>NC_080191.1:156982923-161782923 GCF_030028045.1 Hippopotamus amphibius kiboko
ATGTATCCATAAAGTAACTGAGGGAGGGGTACATTCTGGTAATACTTTTCTTAATTTTTAATCTGAAATATATGTTGAAGTTCAAAGGGTGCTTGCCACATGTGGTATGGCAGTATTCTATACTCAATAATAGCTGAATACTGTGTGAGTCTGTATAAAATTACAGGGGTTCATAGGGTTCACAGACTTTAATATGGACACAAACATTCTTTTCTATATCAGTCTTCTAGTAGCAGAAGTAAGACTTGGGAAAAACTCTAAAGATTACCTAGCCTTGTGATTTTCAAACTGTGTTCCCTTGAGCTCTTAGGCTCTTTGGGGACACTTAGCGCCATGGGGAAAGGGAGGCCAAGTGGCCTCTTACCTCTTGCCTTTATCTGTTGTGTCTATTAGAGTTCCATGTAAGATGGGATAACCATGCTGGAGGGAAAAAGTAAAAAATTACTAACAAAGGCTATCTTATAGATAAGGGAAGCAGGGTTTACTTAATGTGGCACTCTGAGTCAGTGACAATATCAATTTTATAACCCAAACTCTTGTATCTTAGCCTTAAACTCTGTCTACTAAACTAAAATAAACTTTCCCTACACATTCATAGGTCTTTTTGTATAGTCATCCTGAGCAATAGTACTAAAAACACACACTAAGAGATCCATAGCTCAATGTTCAAAACCAAGATACTTACTGAGGATACAGTAACATGTTGTAGCCCAAAATCAAGCTCTGTATCTGGTAATAGCATTAAATTTTGGTGCATTACTATAGCCATTAGGTAAAATATCAATCCATCTATTACTTAGTAAAGTAATATTTGGGGACTATTTTTAAACTTTTAATTATGGTAAAAAATAAAATCCATAAAATTTACCATCTTAACTATTTTTAAGTGTAAAGTTCAGTATTGTTAACTATCTTCACATTTTTGTGCTTGGAGGTATCTTGTACAGTGGAAGAAATCAATTAGAACTTAAATTCAAAAGAAAGAGAATTAAAGAAAGTAAAGCTGAATTAAGAGGCCACTTTTCCTAAAGTGTGTTTTATGGAATAGTATTCGTATAAGCTGCGCCAAGTGAAAGAGTAACATGGTCAAATAATCTTTGGAAATGTAGCATGTTATGTCCCCTCCAGGAAATTTACAGTGAAAATTTGTACCTGAAAAACTCTGAGAAATCACATTGTAAAGATCTCTTTGAACTTTGTAAAATATAGAATATTCTAAACAATTTTTCCATAGACTTTCCTCACCTACTTTGCATTTAAAAATCTATTTTTATTCTTCAGAGATAATGTTTTGTTGAACATATTTTGGGAAATTCTCTAATAGAACTTTTGCAGATTAAAGAAAAAGACCTGTAAGGTAATGTTTATGTTATTTATTAACTGGTTCTGTATTTACCAATCCTTTATCCTCATTCTGTGGACAGGACATTAATGGACATCCCATTAATTCAATAACTCAACAAATATTTAGGGACAGTGCTCAAGGCTAAGAGCACAGTCATGAGTAAATCAACCAGGGCCCCTGATCTTACAGTGCTTATAGTCAAGGAAAGAAATCACTACAAGCGCTCTAGTGTCTAAAAAAAGAAACACAGGAAGCACGAGAAATTTTAGCTATCTCTGGCACGCAGAGCTTATCTGGCTATGTGTGATTTGTTTTCCCTAATTCTAAAAAGAGAGAAGATGGAAAGAAAAAAAAAAAAAAAAGACAGAACATCAATCCAGAAGTTTACAATCTGTT
Source organism: Hippopotamus amphibius kiboko (assembly GCF_030028045.1). Lineage (NCBI taxonomy): Eukaryota > Metazoa > Chordata > Mammalia > Artiodactyla > Hippopotamidae > Hippopotamus > Hippopotamus amphibius. The sequence continues at coordinate 156,984,665 of NC_080191.1, forward strand.
CTTTGAATAGAGATATGCCATATTTCCCTGAGGCCTACTTATGCATCAGTTACATCTATGGTAATTTTCTAATAATCCAAAGATGGGCTTCCATTGTTTACAAAGAGGGAGATGGGAAGGAAAGGAAGGGAAGAAAAGAAAGCAAAGAAGGAAGGAGAGAAGGAATGGAGGGAGGGAGGGAGGAAAGAAAGAAAATACAACACAGTGTTTCCTGCTCTTTCTTCCTATTGTAACTCCTTAGCTATATAAGGAGTTGTTACCTTCTATACAAGACAATTTTTTTTCGAGAGTAAGCTGAAGACCTTGTTTGTTCAACAGTCTGCATGTCATCATTGTCTTTCTAACACTTCAAAGAGCCTCCCTCAATCAGACTGAACTCTTGGTGGTAACTATGGGTCCTACCTCTGTCAGGAAATACTTTCTCTAATTAACTAACCAAACTTCTCCTTCAGACTCTGACCTCTATGCTGGGGAATCCGTGTCTTCATGTGAGCAGAAGACAGCTCTTAAGCAAAGGAAAAGACAGGCCCATGGGCATAGCCAGTACATGCATCTCCAGAACTGTCCTATCCCTAGAATACCTACACAGAAATGTTAAACATAGTCCTACCCAAAGATGTTCTTGAAAGGTTCAGGAAGAGCCTTGCCTTCTTATTGGACAGTTCCCTCACATGTCCTACTTTCTTGTATGGAAGTCAATGACTTGAGGGGTAGCTCCTATATATACTACTTGAAAATAAATACTGTAGGTTACTGGTCTTTGGTCACAGAGGTTTACAAAGAAGGAAAGGTTGCAAAAGTTAAAAGGAAAAAAAAAAAAAGGCTTACAATTAAGAGAGAAAAAAGGAAGACCTTATGCAAACTGTGGTTTCTTGGCTACATTTGCTGTCATTGATGTGTCACAGGTAATTCTATAAATCGGTTCTGAGCTGAATTCTCTGGGAAATAACAACTTTGTTTTGTTCTTTCCCTCCTACTCCTCCCAGCCTTTCCTTCCATGGGAATAATGTGAGTTAAGATCATTGTCAGAATATAAGGAAAGGACTCAGAAAAGAATTTGGGATTTTCAAGTTAAAATTAAGAGCTGTGTTAGTCTGGTTTCTTGTTCTAGTTAGCTGGGAATCAATTTTCTAATTCATTCTCCTCCCTGTCATTTGCCTGTTGACAATATGCTAGGACACTGCAGTACTTGTCCCTTTTTATTCCTTTTAATTAACTTTTAAAAATCAATTCTGATTACTTGTATGGATTTCTATTCTCTCTTCTCATCAAATTTGTTTGGCTTATTTTTTATTTACACACCACTACCCACTGCTGTGAATTAACAATAACAAAAAATCTGCACTCTTCCCTTCCACCTCTTGAACTGGAGGAACAGTTAGCTAATAAGAGGCTAAATGAGCCTTAGAGTATAGAGAAGCTGGAATCCTTAAATTATTTAAATTGAAAAATGGCTGGTTTTACAATCAGAAAAACTCAAGTGGACTGTAAGCCCTACTTGATTGTCCCCCCTTATCTGGATGATCTTATAATGACAGCTGGAGTTATCTACCATCAGCATCACTGTCCACAAAAGCTTCTACTCTCTCTGCTCAACTCTTCAGCAGCCCTGGGGAGCTGGAGTTGTTTCAGAAGAGAGGGTCCTAGAGGACTGGAAACTTTATTAAAATGCAAAGCTGTCTCTAGTGACAATAAAAGCTCAGTAAACAGTGATGGATCTAAAACCACAGAGCCAGGAATGATCTGCAAAATAAAAAAGCTGAGATTTCATACACTGCCACCAACAGCCTAAGGTCAGTGTAAAATAAAAAGCAATGTGAAATAAAGAGCGGTGTAAAACAACGAGCAAGAGCTGGAAGGAAAGGAAAATATGTTTCAATGTGAGTAGTGCAACAAATGCCATGTGTCAGACCAGGACTTGCAGACTTCTGTCGCAGGAGGCAGCCCAGTCGAATGTATTGTGGGAAGTTAGGACAGTGTCTGCTCTGATAGGTTAGGGAAGTACCCCCAAAACATCCCTGATTTTCTCTCTATAAGCAACTCATTCTTGAGCTAAATCCATGAATTTTCCGAAACTTTTTGTTGCTAACAGTATTAGCAGTAATAAGATAGTAATAGGAATCCATCACACTTTTTGAAAGCCCTTCACTTCATTTGTCATACAACCATAAGGAATCTCATCTTCAATATATATTTTAAGTTACTTGCCCGCTTTAATCAACTGTACTGTAAAATAAAACCTCAAATTTGACACTTTGTCCATTTAACTCAAAGGACTCCACGTATATTACTCACTAATAAGTTGAGAAGTTGAAATGAAAATTAAGACACCAGGACTTCCTAGGTGGCACAGCGGTAAAGAATCTGCCTGCCAATGCAGGGGACACAGGTTCGAGCCCTGCTCTGGGAAGATTCTACATGCCATGGAGCAACTAAGCCCGTGTGCCACAACTATTGAGCCTGTGCTCTAGAGCCCGTGAGCCACAACTATTGAGCCCATGTGCTGCAACTATTGAAGCCCATGCACCTAGGTAGGGCCTGTGCTCCACAACAAGAGAAGCCACTACAATGAGGAGCCTGTACACCACAATGAAGAGTAGCCCCTGCTCACAGCAACTAGAGAAAGCCTGTGTGCAGCAACGAAGACCCAATACAGCCAATAAATAAAATAAATAAATTTATTAAAAAAAAAAAAAAGAAAATTAAGACACCAAAGTATAATTAACTCATTTGTTATAAACAAGGGAACTTAAAAACAAGATCTAGGTGATTTCAATTTGAGTATACTAAGCTCTTCATAAATCCCTCTTCCTTTATCTTTCATTCAAATTCCTTACTAGATAAAAAATTACTCTAAGCACAAAAGTAATAAATAATATTTAAAATAGCTCCATACTCATAAAAACCAAAGCAGTATGTTTCCTCTGATCTGAAAAAATTTCTCAGGAGAGATTTATTAGCACTATCTTCACCACCATGACAGCCACCCACAACCACTTATTGAGTGCTTACCATGTTTCTCCCCAGCCATTCTTTTTTTCCAAGCCTCATCTTCAAGCCTCATTTTCCGTTCTGCTCAGGAACCTTGAAAAGGAAAAAAAAAAAAAAAGTGTTCATCTAAATTACCTAACTGGCAATTTCTCTTTTTATGCAACTAGCAAGTTCAGCTAGCAAGTAAAAAGGCTAAAGGAAGTACCCCGTTCCTTCATCTTCAGCAGAAAACATTAAAATTATTGATCAGATCATAATTACTCTAAATATCAGGAGAACCCCCTAAGTATATAATACTTTTGTCTTTATTTTTCCAAAAAATATTGTTGACATTTGACATGTTTATATACTGATTTTTGGGATGAGAAAAGACTGGCAGAATTACTTAAGATGTTTTTTCCATTTTCAGTTCAGAGATGCCTTAAGGTGTGACCTTGTGCACAAGCTTCCTTCTCCAATGTAAGAAAACGAGGTCCTCTCTGTCCCCCAAAAAAGAGACTGGGCACCAGAACACAGAGAGGCCCCTTTGTCCAGCTCTCCCCGCCACCCCCATTAATATGCACTGCTGCAGTGAGACCCAGTGAGGCACTCCTTTGGCTTGGGAGACTGGATTTTGCAAACCCCAACCTTTATTCCACAGGGCCACTCACGTCAAATGACAGTCCCCCATAGTAACTGTAACTCCACCATGTTCTCCCATTCAAGACAGTGTACTGGTGTGCAAGTGAGTAAGCACACTGCTGTTACAAAGACAACCTTGAGTTTTTGCTGGAATTAATTCTTAAACCCCAGAACTTATTAACTCACATTTCTTGTAACATATCTCAATCACAGCTGATCATGACACACCAGAGTCTCATGACGCTGGGGTTCAAAAATATCCATTTAGCACAACTAGCAGCCAAATGAGCAGGGCTAATAAATGATAAGCGATTTTTAGATCCCTGGAGCTAACCTGAGATGCAAGAGAGCACTCTGAACTACCACTGGCTCTTAAGAATCTTGCAGCAAGTAATAGGACCACATTCTACTGCTCTGCTCCTTCTAGCCTGGTACCTTTCACACCAAGTTGGCTCAACAGCCTCAGATTTATGGAGCAGGGCAGGACAGAGAGTGCTTACATTAAACTAGGTTTGAAATAAGCTTAAGATACCAAAATATTGTTAACAGTATGAAATTAATTTTATGCACTGTGACTAAATTTCTGTCTTTTTTATTAACTGTATTATTGGCATGTGTTAACTTGCACTTTACATTGAAAACAAAATTAATTTTGAAATTTTCAGTGTTCAAAAATGCAATGATTTTCTGGAGAACTTTTAAAAATGCCAATACTGAGACTATACCCCAGAGAAGTAAAATGAGAATATCTGAGAATGGGACCAAGCCATCAGTAGTTTTTAAAGCTCCACAGGTGATTCCAATGTGTAACCAAGCTTAAGACCCACTGGTCTAAGGAAGGGAAAAGGGCAGAAGAGGAAGGTCAGTATAGGGAAATATTGAGAAATTGTGGTCATGCAATTATAATTGCTGTTATTTAGATCTGTCAACCTTCTAAGAGCTGCCAATGCCACTGGAGATGGGCCTAAGACATTCCCTGACAGCAATCATTCCCTGTCTCCCTGTGCATCTATCCTTGGAGCCTTATATCCCTGGGAGCCAGGACAAAAAGGAAGTGGTGGCAGAATTCTCTTAAAATTGATTCAGTGAAACCTTTCCCTACTTCTCTCTCTTCAGAGGCAGGTAGAAGTAGAAAGTTCTACACCTACTACAGACTTCCCCAGAATAGACAGATTCAGACCCGAGTGAAAAAATAAAATATGGAATGTCTATTGCAAGCAAGGTGCTAACTTAATCCTTACTACTAATCCATGAGGCAGGTATTAGATGTTCCTCCATTTTACAGGGGAAGATACTGAGAAAAGGCAACATAAGAAGGCTGCTCAAGGTCATACAGCTAATATGTGCCTAAGTCTGGACTTTTTACTCTAAGGCAGATGGAAAACCGACCAAGGGTCACCCCAGCCATTCATGGACAGCTGTCTGTGTCAAAGGAATCTTTCATTCTTTAGGTACGGAACCAAATTAGTATGCTAATTGTGTTCTTTGCTACTACGTGTAAGCAAGCATTATATTCACAGACATAGAAAAGAATCTTAGTATTCAGACACCAGTATGGTATATTTGTCCTTTTTTGAAACATTATCACTAGTTCTCATGACCAATTTAAGTCTATTAGAGTTTCTTTGATTAAAAAAATGTTTGGAATAGCTAAGAGAATCCAGCATATGCATCTAAGCTCAAGCTTTACATGGAACCTTTGAAAACAGGTTATAACTTCTTCTTATAACATTTCTTTTTTTGATACTGAATTTTTAAAAATTTTTATTGGAGTATAGTTGATTTACAATATTGTGTTAGTTTCAGGTATACAGCAAAGTGAATCAGTTATACATATACATATATCTACTTAAAAAGATTCTTTTCCCATATAGCTCATTACAGAGTACTAAGTAGAGTTCCCTGTGCTATACAGTAGGTCCTTATTAGTTATCTGTTTTATATATAGTAGTGTGTATGTGTCAGTCCCAATCTCCCAATTTATCTCTCCCATGCCCACATTTTCCCCCTGGTGAATGGAAATCCTCTTGAATTCATGGTGGTAGAAAAGAAAAAAAAAACATTTTTACCTTCTCCCTGTGAAGTCCTAGAGTGTGAGTGTAATTAGGATTTGGCATCAACCCCAAACAGTCATCTGTTTCCTATTCTGTAAACTTTTTCTCAACCAGAAATTGCTAGCTACCTAAAGAAACAGCCTAAGGTAAAACCTGCCCTCAGCCAATTTGAAGAAAGCAGTTTATTTTTTATTTACTCAAGCATTGCCTTGAGTAAATTGTGTCTATTACGTGCTAGGCACTGTTGCTTTAGCTATTTCATTTTTACCCCTTTCCCAACTTACTGGCACTCCTGTCTCTCTTCCTCTCACGCTCCCAAAGGCCTTCTCCCTGTCCTTCTACACCTCTGGGCCAAAACCTACTCTTCTATCCTTCATTCATATGAAGGTAAAAGTGCTTGATAACAGCCAAAAATAGTTATGATTTCCAAGGTGACACACATTTTAACAGTGATCAAACCCTAATGCTAAAAGGGCAACGGTCTTATAATATAATCAGGCAGCGGTTCCCTAGAGACTGATGAAGCCCACTCTGATCCTGTCATTCTGTGGCAGCCTACTGCTCTCCTGAGGTGGGGTCCATGCCTTTCCATGTTTTTATCCCAAATGCTTGGCACAGTGACCAGCACATCTGGCACTCAATAATGAAGAAAGCTCTGGCCTGAGGAAAACAAGCAAATAACAAGTTGCTGACACAGATGAATGGGAAGATGCGGGATTAGTTTTGAGCCAAAATACCATGGGGAGAGGCCAGGTGGAGCAATAAGAGGAGATAACCCAGTGCCATCATTTGAACTCTCCCAGAAGCCAGTGTCCGTTTTGAGAGATTTCTGAGTGCTCTAGGATCTACAGATCTGGTTTCACTTAGCAGCTCTACTATATTTCAATTTGTTGCATTTGCAATGCACTGGAATTGAGATAACGAGTATCTGAATCATTTTCAAAAAATACGTATTGAGCACCTAGTATGAACCAAGAATGCTGCTAGGCATTGCAGATAAAAGCAGCATAAAACCCAGTTCCTGCCCTCATGAAGCTAATATTCTACTTAAAGAGTCTGGTGTGAAAGCATTAATTACATAATTCAGTATATAATTGGAGTCACAGAAAGTGCTACAAAGGAAAACTGACAGGGTACTAAGAAAACATATAACAGAGGGACATGACCTAATACAGAAGGTGAGGCAAAGCTTCTCAGAAAAAAAAAAAAGTAATTTAAGCTGATTCCTGAAAAATGAGTAGGAATTAGGTAGGCGGAGAATTCATAAAAGGAGTGCAAATTTCTAATAAACACCTTTACCATGTGATACACTAGAGCTAATCCTGAGAATTGTCTTGACTTCTTTTCTTGATGTTGTTCATGCAGAAAACCTTTTGAGGTCTTTGCAACAAGCTAGCCTATTCAAGACTGAACTCAGACAAAAGGAAACACTGGCAAAGAGAAAGAAATCATTTCCACAGATGTCAACAACTTGCTGAGGCACACACAAGCATACTATGATCCCATCTATAACTGTTCTTCTGTGCTCTCACCTAGGTCATGAGCATGAACGCCCATTTGACACACCCCATCAGTACACTCTAGGCCAGCAGCTTTTAAATTCTGACATGGCCACAGAACAGACTTTCTACGTGGCTCTGTCCAAAAACCTTGGGCAAAAGAAGAGGAGTTAGGAAAAAAGAAATGAGTCAAGGACCTGAAAACCTCAGGAAGAGTCTTATCTCTCTAAGGGATACTTTAACCATCCCACCCACCCTTCTTTGAATATTAAGCCAATTCTTTTTAAATATGCAAAAAGACATCCCCAAGCCCCCTTTCCGTGCCCCCCTTCTTCAGCCAATTAAATTTTTTTTTTAAATTCAACTCTTGTTCCTGAATACTCACTCCTGGCATTTTATCCTCTTACCCCACTGTCCCAATCTAATTTAGATATCCCTTTTTTGTGCTTTCATAGAATGCTGCACTTTTATACCTCATCACAGTTATAATTGATTTACTTATCTGACTCATCTACTTCTTGTGGGAGGAAATTCCTTAAGGGCAAGGCTTATGTTTTAATCATTTTTGTATCCCTAGTTCCTAGCAGAGTACTGCTTTAAAAATCCACTGAGTGAATTAATGTTCATGCATGATAGTTACTTTTTTCCCCTTAGCCTCTAGAGAGACATGGAGACTTAGATTTTACATATTTAGTAAACAAGTCTGGTTTTGTACATAGGAAACTTTTGACCCATGCCAGCCTGAAATTCTTCTCCATTTATAGATAAGCCTGCTGTAATTACCTTAACTAGGCTGTTGCTCTATAGTCTTCCTTTGAAAACATCTTAGGAACTAAACAGACCAGTATACATGGTCCCTCTGACCAATATATCAGTCAAGAATACAATTAGTTTTGATGTTCACTGCTGAATAAGTTTCAACCATATGCATATGTCTGATCATTTAGACAGTGCGTGTTAAATAACTTCCGTGTTTCATATTCCAAGCTAGCTAGAAGCAAGAAAGGAATAAACTATGCCTAGCAAGATATTTATCAAGTAGTAAGTACTTAAATATTTATTTAATGAGAAAAGGAAGTGATACATTAATAAAGGAATAATTGGATGTATATATAAATACAGCATAATCCACAGGAGTCGTCAAGCCATAAATTAGAATAAGGGGCTTATCATTGGCAAAAATGACTAAGCCATCAAACATAAAAAATAAAAGCTATTGGAAAGTCACATTTTCTAATCAAACAGAATCAAAACATGATTCAAATACTGAAACAGTGTGTTTTTAAAAAGTACTGGGACTTCCCTAGTAGTCCAGTGGTTAAGACTCCACTCTCGGGAACTAGGGTACCACATGTCACACAGCGTGGCCAAAATAAAATAATTTTAAAAAACGTACTAACCTGAAGAAGGCAAAATTTGATATATGAGGAGAATGTATTATAAACTCTAAAGAAATCCCCATACCACCCAATCTTTCTTATCATACCCATCCTACCTCCACCCCAACACACAAAATCACCAACTTCACATCATGGTTGTCTTGTCTACTTGCTCTTCCTAAAATAACCTTGATTTGGAAAAGAGGAAGTTAGAGATGATAGCAAGATAGTAGCTAAAATTCTCCTTCTTCCTTCTCTGCCTGTTATTCTTCAAGATCGGCATAATTTGCCACCTCTTCTATCTACTACAACCCCCCAGCTAATTGCCCCCTTCCTCTGCACTATCACTACAACTTACCTCTTCCCCTCTTTTGCACTTATTTCACTATCTTTTATTATAGCTGCCTATATCTGTCCTTTCCCTAGGATAGGAGCTTTCAAAGAGGGGTTGGGTCTCATTTTCCTTTATATGTATTCCATTCTCCCTCTCTTCCTTCTTCATGCCTAACTCAGAACCTGGCAAAAAGTAGAAACTCAGAAAATGTCTGTTGCATGGAAGGGACGAATAAAACCAAAAAAAGGAAGTTTATTGTTTCTGATGAAAAAAGCCATTTGTCTTCTTTCTTCAAAATATTTTGTCTCTCCAAATTCAGAGGTAGACATTTTCCCCCTAGGTGTTAGGGTGTGTGCCCTTGAACACCTTACTTTGGCAAAGAGCCCAAATTCCATTTCCAACCAGCTGAATCATTTTCAGTTTCTTTGTAATTCATTCATGCCTTTCCCCTTCATTGACATTAACATTTCATGGTGAGTGGGTCCTGTTCAGCTGGCAGCCCCTCTCAGCCCCACATCTCTAAGCTGTACTCACTTCACTAGTTCCCAATTGCCTGCCTCTTGGGGAGCTCTCTGTCATTAGCATCATCTAGCTGACAGAGGAGTTTTGTTTGCTGTTGTCACACCTAAGTTTTGATAATTAACAACATGAAGCAAACTCGGAGAATGGGAGACCTCTGCTAGAGGCTATCTTCTCTTATATATTCTTTTCAAAAGCACCTAGCTTGTTTTAAGAAAATGAGAGGGCTTCCTAGGTTGCGCAGTGGTTAAGAATCCGCCTGCCAATACAGGGGACACGGGTTCAATCCCTGCTCCAGGAAGATCCCACATGCCACGGAGCAACTAAGCCTATGTGCCACAACTATTGAGCCCATGTGCTGCAACTACTGAAGCCCACGCACCTAGAGCCCATGCTCTGCAACAAGAGAAGCCACGGCAACGAGGAGCCCGCGCACCACAATGAAGTGTAGCCCCCACTCACTGCAACCAAAGAAAGCCCGCGCACAGCAAAAAAAGACCCAACACAGCCAGTTAAATAAATAAATTAATTAATTAATTTTTTAAAAAAGAAATAAAAAGAAAATGAGAGAAATACAGATAATGAAAACTGGACAGATCTAATATCTGCTTAATTTGGTATCTTGTTAAAATCTCTCATGTTTATTCTTCCCAAATATCTATACTCTTTACCTCCATGCCTTCTGCAATAGTGACTCTGAGTTTCAAGCTTGATCTTGTTTTGTAGGTAATGAATTTATACCTTAACCTCAAAAACAGCAATAATCCATAAGCAAATTTAGTAGTTAAAAACCTAGCATCTCTAAAGCATGGCATACAAAGGTTTCTGTTTATTGACTTCCAAAAGGAAATCACACATATACACACAAATATTTGTAATATTACAAGGTTAGCATTTCAGGATTGACTTTTGTGCCTTAGGCCCTTAGTAGGTGCTCTGTAACTCCCCATGGACCCACTAATTCGTTTTAGTAGCTCCCTGTTATTTTCAAAAAGACAGCATTTTCCAGACTTTTCTGATCAACAAATGAAATGTACGTTTTTTTAAAGCTGTGGAAATAGAATAATTCATATTGTGAGGTTATGTATTACCAGCCAGACCCTCATCTTGCTCTACGGGGCTCTGATAATCACCTATTTCAGAAGCCATTAGCCTTCCACGTGTTTAAAGCACTCTTCACTATAACGTGTCTATGCCTTTGTATTCTAGGGGGAGGAATGGTGTGTACTGAAGTAACAGACCTCTGTTGACCAAGTAAGAAATAGTACATTAAGCTGCTTTTATTTGATACTGTTGAAATTAAACAGTGTGTGGAATCCCTGCCCAGGTATGGGAACATATAAAACCTTTGAGGATATGTACATTAATTCAAATGCTTAATGTTACTGAAACACAGACATAAGAAAAATGCACACTGAAAGAATATAACAATCAAAGCTTAGGCACTTATAGGAGGACAGCAGGAGCTGGATTTAACTTATTGATTTTAGAACCACTGTTTTAAAAAAAGGAGGCAAAATATTGCTTTTACTGTTTTCAGATAATAATGACTGTTGTTGCAAATTATAAAATTTAATTAGCTATATAAATGCCAGAGGAACAAATAGTGTGCTATTGTCTTGATATCTTTCCAGAAATTAGTCTTTTAAAATAAATTTGCCATATTAATCATCTAAAAATATTTTTGATCACTGAATTAATAGTTTGCAGCCTGTTTTCAGGTACTCATTGCCATAGGTGATTGCTTCTTAATTACTACATGGGTTCTTTCTATTCACTCATATTAATTCATGTTTTCTGGCACAGTCCCAAAAGGCAGCCTTGCCCTATATCTTCTAATTACTTCTATAATTGAATTTGCCCACTTTTTCTAACCTATTTTTTAAACTGACTGTGTTTGTTCATGGTTTATTGTGTCTTTTTTGTGTCAGTTCTCTGCAAGCAGAATGTACATTGATTCTTTCCTCGTTTCTCATTAATTTTCAAGAGCTTTGCTGCATGTCTGTTTTTTCAGTCTGTCAGACCTATTGCTGAACCAAAAAATAAAAAAATAAAAAGACTCTTATTATTAAAGGTTAGGTAAAATAGACTGAAGTTAATTAATTCATTAGTAACTCTGAGCCAATTACTGAAGCCTTCTCTTATTTATATACTTGTTAACAAGACAGAAATGAGAAAGGCCAATTATAGGCACATGTCCTTCAGAAGTTCAGCAAACCCAGAGCTTATGCATTTATTGACACTCCTCCAAAAAAATATTCAGTTCATCTATCAGATATGTGAAACTACATTTTAAAAAATTGTTGATTAACATTCTATTCTATTCTGTTGATAAATTCTAAAGGGGTTTTCCCCCATCCAAATATCCTTAATATAGCTAACATTACTAAATTCTTCTAAAATTATCTCAAAGAGTATTACTTAGCCTTAGAGCAATTACAAAAAGAGAAGAAAAATTTATTTTCTGGTTTTCGGTATTTTCTTCTTTCTAAGCTTTTAATTCTTGACTTGGGATAACTGATTAGCAGATTTCATACACTAGAACCCTTTAAATATGTTCCACTTGATTTTTATTAAATATGCCAAAACTTTACAACACGTGGAAAGGCAGTTTTTCCCAGATTTTTCCTGGTGATGAAGATAAAAAATTGTAACTGCTTCATCCACACAAACTACCTGCACAGTACATACCATAACCATTACCTCCTCTTCTCTACCTAAGAAATATTTCAATTTAACTGGGGTTAGGAGGGAAGAGAGTCTGTGATCGATTAGTTTTTTTATACATTTATATTCTCTTTATAGGTTTGTGTCAGCATGGGACCAACAAATCAGCAGAATGAATTGATACTAATGTTTCAATAAATTGACTGGTTGTTTGGCTGAATTAAAACTAATTTGAGTTGTGTTTTTTCTTTTCCTTTTTTAACTTTTTAAATATTGTATAGATATGGGTTTCCACAGCCAAGTGATGTCAAAATAATGTCAGGGTTACTGCTGCCTTAGTTGTTCCTCAGTTCCAGATATATTGAAATTTAATGAAGTATTTCATAACATGATAATAACAATCACAGCATTACAAAATAAGGAAGAATCTCTGCAGATGTTTAGTTTAGGTCCTTGATTCTTGGAAGACCAAAGAATAAAAGTTTAAAAATAAGTAGCATGTCTTATTCAGGAGGGCTTTCTTAATACTTTCTACATCTGAAGTTAATACTTTCTTGCCTCCAAATTTCCATTTTATGGACCTTTTCACTTTTTACCCTGCATTATAATAACTTGTATCTTTTTCTCTGCTGAATTAGTACTTAATTGAGGAAGTAACTGTGTTTTATGCACTTCGTAGCTCTAGTACTTAGCACAATGAGGGCAAATAGTAGGCCCTCAATAAACGTATGTCAAAAGAATTAGGAATGAGGAGTCCATAATCTCCTTTTAACATGTTCGTTGTCTAACCTCCCTCACTGTCTAGGCTAACTATAGAGTCTCTTGCTTGAAATCAGTTAATGTATCTTAATTTTATGTGGTAACTGCAGTAAATGTGTAACAAATGTTCCATTATTAATTCAGTATGTAAGCTTCTCTGCTCAAGATTAAAAATTTATACTAATTTTTCCTTAGATGAACTGTTTCTCATTCCTTTAATTACTATATGACTAATTTTTTTATGGCTTTACGGGCCTCGAGTTTGTTACTTTGGGCCAAGACCACACAGGCCCTTGTTACCACTCTTCCCAATTCCATGTGCAGTGCCCTCCTGGTATTTTCAACATCTACGTGGAACAGAAATTAGATTTCCCAGACTCCTTTACCTTTCACCCAACAGTTCTTCAAACCCCTGCTGCAGGGACTGGTTTTCCTTTTTCTTTTTTCTTTTTAATATTGTCCCTGCCTTTCTTTCTCTTTACCCTTCCTTCCTTCCTTCCTTTTTCCTCTCTCTCTGTGCCCCCTCCCTCCCTTTTTCTTTTTGTTTTTTTGAAATAAGGTGTCTTACAGCTATGTCCCCTAATAACAGCACTTCATATGTTTATAATGATTTCCCAGTGTATGAGCTCTTTTCACAGATATCATCTTATTTGACTCTCACAGGCTAAATATTATGCAGATGAGGAAACTAAAATTCAGAGAGGTTAAGTGACTTGCCCAAGGCCACACAGCTAGTTCAAATTTCAGTTTTTAAATTCCTGACTTGTTTGCCAGTGAGAACAAAATCCAGAAGGCTCCCTTTTCTTAGGTAGTTCTTAACTCTTATGTGAGGAAATTACGTAACAACTGGATTTGCGGCCAACTAAATGATTTTTCCAGTAATTATACGGGTCATTGTAAGGAAAAAAAATGTGGCCTAGTAGTTTAATATGCATATATCATGCGAAAACACATGTTCTGATTTAGTAGGTCTGTATTTCTAATGAGCTCTCAGGTAGCCTGGGGGCTGAAGCTGCAGTCCACGGACCTCACCTGCAGTAGTTAGCCCAAGTGGGCAGAGTGAGGCTCTGGAGTTGGTGGCACTTGATTCAAGTCCTGGTTCTTCTGTTTACTATGACTTTGAGCAAGCTACTTAGCCCCATGAGCCTCAGTTTCTTCATCCTTAAAATGAGGATAGTAATATGTATCTTACTGAAAGCCAAGGAAGTAACTTGCAATGAATCGCCCTGCTTCCTCTCCATACTACTGCCTGATCAATCTTCCTAAGGTCTCCCTTCACTCAGAAACTTTCCAGGGAGCCTCACTGCCTGGTGAATTATGTACAAACTCCTCCCCTTGAGACTCAAACCTTCAACATTATGGCCAAAGTCACCTTTCTAACTTGATCTCTCCTTACTTCCTACTCACACCTTATATGTAACCAACACATTAGATTTCCTGTTTCTTCTTCTTGGTTCACTTTTGTTCCACCCAACCTTCATCATATCTATTTCATTCTTCCTTAAGTCCCTTTTCCCATCCAGGCTCTTAATGGGAGTGTTTTCCTGCTCTCCATCTCCTCTCATTCCTAACTTCCATACATATGTAGACATGTCTTTCTGGATTTGAATTCTCATAACACTCTGACTATATCTTTGGATGGTTTCTTTTGGATTCTTTCTTACATTTTAGTTATTTCTATAATTATCTCATATCCTATTAGGCTCTAAATTCCTTGAGGATGGGGATCAGGTATTGTTCAGATACCACAGTGGTAAGAACATAACTTTGGGGCATACAAATCTGCGTACATACCTCAGCTCCACCATTTATCAGAAAAAGTCTCCTAACCTCTCTCAGCTCCAGTTTTCTCATCTTTAAAGTAAATGCTAATACCTAATTTGCAGAGTTACTGGGAAGAAATGTTGTATATGTAAAATACCTCACATAGTATCCAGCACATAGTAAGAGCTCCTGTCAGTGAAACTGAATAGATTAGAACTGACCATGTAATCCCAACAGAACTCAGACATTTATTCTAGTGTATGAACAACTGGACCCAAGCCCAGGCTTCCAATTTGTGAGAACATTTTAACATTTTCTTTTCTGGCTATGTTCATGTCTTATCAGAATATTCCATATTCAGCCCTCTTCAAATCAAAGTACATTTGTGATCTAGCTCCCACTGAGTATAAAGTGATAATGGAAAGGTAACATAGTATGGTTTTAAAAAAAAACAACCATATGGTTTATAGCTAAACCTGGATTTGAATCCAAACTGCCACTCTCTTGCAAGTTCCTAATCTTTCTGAACTATAACAATCTCAGAGGCTGAATTTGAGATGTTTTCACTTTCTTCTTTGTATTTGTATTTTTTGGATTTCTTAAAATAAAGAGCATATTATTTCTATAGCCTAGATACAATAATAATATTACCAAGAGTGACAGCAGTAACTTTCAGTGCTCCAAATCTCCACTTTTGTAAACTGAATTTATATTTATATTTTAAATATGTACAGATATATATATATAGATATATATTTTTGCTTGACTGTTCAGGGCCCTTGTGGATTTAAATGTTGTGCTATCAGTAATTGCTAAGGAGCAGTACATTCTTTTTATATTCTTATCAACTAATTTTAAAAACAACTAAATATATCAATAAACTGTATCACCATTCAGTTTAAGATGTGGGGGGACAAATAATTCTTTTATAACTGAAAGTTAAATTTTGTCAGTGTAACGAAATTTCACTCAATGTCTGGACACAGCATGAGAGAGAGAACCAAGTTTTATCTAAACTTAAAGCAGTCAAAGCCAAAGTCACAGCTATAGTCAGTATGTTGTTTTGTTAATGTGCGTAAAGAGGCCTTTAAAAAAAATTAGAAAATGGGGCAAACCTTGTTTTAATCAGGGAGTATATGAAAAAAAATTAAATGCCTATATTAAAATCTATTCTTTCAGACTACCAATAACATTTTCCCTCAGCCTCAAGAGACAATCATAAAACAATGGCTCATAGTGCTTTTAGAACAGGAACCAAAGTTGTGTACTGTGCATGTACAGTCCTACGTAGGAGGAAGGCAATGTTTAAAGCTGCTGTTGCCTCCTGGAAAAAAAAAAAGAAAAAAAAAAGAAAAAACTGGAATTGTGAGTCGAGTTGTATGCATTTTCTGTTTTACTGTCTTGTGGGTCTTTATTGCTAAAAATATTTTTATGAAATTGCTCTGTGCTTTAAGCTTCGTGTGGTCTTATTTGCTTGTTCTCAAATCTCAAACCAGGACATAGTTATGAAATATCTTGAGTTATTAAAAGCAGAGAAATTGTACTTTGTGAACTGAACAGCAGGCCAAGCAATGTCTTCGGAAAGAAAGATCTTATTTTGTGTGAAAAAATGTTTGTTTTCATTATAAGGTAAAATGATGATTCCAGAACAAAAGAGGCAGAAATTATCACTTGAAAGCTGTAATGTTGAAGCTGTCTGCATAGCTGTAAATGAAGTAGAGACTGGTTTCTTTTTCTTGGCCTATCTGGCCTTACTGAGTGATCAAATCTTGAAAAGTCACCTTGAGATTCCAGTTACCAGTCTTCAGCATACTGATGATCAACTTAACAACAAAGAGATATTTAATTTCGCTTCCTGAGGCATAAACACAAACTGAGACACCCTCCATCAAATGGTTAAGAGCATGGGCTTCAATTGAGACCCACCTGAATGTGAGCCGTGGGTCTACCCCTGGCTAACCATGTGATCTTTGGCAACTTAACCTCATGAAGTCTGTTCCCTCATCTGTAATGTGTGGATTATCCCATACTTCATCAGAGTTAAGATGCATATTCTTTCATATCTTAACATCTCTGATATCAGAATGTATCTTAGAACAGATGATTTGTCTTGGTTTAAACAGTGAAGGTTTTTTTCTTTCTTACTAGTACATAAAGTAATTGTGGAATTCACAATCTATGACATTTGAGATTCAATTTAATATATACTTTATAGAGTTGTTTTGAGATATCAATAAAATAATTATATAAAACCTAGAACCTGGCCCACAGAAGATTCTAAATAAATAATACCCATTAATGTTGTACAGTATGATTTTTCATAAACTCTGGCAGTTTCCTGTCCTTTTAGTCAAAATTTTTGTTTGTCAAAACTGGAAGTTAATTTCTTTGCAAAATCCTTGTGCTGGAATAGTCTGCCTACTGAACTGTTCATCAAATTTCCTCTAATTTCTCTGGCAGCAAGATACTGACCCTAAGGGTATAAATCTGAAACACGATCAAAATAAAGGTTTGTGAAAGTCTACACTGATTTGTCAGATTAAGTTGTCTGCGGACAAAAAGAGAAGTAAATAGTGAGCATGCTTCACCAGCACCTGGCCCGTGGTTAGCACTACAGCAGTGTTGCTGAGAGGCAGCAACATGCATAGAATGGTAAAGAGCATAGATTCTGAGCCAGACTGGCTGAGTTCAAATCCTGGCTTTTCCCTTTACAAGCTGTGTAACACTAGACAAGTCACTTACCCTCTCTGTGGCCTCCATTTCCTCCTAGGGTTGTTGTGAAAATTAAATGAGAGCTGTCTACAGAGGATGCTTTGTAAGTCTGCTACTATTGAAAATATACCCTCCTTGTGTTTAAGTTCCTAAAAAAGGTCTGAGTTTTCTGATACTAAAAGGGAATATTCTAATCAATTTACTTTTCAAGAAGGTAACTGTCATAATTCTGACTATTAGAGGCTTGTATATAAATATATGTTTATATGTGATATAAAACATATCACACATAAAACAGTACCTTTGAGGTATTTATGATCATGTGACCCAACTGAAAAAACTAGTCTACTTATCAGTAAACACATGACTGGAAAAAAAAATGGAATAAGTCTGAGGTTGCTTCCAACAGTCTCTGGAGTGTCTGTATAAAATCCTGTTATGGCTTAAAATTCAGTATAACAATAGCCTGTACCTATTATGATTACAGATTTTAAAATGGATGGCCTCCTTCTAACATTTGTTCACTTGTAACCCATATTATTCTAATTTTTTATAGTTGTGAACACGACTGTTGTGCCTAGAACAACTATGGCCATCAAGCATGTATCTCTAAGCACTGAGATTGAGTGTGGCTTTTAACTTATTGATCATACCTTTAAATATAGAGAATCAACTCGGAAGTGAAATAAAGCTTACCAATAGTCATTATTTTTTGAGTGGTAATTATGTGGTAATTCACTTGAATAATTGTAATCAGTATTATTTTTTCATAACCAAAGCACATTTTTAGCTTTTCTCTTTCGCTTTGTTCAAATTTTGTTCACTCTCTAATGTCTGTCATTAGCATCAGTATCAAGAGACTACAGCACAGTGTGTTAGAATGTCAGTGTCCCAACAACTTGGCTCCAAAACCCAGGCTGTCACTCAACTAACCCCCAAAGTCTTCGATAAGATTTGTTCTTGCTCATGTCATAAGTCTGATAAGGGCTGGGTGGCCTTACTTTATCCTGTAGCTCTGCTATCCAAATGCTTTTCACAGTCATCCTGGAAGGCAAAGCAGAACCTGAAGGAAACCAGTCCTGGAAATGACTTATGTCACTTCCATTCAATTCCATTAGCTAAAATACAGTCACACGACCGGAACCTAATTACAAGGGAGGCTGGTAAATATCAACTTCCTACTTGCCCAGTTAGAAAAAATAGTGTGGTGAATACAAAGCATTTTCTCTGCCACAGCCACTTACTAACTGAATTACTTTAAGCAAGTTACTTAATTTCTCAGAGCCTTAGTTTTCTCATTTGCAAAGTGGAGGTAATAATACCTATCTTGCAAAACTGCCATGAGGACAAATGAGGAAAGGAGTGTAAAACACGCAGCATGTGATAAGTACTCCATAAAATTGTTATGTTTCATTACTAATAATCAATAGTTTTTCCCTAAAACACATACATGCATGGAACGCAAGCCATCAGTACCCAAGTTCTTTGGTCCTCACCAGTTTAGCTCTCTACTGATCCTTGAGCTCCTGCCCAGCCTGCCAGGAGTGCACGACTCAAGGTGACTGAAACTCTTGGCCATGGGACTGATGTCAGTTTTAAGGGTCATACTACAGGAGCTAGGGTAAGGTAACCAAAGCCAGAGCAGGACACTGAAAATGAGCTCTATGGTCTCCAGGAGTCTTGGAGGAGAAGACTTTGAGGGGATGAATTAAAGGGGTGGAGGACAGAGGGGAGAACTCACCAGTTGTGTCAACTTATGCTCAAAGTGGACCCTAAGTCCCATGATGGCAGCTGCAAGAAAGAGGAAAAGATGAACACGTACCTACACTGTAGCAGGCATCATGCTGGGGGTTTCACACAAGTGACCTCATTTAATTCTCACAAAGATCCTTAGGTAAGACTCATTAATCCCTGTTTCCAGTATGGTCAAAGTAACTCACCCAAATATATATAGCTAGTAAGTGACATAGTTGAGATTGGGTCTTCAAAATCCTCATGTAATGCTCTTTGTACTACACCACCACTTTACATCTACCAGTGACGCTGAATTGTGCTGAGGACCAGCAGATCTCAGAGAATAGACAGGAAGTTTATCCTCCTCAGGGGAGCAGGAAGTAGATCCGTTAACCTCCTCAAGCTATCCCCTCTACCCCTACTTCTCACACAACCAAAAGAGCTTAGAGTATAATGGTAGACCCCCCCAAACATACAAATATACCCCCATCTGCTTGCTAATGTTTGAGATTAATTTCACTGAAAGAGGCAATGAGTGTGTGGATGGGTTTCCATTAACATGTATGTGATATCATTTCTTTTGGGGGGCACATGGAGGGTAGAATGATTTTACTAAATAGAGCAAGGATTTGGATGGAGAAAACTGATTAAACCAAGGCCACAGCTTCTTGATTTCACTGAAAAATGGCCCAGAAGAACTTTTGAGTCCTCTGTAGCCATGTAAGCCTAGAATATGGTGGGAACTAGTCCCATAGGACAGTCTCACAAAATGAACCCTGAATACCATGGCGTAAAGTGCCCTCAGGGTATCCAAATATATTCAGAAAAAACAAAGGATTTGGGGCTTTGCATTTTACAGGAATAATATGAAGGCAGAACTACATCTGCAGCAGCAGAACTGAAATGAAGATAAGACCATTTTTCCAACCTGTCAAAATAAATTTACCTGGAATTGTGAGCAGCGTAAACTCTATACGTTCCAGTCTCTGCCTTTATTTTTTAACACATGTTAAGATTCTACCTATTGATTTTGGCAAGTATAAGCAATAGTTCATAAGATGCTCAACATCGCTAATAATTAGAGAAATGCAAATCAAAACTATAATGAGGTACCACCTCATGCCAGCCATCATTAAAAAGGCTACAAAATAACAAGGGCCAGAGAGGGTGTGAAGAAAAGGGAGCCCTCCTACACTGTTGGTGGGAATGTAAGTTGGTGCAGCCATTGTGGAAAACAGTATGGAGGTTCCTCAGAAAACTAAAAACAGAATTACCATATGATCCAGCAATCCCACTCCTGGGCATATATCCATACAAAACTGTAATTCAAAAAGATACAGGTGGGCTTCCCCGGTGGTACAGTGGTTAAGAAACCGCCTGCCAATGCAGGGAATACGGGTTCAATCCCTGGTCCAGGAAGATCCCACATGCCTCAGAGCAACTAAGCCCATATGCCACAACTACTGAAGCCCGCGGTGCCTAGAGCCTGTGCTCTGCAAGGGAAGCCACCGCAATGAGAAGCCTGTGCACCGCAACAAAGAGCAGCCCCCATTCTCCGCAACTAGAGAGAAGCCTGCATGCAGCAATGAAGACACAACTCAGCCAATAAATAAATAATTTATAAAAAAAAAGAAAAGAAAAAAACCCCAAAAGATACAGGCACCCCAATGTTCATAGCAGCGCTATTTACAATAGCCAAGACATGGAAACAACCTAAATGTCCATCAACAGATGAATGGATAAAGATGTGGTACATATATACAATGGGATGTTACTCGGCCATAAAAAGGAACAAAACTGGGTCATTTGTTGAGATGTGGATGGACTTAGAGACTGTCATACAGAGTGAAGTAAGTTAGAGAGAGGAAAACAAATATCGTATATTAATGCATATACGTGGAATCTGAAAAAATTAGTGTAGATCTTATTTACAAAGAAGAAATAGAGACACAGACATACAGAACAAACATATGGATACCAAAAGGGAAAGAGAGGGAGAGGTGAACTGGGAGATTGGAATTGACATATATACACTATTGATACTATATATAAATAAGATAAGCAATGAGAACCTACTGTATAATACAGGGAACTCTACTCAGTGCACTGTGGTGACCTAAATGGGAAGGAAATCCAAAGAGGGGATATATGTATACATATAGCTGATTCACTTTGCTGTACAGTAGAAACTAACACAACATTGTAAAGCAACTATGCTCCAATAAAAATTAAAAAAAGAAAAGATACATGTAACCCTACATTCTTAGCAGCACTATTCACAATAGCCAAGGCATGGAAACAACCTCAATGTCCATCAACAGACGAAGAGATAAAGAAGATATGCTGCATATGTACAACGGACTACTACTCAGCCATAAAAAAGAACAAAATAATGCCATTTGCAGCAACATGGATGCAACTAGAGATCATCATACTAAGTAAAGTCAGAAAGAGAAAGACAAATACCATATGATATCACTTACATGTGAAATCTAAAATATGACACAAATGAACCTATCTATGAAACAGAAACAGAATCAAGGACATAGAGAACAGACTGGTAGTTGCCAAGGGGAAGGGGGTTAGGGGAGGGATGGAGTGGGATGTTGGGGCTAGCAGATATAAGCTATTATATATAGAATGGATAAACAACAAGGTCCTACTGTATAGCAGAGAAAACTATATTCAATATCCTATGATAAACCATAATGGAAAAGAATATTAAAAAAAGAATGTATATATGTATAATTGAATCACTCTGCTGTACCATAGAAATTAATACAACATTGTAAATCCACTATACTTCAATTTAAAAAATAATAAAGGGAAAAATACAGATGGCAGGACAAAAATATTAAAAATAACTATACTTTTTCCGTTCAAAAAAAAAAAATAGTTCATTACCCAAGATGCTTCTTTTACTTATAATATACTTTGGGACTCCTTTGTCATTTCTGTGAAATGGTGTCTTCCTTACTAACTACTCTTCATGGATACTACATAGAACAGGGTTTTCATAATCCACATTGTACTTAGATGCAATTCAGTGTAGTGGTTAGTGGTTTTGTTTGAACCCATGCTTCATCATGTACAAGCTGTCTAACTTTGGGCAAGTTATTCCTGTGTGCCTCAGTTTCCTCATCTGTCAAATTTGGAGGTTAATAGTGCTACTTCATAAGTTTGTTTCAAGGATTAAATAATTTAATATATGTAAAGCAATTAGAAAAGTGCACATTTCAAGTGACTGACACGTGGTAAGAGCCCAATTCTCTAACAAGGACTACAAGGATGAGGGAAAGGGCCTGGGGAAAGAGAAGATCCAAGCTCTAAACACTTTTATATTGTGCAGTGGGAATGGAGAAGAGCTAGCATAAAGTGGCTAACATTTGTCTCACTGGTCCACATCTTGACAATTCAGAAACAAAGACCAGTGCTTCTCAAATTTTAATGTGCTTATAAATCACCTGGAGATTTTGTTAAAATGAGGACTTATCTGTTAAGTCCAAGGTGCAAGGTTCTGCGTTTCTAACAGGCTTCCAGGTGACGCTGTTACTGCTGGTCTGCAGACCACACTTTGAGGAACCAGAGTCTAGAGAACACCTATTCTAACTGCCACAAAGGCTCTTTCTCTAGAATGAGATAACTCTCCAGGGATCTTCCTTTAACCCAGCTTTTTTTGTCATTTTGGTCATGGGTCAATAAAATGTTTGAAAATAAGTACTGATTCAGAGGAAAAGGCATAGATGTTCTATCCTGAATTACATAAAATATTTTTAATCCTTAAACATTTGATGATTTTTCCCCTTAGGATTCAAAATTGGCTTCTCCTTTATGCTCATTAATTACAAACTAAAGGACTGAGATGTTTTTTTAGGTAGGCAAAATGTCTCCATCTGCTTTCCAAATAGGATCAGCAAAACCAAGCATCCTCTTGCCAAATGTGACCTTCGCCAAGCAACCAGTTCTTTAATTCTAACCTCATGCACATTTCAAGGGAAATGTAAACCACATGTTTGTGTTCCAATGACACATAAGTCATTGACATTTCTCATAAAAAGATTTTCAATTGTTTAGGAGCTTCAAACTACCAGGCAGTGTTTCACTAAGACCAAAGTTGGGACTTAGCAAACAGCTAAGCTGAACTGCATTCAGATCTGAAAAGTCTAAATCCAGTCAAATGACTGCTTTTGACCTAACAGATTCAGGTTAAAGTAACATTTAATCATTTAGTCAATTTCTTCACTATCTTCTATAGATACTTCCTCATAGAAAGGATAGCAGAGACTTGGACTTGCGTGTGTGTGTGTGTTTTAAAATATGTCTACAAGCAAAATCAACAAGTATCATTTCTAATCTTCTCTGAAGCCAGCAAAATGATCTCAGGAAGAGTGATCCATGTCCTGCCATCAAGTCACTTATGACTTACTAATTCTTACTTCTAATTCCACCAAGATTAAGCCAGAGTCTTACAGCAGGCACTGGCAAACTTTTTCTGTAAACAGCCATTAATAAATATTATAGGCTTTGTGAGTTTTACAGTATAATGGTTTGCTAGGACAGCTGTAACAAAGTACCACAAACTTGGTGGCTTAAACAACAGAAAAGTATTGTCTCACAATTCTGGAGGCTAGAAGTTAAGATCAAGGTTTGGTTTCTTCTGAGGGCTGCAAGAATCTGTCTCATGTCTTACCCCTGGCTTTTGCTGGTTTGCTGGCAATCCTTGGCATTCCTTGGCTGCATTACCCTGATATCTCTGCTGTCATCTTCATGTAGTGTTCTTCCTGTGTACATGTTTGTATCCAAATTTCCCCTTTTTATAAAGATACCAGTCATATTGGATTAGGGGTCCATTCTCCTCCAGTATGACTTCATCCTAACAAATTATTATATATGCAATGACCCTATTTCCCCAAATTAAAGTCATGTTCTGAATTACTGGGAGTTAGGACTTCAACATATGGATATGGTGGGGAAGGGAGAACACATTTCAACCTATAACATAGAACATCTGTCCCAACTATTCAACTCAGTTCTTGTAATACAAAATCAGTCACAGACAACCCATTAAAAAATGGTCACGGCTGTGTTACAATGAAGTTTTACTTAGGAAAACAGGCAGCAGGCAGGCAGGCAGGCAGGCACCACTTGGATGAGCCTCATCTTAGAGTATCTCTGATCCCTTCTGAATATGAAAGAAACCATGAAGAGATTTGGCACTTGGCAAAAAAGAGAAGAAAAAATTTTTCAAGTTTTGAGAATGTCTACTTTATATTTTATATTCTAGTCACAATGTTTTACATTAGGCTTTAATATATTTTATATTCAGATATAACCTGAGTTAGCATACATAGTTTCAGTTAGGCAAACTGATATAAATTTTATAATGATGCCTCTAGTTATCATATTCTTTCTCTTTGGGCTGTTACTAGGTTCCAGAATGACAGGGAAATAGACCTTTCCATTTAACATTATGCTGCATGCTTTGCTTTTTAGTATGAATTGTCCAAAAACATTATAATTATTTATGATTTTTAATCCCATTAGAAATGTGTGTATATTTATCCTCATGAATACACTTGTATATTCCTTTCCGTATAATTAATATTTCCAGAATGTCTACATGCACTGTATTTAGTTGTGTATTATGAGTCCTGGACAAGACACAAACATTGTCTCCAGGGATTTACTCTGTCCTGGAAGATATATACAAAGGAAATAGATAATATAGTAACATATATTCAGACATCATCCAAGATTTACATATATACCTGCCAGGTAGGGGGTATTGCTTTGTCCTGCTTGGACATATATATATGTGAACCTCGCATCTTCACTTATGGAACTGTAAATGGAACCAAATTAGAGAGTTCTGTATAGGATCACAGATGTAAGCGTGCTTTAAAAAGCTTTCACAGAAAGCTTGAAAGTTGACTATGTAGTAAAAAAAGAAAAAAAAAAAAAAGAATGAATCAGCCACATACTACATAGTTTGTAATAGTAGCAGAGGTCATGCTCCCACTTATATTAAAACATAGACTGGGCTTATTAACATCCTTTTATATTAAAACACTAAGCCTCTGGAAAACCCTAGAACTCTTCCTCCATATGGTTATAAAGGTGGCTAGAGTCAGAGGCCAGCATTTGCTTTAAATTCTAAGGGAAAGGATGTGCAAGTAGTGAGTAGTCTTATTGAGGATGAAACAAACCCAGTCACAGGTATCAAAATTGGATGCTGGGGGCTCATTCATCTTCAGAAGTGCCCACAAAATCACTTACTTGGAGTGCCCCAAGATTGGCCTTGTATTAGAATCTGAAAGAAAATACCCACTGGATTGTACCAATTATAAAATAGGTCAAATTTGGGGTCCAAAAAAGTGGACCATATGCCTTTAATCAGGTTTGCTACCTAAAAGGTTTTCAGTTCAGACAAAAATTTTCAGAGAAAGTGTCAGCTATGATGATATATATATAAATGCTATATGACCTGAAATGTCAGATATATGTGGCTTTAATAATTTTAACTATTTTAGGCCCAAAGAAATCTTCTAAAATCATAATTAAAATGCAGTTGTTCTTTTTATAATTATAGAAACACCACTGCATTTCCTGACTCCTACAGCCAAAATCTGCCCTTATACATACAGTGGATTTCATAAGCACATATACTTGACTTTTATTGCCTGAAATAAGATTTGAGCTCAAGGAATAAAACTAGAATTTATTCTACAAATAAGACGAACATCCCTAAAATTTTTTTATTCTGGAAATTCTTTTTATCTCTTGGATTCCCTAGTCTATAGTTTAGAAGCAACTGGCAACTATCCTATCAATTTTGTACACATTTGTTTGGATATGGGGCAGTTTCTCTCTTCTCCTTCTACTTTTCCTAAAATAAAGGGAATGGACGTCCATCTTCCCACAGAACTAGAAAAAGAGAATAGAACTAAATGGCTTTTTTCTTCTCAACACTTTGCAAACTTTAACTAAGAAAATGAAGCACTACAGCATGTCAATGCAGAATAATGATAATATTAATAATGATGGTGACGATGATGGTGAATTAGACAGTATAATTCTCTTCTTATTCTAAGTGTGAAAACTGAAGCAAAATGATGAAGTGCCTTTCCCAAGATCAGTGGCTACACAATTAGAACTTGGGCTTTTCCTCCCTTCACACCTCTTCTTATGAACAAATATCACTAATGTTCATCCTCACCAGGAGAAAACCATACTGGCCCACTCAATGGCCAATTAGAATAAATTGTAAATTAGGACAAATAGGATAGGTAATACAAAAATCAAAAGCTCTCTAAAGAAAAGGAACAAAAAACCTGAATAAATAAGCTTAACGGTCCATTGTTTGTGGGGAAAATGATGAAATTATCATCAAAATATTCTATGAATTGAGAATGAAGATACATTTTTATGTGGAAAGATTTTACAAAAAAAGATCTACCTAGAAAAGTAAGACTCTTTTGGACAGGTATTAGTTTTCATAAAAGGGGCATTAGTCTGTCTGGTAAGAGAAAAAACATGCTTTGGGTGAATCTTAGTAAATTGGTTAATTAAGATTCTTCATACTAACCCATATTTAAGGGAATGTTTGTGACTATGCTAAGCATTTGGACATTAAAACTGTGTCCACACAGGAGGGTGTTCCAATTATCCCTGAATCGGCCCCACAGAGTCTGAATCATTCAGGTGAAAATACCCCTTTTCTTTAAAAGCAATTTTAGGGACACAGGTTAACAGTAAATACTACGTTTCTTTTGCCCTGAAAAAAAAAATCCTACTCTAAATATCAATCCGCAGATGCCAAACCTGTGTTTAAACAAAGTTCCAATCTGCTCCCCGATCAAAACTCTGGGTGAGGTATTGTTTCCACATTCAGGGACATTAGCCCAGCAATGCAGGAAAAAAAATCTTCATTTGGACAGTGCATCTTTCAGACATTCCCTTCTTTTATTGATTTGTTTTCTCCTGTCCCTTTTCTCCTTCTTTTGTTTCCTTATCATAGCTTCAGGTTATTACGTGCAAAGTATTGATGGGAATGGATGGTTTTGGTCGATGGAGAGCTAATGCATCCCTAATCCCACTATTGTTATAGAGTTATGCTTTACTCTGGTCTCTGATGGGGGAAAAGGTGCAAAGCTGTTGATCCTAGTTTTATTTGTCACAAACCCATCCATCAATCAAGCGCAAGCATGTCTGAATGCTGAATGACATGTGGGTCTCAGCTGAAAAAATTCGATAACACTGTATTGTCAGGTCTCTCACTCCTTTTTTGATAAGAAATACATTTGACTGAAATAGATAAGCATGCAACTACTAAAGACTTGAAGAGAGAAAGTGACATATTGGCACCAAAGGTTATATATCTTTGGTATTAATGATACTTATGAGTAAATAAAATGGGAGGGGGCAGCTACAGCTAGAGACATACAACATCCCTAAAGCTTGGCTATGTTTAAGTATTGTCACTCTACTATTATTATTCGGATTTTAAAATATTAATCTGACCGTATTTCACAGTTGGCTACCCAGGTTAAATTGTAAGCAAATGTGCATTTGGTGAAGGTGGTGAGGTGCAGGGAATCAAATATCACTTGTTTACAGTGCTCTGAACAATACAGATAGATCCTTTTTTGTTTTGTATGGTAGGTAAACCCATGGAATATTTTTGTGTATATATGAACTTGTAAGTTCACAACTGTCTCCTCTCGCAAGTGAAAGCATTTGGGGGAAAAAAAGCTTTAATTATTTTAAACTGGAAATATATATGCATGTCATTTTAATAGTGACTTAACTTATAATTATAGCCTCAAAAATGGTTTCTGTGTGTCCTTTTCATTCTTAGTTACTAAATTAGGTACTTTAATACATTATGAAAGCCTGTCTTTTCAGTTATATACAATTTTCTATTCATAGTTATTTCAAGATAATTGCATTTGGAAATAGTTAAAGCATTAAAAACAACACTAGTATAATGTAATTTTAGGGGCAAAATTAATCAACAAATCAGAACATTTTAAAAACCATTTTATTTTCTTGTCATAACATTTTAGAGAAGACGAGTACTTTTTAAATGACCCAAAAAAGCCCATCAAGAAAGGTAACAAAAAGACAGTCCTGAATTAGAGGGCACTAAGATGAATGTTTTGTAGCCGTAAGTATCACCACGCTATGAAAGTAAGCCATTTTTTCTCTGTTCAGTGACTGGGGGCAAGAAAACCGCAAAAAAATCAATGTGGAAGTGCTTTAGATTTGTGGGGTAAATTACATGTGCTTGGCCGCTCCATTGTATCTGCCCTATATTCTATACAAGATACTTTAGATGGAATTGTCACATAATACATATACTTCACATTGATTTTTATAGATTTAACAGAACTTGAATAGAACTCCATAATAAAGCAAAAGAAACTATCTCCTTCAAATCCCTAATACTTGAATTATTCCTGATATTCACTAAATAGTAACTCGCAATTTTAAATTCATTGTGAGAGACAAAAAAAATCAAATTTAATTCCTAATTCTCCTCACTTTCTGTTTTGCTTCTCTTATTGACATTTTATCTTAACTTCACCACCTCTTTAAAACCACGTTAATTCTTAAAGATTTCCCAGGAGGGCCCATGAACCAGCAAACGAGAGCCAATCGAACCTTTGAGAGCTGCTGGAAGTTCCAAACACTGATCTTTTTGTTGGCTATTCTCTTGCGTTTCCAACTTGCTTTAGTTTAGCCTCAGTTTGCAGTGATTTCTAGGCTGTTATAAATTCTGATCCTATTTAAATAAAACCACCATAAGGTTCAGGGAGTCCATGGTTATCCTGAGGGCAGCCTCTCCTAGCCAGACACTACCTATGAGGCTCCAAACAACCCTAGTTGAGAGAAAAGCAATTTAGTCCCTAGTAAGAAAAATACTATGAGGTTATTCCAACCAACTTGGGATATCCAGGTCCTGGGCTCTGGACAGAACTATAACCTAGTCCCTACTTACTGTTAGAATAAGGATTTGTTGAATCTAGGGTGACCTTAGTTCCACAGTGGGTCTCCAGAAAGTACATGGAGTTTGTAATTTTACTCATGATGATGAGAAACAACAGCAACATCAAGAATGCAGGGAACCATCTTGAGATCTGGTGGTATTAGGGACTCACTCCATCCAGAAATGCCTTGGGAAGAAGGACGAAATGTGGGATAAAGGGGATTTACGTTCTGGTGGTATTTTGAAATATTTTAAAAATATTTTAGAAAGTGTTTAATTTTATAGAGAGAAAATGAAATCACATTCATAATGCCATAACCCGCAAGTACCATTTGTTGCTTTTCTATAATATATATGTGATACAATGAAATACTGAGAGACAGATTAATCAATGGGTCTCATGGGAATATTTTTAATATGGCTAATTACACATTAATAATCCAAATCTCCTCTGAGTAAAGAAAAATCATTAAGAGAAAGTCTATTATTTAGAAGTGACTTGAAACCAATATTTTCACGTAAATGAATGTTAAAAATAGCCAAGATATTAAATAATATCTATTTTCCTATGGGACACAGAATTTTGAACTCTACTTCAGTGATGAAAGGATATAGAAACAGCTTTCTTCCCAATGACTATGAGATAAAGTTCTAATGAGTTCTGCTAGCCCTACTTAGCACAACAACCGTGTGTGTGTGTGTGTGTGTGTGTGTGTGTGCAAGACCATCTGACTCTGGGAACATTTATTACAGTTAATATTTCAATCAAAACTTTTTTAAATGGGAACAAAATAAAATTAGGAAAAGAGAAAGATATGTATAAAGAGAACTCTAAACTTCTACTAAAGAACACAAGAGAAGATCATTTTTAAAAATGGAAAGATATACCATTTTTCTGATTGAGAAGACTCAATATGATAAACAGATTCTTTCCAAGTAAATGTTTAGATGTAATATAAACAAAATAAAAAAACCCTAGTAGCATTTTTAACCTAAGAGACTAATTCTAAAGTTTATTTGGAGGAATAAATTTGTGATAATAGTCTAAAAAATGTTAAGAAAGAAATTTGAGGAAGGTTTTGTTTTACCAGATGGCAAAGTATACTGTAAAGCTTAGTAATTAAACAGTGTGTGTTCTAGGAATTTGTATCCCCTGGGTTCCCAGTTATGATGATGTTCACTCTTAAACTGTAGCATCCTATAGTCTAAATCACTCTCCAAACCCCAAAAGGGAGAAAATACGCAAGGCAGTAGCAGCAATGATGAGAGAACTTTTCTTCCTACCAGTATTCCTAGGATTTGACCCCTGGCAAAGTACAAAGTGGGAAGTGACAGCTACCACAGGAGTACATAAAGAACTGGAAAACCTTGATACCCTATTTATTTTTCCATCTTACACAGAGGTAGAACTCATTTTAAAGGGCACAAAGAGAAATATTTCACACTTTCTCCAATTCCTGTCTCCTTGCATCAAAGTTATAGTAGCTATGCCTTTAAATAAAGAGTTTTAAATTTTCCCCCAAGTAGTCACTTTAAAATTCTAACACCTGTGTTAAGAATCTGCCTTCCAATGCAGCGGACCTGGGTTTGATCCCTGGTCGGGCAACTAAGATCCCACATGTCACAGAGCAACTAAGCCCACGCGCTCTAGAGCCCATGCACCACGACTAGAAAGAAGCCCTCCCACCACAACGAAAGATCCCACATGCTGCAACAAAGATCTGCTGTGCCGCAACTAAGACCTGATGCAGCCAAAATAATAAATAAATTTTTTAAAAACTGCCAAACTCTAAAAAAAAAAAAAAAATCAAAAAAACAAACAAAAAACACCTCTAACACCTTTGTAGGAAAGAAGGGAAGACAATCCTTCATCAAAGCCCATTCAAGCATTTTTGGAGCTGATTTTAGGAAAAAGTTGTCTTATATGATTTAAAAAAGTAGAAACTATCACATGGCTTTTAGTTCTGGCTCTGGTTCATGGATCTCCCAAATTCTGCCAAAACAGTGAGATGTTCGTAAAACAGACAAAGTAGTAGAATAAATAAAATCTGGAAACAGACTCTGGGAATTTGGTATTGGTAAAAATGACATTTTAAATAGATAGGGTTGCTCTAATACACTACTGGTATAAATGTAAAATTGGTAGGCCTATTTAGAAGCCAATTTTTGCAGTATCTGTTAAGATGAAAGATATGCATAGCCCATGACCCAGAAACTCCACTTCTCTCTGACAAATACTGGTACATGTGCACAAGTACAAGGATGCAGAACTAGCTGAATAGAGAAAAACTGGAACCTATAAATGACCATCAACAGGGGACTGGCCAAATAAACTATTTAAGAATCATACTATGAATATGATGCATAAGTAGGAAAGGATGAGATAGATCTCTCTAGACTGGTACAAAAAAGATTTCTGAAACATATCACTAAGTGAAAAAAAAAAAAAGCAAGCTTCAGAATATACTACATAAGGTATTGTATGCTGAGGTATATGCACATGTACAGCGCACCAAGCATCATGAAAAAAATCACATAAATTTTCATTAATCTTTACCTCAAAGCGCACACAAAAATATATTTCTTGTTTCTTAGCTGTGACTTTTTTAAGCTATAAAATTACTAAAAGGAATTATGATAATATTTACTTAACCTTACTAAGGTTAAATAAAAGCCAGAAACTATAAAGGAAATTTCTGACAGCTTTAATTTTATGACAAAATAACAGCAACAAACTTCTATATAGCAAATAACACTAAGAAAAATTGTTGGGGGAGTTCAGATGGCTACAGCATCTCTTAGAAATTCATTAATATGTACATTTAAAATGCAGATACCCTGTACCCCAGCAATTCCATTTATAAGAGTTTATATCAAAGAAATAATTGTATACATTGTCAGTTATGTGTGTAAAAGGCTGTTCAGTGTGGTATATTGTGTTTATAATTGCACGTAAAAAGGGAGGACACTAAATGTTCATCCGTAAGTAAATGGTTCAATAGATCGTGGTGCTTCCATACAATGGAATACTCTACAGCCATTAAGATGGATAATATTAAAAGTAACTTTTGTTGAGCTCCACTGGCAAAACTGTGAGTTAAATGCAATATCTCATTCAATCTTTCAACAATACTTTGAGGTAGCTATAATTAGAACTCTCATTTTAAAGATGATAGGGCTGAGACTTAAGTTAAGCAGCCCAAAAAACATATAACTGTCTCACTGTCTCACTCCAAATCTGGAACTTTTAAAAGATCTGTGTGTACTGACATAGAAAAATATTAGTGAAATACTAATATGAAAAAAGGAAGTTGAAGAATAATGTATGAAGCAGTCACATTTATATAAGTAAATGTAAAAATCTGATAGGGAGAGAGAAATGTTAAAATGGTAGTCTAAATGGATGGGTCTTTTCTACTTTCTTTTTACTTAACTATATTTTCTGATTTTTCTAGCAAGGAACACATATTGCACTTTTTAAAGTAATTAAACTAAATAATTCTAAGATAAAACCAATAGTGTTTTAGAGCAGTGAAGATTATTATTCTAGCAAAGGTAATTATTTAAAATGAAGTGTTTTGAGACTCTCTATGGCTTTACCTAGAGAACACATTCCATATATGCTGCATAAGTTGGAATATGAAAATTCAGCTGGCCTTTTCCAATGATCAAAAACTGACATACCAGTGGAGATATAAAAATGATCTCTTTCTATTGTCTAATTACCTAGAAGTTCAGGTACTGTTTTAAACTATTTTGGAATAACAATTTTTTAGCAAGCTAACATAAACTGGGTTTGTTTTTTGTTTCTTGGGGGGTTTTTTGGACAAAAAAGGATGAACAAAGAAAGCTGCTTTAAACCTACTGTCTCCATTTTCCAAAAAGATTAATCATACTTTCTTCCAGACAATGTACTGATCTAGGGGATCCCTAGTCCAGTGGGCTGAGGCTGCCAGATCAATACAATGGAATCTGCACTTGTCACTTCCAGGGGTGTAGCTCTTAAGACAAAATCGCCATCAAACATGAACCCTCAATAAATCATGATCTTATTAAACACCGCTACCATTTTTCTTTTCTCTCTTATTATTTTATTCCTTTTTTTTTAAGTGAAATCAAGTTAAAATGGGTATAAGAAGGATAACTTGAAGGTAGTGTAGCAAGACTACTTTCTCAATTGAAAGATGTGCTACGTGGGACCCAAAGTATGGAATTACCCCCTTCATCCTAAAGCTAGAATCAAAGCTAGAACTGCAACCCAGATCTCCTGATTTTTCTTGGCACAGAGTTCTTTGACTAGACAACTCTAAGTAACATTTAGTCTGAGCAGGCTGGTATATAACGATACACAGTTTTGCCTTAGGGACAGAGTCAGGCAGAGGTGAAGATGGGATAAGATTCTGGGATGTGGGCTGATTGTAGACATGTATGCTTTAACACCAGCAATCAGAGCCACTTTTCCCTTAACCATAATTTCTTGAGGATGATGAGCCAACAGTTTCAATGTTGTAGATTCCAAAATGCCATACCTAAGGAAGGTTCGCATGCATTAGTGAGAAGGCAAGGGCTGGGAGAGAAAGAGTAACAGATGTTTTCTCTCTTCCTCTCAACTGCGATTTGGTTGAAAAATATCTAAGACTGGATCAAGGCATAGATAACCACCTCTTAGTATGATTTGAGAAAAACAGTCCTTCCACCTCTAAAATAGGTCCTCTAGGGACTTGCTGAAGTGCTTGATATACCCACATTAAAGTGTCATTCCTTTGGGACAAAGAATTATTTACATATTCAATATTGAAGGAATATTTACTAAGAATTTATGTGCCCAATACTGTTCTTTATGCTTCCCTCCTTAAAAGGTGACTAATGAATAATAAACAGTCTCTATCCTAAAGGCACTTAAATTCTAGATAGGAATCAGACCAGAAACAAGAAAATTTAAATAGCAAATGATGTGTTAGCACAGGGTTTAGGATGTTTGTCAAGCACTCAGGAGACCTGAAGGACGAGCAGCAAGCAAAGCAAGGTGAAAATTACCAGGCAGCAGGTGTAGGTATAGGGGCCCCAGAGCTGGAGGGACGTGTAAGAGACAAGGATAGAGAGTCAACACAAGCTGGGCATGAAGGGCCCACCGTATCCTGAGGAGAAGAGTCTCTGAAGGGGGTTAAACCGGCAAGGGAGGTGGGGTAGGAGGTTAGGGAGAAGGTGATATATATATTATATTGATGTTTATATATCATAGTGGAGAGAAGAATGCATCAGGTCATCAACAATCATTAACATATACAAAGAATTTGTTCCAGGAAAGAAAGCAGGGAGAGGAATTAATCTCAGAATTACATTCTTGGTCTAAAACTGTGGGAAAACAGGGCTTTCACATTTTGTCAGAATTTGTAATCTATTTGGAAGGTCAAAATCTTTGCATACAAAAATATTAGAGGGTACACATGTTAGCCCACAGGGTGGAGATTTCAGTGCAGTAGTGGTTCAGGAAAAGGCCTGCTCCAGAGAAGACTGAAGCAGCCCCAAAAGACCTTACGAAGGGGAGGGGGAAATACTTGCTGGGAAGAGAGTGAGAGCAAGCGTCTGCCTGGGGTGACCAAGCCTAGTAACATTCATTCAAGAGACACTAACCAAGCCCTGTGCCAGGCACTGTTGATGGATGCACAATAAGTAGGTAGAAATGACCTGTCCTCAAAGGCCTTCAGTTTAATGTTCTCCGGTGGGAACAGAAATGTACAAGGTCCTACGGTATAGCACAGGGAGCTATATTCAATATTTTGTAAAAAACTATAATGGGAAAAATATGATAAAGAATATATGTGTATAACTGAATCACTTTGCTGTATAGCAGAAACCAACACAACATTGTAGATCAACTATACTTCAATTAAAAAAAAGAAAAGATACTGGTCTGATTGGAATAGAAGCTTTGCTGAAAGGATGATTCAGAGCACCGTGTGTGTGTGTGTGTGTGTGTGTGTGTGTGTGTGTGTACTGGGGTAGGGACTGACAGTAAAGGGACCTGCATGGGCAGAGTACAACTTGTGAGGTCTTGGGAAGACAGATGGGTAAAGACCAATGGGGGAACTCTGAAGGCAAACTTGATCACTTCACAGTATATCCTTCTGACTTAATCAAACATGCACACGCACACACACGCACACATACTTATACATATGCACATTTGATGCCTACTGACTGCAGCGTACTTTAGAAGTATACATAAATTGCCCTCAGATGAAAGATTGGCTATAGAATACTTAATTATGATGTGTCTCTATTTTAGTTAGAGCTGCCTTTCAAAGACTATTGCTAAAAAAACAATCAGAATGAGAGCCCTTCTTTGGTGTGACTAGAGACACTTGAAAAAAGATGACTTTGGTTGATGTCTTTTTTTAAAAAACTATTTTACCTATTTATTCCATTTACATAATTTTAACATTTTTTGTGGTGTATTTTTTAACTTTATATTTTATATTGGAGTATAGTTGATTAACAACATTGTGATTCATGTGTCATTTAGTTGAAGGACGTTTTTATGAAAAAAGTAGATGTGAAGGTCATAGCAGGCACCCTGGACCTTGACTTAAACAAAAAAAGTTTGTTTTCTACTTAGAAAACTGTTACCTATCCATTATATTAAATGTGTAATGTACAGAAAAATATGAAGAAAAAAATCATCCACAGGTGACCACAGCTAACATTCACTGTAGCTCCTTCCAACTGTGTATATTTTAACCAATTATCTCAT
This sequence comes from Hippopotamus amphibius kiboko, assembly GCF_030028045.1. NCBI lineage: Eukaryota > Metazoa > Chordata > Mammalia > Artiodactyla > Hippopotamidae > Hippopotamus > Hippopotamus amphibius. The sequence goes on from NC_080191.1 coordinate 157,020,440, forward strand.
TAAAGCTGAGCTTGCTATTTCTATTAGTAAATACCTCAGGTGCCCCCACTGACCGCAAAGCACAGGTGACTGTATTAACTGACCCAGGTCTCTGGCCAGCTAACCTAAAGTTTTATATTTATGTTCAAGGTAACATCAATTTCAGGTTCTGTGCTGAAAGGAACCTCAGGGAGTAAGTTCACTGCTGTAGAACAGTGATTCTCAAAGTGTAGACCTCAGACCAGCAGCTTTGGCTTCACCTGTGAGATGCAAAATCATGGGCCCCACTCCCAGCTGTTGCATATAAATCTCTGAGGGGCTGGGGAAAGAGTGTTTTAACAAGCTCTCCAGGTGATTCCAGAGCATATACAAGTTTGAGAACCAGTGCTGGGGAACACATAGCTAGCTAGCAATAGTCCCCAATCCACAGCAAGACATGGGAATAACATATTTGACAGTGCCTTGTGTGACTCACACAGTGACTTACACAGAGTAGGACTTACTAAATGCTTGTTGACTGAAAGAACTGTTTCCTAAATTCTCCCAAACTTCTAACCCTTTTCCCATACCTTTTTGAACAGATACCACCGAAATCTGCCTTTGAAGCAAACACTCCTTTTATTTCCCAGGAATTCCCTTTGGTCCCTACAGAAAAAACTAAGTACCACAGAATTTTCTCCTTAACTTTCCTCATTCTAGGGCCTTACTACTCAAAATGTGAGCAGCAGACCTGCAGCATAGGCATCACCTGTCAGCTTGTTAGAACTGTAGAATTTGGGGCCCCACTCCAAACCTAATGAATCAGAACCTATATTTTAACACAATCCCCAAGTGATGCATTTCCAGTTAACAATTGAGAAGCAATCTTCTAAGGAGCCAGTTAACTACTCTTAATCCTGCTCAGATAGGTTTTTGTAGAAAGTATATTTCAGTATTAACACAATGTGACACTCATTCACTCATTTATTCAGCAAGTATTTCTTAAGTAGCTACTGTGTACAAGGATGGGTGGTATGGAAATATCAAGATGAAGAAGACATGGTCTCAGACTCTTTGAGGAATGCAGTATAGCTAATAAGGGAGAGAGCGTATGCCAACAGCTACAGTGCCAAGCAGGATATGGTTAACAGTCTTCTGAGTGGTCTAAGAATACTGGCATTCAGAGAGGGCACAGAGTACTTCCCCCTCAGGTAGAAAAGGCTAAATAAGTCGTTCAATTTGAAAATTTGATTCTATCATGAAACTAAGAAGTTTATCCTTTTTGCAATGCATGGCCAAATATAGTAGAAAGAGCACCTTTGAAAAAAGAGAGGCCTGAGTTCAAATTCAGCCAGGTGATCTTGGGAATGTTACTTACACTCTCTGAAGCTAACTTCCTCATCCACGAAAGAACATAATACCTATTCTTCAGGGTTGTTCAGAGGCTTAGTGAGAATGCGTGACAGCTCCTAGAACAGTGTCCGGCACATAGTAGGCACTCAACAGTGGTATTATTGCTGCCACTCCTGTTCCTGAGATTCCTTGTGACCTGTCCCCTGTCTCCCTTGATCTCAGAAACATGACAGGAGCTGCTTGAATGCAGCCACCCTTGGGAGTAGCTGGATCTGGCCTAATAAGGTTTCAGCCACTAGTTTTCGGTCATCATTCTGGTTTCTTCATATTTCAGTCATGAATGATATATAAAGCCTGAAAATTATGTATGTTTCTGTGAAAATCATTTTTCTGCACAAAACAAAGAAAATAACATCAAACTAATTTGTGTTTATAGAATAGTATAGATAGATCTGGTTATTTTGAAATAGCTTGAACTAAATAAGTGAGTTTTCATTAGGATAACTGGTATCATGTACACATGATCTCCATTCCAGTCACTCCATCTAGACTAATTTGAACCTAAGCTTGTCTTGTATCTGGTAAGGTCAGAAGCCATCAGGCTGCAGAACTTGGAATGAATCCCTCCTCTCCTATTCTCTCCTCTCTTCTTCCCTAACCTCCTCCTCCTCCTCCTCCTCCACCACCTTTTCTCCTCTTTCTGCTTCTACCTCCCCTTCTTCTTCTTCCCTTTCTCTTTCTCTCTTAAAGCTACTGAGTTTTTCATTCAGTTTCGTTAAGAACCAGGCCTTGCTCTAGCAGTGTTGTTAAGTAAATGACTAAATCACATTGCCATCTTATATAAATAAAAATGTGAAGGCAGTCAAAAGTGATTCGAAATAATGGTTGTCTAGTGCCTATCTCATAGTCCTTAAGAAATAAGAGAAACCTGACAATATTTTTTTAATGTTAAAGACCCATAAAATAGTAGATGCCGTACCCTCTTATTTCTCTAAAGAAAAAAAAAGTATCTCACAGCCCAATAGATTCTAAGAAACAAGAGGGCAAGAAAAAAATCTTGACAATTACTCTTGAATACCAAGATCTTAAAGCACAATGTGTCTGGCTTTCCAATGAACAGACCCAACAGAGGGAGTCCCACACAATCAGCACTGCCATGAAGGTACAGTGATCACAGACCCTATCACTTCTAACTCTTTTAACAATTAAGGGGTGCTTTAATTATATATAATTATAAAAATTATTAATCTAGGATAGTCCTGGGAAACAGATGTATAGCCACCCTACCTAAAGGCAAAAAAGGATAAAAATAAGATTTGGAGCACAGGTAGTGGTAGGTAAGGAGATATGGACAAATTATTTTTCTGCAATTAACAGAATGTTTGATAGGACTTTGGTAAAGTACTTAAAAACATACCTCATCTGACTTATTCAGCAAGTTCAGCAATATGGACTACAGCCTAGAACTGAGTTTCTGAGTGGGAAAGCACACCCTTTACATTCATATGCCTAAGAAGAAACAAAAGAGAAGCCCCTCAAACCTTCCCTCAGAGCTTGCTGAATCTTCCATGAAATGCAATCCATTAACACGTTCATTTAACTAATGCCAGCCATGGTCTATAGGAATAAAAAGTTGCATATCAGACAATATAATGGGCCTGGCACACTCATAAGCAGCAGAGGACCTGATAGCCTCATTATTAGAGGATAGACAGAGAGAAGAATCCCAAAGCATAGTCTCCATGGCCTATAAACCTACAGCCTCTAAAGATGCCGCTGTTCTACGGCGCAGGACAATAACTGACGTTCACCGTTATGATCCTCAGTCGAGAAGAAAGCTGTAATTTACACAGAGAAGCAGTATAGAGACATTGAAAGAACACCGACAATGGAGTCAGAGATTCACTAGCTTCACGACCTTGGGTTAATTATTTAATCCCTCTAATCATCATCAGCATTAGCATCCTCTGCAAAAGCAGGAAGAATATACACCTAAGGGTGATGATGGTGATGAAGCAGATTATGTTTTTAAAAGTCCAGCACTGTGTCTTCCATATGGCAGCTGCTCAATCAACGGAAGTTATCACTCATGTTCTGTATGTTCTATTTAAAAAGAATGTTATCCTGAATGGCAAGAACCATTACAAGATTATCACTATTGGGGGCTCCCCCTATGGGCTACTGAGACAATTTAGAGCAGCAATGTCATGGCTTGTTTAGGCATAAAAATCAAATAACCAGGCATGGCCACATAAGCAAGAATATGAGTAGTGATCCTCACAGACTAGCAGACCAGAAAGTGGCTGGGGACAGGATAAAGGGTGGTATCTCAGGGGCAGGGTACAGACAATAATAGAATACCACAGATAACAAGGTCCTCTCTCCAGAGTTGGAGCCTAAAATCCTGTGACAGACCATTTGACCAGAACACATAAAATTTATAAAATATAAAAAGAAAAGATTCTTTTCATAAAAGATTAGTCTTTGAGAGTTCTCAGAGTAAAAAATGTTTATAAATGGATTGCACTGCTTTGAGAAGTAGTGAATTTTCCATCAACAAAAGAGTATTCAAATATAACTTAAAAGCCTCATGGTATGGGTTCTGCTGAATGGATTTAAGCATTGGTTGGAAAACTGAATTAAATCACCTTATGATGGTCCTTTCCAAAACTAAAACAATATTTCATTTATGTGGAATAATTTAGAGATTCATAAAAATGCTAAGTAAATGAGATACTACTGTAAATAATTTATTTTTCCTGAATATAAAGTGAATGTAAATTAACTGAAGAAATTAATAAGGTATAAAAACATATATACAAGAGAAAATAATCCTAATGCTACTCTTTCAGAGACAACCATCATAAACATTTTCTTTCAGTCTTTCTTGCATAGATTTTTTCTGAAGTTGAGAACTTATTGCACATTCAATTTTCATCCATTTTTTTGCTTTGTTATATCAATCATTTTTGTGTCATCAAAAAATGTCTTTTGCAGCATTTTAAGGTTGTAACATATTACATTATCTCAATACCTCAAATTTGGGCACAAACTCACATGCCTAGGTAGGAATCCTGCTCGGCCATTTACCAGCAGTGTGAATTTGGGCAATTTACTAACATCTCTGGGCCTCATCTGTAAAATGTGAATAATAGCACTACCTACTTCATAGTTTTATTATTAGGATTAAATGAGTTAATACATGTAAAATACTTAAAAGTGTCTGGTAAATAGTTAAGTGTTCAATAAATTTCAATTATTACTGTTGCTACTCATTTTCCTAATATAAGCCATTTAGATAGCTTTCAATATTTTCATTATTATAAATAATTCTGTGATAAACATCTTTATAATAAATGAGTTTTTAAAGATATTCTTCACAATCCAAACTCTTCAGCCATTTTTTAAAATTTGTTTCAGCTATGCGCTTTAGCTATAAAGCAATGGATGAATAAATGCTATTTATCCAGAACCACTGGCTTTGCAAATATTTTTTAAGGAGGAACAATATCTATTTCTATTGTTTTCTTTCCTCTTTATTGCGATACAACACACATAAAATTTATCATTACTGACATTTATTTTAGTACATTGTTGTGCAATTTGCCAATACGTTGTTAGACCACTTGTCCCAAAGATCGTCAAATATAATGCACAATTCTGTGCATTATATGTGAAAGAAAAAGTAAATGTTATTAGCCTTAAAATGTCTCTCATGAAAAATGAAAAATAACCTCCTCATTCTCAAATTTTATTAGGAAACCACTGGGTCCAATCACCAAATTATAACCACCTCAAATCCTTTCTGGAACACATATACATACATACTTACTAAAACTTCAACTGCCTGTATCTCTGGAGTCAGGAAGAAGGCAGCTGAGGGAGGACTACCACTTAAGGAATCCTATTATTTTGATAGTTCAGGCATTGTGGAAGATGGTTAACATAAATTACCCTATTTAGTCCTTATAAAGACTACAAGTTACACTATTGTCCACCATATCACAGATGAGGACACAGGTTTGGAGAAGTGAAGCAATCTGTCTAAATTTAAAACAGCTAAAGAGTGGCAGAGATGAGACTTGATCTCAGATCTGCCTGGTTCCCAAGTTCCATACTTTCCATGCTGCCTTGTTGATATGTGTGTATTATTATCCCAAGAGAAGGTGATTCTCTGAAAGTTATAACAGAAATTCCAATAACCATCTAGATAGAAAATTGCAAGTCTACAAACCAGTGAATCCAGTTTTTGCAACTTTTCTTTATGGTTGGTATAGCTCTCCTAACATTTCATCCTCCTCTATTGCTGCCAGTTTATCCCCTGGATATCTCAACATCCCTGAAAGGGTTATTCTGAATGGATTAGGCATTAGCACTGTCAGTTCTATGCCAAAACACACAAGGCTTGTTGACCCAACAAGAAACTGCTTGTAGAGCGGCTTTACATAAACCAAAACCACAGGACTCAAAAGCTTTCTCTCTTCTTCTATCACAGTTATTTTTTTATATTTGACAACAAACATACACAGAAGAAAGGGAAAAAATGTTTTCCACCGAGTTACTAGAATTTGGTGATAGAAATTAGCAGCGAGAAGTAGTGTCCTCTATTCTCAGTCTCATTCCATCCAAAGCCTTGTTTATTTGCTCACGTTCTTCAGTTTCCCATGATGCTTAATTTCTCACTTGCAACGCAAGAATAAAGACTGTTCCTAACATTTTTATAGAGAAATCCCTTTCTGCTTCACCGCTCTTACCTTACTTTCCTTGCACCCCTCATTCCCATTCCACCCATACCCTCTGAGGTGGTATATGATTTTCCTGAGGTATTATTAACCTTCTTCAAAGAAAAAGAGCTAGCAAATACTGTAGACCTTAGAGGGAAAAAAATTCCTTCCTAGACGACCACAATTTACAACCATACTACTTAGTCTAAACAGAAATTATCAATTTTAAGTTAACCTTCAACTCTTTAGGGGGCCCTGAGTTTGCCTCTCCTGTTTACTGTGCCGTGTTTTGGGGCGGGGGATCAGCATGTGTCCACGGAACACAATACTCTTTTTTTCCGGATGACGTTCATCTGCCCAGACAAAACTAACTCCGTCAGCAGAAACAAGTTCACAAACAATGACTGCAGATTCACAGTGAAATCTCCATCAAAATCCAGAGCTTTCCAAGGCATTTTAACAACAACAAAAAAAACCTGTGAAGCATTGTTTCTCTTTCTCTTTTCCTCCTTTCCTCCCTTGCTCCGCTCCCACTCCTCACAGTGGTATCAATACTCTGTGTAACTTGGATGTTCCACAGATTATTATGGTAAAAAGGCCACGGGCTGTCATTTCACTCTTTCAGTAGGTAAGGTGGAAATATACACAAAAACAAAAGTTTTGGAAAGACATTTTATAGTTCATCAAGATATGAACACTAGTAACTAATTACTGTAACCAAACAAACAAACAAACAAACAAATAAAGCATTGGGTATGATTATCACATAGAAAGCCTCTAAGGATAGCTTCAAATGACATTATGACAGGCTGCTGACTTACAGTTATTTGGACTGTAGGACACTCAATGCTCCTTAAATCACACCATCAACATGGTTGCTTATGCCACCTAAGGACTGTAGGATTCAATTTTCTATGGTGTGACTACAGAGTATAAAAAATCAGCTTGTAGAATAGTTTGAGTCAAGCGAATTGTTAAGAAAAAAATCACTGAAACTTATCCTTTAGGCAATTCAGAAAATATTCATCAAAATTATAAATGCATATACTTTAACAATTCTACTCCTAGGAATTTAATGAAAAACCTGTGTACAGAATGACATTTTTTGCAAAGTTACTCATGTTATCGTTTGCAACACTAAAATACTGGCAATAACTTAATGTCCATTAATAAGGAATTGTTTAAATAAATCATAGTAGATTCATGCAGCAGAACATGAAGCCACAAAAAAGAATGAATAAACTCTATATGAATTGATAATAGAAGGCTCTGCAAGAGATAGATTTAAATTAGCTATTGAATTTTAAAAACATAAATTATTTCTGGAAAACTATACAAGAGACTAATAACATCAACTGTGAAGAGGGGAATTAGGTGCTGGGGTCAAGGATGGGAGGAAAATTCTGTTTTGAATTTTGAACTACAAGTGACCCTTGAACAACATGGGTTTGAACTGCATAGGTCTGCTTACAGGCAGACTTTTTTTCAATAGTAAACACTATAGTACTACACAATCCACAGTTGGTTTAATCCTCAAATTTGGAACCACGGATACCAAGGAACCACAGATATGGAGGAACTGTATACAGAAGGGCCTACTGTAAATTACACTTGGATTTTCCACTGTGCAAGGGTGGTAGCATCCCTAACCCCACATTGTTCAAGGGTCAACTGTTTAGGAAATAGTCTAGTCAGTTAGATCAAAACAATTGCTATGGACAAGGCCTCAAAAAATAAAACATTATAATTCATGTATCTTTCAAACTGCCCTGCAACAGAAAAACTGCTGTAAATATTCCTCTTGTAAATTTTGAGTCCAATATTTTAAAATTTAGTAAAAAACTAAAATAAATATGCAAATCAACAATTAAAATGCTTTAATTATATTGTTTATAATACATGTACCTACACAATGAAAGGCAATTTAATCTTCTGCCTTTCACAAAGTTACAAACTTACAATGTAGGCATCATTATTTGTATTATCAACTAGGAGAGCAATAATCATTCTTCATTCTCTTAAATATATACTGATCACCTTCAAGGTATCAAGTACCAGGCTGGATTCTGGAAATTCAGCGTTGAATAAGATAGTCTTGGTCTCTGACCTCCTGGACAGTTCTGGTACTCTAGCTACTAAGGACAGAAAAAAGTTCCTTTTTTAGAATGATACATGCAACACTCGATAACTGCTTTCCCCTTTCAGTAAAACAGTAAATATTCCAATGTGAAATGAAAACAGCTGGAGCAGCTGGATACAATTTAACTTTACATTAAAAAAATCCTCAGACATAGCTTACTTATGCTCTCCACACTCATGAGTAACTCCTGTTCAGGAGGCTCAGTGTGTAAGAACAGAGTAGGAAAAGCCTCCCTCTTCCTCATGTCTCCATCTTCTTCCTGTACATGCACACCTTCCTTGACTCAGAAAGAGGAAAATACAGGAGCAGTGCTTTTAACAAGGTTCCATAATTTATGGATGGATTAAATGATAGTTTGCTGGATGTAAACTATTTTGTGATATGTATTCTATTTTTAGAGAGTCTAGAAACATGTTGCTTAAAATCTGTGAGAAAATGATTGGACAGTCCCTATTAGGATTCACTTGCATACTTGCTCCTTTCATTTGAGTTGAGATATACAATCATAAATATCCCCAAACTACCAAAGCATACTTTGGTGAAAGGTGACATAGAGGATGGTTTTCAAAAAGCAACAGCAGTAGGAGGAGAACAGGGAGAATGAGGTGAGAGTAACTTCATCCTCCAGTGCCTCCTTCGCACATGAGAGACATTAATTATGCTTTAGAAATAAGATGCTCTCCCACTTGAGCCAATCAGAGTCAGGGATGGAGAGTAGTCCCCAGATGAGAAAATAGAAAACATGAATGGCTAGTTGAGGTACATTCCATTCAAGCGTGAGTAAATCACAGGAAGGAGACAATGGTGAGGCCCACTTCCTGGGGAATACCTGGACTGCAAAGATGGACAAACACTATAATCACAAATAGAACATCAAGAACATGTTGAATAGCTAAACTGGTCTCATCACTGCTAATCTGATGCAGTAAATATGTCTTTGCTTCCATGATTTTTTTTAACAATTAAAGGACATATGCTCTTATGCAGGTATATGCACATGTTTCACAAGCAATAAGCCTCCAGGAAAACAATATACACTTTGCAAACCCAAGCTCCTCTGCTGAATGTGAGGAATTATTTTCTAATAATAATTAGAAATGTTTTGGGGGAACCTTTAATTATTCATAAACAAGGAAACAACTTTTACTACATCATTGCATTTCTTTTGGCTACCAGAATAGTGGACATGATTTGAAGCAATTACATGTCACTAACTTTATGCTATAAAGAATTCCAACCTGCCTCATAGTTTCGCAAGACCACACACTTTCAAATGTCTAACACACAATAGAAATAATCAATGAGTGTTATACCTCATGTGTTGAGACAGGGTGGGGATGGGGGGGTTTGGGGAAATGAACATAAATATGCTAACATGAGATGAACTGGTGAGAGCAAATTTACTGTTGAAAATTCTAATATCGCACAGAAATAATCCTCTGTTGTCTACTTATCACATATATAGGACATTGAAATTTTTTATTTATTAGAACCACATGTGCTTTTGTATATTCAAAAATTAAATCATCAAGATGCAATTCTCTTATGACAATAGCCTACAAAGTGGTAGGTATCTCTCTTGGCCTATGGGGAAATTAAATCCTGTAAAGTGAAGAGAAATGAAACCTAAATCTTACATTTAATCATACTTCAAAAAGCTAACGTAACAAAAAAATTAATTTTCATGAATCTCATTCTTACTTATATCTCACCAAATTTTGACTGTTTGGCCAAATAACTTATAAAAAACAATTATAAGCAGTTTGTTTTTCATTTTGTTTTTACTTTTTTATTGGAATATAATTGATTTACAATGTTGTGTTAGCTTCAGGTGTACATCAAAGTGAATCAGTTATATATATATCCCTGTGCTACACAGTAGGTCCTTTTTGGTTATTTTATATATAGTAGTGGACCTAGAGATTATCATACTAAGTGAAATAAGTCAGAGAAAAACAAACATCATACGATATTACTTATATGTGGAGTCTAAAAAAAAAGTAGTACAAATGAACTCATTTATAAAACAGAAATAGGGTCACAGATGTAGAAAACAAACTTATGGTCACCAAAGGCAAAAGGGGGGAAAGGGAGAGGGATAAATTTGGAGATTGGGATTAACATATGCAATATATATATAATAGCAGTTTGTTTTTAATAAGTATAAGCAACCTAAAAGTAAGCCTGATGCCCAGTATCCTTGATGAACACAGATGGCAAAAATCCTCAACAAAACATTAGCAAATGGAATTCATCAATACATTAAAAATATCATACACTATGATCAAGTGGGATTTATTCAAGGCATGCAAAAATGGCTCAACATCCATAAATCAATAAATGTGATATATCATATTAATAAAATGAAGGATAAAAATCATATTATCATCTCAACAGATTCAGAAAAAACTTCTGACAAAAATCAACATTCATTTATGATTAAAACTCTGAACACAGACTTCCCTGGTGTTTCACTGGTTAAGAATCTGCCTGCCAATGCCAGGAACATGAGTTCAGTCCCTGGGCCAGGAAGATCCCATATGTTGCGAAGCAACTAAGCCCATGCACCACAACTACTGAGCCTGGGCCCTAGAGCCCTCAAGCTACAACTACTGAGCCCACACATCACAAGCACTGAAGCCCGCATGCCTAGAGCCCGTGCTCTGTAACAAGAGAAGCCACCACAATGAGAAGCCCGTGCACTGCAACAAAGAGGAGCCCCCACTCGCCACAACTAGAGAAAGCCCGCACACAGCAATGAAGACCCAATGCAGCCAAAAATTAAAAAAACTCTCAACAAAGTGGGTATAAAGAGAATGTGCCTCAACATAACAAAGGCCATATATGACAAACACACAGCTAACACCATACTCAATGATGAAAAACTGAAAGTTTTTTTTCTGAGATCAGGAACAAGACTAGTATGCCCACTCTCACCACTTTTATTCAACATAGTATTGGAAGTTCTAGCCAGAGCAATTAGGCAAGAAAAAAAGAAATAAAAGGCATCCAAATCAGAAAATAAGTAAAACTATCACTATCTGCAGATGACATGACCCTAAAGACTTCACCAAGAAACTGTTAGAACTAATAAACGAATTCAGTAAAGTTGCAGAACACAAAATTAATATACAGAAATCTGTTGCATTTCTATACTCTAATAATGAGCTATCAGAAAGAGAAATTAAGAAAACAAGCTCACTTACAATTGCTTCAAAAAGAATAAAATACCAGGAATAAATTTAACCAAGGAAGTGAAAGACCTGTACGTTGAAACCTATGAACTAATGAAAGAAATTGAAAAAAACACAAAGAAATGGAAAAAAATTCCATGTTCATGGATTGGAATAATTAATATTATTAAAATGTCCACACTACCCAAAGCAATCTACAGAATCAATAAAATCTCTACCAAAATCCCAATGGCATATTTCACAGACCTAGAACAAATAATTCTAAAATTTCTATGGAAACACAAAAGTTCCCAATTAGCCAAAACAATCTTGAGAAAGAAGAACAAAGCCAAAGGTACCATACTCCTTCATTTCAAACTATACTACAAAGCTACAGTAATCAAAACAGTTATGGTAATGGCACAGAAACAAACACACATATCAATGAAACAGAATTGAGAGCCCAGAAATAAACCCACACATATATGGACAATTAATTTATGATAAAGGAGCAAAACACGTACAATGGAGAAAGAATAATCTCTTTAATAAATGGTGTTAGGAAACTGGACAGCCACATGCAAAAGAATGAAACTCAACCACTATCTTACATCATACACAAAAATTAACTCAAAATGGATTAAAGACTTGAATGTAAGATCTGAGACCATAAAATTCCTAAAAACAAACATAGGTGGTAACTTCATTGACATGGGTCTTAGCAATGTTTTTGTGGCTCTTAGTCCAAAAAACAAAAGCAAAAATAAACAAATGAGACTACATCAAACTAAAAAGCTTCTGCACAGCAAAGGAAACCATCATCAAAACGAACAGTCAACCTACTGAATGGGAGAAGAATTTGCAAATGATATGTCAGATAAAGGGCTAATATTCAAAATACATAAAGAACGCATACAATTCAACAACAACAAAATTTTTTTTAATGGGCAGAGGATCTGAATAGACATTTTTTCCAAAGAAGACATACTGATGGCCAACAGGCACATGAAAAGATGCTCAACATCATTAATTATTAGAGAAGTGAGAGTCAAAACCACAATGAGATATCACCTCATATCTATTAGAATGGTTATTTATCAAAAAGACAAGAAATAACAAATATTGGGGAGAATGTGAAGAAAAGGGAACTTCCATACAGTATTGGTGGGACTGGAAGTTGGTGCAGCCACTATGGAAAGCAGTATGGAGATTCTTCAAAAAATTAAGAATAGGACTTCCTAGGTGGCACAGTGGTTAAGAATCCACCTGTTGGGGCTTCCTAGGTGGCACAGTGGTTGAGAGTCCACCTGCCAATGCAGGGGATTTGGGTTTGATCCCTGCTCCAGGAAGATCCCACATGCCGTGGAGCAACTGAGCCCGTGAGCTACAACTATTGAGCCCTTGTGCTGCAGCTACTGAAGCCCATGCGCCTAGAGCCCATACTCCACAGCAAGAGAAGTCACAGCAATGAGGAGCCTGCATACCACAGCAAAGAGTAGCCCCACTTACCGCAACTAAAAAGAAAGCCCCCGCACAGCAAAAAAGACCCAACACGACCAATAAAATAAATAAATAAATAAATAAATAAATTTATAAAAAAAAAAAAAAAGAATTCACCTGCCAATGCAGCGGACGTGGGTTCAATCCCTGCTCCAGGAAGATTCCACATCCCGAGGAGCAACAAAGCCCGTGTGCCACAACTATCGAGCCTATGTGCCGCAACTACTGAAGCCCATGCACCTAGAGCCTGTGCTCCACAACAAGAGAAGCCACCACAGCCAGAAGTCTGTGAACCACAATGAAGAGTAGCCCCCGCTCACCACAACTAGAGAAAGCCCATGTGCAGCATTGAAGACCCAACAGAGCCAATAAATAAATAAATAAATAAATAAATAAATAAATTTTTTAAAAAAATTAAGAATAGAACTACCATATGACTCAGATATTTCACTTGTGAGTATTTATCCAAAGAACACAAAAACACTAATTCGAAAAGATACAGGCAGCCTTTTGTTTATTGCAGCATTATTTACACAGCCAAGATATAGAAACTACCTAAGGCTCCATCAATGATTGAATGGATAAAGATATGGTACATAACTACACAATGGAATACTATTCAGCCATAAAAAAGAATGAAACCCTATTATTTGTAACAATGTGGATGGACCTTGAAGGTATTATGCTAAGTGAAATAAGTCAGATGGAGAAAGACAAATACTGTGATTTCATTCACATGTGGAATCTAGAAAAACAAAACAAATGAATAGGGAATTCCCTGGCAGTCCAGTGGTTAGGGCTCTATGCTTCCACTTCAATGGGTTTGAACCCTGGTCAGGGAATCAAGATCCCACATGCCATGTGGTGTGGCCAAAATAAAAAATGAATAAACAAAATAAAACAGAAACAAACTCACTGAGATAGAGATCAGATTAGTGGTCAACAGAGGAGAAGAGTAGGGGGGTGAGCAAACTGGGTGAAGAGAGTTAACTGCATGGTGATGGAAGGTAACTAGGCTTGTGCTAGTGATCACTTTGTAGTGTACACAGATGCTGAATTATAATGCTGTACATCTGAAACTTATACAATTAAAATTTTTTCAATAATTAATTAATTAAAGTAGGACTGACTCAGTATGGTAGAGAATATCAATAAGATCTCTAAAAATTAGTTTTTCAGGAAAGATGATATAGATAATCTTTGGAATCACTTTCTAACTCTATTACTTGGTGATTTTAAGGAGTTAATAATGATCTTAGGTCCATAAACATATAACTAGAAGTGAAATTCTTTGCATAAAGAAAAAGTTCACTAAAATTTAGAATTACTAGTGGATTTAGGACCATCTTAAACCATAAATTCTGTTATCTTCTAGTTATCATGTAAATTCCAGTAGCAGTAGCTGATAATAAATACAAAATCTTTTCACTGTCCACATTGTAGTTAGTAGAGCAGCTGACAATAAATAAGATTATGTTGTCTGGGTTAAAAGAGGCCTTCAAAAAACTCTGAATTTATTAGCTACTCCTAAAATTCATCTTCTTGGTGTTCTACACAGTTCTCCACTGCTGCTTTCCCAGCAGCTACCTTCTCTTTCTTCTTTCATGCTCTTCATTCACCATATATTTATGGAACACCTGCTAGGCACTAGGACCAGAGCAGCAAATAAGACAGGCAAAGATTTTGTACTCCAGGTTTAACTGCCTTTGAGCCTTCATTAATCATCAGCTGTTCATACCATTCCTAACTCATCAGAGTTGCAAAAGTGATAATTCTCCTCTCTTTAATCCCAGATTTAGCTGACAAAACATAAAATCTCATTTCTTTAAGCCAAGCCCATAAAACAATTTCAGAGTCACGGCAAGTGTGACCTTTCAGCTTGTTAGCTTCTTCCTTAGCCCATCCATCCCAGGTCAAGGTCACTTTTTACACTTTTTAAACTCCCTTTCTAATTCACCTCATGTTATATGTTGACTATTTGAATAGATTTATTCGTTAAGCTTTGTATATATAGCAGATCATATTTAACTGTTAATTTAAAGCATATGTCTCAATGTCCTGATAGAAGGTTAAACATTTAGTAAATTAAATGTTTTTGGCACTAAATTTTCACTCTGTATGTAGACGTTTTAATACTGTATAAAATAGAGTTCCTATACTTCTGGATTTCACAACCATAATACTTCCAAAAACCTGAGATCCACGAAAAACTGCCACCAAAAAGACGTTAAAAACAATTATCTATCACCACTGTTATGTAATAAAAGAATGAACATTTTAACATTTAAAAGAAGGAATGGGGGCTTCCCTGGTGGCACAGTGGTTAAGAATCCACCTGCCAATGCAGGGGACACGGGTTCAAGCCCTTGTCCGGGAAGATCCTACACCCCACGGAGCAACTAAGCCTGTGGGCCACAAATACTGAGCCTGCACTCTAGTGCCCATGAGCCACAACTACTGAAGCCTGCATGCGCCTAAAGCCTGTGCTCCACAACAAGAGAAGCCACCACAATGAGAAGCCTGTGCACTGCAATGAAGAGTAGCCCCCGCTCGCCGCAACTAGAGAAAGCCCACACACAGCCACAAAGACCCAACACAGCCAACTAATTAATTAATTAATTTAAAAGTAATAAAAGTAGGAACAACATAATCTCAGTATAAAGGATAGTCCTAATTTAAACTGGATACATTTAATTATAAAAAAACTCACTATGTTGTTCTAAAATTCCTATTTCACCACAGATGGGTGAAAATTTTATCATGAATCACTACTTAGGAGCCACTGGTACAGAATGGCAAATCTAGACATACGAATTATTTTAGCGATTGCATTTGAAAAATATTTGTGAGAATTTGGCTGCCTTTATTTTAAATTTTAGATTAAATAAATTATTATCAGGTTCTGCTGACCAAAATAGCTATAAGTTCTTAATACAAAAAAAAAAAATCCTACCTCTGCTTCTAGGTAAGGTTTTAATAAAGCCATTTTAAAATTGAGAGAATCTATCCTATTTTTAAAAAGCAATTTCTAAGAGCTTCCAACACTTCTCAGGATAAACCATCTTGGAGTTTTCCAGCTGGGCTGGAGAACTTTGAAGATCTGCTATAGTTGTATGTAAGACCACAAATTGTGTCTGTAGGGGAGCAAAATATCTGTTACCTATTCAATAGTTTGATTTGCATGCACTCTCAAAAATGAATTCCAGATGCAGAAATCACAAGTTTCCATAAACATTCTCAGGCAGGCAGACAATATAACTTTCCTGTTAATAATGAGAAAAACCTTTGACAGACTACTCTATAGCTGTATCCTGGCTCCTCCCATGTGTGAATGGGAGACAGTCCCTGCAAGGAAATTCTCATTCCAACCATATGTGAAAATAGAGCAGTGACTCCAAGTCTGAAATGATGCGATTCCCAGAAATTTCTGTGCAGCACCAAAAAAGATTAAAAAATTGATTCAGCCTCCATCTGAATGATTTCTGATATTTCTTCTAAACAGAAAGGTTTACCTCCTACTTTTCCAAAAATAAATTTGAAATAAAAACTAGTTTGATCTCATCATGTAGAATAAATTTAAGAGAAGGTTGATCTTAATTTAGTTAGTTATTAAAGTTGAGCCTGTAAGATAATAATTATTACTTGGAAAAATAAGGAATAATTTAATGATGAAGGTGCTATATCAAAAGTGAATGCTACAACCTGCTGTATAGCCTAAGGAACTCTATGTAGTGCACTGTGGTGACCTAAATGGGAAGGAAATCCAAAAAAGAGGAGATATATGTATATATATGGCTGGTTCATTTTGCTATACAGTAGAAACGAACACAATGTAAAACAACTATAGCCCAATAAAAAAATGAATGCTACAATTATGTCAATTATAAATATGCATTTTTCATTAATGAAAGCATTTTAAAAAGTGGTAAATGTATTATTTTGTATCAACATATGTATATGCCCATAAAGACATGTAAAACTGTAAAATGCTTCATCAAAGAAACTCAGTTGCATCTTTGTTCTGTTTTCCAATTATACGTCAGAAATGTGACACCACATAAATGTATTCTGAACTTCTGTTGCCCATGGGAAAAGAAAAAAAAAAGCAAAAGAATGGGACTTTCCTGGTGGTACAGTGGTTAAGAATCAACCTGCCAATGCAAGGGACACGGGTTCAATCCCTGCTCCAGGAAGATCCCACATGCTGCGGAGCAACTAAGCCTGTGCACCACAACCACTGAGTCTGTGCTCTAGAGTCCGCAAGAAACAGCTACTAAGCCCATGAGACACAACTACTGAAGCCCACATGCTCTAGGGCCCATGTGCTGCGACTACTGAGCCCGCATGCTGCAGCTACTGAAGCCTACACATCTAGAGCCGGTGCTCCCCAACAAGAGAAGCCACCCACAACGACGAGTAGCTCCCGCTCACTGCAACTAGAGAAAGCCCACATGCAGCAACAAAGACCTAACACAGCCAAAAATTTAAATAAATAAATAAATAAATAAATGCAAGAGAAAACTTATGGTAGTTACAGTATACGCACAAGGAGTCTACAATAATAATTTGTATTGTATATGGTAATTCATGCATTTAATTGAGAAAACAGTAAGAGGCTTCTTATTCTGTTATTATTCACATACATTAAATATATATTACATTCCAGTAAATATATATTTTGATTTACTGGACTCTCAGTTCTTATGGGATATTTTCTATCTGACCAAGTGATTGACCAGTATAGGAAAAGTATGAAAATTCAGGAATCAATAGATCAATTATAAAATCTCAAGTTCTGTGACTTGTCCCAGAACTCAACAATCCAGCTTCTGTCTACAAGTACACAAAGATTCAAATAAATTTTTCAATTTTTAATCAGTTTATTTGATATAATATTGACACTGTTTTACTGTTTCTAAAAAAATAAAAAAAGAGAAATTGGACATAATTCAGAACCACCAGCTCGCATACAGACATCTGTCCATTCACATGAAGCAGTTCTTCCTTCAAACATATTTTTACTAAAGCCTGGGAAGTGGAGCATGAGTAGAAGCTCATGAAATGAAAATGAAAAGAGGGAGGGAGAAAGGAAGAGTAGGAAAGAAGATATTGTCCTAAGGAAGAAAGACAGTGGAACTAAAAGTGAGTTCTATCTCGTGTGTACCACTATCATAACTACCTAATAGTAATGCAATGTCACTGTCCATATGTTTCACTCATTCATTCAATATGTATTAAGTGACTACTGAAAATAAGACACCATCAGGTACATAATTTCAATTTCACCTCATCAGAAAACAGATGTACTGAAGCCCGGGCACCTAGAGTCCACTCTCCACAACAAGAGAAGCCACCGCAATGAGAAACTGGTGCACCGCAATGAAGAATAGCCCCCACTCACCACAACTAGAGAAAGCTCACGCACAGCAACGAAGATCCAACGCAGTCAAAAATAAATAAATAATAAAATAAATCTAAAAAAACAAAACAAACAAAAAACCAGATGGATTCTTTTTCTTCCCATTTTCTATCTTTGTAACCATAAAGAGAAATTTAGTACTTGCCAGATAGTATAAAGCATTTTTTAATCCATTAAAAGTAATGGGCAATATATTCAAATTTTTTTCAAAATAAAATATATGGTGATGTATAGATATATGGACAATCTATGGACCAGGATAAAATATTTGCAAATGATGTGACCAATAAGGGATTAATTTTCAAAATAAACAGACAGCTCACAGAACTCAGTAACAGGAAAACAAACAACCCAATCAAAAAATGGGCAGAAGACGTAAGTAGACAATTCTCCAAAGAAGACAAACATATGGTCAACAGGCACATGAAAAGATGCTCCACATCACCAATTATTAGAGAAATGCAAATCAAAAC
Organism: Hippopotamus amphibius kiboko; assembly: GCF_030028045.1. Taxonomy (NCBI): domain Eukaryota; kingdom Metazoa; phylum Chordata; class Mammalia; order Artiodactyla; family Hippopotamidae; genus Hippopotamus; species Hippopotamus amphibius. Next base: position 157,039,180 of record NC_080191.1, read on the forward strand.
TACAATGAGGTATCACTTCATACCAGGCAGAATGGCCATCATCAAAAAGTCTACAAATGATAAATGCTGGAGAGGGTGTGGAAAAAAGGGAACCTTCCTACACTGTTGGTAGGAATGTAAATTGGTGTAGCCACTGCAGAAAATAGTCTGTAGGTTCCTTAAAACACTAAAAATAGAGGTGCCATATTATCCAGCAATCTCACTCCTGGGCATATATCCAGAAAAGACTAAAACTCTAAAAAGACACATGCATACCAATGTTCATAGCAGCAGTATTCACAATAGTCAAGATATGGAAGCAACCTAAATGTCCATCAACAGATGAATGGATAAAGAGGATGTGGTATATATACACAATAGATTATTGCTCAGCCATAAAGAAGAATGAAATATTGCCATTTGCAGCAACATTGATGGACCTAGAGATTATCATACTAAGTGAAGTAAGTCAGAAAGAGAAAGACAAATACCATATGCTATCACTTATCCGCGGAATCTAAAAAAAAAAATACAAATCAACTTATTTACAAAACAAAAACAGACATGAAAAACAAACTTATCTAAGGGGAAAGAAGAGGCGGAGGGATAAATTAGGAGTATGAGATTAATAGAAACACAACACTATATATAAAACAAACAGGGGACTTCCCTGGTGATGCAGTGGTTAAGAATCTGCCTGCCAATACAGGGGACACGGGTTTGATCCCTGGTCTGGGAACATTCCACATGCTACAGAGCAACTAAGCCCATGCACCACAACTACTGAGCCCAAGTGCTGCAACTACTGAAGCTCATATTCCTAGAGCCCATGCTCCACAACAGAAGAAGCCACCACAATGAGAAGTCCGTGCACAACAAAGAAGAGTAGCCACTGCTCATCACAACTAAAGAAAGCCCACGTGTAGCAATGAACACCCAACGCAGCCAAAAAGAAATGATTTTTAAAAATAAACAAGGATTTGCTGTGTAGCACACAGAACTATATTCAATATCTTGTAATAACCTATAATGGAAAAGAATCTGAAGCTGTACACCTGAAACTGACACAATATTGTAAATCGCCTATAGTTTAATAAATGAAATAACATAATCCACATCACAATGATACATTAAAAAAAATAAGACAGTGGCACAAAACCGCTCTATCACTGTTATTTACTATCATGCAGGGAAGAAACCTAGATTCTTTTAAGAATGGGCTTGAAGAGTCAGTAGAAATTATTAATTTTATTAAATCTCAACCCTTTAGTACAAGCCTTTTTAATATTCTGTGTTATGAAATGGGAAGTATGCATAAAGCACTTCTGCTGCATTCCAAAGGACCATGGAGATCACATGATACTATGAGTTGTGCCTGAGTTGCAAGCTGAACTTTTTTCATGGAACACCATTTTTATCTGAAAGAAAAAACTGCAAACAAACTATGGTTTATTCAGACTTGGGTATCTGGTATTTTCTCAAAAGTAGAGGGAGTCCAAATCAACTGGTTTGCAAAGCAGAAATAGAGACACAGATGTAGAGAACAAACATATGGACACCAAGTGGGGAAAGCAGGGAGGGTTGGGGGCGGAATGATTTGGGAGATTGGGATACCAAATTGTACACTCTAAATATATGCATTTTACTGTAAAAAATAAAAAAATAAAAAATAAACAAAAAATATTTTAAAAAAGTAGAGGGAGTCTATAACCTTAAGGAAAAAAAATGACAGTTGCCAATGATAACTTTCAATGAAAACTAGAATTCTGGAAAACCTGTATCCACTGCTATGAGCTTCACAGCTTCCCAATATTTAAGCACTTTTCTGATGAGATTAGTGTTATAATTAACAAATGTGATTTTCTAATATTGCATATGACATGCGTAACTCAGTAAACCAATATTTTCCAACTGACCAATGCATGAAATAAGTCATTAACAAAATAATGCATGCATAAAAGATTCATCAAAGTACAAGATATGCCAATAAGTTTTAATATAACAAACTACAAATGGTTTCAGATATCACATTGAAAATCACCTTTAAGAAACTACCACTTGTCGAGCTTTGGTGCAATATCAAAGACAAATATCCACAATTAACTGAAAAAGCTGTTAAAATACCCCTCACTTTTATAACTACATGTCTGTGAAGCTGGATTTTCTACATATACTTCAATCAAAACATTTTACAAGAGATGAATGCAGAACAAATATGAGAATCCAGCTGTCTTCTATTAAGTCAGACATTAAAGAGATTTGTACACATGTAAAATGATGCCACTCTTCTCACTAAATGTTTGTGTTGCAAAGTATAATTATTTTTCACTTAAAAATGTTATAACATTTTATGGTTTTGTGATTATTTTTAACTTATTAAATATTTAACATTTTCATTTCTAATATGGTAAATAACAAGGAATCTTTGGGATCCTCAATAAATGAAGAATATAAAGGGACCCCAAGACCAAAATGTTTGAAAGCCGCTGAAATAGAGTTTGTCTCTCAGATCACTGAAACCTCAGAATAGTCAAAGAGATCATGTGAATACCCTGGTGTTTGCTAGGCACATAACTGTAATTGCACTTTTGCCTGGAATACTATGAGTCTCTCTCAGCAAAGAATAGAAGTAGAGAAGACGCCTCAGAAATGCACAGGACAAGAAAAATGTTTATTACAAAATAATCTATGACAAAGACAGCCATTGTAGCAAAAGACTGAAAACCACCTAAACATTTGGTTTGTTGTTAGATTTTGAACTTCATATGCACAAACAGTAGTTTGATCTAATCATGGCCTTAATTTCTCTGCATGTTGTCATCACTGGTCCATGCAAGATCCCTTTTCTTTGCTTTACTCTTTCTTCACTTTATTTCATTTTCTTCAATTTTCACTCTCGTTTCCCTCCTCTGAGTATTAACCCATTTCAAAGAGATTAGTATGTATCTTTAAATGTGTGTAGCATTATAAAATAGGTATAGCTGTTTTTTAAAGAATTATGTGTTCTATTTAAATAAATACCATCTGTGCTATAACTCTCATTATGTTTCCTATTTTTTCTTTCATGATTATGTTTTTTTTAAGCTCTTTATTGGAATATAATTGCTTTACACTCTTGTACCAGCTTTTGAGGTACACCAAAGTCAATCAGCTGTATTTACACATATATCCCCATATCCCCTCCCTCCCACGACTCCCTCCCACCCTCCCTGTACTGGCCCTCTAAGGCATCACCCATCACCAAGTTGATCTCCCTTTGTTATACAGCAACTTCTCACTAGCTATCTATTTTACAGCTGGTAGTGTAAATATGTCTATGCTACTCTCTCACTTCGTCCCAACTTCCCCTTCGCCCCCCACACCCCCAACCCCATGTCCTCCAATCCATTCTCTGCATCTGCACATGATTATGTTTTTAAATTTCTTCCATGATCAGTGAGTTCATTGCTTCTTACTGCTGCATAGTATTTCATAGTATGCATCCACTATATTTTACTTATTGGTTAAAATTACTTACTGGATGCATCTAACTCTCTACCTCCATTAGTGATATTATAACATTCATGAACATGTCCTCACTAAAACTTTGCTAGGTCTCCAGAAAAACAGATTCATGATTAGTATTGCTATGCATATGACTGTGCAATTCATATCCCCAACAGCAGTGCAAAAATCTCCACTATTCCATGTCCTCTCCAATACTTGGTATTATCCACCTTTCTAATTGCTGCCATTCAAATATTTGTAAAATTATATTTTATTGTTGCTTTAATTTGCATTTCACCTCTTTATAATGAACTTTAGCGACTCTTCATATATTTGCTATTTATTCAGACAACTTCTCTGAATTACCTGTTTATCCTCTTATGAATTTTTCTGTTTCATGTTGATTTAAGGGGTTCTCACATTTTGGGAATATTATCCCTTGCTGGTTTTAAACATGGCAAACATCCTTTCCCAACCTAACATTTGTTTGTTAACTTCATCTACAGAACCCTACGTTGAACAAAATCCTTAACTGTGGTGTAGCCGATCCAGCCACTATTTTTGACTTACAGTTGCTGCTTTTGAGATTTTGTTTAAAAAGCCTTTTCTATGGTCGGGGAGGGATAAATTAGGAGGTTGGGATTAACATATACACACTATATATATAAAATAGATAACTAACAAGGACCTACTGTATAGCACAGGAAACTCTACTCAATATTTTGTAATAACTTATAAGGGAAAAGAATCTGAAAAAGGATATATAAATACACATGTGTATATGTATATATGTGTATATATACATATACACACATACATATAACTGAATCACTGTGCTGTGCACCTGATACTAACAAACACTGTAAATCAACTATACTTCAATAAAAATAAATAAAATTAAAATTAAATTTCCTACCCTTTTGTCACAAAGATTTTATTTCACATTTTCTTCTATTATCTTCTACTCTCTTTATTATATCTTTATCTCTCACATTATTAGGTCCTTAGTTTGCCTGGAGCCAACTTTATGTAAGTTGGCATCTATGTTTTTCTCCACATAATGAGATAGTTATCCTCACATCATCTACTAAATGATTTGTCTTTTATCAATTGCTTTGTGATACAAACATCTATAAGTCTTTATATATACCTAGATCTATTTTTGAGCTCTCAATTCTATTTCATTTTTATTTATTTATATATTGCTGGAACAACAGCATCATCATCACCATCACCATTTTTAGTATGCCTTATCCAATGATTGAGGGTGACTGCTTTTCTATGCACATTTTTAGAAATTTTGGGGCTGTCAGCAATCCATATAAATTTTAGAATTTGTTGTGTTCCTCAAAAATCCAGTTAGAATTTTGACTGGAATTTCATTTACTTTGCAGATGTACTTGGAGAGAACTGATAATTTTATTAGGTTAAAGCATACCAACCGTGCACACAGTATCTCTCCCCATTTATTCAAATCTTATTTATGTCCCTCTCTATTTTTCTACTAAAGGAAACTAAAAAGGAGGATTTATGTTTCTTAAAATAAATACCTTATTTTTATTATAAAAATAATTTATCTAAAAGGAGTGCTTTTTTGAGTTGATATACAAATATACAAGTGTATAACTTCTATTAATCTTATTAAACTTTTGCTAGTACTCATAGTATGTTCGTTCAATCGGATTTTCTATATAGACAATAATATCATCTGCAAATGATTTTTATTTCTTCCAATCCTAACATGCCTTTATCCTGCCTTAAAAGATACTTGGGACCTCTAATGTTATGTTTAAGTGGTACTGGAAATTGTAAACATCTTTTTCTTGTTCTTTGTTTCAATGGAAATGCTTCTAATTTATTTCGGTAAGTTTTTTGTAAATTGTCTGGGAAGTCCTTTGATACTCCTAATATTCTGTAAATTTTTCATAAGTAAGTATTAATACTTTTTCTGCAACTTTTATCATAGAGAAGATGCTTTTTGTGTCTCATGAAATCATCATATGGTATTTCTTCTTTGATCTAATACTAAAGAGAAAAACATTGATACCTTTTTCTGACATTGAACTATCCTTTCATTCTTGGGATAAACACTACTTGATCAATATGTACTTTTTAGGGAATTCCCTGGCAGTCCAGTGATTAGGAGTCAGTGTTTCTACTGGCAGGGCGGGGGTTCAATCTCCGGTCAGGAACTAGGATCCCACAAGCTGCGCAGTGTGGTGTGCCCCCCCCAAAAAAAAGGAATTTTTAAAATAAACTATTGGATTTGCTTAGCTAATATTCTATTTAAAATTATTGCACCTACATCCATAATGAAATAGGTTTACGCTTTTCTTGTCTTATATCTTCCTCATTTGTCTTATCTGTCTTATACCCTCATTATCCTTATCTTGATTTGATAATCAGGATTATAAAGTTTCATACAAAATTAGCTGGGCAACTGGGTAGCTCCTCTTGTTTGTTTTTTCATTTTCTGGAGCAATTTATATAAAATAAATACTATTCATCCCTTGAAAGTTTTGTAAAATCCCACTGGAAAACCATCTAAGCTAGGGGCCTTTTTTGGTGTAGAGGTTATAAATTCTTTTTCTTTAATCATTATTTACACACTGACGTGCTATGTAAATTCTGTATTATGTGAATGCATGTTATGCAGAAAATTATACATACAACTTTAAAATACCAGAGAAGTAATACACAATAATGTTTTTAAATTCATACAAAGCAGTTTGTGCCAAATACCTTCCATTTGCCCATCCAGACCCTTTCCCACCCTGCTTTGCCTCAGGATGCTGCCCTGTATAGACATGCTGCCCGGACATCTAACTCCCTGACTGGACTGTGCCAGTCTGCAACAAGAAATCCAAGGGAGGAGGGAGAGTACTTATTCCCCTTGTCTCCTTCCTGGAGGTCCCTTCAGGCTTGTTACCTTCTTGACCAAAGTCACAGCTCCTCCCAAGGTGGTTGCCCCTCCACCACTCTTTGTCTCTTATTTCCAGAAATTGCTCCTTCTCTTCATCTTTTTGGGCCTTAAGGTGTTAACAACCCCTGCTGCTTCTAGCCCTGGAATACTACACTAATTTTCGTGGTTTCCCAACACCTCACCCACATGTTTGTAAACAGTCTCTTTATTAGCTGTTTATGATAATCCTAATTTGAAAGTGCCATCTGTTTCCTCCTGAGATCCTGACTGATACAGAGGTGATGGAGAAAATCCCTCTCCAACTCCTCCAGATTAACAATTACTAACTATCCTTCCAAACACAGAACATATTTGTGACATACATAACACCAAAAACATGCAGATAAAACATAGACAATGTTTTTAAAATGAGAACTTGTATTAAAAAGTGAACATTTCTGGGACCTCCCTGGAGATCCAGTGGTTAAGACTCCATGCTCCCAATGTAGGAGGCTTGGGTTTGATCCCTGGTCAGGGAACTAAGATCACACATGCCAAATAACATAGCCTTTAAAAAAAAAAATAGATGAACATTTCTGGTTGCTATTGATCTCACCTCATTTTCTAAATTCTTTCCCTTCTTGGCCCCTATAACCCTTCACAATTCTGATACTTCTTTTATCTTTCTGACAGCTCTACCTCTGTCTCCCTTTATGGGCTTATCTTCTTCCATTTAAGTGTTCAGATTTTGCCCATAGTTCTCTTGTCTCACCACCCTCTCTCTCTGAGACTGTATTCCCCATGGAGCTTCAACTATAACTACAACGCAAATGATCCCAAGATCTCTGTCGCTAGTTCTGACCTCTCTCCCAAATTCCTCCATTTTCATCACTCTCTGATAGCTATGTTCAACCTGAGCAAACTAACACCAATTCAGAAACAGCAAGATCAAAACCAAAGTGACATCTTTTCCACTAACCCATTTCTTCCACCTGACTTTCCTCTTTCTACTCCTAATACCATCAGTCTCCTTGTCGTCCCAGCCCAAAATTTGGTGTCATACTTGATTCTTTTTTATTGCTTTCCACCACTCCTACCTTGACAAATTTTAGCAGCTCCTATAGCCACAACATTCATCCAATATTCATCTCCTTTTGGTCACCACAGCCAAAATCCAATATGAGACTCTTATCCTGGAATCTCACAACACCCTCCCAACTCAGCTCCCCACCGCTAGTTTTTCCTCCCCTCATATCTAGCCTTCCAACAGGTTGACAACCTAATCTTCCAAAAAAACACATTTCTATTTTCTAAATTAAAAAATACTCCCTGAATTTAAGTCTCAGTTTCATGGTTTATATCCAAATGTCTCTACTACATGACCCTAAACCTACACAAGCCTGCATTCCAATACTTCCACCATACTCCTATCATGGAGCTTTAGCATATGCTGTTCTCTCTGCTTATAAAATCTTCCTCACATCTCTGTGGTTTAAATCCTTTAAGGTCCAGCTCAAATTCTACTTCCCTTATGTGCCTCCCTTAAGACATTAATCATATTCTGCTTTACATTATATGTGTACTGTCGTCTTACTCATCAGATTAAAAGTTCCCTGAGGGCAGAGACTATTTTTTAATCATTTCTGTTTCCTTCAAGGTACCTATGTAACCCCTTCACAGTACTGGTAGTCGATAAATAATAATTATTGAATTAATAAATCAATGGAAACAAATCATCAGAAAGAAAAAAGAACAAGTTTTCATTCCTTTAATGAAGATTTAGAAACCATTTGCTTTTTGGTTTTTTTAGTAGTTTTTTTTTTTTCTTTTTAAATGCATGCACACCTATATTCTGTAACAGTTTAAATTTTTAAAAGATTATAAATTATATAAACTACATACAGGAGACAAAGTCCAACATAAGGTATGATTGATCACAACATGACCCATAACTGTTGTATGATCTCTAACCAAAAATAAGTGTGACTTTGGTACAAGTCAATCTTTCTTTAAAGAAAAAGCAGAATAAGAACTCTGGGCCTTTAACTGAAAGACTCTATGTGGTTACTTCCTCTTTAGTGACACTACTGTCCAAATCTACTTGAATGGAATTACCTTAATCATATTTTTGTAGATAAACAGTGAAAACAAAAAATAAATATGGTACTTCTGGCTGTCAGAAGTTGAATGTATTGAGTGACCAGCTCATCTTAAAAGCTACACTGTGAAGTGTTATACAGTATATAAATAAAAGAACAACTTGTGGCTTCAGAGATGGAGTGACACAGGTGGCAAAATAATCTGTTTATTACTTCAGCGTGAAAAAAAGAGTGAACATTTTCCTACCTTCACTCCTTCCTTCCTTCATTTCTTCCTTCCTAAACCCATCCTATGTGCCAATCATTACAGTAGGCACTGGGGAGATCAAGTAGGATAAAGACATGAACCCTTCTTTAAAGGAGAGACAGAATTATAAACAAATGATGGGAAAATAATCTAAATGTAAAGTTTGTGCCAGGCATAGCAGCAACCCAGAAAAAGAAAAAAAAAGGATTGCTACAGTTTTATCCTTGAGAGCCTTTGCTAATCTAGTTTTCTATAAATTACTATAAAATATCACCCACCAGACAAAACCAGGAAAAAAGAATATAAGACTTAAGTAACTGAATAATTTATAATGGCTGCATTACTTATAAAACTTCAGTTGATTTAGGCAAAATGATGAGATCACTGGTCTCAAAACTGAAGAAAAAGCATATAGCATTGCAGGGCCTGGAAAGAACATACAATTGTAAGTATTTAAAATCGAGGACTAAACTAATAAGGACTTGTATAGCACAGGGAACTCTACTCTGTAAACGGCCTATATGGGAAAAGAATCTAAAAAAGAATGGATATATGTATATGTATAACTGATTCACTTTGCTGTACACCTGAAACTAACACAACATTATAAATCAACTACACTCCAATAAAAATTTTAAAAAAAGAAGACTGTACTTTTGCTATTTAAAAAAAAATGTTGAGGGCTAATCATAATTATTTTCTGTAGTCAGGAGGGAAAATGCCTGTTTACTTCATATTTTAACAGGATATTTACCTACCTGAGATGTCTTATCTCTGAGCTAAATAAATCATTTTAATTTCAAGCAAAGCCACAAAGCATTATTTCTCAAAATTCCTATTTAATTACTTACTTACTTACTTACTTGGCTTTTTCCTCTCTAGACTGTGAGCATCTTCTAGGGCAAAGACTATGTCCTATTCATCTTTATATCTAATGTCTAAGCATAATTCCTGGCACATAACAGACAATAAACACTTGTTAAATGAAAAAGGTAAATACAAACCTTTAGGTCCTTTCCAACTCTCAATATTCAAGGTTTTTTAATGCTCATCATTTGCATCCTCTTCTCCTCCTTCTACTGATAAAAATAAGGGGGCATTTCCAAACAGCCTAATTTACGGTATGTTGGTGTTTCAACAAACTAAAGCTTCAAGACTTACTAGGGAAACTTAATTCTCAAAAAAAGGAGAAAGGAAGGAAGGAAGGGAGGGAGGGAGGGAGAAAAGAAAGAAATCTTCTATTTATATTTCAACTCAAAATTGTACACTTCCTGAAAATGCTCCTCTTGCTGGATATCTATACTTTGAGCAAACAGAAGACTGCACACATGGCCCTAAATGTCACTTAAAATGACTGCATTTATTATTTATATTTTTATCCTCACTTTTGCTGTAGTTGCTGTGAATGGCTTAGAACATGCAAAATATGCTAAGCAAGAAACACAGCTCATACCTGAAGAGTTAGCAGTTGAAAGGCACAAAGAGGTACAATGGATTTAAAAGCCTCTTGAAGAACAGCCTTTTGCTGCATAGATGCCAGGCAAGTGGCAGGAAAAGAGTTGGGGAAACTGCTTTAAAAACCTATTAACTAGGAATGTGAAAAAGCAGGGAACAATTGGGAAAGGAGGGAGGTGCTCACTGCTTAAAAGGCTTTTAAATGTGACCATATTTTTGTTGGCTTTTTGCCTGCAACATAAAATGAGGATGGTGTACTGAATGGCTAGATGGCTGCTGAAGGTGGAATGAATGGAAGCTAGGCTAGGGAGTCAAGGCTGAATTTTGAGATGCCACTCTGGACCGTCTGCAGCTGTCGAGACAACTCTCAGCAATGGTTTAGTGAAGTAAACACAAAATTCAGTCAGCCTGCTCAACCACCCTTTCATTCTTGTGATTTTCTTGATCCCATAAATATTTGCCTATGTGGTCTTTGCTGCAGATAACAAGGAGTTAATAAATTAGCCAGCCAAACAGACAGGAATGGAGAAAAGCCACAGAACTTAGAACTGAACAGCTGACAGCAGATTCTGCAGGTGTGAGATGGGAATCAGCTCTGCATTTTCCATGTAGCACAATTTTCTCTGTCTGGGCTATGGCCTGATTTTCTGGCCTCTTCAGGACAAGCTGAGTTATAAGGGAGAGAATCCCGAGGGCTTTGCTCTATGATCTTATGAACTCTAACCTTCTTTAAAAAGGAAACAATCTCCTATTTTAGACCGACAATATTATATGTTGGCAGTGGCCTTATAAGATTTTCGTTTTATATTAGGAAGGAAAAATACTCTAGAGGCCATTCTACTTAAATAAGAAACAGTAGATTAAACTGCACAGCACAATGAATCATTCTGCTGCAACTGGGTGTCAAGGGGCAGCCCGCATGTGTGCGTGCACACGTGTGCATGAACGCACACACGGCAGGGAGAGGAAGAGGATCACTACTTGCATTGAATATATAAGTACCATAGCAGATAGTAAGGTCATGACAGAGTAGGTAGAAATGAGAGAAATGGACTGCATTAAAGTACATATTTCTAATATACTAATTTATCATATTCTTCTAATCATTCCATTTCCTGGTAATGGAGATTGAAGGCTAAACTCCACATTGTGGCAGTTCTTCCACATCTTTTTGACTTATAGCGGTAAAAAAAAATACTAATTACATAACACTTGAAAGTGTTCAATATGATCCCTTGATTAACAAAACATTCCAGTGTTTCTTTCTATAAAATAAACACAGGGCTCTGGGGTGCCTACAAAAGTGATAGTGACAGATCAGACTGATAACAAAAAAATTAATTTGATTTCTCTTTATCCTGGTGAATATGCCCTACACATCTAAACCCTTTTGACCAAATTCTGTTATAAGGTATGTATTTGGAATAAGGATAGAAAAACTCAGACATGAGGCTTTTTTCTAGATAGGCTCCGGGAAGGACAGGTAAATAAATTCAGTTATCAACATTCAAAATAGAAGCTGGAACCAACTATTAAATCTTATTTTGATTCTTCTCTTTCTCCAAGGCCTACTTTATGTTCCCAAAATCCTATGTTTCCAATTTCTCCTTCTAAAACAAAAGATTCTATGATTTAGACCATGAAAAATTAGCTTCTTTCAGATACACTGCCCTGAGTGAGCTCTGAAAAAGTCTCTCCAATCCAAAAATATATTCCATTTTTTTGTGAAGGTCTAAAATTTCATCATTAGAGATTTTAATATTTAGAGTAAGCTTTTGTCCCTTTATGACAAATTCAATTTCAAAACACAAAAAAATTAAACATAAAAATCCAAAAATATGTGTACTACCAACGTAATTTTTAATTATCTGTGGGCCAAAGATCAGAAAGGAACATAGAAAATTTAAGTTATTTATGTTGTTAGGTTGGTTGTGTTATAGAGGACATTTTCCTTTAAAATTTTCCCTTTAATGTGTTTGTAATAAATATCAGTAAGGAAAAAAATTAGTATCACTTTTAAAGACTCTAATTCTGCTTGGTTGCTACATCTCTCTAACTGTTGGAACCTAAAAAATAAACACATAGAATTTAAAAATAAAAAATACAAGCTTACTCTCAGTTATGTATAACTAGATTTTGGAATAAAAGCATAAAACAACAAATATTCATTTAGGAGTTAATGTATATCTTTTATGGGGAAGGCACTTTGTTGAGTGATACAGAGGATACAAAAATGACTAAGATCTGTGCCCACCTCCCCCTTCAAAGAGCTTCTGGCATAAAGCTAGTAACTTTGAAGAAAGAACACAATGTTATTACCAGTCACTAGTACATTAGGTTGAATCTATTTATTAGCCATTTGTTTCAGATTTTGAAAAGCAGAAGGATGGGGCAAGCCTGCGACACTACCTAGGAAAGATCAGCCTGGATTAAGACACTTAATGAAGGAAGATGAGGGCAGTGGGCACAATCGGGGAGAAGCGATAGCACAAAAGAAGAAGATGAGAGCATGCTGACAGCAAACTGTGCCTATTTCAGAGGGTTGATCAGAGCTAACTCTGACCTCCAGCAAATAATTTTCAACATATAAAATGGACCCTAACAAAGTACTATTCCTATCAATCAAGGAGCGCCAATAATCAAGGATGGATATTTAAACATAAATGTACCTTCATATATACAATACAAACTCTGAGATAGTGTGTATTTCCTTATAAACCACCACTGTAGTGAAGATTGTTTTAATCCAATCATTTTGAAGCCCATCTGATATCTGATGTTGCAGATATCCTTGTTCTATTATTCTGTCCCAAATGCTTAAAACCTGATGGGAAAAAAGTAATGTCCTTAAGGAGTAGAATTCATCATTAAAAATAGAGTATTTTCCAAGTTGTTTGGGAAACAGGTTAATTTCTCTTTTTCCCCCTTCTCCTAGACATCAAAATACATTGATTTTTCCTCAATGGTAAAGAAATATGGCATTGAGAAGTGTCAAATGAACTCACTTTAATAGACTTCAAAACAAAACTACTAAGCAATTATTTTTAAATGTTTCTCTCTCCAAGACTAACTTCTTACCGCTGATAACTCTCTTTAGGAAGTGCTGACACTTACAAGGCCCTAAATTTTCATTTGGTCCCTAATACTTCATTTGGTAATCAATATTCTCCTTTACTCTTCCCTAAATCCACATAAGTCTTGTTCTTCATCAGTATCTATCACATTTCTCTTCTCCGTTAGTCATTTTCTTTCATTGTTAACTCTTCCTTTTCAGGCCAAGTTGTCTGCCTTTTATATCTATATTTACTTCCTCCTTCTCTTTCTCATTTGACCCTTCCCAGACCTTTAGATTATGAACGTTGACATTTGTGACATTTTTTTGCCATGGTGGCCTCTCATGAATAAAATTTCCCTCCTCCACAAGACTGTTCTAAGCAAGTATAATTTTAAGCATTCGCGACTATTGTCGAAATAGAGATTTACTTCATTTGATTCATGTGTTAAATCAAATGTGTTCAAGAATATGATTTCCTACTCCTATTCCTATTCAGTATTTTCTGCGAGTCTCCTTTATTATACCTTTCTATTGCAGTGTGGAAACTTTAGCTATCTGTGGTCTAGTCTAAACTGTACATGGGACAGTAATAACGACCTTCTGACCCTACAGTTCTTCCTGGCTGTGGGCAGAATTGATAGCACTTTTTCAATTTCTCCCTTGTCTTTGCTTGAACATACTGGAATTACAACCTCTGACAAAGGCAACATCCCTTTTGTAGTGGAAACAAAAGGAGTGTGTAATGAATTGGTTAAGATTACATTGCATGTTTAGATGATGAAATCCAACTGTAGCTCAATTCCTTTATTTTCTCTAGCTGGGCCTGATCTTTCAATAAGACATTATTGACTGGCATCTTCCCCAGAACAGGTGCTTTCGAATATAGTCTTGCTGCTTCAAGTTCTTTAGACTGAAACACAACTATTGTACAGGTCGAGGGAATCAGATATGAGACAATAATTCCCAGTACCTTAGGATGAGAGAGCACTGTAGATGATCCATATCCAGACGTCATTAAAAGAACGAAGGATCCTTGGATTTACATGATGCGCCAACCCTTTCAAATTAACTTTAGTTACTAAGATGGCAAGATGTGAATTAAAGTTTTTATATGCCATTTCTCTGCAAAATTCTAGGACTGAGAAGAGCAAGAGAGGGGAGGGAGATAATTTTTTATAATTTATCAATACAAATTTTGCTATATTAACATTATAAAATGAATTATTAATCTTTATGTACATGGAATCAATCTATGCCACAATTGTGTGGTATTAACAAACTCTTTCTATCACAAAACGTATCACACCTTTGGTTGCTCTGAAAAGCAAACTACTGGCCTCTTTCTGCCCTCCCTCTTACTTAACTTGTACTTTTATCTTTTCAAAAAAAATCACTTAGAATTTTGCTTTTTGAAATGGCACAATACCAATATTGGATGCAGAAATTTAAAATGTGTGTTTTTCAAAGAATGATCAGATCACTTATTCATCTTTTAGAGAAAAATGACTATATTCATCTCAATTATTTTGCCAAGGACTGTAACACTAATTTTACTCTTTCTAAAAATTAAAATAGCAAACAGTTTATATAAGGTGTTGATAATTACCTATATTATTGTACTGCTGTGACAGATGTTGGCAAAAAAAAGCCTAAAATGCCTACAGCTGTGCACTCCATGACATCTAGTTTATACTCAGACAGAAGGCTAACAGATGTTCTGAACTGTCACTTTGCCTAAATGTTTTTAAAGTCTAAGGACCTGCTTTATAATTCACCAGAGTCTGGTTTAGTTTCACATAGGTCCTCAGAATTCCCATCTGTGACAATTAATGTTAAGGACATCGATAAACCAACCCTTGTGTCTTCCCTCTTCTTTAACAAACAGACATCAGTTTATATATGGATCGTGAACTGCAAAAGCTGTTTTTATATACATCCTAGTTGTGAAATTCTTTCCTTAAACATAGATTTTATTGGGCTACCAGAATTCACAAAGGTCTGTTTTGAGCTGGGTGTATGGAAAGAGCCAGGAAATCATCCATTCTTTTCTTTGCACTAAATTTTATGCACCTTGTAAGTAAAATGTTAACAATTTCCAGAGACAGTTATATTTTTTCCTAGTGAATAGAAAAGTGTTTTGTTATTTTTATTTCAGTATTTTAATAACTCTGCTCATAACAATAATTATTAATAGTGCAGCCTGTTAGGATAATGAAAGAACAAAATAAATGGCATTCACAAAGCATACAGCACATCTTCTGCCTGACACCCTAATACTTCCTCTTCCCAAACATACCTTCAGATCCTTCATACAGAATTACTGCCCCGTGCAAAGGCCATCAATGCCTTATTTGCTGTTGCTCTTAATTTTAACAAGCCGGATTCCTGTAGTACACTTGCTTAATAGTTTAAACATTCTGTTAACAATCAGGTGTTTGGCCTATCCTGTTTCTCTTCCATTCTGTATAGAAATATAACTCCAAATAGTACATCTTTCTGGGTTTGTTTCTAAATTAGTCCCCACACTTAATTATGAGGATGAGAGGGATGCCTTATTCCTCTTTGTTATAGGCTAAGCTCTCAGTAATCCCAAACAAAAGAGCCAGTTCTGGAAGATATAGGATTTGCTAGCAGGATTATGGTCTCATAGATAATGATGTGCAGTCAGCAGAAGCGAAGCTTTATTTTAATTCAAATAAGCTAGTAAACAAACCACTGACAAGTCTGCTGGTGAGAGTAACTGGCTGCTGTTGCCACACTGGCAGCTAAATTATAGAAAATCTATTATACCCTGTTCACCATATGTTTAATTTAATACAAGATACAAATTAAACTATCCACAGTGCCTATTAAAATAACAATACTTTTTTTATATTTGAATGTCTTAAAATAATTTCTACTGACCTTTTAAAAGGTGGTTTTGATATAGGTGATTATCTGGGGGGGAAAGGTAGTTAATAGAAGGCAAAAAAAATTAACTGCCTTTCTGAGAAAATAAAAATATAAATGTTCACTGGTTTGCAGTTGTTAATAAGGTTAATTAGCAGTCATGTGTTCTGTTATTACTATATTTCCCTCCCACCCTTTTGGTTTCTGAGGCTGGAGTTTTAAGAGTGATACTTAGTTTGACCTATCTGAGTCTGTCCTCACGAAATCATTACCTTCACCAAGCCAGCCTATGGGTAGCCTTAAACATGATGCCAATTGAGACCTAAATGCAGAAAAATGAGTTTAAATTCTAGGTTCAACTTTGGTATGGCATAGGAAAAAGACATAGAATTTTATACTCCTGCTTCAAATCAATCTCTTCATAGCCAAAAGATCCTAAGAAGAGCTAGAATTAAGAAGCTGCCTTCCAGAAAAAGGAGAGAAGAAAAGGATAAGACCACACACCATTCACAAACAGTTTCCTCCTGAACCCGCAACAGTCAGTAACCAATGGTGCTTGCTTGAGTCTATTTAGACTCAGTTTACCAGATTTTACAGACCAGGCTGGGTTTTAGAATTAAGAGCTAGATTTCAAATCTAGATCTACTATTTCCCAGCTGTGTAACTACAGATATTTAAACCAGCTGGATCTTCCCTTACTCTACTCTGAAAAAGAAAAAAGGGGGGGGGGGGAATAATTCCAATTTTATAAGATTATGAGAATTAAATAAGAGAAAGTATCTGGTACATAATAGATGGCCATTAAAGGTTAGTTCCTTTCCTCTTATTGCCCTCAAGCAAACAGAATGTTGCTCTTTCTTAAAGGGTGAAGGGAGAATGTTAGGAGAAGGGATTGGAAGGGAAGATGTATAGAGACATTCTCCCTAGAATCAGTTTCCTTGGGTCATTAACTTCTTTCCACAGGCAAAACCTTAAATGGGATGCTCCTTTTCTCCCCAAATCCACTACAATTTTTACTCTCTTTAAGAATGTATCAGCAAATGAACTTATTTACAAAACAGAAGCAGATTCACAGGCATAGAAAACAAACTTATGGTTACCAAGGAGGAAGGGGCAGGGGATAAATTAAGAGTTTGGGATTAGCAGATACACACTACTGTATATAAAATAAACAACAAGGACCTACTGCAGAGCAGAAGGAACTATATTCAATGCCTTATAATAAACTATAATGGAAAAGAATATGAAAAAGTATATATGTGTGTGTAACTAAATCACTTTGGTGTACACCAGAAACTAACACATGGTAAATCAACTATACTTTTGTATATATATTAAAATATATATACACATATATTGTATACATATATATATATGTGCATTAAAAAAAAGAAGAATGTAGCTGTAAGCCACCCATACCAACTGCCCATTCCTGGGCCTCTGAAATAGAGAAACAAAGAATAATCACCCCACCTTGGGATAAGTTTTCAAACATTTATATACATACAGCTTTTGCACTGGGTCTGCAAGTGTGTTCATGGAGCTGCACTATACAAATTTTGGTTCAAATATAAGCTTATCAAATCCATCTGTGTACTGGTAGTTACAATACTGCATAAGGTGTACATTTGGAAAATATCCTCAGTTTATGTTATTCTTGAAATATAGCAGATAATGATAATATTTTAACTGAAATGCAAGTTAATTTATCTTGGGAACACGGTACTTACTAGTAAGACTATGCCAAAGGGACACAAGACAAATATGCCACAGTCCTTTCCCCCTGCTCCACTACCCTCAGGGTCTGAAAGACCAGAAACATTTCCATTTACTGAAACTCTAAAATACTGATAATTTTTTTCAGTCACAAAATGTGTGGCATATTTTAAACGTTCAACGTTTTAAAATAAATACTGTTAACACATAAACACAAAACATACAATGGCCTGTATAATTTCATTTTATATATATCAAGAAAAGTTTACGGAGGCCATTGATGAACGCTCCCCACAGGCCTTACTCCTACATCCAAATTTCCTCTTAATTATAAAAACACACCCTTCTTAATCCCTTCTTAGCGTAAAACAAAGACTGGGGGAACCTCAGAGAGTTCCAGAAGTCTGAACACGAGCGGGGAGGAAGGCCATGTTTGTGGCCTGCGACTGCTAAGGAAACAGGCCGCCTTGGAGCCTGCAGGCCCCCTTGGACACCTGGGCTTCCCAGGTCGTGGCCGGGAAGCCGCGAGCCGCCTCCACTGGGAGGGTCCGCCCTCCGCTCCCGACCCTTGCGTCCCTGAACCCCTCGAGGCGTCGAGGTGCCCACGGCCCAGCCCTCGGGGAGGACGCCCGGCTCCCCCACGCTCCCAGGGCTCTCCCGGGCTCGATCTCCACATGCAGCGCCCTGGGGAACGCACCAAACGCACCACACTGTGCGCTCGCTGAAACAAGCGGGTCCCAACACGCTTGAGTCTAGAGCTAGGGAGACGCGCCCGCCCGCCCGCGCCTCGGGGCGCCCAGCGGGGGAAACGGCGGCCTGGAAAGCGGGCCTGCAGGCGCCCCGGGACCCAAGCTTCCACTCACTCGGTCGGCGCCGCCCGTGCCTGGGCGGTGGGCCTCCTCCTTCCCTCTCGCAGCCGGAGCCGGAGGCGGGGCCGCACGGGGTCCTGGAGGCCGCGCAGGGACGTGCAGGCCGCGCGGGACTTACGGGCCGAGAGCGCGGGAAACGCGGCGGCGCTCGAGGGCCGGCGGGCTGCCCGGGACGCCGCGGCTCCGGGGCCGGGGAAGCGCAGCCCGGGCCGGCCGAGCCCCCGCCCTGCAACGCGAGCGCAGTCGGGTCAGGCGGACCGGTCCCGCAGGGCCCCGCCAACCTGGAAGGCCGGCCCAACCACACGAGGCTCGTTCCCCCTCGGCCCCAGCTGCCCTCAGGTTTCCGCCGACCGAGGAAAGGCTGCGGGAGGAGAGGAGGGCCGAGGCTCAGCGAGAAGTTTATTCTAGAGACTCTGGAAACTGAGGTTCCCGGTCTCTTCACACACGTCGCGCGCGCGCGCCCGGGTTAGGCTGTGGCATCTAAAGAGCTGGCACGTAAACCACGTCCCTCCCCGGGTCGTGTCCGGCGGAGGGTCTGCCTGGCCGCGCGCTCCCCTGTCATTTTAAGGGCGCATCAAGTGGCGGGCTTGGGTGGTTTTGGTTTTGTCTCGGGGAAGAATTGAATCGTGTCGGGCGAGTTGACGGGGGCAACACGTTCAGAGTTCCGTGGTGCGTTTGGAGGCCCTCGCGGCAGGTGCGCTCCGCGGGCTGGGGAAGCAGTCGCCCTGCGACCTGGCGCGGGCCGCCCCTGTCCGAGCCCCGCTGGCCGGCACTCAGCCGCCCGCCCGCGCGCCCCTGTCCCCAGAGGGTCCCCGGGACCCAGCCCGCGCCGGAGTCTGTCCGAGTCCGACTTCTTCCCATGTGGAGAGGGAGAGCGGCCAGTAGTGAATGATGCCTACGAGAGGGAAGCTACAGTTTTCACGGCAGCTGATGGCTAAAGCATGACACTGCCATCCCTGTGAAACTCGTGATTTGAATGGTCATTGGTTCCCTGGAACATCCAGACCCTGATCGTGCGTACAGTGTTTCCTTAGAAGCAGCACTCGCCAATTTGAAACCAGGTCCCGGGGTGCCCCTCTTGCTAATCCCCTCTGCCATTAGTCCAATTAAATACTTTTTTTTATCCCCTCTCTACTTTTCCTTTCCTTCCCTTCCCTTCTCTTCCCTTCCTTCCTCTCTTTCTTCCTTTTCTTCTTTCCTTCCTTCCTCCCTTCCTCTCTCCCTTCATTCCTTTTCTTCTTTCCTTCTCTCCCTCCCTCCCTTACTCAATCTGAGTCGTTCTTGCTGAATGCATCCCAGTCTGGGGGTGGGGCCCATCTCCCCAGTACGGCTTGTTGCTTGTAGAATTGGAGAGCTCAACTTTGGCCCCAAAGCACTTTTGAATAGTGAAGTTTCCAATTCAGAGCCAGCTATAAACGTCCGTACATCAGTGCACACGGATTCCCCAACTCGTTCAGAAAGCCGTTCCTATAACTTAGAATCGTTTTGGTGGTGTGTGTTTGCTCCAACGAGAGAGGAGCTGACCAGTTAGTTTGTGGATACCGAAAGGCGGGTTTTTTGGTTTTGGTTTTGGTTTTTTTGTAAGCAGTTTTCTAGTTGCAGGCAACTGGTTCTTGATTCCCTCACCTACCAAGGTAGTTTGTCACTTTTGCCTTTTGCTGTGACACACACCACATTTTTTAGTTATAGGCTGAGGTCTTCCCTCATGTCAGATAAAATGTCATTGCGTTACAGCTTTTGAGACAACTTTTGGAGGCTTACCTACAAAACTGTGTTCCTATCCTTAGCCAGAGAATGAGGCCACCTGAGAGATTTTAAACTTCCTTGTGACTGGGATTCAATAGATTCAACTGATAAGATGTATAAGGTTTACTCACCTTTAGACACCTTAGGGGACTCACTGATGCCTTGCTATCTTACAGACTTAGATTCAGCCCCAAACCCCTCCTTTGGTGGAAAGAGGACAAGCAGTTTAGATTCTTCTTTCAGTTACATGAAAAGGAAAATAGCTTTCATCAGGTTGGGGGCGTCCTTTATAAGTTTTGATATTCAGAAAAAAAAAGACAAGGGAAGCAGGAAAAGATTATTGTGTTACTTTAGTGGATTACTTTTGTAGTGCAAAGTTATGAAACACTGGATTAAACATTTTACATTTACCCTCTCACACGCCACCTTTAATTGGAGGAGGTATTTCTACTATTAACTCTCAATTTTGCATAATGCCACCCCCGCCCCCAACAGTGAGGGAGGTAACACACTCCTCAGCCTATTCTACTAAAGGTTGCTCTCCATTTACACTCTCCATTCCCTCCCTCCACCAACACACAACACAGGTACATTTTCCTTGATCCAAAGAGTGTTGGGATGTACATAACTTTTTAGTATTGCCCTGACTTTCATTCCTTTCGAACTGATACTAAGGCGTTCATCCTGAGATATAAAATGAATTATTGAGAAACCACGTGAAACGTTGTTTACTTTTCTGTTTCATCGTTTGTGTTTGTCTTTTCAAGTTTTGTAGGAAAGGCTTTAATTGGTGTGTAACAGCCCCCAAGAATTCCTTATTAGATTCCTTCAGACCAGTTGTAAACCAATAACATTATTGTTTCCAAAAGGGAAAGTAAGAAGCTAAGATCAGTTCTGTTAAGAGATTCGTTTGCGTGTTTATCTTTCTTTTATTTTGAATGGTTTGTGGGAAGAAAGGGAGGAGTAAATGGGGCAGGGGGCAGAGATAGAGAACCCAATGAAAATTTGTTTTTAAGATTAAAGCCATTTCCCCAGACTATTGTCTTGCCACAAGTGACAATACACAGAACAGAAGTCATGAAAGTGGATTACTGTCACTCCAGACTATAGGAGGCCCAGAGAGTCCTGGCATTAATTCCTATAGAAAGGTAGAGAAACCTAGCCATCTGCCCCTGCACTTTCCCTGCAGCGCCCTCACTGACTAAGGGTTCAGGGCTCAAAGTTGATACAGACCTGAGCTGAGTCTAGATGGCAAAGCTTCCCCTGCGAGGGGAAGCAGATGTTCTCTGTGGAACTGAGGGGAAAGCAGAATGGCTATAAGCAGAAGCCTGAGGGGATGGGGTGCTGTAGCAGGAGGGCTGTGGCCACCAGTTCCCTGGCAGGATAGCAATCAATGAGTCAAAGCTAACTAACAGTGAAGGAAAGAGAGCCAAGAGTAGGACCCTTTGGGTGCTAAAAACTAACCTTTAGCTTGTTCCACTCCTCCTCCTGGGATCCCATCCTAGGTTTTCTGGAATTGGAGACTTAACTAGAGGAGAAGGGGAGCGTGGCAAGAAAACATGCCTAACCCCTGTCCAACATGCATGCAAGGGTGGAGCATGCAGAGATCAGGGGACACATCTCAAGTCCTCAGTGATCTGTGTGTCTGGCTTGTGCAGTTATGCATGGCCAACAGGGGGTGGGGGGGGGGGCAGTGGGGAGGAAAGCCTGGTTTTCTCCAGTCACTCTGTCTGGGGCTGGTGTGTTTCCTCTCCCCCCAGCCCTCCACCTTACCCCATCAGAACCACATAGAATTGAAACTTCACTGCCTTTGCCTGCACTGAGCCTAAAAACTCAGGATTTGATAAGGTTACTGCACCATTGATACAATTGAAGATTTTTTTAAAGCCTCCCCTAAGAGACAGATGTTTGGGCTGATTAAGAATTGAGGAGGAAACCTGCAGCTGCACCAAGGAATAATCTATTGGACAAATATTTTAATAAAAAAATATGAAGAGATCAGCCTGACCTTGCAAGGTCTTCTGCTTTAAAAAAATCTTTATCAAACCCCTATTCTATGGCTTCAATAAACAGAACCCATTACCTCACGGCATCTTTTGTTGGCCCCATACAAGAGAGAACAAAATGGTTATTCAGGGGAACGCTTTCGATTTTTATTGTGGGTAGCCTGCACAAAGAGCCGTGTTATTGTATTTAAAAGAACCATCTGTAGCAGAAACAATGGCATCAAATTATCTTTGAATACCCACTGAAAAAACATAAAGCTTTTTTTTTTTTATTCTTCTTCTGTACGGTGGGGGGATAGAGCAGTGTTAGGATAACTGACTTTTTTGTTGTTCTCTGGGTGCATTCTTCTCGCTCCCCCTCTCTCTCCCCCTCACCCTCTCACTCCTCTCTCTCTCTCTCCCTCTCCCTCTCTCTCTCTTTTAAAAAATCAGCCATTTGGGGTTTTAAGCCATAAACGATTTTTCTTGTTGCAGGGGATTGCAGTGGCAAAGCTAGGCTAGGTCTTGGAGGCTGGTGTAAGGCGAAGCAGTGAAGGCAGGAGGCTGATGGAGAGACTGGGGGGAAGAAAAGCCGAAATGGATTCACGGTGCCTTGGATGGAGGACGAGAGGGGAATTGCAAGCTCCTTCAACTCGTTCTGTCCGGTGAGAAGTGATCAAGCCTGGGCTGACAAGAGGCTCAGGGAGCCCTCACGTTCTTTCGCTTTTTTACCTGCCAATCAAACTGCTACAAGACAACACCCTGATCTGGCATGGACATGTAAGTAGCTTGCAATCCAACTTTGACATTCACTGCTAGCTCACTCCTCTCCGCCCACCCCCCCCAACTCACTTTCTTCCTCTCTCATTCTATTTTTTTTTCTTTTGACCTTTAAGAGATCTGGAAATACACCCTGTGTGGCAGTCATTTAACAGACAGATTTAAGTCTGAAAGCGTTAACTTTTGAGGTTAAATACTAATTTTGATTTATTTAACAAATGCAGAAATGAAATGACATTATTTTATTCTCTTCTGAGCAGTTTTAGCACTGAGCATAATCAGTTGCCTTGCAATGGTGTGTGTGTTTCCTTTTCTATGAAAATGATGAAATCCGTGAGCCCCCAGAGGGAAATGCAGAAATGAAAAATTCAAGCTTCCATTTAAAAAATATTAAACTCTAACATTTCATCCCTACAAAGAACCTTCTCCATACCAAGATTACATAGAGTGGAAAGAATGATTTGAGTCAAAAGGTATATATATCATTAAGGGGTTGCTACTGTTTCATCCGGCATCTTACTATTTTGGTGGTGGCTGGGGGAGGGGTGCGAAAAGAGACGGAAGGGGACATGGCGACACCTTGTTTTTTATGAGAGATTGACATTGAGGGGGCTAGACGAGCAAGAGGGCAGGACACGCAGGAAATATTACCTGAGAGAAGGAATTACAGAGCGTGGCGAAGCTGGAAGCTAGGGAGGGCGTCTGTGGGAAGTTGTGCCGGGGTGATAGGGGCTTGCTCTCTGCCGCCCTCTAACGGCAATTTGAACCGATGTTTTACTTTCTCAATTCAGTACTGGGAAAAGCAGCTGGGTTTTTGTTGTTGCTCTTGGTGGGTTTTTTCTCCTCAGACTTAGAACCTGGAGACTCGCAGTGGAGTAAATTGATTGTTTTCATCCCGGAAACTTATGTACATGCCTTAAAATTATCAGTGTCTTCTCCTCAAACATTCCTCCTCTCCCGAAATTTTCTTAGAGCGATAGGAGAGGCTAATGGCAAATCGACCTAAGCAGGGTGGCCCATGCCCAATTAGTAATCCGGGAAAAGGGATTCCTTTCCCGCCCGAACAGCATTCTGACTTCTAATATACTCCAGAGGTGTAACGGGGTGGGGTGGGGAAGGATGATTTGGAAATTGCAGATTCTGACACGGGCTCATTATAATACAATTTAAAGGGGGCTCTTAGGAAGCTCTGTTATTTCGACATGTGGTGGTAAGGGGGCTTTCCTTCCCGCCTCCTTTTTCTTTTTTCTTTTTCTTCTTTCTTTCGTTCCTTTTTTTTTTTTAAATTTGGTAGATAAAGGTTAATCTTGGGCTGAATGATAGAGCTATGATTGACAAGAGAAAAGGTGTTGAGGGCAGGTCGCGCTGTCTTATTTACAGCCCACTGCTTGCTGTAGAGTCTTTGTTAGGACTGGAAAGCTAATTTAGTGCTGATCAAAAGCACCACAGAGTTAAAGGACTGGTAATGACTGCTAATTTCATTTCAGCCTCATGCATCCCCAACTGCTGTAATTAAAGACACGCTATTTAAATACAGGTGAAGGTTTTTTTTTTTTTTTTAAAGTTAGGGTGGGGGTGGGTGGATTACAATTTTGTTTAGATTTCATCTTATACTTGGGCGTTATGTAGTTATGTAGTCCAGCATCAAAAAAAATTTTTTTAGTCTCTTCTTGTCATTTATACCTGGCTTTGTAGAATAGGCAGTGTGAAATGTGTCAATCACATAAAAGTCCCTATTTAAAGAAAGAAAGAAAGAAAGAAAGAAAGAAAGAAAAAAGGATGCAGAGGAATAACTGTTTGGAGGGATTTAAATATTTGGGTCTCTTTCTCCCCCCCTTCAAATTAATAGAAGGGCCTTCGAAATAGCTAACGTATTCGAAACTTGGGGCAGGGTGAACAGGCCAAAAGGATCAGTGTCAGCTTTTTAAGTACTTCTAAAAAGATCATGTGAACAGATGGAAAAATATATTTTGAATTAAATAATTTCTCCCACACTGTAGCTGCAGTGTTGGCTCAGAAACCGTGTAATTCCCCCACCGATAGGAGTCTCTTTATGAGCACATCAAAGGATAAGAAGCTCTACATTTTCGTAGTTGGTTAAAATTGATAACCCCTCCCCATACACACACGCGCGCGCGCGCGCGCGCGCATACACACACACACACACACACACACACACACACACACACACACACACCCCAAAAAAGAATTTAGCCTTTAATCTCTTTTTATCCACGAAGAGTAAAGCTCTGTACTCGACCCCGCCAGCGGCTCTCGCCTTCTGGGGCTGGAACCCGGCTCAGATGTGAAGCGGCGCTGAGCCGGGTCGCAGGTTCGTGCCCAGCGCCCCCTGTTGGACACAGTAGGAGCCGCGCAGCGCCCGGCTTGGAAATCGCTAGAACCTTGCTCTGGGGTTGGATAAAACTCTTTATTACCTTCCAAAAAGCAGATGGGACGAGGAAACAAGTTCTTATCTCCTTGAAAGATAACAAGTTTAATTCAATAAAAATTAAAAGGAGATACAGTTTTTATTCAATAAAAAAATAAAGACGAATCTATTCCCGCTCCTCACATCCCTATCCCTTTTTTGGGTTTGGGACTCTTTTTAAAGATTTAGCGATAGTAAAACAGGTAGAGAAGCATGATTTTAAAGGAGAGGGAGAAAGAGAGCATTTTCCTCTGTAGCAGCGGAGAACCAAGCAAAAGTTACTTCTCCCGTTCTCTGCACATTTCAAAAAAATAAAACGGAAGGTGCTGCCGCGTGCTGTTTTGACATTGTCAGCAGCACCTTGAAGGCCCTCAGAGGTCGTTCAAGTATAGTTACGGAGTCTCCGAGTAAACGAAATAACTCGCTCCTTTAAATTTTTATCTTCAGAGTGTAATTAAAAGGCCAGTCTCTTCTTTGAATGTTTCCTTTCCCCCAAACCAATCTTGATCAAACTTTTCCTTTCCCAGCTAGCAGTTAAATTCCAGATATTCTTTAAGAAACAGGTGCCTAACAGCTCTCTCTCCCTCTCTCTCTTTCTCTCTCTCTCTCCTGAACTGTAGGATTCCAGGAAAGGTGTACCAATGATAAAGAGTATTTTCTTTTGAAATTCAGCATTTTCATTGACCAGGAATCCAAATTATGCTACGGGAAGAGGAGTATTTTTTTTTTTTACACTTTCAAAATCTACCTGTCTACATAAGAAAGAGCTTTGACTTTTTCTTTGGTCTGCGAGTGAAGGCAAAAGTACACTTTGAATTCTTTCAGAAAGATAACTATAAAAATGACACATCCTCTGAATTTAAAACAGTGGGAAAATGTGGGTTTATTTAGGTGTTTAAGATCAAATTGAAACCATTTGATTACAAATGATCTCAACAAGATGTTTGATGATTTGGATCTTAAGGATTGTACCTACGATTTTAACTTTTAGATAAAAACCTTAAGAAGTTTAGGGCTTGTCTGTTTGCTTTTGTTTGTTTGTTTGTTTGCCTATTGAAGGAAACTAGATGCATTTTCTTAACAGAATTACTTTTTAAAATATTTAATACTGTGGCTATGGAGGTTGTTTTTAACATGGATCTTACGTTTATCCTTCCCACCTCCCACAATCAGTAGTAGATCTGAGATTGTGTTTTCAGAGAAATTGCTGTTCGGTGAGATGACAGATGCTTTCTCCCTCTGATTCCAGGGTCAAATCTCGGCTTATGTTTCTCAGTAAATGAGTTCAGATACAGTGGCAGGAAAAGAATCAAGGCTTTTAATCAGTTTTTACCCCGAATTCTATGGAAGTGACGGGCAGGCGGGATTCCCTGCTGCAGGTGTCCCCCCACCCTTTGCTTCACCAAAAGACTAGTCCCCATTACGGGAGTATTAACCCTGAGCCAGCTTTGGTGCCAGCCCCGTTAAGGTGACAAACAGTGCTCTGGCAGTCGCGGTCCAAGGCTGCCCGCGGCGTGGGGAGGCCAAAGCCAGCAGAATCTTGGAAGTGACCAGCTAAAGGGGAGATATGCTTGCTGTTCAGAAGTGATGCAGAATTTGCAAAAGCAGAAGCCGAGATTTCACACACACACACACCCCCCTTCTGCCCCGCGGGGGGTCACAACCTATAGGGAGAAGGCTAGGGGAGGAGCCACACCTGGCTGAGGGAGGGCAGGCAGTGAGCCCCCAAATTTCCAGGACCCAAGGAAAAAGCGTAACCCCTGGTTTAGAAAAAAAGAATTAAAGAAGTGGGTGGCCTAGGCCTGGGAATACCACCCAGCTCTCCCAGCAGTGCCATTTCTGTGGTTTCAGGCGGCCTCAGCCCCTGCTGGAGTCTCACGCCCCACGGCGGCGAGCAGGAAAGCAGCCCTTCCATCTTTGGGGCCTGGGGAGGGGGCAGCGAGTGACTGACTCCTTGATAGTAGGCAAAGCCGCAACGCTAGCAACCCGCTGCGTTTTCTTCGCAGCAGCAAAGCACCCTTTAGGGGCGGGGCGGACATTTTTGGTCTCTTGTCCCAGTGACCGGGCCAGAGTCCGAGCCTGTTGGCTGGGCGCCCTGCTTTGTAAGTAGTCCATCTCGCCCGATTCTGAGGACGACCCAGGAGGATGGGCCAGCCCAGCTTTGGGCCCACTGAGTGCTAAGTCCTCAGCCCCCTCTCCCCTCCATCCCTCACACCTTTCCTGGTGAACCCAAACTTCATTCTGAAAGCCAGTACATGGGGCTTGGAGTTTGGTAGCGGAAAAAATTATTATTAAAACCAAGATTATAAGGATGAACCCTCATTTATTATTGTTTGCTCTTTTACTTTGTCTTTAAACTTTGAAGATCCTTTAGTTCACTTGATCCAACCCTGAAAGAGACAAGGCACCAGGAAGAAAGCATAGCAGGGCTTGGGAAGGAGCTGGGGTGTAGACAGATACTCATCTCTCCACCACTCAGCTGCCAGACTGTGGGTCCTAATCCAGGGCCCAGCTGCTATGTGGGTTGCTGAAGGGTGTTGAAACTACAAGTACAACTTGACACCATTGAGCCCACAGTGCTTGTCAATAATCTGTGAATTAGGTGCAGAGATTGTCATCGTAGATCATAACAGTTTCTGAAGGACTCATTATAGCCTATCGTGTCAATGATCTTCAAATTAAGGAGGGGGGCTGGGGCAGGAGGGGAAAGGAGTGGGGAGAGCCTACAAAAAGGGAAGAAGGGTGGGAGGGGAGATAAAAGTCAGAGCCCCAGCTCCGAAGGAGCCTTTAAAGATTATCAGGCTAGGGATCTGAGAATTCCATTGGGATGGGTTTGGAAGCCCAACTCCATCTGAGCCCGGGTTGGAAGGGGGGCCGCTAGGGCTTGAGCAGAAGTGGGCCCCTGGGAAGGCAGACTTCTCAGACATTTCTTTTGAGAGCAGAAATGCTTTTGGGAGAGGGCTCCAGATGTTGATGGGAGGCCTTGAGGATGCCAGCCGGCCCAGGATGGGTGTATACTTTCATTTAGAGTACTTTCCAGGGCTAGACGATGCTGCAAATCTTGGGGAAAAAGTGGGTAACAGTTTTGTTTAGAGCTGATGGTGATTGTAGGGTGTTTTTTTTTTAACGGCTTGCTTTCAGTGTCTTTGCATGGAAACAGGTGAAAGTCTTTCTTCCTTTTCCTTTGATAGTACGCCTGTCTCTCACGCACGTGTCAAGCAGATCTTTCTTCCCCCAACTTGTTTTTTGGGGTGCCAAGTACCTCTGCCTTCTGAGGTCATTGAATTGTCACTTTTTGTGAGTTTGTATTATGCCTGACTGTACTTCAGGAAAGGGGATTTTTCAGGTAACACAGGAGCAGTATGTACCATGAGATCTCCAGAAGGAAGAAAAATCCCATTTCTGGAGCTTGAAAGGGACCAGGCTAAGGGAAAGATGCTCTCTCTGCTTGGTAGATTGCCAGTGCAGTGTGTGTGGAGCCCGGCACGCACCGGGGTGTCATTTATGTGTCATTTAATATGGCCTAGGGAAACCTTAAGGAGGGCTTAGGTTTGTTTTTCACACAAAAGTTGTGGTCATAGCTAAATGCAATAATTACAGTTGGAGAATTTGAAACAACCATCGTTTTCCTAAAATGAGGGTAACAGTCCTAGTCACTGAAAAATTAGGATTCTAAGGAAACCCTGTTCCTTTGATATGATTAATTGCATAAGACAGTGTGGTCAGTCAGGGAGATATGTATTTACACTCCCCAGCAACAACTTAGAAGCGTGAAAAGGTCTATGGATTTTTTGGCCAATTTGCAGTTCCTGGTGATCTGTTTGCCGGGTTTTTATTTTTATTTTTCATTTGCTTCTCCTAAATTTTAATATCAAAATCATAGGTTCATTTTTTTCAGTGTAAATGAAAACCACTGGTGGCAGCTCTTTAAATTTTCAGTTTGTCTTTTTAAAAAGAGAATTTCTGTTTAAATAATTAGATTACTTAATGGACACACTGAATTTTTCCCTGGACAATAGCGGCAGTGCAGAGCCAGAATCTTATGTTAAAATTGCTTGATAATTCAGAAATGGAAATGATATTGTGAATGTGAACCCCCTTTTCCAGAAAATATTTAAGCTGGAATATATGAAGGATGTACATATATAATACTATAAGCAATATGATTACTATTACATATATAACCCTGAAGACATACACAAGTGATTATGTATAACTTCTGTTGCTGTAATTTGAAAGGGGAAATATATTTAGTTTTCTAACTATTGAGTTCTTTTAAAAATGTATTTATTTCATCAGTGGGAATTAGATGAAAGAGAATGAGTATAAAAAAGGAGCTGAATGCAGAGCAGCCCTGCATTCCTTAGGTTTCAAGGGTCCTTACAGCTCTTGAGTGAAATTATTTGGTGAAATTGGGTCTGGACTGAAATAGCATTTGTTATCCCCTTGTTCATTTGTTATGTGTAATACCACTTCTGGAAATTAAAGGCAAGGTGCTGAAGGGACAGACAAGAAGAAAAAATATGATTAAGCAATTTTAAATTGTCAATCTACCATGCATCCATATGCATATCTATGCCTTAGTAAATAAAAAAGGGATAGAGGTATATGCTAGTTTTTTGTATCAGATAGAAACATTTATTATTTCTGTTCCTGTCAATAATCCTTCAGGCTTCCAAAATCTGACAAGTTTGGCAATAGGAAGAAAATGGAGGAAATGTGGATGAAAGAGTTTCTATCATTTTGAAAATTGCTTTATAAAAATTGAAGTATCCCCTCTAGGATTTCCTGTGAGGGATCCTTCACAGTCTAAACCAAATGAAGTTTAATAACAGTACAATTCTATTCTAATTTTTGCTCTTACTTTCAATATTCTAACTTTTTCCAGCTTATTTTTATTGATTTTTTTGGGGAAAATAACTGATTCTTTTTTAAGGAAAAGAAATCCTCTAATACCTTTCTTTACCTTCATTTATCTATGTTTCCTTCATAAATCTTGGAGAATCAAGGCTTGGTCATTTTGAAAGTCTTGTGGCATGATCCAGTTTGGAGTGATTGAGGTTTTTTACAGCTTAGAAGGGAGAAGAATTTAGAATTTTAAAAATTGGCTTATACCCAGTTTCCTTACTTTGTGATTCTCAGTTTTCTTTTTTTCTTGTGTTGAGGATAAATATCAACAAAATCTCATCTTACCGGATTGTACCAACATTGTCCTAAATATTAAAATCTTCCTTTACTTTTGGCTTTTAAAATCAGGAACTTTCCTTGGGGTGCCGTAGTTCTCTTTTTAGTTTTATTTGCCTCCTATTTACCACACTACTGGTGTGATCTCTTTCACTCCAGTATGATCACTGCTATGGTCACTTTCCCTCGAGCCATTTGGAAGGTTAAGATCCGAAGGAAACAAGATTTAAAAAAAAAAAAAGAGAGAGAGAAAAAAACCCTTCATTTGGCCAAATTTAGCTCCTAATATATTTAACCAGTTCCAGAATTAGAAATCCTTTCTGTACATTTTCTTTTATTTCTCTCTCTCTCTTTTTTTTTCCTTATGTAATGAAATTAAAACTTTTAGAGCCCACAGTTGACATTTTTCAGAAAATTGAGTTATCAAGGCAGTAATTATTTCACGGGGAGATAAAACTCTCATAGCCCTAACTGTCAAATAGGGCCCTTTTCAGATTTTAATTACAAAATAAAATTAGTCTGCTCTTCCTCGGAATGGTTTGTGAGTGGTTAAACAGAGCTTTCCCCCCAATACTGGTGGTCGTCAAACTCTGCTAATTAGCAATGCTGAGAAATTCCAGTTAACAAGGACATTCTCCAAGACTCTGCAGGTTCCCTGCCGTTTGCCTTCATTTCCATAAGAAGATTAAGAGAGGAGGGGAACACACTCAAATGCAGATGCAGAAAAGAAGCGTTTTTTAACAAGCATCATAATAGTAAGATGCTTGGCTAGTTCTCACCTAATTACTGCAAGTTAAACCTCTATTTGCCACTAAGGAGAAAAAATAAGTCTACAGTCCCCTATCTCCACAAAATTGTTAGTTGGCTTCAGATATAACACTTGAGGAGGGATGAGGGGAGTTTGGGAGGGAAATATCAATGCAATAGATTTTTAAATAAAATTGAGTTACACTCAATCAGTTAAGGATTTGGAGTTGGGGCCTATAATAAAACAAATTCAAATCAGAATGTCCTGGGAGTTATGGATTTCTGTTCTTAATTTCTAATCTTATTCTGGAAGTGTGCAGCTTTCTGCTGCCCAAGGAAGGGAAATGTTACACTATCTTTAGATTAAGCACTTTCAATTTTCATAAATGGTGCCAATGGCAACATTTTAAATTCTCAAAGGATGAAGCACCCTCTTCCAAGTCTTATTTTGATTCCCCAGTAGTCAGTGGTGTATTGTTATTAGTACTGTAGCTGTCTGTTAAAAACCTAAAACAGGGCTGCTCTGTCATCTATTATGACTGTTATAGTTATTATTATATTTAGGGCCCAGTGATGGTGCTGGATTGAAATAGAGTGGCCGGTGATCTGATTTTTTTAATGCATATGTTCTAAAAAATCTAATGAGAAAATTGTTTCTGCTATCACCATCTTCTTTAATCTTATTTTCATAGCACATTATTATGCATAAACGCCAGCCACAGTTAGTTTATTGCCTTGATAAGTACAGCAGGCTTAATTAAAATAAAGCTGTAAATAAATGCAACCAATGATAACACAATTGTAATGTATTTCCATAGCTTATTTATATGATAAAAGCAATTAACAAAAGACCTAGCCAGCCCCTTTAACCTCTTAAATGCATTATTATAGAGTTCAGGCACAAACACATGCATCTGAGAATGTATAAAAGCTTTTATATATCATACCAAGGAAAAATGTGTGCCTCTTACTACTACCCTTGAGAAGGAGAGAGATTAATAACATTTGCTTCTATAACCATCCATTATTAATATTTACTTTAATACATATACACCACCATTATCCACATCAACCCCTTGTGGGTTTTTTTTCTTCAAACTTAATTATCCATAAGCTTTTTTATAGTTTTCCAAATAATGCTATTAAGCACAGACCAATGCATACACAATCGTAAAGTGAATGCTTGGTCTGCCCTTCATGGCGTCTGGACAATCATAATTCATTCATATGTTGAATCTCATAATTTGTACCTATTTTTTCCCATGGTTTAACCTCCCACTTATCTCGAGGTTTTATGTACCTTTCTAAGTTAAGCAAATTAAATCTGATTCTTGTGATTTGGTTCCATAGCTTATACGATATGTTAACTTTTCTTTTGTTTAGATTACGTGTAATTAGTTTGCTCTCACTCCCATCCCCCTCATTTTTTTTCTTTATTTCCACAACACCTTCTTTTAAAGGTAAAAGCAGTAGTCTTAGAAAAGCGAATCCACCAGTAGGGGGCGCACCAGCCACATCCCTGAAACCAGAAGCTCTGAAAAGCCTGTGGCCGCTTTCTCTTCTCCAGATCCTCTCAACCTTTTCTCTTTCCTAATCTGCAGGTCCTTGTTTAGCTCAATATTACACCTTTTATAAACAGAAGACACTGCTTTATTTTGAAGAGTACCATATATTTATGAGTTTTCAGAAGGCTAGTCTCATCCTCCCTGGATTCCCAATAACTGAAACAAGCCATAATTTAAGAGCAAAAAAAGAGAAACTGCAGGGCCAGGAGAGGCTGCTTGGAAATAAAAATTTATTAAGAAAAGTCTGCAACTTTTCCACAACTTTTCTGGGTTTCCAGGGAGCGTGCTTATCTTGAGTTTGACAAGAACAGAAAAGCCTGGGAAGGCAGGGATTGGAGAAGTTGGGAGTGGAGGGGAAGGGGGAGGACGGCTATGGAAAGAAGGTGAGGAACAAAACAATGCACAGTTTTGTAAAGATAATAAATGGAACGTGGCCGACAGATACTATTCAGTACATTTTCTTAGGGTGCATAAGGGTAGATCAGGGAGGAGGGGGGCGGAGAGAGTGTGACAGAAGAAAGAAAATAAGTAACCCTGATGGTTTAAGCCCTTTATAAAAAAGAAATGGCATCAAGGGTTTTGTTTTGTTTTGTTTTTTCCCTCTCCTTCCCCCCACCCCCCCACCCCACCCCCGCTTTGTAGTCAAGTGCATTTTAGCCACAAAGATCCCAACAAGAGAGTGGAAGGAAACTTAGACGGGGCTTTGTTTGACTCCGTGTAGCGACAACAAGAGAAACAAAACTACCTATTTGTAACGGACGTGCTGCCATTGCTCTGCGCATTGAGCGCCTACCTATTGAAATCTTTACGTCGGGACAATGGGAGAGCGGCTAAAATTACCCTCTTGGGTCCTGGGAGGGCAGGATTCCTGAGCCCTTACTCCCGCTCCCCCATCCCATCCTCCTCCAGCCCCGGCCTTGCCGGGCTCCCCCCTTCCCCAATGGTGGTAGCCTTCCTCCTGTCTGCCCGGCCTGCACCTGTGCCTGGAGAGCACCCCACCCCCCGCCCCGCCCCCGCCTGCCCCCCTCCCCCGCCTCGCCCCTCCCTCCCCCCCACCGCATCCCAGGCCCGGAACCCCCTCCGAGGGCAGACCCAGACCCAGGCAGCCGGAGCGATGCGGCCACCGCGGTAGAAGTCAGTGGGGGAAATGCCAGGGCTGGTTCTGCTTGAGTCCTGGGAACTCTGCGTGGGAGGGAGTTTGCGAGTGAGGCTCAAAAGCCACCTCTAAGTAGTGCCCTGAGATGCCAGGAAGTTGAGATTACCCTCCCCCATAGCCTGCACTTCTGAGCGTCCTTCTGTTAATCCCTTTCTTCCCCCAGTGAACCCGGCACCACTGAGATCTCTCCTTGGGGGACGCTCAGGAGAATGGGAGAGAGGACGAGCGTCCCCTTTGCACCCGACTGAGTGGAGAAAGATGGGTGGGAGATGTGGCTGCGGTGAGGGCCACGCTGTGGCTTCCTGCCGGGAGGGCTGAGCTGGGCAGGGAAGAGCGTGGGTTCAGCTGCTGACCCAGGCCCGGCCTGGCCCCAGCTCTAGAGGTGGCCGCACAGTCCGAGCAGAATTAATTTTTAAAACAGAGCAAATTACGTGGAAGCAAGGAGGGTTTTGAGGACAGAGCTTTCCATCTCGCAACTTCCTATCGGTTCAGTGTGAGAAGGAGGTGAGCGAGTGTTGGCAGAGCCAGGTGATCAAGAAGCGCTGGAGCGGCCGGAGTTGCGGGAAGTGTGCGGAGGCGCGGGAGAACAATGGCACACCGACTCCTGCACGGCCGTTTCCTGAAATAACGCTAGGACAGTCACCCTGAGCCCCCCTCTCTGCCCTGACCACCCCCCCCCCCAGCTTCTGGCGCCCCCTCCTCATTTCAGCAGCCCACACCAAAGAGAAAATCAAGATTACGTTTAAAGAAGGAAAAATCGTAGTCTTGGTGCTGTTTACCCACTTCCTTCGAAAAGGCGTGTGGTGTGACCTGTTGCTGCGCGAGGGGATACAAAGGTTTCTCAGTGGCTGGCAGGCTGGCTGTGGGAGCCGCCTCCCCCTCCCTCCTTCCCCCCCTCCTCCCTCCTTCCCCCTCCCCCGCGCGGCCGGCGGCGCGGCAGGCCCCGCCCCCTTTCATGCAAAACCCGGCGGCGAGGCCGGGCTCGAGTGGAGGAGCCGCCGCGCGCTGATTGGTCGCTGGAAATCCATTTATTCCCTGACAGCCCCCGTCACATGGATGGTTGTCTATTAACTTGTTCAAAAAAGTATCAGGAGTTGTCAAGGCAGAGAAGAGAGTGTTTGCAAAAGGGGGAAAGTAGTTTGCTGCCTCTTTAAGACTAGGACTGAGAGAAAGAAGAGGAGAGAGAAAGAAAGGGAGAGAAGTTTGAGCCCCAGGCTTAAGCCTTTCCAAAAAAATAATAATAACAATCATCCGCGGCGGCTGGATCGGCCAGAAGAGGAGGGAAGCGCTTTTTTGATCCTGATTCCAGTTTGCCTCTTTCTTTTCTTCCCCCAAATTACTCTCCGTCTGATTTTCCTCGCGGAGCCCTGCGCTCCCGACACCCCCGCCCGCCTCCCCTCCTCCTCTCCCCCCCGCCCGCGGGCCCCCCAAAGTCCCGGCCGGGCCGAGGGTCGGCGGCCGCCGGCGGGCCGGGCCGGCGCACAGCGCCCGCATGTACAACATGATGGAGACGGAGCTGAAGCCGCCGGGCCCGCAGCAAACTTCGGGGGGCGGCGGCGGCGGCGGCGGCGGCGGCAACTCCACCGCGGCGGCGGCGGGCGGCAACCAGAAGAACAGTCCGGACCGCGTCAAGCGGCCCATGAACGCCTTCATGGTGTGGTCCCGCGGGCAGCGGCGCAAGATGGCCCAGGAGAACCCCAAGATGCACAACTCCGA
The DNA here is from genome assembly GCF_030028045.1 of Hippopotamus amphibius kiboko. Classification (NCBI taxonomy): domain Eukaryota; kingdom Metazoa; phylum Chordata; class Mammalia; order Artiodactyla; family Hippopotamidae; genus Hippopotamus; species Hippopotamus amphibius. Next base: position 157,075,184 of record NC_080191.1, read on the forward strand.
GATCAGCAAGCGCCTGGGCGCCGAGTGGAAACTTTTGTCGGAGACGGAGAAGCGGCCGTTCATCGACGAGGCCAAGCGGCTGCGAGCGCTGCACATGAAGGAGCACCCGGATTATAAATACCGGCCCCGGCGGAAAACCAAGACGCTCATGAAGAAGGATAAGTACACGCTGCCGGGAGGGCTGCTCGCCCCGGGCGGCAACAGCATGGCTAGCGGGGTAGGGGTGGGCGCCGGCCTCGGTGCGGGCGTGAACCAGCGCATGGACAGCTACGCGCACATGAACGGCTGGAGCAACGGCAGCTATAGCATGATGCAGGACCAGCTGGGCTACCCGCAGCACCCCGGCCTCAACGCGCACGGCGCCGCTCAGATGCAGCCCATGCACCGCTACGACGTGAGCGCCTTGCAGTACAACTCCATGACCAGCTCGCAGACCTACATGAACGGCTCGCCCACCTACAGCATGTCCTATTCGCAGCAGGGCACCCCTGGCATGGCGCTTGGCTCCATGGGCTCGGTGGTCAAGTCCGAGGCCAGCTCCAGCCCCCCCGTGGTTACCTCTTCTTCCCACTCCAGGGCGCCCTGCCAGGCCGGGGACCTCCGGGACATGATCAGCATGTACCTCCCCGGCGCCGAGGTGCCGGAGCCCGCCGCCCCCAGCAGACTTCACATGTCCCAGCACTACCAGAGCGGCCCGGTGCCCGGCACGGCCATTAACGGCACACTGCCCCTCTCGCACATGTGAGGGCCGGGCAGTGAACTGGAGGGGGCGGGGGAGAAATTTTCAAAGAAAAAGAGGGAAATGGAAGGAGAGCAAGAAACAGCAAGGAGAAAAACCCGGTACGCTTAAAAAAAAAAAAAGTCATCACCCACAGCAAGTGACAGCTGCTAAAGAGAACGCCAATACCAACCACACTCACGCAAAAACCGCGATGCCGGCAAGAAAACTTTTATGAGAGATCCTGGACTTCTTTTTGGGGGACTATTTTTGTACAGAGAAAACCTGGGGTGGGCGGGGTGGGGAGGGCGAGGGAATGGACCTTGTATAGATCTGCAGGAAAGAAAACTACGCAAAACTTTTTAAAAGTTCTAGTGATACGGTAGGAGCTTTGCAGAAAGTTTGCAAAAGTCTTTACCAATAATATTTAGAGCTAGTCTCCAAGCGACGAAAAAAAAATGTTTTAATATTTGCAAGCATCTTTTGTACAGTATTTATCGAGATAAACATGGCAATCAAAATGTCCATTGTTTATAAGCTGAGAATTTGCCAATATTTTTCGAGGAGAGGCTTCTTGCTGAATTTTGATTCTGCAGCTGAAATTTAGGACAGTTGCAAACTTGGAAAGAAGAAAATTAATCAGATTTGGACATTTTAATTGTTTAAAAATTGTACAAAAGGAAAAAATTAGATAAGTACTGGCAAAACCATCTCCGTGATCTTTAAAGGGGCGAAAGTTTTAGATTGTACTAAATTTTTTTTAACTTACTGTTAAAGGCAAAACTGGCCATGCAGGTTGACATCGTTGGTAATTTATAATAGCTTTTTTTGTTTCCCAACTTTCCATTTTGTTCAGATAAAAAAACAACATGAAATTACTGTGTTTGAAATATTTTCTTATGGTTTGTAATATTTCTGTAAATTTATTGTGCTATTTTAAGGTTTTCCCCCTTTTATTTTCCGTAGTTGTATTTTAAAAGATTCGGCTCTGTATTATTGAATCAGTCTGCCGAGAATCCATGTATATATTTGAACTAATACCATCCTTATAACAGGTACATTTTCAACTTAAGTTTTTACTCCATTATGCACAGTTTGAGATAAATAAATTTTTGAAATATGGACACTGAAATTATGCTTGAGTCTTTCATTTATTTGTATAACACTGTGATTATACCTAACTCGGGGAATATACTGTGCTCAACCAAGAAAGCAAAGTACCTAAAACCTTGGTTTTCTTGTCCAGTAGCATGTGTTAATGTTAACTGCAACAAATAAATGGCTGGATGATTAACTGAATAAGTACTCTCAAAAAAATGAAAATGCTTATGTCATTTCCAAAATAGAAACTAGGGACATATATTGTAAATCCACCCCCTCCTTTTCTAAGCAGCATGAATAAGCATGATGGGGACTTAAACTGATTTATGCCACTTGTTGCCAGAAAGGAGTCAATTCTGAAAAATTTCATGTAGCTTAGCAGATGGAGTATTGAGCCAAATCAGAACCAGGTTGGCTGGTTTTGTTTTCGTTTTCTTCACAGCACAATGGCCCTTTGGAAACGCGTTTATAGGGGAAAATGATGCTTCTTGTATAGGAATAATTGCAAACTAGACAAGCAAAGTGCTCATCTGCTGGGTGGGTGTTTGGATTACTCTGGCCCTGCTATTGTCTGAGAAGAAACAAGTGGTTTGCTTTCTTTGTTCCTTGACTTCATAAACTTTCTTCTCTACATTTTCCTGTTTAGGAGCGAGAAAAAGCAAAGAGCATCTTACAAAACTCCCCGACTTATCACACCTATTTATTATTATTATTTATTTTCTTTTTTCCTCTCTCTTTCTCCACGAATTCCATTTCTTAAATTGGCAGCGCGGGTCCAAGCCTGTAGCCCCAAATCGGATAATCTCTGCAGCTGATAACAAGCAAAAGAGAAGCCAGGCAACAGCCATATTAAAGAAGGAAGCAATCAACTCTGAGGTAGATATTTTACTTTGTCCGGTCTAATCACATTTGGAGATGATTGTGCTTTTGATCTGTTAACCATGTTTTACTACAGTAGTAGAGAAGTAGGGGGAGGGGGAAAGGGGTGGAGAAACAAGATTGGATTTGTTGTTTTCTTTTGCCCTAAGAAAGGTAAAGAAAGGCTATAGTTGTCCTCAGTGGGAGCGGAAAAGTTGGGGAATCGCCATGGTCGTTGAATTAGCGATGTTTCTGCATCACAACCGACCCGCGCGCTTTGGCGCAGTCAGACAATCTGTGAGACCGACTCGGGGACTTTTCTTTTTATTCACTACTTACTTCGCTCGCCTTCCCCTACCGAAGGGGACCAGGAACCTAGCGTCTGGCATTAGGAACGTGGGTTTCCTTCCTACAATTTCAAGGGCTTGTTGTGTGAACTTGCTACAACTTTGGAGAAGTTGGACTCCAGCTGCGCCTTCCACCCTTGAGTAAAGTATCGGCTGCAGCCACTAAGTTAGCTCATCCCGTTGGTTTGCATCTTCTCGTTTTCCAAAAAAAGTATTTCTTTCTCGCGGTGTTGTTAATGTTAGTCCTGGACTCAGCTGGGGATATCCTCATATTTTGTATATTTTTCTTTCATATGGATTGCTTTATTTTAGGTGTTTGTTGGTTTTTATTTATTCCTTTTTTTATCCTCATTTTTAGGGTAATACTGGGAAAGGACAATTATTATGCCAGTTCCCAATTCTAAGTGAGGCATTTCCCCCCCTAATTAATGCAGAGACTCTAAAAGAATTTCCCCCGGCCTGGCCAGCCATTGTAATGCATATACGGATTATTCACGTGGTAATGAGCACATTCGCCAGTTCTTGCTCACACATACGAATAAAAGAAACTTTGAATAAAGATCCAAATGATCTTGCTGGGGGGTGGGGAGAATATTCCCGGAATTTGAGCCAATCAACTATATGGAGTGTATATATTTGAAAAATAGAGATATATTAGAAATATGTATTGAGGTTTAGAATAATTGCACTGCACTAAACTCCCTGTTTAAAAAGCCCACAAGATAGGACTAAATTACAAAAAAAAAAAAAAAAAACTTTTTGGCAAAATGCTCAGGTTCAAATATTTTGCAAGAGGGAAGAGAGCAATATTCTGGGAAGTTCCACTAGTTTTGAATGACTGTTACTGTCTGCATAAAACGAGAGAACTCTCGTCTCCCCTCATAACCCTCCCTATCGCCTAACCAAATGAAAGTCAAACTATTTTGTTTGCAGATACAAATTCTTTTAATAAACTGCATTTGAGGAAAATGATACATATTTCATCACTCATTTGATTGGGTTAAATGGTTCCCCAAGATGTGTAGTTTCATGACTAGATCAATATTGAACATATGATATTTTAATTATAACATGATTTGCAAGAAGGGGGTAAACCTATAAGCTTGCCCAAAGATGATGATCTCCCAGTGCTAAAGTTAGTTGTTGAGTGTTCAGTTCCTTCCTCAGGATATTATCCTGCTCACTAAAACTATTCAATTTTCAGTCAAAGGCGTGAATTTGTTTTAACCTTATACATGGAATGGAAATGTGCAGAAGGATGAGATTATAGTTTGTTCCCTATGCAATTTTTTTCTCTCCCTGCACTCCCCCGTACTTTAAATAGAGAGTGTTAAAATATTTTGCTGAGCTGTAGTAGATTAGCAAGGTTTCTTGCCAATGCTGGGAAGCCGGTATTACAGACAGTCCCAGGGGAAAATGGCTCACATTAACCACTAAATGAATATTTGACAAGGGCTCATTCGGAGGTATTATTACTATAAACGTGTCCCTACTGGACTTTTCAAGGGTCAGAGAGCAACGCTTCAATTAATTATTTAGTCTGCTAGTAGATTTGGTTGTAATAGCTGTACTTATTTCTAGAACCGACACATTCTTACAGTAGGAAATCTCAGGAGAATCTTCTCCATCAGCAATGCCTTGGATTGAAATACACACAGAGCCCTGGCATTCTAAAGCTGACTTTTTCATAAAACCTTTTCCTGGACTGGGAGATCCAGTGGGTGTGTGGGTGTGTGTGACTGGGGGGGTGGGGGTAGAATTATAGTCTCTTTTTCTATTTTATTTACTGTTTTTGGTTTAAAAGAAAAAAACAACATAATAAGTTGTCTTAATTTCTACATCATGTCTGGCACAGTCTTTTAGGGCCTTGCAATTTGGAGAGAGAGGGGAGGAGATGTATTTATAACCTTTGCTTTTCCCAAGTTGAGATGTCACAGGATTTCAGAAACTCAGGCAGAGTCTGAATTTAGAAAGGGTGTACATTCCTGTTTGCCAATAAAATTTGGGTTTTAAAACGGAAGACACCATAGGTTGAGGACTCTGAGTTCTTTCTAGTAGTCTCAGAGTAAATTGGGGTACAAGATAATCCCTCCTCCCCTCCCTACCTATTGGTCTGAACATTTCCAGGTGTAGTGGGGGGCGGGTGTGCCATTTCTGCATGTCATAAGTTCCTCCGTGGCCCCAGGCAAAATGGGAAGGGAATGATTTTGAGAGTATGATTCTCTGACAATAATATAAGGTGAATGAATAAGAGAGAAGCTGCTAGGGGTGGGGGGACGGGATGCAGTAATTACAAACCCAATTCATTCAGCTTTTCAGAACTTTTGTTGTGGGAGCCCCATTGACGGGTTTTGAGCTGCCACTTTTCTCACATTATAAAGAACTGATCAGCGCCTCAGGGAGACAAGAAATACCGCTTAACTGCATAGTGATGGGGTCTTCATTTAGAACCCTTACAAGAAGAAAATTAAACAGTGCCTTTGTGTGCACAAGGTTTACTTTTCAACTGCTAACAGTTTATAGCTAACTGCTCTGAGATTGAAGTTTGACTGTGGTTTGATCGCCTGCTAGTTGGCACTGCTTATTTATTTATTTATTGTAATTAAAAGATTCTTTAAAATACCCCCCCCCCCTTTTATTTCTTGCTTTTGGAAAATTTTGCAAAACAGGTTCTTATATTTTGCTTTGTGGAAGGAATTTCTTTTGCCATGAGCTTTAGCAGAGGCTTGAGTTAACATTCTACAGCACTTCCTCCCCCTCCCCCCCATTACTGCCTCAAAATAATTTGCATCTCACTGTTTTTTATGCTGCCTTTCCTTGCTTTCAGAGCAAAGGCTGCTTTTCAGGACAGCTACAAGTGAGATTGGGGGTGGGGTTGATTTATTTCTTTTCGTTGCTTTCTTTTTTTGACCGAAGTTGGACAATGGCTGGATGGATTTCCTTAGGGACCTTGTCTATGAGGTGGATCCCTTAAAGACACAAGAAGAGAGGGAAACTCTTGACCTTTACTGTGAAAATATGGGTTAAAGTCCAAAGGGACACAGCTTCCTGAGTTCTAGAGTAAGCAACCATGGAAAGAGCTTTCCAAAGATAAGGAAATTGCCCAAACCAGAGAATTAGTTTAGTGTCTTTCATAGTTATTTTCTATTAAAAACTTTCCTGGAAATATGACTTCTGATATCACCCAGGGAGACTTTGTAACCTCTCTCCCCTCTGACGATGCTGTCTAGTTTTACAACTTTTGTTTTCAATTTCCTACGTTTTGCTTATGTGGACTTTAGGAAATAATGGACTTGACTCTCTTATTGTAACTAAGAGACTTCTCTTTGGGAGGGTGAGTTACTAAGACAAGGCCAAGACTTCCCATGGCGGAGGGCTCTCTTTCTGCATGTGAGTCTAGATGGATTTTATTTTATATTTTGGTGCAATGGTGGTATTTCTGATTCCTTGAGCGGTGCACTCAGTTTCTCTTCAAAAGCAAATAGAACGTCCTCTCATTTCAATACGCAAAGATATTTGCTACTTCTGGGATTTTGAACTTGAGATGTTTGCTCTACATTGCAAAGAAGTGTCAGGTGATTTAAAAGCTCCAAGGAGTCACTCGTTTCATTACCCTCGTCTGCCTGCATGTATAGAATGAAATGTGCACTGTTAGTAAAGATTTCGGCGCTTTCAGCTATCTTTTGCCTCCCTCCCTGGACTTCGGTTGCGGGGCGCAGTGCAGGACTGTGAGCGCGCGGGCCTCCCACCAGCCTGCCCCAGGGAGCGCGCCGCGCCCAGCGCCCGGAGCTTTTGCGCGGGCAGATGCAAGCTGAAGCGGCCAGGCGCCCGGCCGGGGACCTGACGTCACCGCGGCCCTGGCCACGGCCCCGATGGGGTTTCCTGGGAAGGTGCTGCGTGGGGCTCGAGTCCTCTCCGCACGAACCCTGCCCAAACGGCTGGATTTCCTCTCTCGGCCCTGGACCGTACCGCGTCGTCGGGCAAGTTTGCAAAGTCTCCCGAGGTGTTGCGGGCCTTCGCCCCTCCAGAGTCCTCTACCTCCTGTACCCCAGCCCTCTCCATGTTGACCTCATGACGCCAAAGATGGTCCTAGGCCTCAAACTTCCCAAATCAGAGACTGACTGACTCAAGTTCTGCCTTCCTCTTGCCTCTCATCCCAGACCTTTATTTTTAAGGGGTTGTTTGTCCCTGTTTGATGCCGAGGCTCTGTAGGAGTTAACTCGCTCTTAGTCCTTCCTAATGCCAGAGAGCGCGGATTGGCATGGCTGTGGGAAGCTACTGGAGGTATGTGGGCTCCCCGGAATATTGTGCCCCTCTAGGATCAGAGTAGGTAGGGATGGGAGGATGCAGATTCTTCACTTACCCATTTATAAAATAGGGGTGATATATAGTTACCTCGCAGAAGATGAGTACAAAGCCACTAACGCTAAATAGGATTAATTGATAGCTATTACTTTTCTTAACTGTCCAGTGGAATTAGGTGATAGGGAAGGCAAAAGATTCTCATTTTAGACTCCAGAGATCAATACAGAAATTCGGGTTCTTCCTCTCCTTTCTGGTCTTGGACGGTGAAATTAGCCTTGCTCAGACCACCCTTCTTCCTTTTCCAGTGCCCTTCTTGGCTTGGGGTTTACCTAGGAAGTTATCCTGTAAACTTGCCACCCCTGGGCATCTTCCTGAAGGGAGGGATACCGACGTTCCGGGCAGGAGACGCCCCCACCCATAGAAAGCAGAAAAATAATTACTGTATTAAAAGGAGCGGTGAATTCTTCCCGAGGGTTCTTATCGCTGGCGGCCAGGCCAGAAGCGGGACTGCTCCCCCACCCCCACCTCGTGACGTCAGGGTCTGCAGGGCCTCGGGGATGAAATGATTCCTTTGAGTGTTCCAGAAAGGGCAATCCGAACACTTGCAGGGCGAGGCCAGGGGAGCTAGTCTCCATCCCCAGCACCTAGCTCCAGCTTTTGAGGCTACAGAGGCTCTTGCCCCTCCGCATAACCGAAGACACAAATAGCCAGAGTCTTCACTACATATGTAGTCAAGCATACAAAACTCATCACTGTGTCACCTTGGCGCTCAATATATTTATATAAATAAAAATATGTATTTATATGTATATGTTTACATATATATGTAAACAACTACATATATAGTTATTTGATTTGCTAACTAGAGTTTGTTGCAAGACCTGAATGAGTTGATTTGGGTTTACATTTGTTTTGTTTTGAGACAATCAACAAATCACACTAAAAGCCTTTACAAAGGACACCATGTCTTTATTTTATTTAGCCCTGCATAAGTTTCAGTGGTGGATGGAGAATTGAACTCCCAAAAGTTTTCCAGTTCTGATATGGAGCCATGGTTAGGACAGTGGCTCCTGGCTTGCCATTGCCATGCCATTTCCAATTTCTCTTTCCTTCTCCACTCCTAATAATTTGTGTAGCTTCTAATAATCTTTTTAGAATCAAAAAAGAATTGTTGAGAGAACTCCTTGGAACAGTGATTTAAAATGTAGAGAAGAAATATTTGGTCTGCGCACTCCATATAAAATGGATAGTATTATTTGTTGAGTGAAAGCACCTCTGCATTTCTCAAGTTTTATTTATGAATCAATTCAATTAATTTAATGCCCTTGCAATGGGAGGGGTCCTGGAAACTAGGCCTTATGTTCTGATATTGGTTCAGACTAATGATTTGCTGAGAGTTAGCCAATATTTCACATGCAGTCAGTTTAGTATCAACTCACATCCAGGTCGATTTGACTATCACATGGAACTCAAATCTGGGCTATTGCAAAACATTATAGTTTAATCAGCCTGAAATACTAAATGACAAACTTGTGTTTTGCTTAAAGTCCTCTTCCTTTTCTTTGTTTTCCCCTCACTCCCACCTCCAAGGAAAATATCTTAAAATCAAGTTTCCCTTGTGAGAGTTTGTTTACTCCAACTTCTGTTAAACTAGGCTGACACTCTCTCATCAGCTTTCTAAACACTCTCTCATCAGCTTTGTAAAATGGTGCAAAAACATCTTGGAGTCTAAGATGGCAAAATAAACCTGAGCATATGGGGGGAAGACTTCGTTGTTAGAAAATTGATTTAAATGTTTAGCTCACACTTCAGCCTCAATCGCTCCCTTACTACCCTCTCTTGCTTTGCTCACTGCCTGCCCCTGGCTCTTGGGTACCTCACCTCTATTAGCAAGCTGGTTCACCAGCATAAATTATGAATGCATTTTGAGCCACCTTTCTGATAAGATAAATCAGGGGCTTTTCTCTTTTGCAAGTTTCTGCTTTCATTCCCATTAAAACTTTGTGCGCCATGCCGCAGTGTCTTTCTGCAAACTTGTGATGCCCATGTAAACTACAGAGGTATGTTTTCAATAGGAAAAATCAGGTAATCTTTATTCGAGAAGACTTACAAGTTAAGGATACAAAATATTTCATGGTTAGTTGTGTGAGCTTCCAAATTAGCTGCATATAAAGTATTTTAAGATTTTTTTGGCTGTCACTGGCTGGCAATACTCATTTTGTGTGTGTGTGTTGGTTTGAAAAGCAGGAAGAAATGTAATGAATTGAGTGCTGTCAGAGATGTCTTCTGTTTGAACAATCTGCGATGGGCTGAATGGCAGGGACTCCCTCATCCAGTGCAGGTGCAGTAGAGCTGGGGAAGGGGGGAGGGGGGCTCCCTCTGTTCAGTCAAAAAGCACCATTCTCCACAATAGACCACACACTGACAGCCAGCGTGACATCAACTCACACTTTCATACTTTTCCCCCCATCCATAGTTCTGAGTTCACAAAGTGGCCATACAGTAGCCTTGGTTAGGTTCCTTTAATGAACATTTTGTGGCTCCATGGCCAACATTGAAATCTGCTGAGCCCTGGGAGGAACAAATAGATTTTTAATCGCAAGTTCCAAATCAAAATGTATAGCCATAGATATTTAAAGTTAAGCTGGTCTCTCCACTCTCTCCCAATACCAATACCCACAACAGCCCCCAGACGATCTGAAAACGCTCAGTTAAAAGTTCTTCTAAAATTTACTGGGTTGCAAGGCACTGTTTTCTGATGTCTGGAGAGAGACCGGACAGGAAAGGAGAGAAGGCACGAATTTCGTGTATTTATTTAAATTGAAAAGAACCTCTAGTATTTTATTATGCTTCGTGAGAGGGTTAATCCTGCAAATGAACGGACATTAATCTTGTGGAGTGGAGTCTGTCCCCTTTGAATTGGTTTTACTGGGAGATAGAGAAAGGGGGTAGGAAAGGCAGCAACTGTTCGAAAACTCTCGACAAAGATGCGACCACTACTTTGGCTGCTTCACCAGTGAAGCGCCAGACCTTCGGAAGATTTCATCTTACGTTTGTTTAAACTCAGGCCTCCGTGCCTCAAGTTTTAAATGGAATTATTCAAGGAGCGAACGTTACTAGAGAAGCTCTTCGCGTCAATCCCTCCTTGCCGCCACCCCCACCTACTCTTCTCCGCCCCCACCCCCCTCTGACACTTCTTAATCTGGGACACCAGCGTTTGGTAGAAAGAGGGAGGGGCCAGGAGAGGACCGTGCGGGCCAGGAAGGTTCCCCCACCGCCGCCGCCGCCGCGCGGGGCGAGATCCCCACGGCCCTGCCACTGGCTGATTTCCCTCTGTGCCCGGACTTGCTGAAGCACGGCGCCGAGGAAAATTGCTCCCTGTTTGCTTATTTTAAAAAACATGTAACCAGATACATTTTTCATCGCGGCAACAAAAATATCAACTTTCTGGCCCTCCGAACAAAACCTTTATCATTCGCCTTAACATTGTTCAGTGGGTGGGGGCGGGAATAGGCAGACCTCCCAGGGCAGAAGCCGCAGCATTACCCAACTCCCGCCTCGGGCGTGGAGGCAAGGAGTCGGGAGTCCGGTGGGGCGGAGCACAGGGCCAGAGGATTTGGTGTTCAGGGTGAACGAGGCCAAGTTCTTTAAAACCTCAAATAACACAAGAAGAGACGGGTCTTACCGTCTCTGTGGTGCCCTTTGCTTGTGACTGCAAGGAGTTGCCGGTGGCCTGCGATGAGTATGCCTACGGCGCCTACTAAAGTCTGGGCCTAGGACGAAAGGCGTCTCCCTGCCCTCGACCCGCTGCCCGCGACTACTTGATAGCTGCCGCGTCTTCCGGCAGGTACACACCCACAATTAATCTTTCTTATTAAAGCCTCCCTTCTGTACCCAAGGGGAGACTCAAACCTATTTAGATTTCCTTGGTTGGCTGCACAAATTTAAGTGGGCAAAGAGTTATAAACCTAATAAAAAGAGGGCGAGAGAGAGTGATTTGAGTAGAGAAGACTCAAGATTCACTAGGGGTGTAAGGATGCTGCGGGCCAGCCGGCCCTAGGCCCCCGCCTCGGCGTGCACTCCAGGCTCTGGGAAAGGCAGCGGACCTCCTGTGCACACACCGCAGGCAACATCCGTACACACACCTACCCTTCGCTCACAGGTACACTTGCACTGAGATTGCCTCTTCCGGATTTCTTATAAACCCCTCCCAGAAAAGCGGAATTCTCAGAGCATCCCAAACCAGGGAACTTCCAGAGAACGTTTGCACTGTTTGGGATTAATTGAGAATAATTAACACTAGAGACCGTTAATCACCACTTTGCTGCTCTCTCCCTCCTTTCGGGTCTGCGGCGACTGCCCCTCTCACTCCGGCTGCCGGCGCGGGTGGGTTCGCTGGTGAAAGTGAAGACGTCGCGGTAGCTGTCACCCAATTCGGCTGTACTTTTTTAAACGCTCGCATATTGTTTGATTACTAATTCGAGTTAATATGATCTTTATGGCAACATAACAGTGGATAATTGGCCTTTTTTTCTGAACAACAATGTAAATCACAATCGCTTTATTATTTAATAACGTCAAACGCTTCGTTGGATTGGCCCCGACCGAGAAGACCTTTTCTTTCTAGACAGTGTTGTGGAGGAAGAACAATGAAGATCTAATTGTGGAGATTTCATAAGTTGGCTCCCGTAAATGAACAGCTTAGATATGGAAGTTCCAGCAGATGTGGGCACTATTCGCGGTAGTAACTCTACCCCCACCCCCAATGCACACAGCCCAAATACTCTATTGGAGGGTTTTGTGTGTGTGTGTGTGTGGTGGTGGTGGTCCTCAGATCCTAGCAACCACCTAAATCTTCCAGTAGCAATTAGAGCTTTTATCGGGCTTGCTCTTCGGCCCTTTATGTTGCCGATTCAGCATTAAGGCATTGAGAACACATACCAAATTAGCGCAACTCCTAAAGAGCCACAACCACTAATGCGCCCCTTCGGTCATTTTGGTTGTTGGACACCGAGAGCACCGGCCTGGGGCTTTGTAGAAGTCTTATTTTGTTTTGATTTGATTTTAAAAAACGGATTCACCAACTCAGTGTCTTGGAATATACTTTTTCAGGCAGAGTTTTACAAGGGGCACAAGCCATTATTTTGCTAATGCCTGCAAGAGCAGACGAAACCCAGAGACCCCTCAAATGCAGAAGGCAATGCTTGGAAGGAATGGTCCCCGCTGCCCGAATGAAAGATTAGTCACATTTGCCCCCAAAGCCTGAATTCTAACGGTTCTCTATCGCGGCTCTTGCCATCGCTGGAGCACCGCTGTCTCTGGGGTCTTAAGACTTCGGAGTTCTTTGCAAATGGGGAACCCCCACCATTTGGAATTCGGGTCAAGGAGAGAGACTCCGAGTCTACAGCAGGTTTTGTTTTTGCGTGTGTCCGCCTCTCCATTTTATTCAACTTCTGCTGCCTGTCGGGAGGCAGAACAATTCTCTCCCCCCCCCCCCCCCGCCACACACACACACACACCCCCGCTCGCCCGCCCGCCCGCCTCGCTTCTAAGATAAACAGGAGGTGCGAAATGCTTCGCCTGCACACGCGCCCTCGGGGCCCCTCTCCCCTCACCCTCCGCGCACCGACTGTGCAGCTGTCCTCGGCCCAGACCTGGGTGGAGACACCCCCCCTTCTCTTCCCACCCGCATTTTAAAACCATCACATCGACGGCTCTAGAGTCATGTTCATATTTTCGGCCCCCTTCCAATTTCTTTCCGGTCCACTCTCGCCCTTTCTGAGAACCGAAAAAGTGACAAGGGGAAGAGGTGAGAGATAAGAAGGCCATGGATTTTCAAAAGTTATCCTCCAGGCCCCCTCGCCCCCCCCCCCCTTAAAAGTGTATTTTACCACAAGGAGTGCATTAGGAAACTTTCCCTAACAGGACTTGGGCGCAGTGTTATTCTTCTCTAGGGGCCCGCTAGCCTCTCCGCCCCCGCTGGACAATGCGCGCTTTGAGGCTCGGTGGCCTGCAGGCAGCGGGAGACGAGGGGACTGGGCGGCCTTCCTCCAAGGGGCCCGCAGCTGGGGGAGCGCCGGGCAGGGAGTAGGGCCGGGGAGGCGGGCCACGCAGGAAGAAAAACCATAAAAGCACAAGTTTCCTCCCCCCAGCCCTCCACAGAGGCCGGCTTTGAGGACGTGGGGGCAGGGGGGCTGGGGAGGGGGATGTGAGAGGTTTTGCGCTTTGTTTCTTTTTTATCCCTCCCCCCGCCCCCCCCCCCCCCCCCGCTTCAAACATTTTATTTCGACATAGAATTAGGCAGCCTAGGTTTTCCAACCCCCTCGCCCTCACTCTTGGGTACCTGGTCTCCGGTTAATAATATCTCAACCCGGGTCTTTAAAGCTCAAATCGACCCGACGCCCAAGCCTGGCCCCAGCCTTTCTTCAACGCCCGCTCCCCCTTCCCCACTCAGGATGCCAAGCCACAGGAAAAGCCCCCTGGCCAGGCACTCTGGGACGCTGCTTTCTAGTTTGGGGTCTTTTTTTTCTCCCAAAGAGAACACCACCCCCCTCCCCTCCAAGCAGCCTCAGGGCAGGACCTCTGGAATCAGCAGAAGCCCTCAGAGGGTTACCATATTGGTGGGAGCGTTTGTCTGATGTTTTAAAACGTATACCAAACGGGGCGCCAGGGCCACGTGCTGTGCCTTCGAAACGCCGCCGCGGGTCCTGGCTTTCAGAGCCGCGGCAGCCGGGCTGACATGCAGCGGCCGCGGAAGCCACAGGCGGGCGTCAGGGGCCCGCGCTGCGCCGCAGGTCTGGCCGCAGCGCTGAGTGAAGCGAATTATCTGGAGCGTGTTTGATCCGGGGCTGCGTAGTCAGCTTCTGCTTTATTTGTTTGTTTGTAATCTCATATTTAGCAAGCTGGGACGGTGGCAGCAAGGGAGAAAGGACGGGATGGAGGAGGGGGCTTCGCAGTAACCACACCCCTTCCTAATGAGTTAATTTCCATATTTGAGCCTCCCGCATCTAGCGCCCTCTTTTCCCCGACGCTACCGTGCTGTTGCGTCTTGCGCAGCGCAGACGCCTCCGCTCTGGATTGAAATGAAAAAGCTCGCGGTGGGAGCAGAAAATTAGTCTATTGATACATTCGCTCCGAGTGTTGGTTGATCTTGGCATCAACGGCCACCGGTTCTTCCCCCCGCCCCAAATGGGACACACACGGATTGCCGAGGGCTCGCAGACACCCAGGCAGGCAGCAGACAGAAATCGACCTTCCTGCCTTTCCCCGTGCTTCAGCTGTCCGACTCCCACGTCCCTTTCTTTTCACCCAACTCCAGATTTTTCTTCTCTCTCTCTCTCAAGATGAGGGCAGTGAAGGCAGGGTCGCACAGAAAGGGGGGTTATAATCCCAAACAAATGAATCAAAAGTGAAAGTTTTCAAAGTAGATCCTCAGTCCTGATCGAGAAAAACAATGTTATCTTGCACTCGAGGGCGTGTGCTGGCCCGAGTTGTGTAAGAGAGGGAAGGCGAGGAACTGAGGTTGTGAGATTTGTCTCTACTCTGAGTTGGTTCAGAGTTGTGGCAAAGACAGTGAAGTTTTGCAAGACCCTCGGTAGAAAACTCGAGGCGGGTTTCAGGTGCTTCTAACCTGGTTTCCTATACATTTTTGTGGTGAGTCTGCTCAGGAAATTGGAGAAACAGACTTTTACATTGGGCTCACGACCCCCTTACCCCCACCACACCACCCTCCTTGCTTTGCTGAGCGCCAACTAAGGTGTGGGCTCGGGCTTGAGATCCAAAATAGTGTGCTTTGTCAACTGAGAGCTGTAGCAATATCAAGTGAACTGTCCCAAGTAACTCTTGTCTAGAAGCTGGGAAGAAGCTTAAGCAGCTCGCTTTAATGATGATTTGTAGCTCGGCGAGGGGCACGGACAGCAAACACCCCGCAGGTGTGTGCCGTAACACCACCATCCGGACTTGAATGTAGATTACTCTGGCGATCGTTTGATCGGCCCTTTGAAACCCTTTACAATTGCCTGTGACGAACGGCCAGTCTCAGTTTTTCTCTGAATAATGCCTTGAGGGTAAGTCCTTCGGGCTTTTAAAGAGCTCCAGTATTTTTTTTTAAGAAGAAAAAGAGAAAAACGTTCGATTTTGGTTTAGACATTGTCAACTTTGAGTCGCTAACAGGCATCACTCAAGCTATTCAATATTTAATGACCGTTACCTTTGCTGTCTTAGATGTACACATATATATAATATATACATGAAAACGAAGTCATTAATTTTGTTTTCTTTAGTTCCAAACTGCCCTGTTTTTAGATGTTTGTGTGGGTGTTTATTATAAACATGCAATATTATTATTTAATGCCATTGTTAATCTTAATGCCTTCTGTATTCTTTCTGAATTATATCTGTTTGGGCAAGTGGGAGTTTAACTTAAACATTAAGTCTTTCCAAAGTAAAACTCTATAGTTTAACCCCCGCCAACACCTTCGCGCCAACCCCCATCGCCAAAATGAAAAAGGTAGGCTGTTCAACCTTTAATATTTACTCAGAGTGTTTACATAAGGGGAGGAAAATGAACTTTTGTCTGAAATGTGCAACAAGCGGCACTTTGATTTCATAAAATAAATGTCAACAATTGCAAGAGCTTATCAAACTAGGGTAGGGGGTGGAGGGTGGGAGTGCAGTTGAATTAAAGGCCCATTCCTGCCACTTCAGACTACAAAGGGTTACACATAAATAAGTGCCACATTTGCCTATTGCAAAAGTTTTCTCGGTGCTTTCTAAGTCACAACAGGGGAGGGGGAAAGCTGTCGTTTATTATCCAGCTCTGGGCAGGAGCAGACCCCAGTACCACGAGGCTCTTAGCTTTGGCCAGCAGAAGAGGGGTAGCCTTTCAACAGCAGCCCCCTTTGTTCTCCTGATCTCTTTCCCAATTTCAAGCTTCACTTGCACATCCCAAGTTTGTGTGTTAATGACGCTATTACCATCTGGCTCGCCCTACTTTCCAAAAGATATAAATCTCCTAGCTCCATTGCCCGCATTATCATTTAAGTGCCACCATAGCCAGAAGAAAAAGATGCTTTCAAGACTCCAGATTCTCTTGCACTGACTACCCCTGGCATGACTCTTCCACTATATTTATAGACTATACATTGGGTGCAGGAGAGCTCCTTGAGAGACCTGATTTCTCAAGAGCTGTCCCTCCAAGCCAAGGAAGATATGCTACTGGGTGAAAGGAAGGCTTCAAATAAATTTCCCCTTAAAATATTTTTGTTTTGTTTGCAGCAGGCATATCCTATGCCCCAATATAGTTTTATGTGCCTGTGCCTTCCTTTCTTCCGATTTAGGTTTGTAAAAAGTCACGGTGCAACTCCCAGCATTCAAGATGTGCCATTCTTCAAACCCTATTTTGAGCGGGAGAATAGACTGATTTTTTCATGGGAGTGGGGGCAGGGGTGAAGGGAGAAAAAAAAAAAAAGCCCTGTGAGGCAACTTTTGGGAGCTGGGCCAACTGCATCCCTTCTCTTAAACCCTAACATTTATAGTGCCTGCATAGATGTGTATGTGTTGTGGGGTGTACACACTTCTAGCTATAGATCTAGATCCACCTCTTCTTTCCTAGCTAATCAGTGATTTGCGTGTTTTGAGCACAAAAGCTGAGACACTACAACAAAAAGAGTTGGGCTGGCTTGTGAGTGGCTCCACAATGACTTCATTTATCTGTCCAGGTCTGAGTGAATAGAGCAGAGCAGTCTGCCTCTAAGTGCGTGGAGCTTAGGCTCAGGCTGCTGGCTGATTTGAACAGCTCATTTCCCTTTGAGGGCGTCTACTGTTTGTGGCCCTAGATGGCCATATCCAGGTGCATCTCTCTTCTTGTGATGCACCCTCTCTCCTTCCCAATGCTGTCTTCACAGTGGTGAGTTCCACTAAGGTCAGCCAACCCCACAGGTTGGAAGAGGAACTGGAAAGGTGAACTTCCCAGGTTCCCAAGAGAAGCTCTTAAAATCATCAGGATTTGAGCAGACCCCTCTCTGTCTCTTAAAAAAAGTCTCATCAGAGAAAGCATCTTTAATGAAATACATTCTCCTTGAGGGATGAAAAATCACCTGTAACATATTCCTAATACTTTGAACTGAGCACCAAAGATACCTAAAACAGTGATTAATTTATATCACACCAGTGTGGCTGTTTGCACGCAAAAGCCACTTTTTTTTTTCCAGTTCACTTTCCTGTTTTTCCCCCCCAAACTCAAAAAAGATCTTGTTTAGAAATGTGTATCCCTATTTTTTCCTTTTGAGAATATTATCAAGTTGATATGAACAAATTGCAGAGGATATACCATTTAAGTAAGATGCACTTTTAATCACTGATCATTAAGATGGTTATGTTAAATATACTCAATTACATGCATGACTTAACACTAACAGTACTTTCTATTCTCCCAGCTGCTCACGTATTCCTTAACGATAGTCTGCAGTAGAAACTTGATTATGCTGAATTCATACATTTCGATGGATTTCATCAGCCTAATTAATGCCTCAGTGTGGTCCTGGGGGCTGAATGAACCCTTTACTATGCTTGAGGTTAAAGGCAGTATTGGAATGTAGAAGGTTTTTCTTTCTTAGTTACTCACGAGGTACTTTGGAATTCCACTAAGCAAGGTAGGTAGCAGTTGTTAAACAGAAAGATAGCAAAACAAGGACACCTATCCCGAAGGCAGAAAAAATGAGACTATTCCTCATCCTTTACTTTCACATCAGTATTTCTAGATTTGATAGGCAAACTCCAAATATTTAGTAAAGAGTAAATTACCACCTGTCCGTTGTACCTTAAAACTACACTAAAAAAGGAAAAGTTGAACATAGACTTATAACTGGTGGCTAAATAAATTTCCTTCAATTCATCAAGCCTGTCCCTACTCCCCACCCTTCTTCCTGCTCCCATAACTTTTAGACCACTTTCCCCCTCCATTTCAACTTTCATGTTTCCCAAGGAAGCACTCAAGGCCAGTGTTCATGAGAAACTCTAGTCACCCCCCATGTGGGTAACTGCATTCAGTCTTTTCAGGTGTAAATTAACATCTGAATACATCTCAACCTTACTGACCCTTGCCACCACCACCGCCATCCGGGCCTCAGCCGAGTCTCGAGTCTCGGCTAATCTGCACCGCCACAATTGGCAGGGGAGACTGAAGTCAGATTTCCCAAACCCCACCCCTAACAAAAGGACTAAAAAGTGTTCGCGTTGCCTGTGGGAGCAGTACTGATGTTTGTCCATGTCCAATGAGACACCTATGGAAAAATATCATTTAAGGCACATTTCCCTGATGCTCAAGGAAAAAAAGAGGAAGGAAAAAAGAGATGCAGGCATCTTTAAGAAATGTCCCAGCTTGGGCAGGTGAAACTTGAAACATTTACCTCACTTTGAATTCCCGAGGACAAACAGTTCTGCCAGAAGAACTTCCCTCCAGCAGGGGAGCCACTGACTCAGATCCTAGTAGCAGCAGGGCAACATCATACCTCAACCTCAATCTGATGGAACAGGAAGGATTTGAGATCTATAACCAAATTATCACCTTGGAACTTTGTGCTTGTTATGCTAATGTAATGACTTCTGTAGTAAGAGTATATTTTCAGAGTTGGAAATTAGCTTTTTAGAATGCTTTGTGTAATGACAGACATTAGACAGAAGAGACAAATGTGCCAGCAATGGTGGCACAATACTCCTGGCAAACACCCTGGACCATCTTAACAGATAAATGGAGACCCGGAGAGTATATTTGTAAAATTAAGCTGAGAGCAGTTCGGGGAACTGGGTGAGAAAACAGGTGCAGCCAGAACACTGCAGTGGTGAAGACGCTCTTGTAACCCCCACCTTTTCTCTCAGACCTAGTTGAGTAGCACCATGCATTACTCTATCCCTTGGAGTAGATGCCTAGGTAGAAAAAAAAGAGAAGTATTTCATAAATAGCACTGCAAACAAACAGTTCCTCCAGCTCATGGTTTGTGTGCTCTTAAGTTTAGATTGCAGACAGTAAGGGAAAGAAATATTTTCTGTGGGAGTGGGGTGGAGGGGGGTGTGTGTGAACGTATAGAGAGAAATGAACAGTTTAAACGTTTAGAGCCATATATACGCTGAGCTTGTCCAGTACATTTCCTGTATCCAGAGTATCATCTCTCTGCACTGTGTGATTAAGAATTCAGGCAAATCCTCAGCTCTGTTATACTGACCTCATGTGGTTTAGGTCTTAAGAATCAAGGACAAGATAGTTTAATACACCACATTTCTAAATAATAATAATAATGACTTCAGTGCATAGGACTGGGATGGGATCAGTCATTTCTCATAATTATAAATAATGTAAATTCACACACTGAGCAAGTATCTAAGAAGATAACTCTTTTCATCAGTTATCTGCATGACCTTAATGGACATCAGAGCTCAGTCAATCCCAGCCTGGTTATTGTGTGCCTAGTGCTTCCCCTCCCCCTCCCCTGCTCCGCCCCTGTCCCCACCCACCCAGGACAGTTACTTCGGAAATAAGTGACTTGGTTCCTGGATGGGCTTTCACCCCTTCTGCATGGCACAGTTTCCAGATGTCAACCTGCAGCTACGGAGAAGCCTGTGAACTGTGATAAAGGATAAACTCTACTGTGTTAACAGTCCCGTTTGGGGCTAGAGCAAGTTTGCCAAGACAAAGTCTGAATGAGTTGGGGGTTGCTGAGAACTTGTAAAATGAGGCCAATTTGAAATGTTGGCACTGAAGGCTGAGCTTTTTATAATAGCCCACGTTGTCCCATTTTCTTCTAGAGTTGAATAGGAGCAAAATACCTGGCCTGATGCAGTGGTTCTCTGATGACAAATGAACTAATTAGAGGTGCTGTTTCTTAGTTCATCCCAAAGAACTTAGCCGTGGTAGATGTGGGAAATGCAGGCTCCAATAGCTTTAGTTTTAAACAAGACAAGTTTTATGCCTTCATGCTTTGAAATTATAAACAGAATTTGTCTAACCTAGCTTGCTGCTGTCTGATCCCCTCTAGCACTTTTCTTTGTATAGGTGGGTCCAGGTAGGTTAAGGGTAACTGTAGTACTTAACATATCAGTTCACTGACAGAGCAAATCTATGAATGAGATTACCTTTCATTTTTGGTGTGTAAAGGATTCATAGTATGCCAAGGTCATGAGGCTTCTTAGCACGGTTCTTATGAGATAAATTAACCTTTTAATCACATAATCTAATCTATCAAGTGGGGTAGATTCTACAGTAGGTCCACCCACTACCACTTTTTTTAAATGCCAGTGGTCAAAGAAGTCATAGAGTTAAAAGTACTACATCAAAGATAAAAGGGGAGAAAATACAGATAAGGAAGGATTACATCTTCTTCATACTCTCACATGATATGGCAGCATTTGTACATGGCAGATTGTAGAGAGAAGGCAAAAAAATGCAACTAGAGATTGACATTGAGGCAGAGAAAGAGCTTGCTGGAGATTATGGGTTCCTGCTACTTTTGATCAGATGCTGTTCAGTGACTTTTGAGCTGAAGGATTTATATACTGCAGAAATCTTGATCACATTGATGGGAATGATGTAGGACTTCAAAGGATGGGTGTTGAAGTTGTTGAACATTTAGTTTCAGATTTCAACTCCAAAATCCAAATCTGAATTGCTCATTGGTTCAGGGAGGAAAATGCCTAATTTGAAATTCTGTCACAAGCTCTATGAGAGCAAGCAAACTTAGATGAGGTTAGAAATAGCTTCGAATCCCAGATCCCAATACTCTTATAGTGCTTGATTATAGAAGGAAAAAGGAGCACCTGGGTCTCTAACCAGGAGAGAAGCCTATTTGAAATATCTCAGCAGGTCCATCCTTAGCCGATCTTAGAGACCACTGACATTTAAGCCGTCTGGGTAGTTCTGGTCTCATGTCACCCAAACAGCACATTTTTCAAACTCAGAAATGCCAGATCGTGTTATTTCTGTGGCAAGGGGTTGCTTAGGATCTGTGACAGCTGCGTTTTTCCTATCGATTATGTGACAATGCAGTTCATTTATAGAGTTCAGGGAAATGAGAAAAGCCTCCAGTTTAACAAGAAGACCCTTAATTCAAATGCTGTGCTGTATTTGCAGAAATCAAAATTCAAGTTGGAGAAAGTGGCAGAGTGAATTTAACTGTGAACCCAAACTTTTATAACTAAATCAACTTCCTAGGAGGGCTGTGACTGGTAATTGAATCTGAAGCCATATGATTATGATTAGGTGACTCGTTTGTCAATAAAGCATGCAAGAAATCATATCTTACACAGAGAATTCATATTTAGATCAATGTATGTGTTTCAAGCTGCTCCTAAATTTAAAACATATAGTGAATTCAAAATATTCAAAGGGCACTCTAGTGAATCCTGGGGTAGGGGATGGGGGGAGTCGATAGAGGCATTAACCTGCAAACACTTTTTTAGATTTACCTTAAATTCTGAAATGATTTAACATGCACACATTCTTCCAATACATCCACAGGTAAAAATATTATTATTTCTCTTGAGCCTCAATTCCTAATAATTTTCTCTGTCGCAGGATACAGACAGGTATGCAGAAGTAACTAGACGTCCAACACATGCCAAAGTCTTGCGGGCCCAGGATTTCAAACAAAAGAAAACCCGTTACTTTAAATCAAGGGCGCTTGAGACCATAGACACACGCACCCAGAAGGGTTAACCGGAGGAGAGGGAAGAGAGAGGCTCCTCCCGCAGTCTGTGTGAGTCACGGGAAGAAAGACAGACAGAGCTCCAGCAGGCCGGTGGGAGCCCAGCAGTCCGGACAGCTCGCGGTTCCTGGTTGGGGGGCGGGTGTGGCGCCAGGCGGGGGCCGGGCGCAACCTGCCAACCGCGGACCCGGCTCCGGCCCGCGCCCTGCCTACCCCCTCGTGCGTCAGCTTCTTTATTGCCTGCAAGCCATCCTGCACATTGAAGGCGCGATTATCGACAATTTGTCAGCCCGAATTTGTCGCTGGCAATAACTTTTGGTGACGGTTCACTCTCAGGCGCTTGAGTTTTGAGATGAGGAAACTGGTGGTGGGAGAGCATTGTCCTGTGTTCTGCTTCTCATTTCGACGTGGCCCAGGCAGGCAGAAGAAGGAAAAGGAACGTTAATCCGACTCCAGTCATTGCAGCACACAAGCCGTGGGTATCCACGGGAGAAAACTGGTTTCGTGTCCTACAAAACTCTCCCCTTCTCTCGAGGTCCTTCACAAAATGGTCCCTCATCCTTCTCCCCCCCGCCCCCCCCCCCCCCCCCGATGTATATTCTTGGGCCCCCAGGTCGTTTCAGCAAACTGGGACTAAGTTATGGGTTTTCGTTTGTTTGTTTTGCTTGCGTTTGTGGATGTGGATGCTCTCCAACACCCAGGGCCAAGGCCCTCACTCTAAACTTGAACCCTTCACCTTCGTGCCCCTCTTCTTCCCTTCTTCTGGGGCTGGTGGGCGTGGTGGCCCAGAGGCTGGCCTTTCCTGAGGATGGAGCAGCTGGGGCTGGAGCAGCTGCTGTGCCTCACCCCTCTTTTCTCAGTCATTAAAATTCAATTTCAAAATTTCTGTCTTTAACAATTTCCGAAGGAGCCTATGAAGGACGCCAAGAGAGCGGGCCCCTTTTCAAGTGGTTGTATCTCAGCAGAAGGCAGGCACTGGCCAAGCTGCCCTAGGTTGTGCCCTTCTAGGAGCAGTACAGTGGATAGTGTCTAAAAGGGAGTGTTCTGCCCACCTGTACTGAGGGAACAACTCTGGCAAAGTCTTAAGGCAGGTCTAGAAGCTGGCAAAGGCAATGAGCTTTTCCCTCATTCATATTGCCCCCTGGAGTACAGCCTGGCTGGTTCTGGGAGTGGAGCTCAGAACCAACGGGGAAGTTCTCACTCTTTAATCTCATAATTCCTCTCTTACTTTCTTCACCCGCCTCTCATCCTTGATTCCAAAAAGAAAAAATGTTTGTATATCAGAAAGTTCCCTTCTGCTAAGGAGTTTCCCTTAACAGCTGTGTCTCCTTTTTTTTTTTATTCCCCAGCTCTTTCTCCTTTGAGTGAAGTCTTGCTTCTGGGAGAGTACTAAAGTGTTTTGAGAAACAAAATGATAGATGCACACACATAATTTGGGGAGGGTAACCAAACTTCATCAGGAGCCTCTAGTAGCCCAGCAAACATTCTTCTGACCCAACCTCAGAGTTGTTTTTCATTCTCTGCTCCCAACTTTAACATGTAATTAGAACCTAAAATGCCTCCCTTAACTAACACCCATTAGAACCTATGGAAAGGATATAGCATTTCTTTGAAATTCTGAATGGGAGTTGAGGACTACCTGACTCTTACTGCCTTCACCTCTTATACATAGCTGTCTTCCTAATTTACCAGCTTCCTTCCCTATAAAAACCCTTCAGCATACCTAGTACTTTTCCCCCTCCCCTTAAATTCTTATCCCTTACTCTTTTTCCCTCTGGGGCCATGAGCCAGATTCTCTGAATTAAATCCTGATCTTCTCCCAAATGTCATGACAAGTTAGAAGGTGAGTTTGGGGATTGCACTGAAAATACATGATATAGAGAGTAAATGTTATAACTGAATGCAGTTGACAAGTGGCAGTTTGGGGTATCGGCAATGAAGTCCACATTTTTCTATGGGCTTCTTTTTACTTCATTTCTAGAATCCACCGATCCTAATAGGAACAAGTTAAAACTGAAGTAAATTAGAGAAATATTAAAGAAAGACCAGATAAAGCCCTTCCTGGAGTGGCCATCGAGTCTTACATGGCTCTTAGTTATTTCGACAGACTTTCATACTGCTGGAAGCTTAGACTAACACCAAAAACCCTGCGTCTCAGTATTTAATTATAAACCTTGCAGAGTGGAGACTCTACCGATTAAAAGAAAATCAATCAGGGCCTGTTAGCCATAACAAATCAATAAAAACAATTAACTGGAGAAATAATATTAACAACATACCCTTGTTACCAAAATTCCTGAGAATTTTTAAGCTTCCTACAGCACATAATATTGTATTGTTTCACTACCTGATTTTGTGGAATTTCTGCTTGTGTGGTACCCAAAGTTGTTTCCTGGAAGTGTAATGAGTTTTACAATCATTTTATACCATGGTTCCAGAATAACTCTGTCTCCAAGGGTCTGAATAGGTCTACTGGTATGGTCTTTTAATATCTTTTCTGCCAGTGAAGAAGCCACACATTGTAGTGGAGAACCCACTAGGCTAGAAGTACTGAGCAGGATCTAAGTTCCAGTTGAGGCAGGTAACTAGTAATGTGTAAGTAAAGCAGTTTATATTCCTGGCTTCAGATTTTGTATACATAAAGAGATAGGGCCAGATAATCTCTTAAATCCCTGAATTCTGTGATTCTATAACAAACTGGTGAATTTTCAACATAAGAGAAGACCCAGGTCTGTGGATCTTCTAAATATCTATTTATTTCATTGTCCTTTTAGTAGAAATTCATGCGGAAAACTGACAAATGATTTTTGGTCTTTTCCTGGAAGAGACCCTAACTTTAACTTGAGGAAACCAAACTAAGAGACTTGGCACTGTTTTCTTCTGTACAAATGAACCATTGTCTTATACTTTAACTTCTTTTCCTTTTCAGATCCAACTTAGAAATAATGTTTCACTCAAGATAAGGCTTGTGGTTTAGGAGATTCTGGTCTGGCTTGCCTCACTTTAAGACTTCTATCATCTTTTTTCAAAACCTGAAGAGGACCTCATTTCCTGTTTGATAGTTCTTCATGCTTTGCCAGCCTCCGGGTCTTTAAGGAAGCTTGCCAAGAGTTCCCGGCTGGGAAGGACAGTCTGAGTTCATCATAGAGAATGAGCAGTTGTAGTGACTCACCAACCTCATTGCCCACTTTGCGATGGCAAGAACCACACTATCTAATTGGAAGACCTGTGTTTTAGCAAAGTGCAATTGGATCACATGGCAAAATCATCTCAAAATACATCTCCAGTCTTTTCTTTCACTGGATGTTTTGAACACAAGACAAGAAAGGAAATTATGCTCTAAATTACATTTTTTCCCTTGAAATTAAGATTAATTAACAGATACTTGGTTTTATGTCCTTTCTGTTTTAGGAATTTAGTGGTGATTACAAAGCAGTGAAAATAGGTCACAGCAAAATGAACATTCAAGATTAGGTTAAAACATTCCTCTGAAATTTTAGTATTCATTTTTGGAGTGTCAGTTACTACATTTCTGTAATTCATCATTTTTTTCTTTCTTGGCTTAGAGTCAAGATGAGAAATGATATTTAGACCAAAGACATTGTTTTGTTACATAGCCACTGCTTTTTAAAATGCAAAACCACCCTCCCCTCATCAATGCTTAATTGTTTGTGTGTGCTTATGTTCACACACACACACACACACACACACACACACACACATACACATGCTGGAGAAAGTGCTTTCAAGACTTCCAGGACCTGGGTCATGTAAGAGGCAGATGAGAAAATTAAAGGAGGCCCAGAGCAGTAGCAACACTAAGAGTCAATGATTTCACTTTACAAAAAGTCACTATACAGTACACAGGCATTTTTTAAAAGCAACTATTATTATAATTAAATGATGTCATACTTCTAAATTATTATGATTCTCATCTAATTTCAAGTCACATATAGGAGCCATTTAAAAGTATTTTGTATTACAATCTGTCACCAAAAATCAACTAGCAGAGCTTTATAATGTGCGTAGGTTTACCCCATGGGGAATTATATTTTAATTGATCTTTCTATTGTTGTGGAACTTTAGGACAAGACAGCATTTGATACCAACATAGAAGAATAGTCTATGGCTTTTTTTTAGCTTTAAATTGCTCTAAAAGAAAGCGCACCTTGAATTTTTTTCCTCCTAGTGTTCTTTTGTTGTATTATTTTCATGACACTGTTTTTAATGTAAACATTATTTTATTGTCATTCATTAAAAAATTTTTAAAAATATGTAATAATGGCCCCTTGTTTTTCTCTTAATTTTATTATTTCTACTCAAGCAAAAATGGACACTTTTCTCTAAGGAAAAAAAATATTGGGTTTGTTTTTGACACAAAAATGATTAGTTATAGTATTTTTCTCCTATTAAATTAGCATTTATGGTGAATCTTATTTCAAAGCTAATTATTCCCAAAGAAAAGTAGAGAGATATTAGAATTTCCAAGTAAATTATATTGTTTAAAAAGTAGTTTAATGCATTATTTAAATTGTTGTCAGCTATTGGTTTAGAAAAAAAGTAGTATCTGTTCTAAATGTGAAATTTGTATTTTGAAAACCTTATAAATTCCAGTTTCTTTAGGACAGCAGTGGAAATTAAAATCATAGGCAATTTAGAGCTCCTTCAGTTTTTTCCTTTTTTTTTTTCTTCAACTTTAACTGTGATAGGCATCTCTGCAAGGTAGGTTTTAACATATTTTTTTCCTAATTTTTTTCCTCCTTTCAGTAAGAAGGATAAGCTTTTAGAGTACCCAGTCACCGTGGTAACTGCCAAAAAAATTCTCCTGAAGTTTGAAGAGGTCAGCTAGCAGGGTCAACAACTCTGGCCTCTCTCTGAGCTCGGTCTAGCATGCCCCAGCCTGCAGTTGGAGTGTCAGGCCAGATCTGACCCTGGGAGGTGGACTATTCCGGCTCTGATATAAATTTTTTGAGTCAGTTCATGGCCTGGACTCTCCAGGTGGCCTCCAAAATCGATTTTGACCCCCTGACCCTGTCTCACGGAGGCATAGCATCCACCCTAAGTAAGGATTTAGCCAGGAATGACAGCTTTCCACTGAGTGTTATTGGGGACAGTATAAACAGTTTGGAAAGCAAGTAAGGAGGTGTGAGTGCTAGAAATCATTAAAAGCACATTAAAAAAAATTAAAATTTTTTTCTTTGCTTAAAAAATTTTTAAATGTACATTTGTTATGTAATTCTTATGTGATTTGTAAGATTTTTTTAAATCAAAGAAGAATTTTGAATATAAATACTCAATGAGCCACACATCTTTATCCTTTTATATATTTTATTACAAATAAGCAAATAAGATAGCCTGACTTGCAACAAAATAGGTATAGCAGGGATGAAACATGTAGGGAAAAGGGAAGCTAATTATTAAAATACAGTAATAGATAAAGAATTTCAAGTATTTTATTTTTTCAAGTATTTTAAATATTACATTTCACATGCTTGTGCCTTAAGATGTTTAAAATGGGAAAATATGGAAACTTAAAGAAACAGCCACCATCTGAATGAAGATAAATGCTTCACTTCAAGTAGCTTGCTACTTTGTAAAACAAATAGCCAATACACTCATCTGGATACAAACCAGATAAAAATTATAAACAGGGAAAGTTAGATCTTATAGGGCTAAAGAGGAGAAAACAATAAATTGATAGTGTCTCT
This sequence comes from Hippopotamus amphibius kiboko, assembly GCF_030028045.1. Lineage (NCBI taxonomy): Eukaryota > Metazoa > Chordata > Mammalia > Artiodactyla > Hippopotamidae > Hippopotamus > Hippopotamus amphibius. Next base: position 157,102,917 of record NC_080191.1, read on the forward strand.
GACAACTTTGTGTATTTAAGATATCAGAAGTTTGGAAAATAAGGTGTGTAAATCATCAGTGATTCTTTTTCCTTCTTCTTCTTCTTCTTTTTTCTTCCAGGATGCCACCCTGAAAGTTTTATTTTCTCCAGGAAAGTAGTTCTCTTTGAGACTTCTAGCCTGTGAACTCAGTATGTAAATGTGGTCATCAAGCAAGACGGAACTGCCAAGAGGGAAGATTTTGAATGTTTCTCTTTCTTAAAATCCTTCACAGTATTCCTCCTTCCAGTGGTACCTTGCTCAAAGTTTCCCCCATTTCCCAGCGCTGTTGAAATGGCTCCGGAGCAACCCTGTGGTAGCTAAACTGATTGTACTGTGAAGTTGTTGAGGTGGCATTTCATCTGAATCCTTTGTAAAAAATAGATTTTAAGTAGGGGTGAATGTCCTTTCAGGAGAGGGGACAAGGGAGAGGGGAAGAAGAGGGGGAGGGGACTGAGCAGTTTATACACATATATACTCTTTGTGTTTGAAGGCCTCTGTGTCTTGGCTTCTCACTATGTTAAATCCCTATTATAAAACTTATCTTCACAAAGCCTATTATAGTATTCTGAGAACAAATTGGACCATGAATAACTTAGTTGGAAGTGTAGATTATTTTCTACTCAGGGAAAGTTAGAGATGACAACAGCTTAACTAAAAGAATAGTGATTAATCTTAAATAGATGGATTTCAAAGTTTCACTCTTGATAAAGAGTACCTTTGATATTTCCCCTCTTCAGACTCATGTTTCCACTTTCTTTGAATTAAGAATTGTCCTAGTGATTACACTGTCCACCTAATACAGCATGGGCCTAACTGTAGATCCTTTTCTTACAGGTTGTTAATCTGTCTGAGGTAACCAGAAAGACATTCTACTTCCTATTGGTTAAATACATGGTTCTGAAGTGGTACTCGCGCTGAGATATCAAACTCACTGTTAGGAATGATATGTTGCATAAATCATAATTTCTCAACTAGATAAAATTGTTACTAAAAAACATCTTAAATTTATTTAATACCCTATAGCTTACAAAGCACGTCTCAATTCATAATTCTGTTTGATACTTAGAATAATATCATGAAATAAATATCATTAATCCCATTTTACCAAGGAGGCAGCTGAGTCATTGGCACACTGTGATCCAGCTGATAAATGGAAGAACTGGGATACCAACTCAGATTTTATAGCTTCAGTTTGAAGGAATTAACCTATAGCAATAGGCTTTTTAATTTTTTGTGTGTTCTATATCCCTGAAAATCAAGATTTCGTATTAAAGAGCAAAGCTTTTGTATTTCACAAAAAAGTTAAAAGACAAGATTCAAAAAATTCTATTCACTTAGAAGTGAATTTTGCTAATTATATTTTTCCTTTGTGTATGTGTATTGATCTGTCTCTCATCTCTCTATCTATCTATCCATCTATCAATGGTCTTTCAGAGTTAATCTCTAAAAGTCAAACATGGGCAGCCCTATATACATTAAATAACAAACTACCCGGAATTTTTAAAATGTACATGAAAACCATAGATAATACTATAGGTGAGGTTTCCCTTCTAGTGGGTTGTTTTTTTGTTTGTTTTTTACTCTATTGAGATATAATTCACAAATAAAATTGTAAGATATTTAAAATGTACATCATGATGATCTGATACAAGCATATATTGTGAAAAGATTCCTCCCATCTAGTTAATTCACACATCCATCACCTACATATTTATCTTTTCTCTTTTGAAGAAAGCATTTGAGTTCCACTCTCTTAAATTTCAATTATTCGATAGTCTTATCCACTATAGTCACCACATATACATTAAATTTTCAGACCTTATTCATCATATAGCTGAAAGTTTGTACCCTTTAATCAACCTGTCTCCAATTCCTTCGCTCCCCAGCTCTGCCTTCTAGTGTTTATAAACTGGTATCTTTTGACATCTTAGCAAGTCTGGATAAACAAAGTAGTGAAGGGCTACTTTTTGTTTCTCTTGCATTTTTACTCTCATGTTTAAAAAAAGTTTACAAACTACTCTAGAAATGATAAATAAAATGTTTAATCTGATATTGACGTAACCTATCTAAACATACAGAAATCAAGAAATAAAAAATAATTACACCATGTGATTCTAATTAGATTTTAATTATATCATATTAATGATGTGATGTAAGTGTGTGGATGTTAATATGGATATTATTTTTTATTTCCTAAATTGTATATACCTAAGTTAGTTATGTTATATATACTTAAATCAAGGCTTTTGCCCCTGAATTTTGCTAACAGCTAGACAAATCCCTTCAAACTTTTTACAATTAGAAAAAAATGAAGAAAGTGTCCAGAAAAGCAACCGTTCTGGTTGAGTGTTGCATATTGTGAATCAGTAATGACATACATATATTGTAACCTTTTTTTTATGCCAAGGTTTTTTGATTAAAATATGACATTAGACCAAGAATTGCTTATTTTGATTTGGAAATAGATGCTCAAGACCCCAAATTCAAACTTCTAGTATCTTCTCTTCAATTTGCAAATTAAAAAATGCAAAAATAGACTCATTAACATTAATATGTTTGCTTAGATGCCCTTTGAAATTTCTGTTTTCTATATTACCAATCTCATTCATTTTGTTCATGTCTTTAACAGCTACCACTGTCCAAAAAAGTTTTTTTTTCCTTTCTTCCCCGCTTCCTTTGCCCCTTCTTCCCTTCCTTCGTTGCTTGCCTTCTTTCTTTCTTCTTGTCTTCTCTTCCCTCCTTCTGTCCCTTCCTTCCCTCCCTCTCATCTCCTTGTGTTACTCATCAGTTTTTAGGTACTTTTGTTTTAAAATGTAGGGCAGCTTGGGTTAAGGGGCTTATCTAATGCAATGTGTTATGCCAGATGGATATTCAGCACAACACAACACTCACTGCAGTTTAACATACAAGTCAGAGAACCTAAGTTCAATATCAAGAGTTCTCTGACAACCAAAATCCACTCCTAGGGTTCAACTTTTCTTTCTTTCTTTCTTTCTTTTTTTTTTTTTTGATGTGGACCATTTTTAAAGTTGTCATTGAATCTATTACAATATTGCTTCTGTTTTTTGTTTTTTGGCTTTTTGGCTGTGAGGCATGTGGCATCTTAGCTCCCCAACCAGGGATCGAACCCACAACCCCGGCACTGGCAGGCGAAGTTTTAACCACTGGATGGCCAGGGAAGTCCCGGGATCAACTTGTAATGTTGTAGATCCTGGCAATGTCCCTCTTGCTGTCTTTACAGTATTTCTAAGTCATCTAAGGTATTCATTAGTTTTCACATTGCAAAAGAAGAAGATGAAGAAGGAGGAGGAGGAGTATTATTTTATTTTAGGAATCCAAAAAGAAATTCTGTCAATTGCTACATAAAATTTGCATGTAAGTACACAGAAGTACTGCACTAACACTGGGAAGCATAGATAAAGATCAGAGATTCCTCATTTTTTACTCAATACACTGTGGTATCAAAGATATGTTTTCTTTCTTTCCTACTCCTCTGTCTGTCTCTCTCTTTCTCTCCTGAAGCTGTTATCAATCTGGGCAAATTAATATAATTTTGGCAAACTAAGATTTTCTTTTAAAAGGTACAAACATTTTTCCTAATGAGGTTTTTAAGCGAGTTAACCAGGTGTAAAAATGGTTTGTATTCTTGAAAGAAGTATTATGTATCTATGTAGTAGAAGATCAAAATGTATAGTGAAAATTCAGTCAATTATTTGGATATTAGTTTCTATAATATCAGATTTTTCTCTATCTCAATTTTGTGAATATATCTTGTATAATTGACTGCTGATAGATACAATTCCTGATTATGGAACTTAATTTACTAGAGAAACCGGTTTATGTTGAGTGTTGCTGGATGCCTACTATCCATTGAAAAAGCATAACTGACTACCTCTATAGTAGGTATAAGGTATTCCTTCAAGTTATTCAAACATGAAAAGACTAAATCCCTGCCATCATGGAATTTTGTGGAAGTAAGGACTAGAATTAAAGAACATAAAAAAGCTCAGGATTTGGGCCCAACTATCCAGGAAAGAGAAATTGGCATGTATACAAGTGTCTCTTCAGAATAAGTTATGGTAAAGGTATGACCAAACAGCTGTGAAAATACGGAGTAGGCTGGATAAGCTTGATGGAGAACATGAGCCTTGAAGAGTGGGTAGGACTGTGACAGACAGATATGGGAGCATATTCTAGGTGGAGGGGAAAGGTAAAGGAGTGAGATTGTACAGTGTGCCATAGAAAATTATTTAATGGATTTACAATAAAGTTTCTCGAATAACACAGAATGAGGCTGAATATTATCTGTTTTAATGGGCCATTCTGTACTACATTGAGTAAATACTGTCATTGTAAGTGCCATGAAAACATTTTACTAGTAATAAACGCATTTATTTTAAAGAGAGTTAAAATTTAATTATGAAGATTAAGTGTGAGAGAACTACCGCTTCTCATACTAGCTTATTCCTGGATCTGGGTGCCTCTGTGTTCCTCAATATCCTCATTCAGATATCTATTTCTCATATTTGTGAAATAACTTTTCAATTATTAAATTGAGGACTTTTATGGAAAATCAATCATTCTTTTTAAAAGATATTTTGTGGGTCACTTCTTATGTGCCACTTGCTCTCAGAGTTCCATTATAGAGTTACGAATAAACACTGCATCTTAAAATGTATTATTTTTAAGTGAATGAATCTTCAGCTTAAGAGAGGAAAAAAATAATTTTTTAAATTCTGCCATTCAGAAGTTCTGCATTCATGCTTATGCAAGTGAATGAAAGTTTAGAAATACATTTAAATATGTTTAAAAGGCTACAAAGCTATCTCGCAATCAGGAAGTATCAGCCAATTGTAGGAACAACCTCAAGATCTTTGATGAAAAGATACTCAAAGGCAAAGAAGCAGGGAATAAAGACACACTAAATACATTCTAACAACATCATACTCATCCTGTAGTCAAAATAGCAAACTAATACAAATGTTTTTCATGATGTAATGCACAAGACTTCAGGAGTGGAACGTTTGTTATAAGTGTCAGGCTTCCTAATATGAAACCTCAAGTCAAATGGAAACTAGATCTTAGCTCCAAAGCTTAGAAATCCAGACCCAAGAAATATTTTACAGGGGAAATGTAAACACCGAATTAGAATAAAATATGAGGCAAATAATGCGGGTGGATGTGAGGGTAAAAGAAACACTCAGTATGTGTAACTGGTTAATCAAGTTGGATGAAGCACTGGTTAATTGTCCAGAATCATATATTTAATTTCAATGTAACTTTGCCATGCTGCATAGCCTTAAATTATAGCCCTGCCCTAACAGAAGTCTTTCACATATAAACTCCTTTCAGTCAGTAAACAAAACTTTTGAGTGCTCATAGGGGACAAGGTGCTATGTAGGTGCTGTTGAAACAAAAAGGTGTTACAATTAGAAGGAAAAGGTTTCATACCCCCTGCCCTCAAAGATACAAACAATATTCATATTTAAGGCCCCACCCAAAGTAAATTATTGACATGGCTTTTAATACTCACTTAAGGACCACTTGTTAGTAAAGCTTTTCCTTTATAATTATTGCAGTTCTACATCAGATATCCCTATTACGATACTTCTAAACTTGACGATGGCATGGAAAACAATACAAAAGGTTATAGTAGTGAAAGTGATATGTAGAATAAAAAATGAAAGTCACTTCTCCAAAAATGTATATCCTTCCAGATCTCAAATAGAAAGATGGATGGATGATGGATAGATGGGTGGATGGATGAATGAATGGATGGGTGGAAAGATAGACAGATAGATGATAGGGAGTTGATAGATTGATAGATAGACAGATAGATAATAGTGAAGAATATAGACTCTGGATCTACACAGCCAAGGTTTGGGTCCCAGCTCTACTACTCACCACATGTATCATCTCATCTGGGTTTTCTTATCTATAAAAGTGAGGATGACAACAGTACAATCGCATTGGGTAACTGTAAGGATTGAGTTTATATGTGAACTGCTTAGAGCAGTGCTTGGCACACAGTAAGCATTTTATATAGGTTAACTACTCTTATTATTATGACCACATATATACTAAGTTTTTGTTTTTAAAGCAAATGAGATTTTATTGTGTGTTTTTCTCACTTCATAATACGTCAGGGAAAACATTCTTATAACATAGATAGGTCTACCTCACTCTTTGTAACTGCTACCTAATATCCCACTGCAGGGTTGGATCAGAATTTCTTTAGCCATTCTCCTGTTTTTTTAAAAATAAATTTATTTTTATTTATTTATTTATTTATTTATTGTCTGCATTGGATCTTCGTTGCTGTGCGTGGGCTTTCTCTAGTAGCAGAGAGTGGAGGCTACTCTTTTTTGTGGTGCACGGGCTTCTCATTGCGGTGGCTTCTCTTGTTGCAGAACACTGGCTCTAGGTGCTTGGGCTTCAGTAGTTGTGGGAGATGGGCTCAATAGTTGTGGCTCTTGGGTTCTAGAGTGCAGGCTCAGTAGTTGTGGCACATGGGCTTAATAGCTCTGTGGCATGTGGGATCTTCCTGGAGCAGGGCTCAAATCCGTGTCCCCTGCATTGGCAGGCGGATTCTGAACCACTGCACCACCAGGAAAGCCCAGCCATTCTCCTCTTGATGGTTATTTAGGTTGTTTCCAGGTGTTTCTGCCTCAAAACCTCTACTAATATCTCACCCTTGAATATAAAACAACAGATGCAGAAGGGGCAGGCATATAACATATCCCCATTTTATAAATGATCAAAAAGAGGCTCAGAGAAGTTTAGTAACCTGCGTAAGGTCAAATAGCTAATAAGTAACAGAGTTCAGAGGAGAACTAGTTTAACACAGTTTCACACTGTCCTACCTCAAATTTTCCCATTTGATTTAGAATAGCTTCACAAACATAGTGATCCTTATGTCACAATACGACGTTTCTGCTTCCTAAAATAAACACCAGGCACAGGTTAGCGTATTGCCAGAGTGGACGTGGGCAGAGAGATGTAAGGGAATATGCGGAAAGACTGAAGAAAATAGTAAACCTGGCAATGTCCTAAGTACTAAAGGTAATACTAAATTTATGACACCAATCTTAAAAGCTTACATGGTATGAAATCAGGATAAATAAAACATAGTGGTGGGAGGGGGAATAGAGAGGATAACTTGCTATTTGACTATTTGGCTTGGCCAAAAAAGTTTGTTCGGGTTTTTCACTAAGACCTCATGGAAAACCCGAACGTTTTGGCCAACCCAATATTTGAAAAACTACCACATTTAATTCTAGTCTTCCCAGATGGTAAACCCTTGATTAACTCTGATCTGGCATTATTATGACCGATACCTATATCCCCCCATACCCAAACTATGTAACCTATCGCACTCTATTAAATAATATTAAGACAATCAAACCTTCATTAACTACAAATACATATAAAAGCCAATTAAATTGACTTTAAATTATTGTGATCTCAGAACATATAGTCCATTTATAATACAATGAAGCCTTAGCCACGTATAGTCCTCTTTCAGACAAGAGACTATTGTACAATGACTTCAAAGTGCAGAGGGGTCATTGTGGAAATACCCTTCTAATAATCCACATTTTTTTTTTGAAGATTATTTTTATTAGGAGAACAAATTTTTTAAATGCTTTCAACTGAAATCAAATGCAGATTTAAATAAATGAAGTAAATTGTACTGATAAATTTGCTCTTATTTTGGTAAGAATTTTATTACAAATCATACAGGAATCATCATAAATCCTTTAGAAGCTTGAGTTAAAAGTAAAACACTAATTGCTTACTCTCAAGTGCTTGAAATGTCTTACACTTCTGTATAATTCATGTTAGTAACCCACATTTCTAATTGTAGCAGTATTTAATCTTAGAATTTTATTATCAGCTAGGTCATTCAGTGTCTTTAGGATTGGGACAACAACTTCTCCAAGTTGAAGTTTCCGACTGTATAAAACTTGGTTAGTGTGTTTATTTTGGGGGAAATAGGTGAATTCATTTTGTTGGTGTTTATCTGAAAGTCTGAGAAAGCCTTGGAGATGCCAATTGTGATCGTTTACTGCAATGAGAGCAATGCCATAATTTAGAAATGTGAAGGACATAGTGTGACTTATAGAAGAGAATGGGGGAAAAAAGGAAGCACTGTGGCCTTTTCCAGATATATTTCTTAGATAGCACGATGTCAGTTTATCAATCTGTTATTTACCTTCTGCCTCTGTTTCTGAATCATGATACTATGTAAGAAGCTTACAAAAATACTTATCAAAATCAGTAGGATACAATGCAACAATTTAACTCCTAACGACAGCCACCTCTAACTATGAATGACATATAATAAATTATGTTTGAACTGGATTTTCAGCTGCAGATCCTTATTCTGCCACCCAGACAGCCCTATAAAGTTGCACTTGTGGCCTTAATCCCACTTGGATGTATGCCCTACTGCCTCTACTTTCCATCATTCTGGTGCTTTAGTCTTCTTGAATAAGTGAACAATCTTTGTTTCTGTACCTTATTAGGCCAAAGACCATAACAGCTAGTGATGGCATCGGCAGGCCCTGCGGGCAGGATTCTCTGCAGACCCAGCCAACCTCCAACAAACCCCTTTTTATACTCCTGTTTCTAGGAAGAATTATGATGGCGGTGCCCTGCTGTTGATCAGTCAAATCTGTGGTAGGCCTAGAGATAAGTCCTGTAAGTGTGGTGTACTGTAAAACAGCGGCTCCCATTCATTAGTAGCTTGTGTGTCATAAACCACCAAAAAAGGGGGGTGGGGTGGGGAGGCAGCTGCAGTGTGCAAGAGCAAACAACGCATCTCATTCTTGGGAGCCAAAACTTTGCAATTTGCTGCTGGGCAGCCTGCTCTGCTGACATTCTTTCTGATAACATAGCAGTGCCCCATCTATATTTATAACTTGACTACTAACCCGAGAGATTCTATTTGGTAACTATGTATACATAGTATAACAGACTGTTATTAAGGAAGAGATGAAAAATACTATCAAATTGCCTCTGGCAAGCAAAATTACTGGATTCAAGGGACGTTTTCCTCTGCCAACTGATAACCTTAAAGACATTTACATTAGTCATTGTTTCACAGTACTAGTTTTATAACGATGACATTTCAAAAGATACCAGCTGAAACACACAGAAGGAATATTCCCTGGGAATGAGTTATGTTTCTTTGATAATATATTTTTTAGACATAAAAATGTTCATCAAATAGAAAGGTATCTGGGGGATGCTTGCCTTTTTAAAGTTAAAAAAAATCAATAACAGTATAAACTAAATTTTATTTTTTGGTTGTTAAGTGTCTAAAAACACTGTTTTGCAACAGTACTGCAAATGACTCATCTGCTTAAACCAAAATGTAGGAGGCAATTTAATTGTGAAAGGAAGACAATATACCTGTTGGGGAAGAAAAGGGAAAAACACCTCTCAATAAGCCCTTTTAATTCAGGATGGGTTAACCTAATAAAAGAGAGACATACTTGAATTTGCTCACGACTACTTAATGAGAAGATGAAAAAATGCTGCAGTTTCTGTAACAAACTTTTTCCTTTTACATCCAAAGCAGGTGCATGGCATTGTGATATCAATACTGTACTAGTTCCTCATCAGCCCCCCACTGCTCTTCCAAATAGGAATGGAAGACTGTACATTCTAGGCATTTTTTTCTTTACCACTCCGAACTCAGGGTCAGGAGAGTGGCTGTGGCAGAGTGGAAGGCATGCCAGTTGTTTTGGAATTCTTGCAGGTGTTTAAAAAGCAAAGGATTCTTTTCAGAGGCGCATCTGCATTTGTCATATGCCATTGGTGCTAAAGCCTGTGGTGTTTTTGTTTGTTGGTTTGACAGATTGACATGTAATGGCCAGGACTGTTGGGCGGCTGCTCCCAACAAAGTCATTCTGATAGCTGGATTTCTCTAGAAATCAACTCGCCCGAATTACTCATGATTTTCCTCTGCCCTTCAAAGGAAAATGCGTTGTTCTAATGTTCTTTTGGCTTTTTGTTTGCTTTCACAATTCTTTTTCTTTCTTTCTTTCTTTTTTTTTTTTTTTGGTTTCATTGTTTTAAATTCTAAATTGAGATGAAATAGGGATTTTGATGGGACAATAATATCTACAAAGAGTTTTCAAAACCAACTGGTCCGTAACATTTGCTTAGGAGTGGTTAAAGAGATTCGTGTAGTTTAAATATATATTGGGATATCATAAAATTATAAAAATTAAGAGAATATATCTGTATCAGTGATGGATAAAGGAACTTGAGGCAAAAACGGCAACTTTTGAACTTTTTAATATTTTTAAACACTAAAATAAAACTACTTTTGAAAACCTTTGTTCCTTTTACATATTAGTGAACAATATACCTGAATTTATATGTAAGCATGTGTCTTATCAACAAAGCCAAGTAAATATGTGTGAAAGCTTTAGTATGGTGTCTTTTGTTGGCAAAGTTAAATCAGGTATCCTTAATATTCTCCATACATAGGTAGTGTCTCACAGAATTAAGAGTTCAAAGCTTAGCCTTCAAGAATTAACTTTATTCTTGATGTAAGTTTCTGAATTCATTAAACTGTGGTAGGCCTTCACCCTTTCACCTATTTGGAAAATATAAACTAACAAAGGAACACCAAGTGTTAATCAAGCAAATGCAAAATGTCATAAACATGTTCATAACACCCCTTTACATTTACTCCATTGACCTAAACATTCCTGGACATACATCTTCCCTTACCTACATAATACCACTTTACTGGAAAGGACTGTTCCTTTTGACAAAGCTTCTCAATTTGGGTGTCTTATTTGTCAGTTTACTCTCAGCTCCACAGGTCAATCTGCATAGTCAAGTTTCCATGGAGCCTGCACTGGAGAAAGAGGAAAAGCAAAACAAGACAAAACTAGAACTGACCAAGGGAACCTAGAAACAGCACATCGCCATGGTTTGGGTGAGAGATTATTAAAAAACCAAAAGCTGCCGGCTAAACTATAAAATGGAAAAAATGGCAGCTGTTTTTTCCTCATATTGACAAGCTAAGTTCTGGATATTTGAAAAGTTTTAATAGCATTAATTTCCTTTATTAATTTTTCTTTAACTATTTAAAATAAGGATTTCTTTCCTGTTACCTCAGTAGGGACCTGTACTAAAAGAGGTAGGAATTAAATAAACTCAGGTCTCTACTGTTTACAGTTAAGTTGCCAGATGTCGTGAATAAAAAATACGATGAACAGTTAAATTTGAGTTTTAGATGAACAACAAAAAATTTTTTTAGTATAATATTGCATGGGACATACTTATACTAAAAATATTTGTTGTTCATCTGATATTAAAATTTAACTGGGTGTCCTGTTTTTTATCTGGCAATCATATTTGTAGCAGAGCTTGATTAATGACAAATTCATGATCAGAAGCTTCAAGGTTTGAAGGGCTTAGGTTTTTCTTTTTTTTTAATTAGGTTTTATTTTTCTGGGGTTCCTAATTTCCTTAAGACTTTCTGTCACCTTTTCAGATTAATAGGATGAAAGATAATAGCTATTTTGATTGGGCACCTGCCCAAATACAACCAAGTGCTTTCCATTCATTAACTTACTTAATCCTCACAGCAGCCTGAGGCAGATGATGCGCCCATTTTACAGATGAGAAAACTGAGGCCCAGAGACATTAAATCATTTTTCTTGAGTTAGACAACTAATAAGTGGGAGAACTAGGATTGAAAACCAGGTTTGTCAGATTCCAGAGGTGGGGCTTCTCCTCTTAGCTACACTGGCTTATTAAATGCGAATGTTCGTTAAAGTCACAAATGATGTAATCAGCTAATTACAACTCATATTAAACAATGTCACATTGCTAGTCGTGTGTGTGTGTGTGTGTGTGTGTGTGTGTGTGCTTGCCTTCTCTTTCTTGCTAATCTCAAGGGCAGTGTCTGTGTCTCATATTTCTTAGCATCTTCCCTTAGACAAGCAGTCATGCAATTTTATAATGTCACATTAAAAGAATGTCATATTATTTAAGATAATCAGAAGGTTGTCTTTTGTTTGAACCAAGTATGTTTTCATTATTATATAAAATTTAGAGCATATTGTCCCAATAACCCTCACCTAGTACACACCTTCCGACTCGATTTGCCCATTGTTGGTATGGTATATTCTGTGTTGTTGCACTTCTGAATCTTTACTTGCTAACAACTACTCACAAACCTAATAAATAAATAAATAAAATTAGCATTTTTCTTGCTAAAATACCAAAATAGAAACAATTATTGCTTCAGTAACTTATATGGGTATGGGTCAGGGCCATAAAGTATTGAATTTTATGCTCTTGTCTCCCTGGAAATACTTCAACCCCTGGTTTACCTTTGCCTGCGGTGCCCTGTATGATGTAAATACTATTATACAATGACACCCCTCCCCCTAGCCCTTTTATGGTTCTTTGATATTACTTAGAAGGTGATTACATAGCTTCATTTATCTCTTTGAATGAACAGGTTTCATGGTCATTAAAATAATCACAGACTCATCAGTACTCCCCATGCTTAAATAAGATCAACACAAACCAGAACAAGAGGCTTCACTCCTCTGTTCACCAAGATTTCTCTTTCCTTCTTTCTTTCATTCTCTCTCTTCCCTCTACTTCTCTAATCCTTTCCCTTCTTGCCCACCTTCAAACACCGGATATAGAAGAATACAATGATTTTTTTAATAGTTCTTTCTCTAAGGAGTCAGAACATTTATTCAGCTGTTATCCAAGACATAGTGACGTGTTGCCTTTATAAAAACGATCAGAGGCAGCTGTAGCAATTTTGATGTTTGCTAGAGAAAAACAAACCCTGCTGGCCTGGCCTTGAAAACCAGTTCAGCAATGAAGTGGTTAAATAGGATGGGTAAAGGCTATTTTTAAGTCTGGCTCCCCTCTCTGATACACTCTTGAAAATTCACCCTGTACTGCAGAAATCCTAAATTGCAGTGCCCTGCACCCCACTGAAACTCTTCAGTCTGCTGTAAGTAAGCCTCAGCATGGGCAAGATTGGGGGTGAACAGCTGGAGGAGGGGCTCAAGCCCTGGGCCTTTGTAATGGAGGGGCGCAACACTGAGATCCCGCGGAGAAGGAACACAGAAACCCTCAAGGCCTAGAGAAATAGACCCAGACAAAAGCCCCGTTACATGGTTGCAAATCACCCCACTGCTGTTATTTTATTTACTGTGGTCTGCAGGAGGATTGTTTTCTCTTTGCAAAATTTTTAAGCTTCATGGGCTTTTCTCCTCCACAACAGCGGTCACTTATACCACAGTGCCACATAGAGACAGCCTTCACCTTCAGCTTTCTTAAGGAAAGGGGGAAAAAAAATCTTGCGTAGTCAGGATGCAGTATTTCCAATCTTCCAGCTCTTTTCCAGGAATAAAAGACTGAAGTGTGTGTAGTTAAAATATTGACTTATATTGGTTCTATTGGCGCGATTGTGTTCCACGTTTTTTTGGCTTCATTTGATTATTTTTCTCGAAGACACCTACATTCATGCTTTTGGACATAAATTTATTTAGATGTGGGAAGGAAAGAAAAGGCAACACAATTTTGCATTGAATCAATTAGAGATATTGAAATGAATAAACATTTTTCCCCAGTAAAATAATGTTTTAATTCAGTTTCAAAAATGATAGAAATGTCATCCTATCACAATGGCAAGACATACGCTATTGAGTTGGAGGTTTTTTTTTCTGAGGGTTAGGAGAGGAGGAAGGCTGATAGAAACGGTTATTTTAAAATCTAAAGAGAAAGAACTGTCTGTGAGGGCAAGTCTCTTTTGCACAAGGTCCTTTGGGTATTTGTAAAATGGGGCTCATGCCTCATTGCAGAGGGAGGGAGAGAGGCCTGGGGGAGGTAAAAGCAGCTTACTTCTCTGTATAGAAATACGCGCTGACTTTGGTAAACATTTCTCTACAATTGAGTCAGAGCCGCGAGCTATGCCCTAGGGTAGCTGAGGAGGACCGACAGTCTCTTCACAGTAACCAGAAAAGCAGAAGGCCCTTCTGCTTAGGCGGCTTGTGGTGTCATGACTAGGAAGTTGAAAGGGGAACTTTCAATAAGCGTGCTCAATTTAAGAGAAATAAAAAAGTGAAATTTTCCTCTGACAAATCCACCGAGGTATTTACAAGGTGTTTGAACAGGTAATTAGTACCCAAACCAGGTTTCAGGAAATAGTTCTGGTCACCTCAAATGAAGAATATATAATGAGCTGAAGAGCTTGATTTTCAATGGATGATTTACCCAGGACAATAGCCCAAACAGAACCGGGTAAAAGGTTTACAAATGGTAACTTGAGAAGCAGTGGGCTTCCTTCCCAGGAGCTTAATTCTGTCCCCTTCTCCTACTACCCTGTCCCTTCCCTTCAACCTCTCTCCTCTCTTCTTCCATCACTTTCACAAAAGACATGCCTAACATAACTTTTCATGAAAAGTTGAACACAGTCCGTTAAAAAAAATTCTGTCAAAGAAATATAAGGAGGGTGCAAAAAATACAGAGTAAATTTGCCCGTTAGCATCTAGACCTAACTAGTTCTGGGTTATTCCAGGCTGAAACTTTTTTTGCTTACTTGCAGAGGCTCATTGTGGACTCTTTCCTTATCAGAGTTTATTGCACTGGATAACAAGCAATGTTGAAAAGATTACCCATTTTTTCCAAAGCCTATTCCAGAAGACTGACAACACCGAGAACCAAAGATGACGATATGAAAAATAGTTCAACATTTCTTAACTGACAATGTTAGACATGATTTTGTTGACTTAAGAAAGGCTCCTTACCCATGGGCACTATGGTTTGCTCTGCTGCAAGCGTTAATATTTCTAGTAAAATAATATCCTCTGCCATAGTAACTGGTAGCAAAATGAAGAATAGTAGTTAACTTTCACCTACTGTAGCCTTTTTGTATATCGAAAGATGAATTTTATTATAATCTAAAATGTTTGTGTGATTCTTATTTTGCTCATTTATGGTTAAAGTCCTTCCCATTCCCTAATTGCTTTGGGTACACATTTACAGATAACTTAGACATCATTTTATAGACAAGGAAATAGGTTCAGAAAGTTCAAATTACTGACCAAGGTCACCCAGTGTCAGAGCGTGGACCCAAACTAAGATCTCCTAATTCTTAATTTTGACTGTTTTTCCCAGGGCTTTAGACCATCTTCTTATGTGGTTAATAATATACAAACACTGCCTAAGAATACCAATTTCTACTGAGGCATGCTCTCTGTCATTAAGTGCTCCAGCAAACTGTTAATTAAGATTGTTTTGAGCTGTTTACCAATTTAGGTGATGTCAGATACTTCTCTTGGATTCTGTTAGCTTCTGGGGAATGGCAGAAAATTCTGTTGATTCTGTTGCCTGTGGTTTGACCATCTGTTCTAAATCATGATTGTGGCTGTCATTTGGAAATCCATAATCTGACACTGTTACCAGAATTGTACATTTAAAATGCATTAAGCTCTTTGTGGGTCACAGGCCCTTCATAAGCTCTCCTTAATTTTATAGGATATCTGCAGAGAATGCTAAATTTTGGAGCTGAGGGGTGTAAATTGAAAGAGCAAAGCAGTTCCACCTTTATTCTCTTCCCCAGCATTGTGGAAGCTGTTTTGTTAAAGGGTTCTGAGATAGAAGATAAAACACTGGAAGGTATATCTGATGACAGAGCACAAAACAGTCAGGAAGGTTGGAAGTAGGGATGAAGTTGTAGGTATTTCTGGTCATCCTGACAAAGTCCCTCTGCAAGGCATACTAGGTGCTCACCCAGGAAATGATTAACACTCCTCAGTGTGCGTAGGACTACAGAAGACTTTCGAGAGGTATTCTGTCTTTTTTTTTTTGGCACACGGGCTTAGTTGCTCTGCAGCATGTGGGATCTTCCTGGGGCAGGGATCAAACCCATGTCCTCTGCATTGGCAGGCAGATTCTTAACCACTGTGCCACCTAGGAAGCCCAAGAGGTATTCTGTCTTAATATAAACATTTACTTAAAAAAAAAATAATTTGGATATCACACTTTGCACTCTCCAGAGTTAATTCTTAGTACTTTAATGTCCCTAATATCCTTTATCATTCAGGTTATTATAACCCTAAGGGTTAAATTTTTTTCTGAAATAATGAGTTAATACACCAAAAAACACATAGAACAGCACCTGGTCCACAGTAAGGGCTATGTAAACATTTGCAGCTATTAGTCATGTGTTGATGTATCCTTTACAGAGTGAGTTCCAGGCAATGGAGACACACTAAAGTTGAGGGTCATGGGTCTTGCCTTCAAGAATTTTGTAGTCACATGAAGGAAACAGATAGGTAAACTGGTCATAACAGAGATACCTGTGGAAGTATACAGAAGATCTTGTGGGATGAGTTAGGTGGGGCAAACAGACTTCCTGGGCCCCACCCATCCAGGCATTAGGTGGCCCAGAAATCTGTATTTTCAAAAAGCTCCTCAGGCAATTCCAAAGTAGCTCGGGGCGGGGCGGGGGGTGGGCGGGGGTGGAGGGGGTGGGGGGGGCGGGCGGGGGTGGGAGGGGGTTGCCTAATCTGAATTAGGCTGGAGGAGAATTCTGGGAAAGCCTTTCTGGAGGAGCTGATATTAGAACTGGCATCTGGAAGAATGAAGGATATCCTTGGCTGAAGGAAAATTGCTCAAAGAAAGATATGAAAGAACTTTTGCTGTTTGGAGACCTGCTGGTAGATGGGTCTAGTTGGAGTGAAGGCCTTGCAGAAAAGGATTATGTAGGTAGGATGACCATATATATCATTACTCAAACTAGGACACTTTTGAGAGTGAAAGGAAGTGTTAAGAATCATTACATGAGGAACATGAGATGATGCTTAAGGAACAGCAAGAGCTCTGAAGAGATTCTGAGGGTCCTTCAGAGCAGAGCTGTTTATGTATTGCCCAGGGCAATGGCAGCCATTGAAGAACAGGGCAGACAGGTGACAAGATCAGGTTTACATTTTAAAGTTTTCCCAGCTGTCTTGACCTTGGAACATTATTCTAAGTGAAATGTGTCAATTTTAAAGAATGGTTCATGTTTCTACAGTTTCTTTGAATGCATCATTTAGCTTTAAGCTTGATAAGAATCCTAATGTAATGCTGAAAAGGCACTTAGCAATTAAAATCAATGTGAAGGTGGCAGTCTGAGGAAGCCACAGTGCTAATAACTCGTCCCAGAATAACATTATTTCACTTATAGAACAATATCATGTTCATTCATTCATTCATTATTTATTAAACACCTAAGACTAACCATTTACTCTTCTAGGTACTGGGGAAGCAGAGTGAATGAGGTCCCTACCTTTGTGGAGCTTACTTTCTAGCAGAAGAGATAGACAAGAATTAAATAAATATGCAATATAATTTCAGGCATTGGTAAGTGTTGAGGAAAAATTCAATCCAGATAAGGAGTTAAGAGCTTGAAGAGTGACTAGTAGGTGGGAAGATGGTATTTTAATAAACTCTGATAGAGATAGCCTCCTTGAAGGAGTAGCATTGAATGCAGTGAGGGAGTGACCACCTGAAGTTCCAATGAGGAAACAGGAAGTCCAAAGGCCCAAGGTAGGAACGAGCTTGGTGACTTGGAAGAACAGAAAGAAGAACTTCCAACTGCTTTGGGATCAGGCCACTCCCAACTCCATACCGTGGCCTGCAGGGCTTCATATGATCTGGCCTTTACCTATCTATACTTCCTCTTATCTGAGTTTTACAGGTGGGGAGGGAGCTGAGGTCTGCAAGTGGAGTTTCCTTGAGGAGGGTGAGGGAAGCCTAGCACGTCAGATTTCCTTAACCCTACTCTCCTAATTCTATTACTCTGACAGCACTTTTTCAAGAGAAAGAATTTTAACACTACAGTCTACTGGCAGAGTGCTTTACAAATGTTATTTATTTAAGCCTCATACCAGCACTATGAAACTGGCAATATTGTTGCCATTTTGCAGGTGAAGAAACTGACTCAAGGAGGTTAAAGAATTTTTCCATGGTTATATTGTATTAAGAGGTGATTGCAGGTGTTTCTCCACAAAATGTTTTTCAATGCCTCGGAGTCATAAGTTACATTAAATAGAGTATGCCAATAGTATATTCCACATAAAAGTCAGTTCCTGACAGAAGCTCCAAGGCACAATTTGTGGAATAGTACTTTCTTTTTTTTTTCCCATGAGGAAATCTCAAAGACTAGGATATAAACCTTATATATAGTAGAGTACAAAAACCAAACAACCCCCGCCCCCCAAAAAAACCCACAATAAAGAAGAAAGCCATGATTCTAAATCTGATGCTGCAACTAATTAGCTCTGTGACCTTGGCATGCCACTTAGTCCATCTGAGTCAAGTTTCCTGATCTGCAAAATGGGTGTTATACTTTAACTCCAGCTTAGGTACCTGTAGAAGTGCTTTGAAAAGGAAAATGATACACACATAAAAGAAATTATTAAATCCCAGAAATTTATTTTAAATATATATATTTGGCTATTAACAAAATGCCCTAGTAAATGATGGGTTCTGAGGTTTGGAATATTAAAACACACACATACACACACACAGCTACTGGAGTGATAAATAACTGTAAACCCTCTGTAGCTAAATGGTATTTTCACCCTTGAGTCTTTTTCATCCTTGAACTTTAAAGACTATATTGAGAGGATAAGAAGCTGTTTAGGCTACTGCCAAGTAAGATGAACTGTGGGGTGCCTTCTTTTTAGGCACTAGAAAAAGAACAATTATTTCTGGAAACGAAAAAAGAGACAGAGAAGGAAAGGAAGGAAGACTGCAGGGAAGGTAAGAAAGAGAAATTTCTATTTATGCATGGCCATTTGGTCTCCTGTGGAGTGACAGTTTAATCAGCTGGTTGTGACCAGTTGTGCTCCAGCCGTGCTCCAGCTGAGGGTAGGCACGGAATAGAAGAACCCAACTCCTTAACGCCCTTAAAATCCCAAGGTGCTGTCTATTGAGGCCTGCCTAGTGGAGAAGTCTTTAGCTTCTCCAGGCACTTGGCCTCCTGGGTTGAACTTGGTACTGGCCATCACCATTGTTCCTGCAGTCCAGGGAGGAAGGCTGGCTGAGAGCCTGAAAAGTTCATTTAGGAAGAGTGGATGCAGAGCTGGTGTGGAAAGATCAGTTAACCTAGGGGGTGGCTGTAGCCTTTCAAATCAGGGTCAGTATGGTGTAACCTTTTCCTCTAACTTTTCCATTCACGGTTTTAGACTTCTGTATGGTTTCCTTCACCAGAAAAGCATAAGTGCTAATGAAAGAAAGGAAAGGAAAATCAAAGTCTTCAAACATGTCCCTGTCAACAGTAATCTTTTAGAACTGAAAAAGGAAGGTTCTACCTTGAAGAGTTTAAATGGAAAGGAGGGAATCTCACCATAATACTACTATTCAGAAGATTGAGCAAGAAATTAATTATTGCAACATTTTTCTTCTTCAAAACTTCCCCATGTACTTTAAGAAGATCCCAAATATCTCGTGTTTTCAGATAAGGACTCAAGATCTTTCCCCCTGGGACCTTGGGTAGAGGGGGCAGCTGGTGATCTGACCAAGAGCATGGGCTCTGAAATCCCACCACCTAGTTTGAATTCTATCTTCTCCCTCCTCGCTCTGTGACCATGGGGAGGTTACTGATTTTCCTTGAGCCTTAGTATCCTCATCTAGGACATGAGACTAATTCATGCCTATCTATTAATTAGACTTAATAAGATTTCAATGAGAAAAAAGATGTAAAATCATTGAAATCTCACATTTAGTGAGTTAGTATTAATTCCTTTTCCCTTTCTTCCTTATTTAGTAAAGCACCCACAATTTTTAGAAGATCTTTCTAAAGGGCAATCAGTATTTTGATCTGAGATTTGCATGGCTAAATCTTCGAAGTTTCCCAAATTTTAGAGTCAAATGCAACAGGCAGAAGTTTTGAATAATAATTCAAAGCTTAGGCTGTAAATCCCTTAGCATTTGGGAATACTTCTTTCATATTTTTATATAAGGCTATTCATTCAATATTTATTATGTGCTAAGAACTGGTTTTAAGTGATTTAGATTTATTCTTTCACTTAATTATCACACACCCTGAAATAAAAGGTTTCTATTTCCATTTTAGAGTGAGAAAACTAAGGCTCAAGCTCTTAAACACTGTATAGCCTCTTGGAACCCAATGCATAGTAGATACTCAGTAACTAATTGATGATCAAATGACTAAATTGGCCTGTTACACTTGCAGAGCCCTTTCAATTTACATATCCTCTTCACATACTGGCCCTTGTTTTGTCCTTATTTTCAGGCAATCAAATCATTCTTCCCTTCTCTTCTGAATTGGGAGTGACCTTATTGCTTTTAGATATAATTTAAGTGCCTTAAAATATTAATGGTTTTGAACTGGAGAAGAAGGATTTTCTAGTTCAGTCGTCCTGATTGGTAAAGACTTCCAAAGGGAGGAGGGAGAAATTGGCAGGAGCATGCCCAATTCCAAAGAGCCCAAATCTGTCGCTTACTATGCTCTATTCCTTGCTAAGAGTGGAAAGCCAAATGACAAGACAAAAGATGAAAGTCAGTTTTGATGTTCAGGTCTGCTTTGGTGTCCTTGTAATCTTGTCATAAATCATTTATATTAAGTTAACATAATTACTTTAATAGTGATGCATATTATAAATAGACTAATCTACTTGAATGCAAACCGTAGAAATTAAACAAATTAATGTTTAGCTCAAAGGGGTTTTGTTTTGTTTTGTTTTGTTTTGTTTTGTTTTTCTTCTTCTTCTTCTCTTTCCTCTCCTTCTATGTCTCTTCCTGAACACAGGCAGCCAGAGATTCAGGCCCCCAGATTTCTCTCTGCAGAGTGTACTTTACCTTTTGGATGGGACTTTAAAGACTTTAAACAGCTTGAGACTTATAGTTTGCCACAGGAACATGTAGCAAATTCCTGTTTCTACTTTTTGAACCAGGAGCTGGAGTATAAGAGCCCCGCTCAGGAAGTCGCAGGTGGTGGGAAAGGGGAAACAAGGTCATTTTCAACCATGTACATTGAGGTTGTACCTTTAAAGTCAATTCTAAATTTAATTGAAAGCCGAGGGCAGAGAAGCCAAGATCGGAGCAATGTGGTGATTTATTCTGAAGCCTGTAAGAAGTCATGCGGCTGAATGTGGGATGAGCTGGAGCTTTAATAAAAATGGCACTGGGGAAGCCAGCGGGAAGAGGCACAAGAATGGAACTGGGTTAGATGAAGGATCTCCAGGCCTAAAAGGGAGCAGGGGTCTGAGAGAGCAGTGTTTGCCCAAACTCTGCTGTTTTTACCATGATGGATGCACGTAAGTAATCCGCATCAAAAGGAAAAACCAGGATCAGACAGAAGCCACCAAGACTCTTTAGACAGTGAATTTTGCATGAAATCATTAAGGTATCCAAATTGCAGAAAGGCTATGGAATGAATGGCAATGAGAACTCATCTATTTCTAGCTGAAATTTAGCTGAAGAAAAATGACACGCACCTTTATTAAAACACTACGGGACTTGACAACAAAGCTCCCACACATTTCTTTGGGTGTTATTGTCTGCTAAATTATACTGGACCATTGCTACAGAAAATCCATAACATGTTCTCAGAATCAGATCTTCTCTGTTGACAAGTGGTTTAGGAACAAAAACAAAAAATAACAACAAAAAAACCAAAACCCCAAAACCAAACAAAAAACCCCAAGCTTGTTAGCAGATGTTATATTAGAAAGAGAACTGGACTAGAAATCATACTTCCTGGGTTCTAGGCTCTCTGATCTGAAGGAGGGGCTGGTTGTCCCTCCAGTGGTAGGGACTATATGATCTGTACCCTTGACTCTAACTTTTGTCAGACTCTTTAGATCAACTTCACATCTTATTCAGCATCAGTGTTATTATTCATTTTGATCTTACTGAAAAACATAGCATGTGTTCATTGCAGAAAACTCAGAAAATGCCACAAAGAGTCAGGAAGAAAATAAACATGACTTGTAATCTCAGCATCCAGAGATAACCACTGTTAACATTTTGGTCAATATCACTGATTAAGGTAACATTCAAAGGAAAGTTTTACCTCAGAGAATCCATGCACTGCTTCCTGTTGAGGAGTGATTGTCACAATCAGAATTTGGATGTGGTAGTGGTGGCTCTTTTAAAAATCTTTAGATGAATGGTCACTAACTTTGAGTAAGTCTTTTGCTCACTGCTATCTCTTCTTTCTAGCTCCCTGGTTCGTGATATGGAGATCTGTGCCATCTCAGAGGAAACTACGTGCAAGGCTCTGTCTGGATTCTGTGAATCATGAGCTTGTGACCAACTTTGTGTCACCACCAAGTTTCAAAATTTCCTAGAGGAGCTTTTTTTTTTTTTAATTTTTAATTTTAATTAAAATCTTTTTTTTTTTCTGGCTGCACTGTGCAGCATTTGGGATCTTGGTTCCCTGACCAGGAATCAAACCCAGGCCCCCTCCAGTGGAAGTGCAGAGTCTTAACTGCTGGACCACCAGGGAAGTCCCCTAGAGGAGCTTAAATATTTATTTGTGTGTATGTGTATGCCTTTTTGTAATATTTGGAAAAGGACTACTCGGCAATAACAGAAACCTAAAAGTAATTGGTATGTTGGGATACTGAAATTATGAACAACTTTCTTCTAATTACTTCCTTTATTCTTTTTTTAAGTTTTTTAAAGATAAATTTGTTTATTTATTTGTTTTCTTCTTTTGGCTGCGTTGGGTCTTCGTTGCTGCACGCGCAGGCTTTCTTCCGTTGCTGCAGGGGTGGGGGGCTACACTTTGTTGTGGTGCGTGGGCTTCTCATTCTGGTGGCTTCTCTTGTTGTGAGGCACAGGCTCTAGGTGCACAGGCTTCAGTAATTGTGTCACGCAGGCTCAGTAGTTGTGGCACACGGTCTTTGTTGCTCCACAGCATGTGGAATCTTCCTGAACCAGGGCTCAAACCGATGACCCCTGTATTGGCAGGTGGATTCTTAACCACTGTGCCACCAGGGAAGTCCCCCTTTATTCTTGTTGTAATATTTGTGCAACCAATGAAAATAGTAAGGAAAGAAAAAAAAAGTGACAGCGGAGGGGGCAGGTGAGGAAGAGGGAGTGGGTATGAGCCAGCTCTTCAGAAACGCAGTTCTGTAGATGGTAGGCTTTCAGCTTTCAAATTTGAAAAACTCACAATAAAAATGCTTTTGCATTTGAGTTTGCTAGGTTAGAAAGTTGAAAGACCTGGGTTCCAATCCCTTTGCTACCTGCTGCTTAGTTTCCCTGAGCTTTGACCTCCTCATCCATAAATGGGATCGTAACAGTGCTCTTACCTACTTTATTTTGTAAAGATGTAAAAGGAAAGTTTAAATGAAGTAATTATGTGAAGAAAAATGTTATTTAAAGATGCTGAGACTTTGTGAATTGTAATTATATTTGACAATTAGAATTACTTTGATTAGCCAGAGAATTTCCAAGTTTCTAAGGGATTATTCTCATGATAATGTTGGTTCTGTTATAGCTGATGGTGTTTAATTTCTTTCTTTCTCCAGTCAGGGTAAAGCCATGGAAATGTACACATGAATTTGG
Source organism: Hippopotamus amphibius kiboko (assembly GCF_030028045.1). Taxonomy (NCBI): domain Eukaryota; kingdom Metazoa; phylum Chordata; class Mammalia; order Artiodactyla; family Hippopotamidae; genus Hippopotamus; species Hippopotamus amphibius. Next base: position 157,126,527 of record NC_080191.1, read on the forward strand.
AGTCAGATATTATGTGTGTTTGGGATGCCTTGGACAAGTAACTTAGGCTCACTGAGCATCAGTTTCCTGTTCTGTAAAATGGGGTAGTAAGACCTACCTTGCAGGGCTGCTAAAAAATTAGGAATAATGTATGTAAAGCACCATGCATGGAGTTGGCCACACAATAAGTACCCAATCTATGGCAGCTGTTGTTGTAATAACAGGATCAATTTAAAAAATATTCTCCTTCACTTCCACTCTCACAGTTGATATATAAGAATACAAGGACATATTGCCTAGAAGTTCCTGATACACAGTTGTTCCAGTCCTAGGGAAAATTTTCTAACTCGGGAGTCTAGGAGCAAAGCCAATACCTTAGTCTTCTAAGGGATTCTGTTTGCTGGTGATTCTGTCCTGAAAAGTCACTTAAACATAGTCAAGACAAAGTTTACCAGCAACACAGGACTTGACTATAAACCATCAGCCTAGAGATAGACTGAAGAAAGTCAAGAGCATGTACCAGCTCATATCAGGAGAAATACACACTGTCAAAAGATTTCTGTCAGCATGTTATGCTTCCAGTTGTTTATTCAAAAACATATCTTGGACACTAATCATGCATTATCCAGACCTGGGCCAGCTCTGGGGATGCAAAGCTGAGGGGCAGTGTTCGCTGTGGTTATTTATTTATTTTTAAAAAGACTTATTTATTTATTTATTTTTGGCTGCGTTGAGTCTTCATTGCTCTGCGTGGGCTTTCTCTAGTTGTGGCCAGCAGGGGCTTCTCTTGTTGGGGAGCATGGGCTCTAGAGCCCAGGCTCAGTAGCTGTGGCGCACAGGCTTAGTTGCTCAGCGGCATGTGGGATCTTCCCGGACCAGGGATTGAACCCGTGTCCCCTGCATTGGCAGGCAGATTCTTAAGCAGTGTGCCACCACTGTGGTTATTTTCAGTTTCAATGTTCAGGTTGGGAGTTACAGGGACACGGGTTTGAATCCCAGGTTAGCAGCTCAAGTGACCTCTGCTTACTAGCTGAGTGATGTCATGCAAGCTGATCAATCTCGCTGAACATTAGTTTTTACGCTGGTACCTTGGATAAAAAGAAGGTGTCTGCTTCATTGACAAAAGAATGAACAGAGAACATGAATGAAAGAGTCTGGGCTGGGACTATATGAGGTCTTCAGGAAATGATGATTCGTGGTGGTTGTTAGCAATGATGAGATGCAGCCTTCATCTCTGAAGCATGCTCAGCATAGCAGCAGGGAAAACATAGATGAATAAAGTCCTGAAGAAAAGTGTGTGCTCACAGCACTTCAGTATTAGGAAGATATGAGCGATGAAGCCCATGGGAAGAGGACACAATCAGGCGAGGCTTCAAAGAGAAATGTTGGCGCCTCACCTTGAAAGATGGGTAGAAATTCTCCAAGAAGAAAGGGAGGGAGGGCGGTCCAGGCAGAGAAGGAAGCACGAGGTGGGCACATAGTTTGAGACTTGGGCAGGGGTGTCATCCCACGTCTTGAGCATAGCACTGTCACGTGGTTAAGAATGATGGGAGAGGAGGCAGAAAGCCTGTGCTGCTCTGGCCTGGAGATGGCTTTGTCCACCCAAATGCCACTGGTCTTGGTGTCTTGAGCAAGAGGCAGACAATGAAGTTGTGCTGGACACCATCCCTCTGCCCCTCCAGATTCACCCTCCACGCACGCACCTCCATCTGCTCGTGACCTAGGGGCTGTCTAGCTGTGGACCGTTTCAATGGGCTCCCCTGCCCTCCAGCTTTCAGTAGGCTTTGGCTAAGGGGACACAGGGAAGAAATCAAAAGGAAGAAGACTAATATTGGGGTATTTATTCCCCTGATGGAAGATCCCAGCACCTGTCGGGCAACTTTCTCACACAGCTGTCTCGCCCTGGGATCGGTGAGCCCTCCCTCTCCCGTGGTGGAAGCACAGAGGTAGGGAACCATCTCTTATTGTTTACAAATTGTCCTTTCATTATCTTTTCCCTCAATTACCCAATGTGAGGTACCAAGTGTTTCCTACCAGGCCCGGGGCTGATACATAACTTAAAGGAGTAATACAATCAATGTGTCTGTGGGGGAGGGCTAGGACAGAAAGATCACGGCACTAATGCCAAAAGACATGATGTTCCAGAGCATACGATTGGTATAAAGAACAATGGTTTGTCCGTTTTGTTGTGGTTGCTAGTCTGGAACCACATGGAGACATGGCATAACTTCTTGGAGAGTGTCCTCAGCCTTGCCTCTAAGCGAGCCACTCATGACATGATTGAAGGGCGACCCTGTCGAACGATGTTCCCCATCTCCATGGGTGGACTGACTTCAAGAGGAAAGCCTTGAAATAAGCTGTCTCATGTCAAGATTGTTCTTATTAAGATAGTCATGGAGATCAGAAGTGGGAGTGGTTGTGGGTGACTGAAGTGGCAGACATGAAAAAAGCCCCCTTTTTGTCCCGCTTTTCCTTTGTAAGGAATCAACAGTTTCTATTCCCCACCCCTGTCCCTCACCTTTTACTCTCTCTCTCCTCCCGCTCCTGCCCATCCTGTGCTCTGAGAAGGATGGGATGCAACCATTTGCTTTTTACAGCTCTCCTGAGGGGTTGGGTGTGGGGAGGTTGAATTATGAAACTCAGCTTTAATTATGTAATGAAAACATATGTTTCTTATTGCAGGAATTGTAGACAGCAGTGGGGAGGAGGGAGAGATGGGGTGAGGATGTGAGAGGAGAGAGGGCTAAGTGACTTCCACTGAGAGCAGTAATTACAGTGGAGAGTAGAAGACCATTCTCAGACCTCTGAGGCAGAGCTGGAAGCATTTTCTTCAATAGTCAAAGTATTGAGAGCTACGTATGCAGGTCGCCACTGGGTTTGGGGAAATAAGAAGTGCAGTGGTGTCGAGGTAGTGTGGGAAGAGGGGTAAGACCTGTAAACGTGTATATAAGTAGATGAAGGAACTGGGGTGGGGTTTAGAAGACAAAGAAATGAGTTCAGGTTGTGGGAACTAGATCCTAGAGACAGTGTTTGAGTTGAATCTCGAAAGATGGGCAGATATGTGGAAGTAGCAGGGAATTTCTGGGCCCTTCTTCCCCATCCTTGCCACCTCCCTTGTCTGGCCCCCTCAAAGCACTGAACCTGCCTTAATATATGTAGACTATTTGATGAATTAATTTCAAATATTTGATGAATTATTACATAGATAACATTTACCCAGGATATGCTTCAGGGTATATGGTCTAGGACAAATCATATTTTGCATAGGCTACCTTCATCACCTCAACCACACCAACAGTAAATAAATATTTGCTTCTAATTGCAGCATTAATACACAAATACTTTTTGATCACAAAAAAAAGTCTGTGTTAGATAAGTTCCCTTTGAAATCACCACCCTCAAACCCATATTTACTTCTAGAAGTATATTGTTCTGTGTGTGGGTCTGTGGTTACATAATGGTATCATACTGTGTGTTCATTCCACACCTTGCATTTATCACTCAATATATCTAGGAGCTCATTGTGAGTTGCTTCACAGAGCTCTACCCTCATTCTTTTTTAATCCTGCCTAGCATTTGTTTGTTTCTAGATATAGTTTTGGAAATACTTTTCATAACTCTTTTGTAAACTTTCCTTATGGTAAAAATCACCCAGAAATATTCAGGGCCCTCCCCAAGAGAGTCTATTTCCATAGTAGGACTAGGAAGGGGGTTGCAGAAACTATTTTCAGTCAATATCCCAGGTGATTTTATTACTAGGTAAGTTTGGAAACACTATCATGGTTTATTTAACCATTTCCTAGCAAAGGATTTTGGGGAGGGTGGTGCGGCGGGGAAAGCGGCATTGGGTCTTCGTTGCTGCCTGTGGGCTTTCTCTAGTTGTGGTGCGCTGGGGCTATTCTTTGCTGCGGTGCTCTGGCTTCTCAGTGCAGTGGTTTCTCTTGTTGTGGAGCATGGGCTCTAGGCACGTGGGCTACAGTAGTTGTGGCGCACAGACTTAGCTGCTCTGGGCATGTAAGATCTTCTCAGACTGGGGATCGAACCCGTGTCCCCTACATTGGCAGGCAGATTCTTTTTTTTAAAAATTAATTAATTAATTAATTAATTTTATTGGCTGTGTTGGGTCTTTTTTGCTGTGTGCAGGCTTTCATTTTAGTTGCGGTAAGTGGGGGCTACTCTTCGTTGTGGTGTGCGGGCTCCTCACTGCCGTGGCTTCTCTTGTTTTGGAGCACGGGCTCTAGGTGCATGGGCTTCATTAGTTGTAGCACATGGGCTCAATAGTTGTGGCTCATAGGCTCTAAAGCGCACGCTCAATAGCTGTGGCGCACAGGCTTAGCTGCTCTGTGGCATGTTGGATCTTCCTGGAGTAGGGATGGAATCCGTGTCCCCTGCATTGGCAGGCAGATTCTTAACCACTGCACCACCAGGGAAGTCCCAATGGATGTTTAAGTAACTTGAATTTTTTATATTACAAACAATGCTGCAACGTACATCCTTGTACATTCTTCCTAGTGAGGTTGATACTGAGAAATGGAATTGATGGGTCATGCACTGTGTGCATTTTAATATTGTATTGGATACTGCCATATTGCCTCATAATGTGTCTGTAGCAATGTATGGTCCCATGACTGTCTCAGTATTATTCTTCTCGTATTAAAAAGATGAATTACATCCAATCTGTCATCATGTCTTAATGTCAAGTTTTATCAGAACTCACCATCATATCCGCCTCTCTCAATCTCTTCTTTACTATTCTAGGAAAGGGAACTAAAGCTCACCCAGATACTCAAGCCAGAAATCTCATTCCTCTCACTTCTTCTCACTCCCCAGTCACAAAGCTTATCAATTTTATCACTTTAATATCTGTAGATTCCTACATGCCTGCCATTACTACCTAATTTAATTATGCCTTTTTGTTTTTGTTTTTCCATCTTAGAGAATGGATCTGTCAAAGATGTCCCAGCTCTTCTTTCCGCTGCCCTCTTAAAATTTATACATATTAACTATATCAGCTCACAGATTATAACTCTTCAATGCCTACCAGTTGCCATGAAAACTAACTTCAGACTTAAGAATTTGCAAAGATTATGAAATCAACCATTTTTTTGCCCATTTCTATTCTGCTTGATAGAAATGTTATCTATGAGGGAATTGTTTAAAGGACATGTAGTCTATCCATCCTTCTAGCTAGTCTAGATTTTATTCATTGAAAAACCATAAGCAATACTTTGTAGATACTATTGTGGTTCCTTATACAATTACTTCCTATGAGTTATTATTTGCTTTGTGTATCTTTCTTTTAGGAAGCATTGCAAAAAATTCTCTCTTTACCCCCGAAATCTAGAACAATGCTTTATCTACACAAATATTGTCATATATATTATACGTTTATATGTTATATAGATTATATGTCTTTATGTGTTATATATATATCACATTAAAAAACACACACACACCAAATTAAAACCCATAGGAAAAGTCCGAATTTAATCATCTACCCCAGGATGTCTTTTCTGGTTATTTTTATCTACTCTCCATTATGTAATCCCAGACCTACTTACTCTTCTCTGCATGCGCTGAGCTTTGTTATGCCTCCGCGCGGCATTCTCTGCCCGGACTCCTTCCCCCACCCACCCTTGTTAAGCTGAGGAACTCTAACTCAGCCCGAAGACCAGCTCAAAGTCACTCGCTCCCGATAAGCTGAGCTACTCCTTCCTGTGCTCCCATAGCACGTTATATTATCAGTCAGCATTTCTCATACTGCTTTGCCGTTCTTTGTTTTTGAGGCTATCCCTCCTGTAGATTGTGTGCTTCTATAGGGCAAGGTAGATGTCTCCCTCATCTTTACATCCCTCACATTGTCTAACAGAAACATGGACGCTCACATGGCAGTTGCCATAAGTTTTTATGGAACAACTGAATCTGTAGCCCTAGGTCTTTTTGGTGTGAGCGGAGACAACTGCTTGAGCCTTCCTTCTATGCATTGCAGCAAACTGGAGCCCCTGAAATGGCCATGGAGCCCCCGAAATGGCCATGATTGCCCAAACTGTCCTAACAGCTGTGATTGCAAAAAAAGAGACGTCCTGAACTGTGAAAGGACATTTCACCCTGGCCCCTGCCACAGAACACATGTGACCGGAGGTGTGTGTCTAGAGAATACAGCCTGCCCTGTCTGAAGTTATCCTTCTGTCTAACGGCCTAGGTTGTGGGATAAGAACAGAGGCTGGATTGGGAAAGTTTGAATATGGTATATCTTTTTATCTTTTGACAGCACCACCTCTCTTCCTAGGAAAGTCTCTAAAACCTTGGATAACAGGTTATACTGCAAAAGGACAGTTTTCTGTTTGTATTTTTTTTTTTTTAATTGAGGTATAGTTGACTTACAATATTATATTCATTTCAGGCATACCATATAGTGGTTTAATATATTTACAGATTATACTCTATTTAAAGTTATTATAAAATATTGACTACATTTCCTGTGCTGTATAATACATCCTTGTAGCTTATTTATTTTATACATAGCAGTTTGTATCTCACTGTTTGTTTTGAATACATCAGAAACATATGTATTAAATTCTACTAAAATACACAGATTTTTTTTAGCATCAAAGAAGTTGGCAAATATTTTCTATTATAAGGTGAAGTTGTGTCCTTTGACAGGTCAGATAACATGGTTCTTGTCCTGTGTATGAGATCAATAACATCATATATATTTTGAAAAAGGAAGCAAATTTTTTAAAAAAGAAAGTAAACCAAGGACGTATCACAACCAGTAAAATAGAATGAGGAACAATTGGGTATAGAAAGAAGGACATCTTCTTGAGAGCTTAATAGAGATCCCATGGGTATGATACAAGCATAATGAAACCAGCAGTTTTGACTGGGCACTGTGGAGAGGGGAGAGGGTGGGGGCACAGAGCATAGTGCCTGCTGACTGGAAAGGCCTTACCCTTGACTTTGAGTTAGGCTTCCCAGGAGACCTTAACTAACGACCAAGGAGTTCCATTCAAGAATTTTCTAGTTTTTCATGATTGCTTTTTAAAAAAATTTTTTAATGGCCACGCTGCACGGCTTGTGGGATCTTAGTTCCTCCACCAGGGACTCAACCTGGGCCCCCAACAGTAAGAGGGTGGAGTCCTAACCACTGGACTGCCAGGGAATTCCCTCCATGATGATTTTAAATTTAGGGTTTTCCTCAATTTTTGAGCCTGAGTTTCTGTTTATGATTGAATTGGTGCCAAATTGTATTAACTTCCATTGTACCCAGCTAACAAGAAAAGATCACGTAAGAGACACACTAGTACCATGCAAAGGCTGAAGAACTCCCCAGCCAGCTATTGAAGGATTCGCAGAAAAGCTGGGAGAAATTGGGTCATAACCTAGCACCCAGTGGCCTGGTTGTGAGGACCCATAGATCTTGCGATAGTGTGTGCTCTTGATCAGCGGTCTCCAAACTTTTTGGCACCAGGGACCGTTTTCATGGAAGACAATTTTTCCAAGGATCAGGGGTGGTGAGGGGGAGGAAGGGAGGGATGGTTTCGGGATGATTCAAGTGCATTACATTTATTGTGCACTTTATTTCTATTATTATTAAATCAGCTCCACCTCAAATCATTAGGCATTAGCTTCCGGGGATTGGGGACCCCTGCTCTTGAAGAGCCCTGATTTGGTTTCAGTAAAATGTCACCAGCTGTCACATTATGTTGTATTAGTGTTCGTTTGAATTCTACTGATTTTGTGACTTGGTTTTCATTTAAATTTAGTTTTGCTTTATTGTTTTTTTTTGTTTGTTTTAAATACATTTATTTATTTTATTTGTTTATTGACTGCATTGGGTCTTTGTTGCTGCACACAGGCTTTCTCTAGTTGCTGCCAGCGGGGGCTACTCTTCATTGCAGTATGTGGGTTCCTCATTGCAGCGGCTTCTCTTGTGGTGGAGAATGGGCACTAGGCGCATGGGCTTCAGTAGTTGTGGCACACGGGCTCAATAGTTGTGGCTCATGGGCATAGTTGCTCCGCAGCATGTGGGATTCTTCCTGGAGCAGGGCTTGAACCCATGTCCCCTGCATTGGCAGGCAGATTCTTAACCACCTTGCCACCTAAGAAGTCCCTGCTTTACTGTTGCTTAAGTTCTATGTCTAGAAGGAGTTAATAGATACACAAATAATAATATTTAAATAACATTATAATAAAAATAATCTAAGTCAGCGCTAGATCCCTAAGAGTTTGGTGTTTTATTTTGTTTCTCCTTTGAAAGGAGTTTGTACCTTGACTGAGAAACATTGATCTAAAGTCTCTCTTGAAACAATTGGGCACTGGTGTAATGAGAACTCTAAGGGCAGAAAGACTCTGGTTGCTAGACTCCTACGATGGCCACGTGAGAGTTGGGAGCCTTGGTCATTTGACATGGGAGCTGACATTAACTGACATTTCCCAATATGGGAAAAGGACCTTACACATTAACCCTCATTCAGTCTTCACAACCATCACTGTCCTGATTTTACAGATGGAAACAGGCTCAGAGAGGTTAAGGAAGTTAAGTATGGTCAGATCTAGAGAAGTGCTACAATCCAAATATGTATAGCTGTAAAAGCCAGTTCTACCTTTTCCATTTAAGTTTTTAGTTTTTTGTTTTTTTAATTCTTATATCAAGGTTATACGTGCCCATAGCTTAAAGAATAGAATGGTTCTATTCTGTTTATAAGGAAAAGTGATAGTTCTCTACCTCCCGGCCCCCTACTTCCTTCTCGCCGGAAGGAATCACTTTCGTGTATCGGCTACTGCTTTTTATATTTACCTCCGTGTTTCCATATAACATGTTTATATTGCTAACTTCTTGCTTTTTCAGTTGTAGGTGTCAACTAATAGCTTTCCACTCTAAAAGATGACGTTAAGCTTTCTCTCCACCTGCCCCCATTGCACTCACTCACATACCACCTTTCTCATCCCCCTCTCCTCCCAATTTAATTATGTTCTAATTTTTGTTTGGTCAGCGCTAGGGTTTACATTACAATGACTATTCACAGCTGAGTCATTTTATAAACTATGATATTGCTTTTTTTTTTTCTGCACAACTTCTGTTTTCCCTGATAATTATCTTACCTTCCCATTTGCTTTATTTTCTATGTGTTTTGTTTTACTTTAATCAATTCAGTCTTTGGTATTTGTCTTCCCTGAAGATGTGCAGACATCACACATTCTACCAATTTTATCTCCACGCAGATTCTGCCCAGGGGCGTTATGATTCGTACCAATTTGGACTGGTTGTCCTCGTAGATTCACACCATCACCACCCTGTGGATTCCTGTCACCACTCCTCTGGGTGAAACGCTGCTTCCTGTATCCATGCCTTCTTCTCTCTGGTTTACTGACCAAACTCTCTAGCTTCCTGAGAAAGTATGGAGGAGAGGCAACTGTTTAGAAAACTTGTAATTCTGAAAATGTCTTTTTTTTCTACCATCATACATGGTGAAGATTTGGTTAGATATAAAATTCCACGTTAATAATCATTTTCCTTTAGAATGTTGAGGGCTTTACTCTATTGCTTTCTAGTTTCCAGTGTTGTTATCAAGAAATCTGAAGATCTTTTATTGTGACCTTTTTTTTTTTTCTCTTTAGAATCTTGTAAGATCTTTTTTCGTGTCAGTGATATTCCGTTTTTCTATAATATGCTTTAGTGTGTGATTGTTTTCATCCTTTTTGCTGGATACTCAGTAAGTGTTTTTGAATATGAAAATTCATGTTCTCTCTACTAGGAAAAACTTGAAAATTATTTCATCGTAAGTTCCTACCTTCCATTTTATTTGTTCTTTCTGGAACTGCTATTCTTTGGATATTACACCTCTGTCTTTTCTATTTTCTATTTCTTTTATCTTTAGGTCTTTTTGCTTTATTTTCTGGAATAGTTTTATCTTCCAACCCTACTGTGTTTTTCATGTTTTTGATTTCCAGTAATCCTTTTTTTGTTTGTTTTCTGAATGTTCATGAAAAAAATTCTATCCTTGTTTCATAATTTCAGTGCTTTACCTGATAGTATTAATTTTTCCTTTTTAAGTTTTCTTCTCATTGTATAATCTTTGTTTGATTCAAATTCCTATTTTCTACTCATTTGTTTTATACTATTTTAATGTTAGAGGCTTTTCTGAGCAGAGTGTCAGTCTTGCCTGTCTGCTCAGGTCTAAGCTCTTGGGAATTTGTTGAGGTTTGCTGGGAGGCCACGTGGCTAAACCTTCTAGCTGGGGAAACTCTAGGGTCAGTATCTTTAGATTTTTCCCTTTTAGGTTGTCAGAGAAGATGTTTCCAGCTTTTGGTTAGCAGGTGAAGGTGTGGCAGGAGTGTAGAAAGAGCACTGATGGTGTGTGTGTTGGTGTGGTGTGCATGTGGGGTTTCTTGGCATCTTTACCCTTTGACTCACTATAGCACTTCTGTCCTCAGCTATGCCTGGTCTCCCCAGCCCAGAGACCCTCTGTTTCACTCTCAGAGAATAAATCTTCAGTCTTTTGCAGGGATGGGGAGGAGTTGACACCCAGCTATGCAGGGTATAGGGAAGAATCTGGAGTTCTTTAAAAGAAACAAAATAGCTTTAACTGTTAAAAAAAAAAAAACTTTTTTCCTAATAAAAGACAAATATTTACTAAAAGTAGAAAAGTTATAAAGCAGACCCAGGCAAATAAAATAAAATAAAATGAAATAAAACTGCTCCTAATCTCAACATCCAAAGGTAACCACTGCTAACTTTTTGGTATATTTCCTTCTAATTTTTTTACTTGTGTGTGCATTTAAGTGTGTTTGCTTGTTTTATTCTTTCAGACAAAATTCTGGTGATAAAATGAATATTGCTTCCTAATTCTTTTGTATTTACAAATATATCATAGAAGATGTTTCAGGAATGACTTTTAAAGAATGTTATCAGCTTTCTGTTGGCAGATGCCTCTTGGAATCTAATAGCAAACGTGACTGAATTAGTAAGCCAGCTCCTGAATTTAGAGGTCAAATCCTGCCCACATCCCCATGTACACATTTTATCCTTTTAAGTTAGTTAGTAGGGAAAGGGAAACATTCTGTGAAAAGAAGTAAAATGTCCCTAAACCCACCAAAGAGTTTTAAGAAATGCACTTGGTTGCATCTTTAATTCAGCCCTTTTCACTAGCAACACCAATAGTTGAAAGTGTCAGGAACTCACTGTGAGAGGGGGAAAAAATTAATTTGTTATTAAAAGGTAATAGGATGAGGCCTTGCTAACTCAATTCCATTGTTCTGTAGAATTAACTTCATCAGGTCAATACTTGCATTGACCTAAGTCAAACAGGGTCAGAACAGATTGGGCATAAAAGAAGTGCACATTTCCTGATACAAGGGGTGGGGGTGGCAGGTTTTGACTTTTTTTTGATTTGGTGAATTCCTCTTCCTTCATTTCCCCCTTTCCCTCAACCCTGCACACCCCCAAGAGAACGAAATCTTGTCTTGCTAATATGTCAGCAGAACTCACTAAAATAGACATTGCAGGTTAAACATCCTTCTGGGTGTTAGTCACATGACGCAAAACTACCTATTGATGTTTGGGGGAGTCTGTGGGAGGAACTCACTTAGGAGGTACTGTGGGTCGGTTGGCAGGGCTACTCGAACATTCTTTGTCACTGGGCCTTATTCTGGCCACAGGCTCATCCCTCCCTCTGTCTAGGGGTTAAGAAGGTGGGGCTGCCTGCTGTCCTGGCCTTCCAGGGACAGGGCAGGACAGGGGGCCTTTTCCTGGACTGTGCATTGCATACCACAGTGCACCACAGCCTCCCTCCACAACCACTTGCTCCGCATCCACGTCCTGGTTGCTGGGCCACTTCCCCATTGCCTCGGTTGGACCAACCCCCTTCCCACCCTGGCGTCCGAGTTTCCTCCTCCCAGTTCAGATGATTCCAAGCCTCATTGCGGGGCAATTATCATGGCTCTGAAGGAAGGAATGAGTAGGAGGAATACAGTCAAAGAGAAGAAATGATGAAGTGAAAGGGCTGCAGGTGACCAGGTGGGGAAGGACAAGGGAAAACGGAGGGAGGCAGGGAGCAGGGAGACAATGGTGGAGACAAAGATTCCACCAGTTTGCACAGAAAAGTTAAAACAAAGCAAAACAGTGTCTGGAACTTTTCATAAAGTTAAATGTATTTATTTTGTTCTGAGATTATGAACTCTCCATGGTTTTTGTGCTAGCACGTTCTTTCTTTTATGAGTTGATGGGATTAAAATAAAGAGTTGGGAAGTTGGTTCATAATTTTATTATTATTTTTTTATGAAATTGTATTGGTCTGGGAAATCCCAATGCATGGCACAGAGGTTAAGGACCCTTAATAGCTTTGGAGTCTAGGCTTAAACACTACTTTGTGTCCTTGGGCAAGTGCCTTAACATTCTGGGTTTCAATTTTCTCATCTGAAAATAATAATCAGTGCCTCACAGAGATTAAAGAAGACAATGAAAGACACATGTTAGCACAACAGAGAGCTCAACAGTGTTAGCTTTTATTATTATTAATGATGAAAGAAATTTACTTGCACTTGGGTACTTGTTAAGGCGAACAGGGCTAGCTTAATGTGTGGGAGCGGGTTTTAAGTGTTGGCAAACACCTGGGAAGACTGAGTTGAATTTTCTCTAATTTAATTGGAAAAGCAACAGGCTTGGTGGCAGATCTGTGTTCACATCCCAGTTCTGTAATGCACTAGCAGAGTGACCTTGGGCAGTTGGCATCAGAGCCTAACTGGTCCCTTATCTATAAGATGGGGATATTAATGCTTATGCTGCAGGGTTCTTAGAGGGCACTGTGTTCAATCATTGGTAATAGTAATGGCCCAGCACAGTAGGTAGTTGTTGGCATAATTAATCCTCACAACAACCCTTTAAGACAGGTTCTATTATTACCCCCAGTTTAAATACTTTTAAAGTAAACTTAGAATAAGAAAGTCAAGTAACTTGCCCAAGGCCACCCAGGTGGCAGAGCCCAAATCTGAACCCATACTGACTTTCCAAGGCCACTCTCTTAACCACTAAGCAACACTCGAAAGATAAATATGCTGTATGGAGATGTTCTGAGGATGCTCACAAGGAAGTTAGATCTAGGAGAAAATGCAAATCACGAAGGTAAAGACATCTATTTGAAGGAAACTTTTCTTCCCTAGTGTGTATGTTCTTCATTTATATTTCAGAGGGACCATAATTTGAATTTGTTAAATTTTTATAGGTACACATAGTAAGCATATAATAAACATTTGTTCAATAACCTCCTAAAATAGACGAAGACACTATTTCTGCCCTCAAGGGGAGGATAGCTGTTAGGGAAGAGAGATACATTGTAGGGAGATAAGCTTTGGAGGTGAGGTGTGCTCTAGTGCCCAGATTTGGAGCACTAGGCTGGGGGTGAAGGACAGGCTGGGGGTGGGGAGAAGGGCAGTTCAAGAGAACTGTCTCCAGAAGAGAGTACTGAAAGCTGAGTACAAGTTAGCCACATGAACATGAGATGGTGAGATGAGGAAGAGCCTTCCTGGCTAGAGGTTGCAAACTGGCAGCTTGAGTTTGGTTGGCAGATGTGTTTAGATTGTTCACAATTGAATTACTTGCCAACATTTAGAAATTGGAAGACTTCACATAAATACAAAGATTTCTGGCTTCTCTTGAAAAAATGGGAAGATCTGGAGTCCCCGGGACCACAATCCTGCCAGGCCACAATTGCTGGATCTGGGTTAGGGCTGGCCCCCTGAAAAGGACAGCTCACTAGTACTGTACCTGGCAACCTAATTTTCTATTCCTCTCTAGCAGGGGGGGCCTGAGAAGCAAAGAAACAACAAGGTGTCTGTACTGAGAGGTGTTTGCAGTTGTTCAGATGTAAAATTTCTGACATAGGGCTTCTGAAGAAGGGCCAAGTAAATTGATTAATAACCTTAATGGATTTATGGGTGGCCATGACAACAAAATAATTATGAAGACCGCTGTAGTAAGAACTGTTCCTCTTTCTTTCTGTTTTTTTTTTTTTTTTTTGTATTCATTTTCCAGCTCTCCAGATGAGAGGTTTCTTTTTAACCTTAATTTATCTAAAAGACCTAAATATGAAATTCATATACTTTATTACAGTGATCCTCAAGCTTTGCTGCTTTTAAAAATACCAAGGCCAATTATATTGAACCCAGCCAACCAAATAGTTTTTAAAAATCTCTCCAGGTGACTCCGTTGAGCAGCTACTTTTGAGAATGAGAGGTCTAGCATCTGCCTTTCCTCTTGCCTAGTCTCCCCGGAGCCCTGGCTCACCTCCAGGGAGCGGTGGGTTACTGACAATGTCTTTCAGAACGTCCATTTCCAGATGGCAAGAAAGGAGCTCCAGCTCAAAGTTTAAGTGTGTTTGTCCCTCCGAGTCAGAGGAAAGCCCCAGGGAGAAATAACTTTACATGCTGAAGAGACTTGCTGCTTTTTGGCCCCCGAAGCATTTTTACCTGAGGGTTCTGACAATTTAAATAATTGGTATGCTATAACTATTCTGGCTGACAGACGTGTGGTTTAATGCCGATGAGTCACAGAAACATGTAACAAACAGGCTTCAGGCTAAAGATATCTGGATTAAAAAAAAAGAAAAAGGAAAAGAGAGAGACAGAGAGAGGAGGGGGAAAGGAAGGGAGGAGGGAGGGAGGGAAGGGGGAAGGGAGGGAGGAAGGGAGGCAGAAAAAGCAGGCAAGTAAGCTAGTTCCCTCAGTTTTTTCAACGGACTTGCTTAACATTTTAATCAGGTTTCTTCCTTCAGGATAGCAACTTAGTGACCTTGGCCATGTTTCCAGACAGCCCTGTTCTTTTGGATGACTGACTTGTATAAGACTCGGTGTGCACAAAAACTTGTTTCAGCATAAACAAAAACAGTTTTTCATAGCAGTATTTCTGTGAAACAGAATTGTTGAAAAATATCCCCAACTATCTAAACTCCATCTATACTTTTGACCAAAGCACTGAATTCTCTAGTCCCCAAGAAGAAATATCAGTGAAAATTGTAGCCTCTGCCTGCATATAGTAATTCATTGTAGCAATACTTTTTGGCCAACATACAAATGGATCATTGACTAAAAATGATGAAAAGTGAAGACTTCCTGAACTTCTTTTCCCCTTCTTAATCATCTCTTGTCTTGGCGCTAAAGTATCTTTCTGTGACATGTAAAATGAAAAATATACACGTTACACACTTAGTAGCTCTTACTTCTTGGCTAAGATGGAACATTTGGATGCAACTCTTATTTCAGGGGCAGATCACACACACACTTGTCTGATCCTTGAAGAAAACGAGTCAGGATAATGGCTTACATTGGAGAAACTTGGCAGTCGCTGGTTGACTGCAGAACTTTTGGAGCTAATCAGAATGTTGAATTGTCTTCAGCTTTAAAAACGATTTTGTTTTAACATATGTTAGCTGAAGCAAAAAATAATACAGTAGGAGCTATGCGTCTATCAGAGTGACTGACAGATTGAAATTCTCTGGAAAAATAGATTATTTTCCCTCAAAGAGCGTAAAGTTTTGGTTTTCAAAGTCAATCAGAAAACTAACAATTTGGACAGGAGAGGAATCAGCTTCTCTTTTTGAGACAGCGTATTTCTAATGATTTTTATGGAGACTATAATAAGGATGAAGAAACAAAAGCTTGATATGGACATGTTTTTAGCTAGCAGATTGAAAAGAAATAATGGCATGAAATAAAGTGTTTTTTTATACTGACAAAGTTCTCATTCTTTTATATTGTCTGAAATAAAATTGATAAGTGAAAAAAAATCTATAACAGTTCAGTCCTGCAACACTAGCTATGTTTTCTGTGGTTAAAACTTCATCATAGATACTTTTCTGTGTATTGTTTAAAATTTTGGGGAAGATTCAACTTTATATAGCAATCTTCCAAATACTCAGTATGTATGATAGGTATAATATAGATATAGATATGTAGCACTAAAAATTAAACTTTAATGATAAGAAAACTTCCTGATATTCGGACGTCAACACAAAATTTAAAATGTGATGGTTTATCTTAGCAATGCTTCTTCTAGGACTACAGGGGCAAACATACTTAAGAAGACACTTTAAACACTTAGTATATTTGTAGAAATATCAGCATTGTTCTATAAAGAAAGGAAAACCTCCCTTACATATCTGCTTGCCTCATAGCCTTTAATTCCCTTTCTATAAAAAAGGCATTTATGGGCTTGAGTCAAAAAATAGGTCAGCATATGGAAGAAAGTTTCAAATGCAAATAGCCCTGTTTCTCATTCCTCCTCTAAGTGTGGCATCTTACCTGGATGTTCTCTGAAACACCAGCATACTTTTTGTGTAGTTTCTATAACATCCTTCCTTAAAGTCCTTGGGGTACCGCTGTCTTCTCGCTCATCCCTAACTCTAAGCAACAGCACTATTACCCCCATTTGCAACGTTCTTGTTCTGTCAAGCCTTAAGCCCTCCCCTCCCTTCTCCAGCTGGCTAACTCCAGGCTCAATTCAGGTGTCATGGACTTCTTTGCAGGGGTGCACTCCCTGACCACCCCTCCCCGGACAACGTCTGGATTAATACTTCCTCTCCTGGCTCCCCTGGCACCTGCGTCTGGTTGGTGTCACGATCTGCACTCGTGTATGTTAATTCTTCATTCCTCGTCTTTCTCTCTAGACTGTCCATGAAGGCTGTTTTGGTCACTGCTGTGTTCACAGGGCCCCAGACAGGGCCTGGCAATAGTAGCACTCGATTCACATTAGCGGAATGGATAAATAAACGAAAGGTCTAAAATAGAATTCTTAAATGATAGAGGTGTAACAGAGCCACAGATCAGGAAAACCGTCGTGAAATCTGGTTAGCAGGCTGGTTAGCCATGCCGGTTGACCACACAGCTCCCTTTCATGGGGAATGGGAAAGTAGACATCAGTGGTCAGCACGTTTAGTTTTGGAAGTGACTTCCTTTAAATCTGTCTCTCCCTTTTATCTCCGTTAAAGAGCCGTCCTGGATCTATAATAGACAAGAATATAAAAGCATCATTTTCTTTCTCATCCCATCCTGTTTACTCAGCAACCCCAGCCCCCGCCTTTGCCTCAGCCCACATGTTCTCTATTAATAAGCGTTAGAAGAGGCCAACCTCACCCAGCACAGTTTCCCCCCTTTCTTTTCTCCTCAGGGAGGCCTCAGCCAACTGCCAGAACTCGTGAGTGAAAGGCCTTGCCTGCTCTTGGGAGCTCTGGGGGGAGGGTGAAGACAAAGGTGACGTCTGGGCCTCCAGTGTCTCTAAGACCCACGTGGCCTCAAGTGTTTTCAAACCAGCGAGCAGCTCTCTTAGAATTTGGTGATAAGCCATGGCCTTCACTTGGGGGACATTTAGAGGCACATTTTAAGGAGTAAACATATTTTCTATAACTAGAAATAGGGCCAAATTTTGTGCTTCGGAAAAGTCAGTACAGCAGACACACCCTTGTGCCTTCTAAGTGAATTAACGTACTGTATTCGGTGGGAGAGCCATTTCTCTCTTCATCTCTAATTCCTGCCCCGAGGAGCCATCTGTACTTGGAGGGTATGTGCACAGGATAACTCACTGTGGACTGAGGACTTTCGTGCTCAGCCCTCAATGAATGGCTCTTTCATATACTGGGGGCTCCCTCTGATTTTCTTACTAACCAGAACTTAGCTGGGCCTAGAAATTTCTAATGGCAGAAAGGTTCACACAAACGTAAAAACAAAAGGTAATGGCTGAATTTTCTATTTTTTGTTGTTGTTGTTGATGTGGTGGTTGTTTTTAGCCTGTAAATGCCGTGTATTAATCCACAATACAATGTTATTCTCCTCAGGGTCTCATGCTTACCTTTGATATAAACAAATGAAAAGTTCAAGTTATTTTAGGGCTTTGGGGAAGAGGTGTCGCATGAATTCTTCTTTCAGTAGAGCAAAGTCCTAGAGTCTGGGAAGAATTAATACCTTCATAAGGTGAATGGTATACTTCCTTCTTACCAAAGGCTGAGTCCCAATGCTTGATTTAGAAAAAACAAT
This sequence comes from Hippopotamus amphibius kiboko, assembly GCF_030028045.1. Lineage (NCBI taxonomy): Eukaryota > Metazoa > Chordata > Mammalia > Artiodactyla > Hippopotamidae > Hippopotamus > Hippopotamus amphibius. Next base: position 157,144,530 of record NC_080191.1, read on the forward strand.
CAATTAAGTAGCTGGAGTCATGCTGTCCATCAATATGATTGGCAGTCAACTATACCAATCAATGGACTTATTTACATTTGAATCTCTTCCTTGTTTTGTATAGTCTTTTGGAGACTCTTTCCTTTAAGATTTTTCCTTTATTATATTCTGTTTATACGTTATATATGCCTATTGTAGAAAAAAATTAGAAAGTATGAAAAAAGCATAATGAAGGGAAAAAACCCACAAAGTTACCACCCAGAGACAGAGACCATTAACATAATGGCCTGTTTCCTTGGAGAATTTTTTCAAGCCTACTTTTTGATTCCTGCCTGCCTTGCTTCAGAAATGCTTTCTTTTTCCCCAGTATTTTTTGCCAATAAAAGAGAATCCTTGTTGTGGCCCATCTGAATGTGAATAAAACTGTCCAGCTGCTGGTTCTCATGCGGCACATAGTAGGAACACAGGAAAAGTTTACTGAATATGATTGATTGTTTCCAGAATCCCAGCAAACTAATTTTTGAGTAACTGGTGGTATTCACCAGCTGAACCACGTGAGATATGAAATTGAATGCACGTTGGAAAGAACAACATGCTATAGAAATGTTAATAAGTGTGTGTTTTAATAGTTGCTCAGCAGTTGGGATGAAGAAACGAAATTAAAGGAGATGAAAAGTTATTGGACTCCTCTGTTCTTGCCAGAGCATTTGTAAAGGGTAAATTCTGGGAGCCATGGGACTCTGGACTAGTCTGAAATCCAAGCCTATGCATTAGCTTTCCACATTATATGTCACCTAAACTTACTCAAAGTCTCCATTAAGGACTGAGAAAATAGCCCCTTATTTTATATAGACTAAAATTTGGGGTTCTGAATTTCTAATTCATGCCTCTTATTTAAGTTCCCACACAAAATCTAACATTCAGCGTTTGCAGCACCTCCACTGTGTTTCAGCATATCCTTTTCAGATCATTCACCAGACAGCATCCTACAGCTCTCATTCATAAAGTCCAATTATAAGACAAGAAATGTCAGGAATATACACTTTGAGAGTGGGAGGCAAACAGAACAGTACATTGTGACTTTGTAAGAACAGCCATGCATTTCCTCTGGGCTTGTTTTCAGTTCCTTTGTCAGCTGATTACATGGTCTTTTATAATTTCTCATCTACAGAATGGAGCTATTTGCTTGTGGATTATTTGAAAGACACAGGCTTATGCAAAAGAAAAACGAAGTCATCGTGAGGTAGAATGATATTTCTGGGTAGATGTTTTTGATTTTCTTTTTTTTTGTCGCATAATTATGAGAATATAATTTATAACAGTGACTCTTTAGATGTATGAAACAAGTAAATATTCTATTAATTCAGTCTTAATGCATATGTAAAACTATATAGGCATTTATTTGTATAATTGCATGTATCAATAATTTCATTTATTTTTATATAAAAAAGAATGTTATCTTACATATATTTTGTTTTCAAAGCACACCAATTTTCAAAGCATACAGATTGTGCTTTTTGATTCCTACAACAATCTTTTTAGTTTAGACAGTACTTTATAGTTTACAAAGTGCTTTCATTATATGCTGTATTACTTAATTCTCATAACACTACCCAAACGTAAAACTGGTCAGAGTACTTTGGACTTTAAATCCTCATCTGTGGCTTTACTCTTCCATCCAGCCCCATAGATAAGTTTCCTCTTTTCTCTGCCTTATATCCCTTTATTTGGTAACTTTTTGAGACAGCCTCAGTGTTGCCTCTTCCATGAAAACTTTCTCCAATAAATTAAGTTGAAGTGACCTCATCTCCTCACTGTGTCCCTTCACAACTTGATAAATTTTATTTTCATAGGAAGGTTTTTAAAAAATCTATTTATTTAAAAAAATTCACATTGTACATGACTACATTCTTATAAAATTATTATAAAAATCTCATGGCCCTATGTGTCAGTAATCAGGTACATAAAAAGTTAAAAACAAATAAAAAACTTGTATCCTCCCATGTCAGTATATATAGGTCTTCTGAATTCCTTTAAAATATTGTATAGTATTTCATAGTCTGAGTGTTCTATGTCAGCACAGTTCAATAGAATTTTCTATAATGATGGAAATGTTCTATATCTACGCTATCCAATATGGTCATCACTAGTCCCATGTGGCCAGTGAGTGCTTAAAGTATTGCTGGTGAAAATGAGGAAGTGAATTTTAAATTTTATTGAATTGAAATTTAAGCAGCCATATGTGTCTGCTGGTTGCCATATTTGACAGTGCAGATTTATACTTTATATTAAAATTGTTAATGGGAATTCCCTGGCTGTCCAGTGGTTAGTACTCCAAGCTTTCACTGCTGAGGGCCAGATTCAATCCCTGGTCAGGGAACTAAGATCCCACAAGCTGCACGGCCTAAAAAAAAAAAATTGTTTGCTAGTTATTTAAGTTGTTTCCCGTTTCCTCTTAAAACTGTGTTGTCAACAAAGTAAAGCATTAGAACAAAAAGGAATTATTTTTGCCTTCTTACATGTATTACTTCTTAAGAAGCTTGCATTCATTTTAATGCAGACTTCTTTGAAGTTCTGCAAGAAATCATTGCACAAAGTAGGTAAAGGACACATACTAAAGACATTTTCTATACGAAAGAATGTTTTAAAACATGCAGCAGGACTTCCCTGGTGGCGCAGTGGTTAAGAATCCGCCTGCTAATGCAGGGGACATGGGTTAGAGCCCTAGTCCGGGAAGATCCCGCATGCCACAGAGCAACTAAGCCCATAGGCCACAAATACTGAGCCCGAGTGCTGCAACTACTGAAGCATACATGCCTAGAGCCCGTGCTCCACAGCGAGAGAAGCCACCACACTGAGAAGCCGCGCACTGCAATGAAGAGTAGCCCCTGCTCACCACAACAAGAGAAAGCCTGCAGGCAGCAACAAAGACCCAACACAGCCAATAAATAAATAAATTTTTTAAAAATGTAGCAAATAAAAATATTTATGTCAGTTTTTAATATAATAGCAAAATATTGGAATCAGTTCTGTATCTAACAATGGGGAATTGGCTTCAATATTTTATGATCCTGTATATATAATGAAGGGCAGGACCGTCATTAGAAATGATGATGAAATTATAATTTATTGTGATAAAATACGTCTATGATATATTTTCAAGTAAAAAAAAAGGTTACCAAGTAATATGTATAATGTGGTTCCTTTTTCATACGTATATGTGCACATGGTTTAGTGGTGAGTCAGTCTACCTGGTTGAGAACATAGTCTTTGGGGTCAGACTGCTCTGTGTTTGAACCCAGGCTGAATCACATATCATCTACATGACTCTGGACAAGTCTCTCACCTCTCTGAACTTTGGTTTCCTCACTGCTAAAATGGGAAGGTAATATTTTTATCTTGTGTTAAATAACATATATAAAGCACTTAGTACATATGCAGTATTTAATAAATGGTAGTTGTTTTTCTAAGACTAGTATGTTTTGGCATAGAAAGAAATCAGAAATGATATTGCAAGATGATATTCCAAGCTGTTGAAAGTGATCATCTCTCAGTTTTAATTTAGTTTAATTAATTGGATGGAGCATTGACTTCTTGAATATGAAAAAGTTCATTAAAATTGTGTATATATGAAACAAAAAAAAGTGAATTAACTCTATATGTAATGTAGAAGTAGTCCAAGGTAATACATTACAGAGCAGTATAGGTAATGTGATCCCATTTGTGTTAAAAAAAATTTTTTTTAAAGGAACATAAAGTTACTTTTGGTAAGTGACTATGGAAGACCTAGCAAGGAGGGGCAGAGAAATCTTTTAATTTTTACTTTATGACTTTTGATTCTATTTTAAGTTTTCACGGGATTTTACTTAAAATTTTTTATTAATTGTTAAAATAATAAGTGCTCCGAGATCTTTCAACAAAAAAGAAAGATAAAAAGAGAGAGGAAGAAAAAAAAACTGCTTTTCATTCAAGTCTACCTTTGCCTAGTCTGAAGAAACATGGTTTTCAAAGCTGTAAAAAGGACTTTGAAATTACTTCAATATTAGCAACTTTCCATTCAGATGAAAACTGTGACAATTCTGCCACTGTATCATAATATTTGTGTAATGTTTGACTTTTTCTACTAAAATACTACTAATATTTATTGATCATTTATTAAGATAAAAGTGAGAAAGGTGAGTAAATGTAAATTTCTTAAGAAAGAGAGCTACTCTTTCACCACTTTTTTATACTAAAAAATATTACAGAAAAACAGATATGGCACTTCGCACATATCTTTTCTGGCCTTTTCCCATAATTTTTTGCCTTTTCCTTTTAATATGACGTTCCACAGACCAAACTCAATAGACTTTAAAAAGTAAACCTAGGGAGTTCCTTGGTGGCCTAGTGGTTAGGAATCTGGGCTTTCACTGCTATGGCCCTGGTTCAATCCCTGGTTGGGGACCTAAGATCCCGCAAGCTGTACAGCAAGGGGAAAACAAAACAAAACCACCTATTTTTTTCTCAATACAGGAGTAATAGATGTTCATTGTAGAAAAGAAAAATAAAACACAGAGACAAGCATCGTTAACATATTGGTATGAAATCACATTGGTATTTTTATATGTATACTATATTCTTTTATACATCATCTTTAATGTCTGTATGCTATTGCCGTTCATGAATTTACAAAGATTTACGTCATTAATCCCCTATTGCTGGACATCTAGATTGTCTCTAGCTTTTTGCCTTTGTAATAGACAGTCTTATAGTTGGGTATTTGTGTACAACTATGGGTATTTCCTTGGAATAAATTCCTAATAATGTAACTGCTGAGTCAAAGTTCAAACAAAAATTTAGGATTTTACTGTCTCAATAAATAATTATTAAAAAGGATCACTGAATGGTTGTGAGTTTATGGCAAAAAGGAGACATCTGTGGAGGAGGCGTCTGCAGTCAGGCTCAGAAGTAGAGCTGGTGGATGGTTAGCTAAAGAAGTTCTTAAGCCATTTTGGGGTCAGGAGAGTAAAAAGGGTGGAAGAATCGCCACATTCTTATGAATACAATGTACTAACTATTCAGGAAAGGAGGCTTAACCTTCTTATTACAGTCAGTTCCTGGTGCTGCTCTACAATGTATCTCATAAAAGAATATTTAAAACACAGAAAAGGAGCAAGTCTTTATCCAGCCTCTCTCCTGCAATTGTGACTATTCAGAATCTACTCATCCTTCAAGGAGTAATTTAAGTCTTACCTTCTGCGTGAAGCATCCCTCAGTCTCAAGGATTTCTTCCTTTATTAATGCATAGCATTTCCTGTCTTCATTCTTATATTCAAGAATCATTTTTGAAACTACTTCGTGCCAGCACTCTGCTTATCACTCTAATCTTAGCAAATATCATATGAGGTGGTTATTATCTTTCTCAGCTTATAGATGGGGCCCAGAAGCTGGGAGATTAAGTAACTTGCCACTGTGATACAAAGAAGAGGCTAACTCAGAATGAAACCAAGTTCCTTCACTCTCTTGAACTTTTGAAATTTATTTTTCCTAAGAGGTAGGAAAAGGCAGAAAGGGAAGCATATACTAAAGCAGAGGGAGAATGAAAGTGAAAAGAAAGAGCAGTGGTTTAGGGCATTGCTGGGAAGGGTTCAATGTATCTGGCACAGAGGGTCCTGGATGAAGCGGCAGGAGACGCAGTTGGGAAGGATAGTTGGGGCTGGGATCTTGTTGAATGCAGAAGCACATAGCACAACACAGTGAAATTCAATAAAGGCAGTTGAATCTTACAGTATATCGAAGATTCAAACTGTCTTTGTTAAAAGATTTGTCTTCCTAGCTAGACTGTGAGCACTATGAGGTCAGTGGTTGTTCTCCATATCTATAGGGTCCAGCACAGTGCCTGACGTATGGTAATGCTACATAAATTTTTGTTGAATAAATTAATTAAATAATTTACGGAAATGTTCTCTTGGGAAACAGCAGAGACAAAACCAAACCCAAAACAAAGCAAAACGCTGCTTTTAGAATCAGAAGACCTTGTTTCAAGTATTTTCTCTCTAGCTTACAGGTTGTATGACTTTGGGTAAGTTACACAACCTCTTTGAATAGTTGATTCATCTGATATAATACTCACCTCAAAGTGTTATTGTGAGGATTAAATGAGATCATACTTTTGAATTACTCAGCACACTACTTGACAAATTGTAGACATTTAATAAATGTCAGCTTTCTGCTTCTGCCTATCCAGAGCTGAATCGTGCTTTAGGAGAGCTTATATTCAGATTTAAGGAATAGCCTCTATTTCTAATATTCAGTGCTATTGTCAGACTGTGGGTCTCAATTCAATATGTAAAAAAGATGACTGCTGTTTAAAGCATGTATTATTAAGTACCACATACAGGTTCTCAATAAACAGATGTTGAATAAATGAATGAATTGACTCCTCAGAGTTTTGTCAGAGTATCTACAGCATTCTCAGGATGCTGGATATATAAATACATCAGTCACTAGTTGATTATGTTGTTTGAGCTGATTGGGGAGACCCCACTTGAACTTCTAATGACCAGTTTCCAAGCAATCTTGATATCTTGAATAAAAGGACCTTGGAATCAATGAACAGGAATAACATCTATTTAAAAATAGATTGTCATGTGGCTTACATCTCTGTTTCTTTCTTTCCTATTTTAAAGCAGGTTTATTGAAGTAAAATTCACATACCATACAATTCACCCATTTACAGTGTATGTTTCAAAAACAGATGATTGAACTTGGTGTACCCCCCAAAAAATAATAAATAAATAAAAAAAAATAATAATAAAATAAAGTGTATGTTTCAGGGAGTTCCCTGGTGGTCTAGTGGATAGGACTCAGTGCTTTCACTGCCTTGGCCCGGGTTTAATCCCTGGTTGGGAAATTGAGATCCTGCAAGCCACATAGCACGTGGGCAAAAAATAAATAAACAAGTAAATAAATAAATAAATAAATAAAATAAAGTTGTTTAAAAAATTTAAAAAGTACATGTTTCAATGGTTTGTAATATATTCACAGAACTGTATAACTATCACCATAATCTGATTTTACATCTATTTCTCATCCCCCAAAGACTGCCTATTAGCAGTCATTGCCCATCCCCCACTCACATCCCCAGACCCTGGCAAACACTAATCTACTTTCTGTCTATAGATTTGCCTATTTTGGACATTTTATGGCTATAAAATCATAATATATATGGCTGTTTTATGACTGGTTTCTTTCTTTGAGCATAGTGTTTTCAGAGTTCATCCATGTTGTAGCATATATCAGCTCTGATTGCTTTTTACAGATGAAAATACTCCACTGTATGGATATGCGACCTTATATTTACCCATTCATCAACTGATAAACAATTTGGGTTGTTTCCACTCTTGCCTATTATAAAGAACACCTCCATCCCCACCTGACCCTGTTTAAAATTGTTCAATGCCTTCCCATTGTTTTTAAGATAACATTCAAAACACTATATATGGTTTTTAGTGCTCAGCAAGTTTTGGCCCCAGTGATTGCTCCAGTCCTATCTTGAACTCTACCTGTTGTTCTCTGTGCTCCATCCATAACATCATTCTCTCACTTCTTCAAAATTGCTACCTCAAGAGACCACCGCCTCTTTACCCACCCACCTCTTCCCTCCCCTGCTCAGTTAATTCGCAATTCTTATCTGAATTCAAATATTTTCTCAGACAAGAACTTCCTGGGGGGCTTTCCTGGTGGCACAGTGGTTAAGAATCCGCCTGCCAATGCAAGGGACACGGGTTCGAGCCCTGGTCCGGGAAGATCCCACGTGCCGTGGAGCAGCTAAGCCCGTGCTCCACAACTACTGAGCCTGTGCTCTAGAACCCGCAAGCCACTACTATTGAGCCCACGTGCCACAACTACTGAAGCCCGCAAGCTTAGAGCCCATGCTCTGCAACAAGAGAAGCCACTGCAGTGAGAAGCCCATGCCCCACAACGAAGAGTAGCCCCTGATCACCACAACTAGAGAAAGCCTGTGTGTAGCAATGAAGACTCAACACAGCCAATAAATAAATAAATAAATAAGAATTTTCTGAAATTGATTTCTTTGTCCCCTTTCCCAACCTACCCCTCACCTGGGGTAGGTTCTCTGTTTTATTTTCTTAGTTCCCTATTCCTTTTTCTCAAAACATTTATCTCAATTTATACTTATGCATGTATTTTTATGACCGTTTAATCAATGTTTATTTCTCCAGGTGAATAGATGTTGAAATTGGTTTTGCCCCTATTGCACATCTAATAATAAACACAGTACCTAGCCATGAGCTTGGCTGATGATATGAATAAAGAAAGACCACCTGGGGCTTCCCTGGTAGCTCAGTGGTTAAGAATCCACCTGCCAACAACAACAAAAATAATAAATAAATTAAAAAAAAAAAAAAAGAATCCACCTGCCAAGGCAGGGGACACGGGTTCGAGCCCTGGTCCAGGAAGACCCCACATGCCATGGAGCAACTAAGCCCGTGCTCCACAACTACTGAGCCTGTGCTCTACAACCTTGCGAGCCACAACTATTGAGCCCACGTGTCACAACTACTGAAGCCCATGGGCCTAGAGCTCATGCTCCACAACAAGAGAAGCCACCACAATGAGAAGCCTGTGCAGCACAACGAAGAGTAGCCCCTGCTCAGCACAACTAGAGAAAGCCTGTGAGCAGCAACAAAGACCCAATGCAGGAAATAAATAAATAAACTTATTAAAAGAAAAAAAAGGCCACCAGATTTCTGTCTTGGTAACTGATTGATCATGAGGCCATTAATTAAGTTAAGGAGTGCAAGATGAGAAATATTCCTTTTTTTTTAAATTGGAATATAATTGCTTTACACTCGTGTACCAGTTTTTGAGGTACACCAAAGTCAATCAGCTGTATTTATACACATATCCTCAGGAAAAGAGGAGAAGTTAAGTATTAAGAAAGTTGCAGTCGAGGAAATCCCAATGAGGAAGGCCAGCAGGCAGTGAGACTATGAATTTAGGGCTGCGGAAAGAGATCTGGGACGGAAACATATTGGGAGGTTATCAGCAAATAGCTTTTTGGTTAAGATCTTAGGAGTGGCTGAGCTTGCCCAGGAAGAACATGTAGCATAAAAAGGAAAGAGGGCAGAAGACTAAACTCTAGAGACACACATATTAAGAAATAGGCAAAAGAAGACTTGGAATAAATCTTGAAAGGAAATATCAAAGACGTGGGAGAAGAACATCATCAATTGCTTCAGAGGAAAGCCCTGAGTCTGGTCATTTGAGTCAGGTGATGGTCATCAGATCGTTCCATTTCAAGGGATTTTTGAGCATCCTGTCTCTCAATGTTTCACCTAATGGCATCCGTTTATGATCCTTGACTGAATCAATTATTTCAGTCTGGATTCCTGAATGGTGATTTTTAAATCACCCCCCGCCTCCTGCTTTCTTTTTCTACATTCCTATGCTGCTCTCAGGGGAAGTTTCCCTGGGCATCTCCCTCTTCTACTAACCCATTGCTGGGATATTTCACCCATGGGCCGTGGACAGCAAAATGCTCTTTCATGAGAAGGTTGTAAGGGAATGGAGAATGTGCTGGGATTTGCTAAACATTTGGAGAGTATATCCGAGGGGATGAACACTATTCCTTTTGGTAAATATGACCTCTTCCAGCCTTACACCTCACCTACAAAAAAACGCAGAGATGTGATTTGTGCAAGGTCACTTGCCACATCCCTTTAGAGCCACTCTCTAAATGCAATCTAACTTCTTCAGACAGCTTTCCAAGGCCTTTCAAGTGGAGGTAACGTGCCCTTTCACATGCACTCCCTAGAGCACCTTGTCTTTCCCTCTCACATCAGTCAGCACCCAGGATTGTATTGGCCACTTTACTCCACTGAGCCATCACCAGACCTCAGGTCTGTCTGGTTCCATAGTGTATTACTCACATTTAATCCAGAACCTCACTCGTAACAGGGACTCAAAAAAAATGTACTGGGTGAATGAAAGATTGAAGGGAATTAGCATTCTGTGGCTGGTGAGTGAGGGAGCCTGTGAGAGGTGGGCTGGGTAAGCTTCCCAAGGGGATTGGATTTTACTGGGAAGGCACCGGAGAGCCCTGGGGGCCTTCGAGCAGTCAATCAGTCTTCTACTGATTTGTGATTCGGAAAGATCTGTGATTCAGACAAATCTCATTTAATCCTCTTAACAACTTGATGAGATAGTTATTCCTATCTCTATTTTACTGATAAGGAAATGGGCCTCAGAGAAATTAAGCAACTTGTTCAAGGACACCCCACTAGGAAGTAAGTGGAATCAAGAAATGTGAAGTCCATCCTTTTTCTACCTCTCCAGCCTACCTCTCACCTTAGGAGTGAGAATAGATTCAATAGTAGACTAGGACATAGACTAAATTGCTCAGGACTTTGCCAGGCGAAATAGTACCCTGGCTCCCCAATACTCACTTTTGTTAGTGAGTCAGAGATGAAACCAGACACATACATTTGCTTTACATGATGTACTTGCTTGGGGGTTGGCTGCTCATTTAAATTTTTTTTTTCAACATTTGCAGCTTTCTGTGCCTTCTCTGTCTGAGATCACAGGTGTAAATAAGGTTTACCTTGGCACCAGGTCAGAGGCAGAGGTCTGTGTGGAGCCACTGCTGGTCCAATAAGTGGTTCTCAATAAATGTTGAGACTATATATTAATATAATCACTTGGATGTTGGTTCCATAAGAAAGGGAGATGTTGTAGACAGAATTTGTTTAAAAAAATATAATTAGTACTTAAAAACTTGGTGTAAATATGTATGTCTTCACATGAAAAAACATGTGTGTGCATCTGTATGTATTTTTTTTTTTTAAAGGTAAAAGCATTGTTGGGACTTTCCTGGTGGTCCTGTGGTTAAGACGCCAAGCTTCCACTGCAGGGGGCATGGGTTTGATCCCTGGTCGGGGAACTTATATCCTGCATGCCATGTAAGAAAAAAAGAAAAAAAAAAAAAAAAAGAAAAGGAAAAAAAATAAAGAAAAAAGCATTGCATAGAGGAATGTATTTTGAATAATTCCATATTGGAATTTATAAATATACATAAAAGTCAGTCTGGAAAGATAAATGCTAAAATAGAAAAATGATATGATTTCTAGATGTAATACTATAATCAAGATAACTTAAAATTTTCCCGGCTTTTGTCTTCTGCTAAGTTTTTGTTTTAAAATGAACATTCACTAAGTTTTCAATTAGGAAACAATGGTATAAAAATAGGTTGAACATCAACCAAAGCAAATCCTCTATTATCTGGCTCATGCTAGGTGCTGTGCATGGTCCTGGTGAAGAGAAGGGGACTCACACCCAGCTCTGTAGGAAAGTGATGGACACAACAGGAAAAACCTAAAAAATAGTCCATCTTCTAATTTATTTCTTGCCTACGAGTCTATCTATTGTGCTAGATAGAGCTTTATAGAGTTTATTTTGTATATTTGTAGCACCCTTGCAAGGTAGGTCTATTTATGCCTATTTTATGGATAAAGAAAAAGAACACAAACAAGTCATGTGTGGAACGCATGCCTGTCTTACTCCAAAAAGAGGCATTCAAGGCCAAGAGAAGAAGAGACTTCCTCCTGACAGTGGTTGTAGGCTGGTGACTTGTGTGGCCAGAACAAGTTTAATGACAAGACGTGATTAACTAGCATTAAGTTTTTTGTTTTGTTTTGTTTTCTAAATTAAAATCTGAATGTCTTTACTTCTGGTTATATGGTGGTTATAAGAGTATAATCTATAACTAGATTCTTTAGATTTAAATCCTAGGTCTGTGCCTCAATTTTTTAGTATGTAAAATGTGAGGTAATAACTGTACATACCTCATATAGTTTTCACAAAGATGAAATAAGTTTATACATGTAAAAGGTGTTTGCACAGTACCGGACATGTGGTAAGAGCTCAATATGTAGCTCTTTGTCTAATCCTATTTTGGATAGGAACAGAACCTGGATATTTTGTATAAATGGAATATTTTGTATAAATGGAATCATACAATGTGTGGCTTTTTGTATCCAATTTCTTTCACTCAGCATAATGTTTTCAAGGTTCATCCTGTTGTAGCATGCGTCAGTACTCCATTTCTTTTATGGCTGAATAATTGTCCATATTACGGATTTACCACATTTTGTTTACCTGTTCATCAGTTGATGGACATTTGGATTATTTCAGTTATTGTGACTAGAGATGCTATGAACATTTGTGTACAAGTTTTTGTTTTCAATTGTTTTGGACATATACTTTGGAGTAGAACTTCTGGGTCATCTCTCTCTCCCTCTTTCTTTCCTTCTTTTTAAAATTATAACCATTCTAATGGGTGTGAAGTGGTATTTCATCATGGTTGATTTGCATTTCTCTAGTGACTAATGAGGGTGAGCATCTTTTAATACACCTGTTGGCCATTTGTATCTCTTCTTTGGAGAATGTCTACTCAAATCCTTTGCTCATTTTTAAATTGGATTGTTTGTCTTTTTGTTGTTGAGTTATAAATGGTCTATATCTATTCTGGATACTGGACCCTTATCAGATATATGATTTGCAAATAATTTCTCCAATTGTGTGGGTTCTTTTCACTCTCTTGAGAGTGTCTTTTGAGGGACACACATTTAAAATCTTTTTTTTTTTTGGCCATGTGACACGTGGGATCTTAGTTCCCCAACTGGGGATCAAACCTGCACCCCCTGCATTGGAAGCGCAGAGTCTTAACCACTGGACTACCAGGCAGGTCCCTTAAAATCTTGATTCCTATATTTTTTTTAATGTGTCCCTGCAGATGTTTTTGAGTGTTGTGCCATTAAATCCCATTTTCCCATAAGTCTCGTGGCTTTTATTGCACAATTTCTCATAGCATGATGGTTTTTAGGGACATCTATTTCTATATAGAGAAGAACTGGGGAAAGACCCAGTGGAGAGAAAGCTTGGCTTGTCTGGATAACTGGAAGTGGTTCGGCATTGTTGGGGCTTCTTGCAGAAGCCCAGATTATAGCTAAGGGTCTGTGAGCTCTTGCTGTGTGTCGTGCTGGAAGCACTTGCCACACACATTAACTCAGTAAGTCCTCGTGATAACACTTGGAGGTAGGTCCCACTGTAAAATATTTTATATATCAGGAACTGAGGTGCAAAGGTTTGAGGGAAACTTTTCAAGGTCACATGGGGTAACCGGTAGAGACAGTCTCTGAACCCAAGCTGCCCCAGAATGCATGTTCTGAACTAGACCCCAGGACAGAAGTTTAGTTTCATTTTTCTTTCTTTTTCTAAAGATTGTGCTGGGAAAAAACCAAACAGTCCCCCCTCCCCAAACTTAGCAAAAACAGTTCTTCTGCCGTCCCTTTTACCTTTCTCTTCCCAAATCTTTTGTTCTTATCTTCCAGTTATGGCTAAAAGAAATAATTGATAATTCCCATATACTGGAGGAAGAGGCTGCTTAGCTTAGCGGGGTTCTAACACGTGGTACCTCAGTTTCCTTTTCTATCACTTAGCTGTTTCCTAATCCTTGACAGCGCCTCTTGGATATTTAATAAACGTCTCCAACCAAAGCAGAGCTCTTGATTCCTAGTCTCTCCCACAGCCCACCCAACAGAACCAAGTCCCCAGGCATCCTCACCAATTCAATACAATACAATACAATTCAGTCAATACCACCAGTTTCCACCTTGACACTCAAGGCAAAACTTCAGGGTCATCCTTGATGACCACAGTTCCATTACCTCCCTCAAGCTCCATACACAATCAATCCATCACCAACTACTTCTAATTTGAATGCCAAGTGATGGCTCTGATAGGCCTATTTCTCTCCACCCCCGACCTTTGCTCTCTTACCCCCAGTCTAAGCTAACATCATCTCTGGCCTGGAATCCTGGAATCACCCCTTCATCTGTTTCCTGAGCTCTTGCTCCTCCTTAATCCAATCTTTATAGGACTAGAGTAAATGTCTTAAGATTTTATTCTGACCGAGGCTACGCCCCTGCTTAAAACACTTCAAAGACTTTTAGCTCAGAGTAAAATCTAAACTCCTTACTGTACCCTAGTGAGGTCCTATATACTGGGGCCTAGTTTTCCAACCTCATTTCATATCACTCAATCCTGATCGTCACGCAAAAAATCGGCCTTATCTTTGTTCCTTGAACAGGTTGGGCCCTTTCCCTCTCTGCTCTTCTCATCTTTCAGATCTCGGCTCAAGTGTCATCTTCTCAGAGAGGAAGCTCCTGATCTGCCTCCCCCAGGCAGGCCCTATCTCATCAGTCTGTTTAGGTTCTTCATAGCAATGGTCTCAATGATCTCTGTAATTATCTTGTTTGTTTATTTACTTGTTTTTGTTTATCACCCTGTTTGTTTGTTTTCTGTCTCCCACACTGTAATGTAAACTCCATGATGGCTGTGACCTTGTCTGTCTTAGTCAACACTAAATCTTGAGAGCTTGGCACATGGTGGTCCCCAAAGAATGAATGAATGAATGAATGAATAAAAAAGTGTCTCAACTTATAATACGGACATAAACAACTGAGTGTCCCCTGTATGTGGGGTACATTACTAGTTGCTGGGATAATTAAGATTCATAAGGAATCTTTGGGACTTCCCTGGCGGTACAGTGGTTAGGACTCTGACTTCCACTGCAGGGGCACAGGTTTGATTCCTAGTTGGGGAACTAAGATCCCACAAGTTGCACAGGATGGCCACAAAACAAACAAACAAACAAACACCCCACACAAAAAAACAAACTTGGTTTGGAAGGGAAAGCAGAAACAAAATAGGTAAACTAATAGCTATATGAAATATTTACATAAATATAAATATAAAGTGAAAAGAAGGTGTAGATAAAGGAGTAATTGTATCTGGTAGAAAAAGAGGAATGCCATAGAAAATACAGAGAGAGAGTTACAGGAGCTGAGCTTTGTAGGATGAAAATGCCAGGTAGACATGGAGGAAGAGGCATTCCAGGGCAGAGGTGACAGCATGAACCAAGGCGTGGAGGTGAGGTGTAAGAAGGGTTCTGAGCAGCAGGAAGGAGCCCGGAGTGGTTGGGGCTTAGGGTAATCTGGGAAGGGCATGTGGAGGTGAGATCAGAAGGGTTGTCCAGAGACAGCTACCAAAGGCTTTGGAGATTCAGCAAAGTTTGGAATGTGTTGCAAATGGCAAAAAGGCACGCCTCTGTAAGCAGAGGAATGACATTTTAAATTTCATTAAGGTCCCTCTAACAACAACATGGTGAGAGCCAAGCCTGGAGACAGGAGGCTCAGTTTGAAGGAGACCTAATGTGGCAGAAGGCAGGGCGAGGAGATGTGAGGGGCATTTCTGAAAGAGAATCCACAGGACTTTGTCCAATTGGATATGTTTAAAGGGGGAAAAAGTTAAAGCACAGTCTGTAGGCTTTAGCCAGGGTAGACTGAGGCTGGTAGGCAAGGAGGTATGGCTGAAGTCCAGTGTTCACCACCCCCGCCCCCGCCCCCGGTTATAGATGTGAACTTGTATGCCCTTGGGACAAAGTGAATTGTCCATTCACATAGTTGATGAAAGAGCAAAGGCTGGAGCCCAGGATGCCTGAGTTCTGTCTAGTACTCCTTTATCTACCACTGCTTCTCTATCAATCTGAGGGGAATCCAGATCTTCTTAAATTTTTTTTTCTAATCCTAGGCTGATTTATACTTTTATAAAATAAAATAAAAATGAATGATTAGAAAAATATTTAAAAAAACAAACCTAATTTTTAAACTATTAGGGACCAAACTACCCTGTTGAATTGCTATAAATGTTCCTAAAGACTTACTCCCAATTTCTATTCTTATGGCTAACCCACAGATCAATCAGATGGCAACCGAGCACTTGTCTGCAGATCCAATTTGAGATCTCTGGTCCACACAGTTCTGAAGAAGCAGTGGGATCTGAGTTTACAACAGTGATGAGACCAAACAAAGCTGAATTAGATCTGCTGGGCTACCACCGAGAGTGCTGCCTGTCCAGTTTACCAATTACTAATCTCCAGTAAGGGTATTCTTTGTACTGCTCCCTCTAGTGCAAGGGAGGTCTTACGGTCACAACTTCACTGAAAGGGGCCCCCTTAAAGGATTTTCTTCATAAAGAAATCATTTCCAGTAAACCCGTCTGAACAGTTAGTGGCCATCCTGAATTTCAGTCCCTAGGTTGTTGGACACAGTCCATACGTGGGCTGGCAGTTTGGCAGGCTTCTCAGTTCACTACTCCTGCCTGCCAAGGGAAAGAAAGGTATAACTCTTTGCTTGCTCATTCTATCCCTCTGCAAGGAAGGAAAAAAAAAAAAAAAAAAGAAAGAAAGACCTCAAACACTGCTTGATGTATTAGCACTGGAGGGAAAGAGCTAATATTCACTTACACAATCCAACTTACACTTGCACAATCTACTGAAGGAAACGGCAGAGTGACATTTGCACCTAATCCCTCCATGGGACTGTGACTAAGACTGCAAACAGCAGAGGGAAAGCACAGAGTTTCTTGGTGCATGGGGGCAAATGAAAGTTGTTTGATAGGTAAGGGACACCTGCAATAAGAAGAACAGAGTCTTTTTTTAAGGGACTTTTGCCTCTATAATCCTTAAATAGAAACACAATAAACAACCCAATTGGTGACAGAGTTGCGACACAAGGAATAAGGTCCAGGGCTCTAAGGGAGATGGAGGGTGATGGGAGGAAGGAGAAGTTAGGGGGCAGAGGGCACAAGGGCTACAAGACCACGTGGACCTGGCAGAATAGGGTTGTGTTTATTTTACACAAGTGACTCTGAGGCTTCTCTGCTGGCACCCTGTCACATTGTATATGTGGTATTTCCTTGTTCCTTATTCAGATGAAAAAGTAGGAGGGCAGAGGCCTGTGTGCAACTGCTCTTGGCTTTGTGAGGAGCAGATGTGAGGCGAGAGCATAGCAACCACACTGGCATCCTTATTCTGCTTTTGGCCATTCTGAGTTGGAACTGCCACAGTCTTTTTTTTGCTGGTCTCTTGAATGCTGATGTATTTGAATGATGGAATGACAGCATCCTGGGGACAAGCCTTAAGATTTTGGCTTTCTTGGTATTTACCATCAGTGTTGTGTGGATTCTAGTATTTGAGTATTTCTTGTGTAAACCCAAGCTAGCTGTCACTCACCAGCTATTTTGATGGAAAGAAACCTCTGAGGTACTCTTCTTGTTTACTTCTCTTCCTTTACCACTCCAGGCACACCTGAATGGATGGATCATGGCCGTTTCCTTGACCCAATGTACACCTCCAAGTGCTCTCAAATGAATCCCCTCACCCCTACCCTCACCTTACCTACCTGGTTATCCAAGACAGAAACTGAGAAGACACTATGGACTACTTCTCTTTCTTCATTTCTGCCTCCATCCCTATGTTCAATCAATTGCAAATTCTTATCACTTTTATCCTTTATATATTTCTGGCTGCTACTGCCTGATTTCTTTCCTTGCTGTTCTCTTGCCTGGATGATTACACTTCCTGTCCACCTCCTATCCCACATACCTGTCCTACTACCTCTCTATTCTTGTCCTCCTCAGATCTATTATCTTCACTGTCACTAGGAAATCCATCTAAAGCACAACTCTGACCATGGTGCTCTTGAGATTAAAAACTCTCCAATGGCTCCTCATGGTTAAGAGAGTAAAGCCCATGCTTTCAGCATGGTAAATAAAGCTTTTCTTGCCTTGTTTTCTGTTCACCTCTGTAGGGTCTTCTCTCCAGAATCTTTGCTGATGCTTCATGACATAAGGGACTTGAAGTTGCCTGGTGCACCCTGCTGCTTCATGCTACTGCTCCTTTGCTTGCCTTGTCCGCTTCCCAGTAGGCTGCTTCGACTCAGGTGTCCTCCCTGACATCCCTGGAGTGGGTGACGGATTTTTGTGTTCCTCTATCACATTTTTTTTTTGGCCTTGCCGCACGGCTCGTGGGATCTTAGTTCTCCCGACCAGGGATTGAACCTGGGCCCTCGGCACTGAAAGCACAGAGTCCTAACCACTTGACCACCAGGACCCTCTTTATCACATTTTATAGAAATTATTTGCATACTGCTTCATCTCCTTTCCTAAGCTATGAAGTCCTTGAAGGTAGGGGTTGTGTTCTCTTCAACTCTGTGTCTTTAGAGCATTGTGTAACACTAAATACCTCTAGGCATTCGATCAGCATTCACTGAGGTGAGGGGAATACACATCCCTCAATTTTTCCTCATTTCCTTATTTTACATTTATTCCCCTGCACGAGCCACGTAAGCCAAGACTTTCTTTCATATACTAAGATCTTTTTGTTTTTTGTAAGAAATGAAGGTAAAGTGGTAGCAATGAAAGTAATGTGTGTTGAGTGGTGTGTATGTGTGTGTGTTTGAGAGAGAAAAGAAATGGGAATCTTGTGCTCTTAACAAACTTAGATATCACCAGAGCCTTTAATTTTTCTGTTTCATTATTTCTGACTTATTAACAACAAAAAACAATTATATAAATTTTAAGAAGTACTTTTCCCTTCACTATCTCAATTGAGCCTCACCATAGCTCTGTAAGGTCATGCTCCTCATTTCAGAGACGAGGAAACAGAAGGATTGAATGATTTGCCCTCAGCTGGTTGGCTGAGTGTTCTAATGCAAGATCTAGTGCTTTCACTGCCTTGTGATGCTGAACCCTCTTACAGTTAGGTGCTGGGATGATGAGACAGCCACCACTTAGCATGTACAAAAGTCACAGGGAGTCGGTGAATGTTTTTGTCTTTTTTTTTTCTTTTTCCTTCAAGGGGAGGCCTTGACAGCATGCATTTATAGACTGCCTAATGCAGTGTTTGGCACATGGTAACTGTCCAGCAAATTACCTCTCCATATAAATTCTAGAATAATCTTGTTTATATCTACAAAAATATTTTGCTGGGATTTTGATAGGAATTGTGTTAAGCCCGTACATAAATTTTAGGAGAACCAACATCTTTACTATGCTGAGTTTTTTCAATCCATCAGTATTGTATGTCTCTTCATTTGTTTATAGCATCTTTGATTTGTCTTGTAAGCTTCAGTATACAAATCTTGCACATATTTTGTTAGATTGATACATAGATATTTCATTTTTGGTGTCCATGTGTCTGTTGCTACTATAAAGAAATACAATTAATTTTTGTAGTTTATCTCATATCCTGTGATCTTGCTCAACTCAGTTATTAGTTCCAAGAGGGTTTTTTTGGTGGGTTTTTTTTTTTTTTATTTTCAGTGAAGACAATCATGTCCTCTTCAAATAGGGATGATTTTACCTTTTCCTTTCTTATCTCTATGCCTTTTATTTTCATTCTTGACTCTTTGCACTGGCTAAAATTTCTAGTTCTATGTTGAATAAGAGTGGTGAGAGTAAACGTCCTTCTCTTGTTCCCCATCTTCGAAGAAAAGCATTTAGCCTTTCTCCATTAGGTATAATGTTACCTGTAGGTTCTTAGGAGATGTTCTTTGTGCAGCTGAGGAAACTCCCCTCTAATCCTCTTTTTCTGAAGAAAAATTTTTTTTATCAAAAGTGACTGATGGGGGCTTCCTAGGTGGCGCAGTGGATAAGAATCCACCTGCCAAAGCAGAGGACACGGTTTGATCCCAGTTCCAGGAAGATCCCACATGCCGTGGACCAAGCCCGTGAGCCACAACTATTGAGCCCATGTGCCGCAACTACTGAAGCCCATGCACCTAGAGCCTGTGCTCCACAACAAGAGAAGCCACTGCAATGAGATGCCCCGCACACCACAAAAAAGAGTAGCCCCCACTCTCTAAGAAAGCCCGCATGCAGCAACAAAGACCCAACACAGCCAATAAATAAATAAATAAAAAATAAATTTCTTTTTAAAAAGTGACTGTTGAATTTTCTTCAATGATTTTCTGAATCCATTGGTACAATCATGTGATTATTGGCATTTTGCTCCCTCAAGATTAGTATTCTGGGAATTCCCTGGATGTCCAGTGGCCCAGATCCAATCCCTGGTTGGGAAACTAAGATCCCAAAAGCTGCGTGGCAAGGCCAAAAAAAAAGAAAAAGAGTATTCTTTCCCCAATTTGTATGTCTCCTCTTGGCATTTTCTGTCTAAACAGTTCAAGGCTGCATGCAAAGGATTCGGCACACTCTGACGTCAGATTGCTTTGGGACCCAGCCTGATAACAGCAAGGAATGGGGTTCTCTGTGTCACTTACGTATAAAACGTGCACAGATATTTTACCTTAAACCATGTGGCTTTGGCTGCTTTTGTGCCTGTGCAGTCTTGATACTTTAACAATGGTGGTGAGGCTGTGACCAGATGAATCACACAGGAAGCCAATGTCTGGTGAATGGTGAGACCAAATCTTCACTGCTTCTTCATAATTTCTGAAACACACAAGATAATTGGTTGTGCTCTCTTAATTCTCTGATAATTTGGACACTGAATCCCCCTTTATACAACCTTATCTTGTGGCGAGCAGGTTGCAGTGCAGCCTGTTCCTATACCTGCCTCTGCTACTATGGGTCACCTGGAGAGAATCCTTTGCTCCGTGACAAAGGAGCTCAACTGCGTGTCTCTTCCATTTTTGTCTACAGTGCCTGCAGTTAATTATCTGAACCATTTCCTGTCTTCTATAGTAGACAGATTTTCAGTTCTCATTCAGAAATAAGGCCAAGAGGAAAATAAATGAACCATTACAGAGGTCCTACTATGTAACAAGTGCCCTCACATAAATCATTTATTGACTCTCAACAAATAATATATGCACAACCTGATGAAATGAATGGAGGATACAGAGATGATGAGGACAAAGTTCACGCCTAAAAGGAGTTCATAGTCTACCGAGAAAGATAATGTCTAAGGAGAAAGAACAGAATAAGTAAAATGTAATAAAGCTTAACACTCCTTGGAGGTAAGTACCTTATTCCCAGTTTACAAATGCAGCAACTGAGGCCACCAGAGGTTAAGTGATGAATTCATGCATTCATCAGAGTTAAAACCAGGATTTCAATTCAGATCCAAATCACACCAAAACACCTCCCATTGGGGGAAAAAAACAAAAAACAAAAACAAAAAAAAAACTCTACCAAAAAAATACGTTGTAAAATTTATTTCAAATGTGAGGCTTAGGAAATAAGGTATAATTAACATATATCATTAAAAATGTTTTGTTTTTGTCGTGCCCTAAATTACTAGCAGAAAAAAAATCATCAGCTTTGACTTGATCAACCTTTAAAAGACATAGGAGTTGGAGTCTTGTAAAATGAGCACTGAGACTGAGTCAGGCAGAAAGTCACTGAAATTCACTCCTGGCTTCTGGACATTCCAGCTCTGTGAACATGGACTTGTCACATAATGTCTTCTAGACCTGAGATCCCACATCTTTAAGGCGCAGGTAAATAATACCTACTTCAAGGTGAGGATTATACAAGGCAGGGAATGTAGACACATATTAAATGTTGGACAATTCTGAATCAAACACTTTCATTGTTCTGGCTTTTCCCCAGTACTTTATTTTACTTTATTTGGTTTGTTTACTTTTTTTAAAAAAGTTAAGGAGATGAGCGGAGGGATGAAGCAGAAGGGGGGAGGGGGTAGGAAATGAACTGCATTCATGTCATTGAGGGGATTGTGGATTTGTAATCTATAAAACTAAAGTTTTAGCTTTAGGACTGCAAAGTGGATGCTGCTCGAGGGTTGACTTCCCAAGCATTTATGGACGCAACAAATTAAAACCACTGTTACCTCTAATGCCATTTCTAACCAGCGTAACCTACACAGTAATATGAGGATTTTGTGATTGGAACCACTGGAAGGGCTACAAATTGATGTAAATTAGTTGACACAAAGCAATTTTGGATGAACCAAATTGACCTAGCAAAATGCAAACATCCCAGAAGTGGGGTTGTTTGTTCATTTCCCTTTGAGGGGCCTGAATGCAGTGGGATCCCCTACACTGTCTGATGACATCTCTGGGTATTCTGCTCCCCAAATTAGTGCGTCCCTAAATGATAAAGCAGCACTAGAAAGTACTGAATGGCCAACCCTAGGAAGCCATTCTGCAAATTACTTCCTCCAGAAGGTTAAGGCTTCTCAAGGATACAAGCCATAGCAAAGACACTTGGGGGCTTGCCTACAGATATTTAGGTAACTTGAGAACACAAGTCTTCCCAAAGGCCTTAGAAGAGGCCACCAACATCCCATATCTATAGTCATTTGGGCCCAGGTAAGCATGGTCTTAAGTGGAACACACACCGTCTCCACCTTGGTACTGGGATGACTTGTGTCCTGGAAAATTTGCATCCATAGCAATGCCCTGTATGGGACCTGATGTCTCCATCCCAGTTGACTATGGAAGGAAGTCAAAGAAGGGAGAGGGGGTGCTGGTGCATTTATTTGCATTTTCCATTTTATTTGCCTCAAGGACATTAGACTACAGGTCTCTTTAAGCATGGACTGTTTGTTAAAGTCTGGTGTTGGCTTTTGTGGACTGGTCTAGCCAAGAGTTGTTTTAGCCCAAATGGGGAGATGGGGGTGGGGCCAGGGTGGGGTAAGACATCTGCAGAGCCCAACAACCGTTACCAAGGCCTACCTCAGTTCTGCCTCTACCTGCCAAATGGTAAACAAAGCCCCTGGGAGAACTCGGGCGAGCTGAACACCTTGGTCAAACACTAAGCAAACCACCACCAGGTGTGCTTGCAGAACAGACTCTCCATCAGCGTCCTGTCATGCAGAAAATGTTTATCCAATTTGTCAAGATAATCTTTCCTCAAATAAGCCTTGGGCCTACTCCTTGGAACAGCCTGAATTTAGTTGGTATAATGTAACTCTATTTTTTTCACCCATTTTCCTTTAATCACTGTGTCAACTTTTCCCTGGCTTTAAGCAAACTGAAAGTAATTATATCATTCTTAAGTGAGTAATCTTTTGACTGGGTTAGCTGATTCGTGAGTTACTCTAAAATTCTTCTAAACTGTGCAGACCTTTTCCAAACACATTTTCTTAGATGTTTCACAGAGTTGGGCTCATCGGTGACCCGCAGATGTGTTTATTCTGTCACGTTTTGTGTCTATGCCATGACTATATTGGGACATTTGAAAAGGAGTGTAGAAATTTGAGAGTGGGGAAAAAAGGTAACTTTGCCTATTAATTTAGGTATTCCTTGGAAATATTAAGTCACTGTAAATAACTTGTAGCTTCAAGCTTGAAGAATGTTTGATTAGTGCTTTGAATCACGGTGGAATATTAAAGGCTGGGCTGCGCGAACTTAAAAGCCTTCACTTCTTTCATTTCATTATATAATTTCTTTGCTATTTGACACCCTGTGTGATATTGTTTTGCTTAAAAAACAGAAACGTTCAAGGTTACCACATTTTTCTTAGTGCTACTCATTGACATACTCCCACAGAACTCATGATATATTTAAAAATAGAAAGCTCAGCCATCTGGCTATTTGATGGTTTCTATTTTTGCTTCTCTTTGCATTCACAAACTCTGTTGAGTCTGAAATTTCTTATGTTCTGCCCTACATGTAATTGTGTATATGTACACACAGTTTCTTATTTAAATTTAGCCATTATCAATCTGGGTTTGTTTTACTGACGACAGTGGCACTTTTGTGGGGACACTAACCTTGTTTTTTCTATGCATTAGTCAAATCTGCATTAAATCCTGACTTTGAAGACTGTTACCCACAGTCTAGGTGATGCCAAGTCAAAGGCACTTCTTATTAATATGTACCTACCCATGTTTACTCAGAAGTTTCATTGATGGTAATATGCTCTTTGTCTTGGCTTTGATGAAAAAGGTGGGACGACAGGGCCAGAGGGAAATTTAAAGCTCAACTAATTCATCCCCTTCATTTTACATGTGAGGATGCAGGAGTCTAGAGATGGACAGAGATTTGTCCAAGGTCATATAGCTAATTAGTAGCCAAATTCCTTTTAGAGCTCAGGTCGCTTGACTTTTTCTAATGCTTTGGCTATTTTCATAAAACCGGGTAAAAACCATTAAAGATAATTTTGGGGATCTTCACAAATATACATTTGACTTACATTCATAGCGCACTTATAACTGAGTGTTTATAAGATTGTGTTTAAAAGCAAAATTAGAGTGCATTGTTATGGCTCTGATGGCTGAAGGAAAGCTTTCTTCACTCCTCAGTTTGAGCAGAAAGCACAGAGCACGAACTTTATTGCATGTATGAATGATCTTGTTAAATGGCAGATTCCTCAAGAGAATCGAAGACAAGCCACAAACTGGGAGAAAATGTTTACGAAAGACACATCTGGGACATCCCTGGTGGTGCAGTGGTTAAGAATCCGCCTGCCAATGCAGGGAATATGGGTTTGATCCCAGGTCCAGGAAGATCCCACATGCCGCGGAGCAACTAAGCCTATGTGCCACAACTACCGAAGCCTGTGCACCTAGAGCCCATACTCTGCAACAAGAGAAATCACCGTAACTAGAGGAAGGCTGCGCACAGCAATGAAGACCCAATACAGCCAATAAATAAATAAATAAATAAATAAATAAATAAATAAATAAATAAATTTTAAAAAGGACACATTCTGATAAAGGACTATCAAAAATATACAAAGAACTCTTAAAACTCAAAAAAAAAAAAAAAACCTCAACAGTAAGAGAAGGAACAACTGAATTAAAAAATGGGCAAAAGACCTGGACAGACACCTCACCAAAGAAAATAAACAGATGGTAAGTAAGCTTATGAAAAGATGCTCCATGTCATATGCCACTAGGGAATTGCAAATTAAAACAATGAGATACCTCTATATACTTATTAAAATGGCCAAAGTCCAAAACACTAACACCACTAAATACTGGCAAGTATGTGAAATAACAGAACTCTCATTCACTGCCGATAGGAATGCAAAATGTACAGCCATTTTGGAAGACAGCTTGGCAGTTTTTTACAAAACTAAACATACTTTTACCATATAATCTAGCAATCCTGCTCCTTGGGTATTTACCCAAATGAGCTGAAAACTTATGTTCCCACAAAGACCTACACAGCGGTGTTTATAGCAACTTTGTCATTGCCAAAATCTGGAAGCAAACAAGACATCCTTCAGCAGGTGAATGGATAAATAAACTGTGGTACATCCAGAAAATGGCACGTTATTCAGCACTAAAAAGAAATGAGCTATCAAGCCATTCATGGAGGAATCTTAAATGCATATTAGTTAAGTGAGAAAAAAGTCAATCTGAAAAGACTACATACTGTATGATTCCAACTATATGACATCCTGGAAAAGGCAAAACTGTGGAGGCAGTAAAAATATCAATGGTTGTAGAGGTTAGAGGTGAGGGAGGGATGAGTAGGTGGAGCACAGAGAATTTTTAGGGCTGTGAAACTGCTCTATATCATACTGTAATGGTGGATACACATCTTTCCACATTTGTCCAAACTCATAGAAAGTACAACATCAAGAGTGAGCTCTAATGTGAACTATGGACTCTGGGTGATAATGACATGTCAAGGTAGGTTCATTAGTTGTAACAAATGGATTACTGTGGTGGGGGATGTTGATGGGGGAGAGGTTGTGAGTATGTGGGGAGACAGAAAGTATTTGGGAACTCCGTACTTTCTGCTCGGTTTTGCTGGGAACTTAAAACTGGTCAGAAAAATGAAATTCATTAATTAATTTTTTAAAAAGGCAGATTCCTGCTCTGCTACACCTTGCCACCCCCTCCTCCACCTCCCCCATCTCCATTTCACCCCCTCTTGCCACTTCCAGTTGCCCCTCCCCCACCAATGCTGATTTAAGCTGTTCTGAAGCGAGGCCGTGGAATCTGCATTTTCAACAATTTTAAAGCCGGATGGGAAACTACGCTTTCAGATATCCCAATCTCCACCTTCAAGCCTGCTGAGGATGTAGCTCATCTTTGAAAGACACACTGTTTATTCAGTCTATAGACAATGATTGCTTTCAATATGCACTTGCTAACAGCAACCTCCTGAAGTAACCTACTGCTTGGGAATCCCTACTTTGCAGATAAGGTACCTAAACCAGAGATCAAAGTGTTTTGGAAGGAGGCAGTGCACTAGGCAGGGCTACAGTGTGGTTATTTCCCTCTTTCTGCTGGAAATGAGGACTGGGGGGAGCTGTTCAGCCTGCCCTGGTTGGCTGCACCTGCTTCTGGCCTTTGCTTTTCTGTTCTGTGATAAGAGAACAAAGCTTCCAACTAAGGAATTGCCTGCCAGGAGTCAACAGAGGCAAAGTATTCTTCAGAGAGTTTTGTCCCACCCAGAGTCTGACAAGTTCTCTCAACCAGCTGCAGGCAATGGCAAGCCAAGTAGGAAACTGTACATCAGCTGGGGAATTCAAGGCCCTTTCTGATTTCTTAGCATTTCTGAGTCGTTTCTTGGGGGTATCATTGTTTACTACATGCAGGACTCTCTTCTAGGAAGGTATATATCAGGGAGCAAAATCCTTGCCCTCATGGAGCTTACCTTCAGTCTGTAAGAGATAACAGTACAGTGCGTGCTCTGTGCCTGTCACTCTACAAGTATTAATTCATTTAACCCTCGCAACATTACGAGTTAGGTGGTGTTACTATCCCTGTTTACAGATGCAGAGACTGATGAGCAGAGAGGTTAAGAAGTTTGCCCAAGTTCCCACGCATCCTGAGCTCAACAAAGACTGTGGCTGAGTGTCTCTCACAGGGCGTTGCTTTCCTTTGGAGCCTTGGCCACAAATTACTCTACCTCAGTAGCATTAAATTATTCATAAGGAGGGAAAGGGGACTAACACTGATTAAATACAGGCCATGTACCAGGGACTCAGTTAGGAACTCTCTATTCCGATCTCATTTAATGCTCACAGCAACCTGGGTGATGAATTGCAGAGCTGGCAAGAGGTGGAGTTTTTCTTATTTCAGTGCCCACCTAGTGCTAAGAACATATGTGTGGTTGACCTTATGCAAACTCACTGCCTCTGTCAAAGAAAAACAGCAAATGCATAACTTGTGTTCTTAGAGCGCACAGATGGCCCTCAGAGGTCTATGAATGCCTTCAAGTTATTCCTAAAGTAAACTCCATGAAGAGCAGCATCTTTGCATTGTCTTAAAGTGTATCCTCACAGATCGTCTGTTACGCTTGCAAGAGAGAACAAAGCACAGCAAATATACAGTGGAGAAATCGGGCAACATCTTTTCTGGGTGGTCAAAATGAACCCCACTGATGAGGAATAGATGGACATACCCAGTGAAGGACACGACATCCCCTATGCAGTTTGCCAGCCAAGAATGCAAAGCCTTGATCTAACCAGGAAGAGACCTTAGGCAAACCCCAAAATAAAGATCCCTTACTTTTCTTTTTTAAGAACTTTTATTGAGATACAGTTAACATACAATAAACTGCATATAGAGTGTACAATTTGGTAAGAGATCCCTCACCTTTTAAAACATTTTTTTTAAAAAGGTGAGGGATCTTTATTTTTCCTTTTTTTAAAAATAAATTTATTTATGTATTTATTTTATTGACTGTGTTGGGTCTTTTTTTTTGCTGTGCACGGGCTTTCTTTTTCCTTTTTTTTTTTTTTTTTAGTTGCGGTGAGTGGCGGTTACTGTTCGTTGTGGTGCGTGGGCTCCTCATTGCTGTGGCTTCTCTTGTTGTGGAGCACAGGCTCTAGGCATGTGGGCTTCAGTAGTTGCAGCACATGGGCTCAATAGTTGTGGCTCACGGGCTCTAAAGCGCAGGCTCAATAGTTGTGGCACACGGGCTTAGTTGCTCCACGGCATGTGGGATCTTCCCGGAGCAGGGATCGAACCTGTCCCTGCATTGGCAGGTGGATTCTCAACCACTGCACTACCTAGGAAGCCCTCTTTATTTTTCAAAAATGTCAATATCAAAAAAAAAAAAAAAAAAGGCAAAGAAAGTCTGTGGAATTATTCCAGGTTAAATGAGGCTAATGTGACATGGCAATTAAATGAAATACCTGGCTTGCACTGGAGGGAAAAACAATGCTATAAAAGATAAAATAAAAGCAACTGACATAATTGGAATAGGGTGGGTGAATTAGATGAAAACATACAAATTCATAAAGCGGAAACTGTGCTGTGATTACATAAGAAAATATCTGTATTTTTAGGAAATACACACTGAAGTATTTAGGGGTAAAGGTCTTTGATGTATGCAACCAACCCTCAAATTGTTTAGAAAAAATTTCATTCCTATACCCACACACATACACACATACACACACACAGAGCAAGAATGAATGAGCTAGAGGGATCAAATGATAAAGCAAACGCTGTTAACAGGTGAATTTGGGTGAAGAATATATAGATATTTCTATAACATATTTGTTTTTTCAGTCTTTTTATGTTTGAAATTATTACC
The DNA here is from genome assembly GCF_030028045.1 of Hippopotamus amphibius kiboko. NCBI lineage: Eukaryota > Metazoa > Chordata > Mammalia > Artiodactyla > Hippopotamidae > Hippopotamus > Hippopotamus amphibius. The sequence continues at coordinate 157,172,840 of NC_080191.1, forward strand.
AAATAAAAAGTTTAAAAATTGTGCATGAATATTTGTCTGAGTGTATATGTACCTTTTTATGGGGAGAGGGTCCATCAGTTTCCTGAGTATTTTGTAAGAATCTGTGACAAAAAAGTGGCTGAGATATAGCATCTTGATTTGTGGAAAACAGTTTATCCTTCATTGGAGAGAAGTTTGCTCTTTAAGAGAAAGAAGCACATCCCCCTTATCAGTGGATTGCCCTTGCTCAGTTTCCATTACTTGTGAGCATCTGCAGTCCAAAAATATCAGATGGAAAATTCCAGAAATAAACAATTTCTAAGTTTTAAATTGTGCACTGTCTGAGTAGCGTGATGAAATTTCTTGCCATTCTGCTTGGTCCCACCCAGGACGTGAATCGTCCCTTTGTCCAGTGTATCCTGCCCATTAGTCACTTAGTAGCCATCTCAGTTATCAGATCAACTATCAAGGTATTGTGTTCAAGTCACCCTTCTTTTACTTAATAATGGCCCCAAAGTGAAAGAGTAGTAATGCTGGCAATTGGGTTCTGCCAAAGAGAAGCCGTAAAGTGCTTGCTGTAGGTGAAAGGTGAAAGTTCTTGACTTAATAAGGAAAGAAAAAAATCATATGTTGAGGTTGCTAAGATCTACAGCAAGAACGAATCTTCTGTCTGTGAAATTATGGAGCAGAAAAAAGAAATTCATGCTAGTATTGCTGTCACACCTCAAATTGCAAAACTTTCAGTCACAGTGCATGACGTGCTTAGTTAAGATGGAACAGATGTTAAATTTGTACAAGAAGAAATTTCGAGGAAGAGAGAGGGAGTCTATATTCACATAACTTTTATTATAGTATATTGTTATACTTGTTCAATTTTATTATTCGTTGTTGTTAATCTTTCTGTGCCTAATTTATAAATTAAACTTTATCATAGGTATGTATGTACAGAAAAAAACAAGAGTATATCGGGTTCAGTACTATCCAAAGTTTCAGGCATCCTCTGGAGGTCTTGCGACATATCCCCTGTGGATAGGGGGGGTACTGTATTTCCAACTTATGGATTCCAGTTTCTGGTATTCACACCTGCTTTTCACCTTAGCAACCAGAGCTGTGTAATAATTAGCCTGCAGTATCTGGGTGACATCAACTCATGGTTCAATGAGCATTAATTGAGAACTTTCAATGCAGCATATATTCTGCTATAGATATACAAAGATTAAAAGGTTGTGATTGTTAGTAATTCTTTTTTTTTAATTAATTAATTAATTAATTTTATTGGCTGTGTTGGGTCTTTGTTGCTGCACATGGGCTTTCTCTACTTGTGGCAAGCAGGGGCTACTCTTTCTTATGCTGCACAGGCTCCTCATTGTGGTGGCCTCTCTTGTTGCAGAGCACGGACTCTAGGTGCATGGGCTTCAGTAGTTGTGGCACATGGGCTCAATAGTTGTGGCTCATGGGTTCTAGAGCACAGGCTCAATAGCTGTGGCAAACTGGCTTAGTTGCTCCGCGGCATGTGGTATCTTCCTAGGGCAGAGATTGAACCTGTGTCCCCTGCATTGGCAGGTGGATTCTTACCCACTGTGCCACCTAGAAAGTCCTGTTAGTAATTCTTTATTCCTTAAAAAGCATACTATGACTTTAACTAGGAAGTGTTGAAAGTCTCCAAACAGGTGTGAATCAGAAAGTTAAGGGAGTTCAGAAGATTTTAGGTTGAGAGATGCTAGGTAGGCTTCCCAAAAGAAGTCATTTGAGTTAGACTTTGCAAGATGAGTGAGCTCTACAAAGGTGGAGTGTGTATGTGGTGTTGGGGTGTGTTTGTGTGCATGTGTAGAGTGGGCAAAATGTGCACATGGGTAAGTCTGGGCTGCTTTGAGGGGATTTTCCATTTGAGTTGGAATGCCTGGCATGTGCTAGAGACAATTTGATAACAGTTGAAGGTTGGATTAAGAAATTTGGGGTTAGTTTGATAGGATACTGGATTTTTTAACTCGTAAGTGACATCGTGTGATGCTTTGGGAAGACTGACCCAGTATTGATGTGGAGGTGAGACTGGATGCAGGGAGGAGATGGGAAGGGGAAACAGGGCTCCAGGGTTTCCCTCTAAGTGCTGACGTACCTGAAGTGGCAGCAAGAGAGCAGAAGGCAGGGAGCCAGGGCTTCCAAGGAAGACTGAGGGAGGGATGTAGGCTCATCCCAAAGGTGGGATGTGTAGACATGAGGGCTAAGCAGACATCAAAAAACCCTCTTCAGCCTGGAGACCAAAACAGGCTGTCATGTGGTTCCTGGGCAGGGAGTGGGGGTGAAAGCTGCTCCCAGAGCACTCCCTCCTCCCCCGTCATGGATCTGTGCCGCCCCACCCCCCCACCCCATGAGCATGCCTGGCAGAGGACAGACGTTTGGGTGGGGAAAGTGAAGGCAGTGCCGGGGCTTGTAGCTCGCCGCAGGCGCTGGGTGACATTACAGCAGCCCGAGACTAGGTCTCTGTGTGGAGGGTTCCCAAGGCTGCCCAAATCCAAGGGCTCACAGAACCAATCCTTTTGGTGTTCAGCTGTCACTGGCCTCTAATTATTCATGAACACTTCTGCATGGCACAGCTCTGAACTTGTTTCTTTGCCATAGAAAGAAAAACACAGCTCCAACCATCCAGGAGAAAGACAAATGCCAACTACCTGATGCATCCAGGCCTTTTATTCCAAGGAGCGCTTAAGGAGTGTTGAATCTACACTCTTACTTCCCAGTTTTCCAAGACCAGAGCTGGATGGGAACACCTCACGTTTCCCCGGAGACTTAGACCCTGCCTTAAGTTCCTGTTTGTTTCACTGTGAAGTAGGGTCCATCAGTCCACCTTGGGCCTTCCTGCCACTGACCTTCATGGGGGCTTTCTTCTGAGTCAGAGAATTTTAGAACTGAAACAGACTTTAGAGGTTATCTACTTCAGTTCTGTCCTTGCGCAAATAGGAAATGGAGGTCTCTAAGAGTTGGGCCACTTGTCCAAGGTCAAACGGACAGGGTAAAGTACAACCAGAATCCAGATCTCCTGGCTCCCTGTCCAGCTGTGGGTCCCCCAAAAGTTCCTTATGAACTCTTAGAGCTTGTTTTTTTTTTTTTTTTTTCCTGAAACTTTCTTTAGAAGGGGTCTTATGGACAGCAGACGGCATGGGAGATTCCCGTAGGTGTTGCCCCAGTGAGATTGGAGAAGTAATTGGGGCGGGGTGTTTATGTGTGATGACATAACCTGTATCTCCAAAAGCCTTAAATGAATTGGAAGGATCTGGTATTTTACAAGACCTGAAACAGGTGTCTTGTTTGTTCACAGAATCTTTTCAGGGAAAGCCATAATGCATCCTGAAAGAGAAGAGAAAATCATAAAGTTTTCAGCAGATTAGATAGTTGAGATTAGCTTTTTGTGATCTTGCAAAGTTTTTGTTTCTTCCCAAATCATATAAGGCTGAGCATGTTGAGCAATCAGGTGAGAATCACATGCAAACAGAGTCTAAGTACTGATAAGAATCCTAAAGGTAAACAGTGAATTCCTACTAATGGCTAAGTCACTAAGGTAAGATCCAGTCTAAATACACACCCTTGGTTAAATAGGGTTTCATTAGCTCAGGTTACAGTGGCTCAGGGAAATTTTTCCTTTATGCTTGTCAAGTGAAATTAATTATATATCATTCATCAATCATTCCTGCCATAGAAGGTCTATGGGAATATTAAGGATTCCACAGACGCTCCCCTACCCGGCCCCACCCCCACTCCCCACCCCACCATCAGCACTCTGGGCATATTCTGGTGCCCATAGCTAAAAGTTCCTGGGATTTTCTGGGAAGTCACAACTGTGGTTTTTACTGATAACCTGTAAAAGTTTCCTTTTTCCAAATTTGACACTCCGTGTGTGCTTCAAGTTACTGACAAATATTTGACTTTGCAGAGTATAGCTCAGACTGCATAGCAAATTAGATTCTTGCAAGTTTCCAATAATAATTTTGTTGAATAAGTAATTCAAAAGAGAAAGAGGAAATAATTTTTAAAAGTATAACCCATATTTTCACCATCACAGTAAACCATTGTTAGAATTTTAATATATTTCCTGCCATTTATTCTTTTGTTTTCTCCTTTTTCTCCTTATTACAAGATAAATATATGTGTACCATAGAAAATTCAGAAAATATGGATAAGAAAAGCACATAAAAACCAGCCATTAACTCATTTATCTTGACATAATCAAGCTTCCTAGTCTTTTTTAACATTCATGTATTTTATTTTACTTAGTTCTAATCATATTGCAAAGCTGCCTTTTTACTTATCTTGTGAAAAAACATACATATAATTTTTGCATTGATTTTTTAAATCATAGAAATACTTATACAGTGTATATGCTTAAAAATCAAACAGCACACCGTCATTTTATAGATGGTTTAGTAGTCTCTAGTGGATATTTATTTAATAATCATTCTATTATAGATGAGATGATTTTATTGGCCTTAATATTTAAGGGTTTTTTTCTCTTACAGTGTTTTATTCATCACGTACTTGGTAAATATATATCTGGTCTAGGCAGTAGGTTGGTTAGGCATCGAAGATAAAATGTATTTGTTTATTTTAAAAAATTACTGAGTGTTTAATATGTGCCTGACAGTGTTCTAGGCATTTGGAATACAGCAATCAACAAACCAGACAAAAATCTTTGCCTTTTCAGAGTTTAAGTTCTGGTGGAGATAAACAATAGATAGTCCTTACTGAGATCAAAATATAGCATCTTTAGAAAATGAGTAGTAAAAATTAGTATTCATATTTGATTTTTATGAATATCTACTCTTTTGTGCATAGATATTTGTGAGTATATCTATTCTCGCTGACTAGAACACAACAGTGAACAAGACATCCTCCCCTATTCTCAATGGGCATATCGTCCAGTGTCTCTCAGAAGGCATTTGGGGGCCCTGGGAAATTAACATCACCAAACGGATATAATGATACTTGTCCTGCTACCCTACTGGATGAGCGTGAAATCAAATGAAATGAATCTGCAAGTGCTTTGAAAGCTTTAAAGTAAGATACATGGTGGAAGAGTTGGTATTAGTGTTTTCAGCAATGGAGAGACCTATAACACATCTGAAAAAAGGAAACAGTAGCACCTAAGGGAGATTGCTAAGGGCCAGATGGGCAAAGCATCTACTGGGGTGGGTTTTCCCAGTGCAGGAGACGTTTTTACCAGTCGACAAAGACCTGACACCACCCTTAAGAATTTATCCTTCCCAGAAATAAAGTTGTTCAATAAATAGGGCCCCTATGATAAAAAATATTTTAGTATCTCTTGATACCTTACTGTATCATCCCACTAATTCTCACAATAGCTACATATTTTTAAAAAAAAACTCTGCTCTGATTCTCATCCTTTCTCTAAGTCAGTGGTTCTCGAACTTTGGTGAGTTTGAGAATCCCCCAGGAACTGGATAACTATCCCAGGGCCAGGTCCTACTCTTTGTGCTCTTTACTGGCTCTCCAGGTCAATCTGCTACATACCAGCACTGAGAATTAATAACTTTTAGCTTACTTACAATCTGACAGTTTACAGAGCTGAAAAATACTTGGAAAGCATCCTATGGATGCCTTCCCTTTATAAGGAAGGCGAGAGATGTTTTGCTTTGTTAAGTGGCTTGTCCAGGGTTGCATAGCCAGCCAGTATCTGAGCCATCATCAAGTCACAGGCCTTTCAACTGGATTGACCAATGTGTTGCACCCTCCTCTCTGCTGTTTCGGGGCCTCTAGGTGCAGAAGTGTCCATGTGACTGTTGAGTATCGGTGGCACAGAGCCACCAGCTCTTGTGTTTGAAGCAGGTGTGATTTCCCAGAGAAAAACTGCCCTTCAGAGTTTCTAGCACTGCCTTACCTAACCACAAAAGTACTTATTTTGTCTGATAACAACGTATTCTATGTAGTGGCCCCCAAGATAAGTTTTTAAAGCACTGTAAAATTTCCAGCTGAACACTAGAGATTTCCAAATTAATCTTCCAAACTAGAACGTTATCCTTTCCCATAGAAAAGCATTTCTCCATCCATCAAGGTCTTTTTCTTCTTCAATCTCCTGCCTAAAACTAAAGGCTTTTATCAATCTTCCCTGGTTCCTTCTGAGTCTGATGCCTGGATTCTGACTAATATTTCCACAATCTGAATCTATGTTCTGTAAATGATATAGCTGTTCCTGTCTTTATTTTTCCTGTGGGACAAAAATGTAAACAGTAATGTGCCATGGAGATGTAATATACGGCATAAGAGCTATGGTCAATAATATTATAATAATTGATGACAGATGGTTGCTAGATTTATCGTGATGGTCATTTCATGATGTATTTAAATGTTGAATCACTATGTTGTACACATGAAACTAACTTACTTAATAGTGTACATCAACTATACGTCAATAAATTAAAAAAAGAAAAACTCCCCCCAAAATGCAAAACAATATATATTGCTTATTTGTTTATGTATGTGTGGATTAATGTTATCTATCTGCCTATCTATTTCTTATCTAGTAGTCTAAACATTAATCAGAAGTTGGAGATAACACATGCAATGTGGCTGACCGTGGTTATCTTTCACAGGTGGGGTTATGGAGGATTTAGTCTCTGTAATACTGTTTACAGTTGTTCATTGCATTTATAACTTTTGTAAGCACGTGAAAAATAAAACTAGTGAAGCATATGTTCTTCTTGAGCGATTTCTTTTCTTAAATGAGTTTTTAAAAATAAATTTATTTATTTATTTATTGGCTGTGTTGGGTCTTCGTTGCTGCACACAGGCTTTCCCTAGTTGCGGAGAGTTGGGGCTACCCTTCGTTGTGGCGCGTGGGCTCCTCATTGCCGTGGCTTCTCTCGTTGCAGAGCATGGGCTCTAGGCACATGGGCTTCAGTAATTGTGGCACATGGGCTCGATTATTTGTGGCACACAGGCTTAGTTGCTCCACGGCACGTGGAATCTTCCTGGAGCAGGGACTGAACCCGTGTCCCCTGCATTGGCAGGCGGATTCTCAACCACTGAGCCACCAAGGAAATCCGAGTGATTTCTTGTATTAAAAAAACAAAAAGGGGGGCTAATTTCCTGGCAGTCCAGTGGTTAGGACTTGACATTTTCACTGTCAGGCCGGGTTCAATCTTTGGTCAGGGAACTAAGATCCCATAAACCACATGGCACGGCAAAAAAACCAGAAACCAAAAACCAAAAACAATAACCATTTCTCCTGTCCAGGTTTTACACCCTGGCAATGCCATGGAGGTTTCTTCTCTTTTAAACCTTTTGCTGATGACAAATTACATTAGAGCAGCCAGAATCTGGGGGAGGCCGGCTTGCGGTAGTTAGGGTTAATTTAATGCAAAAGGCCAGGTTGGTTTGAGGGGAATATTTTGAATTAGAGATTTCTGGCTCCAGGGAGAACTTAATATGAATAGGAATGCAGATTTCTGGTGAGGAGGTGATAAAGGCCTTCATTATCTTCAATTAGTACTTAGCAAAGGGACACAAAGCCTGCGGGCTTGGACCTGAATCACAGATACTCCAAGCCTGCCACCTTCCTGCCTACTAAAGGGAACTTGGCACCTTTCTGCAGGGCTGGTTTGGCATCTGTCAGGCTCTCCTCACTTTGTGCCTAAGCGTCTGTGCGCTCTACCTCCCTCACTGGACCATAAACTCCCTGCGGGCAGGACTAATCACTATTATATTGCCGAGTGCCAAGAGCAGTGCTTTCTCAGAGGTGCCACATAAATACTTAACCAGTTGTGTCACCTTCTTGCTCCCTTTGTTTCTCCATTTCTTTACCAAATAAAGGACAATTTTCTGGGATCAGATTCCAATGAACTTCCCCGTTTTCTCCTGACTTGCCTCCCCTAAACGTACTCTGTGCTCTGGAGAAATGTGACTGGGAGCCAATCCCTGAATAGGGTCAGGATCCTCCCTCCAAGCTACAGCTTGACTCAGAATAAAATCCAAGTTTTGGATTCACTGCTTTTCACTGAAGCTCTGCTGCCAGAACAGAGAAAATGATAGAGTGGTTAATCACGTGGCCTCCGGGGCGGTTCAGGTCCCAGCTCCCCTACTAGGAACTCCGACCTTGGGTAAATTACTCACCCAGGGGAGTGGGAATAAGAATAATACCTACCTGTAGGTTGTTAATGAGTAATTTGCTTTAGCATAGTTCTGGGGAATGGGCTAATGCTGGATATTGTTATTATTATTTATTTAACGCCTTTATGTTAATATCCATCTCCCCCACCACCACCCAAGGCTTTTGAGTTTGCCACGTGAACTAGGAGGAATGAAACTGCTGGCTGTGTGGGTAGCAGGAATCAGGGAAGAAGAATAACCTCTAGTGAGTGAACTTTGAACCTCTTCCAAGTTAGGTTGGAATTAAAGAATGAAGGATGTTGAAAACCTTGCTAAAGATTTTAAGTTTATGGTATAGTCAATGAACTTTAAGGAGTAATGAGATATCTTAAACAAGATATTTCGACACGCTAACCGGCCCACCTTCCCAACCCATTTGGAAGAATTGAATTTTCTTCCAATTCTCCCCAATATATGATGATGGATTATGAACAATAGTTACAATTTAGTAAATACCTATTTTATGCCATCGTCTGTATTAAGCGCTTTACATTTTATTTCACTCCCTTTACATTCACTCATTCACAGCCTCATTCAACAAATACTCGTGGAGTATTTACTAGAAGCCAGCCACTGAAGTGAGCTTTGGGGGGTAGTGGTAAATGAGACTGACAGCTCCTACCCTCAGGGAACTCTCACTCTAGAGCAGACTCAGACAGTAGATATACATGTTATGCCAAGGGTTACGAAAAACAGAGCGTGGCACGTGTGCGATTCCTGTTAGCTATTATTATATCAGCATCAGATCCCAACTCACTTTTCCGTCTTGCTTTTCCGTGACATACTCACAGGCACCAATGTCTTCCAGCTCCATGGAACTTCTTTCTGGACTTTTCTGTCTCTCTGTGCCCACACAGTTCCCTCTAACAAAATGTACTACTGTGTATGTTTGCCTTTTGAAGGTTCTATGCATCCTTCACCACCCATTGCAAATACCACCTCCTCCAGGAGACTTTTTGGTCCTCCCTCTTGGGATCAGCTACCCCTTCCTCCATGCTGCAGGGTTAGTGTTTAGACTTCTAGCACTTACCTCACCCTGAATATTTGATATGATTATTGTACATACTGGTTATCTGCTTTCCTTCTCTACCTGACTGCCAGCTGCTTGTTTCCCACCTCTGTTACTTGCATCTCTTGCCTGTATTAATTCAACTGGTCTAGAGTAGCCAGACTTGCTCTTCTGCAGTCTCTTTTTTAAACCAGGGACCCTGAATCTTCCACCTTTTTTCTCTCCAACTGATCCCATCCATCTGTCTGAGTACACAATTTAGAACAGCTGCTGACAGAGTGATCTTTCTGAAGGGTGAATCTGCAAATTTCACTGCCTTGCTTAAAATTTGTCAGTGGTTGGCACAGTGAAGATAAAATCCAAATTCTATGGCCTGGTGCACACTTGCTCTTTCATAACCTAGACCTGCTTGAACCTCCAGGCTCATGTCTCACTCTGCCTCTCCCACTAGGTCTCAACTCTACCCAGCTGTTTTCCAATGATCTCTTCAGCTTCAGTGATCTCTGCAGTCTCCTCTGCTGGAAACTCTCTCTGCTAACTCCTGCTAATCTTCCGGGTTTCAATTCAGATGGCACCCCCTCCAGAAAGCCATCCTGGATTTCTTCTAGGGCTCCTATGTGCCCCAACAGGACCTAATCACTCTTGATCAAGGTGTCATCATTCATTATTATAATTACATGCTTAATAGTCTGCCTTCACTGCTAGACTATAAGGTCTATGCGGGAAGCACCACTGCTATTGTCCACTGCGGTATCCCTAGCATCTAATTAGTGCTTGATACACAGTAGAGTGTGAAAGAATATTTATTAAATGAGCTGTCTTTGCATCTCCCAAAGTCCTCCTCCAACTTTTAGATGGTTTAAAAAAATACACACATGTAATGCGAAGATGTGCTTATTGTAAAAGAGATTCAAACGAAACAGAATATGTGAATGCAACTACAGGTTCCCTTTTATCCTACCCCTAACTTTCTCTCCTCTGTTCTGTTCTCGTGCCTGGGACGTTAACTGTTCAATGTGTATCTTTCCATTTCTTTATATTGCATGTACCCACACGTGCACATACCTAATACAGTCCTGGTTCCCAAACCCACATGAGTGTTTTAGTAAACAGAAACGGGATGATGTTAGAGGTGGTGTTCTACTGCTCATGTCTGCTTTTTTATTCGGTACATTTCAGAGGTTTTTCCATTTCCCATGTAAATTTACCCCTGCTACTTCATCCTTTTAATAGCTATTTGTATTCCATACTAAGGCTGTATCATAGTTGATTTATTAATTCCCCATTGGAAGACTTTGTATGTTCATCTTGTGCTCACAAATGCCAGCAGAGTTGCAGGACAGGTTTCTAGAAGTGGAATTGCTGGCTCATAGAATGTATGCATCTTAAAATTTTTTCAGTTGTCAGCTATTTCTTCACGTAGTTCTTAGTGGGAGGATTACAAGTTCTCAAAATGTTTAATTTGTCAACCTGGCCCTTGGCAAAACTGTGAGACGGGGGAACTTCATCTTTATATCACGTTTGACCCCTTTAAATTATACCTTCCTGCCCCACCTTCTCTCTATCCCTTCCATCCCAGCCAGAGGCACCCTACCCCACCCCATGTGACTGATAAACTTAGCAATTTCTGGGAGCAGAAGAACATTCCTTCCCTGTGTGTCTACCACCTTTCACATAGTCCCTGTTTCAGTTAATAGGGCCACCATCCAGCCAAGGAAATATCCCTCATGACCTAGAAACCCAGGTTTTCCTAGACTCCTCCCTCTTATAAATTATCCTCAGGCAAGTACCAAATCCTTTCATGCTCTCTCCAGATTCTTCTGGAATCTAGCCTAGCTCCTGTCACCATCATCTCCAGCCAGAGTTTCATGCACAGCCTTGCTCTTAGAGGAGTGGGTTGCAGTCGGCATGATTTTTCACCTGTCCTCTGCTTATAATCTTTCAGAAGTTTCTTCAGGACAAACCCCAGCTCCTTAACACTTAGAGGATCTCTTTGTGGCTCTAACCTTTCTGTGTAGCCTCATCCCCAGGAAACGTCTCACTATATGCTTTCTCCAGCCTCACTGGCACCTCTGCAGGTACATACCTGTGCTGCTGTTTCCTGGATGGCTCTGAAACTCTCTCTCTTTATGTTTTCTGTTCCCACTGACTGGAATGCCCTTCCCACTGACCCACCCTTGCCTGCCTAACTCCTACCATCCTCCAGGGCTCAGCCAAGATTGCACCTCCTCCTTGGCCCATTCAGGTTGGCTTAGGTGCCCCATCCAGTGCTAAACCTCCTCTCACACTGGCCATTCACATCCCTGATCACACTTGTAGTGTAATTGTCTGTTTACTTGCTGGCTTCTCCTCGACTGTAAACCCTCTGAGAGAGGGAATGGTCACGCACACTGCTGGACACCCTGTGCCTGGCACAGCTCTTATTGAAATACAAGCTTGTGGATTTGAGTGAAGGGGCAAATGAATGAATGAATGAATAAGATGTTTTCTGGCAGCCTGTACTTTCATCATGACATGTATTTGTGCCAGGCTTAGAGGTCTGTATGCACTGTGTAATCTAATCCTTACCATCACTCTGTGAAGTAGGTATTGTTATCTCATTTACCGGGGATGTTGAGATGCAGAGAAGCTGAGCTCCTTGCCCTCAGTCACAAAGCCAGTGAGCGGTAAAGCGAGGACTGTAAGCTTGTCTGGTCCCAGAGCTTGTGCCCCAAACTAGCTTGGCTGCCTCCAGACTCTGCCTCTGCTGCTTCCAGTTGATCCTGACTCGAATGGAGGGCTTGGCTGACTCAGTGGCTCAGCATTCTGTCTGATGGAGACTCTCTGTCCTGTAAACTATGTCAAGTAGGTGCTTGTCAGGCCCGGTTGAGATGAGATGGAGTCATAAAGTACTTTTACTCGGTGGACCAGAACAAATATATGGAATATCTAGTTTTAAAAATATTTTTAAAATATTTTGAAAGAATTCCAACTTACAGAAGAGTTGCAGGACTGTGCAAAGAATACATGTATACTCTTTGCCCAGATTCACCAGTTGCTAATATTTTGCTAAATTTGTTTTCTTTCTTTCTCTTTAAAAAAATGTGGGACTTCCTAGGTGGTGCAATGGTTAAGAATCCACCTACGAATGCAGGGGACACGGGTTCGATCCCTCCTCCAGGAAGATCCCACCTGCCGAGAAGCAACTAAGCCCGTGAGCCACAACTGTTGAGCCCATGTGCCGCAACTACTGAAGCCCACTCGCCTAGAGCCAATGCTCTGCAACAAGAGAAGCCACAACAATGAGGAGCCTGCGCACCATAACAAATAGTAGCCCCCACTGGCCACAACTAGAGAGAGCCCGCATGCAGCAATGAAGACCCAACGCAGCCAATAAATAAATAAATAAAATAAAATAAAATAAATTTATTAAAAAAAGTTTTTTTTTTCCGAACCATTTAAGAACAAGCTCCAGCCATTATGTGCCTCTTTATTGCTAACTGCTTCAGTGTGTATCTCCTAAGAACAAGGACATTTTCTTATATAATCACAGACGTGATGAAATTTAGGAAATGTAATATTTATTAAGAATTATTTTTGATAATCAAATTTCAAAAATTATCTCAAAAATGTGATTTATAGGATTTGCCTTCAATACAGAATCCAATCTAGTGCCTTTACTTATGTTGCCTTTTTTTTTTAAAGAATGTATTATTTATTTATTTATTAAAAAAAAAAATTTCTTTAACCTATTGACCACACTGCGCAGCATGTAAGATGTTAGTTCCCTGACCAGGGATTGAACCCGCACCCCTGGCAGTGTGGAGTCTTAACTGCTGGACCATCAGGGAAGTCCTGTATTGTTTGTTTTTTTAAAAGCCCCTGGAGTTGTCCCTGAACCCTTTGAACAGGGCCTCTTACATCAAGTTCAGGGGATGGTGATGGGCTTGCTTGTTGTAATCAGGGGTACCGGAGTTCCAGACTGAGACCCCAGGCTTTGCTCTGCTCTTGACATCGAAAAGTCTTTAGGGCCTCAGTTTCTTCACCTGTCAGTGGGGAAAAGGCAGAGTTGGGCTTAAGCATGTCCAAAATCCTCTCCAGATCTTAAGCCACCAAAATAAATAAACAACAGAACATTATTTTTTAAAATCTTTTTTTCTTAAAAAAAATTTTAGGTAGGAAGAAACCTGCCTCCTTCAAAACCTGTCAGTTCTGAAAGCCTGCTAAATGATTTTTATTTTCCGGATGTCTTACTTCTACAACGTTGTCTTTTCTTTGCCATTATCTTCTGCGAATGCTTGGCTGACAGTCTTTTTCATCTTAGAAGTATTTTGAACATAATATGACTGTTTATTTAATGTCTCGTGCACTTCAGGAGATAATGACCAGAAGAAGGGACTGTTTACCTATTTTTTTCAAGCACTGGAGCTTACTCAGCCCAGACTTTCCAGAAAGCCTACATTAATTTGTCTTTATTTTGTCAGTTTGGAGTTAGATTAGCACTTGTGAGCTTTTATTCTTTCTTTCTGCAATCTGATGTGGAGATACTGCCCAGATTTCTCAGCATTTACATTTTCCTCTCATGGGTTTCACCACCCAGATACAAATACTTTTCGGGAAATCCATAAGATGGTTGCAAAGTTGTAAAACAGTGGGAATGACATTTTGGCCTTAAAATTTCAAAATGATTTTCATTTTCTCCTCTCCGCTATCCTTAACGATTATTTCAAAAGAGTTAGTGGCAGAGTTTCGCTTTTAAATATCAAAACTTCTTTATTTTGAAAAACAATGTCATAAATTTGACCTAGCTTGTGTATATTGAAACTGTGGTACACAATAGGAAAACGTACATTTTCAGATCACGTAAGCACCTAAATATTTACCATGTATTAGACAACAAAAATGCAAAGAAAAAATATGGAAATTTTTTTTTCAAATAGAAAAAAAGTACTGAAACAAGAAATTGGAATAATAATACTAATTACAATAATGACCAACTGTTTTAAGCTTAAAGACTACTTTTTCTAAGATGTATAGTATAATGGCAGATTTTAAAGTGTGGAGTATTTGTTATTTTAAAAGTGGTTTTCCCTGGGGCAATCACATACAGGTGCAAACATCTGTACATTTTGTGAGCGTTTGCTGACAGTCTACTTTGTTCACTACTGCACTGGTCCTGGGCATGCAGCGAGGAATCAGGGCACTGCATTTGGTGGGGGAGACAACTTGTAAGTACATACGTCTAAAGGTAAGCTAAGTGCTCTGTTAGGAGTACTGACACTCCAGTACAAAAGAGCAGGTGATCAGCTCTGTCAAGATGGCTGGGTGTCACAAGGCTATTCTTATATGTTCATTAGCTTTAAAACCTTAATATTTTGCTTCCTAGATAACTTGTGAATTACTCCCCGAGGAATGTTTCTACCCCATCTTCTCATCTGATACAGACCCACTGAACTCTGAGCTCTTTGGAGGTAGGAGCATTTTTTGCTTCAGCGAATCAGGGTGTCTCAACTTGAAGCTGGGTGTAGAGCAAGCCCATAATAAATATTTGCTGAACTCAGAAGTTGCATTGACATTCATAGTTGCCTAACAAGGGCCACCTCATTCAGTATTGCCAGAAATAGAGCTCATTCCTCTGATGATTCCACATTAAGGAGGCAGCTAGACATGAAATGTAAGCCGAGAATGGACCTAAGGAGGTGACATGTAAGGCATCCCCAAAAGGCTGTGAACCTTCTGAATTGGGAGAAAGCCAGAATAGGCAAGGCTGATCGCGCTCAGGCTTCTGGAGTGAGTCATCAACTGAATCTTACTGTGTGGGGCATCAGAGCGGGTGGGAGATGTGGGAAAGGAGGTATCGCAACAGAGGCTCCTTCGGTAAGGTGTGGGTTCCAAGCACACGTAAAAACTGTGTGGTCTTAATTCTGCGAAAAAAAATTTTTTTGGCTTGTGGACCAGCAAAAAAAAATGTTTCTTGTATGTATCTGTTAATCCATTACTCCCTAACCCTAACCCTACCTCCCACCCCCACCCCCCGGCCTTTGGTAACCGTAAATTTGTTTTCTATGTCTGTGGCAAATATTTTTTATTGGTATCTGTGAGCCTGTCTGTTTTTTTCCCCCGTTTCCTACATTTAACTTGTACTGCTTTGGAAACTAAGAAATAAAAGCTTAAATAATTTTGATAGGCTAGGAATGATGGGTTGATAACAAAATGTGTTGGGCTCTGGGTAGAGGAGATGTGGTTAAACAGCAACAAGTGTGGGAAAAGAGAGCTCTTGGGGTTGGCTGAGAGCTTGATATGAATAAGCAGTGTGTTCAGACTGCTGCCCAAAACGCTGATGACTTCCAGGGTACTGACAACACAGTCTTCCAGACATGTGGCCTAGTGTCTGCAGGAAATAATCAGAGATGAACCCACAACTTTATCAACAAATGTTTATTGGTATTTTATTTGTGAGGGAAAAATGAAAGTAACTTAAATGTTTGACAATAGAGGCTCAGAAACAAATCATGATGTGGTAGGAAGCTATGAAAATTTACTCGAAGAATTTACAATATATGAAGAATAATTAGTAACATGATATATTTATATTAATAAATTATGTTCAAAAACATAAAAGCAGAGGCTTTTGCCTGGAAAATTCCCCTTCGAATGGCAGAAACAAAGGAGAATTAACAGTAAAGTGTTTTGACAAGGGAAAGAGTCTATTCAGGTCTCCGTAACAGAATACCACAGACTGGGTGGTAATAAACGACAGAAATTCCCATCTCTTCTGGAGGCTTGGAAGTCCAGGATCGTGGTGTCAACATGGTTGGGTGAGGGCCTTCTTCCAGGTTACACACTTCTCTTGGTATCCTGATCATATCCTCAGGGAAGGGGCTAGGTATCTCTCTCAAGCCTTTTTTTTTTCTTTCTTTTTTAAATTAAGTGGGTCCTTAGGAAAGCAGATGAGACATATGATAGTTTATTTATTTTCTTAAATTTATTTATTTATTTGTTTATTGGCTGTGTTGGGTCTTCGTTGCTGCACATGGGCTTTCTCTAGTTGAGGCAAGCGGGGGCTACTCTTCGTTGTGGTGCACGGGCTCCTCATTGTTGTGGCTTCTCTTGTTGCTGCACACAGTCCCTAGGCATGTGGGCTTCAGTAATTGTGGCTCATGGGCTCAATAGTTGTGGCCCATGGGCTTAGTTGCTCCTCGGCATGTGGGATCTTCCTGGAGCAGGGATCAAACCCGTGTCCCCTGCATTGGCAGGCAGGTTCTTAAGCACTGCTCAACCTAGGAAGTCCACTCGAGCCTTTTTTATAAGGCACTAATCCCACTCACTAGAGCGCCCCTCTCGCAACTTGAGCACCTCCCAAAGGCCCCATCTACTAATATCAGCATCTTTGCAAGTTAGGATTTCAACATGTGTATTTTGGGAGGCACACAAATATTCAGACCATAGCAGAGAGGATATCAGGCTTGGTTTTTAGGGCTCAAGAAGACCTCAGTGGATATTATGGATGGAAGTTATAATCCAAAATAAGGGTGGGCTTTTAAAATTTTATTTTAATCTTTAGTTACAACACTGTAACAGAAGTAAAAATATTTTAAAAGGGGAAAAAATTGACCACAATTAGATTGCCTTTAATGTCTCAGATGTCAAATTATCTTATTCTCTTCTGGTCCCTGCCAATTTTCATGCATTTTTGGGGGATGCAGCCATTGTGTTAGTTCACAAATGCTTGGTAGTCACGTGTGCCTGTGCTCTCCCACACTGTGGCCAATCCCACTAACTTTTTTGACCTAATGGGAGGAGATGGAGTGAGAGAAAGCCTTCACGAAAGAGGTTAAGCAAGAAAAAAGGAAAGTTGAGGCCTCCCAAAAGAAACTTTACTATCTAATAATTTGGTCTCTTAGGCTCTTAGAGTCCTATTAGGCTCTTGCAGTAACCACTTTTCTTATTTGATTCTGATTTAATTGGTCTGAGGTATGTTCTGGTCATTGGGTTTTAAAAATCTTCCCAGCTGATTCTAATATTCAGCCAAATTTGAAAACCATTGTCTTTAATTCAGATGTGTGTGTGTGTGTGTGTGTGTGTGTGTGTGTGTGTGTGTGTGTGTGTGTGTTTAAACTTCAGGTTTGTAGTCTTACCAGATGAGACATTTTAATACCTAATTGTCTTCATTCTCCTTGAAGGCATTCTAAAAACATCTAAAAAGTCAAAATTTTCTATTGCTGAATGGAGTGTTCTACAAATGTCAATAGGTCTAGTTGGTTAACAGTGTTGCTCAAGTCTTCTATACCCTTTCTGATTTTCTGTCTACTTGTTCTATCAACTACTCAGAAAGGAGTGTTGAAATCACCAATTATATGTGTTTGTTTTTCCTTTCACTTCTATAAGTTTTTGCTTCATGAATTTTGAAACTTTGCTATTGGGTGCATTATACATTTGGTATTGCTGTGTTTTCTTAATGAACTGATCTTCTGCTTTATGAAATGTCTCTCTTCATACCTGATAATATTCCTTATTCTGAAATCTACTCTGATATTAGTATAGACATTCCTGATTTCTTATGCTTTGTGTCTTTTTTCCATCCTCTTATTTTTAACCTACCTGTATCTATGTATTTAAAGTTTTTTTTTTCCAGGCATCGTGTAACTGAATCTTGTTTTTTAAATTCAGTGTGACAATCTGTGTGTTTTTTTTTAATTATTATTATTTTTTGGCTGCACCCTGAAGCTTGCAGAATCTTAATTCCTCAACCAGGGATTGAACCCGGGCCCCCAGCAGTGAAAGCGCCAAGTCCTAACCACTGGACCGCCAGGGAGTTCTGTCTGTTTTTTAAATTATAGTGTTTCAACTACTTTTATTTAATGTAATTATCCATGTGATTGGGCTTTAATTTACCACCTTGCTATTTGTTTTCTATTTATCCATTTTTTTCTATTAATCAGAATAGATGTATGCTGAACAAAGTTCAACAAATTTAAAAGATTTGAATTTGAAATAATGCAGAATATATTCTCTGACCAAAGTAGAATTAAATTGAATGTAAATAACAGCGAGATTCCTGGAATATCCCCCAATGTTTAGAAATTAAACAATCACTCCTAAATAACCCATGGGTCAAAGAAAATATTAAAAATTTGTAGAGTGATGCTGAAGCAATGCTTAGAGGGAAATAAATCTACGGCTTTGAATGCTTATATTAGAAAATAAGAAAGGTCTAAAATCAACAGTCCACGCCACCATGCCAAGAACCTAGAAAAAGAAGAGCAAATTAAACTTGATGTAAGTAAAGAAAAAAGAAGAAATTAAAAATAAGAACAGAAATCACTGAAATGTACAATGGAAAATGGGGACACTGTGAGGACTGCCTGCAGCACACAGATTCAGTAAGCACTTTCTGGGCTGGCCCACCTGACTGACCCCTACCAAGGGCTGCAGTGGGTGGTGGGTTGGGACACACAGACCATCTTTGAAAATAAAATAGAAATGATAGACCATGCTTATTAAATAAAGCTGCAATGGGAGGAAAAACAACAGTGCTTCCTTTGAAAATTAAAAACTTCTTTGAAAAATGTCTATGTGATTGGCAAAACTCTAGCTAGTTTCAGCAAGAAAAAGGACAGACATCACCAATATTGGGAATAAAAGAGGTGACATCATCAAAAATCCTAAGTATAGACATTAAAAAGATAATAGGATAATAAAGAAATAGTGTGGACATCTTAGTGTCAATAAACTCAAAAATTTGGAAGAAATGAGCATATTCCTTCAAAGAGATCACTTACAAAAACTGGCACTAGAAGAAATGGAAAATACGAATAGTCCTATATGTATTAAAGAAATCCCATTGGCAATCAAAAAGTCTCTCCCTCAAAACAAATAAAATCCCCCAAATCCACTTTGGGTTAAAGATGTTTAAATAAAATTTTGCTTTTAATACATTCCTTCTCTCATTCCCCCCCGCCCCCGAATCGAGCAACAGGCTTCCTTTATATGAGATTTCATTGTATGTCTGCTAAACTGGTGATATCCTTCATTTCTAGTTCAAGATGGCTTGTTTTAAAGTGGTCATTTCCTTGGTTATTATCATTATTTTGCATTTACTTAAAACTAACAGAATTTACCTTTCTGAGCACTACCATAAATAAGATTATAGAAAATAAAACAAGACAAAGTAAAAACATCAGTAAATATTATTTAAGGGAAAAGAAGTAACCTTAGTCATCAGACAGCCTGACCTCTGGTGAGGCCATGAAGCTTAATCCTTCTATCTGCAACTGCCCTCTTGAGTCTGTTTTCTATGCGTGCTTCAAACTGACGAGTGCACCTCAGCAAACAGCTACCTTTTAAAAAATAATTCCACTTCCTTCTTTTTTACACCAGAAGGTAGTGACTGCCCTGGGAATAGGTGTCATTTCAGCACTCCAGTTGGCTCTGGATCCTGAATTGTTGCAGCCTGTTTGCCTGGTACTCTCCTTGTCTGTGTGAGTTGTTAGGCGTAACCAAAGGCAGCTGATTACTTAATTGCTGAAGGCTGGAAACCAGGTCTTTCATTAGTTCCCATCAAGTGCTTGAGAGCAGCTGATATTTGGCCTGGCCAGGTTTTCCATCCTTCGTAATTCAAAAGGTATACTTTTTTCCTGATGTAGTCACTGAGGCCTTGGCCAGCTGAGTTATACACAGAATCAGCTGCATATTAAAAACAAATTGAAATTTTTCTATAGTTAATATAGATAATTGATTTAAGGCGAATAAATGAATCCATCTTGGTGTCATTGAGATACAGTTCTGTTTTTTCTTTGAAGAGGCATAAAAGTGTTTCACGTTTCCTATTTCTTTCTTTTCTTTTTTTCTTTTTCTTTTTCTTTTTTTGCTGCATTGGGTCTTCATTGTTGCTCATTGTGGGCTTTCTCTAGTTGCAGAGAGTGGGGACTACTCGTCATTACAGAGCTGGTCTTCTCAGTGTAGTGGATTCACTTGTCTCGGAGCGCAGGCTCTAGGTACATGGGCTTCAGTAGTTGCAGCATGCAGGCACAGTAGTTGTGGTGCACAGGCTTAGTTGCTCCGAGGCATGTGGGATCTTCCTGGAGCAGGGATTGAACCCGTGTCCCCTGCATTGGCAGGCAGATTCTTAACCACTGTGGCATCAGGGAAGTCCCCCTATTTCGTTTTAGATCATTGAGGATACTTGAATACATGGAATTTGTGAGTACCTAGTATTCCTATCAAGCAGACTGAACTCTCCATTGGTTTTCTTACATAGTCTACAATGTTGGTTGTTACTGGCAAGTGCAGTTAAATCTAATATCCAAATTCAGTTATTTATATGGATAGTAGGGTTTTGAGGAGTTTAATTTGCCTTTAGAAAATAAGATTTCCCTTCCTCTCCCTCCCACCACCCCCATGTTTGGTTATTCTAATACGGAGGCTATGAGAACCCAATGCCAAAGCAACCAGTTGACAAGGGAAACATCCATGTAATTACTGGTTGTTTTGTCTATACAATGTGAAACAAGAAGTTGGCATGATTTTATTTTTCACCTCGTTGACAGTTTTGTTTTGTTTTGTTAGATTTCTTTGGACTGAAATGATTTGTTGATTCAGTATTGTGTAAATCAATCCCAATTCCACAATACCTCTGTGACTATTAGATGGAGAGAAAGAAAGAAAGAAAGAAAGAAAGAAAGAAAGAAAGAAAGAAAGAAAGAAAGAAAGAAAGAAAGAGCAAATGAAGAGTGAAAAGGATAATTAAACTGAAAGCTAGGAAACTTTGTGATTTTGTTCCAGCTTGTCACCAACCAGTTACGTGACCTTGCGCAGGTCATTTCATCACCTAGGGCCTGCATTTCCTTAAATGTAAAATGAGGAGACCAGGCAAGACAAGTTCTCAGGGGCCTGGAGTTTCACCTTTTGATTCTTTGACTTGGAGGATGCAGAATAAAGCTCCACTGTGATCCCCGGAGACCTGTTTGTGACTAACATTTTCAGTTGGGTCAGGGAGAGAATCCGTTTTGTCATTGGCTTTTAGAACCAGATCATGACTTTTGGCTGCATTTTGAGTTTTTAATTTAATTTAATTAATTAATTTTTTTATAAATTTATTTATTTATTTATATTTGTTGGCTGCATTAGGTCTTCATTGCTGCACATGCGCTTTCACTAGTTTCGATGAGTGGGGGCTACTCTGCATTGTGATGCGCAGGCTCCTCATTGTGGTGGCTTCTCTTGTTGTGGAGCATGGGCTCTAGGCATGTGGGCTTCAGTAGTTGCAGCACAGAAGCTCAATAGTTGTGGCTCACAGGCTCTAGAGTGCAGGCTCAATTGTTGTGGTGCATGGGCTTAGTTGCGCGGTGGCATGTGGGATCTTCCTGGAGCAGGGATTGAACCTGTGTCCCCTGCATTGGCAGGCAGATTCTTAACCTCTGCTCCACCTAGGAAGTCCTATTTTATTTTTTAAATTTATTTATTTATTTATTGGCTGTATTGGGTCTTTGTTGCTATGTGGGCTTTTCTCTAGTTGCAGTGTGTGGGAGCTATTCTTCGTTGTAGTGGTTTCTCATTGTGGTGGCTTCTCTTGTTGCGGAGCACAGGTTCTAGGCACATGGGCTTCAGCAGTGTAGTTGTGGCTCATGGTCTCTAGAGTGCAGGCTCAGTAGTTGTGGCGCACGGGCTTAGATGCTCCATGGCATGTGGGATCCTCCCGGACCAGGGCTCAAACCCGTGTCCCCTGCATTGGCAGGCAGATTCCTCACCACTGCACCACCGGGGAAGTCCTTGGCTGGATTTTTAAATTTAAAAGCATTTTCTTCAGTTTCTTATTACAAATTAATACATGTTGCTTGAATGAAACAAATACAAATTAGCAGAAAGAAGGAAATTTAAATCGCTTGTAATTCTACACTGAGATAGAACTAATGTCAACATGGTGTACATATTTCCAGATTTATAAAGATCATCTCAATACAGTCAGTTCTGGTAATGTTTGTTTTGAAGACGTAAATTTGTTCCAACACGATTAATATTACTAGGGAGCAACTGAGCAGGTTCTTGTATGCTCACTTTCTTCCAGGAGAAACCCTGGGTGAACTCATAAAGCGGCATCCAGCTGTGCGCGTGTGCATACAAACCCCCCCCCAACACCAACATCTGGTGTTGAAACTTTTTGTCCTGATTCTGATGACTATCCTGCCACCACTTCCCCATAACTGGCAACCTGCAACCCTTCCCCTCCCCCGGCACCCTGGTACCCTGGCCAGGCCGGTGCCCTCCCTGTTTTTAATTTCTTTCTCTTTCCTCTCAGCCTATTTTGTATTGTTCCTCACTGTTCTCTGTTCATTTTCCTCTCTTTTTCTCACCTTTCTCTCACTCTTTTTCTCTCTATTTTGTTCTGCCTCTTCCCCACAGGGTGGTGGGCGTGGGACCCCCCAGCAGGTAGCCTGGCAGGCAGGCAGACATCTGCTTCCACAACAAACTCCAGGTCTTTTTCAAGGTAAAGTGCCATATTTATAAAACGCATGTTTAACTTGTGTAGAATGGTGCTTTTTTTTTTAAGTTCCTATTTTTTTTTACTGTGTCACTGACAAAGTTTTTGAGTGTTGTGTCCCAAACCCATTTTCCCATGTTGTGTACATAGTTTTATTTTCCTGATTTTGCATTGTGCAGTAATAACTAATACTTAGCAAATAAATAATAATTAATAACTGAATAATAATTAGATGATAAAAGAACAGTTAAACTATAATTTATTTAAATAATCATCTAATTATTTAATTAGATAACAAATTATTAATTTTACAAAATTTCACCCCAAGAGTTCACATCCTATTAACATGCTGTGTGATGAGATGAGAAGTACTCATAAGGCACTCCTGCTGCAGGCTGAATTCACAGTGAACATCTGGAGGAAAAGCCCTTGAGCAATTGTTTGAGTTTCTAATTCAGTTTCTCAGCTTAAATTTCTAATATAGCAAATATTAATAGATTCAACTCAAATAAATGCTTTGTGGTGTACTAAATAATTTTTAAGAGTGTAATGTGGTCCTGAGACCAAAATATTTGAGAACACCTGTTAAATCCAGTTTCCCATAGCTTTTCATTCCTGCAACAAAAGTATAAAATTTCCTTGGTATACTTTCAGAAATCTTAGACTTCAGAGTCTAAGAATGCATACATACAATTACTGTATGATATCACATATACAAAATCTAAAAAATAAAACAAACTAGTGAATATAACAAAAAAGAAGCAGACTCACAGATATAGAGAACAATCTAGTGGTCACTGGTGCGGGAGGGGAAGGAGAGGGGCACGATGGGGTAGGGAATTAAGAGGTATAAACTACTACGTATAAAGTAAATAAGCTACAAGGATGTATTTATTATACAGCACAGGGGGGTATAACATTTAATAACAACTATAAATGGAGCATAACCTTTAAAAATTGTGAATCGTTACGCTGTACACCTGAAACTAATAAAATATTATAAATCAACTACACCTCAATTTAAAAAAAAAAGCACGAAGACTGTTACTGCCTTGATCCTTATTGCCTACCCTTGACTCCAAGCCCCAACTATAAGACCTCTCCCTATTCCCCAGAGAGGGGGGCACAATTCTTGAGGCGCTAGCCATTTTGTTCCCCCTTTGCCTGGCAAAGTAATAAAGCTCTTCCTTTCTAGTCCTCCAAAAAAAGCATTTTTTTAAAGCTCTTTATTGGAATATAATTGCTTTACACGCTTGTGTCTGTTTTTGAGGTACACCAAAGTGAATCAGCTGTATGTATATATATATCCCCATATCCCCTCCCTTCCGGATTCCCTCCCACCCTTCCTATTCCACCCCTCTAAGTCATGGCCCATCATCGAACTGATCTCCCTGTGTTATGCAGCAGCTTCCCACTAGCTATCTATTTTACAGTTGGTAGTGTAAATATGTCTATGCTACTCTCTCACTTTGTCCCGGCTTCCCCTTTGCCGCCCCCCCACCCCGTGTCCTCAAGTCTGTTCTCTACATCTGCATCTTTATTCTTGCCCTGTCACTGGGTTCATCAGTACCAGAAAGCATGTATTTGTAAAGGCTTCATCTGTATAATGCTAAGCTGCCCTCCAGAAGCGTGGTACCAGTTTATGACCTTTCTTATGATCAGCATATGAGTATGCTCATCTAATTGTGACTAAATTTAGTTAACATCTCAGGTCACTGAA
Organism: Hippopotamus amphibius kiboko; assembly: GCF_030028045.1. Taxonomy (NCBI): domain Eukaryota; kingdom Metazoa; phylum Chordata; class Mammalia; order Artiodactyla; family Hippopotamidae; genus Hippopotamus; species Hippopotamus amphibius. The sequence goes on from NC_080191.1 coordinate 157,197,164, forward strand.
CACCAGCTAGAGTACAAAGGTGGAGATGGTGTTAAAGTTCTCCCAACTTTTTAGAAATATTTGGAACATTTTTATTTTGAAGTTTAAAGTGGACTTTGAAATGTACTTATTGATGTATTGCTATTAGTAAGTTTTAAGCCAGAGATGAAACCTCTTGTTTTGACCTCTTCTGAGAGGAAAACCCTGGAAAGTGGGCATCACAGATGTCTATACAACTCAACAGTTCAAGGCTTGGTTAAAAAGCAAAGGGACATAGCTTTAAATATTATTGTGGCCAAAGACATTGAGTTATAAGTTAAACGTTTTCCTTTGGTAAATTCACAGCCTAGAGGAAATACTACCGTGAAAACACTACTTAGGAAATAGTTTAGCTTCTTAGAATAAAAACACACAGAAATGGCCGTCCTTGTCTTCCTTCTGGCCTTCCCTTTACCCAATCTCTTCTCTTCCCCTCCTAATTAGCCCACTTGAGTCCATATGCTCAAGGAGGCTTTTCAAATAAGCCTTGGTCTCTCTAAGAGCTGAGAGGAGTTTGACAAAGCTGAAAGGGAGTTATAGAAACAAAGCTGGTCTTCTGTCTCTCGTTTTTCCTTTTTTTACCTTAATTAACCTAGATTTGGGTTCACATTCTTTTCTAATTTCTCTCAGCTGCTTTCTGCCCGCTCTCATTGTATAACATGATATATAGTAAGTACTCTTTTATAATCATATGGAACAGAATATATTTCTTAAATCATATCCACCTGAGCATCTCCAGAAATTCTGCTTGTACAACTTCACTGACCCTCTTGGTGTTTCTGGTCTTATTTAATTTTCAAGTATTCGAAACAAAGCCGTTTATTTCACTGTGGGGAAAACAGACGGAAAACGAATAGTTTCATTACAAATTGGTGCATCCTATGATAGAATATTATGCAGCTACACACAAGAATGAAGCTGCTCTTTTTGTACCAATATGGAAAGAGTTCTAAGGTCCATTTGTTGGGTGAGAAAAAGCAACGGAAAATATGAATATATTTGTATTTGCTTGTTTTTGCATAAATTCTAGAAGAATAGACAAGAAACTACATACAATGGTAATGTTTGGGCTGGAGGAAGGAAAAGACGCAGATGGAAGACAAGGATAGAAGTGAGACTTTTCACCTTGTATCTTGTTTGTTTTGAACATGTGAATGTATCATCTTAAAAATTAATAACAATGATAAGAATAATAATTACACTTGTGTTGAGGAAACAGAACCATGACATATTAATAGCATGTGAAAGAGCCCAGCCTCTGACCGTAAGGAGGCACTTTCTCACAGGTTTATATGCTATTCGTAATTCTGGGATTCTCCCCACCATTCATGTGTGTGATGAGCTTGACCTTGGATCTTGGCAGCCCTTCTTAGTTGGAGGGCATCCCTGGAGAGGAGGAAGTGAGTTTTTTCCTTCCCTGCGGCAGTGATAGGACCCTTCCTTGCATTTTTCAGTTGTCTGGGTTATGCTGCAACTGGCAGGCAAGAGAAGAGGCAGCTAAGGGTTCTGGCACTGTCCCCAAGGTGAGCTGTTTCTGACTGCAGGTATCACAGAGAAAGCTTTGAAGAGCTGGCAAAGCCAACGTCTTACTTTCTTTGCAGGATGATGAAGATGCGAGTACTGGGCCAGTTGAAAACATATTCTGAAGGTTTTCATTCAAAGAATATGCTCAGAGGACAATGTTATTAATGATCCTTGGCTGGGTCCAAGTTTGTTAATATTCCAAACACCTTCAGACAGTTCAGCAGCACATGTCTAATTTGGAGTAATTTATTCTGTTAATATTTTGGTTTTCTGCTGCCAGGAACTCTGGGCATATGGCATTCCCGTAAGACATGAAGAAGGAAACCATTATGGGTGATAATAAGGAAACTCACATTCATTGATATGTTTAACATCTTGGCTTGAAGATGAAATTCTAAGCCATGAATCCCAGTGGCTTCCCAGCTCTGTACAGGTCAAAGTACATTTCCCCATTACTGCTGTATTGATTCCAACAATGTAATGACTCTGGGGGCCACTCTGAACCTTGACTTTGTGATGGTGTTAAGAATCACCTGGGATGCTTGCTAAAAACACAGATTCCTGGACTCCACCTAAGCCCTAGAAATCTGCTCCGTTGCCTCAGATAATTCTTATCTGGCAAATTTGGGAAATATTGCGTTTTTGAATCTTGAGAGGAAAGGGATGTTTTACTGATTCATCCTGTCTTTAGGCTGACCTAGTCCATCTGGAATGACAAATGTCTGTCCCCAGAAAGAAAGGATCAAGCATTCTCCATTCTCAGGACGTCATTGTGTGTCAACCTGTGAGAGAAACTTCAGGATCTTCACTTGGCTTTACTAGTGACTCATACTTAAAATATTTGACTTTTCCTTCTTTGCTTACAGGAAGAAGGTCGTTAAATACCTGCGGTTTCTTCACAGAGGTTTCTATTTTAAATGCAGAGCTCAGAAATCTGTGGAGCCATACGTAAAAGTTCAGGGTTATACCCAGTAGAGGCATCTGGTAACAGCTACATAATTTAATTACCCTCACAATACTGCAGTTCACCACACAGTTTCCTCTGTCAGACACTTGGGTCTCTCACGGGGACAGACTAGTCCCAAGCAGAGTGCATTTATGTAACATACCTATCAAACACAACCAAACACCCCTCCTGTAAAAAACATATTCACCCACTACAGAGCAACCAACCCCAATTGGTGTGATCTATTCAATGAAGTTGAGAAGTTGGAATTGGCCTTTCTGTTCTATGATAGAAGAGGTCAAAAGTTAAATGAATCCTGCTCTGGGATTCTTCGAGTGGTGACCCTAAAAGTCTCACCCACAAATTAATTTGCGACCAGGTCAGCAAACGGGTTTATTTTTATTTGACTTAATTGATCAGGAGAATAGACAAGCTAATAATAAATACATTTTTAAAATTGGTTGTTTGACAAATTTTTGTTTTTGATTTGTCACCATTGTGTCAAATCAATCCAAACATCTGAAACTTTTATGAGACAAAAGGCAGTCTGGGTTTTAAACTCAATATATTTTCAGCAAACTTCACTGCACTGATAGCAGAACTCACCCTGCCTATCTCATTCAAGGGCACTGTGATGGTTTCACTCAAAGTTTGCTTTTATACATTCTTATTTTTAATTTTTCAGACTTTATCTTCTAAGTTGTACATTTCTTTTCATTAAAACAACAACAACAACAACAAAATACCCAAAACTTTTGCTTCGTCCAGTCCTAGAAAAAAGGAAGGAGGAGAGAAGAGCAGAGAAGAAATTCAGTCCTGGAGACAGAAGTGGATACAGATTTTATGGGGCCTGAAGCTCATTGTCTTCTTTAAGAAAAATTATTCAAAAATATCTCACTTCTGCAAACTTTATACAATCATATGACCATGTGAACCCACTGCTAGGGCCCTTCCAGCATCTTGGAAAGAGCCCCTGCTAATAAAGGACTCAGAGCTGAAGCTTTATTAGCTTTATTGTAAAACACCTCTGCCTACATACACCTTTTTGTCTGAATTTGAGTACTACCAATTTATTTCCTACACTCAGAAATTACACACTCCTGAATGAGTAAATGACTAAAGGTCTTTCTATGTCCAGATAAAGAGTATTTTGAGAAACACATAAACCAATTCTTAGATGAGTCCCCTGGGGTATTAATGGGCTGCAGGACAGGCTAGTTTCTACCACTCTTCTCGTCTGCCCAGAACTTTGTAATTGGGTGCATTTTTGTAGCATTCATATCTTGTTTTGTAGGACAGGAGGCCTGGATTCCAGTCTCAACTTCACAATTGTAGAGAGGGTTAGGGTGGAAGAAGGAGTAGTTGAACTGCGTAATTATCCAAAAGGAGAGACTGAGGCCTGGAGAGGTGTGGCCGCCGGCCCCAAGTGGCACAATTAGTTCCTTGCTTAGCAAGGACTCCCAGTCTGGCGCTCTTTCCATCTAGTACTTCCTGCATCTTCCTCTAGCTGTGCATTCTTGGGAAAAGGACTTCTGACTCTTGTGATGCTTGGTTTCCTTTTCTCTACAAGAAAGAGTTAGAACAAGATAATCTATAAATTCCTTTTAGTTTTAAGATTATCTGATTTTCTGATTCCCTGCTATTTTTTCTTTTTTGGTCATCCTGATGTGTATTCAACTCTGGGTGACCCATGTCTAGCCCTAGTGCCCAGCACAGGGTTTGCTGAATGCTTTCAGTGGGATGGTGTTTTCCTAACTTAAGGCTTCAAGGTGGGGCTGTGAGCAGAATGGCTTTCCCCTTCGTTTATTACTGCCCTCTTGAACTTTGTTGATTTGATAGTTGTCAGAGAAGCACAGGGCTGAACAGGCCCTGAGAAGACAATCATGGCTTTGTTTCATCATAGAAATGAAGAAGCAGAGGCCCAGGGAGCCTCCCAAGGCTGCTTCATGAATGTTAATGACAAAAAAATGGGAACTTGGGTCCCCTGATTCTCAATGTGATGTTTTCCCCACTACTTTGTTCTCAGCCTTTGGATTGATTTTAAGTAGTTACTACTGGTTCGTAAGTGCCCAAGTTCAATTCTAATAAAACAGCTGCTGAGAGACCCAGATGTCTTGTCCACAGAACAGACTAAAGTAAAGATTCTGGTTGGGATCCACGTTGAGGTTATTCTTGTTTATCTAAAGCCTCTATCGTTAATATATTCAAATTAAAATATGACTTCATTTATTAACACATATTCCTATACTTTTCTCAGGCCTGTAATTCTTTCTGGCCACTGTCATAAACATAAGGGACACCAGTTATTTTAATTTTGCTTCTAGAATGTTCTCCTACCACTAGAAGATCACAGGTATGTTAAGTACCCCCTCTGTGGATCTTTCCATCAAGCCATCTTCCTCCTGCTCTTCCTAAAAACTAGATTCTTCCTTTGCAACCATCTTTGATGAAGTGCATGTCCTGTGCTTTCCCACTAGGTTCAATTTTGGGCGGCCCATCACTATTATAAACTTCCCCAGTGATATCTCCTGGTCACTCTTTGAAGTGGACACAATTTCTCCATTTGTTGAAACAGGGAGTGATGACTTTCCTACAGTTCAAAGTTAGTTGGCAATAAGATCTGAATTCCAACTCAGGTTTTCCGACTCAATTTCTGATATTCTTTTTGTTTCCTCATAGCCACCTGCAGGACAAAACGTGAGGAATGCCAATAAGGTCTCTGAGACAACAGAATTGGGAATTTGGAAGAGGATGGGATACTTACTATTAGCTGGCAGCAGGAAGTGCTTAATGCAAAAGCACTGTTTGGTGTGGGCTGAGAGGGCAGGGTGGGATGTTAGAGGGGAAGAGGAGAGTGCGTGTGTTGGGAGAGGGTGGTCCCTGTGTGAGGGTGCGGTGCAGGTTAGTGCAGACTCTCATTGTCACCCGCCCAGCCAGCGCTGGCTTGGTTTGGGAGCCACTGAATTAAGCCTGTGGAGTCACTCATCACTGTGAGGACAAATGGCCTTTGCCATCAGCTCCTCTTGCCCTTTCTTTATCTATAAATAAATTACGCTTCTGTTCCCTTATGTACGCATTTCTCTTTTTTTTCTCCTTTCATAGAAATAGTCTTTGTAAAGTATGTATCATAAAAGCTAACATGTATTAACTACGTAACTTGAAAGGTAAAATTCCACCATTTAGCAGCTAGTCTTGATCTACACGTTAAGAACTCTTTTAATGGGCAAGGACATTTTCTCCTCATTATCACTTCCTTAAATTGAATAGAACTAGGAGGCCTGGACTTGGCCTTGGGGGTTTTTCAAGGTGATAATGAGATGTCATTTTTGTCTGACTTGTGCCTTCTTTTAGTTCTTGGTGTATTTGCCTTATTATCTCTACTAGGTTTTACGTTGTTTCAGCAGGGACCATGTCATCTCAGTGTTGAATTCTTCACTGTGCCTGGCACAAAGTAGGTGCTCAGGCAGTCAGGGAGCAAGGTGGGGTTTCCAAAATTTTCCTGATGATAGAATCAAAAGGATGTTAAGACAATAAGGATTATTCTACCTTCTGGATGGCAATAGCTCCTAATTCCTATAAGGTTGATTCCTATATGTTTATAATGGAGATTTTTCTTTCTAGGGCCAGAATATTTCTGTGCACTCTATCTGAACATGCTTTTGGGGACCTAGGTGTTAATCGGAAGGTTGCTTGTTGAATATAGACTCCAAGCAGTAAATGGTTGACAGTCATGAGGGTTACTTCCAACTAAGATGTGGTGATGCCTGAACAAGCACACTGCTTTAGGGACAGACACACCTTCACCTACCACACCAGCCCCACTCTGCTGACCCCCAAAGGCCTGCCTTGTTTTCAGACCCCAGCAGACCTTCCTGACAGCTGGGTGTCAGTGGTGCCAGATGCAATCCATTTGCTGACTAAATTATAAGACAGGACTACGTATTTTGAAAAGTTTTCACTCTGAGGTTTGTCTTATTTCTGTCTAGGCTGCTGGACAGTGTCCAATTGTGTGAGTGGAAATGAATTTAAGAGGAGAAGGTGTGGTGAGTGTCATTTTCACCATATCTCATTTAATCCTCCCAACCACCCTATGAGGCAGGCAGAGCTGGGATTTGAACCCAGCTGATTGCAAAGCCCGTATCCTTTACCCTACATTACACTGCCTCCCTATGGACACTCAAAGCTCTCCATGACCACACTCCCATCCATCAAAACATTCTCACCTCTCCCTGCTCAGGCTTCCCTCTAGGAACGTGAAAGGCTCTAAGTTCCCTCTAGTGATGAGCTATGTCTGATCCGGAGGCAGAATGGTCTGTTTGTACTATACCTGTTCGGCTGAGATTTGAGTCCCCAGCACCAGGAAGATTACAATGTCACAACAAGAGTGGGTAAAGGGAGTATAAATTTATGTGCCACGCACACTGTGTAATAGATCCTTAACACAGGTTGTTTCATTTAATCCTCGTTATTATTTCATACAGGGTTAGCGAGACGGCATGTAAGATGGCATGTATGTAAGGATTAAGAATTCAGACTTGGGAGCCATTTTCCCCAGATTTCAGTCCCAGCTTTGCTATTCACTAGCTGCATGACCTTGGGCAGGTCACTTACCCTGTCTGTGCCTTAGTTTGTTTCTCTGTAAAATGGGAACAATAATAATTGAAATTGCCTCATAAGGTTGTAATGAGCATCAAGTTTATAGTTTCTGGCACATGGTAAACTCTTCCCAAGGGTTAGCTATTCTTAGTGCCCCAATTTTAGAGATGACGAATCTGGACTTGAAGAGGTTATGTCACTTGTTCAAGGGTACACAATTTGTAAATTGTTGCACTGGTTTTTAAACCTAGGTGTATCTGCTTCCAAAAACCATATTATTTTTAGTACATATTACTATGTTCAGTAAGATAAAGACAAAGAGATTTTCAGAATGAGGGGTTGTCTCTTAAGTGTGTACTCTTAATAAGAGCACAGCGACACATTAAGTAGTTAAAAGGAGAGTGGGTTTTGAGATGAATCACAGAAAATTGCCCTCAGTTTACATACTTTTCATAGTCTGGCATTACCTCCTGGGGTCATGGAAATAAGCTTGGTCACTTGGGAGCAGCTAATGGTTGTAAACACGAGAAGCCTACATAATGGTTTAGCTTTCATGATTAGAGTGTCCCAATTTTACAGTGAGGAGTCTGGGTTTAAAGAAGTTAAGGGCAGGTCCCAGATGGAATGGAATACTGAAAAGCGAGATATGCACAATCAGCATACACACTGAGAAAGGAGTTTTGGTGGGAAATATTTTGTATGAATCAGTCTAGAGCCAAGAGGCCAGCTTGGGACTGTAGGCTGACTGACTGCTTAGATTGCTTGCATTGGAAGAGGGCAAACAAATTGAGGTCAACCACCAAGAGTAGGGGGAAGATGCAAGAGGGGAGACAGCAGTCACAGTAAAGGCAAGATAGGAACTTTCGTGGCTGGAGGGAATGTCAATAGCTACTTCCTTTCTGATCAGGTATATGGTACCATGTATTAAATACCTCAAATGTGCCCATCTTATATACTTTTCATACTTTCTCCTAGGACATACTGAATGATAGCCAAAGCTCTGTACTCATCACAGTGTTATTAAAAACAGGGAAATTTTGGAGATGATTTGTTCCAACATAAATTGATAAAATGGAATAGTATGCAGCCATTAATAGTACTTTTAGGAATGGTTTTTAAAGTCTATGGGAGCAAGGATCTTGTATAGCTTGTTCCTATCTATGTATTCCTTGCTTAAGACAATGCCTGGCACATAATAAGAGCTCAATTAATATTTATTAGAGAAATAAATATAACATTAAGTGTCAAAAAAAATTACCAAAGGATGCTAAATTGAATCTCTTGCTTTGAAAAGAGACCATAGAAAAGGGACTGTTATACTAAATGCGATACTCTGCAGATCAACCAGTTTGTAAGGCAGAAATAGAGACACAGATGTAGAGAACAAATATATGGACACCAAGTGGGGAAAGTGGGGGAGGCAGGGGTTGGGGTAGGATAAATTGGGAGATTGGGATTGCCATATATACATTACTAATAAGAAAAAAAATCAAATTGTACACTTTAAATATATGCAGTTTATTGTATGTCAATTGTATCTCAATAAACGTTCTTAAAAAAATTAATAAATGCATGCATGCAGTACCCTGAATTGGATCCTGAAACAGAAAAAGGACATTACTCAAACCATGAAAAGACATGGGAGAGTCTTAAATGCACATTGCTAAGTGAAGGAAGCCGATCTAAAAAGGCTACATATATTCTATGATTCCAACTATGTGAGATTTCAGAAAAGACAAAACTAAAGAGACAGTAAAAAGATCAGTGGTTGTCAGGAGTTCCAGGAGAGAGAGGGAAGGGAGGAATAGTGAAGCACAGCGGATCTTTAGGGGAGTGAAATTATTCTGTATGATATTGTAATGGTAGATAAATGTCATTAGTCATCTGTCAAAACCCGTAGAACTATACAACACAAAGAGTGAAACAATGCAAACTATAAACTTGATAATAGAGTAGCAATACTAGCTCATTACTTTAACAAATGTACTACACTAATACAAGGTATTAATAATAGGAGAAGCTGTGTACAAGGTGTGGAGAAGCTGGGATGGGATGGGTATGTAGGACTTGTACTACCCACTCAATTTTTCTGTAAATCTAAAGCTGTACCAAAAAAAGTCTATTAATTTTTTTTAAAAAGAACATTAATGGAAAAGCTGGCGAAATCTGAATAAATTCTGGATTTTAGTTAGCAATAATGTACCAATGTTAATGTCTTAGTTTTAATAAAGTTACCATAGTTATGCAAGATGTTAACAATATGGGAAACTAGGTAAGGAATACACGAGAACTCTGTACTATTTCTGTCACTTTTCTGGAAATATAAAATGAATCCACAATGAATAACTTATTTAAAAAAGAGTGCATCTCAGCAAATGACAGAGCCTCCTGGCTGACAAACCCCCAGGCACGGACGCTGTCATCCAGTAGGGCAATGCCCAGAACACTGATGCTGTTCAGGTGGCCGGAAGTAGATGATAAAGGGGAAGTCAAACGCTAACACTTTAGTTCTGGACTTTAGGTGACAGCAATGGCACCCAAGTTCCTAAGAGAGGACGTTAAATGTGGTATGTGTGAAACACTAAAGTACGACGCAACAAAGAATTTATACCAATTGCCATCATCTATTTTTGGAAATAAATTAAAATGACAAAGGAAGGACACTTGCAGTTGTGCCTTCTAAACTTGTCTCATCTTCTCTCTTGGAACATTTTCCTTTCCTTCTATCGTCCCACTTTTATTGAGTGATTCCATTAGATCCTGGGGACTCTTCCAGGAACAAGACAGGCGTGAGCCCTGCCCTCAAGGACTCCAAAACGTGGCCTTCTAGAGTCAAAGAGTGTTTGCCCCTTGGTGCACGCTCTTATCCTGAATGACCTCAGTGATGCTTTTATTATTTGTTGGCCTTTAACACACTCTCCTAGGTCCCAAGCAGAGTTGCTATTACCACTTTGTGCTGTTCTGCAAGATTTCAAAGACCTTCTTGTCCCGGTTTTGTGATATCTTATCAATGGCCACCCCCTCCAAAATTACTGTCTTAAGGATTTCTTTAAATAACCATCAACATATCATTATCCTTCCTTTGAAAAGAATAGTAGCCACAGGGAGATGGTCATAGGGGTGGGAGGAGCAGTCATTTAGCTAGTGACCCTAGAAAGTGTTGAGTTTCACACTAGGACTCCCTAGACTTGGCTCACACCAAACTGGCCCTGATATTGGCTCATGGAAAGAGAGAATCCTTTCTGGGGCACCACTATCAGCCCCAGCTCTCAGGAGCTTAAATACTGGACTGTTACCCCTTTACTCCTTGTGGTTTCCATCTCGCATCTGGCTCTTCCTTACCTGCCTGCATATTTAATCTGTTTCAGCGGAGCAGCAAGGGCAGGTGTTCTTAGAGACTTTGTTTTGTTTGGTGGGTCAGTGAGGAATTGCAGAGAAAGCACCCTATTTCCCTGGTTCCCACCGCCATCCCTGGTTGGGGTAGCAGGGTGGTGTTGGCGGGGATAGGAGTGCAGAACGTGATGAACACATATTTTGAGGTGTTCTTTGCCCACAGTTATTTCCAATCGATTTTAGGAGGTGTATGTAATCTATGACCACAAGCATCTGAACGAGGTTCAAATCTCCTGTCTGTAGATGGGGTGAGGCTTGTATGCTTCCGCCTCTGACAGATGGGCTGGATGGCAGCCTGGAAATGAGGAGCTGGAACCTGGATAATGACTATGGTTCAGCCCCAGGTAGAGGGCTGGCTTTGTGGGTGTGAAGCCGCACAGAGTCCATGCTTAAAATGGCCACGTATGAGGTTTAAGGCTCTGCTGTCACTGTCTGGAAATCATTAGTAATGTTCGAATGAGAGGTCCACATTTTAATGTTGCACTGGGACTGTTGGGGCTGCTATAAAAAGTATGATAGACTGGGTAGCTTAGAAACAACAGAAACTTGTTTCTCACAGTTCTGGGGGTTGAAAGTCAGAGATCAGGAAGCCAGCATGGTTAGGTAAAGGCCCTCTTTGGGGGCTCCTTGTATTCTCATGTGGTGGAAGGGGTGAGGGGCCTCCCAGGGTCTCTCTCATGCATGAGATTAGCTCTGCTCTCATGACCTAACCACCTACCAAAGTTTCCACCTCCTGACACTATCACTTTGGGCACTGGGATTTCAACAATATGAATTTGGGGGGGACACATTCAATCATGGCTGTCCCACCAATTACGTAGTCAGTCCTGCCCGGGTGCAATAAGCACAAGGGGATTGGACAGATTGGGGTTCAAAGCTGGGCTCAGCTACTTGTTAGCCATGAGATCATGAGCAAAACCTTACTTAAATCTCTGGGCCTCAGTGTGTTCATCAGTTAAATGGGGATACTTCCTCATTATGAGAAATATTTATAGGAGAAAACATAGTTTAAAGAACTAGTGTGGCACCAGGCACACAGTGGAGATCTTGTTATCCATGCTGCCATCCATCTACCCATCCATTTATCCAAATATCCAACAAACACTGTTTCCTCATTTGGGTAAGGCATTATGCTAGGTAGGCCCTGTTTGGGATGCAGAGTTGAGAAAAATGTGTTCTCAAATAGTTTACAATATAATAAGTGATAAGACCCCTCTGTTCACAATGGTCCCTTCCAACCTAATTTAAATATAGTATCACTTTGGGAAGTGGTTATTATTTGCAGGAAGTTAGGGAGGAGGTAAGAGAAAAGTAGGATGTAAGACTTAAGGATGAGAAGGTAAGTTTGTAACTTGGGAGAGCCTTCCTTTTAGAGAAAAGTTAACAGAGAGCTTCCACAAGTGTAATCTCATTCTAACAAGTATCCCAGGGAGGGAGAGGGTGATAAAGTGGATGAAGGGAGACTGAGGAAGAAGGCTAGGGAGGGAGGTGGCCGAGTTACAGATCCAGGAGTAAGCAAAGAGCAAAACTGGACCCAATAATTGGATCGAAATTTAACACTCCCGTTGACAAAGCAAGCAGTGTGTTTTAAATAATGACAGATTTCTGGTTTTAACCACATAGCTTTTATCAGGTTAAACATAAAAGCAGACTAGCAAGGCACATACATGGGGAAATTTACCATCTTGGTTTAATAAATGAGTTTATGTGCTGTGTTGAAACAGTGCAACTTCCTTAATCCAATATCTGATGAAGGAGCAAGGATAGAAGAATTAATTTACCACACACTAATTAAAGAGGGGAATGCACAGTATATACGGTGAAAGTCTCTGAAATGAATATTTGATAAACAATATCTGGTAAATTAAAAACCTGAAATGTTAAATTAAATGCAAATTAAAAATCTGGAATGTTAAATTAATTAAATACAGAAAACTGCATCAAATAACATTACAGGTCTCAGTTAAATCAGGGAGAAAAAAAGACAAGTTACTCGGCATCACTTCTTGCCAGCGTCTGCCTCTGACTCACCTGTTGGGAATAAATGAGGGCTGACAGGAGCTTCAGCTTTATTCGTGAATTTACATGTGGCATGCACAAACGTTTCTAGGTACTTTTTACTTCGTGAAGCTATCTGAGGAATAAAATGGACTCTCTACTTTATAATGGAAAAAGTACTGGGAGATTTATTCAAGTCATTGGATCTTCTTCTAGCTTGAGATAAGCACAGACTTCTACATAAAGGGACCCTTCTAAGGCAGTGACTCACACTGTGTAGAGGCTGAGTTTATGTCTGATGTGCAGCAGAGGAGTGAGCTTGGAGAATCAGGCTCAGAATGTTCCTGGAGACCTGCCTCTTGCTGTGGCTTTGCTCTGGAAGAAGGCCAAAATGTCCCGGTTGTCCTATGGACATGAGCCCCATGGCCCTGTAAAGACATCTAATGGGTGAGGCCAGCCATATTTCCTTGTTTCTTGAGAATGGGAGATGCGGCCAAACCATTACCTACCGTCATCTGACTCTTCATCTGAACACAGGGTCAAGTTCAACAGGCCCCATGGATTCGAAATTCTGCTCCTGCCACTGTCTATTGGGTGATTCTGGGCAGGGCACTCATTTTCCCTTTCCCATTTTCTCACCTGTTAGATAAGGGTCGGGTTGCTGACACCACAGAGAGTTGCGGGCAGGAATAACTAATCAACCTGAGTGCCTCACAAGTTTCATTCTAACTTCTGCAAATTAACGAGCATTCTAAAGCTGTCATAGACTGCCAGAGTAGTTTTTCTTAGTCTAAGTCTCTGTGTCTATATTACGAACACTTGAGATATATAATTCATTTTTTTTTAAAGAAATAAAGGTATGCTAGTGAATTGGAAATTTCACAGAATAGATTATTTTCACCTTCTGCTGCGCCATGTAGTACCTTGTTCATATCTCTTGTTTCCAGTTCTTTGCTAACATAGACAAAGAACACTCCTTGGCCATGTCTTTTGTCCAATGTTTCTCTAGAAATGTAATTGAGAAGTGGAATCTATGATGGGCACATGAAAAAATGTAATAGATGCTGCTAAATTGCCTTTGAAAGTGGATGAACCACCTTATATTCTCACTATCAAATATAAGAATATTTGCTTTCCTACAACCTCAAGACTGAACATTACCAGATGTGCTACCTTTTGCCAATCTGGTGGGAAAAAAAAAGGTAACATCCTAATTTGCATTTCTCTGAATATGGATAGGACCAAGCAGCGTTTATATTTTTCCTGGTCATTTGCAGCTGATATAATCTTTTTTTTTTTTTTTTTAGATTTCTTTTTTTTTTTACTGTGGACCATTTAAAAAGTCTCTATTGACTTTGTTACAATATTGCTTCCATTTTATGGTTTGGTTTTTTGGCCACAAGGCACGTGGGATCTTAGCTTCTGACCAGGGATCGAATCCTCGTTCCCTGCATTGGAAGGCAAAGTCTTACCCACTGGACCACCAGGGAAGTCCTGTAGCTGATATGATCTTAAGTGGTACATATGCATGCTATTCCAGGTGAAGGGCTCAAGGGAGGCTTTTTGGAAAAAGAGTTCATTTGAACTGAGTCTTTAAGGAGAGAAGAGATAGCACCTGGAAGACAGAGTACACGGTTGAAGACAGGAAAAGAGGGGACCTAAGTAGCTCCTGTTGAGCCTTCCCTCAGTGGCGGAGGACAGGGTGAGGAAGTAGGGAAAATGTTGGACTGTCCTTCCCTTGGAGTCTGGCCTGTTCCCCTTCCCTTTCCCAACACCCTTTGAGCAGCAAAGGCTGTGATTGCGGCCAAGAGTCAATGGATCCAGAGATGGGGGTGACTTGGTGTCAGGGGGCAGAAATCAACTGTTGAAGGCTCATTCACTTACATATCTGGTGGTTCATGTTGGCTGTAGCCTGGGAACCCAGCTGGGTCTATTGGCCAGAACGTCTTCATGGGGCTTCTCTGTATAGTTGCTTGGGTGTCCTTACAGCATGGTAGTTAGGTCCTAGGGGTAAATATTCCAGAAGAAACAAGGGGAAGCTATATCACCTTTTAAGATTAGTGTCAGAAGTCACATAGCATCACTTCTGCAATAGATAAAAGCCTAGATTTAAGGGAATGGAACATAAACCCCACATCTTGATAGGAGGAACATCAATACATTCTAACAAGAGCATATGAGATGCAGGATAGTGTTGCAACCATCTTTGGAAAATACCTTCTGCCAATATATCCCCCATAAGGAGCCATTGAAATTTCTATGAGAAAGTCATTGCCAAAAAAGTGATAACCTTCCCCAGGAAGCTTGATGTGTAAAATATTCCATCACAGAAGATAATGTGAAAATTGCTTTGAGATCATGGTCCCAGCTTTATCATTATGTTATTCTTTGAATTTGGGAACATTATGTAATATCTTCAGGCTTCAGTTCTCTCACTTATAAATGAGAAGGGGGAACAAGATGACTTCTAGTTCTAAGCATAGAGAAAGCAAATCACATTTAGCCCATAATATTCCAGATTGCTAGATTTCTGCATTAACCTGAGACAGTTTGTGATCTCTAGTCTAATCGACACATAGATTAGAAGATGTTTGATGACATCAGCAGATGTTTGATGACATCAGAAGATATTTGATGGCAAGAGATTGGAGCAAGTCCAGTGTCACAATGATACATTTGTAACTGGGATAGATTTGGAATTTCCTTTGAGACAGTTTATAAATTGAAGGCTCAGATTTACTGAATTATTTGAAAAGTCCATTAAAATCCATTAAATGATGCCATGGAGATAATCTGGATTAAAAAAATATACCACAGTCAAAATTGATAATTTAACTTAGCTTAAGTGGTTACAAGTCATACCAGATCAATTTTTAAACTAGCTCATTTAGCTGGGCTGTGAACTTAGATTCTAAGGATCATTCCCATATGATAAAATTAGACCATTTTTATGAGAGAAGAGGGGCAGCTGAGTTAGTATTGATTGCATTAACAGTTTTCTTCTTCTCCTTCTCCTTCTCCTTCTCCTTCTCCTCCTCCTCCTCCTCCTCCTCCTCCTCCTCCTCCTCCTCCTCCTCCTTCTTCTTCTTCTTCTTCTTCTTCTTCTCTTCTTCTTCTTCTTCTCCTTCTCCTTCTCCTTCTTCTTCTTCTTCCCCTTCTTCTTCTTCTCCTCCTCCTCCCCCTCTTCTTCCTCCTCCTCCTCCTCTTTCTTCTTCTTCTTTAGTACTCAATTTATCCCAGGCAGTAAGCAGCATAGCCTGTGTTTTTAAATTAGTACATCATATGAGACTAATGTTGAAATTGAGAAGAACCAGTTAATAATTAAAGTTGGTTCACTCCTTCAACGAAAAGTGAAGAACATAGACAGGACTCTGCCTAAAGAAAAATACTTTATATGTGTACATGTATTTGTGGGTGTACACATTGATATGTTTGTTTATGTACATATGTGTGTGTGTGATAACATTCTAGGGTACATAAGATAGAAAGGTAGAACATGATGCAAAGAAGCAAAACCTCAAATGGACAATGATATTCATCGAAAGCTCAGATTAAATGTGATTTAAGGAACAAATGCAAGGGTACGATCTGTTTGGTATGTAATCTTGTGTAAGGAAATAAAACATATAGAAAGATTTGTGGGATTTAAGATAGAATGTGCAAGTGCACACACATTCACAATTAAAGAATTATTGGAATTAATATTAATCCTTTGGTTTCCTTTTTCTCTTTAGTACTAACCCAACTCTATCTTGAGATTTTTTTACTCATGAAGAAAAAAATATCTCCATGTTCATGGACCATACTGCCCCCACCGAAGCACAATATGAGATTGGTCCAAAAATAAAGTTGCAGATTTGCATTCTGTGGTAATTAAAAAAGAAACTTCCGATATACTAGTAGCATTTCCCTGTAGGTATAGTCAATTTCCCACAGCTATAGAAGATATAATTATACTGATGTAAATCACAGCTAGATGCCTAGAAGGGATTGGCCTTTCACCTTCTTTAATTCATTGAAAGATCTTATCTTTTTGACAGGTACTGTCAGGCAGAGCAAGGGGCTGGGAGGCAGGATATTTTTCTGGTAACTAATTTGCTTGAAGAAAAAAAAAAGTATTTATTGCAAACACTCAAAAGGAGTAAGATAATCCAGGTTTAGCAGAAAATTTTCTACTTTTTTTTTTTTGGCCGCCTTAATGATTGTCCTCATGTGCCCTGCCTCCCTCTCTCTCTGTTCCTAGGTCCTTTCATTCTCTTCCTCTCCCATAAAACACTAACCATTCCTTCAGACCTCATGTTTCCAAAATATTTGTAAAGAAATGTGCATATAGTTACACACACACACACACACTCTCACATATTTTTCCCCCTTCCTTAGAATGAATCCTTGTTGCCAGCTTTTGTGCTTTACATTGTTTGTACAGAAAAATCAACACTGGAAAAAGCCAGCATTCTGGGAAGGACTTTCTACCCCAACCAGGTCTGACTTACTTTCACAGTTGCTTCCTGGTTTGCTGCTTTTGTTCAAAGAGACATTTGCTTTTGGACAAAACCACCCAGAGTATAAGGTTGGGTGTCTAGGATTGCGTGAGAGTCAAAGCAGCTCCAATGACTGATGGGAGCTGGTGCTGAGAATCCACGAAGCAGAAGGAGATGTAGCATCAGCCACCCAACTGGAAATGAAAAGATGCCTGAAGTTTGGTAGTTTCTCTTACCCTCCCCCACATTCCTTTTATTTTTGTGGCAAAACTTGAAACAAAGCTATGGTAAAAGTGCTTTTCATTTGGTGGGTGGTGGAGGTTCTGACTCAGGCTTTGCAAACATGACATTGCTTGAACCCCAAGATGAATGCTCCCGCAAGATTCTGGAAAAACAAAGCTGCCTGCTCCATTGCGTGGCATTGGTCCCCTCGGGAATTCTGGCTGAGCTGGGGAGGCGGCCTCACAGGTGCAGGTCTTCTGAGGCACATGAATGGAATCGCCAGAGTTCAAAGGGGTTTTGAACTTTAGATCTAGGCTTTCTTGGCTGCATTTAGCCTATTTGGATATCAGGTTTAGGTCTGGATCTACTAAAGCAGACATTTCCAACTCTCTCACTAATATTTTACAATTATTTTAAGAAACTAGATTATGTTAGTAAAAAATTGGAAGCATCTAGTACCCAATATAGTGGATTATTAAATAAATTATATGTCCGTATGATGGGATAGTACATAGCTATTAAAAATGATGCAGTAGAAGATAATGGAAAGGTTTCATGATGCGTTGTTATGTGAAAAAAAAATTATAAAACTATGGTAAGATGGTATCCCATTTTTTGGGAAAAATGGAAAGGTAAAGAAAAGAAAAAGGTAGATACATGTAGAAAAATTGGACTATCAATTCCAAAATGTTAAAATGTTAGCATTAGTTATCTATGGGTTGTGGGATAGCAGGGAATTTAATTTTCTTCTTTTTGTTTATCTGAGTTTTAAGACACAGAGAATATGTGTTACTTTGTAGTAGTAATAATGATAATATAATTTAAGAAAAGAAACTGATTATATGGTGCTCTTAAATCTTCTCACTTTTCTGTCTGGCACTTGGCACCAAGGGAATAAAAATAACAAAACTTGTGGTATAATTATGGAAAGATCAAATGACAGGAAGTACCCAGAAATTCCCTTAGAAAGCCATAGACTTTGGGCCTGAATACAGTGAGCATCCATGCTCATTCCCAGTCCCAAGTGCACATGATGGTAAAAGACTACATTTGCTGGGTCCCAGCATATACATGGGGGTTTGAGGTTTCATAAGCCAAGGTGAAACTGACTTCATTACAGAAAGGAAATATTTTAGCCAAATATTTGCTGCTGCTGAATGTTCTGAGGGTGCAAAAATTTTAGCCCAAATGTTCAAGGTTAAATAGGTTACTTATTCCCAGTCAACACACTAGTCTATTTCAGTGTTCAGAGTCATTGTGTAGAGCCTTTGCCAACTCTTTGCCCTATAGACGTGCAGTAGGTGAATAGACAGTTGGGCTGCGGATCTCATGGCTGAGTGGCAATGTTTTAGGTAAGCCATGGAACCATGAATGCAGGACTCCCTAGTGCCCATTGGCCAAGTGAGCGCTCATCTGACATCTTTGGTCAGTAAGGCCTTTGGCCTCACAAGACTAAGAGGCAGGCTATTGTTTACTTATGGACCACTGTGGGCCAGGCATTCCACATGCCTTGTCTCATCTCTGTACAAACTCTGCAATGTGGGTGTGATTATCCCTCCTTTTACAGATGAGGAAACTGAGGCTCAGAGAATTTAGGTCATTAGGCTTGAAACTTGTAGTGCTTAAGAACCCAGATCTGCCTGATTGAAAACCCAATGCCTGTTCAATCACCAAGACCATGATTTCATTGTATACACAATCCCCCAGCCTCACCTGATTATTTTCAAGTGGCCTATTCAAATCCAGATACTACTGTATATTATAAAATTACTCCAACCCTTTCACTTTCTTCCGTCCTTCCTCCTTGCTTTTATCCATTCTATTTTCTTTATTTTTCTCTTTCTTTTTAATCTTTTAAACAAAGAGAAACAACATTTAAATTTAAGAAAAAGCAACAGGCAATTTCATTCACTGTGCTCTGCTCTGTAGCCTACCAAAGATATCTTTTGCTCCATTAAAAAAGTTATGCAGGACTTCCTAAGTGGTGCAGTGGTTAAGAATCTGCCTGCCAATGTAGGGAACGTAGGTTCAATCCCTGCTCCAGGTAGATCCCACATGCTGCAGAGCAACTAAGCCCGTGAGACACAACTATTGAACCTGTGTACCACAACTACTGAAGCCCACACTCCTAGATCCTGTGCTCCACAACAAGAGAAGCCACCAAAATGAGGAGCCCACGCACCACAATGAAGAGTAGCCCCCACTTGCTGCAACTAGAGAAAGTTCGTGTGCAGCAATGAAGACCCAATGCAGCCAATAAATAAATAAATAAATTTATATTAAAAAAAGTTATGCAGCTATAGCTTCTCTCTTTCAACCCAGGTTATCATATTAAACCTTTACTTTACTAATGGAAGAAGGGGAAGAAGAAAATTAACATATATTGATACCATTTATTTTTAGAAAACCCTCTTTATTAAGGAAGATTTTTAAAACAAAAACAAATAGAATAGTATAATGAACCCCCGTGTACCCATCACCACTCACCTTCAACACATGAACACTCTTATTTCACCTAAATCCTCCATTCCCCTCTCCCATATTGTTTTGAAGCAAATCCCAGGCATCATACTATTTCATCAGTAAATAATTAAGCATGTATCTTGAAAAAATAAAGCCTCTAAATAAAAACACACAGTACTATTATCATATCTAAAAAAATTAACAATAATTCTTTAATATCATCAAATACCTAGTCTGTATTTAATTTGCAGTTGTCTCACAAATTTCCTATTGTTTTTATAGCTTATTGAAATCAGTGTCCAAATGCAGTACACATACGATTTGTTATGTTTTTTGTCTCTTTAATCTGTGTGTCTCTCTCTCTTTCTCTCTTCATGTGATGTGATTTATTTGTTGAAGAAATGAGCCCATTGGGACTGTAGAATTTTTCAGTCTGGATTTTGTGGGTCGTCTCCCTGCAGTGTACCTAACATATTCCTCTACCTCCTGCCTGTATGTCTTATAAATTGGTATTTGGATCTAGAGGCTTGGTCAGATTCAGGCACTTTGGGGACAGGCCACTGGAGTAAGGGTCAGGATACAGACTTGGTTCAAGCCTTGGCTCAGCAACTTTCCAAGAGGGACTCCAGATGAAACTGGAATCTCTCTGAGCCTTAGTTACTCCATTTGTCAAATGGCGATGGACACACCCTAGCCACCTCTCCAGCGCTGATGTAAAAATCAAATAAGATAATGCCAGTGTTTTGATACTCTTGCAGCTCTATTCAAATGAAAATTATTTTAGTTGATACTTATTTCTTTTAATTGTGAAAAATAGCATAGTTAGGAAAAAATGTAAACTTCTTAACACTTTATTTTTTATCTTTGCATATTTTCCTGGTCATTATGCACATATCAAAATTTTACAGACTTGAAATCATGTTAGGGTACCATTTTATATTTTGAATTTCTAGTTTAATAATTCTTTAATTAATATGGTTCTGGGTTGCTGTATGATAATTATTGTTTTTTGCAACCATGGTTGAACATTTAAGTGATTTCACTTTTACATACAAAACTGCCACAAACATCTTCTTGCACGAATTATTTCCTTAGAATAAACCCCCAGGGGTGTGATGACTGGGTGCAAATATATGGGCATTTTTATGGCTCTTAATAGATTTTGCCACATTGCTTTCCAAAGGCTAGTAAAAATGAACCTGACATCAGCAATGAATGTGTGTTGTTTAAAGTGATTATTTTAAATCAATTATTCACCAGCCATATGTGAAGGTATGTTCCAGGATCCTTGTCTGCCAGGACCTTCCACTTCTGACTCATTCATTCATAAGAAACAAGTACATAAAACAAGGAGACTGTGTATGATGAATAAACAAGAGTTCTATTAGTTAAGATTCTAGAAAAGCCAGTGTGTTGTTGTTGCATGTGATACTTGTTTGCCTGTTTGATCTTATAGATTTGTTGACATTTTTGCAAATTTTCTGGAACATACAGAGAACCAATACATACTGCATTATCTGAATCTTTTATAAAAGCATATATAGAAGTAGGATTTTTTTCTCATCCTATTTTTCAGGAACTTTTTTTTTATACCAATCAAAATCTTGTTTTGTTTTGTTTTGTTTTGGGGCTATCCTTTAGGGTATGTTTCAAAAGCAAGACTGAACTCTGAGTGGATATTAATATGTATGTATACTTTCAAATTATGGAATTATAATAACATCTATCTTCTATGCAAATAGATTGTTTAGCTTTCAAAGCTCTTTCATGTGTTTTTCTCATTTGACCCTCACAATACTGCCTGGGATAGGTCAGGATGACCTTATCATCTCAGTTTGACAGATGAGGAGACTGAGGTACAAGGAAACTTGCCTAAGATCATTCCCCTTCTCAGGGCTGCCACTGCCTCCTGGCTCTTTTCACCCAATTGTACAATCTTTAAAAATATGCTTTCATGTTAGTACTGTGATTTTTAATTAGCATTTGAGAAATACATGGTTATATAGAATTAGCTTGTCTTTTAGAAATGCTCTCTTGCAAAATAGTGTTAGCTTTTTCTTTACAACAGTAGTGGGATGAAGGGAGTTCTTTAGTCAATGTCATGGGCATAGCTGTCATATGCTGAGTGGCTAGTAAGTGTTAGGCACTTTTTACTGTTTTAATCCCCATCACAACTCTGTGAAGAGCGTGGTGTTATCACTCACTATGTGATAGGGGAGAAAACAGCTATTTACAGAAGTAAAGAACTTTTCCAATTTCATGGAGCTGGGGGTGACAGAGGTAGAACCTGAACCCAGACCCATTCATTTTGAATCAATTTGATCTTTCATCTGTTCCACATAGTTTTCCTGAAAGATCATTTTTTAAATAGTTAATAAAGCACACATTAATTTTTTCTTATTATAAAAGAAATATATCTTTACCAAACAGCATTTGGAAACAGCATGTAGAAAATTCTATTTACACAATGCCAGGTTATACTTTTTCATGCAGAGTACCAAATCTAAGATATTGTAAAGACATATTTAATTAGCTATCATCCCAGAGATGAAAGCATGGAGTTTAAGCCTCCAGTCAGAAATTTTTTGTCCCTTAAATGTCTAGCTTTCTGTAAAGCTTAAAGGTTTAACTCATTAAATCCCACCTACCTGGCTTATGTACTCTCCAGTTTCCGGTCTTGTACTTCTTTAATTTGTTCACTTGGGAAGAAAGCAAACACAACAAAAAGAAATCAAGCCCTGACTTGGTACAGTAGCTAACAGAGCATCTTAAATCAACACAGCCAGCGTAACTTGTACTGATTCAAGTAATTATTTTTGTCTCTAGCATTTCGCATTGTCTCTACTACCAAAACTTCCTGATGCTCAGATGTGGAAGAATGGGAGGCCCAGATGTTTATTGGTATAAGGCTCATCTTCAGCTTATGAAAAGAAGACGCAATTTACAGTCCTGTTTCTTAGACCTCCAGTGTCACATCCTTTCTTTTGACTACATTAAAGTGGTAGCAGAAAGCATTCCTCGAGACACAATAGAGCAACTTAGCAGCCACCCCTGAGTTGCAGTTGGTATTAAGTTACCATTCTGCTTTTTTTTTTTTCATCTCCTACCTGTTTACAGGAAAGTTGGGACAAGGTCAGGGAAAGTGCGGAATTGTTATCAGCTCTGCCGAGGCCACACCTGAATGAAAAGTTTGGTGCTGAAACAAGATTGAACTTGAGTGTTATATGGAACTTAAAACAGCAAATGTCACCATAGAAGTGAGACGGCCTCATAGAGTTGTTTTAAAGGGGACCAAAGCCCAACCTGAGCAATTAATTTCAGTTTGACTGACATCACTTGCAGACCTAGTACGTGCAGTTTTTGTGTCGTACACTCCGGGTGTGCCGGCAGAGCCCGGACTGGCCACAGCTGAGCATCCCTGAAGTTAGCAGCTCGGTCCTGGCTACACACACGCTGGTAGAATACTACTTGTTATGACCTTGATTCCCATCTGAGACAGATTGCTCCTGTTCTAGTTAACAAATTCCATACAGCAAAAGCTTGAGAGAGCATAATTAACCTATATCCTGTTCTGTCCCTTGACCCTGGTGATATAAAGATCTTCTTAACATTTTGCTCATATTCTAGCTGCTGGCATGCTGACTTGTTTAATGAAATTCATATCTGGTCTAAGGAGCTGTCATTAGATGAAAATTATTACTGAGCCTGCAAGCAACTCTCAGATGATTTTGAGAACCTCCAGAATTAATTATGTTTAGAGACACTGCCAGCTACATTGGGTCAATCTGTTTCTTCTCATTTCAATTAAATTGAATTCAGCAAACATTCATTGCATTCCTACTGTGTGCCAAGCACTGTGGTTACAGAAATGAATGGGATGTGGTTTGTTTCCTAAAGAATTCTTAACCTAGCAAGTTTTGGAGTCTCTCATTCTCCCTGGCTTCTCTTGCAGCCATATTTTATTCTCTCCCCCAACCTCCTGCTTTTTTGGGGGAGGGGAGTGGTGCTGTTTCTCTTCTTTACACCACATATGAGTGGGTTTTCTTCCTTCTGCTGTGGATAAACTCTTTCAGACCCTATTTTTAACTCTGCTGTAGTCTTGCTAGTTCTAGGGCTATAGCCACTTTGGAAAGATAGGCCTGTGCATCTGGACTGGAAATTATCAGAGAAATGAAGCCAATAGCTTGGTGAACGATGGATTTGTCAAGGGAAATCATTGTCATGCTGTGTTTTTCTGAGTTATGAGGGGAAAGGTGGCTGTGATTTGAATTCCCCTGAAGCATTTAGGAAAGAAAGAAAATATGCAGAAAACCCCCATTCCTCTCTCCCGTTTAGAAGATTCCCCAAGTCATCCCACACCATTTGCTGGCCTGGCTAAAGATGGCTGTTTAGAAAATTGAAAACCTGGCTTGGGTTTTTCAGTTTAGACCTACAGGTGAGAGTCTGCATTTTGAGGCACAATTCTAAATGAGCAATTTGCCTTGAAAACAGGCATATTTTCCAGCTTCATATGACTAATGGCACATGAAGCAAGTCTAGTAATCACATAATTAGTTTCCCATTACTAAGAAATCTTTTTCAGAGTCCATGAGATGTGGTTTGCAATAACTCCAGTGGTTCTGCACCAACAACCTAAACTTTGGAGGCCCACATCTGAAGACAAAGGCCCAGTTTTCAATGATGGAGCTATGGGGAGTTCTTCTAACTGGGGGACAAAGCTTGGTTTAACTCATTTTCTTTGTATTTTGTTTAGAATCCAACATTTGGATCAGATTCAAGAAAAAACTTCCTAGAGGACTTGTAAACTTTCCATAGATCTCAGGCCCTTCTCGAGTTCATATACTTGTCTAGATTCCATGCTGAGTTTTGAGAATTTAGATGGATCATATATCATTTGTGAAGTTTTCTCAGCTTGTTATACTATAAGCCATGGTTCCAAAAAGACTGGAGTCCTTTTTTTTTTTTAAGCGAAAGGGAAGTAACTGTGAGCAGTATTTCTACATTTGAAAATAATTCCTGGGATGTTCGCGATTTTAATAAGAGAAACTCAAGTGATTCTATATAACAAGTAAACTGAAGAGGATTTTTCCTACCTAGTATTAACCTTTAGATGATTAGTTATAAGTTGATAATTGTTGAAGCTGGATATTTGAGTTTCTAGTCTCTAATTTAAACTTGAAATTTTCTATAATAAAAAGTTAAATGTAAAATTTCAAAGAAAAAAGAGGCTAATAAAAAAAATTAAAAGTAAATTAGAAAGAAAGAGAGAGAGGAGGAGGAGAGAGAGAGGATTATTAACTCTTTGCAGTGATGTGGTAAACATACCATATCTCTGGAGACATTAACTCAGTGAGAAATAATAATAGTAATAATAGTCCCTTATAGAATGCTTAATATGTACTCAGACCTTAAGAACATTATCACATCTAATCTCCACAACCAACCTTTGATATACATATTTGTAGATCATATAAAATATTTATATTTAAAAAAATGTAAATACCGAGGCTTAAAGAATTTATTGGACTTGCTCTGGGTCATGCATTAATAAATGTCAGATCATCTGCTACCAGACCCCAGGCCCCAAAGCACAAGGCTATTTGATAATTGCCTTCTAAAGGGTGAAGAAGCTTGAGTGGGAAATATCTCTTCAGTTGTATAGAGTTACATTTTCTATAAAGCTATCCACCAAAGTGCAGCGGAAACACTTTGGGGCTAGACTGACCTCACCTTGAATCCTGCCTCTGTAGCTTATGGCTGTGTGATGTCAAGCAGGACTGAGCATCTCTGGGCCCTAGTTTCCTCACCCGTAAAACAGAGCGCATAGTGGGCACTCAATACAGCAGAACTCTTGCCTGCTGTCTTCATGTCAGGTTCGTTTCCGTGAGTGTTCACACTGTTCCAGGTTTTTTTAGAGGAGGCTGTATTGGATGGGCTTCAGAATAGTTTTCAGCAATAAGAAGAAGCTGAAAAGCTGACCTCGCCTTTTATTAATAGAATATGGTGTTTAGGTCTACATGAAATTTACTTCCTCAGCCTGACCTTTGAACTTTTTTTTTAAACCACACTCACAGGGATATTTTTATAATTGCTTGTGAGACAACAGTGAATCATCTTATTACTACTGAGTCATCTCTCCAGGACTCAAAGAAAGATGATCAGGGCTGATCTTGGCATTCCTCAGAAGTCTGGAAGTTCTTTAGATTGATTTGATTATTTTCCTATTCTCCCTATGAGCCAGAGGTAGTCTTGGGGACAGAATTGCATAGTGTGGGTTACCTACTCAGAGGCTAAGTGTGCTTAAACTTACTGTTCCAATGGGTAAAAAAGTTAAAAATTGCTTGTCAGTGAAAAACTAGATTAACTACAGAATTTGTTTGAAGGAAATAACTGGGACTTCCCTGGTGGTCCAGTGGTAAAGAATCTGCCTTCTAATGCAGGGGATGCAGGTTCAATTCTTGGTTGGGGAACTAAGATCCCACATGCCTCGGGGCAATTAAGCCCTCACGCTGCAACTACTGAGCCCGAACCTCAACTAGAGAGGCCACGTGCCTCAAACTATAGAGCCCGTGCATTCTGGAGCCCATGTGCCACAACTACAGAGAGAAAACCCTTGAGCCACAACTAGAGAGAAGCCCTTAGGCTGCAATGAAGAGCCCACTCGCTGCAACAAAAGATTCTGCATGCCGCAGCAAAGATCTCAAGTGCCACAACTAAGATTCAATGGATCCCCAAAATAAAAATAAATAAATAAAATAAATATTTTTTTAAAGAAAGAAATAACTAATTCAATCAAAACAATAACTCGGTAACCCCTATAGACCCAGACCACGGATAGTAAAAATTAACTTAATGTTCTTAAATGTGTCATAATATGCGCTGAAATTGATAAGAACACACAAAAAAGAGCATACAAAAGACAGAGGATGAAAGTGTCTACGTGCACCCTGCATGTATATACAGCATCATGAATCACTTGATTTTTTTTTCTCTACCACTATCCTCTCTGCTCCCCCTCTCGCACCCCCCGTAATTAGGACTGTGTTACCTGACTATGAACTCTTAAATATCTAACTATACAAGGGTTTTCCTCAAACTCATCCTTGGGGGCATAGAAGAACTCATTGCTATGAAACAAAAATTTTCATGAACTTTGTTGGACAGGCTTTCTTCCCATATAAAGAAAGCAAGACCATATCCAAGTGCTGCAATTAACTTCAGATCCAAAAGCTGGGTTATCATACCGTGGACATAGCAGATGGTAATAGGTCAAGTACCTAATTAAGTTTGGGATGTCCCAGGTAAAGAAGCTGGTGAAAGAATTTTTTCATTTAAAACTTTTTTTTTTCCTGTAGGAAGCCTTTCATATCCTGCCATTATATTATAAAACAGCTTCTTATATACACCTTCACTTCATCTTAAATTTTATTCAGCAATTTTAAAAGTTCAGTCTTTCCGAGTAGGGAGCCTTTAGCTACTTTGCAGAAACCACTCTAGTTTGTAAATTAACTACCTAATGTATTTTGTGTTTGCAGCGTGATTTAGTAGTTTTTTTTTCCTTGACCAAGTTCCCTGTAGCATCCCTGGGAGTTACGTCTGAATAATTACTTTAGAATTGGACCCAACATAGATTTCTGAATTGGCAAATTCTAGATACTGGATGAATAGTTTCAGTGTCTGGGTGTCAGGTGGGGAAGGGAGAGGTGAAATTTCATCGCTTCAGGAATTAACACACATTTTATTTCTGTCCTGCATGTGGTGGGACTTCCACAGAACACAAGGAAACTACCTTGTGGAGGCTGCACATTGTTTTATGGAAAAGTGACTTTGACATTTGCAAAGTCCTGAGAATTATCCTGAAAATCCATTTTCAGAAAAAACAACCCTTTTGTCAGCTGCCCTTCTGATACAGGTGGTCTCCCAGGCAGCTTTTTCTGCGTGAACAAATGAACAAGTGCAGGAATCTGACTTCCATTAGCGAATAAGCTGCTTTCGCAGAAAAATGCAAACTGGATTAAGCCTGGATTTTCTAAGAAAGAGGATAGGATCTAAGACCTGGAGATTGGTATTTGGTTTTGACGTTCACAATCCCCTTTTAGTGATTGGTGCAATAGATGACAGTAGCTCTGGAAAGGAAGTCTAGCCAGCTCTCACCCTCTTAAGAGGAGGCCCTGAACCTGGTACCAGGGAAGCCTGGATGGGCTTTAGGGTTGAGGGTTGGGCAGGGCTGGGCCAGGGCAAAACTGTGAAGAAGGGAAATCTTGATTTTTCAGATGCACTCTCACCCCCATCGCAGGCATCCAGTAATGTGGAGGTACCACAATTCCCATACCCTACCTGAGCCTAGATTGCTCGGTTGGGATCCAGATGTTAAAAGAAACAAGAAAATAGTAAAACCATAAACCCCAATGATTTGTGTTCACTTGTGGTTATAAAGATAGTAGACACGAATTGCAAAAACTTGGAATATTCATTAAACAATAAAGAATGAGTGAATTACTCTCCATCCATTACTCAGAGATAAATGACTTAGCTTTTCTTTTCTTAAAGAACTTTTATAGAGATATAATTGACATACAATAAACTGCATGTGTTTAAAGTGTATAATTTGATATTTTTTTTCTTATTAGTAATGATATGTATGGCAATCCCCATCTCCCATTTCATCCCACTCAACCCCGCACCCCCCTCCCCTTTCCCCACTTGGTGTCCATATGTTTGTTCTCTACATCTGTGTCTCTATTTTTGATGATTGTATTTCTATTATATGTCACACATATTTTGGGTAGGAATGGGGCATTACAGTTGACCATTAAGATTATTTTCTACTCTTTTCCTCATCAAGATTTATTTGTTCTATATCTCATTCCTTTAAGGTCTGTTGAATGCCGGAGGTACAGTCAGTTATGTGATAACGTGATCTATACGTACTCCTGAAAATATCCATGCTCTGCGTAATTGCACAATAGAAATCACAGAACTTAGGTGAAAATGGGACTAAAGGGACAGCACTCAAAAGGTTTGTCAGTGACACATAAAAAGATGAGAACAAATGGTTATGAAAGTCATAAATATTACAATATGTATGGCACTTTACTTTGAAAAAGAGCTGGCGTTTACTTGAAGAAGTGGGCATGGGAAGGGGTGCCCATTGTGAGCCACTATGAAGCACTGGAAGGAGGGGTTTCTGAAATCAACAAAAGGTTATACTAGGATGTGCATGGGTGCAGCTCACTGTCCTCAATTTGTGATCCAAAGATCACAGTTACGTGGTCATTCTCAGCTTTAAATCTTGGAGCATGGTTTCCTGCCTTTGACGTGCAGATCTTTCCAGGCATTTGTTTATAAAAAAAACTTTTATCAAAATTAAAAATTCGATCTAATGTATAGTTTTCTCCAATTAACTTTTGTATGATGGCTAGAAATTCTTTTGTAGCTTTCTCATTTCCTCGCAATTTCACTTGATAGCTAAAAGCTTTGAAGAATTGTACTGATGTTTGAAGCAACTGAAGCAACCACTACTAGCAGTAAAAGGAGCCACTTTTGCAGGGTTTGGTGATTTCTGTTTGAGGTCTTCAAGTTTATGTGGTGCTTTCCTTTGTGTGTGCACTGCTTGGCGTTTTAAATCAGGACTCTTAAACAGGTTTGGGATGTTGAATGAGTGTTTGTATAGAAAAGCTCACAAGTGTGAAAGAACAGAAAACAACGCCATAGAATAACATGTGATGAATTCAGGTAGTTGATAGTTTGAGATGTGTGCGTTTTGTGTATTCCTACCTTGTTGGTTCAGCTGGATGCAGTTTTGTGTGTTCACCTAGTGTTTCTTGCAGAAAAATTGTGTGAAAACAAATGTGAAATTTTAGTTATGCTCAAACTGTTCGCTTATATATCAATGGTATTGGAATAAATCTGTGTTGTCAAAACAAATGTTACAGTAGAGTTAACTGTAAAAGTCTAGCAAGGCATCAACAGTTGGCAGAGATCCATGAACTTTTATCTACAGTTCTGAAATCCATAAAGCTCTGAGAACTAAAAGGTTTTTTTCTTTGTTTACTTTTTTTTTTTCCTTAGTTCCCAGACCAGGGATGGAAACCACATCCCCTGCAGTGGAAGCACAGAGTCTTAACCACTGGACTGCCAGGGAAGTCCCTGTTTGCTTGTTTTTGTAACTCAGCTTAGGTAAAACTTGATCCAACTTAGCTTCATTTGTCACCTGGCTTAAACTGATGTGAGGCTCTTTTCATTTATTTCACTTAGTATAAATATTAATACATTTTTTTGCAGATATATTTTTGTATCTGATAATCTGATAATTAGATGCTATCTAGACCCTGCTGGAGATTTAAATAATATATGGAATAAGCAGCCTTCTAATATTCCCCAAATTCTTTTTTGTTTTTTTCTTTCTTTCTTATTTTTTGTTTTTGTTGTTTTGGCCACACCTCTTAGCTTGCAGGATCTTAGTTCCCCAACCAGGGATCCAACATACATTCTCTGCAGTGGAAGCACAGAGTCCTAACCACTGGGCTGCCAGGGAATTCCAATATCACCCAAGTTCTGAATTCTGAAACACATATGGGCCCAAGACTGTGGATCTGCAAGGACGCAGGCAGGCTAGTGGAGACTGACCCCTTCCTCCCTTGTTGGAGTTGTCTTCTTTGCCTCACAACTAGTCCTTCTCCTAGTGCTTCTCCTTCCACTCCTGCTGCTCTTTCTTAGATATCCCTGAGCATTTCTCTTCCCCTGCCCTTCTGTGAAATCAGCATTTCTAAAGGTGTGGTCCGCAGTCCATCCGCATCTAAATCATCCAGCAAAATGCAAACTCCCAGGCCTCAAGTCAGACTCTCTAAATGAGGAAGTCATAGGATGGGCCCTGTATGTTAAAACGATTTCCCCCATGGTTCAGATGCACTTCTTTTTAAAAAAAAAATACTCCATTCTTTATTTATTTATTGGTTGTGTTGGGTCTTCATTGCTACACACAGGCTTTCTCTAGTTGCAGCAAGTGGGGGCTACTCTTCATTGTGGTGTGTGGGCTGCTCATTGCGGTGGCTTCTCTTGTTGTGGAGCGCAGGCTCTAGGCTGGCAGGCTTCAGTAGTTGCGGCACACAGGCTCAATACTTGTGGCTCTTGGGCTTAGTTGCTCCGTGGCATGTGGGATCTTCCTGGAGCAGGGATCAAACCCGTGTCTCCTGCATTGGTAGGCACGTTCTTAACCACTTTGCCACCAGGGAAGCCCCTAGATGCACTTTTAAATTTGGAGTCAGCTACTGAAATAAGTGTATTCCTCAGTATCCTTCGCTATATTCACCTCCTAGTCTCCCTTTGGTCTCACTCAATCAACTGCCATATATATGCTGACAACTTAACCATATCGAATGTCAGCACATAATGTCTTTATTTCTACTTCTGGGCTTCAGACTCCAATATGCAGCTGCTAACTCAGACGTCCCAGGGCATTACAAAATCAGCATATTCAAAACTGGGCTCATCTTACATTTCAATGGATGGAGCCACAATCATCTCAGTTTCCCTGTTAAAACTCGTGGCTCCTCTCTGATGGTTCCCTCACTCTCATCTTCCACACCTTATCTCCACTTTCATAATGTCCAGTCTTTCCACTTTTCTCCTTCCCCTAGCCTAGGCCACCATCATTTCTTGCCTAGACTATTGCAGCAGTGTGATCATTCCCTTCCAGACCATCCCTGTCCAATCCAGTCTTCATAACGAAGCCAATGGAGCTTTCTAAAATGCAAACGGAACATGACACTCCCAGCTGGAAAACATTGAAGATTGTTCCATTATCACTTACCAGAACCCAAAGTCTTTATCCAGGCCAGCAAGGCCCTGCAAGGCCCTCCAGCTTCACCTCTATGGGCCTGTACCCTGTAATACCCTCTCCTTGCCGTTTTATTTAGGTCTCCCTGACACGTGCTCCCGGGGTTACCTCCTACTTCCCTCTCTCAGCTCTCTTCCTGCTGTATGTAATTACTTGCTTAATTATCCATTTCCTGCATCCTCAGACTCTAAACTCCATGATAGCAGGACCCTGATTGCCTTGCTTGTTATCGAGCACTCCCATGGAAAGCACTGATGAACAAGTGAATAAATGAGTTATATTGGCATGTGGTTGTGAGGGCAGGGGTGGGAACTTTTATGCTTCTCAAGCAATACCAGTGAGGATGGCTAGCCAGTTAAATTTAGTTCAAGACAACTCAATTTAACAAACAAACAATTATTATTGAGTATTTATTATGCTCTATTGGGCATGTCACAGAGTTGGAGAAGACAAGGCCTCTGCCCTCAAAGACCACTGCCCTAACCTAGCCTGTCACTTGCTGGCATCCTGCTGTTTATGGACAGATGGCTCAGAATTACAATGCCACTGGTGCCCTGACTCCAGGGACTGCCTGGTGCCTCTGCTCCTCCCTTGGTCCTCTGTCTGCCCCCACTTCAGGTGTTTGCCCAAACTATTCCTGAATTTGCCACATTCATTAGCATGAGAAAAGAATTGTGTAACCACTGAGTTCTTTAAAGGCATTCCAATCCCCGACTGCTGTGTGCCCTTGGCCATGGGGAGACAAGCAATTTCCACATAAGATTACACTTCGTAGCAGGAGATAGGCAGAAATCTCAATTCCACCATTTGCCAGTTGACCTTGGACAAATCTTGATGTTTTTCATTTATAAATAGAGATAATAACAGTCACCTTATAGGTTTTTGTGATTATTAATGCTATTAACAAAAAATAATAATGTGTAAGATTGAATGCTGACCATATGTTGGGCATTGTCCTAAAGGCTGACCTCATTTAATCTTTGCAACAATCCTAAGAGGTAGATACTAATATATTCATGTTACAGGTGAGGGTGGTCAGGCTTAAGTAACTTTCCCGTGCTAACAGTGAGCAAGTGGAGGGGCTAGAATTTCATCCAGGCAGCCTGGCTCCAGAGTTCATGCCCTCACTCACTACACTACCTCCTCGGGGTTGAGGTTAATTGAAGATATGGATAAAATTTCTATTCTCTTATTGGGGAAAAGATAACAAAATATTTTTAAAAGGTATTTATTTAATTTATCTTTAATTCTCTTGTTTTCTAGGGTCTTGAGAGAATGCCATAAAAAGCACATTTTCTTATTCCGTGGAATAAATAGGTCCTATTAAAAATAACATGCCATCCTTCATGTTATTTTTTCACTTTATCTTTTTCTCCCTACTTTGCTGATGTATTAACTGTTGTGAGTATTTACACCACATGTGGCCTGGTCTCACAGATGTCCAGCCCTTTTGACAGTTGGGTGGAGTTTTGAGTATATTGGGGAGGTGTGGGAGGCAAATATATATCCTTTAGTTACCTATTAAAGGAGCTGGCTAGTTTAGCAGTCATGATAATTCTAAAGACTAGTGGCTGTCTTCAGTCCAAGCTTTTGCTCTACTTAACATATTATCATTTTGATTACACAATATAACTGAAGTAATTCTACACCGTGATATTTTTGTCTAAGTGCTTGTAGGCAGTGACTACAAAGGAACATGATAGTTTCCAGTGTGGTCAAAACTGTTTTCTGTTTTTTGTTTTTTTTTAAATCATTTTATTCATTAACCATCATACAGTATCTACAATTTGCTACTAATATCTAGATTCTAAAAATTTTGGGATGCAGAGTGTATATTACTGACCGAATGTGGCTAACTTCCATTATCCTAAGATGTTCCTGTTGCCTTACTTCTATGGGCTCTGAGCTTTTCTGTACAACTAAAGGGCTCTACAGTGATGAAACATGTTTAAGGGAGATAAATATCTGGGCCAAAGGTTCATCTGTAGCATATATTTGACCTCATTGGAGGTCAAATAACCAAATTTCCTTAGTAACACCTGGGTCAAGGTAACTGAGGCCAACTACCTACATGTTCATATTGTATTC
The DNA here is from genome assembly GCF_030028045.1 of Hippopotamus amphibius kiboko. Taxonomy (NCBI): domain Eukaryota; kingdom Metazoa; phylum Chordata; class Mammalia; order Artiodactyla; family Hippopotamidae; genus Hippopotamus; species Hippopotamus amphibius. Next base: position 157,230,732 of record NC_080191.1, read on the forward strand.
TTTCAAGGAAAGATTGGGTGTAGTGGCAGAAATATAAGTAAATATGCCGTAAGTTTATAAATTTATGTATATTTACATATTGATCCTCATTAAAGTCTGGATTAAAAAATGATTATTGTAGTAAATAGGTCCATCAGCAAAAGGTGACTTTTGTGAAATAGCTACAGCATTTAAAGAGGTTTAACACTTTAGGATTCATATTTAGGCATCAACCCATTTGAAGGCAGATTCTTATTTATTTATTTTTAATATTTTATTTATTTGGCTGTGCCAGGTCTTAGTTGCAGCAGGCTGGATCTAGTTCCCTCACCAGGGATTGAACCTGGGACCCCTGCATTGGGAGTGCAGAGCCTTAACCACTGTACCACTAGGGAAGTCCCTGAAGGCAGATTCTGAAGTATAGCTATATGTCCTAAAAAAGGCATGTGAAGGACTTCCCTGGTGGCGCAGTGGTTAAGAATCCACCTGCCAATGCAGGAGACGTAGGTTTGATCCCTGGCCAGGAAGATCCCACATGCCACAGAGCAACTAAGCCCGTGTACCACAACTACTGAGCCCACGCACCGCAACTACTGAAACCTGTGTGCCTAGAGCCCAAGCTCTGAAACAAGAGAAGCCACCACAATAAGAAGCCCACTCACAGCAATGAAGACCCAATGCAGCCAATAAATAAAAAATAAATTAATTAAATTATATTTTAAAAAAAGGCATGTGAAAATACGTGCATTAAATAAGTAAAATTGCAAATCTAGTGAGATTAGAGCTGAGCATTTAGAGAAGCTGACATTAAAGGAACACAGGCAATCTATAACTCAGAATATGCATAGAAATGTCTCTTAAGTGGTGTTATGCGCTGATTGTGCTCCCCCCAAATTCATATGTTTAAGTCCTAACTCCCAGACTGTCAGAATATGACTGTATTTGGAGATACGGCCTTTAAAAAGATAGTTAAGTTAAAATAAGGTCATTAGGGCAGGCCCCACTCCAATATGACTAGTGTCCTCATAAGAAGAGGAGATTATAATACAGACGTTTACAGAAGAGAGACCATGTGAAGACAAAGGAAGGAGGCCATCTACAAGCCAATGAAAGAGGCCTCAGAAGAAACCAACCCTTGATTTCAGACTTCTAGCCTCCAGAATTCTGAGAAACAAATTTTTATTTTTTAAGCTACCCAGTCTGTAGTACTTTGCTATGGCATCCCTGGCAAATGAATACAGATAGTTTTACCACTTCTGACTCTTTGATAGTCTTGCCTTTGTTTTTGAAGACACAAACACTGGTTCAACTTCTTGTACTTGATTTGGCTCTGAATACGACACGACTCAATAACTGACAAGCCACAAGAGTTTCATTTCTGTATTTCAGTGTTAGCTGAGTCAGGTTTGATACTGAGAGACCTTGTATATATCTTCAAGTTTATCTTTGAATGGGAACAAAGAAAGGATTCTTATCATATTTGTGGATGGCAAGAGACTAGAGAGCACAGTCAATCCAAATCATCTTGATTGGTTGAACGAGGAGCTGAACTGAAGTAGAGGAAAATTCAAAAGAGATAAATATAAGTTCTTGAACTTGGACTTTAAAATGTCAGTTGCACAAGTACAAGGGAGAGGAAAAGTTGTTAAACAGTAGTGTGTATTGAAAGCTCACTATGAGTCAACTGAAGATGAGAATGCCCCAAAATCCAATGTGCTGGCAAGCTGTCATTTATGGGGTCCTTATTTTCAGGGGTACCTGTTAAGAAAATGAGCTGCCTCGTGAAGTAGTGATTTTTCCATTGCTGAAGATGTGCAAGGAATGACCCAGGGACCAATTCTCAGGGATGTGGCAGAGGGCACATAATTAACTTGAAGACACACTGGTGGTTGAAGTTAAACTCACACTAATTGCTCCTGAGGAAATGAAGACCACATGACCCCACATGATTCTGAGTTTTCACTATAACTATCTTTTAAATATTAGTACTTAGGAAGATTCATGGAAGGAAATAGAGTCCTGAAAGCCATGAGCCTTAACAGTATTAGTTTGTTCTTATCTCCATTTATTTACATCTTCCCTTGAGAGAAATCATTTCTTTATTTTTTATTTTTATTTATTTATTTATTTATTTTCAAAATAAATTTATTTATTTATTTTATTGTCTGTGTTGGGTCTTTTTTTTTTTCCATTTTTTCATTTTATTTATTTATTATTTTTTGGGGGGTACACCAAGTTCAATCATCTGTTTTTATACACATATCCCCGTATTCCCTCCCTCCCTCGACTCCCCCCCCACCCTCCCTGTCCCAGTCCTCTAAGGCATCTTCTATCCTCGAGCTGAACTCCCTTTGTTATACAGCAACTTCCCACTATCTATTTTACAGTTGGTAGTATATGTATGTCTGTGCTACTCTCTCGCTTCGTCTCAGCTTCCCCTTCACCCCCCCGCCCTCCCCAAACCTCGAGTTCTCCAGTCCGTTCTCTGCATTGTGTTGGGTCTTTTTTTTGCTGTGCGCAGGCTTTCTTTTTAGTTGTGGTGAGTGGGGGCTACTCTTCCTTGCGGTGCGCGGGCTCCTCGTTGCCGTGGCGTCTCTTGTGGAGCACGGGCTCTAGGCACGTGGGCTTCAGTAGTTGCAGCACATGGGCTCAATAGTTGTGGCTCACAGGCTCTAAAGCTCAGGCTCAATAGTTGTGGTGCACGGGCTTAGTTGCTCCGAGGCATGTGGGATCTTTCTGGAGCAGGGATCGAACCTGTGTCCCCTGCATTGGCAGGCGGATTCTCAACCACTACATCACTTAGGAAGCCCTTATTTTTGTTTTTTAAAATTTTATTTTTTTTGGCTATGTTGGGTCTTTTTTGTTTTTAATTTTTAAAGCTCTTTAGTGGAATATAATTGCTTTACATTGTTGTGCCAGTTTTTGCTGAACAACAGAGTGAGTCATCTGTATTTGTACAAATATCCCCATATCCCCTCCCTCCCGTGACTCCCTCCCACCTTCCCTATCCCATCCCTCTAAGTCATTGCCCATCAACAAGTTGATCTCCCTGTTTTATGCAGCAGTTTCCTACTAGCTATCTGCTTTACATTTGGTAGTGTATATATGTCAATACTATTCTCTCACTTCGTTCCAGCTTCCCCTTCACCCCCCACGTGGTGTCCTCAAGTTCGTTCTCTACAATTGCATCTTTCTTCTTGCCCTGTCACTGGGTTCATCAGTACCATTTTTTTAGATTCCATATATATGAGTTAGCATATGGTACTTGTTTTTCTCTTTCCGGCTTACTTCGCTCTGTATGACAGACTCTAGGTCTATCTACCTCACTACAAATAACTCAATTTCATTCCTTTTTATGGCTGTGTAATAGTCCATTGTATATATGTGCCATATCTTCTTTATCCATTCATCTGTTGATGGGCATTTAGGTTGCTTCCATGTCCTGGCTATTGTAAATAGTGCTGCAGTGAATATTGTGGCACGTTTCTTTTTGGATTATGGTTTTCTCAGGGTATATGCCCGGTAGTGGGATTGCTGGGTCATATAGTAACTCTATTTTTAGTTTTTTAAGGAACCTCCATAGTGTTTTCCATAGTGGCTGTACCAATTTGCATTCCCACCAACAGTGCAGGAGGGTTCCCTTTTCTCTGCACCCTCTCCAGCATTTATTGTTTCTAGATTTTTTGATGATGGCCATTCTGACTGGTGTGAGGTGATACCTCATTGTGGCTTTGACTTGCATTTCTCTAATGATTAGTGATGTTGAGCATCTTTTCTTGTGTTTGTTAGCCATCTGCGTGTCTTCTTTGGAGAAATGTCTATTTAGGTCTTCTGCCCATTGGTGGATTGGGTTATTTGCTTTTTTGGTATTAAGCTGCATGAGCTGCTTGTATATTTTGGAGGTTAATCCTTTGTCAGTTGCTTTGCTGGCAAATATTTTCTCCCATTGTGAGGGCTGTCTTCTTGTCTTGTTTATGGTTTCTTTTGCTGTGCAAAAGCTTTTAAGTTTTATTAGGTCCTGTGGGCTTTCTCTAGTTGTGGCAAGTGGGAGGTACTCTTCATTGTGGTATATGAGCTCCTCAGTGCAGTGGCTTCTCTTGTTGAGAAGCATGGGCTCTAGGCACGAGGACTTCAGTAGTTGCAGCACACAGGCTGAGTAGTTATGGCCTATGGGCTCTAGAGCACAGGCTCAGTAGTTGTGGGGTACAGGCTTAGTTGCTCTGCGACATGTGGGATCTTCCAGGACCAGGGATTGAACCCATGTCTCCTGCATTGGCAGGTGGATTCTTAACCACTGCGCCACCAAGAAATCATTTCTTTAAATGGGGTTTGGAAACAGTGGTCTTTGGCTGAATTTAGAGTCTGTCCAGTTTGACAACTCCAGATATTGATTGAATTTGATTTATTCTGTAGTTAGTATCTTAAATGGGCATATGTTGATCTTGGTTTTATCTCTAACCTCTGTTGCTTTCAAGATAACCAGAAAGAGATTAGTCTATAAAACATGTGTTTACCTGTGTAGACTAGTGAAATCTTATGCTGGGAAAAGTCCCCATTTTAATAAGCTTTAAACAAAAAATTCCACCTTAGGTGCTAATTAGAATCTAAATTCAGGTGTTAACCTCTTTGACTGAAAGTGCATGTTGAGTAATTGCAGGAAAGGGGCCAATTTCAGGCACAGCAGTAATTACTGAATTAGTAGAAAAGTTCAAGTAGGGCTTCAGATTTCAGATCATTACTGAGCTTTTTGAGGAACAGCTAATCCTGGAGTGATTGGGCTTCTCACACCTGTGTGTGTGAGCTTGTGTGTGTGTGTGTGTATGTGTTTGTGTGTGTGTGTGTATGTGAGTGTGAGTGTGAAGGGAGCCCACTTAAATTTCAAAGAAATAACCTTACAAATGACCACAGAATTAGGTACTGATATTTCTTGATATTTAAAAATATAATTTTAAAAACCTTTGAATAACCTTTAATACTTTTCCTTTTTACTTCTAATAAAGTAGAAAAAAAGAGCAGAATCTGTTTTATCTGATATAATGGCTTCATTTTTAAAGTTTAGTTTTTCGCATTATTTACTTCTTACTGTTCTGGGAATTAGTCTTTCATACGCCAGGGAGTATCCACCTCTGATATGTACTGTACATTTGGGGCTTCATTGAATTTGGTTGTTTCTGAGGGTTGACTAAGCTCTTAAACCAACTGCAGTGACAGTCTCCAATGACACAGAAGAGGAAAACATGTGGGAGACTGCAGCTGCCTTATTTGTTGGTACGTAGTGTGGTGTGGAATCATGATGCTGTCTTCCCAACAAAATCTAATGGTCCTACGGAGAAATAAGATCCATACAGATAAAATCAACCCAAATCTTCAGGGCATAAAGCAGCTTATGTCTGCCTTCATTAGGGTGACTGTTTCTTCACCTCTGAGTGTAATTTCAAGTGTGACCTCTGATTTACAACTTGCTAAATGGTCTGTAGTCTTGCAAAGAGCTTCTTGCTTCCTCTAGGAACAATAATGAATTATTAAGCATCTATTCACTGACCTCAAAAAGTAAAACTGTGGAAATTTGGAGTACTGAAATTCCTTATGGGCACTTTTCAAGGAGCCTTTCAAATGGAGCGTCACCAAATAGACACCATCATTGAAGGACGTATTATTTTCTAGTGCTTACAGTGTGTGATATAAAAAAATTTCCAATAGACTTCATGCCCTAATGAAGAGTTCACAATCAAATAAGTTATAAATGTGTAAAGTGAAATACAAACACCAAATAGAAAAGATCACATAAAACTTCAATAAGCCTAGCTATTCATCAGTGTAGAACTAGATAAACATATTGTGGATCCTGTGTACCCATTCGGAAGAATTAGGGAGATCTGGATATACTGGTATGTAAAGAGCATCAAGATATAGTTTTTAGATTAAAAAAAGCAAAATAATAGATACAGAATTATTTTACTTTTATAATTTTTAGAAGAAAAGGATATCTATAAACATTTGTGTATATTTAGATAAGCATACTTTGAAAAAATGTGCTACAAGAAATAGTATATAAGTTACTTTTTTGGGAGATGGATTGGGGAAAATTGTAAGAGGTTAGAAATATGCAGGTGAAGAAGAATTAGCTTTTTTTATACTTTTTGGCTTGTTTTGATTTTTTTTTTTTTTACCATTGGTATATATTGAGTCTATTTTTAAGATATGTCAATTTTTAAAAAGGCATACAAGAGACAGACTGTAACTGAAAGTAAAATAAGGTGGCACATTATTCATTATCAAATTAATGTTATAGGCAATGAGCATCACGGAAGTTCAAGGGAGAAAGAGATCACCAGATGAGTTTCTGAAGAATTACTATAATAATAATTCCATTTGTGGAACTGCCAAGCCTGTATTTGATATATTTCCATCCATTGCAGTTATTGTCCTTATTGAAGCTCAATTTATCCCCTCTTCAGCCAGTAGAAGCCTTTTCAAGTTGGCTCCTGAGTCCTTTTGATACAATCTCAGTAATCTTTGATAGCATCTTTGTTTTCTGGTGTGACAAGATATTTCAGGATCATTTTATGTATTTTCTACCCCAGACAAGGAATTGAGAATCTGGTCCATATTAGTGGGAAATGGTATTTAGAGAGCATGGTCTGGACACTAGTGGTGCTTATTGCTACTGGGTTGGTCATTCTTTCTAGGCCTTCTCAGGATATATATATTTGAGATAAAATACACGTATTCATATTGATAATTGCAATTCAGATGTTTTTCTCAACCACATTGATCTTACATATTTATCTCTTTTTATTCCTATTGAAAATTCCAGTTTTCAAATACACCAGCATAATTATACAATAGTCTCGGAATAACAATACCAACAGTACTATTACTACTATAATATAATTAATGAAAACCACTGTCCTTAGTATATCCTGCTAAGAACATACAGTCAAACAACTGTGTTGTAAGAGTCATTTGGAATAGTTTCTCTCTGTGAGGTTATGCCATCAACTGGCTATACACTGAAGTTCACTTGTTTCATTTTACTTTTGAATTTTTCAGAGACTGCATTTTAAAATTTAATTTTGCTTGATGATTGTGTAAAATGTTAACTTGGCTCCAAAGTCAAGTCTATAAAACAATATATATTCAAAATGTCTAGCTATTATGTCCCTCGCCCTATAAGTAATCTTAAAAATTTTTTATGCTATGATTTTTCTTTCCTTTGTTTTATTTTTAATATAATCAAATGGGTATTCTTAGAGAAATGGAAGCATTTAACTTATCATGGAGATCACAGTAGTAAGATCGTAGTAGAAAATAAAGGTATCCTTTATTTCTTTTTAAAACATCTTTCATAACTTTTTGTCTTCTCTGAAGTTGATAATAATTGCTTTCCATTTAACTGTTTTTTTGGCTTGATTTTTATTTTTTTATTTGTAAGTTTGTTTTACTTTTCTAGATTTTTAACACTAATTTATCTTCACACACTCCCTGGTTGTCTAAATCTTTTGTCAATATATTTAAGCATATCAGGTACTCAATCAAGTTCATAGTCTTGGATTCATTCTCCCAGAGTCTGCTACCTGTTCTAATCTGGATGGATAATTCCCGTGGCCTGCTGCACAACTGCCGTCCCACCGTCTACAATCTCCCTTCACCATCATCCTGGGAACTTCCTCCTTTTATTGAGCAAAATCACCTGCTTACTCCTTCTCCTGTCACCTTCTTTCTTGCTTTACTCCCTCATTTTAACTCATAGTTAAACTCTTTTAGCTTGATAGCATGATGAGTTTCATAATTCTTATTCACTATACTTCATCTACCATCACCCAAAGATGGGGATATCACTTGAGCATCTTTTGGTGTCCCATGATGTACTTTCATGTGGCGCTTAAATAATGTAATGTATAAATGTTCCACAACCTGATTTGGATTCTGTCCTTACTCAAGAAGGCCATGACTTAAGGCTGTCTCCATGACAATTAATTAGAGAATCATTTGCTCCAAGTTCAGATAGTTGCTTTGCCTACTGCAGAGCAGTTTCTGATAGAAGCAAAGCCTTGCAACAGACTGAAAAAAATTGAAAGCTGTTTTACGAACATAGTAGAAGCATGAAACACAGCCTAAACAAAGGCTTGAGTGAAGCATGATTGCTTGCATCAGATTATCAGTGTATTTGTGGGGAAGCTGAAAGACTATGACAGTGTGATATCTTGATGCCGATAGAGAGAGCATGATTCTCTCGTACAGGTAAAATAAAGTTCCCAGGATGAGTTTAAAATAGTGAGGGGGTATAAGCTACTTGTGATTAAAGCAAGCAAGCAAGCAAACAAATAACACTAACAAAATCATTGTTAAATGGAGATGAATGCATGCATGGATGCAGTAGAAAAAAGAGAAAAGCAATTCACTGGCAGGCTTTTGGTTACGTATGTCAGTAACGTATAGGGTTTGTGGTTTATAACATCATCGGAGTTGTACAATAGCGTTATATCCCTGAAAGTTGTGCAGTTATCTCTCCCTTTCTCTTTCTTTTCTTTGCATACAATGGAGGATCTAAGCCTGGATCCGTGCCCTACCCAGGACATTTCCTCTTTGTGGCATGTGAGCCGTTACCAACGCTAAGATTTACTGCTTCGGGGATCGGTTCAGAACAAATGTTCCAAACAGCCGTCTGCCTCAGGCAAGGTAATTTTGGACAAATTCAACAAGACTTCAAAGGAAGCCACCTACTACAATGCCTAAGGAGGATAAAGACCTGATTTAAATGAATGTATTGCAATTAGTGGGTATTTACTTTATATGTTGCCAAGTTCTGATAGCTTTCTCTCACCCTCAGGGAAATAATATATATGTCTACTTCTGGTGAGCTGAAGAAACGGGATATGTGCTTCCCGGAGAGACAGGTGTTGAGAATATACACAGATCTAAAGCAGAGAAAAGACAAAAAGTCCATGAAAGCTGGAGACAAAGAATAGATGCAATGCTTGTTTTGGGAAAAAAAAAAAAAAATAGTGAGCGTAAGTGGTATTCTCCCAGCATCTCCCTCCCTGAAAAAGAGACAGACCTTCCTCTGCAAAATTCTGTCTTCTTTGAACATAGCTTGTATTAACTAAAGAAAGAAGGAGGCAACATTTAATATAGATAAATATGGAAAAGCCATGTATCAGTTAAAGGAGTCTTGGACCACCAAGCTGATTTAGGTACATCCTGAAGTGCTGTGAGTTTAATCCAATCATTCAGCATGAAGCATTCCAGCAGAAGAGGAAATTAAAGATTAAACGGTGGTGGAAGAATGAGAAAGTAAGACGCTGGATGTAGAGTCTGAGTGGACGTTAATCAAATCAAGCCAGAAACAGATCCAAATGGAAATTTGATCACCTAGTGTACTCGCATTCATGCCTAGAGTTTCATTCCAGATCTTACGTTTCAAAGTGAAGTTTAAGGTAAGAATAGTTACAGGGAAAGACCAGAGTATTCTCTTGGCATTTCTCTTAGAAAGAATGAATGTTGAGAGAGACAGCCCCAAATTTATCCAAGAAGTGCTGTCTGGAGACTATACATGGGGGTGAGGGGAGAGCAGAGGGAGCTACATGCAAAATCGTTCCCTAATCTGACGTTTTTTGCCCCAAAAAGATCCCAAAGAAAGGAAAAGCAAAATACACTGTCTCTAATCTGTGTTCCTGTGTATTTCAACAGTACACAACTGAGTGAATAACCTGTCACTGAAAAATTGAATCCAAGACACAGGTTAAAAGCAGGTCTGAAATTAGTAGAAGTCTGTCCATCAATAGGACTGTCTTAACCCAGATTGAAAAACCTAATGTATCTGGATAATTGCCAACCTTTCCTTCCACTGGAGTCATAGCCATATATCGCCATCGTGTATAACACCAACCTCTTCCTGAATTTTGGGCTCAAACAAAATTATATTTTGCTGTTTAAAACTTATCTGACAGATGAAAACACTTTCTAAGACTAGCCTGTACAAAAAAACTGCTCAAATATCCTTTTGATAATGTTACTATCTTTGCTATCTAAAACACATTTCCTAGGCTTCCCTGGTGGCACAGAGGTTAAGAATCCACCTGCCAACGCAGGGGAAAGGGATTCGAGCCCCGGACCGGGAAGATCCCACATGCCTCGGAGTAACTCAGCCCATGAGCCGCAACTACTGAAGCCCTGGTGCCTAGAGTCCGTGCTCCGTAACAAGAGAAGTCACCACAAAGAGAGGCCCGTGCACTACAACGAAAAGTAGCCCCCGCTTGCTGCAACTAGAGAAAGCCTGCCTGCAGTGATGAAGACCCAATGCAGCCAAAAATAAATAAATACATAAATCAATTTATTAAAAAAAATAAAACACATTTCCCTATCTTTATGGCTGTATTAGATATTCTGTGAGCCAGCCGAAAAAATGTTTTATGATCAGCGGCATATTTCTCCTTGCTGTCCTGCAGCATTCTAGTTTAGAGGCTTTACCATTGCCCCTGTATTTCTGAGATTTCTGAGACAATTGCTATCTGATTACCAGTGTTTCAGGAAGGGGGAAAAGAAAGAGAAACTCGTTTAGGGATGCTGGGTGAGACTTCTGATGGCATTGAGACTATTTTAATCAATCTTAAACCATCCTGACATGTGCTAATGTTTGAAATGTAGGTGTCTTTTAGGTGTGTGGCCTGGTGTGTTTCTCCCCTGCTGTTTACTTTAGCGGCTTGTCTGTCTGAAAGTTATGATACCATAAAGCCTCCTCAGGGTCTCAGGGCAAGACGCAGCATGAGAAACAGCTCCCCCAGGGCTGGCCCTCTAAGCTACTGCAGGTAGAACTACCGTGGTGCCGGCAGGTAAGCCTTCAAGGGAACAAGGAGGGGGTGGTGCAGGTGAATGCAGCCTGGCTTCCCCTGGATGTCCCAGAACAATTAGACAACTTCCATCCTTAAAAGGCTCTCCTTAGGAAAGATAAAGGGAACTCTGTTGTTAAGTGACTACTGTCATGTTCTGAAATGCCGTGTGATGCAAATTTTTCATTTCCTGGACCTGTTGTTCCACCTAAATCAGATTTTGCTCAGCACACTTGTTAACGTCAATCCCAGTGATTGGTGGCTTTTAAGTAAGGAAACTTTCTAATTTTTAAAAACACATTAGCAAAGGAATTTACTCTCAGATAAGGCAGAGTGAAGTGGCAGTGTAAACAGAATGGCCTAGAGGAAACAGCCTTTAAACCACACACACACACACACACACACACACACACAGGGGAAAACAAGGGATTTGAGATAATCAATTTCTTTACTCTGGTGGTCATACTTTGGTAAATATGTCTTTGTCTGCATCATTTCTAAAACAATTACTTCTAACAGAATTTAAATTGTTTATTCCCCTTTGACAGTCTTTTTTTTTTTTTATTATATAGGTAATACACAAATACAATATCATTGTGAAAGATTCAGCAAATACTTCCATTCCCTCTCCTCCCAGCTCTCCCACTTCACACACAGTCGTGCACTCTGTCTTTCCCTCTCTAAGAGGTAAGTGGCTACTGTCAGAAGATTTCTCTGTATTTTTGAATTTCCTTTCACATTTATATACAACTATAAATCATTTGGAGGTTTTTGAAATAAACAGAAATAAAATATCTTTTTTTTTGAAATTTTTTTTTTTACTTTAAAATATGTCTTAGAGATTTTTCCACATCCGTGCATATTTGAGTCTCTGTGTAGTATTCCTTAGTATGGGGTTATCACAGCTCACCTACTCATTCCTCTGTTGGTAGACACTGAGGTTGTCTCTTTTTTTTTTTTTTCTATCACAGTTAACCTGCAAGTTTTTTTTCCCTCACACAAAGGGGAATGTATTTCTAGCTGAAGTGTCTACCGTGTTAGAATTATTGAGTCAAAGACGTCAATTTTGCTATCCTTTTCAAGTAAAACCCATCTTTTAATTAATAAATAAATTACTAGCATATATTGTATACCTACGATGTGCATGGGGCTTTAGGCAAGACATACTTTTTTTTCTTTTTTCTTTTTGGCTGTGTTGGGTATTTTGTTGCTGTGCACAGGCTTTCTCTAGTTGTGGCAAACAGGGGCTACTCTTTGTTGCAGCACACGGGCTTCTCATTGAGGTGGTTTCTCTTGCTGGGGAGCACAGGCTCTAGGCATGTAGGCCTCAGTGATTGTGGCACGAGGGCTCAGTAGTTACGGCTCTCGGGCTTAGTTGCTCTGCGGCATGTAAGACATAAATGTTAGACAAATCTTAGTAGGAGATAGAATGATACCATTTTGGGGCCTAGGCCTTTTCAGACAAAACCTCTTTTTAACTAATGTTGCTTTCTTTGGTCACAAAACTGTCCTCTAAATTAGTTAAAAGATGTAGGCCTTTGCCATAAAGCTGACTGAGGCTACTTCATTTTAATACAGCAATTTTCAATTTAGGACTTTGTGCTACGTTTGTACTGCAGATTTGTGATTAACTTTTTAAAAAATTTTTTATTTCTTTCTTTATTGGCTGCGTTGGGTCTTCATTGCTGTGCGTGCGGGCTTTTCTCTAATTGTGGTGAGCGGGGGCTGCTCTTCATTGCGGTTCTCAGGCTTCTCATTGCGGTGATTTCTCTTGTTGCAGAGCACGGGTTCTAGGTATGTGGGCTTCAGTAGTTGTGGCATGTGGGCTCAGTAGTTGTGGCTTGTGGCCTTTAGAGCACAGGCTCGGTAGTTGTGGCACATGGGCTTAGTTGGTCTGCGGCATGTGGGATCTTCCTGGACCAGGGCTTGAACCCGTGTCCCCTGCATTGGCAGGCGGATTCTTAACCACTGTGCCATCAGTGAAGTCCCTTGTGATTAACTTTTGACCATGTGATTTCAAAGGACTGGTGGCTGTTTTTGCCTAGGGATTCCCAGCTTCTAAATATCTAGCTATCCCTGATATATCTAGGCAGTCCACCCCAAAAAATAGCTGGTGATGCACCTCAGGGCTGGGGGACAGGACTCTGACAGCCCAGTCGCAATGGCGAGCAGACTCGGGGGGTGAGGGTAGCAGGCATGAGTCTGATGGCTTCTCTCCAGGACAGCCCAATGTGACAGGACACCAAGTCTGGATGACGTAACTTGCCTGTAGCTGGTGAGCAGTAGAGCTGGGACTTGAATTCAGGTACTTTGACACCCAAGCCTGAGCATTTAACCACTAGGTTATCCTGCAACTTTTACTGCAACATTACTGTCAGTACAAAAAGGATCCAGAGGAGGGAGTGTTGGCTGAGAGCTAGGACCTGGGAATTAAATGGTTTAGGTCTGGGTTATGAAGAGGAGGCAGAAAAAGTGTAAATAAAGAAGGGAAAAGTAAAAAGCAAAAGATTAACAACAGTAACAACCATGATAATACCAATAAATTAACATTACAGATCATTTTATTTTGGGCTGGGACTTTGCTAAGTGATCCATAGGAAACATTTTATTTAACTCTTAATAAATTCTGATAAGAGGGACTTCCTAGGTGGCACAGTGATTAAGAATCCACCTGCCAATGCAGGGGACACGAGTTCGATCCCTGCTCCAGGAAGATCCCACATGCCGTGGAGCAACTAAGCCCATGCACCACAACTACTGAGCCTGTGTGCTGCAACTACTGAAGCCCACACACCTAGAGCCCGTGCTCCACAACAAGAGAAGCCACGGCAGTGAGGTGCCTGCGCACCACAATGAAGAGTAGCCCCCACTTGCTGCAACTAGAGAAACCCATGTGCAGCAATGAAGACCTAACACAGCCAATAAATAAATAAATTAATTAATTAATATAAAAAAGTTCTAATGAAATACAATTCCATTTTATAAATGGGGAAATGAAATTTAATGATGTTAATTAAGTTGCCCAAAGCCATGGAGCCGATAAAGAGGTGCGGCTCAGTAAGTGGGCTGGTGGAGAGACAAGGCACTCAGGGTTGGGAGGGCACCATGGGATGGGTGGGGAGGAGAATAGGGACAGTCAGTGGAGAACCTTAAAGGACCATGCCTGTAGGCAATGGGGAACTCTTTATTTATTTATTTATTTATTTATTTATTTATTTATTTATTTTTTGGGGGGGTACACCAGGTTCAATCATCCGTTTTTATACACATATCCCCATCTTCCCTCCCTTCCTTGACGCCCCCCCCAAGCCCCCCCCACCCTCCCCGCCCCAGTCCTCAAAGGCATCTTCCATCCTCGAGTTGGACTCCCTTTGTTATACAACAACTTCCCACTGACTATTTTACAGTTGGTAGTATATATATGTCTGTGTTACTCTCTCGCTTCGTCTCAGTTTCCCCTTCACCCCCCGCCCCCTCCCATACCTCGAGTTCTCCAGTCCATTCTCTGTATCTGCATCCTTATTCTTGTCACTGAAAAAATTTTGAGCACTAGAGTGACATGATGAAAATGGGTATATAATAAAATTATTTTAATAATATTCATTCACTCTCCCCACCCTCTGATGAGAGGTGGAGACCCCATGTGCAGCTATATCGGGTAGTGATTGCAAAGGATGATCTGAAGATAAGAAAGCCTGAACATACTCCTTTCATGCCTACCTTGGGGGCCCTAAGATAGTTTGATGTATCTTGAACACGTGGTTAGGAACCGCAGGGTTTCTGTGAAAAGAATCTGCGTCCTAAGAGCAGAAGGACCTGGGTCCACATCCTGGCTCTGCCACTCCCCAGCTTTGAGCGAATCCGTGCTTGTCAAATGACCGATCTGTGGGATCCTGGTGGGGAGAGCAGAGACCTGGTTTCGTTACGACTGTCTGACTCATGGGTTCTGTAAGCATTTTTGGAAAAACAGGTGAATGGACTTTTCTAAGCCTTCCTCTCCATCTATACAACGAGGATCATCAAACCTATTTCATAAAGTCCTGCCTCCTGTAAACCCAGGACTTGCAAACACTTCAGACCCACACCGATGAGAGAGGCCGATGTTTTTGCTGCCATGGTATCCCGCTTTCCTGTGAGTTTTGCCACTGGGAAGGAATGATAAATCCTTGCTTTTTGTTTCAAAAGGTAACTTTTCTTCTATTAAAGCAATATGTGTTTGTTTATAGAGAATTTGGAAAAATTCAGGGAAGTTAAAAATAGAAAATAAAAAGATCTTACTGAAAGATGATAGATATTGGTGTTCCTGTTTTGGCCAATTTTCTTCTAGCCATTTATTTTTTTCTCTCCATATATATTTTATGTAATAAAATTGTGATCATACTGAGTATAAAACTTTCTCACCTTTTTTTTAAAGTCCCATTTTATCATGAGAACTTCCACAGACCTTAAATAGTATTTAAAAATAGGATTTTGAACGCCAGTGTAAAATCTCAAAACAATAACTACACTTACTTCATTAAAACTTTTTCATATTATGGAACAGTTAATTGGTTCACAATTTTTCTATATTCTAAAGGACATGGCAATGAACCACCTCACTAATGATACCCTGAGGTTGATTCCAGGCTGACAACATTATAGTCACCCATGCAACATTTTTTTTTAATTAATTAATTTATTGGCTGTGTTGGGTTGGGTCTTCGTTTCTGCACATGGGCGTTCTCTAGTTGCAGCGAGTGGGGGGCAACTCTTCATTGTGGTGCATGGGATTCTCATTGCAGTCGTTTTTCTTGTTACAGAGCACGGGCTCTAGGCTCACGGACTTCAATAGTTGCAACACATAGGCTCAATAGTTGTGGTTCATGGGCTTAGTTGCTCCACAGCATGTGTTATCTTCCTGGAGCAGGGATCAAATCCGTGTCCCCTGCATTGACAGGCGGATTCTTAATCACTGTGACACCTAGGAAGTCCACCCATGCAGCTTTTAAACCAGAGATTTCTGTCTTCCACCCTGGGGATCCTGAGCAGTAGGCTTAAGGGGAGGGAGGTGGCTTTTTAAAATAATTAATTAATTTGTTTTATTTATTTTTATTGGCTGCATTGGGTCTTCGTTACTGCATGCAGACTTTCTGTAGTTGCGGAGAGCGGGGGCTACTCTTTGTTGAGGTGTGCAGGCTTCTCAGTGTGGTGGCTTCTCTTGTGCAGCACGGGCTCTAGGCCTGCAGGCTTCAGTAACTGTGGCATGTGGGCTCAATAGCTGTGGCTCATGGGCTCTAGACTGCAGGCTCAGCTGTTGTGGTGCATGGGCTTAGTTGCTCCAAGGCATGTGAGAATCTTCCTGGAGCAGGGGTAGAACCCGTGTCCCCTGCATTGGCAGGCGGATCCTTAACAACTGAGCCACCAGGGAAATCCCAAGGTGGCTTTTAAGAAAAAAAAAAAAAAAAGTTGGGCCCGCTAGGTGATCCTGATGGAGATGATGGACCTCTGATTTTGAGTTTCCTGAGGGCTGGCTTTGCCCATTGCTGGAGTTCCATACCTGGGTACCTGGCACACAGTGAGTACTCACTAAACACATGGTAACCAGATCATTCAACACTTTTTAATCCTGGTTCCTCTCTCCTTAGCATAGTCTTGGAAGAAAAGTTATTGGGTTAAAGTTTTAATTTAAAAAAATCTTGATGGATATGTTTATAGTGACTTCTTAAGAAATCAACACACAGTTCTTTTTATTTTAAAAGAAATAATTTTTCTTAAGAGCAATATAGATCCATAATAGAAAAATTATAAAATGCAGATAAGTGAAAAAAAAAACCTCCATTAATTCTACTTCTTGGGATATATATATTCTCCATCCAGTTCTTTTCCTTCATGTATATGTGTGTAAATATACATGAAAAATATATACTAGACAAAGTCTAAACATAATGTTTTGTGATCTGCTTTTTTTTTTCCTTTGTGGGTACTACAATCAATATTTAAATCTTGTTTTGCAGTTTTTGTAAGTATATTTCTAGCCTGTTAATAATAATTACTTTCTAGTCTGTTAAAACTATTTTCAACAAGTATCTACTTTCATGACAGAATTTAAATATTTCCAAAATGATTAGCAAGTACAGTAAAAAAATATCAGTGAACGTTTTGTTTGGTGTGATGTAGACAGAAAGTTTTCATACTTTTTGTACTTAAAGAACTGGTAAAACATCTTTATGGAGACTATGAAATTGACATGAGTAAAAACATTTAAACATTTACTGCATTATTACAGAAAGAACAACATTGCAATGTAACAAATTTAAATACATTTACTGTTATGAAAATTAAAACACACTCTCTGATGAGATGTGGAGAAGTTATTTCACCCTAGAAATGTAGATTTGTGCAGCGAGATGGCATGTAGCAATTGCAAAGGATGCACTGAGGATATGAAGGCTAAAGTTGAGGAGAAGTTGGCTTATGTCACCCCAGACAGGTAAAAACATCGTCATCAACCAGCCCTAGCTCTTCAGGATCAACAAAAAAACCCCATGTCTTGCATTTCAGCCATTTTACTCTTGTTTGCTTATCTGTGGGCTCCTAAAAGGGAGAGATCACATCTAATTCATCTTCCTAACCTTTGTGCTTAGAACTGCAGGTAGAATAAATGAAATAATGGCTGAGGGCACCTGCTAAATGGAGGATTCCAAGAAGGAAACATATCCTATTTCTAGACTGCTTTCTTTTCACTTTATCATTCAAGTTTCCCAAAGTTGCTCTTTAAATTAGTGGCCACTATTTGAGCAAAATACTTAGGTCATAGAGTTGGAGAACAGGAAATTTTTACACAGTACAAACTTCAGTTTCAAGCTTTGGCTGGATTAGAGAAAGGTATTTAACATATACTATCTTTACAGGAACTTAAACTGTAAATAAAGGGACATCTCCAAAAAAGCATAAACATACCGCTGTTGCATGGATCAGGTTGAAACTGCCTTGCAAACTTGGTCTTTGTTGCTTGCACACTTTAATGTCTCGTTATTATTTTGCTTGTTTCCTCTGGCAGAGGGCCCATCCCCTTCCTGCTGAGCTCTTCTTCCTCTTTGAAAGCCTAGTCTGAGTGCCCTTTCCTCTACCGAGCCTTTTCTTCTTTCCCCTTCAGTGTCTCCAAACTGGCCAGAATTAGTCATTCTCATCTTTGTGCTCCCATAATGCTTTGTTCATACTTCTGTTTTGATACATCATTGTGCCTTTTTTTTTTTGGCAAGCCACGTGGCTTGTGGGATTTTAGTTCCCAGGGATTGAACCCAGGCCCCGGCAGTGAAAGCACCGAGTCCTAACCACCGGACCATCAGGGAATTTCTCATTATTATGCTTTTTTGGTGAGATGCTTAAACCGTTTGGGCTGCTATAACAACATACCATAGACTGGGTGGCTTGTAAACAACAAACATTTATTTCGCACAGTTCTGAGGCTGGAAGTTCAAGATCAGGGTGCCAGCATGGCTGAGTGAGGCCCCTCTTCTGGGTTACAGACTTCTCATCGTATCCTCACATGGTGGAATGGAGGAAGGTAGCTCTCTGGGCTCTTTTATAAGGGCACAAATCTCATTCATAAGGGTTCCACCATCATCACCTAATCACCTCTCACATGTCCCACCTTCTAATCCTATCAGCCTGAGGGTTAGAATTCTACAAATGAATTTGGGGGAACACAAATATTAAATCTGTAGCAGTGTATATGGGTCTATCTTGGCTGCAAGGTGGAGTTTCCCGAGGGCTAGGAAGGGTTATTATTTATCTTTGTATCCTCAGTATCTGGTATAATACATGATGTAGGGTAGGGACTCCTGAACTTTAACATTTTCAGGGCCTTTCTATTCAGCATCACCAGCTGTAAATACATGTAAGTCTTTTTTGTTCTCGGTGGCTGCTACGCTGAATCTGTGATGATACATAGCAAACTCAGGTTTTCCTCTGTGAATGGGCTCTATTGGCTGGGTGGTTTCCCAGGCATCCTCAGCCCATTGTTAAACCCATGAGAAGGCACTGTGGGTGGGGTGGGATGGGACTCTTGAGGCAGATGCAGTACTCAAACTCTCTCTCTCTCCGCACTGTTACTAAGCAGAATGGCTTTCGTGTCACCCCATTGGTCTTCCAAACCCAAATGTGTTTAATCACCTACAAGTACCACTTATTAACTGCCCCTAAAAACAATAATTAGGTACCACATTTTAATGTGAAGTGATCCATGTTACTATTGTTTCCTCTGTATAGTGACTCTCCCACTGCTGGTATTGTGACAGCTAAATAAAAAGGCCAGTAATATGTGGGTTTCTGTTTTTTGTTTTTTTACCTTGAGGAAACAAAGACTCCCCTGACGTAATGAGATACTAGGAATCTCAAAAGAGCCAAACAGAACAATACAGATTCTTTTTTTAATATTATTATAAAGCCACCAAGAAGGAATTATTCAGCAATAATAAATGGGAGACTGGTTTTTGTTAACACTTATATCCCATCACAGGGGGAGAAACCAAGCTGTTCAAGGCAACCTGTAAGGGGTGGGTGACCACAGATGCACGCAAGTTGTTAGAGTCAACACAGGCTCCCAAAGAAGACAGACATTAAAAAGCAACAAAAACGCTAATAAGAATCGGCCAATGCACCTTTTCAACAAAGCTCTTTGGTATTGAACTGAATTTTTTAAAACTTTTATTTAATATGGCTTTTTTTTTTACTATATTTAATTTTTATACATTTTTAAAGGTTACTTTCCATTTGTAGTTATTACGAAATATTGGGTATATTCCCTGTGTTGTAAATATATTCTTTTTTTATTAATTAATTTTTGTTGGAGTACAGTTACTTTACAATATTGTGTTAGCTTCTCCTGTACAGCAAAATGAATCAGCCATACATATAGAGGTAACCCCTCCCTTTTGGACTTCCCTCCCATTTAGGACACCACAGTACATTAAGTAGAGTTCCCTGTGCTACACAGTGTGTTCCCATCAGTTGTCTACTGTACAATACATCCTGCAGCCTATCTTATACCCCATAATTTGTACCTCCCCCTCCCCACCTCTATATTCCCCCCTCCCCCCCACTGGTAACCACTAGTTTGTTCTCTATATCTGTGAGTCAGCCTCTTTTTTTTATAGTCACCACTTTGTTGTATTTTTTAGATATCATACAATTTTTTATCTTTCTCTGACTTATTTTACTTAGCATAATGCCCTCCAAGTACATCCATATAGCTGCACATGGAAAAGTTTCCTTCTTTTTTATAGTTGAGTAGTATTCCATTGTGTGGATGTGTGTATATATACACATATATGCACCACATCTTCTTTATCCATTTGTCTGTTGATGGACACTTAGGTTGTTTCCATTTCTTGGCTGTTGTAAATAATGCTGCTATGAACATTGGGGTGCATGTTTCTTTTCAAATTAGTGTTATTGCTTTTTTCAGATATATACCCAGGAGTGGAACTGCTGGGACAAATGGTAGTAAATTTGGTAGTTAAACCAAATTTTTTAAAAGAAGCAAACCTCATTATTAAAAAAGTGTTCTGTCAAGTGTTGCTCCACACAACGTGACTTTAGGAGCTCGCACTGAAAACCTGTCTACCATCATTTCCCAGGAACTTCTCCATTTCTTGGTTGGGAGGTTTGGAATATGTCAGAGCCAAGATTCTAATTCACTGGCCTGAGGGGTCCTCCCCACCCCCCCACCCCCTACCAATGGTCCTCCCTCTGCTCTAGGTGGAAAAGCCCTCCTAACTGTCATGGAATGCTCAGGGCAACACAAATGGACCTCTCACCATCTGATTGGCCTGGTCCCAAGGAGCACCATGGGAGAGAATTTGAATGCTCTTGGCAGCTGAGATTCGGACCTTGATGGCTGTAACTGATGGACTGGCTGGGGCACTGCTGAGGAGCGTCACATTCCTGAGAGAAAAATTGTCCAAAGTAAGGAGTTTTGCATGACAGACTGGACTGAGCAGCAGGGATTGTCAGGAAAGGTGGTGTTTCCAAGGATAGGCTTTTGAACCCACCTAGTCCCCAGTCCCTGAGAGGGCTCTGTGCTTTGTGAATGAGAGGATTATGAAATGAAACTGAAAAACAAGACAAAACAAATATCATTTGGGGTCCCAGCCACTTGAGAGAGTTGGGCACTAGTAAAGAAAATGTCTCCCTGGTGGGTAGAGGGAGGTGTTAGGACTGGAGATTAGAAGGCAAGTGATGGGGAATAGAGGCGGGGTGAGAACAGATCCAGCAGGGTCACTGGGGTCACAGGTGGGTCGGTGCTCCCCCATGGGGCTTTCTCAGGTTCTGAGAGGTCATATTATCAGGCACTGCTCTGAGAGCTGTGGGGATTTTTCAGAATCAAGAGAAGGTTCTTGATTTTAAAGAGAGAATAACCCATGTGAAAGATGAGACGTAATGACCAACAACAATAGAGGACAGTGACATTTTGAAACTGTACCAACAATAAAAGCACTAGGAATTCAGAGGAAGAAGGGATTTCTGGGAAGGTGATTAGAGGAGGCTTAATAGAAAAGCTTTAAAAGAGAAACATTTAGGTAAGTTGGAGGAAGAAATAACTAGGGCAAGAAACCTTCCTAAGAGCCGAGATGTACCTTGAGTCTGTCAGCATCTTTGAGGACCTTTGGTGTCCCACCTATCATAACTATACATTGTGCTTCCTTTGGTCTTTTCAGTATCTTCTCCAGCTTTCTAGACATTTTTATGAGGGCCCCTGACAAACTGGAGAGACACATAGAAACCCCTGTCCTCATCACAGCTGCCTCATTACCATGTTCCCTCCCTGAGGAGGACCATCACTAGGCCTTAGAAAAGAGAGAAAACCAAAAGGCCATCAGCAACAAGTCGTAAATTGACATTAAAAGGCAACTTTTCAGATTTGGAGGACGAGTTACATCTAGTCCTTGAAGGAAATGAACTCTCTGAGGCAGCAAACACCACTTAGTAACTGAATTCTGTCAATGTGGCTATTTGATTAACTCACATGAGCGCCCATTTTACTGCAATCTGAGATGAATACCTTTACCCTGCTTCACTCTTGACTCTTAGTACAGGTGCAAGATGGCTGTAAAATGGAAGATACAAAATAATTACAAGGTTCAGAGAATTTTCAGATCCCTCCCCACACTGGTCCCATTGGAAAAGAGGATCAATACAACTGGCACTGGAGGACTGATACTGTAGGCAGGCTAACTCTGTTCTTCCACCCAACCCGGGAGACGGGTTTACTATGCAATGAGAATAATTTTCTCCCAATGCCATTGTTGCCCTTTGGCACCAAGTGAAGGGGTAAGAAGGAAGGGTCCAAGTACATGGCTTGACAGGTGCTCCTTTCCCAGGCAGGAGTGGCCGTACTGCATGAGTAGCCACACTGTCCTGCGCTGAAAGTCTATTTTCTCCTGAATTATCCCTGCTGGCTCTCAGTGAGACATGAACTCACTGTTCGTTGCCAATCTTTCAGTTCCATCAAAGGGGCAGATGGATAGAAGCCTGCCCCCCCATTGCAAACTCTGACTTCCAACAGTTCCCCCTTCTTGGCTGAGCTTCTGAATCTGGAGTTTTAGCAACCAAAATATCAGAGATGATATTAGGTGGGCATTGTTGAATTTTAGCTTCATGCTTGGTCCAAATGTCATTTTTGAAAGGAGACTAATTCTTTGGTGTAGTTATTTATAATAGCACTACCACCATCCCAACTCTACCACTCCCTACTAAAGATCAGCCCCAAGCAGGCTTCTGGGGTTTCGGGCCCCTAGTTTATTAACACCAGTGACACTGCCAATATTACACTTCAAGTTATGTTCATTTATTTCATACCTTTTTTCCTTCCTTTTCTTTTTTTCCTCCCTCCCTTTCTTTCTTTCTTTCTTTCTTTCTTTCTTTCTTTCTTTCTTTCTCTCTTCCTTTCTTCCTTTCTTCCTTTCTACAGTCCACAGGAACCTCATGACTGCATTCTCCTGGGCATTTTCCTGTGATCACTCAGCCTGAGGGGGGAGTACATCCCTATGAAGTCAAACCTCTTAGGGGTAGATGTGGCCTGTCACCTGGATCTCCTGGCACTGGCTCATTTCGGGTGGGCCATCATATGAACTGTAGGTATTAGAAGGATTTTTGCTTTTCTGCTCTAGCTGCTCTATGACCTAACTTCTCATATCTATTTTACTGCCCTTCAGCCTTTTACATCCACTGCCTGATGGTCAGATGTAGAACCTCAGGGGTCAGAGGGGAATTAAACTCTTCTCCCCATGTGCCTCTCTCCTCCAGGGAGATCATCAAAAGCCAGTGGAGAAGTGTATCCTAGGAATAGCCTTAGACTTTCTGAAGATCATGGGGTTCAAGGACTTTAGGAGGGGTAGCTGCTGATTTTTCTGGAACTCTTTTTCCCTCAGGACTTTTAGGAAATGGGCTGAGTGAAATGTGTGGTTGTGTCTGTGAGTGCATGGAGCCTACAGCCACAAGCATCAAGCTCTGTAGAGAACCACTGGCCAGGGGATTGGTTGTTAAAATGTCAAGTGAAACAGGCAGTTGAACATGCAGTGAGTTTACTCACAAAAGGAGGAATATGTGTAGGTAAAATATCTGAAGTAAACTGAAGTATTCACAGCTGCATGTGAGATTATAGTTTATAATTTTCTTCTTTGTTTTTTCACACTTCCCAATCCACAAAGAGCATGTGTTAATTTTTATCAATAGAGGATTTAAAAAAAAAAGCTTTTAAGAAGAAATAATGTAGGGGTAGGAATTGTGCTTCTTTCATTTCATCCTTGTGATTAATGAATCCTACAGCTGACACCTGGCCTCGCACCTGGGGCATGATTTACCACTGTGAAGTCTGGGGTCTGCCCTAGTGCTCCTGGGGCAACAGAAACAGTGGTGTCCTGTAGACCTGTAAATGAATCCCTAACTTATGGAGTCCTGCAGCATGTCATGGCAATTGAGTTATGTGGCCCTTTTTCTCATTTCAATAATAGAAACATAAAGTTTTAAACCTAGAAGGATCTTGAGGAATCATCTATTTGGTTTTTCATTTCTGTGGGAGAACCAGGATGACAGTTTGAGAGTAATAATATCTACCTTTTAGCAATCACCTATTATGAGCCAGGGATGACACTAGGTACTTGGCATAGATTAATCTTTAATCACACCATCAAAGCAAATATTATACTTACCTTGATTTTATAAACAAAGAAGTTGAGGCATATAGTCTACTTCAAATTATCCAATTAGGTCCAAGGCTGGTTTGGAACTCGTTTGTTTGGTTCTAAAATGGGCAGTTACTATGCACAGTCCTGCCTCTTTATTTCTAGCAGGGGTTACCCAACCACCAGTCTTAGAGCTTTGCCTCTTGTCCCCACATTGAAAACTCAGCTTTGTTTTAACCAGTGTGGGTTGAGCAGATCAACTCCCAAATATCATTCCCCTTGCTGGGGTCGCCTGTGTGGTCACAGAGAAGCCCACTCTGTAGTTTAAAGGCCCATGTTTGCTCTTCTTCAAAACAATGTGGCCACAGGCCTTCAGCCTGAGCTCAGACCTGCTTTCCTTTACTCACTCACTTCTTTTCATCGTGAGAGCTCCCATTCACATGCTGTGGGAATGCCCAGCCAGAGTGAGGGTGTGGTGACCAGGAGATTGTCACCAGCACCCCAGCCATAGGAGGGAGCTTGGAGGGGAACCTTGAGGCTGTAACACCCTGAGGCCTCTGACGGGGGTGGCTGTGGCCACCCCTTCCTGACCCCTTCTTCCCTCTTGCTGTGGGAAGGCTGAGTTGACCTGGTCTTTAGAGAAGAGAGGCTTGAGGGGAGAGAGGCACCTTCTCTTTTAGAGGGAAGACTCTCAAATCACGAAAGGGATCAACTTAAGAGTAAGTTCTCCCAGTTATACCACAGAAATCCACCCACTAAAGTGAGGGTTCTGAGCCACACGTCAGGCTTCCTAACCTGGAGGTCCAGCAATGGGAGGAGGAATCCCCAGAGAATCAGACTTTGAAAGCCAGTGGGATTTGATTGCAGGACCTCCACAGGACTGGGGGAAATAGAGACTCTGCTCTTGGAGGGCACACAAAAAAGTGTGCTCACTAGGACCCAGGGGGGAAGGAGCAGTGATCCCATAGGAGACTGAACCAGATTTACCCGCTGGTGTTGGAGGGTTGCCTGCAAAGGTGGGGGGCAGCTGTGGCTCTGGCAGCAGGGGTTCTGGGAAGTGCTCATTGGCATGAGCCCTCCCAGTGTCTGCCATTAGCCCCACCAAAGAGCCTGTAAGCTCCAGTGTGGGGTAGCCTCAGGGCAAACATCAAAAAAGGTGGGAACACAGCCCTACCCATTGGCAGACAAGCAGATCAAAGTGTCACGGAGCTCCACCCACCAAATCAGATTAACTTTTTACTGAGCTCCACGCACCTAGCCCTACCCACCATCAGTCCCTCCTATCAGGAAGTACCCATGAGCCTCCTAGAAAGCTTCCTCCACAAGAGGGCAGACAGCAGAATCAAGCAGTATCAGCAGTATTTCATCTTGTGGAACTGAAAATCACAGCCACAGAAAGACAGAGAAAATGAAAAGGCAAAAGACTTTGTACCAGATGAAGGGACAAGATGAAACACAAGAAAAACAACTAAGTGAAAAGGAGATAGGCACCCTTCCAGAAAAAGAATTCAGAATAATGATGGTGAAGATGATCCAGGACTTTGAAAAAAGACTGGATGCAAAGATCAAAAAGTTTACCAAAGACCTAGAAGAATTAAAGAGCAAACAAACAGAGATATGTAAACAATAACTGAAATGAAAAATACACTAGAAGGAACCAATAGCAGCTTAACTGAGGCAGAAGGGCAAATAAGTGAGCTGGAAGACAGAATGGTGATAATCACTGATGCAAAAAAGAATAAAGAAAAAAGAATGAAAAGAACTGAAGACAGCCAAAGAGACCTCTGGGACAACGTTAAACACACCAACATTTGCATTATAGGGGTCCCAGAAGGAGAAGAGAGAGAGCAAGGACCTGAGAAAATACTGGAAGAGATTATGGACTTCCTAGGTGGTGCAGTGGTAAAGAATCCTTCTGCCAAGGCAGGAGACATGGGTTCAAGCCCTGCTCTGGGAAGATTTCACATGCCACGAAGCAGCTAAGCCCGTGTGCCATAAAAAAAAATATATATATATATATATAGGAAGAGATTAAAGTTGAAAACTTCCCTAACATGGGAAAGGAAATAGCTACCCAAGTCTAGGAAGTGCAGAGAGTCCCAGGCAGGATAAACCCAAGGAGAAATATGCCAAGACATATAGTAGTCAAATTGACAAAAATTAAAGACAGGGAAAATTTATTAAAAGCAACAAGCGAGTTTAGTAAAGTAGCAGGATACAAAATTAATGCACAGAAATCTCTTGCATTCCTATACACTAACAACGGAAGAGCAGAAAGAGAAATGAAGGAAACTCTCCCATTCACCATTGCAACAGAAAGAATAAAATACCTAGGAATAAACCTGCCTAAGGAGGCAAAAGATCTGTATGCAGAAAACTTGAAGACATTGCTGAAAGAAATCAAAGACGACACAAACAGATGGAGGGACATACCATGTTCCTGGATTGGAAGAATGAACATTGTGAAAATGACTCTACTACCCAAAGCAATTTACAGATTCAATGCAATCCCGATCAAATTCCCAATGGCATTTTTCGCAAAACTAGAGTAAGAAATCTTACGATTTGTATGGAAACGCAAAAGACCCCGAATAGCCAAAGCAATCTTGAGAAGGAAAAATGGAGTTGGTGGAATCAGGCTTCCTGACTTCAAACTATACTACAAGGCCATAGTGATGAAGACAGTATGGTACTGGCACAAAAATAGAAAGGAAGATCAATGGAATAGAATAGAGAACTCAGAAGTAAGCCCAAACACATATGGGCACCTTATCTTTGACAAAGGAGGCACGAATATACAATGGAAAAAAGACAGCCTCTTCAATAAGTGGTGCTGGGAAAATTGGACAGCTACATGTAAAAGAATGAAATTAGAACACTTCCTAACACCATACACAAAAATAAACTCCAAATGGATTAAAGACCTACATGTAAGGCCAGACACTATCAAACTCCTAGAGGAAAACATAGGCAGAACACTCTATGACATCCATCAAAGCAAGATCCTTTTTGACCCACCTCCTAGAATCATGGACATAAAATCAAGAATAAACAAATGGGACCTCATGAAACTGAAAAGCTTTTGCACAGCGAAAGAAACCATAAACAAGACTAAAAGGCAACCCTCAGAATGGGAAACAATAATTGCCTATGAAACAATGGACAAAGGATTAACCTCCAAAATATACAAGCAGCTCATGAAGCTTAATACCAAAAAAGCAAATAACCCAATCCACAAATGGGCGGAAGACCTAAATAGACATTTCTCCAAAGAAGACAACCAGATGGCCAACAAACACATGAAAAGATGCTCAACATCACTCATCATCAGAGAAATGCACGTCAAAGCCACAGTGAGGTATCACCTCACACTGATCAGAATGGCCATCATCACAAAATCTGGAAACAATAAATGCTGGAGAGGGTGTGGAGAAAAGGGAACTCTCCTGCACTGTTGGTGGGAATGTAAGTTGGTACAGCCACTATGGAAAACAATTTGGAGGTTCCTTAAAAAACTACAAATAGAACTACCATATGATCCAGTAATCCCATTACTGGGCATATACCCAAAGAAAACCATAATCCGAAAAGAAACATGTACCATCATGTTTATTGCAGCACTATTTACAATAGCCAGGACATGGAAGCAACCTAAATGCCCATCAACAAATGAATGGATACAGAAGATGTGGCATGTATATACAATGGAATATTACTCAGCTACAAAAAGGGATGAGATGGAGCTATATGTAATGAGGTGGATAGAACTACAGTCTGTCATACATAGTGAAGTAAGTCAGAAAGAGAAGGACAAATATTGTATGCTAACTCACATATACGGAATCTAAAAATGGTACTGATGAACTCAGTGACAAGAACAAGGATGCAGATACAGAGAATGGACTGGAGAACTTGAGGTTTGGGAGGGGGCAGGGGGTGAAGGGGAAGCTGAGATGAAGTGAGAGAGTAGCACAGACATATATATGCTACCAACTGTAAAACTGATAGTCAGTGGGAAGTTGTTGTATAACAAAGGGAGTCCAACTCGATGATGGAAGATGCCTTAGAGGATTGGGGCCGGGAGGGTGGTGGGGACTCGAGGAGGGCGGGAGTCAAGGAAGGGAGGGAATACGGGGATATGTGTATAAAAACAGATGATTGAACTTGGTGTACCCCCCAAAAAATAAAAAATAATAATAATAAAAAAAAAGCAACAAGGGAAAAACGACAAATAACATACAAGGGAACTCCCATAAGGTTAACAGCTGATTTCTCAGCAGAAACTCTGCAAGCCAGAAAGGAGTGGCATGATATATTTCAAGTGATGAAAGGGAAGAACCTACAACCAAGAATACTCTACCAAGCAAGGATCTCATTCAGATTCGACGGAGAAATCAAAAGCTTTACAGACAAGCAACAGCTAAGAGAATTCAGCACCACCAAACCAGCCTTACAACAAATGCTAAAGGAACTTCTCTAAGTGGGAAACATAAGAGAAGAAAAGGACCTACAAAAACAAAAACAAAACAATTAAGAAAATGGTAATAGGAACATACATATCGATAATTACCTTGAATGTAAAGGGACTAAATGCACCAACCAAAAGACACAGACTGGCAGAATGGATACAAAAACAAGACCCATGTATATGCTGTCTCCAAGAGACCCACTTCAGACCTAGGGACACATACGGACTGAAAGTGAGGGGATGGAAAAAGATATTCCATGCAAATGGAGGGCAAAAGAAAGCTGGAGTAGTGATACTCATATCAGATAAAATAGACTTTAAAATAAAAAATGTTACAAGAGAGAAGAAAGGACACTACATAAAGATCGAGGGATCAATCCAAGAAGAGGAGATAACAATTATAAATATATATGCACCCAATATAGGAGCACCTCCATGCATAAGGCAAATGCTAACAACTATGAAAGAGGAAATTGACAGTAACACAATCATAGTGGGGGACTTTAACACCCTACTTACACCAACGGACAGATCATCCAGACAGAAAATTAATAAGGAAACACAAGCTTTAAATGACACAATAAATCAGCTTGATTTAATAGATAGCTATAGGACATTACATCCAAAAACAGCAGATTACATGTTCTTCTCAAGTGCACACGGAACATTCATCAGGATAGATCACATTTTGGGTCATAAATTTGGTAAATTCAAGAAAATTGAAATCGTATCAAGCATCTTTTCTGACCACAACACTATGAGATTAGAAATCAATTACAGGAAAAAAACTAAAAAACACAAACAAATGGAGGCTAAACAATATGCTACTAAATAACCAAGAAATCACTGGAGAAATCAAAGAGGAAATTAAAAAATACCTACAGACAAATGACAATGAAAACACAACGATCCAAAACCTATGGGATGCAGCAAAGGCAGTTCTAAGAGGGAAGTTTATACCAATACAATCCCACCTCAAGAAACAAGAAAAATCCCAAATAAACAATCTAACCTTACACCTAAAGAAACTAGAGAAAGAAGAGCAAACAAAACCCAAAGTTAGTAGACGGAGAGAAATCGTAAAGATCAGAGCAGAAATAAATGAAATAGAAATAAAGAAAACATTAGGAAAAATCAATAAAACTAAAAGCTGGTTCTTTGAAAAGATAAATAAAATTGATAAACCTCTAGCAAGACTCATCAAGAAAAAGAGGGAGAGGATTCAAATCAATAAAATTAGAAATGAAACAGGAGAAGTTACAATGGACACCACAGAAATAAAAAGCACCATAAGAGACTACTACAAGCAGCTATATGCCAATAAAATGGACAACCTGGATGAAATGGACAGGTTCTTAGAAAGGTATAACCTTCCAAGACTGAATCAGGAAGACACAGAAAATATGATCAGACCAATCACAAGTAATGAAATTGAAACTGTGATTAAAAATCTCCCAACAAACAAAAGTTCAGGACCAGATGGCTTCACAGGTGAATTGTATCAAACATTTAGAGAAGAGCTAACACCCATCCTTCTCAAACTCTTCCAAAAAGTTGCAGAGGAAGGAACACTCCCAAACTCATTTTATGAGGCCACCATCACCCTGATACCAAAACCAAAGATACTACAAAAAAAGAAAACTATAGACCAATATCACTGATGAATTTAAATAAAAAAACCCTCAACAAAATACTAGCCAACAGAATCCAACAACACATTAAAAGGATCATACACCATGATCAAGTGGGGTTTATCCCTGGAATGCAAGGATTCTTCAATATATGCAAATCAATCAATGTGATTCACCATATTAACAAATTGAA
Source organism: Hippopotamus amphibius kiboko (assembly GCF_030028045.1). Taxonomy (NCBI): domain Eukaryota; kingdom Metazoa; phylum Chordata; class Mammalia; order Artiodactyla; family Hippopotamidae; genus Hippopotamus; species Hippopotamus amphibius. Next base: position 157,261,001 of record NC_080191.1, read on the forward strand.
GGATAAAAACCACATGATCATCTCAATAGATGCAGAAAAAGCTTTTGACAAAATTCAGCACTCATTTATGATAAAAACTCTCCAGAAGGTGGGCATAGAGGGAACCTACCTCAACATAATAAAGGCCATATATGACAAACCCACAGCAAACATCATTCTCAATGGTGAAAAACTGGAAGCATTCCCTCTAAGATCAGGAACAAGACAAGGATGTCCACTCTCGCTACTACTATTCAACATAGTTTTGGAAGTCCTTGCCACAGCAATCAGAGAAGAAAAAAAAATAAAAGGAATCCAAATTGGAAAAGAAGTACAACAGTCACTGTTCACAGATGACATGATACTGTACATAGAAACTCCTAAAGATGCCACCAGAAAACTACTTTATCTAATCAATGAATTTGTTAAAGTTACAGGATACAAAATTAACACAGAGAAATCTCTTGCATTTCTATACACTAACAGTGAAAGATCAGAAAGGGAAATTAAGGAAACAATCCCATTCACCATTGCAACAAAAAGAATAAAATACCTAGGAATAAACCTAACCAAGGAGGTAAAAGACCTGTACTCAGAAAACTAAAAGACACTAATGAAAGAAATCAAAGACAACAGATGGAGGGACATACCATGTTCTTGGATTGGAAGAATCAACATTGTGAAAATGACTATTCTACCCAAAGCAATTTACAGATTCAATGCAATCCCCATCAAATCACCAATGGCATTTTTCACAGAACTTGAAAAAGAAATTTTATGATTTGTATGGAAATGCAAAAGACCCCAAATAGCCAAAGCAATCTTGAGAAGGAAAGATGGAGTTGGTGGAAACAGGCTTCCTGACTTCAGGCTATACTACAAGGCTACAGTGATCAAGACAGTATGGTACTGGCACAAAAACAGAAATATAGATCAATGGAACAGGATAGAAAGCCCAAGATAAACTACGGTCAACTAATCTATAACAAAGGAGGCAAGGATATACAATGGAGAAAAGGCAGCCTCTTCAATAAGCGGTCCTGGGAAAACTGGTCAGCTACATGTAAAAGAATGAAATTAGAACACTCTTTAACACCATACACAAAAATAAACTCAAAATGGATTAAAGACCTAAATGTAAGGCCAGACACTATAAAACTCCTAGAGGAAAACATAGGAAGAACACTCTTCGATGTAAATAACAGCAAGATCTTTTTTTGATCTACCTCCTAGAGTAATGGAAATAAAAACAGAAATAAATAAGTGGGACCTAATGAAATTTCAAAGCTTCTGCACAGCAAAGGAAACTATAAGCAAGACCAAAAGACAACCCTCAGAATGGGAGAAAATATCTGCAAACAAATCAACAGACAAAGGATTAATCTCCAAAATATATAAACAGTTCATCCAGCTCAATATCAAAAAGACAAACAACCCAATCAAAAAATGGGCAGAAGACTTAAATAGGCATTTCTCCAAAGAAGACATATGGATGGCCAAGAGGCACATGAAAAGCTGCTCCACATCACTCATTATTAGAGAAATGCAATCAAAACTACAATAGGTATCACCTCACACCGGTTAGAATGGGCATCATCAGAAAATCGACAAACAGTAAATGCTGGAGAGGGTGTGGAGAAAAGGGAACACTATAGAGTTACCATATGACCCAGCAATCCCACTCCTGGGCATATACCCAGAGAACACCATAATTCAAAAAGACACATGCACTCCAATGTTCATTGCAGCACTATTTACAACAGCCAGGAAAAGGAATCAACCTAAATGTCCATCAACAGATGAATGGATAAAGAAGATGTGGTACATACATACAATGGAATATTACTCATCTGTAAAAAGCAGTGAAACTGGGATATTTGTAGAGACATGGATGGACCTAGAGACTGTCATACAGAGTGAAGTGAGTCAGAAAGAGAAAAACAAATATCATATATTAACACATATATACGGAATATAGAAAAATGGTACATATCAACCAGTTTGCAAGGCAGAAATAGAGACACAAATGTAGACAACAAACATATGGACACCAAGTGGGGAAAGCAGAGGGGGAGGATGGGGTTGGGGTGGGATAAATTGGGAGATTGGGATACCAAATAGTACACTCTAAATATATGCAGTTTATTGTATGTTAACTGTATCTCAATAAAAGTTCTAAAAAAAAAATAAGTTCTCCATATTTCAGTCTGTCCAGAGGCATCCTAGTTAATCCACTACAATATTCAAAACAAGGGTGATGCTGTGTGCTATATGTGGCTGAAGACTTCTCCAGGGATTATAACACAATAATGTGTGGGTAAAACCCCAACTGCACTAAATATAATTAAACCTTTCTTTGACGATTCAGAAGGCCTTTAGACTCCTGTAGTGCTTCTGGGTCACCATTACCCTTGATGAGGCAGGCAGCTGAATAAAAATGCCAGATTTACAGTTAGAGTCCTCACTCCCACTCTGCCTACCTGGGTGGCCTTGGACAGGTGGCTTGACCTCTTGAGCTTCAGAGCCCCCTCAAAACAGGGGTGGCAACATTACATCCTCGGGCTGTCATAGTAGAAACCTCGTGCATAAAGAATATTGCTGCCGTTACTATCACTACTAGTAAGCTGTAAGAACATCCGACTGCTGGCCGATGGAGAATTCTATCATATTTCTTTTCCTAATACATTTCAAAGTAATTTACTCTGGTCTCCTTTTGAGGAAAACATGGTTTCCTCAACAGCAGAGATTACTGAGAGTGATATTTACTCAAGGACTAGTAAGAACGTTTAAACAGTTTTTAAACTGCAAAGATGGTACATATTTTGAAATAAAAATGAAAAATTACAATATTACAGAAGAGAATTTATTAAAAAATAAAAGTCCCCTTCTACCCTCATTATCTCAGTCTTACCCAGGGGTCATCCTGATGTAGCTTAGAGTGTGTGTGTGTGTGTGTGTGTGTGTGTCTGTATTAGATTTAAATTACGCTAGTCATTATTGTTCTATGACTTTGTTTTGTTTCTTTTTCTCACAGCATATTTTGGGGATCTTTTTATTCTTTTCTACAGCTGCATCTACCTGGCCTTCATAATAGGGATGAGTTTTATCTTGTTTAACCATTGCCCTGTTGATGAACATTAGGTTATTTCTAGTTTTTCTATGGCAAACAATGCTGCAGTAAGCACAGGATGACAAGGTTATATCTCAACCCAGTTGTGGCCACTCAGCAATTTTTTATTACCTTGGATTGTTTTAACCCATACCTCCTGAAACATATTTTTCTTGAGCAACATGTCTCACAAAAGAGATAGCGTTGAATATGTACAAAGTGAGAGATGTGGTGATTTCTAAATAAATGTATACACTTGTGCAGCTATCCCCACATCCGAGATTGACGGCATATACGTTAACTCCCCAAAGTTCCCTTTTGCACTTCTTTGACGTACAGAGTCACTCCAGCTCTAGGAAATCACTGGTATGATTTCTGTCTTCAAAGTTTTGCCTTACCTAGAAATTTCTTATAAATAGAATCACAATATGTAGCCTTTTGTGTCTGGCTTCTTTCACTTAGAAAAATATTTTTTGAGGTTCAAGCCTGTTGGTGGACCTGCCAGTTGATGCTGAGTAGCATCCCGTTACATAGATATACCCATTTTGTTCATTTGGATTGTTTCCAGCTGGAGGCTATTTTCAGTTTTTGCCTATTATGAGTAATGATACTATGATCATTTGTATACAAGTTTTTGTGTGGACATATGTTTTTATTTCTCTTGGGTAAATACCAAGGAGTGGCATTACAGAGTCTTATCGTAGATATGTGTTTAACTTTTTTTAAAAACTACCAAGTTAGAAGAGGTAAAAGGGGTCCGGGCTGCTCCTAGAGAGGAAATGTGTGGACTTGGACAGAAGAAGGGAGGAAAGAGAAAACCCAGTGACAGCAGAACATTTTTTCCATCACTGTTTTTGGAATTATACATACACATAATCTTTTTTTTTTAATAAATTCATTCTTTAAAAAAAACTGCCAAATTAATTCTCAAAATGGTTATTTCATTTTACATTCCTACCAGCAAAGTATGAGAGTTCCTGATCCTCCACTTCCTCACCAACACTTGATATTGTCAATCTTTTTTATTACAGCTATTCTAGTGGTTGTGCAGCAGTAGCATACTGTCATTTTAATTTGCATTTTCCTAAGAACTAATGATGTTGGGCACAATAAAGCCATTCATATATGTTCTATGGTAAAACGTTTAATTAAATCTTTTGTCCATTTTTTTTAACCAGGTCATTTGCCTTTTATTATTGAAGTTTTTATAGATTCTGACTATAAACCTTATATATATACATTCATATATTTATATATGATATGATTTACAAATATTTTCTCCCAATCTGTGGCTTATCTTTTCATGCTTTTTAGTTGTGACTTTTGAAGAACAAAAATATTCAATTTTGATGAAATCTAAGTTAGTCAAGTTTTTCTATTATGAATAATGCTTTGGGTGTCATATCGAAGATATCTTTAACTCACAGTCACAAAGATTTTAGCTTACGTTTTCTTCTAGAAGTTTTATAAAAACAAGGTGATTTTATAAGTTATTTAAAAAATTAGATAAAACTAATGTTTTGTGTAGGCTCTTCCTAGGCTGAAATCAATGGGTCCATGGAGTTAAATCGACACAGGAGGTCTTTCCTATATTTTCAGGGTAGTTTTCAGAGGTTGGCTCGATTGTGTGTACCCACAGAATCAACTGAAGTGTCCCTAATTACTGACCCCTCAAAAATCTTTTCCCAAGGAAAAAAATGTGAAATCATGCTCATTTAAAAGGATCTGGAGGGCTTCCTAGGTGGCGCAGTGGTTAAGAATCCGCCTGCCAATGCAGGGGACACAGGTTCGATCCCTGCTCCAGGAAGATCCCACATGCCACGGAGCAACTAAGCCCGTGTGCCAAAAAAACAAAACAAACAAACAAATAAAAGGATCTGGAAAGGTTTCCTTTGAGGGGGTCAGATTTATTTCCTATACCATAAATAGAATGTTCTTGGTATGTTATTTCATTTAGCAAGTGTAGGGCAATATCTCTCAAAACCAAAGCAGTAAAGAGTCATTTCCTATTATTAACGGTTTTGACATGGACATAGTTCCACTTGCTTCTCTTTATTCCTAGTAACTCATTTTATGTCTCTAATAATAAGGCAATTATTTATTAGACTTTAACGAGGTTCTGTGACCATGTGTGTGTATGCGGGCATGCGTGCATGTGAGCACACACTCAAGGGTGACATCGCTCTCGATTATTGGGAGAACTTGGATCTCATTTCTTTCAAATCTTCATTGATCGTAGCTTATACAGGTCCTCATTCCTTATTTAAAACACTCAGAACCAGAAATGGTTTAAAATGTGTACATTTTTTTGACCTCAGAGAGATACCACAATGAATATTCTGAAGGAATATAATTTCTCCAGGGAGTCAAGATGACTAGTATTTCATAATATGGACATATTAATATTTTGAAACATACTGAATATTTACAATCAGTTCAGATTTTCTACCACTTGAACTCAGGTCTGGTTAGTTTTGGGGGCAAATGTGTTGTAAAACCTTTCCATTTAGAGCACTTTTGGATTCTGAACTGAGAGTAAGGGCTGGTGGATTTGCGCTGCCTTTCCTGCGAGCACGCTACACAGCTGCTCCTGTGGACTGCCGAGTTCCTTAGCCTCAGTTGACCACTGCTGGTTCTGCATTTGGAGCTGCTGTGAGTGGCTGTCACATTCCAGGAGACACAGGGAAGCATGGACTTTGGTGAGTCTTGGTGAGGCTTTCAGCCTGAAAGATTTTTCTAAATGGACATTTTAAAGAGAGATAATTTCCACGGTAGACAATGCTACAGTTTAGATTGCTTTCTAGGGAGAAGATATTTTGTCATTCAAAATCAATATATGCTTTAAAAACACTTCCTCATCCCCACTAATTCTAGGGCACTAATTCTATCTGCCTCATGGCACGGGCTCTCAGAGGCAGATGCCCAATAAAGATCCGTTATCTAGGGGGCCTGGATTCCTGGCTTGGGGTGAAATTATATCCTATAAAATGGAATTGAATCAAGCTGTGATATATTTGAATCCCATTGAGAGCTAGATTATATGGTCAATGGCAGCTCAGAAGCACATTTTAATCACCGAGCACTGTGGTGCTGACCTGACAGCACTTGTGGAAACCATTGGCCCACGTTCCTGGGGAAAACAAGAGCCTCCTTGGTACCCGCAACTTCTTTCTTCATGAAGAGGAAGCAGCTTAGCAATTTGTCTAATGGCACTTTATGAAAAATTACAGAAACAGTACACACCCGTCATAAAATATTTACACAAGTAATTATGTACAGAAGATTCCCTAAGCATATGGAGTAAACATGTAAAAGCGCTTCAGTGCCACATTGCCACCGCATTCCTGCCACCCTCTTCAAGAGGTCAGCACTGATAGTAAATTGGTGTGTGTCACTCTAGGCCTTTTCCTTTCTAGTCATGTATGTGCACACACAAACACACTTACACCATCATATTTAGAAACAAAAGGATTGTACTCTTCAAATTGTCTTGTCACTTGCTTTTCTTAACCATCCATCACAGACATCTTTCCTTGACATGCCTATCCTTTCCATGGCTGCAGAGCATTACCAAGAATGTATTTAATTGGTCCCATAGTGAAAAAAATATAGGTAATTTTGTGGGGTGTTACAAACTGTGTTTCAGTGACATTTCTTATTCGTATATTTTTGTGCACACGTATTTTTCTAAAGTAGATGGTGAAATTTTCATGTTTTTTTGGTTTATCTCCAAGGTTTTCCTCCCAGCGATTGCTTTAAGTCTGAATTTCAGCATTCTTCCCTGTCTATTGTTTACTTAGAAAGCCATTGGGCAAAGGCATCTTTGCTGCACACATGGGTGTCTCTTGGGGTGAGAATGGGGGCCGTTCAAAGAGGAGGATTGTTTATGTTACAACTTTTGATACTTTTGATTTTGCCTGCTAGCTTAATGTCATTTTAAAAAGTTTCCTCTGAGGTATAGGACAGGTCAGATAAAATAAGAGCTTGGATTCAACCTGTATAAATTGTTACAAACTTTTTGCAGAGCTCTTGACAACATCTACTGAAATGTAAAATTTCTCAAAGTAAAAAATCTTTTTCCCACGAATTTCCTCTAGTCACCTGGCTTCTAGAGGGACATTTTATATCTCTCAACACAAATGTACCTCAGATTGGAGTCAGAGAGAAAGTATCAAGAAACTTAAAAAGTTTTTAGTCCTTTAAGTAAGGTCAAAGCTGACTTGTTTAGGAAAAAAATCTGTTATCTTGGTATCATTAGCCCTGTGTTCTAAATACTGAGCTTATTAGCCTGGACAGGAGCTCTCGATTGTTCACAAACCAGCAAAACTTCAGAGGTCTTGCCCTCTGCTTTAAAATATTTGAGCAGCCTTTGGATCTGGTGATTGGGTTCTGTGGAGGCTGTGACTGTGCTGGGGACCTCACCATGGTGGTCCAGAAGCACGTCAGGGCCAAAGGGCAGGAGGGAGAGTGGGGCCTGAAGTACCAGGAGACCAAGCACAAACAGCCCAGGCTCCAGGCAGGTAAGCGGACAAATGTGCGTGTCCAGTTTAGCTTAAAGGGTCAGAGGTCAGTGAGGAAAATATACTCCCAACATTTAACTCAACCAATGAAAGAGCTAAGAGAACTCAAGTCACTCCCAAGCGGCAGAACACCTGGGTATTTCTATATGACCAAAAAAACCTTTCAGGCTTTAATAAAGCTTTTAGCTGATTTTATGTCGTAGCGTAGAAAAATAATCAGTTGGAAAAAGGATTGACAGTCTCAGCGAAAAGTGAACACTTTATTTTTCCTCTTTCTGTATGACGTGATATTTTATTAATTGCTATGTGCCCTGGGTTTATTTAGATGTACAGTACAAACACAAATTTGTTTAGATATATAGTAACCTGATTACACTTTAATTTTTCAATTAAATGTTTACATCTTTAATGTTTACTTCAATTAAAAAATCACCTTATTCTTTTTTTTTGGAGTTAAAAAAATTTTTATTGGAGTATACTTGATTTACAGTGTTGTGTTAGTTTCAGGTATACAGCAAAGTGAATCAGTTATACATATACATGTATCCATTCTTTATTTTTAGATTCTTTTTCCATATAGGCCATTCCAGAGTATTGAGTAGAATTCCCTGTACTATACAGCAGGTTCTTCTTAGTTATCTATTTTATATATAGTAGAGTGTCTATGTCAATCTCAGTCTCCCAATTTATCCCTTCCCCCCCACCCTTATCCCCTGGTAACCATAAGTTTGTTTTCTACATCCGTCACTCTACTTCTGTTTTGTAAATACGTTCATTTGTAGCCCCTTTTCTTTGATTCCACATGTAAGCGATATCATATGATATTTGTCTTTCTGTGTCTGATTTACTTCACACAGTATGACAATATCTAGGTCCAAAAATCACTGTATTCTTGCCTTTAAGTCGCTTCCAGGGTTACCCTCCACATTTTCTTCCTGGCATTTACCACATTTGCGAGTAGCTAGTTTTGGTTTCATTTCTGTCTGCCTCACTAGACAGTAAGCACCGTGTTGCTCATTTTCTTTTTTATTTCTAGCAACTTGCACAGTGTCTGGCACGGCCTGCCAGGCTGTAGACATTTAATATGTGCCAATGAGCAAATGAAGGAGATCAGATAAGGCGAAGTGCTTAAACCAATAAGCAGCACATTGTTAGAGGAGGCCACGGGCATTGCCAGAGTGCGGAGCAAAGGCTGCAGGGAGAGCTTTCTAGAGGTGGGGTTGCCTGACTGGATCTTAGCCAGGTGAAGAAGTGGGCCAGAGTCCGAAAGAGAGAAAGGGGATGTTGCAAGTGGCCACTGACTTGATGTTGGCTAGTATTGTGCAGCTCCCTGTGGTGAGTGGGAAGAGACAGTCAGGTGCAGTGAGCAAGACTGTGGCCTGAGGGACCTGTGTGCCAAGGAGGTGGAGCTTGCTTGACGGTGGGGCGCCCTGGGGTTGCTGTGGCAACAGGATGAAGTTCAGCTTGAGAAGAGGGTGAGACTGGGGAGGGACACTGCTTAGGAGACCAGAGCCATCATCAGGCACCTTCTAACTTCGAATCTCTCTCTCTCATCCCGCCTCACCTCTCACCAGCACTTCTCAGAGGCGTACTGTGTCCCCATAGTCTCCCCTTTTTCTTCTTATGTTCACTTCTTAACCTCTTGCACGAGGGCTTCCAACGCCTCCCGTTCCAGAATTCATGGCTCCCTCTCCCAACACCTCACACTCACGCTGCTTTTACCACAGTCACCGGTGGCCTCCTTATCTCGTATTCATTTCCAGTCTTTGCTTTGTGGGACCTCTTGCCCACTGTATTCTCCTTAAAATATTTTTTTGAATAGGTAGTTCATTTATGGTTCAAACCAGAAAGTATAAAGAGGCGTGGACAATCTCTTCCCTGTCCTTGTTTCTCATTTCTCCATAGGCAGCCACGGCTCTTAATTTCTTACGTGTCCTTCCAGAGATTTTTTCATGCAAATGTTAGCAAATACAATTTTATTTGTATTTAATGACAGATGAGGATATAGATTCTTCTTCTGCCTCCTTCCTAATACAAACAATAGAATGTTATGCACACTCTTTGGCTTTGTGCTTTTTTTATTCAATAAATTAAAAAAAAATCCACGTGCATAGACACTGGGTTTCTCATGGGCATCTGACCCTCACCTTGCTTTAAACTGAAATACTTATTATTTCTTATACTTGCTGTTCCTCTTATATTCTTTGACTCAGTTGGTAGAAGTGATGGTGGGAGGGGTTATGGTCATTTATTTAGTCACTTAAACCAGAATCCTGAGTGTCATCTTTGAGCACTTCCCCAACACCATCCAGAAAATCCACAAGTCCGTCATCTCCTCCTCTTCATTCCTACCACCGTGGCCTGCATTGAAGAACTTTGTCCTTCAGGAATGCTTTCCCGAAGGACTCCTCTTAATTCACCCAGTTGTTCTTCATTCCCATAGTGTCCTATACACACCCATATCACTGAATTTGCCAGCGTAACTGATTTGTCTGTTTTTCTCTCACTAGACTGTGGGCCCTTGATGGCAGAGATATATTTAATCATTTTTATCCATAGGGACATAACGAACGCTGAATGAACACACAAATTAAAAAAAATAAAAAGGAGATGTTCAGGGATAAGTTGACTTGGTAAACGTTTGACAGTTGTGGTGACTTTATGTGTATTGGAGCAGTGAGTTATCGTAAAGGATCCCAGATTTTTGGATTTGATGCAATGAGCAGAGATCAGGGCTCTAGAGAGAAGAACAGGCTTTCATTATACATTGTATATTATATATATTTCATTATATATATTAGAATAGTCTAGAGAAGTAAGTTCCGAGAGTTATCATCACACAGCGTGGCTGAAGTCAGGGTGTGGTGAGATGTCACCCAAAGACAATCTACAGTGAGAAGAGGAATAAAGAGAGCACCCCAGATGACTGTCATTTAGTGTGTGGGAGACGGGAGAAGAGTGAGCTATAAGTGAAAGATGCAAGATAGGAGGAGCAAAGGGTTTCGGGCAGATGGTATAGGGGACAGAGATGTGGACTGCTGCCCAAATGTCCGGCAAGATGAGGACAGAGAAGTAACCACTGGATTTAACAGCTCTGAGATCCTTGGTGATCACTGCAATACCAATTTTAGTGCCCTGGTAGGTCAAGAGTTGAGTCTGAGGATGAGAAAGGGGAGGCCAGGGATGTGGAAGATACTTCCTAGAGGCTTGCTTGTAAAGAGAAGAAGCACACGGCTATAAGGGTATGTCAGGGGCATATGGAATCAGTGCAGGGTTTTATTTTTAAATTTCTTTTTCGAATTAAAGGTAGAGTACATGGTCTCTGCAGAATGTTAAGACAGCACAGGAAGGTATTAAAAAGTAAAAAAGATCATTTATAACCCCACCACTCTATTTCAAACACTGATGCCATTTTTTATTTTTCCCTTCCAGTCTTCTCCATGTATTTTAACTGAGTTGAGAAGAGACCAAATGAGTGATTATAGGCTCTGCTTTTGCACATACAGAGAATTGGCTCTAGCATCTGTCCCTGCATTAATCACCAGGGTTGATTTGGCTGATCTAATTGGCTAGACCACTTTCCTCCCTCGCTGCTCCCTGGGTGTTTCTCCATATGGAGTAATTTAATTAGACAGAGATAAAACTTCTCATTCATTCATTCAACAAATATTTATTAGTTGTCCGCCACGTGCACTGTGTTAGTTGCTGAAGGATGGAGCAGTGAAGCAGATAGACATTTATCATCTCCTCGTATTCAAACAGTGTCATTGGCAGAGGGACTTGACTTCATCCTACGTACAGGTACTGCACTCACCTGCTAGATATTCAGACAAGCTTTCAACTCCATTTGTGTAACTTTCTCATTTGGTAATTCTTCCAACATTCAAAACTCTTCCGAAATGTTACTCTCAATGGCTGATGTTAAACATTTAGTTTTTCTCTTCCTATTTTCCCCCATAACAGTGCTGCCAGAAATATCTTTGAAATTAAGCTTGGTCCATATTTTGTACTGTTTTCCTGGAACTGATTCCTAAAAGACAAATGTATCCAGTCAAAAGATCTGAGTCTTTTTATGGCACTTAGATACCTTTTGCCAAATTGCTTTTCAGAAAGTACCTACTAATTTAAACAGTACAAAGATGTCTTTTTCACCTGAGAGAGGGTTCATTTGTTTATATGCTCAGTAGGCTGAACCAGTATGAAGAGAAAGGTTGAAGATAAAGAAGAAGGAACAAGGCCCTTGAAAAGCAATGTTGGTGAGATCTGGAGGAGGTGCTAGAAGGTAGTTTTGTAGAAGAAGAGAGAAAGCTTTCCTGATTGGGACAGGAGTTAAGGAGGGTGTGGCTACAAGGAGTGTTTATGTGTGCCCTGAGAGAGGGTAAGCTGATGGCCTCCATTTTCTTTACATGTCAAGAGGCAAGATCATCTTGGCAGGAAGCAGGAGGATAAGGGAAGTAGGCTGATATCTTGGGGAGAATGAAGATGGTTCAGAAGGGCTATGTAGAAAATGGAATACCAACTAAAAGGTGTAGATGCCCAGATAATGTAATGTCACATTTTGTTTATAGTTGTAAGTGAAAACTTGATCATTGATACTGGGACCCTGTTTACTAGAGTACAGTGAAATTGAGGATTGGCAATTATTTGATTAATTTGATGAATGTTCCAAATTAGGAACACCAGGTCAGGGTATGTTTCCGACCTAAATTATACAGTGCAGTTGTCTGCAGTGATTAAATTAACCAGCTGATTGCCAAATCTCTATTTCTCCCTGTCTGTCCCCTGTGGACATAGCTTAAAGAACTAATAAGTGAGCTGGACTCTGCCCCAATCTATTTTGGGATAATTGATGTCTTTGTACTCGTATCCCAGCAGCTTGGTATTAAACACTGAAGCTTTGTGGAGATTATGTCAGGAGGTGATTTACTACCTCAAAAAGTGATCTTTTTCTTGTAAAGCTTATCAATCAGAAGTTTGGAAGAAACTTTCCAAACTCCCTATGGAAAATTATATTTCATTGCTATGGAAAAATATTTGATTCCATGCATTTTGCTTTATGAAATGAATTTGTTCCAGATTCTGAATACTTTTGATTTTTGTTTCTGTCTTCATGAATTACTTTAAAGCAATTTTCTGCTTTACATTTAAATGGTTTTGGTTCTTAAAACACTTATGTTGACTGAAAGTTGGCTTTTTTTTTTTCTAAATGAAAAAGTATCAGTGATTTTAACCTTTTAAAGAATAAGGAAAATCAATTACAGTTAAGAAACATTTTATTCTTTACTGTTTAAATATTTCCTTCCTAAATTGATGGTTGATATAACATACACTGTGAAATGAATGGAGGCAGTTACTGGGGTAACTTGGATTCTGAAACCTATTTTGTGAAATAGCAATGTAATATGAATAATTTAGGAACTGACCTCAAGGTTTTGAGCTTCCTTTGTATGTTCTTAAACAATGCCCTGACATGTCATTTACTTATATATGACAGCTAAGGTAACCGTTGTTTTCCTCCAGTTTTGACTCTTGCCTTCAGAGGCTCAGCTCACCTCTCTTACTCTCAAGTATTTATCAACACGCAGGGCTGCGATGGTATAAGATGATGGCGTAAGAGGGCTTGGCACAAGCGTTCCCTCCTCTCAAGGAATTGACAAGCTGTTGAGGTTTGCTAGTAGACCAAACTCTAACAAACAATAACCCTGTGTCAGTCTGAATATTGTTCAAATACAAATGCAGATTGAAATGATAAGAACAGCCTTTGGCATTCGAGATTTGTCATGTGCTCTTACCAATTGTAAAATGGATAAATAAGCAGAAGTTCAAAATGGCAGAATTATATCCTTTGCATCTAGATTTTAGTCTGTTCCAAATCTCTGAATTGGCAAGAAAGACAAGTTGGACTCAGCCTAGCTACTTTCAAGCAGCTCAAAGGGAAGGTGTGCAAATGAGGATCCCTGGGGGCCCTGTGACTTCCCTGGCTCCAACTTCCCACCCAGAGCGAGGAACCTCGGTAGTCAGGGGATCCCAGAACTCAGGTTTTTGGAGAAAGTAGAAATCTAGATTTTTACACAAAATCCATGATTACTAATGCTAGTATTTAATATATATATATATATGTTTGCCTGTGGCACTGGACCAGATTTAGCCTAAGGCTGTTGGTCTGTGACCTCTGACTGAAAGGTTTCCAAGCTCTTATTTTGAGGTAAAAAGCCAGACTTCACTACTTGTTTTAGAGGTCATTGCTTATGTCACATGATGACAAACATGTTCCTTTCCATACCTTAATTGGTTCAGCCTTTTTTTACATTCGAAGAAATAAGAAGAAATTCATATTTGAATAAAAGGAAGGCAGAATTAAAATTAGAATTACTATCTTGTTTTCCTCAGACCTCTACATTTCAACTTTTCTGGCTAGGGTTATGCTTTAAGAAAGCTTTTACTGCACATTCTATGGCATTTTCTTTCCAATGAAAATATGCTGTGATTTTTATTTGATAATTTCAAGAGTCAGATTTTGTCTATTGGTTTAGTTAAAAGAAAGAAAGGAAATAACTTATTTTGGGTGGTCTGTATCTAAGGAGTAGTTAACTTGGTGAAATGTCACAAGGTGAGGTCTTGATTTATCCTGGGAGGTGTAACAGCTACTGTGGGAGGGAAAGGCTCTCTGATTCAGGTGTGAGTAAAATGATTTTAACAGCAGGATCAAATCATACTGGAATGGACTTTGGTGTGATCGCTCTCCTGAATCATTCAGTTTCATAACTGATCTTGTCAGGGACACATCAACAAACATATTTGTTTCAGGTAGTGAATACCTTATGATGTTTGTTTCTCTCTTCATGAAGCAATTATGCTGCATGTAATAAACTTCAGTTTATGTTAGAATAATATGAGATTAGATCTGCTGATAAGTGAAATCTGCTTGACTTTCATTCATCTATAAAATAAACATTTACTGTGAAACTGTTATTATACTGAGATGCAAAGATAAATCAACAAAATACTTAAAAGGTGTTCAGTTTATAGCATGTATGTAACAATTAAAATAACATTTTCTTCCCTCTCCCCTCTTGCTGATAGAAAACTATATCTTTGAGTTGCATAATTTGGGAGTAAGAGTGATGGAAAAAGCATTTTTTTCCAGGAAGTTCTTCTCTCCTTTGTAAACCTGCTAAGGTCTGTAAATAATGTTTTCCACATCAGTGGGGGCTCATTACAGGCTTGCAAGGGTGTCCTGAGGAAGTTTCATGAGAAGTTTTGGGGAAGGTTGCTGCAAGGTGTCAAATGAGTTTATTCTGGGTGCAGAAATTTACATTACATGGATAGCAGGGAAAAGAAAAGCAGTGAATACATTTTTATAATTAATGTTCTGTTGATTGAATATTGAGTATTTGCCTAAAGTACTGTGTGCTTTTTTTTTTTAATTTTTTTTTATTTTTTATTTTTTTGGGGGTACACCAGGTTCAATCATATGTTTTTATACACATATCCCCGTATTCCCTCCCTTCCACGACTCCCCCCCCTCAAGTCCCCCCCACCCTCCCCGCCCCAGTCCTCTAAGGCATCTTCCATCCTCGAGTTGGACTCCCTTTGTTATACAACAACTTCCCACTGACTATTTTACAGTTGGTAGTATATATATGTCTGTGCTACTCTCTCGCTTCATCTCAGTTTCCCCTTCACCCCCCGCCCCCTCCCATACCTCGAGTTCTCCAGTCCATTCTCTGTATCTGCATCCTTATTCTTGTCACTGACTGTGTGCTTTTTTAAAAAAAAAATTAATTAAGGCTGTTTTGGGTTTTCGTCGCTGCGCGTGGGCTTTCTCTAATTGTGGTGAGCGGGGGCTACTCTTTGTTGCAGTGCGTAGGCTTCTCATTGTGGTGGCTTCTCTTGTTGGTGGAGCACAGGCTCTAGGCACACAGGCTTCAGTAGCTGTGGCTCTCAGGCTCTAGAGCATAGGCTCAGTAGTTGTGGTTCTCTGCAGCATGTGGGATCTTCCTGGAGCAGGAATCAAACCCATGTCCCCTGCATTGGCAGGCGGATTCTTAACCACTGCGCCACCAGGGAAGTTCCACTGTGTGCTTTTTTATTTTCCAGTTAGCATTTCAGTGTGTATACAGAAGACAAGATTAACGCAGATCAAATACATGGAAAGAGAATAAGGAGACAAGGATGTATGGCACAGGGGCAGGCAGCAGGAGAAGAAATCCAGACCTTGGCAAAAGCCATGTTATCCAAAGAGCACTGTAAGTCTTGCCTGTGATACTCTTCCTGTGTTATAATACTGAACCCTTACGTGGCACTTAGTATGTGCTAGGCAGCTCTAAACCTTTACATGTAATAAATCATAGATGGAAGTGTAGAAAATAGATGCACAGATATACAAGAGAAATTAATTTTACAAGGGTTATTTTTTTCAATAAACTCCATTTTTGGCAATGGGATAAAGACCCTATTTAAATTTAATTGGGAAGAGAAACCTCAGTTCTCAGGAACCAATGGACATTTGATCTCAAAGCCATTGCCTGGATGGAGTGAGCCAGGTAAGCATTCTTCAGGCAGGAGTTGCCAACTTTGACCTGATTCAAATTTATTCAAACCCATTCATCACTAAAACTTGCCCAGAAATTATTAATCTTTGTTATATCACAAGGGCTTGTAAGGTCTTAGGCTCACCAACATGAAAAATAATGATAACAATGCTGTATGATTAAGAAATGGTCATCTAAGATTTTTAGACATCTGATACTAGAGAAATGTTTCATTATCAGCTTCCATTACCTGGGTATACAAGGTGTAGGTGTGTGTGTTTCTGTATGTGCGTGTGTGTGTGTTAACATGTACACTCATGTGTATGTCCCTCTGTGCATGTTTACATGTAGTTGATGACTTTGCCAAAGAGACAAAGATGGGAAAACTGCTACGTGGTCTTGACAACTTGCTGCGGCTTGTAGACAGAGCACTGAGAAGAGAACTCCTGGAATTTCTCATGCCTGAGGTCCCCAGGACAGGAGCAGGGAGCCGAGCCTGCACATAGGCATCAAAAGGTTCTAGATGGGGTTGGAAAAAGAAATGAAGAGACAAAACTAGCAAGGTGCGACACTTTGGGTGTAACAGTGAACGACAGGACAGAGTAGTAGAAGTTGGCAAAGGGTCTGAAAGATGGAGTGGTAATGTTGGGCAGGGAGGGAAAAGAGGCCGTTGATGGCATGACCTTCCCATGAGTCAGATTTGCTTTGTGTTCTTGGCCCTCTTCTCTCTCTATCCCTGGTCTTGTCAGGGCTTGATGAAGCAGACACTGGCCCAGGTGATCCTAAGAACTCTCATGAGTACATTTTGAAACCAAACATTATGAGACAGATAACTATTATTAAGTACATATTCACTACACATTGGGTTGGACTTTTGGACATTTTGATGTGCCTTTGACAATCCCCTTTACCTTTTTTTCCTCTTTGCCCTTATTTATGGACTGCTTTTTTTTTTTTTAAAGGATTTGAAATACATTTTTTTTAAAGATACTGAAGACTAGATGCTTCCAATTTAAAATACAAGTGTACCAGGAAAACTTATACATAAATATTTTCCCAGACTTTGTGCTAAGCACAAGGGGCATGCTGTGAACAAGCCAAAGGGCCTGCCCTCCTAGGGGTTACGGTCTGGTGGGGAAGAGCTCTTACTCTGTTTCTACCCTTTCACAAGTCCTATCAAGCAAACTATTTAACTCAACCTTGCATGTTTTATTTTTATTCCTTTTTTTTTCTTTTTGGCTGCGTTGGGTCTTTGTTGCTGTGCATGGGCTTTCTCTAGTTGCAGCGAGTGGGGGCTACTCCTAGTTGCGGTGCTTGGGCTTCTCATTGCGGTGGCTTCTCTTGTTGCAGAGCACAGGTTCTAGGCACCTGGGCTTAAGGAGTTGCAGCACGTGAGCTCAATAGTTGGTGGCATTCGGGCTCTAGGGCAGGCGGGCTTCAGTAGTTCTGGCTCTCAGGCTCTAGAGAGCAGGCTCAGCAGTTGTGGTGCACAGGTCCGCAGCATATGGGATCTTCCAGGACCAGGGATTGAACCCATGTCCCCTGCATTGGCAGGAGGATTCTTAAGCACTGTGCCACTAGGGAAGTCCCAACCTTGCATGTTTTGGATTCACTCATCCAATATGGAAAACTCTGAAATTCAGTTGGGAGTAGCAATATTTGAATATGTCTCTGGATCTAGTCAGTCATGGAATCCCCAAATGTAGTGCTTCTTTTTGACAAAGAGATAGGCTTTCAGGACCAGTTGTCAGTATTGATGGGCCAATAGGCAGTGACTCAAAACAGCGCGCTTCATATTTATAGGGAAACAGAAACGTTACCTTATTCCTCATCTTTAACTCCATAGAATGTGGGGACACCTTAACACCTTAAATACAAAGTTATCTCCCTGCTTACCTCAGCTCTCATCAAAAATTTGGGGCATTTTTATCAAACAACTATGTTTCTCAATGAGAATGAAAGTGAAGTATAGAAAGTTTCAAAGCAGGATAAGAAAGAAATATTGTACAATTTCTGAAATCAAAGGAGATTTTCTTGTCTCCAGCTAGCCACAACCCTCTAAGTCCTTATTTTAAAAAAGTCTTAGAGGAAGACACTTATGACCAGCTTTGGATGAATCAGTGGAAGATTGTTTCTATCTTCACTCAGTTAAAAATCTATATGTAATTATTAATAATGATTTTTAATTATAAAGTGAATTTTTCTGATAGTTCAAGGTGCTTTTGAGACAGGTAACTTTCCAATCCCTGGGGAGATCCTTATTAGAAAAGATTGTAAGAGACCAACCTGCCTTACCCTAATTGCACCACGTTTTCTCTATATGGCCATGCCTGATTTTTAATGCACGATATATCTGCAAGGACCCTAAACATAACGTACAAGGATGAGTCAAAAATTATCCGCCCTCTGGCTATAGAATTTATAGAAGTTTTAACATAAGTGGAATGCAGCTAATTTTTGACTCACCCTCATATATTACAATGAATTTTTTCATCATAATTTGGGCCATGTGACCCTTCTGCATTCATTGAGCTAATAGTTAACTTATCACTTGGCTTAAATTTTATTTAGGAGACTTCCCTGGTGGTCCAGTGGCTAAGAATCTGCCTTCCAATGCAGGGGATGTGGGTTCAATTCCTGGTGGGGGAGCTAAGGTCCTACATGCCTCGAGGCAAGTAAGACCTCACACAACAACTAGAGAGAAGCCCACGCATCACAACAAAGACCCTACACAGCCAAAAATAAATGTTAATTAAAAAAAGAAAAGAATTTTATTTAAAATTTAAAATTTTATTTAAAATTCCTTCTATCTTTGAAGATAGAAGGAATAGAAGGAGCTGTTACTTGGTGTTTTTGCAGGCTCCTCCATTTATTTCAGAAGTGCTCTTTCAGGGAACGGCCCCCACAGTGTGGGGAAATGTGTACTGAGCACTGGTGGACAGAACACTGTGTGAGGGGTCAAGGGCGGTAGGCCTTGACTCTGTACCCTGCTTCTGCCACAACCTGATCAGGTAGTCTTGGGCATACTTAACTTTTTTTTCTAGCAATTCTTTTTGTTTATCTTATAACTGTAGGTTTGTAAACTGGGGTCTATCTATGGCTGTTAGTATGGTTCAAGGACCAGTTTTTGGGCAGAGGAGTGTCTGTAAACCCCCATAAATAGTATCACAATTCTGTTTATGGACATTTTTTTTTCTTAGATCATAACTTTATTTGGATTCTCTAAAGGATCTGTGATTGCCAAAGAAAATTCTAGAGGATCATTCAGTTGTAACATTCTATAGTCACTGGCTATCTTTGTGTGTGTGTGTGTTTTCTTCTAGACCCTAAAAATGTGTTTAGCTTGTCACTTACTTGAAGGAGAGATTCTGACCAGGATATTTAAAAACATTGCTTAGAGACCCTTACTAGGAGGCAGAAAGTTCTGATGCTAAGGAGACTTGGCTGGAAATTCCAGCTCCACCATACATAGCGTATATAGGTATATATAAGTATACATGTGTATAGGTATGTATATACGTATATGTATGTGTACGTATATATACACATGCAGGTACACACATATATAAAAGTACCAAGTACTGCATCAAAGACAACCCTGATCAAGTTTTTAAAAGTGATTATTTAGAATGTCAGTGTCTGGCATGACAAAACTATAGCAACGTCAGCCTCAATATTAAGCCAATACGTGTTTTAAAATCCTTCCTAACAGCAAATTGTTTTAGATGTGCCTCTTACAAGTAGCGTATAGCTGGATTTTCCCCCCCAATTTGATAACCTCTATGTTTTAACTGATTAATTTAATTACATTCATTAGGACTATTTATTAAAATTTAGTTTTGTTATTTGTATATTCTATATACCATGCTTTGTATGCTTCTTTCTGTTTTCTTGTTTCTTGCCTTCTTTTGGATTGATTATATTTTCTGAATTCTTCTTAACTGGGTTATAAGTTTTAGAATCAATTTCTAGATTTTTAGTAGTTACTTGAAAATTTTTAACATCAATTTATATGCTTTTAGTTTACTTTTTTGCATCCTACTTCTTCCATCTGTATTTCTTTTTTTTTTTTTTAGTAGTTCTTTCGGATTCCCTTAGAATTCCTTTCAGTGATGATTTCTGCATATTATGATCTCTCTAACCCTTATTTGTCTTTCCTTTTCAAATGACACTTTAGTTGGTTATAGAATTCTAGATTGATAGCTATTTTCTTTCAACCCTTTGAAGATTCAATGAATTTTTTTTATCTCCTTTGCCACTGATGAGAAATCTATGTAGTTTTTTGTAGAAAAGGTGTCTATTTCCCCTGATTGCTTTTGATATTTGATCTTTTTCTTTGAGATCTTACCATTTCACTCTGAACTGTTCTGGGTGTGGATTTGATTACATATTTATATTTTCAATAAAGTGCTATGGCAGGTTAACTATTTTGACACCTCTCCCATCAATAAGTATTGATATGAAATATATTTCCATGTCAATAAATATGCATTTATTATGTCAATTTAAATGATTGCATTTCTGTATAGTTGGTGATTAAAGTATTTAATCTCACATTTTATTTGAATAAAATTGTATGCACACACATGCAAAGAAAAGGGATCATAGCCTACACGTAAGTATTGGATACTGCTGATGTGCTGACCAGCTCACTGGTGCTTTGAAGCTGCTCATACTGTCTTGGGGAGAGCCGACTATGTGCATCTCTTCCCAACTCCACATTTAGTGATGTCACTTTGGCTATAGTCGGAGTATTTACACTATGAAAATAGACCAAGGCTATAAATCAGGGATTTTTATTTTATTCCAAATTGGTTCTTCAATATTTACCAGCACACCACCTTCTTTTGGACACTTGTTACCTCTTGCCAGCATCCATGATACCCATCTTCTGTAAGCTCAGGCTCACCTGGGTCCAGAAACACTCCTGACTTTTAGCAATAAATCTTTTGACAGTCTCAAATCCATTAACTAGTAGTCCATAGAGTCATTCATTCATTCATTCATTCATCTATTAGTGCATTTCTTTTTTTCTTTTTCTTAAGCTCTTTATTGGAATATAATTGCTTTACACTGTTGTGCCAGTATTTGCTGTACAACAAAGTGAATCAGCTGTATTTATGCATATGTCTCCATATCCCCTCCCTCCCTCAACTCCTTCCCACCTTCCCTATCCCAGTCCTGTAAGTCATCACCCATCATCTTGTTGATCTCCCTATGTTATGCAGCAGCTTCCCACTAGCTATCTATTTTACATTTGATAGTGTATATATGTCAATGCTACTCTCTCACTTCGTCCCGGCTTCCCCTTCACCCACCCCCTGCCCAGTCATTTCTATAAAGAATGTTTATGAAGATCTTGCATGGGCCAAGCAGCATGTTGGGCAGCAAGAACACACAGGTAGCCAAGGATAGGACATCTACCAAGCCAAGGATCAGCTTTAGTTCCTATTGTACCTTCTTCCTACCATTTTACATGATCATTTGTGGGTCTGTATTCCTGAGGCCCTGCATGCATCAGCCTAATCTTTCTGCATTATGACATCCTTATCAACTTAATGGAGAGATGTGGTCAGAAGAATGGAATGAGATGGTTGCTTTTGTTTATAGATATGAACGTCTCTTAGCAAATACTGCTCAAGGTTTCTAAAGGGTAGCAGAACCCATTGTTTATCTGTAAGTTCTTAACTTTACCAAGTGTCTCTAAGTAAGCAATTTTAATAAGGTTTTCATCTTCAGAATTACACATTTTGAAATACATTGTAGATGTTTGGGAGTTGATTCCTACTTACTATAATTCCTAGAAAATGACTTAAAAATTTAAATCCTGAAGACATCAAGTGGTTCTTCCAATGTTATATTTTGATGAGTTCAGGATAAATTAATGAGAAACAGATGAATGAAATCCTTTCTAGAGTTCACATGGGTTTAAAAATTAAGGCTAGATATATTGACAAAACATGTTTTGGCTTTTGCCAAGCCCTGAAAATGTTTTTAAAAAATAAGTTTCTTTCTTTCTTTCTTTCTTTCTTTCTTTCTTTCTTTCTTTCTTTCTTTCTTTCTTTCTTTCTTTCTTTCTTTCTTTCTTTCTTTCTGGTTGCATTGCGTCTTGTTGCTGCATGTGGGCTTTCTCTAGTTGCAGTAAGCAGGGGCTACTCTTCATTGTGGGCTTCTTGTTGAGGTGGCTTCTCTTGTTGCAGAGCATGGGCTCTAGGCGAATGGGTTTCAGTAGTTGTGGCACGTGGACTCTAGAGCACAGGCTCAGTAGTTGCGGTGCACGGGCTTAGTTGGTTTGAGGCATGTGGGATCTTCCCGGACCAGGGCTCAAACCCATGTCCCCTGCATTGGTAGGTGGATTCTTAACCACTGCACCACCTAGGAAGTTCACACATGCTTGGAACATTTTGAGTTGAAAATGTGACTGAAACTACTAATGTAGTATTTAATCAGCATAGAGTGTGTTAAAACAACATAAAATTTTTAACTGAATTGATTATGGATTATCTCTTTATGTAAATGTGAGAAAGTTAGTATCTTAGATTTACTAAATTAAAAATAACCACAAAGAATTATGTATTTCATAGATTAATTATAGGTATCTCATAAGTAAAGCAACGTGTTAATAACATGAAAACATTTAAAAATAAGATCCAAATTCAGTTATTGATGAGATCTTGTAAGCTCTTCAAAAATTCAGCACTTATGTAAATTACTGCATAAATTAAGAAAGCATGCAAATTCCAGTATATGTGTTAAAATAGTTCCCACACATGTGTAAACCTATGAGGCAAGTATATACTTTATATTCAATGAGGTTTGAGACAAAAATATAAGATTTTTGCCCCAGAATCTCAAGGGAGTCATTCAAAATATTAGGGGAGATGTCTAAAGAGAGAGATGTGATTACCCAGGGAGTTCTTTGATTAGCTCAAATGTTAAGGAGTCATGGGAGAATGGCGACATAAATGAGGATTCATGAAAAACAATGGTACAGTTATGTTTAAAGGGTGTAAGAAAGGTTAATTTTAATATTCAATAGTCTGCATGAAACACCAAAGACCACAAAAAGGGCATTCAGAGCAAAAAGAAAAAGATGTACAAATTTGGGAAAGGAAATTAATAATAACAGAAGGTGGAAAGAAGACAGATATATTCAATTCTTTTCATCTATTAAGGAACATGTTCTCCAGACTCTAAAATGTAAGGTAAGCATTGTAGACAAGAGTACCTTTAACTAGGATAGAATAAGGACCTTAAATCCAAATAAGTTCATGGCTTCATGTAGATTCTTGCCTCCATTTTTGAATGATATATGCTGGATGCTTACAGAGTACACAGATGTGACCACCAATCCACTGCTGATAAAACTTAATGAGACGTTGCTGACAATGTGAGCAGGGCCAGTAGATAGGAAGTGAACACATGCTATTGCTGTTAACAAAAGGAACAACAGTTGGACTACTAAATTGTAATGTGGATCCTGGGCAATAATTGAAAACAAATTATAAACCTAATGATTTCTAAGTACCTAAAAGAAAAGCAGAGCTGTTAATTGTTATTGCTTTGGTTGAAAAACCAAATGCATCGACAAGCTGTATCTTATTCTCAGCAAGATGACAGCCTCTCATGAAAATCTAGATTATAGGAGAGTTGGGTGAATTAACAGCTTGCCCTTGTGACCAAAGAAAGGGATTCTTTAGAAGAAGGGAGGATCCTAAACTTAATCTTGTTCTGTTCAGTGTCTTTATTAATGACTTAAATGGGGGCATATATAATATTCATCAAATTTGCAGAGAGGTCCAGACTATGAGGGAGAGTTAATAGAAAAGATGACAGGTGTAAAAAGATAACCAACGTCTGGAATAATGAGCTTAAACTAACATGATGAAAAGTAACAGAGGTTACTAGTAAGTTCTGGATTTAGGTAAACAAAATAAAATAAAAGCATACAGAAAGGGGTTGGAAGTCCAGCATGGAAATGGTTTATATGAAATATTGATGGACCACTTCAGCTGCTCTATTTTCTGTCTCATGAGAAATAAAAAGTCATCACGCGTTATGAAGGTCAGAAAGAACATTTTGATTAGAGTGCTCACTTTTGGGAGCAAAGTGGTGAGGATGGGGATGATTCTTACAGTTAACTATCAATAAAACCGGTGGCTGGTTGAACAGACCGACCTAAATCTAACAGGCCTGCTTATCTGTGAAGTGTGGCACAGGCAAAGGTTTTTGAACACTATAGTAAGATCCAGGAACAAATCCTGGCCACACTGTTGGGTGTCTGTGTGTTTTCAAAGAAGTCCCGCAAATTCTATGAGCCTCAGTTTCCTTGGCTGAAAAGTAAGGATAAAAATACCTCCTTTGCAGAGTTGTCAGGAGGATTATAGATGTTTAAGGGACTTAGCCTGGTGCCTGTCACCTAGCATCTGCTTGGTAAATGGTAGCAGCTGGTATCATAATTACCATCTTACCAGTGCTTGGAGATAGAATCATGTGCGCATTTTACCAGTTAGGATGCTAGTCCCCAGGAATGGAGTACTCATAACAAAATTAGGAAGAGTATGAGGACACTGTCTTTATGAAGACTACACTCAGGATCAGATTATTAAATTTTGATGAGAATGGTCTCTATTAGAAGCAAATGTTATTTGATACGTACATTTTGAAGGAAGATGACCCCCAAGCTCTGAGGTTTAAGGCTGCAAATACAGGAGACTGATTTGAGGCTAGGTGCTAATGCCATTAGAGGATTTTTAGGACTGTTAATGTTTTTAATAGTGCTCTTTTCTGAAGCTCTATAGCTCTTAAGTGGCCTGCCTAACCCTAATTTCCCCATAAACTCTTATTTTTCATGTGCAGTTTTGCAGAAGGAAAAGGTTTTTTCAGTTACACATATGTTGTATTATAGCAGAAATGCTGTAGATGGAACCTAGGAACGTAAAGGAAACCTTACATTTACTTGAAACCTTACTCTTAAAATACTTCCACAAACAACACGTAGTTGGAATAGACATGGATGGAAAATTACAATGTATTATGGGCTGAATCGTGTCCCCCAAGTTGTAGTCCTAACCCCCAGTACCTCATAATGTGACTGTATTTGGAGATAAGGTCTTTAAAGAGGTTATTAAGGCTGAGTCATTGGGGGACCCTGATCCAATGTGACCAGTCTCCTCAGAAAAGATTCGTACCTATAGGCACAAAAGACACAGGAAGAAGATGGCCATCTGCAAGCCAAGGAGAGAGGCCTCCGAAGAAACCAACCCTGCCAATACCTCATCTCCGACTTCCCGTCTCCAGAGATGTAAGAAAATAAACTTCTATTGTTTACGCTGCCCAGCCTGTGATACTTTGTGATATAATACACTATTTAACTCTGACATTTAACCCCTTTGAATTTTTCCCTTACCTGTAAAATGGAGCTTATGATACAAAAGTGGGTGGTATATAAACAGGTAAAATAACCTATTTTGTATTGGGGAAAAGATAAGTAAGCAGTATTGGATTACCGTAACTTTAAATTTTTATTTACTTCTCTAGAAGTCTGAGAGAGAAAATATAGGTATGTCCTCCCTTGAAAAGATCAAAAACTCTATGGTAAAACTAACTAAATGAATAAATGGATAACTACTTACAGGAAAAATCCCTAGTAGCGTAACGCCATCGATTAGAGAGTGTTCCAAGATAATTTCAAAATACAATTTTATCCCCTCTATCCTCAAATTTTAATTTGCATCACCTTTCCAGAAACATGCCTATTTCATAAATGAGGACATACCTGTACGTCTTAAATACTCAAGATTTGATTTAGGTTTCTGAGAGCAGCCTAGCCTTTCTGTTATTGTAATGCAAGCACAGGCTGCAGATGATAATCGGAGCTGTGTTGGGCATTCCACTTTGCACCTCCTAGGGCACCAATTTTCAGAAACCGTTAGAACCCAATAGAAAAATCTCACCTAAGATTCATCTATGAGCTAAATTACAGGGGAAGCCATTATCATTCATTTTACATGCACTATTGGTCCAGGTTGTCAGCCAAACACCTCTGGATCACAGGGAATGATTTTGTTAGCCTTGAGAATCCTGAGAATTGAAATGGTCAACCGAGGTATGTCATTGTTCTTCTGATCAAGAAATCATTCCTAATTGAGCCAAAGGGATATATTGAGACCCAACTAGATGCCTAGCCCTGGATGCCTACATTCTAGTGTGAGAATGGAGGAGCAGAAATTTAAAATCTGATTAGAAGAGACCGAGTACTAAACAATTAGAAATCAATGACATGTTAAGCAACATGGAATTAAGTGAAAAGGGATTTGAGAGAAGGTCAAGAACAGTGCGGGTCTGAGGCAATGGATGAGGCTAGGGTAGGAGGTGGGAAGGATTTGGAAATAGATGCTTAAAGTAGAGAATATGTTGGAAGTTATTTTGGGGTGGGTGCAGTTTGAGAGGACAGCTGAGTGGGTGTGTTTTGTGCATACGTGCTCAGCACCCCTTTCTTGGGGAGACTGTTGAGGGGAGAGAGAGTCTGGGCAAAGACGTGCGTGAAAGAACCTAGATGTTTGTATGTGTAATGCGGGGAGAGAAGTCAGCCTGTAAGAAAAAGATGTGCAATCCATCGTATGTACTATCATGATTAGGAATGTGTTATTGCTCAATCCTGAGAATAACCTACAAGATTAAGTATGACAAACCTCATTTTGCAGATAAAGGAACTGAGGTTTAGAAAAATTAAGTGACTTGTCTTCAGTCGCACATAGTAAATGCACAAGCCTCCAAAGTCTTCTTGAGGTTGTCCAGGCATAGTGGGACTTACAGGGGTCCACATGGGTATCACACATTAATGGATGCTGTTGGTGCCCACAACAGCATCCACTATACCCCCTCAGCTGCATTCACTCCCCAGGAGGATACAGCCTCCAGACCTTGGCCAATGACTGTGACGCATGCTCAACTAGGGGCTCACTTTATGACATGCTTGTGCTCCAGAGCGTCTCCCCAGGATCAGATCGAAACTCTTCTGAAGCTGAGCTCACATTCTTGCTTCACTTCTCCTCCTTCCCCATACACTGTCTCCTGAGAGCACTCCCCCAATAAATCAAACCTTATGTAAGACACAAATAGTCCCCACACAAAGACTCAGGTTGAGAGAGGATATATTATTTGCTCATGACCATATAATTTGTAAGTCGCGTAGTCAGGATTCCAACGCACCTATGTTTAACTTCACATTCAGCTCCAAAAAGTGGTTTGTGCATACTGGAACATGTAACCACTAAATGTGTAACATACTGGAATGTTTAAGAACGATGGCTCAGCACATTCAGGGCATAGCTCTACTTAGTGTCGAAGGGAGAAACAAGTCATAAGGGTGCCCTTAAATGGGTCACCGAGAATACAAAATGATTTGAGAACTCGAGCATAAAAGACATAACAAGTTGGGCAGAGGAGTTTGAAGTAGGTGGAAGATACGGTGACCATACAATTAATTATCCAAATTGGAACATTGTTGAGGATAATAGGAGATGCCATTACTAATTACACAAGGATAACAAGTGTAAACAAGGACTATCTAGCAAATCAGGATGTATGATCACTATAGCAGTAGGAGGCAACAGGGAGCTATAGCAGGCTCTTGAGTAGGGGTGTGAAATAATTCTGTCAATGGTATGCAACATGATTTAGAAGAAACCTTGGAGACAAGAGAACAGCAGACATAGAGATACTAGTGTGATTTGTCTGGGTTTCTGTCCTGGCCCCTGGTTTTTCCTTTAGTTCAGTGCTTGAAATGGTTGTCATTTCTGGACCTCAGCATGCTTGCCTGAGGCTATCAGCCAATCCTCATGTTCCAGGGAGACAAGACTCTGTTCAGGTACCCCAGCTACTGGTGAGGTCCTTTGTTTAATCCAGATGGACTCTGCCTTGGAACCAAAATGTCTTCATTCTGCTGGCTCTGCTACCTTGGAATAGCTACATCCCCATGGGGTGTCCCATGCCCCACAGGGCCTTGTAATTTTCCCCATGGACCCTTCTGGATGAACAAGAGAGAGGGGATGCACATCTGCCAGTAAGATACTCAGGCATGCTGCCTAGATCAAATTGTTCTAAAGGTCATCTCCCTCTGGCTAATGCAAGAAAGTGAATGGACAAGGTTTGCATGAGAGGTCTAATTTTGAGGGGCCTTATGTTCCTCACAGTTTTTAGCAGTTCTGGGTTAAATGATGTGACCTCCTATCCTCACGTACGGCCTTATGGCCTCTTGTCTCCTTGAGTTTACAGAGGTAAGCTTACGGACAATGATTCTAATCATGTGGGTTTCAGAGGGGAAAAGAACTGAGAACCTGGGACTTCCCTGGTGGTCCAGTGGGTAAGACTTCATGCTCGCAACGCAGGGGCCCTGGGTTTGATCCCTGGTCAGGGAACTAGATCCCGTCATGCGCAACTAAGAATCCACATGCTGCAATGAAGATCCCACACAGCCAAAATAAAAATAATAATAATAATAAAAAAAAGCAACAAGGGGCCTATTTTTTTTTTACTTTTTTCTTTTTTTTTTAATTGAAGTATAGTTGCTATACAATATTATATGTTTCAGGCATACAATATAATGATACACAATTTTTAAGATTATACTCCATTTATAGTTACTGTAAAATACTGGCTATATTCTCTGTGTTGCACGATATATTCTTGTAGCTTATTTATTTTCTACATAGTAGTTTATACCTCTTAATTCCCTACCCCTATCGTGCCCCTTCCTCTTCCCTCTCCCTAGTGGTTACCACTAGCTTGTTCTCTATGTCTGTGAGTCTGCTTCTTTTTTGTTATATTTACTAGTTTGTAGTATTTTTTAGATTCCACATATGTGACATCATACAGTATTTTTATTTCTCTGTCTGACTGATTTCAGTTAGCATAGTGCCCTTCAAGTCCATCCATGTTGTTGCAAGTGGCAAAATTTTGTTCTCTTTTATGGCTGAGTAGCATTCCATTGTATACATGTACCACATCTTCTTTATCCATTCATCTGTTGATGGACACTTAGACTGTTTTCACGTCTTGGCTATTGTAAATAATGCTGCTATGAATATTGGGGTGCATCAAATTAGTTTTTGTTATTTTTGGATATGTACCCAAGAGTGGAATTGCTGGGTCATATGGTAATTCTATTTTAATTTTTTGAGACACCGCCATACTGTTTTCCACAGTGGCTATACCAGTTTACATTCCCACCAACACTGTAGGAGGATTCCTTTTTCTCCACATCCTCACTAACATTTGTCATTTGTGTTCTTTTTGATGATAGCCATTTTGACAGGTGTAAGGTGATATCTCACTGATCTGCATTTCTTTGATGATTACAATATTGAGCCATCTGCATTTCAGAGGACCTATTATTATTGATGGAGAGCTCCTCTGTAAAAAAATAGACTATTGACTTGCAGTGTTGAAAAAAGTGAGAGACAGAGAAAGGATAGTGTCTCCAGCAAATCTCCAGGGTCTGGAGACATCCAAAGAAAAATTAAATGTGTAGGTTGTGTCTTTTGGAATTGAAACACAGGTCCTTTCTTGAGGCAACATTCTGTGCCCTGGTCCTCTGGAAAATACTGCTTGTGTGGGGGAATGAAGAAAACAAGGAAGCTGGGGAATAAATGAAACAAATTTAAGGAAGAGCACTTCACTGTGTGAATGCGGGAATTTGTTTCTCCCTTCTTAATTCTGAATGGAGCCTGGCACTCAGTGAGGTGAGCTGTTGCTAGAATGGTTCTTGCTCAGACAAGGTGCATATGGGCTGATTTCTGCCTCCTATTTGCTCCTGTACCTCTTAGCATAGCCCACTCTTTTTTTTTCAATTGAAGTATAGTTGATTTACAATGTTGTGTTAATTTCTGCTGTGCAGCAAAGTGATTCAGTTATACATATGTACATGTTCTTTTTTATATTCTTTTCCATTACGGTTTTTCACAGGATACTGAATATTTAGCATAGTCTACTCTTTTTTTTTTTTTTTAATTTTTTTAGGCTGCCCCAGGTCTTAGTTGCACACTTGGGATCTTTAGTTGCAGCATGCTGGATCTTAGTTGCGGGGCACATGCGGGATCTTGTTCCCAAAGCAGGGATCGAACCCCAGCCTCTTGCATTGCGAGTGCAGTCTTACCCACTGGACCACCAGGGAAGTCCCAGCATAGCCCACTCTTAAGGTATGTTTCACACCATCTTATACTCAGTTGTTTGTGTACCTCCCCCATCAGATCACCTGCTTCTCCTTGTATTCCTGAGCTTGGTACACAAGTGCTCAGAATATGGTCAATAGATAGAATTTCATTTTTTATATTTTGATAGTAATAGCCCTCAGGCAATATGCTCTCTTTTAAAGTGTTGAATTAACAGGTTTTTTTTTGTTTTTGTTTTTTTAAAGAAGAGGCTATCTGAAACTACAATTGCATTCATAAGTTTCTTAAAGACATAAACATCCAACTTTGTTTCCTCATCAAGAGAATAAAAAAACTCATAGAATCCCTTTCTTATGGGGTTGCTGTGAGCAAATAAATGACTCAGGGTCTGAGGAGGGCTTAGCACAGGCCTGGTACTGAGCAGGTGCTTAGTAAGCACTTGTCCAACTCGCTGTGTTTTTGCTGTTATAGAGACATAGCATTCAAAGTCATTTATGTAGTAATCTTTGTTTAAAAATATGTTTATATTACAAAATCTAACATGCTCACTGCTGAAAATTTGGAAAGTATAGAAAATACCAAGTCCTCAGCTTAGTGATTGGCACCTCTCTTAGGCTTTTATGGAATGAATTTGTGGTCAGCGATACTCTTCTTGGAAGACATGAGACAATTGGAGACCAGAACTGGGATCCCCAGACAGATCTGTAGATGTAGAAATCCTCCGGCTCAGGGTCTCCGCCCAGGCCTGGAGCACATTTCCTGCCAGGGTTCCCTAATGGGTTTGGAGAATGTTATCAACGATGGGCCCAGCTACGTGGCCTCTTTCGTTCCAGTCTGTGTTTCTGAAACTATCTTAATGGAGCCAGAGTATTGCTCTGGAAACTCTGGCATGGGCCGATTGTCCTACCCCTGCTACAGTCCACATTTGGACTCAGACTGCCTTGCTGGTGGTCCAGCCTTCTGGAACCTGACCCCGGGTTTTGGTAAGGTTTGTTTAATGTTGGTTGTAAGAGCTTGTAGGGTCAAGTAGGCTATGCCTACATTTATGACCACACAGTTGACTCCTCAGCTGCTTGAAATACATTCTCTCATTTTAAACCCCTCACCCACACAGGGACGCTACCCTTTCTCCTGCTCATCGAACTGACCCTTTAGTGGATCCGGTGAGTGCCCATGGAAATGGTCCGTATTAGCTGTGTGGCTGCAATACAAGTTGTCTTCCCATTCTTTCCATAAATGAGGAACATCACCAAAGATACATCAACAATTACATGCTCTTTACTCAGTCTCAGAAATAGCTTCCAAATTGGCCCTTCCTGTCCATCCCCATTATCTAGTCTTCTTGAAGTCCTGAAAATGTGTTCATGCCATCCTACAAAGTACTGTCAACCTAGTCTCAACCCACATTTCCAGTCTCATTTCCTGGAAGAAGGTATATGACCAAGACCAAGCTGCTCCAGATATTTTGCTGTCCAGGAGTCTGTCACAAATGTCCATAAGCCCATGTCTTCTCAGTGCTGTTCTCTTTGCCTAGAATATTCTCCTACGCTGGAAAAGTCCTGCTCATCCTTTTTTTTTACCTAATTGGAATGTCATTGCTGTGACATCCTTTGTTGATTATGGAAAATAGACAGCTACCCACTTCCTTCCAGTGCCCTCAGAGTTCTCTGCATTGTCTCTCTCGTGGCCCTTATGGTGTGCTGTAATTATCTATTTACATATCTGTCTCTTCCCACTGGACTGAGAGACTGTGGAAGGCAGAGGTAGCTCATCTCAGTGGTGTGTCCCTAGAGCCTAACACACAGTAGGTGTGCAGAGCTGGTAGGAGGAATAACTAGTGACAGAATAAAAGTTTTTCTGCTCGTGTGAAATGGCCTTTAGGCTGCTGTGCTGTTGTGAGCTAATGTAAAATGATAAAGTTTAAAGGAGAAAACTTTCCTGACCTGTTGCAACATACAGCGAGAGGTTTTAGTGCTTATTTCTGTTCTCATCTGCCATATGGCTTTCCATTCACAAACTGCTCTAGTGAGAATTACTTTTGCAGGTAATTTTCTAATGATTGTCTTGGGATAAACAAATTTATCAGACTTGTTTGGCTAATGTATTCAAGGAGGTTCACAGGGGAAAAGATTAATCATCTAAGAAGCAAGCCGCTGTCTGTCATTAGGCGGAAGGGTCCAGAGATGATCAGAGCTGAGAGGGTGGTTGCTATGACTGCAGGTACTTTTCTCTCCCTTTGTGAGGTCAACGGCAGCTCCCAAGCTGATTGGCTAAAATTAGATTATCCTGCTGATCAACCATGGGGAGTTAATTTCATCAGAAAGAGAAAAATGGTGGGAAATCCTGCCATGATGCTACAAAGGAATTTTCTTTAGAAGCCCACAGAGTCCAAGTTTGCTTTCTTTATAATTAATATGTTCCTTCTAATAAAATAATTTAAGGGAAGCAGACAATAGCATTAGTCTATTATTTTGTGTATCCATATAAGCTTTAATCTGGTTTGTCCTCAAACCAGCTCTCAAAGTTAAAGTAACCTTTATTTTCCTGTGATAGCTCCATAGCTGAAGACCGTCATCATGTAAGACGTGTTTATATAATTGGAGATAAGCTAATTGCGAAAAACACAAAAGGAGCCGGTGCACGCAGTTAAAGGTACTGTATTTGCTTTCAGGGCTCCTGCTCTAGGGAAACAGTGGGCATAAAAAACTTTGAGTAGAACCGCTAACCTTTGGATTGGGAGCGTCATTCGAATTGAATTTGAGAGGATTCCTCCCTTCCGAAGCATCCTTTTGTAAAAGTCTTACATGGCCTATCCTCTGGCTTTCCAGTTGGTACATCTTCTCCACCCACCCCATCCCCCAAGGAATTAATTACCACTGACCTCAATTATTACATTTATTTCTGTACAGGAAAGATACAGAATTAGTTAATCGGCAGGCTCTGCCGAGTTGTAAAACTAAGTCGATGTGAAGCACAAACCAAGGAAAACCAGGATTTGTTTCTTTAGCATGTATGTGACTATGGAAATAAAATATGATTAAGAGGGAGAAATGGACAAAAAGAGCTAACGTTGATTGAATTATGGACAATCTACATCTTCTATCTGTATGACCGCCAAATCAATGTATTTTAAAAATCAAAATAACTTGTGGTGGTGCATTTAGTTGTGTGCTAAAGGGCCTGTGAAGAGGGACCCCAAATGCCCCTTTCCTGAGAGCCATGTAGGGGACTTCGGGGGTCAGTATGTACATATAAAAGGTAATGATGAACTCCAGGCAGTATGGAAGTGCTGTCAAGCAATAGTGTCCAGCAGGAAGCACTGTAGGAAGTGCTAGGAGGAAGAGAACAGGAGCTCCGTGGGTGCAAGTGATCCGGACTCAGGCATCTCTCCCAGGGGAGGGGGAGAAAGATGAGGAGAGCACATCATGACACGTGTGCTATTAGCACATCACGGAGGATTTGGGAGATGAAGACAAAACTCCGTGGTTCCCTCAGCCTCGTAATTACACTATAGTCAGCACGTCTGCTGAGTGCTTATTCTCTTGAGTCATAGCACTCGTTTCCCTCCCTACTGCACTCCTAAGAAATCAGTGAGTTTATTATTATTATCATCACATTATAGTTAAAGTGAGAAATTGGACCAAAGAGATTAACCCACCTAAATTTACATAATTTATGAACTGGGCAGACAATTTAAATCTAGTTCTCCTTGTCAGCATTTTCTGCAGGAGTCTCTGCATATTTTACAGAGGTATTATCACAGTGTGTGCTTTGTTACTTTTTACACATTTCATGCTATTATGTAAGTTTAATAAACATTTTTGATAACTACATACTATTTCATTGAATGGTTGTACCGCTATTTACTTTACATTTTATTGTTGCTGAACTTTAAATATTTTCAAATTTTGGAAACATTTTCTATATGACTTTTCCTCCCTTTCTTATGTAGGCTATTTTCTTTCTTTCTTTTTTTAATATTTATTTTTTTCATTTATTTATTTATTCGGTTGCACTGGATCTTAGTTGCAGCAGGCAGGCTTCTTAGTTGCGGCACATATGTGGGATCTAGTTCCCTGACCAGGGATGGAACCTGGGCCCCCTGCATTGTGAGTGCAGAGTCTTAACCACTGTGCCACCGGGGAAGTTCCTAGGCTATTTTCTTAGAGTTAATTTCTAGAAGTGAAAGTATATGAAGTGTCTTTATTTCTTTTTATAAATTTATTTATTTTATTTATTTATTGGCTGTGTTGGGTCTTCGTTGCTGCACACGGGCTTTCTCTAGTTGCTGCAAGTGGGGGCTACTCTTCATTGTGGTGCGCGGGCTCCTCATTGTAGTGGTTTCTCTTGTTGTAGAGCACGGGCTCTAGGTGTGTGAGCTTCAATAGTTGCGGCACACAGGCTCAATAGTTGTGGCTCACGGGCTTAGCTGCTCTGCAGTAGGTGGAATCTTCCCAGAGCAGGGCTCAAACCCATGTCCCCTGCATTGGCAGGCAGATTCTTAACCATTGCGCCATCTAGGAAGTCCTATGAAGTGTCTTTAAAAAACTAAAAGTTGTTGTCAAATTCTCTTTTGTCAAGAATATGAAGATGCTTAATTTATAACATTCCTGTCAACACTTGGGAATAATTATTAAAACAAACAAAACCCCAAAGCTAAAAAATGAAGATTTATAGGCAACAATAAGCTTCTTGTTTTAAAATGCTTTCCTTGATCATTAATTAATTCATTTATTTGTTAAAAACATATTTATTGAACATGTATCAGTGTTGGGATACATCAGTGGGCAAAATAAAGTGATGATATATCTGTTTAATAATTCTACTAAAATACTTTTATTAGAAATACCACTATGGCAGCATGTGGCAAGAGACTGATTAGAGGGGAGAAAGATTTGAAGAAGGGAGACCCGGTTGAGATGCTATACTAATAGAATGACTAAGGTAAGTATTCAGCAACTCAGCCATTTAAAAAAAGTGACAACGAGGTGCATAGAATATATAGTATCACAAGATCCATGAGTTGTTTCGATCTTTAGTTCTAGTGGAATTTCCTTATAATGCAGATGTTATCAAAAGTGCCCATCCCGAACAGTTTAATTTGATAAGAACTTTGTAGGTAGAAGTGAGAGATTTTCAGAGCTCACTTTCACATGTATTTCTCTTTCCAAACTTTTAATCCTGTGGCTGTTGGGTTGTCATGTTGTATAGCTTCAAATTAAGGTAGCATTTCAAGCAGGAAGGATTTGGTTGTGGTGAGAGATGTTAAAATTTGAATTTGGTAGCGTAAGAATAAAGCTGAGACAGCGTTTTTCCATGGCACCCTGGGGTGGGAGCGGAGGTGATCATCCATCCGCCCGTTCCGGCTACAGTGAGAACATCACACAGCCAGAGAGTTGGTTCTTGAGTGTGGCCGTCACACAGTTAAAGGCTGCTTGAAAGCAGTCATATGGTAACACAATTGATTACTGTCATCTGACAGTTTGGACTGTGATGAAACCAACCATAGCCTGTGCTTCCACAGACCATTTATTATTTGAGACAAAAATAGCTTGCAAAACAGAAAAGGTGTTTATTCTGAGGTCATGCATGCTAGGTATTTAGCTCGGTCCTGGGTACAAAGTAAGTGCTCAATAAATATTTGCCACTTTTATTATTTACATTATTACTATTTTATTATTAAATTTGCTGAAGTGCGATTTTTTTTTCTCTCATATTCCACAGGTACCTAGAAGTGAAAGGGAAAAAGGAATAGCACCACAGATGAAAAAGCAGGCAGGATCAAGGGGGGAGCTATTTTTAGGACCGGGCTGCCGCTCTAAAGTGCAGAGGATGGGGCAGGAAGAATAAAGAGGCTGATGAGGAGGGCAGAGGGGAGCTCAACGGTTAACTGTGTGGAGTTGCGGGAGCAAATGAAAGGTCCTGGACAGGAAGAGCAGTTCAGTGGAAAAACGAAAGAAGTGTTCGCAAGTCAGGGCTCTGAAATCCCTGAGGAATTTAGCTGCCTCAGGCTAAGCCTGTTCTGTTTCCAAAGCCATAATGTACGGAAGGCCGGAAGGCCGGGCTCACTGCTGCAGGCTGGGGTGTGGGGATTTGCAAATGAGAACAAGTTGCTCTCTGGCTACAGAGAAATTAAAGGCTGACGCGAGCTTGTTGATGACAGGTTGATGGACCTTTATTTTGTTTGCTTTAAAGCAAGATTAATAACTAAATGCTGAGATTTCTGTTGGTTAACTCCACAGAGGGCCCACGCTGTTATACACAAGAACCAAACTGAAAGTTCCAAGACGGGGCTGGAAGTTTCCACGTTCCTGCCGAGGCGGCAAGGACCAAGGGAGTCCAGTGACTGCTGGGCACTTCCTCAGAAGTCTGCCTCAGCTGAGGAGGGAGGCAGCGGCATCTAAATAGTGTATAGGTGCAGAGGTTGTTCAGGGCCTCCAAAGAGGACTGGCCAGTGGAGTCTCCACAGCCAGTCCAGGGCACTGCCGAGGTCACTGGGACAGTGCCAGCAGGAGGGACACCGTGGTGGGCTCAGACTTGGGATACCAACACCCACCCAGGTGGCTTGAGGCAAGACCCTTCACCTTGCTGCACCTCAGTCCCTCAGTTGTCACATCTGTACAGCAAGGGGAAGAGCCCCCCCGGTGCCAGCTCATGGTCTAAATATGCCTGCGAAACAGGGGCCTGAAGAACCACTGGTTCCAGAGAAATACGGGCTGAAGTAGGAGGAATAGGATCTCTCTCAGCTGTATTTTCTCTGGCCCAGGACCAAGACTTTTGCCCCTTCCTTGCCGTCGTGCTACAGCTTGTAAGCTAGTTCTGAGGAGCTCTCCCCCATTGTATGCGTGTTTATCTGTTTTGGTTGTGACTAGTCAAGGACAGGGACTACATTTACATATAATGAAGGCTCCTTCCCCCAGCCACCCATTTCCCCTCCCCACTGGCAGCCACATATTATTGTTCTCTTGTGTCTCTCTCCAGAGTTCTTTTACGTACGTATGCACAAACACATACATATATATTTCCTTTCCCCTGCTCCCTGTATCTTTGTGGAAAAATGGTAGTGTAGTATACTCCCTGTCCTGCATTTTCCACTTA
Organism: Hippopotamus amphibius kiboko; assembly: GCF_030028045.1. NCBI lineage: Eukaryota > Metazoa > Chordata > Mammalia > Artiodactyla > Hippopotamidae > Hippopotamus > Hippopotamus amphibius. The sequence goes on from NC_080191.1 coordinate 157,298,415, forward strand.
ATATTACATCTTTTTAAATTTTGTATGTCATGAGTTTTCCTGGCCTTTTTTTTTTAATCGTTTCATGGTATTTCATTTTATAATATGCCATCATTTATTTTAACAGTCCCACACTGGTAACCATTTAGGTTGTTTTCAATCTATGGTATTATACATATTGCTGCAATGAATAATCTTACCTGTAAGTGATTTTGCAGGTGTGTGGGTGTGTGATTTTGTGCTAACGAGAGCAGTGGTGGATGTCGTTTGGTGTGATTTGGGAAATTCCAATGGGGTGTCTCCCACTCAGTTATTCATCCCCCCAATTTAATTTGATTTTTCCAAATTCTACATCCGGAGACATTCCTTTGCTCAAGATTTTGTCTGTTATCAAAACACAACCAATGAAGTCTCATCAGTCCTCTGCACTCTATCATGAATGCTTAACCCCCTGAGCCGTCTTGCTGTGGAAGAGTCAGGGAGGAGATGGCACGTCAAAGACTGTGGAAGGGAGACCAAAGGGAAACAGTCAACTGTCCCCTATTCATTCATTTCAGCTACTTCTACTCTCTTATCAGAGAGACCCCTCGAAAGCCCAGAGCTGGCCATGGGCTTACTTAGTATGCTCCTGCTTAGTATATTTCTGTGTCCTCACCACCTTCAGGGTCAGAGACACCTCTGGCAGAGAGTGCAGGGCCTTTCGCAACCTGGTCCTGCTAAGGCTGAGAGCTTGTCTCTCATCCGTCGCCCTGCAAACTGCAGCAGTTCTTAACGTCTGCGGCTTCTCATGTGGGCTACGCTTTCTCGTCTCCAGGCCTTTGTTCATGGTGGCCCTCTACGTGTGCGTTGCCTCTAGACCTGGTAATGCCTTCGCTCGGTCATCACATGCCCCGGGTGCCCTTTGCTGTCTTGCCTAGTTTCAGCTCTGAGGGCCATGTTGTGCACTCCCTGAGGCATGTGTGCTTCCTTCCACCAAGCAGAAGTCCCTTAATATTGCAATTGCTGTTAAAAGGGTTTTTTTTTAAATTTTATTTATTTATTTATTATTTTTGGGGGGGTACACCAAGTTCAATCATCTGTTTTTATACACATATCCCCGTATTCCCTCCCTTCCACGACTCCTGCCCCACCCTCCCTCGAGTGCCCCCCATCCTCCCCATCCCAGTCCTCTAAGGCATCTTCCATCCTCGCGTTGAACTCCCTTTGTTATTCAACAACTTCCCACTGGCTATCTATTTTACAGTTGGTAGTATATATATGTCTGTGCGACTCTCTCACTTCATCTCAGTTTCCCCTTCACCCCCCCGCCCCCTCCCAAACCTCGAGTTCTCCAGTCCATTCTCTGCATCTGCGTCCTTGTTCTTGTCTTGTCACTGAGTTCATCAGTACCATTTTTAGATTCCGTATATGTGAGTTAGCATACAATATTTGTCCTTCTCTTTCTGACTTACTTCACTCTGTATGACAGACTCTAGGTCTATCCACCTCATGACATTTTTTTTTTTTAAATTCTTATATTTTAATAGACCACAGCTCCTTAGAGGTAGGAACTCTTTTTTTTTTTTTTGGCCTTTGTGTCTCTAGTGCCCATAGAACAATAGGGACTCAGAATATGTTTTTAGAGTGATAAATAAATGGAATGTCCTTCAGTCCAAGGGATGAATTAACAGTTAACTGATCAAAAAGAGTATTGGGTAAAAGGAACTAAAAATTGAATTAGATCACCATCTGGATTATTAGACCCAGAATATTCAAAATCTGATTTTGTATTTAAAAATAGACACTGGCTGAAATCCCTTACAAAACTAGTGCAAGGAAGCTGCATTTTGCCAGGCCCTGCACAGAATCACTGAGTCATAAGGATGGACTCTGGTTTTCAAACCCCTTTAGTTACAGTTGTTTTGGTTTGCATTTATATGATGAAGATGAAGATGCAGCCTCATAATTTTTTCCTCTGTGGTCATCTAGGGAATGAGAAGGGAGAGGAGAGCAGACACAAACCTGCCTCCTCTGGCATGGCAGAAACGTGGCTGAATGAGAGATTTCGGAGTCTGGCTCAGCATATTTGGCTTTGAGATGTGGGTTTAAATTGGGGAAGTTTAATTTTATAGGCCTAGGCTATGGAGGTATAATGTACAAGTAGGTGTTCTGAAGTCACTTGTAGTAAGATTTGTCATGTATACGCATGTGCTGATGGTTGGGATGCATTTCTGCCTGGGATATGAGAGTGGTGTAAGGATAAGTAACAAAGCATTGCTTCCAAGTAGGTCCATGGGACCAGCCCACGTTACAATTCTCTAGCCATTTCCCCCTACATATTATTTCCTTTATTCTTGGAAAGTTGATGGGTAATTCCCCAGACTCATGTGCAACTTATTATTCAGTTAAACCTAGGCAAGCTAAAGCCTAAAGCATCTTTAATTTGCAGTATCATAGTTCACATAAGTGCCACAAGACCTCACATCATGTTGGTACCAGGATATGTTTTCCTCAATATCATAAAATATTAGTGACATTTCTCTGTATTGTAGCGTGTTTAGGTGTGTGTGTGTGCATGTGATGTATGTGACTTGTGTGGTGGCCAGGGTTCCTGAGAAGGTTTGCAGCAATGTCAGAGTCTGGTTAGGTTGATGTATAGTCTGGAATCCTGGCTTTCATAATAACCTTATGACCCTTTACAAATCACTTAACATTTTCGTCACTTGTGTTGTCATCTGTAGAATGGGTTGATGATAATCCGCGATATATTTTGAGGATGAAATGCGTTAATACATGTGAAGTGTTTTGGATGGCGCTTGGCACATAGTGAATGACGTGATTATCATTGTCAAGCCCCTCTACATGATAGTGGGAGTGCCTAGCAGACAAGAAATAGTGGTGCGTGTGAATCCTGGGTTGGGGTTCGGTGTTGAGAATATGCAGCAGTTCTCACGTTTCTCCTCACGTACTTACCTCCTCAGGGGAGCCTGAAGATGGATGGCTAGATCAGGGTCACGGAGCTGTCTTTCGGAGAAGAGCAGGCTGGGGGGGATGAGCCCAGGCTGCGGAAGGAAGCTTGGCCAGGCAGCAAGTCGGTTTCACGAGAGTTCAGGTGTGGGTGGCTCACCACGGGGACGGTCAGGCTGCTGGGCCAGCGCCATCATTGCGGCTCTGGGGCTCTCAGTGGAGCCTGACCGGAGAAGGCAGCGTGTCGGGCCTGGAGGGACTGTGCCGCTGAAGCCTCAGACAAAGCTCTGGTTTCCATACTCCGCAAGCCAATTAAAAAGAGCCCTCAGCCCTATGAGAAGGGAGCAAATGACAGTTTCCAGAAAATAAAAGAGAAATAAATGCTCTTACGCACACGAAAAGCTACTCAGTCCCACTCATAGGAAGAGAAGTACAAATTGCAATGACAGGGAAATTTCATTTTTCACCTATCAGATCGGCAAACACAAAAAGAGTGTGATAACATTGAGAGATGGCTCTCTGCCAACTGATACAGCTTCCAGAGAGAGACTTGTTAATATCTATCAAAATGAAACGCATGTCTTTTGACTGAGCAGTTCCACGTGCAGTGGTGCATCCCACATATATATTCTCAAATGTCTGAAATGATCCATGTAAAAATTATTCACTGAGGTATTGTTTATAGCAGTACAGTTTTCAGGACACCCTGAAAGTACTGGTTAAATAAATAATGATGCATCAATTTAACAAAATATTAACAGTTGTAAACAAGAATGAGGGAGGACTTTGTTTACAGATGTGAACTCCAAGATTTCTTGTTAAATGCAAAGGAGCAAAGTGTGGAAGAGCATGTCTAGTGGGCTACTATTTGTGACTAAAAAGGAAAAAAAACTATATATGTATATGTGCATATGCATAAAACAGACAATAATTTGCTTATTGGGAGGGGAATTTGGCATTGGGGTTTGGAGGATACGTGAGAGAGACACTTTCCACTTTGTGCCATTTTGTGGTGTCGGAATTTTGAATCATGTTAATTCGTTACCTATTCAGTCTTCTCAAAAGTAGAAATATGTCACTGGCTCTCTTATATAGCCATTGAATGTAACATGAAAAAGTGTGTTTTTAAATACTTGTCAATGCAATTACTTAATCCCACACACCTACTCCTGCTCCATTTGATGCCCATCAATGTTTGAGTAAATTTGATACCCCGGAAGCTACTACAGATTTCTCTGATAGCTCCCTACATCCCTGGTGTCCACAATCAAATACTGCTAGACAAGCACCAACCCAAAGGTGAGATGGTTATAGTGACATGAGCAAGATTTTGGAAGAGACAGAGCTGAGTTCGAATCCTGCCTACAGTGCTCATCAGTTATATTAACCTGGTTGAGTTCCCTTACCTCTGTAAACCTCGGTTTCTTGATCTGTAAAACAGAAATAATAACTGTTCACCGCTGCATCATGAAGTCAGCCTTGGCTACCCTGATGTACTATAGGATTTCAAGTACTTAAGTCTCAAACTCATGAATAACAACAGGTTTATGGTAGCCTACTGCATCGGTGTCCCAGCTGACCTCTGTCAGAGTCACAGGAGAGCTGGCCAAACTCACCTCTGTGCCTTGTTCCTCTCACTTACTCAGAAATCACTCGTGCCCACTGTTTTCTGGTCCCTGCTGTCTTCCTGAAGTTGGTCTCTGTTCTTTCCAGGTCAGCCAGCACCCCCCCCTCCCCCGGCAAGGTACCCTCAACTTAGCCCTAAGGATGCACCTCTTTTCCTCTTTCAAATCCAAAGTCTCTGGCAGCTTTGTGGACAGTCTTAGTTATTTTCTCATGGTGGAGAGAAAGGGCATTCCTTCAATATTGGGGTGGGGGGCAGTCTATGGTGTTTGGAGCCCCAGGGACCTGGTGACAATGGCCCTTATCTCGTGGGGATTTGTGCCAGGGGCACAGGGACAGGCTAGTCTCTTTTCTCTCCTCTTCCTCTCCCTCCAGCTCCTCACTCATCTGGGGCGAATGTCAGACCCCTATGCTACCTCTTCATCAGCTTGAGTTTGGCTCGGTGTGATTTACAATCAACTGTACAGAAAAAGTGTATGTGTCTTGCCAGCTGTTTACTTAAGCAACTACTGGGATCTGTTACCAAGTGACATCAAAGGTTCTGATGTGGTGGTTTTATAGTCAGCCTAAGAAATGGTAGAAGGTTCAGGTTTATATGTGTTCATATGCTTTACTGGGAGAAAAAATGCATATGTGGTTAATAGCTTCGTTGCTATGCTGAGATAGAATGCTTTTTGAAAAAGTTTCTCTTTAAAGTCAGAGATTAATCACTTTCAAGGCAGAGGGAAAGCAGGAGGAGGAAAAAAACCCAGACTGTGGTAGGCTAGATTTCCCCCAGATATTATTGCTGCTTGTCTCTACAGCCGAACATAACAGCTGGTGAGTAGGGAGAAACTGGAGAAAGATCTTTTTTGCCTTTAATCCAGTATGCTGTTTTCCTGTGCCCGTTTTACTGTAATTCTCAGCGGCCGCGGGACAAAAGCTGTTGACTGATACATGCAATTACCTCCTCTAATATTGCTCTCAACTGTCGGCCCTGACTGACAAAAGTGGATGAGGTTTAGTTAAGGTCTGGGAAAACACTCTTTTAATAAAAGCCAGTCTCATCTCTGTGATCACCTCCCCCCCTCAGACCTTTTCATCTGTTTTCTGGAAAGATAAGGCCTGGTGATAGAAAGTTAAAACGTGGTGCTGAACTTGGACGTTCTCGACGCCAGCATTTACCTCACAAAAATACTCCACTGTGTGTGTGTGTGTGTGTGTGTGTGTGTGTGTGTGTGTGTATGCCAATTTGCATTGGAAATGAGGAAAATCAGTTTGGGCAGGGTTTTCTCAGAAAGAATAAGAGGTTATTTTAGATAGAAAGTTTAACTCGCTTCTTGTTGGTTTCAGCCCACGTTTGGTTTTGGTGGGCACAGGGAAGCCCCAAGGAGGTATCCCCTCGGGTCCTTCTGTGGGTTGCTGGACTGGGGTTCCCCCCCGCACCCCTCCTGTGGAAGATGCACACAGCAACAGTGGGTAGCGAGCCGGGCATGGAAGCCTTCTCCCCACGGCACAGTGCTGTGTGCGCACTCACGGTGGCGAGAGGGAGCCCCGTGGAGAGCCCCTGGGCGTGTCTCGTGCGACGCTCACCACTGCCCTGGCCCCTGCCCAGCCTTTGTTTAGAAGAAGTCCTAGTTCACACAGAATGAGGATAAGATCACAGGCGTGTGGTTTGGAAGACTGAAGTGGAAACTGTGGGAAGATGTCCTTATGAAAAACGAAAACTGTCTGGATTGGACTGTGTCCCTGTCTGTTGAAAGGCCTGCTGGTCGCTCTGAATGCAAACTGCTGGCCCTGGTGCTGATGGAGCCCGTTCTTCAGGATGGCTGGGCAGCCCCTGGCAAACGGTCCTCGCTGAGTCCTCTGATGGGGGCGAGTTTGCGGGGGGGGGGGGTGGGGGGGGGTGGGGGTGGGGGGGGGTTGGGGCCCAGAAGGGAGCTAGCTTAGGTCTGAAGGAAGTGCAGGTAGCTTTGTGCTATCAGTTTTCCCCTGTGCTGGCACTCAATTTTCATAACACAGTTTGTAATGTGATAAGGTCTGCACATTGTTAATAGTGGCAATAGCGTGGCAAGGTTATTCCCGTGCAGTTTTAATAAAAAACAAGGGGCCGCGCTGCTGCTGAAGTAAGTTATCTAGGATTTTAGAACCAGGACGCAACATATCAAGTATCTGCAGACTCTAGTGAAAAAACTTCTTCCCTTAATGATAAGCCTGCCTTTCACCTCCACTCCACCCCGCGCCACCCCCGCCCCCGCCCCGGCACTGATGGGAGACCAAGTTAACACCTCATTTGCTTTCTGCAGGGGTCTCAGAGAAAGTCAGCTGTGGACAGGAGTGTGCTGAAATCTGGGAGAGTGTCACACAGGAGAAGAAAAGAGTCATTGCCGGGGAGCCCCCGCCTAGGAGGAGAGACCCAATTTCAGCCTAAGGTGACAAAACACTGCAACGCTCCGAGAGAGGCAAGTGCAAGCGTCCATGGAGGAAGAGGAGAGAGTCAAGCAGGGCCAAGTCAGGAAGAAAGAGGTCTCCCCACTGAACCATAGGAAAGGACAAACTCAGAAAATGGAACAGGTGGCGACAGTAATTCTGGAAGGCGAATTACTTCCAGAAGTAATTCAGAAGTGTAGAAGTGTGTGTGTGTGTCTACTCAGGGTTTCAAAAGAGATAGTAAAGAGCTGAAACGTAGCCCTTATGCATTCTCTAAGAAACACATGAGATCTGGCTGGCCCCAGAGAAAGGGAGACAGAGGCCGGGTGGAGGTCATCTGGGGGAAATCAGAGTGGCTCCCGCAATGGGGACAAGCTCTCTACTCCAGGAATTCCCATCCTTACGGCTCGTCCTAACTTACCCTCCTGCAGTTGGGCACCACCTGCAAGACGGGCTGGGCTTTTTAACCAAGTGACTCCTTCCTTGGCGTGCTTCACAGGTGCACAAAGACCACTGCTTTATGTGTGAAGGACAACAAAAAATTAAATGAGATGCAGTACCTCCCTTAGGCCACAAAAGTCCCAGTAATGCAGACAGGAACGTAAACAAATAATGGCATTGTGGTGCGATTCCACAGGGACAGGAAGAGGGCTCTGCAGGGGCACAGAAGAGGATGACCTGGCTCCCACTTTAATGATGAGGGGCTCACCTGCTTTTCCCATTTGTGCCAACAGCCAGTGGTTACACAGTGTTTCCCCCATACAAGGCCTGGCTCTAGGTACTCTGGACAGAGCAGTACTTGTCATCTTCACACAATCCTACATGAGGAAACAGAGGCAGAGAGAGGTGCCCTAAAGGCACACAGTGAGGGTCAGGACTTGAACTTGGGCTGCCTAGCTCCTGACTCTGTGCACAGCACCATTCAGTCCCTGTGCTCCAGTGGGGAACAAGCTCCCTTCTGGCCTTTCCTTGGGGGAAGGTGACCGTCTGAGCCCAAGACCTGATCTGACTCCTGGGAGGAGAAGGCAGGTGAAATTTCCACATGAGGTGTACTGAGAAGGAGGAACATATATTTTTTAACCTATGGAATTCTGCCCCCACCCTGCCACACGCAATCACACATGAACTCACACCTACACAAAGCACGCGTGCGCACACACACTTCCCCCTCCTTAGTCCCAACTCTGCCTTTGCTTCAAAATAACCCAGAGCTTTAAATAAGATGCTTCCCAGACATACTACATGGGGCTTCCCAGACATACCAAATAATCATCTCTGGGAGCAGACCTTGAGCCTCTGCATTTTTCCATTCCTTAAAAATTAAGAGACATGCATGCCCAAAGTGAAAACTCAGAGTACAGAGAAGAAAATGTCTGCGCCCTTCCACCTAACCCTCAGTCCTTCTCCCCAAGGGCAGACATTTCTAACAGTTCCTTGAGATCTGTTTCCTTCCAAAAACAATGTTTGCACATAGCCATCTGTTATTATTTTTAACCTCTATAGGTGACTGTGATGAACAGTCAGGTGAGAGTCTCCTACTTGGCCCTGCCCTGTCCACCTGAGAGATGCATCTTTTGCGGGAAAGGAGAGTGGGAAGAAGGAAGCTGGGGAAACGGGGAGTTTTCTGAGTGGACAAGCAGACAGGAGAGCCAAAGAACAGAGCCCCGAGAGGGGCCACTCAGGGCAGCAGAGTGCTTAAGAGTGAAAGGAGGCAAAAATTCCTCTTAATACACATTGCGTCCACGTGAAGTAAGAAAGGCGGAGTGGAGACAGAATCCAGTGGGGCTCAGTAAGGAATGCCTCCCAGAGCAGATTTGAGGAGTCTCAAAGATGAAAGGAAAGGGGATTCTGGGTGGACAGAATGGCGTGGGATGTGAATGCTCTTTTATCCTTATTCCAGGTATCTTTTTTCCCCGTCCTTTGGGAGGCAGTAGGTGCAATTTTAAGCGTGTGCACTTTGGTGTCAGCCTGCCCCAGGTTCCAGGCGTTGAAAACATGGTAGGTGTGATGACAGACATACAGGGGGCACTGGGGAGAGAAAGGTGAAAGGAGACATGCCCTTGTGTTCAGTCTCTCCAGTAGACAGACATGCAGGACCCCCGTGCAATGCGGTGAACATTTTCCTAACTGTAGCTCAGTGTGAGATGTGTTGGGTAGAACAGCACTAGGACTCCTGGGATTTCTTTTAGGAACTAAATTAGGACCTCGTTAGCCAGCGTCTTGAAATAGGTTGTAAGTTTTTGTCACCAGATTCTGGAAGGGGTCCAAACTGATCTGTCACAGGCAAAATTGAAGGACAGCTGAGGTTGGGTTGACTTCGGCCAACACTTGGTTATGGTTATGTGGTCTGTTTGCTTTCCAGGGTTTCTATGAGTCGCTCGAGGGCACAAGTTGTGCCTGCATCCCTGTTTGATGGCCCTTGCTCTTCGAAATGCAGGTGAAGTCTGAGATAGAAATCAAAGGCTTACTTGAGTTTTATTACTTTCAGGATTTTTACAATTACATTTTCTGAAGACAGCATGTATCTGGAAAGGATCAGTATGTACTCAGATCAATTCATTTGAAAAATGTATCAGAAAGAAATTTTCATGTTGTATCACAGACGAGCCCCAGGTTGGGTTCCAGATTTTTTTTTCTGAATGGTCATTTTTGTCATAGGAAGGACTGTGAATCTATTTTCTTTCTTTTTTTAAACTTGAAGGACTTTTGACAGCCACTATTTTTCTTTTTCTCTTTCTATTAAAATTCCTACAGTATGCCAGGTGTGGTTGTTGGCACTGTGTCTCTGCAGCAGCATAGCAAAGGAAGTATTTTGCTCTTGTCATCATTTTTACAGATAAGGGAAATGAAGACACCAATACATTCAGTATCCTACCTGAGCTCCTGTTCTGATACATGGCCAGGCTAGTATTTGAACTTGGATAACTCCATACGAAAGTTAAGCCTCTCATTTTACAGATGAGCCAACTGAAGTCCCAAGGTCACCTGCCTCATCAGTTGCAGATTTTGGAGCCTAGGGCTTCTGAATTTGTGACCGGTGTGCTTGGCATGACAAGAGGGTCATCCTCAAGGAGCAGACTCTGCCTTTGGTCTCTTCCCTTCCCAGTGCACCCTGCATATAGTCACTCCACAACCTGCTCCTACTCCCAACTCCCCAACACACACACACACACACACACACACACACACACCCCATGCTTTGCTTTCCCCAAAGGTACGATGATTGGTCCCAGGCTTTGCCCATCTTGACCTCTAAAATCTTTGGCATGGATCCCACAATCCAGCCAGACAGAAACCCTCCAGTCTCCTGCACGAACAAGAAACATGCTTTCCTGCCTCTGTCTTTATTCACCGTTTCCCACTTGTTGGCACGCCCTCTTCTTGTCAGTCCTACAGGTCTAAATGATACCTGCCTTTCAGATCCATCGGAAATGCCACCTCTTTCATGAAGTTTGTGAAGTCCCAGAGTTGTGTAGGATCTGTTGCTCTTGTTGAGGGTTAAGGGACAGGATGGGGAAGAAAATGGGTGGAACTCGGGACCATAGGTCTGAAGCTTGGAGATGGGTGCCGCACTAGATAACCCCAAAGCTAATCAGCAACCACAAGACCTGTGGCTTTTTGAGTGTTTGCTGTGTCTTGGAATAGTGCCATGTCGTCCTCTTTCGTTCTCACAGCAAGTCATCATATTGCTGGAGCTGGGATTCCAGCCCAGTCCTGCCTGAAGTCAAAGCCTGTGCTCTCCCACCGTTGTGTGGGCTCCCACAAGACAAATGGTCGTGGGGTGGGAAAAGAATGGAGCAGGCCTTAAATGGAGGATTAAAGAGATGAAACAAAATTGGGGTCATGGATGGAGACAGGCAGCGAAGGGCCCTGGGATTGGAAGAATTAAGGGGCATGGCCAGGAGTGGAGCTCTCTGAAGTCTGTGGCCTTGGGTCCATGGAGCCTCTATCAAAACAGTGATCATCTGGGCACCAGGAATTGTGCTCACAGCTTGTGCCTTTTGTTTTGTGTTTTAGGGCTTTGGGTTCCCAAGCTCCCTGAAGGCGGGGATCACATCTATGCCTCTGTGAGGTGGAGACATAGTCTGGCCAAGCGTCCACATGGGAAGCTCAGAGGGGCAGGCACCTCAGTCTGCCCAGGGATGTGGGGAGGCTTCACAGAGAGATGAGGGCCCAGGCAGAGAAGGGAATAGGGTGAGGGAATCAGGTAGAGGGCAGGGCACGCATTCAGAGAGGAAGGTCAGGGAAGGCATTTAGGTATTTAGAGATGTACACAGCCTATCAGCCAAGAGAAAGCAGTGGGAGAAATAAGGCTGGAGAGGCAACTCGAGGCTGGGCATAGATGTAAAAGCTGACCTCCCACCCCATATGCTTTCAACGCAACTCCACAGACCACTCCCAGTGCCCTACCGCTTGAAACACGGCCTTGTTTCTGAGCCTTGGGTACGCCAATGATACCCTTCCTAACTCATCTAGAGAATTCTACTGATCTTTCAAGGCACTTTAGATATGTGTCCTGTGAGGCCTGCGTTGCACTCTTGAGTAGAATTCCCTGTTTCCTCAGAAGTGTCTTTTCTACTTCGCTATTCTAGCCCTGGTCACACTGTTTTGTCTGTCTTCCCTATCATTATAAGAGCTCCTCCAAGGAGAGAAACTTTGTCCTGTCTTTGTGTCCCCAGTGCTAGTACATAGTAGGTACTCAGCACATGTTGATGATGGAGTGAGTTCGGCCTAGCATTCATGTGTTTTTCAGACAGAAAGAGTGAAGGGCCAGTGGGGACTCATGAGTCTGCGAAGAGAAGAGGGGAATTTGCCACTTTGCTCGGTGAAGTCTGCTGGAGACTGCTCACTGTGATGGCAGGTGGCATCCTGAGCATTTTTCCCCTTTGTCACTTTTTTCTTTCTTTCCTGCAAGGAGTGCAGCAGCCCCTCATGTGTCTGAGTACATTGCAAGATGAATAAGATATTTGAATTATGCTATCTAAATGAGTCATCTCAACCCTGGTGTAATCATTCACTCCCTGTCACAATCAACCTGACTACATTTCCAAAAGAGTGCTTTGGCCTGAACAGGGAATCGCTGAAATTGTTGGGTTCCAGTCCTCAATGGCTTGTCATCTGCATCACGGGGTGTGTCTTTTGTTTCACATCTGGGCAGATGTGGACTTTTACGTGGTCACTCACCAGAGCTATCGGAACAAGCAGCATATATTTACAGAAAGACGTTGAACTGATTTTCTGGATGTTTGCACATGTATGTTGTGTGAGTTGGGGTGGGGGCGGGGCCAGGGGAGGAGCGGCAGAGTGCAGAGTGTTGCAGAATATGATATCTGATTGTGACCGAGCAGTTTCTCAACATATAAGAGAGCTTGAGCTGAAGAGATTTAGATTTTGGATTTGTGGTCTGAAATCTCCTTGTTTCATATTTCTGTTTGGAGAGTTTTGGTCGCTCTGAAAACGAAGCCTGCACTGTTGGTCTCGGGATGGGTGGTCCAGCTGCCCCAGGATGCCTTAGTGTTTCTTCATCTTGGAGCTGAGCTGGAGGACAGGATGGCGACACTGCCCAAATGGAGTTGGGCACATTTCTCTTCCTTGTTCATTTCTCTTCCTTGAAGAGAACATGATTCATGGTCATATTGTTAAACATAGCTAACTCCAAAGCTGCCTCTCCGAGTCTGGGAAGGTCTCAATTAGGAACTGGTGGTGGTGTTGCCTCAGACACCGCAACTGCTCAGACTTTGAATTTGAATCAGTCCCCTGGACAAGGCCCACACTGAAGTCCAAAGGAATTAAACTTTCCAAGTTAGGGGTGAGTGGTGTTCCTAAAGTGATAAGGTCAGGTTATCACATTCATTCAGCAGATACTGACTACGTGCCATGTTTCAGGCACACACTCAGGGGCTGGTGACACAAGAGAAACAGGCCCGGGAGGCCCTGCCCTCAAGAAGTTCACCGTCTAGTGTGGTTGACGGGCATGCAAATGGCCATAACATAATAGAGGCATGTAAGAAATGCTGTGGAAAATTAGGACAGCAGAGTCTGTAGGAGGAGACTGGCCAAAGTTTTAAAAAGTAGGATGTAATTTTGCTGTAACTTGAAGGATGGATAAGTGGCATCTACCAAACTGGATAATTGGGGGGAGGGTGTTTTAGGCAAAGATTAAGGCGGCTGGAACCTCGTGCATGGTGGTGGGGATGAGGTGGCTTGAGTGTGAAGAACAAAAGGCACCTGCTAGTTTTTACACTGCAGGTGTGTTAGTACGTGTTCAGTTGCAAGGAACAGAAACCCCCGACACAAAGGGCTTACACTGTAAAGAAGATTTATTGGCATATATAATAAGCTCAAAGGCAGGGATGTTTAAAGAAGTCTGAATTCAGTGGCTCAACTCTGTCATTAAAGACCTAGGTTCTTTCCACTTTTCTGCTCTGCCATCCTTGGTATAATGATTTATCCTCAGACTTGCTCTTCTCCTGATCGCCAGATGACGGAAGAGAAGGAGAGGTTTGTTTGCTTGCTTTCTGTCTTGGTGCACGTCTTTTTAATCAGCGAGGAAAAGCTTTCTTAAGAAACCCCCCACAAACTCATCTTTGTGGCTCCGTGGCCAAAACTTCCTGACGTGCCCGATCCTAAACCATTCACTGGCAAGGGGAATGCAACCACCATGACTGGCTCACAGTAATTTTGACTCACCCCCTGGAGGGGAAAGACCCCCCTTCTTCTGAAGTACATGGCCAGGTAGAGGATAGTGGAACAAAATTGGGCCTCTGATACAAAGTAGGGGAAAGGGGATAAATGCAGAGCTGGCAACCAACAGTGTTAGCTACAGTAGGTGATGAAAAACTATTGTAGATGACTGAGCAGGAGTGGGCATAATCAGCTTCTCAGGTGTTAAAAAAAAAATCACCCTGTCATCAGTGTAGAGTATAGTTTTGTAGACAGAAAAACTGAGAACAAATGGAATAGTCTTATTCCATTCCAGGTGATCACGCGGTCCACTCAGAAGGGCTAGTGTAATCATGAAATCCCAGCATGTTGGAGCTGGATGTGACCTTGAAGTCATCTAGTTCAAGGTTTTCATTTTATAAATGAGTAAACTGGGACCCAGACAAGCGAAGTGACTCGTGAAGTGCCTATTTGTACCTGGCTGAGCTGCAACCAAACCCACAGATTGTCTTCCCTCCCAGCCCTGTGCTCTTTGGAATGAGTTCTCTGGGCCAGCTCTTCAGGGGGTTTATACTTGCCTTCAGGAGTACTGCAAAGGCTCTGTAGGCCTTCTTCCTGTGTTTCTATTACCCTTGACAACAAGCATATTGTTGGGATTTAAAAAAATAATGTTTTGCTTTCTATAAAAAGGCAAACAATACTGGTGGGTATAATGTTTAAGCTTTCTTATTCATTTTTTAAAAATGATCTTAGTGTGAATATATCCCTTTGGTTTTTCCTCTGAAGCAGTTTCAGTGGATAATGAGGGAGATACCTTCGGGGCCCTGGGGGCCTGAGAGAGGAAAGGAGGCCCTAAGCTGTGGAGTCAGAGACTTGAGGCCTCTTTACTTTGTTGAGGGCTTTTCCTGTCCCACCAAGCCAAAAAGATACTAAATAAGAGCCTTGGTGACGGAGGCATTAATGAGTGGCAGTTGCTGTGCTCCCGTGAGGTGGATCTTCTGACACATTTTTCTTGGGGACTCAAACATCCATTCCTAATGACTCATCACATTCTCTCCACTCTTTCCTTTGGCCTTCAGTGTACATGTGCCTGGTGCCCCTAGAACACACGCACATCTTGGGCAAAACTTTTACCCAGAAACCTCTGAAAGTTCTTCCTTGTAGCCAGAGTAATGTGTCAAACCGTAAGCACCAAAAAGAAAAAAAACAAGCTTAGTATAAACTAGAAATGGTTTTAAAGACTGAAAAAGTGCTGTGTGCAAATCACCAAGTTAACTAAAGCCTGCTCTATAAAATTCATTTCTTTCATCTTTACTTTTGAAAATTTTTTTAAAGTGCATTAGTTTATTTTTCTGGTCGTAGGCCAAGCATTATAAAACTACTAGTTTTAGATGTAGAATGGAGATAAATATCAGGCTGAATCTGAATAACCATTCTTGGATATTGTGTAAAGATGGTTCCATTTCTGTAAAACAAATAATGAAAAGAAAAAGAAACCTGTCTGTGTGTGTGTCTGTATAGGATGATGTCAGTCTGGAGAACCATATGAGTGGACATATATGAAGCTGTTAACAAGAGTTACTTCGCTGGGCCGTGCTGATGTGGGTAGACATGGAGGGCTGGGACAAGTCAAACAAAATGTAAGAGGGAAAAGGGGGTTGAAAGGGCATGTTACACAAATGTATATAAATTTATGTGTGGAGAGGTATACAAAAATTTGAATAAAATACTTTCAAAAGGTGATCTGGGAAATGAGAAAACAGAAGTGACTCTAATTCTTGTGTAAATTGAAAGGTAGAATATGCTTTTGCTGTCTGGCTAGATTGCATGACCATTGAGGGTCTTTCACACTTGAAATTTCAGGGTTCTCTACAGCTCTCTAAATTAAATGTGGCTGGGAATGCTGTTCTACTTTAATTTGTATGTTGTTCTGCTCTCATCTACTTGTTGTGTAGTTTTCCATCGCATTTCATTTTTGCCATCTTTGTATCAGTAAAGGCTGAATTATAACTGAGAAATATGTATTATATATTATTACATACATAATTAGATCTAAGTTTATTTCAAAAGTGTGTACAGTTTGTTCTGTGAATTTGATCCATCTTAAAAAATCCTCTAGTATTTCTATGATGTCCTGATTTAAAGGAGGCCCTCAAAGTATTATGGAGTAATCCCTGAATAAGGTGGTATCACCTGACATTTTTAATCGAAATCTTGTATCTCCTTTCAAAAAGTGTGCCTAATGGACTGTAACTGCTTTGGGGGTCACCCAGCACATTCATACATCATTTTACCTGTGCAGAGGCTAGAGGCATTTATCCCCCTTGGCACACATACTCAGAACACACAAGAAGGCCAACAGCATTTATGAAGCACTTATCGTGTGTCAGGTACTTTCCTCACAGTAAATCAGCAAGAGCAAATATTTTATACTCATTTAATAGATCAGGGACCCGAGGCCCACAGGGGTTAAGTAATCTATTCAAGGGTGAGTAAACTGAGCCAGTTTTAAAATCCTAGTTCTCTGATTCCACAGAATGAGGTTTTGTTTTTGTTTTCCTCTTCCACTACACAAGCTCAGTCTCAGCCACATCAGAAGGAAAACTGGAAGGGTTTTCTTCCTCTGAGGACTCTCCCTTCCTCAGTCTTTCTCCAGCCACTGTTTTTTTGTTTTTTGGTTTTTTTTTTTAGCTGTGGGACAGGAGATGGAAGAGAAAGACCAGGAGGGGGAAGACAGGATAGTCTCTATCCACTCAAATGCCAAGTTTCCTGGGAGAAATTACTGTTCTGGAATAGCTCAAATTTGGGATAACCTCCTTCAAAGAACCTCACCTGTTCACTCACTTGGCCATCAGAGTATTCTGATCTTCTTAAGGCCAATTCATTCTCACCATGTTCAGGCAGGGAGGAAGAGAGCTTCCAGGTGCTTAAAGATACAAAAATGAGGATAGAACTGGGAAAGGGGATCTTGATGTGAGCAGACTAACCTTCTTTCCCAAATCTTGACTCTCTAAGGGTAAGCTTCCTTTTGTTACGTCGCAAGAGTTGAAAGAAACTTCCAGTAAGAGAAACACTCACTATAATCTCTTATGGCCTACAATAAAATGGAAACAATGCAATGTGGATTTTTCTCCATTGCTTTGGACTCTCACGGGCTCTAAGAGTCAATTAAGTACAAATGTTGTGTTTATTCTCTCTGATACATGCACTTTAAAATTAAACTACTTTTTGAGTTCTTTAAGAGGGAAAAATCTAGGGTGCCTATTTGACATTTTAAGTCATTAATTATTGCCTAGGTTTCATCAATTGTTTTAGCAGAAGGCTTTTGTTTGCTTTCCACACATATATAAGATTTAAAATAGGACAAAACAGCAGAAGACTGATTTTTACTTCTTGTTGGCTCAAGCAGGAAACACGAGCCAGGCTTTGATTCCTCCATGTTTGATTGATAACTTAGAGAGCATCTAGCCAGGTATTCTGAGTGTGATCCAGCAGGTAACAGCTGGAGAGAGTGTAGCAAAAGAAACCACACAGCAAGGGGCCAAATCACATTTTTCATTTATTACTGAACAGTTTTAGAATAAGTGGATTCTTAAAACATTGCAATCTGATGTTTGACACAGTGTGTAATGTATGTTACTGTGTGTATAGTCACACAATTATGTTCTGTATGTGATTGCTCACAACCTATTATAAATGTGGAATATATATCATTAAAATGTACCTCGAATTTTTAGCAGAAAAATTATATTTCACACAGGTTAATACAGATCATATATAAGATTAAACTGCATGTAATTTTTTGGGTTATATGATCCCAAGGGTCCTGCACCCAGTTCCAAAGTGTGGGTTTCTCCCCGACATCAAGCAATGCTCTGTCAACAGCTGGGTGCCCTGCAATTCCACTCAATACATTTCTGATGCTGTCTACCCAGAGGTAGCATCAGATTCTACAGATTAAAAGTTCAGTCCCACAAGACTGCCCTCCATTTCAGAGCAGCCAGAGAGCCCAGGTTGTTACCTTTGCTTCTGATTGACTGGTTACTATAAATCAGAGGTTCCCATGACCTCCTCCTTGGGTTCAATTAATTTGTTAAAGGGGCTCGCGGAACTCAGAGAAACCTTTTACTTATTAGATTTCCAGTTTATTGTAAAAGTCTGTAACTCAGGAATGGCCAAATGGAAGAGACATATAGGGCAAGAGGAGAAAATAGGCGCAGGGCTTCCATGCCCTTCCAGGGCAGGCCACCCACCCCAAATCTCCACATGTTCACCAGGAAGCTCTCTGAACCCCGTCCTTTCGGGTTTTACAGAGGCTTCTCCAGCCCCTCTCTCTCTTCCCCAGGACAGGGGATGGGACTAAAAGCTCCAAGCCCTCTAACCACATGGTTCCCTCCCCCAACCAAACCCCCACCCCTACCATGGAGCCCCATCACATCCTTAGGTGTGCTCCAAAAGTCATTAACATAATAAAACACAAAAGACACCTTTGTTGCTCTTACCACTTAGGAAATTCCAAGAGTTTTTGGAGCTCCCTGCCAGAAATTGGGCAAAGATCAAACATGTATTTTTTATTATAAATCACAATATAACAGGTAACCACTCTGTACCCATTTCATGCTGAAATAACTAAATTCTGCAATAATAAATTATTAGTTCGGGCATTTTGAAGGACGAGAGAAAAATCTAAGACATTTCAAAGGGCAGCACCAGAAGAAACAAGAGTAATTATAAAGTAGAAACAGACACAGTTTAACTGGTGGTGGTCCCACTTTCAGTTGCTGCCTTTTGCCTTTTGGCTGGTTGGTTAGGGGATCCTACAAGGCATGTCTACTGTCTTTTCTTAGGGAATCATCAGCCCTCCCGTGAGTAAAAGCCAGGCTTTGTGATCTGCTGCTCGCTAGTTATGAATATGCTCTCAACAGCTTCTAAGACACCGCTAAGCATTAAACAGACCCAGGATAACTGAAAACAGTAATCTTTATGCTCTTTAAGTTCAAGGAAACTAATTAATAGCTAATTTAGGTTAGGAAAGGATAGCATGAGGTGTTCACATTTTCTTCTTGATGATGGGGGCAACCGGTACCAAAGTTTACTCAACCAATCCCATCATTTCTGATTTGGGGCTCAATTACATGCAAAAATGGAATACTGGAGACTGAATGAATTCCTTATTTAATCTTGCCTCAGAATTTGCTTAATTGGCATGGTTTCTGAATTACAAGCCACAGAAAATAACATACTTCCTATTTTTTTTTATTTAGGTGTAATTCATACATTATAAAAATTCACCTTTTAAAATGTACAATTTAGTGGTTTTTAGTACATTTACCAAGTTATGCAACCATCACCACTATCAGGTTTTAGAATATTTTTATCACCCCAAAAAGAAACCCCAGTACCCATCAGCCAGGCCCTGACCATCACTAACATACTTTCTGTCTCTATAGATTTGTCTGTTCTAGACACTCCTGCCTTAATAAGATGAGCTAAGTCATAGTGACTATTTTTGTCCCACGTCTTCTGTCAAGAGTCATTTGCACTCTCCTTGTAGGTACTATTTCTATATTGAAAGCCTCCCATGTGCAAATATTCACATAAAGAACTTGTTATGATTTCATCATCATGTCTTTTTATCTCATTCAGGTTATTCCAGGAGTTCAGGGAAAATATCTTAAAATTTACCATTTACTGAGCATTTCTTGTGTTATCGGGACTTGATTGAGGTCACGTATTTATTGGGCGCCTACTGCATACTAGGCACTGTGCTGTGTGCTAGGAATACAGTCTCTACCTCAGAATTATTTAACTTTCACTACAACCTTGGATGTTTCATATCATTATTACAATTTTATAGACATTTAACTTAAGGTCCAGGTTTTCCCAACTGGTAGGTGGAAGAAGAAGGATATGAAGCCAAGGGTGGACAGCCTTTCCAACTCATATTCCCCCCGTCATTGTCCCCATCATAACCTTCATGTGAGTATTCATGCATACAGCTCATTCAGTTTCCAACATTCACTGTGTCCTTGGTCCGTGTTCAGTGTTGGTTTTGATGCTCTTCACACACCCCTAGTGCAGATAATTTGAGTAGTAAACACATCTTAAAAGGTAGGAGAAAATGTTTAACCTCATGAATTATCAGAGAAATGCAAAGCTAAAAGAAAAAGGAGGCACTGTTTTATATCTGCTAATAGGAACTTTTTAAAAAATAAATGTATTTATTTATTTACTTAATTGGCTGTGTTGGGTTTTTTTTGGCTGTGCACGGGCTTTCTTTTAGTTGTGGTGAGTGGGGGCTACTCTTTGTCATGGTGCGCGGGCTCCTCATTGTCGTGGCTTCTCTTGTTGTGGAGCACGGGTTCTAGGCGCATGGGCTTCAGTAGTTGCAGCACATGGGCTCAATAGTTGTGGCTCAAGGGCTCTAAAGTGCAGGCTTAATAGTTGTGGCGCATGGGCTTAGTTGCTCTGTGGCATGTGGGATCTTCCTGGAGCAGGGATTGAACCCGTGTCCCCTGCATTGGCAGGTGGATTCTTAACCACTGTGCCACCTAGGAAGCCCTGCTAATAGGCATTTATAAATTGGCAGTATTAAAGTATTTGCAAAGTTTTGTGAAGTTGGCGTATCCTTACATTTCAGGTGAAAATGTGAATTCTTAAAGTCCTTTGGGATGCGATAGCTATCCAAAAAAAAACTCAGTCCCCTGACTTACTGAAGGAATTTAATGTAAAGAAATAATCCAAAGGAAGAGAAGAGTTTTCTGTACAAACATGTTCATTACAGCTTTATTTCCAATGCCAATGCATTATTTAAATGCCCAAGAGTACTTTAATGAAGTACAGTATGGCAGATATTCTTAAATGGAACATTATGCAGCAACCAAAAGTGGTAATTATGAAGACCTAAAAAAGGTTTGAAAACAATGAGAAAATTTGAATGTGGACTTATATTTGAGCCTTGAATACAGTCATGTAACAATTACATGTGAAAACAAGTTTTAAAAACTTAGGACAACATCTGGCACATAGTAAACGGTATTGGTTGAATGAATGGGTGAGTGGTTAAATGAATGGGTGAAATAGAAAACAACCTGCTTGGTATGTAACATCCTCAGAAGTTACAAGCTTCAAATAATGTACTATGGTTGAAGCAAGATATTTTTAATAATGCTAAAGTTTACATAGTGACCCAGGGAATGTCAATTGTTACAAAAGTTCATTGCAGGTCTAGAAAAATTTAATATTTTTGATGATACATGCATGCAAATGATTTATAACAAAACTTTAGAACATTTAGAGAATGGTAGTGATTACATCAACAGTCATATAATAGCCTTATTAGGGCCCTCTAACCTAAGCTTCTTTGGCTTCAGGACCCATGTGCCTTTGAGTGTCACATTACCAATGTAAAGTTTAACCAATGACTTTCCACTTTCCATCTTCTCATTACACACTCAGTGCTTAAATGTGATGGTTATATTACAGTGTGAAAGGGCTTACATATATATTTACATAGGAATTATATACAAGACATATAAAAATAATAGTTGTAACTCTGAATGGCATCATCTATATTTTGTTATATATATAAGAAGACATGTACATGTGAATATTCCAAGAAAATTGCCTCATTTTCAGGATACTGGGTAGTTATAGCACATTAACTATCTCTGGTAGGATGGGAAACTTATTGGTCATCACAGCCTCTGGTTCTTCTTTTTTCTTGCATCTTGGAGGTCCACTCCTGAGCCCCTCCCCACTGTCACCACTGAGGAACACGCCTCCATGTCTCTTCAGTTCTTCAGCTGCCACTGCTGGAATGTTCATCCCCCAGCGAAGCCTCAGTCACTGGAAACAACCAGGAAGAGATTCTGCCTCGCTTTGCCATTGCGCTTTTACCTACCCAGTTCTATCTCAATCCATACTTTACCTTAGCTCCTTTGCTTCTTTTTTCAGAGTAGAAATTAACTCAAGTTGTTAGAGGAGGAAGAACTGCAAATTGTGGCACAAAAATCGGCTGTCAAAGAAAAAGGAAGCTGTTCTAATTTTGGGCACTGCAAATACATTAAACCACTTATTGAAGTTTTCTTGGTGCCTTAATATTACATGGCCTCATGGCCTTCACTCCAGGCACCTGAGATTAATCAGCTTTTAAGGAAGACAGTCTTAAACAACTAAACAGGAAATAGGACACCCCAAATCTGAGGACAGTCACTGTGAGACTAGAACATAACAGAGCATATCTGAATTTTGTAAGGTCACAGAATAAACGTTTCTATTCAGGAATCCTTTAGTGACAAAAGAAGGCTGTTCGTGGCAAGTGGAGGAGGAGGATAAAGTGGGTAAGACTCTTTGCTTACATTAATTGGCAAGATATGTGGACTCTGAGAGTAGGATATAGCTGCAGCAGCATTTTGAGGGGGATATTACCTCTAAAGTTGTGGCTTTGGGAAGAGATCAGTAGAAAGTTTTGGCTGAGTCTTAGTTTTAACTATCTAAAAAATATGAATAAATGATAACCCCCATAGGTATCTTGTTAAAAAAGAAAGAAAGACTGTTTTGGCTTAGTTATTGATGACCAAGCGGCAGTAAAGCATGGCATTGCTTACATCCGGGTAGCTGTTTTAGACTGGATAATCTAACATCTGGATAGTCATTTTAGACTGAATTTTATGTGTGCTTAGTAATTCTTAAATGCATATATTCTTGTGCTCTTCTGAATCTTGGAAGTAGAAAGAAAAATTAGATATCAATTATCTCTATTTTTAATTTTAATCACACATTTGAAAAATCTGGGTGAAAATGTCACCAATCAAAATAATGAGTTTTTCTGATCACAGTATAACATTTCACCCTAGCTCTCACCACCCGCAGGATTTTACTGTTGTATGAAAGCCCTGGATTTGGGGAAAGGAAACAAGTTTCTCATAGCAGAGCTAAGGCAGGGGTTGCTGCACTGACAAAGAAGAAACCATGTGTGGGAGTATGGAGAAAGGGGGACAATTATCTCAGCAATATGTAGTCAAAACCATTAGGGAAAGCACATAATTCCTGTCTGGGACTCAATTTATAGCATGTTTTGTAGAAAGAACATAGGCTCAAATCAGATTGAATCTGGGTTTCATTACTTAAAAGCTGTATAACATTGAGCAAGTTGATTTATATAGTTCTTCTCAAACTTTAGCATGCATTAGAATCCCCTAGAGGGCTATGTATACACAGATTGCAGAGATCTGTCCCAAAGTTTCTGATTCAGTAAGTGCTGGGTGGGGCTCAAGAATTTGCATTTCTAGCAAATTGATAGGAACCAGACTTCGAGAAACACCAGATTAACCCAAAAGTCTCAATCTTTTCACCTATGAAACCATGCTAGTGTTACCTACCTTGCAGGATTGTGTGACAATAACATCCAGCTCATACTGAACCCTCAAACCATGTGCCAGCCAAACACTACACTGAGCAAGTTACAGTCATTTAATTCTCACTGGTGGGACTTCCCTGGCGGTCCAGTGGTTAAGACTCTGGGCTTCCACTGCAGGGGCGTGACGCATGGGTTCCATCCCTGGTTGGGGAACTAAGACCCCTGCGTCCCATGCGGTGTGGCAAAAAAAAAAAAAAAAAAAAAAAAAAAAAAGGAAAAACACTCTCACAGAAACCTCAACGAGGAGGGATTTACTATCACAGAAGAGGTAACTGAGACATGGAAAGTTTGCTTCAGGCCAAACAGCTAAGAAGCAGTAGAGCAGAATTTTAACCCAGGCAGTCTTGGGACCCAAGCCATGCTGTTAACCATGCCCTGACACCTTCTTTTGAAATTAGAGGAGATCATGTGTAAGGTATCTGTTGTGGTGTCTGGCACATGGCTGCTTAATACGTGTAGCAACTGGCAGTAATTTTGAGCTGTTCTTCCTCAAAAGGACCCAGGGGCAAAAGAGAAAAAAAAAAAAGGGAACAGGTACAGGATGGTGATGTGCATGGGTTTCTAGTGGCTTCTGTCCAGTGGTGCCATGCTGGTGGTTTCGCTCCCTGAGCCTCTTGGTTTCCTCATCTTAATAGAAACAGATACATGGAGAAAGGGGATAGTCACAGGAGCCTCAGTTTTCAGAGGTTTCACCCAAACATTTTGTCTGGTGTGATTTGCCATGGTTAAAGCCCTAGATTTCACTCTCTCAGGTTGAGACAAACCCTCAACCCCAAAGCACATTTACACATCATCTGGGTTGGCTCAGGGCTTGGCCAGAAGGGAGTGCGGTTACCTAGAGCGAAGCTTTAGCATTCTCATTGGAACTTGAAACCACGCAAGTTCAAATACATCCCCCGAGCCAACTTTGACTATCTGGCTAATATGATAATAACACTATACAAATAACACAAGATAGGGTACATAACTGCTCTGAAGAGAAAAATAGGAAAAGGACATGAGAAGATCCTGGTTATTCTTTGCATCGCTCTTTTTTTTTAAGAACTTTTATTGAGATACAGCTAACAGACAATAAACTGCATATATTTAGAGTGTACTATTTGGTATCCCAATCTCCCAATTCATTCCCCTCAACCCTCCCCGCTTTCCCCACTTGGTGTCCATATGTTTGTCCTCTACATCTGTGTCTCTATTTCTGCCTTGCAAACTGGTTGATTCGTACCATTTTTCTATAGTCCACATATATGTGTTAATATACGATATTTGTTTTTCTCTTTCTGACTCACTTCACTCTGTATGACAGTCTCTAGGTCCATCCATGTCTCTAAAAATGTCCCAGTTTCATTGCTTTTTACAGCTGAGTAATATTCCATTGTATGTATGTACCACATCTTCTTTATCCATTCATCTGTTGATGGACATTTAGGTTGCTTCCATGTCCTGGCTATTGTAAATAGTGCTGCCATGAACATTGGAGTGCATGTGTCTTTTTGAATTATGGTGTTCTCTGGGTATATGCCCAGGAGTGGGATTGCTGGGTCATATGGTAGTTCTATTTTTAGTTTTGCAAGGAACCTCCATACTGTTCTCCATAGTGGCTGTATCCATTTACATTCCCACCATCAGTGCAGGAGGGTTCCCTTTTCTCCACACCCTCTCCAGCATTTACTGTTTGTAGATTTTCTGATGATGCCCATTCTAACCGGTATGAGGTGATACCTCATTGCAGTTTTGATTGCATTTCTCTATTAGTGATGTTGAGCAGCTTTTCATGTGCCTCTTGGCCATCCATAGGTCTTCTTTGGAGAAATGCCTATTTAGGTCTTCTGCCCATTTTTTGATTGGGCTGTTTGTTTTTTTTGATATTGAGCTGGATGAACTGTTTATACATTTTGGAGATTAATCCTTTGTTGATTTGTTTGCAAATATTTTCTCCCATTCTGAAGGTTGTCTTTTGGTCTTGCTTATAGTTTCCTTTGCTGTGCAGAAGCTTTGAAGTTTCATTAGGTCGCACTTATTTATTTTTGTTTTTATTTCCAGCATCACTCTATCTTTAATGAAAGTCTGTGGAATGATTTTTTTGAGGAGTGGAAGTCACTTCCAGGACAGCTGCCTCAAGTTGTCACTAACTTCTCCTAAGAAGAGCTCAAAGCCTTTATAAGCTCATCAAGCCCCCAACTAAACCTTGAATTAAAAAAAAAATTCCCCCGTTCAAGGCTTTAATAAGTAGCAGTAGCAGCAGAAAAAAATGGCGACATTATGTAAGATATTGTGATGGATATCTTTTGCATTTGGCTCTATTTGGAAAATAATGTCTTTAAACGCAAACAAGACCTTCAACTTTTTTTTTTTCTTTCTTTTTTTTATTTTTTATTTTTTTAATTTATTTTTATTTTTATTTTTTATTTTTTTTGGGGGGTACACCAGGTTCAATCATCTGTTTTTATACACATATCCCCGTATTCCCTCCATTCCTTGACTCCCCCCCCTCGAGTCCCCCCCACCCTCCCCACCCCAGTCCTCTAAGGCATCTTCCATCCTCGAGTTGGACTCCCTTTGTTATACAACAACTTCCCACTGACTATTTTACAGTTGGTAGTATATATATGTCTGTGCTACTCTCTCGCTTCATCTCAGTTTCCCCTTCACCCCCCGCCCCCTCCCATACCTCGAGTTCTCCAGTCCATTCTCTGTATCTGCATCCTTGTTCTTGTCACTGAGTTCATCAGTACCATTTTTAGATTCTGTATATGTGAGTTAGCATACAATATTTGTCCTTCTCTTTCTGACTTGCTTCACTCTGTATGACAGATTGTAGTTCTATCCACCTCATTACATATAGCTCCATCTCATCCCTTTTTATAGCTGAGTAATATTCCATTGTATATATATGCCACATCTTCTGTATCCATTCATTTGTTGATGGGCATTTAGGTTGCTTCCATGTCCTGGCTATTGTAAATAGTGCTGCAATAAACATGATGGTACATGTTTCTTTTGGGATTATGGTTTTCTTTGGGTATATGCCCAGGAGTGGGATGACTGGATCATATGGTAGTTCTATTTGTAGTTTTTTAAGGAACCTCCAAATTGTTTTCCATAGTGGCTGTACCAACTTACAGTCCCACCAACAGTGCAGGAGAGTTCCCTTTTCTCCACACCCTCTCCAACATTTGTGGTTTCCAGATTTTGTGATGATGGCCATTCTGATTGGTGTGAGGTGATACCTCATTGTGGCTTTGACTTGCATTTCTCTGATGAGTAGTGATGTTGAGCATCTTTTCATGTGTTTGTTGGCCATCTGGTTGTCTTCTTTGGAGAAATGTCTATTTAGGTCTTCTGCCCATTTGTGGATTGGGTTAATTGCTTTTTTGGTATTAAGCTTCATGAGCTGCTTGTATATTTTGGAGGTTAATCCTTTGTCTGTTGTTTCATAGGCAATTATTTTTTCCCATTCTGAGGGTTGCCTTTTAGTCTTGTTTATGGTTTTTTTCGCTGTGCAAAAGCTTTTCAGTTTCATGAGGTCCCATTTGTTTATTCTTGATTTTATTTCCATGATTCTAGGAGGTGGGTCAAAAAGGATCTTGCTTTGATGGATGTCATAGAGTGTTCTGCCTATGTTTTCCTCTAGGAGTTTTATAGTGTCTGGCCTTACATTGAGGTCTTTAATCCATTTGGAGTTTATTTTTGTGTATGGTGTTAGGAAGTGTTCTAATTTCATTCTTTTACATGTAGCTGTCCAATTTTCCCAGCACCACTTATTGAAGAGGCTGTCTTTTTTCCATTGTATATTCGTGCCTCCTTTGTCAAAGATAAGGTGCCCATATGTGTTTGGGCTTACTTCTGAGTTCTCTATTCTATTCCATTGATCTTCCTTTCTATTTTTGTGCCAGTACCATACTGTCTTCATCACTATGGCCTTGTAGTATAGTTTGAAGTCAGGAAGGCTGATTCCACCAACTCCATTTTTCCTTCTCAAGATTGCTTTGGCTATTCGGGGTCTTTTGTGTTTCCATACAAATCGTAAGATTTCTTGCTCTAGTTCTGTGAAAAATGCCATTGGGAATTTGATCGGGATTGCATTGAATCTGTAAATTGCTTTGGGTAGTACAGACATTTTCACGATGTTGATTCTTCCAATCCAGGAACATGGTATGTCCCTCCATCTGTTTGTGTCATCTTTGATTTCTTTCAGCAATGTCTTCAAGTTTTCTGCATACAGATCTTTTGTCTCCTTAGGCAGGTTTATTCCTAGGTATTTTATTCTTTTGGTTGCAATGGTGAATGGGAGAGTTTCCTTCATTTCTCTTTCTGCTCTTCCGTTGTTCGTGTATAGGAATGCAAGAGATTTCTGTGCATTAATTTTGTATCCTGCTACTTTACTAAACTCATCAATTAGTGCTAGCAGTTTTCTGGTAGAGTCTTTAGGGTTTTCTATATATAATATCATGTCATCTGCAAAGAGTGACAATTTTACTTCTTCTTTTCCAATTTGGATTCCTTTGATTTCTTTTTCTTCTCTGATTGCTGTGGCTAAAACTTCCAAAACTATGTTGAATAATAGTGGCGAGAGTGGACACCCTTGTCTTGTTCCTGTTCTTAGAGGGAATTCTTCCAGTTTTTCCCCATTGAGAACGATGTTGGCTTTTGGTTTTTCATATATGGCTTTGATTATGTTGAGGTAATTTCCTTCTTTGCCCATTTTCTGGAGAGCTTTTATCATAAATGGATGTTGAACTTTGTCAAAATCTTTTTCTGCATCTATTGAAATGATCATATGGTTTTTATCCTTCAAGTTGTTGATATGATGTATCACGTTGATTGATTTGCGTATATTGAAGAATCCTTGCATCCCAGGGATAAACCCCACTTGATCATGGTGGATGATTTTTTTAATGTGCTGTTGGAGTCTGTTAGCTAGTATTTTGTTGAGGATGTTTGCATCTATATTCATCAGTGATATTGGTCTGTAGTTTTCTTTTTTTGTGACATCTTTACCTGGTTTTGGTATCAGGGTGATGGTAGCCTCGTAGAATGAGTTTGGGAGTGTTCCGCCTTCTGCAATATTTTGGAAGAGTTTGAGAAGGATAGGTGTTAGCTCTTCTCAAAATGTTTGATAGAATTCGCCCATGAACCCATCTGGTCCTGGGCTTTTGTGTGTTGGGAGATTTTTAATCACTGCCTCAATTTCCGTACTTGTGTTTGGTCTGTTCATGGTTTCTATTTCTTCCTGGTTCAGTCTTGGAAGATTGTATTTTTCTAAGAATGTATCCATTTTTTCCAGGTTATCCAATTGATTGGCATATAGTTGCTTGTAGTAGTCTCTCATGATCTTTTGTATTTCTGAGGTGTCTGTTGTTACTTCTCATTTTTCATTTCTAATTCTGTTGATTTCTGTCTTCTCCCTTTTTTTCTTGATGAGTCTGGCTAATGGTTTATCAATTTTGTTAATCTTCTCAAAGAACCAGCTTTTAGTTTTATTTATTTTTCTTATGGTTTCTTCCCTTTCTTTTTGATTTATTTCTGCTCTGATCCTTATGATTTCTTTCCTTCTGCTCACTTTGGGGTTTCTTTGTTCTTCTTTCTCTAGTTGTTTTAGGTGTAAAGTTAGGTTGTTTATTTGATAATTTTCTTGTTTCTTAAGGTAGGACTGTATTGCTATAAAATTCCCTCTTAGAACTGCTTTTGCTGCATCCCATAGGTTTTGGGTTGTTGTGTTTTCATTGTCATTTGTTTCTAGATATTTTTTGATTTCCTCTTTGATTTCTTTAGTGATTCCTTGGTTGTTTAGGAGTGAATTGTTTAGCCTCCATGTGTTTGTATTTTTTGCAGTTTTTTTCCTGTAATTGATATCTAGTCTCATGGCGTTGTGGTCTGAGAAGATGCTTGATATGATTTCAATTTTCTTGAATTTGCCGAGGTTTGATTTGTGACCCAAGATGTGATCAATCCTGGAAAACGTTCCGTGTGCACTTGAGAAGAAAGTGTAGTCTGTCGTTTTTGCATGGAATGTCCTATAAATATCAATGAAGTCGAGATGGTCTAATGTGTCATTTAAAGCTTGTGTGTCTTTATTTTCTGTTTGGATGATCTGTCCATTGATGTAAGTGGGATGTTCAAGTCTCCCACTATTATTGTGTTACTGTTGATGTCCCCTTTTATAGCTGTTAGCATTTGCCTTATGTATTGAGGTGCTCCTATATTGGGGGCATAGATATTTACCATTGTGATATGTTCTTCTTGAATGGATCCCTTGATCATTATGTAGTGTCCTTCCTTGTCTCTTGTAATAGTCTTTCCTTTCAAGTCTAATTTGTCTGATATGAGTATTGCTACTCCAGCTTTCTTTTGACTTCCATTTGCATGGAATATCTTTTTCCATCCCTTTACTTTCAGTCTATATGTATCCCTTGGTCTGAAGTGGGTTTCTTGTGGGCAGCATATAGAAGGGTCTTGTTTTTGTATCCATTCAGCCAGTCTGTGTCTTTTGGTTGGAGCATTTAATCCATTTACATTTAAAGTGATTATTGACATGTGTGTTCCAATGACCATTTTCTTAAATGTTTTGGGTTTGTATTTGTAGGTGTTTTCCTTTTCTTGTGTTTCCTACTTAGAGAAGTTCCTTTAGCACTTGTTGTAAGGCTGGTGTGGTGGTGCTGAATTCTCTTAACTTTTGCTTGTCTGGAAAGCTTTTGATTTCTCCCTCAAATCTGAATGAGATTCTTGCTGGGTAGAGTATTCTCGGCTGTAGGTTTCTCTCTTTCAGGACTTTCAGTATATCCTGCCATTCCCTTCTGGCCTGCAGAGTTTTGTAGAAAGGTCAGCTGTTATCCTTATGGGTTTTCCCTTATATGTTGTTTGTTGCTTTTCTCTTGCTGCTTTTAATATTTTTTCTTTGTGTTTAATTTTCGTTAGTTTGGTTAGTATGTGCCTTGTTGTATTTCTCCTTGGGTTTATTCTGTATGGGACTCTCTGTGCTTCTTGGACTTGGTGAATTATTTCCTTTCCCATGTTGGGGAAGTTTTCCAGTATAACCTCTTCAAATATTTTCTCAGACCCTTTCTTGTTTTCTTCTTCTTCTGGGATGCCTATAATTCGAATGTTGGTATGCTTAATGTTATCACTGAGGTCTCTGAGACTGTCTTCTAGTCTTTTTATTCTTTTTTCTTTTTCCTGCTCTGGGGGGCAGTTATTTCCCCCATTCTATCTTCCAACTCACTTATTTGTTTTTCTGCCTCAGTCATTCTGCTGGTTAGAACATCTAGAGTATTTTTAATTTCAGTTATTTTGTTATCCATTGCTGTTTGTTTTTCTGAGTTCTTATGAACTGTTTCTTGTACTTTCTCTATTTTGTTATCAAGATTTTGTATCATTTTTACTATCATTACTCTAAACTCTTTTTCAGGCATTTTTCCTATTTCCTCATTTATTTGGTCTTGTGGGTTTTCTTCCTGCTCCTTTGCCTGCATGGTGTTTCTTTGTTTCCTCATGGTTGTCCAAACTTTTGGGGTTGCTTGTCCTGGAGATACAGGTTTTTATAGAAGACTGTCCAAGCCTCAGACTAATGTCCAAGTATTGGATGAAACGAATATTAAGTCTAGGAAACACATACATGTATAAGACACACAATTACTGAATCTGTTAGGACATAAGGCTCTAGAAAGACCTGACAGAACCCCAGTGTGCTATCAGATATTCAAAGAGAAACCCAGCGGAAATTGACAACTGAAACAGAACAAATCAGAGACAAAAGCAAAAGCAAACAAACAAACAAATAACACCTTACACATACAAACATTAATCCAGGGAGATTTTGTAAGCTAGGATCAAATATAAAAAAGAGCCAGAGTACCACCAGAGAGAATGGAGATTCTCAGAATGTAATTAGACAACTGTACTAAGAACTAAGATAAAGACAAAAGCCTAACATTAAATACCAAGGCAGTGCATCATCTGGAGAATAGAGCAAGGTGTCTGAGCAGACCGATAGTGTTGCTTATAAGTATGTTAAGATAAAATAAACTAAAAATGGATGGAAGAAACGGGAACAGAAGAGCGTAATGTGGTTGGAAATATGCAAATAAAAAGAAAGGAATAGAAATGTATAAAAGATAGGGATGAAAGGAAAGTATGAGAGATATATTGTCCATACTACCAAAAACTTAGCTAGATATAGAAGTATATAAAAAGGCAAAAAAAAAAAAAAAAAGAATAAAAAATATCATTAAAAAATTATGTTATAAAACTTGTAGATCCCTTAGGGCTAAGATCGTATTTAATAAAGAAAAAAAAAAAAAGAGAGAGAAAAAGAAAAAGAAAAAAAAAAAATCCAGAACTGATCCCAGAATGGACCAGTTCAATAGGTATTGATACTACTATTTCTGTTTCCTTAGCGTCTCAGCTGTAAGTGTCCTTCTCCTTGCCTTGGGTTTTTTTGCATTATTCTGTGACCAGCAGAGTTTCCTTTATTGTTCGTCTGTACGCGTCAGTGTGTGGAGAGGGAGAGGGTACAATAGTGGCTCCTTCTCCTGGGAGTGAGTGAGCAGTGGCGCACTGTTGTTTCAGTCGGGCTTGGAGGTGCCTGTTGCAGAGGGATGCTGGTGGCTCAGGCGTAAACAGAAAGTCTTAGAGTTGGGCCTCTCTCGGGTTTTTTTTTGTTGTTGCTGTTGTTGTTGTTTTTTCTTTTTTTTTTCTCTCGGCAGCCTCCCTGCTGCTGGCGTTGTAAGGGGTTTTAATCTAGCCCCGCCTGAGCGCCTGAGGGTGCTTGTTATCCCTGAGCGCCTTAGGTGGCCCATGGGCGTCTCTCCACTGCCTGTTGCAGAGGCGCCGAAAGAGAGAGAGAGGCTACGCGTGAGGCTCCTCCCCCCCGCCCGTGAGCCTGCAGCCTCCAGCCGCCATCATGGCCGGGCAGCTCTCAGGGACCGGCACTCCTCTCCGCGGACCTCCTCCCTCCTGTCCTCTCGGTCCGTCACCCTACCGGCAACAATGTTTCTCACCCTGAACCCGCTCTCCGGTTCCCACGGTCCCGCTCCCGGACCCTCCGTTCAGCCGCGGACCGATGTCTCGGTCCGGGAACGCTGAGCTGCGCTGCGGACCCTCCGTGTGTTTCTCACTCCCTCCCGTCTGCCACAGCTCCGCCGCTTCACCCTCTTTGAGCCCTCGTAGATGCCTCCCTACCGGCTATGTCGGGCTCCCTGCAGTCCTTTCTCGTGTCCTAGGCCGTCTGCTGGTGTCCAGCTGGTTCTCTGTGGGAATTACTGCGTCCTTCCGTGCATTCCCAATGCATCTGTGGAGAGGGATGCGCTCCATGTCTCTCTACTTCGCCACCATCTTTTCTCCTCTCACCTTTTTCTGATATTTCTTCTTTTACACCTTGAAAAACAGTCATTTAGCTTGAACAAATTCAGTGAAATTTACATTGCAAAAATTTGACACTTAGAAAAGTTAGAGGGAATTTTTCCCCATAGAAGGAAATAAACCAAAATCCAATTATTTGTGGTTGTAACTGGAATAGTTCCGGTTACTCAGGACTGAACTACTACTCCCTTGAGAAGGCAATATTACCAACAGTACTAAGGATGAGGGTAATGTGATAAATGGGGGCATGGCTTTTACTTCTGTGACTATGACCCTTAATAAAACAAATAGGTACATACATACATTCATACATATATTTATATCTACAGCACTCATTTTCTACTAGTTATTACATATTGAAAACTAAGACATGGTAGAAGTTCAGAATAGAAAACATAGTTGACAAAATCAGACTCCTTTCATCAAGAACAACAAATATATTTTTCTGGCCTTGCTATGATGCTCTGAGCAAGTTGTCCTAGCCCTGTATGAATTGCATTTTCCCATCCACACCTCTCACCCCCAGAAGGGAATGCCATGAGGATTATCAGGACAATGTTAGCCAGTGTGTCTAGAACTCGCTGGTAGGAGGCAGCACTGAAAATCAAAGCACGATTATGCTCAGCACTTTTGATAATTTAAGGTCTAACTTCTCTGACTAAAGCTTACTATGCATAGAAACAGAAACACCAAATCCGAGTGCCTATAAAAATTCCACTGCCAGTTACTGCTCCATTCTCATTAGCTGGGGACCTTTGATGTCTTCCATCTACAAAGTTTCTGATCTTTCTGAGACGTAGAGGAAGCACTCATTCCTTTGCGTTTACAGTTGGCACTTTAATTTTGTAATTCCACCGTCCCCTTCCCCCTTCCTTCCCACTTTGCAGATCTCACAGGTGTCTGGTCCGACCTGTCAGGTGGGTCTCTGTTTGCCTGTCATTTGGGAAGCTGATGGTCTTACCTGGGCATGGCTGATTGCACAAAGCGGAACAGGGGTTAGTTTGAATTGCAGGTGTGAGCAATCAGTGTAGATCAGCACTAATCCATCAGATATTAGAACTGCCAAGCTGCAGCAGCCACAGCAGAAAGAGCCAAATGCTGAGTGTGATGGTAGGGGTGTGTGTGTAGAGCCAGTGGTTCCAGTGCTGAGGGATTCTGTGTTTGCAGAACGTGGTCTCCCTGTCTCTGACCATGGCACGTCCTTACTGAGGCTCCACTCTGGTTGTGGCTGTTCAAAAATGCATGGTGATAAGAGACAAATAAGAAACTGATCATATCTTCAGGTAGCTAATACCCCAGAAGAGAGACAATGATGTACAGTCCAAGGTATTTATAGCTCATGTTATACAACGACTTACGGCTATGGCTATAGAATTCTGGGTACAAATAGCCATTCTGTCATTTATTGTCTGTCTGATCTTGGGTAAGTTTCTTTTCTTTTTTCTTTTTTCTTTTCTTTCTTTTTTAAGATTTATTTTAGTATTTATTTATTTTATTTTTGGCTGTGTTGGGTCTTCATTGCTGCACACTGGCTTTCTCTAGTTGTGGAGAGCAGGGCCTACTCTTCATTGAGGTTTGTTAGTTTCTCATTGTGGTGGCTTCTCTTGTTTTGGAGCACGGGCTCTATCTGCGCGGGCTTCAGTAGTTGCAGCTCATGGGCTCTAGAGTGCAGGCTCAGTAGTTGTGGCACACAGCCTTAATTGCTCCGCAGCACATGGGATCTTTCTGGCCCAGGGATCTAACCCATGTCTCCTGCATTGGCAGGCGGATTCTTAACCACTGTGCTGCCAGGGAAGCCCCCTATCACTTCTTGAAAAACTATTTTTAATAGTACAGACCGTGCAGTGTTAAGCCAGGGTGTCAGTCCAGGAAGCTTGACCAGACAGTGTCAGACACGCACTTAGGTTCTCACATCAGCTTTCTTCAGCATGCAATTAGGAATTTTGAAAATGCTTTATTCTTGCAAGAGGCACTTTGCAGCCTGTCTGGGTAT
The DNA here is from genome assembly GCF_030028045.1 of Hippopotamus amphibius kiboko. NCBI lineage: Eukaryota > Metazoa > Chordata > Mammalia > Artiodactyla > Hippopotamidae > Hippopotamus > Hippopotamus amphibius. The sequence goes on from NC_080191.1 coordinate 157,332,806, forward strand.
TTTATGTTTGGCTTTCACCCGCATAAAAGATGGTTCTAGGCTATTCTTTTTTTTTTTTTAAGCTCTTTATCGGAATATAATTGCTTTACACTCTTGAACCAGTTTTTGAGGTACACCAAAGTGAATCAGCTGTATTTATATGTATATCCCATATCCCCTCCCTCCCGTGACTCCCTCCCACCCTCCCCGTCCTGGCCCTCTAAGGCATCACCCATCATCGAGTTGATCTCCCTTTGTTGTACAGCAGCTTCCCACTAGCTGTCTATTTTACAGTTGGTAGTGTATACACACACGTCTATGCTGCTCTCTCACTTCGTCCCAGCTTCCCCTTTGCCGCCCCCGCCACCCCAACCCCATGTCCTCCAGTCCATTCTCTGCATCTGCATCTTTATTCTTAAACTGTCACTGGGTTCATCTGGGTAAGTTTCTTATTTTCACTGAGTTTCACATTTCCTCATAAGTGAGGAAATATATAAAATAGAGATAATACCTACTTAGAAGAATTATTGTCTCTGGCACATAGTAGGAGCTAAAAACGTTAATTGCTGTTATTGTTTTTTTTACTACTCTCATTAGAAAGTAGTAAATGCCCTGAGTGGTACACTTGGAGTGAAAACCAGAAGACCCCAAGAGGCCAAGGAAGCTTTCAGGAGTGGGCGGGATGTGAGGAAGCTGAGCCTTGAAGATTCAGACCGGTTCACAAGGAAATGGCATAAACAAAGGCTGGCACGTGGGTTCTGGGACAGCAACAAGTTCATTTGGGTTGGTGTGACAGAGGTAAAGATCCAAAGGGTCTAGTTTGTCAAGGACTGTGATCTTAAGGGGTTTGTCCTTTTACAACACATTCTGAGATCTGATGCCCTACCAGCCCTTTATCAAGGTTCCGTTGTAAATGCTATCACTGTCATGCAAAAAGCCAGGGCACACAGGAGGCACACTTTTTCTTCTTGCCAGAGAGTAAGAATGACTGCGTGTATATTCCTCAAGCAATGTCTTAGTAGTAACTGCTACATCTGGGAGCACTGACCTTTGATTAACTTTAGTACCGCAAACATGAGGGAGGAGTCTTCAAGCTACGGGGAGGTTGCCGTTGGGATCCCCTAGTGTGTTTATGCTTCGTATCAACATGTGGGGCCATAAGCCTGTGAGGTCCAGGAGGCTGAAGGCAGCTTAGGACTGAGGTTCACTAGTGAGGTTATGGGTGTTAACGTACTGTGGCGATCCTTTCACAGTATAGGTAAGTCAAGTTGTTATGCTATCCACCTTACACTTACTTATACCGTGCTGTAGGTCAATGTATCTAAATAACACTGGAAAAAATAAAAATACATTGTAAAAAAGACTGAGGTACACAGAAAGGTGACTTGTGAGCAAAATAATTGGTCATATTGACAGGTGGAAAGTAATAGATGAAATGAGGAAAACTCTGTCACTTGTTAGTGGGGAGACTCTGGAACAAGTCACCTCATCTTCCAGGGCCTCAGTTGCCTCACTTATAAAATTGGGGTGTCACACTAATCATGAGTGGAAATCAAATTTTTTATTCTAAATCTTTCTTAGGCGACAGCAAAAGCCCTTTTAAGCCAATAAATCCAATGTAGAATCACAACCTGTAAATGAAATAAAAGCAGTGCGGCTCTGGCCAGTGGGTGGAGGGCCCTGACAAGGCCTCAGGATCCTCTCCCTCCTGATCCACCCTTAGAGTCAGGCAGAGAAGGTCACCGAGTCCACTTCAGGGTGTGACATGCAAGCTGATGGACCGCAAGGTCGCTGAGATTCCTCACACTTTCAGCAAGCTCCAGCTTAAATTAACGCAACGGCAGAGGGTTTGTCGTTTTCAACTCTTCCATTAACTTGACTGAAAAGTTTTAGAAAATAAACTCATTTCCCTAGGCCTCTGCGATGGTTTTTATTCACAAGACAAATTTCATTTTACTAATGAATGCTAGCGTTCCAACACCAGGAGCCCTGATAGAAGGGCATTGAAAGATTATATCTCATTCTGAGTTAGAGATATTCTTATTCATACGGGAAGCTATCTTTGTTAGGAATGATACCCAAGTGTTCACAGTAAAAAATCTTGCCTGGCATTGAAACAGAGGTGAGGAAACTCAAAGAAAGAATTTTCTCAGCAGCAGAAGAGGTTTCACCTGGAATTGGTTGATGCTTGTTTGTCGATGTCTAGCCAAGTGAGAGAAGTACAATCAGATTAAAGGGCAAATGCTCTGGCCCTGAGAAGTGTGAGCAAAAAGGGAAGCAGCTGAAAGATGCTGACATCCTAACCCTTCAAAAGTTTCCCAGTTAACTTCTGCCTGTGTTAGAGCGGTCAGTGCTACGCTGGAGAAGATGCCTTAAAACATGGGCTTCATATGTGTCTCCTAGCACTGTCATTCCCCTGCAGCAGACCATCAGTGGAGAAGAAAGTCAAGGCCTTGACTTGTCTCTAATATTATAAAAACTTGGACCACGCTATAAGCAGAATGATTATGCATATACCCCAGGATGAATGCATCATAAACTTAGAAATCATATCCTATACACAGTCATCAACTGCTGTCGTGGAATACCTGTGATCAGTAGGCATATTTCATCCCAGAGGACACCTGAGGTGCACAGACCAGAGGATTCTCACGACCTTCTTGAGCCACTCAAACTTCACCTTTGCAGCTGGGGAGCCCCTATGGCTAGCAAAGGATGTGAGTTCTCCTCTGTGCCTTGTTTATATCACGTATTCAATGAGTGGGTTTTGTCCTGAAGCTTAATCTGAAGAAAGTCTCAGGTTCATCAATAATTCCTTGAGAGTTATGCTTGAAAGTCTATGCTCATTTCAAACTCTATACTAATATGGAATTACCATGCTAATTTTTTCATGCATCTAAATGCACATTATAATACACATTATAAAAAGAGAAGAAAGAAGCAAGCCCTAGCAAACAGAGAAACCAATAGCAAGCTAAATTCCATGTGTTGGCTCTACTGGAAGGGTTAGCTGTATAGCTTCAAAGCGTAATACTTTGGAAAGTCCCTTAACCTCTCCAATCCTCAATTTCTTCTGTAAAATCATTTAGTAAATCTTATCTTGCAGAGTCCAATGATACATTGACATTCTATAAATTCATTATAAATCTTAAATACTAAATAAATTATTATAATAAATAGTTTAAGATGTTCCTGAGGCATGGCTTAGACTTTTCAGAAGCATTTCCAATACACTTTGGTTCAGACCAATTCCTAAATCACATGGGATTAATATTAATTAAACAAGTTGGCAAAAAGATATGAATTAAGTCACTCTCCAGCCTTGCTAGCTTAATGCTAATGTGGACAAAGCTTAAATGGCTAATTCTACCTAGAAAGGAAGGTTTGAAGAGTTATCACCTCTCTATTCTTTTGACCCCTTTGCTGGCTAAGGTGTTTTTCTTAGCTTGAATGAAAAAGGAAAATACCCAGAAAAAGATTGCTAGGTATTTCTTTCCTTTGGTTTATTTTTTTCAGCCAAAGTATAAGACCTTACTTAGATGACTAGCAATTAAGGAATTTTTGTGGTTTATTTCCTGATCTAACTGCTTACTACTGAAGAAAGCAATTCTGACAAGCTTGTGTTAACCTGGATCTTACCAAAACTGTAGAGCCAGAAACATTTTTGAAAGATTTAGATAGAATAGTCAGGCTGGAATTTTAACAATAAGTGCCTCTTAAGGTCATTTTTCCTAGATCACATGGACTTAATATTTTTCCCCTTGGATGCTAATTTGGTAGAAAATAAACCATTTTTCTATGCATTAACTTCGTATTTCAGCAACACTGCAGATCCGCAGCTGAACTAGAAGTAAGGTGAATAATCAAATCAATGCTGGTAATTCCACTTACAGTTATACTTTGAATTAATAAAACCCTTTACTTATAAAGATCTCAACATTTGTTTTTATGAATTTGATCTCATTGCTCTGTAAGCATGAGTTGAATATGGATTTAAATTTTATTTATTTTTCAAAGCATTATCATAATGAAGAAAAGAACTTTTAAAGATCTATTTTCTAGGAGGAGAAACTCAGAGATGTCACAGTCAGTGTTAAGATGCACAATTTTCTCTTCCTGATGATCATTACTGCTGGGTAGTGCTAGTGCCAAGCAAGTCATCAATCAGCAGCTGGAGAATGCCCCAAGGACCAGATATTTTCATGTGTCTATTTGCCATGGGTTTGTTGGCTTCATCCTAAGAGGCTTTGCTTCTTTTTGCAATATAACTGCTGGCACCTCCTAGGGCTGTTCGCTGCCTGGTTGGCCCAGCAGAGGAGCGTGGCCGTCTTTGCTCCAGTCTTCCCTGCAGAAGTCCCAATCTCTCTGATTGGACTGGCTTAGCCATGGCTTAGGGAGACCTGGGGACCATGTCCATCAGCTGGGAGAATGCAGGGTGCTCACTGGCCTAGTTAGGCTCCCTATTTGGGGTCCTGGGGCAGAATCCACTTCACCCAAAGCACATGGTCCAGGATTGGGGGGCAGAGAAGTTCCCCTGGAGCAAAATTAGAGTGGCTGCCTGGCAGAAAGCCCTCAACTGAAACACAGAAATGTCCATGCGACTGATCCATCAATTCACATGGCCGCGCTTTGGGAAACATTGTTGGAGGTGGAAGAGGGCTGGCAGTGGTTGGTGGGTGAGAGCATAGAGGTGCTGGGGGCTTTTGAGCAGGAATGTAACAGAGTCAAAATGGCAATTTAGGCATTAAATAATGATAATGATAATAATATCTTGCATGACTAGTTCTTTATATTTTCCAAAATGCTTTCACTTAACTGAGCCCTTTGGATCTAGTCTCCTGTGAAGGAGGAGGAGTGGGTATTATACCTATTTTGCAGATTAAATTGGGGTGCAGAGGAATTGTTTATAGCTAACGACAGAGCTAGAATGTCAATGCAGGTCTCCTAACTTTCGGTATATTTCTTTTGTTTTTTTTTACTATTATCATTTATAATATAAATTATTATTAGATCAACTTCATCAAAGAAGATTGCTCAGTTTTCGAAGGTTTTCCTAATTCATTCACAGAGTATTTATTTAATGCCGGCTTTGTGCCAGGCATCATGTTAGATGTTGGGAACTCAAGGAATTTATTAAGAAGTAATAACAAATAAGCCATGATTTTGAGTCATTAGCTAAATGAAAGCACAGGGTGACACAATACTAATCTAGTCTTGACAGAGGAGGAGGGGCTGTCAAGGAAGGCTCATGAAAATAATGTCTCAGCTGAAATCTTAAAGACAAGTAGGAGTAAGCCAGATGAAAGGATAGAAGGCCAAGAGCTGGGAGGGGTTAAAGCTTTCCAACAGAGGGGACAGCATGTACAAAGGTCCTGGGGTAAGAGCATGGCATGTAGAAAAACTGCAGGGTTGAAAATGGCTGGAGCACTAAGTGCCAGAGGTTGTGTTGTGAAGACGGAGGAGGCTGGAGCGACTGGCTGTGGGCACACCATGAAGTATCCTGAATGCTTTGGGCTTTATCCTGAGGGAATAGGGGGGATATGGAAAGGTTTCAGAAAGGTCATTCAGCTTAAAGAGTGGAAAGTGGATTGGAGCGGGAGGGAAGGGGGAAGAAATGGAACAGGAAGCCCGTTATATCTGTTTCAGTCATTGAGAAGTGAGGTGATGATGGCCTGAGTCAGAAGTGTCAGTGGGAAGAAGAAATAAACATTTGGATTTGCATGATATTAAAATTGCAAACTTACAAAACATTATTTTACCCCAAAGAAATGATAACCAATGATTTTATTAATTTTCTCTCTTCATTCAAGTTTCACTGGACTTGGTTCATTCAGCAAGTGATTATTGAGAACCTATTACATCTGGGTAGATGTTCTAATCCTGCCCAGATGTTGGCATTCTGTCAGTTTAAGTTGCTTAAAATACATACATTTTCACCTTTTAGATATACCACAAAGTCATTCAGTTTTCATCTTGTTTTACTTCATTCAGAATTATTCTGAATTCATATTATTTTGAGTTTAAGAGAAAAGGTTTTCAAAGAGAGGTGTGGGACAAGTTGTTTTTAACACCTTTTCTTAGCCAAAAAAAAAGAAAAATCTTGTTTATTTTTCTGATGGTATCTGGGAAAAACATGAAGTATGTTGAACATAACACTTTACTGATTTATATAAGTGTAAAAATCTCTACTAAAATCACTCCCAATGCATTTTGCAGGGCTTCCTCAAATTTCAAAATTAGGACAATTCAATATTCCCACAGATGCAAATGAGGAAAGGTATTTAGCTCCTGCAGGGAATAAAGGATTTGGGCCAACATGCAGTATGTGTTTCCTAATTAATTCAGCTAAATTTTGATGAAGTCCAATGCTTAAAAACATTCTATTTATTTATGGAATTAAAAGCCTGTACACTCCTTCATTATCAGCAGACGGGGGTGTATTCTTCACCCAGGTATCAGCTTTTCTAGTAATCTCTAGGCTGTTACAGTGCTTTACGACTCTGGCTGATAAAGGCAGTTCTAATTTAGTGCTCACGTTAATTATCAGTTATATTAAATGAATATATTGGAGCTATTTACATGTGTCATTCATAGTTGCTGTATTCTAAAGAAAATGATTATGATTGTTCTTATTAGTTATATTTCATGCTTCTTTCTTGGTTTTGTTTTCGGAATATCTTAATGAGGAAAAAGGCTTACAGTATTTTGAAAGGTTCACAAGGCACCGAACAGCACTTTCTAATTCATTAGTCATATTTTATTGGAAAATTCCTTTGTGTTACTTTGTTTCTGAGCACATGTAAACCAGCTGAAGAAGGAAAAACTGGGGCGGCCAGTCCATCTTCTTTAACTGATAACTAGCAAAGCGATTATAATACAGAATGAAAAACAGAATGCCTCTGAGATTTGGAAAGGTTTGTGTTTCTCTGCACCTGCTCTTAGTTCTGTTAGGGACTGAAATATGAAAGAATGAAGAATACCTTTTGTCACCTAAGTAATACCCAATTAGAATCCTGACTCATTGTAAGCCTATAGGATAACCTGTTTTTATAGTACCTTTTCCTTAAACTGAAAAAATTTTCCTCTACCCTATATTGGATAAAAACTTATATTCCTAATACGTGGATTACCTGCCTGCTACAGATACCTGATTGAGTTTCAAAGTTGATGCAAAATTCAAAACTTTGCTAAGACAATAAAAGCTGCCAGATGTCCATCTGAGTTGACTCATATAGAATAATGTCTGTTACTTAGTGCAATGAGGCAGCGAGATGTTTCAAAAAGTGGATTGTTCTGCAAATAGGTGAAATTCAAATCTTTAAATCATTTTTACTCTGAATACTCCTCTTCATCAGCCAAGGCTCAGGTCAACGTTGCCCTTTCTGGAAACCCTCCCCTGATCTCTGTGCCAGCCCCGGTCAGAGTCTGTGCTCTCCTTTTCACATGGCCACACTATTTTGTATTATAAGCATCTGTTTTACTCATCTGTCCTTATCAGCACCGCCCAACCTCCCTGCCCCCAACTGTAAACTCGCTGAGAGTTGGGACTGCCATGCTCACCTTTGTACTTTCAATGCCTTAACTAAGTCCCTGTCTCATACATAAGTAGTAGGTGGAGTCCCACCACATAATAGAAGCCACTTGAAAACAGGCCATACATTCCCCGACCTTTTAAAATAAGGCGTACCAAAGATAAAGATAAAAATATTGATCACTTAGACTTGTCACTATGAGCCACAGAGGTTTTTAAACCCTCTGAGTATGTGTCTGTTGGCCTCCTTGTACGTGGCTGAGCTGCCCAGGGTTTGTGGGCTCCTGGTGTCGGATTCTAGAGCTGTTGCCGAATACTGTGGGATCCTTTGAGTTGACTCCTAACATCAGGGTGTCTGCTGCTTGGTGCTTTAATTGACCTTCATCTCTGTGTTGTCTCAGTCTGTTAACAGCAATGCCTGTTAGAGATACCTGGGGCCTTGCAAACATTTCTGCAATGGGCCAAAGTTGTGGCTAGACCGACCCTTGTGGTTCTCATTACGATTGCAGGAAGTACTTCAGCAAAATCCATCAGGGAATTTTGAGGAACAAGATTTATTGCTCACAGATTCTGGAGGGTACAAGGCACACCCGAGGGCCACACAGTCAGGTTGTGGGTAGAGAGAGAGGTATGTCAGCTCTGGAGCTTTACATTTATGGTCAGAGGGTGGGGTGTCTAGGACTTCACAGTTCACTCTTTATTGGCTAATTTAAAGCATAGGAGTAGGAATTAGGGTGCAGGTAGGGAGAAGGGTGGTCACTCAAGCCACCCATTGTCTAGGTTACCCAGAGCTTCTGAAAGAGGCACCTTCATGGGTGGGGGCAGCCTAGTGCCTTATCTGGTAGTTTTGCTAGTAGCTGGCACTTGCACTACACTCTGCCACTCCCAATGGCCCCCATCTCTTTTCTCTTCTCTTTTCCTTTTAGTTTAAGCAATGGTTGGCTCTTAAACCAAATGCCCTGGTTTTCAGAGCTATTTCCGTCCTTCTCTCCCAAAATGTGAGCCAGCTGCTCCCAACACAACTTACAGCATCTTTTTGGCTAGTTACGTTACTGTTTGTTTTTCTACTGTTTAATTACTTTTTTGCTTTTTTTCTCTCTACTGACAGAAGTCTTAATTTAAAAAACAAACAAAAAAGAAAAACTATAGACTCAATTTCATTCTGAATGCTTAAGCTAAATGTTTAATGTTTACAGAAAACCGCTGTATAGAAGATAGACGTGTTACTCTGATTATCATGTCAAATGAGTCCTTAAAATTCAATTTTATGTCTAAAGGAAAAACAATACAACTCAACTTTGCAAAGGTAAAAACAGAATGTTGTAAAGGTATCAAATTCTTTTTAAGTAATTCTACAAATTTTTTACTTTAAATCATCCTCGGATGAGATCTTTGTCCATTTCCTTTAAATTCTTCCAAGACTCTCAATAGTCTTTATTTTAGTTTCTCATGACTCCTACATTAGCACATGCTTCTGATAGTTAACACAGATATTTCCTATTTTTGCCTCTTCTTACTGCACAATTTGCAGTGAAAAATGAAGATTCTTCATTTACTACCAATTATCGTTCATCACTTCAAAAACTTGGTGACTCCCATAGTTTATTATCCTTTGAGCCAAAAAACTCATTAGTTTTTTAAACTTCACCTTGGGACTTATATACAAACCTGCTATTTTCCCCTTTAATTGTTTTTCCTTTCCAAGATGCACATTAGAGAAACCTTTCTTAAAATAAGATTCTTGGACCACTTGCATCAGAATCGCTTCTCCAGTATTTACTGAAAAAGAGAATTGCCTCAAAATTGCACTTCATATATTCATTTATTCACTATCTCACTTTGTATAAAAAAAAAAAGGAACATCAACAACAAGGTGAGTATTCTATTAATAATTAAATTTAGATTGTGGTCCACTCTGAGCCCTGATTTTTCCCCTCTCATCTGTTCAAAGTCAGTCTGTTTCACTATGAGTTGTACTGAAAAGGCCCTATAAAGATCCAGTAATACTGCTCAGTTACTTTTGAGTAATTCTTCTGCTTTTCAAATCGCAGTCTGGATTCTCTTTTCTCTCCATACTCTCTCTGGATGGATGCATCTAGTCTCATGGACTTATATAAGTTGATGACCTCCAAATTTATAACTCTGACCTGGCATCTCCTTTGGGTCCAGATCTGTTATCCAACTACCTACTTGTCTTCTCCATTTGAACATCTAATTCACATATCACCTGCCTACATCTTCATTCAACATGTCTGAAATTTAATTTTTGATTTTCATCCCAACATCCAGACCCATACTCCTTCCCCACCTCAATGAGTGGCATTACATTCATTCATTCTCTCAGACAGAAACCTGAGTCATTTCAGATTCTTCTCTTTCTCTCTTCCATTATATCTAGTCCATTAGCAAGTCTGTTGGTAAAACATCCACTGTAGATTCTGAATCTGACCACTTCTCACCCCCTTCACTACTACCAATGGACCAAGCCACCATTATCCCTTGCGCTAGTTCTGCAACGGCCTCATCCCTCTTCTTATGGTTTTCTCTCCTAACCTCCACCCAGCAGCCGGTCACCTTTTTGTGGCTCTAGTCAGATTGCATGACACTACTGCCCAACCTCCCCCTTCCCCTCCGGTGCTTCCAGTCATACTTAGAACAAAACCTAACGTTTCTACCATGGCCTACGAGGCCTGCATCATGTAGCCTGCCTCCTTCTCCCACCTTATCTCCTTCCCTTCTGTCCTAGCATGTTCCTACCTTAGGGTCTTTGAACTTGATGCTATTTCTGCCTGGAATGCCATCCCCCACATATCCACCTGACTTTCTCCATCACTTCTTTCAGATCTCTGCCCACATACCATCTTATTTGAGGGCCTTTCCTATCCAAACAGCCACCTTTCCTTCACTCTCTATTTCCTTACCCTGTGTGACTTTTCTTCGAAACATACATACTACCTGACAGTATAGGATTACCTACTTATTTTTGACATTTGTTGTGTGCATTGTTCCTATCTGTATTATTCCACTGGAAGCACCACTTCTTATTCACTGCTGTTCTCAAGGGCCTAGAGCAGCATCAGCACATAGTATCTGTTGAATGAATACGTTTAATACAGGCCCCTTCCTCATATAATCCTTTTGTTACACTAAGGTTGAGAGTTTAAAAGAAACCATGTTGAAAATTTTCTGTGACCTAAAATGACGATGAGGTGACTCAGCTTTGGACGATCACTAAAACAGCACGTTAGCCTTTCTTCTCTCGTTGAAAAGTGCTTCCTTAAGTCTGATGAGCTTTATTCTCTTTTGGAGACTAAATTGGCTAAATGTTCCTACACAATCTGAGCTGGGCCCTCTGCCAATCTAGCCCTAAAGCTAAAGTATAACCCTGTCATAACTGTTTTCATTATTTGATATCAGTGTGAATCTGTGGATATAAGTTATCTACAGAATTTCCTCTAAGGCATTTCTTGATCTTGTTTTCTGATTTATTGGTTAGACATATTTTGGACATGTTTAGTCATATTTTCACTCCCTCAGTAACAAGGAAATGTGTTAACTTGGATAACAAGGGGAATATAAAAACTCCTCTTAGTTCAGCATTATTAGCCATGCTTATGTAGGTAGTTGAATATATTATGCCCAGAATTTAGTCTATGCATTAAATATGATAGAGTTCACCAGGAAATGTAAAAATAGAACAAAATACAACACTTTACTTGCAGATTGGAGGTGAAGTGATTGGTATGTTAATTAAAGTTGACCTCAGCACTCTTAATATTAACCTCCTGATTTTCTCCAGTGTTTCAGGTAGGAAAAAAAATTATTCTTCAATATTCCTAAGAATGAGATTGGATAAAAGACACAAATGAAGTCCAGACCAAGTACAAAAACATGAGCTTCTTCTCCTGGCTGCTCAACTAATGCCGACTTAGTCTGGGTATGAGATAACTATCTCAGTCATTCCATCTCTCAGACTTCAAATTATAGTAATTATGACAATTTGTACCAATAGCCATGAGGTGGGATTTTTGATGTGGTTAAAAATAACATCTGTAAAATCCAATAAAAATTACATTTTGCTAATTTTCTGATAAGATATTGTTTTAACTATACTGTGTCTTCTGCCGCTGCAAGTTTTCAATTACAGCATTCCTTTAAAAAAAATTTTTTTTAACCCATTTTGTCTCCTGGATCCAATTCCATCCTCAGCAATGCATTTGTTTTAATGCTCTTAATTAATTGTTTTGTGTGAATTTTGCCTTTCAAACTGATGTCTTGCTGATTGCCAAACTTTGATACAAAAGGACCAATAGTAGTACTCAGTTTGTTCTTTCTGGCTTAGAAAACAGAGTTCCCATAGAGGCCTGCTCAGCCAAATCAGTGCGGAAAAGGACAATGAGGAAATGAATAATGGAGCTACTAAAAGAAGTGGGTCTGCAGCTCTGTCCAGCTTGGAAATTGCTAGCTCACCCTGGAGACACAGTCATTGGTGATAGCTCACAAAGAGGTCCCCTAAGAGCATTTTAACAGTGCCTCACATGTCTTCCAATGCTATGTTTCCTTACACCCCTTTCATCTTGGTCAATTTTTGATGGAAAAAAAATACATATTTTCATATGTTTTTACTGCAGAGGTGATGACAGAGTGCTCAAGTGGCCTACGCAAGCTTGCTCAGGTGGTGAGTGAGGACCAAAGGCAGGGTGAGCACGAGGGCCTTTGATTCTCCTTCCATCGCTCTTTCATTCAAATCATGTGGCCTCTAAGCCAACACAATTATGCATGGGTAGGGGACTCCCCTGGTGGCACAGTGGTTAAGAACCCGCCTGCCAGTGCAGGGGTCACAGGTTCAATCCCTGGCCAGGGAAGATCCCACTTGGCCACGGAGCAACTAAGCCCATGTGCCACAACTACTGAGCCTGCGCTCTAGAACCTGTGAACCACAACTACTGAGCCTACGTGCTGCAATTATTGAAGCCCATATGCCTATAGCCCTTGCTCTGTGACAAGAGAAGCCACCACAGTGAGAAGCCCGAGCACTGCAACCAAGAGTAGCCCGTAGCCCCAGCTCATCACAACTAGAGAAAAGCCCACGTGCAGCAGTGAAGACCCAAAGCAGCCAATTAATTAATTAATTAATTAATTAACACATGTGTGGGTAGGACCCATCCCTGTCTCCTCAGGAATCATTCTCTTTTATTTTTGCCCTTCTGTCTACTCCTTTTTCCCTCTAAACAAATAAAGTCTCCCTTGATCCAGCAGCCCCCTCCAGCCACCACCTCATCTCTTTTCTTTCCTTTCCTTCAAATCTATAACTTTTAAAAGAGTTGACGACTCTTATTGATTCCTTGTTCTCACATTCACTCTACAACACACCCCTGCTCAACTGAGACTAGCTGGTGACGATATTTCGCAGTTCCAGTCTTTCCTCTCCCTTCTCCTCTTCACTGCTCACATCTTCTCTCCTGTGATCAAGCAAAGAGTGGGTGAGATGGGAAACAGGAGTTTACGTTCATCAATTGTTGAGGGCATGAAAGTTAGCAAGACAAACATGATTTCTGTCCCCACAGAGCTTACAGTGTCTCGGGCCTGCTCTGTGTGAGGTGAATGATTAAATCTCCTTCTCACTTTTTGGATTTCCTCTGTCTCTCTACCTCAATTGTGAGTACATAATCCTCTCACTCAAAAATAAAATTTTTATTTTACTATAAAGAATATAGGTCAATAATTGTATCCTTTTACTAATATGAACTTCTGAAACACAACAGCTAAAATAATAGCCTAGTTATTAAGTATCAAAACACGATTCATATTCTCTAGCAGTATTTTTTGACCTCCAAGACTGGTGTTTTCTTGGCAAGCATGCATGGTCAGAGTCTACATATAATAGTTTATGTGATATTTCTCTGGTTGATTTTATCTATGAAGACATTTATTATTTTTTTTTCTTTAAGCTCTTTATTGAAATATAATTGCTTTACACTCTTGTGCCAGTTTTTGAGGTACGCCAAAGTGAATCAGCTATATTTATATGTATATATCCCCATATCCCCTCCCTCCCACACCTCCCTCCCACCCTCCCTATCCTGGCCCTCTAAACCATCACCCATCATCAAGTTTATCTCCCCATGTTATGCAGCAACTTCCCACTAGCTATTTTACATTTGGTAGTGTATATATGTCAATGCTACTCTCTCATAATTTGTCCCAGCTTCCCCTTCGCCCCCTCCCAACCCCATGTCCCCAAGTCCATTCTCTACATCTGCATCTTTATTCTTGCCCTGTCACTGGGTTTATCAGTACCAATTTTTTAGATTCCATATATATGAGTTAACATACAGTATTTGTTTTTCTCTTTCTGGCTTACTTCGCTCTATATGAGAGTCTTTAGGTCTATGCACCTCATTACAAATAACTCAGTTTCATTCCTTTTTATGGCTGTGTAATAGTCCATTGTATATATGTGCCACATCTTCTTTATCCATTCATCTGTTGATGGGCATTTAGGTTGCTTCCATGTCCTGGCTATTGTAAACAGTGCTGCAATGAACAAAGTGGTACATGTTTCTTTTTGGATTGTGGTTTTCTCTGGGTATATGCCCAGTAGTGGGATTGTTGGGTCATATTGTAGTTCCATTTTTAGTTTTTTAAGGAATCCCCAAACTGTTTTCCTATTATTATCATTATTATTATTATTTGTCAATGAAATGTTTCCATATGAAGACATTTTCTTACTTTGCCATTATTGACTAGTTTCAAACACTCACAAGCTTGTTTAAAAAAAAAAACAGCACTCAAGCATTCAACTTTTAATCCATTTTCTCTCGCTTGCAATAAATAGTCTCTTCCTGGCTGGGCAAAACATTGATTTTAATATGTTGCATTATTATCTAATTCTTCAGCAATGCTTTTCTGTCAACTAATCCATTCCCCTAATTATCTTAAACTTTCTTGTTGGAAACAGACTAGACATTTCCAGTTTATTTTAGTTTAAGTCAAAAATACAAACATTCTTTTTAGAGTTTGGTTCTTGTTTTATTTCTTTTTGTTTGTTTGTTTGTTTTGTTTTGTTTTGTTTCATTTATGCTTTTGCTCACTCTTCTTAGAGCTTGAAGACTCAAGACATGCTAAGAAATCAGCCCTTCCTGAATGTTTGAATGACTTGTTAGGAAAGCCAGCTCTGTCTGTGCCTGGATCATGAATAAATATGGCGTGAACAGTTCTGGGAATCTCAGGAACCACCACAGAGTCCTAAAGGATCCTTCTATATAAATCATAAAGAGATCTGGAAAGAAATAACCATCTTCAGTTATTATCTCCATGACCTCACACATTGAGATTTGATTTCAGGAGGAACAATGGACAAGGCCCATGCTTCTCAACCTTATTCAAACCATGGCTCACCTGACCTTGCAGGAGCAGAGCTGAGTGAATGGAAGGAAACATTGAAGTGACAGCAGGAAGAGAATGCTGAGCTTTTCATTCTGTTCCCCCCACATCCACCTGGGAGATCCAGACTTAAGGTCTCAGAGCTGTGGGGGCAGGACCATGTCTGTTTTGCTTACCATCATGATCCCTTCACTTGGTAAACGCTCATTGATGAGAGTGGCTTTAGATGAACGTTTTTGCTCCAATTGCTTTGAGTTGCAAAGTAAACTGGGACTGAAAAGATGAAGACAAATGTGGCCTTTTCTTTCAAGAAGTTTGGTTGAGTAAGGATGGGGTGATAGCTAGAGGAACTGTGGAATCAGATGAAATGGGTGTTTTGACAGGGACTGGGGTTAGCAGCATCTTAAACATGTTTATAAGAATAGCAAAGAGGTGGGGGAAGAATTTGAAGATAAGGAGAGAGCGTTGATAGAGTGAGATCCAGGATGAATGCTGTAGGACACACACACTTTCCCACATACCTCAACAGACATATGATGGAAGAGCATCAGACTCTAGAATCTTATGATGCTCATAAGAAAGTCTTTTCTCTCGCTTTTATTTCTCAAAACTTCCTTGTATAAAATTCTCAGTTCTGGAAAAATTAAAGGAGAAGAAATTTCCATTAAAATCACCAAACAGAATAGATAGATTTATACACGTATATAACAGATATAAATTATTGATGAATATATATGTGATTTATGTATAAGTATACATTGTATATAATATATTATACACATAAAATATACATAATCATGAATGTCTATGGGCAGAGATACATCCTAAAATATGATATATGTGAATTAAAAAAAATAATAACCTAGGTTGGGAGAGATTGAAAAGAGTATAGATGAAACAAGATTGACCATGAGTCCTTTCTACTTTTGTATTTATTTGAAATTTTACTTAATAAAAAATATTTTATAAAGCACTAAAGAATTTTATTTTTAAGATACCCATATTTTCCTGAAGAAAGTTAAATATGTTAGATGGCAAGAGCTTGGCCAGGCTACAGTGATATTTGACAGGGTGCCTTAATATCTTTGGTGAAAATTGCATGAGGAGACTTTTAAAAAAATTCTCAATCTCTTTAATTTTGTGATCTGATAGGCGACAAGTAAGTTAACTAATTTTTTAAGTTGACTGTTTTTGAAATTACTACTAACATTGAACATCTCTCATATGCTTATTGGCTATTTATATTCCTTCTTCTGTAATTGGCTCTTTTATATTCTCTGCCAATTGTATTAGTCTCCTGTGGCTGCTGTAACAAATGACCACAAACTTGGTGGTTTAAAACAGAAATTTATTTGCTCACATTCTGGAGACCAGAAGTTAAAATCATTACCGCTGGACAGAAATCAAGGTGTCCACAGGGCTGTACTCCCTCTGGAGACTCTAAGGGTAAATGCGTTTGTGCCTCCTCCAGCTTCTGATGGCACAATCTGGATCATTCCAATCTTCAGGACCAGCATCTTCAAATATCTCGCTGCTTTGTCTCCCTATTATCTTCTCTTCGCTGTGTGTAAAGTTCCTCTGCCTTCTTTTCATAACGATACATGTGAGGACATCAAGGGCCCACTCGGGTAATCCTGAATAATCTCCCCATTTCAATATCCTTAATCTATTCTTGCCTTCCAAGAGCTTCCTGCTGCAAATAAAGTAATATTCACAAATTCCAGAGATTAGGCTGTGAAAATCTTTTGGAGGGCCATTTTTCAGTCTACCACACTCATTCTTACTGCTTTTTTTTTTTAAACAAATGTTTCATGTTGGAATAATTTTATATTTAGGAAATGATGCAGAAGTAGTATGTTTCCATATACTCTTCTCCCAGTTTCCCTAGGCTGATTTTTTAAATGTCTTTATTTCTTAATAATCTTGTTTCAGGATTTTAGGTGCTAATAAGATTGGATATAGTGTTTATCTTTAGAACAAAATTTGTTGAAAAAGGCTTATGTTGTGCTTTTTGTTTAAAATGAAATCTCCATTATCTATATCCTATTTTCTAAATCAAGGAGGGAGAAGAGGACCAGGATTGTGGCTAACAAATGAACTGACTGATACAAGCATGAGTTCACACACTTCCAGTTGGAATGGCAACTGGAAAGATTCAAGGCTGACAAATATGAGTAAGAATTCTAGTAATTTTAATATAATTCTCCAAATTTATTTTTTACCTTGCACCAATAAATTTCCACATACTAGATTTTGTTTCATATATACTCAAGAACAGCTTGGGTTATAGCAGAAATTAATACAACATTGTAAATCAACTATACTAAAAAAAAAATCTTGGGATACTTTAAGATTTTTATCAGAAGAAGAAATTAAAAGTAACAAGTTCATCTTGTGAGTCAGTGTACACTCAGAAAAGGTACAGCTTGGTTGTCCCATTTATTAGTCCCATGCTGTGCCCTTACATTACAAACATATTGAATTAGTTATATACTGTTTATTGAAAATTATCCAATGTGATTTGATCCAAATTCTAACAATGTCAGTACATCTAGGGATTCAGCTAAGTCAGTCTAAATTCCATTCAATTTCAGGTATTTGGTTGTATGGGCAAATGATCAATTGGTTTGACATTCATTTTCATTTGATTTCTGAGATCAGACATCACCATACAGATTTGGCTATAGAGATCTGTGGACTGATTTGATAGGATCAGGAAAACAGAAGGGAACATTCTAACTGAAGACTGGAATTTGGGGGTGATAATACTTTTAGCTTCTTTATGACGATGGAGAATCAAGCTAGTGCTGTTAATGTAGGTAGCAGAACAAGCCCCCATTTCCCACTGGGCTATCTGGAGAACATGATATATAAGGGACAAATAGAAAAGCAAACATTTTTTTCAAGTTTGAGATCTCAGAGCTCCTAAGGCCACCACCTTCTTCAAATACTGTTTTCTCAATGGCTTTGGGCCAATTACTTAGCCCCTTTACCTCAGCTTCTCAATTGGTGAAATAGGAACTATTATAGTGTGATTAATTTATCTCCTAAGGGGGTTGTTTATATTAATTAACTGCTGTTAAGAGCTTTGAAGATGAAAAGTGCTAACTGCTTATGCCATGATTAGCCATGGAATAGTGGAACATGATAACTGCTTCACTAGATAAATGACTAAACCTGATATACACAAACTGTGAAATCTGTGGGAGGAGTAAAGACCCAGGGCAACGAGACAGTTGAGGAATCAGTCTCATTGAGGAATATATTAGTTACATTTTAGCCTTGCTGTAAACAGCTTAAACTACCTTCTGAAATATATATTTGAAATGTCATAATACTGGCACCACATTTTGCTTTGTCAATACCCACAATGACATATCTTTCCTGGACATATTTTCCCCATAAACCCAACTAATCTACCTTGACTCATATTCTAAAAAGTTATCAATTATTTTCAATTACCTTTTGCATGTGCACTTACATACACCCACAGACAACATGCAAATTGCTATGGTCCACAGGGCAGAACATTCTCCTTTTTATTTGTATTGTTCAAAGCAAAACCAAACACATTAGTGGAACATAAACAGCCACTGCTTTGAGCCAATGAACATTTAAGGATGTTAATTTACTTCCTTTAACAGTTTTTAAGAAATTGAAAAATAAACATGTAGAACAAAGGAATAAAATGTCAGACTTTAAGTCTAAACTCTTGCTGAGAACTACATTTTACAGTTGAGTGTATCATTACCTACTTAGTTATGAGGTCATATTTCTGCACAGTTCATTAGAATTTACCTTTAATTTTATAGCAAACCGTAACCGTAAAGCCAACATGTCTTGGTCAACATTTATTTACTGGCATATTTATTTCAAGGGCACATGTTAAAGAAAACTAAAAAGACAAAGTCTCTTCAAAGTTCTTTGAATTAGGATTCTTGGTAATACTTTCAAGTGATATTTCTTTCAGGGTATCATTTTGGGAACATCCTCTAGGATTCTAATGACTCACAGATAATATGCAATTCCATTTTGTTTTGAGACAATGCACAAACGTTCAAAAAATTGTTTTCAATTTTTGTTTATATGTTTTTTATGCCTATGCCTTTTTATTTAACAAAAAGATTTAGGGGGACTTCCCTGGTGGTACAGAGACTGAAACTCCACACTCCTAATGCAGAGGGCCCGAGTTCAATCCCCAGTCGGGGAACTAGATCCTACATGCCACAACTGATTGTTTGCATGTCGCAACAAAGATCCCCTGTGCTGCAACTAAGACCTGGCACAGCCAAATTAAAAAAATAAAGAAAAAAAAAAGATTTAAGGCAGGCTCCTTTATTAGGGAAAACACCTTCTCTATATTGCAATTTAATCGTTAAAGCTTTAATTTGGAGTGGGATATGAGAAAGCACAAATTTAAATTAATTCTCATTTCAAAAACAACCACTGACTACCTAATATTCATGTTTAAGAGGTGTCGCAATGTAGTGAAAGGAATGACAAACTTTGAATCAGAAAACCTGATTTTTCATCCTCACCGTGGCACTTCCTTGGCAGTGCAACTTTGATCTCAGTATTTCTGTCTATAAACTGGTAATAATAATACCTTCATCACAGATTTACTCTAAGAATTAAATGACCAAACTTTATGAGAGAGTGCCTGGTATCTGGTAGGCACCACACAACATTTTATTTATCGTTTTTGACCAGTAGAATCCAGGAGAGATCCCTGCCAAAGTGCCATTACAGATTGTCTAAAAGCTCAGGTTTGCATCACTTCTATGTTTCTGAGAACAGTTCATTCTTGAATTATTTCCACAGCTATAATGTGCCTGTAGCTTTTTCATGCTGAGTCATGACACATATTAAAAGCTAATTTGCTTTTAAATAATTTAATCTTAAGGACAAAAAGTTTATTCCAGATGATTTTTCAATTCAGAATTCACTGATATAAAATATCACCGGGTATTTTATTATTGTTTTTTTTAAAAAAGGTAAGTTCGCAGAATGGCGAGCTAAGAATACGACTATATGGCTTGGGTTTGTTTTACGACTTAAACTTTTACAACCTTTAATCTTTGTGTCCCTGAATCCGCCGATTTCAGCCTCCAGCTACTATTTCAAGGAAGAAAATATCAGTCCTTTAGAACAAATGACAAGGAAATCCTCGTCTAACCTTAAAAAGAGAGAGAAAGGAATGGGGAAGTGTGTAAACCTAACAGAGGAATGCAAGCCCAAATAAATATTTGAACAGGAATGGTATCCTCGTGTGTGGTGAAAAATAGGTCCGTTTCAGGCTGCACATTTTGGCAGCCTGGCCTGTTGACTTTATCACCTTGGGATCCCTGGGCTTTCAGACGCTTTCCCGCGGGCGTCACCCGGCGTATGCGCACACCCTGACCCCAGTGCCGAGGCGGCAGGCCCAGAGCTGTGAAAGGCGCCCGGCAGCTCCCCTGGCCCAGCCCTCCCTTAACCAGACTCCTTTCTTGGATACCCCCAGCCCCGTCAACTCCCCCACGCTGTTTTTGAATCACTCTCCATCAAATGCCGTTGTAGCTGCCTTTACTTAGTTATATCCCTGGAAGTCAGAATTCTCTGCACAACACACAGAACTGACAATATTTCTATTCCAGACTGAATTCTGCTTTCCCCACTTCAGTTCTACGGTAAAACGCCACACAATTTGGATTGAGAGGAAAGGCAAAAGGCTAATTCAAGTTTTTGAGAGTTTGGATTGCAGGCTATATGGAAAGGAAGAGTAGACCATAGCAGCCTGGCAAGTTCAGATCTTTAGCAAGTTCAATTTATTCATGTACTGCAGGGGGCAGGTTAAAATGCCATTTTTGAGGTACCTTAACAATCATATATGTGGATGCTGCCCAGGTTGCCCTCCTATTGGTTAGTGAGTTCAAGAAGGAAGGAGGTGGAGTCCAGAGATTATGTCCAAGGGCAGAAGATTCACTTGGTACCCAGGATGAAGAGTCCCACCACAGTGGTCTCAATCCCATGACCTGATATGACAAATGCCCAAAAGTTAGTTTGAGAAAATGTCATTATAGTCTCCTATGAAATAAAAATGCCAGAAATAAATTACTGTCTAAATGGGTACCACCTGTTGTTTATAAGTATTTTTAGGTGTTTGCAATGTTTTCAGAAAAATAATAGTTTTGCCTGCTTTTTGAAAGTGACTCTATGATGAAAATGGTTATGACCTGTTTCTTTTTAGCTCACCTCAGCCTTTAACATTTAGAGATTAATAATTCTAATTATTATTACTTTTTAAATAAAGTAACACATCACTGTGTATTATTCACACTTTGATCTGCTTGGCTTCTTGAACTGGCTCTCTATACTCACCATATAGTTTGTTCTTCTAGGTCGACTTTGGCAGACTTAGAAAGGCCTAGGTTTTTAGTGGTCAAATAGTGGTAAAGGCAGTGGATACAATGTTCTGTACTAATAACCAGTACCCAGGTTAATGGAGTAGAGGCTGGAATAAAGAACGGGTTTTAAAATAAGAAGAATGGTTTAATTCTCACAAAGTATTCACCGCAATTTGCAAAGCTAGGGTCTAATGAACCTCTCCTTGACTTCATGGATAAATTGTGAGCTTTTTATCCAGGTAGATGGGATTAAATGAGATAATGTCTGTAAAGTGCTGGGCACAGACAGAGTCTGGCACACTGGAAGCACTAAATAAATAAAAGCAGTTATAACACTGTTAACACAAGCCTCCGGATGTATTCAGGTCAAAGAGAGGGAGACATGGAAGACTGTGTTAAGCAGTGCTCCTGTAGTTCTTTTGCTGTTCTCCAGTGTGTGTGGTATGTATTACTCTGGAACTGCTTGGATCACTATGAAAAGATCTCCCTCTTTAGATCTCCCTCTGGATTGGAGAGACAATCCAGCACAGCACTTGTCAGAGGGCATTGACTTGTCCTGTTCTGGCACCAACCATATGCCAGTAAGAATAGTGTGAGTTTAACTGACAGAAGGCTGAAATTCTGGGAGCATATCATCACTTGTGTCCCCCCATCGTCAATATCAGACATAGCTGGCAGCTTCCCTCCATCCAGGCATAAGGGTTTCCCAGGATATTGTCATCAGTTCACAACTCACTTCACTGCCCTGACTCCATACTCGACTAACCTGCTATGTAAGAATCACAGCTTCCAGTGGTTGCCCAAGACTGGCAGATGGGCTGAACTCTGAAACGGTGTTTTACAAGAGGGCATCTCTTGCTCTGGCTGGATTTATATGCAGAAGCTTCAAATTGTTCAAACTTGTGTGTGGTGGGGGGGGGGGGCGGAAGAGGAGGCAGGGATGTGGCTGCCCAGCCTGACACTGGCCCATGTCCTAGACTGCCGTTACCTTCTCCAGAAGTGAACCCCAATGACCAGCAACCTCAAGCTGACCTTTAGGACTCAGCAGCAATGTCAAAGTACCAGGTCCCATCAGGACCTAAAACATCTCCAGAGGCATTTGGTCTGCAAACTCAGTGAGCAGCCACCCAACCCACTTTTGTGGCCATTCTGATTTCAGGAAACAGCAAACTGGGAAATTCCAGGACCCATATGCCAAGGCCTTAGGAAGCCCGATGCCTCCAACAGTCTCTTTTTAGAGAACAGCAGCAAGAGAACCATCTTCTGTCATTTGTATATTCTGGTTTTCTGTCTTCATGGGTTGATATGGGGCAGTCGTAGGTGAGTGTGTATGGAATGGGGGTGCAAGTGGGGGTTGGGGGAACAGAGATTAGACACGGAGAAAATGAAGAGTATGGATTTCATGAGCCTAAACCAAAACAAGTAAGGCAGTGAGGCTGACCTAGGGGAAACTGAAATCTCAGCCTTCCAGAGGAGAATTCAGCATCCTGGTTACGGCCTTAGGTGAGGTTGAAAACAAGTTGGTAAGTGTGGCTTTCCTACCCCCTTTCCTGAACCTTAATTCTTTCCTTCCTGCCTCACTTCCTCCATTTCCACCATTCTCTTTAAAAAGACCCAAAAGATATGCACCAGGCAGTTAACACTGGCTAGTCTAGCAGGGAGGAGGGACAGATATTATTCGCTTTTAAAACTGTACATATTTTGGATTATATTACTTGTTGCCTTAAGCATTTATTACTTTTGAAATTTAAAAAAAGTTTATAAACACATTTTCTTTCCCCTACTGTTTCCCTCCCCCAGGTCTTCTGGTTCCTTCCATTCCAGCCCAATACAAATGTCTATTTCCCAAATACAGCCTTCTCTGCAAGATAGTGATCAAACTATTTGGTTAAAGTAATTCCACTAATGCGTGTGTGAGAAGTGTTGTTGGGTGATGTTGACATTGACGGCTACCCAAAAAGTGGCTGGAGGGCATTTGAAAAGCAGTTGGCCTGGGTGGTAATCCTGCTATCACTGTTAGCTTCATTCAGGACTTTGAGCACGTCACTTCAAATGCCTGTATCTTTGCCCTAATTCTTTATCTCACATGCAAAACTAAGAAAATAATACTACCACTCTTGCTAACCTCGCTGGACTCTGAAAGTTTTTGAAACTTTCAAAACCTTCTTAGTCTGTAATCATTCATTACATTTTCTCCTAAGTCTGATGGCATTGGTGGTGGCGGCAATGAGGTGCAGGATGATGGAGAGAACGGAATATCATCTTTCCTTACAAAGGGAAAAAGTATGTCCCCATTGACCTAGATGTCATGAGCGATTTTTACTTCAAGAAATATGCAGGTTCAAGAAGTACCTTGTAGTTGGTACCCACTAAAACCTAAAACACAACCCACTTTGCTTTGTATTCTTTATAGACTGCTGTGACCTAAAAATGGTTCCCTTACTGTCTTTCCACTTTCCATAGAGCACCATGATGGAGAACTGGCCTCCTCAAGGACACTGCTTCTTTTTCACACCAAGTACCTACCTTGTCCTTTGACTCTACTGTTCTTGTACTGGGCTCTTAAAATGAGAGAAATTAAATGCCCATTTAAGAAGTGAAAGGAGAATGAAATTCTCTTTCTTTGTCACACCAAGTACCTACCTTGTCCTTTGACTCTACTGTTCTTGTACTGGACTCTTAAAATGAGAAACATTAAATGTTCATTTAAAAAGTGAAATTTCAGTCACAAGTAAAGCCTATATTATTTTAAAAAGCAATGGATAAAACAAGGGAAATTAAATCATAACCTTTACCTGAACCAGTTCCGCCTTTTTTTTTTTTTTAACTTTTTTCCCCTCATAGGAAAATAATTCATCTGGCCTGACTGTGTTCATTACCACATAGCTGGCATGGTTGTCTCACGCAAGCACTAAGAAGATATGAAACTAAATCAACAGACCCTGATTTGTTGGCTCAACCAAGTATAAACTAGCCACTGGAAAATCAAGTTGAAAACATAGGACAAGTATATGATAGAGACAAGCCACAGCTTGCAGGAAAGAAAATGTTTGCAGAAAACTCCAGTGCTACAGGTTTATCTAAGGTGTGGTCTCAAGTAAGCCACAGTAATTACCCAGGATACCACAGCTAGTGGCTGAAAACTGAGGTGCTTCACGGGCTTAACCCTTTCATCCCACCCCAGGCAAATTCTTAGAGGAAATAACACTCTAGACAGGTTAGATGAAACTAGAAGAATTGTTTTTATTGTACAGTAATTGAACTTGTTTTTAATTTCTTTCTACCACTGTCTACCAAAGATATTTGTTAACTGTGGCTTTCAGCATGTTCTTTCTAAATACAGTTTCTAAATGGATAGGCCTTTATTTTATAATGCATCATAGTTGAAGATCTTACACCACTTGGAGGCTTTGGGGTTTAGGGATGCTGTGCTTTAGGAAACAAAAAGAGCTAAAGGTTGCATTCTGGTTTTGTCTCTCGCCTGAGGCAAATCCCCTCACAATTTGGATCTCAGTTTCCTCATCCTATACATGGGGTGACATTGTATGGGCTCTGAAGACTATTTTAGCTCTGTCTCCATTTTTCTATTCTGTGAAAGTGTGATATCAAGAAACAGTTCTTTCCAATTATATCCACATACCCACAAATACGTCTAAATTATTGATTAATTATAGCATGTGAATTCAGAAAAACCGTAGGATTTTGAGGTTGCTTAATTTTTGTTAAGTAATGAGAAAGTATAAAAAGCACTTGTTTTAGTTGAAATTGTCCCCAAGCAAAAAAGTTTTCCACTTACTTTACTTCCTTTGAAAATGACCTGATTATATTTGTTTTACTTCATGTTTTAGAATTTCACATCATATTATCATTCCTATTTCCTCTGAATATATTTTTATGCTTTATTTTCAAATGGTTTTAGCCTCACATTAAATTCAGAGTTTGAGAGAGAAGATGCCTATCCCTGCATCTATATTCCTTACAGACTCTACCACTTCATTTTGCTTTACTGCCATAAATAGCCCCTTTCCAACAGAAACTATGCAAATACCTATAGCTTGTGGTCCGTCAAATCCTAAATTTTGGAAGAAAATTTAGGCATAATCTTTTTTAGCCTCTCACTTTTAAAAGTGATGCTAATAGTAGTATGATAATTAATAGTTACCATTGTTTGAGTGCTTACTATAAAGCCAGATACTGTGCTGGGCATGTTGTGATCATTACTCATTCAGTTCTTAAAACAACCTTGTGAGGTAGGATTTATTATCTCCATTTTGCATGTTGGAAAACCAGAGCAACAGAGTTTAAGTAACTTGCCCTCAAGTCCATATACTTAGAACTTATTGGAACTGCAACTCAAACTCAGGCTTGTCAGACACTAAAATCCTTTCATTTCCTTACATTTTGTCGTTATAAGATGCTTCAGGTTCATCTTGTATATTTCCTGTCCCAGCCCTAGAATGAGCCATTTCTCCAAGGAGCCCTGGTTCCTTTTATTGGAAAGCAGTATTAGAAATCAAGATGTGAGTCCTAGTGTTCTCATCACTTCTGGGGTGTCATTGTTTAGAGGTCCTCTCAGTGGATAGAGCTAGGAAATGTGTCTATACTAACCTATGTATACATATATCTGTAATTATTTCTCTATATGTCCATCTGTATCTATATAAGCTAAAGATGAATTTATACTGATGTCTCTGAATCTAATCCAGTACCACATGGTTCATTCTAGCCTTTTCTCTTTGTTTATCTGTAACTTCCTACTCCAACCATGAGAAATCTGGTTCCCATCATGCACTAACCATTTACTTATTTATTCAATCTTAGTATACATGTACAGCAATTTCAGAATTATTAACGAATACTCTCATGATTATTGCAATAGAGTCTACCATTTCTTCATTAGTATGTCTTGCTGAGAACTTCACTAAGACATTCAATTGCTGTGATATATTTCATATATCTATTGATACATTTAAAAAATTCTTTCATATACACAATCTTATTTAATCCCCACAAGACCCTGTGATGTGGGCAGGATAGAATACTTGTAGAAGAGAAATTGAGGTTCAGAGAAATTAAATAATGTGTATTGGATCACACAGTTTACCAATAGTGGAGGTGGGTTTCTTTTCTTAGCCACTGGATCTCTCTGGGGATAAGCAAAAGGCATCTGGAATTCATGGGGTACCAGTGAGAATGGTGCGGACTGAGTGAAGTTAGACATAGCAATCAGGGCCTTGAGGCACCCTCCCCTCTCAACACACACACACACACACACACACACACACACACACACACACACTCTCTCTCACCCAGAAGAATGCCTGTTACTGGGACAGAATAAGCATGACTTTGTAAAGAGTAAGTTCATGTCTTTGATATAATTCACCTCTCATCAGTGGCAAGCATGGTTGTGATCAGAAAAAAAACAAGTGTAAAAAATTCTGTGTCTCTTAACCATTATCATTGGAGAATCACTCTAGAGCAATTCTCCATAAACCCACACAACTTAGCCATCTTCTCTTCTAGGCAGATGAGAGAGTACAAGCTGGGGCCAGATGATCACTTTAGGGGGCTCTCATGAGGGAGATTCATGCAGGGAGGACATGGAGAGAAGGGAAGGGGGAAGATCAAGTGATCTTAAGGGGGCTTTACTTTCAAGGACTGTATGTGAGCTGCTTTGTTGGAGAGCTGTGTCAGGGAGGGAGTAACTGGTGGGATGTTGCCTGGCAGTATATATACAAATATGTGTCATGATAGATTATCTTGCTTGTTTCAAGGCAAACTTAGATTTAGTGTTGTCGAGCACATTAATTAATAAATGTGGCTTTGTTTAGACTCCCAATATGTAAATCCTTGTATGATATTTGAATCAACTCCAATGAGAATATGTTGTTTTTAAAAGCCCAGATTACAAATTAATATGGTATCTCTCTAACTTCCACAGCATCCCTTTCCCTCCCACCATCAATGCTTTTAAATACGACGGTGAGTCAAAAATTATCCTCACTCTGGCTGTAGAATTTATAATTTTTGACTCACCCTTGCAGATTTTAAAATATTTTATGTTAAAACATTTTGAAGGATTCCCTGGGGCACCTAGACTTAGCCCAGAAGCTCTGTGGTCTTGACAAAGGTTGATTTTGACATAAATAACTAGAATAATATTAAGCACACGTTACACATTGTATTCTGGTTTATATTAACCACACACATACCCCAAGTTTCTTTGGCAGAAGGCAGGAAAGCTGGGGTTGGAGTTAAAGAAGGGGAAAGATGATAAAGCAGATAAAGAATTGCCATTTCTCTCTGAGTCTTGGAATATTAGCTATCTCTTGTTGCAAAACAAATCTCCCCAAAACATAGCATCTTAAAATGATGAGCATTTATTATCTTAGTGTGTCTGTAAGTTGAGAATTCAGGAACAGCTTATCTGGTTGGTCTTTTATGAGGTTGCAGCAAGATGTTGGCTAGGACTGCAGTCATCTGACGGCTTGACTGGGGCTGGAGATCTGTTTTCAAGAATGTTCACTTCCGTGGCTTATATGTTGGCCTGGGCTGGTGGCAGGTGGCCTCAGTTCATGCCATGTGACTTTATAGGGCTGCTTGCGTGTCCTAGCAAAGTGGCAGTTAGTTTCCTCCAGTGTGAGTCATCCAAGAATGTGAGGCAGAGCATAAACATCTTTTATAATCTGGCCTTGGAAATTACACTCATCATTTTGGCAATATCCTATTGGTTACATATGGCAGCACTCTTTGACAGGGGAGGAGACTACACCAGGATGCGAATTCCAGGAGCCTGATTATCTCACTTCGTTTCTCTATTCATAAACGTGAGGTGATATTTGCCCAGCCTGTCTCGTGGTGTTATTGTCAGAATCACATGGCGTAGTGGATATAAAAACCAGACATGAAAGAACATAGAAGTATAATGCATTTTATAAGTGTTATTTTAACATTATTATGAAGAAAATATTTATTGGACACCTGCCATATCCCATGCCCTGTAAAACAGTAGTGAAGAAGATGGACATGGCCCACTTAGACCTTATCTTCTAGTAGAAAAAAAGGGACCATAGGAAGTTGAAGAACAAACAATGAATAATTATGTTGTTTCCATGTAAGAAAAAACAGCATCCTCTGATGGAGAGAAATAGGCACTGATGCTAAGAGAGGGACTATGAAATGTCCCTCTCAGAATGTGACTTATCAGTGAGATCTGAAGGATGAGATGGACACAGTCACATGATGAGACTCAGACCACACTGGACCAGGGCTCCTGACTGAATAGATTGGTAGAGCTCTTAGGCTGAACTCCACAAAACACCAAACTATGTATTGTGAAAACCGAAAGGAGCACAGCTCTCCTGTGATGCCAGGGTGTCCGTCATCTTCTCAAACACTAGAATTTTAAAGTGTGTTCGTTGTGCTTCCCATTCAGGGAAAACTATCTGTTGACCTTCAACTAGAGGAGTGGCTCCTGAAAGAAACAACAGGAAAGATAGTATTTACGGGGCTTAAGATGCATCTGAGGATCCACAAAGCCCCCGCGGCCCACCTGGCCCACAATGTGGCCAGCCCCGGGATCTGCCAGAAAAATAGGTAAAGCTCTGGAGGGGCCTGAGGGAAAGACAACGAAGGCTTTTCTGCTCCTCTTCCTTCTGTTTTAGGTCTTCATGGAGCCCCCCGAGGACTAGGTGAAGGAGATTAGAAGATGGGACATGGAAATTAAGTTCCATGGCAGGCTTCCTGGCCTATTTATTCCAGGTCAGACTCTTTCTTAGATTTTTATATCTCTTAGTACATTTAAAAACTCTTTCACCTCCAGTGGCCGAAGGGATGGGGTGTGGATGGAGGGGCCGGAGAGGACTTTGAGTGTGTCACAGACTCGGGCTGGCTCTAGGCTGTTTCTTCTCGCCTGGGAGCAAGCAGTTGCTTCTGAGCTTTTAGAAAAATGTAGGGGGTGGAGTCAAGATGGCAGCGTGGGAAGACGCGGAGATCGCGTCTCCCCACAAATAGGTTGCTGGAGGCCGCGGGGGGATCTGAAGCCGAAAGAGACGGCAGGAACCTGGGAGCAACCCGGTGGGACCTGGGGGAAGTCGGGGGGCGGGGAAGGGGATGCCAGTGGGACCGGCACCCCAGGGGGGTAGCTGGGTGAGGGCGGAGGTTCCCTCCTGGAGAGACTGTTGGGGGCCGGGGAGATCCGAAACCACAACTGGGTTTCTCCTGCCCTGGAGGCCGGGAGACCTGCTGGGCTCCCCAGTGGGGTCCTCCACCCTCCAAGGCTCTCTCTGGGCTGCCTGGGTCCTGGGGGTGTGGGAAGGCGGAAGGAGGGGCGAGGAGATAGAGAGGTGGACTGGTGGGGGTGGGGGCTTTGAGATCGTGGGATGGGGAGGCGAGAGGGCTTTTCGGCTGCCCTCTTGGCCAGGGAGGCTGACTGGGCTCCCGGGCCTGGTCTTTCACTCTCCGGCCCCACCCTGGGGGCATTAGGGGGAGAGGGAGAGGCAGACATTGGGGGTGGGAAGGGATCTCTCCAGGTCAGAAGAATAGGGGAGGCACCGCTGGGTATTTCTTCTGGGCAGATCCTCCACCTTCCAAGGCCCCTCCCAGCCATTGGTCCTAGAAGTACAGGAGGGAAGCAGTGGGGGGAGGGGAAGAGAGGCAGAAGGGGGAAGGGACCCACTGGGATCAGAGGATCAGGGGAGGAGCAGAAGGCATTTCTGCCACCCACTGGCCTGGGAAGCCTGCTGGGTTCCCGGGCCTGGTCTCCAACTCTCCAGGGTCTCCTCCCAGATGCGTTGGTCCCGGGGACGGTGGAGCACAGCAGGGGAAGAGGAAGAGAGGCAGACCGGTGGTGGGACGTTCCAGGACCAGAGGACCAGGGGAGGTGCAGAGGATGTATACCCTGCCCACTTGGGCCTGGCGGGCCTGCTGGGCTCCCGAGTCTGGCCCCTTGCTCTCTGGCTGAGTGGGTCGTGCAGGTGTGGGAGGGAGGGAGGAGAGAAGAGGAAGAGAGGCAGACTGGTGGGAGGGACCTTGCAGGACAGGAGGATCGGGGGGACGCTGCAGGAAATCTCCCTACCCACTTGGCACCGTGAGGCCTGTTGTGCCCCCAGGCCTGGTCTTCAGTCCTCCAGCGGCCCTTCTGTGTCTCACTGGTCCTAGGGGTGTGGAAGGAAAGCAGGGGAGAAGAGGAGAGGTGGGCAGGGGAGGGGCCTTCTGGGATTGGAGGATCAAGGGAGGCAGGGAAGGTATTTCCCCTGCCCACTAGCCCTGGGAAGCCTGCTAGGCTTATGGACCTGGTCTTTCACACTCCAGGGCCCCCTCCAGCTGCTTGGGACCTAGGAGAGTGGGGAGGCGGGGGAGAGGAGGAGAGGCAGACAGGGACCCTATAAGACTGGGAGATCTGGGGAAGTGCTGCAGGCGTTACCCTAGCCCAGTTGGCCCTGGGAAGCCTGTTGGGTGTCAGAGTCTGGTCTCCTGTCTTCCAGTGCCCCCTGCAGCTGTGAGGGTCCTAGGGGAATAAGAGGGAGGGGATGAGGAAGAAAACCCAAGGGGGAGGGACCCTCCAAGATTGGAGGACTAGGGGAGGTGCCTAGCATTTCTCCCACCAACTCAGGCCAGAGGAGCCTGCTGGGTACCTCGACCTGGTCCTTTGCCCCCAGGACCAGGGGCATTCCTGGGCCCCTCTGCCTCACTGGGCCTAAGCCCCATTCCCCACCACCCCCAGGGCCTTTTCTAAGTGTAGGCCCTGCCCGTTGCCTAACCCCACCCCCCACCTTGTCTAATCCCCACCCCCACAGCCAATGCCTTTTCTGGCTTTTTTCTTTTTCTTTTTCTTTTCTTTCTTTTCTTCCCACCTCCTCACTTTGGCTATTGCAATTGTTTTACCTTCCAGTTGTTGCTCCATCTTTTTTTTTTTTTTTAATTTTTTCATTTTCCTGCTCCACACAGCTTGTGGGATCTTGATTCACAAGCCTAGGGTCAGGCCTGAGCTCCTGAGGTGGGAGCTCTGAGTCCAAAACTTTAGACTAACAGGGAAACCCAGATCCCAGGGAATATTCATCAGAGTGACATCTCTCAGAGGTTCTCACCTCAACACCAAGACCCAGCTATACTCAATAGCCCACAAGCTCCAGTGCTTGAAACCTCAGGCCAAACACCCAGTGGGACAGGAACACAATCCCACCCATCCAAAGTGGGGGGGGAAATGAGATGACAAAAAAATATGTCACAGATGAAAGAACAAGGTAAAAATACACAAGACCAAATAAATGAAGAGGAAATAGGAAAATTGCCTGAAAAAGAATTGAGGGCAATGATAGTAAAGATGATCCAAAATCTTGATAACAAAATAAAGAAAATACAAGAAACAGTTAATAAAGACTCAGAAGAACTAAAGAGCAAACAAACAGTAATAGATAACAAAATAACCGAAATTAAAAATACTCTAGATGGTATAAACAGCAGAATAACTGAGGCAGAAGAACAAATAAGTGAGTTGGAAGATAGAATGGGGGAAATAACTGCCACAGAGCAGGAAAGAGAAAAAAGAATAAAAAGAATGGAAGACAGTCTCAGAGACCTTGGTGACAACATTAAGCGCACCAACATTCAAATCATAGGCATCACAGAAGAAGAAGAAAAAAAGAAAGAGGCTGAGAAAATATTTGAAGAGGTTATAGTAGAAAACTTCCCCAACTTGGGACAGGAAATAATTAATCAAGTCCAAGAAGTGCGGAGAGTCCCATACAGAATAAACCCAAGGAGAAACACACCGAGGCACATATTAATCAAACTAATGAAAATTAAACACAAAGAAAAAATATTAAAAGCAGCAAGAGAAAAGCAACAAATAACATATAAGGGAAAACCCATCAGGATAACAGCTGATCTTTCTACAGAAACTCTGCAGGCCAGAAGGGAATGGCAGGATATACTGAAAGTCCTGAAAGAGAAAAACCTACAGCCGAGAATACTCTACCCAGCAAGAATCTCCTTCAGATTCGATGGAGAAATCAAAAGCTTTACAGACAAGCAAAAGTTAAGAGGATTCAGCACCACCACACCAGCCTTACAACAATTGCTAAAGGAAATTTTCTAAGCAGGAAACACAAGAGAAGGAAAAGACCTACAAAAACAAACCCACAACAATTAAGAAAATGGTCATAGGAACATACATGTCAATAATCACCTTAAATGTAAATGGATTAAATGCTCCAACCAAAAGACACAGACTGGCTGAATGGATACAAAAACAAGACCCTTACATATGCTGCCTACAAGAAACCCACTTCTGACCAAGGGACACCTATAGACTGAAATTAAGGGGATGGAAAAAGGTATTCCATGCAAATGGAGTCAAAAGAAAGCTGGAGTAGCAATACTCATATCAGAAAAATTAGACTTGAAAGTAAAGACTATTACAAGAGATAAGGAAGGACACTACATAATGATCAAGGGATCCATCCGAGAAGAACATATAACAACTGTAAATATCTATGCATCCAACATAGGAGCACCTCAATACGTAAGGCAAATGCTAACAGCCATAAAAGGGGAAATAGACAGTAACACAAAAATAGTGGGAGACTTGAACATCCCACTTACATCAATGGACAGATCATCTAAACAGAAAATAAATAAGGAAACTCAAGCTTTAAATGGCACATTAGACCATCCTGACTTAATTGATATTTATAGGACATTCCATCCAAAAACGACAGAATACACTTTCTTCTCAAGTGCACACAGAACATTTTCCAGGATAGATCGCATCTTAGGTCACAAATCAAGCCTCGGTAAATTCAAAAAAATTGAAATCGTATCAAGCATCTTCTCTGACCACAACACCATGAGACTAGATATCAATTACCTGAAAAAAAAACTGTAAAAAATACAAACACATGGAGACTAAACAATACACTATTAAACAACCAAGAAATCACTGAAGAAATCAAAGAGGAAATCAAAAAATATCTAGAAACAAATGACAATGAAAACACAACAACCCAAAACCTATGGGATGCAGCAAAAGCAGTTCTAAGAGGGAAGTTTGTAGCAATACAGTCCTACCTCAAGAAACAAGAAAAATATCGAATAAACAACCTAACCTTACACCTAAAACAATTAGAGAAAAAACAAAAAACCCCAAGGTGAGCAGAAGGAAAGAAATCATAAAGATCAGATCAGAAATAAATGAAATGAAGGAAACAATAGCAAAGATCAATAAAACTAAAAGCTGGTTCTTTGAGAAGATAAACAAAATTCATAAACCATTAGCCAAACTTATCAGGAAAAAAAGGGAGAAGACAGAAATCAACAGAATTAGAAATGAAAAAAGAGAAGTAACAACTGACCAGAAAGAGAAAATCAAATACCATATGCTAACTCATATGTATGGAATCTGAAGAAATAGTACTGATGAACCCAGTGACAGGGCAAGAGTGGCGATGCAGATGTAGAGAATGGACTTAAGGACATGGGGCTGGGGTGGGGGCGGGGTGGGGGGCGAAGGGGAAGCTGGGATGAAGTGAGAGAGTAGCATAGACATAGATACACTACCAACTGTAAAATAGATAGCTGGTGGGAAGTTGCTGTATAACAAGGGGAGATCAACTCGATGATGGGTGATGCTTTAGAGGGCCAGGACAGGGAGGGTGGGAGGGAGTCGTGGGAGGGAGGGGATATGGGGCTATATGTATAAATACAGCTGATTCACTTTGGTGTACCTCAAAAGCTGGTACAAGAGTGTAAAGCAATTATATTTCAATAAAGAGCTTAAAAAAAAAAAACTTTCAGATCCAACAGAATTGTTGGATACAGGGCAGGCTTACCCTAGCAGTGTTGGTTTCTGAGCTAGTTTTTAGTGAATTTTTAAAAACCATGGTCTTGCTTTAATTATTTTGTTATTTTTGGATCAGAGCAATAGAAATAATTCTTCCCATTCCCAGTCTTGCTAAGTAAGCATAGATCTGAATGGAGAGACATAGGCCACCCTCAGTCCCTCAGTTTGGGGGGAAGAATAAAAGATAAAGTGAAGTATCTCCATCAAATCTTGGCTCAGAATCCTTTTGTCTGAAGTCTAGCAGAAGTGTCCTTTACATGAGAAGTTTTTACAAATGTCACCGAAAGCAGAAGACATTTCTGGGTCCCACGTGAATGTGTATCCCTTCCCCCTCACCCCACCTGTATCAAAACAAGCAGAATGATAATACAATACAACACCTGAACAGCTGGCAAAGGCAGGTTTGGGCCCACAGAGGCTTTAAAAGGAAACCGAAAAGCCCACAAACTCCCCCAAACAATTTTGTTTTAAATATGGTTTTTATGTTAATCTCCGTCACAATAGATGATCTAAATCAAAGGAGCTCACTATGGAAAATTACTGTAAAGCACAACTCGTGCGACAAGGTGCTGCTTGGCCAAGAAACATACCTGACAAATTGCTGCAGGATCATGTTGGATGAAGCCTCATTGTGGTTATTAGATGTACGACTTAGGGCCATGTACCTCTTTTGATCTAGCCCACTGCTGTCAGTGTTTGCAAACAGAAACCCAGGTTACTGTCACATAGACCCCGGAGCTCACTCTCTAGAACCCTGACAGTCCAGTATTGTGGTTCTGGCCATAGACATTGACGTCACATGGGCCTGAATCTTAGCTTTGCTGTTTCCTAACTTTAGAACTTTGGGTAACTCACATCTCTTTGAGACTCACTTTCCAGTGGGAACAAAAATAATGTATACCTCCCAGGCATGGTAAGGATTCAATGAGATAATGTTGATAAAACATCTTTCCTAGTAAGTGCTCAATAAATATCAGTTATTTTTATTATTTGTTATGTAATATTATTAATATTACATGTTTATTATGTCTTTCTGCTCACCTTCCTGCATTTCAAAGGGTCAGTTATGCCCTGTGGGCAGTTAGATTCTACATCTATTATCAATTGTATCTCTAACACTCCTTTTCCATATGGGTTTCATGGTTTTCTTTTTGGAGTTGGTAATAACAAATCTAGCCAGCAAGAGACTGTAGTATTGCCTCAAACCTGTTCTCTATAAGCCAGAGTTCTGGGATTATACCATAATTGTATATTTGGACAACCTCAATGATACTGTTAATGGATGAACACGGATCAATGCCAAAGTTAAGTTCCAAGAGTTTCAGTTACGTGGAATGCTTTTCAGGCAACCGGTGTACCATTTGGAGAAGTCATTTCAGCCATGTGACAATCTTCCTCTGAGCCATTGTATTGGTGTAGGCATCCCTTTTACAGACATTAGCTAAAGGTTTTGTATTATTTAAAATTCACCTTAGAAGATCTGGGAATAGTTGAGCTGATTGGAAAAGGCAGTGGGCACTTCAAGTTCAATGTAAATTATCAATGTGGTTTAGACAAATTAAAGAGCTCTTTAACTCCCAGTGCTTAATATGAAAAGCATCCAGACGAACACAATAGGTCACACTTAAATGATTCTCTCCTTAAGAATTAAACTGTCTTTGCACCATGCATTGGTGGCGGAAGATAATAAGATGCAGCTCCCCTAACCGAATCTTTCTTAAAGGAAATGACCAGGTAAAAGAACGGAGTTACTGTGCATGAAAAAAGAAAAATACAAAAATAATTTGACCTGCGAAAAGAATCAATTTTTCTGTGTACTGGAGCAAGACGCTAACAAGCATGACAGTGAGCCCTTCGGCTACTGAAACACTCTGTAAAGGCTTTGCTTCAGCACCGAAGGCATCTGTGGTCGAGGTTTCAATGCGGGGTGAGACGAGCTGCCGAGGTCTGAATTCACAGAGAGTTTTAGATAGGTTGTGTCTGTAACTACTGGGGACTGGGATTAGTTACACGACGGTATGCGTCGGGGAAGTGGGATTAATAGAATATTGAGGATTTAACTCTCTAGAGAAACAGAATATTACTTCTGTCTGAGACTGCCAACCACCACTGAACACTTCCCTACGGCTCTACTTTCGTGTTTGTAAAAAGCGGGCACTTTTGTTAGTACTGGCATAGAAAGGGCAGAGGACTAAATGGGGTTAAAACATTCAATTTCTTCTGAATAAGGTGGTAGCCAGTGAAGATGGAGTTGGGAAGGAGCCCCATTTTTGTAGTGAGATTGCATAAAGCTGCCTGAATTTTCTGTCATGTTCTTTGGTGAACAGGCCTTTGAAGTTCCTCATAAATTTGAAATTCTTTCATCCCAGCAAGTGAATTATAGCTCAAAGTTTGCATTGACTGTGTGAGAGACACTGTTCTTTATACCCATTTTCTTATTCAATGTCTATAATAACCCCCTAAGGCACGGGTAGGTATTCCCAATTCAGAGATCCACAAACAAGGCTCAGAGAGTAAGTAACAAGGCCAAGTTCACACAATAGTAAGTGGAAAAGTGGGGATTTGAACTCAGGTCTGTCCAATTCTAAGATGCTTTTATGATGCTCCTCACCATTATATGATCATCTTTGCTTACCTCTGGGCTTCCTTGTCCCATGGGGAACAGCAGGACCTCCACAGAAGGACTGGGACAAGTCCTCAGCTGTTTCTCTAGGGAGAGGACTTTTTCATGTCATAACACTATTCAATTTCAAGAGCTAACGTGTGTCTATTTTTTGTGTTTTGAAATGTTAATCATAAATGTACTTATGGAGACACAGAATAACATTTTAAATTGGAGCTATTAGACAATACCGAATGCCCGGTCACCCTAATTACAAGACATACGATGCGAATGATACTGCAATTCCTAGGCCCTGCCACAGCAGCCCAGGTGGGATGGGTGGTTAAGAATATGTTGGCTATCTAGATGACTCTCTTTTCTTTTAAATAGCAAAAGTGTGTAAGCACCACTTAAAACTCCAGTATGAGAACAAGTGACTCTGATCTTTAGTCAGTTCCCATCTACCCTCCAAGACCTTTTGATAGGTTTATCCATCCCTCTGGTTTCTTGATGAGTGTTGAAGCTGGCTTTAATGGCAGTGTGTGAGAGAAAACTGGTAGTGGGAAAATGCCAACGCACACAATAAACAATGTGAGCAGAGCAGCGAAACTGCTAGGGCACAAAGTGACTGAGGCTACTGAAAAAGTGCTAGTGCCCTGCCTCCTGTCTCTAGTTCCTCCACATCACCACCTACCAGCCCTCTGCTCTCTGGCCAAAGTTCTCCTCCCATTCCCCATCCTTGAATGAGACATCCTAGAAACAGGGCGCAGCCCCATTTACCTCGATCTGGTTAGTTAGGCTCCATCTGAAAAATAAATTCCTGCCAAGGGTATTTTATTTTATGCTTTTAGTTCTAGTTTTACTGAGATACAACTGACATAACAGCACTGTATAAGTTTGAGGCGTACAGCATAATGATGAGACTTACACACATCATGAAATGATTATCACAAGTTTAGTGAACATCCATCATCTCATAGAGATACAAAATGAAAGAAATAGAAAAATTTTTTTTCCTTGTGATGAGAACTCTTAGGATTTACTCTCTTAACACCTTTTATATGTAATACACAACAGTGTTAATTACATTTATCATGTTGTAATCCCATGTTATCATCCCTAATACTTATTTATCTTATAACAGGAAGTTTGTATCTTTTGACTTCCTTCATCCCTCTACTCCTGCTTCTGGTAACCACAAATCTGATCTCTTTTTCTGTAACTTTATTTGTTTTTGAAATATCAGTGACCTACAATGCTATGTTAGTTCCCGTTATACAATACTATATAGTGATTTGATATTTCTGTACATTTCAAAATGATCACCACAGTAAGTCTAGCTATGATATGTCAGCACACAAAGATATTACACATTTATGGACTATATTCCCCACGTTGTACATTTCATACCTGTGACTCATTTATTTTGCACCTGGAAGTCTATACCTCTTAATCTTCCTCACCTATTTCTTTTCTCCCCCCACCCCCTCCCCTCTCTGCCAAGGATATTTTAAATCCAACAAGTTCAAATGCACCCAAAGTCACCTTGCAAAAAGAATGTACGAAAAGCATATGTTTATTTAAAATCTTTCATATAAGGGCTGAGTGCTGGAAAGCAGAGAAATCAGAGACCAAAGTGAATACTGTTGGGCCCAGTTCTTTAACATAACATTTGTTCTGAAAAGCACAGACTATGAGAAAAGTCTAGACAGGGATAATGAGCTTTTACTGAGAGTTGCAAAAAAAGGGGGTGGGGGAGGGAAGGGAGGAGAGGAAGGAAGGAAGGATGGAAGGGAGGAAGGGAGGAAGGGAAGGAGAAAGAAACAAATGTTAACATGATGGGTGCCTGTGCCAAGTACTTTCAGCCAGCCTATACAAAATGTGTACTGGGTTACATCTGAGTTGGCAGCTAAAGATGTGGTATCACAATACACTCAAATGCCTTCAGAATTTGTGAGCTTCATGGCAGAATCTTGGAGGGAGAAGGAAATTAACCAAAGTTGTTGTCATTTATAGTAAGTCAGATATTAGAGACCAGCACAAATCTCTCAAAATAGACTGGATTTGCTTAAAAGCAAAAGGTTTTTGTTAGGGGTTTATTTTTCTCGTGTCAAAAACATGAAGTTACACTGTAAAAGGAAGTGGTAAAACCTACATCACTCAAAGCCTTGGGGATGCATCCACGTGTTCCCACATGTTCAACAGTTATTGAAAGTGTGATTCTCATTTTACCTGTTAATCCAATACTTGGAAGTATTCAACAAGGAGCTTAGCCGCCTTCTCAGTTCTGATTTCTGAGCAATTGCAGAGAACACATTTTACTGGAAGCAAAACAAAACCAAACCTGAAATGTTTACAATTCCGGAATACATTTTATGACCAACAGTATTTTATGTGGCTTATTAAACAGTGTTAATTACCAGAATGAAGCACCAGTTTCTGGTTAATACACATTGTCCAACCTAAGATTTCTCTGAAAGACATTCAGGAAATACCTAATGAATGTATGCATTTTATCTATATATTTTTTGAGAGGCTGTGTGATAAAAGAAAACAGGTTTTTCTAGATTAAATATATATATAATGGGAAGAGATCTGAGAATTGAGAGAAAAGCAACTTTGGCCTGAACTTTTCTAGATAACTGGTTCAAATATGTCATTCTCCTTCTGCTGTAATCTCACACAGGTTTAAATTTGAGCGGAGAAACATGTACATTTTCATTGCAATGTAAATGATCTCAAAATAGAAGTTGATATTTAATTTCTTATGACACTCTTTAAAAAGTTTAAATGTCAGAATTTAAAAATATTTAAACATAAAACACGATGTTAATAAATTCTGAGTATAAGAAGAGGAATAACATTGTTACTTTCTATTAAGCCACTTTTAACATTGTTTACACGTACACACATATATAACTTTTAGTGCAGTATCAGGCAGCAGTTGGCCTCTGAAATTTGTGTACAGGTGAAACATTGATTTTGAAGGTCACATTTGTCCCTTACCTGCTGACTTCTTGGGTCTAAGATTTTAGGGCTAAGTGGAAGGAAGGATCATTTTACCTGGAGAGATGGGGGAACCAGGAAGACAGGGCTGATCTGGCTCTTGTATGACTCTTCTACTGACCTGAAAGTGTACATCAGGTCTGTTGAGAGATATCAAGGATACTAATAAATTATTAGTCATAATAAAAGGCCTTAATTATGCTTGACATGGATGTAGCACTCAGAATTTCTGTGGGCTTACATTTGTGTTATCTCATTTCTGAATTCAAGTGGCAGTAGCGTACCTTAAACTGTCTACATAGCTGCAAGACTGAAATAGAAAGAAAAAAAATAATCTGCCAATTTTCTTGAACCAAATAACCATCCTAACTGAATCTGAGTTTTCTTCTGGTACTGTGAAGCACTGGTGAATGGATTATGCTTTTGCATACCATTTCCTTAAGAGATAAAATAAAGATGGTCATTTCTTCCTATTGAGGGGTTTTGTCATGGAAACATACTATAAAAATCGGCCCTAACCACTTGGGACCAATCTTCCCAAATGGATGTACTGAGCACAATGTTGATTCAGACTGAAGCATTCACTTAGTGATTATCTAGCATTTCTCAGTGGATAATGATCTTAATACTTCATAACACTCATTATGGCATTAGTGGTTTCATATTAATAAGATACTAGTTTTGTTATTCAGGGAATCTAATACATGAGGGTAAAAAAAAAAAAACCCCAAAAAAATCAAAGATCAAACTTAAAGCTTTTGTTACCCAACAGGGTTTTTGTTTGTTTGTTAATATCAAAATGCTTTTCCTTATTGAAACAACTATTTGAGCTTTCCATGATTCTGTCTCACTATTCTTAGTGTTAAAATATGTTGTTCTTTGTGACTGCCATACTTTCATTTGGCTATAGTGGATCCAAAGGAAAATGTCAGATTATTTTCTTTTTACTTCTTACTTGGTTCTTTGTATGCAAGATGACTTGATCCTAAGGCTCATCTTTCATTCTGTGCAGATTCATTATAAAATGTACTGTAGATCAAAAAAGCAA
This sequence comes from Hippopotamus amphibius kiboko, assembly GCF_030028045.1. Lineage (NCBI taxonomy): Eukaryota > Metazoa > Chordata > Mammalia > Artiodactyla > Hippopotamidae > Hippopotamus > Hippopotamus amphibius. The sequence goes on from NC_080191.1 coordinate 157,373,585, forward strand.
AATTTTAGCGATAATATCATTATACTTGGGACCCAATGGCTTTCAAAGCTTATGAATTAACAGAAAGTCCTTTAATAACATCACCCATCCTGTTCGTGTGATGAAGCATGAAAATTGACACAGGAGAGTGCCATGTCAGGGTTTTTAAAAAGGTCTGGTAATGTCTGGATGAAAACTTTTACTGTAAAGGCTTGAGAAATTGCCTGAGGAGAAGTCTTCCTTTAAAACTATAGTATTTTCTAACAATTTTTAGAATTTTGAATTTAATCCCAATTCAAGAAAATGTGAAATCTGTGTAAAATCTGGGAGGAAAAAATGTAAGTATACATAGCTCAAGTAAGAGGATAGCTCTAATAATTAGGTTAAGATGTCTAATATGCAGTTATAAATAAAAACCAGACATTCATTCATTAAACAAATATCTATTGAGGACCTGCTACGAGTCTAGTACTGGGCTTAAAGTTAGGAATAGGGACATAGTTATGAATAAAACACAGTTCCTGCTCCTAGGAGATGTTTATTCATAAAATTACTTGTCAGATCTCACAAGTAGAGACCTAATTTTTTAAGATAAATGGTAATTGCAGATTCTAGGTCTTCTTTCAAGATACACCATCATCCCACAATGAGCACAAAGTAAAGAGTTTGGATGGCAGAAAGTCTGATGTAGAAAACAATATTGTTAATAACATCTTCAAATTGTGAAGGAATGTGAAGAATATATTTGATCTACTCTTTTTCATAAAATTAAAAAGTGAAGAACTGATGCTTCTTGCAAAGTTTTTGGAACTGTGTTCTAGAAATTATGGCTTCATAAAGCTAATTTTAGTTATTTTGATTTCCCTCTCCAATTTCTTATTTTATCCATTTCTCCCTATAACAATGGAAAAATACACTCACAGGGAAATTTGATTCTGTTTCAATTGACTCATAATGGAGCCTAAGGGGATTTATAAAAAGGATTTATTTTTTCAATGCATTTTTTTTGGCAACTGAACCAAAAGCTTTGAAAATGCAGAGTGAGCAACAAATTGAAAACTATGAGACTTGAAGGGAATGCCACCAATTCAGAAATCATGGTTTTCAATCTTGCATTTGGGGAAATACTGATTTTTAGGAGACTTTAATGTGTGCAAATGACAAAGTCATTAGTGATGGTAATTTTTTACTGAAGAATGTAAGACAGATTTTGAAATCTTGAACTTTGTGGAAAGCAATGGCTTAAGGTTGAAATTTTGTGTCAGGCATGTGGAAATGAGGGATGGGGCTCAGAACAATCTGGTAAGAAGAACCCATGTCATGAAACCCATGTAATATCAAGAGCAGACTCTTGATATTACAGTAAATGCATGTTGGAGTTCACACTATAGCACACTAAATAAAGTAAAAAGGTGAGTATTAAATGTTTTCTGTAGCATTTTTGGTGATTTTCTCAGTCTAGTCACTGAAGACTTTATAAAATCATGCTGATTCAAGAGCATATGAAAGCATTTATATACCCCAAGGTGAGTCCCAGAATGAATACAATTCACTTCTTTTGCAATTTTAAAGTTACATATATCAGACGTTGACTTCTGGACCTTTTGTTACTAGACACAAGTGATCTTTGAGGTGAACCGATGCTACTCAGTACTTCAAAGAATACTGGGCAGATTCTCAAAATCCTCAAACAAAGCAGCCTAGTAACACCAACAAAAGTGCACCATGTTCTCCAGTGTCTGGTGGACCAAACAACAAGATTTGACGATTCTGTGTGAGTGGTGGAGATTGCAACTCAGCTTCATTTCTATTTGTAACTTAGCCGCTAATTTTGAGTTTTTCCCCAGATTTTAACATGAATCTGCTGGCAGAGAAGAGATGCATATATATTTCTGCAACATTAACTCATTTAGCGATCTCCAAACTTTCATGCACACACACACACACATGTACACACGCGCGCTCGTGCGTGCACACTACTGTCCCATAATTCTTGCCACCTGAAAGTCTTCCTGAAGTTTAACACCAAAGTAAATGGTAAGTTTGAAAAATAGCACCCTTTTACTGCAATTTGACAAAAGCCATCTTTGCAAGTATTATAAAAGGCTCTTGTCTATGGCAATTAATACAAAACTTTTCTGTATATCACAGGATGATGTAACAGTATGTTGAAACTCTACATTACTGCCAAATCCTCCCTTTGCCTAAAATTATATCAAAGTCTCAGAATTAAATAGGTGGAGATTCATATAGTTTTCCATTTTCGGAAGAAGCAAAAACATCCCAAGGAGCAATTTGTATGACACACAGATGAACAAATATTCGCTTGTTTCCTTGTAGTTATTTTTCAAATAAGTCTTCCACATTAGGAGTAATAAACATATGTAAGTGAGCTCTAAAATGTAAACATGAGATTGGCCTTTGCTATTGAAATCAGTGATGATAATGTCGGAATTATGCCACAGGAAGGTATCGTTCCAGTGAGCAACCCTGGCTGTCGAATTCTGATCTCGTTGCAACCTGAGCTCAATAGCTCGGAAAATAGCAAACCAGTAATTGTGTGAATCCAATCAGGGAACAAAATCACAGAATTTTTTGGTAAGTAAGAAAATGGAGTTGTAAATATCAGCCTTGTTTATTTCCCATTACCACAGCTGGAGGCAAGAAAAGAACATGGTTTAGTATAATACAGTCAGGCAGGAATTATCACATACAATGAGGTTGAAAATTCTAGAGAAATATTGGAACAAGAAAGCACAGCACCTTCACAAAATCTACCTGGGTGTGGCTCCCCCATCCCCCATTTAAAGATCACATGAGGTTTAAGACAAAACTATTTTGAAGTTTTTAGCAGTAGCAAACCTGCCCCCTTTTGCCAAGAGTAAATTATCAGAACATTTCTGTGAGCTGATATTATTTTTTTAAAGAAGGGTATCTTTTTCACACTATATGCCTTGATGATATTTTTTTCAGAACACTCTCATGGCTGGGTTGTTATTAACAAACAGCCATAGCTGTTGCTCAGAGGAGTACTTTTATATTACTCCGCGATTATCTTGGGGAAAAATTTGTGTAACGATCCATTATGTGTGTGCCATTCACAAATGCGGACGTGAGGTAGGTGGCCTCAGCCAGCGCTGGCGGCTAGACGTTGTCTGTAAGGACAATGAGTGTCCCCTCTGTGAATTCAGACCTTCAGGCCTCTCAACATATACATGGGGCCTGTGAACTTCACGTTCCCGAAAAACCTTTCGAAAAGCCTTCCTCTGTTTCTCATACCCTTCCTCTTCCTTATTTCTCCCACTGAAACGACTCTCTCATTTCCTTTGTGACTCTCCCAAAATTGACACCTTACACTTCTGATGAAGAAAGCCCGACTTCCATCTTCCTATAAATAATGGCAATTAGAAGCCAGTTCCTAAGATATTTAAAATTTTTAATCTGTCTGACACCAAGTGTTAATCTTTTTACTTAAAAATAAGTAAGGACAACAACTGGAGAAATAATAAGGTCATGTGAAGATGACAATAAGACATTTGCTATAGAGGGTCCAAATTCATCTTATAAAAAGCTTAGCAAAAAGTTTCACACACTTACTCCCCCTATACCAGAGTTCCTGGCATTATCTATTCATTATAGTAAAGACTAGAAACCTGAGGAAAGAGTAATCATGTCCAAGGAGTAGTTTGTTCATAGTTTGATTACAGCATTTTTATTCCAGAGGATATAAATTGGCTCACACAATTACATAGGATGCAGTGTTATATTAAATGTAGGTGAGAAGAAATAAAATAAAACAAAGATAAGGACATATCAAAAACACAAAACAGGAATCAGGCCAGAATAAAAGTATAGATCTCTATACTTGCTAAGGGTGAGGTGTATTAGTCAAGGTTCCCCAGAGAAATAGAACCAATGTGGTGAGTGACTTGTGTGTGTGTGTGTGTGTGTGTGTGTGTGTGTGTCTGCATTGGCTAACATCACTATGGAGGCTGGCAAGTCCAAAACCTGCAGGGCGGGCTGGCAGAAGACCTAGGGAAGAGCTGATGTTGATATTGCAGTTCAAGTCCAACAGCCTTCCTTCATTTTGTCCCCTCTCTATCACCCTTAGTACAAGCTGGCAGTGTTTCTGCTGTGCATCCCATCTCTGTTCCTGGCTTCTGCTGAGATGGCTTAGTGGATGCGTGAGTCACCCCCTTAGTCTCTTTATGGAGTGATTTTCCAGTAACACCCTTGATGTTCTCTCCAAAACATACCTTCTCAGATTTTTGCAATAGAGATAGGCTAATTTTCCAAATCTTCAAGTTCTGGTTCCTTTGTGCTTAATAATTCCTTCAACCTACCTCTCTCGTTTCACACTTTACTATGAACAGTAACCACAAGGCAGACTACACCTTTAATACTTTGCTTGGCGATGTCTCCAGCTAAACATACAAGTGCATTACTCACAAATCCTGCTTTCCACAATTCAGCCAAGCTCTCTGCCACTGTATAATAAGAATCACCTTTCCTCCAGTGTCCAATATCATGTCCCTCATTTTTGTCTCAGACCTCACCACAATCACCTTTAACATCTGTGTCTGCTAACAATCTCTTCAAGGCAATCTTAACTTTTTCTCACATACACCTCAAAATTCTTCCAGCTTCTACCCATTAACCAGTTCTAAAGCCACTTCAACATTTTCAGGTATCTATTACAGCAGTGCCCCACTTTTTGGAACCAAAATTTATATTAATTTGCTAGATCTGCCATAACAAAGTACCATAGACTGAGTGACTTAAACAACAGAAATGTATTCTCTTAACAATTCTGGAACCTGGAAGTCCAAGATCAAGTTGTCAGCAAGGTTGGTTTCCTTTGAGGTCCATCTCATTGCTCATAAATGGTACCCTCTTGTTGTGTCTTCACGTGGTCTCTCCTCTGCCCACACATATCCCTGGTGTCTCCCTATATGGCCCAATCTCTTCTTGTAAGGACAGCAGTCAGACTGGAATGGGACCAACCCCAATGGCCTTAGCTGAACTTAATCAATCACCTCGTTAGCAGCCCTATCTCCAAATACAGTCACATTCTAAGATATTGAGAGTTAGGCTTCAACATGTGATTTTGGGGAGGGACACAATTCAGTCCATAACATTGGGGCTGGGAGAAAATTTGGTGTAAGCTTCCCTGCCACTAAAGTGAGTAGGAAACATTGATTAATGGCACAATTCATGTGTCCATAAGGCAAAAACTGAACAATTCCTGAGGAGAGCACAATCCTTCCTTTATGTTCAGACTTGGCAGTTATAAAGTCTTGTGAAGCAGCAATCTGAGGGGCTGCCTCAGTGGACAGAAGATGGGAGCAAACTGAGGCAATATTACTAAGGGTATTTGTTTGCAGTAAACTCTCCAAAAATCATTGTGGTGTCTGGGTGTGTTCAGGCAACTTGAGACAGAGAAAAGTGGAATGTTAATTAGATGCAGATGTGCTGATAGTCTAGCTAATGTCCTCTGAGAAGAAATGTTGGGAAAGAAAAGGGTCTCTGTGAGAGAGGGGGGCAGAGGGGACCTCCCCCAGGGGAGCAGCTAGTCTCCCTCTAGGAGAAGAGACAAATTTCAAAGATGGGCTTTTCAAGGATGAGTGAGGAACTTTGGAGGTGCTGATTGAGACCAGAGATTCAGTTCAGAGGGCTGAGTGAGATGCCTAAGCAGGAAATTTCTGCAGATGGAGTCTAGGGCCAGGAGTTGAGGTGGTGGTTCAGGAGATTGGAGGGCAGATAAGCGTGGCTGAAGTTGAAGGGAAAGTCCTTTACGTCAGAAATATACTCTCAACACTTTCTTCCCTCTACTACCGGGGAAATTGTGTGTGTGTTGGGGGGGAGGGGGCACTGAATGAGTGATTGAGTTTGGAGTCATCTTTCAAATAACAGGGTGATAGAGTCCGGAATATTGGATGGCAGGTGACTGAGAGATTAATTAAAATACTTTAGTTTAGAATTCCTAAGCAAATCCCCAGAAATGACGACCACGGTGCATTGGGTTTAGCGATTTTGAGCACGCAGAATGCACAGAGCTCACCTGAATCTCACCCAAGTTTCTGAGGTCTGCCAGGCAGGGAATACTCTCTTCAATTCACATTTGAGGAGACAAGCTCAGAGGAGCAATGACTCGCTCAAGATCATAAGGCTGAGCTCCCCACAGACTAGGGCTGCCAAGGCCGCACCCGGAGCTCGCTTGCCCGGCTCAGCGTGAATGGTCCCTGGGTGGTCCTGTTCTTTTTAAAAACTTAGTGGCAGCAAAAAATAACCCAAAGTGAGTGGTGGTTGGAGAATGGCTCGAGGGTGACTGTCTGAGGAGGCCTTGCCTCACCACAGTGACGGCACTGGAAAAGAAAGGAAACTAATCAAATGAATTTTTTTTTTTTTTGCCTGAAGAAAGGCAGAAAAAGTAAGGAGAAGCTGATTCATCTGTCCAATAGTGATTTACAGTAGATGTATGTAAGAGTAAGTTCCCCTCTTGCCTTAACAGTAACAATAAAGTAGAAATGAATAGCCTTAGGGAATTTTTAAAATGTGTTCTATTTTCAAACGGAACTCTTCTCTCAGGGCCTAAGGCTCAGCCCTATCATGAGAAAAGTCCAATGTCAGGCAATAAGGAGACTATTAAAAGTACAGAGGTTTTTTGTTTTTGTTTTTGGGGTTTTTTTGATTTTTAAAACTTTAAGAACCCACCATCATAATTATCTTGTGTCTTTGGTGAAGAGAAAAAAAAAAGGGCAGATTTTTAAACTATTAATTAATTTAGTCCAGACTCAAATAAAATTATTCTCATTTAAAAGACAGGTAGCGAAAAAGAGAAGTAAAATCATCCAGAATGTCAGACATAGAGCATAGATTAGATTAATTTCATGGAATTAACCCCAGGTTCTAATGATCTTCTTAAAGGGTTGGTCTTCATACATTCAATGGAGATTTAACAAACCAGGAAGGAAATGAAATATGTGAATGAGGACACACCGTCTTCAGTTTGCCCATTCTTGACATAAATAAAAATTACTACACTAATTATAAACAAAATCCTAGTGGCACTAAAGAAGAGAATTAGAAATGTACATGCTTCATCTCTATTACAGTCATATTTTCCCTCACATTCTGCTACAAAACCATGGCAGGTGAAGTAAGTCAGGGGGCTTAAGACCGTGTCCACGAGGGTTTTAGGAACACTTTACTTCTTCAGGGTTCTCTTGGCTGGTTTATCAGTGAGTGTCCTAAAAAGAAACAAATGACTAAGTCAAACGGGGTAATTAAGGAGAACGTAATGAAGGGATATTCATAAAGATGTGGACGGGGTATAGGGAGATTGAGAAACGACGGTGAAGGATCCTGGGACTAGAAACCTGAGGTTGCTCTTAACACCCCCAAGCACAAAGGAGCAAACGGAGGAAGCAATCCCAGGACTCCAGAAAGTTGTGGCTGTAGCAGTAGCTGATACAACAACTCAGGCAGAGGAAACACAACACTTTTATACTTAATGCATGTGTGTAAAATCCAAACATCAGACTTAAAAGTTGTAAGAGGGTTTCTATTCTCAGCTAAAAAATAAATGTGGACTCGAATTTTAGTGGTATAATTTCGAATATTTCACATATAGTTTGAATTTTGTTCATTTCCTTTACAGTTGAGTGCCTTGACTCCTTTAAGTATCCAACTGAAGCCAAAGGTTCCCTCTTTTTGACATGCCTAATGATTTCCATCTTTTTGTCATTTGAACTGCACTTATGGAATCTACACATCTTATCAGTATACTTTTCTAAATTCAGATGTCTGAATGTCATAATTTATTTTATTTTTTTTTTTATTTTATTTTATTTTTTTGGGGGGTACACCAGGTTCAATCAACTGTTTTTATACACATATCCCCATATTCCCTCCCTTCCTTGACGCCCCCCCCTCGAGTCCCCCCCACCCTCCCTGCCCCAGTCCTCTAAGGCATCTTCCATCCTCGAGTTGGACTCCCTTTGTTATACAACTTCCCACTGACTATTTTACAGTTGGTAGTATATATATGTCTGTACTACTCTCCCGCTTCTTCTCAGTTTCCCCTTCACCCCCCGCCCCCTCCCATACCTCGAGTTCTCCAGTCCATTCCCTGTATCTGCTTCCCTGTTCTTGTCACTGAGTTCATCAGTACCATTTTTAGATTCCGTATATGTGAGTTAGCATACAATATTTGTCTTTCTCTTTCTGACTTACTTCACTCTGTATGACAGATTGTAGTTCTATCCACCTCATTACATATAGCTCCATCTCATCCCTTTTTATAGCTGAGTAATATTCCATTGTATATATATGCCACATCTTCTGTATCCATTCATTTGTTGATGGGCATTTAGGTTGCTTCCATGTCCTGGCTATTGTAAAGAGTGCTGCAATAAACATTATGGTACAAGTTTCTTTTGGGATTATGGTTTTCTTTGGGTATATGCCCAGGAGTGGGATGACTGGATCATATGGTAGTTCTATTTGTAGTTTTTTAAGGAACCTCCAAATTGTTTTCCATAGTGGCTGTACCAACTTACAGTCCCACCAACAGTGCAGGAGAGTACCCTTTTCTCCACACCCTCTCCAACATTTGTTGTTTCCAGACTTTGTGATGATGGCCATTCTGATTGGTGTGAGGTGATACCTCATTGTGGCTTTGACTTGCATTTCTCTGATGATGAGTGATGTTGAGCATCTTTTCATGTGTTTGTTGGCCATCTGTATGTCTTCTTTGGAGAAATGTCTATTTAGGTCTTCTGCCCATTTGTGGATTGGGTTATTTGCTTTTTTGGTATGAAGCTGCATGAGCTGCTTGTATATTTTGGAGGTTAATCCTTTGTCCGTTGTTTCATAGGCAATTATTTTTTCCCATTCTGAGGGTTGCCTTTTAGTCTTCTTTATGGTTTCTTTTGCTGTGCAAAAGCTTTTAAGTTTCATGAGGTCCCATTCGTTTATTCTTGATTTTATTTCCATGATTCTAGGAGGTGGGTCAAAAAGGATGTTGCTTTGATGTATGTCAAAGAGTGTTCTGCCTATGTTTTCCTCTAGGAGTTTGATAGTGTCTGGCCTTATATGTAGGTCTTTAATCCATTTGGAGTTTATTTTTGTGTATGGTGTTAGGAAGTGTTCTAATTTCATTCTTTTACATGTTGCTGTCCAATTTTCCCAGCACCACTTATTGAAGAGGCTGTCTTTTTTCCATTGTATACTCGTGCCTCCTTTGTCAAAGATAAGGTGCCCATATGTGTTTGGGCTTACTTGTGAGTTCTCTATTCTGTTCCATTGATCTTCCTTTCTATTTTTGTGCCAGTACCATACTGTCTTGATCACTATGGCCTTGTAGTATAGTTTGAAGTCAGGAAGCCTGATTCCACCAACTCCATTTTTCCTTCTCAAGATTGCTTTGGCTATTCGGGGTCTTTTGCGTTTCCATACAAATCGTAAGATTTCTTGCTCTAGTTCTGTGAAAAATGCCATTGGTAATCTGATCGGGATTGCATTAAATCTGTAAATTGCTTTGGGTAGTACAGTCATTTTCACGATGTTGATTCTTCCAATCCAGGAACATGGTATGTCCCTCCATCTGTTTATGTCATCTTTGATTTCTTTCATCAATGTCTTAAAGTTTTCTGCATACAGATCTTTTGCCTCCTTAGGCAGGTTTATTCCTAGGTATTTTATTCTTTTGGTTGCAATGGTGAATGGGAGAGTTTCCTTCATTTCTCTTTCTGCTCTTCCGTTGTTCGTGTATAGGAATGCAAGAGATTTCTGTGCATTAATTTTGTATCCTGCTACTTTACTAAACTCATCAATGAGTGCTAGCAGTTTTCTGGTAGAGTCTTTAGGGTTTTCTATATATAGTATCATGTCATCTGCAAAGAGTGATAATTTTACTTCTTCTTTTCCAATTTGGATTCCTTTAATTTCTTTTTCTTCTATGATTGCTGTGGCTAACACTTCCAAAACTATGTTGAATAACAGTGGTGAGAGTGGACACCCTTGTCTTGTTCCTGTTCTTAGAGGGAATTCTTCCAGTTTTTCTCCATTGAGAACAATGTTGGCTTTTGGTTTGTCATATATGGCTTTTATGATGTTGAGGTAATTTCCTTCTATGCCCATTTTCTGGAGAGCTTTTATCATAAATGGATGTTGAACTTTGTCAAAAGCTTTTTCTGCATCTATTGAAATGATCATATGGTTTTTATCCTTCAAGTTGTTGATATGATGTATCACGTTGATTGATTTGCGTATATTGAAGAATCCTTGCATCCCAGGGATAAACCCCACTTGATCGTGGTGTATGATTTTTTTAATGTGCTGTTGCAGTCTGTTAGCTAGTATTTTGTTGAGGATTTTTGCATCTATATTCATCAGTGATATTGGTCTGTAGTTTTCTTTTTTTGTGACATCTTTGCCTGGTTTTGGTCTCAGGGTGATGGTAGCCTCATAGAATGAGTTTGGGAGTGCTCCGCCTTCTGCAATATTTTGGAAGAGTTTGAGAAGGATAGGTGTTAACTCTTCTCGAAATGTTTGATAGAATTCGCCCGTGAACCCATCTGGTCCTGGGCTTTTGTGTGTTGGGAGATTTTTAATCACTGCCTCAATTTCTGTACTTGTGATTGGTCTGTTCATGGTTTCTGTTTCTTCCTGGTTCAGTCTTGGAAGATTGTATTTTTCTAAGAATGTATCCATTTCTTCCAGGTTATCCAATTGATTGGCATATAGTTGCTTGTAGTAGTCTCTCATGATGTTTTGTATTTCTGAGGTGTCCGTTGTGACTTCTCCTTTTTCATTTCTAATTCTGTTGATTTGCATCTTCTCCCTTTTTTTCTTGATGAGTCTGGCTAATGGTTTATCAATTTTGTTAATCTTCTCAAAGAACCAGCTTTTAGTTTTATTTATTTTTCTTATGGTTTCTTTCCTTTCTTTTTCATTTATTTCTGCTCTGATCTTTATGATTTCTTTCCTTCTGCTCACTTTGGGGTTTCTTTGTTCTTCTTTCTCTAGTTGTTTGAGGTGTAAGGTTAGGTTGTTTATTCGATCATTTTCTTGTTTCTTAAGGTAGGACTGTATTGCTATAAACTTCCCTCTTAGAACTGCTTTTGCTGCGTCCCATAGGTTTTGGGTTGTTGTGTTTTCGTTGTCATTTGTTTCTAGATACTTTTTGATTTCCTCTTTGATTTCTGTAGTGATTCCTTGGTTGTTTAATAGTGAATTGTTTAGCCTCCATGTGTTTGTATTTTGTGCAGTTTTTTTCCTGTAATTGATATCTAGTCTCATGGCGTTGTGGTCTGAGAAGATGCTTGATATGATTTCAATTTTCTTGAATTTGCTGAGGTTTGATTTGTGACCCAAGATGTGATCTATCCTGGAAAATGTTCCGTGTGCACTTGAGAAGAAAGTGTAGTCTGTCGTTTTTGGATGGAATGTCCTATAAATATCAATTAAGTCGAGATGGTCTAATGTGTCATTTAAAGCTTGTGTGTCTTTATTTATTTTCTGTTTGGATGATCTGTCCATTGATGTAAGTGGGGTGTTCAAGTCTCCCACTATAATTGTGTTACTGTCGATGTCCCCTTTTATAGCTGTTAGCATTTGCCTTATGTATTGAGGTGCTCCTATATTGGGGGCATAGATATTTACCATTGTGATATGTTCTTCTTGGATGGATCCCTTGATCATTATGTAGTGTCCTTCCTTGTCTCTTTTAATAGTCTTTACTTTCAAGTCTAATTTGTCTGATATGAGTATTGCTACTCCAGCTTTCTTTTGACTTCCATTTGCATGGAATATCTTTTTCCATCCCTTCACTTTCAGTCTATATGTATCCCTTGGTCTGAAGTGGGTTTCTTGTAGGCAGCATATAGAAGGGTCTTGTTTTTGTATCCATTCAGCCAGTCTGTGTCTTTTGGTTGGAGCATTTAATCCATTTACATTTAAAGTGATTATTGACATGTGTGTTCCAATTACCATTTTCTTAATTGTTTTGGGTTTGTATTTGTAGGTGTTTTCCTTTTCTTGTGTTTCCTACTTAGAGAAGTTCCTTTAGCACTTGTTGTAAGGCTGGTTTGGTGGTGCTGAATTCTCTTAACTTTTGCTTGTCTGGAAAGCTTTTGATTTCTCCCTCAAATCTGAATGAGATTCTTGCTGGGTAAAGTATTCTTGGCTGTAGGTTTCTCTCTTTCAGGACTTTCAGTATATCCTGCCATTCCCTTCTGGCCTGCAGAGTTTCTGTAGAAAGGTCAGCTGTTATCCTGATGGGTTTTCCCTTATATGTTGTTTGTTGCTTTTCTCTTGCTGCTTTTAATATTTTTTCTTTGTGTTGAATTGTCGTTAGTTTGATTAATATGTGTCTTGGTGTATTTCTCCTTGGGTTTATTCTGTATGGGACTCTCTGTGCTTCTTGGACTTGGTTCATTATTTCCTTTCCCATGTTGGGGAAGTTTTCCACTAGAACCTCTTCAAATATTTTCACAGACCCTTTCTTGTTTTCTTCTTCTTCTGGGATGCCTATAATTCGAATGTTGGTACGTTTAAGGTTATCACTGAGGTCTCTGAGGCTGTCTTCTAGTCTTTTTATTTTTTTATCTTTTTCCTGCTCTGTGGCGTTTATTTCTTCCATTCTATCTTCCAACTCACTTATTCGTTCTTCTGCCTCAGTCATTCTGCTGGTTAGAGCATCTAGAGTATTTTTAATTTCAGTTATTTTGTTATCCATTGCTGTTTGTTTTTCTGAGTTCTTATGAACTGTTTCTTGTACTTTCTCTAATTTGTTATCGAGATTTTGTATCATTTTTACTATCATTACTCTAAATTCTTTTTCAGGCATTTTTCTTATTTCCTCCTCATTTATTTGGTCTTGTGGGTTTTTTTCCTGCTCCTTTGCCTGCATGGTGTTTCTTTGTTTCCTCATGGTTGTCCAAACTTTTGGGGTTGCTTGTCCTGGTGATAGAGGTGTTTATAGAAGACTGTCCAAGCCTCAGACTAATGTCCAAGTATTGGATTAGACGAATATTCAGTCTGCGGTAAAATCTTCAGTCAGATCAATGAATGCATGAGAATGTGGAATTCGCATTTTATTTTTAGTGGTCAATGCAGCATGCCATGATAAATTCCTGCTGGTGTTGGAGGGTTGCCTGCAGAGGTAGGGGGCAGCTGTGGCTCACCGAGGAGACGGGGCACTGGCAGCAGGGGTTCTGAGAAGCGCTCACTGGTGTGAGCCCTTCCAAAGTCTACCATTAGCTCCACCAAAGAGCCTGTAAGCTCCAGTGAATGTCATAATTTAAAAAAACACTTTCAAATTTAATTCGGAATTAAAAATAATGTCCACGCATTGTGATTTGTTGATATACCTTTTAAATCCCTTTTAATATATAGGTTCCCTCTCTATCCTCCCCCCCTCCTTTTTTTTAACTTCCTTTGTATTTCTTTGTTGAAAAAAACCAGGTTGTTTGTCCTATAGTTTCCCATAATCAGGATTTTGCTCATTGTATCCCCAGAATTTTTCTGTCCTCTGTGTTTCCCCTAAATAGGTAGTTGTAGCTAGAGGCTTGAAAAGATTCAGTTTAGATTTTTGTAGCAAGGATATTTCAGAGAGTGGTATGTGCTTCCATCTGGAGACATGTAATATCTAGTTGCCTCTCTTTCTGATGTTAACACAAATTGCTGTGCATTACTTACATTTGTTATTTAATTAGGGATCACAAAGTGGATATTATAATTATCTTATTCCGTCTCCACTTATTAGCTGAAATACCTCTATACAGACAAGTTTGTTCTCATTTGGTTATTCAGTGGTACAGAAAGGCAGGAATCTACTCAATACTTTATTCTTCCCAGCTTTTTAAAATGAGTAAGTCAAAACCCTTTCCATTTACTTGTTCAGATCAGAGGTATGCCATATTTGCTTTGTTCCAAGGTTTCTTTTAAAAAAAAAATTAGTCATATAAATGTTTCCCTTCTGACTGATATTCTCCAAGACATTTACCAATCCTCCTTATTAAAGGAACATGCCCAGTTTTGAGGTGTACCAGACGATATGAAAAAAGAATTGTTTCCATTTCAGTAAATACCCCAAGGTTAAATTGCTTGTCTAAAACCTATGAAAATCATCTGGTTAGAGGAGAGAACTAGACAGCACATGAGAACAGAGAGGAGAGATTCTGAATTGATTTGAACAGTTTTGTGATTATCAATATATTGGGCAACAAAATTTATGTATTATAAACTAATGCTTCAACTTAGAGCTCCCCTGAAAATGGTTTTGGTAGGAATATGTAAATGAAATTCATCATTAGCAGAAAACCTGAGGAATTTTTGTTTGAATTGGGATTCTAATTTCTAATTATGCTGTAGAGATAACGTACTATTTTTTAAAAGGGGCCATTGTTCTTGTTCCAATCCTTTTAACATTGCCCGATTTTCCAATCTTGTCCATGATATCAACCACCTTGACCACTCAAGACCCTTCCTTGTTCTGAATGTTAATTCTCTTTATATTTGTGGTCTGGAAATAATGTCCTTGAATTTAGAACTTACGGGTAGATTATTCTAAATATCAACTTCAGTTTCAAATCTTTTATCCTATTATCTCATGAATTTGTTTTTAACTAAAGATATAGTTTATAGTAGAGGTAGTTTTATCAATATTACAAATATCCAGCAAACAATAGAGTCTTTTATTGCTGTTTGTCAAATCACAAAGTATCTTTCTGGTGTTTCTGCATGTATTTGTTTGTGTGTATGACTTTTTCTTTTCTTTTCTTTTTTTAAGTTTCTTAATCTCACCAGTTTGCTTATTCTAAGGAAATGTAACTGGTGTCAGACCTTTTAAGTTTACTGAGACCAGATACCATTTATGTAAACCTTTTAAAGACCTACAGTCCTCAGATGAAGAAGTCTTATGTGCTAAAAGGAAAGATATTTGAGCTTTGCAAGGTCCGTTTTGACACAGAATAAATGCTCAAGAAATATTTATTGATTGAATACAATTTAGAATCTTATCGATTTCTTGTATAACATTTAGAGTAACTATAGCTGCAGAAGTGTCATCATAGACATTCAGTTTTCAAGCAAACAATTCCCTCTGTCTTTTTCCCTCTCCACTAACCCCTGCCCACCCCACTCCTCTGTCTCAATTCTATCTTTCTCTCGTAATAAAAGATACACACTTAGGAAGAAGAAAAAAAAAACATGACCAAATGCAATTTGAGTCCTTTCCCAGCTGTCAGTTTGGTATTTTGTTAAATGTTTACAACTTTTCACTTTCAAAAAGGTTTAGCCAACAGTATTCAGTCCACTTTCTACCAGGTAAACCTTGCCCATTTCCTAACCTTTCGGTCATTCCAATCATGTTATTTCTCCCTTAATGCTAGAAGTAATGGAGTAGGCAGGAAGTGAAAGTAGAAGTTATATAGCTCTGTTTGCCTGTCTTTTGTTTGATGTCTCTAACTACCTTAAATTATTTCCTTATCATTTTTATAACAATAAGACAAAATGGTTCCCTCTAAATGGTCCCAAAGCCAGCCCAGATTTCTGTACACCTATTATTATGACCTTTCTCTCATCAGTAATTGTTCAGCAATTTGTAGCTGAAGAAGCCTTATGGCCTACATGCCTATATAAGATACGGTGAAAATAACTTGGGAGGATAGCTGTGGCAGTTATTACATATCAGGATACTACATGGGACCCAAACACTCTTGCTTAAGGTACTCCAAAATATTAGAATAGTGAACTATTAAGCACGTTTTTAGTGTAATCTTTTAATTTTATTTTAATAAGTATCTACTCATGTATTCTTGATCTCAGCTTTGTGTCTATTATCAAGGTGTCATTTTGGTGAGAAAGCCCAAGTAAGAGGTTTTATGTATGTTTGGCAGAACATGAGAAATAGCCATTCAAAAAAATAAATAAAAGATGGATAAGAAGAAAAGAAATGAAGGAAGAGAAGGAAGAGGTCGAGGAGGAAACACCGACATGAAAGCACATATTTGTGTTTATCTGTTGATTATACATCACATCCTATCATCTGCCCAGGTGTGGTGACAACAAGAAGCAGGCACCAGTGAGCAGCAGATACAGCAGTTACAAGAGAAATGATTTAATCTTTATCTTTATGTGCTTTGAGTGTCTCCTTGTATTATCCCTTCCCACATCCTATTTGTTGCCATTGCATTCTCTCATAGTCAGAATTTTAATAATCATTATGCCTGGAGTAGTTTTATGAACTAAATGGGTGTTCAGTTTATGATTGTGATGTACCATGTATTACGGATCCTTGTGCTTTCCTTGGCTCACGACCCATTAGTCTGACCTGAGCCATAGCAACCTTATAGAAAGACACAACAGTAGTAATGACAGCAAGTCACTAAGAATTGCTTTAAGTTTCATGATAACGAACACTTGGAGAACTCCCATATAGTAGTGAAGACACTTGAAAGCATTTGGTAGGAGAAGGTGCAAGGAATTAAGAGGCAAAAGGGTGATCAGTAGGGACTTCTAAGGTCCACTTCTTCTGGTGGAATTTGGGATTATTCTTTGGTTTAATACCAGGTACTCTACCACCATCCACCATTCCCCAATGTTCTTTGCAATCTCTTTTCAATTGTATCTGTTGATCTTGATTATTTAGCCCTAGATAGCAAAAAAGGCAAAGGAAGCCAGAAAAGTCTCTTTGAGTCTCTGAAACTTTAACCAGCAGTAACCACTAAAGTAGACCATGTACCCAGGGATATGCAAAATGATCAGGTAGTGGCCCTTCAACTTTTAGTTATTTATTTATTGTTGTTTTATTTTTTTTATCAAAGTATAGTTGATTTACAATATCGTGTTAATTTCAAGTGTATAGCACAGTGATTCACTTATAACTTTTAGTTATTTTAGTTAATATTTTAGTTATTTTAACTTTCAATTATAACTTTATTCTTTATATCTGTTTTACGTGTATGTTTTCTTTTACATGTAATATATTACCAATGAATTATATGTATTTGATTTATCATCAGGAAATCAATCAATGGACAAAAAGATTTTGAGACTTCAGGGCAAGACAACATAATGTGATGGAAAGTGAATAGGTAATAATGATGATGAGATTCAGGAGATAAGAAGTTCATTGTGTCCAAAATAAACAATCTTCCTTCTCTTGAAATCCAAGAGTAACTTACATTGTATTTATATTCATGGAAAGAGGGAAAAAGAAGCAGATGACAGAGACAATTTTTCTCGTTCTAATTCTGGCTAATTTTGTACTGGTTTTTCTGCCTTCTTCATAGACATTGGAATGGCAGGGAGTACATAGTATTTACAAGCTAAAAAACAATCTTCAGCAACTCAGTTTGGCTAAGGGGGGTGCATTACATCTATAAATGTAATTTTTCACAGACTCTCAGAGCTTTTTGAATATGCAGAAAGTGCTTTACTTAAAAATTTCCTATCTAAAAGCATTCACAAACAGGAACCACACCAGGCTTCATATGTGAGGATTTCAACTTTGATGGCATTAATGGCCCTGTGAAAGCAGGACACTTTATCTTAGTCTGTTATTCACAATGTTTGTGCATAGCTTTGAGATGTTTTACCAGAATTACCCCACCACGTCCAACTAAATGTAAGAGCAATGGGATTGTAGAAAGTGCTCACAAGAGGAAGTAAAAAAATTTGAAAATAAAGTAGAGCTAGTCAAATAATTGAAAGTGGGGAGAAAGTGGTGATCATTGCATATGAACGTGGAGTAAATCTTTGTCCAAATGAACCATCCTAAAGGATAAACAGTGAATCACTTAAAGAACAGTACCTGTGTAAGTTACAATAATTAAAGCGAAAATAATTATGTGGGGGTGTGTGTGTGTGTGTGTGGAATTTTTGAGGAGGTGCCTAGGTAGTAGGTTGCAAACCATTCCAAACAATAAGCAATTGTTAAGTATGTATCCCAATCATTTATATTTATTTATTTTATATAACAGAAATACAACTATGATTAGCTAATGTCTCAGAGAAAAATACACTTGAAGCAAGATTACTTATTAATAACAATAAATGCAAATTCAGATTTCAAAAAGCCTGCTTGATGACAATTTCTTTTTCTGGGGAAGGACAATATCTTATTGATCTGAGAAGATCATCAATAATTTTTCTTTGTAATGTGGTCAACAAAGAGCTTATAAAAGTATCATCTCAGAGAGAGAAAAGATGGCGGCGAAGTAGAGAGACATGGAGTGCATCCCTCTCCACAGATGCATTGGGAATGCATGGAAGGACACAGTCATTCCCACAGAGAACCAGCTGAACACCAGCAGATGGCCTCGGACACCAGAAAGGGCCGCGGGGAGCCCGACATAGCCGGTAGGGAGGCATCTACGAGGGCTCAAAGAGGGTGAAGCGGCGGAGCTGTGGCAGACGGGAGGGAGTGAGAAACACATGGAGGGTCCGCAGCGCAGCTCAGCGTTCCCGGACCGAGACATCGATCCGCAGCTGAACGGAGGGTCCGGGAGCGGGAGCGTGGGAACCGGAGAGCTGGTTCAGGGGGAGAAACATTGTTGCCGGTAGGGTGACGGACCGAGAGGACAGGAGGGAGGAGGTCCGCAGAGAGGAGTGCCCGTCCCTGAGAGCTGCCCGGCCATGATGGCGGCTGGAGGCTGCAGGCTCACGGGCCGGGGGAGGAGCCGCGCGCGTAGCCTCTCCCTCTCTTTCGGTGCCTCTGCAACAGGCAGTGGAGAGACGCCCATGGGCCACCTAAGGCGCTCAGGGATAACAAGCACCCTCAGGCGCTCGGGCGGGGCTAGATTAAAACCCCTTGCAACGCCAGCAGCAGGGAGGCTGCTGAGAGAAAAAAAAAAAAAAAAAAAAAAAAACAACAGCATCAAAAAGAAAAAAACCCCGAGAGAGGCCCAACTCTAAGACTTTCTGTTTACGCCTGAGCCATCAGCGCCCTCTGCAACAGGCACCTCCAAGCCTGACTGAAACAACAGTGCGCCACTGCTCACTCACTCCCAGGAGAAGGAGCCACTATTGTACCCTCTCCCTCCCCACACACCGACACTTACAGACGAACAATAAAGGAACCTCTGCTGGTCACAGAATAACGCAAAAAAACCCCAAGACTTAATATTTGTTTAATCCAATACCTGGACATTAGTCTGAGGCTTGGACAGTCTTCTATAAAAACCTGTATCGCCAGGACAAGCAACCCCAAAAGTTTGGACAACCATGAGGAAACAAAGAAACACCATGCAGGCAAAGGAACAGGAAAAAAACCCACAAGACCAAATAAATGAGGAGGAAATAGGAAAAATGCCTGAAAAAGAATTTAGAGTCATGATAGTAAACATGATACAAAATCTCGATAACAAAATAGAGAAAGTACAAGAAACAGTTCACAAGAACTCAGAAAAACAAACAGCAATGGATAACAAAATAACCGAAATTAAAAATACTCTAGATGCTATAACCAGCAGAATGACTGAGGCAGAAGAACGAATAAGTGAGTTGGAAGATAGAATGGGGGAAATAACTGCCCCCCAGAGCAGGAAAAAGAAAAAAGAATAAAAAGATTAGAAGACAGTCTCAGAGACCTCAGTGATAACCTTAAACGTACCAACATTCGAATTATAGGCATCCCAGAAGAAGAAGAAAACAAGAAAGGGTCTGAGAAAATATTTGAAGAGGTTCTAGTGGAAAACTTTCCCAACATGGGAAAGGAAATAATTAACCAAGTCCAAGAAGCACAGAGAGTCCCATACAGAATAAACCCAAGGAGAAATACACCAAGACACATATTAATCAAACTAACGACAATTAAACACAAAGAAAAAATATTAAAAGCAGCAAGAGAAAAGCAACAAACAACATATAAGGGAAAACCCATAAGGATAACAGCTGATCTTTCTACAGAAACTCTGCAGGCCAGAAGGGAATGGCAGCATATACTGAAAGTCCTGAAAGGTAGAAACCTACAGCCGAGAATACTTTACCCAGCAAGAATCTCATTCAGATTTGAGGGAGAAATCAAAAGCTTTCCAGACAAGCAAAAGTTAAGAGAATTCAGCACCACCACACCAGCCTTACAACAAGTGCTAAAGGAACTTCTCTAAGTAGGAAACACAAGAAAAGGAAAACACCTACAAATACAAACCCAAAACATTTAAGAAAATGGTCATTGGAACATACATGTCAATAATCACTTTAAATGTAAATGGATTGAATGCTCCAACCAAAAGACACAGACTGGCTGAATGGATGCAAAAACAAGACCCTTCTATATGCTGCCTACAAGAAACCCACTTCAGACCAAGGGATACATATAGACTGAAGGTAAAGGGATGGAGGGAGATATTCCATGCAAATGGAAGTCAAAAGAAAGCTGGAGTAGCAATACTCATATCAGACAAATTAGACTTGAAAGGAAAGACTATTACAAGAGACAAGGAAGGACACTACATAATGATCAAGGGATCCATTCAAGAAGAACATATCACAATGGTAAATATCTATGCCCCCAATATAGGAGCACCTCAATACATAAGGCAAATGCTAACAGCTATAAAAGGGGACATCGACAGTAACACAATTATAGTGGGAGACTTGAACACCCCACTTACATCAATGGACAGATCATCCAAACAGAAAATAAATAAAGACACACAAGCTTTAAATGACACATTAGACCATCTCGACTTAATTGATATTTATAGGACATTCCATCCAAAAACGACAGACTACACTTTCTTCTCAAGTGCACACGGAACATTTTCCAGGATAGATCACATCTTGGGTCACAAATCAAACCTCAGCAAATTCAAGAAAATTGAAATCATATCAAGCATCTTCTCAGACCACAACGCCATGAGACTAGATATCAATTACAGGAAAAAAACTGCAAAAAATACAAACACATGGAGGCTAAACAATTCACTCCTAAACAACCAAGGAATCACTAAAGAAATCAAAAAGGAAATCAAAAAATATCTAGAAACAAATGACAATGAAAACACAACAACCCAAAACCTATGGGATGCAGCATAAGCAGTTCTAAGAGGGAAGTTTATAGCAATACAGTCCTACCTTAAGAAACAAGAAAATGATCGAATAAACAACCTAACCTTACACCTAAAACAACTAGAGAAAGAAGAACAAAGAAACCCCAAAGTGAGCAGAAGGAAAGAAATCATAAAGATCAGAGCAGAAATAAATGAAAAAGAAAGGAAAGAAACCATAAGAAAGATAAATAAAACTAAAAGCTGGTTCTTTGAGAAGATTAACAAAATTGATAAACCATTAGCCAGACTCATCAAGAAAAAAAGGGAGAAGATGCAAATCAACAGAATTAGAAATGAAAAAGGAGAAGTCACAACGGACACCTCAGAAATACAAAACATCATGAGAGACTACTACAAGCAACTATATGCCAATCAATTGGATAACCTGGAAGAAATGGATACATTCTTAGAAAAATACAATCTTCCAAGACTGAACCAGGAAGAAATAGAAACCATGAACAGACCAATCACAAGCACGGAAATTGAGGCAGTGATTAAAAATCTCCCAACATACAAAAGCCCAGGACCAGATGGGTTCACGGGCGAATTCTATCAAACATTTCAAGAAGAGCTAACACCTATCCTTCTCAAACTCTTCCAAAATATAGCAGAAGGAGGAACACTCCCAAACTCATTCTACGAGGCTACCATCACCCTGATACCAAAACCAGGCAAAGATGTCACAAAAAAAGAAAACTACAGACCAATATCACTGATGAATATAGATGCAAAAATCCTCAACAAAATACTAGCTAACAGACTGCAACAGCACATTAAAAAAATCATCCACCATGATCAAGTGGGGTTTATCCCTGGGATGCAAGGATTCTTCAATATACGCAAATCAATCAACGTGATACATCATATCAACAACTTGAAGGATAAAAACCATATGATCATTTCAATAGATGCAGAAAAAGCTTTTGACAAAGTCCAACATCCATTTATGATAAAAGCTCTCCAGAAAATGGGCATAGAAGGAAATTACCTCAACATAATAAAGGCCATATATGAAAAACCAAAAGCCAACATCGTTCTCAATGGGGAAAAACTGGAAGAATTCCCTCTAAGAACAGGAACAAGACAAGGGTGTCCACTCTCATCACTATTATTCAACATAGTTTTGGAAGTTTTAGCCACAGCAATCAGAGAAGAAAAAGAAATCAAAGGAATCCAAATTGGAAAAGAAGAAGTAAAATTGTCACTCTTTGCAGATGACATGATATTATATGTAGAAAACCCTAAAGACTCTACCAGAAAACTGCTAGCACTAATTGAAGAGTTTAGTAAAGTAGCAGGATACAAAATTAATGCACAGAGATCCCTTGCATTCCTATACACTAACAACGGAAGAGCAGAAAGACAAATGAAGGAAACTCTCCCATTCACCATTGCAACAAAAAGAATAAAATACCTAGGAATAAACCTGCCTAAGGAGACAAAAGATCTGTATGCAGAAAACTTTAAGACATTGCTGAAAGAAATCAAAGACGACACAAACAGATGGAGGGACATACCATGTTCCTGGATTGGAAAAATCAACATCGTGAAAATGTCTGTACTACCCAAAGCAATTTACAGATTCAATGCAATCCCGATCAAATTCCCAATGGCATTTTTCACAGAACTAGAGCAAGAAATCTTAGGATTTGTATGGAAATGCAAAAGACCCCGAATAGCCAAAGCAATCTTGAGAAGGAAAAATGGAGTTGGTGGAATCAGGCTTCCTGACTTCAAACTATACTACAAGGCCATAGTGATGAAGACAGTATGGTACTGGCACAAAAATAGAAAGGAAGATCAATGGAACAGAATAGAGAACTCAGAAGTAAGCCCAAACACATATGGGCACCTTATCTTTGACAAAGGAGGCACGAGTATACAATGGAAAAAAGACAGCCTCTTCAATAAGTGGTGCTGGGAAAATTGGACAGCTACATGTAAAAGAATGAAATTAGAACACTTCCTAACACCATACACAAAAATAAACTCCAAATGGATTAAAGACCTCAATGTAAGGCCAGATACTATGAAACTCCTAGAGGAAAACATAGGCAGAACACTCTATGACATCCATCAAAGCAAGATCCTTTTTGACCCACCTCCTAGAATCATGGACATAAAATCAAGAATAAACAAATGGGACCTCATGAAACTTAAAAGCTTTTGCACAGCAAAAGAAACCATAAACAAGACTAAAAGGCAACCCTCAGAATGGGAAAAAATAATTGCCTATGAAACAACAGACAAAGGATTAACCTCCAAAATATACAAGCAGCTCATGAAGCTTAATACCAAAAAAGCAATTAACCCAATCCACAAATGGGCAGAAGACCTAAATAGACATTTCTCCAAAGAAGACATACAGATGGCCAACAAACACATGAAAAGATGCTCAACATCACTACTCATCAGAGAAATGCAAGTCAAAGCCACAATGAGGTATCACCTCACACCAATCAGAATGGCCATCATCACAAAGTCTGGAAACCACAAATGTTGGAGAAGGTGTGGAGAAAAGGGAACTCTCCTGCACTGTTGGTGGGACTTTAAGTTGGTACAGCCACTATGGAAAACAATTTGGAGGTTCCTTAAAAAACTACAAATAGAACTACCATATGATCCAGTCATCCCACTCCTGGGCATATACCCAAAGAAAACCATAATCCCAAAAGAAACTTGTACCATCATGTTTATTGCAGCACTATTTACAATAGCCAGGACATGGAAGCAACCTAAATGCCCGTCAACAAATGAATGGATACAGAAGATGTGGCATATATATACAATGGAATATTACTCAGCTATAAAAAGGGATGAGATGGAGCTATATGTAATGAGGTGGATAGAACTACAATCTGTCATACAGAGTGAAGTACGTCAGAAAGAGAAGGACAAATATTGTATGCTAACTCACGTATACGGAATCTAAAAATGGTACTGATGAACTCAGTGACAAGAATAAGGATGCAGATACAGAGAATGGACTGGAGAACTCGAGGTATGGGAGGGGGCGGGGGGTGAAGGAGAAACTGAGATGAAGCGAGAGAGTAGCACAGACATATATATACTACCAACTGTAAAATAGTCAGTGGGAAGTTGTTGTATAACAAAGCGAGTCCAACTCGAGGATGGAAGATACCTTAGAGGACTGGGGCAGGGAGGGTGGGGGGGACTCGAGGGGGGGAGTCAAGGAATGGAGGGAATACGGGGATATGTGTATAAAAACAGATGATTGAACCTGGTGTACCCCCAAAAAAATAAAAAATAAAAATAAAAATAAATAAAAAATAAAAAAAAAAGTATCATCTCTGTTATTTCCTTGTTGTTTACATGTGCTTACATAATTAATATTCTTTTTGATTCACATTTTTTTACAGAAAAACTTTAAAAACCATGTGTCCATTTTGAGAGGGTTAACTTAAACTTGAAAATATAGTCTGGGAATGCACTGAACTGGGTATACACTGTAGCAAATTGCAGTGTGCCAGAAAGGGAGAAAGAGAGAGGGTACCACTGTTAAGGTCTCCATACTATGGACTGTTCCCTATTCCCTTAGGACATCCAGATCAAGTACGGATACGTGTCAATTTTTATATTAAATACTAGTAAATATTAATTCCTTTTGATTTTTAGGATGAAAATATTTTTTAGTAAAAGTTCTAATAATTTCTTCCTGTGCCTCAATGGATAACCTTTTGTACTCTAAGAGGTATGCACATTTCATTTGGAGACCCTAGACTTACAAGGTCAATATCAATGTCACACATCTATCAACTTGATATTAACTCTAAAGAGGGCTAAGTTTGTTCAAGAAATTAAAGGCCATCATGGTGATAAAGCCCTTGGTAAGCCTTTATTCCAGAGGTTTAAAGTTTATTTTGATTTGTGCAATATCAAAGTGTTTGGATACTGAATTATAAAGCTACTATGGGATTTTCTATAACAGAAACTGGGAGAGATGACACCTGCTTTAATATATTTTGATATATTTAGATCTAAAAAAATTTCAGATAGCAAGAATCAAGGAAGAAAAGTATATGACAGATTTTAAAGTGTTGAAGGACAGATTTAATCTCCTACTTGTAGGAAATTCATTATACCTTCCACATCTAGTAGTATTGCCAGCTAGAGATACTGGCTGACTCTCCTGTTAAACTGAATAAATGCTGTACAAAATATATTAAAAATATTTTTAAAGGTGCTGATGAGATAGTACGAAGATAAAGATTCCTGGGAGGTCAAATACTAAGTGAAAGGAGAAACTCAGAGGGCAAGCTGAATATCTGAAGCTAGTTGAACCTCAGTGACTTTGAGTTTTAATTTTCACACTGTGGGCAGGAGGCAGAACATAAGACCTAGTTAAAGAGAGGAATTTAATTAGGAGACCTCTGACATAAAGTTAAAACTACAAAGGTATATAGCTTCAGATTAAGAGTAAAAATATAAAAACCTGAATTCCCTGGAAGAAGCAAGAAAAATGACCTCTTTCAAGTCTTGGTGATGAGAAGAGGAGAAAAAAAAATCTCCTGAGTATCCTCAGCTACTAGTGAGTGCTTACCTAAGTTTGAAGTCCAAAAATGTACCATGTAGGTGGGCTGAAAAGTCTTAAAGACAATAATTAGGTGTAAAGAGATACTAGGTAAGCCATGCCCATGTGTCTAGAACACACAAATGATTGGAAAAACCCACCTAAAACTCAGACCCAAATAATTCCCACAGATTGAACTTTCAATAAACATGAACTCATAGAGAAAAATCAAATACTACATATGAAAACAAGATACCGTGAAGAAGAGCCAACAGAATCAGACCTGCAAAAGCTTCAGATTCAAATGGAAATGTCTGACACAAATGTAAAATAAGTATGTTTATATATTTAAAGGAATAAAGGAAAAGAATATAGTTAGGAGTAAAAAGCATGAAACTAAAACATTTCCAAATAGTGATTCTAAAAGAGCAAGATATAGTAATTGAAATTAGAAACTCAATGGATGGAATTAAGAGCATATTACACATAGCTGAAAATTGAATAATGAATTGGAAGAACAATCCAATGAAATGATGTGGGATGCAGCACAGAGAGCTACAACAGTCATGAGGAGTTAAGAAACATATAGGTAGAGTTTCAGAAGAGAGGAGAGAGAGAATATGTGGATGAGGCAATACATGAAAAATTGATGGCTGAAATTATGAGAAACACATTTCTTAAATATAAGAATGATAGACTGACACTCAGGCATGACACTTAGACTGTCAGCCAACTTCTCAACCATAACAATGGAAGCCAGAAAACAGTGGAGTGATGCTGTCTAGGTGTTGAGAAAACCTGGAGTTATATTCCTTATGAAAATATTCTCCAGAAATAAGGATGAAAAAAGTTATTTTCAGACAAATATACATATTGAGTGAGTTTGTCATCTAAAGAATATACCTCAGCCAGGAGGAAAGATTGCATGTGGGAAGTTTTAGATGCAATAAGGAAGAATTTTTTTACTACCACTTTTTTTTAAATGGTAATAAATAGTAAGAAAATTTAAGCAAACATTGACAGTATAAAACAATAACAACCAATTTATGAGGTTAAAAAGTAGAAGGAAAATGTAGGACAGTAAGAACATACAATTTGGAAAGTTGTTATTGGAAGTTAATGTTCTATGGTTTACATGGTTTTTTTTTTTTTTTTTTTTACATGGTTATAGTTTAAGAGAAGTATATAACTATATAATTTAAGAGAAGGATAAAGTTATTAACTGTAGGCTTTGATAAAATAAAAATGCATGTTTAAATTATGAGGAAAATCACTGAAAGAATAGAAATAAAATATATATCTAAATTAGAAGAGGGAAAAATTGAAAGAGAAAAATGCTTAACCTAAAAAAGTCAAGAAGGGAGAAACAGAAAGGAAAATAAAAAGAAAGACAAATAAAAAGCACCAATAATATGAAAGAAATAAATCCAAATATATTAGCAATATGAATGAAATATGCCAATTTAAAGATTGCTAGATTAGATTTTTTAAAACCCCAACTGTGTGATGTTTATAAGACTCTTAAAAAGCATTGGGATATAGAACAGCTGAAACTGAAGGGATTCAAAATGAAACTCCCTGCACACTCCCTACCAAAACTAAGTAGGCAAAATATAGCAAAATCCAGCCAAATGAACTTTAAGGCAACTTAAGATTGAGGACAACTTCATTATGCTAAAATGTTCAATTAACCAGGAAAATATGATACTTTTAAATTTGTCTATCTATAATACTAAGCCTCAAAATACATAAAGTAAAATTGATAAAACTGCAAGTATAAATGCACCATCATAGTTGGAGAAATAATGCACTGTTCTACTTAATAGATCAAACAGACAAAAATTAGGTGAGCCTACAGAAGATTAAGACAGTGTAAATAAAAAGCAGTTCCCAATGGATATACTATACAGAACATGACACCCAAAGGGTGAGACATGGTCTCTTCAATCGCTTACACTCAACATCTAAGGAAACATCTTAGAGAGACTCTTGAAACAGGAGACATGTACAAGAATGCTTGTAGCAGCATAATGTAAAATGGTTAAAAAAAGGTATCAACAATAAAATAAAAAATTCATATGGGAGAATATTATAAAGCAATTAAAATAGATGGTCTGTAACATGAATTTCAGAATGTAATAAGCTAAAACCTAATGAGCCAAAAAATACAGTATAAATCCATTTATTTAAAGTATAAGAACTTGCAAAACTAAATAATATATTATTTAGGGCTACAAAATATCAGGGAAAAGTTTAAAGACAAACAAGAAGTATAAATGCATCATTCAGTGGGGTTCACTCCTGAGTGGGAAGGAGAGGAAGGTGTGCCCAGATTATGCTGGTGGGTACACAGGTGCTTGGTCTACTGATATTCTGTAACTTCACACTCTATGCACATGTGTAATTAAGGCAAAAAGTGCATTGGAGTCTGTAAGCTTCTATCAGGCTTGTTTAAGCTGGAGTTTTTAAAAACGGATTTCACTCACAGGTCTTACGACCTGTTTGGAAATAGAGCTGCTTCTGAACTATGTCAACATTCTTTGTTGAATTGAGCAGCCTTTAAATATAGAAGAGCCATCGGGTTACTTCTTTGGCATCTCCACAATCTCTAGATCGCCAGACTTCCTAAGAACTAATACATTCTGGGGTCAAAAACCCCGAATAATTCAAGTCCCAGCTCTAATACTAACCATTTAGTGTTACGTTGGTAGGAGGCACTTTACATGAAGAAGGTCTATTAAATCCTACAGTGATCCTACTCTGAGATGATTCTATTATGCCCATTTTATAGATGAGAAAACTGAGACAGAGAAATTGAGACCCTTGCCCACTATCCACAGCTGTTAAGTTGTAGAACTGAAACTCCTGCCAAGTTCTGTCAGACTCCAGCCATGCTTTTCCCCATATCACTCTATGCTTTCTTAGCCCCCTGAGACTTTGCTCTTTGGGTTAGTATCTTCCCTCTACCTCTTAGTAGCTTTCCACATATAAAGGGTTTTATGAATGCAATCCAGAGCAAGAAATTGAGTGGAGAGGAAATTCACTGTTCCTGCTGGAGATGGGCTGCAGCACACACCCATCTGTTGTTTACTGAGGCTGAGAGTGCTGAACGGTTCCCAGCAAGCAGTGTCTGCCTCCTGCATTTTGCCTCTTTGGAAGATGTTTCTTGTCCTGCCCCTCACCACCCACTCGCTTCTGTCTGCTTTCTCTTTTGCTGGCCCTTTTCCCATAGCAGTTAATGTTTGCCCTGCAAGTGCCAAAGCATTCATCCTTTCTTCCTTGAATGATGTGCCCATTTGCATATCATGCAAACAGCCCAGCTGCTGGAGTCCCAGTTAGAGTAAATAACGGTCACAGTGTTTATACTGATTCCTCCTGGGGCCTTCTGGAACCTGCTGCACAACTCCAGGGAGAAAATCGTTTAGTTGGAATCTCTGCTTAGATGTTCTGCCATCATGAATGAACATTTCTGCTAAAAGTACACATATAATCCTCTCCAGTAAATATGTGTTTTAGAGTCGAATGGCTAAGGGAGGGCTGTGGATGGAAAGAAATGCTCACTGTTACTTTTGTCTTGTCTAATTCCATTTATTAATCTTTAGAATTTGAATATGTTTTCTAAGTACACATCCACTTAACAACAATTCAATGAGGAACTCAAGAATTTAACATATTTCCATGAACATTTGTTTTCAAATATAATCAATTACACTCCTTGTAAATTTAACATGTAAGTTTTATAACATCTTTAGAGAATTGCCAGTGAATAAAGGACTCATCCATAAAGTTACACTGAGACAGACTATGAGGATTCTAACTCTGTGGATTTGTTTTTTCTTCATTTTCTCTATTCTTATTCTTTTAATTATTTTTTTAAAAAATATACTCTTCCCTATTTCATCTTAGGAATACAATTTACACAACAAACCCAGAATCAAACTTACCTTTTCTGGACCAGCTGAGGCTGCAGATCATCCTGGGGAACACACCCCCTGAGTAGTTACACTTTGTCCATTACAACAAAACCACTCAATTTATTGGTTCGGAAACAATCAAATAGATTTTGGTTTTTGTGACCCCAATCCGTACTCCTTAAATGATGCTTGTTTCGAGATTCTCATTTCTGTAATATTTTGCAGTTTTTTTCACGTGCCAATTAAGGCTTAGAGTTTCTTAGTACTCCCCTATATATGAATACTTGTATATTTCTATACTATTTCAGGTCATGTGTGCTCTTTTAAAAATAATTCATTAATAAGCTTCTAAAAATCTGATCATTAGTCATCTAGGGTCAGCCTAGGTGAAGCCGTGATAAAAAATAGCCAACAGTCAGACTGTAGCAGCTGCTAAATTCCTGGAAAGCTTAATGAAAATATCTAATTATTTTACACTTTAATGCTCTGGTTTATATAAATATCTTTGCACTGGAATTTTACCAGCAACTGTTTCAAATGTCAAGACTTGAAATGTAGGAATTGCAGGTAGAAAAAGTAAAGTTAAATCATAAATCTATATATTTATTCCAGCTAATTCAACTCTTTATTTAATGCTTATAGTGTCTCTCTGCTAGGGCCCTGTGGGGGCCATAAGTGAGTCAGATCAGCTCCCTGCACGTGGTATGCAGCCAACCTAGCACCTCTGAGAAACATTCTAACATGGTACACACGCCAGCTGACAAACCCACATGCACAAGAAAAGTACATTTTTTTGTTTTTTTGTTTTTTCTACAACTTAGTTCCTGACTTCACTCTAATGTTGGTATGTCCTCCCTGGTCATCTTTTCCATCTAAGCTCATTCTTGTGAGATTCTCATCAAGTCTAATGGCTTTACTCACTATCCATATGCTGGAGGCTGCCAAACTTCTCTCTTCCATCTTGACCACTCTCCCAAATTGCAGACCTGTGTGTTCAACTGCCTGATTCAAGTCTCCACTCAGAGGGTTAACAGACATCTCACACCAGACTAGTACACGGAGCTCCCACTCATCACTTCCAAACTGCCTCCTCCTATAGATTTCATCTCAGCTAACAGCAACCCCGTCCTAGTAGTTCAAGATGAGAACCTCGGTGTTATCCTTGACGCCTCTCTTTTTCTCCCATTCCATATCTGATTTTTCAGCAATTCTTTTGGCCCCATCTTCATGACAGATCCAACATTTATCCACTTCTCACCACCTCCACTTCCACAATCTTATGCAAATTACCATCAACTCTCACCTGGTTTTATTGCAAATAATCTAACTGGTTTCTTTGCTTCTGCCATCCCACTTCACCTCTTGACCTCCCTTCCTCCTATCCCCCATGCCCATCAAGTCTGTTCTAAGAGCAAAAATATGTAATTGTTTCATTTTCAGTCAAATCATGTTACTCCTCCACTCAAAATCCTGCAGTGGTTCCCCATATCTTTCAGAGTAAAAACTGAAACATCATTCTGATGGTCTAGAAAACTGCCCCCCACTCCCCACCTTTCTTACTTCATCTCACTCTGCCACACTGGCCTGGAAATTCTTTGAATATCCCAGGTGCCATCCTGCCCCAGGAACTTTGCTCTACCTCTGATCTCATCTGAAAATGTTCTTCCCCCAGATAGCCACATTGCTAGCTCCTATCCTTAAGGTGTTTACTCAAAAGTCACTTTCTCAGTGGACCTTCCCTGGAAACCCTAACTAGAATTTCAACCCCTACTTTTCATATTCTTCTTCCTTGCTTAATTTTTTTTCTCCTTAGCACTTATTGCTAATATCTTAAATATTTTACTTATTTATCTTGCTTACAATCCATCTCCCCCGCTAGAATATCGTCTCTAGGAAGGCAGGGATTTTAGTTTGGTTTGTTCACTGCTTTGTTTTCATTACCTTGAACAGTATCTGGCAATAGTTGGTACTCTATAAATATATATGTATATTTATGTATTTTTTAATGGAGGCATAATTGACATACAACATTATATTAGTCTCAGGTGTACAACGATTTTGATATTTGCATATATTTTGCAAAATGATGGTACTCAATACAAATTTGTTGAAGGAAAGAACGAATAAATAGGGAATGAATAATTGATCACATTCTTATTGTAATATTGGTGACCACAACTACTTAAAAGTGGGTTTTCCTCTCATTAACTGGTTATATGAAGCACAGTATCTCATTAACCCTCATTCTATTTTATTAAGTCTTCTGGGTGTCACCTCATCTTGACTCTTCCGTGACCGTAGAATCCTATCTCCAGCAATCAGCCAGATGATGATGAGTGACTAGTCTCTAGGGCAGTCACTTTAGGGCAGGTCCAACCATTCCTTCCTGTTCCATCTGAGGAAGCAGTGGGAAGGGGCAGGAGTTACAGGCACATGGCTCCATATCAGGCAGCAACTCAGGCACCTTGCTGTTGTTCTAAAGGCAAGATTGATGTTTCCGTTGCCCTAGATTTTAGCAGATACACCTGAATTTCATCTAAGTCATACACTCTTAGGCACAGCCAATGAGAGTTTTGCAAGTTATTCCATTAATCTTGCCCTGAATTCTTTGTAAGTTATTAGTTTTAAGAAAAGAGGGGTTCTTCTGAGGGAGGAGAGTTGCTTTAAAATATCATAGATACCTTTTAGGGCTCTGCCCTGAAGATGCCTTAGAGGACTGGGGCGGGGAGGGTGGGGGGGAGTCGAGGGAGGGAGGGAATATGGGGATATGTGTATAAAAACAGATGATTGAACTTGGTGTACCCCCAAAAAATAATAAAAAAATAAAAATAAAAATAAATAAAATAAAATGTTCTTAGAAAAAAGAAAAAAGAAAGAAATAATGACTGAAGATCCATGAATGGAGATATTAATCGCAATTATAGTTATCATACTGAAAATTAAAAAGCTAATTGTTTATAGTAGGTAAATGTTAAGTGGAAGCTTTTATAGCAATTAAAATGCAATTTTTGCAGAACTTTTTGTGGCAGAGTATTTAGAAGATTTCTTGAAATTTGTTTTATCTTTCTGGGAGTGATAAGGAAAAGAGAGCACATCCTAACTGGTTTATGAACTGCAAGTGTCCTGAGAAAAAAGCCAAAATAATAGCCGTAATCTGGCCAGGAGGACATCCCCATGAGAACGTTTTGGTTCCCAGTCTTGTTAAATATTGTCCTTCCATACAGAGAGCAATTGATTCATGAATAAGATCTCAACTTGGAAGGAAAAGGTCTTAGACATGAAGGAGCCAATATAGAGTAAGCCCCATTTCTGATATATGGCTCAGAGGGGAGGGTGGAGGTAACCCTACAGGTTAGTGCTCATGTAACTTATTGCCCAAATGGGGACACTATCAGTGAGCGAGAGAAAGCATTATATTATTCATAACATGTGCCAGAACAACAGGAATAGACTGGGAGTGAACAGGCAAACTGACACGTGTGGCCAGCTTCTGACCTAAGGGAGACTGATTTTGCTCAGACAATTCCTGGACAGTCTCTGGAATCGGGTTTCCGGGGACATAAACAACTAACATCATCTCTGGTCCACCTCATGGAGAGTGTCTGGATTACATTCCCTTTGAGGTCAGGGCTGGGATATTAAGGTGAGTTGGGTCACCAGAACCACTTTCTTGCTTGTTCAGTGCACACAATTTTCCTGTCGTATAAGATGGCCATTTGATCTACATGGCTGAAAGGGTTGGGAGAATTAGGTTAAACTATTTCCCTCTGTTCAGAAATCACCTGAATCCCTGAGGCCATACCTGTTAAATCAGTGTTTCTCAAACTTGTCTGAACATAAAAACTGTGTAGCAGGGAGTAGCTGTTAAAAATACCCATTTGGGGACCCCACCTCAGACTTAGTGAATTCGTTCTTTTTTCTCAAGACACTTGCAGTGCAGAATTCTGAAAAATCTATATTTTAAATAAGCTCTTCAGGTTATTCTATTTGATAGGCAAGTTTGAGAAATGCCTTTTTACATAACGTTAAGTTTTAAGAAGTAGTATGTAGAGAATACTCTCAAGGAAGCAGATATATATTTTCATATGCACATATGGGGGGACCAGAAGGAAATACAACGAGAAGGTTGACATTGGTGGAGTGATGATCTCTGAGCTAAGGAATTATGATCTACT
Organism: Hippopotamus amphibius kiboko; assembly: GCF_030028045.1. Lineage (NCBI taxonomy): Eukaryota > Metazoa > Chordata > Mammalia > Artiodactyla > Hippopotamidae > Hippopotamus > Hippopotamus amphibius. The sequence goes on from NC_080191.1 coordinate 157,407,246, forward strand.
CACTTCTCTGTACTTTCTACAATGTTTCCAGTGAGTCATCAGCAAACATAATAAAAAGAATTATTTTAAAATTATCAAGCTATTTCTCAAACACAATGACAAGCCTGGCTTATGCTTTTTCTTTGATGTAAGAGTGAAAACACTTTGTATTATATGAACTATGGTTGTTTCTCCAAAGTTTTCCCAACTCAGAGAACCTCACGCAGCCATGCGGGCTGTGGGCGGCACCACACCAGGGGTGCCATGTACACAGTGCTCTGTTGAGTGGCACCTTGCAGGGTGTGCCGTGGGCACCTCTGCCCCTTCACCTGAAGAGCCACTTACCTGGAACTGATTCTTGCTTAGAGATTATGTGTAGAAAAGCAAGGTGATTTGTCAAGGCTTATGCATATTTAGCTACTTTTATAGGAGGAATTAGCAGAGATATCACTGATGTGAATGAGTCTTAATAATCATACGGGGAAAATTCTCTTAGGATAGATTTCAAGTTAAAACACCCTGAGCACTTTAATAATGGAATTGGCTAAAGCAAATCCATTGCTGCAAACCAATCCCCAAGTAGCCCAGGGCCTAGAGAAGAAATGGGGTTGATGTCAAAAAAAGTAGCTCAAACCTCATTATTTAAATCACCACCATGTTCAATATAAGCCTTTCCTTCTCCTGGATATATTGTGTGGCTTTGGTTTTGTCCATTGAAGCATATGCAATTTAAATATCTGATGTGTGAAGAAATGAGGGGCATTCATTTATTCATTCAAGTCATGGAGAAGTACAGGGAGAGTATTCACTAGTTGCTAAGTTCTACATGGAAAACAGAAATGAATCTGGCCTGAATTCTGCTACTGAGGAGCTGACAACATAGGGAAGAGAGAAGCATGTATATAACTAATTAGAATGCATGGAAGACAATAATGTGTCATATTAGGGAGAATTCAAAAGAGGGAGAAATTTACCCACCACTCGGGATGAGTGAAGTGACAATGAAGGAAACGTTTCCAAAGGGGAGACATTGCAAGAAGGTCCTTGAAGAATGGATGGAGTTTCTTTTACTTTGGTCATTTAAAGACATGAAAGAAACAGTGTGTGAGGTTCAGGCCATGGATAAAGGCCCAGAGGAGGGGAAATGTAGAGAATCACATACATGGTCCTGGTGATGGAGGTGAAGGGCAGGGGCATTGGGTGCAGAAATTGAAATAGCAAGTTCAAGTGATCTGAGCACAGTAATAAAAAAGCCAAGGCTGAGGCATTGATTCCTCTCTGGAAAGGTCAATGTTGCTCTTCTCATGCTGTCAGAAAGGGACCCGCTAATTCCAGAAGACCGGCCTATTGTCAACAGCTCAGCTGCTCACACATCCTCTCAGAGGGCAAAGCCCCATTACCTTCTTAGGAAGTGAAGGCTAGAGATTTTATATTATGGAGTGAATGTGCCATGAAGTGAGTAGACAAAGCTGTGCTGCATAGGGCTGGGTTATTTTCTTATTCATATATAATTGGTAACAGTAAGATTTTAAAAGAATGTATTGTTGATATAGGCCATTGGCTTGGACACGGAAATTTCTTTTGCACAGAATCCTCTCTTGTGGTATATTTGTCATAAAAGTATCTTACTTGCCTATCAGAGAAAGGTTTTTTCTTTGTCTTCCTCATATCTTCAAAGAGCAAGAGGATGTAAGTTAGACGTGCATGTGCATTTGTAGTGGTGGCGCTGGTGGTGGTGGTTGTTTTGTGGTGAGTGTTACTGTCAGTTTATTTAAGTTTATAATAGGCCAAGGAATATGGAAAGATCAATGAGGTATGAGTAGGTAATGATTAAAGTTGATTCTAAATGTAAGGGACAGAGGCCTCTGAGGACATAAAATTTTGGGGTTTGGATGAAAAGCAATAAATGAAGAGGCTTTCAGTAGTTTGGCCAAGAGGCAATGGAAATAGCTTAGTATTACTGGTCCCAGAACGGGAAGACGGCCACCTAACCAAACCTCAGTAACTCCATTCTCACTGCTCCTCTGCTCACCCATTCGGAGCACCATTGTTTCCCTGGAAAAGTGGTTATCATATTTTATTTCAAAGAATTAATAATAGGATAAGATAATTAGTCTAAAAATAAAAGTGCTCTGTGATGCAAACTAGTTATGACAATTCTTGCTGTAATCTACAACATACCTAGTATATGTTGGGAATTGTTCTGTGCTTTAAATTATCTCCAACCTTCAAAGTATATTATTATGTAATGTACCAGGTACTGTTCTACACATTTGAAATGTAATAACTCAATTAATCCTTATAACCTTATGAAGGAGGTTATATTATTATCTCCATTTTATAGGTGAGAAAATTGAGATTCAGAGAGGTTGAATAACTTGTCCAAGCTAGTAAGTGGCTGAGCTAAAATTCAACCCAGTCAGTCATGCGATTAAATTATTTAGAGGATAAATAAATTATTGGAAATCTACAAGGTACTTTCTGACTTTTTATTGATATAATACCTGATGTAAAACCTTCTTAGCAGGTATAATTGACACAGAGATTAAGGTACATTATGTATTTATGTTCTAAAACCTTGTCAAAACTGTTTCTATTTGGGGCCTATTTTGTCTATCATGAAATGAAGTTGAACAATAAGCCACATCTATGAGCCTTTGTATACATCTAACTCTGTAAAAATTACTTTCCTGAAGATCAGTATAAATCTATAGTTATAGAAATGGTAAACTGACAAAATGTCTGCATTCTATTTTGGTTTCAACTTAGCAAGCTGTACAAATAAGTTTTTTGCCTTTTAAATTTTCCCAAAGAGGTTATGATTTGGTGGCTTGTTGAAACAAATCTTTTTAGCAAGATTCATTGTAAAGTTAGACATTATGAGTATCAAATTAAGCTGTCAGCCTGTGAAATGATATGGAGAAAGATGTGTTACAACTACCCTCTCCCCCCCAACACCCCCACTCCCCCCACCCAATCTCTATAGAGATTGGTAAGTACCAACAGGAATACCAGAGGCCAGGAATCACATTTTAGCAATTCTTTTCTAGTTATGTCAGATTTCTAGCATGCTATCAGAGACACATGTGTCATCCTCACCATCAACCAACATATCATTGCTGTTTCAAACTGTTACTAGAGCTGTTGACACAGAATATTGTGTCTGTCGACAGCTCCAATTAGCTGGCGTGTCTGACTGGTGACAGCATGGTCTACTTTTGTTTATGGGGATGGTGGGAGCTGTATCTTCGTCTCCCAACCTCCAGAGGCAGACAGATGGATAGAGCTATATAATCATCAACAGAAGCGCGTGATATTCTGTCTTCACAAACCATCAGGTGGAGCAGAACCAAGGGCCTTTTGTCTGCTTTTAGAAATGACTGCAAGCTCCCTCCCATCTGTCAAGTTATGAGGGTGAATATGTATAAAATGCATCACATATATGTATCTGTAGCCCACCCTGGATTGGGATGTGAGGAGGAAATAGAGCAAACATTAAAAAAACCAATGTGATATTTAATTTGTATCATGTCAGCACTTAAGATATGTTTGTCTCAGCATGAAGTTTATGAAAGTATCTTTTCTTAAAAAAATTTAAAAAATAAACCAATCATCATTTTATTATTGTTTACATCATACCAGTAAGGGTTGTTAAATCACATTTGACACTGTCTATTGTGAATGACTTTTCTCTTGACATGTGGTGGAATCATCAGCTTGGAATTCCCTACGTGTCATCTTCTTCACTAGTTCCCAACCTTTTGTCATAGAGACACATGTGAGAAATGATATTCAAGGGCCAAAAAACCCACCTTAATAAGTATCTCCAAGGATGAGTACACAGCTCACAGCTCCATACTTCCCAACAGAAGGAGGAGGAATGCAAAGCATGTGATTGAAGATGATGCAACTATAGAACTAGTCTGGAATTTTTTTTATTTAAAAAAATGTAACCCATTCTTAAGCTTTATAAGTTTTATTGTTAGACATGACTCATAACTAACCAGAGCTGGAAACCACTGACCTAGTTCATTAGTTCATTTCCTATCCTCAGTTAACTGCAACTCATCCTTCAGGTTTCAGCTCAAATGCTACTTGCCTGAATAAACCTTCCTGGGATCTTCATTATACACACTCACGACACTCCATTCTTTTCCTTTCTAGCACTTGTTGCAGTTTGGAATATTCATTTGTGTAATTATTTGACTAACCACTAATGTCCACCTCCCTGCAAAGTTCCATGAGGGCAGAGAACAGGTCAGTGTCCTCACCATTGAATTTCTGGTGCCTGGGACAGGCACTGGTACCCAGCTGGTGCCTGAAAGAGATGTGTTGGATGAATGCTGTTCAGGAGGACTCATACTAGAACTTTTCAGGTAAAAGGAACACTACTCTTCTTGTTTTCTAAGACTAGAATTTCTTGTAAGGAAGTGCTTCTTTGTGTCTAATTTATACCTACCAACTTAGCCCAGAACTAGATTTAGGTAAGTGGTGGTGTGGCCATGGGGGTCAGGGCATACGTTCTAGGCAGAGAGAAACTTGTATGAGGTTTCTAAGAGCTCAGTTCTACACATGGCTGGACGGAGGGAGAGGACTGAGAAGAGTAAGACAGACAGGGAGGCCTCCAACAGTGGACCACCTTAGCTCTAGGAGGCCAACCTGAAACTCTGTCTTGGAAATGTTGAGGGTGATTTCACCTTTTACTCAAGGACGGTAAATGTATTAATGTTGGTCCTTTGTATGTTGTGTCTTAGCAAACATGGGAATGAGATGGACTCTTCTGAAACTTGGTTTGATGGTGATAGCCTATATATCAAGTAGATAGGCGGCATGAAGGAGAAATAAACATTTATTGTTTTATGTGACCAAAATTTGGGGGTTGCTCGTTATGACAGCATAACCCAGACCATCCTGACTGATGTAGAAATGTTCACATTATACTGAGTTGTTTATATATTCCTATGCATCAGATTATATGGTGAACAAAAACTATGTTTTTGTCTTTACTGAGCCACCCTCAACAAATTGGATGTTCAAGTTTCTTTAGTAGACAGTTAAAACCATTTTCTGACTAAATGTTTGTAATTTGAAAATCAGTATTTACACATTGATAGCTCATTGAGGGCAGAGGCCATGTCTTTTGCATCTTCACGCCTCCCATGAAGTCCTACACACTAAGTAAACAGTAAGCATTAACTGTTTGTTGAATGAATGGGTCATCTCCTAAATGTTTCTTTTCCTGGTTGAAGCCTGTCAGTCAGTTTCATTTTTCTGCATAGGTTTTACTTCCCAACACTTGCATCCCTTTCTCCAAGTTCTCCTTATTCTTTCTGAATTGTACGTGCACAACAGATCATGGTATGAATACTTACAAGCAATAACCCTGCATTTCTCAGTTGTCAGGCATTTCCTGAGCCCTGGATCCAGTTCTGTCACCTTTGCTCAAACAGGCAGTTCCAGTCTATTATTTCTGCAATTCTTTCTTCATGTACTTTGGGCCTTGGGAGAGACAATTATGATTAGCTTTCAGTATTCATTTGATCCTCCCTGGAAACCCTAAGAAAAGTAGATAAGGTAGGTATTTCCCACATTTGATAGATGGGCAAAGTAAGGTTCAGAGAGGTCACACAACTAGCAAATAGAACATGTATCATTTAGTCATTGGCAGGAAGTTTTATTGTGTTAAAATCAAGAAATCAGATAAATACTTACCTGGCTGTACTTTCCCACCATTTGATCCTCCAGAAGGTAGAGGCTACTGCCACTCTGAACTTAATTCTCATTAGCAAGGGGAGGCCTGTGAGGGTGATGGGGATTATGGGAAGAAATGAGTACTTTTTGAGAGTTAAAACTAGTTGAAGGAGGGAAAAATGAGCATAGTCAAATGTGTTCTTTAGGCATTCAGAATGCATTTTCCCCCCTAAATCAAAGAAATGATTCCCAAGAAATGGCATCATTCTATAGACAGAGACTTCAAAAGGGAACATAGCTCAAAGGAGATAGGGGAGTCTTAAAAATGTAATTCTGATAATATATGCATGAATAATCTCCATGTGGATAAAGGTAGGCACATCTAAAGAAGCTTTTGTGGCTGCCAAGGAAGCTCTCTGATGAGCTTATATTTAAAAGAGCTCCTAGGAGAGATGGAAGAAGGAAGGCACGAAGATGGAAGAGACTGGCTGGGCAGCACCATGGACCATCCCTGACAGTGACAGGGTTAGACCCATAGGCTGCTCAGCCACATGGGACCTTAGATGGGCCATTCCTTGCTCGTGAGGGCCTTGGAGTAGATGTTCTGTCTGCCAGGTTTAAGGTTTAAGATTCATAAATACTAAACATGCAAAAGAGAAATCCTGAAGAGTGTATTCAAATGAGACCAGTTGAAGCAGGTAAAAAATGCTAAAGAAATATAAAGTTGCTTTCAAGCAAGGAAAATAAGAAAGATGGCTGTGAAAATGAAAGTGGAGGACATGGGTAAATGTGTCCTCTAAACTGTGGGGAGATACAGAATGTGAGGAGGCCTGGCTCTGATTAATGTCAAGCACCCTTGCTTGGAGAATCTCGTGCTTTGTTACCAGGAATCACTTTCATTTGCCTGTGGACTGATCTAGCAAGAAGAATAATCTTCAAACCTAGTGGGCAGAAAAAACAATGCAAAGAGGAACCAGAGCCAAGACAGATGGAGAGAGAGAATATCATGTGCCCTTAATGAAAAAACTTCTGTGTTTGGAAGAACTGCATCCCAGGATGTGGAAACACCTTACAGATATTATCAATGAACCAGATTCACTGGCCTTAAGAAACTACAGAGAATAAGAGAAAAGTCAGAAGACGGAGAGGCAAACACCATCCCTGTTTTCCAAAGAGGTAGAAGGATAAAGCATTAGTCTGATGAACCAAGCGTTATTGTCGAGCAAAAATAAATTTTTAAATTAGAGAGTTTGTGAGCACCTTGTGATGAAAGCAGCACATGCTGAGTTAACATGATTCTCCAAGAACAAATTCTGGTTAGTTAAAACAGACACCCATGCTCATACACCACATTAAGGATTGGTAAGTATAGGCAGAATAATAGCCCCACAAAGATGTCCTCATTCCCATTCCTGAAACTGTGAATATATCAGGCTACATAGCAAAGAGGAATTAAGGTTGTCAATAGGATTAAAGTTGCTGATCAATTGAATTTGAACGGGGACGTTACTCTGGATTATCTGGATGGGCCCAGTGTAGTCACAAGGCTCCTTAAATGTAGAAGAGGGAGGCAGAAGAGTCAGTGTCAGAGTGATGCCCTATATACAATAAAAGACTCTGCTAGCCATTGCTGCCTTTGAAGATGAAAGGGTGCTATGAGCCTAGGAATGCTAGCAGCCTCTAAAAGCTGGAAAAGGTAAGAAAGCAATTCTCCCCTAGAGCCTCCAGAAGGAGCACGGCCTTACCGACACCTTGATTTTTATCTCAGTGAGACCCATTTTGGACTTCTGATCTCCAAAACTGTAAGGTAATAAATCTGTGTGGTTTTAAGCCACTAAATTTGTGGTCATTTGTTACAGCAGCAATAGGAAACTAACACAGTAAGCAAGGGGAATAGCTTGACTCCCCAAGGTTTTTGAGAGATTCTCCTACAAACCTGATGGGAAAATTGATTAGTAATATTGTTTAGATGAATTTCCAGTTACTTGAACAATCATCCCATGTCACCCTGAGAGAAGTTGCCCTACGTCCTGCCACAGGACTCTGCCCTGGGTTCATTCACTCATTCACTTACTCAACAAATATTTATTGAGCATCTTTTATGTTACAGGCACTGCTGTTAAGAACTGAAATTCAACAGGGAACAAGAAAGCAAGGTCCCCACGCTCAGAGTTTACATTCCAATGGAACAAACAGACAAAAAACATAGTTTCCAGTAGTGATGTGTGCTTTGAAGGAAAATCAAGCAGATTAAGGGAATAAAGGAATGCAGAGGAGGTCTTTTTTGGATAGAAATGTGTCTTGGGGGTATTTGAGCAGACAACTAAAAGCCATGAGAAGGTCCGATGAAAGAAACTTTCTAGGAGAGAGGACAGACAGTGCAAAGACCATGATAGGAGAAAGAGTCTGTCATGTTCTGAAGACCACAAGAAGGTCAGAGGGGCCAAAATGAAACCAGCAAGGGTGAAAGTGATAGGAGACCAGGTAGGAGAGGAAGTAGATCACACAGTGTTTGAGTAGAGACTGAGTGATCACCCGTGAGGCATGGTTGGTCTCTGTCTTTGATTTCCAATCTCAGATGCTTAGACAAGAGAGAAAAAGGTGTACTGCTTTGAACCCAGTCCCTTCTTTATCTGTAGCCACTGTGGCTATGGTTTGGTACCTCTTACTCTAATACTGCTCACTCCTCTCTCCCTGACTTGAGGGGTCAAGTCCGCCCCTTGACAAGAGGAGGATAAAGAGTAATTTACTCTTCTGCAGTATAATTTGAGTTGAATCACTTGGCCATACAACTTCTGAAGCCTCTTTAATCTTTAGGCTTATATGATTATGTAAATAATACTCTCACAGGACCACATGACTACCGGGCTTTAGCATCTCATCGGTGAGAATAATATCCGCCCTCTCTCATAAGGTTACTATGGGGAAATATTGTGATAAAATATCTTAGAGTGTATTACAAAGATTAGAGCTACACAAATATAATTTGCTATTATTAATGAATTAGATATATTAGTAAATTATAATTTGTTGTTTTTATTCACCCTTCATAAATCACGATCATTTTGAATTCTTATCTAATCCTCTCAGTGGACACCTTTCCACTCAACAACATGTATGAACTCAAATAGGGCTTGGATAATCAAAGGGAAAAATATAGGACAACAATGAATGATTCCAGGGAAATTGCCACTGAATATCATGTATTGTTTCTTTGTAAATTGATTGTGGGTCCATTGACGTCTCCAACCTCAACCTTCTAAATGGTTGGAATCGGTATAATAAGGAAGCACACTGAGAGGGACTGTGTGTAACGCAGTGGTTAAAAAAGTAGACTTTGGGTTTGGATCCCAGCTCTTTCCCTTACTAGGTGTATAAACTTGGGCAAGTAACTGAACTGCTTTGTGCCTCAGCTTTTGTGAATCTATCCACATATAAAACTGGGTTGCCGTATGCTCCTAAGAGGGCAAGTTTAACATATTATATATAGTATTACACTATATGATATTAGAAGTATTATATTAATGTAATATAAGGGCAAGTAAAACAGGACAAGTATAACATTAAACAGGTTAATTTTATAAGTAGTATGTAGTAGTGAACACATTTCAATGAAAATGCAAGCTCAGTATATTTTAAACTAAACAGTATAGGCTTTACTTTTATCTGGAGATACCTTTTTCTCTCATTTTGTACTTTTCCCTCTTTCCTTATCTCTCAAGAAAACCAAAAATTAGATATTTGCCTTGACTGTAGATTAACTATACATCTATCCTTCTATCCCCAGAGCGTTTCTGTCATTTTCTTTCATTATAACTGTAACACTTTTGTTAACATACATTAATCATCAATTACGTGCAACACTGTGGATGCCACATGCAGAATGGACATCTTTTTAAATGAGCAGCCTGATTAAATGGAGTTGGTATACACTAGTTGTGACACATAGGCCTTCCAAAAAGGAGAAGACAGGAAAACGCACAATTGAAAAAAGAAAAAACAAACTGGTGGCCCAAGTGACTACCATCTTGGGTTTTACCAGAGTGTGTTATGTGATTGTGCTCACATAGCATCAAATAAAGTGGAGATTTGGCACTTATTCCCCCGATTTCAACCCTGCCTACCCATATACCAACTCACAGCTTCAATGGTCCAGGGTGATGGTGATGACCAGATGAACCTGATACCTTTCAGACCTCACCTCCATCTTCTATTGAAGAGACATTGCCATTGGGCAAAATGCAAATATTTATGCTCAGGTGTAAGCAATTTCAGCAAGTAGCCAGTACTTGTAGCCTTCTTCATCTCTGAATGAATAGCTTTTGATTGACTAAATTGTAAAGCAAAGTCACAAAATCATAGGTATTGTAGTTAGTAATGATCCTAGAGATTATTTTTTTTAAAGCCTCTCCTTTAAGAGATAAGGATATTGACACACAGATAAGTCAAGTGATTTTCCCAAGGTCACATGGAAAGTCAATGGCAGAACTAGGACCACACTTTTGTATCCACAGTGCTCTTTGCCTCTGGCACACTTTTCTTCCCTCATTCCACATTCCTTTTACTGTAAGGTGATTTGAAGAAAACCCACTTGACAAAAGCTACCACAGTTCAAAATAATGTGAGAAAGTAATTAATAATTATGTACGTATATGTCATGTTTCTTTAGTTCCGTATTTCCATTTAAATTGTATTAGGTTTGTCATGGACTGAATTTTGCCCTCCCCCAAAGTTTGTATGTTGAAACCTTAACCCCCAATGTGACTATACTGGAGATAAGGCCTTTAAGGAGGTTATTAAGATTAAATGAGGTTGTAAGGGTGGAGCCCTAATCCAATAGGACTGGAGTTCTTATAAGACAAGAAAGATATACCAGGCATGTGCATACACAGAGGAAAGGCCATAAATAGACACAGTGAGAAGGCTGCATCTGCAAGCCAAGGAGAGAGGCCTTAGGAGATACCAAATCTACCTCCAGAACTGTAAGAAAATAATTTTCTTTGTTTAAGCCACCCAGTCTGTAGTATTCTGTTATGGCAGCCCTAGCACATTAATAAGGGCTGGTTCAAGATCAAGTGTTCTGCCTAGTGAGAGTTTTAGAAATGAGCTCTCATTTCTGCCACTAAATGCTAGAAGTAAAGCTATCACATTTAGCCCATAGTAGGATTGTTCCCTTGGTAAATAACTAGAACTCACAAACAGTCTTTTTGAACAAGAAATGTGATTCTATTTGGCTGGACTCATATGTCACAAATGAATTGCTGTCACCATGGTAGGAAAGCCAACCCAACAGTTCACCTTGTGGGACCAATCCCTTCGGCCTTCATCCTCCCTCTCCAGTCTCCACCACGCTGCGTTCATTTTTACAGTCACATTTTTGTTTGAGAAGAAAAGAATGTAGAAACAGATAAATAAGTAGTTCATGTTTGTCAAAGAGAAATTGTAGTGGTGGGTCAAAATGAGTGAGCAGAATTCTACTCCACGTCTGGTTTGGAAGATGACAACCAATTTCAGCAACTCGGTGTGTGGAATATTGGATTTGTAACATTATCCCTTTCACACCCTCATCATCATGCGCATAGCTCATACCTTAATTTCATGAGTGATTCACCAGAATGAATGTGGTGGGAGAAAGTTTTGAGATGGGGCACCAGCTGGCTGCAGCCTTCCCTCTTGGCTGTGAGTAAAAAGAAACATTATAATGACTGAGGCTGCTTTGAGTTAGAGTCTCCATGTGATTCTGGCTCCTTGCTTCCTACCCCATGATGTCTAACTCTTTGGCCTGGCTTTTGATGTTCCTTTGCTTGTCTGTCCCACACAATTCACCCAGACTGATGTCACAGGCCTTCTCAGCACCAATTCCATCCATTGGGCTCACCCCCGCTGATTCTCTTCCCAGAAATACCCTCCCCCTCATCTAAATTCTGCCCATTTTCAAAGCTCACCTTCAGTCCCATTCCCTTTAAGAAACCCATGAAGATATTCAATTGTCCTCATCTTTGCTTTTCCCAAACTGCTTTTGCAATTTGTTATTACCACATAATTAGTATCTTATTATATACTCTTTTATCCATAAATTGTCTCTGTTTAACTTTATGTAATACTGGTGGCTATGTAGAGGCAGTCCTGCATGGAAGAAGAATTATGTGTTTTAGAAATAAACAGATCTAGGTTGAAATTCCAGATCTGCCATTTATGAGTTGAGTGACTTGGGTAAGTTACTCAACCTTCCTAAGCCTTATTGGCTCTGTAGTGTTCTTGTAAGAATTAAGCTAAATTATCATGTATACGGTGTGCTTCTTTCATGTATATTGATCTTTTTTCCTCCACCATTAATAATATTAAGTTACATAGAATTTTTCAATTTACAAAGCACTTTTTTTTTTATATCTCCTATCATTTATGAGCTCTTTCCTTTGTGTGATGATTCTAAGACTCTCTGTGGAGTTAAGTTATTCATGTTTTCCATACTGGAAGAGCTGGAGGCATACAGGAAACACCATCCTAACTGGAGCTGTTGCAAACCCAAGATAGGCTGAGACTTCAACCACCCTCTTCAGAAGAGAGAAGGAAGAAGCCAGCCGCAGTGCAGGGGGAGCTGGGGAAGCTAAATGGGCTATAAGACTGGCTCCTTCAGGACCTCAGTTTGTCCAATATATAGTGTACACAGAGTCACTGTTTGATCAAATCCCAGTACCCTAGCAAAGTCTAATCTGGTGGGTGGAAATCAGAAATTAGAGTCTTAAGGACAGTTGTCAATCAAAGTCATTTGGGTGACAGCACACAGGTAATCAGCCCACTTAAGACATATGCCATGAAGAGAAGACCAAAGCAACAGGGTCCTTGGAGCCAAGCCCTGGGAGATTTAGGAAGGGCATCATCTGGGCTGCAGCCGAAGGCTTTGGGATCTAGAAAAGAGTCCCATTTTCAAGATAACAGGAGCAGAAAGCATGGCCAAGGTGACAAAGACCAGAAAAGGCTAGAACTCAGAGGCCAGATGTGTCCCTGGGCTCTTGGTAGGCAAACCAGACAGTAGAGTCATGGTAACAAGACTCATTTCAGGTCCTACCAGCTGGTCACCTGGGCCTTATTCGCTTTCTTCTGCCTGTATCACTTTGAAAGCAGCTGACCACCTGGTAACCTTGGCTTGAGGGACCAGCCAAGGTAATAGGCAATAGCTCTTGACTCAGGATTGTACCAGACTTCTCTCTCACTTACCCTTTTTTTCCTCCCTGTCTCTATAAGCCTCACGGTTGTCTGCATATCTAATTCTCCTCCATCTTTGGATAACTCATTTAAACAGCCTTTTCAGGCTTAGCTGTCTCACACATACACACATCTAAACATGACCCTCGACCCTGCATTCATGCACTTAGTTTAAAGCAGTGCCTGCCACTCTTGGAAAAGGTGTCAGCAGCATTTACTTTCAGCCCTGGCCAGGGTGCCCTCACCCTCTAATTAGAGCCAACCATCTGGACAGGCCAGGGCTTGCCCTGCTCTTGTTTGGCCCAGGGACCAGACGGGGGGTGGGATAGGGACTGGCTGAGCCTGCTGTAGAGAACGTTAGTGACTCCAGCCGGGAGAGCCAGGGCAAGGTCACAACTGACAGGCACATAAAGGGCTGTCTTGACCCATTTGTTGGGAGACAACCATGAACTTCGGAACAATTCTGCCCTGGAGAATGGAGTGATTCGATTTTCAACTTCAGGCTCTTGCCTTGGCTAGCTTCCTTAGCAGCTAAAATAAGCCATCTGCTTAACTTCCTATGCCCACTTGCTTACTGGAGAAATTGTTTGTCTGCCCTCCCACCTGGCTAAAGCTCACAGAGGAAAGAACTAAAGATGCCTGGGGGCCTTTTCCAATCTCTCCTGAAAGCGTCAAAAGATTTTTACTCTTTGGAAATGTATTTCCTGTCTTATTCCTTAGTCATTTTTGGAAAACATTTCACTGGCTTCATTTTCCACTCAGTAAAATGGAGGTGGTCTCCTCGGTACCACAGTATAGTAAAAAATACTCTTACAGTTACCTTGACCCCAAATTTACAGCACAACTGAGGAGTTTATATCTTCACAGATAAGAAGACTTTTCAAAGTGATAACACCACACTGGAACACTTAAAGAATTGCTCCTCTACTGATCTGCACTGCAAATAGTGACTCCTGTGCTTCCTGGAACGCAAACCACATTTCCATTTCACAGAGAGTATTTCTAGCACACTTGAACTGTGTCCCAAGTCTTTAATTCTGCAAATTCTAACTAAAAGCCAGGACTTTAAAACAGTACAGCTTGGGTAGGGCAAGGAAAATGACTCCAGCACAAAACCCTTCAACGGCCCCCCGTTCCCTACAGCACAACATCAGAATTTCCTCACCAAGCACGTGGTATCCTTCCCAGTTTTCCCCCAAGGTAGCTTTCCAGCTTTATCCCTTCCACTCTCTTCTGAGTGATTTTTGTATCAACATAACATACCAACAACTCATGGAAAGAAAAGTGGCCTCCCTGCCCCTAAATTACACGTTTAAGTGTAGTAGTCCCTTTCTTGTTAAGGAGATCTTAACATAGCAATACAAACTGGATAAACTTCATGAACTTCACTCTGAAACCAAGAATTGCTTCAGACTGACAGTTCTGATATGGAGAACATTCTAAGATGTCCTGCATTGAGGAAAGGACTTACCCTGGAGCAGAAAGGCAGTTAATCATGAAACCCTGCAAAAATACTTTGTTTCAAAGAGAAAATTCTACCAATATCTCTTTCTCGAATTCTTTTAGAATTCTATGAGAACAGAATATAGAGCTGCTTGTATACCTGCTCCTTCTGACATCAACCTCCTCCTCACCACCAAGCTCCAAACTCAGAACTAAAATCTACTAAATTATTTAATGAGTTTTTAAGGCCCTTATAATATTTGATTCTGGGAGTCTGAGTCCCCCTTCCTAAGGGTACAGTCACAAGTGTGTGTGTCTGTGTGTGTACGTGCATGTGCACATGTGTTTGAACAGTTGTGTGCATGTGTGTGTGTGTTTGGATGATTGGTGGGTACATTCTCATGCTTTTGGCCAGACCCTCCTGATCTGTATATGCCATATTGCCTGCTGTTCCTAATCCTGAGACCTACCCTAATTCTTGGAGTTCTTGCCCCATTTTTCATTGTAGGATAACAAGTATCTTGACTGTAATCTATTAATTGAATAATTGAATAAACTTGTTTCCCTCCAGTGCGAGCATATTGTTTGCACACAGTGTCATCCTGGGCCCTCCAGCTATGGAAGGCCTGCCAGATATGTTTATTAAACCCCCTGTGCTTGGAAAGAACACAGAAAACTGTCATCTAGAGCAATACAAAAGTGCCTATCTCAGCTGGAGATCTCGCTGTTATGAATAAAGGAAGAGTTTGTGGTACAGTTTTGAGATGTAAAGAGAAAAAGCTTCCCCATGGTGCAAATGTGTTGTAACCCTCAGGCGAGAAAAAAATATTGAATTGTTGCTGGCAGTACAATGTAATTATTGAGTTAGCAGCAGCTATGTTTCTAAGCTTCTTAAGGTAAAAATCACATTAATTTGGCCTTCTCCAAAGGACATTTCAGGTTGTTAAATGGAACTGTTGAAACATTTTTTCACTAATGAACCTAGCCAACCAAAAGCCATTTCCACTTAAGTCAAATGCTGGGCAAGTTGGCGGTGAAAGAGGAGACGTGCTGCCCTGGAGGCTGCCTTTGTCCGCTTGAGGTCACACTGCCTTGGGATGTGTTTTCCAAGCTCCCTAGGTGCAGGCATTTGACCTAGGTGGTAACTGAGTGGGAGGCAGAATAGAAATCACGGTGCTGTACTCAGAAGATCAAGTGAGTCAGACATTGGCCTCTTCCTGAAGGACAGAACTCGTGGTATACCCCCTGGGAGGATGGGCATGAGGCCATGAGCCTTCCAAGATGCAAGATGCTCTCTTCTAGACAAAAAAACCCTTCAGCTCCTACAAAATGGTGGTGTTTGTCCCTTTGCTCCGATTCCTCAGGGCTTAAGCAGTTTCTGAGTCACTGTAGGCTCTGCCCCTGAATTTCACCACCTCTTCCAGAAAGGGAAAAGAGCCAGGGGTGCTCTGTCATCCAAACTCAGATTTAAGGTCATTCTTTGGTGCTCAGGTATCATAATACATTAAGCAGGAACCTATATATTCCTGCAGTGAGGCCCTCCATGAAATGTCAATGGGAAAAAAAATCTGTACTTTCTGTTGCTAAGGCAGAGTCAGGCTGCCAGGCCTGGTAGGTTCACTGGGTGTGCTTCTCTTGGATATCGAGAGGATGATTTTCTTGGCAACCAGGTCAAACTCCTTTGTTGCTTGCCCTCCTTACTCTACTGGGTGGGATCAGGGCAATGTGCTCAAAGAAGGGGATTCATGGGTAAGGAAGTAAGGTTGAGGATCTCTTGACTTACCATTCTTCAGTATTAATAGTATTAACATATAACTAATTGATTCAAGGAGACAGTGTGGTGTTGTGGAAAGAGCTGGCATTGAAGCCACACTGGACATATTCTTTAGAATCGTAGACGTGGGCAAGCCACTTATCCTCACTGAGCATCAACTTCCACATCTATAAACTGAGTTTTAACAAATGCCTGATTTGTAAGGATTAGATGTAATGCCTATAAAGAGATTAGAATCATATCTGGCAAAGAGCAGAACCAATAAATTTAGCTAGTATTTTTTTTTAATTGATTTTTAAAAAGTAGCTAAAAGACCCAAAAGAGTGAATCTAGTTTGCAAGAGTGCTCTCCTTGCAAGGAGTCTTACAGGCATGTGCCTTTGCCGGGGGCAGGGGGTTGGGGGTGGGGGTGGGGGTGGGGCGGGGAGGCAGTCCAAGATGTTCTGCCTCAGTTTGGAGCAATTGGAACCTTGTTTTTAAAATTTCCCCTGTAGGCTGGCACAATGCTGACATTGAACCTGAGCATGAGTTGGCAGGATGACTGTTCAACAGACTTGAACTGCAAAGCCAGGCATGAGCCCTATGCTGTCTACCAGATCCTTCTGCAGCCTTTGGTGTGAGTCACCCACTTATTCATATATATGTATTTTCTTTTTTTTAACTGAAAAAAAAGAGTTTAGTGATAAAGTTTTAAAAGTGCTTTCAAAATACAAAGTTTTTAACATTAATATTGGACTAGAGCATTGGTGGTTTTATTGGGGATAATGTGCCCACTATATTCAGCATATTCTTCTGGGCAGGGAGATCTCCAGAGTTCTAAGAGAGGATAGGATAAAGAGGGGGGGAATGGCAAAAAAAGAGATCTTCCTTTTATGAAATCAACTTCTTCAGAACTCTAGAAAATTGCATTTCTACACTCAGCTAATTTTCCAAAAGAGAGAGAGAAGCTCTCCAGGACTTGGGATAATGCAATACTTTAGTGTTTCAGTACAATGTGACACATTGTTAGAAGGTAGCACCTGAATAACATTACTGACTGTACATCATGTGGCAGACCATTTAAAGACATTGTCTATTTATTGATCTCAATGACCGTGCAGGGAGATGGAAGAACATCCCTATTTTAATGATCGGCAAACTGTGTTTCAGAGAGGTGAAATAATCTGGTCACTTTCACACAGCTTCTGATGTTTGACTCCAAATTATGACCTTTCCTTAATATTGTACTGCCTCTATTAGAGCACAAAGGCAAGTCTGTCTCCTCCTTACCTCTTGGTCGGAGCTTCCCAGCATGCTTTGCAGCATGGAGTGTAACAATAGCCCACCCTGGAGGGAACAAAAGCTGGGATAACTATGTTACGTACCTTGGTATTATTTGCGTGGCCAAATAAAGCTATCTTGCTACAGATGTAACCTTCGATAATTTATTGATGTAAAAGTGGCCTCAGGTACCAGGTTTTTGGCAGCTGTTACACTGTCAGAGTACACTGTAGAACATGCCAGCCATGAATATTTTATGTGGAGAAGAAATGGAAAAATACACCTTTCAATATATCAGTTCCCGGCCCTGATCTTCCTTACTGAAATATGAATCGAATCCCATTTCTGAATTTGATCAACCAAAACTGTGCAAACTGAGAGCTCCTTAAACTGGATTTCAGCAGTGAATTGATTTGAGCCCCAGTTTTTGTTGAGCACATCAGCTGTTTATGTCAGCCCGTCCTGTAGTGGTGGGTTAGTGACCTCAGTGATATGTTGGAAACTACAGACCTAACTGTCAATAGGATTGGCTTGGCCCTTTATTCTTCAGCGGCAGATAAATAGAGCCCCATTCAGTTGGTTCATTGTGTAGGGATTTGTTGGAGTTTTATTTATGCAGATTTGGAAGCAGTTGGAGATCATCAACATCCAATACACCCTCTGTCAAATATTTCTCTTCCATTGTTGGGTTATTAAAATATGGGTTGGAAGGTTGGGGGATTCTGTCCTTTTTAGAAGCAAATACTTTTAAAAAATAATCAAAAGGGCATTTTTTTATTTGTATTTTTTTGGTATCCAGGGTACCTCTGAGTAGTAGATTTTTGATCTCTAGCCCATCCTCAAAACTGAAAACCAATCCTCCATTTCTCCAGGGCTTACCTTTTCATCACTTGAAGACCAGTGGTTACATGATTTGGACCCACTGAGGAAGGTAGAATGATATCAGTTCAAAAGTATTGGATACCTGTGGAGCACTTTGCAAGATATTGCAGGATTTTCTGAGCTTTCTATAGAACTACACAGAAGTATTGCTGAGTACTTTGCAATATGAATTCCTGCAATTTGCAGGAATTTGCCACGCTTTTCAGGTGATCATACTAGGTAAGTGCTTCATTTTTATCTCAATTGGTTGATTTTGCGCTTTCATTATATTACTGCATTTAGGTTTTACATACTTGGGGGCTTATGGTTTTTCTGTTTTTTGTTTTTAACAGATCTTTAATCCTATCTCCTCTGATGAGCACATAAGCTTAGCTGTATCTTTAATTGATGCTCTCTTCAACTCTATATGCTAAATTGCAATTCCAGGATCTACCTAAAGAGATAGACAGTTTAATCAATGTACAGGTTACTCACTTTAAATAAATGCCTTTCAGACTTAGTAAACACCATTAGGGGAAACATGGATGGTTTAAAATAAGGTAAGCGATTTATGTTTCCTCAAATGAAGCCCTTAAATTCATTTAACAAATGAAATACTTATATGACCCTTGGAAAATCTATTTTTGTATAAAGTTTGCTTTTTTGTAATTGAGCAAGATTCTTTTAAGGCAGATTAAAAGGTTTAACAGCTGTTGGCAGCTGTTAAACCTTCTGGTAATATTTCAGGGTTCTAAATTTCAAATGCTAAGATAGGCCCCCCAATTAATATTTGCTATAACATAAAATATATTTATCAAAAGGAGTTTAATTAATATACTGAGCATTTGAGAATTAAAGCTCTATAGATTTTTTTTCAGACATATAAGTAAAGGGAGTGCCAAATTATTACTGAGTTTTATGGATAAGCCAGAACCTTTTATTAAACTTCCAAAGCTACCTAACTTGTAACCAAAAGTGAATGCAGATACTGGGAGAATAAGTTTCATCACACTTGATTTCTGAGTCACAAACCCCTGGTGACTATCCCTGCTTCATCCCAATGAGAAGGTGATAACTTCGCGTTTTCCTTTTTTGTGCCCATGTTCTTATAACTAGCTGGTACAGAGTCAGAATGAAAACTCAGGTCTTCTGATTCCTAGCCTAGAGGTCTTTCCACAATTGTACCTTTCTTGAATGTTCTGCTTCACACCGATGCTAAATAAATCAAACATGAATATCTAGTCTATTCAATTTTAGAAGAAGAATAAAAGCACATCCTCTTTCCTACCAATCGGCAAGCTTGGTTTTTGGCACTAGAGTACTAGAGTACTTGGTTGATTAGAAGTAATAAAGCTTCAAGGTATTACAAAAGATCATTAATCACCAGAGTCTATTTTCATGAAAGAATCGTGGACTGGATTTTTCCTGGGCGTTCCACTTTTAATATTCTTTTCTCTTATTCCCATAAATGTACTGATACTGATCAGATATGGGTGTAAATTTCTTATCTCAGAAATATAGTTATTTAACAATAGGATTCTTTTAAATGGCAAAAAATCCCTAGTGAATTTAAATTATTGTTTGATTCAGAAAATCATCAATACTCACAAAAATATCTGTCTCCAGCAGCCCCAAACTCCCACCACTAGTCAAAATTTGAGTTAAGTCACTGAAAAGCTCTCCTTTAAATGTCAATATAATCATAATAATAATTACCATTTGTTGAATGCCTGCTGAGGGGCAGACTAGATGCTTTACATACATTACATCTTTAATCCCCACGTCTGTCATTCAAAGTCTGCGTTATTATCCTCATTCTAAAGATAAGGATAAGCAAGTTGCCCAAGGCCACACAGCTAGTAAGTCTTAGGGCCAAGGCTTGAATCCAGGTCTCTGTGTTTCTGAAGCCTTTTCATTTCTCCCTGTAAGATGGAGTAATGAATGCATGAAACTATACTGATCAATGACACTAAGTCCACATTACTTTGAAACTAACGAAGGTCCTGAAATAATAACCCTGGGGAAGATGCCACAGAACTTATGGTAGAGTATATAAAGACTTATCTTCATTTCCTTTATGATTTTACCTCAATCCAATGGCTTTGCCCTCCCCACTCCATATTTTGCATCCTTTGGCCTGCCAGGGTAGAATTGGCTCTTTTTGGTTACTCAGTCTATTACCCTTCATTCAGATGTATGCTTTGATGTAGAACCAAAGTCTGAGAATTCCAGCACCATCTGGTGACAAAGAAGGAACAGCCAATCACCACCTGTCAGGCAGTCACAGATAGAAGAATGACCACAGCTGAGCCTGCACTGGCCATGTGTCAGTATGCTCCCCTCCCAGGCTGCTGCCCTGGGGTGGCCAGGACTCCAGACCTCTGTGCAGTGATTCAGTGTAGGGTGTAGGGTTTCCCAACAAACTCATATCAGATTTTTCCAGCATGACCAGAGTCCTCATGTGCCCTCACACTGTATTCCAGCAAGGGTGAGGTGATCTGATTGAAAACATTTTGCAACTTGTGCAACACAATGGCTGGATGGTTACTGGTGATCATGGTCTCAGTACTTGTAGTCCCCCAGACCTGCCTCTGGATCTTTGCACATACTGTTTCCTCTTCCTTGTCTTCTTGCTTCCTGTCCTTCCTTCCACTCTTTTATGAGGTTAATGCCTGCACATCCTTCAGGACTTGGCTTAGATGCCACCCACTATGACCCTCAAAGCTGGATTTAATGATTTTCCTTATGTCACCATAGTGACCCAATGCCTGCTCTTCTTGCAACAGCTATCACTAATCTCAAAATGGCATTTTAAATTATCTTTCTCTTTTAGAAGACTAAGATCACTGAAGGCAGAGACTTAGGAACAATGTTGCATCTAATTAAGATGGACTCTGGAATCAGACAAAACTAGTTTCAAATCCTGACTTCAGCATGTACTTACCTACCTTACGTTGGGTAAGGCTAACCTTGGATTAAAGAACCACCCAGAGCTTCAGCTTTCTCATCATCAAGACTGTGATGATAATATAAACCATCTTGTTCAGTTGTTTTGAGGATTAATTGCAATAATGAACATAAAGTACTCACGACAATACTTGGTATATAATACGTGTGTAATAAAAGTACAGATATTCTGTAAATTATTGGTACTACATTTCCTACCAGAGTGCCTGCTTAATAAAGATATTTAGAATTCTGACTGTATTGAGAGCTTGAAAAAGACAGAGCAGTTGACAACATTAACAAGAAGTTCCCCTATTGGATCTTAAAGGGTCTCTGGTAGTTTGTTGTCTTTTCTGTGCTATTGTGAATAGCTGATAATTGCTTGTTTAGTGCTAAATCCTCCCTTTCAACATCAACAGCTCCCTGCTTTTCTGTTCCAAATTAGCAGGAGAGGGAAGAGCAAGAGATATAGAAGCTGCAATTGAAGATCAAACCCAAGGTCTATCCAGGGCCCAAAGGACATATCAATGAGCCCATCATACTCAGGCACAGTCAACCAGACTGCAAGCTCAAAGAGACAGAATTGTCATTTTTGTTCACTGTAGCGTTGCTAGCATACTGTATAGGTCTGACACATAGAGCACACTCAATAAATGTTTGCCGAATGAAGCAGTAAACATATCTGAAATGTTTGAATCAGCCCAGTTTCTGTTAGGAATCATGTAGCCCTATGATTGACCAGTTTGGCCAACTTTTTTTATTTTTTGGTTGTGCCAGGTCTTAGTTGTGCCAGACAGGCTCCTTAGTTGTGGCATGCGAACTCTTAGCTGCAGCATGCATGTGGGATCTATTTCCCTGACCAGGGATTGAACCCCGGCCCCCAGTAATGGGAGAGCAAAATCTTAATCACTGCACCACCACGAAGTCCCAGTTTGGCCAACTTTAAAACATTTTACTTATATTTGCATTACTAATACCTGAAGTGATACAGAGAGGATTTCTTCTTACAGAGCCTGTATTCATCTTACTTAACTTCTAAGAGATTTCCTCATTTTCTATTATTTTCAGGATTTTGTGGACATTTAGAAAATGTAAACCACCCATTTCAATAGTCTTATCTTAAAGACGCTGACTTTAAATGAGAAATGTTAAAACGTAAATGATAAAAAAGCAAAGGGACTATTTTGAGAAAGTGGAAGAGCAACTGATACATGTGCGTTTCTGTGTAGTGTGTGTTTAGGAGGTGTGTGTGTGTGTGTGTGTGTGGTGTGCTGTGGTGTAGTGTGTGTGTGCGCGTGCGCATATGCAGCCAATATTCTTCGATAGAGATAAGGATTGTAAGGATGCCAATAATGACAGAACAGGACTTGGTAAGTAGGACTCTAGAGAAAATCGTGCCTAAATCACCCACAATTGATATTTAGTGTGGAATGAAGTTATTTTTATCTTTCTAAAATGGAAATAACCCTATAGTAAGTATATAACTAAACTGTATATTTCTATAATGTTCAAATACTAGTGCAGAGAAAGAATTGTTTGAGTCATACCAATCAACTCCATAAATATAGCCCCAAAGTTCTTTTAATTGTTTTTGTTTTACTTTTTGGCAATGTATATTGTACAGATGAAAAAAATACCCAAATGAGCTGGCTTGACATAATTAAAATATTTAAATCAAATATCTGATAGTTCATGTGTTTAACTATAGGTCTTCACCTGTATGGGTAAGGAGTGTGTTTACTTACAACTGTCCATTTTCTATGCTTCAAACCCCAGTTCAAACCTCACTCACTCCAGTAACTTCTCCAAGGAATGAATTTCTCTGTCCTCTAGGCTTTCAGAGCAAAGCTCTGGGCTTCAGCATTACCTGGGGCCACCATCTACTCTTGGGCAGAGAGAAGACACAACAGTCTACAATTAGGCCACTATTCCAACAGTGCCTTGGATGAATGGACTGTGCTCAATAATATCACACGCAAGACAGGACCATCCACAAGAAATCAGTCCATCCAGCATCAACGCTTGGCAGGCCCTGAGGGCTTAGAAAGTATGCAGTATGTATGAAAGCATACTGCAACACTTTTTTCTTTTTGAATGACAGAGAAGATTGTAGATGTTGTTGATAAATGTTATTTTTTAAAAATATGTGTGGCCATTTTAGTGTGGCTTATCAGTACAGAGTGGTCCTCAGTACAGAGTGCACATGGAACAGAACAGAAGAAGGGAGCCCCAGGTCTGCAGGTAGTGATTTTGGATCTTGAGACAATCACTTGAACCTCAGTTTTCCCATCTATGAAATGGATATGTTGATGTCTCACAAAGTTGTAAAGGATCCAATGGAATAACCCATGTAAAGCATTAAGGATGTGCCTGGCACATAGTAAACTCCAGAATATTTAACAAATATTAGTTATGGAAGAGTACTTTGAAAATAGCACAAAGCTGTATGTATCAAACAATTATCATTATTAAATGAGACGACTATTGAGTATAAAATGCTAGCAACATATTGGGATAAGGTATTAATAGCTCGAGATAAAATGGTTACCGTCCATATATGACTCATTTTTTTTTCAGCTGGATGTGTTTCTTTACAATACTGATAGTCATCCAAATCTTTAGTTTCTCTTTTTCTATTAATGCTGGCATAGGGGTTAACTGCTTTAAAAATTATAAAATTCATAAATAATTGTTTTTAAATGTATCCTCTAGATAGGAATTATCTCCCAAAAATGTATAATAGGTTTTTTGGGGGGTCTTTTAGCCCTCAAACGACAAGATGTTACTTTTCTATCACCCCTTCACATACTGCTCAGCGGTAGGATACAGTGTCTGTGATCTCAGATTGGAGACTTGCAGCCCCCAGCCGCACGCGCCTTCTGCCTGATTTAGGTAACTAGGGAGGACCTCTTCCTGCGTGTTTCTTTGGTCCTGTCAGGCAGACCTTGCTCTCCTGGCTGTGGCAACCTGGTGTAGTCTCCAGGCCAAGTGAGCCTGTCTCACTTTCAGGTTTTGTCTGTTTCTTTAAAGAGAAAAATGTAAACAGGGAAAGAGGGTAGGTACAGTGGAAGGGGAGGGAGGGGAGGTGGGAGGATAAGAGACATCAGCCAAGTAATTGCCCTAAATTACATGCTGTCTGCTGACTGGCCGTGAGGAAGGACTGAAGTGGGGCGCCGGGTGCTTCCTGGGCACCGGCTCTGCCACTCCTGCACAGAAATACTCCCCTAAAATTCCCAGGGGTTCTTTCTTGGAAGATATATTGTTTGAGGGGCTATAGATTGAGATCTTTGGGGTGTGGAGAAGAGGAATTAATCTGACACACTGATGCCTTCTTCCCTCCATGAGTTAAGGGAAACTGACACCTCTCACTTATCTGGGGTATGCACATTAACACAGAGGGATACATGTGAAAACAATCTGAATTTGTACTAAATAGCATTAAGTGTCTTTCTCCCATTCTATATGTAATAAGAAGCAAAGAAACAGGCATCATTTACAAAATATCTGCTTATATTTTTGCCCCATGATCGTGATACCTGCCAAAATCATGAATTTCCAGTATGACAAAGAAAATTAAGCTTGGTCTCTACCTAAGTTAATTCTGAGATGTGCACATCAGTTGTATAGTGAAGTGACACTGCTTAATCCCAATAAAGCTCCCAATCTGATAAGGAGTAAGAAATATTAGGAATCGCAGGAGTCTTAATACTGACAGACCTGGGTTTGAATCTTTACTCAGCCACTCACTGTCTATGTGACCTTATGCTCCAAGCCTCTCTGATTTTAAAATGGGCATAAATGTACTATTAACTTTAAGGATTAGCTAATGCAAAGTCCTATGCCCTGTGTCTTATCTGCCCCATAGGAGACATTTAATAAATAATCTTTGCTATCTAAAGAGTTGAGCTGGCCTGAATTCAGTTGGAATAAATATGTCACCATCATTAGAATCTCAAACACAATGCAGATGTTTTTTAAAACGTGGAAACACTATGCTGCAATAGACTTGGAAGAGCTTTGAACATGAAGGTCATGATGTCTTTACAACCTGGTTAGCTTTTTTATTTGCTTTAATTGGGGTTTATTTGAGCTTGGATGATGAGAAGGATATATTTGGGCAAATCTGACAATACAAGAAGACGAGTCCTTTGTTTCAGCTCCCCACTTTGGATCCCTGAAGAGATCATCCCAGTCAAAACCTTCTGAATGCAGCACAAAGCAGGTTCTGATTCTGAAGAAACTGTGCAGTCCCTTTAACCTGCACAAAAATATTTCAAGGGTAACTAGAAAGTACGTAAGAGGATTCAGACATTCCGTGACATACATTTAAAATTCTTCCCTTTCCAAATGATAGCACCATAATATGCAGAAGCAAAGTGCATCAAAAAGATGAGAGTCCTTTGAGGCAGGCATTTGGAGAGCCGGGTAAGTATTATTTGAAAAATAATCCTCAAAGAAGGATCAGGAGAAGAAAGCATGTAAGTGAGGGGCACAGAGGCTGAGGCGCTGTATTTGCAAATGAGACTTGCAATAGGAACTTGACCTGCTCAGGTAATTTTACCAAGTTCTAAACCCTGAGCAGAGTACCCAGTTACCCAAGCCTCTTACTAAATGTCTGAGAAAATATGCTCACCTCCGTGCAGTGCAAGCACTGGGGAGCCGTGGACCTGCTTTCGATCTGCCTGGGCTGTGAACACAGAGTTAGGAGCTGACTGCAGGCATTGGGGCGTTCTATAGAAAGGCTCACTCAGTCCACTCAGAAAGTAAAATACTGGCAAGATTGCAGCTGAATCAATAGCAGTGACACTGCCAAGCTACTAGTCAAAGAGGACAATAATAATAATAGTTCTTATTCAAGGAGAGCTCACTAGGTACCAAGCACCATTAAAGTATACATATTATTTTGATTTTTGCAACAACTCTGTATGTAATACCTATTTTTGTTCCCCTTTTATAGATGCAGAAATTGAGGCTCAGTGGTTTAGTAACTTGCCCAATATCATCGCTGGTCAGTGGCAAAATGATAACTTGAACTCAAAGTTGCCTGGCTGCAAAGCCTATGTTTACTGCATAGGCAGAAGAATATAATAACAAAAGGAGAATAAAATAAAATGTCTGATTGGAGGTTCTTGCCTCTGACATCTAAGAGTCTTCTTCAAATTGTAGGGCTCAGCTGGCCCAAGAGTTGCCCCTAACTTTGAAGAGATCCTTAAATGGGATTCAACATTTTTTTCTAATTTTTCTGACACCATCTCCTCTCTTCAGAATATACTTAAAAAACAGTACAATCTATCATCTCTTTACTTTCCTCCTAAATGCTATTTTTAAAATATTTAATATTTGTAACTCTTTCTAAGGCTATTTTCCTTTGTTAGGTCCAAAACTAAGGATGTGTTAGTGAAGGTATAGGCTAAGCTGTTGTAAAAAAGTATCCGTGACAGGCAATGGCATAAATAAGCTAGAAGTTTATTTACCTCTCTCTACTAATTGTCCAATGGTGCATGCATGGTGGGCAACTCTGGCATCCTCAATACCTGTTTCCAAGGTTGTTTGAGCTGTCAGCACTCAGACAGCAGGAAGAATGCAAAGGAAAACACATGGCAAGTGGGTTCGACTTCGAGGCAATGACCCTGAGTGGCACATACCACTTCAGCTGTCATCTCATTGGCTTAGATGCAGCCTCATGAGCACACCTAGTTGCAAGGGAGTCTGGGAGATGCAGACTTTTGTTGGGCCGTCACATGCTTATCTGAAACTCAGGTCTTCTACTACTAAAGGGAAAAGCAAGAGAGTGGATACAGGGGACAAGCAGCTGTTGCTGCCACCATCCGTTTCTAGTCTGGTCACCAGTCTGGTTCTATTACTGAGGCAATGGAAGTATTAAGTACCAAGTCTTAAATGTTCTACCTCTAAACAGTGGGCTCAGTGCCAGGAACCTTAAAAATAATAAGCAAATAAAACTAAAACAATTGGAAGTTAAAGTTTGTGGACTTCTAGGACACTTATACCACTTCATGGTAAAAATTTGTGGTCAGAACTGCATCAGGCTAGTTGGTTGGGTTGCCAGTTAACAAAAGTATAGTTGGTAGGGAGAGCTGTTTATAACGAGCTGCCAAATATTACATTTGTTTCCCGGCTTGGATGAGTGATGGCTCAATATAAATGTCCATGTTATAAGTAGAGGATTTGTTTAAAAATCATAGAATAGACTTCAAACTATACTACAAGGCCACAGTGATCAAGACAGTATGGTACTGGCACAAAAATAGAAAGGAAGATCAATGGAACAGAATAGAAAACCCAGAGGTAAACCCAAGCACATATGGGCACCTTATCTTTGACAAAGGAGGCAAGAATATACATCGGAAAAAAGACAGCCTCTTCAATAAGTGGTGCTGGGAAAATTGGACAGCAACATGTAAAAGAATGAAATTAGAACACTTCCTAACACCATACACAGAAATAAACTCAAAATGGATTAAAGACCTACATGTAAGGCCAGACACTATAAAACTCCTAGAGGAAAACACAGGCAGAACACTCTATGACATACATCAAAGCAAGATCCTTTTTGACCCACCTCCTAGAATAATGGAATAAAATCAAGAATAAACAAATGGGACCTTTGCACAGCGAAAGAAACCATAAACAAGACAAGAAGCAACCCTTAGAATGGGAGAAAATACTTGCCAACAAAGCAACGGACAAAGGATTCATCTCCAAAATATACAAGCAGCTCATGCAGCTTCATACCAAAAAAGCAAATAACCCAATCCACAAATGGGTGGAAGACCTAAATAGACATTTCTCCAAAGAAGACGTACAGATGGCCAACAAACACATGAAAAGATGCTCAACATCACTCATCATCAGAGAAATGCAAGTCAAAGCCACAATGAGATATCACCTCACACTGGTCAGAATGGCCATCATCAAAACATCTAGAAACAACAAATGTTGGAGAGGGTGTGGAGAAAAGGGAACTCTCCTGCACTGTTGGTGGGAATGTAAGTTGGTACAGCCACTATGGAAAACAGTTTGGAGGTTCCTTAAAAAACTAAAAATAGGACTACCATATGATCCAGTAATCCCACTACTGGGCATATACCCAAATAAAACCATAATCCAAAAAGAAATATGTGCCACAATGTTCATTGCAGCACTATTTACAGTAGCCAGGACATGGAAGCAACCTAAATGCCCATGAACAGATGAATGGATAAAGATGTGGCACATATATACAATGGAATATTATTCAGCCATAAAATGGAATGAAATGGGGCTATGTGTAATGAGGTGGATAGACCTAGAGTCTGTCATACAGAGTGAAGTAAGCCAGAAAGAGAAAAACATTTACTGTATGCTAACTCATATATACAGAATCTAAAAAAAAAAGGGTACTGATGAACCCAGTGAGAAGACAAGAATAAGGATGCAGATGCAGAGAATGGACTGGAGGACATGGGGTTGGGGGTGGGGTGGGGCAAAGGGGAAGCTAGGATGAAGTAAGAGAATAGCATAGACGTGTTTACACTACCAACTGTAAAATAGATAGCTAGTGGGAAATTTCTGTATAGCAAAGGGAGATCAACTCGATGATGGGTGATGCCTTAGAGGCCCAGGACAGGGAGGGCAGGAGGGAGTCGCAGGAGGGAGTGGATATGGGGATATATGTATAAATACAGCTGATTCACTTTGGTGTACCTCAAAAGCTGGTACAAGAGTGTAAAGCAATTATATTCCAATAAAGAGCTTAAAAAATAAAAATTATAGAATAAAATTGCTGGAAGCGATTCTGTCCAGTTCCACATTTTAACAGATGAGGAAACTGAAGCTCGGAATAGTCAAATGACTTCTCCAAAAGTACCAGAGCTGGCTAATAGAGAAGTATTTTGTAGAAGTATTATATTTGCAGTGCTAATGGAGTGAGTGAATGAATGAATGTTTGAATATTAAATAAATATGAAAGGTAAAGCAAGAAGTCATTGAGGAGACTGTAAGTAAACAAAAACATTGTCACTGACAGGTAAACAGACAGATGGCAGATTTAAAAGGTCACATGGCAGTCATACTTAAATTTTATGAGATTTAAGCTTTAAATGGGCCACCTTGAACTAAACATATATTTAATTTCCCCTGGGAACTGTTTTGGCTTTGCCTATAAACACATCATGATGACAGCATGCAGGTTTCCTCTTCTGAAGCTCTGCTTATTCCAGAATTCAATCAGGTTAGGTCAGATACCTTGAAAACCAGGAGCAGAGTCTTCAAAAGAAACCTAGCACAACCCTTTAAAAATGTATTTTTCCTATTATTAAGACAGGGCACTGTCTTGCTGTGCTGTTTTTTCCTGTACCTCGACAGTGTTTCATGAGTCACCTTTGCTTAGCCTGACAGCGGAACGGTTCAGAAGGTCACAG
Source organism: Hippopotamus amphibius kiboko (assembly GCF_030028045.1). Lineage (NCBI taxonomy): Eukaryota > Metazoa > Chordata > Mammalia > Artiodactyla > Hippopotamidae > Hippopotamus > Hippopotamus amphibius. The sequence continues at coordinate 157,436,825 of NC_080191.1, forward strand.
CCTTCTTCCTGGCTCTAAAAACCTGCACATTCCTGGAACGAGGGGCATTGTTTCATGGGAAGAAAGCTAATTAGGTTAAGAGATACATTAATGAGCTCTGCAGTCATCTATACACCGTAAATAAAGAGGAGAAAGGATAACAAGTAAAAGGAAGCCAAAACACATAATGAAAGTCTTAGAAAGTTGCGTTTTCACACAAAAAACTATCTGAGGAAAACCAGAAAGAAAAATTAATTTGCTTCTTCAGTCCTTAGAACACTGATTCCCAACCTTGGTTTTGTGACACTCCAGGATGTCCCCAATTATCTCAATGACTGTCATGAAATGTTCCAAAGAATTCTCAAAATGAAATTAGTTTCATTTCATTTAAAAATAGAGGGCCAGTTGCTCTTTCAAGAGTAAGGGAATCAGATGAGCAACTGGCTGCCACCAGCTCAAAATGTTTCCAAGCACCCGGTTAGGGATGATGAAAGCTGCGTGGCCATTTTGGAATAGAAAGTTTTAATACTTATCTAGAGCTTTTTTTTTTTTTATCTAGACATTTTTAATCTCCCAAATCCCCTTGAGATTTCTTTTTTAAAAATCGAATAATAATAATGACGATGATGTTGTTGAGATGTTTCCTTCACGAACTGACCATGGTGAGGTGAGGCTGTGGAAAACACTAGAAAGGACAGGAGGTTGAGAATCAGATGGTCCTGCCTTGGAAACTGGCTTGGTCACTTGTGGAAGGATTTTAGTTTCTTCTTCTATGCAGCAGGGATAATGGTAAGTACTGATTTCTTAAGAGTGTCATGTCATGAAATGAGATACTGTGTGTAGAGCATGTAGCACAGTGGCTGCCTCACAGTATCTACAGTAACGGAGATGCCTTTCTTACTACCATCTGACTTTTGAGATGGAAGAGCAAGCTGATGTAAATCTCCCTGGTGGTGGTGATGTTGGTGGCCCTGTGTGAGGTGCTGACTGAAGTGTGGGGGAAGGAGCATGTCTGCCACCGTTGGAGACAAGCAGAGCTCCCATCTTGCTTTCTCCAAGAAAATGCACCTCATCCAAGAGCCTGGGTCAGGAGAGGCACAAGCCTGGCTGAGCTGTTTTCTGCTCATTTCCCATTAGCGCGTCTGGGATAGCTGCCTGCCTCCCCATGCCTCAGAGATAGTTCTACTGCACTGTAAAAAAGTGGAGAACAGCACATGAAGCCAGCAGTCTCCAAGTACATGCTGAGATTGAGAGAGCAACAGAGGAAGGGGGAGAAGTGCTTTCTCTTGGGCAGGAAATTCTTAGAATATGAGAGCAGCGAAAGGGACCTTTGAGGTCAATCTTATCAACTCCCTCCCTTAAGGAACAAGGAAACTGAGGCTAGGAAAGATGGTGTGGCCACCCTAAACCACACAGCAGGTTAGGGACCATGCTCTCCTATCAACTGCACTGCTTCTCCTCTGTCTTGTGGCATGTGCAAGACTCAGAATTAGGGGGAGAATTGAATTTTACCAGCTTAACAGGCATCCCTACTTTGATTTTCACCGACATAGACAAGTCTCAAATATCATGCCAGTTTTCAAGTGGAAAATTGAGTTCTAGGTGGGTAAAGTCTTCAGCCTAACAACACAGAACTTCTAAGAAATGGATTTTGTTTTCAGGTAAGCCTTGATATCATGGTGAGTGAAGGGCTGTAATGAGACATGAGCATAAAGAAAAATCACAAATACAAGTCGAGAGTTAAGGCATGACTGAGCAATCAGACACATATGTAACAAGGTAACCTGAACACATACCCATTTCTAACAGAAAAGAATGCACAGAAACAGTGCTTGGAGAAAGAAAGCATGCATGTGCACCTCAAAAATGTGTCTTGCCAAATCAGGATCTATTGAATAGTAAGGGAAATAACGCTCCCACTGCAAATCTACACTCCAGGCAGCACTCTCGAGGAGTCCCCTCCCAGATGCTGTTTCCATGTCAGACAAGAGGCTGTGCTGGTGATGGAGTTTTTAGCTGTGTTCAGCGCAAATACAGCGATGTGGGCAAAACAAACAACAGGATAACAGAGGAGAGTGCAAACAAACAGCGCAGGCTGCACATTTCAGAGTAAAATGCCCCAGGTATGGAAGTGCCTGGGAGGTTAAAAGGTCACCTGTCATCCAAGTTTGTCCACTCCCCTTAAAAGGGTAATTGTGACAGGTGTTGGAGTAAATTTGCTTTTCAAGGAAGAAGCTATAACTTCACTTAATGTGAATGTATGTGCTATGTTAATCAAGATGTAGCCAAGCAATTCAAATTACTAAAACTAAATATTTGATGAAATTCACCATCTTACCAGGCCACAGTCACCAGTGTGACCCCACAATATTATCCTTGGGTATCAGTAAAGAGCCTCCTGAAAATCTAGCAGTTTGATCATCTTGCAGCTTGTGTGTAAAGGAGGTACTAAGAACTGACAACCAAAGGAAGTACTCAGATTTATACTCTGAACCTCATAAACGCGGCAAGTTAAAAAAATATTTTTTTCTTAGTTAGTTTACCCCTCAACACTCCAAGTTGTATTTGATTTTTTAGCAGTATCTTAGGGAGTAGTGTAGCAACCTCCCTGGATTGTATTTAGAGCCAATTCACAATTCATGACATGGCCTAGCTGTGAGACTCCCTATATGTGCCAAGGGCTAGCATGTAAAGATAAGTAAAAGCGATCTCTGCTCTCAAAGACTAGAGAGAGGGTGGAAATCAAGAGAAGAAAGCAAAATTACATTTCTTCCTCTTTTCTCTTAAAAAAATCGTGTACTCACAAGTAGATTATATTTGCTGTAACGGTCCGTATTCCTAACACTAGATTGTTTATGTATGATATTAATTGCTTTAACTGCACTTATAAAAGAAAGCAAACTTAGGTTTAAAATGTAGCTTCCCAGTTTACTAGCTATGGCTCTGAACAAGCTCTCTAACATCCTTGAATCTGTGAAGTGGAGTTTGTAACAATCTTGGAGGCTGGCAAGGCTCCAAAGTGCATAAAGCACCTAGGGTTGCATGGGACACAAAGTAGGTGTTCAATAAATGGTGATATTATTATTTATAGCTTTACTCTCTGTCTTCATAGTTCTGAGACTGCCTAACTTCAATTACAAATCATTTAGACAATATTTCAGATAACTTTCGGTCGTAAAATCTGTCCACAGAGAATTTGCCCAATTTTTTTTATGTTGACACTGTTTTTTACTCATGTAAACACACAAAAGGACATAGGTAGCATATATGTTGTAAAAGCTGAAAAACATGCGGACCAACCATTTGCGTTAGAGGATGAAAACATCACTAATATTATTAAATCTTTTCTGAGCGCTCTTAATATTAAGATGGCCTAGATGGGTAGGATGCGGGGTGGTGGTGGGAAGGAGGTCCAACGGGGAGGGGCTGTATGTATACATACAGCTGGTTCACTTCTTTGTACAGCAGAAACTAACACAACATTGTAAAGCAACTATACTCCAATAATAAAAAAAAATAAGTATTAACACTTACTATAAATTTTTAACTTATTACTACATGCTTATTTGTCAGGATGACAGACAACGGTTTTAACACAGCATTTGTGAGAATGGTAAAGGAAGTGGCAGGACGGGTAGAAAGCCTGGCTGTAGAGTAGAGGGATTATAAGGAGGGAGGCTGTTCCCTTTCCACAAGATTAACATTTGAATATGCCCTGAACACCATTTAGTGGGAATTTAGGCTGAATCCCATTGTCTATGTGGGAACCATTTTTGCTCTACGGTTGAATAAAAACATAACAAAATGGCATTTTATTAGCACTTTGTAAATTTAAGTACACCAGGGGAAATTGCCTTATTTAGCATTACTTAGCTACCTGAAAGGCACATGTTAGAAACTAATATTTTTACAGAAGATTGACATTAATGATTGGTTATACTTCCCTTAGGAGCTTAATAATCTTTGATGAATTAAAAAAAAAAAATTCCCTTCTGAAGAGGAAATAAGAAAACATTTTGGAAGGTAAACAACAGTTGACAGAGGGCTCTTTCCCTGTCTAGTAACCCAAAATGACCATCATAATCACTGATTAATGTCTATACAAGTGTCTGTCACAGAAGAGTTCCAGGTAATGGTATAGACTTGCTATGTTCGAAGAAAACAAAAATTTCCTGCCAGTGGTACACCCAGCCTTCTCATATAAGGTTGACAAATGCTAAAGTAAAAAACATGAAGTAAAAAAGTGCCATGGGGAAGGGAAGGATTGGGAGTTTGGGATTAGCAGATGCAAACTCTTACATAGAGGATGGATTAAACAACAAGGTCCTACTGAATAGCACAGGGAACTATATTCAATATCTTGTGATAAAACATAATGGAAAAGAACATATACGTATAACTGAATTACTTTGCTGTGCAGCAGAAATTAACACAACATTGTACACCAACTATACTTCAATAATTTTTTTTTAATCCTGAAGTAAAAAACATGAACATTGGAAAGGAGGCTTATTCTTATTTAATTTTAATGTTAAAAAATGGAGAGAAACATTAGTTTTGAGTATAATATAATGCACAGGTTTCCTTTTTGGTTACCTGTTATGGCCACTAATTAAAATTTTTTATATTTTACGAAAGTTCTCTGGCTGACTTCCTTTAAAACTTTCCTGAAAAGGTCTTTTGGTTGTTTTTGTTATGTTCTGTTTTTTATGATTCCAACACACTTACAAATAGCCGTAATGCACTCTTTCTTAAACCATAAGCTTCCGGACAACAAAAGCGATGTATTCTGTGCAGTGACAGAGATGATAGTGTCCCGTGCCCGGGCAGCAGTAATAATCAGATGTTCAGATCATGCGTTTGGTAGTAATATAATCAAAAGTGATTCCCTGTGGAAATCGGTGCTCTCTGAAGGGGTAACAGAGCTTTGCCTTGATGGGGCACTATTTGTGCTTCTTATCTTAAGCATTCGTCATTTTATTGTTTTCATAAGGAGTTGTAGCTATAGAAGGAGATGTTGTTAAAGTCCTGAGCAGCTGGTAGAGAAATCTTTTTGCTTTCAGTTTGTCTTAGAAGCCCTTCATGTACTGCCTCTCCAAGCCATTGCTTGCACCCCACCTTCATCACACACACACACACACACACACACACACTAGCACTGGTGCGTCTCTAGTCTGGCCTGTGCAGCCTGGGGGGTTTCTGGGGCAGCTGTGATATCCTGAAGGGTGTGTGAAATTGAAGACAAACATTTTTACTAGGAGTTTACAGCCTTAACAAAGTAAACTGCAAGCCCTCCAGGTGTCCTTGATGGTAGGAACAAAGGCCTGTGGTGTAGCAAAAAGAGACCTGAATTTTGAACTGAAAGGAGCTGTGTTTCTATTCCTGCTCCAAGTTCATGGGCTGAGTGAACTTGGGCAATCACTTTCTCTCTCAGAGTCTAGGTTTCATCACGAGTCAAATGGAGGAGCAGACCAGATTATCTCTAAAAGCCTTTATTCATCTGTAGGAGTCTATGATTCTAACATTTACATTACCTTTTATATTTTATTACTTTCCCATAATTAAAAAAAATCTTAAATGTCTAGAAACGAAAGAATGAAATTACATTTCTGTCATAATTGTTTTGGGTGATATTTTTCCTCCTTGTATTTAAAAATTAAACATTGCCTTTGAAAACAAACAACAAAAATAAGGCAGAAGTTGCCTTTAGATATCTCTTTTCAAGAAGCCAAAAGATGGTGATGGTATTTTGGTGCTGCTTCAGAGCAAAGGAATTCTTATTTCCTTATTACTCTAAAATAATTTATTTTTCAGATATTCAAAAAAAGTCATCTTAAACTATAGAGGTTTTACATAGGAATAGTTATTAATTATGAAATTTTGTATCATGCATTTTAGGTTACAAAACCTGCAGTTTACATGCAGGATCACACTGCTTCACCTAGCATTGATCCCTCTCTATTAGAAAGATGAGGGAGGTACTAACGTCTCCACCTGACCAGCGGGGAAATGAGGCTTAGAGAGGTTGTGACTTGGCTTGAGGCTGCATAGAGACCCCCCCAGAGCCAGGACCTGAAGCTGACACCTCCTAGTGTGGGGTCTCATGTAAATGTTCATGTGATTCAACTAAAATTATTTACTGTAAACATCAAGTGACATTTCACCGGGTTCAAGTCAAGATGTTTATTTCATTTCTAGTTTGAAGCTTAGATTCCTTGAATCTATAAGATGGCTCAACAACTGGCCAGGGTTCATGTTGAAAGAGTCATATATACCAGTTCAAAGATTAGGAATGTCCTTTGATGAATAATGTAGAATTCAAGAAATAATTCATAGGGAAGAAAAAGAAAAAAAAGAAAGCACATTTCTTCAGAATGTTGGAGCCATTATCTCCTGATTGAAGAATCTGGATGCTGGACGTGATGTGAGAATGAGCTTGGACTTTATTGCTGTGCAGGCCTGGGTTGAAATCCTGGCTCTGCCTCTTCCCAACTTTTATACATTTGGCGATTCATCCCTCGGAGGCTCTGTTGAGTCATATACTAAAGTGGAATTAGTATGAATATTTAACTTGCAAGCTTGTTTGAAAGCATTAGAAATACTTATATAAAGCACCTGTTATACAGTGACAAAATAAGCACTTCATAAACTGTGGCTATTGTTATTAGGATTCATTTCCTTTCAAATTATTGTTGGGTCTCTTTTGTGATACATTATACTATTTGATATAAGAAATCTAATGTGAGTATAGCAGGAATTCTATCAATGGGAGGGCAGTTGAACTGGATAATCTATGAGACCCCTTGTAACTTTGAGCTTCTGTTATTATAATTTATATTTTCCAAGGTGTTCTACCTATTAGAGATCCTGATTATGGTAGTAAAATATATACTATTGTCTTCATATATGGCATCTCTTATCTGAATATATATATATATATATATATATATATATATATATATGTTGCAAGCAATTTTTCAAAATGGAACCTGCCCACATGCACAAAGGAAAATGCTGATCTTCACTAAAAACAGTACCAGAAGGGGACCCACACTGATACCAGTGGTAGCATTCTTAATAATAGCAACAATCATTCCTAAAGCATCTCCTGTATTTCAGGTATTGTAAGGCACCGTGTGGAAAGTTGGCTGTATCCTGAAACACTGGAGTTCGTGGCCTGTGCTGGGGCCAGGAATGGCTGAGGCATACCGTGCACTCTCCTCTGTGCAGCTGAAGTGCCCGTGAAAGGCTGAAAAACTTCTCTAAGCAGCAAAAATGTCATGGAAAATATGTTGTGATTGGCATCGTAAGACCAGAATCTGTCTTTCATTAGATCTGGGTGACTTTGCACAAGTCACAATCTTTCTAGACCTCAGTGTCCTCAACTACTGGAAAAAAAAATAAAGCTGAAATAATCTCCAGCATTCTATGCCTGTATATGGTATTCAGTTATTTTTTACAATTTGCCTGAACTCTTTGCGTTCTTGTAAGTGTATATAGTCCTATCGGTGTATATAATTCATTAATTCTTTTTCTTTTTGCCTTCTTAAACAACGTTAATATCTATTGGTTAGCCTGAATAAGCTAGAACATGAATATCTGAATTGACTCACAAATATGTTTCCTAATTAAGTTTTAACTATTAAAATTTAGTTGCAGAATCAATTGCATCCATCTTCTGGTGTTTAAATAGTATTAGAAAATCAAAGCTTTCTACCAAGGAGTGACACTAGAGCAAGTTTTCTTTTTGTCAACTGTGCATTAATTTATTATCACACACATTAATTTATCATCCTATTAACCAACATTATAGTTTTCACAAATTTCAGAGTGATTAGACCCACAGGAATGTCAGTGAAGTGGGTGTCAGAGATCTAATTACTATATAGTTAAAATGTCTACATGAGATTTTGAACTCTTGACTCAGTCCTTTTCCTTCTCCCTAAATGACTTCTAAAGAGAGTGACATATTAAGTAAAAATCCAGATATTAGATTGATATAAGAAAGGTAGAGAAAACAGTACCATGCATTGGGGTAAAATAAAAAGAAAGTCTCTACAAATGTGTCAGACATAAAAGAAAGTGAAAGAAAGTTAAAAATTACCATAGGGCAGGCAGGACACCTGCTAAAGAACCTACTGCTGCCAGTCACAGCTGGAAAGAAAAATGAAAGAGATGCAAACAACTGTCCTGGAAGCATGAAATCATTCTTTTGTCTTTTTTTTTTTTTCTTATGAACAATTACAGTATGCAAAAATTAAGGGGGATCTCAAAGTATTGGGATGAAAATTTCAGCAGGCTCTGCATATAAATAGCAGAGGCATGGAAGTGTGCCTCTTTGAAAACAGGCCGTGTTTGGGAGCTCCCAGTGTATTGAAGGGAGTGGTAATTAATGCTTAGTGAATGACTTTGAATGAAGGATGAATAGGGGGCATAACAATGGGTAGGTTTTCTCTTTCTTTCCTTTTTTTTTTCTTTTTCTTTCTTTTCTTCTTCTTCCTTTTTTTTTTTTTTTTTTTTAGGTTAAAGCATTGAAGAAAGAAAGCTGTTAAAAGATGGCTACTGTGAGGCTACAACTTCAATGTCTGTCTTGTGTGGCTTTCCTTTCGAGGCTGGGCTGGGAGTTTGTTTTGTATTGCTCTCCAATCACAATGGAGTTAATTTGCACCAATTTCATTTTTGTGCGTGCTCCTCAATGTTTTCCTTTCTGCTGGATTTTTTTTTTTTTAATATTATTTTGGCAGGGCTTGGTCCTTTGATGATCCTTTTGAGCAAATGGTTTGCCCAAAGTTCAGATGGCGCTGGCTCCGTCTTCTTTTTCATTTACAACATCAAGAGGATTACAGAGAATAACTTTGTTGCCCAACATCAATGATATATCTTCAGGCTACTAGAAAGGTAGTTCTCAGAAAGTGTGTCTTCTAATAGTTTAGAACCTCCACAGGCTTCAGATAAAACAAGTATTAAATACAGAAAGCTCACAAGGATACCAAGGAAGGTTAAACTCACGCAACCTCCTTCATCTCAAACACCTGAAATACATCGGTTTTTTTTTTTGACTGTCGAAGTGTGATCATGGTGAAGACAGCAGTAAGATCTTATATAACAGAAGACAGAAAAAGGCAGAGAAGGAGTCACGTGGAGATGCACACACATATTAGTGAGAGAACACAAAAACAATCTTGTCAAAGAGCAGGTAATTTATAATGGGTCCAAAACCAAATATATGTGTTGATTCAAAAGAAGATGGTATAATCAGGGTGCTCACAATGTGATTTCTCTCTTAGTGAAACCATCTGACATAACCCAAAATTTGGTTTTAGGGAAATTTTTGGAATTCTCACAATTTTAACAACTGTGGATGTGCAGAGGAATTCCCAAATAGGGCAGACAACTTGAACCTCTCCCCTGGGTTCCAGTCATCATTTCAGCTGTGGCTGGACATTCGAATGCGGATGACTCACTAGCTCTTTCAAAACCTGTCCTTTCCCCGGCCCCTTCCCGGGGAACTAGCTTCTCTCATCTTCTGTTTGCAAATTCTGTGCACGGCTGTAAGAGTCCATGGGAGGGACAGGTATCATGGTTGTGGTAACTAAACATCCCAGAATTTGACCACAGTCATGATGTCAGGCAATTGTGTTCTTTTTAATAGTCAGTTTTATTGACTGCATAACCAAATGTGATTCTGACTTTACAACTTTATATGGCTCCTCATATAAATAAATTCAAACCCAGAACAATTTCTTGGTGAGGTTATGAATGATTTTTGATTGGCTCTAAAAATTACTACACATTTCAAATGCCACTAAAAGCCTTTGCCTAAAGATATCCTCCCTGACTTGTCGCGTTACCTGAAATTCCACAATGAAAAATATGTTCTTTTATGTTTGGGGTCCTCAAAGCCCGCATATTAAAACAACAACCCCCGAGTTGCGAATTTCTGTCATCTGGGGATGTGAAAGTATGGGAGAGAAAATTGTTGGGGAACAGTAGAGGCAAAGGGGCCAAAGAAATTTTGGAACATCACTTGACACCTTCTCCTCATCTCATCCTTCCCGCTTCATTTCCATGTTGTCTCCTTAAAAGAATCAATTGCCACCCCTATCCTCAACTATTTCAGAATCTCGAAACAGTTCCCAGAATGCTTTACCATCCTACTCCAATTTACCCTTACGCTGCCACCAAAATAATCTTACAAGAGCATGGCTTTGTTCACTATCCTACTCAGAAACCTTGGGCTTCCTTTTTGTCTACCCAAGGTGTTTCATTTCTAGCTGAGCAGTCAAGGCCGTCCATAATCTGGCTAGAATCTGCCTCTCGGGCCTCAGCTCATGCCACTTCCCCTGCACTAGAATATTTGATTGTCTGAACATGATTTTGCTTACCCACCTTCATGCCTCTGTTCATGCTATTTTGGTCACCAAATGCCTTCTCCCCTGCCCTAACCTCCCAACTACCTGATAAGAGGTTGTCGAATATCCTTCTAAGTTAAATATTGTTTGAAATGGTGTTACCCAGCTTTGCCGAGGTGCAGCGAAAGGGGCAGTTTCTTGCACTCTGGGGAGCGGAGGTTGTTACAGACTTTTGGAGCAGAGTTCAGTCATCACTATGAAAAGCCTGGAAATTTTATATACTGTGTGATGCCACGATTATACTTTCAGGATTTTTTTCCCTATATATATTTGGCAAGCAAAATAGTATTATACACAATAGCAGAAAATTTGCAACAATCTTAATGCCCCCAAATGGGGACTCAGTTAAATAAACGATAATATATCCAGAAATGGAATAATCTTTAGCATTACAGTAATTGTACAAACTGATATTTAATAATACAATGTTTCTGATAAATTATTGAGTAGCAATGAATTTTTAAATATAGACAATATGATCATTTGATATACACATGTCTGATCTATCTATCTATCTATCTATCATCTATCTATGAAAGGAACTGTAAAGAAATGCACCAAATTGTTCATAGGACCTATCTCTGGGATTATGAATGGTGCTTTTCTTCTATTTGTAAAACTATGAACATGGTGATCAAGTTATGAAAAGGCATGGAAGAATGTTAAATGCATATGGTTAAGTGAAAGAAACCAGTCTGAAAAGGCTATGTACTGTATGATTCCAACCATTGGACATTCTGGAGAAGCCAAAGCTATTGAGTCAGTAAGAAGATTAGTGGTAGCCAGGGGCTTGGAAAAAGGGAGGGAGGTATGAATAGGTGGAACACAGGAAATTTTTTAGGTATTGAAACTATTCTGTATGACATTATAATAATGGACACATAACACTACACAATTGTCAAAACCCATAGAACAGTACAACACAAAGAGAGAACCCTAATGTAAACTATGACCTTTATCTAATAATAATAATACATCTATATTGGTTCATCAATTATAAGAAATGTACTTATTAATGCAAGATGTTAAAATAGGGGAAAGGTACAGGGGGGAGGAAGGAGATATAAGGGAACTGTTCAATTTTCTGTCAGCCTAAAACTGCTCCAAAAAATAAATTCTATTAATTAAAAAATGATATATTTTATTATAAAAAGAAAAGCATTCTCAAAATAATACCTAATGTTCTTCAGAGCTCAATTGAAGTGCCCACTCCTCCTTGAATTTTCTTTTATCTTTTAAGCCATGTGATATCTCCATAGCTGATGCCTCTTAAGGCTCCAATAGCCCATGCACAGGCCATTGCAGTGTTGGGAATGGTGCTCACCCGGGGGCAGAAACTATGCCCTTATACCCAACACAATGTCTGCAGTGCACAAGACCGCCCAGAGACGCGTAGGCACAGGTGCAGACACACACAGGAACATGCGAAGGAAGGCAAAGCTGGAAAAAAGTATCTAACAAAATGTATATGCAATGTACCTTACACATGTTGACTTTTTAAGTTTTTGAAAATATTAACTCAGCCTTTGAAAGAGCTACTACTCTACTTGTGTTGGGTTAACAATGATTTAGGCCATTCGAGGGGAAAGAAAATTACTCACGTAATTGATCTTTCTCACAGTGTCTCTAGTAGGTGCTATCAGTTGAAAATGTTAGTGCTTTAAAGCTTAGGTAATCATCAGTATCTCACCAAACATATGGTTCTTTTTTTTATTAGCATGATCTTGCTATAACCATCATGAATAGCTTTTCTTCTCCCAAGTTTTCCCCTAATACGTAACCTAGTTCTTTCAACATGCATTTAAGCTTCGAAATATTGCCATTTAAGAGACAAAAAAGTCTCATCTTTTTTTTTTGGCTGTGCTGCATGGCATGTGGGATCTTAGTTCCCTGAGCAGAGATCGAACCCATGCCACCTGCAGTGGAAGCACGGAATCCCAACCACTGGACCGCCAGGGAATTCCCCCAAAGTCTCATCTTTATTCTTTGTTTAATCTTTGGATTCCAGCGGCATTTGTAAATACAGTTTGACCAACCTATATCACTTCTAGAATTCATACATGTAAAGCAACTAAATTTTACAGGAGGGAGTAGCAATAGAAAATAGAACAAAGGAAATAACTTTCTGTTGTGCTTTTTATAAAAGAATTTATAATATATACCATGGGCCTTAATAAGCCATTTCCTTTCAAAAAGAAAAAAATGTATTATTAAATGTATTATTTCTTTGGTTCTTTCCATCACAATTAATGTATATACTCAGACATACGGGATATAGTGTTGGCTGCAAAGATGATCCAGCATTTTGGACTCTTTTCATTATTGTGCTTCTAGTAGCACTGTAAGTCTCTGGTGTCTTACCTCTACTGAGACCTGGCATTTCTTTGTGTTGGAGAGGCAATTTAATCCATTTTTACTGTCTGCAAACAGACTTTCAAACAAAACCTCAGACTCTTTGAATGTGCCCCAAGGATTCCACCAAACCTATAATCCTCCACTCTCTTCTGGGGCTGTGGAGGGTGGTGACAGGAAAAGAGTTGGCCTCAACCAGGGAGCCTCATTAGTGTTTGCGATTTTGATTTCTGTTACCATTCTTCTCTGTGGCCATTTCAAAGTTGGAGCGATCGCTATCCTCACATCTCCTGCACCCCGCCCCAGCTGCCCTGAAGTCAAGTCACCTGGAATGATCTGGAGAAGCATCTCAAGACCACGGAGGAGACCAACAGACATGCTTTCACTCAAGGAGTCAGGGGGCCTGATTGTAAATAGATGAGTGTTTAGCTGCTGGATGTTGACAGTTTGAGTGAGCAGCAGAAAGCCAGTGCTGTGGCAAGCAGCATCCAAAGCTCTACCTGGTTATGGCCACAGCTGGGCACTGAGAGCTGACACAGGTGTGCCAGGCCACGTAGGCAAAGCTCGGGCAAAGATGAGCTAGGAAGGAGAGAGAAAAAAATGATCCTGGTTGTCCCTTTCTCTGTGGGAAATCATACTCAATGCTTGGGAAAATAGCACATACATTCTGAAGGCAGTCTTTTGGAAAAATGGAGGACAGTGGAGTAGAAGGAACCACAGGCAAACAACAAGTGACTGCCACGTGCCAGGCAAGTGATGTCATTTAATTCTCACAACCATCTAGGCATTGTTATTCCATTTTATAGATGAGGGAACTGACGTTCAGAAAGATGAAGCAGCTTCCACAGCCTATGTTCAAACTGCTCCTGTCTGATCCAGGATGACTGCCTATAACTGCTACAGACTGAATTCTGGTGGAAGTTTGCGGGTATTTGCCGTGATAAACTCTAAGAGGTATTTGCTACCTCACCAAAGATCTTATACACCCTCCCCGTCTCTATGGAATTTGCGATTAACTGTTAATTTTAAATGTAGGTTAAGTTTTTAAAGTACCTAAAATACAAACATTTACTATTTATAGGTGCAGTCTAACCCTTGAGTTTGTGGGAACAGTCTTCATGATGTATTAAGTAATATATCTTATGCATTAAGTAATATATCTTATGCACTAAGTAATATATCTTGGGGTAAACATGTCTCTATTTATGAAAAAAGGTATAACAAAAACCTTGCTCAAATAATTCCTTTTAGTCCAACTGAATATTCTGGTAGACATGTTAAACTCCTGTCTGTCAATGTGTGGGCTTTGTTGGCTAATATTAACTTTTTTTACTGTTGCCACGTCTGTCACATGCATATTACCCAGAAAACCAGGAAAGTGGAAGTCACCAAAAAAAAAAATAAAGAAAGGGGGCCCTTAATCTCATGGAAAAAGCAGGTACTTCCCACCAGCTCTTTTAACTCTTGGTTTGAATCCTATTTTCTCTGCTGCTGAATATATAACCAGTTAGGTATCTCTCTGAGCTTCACTCAGGCACATTAATGCAAAATTACAATGACACCTTTTACCTGCACTTTATTTTATTTATTTATCAGTGGAGGGGTCATCGAAGTGAGTTTGAGCACTGGCACAAAAACATGTTTTTCACAATCAAGACGTGGACACTTACGACTTTTAGCAGATGCAGTAATACTGGTCTGAGCCAACAATTCACTTTTGGTGTGTCAGTCTCCACATCTAAGAAATAAGACGTATGTGCATTGTAGGGATGCAGGGTTAAGTGACATGAGTATATACAACTGCTTTGCTATCATTCATAATTCAGATTGGAGGAACTCATCTGTGCATGCTTAAAGATTCAGGTGGGCAGAAGTAACTAATGCCAGATTCTAAACTTTGGAAAGAATGAGGCCAGATCTATGTAAATAGGAGCACAACCATGGAATGGGTGTCTAGTCAGTCATAAGCCCAATCATTTTATGTATCTATCTGTAAAGCAATCACATTTTCCAATTTCTTTCTTCAAATTTTAAGTTCTTTTGCATTTCACATCAGCCCCCTTCAGGAGATTTAAGTGTATTTATTTTTTACATATATTATAGGTGCACATATAAAGTTTCTTCAGGGCAGAAATATGTTATTGTAATTTTTATAAGTCTACCCCATATATAGGAATAATAATCTTAACAGTTAATATGTGCTCACTAAGTCCCAAGCATTGTCTTAACCACACGATATGGACTGTCCCAATGAATCTACAACCCCATGTTACAGATGGGGCAGATGAGACTTGAGGAGCCAAAATAATGTCTTAGCTTTTCTACCTAAGGTCAAAGAACAACAAAGTGGTGGAGCCGAAGTTTGAATCCAAGAGATTTGGACCCAAGTTAGTACTTTTAGCCACTTCACTGTATAGCCTTCTTGGAAAGTACTCAGTAAATATTGACAAATAAATGAAGTAATGGATATGATAGTTGGTATTTAAGACAAGGAGCCTGTTCCTTAAACTCCCCCTCTTTTCCTTTTCTCCTTTTTAAAATTAAAAAATATATTTATTTTATTTTGATTCTTTTCTCTTTTTGAGGATGCATTTCCCTTTAGGGAGGCCGGGATGTGATAGGACAGCTAGATGTGCAGCGCAGGGATCCAGCAGGAGCACTCACTGTCTGCCGATGACGGGGAACAGGACTGTACTCTCAGTTGTGGAATGCCGGTTCCACTCCTCTGCTCTCCTCCTGCATTATTATCGATTCTTGATAGTATAAACCAGGGGCTGGGGCAGGGGCCCTGGGACAGGAGATTGGGGCTACATCTTGTCTTCTGTGATATCGTTTAGTCTATTTGAAATTATAGTAGTGTAATTATTTTTACATTAAAAAGCCTTTTATCGACAGCTTTCCATCTAGAACCAGAACGTTTTACCACTTTTTAATTAAAAAAAGCTTTCGTTCCCAAAGATTCCTAGAGACTCAACATTTGGAGTCCCCATTGCCCCTGCACTTTTCAGTCACCCACTGTTTCCCTTAGTGCCTGGGTCTTGTATCCTATCATAATTTATACTTAAGACAAAAAGACACAAAACAAAATTCTGCTTGTCACATAATTGGAATAGGATGATCATTTAGAATGCTGGTGGTGGTCTGTGCTTAACACAATTTCTTAAAAATACAGGGGACCCCAGAAACTGGTGTTTTTCATGTTTCTCTACTAAATTATCTTGGAATATTTAGCCACTTCAACAAGAAAAGTTAGATAGGCAGTTTCAGACCAGGTTACAAGTGGAAAGACATTTGTCAGGGCTGCTTTCACTGGCAATACACTTTAATGAGATGGCACTGAGAGAAGATGGTTAAAAGAACAAAGTCAGGTTTGTTGTGAGGCCATCAGTAACCCAAGAAGCCTCACTGCTCGGGGGCAGAGGCTGTGGAAAGGGTAATTGCAGGGAGTGCCAATCACACATACATGCTACACAGAAACAACTGGCCATTGATGGTCCACACCAGGGCAGGGGCATAGAGGCAGGGAGGATGGAAAAGCACAGATACTTTAAAATTTCTTTCCATTTGCCTTTCGATTGCATTATATATATTCCATCATTAGGAGAAAAGGAAGAAAGAAAATGGTGGCAGGAGCAAGGAAAATACAGCAGGGAAGACTATTGTAAGCTGGAACTGTGAAATTAAAAAATGTGAGTCCCATGTCAGATCAGTTGAGTTCATGCAAGCCACAAAAAATTTTTGATTTGGTCTAGATATTCTTACTGGAAATATTTGAAGGCTTGTGAGTTTACGGAAGATCTGTCATCCACAGAAGTCTGCTGAAAGTTTATCCATGGATATGCGCGAGGAATCCCTGGAGTCAGGGTTGGGTCACAAATCTGCTCAGACTTTTATAGTGCCAGCTCTACAACTTAAGCCAGTGCCTACAAGGTCATGGGAATTATGGACTCCTCTGCCATTGTCAGTGGTAGATTTTTACTTCCTCCCAGAGACCTGGGAAGGACTGCAGTGCAATTCAAAAGTCATATTGCATTACAAGAGAGATTAAGATGAAACACTGGAAGTTCAGAAGCTAAAAGACAGACAAGTGAGGTGAAGCAACCATCTTTCAGGTAGATGCCATTAGTATGCTTGATTCAAAGGAAGAGAAAATAGAGGGAGAAACTGAAGAAGTGCTTTCAGCAGCGCTGGGACTGGAGTCATTAAGTGGCAACTGCTATTGAGGGAAAGCCTTCTCTATATCAAGCCACTGAGCAGTAAGAGTTGGAAGTTGTTCTAGTCGCAAGAATACTCCAGAAATAGGATAAAGTTGCAGTACTTATTAGGGCTTAAACAGAGATAACGAGGGATAATTTTGATGCGCACAATCATACGTGATTTTTTTTTTAAACAAAATCCTCTGATCTTGATTACACACTTTGGTATATAAACCACCTTCCCTTTTTAGAAAGTTTAACCCCTCTGAATAAATTCAGCTCATGTTTCAAATTAAGTTATAATGCCAGACTGAATTCAAATTAAACATAAAATAACAAATTTATGTTCTTGGCACTCAGAGACTGTAGCATGATTTTGATTCTTGTTTCTCCATCATTTGGTATGGGGTCTTCCACCTAGCAGGTGATCGATAAACATGTTGATTTCCTTGATTTAATTGGTGCCTGTGATTCTTTTCGACATTGGTTGTTGAAGGCGTGGATTCCACCATTGACCTGGCTTGATAGGGATCTTTTCGCTTGCTAAGTCCTACAGACGTTTTTCATCTCTTATTTTTATTAATTCCACCTAGAATTTTACACTTTTCCTCCTCTTCCTTTCTTGTTCTTGTGGAAATTGTCTCTTAGTTCTTCTTCTGCCTCTCTAACTGCCTGCCTTTTGGTTTCCTATGTAGATCTTCCCCTCTGCTTCTAAAACCTTTAAATACTGCTATTTGGTGGTCCATATACTCTGATGAGCTCCACATCCGTATCTCCAGCCCGCAGTGGTTTTCTGAGCTCCAGATGAATATATCCAACAGCCTAGTAGAAATCAGTACCTGAATGTCCCAGAGGTAATTTAAAATCAGGTTTATCTATCTTTCCCCATGAAACCTCTTGTATTCCTATCATGATGAAAAGCCCAACTTTTATCCAGTTGCCCAGGGCAGGAACTTGAAAATCGTTTTACGTTTCTCCCTCCCTGCACCCCTGATATTCAATCACTAGACCTCCTAAATGTCCTCTTCATACCTACTACTTCTGCCAGCAGCCAGCCTCTCATCATTTCTTTCCTGAATTAGAGCAGGGGTTGCCATTTCAGATAGCTAAGCTTCTAATTTTCTATCTCCAGTCCAGTCTCAAAGTCTGCCTCCAAGATGATTTCACTAAAACAGATTTAGAGGCTTGACCAAGAGAGAGGGCAAGCTGCATCACTTAGAGAAGAATCCTAGGGTACCACACCAGCCCCAAATCAAGTTGCTCTGAGGACTTTTCAGTTATGTGAGCCAATGACACACCCCAACCTTTTCTATCCACCCCACTCCACCCCATTTAAACCAGTTTGAATTGGGTTTTCTGTCACTTGCAACCAAAGCAGACTTAACTGACACATCACTATGCATACTGAATAAAAATTAAGCTTTCTCCTTCTAAAGGTCAGCCTTCTTGCCCTCCTTTTACTCCCCACTCCAGTGCTCCCAGCCCAGCATACCCTCATGCCTTGACAGTACAGATTGCTGCCTTCATTCAAAATCCCACTCTTCTTTAAGCCTCCTCTGTATCTCCTTCTGGGACTCTTTCATGCTGAAATAGGCATTGCTAAGATGTCCTGTGCTCAGTAGGACCGCTTACAAAGGAATTCCAATCAATGGATGATACCATCCATGGAGTCAATTGCTAAATACCTTCAACAGCATTTGAGTGAAAAGCATGGCCAGAATGAATTCAGGAGAAACTTCTAGTTGTCAGGAGACCCTCTGAACTCTTAGAACCTCAATGCTGCCTTTCAAGAAAAAGATGAATGAAACAGTGTTTTGAAGTGAGAAGACCCTTGATAAATATTTCATCAGGTCAAATAAAAAGAAATCTCAGTCTCTCCATGTCTCTACAAGAAGGGACCCATGAGAGTGGGTAGGAGTAAGAAGTTCTATCCCTCATATAGGAAAGTCAGTGAACTGGTGGCTTTAGATTATTACCATGGAATACATTTTCTATGCAAAGTACCCTACTACATTTTCCTAAACAATGAATGATTTCTCTTCATTTTCTGTCTTCTTCAAATCATTGGTTGTATTCATTTATTTGATTTCTACACCAGTAATTTTAATAAAAATTTATTTCAGAGTGCAGTATTAAAATATTTTTTTATGTACAGAGAGCATGTCTCCTTAATTTTCTCCTGGATTCACATATTTGCAATCTTCTTTATAGGGAAAGGCAGAGTAGAAGGCAGGAGCTTGGATGAAACACCTATTCGGTGTGCCAGATTCTTTTTACGTGTTATGTAATGTGATCCTCACAGCATTATTACTCTGGTATGGGTATTATTGGTTGAGGGCAACCTCTTCTTGTCTTTTCAAGAATGCACACCACACAGATCAGGCCCTGTGGAGTCTCTACAACTTAAAGAGGGAAAAGAGCATAGTGGTTAAGAGCTTCATCCAAGGGTGGAATGATGGGTTTAATCCCAGCTCCACCCTTGACCAGCTGTGTGACTGTGGGTAAGTTGCTTTTAACCACCCTGAGCCTTGATTTCATCATCTGTATGATGAGGGTATTAATAGTACCTACATCATAAGGCTATTGTGCTGAGTAAATGAATTAATATTTGAAATGTGCTTAGAAGAAAGAATGGCATTTGGTAAGTGCCACAATGTTTGTTAACAAAATTAATAATATTTTCCCCAAACATTATGTCTCTTCTTTGCGATAAAATAGCAAGGCAATTCCCTCAGTCCAACCAGCACTTAAATACAAGTTTTTCAGGTCAATTTTATAAAAATATCATCAAACCTATCAAAACCTCTGAGTATCTGACTCTCTTTGCAAATCTCAGCAGAATAACTGGCACAAATCTAAGCCATCAAGGAAATTTTTTGAGTGCCAATCATGGGTACTCCCATTATTCTCCTCTAGAAACTTGAAATCTGAAACCTAAATTATCCTCTAAAAGAGTCTAACTTGGGGACTTCCCTGGTGGCACAGTGGTTAAGAATCTGCCTGCCAATGCAGGGGACACAGGTTTGATCCCTGGTCCAGGAAGATCCCACATGCCGAGGAGGAGCAACTAAGCCCGTGTGCCACAACTACTGAGCCTGGGGGCCTAGAGCCTGTGGACTGCAACAAAGTGTAGTCTCCACGCGCCATAACTAGAGAAAGCCCATGTGCAGCAACAAAGGCAAAAAAAAAAATCTGACTTGGATAGAGATACTTTGAGAAAAAAAAAAAGGTATCCCCAAAAGTTATTTGAAGGATGCATCATCTACATGTATATATCAAGGATGTTGTATTGACAATTTTGTAGCCATTTCCAGGCTCATCAAGAAAGAGTTTGATGTTTAGCTAGTGATGTCTTCCTTGAGCACAGGAGGGGCAGCGACAGGAAACATGCCTATGATAGACCTGCACCCTCATCTTATGGAGAAGGAAACAGAGACTAGAGAGAGGGAGTGACTTGTTTAACATCACATATGAGCTAGGTCAAGGGTATGAATCTAGGACCAGTGGTGGAATGTGTGTGTGTTGGGGGTGATGGGTAGAGGTGGACTTAAAGATCACATGTAAATTTTGTCAACTGTTTTCCCAAAGTTAGGATTTTCCTATAGGCCAGGCTTTATGAAGAAGAAAACATAACTTGCACCTTGACTTAGGGCTAAGATATCTAGGTATGTGCAAACTAATTAAAACAAAACAAAACAAAACATAATTAAAGGTAAACTCATGCAATAGGATTATCTGGGATGACAGAGAAAGAGACCCAGAGTTTCACCCCAGGAAGCTTCAGTGACAAGCATGGCAATGACTCACCCAAAATACAAGATGAGAATGAAGAATGACGAGCAAGAAATGCTGGCCCAAATCTTGGCAACGAGAGAAGCCATGCATAACTGCAAACTCGTCATGGAGCTACAGAGAATGAACTGGTCACGCAGGATCTGGTACCTGGTGATCTTTCTGTTACTATACATGCTCTCCAAACACCAAGAAGCTGAATCAAGACACACACACACAGATTCATCTCCCTCTGGTGGATATCAAACAGTTTTGGAAATCGACAGATAGGTTTATGCCAATATTCAAATATTAACAACACTCAGCTGATAATGATGTGTCATTTCATCTGGAAGAATTAGGGAAGACTTTCTGCTTGAGTTACTGAAATGTCACCACTTTTCAAAGGATATCAAGTATAAATAAGTTCTATTACTTACAACAAGATGCAGTCTTTGTTTAGTTACAAAGAAGTGCAGTGAATTTCTAATTTAAGTCAAATAGCTTACTGAAGAGGACATGGCAGATATTATCGTCTCCAAGTTGTCTTTAACCACTTTTATACTGGCCGTGGTGACCCAGGAGAAAGCTTTCAGTAATAATTGGGTGATTTTGGTTTTTTGAATTCTACGGGGTTGCTGCGGATGAACACAAATATAGACATTTGGTAAGGATGGGTGCGGTGGTAGTAGACAAAGGCTATAATGCTACAGTCCTAGGGGAAAAGCATGCTAGTTGATTTCAGGAGCCCCTTTGGGAAGTCCTGAGTCAATCAGAATTTCTTCAAGAGCCGTGTGATGCCAAGGGGAGATCTTGGCAGAGTCAAAGGAGCAGAGTTTGTGTCCTGGTTCTGATGCCATTAGCTGAGTGACCCTGGACAAGTCATTCTTAGTCTCTCTACCAGGTCTCAATTTCTTACATGCAAATGAGGCTAGTATAATCTATTTCATTAGATGATTTTGAGACCCAAATAAGAAAAATGTAGGTAAAAACGCACAGTACAACAGGGGATGCATGGTATGTGTTTTGTAAAAATTCACTGGACGTGAATCTAAAGATGTTTTATTTCCATTTTGAACTTGGCGCCTTCTAATAAATACTAGAAAGAGACCCCACACTTGGATCCAGCTTCCATTATAACATATATAATAAGCTCTTACAGATTTAAAAAATAGGAGCATCAATCGAAGGAGGAGGAGTGAATGTAAAGCTGGTAGGCTGGGAATAGGTTGGGCTGCCCCGGCCCAGGTTTCTGGAAGATGAAGACCTCGAGCTGTGCCAGGCCTGGGTAGGAAAAGGAAATCTGAGCCAGACTGTCAGGAGGACCTCTGGAACTATGTGGAAATAAGTAGTTTGAAAGAAAGGGGGAAGGGGAAAGGAGAAGAATTCCTGTTTTCTATTTAACTACCATGTACCAGACACAGGGCCAGGCCGTCATACAACCCCCGTGCATTTCTCATCACAATTCAGAGAGGAGGTGCTATTGCCCCCAGTTCCCTGGGCATAGGCAGGTCAGACACTCACAAGGTGCCTAATACACGTCAGGGCTGGGATCTAAGCCCTGGTCTCTAAATCCCAAACCCCAGCTCCTTCCATGGAATCAGCTGGTAGGGGGTGGGAGGGGATTAAGTCAAACAATACACACAAAAGGCAGATTTCAATGCCTAACAAACAGGAGTCCTTGTGGAAAATCTAGTCTCTCCTCCTCAGTATATAAATCTGTTTCAGAGTGTTTGTGTATCTGAACTTAGGCACACACAGCAGGAGGAAGATTTTCCTTCCTACTTATCACCAAATATGATATTGTGCAATAGTACTCC
This sequence comes from Hippopotamus amphibius kiboko, assembly GCF_030028045.1. Taxonomy (NCBI): domain Eukaryota; kingdom Metazoa; phylum Chordata; class Mammalia; order Artiodactyla; family Hippopotamidae; genus Hippopotamus; species Hippopotamus amphibius. Next base: position 157,459,355 of record NC_080191.1, read on the forward strand.
AATCAATCTTTGCAAAGCAGGAGGACCAAATTGATACTGACTAGAATGTGATGTGCTTGAATTTTAAGAAAAGAAAAAAAGAGTCAATTGTGATTCTATCAACTTATTGGTAGAATGTGAGGGTCTATACCCTTTCAAGTCATAGCTATGACAGAAGAATCTTGGATATCCAGTCTTCCTGTCATAACAGCCCAACAGGTACTCAAACTCCCAGTGAGTCAGAAACATGTGAGTTGAAATTCCCCTGAAATCTATGGTGAGAAAGTACTTATGTCAGCTCCTGCTAAGCTCCCACTAAGCACTCCATGATCGTAACTAATCAGGGAAGTTTCCTCACTGATGTGTCCTGCAGGTCAGTCAGGTTCTTGTGCAATGATCTGGGGAAGAGCTCTTGACCCACAGCTGTGACAAAGTGATCAGCAGTGACACTCACACAGGAGCGTGATCTGCTTTATTCATGCCTGTGTTTCAGTACTGCAGAGAGAGCCTGGGACCCCTGGGACCCTCCATGAATATTTGATGAACGAATGAGTGAACAAACTCAAAAGCAATACGGAGATTTGAGTGCTGGTCTCATGTCAAGGGAAATATTAGTCACAAACTGCATTATGTACATATTAGACAATATCTGGATTATAGGTGCTTGGGTCTGAATAAAAATTTTAAATTACCTAGTTTCTTTATTATAGAAATATTTTCTCATATATATAAATTTTATATATACATACCTTCTGACAGGTGTAAGATGAAATGTAAAAGTCTTCCCACCGTCATCCAATACCCTAATCTCTTTCCTTAGAGAAAACTAATGTGAATAATTCAATATGATCCTGAGAAAACCATAATTCACAAACATACATGTACCACAGTATTCACTGCAGCACTATTTACAATAGCCAGGATGTGGAAGCAACCTAAATGCCCAACAACAGATGAATGGATAGAGAAGATGTGGCACATATATACAATGGAATATTACGCAGCCATAAAAAGGAATGAAATGGAGCTATATGGCAGGGCAAGAATAAAGATGCAGATGTAGAGAACAGACTTGAGGACATGGGGGCAGGGGAGGGGAGGGGAAGCTGGGACGAAGTGACAGAGTAGCGTTGACATTTATACACCACCAAATGTAAATTAGATAGCTAGTGGGAAGACGCTGCATAACATAGGGAGATCAACTCGACCTAGAGGGGTGGAATAGGGAGGGTGGGAGGGAGGCTCAAGAGGGAGGGGATATGGGGATATATGTATAAATACAGCTGATTTACTTTGTTGTACAGCAAAAACTGGCACAAGAATGTAAAGCAATTATACTCCAATAAAAATCTGAAAAAAAAATAATTCAATGTGTATACTCTAGATTTTTTCTATGCATGTAGTAACACATATCAGTACATTTTTTCAAGCACACGTGGGATCAAGTTTTTATAGTTTGACTTTTTTACTTAAAATATTTGATTATTTTTCCATATTATCCATATATATTTCACCTCATTCTTGTTAATTGCTGCATAATATTCTATAACATGAATGTATCATAGTTTGATTAATAAATTCCTTTTATTATTTATTTTAATAAATACTAAATGATATATTTAATGATATTCTCTTGATAAACGTCTAGGTATTTTCTAATTTTTTTGTTTAAATAAACATTTCTGGCCATTTGTTGTACATTTGTATAAGAATAGAAACAGTTTGATTCCCTACAAGTGGTGTTACTGGGTCAAAGGACACATGCATGTTTGTTGTTCTGCTTCCTATTAATTATTTCCAAATTGCCCTTCTGAAATTGCCCATTTCACCACTCCTTCACCAGCTCTAGGTATTTTCTTTTTTTTTTTTCTAGCACACGGGCTTAGTCGCTCCGCCACATGTGGGATTTTCCTGGAGCAGGGATCGAACCTGTGTCCCCTGTATTGGCAGGTGGATTCTTAACCACTGCGCCACCTAGGAAGTCCCTTATTTTCACATTTTTAAGTATTTCATAGGTGAAAAATGGGATCTTATTATTGTTTTAATTTGCTTTTTTTAATTTTATGGGTGAGGTTGAACATTAATTCCATATATTTATTGGCAATTGGTGTGCCTTTTTCTATGAATTCCCTGCTCATGCATTTCACCTGTCTTTCAGTTGGGTTATTGATCTTTTACTTTGTCTTAAATTGATCCCCGAGTCATTTGCATATTAAGAAAACTATCCCTTTGTCATAGATATTACAAATATTATTTTCTAGTTTATGGTTTGTCTTTTGACTTTGTTTATGGGATATTTTCATATAATAGTATTTCATTTCATTAAATTTAATTTTTTTGTTTTAATTTTTATTTTATATGTTAATTAAATTTTTATTCAGTTCAATTTAATCCATTTCTTTCCTTTCTGAGTTTTGTGTCATGCTTTTGCCATGCCCAAACCATATATATATATATATATACATACATTTATATATATATACTTAAATTTCCAGTTAAAATATTTTAATGGCATTTTCTACGTTTAAATGTTTTATCCATCCGGAATTTATTTTGCTTTAAAGAGGGGAGCATAGCTCAAACTTCATACTCCTCCAAATTAGTAAACATGTATCTTAATGTCATTTATTTATTAACCCATCTTTATCTTACTGATTTAAAAGTCTAACTTTATCATAAACTAAATTCATATGTGTTGCACTCTATTTCTAGATTTTCTATTTAGTTTTTAAATAGTAGCAAATGTTTTGATTTCTGGCAGATTTCATACCTCTACTACTGTTCTCTTTTCATCAGATTTTTTCTGGTTGCTTAGGCATGTTTATTTTTCCAGATAAAATATATTAAATGATGTGATCAGATCAAAATGAGATCATCCCTCCACCCAAAACACCAATCTGCACCTTACATTTGGCCTTTCTTCCCGTACAGCAAAGAGAGGGGCCCTGTCCCTACATGGAGCCTCTTTCTCTGCCTGTGGTCCTCATCCACATCCCCTTCTGCTCTTGCAGTTCTCCTTCACGTTCACCCATCATTAGTTCCTTGCTAACTATGCAACTAAATATACCTTTAATATCATCATTCAAAAAAAAAAAAAAAAAAAAGGAAAAACCCTCAGCTCTGTTTCCCAGTCCTCTTTTTGCCCCATTTCTTTGTTCATCTTTTCAGCAGAAATCCTTAAGTTGTATTTGCTCTCACATCCCATCCTCTCCTCAACCACTTCATCAGGCCTTCATCTCCACCACTACCCTGAAGCAGCTTTTGTCTTTCATTCGGCAAACCTACAATCAGATCTCTATTCTCATTCCACTTGACTCTCAGTATCATTTGACACAGGTGATGCCTCCTTCTTTCCTGATATATTTTCTTCTGAGGCTTTGGGGCCACCACATTCTGCTTTTCCTCCAACCTCATTGATCTTTCCTCCTACATCTCCTTTGCCATCTCATCTCTTGAATCTAGTCTATAAGAACTAGAGCACCTCAGGCCTCTCCTCCCCCTTCCCCTCTTCTCCCTGCTTCTCCTCTCTCCTCTCCTCGTCTCCCCTCCTTCCCTGGTCTACTCTTCTCTCCTTTCCTCCATCTACTTGATCTTATCTAGTCCTACACATTTCAACACTCTATTTCTCCAACCCTGAACTATCCTCTGAGCTCTGTGTTCTACACACATCTCTGCTTTGGGTGTCTGGTAGACACACTTAATATGCCCAAGACAAAACTCTTGTTTCCTGCCCCCAATATCCATTTGCTGCTCTCCTTAGTCTCAACCAGAGGTGCATATGGCAGCACAACCCTCTCCGTCATGCTGAGGCCATAAACTTTGCCATTGTCCTCAGCTCCTCTCTCCCCCTCACACTCCTGATTCAATCCATCAGCAAAATCTGTCAGCGTTACTTCCAAAATACAACACAAAGCCCTAACTCCTCCTCCCATCTCCTCTACCACTACTATAGCTTAAGCCTCATCCTCTCAGTCCTGGGACCCCAACTGGTCTCTCTCTTGCCTCCCCTTCCTCTGCAGTTGATTCTTTAAAAAAAAAAAATTATTTATTTACTTATTCATTTATTTATTTATTGGCTGAGTTGGGTCTGTTGCTGCTCAGGCTTTCTCTAGTTGAGGTGAGCAGGGGCTACTCTTCATTGCAGTAGCTTCTTTTGTTGCAAAGCACAGGCTCTAGGCATGTGGGCTTCAGTAGTTGTGGCACGTAGGCTCAATAGTTGTGGCTCACAGGCTCTAGAGTGCAGGCTCAGTAGTTGTGGCTCACAGGCTTAGCTGCTCTGCGACATGTGGAAATCTTCGCGGACCAGGGATTAAACCCGTGTCCCCTGTATCGGCAGGCGGATTCTTAACCACTGCACCACCAGGGAAGCCCTGCAGTTGATTCTTTACACAGTAGACAGAGTGATCTTCTCAAATCAGATCCTATCACCCACTACCCAGCTTAAATTTCTCTGATGAAATCCAACTGCTCACCATGAGGCACAGGCTATATAGAACCTGAGCACTGGTTGACAGTCCACCCCACTCATCATCCTCACCCTCATCCACTCCACTCTGGCAAGGCTGGCCTCCTTGCAGTCTCTTGAACTTAGCGAGCTGTCTCAGGGCCTTTTCTTTTGCTGTTCCCTCTGTTGGGAGGATTCCGTTCCCTGGGGGTTGTAGGGTTGATTCTCTCTTACCCTTAGAGTTTTAGCTCAAACGTCATCTCTGCGAGAGGCTTCCTTACCTACCCTAGCTAAACACACCACTCACACATCAACCCCAGTCATTCTCTACCCTACTGCCCTGTTATATTTTCTTCATCTCACTTAAAGCTTTCTTAAATGATAGGTATTTTTTTTATCTTTCTCTACTGGAATGTAAATGCTATGAGTAAGTGATTTTGTCTGCCTTATGGATATATACACAGTAGCTGAAATAGGACCTTATACATAGTAAGCCTATAGTAAGTCAAATGTTTTGACAGCTCTAGAAAAAAGTCCATATTGTTTATAATTTATATATTTATTGATTGGGATCACATAGATTATATAGATTACCATAGGGAGACATGACACACTTAATATTTTAAATCTTGTCCAAGAACATTGAATATCTCTGCAATCACACAAGTGTTTATTTTTTAAATCAAAATTCTGGTAGCCTAGGAGACAATTTTTCATTTTAGAGAGATGTTTACCTCAGAGAAGCAAGTTTTCAAGGTTATAATCACATTTGTCTCCAAATGTGATGTCAGGTAGATGAGGAAATTCATTTATTCACCACATCCCAAAGACCAGAAGTGGATGGGAGTTAAAAGGTAAGAAAGTTCTAACTCAAGGAAGAAATTTCCAAAAACTAAAACTATTCAACACGGGGTGAGCTGCCGAGTGAAGGCATGAGCTCTCCATCACAGGAGAAGTGCAAGCAGAGATTGTGCTGTCGTAGAGGAGATTCTTGTATCATATGCACTTGTTTGCACTAAAAGGCACCCAAAGCCCCTCTGAACTCTAGGATACTGTGATTCATATTCCTACTACAAGTCTCTACCAGTGTGATGCATTCCAAGAAATTAAATCAACCCCCATTTTCCCCAGTCAAATATACTTGAGGTGCTCTGAAACTGAGTGATTTCATGGTGAAGTCCAGACTCCATTCATGTACTTCCAGCTCTGCCCTGTGAATTATATCTCCTTTCACTAAATAAATCTTTAATACTGGTTTCTCCTAGGACCTAACTTTTCTGAAATATTTCACTTTGCTAAGGCACCATGAAACAGAGGGTGTTAAAATCTAAAACTGCTTGGTATTTTCCTTAAGAAATCAGATGACAAAGCTGAACGGCCAACAGGTTTTGCAAGATGTTACTTGTCTCTGCAAGTTATTGCTTTCAAATAGGTTAAATCAAATAGTGTGAAGCTTTATTGAAGAAGTTTTGTCCAAAGTTGTTACTACTGACCTGCAAACCTGAATTTTTTTTTTTTCCTGCCTCCAAAACCTTGAAACATTCATGGAGGAAAAAAAAAGAGTGAAAGAGAAAGTAATAATGATAGTAGCCTTGCTTGCTATTATCTTCATTTGAAAGAAATGATATTGTTTGCCAAAGGTTCAAGGCTGTGGAGCTTAAACCACAATTCTAGATAGCTCAGCAAGGCTTACCAGACAGCAGAGTGAACTTCTTTGTTCCAGGGCTTCATGGAAAGGAATCATTTCACAGCTTGCATGGACTGTGCAAAGGCCTCAAGCTAGGAAGTGTACGGTGACCTGCGGGAGGTGTGCAGGGGTCGCTCAAATGATATGAGATGGCTCTTCAGGCTGTTGGATTACACTTGTGAACTCTGAAAATGTGACTGCCACCCTGACCTTGAGTCCAGGGATCTTAGGAGATAGGAAAAAGATTCCAAACCAACCCACATGTCTGCAGCACGATGTCACTCATTTATCAATCTGAAATTCACGCAGAAAAGGCGACCCATTCTCAAAGAAATGTTTAGACATTTGAGCGCATCAAAGCTGTACTTTATACAACAGCATCTTCTCTGAGGGAGTACATAATGATTTTAGTCACTGTCAGCAGTTTAGGAAATCTGCCAGGCTGGGTGCATGGAATTTCTAGAAACCCATTCAGAGCTTTGGATGTCATTTCCCTACGTGTCTACCGCAGGCTGTGGTTGCTATCCACAGTCAGGATTATAAGTGATCCCCTTCAAAACACCTTAAACAGAGGGACCACTGATGCTTGAACCATGCAAGAGACACAAGCCACCTAAGACTCAAGGAACCTGCCTTTAAAATATGTTTGGTATCTTTTCATTTCAGGAAAAGCAAGATTAGGGCAATGTTCCCTAAATGCTAAAGTCTGTTGGGAAAGAAATCCCGTTTGATGGCACTCTGGCCTCAGCCCAAGACACCAGGGTCCGTGTCTCCTTTCTCTTTTAAGTTTTACCACCGAGCTTTTGTTCCTTGACGTATAAAATGCAGATAATATTACCCTGCTCTGTACTCACAAGGGTAATGGGAGAAGCTAATAAAATAATTTACTTGAAAATGCTTTAAAGAATTTTAAAGCCCCATTCAAATATAAAATAATATTTTTACTTAAGACCTAGATTTAATTGTAGAAGTTTTTTGGTTTTGTTTGTTTGTTTTTTACTTGCTTTCTCTGTAGATGACAAAAAGAGCAGGGGTATAAGGAATAAATGACCTATTAAATTCTTTTTATCCTTAAAATATGTCTTTCCTGACCTTGGAGGACATGAAGTATGACACACGACAAGACTTCTTTGGGTGTGGCTTTTAGAAACTAGTCTCACTGCTTTTTAGGCTTACTTAGTTATGAGAAATATGTACATAAAGCAAGTAAATTTCTCAGAATTTATTATAAAAACTGTGAAGTGCTTAGGTTGCTTCAAAATATTTCCTGAGGTGCTTCCAACAGCAACAAAAAAGCACTGTGTTTACATAAAAAATATGGCTTGAATTCCTGCCACCTCCCTAACATTTCAAGTGGGCAGGCAAAATTAAAAATTACCTTGTAGAGGAAAGCTCAATAGATCATCATCAACTGATTTTAACTACCCTCACTTAGTACTTAGAGTATTTTCTTCTATCATGATTTTGAGTGTAAATCATAGTCACAGAATTAAAAAAAAAAATTCAGCCCCAGGAGGAATTTCAGAAATAATCCAGTCTATCCTCTGGTTTTATAGAAGAAAACATCAAACCTCAGAGATGGTAAGTGATTTGAGTAAAGACACACAGGTGGAAGAGAGATTACGACTCACCTCTTCTGGCTTGCAGCCCACGGCTTGCTCCACCCCGTGCTACCTTAGCCCAGGGTAAGAAATATTTAATTGAGGGCTAATGACAAAAGACAATGAAGACATATTGTATTTCTTCTTTGGATTTCTTCACGTATCACTGCAGCACCTAGGAACTCAGATAATTATACTGTGAGGAGACAAGTGACAGGAGAGCAAAACACCTCCTCTAATTCCTAGCCCTCTGTCAAACGCAGAGGCTGTGGCAAATTGCTACCTGGAGGCTTTTGGAGGCAGGCGGGAGAGGTGCACTACCTGTGCAAAGGAGCAGTCGTGGCATCTCCCTTTGTGAGATGTAAATCTAAGATTTGGGTAGATTTCATGGATGGGAGCTTAGAGAGGGAAAACCCATAGCCTCAGGTCTTGGATTCAAAATATTCTTTGCCAGGGTCCTATTGAATTAACTTGAGCCACGAACAACTGCCCGGGCTGGGTAGCGGAGCTGGATGGGGAACGTGAGTTTGATCCGCTGCTACTGAAACGCTTCGGGTCTCGTATTATCGCATGCAGCTTCCTTCCCCATAATGAAGATCAAATTACATCCAGGATTCTGGTTTGCTGAAAAGAGAGAGAGATCATAGGGACATATCATTTTACAGAGGACAATACCAGCAATTTCTGAATGAATCTGGCAGCTAAGCCCAGCAATTATTTGGACCAGCAATCATGGGTTCTTTGGGGATGGATAGACTGTGCTCGTGGGGCTTTAGAAAGGGGCAAAGCTGTGGTGGCATCCGGTCTCCAAGTAGCAAAGATCATTGGTTCTCACTGTTTCCTCCAGCTCATTCTAAGCCACAGTATTTTCCTAAAATTCCAACATGCTGTCATGAAAAGAAAAAGAAAATCAAATCACTGTGTTGAGAAAAATGTTCATTTTCTCTTTAAAGCCATTAGAAGGAAAGCTGCCTCCCTAGAACAAGAAACCACTGGAACATTTTCCACATTAAGATGTTTGGATATTTTGTTTGTAAGGTGAAAATGTGTTTTTTTTTTTTTTTAATTATAAAGAAATTTGGTGCCAGTTATGGGAAAAGAATTTGTGAAACAGCTAATTCAAACCAGATGCCTAGAGAAATTGAGTTCACTGTTGTTTCCTCAACAATATTTCAGTAGAGTAAGTGTCTGTGCTGCCCTGTGCAGAGGAGAGCGCAGCCAGTGGGTAGAAAATAAAGGTAGAGTCCAGTTCCACATGAGGAAGAATTTCCTAATGGTCTGAGCTGTCCAAAGATGTAATGGGCTGCAACAGAAAGTCTCTGAGGCTAGAGATGCTGATAAAGAGGAGGGAATGAAGCTGAGATGGGGCACTGCACTATATCACCTCTCAATGCCATTGTAGAATTTCCTGAAAGCCTTGCCTTTATCACAAAGAAACACTTCTTCGTGTCCATGGCTTTTGTAATTTAAAAATCATGGATTCTTAGGAATGCATATTAACATCTACCCAAATACAATAAGGGAAAAAATAAGTCCCAAAACAATGGCTTTATAGAAGGAAATTTTTATGAAAAAAAAAAAAAATCTCATCCATGCATCCATTCTTTCAAGGGAATTTTCTAAAACGATTCAAAGTTGTGTATAACAACTGAGCATTCAGCCCCACTGTCTTGGGTTGGTTATGGCCTTGAGGTGGGGGTGCCACCCCCTGGCCTGAAAGCTAGCACCATCACATTTTCCTGCAATGGAAATAGTTGATGTAGGCAACCAACCCTTTCCTCCTGTTTCCGCAAAGCAGTGTAAATGTTAGTAGGTCACAATGGAACAAAGAGAATTTGACAAGCAATCTGTTTATTCTTCAGATTATAAAACTGCTTTCAGGGCCACATTAAAGTAACACGCACTTGGCCAAGAGAAAGAAGCCATCACTTGGTACAGACAGAATAGGAGCTTGCAGACAATCAGGAGAGCAATGGAGAGCTGTCCCCTCTCGAGGTGGTGACAGAAAGTAGAAGTTCTGTTTCAAAGGCCAGCACGGCAAATACAAAGCACAAAATTGGTCCAGGGGAAAAAAAGATAGGCCAAAGGTGAGGAAAGCAGGCTTCAACATTTAAGCCACTTTATAAATGGAAGCAAAACCAAATAAAAAGAAATGTTCTGACTGTTGCAGTACCTTGGGCCATTGTAAAGATGTCATCTATTAAATTGCATCCACCCAAAGAAACTTTAAAAATATACAAAGTGTGCCTTTGTCCTTGAATTACGATATTTAGTTGGCATTCGATTTAGGCTTTTGCAAAATACCACCAATAACCGCCTTTTCCGGTACACTTTATATCTGTCTGTCTCTCTGTCCCTCTCTTTTTTGTATCTCTCTGCACGTGCTGTTTCCTCTCCCTGGAAAGCTCGCTCTTTTTCAATTTATCTACACAACTTTTTTTCTTCACATCTCAGCTCAATTGTCACTTTCTTTTCAGAGAGAACTTCTTAAGGTCCTTTCCTAGGTAACTGTCACTTTTCTTCATAGAACTTCCACATTTTGCAAATATATTTGCATTCATATGTTTGCTGAGTGTCTAACTCCAATAAGTTCCTGGGACCAGGGAGCTTATCCATCACGTTTCCTGCTTGGTCTCCAGTGTCCTGCATGGTGCCCAAAGGAATCTTTTTTGATAAATAAATGTCAGAATAAGATCAGGATGGTAATAAGCAAGGAGGGTCCTCAGCACCACCTGTAATGGGTGACCACTCTTCCCTTTTGTGCCCCAGCAAGTGGGTGCTAGGGGCCATGGTGACCACTCTTCCCTTTTGTGCCGCAGCAAGTGGGTGCTAGGGGCCATGGTGCTCGAGATCAAGAGTGCAAGTTTAAGATGGCAAACTTTTCTGAGAGTCAGTGATTCCCAAGGATCAAAACAACGCAATATTTCTCAATTCTCCGTTACCCAGGCAGACACACACAGCTCGGATGCTTCCACTCTAGCTTACCCCCTGGTAAAGCTTTAGCATTGAGAGTGGTTAAAAGGAAAGAAGACTCTAAAGTCGTTCACATCTACCCAATGAGACAAGTTGTTTTGCTCTCAGAGAGCTAAAGCATCACATAAACAGACAAATAAATGAGAGTTTGTAAACAGAGTTGCATCTTGCTTTTATCAAAGAAGCAACTTGATTGAGGAACCCTTTGACCAGTCAGAACCTGGCTCTGGGTGCTGCTTCTTCCTCCTGGCACATATCACAGTGGAAATTTTACATTTATTGTTGTGATTATCTGTTTAACATCTGTGTCTGCCAGATAGACTATAAGCTGCTTGAAGGTAAGGGCACTGTCTGCTTTTGTTACCACTGTGTCCCCAAGCGCAGAGCCTGGTAGAGATTCAATGAACTGATGAATGAATGAATAAGTGAATAAGACATATTCTCCCTACACATAGCTTATCACCAACTTGCTGGGTATCCTTGAATAAGTCACTTTATCTTACTAGTGTTCCTTCTCTCATTTGAGAAAATGGTGATATCATTCTAACCTCTTCTTAGTATAGTTTCAAAGATCAAATGGCATAAAAATGACATGGCTGTTCTGAAAAGGATGAGATTCTATTAAAATGTGAGCTATCGTGCAAGGAAGTACTCTTGCTACCAGAGCTTTAAATATAGGCAACAGAGCAAAAGCAGATCTTGAGAGCAAGTGTGACCTGAAAGCAACTGTGGACCTAGGACAGGAAAGGGACTGAACCTACACCCTAACTTCAGGAACTTCAGAGTTACTCATTAGGAGTTCTATTTGCAGAAGGACTCCCTATCACCTGGGGAAGGAAGAAAAGGAAAAGTAGAAATTTCAGGTAACCCCTGGGTGACACTCCAGAAATACCAGGAAGAGAAAGATTACCCCCAGCCCTCATGGGGAGGAAGTCAAGGAGACGTGCTGAATCTAGATTCAGGGTTGGCATGAGATAGGACTAGTTGATGACCTGGGCACCATCCAGCCTGGGCATTAGAAAAAAACTAATTTATTTCCTTAATCAAGCGAATGGTAAACTCAAAGGGCAAGATTACATTTGAGGGGAGGGATGTCTTAAAGCTATAATTATTCAACAATAATAATGATAATAGTATTATTTATTATCTAATATGTATTTACCTATGTTCATCTCTAACATCAGCTCTATAAAGTAGGTATCTCTATACCTATTTTACAGATGGGAAAACTAAGATTCAGAGATCAAGCAACTTGGTCACACAGCCAGGTGGCAGAGCTAGGTTTCAAACATGGAACTGCCTGACTTTATTGATATCATGCTCTTTCCACTCCGCCTTGCCAAACAAGGCTCTGCTGGAGATCAAACCATGAGGACCAGCTACATAATTTGCATGGCCCCACGTAAAATGAAAACGCAGGGTCCCTTGTTCAAAATGTGTTAAGAATTTGAAGAGAGCAAGAGCAGAGCAATAAGCCAAGAACATGGTCCTCCTGAGTATGGGGCCCTGTGTGTACGGATCATAGGCCCATGAAGCTCGTTCTACAAACCATTCAAGGTTGGTTGAAAAGGATCGAATAACCAAGAAATCTCTACCTCTCGCCAGTTCTGAGGACCCCTCAGAACTCCCTATGGTTGGAGATTTGGCCAGAGAAATAGTGACAATCATGGTGAGGTAAGACAAAGGAGAGAATGGGGAGAGGCAGGGGAAGGGCCACAGCAGTGAAGCAGGTCTCCATGGCTGCATGTTCCAGGAACCAGAGCCACCTGGGACCTTCACCAGTGGATAAGCCCTGGGAGTCCGCCTTCCTGGGAGCAGCTCTGGGCCAAGACTCTACTCAGGCACCATGGCCATCACCATCCACACCCAGGTTATCCCTCACACAGGTGCCCTGGGGAAACAAGAAAGGCAACTGTGACACAAACATACAAATATTTGAACAGAGTAAAGAGAAAAAAATTCCTATGAGAAACCAAATAAGAAACATCCACTGGTAAAAACTCAAGTTACATGGAGGCAGAACCAGCAAAACAAGGCTCTTCCAGTCTGGTTTCAGTCACTGTCATAGCCAAGAGAGCAGGACAATCCAAAGAGAAGAAATTGTCTTTGGAACAAATGAAAGCAATCTAATGAAATGCTAGTATTGACTGCCCAAAGTTTGTGGGCTCTGAGAATGCAGTTTTTGGAAAGGATGGATATTGTTACCTTTTATTAAAATTTATTTGTTGTAATACTAACACAAAAGTCATACATGCTAGCTTAGAAAACTTGGAAAACATAGAGAATCACAGTGAAAAAAATCACTCAACTCTACCACTCAGTGATAACCATGGTTATTTTGACCTCTTTGATATTGTGCTTTCAAAGTTTTGTTATATACCAACACACACAGACACACACACACCCAGATACAGACACACACACATAATCATTTTCCAGCATGAAAACCTTAGTAATAAACCATGATTTTTTTCTTGTTAAGTATTATTCTATGTGATTTTTTAAATAGCTGCTCATCAAATAAATCCTCTATGTCATTTCTTTGATATTTATAAATAATGCTAATATAAACATCTTTTGCACACACATATACTTTCACCAATACATTATTTATTCTTGGTTTTGCTCAGAAAACATTTTCATCTGGTGTGACGTCTTCTGTTTTCACTCTCAGGAAAAGTCACAGAAGGAAAGTGATAACGACAGTGCGCCCCAAGCTGGACAGATCACCTTCTCGTGCTCTTAACGCTCCCCTAGCACTTCACCTGTCACATCTTTATGGCACTTAACACCTCTACTTCTTGTTATTTATGCTGTAACTGGATACTCTTGGAGGGAAAGGGCATGTTAGGCTCATCTCTATATCCCCCGGAGCTTTGTCCACATTAAGTCTGCCATAAATGTTTACGCAATAGCTGAACAAGTTCCTCAAGTCCCATAGCCCAGTCTGAACTCCAGTGTTCTGCCAACTTTCCTCCATAATTGATGTGACATTTCCTTCTCAGCTGAGGGATTGACGTTTGAGGATATGTCTTAAGGGGGTCAATTAGTCCCTTTGATGCGTCTACCACCAGATGACGAGAGGTGGATCTTTTGAGAAATTTAGCAGCAAAAGTGGTTTTGAATTTCCTAGGTAGGTATAGGAGAATTAAGCAGTGCAGGTTTATACTAGAGTCTAGGCTCTCCAAAAATGACTTGATGTTTCACACTCAAAATTAATTATAGTTATGGTCAGAAAAGTACTTTTAACTATAGACTAGTCAACATCTTACAAAGGAAAAAGGTAATCAAGTACAGATGGCATACTGCCTCTTCTTAAATGTGATGAACCTCTAGTTCTAAACATTTGCTTGGTTTATTCTACTTCTCTCCAAAGGCTGCCTTGGGCTTTTCTCTACTTTAGCCGTGGAATATTCTAGTTGTTCTCACCTATGAAACCAACAAAACAGGGCTTTTCCAGTCTGGTTAAATCACATTCTATCTCTTATCAGTGATAAGAATTTCCTTTAATCAACTCTCATGAATGTCCTGTACTGACAACACTCCTTTCCCTGTATTGGCCTTCTACAAGTGCTACTCTATAGGCTTCCTACTATGTGCTAGGTTAGGTTATGTGCTAAGCTAGGATAGGAGATGGGGTGCAAACATGACTAAGGCAAGGTTCCTACTTCTTACAAAGTGATGGGAGGGACAGGTTCGGAACAACGGCCAGAGACTTTGAGGAAATCCCAAGGGGTAGAAAGTCAGATGAGTCAAATCCACATTCCTGGGTCCCTTATCACTTTTCTTCCCTTAAACTTGGACATTCCCTTCCCCTAAACTTCACACTGAACAGCCATCATAGCGCAAGGAAAACAGGGAAGATCTAGCTTTGAATTTTGACTCAGCTTCTTAGTAGCCCTGGTCTTGGGTAAGTCACTTCACCTCTGAGCATCCCCAAATGGGGATGGAGTAATAACAATGCGATTGCAACCATGAGTGGTGAAGAGCATGTAGCCTGCAGTCAGACTGCATGAGGTCAAATTTTTTCAGCATTATAGGTTGTGTGACCTTGAGCAAGTCATTTTAGTTCTCTGGGCTTCAATTCTATCAGTTGTAAAATGAGAATAAAGATAGGACCTACCTCACAGGGTTGTGGTGATTGAATATAGAAATCTGTATAGAGTGCTTAGAATAATGTTAATTCTTATTACAACAATTAGATAGTTGCTCCTAATAGAAGTCATTAATAGTGGTGGTGGTGGGGTGATAGTTTTAATAATCTAAGTCCAAAACAGCTCCCAAATCTGTCTGGTTATATTTAATTACCTCTGGTTAATTCTATTAGGATTTGAAGAGCCTAAGTTATTTGCATCTTTCCTAACTTAGTAATGACATCAATATGTCATACAAATTCTAAGAACACTGGAAGCATTGACTCACTTAATATTCACAATAATGCCAGGCACTATTATTAGCTCCATTTTGCAGAGAGAGCAACTGAGTTACAGGAAGGGTAAGTGGCTTGTCCAGGAGTAAATAGCTAACAAGAAGGCTGGCTCTAGGCACATAGACTAACTCAGCTGATAGGACAAATCCTGCCATGCTCCTTGCTGAATCCTTTTGGGGTTTGATTTCCTATAAATTGTCCATACCTCTCAACATTAATCGAGCTTCCAAGTGCCAGGTGTTCTATTCAACGCAAGGTGCTATACTGAAAAGTACTCACAAAAATGACCGATCTTGGCCAGCAAATATCACGGTATTTTGAGAATTTTGCTGAGCCTTTCTCTCTGGCCTCTGTGTTGGGATAAGAGGGAGTGCTCCAGTTTGCATTAGCCAGAGAAGGACTGTGAACTATTATCTTACCTTGTTATCTGAGCTGCTGGTGCACAAGGAAGTTTCCTTTGCTAATGGTTGAACTGCTCTTCAGATAAAGGCCTCCCTGGGATCTCCGCAGCACTAATTAATCAGCTGTTAAAACAGTAGTTGATAAAGACAGGCTTACTTAAAGTTCGAATTGCCTGCAATCAGAGATAACCAGCAGTCCCTTTTGGCAGTGAGATATGAAAAAAGGAGAATGATCTCTTATCAAAGTGAACATGGCACTCAAATGAAAAATGCGGTTCAGAAAATAGCGAAAGCGACCTCAAATCGAAAAAAAAGAGAAACATATAATTATTTTTTTTAACCTGTGTGGACAAAGTGGAAACACACACAGACACACACGTAAGTATTAAAACATGATCCACTCTAACCATTCAGTGTAAGTTGGGTGAGCAGAGCCAGAGCAGGTTTCCCTGTGATGAATGTGGTTACACAACAGTGTGTGACATGTGGCCACCATTTCCCTTTGATGGCGCCTTATTTGCTAACATTAGTCACTTAAAAAAATTAAATAAAAACACTGATTTCCTCAGAGGCAAAGGATATGATTTTAAAATATATGTATTAAAGAAATCACCTAAGAAATGAGCATCTAATGGATGAATGGAAATAGATTTCCCTGAGAAAAGGCTTGGATAAAATGGAGAAATAAAACACGTAAATTGGTTTGAATATTAGTAACAGCTTTACAATGGGCTTAAAGGAGAGAAAGGCTCTATCTGGCATGGATGTGAGGGGAAGAACAACTCTTCCCTCTGCGAGAGAGGTTTAGGGAGGCTCAGACAGGTAGGAACTAAAATGTGATGCAAGGGACCACCAAAGATCCTAATATCTGAAGAAACACAAAATTGAAGGTGTCTGGATATGATACACAGTTGAAAGCTCTTCAGTAAAATTTAAATTCTATTTTTTGGGAGAACCAAAAGCAAACATAACTTCTGAAGGGTTGAATTAAGAGAAAACTGTAGTTGAATAATCTATACAATTTTGAATTGATCATACACATGTAGCGAATGAATATGTAAAGTCTCCCAGATAAACTGTAAACTTGGAAAATAAATTATAATATAGAAGCAAGCTTTCCTAAGTGATGCTGTTGTTAGCACTCTTTGCTAATTTAATTTACTTGATTTCTTAAACGTAGTATAATGAAATGGAAAAATCAGTGGATTTGGAATCTTGCAACTTGATTATGGAATAATAAATAATATTAAAGCTAATAATCAATGCAAACCTGGGTAAATAATCTTTCTGAGCCTCAGTTTTCTCACATGTGAAAATGAGTGGGGAGATCATCAAACTAGATTGCCTCTAATACCTCTTTTAAGTTTCACGGCCTATAATTCTAGATTTCATCATGTGTCATTTCTATCTAAATGCTCTACCTTTTATTGGCAATTTCAAGTCACAAACCCAAGAGCATCTCAAAAGCTTCCAGATGCTTGGGTTCTAAGAAAACATTATTAGCTATGAGACACAACTACAAACGTGCAAGTCTTTCCCAAAACCCTCTTGGAAATGCTGGTCTGTAAAATGCAGTGGTAATATGTAATAATTAAGAAATGTTTTGACAAAATTCCACCTACTTCTATATTTACATAATGCTGGCACAATGGGAATTAGGTATCACTGAATTTCCATGTCGGTAACCCCATTTTGCATGCTTCAAATTGCCTTCTGCCTCCCGGATGCTTTTTGTGTCATTCCACTTGATGTGAATGTAACATTATCACCACAGTACCCAAGTGCTTTACAAAATAGGACAGAAATCAGTCACAGATTTTTATTGTTTCAGGCTGTGATGGTTCAGGAAATGGTGAGTGTGGACGGCTAATGGGCTTGGTGTGTGTCTCGTAGTGAGCCGGGTTTTGAGGTCAGAACACCCACCATGCCCTGTGCTACCTTGGGCCCTGCATTCCACATGCCCTCTGTGAGTCATCGCCGTCTCACATGAAACGTAGGTAATAATAACCGGCCACCGTCATCACGCGCTGATGTGGTTCAGATGTGGTTCACCTGATCTCAAAAGCCACAGGGATGCAGAGGAAACCGGTGTGTAAGTTCAGGGAACTATTATTATTCCACGGGATGATTTCTTTGCAACCTAAGAAAGAACCAACCACAGCAAGAAATAAATTTAAGAAAGGATATAAATACCCCTTAACTAGTTACCAAGAAGTGGCTTTGGGGAAAGAAATAGGTGCTCAAAATTACTTCTCAAAGATTGACAACAATGAATCTGCCAAGTAGGGTCAATACGCCTAGAAATAAAGAAAAAGACCTATGAGCACTTATTCTATGCCAGGGACTGTACCGGCAGTTTACTCCCAGCAGCTCCTCTAACCCTCACAAACCCTATGCAGGAGACACTGTCATCCCTATCTCTATAGATGAGGAAACGAGGCAAAGAGGTAGAATAACTCGCTCAAGGTCACCCAGCTAAGAAATGGCAGAGTCTGGATTTAAACCTACCTAGGTGGGCTGGCTCCAGAACCTGTGCTTTTAACCACTACATGATATAAGGCACAAAGGCAAAATAAAGCACAGTAATTTACCCAAGAGTCCATGGCCTGAAAGTAGCAGACCTATGCAGCCCAAAGCAGGTCTTCCTCAAGCAGAGCCCATAGGTTCCCAGCACTCTCATCTCAATACCCATGCCGCTAACAGCCTGGGGTCTTCTCTCCCACCATCAGGGGACAGGTGAGGGACACCTTCTTCAGCTTCCATCCAGGGTAAGTCAAGGCAGAGCCTAAGAGAGATGTGACAAGCAAACTCCAGGTGAAATCCAGAGAGAGAGGGAAAGAAAAAGTGTAAGGGGACAGGAGATGTTCCTGGCCGAGAAAATAGGAACAGGAACTCGGTTCTGGCAAAAGCCCCATCAACTCACTTCCCTTCTCTCCCTCACCCCTTCCCAGCCAGTGGCCTGCCAGCGCCCACTGCCACGGCGGGCACACAGCAGGTGTTCAGCAAAGGTCAGTTGCCTTTCCTTCCTCCTCCCTCCCTCCTCCCTTCCTCCTTCCTCCCTCCTCCCTTCCTCCTTCCTCCTTCCCTCCTTCCCTTCCTTCCTCCTTCCTCCTTCCTCCCTTCCTCCCTTCCTTCCTCTCCCTCCCTTCCTCCCTGCCCCTGTGGGCACAAGGACTGAATATTCACAGGTGGACTCACCTAGATGTTTAGTATGATCACTAGTGGTGGTGGACGGGCATCCTCCACTAATAAATTGAAAGCCTAAAGCTAAATAATACCCCACCTCCCTTCTCATTACTGCCACACACCTGTTGAGATGGTTAATCCCCATCAAGGAGCACCCACCTCCTCCAGTCTCTTTTTAATTCTCGCTCATATTTGCAAATAGAAGATTCTCCTCTGGATGCTGTGCTCCACTTTGGGGCATTGTGATGCGTGCTAGTGTTCAAGAAATGCCATCGACACTGCTGTGATTGCCGTGAGCAATCCAATATCTTTCCTGGACTGCTTATGACTTCTCAGGGACACAGAAGTGAAATGCTTTCTTCTAAAATTCAACGTGCAGATTGCACCCATTCACTAATTAAATACCAAAGCAATCTGCCCTTATAAAACTGTGGAGATACAAGCCATACTTGCCTGGATTCGTTTCCGGGCCCAGACTTCTTAGAAGGATTTTCTTTGCATTATTTGCTACATTTTTGCTCCCGGTGCTCAACAACGAGTGATGACGGAAACCAGATCTTCACACGATGGCCTGGGTCTGGCTGATGTCTCCTTGTTCCCGAGCACCTGCTTAAACAAAAGACCTGGGCTCCCCTGGCCTTTCTGCCAACCGCAGCAACACGCTTTCCTAACTGGCATGGAGTTCGGTGCGTGTGCACGTGTGTATCTGCTCATTTTCTACAAAATATTTGCTTGGTTCCTTTTTTCTTTTTCTTTCTTTCTTTCTTTCTTTCTTTCTTTCTTTCTTTCTTTCTTTCTTTCTTTTTTTGGCTTCTATCTAAATGCTTAACTCAGAAAGAAAGGAGAACTAAGGTGCATTTTTATGTCAGGGTAGAGGGGAAAAATGACTTAGAAAGGTCCTAATGAGAACAAAAGCCTTTTGTTTAGAAGGTGTCTTAATATTAGTATAATGACTTCAGAGGCTGAGATAAGGTAAGGAAAGGTAAGATGGCATGAGATAAGATAAGAGTAGGTGGCAACATCAATAAGTAATACAGTCTTAAGAGCATAAAGGGTGAACACACTAAAAATGTTTGAATTTGAAGAGAAACTGTAAATTTAACCCTGGTTCTAAATAGGCTCAATGTTATTCTAATCTATGCTGCGGAAATTCAGTAACTGACTCTATAATCTCCGGAAAGGCTTGTTCTTCAGAGCTGTGCTTGAGTTGTGCATGGGTTTGGAATCACCGATTTTGCAGACACTCTTGTAAAGGGGCTGCTCCTACTGGTAAGAAACGCACCAATTCCCACTTTGAGGTGGTTCATTCATCCTTCCCAATGCTCTGTCCTCTTAGTAAGTGCCTTCTCCTAGCTGGGTTTAAAAGATCAGTTACATGCTGCAAAAGTAAAATCAGACCATGTTAGTGTTTTCTTCTCCCTTCCCTGGTGAAAGAGTGTAAGTGACAGGGTAAAAATGTCTTTTTCGAAGCATATTGATATAATTATGTCCATTTTATTTATTACAGTGCTCATCTTAGACACAACAATTTAGAGCTCATTTTACAGGTGAGGACACTGAGATCCAGAGAGAGGTGCAACGTCCTGGAGGCTGTGAGACGCCACCAGAACTGGAAGCCAGCTCCCAGGCCGGGGAGTGTTCTTGCACCACACCACACTGCCTGCCACGTGTGCGGATTGTTATTGTTAATGGTGAACGTTTTGTCTTTTGAATATGTTATATTCCAAAGTGCTGCCCAGAACATTTAGGATGCAGTTCTCTTCCATTCTATGTAAAACACTTTTTCAACATGAAAGAATGAGGATTTACATAAAATTGGAAGAGGGGATTCATTGTAGCAATTATTGGCAAAATTCCTCTCATGGTGGGAGCAACAGTCTGTGAGTCTTGTGAGCTTAATTCTAAATTCACATTTGCTCTATGCTTCACTTTATGCTTCCAGTCTTCCAATTAAGTCTAAACACTCAATGGCTAAGAACCTAGCTATGCTCTAAAAAGCCCCCTAAGTTTCCAGAGAGGGTGGGAGGGGTGGTAAGGTAAGAGATGAGCAGGAAGCAAAGAAAGCCTCCCCAAATGACATTTTTTCCCCATAAACAAGGTTACCTAATACAAATGTCCTTCTATTCCGTGTCCTCCACTTTGTGGTCCTCTTTCCTTGCCTGCAACTGGAGGAAAGAGGGGTCTAAGGCAAGCAAAACAGCACTTTTAAAAAAAGAGGAATTTTGTTCTCTTTCTTTTGCAACCAGGAACTCCTTGGACTGAAAGTTGGTAACATTTACATCGTCAAGTCTTTCTTCTGCTTGTCCTCTTTAGTTTTATAGCCTGCTTGGCTTCATAAAATACAACTGAAGTTTTATAAATCTTAAAAAAAAAAAAGCAGAAGCTGCCCAATTTCCAAATCTGCATTTAGTGGTAAAAAACATGAAAGCATTAAAAAAAAAAAAAAAAAAAACCATGAAAGCATAGTATTCATTCAATAGCTGATTAAATTATTGAGTTTAGGAGTATATTTAATTGGGGAAAAAAACCTTTATACAGCTATATATGGTCAAAAGGAAAGCTGCAAGGTCACATGGGAGGCGAGATTTTTAATTTGAAAAGTTGCAGTTAGCATGGACGTTGATATTCTCAAAGCTCTATTTACAACAATCTGTTAAATGGGAACGGGGCAGACCACAGCTATCAGTAAAGGGCATGACGTTTGTTATCAGATAGGCATGGATTTTACTCCTGGTTCTTCCAGTTATAAGCTGCTGATGTTAGAAAGATTCCTTTAGCTCTCTAAGTCTGTTTTCTCATCTGTAAAAATGGAGACGAGGATAACATTTTGCAAACAGGTTTGTTGTAGAGATTACATTTTCAGTCATATATGTAAAACCCTTTGTAAACTCTAATTCACCATGAAATTACTTACTAATTATCATTATCATTCTTCTTCATTGTTAGAAAGTAATACACATTCCTTTCAGAAGGCTGACATTGCACACTTAGGTGTGCTCCTAGACATGCTAAGAACTGGAGAAGTGTAACAGCCAAATTGGTTTCTCATCCAAAAGTAACTCAGGTGTGGCTGCATCAGGGAACAGGGATTGGGGCTTCTGGGTTCTAGAGAATTAGAGTGTGACATCCCAAAATTATGAGTTCAAAGGCCATTACTTTCAAGATAATCAATTACAAGGGAAGGTGAACTAATACCTATGGAGAATCCATAGTGGGGCTGATTCTACAAAAAAAAAAAGAAAAAAAAGATTCACAAATCAAAAAACTGGAGCTTGGATCTAACGTGTCAGCTAACACTGCAGATGATCTTGGGTAATTTCTTAGGCTCTCTGGACCAGTATAGTCAGAGTTATAATTTGCAATCCCATCATCAGTGTTTCAGAGTAGAACTTAGTAAATACTTGTTTAATGTATGTGTGAATCACCCATTTCTCCAGGCTTTTGTCAACAATAGCATTGTTGAATTTTTAAAATCTTTATCTGGTAGATGAAAAGCAGTACATTCATACTCTAATTTGCATTTTTACAATTATGGGTGATGATGAACACTTACTAATTTACTGGCCATTTATATTTTATTTTCTAAAATTTGCCTATTTGTGTCCTTTGTCCATTTTATATTGAATGATTCGTATTTTTCTTATTAGTTTCATAAGGGCTGTTTGTGTATTTATTAAATCAGACCTTTTTCATATATATTGGACAAATTTCTTCCCGATATGTTTTTAGCACTTTATTTTTTGTCTATGTCAGCATTTATTATTTTAATGTGATCAGAGATAGCCTTTTCCTTTATAACTTCTAGATGCCTGATGCCATATATATTCTTTACACATGAACTTTTTGTGGAGATATATTTCTAAAGGCTTTCTTTTTAATATTGCAAAGACCATTAAAAATATATTAGCTACTTAATTAGCCAAATTAAGTGCAAGTGGATTTTGTTGAATAGTTTTTCTGAAATGTCGAGATGACTCGAGATAGTAAGTGCCACTATTACCATCACATATTGATAAACAGGGAAAGTACAAAACTGAAAAATAACTTGATCAACGTGAGAGACAGAGGGAGTTGGATGGTGACTAACTCCTAGACCCACTTGCTGAAGAGCATTAAAATAAAATGTGAAAGTAGAAAAAGTTTGTGAGAGAAAAGAGAAAAGAAATGAGAGGGATAAGCGAGAAATGGAAGGAGATAATTCAACAGGGGAGGGAGGCACAGTGAGAGGGAGATGCTGAGGAAGGTATTTAGTGAAGCTTGAAAACAAGAGTGAAGGTCCAGAAGACGTGTAAGAGGGGAAGTTCCCAGATAAATATCTCCCTTCCATTTGGTTTCTGAGAGGTCCCTTCCCTCCTATCTCTAGGGCTCTACAGGCCTTGAGATGAAAATCAACTCCAGTCAGCATTACTATCTCCATTCCCAAATGCACATCCTTTTCTTTTTTTTATATAAGTGAGAAAAACAAAGTCCTTTGTCCCGTATGCCTCCCAAAAGGCCATCTTCAAGGAGGTAACACTCAGACTAGATATTTATTTTGCCAATTTTTCTTTTTCTGGGTAAGAAAAATTGGAGCACAGGAAAGTGAATGACTTAATATGGGCTATTCAAAACCACAAGAAAAATTTTATATTACCTCTATTCTTCTGGACCTCACTGGGCTCGGTTTCCATTTGTGAAATGAATCAACACAAATCAGTATTTTCCTATGAAATACTTTTATGAAGGATTCTTGGAATAGACTCTGATACAGAAAATCAAAGGTCAAAAAATTGACCATACAAGTAGTTTCATTTTTCAAAAGTTATAATTAATTTAATATTTTATCACTTTGAGGAAGGTTTTGCATTCCCCAATGTCATCCCATCATATATTTAAAGGGAAAAAAATTACTAATTCTGTGTTTGAAAATGATCCTGCATATTTGAGGTTTGGCTAGACCTTGCATTAATTTTGTTACAACAGCATAAGCTCTCTCTCTTTTAAAAATGGAAATACAGTCTGTTCCTCCAATTATTCCCATCCTCCGCTGTCCACTTCTTTCCTGTCTATTTTTTTAAACTCTGGATATTAGACACTATAAATACATCAGCTTCTCCATTTCTCTGGGGTTCAGTTGAGTCTTTCAACTTTATGTGATTTTTGAGATTCTATTTTATTCTTGTCCTCTCCGCACGTCCAATTATGTCTATTTCTTAGCTAGTGATACCTACAAAATATGACTAGTTTCAGAACTATTTCCAACTTCTTTGTTTTGTCTTGTATTTCTATTGTGGCACTAATTACTAGCAATATGATTAATGCACTGCTTACCGGTAGCTTTGTTCCCATTGTTTTTCTGATAATACTAATTAATCCAATTTTGAAAAAAAAATTTTCAGTTCTGCTCACATATGTCAGATTGCAGGTGCTTTTGAAATCACTTTTCCCCCTTTGGTTTTACATTAAAGCAAAGAGTAGGAGTAGACCAGTTAATGATATGGCTGAAAATACTATTATCAAAGTTGTTCATCAGGGAATGTCCAGGACTGGCAGTGTTGGAAATGGCTGTGAAGTAAGAAAGTTTCCATTCACTAAAAAGTTATTTTGCCCTTTATTTATTTCTCTGTTATTGTGCTTGAGTGTTGAGGGGGAGGGGTTATGTGTGTGATTACTCAGGTTTGGGTGCAACAGACTTTTAATATTTCCAAGGGGAAGCATGGTTGAGGATGTCTGCCCAAGACTTGGTCACCAATCAGATTTAAGCAGAACCCACTTGGCCCCGCCTCTCTCAGAGCATCGGTCATCCTGCTGTTCTATCCTCACCAGGCGCTCATTCGGTTTGATGTTGGGAGGCCGTTTTTAACCTGTAGTTGGTACTCGTTGTGCGGTTTGGTTTATGTTCACAGCATTCATTTTCTTTGACAGATCAATCAATAATGCTCAATGGTACTTCCCCATTAAACTTCTCTTAGCACTTTTTAAAGGCTCTGCTAAATTACACCACATATATTAAAATTGAAGTGGTACCTAGCTTTCCCAGATACCAAAGATGCAGTGATTTTTGTCCTAAGAAATATCATTTTAAAATCCACTTCATTTCTCCTCTTTTGAAAAAATTGTATAGGGCTAATTTTGTATTTACTTTTTTTATAGATTAGGGAAAAAAAGAAACCCAAACTCCTACAACTTCTGAATCATTGCATAAATAATTACATTATTATTTATGCTTTTGATTCAAAGTATAGAATTGTATATTGTATATAATTTCAAAAGTTTTAACATAAAGTTAGAATGTTTATACTCAATATGGGATAGGAAAAGTGCTGTTTTCTTCTTACATTAATCATTTATTACGTATTACATCTCATTTTGATCATGCATACTCTAATCTATAATTCGTGTATTTGCTAGAATGCCAAGGAGGGTTTTCAGAATGCCTCTGAGAACTGCAGCAGGATAAGTCCACCCCCGCCAACCTTTGTTTGTTTGTTTCATTTCTTTCTTTTCCTAAACAAAGCGGCAGAGGAAATCTGTCTAAACTCTCTCATTCACTCAGCAGGGGTAGGTAAAAAATTCACACACTACAAACAGTTAAATATTTTTGTTGAGGTTCAAGGTTGCGCTTTTAATTTTTAAAATTAACTTTGAAATTGAATTCATTTCAACAAAAGGCAGGAGACTGGGTGAAGTCCCCACCCCCTACAAAATTGGATTAAAGTGCTAATTGTTTTATTTGAAATATCACTTTCAACTAATTAATTCGTTTTGCCCTTGACTGAATTGATTGGAAACCCCAAAAGATCTTTAGGGAAAGAAAGAGAGAGCTGTGTGCTTTGACCTTCCCTCACTCCCAATCACATCTTTATTTACTATATTAAAACGCGAAGCTCCGCCATGGAACAAAAGGTGAGGAAATTATGTAGATTGAAGGAATAGTTTCCCCTTATGAGACGCAAGCAGTCTAGGAGATTTTCTTCTTTAATAAGATGAAGTTTATGTTTTTGGAAGGCTCCAAAGAAACTACAGTCACTCTAATCTAGGCTTTCAATTTGTTTTCCAATCCACCTTGGCTCACATGTTGGTGAATTATGTTGACTGATTCCATGTCACTCAGTAGTCACCAATAAATTTGACTGTTTATGGTATAACAATTTGGAGTTGTACAGCATTACTGTTGTACAGAATTATTGTTGGGGTTTTTTGGTTTGGTTTGGTTTGGTTTTTTTTAAGTCATTATAAAGATAAATGATCCCAGGTGAAAAGCCCTTATTTTTTTCTGTTTCCAACCTGTTTTTTCTATTTCCAACCTGTTAGGCTGGAGCAACTTTTCTTGCTTTTCTTATCATAACTTTAAGTTGCAGTACAGGACTGTTCTAATATCTGCTCTCTATCGTGCATGAGACCCTTTTAACTGATTTTCAAAAGTGGTTAAATACTGCAGATGTTATGCTTTTTTTTTTTTTTTTTTTTAAGGATATATGTGAAAATCTGTTAGGGCAGTAGAATGCCCTCAAAGCATATTAAAAATCTTAGATGTTATGCCAGGGCTTAGAATATTCAGACAAGTGTTTTGGGAGTGTTTGTGTGGGAGTTTTTTTCACAGCTCCTTTTAATTTTCACAATCTTTTATCAGATCTTTGATTCTTTTTTAGTTCCTAACCACAATTAACACATAAAATGTGTTTTATGAAATAAGTCATTGTTGTAAGTTCTAGTATTTCTAGGCATAATTGCTTGTCTTCCTGTTTCCACAATTTATATATAATGACTAATGTCAACAAACATGCCATCTGACAATTAAATGTATTTACTCTGAGTTCTGTAGCAGTCCCTTGGTTACCTACAGCAACGTAACTCAACATTTGGGCAATCACTCCATTTACCATGAGTTCAGACTATTTGTGTCACACATACAAGGAAATGACATATTAAATAACTGAGCACTACTGCTTATTGAGCACTTGCTATATGCCAGGCATTCTGCCAACGGGTAGACAAATGCCATTTCACTTCAACTGTACAGCATCCTTCTAAGGGAGGTATTATTAGCATTCTTGTTTTACAGATGGTGAAACTGAGGCTTAATGAGGTTACTCCAAGGTTACAATTTGTCAGATACCAGAGCACCTGAGAACTGACTCTTTAACTCTGGAGTAAGGACACTATCTTTTCTGAGATTTGAAAGTTATTTTGGTTAAGAAGTGATTGTTTTATTACCAATTCAGTAAGAAACATTCAAAGAGCTTGCCTTGGAATCTCTGTTAAGATACTTACAGAAATTTCCAGAAAACAAAAGGATGGACAAATTAGATTGTCTTTAGTGTGACTACAAGCCCTGGAATGTTCAAGCAATTCCGTGAAATCAGTTAAAAACAGAAGGAAGGAAGGAAGGAAGGGGGATGGTAGAAGGGAGGGAGGGAGGAAAGGAGAGAGAGAAAGGAAAGAGACCTATCAAATTCTTCACTTTTTTCAGTGCTTGAAATGGTGCTGTACAGAGACTGAAATGGCTTAAGCACCTTAGTAGCTACAAAGAATCTTAGATCTTAATATATTCTGTTTTTGAAACAGAGAGGACTGGTTTAATTCAAGAGCCAGAACCATTTTAAAAAACTTTTTTTTTTTTTTTTTTAACAAATGCTGTAGAGGGTGTGGAGAAAAGGGAACCCTCCTACACTGTTGGTGGGAATATAAGTTGGTACAGCCACTATGGAAAACAGTATGGCGGTGCCTCAGAAAACTAAAAATAGAATTACCATATGATCCAGCAATCCCACTCTTGCACATCTATCCAAACAAAACTATAATTCAAAAAGATAATGCACCCCTATGTTCATAGCAGCAGTATTTACAGTAGCAAAGACATGGAAAAAACCTAAATGTCCATCAACAGATGAAATGATAAAGAAGATGTGGTACATATGTACAATGGAATACTACTCAGCCATAAAAAAGAACAAAGTAATGCCATTTGCAGCAACATGGATGCAAGTAGAGATTATCATACTAAGTGAAGTAGGCCAGAAAGAGAAAGACAACCGTATAATATCACTTATATGTGGCATCTATGGTGTAAATCTAAAATATGGCATAAATGAACCCATCTATGAAATAGAAACAAACTCACAGACATAGAGAACAGACTGGTGGTTACCAAGCGGGAGTGGGGGGGGGGAGGGGGAGAGGGATGAACTGGGAGTTTGGAGTTAGCAGATGCAAACTATTACATGTAGAATGGATAAACATCAAGGTCCTACTGTATTGCATAGGGAACTATATACAATATCCTGGGATAAACCATAATGGAAAATAATATAAAAAAGGAATCTCTATATGTGTGTAACTGAGTCACTTTTCTGTACAGCAGAAATTAACATAGCATTGTAGAGCAACAATACTTCAAATATGTATATATGTAGAAAAATAAACCAAAAAAATCTTTTTTTCTGGAAAGTTAAAACAAATGCAGTAGAATTATCCAAACATTTTTGTGTAAATGGAACTATATATCCAGTTGACTAAATTTTCAGAGTTTTTGTTATTTTTATTTCCATAATACATATATATATGGTGATTACCTATATAAGGTAATAAAATTTGGTTTGTATGTATTAAATATAGAAAATAGATATATATTCACACATATATACATGTAGGAAAACACTTCTTAAATTTGTTCCTTTATTTGATTTAAAATAATTATAACCTTACCATAACACAAGCACCTTTAATTGAAAATGGTATATGTGAGAAAACAGAAGTGACGTTAGCAATGCTCTTTCCACAGCCAATTATCATCCCATTTCCTTACATATTCTCCATGAAGCAGCTTATATTCAAGGATAGTTTCATAAAATCTCCTATGTTTCTTCTTTCATTATATACAGTACTTACTATTTTAAGGAATGAAAATTGTTATGTAAAAGTTAAAGACCATCTTCACTTGTGCAGAAACATATTTATAAAATACTGGCTAACCTTTCATGTCAATAATCAACAGTAATATTATTAGAAGCAATAAGAAACTGCCACTTTAAAATGACTTATTGAAACATTATACACATAGTTAACTTTCATTAATATTCTATATAATATTTAATATAATATAAAGTACAGATGATATTTATGCATTATCTGTAATCTTTTCAAAAAAGGCTTTCCTCTGCTAGTTACTGTATTCTCAGGTTACTTTCTCTTTCCTGTATGAAGATGAGTGTTTGAGAAATACAAAATATCTTTCATCCACTTAGCAAAATTCAGAAGATGAATTAGTCACCAAAAGAAAGGAAAATGCAATTGGATTTTCAATTATTCAGTCTATTCATATTTCTCATTAGAGTTGGAATCCACAGTTAACTATACTTACTGACATAATCCTGTATTTCACTCTCCTACCTCAAGGATTTTTGTACATGTAAAAGTATGCTGTCATCCACCTGACAGATTATTATGCCTCCACAGAAACTTAGGAAATATTGATAATAAGAATTTGTAAACACATATGAAATTTATCATATTTATGTTAAGGCAAAAAAAGAGCAGGGTATAAAATTACATGTGCACTATGATTACAACTATGTAAAATAAAAGTATGAAAAATATTAGAAGATAATATACCGAAATGTTAACTTTGATTATCTTGGGTGATAGCGTTATAAGTGATTTTTCTTATCCTTTTTCTACACGCTTCAAATTTTTTACATACCAAATATATATTTTCATAATGTAAATATTTATAGTATCATAGAAAATGAATAAGGTGAGTTTGAGTCATAGTTCCAAACAACATTTAAAATCATTCTCCCATTTTGCTGGAGTTATTTCACATGTAGACATGAAAATTCTGAGTCAGTGCCAATAAAAAAAGCTAACCCCTAGTTGGTAGATATGCTGATGAGAAAGACGATCTGGATACAAAATTGATGGATGGGAAAAAAAAAATGGAGGGATGGTTAGAATAACAGGATAAAGAAAGAATGGAACATCAATTATGAACATCAGGGCACTATTGAACCAATTCTAGTTTACATCCCACTCAGTTTTACTGATCGTTGTTAATAATTGGTTTACAAGCTTTCTCCCCCATATCCTACCTAGTGAAAATACGTTTCCTCCCTAAAACAAGTCTTAAAGAATGGGATTTAAAAGTAAAGTAAAAACCGTGGTGACTAAACTACTTGATTGTTTTTATTTTCTTTTCCTGCCAGTAGTTATGGAAAAACACAGTCTATAGAAAAAAGGAAAATTACTATGACCCTCAGCAACTTAATTTAATTTCCCTCATCAGTAAAATGAAGATAACAATCTGTACTTCACCTTTATGTAAACTACCTTGAGAAGTGGCCTCCAAGTCAGATATGCTCATCATAAAAGGTGAAAGAAGAAAAAAAATTGGTGTACTTTTATTAGGTAAGCATGTGTATGTTATGTATTATAATTTTATATATAAATATATTAATTTATATACAACTGGCATATATATGCTGACTTCAATGCTCTATGCATGGGCTGACCTTGAGGCCATTGCTTGTCCCACATGTTACATAACTGTGGGTCTCATACAGCAGGAGGGATCCTGATGTAGGGGCCACGCCCCAGGGGGCTGACCAGACACCCTCACCTGTTAGATTGTATACTATCGGGCATTACAGTCCTCAAGTGCTTGGCTAAACGGAATTGTGGATTACATTATCCAGTTTTAACTACAGTGTCCCTCATAAAGTGGATTAGTGGCTTTAAAAGATCCCTACAAATGAAACCGTGTATTGAAGTTAATGTTAATAATGTGAGTAGAAATGAGCAAGAAATGGCAAAGCTGACACTTCTCCCACCCTTAGCAGAGCTCATGATAGGCACACTGAGCTGAGGACAGTGACAGTCTGTTTACGCTTTGACATCATTAATACCACGCATAAAAATAAGGGGAACTTTGAATCATAAACTAAGTCAGGATTTTCATGGAACAGGAAACATGTTCAATTATATTGTTCTCATTAAAATATTTTTGTTGAGAGCAAAATATTATTGTGCCTTGAAGAACCAAAGTAATTATTTAAAATAATGTTTGTTTCATATTTATCTGATTCTTTTAAAGTTTCTATTTTTGTGCATATTTCATAATGGATGTAACACAGCAGTAGAGCAGTAAATATATATAATAAATAAGCGAATGTACATATTTTGGAGGTACATGTTCCAAACTGATTTTCTGGCTATATGATCAAAAAAGTTTGGCAAACACTTGATTCGAGGATTGGATATAAACATACGTATGAAGTTCCAAAAACAGCGCTTGTCACCAGTGGCTGTCAATCTAATAAACTACGGTGATTCTACTGAGATGACTGTCAGTGGGAACTAATGTATATTTTATTCATTTCAGTTTATGCCAGGCCTTTATGAACAATACCATTCTTGATGGGATATTCTTATCATAATCTAAGGCACCTGAGAAGTTATCCAGTGGTCCACCGGTAGCTCTGCTTCTCGTCTTTATAGAGAGAATGGAAGAAACCTCAGTAATTTAATAGGCTTGAGACTGGTGACCATTCATACCTGCCTTCTGCTTAGTGTAACTTATCCAGAGAGGCAATAGCAATCTCATTTTCAGAATTCGAAGAGATGAATAATATAAAATAAAAATATAACATAAACATGCTTAGATAAGCCAAATATTTTCTAACTCAGAGAAATTTGGATTTGGGCAATAAAAAAGTTTAAGTGTATATAGCAATCTGAGCAAAATGGTTTTTTTCCTCAGCATTAATTCAAAGTATTAATTATTGATCCTACATCTTCTCAGGCTGAGTAATAAAAGTTGAGGGGTAAAAAGCAATAATAGTTATTTTGTCCTTAATTTTTGGATGATTGATATCAATACGGGATTAGAGAATTTAACATTGTATTTACATTTGACAATGAGTTTTCCACAGATTTTTCACAGGGTTCTTTCATTCAAGGAACTCTTACTCTCACGGGGATAGACCGTTGTTAGAGAGACAGAGACAGAGAGAAAGAGAAAGAGACGAGAATGTTCAAGAGCCACATTTCGACTCGATTCTTCAAATGTTGACTCACTTGAATCTTTTGACTTTCTTAGGCATTGAAATTCGCAACCTGTTAAGAGAATCGGCAACCCTGTTTCTTTCTTCCCTATCTGCTCCCTATGTCTTCCTCAACATATGTACACTTAAAATAATAATAATAAACAACAAACAAAAAGAAAAGTACCTGCTTGGAAAATTACTTTGACTCTTATTCTTGAGGGATCAAATTATAAACAGGAGAGAGGAGAAAACTAGCAAATGTTCCCTTCCTCTTCTCTTGTTTGCCATCTTTCCTGAACTCTCCTCTCTGTCTCCTGGAATGTTGAAGACAGAAGTTCATTGGCCCATACGAAGCTGACTCATTCAAATTCCATATGCATTCAGCTCTGCCACTAGGAAAGACCTCTATTTTGCTGGGGCTGTAGGGAAGCCAACATAATTTGATCAGTAAAATTATTGAAAGCGATATTTAAAACAAACAAAGAGCTAGAGGGTTGGGGCCGATAAGAAAGCAGTGGTTTTCTTCTCTCAGGTTTTCTTCTCTCAGTTTCTCGAGGGGTACGTATTCAAAATCATCATTCGCCCGTCGTTTCCAAACACAGCAGAGTGAAAGGGCAGCACCTCTCACAGTCCGCATGCCTGTGCAGCCGTGTGACTAAATACAGCCCTGCTACTTTTCCAATTCTGATTTCCGAGCCCTGTGAGAACATCCAGCCATTTAAGGGAGTGTCACTCAAGCTTAT
The DNA here is from genome assembly GCF_030028045.1 of Hippopotamus amphibius kiboko. Classification (NCBI taxonomy): domain Eukaryota; kingdom Metazoa; phylum Chordata; class Mammalia; order Artiodactyla; family Hippopotamidae; genus Hippopotamus; species Hippopotamus amphibius. The sequence goes on from NC_080191.1 coordinate 157,491,820, forward strand.
CCTTTTAATCGGAGCCCTTAGAAGAAATGCCAGTTTGTTTTTGGAGACAGTTAATCTGACGGAAGTAAATTCAAGTTTTGGCAAAGATCTGTGGTGAGATAGACTGAAAAGCTGCCAAACAGTATTATTAGAAGAGGAAGAAAAAGGCACGACCTCCCCAAGTCAGATGCCAAGCACACCTACATCAGTTTCAATCAAGCTGTAGAAAAATAAGATATTTTTAGATGTATTAAGCCTTAGTGCTTCTGTGCCCCAAGGGCTGTTTTATTGCTGCAAAAAGAGCTTGTAATCACTTTTCCATAAGGTTCTTATAATTTAATATGAAATGAGCTTTTTAAAAAAAATACAGTTCAAAACAAACCTAAAGTTACTCCTCTGCCTCATCTCGGAGGCTTCTACGGACTCTCACTTTGCTTCATCGCAAGGCCCCCTCCACGTGGCTCTCCAGACATTGCCCAGTTCTGCAGATGAATCTTCAAACTTGGGTTCCCTGAGCCCCATTACACCGGGTGAGTTATTGTTACATTGCTGAGCTGATCCCCAAACTGAGACCTACAATGAACCTGTGGCATCCTAGTGCAGAGCTGAGGGGCAAACCAAAGTCTCCATGGTCAGGGTTACCCATGGAAGGGATTTGGAGATGCTCTGTTCTAATATCCCCTTGTTACAGATGAAGAGACTGAGGTTCAGGGTGGCTGTGATGGGTCCAAGTCATACAAGAAATTAAATGTTAAGTACGGAACATGGGTTTTGAGCCCAGGTCTAGCGCACAGGGTTTTCCAATTCCCCACTCTGGGCTTTTATTTGATCAGAAAAATAAGAGAGCTAGTCCAAGGAACATAAAGTCCTTTCTCCTCTTGCATCTGCCTCTTCATCCGCTGATTAGTTACGGGAGTCCATACTGTGCCACACTGCGATTTGTGATTGACCACTGCCTGGAATGCCAAAGAGCATGCTGCCATGGCATCCCTTCATGGAATTTACTCTGGCATGCAGTGAAGGTGGGGAAGGACATTCTCAACAACGCGCGCTCCCCCGAAGGAGACGGAATGGGAGTATAAGTGATTGGATGCCTTTAGTCCCATACACAACACAACTCCACCAAATGGAGCTGGGTAACAAAGGAGCTTCCCAGGAGCTGTAATTGGAACCATATGAAACTACCCATATCCAACCACTCTCGACCTTCAGAAACAGCAATCTCATGTAGTTAACCTAATTGTACCTCCCATACAGATAAGGCAATGGGGGTTCGGAGAGAGAATGCGATTTAACGAAGGCCGTAGGGCTGGAAAGTGAGGACAGCAAGATCTGGCGGATTTGATCTTACTTCCTATTCCCATTCTTTCCTGTTGTCTCCAGTGGAGGGAAGAGTATTCTGCTTCCCACTTCTCCCCTGCTCGCCATCTCACCTCCCCTGAGCTCTCCCCACCTCAGGGCACCAAGGACTCATGGTGCCCAGCATTCTGGCTGGAGCCCATGACTCTCCCCTCTCCACCCCAAAGCCCCTCCTCCCTCTGCCCCATCACTCTCCTGTGTTTATCTTTACAGCCCTTTGACCTGCTTCCAGCCCTATGGGCCCCATAAGCACAGATCCCCGCCCTGCAGAGAGTGACCTGATCGCCCCAGGCATCACTCCTTCCCAGGAGGTGTTTTAAAGCTCCCACCACCAATCAAGGTAGAGCTGGGGCTGCGGGAAGGGTTGGGCTGCAAGGACTCTGCCTGTCAAGATCCTGACCACAGTCTAGCCTGGCCCAGGGGTCCCTAGCCTGGGGTTACTGAAGAGAATTCAGGTGACCTATAAACTGGAATGGAAACAACAACCTTTTAATTTTCACTAACTTTTAACTGAAATTTAGCATTTTCTTCCATTTTGAGTGGAACAAAACAGTAGTATTATTGGTACCTATGATTTTGTCATCAGCAGAAATCACAGATATTTCATTACAGTTTGTTGCTTTTATCTTAAAATCTTGTTTGCATTCACCAGGACTTCCAAATCATGACCTGCCACCAGCTCTAATCATTTAACTAATTAACAAAGAAGCACGTATACTGTTATATACAAAATTTGCTTTTTAATCTTCTTGCAATTAAATTTTTTTAATATAATTGATTTTCTTTGTAAGACCTACAGATTTTATTTTATCCATTTAAAAGCATTTTTCTCAGAAGGAGTCCATGGGCTTTATCAGATGGCCAAAGGGGTCCATGGCTCACAAGTGGTTAAGAACCTCTGGCTCAGTGGTAAAGAGGGCAGACAATTACTGTTGCATCTGAATCCTGACCTCACCCCTTACCAGCTGAGAACCTGAGAAAGGTTTCCTCACATTTTTAAGCTTCAATGTCCCCAACCTCTAAAGGGGGGATGAGAACCAACCTCATAGGTTTGTTGTGAGGACCAAATGAAATAATCCAGGTAACACGCAGAATGCAGTGCCCAGCTCAGAGTCAGGGCACAGAGATGCTAGCCCTTACCGATATTCAAGGACTCCCCTCCCTTGCGGTGTCATACACCTCACATGGTCCTCCACTGTTCGGAGTTGGCCCAGAGGAATGTCTGTGATCCACGTCCACCCTGGTACCCAGCGCTTTCAGGTTTCTTCCAGGTACCCACAGAGCTTCTTGGATTGCTGCCTCCTGGATGCGAGGGATGCATCATTTGCCTGCATCCAAGCCATTGGTCAGCAATTAGCAGGAACAATTGATTTCCACAGGGGCCATCGCTCTATTCAAAGAGGGAGTTTTTATGTGTAGAGCTGGAGTCAGACCTCAGTTCCACTGACGGCCATGTCCTAGTTCAATGCCAGTTTGAGCGAGTCCTTTAGCCTCTCTCCACTCCTGTGGACGTAGCCAGGGAACCTCTGCCTTTTCCTCCTCACTGGCTGTTGTAAAGAACAAATGAAAAAAGACTGTGAGTCCCTTTGAAAATTGTCAAGTGTGATGTAAATATTTGCCACACATACCTGCCACTCTCCCTCCTTCATGCCTTTGCACAGGTTTTCTCCTCTGCCAGCAGTGCTTTTCCTATGGTATTTCCAGGCCAGAATCAAATGGTGCCTCCTCTAACAAACCGCATCACATCTGCAAGGTGTGATGCAAACTTCCCTCTCTTCCATCATCCCTTCATCTACATCAGTCTTTCAGCACTCTTCACTTTCTACTCTACAGCTTTAGGTCTTACTGTCCCTGCCAAGTAAACCTTCTGAGGGGAGGACTATTGTCTAATTTTACTTCATGTAAATAAAGGCTGTTGTATCATGGGCTCCTACCTAAATATACTAAAAAATCATTAAAAAAAAAACAACCCAATATTTTTCAAGCTGTTAAAGACTATTCCTGCCCTAGAAGTGGATGGAAAGACAATAAATAAAAATATGGCACAGCTCAAGTGCAAAAGCATTATCCAAACACCATATTCTGAGCTCTGAAGAAAGATCAAGCAGTAGACTCTATAGCTGGGGATGAGGGGTATGATAGACCAAGGGAGGCTTCCTGGAGGAGGGGAGTATTGCCAAGAGGTAAGTAAAAGGCAGGACTCATGGCCTGAGTGAAGCAGAAGGGATAGGTGGAGAACTAAGTATGGAGAATGACAAAAAGGGAACAGGAGTAAGAGTTCATCCACACATTTCTCTAGCTCCTCCTTACATCAGCAAACCTTTAGTGAAGGCCTGCTTTGTGCCAGGCACAGTGCTGGGCACTAGGGAAACACAGATGATGGAGTGTGCAGATGTACCATGATTATTATTGAGACTGTAAGGCTATAGCTGTATCTCTAACCCACAGCAAGAACATCACTGATGCAGGAATTCTGGCTTATCAAAGCCTAGCAAATGCCATTTTCAGGAGGGCTCTTTCTGAGCAGACACCATGTTTCTGCACCACTGCTGGATGGTCATCATGGCACTGTCAGGCCTTTCATCTCTTGTGACTCGCAGGACACAAGGAAATTATGGAGGTGAACAGTCACTGAAACTCAGACTTCAACACCCATGGCAGGAAGTTTTAGGTTTCTTTAGAGAAGGAAAGATCCTTTCTTATAAACTTTTTTTTGGCCTTTATCCATTTTGAAACCCAAAGTTTTTAGGTTCCAACTGTTTCAACTATGTATCAGACACTTTCTGTTTATTGCCTCATTTAAAGAGTTCCATGACCCCATGGGAGGTATTCCACACCCTCCCCTGACAACTTTACTATTGAGAAAATAAGATGAAGAAGTTAGTAATGTTCCCAAGGTCACACAGCTTGTAAGCAGTGAAGCCAAGTGTAGGATGCAAAATCAGTGGTCTTTGCTTTTGTTCTTTCTTTAAATCACAGAATTCTATATCTATGATTTTTCACATTGCATGCCTTTTGGTAAACTTTCTGGGCATACAAAGGTGTATTAGAGACACACTTCACCATGTCCGTCCTTGTCACACCCAGAGAAAACGTTCCAAAAGTGAAGAAGAAAAATGCTGATCAGGTCTGTGCTGGGAAATGTAATATGAGCCTAATATTTTAGAACGGATTCTTTAGAATTCCAAAGAACTCATCATAAATAGGATGTGGCCATTATTTTTGGTGAGCAATTAGAATAGCATTATCTTGACAGAATTGAATTCCCATTAGTGAAAGTAGGAAGAGTACTTCAGAATTTGGCACATCTTCACTTCCATGTTTGAAGTAAGCACTGGAAACAATGTTCTCCTAAACTTCAAAAGCCATTTAATGTTGGAAATTTGTCCATGAATATATGCAGCTATTCTTTGGCACTTTTTTTGTAGAAATGCTTTAATATCTAATTTCAGAGCATCCATTCACTCACACATTTTAAAAATTGATTTCAGTTAGTGCAAAGAACCATTTAAAATCCATAGGACTTGTGGCTTGGTTCACTGAGGAATATGCCTGTATGGCTTTCACAAGGATGTGTTTGTTGAGTCGCCTATGTGCGTGTGCAGAAGGATGTTGTGGGTGGGGGTCTGTTTGTGCCCATGCGTGCATATACAGGCACATTTCTGCATTCACTTGTACATGTGCTGTGCAATTGCCTTCAAAAGTTTGTTGATTCACTGATTCAACAAATATTGCCTAGTACCCTTGTGCATCTCTTCTAGATATCTGTATGGCATGCAAAGAATCCTCAGATTCAGCCTAGAAAGAGGAAGAAATCAGAGAAAAATGAAATGCTAACTACCTAACTGAAAACTGCCACTAGTTACTCTGTGGCAAATGGTTGGCTGAGGTTATGGAAAGAAAAACGCCATCACTCATGATCTCGTACAAGAGACCATGTCTTTAGCTCCCAGGAATAACTCCCATCAGGTGACTTCTCATCATGACAGTTCACAGGCACCTTCTCTTGGTCACATCCCTATTTGTGAGATGAGAACACAGACATTAAGGGACTGACCCAAGGATACACAGCTGCCAAGGGCAGAGGCTGATCCAAACCCAGTTCCACAGGCTGCAAAGTCCACTTGATTCTCACTCCACCCCACCGCCTCTCTTCCTTCCTCACTTGTGTTTCTGGGAGAACAGACAAACCTTTCCAGTACTGGAGCAGACCGAGGCGCATTGCCAGGGCTGCACCTCCACAGCGCACACACCATCCACACCGAGATACGGCCCAAGCACATGGTGCCAAAGGACGGAGCAGGGTGGCTGGTCTGGGAATCAGCCGACGTAAAAGGGCCTGGCAGGCATCACGGAGCAGCTCCATCCATGTCAGGGACTTTGTGCCCTGTGCAGGCAAGGTTGGTAGGTACTGGACACTTCCCTCTGCCTTGGACCCTCCAAACACATGCTTCTCAGTCCCAGGAGAGACTCAAACTCAATACAAAGTACAAGAAAATGTAAGGGCCCCTTCACTGGATCTCAGGGGCTGTGATGATGGGCCAGAGACCTGTACACCAAAATGTGGCTCTCCTGTGCCCGCTGTGCACACATCTCATGGATAGTGTGTGATCTGCAGTGTGGTGTACATTGATGCCCACACATGTGTCCTATGTATATTTCAGAGATGTGAGTGGTTGGCATCACTACAGGACAGTTTATTTCCAAAACAACATTCTTCTGGTAAATTTTCAGCATTAAGAACTGGCTTTCAAAGAAGAATTTATTATTTCTATTATTAAAATCAGGTATAATGTTAAATTTTTATTGCTACAATATTGGCTTAAGTGCACTTATTTTATTTTTACCAGGCGCATGTCACCTTTTCTTTGCCTTTTTTAAAGGAGAGGGAGCCGATTTTTTTAAGAGAAATATTATTGATGCCCTTCATATTAAATGGTCACTGTGTGGTGCCCTGTTGCCTCAGAAGATTTAAAACTCAGTCAGCTAATATAATACTTCACATCATAAGGTAAGAACATGTGAACAATTAGCTTAAGGTGTCCTGTCAAGAAGTGGCAGGACCTCCTGACGGCCGCAATGGTGGCTGGACGTTACCACCAAAAGAGAGCCGTGAAAGAAGCACTAAGAAGTAGAGGTTTTTCCTCCTCTTCCTTCTCATTCTTATTCTCCAGGTAAAGATTAAGCCAAGGCTTTTTTTTTTTTTAACATCAAATTTTTATTTAAAAATAGCTTTAGATTTACAGAAAAATTGTGAAGGTGGCACAGAGTTCCTGCATACCCTGTACCCAACATTATTATTATTATTATTATTATTATTATTATTCCTTATTAACACCTTACATTTGTATGGTACAGTTATCACAATTAATGAATCAATATGAATACATTATTATGATCATCACTACACATTATATTTACACACTTATACATTATTATAAACTAAACACATCCTGTTCAGATTTCCATCATTTCCCCCTAATGTCCTTTGTCTCTTCCAGGATCCCACTCAGGACACCATGTTCCATTTATTGGTCATGTCTCCTCAGGCTCCTCTTGGCTGTGACAGTTTCTCAGGCTTTCTTGTATTTGAAGACATTGATATGTTTGAGGAGCACTGCTTAGATATTTTGTAGAATGTCCCTCGACAGAGACTTGTCTGATGTTTTTCTCACAATTAGGCTATAGTTATGGGTTTGGGGAAGGAAGAGCACGGAGGTAAAGTGACACCATCTTCACATAATGAATCTTCTTTTTTAACATAAGTAAAACACCTGGCACATGTAGCAGGTACTCAATAAAGGACAGATTCTTCCTCTCCTTCCGCCTCCAGGCCAGTTCAGACACCAGAAAATAAGGTGGATATGAAACATCTTTGCCATCTCCTAGTTCCTCTCTTCTAGGAAAGGTATGATCCAGATGGAAAGTAGGCTTGAGAAGAAAGTGGAAATTCAGATTTTCGATAATCACATTCAGGGGCAGTCCCTTCAATACAAGTGGTCCCTGTGCTGTTTATTTGCCCTTCTGAGACCTCCCTCACCCTGCCATGTGTCCCAGAAAGGTGATCTCTACGGCCTGTCTAATGGACAGTCTCTTTGCTGTCTAGATTCTTGTGGGTTTGGTCAATGGGTCCCCATCAGGAGTTCAGTGGGCAGGAGGACATGAGCTGTGGGCACCTGCTCTGTGCTGCTCCATCCCTACTGGCCCCAAGAGGCAGCCCTCTTCATAGCCAGGTGCTTCCTGGGCTGCAGTAACTGCTCGTCCCCGTGCCCATCCCTTCCTGCTGAAGGGTGTGGTGGTGCCCCCTGCTGCTCTTCCAGGATCTGCACTTTCTGCTGTTGGTTCCACAAACTCTGTTCATATTGCTGTAAATTGCTTTATTTACCCATTTTTGAGTTACCATCTCTTCCTCAGCAGGGTTTTGACTACATATATATATACATATATATTTAGAGATATATATCCTACATAAATTTGGATACAGAAAAGGGTCAAAGGCATTCTCCCAGTTCATGTAACCAAATAGTATTTATTGAACTATGGCCTCAGAGTGTGGTTTAATATGTTTAGACAATGAATCACTGTAAAGAAGAAGTGGTACATCTATACAATGGAATACTACTCAGCCATAAAAAAGAACAAAATAATGCCATTTGCAGCAACATGAATGCAACTAGAGACTATCATACTAAGTGAAGTAAGTCAGAAAGAGAAAGACAAATATCATACATCACTTATATGTTGAATCTAAAATATGGCAGAAATGAATCTATCTGCAAAACAGAAACTCACTCACAGACATAGAGAACAGACTTGTGGTTGCCAAGGCAGGGGAGGGAGAGGGATGGGCTGGGAGTTTGGGGTTGTTAGATGCAAACTATTGCATTTAGAACGGATAAACAATAGGTCCTAACGTATAGCAGAGGGAACGATATTCAATATCCTGGGATAAACCTTAATGGAAAAGAATATAAAAAAAGAATGTAGGATTTCCCTGGTGGCTCAGTGGTTAAGAATCTGCCTGCCAATACAGGGGACACAGGTTCGAGCCCTGGTCTGGGAAGATCCTGCATGCTGCAGAGCAACTCACATATACTGAGCCTGCGCTCTAGAGCCTGAGGGCCACAACTACAGAAGCCCACACACCTAGAGCCCATGCTCCACAAAAAGAGAAGCCACTGCAATGAGGAGCCCGTGTACCACAAGGAAGAGTAGGCCCCGCTCACTGCAACTAGAAAAAACCCTTGCACAGCAATGAAGACCCAACGCAGCCAAAAATAAATAATAAATAAATAAAAAGAATGTATATATGTGTATAACTGAGTCACTTTGCTGTACAGCAGAGTGGCACAGTATTGTAAATCAACTATACTCCAATAAAAAATGGAAAAAAATGAGAACGAATCAGTGTCTCAGACACACCTATGCGACTGCTCCTATGTAATGCTCTCCAGAATGACCCTCACAAGTTTACACCTTTTATTTAATGATGCCATTACACAAAGCGTTTTTGGAATTTTAGAATCCCTGCTTGAAAATTATCTTCAGAGACAGTTTAAGGTATAGTGATCTTACCAAATTTGACTCTTCCTCTCTTCACCAACCTGGGTTCTGAATTACTTTTGCCTGTTCCCAAAAATCAAAGCCAACCTGAATGAGTAAAGCTTTTACTGGTGACATTTAGAACAAACCCTAGTCTCTGAGGGAAATTTTTAAAAGGAAAAAAAAGTTTTTAAGAGAGAGAAAGCTCCAGATTTGTTGAGCCAAGGCAACATTTGGAATAAGTATAGCGTATACAGAGGTGACTACTTTGGAGAGGGCAGGATTCATTTGGATGTATAGATTCTGCTATGTTTGTTTAAAAATCTGTCATTAGAACATAGTAACATGGTGTTTTATAATGCATGCTCTGGGGTCTGTCTGGCTGGGTTTAAATTCTGGCTTCATCATTTATTATCTGCGTGTGACTTTAGGCAAGTTACTCAACCTTTCTCTGCCTAGAGTTTCTCATCTATAATATGGAGACAATAATAGTACCAACATTAGTTATAGGGTTGTTCTGATAATTAAAAGAAATGGTATATGTAAGGTATTTTAAATGGTGTGGAACAGGAAGAAATCAAATGTTAGCCATCACCATTGTATAGCATGTTGTGTCATGGATCTTGATTAATGACCATCAATTTTTAGCAAATTTATGCATTGTGGCTATATTGCAACCTTCTTCAATCTTGTTTATTTAATTGATAGCTGTTATCTTCATTAGGCACTGCTACCATATAAAAGTAAGGTTTGTTCAGAGATTAACAAAGTAAAGAAATATATTTGTCTTTATATTTACCTTTTTGTTTCCACAGAAAAAATTGAATGTTCTTTAAAAAGAAAAACTCTCTGATGTGCCAGAGTTTTTGAAGATAGTCAAATAAATAAGCTCCAAGGCTGAGAAAGGAATTAGAGCCTCCTAATTCCCACGTGTTGATGAGCCCTAGTCTCTCACGTGGTCCAACCAGAGAGGAAAGAGAGGAATCCCATTACCAAGAGTGGGTTTTGCAAAAATATGATACACACAGGATTATTTTTCTTTCCGAAGACTTCAAATTAGCACAGTTTCTAATTATTCAGTGATAGATTTTACTTTCAATTTCTGAGTTGCAGTGCACTCCTGGAATACAAATATATACTTAAATATATGTACATACACATACATACATTTTAAAGCTACTGTACAGTCAAATTAAGTAAGCTGGATCTACTGAGTAACCCCATGAACTAATGAAGTAAACATTTGCCCCTGCTGGGCTGTGGAAGGCTTCCAGGACTCCCGAGCATACACCTGCAGAAATCAGTGATTCACCTCTGAGTCACTCGGCAAGCGCTGGCAGGGGGAAGCCAGTCGGGACGCAGAGGGTGCACTTGGCTGCCGGTTCTCTCCTGCTCTCCCGGAATAATGACATTAATGACACTTCCAAACAGCTCACCCAGTCACAAAGTGGGAGATTTCAAAACCAATGTGGCAGCTGATTTCCTAATAGGATGCATTAAACAGGACATTGCATGTTTTATGGGCTGGGGTTGATTAGACCATAAGACTTAAAATATGTAGCTAAAGTGGTTGAAAAATAGGCCTTGGAAGTTCAGATCAAAGCATTACAGGGGGGTGATTAGATAAATAAAAAGTTTAAGCCTAACTGAGCAAATAATTGCACATCCCCTGAAAAGCTCGGTTCACAGGGATTGATCAAATGTGAGTCACCCCAGGCACAGATGTCTTTCTAAGAATATTCCTTTTAATTTTTTTAATATACATCAAAAGAAAAAAAAAATCTGGGTACTGACCAGCAAATACTCCTGTTTATATAAGAAAAGCCTTTTTAAGATACTGACAAAAAAAAAAATCCCTCATTGTTTAAAGAGGCCAGTTTTTTCCTTTCTCTTCCTTCTCAGTCTGTAGTAAAAGGTTTTTGCTTCTTTAACACAGACTAATAGAACTCACCTAAAAAAAATTCTAAAAGATTTCTGGTGCCTTATCTCGCCCATTATTATATAGAAGTCAGATACAGGTTTATACTAAAAGCATGTACTGTTATCTTTCTAAAGGAAAATATGTCAGTGGGGAAGATTCATCTTTGTCTAGTTAAAAAACAAAAAAGCATTTGCAAAGCTTATTTGTGAACTGCATGTGCCAGACACAAGTTATTTCATTTAACCCTCATGACAATGCTCGAAGGCAGGTTTTCATAGTCCTGGTTTATATTCGAGGAAATTGAGGCACAGGTGTGGATTAGGTAACTTGCCCGAAGTCACAGGGCTGGGAAGCGGCAGAGTGGATTCTGAGGCCAGGTCTAAGGTTGAACTCTTCCCACCTGACAGTACTCTTGTATCTGACAGTCATTTTTTAACCACCACAGAACTCTGCAACTGCTGCTAGATCTCAATCATTTTTATGAGCTAATCTTGGCTGTTTCCTCAAGGCAGGATGGTAGTATTATTTCTTATTTTGAAAATAAGAAGATGTCTGCACCCTTATGTTCATTGCAACATTATTTGCAATAGCCATGATATGGAAACAACCTCAGTTATCCATTGATAGATGAATGGATAAAGAAAATGTGATATACACATACAATGGAATCTTATTCGGCCATATAAAATAATGAAAGCTTGCGCCTTGTGACAACATGAGTGGTCCTTGAGGGTGTTATGCTAAGTGAAATAAGTTGAACAGAGAAAGACAAATACCGTATGATCTCACTTATATGTGGAATTAAAAAAAAAGTCATAGAACAGATTGGTGGTTGCCAGAGGTGGGGAGGGATGAAGGGGGTCAAATGGGTGAAGGGAGTCAAAAGGTACAGACTTGCAGTTATAAAATAAATAAGTCATGGTGATGCAACATACAGCATGGCAACTATAGTTAATACTGTATTGTGTATTCGAAAGCTGCTAAGAGAGTAAATCTTAAAAGTTCTCATCACAAGAAAAAAAATTTTGTAACTATGTATGGTGACATGAACAGACATATTGTAGTGATTTTGCAATAAATATATACAAATATCAAGTCATTGTGTAGTACACCCAAAACTAATACAATGCTATATGTCAATTATACCTCAATTTAAAAAATTAACATATTCATTATTATTGCTTCAAAGAGATGGTCCTTCCCTTGCACTCTAAGCGGTGCACCAGGAGGAGACAAGGAGACAGCTGTGCAGAGTGTTGGGGCTGCAGTCCTTGGGGTGAATAGTACTGTTATTGGCATCATCATAACATATCATAGGATATAACAGCAACAGCCCTAGTGTGCAGACATTGTGAGAACTACACGAAATATATACAAAACCAGCTAACTGTAGTCATCACATCCAAGTAGTCGATAAACGTTCTTGGAGAAAACAGAAACAAACCAAGCACAGTCTCCCCTAGTCAGGAGTGCATGTGAGGAGAAAGGTTGTGTAGTATCAACATGTTTACCTGCAACAACAGGCCAGCACTCCACAAGTAGCTATAATACACTTAGGATGTAGCTGCGTGAAGTGACAGCAAACAAACAAACTGACAAACAGGGTGGCTGAGTGCCATGAACCTCTGCCACGCTTCTCAGGAATCCACTGGCTGTGGGTCTTGCAAACATCAGTGTTAAAACTGACATGGTCTAGCACCCAAGAAGAAGCAGATAATGAAGGGAGGAGTTCCTCCGCAGCGCTACTTAGGTTTTCACAGATTAGTTTAGAATTTACTCAAGTGTTCAAAACAAAACAACTCCCACAAGTCTCAAATAGGGCTGGTCGCTTCTCCCCTAGAGCAGTTTTCCACATTCACTTTGTCCCTTGAAAAGGCAGACTCAAAGGAAAGTTTTAAGAGTGATGCATGCTCATTTCCCCCCTAAATTTACATTAAAACCTCAATGAATATTAATGGAGAGAGTGAGCCAATATAGAACGGTGTTCTTCAAAGTCAGAGCACCCTTCTCAGAATAAGCTGAGGTCCTTGTTATAAATGCAGATTCCAAACCAGTTATCTTGATCCTCTGTGGGTGGGGCTCTGGAATCCACATGTTTAACAGGCTTCCCAGGGGACTCCAGGACAGACAGATATTGGAGAACCTCTGATAATAGGGATAAAATTCCCTGGATTTATTTTGCCTTCAGAAAACACCTGCCAATTTTAAAAACAAACAAAACAATAACAGACTGATTTTAATTGAAAAATGAGAAGATGGTGTGCCTAAAAACATTTCTGACTTAAAGAACAGCAAACCCTGATATCAAAACACAGAAAATGACCCTTTTACCAAGTTCGATGCTGGGACTTTTCTAAGCTTTCCAAAGTAGTAGGAACCATCTAATAATTTTAAAAAAGAAAAAAGCAGTGTGTGCATGTGTGTGTGTGTATTGAGGCCACGTAGATAAAAATGTTACATAACCAGGACAGAGTAGGGTCACAGAATCACTAATTATCTTTGATACATAAAAAGTGTCAAAAAATAATAATCTTTAGTACTCAGAAAGACCCACTGAATATCAACCAGGATTGTGCGCTTATTCTGCTGGCCACTGCCCTAGCCCCGGATAAACAAAGATGAATCAAACACAGCGCAGTGGCTCTTAAACATTCCAGGCTCTCAGAGCCCTTTAAGAGTCTGAACCCCTGAAAAAGGTCCATATGCAGAAACACTTGATTTTGAGTAAAGTTTCAGGGGACTGGTCAAGACTTCTCTTAAGAACTCTTCATTAAGACCAGACACAAAGTATGAACTGAGCAGGTCCTAAATCCTGGAAGGTTTGTGGTGTTCCCTTCCCACATGCAATTCAAAATATAATTTAAATGTTTTAAAGACACACAAGTGAAATGTTCTTAATTAAAATTGCTTCTTTCCAGAATTTCTAATTGTCATTTGTTTTGTAGTTTCTGGATAGTTTTTGGTGTTGGTGTTTTTGGCAGTTCGTTTGGTTTAATGCCTTTGCTTACCCAGAGGCACAGCTCCCCAAGCACATTTTTCACAGTACTGGATGCTCTGAGTTCTGAAAGAATCTGGGAGTACAGAGCCGTCAGGATGGGGAAGAAAGTTTCATCTAAACACAGTACCTAAATATAAGTTTTGAGCTCAAATGGAATGTTCCTTTAGTGATGCTAAGGAGAGGAAATGACTCTCGTTTAACAGGCAGTGTGCTCCAGGGCGCCTGTGACAATTTCCTCTGACTAAGCAATCAGGGGGGCTTATGTAGGGCTGGTGTGGAGAGCAGAAAGGGAAGGCATTTGGGTAGCTTCTGATGCTCTGTAGCTGTTTTCCAACAAAAGACAGCATTGGACACCTACTCATGGTGACAATTAGGGGCAAGGTACTATGAGAGCCAACGTGAAGCTTGGGACAAGAGGAAGAGGACAGTGAAGCTATGGCAGGAAAAGCCTAATCAAATGAGAGAAAGTCCCGATGCACAATGAAGGAATGAAAAAGGAAATAGATAAGAGAAGGACAGAGAATGTAACCAAGCCAAGCCAATGCAACTTACTCGAATATCGAACAGAACAGAGAGGCTCCCAGAGCAAAGATACCCAAGTGACTTGGGTTCCTGTTCAAGAAAGATCTCCATTCTTGTTGTTCAAGTTATTTACCTCATAAGACATTTGTTTTTAACTCACACACACACACACACATCAACCCATGTCTTCTCAATTGCCACCTGCTTTCACCCAAACAACTAGGGAAGAGTTGACTATTTATTTATGCTCTGCCTGTTTCCAAAATGGATTTAAGGCCGTGGAATACAAGAGGTAAGTCAAATTTCAATGTTAAAAATGTATCAGTGTAAGAATTCTCCATATCTTTAGCCAGACAATACTGATTATTAGAATGTTATGTTAGTACCGCTGACACTATTTATATTCAGGTGTTTCTTTCTGCTTATGCAATAGAGAAAAAGATCTCTTACCCTCAGCTCTGCACTGGTTCCTTTTACATATTTCAGGCCCGGGTATCAGGCACCGTATTTTCAGATGAAGAGTCAGTCGTGAGTGTGAAGGTCATGGTGGTAGTCCCCAGCATTCCAAGGGCGCCTGCCATTTTACATAGAACCACATTGCGTCCTCACAACCACCTTTTAAGGAATTTATTACTGTTCCTTATTCTACAGATGAGGAAACTGAGGGCCTAAAAGGGATTTATTAACTTGCCTGAGGTCACATGGCTCATGGTGACAGGTTGCAAACACAGCTGTGACTGCCTTCAAAGCTCTGCTGTTTTCCTTTAGTCTGCTTTGCCTTCCTGAAACAGGGAAGAGGCAGGAAACGGGGTGAAGCAAGAGAGGGTGCCCTCGGCTGCCTGTGGGAGAAAACTCAGGACCGGTGGAGCTAACGCAGAGAGGGATATTTGGCTTTTGTCCTCACCTCTGAAACACACCTTTGCTATTCATCTATCCCAAGGGTTTTACTCATGTTTTCCACCTAAATGAACAGGATTTGTTTCGTGTCAGTTACGTAATGTAAATATCATCTTTCCCCATGGGAATCTTTTTCCTGTTTGGGACTGTGGGTTTGAGCCTGGATTTGTGCATGTTTTGCCTGGCTGTTCATTGCCATGAACAACCGAAGTGACTGTTTAAGAGAAAAAGCGAACATGGTATTTTCAGATATCGATGCAGAAGTAAGATTATGTAATTAAGACCATCAGCTACAATTTTTGTCTTTTATACAGTATTCATAAATTTTTAGGGGATAGAGGAAAAGGCTGGGTGTAATTCAAAAGGAAATGGGGATTTAATAGGATCCAACCAGGAGTTAATTAGCCATTTATGTGCCAGACTGTCTTAGAAGATCCCTCTCCTAATGCTTGCTTCTGTGACTTATGGCTATAAGAATATTGAGGCCAAGGTAAAAGTCAGAGATGCCACCAAAATTCTGAGACAAGTACTCGGACCTGCATTATCAGTCAGCTCTTTTGTGGAATGTTCTCCCCTCTCTAATTGAATTTATCTGCTGTGTTTTTCATTGACTAGGGCTGAGTCCGTTTATAAGGCAATGGTTCTCAAACTGTTTCTGAAAAATGAATGAGGAGTTTCTCTCCCCCTTTAAGCCCTATTTGAATCTTGTTCATTATCTGTTTAAGGTTATCTTTCTGTCAATAAAAATAGTGGTATTTCCAACAAAAGATTTATTTTTGTTTCCAACCTAGCCAACATCAATTCAGAGTCCACTCCCACAGCTGTGGGCCTGGATCAAAGCTGCTCTTTTCAAAAACAGATTGCCAAAGCCTGTAATACATACAGGCTGAAAGTGCCACAAACTTGAAGAAAAACAGAGCAGTACATATGGACCCACAATCCATAAACGGTTTTGATAATAAATAACTAAGACATTGAAATATACGGATTGTCATTTTCTTTTGCCACTTTTCATTTGCTTATGGAAGAACTTTAATACAAAAGGCAATACATCTTTCTCAAAGAAAATATAGAGAAGAAAAAAATGTGAAAATCACGTGTAAACCTATTACACAAAAAATAGCCACAATTCACATTTTGGTGTATAACTTTCCAGTCTTTTAAAAAATGCATAGTATTTATTTTATATAAAAATAGATCATGTTATAGGTGATATTTTTTAATCTAGTTTTTTTCACTTCACAAAATATGAGCATCTTTATATGCCATTAAATCTTCTTTTCCAATATCATCTATCTGTCTTTATAGTATTCTATTGTGTGTAATTATCTATTTTTAAGTAAATAGCTCCTAAAAACCTAATTTTAACTGTAACACATGCTCATTGTTTAAAAAACTTCAGACACAATGAAGAACTACAAAAAAAAAATTATATATATATATATATATAGTCAGTCCTATAACACAAGGTGGAATTTCTGCCTCAAATATCTGTGTATTTTTTAAATTTTATACATGTGTTGATAAATTATCCACAAAAGTTATATCAATTTTTATTCTAACCAGAACTGAGAATATCTATTCTTTTCATAACCTCAAAGAAGTATCTTTATTATCTTTTCTTAATATTTACTAATTAGATAGGCTGAAAAAAGGGACATAATTTTATTTTTCATGACTGATTCTTAGTAAGGTTGGTTATTCTTATATGCCTATTTGTATTTCTCATAAATTGCTTATATATCTTTTTTGCCCACTTTTCAATGGGTTTGTAAAAGCCCCTTTGTAAGGCTGTCAGTCATTTCTCTGCCAGCTATATAAAGTATTTTCCTCAGTTTTTTTTTTTTGCCTTCGAATTGTTTGTTTTTAACTTTTTATTTTTGAATAATTTTGTATTTATAGAAGAGTTGCCAAGATACTGTAGAGCGTTCTTATAGGGTTTTCACCCAGCTCCCACTATTAACTTATGTAATCACAACACAATTACCAAAATGAAGAAATCAACTTTGAGATAATACTATTAACTAAACTACAGACTATTCAGATTTCACCAGTTTCTCCACTAATGTTACTTTTCTGTTCCAGGTCCTAATCTAGGATCCTGCATCACATTTAGCTGTTATGTCTCCTTAGTTTCCTTCAGTCTGTGATGGGCTCTGTCTTTGTTTTTCATGACCCTGACACTTCTGAACAGTACTGGTCAGCTATTTTGTAGAATGTTGATCAATTTGGATTTCTTCCCTCTGAAGTTATCATTTTTCTCTTTCCGTACTCAATTGGAAAAGGATTCACTAAGCCCAGCCCACACTCCAAGAGGAGGTAGGCTAATTTTCACCTCCCAGGGAAAGGAGTATCAAAGGGTTTGTGGACATATGCTAAAACTACCTTATTACTTAATAAATAGTTGGAGGTAGAGATACTTTAAAACTATGCAAATATCCCATTTCTTGTTAAAGTTTCATCAATTAATTTTAGCATTCATCGCTGGATCTTATTTGGAGCAATTTTTACTATGGTGTTCTAAAGATGAGTTTCTATTTCCCTCACTGCTTCTTCATTTATTATTTTGAATCCTTCTGTAAGGAACATTTGTTCCTTCTCCATCAGAGATATAGGAAGTGTCTGTGGCTAAACAAAGTCACCAAGGGTCTAATTTCTTTATCTCTGCTCTGCTTTCTGTGCTGTTAGTTTTGCTCTAGTGACAAGAAAGCTGTCAGTTGCTCCCCGGGTGTATGAGTTTTCTATGGCTGCTATAACAAATTACTAAAACTCTGGTGGCTTAAAACAACACAATTTTTTCTTTCTGGGAGTCAGAAGTCGGAAATGGGTTTCACTGGGTGAAAATCGTGTTGGCAAGGCTATATTTTTCCTGTAGGTTCTAGGGGAGAATGTGTTTCCTTAACTTTTCCAGCTGCTAGGGATCACCCACATTCCTTGGCTCATGGCCTTCTTTCTCCATCTTCAAAGTCAGCAATGTTAGGTCAGAACCTTCTCATACTGCAATCAATCTGGTTCTCTCTTCCACCTATAAGCACCCTTGTGATTACATTGGGCCCATGTGGATAATCCAGGATAATCTTTCCAACTCAAGGTCAGCTCAATAGCAACTTTAATTATATCTGCATCCTTAATTCTCTTTTGCCATGTAATATAACACAGTCACAGTTTGGGGGATTAGGTTGTGGACCACTTTGAAGGCTATTATGTGCCTACCATACAGAGCCATAAGCTTTTTCATCTCTCAGCGCACAAAGGATGAGACAGAGATAGAGATAGAGATAGAGATAGAGATAGAGATAGAGATGATAGAGTTGATAGATATAGATAGATGATAGATTAGATAGATAGATAGATAGATAGATAGATAGATAGATAGATGATAGATAGATGATAGAGAGGTAGAGGTAGAGAAGCAGAGACAGAGATAGAGATGGATATAGAGTGGGGGGGAAGGGAAGGGGAGGGGAAGAGGAGAGGGGAGGGGACAGCAGGGGAGGAGAGGAGAGGAGAGAAGGAGAGAGAGAGAGAGAGAGAGAGAGGGAACAATTCCATCAGCTTCAGCAGGTGCAACACAACAGAATTGGTTTTTACATGGTTCCCAGCTATATAGCATTGGGACCTCTTTATCTTGGGGGCCAAATGAGTGTAGTACTGAGATATTATTGACAATAGCCAGAATTCTCAATAATTCAGGCCTGAGCTCTTTTTTTTTTTTTTAGATCTTTATTGGAGTGTAATGCTTTACACTCTTGTGCCAGTTTCTGCTGGCATAGAATCAGCTGTATTTATACATATATCCCCATATGCCCTTCCTCTTGAGCCTCCCTCCCACCCTCCCTATCGCACCCCTCTAGGTCATAACAAAGCATCGAGTTGACCTCCCTGTGTTATGCAGCATCTTCCCACTAGCTATCTATTTTACTTTTGGTCATGTATATATGTCAATGCTACTCTCTTACTTCGTCCCAGCTTCCCCTTCACCCCCTCCCCCACCCCGTGTCCTCAAGTCTGTTCTCTATATCTGCATCTTTATTCTTGCCCTGCCACTGGGTTCATCGATACCATTTCTTTAGATTTCATATATATGAGTTAGTACATAGTATTTGTTTTACCCTTTCTGGCTTACTTCACTCTGTATGACAGACTCTAGGTCCATCCTTCTCACTATAAATAACTCAATTTTATTCCTTTTTATGGCTGAGTAATGTTCCATTGTATATATGTGCCACATCTTCTTTATCCATTCATCTGTTCATGGGCATTTAGGTTGCTTCCATGTCCTGGCTATTGTAAATAGCTGCAATGAACATTGTGGTACATGTATCTTTTTGAATTATGGTTTTCTCAGGGTATATGCCCAGTAGTGGGATTGTTGAATCATATGGTAGTTCTATTTTTAGTTTTTTAAGGAAACTCCATAGTGTTCTCCATAGTGGCTGTACCAATTTACATTACCACCAACAGTGCAGGAGGGTTTCCTTTTCTCTACACCCTCTCCAGCATTTATTGTTTTTAGATTTTTTGATGATGGCCATTCTGACCAGTGTGAGGTGATACCGCATTGTGGCTTTGACTTGCCTTTCTCTAATGATTAGTGATGTTGAGCAGCTTTTCACGTATTTGTTAGCCATCTGTATGTCTTCTTTGGAGAAATGTCTGTTTAGGTCTTCCAACCGTTTGTGGATTGGGCTTTTTTTGATATTGAGTTGCATGAGCTGCTTGTATATTTTGGAAATTAATCCTTTGTCAGTTTCTTCGTTGGCAAATATTTTCTCCCTTTCTGAGGGTTGTCTTCTTCTCTTGTTTATGGTTTCTTTTGCTGTGCAAAACCTTTTGTTTCATTAGGTCCCATTTGTTTATTTTTGTTTTTATTTCCGTTATTCTAGAAGGTGGGTCAGAAAGATCTTGCTTTATGTTATAGAGTGTTCTGCCTATGTTTTCCTCTAGGAGTTTTATAGTGTCTGGCCTTACATTTAGGTCTTTAATCCATTTGGAGTTTATTTTTGTGTATGGTGTTAGGAAGTGTTCTAATTTCATTCTTTTACATGTAGCTGTCAAATTTTCCCAGCATCATTTATTGAAGAGGCTGTCCTTTCTCCATTGTATATTCTTGCCTCCTTTGTCAAAGATAAGTTGACCATATGTGTATGGGTTTATCTCTGGGCTCTCTATCCTGTTCCATTGATCTATATTTCTGTTTTTGTGACAGTACCATACTGTCTTGATCACTGTAGCCTTGTAGTATAGTGTGAAGTCAGGGAGCCTGATTCCTCCAGGTCCATCTTTCCTTCTCAAGATTGCTTTGGCTCTTCAGGGTCTTTTGTGTTTCCATAGAAATTGTAAAATTTCTTGTTCTAGTTCTGTGAAGAATGCCATTGGTAATTTGATAGGGATTGCATTGAATATGTAGATTGCTTTGGGTAGTATAGTCATTTTCACAATGTTGATTCTTCCATTCCAAGAACATGGTATATCTCTCCATCTGTTTGTGTCATCTTGGATTTCTTTCATCAGTGTCTTATAGTTTTCTCAGTACAGGTCTTTTGCCTCCTTAGGTAGGTTTATTCCTAGGTATTTTATTCTTTTTGTTGCAATAGTAAATGGGAATGTTCCCTTAATTTCTCTTTATAATTTTTCATTGTTAGTGTATAGGAATGCAAGAGATTTCTGTGCATTTTTTGTATCCTGCTACTTTACTAAATTCATTGATTAGCACTAGTAGTTTTCTGGTAGCATCTTTATGATATTCTATGTGTAATATAATGTCATCTGCAAAGAGTGACAATTTTACTTCTTATTTTCCAAATTGGATTCCTTTTATTTCTTTTTCTTCTCTGATTGCCGTGGCTAAAACTTCCAAAACTATGTTGAATAATAGTGGTGAGAGTGGGCACCCTTGTCTTATTCTGTTCTTAGAGGGAATGCTTTCAGTTTTTCACCATTGACAATGATGTTGGCTGTTGGTTTGTCGTATATGGCTTTTATTATGTTGAGCTAGTTTCCATCTATGCCCACTTTCTGGAGAGTTTTTTTTTTATCATAAATAGGTATTGAATTTTGTGAAGCTTTTTCTGCACCTATTGAGATGATCATATGGTTTTGATCCTTCAATTTGTTAATATGGTGAATCACATTGATTGATTTGCATATATTGAAGGATCCTTGCATTCCAGGGATAAACCCCACTTGATCATGGTGTATGATCTTTTTAATGTGCTGTTGGAGTCTGTTTGCTAGTATTTTGTTGAGTATTTTTGCATTTATATTCATCAGTGATATTGGCCTGTAATTTTCTTTTTTTGTGACATCTTTGGTTTTAGTATCAGGGTGATGGTGGTCTCGTAGAATGAGCTTGGGAGTGTTCCTCCTTTTGCTATATTTTAGAAGAGTTTGAGAAGGATAAGTGTTAGCTCTTCTCTAAATGTTTGATAGAATTTGCCTGTGAAGCTATCTGGCTCTGGGCTTTTGTTTGTTGGGAGATTTTTATTCACAGTTTCAATTTCAGTGTTTGTGATTGGTCTGTTCATATTTTCTATTTTTTCCTGGTTCAGTCTTGGAAGGTTGTACTTTCCTAAGAACCTATCCATTTCTTCTAGGTTGTCCAATTTATTGGCATATAGTTGCGTGTAGTATTCTCTCATGATCCTTCGTATTTCTGCGGTGTCAGTCATTACTTCTCCTTTTTCATTTCTAATTCTGTTGATTTGCCTCTTCTCCCTTTTTTTCCTGATGAATGTGGCTAATGGTTTATCAATTTTGTTTATCTTCTCAAAGAACCAGCTTTTAGTTTTATTGATCTTTGCTATTGTTTCCCTCACTTCTTTTTCATTTATTTCCGATCTGATCGTTATGATTTCTTTCCTTCTGCTAACTTTGGGGTTTTTTTTTGTTGTTGTTGTTGTTGTTCTTTCTCTAATTGTTTTAGGTGTAAAGTTCAGTTGTTTATGTGAGATTTTTTTGTTTCTTGAGGCAGTATTGTATTGCTATGAACTTCCCTCTTAGAACTGCTTTTGCTGCATCAGGCCTGAGCTCTTTAAGTATAAGGAACCCTGAGCCAAAATTTAAGCTTTTACAATATCATCAGTCTTTATATTTAAGGCCTATAGACTTCAAATACAGTGTCATTCCAAATTGGCCATTAAAAGCATATTTTTGAGAGGAGTGTTTACTTATTCACACATCTGCTCTTGACTGGGAACAAGCCATTCCAAAGATCTTCTGAACCTGGAGGGATGGCTTCAGAAACTGGCTTCCTTTAGTGTTAGTGATTTTGGCCTTGTTAGAACCTGTAATCTCGTACTCTCTTTTGGACTAGGGATTCACCTTTTCTTCTCTACTAGGTTTAGTGAGCAATGAGATAACAGTAATTTTATTTTTCTTTTATATTATGAGTCTGTATTATCTGTATAAAGGCCCACTTCTCTTAGGTCCATTTTCTTCTGTAAATATCACACCTGTTGGGGGTGCCTCCTCCACTCTGCTCCACATAGAACTAAAGGAAATGTTCTATTATTCCAAAAAACAACAGAATACAAAACAATAACTGGCCTCACCTTCTCTATTACTGAGAGTCCCTTTCAGTGGTACAACTCTTCCAGTATTTGGAAAGGACAGCTTTTTGCAGCCATCTAGATCTGATTTCAAATCCTATTTCTGCTTTTAACAACTATGTGCTTTATGAGAAATTAAATCCTTCAGAGCTCTGTGGGTCTTTGTCTTTCCCATGAGGGCTAGTTGTTACCAACAGCTGGTGGTCATTTTTATCTCCTGTTCACTCACTGACACCTACTATGTGCTACACATGCATGCGGTATGAACACAGAGGTGAACACAATCAACACAGTACTTGCCCAGTTGCCCAGTCTAGAGGGGAAGACATATTAAAGAGCTAAGGACAGTGTAGTGTGCATGGTATAAAGTTGAATAAAGGGTAATAGACAAGAGTTTGGGTACAGAATCAAAGATTTTTATAACTCTACTAAAATTTTGCTGCAGATATAAGTACACATGTCTTCCTCTATTAGAGGATAAGTTCTTTGAGAGCAAGTACTGAGTCCTTTCCACCTGTGCAAACCTTTCAGACATACAAAGCAAGAGCTTAATAAAACTGTGATAAGCTCAAGTCTTGGTGGACACTTTAAATGTTATTGCTAAATGAAATGGACTCAGTTGCTCATCATAGAAGAATGAGACTGGGCTGCTTCAGAGCAGCCACCACCTCCCGATTAATATTGGTACCCTTAGTATCTTGTCTAAAGGCAGATGCAGAGCAGATATGCAAAATATTAATGTTTAATAAATGAATGAACAAACCTACAATCTAAAAGGACCTCTGTCCATCACTAAAATTCTCATTCAAAGAAAAGAGAAGAAACATCCTTTATGAATATTTGTGCCAGCTGAACACTTAAAACTCATCATCAGTAAACATAATCCTATACCAGTATGTCTTAAACATGCCCTGCATGAATAAGGTGTGAGTTTTACAATCTCATTTGCTCTATCTATGTAAAAGCTTTTTATTTGGCTTCAAAGTCTTCAACTTCACAGCAAAATTTCATTATGTCCCAGCTGAGTTCTGTTTAATGGAATTAAATTTCACCCTTTCTAATTATCTTTTGGAACAGACAATCTTTACAGAATAATTAGTAATAGAAGAACATAATGGATCATTGTCTTTATTACTGCAAAGAAATCCTAGATGCTGCTCTAAACCTTAAAAACAGATCTCATGAAATATAAAATGTATTGAATCCTTCCTCTTAAATTATGTAACATTTAAAATTTGTCAACATAGCTTAAAGATGATGGGAGGTAATTATTTTCCTGCTTCACTTTAAATTATTTTATGAAACTGCTTTAATGATCCCATTCAAATTAATTATGCTTACATTTAATTTTCAAGATTTTTATTGGTAGAACATTCTATTATCAAACACAATTTAAATGCATTTTTTTCTCACACATCTCAAGATCTATTTTGCTTCCCTGAACAATTTTTTTTCTCGACCCTAACCTAACTTCATTAAATTGTATATACAAAATATGAGGATTAAAAATATACCTACTCAATATTTTTAAAAATGAAGTCTAATTAAAAATCATTTCACTCACTCATCTAAAGAAGCAGAGTGCCATTGGGAAAATTTTTATAAGACATAGCTCAATGAAAAAGTCATGTCCAAACAAAGGTAGTTTAAAAAAGTTACCAATACACAAAAAAATTTTTTCCTCTCTAAACATTCGAGCAATTAAAACTTACCTTTAAAAATGGAGATGGGAAATGTAGAAAAATGAGTAGGGTCCTTCTTGGACTTCTAGTCTTTATAGTTTAATTTGTTGAGAATTTAAAATTACAGTAATTGCTCTTAAATAACTGACATTATTTGACACTACAACAACAGAGGAGTGGAAATGACTGACAAACACACAAAAGACTTTTGTTATCTTTGTTTGTCTGCCTGAATAAATCTCAACAAGTATTTCAAAGATTTAAATTTATAGCATACTTAATCACCATTAGATGGCCAATCCTATTGGCTTTCAGCTATGTTTCACTGACACTCAACATTTTTGGTATCAACTTCTTTAACACATCTAGTTTGTCTCAACAGCTATCTTTAAACTAAATTATTACCTCTAAATTAAACATTTTGATAAAATATGTGGAATTAAACAGAATTAACTTAAGTAGAGCCCCTTCTTTTTTCTTTCCCTATATTGAGGATGGGGTTGTAGGGGTTTGAAACAGTGATTTTGAAAAAAGTAACTGATTGCTTACCCACCATATATGATGGTAAGTTGGTTAATGTTTGGATTAATGATTTCTTCCTTAGCAAATCAAGTGTATTTAAGAAATTGATACTTAAAACCATTTATTGTGACTTAGATGTCAAGCAGAGGTCACTCAAAGAAAATTAGGTCTGCCATATAATTTGGGATTCCTGCAAAGAATTTAGAATCCAAATGACATGGATGAAAGGGGTTTTTTAAATTATTTTTATTTAAGTATTTAGTTCTTATATTTTCCCACTTCTAAAATAAAACATAAACTACAAATAAGCATAAAATAAGAGTTTCTTCTTGAAGGCCCCATTTTATTTCCCAGTGAAAATAAACACTTAAAGGAAACAATTGAGTTGCAATAATCCCTTAATTGGTATCACACTTTCTATTTTGCAAAATGTTTTCCCTAACATTCACTTGACATTTACCTGACTTGTAAAAATTTAGCTTCTATTTGTGTTTTAATTTTGATATCAAGTTCCATTTATACTGAAAGAAGAGACACAACTCATTCTATGTACATTATTATATAGTGACTTTCTGTTGTAGTAATGTAAGGAAATGCTACATACCATATAAAGAAGAGTCTTCCGGGGGTGTGAGTACTACTAGTAAAATAGGAAATGTATTAGGTTTCTAAGAGGTCGAGGGGTTAGGTCATGAGGATGAATGGGGCACAGGGGGCTTTAAGCTCAGTAGTGCATGGTTCACTTCAGAAGAAAGATTCTCTGTTTTTCTTTACAGACGTGTTCCTCTTTGCCCTTTATTACATTATTTTAATGGATTAAAAAATACTAGATTGTTTATTCATCAGAAAACACATTTGTTATTTGTACTGCTTGGGACCAAATACACAAAATTATGAATACTTGATTTTTCCTCTAGTCCTCTTCTAGTACTTTTATGAAGCTAAGGAAAGCACACTTTATTTATCTTGGTTCTAAGGACTCTTCCCCTGAAACTGTTTGGTCCATCCCAGCTGTTTATACTAATTGCTTGATTAATTAGTAGAAACTAGGATTTCATTCTTCCAGCCAAATAAGGGAATTGCCTTCTCTCACCCGCACCCAGTACAGGTGAAAAGCTCCCATAGCTTTATATCTGATACTATTATTGCAAAGGCACTGCTTCCCTTCTCTTTCCAAATGATGAGAGAACCCTTTTTCTTGATAGTTAATGAACATTTCACCCAATCTCATAGGAAACAAGTCTCTTTTCAAATGTGAAGTATTTCAACAACTTCTAAGTGTGAAATCATTGATGTAGTCTTTACCCCAAATTGAGTCATTGCAACCCCATCCTTTGAGCTGAGGATGTTCAAAATTAGGATGCTGAATTCAAAATTAGGTATTGGTTACCTTAATCCATAGTTACTCTAATATTTGAGCCAGGATTTAAAGAGCGGTGACTGGCACAGGGTAAAAATTATTTTTAGCAACTTGAGTGTGAAATACTAATGGACCAGGTACCCAGTTATTCAATCTCAGTCATACACCAGTGGCAAGCAGAGAGTCTGATGTCTTCACCCTGCTTTCAGAAAGGAGACAGTGATCCTGGGTGCTAGGCCTTCCCGTGAATGTAGTTGCCTCTAAGCTGATAGGATCAGCAAACTTCCTAAAGCCTACAGGGGGGATTGATGTTTTTCAAAGCGTTTCTAGGAAAACAAGGGAAGCAAAAGTTCCTACTCTTTGGGGTAGCAGGAAAGAGTAGGGAGAATTAAAAAAAAAAAAAAAAGCCTGCAACAAGGGATTATTCCCTTGTTGATTCTATCCCCACAGGAAAGGAGAATGTGTTCTTACATTGTTTTTCTCTTTAAAGATTTATTTGAGATAAATCTGTGTTCAAGATGGGGATTAACAAAAGGTGGGGGGGATATTAGTCACGTGAGTGGCAGACACAGAAACATCACCTGAGGAACTTTAAATTGATCAAATTATATATCTAACTAACCTGGCATTTAGTTTTGGGTTCTCTATGGGCAGTTCTTTGGCTATAGTTATAACAGATAATTCTTAATTTTAATATTACTGTTTAAATATGTATAACAGTGATAAAATAGCTTTACCACGTTGATTCAGGTAGCCTCTAGTAGCAACATTAATTTTGAAAGCAATGTGCAAATGGACTGCTTTACTGTATTTTGACTATAAAATCTCTACTCATTTGTATTCTGCTCAGTGCAGGTTATGTGGTTTGTCTCTTTGTTAGTGACACCTTGACTCTGGATTGAGATTATTTGAAAGATCACTTTTTACCAACTTTGAGCAGGTATTAGTGAGTTCGCTTTATTCTTATCACACTTATGAGAAATAAAACCAGCTTCTTTCTATAGTTACAGGTCAAAGGGTTGATCTGTAGTCATTAATTATCTTCTTTATGTTGTTACAGATTCTCAGGATGAAAACAGAAAAGTTTATTCATAGTTTGCTTGATATCAGAGCTCAAGTAATTTGATTATTCCTTTCTGGTTTAAAACAATTTTTTAACCACTTAATGGGAGAAAAAAGCAATTAGTATTTGTTATTTTTTTGCATGCAATACTAGATGGGTGATATGTCAAGCCTTCTGCATATATATACACATTTAGAAGCACAGTCATTTTTAATTATTTTAGTTAAATCTACATTTAGCAACAAAATGATCTTTTCAGAAACATACTTTCAGTTTTTTTCAAACATCCTGTCCACAGTTGACCTCACTGCTACAAAATAAATTGTATTGTTAGAGCATTACATTAAGAAACTCAACATAGCTTTTTTGCAACTGAAAACATTTAGCAGTTAAGTTGAACTTAATGAAATATTTTTATGATAAAGTTGGGGGAAAACACAGATAAACACACAAATAAAATTTAAATTGAATATGTATTCTCTTATTGCCCACCAGGAGTAAAAAATATTTTCAGATTTATTTCCTCTTTTTAAGTATAGCTAATAACTGTATGACTTTTCCCTCCTCACTTCTACTTGATTCTTTTATTAATTAATTGTTTTACCTAGATAGAGGGTCACACAAACATACTAGTATTTTGCTAAGTTGCAGACAGCAACATTAGAGGGAAATAGTATTTGATCTGCCAGCTCCTGGATATCTAGCTGTTGATCTCAGTCATACACAGAGATTCTCAGTCATACCCAGGAAACAAAAGGTCCAGAACAGTAGGGCTTTCTTTTGAAAGTAGCTGTATGCTGGCTATTAAATGTTAAGGCTGGTTCTATGCAAGGAAATAGTTTTGTTTGCTCCTCCTAGAAAACCCCTTGTATTTGTAGCACTCCTACACTGAGAAAAGCGTTCTGATGTTTTTTGAAATAATCATATGTTTCTCAGGGTTTTGTTTTGATTTCCTATTAAGCCAAACTACACATAATGTTGGTAGGGATGGCTCAGATGTGATCAGCCTTGTGGTAATGCATAATAATAACTAAACCCTTTTTCGTGCCCTGCTATAATACCAGAGATGGCAAATAGCATTTAGTGAAGACCCAAACATACAGCAGGCACTGCACGTGTAGCAGATACTGCAAATATGTTACATGAATTACACATCACAACAACCTCAAGAGATAGAAATTATTATGCTTCCCATTTTACAGATGAAGAGACTGAGACCCAGAGGCAGTAACTCGCCAAAAGTTTTAGAAATAAGACAATACACAAATCTATAAACTTCCCAACGGATACCTAATAATGAAAGCTTTACCTAATAATGGAAAAGCTTTGCAGAGCACTTCCATTCAGGACAGTTCCACAAACTACTGAAACCAAAGAATTTTCCAGTTTGAATCAGTCACTTGTTTAAAACATAGGCTGATTCCTGACCTTGCTTAAAGCATTAACAGAGTGGCTGCCTGTGTTTTCTGCTGCTGCATCAGGTAAATGGAAGGTTCCTCACCACTTACCGTGCACATCAGTCTATTTTTTACCCACTGTGTAGTTTTTATTTTGATGCTTCTCTAAAACTGTATTTCAGAGTGTGAGCCAGATAAAAATATGAAAATAAAAAGACACAATGGTGTTTTAAGAAGCACCCTATTTGTTGATATGTCAAGAAATTTTTTTCATGGATAACAAATGTGGCATGTTTTGCTAAATCTTCAAGAAACATTCAAGTACCGGATTACTTATACATTAAGATTGGTTCTATACAAGCAGATATTTCTCATTGGATTCACCAATCAATAAGGAAAAACTTTTGTCTCCCACATAGACAAGTCTTTGGGGATACAACTCAGGATTATCATTACTCTCTTCTCTGATTTTATGTTTTCCCTTCTGTTAAACCATAGTACACGAAAGATTGAGGAGAGACTTCCACAATCCAAATACGTAATATAGTATGTAATATAATTTAGTGATACAAACTGTAGTAAAAAATGACACCATAAAAAGTCAAGACTCTTGGAGGCAGATAAAACTCAGACTGAGTTCAGTCAAGCAAATTACTTGTACTATTTTTGTTACAGTTTTTTAAAAAGTTTTCCTTCTTTTTTGTCTGACCACAAGACTTTCCTGTGCCTTAAAGTCTTTTATTATTATTATTTAAACTAATTGACGTGCTATTTTTTGGAAAAACACAATGAGATAGGCAAGGTGGCCTCTGACTTTTGGAGAAAGTTATTGATAAGTCATTTGAAGCCAACAGATTGGAAAATAATTTGTGACTCATATAAGTGACAAAATATCTTGAATTTGAAGACATTGTTTATAGCAGATGTTTGGCAGTTGAAAATTCACACAACTTTGATTACCAATGATACTGAATCCAAATGCAATGGCAACAAATAATTCCTTATACAGTTCTTATAATGACACTAGTTCACATTTATTTCAGACTTAATATGCACGAGGTACTGTTTAAGCGCTTACATGAATTACCTTGTTTAATCTTCACAACAATCCCTATGAGGGAGGTACAATTATTGACCCCAATTTACAGATGATGAAACTGAGAGTTCAAGAGAGCCATCAGGTCACTTGCTCAGTGCTGCACACTAAGTTGTTAAAGTGAGATTTAAACCCAGATCGCTTTGACCCCAAACTTGGGAGTCTAACCTTCAGTACAACCCTGCCTCCTACACTCAGAATCCTAAAACATTCAAACTGAACACCGTGTCTGAGATTCCAGTCCAGCCCCTTTCTTCTGCTGACAAAGACACTGAAGTTTTAAAAATTAATTGTTTTGCCCACCCTCCTAACTAAACAAATTAGTGACTGAGCAGGACTAGAACTCAGATCTCCTGCCTTCAATTCCACACAGGACATCATTCCATCATTTAGCGAAATTTGCATCATTCAGGAGACTAGGAGACTAGCTTTGCAGTTTAACACACCAGATAAAATACCAAAGAGCTAAATTCGGGTTGCTTCTGTGTTTTCTAACTTGCAGCTGCTTCATTGCAGGATCATACAACACATGATTCGACAGGGACTTAAAGCCACACATAAAACATATTAAATGTAGTCGGCAGTGATGAGATTTGGTACCAAATAAGAAGCTTTAATTAATTTTAAATGGTGCTTTTCATAGTGTCAAAAGCTCAGTCCACTGAAGTGGAAAAGGGGGTTGGAATGGCGAGATCCTAGCAACCCGGCTAATCTGGGCCCTTCGGAGCAAGCTCATTTGGAATTCTTACATCAGTGCATCGGCACGCCGAGGTGGGGCTCATGGGGACAAACAAAATAGCAACCCCAACTCAGGCACCACTCAGAATCCCACATCCCGGGGAGGCCTGAGAGCTCAGCTGTATTAAGGGGCCGTTGGAGTTTCCCTGTTATTTGTCTACTTTTTGAGGATTAGAACTTCCGCTGGGCTGTGTTCATCTGTGCTGAGAATTTAAACTCGGTGCATGCAACAACAAGAACAGTGAGATCTGCTAGAAATGTTCAGAAAGAAGTCTGTTTTGACTTTTAAAAGCTTTCAGATGCACAAAGAGAAGTAAATTGAGGGGTTTCCGATTTCTTCTGGGAGTCTACATTGGGGGGTGGTGTCTTTTTTCCTATCCCCCTCTCCTTCACGAGCCTTTGTTTTTAAAACTGTGATAATGCAGATATTCACCATGTGGACCCTGCTGAGTGGTAACATGTTAGAAAGGCTGCTATAGTCATGTGGTGCTTGAGCATTTTCACACACGTGCACACCTACTTTTCCTCTCCATGACATAGAAACAGGAATTATCATTGAGGCCCTTCCTCACAGAGACCATACAACATACAGTAAGGACAATTCGAAGACCATTAGAAAACTACATGATGCAATTCTCTGGCTTTACAGCTAAGGAAACTGAGGCCCAGGTGTTACGACAAGGATAAGGACACATCTCCAGAGTTGCCCATTTTCCTGATCCTTCCTTATAATGTACAGCTCATCATTTATAGGCATCGTTTATAAGAGTAGCATATAAATAAGAGCGAGGTGCCACTTGCAAATGTGATATATTTACTATTTTTAATACAACTGTGCTTTGCATACACACTGAAGAGGATGATATAAATCAGAATTAGTTCCTAACAAATGAAGAAAATACTCATTTGGGTCAACAATCGTGGATCAAAGATTTTTTTTCTCCCTGCTCTTTTATCTCACATAAATGCTCACCCTGTCACCATGAAAACAACTAACTACAAAATAATTCTAAGTTTCTTATGGCCATCCATTTATTAACAAGACCAATAAGCCATTATTTTTCCAAACTCAAATTTGATTCTGTTTTGTCCTCTACAGAGAAAAAGAGTGAAACACCACCCTTTCCCGACTCATGTTCTCTCTTCCTTTGGAACATACAAGGGTCTCTAGAATCAGAGGAAAGTTCTGCAGCCTAGGTGAGTTGCTATTAGGGGTGGGAATTGCAGACAAAACAATTTAGGCAAGCATCCAAAAGTGCATGCCTATCCGTGGTCTATACTCTGAAAAGGAACTAGAAATGATCAGGTTTCCATCGCAGGGTTTTTAGAAATTTGATATTTGCAAGATTGAAAATATTTTAAGGAAATCCTTTCTTAAGGTGTTTCTATTTTCTTTTTTAATTTTTAGGTTAGATCCAATTAGAGTGAGGAAGTAGAGGAAAGAGCAAATAGAATAATAATTGTATTTTGCATTAAATTAGAGAAAGACTACAATGTTGGTTTTCTAGTATTAATTTTTAACATCTGAGTATTAATGAAAAGTCACAGAAACTCAGGTCAACTCTTTAATGGGGGTTTCAACAATTTTTTTTTTTTTTTTTGGTAAGGATATTTGAGATATTCTTCACAGTTATTTAGGTCATTCCATTTACTCTGATTTGAGTATCCAAATGCCATCCCCACCACGCCCTTCCCCCACCAGTTCCCTGCAAACAGATTTTCTTTTCCACTTGACCCTCTGCCTCCTTAATCACAGCCCAAATATGAGATGCTGGCATTAGTGTAGTTATACTGAATTTCTATACTGAATATATTTTTACACTGAGCTTTATCTTCCTGGTCTGATCTACCAATCATTCAATCCAGAAGGAAAAAATAAAATTGAAGGGAGCCTGCTTATCTCGTTTTATTAGTAGCTCTTAACATAGAAATATTTTATATAGCACTCATTCGCTATCTACGGGGTTTAATAGATATATCATGCAGTTTTCAAAAACCAGAATGTTCTTGGCATACATGAAGTATAAAATTACCAAATATTACAATAACTGAATCAATAGAATTTATAAGTAGATATCTGCTTTGCCCATCTGCACGGTTAAAATGCAAATAATGTATTAATTACAGCCTTGAACAGAAGAAAAATGAAGCTTAAACACTCATCTGAAAACAGTCCTTTTTGGCATGTAGGAATGTACAGTATGAAATCGTCTCCCTCAACCACTTAGTAACTAAGTAAGTAATCATGTAGCATGTAGCACAGGTTGTAAGTACAGAAAATGGAGAGTGGTGTGGGGGTGAGTGTATGGGGAGGAATCCAAAAAAGTGTTAGTTGAAAAGCAGTAACTTTGTATACATTTTTAATCATCGCCGAAAAAAGGGTAAAGAACTTTTGTTAGCCTTATATAAGTTCAACAACAAGAGAGTAAAGGTTAAGAATCCTACTTTCAGCTCTAGTGTGGAATTAGAAGACCATTTGCCCATCAATACACAGGGGATTTGGTACATGAGAATGGGAGTTACAAGAACAAATCTTTCAGGGATCTGTGAGAAAATAAACTCTAACAAGAATACTTGAACTACATTTTACAATAGATTGATCATCAAAAAAGACGTGTGTGGAGACTTTAATATTTCAAGAGTCATCTACAAATACACGTCTAACTGTATAGATAGGTATTTAAATACATATATAAACCGTGTACGTGTATATTTGAAATCTCCATGTATCTATGTATGCACTGGCTCCGGTCAGTAAAACTAACTAGCTCATTAAGTGTCCCAACTATTTTTTGTTACTGTGCTGTTTTGAGAACACAATCATAGCACATAAAATATCATTTAAAAGATTGAAATAATACTATGGAAAAATTCAAATGCACTTCATATGAATTTTTCTTTTACTTTCTTCTTTTTCTTCCTTTTTTTCAGTTGCTTCAACCACAAAACACACATATATAGGCTCGCTGCAATTTCTCTCACTTGAACCTTTTCAAACAATGGACGTAAGCATCTCTATTTTTCTTTAAAAAGACCCAAAGAGGCAAATCTTCCATTTTCTTTTACAGTAGTACTTTGGATTTTAGCATGCAGATTTTCGCATAAAACGTTCTTCAGTGTGGGAACAGGGATGCATTATAGCAAAATTAAGATAGACAATTCCTATACTAACATATACATTATAATATTAAAACCTATAAGGACATGGGTGACAGGCTCGCTTTTATTAGATGATTTCAGTTCTTCACTGAATCTGTTTGCTTACTCCTGTAGCAACTTGTTGATAAGAGGAAGTCTTTGGTGAGAAATGGCACGAAAAACAATGAAAAGCATCAGATTTAATAAAGTATCTAAGGAAAGTCTCAAAATGACACCCACACGATGAAGGGAAAGCCAAATTTGCTTTTTCTGAGGGGAATTTGTGTTTGTCAGGAAGGGTTCCTGGAGGCTTTGTTTGGAGGCCTTGATGTGTGACCAGTGCGCCACAGGCCGCGCTTCACCCCTGCCCTGCTCTACCCCGCTCTGCCCACCCATACCGACACCGCAGGGGGAAGGGTTTCAGAGCAGAAAGAATCAAAAGCTGAGGGACAGGGAAAAAAAAGTGCTTTTCAGGGTCTGATGTGTGGGAATCAAATGAGAGGCCTAGCTCAAATCCGGTCGCCAGGCAACCAAAGTGATATGCTGAGGGAATATCATTAAAGTTGGAAAGTAAGCAGTCTCTCTGAATTAGTAAACCAACCACAGGATGGACGACGCGCCCGAACTCTATCAGGGCTGGAGTGCCGTTTCTCCAAGGAGGACGAGTGGGGGCTTTGCTAAGTTAAAGGGGGAACCGAGAGGGAGAGGGAGAGAGAACGCAGCTGATTTGTAGAGTTTTTTCATAAAAAAAAAAAAAAAAAGACAATGCCTGTCCAGACATGGAGTTGGTGGTGAAATATGGTAACTGCCACGGCTGCAGCTGGCTCTCTGACACAAGATTAATAAGTTGCCGTTTCCTAGCCGACCAGAACCTAGTGGGAACTATCCGGCATTTTATCTTGAATTGTGGGTAACAGCCTTACTGCAAGCTGGCCTCGTTTACTGCTCTGTTTTTTCCAGATCTCCCAAAGTGCAGCAAACATCTGTGACTCTAATGAGGTCATCATTGAGGGTGTCCAGAGAGCCAGGCCCTGAGAACTGACCTCACCTCTGCCTGAACATAAAGTACAAGTGCTGTGGGGAAGCAGGACAAATTAAATGGGGGAGCCGGCACTTGGCTGTAAGTTAAGCTCTTAAGAAACTTTTTGCTGTGATTAAAAAAGAGAGGGGGGAGAGAGAGAGAGAGAGAGAGAGAGAGAAGACTGAGGTTCAGAAATGACAGTACAACAAAGCAGTAGCAAGCCTACAGAATTAGATTTAGGCCTCACTGATGAATATTATCACTGACGTGAACAAGCGGAGCTTATCTGGGCCTTCCTTCTTGAAAGGCTGAATAAAACTGAATTGCCAACTTCTGCATTTTGCCACATTTTGGTGGAAATGGCTCAGAGCCCTACATGATTTAAAATGAAGCCTCGGTGAATTCAACCACAAAGCATATATATCTGTTTTTGACCAAAAACTTGCAAACATTATGCAACTTGGTGTATCATTTATAAGTAACCTGATTACAGACACAGAAAACTAATCAAACTTCTCCAGATAGGTCTTCACCCCTCGCGCCCCCCCCGCCCCCCAGTTATTCCAACAGTCATAGTTTTTATAAAGAATATCACCAAACATGCAAACACAACCCAAAACTGCATTCAAATCAGTGAAATAGAATAATCTTGTTTAGTCATCTAAGGCAAGAATATCTAAGAGATGACTCTACCTACTGCTTCCTTGAAAAATTCCATTCTTATGGGATGATAAATATAAGTTTTAAAAGGAAGGAAAATGTTTTAGGTTTGGAGGGGGAAAAAAATTATTTCCGGAAATTGTCCCTCTCATTTTATTTATAAATACATTGGCCACATGTTGACTATGTATTGTCCATTTCAGCCACATCCGCCCACAGTGGTGACATCTTTGATGCCTAAGGATATAATTATGTGAATAAAGTCCAGCAGGAGAAAAAAAGATATGGAGGTCATCCTCAAAACTCATCTAGAAACCTTAATTCATATGCACTAACACACTCTGTATACAGATACATTTTTCCCTGAAACAAAATCAATGAGACCCAAAATGCTACGTCCTGGTACTCTTATAATGAGTTTCGATTTTGGAAAAGTAGGAATATTATGATGAGATTAAATTTGCCAGGTTTATATTTTATTATTTGCATATTATCATCATTGTTTTAGACCCGATCTAATTCAAAAGATACAGAAGACTAGTAATAGAAAACCAACCTCTTTCTCCAACGCCAGCAAATGTCACATGAAACTCTCATTTGACCATGTGGTGTAAAGGCTCGGGAATGAGAGGGCAGTAGCAGATGGGCCAGCCAGGAGAAAGTAGTAGCCCTTTCTGAATGTTACTGAGCCTTTTCAATGAGATAGCAAGAGAGGAATCAAGGTGTCGTCCTAAGCTTAATTTATAAGTGATGGACATGATGGATTGGAGATGGTTATGAACACATGCTGAAAACGTAGCACATTTAAGATGAAGGCTCTAAAACAGCAATGCCAGAGACAAGTTTTAGTACTACCTACAAGTCCCTCAGAAAAGGCAATTTTACCCCAGAAGAAGAAAGGCAGCAGCTCATTGTTCAAGGCCTCAAGCTAGAGTTTAAATGGAAGGGGAGGCTTGTAAAACAAACCCACCTCTTGCTTGCATGTGAATTGGGGAGAGGAGCTTTTGGGAGCTGAGGTCTATTCCTTTACACTCTCTCTCAATTTTCAGGAAGGGCTTGGCTAATGCCCATTTCAAGGCTGAGTTTATTTTTTAGATGCAAATGAAGGAAGTGTTGCGTTCAGCTTTGCAAACAGTTTTCAGAAATCCTGTTGGCCTACATTTAGCTGGGAAGCAGCGCCCGGTACCAAGTGCAGGGGCTCAAACAATCAAGCAGTTGTTTGCCTCACTCACATTCCTGAGGCAATCTGGTTCCAGCTGAACTCCTTGGGAACAGTCCGGGCTATGTACCCCTGGGGCATCTGCCCCAATTAGCACTGACCCTTGGGAGCCTCCTTACTGGCCTTAGGTCACTCCCAACCTCTTGGACTCTGGGTAAACCAGATTACTTTAGGAGCCTCTAGGCTCTCCACAGCCCCAAGAAGAACTGGACATCCAGGCTCAACCAACAGAAATTCAGTAACCTTGGCCTCCTTCGGTTTCTCTGAACCAGAGACACATGCGGTGGGATCTTTGCCGTGACTGAGAAACAATAGGAAAGAAGGCGCAGAGGGTGTTCGGCCAGGCTAAACTGTAATGCACACAGCGAGTACAGGCCATAGAGTTTCATAGAACTGGATTTGGCTCTTGAATCTTTTATGTCTGAGTCACCCTGGGCACGTCATCAAACCCTACCAAACTTCAACTTCCTCAAGTGTAAAATGGGGACAAAGTTATCTGATCTGTCCTGCAGTGTCTTCGTGAAAATCTAATGACATAACGTTTATAACGTGTTCAGTAAAATGCCTGACTCATAAAACGTCCTCAGTAAAAGGACTTAGTTGCGAAAACTGAAACCCGTCATGTTTGACCTGGACCATACCACTCCTGAGAAAATCAGGGGCCACATAATTCTTTAAATTCCTCTGTTCTGCTGTGGTTCGTGATCAGTTTTCGATCAGCCCTTCCTTTCTGAGAAAGCAAACAATTTGCAATTACTTTTTGTGCCACTCTCCAGCCAGCACTTGTAGGCACTGTGGGGGCGACAGAAGGAATATATGATGTGATCTCCAGCTTTGAGGATCTGACTGCAAGAACAGGACTGACAGAGCAAGAACCAACTTAGGAACAGTTTCGGCATCAAACTGCACAGTCCTGAGTAGCGTGTGCGATGGGGGTCTGAAGGAGGGAGGAAGTAGCATGGGCTGCCCCGGTTAGGGAAAGCTCCACCGAAGCGTCGGGCTCGGCCAGTGTTTACGGAGTGTCTACTGTGAGCCAGCTCCTGAGAGAGATCCAGATAAGGTGGAGACTTTTTCTAAGGAGCTTGGAGCCTAGACTGGAGAGAGACCCGCTAACATCCCACTTCAAAATGGTGCAGTGAGTGCTAAGAATGGGCTCGGGGGAGGAAAGTACTATAAGAGTATGGAAGAAGAATGGCTTAGCTTGGTTCTGAAGGAGAAATTGAATTTAGGTAACTACTAGGCAGGTGGATCAGCATAAACAAAGATACGACAGCAGGAAACAATCCAGGGGTGAGAGAGAGAGAGAGAGAAGCAAGTTCAGGAGAGGAACAGGACACGTAAGTGGAAGGAAAAATCGAAATTCTAAAATTAGATACAAGATTTAAAGGAAAACCTAGTCTAAATTATCTCTATTTCTTCTTATGAATGTGGCAGATGATGATGCTAAGAGGCTAGCATAGACCATAATTGGCAAGGTACAAGGTACAAGGATTCGTGGATGTGGCCTTTTTGAGTGACCTGACAGGATAAAGGTCATCTGTGAGTTTACTCACATTTGAATACACTCCTCTTTCCCATAGCAAACTTCACAGGCTGCTGGGATTGACCAGAGTGGGACTGGAGCCAAGGGTGATTTTGTGAGTTAGTTTTCTGATCAAGGTCTTCTCTTGGAAATTAGTCAGGAAAGCAGAGATCTGACCCCAAGGTCCCCCGGGAGAACTAACTGACCTGGCATTGGGCCTGGGATAGGAGTGGAGGGACTGCGGAAATTGGGACACAGAAAGTATTCCCGGAGTTGGCTGAGAGAAAGAAACTAGAACTAAAGACAAATTTGAGGCTTTCTGAAGACCTTTATATCCCAATCCAATTCGCAGCAAGTCCTCTCTGCTTCTTTGTCTTGAGTCACCTACTATCCCTGATGGCTTGGCTGTCTGCACTGCATGCTGGGGCCAGATAGGAAAGGTGTTGAGCTTCTGAGTCATTCTTGGCTGGGTCGTTCAAGGCTCTATCTTATGGCATTACACTTGATAACAATCACTTAGCCATAGTAGCCCAGGAGGTCTCCAGTGCTAGAACAAATGCTCCTTTGAGGAGAAGTTTGAGCAGTCACAGGCCTCTTTCCTTAGCAGCAAGAGACCTGGAGACATTTACTTGCCCCCACCATGAGGACTGGACATAAACAGACAGCAGTTCTGCTGTATGATTACTTAAAGGGTATTGGGAAGATGAACCTGTTGAAATACAACCTCTCCATACCGCCGAAGAGTTATTTGAGTTTTTCCCTCTCTCTTTCATTCAACAAACATTTATTAAGCCCCTCTCATGAGCTAGACACTGCTACGCACAGTCATCATCCCCAAAAGCTCACAGTCAAGTGGAGGAGACGAATGGAGTGAGAAGTGCTGTTCGACATACGCACGGGACACAGGGGGCGCTTTGGGGTTGGAAAAGGTTACAGGGAGAGGAGACAGAACACAACACTGGAATAGTTGGCCTGGTTGCGCACAGGGCCTGTGGGACAGAAAGAGCTGAAACAGGATGGGCAGGCAGGTGTAGGCCATAAAGGGTCTCACATGGCAGGCTTACAAGTCAGGGTCTTACCTCAAAGGTAATAGAGCATCCTTGAAGGTCTCACACAGAGTGTCACAATCAGTACTTGTGTTTTACAGCAATCTTCTGGCAGCTGAGAGGCAACACACCTGGAGCTGGGACAGGAAGATACCATCCATCTGTGTGTCAGCCAAGGAAAATATTAGTTATCCTTCTGCAGATATAACGCTGAGACTCCAGCTATTTTCCTTGATCTCATTTTCATGGCTCCCCGTTGGACTTTCTTGAGGAGAGGGACCCATGTTTCTTACTTTGGTGTGCTTGCCTTTGTCTAGATAACCACCGGTCCATAGCAGGCATTTGCAGAATGTCTGCTGAATCCACGGCAAGTGGAGGACAAGGGGCCAGGTTTCAGCGCTCAGACCTGGAGCTTTTTTTTTTTTTTTTTACAACCACACGCTGGTTCTCTGAGCGACTTTAATCTTGGAGATGATCGAATGCTGTAGTAGCAGTTATATGCAGTACACACCCCGGCACTATGAGGTATACTGTGCGAACAGTGAGCTGAACAGACTAGTCTGGGCAGAGGGGAGCTCTGCAGAGGTGAACGAGGAAGTGTCCCCTTCAGTCTCCAGGGCGTCGTTCAAGTGTGAGGCACTTTGTCGGGAGCTACAGCTATTAAACTACTGAAGAAGGGGACTCTGGGCAACGCAGAGTCACTAAGCTCCTGGGGTGGAGGAGGCTGCAGGGAGGCAGAGCAGTTCCTAAGAGGGAGCAGAGACTCAGGAAGTGTCTCAGTCCCACTTTGACATTTAGTTGCTGGTCTACCTCTACCTCACTCTTCCATCCCCGAGACTAAGTGAAGAGCTTTTGAGCTCTCATCCTCTGTCAGGTCAGTCCAGTTTGCCATTAGGCACCTAACAGATCCTGCCCACTCAGAGAGTGAAAGTGAAGTGTAAGAACGTGGGTGCTGGCTGCACGGCACAGTGACTACATGGACTCTGGGGTCTGAGCTCTGGATCTTCTGGCCTTAGTTTCCTTAGCTGTAAAATGGAAATAATAATAGCATCCACTACATAAATCTGCTATGAGGATATAATAGATGATATTTGTGAAGAGTTTAACACAGTTTCTGACACAAGCACTACAAAAAAATTAACATTGATTCTTTTCAGGAGCTGGGGAGGTGGGAAGGTCATGGAACCATCACGGGTGTTCCCAAAGATGCACCCAACTCCCCTCAACTACATTAAACTAATTGGGCACTGGACGGTTCTTCAGGGGCCTGAGGAATCTGGCCCCCTCTGGACTTGTACAGCCACCTGGGGCAATGTTCCAGGAAAGGCCCCAGTGACTAGTGAGAGTGTGGAGCCGACAAGAGGCTGCTTAAGGAGCCATGGGGTTCTCATCCATGAAAGCCAGAACCAGCAGCTTGAAGGAGCGCTAGGAAATTTGTCCACCTAATCACTTTTTAAAATTTTACTTATTGATTTATTTTATTTATTGGCTGCGTTGGGACTTCTTTGCTGCATGCGGGCTCTCTCTAGTTGCGGCAAGCGGGGGCTACTCTTTGTTGAGGTGCGCGGGCTTCTCATTGCGGTGGCTTCTCTTGTTGCGGAGCACGGGCTCTAGGCACGAGGGCGTCAGTAGTTGTGGCACACGGGCTTAGTTGCTCCACGGCATGTGGGATCTTCCCGGACCAGGGATTGAACCCGTGTCCCCTGCACCGTCAGGTAGATTCTTAACCACTGTGCTACCAGGGAAGCCCCTACCTAATCACTTTTTGAAAAATACCAGACTAGCTAAAATTGGGAAGGGAAAGAAATATGGTCATTTTCTCAGATCACCAACCCTAATATGGAACCAGCACTGTCCGAGGAGTTGAAATACAAAGGAGATGGTATTTCTTCCAGTCATCCTTTTATTTTCATGAGCATAATGTAAAAAAAGTAAGTAAAGCATTAGAAAAAACAGGCAAACTCTTAATAACCCAAAGAATCTTTATTCAAAAGAAAAAATATAGCATTTGCTTTCACCAACAAAAAAATCTGACTGAAATATCTAATACTAGCATTTTCACTGATACATTTTCCCAATTATTATAATAACTTTGGAATTTCCCGTAGACACTAAATCAGCAGAGAGACAGGTAGAGAACATACATCACAAAGTGTGAAATGGTATTTATTATATCTAGAAGAAAAACATTAAAACAGAGCTAAAACGTCCATGTGTTCTTCAAAACTAAAAAAAAATTTTTTCACTGTTAGAAATCTAGCCTAAACCAATGGACAGAAATTCAGCCAATGAAATATGTAGAAAGATATTTATTATAGAATTACTATAATGGCAATAATTGAAAAATAAACTGCATGTCCAATAACAGGAGACTTGTTAAATCCACAGAATAGGATATGATGCAGTTATTATAAATGATATATGTTAATATTATTAAAGATATAGGGGAAATACTCAAGACACATTATTACTATTATTTCTTTTTTTTCTTTTTTTGGCCATGCCACACGACATGTGGGATCTTAGTTCCCTGACTGGGGATCGAACCCATGGTCCCTGCATTGGAAGCGTGGAGTCTTAACCACTGGACTGCCAGGGAAGTCCTCAAGACGTAATATTAAGTAAATAAGATACAGAACTGCAAATGGAATATGATATCATACATTAGTAATAAGACCGAAAGGAAATGTACTAAAATGTTAACAATGGCTTATCTCTGGGTAGCAAGATTATGGGTGATTTTTATTTTCTTCTCTATTGTAATATTTTCTAATTTCATAAACTATGTGCCTATAATACTTTTAGAATTAGTTTAAAAAACAATAAAATTATCCTACACAGTTATAGTTGTTTTAGACCCTATAAAAGGAGCTAATTATTTCTGCCCATAACACATTCCACTTAACGCTATTATGAGAAGATTTAAAGCGGGTTGTGAATCGTGAGTATGAAACACCTTCCTCTCCCACGCCCAGATCTCCCAGTCCCAAGCCTTTTTTCAGCTGGAGTTTCCGACTGCTGAGGCTATTCACAGATTGCACCCCCTAACTGTTCCCTCTTTTCATCCACTGCTGAGTTTCAATCTCATGCCCACCTTATTCTTTTTCTTGTATATTAACGAGGGAAAAAATGAAGATAACAGTCACACTGAGCAAGAAGGTGTATGTGTGCCTTGAGTAAAAAATAGTATATAAAATCACATATATGATAAAAAACAGTGACCCCCTTGCTTTAAAATAACTCACATTAATAAATTCACCTTTAGAATCTACTCTAATGCATTTGAAATGCAATTTGATTGTTAAAGGTATGAGTTTTCCCAACTTTTCAGGACCCACCTATTGGTCTCTCCATGTCACTTCAGTCTCCAGGGTCTCTTAAGGTGGATTCATCTGACCCCAAGGTACAAAGGAGCCCTGGCAAGGCTGCAGGGAAGCAGTATGGAAGAGGTTGTTCTTTAGGTTAGGATTGGCTTAAGGCAAGCAAGACACTAGCTTAGGGCACAAAATTTAAGGGCAGCGGGAGGCAGAAATTTAATAATCGAAATAAATACTATTTGATGCAATATTTTTAAAGATTGAAATTAATGCAAAAAATCTGTGATGAACAAAATATCAAAATTTTGAAAAGGCCAGTACCATGCCAAGCCATACGGGAGCCTAAGATGAAAGGAAAAAATGTGCAGCCTTATAAATATGTTCTCATGTATTTTTTAATCATCCAGGTTTTTTCAGAACGTTAAAGTTGTTTAAAAATATTGAAACATTAAAAAACCGATGTCTGTTCATTCTTCAAGGAATTAAATCACATAAGAATCACTTCTCAAATTCTGTCATGTCCTCAAAACCAGCCATAATGAGAAGGCCCAAAGCTCTAGGTCAAACATTTAACAAATACAGCATCTCAGGTCCACTTAACTATGGGTTTAAATTTTCATCCCAGGATAGCCACTGAGGGCTCCCATTCTAGGAGTGGACATCCTACACCTATACCATTTAGTTCACACATATTCATTGAACACGCACTGCATGCTGGACCATTTTCTAGGCATGGATGCTACACTGGTGCATAAGACAGACCAGAGCCTGTGATCATGGACTTACATTTTACTGAGCTCTTAGTTAACTGGTTTTCCTCGCTTATTTGTTTGACTGTTTTTAACGGATGTTTATTTCTCACCAAGCTTTTCTTTTACAAGCTGCTATGAATTTACTCTCTGTTAGTCATCTGTCTCATTCTTTGGGTTACTGGAATGGGCTGTCTTGCTCTAACTCTTGCATTTTTGCACCGGAACTTTACACTTCTGTGATGGTTTATTTCCCACATGTCTAAGTCCTCTCTGCCATTCTGCCTTTGCTTTTCCTGTTTTCTGCTTTCCCAAGCCCAGTGCTTTTCATACAGTAGTTGTTCACTAAATATTTAAGGATCACTTGATTGTTGAATCAATCAGTAAAAGAATCAACAAAGGAAGGAACAATGAATGAATGGACCTGGTCCCTGGAGGGAGGCAGGCAGAATCATCACGTGCCACCTTACTGTTTTTGTGTTTGGTATATGAGTACATGACTGTGTATGTGTTGTTTGTGTGTGCTGAGGAGCACTCGCAGGTGGAATAGAAACAACAGGATAAGCCTTCACAGTTGTGCTGTTTCAGAAAGAACAGTGGCCTGGGAGATGTGTGCTGTGTTGGGCAAGTCACTGCTCCTCATTGAAAGGGTCTCTGTTTCCTCATCTATAAAATAAGGGAGCTGAACCGTGAAGTCTAAAGCAGTTTTCAGCTCTAACAGGTTGAATTCAGTGCTCCTGATGCTGTAGGTATCAGCTAGCTGTGGGTACCAGTGAGCACTGTCTTGGATTCTTTTGTGCTTTTGGTGTTCTTAGAGAAGGAATGGCCTCTAATCCTACAACATAAACATCAGGAGAAGTGGGGCAATTATGGTGTTTCTTACTGATGAAGATTCCAGGAAATAGCCATGTGATTCCTCTGCTGTTCAGTTATTTCAACGTTAAAATGAGGAGA
The DNA here is from genome assembly GCF_030028045.1 of Hippopotamus amphibius kiboko. Classification (NCBI taxonomy): domain Eukaryota; kingdom Metazoa; phylum Chordata; class Mammalia; order Artiodactyla; family Hippopotamidae; genus Hippopotamus; species Hippopotamus amphibius. Next base: position 157,536,072 of record NC_080191.1, read on the forward strand.
ATCCAAAGAATCACTTCAGGTCCCTTCTAGGGCAGAATAACTGTTTAGCATGTTCTACTTTGAGACTTTTTGTGCTCATGTATGATTTGAGAGGAGGACATTATTTTGCTTTTAATTCAACCCTTGAGAGAATTGGTAAATCAAATGCCAGCTCCTGAATACTATGAACAGTAACTAATATTTGTAGAGTGTTTTATAGTTTACACAGACGTTTTCACATTTATATTCCCATTTAATCCTCAATACAGTCCTATGGTATGGGAATGTCTTCCTATAATCCTCTTTTTATGTGTGAGGAAAATGAGCTGAGCCTGTGGTGCCCATCTTTGGACCCCAAACCTCTAGCTCTCTGCAGACACAGATTCTTAAAAAACTCTTTCAAGGAGGAAGAGCCTGAAATGGAGCAGGCATCCAGCAGAGTCTGCCATTGTCTCTCTGCGATTAGGGGAAAGCTTCCTGCTTTGGAGGACAGGGTGGAATAAATCAGTGGTTCCCCCAAACCTGGCCTCAACCTGTGGAATCAGAATCTCCAGGGAGTGATTTAAATTTCAGTTCTGAGAATATTTCAGAATTTCATAACTTTTTCTGTATTAAAAAATCTCATAAAATTTTAATAAATATGTATTCAGTGACTATTATGTGTCCACTTGCTTTTCTTTTTCTAGTTCACAAAAGAAGAAAAGATGTAACACTGTATTTGGTTCTCCCATTTGTGTGTGTGTGTGTGTGTGTGTGTGTGTGTGTGTACATATCTGGAGGTCTATGAGTTTCTCAGAACTTTTTTGGACTGTGAAGTCCAAAACTCTAGAAAACAGTGATGTACACCCATTACTTTTATCATATTACTTTCCTATACAAAAATCTTGAATGGTCCTTCATTACTGTTAGATTAGATACTAATTCCTAAGTCTAACTTGAATACAAACCGTTTGATCTCAACTGCTCTGGGTTTTCATTTTTAAGCTGTAAAATGAGGTTGTTTGAGTAAAGAGTTTCTGAAATAATTCTCAGCCCTTAAATTCTGTGGATTTATAAGTGTTACAGGTATGAGTCCCGTGGCATTCAAGGAGCAATAACCAAAGTTTCCCAGGGAAGGCTCCTCCTGAAGACAGAGCAAGGCTGGTTGGGGGAACCCCTGCTTTCCTGGGTGGTGCTGGCCCAGTGAGTGTGGTTTGGGTGTCCACTCTTAGAAGCAAGAGCTCACCCATTTCCAGCAAGGAAGCTAACTGAATTAAAGTCTAATGTTTATCATGTTTATCAAAATATCATAATTAAATAGAGCATAATATTGTAAAAGGTGAAAATTAATCATTCAGTATGAACTGTCCAAATGATAATTCAGTGCTAACTTTCCTTAGTATCTCACATTTAGGTCTTTTAAGATTTTTGTTTTATTGAGTGTTAAGAAACTATTTCACTTCTTGAGTGAACTAATTAATTTCTCCTTCCTCCCTTCCTTCCTCCTTCCCTTCCTGCCTCCCTTCCTTCCTTCCTTCCTTTTACCCTTCCATCCTTCTGTCCTTCCTTGTTTTTCTTTCTTATTCTATTAGCACCTTTAACAGAAAATGAATACCTCCATGACTTATTTTAACCCAGATCCCATCACATGCATGGAAAGAAGTAAATCAGAACAATGAATGTGTGTTGTGCAAATGGACAATAAAGTGGTGATAGATGACTATTATTGTGCCTGTTATGATATTGTCAAATTAAATTCATGTACAATATGTCCATTCAGAAATCTGGCAAAACACAAAAACTATTTTTTTTTTTTTTTTGCTTTTTTTAAAGCTTTGTCTTAAAAAGACACCTTCCTGTCACTGGGGCTTGTAAGTGAATAAAATGAAATTGATGCCTAGCAGGGGAAAAAGAGGAAAATACTTCTTTACTTTGTATTAAGAATACGTGACATCTTTGCTGTCAGTGATAGTGAAGTGAAACACATACCAAATATGTCTTGACATAACTTGACAGGAATGTATGTCTTCTTTTCTCTCATTTATTTTTGTGATAAGAATATGTGATTTTGCTGCCAAGGAAGCTTGTAATGTTGCAGAGAAATGGAAATGAAATTGCGTCGGGTATGTCCAATTTCCCCTGACAGAGTGGCATAAGCTATAGCATGCATGCAGTCTTGGGAAGTTAACAACAGGCCTCAGCCAGCAAGACCCAGGCATTGACATTTGTCAAAACAACTTTCCTCAACACATCAAAATGTTCCTTTCTCTTTTGTGTTATTCAGATGTGTTCGGGTAACTACGTTTTTGAAAATGGTGACTGTCAGAGAATCATTGCCATCCACATGTGAACGATATCAAGAGAAAAAAATCTTACCTTTCCCATCAAATATGAGCCTATTCCATTTTGACTGTTCTTAACCCACGAGGGTGCTTTAAAACAAGTCAAAATCTGAAATAACTAAAAGTGTTGCCTTTTTGTTTTGTGCGTTTTTTTTCCCCCATAACCTGACAAATGTAAATGTCACAAATTGGTTCTTTTTCCTTCTTTTCAAAGCAGTGCACAAACGGATATTGTATGTTGGTGTGAGTTTGGTCTATTGTTCTTGAGTTCATTACTTTTTATAATTGTTGCCTTTCTTGGAAGAACTCAAATTGTCTGGGTACCACTGGCCCTTTAGAAAACGTTCTAAATTTCTTACTCTATTGCTAGGGAGCAGTGGATGTTAGGTGAGGTGAGTATTAAGCACAACAAAATAGTATTTTAAGTGAACCTCCAATTCTGTCTTTTTGGGGCTCTTTCAAGGATACACACACAATTTCTAGAACCCTAGCAACAATTTCTACAATAAATTGTGTTTGAAGCAAGAATTCCTTACCTAGGGCAGACAGAAAGAGAATCAGCCAGCAGTGTAATCATTGCTCTGCTGTTTGAAGGAATATTGAGCTCAGATGCCTCCAGAAAGCCCACCAGGCCCAGAGGCACTGGACAATAAAAGAGGAAAAATAATAGACGCCAATGCTTTATTAAGTATATTTTTTCTCGCTTAGGTGCCCATTCCCTGGTCAGACAATTAGTTGAGGTTCTTTCCAGAGAAAGTGTTACCCACCAAGAAAAACTCTTTTAACCTTTCAAAATAACAAATATCTTTAATGACTTTTATCCCCTTTCCATTGACATCACAGATACAATGTGGCCTGTCTTGAAGTCAAGCCCAAATTGAAATCACTGCTGGCAGGGAAAGGAAAAATAGAACATTTGACAATAAGAGTGACAGATGAAGCTTTGGGGACCTTGAAAGGGAGAATAACTCAAGCTATGACCTGGGACAGAAATACTGCACCTTAGTAAAATACCTGCCCAATCTGTAAGTTAATAGGCAGGTACATTTGCACATGATAACGGGCTAAATCCAATGCTTGATAGAAGTTGGTATTATTTTCCATGTACATGTTTAAAAGGAAAGCCGGACATGCTTTCTAGCAAGAAACTTTTGATTATAGACCAACTGTTCATCAGCACACTCCCTGGGGAAAACATTTTTATTTTGTTGTATGAAAGGCTAACATTTACTAGAAATATTTCTGAAGAAAAGACTTCCTAAATTTGCTTAATTTTGCTACAAATGATTATTAAGCACTTAATGGGATAAAGACATATACATACATATATATTCTATATATATTTTTCCAAAGATAAAGGCAGTCATGTATAATATCCCTTAATTCATTTGTAGGAGGGAGAAACTTTATATTTTATGACTTTAAAAAAATCTCTTAGTTGTATCCCAACTTTTATTGTATTTTAATTGTGCTACATTTCTAAATGATTACTTGAACTACAGGGGAAAGTTCAGTAGGAGCTATCAATTTCTAGTGATTTCTGTCATCGACTCCTAATTATCTGTGCTTGCTTTGCTCTTCACCTTAGATTTCTTTAAAACATGATTTGTTTAAGGCTTATTCACTCTTGGTTGGTTTGGCAATTGGTAGTAACGTTGTTCTAATATTACCCATTACAGTGAAAATTTTTCCCAATGATGGTCATGGTAGGTCTTTTCTATCAGGTATATTTTACTTCTAGAGCTGTCAGAGAAGAATTTAATTCCAGTAACTAATTATTTGAGATAAATTTCCCAAGGAGTCTTCAGTTTAGGCTTTAGAGGCACTTTCTTCTATTCAAACAATGTGAAACATTTTAGGTCATATGAATAATTAAGTTTGCATCATTGCGAAATAAACACCTAAGCCTACATTTTCACTGAAGTTTATAAGTCCATGGTTGAAGCAAATGTGTGTCTCCCTCTTTCCCTCTGTGGATAATAATGGCAGAAAATCATAATGTTTATTTTGCCTTCGATATAAATTTAAATCAAATAAGGATGGTTCAAGTGGACCCGAGGAAGTTTTGGTTGCTTCCCTGGGTCCATCGGCATCTTAACTCACTTTTCAAATGCTTTGGGGCTTGCAAAAAAAAGTCTGAAAGGTATTTTACCATGCCCCTTTTCCCTTATTTCATAAACCAATGTAATTTTAAAGAAAAAGTTAATCCATATGTTTCTGATTAATCTTTACTAAACTCATCAAAATGGTGTTTTGTAAGAGTGATTTGGTGTCCAAGAAGTCTTTTGAATCTCTCTGTAACAGGCCTTCTTAATGCCATTTCTCTTTGAAGCAAGAAGTTGTGTTTTGCCAACAGTAAAGAAATTCAAACCCCCAAAGGGTTGAGATCAGTCAAAAACTTCAAGCCTGAGGGCTCTGTGGGGCTCTACACTTGGCAAATAGGCTACTTTTCTTCTGACTTTGAAATACCTATTTTCCTCTCACAAGAAATGCTCCATTTATTGTTTTGCTAAAATACATGCTAAAATCTAAACTATCTTAAGATTCTTTGATACATAAAAGTGTATGAGCTAGAGAGCAGGGCCTAATGTTTAATTTACCCTAAAGCGATTTCATTTGATTGTCCATTTGGATCTTTCTTTAATTTCCTTGTTTCCTGACCCCACACATCTTTATAATTTGGATTTACCCAAAATTTTACCAGAAGAGGTGACCAGAAAGATCTTACAAGCTGGAAATAAGCGCTGGGCAACTGGTGGCTTTCCTCCTTGGATTGCCCGATAAAGACATATTTCTTGATGTACTAAGCCAACATTTCACACTATATTTTGTACTCTTGTTTATGCTGACAGCCAAAATTTTAATGCCAAAGATTTCGAATAATGTGTTCTATGTCACAAGGTGGACCATAATTCACAGTTGGAGATGTTTGCTAGTTTTTCAGTGTAGTTCATTTCTATTCATATGTTTAAAGGAAGACCTGTATGATTTCACTTTGTTTTTTATACGGTGGGTGAGAAAGAGGAGGAGAGAGAGTGAGAAAGAAAACAAAATAGTATGTACAAGGAGTTAAGCATCCAGACCACTATGGTCCTTTGTCCTTGGTGCCTCCTGGTCATGAAGTGGGAGTGCCCTCTAGTGAAACTTTAAAATCATTGGAAGCTACTGGGTGTATTGTAATTAAGAATTCCTCCTAAATTCTTGTGTCAAAAATCTCGGGGCATTAAAAATTTGCATAAGTTTTAAATGAGACTTAGAGAAAAAACACAAAATGCTATTAAGTGAAACCATTTCTTTAGGAAACAAATAGAAATGGATGTTTTAAAAGTCCATGTCTATAACCTCTGTTTTGTATCTATCTATCCTTCTATTTAGCGGGAGATCCCAAGGACACATAAGTAGCATATAACTAAAGCTATGATTATATAAACGAAAACATATAAAAACATAATTACTTGCCTCTCAAGAAGCAAATCACTTTGAAATATGAAAGTAAAGCAGTAGGAGCAATACACACAAGTAAACAACTGAAAAAACACGTTTTGTCATCTATATTATTCCGAAGCTCATTGTAGAAAGCAGCATATGCTTATTGTGATGAAATCTGATGTGTTCTGGAAAAAGTACAAGACTGGGAGTCTGTGTCCTGCCCTGGACTTCACTTACCAGCTGTGTGAGTTTGGGCAAAACACTTAACCTCTCTGAGCCTCAGGGTCATCATCATCTGCAAAATGGGCTGGAGAACACCTGTCCTGCCACCTCACAGGACTGTATTTGATGAGATAAAGTGTGGGAAAGGGCTTTGAAGGTAAAGTTCTACATTGTTTAGATATTATTTTTCTAACTTTACTGTATCCCTACTGGGAAGACGTCAAGCACTTTCACGATGAAGCAGGAGAGAGAGAAGACCGCTCTAAAGTCCTATGGAGTCAGGAATCATTGACAAAACAGTTTTCTTCCCAATCAGGAAGGGCCATAGAAAAGGAAACAGGTGGCGCCGAGGAAGGAGGCGGGACGCCAGGCTTTACCACTGTGGACCCGGTGACTCTCCTGAGTAGGCTGAGCCTGTATGGGCAGCCTGGGCTGGAGCAGGCAGGGCAGCAGCTGGTGCAGCGTCAGGAGACGCGTCTTCCTGGGTTTATAACAGGAGGTGTCAGTGAGTCTAATCTCCACCTGGAACAGAGAGGAGCCCGACAGCACGGATGCTCCGTGTGTCTGTGTTTTTAATCCCCACGTTGATTACCACCCGCACAACACAGTTCCCAGTTTTTGTTGTCTTTTTAAAATTGAAAATATTTTAGCTTTGTTTATGCCAACAGTAATAAACGCTTCGTTTGAGCGAACAATCTAGTTCTTCCTTTTAGTTGCAGTTGGTTTAATTTTAGGTTTGGGTTTTTAAAATTCTTTACTCTTCTCTACACACAGCTTGTTTTTCATGGGGCCATGGTTTCTCGCTAGCTATATTTGCTCTAAAGAGAGCTTTATTTTTTTTTTGAGTCAACTTGTGTAGGTAACTTACACCCATATATTTCAAATTCCAGATTTTTAAATATTCCTCCTTCTCTTTTTCCCTCTCCTTCTGCTGCTTCTTCTTATTTTTAACAACACAAGTATCTTCTATGTCCTTACTGCCTAGATTTCCACCATTCATCTTCTGGATGTATGTCTTCTTTCTTTTGTCCAGAGTGAGAAACTGTTTCTAGTTTCTTTACTCAGAGGTGCTTCACATTGTCAGATATGCACAATCAATCTCGTACTTAAACCTTTGTGAAGAAACACAACAGATGGATAATGGGAACATGGTTGCCATTTGGGCTCCGGTCCATTCGCGAGCTGCCTCTGCAGCCACGACTCTAGCAGTAAAGGCAGAAAATTACAAAGCTGATCTCGAAGACTGTCTGATGGGTTCCATGCCTGCTGTTTATGTCTTCCCTCCCCATTTGACCTAAACAGTTGGCATGGGGGCGGAGGGGTGGTATTTCTTCCTTAGAATAAAATTAAACAAGACACTCAGCAGGTCTTCAACTGCTCAGGGATTTATCCAAATTAAGTAACTAGTTCCAGTTGAATGACTAGGGCTTCCATGTCACAAAACGGCTCTTGGCTACACCTAGAGTTCACTTTGTCTAGGCTACGTGCTCACACATTAGTGAAACACCACTACTCCTCATTGAAACTTTGGGTTCCTTCTGTATTAGAACCTTCCCTGACCTTTGTTGAACATCACAAAGAAACCAAATGCTAACCTCTGTTTGTCTCAAATTTTCCCCTATTAATGCTTGGTCCAAGTCTACATTTCCAGCCAGTCTTTCATTTAAAAACACAATCTCATTCAAAACCTGCCTGGTAACTTTATCACTGGGGTAACTGTTACCTATGATGCAGGGCTGACCTGGGTCCTTGTAGCACTTGACATCATCTTTTGGACGGGTTACAGAGCCTTTTGAGGGAGTTGTTAGAAGCAGGCTCACCCTGCAATGCAGAACCGGTCACAGAAGAAAATTAGTGCATTTATCTGTCAGCATTAGACTAGATTTTCAATCCAGTTCACTAGTCACAGGGTCTGGTTTTCTCTTCCTCTGGGAGATGAAACCGATATGCTGGTAGGTAGTAAAGGTGTCAGTTATAAATTGAACCGTTGGAGCACGCACACACGAAAAATAGACGAGAAGACTTTAAGGCCATAAATTTAGTTCAAGGCAAAGAATTTCCCTAAAAATAGTCCAGCTTGTTAAAACACTGTAGGAAGAATGTATGTCAGGTAGCCGTTGGTGTTATCAGAACCAGTTCACATATTCTTTTATAAGGAACCAGTGTTCGCAATTCTCTCTCCACTATGCTATTCATTTTAACTGCTTAAGGGAAAAAAAACCTATCTTGCTGACTCTGGTGGTAAATAAGTAAATAAGTTGATTGTTCCCTCTTCACTGTCTCATGCATGTGGGAGGTTACAGCAAATCTGAGTTGCAAAGAGAAGGGGCAGGTTTGGCAGACACCATCAAGCTTTACCCTGTGCCCCACTTACTGTTTACCTACCGCTTAACTAAATGGGGCTCCATCCCCTACTGAGAAGAAGCATGTAGCCCTTTTCTAAACTCAGTGAGTGATCTTGTCCTAAACTGGTTGTTTCCTAACCTCAATCCTAATCCAGGTGAAAACTCTGAAGACCAGCCTCTTAATGACCCATTACTGAAACACAGCACAAACTAGAACTTAAAGGAAAAACATCCAGAGTGTCCCATGACTCCCATACTGTCTACCAATAGGGCCCAGGTGCCCATTCAGTTCAATAAAAATTGAGTGTCTCTTGACCCTAAAGCGCTACACTGAGCTGTGTGGATTACCGATTCAACCCCTTGACTCAGAGAGCTTATAATTTAGATTGAGAGATGACGTCCAACAACTCACCATAGAATAAACCAGAGTCAAATAAGAATTAGATGGGGGCAAACATCAGTACCATATCATGTGAAGTACAAGAGAAGGAATCCGTAACATACCATAGGTAGGACATAGTTTAATTCATTTGTTATTTAAACCTTTATATACATCACCTATTATGTGTCAGGTATACTATGCTAGACATCAGAGATTTTTAAAAATCCTGCCTTCATAGAGTTATTTTCCCTCCTTGTCACTATATTGTCTTCTCAGAGGATGGCCTTGTCTTATTCATCTTTGTGTCCCTAGAAAAGCACCTGGCACAGAGTGGGTGCTCAATACATGTATTTTAAAGGAAAGGATAAATATAAAATTGTGATAAAATGTGTGATAGTTTTTCTAAAAGGCTTCATTTTTTCCTGGATGATGGGGAAAGAGTATTGAAATTGGAGATGTGGAAAATGTTTCCTAAGTTTTCAATTAGGCACATGGTGGATAGAGGTGCTGTAAACAGACAGAGAACACAGAAGAGAACGAATCTGCGGAAAAGGAAAGGTGACGATGCTGGATTTGGAACAAGTTGCATTGGAGGTAACAGCTGCAGGACCTTCAGTTGGAGATGTCTAATGGGCACTTTAAAGAACTGGTTGGGAGCTCAAGAAAGAACTTGGGGCTAATTCATCTGTATATTGTGAACATGTAGATTATGAGGAGCATTAAGGAACTAAATTCAATTTAATAAGAATTTTTTTTTCCATGCTGCGTGGCATGTGAGATCTTAGTTCCCTGACCAAGGATCAAACCCACGCCCCCTGCAGTGGGAGCATGGACTCTTAACCACTGGACCTCTAGGGAAGTTCCCCAATTTAATAAGAATTTGTTGAGCACCTACTGTATTTGAAGAACTGTGGGATTACACATTTGCTTAAGGAAATAATCCTTAGACTCAAAATATTTAAAATCTAGTAGAAGGCACAGATCTACTAACACCCAAGCATGTTGAAGACTAGTGTGTAACAGCTGGTGGAGGATGAAGAACCAACATAAAGCAGTAACATAGCAAAGCAGCTAAGTATGCGGGCTCTGGACTGTCTGGGCTTGAATCCTGGAATCTGTCACTTATGATCTGTGTGGCCTTTGGTAAATTACTTAATATCTCTAGGTTATTTGTTAAATGCAAAACAATAGTATTTCCTTTTAGGGTTCTTATGAGGATTAAATAAAATAACATAAAAGGTAGTTACTTAGTGGAGATTAAGGGTTCAACTATTAGTTACTGGGGGAAGCAACATTATTAATGGGCAGATTATTTTCACATGTCCTCAGTTAAGGTTAAGGTTTGCTTTCCACATTATTCAGAGAGATAAAAGGATAGTGATGTCGTAACTGAAGAAATAAATACCAGTCATGTCAGAAGTTTATGATATCAGCCTTATTTCTGCAAATTGGTTCTGATTTCTGATTAAAAATTTAGTAAACAAAAACATCCAATACATTTTAAAAGTTGGTATGGATGCACTAGAGCCCCAAACCATTAGCAATTGGAAAAAATAAGAAAACTAACACAAAGCACATCATAACTACAAGATTGCCGCCACAAAACAAACAGCCCCAACAACCACCACAAAGTACTACAAACATTAGAACACGGTTTCAACTCAGTGATATGCGTGCATGCTACACCATAACCTTTGTGTTTTTTGTCACTTTCTGCTTTGAACTTTGGTTATTTATCTGTCCTGAATCTCATCCTTCTATTATGTGTAAATTCAATATTTATTAAACAAACCAAATCAGAAGACTGGAGACAACAGCAAAATTTCCTTGGGGACTGTTTTTTCCTATTGAAGGGACCACTGAAAGGTCCTTGGCACGGAGGACAAGGTCTGGAATTCTTGTAAGTGAATGTGTATATGCAAAATGAAGAACTTGGCCAAAGTATTCTCATTTCAATGGGGCACCATATACAGGAAAAGGAAAGTATACATATTTGTTAACAGGCACATTCTCCCATGTTCTAAAGAGCTTTTGAAACAGGATCAAGCTCTAACAAAAGAACATCTAATTTTCATGAGATTTCCTGGGAATTCTAGTTCCACTCCAAATGCTGCTTAAACAACGTTATCTCTCACCAGGAGCCATCAGGGACCCCCGTGACCACCTCCTTGTTGTGTCTGAGCTGGCATGCAAGCTAGTAAGACTCTTCTGCCTGGTAACCACTAAATCAGCCAACTTAGCCAAACTGGTTCTGAGTATAGTTGCAAAGATATGGCATCCAAAGAGAAGGCATGAAATACATTCATCCATTCGTTCACTCCTGTTTCTTAGGAGTGAATCAGAAGTCTTTAGGAGGAGATAAGGAAAAAGGGAACATAGGATTCTGGAACATCGAGGAGCCCTCTAACTGTAGAGTAGGGGGATTTTTGAGGAGTTTGTCTATTGCTCATTTTCAATTAAAGTTTTCATTTGAATGGCTTTCTGCATCAGAAAGTTAAGAGTTAAGTGAGGTGGACTATCCTTGCAAGAGAAATTCTTACTGGCTTTCTTTTCCAGGCATCAATCTACAGTTCCCTTTATCCTCTCACATCTAACGGATCAGTGGAAGCCAAAGAATTATTTGTTGGTAAATTAATCTACAAACTGAACTTTCTGCTGTATGCTTGACTATATACAACAAAAGAAAGTGAGCTTTTCACATATCATTACAGTAGGTAATAATCCTATTAAAAATAAAACAAATTTTTTAGCATGAATTTTAAAAATTCTCTATTCTTCTTTTGAGGATGAGTAGTAGGGACATTCCTACTTTTCCTTTCTCCGGCAAGTTAGAGTTTAGATTATGTGGCTCAACTTCCACAGAGGCTCATCAGGAGTGAAATAATGGTCAAGCTCCTTTGTTTAATATAGTTGCCTCTTTCGTGACGTCTTTCAGGATGTTTTTGGAATTTTCCCTCTGTTAATATAGCTCCAACTAATTGTGTACCTATCCTGTTATCTCACTTGATTTGCCCAGTGTCATTTACCCACAATCTAGTGTGTGTCAACTCTATGACAAGTGCTTGAGGTACAAGGCAAAATTAGAGATCAGACCAGTCCTCAAGAGGCTGAAAACATGAGCAGTCTCCACACCATTTGCTGCTTTTCCTCCCAGTTCAGAAAATAATTCAGACTCAAATTTGGCACGAAAAATGAAATCCCTAACAGAGATCCAGAGGCTCTCAATTACATAGTATAACTCGCTTATCATTGACCCATTTGGCTTAATGTTATTTTGTTTGTTTGTACATGTATTTACTTTTGTGGAATTGCATTAGATTATTAACTTGCGGAGACAAAGATGAGTTCTAGGAGATTTTCACTGTCTGTTTGGACAGGTTTTTTTTTAGCATGTCCCTATAGGCAATTTGTTTCTTAATAAATAATTCATGATGATGATAAAAATGCAGATGAGATGCTGCTCCCTGGGAAAGCTGTGGTACGATATTCTTGCTTATATCTTTCTGGTAGAATTTGAGATCACTTAAGAGTGAAATTACCCTTAAGGAAACAAGTTGCTACTGCAGAATAAGAATTATGTTTTTCTAAATCATTTCCAATTAAACATCTACAGGTCCAAGATCATTGACTTTACAAGGGCATCAGAACGATGCTGTTTGGCTTCTTCTGGTAGTGAGTTACATCAGCTTTCCCAGATTTTTTTTTCTCCCATTTTCTTTGCCCAGAAAATCTTATTATTGTTTTCTTTCTATTTTGCGTTTTCCCTGCAAGTATAAAACACTGTATTTAGAGAAATAAAAATTGAGATCATCTCAGTCACATCACATAACTAGCTATGTGCATTTAGGAAGCCATTTATCATTCTGCGACTCAGTTTCCCAACCTGGGAAATGAGGAGAGTATATCACTGCTGCCTATCTCACATGGTGGCTGGGAACAAACCATAAAGTGTTACACATATACAATGCCGCCTTATTATTATTATAACTAACATTTGAAGATTATTTTTTAAAGAACACATCACATAAAGAAGCAGACGATACGCAGAATGAAAAGTAGCATACTCAAAGTCTCCTTTAAATTTTTTCTGCTTCCACATAAAAAATACCTGCACTATTATTTGGAGTTGCAGAAGTAATTATAATTAATAATAGCAATCAGTTTTTGAGCTCTTCTTATGAAGGAGACACAGGACTAAGTTCTTTGTGTAGATTATCTCATTTAAGTTTTACCCTAGTGCCTACTTTCTAGCACTATTATTATCTACATTTCACAGAGGTGAAAACCATGACTTGCAGAGACTGAATAGTACGTTCATGGCCACACAGTGGACGTCAGCCCTGGCAGTCTCACTCCAGAGTCCATAGTCTTAATCACAGTTTTTAGGTGGTGAGGAAGCTGTAAGGTAAAGTTCTATCCTGAATTTGAAGCTGAGTTTCCCAAAAGTACAGCACTGAGATCCTAAGGGAAGAGTCAGAGCTCACATCTTTAGGTCTCATTTAATTGTGAGTACACAAGAGCACCTGGAAAGGACATAAAGACAAGGGGTGCTCAGACCATCATGAACATCAGACAGGACATGTGACAGTGGCCAAGGACAGAAATAATATGTCAGCTGAGTCCTGGGGTCAGACCAGCCACCATGTTCCAACATCATGACAAGTCCAATAATCAGCATGCTGTGGGACCTATACGGGCAAGAGGAAATCAAGCCGCTCTGAAAGACACGATTAAATTAAAGAAACTACATGTTTTAGAGAAAAATATGTAACGATTCAGGACCTTTAGCGATAATCTTTGCTTCCCTCGAGAGTGCATAGGTGGCTCATCGTGTGAGAAGGATGATGACTGAGCGTGTGTTGGAGCAAGATGGTTGATTTCCCCTCGCCGGGTGCTCTCCACGCCTGGGCACTTGACCAGCCTGCGTCGTCTCAGGATTGGACTCCACTGTGCCCTGAACCCCCAGGCAGGTGGCTCTAGGGGCTCCCCCGTCATATTGGGGATTCACTCACTTTCTCTCACTTCTGTATAGAACACAACAAAATTCACCTTTGAAGATGAGCATATATCTGCCCTGAGAGCAGCACCGAGGGGATCGCTGACTTTCTTAGAACCACTATAGCTTCAAATAAAACCACTCTAAATCCACTCTTTCCTTCAGCAATAAAGACACCTCTGAGCCTCCTCACTTTGACGGGAGATTAAGACTCAGTGCTGAGTTCAGGCTGGCACTAACGAGCCCACAAACATCCTCGGAGCAGAACGGAGGAAGACACAGGTGAAACAAATCAAACAGAACAATCAGGGGTGAATTTTCAGTGTGGCCCAGATGGAGATTTCCTGGCGGGATTTCCATTAACGTGAATGGGAGTTGTACCACTAAATCCCTACACACTGTGCGGAAAATGTGCCTCTAAGTGCTCGGCAGCATTATGCCGATGGAACAAAAACACAAACTACCCAAACCAGGCAAAGTGCTCCTGGGGTCGAGGTGCCAAGATTCACGGCAGAAGGTGTCTCAAGTCCCAACCGTCCTGGGTGTGACAAAATGGACCCCCGACTCGGCTTGACACTGTGCACTGGAGATAGGAGGGCCCTCCACCACCTGCCCGGTGATGCTTCTTGCTCTCCTTGACACAGACTTTAATTGTGAGTTGATCTGGCGTTCCACACAAATGGCCTGTGTTTGCTAAAATGATTTCCCCCTGCTCTGATTGCCTGAAATTTCAGTAAACCTAAGCATTGCATCAGGCCCACTGGAACCAGCAACTTAGAGGACGATAGTGCATGATTCATTCTGATGTGGTTTTATGGTCTCTGCAAAGTAAATGTTGCAAAGGAGTCTTACCCTAGGATCAAAGAAAATAGTCAAGAAATCACTTAGCCTGCCTGCTTTCACAGAGCAATTTCCTTTCCATACCATCTACAAGGTGGCTCTGAAACACAAGTCTGATCACGTTGGTTTCCTTCTCAAAAATCTTCACTGGTTCCCCTCTTCCGCTAAAATAAGGTTTAGGCTCTCCACAAACTATTTTTCTTTCCCATCTGCCGCTACATCTTTTCATGTGTTCTCTCTTCCAAGTGTACTTCTTTATTTGCCATTCCTCTAAACAAAGTCACCACTGATTAACCTTTCTTCTGTTGACCAGAATAGCTCCCTCCCAGCAATCCCTGTCCTCTGTCTACTTATCCTTCAAAGTCAAGGTCATATGTGTCATCTTCTCTATCAAACATTTCTCATACTAACTTAACCAGTTTCTCCACCATGCTATCTCTGAACCTGCATTATAGAATTCATTGAATCCTTCTCTTTGGCACCTTAATTTCTATTATACTTTGTTCTTAATTTTTCTGCTTCCTTAAATACATTGCAAATACCACCAAAGAGTTTTCCAAATCTTTGTATTTCCCACAATACCTGGATTATAGTAGTTTATTCATAACTAAGTGATTAAATTTAGAGGGAAAGTCCCACTATTCCTTCTTGCCTCAACACCAAATTTTTCATCTCCTATAGGCCACGGTGATGAAGAGAGCGAGCAGAATGAAGTCATCACCTCTAGTTGTTCTTCCACATGGACGCTTCTGCGTTTCAAGACATTGTCATGGAGACACAGACGTAAGTAGGACACAGTCCCTACCCTGGAGCAGCATAGTCTAGATCAGTGGTCCCCAACCTTTTGGACACCAGGGACTGGTTTCGTGGAAGATAATCTTTCCACTGACCGGGGTGGGGAGGCTGGTTCAGGTGGTAATGTGAGGGATGGGGAGCGATGGGGAGCAGCAGATGAAGCTTCTCTTGCTCGCCCACCACTCACCTCCTGCTGTGCAGCCTGGTTCCTAAAACAGCCTGTGGACCTGTGATGGTCGGCGGCCTGGGGGCGGTTGGGGACCCCAGTCTAGATGGCAATGAAATGATGGCTAAGGAGCCACCAAGAAGTGATGTTAAGGAGCATCCCTCGGTGTAATGAAGTTGGTTACAATCATGTCCACCTGCACAGGAAGGCTGTGATGAGTGGAATGTGACATGTGAAGAGTTCTCTCTTGAATGGGCAGGTGTCCAGGAAGACGACTTGCAGCCCTGGGCGGCGGCACACCCACCTACAAGGAAACTCGGCAGAGGCAGGCACAGTCACGAATGAGGCAACGTGTGCCTTACCTATTCGGCCACATCCCCTCTTCTCCTCCACCCAGTTCCCTAAACCCCACCACCTGCCTCTCTCCCTCTCTTTCTCAATCTTGCTCCAGTTTGCAAGGGGATTAGTTCGTTAATCTTTGATAAACTTATCAAGGAAAGGCGTAGATGGCTTAAGGTTCCCCTGGAGGGGCTTCCTAGGTGGCGCAGTGGTTAAGAATCCGCCTGCCAGTGCAGGGGACTCAGGTTCGATCCCTGGGCCAGGAAGATCCCACATGCGGTGGAGCAACTGAGCCCGTGCGCCACAACTATTGAGCCTGCACTCTAGAGCCCATGAGCCACAACTATTGAGCCCATGTGTCTCAACTACTGAAGCCCACGTGCCTAGAGCCTGTGCTCCACAAGAGAAGCCACAGCAATGAGAAGCCCGTGCACCACAATGAAGAGTAGCCCCCCTCACCACAACTAGAGAAAGCCCGTGTGCAGCAATGAAGACCCAACACAGCCAATAAACAAATAAATAATAAATAAATTTGTATAAAAAAAATTTCCCCTGGAAAAGGTTAAAAGAGGAAGTGTGGCTCCACAGAAGAGTACAAGCTTTGGAACCTGGTATTCCTCAACTTTGGGCTTCAGCACTTCTTATCTGTGTGACCTGGAGCAAGTTATTTAAATTCTCTGAGCTTTACTATCCTCCTTGGGCAAGTTCCTTGAACTCTAATGGCCCTAAGTTGCTTCTTAATTTTATATTAATATATTAATACTTACACTGGCAGGGCTATTTTAAGGATGAGAAATATTGTATAAAGAGTGCTTAGGCAACACATAGTAGACACTCAAACATGGTGGTTATTAATAGCTTCTTTAAAGGGTGTTCTTGTAGAGATGCAATAACTTGTTCAAACACTTATCTTGCTAGTGGTGCAAATTCAAGGTATGCTAACAAGCAAATAGTGGAAATGCTTGAAGGCTGAGAGCCATGAGCTCTTAGAGTGTCCTGCAAGCTCCCGTGAGGTGGCCATCTGTCCAACCCACAGGGCATGGGATAAATGGGGCGTTGTGAAGTTCCCGGCTCTGCCAATGGCAGTATTAGCATGGGAATCTGGGTAAGCTGCTAATCTTCTTGCCTCAGTTTCCTCCTGCTTAATATGTATTCTGAGATCGCCTTCCTTGACGGGGTGATTTTGACTAATGCACAATCGAGCTTCAAGCTCCTGGGTTATGGGGGAGCTATAAAAGCCAGAGGTATTACTATTCATCTCAAGGCTCCTGTACCTGCCATGAGACTCAAAGAAGTGGTGTTCCTTCCCCCACCCTCCTTGTAATATTTAGTTTCTTTGAGTTGCTTCATCAGAAGAAATACTGAGTTCTCCATTTCCCTGGCTCACTTTCCCACTGACGAGGGTGATGTTAACATCGAATCCTGAATCACAGCTAGATCAATATTATAGCAGCTGTGAGAGAAGGGCACTAGCCCTAGAACACAAACACACTTTCTTTTCCAAGAAAGACTGTAGTTCCCCTAGTGTTAACTTCCCCTTGTTCCCCTCGATGCCCCCCACCCCTCCCCTCCTGCCACCAGCACGACCCAGATCACATTAGAGTCCCAGAGCACAGGGAACAGTTCTCGTCTATCCGTCACCAAGGAGGCAGACGGGACAGGGGGAACAACAAGTCATTTGTACCTGATGAGGAGGACACTCCTGGGAAACAAACAGATGAGCCACTCCATGAATCTGAGCCATTCTCCGAGGTAAACAGAACTGCATGAGAAACCACCAGTTATCTCCAGCATCGCCCTTGCCTCGCTCACTGCCCTTCTGGCAGCCACGTGGGGGACATGAAACTGTAGCTTGAACCAATATCTGATTCTGAGAAAGTTAACCCTCGCAAAGGTGATTTTCTTTTCCCTTCGTCTTTTGGAGTTGAATAACCATCCATTTCTATTACCTTTTTGACAATTATATTTTAATTTGAGAAGTATATTTTCACAGGAAAGTGACAAGATGCAATTTCAGAGTCTGACCTAGTGTGTGGATAGGGAATGTCAACTATTCAATAACCAAATTAGTGCAGAGTGAAGTGGAAGTTCAATATATACTTCAAGATATTTTTAAGATACTTTAGAACAACACCAAAACAAAACAAACAGCTGCTTCCAAGAAGTATTGCAAGGCAGTTGGAATACTGTCTCAATATTCCAAAAGCATTCTAGGACATTCGATGGGGAATTAGAGTAAGTTACCACAAACCTCTGTAGTTTGTTGTGAATATTATTATAACCTCCTAATTCCACAGATTGCAATGGTGAATGTTAAGTAATACTGATGACGGCTGAAGAACTGGGTTTGCAGGTCAGGCAGCCTGCCCTGATGGTTAGAAAACATACACTGGGCAATGTTGTTTTACAGAAAAATGATATCTGTGATACCAGTAAAACAGAGTCAGAAGGTAATTGAAATGATAGGTGAGGATTCATAGATAGACTTTCAAAAAAGGCAAGCTTGGTACATCAATGTAGCAGAAAGCTCAATTTCTACCATTTAAAAATATGTATTCTTTCAAAAAATATGAAATCCATGCTTGAATTTTGCAGAACTTGAGCAACCATAACACTATTCAAGGGACTATTTTTAACCTCTATTTCACTAGTGCTCACCCAAAACATGCCATTGGAAAATCATATGTGATAAAATTTCTTTTATTCAATGTCAACCTAAATTACTGGCCAAAAAATTACTGATGTACCCTAAGAGCATAACACAGAGTTCGCCCCTTTATGTCCACTCTCCTAAAGCCAAACAGATGATGTGTTTTTCTTTGGAAGGGCCTGTCATCTGGTTTTCCTTGTCCCAAGAAGGAAGGTGATGAAGGAAAGGTTAGGACATGTGAAGCCAATTAATACAAAACAGAGCAAATCCCTTGGGACAACCACAGGGCAAAATGAAAAAGGAGACATCAACCAGCAACTTCTTATGGAACCAAATGAACTGGTCCTGTGTTTGTCTCTGAAAAGTCATTAATACCTGGTACCTCCAATCACCTGTCAGATGTTAAGACCAACAAGACCAGGAAGAAAGGAGGAAGAATGAACTAACAGTTATTAGACATCTACTTTATGTGAGGCCCCGGGCTTGGTGTATATCATTTTACCTAATTTGCATAACATTTCTTTAAGTGATGCATTATTTCACATAAGGAAACTGAGGCACAAGAAAGTTAAGTAACTGGTCTTCTCAGGTTTCTGTGTGTTTAAAAGTTTTGGAAAACTCAGGGAAACTAACAAAAAGGCATCATTTAGGATTTTTGCATTCCCTGACAATCCTTATAACTAATGATTTGGAAGTGCATCTTAGGGTTCTTCAGAAAAGGTAATATAAGTTCTTAAGCTTTCAAATATGTGAGCGTCAGGAATTCTAAAGAGGAGTTCGCTGGCTTGGAGCATTTTCAGTGTACACAGAACAGGACAACATGAGAGAGTGAATCACCCACAGTAGTACCTGCTCATTCACCTTTGTAGGTAGAGCCTATGTCAGGATGAGAACGATTCAGCAGAGTGAGTACAGCAACCACTTTTATAAGGTTCCGCCCATGGGAACACTGCAGAAAAGAGTGAGAGAAAAATCACCACTGAAGGTAATATAACTGTCAGAGGACAAATAAGAATTGGAGCCAGAGGAAAAACTTTAGACCCAGAGTCAAGAAAATTGGATTCAAGCCCATTTTGTCTATTCACTTGCTGTGTGATCTCAGGCAAATCACTCTACTTCCCTGAGCCTCAGCTTTCTCATGTATAAGAAAGGGAATTGGTTCTGGGAGGTCATTGGCAAGGTTCCTTCCAATTCCAACCTACTATTACCTCTTAAGAGATAAAAGCCATGTCCTGCCTTAGCTTTCTGCCACAATGATTTAGGGCAGCTGTTCTCAAACTTTTGCGTCCATCAGAATCACCTGGAGGACATTTTCAAATTCAGATTGCTGGGCCCTGCCCCCAGAGTTTCTGAAAGAGTAGGTCTGGGTGGGACCTCTGAATTTACATGTCTAGTAAGTTCTCCGGATGTATCGATACTTCCACTCCAGGGACCACACTTTGAGAACCACTGGCTTATGACTTCAAGGCTTTTCAGTGAACAAAAGATACATGTTAAGCACTTGACATATATCAAGGTCAATTCACTTTAGTAGGCTTCTAACTGCACTTTTAGGTTAACCTAAAATGCTCTAAAACATATCAGACTGGATGACGTACCTGGGGAGACTCCCCTGATTGGAAGAGATGTGTTTTCCTATGCCCTGGAAAGGTATCCCGTAAAAGGTGGGTAGCTATCTTTTCCTTGTACATATCTACCTGGATCTATACTATTATTTTGAAGCTATTAAAAAAATGGACAAAACACATTCATGTAGAGGTGAGATGACATATTGAGGGAGTTGACTTGCTCAGGTTTCTGAGTGTGGGGAGACATAAGCCAAATCTTTGCTTCTCTAGGCTCTGACCTACACTAGTGACATACCAGAGCTATATTCCTGAAATCAGTATAACACAGTGAAGTCAGACTGCCCAGTTTTTATTCCTTAATACCTTGCAGCTGTTCAACTTTTACCTTCCCATGCCTCTTTAAATCATCTGCTAAAAATGAGAATGAAAGCCTCATAGCATCATCCCCAGGACTAAATAATACATATCCAGTGCTTAGAATGTCTGGCACACATTAAGTGCTCAATAAAAGCGCAGTTGTTATTTTATTTGTTGCCAGAGACTATAACCTTAAACTCTCTACTCTCCATCTCTTGAAAATTACACAAGTAGGAAATATCGTATTCAAGGAAGAAAATTTGAAGGATGTGCTGTCCATACATTTCTCTAAATCAAGCCACTCTTACAAGGGCTACATGCTTAGGTCACACTTTGGTTTTTGGGAGTGGGAATTCTTTGGACAATTGCTTTTATTAAATTTAACTTTGGCCTCAGACATGCACTTAGGGGCACCATGAGAAATAATTAAGTGAAACTCACTATCTGAGGTGGAGATGGGAAAAGTCTTTTTCATCACACCTTGCCTCCTTTATGAGGATTCACTGGAGGAATTTCTCCTGATCAAGGCTTTATTGTTATACCTGAGTCCAGTAAACTCAGGGCTAAATCTGTTCCTGCCTCTGGTACTGGACGGGACATACTGGTATGTGTTAACCTTTGCCCTGGTTTAATTTCCATGTCCATATCTTCTTTTCTGTTTTGATTTGCCCATCTCTTTATTTTGTCCTTTGGAATCACATGTATTTTGTAAACATTTTCAAATATATATCAGAAAGAGGGTATAAATGAATAAATAGATTAAATGATTCAAATTGTAGGAGGCTACAGAGCATTATCATATTTCAGTCATATGGTTTCTGGTGAGACAATATCCTTTTAACTTGATTTATAGTTTATCGCTGATAGAACATGTTTTCACTCAATACATGTTTTAATAATCATTCTTCCATACCTTTCCTTAAGGAGAACTTTTGGAAGATTATAGATTTAAGGTTCTGAAATGCTTAATAGAAAGAAGACTTCATAATACAGCGCATGCATCACAAAGAAAACATAAATCCCATCCCGTCTCTGGAAAGTTGCCTACGGCTTGGTGATGCACAGCCTGTGTTCTCGCCAGCTGGGAGAGTAGGAATGACTAACTATGACTCCTATGACCAATGTGGTGGTGGTGGTTTGGGGGGGGGGGCGGCAGGGGGGGGGATGATCAACGGAAACCTGCGATGAACCGTTTTTATAAAGTGAAGCATCTTTTGCAATGTGCCTATGAAACGTCCCTGCAGCCTGCCATATGAAAACATTTTTTAGCATCTAGGATTTTGTACCTCAGGTTTTCTCAGTCAGACCCATTGTTATCAATAAGCCAAATTCAGGAGCCTCAGCCCTCTGGGTGACGCCAAAATTTCTTTTTATATGGATGTTGTTTCACAACATGGTATGATTAAACACCACCAGTGAAGCAATAATCCCTCTGGGAATTACATCAATAAAGACCTTTAGTGAGCTTTCAGATTCTCCCATCTCACCAGGAGACACACGGGCCCCTATCCGCAGAAGCACTGAGGGCCACGCAGCGGCTAGAACTGGGCAGTGCTGTCATCCCCCTCTTCAGGCTCCGTCCCTGGCCCTGAAGTCCAGAGTGTGACCGATGAGGTCGGGCAGCAAGTGGGTGTCTGCAGAGAGCCCTGCACTGGGAGACTCTGCAGGACCCAAGCAGGGGAGGTGCTGCTTATCCCAGGACCTCCACCCGCCTGGCTCCTGCGCCCTCCTCTCTCCGCAAAGTACCTTTCACTGCCTTGTGATGCTGTGGGTGGGCGGGTCCCTGGGACTTTTTCCCCTCACTCCTTCCTAAATTTCTCCTCTTTCTGGGTCAGCATCTCCTTACTCCTTCCTGTTACATGAGATTCTCTTTCCAGTTCATCCATTCCCACCGCATGGCCCTTCTTTCTCACAAAAGAGAAAGAACAACCTTCTCGGTTTCAGAGGGCTCACTCTGGTTTTGAGGAAAAAAGTTGGACTGTATCCAAGAGGTGTCTCTGATCTTGGAATTCTCACCATGCTCTCACCCAGATTTTTTTTTTTTTTTTCATTAAAAAGTACAACTATATGTTTATGATTTCTAGTGATCAATCTTAGTGTCACTAATAATAACTGTATGTGTCTGGAGAAGTGCAATATGATGTATGTAGAGCCACCTATTTTTTCCTTTTATTGGGCTGTTACGTACATACTATAAAACTCAAAGTAGTTCAATAAGTTTTGAAAAATCTGAGCACTTATGTTACCACATCCAACTCAAGATATAGAACTTTTCCATCATCCCAGAAAATTCCCTCCTGCCCCTTTGTAGTCAGCCAGTTTTCCCTGTTTCCAAAGTCAACCACTGTTTTGATGCTAACATCATAGATTAATTTTGAAGGTTCTTGAACTTCAAGTATATGGGATCACAGAATATGTACACTTTTGTGAATGGTTTCTTTCACTCAGTACAATGCTTTTAAGATGTATCCATAGTAATGTTAGTAATGTGTGTATCACTGGTTAATTCCTCTTAAATGCTAAGTAATACGCCATTGAACAAATATCTTGCATTTTGTTTATCTGCTCTTCTGTTAACAGATATTTAGGTTGTTTTCGATTCGAAGTGACTGTAAATAATGCAATTATGAATATTCTTGTAATGAGACTTTTTTCGTGGCCATGTGCTCTCATTTTTCTTAGGTGTATATGTAGGAGTGGAACTGTTAGGTTTCTATGAAATATTCTTGCCGAAAAATGTTTCACTTCAGTTTAATCAGACCTATAGGCAAAACTTCCAGTTTATAGGAAGCACAAGGAATAGAAGAAAAAGTTAAACTATCATCAAAACAATATGACATTCTACAGGACAAGTAGCCTGTAGTCAATGTAAAAAAAATCAATGTTATATAAAAAAGATATATGTTGGTGGGGGGAGTGGACAGGTGCTATTGGTTTGGATTACAAGACATTTGAGTCATAACAGCTAAACGTAATGTGTAGTCTTAATTGGATCCTGGTTTAAACAAATCCAGCTATAAAATATATATGGGGTAAATTGAGTATGAATTGGGTTTTAGGCACTATTAGGAAATATTTGTTAATTATACTAGTAGGGATACCGGTGTGGTTATACCAAAAAATATTCATATTTTTATAGATGCGTATTAAAGTGTTTAGAAGTAAAATATCATGGTGTCTGAAATTCACTTCGAAAGAATTCAGCAGAAACAAAACATATCAATATGAAGCAAATACGGCAAATGTTAAAAATTATTAGATCTAAGTGACAGGTACGTAAATGTATATTACATGATTCTCTCTTATTTTACTATCTTTGAAAATCTTCATAAAAGGACAAAATTATTTTTGAGGAGTAATAGTTACTTAATTTCTTATTTCCATCTTGTTTTAATTCATAGAGAATAGATCCTTTTATTTCTCCACTATATCGCTCCAAGTTTAACTCAGTGGGTAGCAAAATAGAGGGCCACTGGGGCTGCTATAACATCTTAAAATAAATTTGCATTTAACAAATGCACAATTTATAATATTATCAACACAATTGGCAATTCCTTAGACTAGATCATTATCCAGTGCGCTACACTAAGTCAAGGTGCACAGACATGATGATAAATTTAGATTCGATTCATACAGCCCTTTGCAAAAGCTGCAGGAATTTCAACCATTAAGAATTTTCAAGCCGTCTCTACCTGTTTCTCCAACATGTTGCAACACAACTGAAAGTTTATTTTACATGAGCAATTTCTGTTTACAATTTTCTAATTATGAGTATCAAACGGAGTTTCACCTTCCACCACCCCATGATTCATAGCGTTCTTGTCAGCTAACTTAAACTCTGTTTTGTCTGGTTTAATGATCTGAAGTTTTGCACAAACAGATCACAACTTCTTTCTTCCCCATTTACAAAGGAAGCCTTTCTTGCTCCCCTCAGAGTGGTATTAATGCAGGTCAGGCTTCTGCTCTCTTCATCAGCTGATTTGCCCTCTTTTCCTCAAATGTATTAGCACCGTTTCACTGCCTTCTATTATTTTAAATTCAGAGAACCCCATGGTCAAAGACAGTATGACTCTTTTTCATTTAGTGCCTTCCTAACGTTTGTTGAAGAAAGGCAGTTACTAAGAATTAAAACAATAGGTTTACGGAGGAAGAGCATGGTTTAAGATAAACATTTGTTAGGGTTCAGAACTTATGCATATGTCCCTGGTGGAGATGGCAGGGTATGGGAGAGAATATGCCATAGAAAGGATAAAGCCAGGATACAAAGGACATGAACTACCAAATGAGCTTATCATTAGCTGTTGTGTGACGCTGGGCAAGCCATTTAACATTTGTGAGCCTTAGTTTCTTCATCTGCTCAGTGAGGAGTTTGGATCTCCAACATCATACAAGTTGTAACGTTTAATATTTAACAATTCAAAGTGGACAGCAAAAGGTCCATTAACAATTTGGGGAATTTAATCAAGGGAGCAAGACTATATCAAGTCAAATACTTCTTTTACTGAAGCACAAGTGGTAAAAATGGGATTGACGAAACTCACATTTGGATGTATCATCAGAGATGCAGCAGCATTTCCTTCATAAGGCTGCTTTCATCTTTCCTCCATTTGTATTTAGTAATACTTTCATTGTTCTTAATTTCCCCCAGTTATTATTATTATTATTTTACTAGAAACAGACACAACAGATTAAGGATGTAAAGTTGAATAGCATAGAGCATTAGTCAAAACAGACTTTTGAAATGGCACACAATAGTCCCCCAAGGTGGTTTGTTTTATCCCCTTTCAGAACTGGGCTTCTCCCTCACTCCACCTTTCCTGTCTTAGTCAGGTTTTGTACCAACCAACTCCCCTTGGCTTGGACCAGGTAAGGTCAGCTGGAGGTGAAGCCCTCATGAGGTGATGGAAAGGAAGGGTCCACTCACTACATGATGGGCTCCTATGTGGTATCATTTAGAGGTCATGGTTTTCACCCCAGCAGATTTTCATAGGTTCCTTCATTAAAAATTAAGATTCAACTACATCACAAAACAGATTAGCAGGCTGATGGAAATTGCTATAAATAATTTATCAGCTCGTCCATTCTGATTTCTTCCAAATACTATCTTTGTTATTTTTAGCACAAAAGAAATCATATCTAACTATTGAGTTCAGTAGAGATGGAATAAAAATGCCACCAAGTATAGCACTTAACTGACTAAGAGAAAACATGCTAATTATCTTTATATCACTATATTGAAGAATGAATAGACAATATATGATAGAACTCAGTGGTGTGGACCATGTACTTAACAGGAAAATGTCATTTGAATTAGGTGAAAGCAGACTATTGAAGCCCTGAGGCTGAGAAAAAGTTTTTCCTATCTCAAGGCTGTATTGGCTAAAATAGATGATCCTAAATTATATGATTCAATTCAACCAACATGAAACGAGTCCCTCTTATGAAGTGAGTATAAAAGAAGTGAATCAAGTTCTTCTCCATATATACTTCTCAGTCTGCAAGATATGGATGAAGAAATTGGTTGATTGGAATACAAATTGCATAGTCCCATGAGAATGATACAATCAATGTAAGAAAGGTTAGACACAGCAAAACCTCTTAGTCTAGAATTCCCTTTGGAAGCCACACACTACAAAGAATTTTGTTTCCATAGGAAAGGGGATTCCTTGTTTCAGCTCAGGACAAAAGGACACTTACTCTTGAGTCCTTCCACCTCCTCTTCTGAACACAAGCATGAAGATGAAAAAACAGTAGTTGAAACTAGAGCTAAAGAAAAAGGAGAAAAATGAGATAAATTTGAGTCAGCATGACTTCCTGGTGATCCTGATGCCAAAGGTGAGAGGGTAAAGTTGGATCATGGAGAGAAGTCAATTAGTGAGATTGATTATATGGGAAAAGCCTATGGTTCCCCAAGCCTTGGGGGGAGGTTTGAAAGGGTTATATTAATATAATTGAAAAGCATTTGTCTGGCTTGGCCGTATCCACAGAATAGTGGTGACTCCACTCTTTCTCAAGTTCATGGTGTGTTTATGGTATGTCTCACCTGTGCTCTAGGATACAGATCCCATAGCCATCACAAGGGGTCTGCCTGACATGGGCTCAGATGACTAGGCATGTCCCAGGGCACCGGGTCAACTCCTCTGCCACTGAAATCCTTTCTGCTTCTAACACTGGCCACGTGGGTCCCAGGTCACACCAGGGAAATCATCGATTCCTTCTGATATGTAGCAAAACTTCTAATCCTTGCTCTAATTTGGATTTTAGTAGCCTCTGAATTATAGAGAAAAAAATACTGAGCTCCTCCTCCTCCATTACATTGTGTTAGCGGGCTCGCAAAGCAGTTCTGACTTGCATTTCTTAGCATTTTTCTGTAGTAATTCAGCTATTTTAATATATTTTCCCTGTTAAAGTGGTAGTATGAGGCCTAAGCCAGAGAACTATCTAAGTAAGACACAGCGTGATGCACCACTGTTGTTGCACCCAGTCTGTGAACTCCATTCTCTTGGCTAATGGAGTTTCTTCCCACGAAGTTCCTCACTGTCTCCTACAAAGAGACCGCCCATGACCTGTCCTGAATTTGTGATGGTATACAGCTGACGTCCTTGTTCTAAGACGCTTGCCAAAAATGGACTGTTCATGAGTTTGTGTTTATAAGTCAGGGACTTTCTTCAAACAAGTATTTCATACTGAATAATGACGTTCAGAGCACAATTTGAATTAGAAATGTTTTGACTATTAACATATAAGTGCTCTGGAGCACAACTTTATCAAGATGTTCTGGTTTTCTGTTCTTCCAATTATCTGCCTCTAAGTCCTACTCAAGAAGATGGAATAGGTCATTTTGGGGACAGTAGGGAGGGATCGAAAGAAAAAGAGTGCTTTTAGAATGTCATAAAGTATGACAAGGAGATAGGAAGGGTGCCAAGCTAAAGCTGCCATAGAATTATACCACCTACAACTGACTGGAACTAAGGGCAACTCGGAGGGTTGTATATGTACAGCTGCTTTAGCACCCATCATAATAATTAACATTGCCACTGTGCGTACAGCTAATGAAATACTAGCACATTTATTATCTCACTTAATCCTCATAATAGTCCAGTGAAGTGACATTATTATTCTCAGTTGACAGGTGAAAAATTGAGGCTTAGAAAGACTAAGCGATTTATCCCAGATTTTCCCAAATAGGGAGGAAAGCTAAGACCCAAACCCAGGTTTTCTAAGCTTAAATCCATTCACATGTACTGCCTCAATGTTCATTCAAGGACATTTACTGCACAGTCCTTGTCAAGGGTCTACTGCTGAGTGCCAGTCACCATCGTGGATCTTTGGGGAGAGATGTATAACGATGAATATCCTCAGGGAATTTCTTTAACTTTTTATTTTGAAAAATTACAGATTCATGGGAGGTTGGAAAAAAAAAAATAGCCTGGGGAACTTTTCATCAAATTGACAAAATAAAGCTTATCCATAGGTGTCTAAGATGCAATGCAAAATGTGTTCTTGCTCTGTGTTAACTGAGGGACTCTGGGAGATTTGGGAAGGGTGATCACATTTGGGTAAGCAGGCAAATCTTCCCGAAAAAAGTGGCATTTGTTTGGCCGCGCCCTGGCATGTAGGATCTTAGTTCCCCGGCCAGGGGATCGAACCCATGCCCCCTGCAGTGGAAGCGTGGGGTCTTAACCACTGGACCACCAGGGGAGTTCCAGAAGTGGCATTTGGACTGACCTAGCAGAGATGTATGATTTCTACAAGCTGACATGACACAGATGTGGGAAAGTAAAAGCATTGCAGAGGCAGACACTAACTCAGGCACAGGAGCAGAGATGGGAAAGTACAGAGTGGGTTTGGAAAAATGGCGAATGTCCAAGGAGGAGAAAAAAAAAAGTCTATTTTTTAAATAAGCTTAAGTGCTAAGCTATTCTCTATGGCGTGTTCTGTTTAAAGGTCAACATGAATGGACAGACATGGACTTAGCTCCTTTTCTTGGACATCCACAGGGTGGGCCCAGAACTGTCAGGGCTAAGAAAGCCACAGCTTTGTATTTCTCTGGTACAATAATCCAAAAGGACTTTTATTTGTAGAGTGGTGAAGGCATTCTCAAAGTTTTTCTTAGAAAAGTAATGCAGTGAGACTGAACAGATACTTAGGAAACTAAGGGAAAAGAGGGCTCCAGAAGCTTGGGTCTCCATTTCCTAATTCAGACAGGTATATTTTTCTCTCTCTTGACTTATCCCAACCTTGTTCTAAACAGACTTAAATTCTTACAAAAATTCATACAATTCAGCAAGACAGCTTAAATGAAAAATAAATTGAAGCAAAGGATATTTATCATAAGGACTATACAGATATTTCTTTTCTGTCGCTCAGAGTCCTCTCTAAGAGCAGCTAAGGGAGACATTTCTCTCTGGTCTCAATATCCATATTTTTGTTCTTTGTTTGAAAAATTGGTTTTTTTTTTTTTGCTTTCATATATATACTGGATCTTGTAACCTGCAGTGTTTCCCTCTTTCATTGGCTGCTAGAAATTGCAGAGCCAAGTTTGTGCCTCACGTTTTGGAAACACATAAGATTTCATGGCTCAAATTTTGTGCCTCAGTCTCACTTCTGGCTCTACAGCCATGAAAAACATTTCCCCAACTGATTAATCTACAGTTAAGAAATAGAGACATGGTTCTAACTTATCTCTGAAGCTTTTTCCTTAAGAAAATCTGTAAGAGTGTTTTCAAGCAGGACAAATATAATTTCACTAAAAAAATAGAATTTGGATATTTCTACGATGAAAAGCTGTGCATGAATCAGAAAACGGCAAATTTCATTGTGTCTCTTCATAAAGAAAATCAATCTTTTGAATATTCTCCTACAATTCCCCACCCACACCTCTACCCCACCCCAAATAAACTTCAAACAAGCATTTGAGAAACGTGTTGATAATAAAACCAATCTTTTCAGGCACTTGTACACATGCAGCACCACTGCTGGGTTGACTGTCTTTAATAAAATATATTTAATATGTACATTATATAGCATTGATGCTTAATAAATATTTGTTAGTTATATTTAATATGTGTGTGTCCACTTACACTGGAGCCTTCCAAAGAAACGATTTTTGTACTACAAACAAATTACAAATATTTATTGATAACCACTCTGACTGTCATCCTCATCTCTAATGTGGCTATAGTAGAACCTAGCTACACAGCAGAAGCTGAAGCTTTCTTTTCATCCAATGAACATTATAGCTTTGATAAGTTTCAGTCCATCCTTCCTGCTACTTGTTTGCTGTAACCATTGCCTTGCCTATGGGCTCTTCGTAATAAAGTATTTATGGGTCTTCCAACAGGGAAAAAGAGCACAGAGCCAGAAACAGATCTCCTGGTTGCTCTTCTACCCTAGCTGTTTCAGGGTGTGGAGGAGAGGGAACTGGGACCCACAAAAGGCTTCAGCCCCAGCCACTTCCCTTCACCTGTTCAGCAGGTGGGCCCCAGGTGAGCACCAGACTCTTGGGTTCGGCAGAATCACTCCGCTCCTTTGTTTGATCACCAGTTGCTTTCTCTGCCTGTTTATTTTTCTGGTTTGGTTTCCTGTCCTGTTCATTAGTCAGTTAGTTCTTCCTTGTTTGTTCTGTGTCTACTGTGTGTTTCTGCAGGTTACCTCCCTCCTAAGCACCGGAAGGCTAATGTCCTTTGTTCCTTGTAATTTGCTTTACAGTGGTGGCAGGGAGCTGTTACACGCATGTGTGCCTGTTTGGTGTACAAGGGAGAAGGTTAAAGACTCATCTGGTGAGTGCCATCAGTTTGTACGAATGGCCAAATCCTTGGGAAAGGAGCCATTCTCAATTTTCTCCTTGATGAGATGCTTTTTAAGTTTCACTGTCGCTTTTTAAGCTTGTGTTTAAATGTAATTTGAAGAGGCCCAAGGCTAATCAAATCAGAAAATCTGGCTCACAGAGAATCCTGATTATTATGGACTTCTACTAATCAGAAATTTTTTAGTATTTGGAATCATTCTGATGAATTAAGCTAGAATTCACTTGGTATAATCTGAGGAAAAAGCAAGTTTATAATTTTGAATATAAAATGTGGCTATCAGAGCGCTTAGATGAAACTAAGTCCTGTGAATAGTATCCCAAACCTCCTGAGTCATAGGAAAATCCCCCCTCCTGGAGATTCTAATGCAGTAGGTCTGGGGTGGGAACAAGAGAGCTACATTTTTGTGAATGGCCCTCAGATGATTCTCACTGTCAGATAAATTTTGGAAACCTTGCTCTAGAAGCATCAACCGATCATTTCTATAAAAATTATAAACTAGTATCCTCTGTTGAGAAAACCAACTTCTCTCTGCCCCAACTTTTATCAATTAGGAAATATCAAGGACCTTAGTATAGTTATTGATTATATCTGAAAGTAGCAATTCAATCCCTGCAGTAAGCATTTCTTTCAACACATCGGTGTGCAAAAGATTGCCGTAAGCACTGAGGATTCATACACAAGTCAGATATAGTTCTCACCCTTGAAGAGTTAATAATCTAATGATAATACTGCCTCTAGTTATTCAGTAACTGTGAAGAATTTTGAATAAAATTTATCAACTATCCATTCTTTAAACGAATACACACAGTTTCTATTCAATGCCAGGCACTGGACTAGGTGCTGGCATTTTGTGTAAATTAAAACATCTCCCTGTCCTCAAGGAGCAAGGGTGAAGAAAATCAAGTAAGGTGACAAGTGACAATATAGGTTTCACCCACCATGAAAGAAGCAAGTTCAGAATGCTGTGAGCACACTGAAAGAGAAAGGGTCCCCGATCTAGCCAAAGGTAGAGGTGTGTGTGGGGGGGGGTATGTTTGTTGGGGGATTTTGGGGTGTATGGGGGCTAATCAGGACCTAATGGATAAATAGAAGTTACTGAGGTGAGACAGGCAGGGAAGGGTGTTTCTATCATAGCAGTAAGGCATGATGTGTACAAAGGCATGGAAGTGAGAGACCTGTGCACTGGGTGGTGTCAAGTAGTTGAAAAAGACCAGAGCCACAGTGTCCCTCCTACTTAGGAATACTGACACACAGCCTCATTCTAGTACTCAGATATTAGCCTACTGGGGGAGGGGCCCAAAACAAACTTCCCTTCATCAAAAAACGTTATCTGTGCACTTGCATACCAGGATTTAATTCCACATCGGAATTTTCTTGTAAAGCTATTGTTTTGAGTAAGAAGGTAGACCTAATATAATCAGAGGAATTCAGGAGTAAGGGGGAGATGGTGGCAGGGCAGGGTGTGGGGGGAGAGAGAGAGAAAGAGAAGAAGAGAGGGAGGGAATGTCACATACTTCCACATTTCCAGAATTCAAATCATTTTACAATACTGTGATTTAAATACAGTACTAAGAGTACATTTTCCCAACAATCATCAATAATGTTATAAAAATATATTTCTACACCTGCCTCTTTGTTGCTAAACAAAGTTGTTTTCTTTTATGTTTAACAATTCCTATGTAAATATGTTTTACTAATAAAACCAGTATCACTTTAGCTTCATGTATACCCACACTTTCTCAATCTTTCCCCTGTAAATCATTCATGGTTTTAGTTGGAACAAAAGCAAATAAATAAATTTGGGGGTTATGAATGACTCTAACATAATTTTAATCCATAGTCCAAAAAAATTGCAAAAAGAATCCAATTTTTTAATAATTGTTTTACTGTTTTACAACATATTGAGGTAAAATAATTTTTTAAGATCGGGGTAAAAGTGTTTATGAATCAAATCTTTTAACATATTAAGGGCTGAAATTTTTAGTTTGTGATTATTAACCGTAATTTATAGCCATAAGATATACCTAGAGATATTTGTTCAGAGTTGCCCTGTTCTCATTAGCCATGTATACCATAAATCACCCTTCAGAAATTAATCAGATACTCAGGTCTTTCCCAAAAAGCTGCCTCAGGGAAGCTATTAGAAGAATGATATATCTTTTTTCAATGTCAATCAATCCCTGTTGCATATCATGTTATTTCCTTTACACAAACAGACAGAATACCTGCTACAATGAATTTATAACAGAAAAATGACAGGAATACATCACTTCAGTTTCTCTTTTTGATCAGGGAATCAATCAAACATTTATTGAAATACTACAATCAAGAAACAAGATCAATAAATATTCATTGAGCTCAGTGACTGTTAAGAAGGCCCCTATGCTAAGGGCTCTTATCATTTAGTGCCTACTTTTCATTGCAATCAATGCATTGGGACTTTTATAAAACATGTAAGATGTAACCCTATTTTTTAACTGCAAATAATCTGGTTGGGAAGACCAAACCAACAAACAAGGAACTATTATTGAGAAAAATAAGCTGGGCTCTGTGTAGCTTTGGGATGCTCTGGAGTGGACTATTGCTGTTGGTGCGTTGTAAAAAATAAGTCTAGAAACATAGCATGTGGAGCTGGCTTAAAGAATATCTTCAAAGTAGAAAACGGATGCTTATTAGCAATAGGGAGCCACTGTGGGCTCCAAAGTGGGACGTGGCAGAGTGTAATTGTACTTTAGAAAGATTTTTACATCTTTATTTTCTCCCACCTCTCACTGATTTGAGAACTAAGTAATGGCATAAAATGTGTGTCTCAAGAGTTGCCACCTGATCTAACTAACGGACTGTGAAATGTAAAACACTGTCCCTGCTCCCCACCTTCAAGTAGTACAGGATTTTATACCTTAGACTCGTTTACAGATAGCGAAGTCAATGGCTCATGGAATTATACCCTGCACTAGCAGGCAACTCTGCCTAAGACAATGTTTATAAATTCGTCCCATTAGCTGTACCCACTTACAACAATATCATTTTTTTTTAAAGCCATTATATCATCATGTCCCTTGGTTTGTTGTTCAACACTAGAAGAAAGAGTTGGGTGGTTCTCAAAACTCTCTTATATTTAAAAGCAGTCTAATATATTGAAAAGGTGATTTATGACCCTGGGCAGTTCATAGTTCAAATAAACGAGCACAAGAAATCTGAAAGCACCTCACTGGAGAACTCTGGAATGGAGTCTGAGTGATAAGGAGACCTCAGCCAAGACCCATCTTCCCCGATTTATCCAGCGTCTGCTGAATAGAAATTAGAAAAGCACAAAATGCTTCTATGATCAACAGGATGTTCAGTGCTGAAGAGGATGATGATGATAGTTCAGAATTACTGAGTATTTGCCATATGCTAATTACTCACCTAACAGTCTTTATCTCGTCTAATTCTTATCCCAACATCATCTCATGTAATCTTCACTATAATGTTGTGCATAGCTATTACAGCTTCACTTTACAAATCATGAAACTGAGGTTCAGAGAAATTCAGTAACTTTTCAAAGATTATACAACTATTAAGTGTTGGAACCATGATTTGAAGTGAAATCTGTTTGATTCTACCACCAGTGCTGTCCAATGAAAATATTCAATTTCTGTGCTGTCCGACACAATAGCCACTGGCCACATGTGGCTGTTAAGCATTTGAAATGTGACTAAAACAACTGAATAACTAAATTCTAATTTCATTTAATTTAAATTTAATTATAAATATTCTTATGTGACTAGTGGCTACCATATTGGATAGCACAGTGTTAAGACTATGAACTACACAAGAGAAGGTATCACATACATTTTACTGATGACTATATCCTCAACATTTAGCACAGTAGCCTAGTATATATTAAATACCCAACAATATTTTTGAATGAACTAATAAGTTTAAAATATGTGCACATGATTCATGTAGAAATGTTGTCCCTATAATACCAACCCATCGGAAAACTCATTCAGGTTCTTCATGCTGTGAGATTCACTACCACCACTGGATAATGCAGGATAATAATAAAGATAACGTTATTTATCTATATCAGTATGTAAGGAAAAATTAATCAAGAGCAACCAATTTTGTGATAAAAAGTTTTACCTGTAAATCATTGGTCAGCCAGAGGACAAAACATCATTCTTGTTTTCATCTTTCTCAGCAGGAGAAAATGAATTTCTCTGTGAGAAAAAAGAAGCTAAGTAAAGTTAGAAGTTATGTGCCCTTTTTCCAAATATAATAGAGAGCCATCTCTCATCACTATTTATAAGTTTGGCAATATCTATCACTAGATCCAAAAGGAAGTTAAGATGAAGTTTAATTGTATGTGTTTAACTCCCTTAACAAGAGAATAATGAAATGCATCTTTTTTTGCCTGCATGATGCCAAAGAGCTAGATGTATCCCCCCTCCCCATGAAATTTATAAAACATTTTGTAGATAGCTATTATAAAAGATTTTTACATTTTACTAAGATAAAGTAAGGTCCATGTTAGCATGAGATGTTACTAGGGTGGCAACAATTGATACCTATTTTTGTTCAAGACAGTTTGCAAAGGTACAGTAAGAAACTTTATTAGAAGATAGTCTCCTAATACCTTTATCTTTGAGCAAGTTTCTATGAAATTTCCACACTTCAGTGGGCATAAAAACCACCCAGGAAGCTTACTAAAAATGCACATTCCCAGCTTCCATTCACAGAGATTATGAATCAGAAGGTCTTGGGAAGGGCCCAGGAATCTGCATTTAAGCAACCCTTATAATTTTGGTCCATGAACTACACTTTGAGAAATACTGTAAATTCTTCTAAGATAACTCTGTTAAGGAAGCAGGGAAAACATTTACTTGATGGAACGTCTCCTTTCTCAGGAACCATGCAGAACCGATAAACCCAAGTCACCGAAAACATTGTGAGCTGCCTGTCACATCTGTTCCACTGCTCTTCTTCCCACCACCACCGTTTTAGAGTTTGAGGGTCATCGATCCCTTTCTCCCAGTTCCAGATGTGAGCACTGGATTGCAACTGAGTTTGAGCCCCTTCTCATCACCACGTAACCTAAACTGATCCTATCAGAGTGAAATACAGGACTTTCGTTTGGTTGGGAGAAAGAGACTCTACCTCGCTCTATCTCTCTGGACATTTATGAGAAAGAAAGCAGTCCCAGGAGCTGTTGGCAGCCATCTTGCAACCATGTGTGCAATCAGACTTGAGACAAAACCGACACCAGCAACAAAAGGCAAAACAAAGAGACAAGAGTTCTTCAGGGCATTTCTGAGCTAGATCAAACCAGTCTTGAAGCCTGCCCTACCTCCAGTCTTCCCAGTTCTGGTAAGTCAATAAATTCTCCCATTGTTTTAAACAGTTTAAGTTTTCTGTTATTTGGAACATAAAAAGACCTAATTCATACAACCTGCTGTTTTAGATTTTATACACTTTTTTTTTATTTAGCTTTGATCTGTGTGTCTCCAAGATGTCTTGTTATTCCTTCTCCAGCACTGCTCTAGGCATTATGTAAGGGCAGAGATAAACGTCTAAGTTCTCACTACTCATTTACCCTTACTACACAATTGCTACTAAGGCCCTTGCTATTCCTGTTCTTCACCTGCCACTTTCTCTTCTCTCTAGAACTGAGCCACCAGATATACACTTCTACCTCTTGGCAAAAGAGAGCTATTAAAGACCCTTTGACTGATTTAATGAAGTCCATAGCTTTACAAGAAACTACCTTCCCAACGGCTTGATGAATGCATCAGGTTCCTCTCAGAAGCCTCCGTGCACTTTTATTCTGGCTGCTCTAAGATTTCAGGTGCATTTCAAAAGCATTTAGATATTCTTCACCCTTTGGTTCTTTCATGCAACATCTTTTCATATTTTGTCTCGTCACAGGAGAAAAAAGATGAAGATGCAGAGGAAACCACGGTGGACATCCAGCAATTGAATAGATGCGCCCACCAAAGAAAAACCCTGGGCTGGCAAAGCACCTGGGCAAGAAGTGGCAACTGTGGAGTTCTGTGCTCTGAAGACAGAAAGCAGAAAAATCCAAACTCTTTTTCTCCCCCTTCACTTAAGGAGATGAGAGAATGTGAAATTAAATAGTCAATACTAGAAACTGAATCCAGGAAGCGTGCAAGGCAGAAAGAAAAAAAGTTAAATAGAATATCAAACACTTTTTTCCAAAGCTTTGAAAATATAGATGGAAGGACCTTTACTAAAAACCTCCTTCTAATTACTTCATGGGCCAAAGTGGAATTGAAACAACTAAAAACTACAGAATATTTTTGTTAATCTCTTGTTTCCAAAGGAAAGACCAAAGAAATCAAGCGTTCATCTAGAGAAATGTTATCTCAAACTTATTTGTTTGTCTATTTATTTAGTTGTTGCTGTCTGCTTTATCACTTATATAATGTTAACATTCTTTTAAAATGGGCAGATGGACCTCATTCAAGTTCTGACAGTAACTCTTTGTTATTGGTACAAATGGCTTCAGAAGTATTTAATTACCATTAGTAGTCATCCGTTTGCTCCTAGCTGGTGACATTTGGAATAGTAAGCAGGCAGCACTCTTTGTGTCCAGTGAGTTCATAGAAAGTTAAACCTACTTTTGACAACAGCCTCAAGCTTAGCTACATTAACCCCTCTTCGGTTACTGGATGATGTGTTTGAACAGTATGAATGATTAATGAAGACTAAATAGTTCAGTTTCTATCTTAAAACCTTTTTGTTAACTTCCAGAGAGCTGAGTGACTGGCAAGGTGAGTTCAGCTCAAGTAAGTATTCATGCAATCTGTTGCTTGTACTCTGGGGAAAAAAAAAAAAAAAAACAACCATTAATTCATGAACTATTTCTTTTCAAGAGATGTAATAAATTAGAAATGCCTTTTCCTGATGGCTTTTCCCTTTCACAGATCAATACCAGGGACCATGCTTCTTGCCAGCTTGGCATCAGAAAGTAAATTTTGCTTGTATGTCTAAGTACATGATTGTTTCCTCTCAAGGAAACCAAGATAAGATGTTGCTGACGGGTAGCAATCCATCACAAAGCTCCTCAAAGAAGCCTATGAATTTTCCTGCAGCAAATTCCAGGATTGTTCTTAGGGAAAGGGCAACAGACCGTCCATTAAGTTGCAAAAACCACTCATGCCTGGCTGCTTGTTAGAGATGGGTAGATGTGTAAAGATGCTCAGGGCATGTGCTGGTTGATCTGTAAGAGACATCCCTACTGTTAACTCCTCCACAGACATCTTTTGCACAAGAGATTATGGAAGAGGCCAGGCAAAGCTGAAAGCTAGAAGGAGGCAGAGATTAAGAATGCGTGCAGGGACTGAAAAGGTGAAGATGACAGCTGACTCCAAGAAAGGGAAGCACATGGGACAAGGAAGCAGGATTTGTAAGGGGATACAACTGTCTGGGGACATAGTTTAAGCATACCTTTAAATTTCATTTTCAGAGGTTCCTTTGGCTACGCCTTAAATTTCCTCTTCTTCACCTTTATAACTTTATAGCAGTTAGAGCATCACTTATAATATACCTGATCACCCAAACAACCTAGAACTTGAGATCCATAGCAAGTGACACAGATACATCTATCCAATGACCTTTGCTAAAAACAAACAAACAAACAAAAAAACCCTGTTATTTCTTGTTTGATTGTCTATTGGGCATGTATCCCTTTAACAGTTTCTAAATTAAGTACCTGAGGTATTTTAAATTAATTAATTCTATATCATTAATTTTTGTAACATGCTTTGTCCATCATTTTTATCAGTTATGTATTGATACAGCCTGGGCATGTCTTCTCAAAGAGAAGAAAGTGAAGTCAACTTGAACCAGTGTTTTCCAAAGAAAAGTCACAGGTCTACCGCACTCATGTATTGAGTCAACAAACATTTTATTGGGCACTTATTAATTTGCTAGACAATGTGCTAGGCACTTGGGATACAGAGATGTTTGATACCCAGCCTCTGCCCACAAGGATCTCACTGTATATTTGGAGAAACAGACAAGTAAGGGTAACAGCAATATCAAAGGTGCCATGGGAGGGCAGAGGACGGATTTTTTTTTTAAGCCTGCCTGGAATGCAGACTTCGGGTTTAGAGAAGACTTCCCAGAGAAAGCAATACTCAACTGGGTCGTACAGTATGACCCCCCCCCCGAGCTGTGTGTCACAGTTTCTGGGACTCCCTGGGTTGCACCCATTTACCTAGAAATTAGCCTTACCTGGAGGACCTGGAGTCCCCTGTTCCATAGCTGACATGGAAATGGGTCATCAGAGGAAACCAGGGTCCACAGTCATGCTTCGGCCCCCAAGAAACCCTATGTCAGGTTATCTTTAAATACCAAGTGTGACGGCAGTGGAAACTAGCAACAGTTGCATGAGTAGGAGAAAGTGCAAGACAGGAAGGAAGGAAAGGATGGAAGGAAGGAAGGACGGAAGGAAGGAAGGGAGGGAGGGAGGGGGGGGAATGAAAGACTGAAGTAAAAAAATATCAGTTCGGACAGAGTGAAGTGAAAGGGGAAACCACCCAGATGATCGAAAACATCAACCTTGAGCAAAGCTTGTAGATGTTAATAATGCTTGACCCAGCTCAGGGCATGCAGACAGTGTCCAGGAACAGCACATTGTAAATGTGTGGTCGGTTAGAAAGAGGATTCTGCAGAACCAGCAAATCATATAAATTCTGATGAAGGCATGATTAGCCTTCAGTGTGGGAATCTTCGCCCTGAGTGGATTTGTGGCCGACTGGGACAGCTCATAAGGTAAGCTGGAGGGAAGGAATTCCCTGGGGTCAATCCTCTTAAACCTAGCCCTACATAACAACGGAAAGCGATGTCTAGATACCACCCAGACCTCTTTCTTGTCTCCAGGCAGACTCTCCACAGGTCATTCCGGGCCAAGAAGTTCCACCCTGTTCACAATCGCCTAGGGAAGGAGACAGCCAAGTGCCTGCATGTAGCCGGCTGCCCAAAGTAGTACTTTCTTGCTTCCTGTTGCATCACTGAGCTGAATGGAGCAAGTCATCTTATTGCTAGCTTTTCTCAGGCTCACTTGGCTCAAATGGCCAGCCACAAAGGCTGCTGATTGGAATGTATCAAGATTTGGGGTGGGATGGGGGTGGGTGACTGGTGGTAGCAAAAGGCAGTGGGCTTTTCCCTGACAGCCACTAACTGCTGACAGAGGCAGACAGGAGGGAAAGGAACAAGATGGGCTGAGTCTAAGTGGTGGGGAGGGTGTGTGGGCCACCCAGAGAGCAAAACAAGGCACACCCATTCCAGCACATTGATGACTTCTAATTGGACAGTTTTGCTTTGGGCAGAGGTCTTTGTCTCAATGGCTTCTTCTATTAGAGACTTCGACATTAGCTCTTAAAACAACAGATGATCTCACCAGAAAGAAGAAACCCCTTTAAAATCAAAGGAGGCTTAAATTTGGATGCAAAATTTACCCAATGCTGTTAACTTTAGTTTTGGGACCAGATGACTAAAAGGAAAAAATTCTGGCAGGAACAAGTGAGTGGGTGATGACTGGAATGGGTCAGTGCTCAGAAATTCTACAAGTGAGAGAGGTGATGAGCCTCAGGAAAGAAGAGCTCCTCGGGCTGGGGCATAAAGGAAGAGCCTGAGCTGGGAGGATGTTCAGCTCTGGATCCACAGTGCCTGATCAGTGGCTGGATGAATGGAGTCAGCCAACCTGCACTCAATGCACACTGACCTGGCCCTAGCCATGAGCAGGCCAACACCAGGACCAGGACTCCCCTATCCAGATAGCAAGCTTGTGCCAGGACATGGCCCCAGTCACCAGTAGCCAACAGCCTCCACACCAGGAAGGGCCTGGCAACTAAACAAA
Organism: Hippopotamus amphibius kiboko; assembly: GCF_030028045.1. Lineage (NCBI taxonomy): Eukaryota > Metazoa > Chordata > Mammalia > Artiodactyla > Hippopotamidae > Hippopotamus > Hippopotamus amphibius. Next base: position 157,576,141 of record NC_080191.1, read on the forward strand.
CTGTGGGCCAGCCATGCCTACCAGCATTCCATAGGTGTCATCCTACCACAGCAGGAGAGCCTACCCACCCCACATAGAGGACACCCATAAAAGCGTACAACGCAAGTGACCAGAGGGAAGTGTCCACTGCACTCTCTCCGTCTCACTCGTTGTGTGACTTTCAGAAAATTATTAGTCCTTTTTCAGGCCTCAATTTCCACAGTTGCAAAATGCGCAAATGAAGAAAATATCTACCTCATAAATTTGTGAGAATTAACTGAGATAATCCACGTGAATCCACGTGTTAGGGCAGTAAGTACTGTGTAAGTGTTCAGGAAGTAAGTTGATATCTCCAAACCTTAGATCCCTCCTATGACATCAGTACTGTTACTGCCAACAAACAGAGGAGAAAACTGAAAGTGAGAAGGTCTGGATAAATAACCCAAGGTCACAGCGTTATACAAGGGCAAGTCAGGAATTGCACCCAGGTCTAAATGGCTATATCATTTCTATTCTTTCTCATTAATTCCACATTGCACTCACTGATTTTTTTCAATTGGTCTTCTTGCTTTGTTTATATATAAATGTGTTTATATGTATACATACTCTTATTTCCCAGAAATTGTGCTTTGGTTTACAAACATAAGGATCTATAAGGTGAGGCAATTCTGACATTTCTCATTTTTTGGTGTGAGCATGCCAAGAGCTCCTCCACAGCAGTGCCGGGAGTAACCACCTTGCTTAAAAGAGCTGCAATAACCTGGACCAGTCTTGCCAAGTATCAAAGCCCATAAGACTGGTTTTCAAGGAACAAATTCTAAATAGTGGTAATTTAATTTCCTCTGCAATCTGGGCAATGCACACAGACCATGGAATGTGCAGACAGGAAGGGACGGTAAGACATGTTTCCGGCTTGGCCGAGTTTTACTCCTTTCTGCAAGGTTGGACCCATTCCAAAAGAATGCTACCTTCTGTGAAGAGAACTAAAGGACCAAAGAGAATGCATTCATCAGAAGCTACCCCAAACAAAAGGATCCCTCTGCCCTAAGTCCCTTAAGCTTCTCAGAAGAAAGGTGTCATTAGAGGTGAAACCTGCCGTTGGTATTGAGCCTCTGGCCCAGCACAGTCACTGTAAACACACTTTCCTGTCCGACTGTCCTCTGCTGTGTTCTTTCAGAGCCTTGTTTCCTCATGTGCTTTGGACAATTTCAACTTGCCTATAATCTCTCTTAGGCAGCAGTGGTTTGTTTAGTTTCTAATTCAATCTCAGCTTTGTTGAAAGGACATGGAATTTGTATCTGGGAAGATGTTTTGGCCTATGAAATTAACAGTAGCCTAAGCAAAAAGGAGAATGCATGATTTCATATAACAAGAAGGCTAGAGCTAGGGCCACCTCAGGTCAATGAATTCAGCAATTCAAATGCACGATCATAGACCCAGGTACTTTCCACATTTCCTCCCTCTTAACGTCAGCAGGTCAATTATATGCCTCTTGATTGTAAATGACAACAGTATCCAAAGGCCAAAGAGTGTCTCTTTTCTGTGGGCCCATTTTTAAGAGCAAGAAGAATCTTCCCAGAAGCCTCCAGAGCAGACAGGTCCTCACGTTCCATTGACCAGGAATGGGTCACTGTCAACCATAAATCAATCACTGGCAAGAGGTCACTAGACAAATCAAGATTTACTGTGTGGGACTGATAAGAAGGCCAGGTGTCATGGATACATAAAGTTGCTCAATACCTTTGTCTTGTGAACAAAGAAGAGTGGCAGTGGATTTGCGTGGGACACCAACAATGTCCATCATGATATCTGAAGTCATACAGAACTGGGTTTGAATCCAGGCTCACCATTTACAAACACAGACGATTTCACTTCTTGAAATCTTAGTGTCCTCACTTAGAAAATAGGGTTGAAAATATGTACTGCAAGGTGGTTGGTGAGGGTTAAACAAGGCCATATTTGTGATACAGTGCAGAGCATGGCACAGAATAGTAACTTAATACCTGTTGGTTTCTCCTGTTTTCCTTTTTACCTTCTTTTTAGAAAGCTTTCAGCATACATGTTTCCACTAGAACTAGAAGACTTTCTCTTACCACTACATTTCTGTGCGGTCTGTCACTCATTCTCCTTCCTCTTCTTGTGATTTCTGGTTTCACAACACTAGTAGTACTGCTTTTAAGAGTGTCATTATTACTGGTTATTAATACTACTATTGGGATAATTGATAAATGTGTAGTATAAAGCGATATTCACCCAAGGTTCATATCTGTTGTCGTATTTGACTGCGATAATGTGGTCAATTGGGGATGCTCCAATTAAAGGTAATGAACCAATTTATTTCCTTGTAATTTGTTATGTTTAATAAGTAAGAGCCTTCCATGCACTTTGTCCAGTGAATATACCCACACATTAATCTTGATAAATTGCCAGCAAGTGTTTACTGAGGCCTTTGTTGGCATGGTTTAAGATGCTCCTTTGCTCTATTTACCATTTGTGGAGAAACCTGAGAAAGGAAAATTCATATATTTTGTCACTAGATAGGTTTCCTACTGCCCTGAGAAAGAGACAAGCATTCTGTTTGCGTAACAGAACACAAAAAGGGCTAATGAGGATGCATTGGTTTAGGTTATTATTAAAAGACACATTTATTTTTAAAATTTGAAGACAATCTCTAATATGGATGAGTTGTAACTGCTCTTAGGTATGTGCTACAGAAAATAGTCTTCATTAGAGCAGAGTTCATGGTCTCTTTTTAACTTTATTATTTTTAAGCAGTTTTTTGCTATCCAAAGAGAACAGTCATTAGTTCTTCATCAGTCAGTCATTTGTTGAGCACCTACTACGTGCAACATTGTGCTACATGGAGCCGACAACACAGAAGTGAGGAAGACCTGGTCCTGGTTGGTGAGTGTGACAGTCGGTTAGACAGGAGACACATGCAATCAGCTTATAGACTCAGGGCAGTAACATGGAGTGGAAGTAGACTGGAGTGGCTTCCAGCACTGTCACAGCTGGTGGGTGACCCTGGGCATACTATTTATCTTCTATGGACCTCAGTTTCCCTCTTTTGTAAAATGAGCAATCTGAACCAGAGAATGCCTCAGGGTGGTCAAATTCTAAAATTCTGTGGTTCTCTAAGTGGTCTAAAACTCACTAAAAGCTGGAGAAGTCAGCAAAAGTTTGCCAGGCAGAGCTAGACTTGAAGTGGTTTTGAAAGATGGAGAAGGTAGGCATGTGTGGAGGGAATCTGAGAGAGAGGAAGAGAACACATTCAGGGCAGCAGGAATTAAAAGGAATAAGTAATGACTTGGGGGTCATCATGATATCCTGGTTGGAATGAAGGAATGTGCTGGACACTCGCTGTAGGGAATCCAACTGGACAAGAAGCGTGGAGCCAGTTAACCCTGATGTTGCCAGTACACAGAAGGCTTCTCCCTCTTATCTCCTTTTTGATTTTCATCCATTTTCTCTTCCTCCTTTTCTTTCTCTCCTACCTCTTCCTCTTCTACTTCTTTCTTATCTTAATATTTTTTCTCCAGCTCCCCTTGTCTTCTCCATTCTTCCTTCTATTGTGATGGTGTTTTTAGTTTTTACAAGCAATTTGTCCTACATGGTACTTTTTAAATCAGAAGATAATGCACACCATTCCCAAACTTCTGGGAATTCAGACTCCGGAGATATAGAACCTGGGTTTGAGTCCCTGGTTATGCCATTTATCAGCTGGATAAGTTCCTAACTCCCCGTATTTTAATGTCCTTTCTTACAAAATGAGGATAATCATGAAACCTAACTCATAGAGTTATTGTAAGAATTAATAACTAAAGCCCTTACAACAGTGGCGGGCACCTGGTAGGTTTTATGTGTGTTTATTATTTGGAAAAGACTTATCAGGTCATTTTCTGTTCTGCTTTTGTGAGTCATACGGTGAATGTTTTTCTAAGTTTTTGTGCCCAACATCCACAGTTTGTGACCTACTGACAACTTTTATTTGAGCAAGTTGGAGCACCATCTGAACTAATCATTTAAATGTGCTAACTAAAATTTCAAGAACATTTTAAAGCCTTCTGAGTAAGGCCACAGCCTGAAGCTGCAGCCATTTTAATTAGTTTCACCTTCTCTGCCCCGTGATCCAGAAATCTCTAATTGCACCCCGGCAGCCTCCTGCGCCCTGTCACAGATCTGACTTTACCTGCTACTATTTAAATTTTATGAATCATACTCCCTCTGTTTGAACTCCTGAAACCTTTGAAACTAAATGAATAATTATCAAGATGCAATTGTCATGGTTTCTAAAAGATGCTGTAAAAAAGATTTTTTTTTCTTTTTCTATGAACATTTTTTTTCCCCAGTTGTCTCCAATTTATAGCCATGAGCACGAAGAAAATGCCAGCTATTCCTCCAATGAACAGAGAAGAAGACTCTCAGAATCAAGAAGCCTGACGTTCATTAAGGAAACACCCCCTTCTTCAAAAGGTGGTAGGAGTGTGCCACAGCAACCCCTTCTGGGCACTAACATTAAGGCTCACCTGAGTGCTCTCCTCCATACAATGACTCAGTGCAAGCCTCTGGCATGAAGGGCAATGAGAAAACAGCTTGTGCCAGGAGTCCCCAGCAACACAGCAAGGCTGTTCCTCAATGCAAAAGCATCATACTCTTAGTGACGGGCTCTTTCCTCAACTATCCTGGGTGTATTCGGACTCTTTCCACTTGGGCAAATATAAAGGTCTAATTCTACAGGCTGTAGAGCCATTAGACTTAACAGCTAAAAAAATATATTCAGGAAACATTGCAACAGGAACAGATCAGTCTTAATCATTTGTAATTTCATCTTCCATTTATATACCATTATATTGCATCCCTACCTTCAAAATTCTTTCCTCTCCTAATGTCTATTGTCCTCCTTTCTTATTCATTCATCCATTCATTTATTCAAAAATATGAGGAGCCTTTCTTGCATACTGGGTTTTCTCATTTCCTTTCTGTATAATACTGAGTCCTCCTCTTCTTCCTACTCTTTAAATATTAATCTTTCCCAAGGAGGTCTCATCCTCGATGCACTGCTGTCCTCGATCTTGAAGCTCTCCTGTGAAAGATCTCATCCATCCTATTGGGGCTTTACCCTCTACATTTTCAAAACCTGCTGAAACTGATACTCTAAGTTCTATACTCACATTAACAGCTGCCTATTAAACATCATCTCTTCCACATCCTACAAGTTAATATTTCCAAAAGAGGACCTGCTATCTTCTCCCCACACCTACTCTTTTCCTTATAATCCTGAAGTTGATTGATGCCTTTAATTTCCACCTGGAAAGTCAGATTACAAATTCTGTGGTCCATTCCTGCTCTGTCTACTGTCATGGTAAGCACACAATCCCATCAATCTCCTAGATGTCTCTTGAAGACAGCACTGCCCCTGACCCTCACACCCTTGAGCTTGGACTGATCCACTCTAAGCCACTCTCCTTGGCTCTGGTTCAGCCTCCACACAGACAACACAGTTAGGTTCTTGAAAATTAAGTTGAACATGTTCTCCTTTGCCCAAAACACGAGAAGACAACATGCAAAGGGGAAACAACAAGTTGCTATTCATTGCTGACTTTAGGATTATCCAAAGTTCTTAGCCTCATATATCAAACCCTTCACAATCCCACCATAACCCACCTCTCCAGCCCCATATCTCACCACTCTCTCTTCTGTACCCATCTTCTGCCACAGTGACCATCTCCTCACCAGTCCCCAGAAGTACCAGGAACTTTCAAGGCATTATACCTTTATTCACACATTCTAGCTTCTTCTTCAAACCATTCTTTTTTTTTTTAAGCTCTTTATTGGAATATAATTGCTTTTTTTAAACCATTCTCGTCTATTCACCCCTTCTTATTACTTTATTGCTCAACTTTCTCTAACTACCCAGGCAGATGTAATGGGTTCTACTCATATTGGTATTTTTTAAATCTCTCACTTTATCATGAGTGATTCATTCACATACCAATCTCTCTCTCTAAGGCTGGAAACTCCTTGAGGATTGAGATCAAGTCTCAGTCATTTCTGTATCCAAAGTGCTGTGTAGGGAGCCTGGAACACAGCAAGTTCCCATTAGACGTTCACTGCATAGATAGATGGACGGATGGATGGATGGATGAATGAATAAGTGAATGGACAAATGGATGGATAGTTTCTACTGCCTCTTTAGTCGGGATGGGATTAACAATACAAAGTTTTAATGTATGTATAAGACTGGATTCTTTCTGCTACTGATGAAAAGAGATCCAACTCAAGCTAGCCTAAGGAAATATTTGGTTCATATGGTTGAGAAATTCAGGGATGGAGCAGAGCCCAGAGTCTGAAAGATACTCAAAAGCTCTTATCAGCTCATTTTCCCTCATATGTGTGCACGCTCACACTCACGCTCTCTTCTCTCCATCTCTTGCCTCTTTTTTTTCTTTGATTATTGGCCTCATTCTTTCCTGCAGCTGATAAGCATCCTTGTACAACTGGAGCCAGGGAGGCCAGACAGCCTCAGGATTACATCACACCCTAATGACCCCAGGAGAAAAGAGCCAGCTTCTTTTCCTATAATTTATCTATAAAATCCCAGTGAAGGATTCTAGTAGACCATTCCATGTGACCAGCTCAATGTGATACTCAAATAAGCCAGACGTGGACCAGTTTCTCAGTACTTTGGCCTGGGGAGGTGGGGGTAGTGTCCTTCTCCTTCCATTAGTAGGCCCACAGAACCACATGCAATGAGGGTAAGGCAGTTCCTCAGAGGGCAGTAATATAATTTTATAAAGGAGGAATGGATGCTGGCAGGCAAAAGGAAAAGATTTCCACCACACCCTGAAGTTTCTTTATGCATGTAAGCTGCAAACTGACACACAGAAAAATGTGGTAAGGACACCTAATTTTTAAAAGATGGGCATTTAAATATTTGCCAAATAAATTACACAAATAAAAGTAAGAAAAAGATTTAAGTGTTAGAAAACCTTTGTACATTTGAATCCATGCCTTTGTTTTAGAATAGAATTTCTCCTGAATTTCCTTTGCCTCATCAGAAATTAAGCTGACTCAGGAATTTCACCAGAGGTGATCCCTGTGAATCTCAAGCTTGTTTTCCTATGTGCCATGTTACTGGAAACACCTGAAATCAGAGCTGCTTCATAGGGCTCTCTCAAACCTGACGATTTAAAGATCTCATCTTCAAATGCATTTACTGAACTTAATTCTCTCATACTTCATACTTGATGGTCCTTCCGTTTGTCTATTTTTGACAGAACAGTGCAAGGTCTATTTGCCAAAACAATATTTTTGAAAACCCAGGTTCTTGCCATTTCAAGGCAAGGAGTCTCGGATCAAAATGGAATCACAAGTTCCACCTGGCATCATTCTGTCAACCTTATCAGCAGAGGACAGCAATATTTTTCTCTGAAATCAGGGCTTCATCAAGACCACAGAGCACAAGTGGATCCTGTGATCTACATTTGCAACATTTGTAACCGGGAAACCAGCCCCAGGTATGCAGGGAGATTGACCCTTTTCTCTACTCCAAAACCCTGTTGCTTGATACTTCCCTGATCTCCCTTGAAACTTCTTGAAAATGGATTTTATTTGCTGTTCTTGAAATATTGTTTACAGTTAAATCACATCTTCTAAATGAGTCCCTAAGTTACTTTACGGCAGGAACCGTGCAATATCTTTTTGTGTCTTGCACAGTGTTCATGGATTCTCAGAAAAATACTTTTTTTTTTTTTTCAATCTATGTAATTTTTCTTAAAAAAGGATTTTAAAGAGATGGAAACAAGCCACATATTTTGAAACTTTTTTTTTCTTGGGGGGGGTACACCAAGTTCAATCATCTGTTTTTATACACATATCCCCGTATTCCCTCCCTTCCTTGACTCCCCCCTCCTCGAGTCCCCCCCACCCTCCCCACCCCAGTCCTCTAAGGCATCTTCCATCCTCGAGTTGGACTCCCTTTGTTATACAACAACTTCCCACTGACTATCTATTTTACACTTGGTAGTACATATATGTCTGTGCTACTCTCTCGCTTCGTCTCAGCTTCCCCTTCACCCCCCGCCCCCTCCCAAACCTCGAGTTCTCCAGTTCATTCTCTGTATCTGTGTCCTTGTTCTTGTCTTGTCACTGAGTTCATCAGTACCATTTTTAGATTCCATATATATGAGTTAGCATACAATATTTGTCTTTCTCTTTCTGACTTACTTCACTCTGTATGACAGACTCTAGGTTTATCCACCTCATTACATATAGCTCCATCTCATCCCTTTTTATAGCTGAGTAATATTCCATTGTATATATATGCCACATCTTCTTTATCCATTCATTTGTTGATGGACATTGTGGTTGCTTCCATGTCCTGGCTATTGTAAATAGTGCTGCAATAAACATTATGGTACATGTTTCTTTTGGGATTATGGTTTTCTTTGGGTATATGCCCAGTAGTGGGATTACTGGGTCATATGGTAGTTCTATTTGTAGTTTTTTAAGGAAACTCCAAACTGTTTTCCATAGTGGCTGTACCAACTTACATCCCCACCAACAGTGCAGGAGAGTTCCCTTTTCTCCACACCCTCTCCAACATTTGTTGCTTCCAGATTTTGTGATGATGGCCATTCTGATCCGTGTGAGGTGATACCTCATTGTGGCTTTGACTTGCATTTCTCTGATGAGTAGTGATGTTGAGCATCTTTTCATGTGTTTGTTGGCCATCTGTATGTCTTCTTTGGAGAAATGTCTATTTAGGTCTTCCGCCCATTTGTGGATTGGGTTATTTGCTTTTTTGGTATGAAGCTGCATGAGCTGCTTGTATATTTTGGAGGTTAATCCTTTGTCCATTGTTTCATAGGCAATTATTGTTTCCCATTCTGAGGGTTGCCTTTTAGTCTTGTTTATGGTTTCTTTCGCTGTGCAAAAGCTTTTCAGTTTCATGAGGTCCCATTTGTTTATTCTTGATTTTATGTCCATGATTCTAGGAGGTGGGTCAAAAAGGATCTTGCTTTGATGGATGTCATAGAGTGTTCTGCCTATGTTTTCCTCTAGGAGTTTGATAGTGTCTGGCCTTACATGTAGGTCTTTAATCCATTTGGAGTTTATTTTTGTGTATGGTGTTAGGAAGTGTTCTAATTTCATTCTTTTACATGTTGCTGTCCAATTTTCCCAGCACCACTTATTGAAGAGGCTGTCTTTTTTCCATTGTATATTCGTGCCTCCTTTGTCAAAGATAAGGTGCCCGTATGTGTTTGGGCTTACTTCTGAGTTCTCTATTCTATTCCATTGATCTTCCTTTCTATTTTTGTGCCAGTACCATACTGTCTTCATCACTATGGCCTTGTAGTATAGTTTGAAGTCAGGAAGCCTGATTCCACCAACTCCATTTTTCCTTCTCAAGATTGCTTTGGCTATTCGGGGTCTTTTGCATTTCCATACAAATCGTAAGATTTCTTGCTCTAGTTCTGTGAAAAATGCCATTGGGAATTTGATCGGGATTGCATTGAATCTGTAAATTGCTTTGGGTAGTACAGTCATTTTCACGATGTTGATTCCTCCAATCCAGGAACATGGTATTTCCCTCCATCTGTTTGTGTCGTCTTTGATTTCTTTCAGCAATGTCTTCAAGTTTTCTGCATACAGATCTTTTGCCTCCTTAGGCAGGTTTATTCCTAGGTATTTTATTCTTTCAGTTGCAATGGTGAATGGGAGAGTTTCCTTCATTTCTCTTTCTGCTCTTCCGTTGTTAGTGTATAGGAATGCAAGAGATTTCTGCGCATTAATTTTGTATCCTGCTACTTTACTAAACTCTTCAATTAGTGCTAGCAGTTTTCTGGTAGAGTCTTTAGGGTTTTCTATATATAATATCATGTCATCTGCAAAGAGTGACAATTTTACTTCTTCTTTTCCAATTTGGATTCCTTTGATTTCTTTTTCTTCTCTGATTACTCTGGCTAAAACTTCCAAAACTATGTTGAATAATAGTGGTGAGAGTGGACACCCTTGTCTTGTTCCTGTTCTTAGAGGGAATTCTTCCAGTTTTCCCTCATTGAGAATGATGTTGGCTGTTGGTTTCTCATATATGGCTTTTATTATGTTGAGGTAATTTCCTTCTATGCCCATTTTCTGGAGAGCTTTTATCATAAATGGATGTTGAACTTTGTCAAAAGCTTTTTCTGCATCTATTGAAATGATCATATGGTTTTTATCCTTCAATTTGTTGATATGATGTATCACATTGATTGATTTGCATATATTGAAGAATCCTTGCATCCCAGGGATAAACCCCACTTGATCATGGTGGATGATTTTTTTAATGTGCTGTTGCAGTCTGTTAGCTAGTATTTTGTTGAAGATGTTTGCATCTATATTCATCAGTGATATTGGTCTGTAGTTTTCTTTTTTTGTGATATCTTTGCCTGGTTTTGGTATCAGGGTGATGGTAGCCTTGTAGAATGAGTTTGGGAGTGTTCCGCCTTCTGCAATATTTTGGAAGAGTTTGAGAAGGATAGGTGTTAGCTCTTCTCGAAATGTTTGATAGAATTCACCCGTGAACCCATCTGGTCCTGGGCTTTTGTGTGTTGGGAGATTTTTAATCACTGCCTCAATTTCCGTACTTGTGATTGGTCTGTTCATGGTTTCTATTTCTTCCTGGTTCAGTCTTGGAAGATTGTATTTTTCTAAGAATTTATCCATTTCTTCCAGGTTATCCAATTGATTGGCATATAGCTGCTTGTAGTAGTCTCTCATGATGTTTTGTATTTCTGAGGTGTCCATTGTTACTTCTCCTTTTCCATTTCTAATTCTGTTGATTTGCATCTTCCTTTTTTTCTTGATGAGTCTTGCTAATGGTTTATCAATTTTGTTAATCTTCTCAAAGAACCAGCTTTTAGTTTTATTTATTTTTGCTATGGTTTCCTTCCTTTCTTTTTCATTTATTTCTGCTCTGATCTTTATGATTTCTTTCCTTCTGCTCACTTTAGGGTTTCTTTGTTCTTCTTTCTCTAGTTGTTTTAGGTGTAAGGTTAGGTTGTTTATTCGATCATTTTCTTGTTTCTTAAGGTAGGACTGTATTGCTATAAACTTCCCTCTTAGAACTGCTTTTGCTGCATCCCATAGGTTTTGGGTTGTTGTGTTTTCGTTGTCGTTTGTTTCTAGATATTTTTTTATTTCCTTTTTGATTTCTTTAGTGATTTCTTGGTTGTTTAAGAGTGAATTGTTTAGCCTCCATGTGTTTGTATTTTGTGCAGTTTTTTTCCTGTAATTGATATCTAGTCTCATGGTGTTGTGGTCTGAGAAGATGCTTGATATGATTTCAATTTTCTTGAATTTGCTGAGGTTTGATTTGTGACCCAAGATGTGATCAACCCTGGAAAATGTTCCGTGTGCACTTGAGAAGAAAGTGTAATCTGTCATTTTTGGATGGAATGTCCTATAAATATCAATTAAGTCGAGATGGTCTAATGTGTCATTTAAAGCTTGTGTGTCTTTATTTATTTTCTGTTTGGATGATCTGTCCATTGATGTAAGTGGGGTGTTCAAGTCTCCCACTATTATTGTGTTACTGTCGATGTCCCCTTTTATAGCTGTTAGCATTTGCCTTATGTACTGAGCTGCTCCTATATTGGGGGCATCAGAAAAATACTTATTGAATGAACTGAGATCTTTTCACATCCCTTCAATTCTGTCAGCCCACATAAGACAACTTAAGAGCAAAACTGTGGAGGAAATTATCCAATTTATGTTCTTTATTCCAGAATCCTTGAATGCAGCTGACATATTCAGAGGTACGTCTGAATTCAGATTCAGAGGTATAGTGGACAGTTCTCTGGAGGTCCTCCACAGTATTGAAAGTTTTTACCTTGAGATCTTGACCTTCTAACAGTAACAGAGCTTGGGTGGTGACATAATTGCTGGAAAGATATCCCTTTGGAATGATGGGTAAATGACAACCAATCATCGTTGCAAAGTCTCTGCATAATTGGTATCTGCCCTGTCTAATTATTCTCATGAAAGGTGAGTTGTCTATATTAAATTTCTGGAATATGGCCTGAGGTGTCTCACGTAACAGTAGTTAGCCACTGGCTGGCCAACTGTACAGATATAAAGTATATTTGGCTATACTTCAGTGAGGCAATAAAAGGCAATGTTTATTTTCAAATTTTTTATTAATTATATCTTATTAACCCCTTTCTCAAGAAGATACCAATAAGATTCTTCAATGTAGACATCCTAACTTTGGTCCACTTTACCTTAAATTGGACATTTTTAATATACAAGCTTTTGGAAATAATTAGAATTCACACTTTTTTCCCTAATCAGAATTTTTAAAATTACATGATATAATTACAATGTACTATAAGAAACTGTCGAGTGGATAACCTTGTTGCACTGAAATGTTTTTGCTGTAAACAAGTCTATCCTTTAATGGAATATTTGTCAGTACATGTTTTCATAGAAGCACTCTCAAGGCATGTGCTCAGAAGTTAGGAAATAATTATATTTCTATACATAATCTTTTCTAATCATCCCATTTTGTTTTACTTAAAAATAACCTGGGGGTTTCTAAAACAAGCACAGTTATCTTTGATCTTGGCTCTGAGGTATCTTCATAGAAAATGAATTTGGGGTGGGGGAAACAAACTCATAGGTCTACTTTCCTTTTTGTTTCCCTGAAAATCCTCAATCTAATTACAAATAAATACACTAGCAAGGAACTGTCTAAATTTAGCCTCTAGCTAAAGAAAATAAAATAGAAAACATTGAATTTATAGTAATATTTAATACTTCATCCATGCAGTTTTAATACATAGTAATGTTCATCTGTATGTAGGCAGGGCTCAGTTCAGGTTAACAAACTTTAACTGAGCTCCTAAATTAAGCCAAAACTCTGCTGAGTTTTGGGGGCACCAGGGTGAAGATGAGAAGGTTCTTGACTTACGGAGCTTACTATCTGGGAGAGACAAAAAACCAAATGTGCAATCCTAATACAATGGCATAAGTTATGTCCACATTGATATAGGAACACAGAAGAGGTGGGGGTATTCTTAGGAGGGCTTCTGTCATACACAGTGCCTGGGCTGAGGCTTCAGAAGTAAGTATTTCATAGGTGGCAATGGTGATGGGACAAAGGGAACAACAAAAACAGCTGGTCCAATGCTGTAGGGAGCAGCCTGGTGTTTCTTTAACAAAATCTCTTAAATTGGGGTGGGGTAGGGAATAAGGCCAGTGGATGGTAGGTCCCTAGGGATTTGTGTGCCACAGTTGAATATGAATCTTGGATTGTTCTGAATAAGAACTAGTCTCTGGCCAGGCCCTGGTCTTCTAGGATGTGAGAGCCATGGGGCCAATCCCAAGCTAAAGTATTGCGTGCACCTCAGAACCCCTTAGTAATGTTTCCTCCAGCACTCATAATCCTATCCCACCCTGTGCGTCAAATCCTTAGACTGTGCCTGAAGCCGTGGGTCTTTCTTGCCACCATCGTATTTAAGGAAAGATTATCAAACACCTGTCACATTTCAGTGATTGCAGAGAGAGATGATAAATGATCAGACCCTGGCCTCAAGAAACTCACAATCAAGTATTTATCCTCTGTCCCATCCCCTCGGGACTCCAAGTGCACTCCAAGGTGGCAGTTAGCCAAGATGGCAAACAAAGCCTCGTGGTGTTAGGAGGAGAAGACTATGTTCTCAGTCCTCCTTCCCTTTCCAAGTAACATGTATAGATAGTGTCATGCATGGCCTTCCTAAAAACCCTGCCCCTGTCTTCAGTCTAACCAAGAGAAACACAATTTTCTAACTATTTATGTTTTCACATTAGCTTCTTTCTTCAGAAGCTTTCAGAGTGTTTTAAAACTTTTTAAGAATGTATGACGTTGATTCATTTTATACTAGCATATAATGAGGTAGAGAGATGTACAAAATATATAAGCTTTTTAGCAAAATGAAGACTGCTGTTCTGCAGGCATTTTACACCAGCTGGAAGGGGAGAATGGCACGGCCACCAGGAAGTGGCAGATATAGTTTAATAAAAATTGGCATCATCAATAAACAGTTCCTGAGCATCTTTCAGATTTGAGGTACTGGGGACCCAAAGAATTTTGATAAGTGGTATCTGCCCTCAGTGGGCTGACCATCACTGAGGGATAGGTCAGCCTGAGGGCTGGAGCTTGCGATGTTGGATGAAGAAGAGGAAGTGCAGAGGAGGGGGTGATGTGAAAAGGCTTAGATGACAAGAGGGTTTGCATGTAGACAGTGAGCAGCAACAGTAGGTCTGAGAGACGTAGTGGGGTGAAGAGGATACTATGTCACCCAGAGGATGAACCCACCCACTCTTTTGGCTATCGTGTAAAACCTCAGACCTAGCAGGAACCAGCCATGGCCAAGCAAGTGTGAGCCTTCAGGAGGGAAAACTCCTGCCAGTCCTGGTGAGAGTGACCTGCTCTCTGACTGGCTTGTTCTGCTGTGAGGAGGGGCTTCTGGTTCCACTCCTGGCGGGCAGCTCCTCACCAAGAGGCTGCGTTCTGAGGCAAGGTCCAAGGTTGGCCGTAAAAGCTCCCACTAGTTGGAGGCCTGGTCTCCAGGGCCTGACAACCTGTCACAACTCAACCCAAGTTCTGCAAAGTCATATTAGCTATGGTTAGGGCAATTCTCTAATTCATTGAGCAAACGCAGAAAATTCTGAAAGAGAGAGGGGGCACCATTAATAACACAGCACAAACAACAGATTTAAACAGGGACTTTCTTGGCTTGGGACATAGACTCACCCTATCCGTTGATCCTGAAAATTCTGATATGTGGCTGAGCATGAGACCAGCTGTACATTTCTCTCTAATACCCCTTAATAATTCAAAGAATCAGAATGACCAGTGAATGCTGAGATTTGGAAGCCAAATTTTGCAACTAGAAAGAACCCAAACTGCGGTTTATTTTATTTTATTAATCCAAGATATTATAGACTCACTAACCATCCTTAAGTAAATAAATCCCAGCTGCAACTCACCCCAGAACACAACACACAGAGCTATCCATGTGAGAAGCTATTCAACAACAAGTTACACTTGCATGGGGGAGTGCTCCTTTGTGACTTCTGGATTGGGGCTCCTACAGGACACCTGCTGTTTTCTTTGTCCTCCGTGTTTCCTCTGTCCCTTGTCTCTGCCAGCTGGCAGTCACATAGGTTTTTCTTGGGTGCCCTAGTTCCAATTAGCCAGATGATTATTGTCTATATCTTTTGGGAACCCCTCCCAAAATAAATTTCATATATACTATAGCCTGTGATTCAAGTCAGATAAGCCCAAACACATTCTTCAAGTTTGGTGAAAATCTTCCTAGCCATTTTCATCTGATGGGATAATCAATAAACAGACTGCAATTTAATATAAATTTACAGATATTATTGGGAAGTAAAAAAAAAAAAAAAAGACTCTTTCCCCAAGATCATTGATTTGTGGAGAAAATGTTTGCTTTGGGGACAGAGCTCAAGTATTACAAAATTAAAATTTTACATAGAAGCCCTTTTATTTGAGGGATGACTTAGTGTGATAGAAAAATGTGGATTTTGGAATCTGACAGATTTGAGTTTTACCTAGCTATGTAACCTTGGAAATGTTTTTATTTATGAAGGGAATTACCTATTTATTTTATAATTACTCAAAAGAAGTTCCTTACAGAAAAATGTGACTTGAAGGCACATGATTTAAATTCATGATATTGTTTCAATTGCCAAAGTTTGTTCAGATGAGCTAATCAGAGGATTAGTGAGCCATCACCATTCACTGTGACGTGTTACCATAAATTTTCTCTTGTTATTGAGTTAGACACTTAGTGTTACCCAACTCAACAAAAATAAAGAGTATTCTTAAACTCACTGTGCCATGTCACTTCCTGCATGGTGGAACCCATTCGTGGACAAGGCAGATACAATGAGGACTGTTAGAGAAACAGAGGGATGAAAGGCACACATTGTTTTCCCTACTCCATGGCAGCAACTGAATAATGGCATTTTCTTATGGGTAGGAACAGGTTTGCTTTCAGAGCATTTCTCTGTATTTTCCTTGGATCCAGGACTTGTCAGCAAGGACACAGTAAAACCCAAGGATAAGACTCGATCAGCAATAACTCAACACTCATAGGAAGGGTGGTTTTCAAAGACAGTTAGGAAGCTGTTTGTAATCTGAGCTTCTAAAACCACCTAGGGAAGTTCACAATTCACCAAGTTGGAGAAAAACATGAGTGTCTCCCTTTGTAACTGGGGCGCATAACGCAATGGAGGGCCCCACCAGGGGAGGGCCTCATTTGTGTTACTTTATGTTTGGCCCTTATGTTTAAGATCCAGAATAGTTTTAATGAAAAGGACTCTAGAGAAGGTTTGTAGTTTATAGGATTAGCATCACAGAGTACACATGTGGGATGATTTCAGAACAACTCTCTAGTCTTCCCAAAACACCTCCCCTGATGGTTTAGTCCCAAACTTGTAGAAGGTGAAGGCCTTTTACTTGATTATAAGTGGTAAAGTTTATTACCACATATCCTGAGTTAATACAATTTAATTTACATCAAATTTTATTTAACATAGGCTTCTCACCAACAGTATTTGTTCTTCACAAAACTCTAAGAAGTGATAGAAAGATATTATTATCACATTAAATTATCATCGTAGATGATTTAGATTAGCTCCTTTGACAGGGGTGGGATAGGGAGATCAATGATGGAACTGGAGTTGGAGGGAGACCGAAAAGATTCAAAGTAACAATAGATATGCTTTTCAACCCAGCAGCTGTACTTCTGGAAATGCACCCCACATGAGTACTGACTCAGATGGATAAGAATATGTGTATAATGATACTCACTGTTTGAAATCAGAAAAAACTGGAAACAAACCAAGAGTCAATTAAAAATAAGTTGTGGAGCACCCACAAAATGGGATAGTGTGGAGCAGTTAAAAAGAATAGAACTGTGCACTGTAGGCTACTGTGTAAAGATGTTAACAATACATTGCACGTGAGCATGTAGAACATGACCTCATTTTTTATTATACAAAATGAGGAGCTAGCTAGATAAATAATAGATCCTTACATACACCAGCAGAATGTTCAGAAAACCCTATGGTTACCTAGGGAATAGCCCTAACAGAGTGGGAAGGTGGACTTGTACGTGTCATTATGGACATACTGGTACACATTTTTGAAATTTTTACATATAGTAATAACTTTACTTTTTAAAAAAATAATGAGAAGTTGATGTTTAAGCGTGTGCAAAGTTTTCTATGGAAGGGAAAAGGAAAAGAAAAAAAGTCATGGAATGCTTGTATGTGCCAGAAACCCAACTCTGCATAAGACATCTCATCTTTATAGCAACTCCATAAGCTAGGTCTTTTCTTCATTTTGGGAATGAGACGTGTAGGCCCCCAAAAGCGAATTCATTACTGTCACAAGCTACAAGAATAGATTCAACCAGTTTTCTGAGACACACCCCCAAGTCCCCAGGTATACATTTCCATAGGACAAGCTGATATGATGACATACAAAGGTAATGAGAATAACACCAGACAAAAGCAAAAAGATTCTAGCTTCTGGAATTGGAACTTGAAACCTAAGACTTATCGCATAGGGTCAGCCCCATGGCATGTTAGGCCACGTCTTGATCACTAATGCTGGCAAGTAATAATTGTGCTGGTGCACTTGTCCTTATAAATGGCTTTGCAAATATGTTCCTAGGGTTGTTGTATGAAATAAATAAATAAATAAAGGCGAATCAGAATGGAGCAGGTCCAAAGAACAAAGTGGAAAAAAAAAAGGATTAAAGAGAGGCAAAAATGAGCATTGGCTTTGCCATATTTCAAAAATCTTCTGTCGTTCCTTTCAGAATTCTAAAATGAAAGCAAATATTTTTTTTTCTTTCAAAGCTAAATGGTAAAATGGAAAACTAATTTAATGTTGCCTTTGTATTACCTTCAAAATAAAATTAAAGTCACTCTTTGATAGGAATGGTTTGCCTTACCAAGGTTAAGAAATCATTGAACAAAATCCTATGCAATTATTCATTTCTCTGTGATTTTTTTTTCTGTTTTGTTCTTCTACAGTTCAGAAAGCTTATTGATTTGTAAGTGACTCTTCATGCTAATATGCACAATATTTATACATAGAAGTAATAGCCACGTGCCCAGTGGCATTGCACACAGGAAAAATTGAATTTATGTATCATTAAGCAGTTCCAAGGCACCAGCAATTTCATGTAAAGCATCAGGTAATGACTAGTAGCACTACTTGCTAAATAGCAGAGTGTTTGGAAATTTTTAAACCACTGCACTGGACACACTTGGACTCCCTGATTGAACTAAACTCTCCCTCTCCCATCCACATGGGGTCGGCAAATGTGAGCAACTCCCAGCCTCTTTACGATGATTTCTCTCTAGGGAAAAGGGTCTGGGAAGGGGCGTGGAGGTCAGAGGCTCCAGCAGTCCTAGTGGCTGTCAGCAGAGAGACCCAGTGACCAGAGCTGGCTGCATGTTTGCAGGACCCACTGCAAAATGAAAATGTGGGGCCTCTTGCTTACAAAGCAAGAAAAATGTGTCATTAAAGGTATTAAAAAAGCTTTTTCCTTTTTCTCTGTGGTTTCTTTCTCTTGACTTGTCATGGTGCTTTTTATTTGCTACTTAATGTCTTTCTAAGTAGAGAACAATATAAAAAGTTTAAATTATTAGCATAAATTTTACCGTTCATCTTTTTATTACACAATGTGAGTTTTATCAAAGAGCATTTAACTCAAATGCAGATTCAAATGCAGACTCACTGAAATTACACAAATTATTTTTCATAGTTCATACATGCATATGCATTTTGTTATCAGAACACTGGAAACATTGCACAAAACTAACTAAATGTTTTTATTTCACTTCTTGATATGTGCGCATTCTGCCAATACTTTCTTCTTCTGGTTTACTGATGAGTAAGGGAAGACTGAATTATGGGTTGCCCTGTCTTTCCCTTTCCTTCTATGCCATCATTTTCAGCATAAGCAGGTGGCTAATACAAGAAAGTAACAGAAGTTAAGAAAGGATTTCATGGATTCCTTGGGCTTTCATGTTCTTAGAACATCACTGCTTTCTTTCAGCATTAGAAACAAGTTCTGTACTCAATTTGAGTCTCACTGAGCTCCTGCACATTGTGAGTCCACCAAAATTCTGTGCTTATTGGGCACTGTGAATACTACATGAGAAGGAAGAAGGAAGGAATGGCGACACTCAGTGTGTATTTCCTTTGTTCACGCTCATGCTCCATTGCCCCATTGGACATAACTTAGAAAACACAAGTTCAAAGATAAAATTATTAAGAATTTAAAAATAGCAATAGGAAGGTAGTGAACCAAGCATTGACCCTTCTGAGTGGGGGGCCCTGTGTGACTACACAGGTCACACGTCCATGAACCTAGCCCAGATTTTGAGTTACCAAAGGCAAGACTATGTCCTTCCCATGACAGAGTAACATCCAGAGATGCCAGCTCTGTAAGGGGAGAGATGCGGGCTGGGAGGAGAGTGAGAGAAGAGAAGAGCTCCACACCCCAGAAGAAGTGGATAATAATACAGCAAAAAAATCATTCTAGTCCATCGCCAGCCTAAACTAATTAAGATGGTCAAATTGCCAGTATTTTGCCAGAGCATTCAAAATGCTTTCTGGCCCCTTGCAAAATAACAGTTTGTTGTCACTGCTATTTCCAGACAATATACATTTAAATATATTTTTCGAGTACAGGACAATTTTCCAATGTATTATAATCAGTGGTAATAATTCTCTTTTATCCTGGGTTGACAGTTACACTGTGGTAAAATGTCAAATGCATAAATAAGACCCTCGACATTTTTGAGGAATATACCCCAAGTCCTTAATAATCCTTAATTAGAGAAAATGGAATGATCCTGAATGTTCCATAAATTATTTTCTGTGCACATCTTCACACAACAAATTTATTGCCTTTTCAATTGTCACTAAGTCTATTTCTCATTCATGGATATTGCTGCATAAAGTTTATTTTTAATTCTTAAGAGCTACTATATTAAATAGTGAGTAGAAAAACACAAAAATGATTCACTTTCATAACCCAAAAGCACAGATCATGTGATTAAATTTGGTGCCTCAGAAAAACTGCAAATGACTACATACCCTAGGCTGACTAACTAAAATGGGAAGTGTGAAATCTTCAGATGCTCAGGATATGCTTTGTATTTCTATGTCCATCAGACCTAAAATGTATACTAACTCTTCCTAAGAAACTTACAAAAAGTAAAGAATGTTTGCTGCTGATAGGACTTGAGGCTTTTATAACAATTTTTCGAGAACCTACATTCTTCTCAGGTGTAGGGCCTTTGACTCTGCAGGAATCCTAAATGATCCTTATAAACTATTTTTTAATGTTTTAAACTTTAGTACTATTAATTTTTAACTAAGGTAAAGAAAAGCCCCCATAATAGAGGTATCAGGAAAGTTGCTAAGTTATGAACACTGTAAACATCATAGTGACACTCTATTGATTTGTTTATTTCTCAATTGAGCAACTGTTTTCTTAGCACTGTGTTAGATGGGAGGGATGCACCAATGAATAAAAGAGGTGTGATGTGTGCTTTAAGGAGCTTAGGGATTGGTGAGGAGAATAAACATTAAAGAACATACTGCCAACAGAAGTACTTGCCTGCATGGGTGTGTGCGCATGTGCACTTGGATCAGATAGGTGAGGAATGGGAGGTAAAATTAAGGGGTGAAAGTGGTGTCAGAAAAGGTCTAGAGGAAAGAGAAGGAGGCACAAGGATGGGTAGGGAATCAGAGTTGGAAATTTTTCCAGGTCAAGGTAGCAGTGTGTGTAAAGTGCTATGCAGAAGGCCTTTTAAGCCACACTGAGAATGCTGGACTTCACCCCAGGCCGTGGGAACTCAGAAAGGCATCTCAGAGAAGGCGGTACCACTGACACACTAGGTCTTGCATAATGGTGACATAACAAGTATATTATAGTTCAACATAATGAATTGAATCAAAGCTCACAAAGCCAGGAATCTATCCTGGAAGAGCTTTCAAAACCTCAGTCCTTTGGTATCTTGGTTTCCCTTTCTAAAATAGAGCAAATATCAATGGTTTGTTCTTCTTAAGAGAGCACCTGATGCCATACATTGTTTCATTGCCTGAGATCTATAAAACTGCTTAAACTGAAGAAAAAAACAGATTACATTATTAATGTGTTATAAGCTACAGATGTAAAGTTAAACAGCAAGTTAGCTCAATTAATATTCTCCCAGATAATAGACATTAAAATTAACTAAATAAAGGCCAAACAATGAGCCACAACTCTTAAGACCTCATCTCTTAGTAGAAGGGCTGCACTAGGAGTAAGATCTGGTGTCTGTCATAGAAGAGTCACTGTAATGTAAAATGTCTGCCTCTTGGCTGCCTGGGGTATAATGCCATCTTCAATAGAGTTTATCAAGTTCTTTCAGCTGATGGTCTTTTTCAGTATACCTGTTATTTAGTTGTCATCCTCAACCAGGTTCTGATGGATGCTAATGGAAGAAAGGTGGGCACCAGCTCTCTCAGTTAAACCCAGGAGCATCTCTCAGTTATAACACGTGGTGAGTACCACTCTATTTAGCACTGAATTAGCCTCTAAATGCTCTGCTTGTGTTGATTTTGACTCCTTAACAGATCATTCTCATAACTGCTGTAAGTCTGGACACATAACTATGCCCAGAGTGAGACTCATGGATTAATCTCAAGAGACCCTGCCCAGACCACTACAGCCACTTCTTAATAGTGCTCACATTTGCTTCTTGGTCACATGACCAGAGAAGGCAAGCAGAACTAGATCAGGTTCAGTGTTTCCAGGCCTAGGTGGAAGTGTGAAAATAAAGTACTGTAGTGACCACAACTGTGGGTCTGCAGAAAGCATTTCCAGCAACAAACTTAGGTACTGATTTTAGCTAACGAAAATTTCAGTTTAAATTTTATGTCATAGTTGAAAAAAAATTGGTAAATGAATCCTTTTATTAGACTCCAACAAATTAATTGGCTATTTAACAATAGATTCTGATATAAAATTTGACTTGAGTGATATAAAATTTGACTTGAGTGAATTCTGTATTTCACACCAGGATAATAAGCATAGTCAACATTTTGTTAAGATTAGAGTGGAAAGTATGTTTAAATGCTGTCATTCTGATGATCGGTTTGAAAAAGACACTTTAAGCCTTTGCTAATTTTTCTTACTTGCTACAGGCTTTGATCTTTATATAAGAGTTAGAAAAAAATTCTACCTACTTTGTTATCTATCATGATTTCTACTGAAATCTTTTCCAAGATTTTATTACTCCAGTCTCAGGAGATGCTCTCTGAAAAACATTTCCATGAAAAAAAGAGTTCCATGGTCAAATGAGTTAGGGAAAGACTAAAATTATGTCACTCCTTGGATAGTCACAACGACAGTACCATGGTAAAACCACTGAGAAGTCCTATAGTGAAGAAATTTTTGTCATTTCATTTCATCCATAGATGCCCCAAACTATCTGACCACAAAACCCTATTTTCAAATACCACCTGTTAACATCCTGTGGAACAGTGGTCCATGGAATGTCCTTTGGAAAGGATGTGTCTAAGCAAGGAGACAACCAACAAAGCAAAGGTACGAGGGTGAGTCAAAAATTATCCGCACTACAGCCGGAGTGCGGATAATTTTTGACTCACTCTCGTACTTTCTAACCATCAGCTTTAATAAAAAAATACCACCCGTTCAATTGCACCTATTCAATTACCTAGATATTAATTGCACCCATTCAATTACCTAAATATTAATTCATTCTAAAGGGATACATTCTTAACATTCACAATGTTATCCTAAGGTTTTAGTCATTGGCTATAAGAGCTATATCAATACAATATCTCCTGTGAGAAGCTTCCAGTATTCTTGGAAAGAAGAGATCTATCTTCTTAAAGGAAGTTGCACAGAAAGGCCACATGTGACTATGTAAAAATTAGTGAGGCAGAAATAAGCACTATGGGAGCTGAAAGGAGGAGGGCAAATGAATGCACATTATCCACGTTTAGAGACAATGGCAAAACATACACACTCTTTGTTCCCTTCTGCCTGTCATTTCTTTCCTCCTTTCCCAGAGACACTGAGAATACAAAATGTTATTTGTTCTATGCCCACAGCTTTGGCAGGTTGAGATCCCTACATTGTAAAGCCAAAAGACATTCAGCATTAGAGTTTATTGTCAGGAAGTCACAGATCTTAGAGCCAGGGCAGAAGGAAACTCTCCCCCTCATCTAAGCTTGGCTCCCCCTTACCAACCCCCACAAAGGTCTCCTTGCTTCTACCCTGGCTCCCTTGCTCGCAGTTCCCCAGGCAGCAGCCAGAGTCATTCTTTTCAGATGGAAATTCGACCAGGTCTTTTTCCAGTGGCTTCCCATCACTGGCTACCAAACCCGTAGTGATCTAGCCCGAAACCTCCCCTCTGAGCCTCGGACCACTCTCCTGCCTTGCTGATCTCCAGCCTCATGGGCATCTCCATGTCCCTCCCTCCTCAGGGCCTGTGGTACTCGCTCTTCCTTTTCCCACAGCATCTCCTTTCATGTCTTCGTGTCTCTGTTCACCTGCTATCTCCTCAGAGAGGCCTGCCCCAGGCCTTCATCTAAAATAGCAGTGTCACCCCCCACCTCACTCTCACTGCATCCTCCATGCCCCTCGGCCTTCTCACTTTGCTCTTGGATAGGCTTATTGCTATTTTTAAATATTTATATATTTACTTGTCTACCTCTGTGAGGGCAGCGGCATTATTCTGTAGTTGTGATTTTGCCAGGCATATTTAGGCATTCCATAAATGCCTGTTGAAGGAGTGAGTCAATCACTGAATGATTGGATGATAGATTTATAGTAGAATAAACCTGTACAGTAGGATAAACCTGCACAGTAGAATAAATTTATAGTAGAATGTATGTTAAAGAATAGCTGATTGAATTAGGCAATATACACTTTCTCATCAAAATCCAGCAGGTGACTAACTTTTGTGTTGGCATAGGAACTTCAAGAAATTGTTCTGGAGCAAGTCTGGCACTTACAGCCGGATGGCCTTGCATAAGTTACTCAGCTTCTGTGTGTCTCAGGTTTTTGCTTGTTTGTTTGTTTCTGTAAAAAGGGAACAATAATAACTACCTTGCAGGTTTATTGTGAGGATTAAATGAGATAATGTATATGAAGCCCATAGGCCAAGTACCTTCCACAATGGATGGTAACTATTATTAACTCCCAAGAGACTCTTTTTTAGAGTTTCCTTAAATAGAAAGGTATCTTTCACTAGATCTTAGTGAAGATCCTTTGGCCTGTTAACACATGAGAAAATAATCAGCTATCCATGAAACATATGGTAATTACCATGCAAAAAAATATTTCAGATTATTGTTTTGAACTATCTAGACAAAAAAATTCCTCAGCATTCTGAGCATATAAATATATGACATATCCCCTTTCCACTGATGTTTTTGACTTCTTGGAGGTTTCTTAGCTTTCCAGGAGAAAGCTATATGAAGAGTCAGGTTGTTCTTAATAACTTTGATTTTGAAATAGTTTAAGATTCTGAAGAATTTGCAAAAATAGTACAGTTTCTATGTAATCTTCACCACACTTCCACCAATGACTATATCTTACATAACCACAGTGTAGTCTCACAACAAAGAAATTAACACTAATGTATCTGAGTTAATGGTGCCATTCCATTAACTCAGATGCAAACTTTATTTGAATTCACATGAAGGATTTTTTTAATCTTAGGGTTAGGAGCTAATTAGGATCATATCTTGGCTCCATTAATCAGGCAAATGAGACACATATATTAGTGTACGAAAACCATAAATTATATGATTCCTTTCATTTTCAAAGAATTTTAGAATTTAAAAAGCTATAAGTTCCAACCTACCTAGAAGTCTGATCTACTATTCTGTAAAAGCAAAACACAAAAGCCCTTCACAATTTCAAAGGGATGTAGACAAGAGAATCCCTGATTTTAGTCTCTAAGGTCAAAGCCCTTCTTTCCCTGAAAAACTAATTCCTCCTTTTCTATCAGTTCTGAATATTGCTGTTCATTAGTATTGGAGGGGAAATAAAGTTGAGGGCAAGCCCAGGTTTCAAGAAGCATTTCATCTTCAGCTAGATGATTATTAGGGCCGAGGTGTATGGGAGACCCAAATATGGATGGAGGGAAGCCATCACTTGTGCCTAGGAGGGCCTGCGTGTTCTGTGAGAGGCATTGTCACATGTGCTTCCTCAGCCTGTGCAGGTGCAGAAGCCACCTGCGTCCAGCTGGACACACACAAGGGAACACATCCCAGCTGTCCGTCACTCAAACAAAATTCGCCTTGCCCCACAGCCTCCCTGCCCACGACTTTTGGAAAGGATGCATTAGAGCAAGGGGACATCGCCCAGATCTGAATGTGAACAAATTAGCATCAAGTTAAATTAGTCAATTTGATGGAGCAGAAAGAGGTACAAAAGTTTTTTAAAGGAAAAAATATCTAAAAGTAAAAACACAAAATCAGCTACGGATGAGGCACTAACATGTTTTTGTTTGTTTTATTAACTAAATGCTTTCTGCTTTTCTCTTTTGTGTAATCCCACCCCACAGGGTAGACCACTTGGAGTATCAAAATGCAGCTTTACATATGGCAGGTTTGAGATACCCAGTGTTTCTAATAAGAGTGTCTTGGGACTGAGAACATAGCTTTTCATTTCAGGTCTACCGTGGTTGAAATTTTGGTTGTTTATAAGATTTTCCCAAAGTGTGATAATCTTGTTCCAGAGAATAAAATAGAGTGTAGGAAAATTATGTCAGAGTATGTCCTTCTTTCCTTAACACATGCAGTAGACAGAGAAAGAGCACAGACTTTGGAATCAAAGGACGTGTTTAGTTCTAGCCCCATAATTTACCAAATGTATCATCTTGGGCAAATCTTATCCTGTTTCCTCACCCATCAAATGGGTAAAATGGAATAACAGGATTATATATATAGGGCTTTCTGGAGAATCAAATAAGATTATAAATGTGAAAGTCCTTTACAAATGAAAGAGCGCTATAGGTATGTTACCGTCCCTGTGTCACCTGGATGAAATACATGGTCAAAAATCCTATTTAAATCCATCACAACATTTTTATAACAGAACTTTGAATACCATTGTAATGAAATGATTTAATAGATAAGCTTCTCTTTTCCTTTCCTTTCCTTTTTACCCCTTTTTGTATAGAGATGGGATGGAAGTCATTTTTCTTCATCAAGTTCTTCTTAAATCTTCCTACACTTTCTCTTCCTAAAGTTCACGAAGTCTGTGGTATTATTTTTCTCCTCATGAATGTTCTTTACAAAACTTTTCCCTGAGCCTTGCCATTGTGGAAAATCTGGAGGAAAAACCTAACGCCGGCCTGCAAGAGAGTTTTCATAAGTCTTCATGGTAATGAGAAAAATAACCACAACTTGGTGAGCTAAATTAATTAAATTTACATGACTGTCATTTATCCTGAGATTATGTCCTTCTTACATTATTTAGTGTAAAAATCCCCTTTCTCTTGTGAAATGATGGTGATAGTGGATGGCACCTGTTTTGTTTGTTTTCAATGTCCTTACTCTGCAAAATAAAAAGTTGGCTACCCTACGTCAGGCCCCAATTATTTTTTGAAATTGGACTGGCCCCTGACATGCCAGTCTCTGCGAACCCTTGGCCTAGAAGGTTAATTGGAGATGGCAGGGATGGCGGTGGGGAAGCCAGTTCAGCTGCCTGTGTTTTGCTCCCTTCCCCAGAGCC
This sequence comes from Hippopotamus amphibius kiboko, assembly GCF_030028045.1. Lineage (NCBI taxonomy): Eukaryota > Metazoa > Chordata > Mammalia > Artiodactyla > Hippopotamidae > Hippopotamus > Hippopotamus amphibius. The sequence goes on from NC_080191.1 coordinate 157,602,957, forward strand.
CCCGGGGACCACTGCCCCACATCCGGGCTGTCGCCAGTCTCTGGCTGTGTATCTATGCCGCAGCCCCCCTGGCTCCTCATCCCTGTCCGCTTCACTCTCCCAGCCCCTCCTAGCTGGCGTCATCCTTCCAGACACAGCTCCCTAAGTTTGCCATGTGCAGTGACCCCATGTTGACCCCGAGCCATGATACAAACTATGGGATTGTAATGAATCTCTAATTACCCACAGTACCTCCGTGAGTCGTCAGCCCTGCTGCTCAGCTATATTCCTCACCAATTTGGTCATTACCAAGCATTCAGCATGCAGCCAAACTCTGTGCCCGGAAGCTGGGAGCCCCCACAGACTCTGCCAAATGAGGCTGGCTCTGCAGGCTTCTGGGAATGACAGGATGATTTCCTCTCTTGTTATGAATCAGAGAGGGCGTTTGCACATGAATCATTCCGCTCTGTATGGGGACTTTGTCCTGCCTTTTATTTATTCCAGCAGGTCAGACTGAGTGGATGCTCAGGAGCTTGGGAAGAGGTGTAGCATTTTTAATTTCATGTGATAATCCCCAAATTCCACATTTTGTCTTCAAGCCAAAAAGAGATATTGTCTAGACTTAATAAAGTGACAGCAGCAGGTCTTGCTTGGTTTTCCTGCAGAAAAATGTCATATCTTACTAGTGGGGCAAATAGCTTCATAATAAGGCGGTAATAAAAGCGCCTCCATGTGCCAGGCATTGTGCTAGAGGTCTAATATTGACTAAAACAAGAACAAAAAAAAACAAACGACAACAAAGACATTTTACAAGCAAGGAAACTGAGGTTTGAGTGGTTAAGTAAAGGTTAAGTTTCCCACTTATATAGCTAGAAAGCAACAATTTGCCTTTCTCCAAAGCACATGTTCTTTAGGAGCATTTAATAGTTGGAATGGAGAGAAATGACTGGTCTCAAAGGGTAGGTGGACTTTTAATTCACTATTAGATTCCAGGTGACGAATTAGGCCTAATTTTCAAAATAACTCACAGCATTTTATTTTTTTAAAAGATTAAATGAAATAATCAGCACGAAAACACTGATTTGAGAAAAATTAGCAAAACAAGTGAGAAAGTGCTCTACTAACTCAAGAAATCAATTCAAGTCAAATATCCATGGCACAAATATTAAATATTCTCTTCAATATTTAAATATCCTTTTGCCTGTGTCAGAAACTGGGGAAATAAAGATGAACAAAGTTCCTGCCTTCAAGAAGCTCAGAGACCATTATTGTTTCTGTTCTTATTTCCTACTTAATATAGTGTTAAACGTTATATTTATTCATTTTATTTATTTATTTATTTATTTATTTATTGCAGCATCCCGCAGCTTGTGGGATCTTAGTTCCCCAACCAGGGATCAAACCTGGGCCCTAAGCAGTGAAAGCACAGAGTCTTAACCACTAGACCGCCAGAGAATTCCCTATTTTTAAATTTTTTAAAAATTTTATTTATTTTTAAACATTATATTTATAAAGTACAATAATCAAAAAATTTTAGAGTAAACTACTAATATTTCTCTGGCTTTCTAAATGCAAGGCTTGTCATAGCATGAATGATATCATACTGTTCAACTTGTGTGGGTGGAGAATGCTTTATTGACACTTGATACCCAGGTTATGTCCAATAACCTGTGTGAAAAAATTTTTCAAGGAATAAATATATGTGTTCAGTGGTTGTATCTTAAAAAACAGAAATGAATAAGCCATAGGAAATGGCCACAAACCACATTTCTGCAGCCAGCCTGTTTTCCTAGCTTCAGGAGATGTTTTTAATACACAGTGTCTTACAGGACAATTAATTCCTTTAATTTGCAAGTAATTTGTATTTTTGTTGTACAACAAAGCTTTGTGGTTAAGACAGTAATACTCTGTTCTTGGGACTTACAGCCTTCTCCTACCTCCTACAACAGGCCACAGAAAGTAACTTTCTTCTAAGGGAGCAATTTCATAATTAAAACCCATAGTTCCTAAACCCAGAGTCTCTGAATCATGCTCTCTCTCACCTCGCCCATAAAACAACAGAAGGGTTGAGCTAGTAGGGAATTTGGAGATAGCCAACACTCTAATTTTACAGATGAAGGAAATGATGCACAGAGAATATGACTTCAAAGACATATTATCATACAGAAGGCTAATAGGATATAAGCATACTCTCTCCAGGATAAGAAGTCTGCCTTACCCTATTTTTGAAGGCTTGTTCCTGCTGTGGTATTTCCCATATGTCTCTGCAAAGTTGACTAGAGTCTCATCTATCTAACGGAAGGCCATTTTGCAGGAAGACTGTTAACGTTTTAGAAATATGGGTCCAAGCAAAAAGATAATTTAGGACATGGCTACATAGACCGACTATAAAGCAGGGTCCCTATATCTTTTTAAGCATTACAGTTAATAACAATGCCATTTACTCGTGTATCTTATATGTCATATATTATATATATGCTTTTTACATGTCACATATCACTCATCTCACTATCCAGAATGTATTACGAATCCCATTTTACAAAATAAAGGAACAAGTAATGTGCTGAGAGGCACAGCAGCTTGTAAGTAAAATCAGCTTCTTTTTCCATCTGCCTCTAAAGCTCAAGCTCCTCCACCACCCTGATATGTGAACACAGGTGCCAAAATCAGAAAGGGAAGAGTAGTCGCACCCCATTTTCAAAGTGGGATAAAATGTTTGTATCATAAATTTAAGGCTGGGAGGAAGTTTAGTGAAAGCGTCCTTAATTAAGGCTCTACCTGCAAGGGGCTTCACCGCGGGTCATGGTGCCCTCTGTCTCACCACAGCCACGAAGTCAACAAAAGTATTACAGCTCAAGAAGGAAGAAACACCTCCAATCTCGCTTCCAGATCAGCTTCAAAGGAATAAGGAGTAAGCACTGAGTAGGGAGGTTCTCTCCAAGCAAGTATTTGCCTCTAGGAAGATCCTTGCCTGCTATTACCTCATGTCTACTTGACAGTTGGAGCCTAACTACAGAAAGTACTTATTAAAATTCACACATACAGCAAAGACAGCTAAAGAGGATTGGCTGTTCCATTTTTAGTCCCTCCAGCATTCACCTGGAGCTGAAGAAAAGAGACAATGGGCCTTCCTACAACTCTGCTGGAAAAATGAAAGAACACAACTACATTGTTAAAGAAATCAGTCGACTGTCTAAAACAAGGCAGCTAGCAGGAACCAATAGAATAGACATGCGTGAATTTTGTCCTAGTCACACAGTTGTGTACAAAGTTCTATAAGACTTCTAAGGATTTCCCTGTGTTGCCCAGTACCTTTCACTCATTCTTAAATAACTTTTAAGGGAGAAATGGATAAGTTTCCATATGTAAGAAAGGTTTATTTGTGCTAATAATAGTAGTGATAACCAAAATGTGCATAAAATTTGCATGCCTAAAAGCTTTCCTAGACAATATCATGGTGTGCTTAAACTTCTGGGCTCTGAAGTCAGATTTCCCACTCTGGAATCCCAGCTCCAACACTTCCAACTGTGTGACCATGGATACATTCCTAAACCTCTTGAGGCTGTCTTAGTTTCTTCTGTAACACTGGGATAATAATAATAATAAAACCTATTTCATGAAGTAATTGTGAGGATTAAATGAAATTATGTGTGAAACACTTTGGAAGGTGGATGATAAAGTAAGTATGCAATGAATGTTGTTCTTACGGTTTTTGTGTTTTGCTTTGTTTCAAATAGTCCTTTAACAAAGCTAGTATATAGTGGAGCCAGGACTTGAACAAGAGGAAAAATAGACATTTTGCATTGAATGTTTACTTTTTTAAGACGTGCCCTATGCGCTCTCCTGTGTCCTGGTGTTAGTCTGAGTGTGAACATGGAAGCCACTCTTCAAAGCCAAGAGACCATGGTTGCATCAGTAATTCCCTCATTTACTCCAACATCTGGGAGTTGTATCATCAGCTAAGATATCCTCATTGAGGTCTTGGTGGAACCATCAGTCACAGTCCAGTGGCAATATGAGGAGGAATTACTTTTGACATGTTTCCTGCCACTTGATATTTGCAAAGTGTTTTGTAATTTCCTGGTTACCCTCCACCCACCTGCTAGGACCTAGATAGATGACAAGCTTTTCTTCTGCTGAACAAGTTTTCCCAAATTAAAGGAATAACAGAGTCAGTAATGAGAACAGAACCGAAAGGAGTTTTTCACCATTTTCCTTAAATCCATCCCTGTGTTAAAAACTAATAGTTGATATGATCTTTGAAAGACTCAGAAAAATGAGAGAATAATATTATTTTAATAATTTAATAATTCAACAGTTATTTGTTGAGTGCTTATAATGTAGTAGACATTGATCTAAGCTTTATGTATGTGCTGACAATAATCCTATAATGTAAATATTCTTCTTCCTTCTATTTGACAGATAAGGAAATCAAGGCATAAAGAGATTAAATATTTTGCTCCAAATGACATGACTGCTGAGTGGTAGAGGATTCAAACCCAGTTTCACTCAGAGCTATGTTCTTCACCAACACCATGCTATAAATGCAATCCCGCCTGAGCCCATGACCCAATGTACTCATTTCATATCTTCCAGAACTCTCTCTTTTGTATGAGAAGCCAACTAGTGAAGTGTTGCATGAAAAAATTACAAATACACAAAAATGCAGAGGGAGTCACTAAGATAAGGTGGCTCTCTGAGAAGCTCCCCATCCATCACCTTCATAAATTGACCATTGTCTCAGGTCTCCTTGATAAGGAACCTGATTTTTCCAGCACACTAAAAAGGAAACCATTTCTGTGGGGTGAACTCACATGAAGTAAATTTTAAAGGACCAGAGGACAAACCAAAATGTCAAAATATTGATCTATTCCAACACAAGTACATGTTTATTGAATGCCTAGGTATTGGTGATACCATGGTGATTCTAAAAGCTCCAAATAAAATCTCTGCCCTCATAAATCTTATATTCCAAATGAAGGAGACAGATAATAAAAATACATATGTCTATAAATCGATCACACAAAAACAGTTAATAGTAAGTGTTATGAACAAAAAATAAAGCAGGGAAAGAAACAAAAGTTTGAGGGATCTACTTCAGATTGAATGCACAGTGAAGAGCTTTCCAAGGGGATAATATCTGAACAAAAACCAGAATGAAATAAGGAAGCAAGCCAAGTGGACATGAGATCAGTATTCAAACAAAGGAGAGGCCTTATGATGGGAACATGCTTGACATGTTTGAGAAACAGGAGATCAATGTGATTGGAGTTCAATGGGCAAGGAGGAGAACAGTAAGATAATTTGGGAGAGGTAGTCAAGAGCAAGATCATAAAGGGTATTATAAAGTTACAAGGCCTTCATAAGGAATTTTGGATCTTATCCTAATGTGATAGAAGATATTAGAGGGTTTTGAAGAGGAAACTGATATGCTCATATTTGCTTCTTAAAAGGATCGCTCCAGCTGAGAATATAGGGTTCTTAGTCAACATGAAGAATTGACTAAAGAGGGGCATGGGTGGCAATAGGGAAGCAAGATAGGTACATATTGCAGGGCCAGGTTAGAGAGGACAGTACTTTGAAGCAGAGCATAAAAAGGTTAAAGAGGTAATAAATGGTGGGATTTGGAATGTATTTTGAAAAATGCAGTCAAAGTTTGAAGCCTAACATATAGGTGAATACAGATTCATATCTGGGTAAAAGAAGGCAATCAAGATTTTGGTTTTGAATATGGGGAGCTTAGCATTCCTATCAGACATCAAAAGGCAGATTTTGAGTAGGCAGTTGGATAAATAGTCTGTAGTCTCTTATTAACAGGGGAGGGGTTGGGACTGAAGATAAAAAATTGGAAGTCATCAATAAATAGGTGGTTTTTAAAGCCATGGAATTGAATTCAACCCCTCAGGATGCTGAATGAAGACAGAGAAGGAAAGAGATTCCAAGATCAAGGTCTGAAGCAACTCCAATTTAGAAGCAGGAATACAAAGAGTCCAGCGAAGGACACTGAGGAAACACAACCAATGAGATAGGAGAAAAAACAGCAGTACTTGTTGTTCCTGAAACCAAAAGAAGGAACTGTTTCAAGATGGTGGGAACAGTAGTTACATGAAAAGATTCCTGAGGAGTAGAGTTCATACTCTAAGGATGAAAATTCGGCCAGTGAATTAGGCAACAGGGAGGATATTTGTGACTTTGGCAAGAGGGAATTCAGTGAAGTGGTGGAAAGGATGGCTCAGCTGGGGTGCTGGGAGGTGATAAGGTGGGGAAGCAGGTGAAGGGAGGATGAATCTAGTAGATGATACCATCCAATCAATTTAGCCAAGTCTCACTGGCCTAGAAGTCTGTATTTTGAATCATTGTATGCTGATTGTGAGGTTTAACTTCTAAGGGCAATTTTATTTCTCCTAATTCCAGTTCATTGAGGGCACCTTGATGTCTCCTTTAGGAATCAACTACTTCAAAATTTCCTTGTTAGTCTGACAGATGTAAAATATCAAATAAAAATGTGTAAGAATAAAGAATCACTGTTGAAGAAAGATCAGGAAAAGAAAGAAGCAGAATTATAAGTTATCTTACAGAGCTATCATTTAATTCTCCTGGATAAAAAATCTCATGAGACAAAGTGAGAGAGTAGCACAGACATATATATACTACCAACTGTAAAATAGATAGCCAGTGGGAAGTTGTTATATAACAAAGGGTGTTCAACTCGAGGATGGAAGATGCCTTAGAGGACTGGGAGGGGGAGGATGGGGGGGACTCGAGGGAGGGTGGTGGGGGGAGTCGAAGGAGGGAGGGAATATGGGGATATGTGTATAAAAACAGATGATTGAACTTGGTGTACCCCCCCCCAAAAATAATAAATAAATTAAAAAAATAATAAAATAAAAAAATAAACTGGGAGATGCTAAATAAATAAATAAAACAAAAACAAAAAAAAACAAAAAAACAAAAAAAAATCTCATGACAAGAAACACTTCTATGAATTATATAAATCCCTGTAAAACTCTAGTACCAAACTCAGCACATATTCACTAATATTGTTAGTAACTGATAACCATGATGATAATGGCAATTGTGATTCTTAAGAAAGTAATTATGTTAGAGCAAATAAAGATGAATTATATTTAATATGAAGGATAGGCAAGAATTCAGCCAATAAATTATGGATTTTCTCTAATCCTAGGCAAAAGTAAACAGACCTTACTCAGCAAATAGATTGCCAGATATTACAAGGAAAGGTGTCAGGCTTACTGATTAATGAATTGTCTGAAGATACACTTTTTAAAAAAATTTTATTTTAGATTGGAGTATAGCTGATTAACGATGTTGTGTTAGTATCAGGTGTACAGCAAGTGATTCAGTTATACATATACAAGTATCTATTCTTTCTCAAATTCTTTTCCCATTTAGGTTATTACAGAATATTGAGCAGAGTTTCCTGTGCTATACAGTAGGTCCTTGTTGGTTATTTATTTTAAATACAGTGGTGTGTACCTGTCAATCCCAAATTCCCCATCTAACCACCCCCCACCCTTCACCCTAGTAAACATAAATTTGTTCTCTAAGTCTGTGAGTCTGTTTCTGTTTTGTAAATAAGTTCATTTGTATTGTTATTTTTTAGATTCTGCATATAAGTGATATCATATGATATGTCTTTGTCAGATTTACTTTACTAAGTATGATAATCTCCAGGTCCATCCATGTTGCTGCAAATAGCATTATTTCATTCTTTTTAATGGCTGAGAAATATTCCATTGTATATATGTACCACATCTTTATCCATTCATCTGTTGATGGACATCTAGGTTGCTCCCATGTCTTGGCTGCAATGAACACTGGGGTGCATGTATCCTTTTGAATCATATTTTTCTCTGGATATATGCCCAGGAGTAGGGTTGCTGGATCATATGGTAGCTCTGTTTTTAGTTTTTTAAGGAAACTCCATACTTGGAGATACACTTTTTATGTCTACCTTTCTGGGACTATCACCATGTACATTTTTTGTTTGTTGCTTTTAAAGTAAAATTGGGTCCAGTCAGCTTTGAAGCATCTTGCCGATAGACATTATGAATTTGAAGACACTGAATTATTTTTAAAGGTCTGATTTATTATTATATAAATGTTAAATTATGTATAAAATCTTTGACGAACTTATGAAACAGGAGGTTAATTACTGTCCATAAACTGAAGCTGGAGACAGGGCAAGAATAAGGATGCAGATGCAGAGAATGGACTGGAGGACACAGGGTTGGGGGGCGGGGGGCGAAGGGGAAGCTGGGATGAAATGAGAGAGTAGCATAGACATATATACACTACCAACTGTAAAATAGACAGCTAGTGGGAAGTTGCTGTATAACAAAGGGAGATCAACTTGATGATGGGTGATGCCTTAGAGGGCCAGGACAGGGAGAGCAGGAGGGAGTCGCGGGAGGGAGGGGATATGGGGATATATGTATAAATACAGCTGATTCACTTTGGTGTACCTCAAAAGCTGGTACAAGAATGTAAAGCAATTATATTCCAATAAAGAGCTTAAAAAAAACCCAAAAAAGACAGAAAAACAAAACTGAAGCTGGAAATTCAAGGACTTAGGAATACTCAGAACATTAGGTAACATATAGTGACTATCTCAGAGACAATGGTTTATAACAGAAAACTATACTTCACAGTCCACCTGAAGATAAATGGGTTTGTGTGCCTACTGATGGTCTGTGAAATGTGCACAGAAGTGATATGAGTCACTTTAGAGCTGAGGCAGTGATATGCCCAGTGTGGTCTTCTATCATCTGTCCTTTTACTTTAGCAAATGCCAAAGTTATGAGTCGAGGTGGCAGAACCTATATCTGCCTGGGTGCCTAGGTAATTCCATGGAGCAGAGCTCTCCACTAACCTGCTCAAGGCAAGTAGCATGAGCAAGAAATAACATGTAAAACATTCAGGGTTAATTGATTATTGCAACAATACTTAACCTAATCTGACTAATAGTGCCCACAACAAGTGAGATATTATAACCCAATTTTATTAAGGTAAAGAGGAAGGAAGTTCTAAAGACTTGGACAGGGACAGGGGCCTAGGACCTCTACAGCATGGAAATTCAAATTAAAGGCCTCTGCATAAAGATGACTCCTTCAGTCACTGAACTAAAAGAACATGTCCCACAGAAAGAGATGTTGAGGATGCATATCGATCACGGCCTTGACTCTAGGAGAAGCAGAAAACAAAAAGAAAATAGTGCCCTCTGAGAATTCCCAGCCTCCTTAGGCTGCTCTCATGTAAGTTTGGGACTAGAACTTTACCATCTATTTAGCCACATAAAATTTCCCAGCTGAAAATTCAGTTAAAGGGTTCCTGAGTTGGTAATTACCTCAGATATCCAGGAGAAACAAAAGCAAATCTTTTCTGAAGGAGCCAGTTATAAAGCCAGACCTTAAAGAATTCTATCAGGTAATGTGAAAAACACAAATGCATGAGGAAATAAGTTTGCATTAGTGAAAGTCATCAGATATTTGAATTATCAGAAAGAGACTATAGAGTAATACCCCTCAAACTGGAGAATATATATTCCCTTAAGCAGATATGGAGTATTTTTTAAAGTTGCCTATGTTCTAATCTAGGCCATAAAACAATAGCATATATTTTAAAAATCTATGTTATATAAAATACACTTTCTGCTTTTTTGATATTGAGCTGCATGAGCAGCTCGTATATTTGAGAGGTTAATCCTTTGTCCGTTGCTTTGTTGGCAAGTATTTTCTCCCATTCTGAGGGTTGTCTTCTTGTCTTGTTTATGGTTTCTTTTGCTGTGCAAAAGCTTTTAGGTTTCATTAAGTCCCATTTGTTTCTTTTTGGTTTTGTTTCCATTATTCTAGGAGGTGGGTCAAAAAGGATCTTGCTTTGATGGATGTCATAGAGTGTTCTGCCTCTGTTTTCCTCTAGGAGTTTTATAGTGTCTGGCCTTACATGTAGGTCTTTAATCCATTTGGAGTTTATTTTTGTGTATGGTGTTAGGAAGTGTTCTAATTTCATTCTTTTACATGTAGCTGTCCAATTTTCCCAGCTCCACTTATTGAAGAGGCTATCTTTTCTCCACTGTATATTCTTGCCTCCTTTGTCAAAGATAACATGCCCATATGCAGCTCAATATCAAAAAAGCAAATAACCCCGTCCAAAAATGGGCAGAAGACCTAAATAGACATTTCTCCATAGAAGACATATAGATGGCCAACAAACATGAAAAGATGCTCAACATCACTCATCATTAGAGAAATGCAAGTCAAAGCCACAATGAGGTATCACCTCACACTGGTCAGAATGACCATCATCAAAAAACCTAAAAACAATAAATGCTGGAGAGGGTGTGGAGAAAAGGGAACCCTCCTGCACTGTTGCTGGGAATGTAAGTTGGTACAGCCACTATGGAGAACACTATAGAGGTTCCTTAAAAAACTGAAAATAGAACTACTATATGACCTAGCAACCCCACTACTGGGCATATACCCAGAGAAAACCATAATCCAAAAAGAAACATGTACCACAATGTTCATTGCAGCACTATTTACAATAGCCAGGACATGGAAGCAACCTAAATGCCCATCAACAGATGAATGGATAAAGAAGATGTGGCACAATATATATATAATGGATTATTACTCAGCCATAAAAAGGAATGAAATTGAGTTATTTGTAGTGAGGTGGATGGACCTAGAGTCTGTCACACAGAGTGAAGTAAGCCAGAAAGAGAAAAACAAATACCATATGCTAACTCATATATATGGAATCTAAAAAAATGGTACTGATGAACCCAGTGGCAGGGCAAGAATAAAGATGCAGGTGTAGAGCACGGACTTGAGGACACAGGGTGGGGGGCAAAGGGGAAGCTGGGACAAAGTGAAAGAGTAGCATTGACATATATATACTACCAAATGTAAAATAGATAGCTAGTGGGAAGCTGCTGCATAGCACAGGGAGATCAACACAATGATGGGTGGTGACTTAAAGGACTGGGATAGGGAGGGTGGGAAGGAATCGCGGGAGGGAGGGGATATGGGGATATATGTATAAATACAGCTGATTCACTTTGTTGTAGAGCAAAAACTGGCAGAACAGTGTAAAGCAATTATATTCCAATAAAGAGTTTAAAAATCCATTTGGAGTTTATTTTTGTGTATGGTGTTAGGAAGTGTTCTAATTTCATTCTTTTACATGTTGCTGTCCAATTTTCCCAGCACCACTTATTGAAGAGGCTTTCTTTTTTCCATTGTATATTCGTGCCTCCTTTGTCAAAGATAAGGTGCCCATATGTGTTTGGGCTTACTTCTGAGTTCTCTATTCTATTCCATTGATCTTCCTTTCTATTTTTGTGCCAGTACCATACTGTCTTGATCACTATGGCTTTGTAGTATAGTTTGAAGTCAGGAAGCCTGATTCCACCAACTCCATTTTTCCTTCTCAAGATTGCTTTGGCTATTCGGGGTCTTTTGCATTTCCATACAAATCGTAAGATTTCTTGCTCTAGTTCTGTGAAAAATGCCATTGGGAATTTGATCAGGATTGCATTAAATCTGTAAATTGCTTTGGGTAGTAGAGTCATTTTCACGATGTTGATTCTTCCAATCCAGGAACATGGTATTTCCCTCCATCTGTTTGTGTCATCTTTGATTTCTTTCATCAATGTCTTCAAGTTTTCTGCATACAGATCTTTTGCCTCCTTAGGCAGGTTTATTCCTAGGTATTTTATTCTTTCGGTTGCAATGGTGAATGGGAGAGTTTCCTTCATTTCTCTTTCTGCTCTTCCGTTGTTAGTGTATAGGAATGCAAGAGATTTCTGTGCATTAATTTTGTATCCTGCTACTTTACTAAACTTATCAATGAGTGCTAGCAGTTTTCTGGTAGAGTCTTTAGGGTTTTCTATATATAATATCATGTCATCTGCAAAGAGTGACAATTTTACTTCTTCTTTTCCAATTTGGATTCCTTTGATTTCTTTTTCTTCTCTGATTGCTGTGGCTAAAACTTCCAAAACTATGTTGAATAATAATGGTGAGAGTGGACACCCTTGTCTTGTTCCTGTTCTTGGAATTCTTCCAGTTTTTCCTCATTGAGAATGATGTTGGCTGTTGGTTTCTCATATATGGCTTTGATTATGTTCAGGTAATTTCCTTCTATGCCCATTTTCTGGAGAGCTTTTATCATAAATGGATGTTGAACTTTGTCAAAAGCTTTTTCTGCATCTATTGAGATGATCATATGGTTTTTATCCTTCAATTTGTTGATATGATGTAACACATTGATTGATTTGCATATATTGAAGAATCCTTGCATCCCAGGGATAAACCCCACTTGATCATGGTGTATGATTTTTTTAATGTGCTGTTGGAGTCTGTTAGCTAGTATTTTGTTGAGGATGTTTGCATCTATAGTCATCAGTGATATTGGTCTGTAGTTTTCTTTTTTGTGACATCTTTGCCTGGTTTTGGTATCAGGGTGATGGTAGCCTCGTAGAATGAGTTTGGGAGTGTTCCACCTTCTGCAATATTTTGGAAGAGTTTGAGAAGGATAGGTGTTAACTCTTCTCGAAATGTTTGATAGAATTCACCCGTGAACCCATCTGGTCCTGGGCTTTTGTGTGTTGGGAGATTTTTAATCACTGCCTCAATTTCCATACTTGTGATTGGTCTGTTCATGGTTTCTATTTCTTCCTGGTTCAGTCTTGGAAGATTGTATTTTTCTAAGAATGTATCCATTTCTTCCAGGTTATCCAATTGATTGGCATATAGTTGCTTGTAGTAGTCTCTCATGATGTTTTGTATTTCTGAGGTGTCCGTTGTGACTTCTCCTTTTTCATTTCTAATTCTGTTGATTTGCATCTTCTCCCTTTTTTTCTTGATGAGTCTGGCTAATGGTTTATCAATTTTGTTAATCTTCTCAAAGAACCAGCTTTTAGTTTCATTTATTTTTGCTATGGTTTCTTTCCTTTTTTTTTCATTTATTTCTGCTCTGATCTTTATGATTTCTTTCCTTCTGCTCACTTTGTGGTTTCTTTGTTCTTCTTTCTCTAGTTGTTTTAGGTGTAAGGTTAGGTTGTTTATTCGATAATTTTCTTGTTTCTTAAGGTAGGACTGTATTGCTATAGACTTCCCCCTTAGAACTGCTTTTGCTGCGTCCCATAGGCTTTGGGTTGTTGTGTCCAAATGGATTAAAGACCTACATGTAAGGCCAGACACTATAAAACTCCTAGAGGAAAACATAGGCAGAACACTCTATGACATACATCAAAGCAAGATCCTTTTGACCCATCTCCTAGAATCATGGAAATAAAATCAAGAATAAAAAAATGGGACCTCATGAAACTTAAAAGCTTTTGCACAGCGAAAGAAACCATAAACAAGACTAAAAGGCAACCCTCAGAATGGGAAACAATAATTGCCTATGAAACAATGGACAAAGGATTAACCTCCAAAATATACAAGCAGCTCATGAAGCTTAATACCAAAAAAGCAAATAACCCAATCCACAAATGGGCAGAAGACCTAAATAGACATTTCTCCAAAGAAGACATACACATGGCCAACAAACACATGAAAAGATGCTCAACATCACTAATCATCAGAGAAATGCAAGTCAAAGCCACAATGAGGTATCACCTCACACCGATCAGAATGGCCATCATCACAAAATCTGGAAGCAACAAATGTTGGAGAGGGTGTGGAGAAAAGGGAACTCTCCTGCACTGTTGGTGGGAATGTAAGTTGGTACAGCCACTATGGAAAACAGTTTGGAGGTTCCTTAAAAAACTACAAATAGAACTACCGTATGATCCAGTAATCCCACTCCTGGGCATATACCCAAAGAAAACCATAATCCGAAAAGAAACATGTACCATAATGTTTATTGCAGCACTATTTACAATAGCCAGGACATGGAAGCAACCGCAATGCCCATCAACAAATGAATGGATAAAGAAGATGTGGCATATATATACAATGGAATATTACTCAGCTATAAAAAGGGATGAGATGGAGCTATATGTAATAAGGTGGATAGACCTAGAGTCTGTCATACAGAGTGAAGTAAGTCAGAAAGATAAAGACAAATATTGTATGCTAACTCACATATACGGAATCTAAAAATGGTACTGATGAACTCAGTGACAAGAACAGGGAAGCAGATACAGAGAATGGACAGGAGAACTCAAGGTTTGGGAGGGGGCGGGGGGTGAAGGGGAAGCTGAGACGAGGCGAGAGAGTAGCACAGACATATTTATACTACCAACTGTAGGATAGATAGTCAGTGGGAAGTTGTTGTATAACAAAGGGAGTCCAACTCGAGGATGGAAGATGCCTTAGAGGACTGGGGCGGAGAGGGTGGTGGGGGACTCGAGGTGGGGGAGTCAAGGAAGGGAGGGAATACGGGGATATGTGTATAAAAACAGCTGATTGAACTTGGTGTAGCCCCCCCAAAAAAATAAATAAATAAATAAAAGTAAAAAAAGTAAAAAAAAAAAAAGAGTTTAAAAAAATAAAAAATAATAAAATTAAATACAGAATTTTAAAATCTGTGTCCCAAATTTCCAACTTTAAGAAATTAGAAAAATAAAAAGTCAAATTAAGCCAAAAGTAAAAAGAAAAAGGAAATAATGATGATAATAGAAATAAATAAAATAGAAAATAAACAATAGAGAATAATGACAAAAGCAAAAGTTGACTCTCTGAAAAGATTAATAAAATTGATAAACCTATAGCAAGACTGATCAAGAAAAAGAGTAAATAAAAAGAAAACATCAATTCAGACCCTAAAAATATCAAAAGATCAATGAAGTAATGCTAAGAACAATTTTATGCCAATAAATTCAATGTCAGATGAAATGGACAATTTTGAAAGATGCAAATTATAAAACCGACACAAGAAGAAACAGAAAACATGAATAGCCCTTTACCTACTTTAAAAAATTGAATTTGGAATTGAAAAATATTCTCACAAAGAAAACTCCAGACCTAGAGTTTATTCCTGTTGAAGAAATCATATTAATTTTACTCAAATTCTTTCAAAAAGTGGAGGAGGCTATGTGACCCATCTCATTTTATGAAATCAACATAGTCATAAAAATAACAAACCTGATAAGGACTTTAGACACAAAAAAATAAATTGCAGGCAAATATCACCCATGAACAAAAAGGTTAAAATCCTCAACAAAATAATAGCAAAACAAATGCAATAATATGTGAAAGGAATAATACATTATAACCAAGGGAAATTTATCCCAGGAATGCAAGGTAGATTTAATACGTAAAATCTATCAGTTTAATATGCTACACTAACAAAATAAAAAAATCATATAAACATTTCAAATAGATGTAAAAAAATATTTGATAAAGTTCAACATTCATTCATGCTGCAGACTTTCAGTAAACTAGAACTCAAAGATAACTTTCTCAATCTAATAAAGGCATCTGTGAAAAACTTCAGCCAACACTCTACTTAATGATAAAATTTTGAAGGCTACTTCCTAAGATTGAGAACAAAGCAAAGATATCTACACTCACCGCTTATATTAAAAACATTATAGTGGAGATTTTAGAATTATAATAAGGGAAATCTTTTTTAAAAAGGCAAAGGAAGAAAAAGAAAAGAAAGGAAGTAAAATTGCCTTTTTTTTTTTTTGGCCTTGCCACATAGGCTGTGGAATCTTAGTTTCCCCACCAGGGACAGAACCCGTGCTCCCTGCAGTGGAAGCACAGAGTCTTAACCACTATACTACCTAAAATTGCCTTTTTTTGCATACAGCATAATTTGTATGTAGAAAAATCCAATTAAAAAATAAATTACTGAAACTAATAAATGAATTTAACAAGCTCGTAGAGTACAAGTCAATATTTAAAAGCAACTGTATTTTCATGTTCTAGCAATAAACAATTGAAAGTGACATTTTTAAAATACCATTTGCTCTTACATCAACATTTTAATAGTTTTAGGAATAAATATAGCAAACTGTACAAGAACTTTACACTAAAAACTATACAATTTTGCTGAGAAAAGTAACTCAAATAAAGGAGAGATGCCATGTTCAAGGATTAGAAGCGCAATATTGCCAGATTACAGTAGCAATCATAATCCTAGTAGCTTCAGATGGAAATACTGAAAAAAAACAAAAACCAGAAAAAACCAGAATATCCAACACCATAATAAAAACAGAACAACAAATTCTGAGGGCTTCCTATGATGGTAAGTGATTAAGAGAGTGTTGTATTGGCTTAAGGATAGACATATATATCAATGGAGTAGAATAGAAAGTCCAAAAGCCAATCCCCATTAAATGTGGTCAATTGATTTTCATCAAAGACAGTAAGATAATTCAATAGGGAAAGAAAAGTCTTTTCAATAAATAGTGCTTGAATAACATAATGTCCATGTGGGAAAAAATGAAACTTGATCTTCTACCTCACACCATGAAAAAATATTTATTTCAAGATAATTCACACATCTAGATGTAAAAGCCAAAATTATACATATGATAGAACACACAGGGGAATATCCTGACAATTGTGGAGGAGGCTCAAAGATTTTTCAGGACACAAAAAGCACTAATTCAAAAATTTGATAAATTGTACATCACCAAAATTAAAAACCTCTGCATATCAAAAGACACAATTAAGAAAATAAAGACAAACCACAAACTGAGAGAATATATTTACCATTTATACTTCTGACAAAGGACTTGTATCCAAATATAAAGAACTACAAGTCAATAGAAAACAAGAGAACCAAATTTAAAAATAGGCAAAAAAACATCAACAGATCTTTATTTTAAAAACTATACGAGGACTTCCCTGGTGGCATAGTGGTTAAGAATCCGCCTGCCAATGCAGGGGACACAGGTTCTCCCTGGCCGGGGAAGACCCCACATGCCACAGAGCAACTAAGCCCGTGCACCACAACTACTGAGCCTGTGCTCTGTATTTGAAAAAAGCAAGCCACAACTGCTGAGCCCACATGCCACAACTATTGAAGCCCATGCGCCTAGAGCCTGTGCTCCACAACAAGAGAAGCCACCGCAATAAGAAGCCTGTGCACCACAATGAAGAATAGCCCCCGCTCGTCGCAACGAGAGAAAAGTCTGCTTGCAGCAATGAAGATCCAATGTAGCCAATAAATAAATAAATAAATTTATTTTTTTTAAAAAGTATATGAATGACAGACATGCTCATGAAAAAAAATGCTTAAAATCATAAATCAGAGAGATACAACTTACAACCATAATGAGATATCACTATATACCCACTTGAGTGACTAAGGTGGAAAAACCTGATAATACCAAATATTAGCAAAAAAAAAAAGATGATGCACCAGAACTCTCCTATTTTAGAATGTAAAATCCTAAAACCAGTTTGGAAAATGGTAAGGCAGTTTCTTACCAAGTTTATCATTCACCTAAACCAATGACCCAGCAATTCTACTCTCAGCTACTTACCTGAGAAAAATGAAACATGTCCACAAAGAGACTTTCATGAGAATGCTCAGAACAGCTCTATTTGTAATAGCAAAAGTGGAAACAATGGAAATGACCATTAATAGGAGAATGCATACACAAACTGTGGAATATTCATTTAATGAAATATTACTCAGCAACAAAAAGTAAGAAACCATTGATACTACAGCAACATGAAGGAATCTCAAGAAAAAGTTTGAGAAAAAGAATCCAAACTCAAAAGAGTACACCCAATGTAATTCCCTTTATATGAAATTCAAGAACAAGCAAGACTAGTCTATGGCAGAAATAAGACTAATCTATGGCAGAAATCAGAACAGAAAATGTTTCTTAGAGACAGAGGGCAGGATTCCCTGGAAAATGGCATGAAAGAGCTTTCTGTAGTGATGAAAATATTCTATATCTTTATGGGTGTTGGTTACATAGGTGTATACATTTGTCAAAATTCTTGCATAAGCATTTACTACATATAAATTATACCCCACTAAAAAAATAAAAAATTATACCCCACTAAAAGACAAATCCTAGGGGGAAAAAAATGATCAAAATTGACCCAACTGTAACTGAAAACTTGAATTGTTTGAAAATAACAAGGAAATCGATCAGTAGTTCAAAATTTTCTCAAAAACAAACTACTAGTCTTTTTTCAAATACAGAAAATCTGGGCTGAGATGGAGACATTGTGACAAGGACTGATGAGGCAGGGTAATAAGAAAACACTTAACTGATAAGCCAAGCTCACCTTTGAACTTAAATTTAAAAACCCTAAATAAAATATTATTAGACAAAGCCTAGCAATTTTTAAAAAGATACTACCTCATAACAATTTGAATGCAATGTGAGTTAAACATGGGAAAATATCTTATTGAAATTCACTGTATTAACTGGTTAAAGAAAAGTGTGAGTGGTAATTTCAACAGATGCAGATAAGAGGCATGGCCAAGGAACAAATTAAAAAATGCTCGATTTTACTAATAACAGAGAAATATGTTAAAATCACAAGATATTTTATGAACATTTGTTTGCCAAAAATTAAAAATACCAAGAGTTGGCTAGAATGTGGAACAAAGGAAGGCATGTACAGATGACAGTATAAATTGATAGACTCATTGTGGAAAACAATCTGTCATTACCTTCAGAAATGGGCTCATCCTCTGACCCAGCAATTAATTCCATTCCTAAGTATCCACACACTAAGAAACGAAAGAATGAACATGGCAATTAGCAGTGGGTGTGTGTTTTGAGATGAGTGGGGAAATGTGGATGTTTCATTGGAAGAGCAGTCTTAACTATAGGGTTTGGGAGTATTCATGGTCCCAGATTTGGAGATCAATGTAAGTGGTCAAAGCAATTAGGAAGATTATTGCTTGTATTGGATAAATATTTCAAGGTGGTTTTGCCTGATTCTTTGACACATTCCATTAATATAAAAATCCCTGTTCTGACTCTGTGTTCATCAAGCAATCTCCCATTTTCCCAAGTGTATCTGCCTATAGAAAGGTAATGTAACAATCACCTAGGTTTTGACTATTTCTGATTCCTGATAATAATTTCTGGATTAAAAAAAAAAAACTGGCCTCTGATTATGATTTGGCTTCTGATATATTTTGACTATAGGAAGAGAATTTTATGGTATGATGACCTGGTTATGTTTCTCACTGAATACATAAAATAGGCTCTGATTTGTATGACTCTTGTGTGCCCCTGAGTTAGCATGAGTTCCTTCCTCTGGGGCTGATCATCCTGGGGCTAATTCACAAGCATGATGTCTGGATCTTTGACAGACTCCAGATCCAGCTGTTCTTATGCTAGGTGACATCGCTATCTCACAGCCACTATCCAGTCCTTTTTGTTGATTCCTGCACTGATTACATCAACATTCAGCTAGTAATGAAAATTAAAGGTAAACAAGTTGAAATTATAATATATGAAGTCATTCCTGAAACTCCACAAATTTTGAAGTCAACTAGTTCTATTTTATAGGTATTATAGTATATTCAAAAATTTATATGAAAAAGTGCTGAACACAAACATAAGCACCTGTGTTTTGAAGTCGGTATTACGGAAAAGTTATGATTTTTTGAGAAAGTTGAGAACCTAATGGAGATAGGCATATCATGATTAAGAACTGACCAGTGGGTGAGCTAGCTACATGCAAGTTTACCTAGTGATGATTTTGTTATGAGATGGAAAATGGCAACATATATAGCCATATAAAACCAGCTGAACCTATTAGGACTTGAACCTGATAAACATATTTCTCAACAACCACACCTTATACCTCCTTTGGTTGAACTTTTCTTCCACATCTTTTTTACCTGTAAATGAATAATGCCCA
This sequence comes from Hippopotamus amphibius kiboko, assembly GCF_030028045.1. NCBI lineage: Eukaryota > Metazoa > Chordata > Mammalia > Artiodactyla > Hippopotamidae > Hippopotamus > Hippopotamus amphibius. The sequence goes on from NC_080191.1 coordinate 157,622,762, forward strand.
CTCAGTGCTGCCTCTGGTCTAATAATTCTGCTTGGCTCTCTTTGAAATTTTGGACAACATGCTTCTCAGGTGATTGTAATATGAGTCAAGTAGAAAAAGAGGTTGTCAACAGTCCCAGTGAGGTCCTAAGCCTTGGCAGTGGGTTTCATGCAAGCCTGGTGCTGTCACAGCATCAATCAGCGCTGGAGCACACTGTTATTATCACAACCAGTCATCCCCGACTGCAATCACAACAGGAGAGAGGAAAGCCTGCTCTTCACAACTGACTGCAAGCAGCTTGATCCCTGTAACCTTGAGAAGTACCGAATGTCACAGGTGGGAGTTCCCTGTGGCACAACTACATATCCTTTTCTCCCACTGCACCGCCCCTCTCTCTCCAAGTCTTCATTCTCCTCCAACTGGAAGATAGTCATGAGTGAGACTGAGCACTGGGATTTGGCTATAAGCCAAAAGGACAAACTGAAAGTACCACAAAAGTGAAGGAAATGTATAATTTTGGACTGCTGAGGAGGAGAATGCAAAATCCAGAAGCAGAAGCTTCAGTCTCTGGGAGCACTTGACAGTGTTCTTTGTGAATGAAAACTGATCACTGGCTTCAGCTAGTGATCCTTATTAAGCAAGGCCCATTTCTGCACAAAACAATGAAGAAAGTAAGGTTTATCATCTTTGTTTGCCACTTTCATTTCCTGCCTTTTTTCCCTCTCCTGTTATAAGGACATTTTCCCCTAAGTTGACCAAAATCTACCTTTCCTGGTGACCAGACTAGCCTTTGATTCATATTGATGTTGCAAAGAATCATTCATATTGCAATCCACACAAATGTTTAAGGGCCTGCTATACTTTATTGAGATGCTTTTTCTAGATGATTTGGATATGAATGGGGGATAACATGTCAATTTAGAGAAATGAAGCTTGATTAGTGAATGTTTGCTCCTCTCAATCCAGGCTCAATTGCTGCTTAGTCGGTCTAGAACTAGATATCATTTTCTCATGTGTTGGTGAGAACAGCATGTTGGACTAAGCTTATTTAAACTAATAACAATCACAGCAACAGCTGCTATCCATTAAGTGCCTATGTATTCCACTTACCAGATGCTTTACTTAAGTCATCTCATCAGTCATCAAACAACATTATATGTATACTATTATTTTTATTTCACAGATGAGGAAATCAACATAAGTAATTCTAAGTAACTAAACTTTAGAGCTAGTGAAGGGCAGAGCTAGACTTTGAAAGTCCTTGACCTCTCCACTATACAACAATATCCCAGTAACACAAAAACTTCAGTTAAATTCTAAAATTAAACCACTTAAACCAGATAACCAATGTAGCAACAGAATATAGTTGTGACACTGAAAGAGGCATTTAGAGCATATTTACCTGCTTTATCCATCTACCTCAAAGGATGATTAAAGAGCTTCTCCAAAAACCTTTCTTTTAAGAAGACCAAACTACTAGAGTAAATCTCTGTTTCATTATTTTTAAAAAAAAAAAACCATTATATTCGTATACCTGGACCACAAATGTAGCCTCAATGCATTTTAAAAAGAAGAAATAGTACAAGCAACATTCTATGACTAAAATGCAATAAAAATAAAAGTAAAAATAAAATCAAAAACTAAAAAGGAAATTTCGGCTAGAAATTAAAAACATGTTGTTAAATAACATCTGAGTCAAAAACATTAAATTGAGTGGAAGAATCCAGACACTAAAAGTACATAGTGTACGATTTTATTTATATGACGTTAGTAAACAAAACTGATCCATGATGATAAAGATAAGAATAGTGGTTACCTCTGAGTATTAACTGAGAATGGGCACAAAGAAACTTTTTGGTGGATGAAGATAGTCTAAATCTTAATTTAAATGGTAATTATATGAGTGTACACATAAGCAAAAATTCATCAAGCTGTACACTTAAAATCTGTCCATTTTAATGTAAGCAAATTATACCTCAATTCAAATAAGAGAAATCAATGTAATTCACCACATTAAAAATTAGATTAAAATTATATTATTACTCCATAGTTACAGAAAAGGAATTTGAGAAAATTAATCACCTATTTACTTTAAAAAAAGAAACTGTTAGAAAAACTAGGACTAGGAGGAAACTCCCTTAATCTGATAAAAGGTGTAAAAAAAAAATCCTACTGCAAACTTAATACTTAATGTTGAAGTACTAACACTCTCCTCTCAAACTAGAAACGAAGCAAAGATGCCCATTATCACCACTTTTACTCAACATGGTACTGGAGGTCCTAGCCAGGGCAATAAAGCACTGACATTATTTGCAAATTGACATGATTGTGCATGCAAAAATCTAAAATTATTTAGAGATAAATTATTATATATACTGAATTAGCAAGGTCTCAATATCCAATCAAATTACAAAAAAATAATTGTATTTTATAAACAAAATTATGAGAAAAATAGCATTTACAATAGCATCAACTTTAAATACCTTAGAATAAATCTAATAAAGTATGCACAAAACTTCAACACAGAGAACTTTAAAAAATTATTGAGAGAAATTGTAAAATCCCTAAATAAATAAAGAGATATCTTTTGTTCATAAATTAGCAGACTTGGTGAGTAAGTGTTAATTCTTCACAAATAAATTAATAGATTCAATGCAACTACAATCAAAATCCCAGCAAGTGTGTTTGGAGGGAGAAACTGACAAGTTTCTAAAATTTATTTTTTTTAAATGCAAAGAACCAAGGACAGACAAGGTAGGTTTGGAGAAGAATATATACCTATATATTCTTGGAGAACCTATACCACTGGATATCAAGCTACATTAAGGCAGTGTGACACCAGTTCAAGCTTAAGCAAATGGACCAGTGAAATAGAAGAGGGACACTTGATTTATGGCAGAGGTCACATTACAGCATCATAAGTGGAGGAGAATTCTCTACAAATTTTGGTGGGTCAATTGGATATCCATACAAAAAATATTAATTTTGATTCTCACATTAAACCATATACTTCAGTTCTAGACAGATTGTAGATTTAAATGTGATGGGTAAAACAATTAAGCTTTTAGAACATGAGGTAGGAGAATACCTTCTCAAAGACTTCTCAAATAGAAAAAAAAAAGCACTAACCATAAGGGGAAAAATGATAAGTTGAACTACATTAAAGTTTAGAACTTCTGCTCATCAAAAGACTCAGAGACTGAAAAGGAAAGCACAGAGTAAGAGTTCATGTTTGCACTTCTTAAATATGATAAAGGTTTTGTATCTAAATATATATAAAGAATCTCTTTAAATAAAAAAAGACAGACAATCCAATAGAAACATGGGCAAAAGAATTGAACAGGCATTTTATAAATGATCATATCCAAATGAATAATAAAACATGTGAAAGTTGCTCATTGGTCATCAGGGAAGTGCAGATCCAAAACCAGAATAGCTACATTTAAGATGACTGATAATACCAAGATAATAAGGATGTGGAGCAACAGGAACTCTTATAAACTGTTCTGGGGAGTGTAAATTGGAACAACCATTTTTAAAAACTTTTTGGAAGTATTTACCAAAGCTGGACACATGGCATGATTCATGACCAGCAAGTCACCTTGTAAGTATCTACCACGTGGAAAGGCTCATATGTGTACCAGGAGCCATGTGTAAGAACGTTCATAGTAGTAATATTCTTAGCTGGCCACCAAATAGAAACAATCCATATGTTAACATTAGAACAGATATTAAATTGTAGTATATTAGTAAGTGGAACTTTATCCAGTAATTAAAATGAATGAACTATTGTTACATGCAGCAGCATGGAATAATCTCACATATGTAATGCTGAGTGACAGACGCTAGACCCAAAGGAGAAGCAAGACTCTATAATTCCATTTATATAGAATTGACAAACAAGTGAAATGAATCTAAGGTTTTGGAATTCAGATAGTAGTTACCTACCTGAGGAGCAGGGAAGTTGTAGTGACTGGGAGGAGACAGTAGGGTTTCAGAGTGTACTATTTCCAATAATGTTCCACACCTTGATAGGGATCAGGGCTATGCATGTGTGTACACTTTGTGACAATTCATTGAGATGTATGATTTACTCCATTTTTGCATATTATATGTCAGTGAAAAAATAATTTATTTAAAATATGAAGACAGTACAAATACACAAAATTAAAAATGACAAATAAGAGATAGTTATCAAAATGAAGGAAACTTTTAAAAAGACATGAGACTGGACAAGAGGGCAGACAGCAGTATCAAGCAGTATCAGCAGTATTTCATCTTGTGGAACTGATAACCACAGCCACAGAAAGATAAAGAAAATGAAAAAGCAGAGGACTTTGTACCAGATGAAGGGACAGGATAAAACCCCAGAAAAACAACTAAATGAAGAGGAGATAGGCACCCTTACAGAAAAAGAATTCAGAATAATGATGGTGAAGATGATCCAGGACTTTGAAAAAAGACTGGATGCAAAGATCGAAAAGTTTACCAAAGACCTAGAAGAATTAAAGAGCAAACAAACAGAGATATGCAACACAATAACTGAAATGAAAAATACACTAGAAGGAACCAACAGCAGATTAACTGAGGCAGAAGGGCAAATAAGTGAGCTGGAAGGTAGAATGGTGAAAACCACTGATGCAGAGAAGAATAAGGAAAAAAGAATGAAAAGAACTGAAGGCAGCCTAAGAGACCTCTGGGACAATGTTAAATGTGCCAACATTTGCATTCTCGGTGTTCCAGAAGGAGACGAGAGAGAGAAAGGACCCGAGAAAATATTGGAAGAGATTATAGTTGAAAACTTCCCTAACATGGGAAAGGAAATAGCTACCCAAGTCCAGGAAGCACAGAGAGTCCCAGGCAGGATAAACCCAAGGAGAAACACGCCAAGACATATAGTAGTCAAACTGACAAAAATTAAAGACAGAGAAAAGTTATTAAAAGCAACAAGGGAAAAACGACAAATAACATACAAGGGAACTCCCATCAGTTAACAGCTGATTTCTCAGCAGAAACTCTGCAAGCCAGAAGGGAGTGGCATGATATATTTAAAGTGATGAAAAGGAAGAACTTACAACCAAGAATACTCTACCAAGCAAGGATCTCATTCAGATTTGATGGAGAAATCAAAAGCTTTACAGACAAGCAACAGCTAAGAGAATTCAGCACCACCAAACTAGCCTTACAACAAATGCTAAAGGAACTTCTCTAAGTGGGAAACAAAAGAGTAGAAAAGGACCTACAAAAACAAAAACAAAACAATTAAGAAAATGGTAATAGGAACATACATATCAATAATTACCTTGAATGTAAATGGACTAAATGCAGCAACCAAAAGACACAGACTGGCTGAGTGGATACAAAAACAAGACCCATACATATGCTGTCTACAAGAGACCCACTTCAGACCTAGGCACACATACAGACGGAAAGTGAGGGGATAGAAAAAGTTATTCCATGTAAATGAAAATCAAAAGAAAGCTGGAGTACCGATACTCACATCAGATAAAATAGACTTTAAAATAAAAAATGTTACAAGAGACAAGAAAGGACACTACATAAAGATCAAGGGATCCATCCAAGAAGAGGAGACAACAATTATAAATATATATGCACCCAATATAGGAGCACCTCAATACATATGGCAAATGCTAACAACTATGAAAGAGGAAATGCAAGGCAGAAATAGAGACACAGATGTGGAGAGCAAACACGTGGACACCAAGTGGGGAAAGTGGGGAGGTTGGGGGGGATGAATTGGGAGATTGGGATACCAAATTGTACATGCTAATTATATGCTGTTTTTTGTCTGTTAAGTGTATCTCAATAAAAGTTCTAAAAAAAAAAAGACAACACACACACACACAAAAAGACATGAGACTGCTTTGCACAACTCAATGCAAATAAATTTGAGAACCTAAATAAAATGTATTATTTTTGAGAAAAATACAATATACCTTAATAGAAACAGAAAATCTCAACAGTCTAGTTACCATAAAAGAAATAAACAGTTAAAAGGAAATAATACAATTATTTATGTGGAAAATGCAAAAAAACAAATGAAAAAGATTTTTAGAATAATAACAGAATTTAGTAAAGTGGCAGTTTAGAAAATCATGCAAAAAATCAATAGCCTTCATCTATACAAACAAAACAGTTAGAATACGCAGTAGAAAATCTTATACGATTACCAAAGAAAGGAAAAAATACTAGGAGTAAACTTGGCTAAAAATGTTTCAAATTTATGTGAGGAAAACTGTAAAATGCCCTGAAAGACCAAAAAAGGGTGGGGGGGGAGACATACTGTGTTTTTGGATTATAAAACTCATTAGCTAAAAATGTCAATTCTCTCTCAGTTCAATTTTTAAATACAGTGCAATCTTCAGAAAAATACAATCAAGGCTTTTTCTAGAACTAGACAAAATGATTACAAATTTCATATGGAAGAAAAGTAGCCAAGAAAACCCTGAAAAAAGAAGAGCAATGGGACTGGGAGGAGGGGGTGCAGGAGCAGGAGTCTAGCCTTATTAGATATTAAAATAGTTATAGCTTCTATAAGGAAACCAGTCTGGTATGAATAAATGGACTGACCAATGTAACAGCATAGGAAATCCAGAACTAGATCCAATGCACTTGGAAATGCAGTACACAAAAAGGGCAGCATCTCAAATCGATGGGGAAAAGATGCACTTCTATTATAAGATGCTGGGATAACTTGCTAACCATGTGAAAACACACAAAATTAGGCCCATTCTTCATAGCACACACAAAAATAAATTCAAATGTAGCACAGTTAAATGTTAAAGTCTAATGAAGCCATCCGAATCCTAGAAATACTACTTGGAAAAACACAGAATTTCTTTTTAATTTGGGAAGAGGGCTTCTTTCCAAACTATGACTCAAGACCCAGAAGAAAGAAAAGGAAAAGTGATACATATAATAATGCACAAATTTTTTAATTAAATAGCAAAATAAACACCATAAGCAAAATAAAATGTCAAATGGCAAACTGGATAAAATATTTGCAACTTATATTACAAAGAGTTAATAGCCCAAAATAAAAAGCTTTTAAAAATTGACAGGCACAAAATCCTATAGGTAAATGGACTAGAAATAAGAGTAGATACTTTAATCAAAAAGAAATACAGGGACTTCCCTGGTGGCGCAGTGGTTAAGAATCTGCCTGCCAGGGCAGGGGACACAGGTTTGAGCCCTGGTCCAGGAAGATCCCACATGCTGTGGAGCAACTAAGCCCATGTGCCACAACTACTGAGCCTGCACTCTATAGAGCCCACAAGCCACAACTATTGAGCACATGTGCCACAACTACTGAAGCCCACGCACCTAAAGCCCGTGCTCCACAAGAGAAGCCTCCACAATGAGAAGCCCATGCAATGCAACGAAGAGTAGGCCCTATTCATTGCAACTAGACAAAGCCCGCATGCAGCAATGAAGACCCAGTGCAGCCAGTAAATAAATAAGTGAATGAATAAATAAATAAATAAATAAATATTTTAAAAGATAAATAATAAAAAAAGAAAAGAAATACAAATGACCCTTAGTTATATGAAAAAATGTTCAACCTTCTTCTTAATAAGAGAAATGTCAATTAAATCTATCCAGATGTTTTACAACGAAATCTTTGGTTGAGGCTCTGGTGAGTCACTTTTATGCTTTACACGTGGAGATGACAAAATGGTACAAATCCTATGGAAAGGAGTTTGACAATAAATATTCTAATACATTTACTCTTTGACACGAAAATCCTCCTCGTAAAAATCTGTCACAGATATACACTGGCAAAATATGAAAAGACATTTAAATACATCAAATGCACAAAACCATTCATTATAACACTATTTGGGAAAGCAAAATATAGTACTATAAACAACCCAAATTAATAGGGAAGAGCCAAGTCACTTTTGGCATATGCACACAATGGAGTACGAGCCTCCTGTAAAAAGGAACGCAGAGTATCTCTATTCACCATGCTATGCTAGGAGAAAAAGACAAAGTGGAAAAGAGGATGTATGGTAATATAATTGTGTAAACATATGTATACTAGCTCTGTACCTAGTTTGGCAGCATAACCACACAGAAGGAAAATATCCCAGGTAATCTTAAAATGCAGTGTTTGGAATATTCATCCCTATTGGAATATATTCTAAGGACCAAAGAACTGCAAACACAACTTAAACTGTCTTCAGTAACCATATTGTTGGTTATAGTCTTAATATTATTGGTCTGATCTTGTTATATGTTTATTGTAGGATAAAGCAAATAAGTAATTATTTTAAGGCCAGAATCAGGAATGTTGGTGTAGAACAAAACGATGCAGATTTAAGAAGAGTTTAAGTAAAAATGCTATAGTCCTGAATTTGAATTGGAAGTATCAGCATGAAATTATGATGTATTTTGTCTTAAAAAATACTTATTTCTCAACTCTGTCCACCCAAAAAGGCCTAGAAGCAGTGACCAATCCAGAAGCAACAGGCACTCCTACTATCCAGGTGTTGACCTTTAGATACTACTTCCCATTAAAAGGAACCATGGCTTCTTGGGAAAATGGCAGACTCTAGGTGTGGGGCAGGAAATGTACAACAGTGTCATACCACAAAGCATGAAAAATATTAGGGCTAATTAGGATTCTGCCAAATGGACTCAATAGCCAACTTGAAAAGGCCTCCACTAGCTAAAAACGGAATAATGTGAGCAGAAGTAACAACAATATCTAAAATGGATTGAAACATGTCAAGTATGTTTAAATTCATGAGTTCACAATGATACTTTTAAACATTTATTGATTACTTTTGGAAAATGTTAGAGATCTAACACTATTTTGGAAACTGGTTAATACCATGAAAGTATTATTGTATGAACTGTACCTCAAGGTAAAGAAATATTTGATAAAGAATACTTTAAAAAAATTATTTATTTATTTATTTATTTATTTATTGGCTGCATTGGATCTTCATTGCTGCATATGGACTTTCTCTAGTTGTGGCAAGTGGGGGGATGCCACTCTTCATTGTGGTGTGTGGACTCCTCACTGCAGTGGCTTCCCTTGTTGCAGAACACAGGCTCTAGGCATGCAGGCTTCAGTAGTTGCAGTGCACAGGCTCAGTAGCTCTGGCTCAGGGGCTCTAGAGCACAGGCTCAATAGCCTTGGCACATGGGCTTAGTTGTTCTGCGGCATGTGGGATCTTCCTGGGGCAGGGGTCGAACATGTGTCCCCTGCATTGGCAGGCAGATTCCTATCCACTGCGACACCTAGGAAGTCCAAGAATACTTCTTTAGAGAAGTATTTAAGCTAGTAATTGAAGAAGAAACAATGGAACAGTGCATTTTGCAGATCTTAATGAATTAATTGATTTAGGCAATGATCATTAATGGCTGTTAACATCTCAAAAAGAGAGACAATCAGATACCATATGCCTCCTGACAGGTGTACAAAATACCACTTACGAAATATTCTTGTAGATAAAAAGTCAAACCTGAATCTGATCAACCCTCTATATCAAGTTATCAATTAATGGGAAAAAGAGGGAAGAGAAAATATTCAGAGCAATAGCAAGGTGATATGAATAGAAAAGTGCACAAACGAAAAACTCCACAGGACAAACAACCTCAACAGATAAGCTGTAGAAGAAAAAAGATAGAAGTTACATATTAAATAAGCCTTAAGAGATATATTAATCAATTACAATTTATGGGCCTTATTTGGATCCTAATTTAAACAAACTATGTATGTGCAAAATAGCCAGGAAATCTTTAACTGACCATATATCAAAGATGTTATTAATTTTTAGTATGATCTTATGGGATTGTTTTTTAAAAGAGTCCTTATTTTTTAAAGATACATACTGAAATGTTTACACTTGAAATTATATGCTATCTCAATTTGCTTTAACAGAACCAAGCAAGGGAACAGAAATAAGATTGGACATAAATTGATAACTGTTGATTCTGGATGGGAGTTCATAGGAGTTTGTTATACTATTCTCTCAACTTGCTCATGTTTGAAATTTTTATAATAAATTTTTAAAATTTAAAATGTTATTGTTCATTTTCATTCATTTACCCTTCATTCAAAATTTACTGAGCAACTACTAAGGATTTGAAAGAAACAGCAACAACAAAACAAATTTGAATTTGCCTAAATCTGGAAAAAAAGTTACTGTAATAATACAAAATAGAAAAAATAAGGGTAGAATCTCTTTTAATAAAGATGTTCTCTCCTTCTCCATCCAGGTCACAGTGAAAACATTCTATTTTACCAGAGCCAAGATAAATCCCTTAGGAATTGCTACTTGACCTCTCCTCATTTACAAAAAGCAAAACAAAACAAAACAAAACTCTTGGATAGGTCTCTACAAGGTGAACATCACTTCACCTGTGGGTAAATTAATGAAGCAGGTAAGCTAGTTTTCATTAGTCTCACAATACCCTTTACAGGGCCCCCTTTTTTTTTTTTTCTTTTTTTTTGCCTTTACACAGATGCTTTTCAGACCTACCACAGTCCTACACTCTTGCCTTTGGTAAACTTGCTTTTTAGTGGAAAATGCTACCTTTACAGGAGGTTGTAATTTTTATTACAACCCAGAGAGTTACGTTATTATTTCCACTCTTCAGATGAGGAAATAGAGGCTTAAATTTAGATTTATGACATAATATTAGAAACAAGCACAAACTTTGACTTGGAATCCCATGGAAAGGACTCAAAAAAGAAAATCATAGTCTTCTAAGGAGTTTTCAAGAAAAGAGAGTCACATTTCAAAACATGGGTAGGCATGTCTGTGTTCTCCCCATGGAATAAGGCTGACTATGGGAGACCAGGAGTAGATTTAAACCCACCCATTGGAGAGGACAGGTACTGAGGATAGGTCTTGAGAGGCAGCCCAGGCCATAGAGAATCCATGGTACCCAAAGTATTTGACCGCAGATGAAAGATGGTAGTTCTTGCAAGTGGCTGGAAAAGTTAGAGGCAATATATGTGAAAGACTTAGTCTTTAGCGGTCAATGAAGAGAAAGTAAATTATTATTCCTGGAGGTAGAACCACCAAAGCAATGCAAATTCTTATTCTGGAAAAACCATGGGACAAACAGATGGTCTACACTGGATTTCATGCAGGGAAAAAGACAGAGGTCAAGAGGCCATCATCAAGGCAAAAGGTGAAAGTAGACTGGCTGCAAGAATGGCCTGTTGCAGCATCACTCAATGCTTGAACTAGGAGTGCTTACAATTTCTCCTTAGCTAACCTACAGGTGAGTGTCTGAGGGTGTGCGCGTGCACATGTTTAAGGGGGAAGAGGGAGGGACTGACTTTATTGGACAAAAAGGGGACAAGAATCTGAACTACAAAAACTATACTATGCAACCACTCCTAATTGGGGCATATTTAGCTACAGGAGCTCATTGATTAAGCAATTCTGTGATCATTGCACTGAGGCCAAGAGCACTTTCTTTGGAGCTCAGAGCCAAAGTGTGAATTTTAACTCTTTTGCTTACTAGCTTTGGGACTCTCACAAGTTATTTAATCTATCTGAATCCAGGATTTACAGGATTCTGTAAAGTTTCACTTTGGGCTTTCATCAAAACATACTTTTTGTTGTACTGCCAGAATTTCACAACTGAAAGATGAAAACTCAAGAAAGAATGTACTGAAATGGACAAATGATTTAATGCCAGATTAGATCACTGTAGCATCAAATACTCTCCATGTATGGGTCTCAGATCTTGGTGGGGGGAGGGTCATACCTATATCTTCCTTGAACATTTTGAAATCTAGATCCCTAACTCCAGATTTTATTTGGCATTCCTTTCCTTGACTAGTAGGAATACACTCTACACATATCCCAAAATTCCTGTCACTTACATTTCATCAACTCTTTCCTTCTTGCTTCCTTCATTTTCTCATTTAAATTAAGAAGATAATTGGCCTGGAGAAGGTTTGGAATGAATTCTACTTCTTGTAATTATAAGAAAAAGGAATCACTTTACAGATTTTAAAAGATATTAGAAAAGCATTATTATTACTGGGATTATGCCTGTTTTCTGTTTCGGCATAGAAATTCTCATAGTTCAACATAGAAATTCAACATGGTTCACAGAAATTCCCAGCTTGGGAATAAAGTTGAGCTAGTCACAGGAAAGGTACCCAGAGTGTTGTACTTCACCAATAGCACTGATCCCAACTTACTCATAATATCTCTCCAATGAACTTCTAGTCATCATAGGCAGTCTTTTACACAATTCATGTTTCTGTATGTCATACATTAGAATGAAACAAAGACCAGCCAAATGCCATAAACCACCCAGAAGCCTCTTTGCTGCCTTAAGGAGGCCAACAAATCTATTCTTATTGGTATTCCTGTAAACCCCTATAAATACTGGTTAGTCTTCCATGGCCATTTAAGAGACTTTTATATGGTTTTTGAAATGCTCTCCAGCCATATTGCTTTTATCTTTTTTTTTCTTTATTGATTTTTCTCCTTAAGACTTTAATTCACTCTTCTGAGGTTGCTACAGTCAAGAGAGAAATTCTGCAGATCACATAGAGATAACATTCTAACCCAGACTGGGTCACATGCATCTCACATAAGAATACCAGCTTCCTGCAGATAACTGGTCCTTTCCTGCGTTTCAAGCCCTTTCGGTCCCGCTTTTCATTTTTTTTCTGTCCTTAGTATTTGAGACTTAATCTTTCTTCAGTCTTATTCTTCACGCTGAGCTCATCTGAAATGTACCAATAATTGCTACCAGCTAAATCTGGTTTCATCATTCTGAAAATTCCTCATTGAAACCAGCCCTGTGGAATAGGAATCTGATCATTTTTTGCAGGTTAAAGTGACATTTGGGATGTAGCTCTGCCAATACACTATAGTGTAAGCATAAATAATTCCTGGGTGAATATGATTATATTTCTAAGAGGTACAAGTATATAACATTTGGCTAAATGCTTTAACAAAACATCATTTAATTTGATTAAAGCAATACCTAAGTGGAAGTATTTTTTTAGATCATGTGGTGACTAAACCTTTATAAAGTTTAATATTCTGCTGAAAAATATCTTTAGTTTTGAGTGGTAGGTAAACCAAGTTCTCAATGCACTGGGAGATTGATAGCTTAATCTATTCTACCTTCCAGATGTTGCAGCTATTAAATTCATGAATATTTCCTGAGTTCCTACATTGTGCTAGGCATTGTGTGAGTTAAGAGTACAGAGTTAAAAGAGTCTCAAGTCACAGTAAATATGTGTACATTACAAATATGCAAACAAGTTAATGACGTGAAAAAAACATTGAAGTATATTCTATGCTTGAGCCTATCTGGGCAATCGACAAAGTCTTCCTAGGGAGGCAACATTAGATGTTTTAGATTAAAATATCTTCAAAGAAGATCACTAATTTATTCCTTTATAAGTTCAGCCTTCATCCCTTAGCCTGAGCTCATCACTTACAATTCTGTCATTTAGACAGTACTGGCAACATTTCACAACTTATTCCAAGTTTCCTCCCAATATCACTATTAGATATAAGAGGGACACAAGTCATGTCTACGAACGATGTAATGTTGATTGGAAGGCTTCCTTTCCTTCTTCCTGGTGTCATGTTTCTTCCCCTAGCCCACTGGCATCAACCCTGTGTCTTAACCCAGTTACAACCCGTTAAAGTGCTAGTTGCTAAGTAAAAGGCTAACTTTTATCCTTCTATATGTTTGCATTTTAATAAATAATAGGAAGAGCAAAATGACTGGGAAATTCAAAACAGTAAAACTATAACAGGGAATGACTGGCATAGGGTTGATGTTTGGAGAATAGAGAGCCGTTGGGGCCATTTCCACAGATTAAATAATGTAGAAGCCATGGTACAGTATACTCATAAAAGTAGTGATGGGATAAACATCTCTACTCCAGCTTAATGGGCACATTCATTTTTCTGAAAGTAACAGAACAAAAAATAGAGTTGGCAGGATCTAAGTGTCTTAACATCTCTGTTCCTAGTTCTTCCTATTAAACCATCCTACATTACCTCTTAGTATTTCTTAATTAATTTTATTAATTTAAATAGTTCAATTAGCAACGATATCCACTTGCATACTAATTTATAACTTACACTCTTATTCTCACATTCTCTCACTTAATCCCCAAAACAACCAATGAGGAAACTGAGACGTGGAGTTACAAGATTTGCCCAAGGTTACACAGCTAGTAGCAGAGTTGGTATGTGAAGCCAAGGTGCGTGTCACTGTCACCTCTCCTCTGCCAGGGTGGATGCTGCTGGTCTGTTTGGCCTCAGCAAACTCCTACCACTGCCCACTGTGTGCCCAATTGAAGAAACCAATTTCCCATTCAGAGGCAGCTCTTCTGTAGTCAAGGATATAAAAATAGATGTGCTCAGAACTTTCCTTCAAATCCTCCCAAGGTCCATTCAAACAACACCGAATTGCTGAAGCCAGGCATTTTAACTTTTATTATTTTTGTATTTATTTTTTTATTATAGAGCACAGAATATGTTGCATATTTATAACACCAAAAGAGAAAGCATGCAATCCCCACTGCAACCAATAAGTTCCAAGGCACAAAGGCCCCAGGAACCCTGGATACAGCAAATCTTCACCCTGCCATCCCTTCTTGACTGGTATGAGTGAACTTCCTGTGTGATTCTGAGGTGGAGTCAGCTGAAGTCATAAGAGTTGGCAACTCGTACTCCTCTGTAGACGGCATTCATTTAGGAAGCTTGACTGGTGGCTTCACAGGATTGGAGAAAGGGGGAGGGGGAGCTGAAGAGAGGAGGAGGAGCCCTGGGCAGAAGTCCAAGTTCCGTGGCACTGGCCCCACGGAACTCTGGAAACAAGAATCAGGCATGGGCTGCACAGGTTCCAAGTCACAGGGCTTCCATGGCTGGCAAGCGTCGAGCCGGAAATTCAGCTGAATAGAGCCCTAAATGTTTTTTTGTTTGACATTCATGCTTAACAGAAAATGATGAATCCATTAGCAACTCCTTCCGTTGCCAAAAGAAACAGACTTGCACTTGTAGATTGCTTTCATTCTGTGCTATCAAGCCACTGCATGTGCTGCTTTTACAAAGCTGACAGTCATCTATCATTTTTAAATGGTTTTAGAGGTACAGTCGTCTTTGTCTGAAGTGTGTGGATGTGTCAGCGTGAATGCGACTCATTAAAACAGACTGACCCAAACAGTTTAAATAGGATTCACAGTAGGGGGAAAATGTTTTATTTGAGGTTTGTTTGGAATTATTTTGAAGTTTGTCACTAATTTTGAAAAACAATGGGCTCATTTTCCCAACTTCTTTTTCTTCCCTGTGATGTGTTCAAGAGAACAAATAGCTATATTATATGCTGTCTCAAAAACATGCTCTTTTGGAAATGAAGAAAGATTCTATGATTATGAAATTTCAAGAGTTCCCTTGTGCTCTAGAACATTCCATATACTTAAATGACTTCATGAAACTCCCCCAAGTTTCTCTCTCTCTCCTGAGCCTCTGACCTCCAGCCCATAAATGACATATTTGAACGTAATTTTTAGACCCGTTTTTCATCATTTAGATTAGCCTCTCAAGGAATACCTTTTGAAGTCAATGATGTAACATATGGATTAAATCTTCCATAAAATGGGTTTAAATATTAAGAGGAGAGCACCTGGCTGTATGCATCTGGGTTCCATAGGACATCATTTTATTTTAAATGCTTCAAGATGTTCAATAAAAATTGAATATGGCCAAACTCATCTCCACTGTGAGCCTGTGGGCCTTCAACTTGCTCCCCAATGGCTCTGTACTCTCTCTCTCTCTCCTCTCACCCAACACTGATATTAAGTTCCTAAAGCAATAATAGAAGGGTAAATTGTAGAAATTAAGATCCAAGAAGATTCTCACATATCAATGATGATGAAAGTAATTTGTCAAGAGTTTCAGTGTGGCTAGTATGTTGATCTTTTGAGTTTTATATGTGGTTACAGAGGGAGATACTCAAAATATTTACCACATATAAGTACTGGGCATAGCCAGTCAGAACAGTCCCCACAGCAGGGTCCTGGAAGCCCCTTGCTAGGGCAAATGCTAATCCTTAGGTTGAGGTTGCTGGATGCAGGATGACAACAAGGAGGCTGGGGCAGTAGGTGAAGGTAGGTTGGGAGTGATGAGAGTGGCTATTTATCAACCAGCAGAGAAGTATTTCATTATTTTAATGCCTTGCTCTATCAGTGTAAATTGGCTGAATTCCTGCCCCAGTTTTACCATCTCTTGCTCATCATGACATAGATTCCTAGGACTCGAGAAAACAAAAACAGGAATACCCCCATTAGTGTTTTGGCCTTACTCTATAGTCTACCACTTCTTTTTGTGCAACCTCAAATCAACCAAGCACCTGCTAAGGCCCAAGAGCTGTACAAGCAGCTCGCACAGGAATGAACGGTTGTTGGAAGTGAGGGATAAGGGAGAAACCCTAAGAAAAAGGTGACCTAGTGATTATGGTATAAAAAACATTTTAAAATAAGAACAATTTCTTAGTCTTCACCCTATTTTACCCAAAAGACTTCTAGATTTTTAGCACTTGCAAGGCCTGTTTGTAGAATAAAAAATATAAAACATATATTTAACATGTCACATGTTTCCCTTAAGGAGCTATAATGATTTGACAAATTAACCAATTCAATCATTTCTTCCCACCACCACTCCCAAAAGAAGTAAATTCAGGGCAAATATTATAATACCCATTTTTCAGATGAAGAAATTAATTTTTAAGACCCTAAGGCTCAAACCAACCAAGGACCAGTTCGAGTCAAGTCTCTTGCATTCAAGGCTTCTTTGACAGAATTGCCAAGTGGTCTGACCACAAGTAACATTCATGTAGGAACAGGATGGAGGAATATGACAATTCTACGACCTCTTTCTTTGCAGAAGTACAATTGGACATCGCTAGTGTAACTTAAGACACATTAGAGCTTGAAATACACATCAAATATAATAAGGAATGTATTGCTTTTATAGAAAAAGCAATGACAAAAAGAATTGTGCATAAAAATATAATTAAAAGCATTTGTTACTAAAAACAAAACAAAACAAAACAGCATAGAAGACCAAGAGAGAGATGGGAAGTTACATTCCTTCTAAAGGATGTGAGCCAGAATATGGCCGTACACATCCGATTTTCTCAGGCAACACAACTATAGCAGGAGAATGCATTTCTGACCAAACCCTCAAAACTTAAGTCCAAAATATTTTATTTAAAATATCAGTTTATATGCTACATACAATTATAAACTCAATTATGTTTATGTAAACAAATACACACTCTATAAAGATTCAGAAGGGCTGAAATTGTAACAACGCCATGCATTATATTTAATAACAGGAGATCAAAGGCAGGCTTCAGAGTCAGAATGCTTATGTTTGTATTCCAGCGTCACCGCTTTACGGCTGTACAACCTGGGACAAACTACTCCCTCTGGTCCCTGCTTATAAAATGGACATATTAACACATAGTGAAGTGGTGAGGATTAAATGAGCTATGTTTCCCAAATTCCAGCAGAATGATTGACAGAGAGTAGATATTTGGGTACCTCCCTCTCACTGACATTTTTCACTCCACTTTTTCATTGGACTTTTCCCTTTAGCATTCAAAGACATAAATGATTGAGTTATTGGTCTTTCTGCTGCAAGTTTGGAATTTCCTTGAAAACAATGCCAATACAGCTTCCAGAATACTTGGCTCCTCCTCTTTTGGTCATTTGGTTCTCTTTCAAGTGGAAGAGATATACCCCGGCCCCCTATAGAAGCAGGTGTAAGTTACCGAACTCTCCCCCTTTCTTTATTGTGCTTCCTCTTAAGAAAGTGCAATGCATCTTTGGAGTTTACAGTGAGCAAATACAAGGAAAAACAAAGAAGAGAATTGTCAAATAAGGGAAAATTTCATAAATTATTTATATAATCCCATTCATTAAGTGTTGATTCTGCTCTTGACTGAATTGCAAATAGAGTTAGTCTTTCTTGGTTCCCGTATTATATTTTGTTTCTTTATTAGGCTGGGCTCTCATCATCTCTGACTTTATTAATTTATTCAGCATATATGCAGCAAGTACCTGCTCCATGTCTGGTGCAGAGTAATTTAGATACAGCTCCTGAACTTGAAATATGTCAAGTCTACTCTTCCTGCCTCCAGACTACTGGTTCTCAAACTTGACTATGAAACAAACCATCTGGAAACATTGTTAAACCACTGGTTACTGGGCTACTTCCTCAGGTGCTGATTCAGGAGGTCTGGGTAGGGGTCTGGGAATTTGCCTTTCTAATCTGTGCGTGCTGGTCCAGGAAACACTGTGAGACCACTTAGAGCTCTAGGCTCTAATCCCTTGTCTTTACCATCACATGTGTATATGTCCTAAAACATAATTAAATCACTCTACAGAGCAAAACCCTATTTGGTTCTCCAACGGAACCAAACCTCCAAACTTCACCAGCTACTCAAGGCTGCTCCTTCTCTAGCCTCTCTCTGGTAATGCCTGAGCATGAGGGCACACTTCCCACTCTAACTCCCTTAGCTGGTCTGTCTCTACCGAACATTGTATAGGCCCCTTTGAATAACTAGCTTCTGTGGGAACCAAAAGTCGTGGACTGCCCACTTATTAAAAAAAAAGGAGAGAGGAGTGGTCTTCCTTTTGTAAGTATATTGGCTCATGAGGCATACAAAGCAGGCTTTTAGGAGTAGAAGGCAGTAATGGCACTAGAATGGAACCCTCCCATGAAGGCCTAAACCCCGAGAAAAGTTTAAAAAATATAAGTTTAAGTTAAAGAAATATCTAACACCAATCACTTTAAAGTACTTATTAACAGACTGTTTTCATTCTACATTTATGTGTCTGAAATAGTGACAGGAAAAGAGACATCATTATATAAACATTAATAGAGCACATAACTACATCAAAGAGAAAAAGTGAACATCAGCTTTCATTTTCATTCAGTGAGATTAACCTAAAATAACTTACCCATGGTTTTGTTTGAATTCACCAGGCAAAGTTTCAGTTTGTGGCAAATTCTTAGGAAGCAACATTAAAAGTATTATACCCCCTTTTACTAGGGTGCAACCTTTCTGTATTGATATATTTTATGAGAAATGTTGTTTGTATTCGAAATATGCACCAAAATAAAGCATTTCTAAACAACTTAAATAAATACTCAGGTATCACAAAGAAATGGATTATGGTACTTGATTGCTAAAATCATCTGATTTGGGAAATTAAAGGTAGGAGAGAATGAGAGAGAGAGAGAGAGATTACAGATGAACAATACCATGTATAATTACCATTTTCTTTCTTTCTCTGACAACTCTCTCTGTTATGTTCATAGCTATTTTTGAAACTACCTTGCCTGTGGGCAATCTTCTAACTGAATATTGTAGAAAGGTAGAAGAAAATAGATCAATAATGAAGACAAACAATAAAAGTGCCCTGGAGTATATGTGTGTATGCGTGTGTATATATGTAAGAGGTGGAGAGGTGGGGCAGGGGCAGGCCTGAGCCACTGGTACTCACTTGGAGGTCTAATTTGGTACCTGTACTTTTTTTTATTATGTCCCTACATTTATAAGTAGAGAGTCATGTAATGGGTGAGTAATTCTCCAATTCCACCAACTGTATCAACCAGTAAACTGGCCACACTCAGCCCATCTACCCTTGCTGAGGTCCTGTACAGGCTCTGCAATCAAATAGAACATCTGTAAGATTAGAGAACAAATCCCACTGAATGACATCTGACGGCCTCTATGTCTTCAAACCATTGGAAAGACAGCTTAAAAAGACAAGCCTAGAATTAAGCTTTTTACCACTATCCATATTAAACAGATACATATGAAACATCAATAGAAACCAGAGGCCTTTTAGTAGTAGTCAGGTGTGTGCAAAGAACATTGAATTTGAATCAGGCACACCTGGGTGTGAATTACAGCCTCAGAGCTGTGACCTTAGTCTTGTTCTCCAATTCCATTAGTTGTAAAATAAAAACAGGATTCTGTTGTGAGCAATTTAAGTGTGCTAACATATATAAAGCATCTGGAACAGTGCCAGCACACAGTAGGCACACGGTAAATTATAGCAGTAGTGGTCAAACAAGAAGTGAATCACTTGAACTTCTATATGCAGCTCTCCTTAGAGGGCAAAACTCCACAAAACTTTTCTTTTTAACCAAGGCTGTTTAATGTATGTGTGCTGTGTAAAGGAATAAATGAATGAGACTGAAATAATAATACTTCCCTAAAGATTATCAGATCGACAGAATGAAAGACTTCCCAATAGCCTCCATGCCAGACATATCAATAAACATTTTTAAACACCTACTAAGTTCAAGCATTGTTCTTAGAGCAGGGGAGGATACATAAAGATGATCTCAACGTTCTAAAGACATTGGTTTAACCTTCTTAATGGTGACTGCAGGTAGAATCACCTAGGAAGATTTTGAAACTCTCGATGCCCAGGCTTCACCTCATACCAATCAAATCAGAATCTCTGGGGGTGTGATTCACCAGTATTTTTTATAACCCCCCTGGTGATTCCAGTGCCTAGCCAAGATTAAGAAGCAATGATCTAGGAGACTGGTGGAGAAACAACATGAATATAGGTAAATAGCAACAATGTGACAGTGATAAAGAAATATTTGTGAAAAAAGTAATGTAGAGGGAATTGGAAAACATCTATCGGGAGAGGCATGCATACAGAGTTTCAGAGAGGGATCAGTGTTTGAACAAAATCTTCAAAGATGCTACATTTATACAGGTGGAATATGGGCAGGCATGAGTCCGACAGCGGAGGGATAGCAATATGTCACGTGAAAGACAGGAGATGCAGGTGGTGTTTTGTGTACATAAAGAATAATGATGCACTTGCCTTTTTTTTCATAAACTTACATTTTAACCCAACAACACTGCCCCATTTGACTTTGATTTTATAATTTTTCCCACAATTCTAATGGCCCAAATTTCTATATTTATCTTGAGATCTTATCGCCAAAACACAGACGGAATTATTTTAACAACTCATGTATTTTTATTTTATGTAGAAATTAGATTCTTCATATTCTCACAAAGAATTTGAGGTAACAAATTTTATAGCACTTGTAAGGTAGCAACATTTTAAGGCAGAACAGAAATCATCTAGGAAAAAGACATAATTATACCAGAATGTTAGAATGACATTGTTTCTGAAATTGAGTATAAATACAGTCCTGAGACTCCTAGCAGTCAATGCAACAAGGGAACTATGCAGTCTTATTGTTTGATAAAAGAAAGTCTGTAGTTTATTTGAAAAGGCAAATACTGCCCATTGCTGAAGTCTGGGAAGAATGCAGAAAGCACATTGCATAACATTATGAGAAATTCCTTTAACTCACTTTACCCACAACTTGGTCCTTGGATGCTTGGGGAACTTTGATGACTTCAACTCACTCTGAGAGTAAATTCTTCCTACCCATTTTTAATTCACCTTCACTAAGATTACTCAGATTGAATTGATGTGCCCATTCTATTTAGAGAAATGCATTCTCTCTCTCATAGCTCGGCGTGGGAGAAAATACCTCACGGATCTTTCCGCTTTCTAGCTTTGTTGACATATTAGCATACACAATCTGTAAACCTTGTATTTTAATTCCTCTTTGGTGCCAAGAGTAATGCTTAAAGAATCATTTGCCCACCTATATTGTTCCAAATGCATCACGTTGTTAAAAGAAGACATGGGTAGTAAAACCCTCTTGAAATTTAAGGCATTTGAAGGAGTTATATTCTTAAGGCATTAAGTCACCATATTAAGGTATATAAACAAATTCTTATAAGCTTTCACACGCCCAATTTGGCAAGGGATCACCCATGTGAATAGTCCTTTGTTTTCACTCCCATGATATGTACAGGTTTTTACAGAACTCAAATTGATTCTAGCAATTATTTAAAATTCCTCAGAAATACCTTAAATCTCATATCTTCATTTCTGAGTAGGGACAATGCCAAAATGCCAGCAGCTGAGTACTTTTAGATTAAAGGTAACATCCCTTTCGACAGCCTTTCACAGACACAGGTGAACAGCAATTCACATAAATCATACACATGTAATGTCTCACTTTATCTTGATGGGGAATCCTGCAGTTGACATGAATCTAAGACGTGAACCTCGGCCATAATTTCTTGAGACTGATTTAATGCCAGTCCTGCTCAAAACCATGCTACATCCAACAGGTCGTGTTTTAAATGGAGATTGTACATTTACGTCTATTATTGCATTGCCTTGCAAGATCACATATCAACTCTTTTTCTGTCACTTTTAATTACAGTTATAGCAGCAAATTATCTCATACCAATCTAAACGTCTACATTTTTAAAGCATTGCCCTTTATTTAAGAGATG
Organism: Hippopotamus amphibius kiboko; assembly: GCF_030028045.1. NCBI lineage: Eukaryota > Metazoa > Chordata > Mammalia > Artiodactyla > Hippopotamidae > Hippopotamus > Hippopotamus amphibius. Next base: position 157,645,142 of record NC_080191.1, read on the forward strand.
GTGATGACAAATATAACTGGGTTATTTGCTAAGACGGTACCTTATGCTGAACCATGCTCTCTTGTTCTCTGCTCCTTCAGACTAACAGCCTGTCATGCACGATAGCTGGATGGTTTCAAGATTTGATCAGTGAACATGAACAGAAAATTATGGAAACAGTTTCACAGGGAAATGCAGGTCAGAATCAACTCTCACTGAATTTTCTAGGACAGGGATGGCAAACACAATCATAAATGGTAACACTCCTTCATAGAAAGGTAGATGCTAACAGATCACGCACATTTCTCCCGAAGAGCTTGGACATGGCTTCAGGATTCTTTTCCACCAAGGGCATTGTGTAGACATTATGAATTGATCAAAGGGGTACTTTGTTGAAACTTATTTGCCATCCTTCTCCTATAACCTCAGATTGGCACAGACTTTGAAGGTAACCTAACTCAACCCAACATCTGGAGCTTAAACCCTCTCTCTAAAATCTCCAGCAAGTGACCATTCAGCTTCCTCCTGAACGCTTTCATCAGTAGACCAAGTGAACCAGCCACATGCAAAAGGTTCCACAAACTCATGTGCAAAAAAACTGAGCACCTAAGTTATTTGTAAATAAGTAAAAACAGCTAAGGAGTTCATGAATTGTCTTCTGAGTAGTCCTCTACTGCCATGGCCGACTATTTACTCATCACAGTTCTTTCAAAGATGAATTTCTTTTGTTCTTTATTTCCTAAGAAGAGCATTTTATACCCAAGAGTGAAGTCTTGACTCTCAGATATTTAGGAGACTTTGCCTTCCAAAGAAGAGTTTGTAGAGCTCTCCAAGAACAGGGCAGTCTGAAAATTCTCATGATAAAGGAAAAGAGAAATGAGTTGGGGAGGAGCCAGGAACAGAAGAGTCTGGGGAAGGGGCAAGAGTCTGACCCGTTGTGGCCCAGATCTTGCCATCATTGTTTTTGACCATTCACTCCCCCTACCTAATTTCCATGCAGTCAAAATCTCCATTTCCTCTCCTCTCCATTTAAAATACTCAGTTTGATTGAGCTAATTAGATAAATTTACACTAGAGCATAACTAGCCCTTTCAGAAAACATTTGAATCCAAAAGAAAGACTTGTTAGTGCAAATAAATTTTTGAAGGTTTTTATTATATAGATTATTATCCCTTACTCCCCCACCTAAATTGATTAGAATCACAGGAAATAAAATCCATGGTATTTGTCATCGCTTCATAAATCACAGTCAAATGATGAACTTTTCTTGAATTTTAAAAGTTATTGTACTTTCCAGCATTCTGATGTTCAAGAACACCTGAAAACCACTGAAATGCTTATATTAAAATATTCTACCCAAGAACCTATAAACTCCAACAAATCATTAGCAGTGGAGAAAAAGATGTTAAATAGCAATTTGCTATGTGAGGTTTCTAACTATTCTTCATTCACTGCCGATCTTAACCAAGGTTAGTCTTTAACTGCACTATATACACACGCAAAAGCAAACAATAACAAAATGAAGAAGGCACTTTTTTTTTAACATGTACAATCTGATATATTTTTTCTTATTAGTTATGTATATATGGTAATCCCAATCTCCCAATTCATCCCATCCCAACCCCCCCCCCCCGACACACCCCGCTTTCCCCCCTTGGTGTCCGTATGTTTGTTCTCTACAGCTGTATTTCTAGTTCTGCCTTGCAAACCAGTTAATCTGTATCATTTTTTTATATTCCGTATATATGCACTCATATACAATATTTGTTTTTCGAAGAGGGTACTTCTAAGATCTAAATGATATCACAGAGATGATTCTGACTGTAGTGCGGGACAAATTTTATTGGCTAAATGACGCTTTTTTGTAAGCCAGGGGATATTTGGAAATTGTTGCTATGAAGATATACAAAAGGTTTTCATAAATTTGGTATATATACTATCTCACCTGGTAGCTGTTCCAGATATTTACAAGGGCACCCCTTTCTCTAAGTGATTTGGTGAGGCATAATCATTGATGTTCTTTAAGACTAATATAAAGCAGGCGAAATGGAACAAAAGTTAAATTGTACACCCAATATTAAATCTAGAATTGATCTCTTTTATGCCTAGAATTTCATTCAGCTCCTTAGATTGATAATAATAATTAATGGTATGCCTCAAAAGATTAGAAAACCAGCTCGCCTGCATCTCAAATAAGCCAAGTCTTACATAAGTTCAAAGTATGAACAGGTAATTTTCATCATGAAAACATTCATATTTTTCTTTTGCACAAATGTAAAATTATCACGTCTCATGTTGAGTTGATTAGAACATATCAGTCTCTGATCAGCCAGTATTTTAAGAGCAGATTCTAGAGGACTTATATATTCAACAAGTTTGTGTGTATGTATAATTTATAACTTTATTTTTCCCTTGAGCCCTAGGGCAAAATATCACCTTCTGCTACTATGCTAATTCAAAAGTAAGAGCTGGATAGTTATTCCTATGGTAACAGAGGCTCATTTTACCCCAGCCCATTTCCAACCTGTTACAAAATTACTAAGCACTGGAGTGATGCATCAAAGAGCACAGAGAGATGCTGTTAAGGTAATGAAACCAAACACCATCCACTTAAAACATGTTGTGTCAGCTTGGAAATAAGGATGGATAAGCCCCTATAGCTGACCACCTAGCAACTGTTACATTTTCTAAGTTACAAAACCAGGACCCCCCTCTACATAACAAAAACTACTTCCCAGAGGCAGAACTAACTTTCTAGAGCTCTTGTGTTTTGGGTATAGGAATATTTTTTATTATGCTCCAAAACATGTATTTTGACTTTTTCGTATCTCCGTTTTTCTACATTAATGAACAATGACTAGATATATTTTCTTTGGAAGCAATTTTTAAGCGTCTATTAGCTGCAAAAAGCAATTACATTTCTTTAGTGCATCCAAGAGTCCAGGAGGCCAAGAATGAGATTTTCCCTCAGTCAAGGTTTTCAAAGCGCCGACCAAGAGAACTGGGACAGGCTGCATTCCTTACTAATGGTGCACTACCACGACACTCTAATACCCTGCCGAGAAGAATCTTTTACTTTGAAATTTAAAGTCTTATCCAACAGAACCCATGCCTGCAGAAGCCTCAATTTATCTGCCCTAGAGGAAAAATATCGAAATCCAATCTGAGGGAATCCAAACCTTTGTTTCCATGGTGAGGCTTCCAAAAAGCTACTGAACATTCAATTCTATCCATTTTAGTTATGGGGTGTGGGTATATTTAAGAGTCTACTTTAAGTTAACACAAAGGCACACAAAACATCAGTCATTTCTGCAATGAGGAACCAGGTCATTGTGAGAAGACACAGTAGGTATTTACCTTGAGATTGTGTGCACCTGTTAATTAAACTTGTCCAAAAAATGAAGGGGCTGAATTAGATGATCTCTAGAGTCCATTTTAGGTCTACACTTTAACTAAGAGGTTAGCTGATTCTGTGACCTTGATCAAGTCACTCAGCATCACTAATGTGTAAATTTCCTTCCAGCTCTAAAACAAGTCCACATATCCCTAATATAATTTCAGGGATTATATTTTTTCCTTAAAATTAACAGATAATCTTAGAAATAAGATTTGTGTTCTACACACTAGCTGGGATTAAGGGGGCAGGTGAAAAGTAGGGAGTAAATATTTGTTCTAGAAGTTAATTCCATTGGGCAATCAGATGGTAAGTAACTAACCAAAAAACATACTTAAGTAAAAAATGCTTAAGAAAGTAAAGTTATAATAATGAAATCAAAGAATAACAATTGATGAAGAGCAATATTTGCCACTGAAACTAATGTCAATAGGTCCACCTGTTTGCCTTTCTCATGTCAAAAGTCTCTCGCCTGCCAGTCCTAAATTCTTCAGTGAATACACAACAGGCTTTTTCAAGAGCTGTTCTTTGAAATGGCTCTCCACCAAGTTTAGGTAGACTTGGATCCAGTATGAGATTCCTCTATTGACTTGAAGATATATTAATTGACCTAAGGCCCATCCCACGTAAAAAAATTCCTGAAGGAAAGGCAGTATGAAATGAAAGGAAAAGGATGTGGAATTTGGGTTTAGAGGATCCAAGCAAAATGAACTTTGTATTCTATCTCCATTCCTTTCTAGCTGTGAAGCTGGACACTGCTTTTAATATCTCTGGATTTCAGTTCCATCATCTGTGAAATCATGATAATATTACCTTCTTCAAATGATTGTCATAAGGATTAAATGAGATAATGGGGGGAAAGTGGTAAGACCTCAGTACATACCTGAACTACCTGTGGAATTTACCCAACCTCAGATCAATAATTGTTTACTGATCGCCTACTATGTGCCAAGCATGCTACAGATTAAATGATGAAAAAGATTCATTCCTACTCTAATGGTACACTTTGAATACAAACAATCCAATCCTGAAGAATCCACCTGCCTTGAAATTAGAGATCAGAATTTGTGCTGCTCACCTCTTCTATGGCAGAATCCTTCAGGGAAAAAACCTGTTGTTGAAACTAATCAATCTCACCCTTTTTCAGAGCATGATGCTCTTATTTGCTAAAAAAATATTAATTGATCAACTGCTCTATGTGAGACATGAAAGTCTTAGCTAAAGTTTTTGCTAAGATGTTTACAATTCCATAGGGTAAGGAGACATAAACCTATGGCAAGTTACATGTCAAGACAAAGAACTAATCAATTAATTTCAGAAAATGCTCACTATAGCTTCATAGTCCTGATAGGACTTTTAGAGAAGAGAGAAGTAGGAAATATATATGGCTCCTGCTCTCAGAGTATTTACAATCTATTGGGGGAAAGAAAACTTAATAAATTTATAGTCCAAAATAATACATGATTATATGTCAACTTAGCCAATTGAGACGTCCAGGCAGAAGTTCTACTATAACTTTGTAGGAACTGTGAATTTCTCTCCTTAAGGAATGGGCTAAGGAAAAGGTGGGATTTGACCTAACTTTGAAGAATTGTTAAGATTTAAATAAATGGACATGAGAAGGAGGAAAGTCCAGATTACTAGAACTTGTATTTGAAGGTCTTAGTGTTAAAAGAAAAAAGAGCACAACATGTTCAAGGGTTAAGAAGCAATATGAGAGAAGAAAGATGGCGGCGAAGTAGAAGGACATGGAATGCATCCCTCTCCACAGATGCATCAGGAACACATCAAAAGATGCAATAATTCCCACAGAGAACTAGCTGAACACCAGCAGACGACCTTGGACACCAGAAAGGACTGCAAAGATCCCGACATAACTGGTATTTGTTTGACTCAACACTCTGCCATTAGTCTGGGGCTTGGGCAGTCTTCTTTAAACCTCTTTATTGCTGAGACAAGCAACCTCTGAAGTCTGGACTACTCCATCAGAAGTTAAGTAGGAAGCTCTGGGGAGGGAGCACTGAATCCAGGATGCTAGATTACTAGGGAGTCCTCACACACAGGGAAGATTAACTACAGAGAACTCTCACGGAGCCCTGTATCAGAGTCTAAGACCCGGCTTCATCAGACAGTCTGCAACTGCCTGCGCTGGACACCTCACACCAAACTACAAACAAGACAGGAACACAAATCCACCCATCAGCACACAGACTACCTAAAGCCATATTAACCTCACAGATACCTTAAAACATACCACCTGACACAGCCCTACTCATCAAAGAGAAAAGACACAGAGCCACACACCAGAAAGCAGACACCAGACCCCCCCACCAGGAAGCCTACTCAAGACACTGGACAAACCCCACCACAGTGGGCAGAGGGCAGAAACAAGAGGAATTACTACTAGGCAGCATAGGGAAAGGAGACAGCAAATCCTATAAATTACACAAAATGAGAAAACAAAGAAACACCATGCAGGCAAAGGAGCAGGAAAAAACCCACAGACCAAATAAATGAAGAGGAAATAGGAAAATTGCCTGAAAAATAATTTAGAGTAATGATAGTAAAGGTGATCCAAAATCTTGACAACAAAATAGAGAGAATACAAGAAACAGTTAATAAGGACTCAGAAGAACTAAAGAGCAAACAAACAGTAATGGACAACAAAACAGCCAAAATTAAAAATACTCTAGATGGTATAAACAGAAGAATAACTGAGGCAGAAGAATGAATAAGTGAGTTGGAAGATAGAATGGGGGAAATAACTGCCACAGAGCAGGAAAGAGAAAAAAAAATAAAAAGAATGGAAGACAGTCTCAGAGACCTTGGAGACAACATAAAGCACACCAACATTTGAATCACAGGCATCCCAGAAGAAGAAGAAAACAAGAAAGGGTCTGGGAAAATATTTGAAGAGGTTATAGTGGAAAAATTCCCCAACATTGGAAAGGAAATAATTAGCCAAGTCCAAGAAGCACAGAGAGTTCCATACAGAATAAACCCAAGGAGAAATACACCAAGGCACATATTAATCAAACTAATGACAATTAAACACAAAGAAAAAATATTAAAAGCAGCAAGAGAAAAGCAACAAATAACACAAAAGGGAAAACCCATGAGGATAACAGCTGATCTTTCTGCAGAAACTCTGCAGGCCAGAAGGGAATGGCAGGATATAGTGAAAGTCCTGAAAGAGAAAACCTACAGCCAAGAATACTCTACCCAGCAAGAATGTCATTCAGCTTCGACAGAGAAATCAAAAGCTTTACAGACAAGCAAAAGTTAAGAGAATTCAGTACCACCAAACCAGCCTTACAATTGCTAAAGGAACTTTTCTAAATAGGAAACACAAGAGAAGGAAAAGACTTACAAAAACAAACCCAAAACAATTAAGAAAATGGTAATAGGAACATACATGTCAATAATCACCTTAAATGTAAATGGATTAAATGCTCCAACCAAAAGACACAGACTGGCTGAATGGATAAAAAACAAGACCCTTATATATGTTGCCTACAAGAAACCCACTTCAGACCAAGGGACACATAGAGACTGAAAGTAAAGGGATGGAAAAAGATATCCCATGCAAATGGAAGTCAAAAGAAAGCTGGAGTAGCAATACTCATATCAGACACATTAGACTTTAAAGTAAAGATTATTACAAGAGACAAGGAAGGAAACCACATAATGATCAAGGGATCAAACTAAGAAGAACATATAACAATTGTAAATATCTATGCACCCAACATAGGAGCACCTCAATACATAGGGCAAATGCTAACAGCCATAAAAGGGGACATCGTCAGTAACACAATAATAGTAGGAGAATTTAACACCCCACTTACATCAATGGACAGATCATCCAAACAGAAAATAAATAAGGACCCACAAGCTGTAAGTGACACATTAGACCATCTCGACTTAATTGATATTTATAGGACATTCCATCCAAAAACGACAGAATACACTTTCTTCTCAAGTGCACATGGAACATTTTCCAGGATAGATCACATCTTGGGTCACAAGTCAAGCCTCGGTAAATTCAAGGAAACTGAAATCATATCAAGCATCTTCTCTGACCACAACGCCATGAGAGTAGATACCAATTAGAGGAAAGAAACTGTAAAAAATACAACCACATGGAGGATAAACAATACGCTATTAAACAATCAAGAAATCACTAAAGAAATCAAAGAGGAAATCAAAAAACACCTAGAAACAAATGACAATGAAAACACAACAACCCAAAACCTATGGGACTCAGCAAAAGCAGTTCTAAGAGGGAATTTTATAGCAATACAGTGCTACCCCAAGAAACAAGAAGAATATCGAATAAACAACCTAACCTTACACCTAAAACAATTAGAGAAAGAAGAAGAACAAAAAAAAAAAACCCAACGTTAGCAGAAGGAAAGAAATCATAAAGATCAGATCAGAAATAAATGAAAAAGAAAGGAAGGATACAATAGCAAAGATCAATAAAACTAAAAGCTTGTTCTTGAGAAGATTAACAAAATTGATAAACCATTAGCCAGACTCATCAGGAAAAAAAGGGAGAAGACGCAAATCAACAGAATTAGAAATGAAAAAGGAGAAGTAACAACTGACACCACAGAAATACAAAAGATCATGAGAGACTACTACAAACAACTATATGCAAATAAATTGGATAACCTGGAAGAAATGGATAAATTCTTAGAAAAGTACAATCTTCCAAGACTGAACCAGGAAGAAATAGAAACTATGAACAGACCAATCACAAGTAAGGAAATTGAGACTGTGATTAAAAATTTCCCAACAAACAAAAGCCCAGGGCCGGATGGATTCAAAGGCAAATTCTATCAAACATTTAGAGAAGAGCTAACACTTATCCTTCTCATTCTTCCAAAATAGAGCAGAAGGAGGAACACTCCCAAACTCATTCTGTGAGGCCACCATCACCCTGATACCAAAACCAGGCAAAGATGTCACAAAAAAAGAACATTACAGGCCAATATCACTGATGAATATAGATGCAAACATCCTCAACAAAATACTAGCTAAGAGAATCCAACAGCACATTAAAAAGCTCATACACCATGATCAAGTGGGGTTTATCCCTGGGATGCAAGTATTCTTCAATATATGCAAATCAAACAATATGATACATCATATCAACAAATTGAAGGATAAGAGCCATATGATCATCTCAATAGGTGCAGAAAAAGCTTTTTACAAAATTCAACATCCATTTATGATCAAAACTCTCCAGAAAATGGGCATAGAAGGAAATTACTTCAACATAATAAAAGCCATATATGAGAAACCAAAAGCCAACATTGTTCTAAATGGGGAAAAACTGGAAGAATTCCCTCTAAGAACAGGAACAAGACAAGGGTGCCCACTCTCACCACTGTTATTCAACATAGTTTTGGAAGTGTTAGCCACAGCAATCAGAGAAGAAAAAGAAATCAAAGGAATCCAAATTGGAAAAGAAGAAGTAAAATTGTCACTCTTTGCAGATGACATGATATTATACATAGAAAACCCTAAAGATGCTACCAGAAAACTGCTAGCACTAATCAATGAATTTAGTAAAGTAGCAGGATACAAAATTAATGCACAGAAATCTCTTGCATTCCTATACACTAACAACGGAAGAGCAGAAAGAGAAATGAAGGAAACCTTCCCATTTACCACTGCAACAAAAAGAATAAAATACCTAGGAATAAACCTGCCTAAGGAGGCAAAAGACCTGTATGAAAGAAACCAAAGACAATACAAACAGATGGGGAGACATGTTCTTGGATTGGAAGAATCAACCTTGTGAAAATGACTGTACTACCCAAAGCAATTTACAGATTCAATGCAATCCCAATCAAATTACCAATGGCATTTTTCACAGAACTAGAGCAAGAAATCTTACGATTTGTATGGAAATGCAAAAGACCCCAAATAGCCAAAGCAATCTTGAGAAGGAAAGACGGAGTTGGTGGAATTAGGCCTCCTGACTTCAAATTATACAAGGCCACAGTGATCAATACAGTATGGTACTGGCACAAAAACAGAAAGGAAGATCAATGGAACAGCATAGAGAACCCAGAGGTAAACCCATGCACATATGGGCACCTTATCTTTGACAAAGGAGGCAAGAATATACAATGGAAAAAAGACAGCCTCTTCAATAAGTGGTGCTGGGAAAATTGGACAGCAAGATGCAAAAGAATGAAATTAGAACACTTCCTAGCACCATACACAAAAATAAACTCCAAATGGATTAAAGACCTACATGTAAGGCCAGACACTATAAAACTCCTAGAGGAAAACATAGGCAGAACACTCTATGACATCCATCAAAGCAAGATCCTTTTGACCCACCTCCTAGAATAATAGAAATAAAATCAAGAATAAACAAATGGGACCTCATGAAGCAAAAGCTTTTGCACAGCGAAAGAAACCACAAACAAGACAAGAAGACAACCCTCAGAATGGGAGAAAATACTTGCCAACAAAGCAATGGACAAAGGATTAATCTCCAAAATATACAAGCAGCTCATGCAGCTTGATACCAAAAAAGCAAATAACCCAATCCACAAATGGGCGGAAGAGCTAAATAGGCATTTCTCCAAAGAAGACATGCAGATGGCCAACAAACACATGAAAAGATGCTCAACATCACTAATCATTAGAGGAATGCAAGTCAAAGCCACAATGAGATATTACCTCACACCAGTCAGAATGGCCATCATCAAAACATCTAGAAACAATAAATGTTGGAGAGGATGTGGAGAAAAGGGAACTCTCCTGTATTGTTGGTGGGAATGTAAGTTGGTACAGCCACTATGGAAAACACTATGGAGGTTCCTTAAAAAACTAAAAATAGAAGTACCACATGACCCAGTAATCCCACTACTGGGCATATACCCAGAGAAAACCATAATCCAAAAAGAAACATGTACCATAATGTTCATTACATCATTATTTACAATAGCCAGGACATGGAAGCAACCTAAATGCCCATGAACAGATGAATGGATAAAGAAGATGTGGCACATATATACAATGGAATATTACTCAGCCATAAAAAGGAACGAAATGGAGCTATGTAATGAGGTGGATAGACCTAGAATTTGCCATACAGAGTGAAGTAAGCCAGAAAGAGAAAAACAAATACTGCATGCTAACTAATATATTTTTTACAGGATCTAAAAAAAAAAAAAAAAAAAATGGTACTGATGAAGCCAGTGACAGGGTAAGAATAAGGATGCAGATGCAGAGAATGGACTGGACTTCACAGGGTTGGGGCTTGAGGGGCGGGGGGTGAAGGGGAAGCTGGGACGAAGTGAGAGAATAGCATAGACATACACTACTAACTGTAAAATAGATAGCTAGTGGGAAGTTGCTGTATAACACAGGGAGATCAACTCGATGATGGGTGATGCCTTAGAGGGCCAGGACAGGGAGGGTGGGAAGGAGTCATGGGAGGGAGGGGATATGGGGATATATATTCACTTTGGTGTACCTCAAAAGCTGGTACAAGAGTGTAAAGCAATTATATTCCAATAAAGAGCTTAAAAAAGAAAAAGAAAAAAAAGGCAAAAAAAAAAAAAAAGAAGCAATATGAGATGGGGGGGACTTCCTTGGTGGCACAGAGGTAAAGAATCTGCCTGCCAATACAGGGGGACATGGGCTGGGAAGATTCCACATGGTGCAGAGCAGCTTAGCCAGAACTACTGAGCCCAAGTGCTGCAACTACTGAAGTCCACGTACCTGGAGCCCGCGCTCCACAACAAGAGAAGCCACAGCAACGAGAAGCCCATGCTCCGCAACAAAGAACAGCCCCCACTCTCTGCAACTAGAGAAAGCTCACATGCAGCAACAAAGACACAATGCAGCCAATATAAATAAATTAATTAATTAAAAAGAAGAAGAAGCAATATGAGATGGCGATGGAAAGCGAAGGCATCTTACAATGGTACAGCATCTATTCAAACAATTATTTTCCCTTGGCCTGATAGCAGATGCTCAAAAGACCTGCTGTTACCTCTTATCTCTGTCATTTGTTCTCTTAGACCATGAATGAAGAGTTCTACCAAAAGGCATCAAACTTTCAGTTACTGACAGCATATTCAAGGTCACAACTACTCAGTCCATTATTATAGGGCATAACTACCATTTGACAATGGGTAAAGTAGGGATACATTCAGACGAGGCCCAGAGAGGAAACTGGATAGGGACAAGGGATCTGTGTCCTAGGAGTGATGTTGTTATTATGTTATTTTTTCCTATTTCAAAGCAGGAAACATCAGGAAATGCCGGGATCAACTCGGCGACTCGAGGTGAGTGACGGGTGCCGCAAGCTTGAAGAACACACAGACACAGACTGAAGAGAAAGATGGGACCGGGGGACTCAAGACCTCTAGGATCAAGAGCCTCGCTGATTGATCCCACGTTGCTTTTATTGAGTTCTCGGCATAGCCTAAGGGTCTAACACTCCCAGGTTAATCCCATAAACAATCAAAGGCCTCACATGACTGGGGGCAATGATCTTTGTTTGCCTCCTGGGTCCCGATTTGAGCTGGGTGTGGAGAGCAAAGCAGCCCTGGGGACAGGAGACCTCTCTCAAAAGGATTAAGGGTCTGTGTCCCACCCGTGTTGGCCCCTCTGCGACTGTGCCTGTCTTAGGTTGTTCCTCCCTTGAGGAATCTTACCCGTCTCTGGCTAACCAGTCATCCTCCAGGGCCAAACACGGTGATATAAGGAAGGCTCTATGCACCACCCCTGTTGGCCCCTCTGCGGCTGTGCCTGTCTTAGGTTGTTCCTCCTCTGAGGAATCTTACCCGTCTTTGGCTAACCAGCCATCCCTCAGGGCCAAACAGGGTGATATTAGTCTCCACGCCCCGCACCCTCAGCTCCTCCACTGCTCAAGCAGGACATTCTGAATCCCATCGCTCGGCCCACATACTTCAACATTTTCAATGTTTCAAAAAGGTTCCAGAATGTCTTCCCACAAGGAAAGTGTTGGAACCAGATGTAAGAAAGAAAGCAAGAGTAGACTTGGGAATATGGGTGCTCCTTCTGAACACTTCAGCTTAGTCCAGCAAATATTCTATTGTCATCTTCCCAATATACACCTTTGCAAGTGATTTCTAAGTATATGTTAGTTGAAGATAAGTGTAGTCTTTTCAAAAAAGAGTTAGTGATATGTATATGGATGGATGAATGCAGTTTGGATAACAGATATATGCATGCATTTATTGACCATTTATTAGGTCAGTGAGGACCTTCAAGTTCTTCTAGAGTGGTGGCAAAGGTCCAAGGCTCTTCTACTAACTAACCCATCTCAATGACCTGGAAATATCAGAGATACAGAAATATTGAGAGACTATATATTTACATGTAAAATACTAAATGATAATAGTAAAACTCTCCTCTATTTCAGTGTTTAATTTCAGCACCTCAATTTTATTGAAGTTGTCACTAATATGATATGACTTAGGTTCAACTGGGTTAAGAAGTGGATTTTAATAAATCTATTTTTCCTGAAACCTTTAAGCTAAATGTTGCTGAAAAGATACATGTAAACAAAAACCTTGATTTCTCTCTTTTTTTTAAGATGAGAAAATTTTATTGTAACTTGAAAACTCCTCTAGGTATTTTCCTACAACCCAGCCACCTATAAATATCAGAAGAGAGGACCAAAAACAAGAGATAACCTTAGTTAGTTAATATACTAGTATTAGGTTCCTTCCTACAACTAAAACCCAGGATTTAGCTTTTAAATGGAGTATAGCTTTCCCCTGCTCCTGCCCACCTCCCATCCCCCAACCCCCGCTGTCTGTGTTGTTTCTAAACGAGTCCTTCAGTTGATATTCTTTAATGACTCTTATAGGCTCTTTGCCATAATTCTAATTCATTTTAGTCCTTGGTAACTGTCATTTTAAAGGAGAAAATGTTTTCGCCAGGTGGGTTCTACCATTTTGCTGTTGCTACTGTCAAAAGGTTGGGGGAGGGAGGAAGAGCACATGTACTGCATTACAAAAGAAGAATATGTCACTTGTCATTTCCATTTTGGAGACCTAGATCAGAGAGCTGAGCTTATGGCCCAGATGCAGGCTATAGAGTGCAGATCCATGTTATATTATGAGACATTAAATGGTTTTAAATTGTATCACTGGAATTCAAAATTATTATACACATCTTTTGGATTAAAAAGTCCTGTTACATTGGCAATACATAATAATGTTGAATACTGCTTACCTTCAACCCAGCAATTATAGTCTGTGGTATATTTCTAGAAAAATCTTCACACCTAAGGACAAAGAGACATGTAAAATATTTTAAGCTAGTATAAACAATGTTGTGCTGAACATTTAGAAACAACATAAATGTTCATCATTAACAGAAGAATGGATATATCATGTCATATTCATACAACTGATGAAGTAAAATGAGTTAATAGAGCTGTGTGAATGAACGTAGAAAAATCTCACAAATACAATTTGGAGCAAAACAACATTTGTAGCAGGATATATTTAATATATTATTACCATGTACATAAGCTTTAAAATCATGCCAAACAATATTATCTAATGGTTATTGGTACAGTCATATTTAGTAAAAGCATTAAATTACTATAGTATAGTGAATGCAGTAACACAAGGGCACAAAATAGACTTCACCTGTACCTGTAAAGGTGTATTTCTTAAAAAATAATTCAAAGCAAATATGATAAAATGTTTAGAAATTCTAAACAGTGATTTCTTAGATATTAGTAACACTGTAGTTCTCTATAGGGTTCTAATATTTCATTAAAAAGAAAATTGAACAACAAAAGCTGACCTGCTTTAATGGAATGGTTTTGGTTTTGTTTTCTTTTTTTATGTGGTCAGAAATTTTATATACCACATTTCTTTCCTCCTTCCTTCCTTCTTTCCTTCCTTCCTTCCTTCCTTCTATTCAGGTTTTAACTTCTCCACAAGGATATGCAGGAGCTTTAGAAAAATACTCCATAACAATTCTTCAAAGAAATTAAGTAGTGGGGCTTCTCTGGTGGCGCAGTAGTTAAGAATCTGCCTGCCAGTGCAGGGGACACTGGTTCAAGCCCTGGTCCAGGAAGATCCCACATGCTGTGGAGCAACTAACCCCATGAGCCACAACTACTGAGCCCCTGTGCTACAACTACTGAAGCCCGTGTGCCTGGAGCCCATGCTCCACAATGAAAGAAGCCACCACCATGAGAAGCCCTAGCACCACAATGAAGAGTAGCCCCCACTCACTGCAACTAGAGAAAGCCCACGTGCAGCAATGAAGACCCAACACAGCCATAAATAAATAAATAAATAAATAAATAAACTAATTAATTAAAATTTTAAAAAAAGAAATTAAGTAGTGAAGCACAAAGATAAGGATCTTCTACACTTCTAACCAGATTACTTTTCTCTGCACTGAATTTTTTAAAATAAGAGGTCACTAATCACAAATTTTGAAGTTGGAGAGTTTTCAGTCTCCCCAAAATTCCAGAGCCCAGAAACCTCTGAGACTGGTCCAAGCATTTGAGAGTGTGTGTCTATTTTCTCCTCAGTCATCCATAGGAGCTTTAACTTCTTGAGCTTGGCTAAACCCATTCCAGTATTGCATCTCCCATCAGTGTCACTCTGGATCAAGATAATCTTCTCTGTGGGCACATGTGCACTCTGAGAGCTTTCAATAACTGCTCTTGGAACTACAAGATAAAGTTGCCATTCTTGTGAAATATGAATGGAAGCTTACCTCTTTTTACTTGTAAACTGAATCCAAGTAAAACAACTTATAAGTGGTCGGTCTGAAGTTTTCCCCTCACCATGAAGATTCCATTTGTAGATGAATGTTTTCTACCTAATCAATATAAATTTTGGAAATAATCAAAGCAGTCCATCGGTCTAGAAATTTCTTTTTATTAAGTATATATTTTCAATGTTTACATTATTCTTTTATTTTTATTTCTGAGGATTTCAGGGTCATGTAATCTGTAATGGAATTGAAAATACTCCAACCAGCAATGATCCAGGAAGACATCAAAAACACCCAGACAGAATAAGGCTAATATTTCCTCACCAGGTGTCTAGCCTCTTAATCTAGTGATAATATCACATTCCAAAGGAAAAGGCACCGAGACCCTCCCAACTAGTGCTTTAAGCACTTACTTCTCCACCTAGGATTACCAGCCTGTTGAGCAGCAAACATTCTCACCTGCATCAGAGGTGGGGGCTGATCTCCAATTGCTGAGAACAGCAGCATCTGAGGAGTAAATCAGAGCCCAGGCAAAACTTTTTTTTAGAAACCAAACCCCGGCAACAAACTTGCTGGTTTCAGATGCAGGTGCCAAATTATCTGGGGCTTTATTTATGTTTCCTGAGACTGTGGCCCTTCTTTTGAATTTGGAATTAAAAAGTGGTCTTTTTTATAGGTATGTTTTAGGTTCTGGGATGAGGAGGGGATGGCCCATCTTCCTTGTCAGAAGATGAAGCTGTGGACTTCTCTAGGGCTGATTTGACCCAAACTCTGAGCAGGGTCAAGGGTCTGACCTGGCAGAATGCTTGTGATGAGTAGTGTAGGGGGAGAAAAAGCAAAGGAAATTTTTTGGATCTATTTATCGTCCAGTTTCTAGAACTCATCTTAGACAATTCACTTTTTCCTCTGAAAAAATGTAGTGTGGCTATTTATCAGGTTTCTAAGTGATGGCTCAGAGACTCTTGGTATGGGGGAAAGGACACAGAACTAGAATAAGTAAACATGAGTTCTAATCACAATTTGGCCACCAAATTGCTGTCTACAGCATCCTCATCAATACCATAAGAAAAGGAAGATCCCAAGTCATGGGTTTCCAACCCTGGCTACTCTACTTGGAATCATTTGGGAAGTTAAAAAGCAGCAACAACAGCAATGTCCTGCCTGGCCCTTTCCTAGACCAACAGAATCAGAAACTCCAGGACATGGGACCTAGCACTGATATTTGTAAAATGCTCCCAGGGTGATTTTAATAGACAACCAGATTGAACACTAGAGTAGTGTTTCTCATACTTTCATGTGCAATAGAGTAACCTGGGAGCTTATTAAAATGCAGGTTTGGATTCAGTAGCTCGGGGCTGAGGCATTTCTGACGAGCTCCCAGGTGACGCTGTGCTGTTGATCCACAGAACACACTTTGAGTAGCAGGAAACTAGATGATTTCCAAGCACCCTTCCAGCACTGATTCTATAAATTTGCATTTTTCACTTTCAAGAGAATTGTCAATTTGCCACCTAAGATCACCCATCTCAGAGAAATGCCTTTAGAATGTCATGTACTGGGCTAGGCTCTGTGAAATAATTTAATGTTCTTTAGAAGTTAGGAGATACTTCAGAATCTTATGGTGCCTTGATGCAACACCATAGATACTAATTATCACTGACTGGTATAACAGATATAAAAATTACAGGGAACTTGGGGGAATTCACATACTTAGGAAGGTACCACGTGGCATGCAGAATTGAGCACTATGAGGGTACATGTACAGGGACATCTCACTTAGAAGTGTGTGTGTGTGTGTGTGTGTGTGTGTGTGTATTTGTGTGTGCGCATGCACATGCCTGGGATGCAGTGTAGGCTGGAGACTGGAGGGGGTTAAGAAAAGCTTTCAGTATAAAATTACTCTTTTTTTTTTTTTTTGGGCACACGGGCTTCGTTGCTCCGTGGCATGTGGGATCTTCCTGGAGCAGGGATAGAACCCATGTCCTCTGCATTGGCATGCAGATTCTTAACCACTGCACCACCTAGGAAGCCCTAAAATTATTCTTGATCTGAGCTCTAAAGATAAATAAAATTCAGGATTTGGGAGGGGTATCCAGACAGAAGGAATTGTGGTATAAATACCTGTACATGTGTGAAAGAGAGGCTGAGGAAATCGGATAACTAAAGTAGCTTGATTTGGCTGAAGCATAAAAAACCATGAGAAATGAGGGCTAAGCAGTGACCAGCGACAGGACTTGAAAAATAGTACCAAGGATTTGAGTCATCACCCTAAAGCAAGAGAATGCTTTCGAAGTGTTTTAAGCAGAAAAGCAACGTGATTTACATTTTCAGAAATAACTTTTGTGGGCTATATGGGCAGTGGAATCACGCAGGTAGGCATATCTGTTAGAGGGGTGTCTGGCTGAGAATGAATGAGGCCAGCTACTTCCACTTCCAGGAGATTCATCTACAGATACTCACACAGGTGCCCACAGGTGTTTGGGCAGGTATGTTCACTGCACTCCTGCTTATAATGACAAACTTGTAAACATAGATGATGTCTATCAATTGGACACTGGTTGTATAGCTTCTGGTATATCCATGTTATGAAATATTGTATGACCCTTAAAAAGAACATAGTAGATCTATATGTATTAACATATAAAGATTTCCAAGATATATTGGAAAGAGAAAAAAATGTCACAAACAATTTATATAGTAGGGACCCCAATTACGTAAAATCAAAAATATAGTTCTCTATACCTATATAGCATATGTGGATGTAAATTAACAGGAAAAGGACAGAAAGGATACATTTCAAACTGATGACAATGTCTTCCTTTAAGGAAAGGAATGGAAGACAAAGAACAACTTCTACTCTATATGCTTCTGTTTTGTTTAAAATACTAAGAGAAAAAAGTATTTGTCACTTGTGTAATAAGAAAGAAATTAATTGCTACATTGCTCATCATTTTTTATTCATCAATAGCTTAAGTTTTGCCTTCATCCTGTCTAATTTCTATGATTTTAAATTCTAAATTTCTGAAAATATTAAAATTTTAAAAATCTTTTAAGAATTTAAAACTCTGAAAATTTCTCTTCTCTCCCCTCCAAGACTGTGTCCTAAAAGTCACCTCTTCTTTCCTCCCAAACACCCCTCACTTTAATCTTTCTCTAGTTCTCATTATGCAGCTACCCCAAACGTAAGACAACTCAGGCCACAATCTAAACTTCCAGTGGTTGAAAATCATTAAAAAGATTAAGTAACAAGCAGAAATCAACAGGGTTTGTAAAAAGGAAGTTTTTCTCTTTACCCTTCTGGGCACTGAGATTTTTAGTGCTGCCATAATATTCTAGAAAGATCCTGTGATGACCTCTGTAAACAATCCAGGACCCCCCACAGCTGCTCTTGGATCCCAGTAGAACCAATTCAGCCGTGCACTGAAGGGAAAGTTATAAATTACTTAGAGGAGGAGGTTACAAAAGGGAGCGACCAGCCTGGCTTTTGTTAGGGTAAATCTGGGCTCCCCAACCTGTTAAGATGCTTTGAAAGAGGTAACAAAATGATCTATAAAGGCGAACCAGTGGGTGTCATTTCTTTAGATAATCAAAAACCTTTTGATTGGGGAATACACAAAAGGCTGAGGAAGGTTAGTAACCCTGGGATAAAAGAAAAATTTCCTTCATCAATTAAAAAACAGTTATGGAAAAATGAAGACTAGAACTCCAATTTCCCAAATGGAGAAAGATTAAAACGCTGACATCGTTCAACATTTACTATTCAATGTGCAATTGAATGGCGATCTCCTGGAAGAACTCAATTATCTACAATTGATTTTAAATGTTATAAATAAAAATATAAAATGTAAAAACAGACTTTTTAGTAATAAGTTAATAAAAGTTACAAACATTTTATTTCCATTCTCGTACATGTTTTTTGGCGTAGTACCTAATAAGCATTCACCAGCACCGAAAGTGTCACATTCTAATGCTGTTTCTTCTTTTCTCACCAATTCTTAATTTTTCATTTGAGTTTTATTTTAAATACTATGAATACTTTTCTGATACTTATCCCGAGGTTTTGTTTTTGTTTTTGTTTTTTGCTCTTTTACCTAATTCAAATTCACTAGGTAATAGTCCTCTCTAAACAAAGTCAACACAAACACAAAAACAATAGCAACACTAAGCCTATTAATAATAACATTTAGAGCTTTTCTCCAGGGAAACTAAAAACTTTTAAAGACACTTGCCATTTAATAATCATTAAATCTGAGTGATGTGCTGAACATGTTATATGTATTAGAAAGAGAATAACAAAATCTGTATCATACCAACCTAATCCTACAGTCTCTAGGAAACCTCCAAATCGATGAAGCATCAAGCCAGAGAGGGACTGTATTTGCATTGGGAGCTTAGAATTATTTGGCTGGCAAAAGAGAGCAGAGCAAAAAGATGCCAACTGTATATAAAAGCAGAGTTGACGCAGTGACGGCAGAACAGCATGTCTGTCTCATCAGCCGGCTCCAAAATACAAAGGCAGTATAATGGAGCCAGCTTCTTGAAGGACAAGGACTCTACCTTGATGCTTTACATCCCTGTAGAGCAACCAAGATGGAAAAAAACAACTGTCCATCTCCAGAGCTGGATGATAAATAATCCACAGACAAGGCTGCCCCCAAACAGATCAGGTACAATAAAGTACCTGTGGAGTGGAGAACGTTACACTGACCAGGACAGCAATGACAAGGGTCAGAACTTCTATGCAGCATAGCAAGAACTTGCAGAAGAGCTCTGCAATCTGAACCTGCTTGTGGTTTAGCATCTGACTTGAATACACTGAGCTCTGCCTACTGAGCTCCACACCAGCCCAAGTTCCAATAGCCTTCTTTGTCCCTGTTTTCATCACTCCATGGAAAAATATGAAAAATATGGGCAATGAAGGGAGTTTTTTTTTTAAATAAAACTATATGTATTCAATTGTTTTTATTTTTAATAATCTTACCTTTATGAAATAATGGTTATAAGAAATAATGGGAGAAGTAGTAGTAATATTGTTTTTTTATTGATAAAATAAAATGTGGGTAATCCTGTGCTTTTTCCATTTAAAAGAATTATTAGTTTGTTCAATCAAAAAATCTGGGGACTGCTGGTGCAATAGTTGGAAATTTTGACTGAAAATTAAAATAGATTTGATTCAAGTCCCATTTCTGCCATTTATTTGCTGTGTGACCTCCTTTAAGGCTCAGTTTCTTCATTTGTTGAACAGAAATAACAATAGTGCCTACCTAATGGATTGTCAGAAATATTATGGTGATACCGCAGAAGATGTTTTAGCACAGAGTATGGTACGCTGTAATACTTGAGTGTTAGTTTTTTTAAGAGTCAAAAGAAAGATCACTCACCACCTCTGGCCCTCAGTTGGCTCACCACTCAAATGAGGCCTCTGATCTCAGAGACTTCTGCATCCCCTCTAATTGTGTCATCCTACATCCCACTCCATAGTTCTAGTCCTTTTACTCTTTCTAAGCTATTCAAGTCTACCACTGTTCACAGGTCCAAGTTGAACAGATGATGCTTCATCCATGTAATGAACTACCACCCATATATGGAATGACATCCAATTATATTATTGAGTGAGAAAAGCATAGTTACAAACCAGTTATTAACTGCATGATCCAAATTTTGTAAAATGAAATACATACAAGTGGTAATTTCTAACTCATCCTCCAAAATCCTCCCCAATTACTCAAGCCAGAGCTGTCCAGAAGTAATACAATATGAGCCACAATGTGAGCCATATGTGGAATATTAAATTTCTAGTAGCCACATTAAAAGAAACAGATGAAATTTGGTTTAATGATACACTACAACATGTTTTCATTTCCACATAATCATCACAAAAATTATTACTGAGCATGTTACATTATTTTTTCATATGAAGTCTTTGACATCAGTGAGTATTTGACGCTTTCTTATATCTTAATGTGGACTAGCTACACTTCAAGTGCCCGGTGGCCACATGTGATTCATGGCTACCATCTCAGACAGGGCCACTCTAGGCAGTTAATCCCCCATCTCACATAGAGTTAAAATTACCAGACTGAAAGGAAACTCATCTTATCTATCTAATATGCCCATAGTCTCAACTAGTTTCTGATACCTATTGGGTACTCAAAAAATGTTAAGTTTAAATGTATATATTTAATTCAAAGTATTCTTGGGGGACTTTGCTTTTTTTTTTTTTTTCTTTTCTTTCTTTTATGGGGGAGAAAGAAAGAGTGGCTTTATTTCTTTGCCAGGCTAAAGGGGAACACAGTAGGGCTGGCACCTCAAGAGCTGTGTCCCCTTCACTGGGGAATAGGGAGAGGTTACATAGTCAGGGGTAGTGGTCAGAGGTATGTAATAAGGATCAAGGCAGTAACAGTCCTGCATTCTTCTTTCTTCTGCAAAGTTTCAAAGGGGTGGGGTTGCTGACAGGATCACGATGTGTGCAGGGTCTTAGGTGGTCGGGTGTCTCCTAATCTCAAGTTTCTCTGGTCCCTTTAATTTGCCTCAGGTGGTTTCATGGCTGTTTCTCTCATGATTAGCAACTGTGTGATCTGCCCTTTGGAACTCAGTGAATGTCATGGAGGCTGGAGTCTTGCCTGGTTTCAGGACTTAATGAAGCTCAGGTGCTTGATGTCTCATCACAGAAAGAATTCAGTGAGAGACAAAGTGATAGGTAAGAAGTTTATTTAGAGATTTATTTAGAGAGAAACACACTCCACAGACAGAGTGTGGGCCATCTCTGAAGCTGAGAAAGGCCAGACTTTGCATTTTTAAGCACCATATCAATCATGGAATAAAAGGCACTGAACCAATCCCAAGAAAGAACTTAGGAATTTGAAAAGTGTCTCCCCAAAATCACACTTCATAAGCAGCCTCCTACTTTGTCTAGAGGTAAAGTCAGCCATGCAGAAATGCAAATTACCCCAATGAATTAACTAAAAATATTCACTGAACTAAAGCTAATACAGAAATGTATATTATAGACAAATGTTCAAAGATAGCGGGGCTGAGGAAAATGGATAATAATAAAACTTTTATTAAGTGCCTGCTATGTCTAAATACTTCACATACATCATTGACAGTCTTTACTAAAACTCTGTAAGGTAAGGTGGAAGAATAATGACACAGAGGGAAAAATACTGGCTGTGGAATCATTAAAACAAACAGAAAAAAAACTCTTCAGATTTGAATTCTATTTCTGCCAATTTCTAGCTCTATGACCAAAAGTAAGTTTCTGAATCTCTAGCCTCAGTTTTCTCATCTGTAAAATGGGCATTAAATTAACTATTCTTAATTATTGTGAGGATTAGATTAATTGCCACATGGACTCTCAATGAATGACACCTAGTATTATTATAGTAGGACTCAAATAAAATGAGTGATCTTTGTAATCCTTGGTTTACAAAAGGGAAAACTGAGGTTCAGAGAAATTAAACAGGCTCAGTGTCATGTAGCAGATAAACAGATTAGCCAGGAATCAAACCTATATCTGTCCAGCTTAGCAAGTCCACACACTTTCTACCATATCATACCTAGGAAGGTCCCATGGCAGACCCACAGTATTTGAATACAGGGAAGGCATCTTGCAAGGGTACCTGCATGGCAAAAGATGCAAATAAACACAGTTTGAGCAGAAAGGCATCTCACTTAACTGGGTCAGATCAGAATAGGAAACAAGAGGAGCTAAATTTGAGTCAATACAGGGAGTTTGGCTTATGGAAGGCCTTGAGCCATTTGGAGGAGTTGAGACTTGACTACCACCTAAATCCTGTCATAAATCTGTGAAACAGTTGATCAATCTCTGTGCAATTATGAAGCTCTTCTTTTTTTTTTAACTTAATTCCTTAGGCTGATAGGAACATTCCTTTATTTAAGTAAAGGCTGAACATATGCTTTTCTACACTCTTCAGATCCTACTTTAAATTTGTCTTAATCCTTTGAGTCTACACGAGGAGTGGCGTTCACGTTCCCATATATTAACTAGGCTGTGAAAGGAAAACCAACCAACTCTTATCTGTGGTTAGAGCACTGCAACAACTTTACTCAAGTTAGATCCTCTCGCAGGCCCATTAAACCAACACAGCTGCTCACCATTAGTTACCCTCTCTCATTTGGCTGTTTGCCTGCGCCACCTCATCAATGAGCTATGAGCCACCACACCTGGCATGCTCATGTCTGAACTGAGTCATGTGAAGAACGTTATCAAAAACATTTTTTAAAAAAATGAACAAAGTGCATGTATGTGTATTAGAATCTGCATATAAGCATGTATATTCATACATATATATAATTAACATATTTGTTCAAGCAACACATACAACTAGAGATTCTCTACAAGTGAAGATGGACACAAAAGATTATTTTTTAAAAAATTTCCCCTGATCATTTTGTTTCTCTGAAGACTGTACTGTCTTTTTAAAAATGTGTATTCTTTTTCTTAAATTATTTTGACACATTTTATTTACTTTATACACAAAATGAAACAGAAAATCTACTAGCAAAAATGACCAGAAAAAGGATAGAAAATGAAGTCTTTGGGAAATCATCATTAATATTGCTAATGAATAGTTATTCCCTATTCACAGGCAATTATTTCCCATATTTTTCTAAAACAGAAAAATATATATACTTACAAATTTGAAAGAAACTGTACAGAAGATTAAAATTGACATCTTAAAATTCTTTTAAAGTTTTTCAGTTTTTTTGAACAAGAAAACAAACCAGAAATGACTGATAAACTGAAACACTGATTGAACACTGAAAAGTGTAATTACTCAAGACATGCTCTCCTTCCCTGGCTTGTTAGAGTCCCGTGGTTTCATTATATGACACTTTTCAGCACTTTTAGCTGGTTTGTGGCACAACCTCCCCAAAGAAATATGAGGAGTAATTTTCAAAAGGAACTTTTATTTTTAATATGGATTGATTTTTTTAAAGGCAGCTCCAAGCAGCTCAGTATATCAAACAGGAGCCATCACGCCAATCCCAACACATCAAGGAGCAGTTTTAGCACGTGAGGTTTGTTGTTTCTAGCAGGTATCCATGTAGCCAGAGAGGTCACCACTCAGCAAGGTGCTTTCTTTCTGGTATATAAGAAAAGAAATCACCAGGAATAAGGGGGGAAATGGGCTTGGGAAACAGGAGGGGACCTTGTCAATCTCCAAGATGCTAGAAAATGATTGTGGAAATCTTTTGTTAGGGAATCCTGTAATGGTATTGCAGCTCATCTCTTGTGGACATGAACGGCAACTAGCCTAAGATGGTGAGGGCGACAGAGGATTAGACAAATTGTGAAAAGGCCCTGGGAAGGACATTACTGCTGTTTGGAATCATAAGGCCAAAACTGTATTTACCTTCAACAGCAGTGTCCTTATAAACAGGATTTCTTGGGGAAAAAAACCTGAAGGCATATATGAAATGCTTATTATGAGCGTGTGTATATAAATTATTTTACAAATGGGAAAAGGAAAAGGCCCTACAGAGCTACTCTTATATATTCTTATGAGTCATGCCCTGATTTTTTTTTTTTACGTTAAGAATTTATACTACTTCCAAGAGAAGGACATTAAGCTTGTTCCCAATCCTTTTTATTTTAAACATATGGATCACTGAGAAGGTTAGCATTGTGCTGGAAATGATTTTGATGCATATAAAGCTATAAAAAGAACAATAGGAAAGAGATAGATAAATTTGTGAGGTTTTCAAGACAACTAGTAGGATTGTAAGATCACATGGCATGATCCCTGGCATTATCCACTAGGCAGGATAACAGAATATTCCTGAATCTTGGATTTTAGGAAACTATACGGTAAAGAGCTAAAGTTTTTCAACACAAGAGTCAGTCTCAGTACATATCTTTGTCAATCCTTCCATAGACACTTTGTTGAAAAGGAGAATCTTTTATCAATATTTACACAGGTGTTAGAACCCAAGTTTTATTGTTTAATAAAGGTGTGTGTATTTTTGAGTAAGATCAAACCATATCTTATAAAATAATTATATCCCTTTTCCCCAGGGTGTTTTGTCAAAATTGATTGTTATGGGCAATTAAAATTCATAGCTTGCTAGTAAGTTAAGACAGTTGTTCCTTCAGATAATAAAGACAAAAGCAGCAGTGGTTACGATTGTTATGAGTGTTTGTCTAATAATACAGATATGCCAGGTACTGTACTCGAGCAGTTGGGATTGGGTGGGGGGGTTACAGAGAGGAACCAATCCTTGATCTCATAGATTCCAGCCTAGTGAGAGAGGTAAACATGGACATAAATGGTTACCGTTGGATAAGCCATCACAGAGTTAGTTGTAAAGGCCACAGTGACCTGAAATGCTGTGTATGCAGGAAATGTTTATTAAGTGCTTATTGAATGAATGGAGTGGGCTTCTGCCTGTCCAACCTGCAACCTGCACACTATTCTGACATTCTCTTCCTCGCTTGGTTAGACTCAGCTTAGAGCCCATTTGACCTGTTTCCCTGGCCAGACTCTTGGCCAGTCTCCCAGACCTAACCCATTCCAGCCACTAATACCCTGTTGGGTCAAAGTGTCCGGAATTACTTCTGAGGAGAACTAAATCAAAGCTGTCCCTAATAGCAATTAAATATTACAGAGAGCACATCAACACCTTCCATATGTTGGGAAGCGGTGAAATGTTATTATTAAACACTTAAAAGAGCCTGGGGCTGGGACAAGGGACCAACCCATGGTGTGACTATAGGCAAGCCGTTTCACAAAAATCTGCCTGAGATTTATATCACTACTGCACTTATCTGGGTTTACAAGCCTTTTTCTCCCCACATATTTATTTTTACATTTGGGATAAGATGTCACAAGGTAGACTCCTGAACCTTTATTATAGCCTTATGGCCCAAACAGCTAGGTTTCTTACAGGTATGATTCACAAAGAAATATAGATTTTATTTTCCCCCATGAAAACAGAATTTTTATTAAAAGAGTTAAGTGAAAATATTTAAAATACAAGAAGTCTATTTCCAGAAAGGAACAAAACATAGAGCAAGACTTGGAGGAATAACACCACCATAGATCTTTAGAGCTGGAAAATCTCTTTTTCCAATTCAAGCTCAGAAATGGTGGCCCAGAGTGGCTTAGTGACTTTACCAAGGCTACAATGCCCATCCTGGGAAGAGCTGGGAACAGATGCCTAACCTGCACTCTCCCTGTTAGAGTCTTCTTCCACTAAACATGCGTAAGTTCTATGCTTAACTCTTGATAGTGACTCTTTGCAATCCACCAAGGTTTCTCTTATACCTTGGATGGTAGGAGCTGTGGGATAGTAGGATGTGTCCTTAAATCCACTTTCAATCTCTTCACTCTAAGTCTGTATACAACTTTGGGACTTTTCAAGACATTCCAAGCCCTTGCACATAAGGCTCTACGTTTTAACTTGCTCACATGACCACTTTAAGCTTCTTGCTTATGACTCCAGAACTACCCAGTTGCCTACATATGTTCCCTGCTCTTAGGCCTTGTTTCTTTTCATAGATACTGGGAAAGTCAAAAAAGAAAATAAAAAGATCTTATTAATATTATTTTTTCATGCAACTATAATTGTCTCAAGCAAACTGGAGAAGTTTTATTTCTTTTTCATCTGGATTAATTCACCTCCACCTTCTCCATATTCTTGCTTTTTGATGCTTTCAAAAAATAAACATATTGATTATGTTCATGCATTAAGCATTTGTTCTTGGAAGAGCAATTTATTGAATACCTATTATGTGCCAAGCAGGGATGCTGGGCACTTGGTATGCAGTAAAAATATGGTGCTTGGGTCCATGGCGCTGACAATCTGACGGAACTAAGCAAATCACACCAATAAATATGTGTCTACATTAGATTATGAGATAAAGGAAAAAAACAGAGGGCAGTGTGGACAACAACATTATGCAGACTGAAGTGGGGAAAAATTACAGCCTCCTTCCTCTGGTTTTATAATTTGTCTTTTGATAAAAAATAAACTTTTTGAAGGGGATGATATTTGTTTTCTCAAAACAAAGCTTTTAGCAAAAGAAACATAAGATCGTGTCTCTCTATTGCCTCTACTTCCTCCTCTATAAAATAGATGATCAGCAGGACCCTCGCTCTGCTGTCCTCATACAGGCACTTGGTGAATAAACTAAGACCATAAATGAGAAGTTGCCTCCAACATTCCACATATTATTTTGAACAACACTAATAGAGTTTATATTAAACATATTCTTCAAAGAGGTGAGAATATCTGCAATACATCATAAACATCTTGATAAACTGAAACTTAAACAACATTTCTCACCACAGGTTTTGATGCCAGTAAAAGATGCCTACTTTCTAAAAATGTAACAAAACTTAGGATTTCCAAGTGGGCCAGCAAATAAGCCCCTGTTAGCTTCTGTGCCAGTATTATAGGATCTGCCTTTAATTTTGCTTCACAGTAATAGAAGCTTATCATACAGCCAAATCCCTACAGCAATGTTCTCAAAGGTTCTGCGTGTGGAAGCCTGCTGCCTTTCAGCTTCCCCATTAAACACCTGTTCTGGGCTTGGGCCATGCTTTTGGTTTCTCACTCAGGTGGAGAATCTTGCTTAAGTGGACAGGCAGGTATTTTTGCTGTCACCAAAGACAGCTAATTTGGGAAGCCTAATCTTGCAAAGGGAGCCAAGTTTCATTTCTCAGAGTGTTGGGTTTAGAGCAGAAGGGACTCCGCCCAGAAATGCAACCTGAATACTTCCCCCTTTGCCCCTCTCTTGTCTCTGCTGAGAATCCCCTAAATAACTGACATGTTATATAGACTTCAGGCAACCAGGTCTACAATGTGCAGCTCCCCATTCTCTCCTGTCACCTGGTTAATTTAATACTTTTCTCCTCTGATGGGTATAGCAACTCCTGACAAGCAATTGCCTAGTGGTTTATTTCAGTTGATTCAAACACTATAAGGTGAGAAATTAGTTATGGGGATTGAAGGAAGGACGAATTTTACAGGTGTGAATTCATAGCCATTTCTGATCCAAATATTTCCAAAGGAATTGTGTACTAAGGAAATACCATCTCCCAAATTTCAAAGTCCCTGAATCTCTTAACAGAAAAAGACAGTTCTTGCAGTTTCCTTTAACCCTAAGGACTGATCTTTCCTTGTACTCCTTTCAAAAGCACTATACTAAAGTAAAAAACAACTTTAATTCAATAGTTGTTCAGATAATAAAGGGCTTGGTGATGCCAGTCAATGATTTCACTTCAAAACTGTGACTGAAAACTCATAGCAGTGCTGGCGGCTGCTGATCATCTTAAGGCTGGTCTAAAACAAAAGTAGCTACTCTTTGTCCCAGAAGCATTTTGATTTTAGAATGGGAAATTCTGCACATAGGACACCATTGGGAGGATTCTGTCATTAAAGTTTTGAACAGAGAACAAATAATTTCTGCTTACTTGATCATAATCACTATTTCACAAATGGGGGAAATGAGGGGTCAAGAGGTTACACGTGATTCCTACAGTTCCAAAGAAGTTCTGCTGCAGGATTAGTTCTAAGGACAATTACAATTGACAACAAATATTCATTTATTCAACCAGTATTTATTGAGCACCTACTATATTCCAGGAACTCTAGATCATCAGTGAACAAAACAAAGATCCCTGCCTTCATAGAGCCTACATTCTACTGGTTGTCAGGAATAATGTCCACATACTTCTGGTTAATTATATCTTCATTATTCACTCCATGCTTCACTGTTTTGGTTCTACTCTTGTGGAAGATAAAACTAACACAACTGAAACTAAAAGAAAACATTTACATGAGCATGTTTATAGGAATTGGAGTTAAACTGGGAGTGATAATGTCCTCTTAAGATTAATCAGTGAAAGCCAATGGGCTTAGTGAGACTTGAGCTTGTTTTAAAGAAGAGATGATATTAAAATGTGAGGGAAAGAGAAAAAAGAAAAAATGTCCTCGGTGGGATATGCAAGAGGAAGAGCACACAGATTAGAAAGAGCACATGATTCTAATAGACAAAGGAAACTATTTACAGATAAGGCCAGAATTCAAAAACAACCAAGGAACTCTCTTTACCCTACACTTTTTCCTTATAGGAGATTTAGTAGAAATAATATGATATAATACAATATATTGACACATCATAGGATGCCATATGTGGATAACTTTCAAGAAATAAATGTGCTTTCCAAAAAAGCATCCATGGATGAAATTGAGATTTAAGGTCTAATCTCAAATCAACAAGTTTCTGTGAAACTACAGAACCTTTTTAAAAAGACTTAGCAAGTCCCTCCCATCAGGAAGCATGCATGAGAGTCCTAGATAGTTTCCTCCACAAGAGAGCAGACAGCAGTATCAAGCAGTATCAGCAGTATTTCATCTTGTGGAACTGAAAACCACAGCCACAGAAAGATAGAGAAAATGAAAAAGCAGAGGACTTTGTACCAGATGAAGGGACAGGATAAAACCCCAGAAAAACAACTAAATGAAGAGGAGATAGGCACTCTTCCAGAAAAAGAGTTCAGAATAATGATGGTGAAGATGATCCAGGACTTTGAAAAAAGACTGGATGCAAAGATCGAAAAGTTTACCAAAGGCCTAGAAGAATTAAAGAGCAAACAAGCAGAGATATGCAACACAATAACTGAAATGAAAAATACACTAGAAGGAACCAACAGCAGATTAACTGAGGCAGAAGGGCAAATAAGTGAGCTGGAAGACAGACTGGTGATAATCACTGATGTGGCAAAGAATAAAGAAAAAAGAATGAAAAGAACTGAAGAGAGCCTAAGAGGCCTCTAGGACAATGTTAAATACACCAACATTCGCATTATAGGGGCCCCAGAAGGAGACGAGAGAGAGAAAGGACCCGAGAAAATATTGGAAGAGATTATAGTTGAAAACTTCCCTAACATGGGAAAGGAAATAGCTACCCAAGTCCAGGAAGTGCAGAGAGTCCCAGGCAGGATAAACCCAAGGAGAAACACGCCAAGACATATAGTAGTCAAACTGACAAAAATTAAAGACAGAAAAATTATTAAAAGCAACAAGGGAAAAACGACAAATAACATACAAGGGAACTCCCATCAGTTAACAGCTGATTTCTCAGCAGAAACTCTACAAGCCAGAAGGGAGTGGCAAGATATATTTCAAGTGATGAAACGGAAGTACCTACAACCAAGAATACTCTACCAAGCAAGGATCTCATTCAGATTTGATGGAGAAATCAAAAGCTTTACAGACAAGCAACAGCTAAGAGAATTCAGCACCACCAAACCAGCCCTACAACAAATGCTAAAGGAACTTCTCTAAGTGGGAAACATAAGAGAAGAAAAGAACCTACAAAAACAAACACAAAACAATTAAGAAAATGGTAATAGGAACATACATATCAATAATTACCTTGAATGTAAATAGACTACATGCACCAACCAAAAGACACAGACTGGCTGAATGGATACAAAAACAAGACCCATATATATGCTGTCTCCAAGAGACCCACTTCAGACCTAGGGACACATACAGACTGAAAGTGAGGGGATGGAAAAAGTTATTCCATGCAAATGAAAATCAAAAGAAAGCTGGAGTACCGATACTCACATCAGATAAAATAGACTTTAAAATAAAAAATGTTACAAGAGACAAGAAAGGACACTACATAAAGATCAAGGTATCAATCTAAGAAGAGGAGATAACAGTTACAAATATATATGCACCTAATATAGGAGCACCTCAATACATAAGGCAAATGCTAACAACTATGAAAGAGGAAATGCAAGGCAGAAATAGAGACACATATGAAACTTAAAAGCTTTTGCACAGTGAAAGAAACCATAAACAAGACTAGAAGGCAACCCTCAGAATGGGAAAAAATAGTTGCCAACGAAACAACGGACAAAGGATTAACCTCCAAAATATACAAGCAGCTCATGAAGCTTAATACCAAAAAAGCAAATAACCCAATCCACAAATGGATGGAAGACCTAAATAGACATTTCTCCAAAGAAGACATACACATGGCCAACAAACACATGAAAAGATGCTCAACATCACTAATCATCAGAGAAATGCAAGTCAAAGCCACAATGAGGTATCACCTCACACCCATCAGAATGGCCATCATCACAAAATCTGGAAACAACAAATGTTGGAGAGGGTGTGCAGAAAAGGGAACTCTCCTGCACTGTTGGTGGGGATGTAAGTTGGTATAGCCACTATGGAAAACAGTTTGGAGTTTCCTTAAAAAACTAAAAATAGAACTACCATATGATCCAGTAATCCCACTACTGGGCATATACCCAAAGAAAACCATAATCCGAAAAGAAACATGTACCATAATGTTTATTGCAGCACTATTTACAATAGCCAGGACATGGAAGCAATCTAAATGCCCATCAACAAATGAATGGATAAAGAAGATGTGGCATATATATGCAATGGAATATTACTCAGCCATAAAAAGGAATGAGATGGAGCTATATGTAATGAGGTGGATAGACCTAGAGTCTGTCATACAGAGTGAAGTAAGTCAGAAAGAGAAAGACAAATATTGTATGCTAACTCACATATACGGAATCTAAAAATGGTACTGATGAACTCAGTGACAAGACAAGAACAAGGACGCAGATGCAGAGAATGGACTGGAGAACTCGAGGTTTGGGGGGCTGGGGGGAGAAGGGGAAGCTGAGACAAAGTGAGAGAGTAGCATAGACATATATATACTACCAACTGTAAAATAGATAGCCAGTGGGAAGTTGTTGTATAACAAAGGGAGTTCAACTCGAGGATGGATGATGCCTTAGAGGACTGGGATGGGGAGGGTGGGGGGGGAGTCGAGGGAGGGAGGGAATACGGGGATATGTGTATAAATAGAGATGATTGAACTTGGTGTACCTCAAAAAAAATAATAAATAAAAAAATAAAAATAAAAGAAATAGAGACACAGATGTATAGAACAAACATATGGACACCTAGTGGGGAAAGCAGGGAGGGTTGGGGGGGAATGAATTGGGAGATTGGGATACCAAATTGTACACTCTAAATATATGCTGTTTATTGTCTGTTAACTGTATCTCAATAAAAGTTCTTAAAAAAAAAAAGACAACAAATCTCTGCTGTCTTCTGGAATTAGAACTTTTATTTTGATTATTTATCTCAATTATTAGTTAATCTGAAAAAGACGTAATAATATGCAATATAAATGTTCAAGGTGTGAAGTGTATTTGTTGCAAGGTGAACACAAAGGATGTTTTGATAAAATATATTTGGGAATCATCTCACCAATAACTAGGGGGACACTTTTAAATTGGTGATCTGTAGAAGGTATCTCTAGAGCCCATTGTGGTTTATTTCAGGCAGCTCATTGACCCTAGCAATTATGATCAAGGAAGGTGTTTGAAAAAGGATCTGTGATTTCCAGTGTTTCCAATATGCAAACACTTCGTAATACTAAAAAGTATCCCCCCAAATGTTAGTCATTCTCTTTATTATTCACTTTGCAGAAAATACCTGATGCTTGTGCACATTCCCAAGCACTCGTGATTCTGAGGTAGAGACGGGGAACTCCACTTTTTTGATGCTGGCCTGTCACCCATCTCACCCTTCTGGTTATCACACCTGCACAATGACGTATTCAGTTTCAACTCTTCTGTATTTATTCTGCTAACTAGTAACACTTGAGGAACTCAAAATAATCTGACATAAATTTGGCTCCCCCCTCCCCAATTATATAAATATCTGTTGAATAAAATAAAGCAGAATTTATTCCTGACTCAGGTTTTGGCTTTTAAAATAATGTTAAACAGGAACTCAGACTGATTTATTCATTCTAAAAATATACATGAAGGACATCTGTGTTTCCTGTACATATGTATTTCCAATTAGTTTTACAAGGTTATCTCAATTGTTTCTACAAATTTTTATCAAATTTTCAGAAAGGCTTCAATGCCATCCAACCAGACTTTCATTTGGTATTTCCAGTTACTTCCTATGAGGCTGAGCAACCCATGGAATGTCTATGAATGACTAAAAGGGCTTGAGTGTTTAATTCTGCAGTTCTGCCTCCCTCTCTGACATGTTCTATTGTGCTCTTTTTCTTCACTGTGAACGCGAGCACCTAAAGCAGGAGAAGGCATATACATACATCCCCTCCCTTTTGGACTTCCTTCCTACTCAGGTCACCAAAGTGCATTAAGTCGAGTTCCCTGTGCTATACAGTATGTTCTCATTACTTATCTATCTTATACCTACTATCAATGGGATATATGTATATGTATGGCTGATTCATTTTGCTATAGAGTGGAAACTAATACAACATTGTAAAGCAACTATACTTCAATAAAAATTAATTTTAAAGAAGTAAAAAAAACCCTAAGATTTAAAAAAATAAAAATAAAAATAAAATAAAGCAGGAGAAGGCAAGACTGTGATCTGATTCCCGGGGCTAGCTCCACTCTTTATACATACAATGCTCTCTCTCTCCCTCCTCTCTCTCTCATCAACTTTTAAAATGGTACCATAGTCCATAATCCCAAAAGAAACATGTACCATATTGTTTATTGCAGCAGTATTTACAATAGCCAGGACATGGAAGCAACCTAAATGCCCATCAACAAATAAATGGATACAGAAGATGTGGCATATATATACAATGGAATATTACTCAGCTATAAAAAGGGATGAGATGGAGCTATATGTAATGAGGTGGATAGACCTAGAGTCTGTCATACAGAGTGAAGTAAGTCAGAAAGAGAAAGACAAATATTGTATGCTAACTCACATATACGGAATCTAAAAATGGTACTGATGAACTCAGTGACAAGAACAAGGATGCGGATGCAGAGAATGGACTGGAGAACTTGAGGTTTGGGAGGGGGCGGGGGGTGAAGGGGAAGCTGAGACGAAGCGAGAGAGTAGCATAGACATATATATACTACCAACTGTAAAATAGATAGCCAGTGGGAAGTTGTTGTATAACAAAGGGAGTTCAACTCGAGGATGGAAGATGCCTTAGAGGACTGGGACGGGGAGGGTGGGGGGGACTCGAGAGAGGGTGGGGGGGGAGTCGAGGGAGGGAGGGAATACGGGGATATGTGTATAAAAACAGATGATTGAACTTGGTGTACCCCCCAAAAAATAATAAATAAATGAATAAAATTTAAAAAAAATAAAAATAAAATGGTACCATAGTGAATTGAATTTGAAGCTCTTTCCAACTCAGCTGCACACAGTCTCAATGTACATCTCTCCCTGGGTGGTGGGATGGAGGCTGATGATTTTTACCTCTGGCCACGTCATTGGTGGCTTTGTGCCTGAGAGGCAGAAGAAAACTCATCGAGGTGGGAGGGAGAATTTACCAGCCTAATTACCTCCATAATTTGAAAATGGAAAGTCTAATAGAAAAAGCTAAAAGAAACAACACTACAAGTGATGACCCATCTTTCTAGTGTTTAACTCTCAATGCAAAGTAAGCTACATTGCACTGAACCCCGAAGTTATTTTCATGGCTTTAGCTTTGCAGTTGTTACAGGCAAGCAACTCTCTTCACACCACTCAGGATTCTGCAGCTTCAGCTTTTGGGATCATGTCGGTACAAGAGGACACATGAACAGGTGGGCAGGGTTATTTCCAGTGGGAACCTTTGCTGCATCCCCATAATTATACTGCAGTAACCCCACCACCCCAGCTCATTGCAAAACTATGTCAGCTGACAGAGGTGTCACTCACTGAAGAGAGAAGGGCTATCAGGCTGTACCCCAAGCCAAGTAAAGATATTGTTCAAAACTTCTGCAAAATACAAGTGAAGGAGCATAATGGAGCACCATCTCCTTAAGAGGGGCGAGAAGCCACAGTCCTGTGTCACAGATTTGGTCTAACTGAGTGTTTGGAAGCCACTGCACTCACGGGAATGTTTAAGACACGGCCCCGCAAAGTGCTCACTTTTATGTTAAGTTCAACTGTGAAATTTTTTTAATAATATTATTTGTCCCAATCCCTTTTGTGTTGGTGGAGAAAACTCATCATGACCAGGTTAGGATCTGTAGTGCCGTTCAGGTATCTTTTTAGAAAGATCTGGACCCCTCCTTCCTACATACTTAACCAAGACTGAATTTTGAGTGAACCCATCCCTGACCTTCCTCCTGCCCCAGGATATCCTTGAAAGAAGCGGCTACACCTCAGGAGAGGCTCCTTGGCAAAGCAGTAGCCCAGGAAACAACATTTCACTTTTCTCTCTTTCAAGTTCCTCAGGAACAGGGTGGGCCATTCTTTGGGCCACCGAAATTGTTACACCACCACTGACGATCAAGGGACCTCAGCCTCCTTCTCCTCCTCCCACAAAACAGAACATCAGGTCACAGGCAGATACTGTGACTGCCACAGGATTTGTCCCACTAAACGGAGTGAGGAAAGGGTTGCCATGACTTCACACAGTTTCTATGCAATCTATTAGAGAGCCCACTGCCCCTGGGGGCAGGGAATGGAGGCTGGAGAAGAGATATATCATCTTGCCCATTTTAGAGCCCCAACCAGGAGGCCCAAGATCGTGCACCCCATTGCTAGCCCAGATTATCAGACTGGGAGTTTCTTTAGTTTTGCCCTAACCAAGACTGCCTACTTCTAAAAAAAAAAAAAGGATGAAAAATACCAAAACCACCACAGGCTCTTACAAAACAACTGTCTTATGGTTAAGTGTAAATTAAATACTAGAACACGTGGGTTGAATTTTCCTTAAAATGTAGAGGGATTTTACAATTAAGTGGGAAATTCTCCTAGAATTCGAATTTCGGTTTGTTTTTATTTGTTTGTTTTTGTCTGTTTTTGTCATGGTTCAAATTTTTGAAATAGAGCAAAAGGCTCAAAACAAAGTTTAAAACTGGACTTGGTTCTGCCATCCTGGTATTAATAATTCTGCTACCACTCTTTACACCATAGCTCTGAAGTGACATTGAAAAGAGTCTTATTATAATTCATTATATAACTTGAATTCATCCATTCATTTAACAGACTTTTACTGATCACCTACTATGAGCCTGGTACTCTGCTAAGCTTTTTCTTTCCAGATCTGTTAAATGACATTGCCTTCTAACAGTAGTTTTGTATAGGAAATGGTTCTGAAAAGGATGAGTCCAAAAGATATGGATTAAATACTGGACTAGATTCCACAGGCATGGAGGTTCTGGTTTTTTGAGAAACTTTTAGCATATCTGATAAATAAAAATCTACCAGCTCTGTAAAGAAAGCATTAGAGCAGAGGTAAGGAAATAGCTAACATGCGTTTCTTTTTCTTCTTAATTGTAATCACTCATGTGAGCTACTAGTGAGCGGATAACTTTCTCTGGTAAACTCGAAGATGCACCAATTAGAACCCCCTTCAAGAATGTGGTCGCTACCCAGCTGCAAACAGAGTAGAGAACTGACAGCTCCCAGGAGCAGGTTCCTTCGGGACCAGCCTCAGTGTTGGAGCCAAGGTCACACTTTATTCCAGGGTCCCTTGGGCTACAAATGAACAAGGCAGTGACACAAGGGCTTGGTCCAGTGGGACAAAGGCCAACACAGGACTCCGATGGGCAATCTTTACTCCAGAGCTCCCACTGGATTGGCAGGGACTTTGTTAGGCTTATTGTACGGTCTGATGGGTCGCCTTACCCACTCCTGCTTCTACTCTCTTTTCCCAGGTGTTACTTAGGATCAGCCTACAGGAGAACCCAACCTACAGCACTTCCTGACAACAAAGACATTGACAGTTAAGGCTAAAATTCTAATGAAACTGTTTTCATTCAAGAAAATGTCATTCCCTACACTGTAAGTACTATTTTTCCATATTGGAAAATGAAGAGTAGCTATCTAGACATCTACTACTTGTTTGCTGAGTTTCTTTTTTATTTCTCTTACAGGGAAATTTCAGGACAGACATTCCAAAAATTTAACACTAACATAAGCTGACAACAGTGACCACAGGACATCTTGGTAGAGCGTAAGAATCAGATAAACCTCTATATTACTTTCCACGTGTTATGGTTTACAAGAGAAAGAGGGAAAGAGAAGGGAGGGTGCGAGGAGGGATAGAGAGACAGAGAGGGAGAGAATGAGAGAGAGGACAGTGGTGGTCAGGGATACAAGTAACTTGTATTTTTCTTCTTAATTCAACAGCCAACTATGGCACTCAGGCCAATTATTTTCCTTTTATTATCATAATTTCTTACAAGTGAAAAAAATCTGCATCCTAATTATAAAATGTAACAAGAGAGTTAAACCTTTTGGCCTCCCTGAAACAGGTGTTCTATAAATGTTAAGATTTTTTTTTCATATTAAACATGAGATTAGGCCTTTTAAAATTGCACTTTAATACCATCTTGAAGTCATGAAACTTACACTGATCACGTGTAAATTATGTACTCTTTGAATTCTTCAAGTACAGTAGGAGTCTGTGAAAGACTAGTTGGCAGCATTGTGCACAATCCTTCCTTTTCTGTGTGCAGATGATAAACAATGTGACTATATCTCTTTGTTATTTACTTCTCACTTTCCCTTACATCACTGATTCTTCTCAACCTTTGCACATTAGAATCACCTTCAGGGGAGAAGAGGAATCTTAAAAAAAATAGGTGCCTGACAAAACACTTACATAGACATTTCTGCAGAAAAAATATTCAAGCAGCCAAGAAGCACATGAAAATATGTTCATTAATCATTAGGGAAATGCAAATCAAAACCACAATGAAGTATCATCATCATACAACTGCATACCCACTAGGATCTTGACAATCAAAAATAAATAAGTAAATAAAAGTAAAATAACAAGTGTTGGCAAGGATGTGGAGAAGTTGACAGCCTTGTACATTGCTGGTGGGAGTGCAAAATGGTTCAACACTGTGGAAAAGAGTGTGCACGTTCCTCAAAAAGTTATGCATAGAATTATCATACGATCCAGCAATTCTACTCCTAGGTATACATGCAAAAGAAATAAAAATGGGTACTAAAACAAATACCCGTACACGCATCTTCACTGATGCACTCTTCACAATACCCAAAAGGTGGAAAGAGTCCTAGTGTCCATTAACAGATGAAAGGATAAACAAATTATGATGCATCCATACAATGGAATATTGTTTAGCTATAAAAAGAAAGGAATTACTACTACATGACACAACACAGACGAACCTTAAAGACATTATGCTAAGCAAAAGTAGCCACACACGAAAGGCCACATACTACATGATTCCACTTATACAAAATACCCACAGTAGGTACGTCCACAGTAATGGAATATATATTGATGGTTGCCAGGGGCTATGGAGAGGAAGAGAATGAGGAGCACCTACTCAATGTTTTGGGGTTTTCTTTTGGGATGTAAAAATATTGTAGATCTAGGTAGTGGTGGAGGTTGCACAACCTTGTGAATATACTAAATACCACTGAACTGTTCACTTTAAAATGGTTCATTTTATTTTATGTGAATTCATCTTTAAAAAATATAAATATACATATTTAAATATGTACCCACTCCTTTCCCTGGATCAAGTGAACCAAAATCTTTTGGAGGCCAGAATTTTGTAGTTTTAAAAGTTCTCCCAGTGATCTTATTGTGTATCAATGGTTGAATCTGGGCCGGTAGTTGTATCTTTATTAAGATGAGTAGCTAGATATTCAAAATCTTAATAATTTGAACTTTGAAAGTTACTTTTTTTGGTTATTTATTAAAAATTAATAGGGCATCTACTGTGCTTTGTACTATCAGTATTTTGGACAGATATTTACAAAGAAAGAAAGAAAGGAGAGGAAGCTCATTTTTATTGAGAGTCCTTATCAAGCACAAGACCTTTATCAAATATTATCTCAATGACTCCCACAGTAGCTTTGAGAGGTAGATGTTGGACTGTCTCTACCCATAAGGAAAAGGAGGCTCAAAGAAGTTACATAATTGACTAGGGTCAACTATCTGTTGAGGGACGAAGCAGAGATGATGTTAAGTTTGTAAGTTTGTAACTGGCATCCTGAGGTTCCTGACACAAAGGAAGTGATAGCGTGATTAAATGAACTGTGGATCAGAGCAGAAGCTTTGGAGCAAGACAGACCTGGATTCAAACCACAATTCTAAAAAAAAAAAGAAAAAACCACCGTTCTGCCACTTCGTTATCAGCTATATGACAGAAGCTAGGCTAACTAACACAGGTTTCCTCATCTGTACAACGAGATAATAATTTCTACCTCCTATAGTTACTGTAAGGATTCCATGAGATACTGTCTAGAAATCACTTTGGCATAGTGCACATCCCATATAAGCACTGAATAAAGGGTACCTGTTATTAATTTTGTTTTTATTTTATTTTTTACTAATACTGCTACTAATATCATCCAGGGAAGGATGAACTCTGACCCACTAGCCATCTCTTTTCATATTGGGCAGTAAATGTCATCAGTCCTGGACTCCCAACTATCCTATTTATTCTCCTCTGGGCAGCCTAATACTATTGTTCTCTCCTATTGTTCTATCCAAATGCTAATTTTTGAAACACTTAAAAAATTTTAAATAGCAGAACTTACTGGCACAAGTTGATCATAAATTCAACAGAGGAACTAAAGAGAAGTGTCTATTTTAGGGATAAACAAGCTAATTCTAATCTAATTTTGCTCATTCTTGTAAGTATATCTTTTGGTGATATGAACAGATGAATTTTACTGTAGGACTCACGTTTTTCTTTTTTTTGGAGATGTGTTAAAGGACAGATTCCAAGAAGCAAGAGTGTAATTATAGATTGAGCATCTCCTGTATGGCCTGACAGAAGTCTACCGTCACTTAAGAAGCCATTACAGCATATATTTAATGTCAGCTTGATAGAAAAAAACACTTTCATAGGTTCTCTTTGATTGACACATTTGAAATGACATCAGTTTCCAGCTTTAAAACCTACTGTTATTAGGTCTCTGTTGCTATTTATGTTAGAAATATGTGCACGTGTGTCAAAACAATATATCAACTTTGCTGATTGGCTGCATCTAGATTCTGTTGCCAAGGGTAACAGAACAATTGCTTTTAATCTTTCCTAAATTGCTTCTTGTTTTTTTTTTCCCTAAATACTTGGCGTTTTCAGAGATTTGTTTTTCACCCCAGAGCAAAAATAAAGAAATTTTATGTAAGGCAAAAACAAATACATATTGTCTGTGTGTTAAAAGGAAAATTAGATTCAGAAGGTATAGTTGGTATATATGTGAATTTGTATTGCCATCTATCACAGATACTGTGGTAGCCCTGATTATCAAGGCTGAGTTGATTAGGAAAAGAACATCTCCACTTCCAAATAATGCAGGACCCAACCACTTGCTCTTTGGGATCACGGTCTTCTCTCTTTTGTCAGAAAGCCAACTGCACAGATTCTTTATTGTAGGACAAAAATGTATATGAAAGAAAATAATGTCTTCAAAACTTTGTACAGTCTTTCCTGCCTTATTTGCTGAGCACAGGGTCATGAGCAAGTCCTTACTGATTATGATGAACTCAAACTCCAGTCTCTGGACCTTAGAAAGACTGAGAAAACTGATCTACATGCTCACAAACGTACACACTATGCCTGTAAATTAACCAGACAGATTCTTTCGTATAACCTGTCTTATTTTGTTATGTTAACAGCTCTCAAACTGCATTGGGTACTTTTTAGAAAGGTCCTAGACAGCACCTTCAGAGACTTTGGTTCCAGCTTCAGCCTGGGGTGGGCCCAGGAATTTGCAATTTAAAAGAGATTCTGAAGGAGGTACACATACAGAGTGAGGACAAAGTTAAGACACTGGGAGAACACCATCTAAAAGCCAAGGAGAGAGGCTTGGAACAGATCCCTCCCTCATGACCCTCAGAAGGAAACAGTCCTTCCAAAACCTTAATTTTGGACTTGTAGTCTCCAGAATTGTGACACGATAAATTTCTGTTGTTTAAGCCACAGAAGTTTGTGGCTTTAAGTTTGTGGCACCATGTTACAGCAGACCTAGGAAACTAACATACCTGAGATAAAGATTCAGCAGAGGAAGAATATATCCAAAGATCAGTGTCTCCAAAACAAACTCTTCCTATTTATGCGTTTGCCTCTGTTTGTAGCTGTCTTGCTTAATAGGGTAAAAAAAATCAATAGTCTTAGTTAAATATGATCTTATAATCATAGAAATGAGAAGAGGCCTTATTATTTAGATGCAATTCAAAAATTATAACTTTTATAAGTTATATGCATTCTAGAAGCTGATAGCTGTCCAGCAATACCACCCAAAGCAGCATTCTGAGATGCTGATAGCCAGAGTTTCAAATAAAAAATAAAATAAAACAAGTTGTTGTTTACAATTTGGTGAAGGGATATACTTTGCAAAAGAGAAACAACTGCATACACTAGCTGTGGGAAACAGCTTCTCATGGAAAACATTTCATTTCGGCAAGCAGTGAAAGAAATCATTTGGAACTAGCTTTCCAGGGTAGCTTCACAGGAATCAAATTTCTCTGAAATTGTTGTTTGCGTTGCCAAGTCTGTCTTTAATGTTGTCTCACCACCGCTTCTACTTTCTACCCAGAGATGTCTGTTATGGTACAACATTTGGCCAAGAGCGATATGATCCCAATCACCAAGCTCGGACTGTAATCTATCTGCATAAACCTGCAGACTGAGAGTTTCAGGAAAAGTTTACTAGGAGAGGAAAAAAAGAAAAGAAAAAGAAAACAAGAAAGCAAGGGATTGAGTTGTAGACTTAAAAACAAAAGAAGGTGTAATGTATGCTGTCACAAATTTCACCAGTAAAATAATCAATGTGAAAAGCCAGAGGGAAAGCTCTTTATCTATGATAAAACCAGCCAAAAGAACTACTGTAGTAGACTTTAAGTGATTTATTAAAAAGAAAAAAACAATATAATCAGATCAATATAATCAGATCTACATGCAAAGAGCAAAAATTAAAATGTAATAACACCACGTTCTTTATTTATAATGTGAAGAGCTGAGTGGAATAGAAGACCAGTTATATATTCAATAGAGTGGTTTAAAAAAAAAATGACAAGCTTGGAAGAAAAAGAGAATTTAAGTCTTAAAAAAGAAGTGATGAGAGGTGAGAAATATACCAAAACATTTGTCTAATTTCACAACCTTAAAGCAGTTTGCAGAATTTTTATCATACCACCAGATATAATTTAGTGTTTGGGGCTCAGGAAAGCAAGTTAGTTTCAATGTTCAATATATTTATATCATTGACTCCATGTGCCACAGAGTCCATTTCAGCAGGAGAAGGATGAAGCCCAGTATTTAGTTTTTATGTCCACTACTATTGACATGCAAACAAATAAGAAGAATTTGCTTACGCCTTTCCCACTGTAGAATTAATCCTAATCAATTGAATGGAAGTCTTTTCCCCTCTTTTAGCAATTACATTAAAAAAAAAGAAAAAACAAAACAAAAACAAAAGAACACCTGGAAACTCTTCCTGTTACAATCAATTTGATTTTGTTGCTCATTACAGCTTATTGTAGAACAAGATCTAAATTACTTTTTTGTCGAAACAAGAAGCCAGCTCTGTTTTTCCAATTTCTTGACTTTATTTCCTTTCTCTATCTGTCAGTCTCATTCTCTCTTCTTCTCTCCCTCTCTTTTATCTGTTCCCCCAATTCACTTTCACGATTTATGTTTACAAAAGTTCCCAACATCATGAAGGACATTTTATTCAATCTCTAGACAGCACAGTGTAGGATTCTTATGAGGATTAAAATAGGTAACCAAATAAATCACCCAGAAATAGACCCCCACTACTGTCATTTGTTTTTTAACAAAGGCACCAAAGCAACCCAATAGGGAAAGGAGACTCTTTTCATAAATGGTGCTGGAAAAACTGGATATTCACATAAAAAAATTAACTTCAACCACTACCTCATACCATAACAAAAATTAATTTATGATGGATCATAAATCAAAATGTAAAAGTTAAAATGACAAAGCTTTTAGAAGAAAATATAGCAGAATATCTTCATGATGTGGGGATTAGCAAAGGCTTCTTGGTCAGGTAAAAGAAATCAATAATCATAAAAGAAAAAAAATGGTAAGTTTCATAAAAATTAAAAAATTCTCATCAAAAGACTATTAAGAAAATGAAAAGACTAGCTACAAACTGGAAGAAGATAGTCACAGAACATATACCTGGCAAAGTACATGTAAAGAAATTCTATAATTCAAAAATAAAAAGACAACCTTATTTTAAAAAATAGACAAAAGATTTGAACAGACATTTCAAAAGAGAGATATACGAAAGGCCAATAAGTACACAAGAAAGGTGATTCAACATCATTAGTCATGAGGGAAATGCAAATTCAAATCAAAATGAGATACCATTACATACCCACCAGGATGACAGAAGACCAACAACAATAAATGTTAGTGAAGTTGTGGAGCAGTGGTGTTTCTTATACATTCCTGATGAAAGTGTAAAATGGTACAACTTCTTTGGAAAAAGAACTCAGCAATTCCACTTTTAGGTATTTACTCAAAAGAAACTAAAACATGCCCATGAATGACTTGTATAAGAATATTCATGGCAGCATTATTCAACATAACCAGGTAAAGCCTTTAGCACAATGCTCTACTGTAGTCAGCTCTTAAGAATTATCACTATTTTTTCAAGTTCTGCTCCTCCAGTTTCCTTCCTCCAGTTCTTGAGTTTATTTCTTCAGATCCATGTTTTATTATGACTGCCTAAAGTTAGTCCAGAAGGAGAGGGTTTCGAGTTGGTCATATGTCCAGGGAGGACTGGGTTGAGTAATCAGAAATCTCAAATATGTAGAAAGAAACAGACAGTCAGGGCCAATT
The DNA here is from genome assembly GCF_030028045.1 of Hippopotamus amphibius kiboko. Taxonomy (NCBI): domain Eukaryota; kingdom Metazoa; phylum Chordata; class Mammalia; order Artiodactyla; family Hippopotamidae; genus Hippopotamus; species Hippopotamus amphibius. The sequence goes on from NC_080191.1 coordinate 157,689,092, forward strand.
CAACTGTGTGCTCAAGTTGGAGTGTCCATGTAAATGGAAATAATCTTCTTTCAAAAAGAACAGTGTAAAAAACAGTATATCTACTTAATTATCCTAATTAATTTAAAATATAAAAATAGAAATTATGTGTACAGCATATATGTATGTGAGTTTGTCTGAGGTCTGAAGTAAGTACATATCAACAAGTAATATTCTCTGGGCTGGAATATAGACATTTTTTATGTTCTTTTAAATTTTCTTATATTTTCCTAAGATTGTATAATATATATGCATAATTTAAAAATTGTAAGAAATGAATAGAATTTTTTTTATATAGTCTGTGTTCCTTAGAACAAAAAATGATGGGAATCTCAGCCTCGTAAGCTCCAGATGACGTACCTCAATAACATGAAGCCAGCAAAGATAAGGACTGGAGAGGGCAGGAGGAAACCCTACAAAAAAAATCTATCTATCTGTCTATCTATCTATCTATCATCTATTTGGCATTAGGCATTTCCTGAAATTGATGACACACGCACACACACACGCACATGTGCATGCATATAAATTATTATTTAAAAAATGGTATTGATGAACTCAGTGGCAGAGGAAGAATAAAGACACAGAGGTAGAGAACAGACTTGAGGACATGGGGAGGTGGGGAAGGAGAAGCTGGAACAAAGTGAAAGAGTAGTATTGACATTTATATACCACCAAATGTAAAATAGCTAGTGGGAAGCAACTGCCTAACACAGGGAGATCAACCCGATGATTGCTGATGACCTAGAGGAGTGGGATAGGGAGGGTGGCAGGAATGCTCGAGATGGAGGCTCAAGAGGGAGGGGATATGGGGATAAATATATAAATATAGCTGATTCGCTTTGTTGTACAGTGGAAACTGGCACAACAGTGTAAAGCTATGATACTCCAATGAAGATCGAAAAATAAAATAAAATAAATTATTATAGGAATTGGCTCATGCAATTATAGAGGCCATAATCTGCCATTTGCAAGCTGGAAAACCAGAAAAGCCAGTGGCATAATTCAGTCTGAGTACAAAGGGCTGAGCACCAGGAGCATCAAAGATCAAGGGCAAGAAAGGATAGATGGGGGCTTCCCTGGTAGCACAGTGGTTGAGAATCTGCCTGCTAATGCAGGCACACGGGTTCGATCCCTGGTCTGGGAGAATCCCACATGCCATGGAGCAACTAAGCCCATGTGCCACAGCTACTGAGCCTGATCTCTAGAGCCCGTGAACCACAACTACTGAGCCCATGCTCCGCAACTACTGAAGCCCACGTGCCTAGAGCCTGTACTCCAAAACAAGAGAAGCCACTGCAATGAGAAGCCCGCACACCTCAATGAAGAGTAGCCCCCGCTCTTCACAACTATAGAAAGCCCGCGCGCAGCAACGAAGACCCAACACAGCCAATAAATAAAAATAAATAAATTAAAAAAAAAAAAAAGGATAGATGCTCCAGCTCAAGCAGAGAGGAAATTCTCCCACTCTCTGTCTTTTTGTTCTATTCAGGCACTCAATGGATTGGAAGATGCCCACCTGCTTTGGTGGGGAGGATCTTCTTTACTCAGTCTCCCAATTCAAATGTTAATCTCTTTGGCAAACATCCTCCCAGACACACACAGATATAACGTTTGGCCAGCTATCTGGGCATCCCTTAGTCCAGCCAAATTGACCCACAAAATTAACCATCAGAGGACTGTATCCATTTGACAAACAAGCAATCCTTTGTGTGGTGCCCAGAAGAAAGGAAAGTAGAAAAATTCTGAATTGAAACAGACTAACAAAGCCAAAAGAAAACAAAAAAAGTGTGGGGGGGGAGGTGGGGGGACCCCAGGCTTCTTGGGATCCCCTGCTCTGCACATGGAGGCCTATGCTCATCTTCACTACCTACTGGAAACCTGCTTCTTTGGTGGCAAAGGCTCAGGCATTTTCCAGTCTGGGGTTCTTCAGCTCTGCAGTAAGAATTGACACTACTTACATAGGATGAAGCAGAACCTCTGCTGCAGGCAGATGAAGACCGTGTCCCAAGTCCAGCGTCCCCCATCCCAAGCCCTAGACCATAATTACTTTCTCTTCACTACATGCTCACAGTGTCTGTTCATGCCTAACTCATAGTAGGTGCTCAATAAACCCTGTTTGAATACATGAATGAATGAATATTCATGAGGTCCATTACAATAATTCTTTCTCTGTCTCATTCCTCTCCCTTCTTTCGACAAAAATCTAACACAACCTCCAAAACCTTCTACGTTTCAGCTCAAGGTAAGATGAGTTCTTTCCAAGCTCTCCTTCTGAGTCCCTGAGAGGAAAATGATATGGGCAAATAAAAAGTGAGCAGAAGCTTTGGTGTTGGTCAAATCTGGTTTCAAATTCTAGTTCCTCTTTTAGGAATTTCTCTGAGCTTTGTGCTTCTTCACTGACAAAATGGGAATAAAAACTCCCAAGAGATCACTTTAAGAACTAGATGAGATATGTTTAAATTCTTAGTACAATGCCTGAAATGTTGCAAGTACTCAGTAAATATAACTCTCATCCCTTAAGTTCTGATACTTAATCCTTTCACTATCTCTCCAATATTTAGAATTGCCCCCATTTTTACATCTTAGAAAATGCAAGAAAAAAGAGCTTAAGTATATTATTCAAACAGACACATTTCATGATAGAGCCTTTGGGAAGATCATATATTTTATAAATTTATTTATTTATTTATTTAATTTATTGGCTGTGTTGGGTCTTCATTGCTGCACACGGGCTTTCTCTAGTTGACACAAGCGGGGGCTACTCTTCATTGTGGTGCGCAGGCTCCTCATTGTAGTGGATGGCTTCTCTTGTTGCGGAGCATAGGCTCTAGGTGCGTGGGCTTCAATAGTTGCAGCACATGGGCTCAACAGTTGTGGCTCACAGGCTCTGGAGCACAGGCTCAATAGTTGTGGCGCACGGGCTTAGTTGCTCCGCGGCATGTGGGCTCTTCCCAGAGCAGGGCTCAAACCCGTGTCCCCTGCATTGGCAGGCGGATTCTTAACCGCTGCACCACCTAGGAAGTCCCGATCACTTATTTTAGAAACAGACATACTTAATCAGGGAAGGAATAGACTTGCACCAAAAAACAGAACCAATATTACAAGGACAGTGAAACAAACAAAATAACAAGAACAACCAAATAGGTTAGTTTAAAATGAATTTAGACACTAACCTCACACCTTTCACAAAAATTAACTCAAAATGAATCATGGACCAAAATGTAAAACGCAAAAGTATAAAATTTCTAGAACATAATAACATAAGAGAAAATCTACGTGACTTTGGGTATGGCAATGAGTTTTCTGGTACAATACAAAAAGCACTATTGATGAAAGAAAAAAATTGATAAGTTGGACTTCATGAAAATTAAAAACTTCTACTCTGCAAAAGACACTGTTAAAAGAATGAAAAGACAAGCCATAGGCTGGGAGAAAATATTTACAAAACACATAGCTGATAAGGGACTTGTATCCAAAATACACAAAGAACTCTTAAAAGTCATCAATAAGAAAACAAACAATCCAGTAAAACATGGGCAAAAGATTTGAACAAACACCTCACCAAAGATGATACACAGAAGGCAAGTAAGCATGCAAAAAGATGCTCCACATACACCATTAGAAAACTTCAAATTAAAACACAAGAAGATACTACTACATACTTACCAGAATGGAGAAAATCCAAAACAGTGACATCATTGAACATTGGCGAGGATGTGGAGTAACAAGTACAGCCACTTCGGAAGACAGTTTGTCAGTTTCTTATAAAGCTGAACCTAGTCTTAACATATGATCCAGCGATCACACGTCTAGATATTCACCCAAACAAGGAGAAAACTTACATTGACACCAAAACCCACACATAGATGTTTACAGCAATTTTATTCATAATTTCCAAAATCTGGAGGCAACATGCATGTCTTTTAATAGGTGACTGAATAAAAACCCATGGTATTTCCATATATTAGAATAGTATTTGGCAATATAAAGAAATGAACCATCAAACAATGAAAAGACATGGGGGTATCTTAAACGCATTTTGCTAAGTAAAGGAAGCCGGTTTGAGAAGACTACGTAATGTATGATTCCAACCCATATGACATTCTGGAGAAAGCAAAACTATAGGAACAGTTAAAAAAAAATTAGTGGTTTCCCGGGTTTAGGGGAAAAGGGAAGGGATGAATAGGTGGAGCACAGGGGATTTTTAGGGCAGTGAAACTATTCTGTATGATACTGTACTGGTAGATACATGACATTATGCTTTTAGCAAAACCCATAAAACTGCACAACGCAAAGAGTGCATCCCAGTGTAAACTCTGGACTTTAGTTAACAATAATGCGTCAATATTGGTTCATAAGTTATAACAAATGTACCACAGCAACACAAGACATTACTAACAGGGGAAACTGAGGGAGATAGAGGAAGTATATGGGAACTCTCAGTACTTTCTGCTTAATTTTTCTGTCAACTTAAAACTGCCTCCCAAAATAAAGTCTAAAATTGTTTTTTTTAAGAGAGAGATAAAGATAAACCAACTGAAGGCTATAAAGTCTAGTTGTTTATCTGTTTCTGCATCATTTTGATTGTTTTGTATAATTTTCATCTGCCCCAAACCCTCTATGTTTCTCTCTATACAACCCCCAACCTACACAAATGAGGCCCATATCTCTCTGCACCTTTCCATTCGTGGTTTTTTTTTTTAATTAAACACTCATTTATTGAGTAACAACTTTGTGCCAAGCACTATGATAATTGTTGGAGATATGGAAAGAGGAATAAGATCAGACTTGAGGATCTCACAGTCTAGTGATAGAGACATGTTAATTACAGTGGAACAGGATATTAAGTGCCATAAATAAAGGTAAGAAAAATCTCTTGGAACCACAATAACTCAGTACTTTGAACTCTAGAAGGCATTATTAAGCTATATTGTCACATCATCTGTTTTTAGTAATGCCCTATCTTGCTTTTGCCAGTGTCTCATATTTAAAATTTATTTTAAACCTCTCCCTCCTGTTCTTATTCTTCAGCCTTTTATTTCTTCCTCAAGATTGCTAACTCTTGCTGATTTTCCATTTCAGTCAAAATACCAGGCCAACACATATATGTTCATCCAACATAATCACAGTGATTCTTCCACGAGAAAAAAAAAAGGAGACATGAACTTTACTTAAGATTCAGTGTCATTAAGCAAGGGGATTAGCAACATGCGATCTGAAGACCATATTCCAAAAGAAGAGTGGTGTGGTCACAAGTGAAATGCTGATGTGGAGTGTAGATGAAGGAGCCAGCCGTTCCCCTCCCACTGCACAGCACTGCGCCAGGGACCAAGCTCCAAGGTGGACTGAAGATCGGGGGAGAGCTTTGAGCAGTGAGCATCTGGTCACAAACCCCCCCATGCTGTGTCTTCCCTCTGGCAGCAGACAAGAGGGAGAAGCAGGTGCTGACAGCTTCGTGTTTTCCATATTGCCAAGGGCAGGCCATATTAAACACTCTTGTCTTCGCCTTGGAGACAACCTATCATCAGTACCTCCCACTAAACTCCTGCCTACCTCTCTATGTGCATCTGGCATCTCCAGATTCCCACTTCATATTTTAGTGACACCATGTGGGGACTCTCCTCATATCCACATTATGGTATCCTGACTTTCTGCCTCAAATCATGCACTTTCTCCCTCCTGGAATCACCTGCTGGGCTTCTAGTCAAATCCTCAGCTAGTTTCTATCTCCAGGGATCTTTCCTCAACCAGTCTCCATCCCCAGGTGGACTTCCTCTATATTCTCTTTGTATTAAATGAACCTGTTTCCAATCCTGATCCTCCACGAGTCCAGCAACTTAAAGTCCAGTACTAAAGCAACATTATGTCTGTACTACTGTCTCTCTCCTTTATTGTGTAAATACATGTAATATAGCATAGCTACCCTGTCTACGTTTGAAACCTGACTACCATTTACTAGTCATTTACTCTGACTTTGGGGGCTGTACTTAAAGTAATTGTAACGTCAGTTTCCTCAGATGTGAAATGGGATAATACTTACCTTACAGTTTTGTTGAGAGATTTAAATGACTCGACAGATGATAGATAGATGGATGGATATTTTGAATGACACGACACATAGCAAGTGCTGGTTAAGTGTTAACTACCATCATCATCAGATTTGTAGTCTTGACAAGAGGTGCTTGGTTCCCTACAATGCCAAGGATTACCATAATACTTGTTTGGATTTATCTGATTTCCAGGTTATTCATATTCAGTGTTTTGTGTCCTGGTCTACTGACACAAACTCTAGTCCAAAGGGGGTTCTGGTGATTTGAATAAATAGAACAACCTTTCAACAGCACTCTGGACAAAAACCACAAACTCTTCTCTCAAACATTTGCTATTTAAAAAGAACTAGCTATTTATATGGGGCTGGGGCGGGGTGGGGGTGGGGAACCACAAAGAAATGAAGACAAAAAAATGAAGAAAGAAAGAAAATTGTGGTATTATTGGTAATGACCTTGCAAACATAAGAAATGTTCCTTAAAAGAATTTGTGAGGCTGTTAATTTTAGGAGATTATGTTCAAAATGCTGAATTTCTTTAGAATGACACATTTGTTGAGAAGAAAAGTGCTAAGAAGAAGGAAAAAAAAACTTAGGGGAAAAAAAAAGCTAGCCAGGGAACTGCAAGAAACTCAAGCCAATATGTAGCTTGCATCTGCTGGCAATACCCTCATCAAAGAAGGAAATAAGATACAAAACTGAAATTGCTATTCACAGGAACTTGATAAACAAAATAATCCATTCAGTTTAACAGATGGCTGTACAATAGTGTGCCATGACTAAAATATCTGACCCACCCACCTACCCACTGATAGTGCTACCAAAAACATCAATTTAAACTCAGCAACCTGAAATGTACCAAATAAAACTGGCTATAACTACAACATCAGCAAAATTATATTCATGCTGAAAAGACTGGACATATTCCAAGTGCATCATCTAAAAAGTGTACTTTCAAGTGCTTTATTCTCACTGCTTGGCCCAGGTATATATTTTGTCCTTACAACATTTTTACCCCCAGTTCAGTTCACTGGTTCTATAACTCTAACCACATAATCAAAACTACATTCAATCTAGTTCATCTCAAGAGATACTCATGTTACCTCTACTGTGTTCCACGCCCTGCGGTAGTTGTTAGAGATGTAAGGTAAATGACACATTGTCCCAGATCTTGATCTTCACACTCTAGGGCTGTTTACTTGCTTAGCAATAAACCGAAGCACCACTTTGGATATACCTGAGTCTCTGTAAATCTGGAATCTCTAAATGAATGATTCATGTTGACCTGCTGGTCAGTACTTTCTGGACTACCATACTTCCATTAAGAACATGCATGTCACCTAGTTTAAGGTTGCCATTATTGACTGGTCTAAAAGATTTGTTATAAGGCAAAAGAAACTTTATCACTTTGCAACCCAAATCTGATCAATAAAAAAGTTACTTATTATCTTTACTGCTTCCATGTATACAATTGAATATTTGAGCAATGGCTTAGTGCCTTTCATGGGTACTGTGAATACTACCAGGGTGAAGCAATGTCGTACTTCAGGAAAAACAAAACTCGAAGCACAAATGAAAAGTGTCAAAAAACTAATCACCATATTTCCCTGTTGCCTAATTTCTCGATTAACTTCTGATGGGCCTCTGAGACAATGAATAAACATGCTCAAACATGAAGGATTTTAAAAGGAGATGAACTTTTATTGCACAGTATTTCTGATAGCTTGTTCCTAAGCAAAGCAACTGTTGTCCCTGGGGACTCATTCAACATTCATTCGAATAGTGGAGAAAGAGACCCAGTTTGGAAGATGTTTTTCTGGAGTACAGGGGGACTTTGATCCTAGCTCAGATAACTGCTGCCCTCCATGGGAGGGTTTTCTGGCTGCTCTATCCCTCAGGCCAGGTGAGTCTCAAGGGAGGTGTCTAGTTGACCTCAAAGCTCAGCCAAGCAACTGATACCTGAGGGAGGGTCTTTGAGTGGGCAAGGGAGCCTGGCATCGAGTGTTATCATTCTGTCAGTCTCTCTCTTGGCTAGACACAGAGCACACAGGAAAGGGACTCCTAAAGGGAATCAAGTCTCACCTTGATTCTCCCCTCATTGTAAAATTAAAGGAAGGCAGGAAGCCAAAATACCATGATAGATTTTAGTCTCTACCATTGCATTTTCTCACTATTCTGGGATTGTAACAAAGTCTTTCCTTTGAAATTCCTGACCCTTGGCTTTTAAATACAAAAGGAAAGGTGAATATGTATGATTAACATCTTAGAAGAAAATAAAATGTGCCATACAGTTAATAAAGTAGGCATAGAAGAATACAAGTTTACATCACTTTGTAGAAAGCCATTTTTCTTTTAGAATGAGAGGAATTTGCAAAAGAATTGGAGCATCCCCTTTAAAATGTAAGAAACTAACCCAGATATTGACACTGTGAGGTAAAATTATATCTTTGTCATTATTTGTTGTATTTCTGGTATGGAACATCAAGGGAATCACTGAAGTTAACAAAGACATAAAAAATCACTTTAATGATAAAAATTTGATTGAAAAGATGAATATCAATAGACCTCCAGCCATTACAAAATTATCCTGCCATTCATAATTAAATATGCCTTTATCCTTTGCTCATGTACTCATTTAGTAAATATTTATTGAGATTTATTATGTGCAGCACATTGCTTTAGACAGTATAGGGCATAAAGATCTCAGTGACAGTCCCTATACGTAACGGAACAGATTGAAACTGTACATGGTAGGAAATGATAAATGCCAAAGAGATGACATAAACTAGAAGACTTAACAGACCTCTCAATGACCACAAGACCTATGAGCAGTTTTGGTTCCAACTACTTATTCAATTAAAAGCTAATTTCAGGATGGTAGGATATTTAGCCAATCTCCTCCTCTGTCACAAAGGGGAAAATGGGCTGCTATTGGCCCACAGAGAGACAATAGCACCCCTCACACCAGTCAGAATGGCCATCATAAAAAATCTACAAACAGGGACTTCCTAGGTGGCACAGTGGTTAAGAATCTGCCTGCCAATGCAGGGGACACGGGTTCAATCCCTGCTCCAGGAAGATCCCACATGCCGCAGAGCAACTAAGCCCGTGTGCCACAAATACTGAGCCTGCACTCTAGAGCCCATGAGCCACAACTATTGAGCCTGTGTGCTGCAACTACTGAAGCCCATGCACCTAGAGCCTGTGCTCCACAACAAGAGAAGCCACCACAATGAGTAGCGTGCGTATCACAATGAAGAGTAGACCCCGCTAGCTGCAACTATAGAAAGCCCATGTGCAGCAATGAAGACCCAACACAGCCAATAAATTAAAAAAAGAAAAAAAAAAGTCTACAAACAATAAATGCTGGAGAGCATGTGGAGAAAAGGGAACCCTACTACACTGTTGATGGGAATGTAAATCGGTACAACCACTATGGAGGACAGTATGCAGGTTCCTTAAAAATCTAAAAATAAAACTACTATATGATGCAGCAGTCCCACTCCTGCCTGGGCATATACCCAGAGAAAACCATAGTTTTCCCAGGATACATGCATGCCAGGGTTCACTGCAGTGCTGTTTACACTAGCCAAGACATGGAAGCAACCTAAATGTCCATCAACAGAGGAACAGATAAAGAAGATGTGGCATATATATATATATATATATATATATATATATATACACACACACACACAATGGAATATTACTCAGCCAAAAAAAATAATGAAATAGTGCCATTTGTAGCAACTTGGATGGACTTAGAGATTATCATACTAAGTGAGGTAAGTCAGATAGAGAAAGACAAATATGATATTACTTATATGTGGAATCCAAGATAAAAGATACAAATGAACTTATTTACAAAACAGAAACAGACTCACAGACTTTGGAAACAAACTTCCGGTTATCAAAGAAGGAGAGGGATAAATTAGGAGTTTGGGATTAACATATACATACTACTATATATAAAAGAGATCATCAACAAGGACCTACGGTTCAGCACAGGGAACTCGACTCAACGTTCTGTAAGAACCTATATGGGAAAAGAATCTGAAAAAGACTGGATATATGTATATGTATAACTGAATCACTTTGCTGTACACCTGAAACTAACACAGCATTGAAAATCAACTATACTGCAATATAAAATAAAAATTAAATTTAAAAAAAAGCTAATTTCAGGATGGTAGGATATCTAGCCAATCTCCGCCCCTGTCACAAAGAGGAAAATGGGCTGCTATTGACCCACAGAGGCATGATAGCACCTCTCCACAGATTCATGAAGGTGAGTGAAGGCAATTTGCCTGCATCTCTCTGTCTCCTCTCCTCTTCCAATCCTTATCATTGGGTGTGACGTATGACACTGGCTGCAGTAAAACAGCTCAGACAAGAAGAGAAAGAAAATGGCTTCTCTAGTTTTCTTTCAGCCATCTTGTATTCTTGTGTAGACCTCCCTGGCTCACCTGGAAATATGTGTTCAAAGATCCATCACCTAAAGGGAAGTCTGGCATTACATCTTGAGCTGATGGTGCTCAATGACGGCAAGAGCCAGAGGCTTGATGATGGGAAGACAGGACATATTTGCCTTTCCCTTTGAGTCCTCCAAAGCTAAAAGCATTGTTATTAATAAGAACTATAGACAAGCGTTCAGCAGCAGTGTGTGTCAAACACACACGTGTCAAAGGCATAAACTCCACATGATGGTTTTGTATCATAGATCAATAAGCCAGTGAAACATGTTGCCATGCGTGCTGGGCACCTGCTCAATGATTGTTTTCTTCAAAGGAGATTTTTAATACTTAAAATAACAAAACTAGTGGAAGAAACCCAAGTTTTCACCCTAGGATTATGTATCAATTATACTCAGATGTATCCATTCTTTCTCCTTTTTCTTTACTCTTTTTAACAATTCAGAATGCCCATGGTAAGATTTGATTAGGAAATCTGCTTTCTACCTTGACTTGTTCATCCCTGTGAATTCACTTGGACTCTTAATCTTCTGTATTTTTATCCTTTTATGAAGATTTTGCTTTTTATTCACTTTCTGATATTACCCTTCCGGAGACTTTCAGTGTGAACATCTTTTAAAATCATCCTTACGTCATGGTGCTCTTTTCACATATGTCCACCTACCTATATTTGTATTTATATATGCGTGCATATCTATATAAATATGGCTATAGGTATACATATAGATATACATCGCTCTCTCATGCCGGGGCTGCAGCATCAGCATGACCACATGTTCTGCATGGACTCTTCAACTGCCAACCAGAACATCTTTGATTGTTTTCAAGATGTACCCTCGCCTTTTCATTATTTTCCTGTGGCAGCAGCAAGAAGTCCAGAACCACATCTAGGTAACTAAAAATACCTCAAGGGCTATCTTTTTCCATAAAGACTTGGAGTTGAGCTATTTGAACAAGATATCCTCTGAAATTCTTCTATATGATATCTCCACTCATTCTTCCCTTGCCTGTTTCACTATATGATTAGCTTCTAATACTGACTAGATGAATTTTGCTATTGGTTAGCTATATGTTTTAACACTGATCTTTCATAATGTAATATACACGTGTTTATCCAACTGGTATACTAGCTGCACACTGCATTAGGCACCCAATTAGACCACAAATATCTCAAATTCTGTATCTCCCTAACTGAACGCATTGTTCTTTGACGTTTCTTCTCTTCTATTTCCCACCACAGTCAAAGGTAGCACAGCCACCCAGTCACTGCAGCCAGGAACCTGGGAGTTGTCCTTAACTCTTTACTTCTCTGAGGTTCCCTCACAAGTTCCATCCCCATTTACCCTCCAAAATCTAATCAGCCCTTAAGTCCTGTTGATTCTCACCTCCTAAATACCTCTCAAATCCACCCATCCTTCTATTCTCACTTCCTGAGTTCAAGATACATGATTCCCTTCTTGGACTATTGCTATAGCTCCATTATCTGTCATTCTGCTTCTATTCTTGCTTCATTCCATTTACAAACAACATCAGAAGCATCTTTGGAAAGTGCAAATCTGATCAAATTAGTTGCCTGATTAAAAGCCCTTCATGACTCCCCTGCTTCAGCATAAAATGAAATGCTCCTAGGCACAGCATGGGTCCTTCATGATAGATCCACCTTTATGGTCTCATCTATCTACTCCTCCATCCCCAAAACACACACCCTGTCTTCCAGCCATACAATTATTTGCAGTTACTTTTGCTATATGAACTACAGTTCAAGCTACCACTTCAACCTCTAAATTCACCACATCAGTCTGTATGTACAATTTATAGACTGATTGACTTAAGAACAGTAATTCATTATTTAAGGTACATCTCACTTCCTCTAGAAGCCTATTTCTACATCTGTGCTCCTCCTTCCTTGGGCCCCACAATAGAGAATGAACCAATCTTGCCTTTGTGCCCCAATTATATTCTGCACATACTTGTATCATAGTTCATACTACACTTTTTATTTATCTCTCTGCCCTCCCTCCCTCCTCCCAATTCTGCCATCACCAGGCTGACCTCTTTAAAGATACAAAGCACCTTTTATTCCTTGGTATTTTCATCACATCACACATTGCCAGGCTCATAGTAGGAATTGCACAATGGATGTGAGGATTTTTCAAATAATATGAATACCGTAAATTCAGATACAATAAAAAAAAACTCTATCAAGCTTAACTTAAACTTGCTTCTTGTGATTTTGTTAGGCTTATTCTAGTTATTTGAATTATAAAAGTGTTTACATTTTGGATAAATGAGAATTTGCTATATCTCTTTCCTAGCTGATATAATAACCATATTTTTATATAATAAACAATTTAGTGCTTCTGTGGAATAGTAAATTTGCAAGCCAATACATTTTGAGTATTTAGAAATAAACTATCTAGCACAAATTGACAACCACTGGGCAATGAATAACAAAATGCCTCAAAATTCTTGCACCAAAACATATACATAAGAAAACCCGTCCCTTAGAACTTTGTATTCCAAACTTGCAATAGATTATAAGCAGAAAATTAATAAGAGAATGAGAGAGAGGAACTGCTACAGGCAAACCTATAAGCTACGGCAAGAAAAGACAGCTGTTAGCCAGGCAGTAGACATAAAAAAGTAGATCTAAGACTTCAAAAGGGAAAATTATCCAGGGCCTGTAACAGTAGGAAAAACAGTAATTTGTGCCTTAACTAGCCTATGAATATTGCTGAATTATTCTATACAGGTAATATATAATATATAGTGCAGTGTACAGTTATTGCTTACATTGATAAAAATACCTTTTCAATTAAAATTATGTTCAGCATATTCTGAATAAAAATTAAAGGAATGGTGTAAAACACTTCAGAATTTTTTCAAAATTATTAATTTTAAAAAACTATTTAAACCTTATTTGCCTAAGATATTCAAAATAACTCATTCTTAAATATTTATTCAATTTAAATAACAAATAGAGGTATCATATATTCAATACCTAAATGCTATATGTGCTGCACTTTAACTAAAGCCTATAGGATAAGTACTATTCTATTATCCCTGCTTTACAGATGAAGATACCACAGCCCAGAAAGTTCAGGTAAATCACCTAAGGTCACTCAGCTAGTAAGCAGCTAAGTAGAGATTTGATACAAGATACTTTCATTCTCATCATCACTGAAATTTAAATAGCTGAGAGTTCATAAGATTATTTATTAATAAATTGATCTGTAGAAGTTCAACTTGAGTGCCTGCCTTCAATTCAGAAATTTGTGCCACAATTTAGTTTCCTTTCACAGTGAAAAAACACTTAAAATAATTGCTTCACCAAGATAACCTCAGCAAAAGCAGAAATCATCCAGGATGAAATGTTTCTTATGTAATGCCATGCATGTTCGCTAATAGAGATCTAAGCATTTACTAAAGTAAGCTGTTAGGAAAAAGCACATGAATTTATTGCTGTTTCTCAGAGGCAGTCAAGAGTTAAGCAGCTTTTTACTTAGGATATGATAAAGTCATAATCATCTACAAACAACAATGGTTCTTGTAAATGAAGACATACAAAACACATCAGCAAGAAACATAAAAGCCAAAATGACCGCTAGAATTAATATCTTAATGAAAACAATAAAAACAAATATTTGAGGAAATTTTTAATCTAAAGATAGATTAATATTAACCTTTTAAATTGTTAATGTAATCATTAAAACACTAGAAATGTCCCTAAGAGTTATTTATTTAAGGGCTTTGTTCTGGAAAGTCATTACATTATTCCAATAAAGACTAAAGAGGTTATTTTCTCTAAATTATTTAGGTGTAAGAATTAGCCTTCAGTCAGGTGTTCTGTTTATGCAGATGGCAAAATAAATTATTCAGAAATAGAAACAGGTAAAACAGATGGAAAAGCAGAGTAAACCAAGAAAGCCATGAGCAGCTGCTTAATAGGCCCTCAGTAAAACACCCACTTCTACATTATGGTCCAAGTTACCCAGTTAGGAAGAGTTCTAAATACATACACTGTTGTCCACTTCTCAAAAACACCTCTGGGACCTTGAATTCACTTCAGTGATACTGTATTTAAAATACGTCAACTGAAATTCTTTATGGAAACAAATGTCTTAACCTAAACCATGAAATATTCCTGAGAGCAGTTTTCCTACCAGATTGGAGAGTGAATTGTATTTCCAAATCACTTGACTCTTTTAAGAAAGTTCTAATTCTTATATTTATGCAACGAGAGCTGTATTAGGTTTTCTCCTAGCACCTTACACAAATTGATGGAGTTGCCCATTAAGACCCCCTTTTGACAGCAAATTTCTACCTCTTGCTTCACTGATTCACTGATTCAATGTCTATGGTAAAGTTGCCAGAGAGACCTACCTTTTGGTAAATTCTGCACTAGAAGGGTTTTATAGTGGCACACCATCATTATAACGTGGTGAGATGCTGAAGAAACTCTGGAAAGTAACCTGTTTACAGAAATGGACTGTTAAGGCAAAAAAATGTTCAGCTCTACATATACCTGTCTTCCTTCAGCTTATTTAATAAGGCAAACAGAGACTAACCACTTAAGGGAGGAGGTCAATTCAGGCATAGGAATTACAGGGACAGAAGAAGGAATGCTAAAGGAAAGAGTGGCAGCATTCCCTAGAATGAAGCACTCTAGCCTAGACTCCAGGAGACTGGTTTCTAGTCTTGACTCTGTCTTAATCTGGCCTTAAGACCAGGGCGTGTTAACTTCTCTCAGCACCGGTGTTTTTACTGACCAAATAAGAACGTCATGCTATCATCAAGCTTCGTTGAGCTCTTGTATTCTACCAGTCTTTATGAATTTGGAGAAGGGAAAAAGATAGCAGTGAAAGTAAATGAAATCCATAAGCAAAAGCACTTTGAAAAGCATCCTGTCTGCTTCTTGTGCTTTCACTTTTAATCTATATTGTAGAATTTAGAACTACTATTTCATAGAACAATTTTTAGGTAAAACGAACCAACCATATATGCTTTTCACAAACAGAGATTAAATGAGGAGAGCTATGGTATAAGCTAAACATCCAATCTTCTAAATGGTTTCTATGATTTGGGTGTTTGCTATATAGTATGAAAGCTAACCATTCAAATATTTGAACTGTTCACTTTCTACTGAAACCATTTGGTATTTTGTATACACTGCCTAAAAACACTTGTTTTGAACCAGTTTCGAAAAAGCATGTCTAAATAGTCACTGAAATATTTCAAAAGATGGATATTGAAGATGCTATCTTTACTGACATTGCTATTTTGTCTAAATATCACTTGAGCAATTACCATCAACCCAGGCCCTTGTCCTGGCACTATTCAAATCAAATTTGCTCAATTTCATTCACTCAAAAAAATAGTTTACTTTTCCCACATGGCCACATTGTGAAAGGGCCAGCACTGCTCTACAAGAACTCGTGGTCTAGTAGGGGAGACAAATATGTGAGCGAATAATTACAACTCAGTGGAATAGGCTACGATTGCTGTGCTGGCCTCTCAGTATTGGCCTCAGCCCCATTTCACTTATTTTGTCCTTTACTTAATATTCTTTCTTTAAGTGAAGTTGCTATTATAACCTAAGATGTTTATGTCAAAAGTACATTTTATATCATCTCTATAAATGGAAAATCAGAAACCTTTGTCAATAACAGCAACTCATAAAAGATAAATACATAACCACTGAAGTAAATATATTTGTTAGTGAATTACCTAAAACCCTCTTGTATACCATCAGTGGAATACATAGTATAGAAGTGGGACTTTTATTGGTCATGCTAAGAATCCTGGACTTTCTCTTAAAGGATTCTTTTTTTTTTTTCCATTTAACAAGAGTGTACTGAGCACCTATTATGAGCCAGGAATTATTCTCTGATGGTTATCACAATCTATGTAGAGACTTTAAATAGTACAATGACAGAAACAGCTTTGTAGTCTAGAAAGTTTAGTTTTTAATTTCGTTTGGAAGATTAACTGAAAGGGCACTGAGACTATGAGAGTAGGGGTTAAGACCCAAATGATGACCATAATAATTGATGTAGAGATGATGAGAAATACTTCAATGTACGTGCAAGAGGACAAGCCAACAGGACTTGAGGATTATTTGCTTGTGGGGAGTAAAGGAGAGGAAGGTATCAAGGATGATAGCCAGGTTTCTGTCCTGGGGAACGGAGTACAGTTAGCTACCACGTTCCTGGATTCATCTGGTACCTGGCATGTTTAGTGGATCATTAAAGGTCTTAATTACCACCTTAGAGATTTACTAATGATACATTATGGTATCAGTTTCATTATGCACTGTTATAAGGGTAAGTTTACCAAAATAACTGTATAGATATTGACATGTTGGGGAAGGGAGATAAATTGAACCAAGAGACTTAAGTCATGAAATAGACCCCAAACTGCATTTTGCCTTTCTGAAAAATTGAATTCACTCACAGACTTTGTACAAGGGCAGTCTAAAATGGCCTCAGAAAATAAAAATCCAAGGTTCTGAAAAAATGTGGTCCTTGAGTTGCTCATTCCCCTTTAAAAACAAACAGATGAGAACTGTCGTAAATGAGGAACAGATGGCAAAATTGTTGATACTCCGATAATGTCACTGGAAGCAAGTCCCCATCCTTCAGATGTGGCCTCCACTTCTGCTGTCTCAGTCAATAATGAGTGTTTCTGATGAAGCAAGCAAAGGTATAAAGATACCTAATTATTACTCAGAACAGAGATGTCAGTCAGCACAGTGAGAACAGCCACATTGACCTTCTGTCAACAGGAAGAGGATCCTATTACAGTTGCTCTTTGCTGTGTGATCCAACAAGTTATTATAGCCATTCTTTAGAATAAGCAAACAAGTCAAATAAACAGTCGCTTTCAGTAAACTGACATATAAATTATGGGACACCCTATGCATACTCTTAAGGTAATTACTTTCATCATTATAAAACTATCATTTAATCTTCTAGGTAGGACATATTGAAAGTTGGAAATTTATGGATATCATTGATAAAGTTGGTCTGGGGAGTCAGAAACCCCAAAATACTTAGATGTTTAACTGTTTAGGATCTTGGAATTTTTTAAACATTTTTTCTGTAGAAATGAAATCCAGAAAGAATAAATGACAGGCATAACTAGAAAGTGGCAAGAGTTGGGAGGAAAACCCAGACGTGCTGATTTCTAATCCATTCCATACTAACAAGAAGCAGTTTCCCTGAATGTCTCCCAGGCATGCATCCAGCTTTTATTTATTTTATTTTATTTTTTTAGGCTCCTTATTGGGATATAATTGCTTTACACTCTTGTACCAGTTTTTGAGGTACACCAAAGTCAATCAGCTGTATTTATACACATATCCCCACACTCCCTCCCTCCCGTGACTCCCCCCCACCCTCCCTGTCCCGGCCCTCTAAGGCATCACCCATCATCGAGTTGATCTCCCTGTGTTATACAGCAACTTCCCACTGGCTATTTTACAGTTGGTAGTATATCTATGTCTATGCTACTCTCTCACTTCTTCCCAGCTTCCCCTTTGCCCCCCGCCCCCCCCAACCCCATGTCCTCCAGTCCATTCTCTGCATCTGCATCCTTATTCTTGCCTTGTCACTGGGTTCATCAGTACCTTTTTTTTTTTTTTAGATTCCATATATATGAGTTAGCATACAGTATTTGTTTTTCTCTTTCTGGCTTACTTCACTCTGTATGACAGACTCTAGGTCTATCCACCTCATTACATATAGCTCCATTTCATTCCTTTTTATGGCTGAGTAATATTCCATTGTATATATATGCCACATCTTCTTTATCCATTCATCTGTTGATGGGCATTTAGATTGCTTCCATGTCCTGGCTATTGGAAATAGTGCTGCAGTGAACATTATGGTACATGTTTCTTTTTGGATTATGGTTTTCTCTGGGTATATGCCCAGCAGTGGGATTACTGGATCATGTGGTAGTTCTACTTTTAGTTTTTTAAGGAACCTCCAAACTGTTTTCCATAGTGGCTCTACCAACTTACATTCCCACCAACAGTGCAGGAGAGTTCCCTTTTCTCCACACCCTTTCCAACATTTAGTGTTTCTAGATTTTTTGATGATGGCCATTCTGACCGGTGTGAGGTGATACCTCATTGTGGCTTTGACTTGCATTTCTCTAATGATGAGCAATGTTGAGCATCTTTTCATGTGTTTGTTGGCCATGTGTATGTCTCCTTTGGAGAAATGTCTATTTAGGTCTTCTGCCTATTTGTGGATTGGGTTATTTGCTTTTTTGGTATTAAGCTCATGCATCCAGCTTTTAGCAATTAAATTCAAACAACATCTACTCTTTAGGAAGACCAGTATCTATACCCCAGCCCCAGGAAGCCATCTTTCACAGGTGGCTTCAATAGCATTGTTGAGAAAACAGCTCAAAGTGCCAAAGACATTGATGCAGGGTCCAAAGCATCATTTTTACATAGGAAGCACAATGCACTCAGGTTTTTTTAAAATGTATCTATTAATTTCCATAGTGAGTTCTTAGAATTTCACTGTAACAAAACAGACACTTCACCATTAATAAAAGAATGATTTTCAAGCAAATCTTTGATCCAGGAAAATCATTCTCATTCTATGAAAGAGCTACTGTGCATACGTTTACAAAAATGAGGCTAACATTTAAACACTTCTTCAGAGAATCTCACTTGAGAAAGGGTGGCTCATAATGGCTCATCAAAGAAATGTTGCCTCTCAGAATTGCTTTTTAAAGAAAGCTAAACACAGATCCCACCAACTTTTCAATGCTGACATAATTCAGAAACTGTTCTTCTACAGAAGACTCGGAAGCTCTAGCTTTACAGTGCCTGAGACTAAGGAGCAGGAGTTGGGAAACGAAGTATGTTTAGATATTTTTATGAGCAAGAAGAGAAACACCCCTAAGTACTCAACTGATTTTTTTATCCTTGAAAATATGTATGGTATATATAGAATAACCATCTCAAATTTAATATCACAGTCCTGTGACACTCCTTGACTAGGTTAGACAACAACGAAAGCTATACTGGATTGTGTCCATTTGTTCTGCTTAATGGAAGTATGAGAGCCCACTATGTGCTACCCAGTGCTGAGAGAATGAGTGGAGGATGAAAAGAAATGATATAGAAATAAATACAACAGGGTCACCAACTCCCAAAGACTCTAAAATGTAATAGAAAAGACAGATGTAAAAACAAATAATAGAGATGCTGAACATGAAAGTATTTGCATTCTGTCCTGGAAATGTGTTAGTGAGTCCTATCTCAGTCTGAAGTAAAGAAGGAAGTAATTTTGAAATCTTCTCTATGTGCAATAATTCATCTGTTCAATCATTTAATCATTCATTCAGCAAATGTTTACTGAGGATCAACTGCAAGAGCAAAGCAAAAATCCATGGCCCAACAAAGCTTCATTGTAGTGAAAGGAGACAGACAATAACCAAAAACAAATAAATATATGTTTTGATACTAGTACTATGAAGAGTATGCAAGGGGGCAGAGGTTATAAGAAGAATTAAGGATGCTACTATATAAAGGGGGTAAGAGCAGACCTTACTGATGAGATCTGAGCTGAAAGGAGAAAGTATTGAGGGAGTGAGCCATGTGGGTATCTAGGGCAAAGTGTGCTCAACACCACAAACACAAAGGCCCAGAGACACACCAGGGAGGCCCATGTGGCTGGAGCACGGTAAGCAGAGAACAGAGTGGTAGAGGATGAGGTCAAAGAAGTAACTGAAAAAATATATGCAGGTTTTGGACATTATCTCCAGCAAGACTCATTAATTTAATATTAAGCCCTATATATTTATATGAACCTCCATTATGTCTAATCTGAAAATAGCAGGTGATAAAATCACAGAGGATAATTTCTTATAATTAATATCATTTCAAGGCTAAAATATATGGAAGGTTGAAAAACACCTTCTACGTGCATCTCCATTCATTCCAATGAAGCAGGGTTGCATTGGGGACAAGGGAATGAAAGAAAAAATGAAATAACAGCAAAAATGACAAACCTTGTATATGTTCATTCACAACTATTATGTTACTAGCTCCTTCCTTGAAGAGCTGAAATTTTCTCTGAGGTTAAAAGATGTTCCTGTCTTCTTTATCATTCTTTGTAATCAGATAAGTAAGGAAGATTACAAGTGTCACATCCCAAGCCTGGGGCAGTATGCGACTGAGCAAAAAGCTGCTTTCTTTGCTGTAGTTTGTCATATGCATTTTCGCATCATGAGGTTCTTTACTGCTTGAAAAGTTAACACTGGTGAATCCCCTTAATTGGCCCTGACTGGTTGAACTTGGGAAAGGTGCCAATTATAGTCTTCCTGATTTCCAGGGTTTATAGAGTACACATTGTCTGAGAGATAGTGACATTATTTTCTGATTTACTTTTAAAGGTTTATACCACTGAGCAATAAAACTTGAGTATTTTAACTAACAGATCTTTGATTCATTAATCTGTTATAGTTCAGAATAAAAAAATTTTTTTGAAGGACATATTAAGTAGGAACGGGAAATGTAGAAGAAATACTGTTACTGTCTGGAAAAGAGAAAACCCAAATTCTAGTTATCTCACTGTAAAATTGGTCATGATGGTGAGGATGCTGAACAATTATCTCAAGGATTGCTCCAGATCCAAGATTCCAAAAGATGTTCTAGCCACTGATGAACTTTTTGCTCAGATGTCCAGGTCTGCCATTGATCTACAGCTTTCTCATTAAGAAATGTTGAACTGTTTTGCTGAGTCCCTGTTCTAGCATTTCTGAAGAATATTCCAGTTATGTGGTAGTGCCATTTATCAGAGAAAAGATATCATAGTAAGTTGCCATTTAAGGTGGATGTATGCTTTCATTCAAATTATTTCCTAAAATGGGTGTGTGCTTCTCACTATCTTTGGGGAGGGGGACGTATAAGAATAAGGACTAATATTTTAAGTTTTTATTCCTCCAAATGTAGAGACATATTTATATCTCTGTAACCCTTCTCTAAACCATTTTCATTATTTAGACAATTTAATTTCAACATGTGTTTGGCTGCAACTGCTCCAAGTTCTCAGTGCCCTATTCTCTGGCATTACCCACAACTTAGCCTTAATTGGAATAAATGTGTACAGCCACAGGAAGGTTTAAGTTTGGTAATGCTCCTTGAAACCACAGCTGTCTCCAACAAGCTTTCAACCCCCTTGGCTTCACAATGTACCACTCCAGTGAAGTCAATCCTGCAATGCCAGTGAAATGTCAGATTTTTTTGCTATTTTTTTTAATTGACTTTGAAGAATAGTTTGTATGTTCTAAGTGGATAGTTGTGCTTTTTTTTTTTTTTTTTTTTTTTTTTTTTTTGCTGTTCTTAATAGTTTCTCACTTTATTGCTTTGTGCTCAGGGAATCCAGTCTGTCTGACTTCAGTTTTCTGCAATTAGCTGAGATCTTATTTACAGACTAATAATACATGGTTAATTTTCTGTGCTATATATGTTTGACGAGACAGTGTATTCATTGTTTTTTTGATGTAAAGTTAAATATTAAACATGTTAATAATGTTATTTACAATTCTGGCTCCTTTCTGGTTTCTGTCTAATTGTTCTGTTATTTTCTAGGGAATTGTCTCCCACTGTGATTGCAGATTGTCATTTTTCCTTTGTAATTTTAACTGTTTTTGATTTATATACTTTAAAGCTATGTTCTTAGATACATAACGTTCATAACTGTTGTACATTATTGTTGATTTTTCCTTTTCTCAATGTGAAATACCCTTCTTTATCCCTTTTGATGCTTTTTTCTTGGACTCTATTTTGTCTTACATTAATTTAATAATACTTAAACTTTATTTTAGTTAGCATTAACCTGGTATGTATTTCTTGCCCTTGATTTTAAATTTACCTAAGTAATTTGTTTTGGATATCTCTTATAAATAAAATATAGTTGGGGCTTTTTTTTAACCCAAGCTGAGAGTCTTAGTAGTTGAAATACATATATTGTGATTACTTATATACTAGAATTTCTTCTTGCCATCATAACTTAAATTTTCTGTTTGTCACCGATTATATTTTTTGTCATATTCTCCTTTTGTTCTGTTGATTAGGGTGGAAAAGAATTATTATACTAATCTGGGAATAGAAAGAATAATTCTATTGATTTTCCTATATGGTTGGAAGGTTATGCATTCCAGTTTTTCCAGTTGTTACCCTTATATTTCCAACACATATATTGAAGGTATACTTCCTACAAGCGAGAAGATTCAATTAGAAATGAGATGCCTTAACATACTTTTATGATGCTATTCATCTCATCTATTGAGTTTTTGATTATAATATCAATTTTGAAAAGCTATTTTATTTTTTTAATTGGTGATACACACACATAGAAAAAAATCAGAAAGTACAAAGAGGGATACTGCCAAATATGAGCCTTTCTTTCATCCCTGTCCCCAGCCTTCCAGTTCACTTCCCCAGACACAATTGTTGGTTCTAATTTCTTGTGTATCCTCCCAGAGATAGTTTGTGCATATGCAGCCTTGGAGTCAGGTTTTCTTTTTTTTTTTTTTAAACACAGTAGTATCATACTCCATACGCTATTCTGCTTTTGTGTTATGTTTATTTAGTTTGCTTTTGTTTTACTTAGTACTATATTTTTATATATTCTGATATAAATACGTATGGAGCCATTTCATTTTTCCACTAATTCTTCTTGATATTCTTTATTTTAAAAATTAAAGAGATAATATATTCATTGAAGAAGCAATGTATTAACATTATTCATTTTTTAAAATTAAGATACACAATGTAAACTCTCTAGCTCTTACTCCCCTTTTGCCCAATTTCCAGCACCAGACCAGGAACCACTGTTTCTATTTTCTTGCAATGTTCCAGAGTTTTTCTGTGTAAGCACAATACAAATGTATATATTTTCCTCCTCCTTATTAACAAAAGACAGCATAACATATACTTGCCTTTTCACTTAATTTATCTGAAGAGAACTTTCAGTATCTTACCCATAGAGTTTCTACATTCAGTTTTACAATGGAATGGTACTTCATCATTTGCATGTACCACACTTTACTTAATCAATCTGCTATTAATGGGCACTTGGTTTAATTCTAACTCTTGGCAATCACAAGAAATGCTTCAATAAATAGCCTCTTTTGTATATTATTTCATTCACTTTGCAAGTCTATCTGTGCAAATACATCGCTTATATGCAAGAATATTTGTAGGGTAAATTCCCAAATATAGAATTATACTCTCTTTTAAATACACGCTTTTCCCGATCGCTATAATTCATTTAACCAGTTTCCTATCGGTAGATATTTTGATTGTTTCCAATATCGCACTAATCAAAAAAATTCTGCAACTGCTATCTTTACATACACACAAGTAAAATTTCATTTGTGCACATGCATATCTGTAAGCCGACTTCCTAGAAGTGTCATTGCTGAGTCAAGGGCATTTTATAACTTGACATGTATTGCCTGTCTTAACAGCTCTTTATACAGATTGGGCTGATATTATTCTCAGCAGCAATGTAGGGAGATTTATTTTCTCACACTTTCACCAAATCAGTGTGTTAGCAAAGCATTCAAACTTTACCAATTTATAGGCAAAAATGTTATCTAATTGTATTTTTTTCACATCTTTATTGGAGTATAATTGCTTTACACTGTTGTGCCAGCTTCCACTGTACAGCAAAGTGAATTAGCTGTATTTATACATATATTCCCATATCCCTTCCCTCGTGAGCCTCCCTCCCACCCTCCCTGTCCCAATCTAATTGTATTTTTAGTTTGCATTTTTCTTACCATGAGTGGGGTTGAGTATATTGTCAAATATTTAAGGACCATTTATATCCTCTTATTCTTGTCCATTTTAGTATTGTATTGGGGTTTTATTGATTTATATTAACGCTCCATATATGGAAGATATTAGTCTTTTGTGACAAATGTTTCATCTCCAAAATCTCTAGTTTATTTTTGATGGATGCAATCATCTCTTGGAATTCTCTGATATTAATTGCACTTATTTTAAATTCTTCTTCTGTTTGTTCTATTACTCCAACAATGCGGGCTGATCTTTGAAAATCCCTGTACGTCTACGTGCTGTGTTTACTCCAACCCAGCCTCAGTGATTACGGGCGAAAGACAGGGCCTGCTCGTATCCTGTTTTCTGGGTGTGGAGACTCGCCAGCCTTCCTGGGGAAAGGAAGAGCAATACCCTGGCCTTCTGGCTCCAGAGCCCTCTCACTTTATCCGGTGGGCAGGCTCAGCTGCTGCCCACAACCTGCGCAGGTGGGAGAGAGAAGGGGGAGGGCCTGCTCTGCAGCAGCCACAGGCGCTGCCCATTCCACCCCCTGAGGTGTGCCTGGGGACCTCCCCTTCTCAACAACTGACTCGGAGCTTGGCTTTCCCCAGAATCGTTCCTATCTGCAATAAGTGCTCTTTTGTGCGTGTTTTGGGCCATATTTTCTGCAGAATATTTCTCCTGTGATCTGATCTTATGTAAGTGGTTTGGTTTTTTGTTTGTTGGTTTATTTGTTTTAATATGTAGGAATTCCTCAAGATTTCTGGCCTGCTGTTGGCACTCTTTCTTTTCATAGCACTGCGACTGATTTTTCACGCTTAAATATTATTTCTGCCATTTTTCAGCACTTTTGGCCTCAAGAAAGGTATATGCTTAGGATACTATCTTGATCTAATCTTCCCAAATTTCTTTGAAAACCCAAAGATAGGAACAGTACCTATCTTTTTTTTTTTTTTTTTTTTTTTTTTTTTTGGTGCATGGGCCGGGAAGTACCTATCTTTTTAATTGCACAGCTTTACTCACTGTGGACCTCTTGAAGTCAGGCATGAAAAAATATGTAACTCGGTACTTGTCTAGCATGGTGTCTGGCTCATAAGATAATTCAATAAGTGTTTATTGCATGAGGAAAGGAAGCAAAGAAGGAAGGAAGAAAAGAAGGGGAAAAGGGAATTTTAAGAATTATTTCTATTAGGGCCAATTCAGCATGTTTGTATTGAATATTGAATTTTATTGAATACTACCTGCCAGGCACCGCTAGGCACAAATGCTATACGAATGAATAAAACACTCTCCTTGCCCCTCTAAAGAGCATATGTGTGGGCAAGAGAGATAGAAGAGGATAGAGGTATGCTTCCTGAAGCCCAAGAGTTAATATGCAACAGAAAACCTAATACATTGTAGCTAAGTCTATAGGGCTTTAGAGGAGAGCAGAGAATTACTTGTTACTGGGACAAATGGAGAAGCCTATTTCAAGGTGACTAAAACTAGAGGTGGAGGAGAAGAGAGAGGTCTAAACCAATGTTTTATTATCTGCACAGAAAAGTTTTGGCAGATGTATATCCAACCCTTCAATATACTCTCAGTCATACAAACAAGCAATAACTGCATATTTTTAAAAGATGGCCTAAAAGTTAGTTTCTTGGAAATACAAATGACAGATAAATTATTGCTTGCAAAACTCATTTCAAATATTGTAATAAAGTATCTTTTGAACTTTGTTAACTTTACAGTAAATTTTGCTTTCAGTATACATTAGGCTTGATGCATTGAAGTTATAGGAAAGTGGCTCGATATTAGCAGGAGAGAGGTTTGCGTCTCTAATGGGTGCTCAACTCTGATAAACTCAATAGCTCACTCTGCCTTCCAGGAGGAATACTCCAGCGCGAACAGTTTTCATCGGCTTAGCCTGATACAAAGAGCAGGGCCTAGGATCCCCACAACCAGGATCCTGGGGAGACAGCAGAGAGGCCAAGGGGAGAGAGTCTGCTGTGCTTCCATCTGAGGTTAACCCTATGATCTGACAGGTGACATAATACACTAAACCCTAAAAGAATGTTTTCCAACAGCCTCTGAATTTTGCCTTTTCATATTCCATGGTATGTAAGATTGGGTTCTTTAGATAAATAAGCACACCTACATGCCTGTACAGATACGGTAGAGCCCAGTGGTGAGGCAGCATTACAGTTATCCAGAATGTGGCCATCGTTTTGTAGGATGGTATGAAATGAGAACATAGAGGAACTACCAGTAGGTAGTGGTCAAGAGCACAAGCCCTAGAGGCAAATGCCTTGGAGAGCATAATCAAGTTGCTTGACCTCTTTTTGCCTCAGCTTTCTAGCCTAAGACATGGGGGTATCAATGGCAGTTTAGCTCTTATAGCTGTAGTCAGGATTAAACAAAATCATATACTTAAAACTCTCAGCACAGTTCTTGACATATAACATGCACTCAAAATTATTAGCTATTTGTTATGATTAATCTCTTCAGACCACCCAGCTGAAATACGTCAAATCAGACATTCTTAAAGTATGGTCTGGGGGATACCAGAATGTTCTTAAACCCTCTTAGAGAGTTAACGAGGTCAAAATGATTTTTACACAAATATCTTCATAATGGTAATAAATACATGATTTGCCTTTTTACTCTCATTCTTTCATGAGTATATTGTGGAGTTTTTCAGAGGTTATATAGCATATAATACCATAACAGATTAAATGCAAAAGTAGATGTGAAAATCCAGCTATCTTCTGTGAAGCCAGACATTAAAGATTTTTGCAAAAATGTAGAACAATGAAGCTCTTCTCACTGAATGTTTTTGCTTTGGAAAAAAATAGTAATTTTTTCATAAAAATATGTTCATGTGCAATGGGTTTACTATCATTTCAAATAAATCAATGCATAGATATGTTACAAATTTCTTAGTTGAAATTTCTAATTTAGTAAATATAAATATATAAAACCCACAAATAAAAGTTCTTCAGATGTCTCAATAATTTTTAAAAGTGTATAAAGTGGTCCTGGGACCAAAACATTTCAAAATATCTGTTTTAAATCACATAGGTAATCACTAGGATAATTTCTTTTTTATCTATTTATACTGATTTTTAATACATATCTTTTATTTACAAAGAGGTAGGGAAGATTTAGAGTATAAAAATAACTAAAGAGAAGGATTAAGTGTGCTATAATTAAACCATTCAGTGGTAGCCATTATTAATATTTTGGCATATATCCCTCTGGTGTTTAGTCCATTCACATATCAGGCATATAGAATTAAACTGGTATGATATGATACATATTTTGAAACTTTTTTTACTTAAAATATATCATAACATCTATCCATATCATTAACTACAATAGCCTTTATAAGGACTACATTATCATTTATTTCATTAAGATTCTATTTTTAGACATTTACATTGCTTACATTTCTTTATGTTATAAAAACTATTATAGTGAATGCCTTTTTTATAGTACTTGATTATTTCTTAGAATAAATCCCTAGAAGTACATTGTTGTGTCAAGGGTATGCATATTTTAAGGCAATGTGCTGCCAAACTGCTCTTCAGAAATATTATGCCAGCACATGTTAGCAGCTTATATTTGACTCTCTTGTTATTCAGCATTATTTCATATCTTTGGCAATCTGATAGCTTGAAAGCAGTATTTTATGGTTTTAATTTACATTTATTTGATTACTAGTATGTTTGACTATTTTCTCATATGTATCTTGGCTTTTTATATTGGCTTATATATATATATATATATTCAGTTCCACTAGATAGGATAAGATAGCATAGGATAGGTAGCATAGGGTAGGATAGGGTAGAATAGGAAGAGTAAGGTAGGATAGGATAGAATAGGATAGAGCCATCTGAGACCCTCTCAAACAACAGTATCTACAGAGTGCTAGATGAGTGTGGGGTGAAGCAACAGACCCATCAGGCAGTGGGCTAGTCTAAAGTCGGGTGGGGATGCGTCATTCCAGGACGCACGCCATCTTCTTCCCGCTCTCCTAGACTCCTTCCGTCCACTATCTGCGGCTAAAATAAGTGAGGTGAGATCCTTGGGGAAGACACTGGAAAGCACTGGGCAGAGCAACAGCCCCCAGCTAGGGGCTTATCCCATTGAAGGACTCCAACAGGAAGTGAAAGCCATGCTGATTGTATAGCTCAGTCCACGTAATGGAGGCAAAAAATTCCGTGGAGCCAGCCTCACATCTCAAACCAAGGCAGCAACACCAAGCTCCTAAATCCTCCCTGTCCTCTATAAGAAGGGCGAAGGAAGTGGGTTAGACCAAGGCTGTAGCTGAGAGGAGCTGGAGAAGGGATAGGCCAACTGAATACCAGCTGCTTCTAATGGATTTTAATGCCACTAATCTCATTCTGCCCCTGACACTCCAGGCAGAATCCTGCACATATTAGCTGAATGAAAAAAACAAGTAAATAAATGATAGATGAAATTTGCAAAATCCATGAAGCCAAGTAACAAATAATCCATATCCTTAAGAACTTTTAACTCTTGAAAATAAAGATTTTTTTAACTAAAAAAATAGAAAAAATAAAGTCTTTACCTCCATTTATGTCAATGGTCATTGCATCTATTTAAAGTTTCCTACCAGGAATCCTAATGAATATTTAAGCCGTTCTGATCTACCTTGCCAGTTGGTTCTTAGGGGGAATTAAGCAGTGGATTAAAAGAATGGTTACTTTGGAAGCTTTGAAGTCTACTGTTTTAGGCTGTATGATCACAGGAATGTCTCATCCACTTCCCTTTCTCCTTTCTTTTCTAATCTTTTGCTAAAGAAAAGTAGCTATAAACACACCAACCTATGCTGCTATAATGATTTTCTTGGTTAACACTGTAGTTAAGGTTACATACTACAGACTTTCATTGTAATCCCTCATCTTCACTAGTTCCCAAGGTTTTGAACATGTCTCTTCAGCCTAAAGCTCTCCAGGCTTTGTTCCTTATTCAGATAAACTATAAACTCAGTCTATTCAGCTGCTTCTGAGAAGAGAAAATAAGAGGTATAATGTTTTGCCCATGAGTGTCAGAAAGGCTAACTTACAAAAGTTGACATATTCATCATGGCTATGTGTTACCTGGGAAAGATGTCATCATCCAGGGAACTGTCAAGAAATCAAAAGACCAGGAGAGAATAATCAGGTGATGTCTAAAAGCCAATTTGGCTCTTTTAATTGAACCTATTATCTTCACAATTTCAATATGTCTGAAAAACAGCCTATTAATAGATGGGCCAGATACTAGAATTTTCTAGTATACACTTGAGGGTTTAACTTTTGTGAACAGATAATACTATTTTGTAGTTTACTTTGGTTTAAAAATTAATATTCAATTCATTATGGCTACAAAAACAAAACTTCCTTAAGCTTTTAAATTTACTACACAAAACTTATAAGCCTAACACATTTCAGCAAATTTTAAAATCCTTAGATTAATATTTGGTCCCATTTACAGACAATTAAATACCTTAAAATATTCTTAACCATATTTATAAATTCGATATATTAAATTTTCCCTTTTAAGTATAATTTTGACTCAATAAACCCTTCCAAAGTGCTTAAGTAAATCATGTAAATGTCATAAATTAAATTTTTAACTTAAAAATCTTATCTAAACCAATTATTCAATGCCATATTTAAAATTTGAATCATATGCCTGGCATTTATTCTAATAAGCCAAATTCTCATAAACAAATTACAAATGTTTAAAATACCAAACATACAAAAGCTTAATCACAAGCACCTCAGACTCATACGGAAAGAATAGCAGTACACGTTTATGGTCTTGTCATAGCTCTATATGTTAACCTTCCTCTTCCCTGTTACAATACAGTCCAGAATGACTTTGATCATCTTGATATTCCATACAACACACTAGTTCACTTTCTTAATGAGGTCATACTAATTGGATTGGTGAGCTGGTAGTGGCAAGTACTCTGGATGTCCTAATTAGACACATGCATATCACAGGGTAGGACAGAAAACCTATAAAGATTCAGGGGACTGACACATCAATACATTTTCTTATGATAAATAAAAAATCTTTTTCCAATGTCTCATTATGAAAATTTTCAAGCATATAGAAAACTTGAAATAATTTTACAGCAAACCCCTGAATATCCAACATCTAGATTCTATAATTCCTACTATAATTGCTTTATCATATTTAATAAAGTATTTAGGAGTTCAAAACTCTGGGACATGTCAGGAAAATAAAAGGACAATTGTTGCATCTTCACCCCCTACCACTAAGGGAAAAAACAGTGTTTAGCGACCCATTTTGAATTTTGGTGGCAGCATATACTGCTCTTACGAATACCATTCTGATTTAATGTTGGACAACTTAAAAGGCTGACATTTCTGATGGAGCCCAGAGTAGAAAGAAGGCTCAGCAGCAGATCCAGTCTGCACTGCAAGCTACCCTCCCCTCCAGACTATATAGCTCAACAGATTCAATGACACTAGGGGTATCCATGATGAATACAGGATCCACAGTGAATACAGGTGTGGGATCCCTAGAAAACAACAATTCAAAAGCTACAGTAGAGAGACTTCAGATTTTGCAGCAAGACTCCGTCTTCTATGGCAGAAACTACATACTTTTTTCGAAGCAGTCCCTGGCTGCTACTAAGCCCTGGTAGAGACTAAATGCCTGACCAAGTGGCTATGTGAATGTTGCAGCCCATCATGAATTGGCGTTTTCAGACCTACCAAATTATAAGGTCAGAAATGTGTAGCAGCCATCAATCACACTATAGAAATGGTACAAAATCAGAACTAAGAGAAGTCAGAGGATACAAAAAGCTACGTGAACAGGACTTCTGACTCCCACGCCACTTAATTCTGCTATACCAACACCTAACCTTTAATTCATACCTAACATCTTGTTGAAGGGATGGGACGTATGCCTAAAGCCAGCTGATGCAGGAGGAAAAATCTTGGGCCTAGTTCATAGCTGGGTCAGCACAACACATTAGTAGAAACTAAAAATGGTCTTTTCCTATACTATAGTCCTACTTGGAGGATGGCTCTAAATGTCAGTTGTAAGGGACAATCCTTCAAATGGATAGAGCTGGGAGCAGTACCTTTGATTTTTTTACTTTATACGCAAAAAGAAGTAGCTTGAGAAGTATACACATGGACTCCTGATTATTGGCAACTAGCTTGGCTGGTTGGTCAGGGCCTGAAAGGAGCAAGTTTGAATGATCAAAAGGAAAACAATAGTCTAAGGAAGAAGCATATACTGGACACACTGCAGCAGGTACAAAGTATGCACAGATCTTCTATTGCCCCCCAGAGAACATCCAAGTCAAGGGAGACACTCAACCTATGACTCATCTTGTGGATGCTGGCCAGCTTCCTTCCTCTACCACCCTCATGCTTGCATAATGGGGCCAAGAATGGAGTCACCATGGTGGCAGGAATAGAGGCTTTGCATCGGCTCAATGGTATGGACTCCCACTCACCAAGGCAGATTTAGCTGCTGCTACTGAACACCCAACCTGCCAAAGTGTTAACAACCTGATACAAAGCCCATGACAAAAGAACAAAGTTTGAGATCAGCCAGACACTTGGTGGCAGGATGGTTACATTAGACCTCTTCCACCCTGGAGGATGCTATAATTCAACATCACTGTAATTGATACTCACCTATGTCTGTGATTTCCCTATCTGCCATGTCTCTGCCAGCACCACCATTCATGCGAATACAGAATGCTTAATTTACTGTCATGGGATTCCCACATAATATCACTTCAAACCAAAGGACCTACTTTACAGAGAAGGATATGCAAAAAAACAATGCATGACCAAGGGATCTATTACTTCTACCACATAGGACAGTACATCACCTGGAAGCAGCCAGCCTACCTGAATAGTGGAATTATTTAGTAAAGGTTCAATTATACTTAGTAAAGGTACTAACTCAAGACAAAGACCTCAAAGGATTTGGGACATTGCTCAACAAAACAAAGTAGACAAACAGCTGTGATGTGCCCCCCCAAAACTACAATAAACAGGTCTAGACACCAAGAGATAAAAGTAGGATGTGTCCCTCTCACCATCATTCACAGTGGTTTACTTATAGAATGTGTGCTTCCTGTCCCCATGTCTTTAGGTTTTACAGGATTAGAGGTCCTGGTACCCAGGGGAGTACTGCTTCTACTAACAGAAACAGTGAGTGTTCCATTAAACTGGAAGCTATGAAACTTTGGGTTCCTCATGCTAGTGACCCAGCAGACAAAGAAAGGAGTTACTACACTGGAAGGGGGAAGAGGGTAATTGAATATGATTATCTTGAGCAGTAGGGTTTCTTGCTACACAATGGGGTTAGAGAGAATATGTCTGGAATACAGGGGATTCGCTGGGTGTCTGTGGGTACTTCCATGCAAGGTGATATTGGTAAATAGCCAATTGTAGCAATTGCAGCTCAACAGGGACAAGGAAATAAAGGCTCATATCCCTCAAGGATGGAGATGCTGGCACACCACCCAGCAAACAATCTAAAGGAACTGAAGTGCCAGGCAAGGATGAGGGAAATCCAGAATAGGCATTGAAGGAGTTAGATGATGAATAGCAATTACGACCTCAGGCCCAGTTGCAGCAGTAGGGTTTGTAACTTGTTACACTAACCCAATGTATTAACCTCATTTGGGAAGCAACTGCAGCTGCCAACATTTTGAAGATTCAGTGACAAACCGGTCTTAATATGTGGTGCAAGCAAGGGGTGGACTGTATTCTTGTTCTCTGCCTCACTTTCTTTTGGTCTTACTTCTGATTCCATTTGCAACTGTGGCAAAGGGGTGAAGAGTTCCAATACTGACCACATCTTGTCTCAAGCATATCTTTGGCTTGCCATGGTGTCTGTCTGATTCTGAAGGAGTGGGATATCCACAGGCATTTACTGGACATGGATGCTTGCACAGGCCAAGTACAGTGGAGTTAACAAGGCAATCCTCAACCAATAAGAGATGGGAGCCAAGGGACAAGTGCTTCTACTTGCTAATTCTGGCATCACCTCCCAAATAAACTACCTGAATGCAAGTTCTTTTCTCAAGCTCTGCTCTCCGGGGTCACCCAGGCCAAGAAAGAAACCAATGAGAGTCAACACTATCTCTTGCAAATACGATATAAAATGCTGCAGAATAACAATAACAGTTTTCATTCTGCAAACCCATCAGCTTTAAGAACAACAGAAAATATCAGTTTTGACTCACTCCAGCCAATCCCTCCTTTTATTAAGTCAAACATTAGAGCAAATATACTCCTTTACAAATTCTTCCTCAGCAGAACTTAATAATAAAGAGAAAGTATTATAGAAAAGAAAGTATATTTGTATTTGTTTTCTATTGCTCCAGCAAATTACCACAAACTTAGTAGCTTAAAACAATAAAAAAGTCGTATCTTACAGTTCTAAAGGTTAAAAGTTCAACACAGGTCTCACTGAGCTAAAATCAAGGTGTGAGCTGGGCTAAATTTCCTTCTGTAGGCTCTAGGGAAGAATCTGTTTCCTTGCCTTCTCCAACTTCTGAAGACTTACCACATTCCTTGACTTATAGTCCTCTTCTTCCATTTTCAAAGCCAGCAATGGCATGTTGAGTCCTTTTTATATCACATTACTCTGACTTCACTTCACTCTTCTTCAGGCTCCCTCCTCTACTTTTAAAGACCCTTGTGATTGTCCTGCGTCCACCCAGATAATGCAGAATAACCTCCTTATCATAAAATCACTAGATTAACAAACTTAATTCTACCTACAACCTTAATTCCCCTTTGCTGTTTAATGTAGCATACTCATAGGTTCCAGGGACTAGGACTTGAGACATCCCTTGGGGGTTGGGTGGAAAGCATTATTCTGCCTACCACAATATTAAAAGAAAGAGAAAATTTAAAAATTTTCTTTAATGTCTACCCCCATATTTACTTTAGGCCCAAATTCTCATTCAATTTAATTCAATGCCAATTTCTTGGTTGTAATTATGTTAATTTATATCAGATTGGTGAGTCCATTTTCATTTTATAGGTGAACAGATGAAATATGAAAAGTAAAAAAAAAAAAAAAAGACTAAAAAAAAGTAAAAGGGAGAGAGGGAGAGAAGGAAGGAAGAAAGGAAGGAAGGAAGGGAGGGAGGGAGGGACACTTCAATTTTCTTTTCATGTATGAAAAGTATGCTTAGCTACTGGACCCAAGGTCATTGGGTTGTTGTGAAGGTTAATTTTATGTGTCAACTTGACTGGGCTAAGAGATGGTCAGATAGCTGGTAAAACAATATTTCTGGGTGTGTCTGTGAGTGTGCTTCTAGAAGTGACTAGCATTTGATTCAGTAGATTGAGTAAATGTGGCAGATAGCCATCAATCTGTTGGCAACCCAAATGGAACAAAATGACAACGGGAGGGCAAATTCTCTCTTTCTTCCTGAGCTGAGACACAGGAGCTCCTGGTTCTCAGGTCTTTGGACTCCAACTGGAACTACACTCCCAGCTTTCTTGGGTCTCCAGTTTGCAGATGGCAGACTGTGGGACTTATTGGCCTCCATAAAAGTATAAGCCAATTCTTATAAGAAATTTCATATGAAATATATCTCTACATATCCTAACGATTCTGTTTCTCTGAATAACCCTGACTAATACAGTTGGAGAAGTGTGTCTAAGGAGGAAGCACCCATCTTCTGGAAGTTAATAATGTTATTCAAACTCAAAATTCTGAGGAGAGATTCTGGTCATCACAGCTACTAAGAAAAAATCTAGTCAAGTACAAATTTTCACTAGTATTATTTCTTAAAAATTATAATTTAAATTATTTGCACATTGTAAATTTTTCTGGCTAAAATTTTCTTGAAACAAATCATATTCTTCTTGATTCTGATGACAGAGACAATACTGAAGAGTCAATGGCAGACCATACATGTTTTGGGAAAACAAATGGGCATTAACTGATAAAATTTATTACATAGCCATTTTCACTCATTACCATTCATTGCTCTCATGTGAATTGTTCATATTTTACAATCTCCAAATCTGATCTGTAAGATTAAATGCGATGAAATGTTTCAATTGACAACATGTTATATTTTATTTCACTATTGATCTTAATCCATGTGATTAAGGTTAATTCTGCAAGACATATTTCTTTTGAACCAGTAAATCCAACAAAAGTGATAAAGAAATGGCAACGAGGTAACATCCTGAACATGCATTTGGCACTTCAAAACAAATGGATTGTTAAAAAGTTATTTGAGATTAGTTGAGCATGAATAGGTATTTATTGCTTTTTTCTTGGCCAGAAAATTTTAGAGAAATAAGACTAATGGTAGAAATATTTCCTCTTGTAAAGCATAATCATTTTTTAGGAGATTGGCTTTAAAAATATCCTAATGCTTTTAGATATTGTGTCTTTCTGGTTATGCCAAATATGTTTACTTTAGGAAGCTAGTGTATGAACTATGATGCATTTAGTACAGGGAATTAAAGAGAAAACTGGAACCAGAAAAATGTTTCAGGAAGGAAAGGTAGCACTTGTGTCTGTTTAACTATGCCATTCCTCATCTAATAAGATACTTTGAATCCCTTTAGAGACTAAATTTCCACTCCTGAAATCATCTATTCCTAAAGAAGCCTTCCCTCTTCCTGACTCTCAAATTATTTCCTGTTTTGATTCTCCTGGCAAAAATACCTATTGATGTGCAAACAATATTAAGGGAAAGAGTTATGAGTCAGATTTAGTTAATCATAGTTATAAGTGGAAACTGAGGGAGACTTCCTGTAAGAAAAAGTATTGAAATTGAGTAATTTGTGTTTTTTGTGATTTGGGTGTGGGGAAGGTTGGAACTGGAATTACTCAAGGGTTAATTTCTTGAAAAAATGGAAGGTAATTAAATTACAATTAATTTTATCAGAAGAACTGAAGGTAAAACAGGAAATGTACTCCAATATGTTAAAAATAATGTAAGTTGTCCTTTTTCCAATGTTTCCTTGATGTAAGCAGTAATTTAAAAGTTCTGGAGAAAGTAAAGTAAATATATGAAAAAATTAATCATAAATTACATTTTAAAAGTCACTGACAATGTCCAGTCAATCTACAGACATTAGTCTCTTTAGCTGTTTTATTTTTCATCATATTCATTAATGAAATTCTGGCATACAAAGGCTTCACCAAATTCTAGTAATTCTTGAAGGAAAAATATCTAGGGCACAACAGTTAGAACACTATAATGAGGAAGATGACAACATAAGGAAATCTCTTCCATCTGTACACTTCTCTGTCTACAGAACTCTTCGATTAGTCACAATCTCATCTGACTTTCACCAACTCCCTATGAACTTGGTATTGCTGGGTGGGCACCTCTACCCATATTTACAGAAAAAGAAAGTGAACTCAAGATGTCTTAGTTACTCACCAAGTAAATGCGCATCTGAGTGTGAAACTTTTATCCAACTTACTAGGTAACTGCTCAGAGAATTCATTACCTAAAGACATAATAGGAATTGAAGACATAAATACACCTTAAAAAGGCTGAGATAAATTTGATATATAACAAACTTCTAATGGGTTATAATGTGCTGTTTTACATGCAGCTATTTAGTTCCTTTTTTAAGATAAAAAAAAACTTCCTTTATGAAACACTTTTCATATTGCATGGCTTTGTCTAGTAAAAACCAGACATACGTATTTACCATATTATATCTAGAATAAGTTTTAGCAGGAGAGTTCTTTAAGTATAAGTAACATACACACATTCTTTTGGTGATGAATAAGGAAACTATACTACTGTATATTCTTGTTTTACTTTCTTGAGTTAATCATAGCTTATTATTAAAGCGAACATGAAGCATATCTTAATACCAATACTGACGCCTACCATAACATCTGCACTGTATATAGTGGTTCGTCTGTATGTAAAGATTTAATATAACCATCTTCACATATTCCCATTTCTACTAGAATTATCAGATTAGAAGGTTGGCTGATCTCCATTTCCAAACATTTCCATGTTAAAAATATTTGTACATTATGACTGGTGCCCTTTTGAGGTTTTGAGAGTTTTCAATTCAGAATAATATACCAAATCCCAGCTAGTCAAAACACTAAAAATTGAGCACTGCTCTCTAGGATTAATATTAATAATTCCATCTAATGAGTATCTGTCATGTACCAAGCATACACTAGTCAATCTACTTCATTCAACCCTTACCTCCCCCCAAAATCTCGATAAGTAGGCATCATCACCCCATTTTACATATGAGAAATATGAGACTTGGAGAACACATGTAACTTGTCCAAGAATATGTGGCTAATAAATGGAGGATCTGGCATTTGACCAGGGTCAGGTAATTCAAAATTCTTGGACTACTAGTTTAATGATGAAAAGATATTATCACTTTAACAATTATCACACAAGCTTTATAATAAGGAAGAGCTTTGTTTACCATGATATTAAAATGCCATTATTACAAGAAACCCAGTCACACTGAATTTCTCTGCAAGTGTCTCTTACACACATTGTAACTATCCTCTCTTCTTAGAAGATAGCCACTTCTGTCAATATTTTCTTAAATGACAAAACACAATAAACTTTCAAACAGTGTATTCAAAACTGTAGAACAGAAGGCAAGAAATATTTTGGCACACAGATATTATACAAAATATTGGCAGATAACTGTATCTTGTTGTAGTGAATCACATAGATATTAAACAAGTTTATCAGTTGAAAAGAGACACAACTTTTCTTTCAATCATGGTAGACCAATCAAATGACTGCATGAAATTCTATAGCTATTTACTCTAAGCAAGATAAAACATGACTAATGGACAGAACCATTAAATTTCAAAATTAAAACAATCTCAGCACACATTTGTAGAAGACATGGAAATAATATTTAGCTTAACAGAAGGAACAACCAGAGTCTTCCTATCCAAAGATTCTTTTATCAGATTTAGAAAGAAGGAAATTACTGATGGGCTCTTGACTCGCAGTGAATTGTGGGCCCAATATTGTGGCTGGCAGGTGTCCCTAAGATAGGGACATGTAGGTGTAACAGCTGCACCCTGAGACAGTCACACTGCACCTGTACTTTCCTCCTGGTAGGTACAAGTGGCTTCTCTCCTGCCTGCCCAGCTCTGAAGGCAAGCTGTTAACTGGCCTTGCCTTGAGTTCTCCCCAGTTGGGAGGGCACTGAGGCCCCCCACAGATGGAACTCTTGGCTGGTATTATTTGGAGATCCTGGAGTCAATGCTAAACCCCAGACCAAGGGATGAGGGGAAAGATCGATGGGAAAGATAACCTAGGTCCAGATCCTATTTCTGCACCTTACTTTGACATCTTTAAAGAAATTACCCAACCCCTGGGTGTATCTGTTTGCTAATTTGCAAAATTGAGATAGAATAACAAAAATATTAACAGCATTATGATGATTAGTTGATATAATGCCAAATGCCTTGACATAGTGGGTTCTCCCTTCCTTCCTTCCTTCCTTCTTGCCTTCCTTCCTGTATGTCTACAAATTTATCCAGGGCTCCTCCTATCTCCTGGGCGATGGGACTGGGAAACTTTAGAGAAAGCACTTGTCTGTCATTTAAGGCTTGCACTCTTCAACCTCCTCATTTGGCTCCATGTCCATTTTTGAAGTTTCCCTTACGAAGGGTTCTGAATGGGGAAGTGAAAACCAGTAACCCTCCTGCTCAGTCTTTTTGCGGAGCCCTGGGGTCACTGCAAGCAGGCCTGGGGAGGCTTTTTTCACTAATGTTGAACTAAATGATGCATTAAATTGGGTGAGGGCTGCCTTCAGGTGAAGATGAAAAGGACCCTGGCTGCCCTAGGAGAGAACATTTCTTCCAGGATGTTTTCAACTGCACTTTTCCATTCCACTTTAAATAGCGCAGGTGACAAGGACTTTATGTGCATAACCCCCTGAACCAGCCCAGCAGCCCCGTGTCACTTTCTGCTACAGAGAAAGAGAGAAGCGAAGATTGTGCAAAAAGAGGTGCTTCAGCTTTCCTTTCAATTTTTTTTTCCTTCCTCATTCCCCCTTTGGAAGGAAAGAAAATACAAGCACAAAGAAGGTACCACTTATTTTACCAAAACTTCAAAAGACACCAAATTCAAGTCTCCAGGTAAGCTTCTGGAGCATTCCAGTAACCTTTGATTATAGTTCCAATTAGGATAAGTTTTGCTAAAATGAGTTAGGTATTTCTCTGTATCTACCATGGTGGTAGAATAGAGACAATCAGTCATTTACTGTACACGTCAGTGGAGGGTCGAGGGGAGACTTTTAGAAGATGTGGGTCCCAGGCTCTCCAAAAGGTCAAAGGGCAGATAATTTCACAATAAAGGGCAGTGAGATTTGGACCTCAAGGTTATGGGAGAAACCCTGCTATCTGATCAGAGCACAAATTGCTCTCAGGTTTGGCTGTCAATCACAGCAGAATAAGTAGACCATTATATTTTACTGTCCGCTGCTTGCATAGACTAAATGAGAGCAGTTTGTATATTTTTGATCACTTTCTTTGTACTTTGTGCTGTTAAAAAATGAATATGGCATATATCTAGTTTGGTCATCAGAGCTTTGAATATAAGACAAATTGACAGAATACTTTTCGAAATATTTTTTTAATTTCCCTGGCTATATAAGAGATAAAGCAGTTTTTTGAACCATACAAATATGGATACTGTCTACCTCTAAGCTTACATATTTCTACAAATAAATGGTAAAGCAGGGTTTAAATATAGGTCCTGTCCAAACTCCTACCTCATACAGCTGCTGTGAAAATGAAATGTAACAAACTCTAAAAACTAAGTTAGAGCAATGCTTGGCATATAATAAGCACACAATAAAGGACTCTCCTCCAACACAAACACACACACACACATTTTTACATTTATCCACAGTGCCCTACTCACTCCTTACTCCGCAGCCAACTGAGACACAGGAGCCCAACAACTGGTTAACCATTGCAAAGTAGAAATGACAGAGGAATCGACAAAGCCGAGGCTATAGAGAAGGGAAGAAATAGTTTTTAAGATATGCTACCTGGAGGAACAACAAGACTCTGCAATAGCCTAAATGAGCATTTTTAAAAAGCGCATGGAGAGAGACACCAGGTAAGGGAAATAGCACTGGCTCAGTGGCAGGTAGGGAAATAACAAGATGCTGCGTGCAGCTGAGCTCCGCTATCCTCTAGACCTGGATACGAGACTGTCTCTGAGTTCCCTTTCCTGCAAATACAGGTCACAGGTGAAAAGATGATAAGTCAAAACCCTGAGTGGTATCTGAAGGGAATAGAAACAAGGTCTCCTCTTTGTTTGCCCTGGGATGTAGCCATATTTCCTTATGACCATGAGCCCTGTCTGGCTTGCAGACTATATAATTTTCCTATTTTTTCCTCAGAAATGACTCACAAATACTATATTATTTTACCCTATGCAAATTGCTTTCCATAAACCCAGAGGAGAAAAAAAGTGCTTGGAGCCATCATTATAAACATGACACATCTGTTTTTAATAAGTGACGAAGTATAATAAAACCTTTGCTTTGGGGGAATATCCAGAATTTTATCCTGAAGAAAAATTGTATCCATCTGGTCCCAAGAGAGCTGGTTTTTGCATTAAGTGATATTTGTTGGTTGGGTGATTGGAGAGTGGGAGTGAGGAAAAGGGGGAAGTTGTTAGATCCAACACTTATCGTTAAGTGGAGTAGTTTCTAAAAATGCAGCATCCAGAAACTGGTGAGTAATCCTTCTTCGTCGTGCAATATTATGTCACCAGATCTGCTGATCCAATGCACAATAAAATTAATCCTCCATTCTGCAAATGCTGGTGATACGGCAATCACAGATGTGCTGAAACAGAAGCGTTCGTGCCAGGCAGAGTTCAGGAGCCACAGACCGGGCCAGTGTTTGAATTTCCGGTCCATGGTCAGTTCCGAGCCGACAGTATCTGCAGAGGGGAGGAGCTGGCTGAGGATTCACTAGACTGTCTTCCAATTCTTTCTATTTCCTCTCTTTTCCTAGAGTTGCTATTGCACATTGTTTTAAATTTCCTGCCTATCTGGCAACATAGCAATGATGAAGACAGTGTGGAACAGCAGGGTGGGTATAGAGTAGAAGCAGGTGAGGGAAAGGAGCTGACATTTGTGGGCATATACACATTAGGCCCCCTAGATTTAAACCTCACAATAACTCCTCACGTTGTACACAACTAGCCTTTGACAAAGCTTTATTTGGGACCCAAATCTGTGCAACCCCCAAGCTCTTTCCACTATGCCATGCTGATCCAATCATCCCATGGTCTATGCTTAAATTCTTCTTCTCAGTCATACCTATTGATTTCCATAAAGGGGGAACCAGGTGAAGGGAATTTAGGGTCAACATAATGTAATAACTCGGGACTATCATTGGCAAACTAAAGCAAGAGTTACCCTTAACTCACAAGGCAGTCCATTATGGCTGTTCATTACTCCATGATATCAATGGCGGCCTTTTTTCAGAATCTGGCCACATGCCCATGGTATCAACACCCAGCCCCTTGAATCTCCAGAAGAGAGATCCTGACTGGTCAAACTTGGGTTACATGCTCATTTTATAGCTAGAGAAAGGTAGGATACCTTGACAGATTGTCTGCCAAGACCCTATGTTGGGAAAAATTGGGTTGCTGTTATCAAAAAGCCAAAATAAAAGATATCCACTGGAATAGTACTACAGAAACCTGCAATTACCTTGTTCATTATTTAAATTTTTTTATCTGTCCCTCTCCAACCACAATGTAAATCCCATGAGGGGAGGGGAGTGGTCTATTTTGATCTTTTCTGTAAACCAAACAGGCACAGAGCCTGATACATAGTAGGGGCTCAATAAATGTCTGTTACATGAACGGGCCAGGCAAGATCCATATGTTGCCTGAAGTCTCGTTATGAGACCTAAGTGAGTAGAGCTGCGTGCTTGCTTAAAGCCCAGTGATTCAGACAGCCCCTATTAAAACTTATTCTTCTATCAGTTGAATCTCGAAAATCGAACATGAATCCTAGTAGGTCCAACAACAGCAAGGAGAAAACGGCCAGCTGTGACTTTAGCCCCTTCACAGAAACAACACTCACCAATTCTTTGTGCTTGGACAGCCAATCACCACAGTCAGGTAAGTTAAGCCATTCCCATCAAACCACGTTTTAATTTTAATTAAACATCTTTTTTTTTTAAATAGCTCAAAAATCTTAACTACCAAATACAATGCTGTATCTCCATTTCAGGTATTTATGACTGATTTAGCTTATATCTCAATGCCACAGAAGGAAATCTATTTTAATTAGAAGGTTGACACATTTTTCAAATGGAAATCAGAGATTTCTTTCACCTTATTTTTACTAACCTACTACTCCTTGAAAATGTCATTTTTGTGTGTTTCTTCTCATTGCCCTTCTCTGAAGCTTATTTCCCACTGTCATCTCTAACACTGAGTACAGTCACTACCTGACACAAGGCTGGCACTAAATAGCTGTTGCACTTAATGAATAAATACATCAACATGATATTCTTTAAGTCAATTTGAATTATACGCAACTAAATATTGAATACTAATTCTATGCCAGTCAGGGCACTGTTGGGAACCCAGAGGAAAGGTGATGTTAATGTGCTTATTAACACATATAGTTATTTTTTTCCCCTCAAAGACTCACTCTCAGTAAGATTTACAGTGAGAAAACAATAGTAAGGAAGAACGAAATCACGTCTAAGGAAATAATTGTGTGTTTAGCACCGCCACACACACCCAGTGCCACTGGTATGTAGCCTCTTTGGGGCAGGACCACATGAATATTTTCGTGAGCATTTTGCCCTCCCAGCTCCCTGCCTTCATGAGACT
Organism: Hippopotamus amphibius kiboko; assembly: GCF_030028045.1. Classification (NCBI taxonomy): domain Eukaryota; kingdom Metazoa; phylum Chordata; class Mammalia; order Artiodactyla; family Hippopotamidae; genus Hippopotamus; species Hippopotamus amphibius. The sequence goes on from NC_080191.1 coordinate 157,732,315, forward strand.
AATTAAAAGTTATACTTGACGACTGTGCTGTATAAAGATGGATATAAACCAAGCTGGATTCATCATCATATATTCAACATCATGTCCATTTTTTTCTTCTTGTTTTAAATGGAATTCAAGTGAAAACATTTATGTGAGCCACTAAAAGTACCGTGGGCTTATGGACACTGTGCCTACTGAATAAGTGGGCCCTGCTCTGGGGGCCACTTGTAGGGGACCATTTCCCCACCAGAGCAAGACCTGCTTTCTTCTTTGCTGATGGAATACAGTTTCAAAGCAAGGAGCTGGTCCAGAGGTTCTAGCTGGAATTTGAACTCAGGAGGACTCTCCTTTTCTTGTCTGACTTAAGAAGAATAAGCTAGATCTAAGGGTGGAAATCCCTGCCTGCATAACCTTCCACCAGGTCTTAATCATGCTGACTCTTACCCTTCCTGTGGCTAAGCTGTGGGAAAATTATGCCTCCAACAGCCTGGACAGAGCCCTCCTCTTGTTTACGTAAAGACCCCAATTAAGCTAGAAATAGAATTTAGCACTGCAAACATTGTTTAAAAAATGTTAAGACATCCAGTTCAGGGCTCCTGTTCATTATTCTCTGCTGAAACCTAATATTAGTAACAGCACGTACCAAGGACCTGGACCATGAATTAATAATGAAGCACTTGTACTGGAAAATATGTGAGCACCTAGTTACTTTATTTGGCAGGCACCCGTAGGGACGGGAGTTTGCTCTGTCTTAGTCCCTTCAGTGATAGCTTTCCAGGATAAAAGCAGTTATGAGTTATTTTAGAGGGATTACCTGCAGGGGAAAAGATAACCAAATATCCATCTACCACCCACTCTCTTCCTCGGCTTTGCTTGCTGTAGATGCGTCTCCTCAACACTTTTCTAACCTGAACCATTTCTTCCATGAAACTTTCACTTTCCTCAAGCACTTAGTCCTGTTAATGTTTTAACACCTGTAATTTCATCTGGTTTATTCCACCTCAATATTATCAATAAAAGTGCTATAAGGACAAAGAATTGTACAGGCAGGCGATGTGAGATAGTGGTTAAGGACAGAGGTCCCAGATTAAATCAGATGTAGGTTGGAATCTTATCTCTATGGATCACCACAAAACAGTTGCATGATCTTGAGCAAATCATTGAACTTTTCTGATCCTCAGCTTCTCCTCTGTAAAGGGGTAGGGGGGTGGTAATAATAATTACCTTTCTGGATTAATGTAAGGATTAGGATAAATGCGGTGGAGTACCTAGTACAATGTGTATACAGCAGGCATTTCATAAATACTAGCTGTCATCATCATCATTATTTTCCCCACTGCCTTCTAGTATCCCTACAATCTAGCATAATATTTGATGCATAGTAATGTTTGCTGTATAAATCATGAAATATATTTTATATGTAACCCTTTGATCCAAGAAGAATGGCTCAAGAGAGCAATTTGTTTTGTTTGGCTTGTTTTTTGACAAAATTAATTTTCACCTGAGTTTCCTCCTTCTTTAGTGTATCATCCCTGCCTCCTGGAGGCATCTCTGAATACCTGATAACAATGTATCAAGGACATTTTCCAGCGGATTTTCCATTTCTGATTTTACTTCAAGGAAGTTAAGAACAAATTCTCAGCCAGAAGTGTTCGCAGCACCTATTGTAGCAATCAAGAGAAATGTAAACCTGAACATAAAAATACATTTGTGTACAGATGTGTCAAGCTTTTAGCTCTGTATATGTGTTACCACAACTTTAAGGATTATTTGGTTTATTTCTTGCAAGGTAACTCACTCACCTGTCCCCTAAGACCAGGTTTTCTGTTCCTTCCTGCACGTGTAAAAAAATGCCTTTCTACATCTGCAGAAAACAAGTAGCTGTTGTCATCACTATACGTGCCCTGTGAAACCTTAGCAAGGTGATAGAGTTACACATTCCGTTCCTTTAAGAGGAGCACAGCATTTCAGCTCCATCATAGGTTACTGCATCCAGTGGACCTGATATACTTGGCTTTTGAGTTCTGTGGATTTAGACATTAAATTATTTTTAAAGACAAAATAAAACCCAAAACACTTCAAAAGCAAACCAAAAAAAGATAAAAGGAAAAGGAAGGCATTAGAATTCTCTCTGCTGAGGAAAACCAATTCATAGGGAAACATCCCATGGTTGTTTTTCTTTTAAGCTATTACATAACTGAGTGTAGTATGTGGTACAGGAAATAATTTTGCCCACACACCTGCACAGAAAAACCCACATCAACAAGTTCGCTTCAGCCATCAATCTGTGGGACCAAGAGCTAAGCCTGAAAGCAAAGGTGAAATAAAATACGAAAATTGCACAGCAGCCGCAGAGGAGTCAGCTATCCAGAGGCCCCTGCTGAAACCCCATCTTTAGGGTAGAGTTTCAGACGCATTTTGATGTTTTGGTCACCTGACCCAAACTCTGGAGCCCAATTGGCCTCCGAGTTTACAGGCTAAGTAATGATGTAACCAGAGTGTGTGGGAACCAGAAGGATGAGACAGATACAATTTTTCCCAGTCGTTTATTAGACTTGGCTACTAATTCTACTTGTTCTTCGATTTGACTGCTGGTTATCAGGAAATTGGAACTACTTAAAGGACATAATGAGTTTATCTATACCTGGGGTAGAATTTAGTCACATTCATGTAAGATTAAACCACAACTACAGAGAATAGTAATTTGTGAAATTCATTATTTATGTTTGAATTTGGTAGCAGATCTATTTTAATGTATCTAAATTTTGTTTTACCTATACTCCTTTTTTTTTTAACTAGACATCATTTACATCATTTACAGTATCATTCTTATGTTGCCTGAAAAACAAAATCCATTAAAATAAATGTGTTGGTTTATCCATATCTTTCTATTCCTTTTCTTAATCTTACAGAGTTTTTGTCTAAAAAGAATAAATGTTTATACACCTATAATTTGTCACTATGGCAACTTTTGGCTTTTAAAATGCTGATACTACATCAGAGACAACCAAGAGAAGAAATTATCCTTGTTTGACAAGAATAAGCAGAACCAGTTTGGCAAACTTCAGGTAAACCAAACATAGCAGGGCAAGGATGCCTAAGGATAAAAAGTGTTTGTTATTCTACTCATATGACTTCATGTCAAGGAAAACTAGAGCATATTCAGGTTTCATGCCAAAAATGGGAGATCTAATGCTTATAGAAAAACTTAAAGGGAATTTTGTTTCCTCTAAATTTCCTATACCTGTCCCCCTGTGCCTCCTCCACCAAAGAAATCATTTATGTAATTTCTATCACTCACAGTATACTATCTTTCTGATGTGTTGGCATGAATTTGTAAAAAGTTTTCCAATTCATATTTCTGAATCTCTTGAGGACAGTCGCGCAGTTGTACCTCACAAGATCTTATCAACAGTTTCACAACAGACAGAAAATATCATAGGTCGCAAAACTGATGGTATAATAAACTCCCAATTTTTTTAATTAACTGATGTTGCATTTTGGTGGCATTTATACTCACAGAAAGTATTTCACATTCTCAAAATACTTAAGTCTAGTTAACAAAAATGTCTTCAGGAAAGAAATTCCTAAAAGCACTTCTTTATCATTCTCCTTGTGTATATCATGTCCAACACATACGCAATAGACATGGTGTCTGACATCTACTTAAACCTGTTGAGAACTATATCAAATATTAATGGGGATTAGTGTTAGAACAGGTGTAAACATAGCAAATAATCTGCTGAAAGTACATACTCACATTTCCATATGTTATGCAGTAAGCAGAGTCATTTAAGAAGCAAGATACTCAGGGAGATGGTGTTCAGGTAGCAAGTGTCTGACTGGTGAGAAGTAAACACATCCTGGATATATTTACTTCATAACACCAGCGTATACATACCTACCCAACTCTGGCCCTTAAGCTTCTCCTCAAGAGACAGGTCAAGTTCAAAATATGCAATTTTATTATGAAAAGCTTCTAAAACATAGATAAAAATGATTTAGTACTTCCAGGTGCACTGTAATTCTTGGCAGAAGAAGTTAATTCCAGGTGTGTAATCTCCTAAAGAAATCTGTTGTCAAAGCTGGATAAAACCATCACATTACAAAAATAGAAGTTCACCCATGAACAAAGTACAAGGTATAGCTAGGAAAACTCTGCTCCGTGCAGAAATTACAGCATAAAAGTGAAACTCCCTTTTACTTATGTAAACATTGCTTGGTTTTGGGCATCATTTCAAAAGAGGTAGAACTGAACATGCACAAGCATATAGAAATATGACATACTCTTGGTGGGAGGTCTGAGGTGGAGCCCTAGTGCCAAGCCAGACTCTAATACACAGACAAAGGAAGAAAGAAGATGCATTTTATAGGTTACAGATTTTTTCTCCATTTTTTTTAAGCAGCCAAACCAACCAAATAACTCAATCAACAAAACAGAGATGTGCCACACAGTGGAAAATATTATAACAGCTTGAATAACAAGGGGGCCCTGGCAGGGGTGGGAATGTGGGTGGAGGGGGCAGGGAGAGATCCCATATTATGGAATATTTAAACTTTGTAATTCAATGCACATTTATTAATTGGTTTCTTTTTAAGAGGTACTTATTTATGACAGGTTTATGAACAATATAGCATGTACAGAGCACTGAAGTTCTCCCATGACTTGTTTTTATTTCCATATGTTCAGATGAAATGAACATCACATTTAATAGTAGTACTAGCTGCTCTTGAAGTGTTTGCCAGTGCTGCATCCCTTGGGAGTTGTTACCACCAGATTAATATCCTGTGGGTCACTTAATTTAAAAAACCACATTATAGAGGCATTATGCGATTAGATGTACTGCTTTTACAAGCCAGTTGGGGTATGTACTTTACAACTGGTTCAAAAAGGCTGTTGAGGCTATAAAGACCTCTAACCTGGAGTCTCCGAGAGGCCAATGACTGTACAGACACATGGACCAGCAGAGAAAAACGTGTCCTCCATATACCATCAGAGACCGCCTTGAAAACAGGATCTAAAAGGAACAACTTGCTGAGTCAGAAACAGGCCTAAACAGCTGGTCGGAACTGGCTGCTTCAGAGAGGGAAGGAAGGTGCTATCAATATCCCCCATCAGGCCTGCTTGTCACCAAATGCTCACAGTAAATAGAGAATCATGCTACTTCCACATTATGCTATCAACACCAAGTTCTATCAACTCTAAAGTACTTTACTTGTGAATTTTTAAATGTTCTTCATTCTCCCTTTAAACACTTTCAAATCTGGGCATTGGACAGACCACCCAAAACAAAAGGAAGTGTGCCTTTTGAGCGAGCAAAAGGAATTTGTCACTGGCTCCAAGGACACCCTGGAATAGGATGCCCAGCATTTCCTGTAGGAGTTTCAAATGGCATCAGGTGCAGAGGCTCCAGGCAACACGGAAGCATCAATCATCATTTGTGGTCCACTGCTGATTATCTGTTAAGGAGATAATACATTTAGGCTTCCTCAGGCCAGACCCAAAGAGGCCTCAGGCTACCATCAGGAGGGAAAGAAACCCTAAAAGGCATCCAGGTGGGTCACTGTGAGTTGGAGAACCTATGTCTGAGGCACATTGTGGGTATCCTGGTTACTTTCCTTCATTAGCACAAGTCTGCATTCATTACTCTTCTCTTTAACTGCCCTGGACCTTTACAAATACTAGAGACTGAAATAGCTGTTTTAAAAACAGTCATTTTGTTCAGCCCTTCAAACTGTGGATGGGTATGTTCTCAGGAAAGTTTTCATCAAGTATAAACTGAACTGATGAACAGTGAAGTTCATTTCACTGTGCAGAGGAAAAGGAGTTTATTAGGAGTAGCGGCTGCAGGAGATAAACTAGACAACAGAAATGGTGTGCCTATGGATTTGCCAAAGCTAAACATTCCTGACAGCCTCCCTGTAAGTACAACTGGGTTCTTATTTTTTGGAGGAAGATGAGGTCTTAGAGAAAAAAGGCATTGCCAGTGGTTGCTTTTGAAGCCCTGCTTATAGGTTTAAGCAGTGAGGGTCACAAACCTTTCAGCCCTATGACAACTATCCAGATTTGCCCATTACTTTATTTTTTAACCTGACTCAACAAGAAAAATGTGGTGGTGAGAATGGGGAGGGATGAAAAGATGAATCATATTCTTTGTATTCTGTTCTGACATTTGCCACATTTCTAAATTACCAATATTCCCAGTCTCAAGAGGATGCATGAATCTTTTGCTCTACTCATCTTTTGATGAAAAACTGATCATTTCCAATGGGCTGAATAATTGCTGAAAAGGATTTCCAGTTTCTTGCATTTGTACCTTTGAACCAACAACAGGTGGAGATCACTGTCCCAAACACTTGTATACTGCTCCAAACTGTGCCCAGCTTGAGTGGGTCACAGAATATCAGTGTCTGTTTCTTTATCTGTAGAATCATGATATTATCTCACCTGCCAAATTCACAAGGTTGTTGAGAAGAATTGAGTTCACGACTATGAAAATGCCTTCAAAAATATGAAGCACCACAACAAATCAAGGAACAGTGGCAATTGTGAAGATGCTAATGATGACAAGAGAGGACACAGGTGGAAACTGTGTAATTTATGAAATTATGGCTTAATATTTTTCATGTGAGTATTTTAATATTTTGGAGTATCCAAGATTCAGTTGCCAGTAAGTTTCTAAGCACAATGGTGATCCTTGAATGAAACATTTTAAATATACAATGTATACTTTTCAAAAGAAAATTCATGATATGCATATTTCTATATTTACTAGCATCACCAAAGGTAACAAAGATGCTAATGCAAAGTGCTCAATATTTTGCAGCTTCTGGAAGTTATCTTTCCTTGCTTTGTCTACATAATGACCTCCTCCTGCATAATGCTTGGGAAGACCTGGGGAGGATAATTTTTATACACTTAGCCTGACGGAAATACTGTCCTGTCCTATTCAAGTCCTGGGGTTTCTGTCAGAGGATGAAATAAGTATGCATCTCAGTATCATCACCCAAGAGATTTCACTTTTGACCCTCTGGTTCTGCCTCAGGTGGCTACTAAGTGATGGAAGGATGAAAAGTAGGAAGAGTGTATAACAGTGAAAGCTAAAAATATATCCTAATAGAAACTATAGTTTTCCTAGGATGAGGATAAAGATTTAACTTTGCGATTATCAATTACTAACCCATTAAACAAGCAACTGCACTATAAAAATTTGTCTCTCTGGATATCTATACAAATCTCTGTCCATAGTACCCTCCCATCACTGTCTAAGGTAGAGGAAAGAGATATTGATTTTTCTGCAAACTTCCACACTTTTAAGTTGACTAGCTGGAAATCTGCTATTCAAATAGGAAGCTATGTCCAGCTTAGCTAGCTGAAGTTGCCAGCAGAGCTTTAATGGATGAGACATTCAAGGACCAAAAGCACTGCTATTTGCCACATTTCTAAAATACTACCATTCCTAGTCTCGAGAGGATGCATGAATCTTTTCCATGTCTCAGATCAAACGCAGAGGGCATCTTCTTCGTGCTGCTCTGAGATAAACGACAATTATTTACACTCCACCGTACTACTCAGACACTCAAAATAAGGCTGGAGCGAGAAGAACAATGCTATTCATTGAGAAATGAGAATTATAGCATTCTGGATGGATAGATATTTATTATCCCTATTTTCAGATAATCAAACAGAGAACCCGAGTGCATGGCTTACTCTGCAAATGGAGGGTGGTAGAAAGCCTGTATCCTAGTTTTCTTGTCCACCTCCAACATCCTGTCCTAAGATTTCAAGTGTTCTTGCTTTTCTCCTTTTGCCCATTATATCCTTGTCTACGGGGGCATTTTCAACTCTGCCAGTAGTGTCTGTGAATCTGTGCTCTGGATGTCAGGACCCTGTCGAAGAGGTTTGCTAATTATCCTAACTCCCCCTGCTGGAGGGTTTAACTACAACCAAACTCAAAACCCTCTTCTCATTTGAACACAGTAACTGTTAACAATATTTTTCAAGTTAATACACATAGTAAAAGAAGATGCATGAACTTTACATGAGAATGTAACTCACTAGACGATGAATAGATTGGAGGTTTGATATTTTTAAAACTAGCCTTTGTGATTAGATTTGTAGAATACAAAATAGATACATCGGTCTAATTTTTCACATATTTTTTTTGTTCCCACCCTCCTTCTCATTTTGTGGTTTGCAATATTTTCCTTCATCTCTAAGCTCTAGACATCTACTTAATAAGTACCAATAAAGAGTGGATGTTATCCTTAAACAGTGGTAGCATTCCCCACCTGCTAATTGCTTTATTTGTACTGACTGTTTCCGCCCTCTCATCAACAGGGGCTTTAGCATAAAGGGCAATGAAGTAGAACGTGATGAAGTCAACAGGAGCCAGCCGAGTGAATGCTTCTATAATTACACAGTAGCCTGGAGTAGCTCTTCTCAAATCAAATTATGAGCCTGGATTACCTAAAACTCTCAGGACACAGCTCAGGTTTTCATTTGTCTGCAGCCATCTTTCCTCTTGCCTTTATTCTTCACAGACGTTATCAAAGCCCCAAGTCCAAAGCAATGAGACACTGTGGAGAATGTCAGTTTCCTAAATGGTGTGCCTGACCCCAAGTGCTTTATAACTGAATTTAAAATTTTTTAAAGTTTTTTTTTTTTTCATTTACAACCATCCCTGTCATTTGCATACCAAATTTATTCCAAGCTGAGCTTATTCATGATTCTTTGGCAACTATTTGCTCTTTGTCACCATCCTGATCACCCACAAGGCAGCTAGAATAAGAGTCACTGAGCCTCGGCAATGTTTGGATTCTTGTTTGAACACCTGACCATCCCCAATGAGATGTACACTGCACTGGAAATAATATAGAATAAGAGGACCAGACTTGAGGGTAGGTCATCTAGAGTAGGAATTCAAATGTGCTGTTGACTAGCTGGGTGGCCTTGAACCAGTCTCTTAACTTCTCATTTTCTCCATCTGAAACCCAAGGAAACTGAACTAGATAATCTCTAAGGTCCCTTCTAATTCTGCGGTTCCATGTATTCATAGCACTACATGGATGATATACACAAGAAACTTAGTATACATTTGATTGCAGTAGCTAAGCAGAGCAAGATAATCTATTTCTCAAATGGTTTAAATGTTTATTAAATCAAGATTTGGTGCACCCAAGATCAGGTAAAAAAATGAACAAAATGAGGTAAAGTTGGCTGGTTGATGGTTCCTGGAGAGAGAGAGCTGAGGCTCAAGGCTTAGCTCTGCCAGGCTAAAACTTCTGAGAGCAGTGGGCTAGTTGACCTCTAAGTCTTTTCCAACACTGAAATTATGGCTCAAACATAAAAAAATCAAATTGCCACATTCCTATATGTAATATTCAGTGTATTTTACTACATATATATTCTTGAGGAAAATGGATATTGGTCTGAATAATTGTGAAACAAATATTCTCTGTCCCATATTACTCTACATTGAAGAATTTACAGTTGGCTTACAAATATGTATCTATAGTGGGCATTCCAATGGGGAAGACAGGTAAGATTATAACCATCACAAAGGTAAGGGAATTTTTAGATATGGTCATCAAAGTAATGTGTTCTCACATCACATGCCAATTTGTTGACCCTTAGCTACCATCAAAAAGCAAATGAGAGTTTTAATTTCATGGCTAACATCTTAATTTAGAAAGTCACACCAAACTACACTGAAAATATTATCTGCATATCCATTTTTTTAAGCTATAAGTTTCCTATACTAAAGCCTTTTAAAAGCCACTCATTAGCTAAAATATTACAAAACAAGCTGTTTTAAATTGAATCCACTTGAGAACTAAAGGACTTATTGATGCAAATTTAATTTACTTTTCCATATTATTATTCTTAATTTAAAAATTATAAGCATAAGTGCCAACACCTTCTAAGTAATTTCTATATTTACATAAAACACAAACTATATTCACAAAACTAAAACACCCAACCAGTAAAATATCAAAAGAGCCATTCGATGCATGAAATGGCAATGCCCCCAATATGGACAAAGTCCCTGTCCAGGACCACTACTGTCTTCTGTGAGGTTAACTGAGATGGAAGGTAAAAGAACACCATTTGGGAATGCATTAGATACACAGATTATGAAATAATTTAAAGCTTTCAAGTGCACAAATTATACACAGAGGTAACAGGAATTTGATTTAAGTACTGCAAGTCAAAGTAGAACCCCTCATTCCAGAATTTTTCTGAAACACGCTGAAGAACTTTTAAAACTACTTTGCAAACCTTGTAAATCTAGTTTACAAAAATATTAAGGTTAGCCCATGTGGGGTTTGCTCTTAACCATTATTTCTCTCTTTTACTTATTGTTGAAGCAGGTGAGGAAAATAAATTTTACCAAGAGTTAATTATATAGTATTTGCCATTCTCCAGTTATAATAGCCTCTGCTTTCTATCTCATTTACTTGCCATGAACAACACTACATCTGACTTGTTGGCTCCATAAAGGTGGAAATTTATGTGTGTCTATATATATATAATATGTATTTTATACACATATAATATTTACTTCACATACATACATACATTACATACATACACACATAGCACACAAAAGGAAGTATTGTCTGGTTCAGGCTGTTCTTTTTTCTTTTTTAATTTTCATTGGCATATAGTTGCTTTACAATGTTGTGTTAGTTTCTGCTGTACAGCAAAGTGAATCTGCTATACGTATACATATATCCCCTCATTTTTGGATTTCTTTCCCATCTATGTCACCACAGAGCACTGAGTAGAGCTCCCTATGCTATACAGTAAGTTCTTATTCGTTATCTAGTTTATACATAGTAGCATATATGTGTCGATCCCAATCTCCCAATTCATCCCACCCCTGGTTCCCACCTTGATATCCATACTTTTGTTCTCTAAGTCTGTGTCTCTATTTCTGCTTTGCAAATAAATTCATCTGTGTCATTTTTCTAGATTCCACATATAAGCAAAATTATACGATACTTGTTTTTCTCTTTCTGACTTACTTCACTCTGTATGACAGCCTCTAGGTCTATCCATGTCTCTACAAATGGTACAATTTTGTTCCTTTTTATAGCTGAGTAATATTCCATTGTATATATGTACCATATCTTCTTTATCCATTCCTCTGTTGATGCACATTTAGGTTGCTGCCATGTCCTGGCTATTGTAAATAGTGCTGCAGTGAACACTGGAGTGCATGTATCTTTTTGAATTATGGTTTCCTCCGGGTATATGCCCAGGAGTGGGCCTGCTGGGTCATATGGTAGTTCTATTTTTAGTTTTTTAAGGAACCTCCATACTGTTCTCCATAGTGGCCGTATCAATTTACATTCCCACCAACTCAGGCTGTTCTTTTTTAAAAACGATGTACTGTTTTTTGTGCCTTCATTTCTAATTAGCAACTTACTCTCACAACTTTCTCCTAAGTAAGCCTATAAAATATTCTTGTCTGGAATAATGATTAGACACTCAGTATCTGAAGCCAAGCTATGGTTGAAATCCTGGTTCTGTTTTTCCTTATCTGATAATCTTGGAAAATTGTTTAACCTCACTGTGCCTCAGTTTCGTCATCTATAAAGTGGAGATAATAATGGCATCTACTTTGCAGGACTGTCTGAGGATTAAATGAGTTTATATATGAAACAAATTTAGAATAGTACCTACCACATAAGAAATATTAGACAATTAGATATTATTACTACTATTGGTTTAACTTATACTACAGAAACATATCTACAATTAAACTACTCTCCTCATTAAAAATATACCAAGTATATAAAGTCTTCAAAATATAAAATTTCATATTCCATCTTCCCCTTTACCCCCACCATTCTCCACTAAAGTAGAAGTTTTATTACTGTTATTTTCCATGAATACTTATGCAAGGAGAATTCTCAATTACAGACAGATATTCTCCAATAGAACTTTCTTTGATGATGGAAATATTGTATATCTGCCCTGTATAATACGGTAGTTACTAGCCTCATACAGCTAATGAGCATTTGATACGTGGCTAGTTTGACTAAGAACTGAATATTTAATTATATTTAATTTGAATTTGAATTAAAAGAGCCACAACAAACATATGGACACCAAGTGGGGAAGGCGGGGAGGGTTGGGGGGGAATGAATTGGGAGATGAGGATACCAAATTGTGCACTCTAAATATACGCTGTTTGTTGTCTGTTAACTATATCTCAATAAAAGTTCTTAAAAAAAATGAGATACAATTGACATACAATAAACTGCATATATTTAGTGTACAATTTGATATTTTTTCTTATTAGTAATGTATATATATCAATCCCAATCAGTTTGTTGGTTTTTGTAGGGTGAGTCTACCTGAGTTGGGAACTAGTTTGTTGGTTTTCGTCTTGGTTTTGTCTTGGTTTTGTGTGCATCGATGCTAAAATTTGTGCCTTTTGTATCGGAAAAAAAAAAAAAAAAAAAAGAGCCATAATGGCTAATAGGGCTACCATGTTGGACGGTACCATTATGAACCATTTTGGAGTCACACCTAGACTTGACTGAATGGCCCTGACACTTCCTACCTCTATGACATTTAATCTCCTGGAGCTTCAGTTTCTCAATATATAAAATAGAAGAGTAATATTTATTACCTAAAATAAATGCAGTAGTATTTGTAAAGGGCCTGGTGTAATGCAGTTTATAAATATTATTTTTCCTGATTCTCTGCTCTCCTTTAGGTTGGTATTATTTGGAACAACTCTTAACAGAACCAGGCACAGAGCAGAGAGAAACTTTTAGCTCTTCTTAGGCTTCAAAATGAAAAACACCAGCCCCTCAATGTTCTCACTTGCTCCATTGTAATTGTTACTGTTAATCCTAAGTAAAAATGTGATGTTCTGTTTTGACACAGACCCCTAAAAATGCCTGAGCATCTCTCAAAAGGTATGAAACTAAGAGAATCCTCAGAACCCTCTCACACTCATAGAAGCCCAGCAGGCTGTGGTCATGGAGAGCCCATTTGTACATATTCCCCTGTATGGTGGCCACAATCCAGGCTGCCTCTTGTTGCCTCTGTCCAAAAGTAATCCCTGTGGGCCAGTGTGCCAATAATCTTGTGATCTGGCATCAATATTTTCATCAAAAAACAAACAAACAAAAATGCATCTCAAATAGTTGAGGGCTCCCAGGAGAACTTCCTTATATTGAAAAGTCCTCACAATTACATTTCCATAAAGTGGTAGAAAAAAATTTCATATATCACAGAAATAAAAGCGCAGTCTCTTTCAGCACCTTCAAGGAGATGGTCATCAGGCTCTGGAATACACAACCTCAGGACAAATACAAGCAGAAAATTGCAACCCTGGGTCTATTATGAAGAACTCTGGAAGTACAGATTGCAGTATTAGCATTCCTAATATTGGGACTTGACTTCAGAATAACAGGATGGGGTCCAAGATACTTCGACAGAAGCCTCAGCCCTTTTCTGAGGTTGTCCTCTCTGGTAAGAAAACCTTTTTCTATCAAACCTTTTGCTTTTCTATTAAACCTTGATGCTTTAAAGATTTTAGCCAAGTTGGCTCCTTATGAGGTCCTGAGCATGAAGACTTTCTAGACATCCATAGCTTCATGAGACTAATGTAACCTGATTGTAATCCAAAAATAGGAAAGACTACAAATCTACTCAACCATTATAGCCTGTACACCAGATAAATTGTGGCAAGGAGAAATGCACTGATTAGAAATATTGATTTCACCCAACTCTGGACTAATATATATCTAAAGAGAAGAGAACCAAAACAAACAACGCCCCCCCCCCCCCAAAAAAAAGGCTAAATTATGTGAGACAGCATGGTGCCATGGGAAAAGCAGTGGCTTGGTGTCATGAGACCCACTCCTTATCATTCAGTGACTGGGAGATCTGGATCTAGTTACCTGATTTTTCAAGGCTTCGTGTCTGTAATATGGGGATAATACTACTTTATTTTGAGGATTATAAGGATTAATTAGATAATTTTTAGAGGGCTTAGCACAATAACTACCATAGGATCGACAGTCAAAAAAGATTTGTCTTCTTCCCTCCTTCAATATTTGAAAATATTATACTCGTTCCATTTAGCATCCACAGTTAACCCAGTCTCTCCAAAAGTACCTACTTAAACTTTTACCGAGATTTCAAAAATGAACTAATCATATATTAAGCCAAGATACCAGTTTCAGCAAACTTTGATGAAGATTTAGGATTTAGTACTCTTAGGTCCAAAATGAATAAAGTTCAGCGAGAGAGTAGCACAGACATATATATACTACCAACTGTAAAATAGATAGTCAGTGGGAAGTTGTTGTATAACAAAGGGAGTCCATCTCGAGGATGGAAGATGCCTTAGAGGACTGGGGCGGGGAGGGTGGGGGGGACTCGAGGAGGTGGGGAGTCAAGGAAGGGAGGGAATACAGGGATATGTGTATAAAAACAGATGATTGAACTTGGTGTACCCCCCAAAAAATAATAAAAAAATAAAAATAAAAATAAAATGAATAAAGTTCAGGTTATCAGGATTTGATTTTTCCCTGATACATGAATTAAAGGAACAAGACATCCATAACACAGGCCTTGGGCATCAATTGCTTGGATTACCACAATTTCTTCCTCACTGAACAGCCTTTTACTATTGTTACTAAGAGTTCTTCTCCACTATGGATTTTGACTACATTAACCCTTTTCTCCTCTAAGAGTTTTTGCAAATATGAAGCAAGACCCTTGCGAATGGCTTCTAAAACCTCTTTCGGGTCATAATTACACCCAAGAAGACCTCACTTTCTGTGTTTCCATTTGCATCCCTTGATTGGCTCGTCTCATGCCAGCTTAACCATCATCTTATTCCTCTACTACACAAACGCACCTCTAACCAGGCCTCAATGTTTTAGACAGAATTAAACATGGAAGGCAAAGAGTTGAAAAAACTATTTTTCAGGCCCATTTCCACTTTGCAGTGTTTGACTTTTAAATTATTAAATTCAGCTTTCTAAACCATCACATCCTCCCCCTCCCATCACAGCCATTCTATTACTTTCAACAAATGCCAAAAAGAGAATACACACCCTCCTCTCCCCATAAACTCGCCTGCACAAAGTTTTGAACAGAATAGAAAGTAAACCTCTAGTTTCTAATTACTTAAAACTGTGATTTATAAGAAGTCTTCCTGATCTTTAGCCACTTCACTTGTAGGGCACCCAAGCCCACTGATGAACATGTAATTAGCACACCATAAATACCTGTTAATTGATTGACAATGTTAATATTATTCATTCTTTTCATTTCACATACTTGCTCAGTGTTTTACCTGTTGTCTATTTATCCTCTGTTCCTACCTCCATTGTTGTTTTCTCTAAAACTACAAGCTGCAAAGTGTAGGAGCCACGTTTCTTTGACTCACTGTGGATAATGGGCTGTAGAGAGATGCTTAAACAGGCTTTTCAATTGATTGATTAATAGAACGATTGATGGATGGACGGAGGAAAGGGTGAATGCATTACAGCATTCTCCATTTGCTATTCCAACAGGCTAAATTTACCAAAGGGGTCCGCTCTGTCCCTGCTGCCTGAACAAAGCGCCAGGGGTAGGTGAGTGAGAGGGGTCAAGGAACAGCCGTCCCTACTGCACACAATAGACAAGGGCGTCTTACAGAGGATAGGACTGCTTCTTCGGCTAATTGCTGTAAAACATCTTTTGAGGCAAGGTGGTTATTTTCTATTATTTCTTGGTCATTTTCTTAGGATAACTTGTATTTTTTAAGTTATAAAAGGACAGAAATCCAACTAACAAGCACGACACTTTTTTTAACGCTACATGTTTTAACTTTGAGGCTCAACCAAATGCAACTGATTCTCCTGCCATCAATAATTTTGTTTTCCAAGTCAGTATACATTCAGTCTACAAATGGACTTTGTTTCATAAACCTAAAAACGGACAAAAGATACACAAAATATTTAAATTTTTATATTGCCAGATTTAATTTAGAATGCATGTTAATTTCAAGTCCAAACTAATGATCTTGGGGCTCAAAAGTGTAATTTTTTTTTTTGGCAAGATTGTTTTAGCCAGACAGAGGAACAGGTAGGACCAGACATATGGAAACAAGCAATAGATCTCAGGGTTTTCATGAATTCTGGCTAGAATAGAGCCGTGTCTCTGCTCCTATTTATTTCTACCAGTACTACGTGTGACACACAAGAGGGAAAAGTTCCCTCAAGAGCTATACCCTGTGATTATTTCTGGGACACTAACTAAAAATCCATCACTCTCTCTGCCACTAAAGAAAACACACCAGAATCTAGTACATGAATAAACTAGAATAGTCAAACTACCTTTTAATTATTCATTCATTCATTCAAAAATATGTATTGAGTACCCATTATGTGCCAGGTATGGTTCTGGGCACTGCAGATACACAAGTGAGAAGATACACAAGTTCTCTGCTCTCATGAAGCTTATGCTCACACAGTTTTGTCTCTTCTTTGTTAATAATTAACTAATTGGATACAGTGCACCACTGGTATATTCATTCTGTTCTAAGGACTGTGGTTAGAATAAACAGAAGGAGAATCTGAGTTAATAGAGGGATATAACTCAATCCTCAACAAATCCTCAACACCCACTATGTACGAGGGACTGGCCAGTACAGTACCTTTGCCCTTCCTTTAGCATTGGGACCATCACAGTAATATGGCTCTATAACAACTCTAGAAATTTGCATTAACCATGAATGGTTAACGGAGGCTTCTGGCTCTTAGAGGAAGCTGCCATAATATACCATCCTAGAAGAATATTTCACGATAGATTTATGTTAGATTGTTAATTTAAAAAGCCGTTTATAAAACACATGCAGTACAATACAGTTTTGTTAAAAGTGAAAGTAACTATTCAAGAAAAAGATGGTAGAATACATAGCAACATGTTGGCCATTGACAGCTCTGGTTAGGATTGTGTATTAAGTGTGTGAATGCATGCAAATGTATGTGTGCTGGTGCTTTTCAATGTTTTCTGAAGTTTCTACAATGAAAGAGTTTACTAAATTCTTTGCATAGGGAGAAAATTTTTACCCCTCCTTCCAAAAAACTACATCAAATATCACTGCAACAGAAGGTGGGCTCTAATGACAGAGAAGCCAGCCTCCTGTCTAGGCAGCCTCCTTTCGTACCTTATGAGGGAATGTTGTTTGACCCTGTCCATACTTGGAATAAAGCTCTGAAGTTTTTCTTGTCAAATTTCCTTTGGGCCTATTGGCCAGCATCAACCTACTGACCATAATTTTTTAAATCCTGCTGTTAGGTAGAGGATGTGGATACTATTTTATCACCTATGAAGAGTTGGTAATTTTTACAATAGCACTTATTTTATTGAAATAAATTTTACATTCTTCACTCTGTCATCAAAAGAAACTTATCACAATGGTATCAAACATAAGACATTTCAACAAGCAAAAACTTTTTTAAAGGTAGTGGGGGAGATTTCTCAATTAGTGAAGGTGCTATCTTCACTTTAGGTAGGTAGGTAGATAGGTAGGTAGGCAGGCAGGCAGGCAGGCAGGCAGAAGGATAGATAGATAGATAGATAGATAGATAGATAGATAGATAGATAGATAGATAGATAGATAGATATAGATAGATGATAGATATAAAAAACCTGCTATATATATGTGACCTGCTAAAACAAAAGCAATGACATGGCATCCCTTTTTTCATTTTAGTCTTTCTTCCAAACTGAATCATTCTCCCCCCCACCCCCACCCCCTTTGGAGAAAGTACAAGGTCAGTGGAGAGAAAATAAATGTGTAAACTCAGTGAATCAGCTTGCCACAAATTGGCAAATACAGTTAATGGTTAATTATCTGCAAAGACTTCAGCCTTGTCACTTTTCAATTTTCTGGTCAGCATTTAAAAAAAGAAACCAACACTAATTAGTAAAATAATTTTTCAGGTCTTTATAGAGTTGATTCTCTAGAAAGCTCTTAGAAAAGCTTGCTTTTGTTTCATGTTGTTTTCTTTTTAAATAATATAATTCCCTTACTCCTACATGAGAGCTAAGAGCACTTGCACGCTCAACCCACCTCCTAACCAGAAATATTTTTTAAAAGATAACTAATTTTTTTAAGCACAGATCTAGGTGCTCTGAGTTTCTGCTGCCACTCATCTGTACTGAATGGTAAAAAGAGAACGTAAACCTCCCAGATAGAAAGTTGTATTTGAGTTAGTGTGAGATTTGCTTCACCCATGTGAATGATCTTGGGATAATAACAGAATCAGAGAAGATGATAGCTACATCTAACAAAGGGGCAAAATTATAGATATACATGTAGACAGTTCAAATTAACTACAGTTCCATTTAGAAAGGAATCTCCTCCCGAGACAAGAGGGGTTGAGTTCATCTCCCTGCTTCTCACTCCCTTACCTTTGAGCTTTTGGGGGGCCAGAAATGCTAACCTTAATTAATGGAAGATCCACTAGACCCCAGGCAAGGGTTTGGGTCCCAGGCCTGGGTCTCCTCCTGTGCCTCTCCCGGGAGTAACGAGCAAGCGGCCTTCATTACTGGCAGCTGAGGGGAAGGGTCACTGGGAATGGATTTGCAGGGCCCTCATTGAGCGATCACTCCATGCTGAGAGGAGCTGGCGTGCTCTCGGACACCTGGTCATTAACATTGCTAATTAGCAGCCATTAATCAGGGTGCTTGCTTTTTGTTGTTGTTGTTGCATGTCACCGGCTCAGAGGAACCAAGTGAATAAGAAGATTGTTTCATTACCTCCACAAGAGGTGGAATGAAAGCAGTTCCCATCAGCTCAAGATGAGATGGATTAAGGGAAAGGTTAGACCACAGTTTGAGATGAGCTGGGGGGGAGGTGGTGGGGGGGGGGCCGCGAGACCTGAGCTGTCTGCTCAGGGAAAATCAGTCACCTATAATTAATGAAATCTTCTGCAACCTAATTCTAATCACCGTGTGAGCGTTCCTCCAACAACCAAAGTTTTGAACTTTAAGAGCTTTATTTTCTTCTGTTAGTGCAGGGAATTATCTTTAAATCATTTTAATTGTTTGGAACTCAATAAGTTTGATATTTCTGCCTTCCCGTTCTAAAGTCGTTTTCTCCTTCTAAAAGATTATGACATAATTTAAAATGCTAAGTAGTTATAATTAAAGTATTTTTAGAATATCTTCATTATTTTACCCAAATGGATACATTCCAACCAAGAGTCAAAGGGTAATCAAAAAATTATAATTCTACAGTTTTTAGAATGAAAATAATAAAAATAAGTAGTTTATTCTTACTCCTAAGTGCCCTAAAAGGCAAGAAGGAATGAAAAGACTCTATATTGATTTGTATATAATGACACTGAGAAGAATAGCATGTCAATGAAAAGGGCTAAAGATTGTATGAGTCTGTGTGTGTCTGTGTGTAAATTGTTTTCTGTTGTTAATTCAAACGCAATATGATGAACATGTTAATGGAGCATTTTCTCTTCTGGAATGTGGGGCATCATGTGTGTATCGCACATTATCTTAATTTCTGAAAAATGGAAACCTTGGTAACAGGTTGTGTGTCCCAGTGTTGTCATAATCATTTTTTATCTAGGAAAAAAATATTGTGAGAATACATATTTAATTAGCATTTAGTAAGCTACTATGAATTCATTATTTATTAAAATGTGCTCCTCCAGGAGCTGCAAAGCAGACTTCCTCAATTCATGAGGGGAGTTCTGTGTATTAAACAGTGAGTACTTCATCCAGCCTTTTGCTGTGTTTCTGCTCTGAGTGTCTCTGTGGTAGGTTACAGAATGTGGTTTTCAGCGACACTAGTGACTAGGAAGCAGAGATTGCCTAAGTATTTATTAGCACTGTGGCCTCATTTGGACATGTGTAATAAATATATATTTGCACATATAATACATACCCCTGCACTTTCAAAGCAGAATTATTCATTTAATGTGTCCTACATTTCCAACCAATAAAAGGCGAAACCTGTTTTTTTGTACTAATTTTCTCTGTTTACAAAGAACTATGAAGTTGTTGGGGGAAGGAAGCAAGTGTATAAAACTAAGGAGCATTTCAATTGGGTTGGAAATCCATAATATGATTTCTAGGACTTCATGGGAAAGTTGAACGCTCAAGGGGAAATTACACAAAGAACAGCTGAGAAAAAGTTGCATTCTGGCACAGAATCATGCAAATGGGGCACATTCTTCAGTTTTCTCATGACGGATTGCCTCTGAAACCTCTGAGCCAAGCTGCAGCAATGCTAATGAGGGAGATGCATCAATGAACAGTGTCATCCCAGGGGCTTCCAAAGGGGACAAGGGGGATGGGGAGGGGGCCCAAGAGGGAGCTGGAGGAGGAAGAAGGAAGAAAGAAAGAAAAAAGAAAAAAGGGGTGGGCAGAGGGGGTTAGAAAAAGAAAAAGAAGGGAGAGCAGTTGAACTTTGAAGTATCTGTGCTAAACCATTAAAAAACAAAACTTAGCAGGTAGAGATGGAAGGTACAAAATGAACAGCACTACAATTTCATCCCTTTAAGATTTGAGAAAGTTTAAGAAACAAATTAGGATGGGAGATAGAAAACTTTTTAAAGTATCTGCCTGTTGGACTAAAACCGAAATTAAAGTTGGGAGCTAAAATGCTGTACTGGAAACTAGATTGTGGTTTCTTTATTAAGGACTCTAGACTATAATGGAAAAGAGTGAGGACCATCTATGCCAGAAAAAAAAAAAAAGTAGCACTTAGACTTAACTTCTTTGTGGTTGTAGATTTCTCATTTGAATAATGAAGAAAAAATTGTAAATGCATACATTTGTAGCTCATCTACCACAAATGAAAGACCGTTTGCTTGTCATTCCAATTGTTTGGAAAGATTTTTTTTCTTTAAGTGCATATACACAAAGATAATTTTTTAAGAATATTTCTCTTGAGATTAACAAATGATTGCTTTCATTTTAGAGATCTGTGAGCGGATTTCTCCTTCTTCATTTCCTAAATCCATACATACCACTTGCTTCCAAGCCCACCTAGTGAATACAAAATTATTACTAATTCACTTTGCATTTTCCTTCCATTCTGGGCTTCCAATGCACTATATTTCTCATGGAACTCAAATCAATAACTATTTATTGGGCACTTATTGTATTTAAGGCACTTTAAGTTATTTTTATAGAGAAACCTATAAATATATACATATAACACTGTTAAGTTTCAGGTCTTTTAAAGTGGTGTCAAGTTTGCACACATGATGAATAACTCCCTTTATGATGATACCACAATGAACACAGCCAATTTGGTATTGATGTCAGTTGTGTGTTACCCTTCCAAAACGTCCCATTAAAACTTACCCAGTGCTGGTTTAATCAAAGTACGGTTGAAATGTATTATATTTTTCCTTTCATTGGGTTATTTTATTAGCATATGGTTTTTAAAATGTAAACAGCTGACAGTGCCCCTGTTCGCTAGCACCGCTATTACAGTTCCTTTATTTAAGTAAATAAACAACTCAAATAGAAAAGAAATGGCTGCAGGAAGTTTAAACTCTCTAATCAATGAGTATATAAGGAGCTCTGCAACAATATAGACTGATGCTAAAATCAGGTTCCTTTTATTCTTTTGCTCGATTTCAACCAATAGAAACTGCAAGATTCAGAATTAAAGCTGGAAAAAAAGATCCCTAACTCACTCTATTGTGTATTACAGTTCATATGGTATAGTTTCCAAGACCACCCACAGTTCTGAGACTCCTTAATGGAAGATTGTATCAGCTGCTGCACCTAATGACAACTAGATGAGTTAAGAATGAAGTGTTAGCATTCACAGTACTTGTGGGCATAAAACAGATTATTCACATCATTTCAAAGATAACCTTTGTAGCAAAATGCATTCATTCATGTAACACATTTCTAACAACTCAAGTACATTTTCTATTGAAATTAGCTTAAAAAATTAAATTTCTCAGAAAAAAATTTTAATCTATTGCATTATAGGATCCGTTAACATGTATTTAGACAATTTTAAATTATATATTAATGGAAACTGCAAAGCGTGTTTCTGGCATCTCACAGTGTCATTTAACAGCATAATTATGAACAATGCTATTAATTGGTAGTTCACTATTGTCCATCACACACCTAAGAAATGCCAGTGTCTCAAAAAATTTTCCCTCTGAAAAATCTCTAAAGGCAGAGAGGATACATTTGAACCACAAGACATCTGGGAGTAAAGACTGAGACAGCTCCT
This sequence comes from Hippopotamus amphibius kiboko, assembly GCF_030028045.1. Lineage (NCBI taxonomy): Eukaryota > Metazoa > Chordata > Mammalia > Artiodactyla > Hippopotamidae > Hippopotamus > Hippopotamus amphibius. The sequence continues at coordinate 157,754,553 of NC_080191.1, forward strand.
CTTCTTGCTCCCTGCCTTCTTTTCTAAAAAGGGACACTTCTTTGAAGTCTCCTGTTCTATTTATTAAATCCCTATGATTTTTACTGCACAATATGGCCATGTTCATTTTAATATAAAAAGGATTTAAATTATGAACGATTTAGTTTGCTTGCTTGCTTTTAAACCTTTAGAGTAAAACTGATACTCCAGGAAGATGCACCATATTAATCCCCCGAAAAACTGTTATCCAGCGTAAGATGGTACCGCAATCAATAAGCCTTTTGGGGCTAAAGGACTCTGGTCTTAAGCCTTACTGCAGACTAACTGTCGCTTTGGGCATGTAAGTCCCTTAGTTGCTTTGGTCCTGTTTCCTTGTGTAAAATGAGGAGGGTAGACTAGGTGTTGGTCTTTAAACTCTTCTCACTTTGGGGATGCTACAATAATTCTGGTAATGTATTTTGTTTTTTACAATGGAGAATATTAATGACTACTTAAAGATTAGTGTAGATTAACTCTATGAATCTTTTCCAATATAAGAATTTTAAGAGAGCATGGCCTCCATCTGTAAAATATAAAAAGAAAAACCTACTTACTCTTATGGCAAATTTACTCCAAAACTTTAAATATCAAAACCTGGAAAAAAATCCCCTGTTTGTTTTTCTCTTTGTTTTTGTTTGTTCAATAAAACCATGTTTAATTGAAAATAAGTAATCATAACCCTTTATTAACCAAAGCTTTTTTCTTGGAGCATAATTCCAAAAGAAAGATGCAGAAAGAGACCAAAAAACCTTGTAACAAATTTTCCTTTCATTTAAAAAATGTCTACAATTTGTACACAGTTATTCACTAGACTCAGTGTCCAACATACTCTACATCCTGCACTATGGCATTTTGGTTTTTGAGCTCAGGCTCTGGAATCAAGCCTGGGATGAAATCCTACCTCTGCCATTTAGTTATGGCGGTATTTATCCTCTCTAAGCCTCAGTGCTCTCATCTGTAAGATAAAGACAATAATAACATGTCATGTTTGAGGAGAAGGGATTCAATGAGATAATATATATCAAGTGCTCAGCACAGTATCTGGCCCAAAGTCAGTACCCCATTAATGTGATCATTTATTAATCCTATTACCAGATGATCAGAATCAAGGCTCCCCTTTACATTAAAGGCCCACTGTCGAGGTAAGACAAGTACATGAAGCACACTGGAAATAAGAAAGTAATCCTAACTTAGCCAAATGGTATCCAGATTATCTTCCAAAAATATCTCCTTCGATCAAAACCAAAATGACTTCTATGCGTGCTACCCCTCTCCTCTGCGTGATCCCACTCCCGAACCACTCTTATAGCTCTTGGCCAGTACGAACAGTCCCCTCTGCTGGCCCGGTCACTACCTGCACATTCAGAATCAGTCGCTAGGGATCCTTGCTAGGCCACCTCCTGTCCTAGGTAACAAATGGAACCCACTCACCTGTACCCTCAGGCTCGGCCTGGCCCAGTTCACCCTCACCTTTGTACCTCTGTTTATGTGCCCGCTCCACCCCCGCGCAGTCTCTTTCTTCTCAGGTTTCACTTTGCGCTTTTCACTCCTTCAGTGGCTCCCTATTTCATTCAGCATCAAGCCTAAATTCCACGTGGCTCTCCAGAGCCTTCTTTACTTCTTCAGACTCAATTTCCATCTCTGCCCTCCACCACCACCCAACGTCCAGCTATGCGGAACTACTAAAAGTTTTCAAAACTGCCCATATTCACCTTCACCTCCAGGTCTTCAGGGGTTCTCTTTTTTCTTGTATACGCTTCCTCTTTCTCCCGGAAACTCTCCCTTCAGACTCCCCATAGCTAATTACTTTTTAGCTTCAGTTCTCATCTTATATGGGAGCCTTTCCTGACTGGGGAAGATTTGGTTAGGGGCTGCTCATGTTTCCATGGCATTCCGGTCCTTACCCTTATCAGAGTTTTTATCAAATATCATTGCAATAGACTATGTGCTTGTTTTTCCTACTCCAAATAAAAAATTCTTTGATAGCACGGGCTGGTTTACCACTCTCAGACCCTAGCAAGAGCCTGTCACATATTAAGTTCTTAGAAGATACTTGTCAAATAGACTTCTTTTATATCTATCATAGTACTTTATATAATTATCTGCACTGTCCAACATAAAACAGATTATATGTCATATTGATTATGAAAATCATTTTTAATAAATTGCATCAAGATTTTAGAAACTGTCATTAACTAGCCAACCACAGAAGGGATACGGCCCTAATGAAACACGTCAACACTCACCTTCTCACCATACTGTCCTGGAGAATAAATAAAAACATGGACATTGCAGAGAGATCCTGGAAGGTCTACTAAACTTAAATTGAAGAAATATTTGATAGATTATTTATGCATCTTCAAGGCTGTCCTTCCCATCCTAAAGGCTGGAGAATGAGGTGGGGCGTGGGGGGGGGGGGCATGTCATGAGAAGATAAAGAGCATAGAATCATTAGGAATAACTGGGAAGATTTACATATTGAAATATAATTGCTTGTGTGGAAGAGTTTGGGACATAAACCTCTTAATAATATTTTGTTTATGATTAAGAAAAACTGTGCGGTTTTCCAACCCCTGTACCTCTGTAGAGTGTGGGTGGGTGAGTGGAGGTGAGATGGGCAGTTCTCTTCATTGTCTCATGACTCACACTAATTATTTAAGAAGTTCTTTTCTTGATAGCCTCAACTCTGATTTTACCCCGGGTTTTACCCAGCCAGATCCTCTCATACATCACCTGCCAGTAAAGGAAAATCTCAGATATCTCAGTTCTGATCACAAACACTTTTTTCTGGAATATCCATCTCACTTCACTTTTGACCTTGTGCCCATTCCATTGTCCAGACCTTTGATCCTATGTTGGCTTCCATTTTTGGCTCCCATTATGGATCCTGGAATTTGGTTTTTCTTAAGTTTTCCCCCTTGATGTTCTTTTAGAACTCTGGTTCCTTATGCTCAATGTTTGATTAATTCCATCTCACCTCCACACACCCACCCACACTCTACAGAGGTACAAGGGTTGGAAAACCTCACAGTTTTTCTTAATCATAAACAAAATATTATTAAGAGGTTTATATCCCAAACTCTTCCACACAGCAATCATGAAATCACAGTTGAGTGTTGACATGTTTCATTAGGGCCACTAGTAGACTCAAATTCCTCTTAAAGACTAGGTTTTCTTATCACTCTTTTACCAGAAATATATATTTCATATACATCAAGAGCCAACTTAAATAATAGTCATCCTGGAACCAAATATCCATAATGGATTTTGGACCACCTGAGCCCTCAGCCACACATGGGCTGGTATTTCCCAAAGTGTAGAACATGTGCCATGTGTGGGCACGCTGCTGGAGATGAGCAGATGCAGACAGCACACTGGCATGACACTAAATACCAGTAGTCCACACAGTGAGTGGGAAAGCTATTCTCCTGTTGGCTCTCTTTCAATCCTTCTGATTACAGTAAGAATAAAAAGTCCCAGTGCTAATCTTGAACACCTTTCCTATACTTTACAATACCTCTAACACAAATGAACTTGGCTTTAATTTTTTTACTTTAATAGTTATGTTTGTATGGCTTATCACATTTGTTTACTATTTATAGTAGTGGCATGTTAGTTTCCTTTGCAAGTAAACTACATTTAAAAGGTAAGTCCATATAAAGAAAATACTATTTAAATAATAGTACAGGTAATGTGTGGCCGCAATAATAAAAAATTGACAATGGTCATGAATTGCTGAATTTGGTAAACAATAAAAAATAGGCCAAAGTTGTAGATCAAAATTAGATTTAGATTTAGGCATTAGTAATAATTTGTATATTTTCTGACCCTCTCTTTAAATTGGCAATAAAAACATTTTTATTAATTCTCTAAGCATTTCTTAAGGGAATTAAAAAAAATTAAAATCTCTTCGTACTTTTATCCCTGGCCCTTTCTTCCCCAAAACCATGAAATGATTGTTCCATAGACTACAGCGCTCATGGGTCAACCAAAAAAAAAAAAAAAAGGATCCTTTAGTCCCATAATTACCAAAGGAATAAGCAGAACCTTGAGAAAACAAGCTGGTGTTCAAGAAAATAATTTTCATTGCCAGCACCGAACCACTGGCCTCTTTCTTAAGAAGAGGATGAGGCCCGCAGGGTAATAAAAGGCCTATAGAACCACATAAAAGTTCCACATGTGCTACTCGCTAAGTGGCCTCTAAGGGGGTAAGGCCTGGAAGGGGGCAGGGGAACAGGGCTAAGAGCAAGACAAAAAAAAAAAAAAAAATCTTGCTTCTGGAGAAGCAGCTCATCTGACGCAAAAACCTAATTAACATGACAGGTTCCTGTTTGCAGAAGAGCTTGTTATCAGTGAAAAACAACAACAACAATAATCGTAATAATAATAATATGAGCCCTAGCAGTCAGGGTTTGTGCAATTACAGTGTGAATTGCATGAGAGGATTATATGAAGGGCTCTTGGCTTAGAGCGGGAAGTAAGACGCTTCAGCTTGCGAGGCGCAAGCAGCTGCTTGGGAGCCGTGCACCTGCCGGTTCCAAGGCTGTTTTCACCTCGAGAGGAAAACAGGCCCCTTCTCTTTCTCTTTCACAGCCCCCAATCCAAAAACCACCTCTAAGAAGCGGGTGGGGGGTGGGGGAGGGATGGGGAGGAAAAAATGGAGAGGAGAGAAAGGCGGAAGAAAATAAAACTGAAAAAGTTCGTAACAGCAAGAGCGGCTCCCCCACTTAGTGAGAAAATCTCGGAGCAGGAGAGCAGAGGGAAAGGTAGGGGGTGGGAGGGAGGAGGAGGAGGAGGACAAGTGGGAGGGAATGACTTCATTTTAATGCAGCAACAGCGCGATCTGATATTGGCAAAGTTTCAAGGAAAATGGGGGGCGAGGGGGCGGGAGGAGAAGAAAGGACTCTTTTACTGTTTCAGGCGGCTAAGTCTTCCCGAGGAGCATAAGCTCTGCTCGACATTCTGGGAATAGCAATGAGGCACACACAACAATCAAAACACACTATAAATCTGTTTGATGATTCAAACACATCACGCATCTGCACCCACAAAATAGGACTTCAATTAAGTAACCTTGCAGATCTGAACAGGAAAAGAAGAGAGAGCGTGAGGATTTTTAATTAGTAACTCCCAATACAAGCAGTTCTGTAAAAATTAGGTGTTTGCCCTACACTTTATTCTAAACTGAGTTGTAAGCGTGTGTGCTGCTAGAGAACACCGGACAGCTCCTCCCTTACATTGGCTCCAAGTTGTGTTTTCCTTCCTTAGCAAGAAGACTAGAGGAAGTTGCTTCAAGGAGGCCTTTACCAAAGGAGTGAAAAGAGCCTCCAAGAGGCTTTTTCATACACATTCACACAGATACATGCATAGCCACAGACCTTTTCCAGTATTTCAGGAAAACTCCATATGGTTTATTAAAACAAAACACACACACACAAAATACAAAAAGAATAAAAGCCCATGTCTCACATCAGGTCAAGGTACAAACTACAATTTCTGTTCCCCAGAATTTTTACTGACAGGATTTCTATTTCTACGGTAGGGATAAATTATTTCACTACACAATTACTATTTGGTTTATGAGCATGTGATCTATCATATATGTTTGTATCCATACTACAGAATAACACACAGTTAGCTGTGAATGACGTACTTGAGTTCCCCAAAAAAGGCCTTTTTTTGTTTTTAGAGAGACCCAGATTCACTTATTTCAGAGTGACTTCCAAATAAGCTTGGCCTGGTCTCTGCTTGCTTTAAAAAATTCAAAAGGAAATAATTCATATTGAAAAGTGGGAAAGCATTTGTGAGGCTCTCTCTTTGGAATCTTAGAAATACTTCTCTCTTTTACTGAAAATTTATTCTACCTATCAACCTAAGCAGAAATTTGGAGGAATGGGAACAAGTTTGTTTTTTTTTTTGAACAAGATTTTGACAATTCCTTGACTATATTCCCCACCGCTCCATAAAAGGCTCCAAATGTATCAGTTATCTGACAAAACATAAATAAAATCTATTTGAAATACAAGCATTTTTCTCAACATGAATCTCTGAGGCTAATACAAAAACTAGTAGAATAAGAAAGCCAAATGTGCAAATTAATAAAACACGAAAATTAACCAAATCATTCTTTATTTATTCTGAAAATATAAATGAATCACAGAAAGGGAGAGTAGAGTTCAAGAGTAGGAGCATGAAACTAAAAATTGCCTCATCACATTTGTACTTTCAAAGAGTAATTTAAGCAACTGAGGGGTTTGAACCACAGTGGCGGTTATACTGCTTAGAAAGCATCCAACTTTGGGTCAAAAAAAGAGTTTGAAAGGAATGCATGCCAAGGACATTGTGTATACCCATCAGTCCCAGTGAAAACAATGTCCCTTTTAAAAGCCTGCAAGCCTTAGGTAAAATATGAAATAAAGGATGGACAATTTTGTTCATCATGGAAGTGGGAATTACCTGCATGTAACCTGTAGAATCAGCAAAGTACGGGGACTCTACAATACTACCCCTCTGTCAGTTTCTCCTCAATAAATGGGTAAAGCTTTACCTCCCACTCAGAATGAGGCATGATTTGGGGTGAGTTCTTCCCTAGTGGAAATGAGGAAGGGACTGGGAGGCAAGGGACCTGAGAGGCAAGAGTCTCAACCCCAACTCAGTGTGGCCTTGAGGACATAACTTGCTGTCTCTGTCCTCAGTATTTTCATCTATGAAACGAGAAAGTTAAATCATTAGACAGTCTCAAAGATGTCACCTGATTCCAAACTCCTGTGATTTCATGGGTAGAACCAGATAAGACTGATAATACATTTTGCACCAAGTGGTAGACAAGGAGATTTCTATTCCTCTCCCACTGCCAAGATTAGAATCCCCAAAGGGGTGAATTCCAATAACTCACAGCTTCAGTAGAAGCTCTTCAATTAGGCTGAGTAACCTTAAAGGAGTCTAAAAGAATAAAAGGAAATTGTTTGATATGGAGTCCCTGGAAGTTCTGACCACTCACCCATCTTTAAAACCCCAGTATTTTTCAAGGTACATCATGTGAGGCTGGGTCAGAATTACAGTGGAGAATGGGTGAGAGCCAAGTTTTTGGACTGTTCGTAACCCCTTCCCCCAAACTCAAACTCACATCCCACAGTGAGACACTGCTATTAACAAGAGTGTGTCCTCCTCCAACACCAGCAGAGCGAAAAGATGGCGGCGAAGTAGAGAGACATGGAGTGCATCCCTCTCCACAGATGCATTGGGAATGCACGGAAGGACGCAGTCATTCCCACAGAGAACGAGCTGAACACCAGCAGACGGCCTCGGACACCAGAAAGGACTGCGGGGAGCCCGACATAGCCGGTAGGGAGGCATCTACGAGGGCTCAAAGAGGGTGAAGCGGCGGAGCTGTGGCAGACGGGAGGGAGTGAGAAACATACGGAGGGTCTGCAGCGCAGCTCAGCGTTCCCGGACCCAGACATCGATCCGCAGCTGAACGGTGGGTCCAGGAGCGGGAGCGTGGGAACCGGAGAGCTGGTTCAGGGTGAGAAACATTGTTGCCGGTAGGGTGACAGACCGAGAGGACAGGAGGGAGGAGGTCCGCCGAGAGGAGTGCCCGTCCCTGAGAGCTGCCCAGCCATGATGGCGGCTGGAGGCTGCAGGCTCACGGGCGGGGGGGGGGGGGGGGGAGGAGCCGCGCGCGTAGCCTCTCCCTCTCTTTCGGCGCCTCTGCAACAGGCAGTGGAGAGACACCCTGCGGGCCACCTAAGGCGCTCAGGAATAACAAGCACCCTCAGGCGCTCGGGCGGGGCTAGATTAAAACCCCTTGCAAAGCCAGCAGCAGGGAGGCTGCCGAGAGAAAAAAACAACAACAACAACAACAGCAACAACAACAAAAAACCCGAGAGAGGCCCAACTCTAAGACTTTCTGTGTACACCTGAGCCACCGGCGTCCCTCTGCAACAGGCACCTCCAAGCCTGACTGAAACAACAGTGCGCCACTGCTCACTCACTCCCAGGAGAAGGAGCCACTATTGTACCCTCTCCCTCTCCACACACCAACGCTTACAGACGAACAATAAAGGAACCTCTGCTGGTCACAGAATAGCGCAAAAAAAAAAAAAAACCCAAGGCAAGGAGAAGGACACTTAGAGCTGAGACGCTAAGGAAACAGAAATAGTAGTATCAATACCTATTGAACTGGTCCATTCTGGGATCAGTTCTGGATTTTTTTTTTTTTCTCTTTTTCTCTCTCTCTCTCTTTTTTTTTTTTTTCTTTATTAAATACGATCTTAGCCCTAAGGGATCTACAAGTTTTATAACATAATTTTTAATGATATTTTTTATTCTTTTTTTTTTTTTTTGCCTTTTTATATACTTCTATATCTAGCTAAGTTTTTGGTAGTACGAACAATATATCTCTCATACTTTCCTTTCATCCCTATCTTTTATACATTTCTATTCCTTTCTTTTTATTTGCATATTTCCAACCACATTACGCTCTTCTGTCCCCCTTTCTTCCAGCCATTTTAAGTTTATTTTATCTTAACATACTTATAAGCAACACTATCGGTCTGCTCAGACTCCTTGCTCTATTCTCCAGATGACGCGCTGCCTTGGTATTTAATATTAGGCTTTTGTCTTTATCTTAGTTCTTAGTACAGTTGTCTAATTACATTCTGAGAATCTCCATTCTCTCTGGTGGTACTCTGGCTCTTTTCTATATTTGACCCTAGCTTACAAAATCTCCCTGGATTAATGTTTGTATGTGTAGGGTGTTATTTGTTTGTTTGTTTGCTTTTGCTTTTGTCTCTGATTTGTTCTGTTTCAGTTGTCAATTTCTGTTGGGTTTCTCTTTGAATATCTGATAGCACACTGGGGATCTGTCAGGTCTTTCTAGAGACTTATGTCCTAACGGATTCAGTAATTGTGTTTTTATACATGTATGTGTTTCCTAGACTTAATATTCGTTTAATCCAATACTTCGACATTAGTGTGAGGCTTGGACAGTCTTCTATAAACACCTCTATCTCCAGGACAAGCAATCCCAAAAGTTTGGACAACCATGAGGAAACAAAGAAACCCCATGCAGGCAAAGGAGCAGGAAAAAAACCCACAAGACCAAATAAATGAGGAGGAAATAGGAAAAATGCCTGAAAAAGAATTTAGAGTAATGATAGTAAAAATGATACAAAATCTCGATAACAAAATAGAGAAAGTACAAGAAACAGTTCATAAGAACTCAGGAAAACAAACAGCAATGGATAACAAAATAACTGAAATTCAAAATACTCTAGATGCTATAACCAGCAGAATGACTGAGGCAGAAGAACGAATAAGTGAGTTGGAAGATAGAATGGGGGAAATAAACGCCACAGAGCAGGAAAAAGAAAAAAGAATAAAAAGAATAGAAGACAGTCTCAGAGACCTCAGTGACAACATTAAGCGTACCAACATTTGAATTATAGGCATCCCAGAAGAAGAAGAAAACAAGAAAGGGTCTGAGAAAATATTTGAAGAGGTTCTAGTGGAAAACTTCCCCAACATGGGAAAGGAAATAATTTACCAAGTCCAAGAAGCACAGAGAGTCCCATACAGAATAAACCCAAGGAGAAATACACCAAGGCACATACTAATCAAACTAACGACAATTAAACACAAAGAAAAAATATTAAAAGCAGCAAGAGAAAAGCAACAAACAACATATAAGGGAAAACCCATCAGGATAACAGCTGACCTTTCTACAGAAACTCTGCAGGCCAGAAGGGAATGGCAGGATATACTGAAAGTCCTGAAAGAGAGAAACCTATAGCCAAGAATACTCTACCCAGCAAGAATCTCATTCAGATTTGAGGGAGAAATCAGAAGCTTTCCAGACAAGCAAAAGTTAAGAGAATTCAGCACCACCAAACCAGCCTTACAACAAGTGCTAAAGGAACTTCTCTAAGTAGGAAACACAAGAAAAGGAAAACACCTACAAATACAAACCCAAAACAATTCAGAAAATGGTCATTGGAACACACATGTCAATAATCACTTTAAATGTAAATGGATTAAATGCTCCAACCAAAAGACACAAACTGGCTGAATGGATACAAAACAAAACCCTTCTTTATGCTGCCTACAAGAAACCCACTTCAGACCAAGGGATACATATAGACTGAAAGGAAAGGGATGGAAAAAGATATTCCATGCAAATGGAAGTCAAAAGAAAGCTGGAGTAGCAATACTCATATCAGACAAATTAGACTTGAAAGTAAAGACTATTAAAAGAGACAAGGAAGGACACTACATAATGATCAAGGGATCCATTCAAGAAGAACATATCACAATGGTAAATATCTATGCACCCAACATAGGAGCACCTCAATACATAAGGCAAATGCTAACAGCTATAAAAGGGGACATCGACAGTAACACAATAATAGTGGGAGACTTGAATACCCCACTTACATCAATGGACAGATCATCCAAACAGAAAATAAATAAAGACACACAAGCTTTAAAGGACACATTAGACCATCTCGACTTCATTGATATTTATATATTCCATCCAAAAACGACAGAATACACTTTCTTCTCAAGTGCACACGGAACATTTTCCAGGATAGATCACGTCTTGGGTCACAAATCAAACCTCAGCAAATTCAAGAAAATTGAAATCATATCAAGCAGCTTCTCAGACCACAACACCATGAGACTAGATATCAATTACAGGAAAAAAACTGCAAAAAATACAAACACATGGAGGCTAAACAATTCACTATTAAACAACCAAGGAATCACTAAAGAAATCAAAGAGGCAATCAAAAAATATCTAGAAACAAATGACAACGAAAACACAACAACCCAAAACCTATGGGATGCAGCAAAAGCAGTTCTAAGAGGGAAGTTTATAGCAATACAGTCCTACCTTAAGAAACAAGAAAATATCGAATAAACAACCTAACCTTACACCTCAAACAACTAGAGAAAGAAGAACAAAGAAACCCCAAAGTGAGCAGGAGGAAAGAAATCATAAAGATCAGAGCAGAAATAAATGAAAAAGAAAGGAAAGAAACCATAAGAAAAATAAATAAAACTAAAAGCTGGTTCTTTGAGAAGATTAACAAAATTGATAAACCATTAGCCAGACTCATCAAGAAAAAAAGGGAGAAGATGCAAATCAACAGAATTAGAAATGAAAAAGGAGAAGTAACAATGGACACCTCAGAAATACAAAACATCATGAGAGACTACTACAAGCAACTATATGCCAATCAATTGGATAACCTGGAAGAAATGGATACATTCTTAGAAAAATACAATCTTCCAAGACTAAACCAGGAAGAAATAGAAACCATGAACAGACCAATCACAAGTATGGAAATTGAGGCAGTGATTAAAAATCTCCCAATACACAAAAGCCCAGGACCAGATGGGTTCACAGGTGAAGTCTATCAAACATTTCGAGAAGAGCTAACACCTATCCTTCTCAAACTCTTCCAAAATATTGCAGAAGGCAGAACACTCCCAAACTCATTCTACGAGGCTACCAACACCCTGATACCAAAACCAGGCAAAGATGTCACAAAAAAAGAAAACTACAGACCAATATCACTGATGAATATAGATGCAAAAATCCTCAACAAAATACTAGCTAACAGACTCCAACAGCACATTAAAAAAATCATGCACCATGATCAAGTGGGGTTTATCCCTGGGATGCAAGGATTCTTCAATATACGCAAATCAATCAATGTGATACATCATATCAACAAATTGAAGGATAAAAACCATATGATCATTTCAATAGATGCAGAAAAAGCTTTTGACAAAGTTCAACATCCATTTATGATAAAAGCTCTCCAGAAAATGGGCACAGAAGGAAATTACCTCAACATAATAAAAGCCATATATGAAAAACCAAAAGCCAACATCGTTCTCAATGGGGAAAAACTGGAAGCATTCCCTCTAAGAACAGGAACAAGACAAGGGTGTCCACTCTCACCACTATTATTCAACATAGTTTTGGAAGTTTTAGCCACAGAAATCAGAGAAGAAAAAGAAATAAAAGGAATACAAATTGGAAAAGAAGAAGTAAAATTGTCACTCTTTGCAGATGACATGATATTATATATAGAAAACCCTAAAGACTCTACCAGAAAACTGCTAGCACTCATTGATGAGTTTAGTAAAGTAGGATACAAAATTAATGCACAGAAATCTCTTGCATTCCTATACACTAACAACAGAAGAGCAGAAAGAGAAATGAAGGAAACTCTCCCATTCACCATTGCAACAGAAAGAATAAAATACCTAGGAATAAACCTGCCTAAGGAGGCAAAAGATCTGTATGCAGAAAACTTGAAGACATTGCTGAAAGAAATCAAAGACGACACAAACAGATGGAGGGACATACCATGTTCCTGGATTGGAAGAATCAACATCGTGAAAATGTCTGTACTACCCAAAGCAATTTACAGATTCAATGCAATCCCGATCAAATTCCCAATGGCATTTTTCACAGAACTAGAGCAAGAAATCTTACGATTTGTATGGAAATGCAAAAGACCCCAAATAGCCAAAGCAATCTTGAGAAGGAAAAATGGAGTTGGTGGAATCAGGCTTCCTGACTTCAAACTATACTACAAGGCCATAGTGATCAAGACAGTATGGTACTGGCACAAAAATAGAAAGGAAGATCAATGGAATAGAATAGAGAACTCAGAAGTAAGCACAAACACATATGGGCACCTTATCTTTGACAAAGGAGGCACGAGTATACAATGGAAAAAAGACAGCCTCTTCAATAAGTGGTGCTGGGAAAATTGGACAGCAGCATGTAAAAGAATGAAATTAGAACACTTCCTAACACCATACACAAAAATCAACTCCAAATGGATTAAAGACCTACATGTAAGGCCAGACACTATAAAACTCCTAGAGGAAAACATAGGCAGAACACTCTATGACATACATCAAAGCAAGATCCTTTTTGACCCACCTCCTAGAATCATGGAAATAAAATCAAGAATAAACAAATGGGACCTCATGAAACTGAAAAGCTTTTGCACAGCGAAAGAAACCATAAACAAGACTAAAAGGCAACCCTCAGAATGGGAAAAAATAATTGCCTATGAAACAACGGACAAAGGATTAACCTCCAAAATATACAAGCAGCTCATGAAGCTTAATACCAAAAAAGCAAATAACCCAATCCACAAATGGGCAGAAGACCTAAATAGACATTTCTCCAAAGAAGACATACAGATGGCCAACAAACACATGAAAAGATGCTCAACATCACTAATCATCAGAGAAATGCAAGTCAAAGCCACAATGAGGTATCACCTCAAACCCATCAGAATGGCCATCATCACAAAATCTGAAAACAACAAATGTTGGAGAGGGTGTGGAGAAAAGGGAACTCTCCTGCACTGTTGGTGGGACGGTAAGTTGGTACAGCCACTATGGAAAACAATTTGGAGGTTCCTTAAAAAACTACAAATAGAACTACCATATGATCCAGTCATCCCACTCCTGGGCATATACCCAAAGAAAACCATAATCCCAAAAGAAAGTTGTACCATAATGTTTATTGCAGCACTATTTACAATAGCCAGGACATGGAAGCAACCAAAATGCCCATCAACAAATGAATGGATAAAGAAGATATGGCATATATATACAATGGAATATTACTCAGCTATAAAAAGGAATGAGATGGAGCTATATGTAATGAGGTGGATAGAACTACAATCTGTCATACAGAGTGAAGTAAGTCAGAAAGAGAAGGACAAATACCAAATGCTAACTCACATATACGGAATCTAAAAATGGTACTGATGAACTCAGTGACAAGAACAAGGATGCAGATACAGAGAATGAACTGGAGAACTCGAGGTATGGGAGGGGGCGGAGGGTGAAGGGGAAACTGAGACAAAGCGAGAGAGTAGCACAGACATATATATCCTATCAACTGTAAAATAGTCAGTGGGAAGTTGTATAACAAAGGGAGTCCAACTCAAGGATGGAAGATGCCTTAGAGGACTGGGGCGGGGAGGGTGGGGGGGACTCGAGGGGGGGGCGTCAAGGAAGGGAGGGAATACGGGGATATGTGTATAAAAACAGATGATTGAACCTGGTGTACCCCCAAAAAAATAATAAAAAAAAAATGCTATTAAAAAAAAAAAAAAAAAAGAGTGTGTCCTATTAGGTGCTAGGAGGCAAAAAAAATGAAAAACTGTGGTGCTGCCTTACCTCCCACCTAGCCAGATTTCATCCATCCCTCAAGCTTCCGTTTTCCTTCAAGAAGATTTTGCAGACCATTTCACATTAATCCTCCTCCTTTACAAATTGGTAACCATACAGAGTATAGCATTCATTTGACATTAATTATGCCTTGCGGCATCTCATATTTTTAACTTTTAAAGCAGCACTTCCTCAAATATGATATTACTTCAGTTTTCCTCAGTATGATTCTGTGGTCAGAATCTGGTACATGCTGGATAAAACAAAGTTGAGCAAATTCTACAGCAAAATGTCTCAGGGCAATTAATTAATTAACTGATGTGCATTGTGACCCTCCAAGTGGTATAGACAGCACTTGGTCTTCCCAAGCTTACGTTGAAAAAAAGGCTTTATCAGAACCCTCCTACACTGCTGGTGGGAATGTAAATTGGTGCAGCCACTATGGGAAGCAGTATGGAGGTTTCTTAAAAACCTAAAAATAGACTGCCATATGATCCAGCAATTTCACTGCTGGGCATATATCCAGGAAAGAAGAAAACTAATTCGAAAAGGTACTTGCACCCCAGTGTTCATCGTAGCACTACTTACAATGGTCAAGACATGGAAGAAACCTAAGTGACCATCAACAGATGAATGGATAAAGAAGATGTGGTATGTGTATATATACACAATAGAATATTAGCCATAAAAGAGAATGAAATATTACCATTTGCAGCAACATGGATGGACCTAGAGATTATCATTCTAAGTGAAGTCAGATAAAGAAAGATAAATATTATGATATCACTTATATGTGATATCTAAAAAAAAAAATACAAATGAACTTATTTACAAAATAGAAACAGACTTCCAGACAAAGAAAACAAACTTATGGTTACCAAAGCGGGGGGGGGGGGGGGGGGGGAGTAAATTAGGAGTATGCGATTAACAGATGCACACTACTATAGATACTAAAACAGATAATCAACAAGGATTTACTATATAGCACAGGGAACTATATTCAATATCTTGTAATAACCGATAATGGAAAAGAATCTGAGAAAGAATTTATATGTATAACTGAATCACTTTGCTGTACACTTGAAACTAACACAATATTGTAAATCAACTATACTTCAATTTTTTTAAAAGTCTTTATCAGAAATATTGTCCAATCTGTATAACAAGTTTTCATTTAAGAATTAAGATTCAGAAGTTCACTTATTTATTGGATCATTAATGCCACAAATTTTTACTGAGTACCCACCTGGTGAGAGAAAAAGTGGTTAGGAAGTTAGAAAGCTTTCTCAATGGGGTAACATCAGAAGTGAGGATGGGAGGGTGCTATTGAATTACTGACATACGTATAATGATTCACAATTTATAAAGTTTTTCTCATTTATTGTTTATATATATTATATTTTATATATATTCTCATATACATTTTTATACCCCCTTGAGCACTGCCACGTTAGATACCTCTCGAATTTATTTCTGCTTTAATCTGCCCTACTGAGAAAGTGCATTTCCTTTAGAATTTTCACATACATTTTTCCTGTCTGTGAAATATTTCTATCCCAAGCTCAGACGATAGTGAAAGGCAGTATCTATGAACTTCTCAAGGTAAGCAGGTAATCTTTTTCAAATTAGTGAGGTTTAAACATTGAAAGCTCTGTGATCAGTACAAATCAGATGAAAGAACTTTTTGTTTGTGGCTGGTAAACGTTTGAATTGGGATTCCTCGGTGGAATAACAACATAGAGACCCTGGACCCTGGAAGGAAGCCAGCTTGACAAAGACAATGTAGTTTTGCCTGATGAGAACCCTTAGAGACGCTGCCACTGAAGTTAGGATGAAGGCTCACCTTGTTGGCTATTGGGTATTGCTAATCTTTCAACCTGCATGATAAAATAATTTATAGCACGTGTTGAACATAGACCATCCAAATCTATTTGAAAAAAACCTGTGGTTTATTTGGATTCTGTAATATTTGCACCATTATCAGTTCCTACCCATATGTCAACGTGATGGGTCACCTACTGGGACACCTCTGATTGCTCCTTTAAGACAGAAATAAAATAGCCTATATTCTTCCTTTCTAGGATAATTTATGAGAAACAATATAAGGTGGGTCCTTCCTGTCCCTACCAGGCACAGGAAAGAAGGATCCTTCCTCTTCTTCCATTGCTTCCTACCTAGCTGTGTAGAGAAATTTTCTTTGGATTTTTAAAATCAAGCATAGGAAACCCGGTGGTGGGAGGTGTTGGGAGGATGGGACAGGGGAAGGGAGGGGTAGCGTGTGGGAAACAGAGCTGCTACGTGCGTGGCAGGCTCCCCAGTCATTCTGTCGTCAAAAGAGCGCTAAACTAGTAGTCAGCCTTAGTACTGGCCCAGCTCTACCTCTTACTAACTGTGAGACATTTTCCTTGCCTTCAAATGGAATAATAATGTCCTCCCAGTATCATCCCCAGGGTGCTTAAGAGGTTCAAATGAATTGAAATAGGTGAAAGCACTGTGAAAAGCTTAAAGCAACAAGAGCAGTATCCACAGCCTCTCTTTACTATGTATGCTATTTGGTCAAGAGCTTGGGCCCAGAGTCAGAGCCACCTGAGTTAGAATCCTGTGTCTGCCTCACAGCAGCTGTATGACCCTGGGCAAGTTCCACTCACTGAGCCTCATGTTCTTCATCTATAAAGTGGAGAGTACTAACCCTCAAAGCATGGTGAGGATTTAATGAGATCATAAATGTCACACCCTGACAGTGTCTGGAATAGAGGTCTCTCAATGAACACAGGTTCATATCATTAGTGAAGTGCTACTGCCATGTGGATCACCTTATTGCTACAGTGTGGGAGAATGAGACACATCAAGTGTGCTTGGCACCTCCATCAGATATAAAATTTGTATGTCACTTCCTAGTTGGAGCCTTTCCTCACTCTCCCAGCCCTGTCCAAGTTCATTAGTCTCTCTCCCATACCACCTGTTTCAAATATTCTATTATACCTTCTAGGCACCATTTTGTAATTTATTTACTTACACATGTCCTCTATTAGAATATAAGAAACTTGATGGCAGGACTCTGCCCTATTCATTTCAGAATCCCCTGTGCCTAAGACAGCACCTACCTCATACACAGTAGACACTTAATAAATGCTTATGGAATCGGAAACATGAATATATGGTATTCTGCTGCAAGTCAACCCCCAAATAAGTGATGGAGACATAAACACAGAGATGACATGATACAGGGTAAGAAACAGCAACATACTGGGGGTCTAGGATAGCCTTAACTCTTGCATTCTCTCCCATTCACTCTATTGTATTAACTTAGGCAGATCTGGTGCCTCTGCTACTCAGTTCAAGCAAACATTCATAACTCAGTTGTTTTACTGGCCTTGTAAGGACAATAAAAATGAAGTGAGACAGTTTGGGAAGTAAATTTTTGAAATTCAGTTAACTCTACCTTTCTCCAGATTTTGCATCCTTAATATAATGTCACAAAATCCTGAACCCCAAACCAACAAGAACAAACATAAACTGTCTCAGAATCAGGAGATTAAAGCAGGGACTAGGCCTAGATGAAGTTGATGGCTTCCCATCAACAAACAGTATGATTTCCAGATAGAACTGCTAGACCCTCAAAATTTTTTACCCATAAATCTTTCCCTCCTTCCAAACTAGCTTGAAATTCTTGCCATTGTAAATTTATGCCTATGCATGTGGTAGGCAAAGGGGTGGGCTGGACATGGCATCTTCAGAAAAACCCTTGCAGAAATGCCTGTTATCTTTTCACTTGCCTTTTCTCATTAGCATATTAGCATCATGCATGGAAATATTCCTAGTAAGTCATAAAAAAGTATCACTATTGACACAACAATTTATCAGGTCAGCTTTTTGCACCCACAGAAGACAATCTGGCCTCAGGGAAAGAGGAACTGGAAAGGATTTTAGTCATGGGCATCAGATTGCTGTGGGAGTGGAACTAGGTGCAGCCTGGAGGAGGTGGACCAGGGAGAGGTGACTTAATCAGAGCCTGGGGCCTGGGCAGCTAGGGAGGAAGAGTAATAATGGAAATCAGTGTCAGCATTCAATCCTGCTGTCCCGGAGTCTACTCATTGGTCCTTTTGTTGTGGTTGTTTGCAAGTCAGCTTTAGTGAGTGCTGAGAATGTGCTAGCACTAGGACAGGTAATGGTATACAGTGGTGTGAATGCAGATAAAGTACTTCCCCTTATGACGCCTACAATCCTAGTGTAAGAGACAAACATTAAACAAGCAGGCATACTGACTAATACTTCATTTTAAAACATGCTAAGAGCTATAAAGGGAAAAGAACAGTAGATTATGAGAGAATGATATAGTCTACCTTTTGGATTGAATGAAAAAGTAAATTTACCCTGAAACTAACGAAGTTTCAGCTTGAAAGCCTCTTGTTTATATGGGCTCTGTCCAAGGCTTTGGAGATAGTGGGAAGGGAAGCCTATAGTGTGTTCATATAGCTGTATGTTTTTATAAATTTTGCAAATATGAGCTATTTTAACTGCAATCAGTTCAGACCTCTGTCTCTTTCCATTCTGATTTCCTCTGTCATATTTCCCCTTACATTGTGTTAAGGGCATTTGGGGAATCTAGTTAGAAGAAAACTGAGATGGGGGTACATCAATTGGGTTTGATGGGACATGGTACAAAGTGTAGTTAAGTGACTGCGAGCATCCCAGTATAAGAAATGTTTCCAGGAACAGTCCTCCCAGACTTTTTACCAATTCATACAGCAGGATGACACAAGGATGCAGGCCTGGAGGGTATCCCCTGATGTAACTCTGTCCTCCCCTGCCTGGCACCAGAAGTAGATAGGTAGTGAGGGAGAAACCAAATATGAAGTGTAGGGGGCAAGATACAGCTTTTGCCCTGTGTGAAAATATTACTACCAAAAATTTGCACAGCATTACTAATAAAAATGTTATGAAGCCGAAATAAACTTTTCTAAACTGTCAATAATAAGAAGCAAATTTTGATTACTATAGAGGAAAGCTAAACTATCTTTCTATTCTCACCATATTCTCACTATGGAAAATATTACAATATCATTGTCATATGAAGGGACAATCAAAAGATAGGTGACCATGTTAATTATAATTCAGTAAAAAAAAAAAAATGTAGCCACAGAATGTAGGGAAAAAACAAAGCATTATTTATGGTACTAGTTACATTTTTAAATTTATCATTTTTTTGTGATTCTTTTATCTAAATAAATATTCACTTTTGAGTATAAATTTATATTCATGATTTTTTTCCTTAAGGAAAATCCCCAAATTATATAAGCTTCAGGCCCCACAAAATCTGCCTCTGGTCACAGCTTCTTGGTGGAAATGACATTTCACCTGAAACCCAAGGAAAGTGAAGAAAACATCCACAAGAAAAGAAAATCCGGGGCCATGGAAAGAGCATGTGTAAAGGCCTGGAGGTAGGATGAGCTTAGAGAGTTCACACGTAAGACAACAAATCCTGTTTATTTACAACAACACGTTTTATTATAAAAATAATGTATCTTCATTGTTGTAAATTTGAAAAGCTCAGAGAAGTACAAAGAAGAAAAAAAGAACCACCATATGCATCCCAATTTTTTACTGTAAAACTAAGATTGCTCCAGTTATACCACAGGGCTCTGAATCACGTAGGATGGCTCTAGAATGATCTGGAACTAGACAGGTTTTTAGAGCATTGTGCAAATATAAAGAATCTGGTCTTTCTCATCATCGTCATGACCATCATCATCATTATCCGCGCCCAGTCAGGAAAACACATTAAATTTTAAATTTTTTGCAAAGGTCATCTGGCTACGGAAATACACATGCACCTTTGTGGCAGTAAAGACATATGTGAAGAGGGGTCCCTTGGGATTCCTAATTAAGTGAATACTTATTGTTCTGCTGCTCAGCTCCCTCCCTTATTCTAGAAACAGTCCCTCTTCTTTTAGGAAACTAACCCTACCACTGCTTCAATCATGTGACCTTCGATAGAAAGTGGCAATCACTGTTTCTTCTCCCAACTCCCAACTTCAGTTAATGAGTTTGGGAATGAGCACAGATTTGGGCTAAGCTGAATTCAACTGCATGATCTTCTAGCTGGAGCTCAGAGAGGATTGGCTCCCTCTGTGACGGCAAATATAGGAGATGTGGGCCTGAGAGCAGTAGAAGGCCATGTTTCAAGCCAAATAGAAGTTGGTCTGAAAAAACAAGGCTGAGGATCTAGGAGAGGAGCTGAGAAGAAAGATGAAAAATGTCCTGGTGACCATACCCAGAGAGTCTCTATTTCTAGGCATCTCTGAGACCAAGCTGCCCTCACCTGCCGATCGGCTAGGTGAAACAGTAAATCTCCCTCTTGTTCAAGTTAGTTTAAGTTGTGTGGCTGCCTTTTGGAACCAAATTATCCCCAATATGCTAAATGTGAATGCCTCCTGTGGATCTTTACCATGTATAAGTCACTAGGCTGGATTCAGGGTTACTAATAAAGTAGAAAGGGACAAGAACTAACATATACTGAGTGTCCAGTGCATTTCAGGGACTATATACAAATTATTTAATTTATCCTTACAGCAACTCTAGGAAGTAAGTATTGCTTTTTTGAAACTGAGTTTTAGTGTGGTTGGCAACTTGTTCTCACAAGAAGTAACAGAGACAAAATTTGAACTCAGACCTGACTGTATATTCCAGTCTTATTCCTCTGCTACATGTTGCCCATTATAGGATCTTGTAATACAATTTAGAAGAGAGATATTTATGCAAAAAAGCTAATGAGATATGAGCTGATACAAACAAGGAGTGGCAAAAGAAAGAAGGATTGAGTATGGACTGACCCACTGCTCAAAGGACCACCAAGTTCCAGGTACCAAATTGGAATCTTGAAGCCCTATTGCTGATTTTAAATCCTGTCCTTGGCATGAACTTAAAAATGTCATTGTTACTAGATAAGTGCTCCTCATTTAAATATGTTCAGATCTATAAGCTGGAGGTAGAAAATAAAATCTTCAAAGACTTAGCAATTCTATTGGAGTAATGTTTAACCAAGTCTATAATAAAATGTGGAAGGATCAGCAAACTACAGCTATCCAAAGACAGGGCAAGGAAAATGGGTCTAAACCTCAGCAGAAATTACTTAAGTCCTTTATATGGGAAAACTGTTACCTGATAGTAAGGGCTGTTAAACAATGAAATGGGTTACCAGGGCAAGCTCAGGAATCTCCTCATCTACAGGCCTTTAAAATAGTAAAATTTTCCTGGTCTGAATGGCTTTACGTGTGGTCTTCCTCCAAGCGGGTGGGGTTAGGGAGCTACAGAGGGAGGGATGACCCTCTAATTCCCTTCCCAAAGCCTGGGATTCTCCCTACCTGACTGTCGTTACCTGGAGGAAAGGGCTCTGCCATTCGATAACCTGCCCCCCTCTCCTAGTTCTTGCCTACTTTAGTAATGCACTCATTCACAATTGCTGTAGAAATGATTGAAATATTTAAACATAATGGAGGAAGTTTAATAGGGTCCGGTGGGAAACCCAGGTGTTTAGATCAGCTTAAAAATAATAACCACCTCCCCTGCTGGGGACTTTCTATTCACAATCAGCTCTGCTTTTCTTCTTAACCATAAAGGCTACCTCAGACAGGAAATTATTCACGTGATTGGTCTTTACAAGTGCTGTAGGGTTTAAACTGAGGGCTGTAGAGGTCATTAGTGGGCAGCCATGTGATTAACCTTTGCTAGCCCGTTGCTTTTCACACTTTGTTAACAGCTTCCATTATTGCCCCTCTGAGTCTTAAGGAAGCTGTTTATTGACAGTATTAAAAATACATAGCTACAAATTCTTAAGAGCCTTGTGTTAAAGAAAGAAAAAAAAAAAAGCCCTCCCAACATCTTATAGCCAGCCGACTGAGGAAATGGGAAACCTCTAATTTGCCATAAAGGTTTATCAAGAACTGCATTAAGTAACACCACATTTAGCTCAATGGCAGTCCCTGACGTTGCTCCTTTCTTTCGTATATATACATGTGATGGTGACACCAGAGAATTTTAAAATTTGAGGAGGGACCTATAAAACCTGTGGATGTATTTGAGGCTTGGATCCTGTTATTTCTGAGGAAATTAGGTTATATGTGTTTGGGGAGGAGAGAAGGAAAGGGGTTGATAAGAAAAATGTCTCTCCTAAGGCAAAGTCAAGCCCTCACCCATGTAAAATGATCAAGAGTTTCAGAAAGGATTTTTGTGTGTGATTCAGTTCTTATTCTGATGGGAATGAATGATGGTTGTTTCGGTTTTCACCCCTTTCCTCACCCCTACCCTGGGCTATAAAATGTCTTGGGAGGCATTTCCTAGAATTGTTTGTGCAAGAAAGACCATATTGATGTCTCCCAACCAATGATATGCCTAAACCCTACTTAAAGGATGGCATTCTTCAAATGATCCTCAGTCTACGACGCCTCCCACTGCCTCCATGACCTTCCTGAGAGAACCGAATGGCCTTTCTATGACCCCCCACCTCAGCATAAGATTTCTTCCCAAGCACTTTCCTTTTACTTTCTGAACTCCAGGGAAGAATTTAACTCCCTGATTCAGAGGTATCCAAAGCTTTCCCCTCCCTAAGTCAGCATTTACATTCAAGGGGGTAAAAGGCCCAGAAGATGATTCTTCAAGAGATTTATTCCTTGGTTTTATATATATGCATATATAGTACATTATACATACACACAATAAATAATACATATGACGTGTGTGTGTCTGTGTGTGTGTATAAAATAAATGAGTAGGAAAGGAAATCACTAGAATTCCACATAAAATTTCTGTGCTCAAGAGATTAAGGGAAAGGGACAATGCACAAAAAGAGAGATGATTCTCCTTCAATTGCCTTGACTTTTTGTTTGTTTCTATTTTGATGCTATTGCTTCTATTTATTCATATGCTGTTTAAAATGTGCAGCTATAGACCCAAACTCTTTTTCTGAGAATAATCACAGGGCAGGTATTATTTCCCTCAAAGAAAAATACAAATTACTTAACATTCCGATTAAAAGAAGAAAAGCACAGTAAGTGGTACTACTGCCTTCTCCCAGAACTGTTACATGCTATAATGATCTCTGATGTTTGTGTGAACTGTCCTACAGCCAGACTTTAGTTCCTGCATGTACACTGGTCAAAAAAGCCAAACACACAAACAAAAATGGTTTGATTTCCTTTTTGAAAAACCTTCATATCTTTTAAAACTAAAAGACCACATATTCCTATATTTCATGATGGAAGGGTAGAAGGGAAATTGTTGCTAGGATAAGACTTTGTATTTTATGTCAAATTGTATCTGGAAGCTCATTTTAAAAGTGGAATTATAACCCGCCCACCCCCCAAAAGCAGGGATTTGAGATGAAAATGCCAAAATAACTTTAATTATAGGTTTGCTGGGGGGGTGTGACATTAAAATATCAGTCAGTGGAAAACTTCACATTGCTAATGTGTCACTCAAAAAATTTGAAATTTGTGTTATACCATTACTATTTATTTGTACATTCTTGGTCTCTTTTCTATCTCTTGCTAGATAAGAGCCCAAATCACTACAACAGTGGTCCAACATTTTCATATTTCTTTTACAACCAGAGTTAAATATAAATCACCGCAGGCTTCTGAATGTAAAACCTTGGTTCCACTTATTGCAGATTTTCAAAATTGGGCTGAATCATATATAATTTTTAATATAGAAAAATAACAAAATTCAATTTGACCTAAAATCTTTCTATTTTTTTTCCACAAAATTCAAAATAATATCGTGGCACTAGGAAAAAACATACAGTAGCCTCTAACATCAAGCTAGTATTTCTTAACCTAGACTTATGGTAGACAATAAATAGTTTTATCTGCTCCCTTTCCCAAGCTGCATGAGAAAGGAAACCATGAAAACTGGCCCACCATAAAGCAATGCTTTCTAATCTCAGCCAAGCTCTCACTGATCCACAGCAAAGTTTTACACATCCCTTGTTGACTAATTATTATAGGAAACCACAGTGGCTATTTTAAACATCCATCCTCAAGGGGCCACCCCTTGACTTCCTTCAGTCTCACTCACAGGGGATGACCTTCAGGCCTGCTTCACTGAGGAAAGTCAGGCAACATGAGCCCCTTGCACTGGTCCTTGACCAAACTAGGCCTGGGCCTTGACCTGCCTGGCTGGCCTAGCTGGGCCCAGCCTGTGCAGTTCTCTTAAGTTCTCTCCACCTATGCTCCCCACCCACACAAGGCAACCCCAACTGGACAGTTCATCTTTCTTTAAGGCCAACTAACCCTGATCTGGAGTCTATTACAACTCTTAACAGCATCTTCTATCTCTTCTGCCAGTGGTCCCATCCCTATGTCTGAGAACATGGCCAGCTCTCTCTTATGCTTATAAGTTTCCTTTGAGATCTCTCTTTCTACCACCGTGTCCACTTCTCCAAGGCTTTACCCTTGGCCTTCTTCCTTAGTTCCCTCTTTTACAATCTCTGTCTTCACTGTCTTCTTTGGTAATCTTATCACATCCAGAGCTTCTACTCTGACCTTTAAGCAATGAATTCCTCAATCCCTATACTCACATTTTTAACTTTCAGAGCCATTGATTAATTCCTCAAACTAAAATCCTCTTTCCCCATCGAATTAGCCCTTCTTCTCAACTTCCTCATTTCAATAGATATGTCATTAATGTCCCAGAGCCATGGGTGTTTCTTCTCTCTCCATGGCAAATGAACTGTCATGACATTTACAATGAAATTATGAGTATTATATCCTTTCCATGGCCAAAAATTTTCTGTGTAATCTCTGTGACGTCGTACCCCTGTACTCTCCCCTGGGGACTGATTAATCAGCTAGGATTAAAGAATTATGAGTAGCTAAACTACAGTAGTGACATTAGACCGAGGAAAAGACAGGCTTGAGAAGTGATTAACAAGCAAAACCAAGAGAATTTGATGACATTTATAGAATCAGCAAGGGTGAAAGTATAATGGATTATTCCCAGATTTCTGAAATGGGGAACCAGGTGTCTTATATCAACAATATGAGACAAAGAACTGATTTTGGAGGAGAGACAGTTCAGTTTAGGATGTGCTTAAGTTATGGTGTCTACAGTGCAGACTGAAAGATCTACATGAGGCAAATGGAAATATGGGTCCAGAGCTCATGGGAAGGCATTTAAAACTATATGACTAGAAGACACAGGGTATGAAGAGTAAGAGCAGAAGAGGGACCCAGAGACCACTGGAAAACACCAATGTGAAGGAGAAGAGACTCATGAAATAGAAGGACAGCAAGGTAAGAAGGGAATTGTGGAAGCCAAGCAGGAGTTTCAAGAATAAGGGGGAAGGCTTCCTAGGTGGTGCAGTGGTTAAGAATCCACCTGCCAATGCAGAGGACATGGGTTCGAGCCCTGTTCTGGGAAGATTCCACATGCCACGGAGCAACTAAGCCCGTGCACCACAACTACTGAGCCCGTGTGCCGCAACTATTGAAGCCCAAGCACCTAGAGCCCATGCTCCTCAACAAGAGAAGCCACTACAATGAAGAACCCCCACACCACAATAAAGAGTAGCCCCCACTTTCAGCAACCAGAGAAAGCCCGTGTGCAGCAATGAAGACCCAATGCAGCCAATAAATAAATTAATTTATAAAAAAAAGAAAGAAAAAAAGAATAAGGGGGAAATCAAACGCAAGTATGTTGCCTAATACAAAAAGTTTAAGATGCCATTGGATTTGGCAAGTATGTCATTAATGAATTCAGTGAGAGAAGTTTCAGAGGCAAGGTGGAGGCAAATGTCAGGCCACATTAGGCTGAAGAATATAGGAGCCAACGCAAGGGGAGGAAAGAGACTTCAGATAAGTCTCAAGCTGTTGAAAGGTAAAAGAGAAAATGCAAGAGTTAAAGGGGAATACAGATGGGTTCTTTCTTTTTGATGATAGAAAGACTTAGTTGTGACGGTATGTTGAGAAGAAAAAATGGCAACTTGAGAGAGAAAGAGATTTTCAAGGTCTCCCTGACTGACACTGGCTAGTTATTTCTGGCCTTATCTCTCACTTCTCTCCACCTCACCCATGCTGCCCCCAAACCAGAGCTTCCAGGTTGGAGGAAGACAATGGAAGCGGAGGAGGTAGACAAGAAACCTGGGATCCCTGCCTCATCATTATGCCTCCAGCCAGCTCCAAATACCTGAACTGCAACTGGTGGATGATTCATCATTTCTCCAGGTGTAGTGCCATATGTTTACCCCACCCAGATTGCATGTTGCTTGGGACTCAAAGGGTGTTTAAGGAATAGTGCATGTACCTTGGAAGAGAAAACACTCCATGTGTCTTAAACTTAAAATGATGAAGTTTCATCCTTCCCCAAAGCTCTCTGTGTTCTAAACAAATATGTATTTGTGCATCAAAACGCATTGAAGATTCTTAGTACACTGTAAATAAATTTTAAGCTTTCAGGTACCAAATTATTTAATGCCCATTAATATCATCCCTAATTAGAGAAGAAAAAAGAAAGGAAATCTAGTCTTCACAAATAATTCCGTATTTATCTTGCTCTCATGACACCCATGCTTCTCAGAAAAGCACTGCAATATTTTTTATAATCCTCTTTCATCTTGAGACTCCTTGATCTGCACCTGTTTAATTAGCTCTGAGATAATAGCTACTGACATGGCACCTGAAGCAGGTCACCTGGCTGTGTGACTTTGAGCAAGTCATTTTACTTCTCAGAATGTAAATATCTTACCCCATCTACTTTCAGCTCAGTTACTTCATGAGATCAAATCTCACATTATACCCTATCACTCACTCTATTTCAAGCGAGATATACTGCAAACCTATTGGAAAAATCTTTTGAGATATATAGGAAGATTCCCATTTCAGTTTCTAAGCCACAGCAGAAAGTTGGAACTTAGAACTTTTGGGGAGCTTTCATAAGTTCAAATAATGTTACTGTAAACTGCTATTGTAATTCATTTTTCCATAAAGATTACCTCTGTTGTACTAGCAAGTTCAGCAAGACCTTGGGTTATCAGACAAATAAATGCCACTTCAGTAAGTTATTGCTGCCTGGGGCCAGTTTTAACTTGCATCATCAACTTTTTTCCTGTCTAAAATTCTACTGTAAGTTTTGCATTCATAAACCCTGTTCCCCCTGGCTTTATTGCTTGCCCTCTTATGACTTCCCCCTCCTCTTCATTGGTAAAGAGAGCTCCATTGTGTGTAGTAACACTAGAGAGCTTCACCCAGTGATGTAAAAGAGTCACATTCAAATAGCGTTTTAGGTAAAACAAATGCAAAAGCCCACTGAACATTTCCTTACTATGTGAAAACTGTGGCCTGCATCTTTGCACCACAGTTCTGGGAATTCAATTAAAAAGAGGTGTGTGTTCAAAAGTATATGACTTTGGCTCCCCTGTATGATCAGGAGACAATAGAGGGACACTAAACTTTGTCACAATTTTTCAAATTTGTGGTTCCATGCAAAATTTCACAAACTTTCCATCACTTGAACTGAATTCAAAATGGATTCAGAAAATATGGTACATGTCTAAATGAAAATAAATGTTTCAACAGTCTTTTTTTCCCCTTTAAATGATGGTTAAGTGTATAACAAAAGAAGACAACAAACAACATATACATACTCATCTGAAAAAGCCAAAAAAAAAAAAAAATGCCACCCACATAACACAGAATACCACACACATAGTCACTTTATGAAGAAAAGTCAGATACCATGTAGGGTAACTATTGAGTATCAATGACATTTTTTCTACCCCATACAAATTACTCCTGCTAAAGTGCATCCAGCTTGTTTTTTGTCAGTGTTTTCCTCCATTATGCTGTCAAGTGTAGATTAAGGACACATTCTAGGAGCATTCCTCATAAGAACATTTCTCTCAGTGCTACTTAAACATGGCCTCTCATGTACATCTTCTGCGTCACTGGCCTTTGATAATCAGCAAAGTATCTCCGCCTGAAGAAAACGAGTAGAATAAGCCTCTTCTAGGAAAAATCAACGAGTGTAAGTAGGTAATGGAGGTTGAGGGTACAAAGCTCAGAAACCTAATACAAATTCTCCTTAAGGACATACCATTCTCCTGTAACATGAGAATGACTGGCATGGCCCTAATACATCCCCCTTGCATCTTAAATGATTCTAGAGCAACTTTCAGTAAGTTGCTGGAACTGATGCCTTTAAAAGCATTATCCCAGTCCCTCATGTTAATAAAGAGAAACCTGATTAATCCCACAAAGCAGATTATACTGATTTGAGGAAGGGATTCTTTTTTTTTTTTTAATTTATTTATTATATTTTTGGGGGGTACACCAAGTTCAATCATTTGTTTTTATACACATATCCCCGTATCCAAGGAGGGGATTCTTATACTTATATCAAGTAGGAGTGTGCCCGATATTTGAGAATTGGTAACTTGGCAGAGAAGTAAAATGCACTATGAAGTTCTGAGTCCTCCACATCATCTCCTTTGTGTAACTCATTCTCTCCTTCTAATTCCATGCTAAGCATTTATTCATTAATTTAACAAATATTTGCTGAGTACCTTTGCCAGATACCATTCTATGCAATGGAAACATAGTAATGAAGACAGCAGACAAACTCCTGCTTGTGTTCTTCACCTCTCTCTCCGGCTTACGTATCAAGCTAAAGTAGAGCTGTCTTCTTTCTCCCAAACCTTGCTGATCTGCACTTTTACTTAGGAAGGGGGTCAGTTGTCTGAGAAGGAAAACGCTCTTATTTATGAGAGTAAGCAAAGGTCGTCAACAATCATACATTCATTCACTCAACAATTACTGATGAGTATCCCCTAGAGACCAGGATGTGGGCTTCAAACTGGGAACAGCAAGATGAAAACCACCCAGTCCCTGGCTTCACAGGGATTATATATTTTTGCAATATCTTATATATGAAAAAATCAACAATAGTTTTAAAATTGAATTTGAATTTTTGAAGTCTGTTGATAGCTGAGAGTTACTTGCTTTTCTTTTTTCCCAGGCCAAGTATTTCTCCTGATGCACTTAAGTGTAGACTCTAGGGATAATGATCATTTTCAAAAATACGCTACAGCCCAGCTTGAAAAGGGTAAGCTAGACCTGGACGTGCCTCTGAGTGTTCTCACTCCATTCTCCATAGTCACAATTCCCGCTATGTTTTCAATTAGCCACAGTAACTGAAATTAATATTCCATTACACTTTTTTTTGATCATACTTTAATTTAACCAACAATAATGACCAGGGCATAAAATAGCCCAAGTCCTTTGTTTAGGATTTGGTGAACAGTACCATATGCCTGACCTCAACCCTTTAGGGAATGGACATGCAGAAAGTATTTACATGGCTCCTCAATTTTATTTGTTATTTTCCTGTTGCTTTTTTTGGTCTATGTGGCTTTGTTTACTACTACATGCGGGGAGTAAGGCTAGAGTCAGGGGTTTTGCTTTACTTCTGGAATTATGGCATTTGAGAATGCTGCCCCATTTGTCATCCGTTATGCCTCTTTTCTGCTAAGTATTTATTTCTGGTCAAAGTATACACAAAAATTAACAAATTTTTCTTCTTTCTGGTTGAGTGTGTGTGTGTGTATGTATGTGAATCAGCAGATAAATAGACAGCTACTTTAAAGTGTTGATATCTAGACATCCCACCTAACGTGTGAGGTTGACAATCTGTAATCCTAATGCCCCGTGGGAGGCATGCAGGTCCCTGGTGGTAGCTCTCTGTCATTTCTCACCAGGTAAACATACTGTGGCTTTGAGCCAGACACTCCTGAGAGCAAATCCTGGCTTTACCTTTTAGCAGTATGTGACTGGTTACTTCTTAAGGTCTCTGAACCTGTCTGCTCAACTGCACAATGAAAGTAATAAATGTTACTGATCTTGCCGACTGGGTTATGAAAATTAGAGATCATATATGTGTTGAAAAGAACACAGTATCTCTACAAAAGGCCTTTAATAACTGGCAGGCATCACTAGCATTATCGCCATTATTTTTTCCAAATTCTCCTCCATTATTTCCCTCCTTCCTATCCCCTGACCTCTTATTTCCCTTTCTCCTTTTCTTCTTGCTTTCTCATTCTCCTTTTCTATACACTCTCCTGCCAGTGCCTCAGCTCTGTGAGTGGTACCCAAACACCCTCCAGCAACACTCAGAGACAAAAGTGTTGCAGATTCTTGTTCTCCATGACCAGCCAGAGAAGAAACACCAGAGAGAATGCCATCTAGCAAATACTATCTCATGTAGAAAGATGTCCAGTGCATCCAATCAATACAGTGTAGCTGAAGTTACCCTATTGTGTGAAGATGCTGAGTTTCTTTTATGCAGGTAATATCAAGCCCCACAAATTTAACATTCCTTCATTCATTTATTTATTCCTCTAGAAAGTGTATTAAAGATATGTAATGCGCTACATCTTCTGCTAAAATTGAAGTTACGAAAAGTTTTTCTTTTTTTTTTAAATTTTATTTATTTATTTATTTTTTGGGGGGTACACCAAGTTCAATCATCTGTTTTTATACACATATCCCCATATTCCCTCCCTTCCTTGACTCCCCCCCCACTCGAGTCCCCCCCACCCTCCCCGCCCCAGTCCTCTAAGGCATCTTCCATCCTCGAGTTGGACTCCCTTTGTTATACAACAACTTCCCACTATCTATTTTACAGTTGGTAGTATATATATGTCTGTGTTACTCTCTCACTTCGTCTCAGCTTCCCCTTCACCCCCCGCCCCCTCCCATACCTCGAGTTCTCCAGTCCATTCTCTGTATCTGCATCCTTGTTCTTGTCACTGAGTTCATCAGTACCATTTTTAGATTCCGTATATGTGAGTTAGCATACAATATTTGTCTTTCTCTTTCTGACTTACTTCACTCTGTATGACAGACTGTAGTTCTATCCACCTCATTACATATAGCTCCATCTCATCCCTTTTTATAGCTAAGTAATATTCCATTGTATATATATGCCACATCTTCTTTATCCATTCATTTGTTGATGGGCATTTAGGTTGCCTCCATGTCCTGGCTATTGTAAACAGTGCTGCAATAAACATTATGGTACAAGTTTCTTTTGGGATTATGGTTTTCTTTGGGTATGTGCCCAGTAGTGGGATTACTGGATCATATGGTAGTTCTATTTGTTTCTTATCTTTATATCAACTCACTCTACAGATATTTGTTGAATAAATAAGTGAACAACCCGAAGCTTCCAGTTATGAAGACATTGAAAAGAAAAAAATAAAATTTACATTCATGAATGTAGCTCATATACACATACTACAGCTTTTTTAATTAAAATGAGTCAGCAACCTCTATGTGTCAGGTTCTGAACTAGATACTAAGGTACAAAGATGAAAAGATAAGACATGGTCCCTGCTTATCATTCATTCATTCAACTTGGAAACATTTTCAAAAACCTACTTTGTGCCAGGAATGAACTTGGGGCTGCAGACACAGCCCTGATCAAGGCAGACATTGATGTTGATCTCATGAAACATTTCCTAGTATGGAAAATATAAAAGAAAACAAACATAACACCCCCAAAAAAGAAAATAATTACAAATTATGAGGAGAGCCATAAATGAGACAACAATGGAGTGAGATGGACAGGACATCTACGTTAGTTTAGTGGGAGACAGAAAAGTAATCTGATAATTATAATTCACTATTTGTTTATCTGCCCATCAACCTATAAGTTTGTTTTTCTCTCCTTCATTCCCAAAAAGTTTTGAAGAAGCAATAAAATATTCTAAGAATAGTAAAGGAGCACACAGTACAATATGAACACAAATGAATGAGCAACCCAAACTCTATGGGATCCCAATATTAACACAGAAACACAGGAGGGCAAGTAACACACTAAGTAGAAGGGCCAAAAAAACAAAAACAAAACAAAACAATAAACCAAAAACAGGACGAGGCAAGTAATGGGGTGGGGTTGGTGGGGAGCCACCTACTTCAAACTCAGGCCAGTAGGGAGTGGTAGCAGCTTTTACTGGGTAATATAGTCACTGTCACTGTGGCACCCAGACCTTGGATCTGCATGTGTGGTTTCTCAGTACCATCTTAATTGCCCTGGAAACTTCCAGCGCCTGGTCCCTGAGTCTGCTGCTTGTCCTGCTGCTGAAAGAGCCCTGATTTGGCATCAAAGGACCCAAGCTCATCATCCATGTCAGCTATTCACGAGCTGTGCCACCAGGAGCAGGTCACATCCTAGCTCCAGTCTCAACTTCCTCTGCTATACAGTGGGGTGTATGTGTCAGAGCACAGCTATAGACAGCAAAATTCACTCTAAATTGTTAAAACAAAAAGCAGTTTATTACTAAGTATTAATAGCTTTCTAAATCACTAGAACAGCTAGATGACCAGGCTCCACACTGAATTTCCAGGTATAGCTTCCAGGCCCTAGAACCACTTAACCTCTGGCATCTTCCTTGCTAGCAATATAGATTCCTCATGCCTAATCTCTCCCCCTATATTTAACCCTGTGACTAATCTAAGTCTCACGAGAGTACAGGTGATAAAACTAAAATTGCATCCCAAATCATAACTGCAAGGGCATGTGGGAAATGTCATTTTTAATTGTACAGCCTCTGTAGATCAGGAAGACACACCAGAAGGGGTTGGAACAGGTGGAGCCAGCCAATCCCCACAATTTGCCACAAAGGACAACAATGCATCCCTCACAGGGTTTTTCACAAGGAGTGGTGTTTGTGAAGATGTTTCCACTTAATAGACACTGGCTTGCCCTGGCCAGCATTCCTTGTGCCCTAACACCAGGTCCCAAAGATACTGAGTCCAGACACCTACCAATGCCCTGTGGCTGGAACTTGCTTCCAGTAAACCACACCTCCTATCTGAAGGACGCTGCTGGCTTACAGCATGGCTCTACCCAGAAACAAAAAGGTCTCTGCCCACCAGCAGATAAAAGCCCACAAGGTAGAGCAGTGAGTGCTAGATTTCAGCCTTGAGAGAGTACGGTCAAAATCCAAAAGAGGGGACAACTGATTTTGCCTGGAAGGTTAGCATGAACCACTGTTAACGATTTGGAACCATTTCCTCCCAAGCAAATACTAACCAAAAGAAAGCCAGTGTAGCAAAATTATCACACAAAATTTACTTTAAAGTAAAAAGCATTATTAGTAATAAAAATGGTCACTACATAATAATAAAAGCTTCAATTCACAGGAACATATAACAATTTTAAACTCTTAGGTATGTATTATACTTTCAAAATGTGTGAATACAAAACAGAAATCTGTTAAGAGAAATTTATATGTTCACACACTTTAACACACTTCTCTCAGTAACTGATAGATCAAGTGAATAAAGAACAGTAAGGATATAGATTTGAACACAAATAACAAGCCTAATCCAAAGGACATATTATAGAAACCTGCATCCAACTACTTGTTGAACATACAAGGGCTATTTACAAACATTAACCATGCATTAGGCTAGAGAGCAAGTCTAATAAACTTCAAAGGCTCTCTATAGGCCACATATTCTGGCAACAACGCAATAAACACAAGTTTTCAAAAAGAATAAAATAAAAATCTATCTCATTAAAAATTTTTAAATACATTTTAAATAATTCAGAACAGAAAAGAAATCATAATGGAACTTAGATTACTGTATAACATTTCAAAAGAATGATATATGAAAAACTAACATATCAAAACTTGAGTGACGCAGCTAAACATTTCTTGGAAAAAAACATAGGTTTAAATGCTTACAGCAGAAAAAAAGACACAAAATTAATGAGTAAAACATACAGCATGAAATTAGAAAATGTTTAGAATTAAACAAAGACAAAGTGGGGGGTCACTGAAAAAACTAATAAAATTGAGAGTTTTCTAGCATGTTAACAAAGAGAAAAGAGAGAAAGAATAAGTGAACAATATTAATGAAGAGGCCATAACTACAGATGCTATGTTAATTTAAAAGACAATAAATTGATAGTATGAATAATTCTATGCTAATAAATTTTAAACATAGATGAAACAGATACATTCTACAAATATGCAATTTAGCAAAAGTGAATGGAGAATTTTTTTCAATTTAAATCTAAGAAAATCTGAATAGGTTTATAAAAGTATAAAAGCATGTTTTACCCTAAAAATGCAAGGTTGGTTTAATATTAGAAAATATTCATAACAGATAATGGTTTAGGTATCCACATTAATAAGTAAAAGAAGAGAAATAATCTCCATACATGTAGAAAATTCATCTGAATAGATGCAGGAAAAACACTTGAAATAAATGCAAATCCACTTATGATTTTTTTTAAACCCTTAGCAAATTAGGAATAAAAAGACTCTTTTTAACCTAATAGAGGATAACCATAAGCTCCTACTGCAAATGTCATACCTAATGGTGAAATGTTGGAAATAGGAAAGATAAAAACATATTTCCTTTGAAATATGTTCACACCTCTATTATAGCTATTATGAATTGCAATGATCTACTGACATGTTTGTCCTCCTCTCTCCTAGCTACCCCCAACCCTGCACCCAATGCTCCATATGGTTCCTAGCACACAGCAGGCATACCATTCATGTTTGTTGAATGAATGGATGGATGAATAAAGCAGAATTCCTTAGCGCTAAAATGCAGGTTGCATAAAGGTCACCAGGTAAGTTCTGATTCCCTAGCTGTATCCATTTAGCACTCAGGGACTCTTTGAATGGAATTTGAGTACTGCAAATGTGTTGCCCTGTGATATTTAAGACATTGCAGATGGCTCTTATATCTTCCCAATTCTACTGTGTAAACATCACACCCCCAACTTGTTTTCATTTACTTAACCTTTCTGAGAATCAGTTCTTCCCCTTGTAAGTGGAAATAATAATAATAGTATGTTTGCCTCGCAGGGTTGTTGTGAGAACCAAATTAATGTTCATGAAACAGTTACTTCAGTGCTGGTCATCTAGTAAGTATACAATAAATGTTGCCTGTGGTTGTAATTATTAATAATATCGCAGCTATTTCAGATTTCCATGGTATCTAGTATAGTACTTTGTACATAAGAACAACTTCTCAAAAATGTTTGCTAAATAAATGAATGATCAGTCTGTGATGCTGAAATACACCAGTGGCCTTTATGCAATTTGCATTCACTCATTCATTCATTCAAACTGAATTGCAGGCCTGCTGCATGTGAGATGCTATACTAAGCATTGGGAATACAGAGATGAATAATCATTAAGATATGATACTAGCCTTTGAGGAACTCACAGCAATTGGAAATCACTGGACAGCATAAATTTTTTTTAATTTGAAAATTTTGCATTGGCAGCTCTCTCTTTTTATGCCTACCTCTCACAAACAAGGTACAGTGACCCTTGTCAAGATGGAGTCAGCATGGAGAAAAATCAAGCTTATCAGAGCTGAGATCCTCTCACAAAGACTTGAGTTCAGGAGTAAGGCAAACTCAATTGGCCCTAGTGGTTGGTCTTAAAAGGCAACCCAGAGAATCAACGATATTGTATTCAAACAGAGTCATGAGCTGAAGCATGACTCCGAAAATTATTGGCAACTGAAGGTCCCATCTCAAGGGTGGGCCATGGCCATGAGGGATGGTACATAGGGTACCAAATGGAAGTCATCAGCAGAAGGCATGTCCCATGCATAAAGGTCCTGACCAACACACCAAGACGTGGGAGAATGAATTTGGGAGAAGAAACAATACGAGGAAAGCAATAAAGAGCAAAGTCCTTCATTAGGAAGAGAGATATCAGGAATGAGAAAGGTGATCTAAGCCTCAAATCCCAGAAAAAAAGTTTCACATACCATTAACTTATCAGACAGACTTGGGAAATTGGTATAATAATGTCACATAGTTTTATATTGCTTAAAATAAAAACAAATACCCTATAGGATATAATAGATTTTTTCCATATTTTCCAATTGCTCAGAACCTTTTGAGAGCCCTGAAATACCTGGAAAACATTTTGCCTTATGAGTTTCAACTCCTCAAGGTAGAAATTAGAAAACAATTCTCCCCAGCAACTTAGCTGCTAAGATGTATACATGAGACCTAGGATCCACCTATCAAACACAACCAAGAGAGACTTGTTTTGAAAAGAATACAATGTAAAAAAGAAGGCCTATGAAATTCACCTTCTAGAGAACATGTGGCAAATGGGTCCAAATCTTGGAGAGCAGAAAAAGGTGAAGGTCCTGGTGCCTATTCCCTATGGAGTTGAGGCATGGGATGTCAAGAGTGGTACTTTTGCCAGTGAAGGGTCTTGTAGCATAACTGCCCATTTTTTCTAGTTGTGTAGCATTCATCCAGAGCCTCTAGCTCACCAGAAGGTTGGGGAGCTTTTCGTCTTAAACCAGCTTTACTGGATTCTTACAACCAACAATCTTGACATATGTAATAGGTTAGACCAATATCTGAGAAAGACTGACCCCTGAGGAGGGACAGAGAGTGTTGTTATTTGGGGCTGATATGGATACCTAGGACCACCTTGGGTCACTAAATGCCAGATGTCATTGATGGTAAAGGAGGCAGAGCAAGCACTTGCTCTATCAACTGTGCCTGGCTCACCAGACGCTGTTTCTGCAGAACATGCCTTAACTCAGGGGTTGACATATCATACACTGTTTTCTCTCTCAAGAAATCTCAGGAATCAGAGCTGGCCTGCAGTCTGCTGGGTGGAAGATCCAGGAAGGGAGAAGAAAACAAGAAGCTGGTGAAATGAGGCCAAGTGTAACTGCCTCCACCCTACCTTCAGAGCCTCCTCCATTTCTCTCCATCTGAACTCAGTGTTAACATTCTAAGAGTTCTCCCTGCAACCAGGTATTTCTAAGGCCTGACAACACAAAGGAGAAGGGAAAAGGGAAGCAGAATTTTTCTCATTTATTACCAGAGAACTTCCTTACTGCTTTTAGAGAATGATTTTTTTTTTTTGCTTTCTTCTTATTCCTGTGGCTGCTATGAATTCTCAAGATACATTTGTTATAAGAAACATCACTTCATTTCTTCACCTTGATATCAAAGGCTTATACTGTTCACACTCCTGTGATAGGATGGCTAAAGAATCCTCTTCTTAGAATAATCCCTGAGCTAAGCACCAGGGCATAAAGATGAAGAAGACCCAGCTTCTGCCCTCAGGGTGCTGGGTTGAGTGGGAGACACACAGATATACCACAACAGAATATTCAAGTATAACAGATGCATAGACCAAGTGTTAGGGAAGTCATGCTCGTCTTCAACACGGGTGAGAGGAGGGAAGCCTTTTGAAAGCTTTACAGAAAGGAGTGACATTTTGGCCTTTCTGCATGAACAGAACTTTGATGAAAAAATGAAGACATCCCAGGAAGAGGAAGCAACATAAACATAGGCCTGGAAGTATAGAATTGCAAGTCATGTTCAGGAAACATTGAATACTTGCTGGCATAATGTGTGTGTGATAGAGGAATGGGATGCTGGGAAGACAGACTGTTCTCTGAGCTTCTTTCTCAATTAGAAGGAGCCAGATATTATGCTTGTTGATTGAACGATTACGGTACAGAGTCACAAAAAGTTGAAACAGAAGAAAAATAAAAACAAAACAAAAATCCAGAAACTTCACCTCAATATTCTATCCACAAACTCGTCAAAAGTCTCTGACAGAACTCCTAATAGTGCTTGGTAAAATATGATTTTTTTAAACAGGGATGAGGTTCTTTGATAAGATGTAATAAAAGTACTTTAATTCAGTTAAAAATCAGCATAATGATGATGGTGTGGAACTCAATGGAGACTGAAGTGCTACTAAATTATGAAGAGAAAGAGGTTGTAAAAGGGAAATAGTCAAACTTGGAACACTGAGTTTATGCTCTAGACCCTGAAATGGCTACATTTTCAGGATACTCCAATTTCCTCTTGACTGGTTCACACACTTCTAGTTCCTTCTCTATCTCACCCTAAGGCCTCTTCGCCTCCCAGAAAGTGGGAAATGCCCCTCTTAAACAGATCAAATGAAGCAGGGAGAGAAACTATATATTTTAGTCTGAATCCCCCATCAGCTCAGAAAGAAGGCAGCATTGACCTAACTTAGCACCATATACCTTACCTTTCAGCTGGTACCTTTGTGTACCCTTGGCTGATGCCAGCAACTTAGCCCCATGTCTCCCACTCAGCTCTCCCAGGCTTCTTAGAACTCAGATTCCCAAGACAAAGCACAATTGAGGCCCAGTTAGTGCTCAAGTTTACTGAGAATTAAGCCATAGGCAGATACCATCAAAACACATTTCACTTGTGACCTTTCACAGCCAACGAATTGGATGGATTTTCCTTTGCCGGGATTGAATTTAAAACGACTTCCCAGGAGCGAAAGGTCAGCCCATGGAATCATGATATCCAGTTAAACACAGCTAAATAGAACATTTTAGCATGACAATAAATGGAGTTATATTTAGCTGATCTGGGAAACTATCTGGCCAAGGGAAAAGGAGGAGTACAGAGACTCCTCATCTACCACCCCTCCTCCCCCAGATGGAAAAAGTAATGGAGTAGTACAGACGAGCACAAAGGTGAGGAATTTTACTAAATCTGTCCAGTGAGACCACTTCTGCTTTCCCAACATTTACCATGTTCTGAGTAGGACGTTTTGGTTGAATTGCATAAAGGCTATATTGTCCTCTTGACACACACGTGAAATTCCTATTAGCATGACTGGAGCAAGATGGGCTCCAAAGGGAGAACATACCCTCAAATAACTTTCTAGGCAGCTTTGATTTCTAGATATGTATAAGGTGAAAGCACATTAGCCAAACTGGCTTTGATAACAAATACATTCTTTTTCAACGAGGAAAGACTGAAGGGAAAAAGTAGTTGGCACTCGTTTGCCCTTAACTTGAAATGCCCCATGCTATTTTGAAACAGCCTCATATTTTGCTGTTGTTAACTAACAGATGGTTTTGTTAGCTGATGACTGTTTCTCTAAATAACTCCCCACAATAAAAGGCTGTGACATATGAGAGCAAAATGGGGACGGTAAGTGGTAGCCTTTTACCTCCAGAATCTTACCTTGTCGTCCATCCTGAAATTTGATGTGTGTAATTGCAGCCACTGGGAAGGTGTGGAGTGCTATAGCATCACAGATCTGCCAACAGTTAGAAGAGATTATAGGTGTATGTTGTTTTCTTAGAAGGGAAAAAATATATTTAATTGAAACCAATTTAGAAATCAGGATCTCTGTGAGTTTAGAGTGAGAACGTTTTCAATGAAATACTGTTTCATTCTGGCTATGAGAGACCCACAACGTTCCTCTCCCAGGCTAAGTGTGCTATTTGATAGGGAATCCACTGTTTGTTCTTGTGCCCCAAGACCCTATCTACTACACAATGAAATGGTACCCTAGAATATAATCTACAGTGATTTAGCAAAAACCATCAGCCACAGCCTTGTGGAATCCATCTAATGTTGTTTCACTTAAGGTGACCCATCTCTCTGCTTATAAGGTCTTTTTCATATAAAGCTGCCTTCTTTCATTTAATTTTTTTTAAAAATATCACCTGATCTTTTCACTTATCTTTTATTCTGCCTTTGGACAGTCCAAAATGGGCATGACCCAACCTGCTTGGGCATAATATTGGCCACTTTCCAATCTCTAGCTGAGGGAAAAGAATGGCCGAAGGGCATTACTAAACTCAGAGAACTGATACTCAGGCCTCAAGCCCTTGGCTCCTAAAGGTCTATTTGGTCCAGCCACTTTGAATCTACCCTCAATCTGGGAAGATGTTTATACCATATAAATAAGAATATAGCCTTTGTATAATTCAACAAACAGGTCCTACATAGAACACGAAATCAGGATCCCTGTGAGTTTTGGGAATGAATTATGTAAATGTTAGGAAAGTTGCCATCTTACCTCTCCAACTTTATCTTGCTCTCTTCTCTCAATATATTGCTGACCTCTCAGTGTTCTCTTAATACCTTCCCCTAGCCTCTACTGTGTGGCACACTGATCTGTTATGCCCAGAATCCAAAGACAGTTCCATTTCCTGCTTATTGATTTAATCTCTCACACTTGGTTCAAAAGATTCCATAATGATTTTAGCCTACCACTAAAATAAATCAACTCAATCCGTATTCTTTCCCCATAGATGATCTCTCATCCAGGTCTGTGACCACTCATTACCACTCAACCCCACTCTGCTCTATACCCCTCTAGGACCATAACTCATTCCAAAAAGTCCATGTCTTCAAGAGGTCTGGATAAGCATAGATTACCTGAGACATTTCCTTTTAGGTACAGCTAGAATATTGTTGCAGTAATCCCATCATTGAGATGACAAGATAATGGTGAACTATAGTATGGCAGTGACAGTAGGAAGGAAGAAAAATAGTCGTATTCAAAATAAATTTTTGACAAGACGATAACTGGTTAACAAAAGGGAATAAAAAGAGGAAAAGATCAAGTATGACTTTCAGATTTCTGACTTGGAAAAGGTCTTTGACTGTGTCAATGTCTACTCACTGAAGACTCAAATTCTTGGGAGGGTAGGATTAGTCTTACCTCGGACACGTGTCCAAACAGTGCACATGACTCCCCCCCCAGAACAGCATGGAAGGAGGGAAGTGAAGTCCCCAGAAGGAAAACTGCAATGTTAGTAACAAAGAAAGGGTAAGGGCTGCTGGGTGGACCCGAACCACAGATCTCACCGTAGCCCATCTCAGAGAAATCGGTTCTGAACAGAAACAAGCTTTGGCTTATGAAACCCATTCATGCAATTCGACTCATATTGCCAATGCAGCATAAAATCTTACACTCTTAAAATTTTTAATTTAGAAAAAAATCTGATGTAAGAGCTCATACTCAAAAATATATTTCCCAACCCTGCCACTAAAAGCATTTTGCCTGCAGCGGGAGCAGCACATGTATACACAACTTGCCAACATGAGCCCTCATAAAGCAGAGATTATGGTTTCAAAGCACACTCAAAGGAACCAGGACTCCTTGGAAGATACCTGGCTTCACATCTTAGGACAGCAAAAATTACGATGGTGATGGTAATTCCTGTGGTTATAGCAGAACAAGACTCTTTCTAGGATGACAGAATGTGCTGAAACGACAACAGATCCAGCTGAAAGAGCTGCTACTCACCAAGCCATGATGATTCAAACATCCAAACGAAAGTATAATAACAGTTATGGTTAATTAGAACAATTGAGTCTGTGGAAGGTAGAATTCATTATAGCACCGAAACAGAAAAATTAATTTAGAATGCGTCCGGAGAGTCGGAAGTGGCGCTGTGCGCAGGCGCGGCAACGACGTTGGCGTTGCGCGCCCTCAGGTCTCTGTCATGAGGGCGGTCCGCTGAGCGCCTGGCCTCCTCTGAGCCCACCCTCTTGCGGGCAGCTGTCCCTATAAGGGTCTTCTCGGCCCTTGGTCCTTTCCTCTGTCGTTACGGGGAATAAGTCGCTTTCGAAACCAGGTAGCCCGCTCCCGGAAAGGGGACGGATATTTGAGACCCTCTCATCTTCCTTCCAGGGGACACTGCGCCCGGTGTCGGCGGCATCCGCGGGTGGCGGTTTTGTCAGGTGTCTGTCACCTTGACAAATGGCTAACGGACAGGACCATTGCTCTGGTGAACATGGACTTTTAGGACTAACCCTTGTGCGGTTGTACAGTACAAATCAAGGAAGGATGGTGGCGTCAATGCAGTACGTTATGAAGCTCGTGAGCTTGGGGTCACTAGAAAAATGTGGGCAGTTGAGGCTAAGTTCTGTCCGGATCGTCTACTGGCACAAATTCGTGAGTCCTGTGGGAAAAGCTGACCTCGCCGAGTACCGCGAGGCCAGTGTGGAAGTGATGGAGCTAAAGTCTCATTTTGCTGTGATTGAACGTGCCAGCCTTGACGAGGCTTATGGAGGCCTGACCAGTGCTGCACGAGAGAGACTACAAAAGCGCCAGGGTCAGCCTGTCAGCCGACTTGTTGCCGAGCACCTTGCATTGAGCAGCAGAAGGGACCGTTCAGAAAGGTACTTCCATAGAATCATATTGTTTGTGCTTCCTACCTTTGGAAACTGCTTTGTTTGGTCACTCTTCTCCTTCTTGGATTGATTGAAAGGAAACTTAAAACTACAGCCTG
Organism: Hippopotamus amphibius kiboko; assembly: GCF_030028045.1. Lineage (NCBI taxonomy): Eukaryota > Metazoa > Chordata > Mammalia > Artiodactyla > Hippopotamidae > Hippopotamus > Hippopotamus amphibius. Next base: position 157,796,882 of record NC_080191.1, read on the forward strand.
AATGAACCACAGGGACTCACGAGGAAGGATGTGCAGATTCCCTCATCTTTCCAGGTAAATGGATGTTGAGAAGTTGTGAAAGCAGCCATCCATTAGCTTTGTTTATGCTCAACTTTGTTGAACAAATTCTCTTAGTGCATCCGGTTTTTCACCTTGTGTTTGTGCCCTTTGAATCTCGTTTTAGACATCCATTTTTATCAGGAGTTCCTAAAGATATTCCTCTACATGTTTCTTTTACTTGCCTTATAGCTTCTTTTTAGGTATTTCAGCTATATGGAGTTTACCTTTTTATTTGATCTAAGGTAGGGAGCCACCTTAATTATTCTTATAGTAAGTCAGTTTTCCCAACAATTATTTATTAAACAATCCATTCTTTCTTAACTTCTTATATATAAGTTGGTCCGTTTCTGTAGTATCCCATTAGTCTGCCTGCTTCTGCTCCAGAAACATAGTTTTTATTACTGTTTGTAGTATTTCATAATATTTGATAAGGACTCCCCTCTGCTTTTGTTTTTCAAAACTGTCCTGGCTATTTATGCACCTTTATTGTTCAGTATGTGTTTTAGAATACATTAGTTGAATTCCTCAAAAATCCCGATGGAATTACATTGAATTTACATATTTAGAGAGGATGGTTATCTTAATGTTAAATTATTTCATCCATAAACATATTTCATCATTTTTTCAGGTCTTCATTATGTCCCTTTTAGTGATTTTTTAAGTTAAAAATTTTGATTTATAGTTCTGCTTCTTTTGAAATCTGGAATCCGGTATATTTTCCTTTTTCTCTCTCATCTAAACTTTTAATTGATATAATATACATAAAGTGTACAAATTGTGTACACTTTGATTAATTTTCAACCCACTTGTATGAGCAGCACCCCGATCAAAAAACATCAGAACTCTAGAAGCCATTAGCTGTCCCTACATTATCCAATCTCTCCTATATTACCACTGTCCTGATTTCTATTTAGCTTATATTTGAACTTTATAAAATAGAAATCATGCAGTATATACTGAGTCTGGCTTCATTGACTCAACATTGTCTTTGTGAGATTCATCCATTCTGTTGTATATAGTTGAGTTTGTTTCCTCTCTTTGCTCTGTGTATTCTATTGTATGAATATACTACAATTCACCCATTGTGATGGATATTTGGGTTGTTTTTAGTTTTGGACCACTAAGAATAGTGCTGCTATGAATATTCTTGTAGGTATCTTTTGGTGAACAAATGTATGGATTTCTGTGGGGTATATGACTAGAAGTGCTCAGCTGTGAATATTCAGCTTTAGCTTGCCTATAGTCAGCTTTGCTAGATACTACCAAAAGTTTTCCAAAATCATTGTACCAATTTATAATTCCACTAGCAGCATATGAGAATTCCACATCTTTGTCAACACTTGCTTTTTTCTCTTCTGCATTTCAACCATTTTGATAGGTATTTAGCGATATATTATGGTTTTAGTTTGTATGTTCCTGGTGTTAATGAAATTAAGCACCTTTTTGTCAGTTTGATGATCCTTCTTCTTTCATGAAGTGCCTGTTAGAAGTATTTGCCTCCCCCGCTCCCCTTTTTTTTGACTGAATTGTCTTGTCTCATTCAAGTATAGGACTTTATATATTCGGTATATGAGTTGTTATGAAATATATGTATTAAAATACCTTCTGATTTGTGGCTTGTTTTTCACTCTCTTAGTGGTGGCTTTTGATGTATAGAGGTTCTTAATTTTAACTTGGTCCAATTTGTCTTTTTTTTCTTTTATGGATAGTATTTTTTAATGTCCTGTTTAAGAAATCTTTACATACCTCAAGTTCATGAAGAAACTCTATGTTATTTTAGAAGCTTTATTGTCTTGCCTTTTATATTTACATTTACAACCCATTGTGTGTGTGACTGTAGGGTGTAAGGTAGCGTTCAAGATTCCTTTTTTTTAATTATATGAGTATCCAATAATAATATCTTTATTATTAAAGCTTTACTTTTTTTCTATAAAGGTCTTGCGCATTCATTATGTTAGTTCCTAGATGCTTTAATTTTTTTGTTGCTATTGTAATTTTGCATTTTTTTCAATTATGTTTTCCACTTGGTTAGTGATATGTAGGGCAATGATAAGTGATTTTTTTTTTAAGTTCATCTTTATTCACTTTATCTTCCTGACAAAAACTTGAGATATAATCTGCTTGAAAGTGCTTTAATAAATAAAATGTACTTGATGGTTTAAAATATTTCTTAGACTAGAATAAAATTAGGTCAGTAAAAACTTGCTTTTGTGGTAATATTAGATTATGGTAGTTCTAGATACCAGATATAAGGGAATCTTGGTCTTATTTGCTTTTAACCAAATATAATGAAAGTAGAATTCAGCTGGATATCCCACAGCAAAGCATTCTGCATCTACATGCTTTGTAAATACATGTGTATTTTTAATGTACAGCTATATACTTGTTTCTGTGTGTGCAGAAAAGAGTGAACACAGAAAACTTGAATAAGTCAAACAGATCCAGAAAAGGTAATTACAGTACCAACAACAAGGACTGAAAAACACCATTGGCCACAGATAATAACCAACTAGAAAAGAATATATCAGTTGATCAGTCTGCATGATCATACACAACAACAAAAATTTTTTAAAGGGGTGGACAGTGTGTTACATGATGAATAATTAGACCAAAATCCCAAAGAAGAGAATTAACTGAACAAACTTGATCCTTTGATGTCTGGTAGAGAAAATCTCTAGGTGACCTTACTAATTAAAATTAAATACTGATTTGATATATAATTTGGTTCCAGTAGTACAAAACTAGATTAATATATCAAAGTGGCAAGACAATACCCAATTTGGGGAAAGGAGACAATCCAAATTTGGCAATAAAAAAGATATAAACGGTATTGAGTATTTTTTTTTATGCAAAATTCCCTGGAATATGAAAGAAACCAGCCCCTCTAATACCAAGTCAAACCTGCAGCCAACCACATATTTTCACAGCCCCAGTTTTTACCTTCATTTCCACTGTGCTGTGTTGATAACGTATTAGCCTTCCTTAATCCTGTCCAAGTTGAGATGTGCTTTGCCTTCATTGAGACTAAGGTACAGTCTCCAAACCTACTACCATCTATAGGTTCTCTTTCATTAGAAATACATATTATTGATTATTCTGATATAAGGAAGGAGGGAAAAAGAAAAAAAATTTAAAGAAGGAAGGAGAGAGAGAAGAAAGAAGGGAAGGGAAAGGAAGAAGAAAGAGGGAGGGAGGGAGGGGAGGGAGGGAAGGAGAGGAAGAACATAAAGAAACCTTCTGAGACACCAGGTTGCTAAGAATTGGGAAATACTCATGAGCTACACAAGCTTATGAGATGATAGTTAAGTGGGAAATAATAATCATTTAATTGGTTTCCTTATAAATGTAGATTCTATTCAAAACACAGATCTGTCTGCCTTATTCATTCATATCATTAGTATCTAGAACAAAAGTGGCACGTAGTAAATGCTCAAAAATATTTGTAAAATAAATTGAATAGATGAATGAATTCATAAGTGTGGGTACTCAGGTCCAATTTTGCCATGAGGGTTGCTCAACATGATAGTTATTGTGAAGCTGTGTTAGTTCAGGTACTCCTGGAAGCAGATACAGAGATGGACTTAGACGAGCAAGAAATGTATTGGGGGAAATAAATTGCTGTGATTAGTAGGAAGGAAAAGGCTTTGTATCACAATGCTGTTTTGTCACTTGTGAATGGAGAGAGGAAAGGAAGGCGGATTGGGTAGGAAGAGCCTCAGACTGCAGTGTAGCTCAAGAAAATCTCAGCCAGGCCAATGGGGAAACCCCGAGCAAATATTAGAGGAGTCCCATATGGGGCCAAAATCACCTGGCTCTGCAGTATTTGGTGCACAGAACCCCTCCTTGGCTGTTATTGGCTGTGAGCAGCCCTAGAAGAGCATGAACTTGGAGTTGAAGACTGTGGAGGATCCCAACGTTGCAACATCTGGAGGTTGTCTGCTAATTACACTCTCAAGCAGATTCTTTCTTGATGGGGGATTGAGTGGCACACCTCCATGGCCATAGAAACTGAAAGGCTCCCTGTTTGTAATGGTGAGTCAACCAGATTCAATATCAACACTAAATCTTCTCTCCTCATTTCTACCATGAACTCTGGAAACTTTTTCTCCCTGAATACAGGAGATTATTCTATTCTTCCCATGCAATGTCTGCACGGATTTGGAATCTTTCATTTATGCAAATGTTTCTTTCACCAAGAGAGCTGACAGATGTCAACCTTTTAAATTACACATAGAAAGGGCAGCTCTGTTGCCAACCATCAAAGACTACAAGGTTATTCCATCATTTTACAAATATCCCCCACTTAAGTGGTAAACTTTCAGTAAATGTCCATATCTAGCTTGTAAACCAAAGCTGGCGTCTCTTTGCTTCCATACCTAATTCTGGGAAACTTCTTCCCTCTATTAGTCCAAAATGAGGGATAAGACACATGTACAAATAAGTATGATATGTATTTTATAGGTATATAATTTTTAAATATCCAAAATATCTAACAGTCACATAACACTATAATGTAGATAGTGAAAAGTGCTGATGAAGTACAAACATATGCAACGGAAGTTCAGAGAAAGGAAAGAGTACTTCAAACTGTGAGGACTGGAGGAGAGTTTCATGGAGATATCATTTGCTCTGGTCTTTAAAGATGAGTAAAATTTGTACATGTGGAGATGAGGTAAATGACATTGACAGAGGAAATCACATGCACAAGAGCATGAAGCCAATAAAGTACAACCTTGTGAAAAACAAAAACTCAGAGCATAGTAGTTTTCATGGCAGTAGGATCAATTAACTGACAAGTTTCAGGCAGTTCTTAGTTCCTAAGTTTGAAATCTAAGTTACTGTCAGCCTGCTAATCACTAGTACATGTACTATTATTATTGTCTTTTCATAAGTTTGACATCAGAAAAATTCACTTGAGCGTAGATCTGACCATTGCCTCTTGGCCATCAGGTCCATCCTGCCTTGAGGACACATTTTATTAGCATACACAACATATGCTAAAAGACTGAACTGAAGACACCCATAAAGTGTAGCTATTGCATGACAGATAGAGTGTTTAAAATAAGTTTAAGGTGTCATTAGTTCAAGTGGTGGCTCTGACACCAAATAGCTGCTCTTTTTGACTGATCTAAGAATGAACACATTCTCTCTATACGGTGTTCCATTAGCAATTTTAATTGCATGCTAAGCTTTATAATTTGTTGCTGTCATTTAGGTTCATGTACTGTACTAATATTTATTCTGCATATTATATAACACCTTATTAAGTTTATTGCCTGCTTTCTATAAAATTTTTTTATCAAACTTCATGTGAGAAGCTAACTTACATATCTATTAAAAGTAGTGCTTGAGTTACAGATTCTGTTAGTATTCTGAACAGAGTTTTTAAATTAAGTCTATGGAAGGAAAAAGGAGATGGTTTGCTTCCCAAATAGGAAAAAAAACTGTATAAACATCATATTACACAATATATATGCCCTGAGAACCATGAATAATATAAATGGTAATTACTTGGGTTGTCTTTTCCATGCCCTCCATGGAGTTGTCTCTGACAAATGGGACCAGAATATGTACCCTCCTTTAATTCACATTCAGTAAGTGAAGGGAGATTCACTGTAAGCGCCTAGCACAATGTCTCAGACATTAAAGCTTAATGAAAATGTTTAATGAAATAAATGTGTAATACTTAAGGTTTACTTTCTAAACATCCCCTCCATCACATTATATCACATAGTATATGCTCAATAAATCACAGTGATGGTAGAGACACAAATTCAAAATCTAATTGGAGAACAGCAGCAAATTTCTCATGACCATCTCACCACATATCATTGCCTCTCCTTTCATTCTTTCTCTACCTCTCAAAGGTAGAGACTTTTGGACTGCTCAAGCTCAAGATGGTGGAGTAGAAGGCTCACTCCTCCTTACAAAAACATCAAAATCACAACTAACTGCTAAACAACCATCCACAGAAAAACATTAGAACCTACCAAAAAAGATAGCCTGCAGCCAAAGACAAAGAAGAAGCCTCAACAAGACAGTAGGAGGGGCACAATCACGATAAGATCAAATCCCATACCCGCTTGTGGGCAACCCACAGTGGATGTACCATGGAGGCTTTCCCACAGGAGTGAAAGTCCTGAGCCCCACATCACGATTTCCAACCTGGGGATCTGCCAACAGTAAGAGTAACCCCCACAGAATCTGGCTTTGATAGCTAATGGGGTTTGATTGCAGGATATCCATGGGGCTGGGGGAAACAGAGACTCCACTCTCAGTGGGTGCACACAAGATCCCGTGAGCACCAGAACCCAGGGGAAAAAAATCAGTGATCTGATAAGAGACTGGGCAAGACCTACCTGCTAGTATTTGAGAGTCTCCTGTGGAGGCATGGGCTGGCTGTGGGTCACTTCAGGGACAAAGACACTGGCAGCAGCAGTTCTGGGGAATACTCATTGGTGTGAGCCCTCCTAGAGGCCACCATTAGCTTCACCCAACAGCCTATAGGCTTCAGTGTTTGGTTGCCTCGGGTCAAAGAACCCACAGGGTGAGAACACAGCCCCACCGATCAGCAGACAGGCTGCTTAAAGTTTTCCTGAATACAGCCTTGCCCAACAGAGGAACAAGACCCAGCCCCACCCACCAGTGGAGTCCCTCCCATCAGGAAGCATGCACAAGCCTCTCAGACCTAGCCTCAACTACCAGAGGGGAGACAGCAGAAGCAAGAAGAACTACAGTCCTGCAGCCTGGAGAATGGAAACCACAATCAAAGAAAGTTAGACAAAATGAGACAGCAGAGGAATATGTCCCAAATGAAGGAACAAGATAAAACTCCAGAAGAACAACTAAGTGAAGTGGAGATAGGCAACCTCCTGGAAAAAGATTCAGAATGATGATAGTGAAGATGATCCAGGACCTCAGAAAAAGAATGAAGGCAAGGATCAAGAAGATGCAAGAAATGTTTAACAAAGACCTGGAATAACTAAAGAACAAACAAACAGGGGTGAACAATACAATAATTGAAATGAAAAATACACTAGAAGGAATCATTTGCAGAATAACTGAGGCAGAAGAATGGATAAGTGACCTGGAAGACAGAATGGTGGAAATCACTGCCACAGAACAGAATAAAGGAAAAAGAATGGAAAGAAATTAAGACAATCTAAGAGACCTCTGGAACAACAGTAAATGCACCAACATTCACATTATAGGGGTCCTAGAAGAAGAAGAGAGAGAGAAAGTACCTGAGAAAATATTTGAAGATAAAATAGCTGAAAACTTCCCTAACATGGGAAAGGAAAGAGTCACCCAAGTCCAGGAAGCATAGAGAGTCCAAGACAGGATAAACCCAAGGAAGAACATGCCGAGACACCTAGTAATCAAATCAACAAAAACTAAATGCAAAGAAAAAATACTAGAAGCAGCACGGGAAAAGCAACAAATAACATAAAAGGGAATTCCCACAAGGTTATCAGCTAATTTCTCAGCAGAAACTCTGCAGGCCAGAAGGGAATGGCATGATATATTTAAAGTGATGAAAGGGAATAACCTACAAGAATATTCTACTCACCAAGGCTCTCATTCAGATTCGATGGAGAAATCAAAAGCTTTACAGACAAGCAAAAGCTAAAAGAATTCAGCGCCACCAGACCAGCTTTGCAACAAATGCTAAAGGAACTTCTCTAAGCAGAAAAAAGAAAAAGAAAGAAAACCACAACTAGAAACAGAAAAATTACTAATGGAAAAGCTCACCAGTAAAGGCAAACATACAATAAAGGTAGGAAAGCTTCCACACACAAATATGATATCAAAACCAGCAATTGTGAGGAGAGCACAAATGCAGGATATTGAAAATGTATATAAAATTAAGAGAGTAGCAACTTAAAACAGTTTTCTTTATGTGTAGACTGCTACATCAAAACCTCATGGTAACCGCAAACTGAAAATCTACAATAGATATACACACAAAAAGAAAAAAGAATCCAAACATAACACTAAAGTTAGTCATCAAATCACAAGAAAAGAGAACAAAAGAGGGAGGGAAGAAAAAAGACCTACAAAAACAAACCCAAAGCAATTAACAAAATGGCAATAAGAACATACATATCAATAATTACCCTAAACATAAATGAATTAAATGCTCCAAGCAAAAGACATAGACTGGCCGAATGTACACAAAAACAAGACCCATATCTATGCTGTCTACAAGAGACCCATTTCAGACATAGGGACACATAGAGACTGAAAGTGAGGGGATGGAAAAAGATATTCCATGCAAATGGAAATCAAAAGAAAGCTGGAGTAGCAATACTCATATAAGACAAATAGACTTAAAATAAAGACTGTTACAAGAGACAAAAAAGGACACTACATAATGATCAAAGGAACAGTCCAAGAAGAAGATAAAACAGTTGTAAATATATATGCACCCAATGTAGGAGCACCTCAATATATAAGGCAAATACCAATGGCCATAAAGGGAGAAACTGACAATAACACAATAATAGTGGGGGACTTTAACACCCCACTTTCATCAATAGGTCATCCAGACAGAAAATTAATAAGGAAGCACAGACCTTAAAGGACACGTTAGACCAGATGGACTTAACTGATATTTAGAGCATTCCATACAAAAGCAGCAGAATACACATTTTTCTCAAGTGCACATGGAACATTCTCAAGTGCACATGGGTTGATCACATGCTGGGCTACAAAGTGAGCCTCAGTAAATTTAAGAAAACTGAAATCATATCTACCATCTTTTCTGACCACAATACTATGAGATTAGAAATCAACTACAAGAAAAAAACTGTAAAAAACACAAACATGAGGAGGCTAAACAGTATACTTGCTACTAAACAACCAATGGATCACTGAAGAAATCAAAAAGGAAATTAAAAAATACCTAGAGACAAATGAAAATAAAAGCACAATGATCCAAACCCTGTGGGATGCAACAAAAGCAGTTCTAAGAGAGAAGGTTGTAGCAATACAATATTACCTCAGGAAACAAGAAAAATCACAAATAAACAAGCTAACCTTACTAAGCTAACCTAAAGCAATTAGAGGAAGAAGAACAAACAAAACTCAAAGTTAACAGAAGGAAAGGAATCATAAAGACCAGAGCAAAAATAAATGGCATAGAGACCAAGAAAACAGTAGAAGTGATCAATGAAACTAAAGCTGGTTCTTTGAAAAGATAAACAAAATTGATAATTGTTAGCAAGACTCATCAAGAAAAAAAGAGAGAGGGCTCAAACCAATAAAATTAGAAACGAAAAAAGAGAAGTTACAATAGACACCACAGAAATACAAATGATCTTAAGAGACTACTGCAAGCAACTACATGCCAATAAAATGGACAGCCTGGAAGAAGTGGACAAATTCTTAGAAAGGTACAATATCCCAAGACTGAACCAGGAAGAAATAGAAAATCTGAACAGACCAACCAGTACTGAAATTGAAACTGATTTAAAAACTCCCAACAAACAAAAGTCCAGGACCAGATGGCTTCACAGGCAACTTCTATCAAACATTTAGAGAAGAGTTAACAGCTATCCTTCTGAAACTATTCCCAAAAATTTCAAAGGAAGGCATACTCCCAAACTCATTCTATGAGGCCATTATCACCCTGATACCAAAACCAGACAAAGATAACACAAAAAAAGAAAATTACAGACCAACATCACTGATGAATTTAGATACAAAAATCCTCAACAAAATACTAGCAATCCAAATCCAAGAATATGTTAAAAGGATCATACACCATGACCAAGTGGGATTTATCCAGGGATGCAAGGATTTTTCAGTATCCACAAATTAGTGTGATATACCACATCAACAAACTGAAGAATAAAAACTATATGATCATCTCAATAGATACAGAAAAAGCTTTTGATGAAATTCAACACCCATTTATGATTTATAAAAAAACTCCAGAAAGTGGGCATAGGGGAAAAATACCTCAACATAATAAAGGCCATATATGACAGACCTACAATTAATATCATACTCATTGGTGAAAAGCTGAAAGCATTTCCTCTAAGATCAGGAACAAGACAAGGATGTCCACTCTTACCACTTTCACTCAACATAGTTTTGGAAGTCCTAGCCACAGCAATCAGAGAAGAGAAAGAAATAAAAGAAGTCCAAATTGGAAAGAAGTAAAACTTTCAGTGTTGGCCGATGACAATACTATACATAGAAAATCCTAGAGATGCTACTGGAAAACTACCAGAGAACATCAATGAATTTGGTAAAGTTCCAGGACACAAAATTAATACACAGAAATCTGTTGTATTTCTATACAGTGAGCGCCAGAGTCAGATAATCCTGGGTTTGAACCCCAGCTCTTTTGTCTTATATGTTATTCAATCTGTGCCTCTGATTCTTGAGCTATGAAATAAGGTAATAATACATATTTTATAAGGTCATTGTTAGGGTTAAATGGAAAATGTATATATAGCATCTTGTATAAAGTAGGTACTCAATAAATGGTTGTTTTTATTCCTAAATTATTTCATTTGTTTTTCTTATTTTCATTCAATATCCTTTAAAATTGCCCTAGAATAAGCAGTTACATGCACATTTAGCAACAGCATTCCTAAAACTCTCTTGTCATGTCACTTCATCATTGGTATGTGTAGCAACCTTCAAGTCAGTCATCAGAGTCAACCAATTAAGCATAGGTTTTCTTAGAACACAACTTAAGGAAGTGACATGTCTGTCACACAGTGTGTGTTTCAGATGGTGAGTTTTACATTTTAAAATAAAAGAACCCAGAGTCTGAGTTGTGAATAAATTACTGCTACTTTAAAATGCCTTTTTAAAGTCTTGTGTTTCTTATCACTTCTGATGAATAAAAATACTAAACAAGTGGAGAGGTGACAGGGAAGAAATTAAATTGATGGTGTTAATTTATGACCTTGTTTCATCTGTTGTTGAAGAAAAAAATCAACATAGAATGGGTGAGGAAGTACAAGAGGGAATGAGAGATACATTTGGCATTGTAGTATATCAAGATACTGGTATCTATAGCTCATTTTTTTAAAGTCACTGAAAATATACAAATTTTAGAAAGTAAATGAGGAACTTCCCATCAAGAAGCTTATACCAAATAAATTAATATTTTGTTTAACACAAATATAAAGATGTATTCAGATGCCTAGCATATAGTGTCAGTAATAAACCTAGAAGTCATATAATCCAACATAATTTCTCCAAGATATATACTGACTTCATGTCCTTTTACATCTATATAAAGCAGCAGAGAGAAACAAATTCTTGGTTTATTCAAATCAGTGTAAGTTGGTTGATTTTCCTATCTTGTCTCCCTGAAGTAAAGAAAAAGTAATTAGATGATTTCTGAAAAATTAAACCATAGTTACTAAAATCTTCAAAATGAGTCCTGCTTTATATGTTTGTTTTTGTTGTGGTTGTTTTATGTTACTGTTGCGTAAAAGGAAATCTACTTTTTAAAAGATGTCCAGGATGATCTGAGAATGAGTGAGATAGATCCAATTAAGACCTCATTACAATGGAACATAATGTCTTCAAAGAAAAACTCCAAGGCACACCTAGCCAAACATCAGGGGTTCATTCTCCCAGAGGGTGGAACTGTCTGTGACGGTAAAGAAAAAAAAGACCTATATTCTCAAGGTCAATGAACCAGAGGTGCAAATATAGTTAACGATGTGTTTTTACAACAAGTCCCTGCTTTTGCTTTCATCCTTACTGAGACCGTGGTCATTTTGACATTTCCATATTTGATGCTAACCTAACAGCTAATGTGTGTTTTTAAATGGAATAGCTAAAGAATTTTAGAATAGAAGCTTTACCACAATGCAGCTTTTAAATATACTTTCAACTATTGTTTGATCTTTTTGCAAGGAAAACTTCTTATGAACTCTAAAGTATTCTTTCATCTATTCCACTTTAGGTGACCTGTTCATTTTATTTTTACCTTCATCATGCATATCCATCACAAAAAAAATATATGCTTTATTTGTTTTATCCAGTCACAGCATTTCATTTTCAATTTGAGCTTATATGTTCTCTGGGTGTACATAATGTCAAAAAAGATAGATTTGCATGTCTTACCTGATTTGCAATTAGGGTTATTAAGCAGCAATATATCCAGGAAAGATTTTGTGTAAGCTAGGTTCTGCGCTCCTTGGCAACAAGTAAAAAGAAAGAAATCCAGGACATTTCCTTCACAACAATCTCCTTCCATCTTATAGTCTTTTGTTGAGTCTTTTCATTTTAGATTTTCTTCCCAAGAAAGTAGGTAGATATGACTGCCGGCATCCATAGAGCCTTTTGTTAATACTGTAATGACAGAAGTAGACCATTGAAAGATGTGCTTGAAGTATGCAATTTCCAGTTTCTTTTGAGTGATTCAATATACACTCTTTGCTTTCAATTCAGACTAAACACAATCAAAATATACCTCTAGAAATTATGAATTTTATGCTTTCCAATTCCACATTTCCCATTTTCGTAGAACTGAAAAAGGAGGTTATCAATATTACACCAAGGAAAGTGTGGGAAGGAGGGGATCTCCTTTCTTTTTTAATAATCCATAAGAACTCCATTACATTCATGGTGATTAAGAAAAATCATCCCATTTTTATCATGATATCAATAATCCCATTTTTATCATGATACTACTTCATTGTATAATGTACCCAAAATATTGGATGACACACTCTGGCCATGCTGCTAGAGTAATTTTTACTATCCAAATATAGTGATATGAATACTTAGAAGAAAAGTGGAGATTGGCATATTGATTCCAAAATGGATTTTGCTACATATTTCCAAGTACTTCAAAACCTAACACTTAATTCTGGAAAGTAATGTGCTAATCATTTTTTTCAATAATTAGGAAAAAATGCCTAATAAAAGGACACATGGTTAATATTTTTAACCTCTGATTTTGTTTTATTTTATTTTAGGTTAACCAGCTTTTTCTCACATTAAAGAGGAAATCAACACTGATTACTGGGATCCAGTGGAGGCCCTAGTCAAAGGTATTCCCCTTTAAAGTGATGCTTAACATTTTGTTGTTTAAGGATCATCCCTGTCTACTCAGTGGTAGCAGTTCATATTAACAGTCGTTTATGATGGAATGGGTTTTAGAGGATTTTAAACAAAATTTTGGCAAAAAAATTTTGGGGAAGAATGCCTGAATGCACTAAGAAATTCAGAATACCTGGAAATTTGGTGTTGATAGGGTAACGGCTCTTAACTTTTTCACCTCCAATGACATATTTTATTATTTATATTGTTCACCATAACACATAAATTTCTACAGTAATATAATGGCTAATCAGATCTTCTCTTTCAGTGTTTGATGAAGCTTTAGGAAAATTATCAAAGCCTAGTGAATTTGGGCTTAAGTGCACATGGGAAGGTTGGCGATTGGAGATTATTACCAATTTAATATCTTTAAGAGTTATTGAATTACTTAATTTTCCATTTATACTTGAGTCAATTCTGGTAATTTACATATTTATAAAAAATCATTCACTTCATTTAAATATCAAAGTTATTGATTTAAAGCTATTTATATTAGTCACGAGATTTTTTTTGTCTCTGTAATTATATCTCTTTGACCTTAGTATTGTTTTTATTTGTACCTCTACCTTTTGATTTTCTTGATCAGTTTTTCTAGATTAGTCTATTTTTAAAGTACTTATAAAACATTTGTAAAATTTACCATCCAGTGGGCTACATAGGATAATCAAAATAGAAAAAATAGATATCATAAAGATAAATGCTTAGAAAATAATGTGTTCTTTATATATATTTTTAATTGTAGTTGCTATATAATATGTTACAAATTTACAGTATAGTGATTCACAATTTTTTAAAGGTTACACTTCATTTATAGTTATTATAAAATATTGGCTGTATTCCCCATGTTGTACAATATATTCTTTTTCTTCAATTTGATAGTTGATGCATTTATTCTTTTCTTATCCAGTTTTTTTGTTGATGTATAGTAAATTTGCAATGTGTTAGTTTTAGGTGTACAGCAAAGTGATTCAGACATATATATAAAAGTCCTTGTTGTTTATCTATTTTATATATAGTAGTGTGTATATGTTAATCCCAAACTCCTAATTTATCTCTCCCCTCCTTTCCCCTTTAGTAACAATAAGTATGTTCTCTATGTCTGTGAGTCTATTTCTGTATTGTAAATAAGTTCATTTGTTTCAGGATTTCCCTAGCAGTCCATGCTTCCAATGTAGGGGGTATGGGTTCAATCCCTGGTTGGGGAACTAAGATCCTGCAAGCCTTTGGGTGTGGCCAAAAAAAAAGTTCATTTTTTTTAGATTCCATGTGTAAGTGATATCATATGATATTTGTCTCTCTGTCTGATTTACTTCACTTAATATGATAATCTCTAGGTCCATCCATATTGCTACAAATGGCATTATTTCATTCTTTTTTATGGCTGAGTTATATTTTATTGTGTATATATGCCACATTTTTATTCATTCATCTGTGGACGGACACTTAGATTACTTCCATTTCTTGGCTCTGGTAAATAGTGCTGCTGTGAACACTGGAGTGAATGTATCTTTTTGAATTAGAGTTTTCTAGATATATGCCCAGGTATGAAACTGCAGGATCATATGGTAACTCTATTTTTAGTTTATTAAGGAATCTCCATACTGTTTTCCATAGTGGCTGTAACCAATTTACATTCCCACCATCAGTGTAGGAGGGTTTCTTTTTCTCCACATCCTCTCCAGCATTTGTTATTTGTAGACTTTTTAATGATGGCCATTCTGATTAGTGAGGTGATACCTCATTGTAGTTTTGATTTGCATTTCTCTAATAAGCATCTTTTCATATGTCTGTTGGCCATCTGTATGTCGTCTTTGGACAAATGTCTGTTTAGGTCTTCTGCCCATTTTTTTTATTGGGTTGTTGGGTTTCTTTTTATATTAAGCTGTATGAGCTATTTATATATTTTGGAAATTAATCCCTTGTCTTTCACATCATTTGCAAATATTTTCTCTCAGTCTCTGGTTGTCTTTTTGTTTTCTGGGTGGTTTCCTTTGCTGTGCAAAAGCTTTTTAAGTTTAATTTGGTCCCATTTGTTTATTTTTGTTTTTATCTCCATTACTCTAGGAGACAGATCCAAGAAACTATTGATGCAGTTTATATCAAAGAGTGTTCTGGGTATGCTTTCCTCCAAGAGTTTTATAGTATCTGGTCTTACACTTAGGTCTTTAGGCCATTTTGATTTTATTTTTGTATATGGTGTTAGAGAATGTTCTAATTTCATTCTTTTGCATGTAGCTATCCAGTTTTCCCAGCACCACTTATTGAAGAGACTGTCTTTCCTCCATTGTCTATTTCTTTTTATATTTTCACATTTTCATATTTTAAGTTTTTGAGTGTATTTATAATAGCTTTTTTAACATCTTTGTCAGCTAATGTCCTCATCTCTGTCTTTGCTGGATCTATTCTATTAACTAATTTTTTTCTAGTTATGGGTCACATTTCCTGTTTCTTTCCATGTGTAGTCATTTTTGATGACTAGACAATTTTTTTTAATTGTCATATTGAGTGTCTGGATTTTGTTGAGTGTCTGGGCTTTTTTCTTTTCCTTTAAAGAATATTGAGTCTTGTTCTATAGGGCTGTTATGTTACTTGCAGACAAGCCTGGTCCTTTTAAGGCTTGTTTTTAGGCTTTCTAGGGTGGGTCTAGAGTAGCCATTTTTGTAAAGTTACTTAGCCCGGGAAGTAGTTAATGCTTACGGTTGAGAGTTGGAATGGAAAATTTGATGCTTTATTAAAACATGAAGGTCTTCAGCCTGCCTTTTGATCTTATTACTACATAAATGTATCTAGATATTTAAAGAAAAAAATTATATAACAGTACAGTATTTCAAGAGATATAGAGGTTTTGGTTCAAGATGGCAGAGTAGAAGGACGTGTGCTCACTCCCTCTTGCAAGAGCACCAGAATCACAAGTAACTGCTGAACAATCATTGAGAGGAAGACACTGGAACTCACCAAAAAAGACACCCCACATCCAGAGACAAAGGAGAAACCGCAGCGAAACATTAGGAGGGGCACAATTGCTATAAAATCAAATCCCACAACCACTGGGTGGGCAACTCACAAACTGGAGAACAGTTATACCACATAAGTTCACCCACAGGAGTGAGGGTTCTGAGCCCCACATAAGGCTTCCCAGCCTGGGGGTCTGGCAATGGGAAGAGGAATCCCCAGAGAATCAGACTTCAAAGGCCAGCGGGATTTGATTGCAGGACTTCCACAGGACTGGAAACAGAGACTCCATCTTGGAGGGCACACAAAAAGTAGTGTGTGCACCAGGACCAGGGGGAAGGATCAGTGATCCTATAGGAGACTAAACCAGACCCACCTACTGGTGTTGGAGGGTCACCTGCAGAGGTGCGGGGTGGCTGTGGCTCACCATGGAGATGGGGACTTTGGCAGTGGGGGTTCTGGGAAGTGCTCATTGGCATGAGCCCTCCCAAAGTAGGCCATTAGCCTGGCCAAAGAGCCTGTAAACTCCAGTGCTGGGTTGCCTCAGGCCAAACAACCAACAGGGTGGGAACTCAGCCCCACCCATTGGCAGACAAGCAGATTAAAGTTTTACTGAGCTCTGCCCACCAGAGCAACTCCCAGCCCCACCCACCACCTGTCTCTCCCATCAGGAAGCGTGCACAAGCCTCTTAGATAGCTTCATCCACCAGAGGGCAGGCAGCAATAGCAAGAACTATAATCCTGCAGACTGTGGAACAAAGACCACAGCCACAGAAAGATAGAGAAAATGAAAAGGCAGAGGACTTTGCACCAGATGAAGGAACAAGATAAAACACCAGAAAAACAACTAAGTGAAGTGGAGATAGGCAGCCTTCCAGAAAAAGAATTCAGAAGAATGATAGTGAAGATGATCCAGGACTTCGAAAAAAGATGGGATGCAAATATCGAAAAGATGCAAGAAGAATTTAACAAAGACCCAGAATAATTAAAGAACAAACAGAGATAAGCAACACAATAACTGAAATGAAAAATACACTAGAAGGAACCAATAGCAGAATATCTGAGGCAGAAGAATGAATAAGTGACCTGGAAGACAGAATGGTGGAAATCACTGATGTGGAAAAGAATAAAGAAAAAAGAATGAAAAGAACTGAAGACAGCCTTAGAGACCTCTGGGATAACATTAAACGCACCAACATTCACATTATAGGGGTCCCAGAAGGAGAAGAGAGAGAGAAAGGACCTGAGAAAATATTGGAAGAGATTATAGTTGAAAACTTCCCTAACATGGGAAAGGAAATAGCTACCCAAGTCCAGGAAGCACAGAGAGTCCCAGGCAGGATAAACCCAAGGAGAAACACACCAAGACATATAGTAGTCAAATTGACAAAAATTAAAGACAGAGAAAAGTTATTAAAAGCAACAAGGGAAAAACGACAAATAACATACAAGGGAACTCCCATAAAGTTAACAGCTGATTTCTCAGCAGAAACTCTGCAAGCCAGAAGGGAGTGGCACGATATATTGAAAGTGATGAAAGGGAAGAACTTACAACCAAGAATACTCTACCCAGTAAGGATCTCATTCAGATTCGACAGAGAAATCAAAAGCTTTACAGACAAGCAACAGCTAAGAGAATTCAGCACCACCAAACCAGCCCTACAACAAATGCTAAAGGAACTTCTCTAGGAAATACAAAAGAAGACAAGGACCTATGAAAACATCTGGGAAGACATTCAGGAGTCTTTCTGAAACCTTGAAAATGTTAAAGTATGTGGGCCAAGCGACTGGATGCAGAATGTCCTGCTTGAGCAGTGGAGGACCTAAGGGTGCTGGGCGTGGAGACTATGGGGGCATAGGCAGAAAATTGACCCTCTCTGGGGGCACAGCCCCTTTCTCACTGCATTCCTCATATCACCCTGTTTGGCCCTGGAGGATGGCTGGTTAGCCAGAGACGGGTAAGATTCCTCAGGGGAGGAACAACCTAAGACAAGCACAGCTGCAGAGGGGCCAACAGGGGTGGGGCACAGACCCTTAATCCTTCTGAGAGAGGTCTCCTGCCCCCAGGGCTGCTTTGCTCTCCACGCCCAGCTCAAATCGGCACCCTGCTCAGATCCACACCTGCTCAAATCGGACCCAGGAGGCAAACAAAGATCATTGCCCCAGTCATGTGAGGCCTTTGATTGTTTATGGGATTAACCTGGGAGTGTTAGACCCTTAGGCTATGCCGAGAACTCAATAAAAGCAATGTGGGCTCAACCAGCAAGGCTCTTGATCCTAGAGGGCTTGAGTCCCCCGGTCCCATCTTTCTCTTCAGTCTGTGTCTGTGTCTTCTTCAAGCTTGTGGCACCCGTCACTCACCTCAAGTCGCCAAGCTGGTCTTGGCAAAAACAAACCCAAAACAATTAAGAAAATGGTAATGCGAACATACATATTGATAATTACTTTGAATGTAAATGGACTAAATGCTCCAACCAAAAGACACAGACTGGCTGAATGGATACAAAAAAAAAAAAAGACCCATATATATGCTGTCTACAAGAGACCCATTTCAGACCTAGGGACATATACAGACTAAAAGTGAGGGGATGGAAAAAGATAATTCTATGCAAATGGAAATCAAAAGAAAGCTGGAATAGCAATACTCATATCAGATAAAATAGACTTTAAAATAATGTTGAAAGAGACAAGAAAGGACACTACATAATGATCAAGGGATCAACCCAAGAAGAGGATATAACAATTATAAATATATATACACCCAATATAGGAGCACCTTAATACACAAGGCAAATGCTAACAACTATAAAAGAGGAAATCAACAGTAACACAATAATAGTGGGGGACTTTAACACCCCACTTACACCAATGGACAGATCATCCAGACACAAAATTAATAAACACAAGCTTTAAATGACACAATAGACCAGATAGATTTAATTGATATTTATAGGACATTCCATCTGAAAACAGCAGATTACACATTCTTCTCAAGTGCACATGAAACATTCTCCAGGATAAATCACATCTTGGGTCACAAATCAAGCCTTGGTAAATTTAAGAAAATTGAAATCATATCAAGCATCGTTTCCAACCACAACATTATAAGATTAGAAATCAATTACAGGAAAAAAAATTGTAAAAAACACAAATACATAGAGGCTGAACAATATGCTACTAAATAATGAGGAGATTACTGAAAAAAATCAAAGAGGAAATCAAAAAATACCTAGAAACAAATGACAATGAAAACACAATGATCCAAAACCTGTGGCATGCAGCAAAAGCAGTTCTAAGAGGGAATTTTATAGCAATACAATCCTACCTCAAGAAACAAGAAAAATCCCAAATAAACAATCTAACCTTACACCTAAAGAAACTAGAGAAAGAAGAAGAAACAAAACCCCAAATTAGTAGAAGGAAAGAAATCATAAAGATCAGAGCAGAAATAAATGAAATAGAAACAAAACAATAGCAAAGATCAATAAAGCTAAAAGCTGGTTCTTTGAGAAGGTAAACAAAAGTGATAAACCTCTAGCAAGACTCATCAAGAAAAAGAGGGAGAGCACTCAAATCAATAAAATTAGAAATGAAACAGAAGTTACAATGGACACTGCAGAAATAAAAAGCACCATAAGAGACTACTACAAGCAACTATATGCCAATAAAATGGACAATCTGGAAGAAATGGACAAATTCTTGAAAGGTATGACCTTCCAAGATTGAATTAGAAAGAAATAGAAAATATGAACAGACCAATCACAAGGAATGAAATTGAAACTGTGATTAAAAATCTCCCAACAAACAAAAGTCCAGGGCCAGATGGCTTCACAGGTGCATTCTATCAAACATTTAGAGAAGAGCTAACACCCATCCTTCTCAAACTCTTCCAGAAACTTGCAGAGGAAGGAACACTTCCAAACTCATTCTACAAGGCCATCACCTCGCTGATACCAAAACCAGACAAAGATACTACAAAAACAGAAAATTACAGACCAACATCACTGATGAATTTAGATGCAAAAATCCTCAACAAAATACTAGCCAACAGAATCCAACAACACATTAAAAGGATCACACACCATGATCAAGTGGAATTTATCCCAGGAATGCAAGGATTCTTCAACGTATGCAAATCAATCAATGTGATACACCATATTAACAAATTGAAGGATAAAAATCACATGATCACCTCAATAGATGCAGAAAAAGCTTTTGACAAAATTCAACACTCATTTATGATAAAAACTCTCCAGAAGGTGGGCATAAAGGGAATCTACCTCAACATAATAAAGGACATATATGACAAACCCACAGCAAACATCATTCTAAATGGTGAAAAGCTGAAAGCATTCCCTCTAAGATCAGGAACAAGACAAGGATGTTCACTCTCTCCACTACTATTCAACATAGTTTTGGAAGTCCTTGCCACAGCAACCAGAGAAGAAAAAGAAATCAAAGGAATCCAATTGGAAAAGAAATAAAACTGTCACTGTTTGCAGATGACATGACACTATACGTAGAAAATCCTAAAGATGCCACCGGAAAACTACTTTAGCTAATCAATGAATTTGGTAAAGTTGCAGGATACAAAATTAACACACAGAAATATCTTGCATTCCTATATACTAACGACAGAAGATCAGAAAGAGAAATTAAGGAAACATTCCCATTCTCCATTGCAACAAAAAGAATAAAATACCTAGGAATAAACCTACCTAAGGAGGCAAAAGACCTGTACCCAGAAAACTGTAAGACAGTGATGAAAGAAATCAAAGACAACACAAACAATTGGAGAGATATACCATGTTCTTGGATTGGAATAATCAACATTGTGAAAATGACTATATTATCCGAAGCAATCTACAGATTCAACACAATCCCTATCAAATTAGCAATGTTATTTTTTACAGAACTAGAAAAAGAAATTTTACGATTTGTATGGAAATGCAAAAGACCCTGAATAGCCAAAACAATCTCGAGGGGAAACAAACTGAGCTGGAGGAATCAGGCTCCCTGACTTCACACTATGCTACAAAGCTACAGGAATCAAAACAATATGGTTCTGGCACAAAAACAGAAATACAGATCAATAGAATAGGATAGAAAGCCCAGTGATAAACTATGGTCACTAATCTATGACAAAGGAGGCAAGAATATACAATGGAGAGAAGACAGCCTCTTCAATAAGTGGTGCTGGGAAAACTGGACAGCTACATGTAAAAGAACAAAATTAGGACACTCCCTAATGCCATTCACAAAAATAAACTCAAAATGGATTAAAGACCTAAATGTAAGGTCCTACAGAGGAAAACATAGGAAGAACACTCTTTGACATAAATCACAGAAAGATCTTTTTTGGCCCACCTCCTAGAGTAATGGAAATCAAAACAAAAATAAATAAGTGGGACCTAAGGAAACTTCAAAGCTTCTGCACAGCAAAGGAAACTATAAGCAAGACGAAAAGACAACCCTCAGAATGGGAAAAAATATTTGCAAACAAATCAACAGACAAAGGATTAATCTCCAAAATATAAAAACAGTTCATACAGCTCAATATCAAAAAAAAAAAAAAAAGAAAATAACCCAATCAAAAAATAGGCAGAAGACCTAAACAGTCATTTCTCCAAAGAAGACATACAGATGGCCAAGAGGCACATGAAAAGCTGCTCAACATCACTCATTATTAGAGAAATGCAAATCAAAACTACAATGAGGTATCACCTCACACTGGTTAGAATGGCATCACCAGAAAATCTACAAACAATAAATGCTGGAGAGGGTGTGGAGAAAAGGGCCATAGCCACTATGGAAAACAGTATGGAGGTTCCTTAAAAAACTAAAAACAGAATTACCATATGACCCAGCAATCCCACTACTGGGCATATACCCAGAGAAAACCATAATTTAGAAAGACACATGCACCCAGTGTTCATTGCAGCACTATTTACAATAGCCAGGACATGGAAGCAACCTAAATGTCCATCAACAGATGAATGAATAAAGAAGATGTGGTACATATATGCAATGGAATATTACTCAGCCATAAAAAGGAATGAAATTGGGACATTTGTAGAGACATGGATGGACCTAGAGACTGTCATGCAGAGTAAAGTAAGTCAGAAAGAGAAAAACAAATATATATTAATGCATATATGCAGAATCTAGAAAAATGGTACGTATCAACCAGTTTGCAAGGCAGAAATAGAGACACAGATGTAGAGAACGAACATATGGACACTAAGGGGGAAAGTGTGGTGGGGGTGGGGGGAGGTTGGGGTGGGATGAACTGGGAGATTGGGATTGCCGAATATACGTTACTAATAAGAAAAAAATATCAATTTGTACACTTTAAATATATGCAGTTTACTATATGTCAATTATGTCTCAATAAAAGTTCTTAAAACAAAAAAAAAGCTCTTAGCCCTAATACTAAGGTGCAACCCTTTTGAAATCACTGATAAATTCCCTGGCTGTTGAAGGAAATCTCTCTACTCTGCGTGCCTCCGCTCAAATATTTCCTAGCCCCTATTATAGCTTCCTTATAGTTGAAATTTCCCTAATAATTTGTATTTATCCATCTGCATGGATTCTCATGCTATGAATATGTAGCTTGCCATTCAGGCAGACTCAAGGAGACTCACAGACAGATCTCTGAAGCTCTTTCTCTGCACACCTCTTGTCTCTCTATGCTCTGCTCTGAAAATTCCAGCTGCTTCAAAATCCTGAAACTTTGATCTCTGTCTGCTCAATTCAGTAAGACTGCTGTGCTCTTTTTAAGTTTCCCATTTCTGTGCCATAGAATGTAAATAAAGTGCCTCTAGGAAAAAAGCCAATATGATCATCAAGCAAACTTTATGTGTTTCATTCCTCTCAGGGGTCATATTCCTATGTTGCCTATTGTCTAATATCTGAGAATAATTATTTAATATACTTTGTCCAGTTTTCTAGCTGTATACAGTGAGAGGGTAAATACAGCTCTAGTTACTCAACTATGGATTAAGAGTGGGGTCATGACTATGTTTTTTAGTTCTAAGGTTCCTAATCAACCTCTTTTCGTATCCACCTGTTCTATTTTACTCCTTCCTGTTTTTGTTTCAAAATTTCTTGCTTTTGTAAAAAACTAAGTTATTTTTTCACTTATCTCTTTAACTATCCTAAACATATTTATTAGAAAGTCTTTGTCACACTAATTCCATCTGTGATGAATTCATGTTTCAATTAGTTATTTTCCTGACTTTCATAGAATTTGCTTTATTTGTGTTTGGAATATAGTTTGTAGGTTCATTTGAATAGAAAGATTTTAAGTGAGTTTTGCATTCAGGACAGAATAGTGAAGTGATTAGCATATGTGCTCTGAGCTTAGACTTCTAGGTTCAAATTTAAGGTCTGCCACTCGTTGGCCAAGTGATCTTGGCAATTTATTTAGCCTCTCTGTGGCTCGGTTTCCTCATTTGTACAATGGGATAATAATAATAATAACAATAACAACAACAATAAGAAAAATAAAAATACTGACTACCTCATAGAGTTCTTCAGATGATTGCATGAGTCATATATTCTATGTTTATAAATCACTCTGTGCCTTCCATATAACAAAAGTTTAACAAATGGCTCTTGATATTTTTATGGTTCTTTCTCTCACTCACTCTGTCTCTCTCTCTCTCTCTGCGCTTGTATTTACCCATGGGCATCTAGCACTTTTGAGGTTGCCTCCCACCTGCCTGCCAGGCTCCTGCTCCAGAATTGTTGTACATTGCATTTTAGAGCTCTTCTCTAATAGTGATAAACAAGTGATAGATTTCCTTTGTGCTACCTTCCTCTCACTAAACGACTCCTCACCTTCCTGGAACCTGACACCTGCTTAAGCCAGAGCCCCTGGTAGTGATCAAGAAGGGGACTTCGCAGTCTAGTCCCTGAGTTAAAACTGTTTGTCTTACTCTGACTGCTTATTTCATGGAATCATTTCCCCACAGGACTCCTAAAGCCACTGCCTATTTCTAGGTCTGGAGTGTCCAGGCTTGTGAAATCGGCCCCCCACTGGTATACAGTGATATTTATCTTGAATTTTCATCTACCTCTGTCTACGGTTTTCTGTTTTCATATTCTGTCTACCATTGCTCTCTTATTTGGAGTGAAGTGAGTAGAAACTCATCGAGCCATCCTGACTGGAAATCTTCCCCCCTTCTCTTTTTTTCCTCTCTTTTACTTTTTAAAATTTATCCTTTTCTTCTCTTTTTCCTACTTCTTCATGCATTTTCTAAATAAAGGCTAAAAATGCATAGTAAACATAATTTAAAAGGTAAAGAAATAGAGACTTCCGTTTTCACAGAATTTTTTTTGTTTCCACTCTTCTTCTGTCATCTTTTATAATGCTCATACTAATAATGCAGAAAACATAGCTAATATTTTGTATATATACTGAGGTGGTGATCCTTAAAGGAAAACTAAGTGAGAGAGCCCAAGGCCAGAGTTCTGACTTTGAGGGGATTCAGGAAGGGAGAGACTCTTGGTGACCACCACCACAATCCCTACCCAACTATCTCAGAAGTAAAAAATAACTCTCACTCTTCACAAAAGATAATGATGAGTCACTGTACCCATTCAAGCTCTTTGGAAGTCAGGAGGGTGTTCTGTGGCATTCAAAGGCAGTTGTTCCCTTTGCCTGTCTGATATTTCCTATTCCTGTTTGTCCTTCCTTATTTCCCCACCTTTTAGTAGTGATCATCTCTCTTTGTATTATTTGTCTCTCTATTATATTTTAAATCTCTTTAAAGTATTTGGAAATTAAAACATGAAAAGATGAAAGATCCATACTAGCTACCTAATGTTACATAACCAGATGTTCCAAATTTAGAGACTGGAAACAAACATTTGTTATCTCAGTTTCTGTGAGTCAGGAATCTGGGAGAAGCCTAGCTGGGTAGTTCTGGCCTCAGGGTCTCTCACGAGGCTGCAACCAAGGTGTCAGCTGAGGCTACCAAAATCTCAGGACTTAACCGTCCTAGTTCACTCACATGGCTATTGGCAGGCCTCAGAATTGCTTTCAAACTCACTCGTGTGAGTCCCTACACAGGGTCACCTTATAATATGGCAGCCAGCTTTCCTCAGAGCAAATGGTCTGAAAGAGAGCCTGCAAGATAGAAACCAAAATCTTTACATAACCTAATCTCAGAAGTGATATCCCATCACTTCTGCCATATTCTATTCACTAGGAGGGAGTCAGTAAATCCAGACCACACTCAGGGGGAGGGGATTGCATAAGAGCATGAAAACTAGAAGTCAGGGATCATTAAGGATCCTCTTAGGAGATACCTAAGGATCTTATAGACCAGAGGGTCCCAAATTTTCATCATCAAGAAACACTTTAACTTTCCATGTACTTTGTGTTTTGAATTTTTCTTTCTGGAGATTTTATTTATTAAGTAATAGATTATTTCTTCACTTTTATTCATATAAAACTATAATATACAATACAGTAAAGAGCAATAGTTAATCAGCAATATTTTAAATTAATGATATTATGTAATTAATTAGATGGCCAACACATTAATTCATTTATGGGGCCTCATCTAATATAAATGTCCCATTTTGTTTAGACTTTTTGAAATACTGAAAATTATGTCCATGAGAAACTGGGAAGAATTCTTTTATGAATTTTTAGAGGTTCAAATAAACCAAACTAAGTAAAATTGATCTAGTCAAACCCCACTATTTTGTAGATCAGGAAATTGGGTTCCAGAAAGGCCAGTGTTGGAGCTGGAGCTATATTCTCTATCTCCTGGCCATGTGCCCACTACAGCACCGTGATGTTGTTGGTGTTATTCTTTTCTCCCAAAGACCAGCAGGGGGCATGTAATAAATCATAATGATGATTGTAATAATGATAATAATATTTATATGGCAATCCTTTTACAATGTATGTAAGAATTCAGATCACTATTTTGTACATCTTAAACTTATATAGTGCTGTATGTCAAATACACTTTAATAAGGTGGGGGGAGTGGCGAGATTGATGAGGTAAAGCTAGTGTTATTAAGCAATCTCACCTTAAAGGGATTAACTTGTTTTAGCCAAGCCAGCCACAGTTAATGGAGCATTTTACTCTACTCAATACAGATCAGATCCTGGTTTTAGAATTTTTTATTCTAATTGTTCAAAAAATTGACTTTGATTATGTTTAAGGGTAGTTTACTATGCTAAATAATTTGCTTATCAGCTAGAAAATAGGTTGAAAGCACCACTGTAAACATGTGACTCACTGATAGTTTCAATGTGAATGAAAATTAGTAAATGTGGATGGTGGCCTAATCAGTTAATCTAGTTAAAGCCTTGTTGGCCCCATTCACCAACACTAGGACTGTGAGCTTTGCACACTGACAGGTTTTCCACGCCCCAGCTCTTGGTGTTAAGTACCAGATCATTGTGGCTCAATGTGGAAGAGCATGACTACCATCTGTATTATTTCAAAATTCACAAGCTACAAGATATTAAGTTTTACCTTCCCATCTCCTAAAGTAAAATAGTATAAAGAAACTATACTTTGTAGTCTTTACCCAGTGGAGCTTTTTGAGATAAAGTAATTAAGAAGTTAATCAGGGACTTCCCTGGCAGTCTAGTGGTTAAGACTCCACACTGTCACTGCAGGGGGCGCAGGTTTGATCCCTGGCTGGGGAACTAAGATCCTGCATGCTACACTGCACTGCCAAAAAAATTTTTTTAATAAAATAAAAGGGTAAATTAAAAAAAAGTTAATCATAGTTGAATTTTGGTGACAGACGTTGCTGCCTAACAGCAGAGAAGATACAGTTGCTCTGCTCTTCTAATATGCAGGCTGTTTCCTCTGCACCCTTCTGTCCCCCACCTGCACAGTAAAGGCCTACTGTGCTAGTGACTAACTGGCTAAACTTAATCCAGGAGAATTATTAGGAGGCCCACTGCACCCAAAGGCATGTCTTTCAATCCATATTTCATCATTATTAAAGTTGATGTTTTGAGGTCCCATTTGTTTATGTCCTATGTTTTTCCTCTACTGACTCCGAACCCAGATGGCCTGATAAACAGGTGTTATTTATTGGTTCTCCCAAAACCCCAAAGTCAAGTTTTTATAAATGCAAAGCTGTCTTATTGCTTCAAATATACTAGAAATGTTTAAAACTGTGTTTTCTAAAAAAAATTTTTTTTTAATTGATCATAGAGAGTATTTGAGAAGTGTGCACCAAAAAGAATAAATAAACAAAACCCTATTTGGGTGTTTCCCTGGTGGCACAGTGGTTAAGAATCCACCTGCCAATGCAGGGACACATTTTTGATCCCTGGTCCAGGAAGATCCCACATACCACAGAGCACCTAAGCCCGTGCACCACAACTGCTGAGACCTCACACTGCAACTACTGAAGCCCACACACCTAGAGCCTATGCTCCGTAACAAGAGAAGCTCAGAAGCACTGAGAAGTGCCTGCACCACAACGAAGAGTAGCCCCTGCTCCCTACAAGCCTATGCACAGCAATGAAGACCCAAAGCAGCCAAAAATACATAAATACGTAAATACATAAATTTATTAAAAAATAAAATAAAAACCTATTATAACATTTATAAAAGGTTGTGAAAACTAGAACATAAGTAGTTTATGATTTCTTTAGTCTGAAGGAATAAGACCTGCTGGAGACAGAGTCACTAAATGCTTGTAGTGGTAGGGGTGTGTGTGTGTGTGTGTGTGTGTGTGTGTGTGTGTGTGTGAAGCCTGCTGTTAATGAACATATTCCAAGCAATGTCTCAACTGTGACTAGGCTGGTTCACTAGCCCATGACTAACAAATTCCTTTAAAAAACTTTCAAACCTTACCTATTTAACACTATGAGAGGCTTCTATAATATTTATATCTATTATCTCTGCAAGAATCACCTCTCTAAGATCAGAATAGGAGAAAATGATCACGGAAAAAGCAAAGACGAAATACAGTATTAGGAAGAATCAAGGAGAAAAATGAAACATTTTTAGAGATGCTATTTGTTGTTTTCAAAAAGTCTGGAAAGCCAAAGCTAATGGGAGCTGCCTAAAAGGTGAACCACCTTTCCTATTTGGGAAGGCCAATGGAAATTGGACTCAGAATATCTGAATTCAAAGACAGGCTCTACATTGAGCATTGTGTAATCTCAGCTGAAGCTTTTCACTTCGCTGGACTCCTGTTTCCTTATAAAATGACATGATGTCAGTGATTTGTCTATGGAGGCCTAAGAGTTTTTTGGAGGCAGTTTTTTGCAGTTCAGTAGGAAGAGATGACGAGGTTGAAAAGATACCTCCACCCTCCTCAACTTCAACCAAAGGAGCTCTACTTTTGCCTTCTCGTGCATTGTGCTTCTGAATATAATATGTGTTGCCAAAAGTATTTTGAAACCATTGGTCTAGCAAAGGTTAAAAAAATCAGCATGAAACTATATATCTGGGTTGGTAAAGATCCATCACAGTACAATAGAAAATCACAATAGAAAATCTAGATGATCCTGAAAGGTCAGTATCAGGCCCTTCCCCTACCTAAAGATACTAGAGATGCAGGCTTAGAGACATCTTGCTGAGCTCCAGCTGAGACTCAGGAATGACTCTAACAATCAGGCAATGCAGGAGAGTCAGCTATCTAGGATGCAAGAAATGAAGCAGCCCTGGGAAAGTTTACTTTTTAAACATATTTAATTTTATAATAATGCATAAATAATTTTAAAAGAGGCTAATAATATAGAAATATAGAGACTAAGTGTAAGATTTCCTCTTTATCTGCCCATCACATAATATCACTCTTCTCATCGTAGGTAATCACTATTTTCAATTTGGTTTGTGCTCTCACAAACCTTTTTTCCTATGTAAATGTGTGTGCACATACATTGCTTTTTTAAAAACCAAATGATATGTGTTGTGCAATTTGCTTTATTTACTTATTAATATGGCTGGGAGTATTTGTGTATCAGTACATGTACATCCATCCCTTCTAAAATGATTTTATTATATTTCATAATATATATATGCCATATTTATTTAATAATCCCCAAATTGGGGCTTTAAAGTTGTTTACAGTTTTCTATTAATATGAACAATCAGCACCATTGTACATATGTCTTTATGTACAAATGTGTGTTTCTGTAGGATAGATTACTAGAAGTGGAATTATGTTAAAGAGTATGAATTATCAACACCAGTGTGTTTCTCTATATATTTTCCAACAATGAATATTAATTTTCTTAATTTTTACCAATTTGATTATAAAAATTTTGATACATTAATTTGTATTTCCCTGATTACTAGTGAGATCATCATTTCATCTATTTGTTACCCATTTATGTTTGCATTAGAAGAAGCACTAATTATGGGAATCTAAAGACTAGATTTCAGTCCTAGGCTTGTAATTAGCTATACTTTGATGAACTAAACCCACCCTTCTGAACCTCAGTTTCTCAATCTAACAAATGGAATTAATAATCCCAGTCCTGTCTTTCTCCACAAAGTTCATGTGAGGGTTTGGTAAAGTAATAGATGAAAAAGCAAGTGGAAAACTCCAAAATGCTAGGCAAATAGATGAGATTTCTTTTAGCTTTAAAAATATGTGTAATATTATTGAATAATTCTGTAATTGGGATTTTTTCTAAACAAAAGAAAGCTAGTATGTGCAGCTGCTCATTAACCTACCAACTTCGGGTTCTCTCCAGACAAATTGTGAGGAGGGTAGAAGGCTCAGTTACTGGTTCAGCTCCAACATTGTTCCCCATTGCACCCTGGCCGGGTGACCACAGAAGAAAGCCTACTCCTTGCTAGATTTCTAATCCAAGTTTATTATTTCAAGGAGCTGGGGGTGGATCCTCTCCCACATCTTCTCTGGTTCATCCATCAGCAACAACAATACCATCTGGTTACCGGGAACCAGTGAGGCATAAAATGCCTAGAAAAGCAGCTGTCTTCCCCTTTACCTGTGTCAGAATTACTAATTAAGTGACAAATTTGCCTTTAGCTATAAATGAAATTTCATGCTGCTGAAACTAGTACAGCTAGTAGTACGTAACTAGTCGTACACGTTACTAAATTACTCCTTTTTGTAACTGCAACTCTTCCTTTAAAAGAAACTTATAGTTCGTGAAACCAGGATAAAAATCCCCACCTTGGTCATCTGTGTTTTTTACAGTGACGTATGCAGTAATTTGTATAAACCTCCAATTGTTATCGTACCTCTTGCTTTTTACCTTGAGATGAATCCACTTTGCCTGTTTATGCTTAGTTTCTTTTCCCTAACATGGGTTCCTAATATTGCACATGACAGAATTTTCGTTTCCAATTTTTCCACTACCAATTCAGATTGCTAATATATCACATAAAACTGGATGTGAGGGTACTGTGGCTGAGTTGTGTTACCCTTCACAAACTTGGTAAAACTTCATATAAATATAAGTAGGCGGGTTCATACTCCCAGAATGTCAGCACTTCATCTGTATAACCTATTGGATAAACCAGGAATTAGAAAATCTGAATTGGATTAAATTTTAAAAGTTTTCTACAATCAACAAGTCTACTGAAAGATCTACAAGTTTTTGGTAACTAACATTGGAAGAAGCAAAATACATTCTTCAGTGTCCAACACAAATAAAATTCTCTCCCAAGTGTCAGCCTTATCCACATGTAGCAAACCCTTTACTCTCATACTCCTGGGATGTAACTGGTTTTTCTCACCTCTTAACAGAAGGATTAATAAATTTATAAAACCCTTAAGATAATATCTCCTCCACCTTAGAGGAGATACCATTCTTTGGTATCATTTTGGGTGAACATCTAGGCCCAAAATCAAAAGCATGCCCCCAAATTGTTATTTTTCGTAACTGACTTGAGGACCTGGCCTATTTAGTAATAGACAGGATTAATTTCAACCAGACTGCACCGTTTGCAATGTGACCCAAATGCCTAGAGTCATTAAGGCACACTTTCCCCTCAGTGCTTGGTGTTAGGTCATTACTGAGTTCCTATGCATTTTCCCTAGAAAGAGCAATGTTGTAACCCTTTTAAACATATTGCATCTACTGGAAATGTTACCAGTTGGATGCAGCCATCACTTGTTGAGTTCCTATTATGATGAAAGCCCTGGGCTAGGGATGTAAAGAGGATAAATATGAGTACTTATATTTAAGCATATAAATATATACTGCCTCAAGAAATTTTTCATCTAGCAGATTAACTGTCATATATAAAAATAATTACAATATAAGACAAAATGTAGAATTTTCCCTAAAATGGGTAACAACAAGATATACAGAGTGAACTGTCTGACAGTCTGCTGGGTCACGTGGAACCATTGGTTTGTGCTATGTATGCCAGTTTACATGTGCACAGTCTATACATCTTTGCTCACATCTCTTTGTTCCTCGTATGGCTCAGCCTCTAATTTTACCTCAGTACTGTTGAGAGTAGGGAGTGTTTAGAGAAAATATCAAAAGAAGATCCATTTTCAGCTAGCACTCCTAGCAGGAAGCAAATCATTGAATCAAAAAGATTTACAATCTTCCTCAAACTTCAATGTGCATGTGAATCACCTGGGCAACTTCTTAAAATGTAGATTCTAATTCAGTAGTTCTTAGGTAGAGCCCGAGATTCTATATACGTAAAACAAGTCCTCAGGTGTTGATGCAGACCACACTTTGCTTTGTGCAACAAGGATTTAGGACATCGCTCCCAAAGCCACAGAAGGGCTAATTGTGACCAGAGAGAAAATTGTCAGAGAGTTCAGCCTAAAGAGAGATGGACAAATAAAGCAGACAGCCCACATTTCACAGAGTATAATGGAGGGAAGAAAGCCTTTTACACAAATCAACTGGAAAGGACTCAGTAGTACTTAACAGCTCCATTTTGTGCAAGGATGTGGGCAAATGTATAGAACAATTCTGTCATTAACAATAGTGTATAGAAAGCTGAGTTGGCAACAACCAGACTATGGGACACACAGAAGAGAATCTAAATAAACAGTATCACAACAGTTTCCCCACAAGTTACTAGTCTCACTAGTTCCTCATGTGATCAAGAACTGAATCCTGATATGAGAACATACTCTATATTCTCCATCACATATTGTACATATATAGAACAAACTTTGTAGAATTCTCATTGGAGAATGAGGATTCTGTCACATTCAACAAATTATTTTGCTATCTGCCTCAAATACTGAGCTAAAAAACCTCCTCTATTTTCAATAGAGATATGCATTCAGAAGCCCCTATCTAAGTATTAAAAATCAATCGCTGACTTGGTATGTTTGAGCCTCCACATATAGCTACTACAGAAAAAACAATTGAAAAAAATGTGTTTACATCCAATATTTTGGTTCTAAAGTACATGACAAAGCGAAAGGATCTTGTTGTAAGATTCTTATACGTCTAAGGAAAAAGACTCACAACGTGGACCTTCAGATGGGTATTATAACCAAGTTCCAGAGTAGCATATTTTCTTAATGATAATAGACATTATGCCTGGCTGCTAACTTTGAGTAGAAGTCAAAGCCAGACAAAGCAGATTTCCTGTCCTTCTGAGGGGAATTTTTATCATTATTTTTGGGGAAGAGGCTAAATAATCTTCAGTTGAATTCTGAACTTATTACCCAATAGATGTAAGGTTTCTTATACTACCCAAAGGTCCTCAGAATATTTTATCTAATAAAGGGATAGTTATATCAATCTCAGATTGCTTTATTTAAAACAACTACTTTAAAAGTTCAATTTAAATAGTTTCAATAAGAACTGACTCATCATCAAATTCTGTTGAATCCTTCCGACCTCCATTCACAATGGGCATTATGGTTTATTCTTTAATGTACATTAATTTGGTTCAAACAGGATCCAGACTGCACATCTCAGCATTCTACTTGAATAAAGAAGAAAGCATTCAATTCCCCTCCATTACAAATTCAGCCTTCCGCAAGTCAGTTCTGCCAGTCAGTGATGGCTGCATTGCAAAAACTGCTTTGCGAATGTTTTGCTGGGTTTTGTTGCTAGGTGATGACCGGGAAAACTTTGCAATTCCTGCTGAGAGGTTTAAAAAAAAAATGTGCCTGTAACCAGTTTCATATTAAAGAGGAGGGGAAAAAAATAGGGCAGCCTGCACCTTAATTCTTTAAGGTTTACTCCTTGCCCTATACTCCCCCTTAGCTGCCACATAGAGAAATTGTGACCATTAAGAAATGTATATACACAACACTGAAAAAAGAAAACAATATTCAATGTATCATCCACCAAACCAGGGTAGAGTTAATAAAATAGAACTTGTCAAATGTCTTCCTTTTAGTCTGAACTAGAACTTAAATAACTTAGGGATGGAAGAGGGAAGACAGGGGAAGAGGGAGAATGAAAAGACACCAACTCATTCTCCCAACATTCTTTTCTGCTCCCCATATTAGCAAAGACCTTTTGCTTAAAGAAATTCGCCTGAAGCTAGAGTCAGCTTGTACCTGAGCTGTGTTTCAGAAACCCTTGGCCTGGACCTGACTTTCCAGCCAAGCAGCAGGGATTCCTGGGAAAGCCCAGAGGCCTGTCTGAGGCCTGGTCCTATGTCAGTGATTGATGAGGACAAGTGTGAGAGGTGACACACTGTGAAATCAGACTGAGGCACAAAGAGTTAATCCTTGGGCTTTTTCCAGACTGGGTCCTTTGAGGGAAAAATAATATTTATTCCTTCCTTTGTTAATTTTGCAGCTAAAAAAGCACTCTTGATATCTTACTAGACTAAATGCCAGCCTGCATCCTCTGAAAACTTCGGGAGATACATACCACACTGGTGGTAGTAATTATTTGTCCTTGTTGCATTATCATCATCAAATTACTTTAAAGTGCTGATTTAACAAGTACTGTATTATAACCAATAGAGAGAGGAGAGCAGTTGTTTCTGCATTCAAATTTCTTTCACAAATTAAAGGACCTACCTATAAATCACAGGGGAGAAAAGTCTAAGAAATTACAACTCTGCTACCTTGGGCTTCTCTGTTCTAGTAAGGTGGAAGCATCTTGGTAGTAAGAGTCTCCTTCTCTCCTTCACTAACTCATTTGCTTGTGCTCACTCCCCACTAGGTCCTCTCCTGGGAGGACGGGCCAGGCCATGTGTGTCTTTGACTTGGCAACGCAGGCGAGTTTCTTGTACTTTCGCACCCTCCATAGCAGATGCACAAACTTTAGCAGTGTCTTTTTAACACTTCATTAATTATTGAGCTGTGCCAAGAGTAATTATTGGGCTATGCCAGGAGTCCTTTTCTCCCACATCAGTAAACAGTAATTTAGAGAAGGGGGGTTATAACCTTAGGGTGAGCAATGTTTTCCCCCCACAGCTGTGTGGTGAGCTCAACAATACTGCATATGCTTCAACAAATGAAGAGGTCCACAGCCCAGCCTCTGCTGCATACAGGAAATGTTATGGTCAGAGAAAAGAAACCCACCACACTTATTGTGTGACACAAAATTTGGAACGTCTCATTCTCTAACAGATCCAAGATATCTGTTCTGACTTTGTGCTTTTGCCCTAATTCAATAATAATAATAATAATAATAATAATAAATCCAATAACAGCAAGGGAATTTACTTTTAGGATTTTCCTATATGTTGTAATGGGAATATGCTAATGTTGATACAATGCTTTCTCAATTATTAAGATTTCTTTTCTTTTGCCATTTTTCAGTAAGATTTTAATTCCCTCCTTTTCCTTAATTAATAGATGTTGCTTTACGGTCACTTGACGACCCTAATCCTATGAATCAACAAAATAGAAAGGTCTTTTTCCTACATTTTGAAAGTCAAATAAGACATAGAAAAGGCTAGTTGGAGCCAGTGTTCCTCTGGCTCTTTGGAGCAGTTTTGCTGTTTGCATTTCAGAATAATGGGACCTTGGGGTTAGAACTTTACTTAGTATAACACTTTTCCCATTCCGTATACTATTTAAATTCCCTCCAAATAATCCCTTCCCCCGCCAAAAGTAGTTATCCAGTTTCTCTGCTTCAATGAGAGAGAACTTTTTTCTGTCATAAATAACTCCTTTTTTAAGATGGCCAGCATTTGGGTGTTCCATCTAACGTATAGCAAAAATTTGTCTGCTTTTAGCCACTGTTCATCAGTCCCACAGTGGAGCTGCAGAACAACTTTGTAAATATTCCAAGTCAGCTACTTTTCAAACTTTAGGGTGAAGAAGAAACTCCTAATGCTAAAAATGCAGATTCCAGGCCTCCATGTCCCTAGAGCTCTGATTTAAGGAGGTCTTCAGATGGTCCACAATTACACTGCTCTGAGACTTTTCTTGCCACAACTAGATGTCTTCAGGTGCTTTCAATTAATTCTCATGAGGAGCAACAAACTCACACATGCCCAAATCCAACGATCAGTTCTTTATTCTCATCTTACTCATTTTGGTCCCTCTGTGCTTCTCACAATCTTTTATTCACCTGACCTCTGTGACAGCTCAGAGTCCTGCTTTTCCTTCTGCATTACTGTCTGCTAACATAGCACAATGGCTCTCCTGAGTCCCTTCCAGAACATAAGAAAACTCCCACCTCAAGGTTTTGTACCTTCTTTTCCCTCCACATGGAATTTTCTTCTTCAATTTATGATGCCCTCCCTTAGTTATTCCAGGTCTCTGATCAAATGACAGTTTTTCAGAGATACTTCCCTGACCAAATTATCTGAAGTAGCCTCCACCCTATTCTCTATTTCTTTATACTGCTTTGTTTTCTCCCAGGATTTATCACAGTCTGGCATTATGGTGTACATTTATTCATTTGTTTTTATTTTACTCTCCAGTAACAATGTAAACTACAAGAGGGCTGTTTTATAAACTTCAGTTTCCTCAGTGCCTAACACAATGTCTGACACATAGTAAGCAGTCAAAAAAAGAAAAAAATACTTTTCAGGAAATTCATGCACTGTTGATGGGACAGTAAAATGGTGCAACCACTATGGAAAACAGTATGGAGGTCCCTCAAAAAAATTAAAAACAGAATTGCCATGTGACCCAACAAATTGCTTCTGGGTATTTACCCAAAGAAAACAAAAACGCTAATTCAAAGAGATATATGCACCCCAATGTTCAAAATAGGTGAAGGGGATTAAGAGGTACAAACCTCCAGTTATAAAATAAGCCACAAGGACATGATTACAGCATAATGAATATGGACAATGACATTCTAATAACTTTGTATGGGAACAGATAGTTACTAGATTTATCATAGAGATCATTTCATAATGTATGCAAATGTCAAATCACTATGTAGTACACCTGAAACTAACATAATATTGTATATCAACTATATTTCAATAAAGAAAAAAGAACTTATCAAAGAATGAAAGAAAAATGATACTGAGTCCTTTCACAAGTCTGGCTAACTCTATGTCCCTTCAAAGGTGTGCTGCTTAGGACTATTAGGCTCCCTAATAAAACAGAATAATCTGTCTCCTTGTTTGGAATACTAGAGTTATACAAATGTGGCATTCATTTTCATTCACTTTTAGGGCCGCTATGTCACACTATTAAATCACATTGAGCTTATGCAGCTGCTAAGCCACATTGCCCTGTGCAGCTGGATATTTGGAACCAAGCTTAGGATCTCATATGCATCTCTGTTAAATGTTCTCTGATTAAATTTGCTCTAGCCTATTAAAATTCTTTTGAATACTAATTCTGTCATTAAGCATGTTCCCACGTCAATCTCTCTTCTGCATTCATTTTATATGCCTATTGATTCATTTTCTTGTTCTAATCATTAATTAAAAAAAATAGGCAGTGAAGAGGTGTCAACAGACCAAGGTTTATATCTCAGCACTGCCATTTAGTCTCTGTGTGGCCAACCTTGGTCAGGCCAATTAAGTTTTCTGTCTTTCCATTTCCTCATCTATGAAATGAAGATAATAATACCCATCTAATAAGGTTTTTGTGAGAATCAAATAAGATTATGAAATGTTGAGTACAGTTCCTGGCGTGTGTAATCCAGTGTTAATTCTAACACTCAGCACCATGCCTGGAACATAGTACACACTAAACAAACCTTTGTCAGTTATTGACAAGGACAAGGGCCCAGTCTATGTGGTAGGACTCTGGAACTGTACATCAAAGTTATCAATGATACATTAATTAGTCCTCTTGGGATTCAGTTATTTCCTCCACCAGTAATGAATACATCTCCTGATGCTGGCATCCTATTTGCCTTGCTCCATTTTGTTTTAAAAAAAAAGAGAGAGAGAGAAACAACCAAATGCAGTCCTGAAATAAGATATGCTGTGTTTAGTGCTGTCTCCTAAGTTACCAAGCTAGTATCCTGTTGTAAAAGAAAATTTGACATGACTTAGTGAACCCATTGCTTTCTTTTCTATATGTTCACAAATCATACTTTCATCTGGGATTGATGCCTGGGTTACCAGTTTGTCACTATAATACCAGTAAGTCATACATCCCTCTTCTAGTGCTCCTTTCATTCTCCACAGGTCCCTAAGGACTAAGCTCATCTACAATTTTTCTCAGTGCCCTGGGGTAGGTAACCCAAAACAGGAAACCAGTACTCATTTCTTGCAACTAAGATGATCAGTTACAAGTTCCTCACATATCTGAAGTTTCAAAAGTCTCTTACCCTTTGGTGTACCTCAAAAGCTGGTACAAGAGTGCAAAACAATTATATTCCAATAAAGAGCTTTAAAAAAAAGTCTCTTACCAATACTATTCCTCATCTGATAGTTTATTCCTATCAATTTCTAAGAAAAGTATATGGCTACATTGATACTTTGAGTATACAAATCAGAGAAGCAGAGTTTGTACAGTCAAAGTTTCTCTTTCATCTTCCTTTCAAAAGTAGGAAGGTGAAGACCTCCATTCCGAACAAATATTCAGGACAATTCCTTGTTCCGATAACTGGGACCTAAAACTTAATGCCAGGCTACAGTGTTGGACAACCTTTACTCAGAAGGAAGGGCAAGTTCCTATCAGCCTTGGTGATAAATCTAAAGCCAGGTTTTCCAGGATCGATCACTTAGTTGGCATTCTATAAATGTTATTAAGATTAGTCTCCAAAAAACATAGTATTGCTCTCCTCAAACTCTCACAACACTTTACCTGTACCTCATTTTGGAGCTTAGTCTGATATTCTTTCTATATTATGAGAGCCTCAGGTAGAGAAACTGCAGTTTATTCATCTTCACTAAAATCATTAACCCATTAATTAATGATTCCATAAAAGATAACTGTGATTTTATTAATATCTTTATTGTTTATAGTAACTAAATGCTTCTAAACTGTCTTAAAGTAGTTTCTTGATTGCTTTAAACAGCTAATCTTGATGAATCCTTTCTTTATGTAGAATCCAAAAATAAATTTTATTCCAGGATTTTCTGAATTATAGTAACTGTTGAAAGTTGGTGGACTGCCACTGGCTATATTTCATTTACTTATTTGGCTTTTTTCATGTGTACCCAATCAGACTCAAGGCTCACCACCAGAATGCAAATTCTATTAGAACTTTGGAATTAATTAAATGAAGTAGAGGATAAAAAATATTTTCCATCACCATATGGTTGCCTTATTACTATTATCATTACTATTATCATTATTATTATGAATGGGATTTAAACTTTGACAGAGAATAATATGAACCTTTCACTGTACACCAGAGCAATTCAGAGTGAGATTATAAGAAATGCTTCTACTCTTAGCCATCAATAGCTGTGTAACTGCTCAGAATACCAGGGAAGCCTATATATTTCTAGGCAAGATGAACATAACCTTTTTTTTATATCAAATGTTTGCTTTTTTGTTTTTTAATTTTTTTCCTCCAATCTTTATTGGAGTATAATTGTTTTACAATGTTGTGCAGTTTCCGCTGTACAATAAGGTGAATTGGCTATATTTATACATATGTCCCCATATCCCCTCCCTGTTAAGCCTCCCTCCCCTCCTCCCTATCCCACTCCTCTAGGTAATCACCAAGCATCAAGTTGATCTCCCTATGGTAAAACATAACCTTTTGAAAGGGTTTCCTGTGAATGTTTATTGATTTGAACCTTGGTTAATTTGACTCCATAGCCACTTCCTATCACACCACACCAACACCCTCAAATACAGCTGGGCCTATGCCCACCAGGAGCTTCATTCATCTAAAATAGTATCAAGAAAATCTATTAAGATGTGCCTTGTTTTTAGTGACAATTATTTAATGTAGGGAGAAAAAATAATTTAATCAATTAAAACCAAACTTCACGAAGCATTTATATGATGGTGCGCTGTCATTTGAGATCTTACAAGGTAGTTATTATATTTACAGTAGTGGAAAGAACTGTCTCTTTCCTGCTTCTCTTACAATTATGATTTCAGTGAATACTAGCATGCATCGACATGAACAAAAACCTTTATAAAATCTTATTGGAAACATTTGGTGAAAGATGACCAAATGAATCAGTATCACAAAATGTTCCTCTCCCAATACCTAGTAGCTTGAATGGGAAAAAAAATAAATAAAGTTTAGAAAAAATCACCAACAGCTACCAAACCCAAAAAAGGATCTCATCCTATAACCTAAACTCAGAAAAATGGTAACCGGGGAAAGAAATAAAAGATTCTGGTTTATCAGAGCCCAACTTCTAAACTTGCACCCACAATTTCTAACCTTTTAAAAAGCAGAATCAAGGGAACAAAGTGTGTCACCAAAATCTTGAGAATTCTAAAAAGTACTCTTGGAGCACAGGGGACTCAGGTGAGTAAGCACCCTAGGATATTCCATGGAAAAACTCCTAAAAGTAAAAACTGCTTTCTAATGCTCTAGGACCTCTATTAAGCATGATTAATAGCCTGAGCTTGCCATATCCCAGGGTTCTATGCTGAGTTGGGGGAACAAGCTGAAGCTTCTGAGGTTATGATACACCCTTGGCAAAATGGAGTGGATCCTAGTACAGAAGCTTCAATGGGTTCTCAAAAGAGAGAGCAGATCTCTGTGCCTGTAGGAAGTGGCTGTGCGGGTCATCATGGGAACTAAGCCCCCTCTATCCATATTCCTTCAGACTTTAAGAAAGAACATAGAAATTACATGATAAAAGGGAAGCCAAAAAATGGAGGAGAATGGTGTCAAGGAAAAGTCACAGTAAGTGTAAGATCCAGACTGAGTTTCCGGCATTAAGCTTGAGTAACTTGAAGAGAAAAGATATGGCAACTTTGTAATCACATTGTAGAAGAAAAAGATTTTCAAATGTACCAAACATCCTAGGAGGCAAAAGCCTAATGAACTCAGAAAATATTATCTAAGAACAGAAAAATGCCAAATGAGTTATCTATACAGGAACTTGAAAGAATATGTATCACACATATACACACAACAAGTATAATTGGTTCCCTCTGGAAGACATACACTGAATTTCATATTTTTATTTTTAATTTTTTTAGGGGTACACCAAGTTCAATCAACTGTTTTTATACACACACATATCCCCGTATTCCCTCCCTTCCTTGACTCCCCCTCCCCCGAGTGCCCCCCACCCTCCCCACCCCGGTCCTCTAAGGCATCTTCCATCCTCGAGTTGGACTCCCTTTGTTATACAACAACTTCCCACTGACTATCTATTTTACACTTGGTAGTATATATATGTCTGTGCTACTCTCTCGCTTCGTCTCAGCTTCCCCTTCACGCCCCGCCCCCTCCCAAACCTCAAGTTCTCCAGTCCATTCTCTGTATCTGCTTCCTTGTTCTTGTCACTGAGTTCATCAGTACCATTTTTAGATTCCATATATGTGAGTTAGCATACAATATTTGTCCTTCTCTTTCTGACTTACTTCACTCTGTATGACAGACTGTAGGTCTATCCACCTCATTACATATAGCTCCATCTCATCCCTTTTTATAGCTGAGTAATATTCCATTGTATATATATGCCACATCTTCTTTATCCATTCATTTGTTGATGGGCATTTTGGTTGCTTCCATGTTCTGGCTGTTGTAAATAGTGCTGCAATAAACATGATGGTACAAGTTTCTTTTGGGATTATGGTTTTCTTTGGGTATATGCCCAGGAGTGGGATGACTGGATCATATGGTAGTTCTATTTGTAGTTTTTTAAGGAACCTCCAAATTGTTTTCCATAGTGGCTCTACCAACTTACAGTCCCACCAACAGTGCAGGAGAGTTCCCTTTTCTCCACACCCTCTCCAACATTTGTGGTTTCCAGATTTTCTGATGATGGCCATTCTGATGGGTGTGAGGTGATACCTCATTGTGGCTTTGATTTGCATTTCTCTGATGATTAGTGATGTTGAGCATCTTTTCATGTGTTTGTTGGCCATGTGTATGTCTTCTTTGGAGAAATGTCTATTTAGGTCTTTTGCCCATTTGTGGATTGGGTTATTTGCTTTTTTGGTATGAAGCTGCATGAGCTGCTTGTATATTTTGGAGGTTAATCCTTTGTCCGTTGTTTCATAGGCAATTATTTTTTCCCATTCTGAGGGTTGCCTTTTAGTCTTGTTTATGGTTTCTTTAGCTGTGCAAAAGCTTTTCAGTTTCATGAGGTCCCATTTGTTTATTCTTGATTTTATTTCCATGATTCTAGGAGGTGGGTCAAAAAGGATGTTGCTTTGATGGATGTCATAGAGTGTTCTGCCTATGTTTTCCTTTAGGAGTTTTATAGTGTCTGGCCTTACATGTAGGTCTTTAATCCATTTGGAGTTTATTTTTGTGTATGGGGTTAGGAAGTGTTCTAATTTCATTCTTTTACATGTTGCTGTCCAATTTTCCCAGCACCACTTATTGAAGAGGCTGTCTTTTTTCCATTGTATATTCATGCTTCCTTTGTCAAAGATAAGGTGCCCATATGTGTTTGGGCTTACTTCTGAGTTCTCTATTCTATTCCATTGATCTTCCTTTCTATTTTTGTGCCAGTACCATACTGTCTTCATCACTATGGCCTTGTAGTATAGTTTGAAGTCAGGAAGCCTGATTCCACCAACTCCATCTTTCCTTCTCAAGATTGCTTTGGCTATTCGGGGTCTTTTGCGTTTCCATACAAATCATAAGATTTCTTGCTCTAGTTCTGTGAAAAATGCCATTGGGAATTTGTCGGGATTGCATTGAATCTGTAAATTGCTTTGGGTAGTACAGTCATTTTCACGATGTTGATTCCTCCAATCCAGGAACATGGTATGTCCCTCCATCTGTTTGTGTCGTCTTTGATTTCTTTCATCAATGTCTTAAAGTTTTCTGCATACAGATCTTTTGCCTCCTTAAGCAGGTTTATTCCTAGGTATCTTATTCTTTTTGTTGCAATGGTGAATGGGAGAGTTTCCTTAATTTCTCTTTCTGCTCTTCCATTGTTAGTGCATAGGAATGCAAGTGAATTTGATATTTTTGAACTCTTCTAACAGGTTCATTTATCAACTTCTCAAAAATAAACTTAAGGACTTCCTAGGTGGCGCAGTGGGTAGGAGTCCGCCTGCCAGTGCGGGGGGCATGGATTCGATCCCTGCCCCGGGAGGATACCACGTGCCGTGGAGCAACTAGGCCCGTGCGCGACAACTACTGAGCCTGAGCTCTGGAGCCCGTGAGCCACAACTACTGAGCCCATGTGCCACGACTACTGAAGCCCACGTGCCTAGGGCCTGTACTCTGCAACAAGAGAGGCCACCGCAACGAGAAGCCTGCGCACCACAATGAAGAGTGGCCCCCGCTCGCTGCAGCTAGAGAGAGCCCGTGTGCAGCAACAAAGACTCAACACAGCCAATAAAAATAAATAAATAAATAAATAAATAAACTTAAGATCACAATGCCATGAGACTAGATACCAGTTACAGGAAAAAAACTGTAAAAAGTACAACCTCATGGAGGAAAAACAATACACTATTAAACAACCAAGAAATCACTGAAGAGATCATTGAGGAAATCAAAAAATACCTAGAACATGTGACAATGAAAACACAATGACCCAAAACCTATGGGACACAGCAAAAGCAGTTCTAAGAGGGAAGCTTATAGCAATGAAATCCTACCTCAAGAAACAAGAAAAATCTCAAATAAACAACCTAACCTTACACCTAAAACAATTAGAGAAAGAAGAACAAAGAAACCCCAAAGTGAGCAGAAGGAAAGAAATCATAAAGATCAGATCAGAAATAAATGAAAAAGAACTGAAGAAAACAAGAGCAAAGATTAATGAAACTAAAAGCTGGTTCTTTGAGAAGATAAACAAAATTGATAAACCATTAGCCAGAC
The DNA here is from genome assembly GCF_030028045.1 of Hippopotamus amphibius kiboko. Taxonomy (NCBI): domain Eukaryota; kingdom Metazoa; phylum Chordata; class Mammalia; order Artiodactyla; family Hippopotamidae; genus Hippopotamus; species Hippopotamus amphibius. The sequence goes on from NC_080191.1 coordinate 157,840,200, forward strand.
TCATCAGGAAAAAAAAGGAGAAGATGCAAATCAACAGAATTAGAAATGAAAAAGGAGAAGTAACAACTGAAACTGCAGAAATGCAAAAGATCATGAGAGACTATGACAAACAACTCTCTGCCAATAAATTGGATAACCTGGAAGAAATGGATAAGTTCTTGGAAAAGTACAATCTTCCAAGAATGAACCAGGAAGAAATAGAAAATATGAACAGACCCATCACAAGTACGGAAATTGAGACTGTGATTAAAAGTCTTCCAACAAACAAAAGCCCAGGGCCAGATGGCTTCACAGGCAAATTCTATCAAACATTTAGAGAAGAGCTAACACTTATCCTTCTCATTCTTCCAAAGTAGAGCAGAAGGAGGAACACTCCCAAACTCATTCTATGAGGCCACCATCACCCTGATACCAAAACCAGGCAAAGATGTCACAAAAAAAGAAAATTACAGGCCAATATCACTGATGAATATACACGCAAAAATCCTCAACAAAATAGTAGCTAACAGAATCCAACAGCACATTAAAAAAAATCATACACCATGATCAAGTGGGGTTTATCCCTGGGATGCAAGGATTCTTCAGTATATGCAAATCAATCAATATGATACATCATATCAACAAATTGAAGGATAAAAACCATATGATAATCTCAATAGATGCAGGAAAAGCTTTTTACAAAATTCAACATCCATTTATGATCAAAACTCTCCAGAAAATGGGCATAGAAGGAAATTACCTCAACATAATGAAAGCCACATATGACAAACCAAAAGCCAACATCATTCTAAGTGGTGAAAAACTGAAAGAATTCCCTCTAAGAATAGGAACAAGACAAGAGTGCCCACTCTCATCACTATTATTCAACATAGTTTTGGAAATTTTAGCCACAGCAATCAGAGAAGAAAAAGAAATAAAAGGAATCCAAATTGGAAAAGAAGAAGTAAAATTGTCACTCTTTGCAGATGACATGATATTATACATAGAAAACCCTAAAGATTCTACCAGAAAACTGCTAGCACTAATCAATGAACTTAGTAAAATAAGATACAAAATTAATGCACAGAGATCCCTTGCATTCCTATACACTAACAACGAAAGAGCAGAAAGAGAAATTAAGGAAACTCTCCCATTTACCATTGCAACAAAAAGAATAAAATACCTAGGAATAAATCTGCCTAAGGAGGCAAAAGACCTGTATGCAGAAAACTGTAAGACACTGATGAAAGAAATCAAAGACAACACAAACAGATGGAGAGACATACCATGTTCTTGGAATGGAAGAATCAACATTGTGAAAATGACTGTACTATCCAAAGCAATCTACAGATTCAATGCAATCCCTGTCCAATTACCAATAGCATTTTTCACAGAACTAGAACAAGAAATCTTATGATTTGTATGGAAACACAAAAGACCCCGAAAATAGCCAAAGCAATCTTGAGAAGGAAAGATGGAGCTGGAGGAATCAGGCTCCCTGACTTCAGGCTATACTACAAGGCTACAGTGATCAAGACAGTATGGTACTGGCACAAAAACAGAAATATAGGTCAATGGAATAAGATAGAAAACCCAGTGATAAACTATGGTCAACTAATCTATGACGAAGCAAGGGTATACATGGAGAAAAGACAGCCTCTTCAATGAGTAGTGCTGGCAAAATTGGACAGCAACATGTAAAAGAATGAAATTAGAACACTTCCTAACCCCATACACAAAAATAAACTCCAAATGGATTAAAGACCTACATGTAAGGCCAGACACTATAAAACGCTTAGAGGAAAACATAGGCAGAACACTCTATGACATAAATCAGAGCAAGATCCTTTTTGACCCACCTCCTAGAATAATGGAAATAAAAACAAAAACAAATGGGACCTAATGAAACTTAAAAGCTTTTGCACCGCAAAAGAAACCATAAACAAGACAAGAAGACAACCCTCAGAATGGGAGAAAATATTTGCCAGTGAAGCAACTGACAAGGGATTAATCTCCAAAATATACAAGCAGCTCATGCAGCTCAATATCAAAAAAAGCAAATAACCCAATCCACAAATGGGCAAAAGACCTAAATAGACATTTCTCCAAAGAAGACATGTAAATCGCTAACAAACACATGAAAAGATGCTCAACATCACTAATCATTAGAGAAATGCAAATCAAAGCCACAATGAGGTATCACCTCACACTGGTCAGAATGGCCATCATCAAAAAATCTAAAAACAATAAATGCTGGAGAGGGTGCAGAGAAAAGGAAACCCTCCTGCACTGTTGGTGAGAATGTAAATTGGCAGAGCCACTGTGGAAAACAGTATGGAGGTTCCTTAAAAAACTAAAAATGGAACTACCATATAACCCAGCAATCCCACCACTGGGCGTATACCTTGAGAAAACCATAATCCAAAAAGAAACATGTACCACAATGTTCACTGCAGCACTATTTACAATACTCAGGACATGGAAGCAACCTAAATGCCCATCAACAGATGAATGGATAAAGAAGATGTGGCACATATATACAATGGAATATTACTCAGCCATAAAAAGCAATGAAATTGAGTTATTTGTAGTGAGGTGGATGGACCTAGAGTCTGTCACACAGAGTGAAGTAAGCCAGAAAAAAAATAAAACTAACGCATATATATGGAATCTAAAAAAATGGTACTGATGAACCCAGTGGCAGGGCAAGAATAAAGATGCAGATGTAGAGAACAGACTTGAGGACACAGGGTGGGGAGTGAAGGGGAACTTGGGACGAAGTGAGAGTAGCATTGACATTTATACACTATCAAATGTAAAATAGATAGCTAGTGGGAAGCTACAGCATAACATAAGGAGATCAACTCGATGATTGGTGATTAGAGTGGTGGGATAGGGTGGGAGGGAATATTAGGATATATGTATAAATACAGGTGATTCACTTTGTTGTACAGCAGAAACTGGCACAACACTGTAAAGCAATTATACTCCAATAGAGAGCTTAAAAAAACTAAGCTTAAAAACTTTTATTAGGTACCTCAAAAAACAAAACAAAACAAAATATGTATTCAAAGCTGGAATGGTACAACAACATAATTAATTGCAAAGAAGATACCATATCAACAAACATACTGAGAAGCAAAATAAGAACACTGTAGGTCTAATACATAAATTAGAAGCAGCAAATGTATGCAAAAAAACTTAATAGCAAAGAAGAAAGCCTTCAGATAATTACACATGAAGGAATTATATATTTATATACATTATACATTATATACATATATATAATTTTTTCAATGTAGGAGGAAAAATACAAGCTAGTAAAGCAATTATGAAGAAACTGTTAGATGTGAAAGAGAGATAAAATCTTTACAACAAAATAATAATTGGTATCAGAGAAACCAACTAATAGAACAGAAAAAAAATTCAGAGGAGTATAGAAATACAGTCAGCCCGCCATATCTGAGGGTTCTGCATCTGTGAATTCAGCCAGCCACAGATTGAAAATATTCCCTGCAAAATTTCGGAAAGTTCCAAAAAGCAAAACTTGAGTTTACTGAGATTGACAACTATTTACATAGCATTTACATTGTATTAGGTATTTTAAGTGATCTAGATATGATTTAAAGCATATGGGAGTAAAACAGATTCACTTTGCTGTACACCTGAAATAACACAACATTTTAAAAGATCTAAAAAAGAAAGTATGTGAGATGCTGTGCATAGGTTATATGCAAATGTTACACCATTTTATGTTAGGAACTTGAGGATCCGTGGATTTCGGTATCCACAAGGGGTCCTGGACCAATCCCTTGTGGATACTGAGGGACAACTGTACTAACATGAAGAAAGAACTAGATCTGAAGATCAAAAGGGCATATCATATACCAAGGAAAAGTGACACAAAATCATTTGTATAACAAGCAGTCCTGATTAAGTTATTGAACTTTAAGGATAAAGAAAGAATTCTTATCTCATCTAGGCAGAAAAATTAAGTAACTTACAAGAAGAAAAAATATCAGCCTGGACTCTGAAATCTATGCGACATTATTCAATAACCAAATTCAACTTTTTTCCCTTTGGAGTAGAAGGAAACAAATATCTATGACCAAGAATATTATATCCAATCCTGTTCCCATTCAAATAGAAAGGCAATAGTCCAGATATATTTACACATGAAAGAGGTTAAGAAATAAAATACTTATAATACCATATGAAACCCTAATAAAGAAATCATCATTAAATACGATATGGAAAGAGGAGTGATGGTTAAATTTTAATCAGTTTTAATATATAACAAAGACTATGTCTCTGGGGAAATTTGGCTACAAAATAAAATGAAAATATTATGACCATGACGTAGGAAAAATTAATGTCTGGTTTCTGTCTTTAGTAATAACAGAATAGTTTGTATCAGACGAACCCACATATAACAATTACAAAATCTAGACAAAATATTTGTAATTAGTTTAATGCACTGGAGAATGATGAAAGGCAGGCATACTAGAAAGGAGTTGACTCAATAAAAGGGAACTTTGTGGGCAACATTTGCATTTGTACAGCTTTTCACTTTTAGTCACTTTCTGTTTTACACAGCACATCACAACTTTCTAAGCAGCAAGCTTCATTTTTCCTGACTTAAGAAGTCAGAGAATGGAGTTCAGGGCTGCCAAAGCAGCTAAAAAGTGAGGAAGTGAGGGGACAAATCTCTGAAACTGGAGAATCAGAAAAATGTATGTAAAAGAAAATCTGCATGTAAATTCTATCCAAGTCTTTGGCTAACCCTGAACTGCACATAAATGAAGGAAACTACAAGGACAAAATTAAAGGATCTCTGTTACCTCTACCGTTACCTCTCAGGATCGTGTCTCACCAGAATCCTGAGAGGTAACAGCTGGAAGGCCAAAAGAACTGAGCAGAGACTATAACTGGAGCATACCACAGGGGAGACAGATTATGGAGTTTGAGTTAACAGCCTGCTAGAACAAAAATCAGCACATTTCAGAAGTAGGTAGCAAAATTAAGAATTTTTACAATGTATTAATCACAATATCCAGCATAGGGTCAAAAAGTTACTACACATGCAAAGAAACAGAAAATATGACCCACAGTCAATTAAAAAGTAGTCAACAGAAATTAACTCTGGGTTGATCTAGGTGCTGGAATTAGCAAGCAAGAACTTAAAGCAGCTACTAAGAATGTGTTTAAGAACTTTTAAAAAATGATTCATCAAAGTAAACGAATAATTGGAGAAGAATCTCAAAGATATGAAACTATAAAAAGAAACCAAGTGGAAATTCTAAAATGGTAAAGTATAATATTATACATTAAATTTACTACATAAAATACTGAAGGAAAAAGAAGCAAGTCTCTAAAATCTTGAAGATAGATTAATAGAAATTATACAGTCAGAAGGGGAAAAAAGAACAACTATTCTGTTACCTGTAAAGTAGAGAGAATGGAGGGGGAACAAAAGGAAGAAGAAAATAGCAACAAAAATTTCCCAAAGTTACTGGAAAACATAAACTTACAGATCCAAAAACTTCAATAAACCTCAAGCAAGATAAAAATAAAGAAAACTACAGCTAGATACATTGCAGTCATACAACTGAAAAATAAAAATAAAAGTAAAGTCTTGAAAACAGGAGAAAACATGTTACGTAATAGAGAAACAACAATAGCAATGATGGCTGACTTCTCATCAGGAACAATGGAGGCCAAGAGAAGACTGTGGAGGACTTTGGTAGATAAAAGATGGTGAAAATTTCTTTGGTACTCCTCCAATCGAAAGATTCCCTTCCTTTGAATCTGAGTGAGCTATGTAATAGCATAACCTAAAGAATGTGGTAGAAGTAATGTTGTATCTCTTTATGGGCCTTATGAGAGTTGCAGCTTCTTTTCATCTCTTGAAGCATTTATTCCTGAAGTTCTGAGATGACAGATAAAAGTCCGAATATCCTGTTCAAAAGATCACATGGATAGGTTCTGAGACTACATGAAGAGAGAAGTATGTAACTGAGCCCCAGCTTCTATACATTTTACCAAGGTGACATGCATTTGATTGAAACCATTTTGGACCATGCTGACCAGCCACAGCTGAATATCACCAATGACATGTGGAGCAAAAGAATCACTTAGCCAAGCCCTGCCCAAATTTCTGAACAACAAAATCATTAGATATAGTGTACCAAATTGGTGTTGTTTTAAAACACTAGGTTTTGGGGGTATTTGTGAGGCAGCAATAGTTAACCAGAACAACTTGTTAACATGATGAAAGAAAAATAAACTTTCAATTCAGATTTCTATATCCAGCAAAATTATCCATTAAATATGAAAGTGAATTTAACACATTTCCAAATAAATGAAAAGTTGAAAATTTTGTTTCCAGTTGATCTACACTACAAGATACATTAAAGAAAGCTCTGCAGGCTAAAGGGAAACAGCACCAGATGAAAACATAGATTTACAGTAAGGAATACCAAGCATTAGATATGATAAATATAAAACCTCCTATTTGTTTTCTCTTAATTTTTTTAAACAACATATGACTGTTTAAAATGAAAATTATAACACTATGTTGTAGGGCATATGTATATGTATATTTGACAAGAAGAACAGAAAAACAAATGGACTGAATAAACAAAGCACAAAATGGTAGACAAAAATACAGCCATATCAGTAATCACATTGAATAGAAATAGATTAAATATGTAATTGAAGGACAGAATTGATAGACTATACAACAAAATAAGACTCAGTAGTATGCTGGACATAATAGATGCCTTTAGAGGTAAAGTCACAGATGGGTTAAAAGTAAAAGAATGAATATATATATATATATATATATATATATATATATATATATATAGTGTGTGTGTGTATATATATACACACACACACACACAAACAGGAAGCAACTGAAAGCTAAAGTGGCTATACTAATATCAGAAAAAATTAACTTTAAGAAATGTAAAGATGATTGCCAGAAATAGAGATAAATTTCATAATGCTAAGAGTCAATTCATCAGGAAGACATAACAATCACATATGCATACGCACCTAATTAACAGACAAGTGAATATATGAAGCAAAAGCTGACCAGTTGAAGAATTTAACATCCCTTTCTTAGTTACTGATAGAAAAACAGCTTTAAAAAAAAAAGAGTAAGACTATAAAAGAGCTGAATAACACTATTAGCCCCTTTAACCTAATGACATTTACAGAACACTCAAAAATTTCAGAATATATATTCTTTTCAAGTATACAGGGAATATTTACTAGAATAATACCTATATGCTGAGCCATAAACTCAGTCTCAACAAATTTTAAAAGATTGGAATCTTACAGAGTATATTCTCTAACCATAAAGGAATTAATTAGAAATCAATAGTGATAAGCTATCAAGAAAAGCCAGCAAATAGTTGGAAATTAAACAACACAATTCTGAATAATCCATGGATTAAAGAAAACACAGAGAAAATATAAAACATTTTTAATAGAATGATAATTACTGTATACCAAATTTATGGGATATGGCTAATGCAGTGCTTAGATGGAAATCTATAGTGTCAAATACATATCTTAAATAAGAGAAAAAGTTTACAATCAATGTTCAACTTCCAATTTTAAGGTTTAAAAAAGTAAATCTTAAGTTCAGGGAAGAAAAAGCAGATATCAATGAAATGTGAAACAAACACTTGACAAATCTGGCAAAAGCAAAAGCTGGTTCTTTGAAAAGATGAGCCAAATTGATAAATCCCTAAGTAGCAAACAGAAGGAAGGAAGGAAGGAAGGGAGGGAAGGAGGGAGGAAAATAAAATTAGTAATATCAGTTACAAAAGAGAAATTACAACTACAAATCACTCAGACATTAAATGGTCATTTTGTGCCAGTTAATTTTACAACATAGATGAATATATTTCTTGTAAAATACACAACTTAAAATGAGACATATGATATAGAAAGTCTGAATAACCTTGTACCTATTACAGAAGTTGAATTCATGATCAAAAAACATCCTATGAAGGAAGCCCCAAGCCTAGATGATTACACCGATAAATCTCTCAAACATTTAAGGAAGGTATGACACCAATCTTATACAAATTCTTTTAAAATATTGCGAAAAAGAGAAGAATTCTCATCACATTTTGTGACACCATGCAAACCCTGATACTAAAACATGACAAAAATATAAGAAACAGAAGATGGCGGCGAAGTAGGAGGACGTGGAATGCATCCCTCTCCACACATGCACCAGGAATACACCAAAAGATGCAATAATTCCCACAGAGAACCAGCTGAACACCAGCAAACGACCTCGGACACCAGAAAGGACTGCAAAGATCCCGACAAAACCAGGACAAGCAACCTCTGAAGTTTGGACTACTATGAAAAAACAAAGAATCACCATGCAGGCAAAGGAGCAGGAAAAAACCCACAAGACCAGATAAATGAAGAGGAAATAGGAAAATTTCCTGAAAAAGAATTCAGAGTACTGATAGTAAAGATGATACAAAAATCTCGATAACAAAATACAGAAAATACAAGAAACAGTTAATAAGGACTCAGAAGAACTAAAGAACAAACAAGCAGTAATGGACAACAAAATAACTGAAATTAAAAACACTCTAGATGGTAAAAACAGCAGAATAACTGAGGCAGAAGAACGAATAAGTGAGTTGGAAGATAGAATGGGGGAAATAACTGCCACAGAGCAGGAAAAAGAAAAAAGAATAAAAAGAGTGGAAGACAGTTTCAGAGACCTTGGTAACAACATTAAGTGCACCAACATTCGAATCATAGGTATCCCAGAAGAAGAAGAAAAAAAGAACGAGTCTGGGAAAATATTTGAAGAGGTTATAGTGGAAAACTTCCCCAACATGGGAAAGGAAATAATTAACCAAGTCCAAGAAGTGCAGAGAGCCCCATACAGAATAAACCCAAGGAGAAATACACCAAGACACATATTAATCAAACTGACAATTAAACACAAAGAAAAAATATTAAAAGCAGCAAGAGAAAAGCAACAAATAACATATAAGGGAAAACCCACAAGGATAACACCTGATCTTTCTGCAGAAACTCTGCAGGCCAGAAGGGAATGGCAGGATATACTGAAAGTCCTGAAAGAGAAAAACCTACAGCCAAGAATACTCTACCCACCAAGAATCTCATTCAGATTCGAAGGAGAAATCAAAAGCTTTACAGACAAGCAACAGCTAAGAGAATTCAACACCACCAAACCAGTCTTACAACAATTGCTAAAGGAACTTTTCTAAGTAGGAAACACAAGAGAAGGAAAAGCCTTACAAAAACAAACCCAAAACAATTAAGAAAATGGTAATAGGAACACACATGTCAATAATCACCTTAAATGTAAATGGATTAAGTGCTCCAACCAAAAGACACAGACTGGCTAAATGGATAAAAACAAGACCCTTCTATATGCTGCCTACAAAAAACCCACTTCAGACCAAGGGACACATAGAGACTGAAAGTAAAGGGATGGAAAAAGATATTCCATGCAAATGGAAGTCAAAAGAAAGCTGGAGTAGCAATACTCATATCAGACAAATTAGACTTGAAAGTAAAGACTATTACAAGAGACAAAGAAGGACACTACATAATGATCAAGAGATCCATCCAAGAAGAACATATAATAATTGTAAATATCTATGCACCCAACATAGGAGCACCTCAATACATAAGGCAAATGCTAACAGCCATAAAAGGGGACATCGACAGTAACACAATAATAGTAGGAGACTTGAACACCCCACTTACATCAATGGACAGATCATCCAAACAGAAAATAAATAAGCACACACAAGCTTTAAATGACACATTAGACCATCTCGACTTCATTGATATTTATAGGACATTCCATCTGAAAACGACAGAATACACTTTCTTCTCAAGTGCACACGGAACATTTTCCAGGATAGATCACATCTTGGGTCACAAATCAAGCCTCGGTAAATTCAAGAAAATTGAAATCATATCAAGCATCTTCTCTGACAACAACGCCATGAGAGTAGATACCAATTACAGGAAAAAAACTGTAAAAAATAAAACCACATGGAGGATAAACAATATGCTTTTTTTTTTTTTTTTTTTTTTTTTTTTTTTGGCACACGGACTTAGTTGCTCCGCGGCATGTGGGATCTTCCTGGAGCTGGGATCGAACCCGTGACCTCTGCATTGGCAGGCGGATTCTTAACCACTGCGCCACCTAGGAAGCCCAAACAATATGCTTTTAAACAACCAAGAAATCAGTAAAGAATTCAAAGAGGAAATCAAAAAACACCTAGAAACAAGTGACAATGAAAACACAACAACCCAAAACCTATGGGAAGCAGCAAAAGCAGTTCTAAGAGGGAAGTTTATAGCAATACAGTGCTACCTCAAGAAACAAGAATATTGAATAAACAACCTAACCTTACACCTAAAACAATTAGAGAAAGGAGAACAACAACAAAAAAAAAAACCCCAACGTTAGCTGAAGGAAAGAAATCATAAAGATCAGATCAGAAATAAATGAAAAAGAACTGATGAAAACAAGAGCAAAGATTAATGAAACTAAAAGCTGCTTCTTTGAGAAGATAAACAAAATTGATAAACCATTAGCCAGACTCATCAGGAAAAAAAGGAAGATGCAAATCAACAGAATTAGAAATGAAAAAGGAGAAGTAACAACTGACACCACAGAAATACAAAAGATCATGAGAGACTACGACAAACAACTCTCTGCCAATAAATTGGATAACCTGGAAGAAATGGATAAGTTCTTGGAAAAGTACAATCTTCCAAGAATGAACCAGGAAGAAATAGAAACTATGAACAGACCAATCACAAGTATGGAAATTGAGACTGTGATTAAAAATCTCCCAACAAACAAAACCCAGGGCCAGATGGCTTCACAGGCAAATTCTATCAAACATTTAGAGAACAGCTAACACCCATCCTTCTCATTCTTCCAAAGTAGAGCAGAAGGAGGAACACTCCCAAACTCATTCTATGAGGCCACCATCACCCTGATACCAAAACCAGGCAAAGATGTCACAAAAAAAGAAAATTACAAGCCAATATCACTGGTGAATATACATGCAAAAATCCTCAACAAAAAACTAGCTAACAGAATCCAACAGCACATTAAAAAAATCATACACCATGATCAAGTGGGGTTTATCCCTGGGATGCAAGGATTCTTCAGTATATGCAAATCAATCAATGTGATACATCATATCAACAAATTGAAGGATAAAAACCATATGATAATCTCAATAGATGCAGGAAAAGCTTTTTACAAAATTCAACATCCATTTATGATCAAAACTCTCCAGAAAATGGGCATAGAAGGAAATTACCTCAACATAATCAAAGCCATATATGACAAACCAAAGGCCAACATTGTTCTAAGTGGTGAAAAACTGAAAGAATTCCCTCTTAGAACAGGAACAAGACAAGAGTGTTCACTCTCACCATTATTATTCAACATAGTTTTGGAAGTTTTAGCCACAGCAATCAGAAAAGAAAAAGAAATAAAAAGAATCCAAATTGGAAAAGAAGTAAAATTGTCACTCTTTGCAGATGACATGATATTATACATAGAAAACCCTAAAGATTCTACCAGAAAACTGCTGGCACTAACTGATGAATTTAGTAAAGTAGCAGGATACAAAATTAATGCACAGAGATCTCTTGCATTCCTATATACTTACAACGAAAGAGCAGAAAGAGAAATTAAGGAAGCTCTCCCATTCACCATTGCAACAAAAAGAATAAAATACCTAGGAATAAACCTGCTTAAGGAGGCAAAAGACCTGTATGCAGAAAACTATAAGACACTGATGAAAGAAATCAAAGATGACACAAACAGGTGGAGGGACATACCATGTTCTTGGAATGGAAGAATCAACATTGTGAAAATGACTGTACTACCCAAAGCAATTTACAGATTCAACACAATCCCTATCCAATTACCAATGGCATTTTTCACAGAACTAGGACAAGAAATCTTATGATTTGTATGGAAATGCAAAAGACCCCGAATAGCCAAAGCAATCTTGAGAAGGAAAGATGGAGTTGGTGGAATCAGGCTTCCTGACTTCAAACTATACTACAAAGCCATAGTGATCAAGACAGTATGGTACTGGCACAAAAATAGAAAGGAAGATCAATGGAACAGAATAGAGAACTCAGAGGTAAACCCAAACACATATAGGCACCTTATCTTTGACAAAGGAAGCAAGAATATGCAATGGAAAAAAGACAGCCTCTTCAATAAGTGGTGCTGGGAAAGTTGGACAGCAACATGTAAAAGAATGAAATTAGAACACTTCCTAACACCATACACAAAAAATAAACTCTAAATGGTTTAAAGACCTAAATGTAAGGCCAGACACTATAGAACTCCTAGAGGAAAACATAGGCAGAACACTCTATGACATCCATCAAAGCAAGATCCTTTTGGACCCACCTCCTAGAATGGAAATAAAATCAAGAATAAACCAATGGGACCTAATGAAACTGAAAAGCTTTTGCACAGCGAAAGAAACCATAAACAAGACAAGAAGACAACCCTCAGAATGGGAGAAAATATTTGCCAACGAAGCAACGGACAAAGGATTAATCTCTAAAATATACAAGCAGCTCATGCAGGTTAATACCAAAAAAGCAAATAACCCAATCCACAAATGGGCAGAAGACCTAAATAGACATTTCTCCAAAGAAGACATACACATGGCCAACAAACACATGAAAAGATGCTCAACATCACTCATCATTAGAGAAATGCAAGTCAAAGCCACAATGAGGTATCACCTCACACTGGTCAGAATGGCCATCATCAAAAAATCTAGAAACAACAAATGTTGGAGAGGGTGTGGAGAAAAGGGAACTCTCCTGCACTGTTGGTGGGAATGTAAGTTGGTAGAGCCACTATGGAAAACAGTTTGGAGGTTCCTTAAAAAACTGAATATAGAACTACCATATGATCAGGTAATCCCACTACTGGGCATATACCCAGAGAAAACCATAATCCCAAAAGAAACTTGTACCATAATGTTTATTGCAGCACTATTTACAATAGGCAGGACGTGGAAGCAACCTAAATGCCCATCAACAGATGAATGGATAAAGATGTGGCATATATATACAATGGAATATTACTCAGCTATAAAAAGGAATGAAATGGAGCTATATGTAATGAGGTGGATAGACCTAGAGTCTGTCATACAGAGTGAAGTAAGCCCAAAAGAGAAAAACAAATACCGAATGCTAACTCATATATATGGAATCTAAAAAACAAAAAAATGGTACTGATGAACACAGTGACAAGACAAGAATAAGGATGCAGATGCAGAGAATGGACTAGAGTACACAAGGTTGGCGGGGCGGGGGGTGAAGGGGAAGCTGGGATGAAGTGAGAGAGTAGCATAAACATAAATATACTACCAAGTGTAAAATAGATAGCCAGTGGGAAATTGCTGTATAACTGACGGAGATCAACTCGATAATGGGTGATGCCTTAGAGGGCCTGGACGGAGAGGGTGGGGGGGAGTCGTGGGAGGGAGGGAATATGGGGATATGTGTATAAATACAGCTGATTAACTTTGGTGTACCTCAAAAACTAGTACAAGAGTGTAAAGCAATTATATTCCAATAAAGAGCCTTAAAAAAAATGGTGAAAAAAATTATTGGCCAAACAAACCCAGCAACATATAAAAAAGATAATGCACCATGACCAAGTGACATTTATCTAGGAAAGGAAGCTTGGTTCAACATTTGAAAATCAATCAATGTAATAGACCATAATATCAGAGTAAATGAGGAAACATATAATTTCAATGAATACAGAAGACACCTGGTAAAATTCAATACCCATTCATGATAAAAGTTCTTAGCAAACTAGGAAAACAAAGCAACTTCCTAAATCTGATAAAGGGCAACTACAAAAAACCTACAGCTAACATCATATTTAATGATGAACTATTAAATTCTTTTCCCCTAAGACTGGGAACAAGGAAAGGATTTCATCACTTGTATACAACATTGTAGTGAAGTTTCTAGCTAGTGCAACAAAGCAAGAAGAAATAAATAAAGGTATATGGAAAGGAAAAAGTAAAACTGTCTCTATTCACATGACATGATTTTGTATGTAGAAAACTCTAAAGAATTTACAAAGCAGCTACTAAAACTAAAGCAAATTTAGCAGAGTCATGAATACATGTAACAACATGCACAAATCTCAGACATTATTCACATTTTGTGAAAGAAGCCAGACACAAAAATCTACATGATATATGATCCCATTTACATAAAATTCTGGAACAGGCAAGGCTATACAAAGGTGAAAAAAATTGGAAAAGGTATTGCCTTGAGGGAAGGGATTAACTGGTAATGAACATAAGGAGACTTTCTGAGGTGATAGAAAGATTTTGTATATTGATAGATGTGTGGAGTACATAAGTGTATGCATTTGTCAAAACTCATTAGATTGTATACTTAGGATTTGTGTATTTCACTGTATTTAAATTTTACCTAAAAAAAGTAGAAGAACTATAAACAAATACTGAATTTGGGTTAGTAAATTTTCTTTTTTCAGTAGTATGGCTTAGCAATTCTAAAATCAATTTGTGTGAGTTTAGACAGTTTAGGCTTGAGCAAATGAGTTAATATATTGCTTAAAATATGAGAACCAGATTTCTCCTTGAAGGAGTTACAAACATGAAAGGAGGAAGACAAGAATGTACCCTGAGGTACTAGGTTGAAACTTAGAGTATCAGTATGAACTTATGGAGATGATAGATGACAGACAGACAGAGATAAGAGAGAGAGACCGAGACAGGAAGTGAGACAGACAGAAAGAAAGAGAAAGAGATATCTCCTAGCGGTAGAGCTGGGAGCAGTGGGGGAGGGCTAGGACAGGGGAATTATAACATGAGCATGAACATTTTTTTATGCCAGAAATTAAGGAAATGCTCAAAGAATAATGGGGTAATATCAGGAGGTTGCATGAGCCAGCTAGAAGCAGCTCCCTCTGGCAAAATCTGGGATAATTTGTACATCAAAATAAATAATAATAGTAATTGATTATAACTTTTGAATAAAAGAAAAATCCACATGTGTTATGTTAACATGTTTCCTGGTGCTGCTGTAACAAAGTTCCTCGAACTGAGTGACTTAAAACAACAGAGGTTTGTTGTGTCATAGGTTTGGATGTTAGAAGTCCAAAATCAAGGTATTGGCAGGGCTATAATTCCTCTGAAGTCTATAGGGAAATCCTTCTTTCCCTCTTCCTAGCACCTCCCTAGGTGGTTTTCCAGAATATCTTTGGCGTTCCTTGGCTTGTAGAGGCATCATTTGATCCTCCATCTTCACATGGCATTCTCCATGTGTGTCTTCATATTATCTTCACTTTGTGTGTATCTGTATTTAAATTCCTCCTTTTTATAAGGACACCAGTCATATTGGATTAAGGCCCACCCTTATAACTTCATTTGCAAAGACCTTATTTCCAAATAAGGTCATATTCAGAGGTGCTGGGGTTATAACTTTAGCATATTTTTTTTTTGGTGGTGGGGGAGGAGAGTGGGGTGGGGCGGGAAAGAGACACCATTCAATCCAGAAGAACTGCATACTGCAATGAAAAACTAAGTAAACAATGGGTAAAGTACAATTCTTGTTTATAATAGAAAACCAACTAATAAATATAGAAGGGGACTTCCTAGGTGGCGCAGTGGTAAAAAGAATCCACCTGCCAATGCAGGGGACACGGGTTCGAGCCCTGCCCTGGGAAGATTCCACATGCCACAGAGCAACTAAGCCCGTGCGCCACAACTATTAAGCCTGTGCTCTAGAGCCTGTGAGCTACAACTACTGAGCCCATGTGCTGCAACTATTGAAGCCCACGCACCTAGGGCCCATGCTCCACAACAAGAGAAGCCACTACAATGAGGAGCCTGTGCACCACAATGAAGAGTAGCCCCCGCTCTCAGCAACTAGAGAAAGCCCGTGTGCAGCAACAAAGACCCAGCACAGCCAATAAATAAATTAAGAAAATAAATAAATAAATATAGAAGGAATGATGAAAATAGAAAATCATTCATGGGCTAAAACTAGTGGGCAAAATTTTGATGAGTTATAAGATATTGAATAGTCACAGAATGTCTGTGTTCAATATACTTACAAATTAAAAAGGAGAAAACGTTACCTTACAGAATAAAAACCTGGTGAACACCACTTTAATTATGTGATCAAAATTAACATCACCAATATTGGGACAAACAGACATCTGTGCTTCCACTGAGAAAGATACATCACCTCAGTGATATTCTTGCCAAAAATGCATAACCTGAATTGAATCATGAAGAAACATTAGACAAATCCAAATACAAAATAACTGACCTAAGCTCCTTAAAAATGTCAAGATCAAGAAAAATGAAAGACTGAATAATTGCTTCAGATTAAAGGAGACAGAGGAGATATGATAACTAAGCAATGCATGATCCTAGGTTGAACCCTGTACTAGAAAAAAGATCTATAAAAATCATATTGGGACAGCTGACAAAATTTGAATATGAACTGCAGACTAGACAGTATTACATCAGTGTTAATGCTTTTGAAAATTGTACTGTGATTATATAGGAGAATGTCCTTGTTCTTCAGAAATATATATTAAGTGTGGTTTGGAAAAATAATATGCATATGGGTAGAGAGAAGAAATAAATGGGTTAAAATATTTTAAAATAGGTAAATCTGAGTAAAGAATATACAGGAATGCCTTGCACTATTCTTACAACACTGGAGTAAGTTTCAAATTACAAGGTTGAGCCAAAAATTATCCGCACTCGTTATATTAAAACTTCTGTTGGCCGCACTGTCTTATCAGGGCTTTCAGTTCAAAGCTACTGTCTCCCCAGTCACTGCTGTGCAGGTGTGAACGTGTTACATCAGTTCATTTTTAATTGCAGTGCAAGCAAAAATGGATGCCCCACTTGTGATTTGCACAAAAGAAGAGCAGCCTGCTGAGATTCATTTTTTTGGTCTGAGGGTATACCTGGTGCTGTTATTTATTGAAGACTTTGTGTGCAGTATGGAGAAAGTGTTTTGTCGTGAAGAAGTGTGTATGAATGGATAGAGAAGTTCAAGGAAGGTCGCACAAGTGTTAGCCAAGAAGTTCGCATCAAGAAGGAGCCAGACACCCGCCCGTGTCCACGGATTAGACACAGAGGACTGCTATCCAAGGGTGTTGTGATCTTGCATGACAATGCACGTCCACACACTTCTGCCCACACTTTGATACTCTGCAAAAACTTCCTTTTCAGGTATATCCTCCCTATAGTCCTGATCTTGCTCCATTGGACTTTCACCTGTTTTGTCCTCTGAAAGTAGCCCTATGAGGATGAAGATTCACTTCTGATGAAGAAGTGAAGACGGTGCATTCATGGCTTGTAGCTCAGCCTAAAACATTTTTTAATGAGGGAATACGAAAGCTGGTTGACAGATGGACAAAGTGTGTTGAAAAGCAAGGAGGTTATGTCAAAAAATGATGTATTTGTCTTTTCTAAAAGTTAATTAAAATAAATTCTACAGCCAGAGTGTGGATAATTTTTGACTTAACCTCGTATATTAAAATTAAATTGGAACAAAACAGAGGTAGAAGGAGGAATAAGACTACTAAAGACTTCATCCTTTATAGCAGGAAATCAGTGAGTTCTGTAAAATACTGGAAACATTTCAGTCTTTAAAAGTAATGTTGTTGATGTCTTGATGGTTTTCAAAATCTTCAAGCTTAAGATCTTAAGAGAATAATATCTCTTGAGGAGAAAATCATTGATCAAAAATTCAAAATTCCTTTAAAAAATTTGAAATTCCTGCATTTCAAAATCTAGTAAATTAAAGTAAAATTAAATATATTTCTAATACCTGACATAGTATGATTTCATTCTTATAAAATTATTTCTATATCTATTTATGTGTTGCCCTGCCTATCAGTTCATCTGTCAATCTCTATACACGCATATAGGATTGACTAAAGATAGTGTTCACCAAATGTTCTACCAAGTTATTTATAAGAAATTTTTTCTTTCTTTGTGCTTTTTGTACTACCTGAAATTTTGATAATAAGCTTGTATTTTTTATAAAAAACAAAGCACATACTCTAACGTATATAATAGCACTTACATTACATTTACATTTTGATTCTCAAAACATAATGATATTAATTTTGATTTGATAAAATATTAACATGCTAAAGTCATTTCCAGTTCTATAAACAAACTAAAAAACCAACACAAAGTATCTGCTCCACATTTCAAGAGTAATGAGTTCAATCATGTTAAGGTTATAATTTTGTTAGTCTGCTAATTTTTTTCCTCTCAGTGCAACTAGAAATTAATTCTTTGTCAGTCTTAACAATTAGTGTTCTTATCTTTTTTTCTGAAATAAAGATGACATTAGATCAAAATCTTTTCATTTTTCTTCTTTTAAAAAATTTACAGTAATAGCCTAGTCGTGACAAGCATATGATAATATCATCTGCACAGAAAAATAAAATTCCATGATTTCACAACCATTCCTACCAACTGCCTTATTGGGTATATGGCTAAATTAAAAATCCTCTCACATTTATGCTGAAGTTTTCTTTATTTGAATTTTCTCTCACAGTCCCAGCTTCTCTCAGAACACCTTCTTTATTCCTATACCCTATTCATTGTTCTCCAGAAATGTTTTAAAGCCTCAAGATTCTCCTCTAAGACATGAAATCTCAGGGTGGAGAAAATAGAGTACAGAGGAGTAATGTGATAGATGTTTTTGTTCATCAACACTCACTGCCCCTCCCTGTGAGATGATTATACTTACTTAGCCTGTTGAACTCAAGCATGCCCATGTGACCTGCTTTGGCTGATGAAATGTGTGAAGTGATGTATGTCACTTCCAGGAAGAAGTTAAGAGCTAGTGCGTGCCTCTGCCACAATGACCAGCAATGCTCTAGGTAGAAAAGATAATCTATTCAGCTTGTGTCCCTGAGTGAAGACAATGTGCAGCTGAGCTACAGCCAGCCCCAAATGGACACGTGGTGTGAGCAAAAAAACTGTCCTTGGGAACCACTGAGGTGTGGAGGTGGTTGTTGCCACAGCATAACTAGCCCATCCTGAACAATACAGACGAGTATGCTAGTAGCAAAACGACCCGCCCTTCTTGAGTTGTAATTTTCTTCTGCACCCATCTAGTATAGCTGATGAACTCTCACTGGACTCTTGAGAGAAGGCACCTTATCATAGTCATGTCCGTACCCCCAGAAAATTAGCATAAGTTTTGACAGTGAAAGATCTCCTTTTCTGGTTATTCAGGAGTAGTCCGCTTACATAAATCAACATGTACAATGAACCTACGTAACTCCAGCGTTGGGGCTCGATTTATGTATCTACCTTCTGTAAAATGAATATCACAACTCTTCAGGCACTCAGTCCTACTAAACAAATGAAAGAAGTTTGAGTTCTTACTTATCGTTTCATGTTATCTCTTCCTAATGACCAATTATTGCTTTTATGTTCAAGAAGTAATTGTCTACTATGTACCAGGCACTGTGTAACACTAGGAATAAAGAAATAACTATTGAATCCTTTCCCAGAGAAATTTATAGGCTGGTGAGTGAGACAAATAAGTAAAATATGAGTTGTCCTGACCTGGTAGTCTTAAATGGCTCCCTCACTGCCTGTAAAGGCTGTAGACACCCTTTAATAAATAGCTATCTTTACCCTCTGTAGTCCAGGAAATCCTGGAAACTAGGCAAGTCCTCATAAAGTCACTCTCTCAAGAGAGTCACCGGGATGTTCAATGAATCCAGTAGATTCTTGGCAGTTTTCTCACAGTCACTGCTTGCAATCAACGGCTATTCTCTTTCCATTCTCTCTTCAGTTCCTCTCACATTCATTCCCTTCTTTCTTTCCCACTGATGCTGTGTTACTTCTCGACTTAATAACTTTGTATCTTCATCACTTTAATCCTTTCATGACAATTTATGTTCGTGTTTTGATTCACTTCCAAGATCCTGTTATTAGAGAAGAGGGTACATGCCTAATTTGCCTCTGTATTCTTGACAGAGCCTACGCCAGATCTTTGTGTGCTGTAAGCATTCTGTAAGTTCTTGTTGAATGAAATCTGAATCTTCACATAATACATTTCTCTTTGACAATATTGATTGTGAAACTGACTCTAAAGGATAGGTTTTGCCTAAATGGAGATGCCTGGAACCTTCACAATAACCCCAAATATGAGAATGGCTACGGGCACTGCTGGGCAATAAAACCCAGCACGCAAAAGTCATCCAGGTTGCCTCATGAGTCATAACTCAGTCCATCAGTAGGACTGCGTTTTTCTCTTCTTTAGTTCCTGACTCAATTTCATCCCTGGGTATCAGACTATTGGTTCCCCTATTAAGTACCTTCTAGTGTCCCCTCAGTGATACTTGTTATGAGCCTTACTGATCTACCGACTATGACACTACCATCTGGATCTTCTTGCCCAAAACCTGATGATAGGAAAAAAAGAAACAAAGAACTTGTTTTCCTATTCATCATGCACCTGTATTTTATTTCTGCCATATTCTAAGTCTGCTTTGCACTTCTTTATAAGAATTGCCTGTTCTTTAGTTTTTAAAGGACTGTTTTAAGTGTCCCTTTAAAAGCTCCTGAGTAAAACTAGTGCTTAATGCTATAGGACATAGGGTCTTCAAATTTAAAGATCTTTGATTAGAATTGAGATAATAATTTTCTTTACTGATATATATTTTTATTAATAAAATAATACATGATGATATGAACATCCAATTTCAGAAATATATCAAGTGATCGTAAATGTCTGTTTTCAGTTCCCCTGTACACAAACCTGTTCCTTCCCCACAGATAACCATTGATAACAGTTTAATATATATTCTCCCAAACATTGTTCTATGCATTTAAATATATGAATGAATATACATAGCTATGCATGCAACCTCCTCCACATAATTTAGTACCTATATAGGTATTTTACATAAATATGGTAACATCATAGATTTTTCTTTTTTTTTTGGCTGTGCCATGTGGAATGTGGGATCTTAGTTCCCCGACCAGGGATCAAACCTGCACCCCTGCATTGGAAGCACGGAGTCCTAACCACTGGACTGTCAGGAAAGTCCCAACATCATAGATTATTAATTCAATCATTCAGCAAGATGTATTGACTGCCCCCCATACTGCTAACTCTCTTCTATGTACTGTTACAGGCAATGAGATACAACAATGAACAAAAGAATGCCCCGGCCTCAGGGAACTTACATCCTAGTGGACATTCTGTTCAGTATACATAATACACATATTATGCATAATAGTTTTCTGCCAAAATGGAATCATACTATATGGATTATCTTACATCTTGCTTTTTTTTTTACTTGAAAGTATTCTTGAAGCTCTTTCTTTATCAGAACATGTAGTACATATACATCTAAATCACCATAAACAAATAATAGACTGGGAAAAATATTTCATCATATAAAACAAACTAAGATTTTATATCCAGAATATACTTTTAACTCCTACAAATTAATATAAAAATAGATTAAAAATTGGCAAATATGTAAAGTCATATTAAAAGAACTAAATATCTAATAAACCTCCAAAAATGCTTGATATCACTAGAAATAAGGAAATTTTAAATATAAATCACATCTAAGTTCCATTAGAAACTTTCACTTCCAGCAAAGATGGAGTAAAAAGGACCAGATTTACCCTCTGCCCAAAACAACTAAAAACTAGACAAAATAAATGTATTTGGAACAAAAACTTTCGGACATTGGAATGAGAGAGTGCAAAAAAGAGATATCTGAAAGAGGAGAAATAAAAAAGGTAAGACCAACAATGGTCCCACTTACTGCCTTGAAAAAGATTCCAGGTCACAATTCAGGGAGAACCCAAGTGTTGGCTGGCAATCTTCCTGAGTTGAAAAGACTGAGGAAATGAAGTTGAAAGTCTAGGAAGCCAAGTTGGCTGGAGTTTTCAGGGGAGAGAACTAGAGAGGAGAAAGCTGCATGAAGAAAACTCTGGAGATCTGCAGAGACCCCTCCCCCCCCCTTGAGCCTTCAGATCAGCACATGCTTGTGAAAAAATCTGAGGCCAGCAAAATAACTCCCCAAAATGATTAAAAAGAATAAGCCTAAGAACTCACAAGAGCACTGTTTCTATTCCTACTCATCAGATTGGATAAAAAAGTAAAACCTAATTATATGCTGCCCGAAGTAAACTCACTTTAAATAGAAAGACACAAATAGATTAAAGTAAAATAATGGAAAATTATATGCTATGCTAATACTAATTGAAAGAAATCTGCAGTGAGTCAGTATACCAGTATAAAGGGGTCAATATGCTAGGAGGATATAACAATCCCAAATGTTTATGCACCTAACAGAGCTTCAAAATACATAAAGCAAAAACTGGTAGAACTAGAAATAAAAGTAAATAATTTATAATTAATTTATTGTAATTAAAAAAAGCTTGTCTCTGGGAATGATGAAAGAAGTAGACAGAAAATCTAGAAGGATTTAAAACACTATCAACCAGCTTGATCTAATTAACATTTGCAGAATACTCCAACCAGTGACAGCAGACTATATATTTTTTCAAGTACATGTAGAATATTTACCAAGATGGACCATATTCTGAGTCATAAAGCAGATCTCAAGAAATTTTAAAAGGTTCAAATCATACAAGTATGTTCTCTAAAACAGAGTTAAATTAGAAGTCAACAACATAAGTAGAAAATCCAAAATTTGAAAACTAAGTAATACACTCCTGAGTAATCCATGGATCAGAAAATAAATCAAAGGGGAAATCAGAATGTACTTTAAACTGAAAGAAAATAAAAACATGCATATCAAAATTTGTGAGATGCTACTAAAACAGTACTTAAGGAAAATTTGTAGCACTAAAACAGTTATATTAGAAAAGTAGAAAGGTCTCAAAACAGTGATTTTATTTTCCATGTTATAAGATGAGAAAAAGAGCAAATTAAACCCAAAGTGGACAAAGGAAAAGAAATAATTATTTGAAAAGTCTGTTTTTTGCTTTTTTTGTTTGTTTTGTTTTGTTATTCATTTATTTTTATGGCTCATCAGGTCTTAATTGTAGCACGCAGGATCTTCATTGAGGCATGCTGGATCTTTTGTTGCAACACACAGGCTCTTCATTGCAGTGCATGGGCTTCTCTCTAGTTGTGGTGTGTGGGTTTTCTCTTCTCTAGTTGTGGCCTGTGGGCTCCAGAGCACGTGGGCTCTGTAGTTTGAGGCACATAGGCTCTCTAGTTGAGGCGCACGAGCCCAGTAGTTGTGGTGTGCAGGCTTAATTGCCCCACGGCATGTGGGATCTTAGTTCCCCAACCAGGGATCGACCCTGTGTCCCCTGCTTTGGAAGGCGGACCACTAGGGAAGTCCTGAAAAGAAATAGTTTTAAAAGAGCATAAATAAATTGAAAACAGGAAAAAAAAAACAATGAAAGAAAAAGGTGATTATTTTGAAATATCAATGAAATTGATAACACTCTAGTCAGACTGATCAAGAAATAAAAAGACACAAATTTCCAATAACAAGAGTGTAAGATATAACTGTAGATCTTATAGATGATAAAATGATAGAAGAGGAATGTTATAAACATCTTACATCAAATAAATTCCACAACTTTGATGAAGTGGGAAAATTCCTGAAAAATACAAACTGTCAGAGTCCACTCAAGAAGAAATATACAACATGAGTAGGCTTATATTTACTCAAGAAATTAGATTTGTAGTTTAAAACCTTTTTACAAAGAACACTCCAGGCATAGAAGTCTACAATGGTTAATTCTACTGAACATTTAAATAAGAAGTAATATCAATTCTACACAAACTTTTTCAGAAAATTTAAAAGGGAGTACTACTTCCCAACTCATTCTCTAAGGCCAGCATTGCCTTGTTTTCAAAACCTGACAAAGACATTCAAGAAAGGACAGACCAATACCCCTCAGTAATAAAAATGCAATAATTCTTTATAAAATTTTGACAAATTGAACCCAATGATAAATAAAAGGGATAACATAATCATGGCCAAATGTGGTTTATTGCAACAATATAAGATTAGTTTACCATTTGATGTCAATCAATGTAGTTCATCATATTAACAAACTAAAAAAGACCATATGATCATCTCAATAATGCCAAAAAAAATTGACAAGATCCAAAATCCATTTCTAATAAAAACTCTCAACAAATTTAAAATAGATGGAAATTTCTCAAATTGATAAAGGACGTCTATGAAAAACCTACAGCTAACATCATATTTAATAGTGAGAGACTGAATGCCTTCCCCCTAAGGTCAGGAACAAAATAAGGATGTTCACTGTTACTACTTCCAGTAAACATTGTACTAAATGTTCTAACCAGTACAATAAAGCAAGAAAAAAAAATTAAAAAGCATACAGATTGGTAAGAAGTAAAAAAATGTTATTATTCATACAAGATCACATGATCATCTATATAGAAAATTCCACGGAAGGTAGGAAAGGTTTAGCATAGTTGAAGAACACAAGGCCAATATATAAAAATTAATTTCATTTCTACATTCCAGTAAGGAAAATCAGAAACTAAAATTAGAAAAAATATGCCATATTAGTTTTCTATTGCTGTTGTAACAAATTACCACAAACTTTATGGCTTAAAACAACACAAATTTATTGTCTTAAAGTTCTATAGATTAGAAGTCTGATGTGTGTCTCACTGGGATAAAATCAAGGTTTGGCAAGGCTATTTTCCTTTCTAGAAGTACTAGGGGTGAACCCATTTTCTGGCCTTAAACTTCTAGAGAATGCTTTATTCCTTGGATCACAGCCCTCTTCTCCTACCTTCAAAGTCACCAAGTAATCTTGGATTTGGCAAAGATTTCTTAGATACCACACAAAAGCACAAGTTATAAAAGAAAAAAATTAATAAAATGGACTTAAAACTTTTGCTCTTCATAAAATACTATTAAAGAAGGAAGAGAAAACAAGCCAAGAGACTGGAAGAAAATATTTGCAGAACGTATATCTGATGGAGGACTTGTACCTAGAACATATAAAAAATTCTTAAAACTCAGTAATATGACAAACCACTGAATAAAACAATGGGCAAAAGATTCAAACAGACACATCACCAAAGAAGATATGTATATGGCAAATAAGCACCTAAGAAGATGTTCAACATCATTAGTCATTAGAGAAATGCAAATTAAATTGACAATGTGATACCACTGCACATCCACTAAAATAACTAAAACTTGACAGAGTGCTAGAGAGGATGTGTTTCAACTGGAACTCTTACTGTGGGAATGTAAAATGTTACAACCACTTTGGAAAACCATTTGATTGTTTATTTAAAAGTTAACATAAACCTACCATACAACCCAGCCCTTTCATACTTAGGTAATTATACAGACTAGAGAAACCAGGCTAAAAAGAAAACTATTTAATTCCATTTAAACAAAAGACTAGAAAATAGAATAATGATAGAAAGCAGATCAGTGGTTGCTTGCAGACAGTGTGGGGAGGGGATGGAAGAGGTAGTGAAGAATTACAAAGGGGCACAAGGAAACTTCTAGAGGCAAAAGTAATGTTTATTAGCTTGGTTGTGGTGAGCGTTTTTCATACACAAACACACACATAAACAAACGAAGTCATATGTCAAGTATAGTGTATGCCAATTATACTTCAGTCAATAAAATTGTAAAAATAAATAAATAAATCCAGAGAGAGGAGAATCAAGATGGCAGAGTACGAGGATGTGTGCTCACTCCCTCTTGCAAGAGCACCGGAATTACAACTAACTGCTGAACAACCATCAACAGAAAGACACTGGA
Source organism: Hippopotamus amphibius kiboko (assembly GCF_030028045.1). Taxonomy (NCBI): domain Eukaryota; kingdom Metazoa; phylum Chordata; class Mammalia; order Artiodactyla; family Hippopotamidae; genus Hippopotamus; species Hippopotamus amphibius. The sequence continues at coordinate 157,866,082 of NC_080191.1, forward strand.
ACTCACCAAAATAAAACTACCCCACACCCAGAGACAAAGGAGAAGCCATAATGAGATGGTAGGAGGGGTACAATCGCATTAAAATCAAATCCCATAAATGTTGGGTGGGTGACTCACAAGCTGGAGAACAGTTATACCGCAGAGGGTTCTGAGCCCCATGTCAGGCTTCCTAACCTGGGGCTCCAGCAAGAGGAGGAGGAATCCCCAGAGAATCAGACTTTAAAAGTCAGCAGGATTTGATTGCAGGACCTCCACAGGACTGGGGAAAACGGACACTCCACTCCTGGAGGGCACACAAAAAAGTGTGCTCACCAGGACCCAGGGGTAAGGAGCAGTGACCCCATAGGAGACTGAACCAGACCTACCTGCTGGTGTTGGAGGGTTGCCTGCAGAGGTAGGGGGCAGTTGTGACTCACCAAGGAGACAGGGGCACTGGCAGCAGGGGTTCTGAGAAGTGTTCATTGGCGTGAGCCCTTCCAGAGTCCACCATTAGCTCCACCAAAGAGCCTGTAAGCTCCAGTGCTGGGTCGCCTCAGGCCAAATGACCACCATGGTGGGAACACAGCCCCACCCATTGGCAGACAAGTAGATTAAAGTGTCACTGAGCTCCACCCACCAAATCGGGTTAAAGTTTTACTGAGCTCCACCCACCCAGCCCAACCCACCATTAGTCCCTCCCATCAGGAAGCACCCACAAGCTTCCTAGACAGCTTCCTCCACAAGAGGGCAGACAGCAGAATCAAGCAGTATCAGCAGTATTTCATCTTGTGGAATGGAAAATCACAGCCACAGAAAGACAGAGAAAATGAAAAGGCAAAAGACTTTGTATGAGATGAAGGGACAAGATAAAACACCAGAAAAACAACTAAATGAAGAGGAGATAGGCACTCTTCCAGAAAAAGAATTCAGAATAATGATGGTGAAGATGATCCAGGACTTTGAAAAAAGATCGGATGCAAAGATCGAAAAGTTGCAAGAAAAGTTTACCAAAGACCTAGAAGAATTAAAGAACAAACAAACAGAGATATGCAACACAATAACTGCAATGAAAAATACACTGGAAGGAACCAATAGCAGATTAACTGAGGCAGAAGGACAAATAAGTGACCTGGAAGACAGAATGGTGATAATCACTGATGCAGAAAGGAATAAAGAAAAAAGAATGAAAAGAACTGAAGACAGCCTAAGAGACCTCTGGGACAACGTTAAATGCACCAACATTCGCATTATAGGGGCCCCAGGAGGAGAAGAGAGAGAGAAAGGACCTGAGAAAATACTGAAAGATATTATAGTTGAAAACTTCCCTAACATGGGAAAGGAAATAGCTACCCAAGTCCAGGAAGCACAGAGAGTCCTAGGCAGGATAAACCCAAGGAGAAACACACCAAGACATATAGTAGTCAAATTGACAAAAATTAAAGACAGAGAAAAGTTATTAAAAGCAACAAGGGAAAAATGACAACATACAAGGGAACCCCCATCAGGTTAACAGCTGATTTCTCAGCGGAAACTCTGCAAGCCAGAAGGGAGTGGCATGATATATTTCAAGTGATGAAAGGGAAGAACCTACAACCAAGAATACTCTACCCAGCAAGGATCTCATTCAGATTCGAGGGCGAAATCAAAAGCTTTACAGACAAGCAACAGCTAAGAGAATTCAGCACCACCAAACCAGCCTTACAACAAATGCTAAAGGAACTTCTCTAAATGGGAAACAGAAGAGAAGAAAAGGACCTACAGAAACAACAACAAAACAATTAAGAAAATGGTAATAGGAACATACATATCGATAATCACCTTGAATGTAAATGGACTAAATGCAGCAACCAAAAGACACAGACTGGCAGAATGAATACAAAAACAAGACCCAATATATGCTGTCTCCAAGAGACCCACTTCAGACCTAGGGACACATACAGACTGAAAGTGAGGGGATGGAAAAAGATATTCCATGCAAATGGAAATCAAAAGAAAGCTGGAGTAGTGATACTCATATCAGATAAAATAGACTTTAAAATAAAAAATGTTACAAGAGACAAGGAAGGACACTACATAAGGATTGAGGGATCAATCCAAGAAGAAGAGATAACAATTATAAATATACATATGCACCCAACATAGGAGCACCTCAATACATAAGGCAAATGCTAACAACTATGAAAGAGGAAATCAACAGTAACACAATCATAGTGGGGGACTTTAACACCCCACTTACATCAATGGACAGATCATCCAGACAGAAAATTAATAAGGAAACACAAGCTTTAAATGACACAATAAATCAGCTTGATTTAATAGATAGCTATAGGACGTTACATCCAAAAACAGCAGATTACACATTCTTCTCAAGTGCACATGGAACACTCTCCAGGATAGATCACATTTTGGGTCATAAATCAAGCCTTGGTAAATTCAAGAAAATTGAAATGGTATCAAGCATCTTTTCCGACCACAACGCTAAGAGATTAGAAATCAATTACAGGAAAAAAACTGTAAAAAACACAAACACATGGAGGCTAAACAATACGCTACTAAATAACCAACAGATCACTGAAGAAATCAAAGAGGAAATCAAAAAATACCTAGAGACAAATGACAAACACAACGATCCAAAACCTATGGGATGCAGCAAAGGCAGTTCTAAGAGGGAAGTTTATAGCAATATAATCCTACCTCAAGAAACAAGAAAAATCCCAAATAAACAATTTCACCTTACACCTAAAGAAACTAGAGAAAGAAGAGCAAACAAAACCCAAAGTTAGTAGACGGAGAGAAATCATAAAGATCAGAGCAGAAATAAATGAAATAGAGACAAAGAAAACAATAGCAAAAATCAATAAAACTAAAAGCTGGTTCTTTGAGAAGATAAATAAAATTGATAAACCTCTAGCAAGACTCATCAAGAAAAAGAGGGAGAGCACTCAAATCAATAAAATTAGAAATGAAACAGGAGGTTACAACAGACACCACAGAAATAAAAAGCACCATAAGAGATTACTACGAGCAACTGTATACCAATAAAATGGACAACCTGGATGAAATGGACAGGTTCTTAGCAAGGTATAACCTTCCAAGACTGAATCAGGAAGATGTAGAAAATATGAACAGACAAATCACAAGGAATGAAATTGAAACTGTGATTAAAAATCTCCCAACAAACAAAAGCCCAGGGCCAGATGGATTCACAGGTGAATTTTATCAAACATTTAGAGAAGAGCTAACACCCATCCTTCTCAAACTCTTCCAAAAAATTGCATAGGAAGGAACACTCCCAAACTCATTTTATGAAGCCACTATCACCGTGATACCAAAACCAGACAAAGATACTACAAAAAAAGAAAACTACAGACCAATATCACTGATGAATTTAGATGCAAAAATCCTCAACAAAATACTAGCCAACAGAATCCAACAACACATTAAAAGGATCATACACCATGATCAAGTGGAATTTATCCCAGGAATGCAAGGATTCTTCAGTGTACGCAAATCAATGTGATTCACCATATTAACAAATTGAAGGATAAAAACCACATGATCATCTCAATAGATGCAGAAAAAGCTTTTGACAAAATTCAACACCCATTTATGATAAAAACTCTCCAGAAGGTGGGCATAGAGGGAACCTACCTCAACATAATAAAGGCCATATATGACAAACCCACAGCAAACATCATTCTCAATGGTGAAAAACTGGAAGCATTCCCTCTAAGATCAGGAACAAGACAAGGATGTCCACTCTCACCACTACTATTCAACATAGTTTTGGAAGTCCTTGCCACAGCAACCAGAGAAAAAAATGAAATCAGAGGAATCCAAATTGGAAAAGAAGAAGTAAAACTGTTGCTGTTCACAGATGACATGATACTATACATAGAAAATCCTAAAGATGCCACCAGAAAACTACTTGAGCTCATCAATGAATTTGGTAAAGTTGTAGGATACAAAATTAACACACAGAAATCTCTTGCATTTCTATACACCAGCAATGAAAGCTCAGAAAGAGAAATTAAGGAAACAATTCCATTCACCATTGCAACAAAAAGAATAAAATTCCTAGGAATAAACCTAACCAAGGAGGTAAAAGACCTGTACTCAGAAAACTGTAAGACAGTAATGAAAGAAATCAAAGACATAAACAGATGGAGGGACATACCATGTCCTTGGATTGCAAGAATCAACATTGTGAAAATGACTACATTACCAAAAGCAATTTACAGATTCAATGCAATCCCAATCAAATTACCAATGGCATTTTTCACAGAACTAGAACAAGAAATTTTACGATTTGTGTGGAAACGCAAAAGACCCCAAATAGCCAAAGCAATCTTGAGAAGGAAAGATGGAGTTTGTGGAATCAGGCTTCCTGACTTCAGGCTATACCACAAGGCTACAGTGATAAAGACAGTATGGTACTGGCACAAAAACAGAAATATAGATCAATGGAACAGGATAGAAAGCCCAGAGATAAACTATGGTCAACTAATATGTGACAAAGGAGACAAGGATATACAATGGAGAAAGGGCAGCCTCTTCAGTAAGTGGTGCTGGGAAAACTGGACAGCTACATGTAAAAGAATGAAATTAGAACACTTCCTAACACCATACACAAAAATAAACTCAAAATGGATAAAAGAACTAAATGTAAGGCCAGACACCATAAAACTCCTAGAGGAAAACATAGGAAGAACACTCTTCAACGTAAATAACAGCAAGATCTTTTTTGATCCACCCTCTAGAATAATGGAAATAAAAACAAAAATAAATAAGTGGGACCTAATGAAACTTCAAAGCTTCTGCACAGCAAAGGAAACTATAAGCAAGATGAAAAGACAACCCTCAGAATGGGAAAAAATATTTGCAAGCGAATCAACAGACAAAGGATTAATCTCCAAAAAATATAAACAGTTTATCCAGTTCAATATCAAAAAAATAAACAACCCAATCAAAAATGGGCAGAAGACCCAAATAGGCATTTCTCCAAAGAAGACATACAGATGGCCAAGAGGCACATGAAAAGCTGCTCAACATCGCTCATTATTAGAGAAATGCAAATCAAAACTACAATGAGGTATCACCTCACACCGGTTAGAATGGGCATCATCAGAAAATCTACAAACAATAAATGCTGGAGAGGGTGTGGAGACAAAGGAATGCTCTTGCATTGCTGGTGGGAATGTAAATTGATACAGCCACTATGGAAAACAGTATGGAAGTTCCTTGCAAAACTAAAAATAGAACTACCATATGACCCAGCAATCCCACTACTGGGCATATACCCAGAGAACACCATAGTTCAAAACGACACATGCACTCCAATGTTCATTGCAGCACTATTTACAATAGCCAGGACATGGAAGCAACCTAAATGTCCATCAACAGATGAATGGATAAAGAAGATGTGATACATACATACAGTGGAATTTTACTCAGCTATAAAAAGCAATGAAACTGGGACATTTGTAGAGACATGTATGGACCTAGAGACTGTCATACAGAGTGAAGTGAGTCAGAAAGAGAAAAACAAATACTGTATATTAACACATATATGTGGACTATAGAAAAATGGTACAAATCAACCAGTTTGCAAGGCAGAAATAGAGACACAGATGCAGAGAACAAACATATGGACACCAAGTGGGGAAAGCAGGCAGGGCTGGGGGGGAATGAATTGGGAGATCGGGATGCCAAATTGTACACTCTAAATATATGCAGTTTATTGTAAAAAATAAAAAAATAAAAAGTGTAAAAAAAAATCCAAAGGAAACTCTGTTCACTCACCAAATGAGCAAAAACTAAAAGTCCTGTAGTGGAGTTAGTATAAGGTTATGAACATTCTCATGAAGTGTTGGTTAGAGCTTAAGTCTCACAATGTCTATCAATTAAAATGCACAATCTCTTTAAAACAGCAATTTCACTTTAACAATTAAATTTATAGAAATATTTCCACATGGATACAAATATAAACATTGTTTGTAATCGCATAATCTTAAATGTCCATCAATAAAATATAAATTATCCATATTATGGAGTATATTTCTTTTAAACAAATTTTATGATATAAACATCTATTTTAATTTTTTGTTCTTAAAAGCATTACATAACTGAATTAGTTTTGTCCTCATGTTGGATTTGTTTAAAAGGTGATATATATATATATATATATATATATGGGATCAAATTTTATTTATTTGACAGATGTAAGTCACTCAGAAGAGCTCATTTTGATTTATTGGGTACATAATAATATGCCTTTCAAAAGAAAAGCATGCTCATACATATTTGCTTGACAGATTGAAATGCTGCAGAGCTAGCACTTTGTTCTTTCAAAGAGACAAGAGACTATATATATATATATATATATATATATATAAATATGTGCTCCTGGATTAATCATCCAAGTAAATCCAAAGAAGTTATTCTAGCTTCTTGAATAAATATTACTCATTTTATAACTTTTCATTAAAGTAAAATATAAATATCACCTACATTTTATATACATCATCTATAAACCAGTAATTGGAGTATAGATATGTGCAAATTACTTACACTCATATACTGACACCCACCATCAAAAAGCCAAACAATAGCTAGGACACGAGTGGAATTTCCTTTTTAGTTCTGAGGCTCCTATTACATTTTTTTTCCCATATCAGTTCTAGACTGTGTCACAAGCTGGGAATCTTATAAATTTTGCTTTCCTTGGTTTGCATCACAACCAGATTGTACAGTTTAATGTCCCTTAATATATTTAGGTATTTGATTGGTCTTCACCAGGAAGGGTCAAAGGAACCAACATGCTTCCTGATTCACTAATGCCTCAGGGAGTGGCAGCCAAACATCCATGGCATATGACTGCAATGGAAACTCTGCTTGAGATGAAAATTCAACTTGCCTTCTCCAGGCTCTGTTGGGGTTTAGCTTCTAACTGCTACTTCCTGGGCAATATGAAGCAAGACCTAGTGGTTTAGGCCAGCATCAGGGTGAGAGCAAGACCGCAAATCAAAGTCATATGTGAGAAGCAGTGATTAGAGCAAATGTCCAGATTCTCAGCAATTTGGAGCACAGATAAAAGCCAAGAGATTCAAATGAGAAACTGGAGGGCAAAGCTGTTGTAACTCAGGCTTGTAAACTCAGGATTGAGACATCATAGTTCTCTTAGCCACACAGAGCAAGCCAGGGCAGAGTGAAAAGAGCTGGAGAAAAGCAGCTCCAAAAGGGATGGCAAATAAAGAACTGGAAACCAGGCAGAGTTCCTGACCAAAAGAGGCAGGATCTCAACCTGAAGACAAAGGCAGAGACATAAATGTTAACAGGTTAGGACCTTTCCCCAGTCTAGACAATGATGCTGGACTTTATTCAACAAGTATTTATTGAGCATCTGTTACGTGCCAGGCATTGTTCCAGGCACAGGGTAAGGGCCAGCTGGGCATATTCTTAACCCTGTATCCTAGACCAGTGTAAGAGGAATGAGGAGAGTCTGTGATTGAGGAAGGAGATATATGGGGCCCAGGATTTGCCCTTAGAGAAGCAGTTTACAGGTTTCTTTGTCAGCCAAGGAGAGTTAGTGAAAATAGGAACTCAGGAGTTGTAACAAGACCTCCAGATAATTCAGTTTAGCAGCAGAACTTTGATAAAACACTGCAAGAGCAAGTTGGGGAGGACTACTTACTTACATTCTGCCTTTATAGGCATCAGCTTAGGAATTGGGCTATGTTTGAGCCCACAATCCCACATTAGCAGTGGGGTTTGAGAGACCAGGTACCAGCAATGGCTAATCCAATTGTCAAAACTCAGGGAAAACACTAACAGGAGAAATGAGATAGAGGATGACAAAAGGGAGCCAGAAGGTCCAAGCCCTGTCCAAGAGAACCCAGGGGGGTTGCAGCACATAAAGATGGTAGAACAGGTGAGCAAGCATCCAGGCAAACATCCAGGTGGCAGGTAGTGCTCAGGAACAATGTAAGACTGTCCTACAGTCTTACATTGATAATCAGCCCATTGCCTTAACGAAGAGTACTGGGAATAGCCAAAGAAGGGAAAGGAAGCCTGAAACTAGAGTTGGGAGGGAAGGGACCACAGTTGCAGCTGTAAAACGCATAGCACAGTGCCAGACACACAGTAGGCTTCAGTTCATGACAGGCACGTTCATTAACTATCATTGCTTTAACCTGAGCAAGGTCCCATTACAAACCAGGTAACCACAGATGTTCACTCTGACTGGTCTTCACATTCAAAACCTATAGGAGAATGGCCTGCCCAGGATTTTGACCCCCAAATTATTTTCTTTACAGAAAATAAAGGGTCTTTGCTGAAGAATACAACTATAATATGTCCATACGCTCTTCAAAAGTCAGGATTCTCTTCTTCTGAGTATACCTTCAATTCTGACTCCAGCACCAAATAACGTTGCTAGGGAAGAAGATTAAATCAAAAAGCACTGGTGAGCCTCTGGGATTATCTATGGATTTCATTCACGCAGGTTCTATTTCCTCCCATTAATATTGGTAACTGAGAAATGCCCACTCAATATATCATGGTTATGTTATAGGAGCCTTCTAATGGGCCAAGGAAAGAAACCCAGAACTTTCTGTGGTGGAATTTAATACAGTCTTTAGTTCCACTAGCATGAACTTCAGCTGCACACATGTATTTTGAAAGAATTCTTAACCAGGGTGAGCCACTAAGCTTTTCTTCCCCAGTCTCAAAAGACCTTCGCTCTCTTCACAGGGACCCACCTTCCATTTAATACAGACAAAATAAATATTTAATTTCAAACAGCAGATTTTTAAGTTCCTCCAAGGACTAGCAAAACCTAATAAATGTTGAGAATCTTTGTGGCAGAACTACCAGCCTGACACCACACACATTTATATTTCATCATGTGCCCAAAGACCAAACTTGCCGCAGAACTGGTGTCTCTCCTCTCTTGGTGACTGTCACAATGCCAAGGTGCCATTTTGGTCAATGCATTAACCTATTAGTCAAGCAGAGCTGAGCAAGCCAATGGCAAAACCCTGGGTGAGCTACATATTATGAGGTAGATGCTGATGGTGTCAAAGACCACACACCTGAATGCCTATGTTTAACCAGTAAAATCTATGTGTCTGCTTCACTCCCCAGGAAGGAGAATTACCACGGACGTGGAAACAACCGAGGGGCATGTTCTCTGGATAGCTATGCTGCACCAACCTAGGAAATTCACCTTATAAGGTAGCAATTTCAGAAAGTTTTGAAGTCAGCATGTGGTCTTTTTTTTCTAAGCCCTGCTGTTGGTGAGCAGGGATACAGGAAATCCTAAAACAGCCACTGTTTTCTTTATCTTGGCATTAACAGGCAACATGAAGGGTTTAAGAAAACTTTGTTGGAAATTTTCCACTTTGAACAGCAAGGGATTTGGTGTTTACTCCAATTTCTCTCTTGCTCCCTCCCTTTCTGAAAGGGGAGTTCACTCTTAAGTTGAAAAGCAAACAGCCACAAAAGCATTTCCAGGTACAAAGCCACAGGGTATATTCCGGCCTTTGGGGAGAGTCTCCCAGGTTTCTAACCACAGCCAGTTTTATGTTCCGTGCATCAATCCACACTCATGATTGTTACCGTACACCTGTATGTTATTCAGAGGTTCACCCAGCTTAAGCAAATTATATTTTAAAACTTCACTGATCGAGAAAAAAAAAAAAAGTTCAGGGAAAGGGATTTCCTAGCTCTCAAATAAAAATGTGCAGTGGAGCGCTTACTGAGTAAACAGAAAACATGGGCAGCTGAGAAATCAATTTAGCTGAACAAACAATGTTCCATGTAATGAACTACTAATTATCCTTTTATGCCACGTCAGTCTGAGTGATTACAGAGCTGTGCGGTTTAATTTGACGTTTGAGCATTGCCTTGCTCCATTAGCTTCATATAAAGCTACAACACATTCAAAAAAAAGGGGGGGGGGTGTCTGTATTTATCTGGAACTAAGTAAGCACCTGTATTAATAATAGGAGGAGCATCTCAGAATCTTTTTAAAAATATGTTTTTCATATGAGAATAAATAAAGCATTGGGAACCTAAGGAGTGTAGAGATCAAATCAGGTACCTTTTGGTCAGTAGATTAAACACCTTGAAGCAGTGACATGCACTGGGCTTATCACAGTAACTCTGACTCTTGAAAATGCCACCACTGTCAGCTGGTGCTTGCTTACCTTGCTCCCCACCCCCAGGCGTCAATCAACTGCAAGACTGTGGAGCCCAACCAACAAGAGGATGCAGAGTGGGGATGAAATTAGGAAGGAACCCTTTTTCAAACTAGATTCATTAAATTGTAAGAATCGTTTTTAAAAAATGAACCTGTGTTGTAGTGAGAATACAATCAAGGAGGTTTTTAGAACCCTTGACTTCCCGTCCTTTTCTCATCATATCACATAGTGAGTGAAATGGCTGAGGGATCTGGGAATTTTTTTTAATTCCATCCAATTCAATAAGTTTACGTTGAGCTCCGGCCATGCACCTGCATTAAGTGTTGTGATAGAGAAAGAAATAAAGATACAGCCCAAGTCCTTCAAGGATTGGGCAATCTTTAATACTTGAGCCATCTTCTATTTCTTCAACTTGCTAAGCAAGAGAAACCAGCCTTCATAAGCAGTGGTTCTCACCTTTGGCTGCACATTGGAATCACCTGGAGATCCCAAACAAAAACCAAACAAAATCTGACACCTGAATCCCATCCCCAGAGATTTTAAATTTGATTGGTCTGTGGGGCAATGGGAGAGTCATGATTTTGAAAGCATCTCAGATGAATCTAATTGGAAGCCACGTGCAATCCACTACTATGTTGACTGAAGTTTTATCTTCAAATTGTGCCATTTACTCAATTCACAAATATTTATTGAGTACTTGAGAGGTACTTATGTGGTGTGGGAAAGATATACAAGGGTGATACAAGGATCCCCAAGACAAGGAAGAATCACCCACCTTTTCAGAAAACATTACAGCTAGAATTGTACAATACTTCAGAAAGAATGATCTCAATTATTCCCACAACAACCCTGAAGTGAGATATCCCTATTTCCATTTAACAGAAGGGAATGAGGCCTAGCAAGATTAAGTGACTCAGTTACAGACAAACATTTAGTCAGTGACAAACTGTGACTTATAAGAAACATAGAATTTTAGAGCCACATGAGAGCTCAGTGGTAACCTAATTCAAACCTTTCATTTTTCTGGGGAGTGCTCTGAGTTTTAGAGAAATTTAGTGGCTTGACTAGCCAGTGGTCAAATGGCTTTTAAAGCCCTAAGACTAAAACCCAGTTTCCCAATTCCCAGTTCAGTGTTTTTAATGAGCAATAGATTGCATCTCCAAATGGTCAGCTCTGGTCACTAGACAACTAAAAGTAGCATATTCAATGAGGAATAGGGTTCCAAAACTCATTTGTTTTAGCTTCACATCAGATTAATGATTAAGGAAATAAATCCACTGCTTGGCACTTAGTTGTCAAGCTAGTTAATATAAGTAAGTAAATAGAATAATACTGTCAGTTAAATCTATGATAAAGAGACTTTTCCAGGATCCCAAATCCCAAATCCTTGACCAAGGGCATGCCTGTGGCCTACTCTTTCTCCATAGCTATCTCTAGGATACTTAGGCAGCTAAGTCTACTGTTTGCCATCCTGGATATGCGTAAGAATCACCTGGTGTGCTATTGAAAAATACCCAGGCCTAGACCCTTCCTACACTGTTGGTGGGAATGCAAACTGGTACAGCCACTATGGAGAACAGTATGGAGGTTCCTTTACAAAACTAAAAATAGAGCTACCGTATGATCCAAGAATCCCACTCCTGGGCATATATCTGGAGAAAACCATAATTCAAAAAGATACATGCACACAATGTTCATTGCAGCACTGTTTACAGAAGCAGGACATGAAAGCAACCTAAATGTCCATCAACAGAGGAATGAATAAAAAAGATGCAGTACATATATACAATGGGATATTACTCAGCCATAAAAAAGGGCAAAATAATGCCATTTGCAGCAACATGGATGGACCTAGAGATTGTCATGAGTGAAATAAATCAGAGAAACACAAATATCATATGATATCACTTATATGTGGAACCTAAAAAAAGGCTACAAGTGAACTTATCTACAAAGCAGAAATAGAGTTGCAGATGTAGAAAATAAACTTATGGTTATGGGTCAGGGGAGGTGAGAGGATAAGGGGAGGTAAGGGATAAATTAGAAGATTGGGATTGATACATACACACTACTATATATAAAATAGATAACTAATAAGGACCTACCGGATAGCACAGGGAACTCTACTCAGTACTTTGTAATGGCCTATATGGGAAAAGAATCTAAAAAACAGTAGATATATGTATAACAGATTCACTTTGCTGTACATGTGAAACTAACACAATATTGTAAATCAACTATACCCCAATAAAAATTTTAAAAAAGGAAAAAGAAAAATATACCCAGGCCTGGACCACATCTCCAGAAATTCTGTTTTAATTGGTGTGGGGTGAGTTCTGAGTATTTTAGAAGCTTCTCAAGTGGTTCTGATGTATAGCGGGTTAGACCATTGACTCCAGGAGTTACCCTCAAATATACTGGACCTCACATGGTCCTCAGGTACTCTTCATCCCCCGAGCAGAAGACCAGAGTAGGAGGAGGCCTACTGTCCTCCTCTATGCCTTTTCTCACTCAGAATCAAGCATGGTTCTTCTCTGGCCTTCCAAGACAGAAACCAGTTTCCCCCAAGCAAGAGAGGATCGGGCCTCATTTTAAAGTACAGCATTTTTTTTTCTACATTCTACAAAATACCTAGCTAATACTCCTCAAACTGTCAAGGCTGTATAAAACAAGGAAAGACTGAGAAACTGTACAGACCAGAGGAGACTAAGGAAACATGACAAATAAATGGAATATAGTATCCTAGATTGGATCCTGCAACAGAAAAAGATATTAATGTGAAAACTGGTGAAATCCAGATGAAGTCTAGAGTTAATAGTCATCTACCAATTTGGTCTTTTATTTTTGATAAATGTACCATGATATTGTAACATGAGGGAAAACTGAAACTGGTTAAGAGGTATAAGGGAACTCTCTGTGCTATCTTTGCAGCTTCACTGTAAATCTAAACCACTTCAAAATAAAAAGTTTATTAAAAGGGGAGATGGAGATATATGTACACATATAGCTGATTCACTATTGTACAGCAGAAACTAACGCAACATTGTAAAGCAATTATACAACAATAAAGATCTGAAAAAAAAGTTCATTTAAATAAAGAGTAATTTTTAAGGTGCACTGAATGAGAGTTTAAAGGATTGCTTACCTCATTTTGTTTTTAATCATGATACAGTTTACGCTCCCTTCTCAAAACTTTATCCCTTGTTAGTATGGCAAATGCTTGTGTCTGAGGATTTTGTGTTTAACTGTGTTGTCCTTAAACTATTCCACAGATTGGGTACAGGGTACCATTAGCAATACTATTAGTGTTATATATTAATCATGTGGGAAAAGTAGAGGATTGTGGCATTAGAACACAACGAATCTCAACTCTAGAAAATATAGCCTGGCTGCCATGTTCTGAGACATGAAGCCACATGGTTTAGCAGCATAACAAAGTGTTTCCATTGTGTTGGCAGCACCATTTTTACTGTCATGTTCTTACCACACTCACATGCATATTTTATGATCTTACTGAATGCAGTGTTCTCTACATAGAACATATGTAGTCTCTAAGCACATTAAAAACAGCTGCTGCCTGAATCCCTGTCTGTTTTCCCAGCCTATAAGCCTAGTTCCCAGGCCTGTCTCCCAAGACTGTTCTGCTTAAAAAAAAAAAAAGAAAAAAAAAAAAGAATGAGCCGTTAGCAAGTGATATTTTGCTACCAGATCTCCAAGATGTTCTCCATAAGAGCTCACTAAAGCTGAAGGGAGTCTAGCATCTACATAGAGGAATAGAGAGTAGCTCCTTCACTTCTATTCAATCCGAAAGGAAACCAGCTGATGGTGAATGCAGAAGTTTTGTTCCTTAAAGTACAAATCCACTTTGGCTCTGATCTGAGACCAACTAAAATCATACCACCTTCATCCTACAGGCAAAGAATGTTCTAGGAGTCTTCTAGCCAGTGCCTCTGGAAAGTGAAACAAAAATAGGAAGTTAGGAAGAAAAGATGATGAAATGGGGCTTTAAAAAGAGGACCTTTTATCCAGTTGGGCCTATTGTTCTCTTCCCAGACCAGTATAGGGTACCTCAGCTTTGACCACCCTGCTAGGATAATGTTTTATTTTTTTTTGTTTGTTTGTTTTTTAAAATTTTATTTATTTATTTATTATTTTGGGGGGAGTACACCAAGTTCAATCATCTGTTTTTATACACATATCCCCATATTCTCTCCCTCCCTCGACTCCCCCCCCAACCTCCCTCAAGTTCCCCCCACCCTCCCCATCCCAGTCCTCTAAGGCATCTTCCATCCTTGAGTTGAACTCCCTTTGTTATACAACAACTTCCCACTGACTATTTTACAGTTGGTAGTATATATATGTCTGTGCTACTCTCTTGCTTCGTCTCAGCTTCCCCTTCACCCCCCGCCCCCTCCCAAACCTCGAGTTCTCCAGTCCATTCTCTGCATTTGCGTCCTTGTTCTTGTCTTGTCACTGAGTTCATCAGTACCATTTTTAGATTCCGTATATGTGAGTTAGCATACAATATTTGTCCTTCTCTTTCTGACTTACTTCACTATGTATGACAGATTGTAGTTCTATCCACCTCATTACATATAGCTCCATCTCATCCCTTTTTATAGCTGAGTAATATTCCATTGTATATATATGCCACATCTTCTTTATCCATTCATTTGTTGATGGGCATTTAGGTTGCTTCCATGTCCTGGCTATTGTAAAGAGTGCTGCAATAAACATTATGGTACAAGTTTCTTTTGGGATTATGGTTTTCTTTGGGTATATGCCCAGGAGTGGGATTACTGGATCATATGGTAGTTCTATTTGTAGTTTTTTAAGGAACCTCCAAATTGTTTTCCGTAGTGGCTGTACCAACTTACAGTCCCACCAACAGTGCAGGAGAGTTCCCTTTTCTCCACACCCTCTCCAACATTTGTTGTTTCCAGACTTTGTGATGATGGCCATTCTGATTGGTGTGAGGTGATACCTCATTGTGGCTTTGACTTGCATTTCTCTGATGATTAGTGAGGTTGAGCATCTTTTCATGTGTTTGTTGGCCATCTGTATGTCTTCTTTGGAGAAATGTCTATTTAGGTCTTCTGCCCATTTGTGGATTGGGTTATTTGCTTTTTTGGTATTAAGCTTCATGAGCTGCTTGTATATTTTGGAGGTTAATCCTTTGTCCGTTGTTTCATAGGCAATTATTTTTTCCCATTCTGAGGGTTGCCTTTTAGTCTTGTTTATGGTTTCTTTTGCTGTGCAAAAGCTTTTAAGTTTCATGAGGTCCCATTCATTTATTCTTGATTTTATTTCCATGATTCTAGGAGATGTCAAAAAGGATGTTGCTTTGATGTATGTCGTAGAGTGTTCTGCCTATGTTTTCCTCTAGGAGTTTTATAGTGTCTGGCCTTACATGTAGGTCTTTAATCCATTTGGAGTTTATTTTTGTGTATGGTGTTAGGAAGTGTTCTAATTTCATTCTTTTACATGTTGCTGTCCAATTTTCCCAGCACCACTTATTGAAGAGGCTGTCTTTTTTCCATTGTATACTCGTGCCTCCTTTGTCAAAGATAAGGTGCCCATATGTGTTTGTGCTTACTTCTGAGTTCTCTATTCTGTTCCATTGATCTTCCTTTCTATTTTTGTGCCAGTACCATACTGTCTTGATCACTATGGCCTTGTAGTATAGTTTGAAGTCAGGAAGCCTGATTCCACCAACTCCATTTTTCCTTCTCAAGATTGCTTTGGCTATTCGGGGTCTTTTGCATTTCCATACAAATCGTAAGATTTCTTGCTCTAGTTCTGTGAAAAATGCCATTGGGAATTTGATCGGGATTGCATTAAATCTGTAAATTGCTTTGGGTAGTACAGTCATTTTCACGATGTTGATTCTTCCAATCCAGGAACATGGTATGTCCCTCCATCTGTTTGTGTCATCTTTGATTTCTTTCATCAATGTCTTCAAGTTTTCTGCATACAGATCTTTTGCCTCCTTAGGCAGGTTTATTCCTAGGTATTTTATTCTTTTTGTTGCAATGGTAAATGGGAGAGTTTCCTTAATTTCTCTTTCTGCTCTTCCGTTGTTAGGATAATGTTTTAAATCGGTCTGTTCCATTGGGTCTGCTTCTGGCTTTCCATGTGGCTAGAATAGGATTTCTGTTACACTGCATTCCAGTTTGGAACCTAGAGACTGGGTGGTTCTGTATTTGGCCCATCCTCAAACTAGTCCTTACACTCAGCTTCCCACATCCTGTGTTGCTTCTGTGCCTATCGATTTCTCTACTTGATTATAAACCCCCTTGAGGGGAGAAAACCATGTCTTATTCATTTTGTGTCCCTTGCTATGCCTACCACAATGCCTGTCAAATAGCAAGTGTTCAACAAATGCTGGTAAAATATGTTTTATAGTTCTTTAGTGGCAAGACTTCCTGTGGAGCTTATTTATGGCTTCAGTCCCTGTGGTCACACCAATGAGGGGATCAGGGCAGTGCTCAGTCAGAACTCAGCTGGAGGACCCTGCATTTCTCATGTCCACCTTGGAAAAAGTAAGGGTTGATTCACTGGAGACTGAGGCAGTACTAGAAACATGTCAGAATGATGTACCAAAGACACAAATTTTCCCTCATCTTTAAGCCAGAGGAAAGTTATGGTTGTAAATTTGCTCCATGGTGTAGAATTCAGTAGCTGAAAAGTAATGATACAACTTCATCTCATAAAAGGAGACCTATAATACAAGGGCGTGTCCTGAAGGCTGAGAGGAGACAAGTTCTTTAGGCATGACAGTATATAGATGACTTGCAAGTAAGAGGTGAGGGTGGCATAGTTCATAACCAAATGGCCTTACTGACAGTAAAGCACAACAACAAAAACCAGGAGAAAACAGTCTTTAATATGAAGTTGGAGTGAAATTTTCTAACCTGAGTCAAACAGGATGGAGATGAAAGAAAGACCTCTCTAGTCTGTTCCACCCATGCCTGCCCCAGCATTAGTTTTAGTTCTACACTCCAGGTCTCTCCCAGAAAGCTACCCCTTTATGGTCCTTTCCCATGGAACCACCCACTCACTCAATCTTTATTTTTCCACACCTTTTTTTGCTTTTCAAACACTATGTTTCCTCCCACTAGGGTTCTTCCTTGAGCTAAGCATCCAGGTGGCTTGTCAAACATCAGCAATTTGCATTTATGATCCTGGACTTGGAAGATGGAGAGGTAGAAAGAGTAGGGGACCATGGCAATTACCTCTCCTCAGGAAAGGTTATTTATGAATGAATCATACCCATCATACTGTCGTGATTAACTTCTTGCTAGCATATATCCTTGATGTTATTAAGTTAAAATGGTATGAGTCCTTCTTTACCTTAAATTCTGCTACTTTCTTGTTTACCTTGTATTTCCTATTTGTATATCTATCTTGCTTATTAAACTGATTATAAAGTCCTTGGAGGGAAGACCCATGTCCCCACTGTTCACTTGGTATGTGCTCAAAGGGCACAAAAGGTATGGGGAGAAAAGGAAAAATACCCAAGACAGTCTGTGCTTTTATTCTAAGTCCATAACTTTGTAGATTTTTTCATAAATCCTACATAAGATCCCTATAAAAGCATCTTGGCCATTTTGGCAGCCAAAATCCAGCAAAGTATGAGTCTTTTTACTCATTATTTTCATCTTAAGTGAAAATTCTTCTCACAGGCATGCATGCATACTCTTCAGCCAAACTGAACAATTATATTCTCTTCTAATTTGCCTTTTCTGACCTATCTTAATCACATTTTTGCTGAGATTATGCTGCATAACAAACAACCCCAAAATCTCAGGGATTCCTAACAACTGACATTTATTTTACACTCACAAGCCTACATGTCTGCCAAAGGTTGTGTGATCCCAACTGGGCTCATCTGGGCCAGGTTGGATTCAGGCCAGGTCACTTTCAGGTCTGCTTGCATGTGCCTTCATACTGGGTCTCAGACTGAAGGAGCCACAGTTACCTGAGACATGCTCTTCTTTTTTTTTTTTTTTTTTTATTTATTTATTTATTTTTTTTTTTCGGGGGTACACCAGGTTCAATCATCTGTTTTTATACACATATCCCTGTATTCCCTCCCTTCCTTTGCTCCCCCCCCTCGAGTCCCCCCCACCCTCCCTGCCCCAGTCCTCTAAGGCATCTTCCATCCTCGAGTTGGACTCCCTTTGTTATACAACAACTTCCCACTGACTAATTTTACAGTTGAGACATGCTCTTCTTAAGACAAAAGGAAGAAGCTCCAAGAGGGCTGGCAGAAATTCATCATGCCTCTTTTAAGGCCTATACTCACAAGTATCATGATGTCACTTCCATTGGCCTAAAAGAAGTCACAAGGCCAAGACCAAAGACACTGAGGGTAAGGGAGGATGCTCCACCCCAGGCAGTTTGGGGAATGAAATGAATAACTGCTGTTCAGTGATCTAATTTACCACAAACCTCTGCAGCTTTATTTTTACTACCCCATTTGGCTAAATACCTTTACTATCCAAAAACCTACCTATTTAAATCTGGCCCATCATCCTTCAAGTCCCAAATGTCACTTCCTCCATCAAACTCTCCCTGGTGTCACTGGGCAGATATAATCATTCCTTTTTCCAAAAACTGAAATCTGTATAGCTCAAATAGTATTTATTACACATAGAATTGTATTGCAGTCATTGTCTGTGTGCAACATCTCCTATAAAATCTTGAGAACCTTTAAAAACAGGGACTCTGAACAATTCATTTTTTTATTACCAGCATCATTCAATGCCTTTAGCATGGTAGATGCTTGGTATGTGTTGCATAAAGAAATGAATACAGGGACTTGCCTGGTGGTGCACTGGTTAAGAATCCACCTGCCAGTGCAGGGGACCTGGGTTCGATCCCTAGTCCGGGAAGGTCCCACATGCCTCGGAGCAGCTGAGCCTGTGCACCACAACTACTGAAGCCTGTGCTCTGCAACAAGAGAAGCTACTGCAATGATAAGCCCACGTACCACAACGAGAAGAGTAGCCTCCACTCATAACTAGAGGAAGCCTGTGCACGACAATGAAGACCCAACACAGCCAAAAAAATTAAAACAATAAATAAATAAATATCTCAAGTTAGTGACTAAGTAAACTAAAAATAAAACTATATTAAAAAAAAGAAATGAGTACATAGATATATGTGTGTACATGTGACTGTGTGCATGTGAGTGTCTGCATTAAAGAGAAAATACAACATAATAATTAAGGGATTCAAGCTCTGACAGACAGATCTCAGTTCAAACCCTGTCTTCCCCTCTCCTTGGCTAAGTGTCCTCTGGGAAGGTACTTAGCCCCTCTGTTACCTCAACTATAAAATGGAAATTGTAATATTCCATGTAGAAGTTTGAGTATAAGACATATACCCAAGAAGTGCTGCTATTTTATTATTACTATATATGCTATGGGGAAACATTATTTCTCTTATTATATGCAATGTAATGAAAATATTTTTAAAATAAGCACATAATGACAAGAACCAAAAGGGTACATATGTTAGGGTTATAGAATTGTAAGTAAAACATCGTCTTTTTTATTTCCTTCATGGATAATATGGTTTTGTTTATGCAATTTAAAAAATTAAACATTTATTTTCCTTGGTGTTCAGCCAACTCCAGTGTGGCGACACCCATATGGACCCACCACTCCACATAAATGACTTTTTGAACAGACGCTATGTGCCAGACCCATCATAAATACTTTTTTTTCCTAATTCTCATAACAAACCATGCAAGGTCAGTAATATTGTGCCCATTTTATAGATGAGAAAAGTGAGATCCTGAGAGGCCAAATTATTTGCCCAGGACTCTGCTGTTAATAAGTGGGAAATATGGGAAATGGAAATAAGGCCTGCCTCTGAAGTTCAGACTTCCTTCTCCACCCCACATTTCTGTTCAATCACTATTTCACAGGTAATTTATAGTGTGAAAAACAAACCAGAGGCACAGACAGATGTTGGTTTCTAACACCATTCTCCAATAAAAGAAACCAAGGCTCCTTGGAGAAATGAGTCTAGGACTGAAGCTGGAAATATACAAGATGAGCCTGGAGCATTTGTAGTGCCATCAAGTGATGAAGCACCCAAAAAATTTATAAAAAGAAAACACATACACACAATGATGTGCATATGTCTAAGAGGCACAAGAGCCAACTGAAAGAGCTTCCAATGGCCAAAGCTAAAGCACTTAGAGCAACAAAATAAAGTAGCATTGGGTTATAAACTAAAGTATAAAATAAATATCCATGTGTCCATAACTGACATAAATAAATGATTTAATAAAGAAATAAATGGGTAGAACAGACAAATTTTCCAAGCAGAAGACGGCCAAATAATTTATGTGGACACTCTATCCTCAAAGAGGTGGAGCATAAATTCCCCAATCCTTAAGTACAGGCTGCACATGGTAACTTCCTTCCAAAGTGTACAGTATGGAAAAAGGAGAAATGAGTAACATTAAAGTGGAGAAACAAACACTACCTCAGCCAGGTGATCAAGGTCAACATCAACAGTGATGTCATAGTGATAGAATGTACCCCTTGAGATGACATGATGAGAATGGTACTTTACCTCTGTAGTCCTCCTCCCCAAAACCCTTAATGCTAACTAATCATAAGGAAAACTTCAGGTAAATTCCACTAGTGGAGCATCCTACAGAATGCCTGAACAGTGCTCTTCAAAACTGTCATCAAAAACAAAAAAGTCATCAAAAACAAAAAAGTCATCAAAAACAAGAGAAGCCTGAAAAACTGTCATAACCAAAGAACTAAGGAGCTATGACAAATAAATGTGATGTGGTATCCTGGATGCAATTCTAGAGCAGAAAGAACATTAGATAAAAACTAAGGAAATCTGAGTAAAAGGGTGAATTTCAGTTAATAGTAATGTATCAATATTGGTTCACTAATTGTGACAAATGTACCATACTAATGTAAAATGTTCATAATATGAGAAATTGGGTGTGGAGTATATTGGGAACTCTGTACTATCTTCACAACTTTTCTGTAAATCTAAAACTATTCTAAAATTGAAAGCTTATTTAAAAAAAAAAAAAAAAACCACTGGGCCTGGATGTGAAGACAGTTCCAACTCTGGAATTGTCCCTGGAAGAATCTGGAATTCAGGCTAAAAGAGTTTTCTTGTTTTCTTGATGGTACTTAAGAAAATACAGCCTGACAAAATGCTTGCACACTATCACATTGAAAGCTGACTCGCCCAACCAAGTGGATAGTCTATCTGGTGATCCTAAATGAGAGACCAAATTGCCAGATCATGAAGCAATTCATTCCATGGTTATCTGATGACATCTACCAAAGTCCCCACTATTATATACTCTCATTGCTCACATTGTGAATAATTATTTGAGCAATTATCTATTCAGTGTCTGCCTTCCCCCATACACAAGGAGTTCCAAGAAGGAAAGGACTCCTTTCACCACATATTCCCAGAACTTAGCAGTGTGACACCTACTAGGTGCTTAATAAGTATTTACTGAATACACGAATGGCAGCTCAATCTAGAGGAACCATGATCCACTCTGCTAAGTGTGGTCCATGGTAAATGACAAGCCTTGGCTTTCTGAAGATTGAGAAGCCACTAGGACAAATGTAGCTTCTCTTTCAGTCTCTTGGTTAACTCTCCAGCTTCCCAAATACCACTATTTCTAAGCCTTTCAAGCAAGAGCAGAGTGAGGAATTTTACCTGCTATACTCAAATCTAGTCCTAGAAAACAGTAAAGTTCCCAAAATCCAAGGGAATTATAAAGTCCACATATTTTCTTTTGTGTGGCCCATCTATTAGCCTAAGAATTGAGCCTATTCCAGGCATCACAAGGAAAATATAGACTCCTAAAAACCACAAGAAACATGTAGCCAAAATCACTGTGGGGAAAAACCATAAGCATAAAACAGATTTCATTAGGGGTGCATGGTATTAAGTCTCTCTGGTACATCAATCTTCATTATTGTTATTTTATTCTATCAGTGCATTCCAGGTCACAGCAAGTTAGTAATTTTGTCATATCTTTCACTGCCTGGCTTTATGTAAGTGCTGCTAAGAATAAAATTAAGCAGTGGGAGAAAAACATCAGTTTGGTATCTAAATTTAGAAAACTTGATGAGTAAATCTATTAAATTCATTGTGGGGAAGAGAGAAAAGCAAATCATTCCTTATTGGAAAAATAAAATAAATAGAAAGTAAAAGGTAATTGTCTTTATAATTCAGAAAAACAGATTTAAATGTAAAGCCCCCCCCCAACCCTCTTTTTTTTTTTTTACAAATGAGTGTATTGGTTGATTGTGTATTTTCATTCATATAACCCTCAGCTTGGATTTTTAAAAAGACATAATCCGAGGCAGGAAACCATGCAGAAAATAGTTATATGAGCCCTGGGTTCAGTATTTATTGGGGAGGAGTAAGACTTTTATGCAATCCTACTGAAGGGATATAAATCATCTTCCAAAGATCATGGAAAGCAGGTCCCTGACACTCAGTGCTACAGACATCTGGCAGGCTTTTATCCTCACACTCCACCCTCCCGCTCAACATCTGGCAGCCCCTTCATCCCTGCACCCCACCCCTGTCCCCAACTGCCTCCCAACATCTGCCACACACTTCTCTTAACCTCAGAAGCAAATCCAGTCAAAAGCTTAAAAACACAATGTTCCAAGGGTGGTGACCTGGAGTCACATACTAGGTGGGGGCCGAGTGGGGTTTGTTTTGTTTTGTTTTTAACTTTAAATGAATATACAATTCACTTGAAAGTATGCTTTTATGTCTGTCTGGTTCTCACTGAGAACTTGTTTAAAATTGAAATCCATAGTTAACATTAACCTCTTAAAAAGTTTTAAATCACCCTGGGAATTAGAGGATACAATCAAAAGTTATGAGAAAAAAAGAATTTTATTCTGATGACATGCATCTTATAAGAAAAGAGAATTCTAATTGGAAAAAAAAATGGGGGAAATACCTATGTGTTGCCTATGTGTACAAATCACTTAAAGTGTCTTAAACCTAATCCAAAAATGTTTTGAAAACTAAGGGAGTGAGTGCTATTTGTCTTGGGATTTTTTTTCTTCATTTTCATTTATTTATTAATTTTTATACAATTTTTAAAGGTTACTTTTCATTTACAGTCATTACAAAATATTGGCTATACTCCTGATGTTGTACGATATATCCTTGAACCTGTCTTATAAGGGATTGAGTGCTATTTGAATTCCACGTTAGAAATTCTTTCTTAATACCTCCAGCACTTTATTGGCACTTATTGATTTACAGAGCCATCTCACATGTGATTTCCCCTCGTTCGGAACCGGAGGGTAGCTTCCTGGTTAGACTCTCCCTGAAACACTTCTCCACACCTGGAATAAGTCACCTGACTTAGGTTTTCTACTATCAAACTCATATTCTGGGCTATACCACTCTAGCAGTTTGTTTCTAACCATTTCATGGTATTTATCTTAGGGCTACACCTGAATGAGTTAACTCCCCAAAAATTTCCTCCCTCCCACCCCTACACACACACAATTCTCCATTTCCTGCCTTCTTTAGACCAACCGCTATTCCTTTCTTCCAAATAAAGAGACGCTTGCTCTTTCTTTTTTAAGATAAATATGGGAAAAAATCATGTAACCCTGAAAGTGCTGGGCACAGGTGAATTCCTGAGGTGGTCTTGGCTTCTGATGAGACAGATATTCCAAACTTGAAGCCACTCTGGGCTTTAGGTGGCTGCCAAGCTGCTGGATATATCACAGAGACTCTGCAGGCCACAGCCCTATCAAAGCATTTCATCATTTGACTACACACTTAAATTAGCAATTACTTCTGGGACATTGTTTAGATTCTGTTGCAGTGTGCAATTTCTTATTTAAAAGTTTAAATATGTTTAGTGATTACTCATCAGTTGAAATTCTTGCACATATGTTTTTGTGTTTTATTCTGTTATTGTGTTTTATTCTGTTATTGTTTTATTTTAGTCCCTAATAATGCTATAAAACAAAGCATTATATCAACATTGTTTTTTCTTTTGATTGTTGCTTGGACTGGGGAAATCTTTGTGCTTATTAAAATCACAGGGCTAGTAAACCAAGTTAAGTTGGAAGTAGACTAGAATTATAAATGGCCTTTGCTTGTCAATATTATCATAAGCAGGATGAAAATGACATGAATTAGATGTACAGAGAGTGCACAACAAGCTGAACTAATACATAGTGTCCTGAATAAAGCATTTGAGTAGAGATAGAAAACTTGCCTTCTGGTCCAAGTTCTCCATTATCTACCTTTGTGATGTTACACATGCCTTCTCACCTCTCTGGGTCTTGGTTTTTCTCATGTAGAATAAGTAGGTTTGTCTACATACCTTTTTCTTAATTTTTTATCATTAAAAAGAAAAACTCAGGACTTCCCTGGTGGTCCAGTGGCTAAGACTCCACACTCCCAATGCAGGGGACCCAAGTTTGATCCATGGTCAGGGAGCTAGATCCCACATGCCGCAACTAGGAGTTTGCATGCCACAACTAAAGATCCCACATGCTGCAACGAAGATCCCTTGTGCCACAGCTAAGACCTGGCACATCCAAATAAATAAATAAATAAATATTTTTTAAAAAAGAAAGAAAAATTCATTCACGAAAGTAGAGAGAATAGTACAATTAACCCAGCTTCAAAAATTATCAGTATATCTTGTTTCATGTATGCTGCCTTAATTTCTCCCACATCCTTTCCTGCTGACTTTTTTTTTAAAGCAAACCCTAGACATCATAACATTTAATCTGTAAGTCAGTATTTCTAAGAGATAAAGACTTTTGCCTTAGTCACATTTCATTACCATCATTACATCAAAACAAACAAACCAACAAAACGAAAAACAAAAGAACAAAAATACTTGGCAATAATTCCTTCATTCACTTTCAACTCTAACATTTTAAGGCCCAAAACCTCCCACAAGCTAGATCTTAGTCTGTTATAGCCACCTTTTCCTAAAACTAAAGCTTTTTACTCCATTCTATAAATGAGGAAGAGTTTTAGCATTTTTACCTGATAGCTTCACTGATCTCCAATTCTGGGCTTCAAACCAAAGGGAAACATGAAAAACTTAGAGAGAACTGAGTGAAGAGCCAATCAAAGGTTCAGATGTTCAAAGGAAGGCAGATTCCTCGTGAAACATTAAAGAACTAGAATTTTTCTGACTAAAAAGGAGACACACCAATGGAGTAAATTAGATGCAAAAATCAATTCATTCATGCATTTTTTAAGCTCTTTATCGGAATATAATTGCTTTACACTCTTGTACCAGCTTTTGAGGTACACCAAAGTGAATCAGCTGTATTTATACATATATCCCCATATCCCCTCCCTCCCGTGATTCCCCCCTACCCTCCCTGTCCCGGCCCTCTAAGGCATCATCGAGTTGTTCTCCCTTTGTTATTCAGCAACTTCCCATTAGCTAGCTGTTTTACAGTTGGTAGTGTATATATGTCTATGCTACTCTCTCACTTTGTCCCAGCTTCCCCTTCGCCCCCTGCCCCCCAACCCTGTGTCCTCCAGTCCATTCTGTGCATCTGCATCCTTATTCTTGCCCTGTCACTGGGTTCATCAGTCCCATTTTTTTCTTTTTTTTAGATTCCATAAAAAATATATGAGTTAGCATACAATATTTGTTTTTCTCTTTCTGACTTACTTCACTCTGTATGACAGACTCTAGGTCTATCCACCTTATTACATGTAGCTCCATTTCATTCCTTTTTATACCTGAGTAATATTCCATTGTATATATATGCCACATCTTTATCTATTCATCTGTTGATGGGCATTTAGGTTACTTCCATGTCCTGGCTATTGTAAATAGTGCTGCAATGAACACTACGGTACATGTTTCTTTTTAGATTATGGTTTTCTCTGGGTATATGCCCAGTAGTGGGATTACTGGGTCATATGGTAATTCTATTTGTAGTTTTTTAAGGAACCTCCAAACTGTTTTCCATAGTGGCTGTACCAGCTTACATTCCCACCAACAGTGCAGGAGAGTTCCCTTTTCTCCACACCCTCTCCAACATTTAGTGTTTCTAGATTTTTTGATGGTGGCCATTCTGACCAGTATGAGGTGATACCTCATTGTGGCTTTGACTTGCATTTCTCTAATGATGAGTGATGTTGAGCATCTTTTCATGTGTTTGTTAGCCATCTGCATGTCTTCTTTGGAGAAATGTCTATTTAGGTCTTCCACCCATTTGTGGATTGGGTTATTTGCTTTTTTGATATTAAGCTGCATGAGCTGCTTGTATATTTTGGAGATGAATCCTTTGTCCATTGCTTCGTTGGCAAGTATTTTCTCCCATTCTGAGGGTTGTCTTCTTGTCTTGTTTATGGTTTCTTTCACTGTGCAAAAGCTTTTCAGTTTCATGAGGTCCCATTTGTTTATTCTTGATTTTATTTCCATTATTCTAGGAGGTGGGTCAAAAAGCATTCATGCATTTTTTACTCATTCATTCAACAAACACTAATTGAACACTTGCTTTATGCCAAGGACAATGGTAAATTATGGGAATGCAAATATGAATGTGACAAAGCATCACCCACAGACAAGTGGCAATAAGCTAGCCTCCATTTTCAATTAAGGAAAAATTAATAGTAGTAGGATTTAATACATAGTGCAAAGACCAGAAAAATATTGAAGTTAGTTTTCAAAGGACTCTGGGAATCTCTTTTTAGAAGCAGGAGAATGCCGTTTTTATTTAGGATGGCTTAAACATAGAGAGGATAAAAAATATTTTAAGTTGTCTTTCGATTCTAAGATTTTATAAACCCTGATTTGATATTTGGGCAAGAAAGTTATAATGCACAAGTAGATACTTATAATAATTACTATTACCTGTCTGTTGGGTGCTGGGAGTTTTCCTATACATAAGGACAAAACCACCCTGATAACTTAGGTTCCCTTCTCTCTGAAATAGAAAATGTAAAATATAACCTAACCTCACCTCTCCAAATAGAAGTCATAGTATGTGAAACACAATTGGAAGATATAGATGTTGCTTAAAACTCATGTCAATCTTCCTCCCCCCACCCCACCCCCACAGTGTTCCTGCTACTGGGATATCAGGCTCTATTATCTGATGGCTACAAGATCGTGAAGTTGCTAAGTCACCACAGTAATTTTGATATCAGCACCTTGAAAGCCCAGTGACTGAGAAATACCACGTGAGGTAACCCAGACACCTGCAGAAGGACAGCCCTGGGCTAAACAGTGATATGAGAAATGTTTGCTCTCACTGACCCCTTCTTACTCTTCGCCTGTACCCATGGCCTTCACATTGATTGGCTGTTGGGACCTTTGCTTAGATGAAGCTCTTGCTCCTGACTTTTCATTCTCCTCTCTCCCACTTGCCCCAACCAAAGAAATGCCCACACCTATGCCCTATTCATCCAGAGCCATCCTTTATCATGAGACCAATTTTTTAAGATAATGTGGATATAAAAATAACTAAATTCGTTTGCTGTCCCAGAACTTATATTTTCATTTTCATGAGGACCCTCTAAAAGCATCAGTTAGTCATTAATGGAGAACAGGTGTGTGTATAGGGCTGCATTTGCTAAGAGCTTTCAGATACATTGTCCAATTTAACCTAATTGCCACAGCAGCCTGGTAAGATTTATATCATTTTACAGAAAAAGAAACTGAGGTCCAAACAAACTAAGTAGCTTTTCCATGGTCAGCTGATACTAAGAAGCAGAATTATTTCTGATTTCAAATCTCTTCTCAATATCTGGAAGCCTGAGTGTTTATAATTTCGGTAGTAGAGCTTAACTGGGAAGGAAGCAGCACTCACCCTGAAGTCATGACCCTTAGCTGCCTAATCCTCTAGCTTTTTGATTCCAAATGCTCTGTTGTATTGTTCTGATTGCACTGCTGTTGTTGTTGTTGTTGATGTCATCCTTGTCATCTGTATTTGTTTATTTTGATTTGTTTCCACAATCTCAGTATTTATCACTAAGGAAATGCCTTAACCCTAAGTGACCCTTCATTGTGGATCTTTTAGACAGCTGTGGCCCCCAAAGTAGCAGAGTAGCCTCCAAATGGCACCACACAGAAACCAGGCCAGCTCTTCAGACCCTGATTCTCATATAAGAGGGCAAAGTCAGCCACAGAAGAGGGAATGTCTCTGTCTCTGGTACATAAATGGCCAACTTCATCACCCTTGGTTGCTTTGGTCAGAGATTCAGAAAGATCAACGTAGATAAGTCACATAGATGCCAAATTGAAATGAGTACTACTGGATTAGCTAATAAGCAAAAAGGGACATCTTTATAAAGCAGACAGCACTAAGACCATCTAGGGTCAGCTGAGCTTTCACTTTCCTTATGTTTAAGGAAACCTAGCTAGATCATGTACATTCAAACCTGTATCATAACACACCATTTCCTAATTGGGGGAGGGGGGCTCTCCAGACTGGGAGTCTAGGTATCTGTAGTCTAATCCCTAATCTCACTAGCTCTGTGATGCTGGATAAGTCACTTAACCTCTCTGGAGCCTCAGTTCTCTCATCTGTAAAATAGGGGAACTGAGGAGAGAAGGTTTGGGCTGAATGAAAACTTCTATTTCTAACACTGCCTAAGATGCACTATATTATATTCTCTTCTAGAAGGACATAACTTTGCACCAAAAGGCAGAATGGTATATGCACTGAAGTTAGCCTGTGTTCAAATTCCGGTTCTGCCACTTGCTAGCTATGTGTCTTTGAGCAATTCACTTAACTTTCCTAAGACTGATTGCTCTTGTCTATAAATGGAAATAATAATTATTGGGAAACCAAATGAAGTAATACATGTACGCTGATGAGCAGAGTACCTGGCATACAATAAGTGCACAATAAGTGTTAGTGTTAGTTCACATCACATTTTTAAATGTTGCTCATCCTTTACTGTCAACAGTGCACAGATTCATGTGCATCAAGAATGGAAATGATTCATTCTTCCATTTAAGCTTTCCGGTTTCTGTGTAAACCTGGAAAATTTGCTCTCCAATTCATAAATTCAAAAAAAGTCTAATCAAAACCTTTCTTTGTCTCAATATGGAAACTCTTTGCTGTGATACTGCATTCAAGCAGCTATGAGCTTGAGCACCCACTATGTGTCAAACACATCTGAGAGGAAGTAACTTGGAAAAATATCATTGAAGCAAAACCTATGTAAAGAAATATACTCCTAATTACTCTATTTTTTGACACTGTTGTTTTATATTATTGGCCCTTAGACACAGCTACTGAAATTAGTCCAGCAAGACAGTGTGTATGCTCTACATTATTTACTTAAAAGATTTATGGACACATTCTGTGCATGATACTATGCAAATCACTGAAGCAGAAGCAGATTAACACCCAGTGCCCAGAAACTCATAGTCTTGTAGGAAAGATGCTACATACACAGGTACCTACCAACCAAAGCAAGATTCAGGTGACATAAAAAAGGTACAATGTTCCCCCAAAATGAAAAATTACTTCTGGATGAAGGCAGGGAAGACTCAGTGTTAAAGAGATGGGATTGAAACGGATCCTTTAGTGGTAAGCAGGATTCTAATGATAAGAGATGAGTTTGAGGGAGGAGAGTCCCTGAGAACATCCCAGGAAGAGTGACAGGCGTTGGCAGAGACTGAGAGAGCCAAATCCAGAGTCCCATCTGGTGAGACATAGAGTGTGCACACAAAGACTGGAAAAGGCACTGCTAGGTTGGGAAGGCTTTTGTCCCCTCTAAGTTTAGGCACTAGTTAGTAAACAACAGCAAACAGCTGAAGATTTGAAGAACAAGAGTGCTTTAGGGAGATCAATCTCTCAACAAGAAGAAGAACTTAGTTCCTTTCTCCTAAAAACGAAGACTATCGCCCAGGGCCTGAGGTGCTCCAGTGTAGCATGGAATGTCAAGTCGGGCAAGTCGTCCCCTTGGAAGCAACACCGTTATATTTTCATCAATAGATAGCTCACAAATACCTAGCTAGAGTCTGGTAAAGATCTATAAGCCTTTTTGAGGAGAGCAATACCATCCACGCCCCATGATCTATTTCTCATTTTTCCCAAAAACGAAAAAGCACTACCACCCATGTCCCTCAAAACAGTTTATTTATTCTCAGTGTCCCTAAAAAAGTACTATAGCCATCCCTCATAGCACATTAACTGTTCAAATGAAAGCATTATACGAAAGCCTTCAGCCTTTATGTCAAGGTAGCATTAAAGGTGCAAGGCACATGTCATAAAATTAAATAAATTCACAAAGCCTGTCCCCTCTCGAGTCTTGGCTTTCAATTCTGGTTGCATCATACATGAAAGGGGCTTGGTGGCCTCCACCTGTCTCCTAGGAACATTGTTTGATTTACAAAAAAAAAAAAAACAAAGGAAAAAAAAAAAAAAAGACATGCTTTGACACACTCGGCATAATTAGTGTTCACCACTTAGGAGAATGCCCCAACCTGCATTTCTCCCTGTCCCTCTCCCTTTCCCTCCTCTCTTTTTTCTGCTCTCTCATTTCTTCCTCAGAGGACCATGCAAGCTGGAGATGTGAAAAAGCAAACCCCAGATGTCACAGGGGCTCGACACAGAAACAAGGAGCAAAATGCACGTTTCAGCCACAGCAGTTCTGCAGAGGCTGCTGTTCTAGCAGAGGCTGCTGTTATCTGCTCTGCTGCCCAAACCTCTTCACGCAACTGCTGATTACACAGTGTTGGTTCCACATAAAGAATTTTCTGGAAGAAGCCCCATTTCAGAGAAGGGTGCTGAGCATTTAACAGCTTTGCTAACAATCATTAAAGTTATTACTGTTAGTTAAATAAAGTGGGCATAAATACGTAGAAGACATTGTGGTAACTACTGTTCACAGCATATAAAAATCCTCTCTTACCAAGCGCCAAAGAGTTTGCCTGTTCATTTTAAATCTGCTTAATTCCTGTTTTAGGGGTCCTTGTGACAGTCTTCCAAAAGTTAACTGCCAAAACTGTGACTATATTTAGTTGTTTATTACACACCAACTCAAGGTGGTGCATGCTGGTAGACACACAGAAAAGCAAAGAAAATTGGAGCTCATTAGCAAAGGAGGCCAGGAAAGCTTTAGGGAAATTCTGAACTGGGAAGTATTTGTTAGAGAATCTTGATTACTTTCAAAGACAAAAATAATCTAAGCCCTAAACAAGCAGCATAACCAAGTTAATTTTAAAGTTGTAATGGACAATGAAGAGGTGATGATAAATGGAAAAGACCCCAAATTCCAAGGAAATGGATGAAATCTTTGATTTCTTGACCCGTTGGTTTGACGTGGTTGACATGCTTCCCCTGGCTCGTAGCCTGGAAACGCAAGGGAAGAAAATCATTCTGAATTTAGTTTTTATCCAAAAGTTACATGTGCCATTTTGGAATTATCACAAGGTTCACCTGGGTGGTATCCAGGTAAGTAACAGCTTCCGCTGAGCATGTGGCAATACATCAAAACTAACCTGGAAGACAAGGAGGACCTCTGCAAACTCCACATCCAAGTGAGCACAATGCATTTGGTCTCTTCCCTACAGCGACTAATTTTTATTAGATTTGAAGGCCCAGCCTAGAAACTGTTTCAACTACTTATTAGTGGTCTGTGCCCTCACTAACTATCACTGAAGAGAAGGAAACATAGACCTTTAAGAGCATCTACTCAACTCTACATTCAGAGAGGCCATTCCCCTGGCCTCCTTTGCTAATGAGCTCCAATTTTCTTTGCTTTTCTGTGTGTCTAACATTTTTATTTATCCTTTGGTTTGGTGAAGGCTTGGCGGGGGGGGGGAGTGGAGCAGTTCCTGTCTTCATTCATTTCTTGGAACAGAAATGGAAACTAATTGCATCCTTCTCTTTAAAAAACTATTTAAAAAATAGTTTTGAACTTATCCCATAAAGTCACATAACCATAGGTGACAATTGGCTGCTAATTGTACCTCAAAGATTGGTCACTGGCAGTTCATTTATATTTTCTTTCCCAGTACCCTCCCTCCACACACCCATCCCCATCACCACCACCACCATTACCCCAAACAAAATGCACTACTTTTGAATTAAGATTTGTGGCAAGGCCTAAACAAAATAGCATAGATGTGTAAACAGTGTCACCTAGTGGACGGAGAAGAAGAAAACCAGTGAATCGGCACAAATGGAAATTTGGGCCAGCTGTCAGCTTTGGGCCACATTTCCCGGTTCCTTTGGCCCTCTGGTATCACTTATGAGCAAATGAGAACGTTCCCTCCAGAAGACACCAGAAAATAACCACAAACAAATAAACCAAAACCCCCATAGCATTCCCTCTCTAGTTCTCTAGTTCCCTAATAAAGACATTACCCAAATAAAAATAACAGCTAGCATTTAATGAGCATTTTCCATGAGTCCATATTTTGCAGAGTGCTTTACCTGGGTCCTCTTGCGTAATCATCCAAGCAGTCCAATTATTCATGAGGGAGTTTGGATCGCTTATTCCAAGGTCATGGAGCCGGACTGTGATAGCCCATGCAGTAATACCCGCTAGTTAGCACCCCCCACACACAGTCCAAGGGCAAGCAAAGCGATCGTGGAGGGACAAATGCATGCAATAACACAAGAATTAGATACATAATAAGCATTTACTGTGCCGCAAACTATTTAGGGGATACAAAAATGAACTGATATGAATCCTGCCCTCCAAGAATTTATAGTCTAAAACAAAACTTAAATTTATGGCGTGCTTTCAGGTTTACATCATTTCAACCTATCTTCACAGCCCTAAAAGTTAATTATGGCCCTGACTTTAGAAATAAAGTTTTATGACTCATCCAAGTTTGCACAGATAAGAAGTGGCAGCTCTTCAGATTTAAAAGCACGTTCCTCACTCCATCTCATGCTGCCTTTTTCCCAAATGCAGCTGCTGCACATCCCTGTTTTTATGACAAGGGGTGGAGGACGAAAACAGCAGAGAAATGACTCAGGGACCGGTCATCATAGGATCAAGGGTGGAATGTCCTTCTCTCCCTCTACCCCTTTTAAACCACCCCCGCCCTGAAAGGAATGACCAAAAAATCAAATTTGTCAATAGATTAAATTAAAACAAACCATTTACATCCTCAAAAAATGAGAACTATAAGAGAATTTCCATAATTTAAAAAAGAGCATGCACACAAAAAAACATATAGCTAACATTATACTTAATAGTGAGAGACAGGACACCTTTCCCCTAAGATCATAACACTACAAAGATATCCTCTCTCATCACTCCTTTTCAGAGTCCTAATAGGACTAGCAATAACACAAGAAAAATAAATAAAAGACGTACTGATTGATTACAAAGGGAAAAATACAAATGTCTTTGCAGATGACATGATTGTTAATATAGAGAACTCTGAGAAATCTACAAAAAAACTAATAAGTGATTACAGCAAGGGTGCAGGAAATAAGACCAATATACAAAGTCATTGCTTTCCCATATACTAACCATGAA
Source organism: Hippopotamus amphibius kiboko (assembly GCF_030028045.1). Lineage (NCBI taxonomy): Eukaryota > Metazoa > Chordata > Mammalia > Artiodactyla > Hippopotamidae > Hippopotamus > Hippopotamus amphibius. Next base: position 157,899,759 of record NC_080191.1, read on the forward strand.
CAACTTGGATATGAAATTATGAAACAATGCCATTTGTAATACTACCAAGAAGAACATCAACAACTTGGTCATAAATCTAACAAAATACATATAGGAACTGCATGTGAAAATTACCTCCAAAGGGGAGGGGAAAACCTTCTGGTACATAAAAATAGTTTAACAAAATCAGGAGTAAAGTATATTCTTTATCTTTGTAAAGACTGGGGAATTCTGCCAGAGGCGAGATTTCAGAATCCCAGGATTAGTAGCCCATCAAAGGTTCTCTGGTCCCCTTCTTCCCTCTGTGCTCTTCTTATAGAATAAGGGAAATATAATCATTTGTAGCATACTCAGAGTGCCCTAACTTATTTAGGAAAGCTAATGAAAATTTTAAAAGTAAGGTTTTTCACAAAAAGCCTTCATATTGTCAGATGGCAAAAAGAAGAAAGTACAGCATTTCTCCTGACTCCAAGGACATGATACTGCCTTTCTTAACTTTCTTCCAGCAATTAAGATTCCAGATCTAAAATCCTAAAGGATCTTTTTAAATCAAAGAGGTCATTTTAGCTTAATGAATGGAGCTGAGAGATTCAGCTGAAGTTTCCTACTTACCTTCCATACTATCAGTACCACAAAGAAATTCGCCTGCATATATCATGCAAAATAAGAATAGGGTGGACCTTGACTTGTATGTTGTGTACTCTTATGTGACTCTGTGCCTGGTACTTCCCAAAGTGCTTTACATATAGTAACTCATTTAATCCCCACAACAACCTATGAAGGAAGTGCTATTATTATCCCCATCTTACATAGCTAAATATAAACTCAGAATTTTTTTTTAACCTTGCAAAATCTCTTTTAAAAATTTCACTTTGGGTTTCTTTAGAAAATATCTTATAATAATTTGACTCCTTCATAACATTTCAAGAAGCTATTGTTTGTAAAAAGCAAGGTATATGGGTGCTGTGGGGCCCTTGTATGGTGGTAGAGAGGCAAGAAGGGTGATTCAGTTGAGAGGCACCTCTGCAAAATCAGTGATGTGCTGGTCAGTGTTTAACAACCAGCTCTCTACTTAAATAAAAAGGGCAATGGAAGAGAAAAGAAACAGCAAAGAAAGCCCTGATTTGTAGTGTATATAAATACTCTCACCATTGCCAATTATAATGCTCACAAATTTCCTAAAAATTGTTTTTCCAAAAAACAATGGGCTCTCAACCAGCCAATAGGAGCTGGCTGTAGCACACCACTGCAAAGCTTCATGAAGACAGCGTTCATGGCTGTTTTGTTCAGCCTAGCACCTAATGCAATGCCTAACAGTCGGTAGACACTCAGTAAATATTCGTTGAGTGAATGAATTAGTGAATTGATGAGATGCAATCAACTAAATTAGGTAGAAGTAAGTATACTATCTTCTACTGGTTGTAACATAACAAGGACCTTGCTGCTTCAGTTACATCACAGTCTCTATTTATCATGATGGTTGTGATTTGTGCTATGAATCTATGGAGGGAAGGGGAGTATTATCTCAACATTGTGCTTTGTTAATCATAATGGAAGTGTTAAGAGAAATAAGACTCCTGACTGTGTTTTCAAAAGCAGTGAAAAAGAGACATTAGACTTGTTTTTGTGCAATTTAATCAAACATTACTAAATGTATAATTTTTTAATGTTATTATTTAAACTCCTGTAAGAAAAAATAGCAATGTTATATAAATCTGAAACTCTAGCTTCTAACCTTTTGAAACAATAATTGAGACAATTATTTTGATTAGGAAATTTTCTCAGAAACTCAATAGTTTCATTAAAACAAAACAGACAGGGAACTAGCTCTTCACTACCACTGGGCAGTTCCTTCCTGCTCCTGGAAATGACTGTCTTGCAGCACACATTAGACAGAATGTCAAAAGGGAACTAGACATTCATTTATTCATAAGCAGGCGAACTGATTTCAATTCGTCTAATATCAGTTGTTTTCACAAATTTCAGAACCTGTAAGAGATGGAGGCAGACGTTATATAAGACCATTAAACTTTTAAATAGCAAATGAGGAAGAGTAGTAGGACCTTGACATAGCCTAAACTGAGAATCAGACCAATCTAAAGTATCTAGGCAGAGAGGCTAATGCCTTCCAACATAGGGTTACAAGATAAATATAGGATGCCCAGTTAAATTTGAATTTCGGATAGAGTTATTATTAAGTATAAGTATGTCCCCAGTAAAGCTCCCAATATTACATGGGACATAGTTGTACTAAAAAATTATTTGTTGTTTATCTGAAATTCAAATTTCATGGGGTATTTGTATTTTTATTTGTAAAATCTAGCAACCTTATCCCAGGGATATGTTTGCTTAACGTGGCCTAAAAGGGAGCATGAAATTTTAAATAAATTCAGTATTTAAATGTAAAATAAGTAAAGAAAAATTTGAATTATTTTATGACCTTGAGTATTAAAAGCCTTTCTCAGTGACAAAATTCAGAAGTCATGGAAGAAAAGATTGATAAGATCCACTTTATAAGAATCAAAAAAATTTTTTTTCTGGGAAAAAAAATAATCCATGTAAACAAATGACAACTAGGCAAAAATATTTGCTACTTGAAACATAGACAAAGGGCTAATCTCTCACATATGTAAAGAATACCAACAAATCCATAAGAGTAAATGAAAACTTATCTGATTAAAAAGTCCACAAAGATAAACAGTGTTCACAGAAAAGAAAATAGATACAGTTCTTGAATAAGTAAAAAATAAAAATGCCCAACTTCACTCATAGTAATAAAAATAAAAATTAAAACCAGAGTAAATTGGCGTTTTTTTCTGTCCATATAACAGATTGGCAAAGTTCCAGAAGCTTGAGGATAAATTCTGTTGGCAAGACTGCATAAAAATAATACTTTTATAAGTTGCTGGTGAGAGTATGAATTTGGTAGAATTCTTATGGAGGGCTATCTGACAGTATCTACTAAAGATTCAAATACATTTCCCATTGACCCAGCAGTTCTACTTCTAGGAATTCATGCTACATATATACAAATGCAAAATGAATTAAGTTCAAGGGTATTACTTGCATCATGGTTATAATGGAAAAAATTTGCAAAAACCTAAATATTCATCAACAGGGGACTGATTAAATCAGTTATGGTACATCCTCATAATGGAAGACTATGCAAACATAGAAAAAGGATTAAGAAATGATTAATGTATTGATTTGGAAAAATCTCTAAGTTATACTGATGAAAAGTAAAGGGTTAATAGTATGTTAATATTTGGGGGGGGAGGAATGAGATAGAAAAGGAATATATATTTGCATTGGTTTCTATTTGCATTAAAAAATATATCTGATAGGATAATAAATCAATAATAATGGTTACCTATCAGAGGGCTAAGGATGGTTGGATGAAAAGCAGGGAAGGAAAACTCTTTTAATAAATCTCTTTTATATATTTTATATTTAAAACATGAAAAAAATGTGAATGTATCACCAATCCAAAAAATAATAAAAATAAATGGATTATATTATCCCAATCCTGTTGTTATTCAAAAATAATAAGGCTTAATTTTTAGATTAAGGTTACAATAATTTGTGGAACTTCTTAATCCTTCTCCTTATCCCACTGTGATGAACTAATACTCTCAGTATTGTTTTTACTGTCATAAGAGCAGTATAGCAATAGCACAGTCCCATGACTTGACTCAATGATTCTCAGTCCAGAAATATTAACCTTAATATTCCTCATCAGACTTTAGCCTAGGTTATCAGCAACAACAAAATTAAATAATTGCCAAGCCCTGGTTGTCCATAAGATGTCATGGTAGATTCTGTGCTACAGAAAACCTATTAGCCCTTGCACTAACAGGTTTAAAAGGAAGACACTGGGTATGAATTTTAAATGGTGAAAGTTGCCATGAATGGTAGAGACAAGAACACTGGAGTCTAGAAGAAAATATAATCACCACTTTACGTAGGAGGAAAGCTCCAATTTGAGCCTTGAAAGATGAGAACTCAGAACAAGAAAAGGAGTCCAGAGGCACTTCAAATGAGGGAACATGTTGAGCAAGGGCACGGACATGGAAAAAGTTGTACCATATTTAGACCGATGAGCAAACTGGGAGTTTTCCACACAAGATGTGGATAGTTAGATGAAAAAATGGAAAAGTAGGTTAAAACCTGTAGCAGAGATTGCTGGCTGTCTGTGCCAAAATACGTTTTCTTCCTCCTTTCTTTTTAAGCAGAATACTTATTTTTACCTAGGTACATGAACATATGGAATAAACTGCCACATTTTCTCAGCCTCCCTTGCAGCTAGTTGTGGCCAGGTGACCAGGGTCTGGGCGCATTCTGTGGGATTCTGAGTAGTCTCCTTAAAAGGAAGGAGGAATGCCCCCAAAGCATAAACATGCAAACAGGAGCCAAAGGTCCATGAGGAAGATTTTTTGTTACAGATACACAGAGCAAAACAAGGAAAGATGAATAGATTGTTTTCCTTTACCCAGCCCAAAATACCTTGTGAAAAACAAGGCTTCAATCTGAAGGCAAAAGAGTTCTTTTCTTGAGGATTTTGTGAAACGTTAGAACACAGATAGTGCTTTTTTCCATAACCAGGTAAGAACGGGCAATATACTGAGAAGCAGGAGTTTTCTCCTAATTACTGTGTGAGGCTGTGTGGTTCCAGTGGCATGGAAGCTAAGTGGGATACTGTGTTGGCATTTCACAGGTTTTAAACTTGGGAATGTACTAGAAAAGAATCAACATGCTCATGAAGATTGACAAAAAATGAGGAGTCTCTCTTACTTGGCTTCACAGATTTGGCTTTGATGGCCATGAGCATCAAAAGGGGGATCTAGAGCAGAAATGGATAGAACTGATCATGAGCTCATGGAAGCCCCCATAAAGTCACTGAGACACGATGGAGTAATACCAGAAGTAACTGAGAATGACTTTGAACAGAGGGTCCAAAGACTTGTGCTACATGGGGACATTACAGTTAGCCATTGAAATGTAAGTTATTGTGATTAATGTCAACTTATTTTCTCAAAGGTTACTGGAGTACAGTGACAGCCTCACTATATATGTGTCAGTTTTCCTAAGATAAGGGCCCCCCATAAAGCAACAAAGAAAAGCATAGCTAGAAAAATGATAAGGTGGGGCCTACTTGAAGGTGTTGAGATTCCCTTTCTGGGCATGAGAAGATCATTGATTAGTAATGGTGACGGGGAAGGGTGAATGACTAGCAGTGGTAGCCCAACTAGGAGGCAGCTGAGCTGTGGGGGAAGAGCACTGGGCTTCATTGGAAATTCAGAACCCTGGAAAAGGGTAAGGTCTCAGAAGTCTCACAGCCATTTCTGACATCTCAGAGAAGATGAGAATGGACCTCCACCTTGAGAAGAAGCAGTCATTTCTCTATACAAATTGGTTCACCTCTTTCCATAGTCTCTAGAACAGTAATAACTTGAGATTTCCAGAGCCATTCCCAAACACCAGCAGGAATGGTGTTTGGGTTATTTTCCGCATAACCCCCAGTTCAGGAAAGAGCAAAGGGTTCACCTGCTTCTGCTCGTTTGTCATAGCATCTGGTGAAGTCGTGAGGGCCCGTGACTGCCCAGACCATCAGCTCAGGAAGACACTACTACTTGGTCTCGGAGGACTTACGGCTGCTTCTTATTTGCTGTAAATTTTTATTCATTTGGTATTTTATTTGCCAGATGTAATGATCATCTTAAATCCAAGTTTTTGCTTATTAGAAATGAAAGCCACTGTTAAGAAGGACCATGACATTCTAAATTTAATTTTTAATGCTTCCCTTTTCGAAGTCTGGTGTTATAAGGTTATCTATGACAAAAGGGAAGGGAGAATGGGAAGAGGAAAAGAAATGGAAAAGGACGGAGAACCAAAACAGAGTTAGCAGAAAGACCATGTGTAATTGTACTTGGAAGCCATAGAGAAATTTATATACAGACTGGGTTATAAACTGCTCTGCAAGTTCTGATATTATGTATGGCTGTGCTCCCAAAGCAATATTTTTGTATTCAAAATATTCTTATATTTCACATGGACTTTTTGTCAAGCTAAAACTAGTTATATTTCAAAAAAAATCTTTCTAGCACTCTGTTCAATTTAGTTAAAACACTCAGTTGACCTCTTCAGACTTCCTTTATAGGAATTCGACATGCAAAAAGAAACAGAATATTTGATTTTCACTTTTAACATTGGCTTTAAACTCTAAGGTGGGAGAATGGGAGGAAGCAGGATTTCTACAGTTGACTATTTGTAAAGTCCTGATGAACCAGACCAGATTAAATACGAAATCTTTAGTCATTCTAACCTAACATTTTCACATTCAAAGCAGAACCTTTGGCTAACCAACGAAATCCACATATTGTTTGTGCTTTTGTAGCATCTAGGCACATTTAACCAATCATTTATTAGTGATACATGGAAAATCTTTTAGGTCATATCTAGGTATCTAAACAACTGGAGTTGTTTTAATAATTCATGTGGATAAATCTACTATAACCTGGTAATTGGCTTTGCCTGGTGGTAGCAGTCCTGCATTTACTATCTGTTTTGCCCTATTTTTAAAATTTCTATTGGGATATAATTGATTTACAGTGTTGTGTTAGTTTCGAGTGTACACCAAAGTGAATCTGTTATACAATAAATACATATATCCACTCTTTTTTTAGATTCTTTTCCCATATAGGCCGTTACAGAGTATTGAGTAGAGTCCCCTGTGCTATACTGTAGGTTCTTATGAGTCATCTATTTTATATATATGTCAATCTTAATCTTGCAGTTTATCCCTTCCACCCTTTCCGCCCTGGTAACCGTAAGATTGTTTTCTACATCTGTGACTCTATTTCTGTTTTGTAAATAAGTTCATGTGTACAATTTCTTTAGATTCCACATGTAAGTGATATCATATGATATTTTTCTTTCTCTGTTTGATTTACTTCACTCAGGATGACAATCTCTAGGTCCATTCATGTTGCTGCAAATGCTATTATTTCATTGATTTTTATGGCTGAGAAAATTAGTTTTTTGGCAACTTGGCAGTATCTATCAAAAAAAAAGTGTAAACTCTTTGATCCAGTAATTTCAATTTCAGAAATCTAACTTATAGATACATAAATGTGCAAGGGTGTAATTGCAAAGATGTTTAGTGATTAATCATTATTTGTGATTGTAAAAAACAAAAGCCTTTGTAAGGCCATTTATGTACCAAATTGGTAAATAAATTATAATGTATCATACATTGTATGTATATCATAAATTATACATATATCATACATTTATGTTTAATATGCTAGAGGCTGAATAATTTGCTTAGTATGATCAAACTGTTTAAAAAAACCTATATATAAGTATATATATGCATATATATGTGTACATGATATATGTATAATATAATATATAATATGTATACTATTGCATATATGTGCACATATAATATACATTATATGTATATACACACGCTTACATGTATGTATTTTCTATTTGTCTATATTTATACATATTCATGTTTGTGTATATTTGCATAGAGAAAGGTCTAGAAAGATATACACCAAATAGTTAAGAATGGATATCTATGGAGAGAAGAAATGGAATAGAATGATTATATAGTTAGTTGATCATCTACAGTGCTAATATGTTCTCTTTCCTTCTGCCATTTTGGCCCATGTATCTCATGGGAAGATGAAATGAAATATTGATTACTTTGTTGTATATTTCTTAGCATTTGTGCCTATGCCTCTTTTATCCCCTATGACCTGTGTGTGTGTGAGTTGAAATTATTGAGAAACTATTGGTGAATCTGAGGTGGGAGACAGTGTTAGAGTTCATGTACCTATTTTTTTCCTTGTTTCATGTGATTTTATCATCATAGATAATGTGTACAGCCAGGAGTAAACTAAAGATATTTTAAAATGTGAGTGATGTATAATTTCTGAGGGTATTATGTTAGAATGTAGATGACTCCCTTCTCAGGTTCAAAGAAAGCCCTGAGCAAAATGATAAGAAAGATGTGGGTTGTTTGGTGCTTCCCCTTTCAGGGCCCCTGCTCTCTTGGTTGTCTTGAAGGGCAGAGATTTTCAAGCAGACCTAGGTATGAAATGTCAGTTCCATCAGTCACCACATGTGGCTTGGGCCACTCATTTAGTCTTTGAAAGCCTTAGTTTTCTACTAAGTGACACAATAGTATCCATCTAGTAGGGCTTTTATGAGGAATACATGAGGAACCACGTATGAGAATGCCTAGTTTACACTGCAGATGCATTAACTCTCAACTTTAAAGCTTATTTCATTTACTGTCTTAAGTGCCAACTTTAGCCTTAGAAACCAAAGAGTAACCCAAACACAGTGTATCACTTGCATGCGTTCAGAGAGCAACATCCTGAGGAGCTAGCAGTTACCAGAGAGGTCATTGGGCTTAGTATATGTGCCCATGGATATGCAAAAATAAAATTATGAAAGCTGCAAGTGGGAAAATCCTGAGGCCACACAAGTTGCTTAATCTTTGTGCTAAATAACTTCAATCCCCAGGGAGTGGCAAGAAGAAAAACAACTACACACTCTTGCTAACAACCCAACTGTCGGGGTGTGTGTAAGTTCATGTGAATGCCCACTTTACTGGGAAGGTGGATTGGGGTTGACCTGGAGAGACACTAAAAAATGGCTGTCCTTCCTGGAGCTCTCATTGCAGACCCCTGCAGTCTTTTTATTCCTTTTGTTAATTAAAAAGCTAAAGTCCTGCCTCAGTTCTATGATTTCCACAGTGGGCCCTACCAAAAACTGCAAAAAAGCCCTAAGGCCTCCTTAAGCTAAGATTTTTAGAATTGCTTGCTTTCCAAAACCAATAGGGAGTAGAACGGGTGTAAAGGAGATGGGTTGTGAATGGACAAAAACACAGGTATAACTCCCTTGTATAAAATGATTGTATAATGGAACATTTTGCAAGACCAGAGAATATATAAGACAAAAAAGCAATGATTCCAAATCAAAGCACTTTATTTGTCAAAGAAACTAAAATAGTTGTTTAAAACACACGCGCACATACATGAGCACACACGCACGCATACTGTTTTCTAAAGCATGATATTTTCTGCCTCAGCCTTTTCTTCTCACTTGGCAGCCTTGTTGTGTACACGATCTCTACAGGAATGCAGAAAAACCACCTGAGGGAGAAAATTACTAATCACTAAAAATTACTAATCACGCTCTCACACTAAACAAATTCCACCGGGAGGTTTTTAGTTACACGTCAGGATATGAGTTCTTTTTTTTTCCTCTCAGGTTAGTGATACAAAGGCATACAAAATAAAAAAAGGAAGCATGTCACATCTTAATATGCATTAGCAGGGATATTTTTACATGATAGCATCTAGGTCTCAGTCCAAAATAAAGGCAAAGTAGACTGAAAGTCTCTAATGCCCACCACTGGGTCTCTCAGAAAGAAAAGAGGTTGGAGAGAGAATCATACTTCCCACAGCATTGAATACAGTGCCTATCATCCCCTGGCAGTGGCCCCTCTCATTTACTCTAACATTCAATGACCTTACTTTCACATGATATTCAATTCACAAGCTCATCAGGTGCCTGTCATATATTATTTCATTAAATAGGCCAGTGTGTTAGTTGTGGCAGTCCCCACCAATTTATATCGTATTTTCATACTGTTTATCTTATACTTGTTTATCTTTTACTGTTTCTTTGGTCCATTGTAAATAGCTTAGGCCCATGTACCTACTTAGCTGATCAAAAGTTGAGTGTATCCAATTCAATGGTCATATTACAAATGAGAGAAGTTAGTAGAAGCAGTAGAATTCAGAGTTTCTTTCATTTGAGTGCCCCTTGGGTTCTTTTTTCTTCTTTATTATTATTGTTTTGGCTGATTATAAAATATAACACCATTCATCATAAAAAAAATTTTTTAAGCAAGTCAAAGGTGTATAAAATACAAAGTGAAAGTCCTTCTCCAGTAAACCCCCTTCCAAAGACCATTATACACGAATAGATTCTTCATGTATATAATATAAATCTATGTATAAATATAAATATACCCATCCAATTGGAATAATATTAAATATATAGTTCCACAATTTACTTTTCACTTAACAATATATTCTAGGTTCCTTTCTATATCAATAAATACAGAATTACATCTTCCTTTTGAAGGTATTCCATTTGGGGGTCATTTTGTAATTCATTTAAATAATTTCCTATTAGTGGGCATGTAGCTTATTCCCCATTTCTCAGTCTTTTTAGTGAAGCTGAGATGAACAAACTTATAAATATATCTTTGAATACTTTTCAAATTTTCTCCTGAGAGTAAATTTCTAGAAAAGGGGTCACTTCATCAAAATGCATGACATTTTTAATTTTTAGATCTATTGACAATATAGCTTGTGGCAAAAGTCAATTCAACATACCCACATTCTCACAAACACTACATATGATCAATACTTTTTTAACTTTGCCAATCTGATAGATAATGATGAAATATAATATTCTTTCAGATGCATTTCTTGGTTACTGAAAGAGAAGATTTTCAAATGACTATTTCATTAATATTATGATGAAATCTAATTTTTTAAGGTTAAAATTCTTCACATGCTATTATACAGATTGAAACTCCCCCCTTTTTTATTGGCTATTATTCACTTACAACATTGAAAAATCATTCCATTTTATAAATGAAAAAGCTGAATCCAAAAAAACTTAAGGATGGTACAGATCAACCAGTTTGCAAGGCAGAAATAGAGACACTTGTAGAGAACAAACATATGGACACCAAGTGGGGAAGAGGGTGGGGCATTAGGGTGGGATGAACTGGGAAATTGGGATCGCCATATATACATCACTAATAAGAAAAAATATCAAATGGTACACTTTAAAAAAATGCATAGCATGCAAAAAAAAATTAAGGAGATGGCTAAAAGGGAATACATAGTTGACAAGCCTCCTCATGCTAAGGTTCCTTCTGGAAAAAACAAAAACAAACAAAACAATGAATGAGGCATACTCTGCTCTAGACAGAAAGTGGAAAGAAATATTAAATGACTCACGTTTATCCCCATTCTAATCTAAGCCATATAGAGTCCAACTGCATGTAAAACAAAAACCATTCTAACGGACGAAAGCATTTGTTTGTGTTCCAAAACACCAAAATCTAAACAGCTTATTTTGTCTGCTGCACTAGCACCTAAAATGCCAATAGTAACTGTGTACTATTTCTGTTCTTCAGTGTGTGGTGAAAATATTGAAATCGATTATATTCTGGGTTGAGAAAAAAGGTGATTCAACCCTAAAGAAAAATTAGCTCCATCTGGGAGCAGTCCACCTCTGACCCTTGTCTCTTAACAGTGCATGGGGTTAACTGGATGGACTCTCTCAATCTTTCATTTTCTGTCATAGTGTCAAGGAAGAAGAGCCACCTGAGAAAGAAAATGTAAAAAGGGTGCACCTCAGAGAGACAGCAGGGGGAAGGGGGTGGTAGGTGTGTGTGCACATGCACACTTATTAAAGTTATACTTCCCTATGACATTTGGCTTTCTAATTCTATTCTGGCACTCAGAGTAATTAAGCAACATCTGCTAAATACGCTGCCAAAGGTGTTTCCATCCCTCGTCCCAGCCCCCACCTCCACCTATCCGGGCTTTGTTTTTTTCCCCTCTTTACTTGGAGGCTTGTTGAGGCCTCCCAGTCACCACCTGTGTGGCAAAACCAGTCTTCCCTCAAGATCAGTCGCTCTGCAACAGTGCACAGGTGTGTCAAGGAGCAATCTCGGCATTCTTGTTTTTCACTTAGGCAGAAAGAAAACAAAAAGGCAGAAGCTTAAGTTATACCCCGGTAAAAACAGAGGAGAGAAAGAACATAAGCGAAGCCATGTAAGTTAGAACCATATTTAGATAAATGGTACCGGAGTGTTCCTAGTGATGTAATTGGGACCAAAATAAACTTAAAAGTAAGCAACTACAGAGACAGAAATCTGACTTTTATGGGACAGCACCAATTTTAGTTGTTATGAAAGTGGCAACTCTATGGTGAATACGATTATATTATTGGAGGGGAAGGGACTAAAATTGACATGTATTGAGTATACCTACTATGTGCCATATAAAATTTATGCCAAGACCTTAGATGTTTTTCTTGGAAAGTTGCACTTTGTCTCTAAGGCGCAGAGTTCATGAATCTACAAAAATAAGGCTCTCTAGGGAGTTCCCTGGTGGTCTAGCGGTTAGGAGTCTTTCCCTGTCGTGACCTGGGTTCAGTTGGTTCAATTCCTGATCAGGGAACTGAGATCCCACAGACAGGGGGCAGCCAAGATTAAAAAAAAAAATAGAGGCTCTCTGGTTTCTTCTCCTGTCCCTCACCACTTTGCTGGAAGTTCTTGATACCTCAGATCTGCTATCTTTCAGTATGGAAACATTTCCCTAATCCTGGCTCTCTCGCTCTCTCTCTCACACACACACACACACACACACACAAACACACACACACACACACACACATGGTGACAATATATACGAAAATGCTGCGCTTTTAGGAGGGCACTCACAAACCCAAGGATCACTGAGCCCCGTTGATATATAATGTGTAAAGCCAAGGAGATAATAACTACAATATTATGTCACCTTGAAGGAAGGCAAATTAAAATCCTTAAAGAGGAAAGAATTTTTCAGTAAAGGACAGCAGGCTTCTTCTTCTTCCCTCCCTCTCCTTCTCCCTCCCTCTCTCTCTCTCTTTCCTTCTAAGGGACTGACTCCCATTTTGCAATAACATTTCCACAACCTTGGGCAAATGAAACACTTGTCCTTAGCTACAGCGTATTACTCATTCTGTGGGTTAAGTTTTCTCAGGCATTGGCATGCCAAGACATCAAAAATCACAGAGAAAAGGCCAGAGCAATTAATTTTTCTTATGTCTACAAGAAGAAAAATATTTTAAGTAAACAACCTCAGCCAACTTGAATAATTGATAGCAATGAGGCTTCCCATTCAAAGGAAACTCATACTTGATTCTGTTTCTGGGTTTTTTTCTCTGTATGTGGAGATGCTGATAGCAAAACTGACATAAAACCACTTCTGGTAGAAATATTCTCTTGCAACCTGAATGTTTGCTGCCTGCACACGTTAGGAGAGTGTAGGTGGCCTTAGCTCAGAGGTGGAAAATGGGGGAGCATAAACCCACAGGTCTCCAGGATGCTGCTGCCCACTAATAACAAATGGCCTGAACACGGTCCTCCACGGCCCTTAGAGCTGCTGCTGACCCATGACAGGCCATAGAACTGAGCAGAATTGGCGGGGGAGAGGGAGATGGAAGAAGGGCACAGAATTGTAGTTAGAAGCGCAAGCACTCAGACTACCTCGGTTCAAATCCTAGCGCAGCTCCTTACAAACACGGTGGCCTTGGGCAAGTCATTTAACCTCTTTAAGTTCCTATTTCTTCTTCTGTAAAATGAGCACAGGAATAGGACCTTCTTCATGAGTTTGCTTCTGTAATTGAATGGGACAATGCCTGTAATGCTGTTAGCTGCACATTGCCAGGGTCCGAGCTTGATGGAAAGCAGCATTGGCATTGCCATCCAGTGTGCACCTCTGCCACCTACCAGCTCTACCATCACCAAACCCTACTGATTTAGAGAAAGTGGATTTCCCATGCAGCCCAGCCCCAACGGCTCTATTCACCCCACCTTTGCTTTACCCTAGCCCTGCCCTTCCCCGCCTGCATCCCCAACCACCCTGGGTAAGTCTTGGTGGAAGGCTCCAGACAAGCCTATCCCAAACACCAGTCTAACTGGATAGTGAGGCCAAGGTCCAAAACCAAAGCCTTGCCCCACAAACCCAGGATGAAAACTGCTGCCATTACCAGCAAAAGGCAGAGACTTTCAACCTAGGGGAAAGGGAAGTGGAAGCAAATAAGTGGTCCCCAACCAGCTCTTGCCAGGCAGCTAAGTAAGAAGTTTAACAGGGTTCTGTTCACAACAAGCCCAACAAACAAAAAGAAACAACATTCCACATAATGGTAGAAGGGAGCAAAGGCAAGGCAAGGTGTCCAGCTCACCCGCTCTAGGGTTCCTGAGACACGGAGAGAGTGGCTAGGAATGTAAAAAGCAGCTAAGGGAGATGAGCAGAGAGAAGGGACTTGAGAATGCCATATTTTCACCAGTTCTGCCCGCATTCAGCTCACACAGAATTCCGCCTTCAGTGGGGATGGGGGGCAGAGCACACAAGAGAAGAGACAGACAAACACTGGGATGTGTCTGGGAGATGACAGCCAGGCTAATGGGGAGTCTCAACACTTTGTGGAAGGAGGAACAGAGAAAAGATTTCAAAGTGTTCGTCCTAGAAAAGAGGTGTCTCAGATGTGATATCAGCCTTCTCTGAACTGTTGATGTCTTCCCAGCTAGACCAACTTTGTCTCTGTGGCTCCAAAGGGCAGAGATAGGCTTCGTGTGTGGAGCTTACAGGCAGGCAAATTTCAACAAAACATAAGGAAGGTATATCCAGCTGACCTCCAAAGTTGTAGTGGGAGAGTTGAGGACCCTGGTGGTTGTCAAGGAGATGGTGGAACTCTTACTGGCAGGATTCCTGCATTGGGTAAGTGGGGGTGGGGGTGGGGTGAAAGGACCTCTGACCCTTGAGGTCCCTTTCCACTCTGCACGGTAAAACAGGGAGAGTCAGTGAGCACAGCCACAGCCACTTTTCTTCAGAATTAATACCAATTTATGTTTCCTCCTCTCCTCCCACCACTTGATTTTTTTTCTAAATAAGCAAATGGGTCATAATTGATTTCTAACCCTCAGATTCAATAACATTTAGAGGCTGATTATTAATTTGCTGAGAACACTGGATTACCTCTCTTTCTCTCTCACTCCCTCCCCCCTACTCGTGTCAGAAACAGGAAACAAAAAATAATTTTTAAAACATTTTTAAAAGATCAAGATTCAACTACATATATTTTTTTTTTCCATATAAGAAACAAAACTAAAAGGCACATACACTGGAAAATGATAATGTTTGAAACATATGGTACAAAAGGAGAGTGTCAATATGTGAAGAGTTCATATAAATCAGTATGGAGATGATCACAGCAAAAGGAAAGAATGCAAAGGGCACAAATAGAAAATATTCAGAATTATATATATTTATATTGAGATCTATATTAAGCTATATATGTAGATATATATATATACATATCCAACAAATATATGGGGAAATGTTCAAACTCACAAGTAAAGACATGCCAGTTAAAACAATGAGATAGTATGTTATACCTATAATACTAGTTTCTACTTTTTTTAATCAAATATCCAAACAGACCTGGATACCCATTTTTTTGTGGAACAGACACAATGAATTCCATATACTAGGATGTTTACTTCAGGGGGAGAGGCTTTCTGACCTCTTTCCCAACCTCTCTTTGGAGAGGAATGATTGGCAGGGGAGAAGTGCAATCACAGCATGATTACTCATTTGAGATGGGTTCAGTGGGCAGACCCTCTTCTGGCCTTTAGTTGTAGTAAAGACCAGAAGCTGGCACAATTTTTGCAGAGAGATTTCTTGCAAGGAAGGATTACATATTTTATTTGTTTAAATCTAAAATTTATCTTTCTGAGAAAGCTGCAGACAGATCTTGGTGAGACATACTATAAAATAGTAGATGAGTCACAACTTGCTACTTTCAGATCTTTGCAAGAGAGAGGTAAATATCAGTAAATGTATGGTAAGTGACAGGGCCTTTTAGGCCTATAATAGGAAATCTAGCCAAGGGTCTCTGAAAACACAGTTTCCAACAGCTAATTTCTCTTGTATATTGCTTGTTATATAAATAGAATTTTTAAAAAACACTAAAATTCCATTTTGATGCCTGTGAAAAGTTTATGTGAAAAGTTTTGTTTAGGAAAATCTCTAAGCACTAACAAAAAATATCTTAGAATTTAATGTTATATGCTTTTCTTGCCCCCATCACTGAGAAAAACTCAGGAATAAGTAAGTGGAAGACAGAGAAAAAACATTGTAATGAGGAAGGCATGGAAAGAAAGGTGAAAAATATTCTTTGAAGAAGGTATAACTGGAATAGAGGGACTGAGATAAAGGTCAAGAAGGCAGATATGGTAGGTTTACAAAAAGGAAGAAAGAAAAATGTGGAAAAGGGGCTGAAACAATCTAGAGAAAGAAGAACAAAGCTGGAGGTTTCATGTGCCCTGATTTCAAACTATACTACAAAGCTATAGTAATTAAAACAGTATGATACTGGCACAAAAACAGACACACACAGCTCAACGGAACAGAATTGAGAGCCCAGAAATAAACCCACAGATTCATGACAATTAATTCATGACAAAGAAGCCAAGAACATACAATGGAGAAAAGATACTCTTCAATAAGTGGCGTTGAGAAAATTGGACTGCCACATGCAAAAAAATGAAACTAGACCACTATCTTACACCAAAATGGATTAAAGATTTGAATGTAAGACCTGAAACCATAAAATTCTTAGAAGAAAATATTGGCAGTAACCTCACTGACATAGGTCTTAGCAATGTTTTTGCAGCTCTGACTCCAAAGACAAGGGAAACAAAAGCAAAAATAAATAGAATTATATCAAACTAAAAATCTTCTGCACAGCAAAAGAAACCATCATCAGAAGGAAAAGGCAACCTACTGAATGGGAGAAGATATTTTCAAATCGTATATCTGATAAGGGGTTAATATCCAAAATATTTAAAGAACGCCTACAACTCGGTCGCTCGGCCGGGCGCCGGCAACCCGAGGCGTGGGAGACCGGCGCGGAAACCCTGAACTGTTATTGCACGATTCCGCGCTCAGCTTTCCTGTGGGGTGTCATCGTAGCCTTGTCAATGAGAAGTTGGGTAACTTCCCCGAGGGTCACGGAGAGAATGGATGGCTGAGGCGGAGAGAGCAGAAGCAAACCCTGCCCCCAGTGGGAACCGGGCGTTAGGTGGAATCCCCCGCACAGCGTAAGCTGACTAGCGACGACTTTGTCGCGAAGTGAAGAAAGAAGGGGGAAGATGATCAAACCAAAGAGTCTTTGTGTCTCTCGTGCTGTGACAGGCAGAAGTAGAGCAGCCTTTGCTATGTGAAGTGTCATTTATCTCATAGGCTCTTTCGACAAGTTGTATCTTAAGAGAGAAACGGTAGTAAAGGAAGTGAAGTGACATGAAAGTGAAGGAAAATGATGTGATCGGCATCCCTGCCGCGGTTGGAATACGCATTTCAAAGAGAGGTAGCAGAGAAGCAAACTCTGTATTCTGCGGAAAAATTATTTGCCCCTCTCACTGGGGAAGGGAGAACCCTAAAATGATAGTCATGTATGAAGCAGAAAATGAAACTGCTTCACAGCTCTCTCCCCAACCACAGGTCCTCCAACGCCTTCCACATCCCTTATGAGTGTACGTAAACACGTTATTTCGCTTTCTTACGAAAATGAGATTATATATACATACAGCTCTGTTGTATGGTTTTTCAGATTAAAAATATATGGTGGAAGTCTTACCACATGTAGCTCTACTTTATCTTAATGTCAGCATGGTATTCCTTTGCCTGGATGCACCCTATGTAGTTAACCGTCTCGTAATATGGCCGGTCTATATGTTTTGCCCTTGTTCTTCAAAATTATTTATCTATTTCATTAGGGTAGAAATATATTAATCCTTTGTGAATTATATGGCAAATATTTTTAAGAACTATCAGTCTTTGGTTTAAAATGTCCAGGTTTTGTATCGCTTAAGAAGACGATCCTCACTCAGAAATTATTTAAATATTTTCCTGTATTGTCTATTAAAGTTTTGTATGATTTAAAAAAAAAAAAAAGAATGCCTACAAATCAAAAATTAAAAAAAAAAAACTTAATTAAAAATGGGCAAAGGATCTGAATAGAGAGTTTTCCAAAGAAGACATACAGATGAACAACAGGCACATGAAAAAGATGTTTGACATCACTAGTTATTAGGAAAATGAAAATCAAAACCAAAGTGAGTGGTTAGAATGGCTATTATTGGAAAGACAAGAAATAATAAATGTTGGAGAGGATGTAGAGAAAACAGAATATTTATACTCTGTTCATGGGACTGTAAATTGGTGTAGCCACTATGGAAAACATTATGGAGATTCCTCAAAAAACTAAGAATAAAAGAATCATATGATCAAACTATTCCATTTCTGGGTATTTATCCAAAGAACACAAAAACACTAATTCAAAAAGATATATGCACCCCTATGCTCATTGCAGCATTAGCTACAATAGCCAAGATATGGAAAAACCTAAATGTCCATCAGTGGATGAATGGGTAAAGAAGATGTGGTTTATAAACACAATGGAATACTACTCAGCCACAAAAAAAGAATGAAATCCTGCCATTTGTGACAATATGGATGGACCTTGAAAGCATTATGCTAAGTGAAATGTCAGATGGAGAAAGACAAATACCATATGATTTCACTTACATGTGGAATCTTAAAAAAGCAAAACAAATGAAAGAATAAAATTAAATAAAAACAAGCTCATAGATACAGAGATCAGATTAGTGGTTACCAGAGGACAGAGGAGTTGTGGGGTGGGCAAAGGGGGTCAACTGTGTGGTGATGGGTGGTATCTAGACTTGTGGTGGTGATAACTTTGTATATACAAATGTCGAATTATAATGCTGCACACCTGCAACTTCTGTAATTTAAAAAATGTTAAAAAGGAAAGTAGAAGTAGGGGTGAGAAAGCAAGAAGGAAGAAGAAAATGGGGCGAAGGGAGTGGAATTCAGTACAGCAGCTGAAGGAGTGTCTTTCTTAGAGCTCCTCTCTGATCAATTCGTCTTCTGGATGTTCATCTCCTTGAAGGCAGGAAAATGGTCCATATTTTTTTTTAAATATTCCTCCAACAGTCATTGTTTATTGAATCTTATTGATTGGAAATGAATTTAGAGAACACTGAAGTTGTCTTTGTTTTTGTTTTTAAATTTTAATAACTTTTCACTATTGCAAAATACATTAATTTTAGGAAATTTAGAGAATACAGAGGAAGCAAAAGGAATAAAATAAAATCCACTTTTATCTACTCTCACAGATAACACTATTAGGCTTAGGTATGAAGCTTTCTGTCTTTTTTCTAGTTTTTGTTTACAAAATGAGGACTGAAACCAATGAGCAATATCTGAATTTTGTACAATAGTATTTCAGAAAAGTTTTTAAAAGGAAAGGTAGAAGCCATTTGACATTTTCTAGATTTTTCAATGGTATGAAAGTTTCAATTCACTGTTTCTTTAAAAAGGCGGGGGTAGAGGGGAGCAATCAGTCCTGATTTTGTCAAGAGGTGGCACAAGGGGACAGGTAGCAAAAAAGAAAAAGAGAAGAAAAAAGGAAATTTGTATAATTCAGAATGTGAATAAATTACTTTGAATAAGCAAAGAATATCATGTATAAATTATTTGCAGCTGATATTTTAAAGATAGCATACTATTTGTATAAAACAAATTTATAATTTGTTAAGCAAATGCCATTACTTTACAGAACTTTCAGGATAACAGTTTTCATTTCAATCATTATTAGAGACTGTACTGCATCCTAATACTTTTTCCAAACCAGTCTAAGGGCATCAGGGCAAACATCCCCCCAAAATGACACCTAAACTGAGACTTTAGGGATACGTAGAGAGATATGAGCAAGCTCACAGGTGAGTCTGGGGCTATGGTAGCAAAAAAAAAAAGGCATTCAAGGGATTTCCCTGGTGGTCCAATGGCTAAGACTCCACACTCCCAATGCAGGGGGCCTGGGTTCGATCCCTAGTCAGGGAACTAGATCCTGTTGCAACTAAGACCTGACACAGCCATATAAATAATCAAAAATTTTTTTAAAAAGAAAAAGCATTCCAAGTATATAGAAGGAATAGTGTGTTTGAGAAGGAAGAGATCATGTCACAGTCTAAAACCTCAAAGCGTAAGTGGATGTAAAGTTCCAGGATAATATGGCAGGACATGAGGCTGGAAAGGTGAGTCAGATCACTCCGTGTCACATCTAGCCCCCTCACCAGGCCTGCCACAGCACTTGTTCCATGGGAAATATTAGTCATAGAAGCCGTTTCTTTGTGAGTCTTAAGGAATAATATCTATAGGGAAAGCCCCTGATCTGGAGCCTTCTCCATTGTAGCACCCTACCAGGAAGCTTACTGTTGCCACCTGCTGCAAATTCTATCAAATTGGTCAAAATCAACTAGCAAGTTCTACAGCACTTACTATGCTCCACTATTGTGCTGAGAGCTGTGCATGAACGGACTCAATCTTCACAGTAGTAACATGAGATAGATGCTGTTATTAGCCCCATTTTACTGATTAGGAAACTAAGACACAGAGAAGTTAAGTAACTTGGCCAAAGGCACAAAGCTGGCAAGTGGCAGAGGCAGGCAATGTGGCTCCAGCAGCCTTGCTTTTAAGGGTAACCCCGCATACCCACTTCATGGGCATTAAGTGCCTTCCACGTGGCCTGCACTTTGCATCAGTGTGTATCAAACAAAGCAGCGCGGGGAAGGTGCCCAGGTGACAAGACGCCTCAGTCAGTATTCTGCTACAGGAGACAAAACTACACAGTAAGTCCTTTAGCCAAATAGTTCTGTAATTCATCAATAGGTGTGCCTCACTCAATGCAGTGAAGTAATACTGATTCCCTCTGGTATTTGTATAGCACTGTCATTTACAAAGCACTGCCCCACGTTGTCTCGAGGTCATGGCTGTCACAACAACCCTGTGAAGCCGGAAAGACAAGAGTCTCCTGAGAATCAGACCCTGAGGAGGGAAGTGACTGCCAGGGGCACTAGCAGGGGACCCTGACTCATGGTAGAGGCCCTAAGGAGGCTTACAGCACCAGCCCTAGCCTCGGGTTGGAATCTTGGCTTGTTCAGTTTTAGCAATTAATTTGCTAATTAAGACCTCTCTGACTCAACTCCTCAAAAATAAGAATAATGCTCTCTGCAATATACAGTTGTTGTGAAGACTCAATGAGGTTAACAGAGGACAAAGGCCGCTCAACAAATTCTGTGTTTCCTTTGTCATATCAATTACATGTATCTGCTCATGAAGAAGGTGTATGTCACATTCATTCTTTAAATTGAATCATCATTTAGATGTTAGTATATAAGGAACAAATGTGGTAGCATGAATATTCAACAACCCCCTCCTATCTCTGCCACCATCATTTTCACAAATTCGGATTTTCTGTTTGGGTTTTTCTTAAGGTATGTCCCTTAAAATATAGCCTCCAGGAAGTGTGCAGGTAGGAGGGTCGAGGGCACAAAATCCCTACCATATTTCTGAAGGCAACAAAATAACATGGCTGGCTCAAACCCTCATGTCCAGAAAGAGCCAGAGATGGAAAGGACTTATTCCAGGATCCCTCCTCCGGGCAGCAGTAGACCCTTGGCTTCAGGAAGTGAAGCCCAGCCCAACATGCAGGCCATCATATCACACTCTGTTCTTCCCCAAGCACCAGGGGCTCCGTTGTTCCCAGAAGTAGAAACGTCTGCACACGGGGTAAGATGCTCCCCTAGAGCATCTAAACCCTCAAGGACAAACATCGCCATCCAGCCACTGGCCCTGGGGCTTCATTCTGGCAGCTGCAGCTGCAGAAGTGTCTTCTGTGTTCCCCTGCTGAAGCAACCAGCAGAAAACGCTGGGAACTGGGAAATTCACCATCACCTAAAAAAAATATATAAGGAAAAAAATATGTCATGTTTTTTGTGAAATAATTTCAGAAGCTGAAATCTCTGAGGGAGAAAATGAATCTCTGAATAGAAGCCTGTAATGGGGAGAGAATGGAGGGAAAAGGCCGAATTTTGAAATAAGAACATTTCTTTTCTTTCTTTTAAACACTGCCTGTTCAGGTAAGAATAAGCAGTCTCCAACAGCATCCTCCCCTCGGCTCTTCCAAGGCCTCTAAATCCTGGGAGGAAGAAATGGTGTAGTTTGCTTTGCATCTTTCTGCTGTTTTCTGCAGCATTTGGTTGCCCTGGTGGTGTTTACCTCTCAAATGTGGCCTAGTCCAGGCCAGAGGGGAGGAAAGCCACTGAAAAGAACTCCACAGGCTAGAAGGTGAGCAGGCTGGACGCCAAACAGCGGAAGCCTTTTCAGAGGCAATCAATAGGAAGTAGTGGTAGCTTTGGCTACAGAGGACGCAGTGTTCATTGAGGGATGGTTGGACTAGGCACAAGGGACAGCTAACCTTTGGTTAAGGACAAGGACTTCTTTATCCTAGTGGGTGGGCCCAAGAATAGATGGCCTTCCTTGTCCCTGCCTCAATTGGAGCTCAGTTCACCCTGCTTTGAAGGAGTCAGAGGAGAATATCACTTATAAAAAGACCTGGAAGATTTTGTAATGGGCTATCACATTTCATCCTCCACCACCCCTCATCCCACAGCCTCTTTAAAGCTCTGTTCTTTAAATCTCACTCTTTTCACGAAGCTTTTTCACATCCTCCAGGTCAGAGAATCCTTCTGGGTCTCTCTTATCAAACTATTTCAATTCATTAGTAGCAATTCACGATGCTGTATTTTAAGTATCTTTTGACTTGTCTCTCTCTTCTCCCTGGCTCTGACTTCCATAAGAGCAAGAACTGGCTTGTTCACTGTTGTATCCCTGCACCACGCCATGGACACTCAATAATTATTGGCTGAAGGTTGAAATCTGAAAAAAGAGAGATGTTAGACACAAACTTACCAGGTAGGTAGCCCTCAATAGTTTCTACCCATAACCCATTCTTTGCTTTCCCTAGTTCAATCACATGGAAGGAAAATGTTAATACATGAGTTTGATTATGAGCTGATTATGGGCTTTGGTGTCAGAATAGATCTGGTTTTGATTCCTGGTTCTACTAACACATACTATCTGTACAGACTTGGACAATTTTCGTAACGTCTCAACTAACTTTCTCATTTGCAAAATGCCAAATAAGAAGATAAAACTCATAGAACCAATATAAAGAGCAAAGGAAATCATCATGTGGCGGGTGATGTATGAAGTGTTAGCCCATGCATTGCCCTGCTAGTTGGTTTTCTACTCCTGCGCTCTTCCACCCAACTCTTGAAATGAGACCCTGGCCTCAACTGTACCCTGGCCTCTAATGCAGCCTCCCATTTATCACTGCCTAATGCACACAAATAAGTAAATTTTTAATTTTGTTTTTCCAAAGACCTAGCTCCTAAAAAACAATAGATTTGGGAAGATTACAGGCTGGGTGGGCCCTCTTTCTAGTTCCTCCACTTCTGCCTCCAAACCCTTGAGAAACCAGAGCGTCTACAGTCTGGGAGAAGTGAAAAGAACAAGTTATATGCTAAGTTGGAGGTCAAGATCCTGCACCCTTAGGCCGAGTCTCAGTAAGGAGAGGCACTGCTGGAGGAGGTAGTTGTAGGTTTGAGGATCCCTGAAGAGAGGGGACTTGAATCTCCTTTGCTCTGAGAGGGTCCGCTGACAGACCTATAGGAGGTCTCAAGGCTGAATTAAGCAGACTGCAGGAAAGATACAGCATGTACAGTCCCGTGGGGGAGCTAATGAGAATACAATTATTTCTTAAGAGATTGCCGCTGTGGAGAAGAACATGCCCAAAGACCAAACCAAGCAGCTATATCTTATGGGAGATGGAACAAGATCTCAACAGATCAGGATCAAGAAAAATATACCTTCCTCTCCTCCACATCTACAGCAGCATATTCACAAATCTCTGCAGTTTTGAGGCTTAACATCAGAAAGAAAGAGAAGGGAAGTCCAGATTTGTGTGGGTTTAAGTATGAAATGACTAATGTAATCACCGAAGAGACTGAGTTAACATAGCTATAACTGGACTAAATTTTTTATGGCAAAAAAATGTTTAAGATAAAGTTTAAGTTCACTCTCTCTTTCAAGCCCGTGCTGTTTGTAGCTTGGCTAAAGGAACCAGTTAGGTTTACTTTGGGAATGCAAACAAACAAATCAACAATAATTATAATACCCAACAATTATAAAAGGAGAGCACTATCATTCCAGGAAGTGATGTTGTAATTAATAAGACAAGATAATATCTGTCATTACCCTCATGGCAGTGAAGGCAGAAAGGCTATATAAAACCTGTGGGCAGTAGCTCCTAGGTATTCTGATGCATCAGCCACTCTCATCATTTCCACAACTCTCACCCTAGTCCCAGCTGCCATCTCTCACCTGGATGCTGCTTCGGCTCATGCTCCCTAAAGTCTGCTCTCTACCAAATGACACTTTTAAAGCGTAAATAGAATTGCGTTACTCCTCTGCTTAAAACACTCCAAAGAAGCTTAATTCCCACCAGTCCCCTTTCCCTGAGGGTGAGCTAGAATCCAAAGAACAAAGTAAGAAAAGGGAAAAATAGTAACTTTATGGTGGAGAAACCTGGCAAACCTACCTTCACCAAAATTGAAGGTTAACATTACCAGTGAGGTCATATGGATTTCAAGTACTGCTTGATATGATGTGATGAGAAGGGCACTTCACTTCTGTGATATACTTTCTAAGAACCTATAACCCCAGTCTAATCACAAGAAAAACAACAGACTAACCCAGGTTGAAGGACATTCTATAGGATACCTGACCAGTACTCCACAAGACAGTCAAGGTCATGAAAAACAAGGAAAGACTAAGAAACTGTCACAGGCAAGGAGAGACTGGGGAGACATGAGAGCTAAATGCATGTGTTACTATATATTGGATCCTGGAACAGAAAGAGGACAATAAGAGAAAAAACCCAATGAATCCAAATAAAATCAGGAGTTTATAGTATTACACCAATGTCAATTTCCTAGTCTTGACCTGTTATCCACTGTAATTTAAGATATTAACAATAGGGGAAACTGGATAAGGGATATACAGCAACTCTGTAATATCTTTGCAACCCTTCTGCAAATTTAAAATTATTCCAAATAAGAGTTTATTTTTAAAACATGCAGAAATGTAATTTTCTTTATATTTCTATAATCAACTTTGGTGTTTGAAACCCAATTTCTATAAATGATGGGAAACTTCTTAGTTTTATAATTTTGAGGTAACCAAGATACTTGCAGAATAAAATTTACTCACCTTTGGTATAAAAAAAACAAAAGACTCCACGTAATTCCCACAGGTCCAAGTTCAGAGTCCTTACCATGGCCTAGAAGGTCCTGTATAATCTGACGATCTGACTGCTCTTTTTCCTCCAGCATCCTTCCTCTTCCTCAGGCATTCCCGTACCTTGCTATTCTTGGAAGCTTCAAGCACATTCTCACCTCAGGGCCTATGTATTTGCAATTCCCAGATACCTACATGATCACATTCCTTCATTTTACTCAGACCTCTACTCCAATGTCACTTTTTCAGAGAGGCTTTTTATTATCAAACTAAAATAATACTGTTACCCTCGTCCCCATCATTCCCTAGCCCCCTACATTAACAGTATTAGACTCATTTGGGGTGGCTTTTCTTTTTCTGGTCACTTTTCTGTGCGAGGAAAGGGATTTTGTCTGTTTGATCCCTGCTGTAACCCCAGTACCTCGCAATTCCTGGAACATAGTAAGAGGTTAATCTGTTGAATTAATGAAAATAAAATCTGTGCCATTTTGCTTCAGTCTATGTCTCTTCCGGTGGCACTGGTCCATTTCAGTAGGAAAACTGAGATTGCTTTCTGGGCCCAGAAGATATTGATGATGGACATGTGTGATGTAAATGAAACAAAGACTCCCACTTTCAGCTAATTATAAGAAGCTGTGATAATTAGCTCATTGTTAAATTAATCAGCAAGGTTTCGCTACCTCAGGAGTAAAGTTTTCCCCAAATGATTTTGGCACTGCTGATAAGCCCATGGGCAATGAACAATATTTAGCTGCCAGCAGGTGTTAAAGAAAATGACTTGTTTGGTTAAGATGCTGGTTAAATGTATTAATGAGAATAAGCCAGATTTCAGATTGCAATTATTTCTATAGCCAAATACAGTCTGTGTACTTCAAACTATGACATTAGGGAATTTTCTGGGTAATGGAAACATTCTTAATTACAGTATTGGTCACATAGGTGAATACATTTATCAAAGTTCATTGAATATTACACTTAAGATCTGCACAGTTAACTGTAAGTAAATTTTACCTCAATTTTTTGAAGCATGGCCCTAAATTGTTTATAATCTCATTGTTAAGAAAACTCAGAAAAAAAAAAAAGAAAACCCAGTTTGGAGGAGAAATGTATATGTTTATAGATAATTCTATCAGTTATGTTCTATCATAAGAACAACCTTTGAAGTTAATTTTTTGTTTGGAAGTTTCCAACTAAAAGGCACAAGACTAATATTTCCCATTATCACCATCATCATCATTGGGGTTCTTTTTAGTTTTAAACTAAATCATCTTGAAACTATGTTTGTTGCCCCTCAAAAAGTAAA
This sequence comes from Hippopotamus amphibius kiboko, assembly GCF_030028045.1. NCBI lineage: Eukaryota > Metazoa > Chordata > Mammalia > Artiodactyla > Hippopotamidae > Hippopotamus > Hippopotamus amphibius. The sequence continues at coordinate 157,926,141 of NC_080191.1, forward strand.
ATGCAAAACAATAGGTGGCAAAAACTATCCCTTCAAATCTAAATATTATCTTAGCAGCACAGTCTTAACTGGAAGCAAAATTTACTTGAATACTTCCAGTTGCAGGGAGAATTTGCATAGAGGAGAGGTAAATACTTTAACTGGAATTAAGCCGGGTGAAACCCCTGTTCCTTAAAGGTGGAACTAAAGACACCTGCAGGTGATTAGCACAGTCATTCACACAAAGTGGACTGCAAGGGAATGAGCAGGACTGTGAGCACTCGGCTGACTCTGGTGGGGAACTTGTGACTCTAGAATTCCAACAGTAAATTAGCTTTTTAAATGATTCCAAGGCAATAACTTTATCATTTATATTTCTGTATCTAAGTTGCCAGATTATAACTTGTAAGGAACTGACACCCAAGTTTTCTCAAGAGGGGTGCTTACGTAAAAGTAAATATTTGCAACACTTCTACTTTCAGTTTCACAGAGATGACCTAATACTCCGCCAATTGCAATATAAAAGTATTTTTTCATTATACTTTTATTAAAAGAGGCCTCTTCAGACAGATTAGCTGTGTAAGGCTGAGATCCCTTACCTCATAAGTATTTGCTTTGACCATTAACTTTCCCACCCTGATTTATTTACTTCACAGCATGTATCAGCAGCTGAAATTACATTAGTTATGCTTGCTAGTTGACTTGTTTATGTGCCATCTTCTCCATTGCCATGTGAGCTCTGTGAGGGTGGAACTTGGATCCTCCAGTCTTTGTGTGTCCCAGCCCCTGGCATAGCATTGGCGGAGCACATAGTAGGCACTGAAACCATCCAATTCATCCACCCTAATTGTTCGTGGATGCCCTGGGGAAAGGTGGCCATGGGTATAGTTTTTCGCTCATTTGGTTGGTTGCTTTGGTTTTTTTCATCACGATCTTTACAAGGAATAAAAGAGCACATTTTCCCACATTGTACTCGGTCCAGCAAAGCCCAGGCTATGGGGCTGTTGCTCTTAATCCTCAGTGGAGGCTGAGCGACGCTGTGCCCCAAGCGGCAGTGTCTGGGGCCGTTCCAAAGAGACTCCTGGGGTGGTGCGATGGCCAGATGAGTGGCGGGCCAGAGCAGGCAGTGTGGTGGCAAGATGGGGTGGGGGCTGGGGTGGGAATGTGAGGGGGGTTGCTGTCAGGGTCACAAGCAGTGAGGAGAGTGCTGAGTGGAGCAGGGTGCCAGGATCAGCTGAGGTCTAGGGAGTACGATTTGCAGTGGTTCTGGAGTGAGTAGCCTGGACAGAGCAAAAACAGCATGGCTTGTAGGCAAATAAAAGAAAAAAATTACTTCTAATTCATCTGTGCTGCACAACACCATTACCATCTGGGTATTTTATTCCTAGTCCTTTTTTTTAGCCCACATGCTACACAAACACATTACACCCCGAGGTTAATATAGCTAGTTCCCCTGGATCCATGCACCACTCACACACATGTTCCCCAGACGTGCATGTTGTGTCCCACCTCATGTCTGTCCTCACCCTGTTCCTTCTGCCTGAAATGTCTTTTCCTTTCCCATTTCCTCATGACTACGTTCCACCTGTCAAAGGCCAGCTCACATATACTAGCATAAGTTAAATTATTTCTAATATCTTTTCATCAAGGGAAACAAAAGCAAAAATAAACAAGTGGGACTACATCAAACTAAAAATCTTTTGCACAGTGAAGAAAATTGTCAAAAAAAACAAAAGATAGGCTACTTAATGGGAGAATATATTTGCAAACAATATATCTGATAAAGGCTTAATATCCAAAATATATAAGGAACTCATACAACTCAACATCAAAAACACAAGAAAACCAAATTAAAAAGTGGGCAGAGGACCTGAACAGACATTTTTCCAAAGAAGACTTATAGATGGCCAACAGACACATGAAAAGATGCTCAACGTTACTAATCATCACGGAAATGCAAATCAAAACCATGAGATAATGCCTCATAGCAGTCAGAATGGCTACTAGCAAAAAGACAACAAATAACAAGTGTTGGCAAGGATGTGGAGAAAAGGGAACCCTCGTACGCTGTTGATAGGAATGTAAATTGGTGTAGCCACTATGGAAACTGGTATGAAGATTTCCTCAAAAAATTAAAAACAGAACTACCATACAATCCAGCTATTCCACTTCTGGGTATTTTTCCAAAGAAAACAAAAACACTAATTTGAGTAGATACATGCACCCCTATGTTCATTGCAACGTTATTTACAATAGCCAAGATATGGAAGCAACCTACTGTCCATCAACAGATGAATGAAATCTTGTCATTTGTAGCAACATGGATGGACCTAGAGAGTACTATAGTAAGTAAAATTGTCATAGAAAGACAAATACTGTATGGTTTCACTTATATGTGGGATCTTAAAAACAAAACAAATAAACATGACAAACAGAAACAGACTCATAGATTCAGAGAATAAGTAGGTGGTTCCCAGAGGGGATGGGGGTAGGGAGATGAGTGAAATAGATGAGGAAGATTAAGAGAAACAAACTTCTAAGTCACAAAATAAATGAGTCACAGGGATGAAATGTACAACATGGGGAATATACTCAATAATATTGTAATAACTTAGTATGGTGACAGATGGTAACTAGACTTACTGTTGTAATCATTTTGTAATATATAAAAATATTGAATCACTATGCTGTGCACATGGAACTAACATGGTTTTGTAGATCAACTATTCTTCTGTTAAATAAATGGATAGATACTATTTCTTTTTTTAATATTTAGTTGCAGCATGTGGAATCTAGTTCCCTAGCCAGGCATTGAACCCAGGAAGTGCGGAGTCTTAGCCACTGGACCACCAGGGAAGTCCTGATAGGTATTATTTCTTATGTCCTTTTAGGAGGTGGGTCTCTTTGAGGGTGGGCATCAGCTGTATCCTCGGAAAAAGGCAGTGAGGTGTGATAGAGAGTTCTGGGCTTTAGAGTCAGAAACATCAGGGTTCAAAGAAGCAAAACTCACACTGCTACAATATCAAGTGCACTATTCATTCAGTTTCCCTTCTGCCATTAACCCATGGTTCAAAGAGATAATCAGATTTGATTGGTAGTAAGTTAAAGTTCTTCACAGGTGGGAGCTGGGTTTCTGTGATGGCTTCCTTGGGTTACCGTCATCCAAGGACTGGATATAGAAACTGACCCTGGGATTATTCTAAGTCCAACATTTCCTCTACCACACTCCTCATACCCTGTTCAATGGACATGTCACCAGGACACAGGTGGAAATCTGGTCCTGCTGGGTCAAATATTATTCTATTTGAAGGCAGTGAAAAATGAGGAAAACCTCTGGTGATCACTATCTACCTGAAAGGTCCCCAGAAGTTGGCCTTCAGCTTCTTGTGTGTAAACACTAGGGGAGAAGTCAGGCATCATTTTGTTCTTGGATGGTGTTCGAAAGATCCAAGTGCTAGAGAACATGCTTCAGGTCTTGGCTTTGGCAGTCCAGAAGGCATCCTGTGGGGGTCCATAATAGATATCAGATGCTAGTCAACTGCCAGGGCCCTGATGACACTGCCAGAAGAGTGCAGAGGTGCCCAGAGGTAGCAGAGGTAAATGCCATAATTGCTCCAAGTGCAGATGTTCTGATAGAAGTTCAGCGCTTCCCTGTATATGGCTTGCCCTGTGGTGAGATATGTCAATATAGGTATATCAAGGCAGGTCCTCTTAGAATTCCCAGAGGCATTTTACTCAGTTGTCAGTGTAGATTATCCAAGATGGACAGATTTTAAGAGTCTGGACCAGTGAGAATCACACTTTAGGACTCTAGGTGATTTGTGAAGGCAGACTGGTCGTAATGACAATGATGATAACAATAGCTGGTATTTGTTAGTCTCTCCACATGCCAGGCACCATTCTATCCCATTAGTACCTACTGTTGTTATTGCCATTTTGTAGAAACTGAGGCTCAGAGGTAAAGTGACTTGCATAAAGGCTACATAAGGAGTGAACAGTGGAGGTGGAACTTAAATCCAATCTGAGCAGCCTGAATCCAGAACCTGCCCTCCTAATGAGGCTGGATGCAGATGGGAGCAGGGCCTGGGCAGGGCAGGGTGATGAGTGCAATCTTCATGAGAACATCTTCTACCTCACAACATTCAGTCAGTGTGAGAGAGGTTGGCCAGAGATTTAAATAAGGGAAAGAAGGGAAGGGAGTCATACCAGTTCATCAAAAATCACAACCCTTAGCTCTTCCTAAAACTAAGTCCTAAGACTTGGTCATTCTATTCTGAAACTACCTGGTACAGCTGGCCAGTTACCCACCTCCAGGCAAAAACCATGATAATATTGAGGCCAACTTACACCAAACACAACCCCAAATTTGTGCCTTAATGATGCTAGAACCCTTGAGAAGTCCTCTACTGGAGGCTTCCTAATCTGGATGAAAAGTTCTATTTAACTCTCTGCTTCTTCCACCAAATACAAGGCAAACCACATTACCCCTCAGGTACCTGGAGTTCCATGTGTCCTGATATAATTGCACCTGCAGGCAAAAGCACAGCAATGTCTTTGAGTTGCAGGTGAATTGCTCCCATTGTAGCTGTTATACAGTTGGGGCAGCAGGAACGCCAACAGGACCAGGTGTCTTAGGCCATGTACTAGAACATGAGCTTTCTTGGCTGCAGCAAGAGGAGGCCATGGGGTTCACTACCAGCCTGGCATCTCACTCTGTGGCCTCTGAGGCACCTGGTCCTGAGAACCCAGGCACTGGGGCCCAGGTATGCTTTCTTAAGCTACACAGAAAGGGGTCCATGTTGCCCAAAACTCTGCTGTGGCTCTAAAGGAATGGGTACGTCCATAGGGGCAGAGATCCCAGAGCAGAGGCCAGAAGGAACCACCTGGAAACATCAGGGTCTGTGGGAATGAGTGTCTGACATTGCCTTCATGTTCCTTCAGAGTATTGAGATCAGTACTCCAGGGGAAGAAGGATCTGGGAGCCAAGACAGATGCAAAGAGCTAGGTCCAGGTGACTACACAGAGAACAGGACAGACTCCATAGGGCAGAGTTACAACAAATAACAGGAGTACCAAGTAAAGGTTCCAAAGATGGAGCCCAGGTGGAGCCCAAGAGCTGATACAGAGAACCCAAGTTGTTGATAGAGTGACAGTGGCTGAGCGCATAGGCAGTGAAGCCCAGGTATGGGCACTGAGTCTATCTGGACAAGTATTCATAAACTCCAATTCATCCTCACACTATTTCTGACAAAACTAAATTGTCTTTCCTCCATAAAATGTGGTTAAATAATTTATACTTGCCCATCGCCCATTCAGTGCCAGATTGACTTGAGAGTTTCCTTTTTAATTGGTGGTTATAAGTATTTAGGGTATGAATACATACATATTTTATATATGTGTGTATGATTTGTGCAAACATGCCACCTGTTTTATATAAAATAGTCAACTGTATCAATAGGTGTTAAATACACAGTGTTTAGGAGACATACATAACACATCTGAAGTATAAGTAGTTAGTTAATGGAGACATAAGAATAGAGACATACAGACAAAGAGAAAGAGACTGAAAGCAACAGAGACAGAGAGAGAAAGAGTTAGAGATTGAGAAAATGAGAGGGACTTAAAGATCTAGAGTTCTACATGCAGGAAGAAACCAAAGCCTTGTTTGTTTTTTGAGAGGGATGGTGCACTTTGGATTCGGAATGCCATGTCACAAAAACAACATCCACATGTCTGGATTGTGTTTGGGTTATCTGCACCGTCCGATCTTAGTGCAACAGGATTTGCCAGTGGACCATGTCCATTGGAACAAAGATGTAAAAAGGAGGCACATTCCTTCACACACACTGTCACACAGTGACCTCCAGGATCCAAGGGCTACTTATGTGTATGGCATGTCCATCTCCTGTCATTAGGCCTCCATGCCATCAACCATGAAAAGTTTACTAACAGGGAGGAGGAAAAGAAGCTTGACACTTTTAGCAATTTAGGAAAAGCCTCTTTACAGGTATGTTTTCTTTAGTATTGCTGTTTTCCATCTTTATTACCCAAGGCTACACTTGACCACAGGTGAGGTGGGGGCTACCATGCTTGTAGTCATTATGCTTCAGGATGTCATTGTTTGTTGATGTGTGTAGCGTACTGGTCACTCTTTGCTAGAGACAATGCATTTGAGTAAAGGGTCCTAACTGCCAGCTGATATCTCTACCGAGTGTCAGAGTGTGAGGGTGTGCATGCTACTCTTTACTGTGGGTCACTTGAAATGATAAATGTTAGAGGATGTTGGAATAGATTTTCCTGAAATTCTAGCTTTCATTTGTATAAGTAAATGTCATCTAACGCTTAGCAAAAGCATTGGACTGAAATGAATGTGTCTTGGGTTTCAGACAGAAGTGACCAATGGAGATAATTTGTGTCAGTGGATAAAGGTTGCTAGAACTCTTCCATTTTGCTTTTTTAAAGAAGTCTAGAGCTTGGCAAATAGTGCCTAAATGCCAACGCAAAGACGATTAGCGAAGAAGGGTCTAGTGCACTGAAAGGAAAAGGAATTTTCATTTTAACAATTTTAGGGAAATTAGTTCATGAAGAAATTAATTTAAAAAACAAATGAGTTGATTTCCACGAGCTGTCCAAAAATCACAATAACCCATTAGTTTTTAATTCATAAGAGTATGCAAAAGTCATCTGATGAAAAGTATCTAGCCTTCATTCCTACAGACATTTCTCTCTGCCCTGACTTTCTCCTCCCATTTATCTTTTCTAACTCACCAAAGGATGTTCACATCCTTTGTGACTCTAAACTGTCTTCTGAGAAATTCCACAGGATTACACAGCGGCATTGAATGGCTTTACCTGTTAAAGCTGTTTCTGTAACACAGAATCAATTTATTTATTCTTTCATTCATTCCTAAAATATGTATTGACTATATTAACAACTGTATTCCAGGCATTGTCTGTACTGAAAATGCAGTGGGGAGTAATATAAAGTTTCCTACTTTCATGAAACTTACAGTCTGGGACACTAATCATGAACTCACAATATATAAGTAGACTTACAATTGTGGTAAGCGCTGTGAGGGAGAATCACAGAAACCTATGAGAGCTTATGGTCTGTGAATTTGACCCAGGAATATCAGAGAATACTTCCTTAAGGAAATGACAATTGCAATTTGTATAAAGAGAACACATGGAAGATTCAAGTTGTAGGTGAAGTGATTGGGGAATAGGGAACTGAGCATGCAAAAAGACCCTACAGCAGTAGGGAATATAATGCATTTCAGAAATTAAAAGTAAAACAGAAAGTGCGTTAGTCACTAGGGAAATGCAAATCAAAACCACAGATACTGCTTTATAACTATTAATATGACTAGGATCAAAAAGATGGACAATAACAAGTTGGCAAAGATGTGGAGAAATTGGAACCCTTATACATTGCTGGTAGGAATGTAAACTGGTGCAGCCACTTTGGAAAACAGTTTGGCAGGTCCTCAAAAAGTTAAACACAGAATTACCATAATGACCAAGCAATTCTACCCCTAGGTATATTCCCAAAAGAATATGTTCACACAAAAACTTGTACATGTATGTTCATAGAAGCATTATTCATAAGAGCCAAAAAAGTGGAAACAACCCAAATTTTCCAGCAACTGATGAATGAACAAACAAAATATACTATATACATACCATTTGGCAATGAAAAGGAATGAAATACTAATAAATGTTATACTGTGGATGAACCCTGAAAACAGTATGCAAAATGAGAGAAAGCCAGACATAAAAGGCCACATTCCATTACATGATTTCACTTACATGAGACGTCCAGAATAGGCAAACCCATAGAGGCAGAAAATAGATTAGTGATTGCCAGGGGCTGGGGTAGAAGGAAACAGAGAGTGAATTCTAATAGATTTCTTTTAGAGGGGATGAAAATAGTTGAATTAGATTGTGGTAATGGTTGCACAACCTTGAAAATATACTAAAATGACTGAACTGTACACCTCAGAAAAGTGAATTTTATAGTATGATATACCATAAAAGGTGAGTACCAAAAAAAGTGAATGATATCTCAACTTTTTAAAACAAGAAAAATCAAGACAAGAGAAGCAAAGAGAGTTATGAGTAGAGTAATGCAAAATGAGGCTGAAACAAGAGATAGAGGGCCAATCTCACAGGGCCTTTGTGACTTAAGGATTTGGTCTTTATCTAAGAGCAATGGAGTCTTCTAAGGGGAAAGGAGATGTTATTAGATTTGTGATAAGAACTATCACTTGGGCTGTAGTGTGCATAACGGACTAGAGAAGGCAAGAGAGGATGCTACAAAGCCAGATAAACCTTTGTAGGATCCCAGGTGTGAAAAGTTGGTAACATGACCAAATCAAGGGAAATGGAGATATAGAGAAGTGCAGTGGGTGGATTTAAGGTTCTTAGGAAATAACATCTAGGGAATATTGTGGAGGTCCAGTGACTCAGTGCTTTCACTGCCATGGCCTGGGTTCAATCCCTAATGGGGGGGAAAACCAAAAAATGAAACAAGGAAGTATCCTATCCTATTCAATGTATATTTGAGGATGGTGTCAAGGATATTGTACATATTTGAGTACACTGGAGAGTGGTGTCAAGGATGATTCCAAGTTTCTGATTTGCATAACAGAATAAATTATAATGCCACTTCCTAAGAAAAGGAAGACTGCAAGAACACTGGGCAAAGACAAGAAGACAATGATCTTGGTTTAACGTTGAGTTGGAAGTCCTTTCAGACATCCAAGTAGAGATGTCAAGTAAGCTGATGAATACACACGGCTGAGTTTTATAGAAGAGGTTAGACTGGTGATATTTTGTAAGGTTTGTGAGACATCTTCATGAGGCAGCCAGCATTAAAGCCATAGGCATGGGTGAGAGAAGAGGAAAATAAGCAACGAAAAGAGGAGAAGGCTAGGACTAATCCTTGAGGAAATCTAGTGTCTAATGACCAAGCAGAAGACAATGACCCAGGAAAGGAAGCAGGAGGAACCAGATAGGTAAGAAGAAGACCAAGAGTGTAATGTCATAGAAGTAAAGGAAGAAATTGCCTCAAGAAAGTAGATGTGATAGTGTTCTCCATATGTCAATCTTGTTCCATGAAAAACATATCCTATGAAAAATGGAGTCTATAGTTAAATTCAGTGGAAAATACTGGGTTAAGTAAAGCTGAATAATTTTCTCTACTTCAGGACTTCTCAGATTTTTTTTAGACTATTAATGTATATTGTGAAACTCCTATGGTATACAACATATCCCAAACTTAATTGGCTGTAGAACCCTTTTTTGGGGTGGAACACCTATTAATATGGTTTGAGACACTATTTGGGGAACCCTGTAGGAAGAAATGTGTAGGGGAAGCTCAGTTGTCAACCCACTCTCCTTGAAGTAAGCATCATCTTCCTCTACGACTTATAGATTTAAAATAGGGACTTCCTAGGTGGCTCAGTGGTTAAGAATCCACCTGCCAACGCAGGGGACATGGGTTTGATCCCTGCTCCAGGAAGATCCCACATGCCGTGGAACAACTAAGCGCGTGTGCCACAGCTATTTAGCCTGCACTCTAGAGCCCACGTGCCACAACTACTGAAGCCCACTTGCCTATAGTCCATGCTCTGCAGCAACAGAAGCCACCAAAATGAGGAGCCTGCACACCACAATGAAGAGTAGCCCCTGCTCACCGCAACTAGAGAAAGCCCGTGTGCAGCAATGAAGACCCAACACAGCCAATAAATTAATTAATTAATTAATTAATTAATTAAAACAAAAAAAAAGAAAATGCTGCAGAGGGTGTGGAGAAAAGGGAACCCTCCTACACTGTTGGTGGGAATGTAAATTGGTGCAGCCAATTACAGTATGGAGGTTTCTTACAAAACTAAAAATAGAGTTACCATATGATCCAGCAATCCCAATCCTAGGCATATATTCAGAAAAGGCAAAGGCTCTAATTTGAAAAGATACATGCACCTCAATGTTCATAGCGGCACTATTTCCAATAGCCAAGATATGGAAGCAAACTAAGTGTCCCTCAACAGATGAATGGATAAAGAAGATGTGGTACATATATACAATGGAATATTACTCAGCCATAAAAATAATGAAATAATGCCATTTGCAGCAACATGGATGGTCCTAGAGATTATCATATTAAGTGAAGTAGTCAGACAAAGACAAATATTATGTGACATCACTTATATGTTTAATCTAAAAATAATACAAATAAACTTATTTACAAAACAGAAACAGCCTCCCAGAACAGAAAACAAACTTGTAGTTACCAAAGGGTAAGTTTTGGGGGTGGATAAATTGGGAGTATGGAATTAGCAGATTCACACTACCATATATAAAATAGATAAACAACAAGGACTTACTGTATAGCACGGGGAACTATATTCAATATCTTGTAATAAATTATAATGGAAAAGACTTTTAAAACCAAATCACTTTGCTATACACTTGAAACTAGCACAATATTGTAAATCGACTATACAACAATAAAAAGATGAAATGAAGGTCATTTGTCATTTTGCTTCATCTTTCTTTGTCCTCCATAACACCAGCACACAAACCTATTCAGATACAACAGGCGTGACAGAATGGTTTGTGGTAACTAAAAATAATAAACCATAGGGATTTCACAATATATGTAAATCAAACCATCACACTGTATTCCTTAAATTTACACAGTTATGTATGTCAATTATTTCTTGATAAAATTGGGGTAAAAAAAGTAGGAGGTTGGGATGGGCAGAGGGTTAATTAATGGATGTAAAATTTTATGTGACCTTTCTCATGTTCAAGGGTAGACCATCCAAGAAAATAACTTATGACAGAAGGAGGGTCCTCATGTCACCTGCATCCCAGCTCCTAAGTTTGCTCCCTTGTACTTACAACCATGCCTCTCTATTGGAGCATTTCTGTGCAATCCTCCTCCCACTCTCAGCAAATCCTACCTCTGACCTTCTAGAAGAGATCTTCTAGATACCTCAAGTATCTTTCCTCTTTCCCCCAGCAAAATCTTTCCCTGAACCCAAAGTATTCAGTCTAAAAGAGAACATTCCCAGGGCTCCAAGAAACAGACTTGGTAGCATTTGACACATCAGGCCCTAAAAAACAGTGTAGATTTGGAGTAGGGGTACAGATATACCTTTAAGGCTCAAAGATCACAAAACAATCTAGAGTGGGTCTAAGCAACACATTTGGTATCACATGTCCACTGTACAATCTGTTCAGTAGATAGCTGTTGTAACACGCACACAGACACACAAACACACACACACTCTTCCCAAGGACCAACATTAATTCTCAGAGGCAGTTATAGTTATAACTAGTAAGGAGAAAAAAAAATTTCCTATCTTCTTCCACATCTTGCGGTATCAACCATCTCACAATGGAATTGGTAGCTCATATTTTTATGAAAAATACTTCTTAGTTATTTATTTTATCCTTTGCATCCCAGCCTGTTTCATATTGTTTCATATTCCCATTTCAGGTCTGCCAAGAACAATAAACAGTTCCACTGTTGAGCCATACATCTTTTGATCATTACCAAAAGATTCAACTATAAGGGACCCCATCAAATTTGTCTTGCAATAAGAGAAAAAGTTTGTTTAATTCTGCTAGGAAAACATAGCTTGGTTCTCCACATTCTTAGAAAAAGAACTCGTAAATGCATCACGCACAGCTAAATTCACACTATAAGTTGTATGCGTCACTGAGTTTCCTCGTAAGAGGAAAAACTCTAAAACTTCCTAGAAACTAGCAATGGGTTTTATGTACCATTTTCAAGATTTTTAAATGTCTAAAAGAGTCGCTTATTTGGTCACCATATCACCTGTGATATCTACAAGTTTCCTTGGTTTGGGTGGGAATTATAGAAATTCAGTGTTGAATATCTATGTTTTACATTCATCATAATGGTTAACTGGTAGCTAAAATTGTCTTTGCATATTAAAATGGAAAAACCCAGGGGACTTCCCTGAGGTCCAGAGCTTAAGACTCTGATCTTCCACTGCAGGGGGTGTGGGTTCCATCCCTGGTTAGGGAACTAAGATCCCTCATGCCACATGGTGCAGCCAAAAAAGAAAAAAAAAAAAAAGGAAAAATTTATAATTATTTACAAAATACAATTTTATGGGAAAAAAAATCTCTCAAAATTTGCAGATGATGGGGCAGGTGGATAATAGGATTTTTCCTGTTAACAATGTTGGAAACCACTATTTCTATGGTTTCATTAGAGTCCTACATCCCCTGAAACAATACATTCAGGGCTGAACGCTGCTTTCATGGCTTAGTAGTCTTATGAGCAGGCAATCTTCTGCTGACAAATTTTTGTTTTGTTTTTCTGTGTTTGTGTTTACAGTTGAAAAAATTTCTTCCCTTGTATCTACAAGGTTATAATTATTAGGTGTTCCAATTAAAGCCATGTAAGAGCTCATCTATTGTTACATGATTTTGAAAACATGCTCTCTTTTGATGACTATGATATTATTAATCAGCTAATTATCATCTTTGGAAAAATATGTGTCCAAGTAGTTTCAAAACCACCTCTAAAAACAAAGTAATTTAAAGTCTTAAAATGTGTATATTGTTTGCAGATAAGATGCATTTTTATGTGCAATTGCTCAGCTCCAAGCAATGGCAAAATAAGCACAGGACCCCACAGGAATTGTGTCACCTTGTTGACTTCTGATGTTTTTGTGACATTCCCTCCCAGCTCAGCATGAAGTATTTGTCTGTCAGCAATGGTCAGCTAAATGATTAGCTGACACAGCTCTTCACTCTATGGGTCACTGACAGAACAGACAGGTTCAAATATACAAGATGTTGGCTCTAGCTCTTCCTGAATGCCTTTCCTACTTCATTAAGCTTTAAGCATAGCTGTTTGGGTAGGGAAATAGCACATATTGGCTCTCAAAAATATAAACCCACTGCTTAAATGCAGTAGATAAATTTATCTAGACTAATTTTATAAGTCTAAGAAGAGAAGAGATTTCAGCTATGTTTTATTTTGAACTATATTTTATCCATACAGCTATATAATTATGACACAGCAGTAAGACCCAAATGTGGTCACAATATCTGTTCTCCCTCCCTAAATCACACCCATGAATGCAGGCAATATTGGCCACAATTCATCAAAACAAATTTTGACTAATAAAATACATTTGGCATTTTCTCAACACATCTTATTAGACAAGTGTTTAATTTAGTGCCATGTCATATCTCTCTAGGAATGATTGAGGAAGACCAGCAAGTAGAAAAAAGGACAAAAGAAGCATGACTTCGAATAAGATTGTACAATCCAAAGGCTAACATTAAGCTAAAATCCTTATTAAATGTAATTAGCAATCTTCCTTCCATAGATAGACTATTAAATACAAAACTACTGAGTTTTGGGTGACTAAAAACTCCATCTCCACTGTTTATCATTTCATCACGAATGCCTGGAACTCAGTAGGTTCTCATAAATATTTGTTGACAAATAAGTTTGAAACCTTAGAAAATCTCCAGACAAAAACACCTCATATCACAGAGAGGAATATTGAAACCCAGAAGAGCAAAATGATTTTCCAAAATCACAAGTATCTGGCAGTCTAACCATGGTGCTTCCACAGCATCTTGCTGGTGTTTCCTGGAGGAGGGGCTAATCCTTCACTCTCAAAGGAAGGTCCTTATCTTTTTATTTTAGGATTCTATTTCCTGTGGGAGTTATGGAGTTAAAAGTGGCCACTTCTTATCTGAGATGTGCTTTAATTTTAAACCACAGTCCTGTGGCATGAGAATAGTTTCTAAGAAAGACTCCTTGGCACTCAGATTGCCGGAATTTATGCTTCTCTTGAAGTGATAATATTTGCTGATGAGAGCTGATGGATGGGCTCAAGGTGATCCCACCAACCCAACATAAAGGAAAGTGTTGTAAAGATGGAAGAATTTTTAAAGCCATTTTGGTAAAATACAAAGTATAATTGAAAGCCAAGGATATATTTAGACAGAAAAGATCCTATCTCAATGCCTAGTTTCCATGGTGTTAAAATGTAATAAAATTCTTATTATATAAAGGAAGGTATTTCGTTTCTCATTTTGAGAATGCTTGAGTGGCTGTGGTAGAAGATTTTGTCATCAGACAAAACAGAAGAATATTACCCTTTGTACAGGGTTTTGTAGTGGAAGGATACCATTTTATAAACCCAAAATTGAATGTTAGAGACGTAAACCAATATATAAATTCTATAGACTATAAAAAGGAATTTAACAACCAGCTATTGTGTTAGAGCCAAAATAGATATGTCCACAAACCTAAGGGGCTGGACTTCAGCCTTTCAGGACAATGTGAGTCAGACCCAAAGGCAGAATGTTCATCCTCTCATCATTATGAAGCACCCAGTTGCATGTGGTCCTAGATGAGCACCATTCAGACCAGGTAGAACACACATCCTGAACTCCAGGTCCTTGTAATCAATGACAACTCTAACAAAACTAAACCAAGTGGCACAGGAATAATTAGATACATATAAACCAAAGAAATTGACACGTCTCCATTAATTCCACTTACAACACAATGTAAGTGGTAGAAGAGGGGAGAAAAGCCATGGGGTTTATTTATGCAGACAGCTTGGGGCCTGAAAGAGCCTGTGACCTGTTGCAAGTCTATTCAGGATGATATCATGACAGTATTGGGCATTCTAGCAGACCCTGACTGCAGGGTGATTTGATGAGCATGTGAGGTGAAGGTAGTGTAAACAAGAAATAACAGCCTAAGAGACTTCTCAGGGGTAAGACTGAGATGATTTGACAGGTTACTGGATACATCTGCTTGGGAGGCCTGAGGGTCTGAGGCTACAGGGAAGCCAAGGGAGATAGGAGAAACCAGAGCAGGCCATACATGGAAAGGGTTGAAGCCTCCAATGTGAAAAGGTTGGTCTGACCCTACAGAGAACATCTACTGGACTTCTGGTTTACCTGCAGATGCATTTGAGAATTCAGGAGCATTTTGCACTTTGATAAGCTTGGTTCCCTGCTTCAAGAACAATAATCTCCCGTTTCTTTTTCATTTACACATATTGGGGGTGGAGAGGATAATAAGAAACTTGATCATGTAGTTAGACCTCCTGGGACCCTAAGAAAATCAAACTGCCAGGCTCAGGGAATTACAAGGTCTGAACTGGAAGGTCATTCCAGATCCAAGGAAGTTCTAGCAGTAAAGTTGTTGTCACCCGCAAGAGTCCCTGGTTCCTTTAATCTGGTGTTTAGTTACAGAGTTGTAATCAAATATATCTCTAAATAAATGTTTACTTTTCCCAATAATATTTGCAAAATGCCCTCCACAAGCACTTAGCATCCCAGAAATGGCCAAGTGCTTGTTTCCGTGGCTCTACAAATGCTTGTTCTGGCTCTGTGATCTGCACAGTGTGTGATGTGCCATGCTATTGCAATGGAGGGTATCACGTGTCTCCCACCCCATCTCCTACCTACCATCACCCTGTGGCTATAGAGTCCATGGCACTTCCTGCACATCACCAACAGCAACCTTAATGGCCCTGTTAAGGCTCATTAATATACATACAAAATCTGAGTTTTTTTCCTTAAGGGTGATAATATGCTATTGCTAGATTTTGGTGAAAAAAAATTCAGTGGCTGAATTATCTTCTTTTCCTTCAGTTTACTGCTGGTGAAAAAAAAATATTTCCATTAAAAGCTATCTGGATAGCTTAAAAAGGTACTCTAAATCAGGGGTCCCCAACCCCCAGGCTATGGACCAATATCAGTCCGTGGCCTGTTATGAACCAGGCCGCACAGCAGGAGGTGAGCAGCAGGCAAGCAAGCAAAGCTTCATCTGTATTTATAGCCGCTCCCCATCACTCACATTACTGCCTGAGCCCCACCTCCTGTCAGCATTATGGTGAGTTGTGTAATTATTTCATTATATATTACAATGTAATAATAATAAAAATAAATGTAATGCACTTGAATCATCCTGAAACCATCTCCCCACCCCCAACCATCTGTGGAAAAATTGTTTTCCACTAAACCATTCCCTGGTGCCAAAAAGGTTGGGGATCACTGCTCTAAACAAAGGAAAATGAGTTTAAAGAGTAGTAAATGGAATAAAAGTGGATTTTTAAAATAAATTCAAAGCTAAAGCAAGTGTGTGATGTTTTAGACGCTAGATGTCAAATATTTTTTTTCCAGCCCCAAATTAATTTTTTTCAAAGAGGACCAAATTTTACAAAAAAAAACTTTACTGTACATCTTCATTATAACATTGTACTTTGTGTACTTGTGTATACTTAGCAAGTGCTAACAGACTTTTTATTCCTATTTCGGAAACCGTGGGTAGTAGAAGCAGAAACAAAAGAATTTGAATTTTTTATTGAAGCATAGTTGACTTACAATATTATATTAGTTTCAGGTGTAAAACATAGTGATTCAATATTTTTAGATAGATTATATTCCATATAAAGTTATAAAATGTTAGCTACATTTCCTGTGCTGTAAATTTTAAAAGATCATAATAATTGTTTCTGTACAGGAGGTTTGGATATGAATAATTTGGTACAAGTCCACTTTCCACTTAGATAATTTGTTTACAATTCCTTAGATAATTTGTTCACAATTCTTGCCTTGACCCTCTCACTTGACGAAATACATATATTAACTTTCGATTTCAAGAAAAGCAGATTAACATGAAGATTAGCCTAAATACTGGGGTAATGTTCAAAGTAAATTAGAATATCAAATTAGAAAATACAGTACTACCCACTGAATAGTTTATTCCCTTTTTGAGTCTTGGTCATGCCATTTTTGATTTCCTAGTTAATTAACCAGTTGCCGCTATAAAGAGAATTTTCCTGTGTTCTTAATTAAATTGAACATTGAAAACCTCTTGGATTACAGTAGGGCTCTCAAATTTGACTGAGCATCAAATCAGCTGTCAGATTTGTTAAAAACACAGATTGCTGGACCCCATCCTCCAGTATTTCTGATTCAGTAGTTCTGGGAGAATTTGAATTTCTAACAAGTTCTTAGTTGAAACTAATGCTGCTGGTCCAGGGATGACACTTTAAGAGCTACAGGACTAGAGAACATTATTGTTCACTGTTAGCTTTAACAGATAGAAGAAACTCCATACAGCAGAACTATCAGAATCTATGGTTTTCCAGTAAATATTTCAATGACGTTGTTATTAGCATCTTCAAAAACAGATTGGTAGACCAGAGCCAAGCAAAAGGTGAATCTGCTGAGGGGGTAGGGAGTAATTCCAATGGAGTAGAAGAAGGAATCTAACAGAAATTAACAGGATCAAGTCAACACTAAAACTTAAGCTGCCCCCAACTCTGAACTCCATTAGAAGATCAAACAGCCAAAAGACCAGATCTAAACAATACCTAACTCCAAATACCTGAAATACCTGACTCTGTCAAGATATGAGTTGAGTGTGGGAGTTCAGTGCCGAGACCAGCTCGGCGACTCGAGGTGAGTGACGGGTGCCGCAAGCTTGAAGAAGACACAGACACAGACTGAAGAGAAAAGTGGGACCAGGGGGCTCAAGACCTCTCGGATCAAGAGCCCCGCTGACTCATCCCAGGCTGCTTTTATTGAGTTCGTGGGCTAACATTCTCAGGTTACACTCATAAACAGTCAAAGGCCTCACATGATTGAGGCAATTATCTTTGTTTACTTCCTGGGTCCGAGTTGAGCAGGTGTGGATTTGAGCTGGGGGTGGAGAGCAAAACAGCCCTGGGGGCAGGAGACCTCTCTCAGATATTAGGGGTCTGTGCCCCACCCGTGTTGGCCCCTCTGCGACTGTGCCTGTCTTAGGTTGTTCCTCCCTTGAGGAATCTTACCCGTCTCTGGCTAACCAGTCATCCTCCAGGGCCAAACACGGTGATATAAGGAAGGTTCTATGCACCACCCCTGTTGGCCCCTCTGCGGCTGTGCCTGTCTTAGGTTGTTCCTCCTCTGAGGAATCTTACCCGTCTTTGGCTAACCAGCCATCCTTCAGGACCAAACAGGGTGATATTAGTCTCCACGCCCCGCACCCTCAGTTCCTCCACTGCTCAAGAATCCCATCGCTCCGCCCATATCAAAAAGGTTCCCGAATGTCTTCCCACAGTTCAGGAGCTATGAAGCAGTAGGAAATGGGAATTAAGTCACGGAGACAGTTCCCGGAGAACAGGGTGAAAATAGTGTGAATACCAATCCAAGCCAGATTATTTCAAGAATTTCACTAGGATAATTAAAGAAAGGTAGCTCCTCCAAGTATTGTATAGGTGGTTATGATGTAATGTTGTCAGGGGATGGAAAATTCTGAACATCCAAAAATACCTATAATATAGATAAATATATATCACCTAGGGAACTTTTCAAAAATACCAACATCTAGGCCCTGCTCCAGGCTTCACAAAAAAAGCCCTAGTGGTGGAGCCTGAATATTAATATTTTCTAAAATCTCCCAGGTGATTCTGATTGATAGAGAATTGAAAATCACTGGGATAAAATAATAACATTACATGTTTAGGGTAGTAAAACGGGCTAAAGCAGGGGGGGAAAAGCAAAGGAAAGATGAGAAAAAGCCCAAATATATCAATAATTTTAAAATAAAAACTTCAGTAGACTAAACTTACCAATTTAAGGACAAAAAATAGAATGTGACATATTGGATGAAACACAAAGATCCAGATATATGCTGTTTACAAGAGATAACACTAAAAATAAAGTAGAAGTCAATTATTCCTGGAAAACAAAAATCTGGAGTTGCTATATTATCAGCCAAAATAGAATTTGACAAGCATAATTAGAAATCAGAGTTTACTACATAGTAATAAATGCTCAATTGTTCAGAATTATATAACAGTTTTAAATTTGTATGCACCCAATTAAATAGCCTCAAAATACACAAGGAAATACTGATAAAACTACATGGAGAAATTAGAAAATCCGTGGTATATTCAGAAGTTATTGCCAATTCAAGAGATTCTGTTTTAAAAAAAAAAAAAAACTGCCCTTTGCAAATGGTCAATATAATTAATTAGTCACTCTGGAGAAGATAAACCAATCCTGGCTCACTATCATATAGTGGTAATAGTATGTCAGAGAAGTGGGATACAGAGTGCCAAAACATATCCAAAATTGGGATAAAATTTTAAAATATGAATAATCTACTCCATCTTGTAGATATATGTATCTTAGATGAAAGATAATTTTCAATAGCAGTTTAAATTACTAACCTGGAATACTGCCATAGCATCCTGTGTTCCTCATGTCATTCACTCTGGATTCAGGACTTCAGAAAGCATCCTGCTTTCTTTCATAAGACTATTTATAATTGTATGTTGATTTCTATGCTCATTACTTTATTCTCTCCCATAAACTGTAAGTTCCATGAGGACCAGGACCAAGTCTGTTTTTTTTCAATATCACATACCTAGCAGATACCTCTCATACTTAACACACGTCTGGCACATGGAAGGCATCCAATAAATGTTTCTTAATGAATATATTCATAGCATTCAGAGCAAGTGAGATACTAAGAAGCTTAGCTCCTACTAGCTAACTAAAAGTTTACACTGCACCAGAAAATGATCATCAACTCAAGTTTTGTTTCAAAACCATGAAACAAAATGACTGCACCATTAATTCAGTAATGGACAAAGGAAGAAAACACTTCCCATTTTTAAAAATTCTCTGCCAGATTAAAATATACCTTTGAAGTACATTAGAATAAAAATATTGAGACACCTTCAAATGCCAAAGTAGGAGAAAGCACTGAAGAAGATAGAGATATCATATTTTAGCAAAGCTCTAATCCATTCTTTGACTCAAACTTAGTCCTTCAAAAAGGAATAGGTCTTAGTGAGTAGGCCAATCTATAAGTTTTGTCATGGAAACCAAACAATCACAGTGACAACACAACTGTATTTTGGTAAGGTAACTCTCTATAATCTAATATACCACTGAGAAAATTTTAAATTTTTACTTTTTCTTACTTCTGGAGGAAGTATTTATTTGTTTATAAAAAATACAGGGAGAACAAAAGAAAGAAAAGGAGAGTTAGACAGCCTTAAATAAGATAGGGTCAACTAAGTTACATGAAGGCAGAGTAAACTGAATTTTACACCAGCTCACTCAGAAAGTTTTGGAACAGATCAGTTTCATATTCTATTCTTGGTTGGGAAAAGTCTCCCTAACTGGATACTTCATATAGAAAAAGATGGTTATACTTCCATTCACAAACAAAAGGAACCACACTGATGTACACTAATGTTCCTTAAGTAGTGATTAAGTAATATTTGCATATAAGGACTAAAAGATAGAGTAAGATGGAGGATAGAATCTCACATATTTCTCTTCAACTATTCTACTGGGAGCTCTTTATAGGAATAATGTTTCAGTGTGGAAAATATAAAATAGTGCCCTGGATATCTCTACATTTTTCTTATGATTTTGGTTAATATACTATAAGATACAAAATGTCAATAATGGAAATAGGATTTATTGACTACATGAACTCTTCATTTTTTTAAACAACTTCTATCCTCATTTTCACTTTCATTTATAGATGTTTATTTGTTCAGTTTAGGTTCAAAACTGAACTTGTCAACTTCCCTCCAAATCCAGCTCTTACTTGGAATTTCTATGTCGTGGTTCATTCTTCAAGTTTAAAAACAGAGGGACCTTTTTTTTAATTAATTTGTTTATTTATTTTTTATTGGTTGTGTTGCTGCACATGGGCTTTTTCTAGTTGCGGGCCGGGAGGGCTACTCTTCATTGCGGTACATGGGCTCCTCATTGTGGTGGCTTCTCTTGTTGCGGAGCACAGGCTGTAGGCGCGTGGGCTTCAGCAGGTGTGGCACATGGGCTCAATAGTTGTGGCTCATGGGCTCTAGAGCACAGGCTCAATAATTGTGGTGCACAGGCTTAGTTGCTCCACAGCCTGTGGTATCTTCCTGCGGCAGTGATCAAACCGTTGTCGCCTGCATTGGCAGGCAGATTCTTAACCACTGCACCATCTAGGAAGTCCGAGGGACCATTTTTTATTTGTCCTAGTTGTGTGTGTGTGTGTGTGTGTGTGTGTGTGTGAGAGAGAGAGAGAGAGAGAGAGAGTGTGTGTGCGTGCACGCACGCATGTAATGAAACCTGTTAATGATGCCTTAAAATGCTTCTTAAATCTAAAATCTGTCTATACCATTTACTCAGTAATTCCTTTCTGCTAGAGTAAAATAAAAAATAAAGACAATTTGAACAAAGATAGAAAATCTCTGGCACACATATCCATCAATGGCAAATGAAAAATAGATTGTTATATCCATGAAAGGAAATGCTTTCATTTTTTGCAAAGAATGTTTAATGGTGAAAATCCTTCTTAAGTATATTGATTATATATTGAAAAGACTGAAAAGATATATAATAAAATATTAACTTTTTACATTTCTGTATTTTATAAATTTTCTACTATGGTATATATATATATTTTTTTTGATCATTGTATTTTATTTTCTAATACAAGGTGTTCAATTGTGTCTTTGGGTAACATTTTATATCATGAATTAAAATTTTTTTTTTATTTTTTTTATTTTTTTGGGGGTACACCAGGTTCAATCATCTGTTTTTATACACATATCCCCGTATTCCCTCCCTTCCTTGACTCCCCCGCCTCGAGTCCCCCCCTATATTTTTTAATAAAGGGGAAAAGCATGGGCTTCCTAGGTGGCACAGTTGTTAAGAATCTGCCTGCCAATGCAGAGGTCACGGGTTTGATCCCAGCTCCAGGAAGATCCCACATGCCGTGGAGCAACTAAGCCCGTGTGCCAAAAAAATAAAAAAATAAAGGGGAAAAGCAAGTTATTAGGAAGGCAGGTAATGAGAAAGAGAGGAAGGGAGAAAGAGACAAGAGAAAGCAGGGAGAGTTTCATAGATTTACTCCTTCCTCTCTATTCTTCCTTGGACTGCTGACACTCATGGCACCTGGCCATGGCACCTCTGCATCGCTGTATGGCTCCAGCATCTCTTCCCCTGGTCCCTCCATGTACTGCTGCTGGACAGCTCTTCCTCTGATCAAGAATTCTATGGATTCCAAATTTCTCTGCCAGGAGTGGAATGAAATTCACACTCTCATATTCTGGTAGTGGAAGTGTGTACTGGCACAAGCTTTCAAAATATTAAACAAAATATATCAGTAACTTTTATAATATTCATGTATTTTGGACCAAAATGTGTCCTTTCTAATAATTTGTTTTATGGAGAAAAAAATCAGCTTTTAAAAAAATTATTCCCATGGTAGTGTTATATATTAGAAGAGAAAAAAATACAGAAGCCAAAAAGTCAAAAAAAAAAAAAAATAGGCTGATTAACTTACAGCAAGATCATAAAATTTGGTATTATGTGGCCATAGGAAACATGTTTCCAAGAGATATGTAATGGCATGCAAAAATGATGAGAATGTAATGTTAAATGTAATGTTAAAACTAAGTTATAGAGATAGGCACTCTTCCAGAAAAAGAATTCAGAATAATGATGGGTGAAGATGATCCAGGACTTTGAAAAAAGATTGGATGCAAAGATCGAAAAGTTGCAAGAAAAGTTTACCAAAGACCTAGAAGAATTAAAGAACAGACAAACAGAGATATGCAACACAATAACTGAAATGAAAAATACACTAGAAGGAACCAACAGCAGATTAACTGAGGCAGAAGGATGAATAAGTGACCTGGAAGACAGAATGGTGATAATCACTGATGCAGAAAGGAATAAAGAAAAAGGAATGAAAAGAACTGAAGACAGCCTGAGACACCTCTGGGACAATGTTAAACACACCAACATTTGCATTATAGGGGTCCCAGAAGGAGAAGAGAGAGAGAAAGGACCTGAGAAAATACTGGAAGAGATTATAGTTGAAAACTTCCCTAACATGGGAAAGGAAATAGCTACCCAAGTCCAGGAAGTGCAGAGAGTCCCAGGCAGGATAAACCCAAGGAGAAACACGCCAAGACATATAGTAGTCAAATTGACAAAAATTAAAGACAGAGAAAAGTTATTAATAGCAACAAGGGAAAAATGACAAATAACATACAAGGGAACTCCCATCAGGGTAACAGCTGATTTCTCAGCAGAAACTCTACAAGCCAGAAGGGAGTGGCGTGATATATTTAAAGTGATGACCAAGAAGAACCTACAACCAAGAATACTCTACCCAGCAAGGATCTCATTCAGATTCGAGGGCGAAATCAAAAGCTTTACAGACAAGCAACAGCTAAGAGAATTCAGCACCACCAAACCAGCCCTACAACAAATGCTAAAGGAACTTCTCTAAGCGAGAAACATAAGAGAAGAAAAGAACCTACAAAAACAAACACAAAACAATTAAGAAAATGGTAATAGGAACATACATATCGATAATCACCTTGAATGTAAATGGACTAAATGCAGCAACCAAAAGACACAGACTGGCTGAATGGATACAAAAACAAGACCCATATATATGCTGTCTCCAAGAGACCCACTTCAGACCTAGGGACACATACAGACTGAAAGTGAGGGGATGGAAAAAGATATTCCATGCAGATGGAAATCAAAAGAAAGCTGGAGTAGTGATACTCATATCAGATAAAATAGACTTTAAAATAAAAAATGTTACAAGAGACAAGGAAGGACACTACATAAAGATTGAGGGATCAATCCAAGAAGAAGAGATAACAATTATAAATATATATGCACCCAATATAGGAGCACCTCAATACGTAAGGCAAATGCTAACAACTATGAAAGAGGAAATCGACAGTAACACAATCTTAGTGGGGGACTTTAACACCCCACTTACACCAATGGACAGATCCAGACAGAAAATTAATAAGGAAACACAAGCTTTAAATGACACAATAAATCAGCTGTATTTAATAGATATCTATAGGACCTTACATCCAAAAACAGCAGATTACACATTCTTCTCAAGTGCACATGGGACATTCTCCAGGATAGACCACATTTTGGGTCATAAATAAAGCCTTGGTAAATTCAAGAAAATTGAAATTGTATCAAGCATCTTTTCTGACCACAACACTATGAGATTAGAAATCAATTACAGGAAAAAAAAACTGTAAAAAGTAAGTTATAAAACTGTATATATAGTATTGTATGTTTTAATTATAAAAGTAAATATTTGCACAGGGAAAAAAAGTACAAGAAAGTATATACAGCAAAGTAGTTATCTCTGGGTGGTAGAATCATGGGATATTGTTCTCTTCTTTTTGTTTATGTCTATTTTCCACTTTGAAGAAGTACACCTACCTAGTTAACCTTGTCTTCTATGACCCACACCTTCAGTCAGATGGTCTCATGTCATCCCTCTAAAATGCCATGATCTTTTCCTCCTCCACACCTTTGCTCCTACTGATCCTTCTACCTAGAATTCTCCTTTCTCTTCATGACTAAGTTTCGATCTCTCCATCTCTATAAAGGCTTCCCTGTCTATGTTGATCATCAGCCATCACTTTTTTCTCTGGACCTTTGTCATTCCTCACTTAGTGGCATTATATGCCACTTATCAAGGGCATGAATTATCTCCTTTAGTCCTCAGACTTCCATAAGAGACTTACATTATTATATCCATTTCACTGATGAGACTATTGTGTGATCCAGAGTGATCAGGTAGCTTGTACAATAGCACTGTTTCTTTACTCTTTAATTATTTCATGTTTTTACATGCTATGTCTCTCCACGAAGATTATAAGCATTTTGTGTTCAAGGATCTTATTTTATGTAATAGTACCTTACTTATCTAGTATCCAGTTTTTTCCAAAACTGTTTTTTCCAAACAATTATTTCCTCTAAATATCAAATGGTATTTTGTATTAACCATGTGTAGTCATTTTAACAATTCCCTGCCTTCTTAAATTGTGTATTGTGAACATAATTAACTTTTTTTATAACATGTGTTATCAGTATGACTATCAGTTATGATACAGTGCTATAATATACTGCTGCTCTCAGAGAATATTGGGGAATAAAAGAATTTGCCCTTACATCAACCATCACCCACAGAATCCTAGTATGTCTTAAATGAAGTATTAGCAGTGAGACTCATGTATCTAATTTTTTTTCTCTCCTCCCCCCATTAAGATGGACAGATGAGCTCATTTTAACAAGTACAAGTATCATGTGTATGCATTTCCAACTATATCTGTCTGCTGATAAAAGGAACTTAGTACTGAAACACTACAGCTGGGCCAACTAATTGAAATGATATTGAAAAATGAGCAATATGAAGAATGGGTCAGAGAAAAATCTATTCTATTGCAAGAATCCTTATATAGAATTTATATTGCAAATTTCTAGTTAAACTCAGACAGACATAGATGATAGATAGATGATAGATAGATAATTATATATTGTATACACTTGGACACATACACACTGCAAAGTTTACTGCTACTGAAGTCTATTCAGATTGGGTTAAATTCCTTATTATCCATTACATAAGGCCCTTTGGAAATAGTCAATTAATAGCTTGAAATGCTCAGATTCTAGATTTTCCCTCAGAAAAGGCTGATTCTGATGATCTGGGTTAGGGCCTTAAAATACATTCTTTTTTAACAAGCCTTCTGGGTGATTCCACGATCTCTCTCAAGAATTGGCGTTTTGGGGTAATCTGGTCTTTGAGTCCCTGCATATTGGCAAATGTCTTTTTTTTCCTCCATTAAGAATATCTTGCACCTTTTCCCTTCATTACACAAGTGGTGGGAGAGTATAAGGCCCTATTCCAGGTGCTAACAGTGAACACAGAAACCCCCTGTCCTCATGATCCTCATATTCTAGTAAGAGAACATACAATAAACAAATACACAGGAAAGAAGTTGATAAGTGCTAGGTGAGAAATAAAGCAGAATTAGGAAGATGGAGAATGACCAGGAGTTGGAGTAGGGGGTTGCTATTTTATTAAAATACAGGGAGTTTCCTTGATCAAACAGTAATTGAAGGAAGACCTGAAGGAAGGGAGGGAACCACGTGAGAACTGGGTAAAGGGAATCCGAGGCTGACAGCCAGGAGGCCGTTGTGACTGGAGGGGTGTGAACAGGGATGTGGGTAGTAGATGAAGTAAGAGAAGAAAGGGGAAGGCTGCTGAGATCGGGACCACTTAAGGAGTTTGAGTGCAGAAGTGGTATGATCTGAGCAATCTTTTAAAAGAATCATTCTGGCTGTTGTGTGGAGAACACTCATGAGTAGGCTACTGCAGTAATCCAGGTGAAAGGTCTGGATGGCCTGGACCAGTTGTTTGAGAAAAAGGTTCACAGGTTTGTTTCTTTTTTCCTCTCATATCACTTAGATTACAATAATATTATCACAGTCTTCTGTAGATGCTGTATTTCACTGTCTTCTGGATTTCATGTTTCAAAGGAAAAGACAAGGCCAATCTGACTCTTTTTACTTTTTTATGTAACTTGTTCTTCCTGTTTGGAAGTTTGTAAGACTTTCCTGATTATCCTTGAACTAAGATTTCCAGTGAAGCAAGCTAAAGACATATTAAGTGGGGTGCCAAAGGACAGAGCTGGATTGTCAAATCAAGGTCAGAAAAACACAAAGTTGGGGACAGGAAAACTATTAGAAGCCCTGGGCCTGAGCACATAGTAAAATGGGTTAGGGGTAGAAAGTCAGCTTTCAAATAAAGTCATTCCTGGGGCCTTCTTTACCTGCAGCAGGGTGGCTGCCCTTCCCCCACCAACCTCAGCTCAAATCAATTAACCTTAGATCCCAGCCTCCAAGCTGGACTAAAATCCTTTGTCCTGTGCTTTTACTATCACTTTCCTTTGCCAACAAAATAAAAAACACAAAAACAGTGGTCAGACTTCTATTTGGAGATAAATTCATTGGCCGCATATGTTGCCAACATTTAATTTCTATATGCCTACTTTCATCTCTATTCATAAGCATCTGTTCTAGATACTTACTTAGTACTTAGATAGATCTGTGTCTATTCATGTATATCTGTGGCCCTGAAAGAACTTGAATATATTTATTCAAATGTATAAGTAGAAATTCTGCTTTATTTAGATGCATTTCTTGATTTTTTTAATTTCATATTTGGCTAAAAGCTGAGTTCATATCTATAAAAAGTTAGTCTCATTTTGGATGTAGGCAGGGAAGAGCCTTGAAGGAAGTATTTATGCCTTGGGCTATTTGGTGGGAGGAGAAAAGGCGATGAGCAGGGAAGCCTGATTGAATACAGTGAGACAGGCTCCTCTATCTACTGTGGAGGGCGTGTTAGAGCAGAGGCTCCAGGAAAAATCAAGAAATGATCAGGTATTTAATAGGAGATCACTGCAGGAAAGCAAAGGATAACATTCGATAATGATCCACAGAAAGATAAAAGTGCAATAAGGACAAATAACTTCTTAATTTATTCTGTGTGTCCTTCCCTCCTCTGGCTTCTCAGGTTATTGGGATATATCCTGCTCCCGCTCTTTGCTTGTAGCCAACAGTCACCACATTTTCTCTCCCATCCATTCTATACGCATCTTCGTCTGCTATTTCTGTGTTTTCAGATGGAGAAACACTTCAATAATGTACAGCCTAGAAGGTGCATACACAATTTTGGATGAAGCTAACTGACCAAGAAGCACCAGGAGGGACACGAAAACCTAGAGAACTAAGTGGGCAAGATGCCCAGGCAGTGGACAGAAGACGAAAATGAACAAAATCCAAAGAGCCACCTGGAGAACAGATGGGGACCGGGGACCAGAATACTCTCCCAAATGAAATGGAAACAGGAAGGCTGTCCAAAGATTTGAGGCACAGGGAGAGTGAGCCATGCAGAGGGAATAGTAACCAATAGCTCCTCTCCTAGAGAATGAATCTAAAGCTGGTCCAGGCAGAATAGGGGGCTTCCATTTCAAGTTTATAATATGCTCAACAGGTTCTACTAAGAAATCTCAAAGAATGACACCATTTTCAACCTTAAAATACCCTTCTTCTTCAATGGGAGTATTTGTTTTTAAGAATACAAGTACAATAGAATATTCAGAGTTTTTGATGGTAAAAGGGTATCCCAGAGGATATCTTCTGGTGCTGCCTTGTCACCTTCTGAAGAACTTTCTCCCTCTCTCTTCATTCTTCATTATGTTGAAATTGGGATAAAAGAGCAGAATGGGTCATAAGGTCCTGTTCCAAGTAATTAGAGAGTTTCTTCTTTTATCTAAATGTGCCTTGTTAAAGTATATCAGTGTCAGCCAGGTTAATTGGAACTTTAATGCATAATTGATGTTAATTTATGGCCCTTTTTGTTCCAGGATGCTACTGCAGGCCTTAAAGTCAGGATACAGTTTTCTTGTTATTAATTATATACAGAAAGCCAATATCCCTTTTGAGAAGAGGCCCATGTCATCTGTAGCTTATTAAAGATACAGTGTGTCAGCCATAGGTCACTTTTACTGTCTAGGTTCTCCCTAAATTCCATATTACTCCATAATAATATAATACATTAATCACAGTAATTGAAAATTGGAGTTTTGCGCTAAGGCTCATGCATACTGTATGTTAAAATGTTTAACATGCAATGCTAAAAATGTATTATGTTTCCATGGACTCATTGTATTCCACAGGCCATGAAATCCTAGTTTCATTTTGGAAATCAGTATACCACCCTAGAACCAAAAATGTTTCCATAAATATAAAAGCAATAATAACTGAGGCTGCGGTGAATATAGAACACCAAATGACTATGAAATTAGAATTTTCCTGCAGTGTTTCCATTTCAAGTCTAATTCTTGTTAATCACTTTTTATGGAGACAGAGGGAAAAAAATATGTCCCAAATCCACTAAAAAACTCTATGTTCTAAATTTCTTCCACTGTGAAAACTAGTGCTAGCTTAAGAATTCTGTAGACAGAAATACAGGATCATGCAAGAACTATAAGCCACATAAGCCCATATGTTGTCCAAAGTGCCATAGTCAAAACCTTAACTCCAAATTGAGGAAAGGCCTAAGTCCAGTATATGTATTACTTGATGAATAGCAGTCCTAGATTTGTTGATGGTTAAAAGATGCTAAATTTGCTAACTTTGCCTAGTGACTATACCGTTTTGAAAGAGTGAATGACTTTATATAAATCGAATGTACTGAGTTGTTTTCTGATATGTCACTATGTTTTGTTCAACTTAACATTACCACCATGTGATCAGATATGACATAATGTGAGAAACAGCAGGGCTGTCTCACAATGGAACATGACACAACATGATGTGTCAAGTTTCCTTTGAACCTTTCTTGGGATCCAATATCAGCCAAAAGGAGGTCATTTTAATTATCAGATGATTAATTAATTAGATAGTTAATTGTCAGAGGTAGATGAATCCAGAGACAATGTGGTTCTGTACATGCATGTTTGTACACAGAGGGAAATGTGACATTTTAAAGCATATCTACTAAATGGAAAACTAAAGTTTGAGTATTTCAATTATTTTTTATAGAAGTAACATTCATGAATAGCTACTATGTATTGTGTTATGTGAAGTATGCTCAGAAATAGAGAATCTTTCCTACCCTCAAAGGGCTCATATTCAAGTTAGAAACAAAAAATCTTGCTAAAAAAAAAAAAAAACTAGACATTTAAAGAGTGCTTAATAAAAATTTTAAGTTAATGAAGGAAAAAATTCTAAGGCAATGAATTTTAAAAATATGAACTATATTATACCATAGTACTTTGCCAATGTTTGCTTTTTTAGGGGAAGTTACCATAATCCAGAAACAAGGGTGACTGGCATAGCGAAAGTTCTTTTAAAACATAGAATTGAAACTCCAGTATCAAACACTCAAATTTTGAGTTAGGTATAAACCAAAGAAATTAGGATCCTATGTGAAACTTTATAAATCAGTGCTTTAAAGTTATTGTCTACTTTTTATTTTTCTGCTGAAAGCAGAGATTCAGAACATAACAAATATTCAATTTTGTTACCAAATCAAGCTTGGGTCCACTTGCCCAGTGCACAGCTAAGCCAATCTATTGATACCAGGTTGGGGTGAAGGAAAGTATAGCGTTTATTGCAAGTAACAAGCAAGGAGAATGGGCAGCTAATGCTCAAAAGACCTGAACTTCCAAATGGCTTTTAGGGAGTGGGTTTTTAAAGACAAAGTGAGGATGAGGGTCATGGGGAATGTGATCAGTTAGTGCAATTTTCTGATTGGTGGGTGATGAGGTAACCACGTGAGGTCACAGAGATTGATCACATTATCAATCTTCAGGCTCCAGCCAGTCTGGGGGCTATGTGCTCATGCTCATCATTCTCTGTCTGGTTGGGGTCTGGTTTCCATACAACAACTGAGGAATGTGCATTAGACTTTATCTTTACCTTTGAGACAGAACTGAGAGTCCTTGAGGCTGATTTGTTGTTTAAGTTATGGTTATTTCTCTGCCTGACTGCCCTATCTTTATTTCTACATTCCTTAGATTTTCCAGTCATCAGCTGCTGGGGCATGTTTCTCTATTCATGGAGGGCCTAGAAGGCCACAGTATGTTTCCACAGTCTTTTTCTTAATCACTAATAAGCAGGGGGACACACTGGGGTTCTGTCATCTAGAAGACCTTTACATAGGTCTGCTCAGTTTCAGTTTCACAGTTTTATCTAATAAAGAGTATTTTTCCTGTGGGACATCTAAGTTCCCATCTCTCTTGCTTCCAGGAAGAGCTAGAGAATGATATAACCTTAATGTAAGAGGCTGCCAATATTGTGAATTCTGTTATACATATTTAGAAGGGCTTTTAAACTATTAATGGCAATTAATGCACCATGCAGAATCATTCTCAAATATATTTCTTAAGCATCGATTTGCATGGGATTCTGTCCTAGGCATTATACAAAACAAAATAAGCATGTAGTTAATATCTGCAATTTAAAATGTAAATTGCTTTTCATTATTCTAAATTAATAAGAAGTTTTTCTTTAATTCCTACCCCCCTGCCCAACACTTATAATTAGCTTCATTGACTTTTCTGGGCCTCAGTCTCTTCATATACAAAGCAAGGATGTACTACCACTCACCTAGCCCTGTGATTACCAACAACTTCTCTAAATCATATGTGCTTTTTTTTAACCATACTATGTTTAAAATTGAAGAAGGTTAGGAGGAGTGTTTAGGAAAGAAAAGATCTATAGTGTGCTCCATTTGGCTCAAAATACTAAGAGCTCCCAGGCCTTCATTTCAATATAACAGAAGCCATTGTAATTTACTGGTTTTTTTAGAATGCTTTTCAAAACAGTATTATGCTTGATAGCCACCCTTGCCTTGCACCACTCCCAATCCATCAGTTAGTTCTGCATGTCCTATCTCCAAACTGTAGCTAGAATGTATGCATTTTCTCCATGTCTAGCACCACCTCCCTATCCAGGTCTTCAGTGTCTCCTGCTGAGAATAACTGCAATGGTCTCTTCAGGTTGGCATTGCCCAATACAGCCCATCCCCCACACCGCCACAAGAGTGATGTGCTTTCAATAGATCTCAGTGGGTCTGTCCAAGCCCATTCATTCTCAGTTGACCATTTTACTACTTATTTCAGTGAGAAAATAGAAGTAATTTAAACAGAAATTCCACAAAGTTATGTCACCATATCTAGCCACATACCTGTGTACACACTCACCCATTCTGTCTTCCTTCCTCTTACTCCAGATGAATTGTTTCTGTTGCTATCTAAAGACAACCCTTCCACTTGTCTTGTAGACCCCATTCTTTCTTACCTTCTTGACAACATTGTTCCAATGATTCTCTCCTCTCCAGCATTATCAGTTTTTCCTTCTCTGTTGGATCATCTCCATCAGCAAACACTATAATCTATCACACTATAAAAAAAAATTCCCCCTAAACCTTACCCATGCACCTCCCTAAATCACTATGCCCTCCACATCGAACTTCTCCCCTGAACTTTAGATTCATGTATTTAGCTCTCCATGGACATCTAAAGGCATCCCAAAAGTAACATATCCAAATTGAGCTCCTAATTTACCCCCAAACCTGTTCTTTTTGCAGTGAATGGTAACTCCATCCTTCCAGCTGCTCAAATCAAAAAGCTTGCCTCCTCTGTCTCATCAGCAAATCTCTTGTCATTTCACTGCACCTACTTCTGGACTTCTTTTCATTAACTCTACTGCTACTACCCTGGTCTAAGCTACCAACCTCCATTTCTAAATTACTGCAATAGCCTTCTAATCAGCCTCCCTACTACTTTCATCCTATTTCCCTTCAATCTATTCCCAACACAGCAGGCAGAATAGTCCTTTAAACATAAATTAGATGATGCCTCTCCTCTGCTCAAAAATCTGCAATGACTCCCCATCTCATGCAGAGTGACACTCAGAGTCCTTACAGTGGTGCAATGTTCCCTACATGACCTAAGCTTCAGATACCTCTCTAACCTCATCACCTTTTATTCTCCTCCTATGCGTCTCACTCCAGCTATACTGGGCTCCTAGTATTTCTTAAATATGCCAAGAATGCCTCTGCCTCAGGATCTTTGCACTTGCTCTTTCCTCTGCATGGGAAGTTCACCCTCTAAATATCCTCAAGACCAACTTTCTCAACTGCTTCAGGTCTTTGCCCAAATTCATCTCTCCGTGAGAACTTCCCTGGTTCCTTGCATGAAAATGTACTTCCCCCAACCCCACAAACCAGACACTCTCTTTCTTCCTGCTCTGCTTTATTTTCCTCTAAGCAACTACATCATCTAACATACTCTATGTTAGCTTCAATAAGAACAGGGAGATTTTTGTCTGTTTTCTTCACTACTGTACCTTCATGCCTAGAATAGTGTCTCAAAAAGTATTAGGGAAATGAGTGAAAGTTTGCTTTAAAAGCTAATGCCTGGTGTTGTTGAGGGTACAGGGCAACAGTTAACTCTCATATTCTGCTAATTAAAATATAAACTTTTAACAAATTTCTGGTGGGTGGCCAATTTGTCAGTAAGGATACAGAATCCTAAAAACATAGATACTATTCAACTCAGTAACTACTTTTTTATGATTGAACCAAGAAAATTCTCATGAATAAAAGTTTGTATAAGAATATTTATTGCTGGACTCTCTGCAACAGTGAAAAAAAATTGGAAACAATCATAAAGATCAAACAAAAGAGATTTGGTAGTGTAAACTACAGTACAGTATACTTATACGATGGAATTTTATTCATCTAGTCTTGATTAAATTTTAGAAAATTATATAATGATGTACAAAGCTGTTAGCAATAGGTACAATATAATAAAATCAAATTTTGTGAGATAAAAATATATACTGAGAAAATGATTGGGAGTAGATATCTCTATCTCTGGATTATGGAATTATAAATAATTTTATTTCCTTTTGTTTGTCTATATTTTCTTTCTCTTTTTTTATTGAAGTATAGTTGACTTACAATGTTGTGTTAGTTTCTGGTATACAGCAACATGATTCATATATATATATTTTTTCATATTCTTTTCCATTATGTTTTTTTTTTCTCCAGACCTTTATTGGAGTGTAATTGCTTTACACTGTTGTGCTAGTTTCCACTGTACAACAAAGTGAATCAGCTGCATTTATACATATATCCCCGTATCCCCTCCCTCTTGAGCCTCCCTCCCACCCTCCCTATCTTACTCCTCTAGGTCATTACCAATCATCAAGTTGATCTCCCTGTGTTATGCAGCTGCTCCCTCTAGCCATCTATTTTACATTTAGTAGTGTATATATGTCAATGCTACTCTCTCACTTTGTCCCAGCTTCTTCCATTATGGTTTATTATAGGATATTGAATATAGTTCCCTGTGCAAAACAGTAGGACCTTGCTGTTTATCTATTTTGTATAGAGTAGTTTCTATCTGCTATTCTCAAACTCATTTATCCCTCTCACACCACCTTTCCCCTTTGGTAATCATAAGTTTGTTTTCTATGTCTATAAGTCTGTTTCTGTTTCGAAAATATGTTCATTTGTGTCATAGTTTAGATTCCACATATAAGTGATATCATATGGTATTTGTTTTTCTCTTTCGACTTACTTCACTTAATATGATAATCTCTAGGTCCTTCCATGTTGCTGCAAATGGCATTATTTCATTCTTTTTTATGGCTGAGTAGAATTCCATTGTGTATGTATACCACATCTTCTTTATCTGTTCATCTGTCAATGGACATTTAGATTGCTTCCATGTCTTGGCTGTTTTATATATTTATTATTTTTTAAGCTCTTTATTGGAGTATAATTGCTTTACACTGTTGTGCCAGTTTCTGCTGTACAACAAAGTGAATCAGCTGTATTTATACATATATCCCCATATCCCCTCCCTCCCGCAACTCCTTCCCACTCTCGCTATCTCACCCCTCTAAGTCATCACCAGTCATCGAGTCGATCTCCCTGTGTTATGCAACAGCTTCCCACTAGCTATCTATTTTACATTTGGTGGTGTATATATGTCAATGCTACTCCCTCAGTTCATCTCAGCTTTCCCTTCGCCACGCCCCCCACTGGCTTGGCTATTTTAAATTAGTACTGCTATGAACACTGAGGAGTGTTACCTTTTCGAATTAGAGTTTCTCCAAGCATATGCCCAGGAGTGGGATTGCTAGGTCATATGGCAACTCTATTTTTAGTTTTCTGAGGAACCTCCATACTGTTTTCTATAGTGGCTGCACCAATTTACATTCCCACCAACAATGTAGGAGGGTTTGTTTGTCTATATTTTCTTAACTGGCTGTAATGAATAGGTATCACCACTATAATAAGAAAATGACCTAATGACAATAGTTAACATTTACTGAGCATTAACAATATGCCAAATACTTTATATATACCATCTCATTTAATTCTCAAAGAGACAATGTGAGGTATTGTCTTAGACAGTTGGGGCTACTATAACAAAAATAGCATAGACTGGATGGCTTATAACAACAGAAATTTATTTTTCACAGTTCTGGAGTCTGGGAAGTCAAAGATCAAAGCACAAATCTGGTGTCTGATGAGAGCCTGCTTCCTCGTTCACAAACACCAACTTCTCACTGTGTTCTCACATGCCTGAAGGGGACGGGGAGCTCTCTGGGGTCCCTTTTATAAGGACATGACTCCCATTCATGAGGGCTTCACCTTCATGAGTTCATCACTTTCCAAAGACCCCACCTCCAAATGCTATCATATTAGGGGTTATTTCAACGTATGAATTTGGAGTGATGTGATTTCAACATCACCCCCTAGTCTTCATTTAGTGTAAGCTGGGACAGAATATCACAGATGATTACTGTAAACATCTCAGGACCTTCATAAGCACCTCTGTAGTTAGGACTAATGAATTAGGAGACTCCAGAATTACAACCATACAAATAGAATATGCAAAAGTGAAGAGTATTTTTAGTGTATCAACTAAAGATTCACTTTTTTTGAGATCTCTATCATCACCAAGTAAGATAGCGAATGTGGGTAATAGGTTTGAGGTCAGGGGTTAATCATTTCTACTGAAGAGTACATGGCAAGATGAAAATAATTAATCTGTTTCCATATAACTACAAAAACCCTCCAACCTTTCAATTACTACATTAAATATGAAACAATGACTCATTTTAAGATGGAGAAAACATTCATTGTAGTAAGTGCATGTTAAGAAACACCACCTTGAGGAGAGACCAAGATGGTAACATAGGAGGCTCCTGAATTTCTCTCCTTCCATGGACACACCAAATGTGCAGTTGCACGCAGTGCAATTCCCTCTGAGAGAAGTCCAGAAACTAACTGAGTTGACTCCTACGACATTAGGAAAATGAGAAAATAGCTACATCAAAATAAGTAGGATAGGCTGAGGCATATTCTTGCCATAAACCCTACCCAGGCACAGAACTATACAATCAGGAAAGAACCTTCAACTGTCAGCTTCTCCCTGAGGACCAGAGAGCTTGAACTGCACATCTATTGCCCTAGCTTTTAAGGATCACATCTGAAGGATGGGCCCCAAAACACCTATTTCTGAAAGCCAGTGTGGCTTGGGTCCACAAGACCCACAAAGCTATTGCAAACAAAGAAGTAATTTTTAACCAGAGTTTAAGCACTCACCACATGTACCCCTACCAGGGCTCAGTGCAGACAAGCAGGCAAAACTGCCCATGATCCAGTTTTTCTCTGGACATTTTTTACTGGCTTAAATACGTACTCTACTAGCTACTGCTTAGAGTCTGTCCACTGATCAGCCTGCATCTAGGTGCTGACTGCAACCCTCCCCAGTATCCTTTGGGACATTGATGGGTCTTGGCACGCCCTCAAAGAACAAGGGTGGTGCTGGACAATCACAGAAGTTTGAGAAACAACCAGGAGCTTGGACCAGGCTGATTCATAAGGTTCATCTCCTACATGAGACCAGTCTGTTAAGACTGGGAAAGGTGGCTCTTTTATCTAATGTAGAAAAACCAATACAGAGAGCCAAGAAAAATGAAGAAACAGGGGAATGTGTTCCAAACAAAAGAACAAGATAAATCTCCAGAAACTGATCTTAATGAAATGGAGATAAATGATTTACTTGATGGTTCAAAATAATTGTTATAGAAAAGCTCACCAAAATCAGGAGACCAATGCATGAATAACAAAGTGATAGAAAATATTAAAAAGTACCAAACGGAAATCATAGAGCTGAAGAATACAGTAACTAAACTGAAAAATTCAAGAGGGGTTCAACATCAGACTAGATCAATCAGAAGAAAGGGTCAGTGAACTTGAAGACAGGGCAATGGAATTCATTCAATCAGAGGAGCAAAAGGAAAAAGAATGAAAAAGAGTGAATAAATAATTTAAGGGACTTTTTGTTACATTACCAAGACACCTATATGTGCATTATAGAGATGTGAGAGAGAAAAAGGGCAGAAAGCTTATTCAAAGAAATAACAGCTGAAATTTTCCCTATTGTGGACAAAGAAACAGACATCCAGATTCAGGAAGCATAAAGAGTACTAAATAAGAGGAACCTAAATAGACCCACATGGAGATACATTGTAATTGAACTTTCAAAATTTGAGGACAAAGAAAGAATCTTAAAAGCACAAAGGAAAAACAACTTATTATATACAAGGGAATTCTCATAAGACTATGAACATATTTTCAGCAGAGACTTTGTTGGCTAGAGGGAATAGGATGATGTATTTAAAGTGCTAGAATTAAAAAGTTCCCAACCAAGAATACTCTTCCTGGCAAAGTTTTCCTTCACCTTAGAATTGAAGGAGAGAGAAAGAGTTTTCAGACAAACAAAAGCTGAGGGAGTTCAGCAATACTAGACCAGTCTTACAAGAAATGTTAAAGGAAGTTCATCAATTTTAAATAAAAGCATACTGAAAAAATAATTGCCTATGAAACAACGGACAAAGGATTAACCTCCAAAATATACAAGCAGCTCATGCAGCTTAATACCAAAAAAGCAAATAACCCAATCCACAAATGGGTGGAAGACCTAAATAGACATTTCTCCAAAGAAGACATACACATGCCCAACAAACACATGAAAAGATGCTCAACATCACTAATCATCAGAGAAATGCAAATCAAAGCCACAATGAGGTATCACCTCACACCAGTCAGAATGGCCATCATCACAAAATCTGGAAACCACAAATGTTGGAGAGGGTGTGGAGAAAAGGGAACTCTCCTGCACTGTTGGTGGGACTGTAAGTTGGTACAGCCACTATGGAAAACAATTTGGAGGTTCCTTAAAAAACTACAAATAGAACTACCATATGATCCAGTAATCCCACTCCTGGGCATATACCCAAAGAAAACCATAATCCCAAAAGAAACTTGTACCATCATGTTTATTGCAGCACTATTTCCAATAGCCAGGACATGGAAGCAACCTAAATGCCCATCAACAAATGAATGGATAAAGAAGATGTGGCATATATACACAATGGAATATTACTCAGCTATAAAAAGGGATGAGATGGAGCTATATGTAATGAGGTGGATAGAACTACAATCTGTCATACAGAGTGAAGTAAGTCAGAAAGAGAAGGATAAATATTGTATGCTAACTCACATATACGGAATCTAAAAATGGTACTGATGAACTCAGTGACAAGAACAAGGAAGCAGATACAGAGAATGGACTGGAGAACTTGAGGTATGGGAGGGGGCGGGGGGTGAAGGGGAAACTGAGACGAAGCGAGAGAGTAGCACAGACATATATATACTACCAACTGTAAAATAGATAGTCAGCGGGAAGTTGTTGTATAACAAAGGGAGTTCAACTCAAAGATGGAAGATACCTTAGAGGACTGGGGCGGGGAGGGAGGGGGGGACTCGAGGGGGAGGGGAGTCAAGGAAGGGAGGGAATACGGGGATATGTGTATAAAAACAGATGATTGAACTTGGTGTACCCCCAAAAAAATAATAATAAAAATAAATAAATAAATAAATAAAAGCATACTAATTAATAACATGAAAACATACAAATGTATAAAACTCATTGGTAAAGGTAAATATATAATTAAATTCAGAATACACTAAGATTGCAACAGTGATAAATCACTTACAGCTCTAGTATAAACATTAAAAGACAAAAACATTAAAAATAACTATAACTCAATAACTTCTTAATGGATACACAATATAAAAAGATGTTTATTGTGACACCAAAAGCATAAAAAGTGGGAGGGGTGTGAAAATATTAAGCTTTTGTATGCATTAGAAGTTAAGTCATAATCAGTTTTAAATTGACCATTTTAACTATAAGATGTTTTATGTAAGCCTCATAGTAACCACAGAGCAAAAAACTACGGCAGAGATACAAAATAAAAAGTAAGAAATGGAAACATATCACTACAGAAATGCACCAAAGTACAAAGGAAGAGAGCAAGAGAAGAAAAAAGTAACTACATACAGCCAGAAAACAATTTATAAAATGGCAATAGTAACTCCATAATTAAGTTAAATGTAAATGGACTAGAATATAGCCAATATTTTATAATAACTATAAATGGAGTAAAATCTATAAAATTTTTGAATCACTATGTTGTATATCTGAAACTAATATAATATTATAAATCAGTTATGCCTCAATAAAAATAAATAAATAAATAAATAATTTTAAAAATCTAAATAGACTAAATTCTCTTTTGATTCAAAAGACATAGAGTGAATTTTTTTAATGAATGAATTTTTTTAAAAATCCAACTGTATGCTGTCTACAAAAGATTCACTTCAGCTTTACAGACACACAAAGACTGAAAGTAAAGAAATATAAAAATATATTCCATGTAAATAAAAATAGAAAGAGATGAGGGGTAGCTACACTTACATCTGACAAAACAGACTTTAAGCCAAAAACTATAACAAGAGGCAAAAAAGATCACT
The DNA here is from genome assembly GCF_030028045.1 of Hippopotamus amphibius kiboko. NCBI lineage: Eukaryota > Metazoa > Chordata > Mammalia > Artiodactyla > Hippopotamidae > Hippopotamus > Hippopotamus amphibius. The sequence goes on from NC_080191.1 coordinate 157,965,466, forward strand.
ATATAATTATAAAGGGGTCAATTCACCAAGAGGATATAACAGTTATAAATATTTATGCACCCACATCAAAGCACCTAAATGTATAAAGCAAATATTAACAGATATGAAAGGAGAAATAGCCATACAATAATACAGGGAACTTCAATATCCCACTTTCATCAATGCATAGATTATCCAGACAGAAAATCAATAAGGAAACACTGGACTTAAACTGCACACTAAACTAACACACATATACAGAACATCCCATCCAACAGCAGCAGAATACACAATCTTCTCAAGTGCACATGGAACATTTTCCAGGATAGATCATCTGTTTGGCCACAGAATAAGTGTTAATATATTTAAGAAGACAAATATCAAATATCTTTTCCAACCACAATGGTACAAAACTAGAAATTAATTAAAAGGAAAAAAAACTGAAAAATTCACAAACATGTGCCGATCAAACAACATGCCCTTGAGCAACAAATAGGACAAAGAAGAAATCAAAAGGAAAATTTTAAAACATCTTAAGAAAAATGAATATGAAAATAGATAACATACCAAAACTCACAGGATGCAGCAAAAGCAGTTTTGAGAGGGAAGTTTATAGCAGTAAATTCCTATACTAAGAAAAAATAAAGATCTCAAATAACTCAACTTTATACCTCAAAGAACTAGAAAAAGAACAAACAAATCCAAAGTTAGTAGAGGGAAGGAAATAGCAAAGATCACAGTGAAAATAAATGAAAAAGAGACTAAAGAGACTAGAGGGAAAAAAATCAATGAAACTGAGAGCTAGTTCTTTGAAAAGATAAAATTGACAAAGCTTAGCTAGACTAACTAAGAAAAACAGGAGAAAAAAGACAAACTGATAAAATCAGAAATAAGACAGAAGACATTACAACTGATAACCCAGAAACAGTAAGGATCATAAGAAACTACTGTGAACAATTATATGCCAACAATTAGATAACCTAGAAAATGAATAAATTCCTAAATACATATAACCTACCAAAACTAACTCATGAAGAAATAGAAAATCCTAAATGACCAAGTACTAGTAAGGAGATTGAATCAGTGTTCAAAACCCTCCCAACACAGAAAAAAAAAAAAAAAAAGATGGCTGCACTGGTGATTTCTACCAAACATTTAAAGATGAATACTTACCAACCCTTCCTAAACTCTTCCAAGAAAACAGAAGAGAAGGGAACATTTCCCAATCTCATTTTACAAGGCTAGCATTAGTCTGCTATCAAAAGCCAGAGAAAGATGCTATAAGAAAATAAAATTATAGGCCAATGGCCCTTATGAACATACATGCAAAAATCCTCAACAAAATATTAGCAAACCAAATTCATTAGTACACTGAAAGGGTCATACGCCATGATCAAGTGGGAAGAGAAAAGATGCTCAGCATCACTAGTCGTCATATCACCTCACATCCTAAGACAAGAGGGACTTCCCTGGTGGCACAGTGGTGAAGAATCCGCCTGCCAGTGCAGGAGACACCGGTTCGAGCCCTGGTCTGGGAAGATCCCACGTGCCACAGAGCAACTAAGCCCATGCGCCACAACTACTGAGCCTGCGCTCTAGAGCCTGTGCTCCACAGCAAGAGAAGCCACTGCAATGAGAAGCCTGAGCACAGCAACAAAGAGTAGCCCCTGCTCGCCACAACTACAGAAAGCCACGTGTAGCAATGAAGACTCAACACAGCCAAAAATAAATAAATAAATTTATTTAAAAAAAAAAAAAAAACGAGATAACAAAGGCAGGTGAGGATATGAAAAAAGGGAAACCCCTGAACATGGCTGGTAGAAATGTAGAGTAGTACAGCATCTATGGAGGTTCCTCAGGAAACTAAAAATAGAACTACCATATGATCTATCAGTCCTACTTCTGCATATATATCCAACTGAAATAAAATCACTGTCTGGAAAAGATGTCTGTACTTCCATGTTCATTGCAGTATTATTGAGAATAGCCTATGTGTCCATCAATGGATGAATGGATAAAGAAAATGGATTAAAAAATATTATTCACCCTTATAAAAAGCAGAAAATTCTGCCATTTGTGACAACATGGATGCACTTGGAGGGCATTATGCTAAGTGAATAAGCCTGACAGAGAAAGACACATACTGCACCATATCACTTATATGTGAATTTTTTAAGTCAAATTCATAGAAACATAGAGTAGAATGATGATTTCCAAGATCTGGGGGCTTGGAGAAATAGGAAGAGGCTGATAAAAATGTACAAGATTTCAGTTTTAAGATGATTAAGGTCTGAGGATATAATGTATAACATGGTGACTATAGTTGATAATACTGTATTACATAATTGAAATTTGTGAAGAGAGTAGAATTTGTGTTCTCACCAAAAAGAAAAAAAAATATGTGAGGTGGGAATCCTTTCATGTCCATCACTTCATCATGTTGAACACTTTAAATGCATTACAATTTTTTTAGTCAACTATACCTCAGTAGAACTGAAGAAAAAAAAGAAAAAAGAAAACATCACCTCTTCATTATGCAGTTACCTTCTTCCAAGGAGCTGAAATCACTTGATTCCACACATTCAAAGCAAATGGCTAATACACCGGGCTAATTTTACACCCAAAAAGTCATAGCAATAATTTGCAGAAAAGTCATTCAGATCATTTCAAGTTTTGATTGAGCCCATTATGTTGCTAACACTGTTAGAGCCTCTAGGAGTGATAGACAAAAAAAGAAAGAAGGAGGAGGAAGAGGAATAGAAAGAAGTGGAGAAGTAGCATATTCTTGTCCTAAAGGAGCTTGTAATCCACTACTGGGGAACCCCTCAGGGCATCAGTTTGCAAAAGCATATGCCAGACTCTTCAAGCAGTCCCTCTGCCTCTACTTCTCACTGTTCTCTGTCCATTTGCCATACGGCAATCTGAATGATCGCTTAAAAAACTAAATCAGAGCTTGTACTGTGAAACTGAAAATCTTCTTATAGTTTTCTATTTCACTTACCAGGAAAAAAAGAAAATACACTCCTCAACAAAGCGCCACAAAGGCTTAGATGTCGTGAGACCTGCGGACTTCTGAGACCCCACCTCCTACTGCACATCTTCACTTTCACTAGCCTCAGACACACTGGCCTTCTTTCTATTCCTCAGTCATCCAAGCTCTTACCTGCTTTTGGGCCTCTGTACTGGCCAGTCCCTCCCCTGATACAGCCGGCTGCTTGTTTTCAGTAGGATCTTAGGTCCTGTTATGCCCATTGAAAAAAGCCTTCCGTAACCATCCAGCATCTGCCAGCCACTCACCCCACCTGCCACACTCTCTGGCATGCATTTTCTTCATAGCGCTTTTCACCATCTGAAACTGTCATATTTACTTGTGTCCTTATTTATTATACAAACCATACCTGTGTTGTTGTTCACCACACATACTTGGCTTCAGTATTTTTGAATGAAAGACAGAAAGGAGCATGTCAGTGTTGACTATAGAGTTATCCAAGAAGACTCCAAGAACTCAGTGGGCCTTGAAGGACAGATAGTGGTAAACCACTCGAATCTGATCAAGTTAACTCTTCACTGTCTTTCCCACTAAAGACTACACCCCTCAGCATCTGAAAAAGTCAAACAAGTAACCCAGAAAGCATGTGCTAAATGCTTATTGAATTGAATAACTATTTTTAAACAATCCCACGTGGTGTGTATCACTTGAATAGAAGACAAGTGTTGGGTTCACAGAGGTTTTTCTAGTTCAGGCCAACAGTGTCCCAGATAGAGACTGCTCTATGTATAAAGACAAAATGAAGCAGTGCTGCAGGTAACCCAAACTGGTGTTGATGTAAGAAGAAGAAATAATCTACTCCAAGTGAGCTCCTTTCCCATCTCTGAGGCTCAAGTCTAACCTTACAAAAATACATAGAATGTGCAATCTTGTCAGCTTTTGTGACTTAAATGCTGTAGTGTTTGCCTCAGACAAGTTTTTGGCTCCTATATCATGCTTTGATTTCTGGGAATGCTTAGCAAAGGAAAGAAATCTAAGGCTTACTGTCTCTCTCCATTAGATATCCATACTCCCAAAGTTTTAAATCATTACTGCTTGGAATAATTGCTCCCCGTTTCCATCCCATGGTCCCTAACATTATGTCATTTCAGCCACAACCAGGTGGGATACCAAAGGGGATTACACGTTCATTTGGAATGAGATATGTGCAGAAAACCCCTTAAGAAGCAAAGATCCTTTTTCTATTCATGTCTTTAATAATAATGAACAAGAAAAGAAAAGGGCAAATGGAAGAGCAACAAGAAGCATTTATTAGTTGGTTCTTTGAGAACTGAGTTGACAGATCTTTCCCTGGTATGACAACAGGTCTTGAGGTTAGTGTTTGTCAGACTAACACTAAAATTGCAGTGCCTTTTTACTTGATGCATTATGTCCTGGAAAAAACTTCAAGGCCAAAGAAGAACTTGGTAAACACAAAGAATGTGCTATCTAAAATGTATAAAACTGCCTCGAATCTTAGATTGAGTAGCTATAGCAAATTAATTTGTGTATGTGATAAAGAGTGTCACAAATACTTATGAAATTATTTTTTTAAGTTCTGGAAATTGAAAAGTACTCAAACACACACATACACATGAACACACATACTTATGCTTTGGGGGGGCACATATGATTTGCCACATACGTGACAAAAGATTAAACCCTTATGTAAAACACAGTTTAAATTAATAAGAAAAAGAAAACTGTCACAATAATCGATAACTGAACAATATAAAAAAAGCAATTGACAAAACAAGCTCAAATGTCCTGCTAACAGTTATTCATCTTTTATTTATTCAATCAACAAATATTTATTGAGTGCCAAGTATGTACCTGGTATTACACAAGACACCAGCTATATAGTGATAAGCAAAAAATAGCTCTGTTCTGAAAGAACTCATAGTATATTACACCCAACTCATAACCAAAGAAATTCCAATTAAAATAGTATTTTAGCTATTAAATGCTTTCAATTTACATTCTGTAAATTCGGCAAGATACACTAAGAAGCTTAAATTTTTTCATTTGCTTGTCTTGTTAATTCCATACCCTGGCATTTTTCCTAAGGGAATAATCAGAAAGATGCAAACAGACTTAGGTATAACTATGTTCATTGTGCTATTTATAATAGTGGAATCTGGGAACCACCTTAATGTTCAACGATTGGTGATGTTTTCTAGAAATTTTCAATGTCATTAGAAAATCCTCACGAAAAAAGCGTGGCTGAAAAAATCATGATGCAAAACTGAAGATACAGATAGCATGTTATCAATGCGTGAATATATGCATAGTCCACATTTTCGAAAGTTAAAGTGTTAGCCTAATATTAAGGGGGAAAAAAGGTTTTAAAAAAACCAACATGAATGCTTTTGACAACGATGCCACATTATAAGTTGTTTGCCAAATAAACCTTCTAAATACGCTCTTTTCAATGTTCACAATTTGAGTATATTTTGGAGTCCACTGGAGCTAAGAAAACCTTAATGTTGGAAGCAATACAAATCAACCCTCTTCATTGAGCAATAAAATGCTGTTTATTGTTTAAATTGTTTGAAAAGGAAAGTTCAAAGTTTAGCTTGACATTCACCTCTGCCTTTATACGAGAAAGGCAGCCTATAAAGTCATTTAAACCGCAGACCACCGAGTTGGACCCAGAACTGGGATTCTCTCCGTTTTGCCCGGACTCCCCACGGCCCCCCGCGACCCGCCGTCTGCAGATGGCAGCCTCCGGCGGGAAGCCCGCAACTCCGCTTCCTGCCTGGGAGGGGGGCACTTCGGGCCTCGCCGGGATTTCAGAGACCTGCTCAAGCCGTTCCCGTAGGGCTGCGCCTTGTTGTTTGGTAAATATTTATTTAGCTCTCTGAGGACTAAGAACTAACCACTGCCACTTCTCTTTAATAATAAATGGTGAACTTCAAACGCGGCAGAACTCAACCGACTATCGGTGCTCGCCGGGAGGTGCAAAACTGCAACCCGCCGGCGGACATGAAAGGCTGCACATTTCCTGCCGCAGCTCGCGGCGGCCCAGAGTAAACTCAAACCAAGTGGGAAGATGCTGATGCGGCCGCCCCCCGCGCGCGCGGGCCGCGGGGGCCCGGGACCCATCTGCCCGCGGCCGGGCGCGCCGCCGCTTCCCCTTCCGCCCCGGGGACCCTCCACGCCAGCCGCTCTGCCGGCTCCACAATCTGGGCTGCTGCTCCCTTGGGCTTTGACTGCTGCCTTTTAAATTCGCTGTTCAGTTGCAAACCAATTAGGCCTTTCCGTTGGCCCGGGCGAGCGGTGGGGAGCGCTCGGCTCGCCCCTCGCCAGCGGAAACGCGTGGGCTCCCGGCCGCCGCGCTCCGAGGCTCTGAAGGGAGGAAGCACCCGCCGGAGGCATTGCCGCCAGCCTTCCGGGTTTTGGTCCTCAGAGTCTTTTTCTGTGTACTAGGAGAGGTAAGGGTCGCCCCTCGGAGGGTTTCATTTTGTAATGTGAGAAACAAAGTATAAGGGCCATCCCGTACACTTGTATTTACATCATCAAAGCAGCGCGGTCCCACCTTCCTCCACTGCTGATTTGGAAATGCCATCAGGCCTTGAGAAGTATTGAAAGATTTTTGTCCCAGATACAGGGATAAAGATAATGAATAAGTGTGGAGACCTGACTCATATTTATCTAAAATTCTGCTTATCCAAGATGTATCTTGAATTTTATACTGCCCATTCTGATGGAGGCACAAGCGTTTGAGGTAGAGCTGACTATAGTTTTCTGATAAACCATAATAAAGCTTTGAATGAGAAATATGTTGCCCCCAAATTATTCCAGCTTTTGTATAATCATGTTATCTTTGTATAATGGAGACCCGAACGGACCTGAAGTCCAATTTGCTCCCAAATTTAACACATTTCTGGCACATTTTAAAACATGAATTAATTTAGAATAAGTTGCTGGAACCATAGGGATTGATGTTCAGATGGCGTCGCCTCATTCACACAGAGCCCTGCCAATGTACTTTTAATTTTACCCACCTCATAATCCCTAGGTATGAAGAAAAGATGGGAAGCACTTGCTCTCCAACAGCTCACTGAAGCGACACTGCGGGCGTTTTCAGTGATGAGCTTGGAGTGCCGCTCTGTGGAAGCAGATGTGCACTACAATTTCTTACAGGTGAGGTCGTGGTTGCTGCTGACTCAGAAACCTTACAGTTCTTCACCTCTGCCCACCACAAGGTCAGATGTTACTTTGCTGTTAGCATCTGTAAGTTCAGCCTCACTCCTTTTCTTCCCTGAAACATAAATATTTGTTGAAAAGAATGAATGGACAAGTTAATCCTTTGGTCTCTCTTCCAAAAGCTTTGCATTTATTTTCTTGTAGCTGTGTTAGTCCTGGTTCTGACATTTAGGAGCAGATAGAATTGAAAAGACAAGGAGCACAAATAGGTGTTATCTCATGTCCCAGCTCTCAACAGTTGGCAGTGGCTGCCACTGAAGGAGACTGAGGCCAAGTGTTGGCTCAGAAGGAAGGGTGATGTGATGAGGGAGCAAGATGCAAAAAGGAGGAGAGTCACTCTGTGCCCTGGGAGCTGAAACCTGTGTTATTGATACATAACGCTTCTAGCCAGTGGCTAATTGTCACTGAGCTTCTTTAACACATTTCAGTCTTCATTTTCATCTCAAAAGCAAAACATTGTATTTACTGTTTACCCTGCCAAACAATAAACCCCATTTTTATTTATATGATAATAAATTAAAAAGCTCTCCCTACATAATTATTGCTGCAGCCTCCACCCTGGTTTTCTGGATGCTGACCTGTTCCATCCTTCTTATGATGTTCTGTTTCTCAAACTGCTTTAATCTGTGCACCTCTCTGTGCTGGCATTCCCAAAGTCTTGCAGCTTGTAAGTAGGAACTTGTAGAGGAGGGTATTAATCATTTTGGTGGCATTAACCATTATGGGGCCATCTTAGGCAAATCGGGACATATGGTCACCCAACTTGTAAACCCTAAATTTCAAGGGTCAGGGTCACTATGTACTCCTAGAAAGTGGTGAGCAACTGGGTAACCACATACCTGCTAAGCTCACAGCTCTATGAATTCCCTTCAGTAAATCTTCAGAAACTCTATGTGTTGGCTGGTCATCACTCATTTGCTTGACAGAAAAAATGTGTAATGACAAATCCTAGACTCTTTGCAAGCATCCAGCTAACTCCTGGAATAAACTCAGATATCTGCCCAGAAAATTGCCTACTGCTATACCCTTGAGGTTGAGTACAGAGAAGACAATTTCCCAGAAGCCTGGAACAGGCATGCTTCCATCTTACATAACCGATATGTTCCTGAAAAAGTATGCATCAGGTGATACATCAGGGAAATCACATTTTAAATTCACTGGAGAAAATAGCTAAATAAAGAAACTTTGTAGTGAACCTCCCATAAAATGTTTTAAACTGCTTTTAAAATGCAAATAACTTACTGTTTTATAAATCTGGGTTTTTGTAGAGTTGGTTTTCTTTTTTTTTTTTTTAAGATAACAGAGGTTATTTTATTTTAATTATTTATTTGGTTGCACCGGGTCTTAGTTGTGGCAGGCAGGCTCCTTAATTGGGGTGGGCAGGCTCCTTAGTTGTGGTATGCAAACTCTTAATTGCACCATGCATGTGGGATCTAGTTCCCTGACCAGGGATCGAACCTGGGCCCCCTGCATTGGAAACGCAGAGTCTTAAACACTGCACCACAAGGGAAGTCCCAAGTTGATTTTCTTAAAGCAGAAAATGTGACCTGGAACTTTAGTTCCCCTTAGAGATGATGAACCTTTATCTGAATCATATGCTCAAGTTATACTCTAAATGGAGATATTTTCATAGGATGCTTTTAACTGCAAGTAGCCAAAACCCACATCTGTCTTATACAATGAAGATGATGCATTGGCTCATATGACTGAAAACTCCAGTTCAAGCTTTAAGGAAGAGTTGATCCAGAAGCTGTACTAGTGTCACGAAAGTGTTAGTTTCTTTCCATTTTTCTGCTTTATCTTCCTAGGTACCATCTTCACCCTAAAGGTGAATTAATGAAATCACCAACGTTATCATAGCTATGTGAAGGAGGTGACTGTTCTCTAAGAAGGAATAACAGATAAAGTAGCAAAGTCATTTGAATCAAGATGTTTTCTCATGAAATAATCTACAGAGTAAACAGTGTTTAAGGGAAAAAAACTTTGTTGAGAGCCTGTTGAGGTCCATGATACAGGAAACTGTCATCCCTTTTTTCTTTTATTTTTTTTTATTGAAATATAATTGATTTGCAATATTGTGTTAGTTTCAGGTGTACAGTAAAGTGATTCAATTACATTTTTTCCAAATTATTTTCCATTATAGGTTATTAGAAGATACTGAATATAATTCCCTGTGCTATACAGTAAATCCTTGTTGCTTATCTACTTTTTGTATAGTAGATTGTATCTGTTAATCTCCTCTTCTTAATTTATCCCTCCTCCCGCCACTTCCCCTTTGGTAATCATGTTTGTTTTCTATGTCTGTGAGTTTGTTTCTGTTTTGTATATAGATTCATTTGTATTATTTTTTGATTCCACATATAAGTGATATCAAGCAATATGTGTCTTTGTCTGACTTACTTCCCTTAGTATGATAATCTCTAGGTCCATCCATGTCATTGCAAATGCCATTATTTCATTCTTTTTTATGGCTAATATCCAATTGTGTATATATGTAATAATAATATATAGTAATAGTAATATGCAATATATATATATATATACACAAAGCATCTTCTTAAACCAATCATCAGTTGTTGGGCATTTGGGTTGTTTCCATGTCTTGGCTATTGTAAATAGTGCTGCTATGAACATTGGGATGCATTATCTTTTCAAATTAGAGCTTTTGTCTTTTCTGGGTATATGCCAAGGAATGAGATTGCAGGATCATAGGGTAGCTCTAGTTTTAGTTTTTTAAGGAGCCTCTATACAGTTTTCCATAGTAACTGCACCAATGTGCATTTCCAACAACAGTGTAGGAGGATTCCCTTTTCTCCACACCCTCTCCAGCATTTATTATTTGTAGATTTTTTGATGATAGCCATTCTGACCAATGGGAAGTGATACCTCACTGTGATTGTGATCTGCATTTCTCTAATAATTAGTGAGGTTGAGCATCTTTTCATGTTGTCCATCTGTATGTCTTCTTTGGATAAATGTCTTTTTAGGTCTTCTGCCCATTTTTTGATTGGGTTGTTTGTTTTGATATTGAGTTATATGAGCTATGTATATATTTTGGATATTAACCCCTTGTCAGTCACATCATTTACAAATATTTTCTCCCACTCTGTAGCTCATCTTTTTCATTTTGTTGATGGTTTCCTTTGATGTGCAAAAGCTTTTAAGTTTGATTAGGTCCCATTTGTTTATTTTTGCTTTTATTTCTTTTGCCTTGGATGACTGACCTAAGAATATACTGATATGATTTATGTCCAAGAATGTTTTGTCTGTGTTCTCGTCTAGGAATTTTATGGTGTCATGTCATATATTTTGGTCTTTAAACAATTTTGAGTTTATTTTTGTATATGGTGTGAGGGACTGTTCTAATTTCATTGATTTACATTTAGCTGTTCAGCTTTCCCAACACCACTGTGAAGAAGAGACTGTCTTTTCTCCATTGTATATTGTTGCCTCCTTTGTTGAAGATTAATTGACTGTAGGTCTGTGGGTTTATTTCTGGGCTCTCTGTTCTGTTTCATTGATCTGTTCTGTTTTTGTGCCAATACCATGCTGTTTTGGTTACTGTAGCTTTGCAGTATTGCCTGAAGAGTGGAAGAGTTATGCCTCTAGCTTTGTTATTTTCCCTCAGGATTACTTTGGCAAGTCTGGGTCTTTTGTGGTTCCATATAAATTTTAGGATTATTTGTACTTGTTCTATGAAAAATGTCATGGATATTTTGATAGGGACCGCATTAAATCTGTAGATTGCTTCGGGCAGTAAGGCCATTTTAACAGTATTATTTCTTCCAATACAACAGCATGAGGTGTCTTTCCATTTCTTTGAATCATCAATTTCTTTTATCAATGTTTTGTAGTTTTCAGCATGTATGTCCTTTCACCTCCTTGGTTAAGTTTATTCCTAGGTTGGTTTTTTTTTTCTTAACATGATTTTTAACAGAAATTTTTTTTTCATGCTATTGCATTGTTAACATAAAGAAATGCAACAGATTTTTGTGTTTTAATCTTGTATTTTGCTACCTTATTGAATTCATTTATTAATTCCAATAGTTTTTGTGTGGAGTCTTTAGGGTTCTCTATATAGAGTATCATGTCGTCTGAAAATAGTGACAGTTTTACCTCTTCCCTTCCAGTTTGGATACCTTTTATTTATTTTTCCTGTCTGATTGCTGAAGCTAATGTCCTCCCTCCTTCTACTTTACACTATTTAGAGTGGTAGTGAGAGGAGGCTGTGGTGAATACTAACATGTACCTCACCTTCACATATTACACCAGACTATTAGTGCTAGGAGAAACCTTAGAGAACACTTGGTCTTGCTTCTTTAGTGTACTGGGGAACTAACTAAGACCCAGAGATGAGGAGTGAACATAAATTTCATTTTATGAGAACTGAAGAGACACTTTAAAATGTGAATGAGGATCAAGCCTCTGCATGCCCACACTTGTTTATTTGTCAGCAATTAGCACCTGAAAATCAGAGTCTTACCCAGAGCTTCAACCACTCCAGACCAACTTGTACCCTACTCCCCCCACCTTGAAGACTGTGGTACAATTTCAGAAAGTAAGCTCACTTTGATCTGCTACTCATAGCTTCTTCTTGCCTTAAAATGGTGTTCTCTTAATTGAGATACACATACACCAAAGGATACATTGCATATTGTAGAGAAATATAACATGTATATCAAGCTCATGATTTCACCAAGTTTATTGTTCAGAATAAGACTATAGTTGATGTATCAGTGGTATTCCACCTTAAACAGTACATTTTTAACTTTAAGTATACGATTCAGAGATACCTGTGAAACTTCCACATAGTCAGATTTACACACTGCTACACAGTCACAGAAAAACTTTGACTGCTCTGGATATATATATATATATATATATATATATATATATATATGAAGATTTAAGAGAAATTTTTGTAAAATTTTAAAGACTTTCAATCTCATTAATGTCAAGTCATCAATCTCATTGCTGTTTTATTTAATTTTTAGCAAGATGGAGCTCATTGGCCTTCACTCAGTAGTGTTCTCACCCTTCAATTTGCTTTATAAGAAATGCCAAGTCTTTTCTGTATGTAATCTTCACTCTGCCAAATTGTATTTATGACTTGTGTTGATGTTAAAAGGTAATTGCTCATTTGAACATTCTAAATCTAACCTTCTATGGCAAGTTTACATTCCACATGCAAGATAAACTGAATGGGAAGATCATAAAACTGGAGCTGTGAGGAACACTGCTTGATCATGGTGAGTAAGATAGGTTTTGCTGTCTAAATTACCTTTTTTAAATTAAGCTGAAGGTCTAGTTGTAAATATTTTAAACTTTATTAAAGAGACACGAGAAAAAGGCCTCAGATATCCTTTTCTGGAAGTAAGAGGAACTAAATATTCTGAAAGCTCCTCCCACCAAAAAACAAGTAGCTCCTGATAAACCATCCTTTATTACATGTCTGAAATTATAAGAAAAAGGGTAATTTTTCAGGATACTCTCTTCAAAAATAAATTTCAAAAGTGCAGAATGATGAGCAGCAATAAGGAGGGAAAGGTAGAGTGGCCTAAAGGCACAAGCCAGTATTAGAGCTGTGATAGCTGGACTAAGTCTTGGGCTAGAAGCCAGTATAAGAGTTGAACTTGAGAGTCCCACATTAAGCTGATATTCTCAAAGGGAACTAAAATGTACCAAGTTGGGGCTTCCCTGGCAGCGCAGTGGTTAAGAATCCGCCTGCCAATGCAGTTTTGAGCCCTGGTCCAGGAAGATCCCACTTATCACTGAGCAGCTAAGCCCATGCACCACAACTATTGAACCCATGCACCACAACTGCTGAAGCCCGTGTACCTAGAGCCCATGCTCCACAGCAAGAGAAACCACTGCACTGAGAAGCCCATGCACCACAACAAAGAGTAGCCCCCACTCACTGCAACTAGAGAAAGCCTGTGCACAGCAACAAAGACCCAGCACAGCCATAAATAAATAAATAAGATAATAAATAAATCTTAAAAAAAAAAGTTCCAAGTCAATAGTCTCCCTGTTTCCTAGTAAAAGCACAAATAAATGTTTTCTGAAGAAAACCATCCCTATTGTATTACCAAGATTGCCACAGATTAAGAACAAGCAAATATGAGCTCAAAACCAAAATCAGAAAATAAATATGTAAAGAAGACACATTATTACAAGTCATCAGTACCTACAAACAGATTCAAGTCCCCAAGGAATTCATATTTTGGAATTGTCACATACAGAATATAACATTTCTATATATAAGCTTTTCAAATAATTAAAGATGTTTTAAAGAATGAGTAATTGTTAAGTGACTGTCAAAAATATTCTGCAGATTTGGATTTCCCTGTTGGTCCAGTAAGACTCCATGCTCCCAATGCAGGGGGTCCAGGTTCGATCCCTGGTCAAGGAACTAGATCCCACATGCATGCTGCATCTAAGAGTTCACATGCTGCAACTAAGAAGTCCACTTGCTACAACTATGAGCCCTTATGCCACAACTAAAGATCCCTCATGCTGAAACTAAGACCCAGTGCAGCCAAAATAAATTAATTAAAAAAATATTTTGCAGATTTGAAAAAATGAAAACAAAAAGAACTTTTGGAAATAAAAACTGTAATTGTTGAAAAAGAAAACTTAATGGATGGTTTAGATTGCAGATTAGATGTGAGTGAAGAGAGAATTGGTAAACTGAAAGATATACCTGAAAGAATATCCAGAATCCAGTATAGAGAAAAAAGGAGACAAAAATTAAGATTGAAATTGAAAGTTGTGGAGGATAAAATGAAAGACTTTAAAATACATCCAGTCATAATCCTAAAGAAGAAAATAGAGTGGAGGAACTGCAATATTTGAAGAGAAAATGATCAAGAATTTTCCAAAATTGATGAGATACGTAAACTCATAAGTAAAGAAAGTCAATATATAATAAGCAAGATGAATAAGAAGAAACCCACAAAGATACATTGTAGTGAAATTGCAGATCACAAAAGACAAAAAGAAGATTTTAAAAGCAACCTGAAAGAAAAGGAATCATGTTTAGACTCTCAACAGTAACAATAGAAAACAAAAAGACAGGAAATGATAACCTTCTAGTTGAGAAAAATAACTGTCAACTTAAAATTATGTGTTCAGGAAAACCATCTTTTCAGAAATAATGAGAAAATGAAGACATTTTCAGTTGAACAAAAACCTAGAGAGTTTGCCATTATTAGATATTCACCATAGGAACTTCTAAAGAATGTGCTTCATTAAGAAAGAAAATTATTGCTAAAGGAAAGTCTGAAATGCAAATTAATAGTAAATAAATTGGTAAAGATGTAGATAATTCTAAATGACATCATACTTATAAAAAAGAGAAAGAAAAAGATGAGGAAGAAAATTAGAAAGAAAAGAGGGGCTTCCCTGGTGGCATATAGGTTAAGAATCTGCCTGCCAGAAATAGAGACACAGATGTAGATAACAAACATATGGACACCAAGTGGGAAAAGTGGGGAGGGTTGGGGTGGGATGAATTGGGAGATTGGGATTGTCGTATATACATTACTAATAAGAAAAAATATATCAAATTGCACACTTTAAATACATGCAGTTTATTGTATGTCAATTATATCTCAATAAAAGTTATTAAAAAAAAAAAGAATACACCTGCCAATGCAGGGGACATGGGTTCGAGCCCTGGTCCAGGAAGATCCTACATGCCAAGGAGCAACTAAGTCTGTATGCCACAACTACCAAGCCTGTGCTCTAGAGACCAAGAGCCACAACTACTGAGCCCACATGCCACAACAACTGAAGCCCATGTGCCTAGAGCCTGTGCTCTGCAACAAGAGAAGCCACTGCGATGAGAAGCCCGCATACCACAATGAAATGTAAGCCCCGCTCATCACAACTAGAGAAAGCCTGACTGCAGAATGAAGACCCAACAGAGCCATAAATAAATTATTTATTTATTTATTTATTTACTTATTTATTTCAAAAAAAAAGAAAGGAGGAAGGGGAGGGGGGGTTCTAATTTATAGTGTTTAAACAATAAAGTATAGGACTAAAGTTCTAGCCTTCACTAGCATTTCGAGATTCATCAGTCTCCAAATTTTGGTTTTGATTCACCAATCAGAAGTCAGTAGCTGATGGAACGTGTTCTAAGATCCTTGCATTGTTCAGGAGCACATTTAACATATTACCTTACTTTAAATTTACTTAAATTTAACATGTATGATAAATTTTCAATATTAATTACTAAAAGAATATGTTATTTTTAACTGGTTAAGGGAAAAAATGGTTAAGAAAAAATTTTAACTAAAAAAATGAATTAATCTTGAAAAGGCAAAAAAAAAGAAAAGTAAGTGAAACAGGAAAATTTACATTGATAGAAACAAGTCCAAATATATCAATAATGACAATAAATACAAATACAAGTTAAAAGAAAAAAATCTGTTTTTTTTAAATCTAGCTAAAACATTTATAATAGTCACACTTAAAATGTAAACAAGTGGAAATATTAAAAGAACAAAGATTAAAAAAGAAATACCAGACTAATACCAAAACAATGCATAGATCACTACACTAATATTAGATAAAATGTAAGACAGAGCATTATTGGAAATAGAGAAGATTCTTATATAATGATAAAAGTTTCCAATTCACTATGTGATTATAACAACCTTAAATTTGGATGCATAAAGTAAAATTGCCTCAAAATCATCAGGGCATATGTTAGCACACCTCCATAATTATTGGTGGTCTAGAAGATGGCAAATTAATTTGGATAAAGAGTATTTAAAGAACAAATATAACAAAATTGCTATAATTAACATTTTAAATTACGTATCAAACAAGTAGAGAATGCACATTCTTCTCAAGCTCACAAGCAGTGTTTCTAAAAATTCACACTCAGCCATAACACAAGTCTCAACACATCTCAAAGAATCAGTATCATAAAGACCATATTCTCTGGCAACAATACAGTTGAACAGATAAGGAGCAATAATACAAACTTGATGGAAGACTTCAAATCACACATTCAAGAAGTCCTTTGAGGACTTCCTAGGTGGCACAGCGGTAAAGAATCCGCCTGCCACTGCAGGGGACACAAGTTCGAGCCCTGCCCTGGGAAGATTCCACATGCCACGGAGCAACTAAGCCCGTGTGCCACAACTATAGAGCCTGTGCTCTAGAGCCCGTGAGCCACAACTGTTGAGCTCATGTGCCGCAACTATTGAAGCCCACGCGCCTAGAGTCCATGCTCCACAACAAGAGAAGCCATTACAATGAGGAGCCCGCGTACCACAATGAAGAGGAGCCCCCACTCTCAGCAACTAGAGAAAGCCGGTGTGCAGCAATGAAGACCCAACGCAGATAATAAATACATAAAATAAACAAATAAATTTTAAAAAAAAAAGATTTAAGTACTAATCTAAAAAAAAAAAAAAAAAGAAGTCCTATGAATCTTAACCAGAATAGCTACAAAGAAAAGCATAACCAGCATATCAGAGGAAAAGAGCTAAAAACAAAAGACCAGGAGCAAATTTTAAAAGCAGGCAGGAAAAAAAAAAAAAAGACATCTTCAAAGGAGCAACAGTAAGATGAACATCCATCTTCTCAACAGAAACCATGAAAGTCAGAAAGTAATGTGCTAAAAGAGAATAATAATAACTTAGAGATAGGAGCAAAATAAAGATACATTCAGACATACAAAAAATGAGGTGAATCCATCCCTAGCAGACCTGCTTTAAAGGAAATGCTAAAGGGTGTTCTTCAGGCAGAAAGGCAAATATTCCCAGATGGTAGCTCAAAGGTGCATGAAAAAAAAATGAAGAAGAACAACAGAGAGGATAATATGTGGGTAAATATAAATGAATATTTTCTATATAAATAAGAATATTTCCTTATGGATATTAAATAGATATATTACAGAAATAGGACAGAAGTCAAGAGAAAAACAGAGTCAAAGTTCTAAAGCCTTTGTATCTAGGACAGTGGCCCTCAAAATGTAGCCCTTAGGTCAGTATCATTAACATCTTAATAAATTGCTAAAAAATGCAGATTCTCAGGCTTCACCCCAGACATGCTAAATCAGAAACCCAGGACCTAGCAATCTGTGTTTTAGTAAACGCTCAAGGCAGTTCTGAACCCATACTCTCAAGTTTGAATGCATGCATAAGTTTGAGAACTACTAAGTTACATAGAAATTTAATTATTCAAGTAACATGCTGTTATCTCAAGTAATTACCTAAGGTTGGTAGTTATGTCCCTTTTTCACACCAAACATTGTTAATTTGTGTCTTCTCTCTCCTTTTCGCAGTCTGACCGGAGGTTTATCAGTTTTACTATTCTCCTCAGGTAACCAGCTTTTGATTTCACTGATTTTCTCTATTTTCTGTTTCCTATTTTTTTTGTGATTTCTGCTATGTTTATTTTTCCCCCTAATTCTGCTTACTTTGGGCTTGATTTTCTCTTCTCTTTCTGGTTTCTTAAGGTAGAAGCTGAGAAAGGATATCCACAAAAAAACTTACATTTAATATCGTCATTAGTGATAAAAGACTGAATGCTTTCCCCCTAAGATCAGAAATGAGACAAGGATGTCCACTCTCATTTTTGCTGTTCTACATCAAAATGGAAATCCAATGGAATAAAGCAAGAAAAAGAAATAAAGGCATACATATTGGAAATAAGCCTTCCCTTATTTGCAGAAGACGTAATTTTCTATGTAGTTAATTCTAAAGAATATACCAGAAACAAACAAACAAAAAGACTAAACTATGAGTTTTGTAAGATTGCAAGATATAAGATCAATATAAAAAATATCAATTGTAATTCTATATACTAGTAGAAAACAATTGGAAATTGAAATTTTAAAGGAGAATTATTTATAATAGCATCAAAAAACATGAAATGCTTAGGAATAAGTCTAGCTAAATAGTGTAAAAACCGTACACTCTGAAAAGTATAAAACAGTGCTAACAAAAATTAAAGAACTAAATAAATGTACTGAGCTCACAGGCCAGAATATTCAGTATTACTATGATATCAATTCTTGCCAAATGGATCTGTAGATTCAATACATTCCCAATGGATATCCCAGCAGGGTTTTTGTAGAAATAGAAAAGCTGATTCCAAATTTTATATGGAAAAGAAAAGACCTAGAATAACCTATTTCCTCACCACCCACCAACAGAGTCCCTATATCCAAATTTCATCCTATCTCATTTAGAACTTTCCCCCAACTAAATCTATTTATCTTATTTGTACTCATATACAAATAAGTATATGAGTACAATTTGTTAATTGCTTAATCTATTGTACACTGAATGATTATACAGTCTTTAAACCATATGCAATGACATTGTATTAAGAGCAACGGCTAACATAAATACATTTTATTAAGATAGCTTTCCCATCTTGATTAGCTTGTTGGGGAGAATCAAGAAATTTATATATCAATATGTGAATTTACAATATAATCTTTTAAGAAAATAAAAGTGTGACTGTATTTTCTCATTAATAAGCAATGGAAGTAATGAGTGTATTCTTTTGCATATTTTTCACAGCAGCCTCTGTTACTAACACCTGCTGCTCTTTATATGATGAAAACATACACCATTTATTGTAAGCTTTATCAAAAAGGAAGATAGGTAGAACGTGTTGATCAAAAACCATAAAATGTGAATAGCAAGACTTTTTTTTTCCCTTTTCCTTTATGGTTTATTACAGGATGCTGAATATAGTTCCCTGTGCTGTACGGTAGGACCTTGTTGTTTATGTATTGGGTTGGCCAAAAAGTTTGTTTGGGTTTTTCTGTACAATATTATGGAAAAACTCTAATGAATTTTTTGGCCAGCCTAGTACAGTATTTTATTAGTTAGTAGTTTGTATCTGCTAATCCCAAACTCCTAATTTCTCCCCACCCTCCCCACCCCCCTGCCTTGGTAACCTTAAATTTTCTATGTCTGTGAGTCTGTTTCTGTTTTGTAAATAAGTTCATTTGTGTCATATTTTAGATTCCACCTATAAGTGGTATCATATGGTATCTGTCTTTCTCTTTCTGATGTACTTCACTTAGTGTGATAATCTCTAGGTCCATCCATGTTGCTACAAATGACATTATTTCATTCTTTTTTATGACTGAGTAGTATTCCATTGTGTATATATACCACATCTTCTTCATCCATTCACCTGTCAATGGGCATTTAGGTTGCTTCCATGTGTTGGCAATTATTGTAAATAATGCTGCTTTGAACATTGGAGTGTGTGTATCTTTTTGAATTAGAGTTTTCTCTGTATTTATGCCCAGGAGTGGCATCATATGGCAACTCTATTTTTAGGTTTTTGAGGAACCTCCATACTGTTTTCCATAGTTAGCTGCACCAATTTACATTCCAATCAACAGTGTAGGAGGGTTCCCATTTCTCCACACCCTCTCCAACATTTGTTATTTGTAGACTTTTTAAGGATGTCCATTCTGACCAGTGTGAGATGGTACCTCATTGCAGTTTTGATTTGCATTTTTCTAATAATTAGCAATGTTGAGCATATTTTCATGTGCCTGTTGGCCATATGCATGGCAAGACCTTATTTTTAAAGCACTGCTTATGTCATTTCATTTTCTTTTATAACTGAATTGTGTTCTCCCAAAATTCATACATTGAAACCTTCCCTGTGACTATATTAGAAGATAGGGTCTTTAAAAAGGTAATTAAGATTAAATGAGGGCTTCCTAGGTGGCGCAGTGGTTGAGAATCTGCCTGCCAATGCAGGGAACACGGGTTCGATCCCTGCTCCAGGAAGATCCCACATGCCGCGGAGCAACTGAGCCCATGCGCCACAACTACTGAGCCTGCACTTTAGAGTCAATGAGCCACAACTATTGAGCCCATGTGCTGCAACTACTGAAGCCCATACACCTAGAGCCCATGCTGTGCAACAAGAGAAGCCACGGCAATGAGGAGCCCGCACACCACAACGAAGAGTAGCCCCCACTCACCGCAACTAAAAAGAAAGCTCGCGCACAGCAAAAAAGACCCAACACAGCCAATTAAATAAATAATAAATAAATAAATATATGAAAAAAAAAGATTAAATGAGGT
The DNA here is from genome assembly GCF_030028045.1 of Hippopotamus amphibius kiboko. Classification (NCBI taxonomy): domain Eukaryota; kingdom Metazoa; phylum Chordata; class Mammalia; order Artiodactyla; family Hippopotamidae; genus Hippopotamus; species Hippopotamus amphibius. The sequence continues at coordinate 157,985,767 of NC_080191.1, forward strand.
CATAAGAGTGGGGCCCAAATCCAGTATGACCAGTGTCCTCATAAAAAGAGGAAGAGACATCAAGGGGTCTGGTGAGAAGAGACCATGTTGAGGACACAGCCAGAAGGCATCTGCCTACAAGCCAAGGAGAGAGGTCCAGGAGAAACCAAATCTGCTGAGACCTTGATCTTGGACTTCCAGCCTCCAGAACTATGAGAAAATAAATTTCTGTTGTTTAAGCCACTCAGTCTGTGGTATTTTTGTTATGGCAGCTCTAGCAGACTAAGACTTAGTCCATCAAGCATTTGCCTCTAATTTTTGCTTTACCTGTTTCTGTGGATGTTTCTGTAAAAATGATTAAAATTCATGCCATTTGACCACCTCGCCCCATACATTCTACCACCATTTGTTTGACCCAGTCATCTCTTCACCTCCCATGTATGGCATGACTCCAAAGCCTCCCAGAAATCCAGGATTGGTTTCTGCCGCACCTATTTGATTAGCTTGTTTTGCAAGTTTCTGGGTCGATGCAAACCATCACAAAGCCCGCTTGGCCAAAGGACAGAAATCAATAAGGAGGGAGACAGCAGGAGCAACAGGGGTTGGGTTCAGAAACCTTGCCACACAGTGCGCTGGCTTTGTTGAGCTTCATGGCACAGGCCCATGTTCTGTAAACTTTTCATCTGCACACAAATTGCATTTCACAGCGATACTAAAAGGGTGGGTTACTGATGCTGCATGTGGGAGGTATGCGCACAAATCCTGTTATCAGATAATAGGATTACCATGCATGCCTCCTGAGCATGCTTTGAAAGTTTACTCCTAAATCTACATATACAGCCACAAGCCAGCCATTTTATTGCACAACAAATAAAACTCCTGCCAAATCATTTTTAAAACCACTATTATTTTCCTTATTATTTCTGTAATCGTTTCTGAGTTGAGCTGCAGCAACAGCCATATCCAGGTGAGCGTCTTCTTCTTCCCTGTCACATCCACACCATCACACCCCCACCCACCCAAGCAACACCAAATTGTTCTGTTTGTTCTGAAGCCCATGGGATGTTATAGGCCTTGAGGAAATAAGAAGAAAAATCAATAAAAGAGAAAAAGAAAAGAAAATGCAAGTTATTTTAGCAACATCAATGAGGTATCTTCTTCAAAACTTATAATAAAAAAGTTCTTTAAATAGTCATTTACCGGGAATTTTCTGGCAGTCCAGTGGTTAGGACTCAGCACTTTCACTGAATCTATGGCCCGGGTTCAATCCCTGGCCTGGAAACTAAGATCTCGCAAGCTGTGTGGCAAAAAAAAAAAAAAAAAAAAAAAAAAAAAGTCATTTACCATACATGTTACTCTTTGCTTTGATTTCACTCTTTCACTAAGTTTTTTTTTTTTTTTTGGGGGGGGGGTACACCAGGTTCAATCAACTGTTTTTATACACATATCTTTCACTAAGTTTTAGGTTACAGACAGCACAGGTTCAGGTTCAAAAACTTCAAAATTTCATGTACGTGACTTCTGCCCTCTTGTGGCTAGGAAGACCTCATACTGGGCTCCAGCTTCACTGGAGCTGAGGAAATTGTTCCACCTGAAGAGACCAGAGCCATGATCCTCAGGGCTGTGGTGATGGTTGATCTAAGTCCTTGAGCCAACAATCAGAATGTCCTGATCTGTCAAAGATTTTTCTCTCAAAGTGTGAATTTATTTACATAGAAATTATTCAAGGAATATAAATAAATGGCATTTATATGTACATTTAATGACTCATTTTTACTGTAAATTGTATGAAGAGAAATATAAAATAACTATACAATTCAGTGAGTGATATATCTGTTCCAGGTAACATATGAACACTTGGAATCTACAGTGTCCTAAAATAACTAGGTTGGGGCTTCCTAGGTGGTGCAGTGGTTGAGAATCTGCCTACCAATGCAGGGGACACAGGTTCGATCCCAGCTCCAGGAAGATCCCACATGCCGCGGAGGAACTAAGCCCTTGCGCCAGAACTATTAAGCCTGCACTTTGGAGCCCATGAGCCACAACTATTGAGCCCATGTGCTGCAACTACTGAAGCCCATGCGCCTAGAGCCCGTGCTCCGCAACGAGTAGCCACGGCAATGAGGAGCCCGCGCACTACAACGAAGAGTAGCCCCCACTCACCGCAACTAAAAAGAGAAAGCCCACGCACAGCAAAAAAAAAAGACCAACACAGCCAATAAATAAATTAATTAATTTAAAAAAAGAACCTTTATTAATTTAAAAAAAAAAAGCTAGGTTGTACTATTACTTCCTGTGTCAGATAAGTCTGAGGAGAAATTATGACATGCCTAACGTTTTATTCAGTACCAACACCATGGCTCCCTTTTTTGTATCCCTTCAAGACCTTTATGTGATCCTTCAGCTGCCCTTTGCCTCCCAAGGGGGATCCTTGTCTATTCCAGATTATTTCCACTCATCCTTGTTTGCCTATCTGCCCTGAATCTTATTGCCTCAGACTTTTTAAGTCTACGTTGTAAAGGAGAATTCCATTTCATAATCCTTAGAGTTGTCACACTGTTGTAATCATCAATGTAGGTGTGAATGTAAATAAATTTTGTAGCTAACTACCTTCTTGACCCTGGCCAAATCCTGGGAATGTCCTGACCCAATCACTTACCCCTCCCCTAACAACTCTCTTGAATTTTACAGTAATCATCCTCCTGCTTTACAGTTTTCCACTTTGGGGCTAATTCAATTAATCCTGCTCCAAATATTCTTGTACATGTATCCTGGTGAACGTAAGCACACATTTTTTAGGGTATATACTTAGGAGAGGAATTTCTGTGTCAAGGTATATGCAAATCTACAACTTTACTGCGTAATGTCAAACAGTTTTCTGAAATGGTTGAAACAGTTCACCACCTGCCACCCAACCAGCAGTATATGAAATTTACTATTGTTCCACATCTTTGCCAACACTTCTTATGGTTAGAATTTCTATTTTAGTAGACTTAATGGGGTTTTGTTTGTTTTTTAATTAATTTATTTATTTTATTGGCTGTGTTGGGTCTTTATTGCTGCACACAGGCTTTCTCTAGTTGTGGAGAGTTGGGGCTACTCTTCATTGTGATGCGTGGGCTCCTCATTGCCATGGCTTCTCTTGTTGCGGAGCACAGGCTCTAGGTATGTGGGCTTCAGTAGTTGCAGCACACAGGCTCAATAGTTGTGGCTCACGGGCTCTAAAGCACAGGCTCAATAGTTGTGGCACACAGGCATGAGGGATCTTCCTGGAGCAGGGATCGAAACTATGTCCCCTGCGTTGGCAGGTGGACTCTTAACCACTGCGCCACCTAGGGAGCCCTGGTTAGAATTTAAATTTTACCCAATGTGATAGGTAGTTGTACCTCACTGTGCAACTAATTTAATTTGCCTGATCTTGATTACCAGTGAGTCTGGATGTCTTTACATATGTTTATTGGCCACTTAGACGTCCTCTTTTCTGAATTAGTTCAAATCTTTTCCATTTTTCTATTGGGCTATCTGATTATTTGTTCGTTTGTCTTTTTCTTATTGAATTGTGGAAGTTCTGTTTATACTTGGATGTGAGCCTTTTGTTAGATGTGTTGCAGGTGTTTTTTCTCCTCTCTGTGACTTTCCTTTTTCTTCTCTTAATGTGTCTTAATGTGTCGTCTGACACATGTAGCAAAATTTAGCAATCGTGACTTCCTATGGTTTATTTTAAAGTATCTTTCCCTAGCCCAGGAGCATAAGGATATTCTCCTATATTATCTTCAGAAATCTTTATTGTTTTGTGTTTGACATTGGGATCTACTTTCTACCTAAAATTGACTTATGTTGTTGATTATGGGTCCAATTTCTCTCTTTTTTTTCTCTCTCTTCCTCTCCTCCTCCTTTTTCTTTTTGTTGGTGTTGGGTCATCAGATCCATAAACATGGTACAGTTAAGTTGCCTTTATTTTTTTTTTAATATTTATTTATTTATTTAGTCATAATCATATCATCTTTAAACAATGACAATTTCGTTTCTTCCTTTCCAATCCCTATAGTTCTTATTTCTTTTTCTTATCTAATGGCTCTGACTGGGACTCAGCTAATATTCTAGGTGAAAATAGTAATAATGGACATCCTTGTATTTTTCCTGATTGATTTGTAACTGTGGGATTTTAACTTATGGAGGTGACTAAGTGATGACACGAAGGTTAATGCCATTGAAATAAGAATTTATTGGGACTTCGCTGGTGGTGCAGTGGTTAAGAATCCTCCTGCCAATGCAGGGGACACGGGTTCGATCCCTGCCCCAGGAAGATCCCACATGCTGCGAAGCAGCTAAGCCCATGTGCCACAGCTACTGAGCCTGTGCTCTAGAGCCCATGAGCCACAACTACTGAAGCCCATGCACCTAGAGCCTGTGCTCCACAACAAAAGAAGCCACTGCAATGAGAAGCCCACGCACCACAATGAAGAGTAGCCCCACTCACCGCAACTAGGGAAAGTCTGTGCACAGCAAAAAAGACCCAGTGCAGCCAATAACTAAATTTTTTTTTTAATTTATTACTCACATTTCCTGAGAGAAGAGGCCACATCACATTATACAGACCACATGAGGAGCACCTCGTGTGGTCAGGAGGCAGAACAGGAGGGAGGGAAAAACCTAAACTCAGAGCCCTTATTAGAGCTTCTATGGGAAAGACAGGGCAAAGTAAACAGTTTAGGATTAGCTACTTTGAATAACAAATAGTGGGCTTTGGGCTATATAGTCCTCTCTAGCTACCTGGTCCCTGGCCCTGGGATGACTCAGGCCAGGGGAAACACTGGCTTAGTGTGAAAGCATTCGGTAAAGGAGGTGGTTGCCTTGCACATGAGAGGCATGCTCCCAAGTAAAGTATTCACTTATTTTAGGAATTAGCTGTCCTTGGGAGGCCAGCCTCTCCTCTGACCACTAAGATTTTGAAGAGGTCAAGTTAAAACATCATAAGATACAGAAAACAGAAAACATGACTAATACACTGATCTCAAAGAGAAAGCTTCCCACGTTCCATGAGTTCCGTGTTGTTTTTTTTTAAGATGTCCTTTATCCTTAAAAAGATATCTTCAATCCCTAGTTTGCCAATAGTACTTCTTCCTAGTTATAAACAGATGTTGAATTTTATCAAATGTTTTTCCTGAATCAATTGAGATGATTATATGACTTTCCTCATATAATCTGTCAATATGAATATTTACATTTATTGAACTTTTGATGTTAAGCTGTATTTTTACTTCCTAGAATAAACCCAATTTAGTCATGATGTATTCTTTTTTATATTTTATAGGATTTGGTTTGTTAACATTTTGTTAGAATTTTTGCAACTACATTCGTGAATGAAATTCGTCTGTATTTTTCCTTGTGTGTGTGCAGTATCTATTATATTAGCACAAGATTATGCTAGTCTTCTGAAATTAGCCAAAGAAAAAGACCATAGAATTGTTGGCATTTCCCCCTTTATTTGGTAGAACTCTCCAGTTGAGCCAATCAGAGCATAAATTGTCTTTGCAGGGTGTTTTTTTTGTTTTTTTTGTTTTTTTTTTTTTTCTTGTAATTTATTTGGCTGAGCTAGGTCTTAGTTTCAGCATGTGAGATCTTAGTTGCCGCACACGGGATATAGTTCCCTGACCAGGGATGGAACTCAGGCCCCCTGCATTGGGAGCACAGAGTCTTAACCACTGGACCACCAGGGAAGTCCCAGGATACTCTTTAATAAGGGACTTTATTTCCTTAATAGTTATAGAAGTATTTAGGTTTTCTGTGTTTTCTTATGTCAATTTTGTTAAGTTTGCTATTTTTCTAGGAATCTAAATATTTTATCTAAGCCTTCAATTTGGGTACATAAGGTTGTTCATATTATCCTCTTTATAATCTTTTTATATGTTGATCTTTGGTTATTTGTTCCTTCTCTCTTTCTTTTGATACATTCACGAGAAGTTAACCGATTTTATGTTTTTTCAAATAACTGCATTTTGGTTTTTGTTAATCTTTTCTATTGAATGTTTGTTTTCTATTTCTTTAGTTCATGTTCTCATCTGTTTTATTTCCTGCCTTCTAATATCTGTGGATTCGCTTTTCTGTCTTTTCTTTCTTGTGGGGGGGGGGGGTTGCGGAACCCCATGGCTTGCGGGATCTTAGCTCCCCAACCAGCGATTGAACATGGACCACTGCAGTGAAAGCACCAAGTCCTAACCACTGAACAACCAAGGAATTCCCTCTAATTTCTTGAGATTGATGTATGAAATAGTTTTCAGCCTTTTTTTCCTTCTTAATATATACATTTAAGGTAGTAAATTTTCTGCTAAGTACTGTTCTCACCCTATAAAAGATTTAATTTGTAGCATTTTCACTATTATACAGATCAAAATATGTTCTAATTTCCATTGTGATTTTTTTCTTAAACTTATGGGTTGTTTAGATGCATATTGATTAAATTCTAAACATACAGGGATTTTTTATTTATCTCTTTATTATTGATTTCTAGCATAAATATACTCTGTTAGAGAACATATTCTATATGATTTCAGTTCTTTAAACTTGTTAAGGCTTTCTTTACAGCTCAGTATAGTGTAAATTTTTGTAAATATTCTGCATGACTTTGAAAAGTTTGCAATATGCAGCTATTGGTGCAATACTCTGTATATGTATATTTGGTCAAATGTGTTAAGCATACTTTCAAATCATTTATATCCCTCCTGATTTTTTTGTCTCCTTGCTTTATCAGTGAGGGAAAAATATGTATTAAAATCTTCACAAGGGGGGACTGGAGGGGTGGGGAGTCAAGGAAGGGAGGGAATACGGGGATATGTGTATAAAAACAGATGATTGAACTTGGTGTACCCCCCAAAAAATAATAAATAAATAAATAAAATTTTTTAAAAAATCTTCACAATATTGGTGAATTTGTTTCTCGTTGTAGTTCTGCCTGAATTTGCTCTATCTATGTTGCTGTTGTCATACTAAAAGCATGCAAATATAGAATTTCTGTATCTTCCTGGTGAAGTAAAGCCCTTTATCTCTAGTAATTCTTCTTCCTAAATTCTATTTAGTCTGATATTAATGTAACTACTCCAATTTTAAAACAAATTGGGCAGGAGGTTAGTATTTTACTTTCTGTCTTTCTGTATCCTTATCATCTTTCTAATTTAGGTATATTGCTTGAAAATAAATTTTAAAAAATATATATAGAGAGAGAAAGAGAATTCCCTGGCGGTCCAGTGGTTAGGACTCCACGCTTCCACTGCCGAGGGCCCAGGATTAAATCCCTGGTCAGGGAACAAAGATCCCACAAGCCGTCCAGTGTGGCTATCTCCAATTACACATTATACACACACCTTTTTCTTTTTTCTTTTTTTTACATTTATTATTTATTTATTTGTGTGTTTGTTTATTTGTTTTTGGCTGTATTGGGACTTCGTTGCTGCACACAGGCTTTCTCTAGTTGCAGCGAGTGGGGGCTACTCTTTATTGCAGGGCGCAGGCTTCTCATTGAGTGGCTTCTCTTGTTGCAGGGCATGGGCTCTAGGTGCACGGGCTTCAGTAGTTGTGGCTCGTGGGCTCTAGAGCGCAGGCTCAGTAGTTGTGGCACATGACCTTAGTTGTTCCATGGCATGTGGGATCTTCCCGGACCAGGGATCAAACCCGTGTCCCTGCATTGGCAGGCGGATTGTGCCGCCAGGGAAGTCCTCATACAGCTTTTTAACTGGAGCATTTAGTCCATTTAAAGTTAACATAATAGTGTTGTTTGGGAGATCATATTTACCATCTTACTGTGTGCTTTCTTTTTTTTTTTTTGGCACACGGGCTTAGTTGCTCCGTGGCATGTGGGATCTTCCTGGAGCAGGGATCGAACCTGTGTCCCCTGCATTGGCAGGCGGATTCTTAACCACTGCGCCACCTAGGAAGCCCACTGTGTGCTTTCTATTTGTCTACCAGCTCTTTCATTTTTCTCTCCTCTCTTGCCCTCTTGTGCAGTGATTTTTTTTTTTTTTCTGTATGTGCCATTTCCCTATTAGTTTGAAAGATACACACTTTTTAGGTTTTTTTTTTTTTTTTTTTAGTGATTACCCTAGAATTTACAAAATGGATTAGACTTATAAAAATATGAGTAGAAATAATTTAAAACCAACTGTCAGATTTTAATCTTCCAGGTGTTATTTTTATTTGCTTTATTCAGGCCCCTGGAGGCAGTAGCAATCAGGATCACCTTGCTTGGGATTTGGGGGGCTTTCCATAGGACTGGAAAGGGGTAGGCCATACAAGAGCTGCTTTACTTCCAGTTCATTTTTATGGCTAGGTTCCCAGTCCGAGGAGTAGGGGTAGGGTATTATTTACCCGAATGCACACCCTTTGCATGCCTGGATTCCAATTCTGACACCCCCAAGCTCAGTGAGAGCTCAGCTCAGCCTCATGGCTGCCTCCACTGAATCAACAACAAAACTGATCAAGTAATATTGAAACTGAGTCCCACTAAAACCAAGTTCCCGTACCAAATTTATGATTAATCTCTCTATCCAAAACTTTATTCCTTTTCTTGTCCCCTGTGACCTCAATCTTGTGCTAATGGAACACTAATCAACCAGAATCAGATGACTACAATTGTTGTTGTATATATCATCACCAACATAGAAACTCAGGTTTTTCCCCCAGGGCAAGATAGGCTAACAGACCCCTGAGCCACGGACCACCAGGCCAAAGAATCATAAACTAGAGACATCCTGACTCCCAAAACTACAATTAAGAAATGGCACAGAAATGGCACAAGACGATGATTAATTCCAGCTGCTTTGTTCTTCCTCTTTAAAAAGAAAAATCCTAACTCAAAGACCAAGTTGGAATGACTCTGAGCCTTATCTTCCTCTCCCTTGCTTGGCACCCAGCAATAAACACTGTACTTTCTTTCACTACAGGCCAGTGTCAGTAGATCAGCTTTGCTGCTGTTGAGCAAGCCAACTCGAATTCAGTTCAGTAACAGTGTATTCACATTCTGAGCTCCAATCCTCTGCCAGATATTAGTCCAGTAACAGTCCATTATGTTGTTTGTTCTCTGATGCTGTGATATTGTGATTTATAGTGAGAAATATATATTTGGTCCTCATCCCCCTTTCTGGCACAGAGCTCCTAAAACTCTTGGAATTTCCTAAGTCGTGAGAGCAATAAAGGTGTCTTTTGTTAGGTTAATGAGGTGACTTTTGGAAAGCCCCTAAGGATGGAGGCTGGTTGCCAGGAGAAGCAACCAAGTGATTAGAGGGTTGGAATTTTCAGTCCCACCCCTGACCTCCCGGGAGGGGGCTGGAGGTTGAATCAATTGCTAAAAAAGGCCAATGATTAATCCAGTCATGCCTATGTAACAAAGCCTCCACAAAAGCCCCAAAGGATGTGATTCAGAGAGCTTCTGGGTTGGTGAGCATGTGGAGGTGCTGTGAAAGTGACCTCAGAGAGGGCATGGAAGCTCTATACCCTTTCCCATACTTTGCCCTGTGCATCACTTCCATCTGGCTCTTCCTGCATTATATCCTTTTACAATAAACCAGTGATGCCTCTGTGCACCAGTGCCAAATCAAATCTCAGAGACAGAGTTTTGGGTTAAGTAGAAAAGAATAGCTTTATTGCTTTGCCAGGCAAAGGGGGACACAGCAGGCTCTTGCCCTCAAAACTATGTGTCCCTACCTGGGGGGATTTGGTGAGGAGTTTTATAGCTATGGCTCAAGGGTGGTGTTACTGATAAGGATCAGGGAGTGTGCAGGGCCTGCATTCCTTTAATCTGGCCTCAGGTTTTCTCCTGGTGACCTTCTGTGGTTCCTTTAATCTGGTCTCAGGTGGTCCCCTGATGAGCTTCTGTGGTTCTTGAGGTTATCAAACTGTGGAATGAAGAATGCTGCATCAAGTAGTCAACATCTTCATTTGTTGGGGGTTTTAGTTCTGCAGAAGAGCTCAAAGATATTGTTATGTGTACCCTTAAGGCAGAACCAGGACTCTGCCCCAAGTCTGCACTATTGTTTCTTTTTTTTTTTTAAGAACTTTTATTGAGATACAATTGATATACAATAACCTGCATGTGTTTAAAGTGTACAATTTTATTTTTTTTCTTATTACTAAGGTATATATGGCAATCCCAATCTCCCAATTCATCCCACCTCAACCCCCCCCTCCCCACAATAGTGCTTTCCCCATGCACTATTGTTTCTTGACTGCTCCTCCCTTGTTTCTGCACTCCCTCCCTTCCCTGATTAGCAATTATTTGAATCTGCCCTTTGGAAGTCAGGGAAGGTCATAGAGGCTGAAGATATTCCCTACAGACAAGAAATGGGGGACACAGAAAGGCTTCCATGCCTAGGAGCCCCACAGGGTCTTGCTTGGTTTCACCGGTAATAAGTAATTTCCCATGCCCAGTAATAAGTAAAATGTTTCTCTGAGTTTTGTGAGCTGCTCTAGCAAATTAATCAAAGCCCAGGTGGAGTCATTGGAACTTTCAGTTATTAGCCAACTGGCCAGAATCCCAGGTGACAACTTGGATTTGCCATTTGCATCTGTAATGTGAGGCACAGCATGGATGGAGCAGATAGTCTTGGAGGACTGAGTCTTTAAGATGTGGGGGTCTGACACTATTGATGCCAAAACCTCAGCCTCTGTACGCAGGTGCCAAATTGAATCTCAGAGACAGTTTTGGGTGAAGTAGAAAAGAATAGCTTTATTCCTTTGCCAGGCAAAGGGGGCACAGCGGGCTCCAGCCCTCAAAAACTATGAGTCCCAACCCAGGGGAGTTGGTTGAGGAGTTTTATGGCAAGGGTGGGTGTGCTGATAAGATTAGGGTATGGGCAGGGCCTTCATTCCTTTAATCTCATCTCAGGTAATCTTCTTGATGAGCATCTCTGGTTCCATTAGCCTTCCTCAGGTGGTGTGAAGAATGCTGACATCTTCCACTTGCTGGGTTTTAATTCTATAAAGGGCCTAAAGACATTGTTATGTGTATCCCTTGAGGTGGAATCAGGACCCTGCCCCAAAGCTGCACTGTTGTTTCTTGGCTGCCCCTCCCTTGTCTTTGCACCCCTTCCCTTCCCGAATTAGGAACTGTTCAAGCATGCCCTTTGGAACTCAGGGAAGGTCATGGAGGCTGGAGGGGGACAGAAAGGCTCCCATGCCCAGGAGCCCCACAGGGTTCGGCTCGGTTTCACTGTCTCCAGGTAGACAGTGTCAGAATTGAGTTGAATTGTAGGACACCCACTAGTGAAGAATTGCTTGGTGGTGTGGGAACCACCCTCACTCCCTGCCCCCACCCCCATACACATATACAAATCAGAATTGGTGACCAAAACCTTTAGATGCTTTTTAGGAAAAAAATTAGTATATTCTATTCAGCTTTTTCATTCCAGTGTCTTAGAGATTACCCCTCAATTCCTGCCAATGAGGTTCCTGGAGCTACCTATAACCTGGTTACCCATTTAATCAGTATTACTGATAGACTACTATGTGCCTGGCCCTGTTCTAAGCTCTGGAAATTCAGCGGTAAAGCCCTGCCATCATAGAGTTGACATTCAAGTTGGAGAAAAGGGGTAATAATTAAATATATCTGAATAGAGTAAAGAAGTGAACTATATAAAACTCTGTTGGAGAGTTTCTCCAGCAGATGAAAGCAGTTCAAAGGCCCTGAGGCAGGAGAGAGCAGGGAGGGCAGACTACCTGGAACTGACTGGGGTAGGCGGGGGTAACAGAGATGAAGTCACAGTAGTCAAGGCCAGATGGTGTATGGCCTGGTAGGGTTTTATTCTAGGTGTAATGAAAAACTCTTGGTGTGTTTTGAGGAAGAGAGAGACTTGAGTGACTTGTATTTGTATTAAATTGCTCTGGCAGCCTTATGGAAAATAGATTGTAGACCTTTTCTCTGATTCTGATTTACCACATTCCAATAAATTCCTTTTCCCTCCTAAATTAGCTATAGTTGTAAAACAAACAAACAAAAATCCTAAATAATGTGACCACACGGGACTGCAGAGATATGTGAGGTATTTCATTGGAAGTGGTGAAATACAGTGAAGAGCCCTGTTCGTATTCCAGACTGGGAAACTAGCAACCCTTGGTATGTAGGACTCAGCCATGCTATCTTGGGTCTGGCGTCCCAGGCTGACTACTCCTTATTTGATACGGCCACACCTACAGCAGAGACCTGAGCCCCAGGCTGTTCTAGGAACCAGCCACTCCCCTGAAATAATCAAGGTCCTGTTTTCAACCTAGATCACCAGTCCTGATTTCTCCTTCCTTCATCCCCATGGGGGGCTTTGGTGTCCTCTGCCACCCACCACTACAGTTGAGGTCACCTCTGTTACCTGAGATGTTCTCAGAATTGAAAGAGATCATAACATAAGGATAAACAAGGATAAAAACAGTTACAAATTACACAAAATAGGTAACCACTGGGTAGTAGTTGGACACTTGCTCAATCTTACTGCTGTGAAACAGCACACTTAATAGACTGGTGCAAAGCTTCCTAGAACAGTTTTCTGAGCACTCTTGAAAAATGAAGTAGGAGTAAAGTGATACAGCACAAGTAGGAAGGCAAGTGTTCATGGTAAAATCTTTAAAGAAAATGGTTTTCCATTCCTAGATTGTGTGAACATATGTTAAATATGACATATCTCAATATGGGCCATGAAGTCAAAATAGCCATTTTATTCCCTTGTATGATAACATTTCATCTCTTCAGAATCTAGCTACTTAGATTTCAGCTATCTAGAATACAGATATGAAAGGTAGTAAACAAAAAATTATCCAAAGAATGCACATAGATTTAATAAGGTTGTTCACTAAGACCCATATCTTTTACTCATAGGAGAGCCCCTTGCACTCTAGGTGGGTTTTTTGTTTTTCTTTTAGTTTATTCATATTTCTCCCAGTTCCCTTTTATCTTTGTTCTTTTTTTCCTGTTATTCACAACATAGTTATAATAGAGGTGAGAGATGGGCTACCGTGTAGATAATACTCTTAAGAAGACATGTGATTGTGTGGTTACCAGCTGGGGCTCTGAAATCAGCTAGATCTAGACTCAGCTGTGTAACAGCTATGTGACTTTGGACAAGTTACTTAACTACCATAAGCCTAGGTTTCTGATCTCTAAAATGAGATAATTAGTACCTCTCTCTTGGGGTCAGTGTGAGGATGAAATGAGATGAAGTAGGTGAGCACTTAGTCCACACAGTAGTGATGCTGAAAGCTCAGCCTCTGTGCACCGGTGCCAAATCGAATCTCAGAGGCAGAGTTTTGGGTGAAGTAGAAAAGAATAGCTCTATTGCTTTACCAGGCAAAAGGGGATACAGTGGGCTCATGCCCTCAAAACTGTGTGTTCCTACCCCAGGGGGATCTGGTGAGGAGTTTTATAGCAATGGTTCAAGGGCGGGTGGAGTTGCTGGTAAGGATTAGAGTATGTGCAGGGCCTGCACTCTTTTAACCTGGTCTCAGTAGTCTCCTCCTAATGAGCTTCTCTGGTTTCTTTAATCTGGCCTTAGGTGGTCTCTGATGAGCTTCCTGAGGTTATCAAACTGTGATCTTCTCTGGAATGAAGAATATTAACATCTTCCATTGGTTGGGGGTTTTAGTTCTGTAAAGAGCTCAAAGATATTGTTATGTGTATCCCTTGAGGAGGAACCAGGACTCTGCCCCAAGTCTGCACTATTGTTTCTTGGCTGCTCCTCCCTTGTCTCTGCATCCTTTCCCTTCCCTGATTAGCAACTGTTTGAATCTGCCCTTTGGGACTCAGTGAAGGTCGTGGAGGCTGAAACGTATTCCCTACAAACAAGAGATGGGGGGCAGAAAGTCTTCTGTGCCCTGGAGCCCCACAGGGTCCTCCTCAGTTTCAGTAGTTCCTCAAAAAGTGGGAGCTGTAACTTCTAGCATCTTAATGTTTGAGGCAGTGTTGCCTAATGACTATGGACTCAGCAGCCAAAATGCATAAGTTCAAAGTTCAAATCTTGGCTTGGCTACTTACTTAACTGTGTGGCCTCGAGTAAGTTACTGTTTCTACGTGCCCCCTATGTCTTTGTCTTTAAAATGGAGACAGTGATTGGACCTACCTCATAGGGTTGTTGGGAAGGTTAAGTGAGTTAATACATAAACGTTAGTAATACATAAAAAGGGCCTAGCACCATAAGCACCATGTAAGTGTTGACTATAGTTGTTAATGGTGGATGTTGCCATAAGTATAAAGCACTTTCCTCCTTCAATTTAGCAATGACCTCCTAGCTCTGTCCTCCTCTGACAATCATATCATATATGAGTTCTCTCAGGTGCATCATCCCAAGCAAGTCTTAGGACATCTTTGTGACACAAACAGGTATACCTGATACAAACATATATAAATTGCACACAAATATTTGTCCAAACAAATGTTTAACTGAATCATGAATCCTAGTATCAAATAATTTGAGTATCATGTCACATGAGTAAATTTGGAAAAAGGAAAGAAATTAACAGTGTATAGTTGTGAAAATAAGTTCCTTGTCTCTCTAATTCATGGAGAGTCTAGCTACTAAGACTATAAAACAGTGTAAATAGATGCAATTCATTTAATTTAGCATAAGGTGGCGCCAAAAGATGTTTTAATCTGTGGTTTTATGCACTGGATGGAATGTTCCAATCTAATCAGAAAGTCTAGGAATATAGCAAGAACTTCCTAGTTAACTTGGGCATCCCAAGGAGCCTCAGCTGTCAGCAGCTTCCTTCAACCTTCTATGCCCAAACTTTTGAAATTGTTTCATCTTGTATAAGACCAGGAAATTTCTCCTACAAAAAGAAGCCTAAAAGTAACCTTCCAGTATACTGATATCAAATTGGGGCATACATGTTTGACACCTGCCAGGAAGCTTTGCTGTTTTGCCTTTGTTTCTTTTGTTCCATTCCTGAAAAAAAAAAAAAAACTAACAACAACAACAAAAAGTAACACATGTACAGTGTAGGGAAGACATCAAATTTAAGATACTAAGAAGAAAATAATCATGTATAATACCACAACCCAGAGAAAACCGCTAACTCCTCCCCCAAATTTCAGCCTCCCAAAATTCCCTATTTCTGTCAACTACCAATATTTTCCAGTTGGCTAAATTCACAATATTTGAGGTGTTTTATTCTTCGCTAACAAAAACAATAACGTCCACCTAGAACTTTATTGTTTTAGAAGTGTTTAACTATTGATCTATTACACAACAATGTGAATATACTTAGCACCACTGAACTCTACATTCAAAAATTGTTAAAGATGCTAAATTTTATGTTATATGTTTTTAGTACAATTATGGTTTTTAATTTTTAAAAAAGAAAAACAAAAAAATATTTAACCATCAACATTTTGGTGCATTTACTTCAAATTAATTTAAGTCCTGTCTTTCGTAAAGAGAAGCAATAGGAAATGGACCAATAATCAAGCTTATGCTAAGGAAATAAATTAAAAACCTGTGACTTTGGGACTCACTGGGCACGTGCCCCAAGGAACACACCACACCTAGTGCTGTGGATAACAAGAGGGCAAGATAGATGGAGGTAAGAGTAGACCTTCAACCTCACGCTCAACTTCTTCAACGACTTGGCTTCAGGGTCCAGGCGACCCTGAGCTCCTCCTTAGGAAGTCAATGATGAGCGAAAAGTGAAAAATCCTAGGTTAGTCTTTGGGATGTCTAAGATGTGAGAAAATAATGAGGAAGAAAAGTGAACTAGTTGCTTTTTGCAGTTCCAGCTGGATTTCAGGTGGGGGTGGAGCTGGAGTTTTTGTATGACAGGCTTTAACAGCTGGAAGTCATACCAAAATGAGATTATGGAATTTGCAAAACTCCAGATGTCGACTACCTGGTTTCAAACCCTGGTTCTGTCAGTCACTAGGTGTGTGGCTAGCTTTGCAAATTACTTCATCTTTACGTACCCCCACTGTCCCCATTTGTAAAGTGAGAATGGTAATATAATAGTAGTGCTTATCTCACTGAATTTGTATG
This sequence comes from Hippopotamus amphibius kiboko, assembly GCF_030028045.1. Classification (NCBI taxonomy): domain Eukaryota; kingdom Metazoa; phylum Chordata; class Mammalia; order Artiodactyla; family Hippopotamidae; genus Hippopotamus; species Hippopotamus amphibius. Next base: position 158,001,744 of record NC_080191.1, read on the forward strand.
TAAATTAAATGAATTAGTATGTGTGAAGCTTTTAATATGGCACTTGACATACAGAAAGTGTCATGGCTTAAGAGGCAGGTTGGAAAAGAATTTGCAGACACAAGGCAGAATGTAAGGAAAATAGAGTTTATTAGAGAGAAGGGACACTATAAAGACAGCAGAACAACTTCCTGGCAGACCAGGGAGAGCTGATGCTCTGGTGGGCTTGCAGCCAACTTTTATAACCCCAAGACAAGAAAATTCCTGCTAAGAAAATGGCGCTAATTGATTGGTCAGTGTGCCAAAGGTGACAGGTATCATTAGGTGATAGACTAGGGTCCTATATGGTGAATACCTTCCCTAATATGGGGTTGGCTGGCCCAAGTCATGAGTCAAAGATTGCTATGGGGGTTGAGATAACTCCAGAATTTGGTTGCTGTGAGAGTTGGGTTAACTCTGGAATCTTGTCCTGTGACTTTGGTATAGGGTTGCACAGAAAGTACCAGATAATTCGTAGCTGTTAGATTTTGGAAGGCTTTGAAAATCAGTCTGAGAAGTTTGAGTAGTGAGTAGCAAGGAGATATACTTAGGAAGGTGGGACAAAGGCAAAAGCACAAGAGAAGTTCAATGTGTTGACAGAGAGTGGGGGGAGGGGGACGGAAGAAACAGAGTCTCAGTAAATTGAACTTGAGGTTTCAAGGGCTTGGCTTGTGGTGGTACAGTAGGGAATAATGTGTGTGAGATATTAATTTCTTATCATGAGAAACAAATGTCAGCAGGTTTAGACGTGGAAAGAGCACCTTAAAGAGCTGGGTGACTTGGGCCTGGCTGTGACTCCACTAGCTGTGGGGACTTACATGAGTCACTAAGTCACTAAGTCACCCCTCCCGACCTCTGGTTACTAAACGGAGCAGGAGCCTGTGGGGCCCTCCTGGGTACAAATCCTTTCTGTGTCCTCCATTTCTTGTTTGTAGGAAATAGACTTCCTTCAGCCTCCCTGAACTTCCATGTGTTCCAAAGGGCAGATTCAAACAGTTGCTAATCAGGGAACAAAGGAAATGCAGAAACAAAGGAGGAATAGTCAAGAAACAATAATACAGCCATGGGGCAGGGTCCTGGGTCCTCCTCAAGGGATATACATAACAATATCTTTGAGTTCTTCTGTAGGAACTAAGGTCCCCACCCAGGTGGAGGATAGTAGCTTCAGCCTGAACACAGGATTCCTAGAGCACTGCCTTGGTACCTCACCACCAGCCAATCAGAAGAAAGTCACACCCTGCAGCCCTCACCCCAAATTTTGTCTATAAAAACTTCTCCCTGGAAACCATTGGAGATTTGGGGAGGCTTTGAGCTGAGCTACCCATTCTTCTTGCTTGGCCCTGCAATAAACTTTTCTCTGCTCCAAACTTGGATGTTTCAGTCTGTTCAGCCTCACCATGTGTTGGGCACATGAACTTGTGTTTGGTAACATTAACAAGGAATTAAGTGAAGACTTTAAAATGTGCTATAAGAGAGAATAGCACAGACATATATATACTACCAACTGTAGAATAGTCAGTGGGAAGTTGTTGTATAACAAAGGGAGTCCAACTCGAGGATGGAGGATGCCTTGGAGGACTGGGGCGGGGAGGGTGGGGGGGACTTGAGGGGGGGGTCGGGGAGGGGAGGGAGTACGGGGATGTGTGTGTAGGGACAGATGATTGAACCTGGTGTACCCCCAAAAAAATTTAAAAAAAGAAAAGAAAAGAAAAAAAAATGTGCTATAAAAATGACAACCAAAAGGATTCAATAGAAAACAATTTATAAATGTACCAATCAAAACATTAAAAGAACTAAACTGTTACCAAGTCCAAGCTCGCTCTGCTCATTGCACAACAGGCCAATAAACTGGGAGACAAGGTGTTGAGGCAAGGAATAGCAACTTTATTCGAAAAGCAGGTTGTCTGAGAAGATGGTGAACTAGTGTCCTAGAGTACCATCTTATTGGGGTCTTGATGCTAGTTTCTTTTATAGAGCAGATGCCGGGAGGAGGTGAGGAAGTAAAGTAAAAAGGTCATGAGACTGGCAAAAATTTCCTGGTTCTGGCCAGCCTAGGGGAGGGGATGTTAATTTCTTCTTTTCTGCAGACATTCACAGCTGGGCAGGATCGGGGTGTTTCCTTGTGAGCTGAACAAAAGCGCTTCAGTTTAACATTCAGGCGGAGGGGCAGGATTCCCCGAGGCAGGCCATTATGTATGCCTATAGCTATACACAGAACAAAAGCAATGGAAAGCAAAGGTCAAAGTGAAAGAAACATATCCAATATGGAGTCAGATTTTGTTCTTCCCTGTTACAAAACCTCCCTAAAAGGACCATGGAAAGGATTCTTTTTTTTTTGAAAAGAATTTTTAATTCCATATTTTGTTTCCCTGAAGAGACATGGTTAAAAACAAATAGAACCCCTCCAAGTAAAGGCTGATTTCTAGTTAAACAAATAGACTGATCACATACATTTATCTCCTTTCCAATTCAAGTCCTCAACAAAACATTAGTAAGTGAGAAAAAGGTATAAGTCTGCCATAACAAAGAGAATAGGAGAAGAGATATCTGTAGATGTAACAAAGTTTTACAACACAAAAAGTAGATTGTCTCATTGTTACCACACCAAACTTGGGTTGGCTTGCCTGAGACAGGAAGGGGGCAGGGCACAACCTTTAAAAGAATAACATAGCCGGAGGACATGACATAAACTGATTAGAAACAAATAGGTCCAAGATGACAGAAGAGTTGAGCCTCAGTATATGCTCATTGTAACACATTAGCAAGCTAAATGACACACTCACAGGCCCATGACAGTTCCAAGGCCCACCATAAAGGTCAAAAAGTGGGCAATGGCCCAATTCTTGGAAATCCCCACCCCACCCCCAAAATCGCTGGAATACTCCTCCCGCTGGTGCCTCTCTTGTCTTCTGAGATGGCCCACACTCTATCTATGGAGTGTGTATCTCCCCGAATAAACCTTCTTTCACTTTACTATGGCTTGCTCTTGAATTCTTTCCTGCACAAAGCCAAGAACCCACACTTGGCAGTCATCCCAGGGATGCACCTGAGACCTGGGACATGACCATCCTCTCGCGCCCCACTTTCTTTCCCGCAACATGCCACCACACAGCAAAGCCAATTTACTGATACCAGTTGTGGTGAAGCAAAGTACAGTGCTTACTGTGTAACAGGGAAGAACTAAATAGGACTCCATGCTGGATCTGTTTCTTTGACTTTAACCTTTGCTTTTTGCTGCTTTTGTTATTATAATCATACATGATGGCCCGCCTCAGGGAACCCTGCCCCTCTGCCTGAATGTTCAACTGAAGTGCCTCTGTTCAGCTCACAGGCAGACAATCTGCCCTGCCCACCTGTGTGAATGGCTGCAGAAAAGAAGAAATTAACATATCCCCTCACCAAAGCAGGTCATTCCCGGAGATGTTTTGCAAGACTGATGGCCCTTTCACTTTACTTCCTCACAGCCTCTCCCTCTCTGATTCTATAAAAGAAACTAGCACCCAGACCCCAATAAGATGTTTTTTTTGGAGATATTAGTCTGCCATCTTCTCGGTCTGCCGGCTTTCCAAATAAAGTCATATTCCTTGCCTCAACACCTTGTCTCCAATTCACTGTGTTGTGCACCAAGCAGAGGGAGCTTGGACTCGGTAGCAATTGCAGGGTCCAGCAAAGAGTGTGGGCAGCTTATGCTCAAAAGACCCAAACTCCTTAATGGTTTTCAGAGGAGTGGCTTTAAAGACAACATTTGGGGGCAAGGGCTGGAGCGTTCATAACTTTCTTCTGATCTGTCAGTGGTGAGGTAACGGGGTGATGTTTCAGGAATCTCAATCATTAACCTTCTGGTTCCATCTAGCATTGGTCTAGTGCTTATGTTCAGCAGTAGTCACCATCCTCTACCTGGGTGAGGGTCTTATTTCCTGAAGAACAACTTCAAAGATATCCATCAGATTGTTATGTTCCTCCTTGAGGAGGAACTAGGACTCAGCTTTATCACTGAACTGTTGTCATTACTTTTCTTGTTTAACTGCTTTTCCTTTGTTTCTGAAGGAATTTTCTTCACTTCCCTAGTTAGTAACTGCCTGGACCTGCTCTTTGGAACTTAAGGAAGGCCTAAAAGACTAAAGCCTTTTCCTACAAACAAAAAATGGGGAAAACAGAGAGGCTTTTGTACCCAGGAGGGCCCCACAGGGTCCTGCTCAGGTTCAATCCCCTCTTTTCTTTGATACTCCTCAATCCTGAGGGGAACAGTTGCAGGACAAGAAAGGGAATAACATTTTGGATGGAGAAGTTAATCATAAAGTTGGCAGGGGAACTCAGTTCTAGGGGGTTTTGGTTTCATTAGCAAAGGGGAGAGAGATATGAAAACTGCCTATAGAAGGGGATCCCCTGGAGCATAAACTGATGTGCCCTGCAGAACCATGAAGAAGCTTAGAATTTGGTGGTGTCAGGAGGCACAGAAGGTGGGAGATGCTGCAGAAGTCTGAAAGCAGAAGTAGTTGAAAGTCCACATGGAGCTTTGGACCCCTCCCCGCCCTCAATATGGTGATGAGGGGCAGTAGGGGCTACCTGCCTGGGCAAGAAGCATTTATGTTCATGTCGTTTCTAAAATACTCAGAAGGGGACTTTCCTGGTGGCACACCGGTTAAAAATCTGCCTGCCAATGCAGGGGACACAGCTTCAATCCCTGGGCCAGGAAGATTCCACATGCCATGGAGCAACCAAGCCCATGCACCACAACAACTAAGCCTGTGCTCTAGAGCCCACAAGCCACAACTACTGAGCCTACATGCTGCAACTACTGAATCCCGCATGCCTAGAGCCCATGCTCTGCAACAAGAGAGGCCACCGCACTGAGAAGCCCATACACCACAATGAAGAGTAGTCCCTGCTCGCCACAACTAGAGAAAGCCTGTGCACAACAATGAAGACCCAACAAAGCCAAAAAAAATAAAATAAAATAATAAATTTAAAATAAAAATAAAAAAATAAAGTAAAATACTCAGAAGGACCTCTGCATTGAGGGAGCGGATCAGGATTGAATGTCAACATTGCCAATCACATCTTTCCAAAGAGAGGTGAGAGAGGAGGAAGAGCTCCCTTCTCCAAAGCAGCTTCTCAGAGGGTACCCAGCCCTGTGGGTGCAATCCTCTCTCCACTCAGAACCCAAAATTGAGGAGTAAAACTGTTGCCATGTAGAACTAAATCAGACTCCACCTTAGATCTGTTTCTTTGACATTAACCTTTGCTTTTTGTTGCTTTTGTTATTGTAATCATACATGATGGCCCGCCTCAGGGAACACTGCCCCTCTGCCTGAATGTTGAACTAAAGTGCCTCTGTTCAGCTCACAGGCAGACACTTTGCCCTGCCCACCTGTGTGAATGGCTGAAATTAACATATCCCCTCACCGAGGCTGGCCATTCCTGGAGATCTTTTGTAAGACTGATGGCCCTTTCACTTTACTTCTTCACAGCCTCTGCCTCTCTATTCTGCCCTTTTACTTTACTTCCTCATGGCCTCTCCCTCCCTGATTCTATAAAACAAACTGGCATCCAGACCCCAATAAGATGGTTTTTTAGGAGACATTAGTCTGCCATCTTCTCAGTTTGCTGGCTTTCTGAATAAAGTCATATTCCTTGCCTCAACGCCTTGTCTTCGATTCATTGGCCTGTTGTGGGGCGAGCAGAGAGAGCTTGGACTCGGTAACAAAACTTTTCAAACATTCAGAAGAAGGAGGAGGAGAAAGAAAAAAAAAAACCCTCACAAGCAGAGGGTTTAGTTGTCGAGCATTGGTTTAAATGGACCCTCGAGTGGCAAATAACTCTTGGCCTGATTCATTCTCTTTGTGCTCTGAAGTTTCTGCCTGATGCTTACAAACTATCAGCAGCCCAGAGAAGGGAGTCACCCCTGACTGTGGTTTGTGACTCAAACGTGAAAACTGAAATTTGGAGACAGAAAAAGAAAGGTAGGAATCCACCACTCCTACAACAACCTACAAGACTCAGGTGACTCTTTTTCGGAAAGAGAACAACTTGAGGAAAGGAAAGGAAATTATCTGGTTCCTACATTCTCTCCTTACTCTTCGTATGCTGGTAAAGACTCTAGAAAATAATCAGTGACTTAACTTCTACCTCTAGGCCTATTGTTTGTTTACATCATCAGGTAAGTGCTAACTTCTTTGTTTCTCAACAGTAAAATACATAACGGTATGCAACAGTGCACAGTCGTTAACAGGACAGATCTAACATGAGAAGAACTGGGTTCAAATCCCAATGCCCCCCTACTTATTAGCTCGATGAGCTTGGGCCATTCATTACTAAACCTCTCTGAACTTCAGCTTCCACATCTACAGAACTACGGCTATAAGCCATAGAGTCATTGTAGGGGCCCAGTGAGATTATATGTATAGAAAAGCTTCCAGGAAAAAAACAAAACTTCATTACATATAAGGTTCTGTATTTGTTTCCTTTGGCTGCTGTAACAAATTGCCACAAACTTTGGGGCTGCATTCCCTGTTTCACAGCCCCTTCCTCCATCTTCAAAGCCTGCAGGGTTGCATTTTACTTCAGTGTCCACTTGCCTTCTTCTATGTCAAATCTCTCTCTGCTTCTTTTTCTTTCCTTTCCTTTTGGTTTTTTTTTAGATTTTATTGAAGTATAGTTGATTTACAATGTTGTGTTAATTTATTCTGTATAGCAAAGTGACTTGGTTTTATATGTATATATGTATATAAATTCTTATATATATAAATTATATAAAAATTCTTTTCATACTCTTTTCCATTATGATTTGTTACAAGATATTGAATATAGTTCCCTGTGCTATACAATAGGAGCTTGTTGTTTCCCCTGCCTCTTTTTTAAAAAGACACCTGTGGGGCCGCCTGCCATTGTAGGGGGCACGGGTTCAATCCCTGCTCCAAGGAAGATCCTACATGTGGCAGAGCAACTAAGCCTGTGTGCCACAACTATTGAGCCCACGTGCCGCAACTACTGAAGCCCACGTGCCTAGAGCCCATGCTCTGCAACAAGAGAAGCCACGGCAATGAGGAGCCCATGCACCACAATGAAGAGCAGCCCCCGCTTGACACAACTAGAGAAAGCCCGTGTGCAGCAACAAAGACCCAACACAGCCAATAAATAAATAAATAATAAGTACATTTAAAAAAAAAAAAACACTTGTGAACCTTTAAAAATTGTAACTCACTATATTGTACACCTGTAACATATAATATTGTACATCAACTATACTTCAATTAAAAAAACAGAGAGAGAGAGAGAAACACCTGTGATTGCATTCAGGGCTCACCTAGATAATCTCCTATCTCAAGATCTTTTGTTCACGTCTACAAAGTCTTTCTTGCCATGTAACATTTCATATAGTCTTTGATTAGGATATCTTTGGGGCCATTATTCAGTTTACCACAGCTTTTATCTACAAATTATGCTTTGGAGGAGGAGGAGGAGAGTCCAGTGACTTTTAAACTCATCAAGTCTATTGAGAATAAATTACCTCTGCCACCCAGGCTCTCCCATAGCCTATTTCACCCTGGGTTACAACCAACTGAAGAGGAAGATATCCCTATCCTGGCTACAGCAAGCCAAGAAAGGAAGCTTCACCGGTCACCTGTCATAGCTGTGGTCTTCGTGAAGCCTGGGAAAGGTGGCTGATCCAGCAGAATCTCTGCAAGCATTGCTCTGTCACCTGTGCCTTGCCTGCCCAGCTTTGCAAATGCTGAGTTGTGCAGGTAGGCAGTAGAACTCCAATAGAGGCATGGGAGGTGTTTCTTCCCTCTGGAGTACAGAGCTGCAAGCCAGGCAAGGCCAGCACCAAAGGTTGGGACCACACACTCTCTTCTCCCTTGGCCAAGGGTGGGGTACCAGGCTCTCTGTGTAGATAAAGAGCTCCTATTTAGATAGCATCACCTGGCATGGTTCTCTGTCATTATTATTGGCAGGGTTGTTTTTTTCTTCAGTTTGGCAAGTCTTATGTCATGTAATTCCCAGGCCATGTAGTTCTTATATATTTCGCTTGGCCCTACCTTATAGATTTGGCAATTCTCTCAGTATATGTGATTTGGTCTACAAGCAAGAGATTCGAGAAGCATAGGAACCAACATTTGTTGAGTGCTTACTATGCGCCAGGCACACTGCTAGCTTATGTCATTTCATTTTGTTTTCATAACAAACACATCATGCAAGGGAGGAAATTAGGGCTCAACTAGCTTGCAGGTTAATGTACTTTCTCAGAATCATAAAGTTAATAAGAGGTAGAGTTTAGAGTCATACTGGTCAGACAGGGGTGTGTCTGACTCCTAAACCATTGTTTTCCCACTGTACCCCTCCACCGAAGGGAAGGAGAGGTAGAAAGCATCTGACCACAGCCAAAACTCAGTGGTTTGTTTTGGAGTTCCTTAATTACCGGCAGCAGATTATTCTCTATTTACAATTTTACAATCCTAGCTACCAAACCAGTGGCTAAATGACAAGTAAATAGCACGCAATTGAGAAATTGCTCAGCAAACTAAAATCGAATATTATTCTGCTTTGTACACCTAACCGATTGCCTTATAAAACAGTGATCTCCAATTTTTTTGATTATGCATCCTAGTCAGTAAAAAATTATTGAGCACACACCCTCAATAAATGTATATTTATTTTTATGAACTATACATAGTCACTATTCATAGAAAAAGCACACAGGGAATTCCCTGGCTGTCCAGTGGTTAGGACTCTGTGCTTTCACTACCGAGAGCCCAGATGCAATCCCTGGTCCGGGAACTGAGATCCTGCAAGCCACGCAGGCATGGGGGGGGGAGAAAAACCACAAAAGTAAACATTGATGATGCAATATTTTACAGTTAGAAGTCCTAATGTTTTCTTTCCATATTTGAATGAGTCAGCTTGCATCATTCTTGTATGAACAGTCCACCTGGAAGACCACTGTCATGTGCAGTTACTGTTGCTATACAGACCCACTGCTGTATACCCAGACTCATGTGCCAACATCTAAGAAAAACCCCAGCAATGATTAGAATGGCCTATAATGAAAGATTACTGCTTCTGTAGCCAAAAAAACTCAGGTGACGTTACAGCATCTTCCACGTAGCCAAAGAGAACCTTCCCACATCCCTTCATGCCCAAGTGGCACTCTGGTCCCCAGAGAACATTTGCCTAGCTCTTCCCTAAATGTTCTGATACCCATAGCTAATGTGTCCAAAAATGGTCCTGAGTTGAAGAATATACCATAGAAACTCAAATGTTTGCTTAAACTTTGGTTGTAAAGAATTTGCCCTGAATTTATAGGATATCATTCGATTACAAAGAGCATCCAACTCTCTGCCTCATTAAGTCTAATTTATGTTTTGTTTCAGGAACAAGTACCTTTGTCTGTTGTGTAGGATGTCTAAAGCCCTCCTCCCTGAGTGAGGTGGCTCTCTATAATATCTGTAAATTTCCCGTTCGCTGTGGCTTGTCTGAGCCAGAGAGAGGCTGTTCTGGTAGCATAACCCCACTGACAGGGATTTCTTTCTCCTGACCCACAGATGGGTCAGAATGAACCTAATATACTGGGCAACGCAGCCCGTGCTGTGTGCGTGCCCTTGTGGATAAGAGAATGGGGGAGGAAAAGGGTGATTATCCAGTGAGGACTATTCAAGGAGGTAAACGCACAAAGAGGAGGGTCTGCAGTAAATATCACAAGTGACAGTTCAAATCCAAGCTTCAAGAACCTGTGAATTCCAGCAAAGCTGTGACTGCCACCTGAGCACATACCTGAGAGGAGGGCTGTTCCATGCAGCTGGCTTTTACATGCTCACTGAGATATGGAGGTGGGGGTGGGGGGAGAAGACCAACTCCTGGCTGGCAGACTTTACCGGGCCCAAGATCACGTGGGGACCTTGTTAAAAATGAGACGCTAATTCAGTCGACTTTGGGGGAAAACAAGGGGCAGAGACTATGAATCTGCGTTTTTTTTTTAAACAACTTTTTATGGTTTATTTATTTACTTATTTTTTGGTTGCACTGGGTCTTCGTTGCTATGAGTGGGCTTTCTCTAGTTGCGGCGAGTGGGAGCTACTCTTCTGTTGTGGTTCTCATTGCTGTGGCTTCTCTTGTTGCAGAGCATGGGCTCTAGGCACGCAAGCTTCAGTAGCTGCGGCACGTGGGCTCAGTGGCTCCCAGGATCTAGAGCACAGGCTCAGTAGTTGTCACGCACGGGCTTAGTGGCTCCGAGGCATGTGGGATCTTCCTGGGCCAGGGATCGAACCCGTGTTATCAAACCCATGTCCCCTGCATGAATCTGCATTTTTAACAAACACCCTAAGGGATTCTGATGCAAGTGTTCCGTGCACCACATTTTAAGAAGCACTGAAATAAGTATAGCAATGCTCAGGCTCCTAGGCTACTATTGGAAACATAGTTTTCTGAGGTTTAAATGATATATATGTGCATAAATGATTTAAATGATCATTTTAGTTAATGTATGCTATGTATTTTTCCCACTGAAAGAATTATCTAAAAATCATCCCATGCTGAATTAAGTGCTACCAATAAAAAGTTCAAAACCAAGAGGCAAGGAATGTAATAGATGACCAAGCAATAGCAATTATGATTCTCTCCTGCTGGTGGGGTGTGGCACCCTTTAGGAGTTATCTTAAAAAATTATGTCATAGGTCCCCAAATTAATGGGTGGAGTTTATATTATTCCTGTAATAATTTCTATTTCACATTATACTTCTCTCTTTTTAAAAATAACTCATGGCTCAAAAGCAATACAAGCTTTTCTCTAACATAAGAGTCAGGCTTAATGTTTTAAGACTTAGAGAAAAAAGACCTTAATAGGGTTGCCAGATGCTATTCAGATCTTGCAACAACCAAGAAAATTACAAAGACTTGAAAACAAGAAGAGAAGCATTGGACTGATAGTAAACGCACTGTTACAAAGTGGTAGATAATGGGGAGATCAGTCTAAAAATGTGGATTTACTGATCTGAAAGCATATCGGCTTCATTTTTGGTGTAGCGACATCTAATGATGAAGAGACCCAACAGGATGCAGCAGTGGCAGAAGGTTTGTGTTTGATATTTGGTGGGAGATAAAGGAGAAGGCTTTTTAGATTCTGAAGATAAAATGTAAACCCCTACGATGCCTTTTTTTGTCGTGTTTCTGGTCATTGTTATGGGGATATCATATGATTTCTGTTGGAATTCGGTTTGTTTCTTTGTTGCTTTTTGTATACTAATTTTCTGTGAACTACTTGATTTAACCGCTCACGTAACTATGATATTGACATTCCTTCCAATGCAATAATCTGCTCCTGTATTTTGTACTGGTTTTTAATGGAGTGTTTGTTTAGCTACATGTGCTGTGACTGCCTGTATATAAATTCATTCAAATTTATGTTGCTGCTTGCTTTGTGCCCATTTTTATTGATATATTTACTCTGTCTGTATAGACTATGCAGAAATCTATTCTAATGTATTTCATGCTGTAACTCACTTATTGGTACCAGCATTTAATAAAATAGAGCCTCATTGCTTTTACAATATGACATGTAGCGTAAGGGATTTAATGGGACGTTTTATTCTCTTCTAGTCACCAATGTTCAGTAGTAAACAATATTTTTTTTAGAACTATGTATTTTGTATTTTTCCATTAGTAGAAATTATTATATATTATATATTGTATCGTATGAACAAACTATATTTTCCCCTTACAACAGTCACTTTTTAAAAATATTTATTTATTTATTTGGCTGCATCGGGTCTTAGTTGTGGCATGCGGAATCTTTCACCCAGGCAAGTCATCACCTTCTCTGGTCTTGAATTTCTTCAGAGTACAAAATTAGCTTGACTGCATGATATCAAGAGTTTGTCACTTCTGAGAACTAGAAATTAACTTCTCTTCTGTGTCTGTAGGTAGAAGAGAGAGGTGCTGGAAAGCTAAACTTCTAGTAAGCCTATTCAATCCCATCTTTATAACGCTCTGACACCATCTTCTTTATCCAGCACTTACTGTACACCAAAGATCAGATATTCTCTCATTTAATAATCCCCCAGAGAACTTTAAAAGGTGTTACTTTTAAAGAACTTTCAATGGTGTTACTCTCATTTTACAAGAAAGGAGATTGAGTCTCAGAAAAGATAACTAATCTAAAGACACAGCCAATAAGTAGTAGAATTAAAAGTGGAACCCAGATTCCTCTCCCTCCAAAGCTCCTGCAGTGAACCACCACACTCTCCTGCTCATCCAGCCATGCTATGCATGGGTTCAATAGTGAGATGGAGATAGGACTCTCCTCTTCTCTGTCTGTGACTACAGTTTTATGAAGAAGAATGTGTATATAATATGACTTGTAATCTCTTCAAGTGCCCCACTTCCTGCCTCTTTCATCCTCCAAGATGGCTAAGATTAACTGCTTATGAACCATCAAATAGAGTGCAGCATAGGGGACTTAAAAGACAGAATCACTTATGTGATTTTGGCAAGTATAGATGCTCTGTAAAATATGTTGGTAAGTGGGACTTCCCTGCCAGTCCAGTGGTTGAGGCTTCGCCTTCCAATGCCGGGGGGCGGGGGTGGGGGGTGGGAGGGAGTTCACTCCCTAGTCAGGGAGCCAAGATCCCACATGCCTTATGGCCAAGAAACCGAAACATGAAACAGAAGCAATATTGTAACAAATTCAGTAAAGACTTTAAAAATGGTCCACATCAAAAAAAATCTTAAAAAAAAAACATGTTGGTAAAATAGGACCGAGAATATGTTCTCTGTCTCACAGGACTGTTATGAAAATCAAATTCATTCTTTCACGTATTCATTCATTGAACAAATATTTGTGTTTGTTTTTTATTAGGGGAGTGAGGGGCTAGCGTAGTTAGTTGGAGGAAGGTTTAAGCTTGTGGTTTTTCATGTTTGTTTTCTTAACTTTTTATTTTATATTGGAATATAGTTGATTAACAATGTTGTGATAGTGTCAGGCATACAGCAAAGTGATTCAGTTATACCTATACACGTATCTCTTTTTCAAATTCTTTTCCCATATAGGATATCATTGAACAAATACTTGTCACCTATTCTGTGAAAGGTATTGTTCTGTATGCTGGTAATAAAATGGTGAACAAAATAGGCAAGATCTAGTCCTCGTGGAGCGTATATACTAATAGAAGAAAACAAACAAACAATGAAAGTGTGAACAAATAAACAGGAGGATTTCAGATTGAGATAAGTATTGTAACTGCAGTAAACAGTCACTAGGAGGAAGGAGGCAATTTTAGATGAGGATGGAGGTGAGGGTAGGAGTGAGGGACACCCAAGAAAGAATCTGGAAACAGTGACGTCATTAGCTAGTCCTAAAGCATAAGAAACAGCTAGCCATTTAAAGAGCATTCCAGGAAGAAGGGACAAGTGCAGAGTTCCCCAGGTGTCAATGAGCTGAGCACGTTTGAGGAAGGGAAGGAAGGCCAGCATGGCTAGAGCACAGTGAGCAAGGGGCAAGAGTTTGAAACAAGGAAGGAGAGAGGCATGTAAAAAGTTTTCTTTTGTAGTACAAAGGAGGGTATTAGAGGGTTTGAAGCTAAGGAGTGACGTGATCTTAATAATGTTTAAAAGAGGTCTTTATGGCTGATGTGTGGGGAATGGGTTGGGGGTGGAGGGAACAGATAGCAGGGATGCAGGAGACTAGGTTGACGGCTACTGCTGGAATCCAGCAGAGAAACAAAGAGCCTGGGAGAGGCAAGGTTGGGGTGGAGAGATGGAAGGAGAGATAAGGGAAAGGGAGGAGTCAAGGATGACCAATGAGACAAAATACATGCAAAGGATTGCTCAACTGTACCAAGCTAAGGAATTATCATTAGATTATGGCTGCCTGGAGGGATGGCAGAGAGGGTTCCTGCTGGGAAAGAGATAGAGGGAAAAAAAAGGCTGATGATCAAGGACCCTAAATACAAACCACTCCATGATTTCCTTAGGTCTGTCCCTGCTATGTGGAAATTCTGTTTCAAAGGTTTGAAATGAGGGGTCTGTCCAATTCTCAAGCCATTTATATCTTTTTTTTTTTAATTTTATTTTCCCCCACATACATAATTCTTTATTTTACCAAAAAAAAAAAAAAAAAAATTAAGCCAAGTAAAGCAGATTTCAGTTACAGAGAACATCACAAGCGTGTTTCTTGTTTCAATTTTGTAATGAGAGTTAAGAATGTGTTTACACAGAAGTGCCTATTTACATTTTGGGTGAATTTCTCGCCCATTCAATCAAGTACTCATCCTTTCATCCAAACCATAGGATATTATATAGTGATCAATATTATAGTCAAATAGTCAAAACAGACTATTCCAAGATCTGATCTGACCTGAAAGCCAGCTCATTCCTGCAGCATCCAAGTCCTTACCCAATGTTGACTTAAAACAGTAAAACAGCTACTTACTTTACCAGCAGAATGGGTTTATTAGGGAACAGCAAAGACTAAGAAATGCAATCTATGGCAAATCACTGGCAAGTCTGGAGAAAGGAGGGGGAGCCTTCTTTTATAGAGGGTAAGGGGAGTTGGGAGAGGCTATTATAAACAAAAAGTCCATTGGAGGAAACTGGGAGTTCAAAGTGTAGTGGCTTTTCACTGACTGAGTTGTGACAGTCTCTCATTGGCTGGGCTGTTGCTGGGCAAGGAGAAATTTTTCATTCTTCCTGCTGAGTGGTAAAGTAGTAACCTCCTTCCTGCTGAAGATGCAAAGGTACCTCTTTTCCTAGTGGGTCTTGGATTGAGCCCTAGTGGTAGTGCGTGAGAGCTCCTGCTCTGGCTTCCCGACTCCATTTTAAATGGGGTTTCTGTTTATTAATTTTGTCACTGTGTCACAAAAGCAGTTACTATGATCTGGCTTTTTGCTACTCAGCAAAGGTCTGCAGAAATCAGCATTGACATCGCCTGAGAGTTAGAAATGTTAGAAATGCAGTATCTCAGGCCCTTCCTCAGACCTCCTGAAGCACAATCTACATTTTAACAAGATCCCAGGTAAATCAAATGCATGTTAAAGTTTGAGAAGCACTGATTTAGTTGATTAGCCTAAAAGTGTGAATTTCTCCAAATTGCCTAAAATAATACCTAAGAAGAAAACTGAACTATAGTTTGGGGAAAGAAAAGTTTATGGCACCTACTGTCTGCAGTTTTAGACTTTACCTCATTTAATCTTTTTTTTAAGGACTTTTATTGAGATACAATTGAGATACAATAAACTGCATATATTTAAAGCGTACAATTTGATTTTTTTTCTCATTAGTAATATACATATGGCAGTCCAAATCTCCCAATTCACCCCACCCCAACCTCTCCATTTTATTTTTTTTAAGATATTTATTTATTATTTATTTATTTATTTATTTTTATTTTGGGCTGCACTGGTCTTCATTGCGGTGCGCAGGCTTCTCGGTGGGTGGCTTCTCTTGTTGCAGACCACAGGCTTTGTTGCTCCACAGCATGTAGGATCTTCAGGGATTGAACCCATGTTCTCTGCATTGGCAGGTGGATTCTTAACCACTGTACCATCAGGGAAGCCCTATCCTTTTAAAATTTTATTATTTTGCTGATTTTTTTAATGGTAAAAAAAAACACATAACGTTAAATTTACCATCTTAACCATTTTTTAATTGAGGTATAGTTGAATTACAATGTTGTGTTAGTTTCAGGTGTACAGAAAAGCGATTTAGTTATATATATATAATGTATACATTTATATTATATACATATTCTTTTTTAGATTATTTTCCATTATAGTTTATTATGAGATATCAAATATAGTTCCCTGTTTATCTATTTTATATATAGTAGTTTGTATCTATTAATCCCAAATTCCTGATTTATCTCTCCCCCTCCCCTTTCCCCTTTGGTAACCATAAGTCTGTTTTCTATGTCTGTGGATACCATCTTAACCACTTAAGTGTACAGTTCAGTAGTGTTAAGTATATTCACATTGTTGTGCCAACAGCTCTCTAGAAGTTTGTCATTTTGTAAACCTGACACTCTAATCATTAAACACTAATTTCCCATCTCCCTCTCCCATTTATACTGTATTTTGAACATAGACCCAAACAACTTTATTCACTCTCTGTAAACTTAGGGTCCATCCCTTGGTACTTATCCTTCATATTTGAAAATGGCATTGAAATTAATCAATGTCTAAAACATCCAACTTAATTGGATTTTGTTTTCCAAATCAATGAATTTGATTCATTAAATCAAAAGCTATGAAGTCTAGTTCCACGAGGGAGCATTCTCTGGTATATGTGACTTGGTGTTTTTCATTAGGGTGATGTTAGCATGTTTGGTGGGGCCATTCTTCCCTGTGCTGCACTCTCTAGGCAGTCAGTGCAGGACGGTAAGCATCACTGTGCCCCACCCCCACTAAACACCCGTCTCATCCTAATCACTGTGACAACCAAACACACCCCCTCACATTCCTAAACACCCCTTGGGGAACGTTGACCCATCCCAGCAGAGATCCACAAATTGTGCACTTATTAGGACCCCTTGACTTGGGGGAATTTTGTCTGTTATAGTCATATGGCCTAATTCAATGATGTCATCACAAGTCCATGATACTGACATGGTTCTAGCTATTTATTTTGCAAGAAATAATTGTGTTTTCCCACACTCTTTTCCCCTACAAGCCACTGCTTGGACTTTTTGGCCAAGTCCCTTGGGCTCACACTTCTTTGAAGTAATTGTCATTAACTAAGAAGGGCTTAATAAGAGAGTCCTGGACTTCTTAGGTGGTGCAGTGGTTAAGAATCCACCTGCCAACGCAGGGGACACGGGTTCCATCCCTGCCCCAGGAAGATATCACATGCTGTGGAGCAACAAAGCCCATGAGCCACAACTATTGAGCCCATGTGCCACAACTACTGAAGCCCACGCGCCTAGAGCCTGTACTCTGCAACTAGAGAAGCCACCACAAAGTGGAGCCCACCCACTACAATGAAGAGTAGCCCCTGCTCGCCGCAACTAGAGAAAGCCCATGTGGAGCAACGAAGACCCAACACAGCCAATAATTAATTAATTAATTAATTAATTAATTAATTAATTAAAAAAAAGAATCCTGCCCTGCTTCGCTCACCTGCCCACCCAGTCTTGCCACCACTTGTGCTTTTTATTTCCTTATATAGACAAGGAGAGGTGTGCCCAGGAGCACAGAGGGTGCCAGGAAGGGACTGGATTAGAGTGGCTTGCATGCCACACGACTGGTTCAGAAAGGGAAGATCTGAGTGAGGGCCATCATCACCATCACACTACTTGGCACATTCTACCTTTTCAGGGCAAAGCCACTGCCTTAAAGAATAGTCCAATTTTGTGAGAGAGAAAGAGACAGACAGAATGCAGCAACCTTTACCAGACAAGGCACAATGACTCGCTCCTTCCCTGCAGGTTTCTCCGGTTCTTCCGGCCTTGGGTGGTTTGATCTGATAGTAAGAACCAAAGATAGACTAGCCCCTGGCTCTGCCTCTGATTCACAGCAAGTCTTTCTTCTTGTGATGAGTTTTTTACTCACCAGAGTAAGCCACAGCCACCAAACTTGATAGTTGGCTTCTCTGGGATCCTCCCAGAGAAGGGAGTATACGTTCCACATCACAGTTAGGAAATTTATGTTACCTCCAATTACATCTGCACTTTTACTTCATATAAATGATAAGTTGTCTGTATCACGTCATGATAAAATGTGATCATGCCATGCATTATCTACTTCTTGTCATGATAAGAAAGACAATTACCCCCATTTTCACTGGAAGCTACAAAGCTAAGGTGTGCAACAGACTGTGTGTCCTTTTATTTTTTATTTTTTTTCCTAGCTCAAACATAAGTTTACAGTAATATAAATCTCCTGGGGAGAAAAGCAGTTCGGACATCCCCACTGTAACTTGATTCGCAGACTCTACTGAATGCAGCAGACGCCTCGTGTTACTGTCTTATCGATGCTGGAAACGCGTGATAGATGCCTCATCTTCTCTCCATGCTGCCTCCCAGCATCTCTCTTTACACCCTTTCTCTCATCCTCCCTGCCAGTCTCAGATGGAGGAGGTATTGCTTCCTTTCCCATCTGCTCTCTCCACCCCGTCTATCTTACCTCCTTCGCTATTCAGTTGAATCCTTTCTATCTTCTTTACTCCCTACTAATCACTGGCCCTTTCTTCTGTCTGTCCTCTGAAACAAGCCTCCTCTGTCCTAGATATAAAACAAAGCAAACAATAACCTTGGCTAAGCTGCTCCATTAGTAAACTGCACTGCCCCTCTCCTTCCTTTCTCTGTCAGACTTCTGGTCTCCACCCACTGCTTCCACTTTTATATTAACCACTCACTTTAGTCTAGTTCCTCCTCTAGAGTCCAGGGAATCTACAATCTCCTGTGATGTTCACCTAATTTCTCCGCAGCTGAATATCCACTTTTTGAGAGGTTCTCTTTCTTTGAATTCCCAGAGAGTTTTCTAACCAATCCTCCCATCTCTGTTTCTTTTGCTCTTCACCACTCTCTTCACCACAACCACTCCTCCAGAAATCTCACCCATGTTCGCTCAATTCTCTCCTTGCAAGGCACTTTTAAGCAGCTGTGCCTACCCGAGAGGCTTGTCCTCATTTCACAGACTTTGCTTCCCGAATTGCAGGAGAGACTAGATATCTGGCAGGAGAAAAGGGCCTGATTCATTCCTAGCCCTGTGTCTCTTGACATTCCTGTCCGTCAGCCCATGTCTCAATCTACTGTTACAGACTCCCCTCTCTCCTCAGGTCATCACATTGTTCCATCTTGCCGGCACATATTATATCTTGGATCCTGAGTTCTCTCCTGAGGTTTAATTCTACATTTTAACCAACTGCTAAATATTTCCACTTGATTTTCCTGTCATCACCTCAAACTGAAAGCCTAAGAATAAACGTACTTACTCCTGTGGGAGTTGGGGGAACATTGTATTCTTTCTGATTCACATATTTCTGTCAATGGTACCATCATTCACTTAGTCTCCAAATTTCAGTAACTTTTCTTTCCTCGTCCTGTTCTAGTCACCAAGCCCTCTTAATTCTTCCTCTGCACTTTTCTTTCCTTCCTGTTTCCACTACCAGCATCTAGATTTCTCTACCCTGTTTGCCACTAGATTAATCTTCATAAACCCTAATCACAAACTTTTATTGACCATAGTAATCAGAAGTCTTTTAGTTGCAAGTAAAAGAACCCAGTTCATACTGACAAATTTACAGAGAAATGTATTGGCTTGCACCTAACTGAAAAGGCCAAGGGTATCTGCCTTCGAGCATGGTTGCCCAAGTGTCTAGGTACTCAAGCCACATCACTGGGAGTCTCTCTCCCTCCATCTCTTGGCTATGGGTTGGCTTCACTATTCCTAAGTGTGAAAAAACAGCCACCACTGCCTGTAGATTTATGCTGAAGAAATGTAGCATCATTAGCAGAAAGAGAGGACTCTTTCTCAATAGTACAGCAGAAGTACTTAACAGCAACGGTACTCAACATTGACTCAGATATGCAAGACCTGGGTCATGGACCCATCCCTGGAGCCGGAGGCGATGTCAACCCACCTGACCTACATAGAACAAGAGTAGGGAAAGCATGGTTCCCATAGAAGATAAGGGTGCTATTACAAGATGAGGGGATGGGCTTATCTGTAGGCAGAGGCAACAGATGCCCAATACCCGCTCTCTTGACCATACAATACAGTTAAATCCCTTAGTCTAACATTCTAGATCCTTCTACCTTATTGTGGCCTAAAACTTCCTTCCCTATTTGCTCACCCCTTATTCAGCAAAAGCCTTTCACTTGAGCCAATCTTTTCCCCCCAGCTTCATTGAGATATAATTGACAAATAACACCGTATAAGTTTAAAATGCATAACGTGGGACTTCCCTGTTTGCACAGTGGTTAAGAACCTGCATGCCAATGCAGGGGACATGGGTTCGATCCCTGGTCTGGGAAGATCCCACATGCTGAGGAGCAACTAAGCCCATGCGCCACAACTACTGAGCCTGTGCTCTAGAGCCCACATGCCACAGCTACTGAGCCCACCTGCCACAACTACTGAAGCCCTTGCGCCTAGAGCCCATGCTCCACAACAAGAGAGACCATTGCCCATGCACATCAGTGGAGAGTAGCCCCAGCTCGCTACAACTAGAGAAAGCCCACACGGAGCAACGAAGACCCAACACGGCCAATAAACAAATTAATTAATCAATTAATTTAAAAATAATAAAGAAAAATAAAATGCATAACATAGTGATTTTATATAAGCACATATTGCAAAATGATTACCACAATAAAGTTAGTTAACATTTCCATGACCTCACAGAGTTACAGTTTTTTTGAGCTTAATCCTAACTATTTGTTATCCATGGTCTTCCTATTTCTACATCTTTGTTAATGCCAGTACCCCTCTCACCTCTTCAAATTCTACCTATCCTCCAAACCCAAGATTAGTCCACACTCTTTCAGGCCCACCTACCCTCCAGATTGCAATGATTTATGCTTTTATTCATTAGATTAACATTTATTGACTATGGTCTGGGCCAAACAGAGTATCACTCAAACATCAGAAGCAGGACATAGTATCTGCTGTCAGATTGTGGACATGAAACCAAAAGATCAGTAAAGACAGAAAAAGCTGGTATGGAAATGAATATTTATTTGGAATGAGAAAATGAATTACAATCAATTACAAATTGTGAAACGTTGACATGTCACAAAATCCAAAAAACAACAGCATTTTTGTTGATTAACTGCCTGGCACCCCTCATTAACACTTGTTGGGAACATTTTTGGCTGTATATTCTTTCATCATATCTTCATTTAACAATTATTTTGTAATGTTTCCTATAAAGAAATAGAAAGATCATTCAGTGTTTGAAGCTTTTTGCTCTTTACTATTGATATATTGAACTTTTTTTTTTTTAATATTTATTTATTTATTTGGCTGTGCTGCATCTTAGTTGTGGTATGCGGGATCTTCTTTGCCAAGTGCGGGATTTTCATTACGGCATGCTGGATGTAGTTCCCTGACCAGGGATGGAACCCGGGCCCCCTGCATTGGGAGAGTGGAGTCTTAACCACTGGATCACCAGGGAAGTCCCTGCAGAACTTATTTTAGCTTCACAACTCATAGTTGGTAATGTCATGTAAATATTTAGGATGCTGTCAAATTTGGGAAAAGCTCTATCATCAGATTTTTTTTCTATGATTTATCCGATTTAGCAAATGTTTGCATAGACTAGTTTCTGGCTCCCAGCATTTTAAACCTGTTGTTCCTCCGCAACATGCTGCCACTGGCACTGGTCTCTGTGGAACATATACATCTCATGATAAGAATCTGGACCGTGGCTTTTTTTGGGGGGGGGGGGCATGAGTTTATAAACTATTTAATATTCTAGAAATTCTGTCTTTTGGAGATGTCCCTCTTAAAGCCTTCAGTCCTCCTGGTCTGCAATAACTTAGTTGGCCCTGCGCTTTTGGGTGGAGAATGACATGTGAGTCAGCACAGAGGTTGGCAGAAATGTTTTTAGAAGCCATTCCATTTCCTACACTGGAATGGCTAGCAACATTACCCGTGGAAGTGACAGTGACCCACGTAAATATATTTTACTAAAATCTCCACAAAATATATTTCCAGCTTTGCTTCTGGCCTTGACATTTTGTGAATAGAGGTGACCTTGTGTGCCTTGGAAGGCTGCTTAACTGTCTCTATGTCAGGCTGAAGTTACAAGTGCAAAAATAGAAAAGAAGGAGTTGGGGAGCTGATACAGTCATCTTCAGGGCAAGAACGACTCCCAGTACCTCTTGAGAGTGGGTGTAGAACACAGAAATCAAATCCCAGATCTCCTTCCCACAGGCTTCTTCTCATGTTCCCTAATCTGACTAAGCACTCTGTACTCTAGAGGACTTTTTTCCCCAAAGGAGAGCATCCCAGATCAGTAGCCAGAGCTGCCCACTGCTGAGGTTTCTCTAACCAACTAGACTAGTTCCACAGGTCCTTCCCAGTTCAAAGACGTGTAAGCCCAAGAGAATTGGCCAAAACTCCAAGCTGATGTGGGGGCAAAAAAGCGATGCTAAGTTAAAATACAGTATCCTACATGGCCGATGGTAAAATTCTAATGCCTGTTCACTAAATCAGTGGTCCCCAACCTTTTTGGCACCAGGGACCGGTTTTGTGGAAGAAAATTTTTCCACAGACCGGGGTGGGGAATGGTTTCAGGATGATTTAAGTGCATTACATTTATTGTGCACTTTATTTCTATTATTATTACATTGTAATATATAGCAAAATAATTATACAACTCACCATAATGCAGAATCAGTGGGAGCCCTGAGCTTGCTTTCCTGAAACCAGAGGGTCCCATCTGAGGGTGATGGGAGACAGTGACGCCTGAAGTGTGTTGCTTATGTCCAGTCTACTCCTTAATCTCGTTTTGGTTGCTGTCACTGCAGAAAACTCTGTTTCACAAAGATAGGCTGTTGGAAATGGAAGCACGCTTTTCAGTGTTTCTGTGGCAATCTCAGGATATTCCACCTTGACTTTAATCCAGAATGTATGGAGATTTGAAGTTGTCTCAGACATACTTTTTAGGCCACCGTCATTTGCAACCTCAAGCAGTTGATCCTCTCCTAGCATGGACAAAGTCGATTCACCTGGCTTATTCACAAATGGGTCACACATCTTTTCCTTCCCAGTTCAGGGTCTTTTGTGGCTGGGAAGTAATGCTCAAACTCTCTTGAAAGCTGAGATAGGTGATCATGCACCCTCTGCGAGAAAGAAGGCCCTGGCTCAGTCTCTTTCAAAATCTCTGCTAATGTTTGAAACATGTCAAAAAATCCCAGTGTTCACTCATTGCCCCCATAATTCCAGTTTGGCTTTGAATGCAGCCACTTTATCTGCCGACTGGAACACAGTTGTCGTTCTCCCCTGAAGTGACAGATTGAGCTCGTTGAGCAGGTTGAATATGTCACGTAAGTAAGCAAGTTTTGCGACCCATTCTGTGTCAATGAAATGTGCTGCCAGTGGTGACTGTTCTTCTAAAAGAAATCTCTGAAGTGGCTCTCATAACTCAAAAACTGGCCAGTGATCTACATTTAGAAAGGCATCTCACTGCTGTGTGTAAGAGAAGATGTGTGTGCTCTGTGTCCATCCCCTCACAGAGCTGCTCAAACAGACATGAGTTGAGGGCATGTACTTTAATGTGGTTGATGATTTAATTACATCCTGCAAAACACTGTTAAGTTCAGGTGACATTTTTGGGCCGGCCAGCCTTCCTCTATGAATGACACAGTGCGTAGACTCACATTCAGAAGCAACCTCTTTGACTGGAGTAGTGAATCCACAAAGCCATACAGTCATGGCAGCCACTCCATCCGTGCATATACCCACCCAAAATGACCAGTTCAGTTTTCCTGATATGTAATCATTCAAAGACTTGAGTAGTTCTGCAGCTGTGGTTGGTTGGCAACAAAAGTGCACATAACACGTCCTCATGCACATCCTCCTACAAGATATATCACACAGAAGCAAGCATTGTTGCCTTGTCGTCAACATTGGTAGACTCTTCAACCTGGATTGTGTACCATGGTGACTCTTTAATCCTCTCTAACAATTGTGCCTCAATATCCTCTGCTGTTTCATCAATTCATCTAGTTATGGTGCTAGCCGAAAGAGGAACACGTGCCACCTTTTGAACTGCAGCCTCTCCTAAAAGTTCACAACAAATGTCCTTCAGGCAGGATCAACTTTTCACCAATAGTAAAAGGCTTCTTGGCTTTAGCAATGCAGTTAGCCGCTAAGAATGATGCTCTCAGCACAGACACATTTGATGAGGTGGTGGCCTTCAATAATTGCTTCTCTGGGTATATGCCCAGTAGTGGAATTACTGGATCATATGTTAGTTCTATTGTTAGTTTTTTAAGGAACCTCCAAACCGTTTTCCATAGTGGCTGTACCAACTTACATTCCCACCAACAGTGCAGGAGAGTTCCCTTTTCTCCATAATCCAAAAAGAAACATGTACCATAATGTTCATTGCAGCACTGTTTACAATAGCCAGGACGTGGAAGCAACCTAAATGCCCATCAACAGATGAATGGATAAAGAAGATGTGGCATATATATACAATGGGATATTACTCAGCCATAAAAAGGAATGAAATGGAGCTATATGTAATGAGGTAGATAGACCTAGAGACTGTCATACAGAGTGAAGTAAGCCAGAAAGAGCAAAACAAATATTGTATGCTAACTCATATATACAGAATCTAAAAAAAAAAAAAAAAAAAAAATGGTACTGATGAACCCAGTGACAGGGCCAGAATAAGGATGCAGATGCAGAGAATGGACTGGAGGACACAGGGTTGGGGGTGGGGTCGAGCGAAGGGGAAGCTGGGATGAAGTGAGAGAGCAACAAAAAAAAATTGCTTCTGTTCTTTGTGTTCAGTTTTTTCTTTGGAAAACTCCAAAGGCTTGTCTTTTAATGCAGGGTCTCCATGTGGTGAAGCAGTTTTGAAGGTTTCATGGCTTCACTGGATAGCTGGTTGCCACATATTATACAAAGCGAGCTTGGAGAATGTGAATCACCTGTTGCAATGAACCCATAATTTAAATAGGACTCTTGGTATTTTTTTTAAACGCAGCTTTCTTTTTGTTGGCAATCTTAGAGTCTTCTACTGTCTCATCATTGGGTCTTTCCCCCTTTTCAAAGAAGTTCTCGAGCGACATTTGTTTTGTACTCATTTTTGCTAGGGTTAGCTTGTGGGCTTACCAAAACTGTGACTGAGACAAGTGCGCAGTGTGGGAAAGAGGCAGGGATGGACGTGGTAAAGAAAATAATGGGCGGGCCACACATGGACTAAAATAAGTGTCGGATTATGACTTAAAGCCTGCCACCAGATGCAGCTTAATTGTCACTTGCCACTCACTGATAGGGTGTGATATGAGTGTGCAAGCAGCTGATTTATTATGGCCCCTGTGCAGTCAGACCTCTCGGCTAACGGTAATCGGTATTTGCAGCCACTGCCCGGCACTAGCATCACCACCTCAGCTCCACCTCAGATCATCAGGCATTAGAGTCTCATAAGGAGAGGGCAGCCTAGATGCCTCGCATGTGCAGTTCACAGTAGGGTTCATGCCCCTGTGAGAATCTCCTGATCTGACGGGAGGCAGAGCTCAGGCAGCAGTGCAACGATGGGGAGCGGCTGTAAATACAGATGAACCTTTGCTCTCGCCTGCCACTCACCTCCTGCTGTGCGGTACCGGTTCCTGACAGGCCACAAACTGGTACCGGTCCATGACCCAGAGGTTGGGGACCCCTGTGCTGAATGATGTCACCAAACAGTAAATGCCTGCACATACCAGTTCCCAGGCTGGAGTGGCCACTGACCCAGCTGAACCAGCCACCCTACCCCTGATCACCAAGGCCATCTACTCTTTCTCCTTCACTTTATCTGAGCTGTGACAAGTTGCAGTTTTTTTCAAAATGAATTTTAATACATGGGAAGCACACTAGAGCTGTGTGTTTAGTGTTCTCCTATTAGAGCTGAAACTCCACTTCCGGGTGCCCTTCCCCCTGTGTAGAATAGTGCTTCTTCCATGGAAGGAACAAACCTCAGAGAACTGTGCAAGGAAGGCCTGGCCCAGAGTAACCTGAAGTTTTGGAAAACTGCAGGCCTCCATCCTTGATCTTGTATCATTCTTTTGAATGACTTTAAGGACCAAAATAAGTGGTTAATACAAAGCTAGGAAGATATGATGAATGACTAAAAGGAGCCGAAAGTTTTCCTCAGGTTAATTCTATCACATTGAAATTTAAAAAAAAAAAAAAAAGGATAAATGTAGAATATTGTAATTGAGTCAGAAATTCTCCAGATGCTTGCAGAAGTACAAGAAGATGAAAACAGTTAACATTTATTAAATGTTACTGTGTCAACTACTATTATAAGGGCTTTACTTGTGTTTACCATATCTTAGATGAGTGGATGGTAAAGGCTGTGTGAGTATTGGCTATCATTTACTCATCTAGCAAGGTTGTAAGGATTAGAAATGGTGTAGATATACTGCCTGGCACATGGTAGGTGCTCCATAAATGTTGGCTAATGTTAGTTTCTAAAGAAAGACTGAAGGAACCTATACCCTCTAATATAGAGTGATTCTTTAATCTTAGATGGAGGGATGTGAATGAAGATGCTAATTACTCCAGTTAGTGTTGTTAATTGCAGGCCTATGAGTCTGAGGAAGGAATGGATATATTTTGTGTGGCCCTGTAGGAAAGATAAAAAACAATAAGTGGAAGGCGCTGGTAAGAAGGAAGAAGGGGAGGGAGGGAGAGGGAAAGAGAGAAAGAGAAGGACAGAGGACGGATTTACAGGCTGTCTTACAGAGTTCCCACATGTCTGTGTGGCTCTTCTAGAAGGAGCAAGAACAGACCTCTGACAAGGACAATTGTAAGGGGAATACAAACATCATGTAAGCTTGCAGATAAAGGGTATTTTTACCACTAATCTAATACCAAGCCCCACTTCAAAATTTACTCAGATGACTTAAGATATAAAAGTGAGTGCCTTGGAGACTTTTCATCAGAACTTGAGCTTCACAGGACAAAGTTTTCCACCAAATGGTGTTCTAATTAATGAATCAAAGGATAAGGTTGATTCCTGTATAAACCAATAGGTAACTTCCACATCACTGTATATTTTGTAACTAACTTATTATTTATTTGGTTGTGCCGGGTCTTAGTTGCAGCAGGTGTCCTCCCTAGTTGTGGCTCACCAGTTCCTTAATTGTGGCCTGCAAACTTTTGGTTGTGGCATGCATGTGGCATCTAGTTCCTTGACCAGGAATCAAACCCTAGGCCCCCTGCATTGGGAGTGCAAGTCTTAACTACTGAGCCACCAGGAAAGTCCCCACATCACTATTTTTAAAAGCTCCTTGAAATTAATGAGAGAGTAGATGTTTCCCTATCAGACCAACCCTGAGGCCAGTAACTCACTGACTATTTTTTTTTTGCTGTTGCCAGAGGACAGTGGATAATATTTATAAAGCTTTAAGGAGTTCATTAGTCAAGTGAATGTGATAATGTAATTCTTAGAAAATGCCGGATCTTCTTTGCAAGGTAAAGAATTGCTTCTCCTGTAATAGAGAATGCAACACCTATAAACATTTTAAAAATAAAACACTAGACAAGTATAAGGTGCCATTTTTATTATTTTCACAGTCTCATTCAACACATTTCTTGACAAAGTGATCTTCATTATAAAACCTGGGGGTTTTTTTCTTTAAAAAAAGAGATTTTAAAAACTTCACTTTAAGGAACCAACTCAGAGCTTAAAAAAACAAAATCTGTGTTAACTGGATAAGGTATACGTCTATATAAAGTGTTTTACAAAAATATTATAAAGTTCACTGTAACATAGTCTCAGAGTGACACTTCTGATTTTCACTTGATTTAAAATCAACCCCACATGGCAAATGCAAACCCCCATCAGGCATTTTGTAGAACATTGTACCTTCAACATGCTAATATATAACAGTGTATAGTATGGTACAATGGTTAAACTGAGTTGGCGCTAGAGGTGGCTGGTTCAAATCCAGGCTCCACCATGCACTAGCTATTAACTTAGTCAAGCTATTCAAACTTTTGTGCCTAAAAGAATCAACATAACAAATTCCAAAATATATTTTAAAAAAAACAGAAAACTTTTGTGCCTTACCTATAAAATGGATATAATGAGTATGCAGCTCATCGGGCTGTTCCAGGTTAATACAAAGAAAGCACAGGTATATAGTAATTGGTCAATGAATGTTAGGTACCATTGTTATTAGTACAAATATTAAAGGAGGAAGAAAATATATCACATTTCAGAAATACTGATGCTGAATTAAAATACAGTATGCTAAGTAACCAACTGTAAAATGTTAATACCTGTCTGTTAAATGATGTTCCCTCAAACAATAAATACTTATATTGGCATGAAAAGTTAACATTTTATTTCAGAGACATACATTTCTTGTTTTTTCTTGCATGCAAACATTGAGGCAAGCAGTACCTTTTGCTTGTATGTGAGTGTGTAGATGTCGTAAGGAGGTGGTTGTGTATCAGAGAGTCTCTGGCAGAGTCCCATGTGATTCCATAGCAAGGTTTTTCCGCTCTGATGATTGAGGTCATACTCACTAACTCTTCAAGGCAATCGCATTTGATAACACACAGTGAATTTTCTGGTTTCATTATTATAAGAAGCAAATATGTCAAACATATCATACGTAATACTTTTTAACAAAAGAATAAGTAACAGTTATCTATAAATAATCAGTGGGATGGATTACATACCATGATCATTTACAGTGATGACTCATTCTATTTTTAAAATATTAATAGTAGCTAGCATTAACTAAGTACTAAATATGTGTCAGTCATAGTTCTGAGTGATTTGCATGTATTTTTTCATTATATCCCCACGACAACCCTGTGAAGTAGGTATTATTATTATCCTGATTTTATGGAGATTCTGAGAGGTTAAGTAATTTGTTCAACATTACACAGAAGTTGTGAAGGCAGGATTCAAAAGCACAGAGTCCAATTTCTGAGCCTCTATTAACCATCTCATCATGCTGAGAAGAGATAAATTATCGATCAACTCTTCACTTTTAGGGTTTCCTAAAGGAGTTTTATCAACATATCTTAATACTTTAAAAATATGATGTCATTTATAAAAGTGTGCATCACACATCTCAGGAGCACATTATTTGCATAAATTTGTTTTTATTAGTGAACTAATAAGTTCAGTCTGGGAAAATGGCATATTATTCTCCTTTTAAAATGATTTTGACCTTTAAGTTATCTAGTTAAGTGCCTTAAAATCAATGTATACATGGGTCTTTATTTTATATACCTGAAGTACAAACTTAAAATATAAAACCTAAAAATATGATTATATATTTGGAAATACATATATATATATATATATATATATATATATATATATATAAAATGTAGTTTCCTCTGCTAGAGAATCCTGCAGGGCACAAATAAATTCCCAAAAGACTATGATTAGTACCTTTAAAGAAAAAAGGTAAAATGTTAAATCCATGAATCAAAAACAGGATGGTATATTTATATCATCATACACGATGCATATGTAGAGCAGGAGGAATGTTTGATGATATTACAGGGGAGATGGTTTGGGAATCTGTTTTCCCCTTAAACAGCAAGTAAAGAATGTCTCTTTCTAAAGTATGAAGTTTGAAATGCCCCCATGAGCCAAAGTAGGAGAGGAAATGCCACAAAGGAACACAGATCAGACCTAAACCTGAGCTGCAAGTTCTTCCCAGTTCCAGGGAGCAGGCACTGGAAATTTATATCAGAATCATGTATTTATCTTTAATGTAGTTTATAGTAAAGTATATAGCGTTTTCATCCCAAAGTAGATTTTAATCAAACATAAATGCCTTTATTGTCTTCACAAAAATCCCAAGATAAAAACCTCTTTGAGGGACTGGTACAGACCTGTGTCAGGATAATTTTTTTTTTTTACTGGTTTTGTAAATTTATTTACTTATTTATTGCCTGCGTTGGGTCTTCGTTGCTGCACACGGGCTTTCTCTAGTTGTGGTGAGTGGGGACTACTCTTCATTGTGATGCAAGGGCTTCTCATGGCGGTGGCTTCTTTTGTTGCGGAGCACCGGCTTTAGGTGTACAGACTTCAGTAATTGTGTCTCGCGGGCTCAAGAGCGCAGGTTCAGTAGTTGTGGCATATGGGCTTAGTTGCTCCGCAGCATGTGGGATCTTCCCAGCCCAGGGCTTGAACCCATGTCCCCTGCATTGGCAGGCGGATTCTCAACCACTGTGCCACCAGGGAAGTCCCAGGATAATATTTTTTTATTCTAATTTGCTCAATCCTCCTGTTTTTTGTCTTCTTTCAGTCTCAAGCAAGAAGGAAGGTCCTTTGTAACTTCTTACCTTAGGAATTTTTACAGAGCTGAAAACATGTACATATGAAATCAGAGGCTCTTCTGGTCTTTCGAAAAACCTAAGTCTGTAAAAGACATAATTGTGGGTGTCCTAGAGGGGAAGAAGAGAGAGGAGAGCATTTTTTAAATCAGAAAAGAACGAGAGCCAAGATTCTGGGAGACTGAATGGGGGACAGAAGTTGGTGAATTCTGTGGAGCACTAGGGACCAGCTGCATCACTTCACAGCAAAGCCACAGGATGAGGCGAGGCCTCCGAGAGGAAGGCCTGAGGTGCTCCTAAGGACAGACCTTGGATACAGGGACCCCAGGCTCTCCTGGGACTCTCCTTCCCCAGGCATGGTCCCGAAGCAGCTGAGCCCTCAGACCATGCTGATGAGACACAGGCCTGGCTGCAGAAGCCAGCGTGGGCCATTGTTGAGTGACCAGAGTGGTCCGTATCTCTCCGGAATCTCAGCATGGTCCTGTGGCAAAAGCCAGTCAAGACAGTGAGTGAATTCACTGCCTGTTCTTCAGGATGGGGGCTCAGAGTCAGATTTCAGTTGCTTTAGGGAAAATAAAGAAATGTGATATTTCCTGCACAGCTGTTTGTGAACTGAAATTCATTCCCACAACAGATAGGTATCTGGAATGGATGACTGCCACCACATGACTCTCCCAGTTTTGGTGACCAGAGGGGATAAATTCAGATAATTATCCCCTCTTACAGAATGATGTCTTAGCAAGTTTACATGAGTAAATGGGGTGGAGAGGTTTTAAAAAATTACTTATTGGGAGCAGTTATCATCCCATTTCTGGCAGGTAAATTGGAACAGTTTATTAACTTTGATAGTGACAATCTTACAATCTAGCTGAGAGAAATAATACCTCTGGGAAAAAAACACATGAAGGAAGCAACACAATCCCATGCTGGGTTGGGGCCACAATCCGCTAATTCTTCATTTCACTGAACAGGCTGAAAACTAAACAATCACTTCATATTTGTGGAATATTTTATCACTGTTTATTAGCTGCCAAAATGTATGTCAATATCAAAGAAAGGGCAAGGAACCTGGAAAAGAATTGAGGACAGCTGGAATCAGGCATCAAGAAAGTGATTCTTATTTACAAAACGGAAACAGACTCAGACTTAGAGAACAAGCTTGTGGTTGGGGGTGGGGGAAGGGAGGGAGGGATATTGGGAGTTTGGGATTGACGTGTACACACTGCCATATTTAAACAGGTAACCAACAAAGACCTACTATACAGCACAGGGAACTCTGTCCAGTATTCTATAATAACCTAAATGGGAAAAGAATTTGAAAAAGAATAGATACATGTATATGCATAACTTTGCTGTACACCTGAAACTAACACAACATTGTTATCAACTATACTCCAGTATAAAATAAAAATTAAAATATGTATATATTTTTAAATAAGAGAAGTAGTGTATATATGGTAGGAAGGCCACATTTTCTTGAGAGATAAGTTTTAAATCCTAAAATTCCTATGACCTTCCAACCTGCAGCATGAGAGCAAAATGCTCTGGATAGTATTTTCCTGGTAGCTTCCAAAGCAGCCTCGGCCCCTCTAAACTGGGGTCCAGAATAAGCCATATGAGGTACAGTTGCCCTAGTAGATCTTCATACCTATAGCCAAAATCAGAAGCATCCATGGACCCCACAGACAAGTGAGTTAATGCTTTATGCCACGAAGTTCATGAGTGGTTTGTTATGTAGCATTATTGTAGCAATAGCTGTGTGCAATTAATATAGAAGTTTAAGCCTAAAGTCTGAATGTAGGGTTTTATTATAAGACAACATAAAGAGGTCATCAGATTTGAAGTCACAGAAGCTTTTGGCTGAACAGCAAAATGTAGGAAAAGTTTGAGAAACAGGCAAGAGATGGAGATGTGAGGAAAGTAGATTGGAGTTGAGATGTGCTGTACAGATATTATATTATTTAATCCTCACAGCCAATGGAAGAGAGACCCTTTCAGTCTGCCATAAGGTATACAAGGTGAACTCATGGAAAATTTCTCCAACTGTAGTTGGAAAAACTATACCAAAGCCTTGACAGAATTCTGGACATTTCTTCTCAGTGATTATCTTATCTGAGCACAGAGAGCAATTAGGAAAAACAAACAATACTAACAATATCACCATTGTCATTTCTACCCATACATTTATGTGACGTGCAGAGAGAGAAAAGAAGGAACCTGGCTGTAGGTAGCTTCAGCTCAGCGCAGGTTTCCCATTCTAAAGAGATAATGCGGTAGCATCTCACCCATAGGACAACAAGGTGGTTCATCTTATATGTGGAATGATTTAAAATGCAGTGGTTTTGATTCGTTATAATTAGGATAAAAATCTTACATGAATTACTGAGAAAATATGTAAAATTTTATTGGACATTAATGCTTGCTGCATAACAGTGATTTTCAAATTTTTTCTCTTTCCCATTCTGATCATTTTTTGAAAAACACAAAAATTATGCATCTCTCTAACTTAAAATTGATATTAAAAATGTTTCTTAGTCTAAAAAAAATTTGGTTCTTTATTGATTTCTTTGAAACTCAAGGTTACCTTTAGTGCTTTCATGTCTCTCTTTTTGTTCTGTTCTGTTTTCATTTTCTTTTTTTCCCCCTATTTTATCTTCTTCTCCAGCAGTAAAAGCCAGAAGACCCATGTGGTTTTGAAGTAGTGTAAAGTGTTCAGGCAAAAAGACTTGAGTTAGAGTCTCTACTTGCTCTTGGGCTGGGGAGTTAACCCCTTCATCTCCATTTCTTCACAGGTAGAGGGAGATGACAGTGCCAACCTCACAAAGCGAGGAGGAGAAGGCAAATGGCGGCCAAGAAGCCAGCACCTGACACAGAGCAGGCACGTAATCAGTGATGTCCATTATCCCTTCCCTTTAGAAAAAGGATAGTGAGAGAAGGAGTCTCTGTCTTACAGCAGTGCTTCTCAAGCTTTAACATATATACAAAGCATCTGGAGATGTTGTTAAAATGCATACTGTCTGGGCTGGGTCTGAGATGTTGCTGGTTCCCAAACCACACTTTGAGTCGTAAAGTTTTAGAGGTAAAAAGAACATGGAAATGGTCAAAGGAGAAAGATTAATATGTAGGGAAATATACCAACATTTATAGGATGTGTACTGGATGCCTAGAAATGTATGCATAAATACAGCTTTTTTTAATCCTCTGAATAATTGTGAGAAGTATTATTTTATTACCATTTCACAGAGCAGGAAATTGAGGATCAGGTGCACTAGCTCAGAGGAGATCTTTGTCATTCCAAAGCTCACATTCAGCCTATACCTTGAGAGAGGACACAAGGTCTGACAGATCAATAGAAGGAGATAAGGACAAATGAGTCTAAGTGGGAGAGAAGGACCAGGTAGGAGTGGGCATCAGTGACCTGTAGAGGGAAAAGTGAAGGGGCTCAGGGGATATGGGGGTGCCCATATATGGAGGATATAACAGTAAGAGATGAGTGCAGGGGCAATCAGCCCTTCGCCCTCCCTCTCTCTCCCATACTCCTTCAAAAGCCAGAATAGCTGCAGTTCAAGGTCCAACCCTTCACCTTTTCTCTCAGATCATCATTGGCAAAACACTAGTGTAGCTGTCACCTTCCATGCAGTGAAGGCGTGGATCTCAGCCAACTTCACCTCTCCTAGTTATTTCTATGGTTACCAAGATTAGAAAGAAAATGCACAGAGAAGGTCATAAGGAGGCCAATCAGGTACTGCACTTATGAAGGGACTTTGTCAACCACTGAGTTTAGCAGAGTTCATATCTAATCTAAGTTTAATATTGCCCTAGCAAACAAGAGCTGGAGCCGAAGGTATGAGTCTATGATTACAATGACGTCTAACAGGTGACAATCATATGACAAGAAAAACATGCTTCCATAAATGTTTTACTGTAAGGCAGCAAATATTTCAGTGCTTAGGCTCCATAAACTGGACTACATTTAAGGCAGACATCAAAAAATATAACTATTTTTAATAATAAACTCTAACCATTTTGCTTTCAAGACGACACAGTTAACTGTTTTTAAGGCATCCCTCAGGAGGATACCAGTTTGGACTCGAATTAGTAATTTCTTCAAAAGTTTTCATGAAACCTACAATTGTTCAACGTTAATAATTCATTGAATGCATTTTATTACTACCAACTCCCTTCCTTGAGGGAAGGGAGGAATTGCATTGTATGAGTCCCCTTCTTTGTCTTCATGGATAAGATCTAGTTAATATGATCTCCCAGGGTAATCTTGATCAAGGAATCAAAATACTACCAGGAAAGTGGTCAAGAGAAAAGCAGAACCAAGTTTATGACAAGGGAAACCAA
Source organism: Hippopotamus amphibius kiboko (assembly GCF_030028045.1). Lineage (NCBI taxonomy): Eukaryota > Metazoa > Chordata > Mammalia > Artiodactyla > Hippopotamidae > Hippopotamus > Hippopotamus amphibius. Next base: position 158,036,069 of record NC_080191.1, read on the forward strand.
CATGTATTTGGTACTGTCTACATATGTTAACTTTATTTAATCTTCACAAACCTGTGGACTAGGTTCTGATATGCCCATTTTACAGATGCTAGGACTGAGATTCAGGTGAAATAATTAATTTGCTCTTAGTCATACTATTGGCAAGTGGCAGAATTAGGATTTTTTTTCTTTAAGCCAGTGATCTTACAGAAGTTATGAGGATTGTGGTGGAAAGTGGTAATTGCCTCCCCATATCAATTCTCCTCTTCTTCCTTAGCAGAATACCAATTTTTATCTGAGCACACTGGCACCTGGAATAAAAGACTATATTCCTCAACCTTTCTTACAGCCAGTTGTGGCCATGTACCTAAATTCTAGACAACGAGTTATACGTAGAGATGTTATATGGTACTTTGGAAAGCATTTTTTAAAATTGAAGTATAGTTGATTTACAATGTTGTATTAATTTCTGCTGTACAGCGAAGTGATTCAGTTATACACACACACACAAACACGAGGGTGAGTCAAAAATTATCCGCACTCTGGCTGTAGAATTTATTTTAATTAACTTTTAGAAAAGACAAACACATCATTTTTTGACATAATGTCCTTTTCAATATACTTTGTCCATCTGTCAACAAGTTTTTGTATTCCCTCATTAAAAAATGTTTTAGGCTGAGCTGCGAGCCACGAAGGCACTGCTGTCTTCATTTCATCAGAAGTGGATCTTCGTCCTTATAGGGCTACTAATACTAGTGTGACCTTCCTTGAACTTCTCTATCCATTCATACACACTTCGCGACAAAGCACTTTCTCCATACTGCGCACAAAGTCTTCAATAAATAACAGCACCAGGTACACCCTCAGACCACAAAAAACAAATCACTGCACGCTGCTCTTCTTTCATGCAAATCACAAGTGGGGCATCCTTTTTTGCTCATACTGTAGTTACAAATGAACTGATGTAACACATTCACACCTGCACAACAGTGACTGAGGAGACAGTAGCCTTGAACAGAAAGCCCTGATAAGACAGTGGGGCCAACAGAAGTTTTAATATAACCAGAGTGCGGATAATTTTTCACTCACCCTTGTATAATATATATATATTCTTTTTAAAAATTCTTTTCCATTATGGTTTATCACAGGATATTGAATATAGTTCCCAGTGCTATACAGTAGGACCTTGTTGTTTATCCATTCAGTATATAATGTTTGCATTTGCTAATCCCAAACTTCCCACTCCAACCCTCTCCCACTCCCCCTCCCCCTTGGCAACCACAAGTTTGTTCTCTATATCTGTCTGTTTCTGTTTCACAGATAAGTTCATTTGTGTCACACTTTAAATTCCACATGTAAGTGATATCATATGGTATTTGTCTTTCCCTTTCTGATTTACTTGACTTAGTATGATAGTCTCCGGGTCCATCCATGTTGCTGTAAATGACATTATTTCATTCTTTTTTATGGCTGAGTAGTATTCCATCGCATGTATGTACCATATCTTTTTTGTCCATTCATCTCTCAATGGGCATGTAGGTTTTTTCAATGTCTTGGCTGCTGTGAATAGTGCTGTTATGAACATAGGGGTGTGGGAAGTATTAATAGCTATCTCCCCTGTGTGTGGTTAGCTGGCCCCATCGGCCCCCATTCTGAGTCCCTGCTTCTAAGTTCTCATGCCACCCCCAATAGGATCAGACTTCAAATGTGAGCTCCATCATAACTGAAGTTACAATTTTACCCTTCCCATGTCCCAGCTCAATTCCTACCTCCTCCTTCCCTGGGGAATGATACTCATCTGTTCTTCTGAGCTCCTCCCAGATTCCACATGAACACCAAGGAGCCACTATTCCTTTCTAGCTTCATTAAAACTGACCAGGGTTCACAGCTGGTCCTTCATGCCTGGTTGTGCCTCCCTCCTGAACCTCTGTGAGATTGGAGCTCAGCTCTAAACCCCAGCAAGCTGGCCCATGGTATGCCTCACCACATCATAAACACACCTCTTGCTCTATGATTTTAGGCCCCAGAACATCCAGAGCTAGTGCTGCCTGCTCTGCCCCTTCAAATCAGATCCTTTTGGCCACTAACACCTGCATGAAACAAACTGAACTTTGTCGCATGCCACTCCACCATCCTCAACAAGGCATTAGCAACCTGTTATGCCTTCCAGTGAGCAGAAAGCCACTGTACATCCCAGCCAGTGAGTGCCTGGACAGTAAGCCACAAATCTGCCTCTGCTCAAAATGTTTCCTCCTTTCTTAGTGCTGTCTTTCAAAATGACATTTTGTAAAGGAAGGAGGGAGTGCAAGGGACAGAAACCTCTTTATAATAATGAGAGATACCTAACCTCTCTTGATGTAAAATATATATATAATTAGGTCAGTTTTAAATCACAGAAGTATGCCTAAAATCTGACCATTATTTTCTACTCACTAGTCAATAGATATGAAAATCTGTTCTAATCTCAAGATTCTATTTAGATCAAGAAAGTTACTAGGAGGAACAAGTTGGCAAAGAGTCTAATTTGAGAGTATTGTCTAAATCACAGCATGCAATGCAGTGATTAAATTTGGTTTTGACTGAGCAAATAGGCATAAAGGATTTACTTATAAGGTAACATTAGTCTCATTAATGTCAAGGAAGATAAAGCTCGTAAATGAGTTCTCAGGGATGGCTCATAAGGAAAACTAATCCAAGGAAGGGAGAAAAGTAGGAGAGCTTATTGTTAATTATTTTAAACAATTTCAAATTCCTTAATTGCATTTGATTGTGGAAAACCAATGGGGAAATGAATAATTCTTTCTCCACCTGTAGGTCTGGAGTCAGAGGCTAACATTGTTGATCTGGAGTTTATAAGAGAAAAAGGGCAGTGACTCCATTTGGGGCATGTGTCTTCCAGGACCCATCTTGCAGGACTCTGTAAAAGACAGAAAAAAAAAAATGGAATTGCTCAGGTAAACATGAGTTCCTCCTGGGTATTACGGTAGCTTCCTTATTAACTATAAAACTAGGTACAGAAGGCCAATCAACAAGAAAAAAAAATAGGATCAGGATTCCTTTTGTGTTGATATAATGTGGAGCTCGCCTTAAGTGAAGGTCTGAAAGGAAAATCAGTCAGTGATAACCTACCACAATGCATTTTTTTTAAAATTTATTTATTTTATTTATTTTATTTGTTTGGCTGCGTTGGGTCTTCGTTGCTGCGAGTGGGCCTTCTCTAGTTGAGGCCAGCAGGGACTACTCTTCATTGCAGTGTGCGGCCTTATTGCAGTGGCTTCTCGTAGTGGTGGCTTCTCTTGTGGAGCATGCGCTCTAGGTGCACGGGCTTCAGTAGTTGTGGCGCACAGGCTTAGTTGCTCCGCAGCATGTGGGATCTTCCTGGACCAGGGCTTAAACCCATGTCCCTTGCATTGGCAGGTGGATTCTTAACCACTGCTCCACCAGGGAAGCCCAATACATTTTTTTAAATATTAAAACTATTATTCTGGGATGTCTTCCTGACTCTCCTGGAGTTTAGACACTACTTCTTTGTACCCATTGCAGTTGGGACATGCCTCCAATACAGCAGGTATCATGACATTGTAATGGCTTTAGCTTATCTGGCTAAAACTAAGATTGTTAGCCACTTAGAGTCGGGAACTGTTTTTTCTGTGTTTTTTTTTCAGTGCCTAGCATGGGGCCCGCCAATATGTATTGAATTAATTAATAATTGAATTCCATAAACTAGTAGTATAATACCAATATAAGGTTAACATTTCTGTCAATAGAATGATTTGGAAATAGATTTAGGGAGGACAACTAAAATTTGTTTCCTTTGGTCTTTTCTCTAAGATGGAATCAAATATAGCAGGTAGGATCATCTGTTTATGACTTTTAGAAACATATTTTTTCAGGAATATGATTCATGGGAAGAAAAGGCCACTTTCATATAAAATTACTGTGTCAGTGTTGCAAAATTTAGTGGTAATTTAAACACTGCTTCTTTGAAATACATTTGCATTAGTCAGGCTTCACCAGAGAAACAGAACTAAATATATACATAGAGAGAAGGAGATTTATTATGAGGAATTGGCTTATGTGACTATGGATACTGGTAAGTCCAAATCTACAGTGTGGGCCAGCAGGCAGAGACACAGGAGAGCTGACTGTGCAGATAAAATCCAAAGGCAGGCTGCTGGAGGACTCCCTCCTATCTGGAGGAGAGTCAGTCTTTTTGCTCCATTCAGGCCTTCAACTGGTTGGATGAGGCCCACCCACATTATGGAGGGCAATATGATTACCAATTAAAATGTTAATTAATTTCATCCAAAAAAAACCCTTGCAAAAACACCCAGAACAATATTTGACCAAATATCTGGTTATTCTATGGCCCATTCAGGTTAACACATAAAATTAACCATCATAACATTCATGTGGCAGATGGCAGTGTCTATATAGGCCTGTTCACTGAATATTGCTCTCTACAATGAAGGTTTGGAGTAAATCTCGATTGAGTAGACTACAGCTAGTTTTGTGTGAGTGTGCATAGTGCCTCACAGAGGCCAGGGTTCCAGGTCCTTCTACTGTCCATGTAACATTGAGCAAGCTATATAAAGTTTGCACACTTCAGTTTTTTTCATTTGTATTTTAGGAATAATAATAATAATACCTACTTCATGGAGTCATTGTGAAGATTAAAATTAAATGCATGTAAAGCACTTAGTACTGGGCACATAGTAAGAAGTCAACAAATGTTAATGATTGTTATAATTATTTTCATGATTTTCTTCCCATTTAGATGGTCAACATCTCAAGACAGAGAATTTCTTTTTAACCTGTCTCAGTCACCTACCATGCATAATCCGTCATGTGCATCTGATAAGTACTTATGGGTTTAACTGGTCTCAGATTCTATGACTTTCCTTTTATGATGAGAATGCCAGGGGCAAGAATACATTGTAATAGCAGAATCTGTGTTCGTGTTTTTTTTAAAGAAACAAATGTGTCAAATAGTTCATGTGGTATTGAAGTAGTGGGAAAAGCTAGACAAAATCCATGAAGCAGAAATAAGCTCTAAGTAGGCTCTGGTGGAAAAAGATAAGTTCTTTCAAAGGAATAAACACATGTGTAAATGGAAAGGTCTGGAGCACATGTGCAACATTCTGCAGGCTTCAGCTGCGTAACAAAATTGATATGAGTTCTATCAGAAGAATCTCCAGACTGTTCAGAAGCAAATTCAAGTTATATCATTCATTCTATATATATTTCAATATTGCATCATTTTATTAAGGTCTTCCCTTTTTAAAAAGCTACAATACTATCACTCTCTCCAAAGTCAGGAAAAATTCTTTAATACTACTAATACCAAGTGTTTACATTTTCCTTATTGTAATTATAAAAACTTTTTTAAAACAGTTTATTCAAATCTAGATACCAACAAGGTCCGTATGTTGTTATTGATTGATATATAATTTGAGGGCTTTTTTTCTTTATAAGTTTCCCCTGGATCTCTTTTTTAAAAACTTGCAATTTTATTGTGGAAGAAAAAGGTTATAGTCCTGCAGAAGTCCTCACTGTCTAGATTTTGCTGATGGAAAATCCATGGACTCATTAAACATATTCTAGCTGGTGTGCTTCTATAAACGAAAATCTGAGACTTGATCATATTTAGGTTTTTTTTTTGTTTTGCTTTGCTTTTGCTTTTTTGTTTTTTGTTCTGTTTTTGTTTTGTTTTGTTTTTGATGGAGAACAAAACCACCTCATAGATATTTATAAACTTCCATCAGATGGTACGTCTGGTTGTCTTCTTAGGATGAAAGTAGCCATTGTTGAGAAATACCTATATAGTGATACTCTATGATTTCTTCCTAATTTATTGGCTATAATACTATAAAAGAGAAATTTTCCCTCATGACTCTTAAGTTATCCTGAGGTACAGGTCATAATAGTATCTTTGACTATTGAAATTGTACTTTTATTAAAATTTTAGTAATTAAATTTTGTTTGACATTATATTGTAGAATCAATCATTTCTTGTCACTGTCAGCTGCTGGATTAAGTCAGTAGTATCTGATTTACAAATTTATATCATGAAATAGATGCCCATTTTCAATTGTGGTTGGTGAAGGAATGTGGTACGTAGTTTGCAAAAATGATCAACCAAAATTTTAATCTATACCCCTAATGTTGATTATTTACTCTGTACCAATGTCTCATTATTATGGATAAAGAGATAATGAATGTATTCATGTATATACCTTTTTATTTCTTTTGAATTATTTGTTTGTGATAAATTCCTCAAAGTAGAATTAATGGAACAAAGGACTTGACTATATTTATGTGTATTGTTCTTTGTTGCCATATTTCTTTCCAAGATGGTATTAATTTACAGTGCCATCAATAATAAGTACATAATTTCACTTCAACATTCACAATTGTTATAATAAAAAGATATGCTTTTTTTTTTTTTGCTATTTTAGTAAATGTAAAATGTTATTATAAAGTTGCTTCCACTTGCATTCTTTGGATTACTATCAAGGATGAACATTTTTTTGCCCAGGTTTTTTTTTTTCCAGATCTTTATTGGAATATAATTGCTTTACACTGTTGTGCTAGTTTCTGCTGTACAACAAAGTGAATCAACTGTATTTATACATATATCCCCATATCCCCTCCCTCTTGAGGCTCCCCCCCACCCTCCATATCTCACCCCTCTAGATCATTACCAATCATCGAGTTGATCTTCCTGTGTTAGGCAGTTGCTTCCCACTAGCTATCTATTTTACATTTGGTAGTGTGTAAATGTCAATGCTACTCTCTCACTTTGTCCCAGCTTCTCCTTCACCCCCACCCTGCATCCTCAAGTCTGTTCTCTATATCTGTGTCTTTATTCGTCCCCTGCCACTGAGTTCATCAGTACTATTTCTTTAGAGTCCATATATATGTGTTAGCATACAGTATTTGTTTTTCTCTTTCTGACTTACTTCATTCTGTATGACACACTCTAGGTCCCTCCACCTCACTGCAAATAACTGTCTCTTTCCTTTTTATGGCTGAGTAATATTCCATTGTTTATATGTGCCACATTTTCGTTATTCATTCATCTATTGATGGACATTTAGGTTGCTTCCATGTCCTGACTATTGTAAATAGTGCTGCAATGAACATTGGGGTGCATGTATTTTTGAATTATGGTTTTCTCAGGGTATATGCCCAGTGGCGGGACTGCTGGGTCATATGGTAGTTCTATTTTTAGTTTCTTAAGGAATCTCCATACTGTTGCCCATAGTGGCTGTATCACTTTACATTCCCACCAACAGTGAAGGAGGGTTCCCTTTTCTCCACAGCCTCTCCAAAATTTATTGTTCCAAAAGATTTTTTGATGATGGCTATTCGGACTGGTGTGAGGTGATACCTCAGTGTGGTTTTGATTTGCATTTCCCTAATGATTAGTGATGTTGAGCATCTTTTCATGTGTTTGTTGGCCACCTGTATGTCTTCTTTGAAGAAGTGTCTATTTAGGTCTTCTGCCCATTTGTGGATGGGGTTGTTTGTTTTTTTGATGTTAAGCTGCATGAGCTGCTTGTATATTTTGGAGATTAATCCTTTGTCAGTTGCTTTGTTTGCAAATATTTTCTCCCATTTGGAGGGTTGTCTCTTTGTCATATTTATGGCTTCCTTTACTGTGCAAAAACTTTTGTTTCATTAGGCCCCATTTGTTTATTTTTGTTTTTATTTCCTTTACTCTAGGAGGTGGGTCCAAAAGGATCTTGCTGTCATTTGTGTCATAGTGTTCTGCCTCTGCTTTCCTCTAAGAGTTTTATAGTGTCAGGCCTTACATTTAGGTCTTTGCTCCATTTTGAGTTTATTTTTGTGTATGGTATTAGGGAATGTTCTAATTTCATTCTTTTACATGTAGCTGTCCAGTTTTCCCAGCACCACTTATTGAAGAGGCTATCTTTTCTCCATTGTATATTCTTGCCTCCTTTGTCGAAAATAAGGAGACCATATGTATGTGGGTTTATCTCTGGGCTTTCTATCCTGTTCCATTGATCTATATTTCTCTTTTTCTGCCAGTATCATGCTGTCTTGATTATGGTATCTTTGTAGTATAGTCTGAAGTGAGGGAGCCTGATTCCTCCAGCCCATGTATTTGTAGACTATGTTTCCTTGGGTAGAAGAGAGATTTTTTCTTGAACTATTAAAAGGCATGTCTGGACAACATAACTACATAATGGGAGCACGGAATTTCAGAATCTGGTGAATTTTCAGTTTTCATAAATTGGCTTACTAGGAGTGGATATAAATATTCCTGGTTTTAATTTCCTTTTTTGTAATGGGAGCAGAGGGTACTATCTCAGGAAGGAAGATTTCCTGAGGGTTTAAATATATGATAACATTCCCTCCCATTTTTTTTCCCTGTTGGAAAACCCGGTGGATTTAACAATAGTCCTGCGCCCATCCAGTTACAAGTCAGTGTATTGCCTGCTCCCCTGGGAAGGTGACTTTGTAAGCCAAACAGTGGCTCTGGCCTAATCCACAGAAGCAAGTAAGTAGAGGCAGCAGCTCTAGAGAAAGCATTTACAGAGTAGCTACCTGGACCTGGCTGTAGGCTAGACCAGGTGTACTACTCAGGGTTCTCAGTGTCAGCAACCAAATTGACCTGAACTGATTTAAAACTGATGAGGATTTTTGCTTATCTGTTTTGAACAGTGTGCTGGCCTTAGCAATTTTCTTAACCCATAGAGACACAATCACAGTGAGAGAATGCCCAGTTGACAGTGATTTTATGCCTCCCATGGATTTCACTTCTAGGACTTTTTTTTTTAATTTTATTTATTAATTTATTATTTTTTGGGGGGTACACCGAGTTCAATCACCTGTTTTTATACACATATCCCCGTATTCCCTCCCTCCCTCGACTCCCCCCCCACCCTCCCTCGTGTCCCCCCCACCCTCCCCGTCCCAGTCCTCTAAGGCATCTTCCATCCTCGAGTTGGACTCCCTTTGTTATACAACAACTTCCCACTGACTATCTGTTTTACAGTTGGTAGTATATATATGTCTGTGCTACTCTCTCGCTTCGTCTCAGCTTCCCCTTCACCCCCCGCCCCCCCCAAACCTCGAGTTCTCCAGTCCATTCTCTGTATCTGCGTCCTTGTTCTTGTCACTGAGTTCATCAGTACCTTTTTTTGATTCTGTATATGTGAGTTAGCATACATTATTTGTCTTTCTCTTTCTGACCTACTTCACTCTGTATGACAGACTCTAGGGCTATCCACCTCATGACATATAGCTCCATCTCATCCCTTTTTATAGCTGAGTAATATTCCATTGTATATATAGGCCACATCTTCTTTATCCATTCATTTGTTGATGGGCATTTAGGTTGCTTCCATGTCCTGGCTATTGGAAATAGTGCTGCAATAAACATGATGGTACATAATGTTTCTTTGGGGATTATGGTTTTCTTTGGGTATATACCCAGTAGTGGGATTACTGGATCATATGGTAGTTCTATTTGTAGTTTTTTAAGGAACCTCCAAATTGTTTTCCATAGCAGCTGTACCAACTTACATTCCCACCAACAGTGAAGGAGAGTTCCCTTTTCTCCACACCCTCTCCAACATTTGTTGTTTCCAGATTTTGTGATGATGGCCATTCTGATCAGTGTGAGGTGATACCTCATTGTGGCTTTGATTTGCATTTCTCTGATGATTAGTGATGTTGAGCATCTTTTCATGTGTTTGTTGGCCATCTGTATGTCTTCTTTGGAGAAATGTCTATTTAGGTCTTCCGCCCATTTGTGGATTGGGTTATTTACTTTTTTGGTATTAAGCTGCATGAGCTGCTTGTATATTTTGGAGGTTAATCCTTTGTCCATTGTTTCATAGGCAATTATTTTTTCCCATTCTGAGGGTTGCCTTCTAGTCTTTTTTACGGTTTCTTTCACTGTGCAAAAGCTTTTAAGTATCATGAGGTCCCATTCGTTTATTCTTGATTTTATTTCCATGATTCTAGCACGTGGGTCAAAAGGGATCTTGTTTTGATGTATGTCTAGGACATTTTTTAAAAAAGTTTTTAGCTGATTTTACTTCTACTTAATCCCCAAACAGTAGAATGCACAATGACTTCTAGGAAATTTAATCAATTGTTTTCCTTAGTATACAATAGACTTTTCTTTCTTTAATTGGCACCTGAGTGCCCAATTAAATAATAATCATACTAATTAAAAAAGTAATAATAACATGTAATTAGCTTTCAAAAACTAGTGAACTTATCATGATATTAGGCATTAGGAAACCCTAATTTTAAACCTAGCTTGATGCACTCTATTTCCATGCTATTTCTTCCATTTCTAAAACTAATGTGAAACTGGAAATGATATCAAAATAATTAATAGTTAAAAGTTTAGTAATCACTCACAGGTAGTAGTACCTGCCATAATGAGATACTCTTGAAGAATCAGAAATAAGATTGTCCTATGGGTTTTGAAACAAAGATCAACACTGAGATGCACCTTAAAGAAACAAAATAGCCTGCTACCGAGTTAATACAGTAAGAATGGTAGGAAGACTTGGTCTGCCCCAAAAATATACGAAAATGAGATTCACAATGTAAACACTGACAGAGCCCAGTCAATTTGTGTCTTGAAGAAAGAAAACCCAGGCAGCTTCTACTTAGTATCTGGTCTGCCTGGTAGGTATTTTCTTAGAGCAGAAATGTATGCATTGGGCTAACTTAACATAATGCCATTAAATATAAGTTTCTCATAAATACCTCCTTTTCTAAGCCTATGCTCCTCAAGGTATCTTCTGATCGTTTAATTTCTTATGGGGTTTTCATTCAGAGAATGAGAGGAAGAAAAATTAAACAATGGACTCCCTGATCCCTGAAGGTTTTACTTCTCAATGTAAATTAATAAAGTACCTTTCTGATCTCATATATCAGTCTTTTGGGAGGTTTGCTAAATTGAACATCCCCAGTCTGATCAAATTCAAAATATTGATGAAACATTTTCTAATCTGGAACATTTGGAAAAGACTCTGTGGAATAGTTAAATTCTCCAAGTCTTCCCCAGGTAATCCCCTATGCATTTATAAGTGTCAAACAAACCTTTTCTATTCCAAATTGTCTACACCCTTACTAATGAGCACAGTGCACTCCAGGTCAGTTACAGAATGTAAACAGAATGGTGGATGCACAGGGATGACATCCAGAAATTAACTTCCTTTTCTGTCTTCAGGTGAAACAGGCCTCACTTGCCCCACCTCCCTTGATCTCTATGGTAGCAAATACAGCTCCTAGCACATAGTAGGACCTCAATTAATATATGTTGAAATGATGGCTGCTCTTGTGCATGTTTGATGGTCTCTCACAAATGATAAGGAGGCAACTCGCCATTTTGGGAGTATTTTCATGACTATGTATGACTGGACAACTTAGTCTCAGAGTGTGACCCTAAAGACAACAGAACTTCCCACAAATTGACAGAACTTCCCACAAATTGGGTGACCTTTTTTTTTTTTTTTTGTTTTTGGCACACGGGCTTAGTTGCTCCGCGGCATGTGGGATCTTCCTGGAGCTGGGACCGAACCTGTGACCTCTGCATTGGCAGGCGGATTCTTAACCACTGCGCCACCTAGGAAGCCCACCTTTTTTTTTTTTAAAACAAATACTCCTCAGGTTCCCAGGGGCAAAAAACAATGCAAAGAAATGAGGATCATACACCCTGCTCCAGGAAGATCCCACATGCTGTGGAGCAACTAAGCCCGTGCGCCACAACTTTTGAGCCTGCGCTTTAGAGCCTGTGAGCCACAACTATTGAGCCCATGTGCTGCAACTACTGAAGCCCATGCACCTAGAGCCCGTGCTCCGCAACAAGAGAAGCCACAGCAATGAGGAGCCCGCGCACCACAACGAAGAGTAGCCCCTGCTCACCGCAAGTAAAGAAAGCCCGTGCGCAGCAAGAAAAGACCCAACACGGCCAATAAAATAAATAAATAAACTTATAAAAAAAGAAAAAAAAAAGAAATGAGGATCACACAGTCACCACCAGCTCAGGGCCTCTCTGGGGTACTTACTAGTGATTCAGCCCTCCCTTTCCAAGTCCCTTCTGCCTTCCATTAGGGTCCCAGGGGATTCTCACCCCGCCTTGCTCCAGCCCTCAGCAACCACAATACCTCCTAATTTGGCTGCTCCTCACCAATTCTGACCTCCCTGAGTTGAATGGTGAGGAATAGCTCCAGCTTCAGGTGTGTTCCTACAACGGAGCTCAGATCCTGCCTGTAGCCACCCTGAACCTGTGAAAAGGTGACCGTGGGGCAGGCTGCATCCCTTCCTAAATGCTACAGTAGGTCCCAGGATTCACCATCACCAGAGAGCTGTGTGGCCACACACAGCCTTAGGGCCCCAGGGGTTGCTAAGAGCCCAGGAGAGAGAACAGGCAGGTGTCTCATCCCTGCTGCTGCTTTGGGTTGAGGTTGCTTAGTGCTGCTGCAAGCTGACGTCCCACAGGGTTCAGATAGAGCCAAAAGCCCCACTGCAAACTTGAATGGACCAAGAGATAGGCTCAGGCTGCTGTCCCCGAAAAAGCCAGACTGGGACCTCAGTTAAGAAACCTTCTTGGCCCTGCCTCGAATGCCACAAATGTGTATCTTCCAAAGGTCTTTGTGCTTATATGGATAAAATGTACTGCTTCCCTCACCACATCTAGGGAATTTCTGCTTTTCCCCTAGTCACATTTTCCTGTTTTGGCACAGGGGTGAGGGGTATCCAATCCTGGGAGGCCTATTGCATTTTGCTAAATAAAAGTGAACTTTGTAGGGTGTGTTGATTCACATGTGGGTGCTAAGCACAGCCTTTAAAAGATACATAGCATTGTAATAGTAGCATTTGAATTTCCTTTAACACTAAGGATGGGGTTGAGTAATGACCTGGACATTTATGTATGCTAAATTGGAGGCTAGCTCTTTCTTAGAAATGTAAAGACATAATAGATGAGACACATAAGTAGTGAAGCAAAATATAATGCCAAGAGTTTTCAACATTTGGTATTTGGATTTTGGACATTAAAAATATATAAAAGTAAACATAGTTTAAAAGTATATAAAATGTTACTTTTGTAACTTAAAATTCTTGGTTAGGTTGAATACCAAATTATGTGAATTAAATTGGATGCAGTGGATTAAAAGATCAATCAGGGCCAAGCAAATATTGCATAATCACAGCTTTTCTAGCTACTAAATGATTACTGTACTCATGTTGTAAGACTGCGGGAAATAATATGAAAACTGGTGAAAAATTTTAAGAAAAACAAAGAATAACTCCAAAAAGGAATTTTATAATCTGGGAAATCCCCTAGTTTGTCAAATAGTGCAAAAGAAAATTAAATTTATAAATATAATTGCATCTGACAAATTCCTGACTATAAATCCAGAGAAGGCACAATATAAAGGAAGTAATAAAAGAATCAAATCAATTCTAGCATCCTTGAAGCAATTTGAATCTTGATTACTTGTCATTGATAACTTACAATCCAATGGTATATTTTTTCATATCTGGGAGTTTATATTAGAGATAAATCATATTTTTGGCTAAATTCGCAAGCAGGTAATAATCTTTCCTTAGTGAAGTACATCAGCTCACATCTTGAGTCTTCTAAAAGCTTTCTCAGACTACACAATTTAACATTTCCTCAGATTGTGGTTATAAAAAATAAAAGAGCTATTTTAAAATCATCTGCTTATTTTTCCTAAAGTAGACATTCAAAACAGGATAATTTACTGGATTTGAGGTTTGTGGATTTTGAGCCTCAGCTGTGTCTTGGCACTCAACATTAAATCAGTTAATTACCCAAACTGCCAATCTCATTTTACAATGACCATAAAGTCTCCAGTGAACAGTTAGTGGTCTAGTGGTTTGGAAAAGGTAGGTGAGATGAAGTGAAATTCTACTGAACTTACCTACAACTAAAATTAACATTATTTTCCTCTTAGCTTCATTTCAGGTACAATAGTAAAGTTCAGCAGATTATTTTTTTTACTCCATAAGGTAGCAATCTTCACCATTACTATGAGGGAAGTGTATCCAAGGGCATCAACCACCTAGGGAAGCCCAGGGCCGGAACCGAGGGTCTTACTTTCGGTTTTGAGTTAATTTTCCCCCCACATTTTGATGGTAAGCTCAAAGCTAATTTGCATTACTGATTAATCTATATAATACCATGAGTTCTGTTGTAACCTTAAAGGGATTTTTCCACTCAAGTAATCCTGAGAGAACAAAGGTTGCTATCACATTAACTTTTTTTAAACAGAAAACTGTTTAAAGCTGTACTCACAGTTAATCAGATTGTACACCATTATTAAATACAAAGTGTGATACGTAACTTTCTGGCTTCTGTTGATTCACTAGCTTTCAAAGGCCTCACTCTATTGGAATGATGAAATAAAGGTAACTGCAGAGAAGGAAGCTGAAACTAATTGGGGATACAGAGGAGAAAGACAGGTGAGAGCAAGATACTGAAGATCTCTTATCCACAAAGATATTGTTGGAGAAAAATGCAAAGAAGTAACACAGACTTTAAGCCTCTCAGCACTGTATGTTCACAAAAGATGTCTTTTACACAACAATTATTTTCTCTGAGCACCATATTGAGGAGTTCTCCCCATTTGTTAATAATTAAATTTGTTATGAAGAAACATTCTCTATTAGTTACAAGAATGTATAGTGTTAAATAGTGTGATTATTATATCACACAAACTGCATCTCTCTATAAGTAGCCGCATTTAATCTAATTAAGCATAGTTTTACTCTCAGTTTAACATTTAATCAATAGAAATTTGAGACAGGTGCATAAGGAGGAATTAAAGAGCTGTATTTGCTCACTTCTGGCAATTATTATTAATTATTAATAATATTAAATGAATATTAATAGTAAAATTAATAAAGCATCAAAAGTATATTAAAACTGGTGATCAATAGCAGCAAATGCCCCACTTTGAAGAACACAAGTACTTTCTGTCATTCTCCCAGGTTGGATTCAGTGATACATCTTCTTGGACTCTGACCCAAGGAGCAGGGAGAGGCTCGGAACTGGGATTCTGGGAGAGGGCAGACAAGGCAAGAGAAAGAAGGGAAATCCAGGAAGAAGACGCTCCCAGGTTCCAAGTGGAGACAGAGTCCATCTATACAATCTACAAGAGCCCCTGTGAGAACTATTAAGACCCTGAGACATTCATGTGTCCATGGTCTGGCCTCAAATAAGAAGAGGTTCTTTCTGGTACTGGACCAGCACACCCACCCTGATGCTGAGGAGCATGAGAGCATGTTTAGGGGTCAGTAATGGATTCATTTTAAGGAAGATAATGGGGACAATATCGAAACTGCAAATGAAGTACTGTATCAGAGTTTAAATAGCAACTTGATAAAACAACAGATGGAGGTCAAACTGATGGATGCAGCCTAAAAACTGGCATCTCTCCCAATATACTATTTAATTAATTAACACAGAAGAAAAGTTGCATTTTCTTGTCTGGCATATCAAAACAATTCAATAACGTAAAAACAAAAAATTCAATAAAGTAAAAACAGAATTCTAATGCAACCTTCTGGAGCACTCACATTCATTAAAGCAG
Organism: Hippopotamus amphibius kiboko; assembly: GCF_030028045.1. Classification (NCBI taxonomy): domain Eukaryota; kingdom Metazoa; phylum Chordata; class Mammalia; order Artiodactyla; family Hippopotamidae; genus Hippopotamus; species Hippopotamus amphibius. The sequence goes on from NC_080191.1 coordinate 158,051,662, forward strand.
TCATTAATTACTGAGTTGGACTAAGGCCTATTCATTAGAATTCACATACATTATTATATTATTCAAGGTTAAATTAGATTTACATCTTTCTGCACAGGTACATTAATGAAAACAACATGTAATAATACAGAGGAAAACATATACGTATATGTGTGTTTGAAAAGTTGTTTACCTTTCCTATCGTTGTTGTGAGAGATTTTTTTTCCCTTTTTTTGCCACAGGACAGTGGAAAGTCACAGAGTGATGCATCTAACAGTAATCTCCCCTTTATTTACAGTGATAATATTGATCTGATATATTGACTGAATTGAATTTCCGGTCATGCTGGTGAATTCACTGAGTTACCTCCTCTCTCCTGTCCTGTTTTGGGGGTGGAAATGCACGTTTTCTTCTGTGTAAAGCTAACAACCACCTCTAAGGATTAAGTCTATGACTTTACACTCATCAATAACTCTGAATAAAAATCAAATGAGCTAAGTAATAAGACATGCACACATTACCTCCCCATCTCCTCCCATCCTGGCACACAGATACACACATACATGCATAAATACATATACACACCGACAAATCATCAGCCCTGCTTTGTGCAGATAAGGTGCAGTCTCCTTTTCTGCAGACAGGATGTTTCTTCATGCAAGGTCACTGAGTACGTATATGATGACTGGCAACAAACACTGCTCCATCTAAAAAAGTTACCACGTGCCAGTTAAAACTTTGAAGAACTGGTCAGTGAACAGGTATGAACTTGGAGGTGACAGAACTAAGACATTTTTAAATTTTATCGTCTTATATACCTTCTTTACTCTATATACCAGTAATTTTTGAATATTTTCACATATAATATTTTTACTATATTTAAGATGACAGTCATAAAATTGTGTTACTTTAATAACTTAATTCTAAGATGGTGCTCAGGCCTTAAACTGAACTCCTTGAGTGCAAGGTGTATGGGAATGGTAGCCCAGGCACCTAGCACAATGACTAGCATTTGCTTAATGTTCAAAAAACATTTGTTAAATAACTGAATGGTGGCAGAAGAGGTGAGGGGGGAGGGAAAGAGCTAGAATGTAGCATCTGGACCAGAATAGGAAAGTCCTTAGTAAGATTTTATGAATGGGTCCTATAAAACTATCAATAATATATTGACTATAATGACAGATTTATGATGTATTTGACTAGGAATTATCTAGAGGAAATGAATTTACCAGAATATCAACATTAAATAGTCTATAAAGTCTTTGAGTAAATCAATACTGTAGAAGAAAATATATTATTTCATTTGTCTTTCTCAGCTAGTAAGTCATCATCTTCTTTTATCCCTTTTGTACTCACAAAAGTCCAATTTACCACTCTAGAAGATACGCTGATTTATGCATTAGTCTTTTAAAAGTTGTTTACATTTTACAGAAGAGCTGGCCAAGCAAACAAATATTTGAGCTCTTGAACTTCACAAACTGAGACCCTGCCCTACAGAAGACTACAGTGTCATAAGGAAGACAGACATTAAAGAGATTTCTGCAAGCAATTACATGATTACCAGTGTGCAAAGTACTTGGAGAGGTATGGGACACTGGGAATGCTTAATGGGGAGAGTGCAGAGTTGGATGGCTGACTCAAAACTTGTTTGGGGCACCAGCAGAGGCTCAAGGAAAAAAAAAAAGAGAAAGAGAGAGAGAGTAGGGTGGCATGTATGAGAGAGAGAGAGAGAGAGACAGGGCGGTAATTTGAATCAGAAGAAAATCTAGAAAGAAGTTATTCAGGATATGTATACATTTTGTTGTATATTATTTCAAAAAAAGGTAAATGTTTCACACTTTTGTGTGTGTTTGAATTCATATTTAAGGAGGAGGGGTGGCAGCCACTGAGATCTTTTAAGTGCTTAGGGTTTATGTGTGTCTTAACCCAGCTCTACAAGGGAACCTGACCTTCTCTGAAGGGTAACTTTTAAGCTGAGACTTAAATGATGAAGAGGAATTAGTCAAGTAAGACGGAAGAGGATATCAGAAGAGATTTCCAAACAGAGGTACATGCAACATGTGAAATGACCCAAATGTGGCTGAGACCATGGCCCCATTCATCTCTTTCCTCTCCTCTGTAGGGAGTTACTTCCAATGGCTGACTCAACCAGATCCTGTCTTATTTGCACAACAAATGGCCCTCTTGCTGTGAGAGCCATGTCAGGATATTAACCACAGGCAAGTGCACAATCACAGTAACATAGATACAGAGTTCAGTTTGGTACAGCTTTATTTATGTAACAAAAAAATTTCTTTACACATACTATGTGCCAGGCCCTAGGTTACTAGAGGATTTCCTACTCTGGGTTTTTGTAGGGTCACTGCCAGATCTCAGCTGTCCTCTCACCGGACTCCCAGAGAAGTATGGCTTCACCTCCTGGTTGAATTCTGTTTCTGCCCCAGCATCCTATCTCCCCTGACCCCAAACCAACCAGCCACTGTCTTCAGTCCATCCCACAGCCCTTCTTCTCAGCCTCCCTGAGCACTAAGGCAGCAACAGGCTTTATACCTGTTATCCAGGATTATCCAGGATTCTGCCCCACTCTAACCTCACCTGCTCTCTGATATCCCCTTGCTGTTAGAACTGTGAATCTCCCAGACAATTCTTTAGTGGAAAGCTGTTACCAAAAACCCCTCAAACAAGCAGTCACTTTCTTCCTGTTTCCCATACAGGAATCTCTTTGAATTAGTATTTCTCAATACTTAACCTCCAACCCATTCTACTTCTTGCAACCTTAACGAACATTGTTCTCTTTGACTCAGCATGTTTTCTTCTTGCTCACATTTTTTTCTCCTCCTTTCACATACTGCCTAACCTGGCTTCAGCCTTTACTCATTGTTTTGTTTCCTTCCAGTTAATCTCCTACTCATACAAATTAACATCTACACTCATTGTAAAGTAGTGAAAAACATATGTAATTGTGGTGGCAGTAAAGGAAATCACATAATCTTCAGATTAGATTATTTGGGGCTCATTGTTACCTTAAAACTAATCTTTATGAAATAAAATGAATGATTGTCTTATATTTTCCTTTATCCCTTCTATTCAGAAAAGATTGAAGATGGCTTAACAAAATACACAAAGTATAATAAGATATAAAGGAGATGGAGTAATGAGCCAAAAGGAAACTAAAAGTAGGCAAAATAAGAAGTCAGGGTAAGAGTAATTCACAAAATGTACACTGTAGAGTCTGGGCACTTGCCATAAATAAGCCTCTGAATTTTTAAAGTAACACAACAACAACAGAAGGAAGCACATTTAATTACATAATTCAAAATGCTCAGAAGCTTATAAAACAAACTAGTTGCTCAAGAGAAGCAGAGTCATTTGTGATAATGAATTTCTGCAGGCTCTCGCCAAGAGAACACAGTGTGATAAGTGAGTGGTGCTCCCAGCGGCACCTCCACAGCAAAAGCAGTCACGGGGTTCCTGAGACTGCTTCTCCTACCGTCTCTAGGCTTAGGCTGTTCATATGATCTTAAACTGCAGTTCAGTAAAAGCAACCATAGCAGGAGCCAAAACAAGACTATCTACAGACGGATTTCTGATCATTTTTCTTTAATCTAAAGATAAAATTGACATCACCATAAGAGAGTACACAGTCCTCAGGAAATCCTCCATTAACATTTCTTCTCCCAACTGAGCATTTCTGATAAATCTGCAAATCAGAAATATGTGCTGGCAATTCAGGGCATATTCACTTCCATTAGTACTCAGCAGAACTGGGGATGGGGTTAACGTGGTTTTATAAAAGTTAAGGAAACAGATGGGAACTGAGGAAATATTTGTGAGCTAAGCCAAGATTTTCCTCAGAAAAGAATTCTGGATCTATTCTAATACAGATAAAAGGGCAAATGCCAAGATTTTGCCATTGAGCACAACTGTGATGGTTTAGCCTAGAAACATCTATGAAGTAGATGTTAACAGACACCGCCCTATGCAGTTTTTTCCCATTTTTTTATTGTGGTAAAATACACATATAAAATTTATCATCTTAACCATTTTTAAGGGCACAGTTCAGAACATATTTATGTTTTACATACTTTGACTTTTTAAGAAAGATCATTCTATGGATGCTAACTCTCACAGTGGCTTTGAGTTTCAGTTCTATACAAGCATAAATAGCCAGAAAGTAAAACTGTGTCCATGTAACGCAGTCCACAACTGACATCTGTTGAGAAGTTTTCAAGAAAAGTTGCAAATACGTAATGTGAAATTGTTCCCGATGAATTTCTTTGCAAGGTGATAACATATATAATCCTGGTCAATACTGGAAAAAGTTTGCCTGAAGTCTGTTTTTTCTTTGCCTAAAGTCTGGTCTGGAAATTCTGGAATGATAGTTAACCAGAAGGAAACTGCTTTTTAAGCATAATAATTTATAATATACTAGATTTATGATTTTGAGAAAGTAGATAGCTGTCCTTTTAAAAATGAGAGCAGAGTCTAGGGCCCATCTGATGGCTTCATCAACATAGAAGTAATTAAAGCAACAGATTGGCAAGGCTCATTGTCCTCCAATCAGACTGAACCGTGAAGAGTTCTGAGAAGCACACAACAGAGTGCCCTGAGTCTAAAGGATGGGGACCAGTGGTCTTACTACATAGCTTAGGATCTACTAAAATCATTCAGTATACTTTGCTTTACATCACTTTGATATTCCAGAACTACATATTTTTTCCCTAACTACTCAGTTATTGGCATTAATTTTTTAAATAAATTTATTTATTTATTGGCTGTGTTTGGTATTCGTTGCTGTGCATGGGGTTTGTCTAGTTGCGCTTTGTTGCGGTGCACGGGCTTCTCATTGTGGTGGCTTCTCTTGTTGCAGAGCATGGGCTCTAGGCACGTAGCTGTGGCGCACGGGCTTAGCTGCTCCGCAGCATGTGGGATCTTCCCAGGACCAGGGATTGAACCCGTGTTCCCTGCATTGGCAGGTGGACGGACTTTCAACCACTGTGCCACCAGGGAAGTCCCAGCATTAATTTACTAATTCATTTAACAAACATCTATTGAGTACCTTTTAGACACTATGGGTTCCAAAACGAATGAGCCAGGAATCATGACCTTAACAAGCTCACAGTCTGCGCTTTTTACTGATAGTCCAAGATGTTCTGATCAAGAAAAATATCCCTCTTTGGGACTTCCTAGGTGGTGCAGTGGTTAAGAATCTGCCTGCCAATGCAGGGTACACGGGTTCGATCCCTGTCCCAGGAAGATTCCACATGCTGCAGAGCAACTAAGCCCGTGTGCCATAACTATTGAGCCTGCACTCTAGAGCCCGTGATCCACAATTATTAAGCCCATGTGCCGCAACTACTGAAGCCCATGCACCTAGAGCCTGTGCTCTGCAATGAAGAGTAGCCCCTGCTCACCACAACTAGAGAAAGTCTATGAGCAGCAACAAAGACAACACAGCCAATAAATAAATTATTTATTTAAAAAAGAAAAAGAATATCCCTTTTCATATTTGTTATACCTAAGAATCTCTACTACAGCAAACTAGGAGATTAATTTATAAAACACATCTCACAAGTATATTTAGCACCCAATTATGTTAACAAGTTACTCAAGCAAAAGAACCATACTTACCATTAATTCAGTGGCTGTTGTGTAATACTGTTATTCTCTTGGAAGGTCTGTCACCTCACTTGAAATGGCTTAAGTTTCAGGTTTCCTTGTCGGTCACCAGAGCACAACTTCCTATAACATGCTTTACTTCTGGCTCTTTGCCAGTCCAGCACTTTTGAACTTGATGTTTCATTGTAGCAATAATTTCCTATCTGACCTTTCCTCTCTATTCACCCTATCACATATAATGTCTATGGACTAACACTCTGATTTCTTCCTGTCATTTCATTGTTCAGAAAATTCCAGTGATTGCTGAATTTCCGGTAAACTCCTGTGACTAGCCAGAAACTCTCCTAATACTACACCTCCTCTTACTCACCCAACACCACCTTTTATTACTCCTAATTAGTTGTACCTCAAGCATCTTTAGCTTTCTGCAGTTCTTCCTGCTGGAAAGCCTTTCCCTCCCACCTTCTTCCTCGCATTTCAAGTCCAGCTCCTTTCTTCTGAACTATCCTCAACTGCTACTGCCAACATCAGTTTTCTGAAGTTACTAACTATTATTGGTATAGTTCTTTAGAACTTAATCTCATACTGCCTTGGACTGTTATTTAACTGATTCCTCTCTGCAACTTCTCTTTCCAGCAAGACTGTAAACTCCCCAGAGAGAAGGGGCTCACCTTAAAAGTTTCACTTGTGTCTCCACCTAATTTTAGGCAGTTGTTATGCATACATTTGGTGTTTAATACATTGAATAAATAGCTATGGAATGAATGAATTACCACTGACTGCAAATACATTCTCCTTCTTTCCTTTGCAGCTGGTGCTTGCCTTAAGTCCTGTGTATTCCGATCTCAATGTTTTTAAACCTTTCCAACCACAACCAATAGGAAGACGTTCTTTTTATATTGTGATCTGATGTGTGTGTGCGGGCACAAGTGCACACAAACACACACACACACCTGAAACAAAAGTTTCACAAAACAATACATATTATTTATACTAAGCAATATATTCTATTTTCTATTCTGTTTTTTAAAGGCAGTGATCATGACACACTAAATTGATTTCATCACCACTAAAGAGTTATAATCTATAGTATAAAAATACGGTTTTATGCTTCTTTGATTAATATGAGGTGCATAATATTGCTCTTGAAAAATGCTTAGACCAAAACACTGCATGAGTACTCACTCTGTTACTGACACCTTGAGCTACAATTATTATCTTTACACAGTAATCTTGAGATAATTTACCGTATTCCACCATAGCATTTAGAATCAATTCCTCCCACTTTCATCTTTTGAAAATTGGGACAAAGTTAAATAGCAATATACAAAATGTCCTCTAGATTTCTATTTCTTATCTTGACAAACTTGAGTGGTACATAAATAAAATTTTCAAGGCCTAATTTAATCAGACCACTTGCAGATGAATAAAAGTAGGTATGTTCATATTTTTGTTTCTTCATAATATCTTAAAATCATGAGCTTTTATTGCCTTACCATCCAGAATCTGAATCCCAGCTCTGCCACGTTACTTAATCTGAGCAAGTTACTTAACCTGAGCCTCCATTTCTGCATCCACACAGTGGGAATGTAGTATCAACTTCAAATGATTGATGGGGATTAAATTAGACCATGCAAGTAAAGAGCTTATTACAGGACCTGGGACACACAAGTTCTCCATGAATGGTAGTAATGTTTTATCATTATAACAGGTAAGTAAATGTATCTCAAGACTTCCTTTTACGGTCATAAAGCAAGGTTCAGTCATAAGAACAAAAGTGAGATTACTTTTTCTCTTTAAATATCTAGCTAATTTTTATAGTTGGATTATATATAATGTAAAATTCCACTTCTGGTTTTACAGATCATAAATACCCCTAAGGAAAGGCTCTATTTGTGGTGCAGGGTAATCATTATATAATAAGGAATGTCTATTGAAACTAAACGACTGTGTATATATATATACGCAAAAACTTGCCTAGTTTTGCTAATCTCATTTAGATTTCTGTTTTCGCTTAATTAAAAAAAATTCTTTTTTACTCTTGTGTGTTGAAAAGTGACGTGTGCTTTAATTCCGCAAAATACTGCACACAACACACATACATAACACTCAAGATGTATAGGGGCTTGCTTTTGATTAAAGCGAGACCCGTCGCTTCATTTCGGCCTTCCAAGTCAAACCTTTATTCCGGCTGCTTTTATATTCCTTCTTACCTCTATTTTCCACACCCTTATGTTACCTAAGTCTTGCTACTTATGAGGTATTTTTGATTGCGGGAGTTCGGCAGTTAACAGTAAACAACTACCTTCCCACCGAAAGTATTTTCCCCCTAACCTGTCCGATTGAGCACTGCAAGGCAGCAGATCTTGTGTATTCTCCCGGCAGCACTGGTTCACATCTAACCAGGCACAGGGCAGTTGCATCCTCTTTCAAAATTACTGAAAAGAAGTGCTCAAGATTCCCCCAGCCGCAGCGCAGTCGTTTGCTAAAGAGAGCTGCGTTAAGTGTTGAGACAAAGGCTTTGACAATTTAATTGACCCGAAACGGAAGACCTCTGGGGATTAACTTTCACTGCGCTCCTGACCGTGCGTATGCGTGTTGGGAGGCTGGGGGAACCAAAGAAGGCAGAGAGCCAGAAGCGGACCTGCAACAGGAGGTAGAAGCGGAGCAGTCGGCCATGAGCTGCACGTTCAGCAGACAGACACACGGACGCGCCTTAATCCCACCCGCGACACGAGGGGAAGGGGCAGAGCGCAGATGCCGCGTTTGGGAGCGCAACCCCCTCCGCCCTCGCCTCCTTCCCCGCCCACAAGGCTGAGCGGGGGCCCTCCGGCCGCAAGCCCCTTTCGTCACGTCCGGGGGCGGGCCGCGGCGCCGGGGGCGGGCCCGGGTGGGGCCGGGGGCCGGGGGCCGGGAGCGGGGCTGTGGCTGGGCTGCGGGTGCCAACGGTCAATAATGAAGGTGGCTGTGGCGCGGCAGCAGGCTCAGCTGCGCCGGGCGGGGGCGGCGCCGGCGCCGCGCCTGTAGGACCTCGCGGCCCGCGCGGCGAGATGGGGCCCCGGCGCGGGGAGTGAAGCGGCGGCGGCGGCGAGTGGAACTTCAGCCGGAGGGGCTCTCCCGCTTCCCCCGCTGGCTCGTCGACCTGCACCTGCAGCCCCTCGCCCCCTCCCCCCGCGTCCCGCGGGACCGGAACGGCGAGAGCAGGGTTATGTGGCGCTGGGTCCGGCGGCAGCTGGTAGGTGCCTCCGCCCCTCACCTCCCGGACCTCGCTCCCGCGCGGCCTCGCAGGCCCGAGTGGCGGGGAAGGGCCGGCAGCGCGGCGTCGCGAGGCCGGGGCGCCGACTCCGGGCTAGGCCGCAGCGGCGGCGGCGGGCGCGGGCCCGGGAGCCGGCAGAGCCCAGCGCAGCCCCGGCACATGTCTCGCCGCCGAGCCCGGGTCGCCGAGGCTGGCGGCGGGAGGCTGCCGCTTCCTGCCCGCGCTTCTCGGTTACTGCCTCCTCGGCGCGCCTGGGAGGCTGTGCCCAGAAGTGGGTCGAGAGCCGTGTCGGCGTCCCCCCCGAGGAACTCGGGCGAGGGCACAGAAGGAGTAGGTTTGGGGGAGAGAAGAGAGGCTCGTGTCTCCTGCCTTGAATAATTTGGGACACGTTTGAGTGAAGGGGAGGAGGAGGACTTGTCTCCGGCCCCCTCTCCTCGCTGTTTTCAAGGTTACGTTGATTATCAAGGAGGAGGGTAACCTATCTAGTTTAACCCCTCTCAGCGAAAGAAATTACACCCGAGGCCTGGGTGAGGGAAAGAAAGACTATCCCAGCACCCGGTCTAGTTTCGGAGAAAAGTACGATAGTTACGAAGGACTGTTAGCCTTCCTACCTTGTCCTCAACCCACCCCAAGTGAAACTTTTGGAATGCGAGCCTACTTTTTTCCGTTCTCCTCGAGGCAGTTTGAACGCGATCGGTTTGACACCAATGGTTAACTTTTCAGTTTTACTGAAACATCTGGAAAAAAAAAAGAATCTTAGAAGAGGGTTATTTAAGGCACCTAAAAAGCGCCACCTTTCTCAGAATTAATTCACAGAGAAAACTTTCTTGCCTGCTGGCAGCTACAGCCCCCAAAATAAAGCACTAAGGTAACGTGACAGTTAGGACTGAAATTGCTCCTGGCTGAAGAAGCCTAACCTTATCTCCATGATAAGGTCTGTTACTGGTTGCTGCTTAATTTCTAAATCGCATTAGTAGTTAAATGCTGCTTCGGTGTTTTCATTTACTAATTTAAAAGGCAGTGAAGCAAAAATGGTTTCTGTGGGACTGTAAAGATTTTGTGGGACCAAAACATTGATAAGTCTTTTTCCTTGCTCTAGAAGTGCATTTTTATGTTTAAACTAATGGTATGCTGTTTCAGAGCCAGCCTTCTGTTAATTCATTTGGCAGTGGGCATCATTCTCGAAAAATATCTTATAAATAAAACTAGAACTGTCTGCCACTCCCTCAAACAAATGTTAGCTCTCTATTTTTAGGTAATTGTGAATTCAGAGATCCCAGATATATGCCTTATTAGGAAATCAAGCTAATGATGTCATTATAAGACCAAATTATTGCAATACTTTGGTTTTGTTGCAGTAAGCCGCAGCTGGGTAACTTGACTAAAATAGAAGTTAATTATTTCAGGTCTGATCTCATGCTTTTGATTTGCCCATCTTCATGTATATGTCTTGTTTACCTGATGGTGTTTTTGTGTGCTAGTGGTTCAAAGTTTTTTCTAGTAGATTAAGACACCACTTCTCAGTATTAGGGTTTTTTTTTTTTATTAACCTGAATAAAATCCTGATTGTGTAACCATTCTCATCTTCAAGACAGGCAATCTGGTAATGTTTTTTTAAATGGCTTCAGCTGAACACAACTAAAAGGAAGGGCAGGAAGTTGAGTGGTTAATTTACAGGACAGCTGTCTTATGGGGTGGTTAACAAGTTGAACAAGTTGCTGTGCATAAGAAATGTTATCTGACATTAGTCGCTCACTTCACTGGTTTTACCTTTAAGTTATCAGATCTTCCAAGTATGTAATCAGACCTGTGGCCATGTAGGACTTTGTCTCTCTGATTAAGTTTGTACAGTCACTTAAATTATACATTAAGGATAGTGGGTACACAGAGTAATGAAAAGTGTATTTTACTATCCAAGTCATGAACAGCCATTCTAGTTACTACACCAGGAATTATTCACTTCAGAGTCTAGTTTCAATTATACTTCCATTTGCTCAGTGGATTGAGTCTGTTAGCAGTAGGTTCACTTAAGAAAACTCAGATAAATAGAAATTAATAAGCAGATCACAGAGACAGGTTTTTTGGAGTTATAAACTTTATACATTATATAAATCCCGATTTTCAACAGTTTAAATTGTGTTGCCGAAAAAAGGTTTATTGTCATTTTGTTACAGAAACAATTCCTATATTCTATTAATTGTAGTCTAATTTTAAAAAGTTTGACTACTTCTCTCCACAAACTATTTTCACATCTTGACACAGTGAGAAAAATTAGGAGGTTGTCAGAAAGTTGATGTTTTCCTTTGGGGAAGTAGACTGAAAAGATTGGACAATCCTTTCCTTTTTCTTTCTCTTTTGTTCTTTCTTTTTGGACTCACAATGCTGAAGTTATTTTACACTAAGAAGATTTTCTTATGATGTCTTTCTGGTATGGTTAGTATTAGTCTAGCATCACGTGTGTTAACTCATTAGAGATGACAGCACTTTGATTATAATAGTGGAAAAGCCATTAGCTACTCACTGTATTCTCATATTTAGATTTTTATGGTAGCAATTAACCACATTGGCTATGAAAATTCTAATTAAATTAAAAATCCATGTGGCTGTTAACTACTGTATTGGACAGTTCAGAGTAGAACATATTCATTATCGCAGAAAATTCTGTTGTGTAGCGCTACCTTAGACTTAAATGACAGTCTCTGTCAATTCCTATTTTAGTAGACATGTTATATTTCTTTGCAGGGCAATGTAATGCTATGGGGAGGCTGCATTTTTAAATTTTATTTATTTATTTATTGGCTGTCTTGGGTCTTTGTTGCTGCACACGGGCTTTCTCTAGTTACTGCGAGCGAGGGCTACTCTTCATTGTGGTGCGCAGGCTCCTCATTGCAGTGGCTTCTCTTGTTGCAGAGCACGGGCTCTAGGCACGAGGGCTTCAGTGGTTGTGGCACACAGGCTCAGTAGTTGTGGCTCATGGGCTCTAGAGCGCAGGCTCAGTAATTGTGGCACATGGGCTTAGTTGCTCCGCGGCACGTGGGATCTTCTGGAGCAGGGTTTGAACCCACGTCTCCTCCATTGGCAGGCCGATTCTTTTTTTTTTTTTTTTTTTTTTTTTGGCGCACGGGCTTAGTTGCTCCGTGGCATGTGGGATCTTCCTAGAGCTGGGATCGAACCCGTGACCTCTGCATTGGCAGACGGATTCTTAACCACTGCGCCACCTAGGAAGCCCCAGCAGGCCGATTCTTAACCACTGCACCACCTAGGAAGTCCAAATGCTGTGTGTTTAAAGCACTTAACTGTGTGCAGACATAATAATCCAAATATTGGGGACACAAATGTAGGTCATTGAGGGCCTTATTCATCTCTGTATGCTCATTGTCTCACACAGTACTTGAAGTAGGAGTAGACACTGGGTACATGTTTGCTGAATAAATGAATAGGTGAGAAAATAAAGAATGAATCCATAGTATTGCTGCTGTGTTTAGAGATAAAGTGACAAAATTCAAAGATTGGCTGAGTCCAGAAAAAAGCTAGAATGTTACTGTAATTTTAAAAAATACAACTTAATGTTGTTCTAGGATACAGTTTTTTAAATTGTTCCATAAACGTAGTCTCTTCAGGTTTGTATTGGCAGTGATGGAAGGAGGCTAGTAAAATTGTCTTCTGTTTTGAGGAGAAAAATAGGAAGCTCTTAGCCTGAACTCTCAACCCATTCACATTCACCAAACTCGTTTATATCTTAATTCTTCCCTTTCCACTTGGCACAAAAGAATGTGTGACAGTCCTCTTTTCCAAACTAACCAGTCCATTTGTGCTCTTTCATCCTGCTCTCTGCACTCTCATCAGTTATGTGTTGTATGTTTACTGTTACTCTTTCTTTAAGCTGTGAACATGTTCAAGCCTCCCCCTACTAATTTTCTTTGCCCTGTACCCTGTGTCAAATTCTTTTCAGTTTTCTAAAAAATAGGTCTATTCTGCATAATTGTACTGTCCAGTACCCTTGAAATGTGGCTAGTTCAAATAGAAACAAGGTTTAAGTATAAAATACACCTAGGATTTAAAAAACAGTATAAAAAAGAATGTAAAATATCTCAATTTTTGTTGGTTACATGTTGAAATAATATTTTGGATTTATTTGGTAAAGTAAAATATTGCAATTAATTTTGCCTGTTTCTTTTTACCGTTTTAAAAAATGGTTACTACTGATGGAAATTTTAAAATTACATGTGTGGCTTGTATTTGTGGCTCATGTTGTAATTCTGTTAGTGCTGCTGTATAACATTAAAAGTGAGCTTGTGTTTCTTTATAGCACATTATGTAAGTCTAGATATCTCGCTCACTAGACTAGGCTGTCAATATCTTACAGTGGGCCATATTTTGTTCATCTTTTTAGCCCTTGCACTCAAGACAGCAGTTGGCCTGTTGTAGATACTCACTCACCAAATGTTGGTTGACTAAATGTACATCAGATTTATTTCAGCATCAGTTTGAAAGTTCTTTGCCTCTCTCAAGGAATGAATGAGGAGTAGGACAGGGAAGTACCGGCCTATGGTGGTATTATTTTGGTGTGGCTAAGTAAATTTTAACCTCAAAAATTAATGTTCAAGATCTTAGATCCTGAAATATTTGCTTATTTTATCTCTATGTTCAGACATATATTCTCAGATATCCAATTTTTTATTTGGTTAAGAGAGGCCAAGCATTAGTGGAATCCCAATTATCCTAGCAGCACTGAAGTAGGAACCTTGCCCAAATGCCCCCAGAGAGTCTTGTGATTGCCACTATTGTTATTAAATATCCCTTTGGTCCTTGCAGTCTGTTTTCAGCATAGCAAAGTGATCTTACTAAACCACAGGTTAGGTCGTGTAATTCCTGTGTTTAAAACCTTCTGAAGACTTGCCTTCTTGCTCAGAGTAAAAGCCAGAGTCCCTGCTAGATGTGTATCCACCCCCCTCCCCAAACCATTTCTCATCTCCCATTATTCTTCACTCATTTTGCTTTATCCACACAGACCTTGCAATTCATCAGAAGTGCCAGGCTTACTTCAATCTTATGATTTTTGCCCTGGCTGTTACCTCTGCCTGGAATGTTCTTCCCCCAGTTATCTGCTGCCTCCTTCACTCCCTTCAGATCCTTATTCAGATGTTACCTTATCAGTGAGGCCCTTTCTGGCCATTCAGTATAAAATTGTAAATCCCCACATGCATACTTCCCTATCCCCCTCCCCTGCTTTTTTATTTCTCTTAGCACTTATCACTATTTAAAATATTCTGTGCTCTACTTGTCTCATGTATATCATGAAGGCAAGGATTTTTGTCTATTTTATTTTAGTTCTCCATATAACAAAAGCTTGTTTCTCAACTCTGCATCTACTTTTAGGTAACACTATCTCTTTCTCATTTATTCATTTACTCAAACATTTTCTGAACATGTACTCTATGATAGCATATTACTAGGCTCTGGAACTACCAAAATGAAGCAACCCCTGCCCTAGCCATTCTTCTAGGACTAATGGGTATTTGAATTGCTGTCAGTTTTTTTCGTATTAAAAAAAAATGTTGCGGTGACCATTCTGTGTGTGTGTGGTTTTGTTTTTGTTTTGTTTTGTTTTAATTGCAATACCTAGAAGTGGAATTGCTGGGTCATGGGGTGTGCACATTATAACTGTTAGTAGATATTGCCAAATTATTTTCTAAAACATGAGAGTTCCCCTTTCCCTACATCTTGGTTAGCACCATGTACTGTTAGACTTGAAAAACTTGAGTGGTTTTTTTCCTTATTAGTTTCTTCTGTAGTCTGGATGCCAGTTCTTTGTTGTGTATGTTGTAAGTATCTTCTTCAAGCCTGCCCCTTGTATTTAACTTTGTTGATGGTGTCTTTTTTGATATTTTAAATTTATTCATAGGTAAATTTATTAGGTGAATGATTTCTACTTTTTATTGCTTGTTTAGGAATTCCTTTCTTTTACCAGGGTCATAAAGCTATTTTTCTAGCATTTTTTCAAGTTGTCTAAATATTTAGTTTTACAACATTTAAGTCTTTAATATACTTGAAATTTCTTTTTGTATAGGAAATAAAGTAGGGGATTTATTTTCTCCTGCATAGGAAGTTGTTTGTCCCGACGCCATTTATTGAATGAGCCATCTTTTCCCCACTAACCTGTGTTGTTTGCCTTCTCTATCATATACCATCAATTCTCTTTGTGTTGTACTCTCTTTCTGGGTTCTCTATTCTGTTTCATTCATCTGTTGATCTGTTGGTGCACCAATAATGCACTGTCTTAATTATAGTGTTTTATGAGAAGTCTTGATATCCCCCAATCTTTTTTTTTCCCGTAGCATTGCTTTGGATTTTTACTCTTCCATATGCTATTTTTCATAATCTAATTCTATCTAATTGTGTGGAAAATCTTTCTAGGATTTTGATTGGCTTTGTATTGAATTTGTTGTTTCTATTCATATTTTTCCCTTTGATCATGTAGACGCTATGGATCGTATTATTATCTTTTACTTTTTCCTAGCTATGCCTATATGTTGAGCATCTCTATCCACCTACAAATAATACAGGGATTTAGAAGATGTTGACTTCAGGATTCCCTCTCATCTTCCACATGACTGTTACGTAATAGTTTAGCTGTTTTTTTTTCTTTTAC
This sequence comes from Hippopotamus amphibius kiboko, assembly GCF_030028045.1. Taxonomy (NCBI): domain Eukaryota; kingdom Metazoa; phylum Chordata; class Mammalia; order Artiodactyla; family Hippopotamidae; genus Hippopotamus; species Hippopotamus amphibius. The sequence goes on from NC_080191.1 coordinate 158,067,168, forward strand.
TAGCTTTATTGAGATATAACTCAAATACCATACAATTTACTCATTAAAGTTCACAATTCAGTTTTTCAGTATGAGCATAGAGGTGTGCAGCCACCACCACACTCTAATTTTAGAACATTTTTATACCCCCTAAAAGAGACTCCTACCCACTAACTCATTCTCCATTCCCCCAAGCTACTAGCCCCCAGGTTTAATCAATCATTAATCTACCTTCTGTCTCTGTAGATTTGCCTACTCTAGACATTTCATGTAAATCGTGTATACAGTATGTGGTATTTTGTGACCTGTCTTCTTTTCATCTAGCATAATGTTTTCAAGGTTCATCTGTGTTGTAGCACATATCAGTGCTTCATTTCTTTTTAATGCCAAATAATATTCCATTGTATAGATGTACCACATTTTGTATTTATTCATCAATTAATGGACATTTAGTTTGTTTCCCATTTTAGCTGTTAAAAATAATGCTTTTTTGACTGTTCATGGGCATTTTGTGCATGTATATTTTCATTTCTCTTGGGTAAATACCTAAAGAGTAGAATTACTGGGTCATATGATAACTTTCTTTTTAACTGTGTGAGGAATTGCCAAACTCTTTTACAAAGTGGCTGCACTGTTTTACATTCCCACCAGCCATTTATGAGGGTTCCGATGTCTTCATATCCTTGCCAACCCTTGTTTTTGTCTTTCTGATTCATGGTCATGAATGTAAATGGTAACTAGTGGTTTTGATTAGTTTCCGTAATGACTGATGCCTTAAAACATCTTTTCATGTCCATATTAGCTGGATTTTTTGGATTGTTTGTATTCTGTGGTTTGTTTTTTTGGTGAAATGCTTATTCAGATCTTTTTGTCCATTTTTAAGTTGTTTTGTTTTGTTTTTTCCTTTTTCGAGTTGTAAGAGTTCTTTATATGTTCTGGGTACAAGACCCTAATCAGATGTGTGATTTGCAAATATTTTCTTCCATAATGTGTGTTGTTCTACTTCTTCTTCTTTTTTTAATAAATTTATTTACTTATTTACTTATTTATTTATTTTATTGGCTGTGTTGGGTCTTTTTTGCTGTGCATGGGCTTTCTTTTTAGCTGCGGTGAATGGGGGCTACTCTTCATTGTGGTGCGCGGGCTCCTCATTGCTGCGGCTTCTCTTGTTCCCGGATCATGGGCTCTAGGCACGTGGGCTTCAGGAGTTGCAGCACATGGGCTCAATAGTTGTGGCTCATGGGCTCTAAAGCGCAGGCTCAGTAGTTGTGGCGCACCGGCTTAGTTGCTCCGCAGCATGTGGGATCTTCCTGGAGCAGGGCTTGAACCTGTGTCCCCTGCATTGGCAGGCGGATTCTCAACCACTGCACCACCTAGGAAGCCCTCTACTTCTTTTTAAACTCAAAACATTCTCTAACTTTTTAAGTGTTACTCATTTTGATTTACTACAATGATTTTTTACTCATCATTTCTTTTTTTAAAAAAATAAATTTATTTATTTCTTTATTGGCTGCATTGGGTCTTTGTTGCTGCACACGGGCTTTCTCTAGCTGCAGCGAGCGGGGAGCTACTCTTCATTGTGGTGCACAGGCTCTTCACTGCAGCTGCTTCTCTTGTTGCAGAGCACAGGCTCTAGGCATGTGGGCTTCAGTAGTTGCGGCACGCAAGCTCAATAGTTGTGGCTCACGGGCTTAGTTGCTCTGTGGCGTGTGGGATCTTCCTGGAGCAGGGCTCGAACCCGTGTCCCTTGCATTGGCAGGTGGATCCTTAACCACTGCACCACTTAGGAAGTCCCTCTCACCATTCATTATTTCTTGAATACCATCTCTTCCCTCTGTTTACTTTTATTCTTGCTGAAATACGTCCTTTAGTTATTTTTAAGCAAAGCTTCATGCGTGGTAAACTTTCTTAGTTTTTATGTCTTAAAATGTCTATTTCATATTACTATTGAATACTAATACAGGTAGATTCAGAATTCTAGATTAACAATTACTTTCACTAAACATATTGAAAATACTACTTATTGCGTTGCTTTTGGACATTTATTGCTCATGTAAAATATGCTTTTAATGTAATTGTCATTACTTTGCTGATAATCTCTTTAACATTGGTTTTAAGATTATCTCTTTGTCCTCGATATTTTTCAGTTTTACTATGCTGTATTCATCATATTGTTTCATATGGTTTTTGTCTTTCCTGCTCTACACTTGTGCTTTCAATCTGAAAGCTGTCATTTCTACAGTTCAGAAAATTTTACAGCCTTTTTTTCCCTTTAAATATTGCTTCTCAGGCTTTAATTTTCTCATTCCCATACTCTTGCGTGATATTAATCTATGCTCTTTTAACTTGTTCATATTTCTCCTCTGTTTTCTCTCTGTGCTGCTTTCAGTGTGAATTCCTTAGTTCTAGCTTCTAGTCACCAATTCTCTCCTGTGTCCAATCTAGGATTCATTCTTGTCTTCTGAATTTTTAATTTAAATGACTTTTTTCCCCCAGAATTTATTATTGGACCTCTTTCATTTCTGTCTGTTCTTGATACATATTTGCCCCATTTGTCTTGTAATATTTTGTTCTTTTTTTTAAAAAAAAAGATATTCTGTTTCCTCTTTGGAGGTTTTATACATATTTAAAAGTACACAGATCTTTTCAACCTCCTTTCAGTTGAACCTGACTCTAGCACCCCGGTACAAAAGGGGATTGAACTTGACTACCTGATTCCAGACCCAGAGTCCCAAAGTCTCAGCCCCTGATTACAGAAATGATTATTTTATTTTAAGCTTAGCTAAGTCGTCTTAAAGAAAAAAATTGTATCAGTCTTTGCTTTTGTGAAGTAAAAGGAAGAGTTCAAAGTATGTACTTTTCCAGGGTCACTAACTAGTGCCAGAGGTGGGACTTAACCCAGAGAGTTCTTCCAGGGAGTTTAGCAGTGTGGAAGAGAATTAAGCAGTAGCAGCAGTTTTCCCTATATATTTCTTTCCCAATCCTGCCATTTAAAATCTACCCAAGAGTGAGGCAAGAAGAATGAATGAGTTAGGGAGAGAAATTTGTAGACTGCAGTGGTACTCTGGAGATGGGGGTGACAGGTTTGTAAAGGGAAAGGAGAGAAGTGATCAAGAGTTCCTGTAGTCAGTCAGCTATGGCCATTTTCAAGTTGACATATTTTAGGTACCAGAAGCTAGCCCTTGCTTGTACCTTAATATGCATCTCCTCTTGAATATGTTATCTAATGTCAAATGCAATACATTTAAATTGATTTTGAACAGCATGACAAATTTTTTTTGAAAGATTTTCAGTTTTAAACCCCTTTTTTTATCTTAAACTTTAGGAACCGCAAAGTTATTTTGAAGTATGAAAAGTTTGATATTGAAATAGAAATTGGAAATGCTGAAGAGATAAAACAGTTGTCCATTTTCATTAATAACTTTTATTACATCTGTAATGAAATTGTCATACTTTATTTTTTATGTTTAAAAATTATATTATTTAGCTCCTTATTCAGAAGAATGTATTTGATTATTTTCTGTAGGAAAAAGGTAAGTCATCTAATGACTTACAGCTATTTCAGTCAAAATTTTATTCATTTTACTTGATATTTGTTTCACTTTTTATGCTTATTAAAAGGCCTTATTTTTTTTTTTTTTAATGAAGTTTTATTCAGGGCAGGGGCCTTGACTTCTCATCTTGGTATTTCCACAGTATCAAGCATATTATCTAGCATGTAATCAATGCTCATAGTATTTATAATGTATTTTTTAAATTAAATTATAGGGTAATTTAACAGATGAAATACTAAGTGGCCTGATATTTCATAATGGTCAAATATTTTTACTTATATTGGTTCAGTGCCTAGCATAGTATCAAGCACATTTCCCTTAGTAAATACTTGTTATGTATTGGTCTTGTAAGATTTCGCTTTGAAGACTCTTTTGCAGTGAGTGCAATTGGCAGATAAAGCTTGAGTATTAAATAGTCAGTTCAAGTCTTAATCACATTTTACCTGGGAAATTGTTTCTTCACTATTGCATCTCTTGAGCTACAAAGGGAATACAGATATCCTTCCATATCTCACTTCTTCACTATGCTGTTTAACATATTAGTTCAGAAAACTGTAACAGAGATGTGAAGGTTGGCTTGATTTTTTACTATTGAAACACAGGGAAGTAGTTCTCTAACTTTGTGTTTCCCTTTTGAAATTTAAATACTGTGGAGGAACTGGCCTCTGACTTAGATGTGCAGACCTTCAGACTTTGTGGATCCAACTCCTACGCAGCATCAAAGGAAATTGATGCAGTGCTTACCTGCCAGTGTTGATCAGCCTTTTTTCCAGCATATATTTGAAGAATTTAAAAAAAAAAGGAACTTAGGAATTTATTATGAGACAGTGAAAGTCAAAATTCTTAAATAATTAAAGATGCTTTTATCAATCTTTATATAGTCTCTTAGACCATGAGTTCCCTAATAAATGATGTTTCCTATAGATAAAGTTTTCAGTGGTCTATGGCAAAATGAGAAAAACAAGGTCAGTGTAACATTTCATAAGTCTGTGTGTGTGTCTTTGCGTAAATTTATATGTCATTGTTTTTGAGAACTGTCTTTTTTTTCTTTATCTTTTTTAAAATTTTATGTATTATTTATTTACTTGGCTGTGTTGGACCTTAGTTGCAGCATGTGGATCTTTTTTGTTGTGGTGGTGGTGCACCAGCTTCTCTAGTTGTGGCACACAGGCTTCTCTCTAGTTGTGGTGCACAGGCTCAGTAGTTGCGGCATGTGGGCTCTCTAGTTGTGGTGCACGAGCTTCATTGCCCAGAGGCCTCTGGGATCTTAGTTCCCCTACCAGGGATCGAACCCAAATTGGAAGGTGGATTCTTAACCACTGGACCACTAGGGAAGTCCCAGAACTGTCTTTAACTTTTGTGTGTGTGTGTGTGTGTGTGTGTGTGTGTGTGTGTGGGATAACTGTATCCATTAGTGTTTTTTTTTTTTAAGAACTTTTATTGAGATACAGTTAACAGACAATAAACAGCATACATTTAGAGTGTACAATTTGGTATCCCAATCTCCCAATTCATTCCCCCCCAGCCCTCCCCGCTTTCCCCACTTGGTGTCCATGTGTTTGTTCTCTACACCTGTGTCTCTATTTCTGCCTTGCATTTCCTCTTTCATAGTTGCTAACATTTGCCTTATGTATTGAGGTGCTCCTATATTGGGTGCATATATATTTATAATTGTTATCTCTTCTTCTTGGATTGATCCCTCAATCTTTATGTAGTGTCCTTTCTTGTCTCTTGTAACATTTTTTATTTTAAAGTCTTTTTTATCTGATATGAGTATCACCACTCCAGCTTTCTTTTGATTTCCATTTGCATGGAATATCTTTTTCCATCCCCTCACTTTCAGTCTGTATGTGTGCCTAGGTCTGAAGTGGGTTTCTTGTAGACAGCATATATATGGGTCTTGTTTTTGTATCCATTCAGCCAGTCTGTGTCTTTTGGTTGGTACATTTAGTCCATTTACATTCAAGGTGATTATCGATATGTATATTCCTATTACCATTTTCTTAATTGTTTTGTTTTTGTTTTTGTAGGTCCTTTTCTACTCTTATGTTTCCCGCTTAGAGAAGTTCCTTTAGCATTTATTGTAGGGCTGGTTTGGTGGTGCTGAATTCTCTTAGCTGTTGCTTGTCTGTAAAGCTTTTGATTTCTCCATCGAATCTGAATGAGATCCTTGCTGGGTAGAGTACTCTTGGTTGTAGGTTCTTCCCTTTCATCACTTGAAATATATCATGCCACTCCCTTCTGGCTTGCAGAGTTTCTGCTGAGAAATCAGCTGTTACCCTGATGGGAGTTCCCTTGTATGTTATTTGTCGTTTTTCCCTTGTTGCTATTAATAACTTTTCTCTGTCTTTAATTTTTGTCAATTTGACTACTATATGTCTTGGCGTGTTTCTCCTTGGGTTTATCCTGCCTGGAACTCTCTGTGCTTCCTGGACTTGGGTAGCTATTTCCTTTCCCACGTTAGGGAAGTTTTCAACTATAATCTCTTCCAGTATTTTCTCAGGTCCTTTCTCTCTCTCTTCTCCTTCTGGGACCCCTATAATGTGAATGTTGGTGTGTTTAACATTGTCCCAGAGGTCACTTAGGCTGTCTTCAGTTCCTTTCATTCTTTTTTCTTTATTCTTTTCCACATCAGTGATTATCACCATTCTGTCTTCCAGGTCACTTATTCGCCCTTCTGCCTCAGTTAATCTGCTATTGGTTCCTTCTAGTGTATTTTTCATTTCCATTATTGCGTTGCATATCTCTGTTTGTTCTTTAATTCTTCTAGGTCCTTGGTAAACTTTTCTTGCAACTTTTCGATCTTTACATCCAGTCTTTTTTCAAAGTCCTGGATCATCTTCACCCATCATTATTCTGAATTCTTTTTCTGGAAGAGTGCCTATCTCCTCTTCATTTAGTTGTTTTTCTGGTGTTTTATCTTGTCCCTTCATCTGGTATAAAGTCTTTTGCCTTTTCATTTTCTCTGTCTTTCTGTGGCTGTGATTTTCCGTTCCACAAGATGAAATACTGCTGATACTGCTTGATTCTGCTGTCTGCCCTCTTGTGGAGGAAGCTGTCTGGGAGGCTCCTGAGTGCCTCCTGGTGGGAGGGACTGATGGTGGGTTGGGCTGGGTGGGTGGAGCTCAGTAAAACTTTAATCTGATTTGGTGGGTGGAGCTCAGTGACACTTTAATCTGCTTGTCTGCCAATGGGTGGGGCTGTGTTCCCACTCTGGTGGTGGTTTGGCCTGAGGCGACCCAGCACTGGAGCTTACAGACTCTTTGGTGGAGCTAATGGTGAACTCTGGAAGGGCTCACGCTAGTGAGCACTTCTCAGATCCCCTGCTGCCAGTGCCCCTGTCTCCTTGGTGAGCCACAGCTGCCCCCCAGCTCTGCAGGCAACCCTCCAACACCAGCAGGTAGGTCTGGTTCAGTCTCCTATGGGGTCACTGCTCCTTCCTCCTGGGTCCTGGTGAGCACACTTTTTTGTGTGCCCTCCAAGAGTAGAGTCTCTGTTTCCCCCAGTCCTGTGGAGGTCCTGCAATCAAATCCCGCTGGCTTTCAAAGTCTGATTCTCTGGGGATTCCTCCTCCCGTTGCTGGACCCCCAGGTTAGGAAGCCTGACATGGGGCTCAGAACCCTCAGGACTTCTGTGGTATAACTGTTCTCCAGCTTGTGAGTCACCCACCCAGCATTTATGGGATTTTTAAAGCGATTGTGCCCCTCCTACTGTCTCATTGCGGCTTCTCCTTTGTCTCTGGATGTGGGGTGTCTTTTTTGGTGAGTTCCAGTGTCTTTCTGTTGATGGTTGTTCAGCAGTTAGTTGTAATTCCGGTGCTCTTGCAAGAGGGAGTGAGCGCACGTCCTCCTACTCTGCCATCTTGATTCTTCCTTCTCAATATACTTTTTAATGTTGTTATTATTTAGAATTTTGTGGTGTGTCTGTGAATGGTAGTTATTTTAAAATATTAAACTTTGAATATACTTTGTAAAGGATATGTTTTCTGTATAAAGCATATTTGTCTCTGGCCTAAGAATTGCAACCCTGCAGCTTCTGAAACACTGAGGGGACCTCAGAAGCCATCGTCATTGCCATCGTTGTTTGTGGTTGTGTGTGGAGGAGGAGAAGGCGTAACCGTGTTTGAGAGACCTTAGTAGAAATTTCATTTTATTCATTTCCAATCTGGATATCACAGTTAGGAGATTTACTAGTTTCACTCCGTATCCAGCCAGTTTGCAACTGGATAGGTAGACCAAAAAAATCTATTTAGTGTTTCTGGTTACCTTAAATGCTCCCTTAGTGAAATCTATGATTTTAAAATTTGATCTAAACTAAAACTACCTCACACATTTACTTTTATCACAGATGTCTGTGTGATTCCATACATGGGAGTCACCAGTCTAGCAAATAATAGACATTTACTATCACAGTTGAATTTGTAGCCAAATAGGATTCTTCTAATCCAGAAAATCCATTGTGAAGTCCCAAATGGATGAAATTGATATATTATTAATTGTATTAAGATATATCGATACTTAACATATAATTTGCCATTTTTACCATTTCTAAATGTACAGTTCTGTGGCATTAAGTACACTCACATTGTTATTCAGCCATCACCACCATCTGTCTCCTGAACTGTTTCATCTTTCCAAGCTGATATTTTATTATTATTTTCTTAGAACAACCATGCCATTTCCCTTTTATTCATTTAACAGCCTAAACAGGGTAAATATGTATGGCTGAGGGACAGGAAAACTGTAACTACTGAACAAATGTTGGAAAGGACTTTTGACACCAAGTTACTTAGTTGGAGGGCTCTCTTCTCTGAGAAAAGAATTCATGTTGGATTAGGAGGAAGCTGTATTGTTGGAGAAATTTCTGCTCATTAGTAAGCTTGTGTCTCTGTGAATGGGTCATGACTGTTTCCATGTTTGTCTCATGACAGAATTTAGTTCCTTGTGGTCTGGGACCCCCATTTCCTTGCTGGCTTTTCAGCTGAGGGCCATTCCCAGTCCAAATTGAAACTTATACCCATTAAACACTAATGCCCTGCTCCTCCCCCCGCCCCGCCCCCCCCCCCCCCCCCCCGCCAGTAAATTCCTAGCAGAGTATAAACTTGTCAACTCTTACTCCTTATATAAGAGGAATCATACAATTTTATCTTTTTGTCACAGGCTTAATTTCACTTAGCAAAGTGTCTTCAAGGTTCATACATGTTATAGCATGTGTCAAAATCTCCTTTCTTTTTTTTTTTTATTTTTTTATTTTTTTATTTTATTTTATTTTATTTTATTTTTTTGGGGGTACACCAGGTTCAATCAACTGTTTTTATACACATATCCCCATATTCCCTCCCTTCCTTGACGCCCCCCCCCTCGAATCCCCCCCACCCTCCCTGCCCCAGTCCTCTAAGGCATCTTCCATCCTCGAGTTGGACTCCCTTTGTTATACAACAACTTCCCACTGACTATTTTACAGTTGGTAGTATATATATGTCTGTGCTACTCTCTCGCTTCTTCTCAGTTTCCCCTTCACCCCCCGCCCCCTCCCATACCTCGAGTTCTCCAGTCCATTCTCTGTATCTGCTTCCTTGTTCTTGTCACTGAGTTCATCAGTACCATTTTTAGATTCCGTATATGTGAGTTAGCATACAATATTTGTCCTTCTCTTTCTGACTTACTTCACTCTGTATGACAGATTGTAGTTCTATCCACCTCATGACATATAGCTCCATCTCATCCCTTTTTATAGCTGAGTAATATTCCATTGTATATATATGCCACATCTTCTGTATCCATTCATTTGTTGATGGGCATTTAGGTTGCTTCCATGTCCTGGCTATTGTAAATAGTGCTGCAATAAACATGATGGTACAAGTTTCTTTTGGGATTATGGTTTTCTTTGGGTATATGCCCAGGAGTGGGATTACTGGATCATATGGTAGTTCTATTTTTAGTTTTTTAAGGAACCTCCAAATTGTTTTCCATAGTGGCTGTACCAACTTACAGTCCCACCAACAGTGCAGGAGAGTTCCCTTTTCTCCACACCCTCTCCAACATTGTTGTTTCCAGACTTTGTGATGATGGCCATTCTGATTGGTGTGAGGTGATACCTCATTGTGGCTTTGACTTGCATTTCTCTGATGATGAGTGATGTTGAGCATCTTTTCATGTGTTTGTTGGCCATCTGTATGTCTTCTTTGGAGAAATGTCTATTTAGGTCTTCTGCCCATTTGTGGATTGGGTTATTTGCTTTTTTGGTATGAAGCTGCATGAGCTGCTTGTATATTTTGGAGGTTAATCCTTTGTCCGTTGTTTCATAGGCAATTATTTTTTCCCATTCTGAGGGTTGCCTTTTAGTTTTATTTATGGTTTCTTTTGCTGTGCAAAAGCTTTTAAGTTTCATGAGGTCCCATTCATTTATTCTTGATTTTATGTCCATGATTCTAGGAGGTGGGTCAAAAAGGATGTTGCTTTGATGTATGTCAAAGAGTGTTCTGCCTATGTTTTCCTCTAGGAGTTTGATAGTGTCTGGCCTTACATGTAGGTCTTTAATCCATTTGGAGTTTATTTTTGTGTATGGGGTTAGGAAGTGTTCTAATTTCATTCTTTTACATGTTGCTGTCCAATTTTCCCAGCACCACTTATTGAAGAGGCTGTCTTTTTTCCATTGTATACTCGTGCCTCCTTTGTCAAAGATAAGGTGCCCATATGTGTTTGGGCTTACTTCTGAGTTCTCTATTCTATTCCATTGATCTTCCTTTCTATTTTTGTGCCAGTACCATACTGTCTTGATCACTATGGCCTTGTAGTATAGTTTGAAGTCAGGAAGCCCGATTCCACCAACTCCATTTTTCCTTCTCAAGATTGCTTTGGCTATTCGGGGTCTTTTGCATTTCCATACAAATCGTAAGATTTCTTGCTCTAGTTCTGTGAAAAATGCCATTGGTAATCTGATCGGGATTGCATTAAATCTGTAAATTGCTTTGGGTAGTACAGTCATTTTCACGATGTTGATTCTTCCAATCCAGGAACATGGTATGTCCCTCCATCTGTTTGTGTCATCTTTGATTTCTTTCATCAATGTCTTAAAGTTTTCTGCATACAGATCTTTTGCCTCCTTAGGCAGGTTTATTCCTAGGTATTTGATTCTTTTTGTTGCAATGGTGAATGGGAGAGTTTCCTTAATTTCTCTTTCTGCTCTTCCGTTGTTAGTGTATAGGAATGCAAGAGATTTCTGTGCATTAATTTTGTATCCTGCTACTTTACTAAACTCATCAATGAGTGCTAGCAGTCTTCTGGTAGAGTCTTTAGGGTTTTCTATATATAGTATCATGTCATCTGCAAAGAGTGATAATTTTACTTCTTCTTTTCCAATTTGGATTCCTTTAATTTCTTTTTCTTCTCTGATTGCTGTGGCTAACACTTCCAAAACTATGTTGAATAACAATGGTGAGAGTGGACACCCTTGTCTTGTTCCTGTTCTTAGAGGGAATTCTTCCAGTTTTTCTCCATTGAGAACAATGTTGGCTTTTGGTTTGTCATATATGGCTTTTATGATGTTGAGGTAATTTCCTTCTATGCCCATTTTCTGGAGAGCTTTTATCATAAATGGGTGTTGAACTTTGTCAAAAGCTTTTTCTGCATCTATTGAAATCATCATATGGTTTTTATCCTTCAATTTGTTGATATGATGTATCACGTTGATTGATTTGCGTATATTGAAGAATCCTTGCATCCCGGGGATAAACCCCACTTGATCGTGGTGTATGATTTTTTTAATGTGCTGTTGCAGTCTGTTAGCCAGTATTTTGTTGAGGATTTTTGCATCTATATTCATCAGTGATATTGGTCTGTAGTTTTCTTTTTTTGTGACATCTTTGCCTGGTTTTGGTATCAGGGTGATGGTAGCCTCATAGAATGAGTTTGGGAGTGCTCCGCCTTCTGCAATATTTTGGAAGAGTTTGAGAAGGATAGGTGTTAACTCTTCTCGAAATGTTTGATAGAATTCGCCTGTGAATCCATCTGGTCCTGGGCTTTTGTGTGTTGGGAGATTTTTAATCACTGCCTCAATTTCTGTACTTGTGATTGCTCTGTTCATGGTTTCTATTTCTTCCTGGTTCAGTCTTGGAAGATTGTATTTTTCTAAGAATGTATCCATTTCTTCCAGGTTATCCAATTGATTGGCATATAGTTGCTTGTAGTAGTCTCTCATGATGTTTTGTATTTCTGAGGTGTCTGTTGTGACTTCTCCTTTTTCATTTCTAATTCTGTTGATTTGCATCTTCTCCCTTTTTCCTTTCTTTTTTAAGGCTGAATAATATCCCATTGTACATGCCACATTTTATTTATCCATTCATCTGTCAGTGGGCATTTGGGTTGCTTACACCTTTTGGCTATTGTGAATAATGCTGCCATGATCACGGGTTTACAAATATCTGTTTGAGTCTCTGCTTTAATTTCTTTTGAGTTTATACACGGAAGTGGAATTGTTGGATCATATGGTTATTCTGTGTTTACTTTTTTGAGGAGTCACTGTATTGTTTCCACAGGGGCTGCTAGAGGTGTTTATTGGAGTGCGGATCAAGTTTGGGAGGTAGTATAAGAAATGAGCTTCATATAAGAGATTTACTTCCTGTAGTAAAGTACTTGCAGATGATTTCAGAATGTTGGAGTCAAAGATGGCTCTAAATTTTGAACCCTGTAGCTGGAAAGCCAGTTCCAACCCACCTCTGCAGTAAGTTAGTTCTTGGAAGCCCAGACTGGTCTGATAGATGGCAAACTACATTAAATCCTAAAATGAAAATTAGGTAACATGATACAAAAAGTTAAATTACTGTGTTTACATCCTGGGCGTTTTAAATTAGTCCCTCTCTCATTGCTTTACAGTGTAAAATTATCTTGCCCTTATGATACCTTCGTATAGATGTATTTTATTTAAAGTCTGTATCCAGGAAACAGTAATTCACAATTAAGTTTGTAGATTTGGTAAAATACATTAAATCATTCTTCCCTAGATGCATGTAGCTAACAAAAATCACTTTCTGTCATATAAAGTGTGTGACTGAAATGAATCTTCCATTTATTTATTTTAATAACAGTGCCATTGCAGTTTCGTTTCTGAAGGTTTTTTTAAAAATATACTTCATTTTTATTTTTGTCTGCGTCGGGTCTCAGTTGTGGCATGGGGAATCTTTCATTGAGGTGCGTGGGCTCAGTAGTTGCATCACTCAGGCTTAGGTGCCCTGCGGCATGTGGAATCTTAGTTCCCTGACCAGGGATCGAACCCACATCCCCTGCATTGGAAAGTGGATTCTTTTTTTTTCCTCCCTAAATTTATTTATTTATTTATTTTTAAAAATTTATTTTATTGGCTGTGTTGGGTCTTCGTTGCTACACATGGGCTTTCTCTAGTTGCGGCGAGTGGGGGCTACTCCTCATTGTGGTGTGCAGGCCTCTCATTGCAGTGGCTTCTCTTGTTGCAGAGCACGGGCTCCAGGTGCATGAGCTTCAGTAGTTGTGGCACATGGGTTCAGTAGTTGTGGCTCACGGGCTCCAGAGCTCAGGCTCAATAGTTGTGGCGCACGGGCTTAGTTGCTCCGCTGCATGTGGTATCCTCCTGGGGCAGGGATCAAACCCGTGTCCCCTGCATTGGCAGGTGGACTTCTACCCACTGCACCACCTAGGAAGTCCTGGAAAGTGGATTCTTAACCACTGGACCACCAGGGAAGTCCCTGAAGCTTCTTTTTATGTTGTTTTTCATGGTTTTTTGGTTTGTTTTGTAGCTTTTTCTTTCTATTATGGAGGGAGTAGATCACGTGTAAGAATGATTAAGTTTACAGATTTACTTTGATCACTGTAAACTCTAAAAATGTTTTCTTAGTTATGTTAAAGAATTGTGACGATATTTAATTACAGGACTGTAGTTTTAGTTTCTTCTTAGCTCTTATTTTTAATGCTTGTATTTTTCATAAAATCTTTCAGATTTTAAGAATAGTTCAGAGGCTGGTATATTTGGTATGAAAATATAAAATGTTATGATTCATTTCCAAGTACTGCTCTGTGCCAAAGACAGACTTCTAAAAATTATAAGCTGTTTTCTGGTTTGGTTTCCGTAGGCTTTATCAGTTTGCTGTTACGAAAGGAGCCTCTTTCAAATCAATCCCGTGTGTTTTCAGTTCTCTCCTTGAATGCTATCATGAGATTTTTTTTCACCTTAAATACTCATCGACTTTTTTTTTTTCAAGTACCTGTGGTTTTACATATGCTCATAAATCCAGACAGAAAAGAGGTTTTAATTTCATACTTTTTTAGAGTATGAGAGTTTCTGTTTTTAAATAGTTTAAATTTCTGTGCTTCTAAAAGACCATAATATTGAATCTTGAACAACATGGGTTTGAACTGTGCAGGTCCCCTTACATATGGGTTTTCCAGTAGTAAGTACTATAGGGCTGAATCTGAGGATGCAGAGGGCCAACTCTGAAGTTATACTCAGATTTTTGACTGCATGGAGGATCGGATCCCCTCACCCCGGAGTTGTTCAAGGGTCAGCTGTACTTGTTAGCAGCATTAAAATAAAATCAGAGTGGCTAGAATAGCATTAATCTGTCTCAGTTCCTTTACCCAGGACAAGATGAAATCAGAGAAGAAAGGAGCAAGCCATCCAGGGGTTCAGGGTACGAATGGGTAGTCTGGGTTGACAACAGAAAGTGTAATACGTGCTACAGGTTTCTGAACACTGATGTGTAACCCTGGGCTAGTGATTAGGGAGTTCGGATTGTACAGTACCATAGAATTGCTGATAATGCTTGCTAGAAATAGCATGAAGCCATGCTTGAACTTCACACTAACAGTATAGTAATATAATTAATTTTATTAAAAGGTGTTTGTTTTGATTCCTGTTAAAGAGAGTAGAGGTGTTACTGAAACAAAGATTCTCTGTCATTTTTAAAATATGGAGTATTGAGGTGGCGAACTGATTATGAAAGCAAGACATTAGATAAGTGGTTCATCAGAGTCTGATGAAAACTATTCTGTCATCAGAAAGATGCATGTATGGGAGTTCCCTGGTGGTCTAGTGGTTAGGATTTGGTGCTTTCACTGCTGTGACCCAGGTTCAATCCCTGGTTAGGGAACTGAGATCATGCAAGCCGTGCAGCACAGCCAAAATTAAAAAAAAATTTTTTTTAATGCACGTATATGCAAATTTGTGTACAATTTCAGAAATTCAAAGACCTGAGGCCCTGCTGTAAGTTACTTTTCTCATTTTTGAACAGTTTTATTCTATTTTTATTTAGTTCATGGCTACTTGAATTTGTAGCCGAGAAGATGATGCTAATGAATTGAACTTATAGATTTAATTTTCATGAGGGATGGTTAGCTGTACTTATACTACAGTCACAAATATAAAATTTAGCTATTTTGTGTGTGTAAAAAAATACACACACCCACATGTATATGCATGCCATTGATTATAACATGATTGGATAAGATCATTTGAATTAATCACTGGAAAAACAACTCAAATGTTTAAGTTTATGTTATAGCATCTTTGGGAGTAAGGAAAAATGTACTATCATTATTCTCCTTTTGGTATTGTCATTTTATTTTAAATTATGATTTTTTGGAATATAGTGATGCTGAATTTAAAATTCAGTTTAATTTAAAACTGGTTTTATTTTTGGAACATTCAGAATACCTCCTTGGAAGAATTGTAGAACTCTCAGGAGTTTAGAAACTTCAGTATGTGGTCACTGATTCATCCAGTAGAGTGGGATGAAGAATGATGAGCGTTTGCTTCCTGTAAAGTGCATGCATTTATATATAGTATATTAATTCTAGCCATGAATGAGAGGTTGTAGTGTAAATATCATAAATATTTTGAGGGAGGCCCTTTGTTTCATTTTTTGTTTCTTAACTTTAGATGTACATCTTGGTGGCATTTAGGAAAAAATAAAATTTTATATCAGTGGTTCTCGGTCTCAATTGTCTTGACATCTTAAAAGATTTGTATATTCTTTCAAACCCTCAAATTTACTTAATTTATCTCAGAAGTTTACATGCATGGGGTATAACTTAGTGTTATGTTAACATGGTTACAGAGTGGACCCAGAGCAAATATGCTCCATGGAGTCTAGTGCTTCAGTTATCTGTGTATCCCTCTTGTTATTTTATGAACTTTACAGGCATACTTCCTGTGGACCCTCTTTGAAAAACACATCCATAGACTACAGCAGTAGCATTCAAACTACTTGTTTGTTCATTTATTTATTGAGTTGGAGTATGTTATGATATGCTTGAATATGTAACAAATCACATAATCCTTCATGGTCTAACATAGTGCTCAATAAATAGTTATTGATTGAATAAATGGCACATATCTTTTAAATGATTATGATATCAGGTAGAGCAGTGAGTTCTGACTCTGATTTTGAAACCTGCCCTCTTTCTCCCATGAGTTATTACAGGGCACAGTTGTGAAATGTTTAAAAGAAAATTTATGAGGAAAATAAACATGCGTGCCACCTTTTATCCTTAAACTGATTTTGAAATCACATACATAATGACACGTGCACATCCTCAAAATGTGGTCATCACTTTAAGTAGCATAAACAAATGAAATAAAACTTCATTTTTTTTAATGGAGCGTACAAATACATTTAATTTGCACCATTCTGACTAGCAGTTTCTAAGATCACAAAATAGTTTAAAACCATGAATAACAGCAGTTGAAATCCATACTATGTATTAGCACTGCTAATATTCCGATATGCTAAACAAAATATCCCTGTAAGTAATATGGGAATTTCCACTATTTGGTATGTTTGTGCTTACTGGAAAGTTTACAGGGGTGCCAATATCTATCAAAGGACTCTTGAAGATTCACTTGCCACTCTGGAAAAGAGTACAATACTGTAGGAATAATGTATCAGTATTCTTGTCACCAAGGCAAGCTTTTCCACTAGAGATCATTACTGAATGTACCTTAATTGATGGTCTTTTAAATTTGAGGCCAGAATTATAACATATATCCGTATTTCAGGGAATCGATTGGTAATGTAACTAGCACAAAGAAGTGCTTGTATGGAATGAATCTGGGCTATCTAATGCATTTTAAGTCCTCTGGGAACAAAGCTCTTTGAAACCAAGTTGATCTGGGTGCAAAATAAAATGTAAGCCTTTGTCATGATATGGTAGGTGCTGACTAGGCCTTAGCTACACGGGACTTCCCACATCACTGACTAGGTATCTAGGAATACATCCTAAGAGGAGAACAAGGAACCCCAGAAATGAAAGGCAAGGAGAGAAGCCTTGTCTTCCATGTGCTTCTCTAGGTCTTCTGTATGATTATTCTTTCCTTGTGGTAGCATTTCTGACAAAATATGGACTATGTTTCATTTCCAGAGGTTATTACCTAGTTAGTTTGTATCTGAAGAAATTGTACCTGTTTACTTTGAAAGAAAAAAGAAATAGCTTAACTCTTCTGATAATTAGATTGAGTCTATATGCAGTTCAAGGCCAATAAATAATATGTGTAATATGATCAGTTAAATAGAATCAGCAGTAAAGAATCATAACAAATTACCTTGCTGACCGTTATTTTTCTTTTGCTTGGCCTTAGGGTTTTGACCCACCACATCAAAGTGACACAAGAACTATTTACATAGCCAACAGGTTTCCTCAGCATGGCCTTTACACACCTCAGAAATTTATAGATAACCGGATCATTTCATCTAAGGTAAGAATTAACACTTTTATTATTAAAACTGTGGTTATGTAGTATTTTGCTTTAAAAAATGCTTTGTTTGTATAGTATACATTTATATCCTTAAAAATTCAAGGAAATGGTTGTTGGTAGATCTATCTTAACCAAAATTGTGAATTGTAAAATAAAAAGTTTCTGGTTGCTAATATTAGGTAGTCAACATGCCAGAAATTACCCTTAGATGCAGTTAAACTAAGGAACTAATATTTATACCATGTGCCAGACACTATATTAGGTACTTCTCATATTATTTAATCCATACAACAACTTTAAAATAGCTTTAACAAAGTTTTATTATACTCATTTTATATCAGTTTCTTCAGTTGAAATGCTGGGAAATAATTTACCCAGGGATGAGATTGGAGTTTAAACTCAGTTTTGTGTAGCTTTAAAGCCTGACTTCCTCCAGTTTTATCATCTGTAAACATTTTATAGCAGCAAAGAACCATTTTACTCTTACATATTCTTCCTTGTTTCATTTTTTTCCTATGGCATTTTTAAGATGTCGTAGTCTGTTTTAAAACTGAAGATTATAGAATAATGCTGTCTAATAGACTCTTCTTTCATGATGGAAATGTTTTCCACGCTGTCTAATATGGTAGCCATTGGCCACATAGGGCTGTTTAGGCCGTGAAATGTGGTAATGTTAACTGGGGAACTTAATTTTTAATTTAATTTTATTTTAAATTAAATGTCAATAGCCACATGTGACTAGCGGCTACCTTGTTAGTGCAGTTATAGAGGATGTGAGTCAGAAACTGAGGGTAAAGTTCTCCTTTGAGCATAGCTATTGCTTAATAGAGCACCTTAAAAAGCATCTTTGTATTGCTTCTTCCCTCTCTTCCAGGACGACTAGTATTTTCTCTCTAGTCCTAATCTCCTTTTTCTTAAAGATGTTGTCTTAGGCAAATGGTTCCTTTGCCCTGTTCCTTTTTTCCAGCCTTTACATTATTTACACATGCAGCACACCCATTAGTGACATCTCATTTTGGACAGTGCTTCTAAAGTAGAGGGCAGGAAGGGGAACTATCAGAATCTAGGGTAATAGAGGCGCTTTAGATTAATGAAACAGTTCTTAGTAAGTGATGCAAGAAATAAAAGTCCTTCTTGGAAAAATTTTTTAAACACTCGATATAATTTATATACAATAAAATTCACTAATTTTAAGTGTATAATGTGATGAGGTTTGACAGATGCATAACATGTGACCACCATCATCAAGACATAGACTATATTTGTCACTCCAAAAAGTTAGTAGCCAGTCCCTCGCCTCCTCACCTCTAGCACTAGCAACAGATCTGCTTTCTGTAAGTATCGTTTTGTATTTTCTAGAATGTCATGTAAATACAGGCATGCAATAGGAGTCTTTTTGTGTCTGACTTCTTTTCACTTAACACAACACTCTCTTTTTTTTTTTTTTAAAGAACTTTTACTGAGATACAGTTAAGAGACAATAAACAGTATATATTTAGAGTGTACAATTTGGTATCCCAATCTCCCAATTCATTCTCCCCCAACCCTCCCCGCTTTCCCCACTTGTTGTCCATATGTTTGTTCTCTACATCTGTGTCTCTGTTTCTGCCTTGCAAACCGGTTGACTTGTACCATTTTTCTATAGTCCACATATATGTATTAATATACAATATTTGTTTTTCTGTTTCTGACTCACTTCACTCTGTATGACAGTCTCTAGTTCCATCCATGTCTCTACAAATGTCCCAGTTTCATTGCTTTTTACAGCTGAGTAATATTCCACTGTATATATGTACCACATCTTTTTTATCCATTCATCTTTTGATGGACATTTAGGTTGCTTCCATGTCCTGGCTATTGTAAATAGTGCTGCAATGAACATTGGAGTGCATGTAACACAACATTCTTGAAATTCATCTTCATTTTTGCAAATGTCACTATCAGTAGTTCATTTTCTTTTCAGTGCATAGTTTAGCTGTCAGCCTAAGTTTGGGTAGTTTACGTCCTGAATTTGGGTCATTTTCCTTCCATAGTTTCACAGTCAGTATTTTCCCCTTAAATTTTCAGCTACTTTTCTAGCTACCCTGCCATAGTTTATTGATAAGGGGGTAGTTTTCCCCCACTGTTTGGCTGCCATAGCTGTGAGAGTTGGATGGAATCTCTAGGCTAAGAAGCTATAGCTCATAATTTATACTCCTTCCATTTGTAATTTTTTTGAAATTAAACTGTCTTCCAGTTTCTGTCTATATTTTGAACATGTTCTAGGATTTTAAATAGTTTTAAATCTGTTTTAATCTAGTTTTCATAATTCTTGTCTGCAAGGGGTTCACAGTCAGTCAGTACTAGAAGCTCTGTGTCCTGGAGAACTTTTGAGATTAAAAACCTTTATATGACTGTTTTCATGTGCACCAGTATTAGGTTTAAGGTTTTTTTTTTTTTTTTAAATTAATTAATTAATTAATTATTTTTGCCAGTGTTGGGTCTTTGTTGCTGCGCATGAGCTTTCTCTAGTTGCTGCTAATGGGGACTACTCTTCATTGTGGTGCTTGGACTTCTCGTTGCAATGGCTTCTCTTGTTGCAGAGCACGGGCTCTAGGTGCAAAGGCTTCAGTAGTTGTGGTGCACGGGTTTAGTTGCTCTGTGGCATGTGGGATCTTCCCGGACCAGGGATTGAACCCGTGTCCCCCTGCATTGGCAGGTGGATTCTTTTTTTTTTTTTAGAATTATTTGACATAGATTTTATTTTTTTGAACTTTTATTGAGATACAATGAGATACAATTGACATACAATAAACTGCATATATTAAAGTGTACAATTTGATTTTTTTTCTTATTAGTAATGTATATATGGCAATCCCAATCTCCCAATTCAACCCACCCAAACCCCCCCATTTTATTTTTTTTTAAGATTTTTATTTATTTTTAATTGTATTTATTTTTATTTTTGGCTGCATATTTTGGGTCTTCATTGCGTTACGCATGCATCTCTGTGCAGTGGCTTCTGTTGTTGCAGACCACGGGCTTAGTTGCTCTGCAGCATGTGGGATCTTCAGGGATTGAACCTGTGTCCCCTGCATTGGCAGGCGGATTCTTAACCACTGTGCCACCAGGGAAGTCCCTGACCACAGTTTCAAAACTGTAGATAGTTAAATAAACATTGCCTTTTTTTCATATACATGAGGACTGTCTTTCTCATTACTCCCTTATTACTTCCTTATTATTCCACTACTGCTTTTTTAAACTTCCAAACTAGATTACCTGCTATTGCATAAACACGTTGAACTTCCCTACCACTGTGCCTTTGCTATTATTTTGTGTGGATAACTGCAGCTTGTTAAATGTAGATTAGATGTTTTCGCAGAGAATTTCATGTTTTTGACCACAGTTTCAAGAGTGTAGATATTTATATAGGTGGTATCTGGTTTTTTCCTGACCGTAATGAGGCTGGCTTCTCATTGTTCCCTTTTTACTACCTGTCTACTTATTATTTCCCTAAACATCCTTTCAGACTGCATTATCTTCTGTCCCACAAAGCCATGATGAACTTCCTTCTCTCTGCCTTTGTTCATTCTGTCTTTCCTTCCTGAAATGTTCTACCTGTTTGCCCCCCATTTTCAGCCTATTGAGTGTTTCTTTCTTAAAGCCACATCAGATGTGACCTCCTTCATTAAATTTTTCTTTCTTATTGACTTCTTCAGTTCCTTCCCATTGGATTCTTTGTATATTACTTCTTTTACTTTATCTTTGAGTATGGTGATTGGTGTATTGTTCTTAATCTCCTCTATTTAAATTATACCTCTTATCTTTGTTTCTCTTATAGTGTGTCTTGCACATTGTAGATGTGCGATGTGTCTTTAATATACTATAGTAAATTCCTTATCTTAAATTTAAATTTCCTTGCAAGAGATTTAATTTTATAACCATGTTTTCATTTTCTAATGTCAGACCTTAGGAGGGAAAAAGGTCAATGATAAAAAGTTGTATATGTAACTGTAGAGAAGGTATACTTCTAGTTCATTCATTCATTCTTTCTTTTTAATGATACTCGTGCATTTATTTATTTATTTAGTTAGTTATTGGCTGCGTTGGGTCTTCGCTGCTGCACATGGGCTTTCTCTCTAGTTGCGGTGAGCGGGGGCTACTCTTCGTTGCATTGTGCAGGCTTCTCATTGCAGTGGCTTCTCTTGTTGCAGAGCACGGGCTCTAGGCACATAGGCTTTAGTAGTTGCAGCACGTAGGCTCAGTAGTTGTGGCATGCAGGCTCTAGAGCTCAGGCTTAGTAGTTGTGGCCCACGGGCCTAATTGCTCCGTGCCATGTGAGATCCTCCCAGACCAGGGATTGAACCCATGTCTTGTGCATTGGCAGGCAGATTCTTAACCACTGCGCCAGCAGGGAAGTGCCACTAGTTCATTTTTCTTGACCGTTATTACATAATAATTAAAAGAATTTTAAAGCATAATGAATTATTATTTTTCTTAGAAGTATTTTCATGTGTTTTAATATTTTTCTGCTAGAGCGCCTCCTCTGTGTGTGACAGGACAAGTGCAGAATTTAAACTCATTCAATCTATTAATATGTTTGTATTTCAGAAAATCTGAAAACAATTCATAACATCTGTAAGCTAGCTTTCATCAGAAATTTTTACTTATTCTTACTTTTTCCATTGTATTATTGAGCTAGCCAAAGAAGACATCTTGAAACCAATTACTTATCTTATTGCCAACTTATATAGTTGCTCTTTTCGAGATTCTGGAAGATAAAATATATTGTCACTATTATGATTAACATAGATTGATGTAAACATAGAACATCGCCACATTAATTTTTATGAAGTTTTATATGTTTGATCTGGTGACTGAGCAGGTTACATGGAAATACTATGACCCCTGTAGGGAAAACTTTTACTCCAGTTAAGATCAGCTGGAAATGGTTTGACCCAAAGTTACCATCTCATATGCACACATTGAGCAGTGACTTCTTTTGGTTCCAGGAAGTATCTACCTCTCTTTTTCCTAGGGCCTCGAACATAGTTCCCAATCTCAGATTCTAGAGCCATTGGTGCCACTGCTACCAAAGGTAAATATGTTTGAGGTATCCCAGATTGGTACTGAAAATATAATTTCAACTAAGAAAGGAAGGTGTTAGGTTTTGTACTATTCTTTATATACCCTTGGGTCAAATAGGCTTTTGTAGGCTCTTCTGGGAACGTAATCATATTTATAAAATTGTTCACATGTGAAAGGATGTTTCAGGTCTCAAAAAAGTGATGAAGGGAATTCGCTGGAGGTCCAGTGGTTAGAATTCCTCACTTTCACTGCCGAGGGTGTGGGTTCAATCCCTGCTTGGGGAACTAAGATCCCACAAAGCAGCGCAATGTGGAAAGAAAGAGAGAGGGAGAGGGATGAAAGAAGGAAAGAAAGAGGGAGGGAGGAAACTGATTAAGAAGCAAATTTCTGACATACAAAAATACAGAAATTAGAACCAACCTTCCATTGCAGCAGAGAAAATCTCAAATTGGTCAATAACCATTAAGGCTTCATTCATTGCCTGGCATCAAGAGAGTTATCTGGAAAAAAAAATTTTTTTCCAACCATATTTATTTATTTATTTACCTGTCTATTCTGCTAAAGTTTTGATCTCTGTGTACTCTAGTGTAGGTGCTAAAGAGAGAGCAGTAAATAAAACAATGTCCTTAGCCTCAGGGATCTTACATTCTACTGGGAGAATGGACATAGGGTAAAGTAACAGTGCTGTAAAGTGTTTACTGGTTTCATGCATAAAGTTGTATTGTGAGAGTAGTGAGTGGCACAAGTAAAATTTGTACGGTATTACCCTGCCCCCATAATATTAGCATTATAGGCTTATAAACCGATTAATAATATAATGAGACACATAGCAGTTAGTATGATCCAGGTTCTAAGTGCTTCACAAATATATTAGCTCATTTAATCTTTATAACAACCCTATACAGTGTGATTGTTACTATTGTCCTCATTTTATACAGGCGCAGAGTGAGGTAGGGAAAGATTAGATCCAAGGTCATTTAGTGACCTTGGATTAGGATTTAGGCCACAGCAGTTTAACCCTTTACCATCTATGTTTGTAACCATTATACTCTACCGTCTTACTTTAAAAATTGACATTGTGACAGACTTTTATGTCCTTTATGAGATTTTCTTGATGGTTATGGCAGTGATCACTTATCTAAAGTAATTTTTAATCT
This sequence comes from Hippopotamus amphibius kiboko, assembly GCF_030028045.1. NCBI lineage: Eukaryota > Metazoa > Chordata > Mammalia > Artiodactyla > Hippopotamidae > Hippopotamus > Hippopotamus amphibius. The sequence continues at coordinate 158,090,647 of NC_080191.1, forward strand.
TCTTCACATTTTAGGTTATTTTTCCATATCCCATGCTTAACAAGGAATAGTTGAATAATTATACCATTTCCTCTGTTTCTGACACAAGCTAATAAGTAAAATACAAGGTAAATTGAATCCAGTGTTAGTAGCATTTCTATCAACTCATAATTCATCTTTAGCATTATTTAGTTTTGTGCAACCAAAATCCAAAATAAATTATTAAACTATTATTTTAGATCTGCCATCTCCAACTTCTAAAAATCCAAGAATGTAGTAGCAAAATTGACAGGTTCTACTTTATCTCATTTTTAAAAATTATACTAAAATTGCCAATAAATAGTAAAAGACAAAAAAAATAGAATAAAAGCCCTGAAATTCTAAAAACCAGGTAGTTTTTGTAGCAATGAAAGTTACATGAATTTGTCTAAGGGCTTAGTAAGTCTGATACTGCTTTTCTTATTATTTTATGTATATAGTATATATTATTTTAAAATATTAACTTATTGATCTCTCCTTTTTTTTCTTTCTTTCTTTTTTTTTTTAGTATACTGTGTGGAATTTTGTTCCAAAAAATTTATTTGAACAATTCAGAAGAGTGGCAAACTTTTATTTTCTTATTATATTTTTGGTTCAGGTAAGCTTCACTCCATAAATTGTTTAATTTATAGACATGGGTTCTCAAAATATATCTTCAGGGAAAAGTTATATTTCATCCTAAATCATTTGACTGTGGGACTGTTTTTTTTTCTGCAGAGCCTCCCCATTGTATTCAGCAAATACAGTGATTTAACCACATCTAGATGTCTGAAAAATAGCCAGTGAATTTTAAGATTAATTGTATTTTGTTTTATCGCTGATGTGCTATGGTGCCGATAATCATAAAGCCAAGAAAATAACATCATCCTTTCAGATGTTGTGCCTCAGAACATAAATATTTTGGCCCTTAATATACAGTACATATTTTTGGCACATGTCTGCCTGTGGAACCATCTTTGTAAAAAGTAAATCTTCCCTTGGATTTTCTTTTTAAACTTAAATTTTACTTTTATTTAAGAAAACCTTTTAATTATAGTTTTTAAGAATCCCCTTGAATATAGATTTTTCTCCAGGAGACTATTTTAACTTAGATCTATATTCGTTATAAGCTGTTTGACAGTCTCTTGATTTTCACATTGTGCTTTTTTTTCTAATATCAGAATATCAAGAGAACAGCTTATGAAACGAGTATAAATCAAGATTTAAAATTGGTCATTGTCATTTTCTTTTAAGGAGGTTATTCTTTTCTGTTAATACCTTAGCAGTCTCTTTCAGTGTGTCATTGAATTTTTGTATAAACTCTAAACTTTTCTCTCCTTAGAACCTGGGCATTCAAAAGAAAAAAAAACTTGTGGAGTAGTCACTTTAAAGCTTGAGAAAACTTTTTTTTAATTTGATTTTCTTCAGGAACAGAAAATGAACTTCTGATTTTTTTTTTTGATCTATATAACTTCAGCTTGGTTTGGTTGGGAAAACGAGAAATTTATACTTACTACGTCCATGTAACACACATTTGTGAAGTGACTAGCTAAGATCAGGAATTCAGCTTGTCTGTGAAATACAACAAATTTAATTGGCCTGTCCAGAGTAAAGGAGTATTAACAAATCATTAGACCCATGTTCTAAATAACCAGATATAATTACTGCAAATATTTCATATGCAGTTTATTGAAACTCAGTTGTATGATTTAAATAATTGCATCATTTTCCAGGTTGTACCCCTCTGGCTCTGCTAGGTGTAACAGAATCACTTGTAGAAAGAAACCCTTTCCCTAGTCCTATTTCTTGTTCTCTCTCCCTGAGTGGTGAGTTTATTCTGGATCCCAGGGTAAAAATCGACAAACTTTTCAGCATTTCTCAGTATGAGCAAAGAAATGTGAAATGAGATTTGGAGTAGCTGTAGCTCTGCTCCAAGGCAAATACTGAGGAAGACCTTACGTACTCTGTGTGTTGAGAAAGCAGAGAGACTGAGTCCACTCTGGCAATATTTGTGGGTGTGCAGTAGATTTAGATATTCTGTTAACCCCATATAAAAGCCAACAAAGTGAACTTGTGAAACTGTGAACTAAACTACACTCATTGCATAGTCTCTCTCCTGTGTTATTTTCTCATCTGGACCATGGTACATGTTTTGTATAATGTTTTCAGATTTCCCAATAATTATGAGATTCTAGATGTTAATAGTGTGATGTGTACAATATAAAGTATAATACTCTGAATTGTTTCTTTTTTAATCTAGCTTATGATTGATACACCCACCAGTCCAATTACCAGTGGACTTCCATTATTCTTTGTGATAACAGTAACTGCCATAAAGCAGGTATGAAATATTTTCTGTTGTTGTTTTTTTCTCCCCAAGTCATTCAGAAGTTGCTTAATATTTCTACTCCAAAGTAAGATTTATTGTTGTGAAAATAATTTTCATAAGAAAGCAAATTTGTTTGATTCTGTATACAGTAAAATTAAGCTGAGTGAAGCCACTGTTATCAGGTACCTGGTGACTGATGGGATGATTATAATTGTTAAAATATATTGTTCCTTTGACACACCTAGGAAGCATCCAAAAGCAAGCATTTTATATGTACAAATCAATGGTTATGTGAAACAGATTAATTATTATAATTATCTTTGTAGAGTTTGGTAGTATTTAAAGGAAATACACTTCCAAGGGGATATGCTTATAAGAAGTGGAGCATGTACTTCAGGGTGAACATTTCTGAATAAAAATTGTATAGTGTTTTCCCACATTTTGCAGCTTTCTCTGGTGAAGTTGAGTTTTATGTAAAGTAGTACTGTAGGGGAAATAGCTTCAACCAGATCCTGAACTGATATTAAAATCTCGGTATAGAAAAACAGTATTATTGGATAAACATGACAAGTAAGAAGTTTAAAAATTCCTAGAAATGTCATGTTTATATAGCTACCGCTTCTCAAAATATCTTGGCAGAGGCTCATTTATACAGAACTGATCCCTTCCTCCTGAAAGAGTTTTCTTGTGTCAGTATGATAAATTTTCATTTTATGAGATTTAGGGATAAGGTTTAAATTGACATGGAAACCAAATTCGCAAACATTTTGTAATTCTGAAATGTAGTGTATTTATTACTTACATGATAAGGGTAAGGGGAATCTGTAGATTAACAGTTACACTGTTTATCTAGTGTGTCAGAATATCATTCTACTGCTTTAAGCTTAATTTTCCCTTTATCCATTGTTCTGTTGGAGACTAGAATTTGTGTAAGTCAATAAGCATCCAAATCACTTAATACAATTCCATATTCACTTGGTTTTGTAGATGTCATTTATTTCATCAGAGTAACCCTTGGACCTCTTTTCTATATATAGTTTCCTCTTTGGTGATTTCATCCAATCTAGTGGCTTAAGGTACCATTTATATGTTGATGGGTCTCAAATTTACATGTATCCTGAAACTATGCTCTGAATTCCAGACACACATATACAACTCTTTGTGCTTGGAAGTACAGCTATTTCCACTTGGATATCTTAGGCTTTTCCTGACCTCTGTGTCGCTCTCTCATTTCCTACTCTGGTCTTTTTGCTTCATATCATTTCTCACTACCTATTGTTCTGTTGAGTAAATGCTTATTTATTAGTTTGTTGCCTTCATTTTTTTAAAAAATATTCATTTATTTATTTGGCTGCATTGGGTCTTCATTGCTTCCCATGGGGCTTACACTAGTTGCGGCAAGTGGGGGCTACTCTTCATTGCAGTGCCCGGACTTCTCATGGCTTCTCTTGTTGCAGAGCACGGGCTGTAGGTACTCGGGCTTCAGTAGTGGCTTGTGGGCTCTAGAGCCCAGGATCAGTAGCTGTGGCGCATGGGCTTAGTTGCTCTGCGGCATGTGGGATATTCCAGGACCAGGGCTTGAACCCGTGTCCTTGCATTGGCAGGCGGATTCCTAACCACTGCGCCACCAGGGAAGTCCTTGTCACCTGCATTTGAATGTTTAGTTCTATGAGGGCAGAGACTTTGTTTTATATTACTGGTTTATACCAGTGACCAAAACAAGGTTGTGCACATACTCGGCCTTCAATAAATATTTGTTTGATAGGTGAATAAATGAATGAATGAACCTCTTGAATATGTTAAATGTTGCAATACTTCTTGCCCTGGTTTCCCAGTATGTATTTGGTCAAATATTGACTGGGTTTAATTGGAATGTGATGCTGAAACTGAGTTGAAAAGATGTTGGTGCTTCCCCCTCCCGTCTCCTGGTTTCCTGGGATGCTGGTGGCTCTGCCAGAAGGGCATCAAGCTGTGTGTGTTGGCCACTGTGTTTCACGGCCGCTCTTCAGTGCCACGTGTGCTGGCAGGACAAATAAATAACTGGTTGTGTTCCTGCCGGGATGGGCAGACACCCTGATCTGAACATCTGGCCCAAATGAAGCATCACATGCTATGTCCTTGGGGGGAAAAAGGACCCACAGAACAGTAGCATTTAAGTATTTGCTTTCAAGAGTTGAGGAAACCCCCACCCACCCACCGACCCAAAAATCCTGGCTAGTGTGCACCTTCGTCCTGACAGTGTAGCTGAGCTGGGGATTGTTTCTTTGCTTCTGCTGTCCTGCTACCCACAGGATGGTGGCACGGTGTCCCTCTGAGGGGTGAGGGCCCCAGTTGTTCTTGCTTCTTACTTTGGGTTTGTGGGTGACCCAGAACTCTTTCATTAGTTTATCTGAGTCATGAGTCGTTCCTGGAGGAGGCAGCCTGTCTCCCCACATTGCCCCCAGGCCCACCTAACCCTAACCCTGCCGGGGGGGACAGGTTGTGTGGATGGGAGGGTAGGGAAGCACCTGATGCTTCACGTGCCAACTTGGTTCATTTCCAAGGCTGCTCCATCCTATCCTGTAAGTGAAACATGAGGATATTTCAGTTCTGTCCAGATCTGTTGGTGATGGGAGCTCACCCGTGCTCCTGCCACCCTGCCTTCATGGACACAAATCTCACCTTCCTAATCACCGTGATTTGGGGAATGGGTAGCAGCGCACCTTGTCTTTAATCTCATTTCAGTTTTATTAAACGTGCTCAGTACTTTCGTTGAGAAAGTGGTTTCTTTATCCTAAAGTTTATGACGTTTTTAAAGTGGGAAAAAAAAAGATGTCGGTGAATTTATATCTGCAAAAGGAGTTTAAAATGATGATAACTTATAACTGATCTCCCTCCAAAATGAATTAAGCAAAAACACAAATCTAAAGATAGGAAGCAGGAAGATTATATATTCTTCAAAACTGTGTTAGTATGATTATTGCAGTTTAGTACTAAATTGAGCTGAGAACGGCTTGATCACTAAGGCAAAAGGGAATATATGAAAGTTCATGTAATTTTCAAAGAGAAAATTTGATCTATCAGGATTTTTCTCCCTTTCTCAAACAATTTCAGGACTCCAAGTTTTCTCTTTTGTAACAACTGTTTTTAAGCTTAGCTCATTTAATACACACACAACATACTACAATGTACTATTCAGGTTCTATATTTATTATGGTAGATCAGTAGAACAAATTTTGGAAAGTTGTAAAAGTGAAAGTTGCCATGTGCTAATCTTCTCTCCTTTTAGTTGGTCTTCGAACTTTCATCAGAATAGGAAAAGCTTTATTATCAATTGTTTATACTGTAATATGAATGAAGTTGTTAGTTTTTTTGGATTTTTAACTTCTTCCAACCATATTTGCATATTAAGTCTTCTCTCTAATTGTGTGCAAGATATAGTGCTCTGGTAAATACCATAATCCTTGTCCTGTATAAGCTTAAAACCTACGAAGGAGAGAAGGTAAAACCAAATAAAAAAAATAATTATAGTTTAATAAGATAGTAGAAAGAGCCAGTGAGCTGTAGGTATTCAGAGAAAGGGTGGAATGCTTCATCTGGGTAATCGAGTAAGGTTTCATGGAAGAAATATTATTAGAGATAAGGCTTCGGAATATGGATTAAAACGACAGTTGGTAAAGAAGGTGAGATAGAAACAGACAACTTGGGCAAAGGCCTAAGTGGGAGAAAAGGCAAGACCTGTTTTGGGGAATGACATATCTGACTAATGTTTAACCCTGTGTAGAAAAGTACTAAACGATAATATACTAGAAATGGAGGTTGGTACTACATTAAAGAGGCTGGAAGATTCTTTGAGGCTTATTGAGAGGGATTTGAACAGGACAGTGAATTAAAACAGTGTTTTGGAAAGCTTAATCTGCAGTGACATGTAGGATGAATTATAATTTGTGAACTTGTGTTTAAAAAGATTTTAACTGTATGCCACCCCCGCCAGTAGTTTAGAGTTGTTGCTGATATGTATTTGTATTTTGGGAGACAAATGTATCTACACAAAAGAATAGCAGTAGGCAAGGTATGAAAGGTAATTAGGAATGTAAAAAGCAGAACAATTCAGTCTGAAGAATCAAGGGCAGCAACATTTTCCAGGGTATGAAACATCAAGAAATGGTCTCTAGATTTTTCAACCGAAAAATCAGAAATTATGTCAGCATTTGAAATCCCTGTACTATGAAATCGCTTGTGGGACTTCTCTGGTGGTCCAGTGGTTAAGAATTCGCCTTCCAACGCAGGGAACGCAGGTTCAGTCCTGTTCGGGGAACTAAAATCCCACATGCCATGGGGCAACTAAGCCTGTGCGCAACAACTACTGAGCACCCGGGCCACAGCTAGAGAGCCCGTGTGCCACAACTACAGAGCCCACATGCTCTGGAGCCCGTGCACCACGACTAGAGAGAAGCTCAAGTACCACAGCAAAATATCTCACATGCCCCAACTAAGACCCGACAGAGCCAAAAATAAATATTAAAAGTAAAAATAAAATCTTTGTAACTCCCCCAAACAAAACAAAATAAAACAAATTCTTTTTTTTAATTAATTAATTTATTTAATTTATTTGTTGGCTGCATTGGGTCTTCGTTGCTGCACACGGGCTTTCTCTAGTTGCTGCGAGCGGGGGCTACTCTTCATTGTGGTGTGTGGGCTTCTCATTGTAGTGGCTTCTCTTGTTGTGGAGCGCAGGCCCTAGGCGCATGAGCTTCAGTAGTTGCGGCACATGGGCTCAGTAGTTGTGGCTCACAGGCTCTAGAGCACAGGCTCAATAGTTGTGGCGCACGGGCTTAGTTGCTCCATGGCATATGGAATCTTCCCAAGGCAGGGCTCGAACCCGTGTCCCCTGCATTGGCAGGCGGATTCTTTACCACTGCGCCACCTAGGAAGTCCTAAAACAAATTTTTAAAAAAATCAAAATTAAAAATAAAACTCTAAGTAAATCTAGTTATGACTGCTCGTGTGGAAAAGCAGTCTAATTCTTTTGTAGCATAGATTGTATGTAATAATACTCTTTCATTTGTACTTGTAAGCCAGAGATTTCTAACACATTTTTGTTTTAGTTTAAATTTGTCAATGGAAGTAAACGGAATGATAACATCAAAAAAAAAAAAAAGAATTTTAAAATTATCGCTTTATTGGGTTTCCCTGGTAGCACAGTGGTTAAGAATCCGCCTGCCAATGCAAGGGGACACGGGTTCAATCCTTGGTCCAGGAAGATCCCACATGCTGTGGAGCAACTAAGCTTGTGCGCCGCAACTACTGAGCCTGCGCTCTAGAGCCTGTGAGCCACAACTAATGAGCCCACATGCTGCAACTGCTGAAGCCCACGCACCTAGAGTCCGTGCTCCACAGCAAAGAGAAGCCTGCACACCACAACGTAGAGTAGCTCCCACTCTCGACAACTAGAGAAAGCCTGCACACAGTAGTGAAGACCCAACACAGCCAATAAATAAAAAATAAAATAAATAAATTTTTAAAAAATTTAAAAAAAAATGCTGCAACTAAGGCCCGGTGCAGCCAAAATAAATAAATAAGTAAATAAATATAAAAATAATAAAATTATCACTTTATTAATGTCATCTGACTATAAAAGTATCCTTTTTAACAGTTTCAGAAAAGATGTTTTTCACTGTCAATTAAATTCCTCTTAAATTGACATAACATGTTAAATTGAGCCAACATAATTTGTGTGTTAAAAATCTTATAAAAAGGATTCTCCCTAAGTTGGGGGGCGGGGGGGAAGGATTCTCTCCCAAAAATGTATACCTTCAGAGCAATGTTTGGGATTTGCTTTATATTTTATAATGCTATAATATTTTTAGGTAATGTGCATATTTTTAAAAAATGGAAACAGTATACAATAACATACAGTAAAAGTCTCTTATGCTTCTATCCCTTAGTCTCCTAGTTCTCCTCCCCTGAGGGAGACATTATTTGTATATTAGTTCAGATATCCATACAGAGTTCACATTGGTAAGCATATATTTTTCACAAATGATAGCATAGACTACAATACATTCTGTACCTTACTTTTATCATGTTATCTCTTAGATATCATTCCATTATCTACACTTGTGCAGTACTCCTGAGTTCTTGAATTTTCTCTAAAATGGCGTAAGTCTTTCCACTTAAAACAAAAAATTACCGCTCCTAAACATTTAATCAAAGGATTCTTTGTGAAATACTTATGTTTCCCTTTTTAATGATGATATATAATGGCCTACCATATTTTTTTTGAAGTACAAATTATTTATTCTGTTGGTCTATTGTTAAAGAAAGTGGAAGAACTCAACCTCAGTTTCAAAATCTGGTTGTTGTTTTTTTTTCTATTACCTGTAATAATGCTCTGTGAATTTATATTGTGATTAAAATATAATTTGTACATAGAAGCAATGGAACTTTTAAAATTCATTTTACTTTACTTTTACTTCACTTCCCTTTTACTTTACTTTTACTGTACTTTTACTTTTACTTTACCTGCCATGGCGTGACTTGTGGGATCTTAGTTACCCAACCAGGGATTGAACCCGCACCCACTGCAGTGGAAGCACAGAGTCTTAACCACTGGACCACCAGGGAAGTCCTTAGAAGCAATAGAACTTATTGATTGAATAAGTTAGGAAAAGGTAGAAATCAAGAATGACTCCCCAGGTTTCTGCTATGAGCAACTTAGATGGTGAGGTCATTTGTCAAGATGAGAAACATTGGAAATGCAACAGATATTAGGGATAACATCATCAATTTAGTTTTGAAATGTTTAATGTATTTATGAAACATCAAAATAGAGATATTAAGAGTGCAGTTGGATGTTAAGTTTAGAGTCCAGAAATATGGGCTCTCTTAGAGATATAAATTTCAAAGTTTTTTGAAGACACAGGGATAGAAGGAATACTATAGTAAGAAAGTGAAGGGTGAAAAAAGCCCCTGTTAAGGTGACATACAAGGAGACTCCCTTAAGGACATTGAGGAGGAGTAACTAGAGAGGTTACTTCTATTTCACACTCCTATGAAAACCAAGAACATGTGTGTGATGAAAACCAAGAGAGGAGAGTGTTTCTAGTGGTAATGAATGTCAAATACCTGAGATATATGCATCAAAATAGCCTAACATAATTCTAGTGAATGAAATGTTTCGGGGAAGTTTTTATGTTTCTTTTTCTCATTTGGTAAAAAGTATCTTTTAATTATAGTAAGAGGGGCATTTTTTTTATCTTTTGATGTTTACAGGGTTATGAAGATTGGTTACGACATAACTCAGATAATGAAGTAAATGGAGCTCCTGTTTATGTTGTTCGAAGTGGTGGCCTTGTAAAAACTAGATCAAAAAACATTCGGGTATGCACTTACTAAATAATAGAAATCAATTATATTTTAAAATCATGAATTCTAATCTGATTATATTTTAGTTAAAAGTCTGCTTTCCTACATTAAAATATTATGATAGACCACTTGTTTAGAACTCAATAAAAATAAGTCCTTGCCTTTTAAAATCTGTGTATTCACTTTTCCCAAAAATTCTTCATAGGTGGGTGATATTGTTCGAGTAGCCAAAGATGAAATTTTCCCTGCAGATTTGGTGCTTCTGTCCTCAGATCGACCTGATGGTTCTTGCCATGTTACAACTGCTAGTTTGGATGGAGAAACTAACCTGAAGGTTTGCACATGTATATGTTTGAGTGTTGCTCTTGGTGAACAAAATATCTTTGGATTATAGTGGTATTTTCCTTTGGTTAAGGTAATAAAGTTTGACCTGATAAAGGAGAAGTGTTTTAAATTACTGAAACTTTTTAAAAATTAAGTTTAAAAAATTTTTTTGTTTTATTTATAAATTTTAATTAATTAATTTTTGGTTGTGTTGGGTCTTTATTGCTGCATGCGGGCTTTCTCTAGTTGTGGTTACTCTTCGTTGTGGTGCACAGGCTTCTCAATGCAGTGGCTTCTTTTGTTACAGAACATGGACTCTAGGCACACGGCCTCAATAGTTGTGGTTGCTAGAGCTCCACCGCATGTGGGATCTTCCCAGACCGGGGCTCAAACCCATGTCCCCTGCATTGGCAGGCAGATTGTTAACCACTGCGCCACCAGGGAAGTCTGAAAAAATTTAAGTTTTTTTTTTTTAAAGAAATAGTGTTATTATACATTTACTTCAAGGATAGCCTCACATTATTTAGTCAAGTTTAAGAAAAATGAAGTGTTTTTAGGAAAAATACAATCTTTTAATATATTGGTGCTTTTTTAGATAGGGGACATTTAAATTTTCCTCAATTTTCTTTTTTTTTTGTTTGTTTTATTATTTATTTATTTATTTTTGGCTGCCTTGGGTCTTAGTTGTGGCACGTGGGATCTCCGTTGAGGCATGCAGGATCTAGTGTTGTGGCACGTGGGCTCTTTGTTGCAACGTGCAGGCTTCTCTGTAGTTGTGGCGTGCGGGTTTTCTCTTCTCTAGTTGCGACGTGCAAGCTCCAGGGCATGTGGGCTCAGTAGTTGGGGTGTGTGGGCTTAAGTGCCCCACAACATATGGGATCTTAGTTCCCCAACCAGGGATGGAACCCACGTCCCCTGCATTGGAAGGTGGATTCTTTACCACTGGACCACCAGGGAAGTCCCTCAATTTTCAAAGAATTAATAGAATCAAGGATTTTATTTGATTCACTATTTCCCCCTATTAAATTGTTTAAAATAAACTTTGAGCCGTAGCTGACAGTAGTTGACTGTTAACACAGATTTAATTTCCTTATATGCAAGTGGCCTATGTAGACAAGTAATCACAGTAGCTCCTTTTACTACTTGTTATTTTGCATTCTTCTTTCTCTTCTCTTCTGCCATCTAGCTAAGTGATCTCAAGTATGGAATGTTATGATTTCATTTGTAAAGAGATTTGAAATAAATGATATCTAAGGTTCCATTTAGATCTCAAAACTCTGTGATTTAATTTTTCTTTTTTCAGACACATGTGGCAGTTCCAGAAACAGCAGTATTACAGACAGTTGCCAATTTGGACACACTTATAGCTGTGATAGAATGTCAGCAACCAGAAGCAGACTTGTACAGGTATGGTGTGATAGCCACCATATTCATTTTGAGTCCTGTTTACAGATCTCATTTTTGCGGTCATAAACGTTCAATGAAATAGTTAGCTAATTGAAGATGTTGGGGGGAGCAAGGTGGGAGATCAGTTAAAGGGTAAAAAACCTAAAAGCAGAATTTGCCAGAATTCTAAACTAAAATATTAATTCAAAAGTCATGCTTTTATTTACATGTTCCTATTACCTTCTACTTTGGTATGAATTGGCTTTATAACAATAGCAGTAAACTTTATAACCACAGAAGTAGTTATAAGGGAAATAAGATTATTTCCTTAGAAGAAAATCTGTTCGGGTGTGTATGTGTGTGCATGTGCATGTGTGTATATATGTATTCCATGAAGGCAAGGGCCATGTCTTTGTGTTCATTAGAAGGCAAGGGCCATGTCTTTGTGTTCATTAGAAACTAACCCCTTTTTTAACATTACAATTTCCTAAATGTTAATACAACATAAGTCATCTTTTCAGCAAGTGATATGCTAATTATTATGGTCTATGGAATGGAAACAACTTTTTATTATTAAAGTCTTTCATGAGAAACTACTCATTTTTACTCAGTAACTGGTGATAGAATGTAAATTACAACCACATTGTAAAAATTATTCTCAGCTTCTTGTCATATACTCCATCTCCATTTGTTGGTTGAAATGTTTTAAAATCTTATCAAATAGTCATTGTCTTTTTGAGATCTCTTACATATCTGGATGCATATATTTATAAGGGAGTTTTCTCTATGTGATGTTATAAAAATCTTGCATTTTCATTGAAGTCAAATATTGATACAATATGGAGGTTTTCAATTAACTGTAAAAACTTGGAGTTCTATGCTTTAAGAGCATTTACATTATAAGATAGATTTAGCTGTGAGGATGAGTTCTGTATTACTGTTATTTTCAAGTCTCAGACAAGGGTGAATTATAAAGAGATTAATATTAAAACCTAGAAAGTAAAAAAAAAAAAACTAGAAAGTGATGCAGCATTAGGAAAGCATAAGATGAATAAGAGATCAGATGTGACTAATGCTTTGGTGAGTGGTTTTACGTTATTTGGAAAATGGAGAAAGTTTAAAAAAATTTTTTTTAAATAATTCACTGTTAGATATGTGTTCCTCTTTATTTTCTCTTTTCTTCTTCCTTACTGAAATTATATATTTTGTTTTAAATATAAATATAATATAACTACTACAGAAGACTTTTGTAATAGAAAGTTAACTCATAATTAATTATACTACTACTTTAAAAATTTTATTGCTGTTTTTATTCATTCATTAACAAATTATTGTTAAGCACCTTTGTGCTCATTATGATAGGTGATAAATAAGATTAGTAAGCCTGGTTTCCATCCTTGAGGAACTCACAGCTGTAAAGATATTGTATATCTCTAACTGTATTTTTTCACTTTACTTATGTTATTTAAAAGGGCAATATTCAAAGCACTTTTAATGTCCAGGTAGGAGGAATGCTTAAATGGTTATGTGGTATAGATACAAGATGAAACAGAAAGGTAATAAAAAATGATACTTTCAAAGAATTTAATGACATAGGAACATACTGAAATACAATGTTGAATAAAATGATGTAGAGTTACAGTCTCATATGACCTCAATTATATAAAAAGAAATGTATGTATATGTATTTGATAGGTAGTTAAGTAATAAGATAGAAAAAATAAATAGGTATAGAGAGAAAGAAAAACCTAGAGGAGTTACATGTCAAAATGTTAGTAGTTATTTCTGAGTGGTAGGATTTCAGCTGCTTTTTAATTACCTTTTTCTCCATATTTCCTAATATTTCTTGAAAGAATATGGATTGCCTCTGTGGTTTTTTTTAAAGTATTTTCCATCTTACTACACAGTATTCTTAATGATCATTTTTAATGGCTGCAGAGTAGTCTAAGTAAATGTTCAAGAACCTAACCATTCCCCAATCTTTCCCTACCTAACTCTTCCATTGTTTTGCTGTTAGAAATATTGCATGCCACCTTATTACACATAAGTTCACCAACTCAGAGAACAGTAGTTGGATAGTTCATCATTCCTTCCTCTTTGATACAATTTGTTCACTTGGCTTCCAGGACATTCCCCTCTCTTGATTTTCCTCTTACTTAAGTAGTCCCTCCTTCTCAGTCTCTTTGGCTCATTTCTCCTCTTCTTTTGACTTCTTGATGTTAGGGTGCCTCAGGACTGTCCTCAGTCCTCCTGTACCTATAACCTTTCACTGTCTGAACCCACGCTTTGTGATCTCATCCAAGCTGGTGACTTTAAAGACTGTCTATATGCTGATGGTCCAAATTTATATCTCAATCCTAGATTTCTTTCCCAGACTTCAGATTCTTATATGCAACTTCCTGTTCCACAATTCCACTTGGATATTTAGAAGAAATCTCGAGTTAATCATGTTGAAAACTGAACTCCTTATCTTTCCTCCAAAAATGTTTATGCTAACAGCTTTTCCCATCTCAGCTGATGACACTCCATTCTTTTAGTTGTTCAGGCCAAAAACCTTAGAGTCACCCATGACTCCTCATATCCTCTTTCAGCTCACCTCTTCTCACCTCCTCCCCCATATCTCATCCCAATCCATAAGAACACCTTACTGGTTTACCTTCAAAATACCTCTAAAATGTGAGTATCTTTCACTAATTTCATTGCTACTAAATTGACCCAAGCCAGCATTATCTCCTGCTTGGATTACTGCTATCAAAGGCTTCCTTACTGGTTTTTCTGCTTTTACTCTTGTTTCCCTTGCAGTCAGTCTGTTCTCACAAAAGCAGCCAGAATCATCCTTTTCATTTTTATTTTTTTAATTCTTTTTATTTTTATTTATTTATTTATTTATTGACTGCATTGGATCTTCATTGCTGCCCGTGGACTTTCTCTAGTTGTGGGAGTGGGGGCTACTCTTTGTTGCAGTGCGCAGGCTTCTCAGTGCTTTGGCTTCTCTTGTTGCAGAGCATGGGCTCTGGGTACATGGATACATGGGCACAGTAGTTGTGGCTCGCGGGCTCTAGAGCACAGGCTCAGTAGTTGTGGCACACTGCTTAGCTGCTCCGCGGCATGTGGGATCCTCCTGGACCAAGGCTCCAACCTGTGTACCCTGCATTGGCAGTCAGATTCGTAACCACTGCGCCACCAGGGAAGTCCCCCAGAGTCATCCTTTTTAAATGTAAGTCAGATCATGTTATTCCTTTGCTCAAACCCTGCAATGGCTTTTCTGTCTCACTCCAAGTCAAAACTCATATCTTTATAATGATCTATAAGATTTTACTGATTGCCTCCATCCCCAAAAGACCTCTGATCTAATTTTTGACCCTTCTCCCTCTTGCCTCACCCTCCAGCTGCACTGGCCTCATTTTCCCTTGCACATGCCATATTCACTTCCACCTTTTCACTAGCTTCTCTTTAACTCCGTTACCACCTTCTAGTCTTTGCTTAAATCGTCTCTTTAGTGAGGCTTACTTTGACTAATACTGAGACCTAATCCTTCTTACCCGCTCCTGCTTTACTTTGTTAATAGCACATAGCACCTTCTAGTATACTATGTAATTTACTTATTTATTATGTTTATTGCTTATTATCTCCTCCAACTAAAATGTAAACTCAAGGATAGGCATCTTATGTGTTTTGTTCACTGATATATCTGAAGCACCTAGAACAGATCTGGCATGTAGGAGGCCTTACTACATGTTTGTTGACAGATGAAAAGAATAAATATCTTTATGGACTTAATTTTATGCACTTAAATTTTCCCTTTTGTTGAATTTCCTGCGATATATGCAAGTAAGATTTGTGTGTGTTGCAGTTCACTTAACTCTTAAATTGAAATACCTAGAACAGTATTAGGCACATAATAGACACTCAATAAATATCTGTTGAATGAGAAGATGAATGATAGAGTTGTACATTATTACTTAGTCAAAAGATTTGAGAACATTTTTATTGACCATTTATTCATCAAATATTGAGTGGCTCCAATACCTGAGGCATAGTGCTAGATACTTGGAATACAACAGTAAAGAAACAATGATAGTTCCTGACTCCTAGAGTTTATAGTCTAATACTAGATTATTCCCTAAGAACAGACAAAGCCACAAAAGTGGAATTATTAGATTAAAACCATAATTGAGTTTGGCCTTTAATAAACCTACTGACACATTACTTTGCAAAAGCATTGGATTGAGCTAAATATAGTTTATGATGCTTTTTATTGTTTCAAAATTTTACTAGTATTAAACATTATAGTTTCTAATTTTTTGCTAATTTTATAGATAATAGTTTTATAGTTTTAAAACTAGTTTTAATTTATTGTTTTACTAGAAAGGCTGAACAGGGAATTCCCTGGCAGTCCAGTGGTTAGCACTTGGCAATTTTACTGCCAGAGCCTGATTTCAGTCCCTGGTTGGGAACTAGGATCCCACAAGCCACACTGCGTGGCCAGGAAAAAAAGAAAAGAAAGCAAGCCTGAACATTTTTCTTTGTTTATTAATTTTTCTCCCTTGAACATTGTCAGTTCCTTCCCAATTACCTATTAGTTAACTAGGGTTATGTTTTTTCTTTTTAAAGAACTTTAACAGCTTACTGAGGAGAGGCTAGCATATGGTAAGAAATTATCTCTGCCAAACCACTGGAAGAAATAAGAACTAGGAGAGTCTTCTGTTTAGGAACAGCCTCTAGCAGGTGCCTGTTTCACAGTATTCTCCCATTTTCTCTTTCCTTGGCTCCTTTGCTCTTTTTGTTCTTTCTTTTTATTCTTTCTATTCTCTTTCTTCTTTGTAGACTCCAACTCATCACTTCTACTTCTAGGAATTTTTCATAACAAAATAATGAAATTCTGCTTCTAGGAATTTATCTTAAAGAAAATGTGAAAAGATATGTACACAGGGTTGTTCAGGGCTGCATTGTTTAGACTATCCATAAATTGGGAACAAACCTAAGCTTCTGTCAGTAGTGAATTACTTAAATTATGCAGTAACCCCAAAATACAGTGCTATGTGCAGCCATTAAAAATAATGATGTAGATCTGTATCTTTGACAGGACATGTTAAGTGGGAGGAAAATGTTACAGTATTTATGGTATGCTCCCATTTTTGTTTTTAAGAGACGTACATATTTATATGTACATGGAAAAAACCTGGAAAACATACCTCAAAATATTAATAATGTTTTATTTGAGTAGTGGGATTACTGATGATTGTTATTTCCTTTTTGTTGTCTTTTTACATTGTCTGAATCATTTTATAAAGTATATGTATTTGAGTGTATTTAGTCTTTATAATTAGTAAAGAATAATAAAGCTTTTTCCACTTTGAAACAAATCATAGTGTGAGTTTGGAGAAAGGGCTAAGGAAAGTGCAAGACGAGTTAATCTAGCATGGTACTGGCATGAACAAATATAAGAAGTGCCTTACAATCAAGGAAAAAAGGACAGATAAAATGAAGAAGAACAGGTTTCTTGTTGACATTTGGCTCAGGAAAATCAAAAGACTGACCACACATTATCTCTGAAGGATGCCAAGTACTTACCAGCTGAATTGGTTCTTCGAACCTAAATCCAAAGTTTGAGGCTCAAACCAGAGCTATATAAAATTCCATTAAGTGGAGATAATTTAAAAGTAGGACTTCCCTGGCGGTCCAGTGGTTAAGACTCCTCACTTCCACTGCAGGGAGCATGTGTTCCATCCCTGGTTGGGGAACTAAGATCGCATGCCACATGGCATGGCCAAAAAATTAAAATTAACAAACAAACAAACAAATAAAAAACAGTAGTGCTTCTCCCTGATACAAGAGGTTGAAGGAAGTAGAAGTAATAGATAGCAAGAAATAATGAAGCCAAAGTCTACAGGGGTATAGCATCTGTGATCTGGAAACAGGAGGGATAATAGAGGACATTTGGAAGGTTATGCTTAATATTTCTTTGTGTAGTTAAATGATTAACATGAGGCTCTGCCCAGAATTTGCTTCAACTCAGGATTTACTTCTGACTATTATAGAAAGTAATTTTACACTTGAGTTGACGTTGTGCTATGTTTTGGTAGTGGAAGTTGGAACTAAAAGGCCAGGCTGTGAAAATTCATCATAACAACAGGACACTCACTGTAGATTTCAGGAAACCAAAGTTAAAGACGCTCTGGAGTTCATTAATAGTTTTTTGCTTACTAATTTACCCTCACCACATAATTCACACATAGTAGTTGCTCAGTGAATACTTGTTGGATAAATGAGTGCATGAATAAGTACATGAATGAGTGAATGAATGATTCTGGTTACAGGAGTCTTTATTTAGTAAACTGTGATAAAATATATGAGCAGTTATTGTTGGCTAAATAACGTATGCATCTTTGTGTAGCAATTGTAAATTCTCATCATGACCAAACTAATTATCATAATAATATATTTGCATTGCCATTTTGAAAATATTTTTTCATTCATTACCTTACTTATAACTGGAGTAGTGATGGCAAGAATTTTTTTTTTTTAAAGACAATACTTTATTGCACCACTTGGAGCACCTGGCACCCTGGTCTGCTCTTAATCATCAGAATACTTAATTTATAGTTAAATGTCAAGTCAACTTCGAGCCTATGTCCCTGTGCCCAGCCAGGGTTCTGTCCCCAGGCCCAACGTATTCCTTGAGTGTCAGAGTTGTGGGTAACTGCATAAAAGCTATAGGATGCCATCCTAGGAGGCTGCAGAGATGGGATGGAGAGGGAGGGTGGCAAGTTGAAGAAAGCCCTAAGCAAAGTGCAGTCAGTGTCAGTAGACAGCAAGACCCATAATGTTAATAATCACAGGGGAAAGGAAATGCTGAGAACAAAATCTGGAGGAGAACAAAGGGCAGGAGAGGCCAGGGCCAGAAGGCAATTTTGGTCCAGAAGAGGTCGGCCTGAGTTAAGAACAGTGGAGGCTGTGAAGCAAAGGGCAATGGATTAGGGGACTCGACATCATAGAAGAGTTGGACAAACTGGTACTGAATGGAGAAGGTGACAGCACTGCCCATGACCTGTAGCAGCGGCAGGAACAGGGTGAGGTTTCTCTCATGCATGGGCCCAGAACTTTAAGTAGCAAGTTGATGAAGGTCATGTTGTTACATTCCACAAAGGCTCCGTTCCCATTCTCATTCTGGCATACTGTCACTAACCAGAGGCTCTCTGCTATCAGTTATGTTAGAGCAGTCCCATGGTGGTGAAGAAAAGGGGTATCATGAAGTAGAGGGAAAAGATTTGATCATTCCAATAATCACCTTCCAGCTCCACCAGGTTGAAGAAGGTGATAGAAGCAGAAATGACTAGTGACTGGCCAGCCTCTAGTCCATTGATTCCTGCTAGGATATTGATGGCATTGGTACAGAACACCGCCAGCAGCCCCATGTAGACATAGTACATTAGTACAGGATTCTCAAGTCCAGATGCGGGCGAAGAATTGGGCGGAATGCTTGGGTACCACAAAGGTCGTGTTGCCAAAGTTGGTGAAGGAGGAGTAGTGAGGTAGCTGTGGGCAGCAGCAGCTTATGGCACCAGTGCAGATTCAATACATTATCTGCGAAGCCCAGGAAAATTATGCAGCAGATGGGAAGGAACATGATTCATCGTAGGGGGCAGGCTTTACACTGCTCCTCCACAAAGCAGTTCAAGAAAGGGAAAGGGATGAAGCAGAATAGGATGATAAGGAAAACAGCACTGCTGACCACTCCCTGGGACTCTTAGAACATTAATTTTTTAAAGCTTAATGACTGATTTATCTTTGTAATTTCTAACAAGTATTGGACCATTCATATATGTGAAAAATTGGTTGTTTCATGTCTAAGAATAGTGCCAAAACTGTCTTTTAAGATTTTCCATCCATTGATGTCATAAATAATGTACCATTAGTTTTTTTGTAACAGTGAATTCTTTGATAGATTCATGGGACGAATGATGATAACTCAACAAATGGAAGAAATTGTAAGGTAAGAATAAATTTGCATTATCCAGTCACTTTTAAGTGAGAATTGTTTGGGGGAGGGACTAAAATCAACTTAAAGGGAGATTCGATAAGTAAGCAATGTATCATGGGAAAGAGTTTCAAAATATTTAGCATTTCATCTTCTGGTAATTTCCAGCAGCAGCAAATGAGATAAGGATGAAGCGAATGCTGTGAAATGACACCAAAACGGTTTAGTAAGGTTATTTGTCTAATATTAGGTAGTAACATAAAAGAAACATATTGGTTCCTATTCAAATCCTTACATATCTAAACCTATCACCGCTTAAGTCTAGAACACAAAAAATGTCTTCTGTTATGTTTAACAAATATAAACGTTATGGTCTTCACGTCAAAATCATTCATCACAAACTAGAGTATTGGCCAATCCAAAACTTCTTATTTACTCTTCTGATGGGTTATTTGGTTGGTTGTTTGAGTGTGTTTTCCCTCAGTATTCAGGTTAATTTCTGGTACCTACATGAAAGGCTTTGGGTCATTTCAAAGATTTTCTCATAGGGTGAGATTATATTGTTACTCATGACCACAAAGCTGAGTTTGGAATAAATCTTGGAATCAGTCCTTGAACTTCTGATTAAATTAGCACTCCACCTCTTTTCTGGAGATGTTCAGTTTATACTGACTGCATGAAATAAGTCACTAACATAAAGAGTTGAGAATTTGTTTAAATGAGAGTCTCAAAACAAGCCACCAGAAATATGCATCAGCAGTCACATTTTTAATAAAAGTTAACACAGGAGCTCAATAAACACAGTTCAATAAACTCTGCAACAAGGTCTTTGTAAGTGTAGGACCCCAGCTGAATAACAGTGACTGGGTTTTATTTTGATTTCTGCAGTGACATAGTGAGATGCATGTGTGGATACATAGTATGAATTACATTAAGATCAGTTGTTACTTTAGCAAGTAGAACCTTTTAAAAAAAAAAAAAAGCCATGTTCTTTGCTGAAGCAACCAGAGTGAACTGTTGTTTATCTTGTAATTTGAAGGTTTCTAAATTATATCCCAATTTATATGCCAACCTGAGCTCTAAGTTTCTCTATTCGTTGTTGGAGCCAAAACCAAGTGAAAAAGCTATAATATGGCTCCTGAATAATTGATTTTGAAATATCCATTCAGTGTGCTCCAAATATGACTATCTAATAAAACCATACTTGTTAACCACAGCCCAAACATCTGGCTCCCCTGTGTTCATTAGATTTTTTACAGTGTTTGACTTTGCAGACCTCTTCAGAATTGGTTCAGATTCTGTTTGATTTGGATAACTGTATATTTATATTTCAGAAAAGCCTTATGATAAAGAGTATCAACAAAATTAAGGCTTTTTTACTTATCCATTGTCAGTCTTATCATTTGCTATCACTAAGAAAATGCAATTTTCCTTTCTAGTTATTTCTTCTCATTTTATATCTCCTTTATGGAGAGAAATTCAAACAGCAAGAAGACCCATGTTCCAAGAAGTATGCAATGCAAGTAGTCAAGTTACAGTGTTGATCTTGCCTAGAAAAGTACTAACTCACTTACTGTGTTATCTTTTATAACCCAGTGTAATTTTAATTGTGTAGAACTCATGCAGTTATACACAAATCATACTACAATTTGTTTACATTGCATTTCTTTTCCTTCACGCAACCTTGTTTACATTGCATTTTAATTTATTTTCCTTTTGAAAATTGTTAATTGATTTTGCTCAGAATTTTAAAATTTCATCTTTTGTGAAACATTTTAAAATCATTGCTTAATTTTTGGTTTTGTTGAGTTTTATGTTTAAACTTCTGAAACTAGCGGCTTTGTGATTTTATCTACAGGCGTAATCTTATTTCTGAGCCATTGATCTTAAAATGACTGAAATGCTAAAGCAGATATTTGTTGTTACAGTAACTAACATCATGATTGACCTAGACAGCTTTATAGTAGCTGAGATTTTGGGTTTATATGAAAGCATTGTTGTTAAGTATAGCTTAAGTACCTTTTGTCTGCTAACGATGCCGTTTTAAAATTTGAGTTTTTAATATATTTAGTGCTTTTGGTTATTTTTTCCCCTAGACCTCTGGGGCCAGAGAGTCTCTTGCTTCGTGGAGCCAGATTAAAAAACACAAAAGAAATTTTTGGTTTGTATATATTAAATTTTTAATTATAGATTTGTTTTGATGCTTTGTGTCAAGTATTTTTAAAAGCACAGCATTTGGTCTCTTGGTTAGATAATTTACTGTCTATGATAATTTTCTTTCAGAGATTGTATTGATATAGTTTTGTTGTACTTTTTGTTAATTCCTATTTTTGAGTGATAGGTTAGAACCTTGCTGTTATATTTTCTTCGTGAACATTTCGTGCTAAGAATATAATTCTGGCACTTCTCTTAATGGTGTTGAGAACTACATAAGCTGGCACCTTAGTGTGGTGAATCGCTTGTATAATTCCATATGCTGATTCTTAGGTTGGATTGATAAAGCTGCTGACTCATTTACTCATCCATTTATTCATTTAACAAATTCTTATTGACCAGACACTGTTGGAACATACACTGACTGGATCAAAAGGATGGATAGTGCTCTTGCATTGGAGATCTAAATTAATTCACTGTGCTCTGAGTCTCGGTAAATTGTGAAGTCAGTGATCACTTTTAGCTGCCAGCTAGCTCCTCGTCTTTCAGGAATGGCCCCTCATATACTGGCCAGCTTATATTATTCACTGAATATTTACAGCTTTTGAACTCTTCTTCCTTATTTTCTTCTTTCCTGTTAACAGTACTGTACCTTACCTCCTAGTATTAGGTTCTCTGATAAAGAAATCATATATTTTTAAAAAAGAAAATAACAAGTATGGCAGAAATGTGGAGAGATTGAAACCCTCATATATTGCTGGTGGGAGTGTATAATGTTGCAGCTGCTGTGGAAAATAGCTTGGTAGTTCCTCAATAAGTTAAACGTAGAATTACCGTATCACTCAGCAATTCTGCTTCTAGCTAGATACCCTAAAGAATTGAAGACAGCTGCTCAAAGGCTTATATGAGAACCTTCATAGCAGCACTGTTGACAATAGCCAAAGGGTAGAAACTGCCCAAACGTCTATCAGTTAATGAATGGATAAACAAAATATAGGATATCCAAGTAATAGAATATTATTCACCCATAAGAAATGAAGTACTGATACATGCTACAATATAGGTAAACTTTGAAAACATGAAGATGAGTAAACAAAGTCAGACACAAAAGGCCACATATTGTATGATTCCATTTATACTTAAAATACCCCAAATAGGCAAATTCGTAGAGACAGAAAGTAGATTAATGGTTCCCAGGAGCTGAGGAGTAGAGGGGAAGGGGAAATGATTGTTTAATGGGTACAGGGGTTTTTTTGGGGTGGGGGTGGGGTGATGAAATATTCTCAATTTAGGATGATTGCACAACATTGTGAATGTAACTAAGTACCACTGAATTTTATTTAAATGGTAAACTATATGCTGTGTGTATTTTACCACAATTTAATATGCTTTTTTTTTTTTTTTTTTTTTTTTTTTTTGGGCGCACGGGCTTAGTTGCTCCACGGCATGTGGGATCTTCCTGGAGTAGGGATCGAACCTGTGTCCTCTGCATTGGCAGGCGGATTCTTAACCACTGCGCCGCCTAGGAAGCCCTTACCATAATTTAAAAAAGGAAACCATAGTAAAGTTTTAATGGCAGAAGCCTGAAAAAACCTCCAGGGCTTTTAGGCCCTCTCGTGTAATGCTGTATTTTAACACCTCTCTAGCAGTAACACCTTTCACACTCTTAAAATTTAGAAGATGTGTATTTGAACGCCTTTAGATGGGTCTGCTACCATTTTTCTCAGCACCACCTTTTTGTGTTGTACCATTTTGTCTGATTTCTCACATTTCTATAATTTTGGTGCCCTTTTGTCATTTGCCTTTAAGGTGCCCTGCCTTTAAGGAATAATTCCAATAGTGAAAATTCCAGGACAAATCTTTAGAAAGAGGGCATGATGATGGATCCTATACTGTTTCTCACATCATACTGTTTAGGGATAGGCATGAATATTTATTGGTCATCTTTCTGTTTCTTGGCATTTTGCTAATTTGTCGCATAGCTCTCAACAGTTTTATGAGGTGTTTTCTCCCATTTAAAGATGGGGAAATCGAGACTCAGAAAGATTAAATAAGTTGCTCAAGGTCACGAAACTAATAAGTGGCAGAGCTAGGTTTCAAACCAAGCTCTAATTCCAAAGTTTTTAAATAAGACTGGTCTTACCTAATTTCATTCACTCCCCAGTTTTAGTCCTATTATTACTGTCATTCTCTCTCATCTCAGAGTCATTCACATAGGCACGTATTTTTAAAATAGCACTTTCCTTGTGTTTACTTCATTTACTTTGACAGACTTCCATATTATCTTTCCAGTGCTTATGAGATTATGTCTAGGCTCCATATTCTGGCATTCAAGGCTTTTCAAATTGACACCAATCCATTGTTACAACAGATTGTTTCTGTTTCTAACAGAAAGTGCTTTTCCCTTTCTTTGCGTGTTAACACTATTTACTCTATCTATAATGGCCTTCCCTGCCATCTTTATCTTTCCAAATTCTTTCCTCCATCAATTCCAACTCAAATAATACCTCTTTCATTCAGATATCCCAATTATAATTTAGGAACAGAACCCACATGCCTTCCTCATTCAGCAGGTTGAATAACTGGAGTTTCCCAAAATTGCACTTGGGAAGTCTTTTAAAAACTCCAGAAAGACTTAAAGGAAAGCCACATTCTGACAAGTGTCAGATGATACATTTTCTTAGATGCTTTTGTGCTAGTGAGTACATTTCTTTTGTGAAACATAGTAGAGGATTTTTTTAAGACTGTTTTGTTTTGCAGGTGTTGCTGTATATACTGGAATGGAAACTAAGATGGCATTAAACTATAAGAGCAAATCACAGAAACGATCTGCAGTAGAAAAGTAAGAAAACTATTTTCATTTATTTACACATAAATATAACTATTTGATATGTGTATTCTATGTGTATATATTTCTAGTGAACAAAAGATGGTATCCTTGAGGATGGGGATGGTTTCTCATTTTTATTTAATTTATTGAAATATAGTTGACATGCAATATTATGTTAATTTCAAGTGTAGTACATAATGATTTGATGTTTGCATACACCACAATAAGTCTAGTAATCGTCTGTCCCCATACAAATTATTGTAATATTATTGACCATATTCCTCATGCTATATATTACATCATCGTGGCTTATTTATTTTATAACTGAAGGTTTATACTTCTAATCCGTTTCACCAATTTCAGCCCTGGTAAGCAATTACCTATTTGTTCTCTGTATCTATGAGTCTGTTTTCATTGTTTTGTTTTTTAGATTCCACATATAAGTGAGATCATACAGTATTTGTCTTTTTCTGTCTGACTTAGCATAATACCCTCTAGATTCATCCATGTTGTCACAGATGGCAAAGTTTCATTTTTTTATGGTTGAGTAATATTTGATGGTGTGTGTATGTGTGTGTATATATACATCATATTTTCTTTATCCATCTCGTCTACTGAGGGACACTGAGGTTGCTTCTGTTTCTTGACTATTGTAAATAATGCTGCAGTGAACGTTTGGTGTGTATGTCTTTTCAAACTAGTGTTTTTGTTTTCTTTGGGTAAATACCCAGAAGTGAAATTGCTGGATCATATGGCAGTTCTGTTTTTACTTTTTTTGAGGAACCTCCATACTGTTTTCCATAGTGACTATACCAATTTACAGTCCCACCAATGATGTACTAAGGTTCGCTTTTCTGTACATCCTCACCAACACTTGTCATTTGTTGTGGGGTTTTTTGTTGTTTGTTTGTTTTTAAAGATTTATTTTATTATTTATTTATTTTTGGCTACATTGGGTCTTTGTTGCTGCACACGGGCTTTCTCTAGTTGTGGTGAGCAGGGGCTACTCTGTTGCGGTGCAAGGGTTTCTCATTGTGGTGGCTTCTCTTGTTGCAGAGCGCGGGCTCCAGGCATGTGGACTTTAGTATTTGCAGCATGTGGGCTCAATAGTTGTGGTTCACAGGCTCTAGAGCTCAGGCTCAGTAGTTGTGGCATATGGGCCTAGTTGCTCCACAGCATGTGAAATCTTCCTGGCCCAGGGATTGAACCCGTGTCCCCTGCATTAGCAGGCGGATTCTTAACCACTGCACCACCAGGGTAGCCCATTTGTTGTGTTTTTGATGATAGCCGTTCCAACAGGTATGAGGTGGTATCTCGTGGTTTTGATTTGCATTTTCCTGATGATTAGTGATATTGAGCATCTTTTCATGTGCCTGTTGGCCATCTGTATGTCTTCTTTGGAAAAATGTCTAATTAGGTCCTTTGCCAAGTTTTTAATCTGATTTTTTTTTTTTTTTGATATTGGGTTGTATGAGATTTTTATATATTTTGGATATTAACCTCTTATCAGATATATCGTTGGTAAATATTTTCTCCCATTAAGTAGGCTGCATTTTCATTTTGTTAATAGTTTCTTTCACTATGCAAAGCTCTTTACAGTTCCATTTGCTTATTTTTGCTTTCGAGGCCCTTGCCTAAGGAGATCCAAAAAAAAATTGTGGATTTTTCTTGTTTTGGCCACCCCACAGCATGCGGAATCTTAGTTCCCCAATCAGGGATCCAACCCAGGCCCATCGCAGTGAAAGTTCAGAGTCCTAACCACTGTACTGCCAGGGAATCCCCACCTCCCAAGAATATTGTTAAGACCAGTGTCAAAGAGGAATAGATGGTTCCTCACATTTTGGTATACATGTAGCATTTGCACAATGTTTGGCATATTGTAGGTGCTAAAATAATGATTTTTAAATAAATACTGTTGAGTAATAATGGAACGACTTGGTCCTGCAGATAACAATTATGAAATCTGGACAAAATATTTTTTTAAAGAAACAACTATTTGAAAGCATTGGAGAATGACCAAAAACAGAAACTGGCAAGGAGTCTACTTCTGAAAAAAGGCAGCAGCCGCAAGGGGAAGGAGTGCAGCTTTTCACCTGAGGGCACTCTCCAGTTACTGTGCTGCCACATAGGCCATCAGAGAGCCTGAGCTTTGTAGTATGTAGATGTTGGAGGACAAAGTTCAAAGCTGAAGGAGCAGCTAAAAAGGGAAAAATCCGGGAGGGAGCCAACTTAAGGGAATGAACTCGAAAACATGCACATAAATTATGCCCCAGTCCTTGGCTGACCGTTAGAATGCATATGCAGGGGAGACCGCAGTGGGCTTGGCAAAAAATCAGTATCAGGAAGCTTGAAAGAACTGAACAGAGAATTTTGCTGTTGCCTATTGCAGTAGAGATAGAGTTTGGTGTTTGAACTTAGTCAAGTTAACTTCCTGCTGGAATGAAAATCAGCACTCATCTGAGGAACATAAAAGAATACAGAGTCTCTGTCTATAAAATCCAGTATGCAATTAAAAATAAGCAGACGTGAAGAAAATGTATCTCATACTCAAGAAAAAGAACTCAATAGAAACTACGTCTGTAATGATTTAGATCTTGCAATTAGCAGACAAGAACTTTAAAGCAGATTTTATTGTTCAAGGGCCTAAAAGAGGATGTGAATGAACATATGTGAAATCTCAGCAGACAAATGGAAACCATAAAAAAGAACGCAGTGGAAATTCTTGAGTTGGAAAATATGGTTACCGAAATGTAAATGTCATTAGACGGTCTCAACACCAGATTGAGGGAAGCAGAAGAAATTGTCAGTGAACTTGAAAGAACAATAGAATTACTCAATCTGAAGAACAGAGAGAAAAAAGATGGAAGAAAAACAGAGTTTCAGGGCCATGTGGGACAATATTAAGCTATCTAGCATAAGTCTAATTGAATCCTCCTCCAAAGAGAGAAGAGAGCGAAAGGGGAAGAATAAAAATCTTTGAAAAAACAATAACTGAAAATTTCTAAAATTTGAGAAAAAATCAGTGATAATTTAAATCCAGCATATTAAAATTTGCAGACTCAGGCAAAACCTAGGTTAGAGGGAAATTTCTAGCTTTAAATGTTTATATGAGAGAAGAAGAAAAACTTAAATCAGTCATCTAAGTTTCCACCTTAAGAAGCTGGATAAAGAGCAGCAATTAAACCCAGTCTGAGAAGAAAGAGAAGAAATATTTAAAATGCAAACTCTAGCCAATAGAATAGAAAACAAACAATAGATAAAATTAATAAAGCCAAAAGTGGCTTCTTTGCAAATATTAAAATAAAATTGATAAATCTATACCTAAATTGAGGGATCAAAGAGTAAAAGAAGTGGTAGAAGAGAGAAAACTTAAAAATTACCAACATCAGGGATGAAAGAGAAGATACCACTGCAGATCCTACCTACGTGGTCACTTTATCCACCCAAAGAAATATTAACAACTTTGTCACTGGGTTTTCTAACTTAGATGAAATGAACAAATTCTTTGAAAACACAGCTTACAAAGATTGACACAGGTGAAACAAAGTCTAAATAGCCCTATATCTATCAAAGAGAATTATTTTTAAAAATCTCCACACAAAAGGATGGTCTTTTCAACACAATGCTTAGAACAATTGACATCCATATGCCTAAAACCAAACTTTTATCCTTACCTCCTATCTTATACAAAAACTGACTGAAAATGTAAAACCTAAACATAAGAGCTAAATCTGTACAACATGAGGGAAAATATTTGTAACCTTGGGTTAAGAAAATATTTCTTAGATAAGGAAACATAGAAAAATGGAACCAAAAACAAAACCTAAAACTAAGTTAATCTTCATCAAAAGATAATGTTAAGAAAATGAGAGGACAAGCCACAGACTAGGAGAAAATATTTGCAAAGCATACATCTTGTAAAGGACTTGTATCCAGAATATCCAATCTCACCACTTCTTTTTAGCATTATCCTAGATAGCGTATTCGGCAGAACAAGACAAAAAAATAAAAGGCAAAAATATTAGAAAGTGAGGAGTAAAATTGTCCCTACCAGAAGACACAGGACTGTTCACATAGAAAGTTGTAAGCATTCGACAAGGAAGCTATCAGAACTAGTAAGTAAGATTACCAAGGTCTCAGGATACAAGATCAATTTAAAAAAAATTTTTTTATCTGTATAATGTCAGGAAACAGGAAAATGAAATTTTCAAAAAATAGTTTTATTTTACTGTAGTGTCAAAACAAAATATTTAGAAATAAATTTTTAAGAACTTACGCAAAAATCTTTATAATGGAAAATATTAAACATGACGGTAGATACTAAAGGCCTGAATAAATGGAGAAATCACATTAATAGATTTACAGGCTCAATATTGTTAACCTGTCAGTTGATGTGTGTAGATTCTTTCAATCCTAATTAAAATCCTGACAAGTTTTTTTTTTTGTAGCAACTGACAAGGTGATTCTAAAATGAATATTGAAATACAGTAGCAAAAATGCGTATGCAAAATGCATAATGGAATCAATCTTAAGAAAACCAGAAGATTTACATTACATGATTTCAAGACTTAATATAGGACTTCCTAGGTGGCGCAGTGGTAAAGAATCTGCCTGCTAATGCAGGGGACACGAGTTCAAGCCCTGTCCTGGGACGATTCCACATGCCACGGAGCAACTAAGCCTGTGCGCCTAAAAAAGAAACTTAAAAAAAAAAAAAAAAAAAAACCATTCTTAAGACTTAATATAAAGCTACAGTAAGTATGGTATGGTATTAGCATGAAAGTTCAGTGGAATAAAATGAGAGTTGAGAAATAGATCCATTCATATATGGTCAATTGATTTTCAACCAAAGCATCAAGTGAATTCAGTGAGGAAAATAATAAGTCTTTCCAACAAATTATTTAACAGTTGGATATTCACATGGGAAAAAAAATAATAAACCTCAACTCCTGCCTTACACCATACACCAAAAAATTTTTCGAGATGGATCATAGACCTAAACATAAAAGCTAAAACTGTAAAACTTTTAGAAGGAAACTAAGGAAGATAGCTTCACAACCTGGGGATAGCTAAATGTCTTTTAGGACACAAACAGCATAAATAAAAGGAAAAATTGATAAACTAGATATCCTCACAGTTAAAAACCTCTGCTGATGAGACTACACAATTAAGGAAATGAACAAGCAAGCCACAGACTGGGAGAAGATATTCACAAAACATATCTAACAAAGCACTTGTATGCAGAATATGTAATGATATATTTAAAATACCTATAACTCTATAATAAAAAGAAAACAACCCATTGAAAAACAATGGGTAAAAGACTAGAGCAGACAGTCCACAAAGGAGAATATAAAGGTGGCCAGTGAGCACACGAAAAAATGTACATCGTTAGTCATGAGAGATACAAATTAAAACTGTAAAGAGATACCAATACACATTTATTGGAATGGTGAAAATTTAAAAAGACTGAAAGTTCCAAGTGTTGGCAAGGATATGGAGCAGCTGGAACTCTTCTGAATATTCTGTGGGTCTACCTAGAGGTCAGTGAAAATACAGCATATCAAATTTTGCAGGATGCAGCTAAAGCAGTGCTGAGAAGCAAATTTATAGTACTTGTATTAGGATTCTCCAGAGAAACTGAACCGAAAGGCTATATGTAGGTATATATAAGAGGCAGTTTCTTATAGGAATTGGCTCATGTGGTTGTGAAAACCATGAAGTCTCACAGTCTGCCAACTGCGAGCTGGAGAACCAGAAAAAATCAATGGTATAATTTAGCCCAGGTCCAAAGTCCCAGGAACCAGGAGCTCTGATGTCCCAGCTCAAGAAGAGACAGGGAGAACTTGCCTTTCCTTCACCTTTTTTTGTTGCAGTTGGGCCCTCAATGGATTGGATGATGCCTGCCTACATTGGTGAGGGCATATATCTCTTCACGAAGTCTACTGAACCAACTACTAATCTCTTCCAGAAACACCCTCACAAACATACCCAGAAACAATATTTTAACAGCTCTCTGGGCATCCCTTAGCCTGGTCAAGTTGACACATAAAATTTAACCATCGCAGCACTAAATACTAACATTGGAAAAGAAACACCAATGGCAGAAACTGATATTTAAAACAATACCATTTGCAGTCGCCACCCCCAGAGAAGTACCTAGGTGTACACCTAACAAAATTTGTATAGAATCTGTATGCTGCAAATTACAAAATGCCAATGAAGGACTTCAGAGATACAGTATTAAGCTTGCTCAGTGAAAAGAAGGGGGATTCTGAAATCAATTCCTGACGTGTATGATTTTGGGAAATCTGCAGAATGATTTTTGAACTTTGGTCGTCATCTTTAAAAAGAATTATCTTTAATAATCTCTTCCACACAAGGTTTTTAGAAACATAAGACAAGTTAGTGGATATGACAGAAATATTAATATTTATATATTAATGCTATACAAATATTAGTTATGTTTGCACTTAAAGTTAGGTCCTGAAAATGTAGAAAATCTTATAATAATTACTTATGGCAAAAATTACTGGCCAAAACTGTCATTTACTGTAAGCATTTTGAACAGTAGCTTAACTGTATAGTAAATATGCTTGTAATCTTGTGTATCTGTTCTTTTATTGCTAGTAAACAGATTCATTTGAATGGTCATTTCTTAAAAACAAAGACTATGTCCTTCAAATAGCTACCATAATATCTTATATATTTAGTATCTTATTTAGGACCAGTATTAATTTCCAGACACAAATGAGTATGGTAACACATAATTTATAGTCTCTTTTTTTTCATTTCAGGTCAATGAATACATTTTTGATAATTTATCTAATAATCCTTATTTCTGAAGCCATCATCAGTACTATCTTAAAATATACATGGCAAGCTGAAGAAAAATGGGATGAACCTTGGTATAACCAAAAAACAGAACATCAGAGAAATAGTAGTAAGGTATTTTACGGTGTTCTTGACTCTGTTACAAAGAAAATTTTATTCTTTGGAAATTTTATTTCTTTTAATGCTTTGGTAGTGACTTACGATAGGAGTAACCACTGTCATCGCCCAAAGGGTGACAAAAGGATATTGCACTTGAAGAGAAGCCAGCATGTTTGTACTGGTATGCTTTTTACATTTTAAGGTATGAGCAATTGTATTCCCTATGGCATGACTTGAATAGTTAAAAGAGATTACAAAAATTTAAGTCATCTATATTGGCATTCCACTTCAGTACTACAAATTGAAATTTTTATTCTGTTTACTGTATGTTATAGATTAATTAAAGAGTAAGTTGATTTATTTTCAATTCTGTCAGAATAATTTAAGGAGCCTTACTGTCAGTATATTGATAGTATGAAGTAAATGCAAATTATGTCATAAAAAGCTTTAAACTGATTAGATATGAACTACTAAGAGAAGTTAACCTGCAATTTTGGTAAATTGTTCTCCAAACTTCACTTTAGATTAAAGTGCAAACATTAGAATATGTTTGAATCTCAAGAGACCAAAAAGCAGATAATGACAGGAACATATTTTCAGTATCATTTACAATTAGGTATTTTATCTTTTACAGAACACATGTTAAAATGTTGAACTGCTATGCCATTGAAGTAGACTATTCCTGTATAATTTGTAATTGAGAGTTCTAATTTCTAGTAGTTCTCGCCTAGCAGTTATTTTAAATTTTTAAAATTACAGTCAGTTTTTACTTATCTGTGATTTTGAAGGGTAGAAGTAGGATGTATACTACCGAGGTTCTAATTATAATTTTTGCCGTAAGTAATTTCAGTCACACCAGGCTTTTTGGTAGCTTCTAAAAAATAACAAGTTATTTGGTTTTAACCTTTTTTCTTTTACTTTGTTCAGGATTCTAATGAGCAATAAAATAACTAAAGGGAATGTGTTAAGACAATTCAGCAAATGAATTTTAATTCATTAGAATTTTCTGCTTCAGAATATAGTTGATGGTCTGTTTAGATATAAAACTATCTGATAATTATCTTCAGTGATAATAAAGAAATTCTCATATTTTTTCTCTTATCAATCATTTTTTCCCCCTAGATTCTGAAATTTATTTCAGACTTCCTTGCTTTTTTGGTACTCTACAATTTCATCATTCCAATTTCGTTATATGTGACAGTTGAAATGCAGAAATTTCTTGGATCATTTTTTATTGGCTGGGATCTTGATCTCTATCATGAAGAATCAGATCAGAAAGCTCAAGTCAATACTTCTGACCTGAATGAAGAACTTGGACAGGTAAAAGTGATCCTTTTGTTTTTCTAATTTGTTATTTTTATCAAAATAATAAATGTACAAAGACTAATAAAACTAAATATTACAAGGCTTATACCAAAAAACAACCCCACTTTCTTTGCTCCACACCTAATTTCTTATTTCCCATTTCGAAATCTTGTAATTTAGCACTATATTTCTATATAGAATTCTTTCTTGATTTTTAAATTTGAGACATTATTTACAATGGAATATAAAGATACAACCCTTACACTACTCCTTCCACACACATACGCAGACATATACCCACTTTGCCTCCCCACGGCCCCCCAATACTGTTAAATCACAAATTTGCAATTTAATAAATATTCACTTATTGTCATTATTATGACTGTTTTGGTATTGTTTACTACTTCCTAGTTCTCTCTGTGTGCCTTGTAATACTATAATTACATTTTTCTTTCTTATGTATTTTGGTTTTGCTGGAGTTAATTGCTCTGTTTTTTGATTCACTTAATTTTCATTTACCACAAACAGATCTCTGACACGTATATGAACCATCTCCCCACATATTCAGACACATCAGGTAATCTAGGATTTCCTTTCTCTTTCTTGTTATCTCGCTTGCTTTCTCTTTTGAAGCCTTTTATTTTTCTGCTTCAAAATTTGGACTACTTTCTGGGCCTGCTTCTCAGCTGTCACCCTGGACTTGTTTTTCCATCACCCTAGAACTTCCTTTGTCTCCCACCTGATTTGGATTTCCTGTCTCCTGGAACTCATGTCTTTCCCACCTGTTGCTTTTCTCTTACTTTGGTAGAACACATCTTCTAATAACTTTTTGAAAAAGAATGCATAAGAGGGAAATATTTTGAGACTTTGCATGTCTGACATATCTTTATTCCCTTCTTACATACTTGATTAATAATTTAGCTAGGTAACACATCCCTGGTTGGAAATAATTTTTCCTCAAAATTTCAAAAGCATTTCTCCATTATCATTTTTTTTAAGCTTCTGGTGTTTCTGTTAAAAAATCCAGTGCCATTCTGATTCTCAGTCCTCTATGTGTGATCTGTTGTTTTCTCTCTGGAAGTATTTCATGTTTAGGATCTTCTCTTTATGCAATGAATCTGAAATTTTATTGTGATATACCTTGATGTGAGTCTTTTTTTCTTTTTTCTTTTTCCTTTCATTGGGCAATGAACTCAGTAAGCCCTTTTAGCCTGGAAACACATGTCCTTCAGTTGTAGGAATTTTTCTTATATTATTTCTTTGGTAACATGTCTTTTTATGTTTTGTGGGATTTTCTTTTTGAAATTTATTACTTTAGATGTCAGACCATTTATCTTGATATTCCAATTCTCTGACTCAATTTTCATTTCTTTGTTTTTATAATCTGCTTTCTGGGAGAATATGTGAACTTTATCTTTCCACCTATCTTTTGATTTTTTTATTTCTATTGTAATATTTTTAATTTCTAATATTCTAGTATATCTGAATGGTCTTTTATTTTTTATTTCTAAATTTTTTTTTGGCTGCACGGCTTGCGGGATCTTAGCTCCCTGACCAGGGATCGAACCTTTGCCCCCTGCAGTAGAAGTGCAGAGTCCTAACCACTGGACAGCCAGGGAATTCCAGAATGGTCTTCTTTTAATTACATCTTATTCTTGTTTCTTGAATATAATCTATTCTTTCACCTAATGAGAGTTTCTTTAAAGCCTTCTGCTCCTTGCATTTTCTTAGTTTTTCCCTAGTTCCTTTTTCAGTACATCAGTTCTGCTGTAATGTGACATATCCATTCCTAAAAATCACTGTGCTGTGCAAGGGCTTATGGGAAAATGGGATTGGGATACAACCAAAACTATGTCAGTAACACATTTAAAATGAAAAGGTAGGAACCTAATGACAACAGGACTTCCTAAATTATTAAGAAATACATAAATGCTGCAATAAATATGGAACTTTATCTTGAAAAAGACCTGAAGTCTACTTGTGGAAGTGGCCATCAGAAGTATTGCAACCTGCATGTTATTGTGAAGTATTGGAAGGAAGGTTATCTGAAAACAGAAGGAAAATGTAATACCAGATGTGAATGGGTATGGCTCAAACGCACATGGTGACCTGAGGTAGCTGGTAGCTGTTTGAGATTTGTATGTTTCATGTATTCTGGGTGCAGTTTTCTGCTCTCACCTAGTGTTTCTCACAGATGAAACTGTACATAATCAAACACAAAGTTCATATTATGTTCAGATTGTTCCCTTGTATATCAATCTCATTGCAATAAGTTCTTGTGTTTTCAAGACAGTGTTATAGCAGAATTGCCTGTTATTTGTTTTAGATTCTCTTTACCTTTTCATGTAAGGGGATATCCTCAAATGAATGCTAATCTTTGGTTTTCTTTACAAGTCCAAAAGTTTTCCCTAGAAAAGGCTGGCAGTCGAGCTGTTTTTGGGGGGTATCCCCAAATATCAGTATTGGTCTTTCCTTGGTTTCCCCAGAGAGAGTACCTGCAGTTTGTATTTCTGCTGCTGGTTCAACAGAAATGATCACTCAGCTGTATAGATGAACATGAACCTAAAGATGCAACATTAACTTCAAAGAGAATACAGATTTTAAATATTTTGTATTACCCTGTTTTATTTCTGGGAAATCTTTATTTGCTTGTGCTTGGATTATAAGATTCTCAACATCAGTATATCAATGTTAATAGGTAAACAACTTCAGAAGCTAGAGGAGGAAGTTTTTTTGTTTAACATAAGACTGAACCCAAAGGTTTGTTTTCTTTTGTTTTCTATCTCTAGGTGGAGTATGTGTTTACAGATAAAACTGGTACACTGACAGAAAATGAGATGCAGTTTCGGGAATGTTCAATTAATGGTGTAAAATACCAAGAAATCAATGGTAAACTTGTATCCGAAGGACCAACACCAGACTCTTCAGAAGGAAACTTATCTTATCTTAGTAGTTTATCCCATCTTAACAACTTATCCCATCTTGCAACCAGTTCCTCTTTTAGAAGCAGTCCTGAAAATGAAACTGAACTAGTAAGCAATTTTTGTTAATAAATAGAAATTTCATTTCAAATAGTAATTCTTTGATAGTTGGTGGATTGAAAGAGAAAAAGTTTGAGTGTTAGTGGGGCAAGGAGTATACATTTGAAATGTTTATCCTTTGATTCAGCACTGAGAATTTATAGTTATAAGCCATCTTAACTTGTCACTTAATATGTATCTAATTTAGTTCTCTAGGTATTTAAATGGGACTAAGTTAAGGAAAGCCCTTTCTGCCTTGGAGTAAAGAGGACTTTGCAAAGAAATACAGCTTAAATTTATTTAATACCTTTTGATATCTCAGTTCTTCCACAAAAGAGTTTTCACCTTTACCTGCAACTTGGTTATGCCTCCTAAAAAGATACTCTGATGTTGAAGGGTCATAGGCAAATGTGACGTTTTACTCTTTGGAACTGGAAGCAACCAGCTATTATTTTTGCAATGCAAGATTGTAGTAGCACTCTTGTTCTACATCTTAGTTTATCAAATTATGAGCTCTATTTATTGGCATACTTTAGAATTTAGTTTCTGGTTTCCTACATGTTATTTGGTTTGGTATTTTTATTATGAGTATTAATTATGTTTCTACAGATTAAAGAACATGATCTCTTCTTTAAAGCAGTCAGTCTCTGTCACACTGTGCAGATTAGCAGTGTTCAGACTGATGGCATTGGTGATGGTCCCTGGCAGTCCAACCTTGCTCCCTCCCAGTTGGAGTACTATGCATCTTCACCAGATGAAAAGGCTCTCGTGGAAGCTGCTGCAAGGTAGTTTAAGTCTAATTTTCAAATTTTCAGAAATATATCTTTTAAATAAAAATGTGAAAATGTAAGAACATAATTTTAAGTTCTTAGACAAAATTCAGAAATAGATACAGGTATTTTAAATGAGAATTTGAAATGTCATTAATTTTGTTGTCAAGCTTTCATTAAATTATATTTTGAAGAGATCTCTTTAAAAGTCTGGGTACTATGAAATATGAATAATATAATTTGTGAGAAATAACTTATGTGTGTATTGTTATGGATCTACTCGGATCCTTCAAGTCCTTAAAAATAATGCTATATTCAAAGGAAATACTTTATATCTTAAAGTTATATTTTAAATATTTTTATTCAAGTTAAGTTATACTATGAAATATAAAACATAATCCTTTTGTCAACTTAAAAAAACGCACAACATGAGAGTTGCGAGTTGAGTTTATTTGGGGCAAAATGAGGACTGCAGCCCGGGAGACAACATCCCAGATAGTTCTGAGAAACTGTTCCAAAGAGGTAGGGAGGAAGATTGGTATATATATATTCCTGGTAAAGGAGGAGTACGTGCAATCAAACACATTTTTTTGTAGGGGGTTTCTGCTAGTCTCGAGGAGCAGACATCACCATGTAGGGATTTAGTGCTTTTCTAGATATGAGGAGATGCAAGGGTTGGGCTCATAAAATCAGCTCCTGAAAACATCTATCTATCTGAAGACCTGTTCCGCCCATCCTCCAAAGCACAGAGTGCCTCATTCCTGGTCTCCACCCTGAATTCCGTTCAGGGGATGTGGAAGGTCAGTAGCTACAGCAGCACAGAGTGATTTAATTGTTGTACAGGCAGATGGCAAGTTCCAGTTTATAACTGACACTTTAAGTCTTATATTTTTCTCCTTTTATTCCCTAGATTTGGCATTGTGTTTATTGGCAGTTATGGAGAAACTATGGAAGTTAAAACACTTGGAAAACTGGAACGGTATTTTTTTCTGTATTGTAATTTTCTATAAAGTATTTATTACAGAACAGGAATTGGTGAACTATGATCCAGAAGCCAGATCTGACCTACAGCCTGTTTTTGTACAGCCTGCCAACTAAATTACATTTTTAAGTGTTTTCAAAAACAAAAAAATATGCAACAAAGATCATACATGGTCTTCAAAGCCTGAAGTATTTACTATCTAGCCCCTTACAGGAAAAGTTTACTGAACCCTGCTCTAGAATGATGTCAGTATTACATTGTATCTCGTCACAGTGATAACAATATAATGCTCTGAATCTTTCATCTTTATATTAGCTCAGTGATTATTGAATTTACTTATGTGTTTATTTTTACACATTCTTGGAGTAATGAGTTTTGTAAGCTTCTCACTAAATAAAAACTTCCTTATCTTTCCTATGATTTTTATCTTTCATACATTAAGGAACTACTGTAGTATTTCCAGTGTTTGCACTGTTTGGTAAATTAGTCCATTCTTATAGTCATATCTTTCATGGTTTTACTGATTCTGATCATGCCTCAGCTCCAACTGTGCTTTTTGAAACTATGCTTTTCTGAACTAAATAGTGTCCAGTCTTTGGCTCCTTTTATCTGGAAGCCTGTGTAGCTCATTTTATTAACTTATAAACCATCATTCTACTCATTGTTTTTCTTTGAAATGTGCAAAGCATTCCATATGTATGTCATTGTATAAAATCATCCAGAAGTCTTTTTAAGCCACACCTGACCCATCCACCCAAGTTCTTTTACATCTCACTAAAGAGGCCTTTGTGTCTCCCAACTGTACACATACACCCTGTCCTAGGTTCAGATCCATTGCTACTAATGAGCCTCTGTTACAAATGTTAGTGTATTTCTCAGGTATGTTTGGGCAGAAAAAAGGGTTGAGAAATCAGGCACCATTTTTAGTAAAAAAAACATGAAGCTGGGCAGATCTGGATTCCAATTCTTATTCTGCCTCTCACATGCTTATTTGACTTTAGACAAATGAGTATATCTTTCTGAGTTTAATAGTCCTCACCTGTAAAATGAGATAAGACCTACCTCGTTAGGCTCTCATGGATATTAAATGATATAAAGTTTGTAAAGTACATGGCATTTGGTAAGTACTTAATAAATGTCAGTGTCTCCTTTTTCTATCTTGTGTTGTTATTAATGACTCCTAATCTGTCATCTTGAAAAATGTTGTTGTTATTAATTGCTTGTTCTGAATTAACCATTTTATTTTTTATAGGGATTCCTTCTAAATATTCACTTACTATTTTTCAAACATGTAAAGATTTTTATGTTTCTTATTTTTTTTTTCCTTAGGTACAAACTGCTTCATATTCTGGAATTTGATTCAGATCGTAGAAGAATGAGTGTAATTGTTCAGGCACCTTCAGGTAACCAATCTAAACTTTCATGAATTTTTACTTATCTAATATTAAGAGCTTGATAACTCATTTTTCTTTTTAGGTGAGAAGCTTTTATTTGTTAAAGGAGCTGAATCATCAATTCTCCCAGAATGTATAGGTGGAGAAATAGAAAAAACCAGAATTCATGTGGATGAATTTGCCTTGGTAAGTGCAAATTTCTCTGATTTAAAAACTGCTAGTGTGTGTGTGTGTTTATGAAAGATTTGGGGTTTCATTTTTGTGTTAGTATTTGATCAAAATTTATAGAAATTCTGAAGTTCTGTTACTTTATGTGTTGGCTCTTTATTCTTTGTTAAAAATAGACTTTTTAACCTGCTAAAATATGCCTTCTCTTTGAACCTATGACACCAGAGTACTTATGGCTACAAGGACCACTCAGATTGCTGTATTAAAAAGGGAGGGGCTTCCCTGGCAGTCCAGTGGTTAAGACTCCACACTTCCACTGCAGGGGGAAGCCCTGAGTTCAGTTCCTGGTCGGGAAATTAAGATCCCACATGCTGTGTGGTGTGGCAAAAAAGGGGGGTGGGGGGGGAGATGTACAAAAATCCCAAGGATGTGTAGAAACTGGAACCCTCATACAATGCTGGTGGGACTATAAATGATATGGCTACCTTAGAAAATAATTTTATAATTCCTCATAGAACATAGACTAATATAGAGTTACTATATGATTCAGTAATTTCACTGCTAGATATACATCCAGCAGAATTGAAAAATTTGTCTATGCAAAAACTTGTACACAAATATTCTTAGCAGCTTTATTCCTAATAGCAAAAAAAAAAATGGAAACACCCAAATATCCATAAACTGATGAATGGAGTAAACAGTGTGTTATATCCATACAATGGAATGTTATTTGGACAGTAAAAGGAACGAAGTACAGATATATATATGCTATATCACAGATGAACCTTGAAAAGATCGCTAAGTGAAAGAAGCTAGTCACAAAAGGCCATGTATTCCATTTATATGAAATATCTAGACTAAGCAAATTCATAGAGCCAGAAAGCAGATTAGTGGCTGCCAAGAGCTGAAGGAAGAGGGGAAAAGGAAGTGTCTGCTAATGAATATGGCTTTCATTTTGGGAATGATGAAAATGTGTTGGAATTAGTAGTAATGATTGCACAACTTTGGGAGTACACGAAAGACCACTGAATTGTACTCTTTAAAGTGAATTATGGTATGTGAATTATGCCCCTCTTTTTTTTTTATAATTTTATTTATTTATTTATTATTTTGGGGGGAGTACACCAAGTTCAATCATCTGTTTTTATACACATATCCCCGTATTCCCTCCCTCACTGAAAAATTTTTTTTTTTGGGGGGTACACCAAGTTCAGTCATCTGTATTTATACACATATCCCCATATTCCCTCCCTCCCTCAACTCCCCCCCCACCCTCCCTCGAGTGAATTATGCCCCTCTTAATAAAAGAATGTAGGAGAATATTATAAAAAGAAAGTACCACAATTCATGTGAAGAGAAAGCTTAGTAAGCAGCTCTGTCTTGGTCTTAGAGCCTCATGATCTCTCATTTCTGCATTTCTATAAATCTATGCTCCATACTTAGCTCTGCTCACCTGCCTCCTTTACTTACTTATGGTTTCTTTTCTCCCATTACTTGTTTCCTAATTGTTTACGGTCTAGTTCATCTACCACACTGTAACATCCGTAAGAACAAAGACATTGTGCTAACCTTCCCTTTCTTAGTCCTATTATTAGAACATGTAATTTGGCTTTTTCTGAGGAAAATGTATTGCAAAGCAAAAGAACTTTTATAAGCTTTCAGATTTAGATACTAACTTTCAAATATTAACACCATAAGAAAAATGAATGCCTAGCAGATTCATATGATCAAATATATATTCCTGAATTTTGAGTAATGCCAATTCACCAGTGAAGGTATAATGATACAGTTTAAAATCATTCATTCAGTGGCTCTAGAAAGTATTGGTTGGTTGATAATAACCACCTTCAGGCTTCTTTATTTGAATTGTGAATTTGTCATACCATGAACTTGCAGGAACTTATAGTCCCTTTGCTTAAAAAATTCTTTTAGAGTAGATAAAAGTGGATTTGTAGTGGTTAAAACAAGAGAGTAGAATCTGGGGCCACCTCTCTCTTGACAATCCTGAAGGTATCACTATAGAACTTTTTGACTTTCTTGGTAAAGCAGTTTTAAAATCACAGGTGGTTCATCTTTATGATCCTTTTTCTAGGCTCTATAATGTTCTACAATTCAATGACCTTAATTATTTTGAGTAACTTTTTGAGAACTCATCAGAAATCAAAAGAGCTGTGATAATGTGTCCTGTAATTCAAATGA
Organism: Hippopotamus amphibius kiboko; assembly: GCF_030028045.1. Classification (NCBI taxonomy): domain Eukaryota; kingdom Metazoa; phylum Chordata; class Mammalia; order Artiodactyla; family Hippopotamidae; genus Hippopotamus; species Hippopotamus amphibius. The sequence continues at coordinate 158,131,766 of NC_080191.1, forward strand.
CTTGGGTTTTGTGACTGTTTATTTCCTATCACTAGATGATAATACTTTTAAAAATTATTTATAATTGATTTTTGGTAATGGCATCCTCTGTTTATTTCAGTGATTTCTTGATTCCCCATTAGCCATTGTTGTTCAATTTTTGTCTTTAATTTTTCTCTTTAGAAAGGGCTAAGAACTCTGTGCATGGCCTATAGACAGTTTACATCTAAAGAGTATGAGGAAATAGATAGACGTTTATTTGAAGCCAGAACTGCCTTGCAGCAGCGGGAAGAGAAATTGGCAGATGTCTTCCAGCTCATAGAGAAAGACCTAATATTACTGGGAGCTACAGCAGTAGAAGACAAGTAAGTATCAGATAAGTAGGCAATATCATTTTTCTCTCATAAGAATTTTTCTATTCAAGTGTTTCTAATTTATGACAGATTCCATTTTTTAACATTTTATAATGACAATATATTTAAAATCAAAAGAGTGTTAAAGCCTTAATTTTTCCCAGTCCATATATATAATTTTTGTTCTAGCCAGTTATCTAAAATAGTTGAAAGAATCCAACCACATATAGTTTTGCCTATAGTCTTGAGTTTTTAGAATACTCCTCAGTGTGCCATACAAAGATTTTAAGCTCCTGCTTAATTTTCTAGCCTCATGTCCTATCACTGCCCCCTTTCACTTTACATTTCAGCAGTACCAAACTGTCTAGTTCTCTGAACAACAACTGTAGTTAAAACTGTTCTATTTTGTGCCTTTTTTCCTTTGCAAGGCTGTGCCTTCTACCTGAATCATTCTTCCCTTACCATCTGTGAATAGCTATTCATAAATTATAGTTCATATATTACCCCCATTCCAGGAAGACCTTTCCTAACCCCTAATAGGATTAAAAATTCTCTTCTTTGGGAAGCCTCCATGTTTTGTAGGTAGTTCTGTTGTTGTCCTTGTGGCAGTATAATTGTCTGAAGACTTTCTCCTCTGTTAGCCTGTGAATTCCTTGAGGTCTATTATTCTTTGCCTTTGTTTCCTAGCATCTCTCTCCATATGTTTCACAGTTTCTTGAATTAAATTGAATTCTACAAATTAAGCCTATTGTACCCCCTAGATCTAAGGGTGCTGGCACTTTTTAAAATCTAGGGTTTCATTTACTTTTCAGTTGTCTTCGTGAGATTTCTGAGACTCCCTGAGATTATGTAGACCTTTATTGTCCACAGTCTGATTATTAAACTACCAAGATGAGAAATTTTCTTATCAAAAAGAGAGAAGATCTTCTAACTTGAAATTTAAGACTTTCTAATAAGAGTTTATGAAGACTATATAGCTAGTTGGTTCTATAAAAATCAACTTCAAAGATATACTCTTAAAATATGAAGTTGTAGATTTTATATTTAATTTTACGTAGCGTTCTAACATATTAATACCCTGTGAACTTCAAAAAACCAGATACATTTACAGTAGTATAATCGGTCACCAAAATGAAGGGGAAGGAAACTACAACTGTGAGAATGCACAAATGTTCTCATTAAGGCAGTATTGACCCAGATGATCATTTAGTGTCTGTCACCTCAAATGCCTCACAATTCTGGAATGCTCATTGTGACAAACGTGTCAGCACACAATTGTAGATTTATATTAGCCAGGCGATCACTAATTTGGTTATTCCTAGTTTTTCCCTAATGGAAAAAAATTCAGTTGTATTACTATACTATAACATTCCTAGGTTAAGGAATTCAGAATTACCTTACTTGTACTACATGGCTTATACTTAAAATTCAATCAAAAAAGTATTCTCTACTAATAATTTTGTTTATTTTCAGACTACAAGATAAAGTTAGAGAAACTATTGAAGCATTGAGAATGGCTGGTATCAAAGTATGGGTACTTACTGGAGATAAACATGAAACAGCTGTTAGTGTGAGTTTGTCATGTGGACATTTTCACAGAACCATGAACATCCTTGAACTTATAAACCAGAAATCAGACAGTGAATGTGCTGAAAAATTGAGGCAACTTGCCAGAAGGTAAGAATATGATGATCTGGATCGTTGAGTTCAGGGACCAGCAAGCTGTGGCCCACTGCCCCTTTTTACAGCCCATGAGCTCAAAGTAATTTTTACATTTTTTAATGGATGAAAAAGAAGTCAAAGAAGAGTAATATTTCATGATGTGAAAATTATAGGAAATTAAAATTTTGGGTGTCTGTAAATAAAATTTTATTGAAACAGAGCCACATTTGTTCATTTACATATCATCAGTGAAGGCTTTGCACTGCAACAGCACAGTTGACTAATTTGGACAGAGACCTTATAAAGCACTTCTATCGTTTCTCACTGCTGCCTGATACACTACAAATTACAGTGATGCAATTATAACTGGTTAATGTTTTCTGTGCCACAAGTTTTGCCATATGACATTTTAGTATATTTTTATTATCAGTATTTAACCATCATGTCCAAATTTGAAAAGAAAAATGGACCTTTAATATCACACTCTTAAAAGCACAGTGGAGTGTTATTTTATTATCAAATTAGATGGCAAAGCATCGCATTTATTTATTTATTTTTTAGTTTTTTTTTTTTTTTTTTTTTTTTTTTTTGGCTGCGTTGGGTCTTCGTTGCTTATGCATGACCTTTAGTTGTGGTAAGCAGGGCTACTCTTTGTTGTGGTGCGTGGACTTCTCATTGTGGTGGCTTCTCTTGTTGTGGAACACAGGCTCTAGGCACGTGTGCTTCAGTAGTTGCAGCGTGCAGACTCAATAGTTGTGGCATGTCGGCTTAGTTGCTCCACAGCATGTGGGATCTTCCCAGACCAGGGATCAAACCCATGTCCCCTGCATTGGCAGGCGGATTCTTAACCACTTTGCCACCAGGGAAGTTCAGAGCATTATGTTTACTATTCAGTGATAATATGCTTTAATATTCTGCCTGTTTGAAAAGACGTAATCAGAAATGAAATACAAAATCTCATCACAGGGACTTCCTAGGTGGTGCAGTGGCTAAGAATCCACCTGCCAGTGTAGGGGACACGGGTTCAATCCCTGCTCCGGGAAGATCCCACATGCCGTGGAGCAACTAGGCCCATGTGCCACAACTATTGAGCCTACGCTCTAGGGTCCGTGAGCCAAGGCTGTTGAGCCTGTGTGCCACAACTATTGTAGCCCATGTGCCTAGAGCCCATGCTCCGCAACAGGAGAGGCCGCCTCAATGAGGAGCCTTCACACCACAATAAAGAGTGGCCCCCGCCCACCACGGCTAGATAAGGCCCGTGTGCAGCAACGAAGACCCAACACAGCAAATAAATAAATTTTTAAAAAAAATCTCGTTACAGGTGGTTCTTTTGTAATAAAATACAAAATCTCATTACAGATCAGCATTAACAGATAGATATTCGCAATTGATTTTGATGATAGGGAACATGAACTTTGAACCCTAGTTAATCAAAATATTCTTCCCCTGCCAAAATAAAAAATTTGTTTTCCTCATTACTAGACTTCTATTATTTAAAAAATTGTACTTAATTATTATTATTGCACTTTTTACTTAATTTTTTGTCAAAATTTGTTTCCTCTTTTGTAGTGTAAGTATCTATATAATATCCTCAGTTTAGCCTCATGGCCCACAAAACTTAAAATTGAAATATTTACTTCTGGGGCTTTACAGAAAACATTTGCCAACCACTGATGTACTTCACGTGATCAAACTGGGAAATTAATCTGCGTTTTACTGTTCAAAGATAATTTCCTAAGTATTTATGCTCTTAATTCATTATTTTTTTCTCAGAGTCAGCTTTAGGTAGATCAACTTTATTTAGGAGCCCCCATTTAACACAATTTTTTTTAACTGTAAATTAGGATTGCTTCAGTGTAAGCATCAGGGTTGCTTATATGTAGGCATCTAAGATGTCCTATGGGTACCCATCTTGGCAGTCTTATGATATTAATGCAGAAAAACAAATACAAAAAGACATCACCACAGTTGTCAATGTACATTCAGGGCTTTTTTTTACATTTGTTATGCGGGGATTGATGTGATACTAAACTCTGGATTTCCTCAGAGAACTTATTTAAGGAATGTTTTAAAGAGACAGTACAGCTCTCAGAAGGGTCTGCTTGAGTTCAAAACGGTGATTGATCTAGGTAATTATATTACACTTTTGAAGCAATGTCAACACTGTTGTGGCTGCTTAAATATTTAAATATAATGTCAAGAACTTCCTAAAACATACAGATGAATTGCTCAGAATCATTTACTTCTTAAATATCACTCCTGATTATAAAAATTATGTGTTCATTAAAAAAAATACTGAAAATGATAAAGAAAATATGGTTAGTAGCATAATACAGCCATCTAAAGATAATTATTGTATTTTAGAATTTTTTTAAGACTTCTATATATGTGCCTTTAGTGAGTCTATGAAGATCATGGATATTGTTCATTTCCCTTTTTGTACAAAAGCTGTATTATGAAGTGAAGGTTATACCTTAAAATGAATTTTAGGCTTGCTATTTGAAATTTATATTTCAGAGATACCATCTTTTTTGGTGGAATATGTTTTCTTTCTTTTTTTTTTTTCTTTTTTTCCTCCTTTGGCTATACTGCAAAGCTTGTGGGATGTTAGTTCCTGACCAGGGATTAAACCTAGGCCTTCAGTAGTAAGAGCACAGAGTCCTAACCACTGGACCACCAGGGAATTCCTGGAATATGTTTTCTGAGTTAACCATATAAGTCAATATGATTTTGATCTACAGACTTTCAGGAAGTATCTATTTAAAAATCTTGGGTATAGCAAAAGAGTTCCATACCTTTGGAACTCTTGATTGTCTCTTATCTAGGCATTTAGATAAGGCATTTAGAACAGAGTCATATAAAGTGTATTGTTTACTCCCAGAATGTTTACAATGTATAGGAAAAACAGAAGTAAATATATTGTCATAGACCTATCACAACTGAATCGTACCTGAGGCAAGAACAGAGAGCTGTGGGTGGACAGAAGAGGGAAGCTTAGCCTGAGCTTAACCTAGGAATAGCTGTAGACTAAGCGCTCACTCTGCATTAGCACTGTGTTGTCTCCAGCGATGAAATGTAAACTGGTCAGAGAGTAACACCAAGAAGCAAGGGGGGCAATGTATGCAAATTCCCAGAGCTGAGAGACTCATTCAAGGAATTGATAGTAGTTAAGTGTGGCCAGAGAATGAAATAGATGGGAGAGAATGTGGGCAGTATTGAGACACGAGGCTACAGAACTAAGCACATTCTACCTTACTGTGTGCCAGAACTGTGAGGTGCTTTTCCATATTGCATAAATGTTACCCCATGAATTGTGAGATAGTATGCTGATGTATGAAGTCTGCCCAGAGGAACACCTATTTTAATGTGCCTTGGGAATGTTCCCAAGGAAAACTGATCTGATCTGTCCTACTCTTGGCTGCTACTTATTCTGATGAGGCCATGTGCTTAGGCAGTGCTTACGCTGAATGTATTGGAGGCAGCAAAAGTTGCTAATAAGTAAGTTCAGCCAACAAGGAGGAAAAATAGTCAATTTAGGTGCTGATTTCAGATATTGGAGACTTAATAAAAGAAATGTACATTTTTTAAAGTTTATGTTAGTGTTGTTTACCACTTACTAGTTGTAGTGCAACACAACAGTTATTAGGCATACTATGAAAGACATCATTTTAACATACAGAAAATACTGAAGTATTAGAATACTAAAAATTATCAATATATGTTTCATTTTTATAGTTTGTTGCTCATTTAATGGTCTCACTTGTTATTTAAAAATTGAGGGTACAACCACTATGGAAAACAGTATGGAAAAAATTTCAAGTAGAACTACCACATGATCCAGCAATTCCACTTCTGGATATTTATCCAAAGGAAATGAAATCACTATCTCAGAGATATCCACACTCCCATGTTCATTGCAGCATTATTCACAACAGGCAAGAATGGAAACAACCTAAATGTCCATTGATGTGTGTATGGATAAAGACAATGTGATGTATACACACACACACACACACACAAAGGACTATTATTCGACCATTAAAAAGAAGGAAATCTTGCTTTTTGTGATAACATGGTTGGATCTTGCGGGCATTATGTTGAGTAAAATAAGTCAGATAGAGAGAAACAAGTACTTATGTGTGGAATCTAAAAAAGCCAGTGGTAGAATGGTGATTGCCAAGAGCTGAGGTGTGGGGGAAATGGGCAGATGATAGTCAAAGGGTACAAACTTCCAACTTATATATAAGATGAATAAGTTCTGGGGCTCTAATGTACAGTATGGTAACTATAATTAACAGTGCTATATTATATATTTGAAAGTTGTAAAGGGAGTAGATCTTAAATGTTATAAACACACAAAAAAGTGTTTATATGAAAGGATGGAGGTGTTAACTAACTTTATTGTGATGATCATTTTTGTAATATAAATGTGTATCGAATCATCAAGTTGCACACCTTAAACTTACATGTTATATGTTAATATCTTAGTAAAGCTGAGAAAAGAATAAAATTAAAATGTATGGATGTTTCTCGGTAGCAGTCTTGCTATACTGTGAACCCAGTGGTGAACTGTAGTATTTCCTTTCGGTGCATTTAGCACAGTGCTACTTTGAGTGCTGGCCTTCAACAGCTTGCTCCAGAATGTAAATCTATACATAAACTGCTTCTTTCTATGAGAAACACTCCTCCCTAGGAAGGAGTAGGGTGAAGCTATTGAACAAAATAGTGTGCTCAAAAATGTGGTTGATTTACATACTGATGCAAGCTTCTTATCTCTTTTTCTTCCTTCTTCTTATCTCTTTTTTTTCCTTCTTCTTATCTCTTTATTGTCACAAATAGTTTGCCCAGCTGCCAGTAATTAGATCATGCTTTGGAGTAGTGTATGCCCACGAGTGAGATGTTATCCATGTTCCACCATCGTAGCACCTGGCATTACAGTCCATTGTAGGGTTAAATATCAAGAGACAGTTATGATTCCTTCATTCCTTTCCTTCGTACTTAAACATACAGTGAATCTAGCTTCTAAATTTTCCTGAACATTCTTGACTTCATTTAATTTTTTTTAAATTAGGATTTGCTAAATGTATAACTAGTAGCATTTTTATTTTTGTAAGACTTTTCATGCAGTTTGGGAGAATATCCTCAGATTATGTGTTACAGTTCACATTTTAGAAAATATAGTTACTATGTAAATTCACTGTAAAATTGAACATCCTCTATTTTACTCATCCTATGTCACTCTCAGCTCTGCTTAATCTTAGCTTTCAAGTGATAGAACTCAGTTTGTTCCCTGACATGTCAGTTTTGGAACAGTGAAGTCTATGAGTGAATGATCCATCTTTCAGTAAGAATATTTTGTTTACTAAATGAGTGTAAATAATATGGCTTTAAAGTGTCTTACAGAGGATATGATTATTTTCTTTTTTTTAGAATTACAGAGGATCATGTGATTCAGCATGGTCTGGTAGTGGATGGGACCAGTCTGTCTCTTGCACTCAGGGAACATGAAAAACTATTTATGGAAGTTTGTAGAAATTGTTCAGCTGTAATGTGCTGTCGTATGGCACCACTGCAGAAAGCGAAGGTATGTTTATGTCATAACAAGTCCCATAAAGATATTTAGGTTTAAAAGTATTCTTTAACGTTAATGCCTCATCTAGTTCCATTTGGTGGTATACAATTTATTAATCTTACTAGGAGTCAGTCACTTCTCACAGTATGAATTTAAACCATATACATTAGGCTTTTGGAAATTTCACAGTGAATATTGAAGTTTCAACTATTCATAAGGACCTAGAAATGGATTATTATGACCTGGAAATGACCATGTGATAGGTAGCAGTTTGTGATTTTCCTGAGACATAAATTTGAACTGTGGTAACTAAAGTCTCACAAGTTAGTTACTTAACTGGTGAGGGAGCCTATAAGACTTCAGTTCATGTGCACCTCGAAATGGTTCTGTTGATCCCTGCTTATTCTTGCATTCTCATGAAGTGATAATTCTCTTTGTTAATAGTGGCTGTTAAGTGACAAATAGAACTTTAGTAAAAAGTTGAAAAGCCAATTAATTGTGATATGAAACTATGTACAGGAAATATTTTAAATTCAGCTAACTATGATTCAAGTGAAAACCTATACAAATATTTTTTAAAACTGTAATCTTCACAAGGATATCATTTGAAATGCACATCTAAACACATTGTTTCACATATAGACCTAATTATACATCCAGTTTTTTTGGCTTATGGAGTTTTATTACAGTGCCTATTTTATTATTATTATGACCACGTACCCCAGTCTGTGGAGACTAAAACTGGAGACCAATCAGAGTTAATGCCTGGATTATAAAAGTACATTCAAGTATTCCAAAGAAACCTTTCTTTTGATTTTATTGAATTTAATCTTTATTGCTTTTTAAATTTTTAAAAATTTTATTACAAGAGAAAATAATTCTTTCTTCTACATCAGATGAGAACAGTAATTTCTTGAGAAAGAAAAAAATTTGCCTGACAAAATTCAATTAATTGTAATTAATTTTTTACACGCTTGATTCTTATTAAGCTTTTTACAAATTTAAACTGTATTTAAGATTCTTACATCCCATTATAAAATCCAGTGGTAGTACTGTGTTTTGGTATGTCATTTCTGAAAGATTTTCCTAACATCTTAATGGAGACATCCCTCAAAAAGTGAGGGCTGTTATTGTCTAATATAAAATTTTTTTCATTACTGTTCTTCCAACAGATCATTTCAGATAAATGACTTTATATAAATACAGGAAAATTGAAATTTTATCATAAGTAATTAGTTGTATGCCTTTCAGGTAATAAGACTGATAAAAATCTCACCTGAGAAGCCTATAACATTGGCTGTTGGCGATGGTGCTAATGATGTAAGCATGATACAAGAAGCACATGTTGGCATAGGTGATTGATTTTTTTTCTTGAACTTTTAAAGTTGGTATAATTATTTGGTGATTTCGAATTTTCCTTTTGTAGACTAAAGCACAATATTAAATATATGAATGAAAACTAAATGCAGCAGGGTAACATATCAGTGTATTTCCATCGGAAACCTATTATAATTAAGCCCAATATTTAGGATATTTTAATTCCAAATTTTCAGGGAAATTAATACCACATTAGTGAATTTTATCTCTGACAATTCTCCTTCGCAATAAAGTAGCTTTATTTTTACATGCCATTTTGTACCTTGTAAAGTACTTTTACACATTATTTTATCATTTTTAAACTCTGTAAATTTGTGATTTTCATAGTTGCCCTCATGGTTTAAATTCTCATTTTAGAATATTATTATTTACTTTATTCATCAATCTAAAGATTCTGCAGCTTATTTTAAAGATAATTTTAGAGAAAGAAAATTATACCAAACTATAATTATAAAATTTTAAATAACTTTCTCATTTAATAACCTTCATTCTGATTTCTGTTTTTGCCTAAAATTATTATTAGATTCAGAATGCTAAAATCATTTTATTATATTTAAATTATCAGTCCTGGGACTTCCCTGGTGGCACAGTGGTTGGGGAAAACAAACAAACAAAAATAAGATAAATTATCAGTCCTTTCCAATTTAAACCATGTTCTGACCTGTCTTCCTCAATAATTTTATTGAGGAAGCAAGAGAAGAATATGGGTTTTTTGTTGAAGGATAAAATTTTAGAAATAGAAAAGAGGATACTCCTAGCTCTGGAATTGCCTGTGTGATGACTTATTGGATCTAATACTTCCAGTGTATCTCTCAAATCAACTCCTTCCTCTTTGGGATAATTAACTCTTCATTTTGAAAACTTCATTTTCTTTCTAATGTGTATACTATTGTTTCCCAGAAATCTTCATAACAATTTGATGATAACTTCCTATACCATATATTAGAGCATAAAAAGCTACAGTATTTGTAACAGTTTGATTCTGATATGATAACAGCCAGACTGGTGAACAGAATCAATTCGTACATCTGGAAATTTAGTATATAACAAAGGAGATGTTTCAAATAAGTAGGGAAACAAATTATTTGATAAAAAATACTGATATAACTAATTAGTTATTTGGGAAAAAAAAGAAATGGGTCCCTTTCCATTGCTTACAGCAAAACAAATTCCAGATGGATTAAGGATTTAAATAATTTTTGAAGGCCATAAAGAATAATAGGAGGAAACTTTAATGAATAGTCCTGTTATTTGAGGTATGGAAGGATCTGTTAAGTACAAAGCCAAACAAAGCAAAGAACTAAAAAGGAAAAAAGATCAATGTGTGTGGCAGAAGTAAGTACTTCCCATAAACAAATTTAAAGACAAGCTAATAAAGAATATTTGCAAAATAGATGACAGCCTTAATATTTCTAATATGTGAGGTCTTAACAAATTAAGGAGAATAAGGAAAGCACTCTACTAGAAATGTGTTGAAAGGTATGAGCCATCAGTTGTCACAAAAGGAGAAATCTAAAATGAATACCAAATGCATGAAAAAAATGTTCAGTCTCCCTAATAATCAAAAGAATGTAGGTTAAAATTGCTTATCAGGTTGGCAAAAATTACAAAGATTGATAAAACTTGGAATTGACAAAGGTATAGATTAACAAATGTCCTTATACGATGTTAGTGGGAATGTAAATTGGTACACCTTACATTATTATGTATAACAATTTTAAATGTGTGCCTGTTGACCTAGCAATTATGCATCCAGGAATTCCTTTTGAAAAAAATAAATGAATATGTTAACAAACACATATGTTAAAAATAATGTCCATAATGTAGTAAGTGACAAAGGCAGATTACAAAACAAATAATCCCATCTTTATGCACTTGTTTGTATATATGTTAAATACACATACATGAAATATGCATAAGGAAAATTTCTAAAAGTATATAGACCAGAAGTAGTAGTGGTTTTCCCTAAGAGTTGTGAATTTACCCATACATTTTGGAACGGTTTTGATCCTTTTATGACAAAGTAAGAAATTTTAATTTTGAAAAATAATTTTTTCAAAGCTGCTTCCACATTGAATAAAAAAGCTAATTAATTTTAAAAAAAGGAAAAAAGCACACTGTGTTTGACCTAAGCATAAAAGTTTTAAAACCATTAAACATGGTCATTTTTGCTTGGTTCAGATTACTCAATTTGCATATTTCTTGTTCATTAGAAATAGTTAAAGCAGTTTCATAGCATTCTCTTCATTAGAATAAAAAAAGTTCTTAGATCCTGAACTTTTAATATTGTTTTTATATTAATTTTATTATAATCTAATTCTTTGAAAATTGATGTTACATGCCTGGTATGTTATAGCTTTGTGTTAATTACATATTTGGTTTAAGTAGAGCAACCTTTTGGGAATCTATTGTCTCTTGTATTTTAGGATATAGTGACCCTAAGTCCAGGTTCGACTGCTACAAATAACTAAGATATTTGCAGATATATCATAAAAATTACATTTATCAGTTATGAATGAACTTACCTTTTTGTCCCCTTTATTACAGGAATCATGGGTAAAGAAGGAAGACAAGCTGCAAGGAACAGTGACTATGCAATAGCTAGATTTAAATTTCTCTCCAAATTGCTTTTTGTTCATGGTCATTTTTATTATATTAGAATAGCTACCCTTGTACAGTATTTTTTTTATAAGGTGAGTTTCATGGAGATATTTTAGAATCAATTACTGACAGAGTATTTGAAGTTTCAATTTAAGGAACACTATTACCATACAAATTATTCTTAAAAATTTTTCCTGTAAGTAAAAATAATAATTTATGGAATATACTTTAAAAAAAAGTAAGAATACTATTTCATTTAATTTTTGCAGCAATCCTACAAGGTAGTTACAACTTTCAATTTACAACTTCCACTACTTTATAGATTAGGAAATAGTTCACCATGAGTAAGTGGCAAAACCAGAATTTGAATGTAGACAGTAATTACGAGCCTGAATTCTTAACCACTCACTACTCTGCAGTGCCTCAGGCACTCTGTTTCATTCTGTGAACGGCAACCTCACTACATTTTCTAGGTCTGGTTAGTAAATAATCCTATTCCTTCTCATTCCCCAGCTCAGACTTCTTTGAGTTTCAGACCTAAATATTTAATAACCCACTTGGCCTTCCCACTGGATATCTAATTCAAAATCAGCATGACCCAAGCAGCTGTTTATTCCTTCTCCCCAAGCCAGCTCCTTTCTTATTTTTGCCATCTTCTCATATAATAATTGGAATATACTTTTATTACTATAATAAATCTAGTGTGTACTCACAGAAAACAAATCAGTGGTTTCCTGAGGCCAAGGGAGCAGGTGATAGAATTGACTAGAAAGGAATATGAGAGAACTTTGCACGACAGAAAAGTTCTTTAACTTGATTGTGTTGGTGGTAACATGGGTGTATGAATTTGATAGAACACATCAAAATTCACACTTAAAATTGTCATTTTATTCTGTGCAAACTAGAATGCAATTAGTTTGATTTCTATATTGTTATTTTGTCCTGAACCAGTAATAAGTTTTAATTTTAACTCCAATATGATGATTCCAAGCAGGTTTTTCACCTTTTGGGGGCCATGCGTGACTATTTAGTAGTCTAGTAGAGATGTATAAATTACTCAGTATGGGGGTTTTAGATGCCTAAAATAAAATACATAGTATTACAAGGAAACCAGTTATGTTGAAATACTGTTCTATGTGTTGACCATTTTGGGCACAGCTGGTTCTGTGGAATCCATGATAAGAGCCTCTGAGTACCAAGACATTTAATTTAATACATCAGAGTGTCCTATATTGCATATATTCCTATAAATAACAGCTACAACCCAATGAAAGAACACAGGTAGATTGCATAATGCTAACAGATGATGGTGGCAGTTTTTTCCTAGCTTATTATAACTTTTGCTGTGACATAAAGCTATTGAAATGGAAAGCTGTTTTGATTGTTCCATTTATTGTATTTTAAATATATTTGCTGTTTAAAGCAATTTTAGCCCTAAAGTTCAAGTAAACCTTACTTCTTGTACTGTATATGAAAAGTATTGAATAATAGTTGGCTGGTTATAAATTCAAAATTATGGTATTGCTTGGCAATGATAGGAGTGAAAGATATTTTCATTCTGATATTTACAATGCTGCCTGGACTACTTTTAGACATTTTTTAATAAAATGGGAATCCTGTTTTCCCTATCAACTAATATTATATTTTTGGACTCTTTAATAACCATTTTTAGAAATTGTTTCTCTTTTAGACCTAAATATTTCAGTTATTTCCATTTAATCTTGTTTTTCAGAATGTGTGCTTTATCACACCCCAATTTTTATATCAGTTCTACTGTTTGTTTTCTCAACAAGTAAGTAAATAGAATCTTTTATTTTATTCTTATAAAGTATATGTGTTCAGCTTTTGATAGACACTTGGAGGGACATTTTCCATTTTTCCTATTCCTACAGATAACTAGACGAAACATTTCTTCTAATAGTGTATTTAATTAGCATAACATCCATAATATTTCTGTGTTCTGATTTTCAGTTTGAAGCAAGTGTTAATACCAAAATATGTTTTAACTCTAGATGCGTTTTTAAAAAATAGGTATTAGCTCTTATTAGCTTATGAGAGAATTTTGCTAACTTTTTTCAACTTACGTGTAGTAGTTGTGTAAAATCTATATCAAGCCATGCTAGATAATTATTGGGAGATTACAGCTCATTATTTTTTGACTCATAGAATTTTTTTTAGATTTGGAAGATTAGTGATTCAGTCCAGAGATGCCATATAGTTTTCACCTCAGAAAATAAATCATTAATAGAGGCTCCAGGAGTGCTATACTGAAAACAGTTCTGAAGCTATAGGGTCAGAGGGAAAACTCTGTAATAGGTTAGTAGTAGCTATAATGTACACATGGTGGGTCTTTTGTTACACACATGTCACATAGAAAAGGAAATTGAAATCCATAGAGATTAAGTAATTTGCCTAAGATCACATAGCTAAACCATCCTTGAACCTACTGCTTCTGGCTACTTGAGCACCCATTTTCACATACCGCACTCCACGTCTCTAATTCATCAAGACATTTGTTCTAATTTATTGAAATGACAAGTATTTAATTATCTTAGGGTTTTTTATGAGTTGCTTCTACCCTTAGTCAGTGTTTTCTTCTCTGTTTACAACCTTTAACTCTAAATTTCAGATAACTGCTTGGATGTTGATTGCTAGTAACAATGTTTGCTTACTTGGTTGAAATAAAGAATGCTGTAAGAGCTTGTGACAAGGAGACTTAACCTATTTTGATTAGATTTGGGGGGAGTTTGTAGTATAATTTGAGAGACAGCATCAATATTAATAAAAGCAGTGTATGAAGAATAGGTAAAGTGCTAAGCACTTAGCACCAACAGTAGCACATATGACTGTTCAGAAAAAGCAGCTATCATCAGGAATTTGAGCCAATGTTTTTAAGTTTCATGGATCGTGGATTAAAGGAAGTGTAGAACCTAGATGGGAAGACCAAGCCATGAAAGCAAAACTGTATGTGTATTATATCAAAGGAATAATAACAAGACTAGGACGCATGTAGGAGAGTTGTGTAAAAGTACATCAGAGTGACCAAACTGGAGTATCCTGAAATATAGATCTAATTCACTATAATTGCAGAATCACTTGACATAACGAAATGTTCCAACTTCCACAAAGAATATGAATCTAGGAACATTATGTTTATGTCTATATAAGAAACAAATTGCAATTGTTAAAATGGATTTTGTGTAAATTGAAAATATGTAATTTTTATATTTACTTTTAATATGCTTTGTAATTATATGTATAATAGTAATACATTGTTTAGAGTCTAAAAATTCCTACAAATTTCTCTTTCTAGACACTGTATGACAGCGTGTACCTGACTTTATACAATATTTGTTTTACATCCCTGCCTATTCTGATATATAGTCTGTTGGAACAGCATATAGACCCTCATCTATTACAGAACAAGCCCACCCTCTATCGGTAAGTGTTTTCCAGTATTAAATGTCCGTAGCATTTTACTGCAAGTAGTACATTATATAGTTATCAAATTTTAAAAGTATCTTAAAAATAAGTAAATATATCAGGCGACGTCTTGGTGATTAATGCTTTACCAAGCAAAGTACTTTAGTTGTCATGTGGTTTATAATTGTTCAACATTGAAGAGAACATTTGAATGATTTTTCCAATGTTTTTAGGAATGAATAATTTCATCCTAGGAATACATTGAACAGTTGTTTAATTTGCACTTACTATTGTAAGTCAGTAACACTATTTCATGGGCACGAAGGAAGTTATTCAGTAATTAGTTGTCTCTAGAGTTCCTAAAAAATTAGTTTATGTTCTAGCACTGTCAAATTTATCACTAATATTGATGCAGAATGCAGAGTTGAGGACATTAAATCCCATCCCAGGTCCCCTGTGTTATTTCTTTCTCAGAACCAAGTAATCATAGATATATGGAGTCAGCTCAGGACCAGCTTATGGTTCCCACATTAACTTGACCTCTATGCTTATAGAGATATTCAGTTATCCAGAAATTGCAGTAACTTACCTTGATTTCCCAGGGTATCTAGGACTGGGCTTTACCCCAAGACTGGCGTAGTCTCTTTTCATAATAGCTGTTGATAGACATGAACTCAATTAGGAGCCTCAGTGTTGAACCTAACTCAGATGACTCCACTAAAAAGAAACCATCATGGCAGAGTGACTGAATGCTTACAACAGAATATAACAAAGAGGGAATTTCCTGGCGGTCCAGTGGTTAGGATTCTGGGCTTTCACTGCTGGGGGGCCCAGGTTTGATCCCTGGTCAGGGAACTAAAATCCCACAAGGGGCTTCCTAGGTGGCACAGTGGTGAAGAATCCGCTTGCCAATGCAGGGGAAACGGGTTCGATCCCTGCTCCAGGAAGATCCCACATGCCGTGCCACAACTATTGAGCCTGTGCTTTAGAGCCCATGAGCCACAACTATTGAGCCCATGTGCTGCAACTACTGAAGCCCACACGCCTAGAGCCTGTGCTCCGCAACAAGAGAAGCCACGGCAATGAGGAGCCCACACACCACAACGAAGAGTAGCCCCCACTCACCGCAACTAAAGAAAGCCCACACACAGCAAAAAAAGACCCAACACAGCCAATAAAATAAATAAATAAATAAATTTATATATTAAAAACAAGATCCCACAAGCCATGTGGCACGGCCAGTAATAATAATAATAATAATAATAATAGTAAAACAAAGAAAAATCAACTTTAAAAATTAAACTGAACTCTTATGCCTATATTGTATTTATCAAATGAGAAAATGTATTTGAATATCTTAGAAGAATTATAAGCTGTTACACAGATGTATGATATTATAAGCAGTGGTTTGTAAATTAGGTTTTATTCTTTCTGCAGAAATTTTTGAGCAATTTGAAATTAAAAATCATCTTGTTTTTTGACTATCAAATTGTAATAATTAGTAGGTAAGTAGTAAGTCCTGATGTATTTCTTTTTCTCTTTTTTTTTTAAATTTGCAGAGACATTAGTAAAAACCGTCAACTAAGCATGAAAACATTTCTTTATTGGACCATCTTGGGTTTCAGTCATGCCTTTATTTTCTTTTTTGGATCCTATTTTCTAATGGGAAAAGATACATCTCTGCTCGGAAATGGCCAGGTAAAATATATAGTTTTTTAAAGAACGTTTTTACAATGTAATTTATTTTGGCTTTTGATGACTTTCTGTTATAAAAACTAAAGTAAAATTCAATTTAAATTATAAAATTACAGATATTAAATTAAAATGCAATTATAAGAGGTTTTTTTTTTAAAAAGAAAAGTTTTAAGTTCAACTTTATATTTACTAAGAGGCTGTTATTACTGTGGTGTAATCAAGTAATATTTCCAGTTGTTTTTCTTTTTTTTTAAACAATAAACTGTATATGTTTAAAGTGTATAATTTGATATTTTTTTCTTATTAGTAATGTGTATATGGCAATCGCAATCTTTCAATTCATTCCCCCCAACCCCCCTGCTTTCCCCACTTGATGTCCATATGTTTGTTCTGTGTCTCTATTTCTGCCTTTTTAACTTTTTTTTTTACTTAATAAAATATTATACAAATGAGAATTAAAACAGAAAGGCAATGCATTGTCATTTTAATATGAAACTCAAGTTACGTAAGCAGTTTTGCTGTTCAAAAATTAATTCACACCGGGGGATATGTCCATGTCCCTGCATGCTGTTCACTTCAGGGTTGTGTTTTAATAATAGCTGCTGTTTATTTAGTACTTACTATTGTGCTCAGTGCTTTACATGCCCCATTTCCATTAATCCCCACAGTAATCCTGTTGGAGAGATACTATGATTTGGCTTTTTTAGATGAGAAATAAGGACTTAATTATGTGTAGGTTTTTGCTTTTAATTGCATGAATTTTTTTTTATTTTTTGCATGCTTGGGAAGTGCTACTGTACTTTTCAAGTGTGCACCAGCACTCCTAAGGATGTTAAGTTACTGTTTAGAATGGCAATTTTTCTGAAATGTGAAATTGGAAAGGAGTACCACACAGCACGTTGATTCTGTGCCCTGAATGGAGTGCTTATGTTGAGACTGCATAACTAGGCCTCTCTTTATAGGCTTATCTAGATGGGTTAGGGGGAAAGGAAATGACAGCTGTAGTACTATGATATTCTAGAAATGCTTGTCGCCTTTTGTTTCCCTTTTCCATTGGCAGTACTTAAGTATTCCAAAATATATTTGTAGACACAGAGATACAAGATTTGCAGTTGGGAGAATATGAAGTTTTATCTGTTCATCAAATATTTATTGAGGACCAACCATTCCCATGTGTGATACTAGTGACTGGATTTATGAGAGGAACTAACACACCCAGTTATGGAGCTTAGAGTTTTGTGAGGGATACAGAAAATAAGCAAGTGAAATAACAAAATATCCAAGTGCAGTGAAGGAAATGGGTTTCAATTTTAGAGGCTTTAACCATGCAAATCCCTTTAGGATGTAGAATAGGAACATACATTTTATTGCCTCTTCACTTTTGAGGAAATATTTAGCCTGGTTTGAACAAATATGTGAGTCTAGTTTGTTTAGCATGAAGGTTACAGCACTTCCCCCAAGTAATAACTACCTTTCATTGAATTTTTTTCTCTGTGCCAGGTGTATTCCATGTATTAGCTTACTAAATTGTAATAACCCTGTGTGAGGAAAATAGCTGTTTTCGTATTAGAAAGCTTACCTCAGAAAGGTTAAGAAACTTGCCTCAGGTCACGTAGTAAATAAATTACGAGAATATAATTCAAACTCAGATCTGTATAACTTCAAAGCCTGTGTGTTTAGCCATGATCTTAAATTTCTTTGATAAACAAGCATTAGCCTGGTACCCTTCTGTGCAGTATTGCCACTTGTACAAGGACCATCATATATATAGATATTTGAGTGAGCATACCCATTTCCACCTGAAATACTGGGCTAATAAAAATTGGACAGAATGAAGAGAGGAAGAGTTAAGAAAGAAGGAAGATGTCATTGGATGAAAAGGAAGTTAAAGAGATCTCTTTCGTTGCTAGTTACTGCTTTTTTTCTGATTTTAAAAGTAACATACCCGTTATGATAAATTTGAAATACTGTATAGGAAAAATATACAAAAAAAATAAACCACTTGTTCTCTTTCTACCCAGGTGTAATTATTTCTATCATTGTTACATGTTTTCTTCCATTCTGTTTTATTTTTTTTTTACTATTTTTCATTAAGCTCATAATTTATATCCCCTTATTTCTCAATGATAACCTTATTATAATTATCCCCTTGTTATAGCCTGAGTTTTCATGTTATTATAAATGCTTCAAAAATGTTTTTTCACAGCTACATCATATTCATTACATGGCATAAATTAGTTAAGAATACTTACAATTTAGATTTGTTTCTAGTCTTTAGTGACTTTTAAAATTAAATCTTCAGTGTGCTTTATACTAAAGAAAAACATCTTAATGAAGGATAAATTGTTGGCCCTTTAATAAAAAATTTTTTTGTTTTTTTTTTTTTACTGCCTGTTAATTATTCTTTTTTTTTTTTTTTTCATTTTATTTATTTATTTTTTTGGGGGGGGTACACCAAGTTCAGTCATCTGTTTTTATACACATATCCCCATACTCCCTCCCTCCCTCAACTCCCCCCCACCCTCCCTGTCCCAGTCCTCTAAGGCATCATCCATCCTCGAGTTGCACTCCCTTTGTTATACAGCAACTTCCCACTGGCTATCTATTTTACAGTTGGTAGTATACATATGTCTGTGCTACTCTCTCACTTCGAGACGAAGTGAGAGAGTACTGCCTGTTAATTATTGTTTTTGTTTTTTGTTTGGTTTGGTTTTTTTACCCAGATCGTTATTGGAGTATAATTGCTTTACACTTGTGCTAGTTTCCACTGTACAACAAAGTGAATCAGCTGTATTTATGCAAATAAGGATGAGTCAAACATTATCCACACTCTGGTTATATTAAAACTTCTATAAATTCTACAGCCAGAGTGCGGGTAATGTTTGACTCACCCTCATATATCCCCATATCCCCTCCCTCTTGAGCCTCCCTCCCACCCTCCCTATCCTGCCCCTCTAGGTCATCACCAATCATCCAGTTGATCTCCCTGTGTTATGCAATTGCTTCCCACTAGCCATTTACATTTGGTAATGTATATATGTCAATGCTGCTCTCTTACTTTGTCCCAGTTTATCCTCCCCCCGCCCCATGTCCTCAGGATGTTCACTACATCTGTGTCTTTATTCTTCCCCTGCCACTGAGTTCATCAATGCCATTTTTTTAGATTCCAATATATATGTATTAGCATACGGTATTTGTTTTTCTCTTTCTGACTTCACTCTATATGACAGACTCTAGGTCCATCCACCTCACTACTAACAACTCAATTTAATTCCTTTTTATGGCTGAGTAATATTCCATTGTGTATATATGCCACATCTTTATCCATTCATGTGTCGATGGACACTTAGGTTGCTTCCATGTCTTGAGTACTGTAAATAGTACTGCTGTGAACATTGGAGTGCATGTGTCTTTTTGAATTAGAGTTTTGGTCTTTTGCAGATATATGCCCAGGAGTAGGATTACTGGATCATATGGTAATTCTATTTTTAGTTTTTTAAGGAACCTCCAAACCGTTCTCCATAGTGGCTGCACCAATTTACATTACCACCAACAATGCAGGAGGGTTCCCTTTTCTCCACAGCCTCTCCAGAATTTATTGTTCCAAGAGTTTTATGATGACCATTCTGGCTGGTATGAGGTGATACCTCAGTGTGGTTCTGATTTGCATTTCCCTAATGATGAGTGATGTTGAGCATCATTTCATGTGTTTGTTGACCATCTGTATTTCTTCTGTGGAGAAATGTCTATTTAGGTATTCTGCCCATTTTTGAATGGGGTCACTTGTTTGTTTATTTTTTTGATGTTGAGCTGCA
Organism: Hippopotamus amphibius kiboko; assembly: GCF_030028045.1. Classification (NCBI taxonomy): domain Eukaryota; kingdom Metazoa; phylum Chordata; class Mammalia; order Artiodactyla; family Hippopotamidae; genus Hippopotamus; species Hippopotamus amphibius. Next base: position 158,152,243 of record NC_080191.1, read on the forward strand.
TAAGCTGCTTGTATATTTTGGAGATTAATCCTTTGTCAGTTGCTTTATTTGCAAATATTTACTCCCATTCTGAGGGTTGTCTTTTCATCTTATTTATGGTTTCCTTTGCTCTGAAAAAACTTTTAAGTTTCATTAGGTCCCATTTGTTTATTTTTGTTTTTATTTCTATTACTCTAGAAGGGGGGTCCAAAAGGATCTTGGTATCATTTATGTCATAGAGTGTTCTGCCTATGTTTTCTTCTAAGAGTTTTATAGTGTCTGGCCTTACATTTAGGTCTTTGATCCATTTTGAATTTGGTTTTGTGTGTGGTGTTAGGGAATTTTCTAATTTCATTCTTCTACATGTAGCTGTCCAGTTTTCCCAGCACCACTTATTGAAGAGGCTGTCTTTTCTCTATTGTATGTTCTTGCCTCCTTTGTCGAAGATAAGGTGACCGTATGTACTTGGGTTTATCTTTGGGCTTTCTATCCTGTTCCATTGATCTATATTTCTCTTTTTCTGCCAGTATCATACTGTCTTTATTTACGGCAGCTTTGTAGTATAGTCTGAAGTCAGGGAGCCTGATTCCTCCAGCTCCGTTGTTCCTTCTCAAGATTGCTTTGACTACTTGGGGTCTTTTGTGTTTCCATATAAATTGTATAATTTTTTTGTTTTTGTTCTTGTTCTGTGAAAAACGCTGTTGGTAGTTTGATAGTGAGTGCATTGAATCTGTAGATTGTTTTAGGTGGTAGTCATTTTCACAGTGTTGGTTTTTCCAATCCAAGAACATGGTATACCTCTCCATCTGCTTGTGTCATCATTGATTTCTTTCGTTAGCTTCTTATAGTTTTCTGAGTACTGGTCTTTTGCCTCCTTAGGTAGGTTTATTCCTAGGTATTTTATTCATTTTGTTGCATTGGTAAATGGGAGTGTTTCCTTAATTTCTCTTTCTGATTTTTCCTTGTTAGTGTATAGGAGATTTCTGTGCATTAATTTTGTATCCTGCTATTTTACCAAACTCTTTGATTAACTCTAGTAGTTTTCTGGTAGCATCTTTAGGGTTTTCTATATATAGTATCATGTCATCTGCAAACAGTGACAATTTTACTTTTCCAATTTGAATTCCTTTTATTTCTTTTTCTTCTCTGATTGCTGTGGCTAAAACTTCCAAAACTATGTTGAATTATAGTGGTGAGAGTGGGCACCCTTGTCTTGTTCCTGATCTTAGAAGAAATGCTTTCAGTTTTTCATCATTGGGGATGTTGTTAACTGTGGGTTTGTCATATATGGACTTAATTATGTTGAGGTAGGTTCCCCCATGGCGACTTTCTGGAGAGTTTTTTATCATAAATGGGTATCGAATTCTGTCAAAAGCTTTTCTGCATCTATTGAGATTATCATATAGTTTTTATCCTTCAGTTTGTTAATATGGTGTATCACGTTGATTGATTTGCATACATTGAGGAATCCTTGCATTCCTGGGATAAACCGCACTTGTTCATGGTGTATGATCCTTTTAATGTGCTGTTGGATTCTGTTTGCTAGTATTTTGTTGAGTTTTTTTGCTTCTGTGTTCATCAGTTATATTGGCCTGTAATTTTAAACAAACAAACAAATTTAAAACAAAGAAGAGAGCAACCAAACCAATAAACAAACCAACATACGAAAATATATGCTAAAGATTAAACTAATAAATGTGTAGAGCCAGAAACAAGTCAAACAAACCAGGAAGTCCTCCAGTACTTCTAGGTAGGTCTCTGCACCTGCTGTGGGCACTGTGGAGTCAGCTCAGGCTCTGATCTGGCTTTACTCCCACATGTACTTGCCCCCAGAGTCCACAGTTGCCCCCTAAGTCCTCAGTCTCAATTGTAGGAACGGTCTTCTATTCAGGTAATCTGCAGATGCAGGGTCTATCAAGCCAATTGTGGATGTTTAATCTGCTCCTCCTGTGGCTGTTTCCCCTTCTCTTCTTTGGTCCCACAGCCCTCAGGGATCAGTTTTGGTTCTGGTCCCCTCTCTGCACGTGGGCCGCCACTCTCAGGTATTGGTTCCCACCCAGGCAAAAGAGGGAGAAAGTGGGTGATTGGGACTCACTTGCTCATTCAGGCCGGAGGGGTGGGAGGGATATGGCAGTCTAATTGAAATGCATAGAATTGCCTGCAGCGGTAGAGGTCGATGTGAGCCTGAGGTACTCCATGCATTCTCCTGGGGAAGTTGGTCCTCAGCGTGGGACCCTTGGTGGTGTCAGGCTGCACCTGTTGCCAGGAGAGTGTGGACACAGGACCTTGTTGGCCACGGCGGCAGGCTCTGTGTTCCAATATAACAGCTGTGGCTAGCAGTGGGGTTCACATAGACATTGCCCTGCAGCCTGTGAGCGTGAGGACCAGGAAGCTCCTATGGCAGGCCATCTCTTGAGCACCCTGAAACAAAGGTCTCCGGTATCTCCATCCAGGCCAAGCTTTTCCCTAGACTCCCTCCCAGCTGTCTGTGGCATGCTAGTCCCCCTAGACTGTCCTCACACAGCCAACCCCAGTCCTCACCCTGGGGTCTATCCTCTGAAGGCCAAGTCTTGGCGCCTAGCCCCTACCTACCCCAGCAGGTGAGCAGACAAGCTTCTCAGGCTGGAAAGTACTACTTGGCACTGATCCTACATGCGGGAATCTCTCCACTCTGCCCTCCACACACCTGTTGTCGTCTCCTCTGGGGGCTCCAAAGCTCCCCTGTCTGTCCCCACCAGTGAGGGGTCTTCCTACTGTGTGGAAGCTTTTCTCCCTTCACAGCTCGGAGGGGCATGTCTCCTTGGGGTTCCTTTGTCTCTTTTTTTCCCTTTTTTTCTTTTGTTCTACCCAGTTACATGGGGATTTTCTTGCCTTTATGGAAGTTTGAGGTCCCTGGGCAGAGTTTGGAAGGTGTTCTGTAGGAGCTGTTCCACATGTAGATGTAATCTTGATGTATTTGTGGGGAGGAAGGTGATCTCCACGTCTTACTCCTCCGCCATCTTCCTGTCTTCTTCTGGTTTAGTTTTTGTTGTTGTTGTTGTTGTTGTTTTAACTCAAATTGTACATCAACTTCCTTCCCCTTTTAGCCTACCAGTTCTACCACTCAAATTATACCATTAGAAATTAATCTACCACTCCTTACCACCAATAGTAGATACAGTGGAAAAGAAGTATACATTGCAATTTGTCAAATTGGATTTACATCCTGGCACCTGAAGTTATCCTTTGAGTGATCTGGGGTGAGTTAGTTAACTTCTCTAAGACTCAGTTTCCTTGCTGCAAAATTAGGAGCATAATTACTACCTTATAGGTTTGTTGTGAGGAATAAATGACATTATATGTAGGGCATTAGGCATAGTGGCTAGCATACAGAAGTACTCAATAAATCTTAGTATTACTTGTTATTATTACTATTAAATCATTTTTGAAGACCCTGTCCTACCTAGTCCCACCTAATCTACTTCTCCCGGAAACTCTCTCCTCTCTAACGGTGTAGTTAAACTATCCTTGCTGGCTCTCTCAGAACATACAGTGCTCGTTTCAAGTTCCAAACCATTTCTGTGTTTTCTTTCTACAATACTCTTGCCTCTTTTTCCCAAAGTCTTTCTTCTGACTGTCTGTTATTCAGGATTGAGCCCACAGGTCCCTGTCCTTTTGCTCCAGCTCCCTCTTATGCCTCCCTATACTGAAAGTCTTTGACGTCTAGGTCCATGTCCCATTGTCCAGCACTGGATGCGTTGAATGCTTTCTATTTTCCAGTAATTATTCTTGTATGCCCAAGAAATCTGCAAACAATTGAGGGTCTAGAGTAGAAAATATTAGGGGGAAGAACTGGAAAGAGGAGTGGCTAGAGGTGAAGTCGAAGTCAGTGCAAACAAATGATCCTGAGAAAGGAGGAAGAGAAAGAGTTGCAATAGTTAGGGATCCATGTAGGGCAGAACAGTTCAGGAGAAGTTCAAATTCTATCCCCATGTTTTGTGTATGGGCCTAGCAGTATCATGAATATTATAGGTATTAATTAATTTTCTTATTTATTTATTTATTTATTTTATTTATTTATTTATTTATTTATTTATTTATTTATTTATTTATATTTTGGGGGGTGGGGGGAGATGCACTGTGTAACTTGCAGGATCTCAGTTCCGCAACCAGGGATCGAACACCCAGGCCACGGCAGTGAAAGTGCCAAATCCTAACCACTAGACCACCAGGAAACTCCCTCAACAAATATTTTTAAAGTATTCATTCTTTCTTAACTTCTCTTTAACTTAGGAAAGAACTGAGCTTTTTCATATATTCCCCTCAGATCTTTTTAACAGGTCTTCTTCTCCCTTAATAAAATATAAGAATCCAGGTAAGTTTTCTCTGAGATTTGGAAAGACTAGAAGGATGTATATGACATGTCTGAGTACCTATTTGTGTGTGTGTTTATAAATTGCTCTCCTGTGGACAGATCTTTAACTTCCAAGCATCATAAAAATAAAAAACATATTCCTTTATTGTCACTCCTTAACAAGTTGCCAGAGAACAAAAAATACATTAAGAGGACTGAACTACTAATTTCTAATTGTTTTTCTTCTAAATATTAGAAGAGTTAAACCTCATATAAAACTTGTCTGGCCTTATGCAGGTTTGAAATACTCCAAGTATTTGGAATATAAATAATTAGTTAAAAACTCGGGCTTGTGTTCCAATACCTCAGTATCATCCTATCACAAATATTTGTTAAAAAAATCAGATTTGTCATTTAGTGGATATTTGTTTGGGTAATTTTTTTCAATTTTTTTTTTCAAAGTCAAAAATGACAGTCCATAAGTTGTCTTTTCATTTTTGTGAATGGTTTCCTTTGCTTTGCAAAAGCTTTTAAGTTTAGTCCCATTAGTTTATTTTTAATTCCATTATTCTAGGAGACAGATCCAAAGAAATATTCCCACGTTTTATGTCAAAGAGTGTTCTGCCTTTGTTTTCCTCTAGGAGTTTTACATTTAGGTCTTTAATCCACTTTGAGTTTATTTTTGTATATGGTGTCTGAGAATGTTCTAATTTCATTCTTTTACTTGTAGCTGTCCAGTTTTCCTAGCACCAGTTATTGAAGAGACCGTCTTTTCTCCCCATTGTATATTCTTGCCTCCTTTGTCATAGAATAATTGACCATAGGTGTGTGGGTTTATTTCTGAGCTGTCTATCCTGTTCCATTGATTTATATGTCTGTTTTTATGCTAGTACCATACTGTTTTGATTACATTAGCTTTGTAGTATAGTCTGAAGTCAGGGAGCATGATTCCTCCAGCTCCATTATTCTTTCTCAAGATTGTTTTGGTTATTCAGGGTCTTTTGTGTTTCCATACATATTTTTTAAATTTTTCTTGAGTATTTTATTTGTATCAGGCAATATACTGAGTGTTTTAAAATAATAATCTTATATGCACTGAGGCTGTAGTTTATCTTGAATTACTTAGATGTTTTATTGCCATTGGATGCCATATTTTTTTCCTCTTCTTTCTCTTCCTTTTTTTTTTAAACAACCAGTCTTAAATAACTTATAAAGTTATTTATTTATTGGCTGTGTTGGGTATTCATTGCTGTGCACAGGCTTTCTCTAGCTGCGCTTCATTGTGGTGTGCAGGCTTCTCTGTGGTGGCTTCTTGTTGTGCATGGGCTCTAGGTGCGTGGGCTTCAGTAGTTGTGGCTCTCAGGCGCTAGAGTGCAAGCTCAGTAGTTATGGCACACGGGCTTAGTTCTCCGCAGCATGTGGGATCTTCCTGGACCAGGGATCAAACCCATGTCCCCTGCATTGGCAGGTGGATTCTTAACCGCTGTGCCACCAGGGAAGTCCCTAAGTAATTTTTTTAAACCAGTGGTAAAGATCATGACTAGTTTGTAAGCTAAATTAACATAATGTTCTGGTTTTGCTGTTATTTGTGGAAATTAAATCCTGACACTCTTGGGGGTTCTGCATTTTTGACAAACCTTAGTAAGTTTTGGTTATAAAGCCCAGGGCAATACTATCTGACTGGTGTTAACTGTATTTTTACATAAAATCCTTTGAGTAGTTCCACTGGCCATTATCTTTCCTTTCAGGTATTGGTTTTGTGTGTAAGTTTCTTTTCTATGCTGTGCCCAGAAATACAGTGGCAAGTGATCTGCTGTGACTTCTGGTTGGAATAGTTTCAGAAAATAATTGTGATTGAACAGGGTTTTATCACTGTTACTTTGTGTTGGGAGTAAAGCAGTCAATAACAACTATATCATTCTCACCAAAAACTTCCATACAATTTCAAACCCATTTTTGAGTTTCAGTCTGATAATGTTATCCAAAGAATCATTTCACATAATAATCATGATAATGCTTTATGGTGTTTCTTCTCATTCTCCTTTAACTTTACTAATCTGGTCACAGATTAAAAATGTAACTGGCATAAATGATGCAGGTGATTTTTAGCAAAGAATACCATAGTTACTCTTTACATAACTTCTGATTTAGCATCATTTTAACACATAATGCAATACTGGCTTATTCTTTCTGTTTTAGATGTTTGGAAATTGGACATTTGGCACCTTGGTCTTCACAGTCATGGTTATTACAGTCACAGTAAAGGTATGGTACGGAAATTAGAAGCATGGACACATTTTGTGTCTGTATAATTCTTAGTTAAAATTTTCTTTATTTCTTTAGTGATAGTTTTTCCTTTTTCAGTCATGAATAATTTCACAAATGACTAGTTTAATAATTCATTTTAGTTATTGTCAAAAAAATTCATTATGAATTCATTTTTTAAATTTATTATTTTGGAAAGCCTCGGCTGATTTTTATCGTCAAATAAAGGTTAACCCCTCAGTACTCATCTCTGAAATTCTCCTTCTTTCTATGTAATGCAAGACAACACAAGCCAATTTAGGCCATAGAGTTGAGAATAAAGTACTCATGAAATTTTAATGCTCCTTCCTCACAGAAGAAAAATACTATAAACTTGAAATTATTCAGTTTCATACTAAGATCCTATCATTAATATTCATTTTCTGAGGGACTTTGCCATAGGAACCTTAGTCACTTATAATTAATATATTTTATTCTTCAGTTTTATCTGAGAAGTTAAAGGTTTATTAACTTACATTAAGGATTTTTTAATGTATTTTTTTTAGATGGCTTTGGAAACTCATTTTTGGACCTGGATCAACCATTTTGTTACGTGGGGCTCTATTTTATTCTATTTTGTATTTTCTTTGTTTTATGGAGGGATTCTCTGGTGAGTGACTATATTGTATTTTAATTATACTGATTCAACTCTAATAAATATTTATTATGATAGATTATATTATGAAAAAATGCTACTCAGAATAGTTTTGAGACCCTATCCTGTCAAGAAGTTTAGTTTTTTCAGTTGCTCTTACTGATATGTTAGAAAAAGGAAACTAACAATTACTGAATACCTGCTACATTCTAGTGTTTTACCTGAGATATTACATTGATTCATCACAGTAATCATACGACCCCATTTTTTTCTATTTGGAAACTGAGCTCCAAGATCACAGTGGTTAAAAGTAGCAAAGCTAGGATTTACTTGAAAATTAATGTTCTTTACACTAACCATATTACCTCTAAATTATTATTAATGCATATAATAAGTCATATAGAACCATTAAATTTTCATGAATGGGTTAACTTCTCAAAAGCGGATAGTGTGTTGCATCTTCATTGGTAAAAACAGATATTCAGCTACTCTGATAGGTTAAAAATTAATCCTCCTAAGGTTCTTTGGTAAGTGATGGACAACTGAAGTCTCTGAATTGGAGAACATGTATTACATTGCCTGAACATTAACTTTCATCTAGGATTATAAAAGGATACTCTTATGAATATCATTTGTTTTTAATCCTCTTTATTTCTCCATTTCTTCCTGTATTTCCCCATATTCATTTAAAGTAATATATACAAAAACCCAAAAAGAATATCTTGACAATACCTACTACTATGTAGAACTAATATTTGCGAGTAAAATTATTTAAAAATACATGTGTAGAGAAGATCCTCCAAGTAGAGCTTTTCAACCTAAAATTTGGGTAATCAAGCTTGTAGTTGCTTAATAGAAAATATTTTTTTACATACTTTTTCTTGCTTTTTTGGTCTCTTAAGTTTGTATTATTCAATACTACATAATTCTTTTGATATCCTATCACTAAGATAGGATAAGTCAATTACTTGCCACTTTCCTAAGTATAAAAACTGTGGCTGTCATTCAGATGAATTAAATTGGATTTTATTTTTAACAGTTAAAGTGTGTCATGTTTGATTAGTTGATTAAATTACACTGACTCCAAATTTTTGAAAATTTTCCTGAAATATTCTTAAACTTGTAACCTTCAGATATAGTGGGTTTACTTAAGGTCTTGATTTACGAATCTGTCTTGCCAGCTTCTTCTTTTATTAAACCCACTTTCTTTCTTTGCAGGCCATTTTTGAGCTCCCAAAATATGTACTTTGTATTTATTCAGCTCCTATCAAGTGGTTCTGTTTGGTTTGCCATAATCCTTATGATTGTTACATGCCTATTTCTTGATATTGTGAAGAAAGTATTTGACCGACAGTTCCATCCTACAAATATTGAAAAGGCACAGGTAACCACTTTTTATATACATCACCTTTTTAATTAGGAGTCTTTAACGATGAATAGCTGTCATAATTTGCTTATATTAGAAAATAAGAAATCTATTCCTGTATCAGGTATTTTGCACTATAAATATTGTTATTTATATTGTGATATTTTTAACATTGTTATTATTGCTACTAATTTTATGACTCCTGAAAAATTATAATTTTTTAGAATTACATTGTGTTATTAATAGAACTAGATTTTAAATATAAAACTATCAAGTTATGTCCAAATAATAGTATAAATATGTCTTGAATAATATTATCACAGCATTCTATTAAAAATATATAATTGGGATGTATATCCGTGTCTTTAGAACCATTAGGATTTCAGTAATACTTCTTCAGGTTATATTGTTTTTAACAAAAGTGTGAAATCAGTTTTTTAACCTAAATAACTTCTACAGAATGGATTTTTAAAAAAAAATATAGTCTCTCACTAAACACATACTAATAAATAAACTACAGCAGATATTAACAGTATGTTACATAGTGTTTAAGAATATGGTCTTTAGGGCCTGATAGTTGTGGGTTCAAAACCCATGTTCTACCACTGAGTAGCTCTGTGACTTTAAGTCTCAGTTTCCTCATGGGTAAAGTTATGACAGAAATGTCTGTTTCATTACATTTGTAATGAGGAGTAAATGAAATGATGTTCAAACACAGAGTAGATGCTCAAGAAATGAGAGCTATTTAGTTGAACATGCCTTTTTTGTATATTTGACTTGTACGTAAGCTAGAAATATTTGTTTGTCCTGTTAACAATACCATGGCATTGAATATATATCCTCAAGAATACATTCTAATCAACTTTTATGCCTTGTAAACACAGAGTTAATTAATCATTTAGGTCTACCTAAGTTAAGGGTTTTGTGGTTTTGTTTTTGTTTTTTTGTTTTTTGAATGTTTGATATATGCCAAGCAAATTTTGGAAATTTAGTTATGTGTTCATGCTACAAATAGAGTAAGCGCTTTCATGAGTATTTAGTGATTTGAGTTAGGCTTCTTAAACAATGTATTGGTTTTAATTTCAGGTGATCATATTAACATTTCTTTAGCACTAATTTGCTTTGGTCATTCAATCCTAGCCAATATACATTTTAACACCATTGAAGCAGCATAGGCCTCTGAAGCCTGACAAATTTAATGCAAATACTGTTTTAACCACTTATAAAATGTATGTTCTTAATCAGGTCACTTCCCTAAGCCTCTGTTTCTTCCTCTGTAAAATCAGAGTAATAATTACTACCTTACATGATTGTGAAAGATAATTAATATAAAGCGCCTAACCCTGGGTCTGTATGTAGTAAGTCCTCGTAAGAACATAATTTTAAGAACCATGAGGATGTTGCTCTGATACTGATCTTCAGCTCGGGCTGAAAAAATTTGCATAATCTGATTATTGTGTCTCCCTATGCATATGTTTGTATCAGTATGGGCAGACTTTTTCCACTGTGCAATATATTACCTAAATATATATCAGAAAGGTTTGCCTTTTTTCAAATCTTCAAAGATATGCATGATAATAGAATGCTACTTTTAATACATTATCTGTTATACTTTTTCTAGACCTTTATGGAGAACATGTTTGTCTTGCCCCTCGTGGCTATATAAAGTTATATTTCACCAAAATATATTAATGACATCACTTAAAAACTTAATTCTTTATAAAAGTAAATAATCAGATTTATTTATATTTGTCCTTAGAAATTTTTTTCAGGCAGAGCATTTCCTAATAATAAAAGGTGATAATATTAGTCCCTATTACCATTTTTATAGGCCTCTTTTTAAAGGATTACACAGGAAATATTTGATACCTTAAGGTGAACCCTTAGACAAGAAAAAGTTAAAAGTACTTTATATTTTGGTTATTTTACCATAGGTTAAATTGATTCAAAATGGAGTTGATTAGAAAATCAATCATTTTTCTATGTGTGAAAGCCAATATAATCTCCTTTTCTACCCCACTAAATTCCTTTTAAATGATTTGACTGGATGTTCAACTATGATCTAATCTAAAGAGGAAAAGAATGTAATATATATGTTTAAAACTGAGTCATTTTGCTGTACTGCAGAGATTGGCCCAACATTGTAAGTCAATTATACTTCAGTAAAAAATAAACATAAAAATTAAAGTAATCTAAAGGGGAAATCTCTGCTTCCACTCAAGGATTTTCTAGCCTACCGAGGGGTGTTTTTTGTTTTTGTTGAGACAGTTTATGGTCATTCAAATCCCGTGTGTTACATTATTCTTTCGCTGTAGTCGGTGATCTTTTATTATTTCAGCCTTGTACTTTCACCTCTGATTTCAAATGATAAGAAAGTTTTTAGAAAGTTGTCAGCTGCTTACTTCATTGCTCACCAAAAATGCTGAGTTGTCAGCATTTATTTTGAGCTTTGTTTTTCTGCAGATGACAGTGTGTATTAAGAATGAATTCTTTTGATAGCTAAGTCATCGAATCTATAAATGTCAGTTACATATGTGTACCATGTATGATATTTCCTACTCTTCTAGGAACAAATGTCTTTACAAAGCTCGTCCTGTGTCTGTCTCCTAGGTGATAAATACAGCTCACTGACTTGTTGTATGTCCCATCCCTTTTCTGTCCACTTATAGATGTACTCCAACACAGTCGCTTTCAGTGACGAGTTCATCGCACTGCAGCCATTGTCGAGGGCAAGGAATCAGCTGAGCAAACTTAGGTAGAGTAGGAGGAGTAGAATCTCGTTAACTCTTCTGCATGCTAAAGGTCAATTTAAAAATATTCAGAAGATGGGCAGAGGCATGAATTAAGACTGGGGCATTTTTGTTAGCACAGCTCTGTCTCTAATTTGACCTTTATCAATATGTATGTTAAAACCTAAAAAATATATCCATTTCTTTGAGATGAAAATTCAGCATAACAGGACAGAGATCTGTACCTTGTTATATATTTTAAACCTTCACTACCTTTTCTAGCACAGTTGTAATGCTTCTGCTTGTCATATTCATATTTAAGAATGTTCCTGCATGTTGAGTAATTTAAGCTACAGAAATTCATCGTAAAATTTAAAGTTTTAAGTTTCAGTTACTTGGAAGTGAGAGTTGCCCATTTTTTATCTTGCCTTAATCTGTGTTGTAAATACATGTGCATATTTGTCTTTGTACACTGTAATGGCTGCTGAAACATTTCATATCCTTGCTACTGTTTAGTGCATCTATAAATTGAACAATATATTTTGTATCTCATATATATACCTTAATCTCCACAGACAGATCCATTCTGTCAGTTTCCACCAAAAATAATTAGTAATCTAAGATGTCTTTTGATGGAACAGAATGAAAGTTTAAATCCTAGAACTTTTCATAATAAGATACCAAAGCTACATATTAACTTTAACTCCAGTCTGGTTTGAAGAGGAAATGTAATCTAAGTAAATTTTTGTTTTGTTTTGTTTTGGCACCCTTCAACTTCTCAGCCTGGATTTTTAATCATGTATATTTTTAAAATTCTTTTTTATTCTCAAGGTTTCTAATCTGTCTATGTTCACTTGATCAAATGAATGACTTTGACAAAGCACTGCTTAAATAACTTCTTAGGTAACCCTATGAGTTCATAATTTTGAGCTGTTCCAAAATTTTACCAAACTTCTTGATTTTATTATTCCTATTAGCATGAGGATTTTTGAAATATTCTATGTTGAATTACAAAGGTATAATAATTGTAGATGAATATACAAATGGGTGTTTAAGTGGTAGTCAACTAAATTTCATGTTTAAAACAAGAACTAAAATCAAAACAAACTCGGAATATTTGCGTTCACCTTTGGTTGAGCCACATATGTATATCACATTTTATCTGTATGTGCCTTCTGAAAACAGTGCATATTTATCACATTTTCAAACATTTAGTTATTTAAACTCTAAAGCAGTAGGAAAGAATGCTCTGGCAAGCACTTTTGTGAGGATTAACTTTTGCATTGTGAATAATATTAATGTTTTTATTAAATCATATTTTCATTTATCATGGTGGCTCAGTTCAAGCAACATTTTTTGAGCAATAATAGACTAAAAGAGAATGATGCATGGAGATCATAAATTAAAGAGGTTCCACTCTTTAATAATGTAATAAAGTAGTGAGCATAACATTCATCTATGAAAGAACACAATGAGAGCAGAGTGCGTTAGGTAGTATTCCCTGCAAGTCACTCTTCAATCGGTGGTGTAACAAACAGAGAAGAGCCCTGTTGGGAAGACGGTGGGCCTGAATGCTAGCATGGCATGCCCTTGCTGCTGCGTGCTCTGTGTTCTGATCAAATTAGTTCACCTCTCTGAGCCTCTGAGTTCTTCACCTGTCAGATGACATTTGCATACTGTGGTCTATTTACTTAATATCCGCATTAGAGGAAAACAAAAAGAAGAAATAGTATGCTCAACCAAAGTCCAGACAGAAATAATAATTGCTTACATGAGCGGTGAATGACCACTGGATGGGCATTTGCTCCTCGTTTCATGAAGAACAAACATGCATTTGATGCATGCTGTGAATTTTGACTACATCTTGTTTTTGAACTGTGTTGAGCAGTATTCCTGGGTGTGATCCATGGTAGCTTAATTGTTTACCGTTGTGACAGAGAGGAAAATTGTGTATATATAAGATATCTTTAAGAGCTTTCAAATCTTTAATCAGGTTAGTACTTCTTAAGAACCATTCACACAAAACTATTAATAATTTTCTTTTGAATAAAAGAAAACTCATTTTGAGTATTTTACGCTCCTTTATGTTATAGGCAAAGCTATAATAATAAGCTATCCTTACGTAAATTTACTGTACACTTGAAACCAAGGAATTCTATATTTTTTATGTATTAAGAAATTTACTATAGCGCTTTTAATAGAAATAATTATTGATTAGTCCTAAGACTGAGAAAACACATAGAAATGAAAAAATTGTTTTTTATTTATTGAGGACATTTGTTTATAATTTAAGAAAGTTTAAAATTAGCTTGGCTATGGGCACATAATCTTTAGAAGGTCTCTAATACTTAAAATATAGAGGGAATTCCCTGTCAGTCCAGTGGTTAGGACTTCACGCTTTCACTGCTGAGGGCCTGGGTTCTATCCTTGGTCAGGGAACTAAGAAACCACATGTCCCGAGGCACAGCCAAAAAAAAAAAAAAAAGTAGAAAAAGCAAAGAATAGAAATTTATGTATGTTAGTTAATACTCACTAAAATATATCTGTATTTGAAATTAAGGATTAAATTGATTTTGTTTACTAAATCAAGTCAGGCTTCCCCTTACCTGTATGTCTGACATTTGAAAAGCCATATAATTGATCCTTCCACTATGCTGAAGTCCAGTTAAAGTAGAGAAATCTTCTGATAGGGAGCTTGAGAGATGCGAAATGCGATATCCCTTTGCAATAAGAACCCAAACTCTTGGTGGCAAGGAATTTAATAGAAGAAATTGAATTTTATTGATGGAAATCTGGTTTTAATTTAACTTTGTTCACCAGAAAATCATGGCTTTATTTTTGTGTGCTCTGTTGTATACTCCTTAAGAAGTTACTGTAAGCTCTCTTTCGTGGCAGTAAATGAATGTGGTGTTGTGTGAACTTTCGTTTGTGCCTCACGGATTGTGGACCCCAACTTGCTATTTTGATTCTAAACTTATATACAGTGAGAGTATTGTTCTGTAATATGAGACTTGTTGCTTTTCTGTCCTTCCAGATGGAAGAAGATAAGGGTTCAGTCAGCTCAGCATATGAATTTGCTGAAAGCAAGCACAGAGGGGAGGACAGTAGGCACCTGCTAGCTGAGGCTTGCAGCCAGCAGGACAGTTCTTGCGTGCACTAGGTAGTACTGCGCTGGACCTTCCTGGGGACATAACCGCTAAGTTTTCAAGCTTGGGGCATGCTATGGGAGAACTGGCCTGACATTTCAGTTTTTACTTTACTAATTCCTTCACTGTTTCTCATATATTGTTTTTGTTTACCTGTTTTCCTTTATTGTGATCTTTACGTTTTTTATATGTCCATACCTGAGTATTTCATTAATCTTCCTTTGGAGTTATAGTGTTAATTCTTACTTCACTTCAAATTCTAACCTATTGTCTTATAGTCAAGAATTTATTCATTTTAACTTCTTCTGAAAATATGTCATTCTATTTCTTTTATTCCTGAAATCACTTTTCCCACTTGTCGTTGTGTGTCATTTTATACATGTTAATGTAGTTAGATACTGAATTACTTATCAAAGTCTGCTTCTTGAGTAAATGGTCAAATGAATGAGTGCTTAGACTTGGTACTGAATAATTTTTTGTTGCCTGGTATTCACCAAACTCTGTTCTTACTTTTCATAAACTTTCATAGTTACATCTTTGTAATAAAAAAGTATGAATCTAATGAGGACTTGATTCACTCCCCTCTTGAGAATGAAATGCTAACAGCCACTTCTAGACCTAATTGGGATATGCAAAATATTTTAATTGGTAGTAACCATGGAAGATACAAATTCTTACCACTTAGTAATTATATTTTTACTTGGGCTATTTGCCACTTTGTACATTGTAATTACTGGTCAGGAAGGTGCTATTGTCTCATCTGAGATAACCCTCATAAATGGTGAAACTTTTAAACAAAGCTACTTGAAGATTATAAAGCAGACAGTGAAACAAGTACAATAATTTGAAAAAATGTCAATTATTCTGGAAAACATATTTTTAAAATTAGATTCCTTTAGTGAATAGCCCCAAATGGAAAATGTTGAAGATTAATCAACTTTCAGACATTATTAATATTAATGAAAAAGAAATTCAAAAGAATTCTGAATTTTTATTTTGTTTTGGGATATTTCATATGATTATCTTTATAATGTAATTATCTTGTATTTTGCTTTGATAAATGTAGAACGATTTTTAGTTTTTAGAGCATGCCCTCATTGGCTGCAAGTAAAACTCAGCCAAAGAGCTTACTGATTAAAGAGGGAAAGCTGGCTGGAATTTATATTATGTCCTGGTTAGTTCCCGGAGCAGATTATCCATTTGGGACTTGGCTGTGCTAATAGCATGAGATACGTCCTCTGCGATGGAGGTTCCCCGGAGGTTCAAGCTGAAGAGATATTTCAAAAGACATGGACCTGGTGCTGCTTTACTTTAATATGTCCATTAAAATGTTCAGTACAGTTGAGAATTGCTTTTTTAGAATGCCTCTGTTAAATAACAGGGGCCTTGTTAGGATTACTTTTACAAAGGAATAAGTGACTTCTTTTATCGTTCTGTGACATATGGTCTCTCTTCCTATAAACAAGAAAGTTAGAAGAACCCTCAAACCATGGATAAGATTTTAGTAAAATTGCTGGAGGTGTTTTCCTGATCTGCAGTTTTTTCTGCTTATCACAGAATTTTAATTGGTTGAATGAAATATATCTTGAGTATTTCTCTTCTCATATATTTCTGTGTTTAGCATATAATTTGAGATAAAAATCACTTTAAAAATGTAAGTGTTAAATAACACCTCTCTTCTATATTTTCTGTCTTGAAATGGCAGTTGTTTCTCTAATCAAAATTTGGTCAGCCTTGCCAAATCAGGCAGAGAGTCATGCTGAGCCCTAAATGTTGCCGTGGGCTAAACTCTCCTAGTCATCTGCCTCTACATCACCTGCCTCTTAGGCCTTCATTGTTCTGTCATTTTTTTTTTTTTTTTTTTGTCTCTGGATTCTTGGCCCTACTCTCGATGCCCTCTTTCCAGTGTGTACCATAGAGATATCAACAAGATGCTAGGGCTACTGACCTTTTCTCATTGTGGACCAGGGTGCTTAAGCCCCAGACCTGAAATCTCCCACCACCAACAACAAAAAACATTTTAAGCAGTTTCAACCAACTACAAGTCACCTTCCTCTCCTTGTATGACAAAGATACATACAGCTATTGCTTCATTTAACAAAGCAGTGAACTATAAAAGAAACAGAAAACCTGTATTCAATTATTTGCCACTAAAAGCTATACTTTACTGAATGAGGAAAATTTTGTAAACAAATAGAACCCAACATTTAAAAGACCAATAATAATAAGGCAGGACCAAGATTCTTATCTGTAAGTGTGACACTTT
This sequence comes from Hippopotamus amphibius kiboko, assembly GCF_030028045.1. NCBI lineage: Eukaryota > Metazoa > Chordata > Mammalia > Artiodactyla > Hippopotamidae > Hippopotamus > Hippopotamus amphibius. The sequence continues at coordinate 158,168,961 of NC_080191.1, forward strand.
ATAAAACTAATGTTATTTTCAAATCTGTGCTGACTTATTGAACAGCGTTTTCATCTGGGGGTCAAAATGAAGAAAAATATTAGTATTTGATATTATTTCTACCAAACAGTAATGATATGCTGTGGATGATTGATACTTAGAAAACTGATTTCTTAACACCAGCTTTGCTGATTAATTAATTACTGATTTTCTGATTTACCCTCTCCATTAAAATTAGAGATTTTTTTAATCATTTTTCACAGATAAGTCAAACTCTTGTTCACCTCAACTACAAATTCCTAGTCAGATATTGTTATTTTTGTAATCACATCATTAAGATAAAGGGGCCTCAGTCTTTATGAAACAAGGAATAAGCCAAATTTATTAAAATAAGTTTGCCTAATTCATATTGTATGTTTATTTTCATACTTCAATCTAAGCAACACATATGGATAATTTCTTCCTTCTGGAGACCCCTGAAAATCAGTATAGAGGTATTTTATTTATACTTATAACTGGCTTTCACAGTTGTTTATTTTACTTGGGGAGAAAGAAAGGGAAGGGAGTCTTGGGGAGTAAATGTGAGCTTACAGAATGTTTTGGAGAAAGAGGCCTTGAGTAAGAGAAGCAGTTATTTAAATACCATCATTAGACAGCTGCTTCTTCCAATTCTGAATAAAGACTTGAAGCTGTTGTTTTAGGAGTTTTATTATTATTAACCAAATTTGGAAATCAGTAATATTTGATGACTTTTGATCTCACATTTAAAAGAAAAACATTTCCTTAAACAGAAGCCTTTTTTTTCTCCATTATTATAGTTTAAGGCTTCTTTCCCAATATCTCCTTTAAGGCTGAGCAGTGTGTTCACTTTGATTATGAAGTATATAAAAAAATTTTAAGGACAAAAGAAAAAATATGGTTAATAGTTTGATAATTTTATCTAAACTTTAAAAACTTTAAATGATTTAATAGGTAAAATGTCATAGGAGTGACTGAAATACTTAGAAATGTATGACAGTTTTCCAACACTTACAAAATTTAAGGAAGATTTTTGGAGAAGCAACAGAAGAAACTTCTAAATGTTTACCATCATTGATGTGAAAATAATGGGAATAAGAGCAGTGAGCCAGAATTTATTTCAAAAGGGAAGTTCTATAAAGATGAAAATTTTTATTAGCCTTACAAACCCATGTTGGATCTCCATAGTTGTTTTGCTTGGCAGCCCTTTTAGCTCTAAGTGATGTGGTTGTTTCTGGGAAATAAGTGTGGTGGAGAATGAATCTCACCAATAAGTCAGAATTTCTGATAAGTTAAAGCACCCTCTTTAGTGCTATCAGGTAGGGTCTCACTCTCATTACTTTGCTTGTTTTCTTTTGTAGTATTTATTAATAGTCGTTTTTTAAAAAGGTAATGACTCCTTCTCCTTTCTTTGAAGGAAATGAGATCTAAATGCTCCACCCCCAGTTATACTGGAAGCTATGATATGAGATCAAAGATGTATATATGGGAAAGTAGTGGAGCTTGGAGGTTTGCTACAGAACAGTATAGTGTTTTCTATAGATAGCTTTACAGAAACACAGTTAACCAGCATTCAGCATTTTCAAAGCAGGTGGGGTTTTAGTCTCCTTAGATAAAAAATGGAAATATATTTTGTTAGTTCAAAAGATATCTGAAGAAATTTCTTTATAATTTTTTTGACATTTTAAGATGTTTACTCTCTGTGTTGAGTTGCCCATAGTTTAATACTTGTCCTTAGGGTTTAAAGTAAAAGGTGATGAATGCGGAGGAAGGTAATTACCTAGAGTCAGATCTAGGCCTGAGCAGTGCTCTGCGTGGGTGCAGACACTCGGGTGCTGCTCACCTCGTGGGTGTCATCTCTAGTGAGTCCCTGTCCGCTTGTTGAGCACCAGCAGTAATAAAGTGCGTGTTGTTAGACTAAGAAGAGCCAGGCAAACTTCTTGCTCTTCTGAGTTTCTGGTCTAGTTCAGTATTCCCCAAATAAATGTGGTGAAGGACCAGTTTGTTTTCTTACTTTGTTTTGTTTTTCATCTCCAATTCATCATGACCAATACTTTTGTGAAATACAATAGAAATGAATTACTAGGAAATTAAATTTAAAAGATATATAAACAAGCCCCAATTTTAAAATTGTTAGATTGAACAGTTACAAAAGTATTCTGTCAAATTGCGATAAAATTGTCTAAACTCTTACTCACACACCAGACGCGTTTGTCTCCTCATGGGCCAATAACAGTGTTTTCAGACCATAGATCACACTTTGAGTCACATGGGTCTTTTTGCAAGGGGGTAGGAGTAACTACTCTCTCTGCACTTAACGCTGAACATGTGCTGAATGCACATCATACTTTACTGCCCACGCAGTTACTCATTCTCTTTGCTTAGCCTGGAATGCTCTTTCTCCTCCATCTCTGGCTGTTGAAATCCCATCCAGTCTTCAGTAGGTATCTCAGATGCCATCTTTTTTTATCAAATCTCTCATGCTCTCCCACAGATACCAACAAAAACAGCTGGGTTTGAGCTTTCCTCCCTCTTTTTTGATATTGGTAGTCTGCCTCATACCATATTATAAGAAGGCAGTATATAAGGACATGGTAAAGAGGTTTGGTCTGTGGAGTCAAGGCAAGACTCAAGCCCCAGCTGGGTGAGCTTGAACATATTTTTAACTTCTCTCTTTCTTCAGTCTGGTGCCTATCTCAAAAGGTGCTTATAAATGAGATAATCCATGAGAAGCATCTTACATAGTAATTGGCACATACATAGCATTTCATTAATATAACTGCCATTGTTACTTGTTCCTGACCTACTTCCACCCTTTTCTTTATCCTTAATAAATTGAAGGCCAGGTTGCTGTCCCCTTTAGGAACCAGCAACAGTGCCTTGCTCATGAAATATAAGTTGAATTTAGGTGCTTCTGCCATTTAAATGATGCAAACAAGTGCTGGAATAGAATCTAGAGAGAAAGAGATTACTGATAGTTGGAGAGGTGGGGGAGGTTTCATAGAGATGATGGTATTTAAACTGAACTTGGTGTTAGGGGTCAGTGTTCTGCCCCTAATTGGTGATAGGCCCTGACACGTGCCCACAGGCAGGGTGACACTGCCTGGTTTGCTTTGTGGAGACTATAGAGGAGTATTTAGAAGTAGAGCAGGAAAGGCAGCCTGAGGTCAGGTTATAAAGGGCCTTACAGGATTCTTTGAGGTATAGTACTTTCTCCTTGAGCATGTGGGGGTTCTAAAGTACTGCTTCCTACAGAGGATGGTTTTGAGATGGAAGAAGCTGGAGCCCGGTGACCCAAGGGGGAAACTGGGAAACTGGTGAAATCTTGTTACCTAAACCAGCATTTTCTAAAATCTTCCACTGAATATTAATGTTCCCTGGGGGGAGGGAAGAAAGAGGAATTTACTGAAAAAACAAATTTGAGAATTGCACTATGTCTAGGTCTGCTGTGGAGACTGACCATATAACCCAACTTATTAACAGTCCTTTACTCATAAAGCCTGTTTAGACATTCCTTCAACTAGTGTTTCTCAAACTTAATGGGCCTCAGAACTTTTTTCGTGCAGTGTCTGTAAATATCTCATAAAACACAGTTTAAGAAATCGTACCATAAATAGTCCTAATCCCAAGGGTATTATAATGAAAGAACAAGTAAAATTTGGCTATTTCTCAGTGCTTAGCAGATCCTAGGACATTGATGCAATCAGTTCATTGACAAACAGGAACCAGGTTGTCTTGCACTGCTTGTTATTTGACAGGATTATTCCGAGCAGGGATTTTGCAGAACCTCACCAGTTGCTTAGGTTCAGAATGCCAGGGTATTTACATTTCATCACGTTTGTGTCTTCTGTCCATTGTGACTGTCTCCACAAATGTTCCCTGTTGCCATGCCTACACTCAGTACTTGGTGATTCCCAACCTTTGTGAATCACAGCACTCTAATGAATCTATTTTTTTTATTTTCCTTCCTCTACACATTTGAAAGATTTGTTATGCAATATGTTATATATGTAAAGAAGGGTGAGTGAAAATAAGTTTATTTAAAATGATAACCCTTGAGAAATTTAGGGGTACTCTTGACTGTGTCAAAACCAGGGTTGGGAGTCACTGAGCTGTGTGGTCATACCTTTTTTTTTTCCCCTTAACAGGATTGAAATTATTAGTACTGTGGCTTTAAGTTTTCTTGCCAGATTGTTTATTCCTCAATCAATATAAATCTTGTATACTTACAGAAATTAGTTCAGTTTTAAATCTAAGTAGTACTACTTAGTTACTTCCTTATTTTAATAATGTATCCGCAGTTAATTTTTAAAAAGCAAGATGAGCTTATTATGGGCATGGTTAGCACTTAATAGTTGCTTAGTAATTTCAGGCAGATGATGCTTTTTTCAAGAATTATTTATGGTGTGCATATATTTATATCTATATGGTGTTTAGAACCTGGCACAAAGTAAACAATAAGGTGTTTGCTGCTGCTGTTGTTGTTATTGTTGAAGATTGGGACTTGGTCCTGCATGGTTATTTCTCAGTCTTCAAAATAATTTAAACTCTACTTTTCTCAATTACTAGACATTTTAAATTCAAGTTTCAGCAGCATTTCACCTAAACAAAAGCTCAAAGAAGAATTAGAATTCATTAAGTTTCTGAGTGGCTGATATAAATCATTTTGATCATAATATATTAAGATATTGAAATACAAAATCTTTGCAGATTTATATAGTATCCAGCTACTTATTTTATATATTTATTTTACTCAACATCTAATTTAGGACACAGTGCCTTTTAAATATTTTTGTATGATTACTCAGTTAAAGCCTTCCATACATTTCCATATTATAGAAAACATGTATACATTACTTTTGGTTTTAAAGTGCTTGTTGTAATTTTTTTTAATGCTTTTTAGAAGTCCAAATCTATAAATAACTAATATTTTTCTGCTTCAGCTCCTTCAGCTTACTGAAACAAATTCAAGTATCAAGTGCTTGGACTCCATGTGCTGTTTCTCAGAAGGAGAAACAGCGTGCGCATCTGTTGGAAGAATGCTGGAACGAGTAATAGGAAGATGTAGTCCGTCTCATGTCAGCAGGTGTGAAATTTCTCTAAGTAGCCTTTGCTGCAGATGAGTATCCTGTAAACTGGAACAGGATGAACCTACATCTCTAGATACCTAATAAATCAGCCCCTGGTTTTACCAACTGAAACAGGAAGTGTGCTATTTATTAGCACTCTTTGACGGTATTTTACTTTGTGGCTTTAGGGTAGGGAGTTCTTTCACTAACAAAGGAAGAGAAAGCACCTTTGAAGAGACTTTTCAGCTAATGAACAAAAAATTTTGCTTTACAATCTTTCTCAAATGTGGTGAATAGGAGTGTGTACCTGGTACTCGTTTCATTTTTATAACTTTTTTTGATTATAGCTATACTATTGTTTTATTTCCTGTATTTGTTTGTTTGTTTGCTTTTTGTATTTACAGAATAATCTACGCATAATAGTAAATTCAAAAGACTTTGCTTTTCTTATTCTTCATGTATTTTGTCTAGTCAGTTGTTTGAGACTGTGGTATTTATAAACATAAAAGGCTGTATTTCTGCTCTCGTTCACCTTTTTAATCTGTGTAATGAGATTTTAAAATAAGTTGTGATTTTCGGCATTTGGGGTCTAATTAAAAGTTTATGTTAGAACAGGCTCTTTAAATTATGGTTTAGAAGGATTTTAGTGTTTTTGTCTCCTCCCAGATGTATTTCTTGAATTAGATTTGCTCTTTCAGGTCATAACAAAAAATACCATTTTTTGGTATATACCACTTCTTTAAAAGTGAAATTGATTCAATTCTTTATACATTTCTCCAAGAGACATTTTATTATTTAGGGAATATTAAAGAATAGAAATAATTTTTTTCACACTTTGGTATTCTTTAGGTGAATGATATCAAAGTCCCAAAAGTCAGAGCAGCAGTGCACTCGTGTGCATGAAGGGTTACAGATGGGCAAGGATGGATGGTGATTTCCATTGACCACAGCATGCCACATGAATAGTATCACAGTTTTTAATATTTGGTTGGCTTTATGTTTCAAAAATGATGCATATGACATCATTCTTGTATCATAGAATTCAAGTAACTTTTACTGGCAAACTTGTTAGTTCCCACTTTGCCTTTAGTTATGGCCATTTCTTTACAGTACAGTTGCATTTATAAATAGCATTCTTATGTTGATATAATGTCTGTGGTTTCAGTCCCCATTTGTTGATTATAATAGGATCAAAAATATTTTCATAATGCTGTGATATTATTTTGTAGTCATTTTATTCCACATATAAGAATTACTATGAGCAGCTAAATTTATTTGGGACTTGTATGTTATGACTTACACAATTGTATTATAAAATGCATTATAAGAAAGTAGTCCTGTTATGTACCCAGGCCAGCAAGTTTCCCAAAGGAAGTTCCAGAAAGACCTAATGTATAATATTATTTACTTATTAAGATAGCTTTACTGCACAGAACTAAGGTGGGAATTAGACTAAGAGACTGCTTTGGAAGTTGTATAGAATTTTTAGGAAATCTTTTTCAACATGAAGTTCTCTTTAATGACAATATACATCTTCACTAACTGCTGAAAAAAAAAAGATTAGACTTAATTTTAAAAGAGCCCAAACTATTTTTCTGCTTTATATATATTCCCATTTTCTGGTTATCAACTATTTAGGTAATATGTCCCATTATTCTTTACATAACTATTTTTATGCTGCATTGTCCCTTTTGAACCTGTCCAAGGAATTATGGGATTTATTTCTACATGTTCTATTGAAGGTGTCTGTTCTCATCTGTACTTCTTTTCACTTAAAATTATATCTCACTTTTTTCTTTTGTAAGAGTTTTTTTTTAAATTTTCCTAATAAAATGTTTAACAGTAATGAATATCTTATTTGACAGACTATAAATAATACTTTTCCAATTTTGTCCAGTATCTTAGGTTATGTTATTGGTTATTGCTGTCATTATCTCCGTTTTCTTCAAATGAATAATCTAAGAAGTCTTTTGAGAGTTGTTCTGTTTTTGATTTCAGTGGATAAAATTATACAACATGTGAAACCACTTGGTGCTTTTCTAAGGGCTATTTGAAAATTGCCATAGATCCATTAACATTATATTTAAACTTTGAAAAGTGATTTGTTTTTGTTTTTTACATGTAATTGTTTTAGTGAAATATATTTGGCATTCTGTTTTGATTTTGGAACAGCTTCTATTCTACATTTCTCTCATGCCTAATTTAAAAGGTAGGGCAAGACTGATAACCTCTGTTACAAGATGCAGAATCCCTTGGATATCTGTTCCATTAACATTAAATATAGGGGTAGTGGTCATCACTTGAGAAATACAACTAGTGCTTTCATATGTCAGATTTCTTTACTAATAAAGTTTTACCATCCAGGTACAAAAATTCTACTTATATTGTATTAATAGATGTTGTCAAAAGGAATATGCCATATTTCAAGCTCCGTTTCAAAGGTAGCATCGTGGTGCTATATAAGGGATATGCCACGTTGTACTCTAAAGGGCTGTACTTCAGCAGTAAATGCTTTTCTGTCTGCAATTTACCAACAGTTACTTTCTCCTAATCAAAACTATCTTTTAAATAGAAAGGAGTTAATAGTTAATATGTAGTTCAGGTGTTTAATGTTCTGTCAGATATGATATTTAACAATATGAATGCACATGTGTGCTTTGAAAAGATCAAAAATGAAGGAAACCTTACCTAATAAGATTCTTCTATGTAAGCGGTGGTTGGAAAAGAGGAAAAATTATTTTAACGCTAATGAATTTTGGGTAATATTTTTATATGATGACTAAAGCATTTTCCCCCCAAGTTTGTTTATGTAATATAAATAGAATGTTTGATCATTCAATGCTAGTAAGAAGAACTTTTCTTTAGCATTTAAAAATGAATCAATCAGTGCTTATTTTAATACTCAAATTGCATTTTGGTCCTAAGTTTTAGAGTACATTTTTTTCTCAGTTGAAACATAGGTCCTGGTGAGCCAAACTTTTCTCTTATTGTTACTTTAGATCGTGGAGTGCATCGGATCCTTTCTATACCAACGACAGGAGCATCTTGACTCTCTCCACAATGGACTCATCTACTTGTTAAAGGGGCAGTAGTACTTTGTGGGAGCCATTTCAACTCCTTTCCTAAAATTCAGTGTGATCATTCTGGTAATGGCCACGCTACCTCTGCGGAATTACTTTCTGAAATCTCTAGAGTAGTTCATGCCCACTCAGAGTTACAATGGCAGACAAACAAAAAGCATTACCATGCACCCCTGTCGGCCACCCTCTTAATTTAAATCTGAACATGTTAAAATTTGTGAATAAAGAGACATTTTTCATCTCTTTATCTGGGTTGTCCCCATGTGCTTATGGGACTCCTAATGGCATTTCAGCCTTTTGCTAAGGCCACAATATTTTAATATCAAGGTAGAAAAGGGAGCTAATTCCTAGTTAATTGTATTTTTTAGTAGCAGCTTGGTTATTGAATCTTCTATTTAAATCTGCTTCTGTAAATTATGCTGAAAAGTTTGCCTTGAAAACTCTATTTTTTTATTAGAGTTATATTTGAAGCTTTTCTTGGGAAAAGTTAATGTGAATAGTAAGGAATTTTGGTCCCTCGGTGACCCATGTTTGTTAATTCATTAGTGCTTTCTAAGTTCACAGAGCAAATTAGGAGAATGCATTTCCAACTATTATTTACTGCACTATGGGTAGTAAGTATATACCAGTACTGAACTTCTCTAAATGTACTGTAACACAGCCACTTAAGTTAACCATATACATGCAAAGGGTATATCATATCTTATATATAAATCAGGAATCAAGTTCATTCACCAAATTTCAAATTGATGTTTACTATTTTTTGTGACAACATAACCTATAGCGGGTAAACTAGACACCATTAGCATATTATAATTTAATGTGTTTATCATTGGGTCTCTTGCATGCTTTAATCTGTTTAATATATTTAAATTTGCTTTTTTGTCTATCTGAAGGCTCTGTTTATAGTATTTTATGACACTGTTGTAAAGTTGAACTATATCAATAAACACGTTTGGAAAGTATTTAAATATTGCAAATACTTTTAATTATACAAATCAAAATATTAGGATAATTAAATCAAAATGAGAAGAGCCTCTTTCTGTGACTAGCTTAGAATTGCTCTTGCCTTTCAGTAAGCTAGCTTTTAGAATAAAGAATTTCAGATGAGAATCCTGTTATTTTTAGGTTAGTATATGTTATCTAAGTTCCAGCAGACTACCACAGTAAAGTGAAATCTGCCCAGTGTCCTATTATAAGGTGTGGCTATAGAATGTAAGTGAAACAAAGTCTAAAATGCTAAATGGCTGCAAATTTAAATGCTAAAAATGATTAATCGTGTATGTATTACTCCCATTAACTCACTGCACTTCATCCTGAATTTATCATGTAGATCCAGTGTTATTTGTTTTGATAAAAAGTAATGTTTTAAAATTTGGAAGTGATTATTAGCTTAAGAACTATTACCCAGCCCTACGCATATGACTGTGTACATATACATTCAAAATTGTATGGAAATCGTTAAGTAAAGTGTTGCCAAAGTTTTCCCTTAAGAATATGATAATTCCTTTCTGTAGATTTATTGCACAACCTTCCACCCCTTTCCCATTTTATGAATATAAGACTTCTGGAATTGGGCTGGTAGGGAAAGAATGGTAGAATTAAGACTTTACCTTTGTTCACAGGTGAACTATTTTCTTGCCAATATAACATTCGTCTGTTTCAGTAATGCAAGGGTATTATGTTATGAATTTCATCCTAAATATTAATTTTCACAATAGCCCTTCTTTAACTTAGATTTGGTTTAGGAAGGTACTGTTATTTTACAAATATGATAAAGGGATAATAAAATGTACAATGTTCCAGAAGAGGAAATATTGCAGAAAATATTCAGTAGAGTATTGGTGGAGGATAAAACAGAATTTCTTTTCTTCGAATGTCTTATAAAATGTTCTTGTAACAAAATAACGTTCAGTAGCCCTGCAATACATCTACCTTACAGTGTTTATTTGCTATCAATTTAACTGACTACTAACACTAGGGAAGGACTGCAAAGCCATCAAGCAGTAGCAAGGCATGAGGTCAGCTAGCATATGGTGCTCAAGGTGTGATTGATGCAATTTTCTGCATTTGCTATTTGAAGTTATTTAGGAACTTTGTATCTGAAAAAAGTTAATAGCATCCGTTGACATGCTTGTCCTACTCTGTTGTTCAAAACCTACTCCATTTAAAGGAAGATTATCTTGTAAGGAAAGAGTTTTCTTTATTTAAGAAAGTAGCAGCGTTGTCTACAAACTTCCAGTAGTTTTCTAGTGCTAAATATTCATATTGTAAAACTATTACTGCATAATGAGTAATCAGAAATTCTCCCCCTTGCATATTTCTTTATAATTCTTTGGAAAGTGCGATGTTGATAAATAACTTTACTCCTATCTGCCAAAACCAGGGTCCAATGCTACTACATGTGTTATTGCTAGTTAGTGGTCTTAAATCTTTTTGCCTCCCTTGCTTGCTTTTGCTTTGCCAGACAGCTGTAGCCCTGGAGATAGTAGCAAGCACCAAGTCAGTTTCCAAAATTGCCTATCAGCTGCTTTAGGTGACTCAGCACCCTGCCTCAGCTTTTAGCAAGCTTTAGGCTCGCCCTGGAAGGAGTAGAGTGTGGACCAGGAGAACTATAGCTTCCCAAGCTTGCTGTGGGGTTGAGAAGGAAAAAGGGGAGAAGTTAGTTTGAATTTCTCTTAACTAGCTTTCTCCTTGGGTCTTAATTTCCCTGATGTCTAAAGGCTTCCCAGACCTGATCCAAACTCTGGCACTGTCCTGAGTAGGAAATTAAACAGAGGCAAATCAGCCAGTTAGGGAGTACCTTAGACTAAGGCCATTTCTGCTGCATAAGATTGTGAAATTGGGGTTGTGTGATAAGCTTGAGACTCCTAGCTGATAGGCAGGAGTCACAGCACTAAAAATTTTATAATTAATACCAAAAGTTTTTAAAATACGCTACTCTGAAAAGTTATTGGGGGCTGGGGAAAAAGGGAAAATCATCCATGCTTGTGTTTTTCCTGTAAAGATCAATTTGGGATATGATATAAACAGGTATTAATAAAACTAACACACCAAAAAGTTATGTAAAACATGTTTTGTTAATTTTGGTCCCCCTTTAGAGACATTTCTATTTCTATCCTGAAATGAGTCATCTATTTTCATAAGAATAGAAGATTTATTAAAGTTCTGTTTATGTAAAATAACCTGAATGATATTCCTGCAAAAAAATAGATTATAACTAATGATATGTTTGTAATAATGGTAATTGTTAGATTTTTATGAATAATTACTAGTTGGAAATACTGTTGCAACACTCAGTTTGAAATTTTGGACCTCAGATACTGTGGCTGTCTAATATCTAAATTATCTGCATTGTCAGTAAATGTAGTGTCCCTATTGTACAGCTCTCAGTAATTTTTTAAAGTTTATGAAATATGTATCAAATAAAAAATTTTCCTAGATAAGTAAAAGTCTTTTTCCATTATTTAAATGCATTTTAAGCCTCTCTCTGCTAATCACTACCAGCACTGCCAAGTTTTCTTTTTTAATTGAATTTTACTACATTTACCCTCCATTAGAGTACAGAAGTGTCATTATGCCTTTCACTAACTGCAGTTTTCAAAAACCCAGAAGTTCTTTTGTTACCCAAGTTTTATAATCAGTACAGTTCCTGAAAAGCTGCCTGAGTGAAGTGCACCAACTGTAAAGACCAATATACTTCAACCTGAAAATGCATCATTCATGAAAAATTAGCTAGTGTAAATCTGAAGATGCCTTAGTTGAATAAAAAATATGTGCTTTCTGAGACTTCCTTGGCAGTCCAGTGGTTAAAACTCCACATTTCCACTGCAGGGGGCGTGAGTTCGATCCCTAGTCAGGGAACTAAGGTCCCACATGCTGAGTGGCACAGCCAAAAAATTTAAAAATTAAAAAATTGTTTTTAATTAAAAAGAAAATATGTGCTTTCTCTAAAATATAACGTATGATATATATTTATGTCTAAAATATTCTAGCCTCCTAATGATGCTCAGTCATTGTTTCTAATGCTTCAGTTGCCAGTGAAAACACAGTTATTTCATCTTTGTTTATTAAAAGGTAAGCTTTTTTGTGCATGTGTTAGTATTTGCAAAAGATGACAATGTATAATATATGTATATTTATTTCTGAAATGAAATAAGAACATGATCCTGAACAAGTCAGTTTAGGCATCTGTTTTTATTTTAAAAGGATTTGGACTATCTTTACGGTACTTCAGTCTTTAACTTTTATTGTACAACATAATGAATCATATTTTTAATGAATAAGAAATTTAAAAAAAATTAGGCCAAGAAAGTAAAATTTTATGAGCAGCATTTCATTAGGAAATTAAGTGAATTTGAAAACAATTCAAGTTTTATTTTGAAGAGTAACTGATTCAAAGAACAAAACTATTGGGACTTCCCTGGTGGCACAGTGGTTAAGAATCCACCTGCCAATGCAAGGGACACGGGTTCGAGCCCTGGTCCAGGAAGATCCCACATGCCATGGAGCAGCTAAGCCTGTGCGCCACAGCTACTGAGCCTGCACTGTAGAGCCTGTGAGCCACAACTACTGAGCCCACATGCCACAACTAGTGAAGCCCATGTGCCTAAAGCCTGTGCTTCACAAGAAGCCACTACAATGAGAAGCCCGCGCACTGCAATGAAGAGTAGCTCCCACTTGCTGCACTAGAGAAAGCCCATGTGCAGCAACAAAGACCCAACACAGCCATAAATAAATTTATTTTTTTTTTAAAGAAGAGGAAGGCTATTGTAAATTGAGGTGAGTTCACATCTGTGTGAACAGCTGTTTTTGGAAGTGGCAGATCTGATATAATCTAAGTCATTTTTTAAATTTATTTATTGGCGGCTCTGGGTCTTCATTCTTGTGTGCAGGTTTTTCTCTAGTTACTACGAGCAGAGGCTACTCTTTGTTGTGGTGTGCAGACTTCTCATTGTGGTAGCTTCTCTTGTGGAGAAGCCACAGGGGTTTAATCATTTTTTCAAAGAATCAGCTTTTGGTTTGTTAAGTCTATCCATTTATTTTTATTGCCCTATGCTTTTTTTTTTTTTTTTTTTGCATTTTATTTATTTATTATATTTTTGGGGGGTTACACCAAGTTCAATCATCTGTTTTTATACACATATCCCGTATTCCCTCCCTCCCTCTTATTCTTTTTTTTTAATATTTTATCTTTTTTTTTTATTTTTGGCTGTGCTGAGTCTTAGTCGCAGCACATGGGATCTTTGTTGAGGTGTGCAGGATCTTTAGTTCCAGCACACAAGATTCTCTCTAGTTGTGGCATGCAGGTTTGTTTTTTTTCCTCTCTAGTTGTGGCACGTGGGCTCTGTAGTTTGTGGCACACAGGCTCTCTAGTTGAGGCACGTGAGTTCAGTAGTTGTGGTGTGCATGCTTAGTTGCCCCGTAGCATGTGGGATCTTGGTTCCCTGACCAAGGATGGAACCCACATACCCAGCATTGGAAGGCAGATTGTTTACCACTGGATCATCAAGGAAGTCCCTATGCTCTCACCTTTATTATTCTTTTCCTTTTTGGTTTTAATTTGCTCTTTTATGACTTTTTTGAAGCTTAGATAATTGACTTTTAACCCTTTTTAATAAAGGCATTAAAACTATACATTTCCCTCTACTGCTTTAGATGCAGCCTACAGATTTTGTCTTTTTGTTGTTACTCAAATCAGAATATTTTATTTCCTTTATTATGATTTCTTTTTTGATGCCTGGATTGTTTAGTGGTTTTTTCATTTCTAAATATTTGGGGAATATACTTTTTTTCCCCTTCCTTTCCTTTCACTTTTTTCTTAATAGTGTTAGTCAGGATTTTCAATACTGTGTTAAACATTTGTGGTAATAAGGGTATCCTAACCTTGTTTCTTATTTTAAAGATTTACCCATTTAGTGTGATATATATTGTCAGTTTTGAGTATACATAGCTTTTCCTCATTAAGAATATTTCCTTCTATTCCTAGTTTACTAACGATTATAGACAGGTGTTGAACTTTGCAAAATGATTATTCTGATTCAGTTAAAATTATCACAAAATATTTTACTTCATTATTAATATACACAAGTATATTGATGGATTTTTCTGATACTGAACGATCCTTGCATTGCTGGCACAAATCCTGCTTGTTCATGTTGTGTTACTTATAGTGTTATGTTGGATTCATTTAACTACTGTTTTATTTAGGATGTTGCATCTGTGTACATAAGCAAAATGGACCTATAATTTACCTTTTTATTCTCTTGGTTTGGGGTTTTTGGTTTGTTTGGTTTTGATTTTTGTCAGTATTACACTAATCTCAAGGAATGAGCTGAGAAGACCTCCTCCCCTTGTTTTCTGGTTTCTGGAATAACTTGCATAAAATAGAATTAGCTATTTTGAAAATTTGGTCAAATATGATAGAATAAAAACATTTGGACTTGAGGTTTTTTGAGAGGACAGGTCTCTGACTGCTATTTCTAATATACTTTTTACAATTTGAGTCTATTCAAGTTATTCCTATACATTTTATATGTTTCTAGGAGTTTTTCCGTTTTATTTAAATATTTCCGTTTAGTTCATAAGACTTTTCTCTCCATATGTCTGAAATAATTTCTCCTTTCTAGATTATTTTTCCATATATTCTTTTTCTTTTTTTAATGGAGGTATAATTGACAGGTAACATATAAGTTTCAGGTGTACAACATTTGATATTTGTATATATTGTGAAATTCTTAATAAGCCTAGTTAACATCCCTTACCAAACATAGTTACAGAATTTTTTCTTATGTTGAGAAGTTTTAAGATCTCTTAGTGCTTTCAAATTTGTAATACAATATTAACTATAGTCATCATACTGTACATTACATCCTTGTGACATTTATTCTGTAACTGGAAGTTTGTGCCTTTTGACCCCCTCACCCATTTCACCCAACCCTAAGCCCCCGCCTCTAGTAGTCACCAATTTGTTCTCTAATCCATGAGCTCATTTTTCTTGTTTCTGTTTTTCTTTTAGATTCTACATATAAGTTGGCTCATATGGTATTTGTCTTTCTCTGTCAGATTTATTTCACTTAGCATAATGCCCTCAAGGTCCATCCATGTTGTCCTGAATGGCAGGAGTTCCTTCTTTTTTATGACTGAATATTCCTTTATGTATGTATGTATATTGTCTTTATCCATTTGTTGATTATTGGACATTTAGGTGGTTTCCATATCTTGGATATTGTAAATAATGCTTCAGTGAACATGGGTGTGCATATATATTTTCAAGTTAATGTTTTTGTTTTCTTTGGATAAATACCCAGAAGTAGAATCACTGGATCATAGGTACAACTTGTATACTGTTTTCCATAGTAGCTACACCAATTTACATTCCCACCAACAGTGTAGAAGGGTTCCCTTTTCTCCACATCCTCACCAATACTTTTTTCTTTTTTGATAATAGCCATTCTCACAGGTGTAAGGTGATGTGATTTTGATTTGCATTTCCCTAATGATGAGTGATGTTGAGCACCTTTTCATGTACCATTTGTGTATCTTCTTTGGTAGAATGTCTATTCAGATCCTCTGCCCATTTTTTAATTGGATAGTTTTTCTTGCTATTGAGTTGTATGAGTTCCTTGTATATTTTGGATATTAATCCTTTGTCAGATACATGATTTGCAAATATTTTCTCCCATTCAGTAGGTTGCCTTTTCATTTTGTTAATGACTTTTTTAGTTTGATGTAGTCCCACTTTTTTATTTCTTATTTTGTTGCCTTTACTTTGGTATTGAATCCAAAAAATCAGTGCCAACACTGATGTCAAGGAGTTTACCACCAATTTTTTTCCAGGACTTTTATGGTTTCAGGTCTTACATTTAAATCTTTAATCCATTTTGAGGGGTGTGTGTGTGTATGGTAGAAGTTAATGGTGCAGTTTTCCCAATACCATTTACTAAGAGACTTCTGTCCCTGTTGTAGGTTTTCTGGCTTCTTTGTTGTAAATTAATTGACCGTATGTGTATGGGTTCATTTCTGGGCTCTCTGTTCTGTTCCATTAATCTATATGTGTTTTTATGCCATACCATACTGTTCTATTAGGGCTTTGTGGCATATTTGGAAGTCAAAAAGCATGATGCCTCCAGCTTTGTTCTTTTTTCTCAAGATGGCTTTGGCTATTTGAGGTCTCTTGTGGTTCTATACAAACTTTAGGATTGTTTGTTTTATTTCTGTGGAAAGTGCCATTGGAATTTTGATGAGGATTGAATTGGATCTGTAATTTGCTTTGGATAGTGTGGACATTTTAGCAATGATTTTCTAATCCATGAGCTTGGCCTCGCTTTCCATTTATTTGTGTCTTCTTCAGTTTCTTGCTTCAGTGTTGTATAGTTTTTAGTATCCAGGTCTTTTGCTTCCTTGGTTAAATATATTCCTAGATATTTTATTCTTTTTGATTCAGTTGTAAATGGGATTTTTCTTCATTTTCCTTTTTGATAGTTTGTGTATAGAAACACCACAAATTTCTATATATTGATTTTTATATCTTGCAATTGTATTGAATTTGTTTATTAGTTTTAATAGTTTTTGTGGAGTTTTTAGGGTTTTCTATATAATCATGTCATCTACAAATAGTGGCAGTTTTACTTCTGATTTGGATGCCCTTTATTTCTTTTTCTTGCCTAATTAATTTCTCTGCTTAGGACTTCCAATACTGTGTTGAATATAAGTGGCAAGAGGGGACATTCTTGTCCTGTTCCTGATCTTAGAGGAAAAGCTTTTAGCTTTTCAGCATTTAGCATGTTATCTGTGGGCTTATCAAATGCCTTTATTATGTTGAGGTCATTTTTCTCTATACCCACTTTGTTGAGATTAGTTAGTTGCACCGGGTCTTAGTTGCATTAGGTGGGCTCCTAGTTGTGGCATGCAAATTCTTAGTTGTGGGATGCATGTGGGATCTAGTTCCCAGACCAGGGATCGAACCCAGGCCCCCTGCATTGGGATCACAGAGTCTTATCCACCCAGGGAAGTCCTTGTTGAGAATTTTTATCAGAAATGAATGTTGAATTTTATCAAAAGCTTTTTCTCCATCTATTGAGATTGTCATATGATTTTTACCCTTCATTTTGTCAATGTAGTGTATTACATTTATTGATTTGCAGATGTTGAACCATCCTTGGATATCTGGACTAAATCCTATTGGATCATGGTGTCTGATGTCTTTCATATATTCTTGAATTCAGTTTACTAATATTTTGTTGAGTGGTTTTGCATCTATGTTCATCAGAGATATTGGCCTATAATTTTTCTTCTTGCACTGTCCTTGTCTGATTTTGGTACCAGGGAAATTCTGACCTCATAAAATGAGATTGGAAACATTCCCTCTTTTTCTGTTTTTTTGGAAGAGTCTGAGAAAGTTTGGTATTAGTTCTTCAAATTTTGGTAGAATTCACCAGTGAAGCCATCTGGTCCTAGAGTTTTTTTTTTTTGTTGGGAGGTTTTAGATTACTGATTCCATCTCCTCACTAGTAATTGATCTACTCAGATTTTCTTTATGTTTCTAGGAATTTAATCATTTCTTGTAGGCTGTTCAATTTGTTAGCATATATCATTCATAAGAGTTTCATGATCCTTTGTATTTTATGGTATCACTTGTAACATCTCTTTCATTTCTGATTTTGAGTCCTCTTCTTTTTCTTGATGGGTCTAGATAAAGGTTTGTCAATTTTACTTTTCAAAGATTCAGCTCTTAGATTAAAAAGACAATAGAAAAGATCAATAAAACTATTTCCAGTCTGATCTTTACTTCCTTCCTTCTACTAATTTGGGCTTTGTTTATTCTAGTTCTAGTTCCTTAAGGTGTAAATTTAGGTTGAGATTTTTCTTGTTTCTTTCTAGGCACTTATCACTATGAACTTCCCTCTAAGAACTGTATTCCATAAGTTTTGGTATGTTGTGTTTCCGTTTTCATTTGTCTCAAGGTATTTTTTTTATTTCTCTTAATTTCTTCTTTGACCCTTTGGTTGTCTAGTAGCATGTTTAATCTACATGTTTGTGAATTTTCCAGTTTTTTGGTTTTGTAATTGATTTGTAGTTTCATACCACGTGCTCAATTAAAAAAGCTTGATATGATTTCAATCTTTTAAATTTATTGTGGCCTAAAATCTGTCCCAGAGAATGTTTCTGTGCACTTGAGAAGCATGTATATCTTGTTGCTTTTGGATGAAATGTTCTGTATATATCTGTTAAGTCCATCTGGTTTAACATGTCATTTAAAACCAATGTTTTCTTACTGATTTTCTGTCTGGATGATCTGTTTTTTGATGACAGTGGCATACTAAGTCCCCTACTATTACTGTATGGCCATTTCTCCTTTTAAGTCTGTTAATATTTGCTTTATATATTTAAGTGCTCCTGTGTTGGGCTCATAAATGTTTACAAGTGTTATATCCTTTGTTGGATTGACCCCTTTATCATTATGTAATACCCTTGTCATTTATTACAATCTTTGTTTTAAAGTCTATTTTGTCTAATATAGCCACCCCAACTTTCATTAGATTTCTATTTACATGGACTATCTTTTTCATTCCCTTCGCTTTGTCAGTGTGTGTCTTCACATCTGAAGTGAGTTACTTGTGGGCAGCATATAAATTGGTCTTGGGTTGGCTGGCTTATTTTTTATCCATTCAGCTACTCTTATCTTTCGGAAATTTTGTCCATTTACTTTTAAAGTAATGATTGATAGGAACATAGCCATGGCCATTTGTGCATTGTTTTCTGGCTGTATTATACTTCCTCTGTTCCTTTCTTGTTCTCTTCCTGTATGATTTGATGATTTTCTTTTGTGGTATGCTTAGATTCCTTTATCTTCTATGTATCTATTATAGGTTTTCCTTTTTGGTTACCGTGGCATTTACATATAAGAACTTAAAACAGTCTTTGAAGTTGATAACAACTTAAGTTTGAACATATTCTAGAGCTCTACATTTTCACTCTCCCCCACCTACATTTCAGGGTTTTGATATCACATTTTACATCTTTTTATATTGTATATCATTTAACTATTATAGTTATTTTTACTACTTTTGTCTTTTAACATTTATACTAGTTTTATAAGTAATTTTTATAGGAAGTAAGCTTTATGTAATCTAAGTTTTCTAAGTGTTTTAGTTATTAAAATTTATAAGTTTTTGTTTAATTTCCAAGTATTTAGGGGATATGCTATTTTTAATTATAATTCTATTATAGTCAGAGAACATACACCATATGATTTCAAACCTTGGGAATATATTAAAACCAAGCATTTGATATATCTCAGTGAATGTTCAAAGTGCACATGAAGACTTTGTTTCTGAGTCTGCATTTAAAGACCTAGAAGTTGCCACTCCATCCTAACTGCAAGTAAGAAGTTGAGCAAATTGAAAAATCAAAAACTCTTCTCAGATTCATAAGAGACTGGAGGACAAGGGCAAACTGCTGCCCCAGTATTGGAGAGGCAGGCAAAAACAGACTGAAAAGAAAATCCAAATACTTTGGGACAACTACAGAAGGTATAACATATGTATAATGGTAATATCAATAGAAGAAATAGAGAAAGGAAAAGATGAACTATTTGAAACAGTGACAGATTTTCCCCCAAATTAATGTCAGACACCAAACCACAGATCCGGGAAATTCAGAGATCACCAAGCTAATCTGTAGGAAGCCAGAAGTAAAAAACATGAGGAACAAAGATAATGATTACATATAACTTCTCAGAAGCCATGCAACCAAGAAAAAACTGAACTATTTAAGTTTTTGAGAGAAAGTTATCAACAACCTAGATTTCTGTACTCTGCAAAATTATTCCTTCAAAAGTGAAGGAGGAATAAAGACTTTCTCAAACAAAAATTGATGGACTTCATTGCCAGTAAACTCATCATGCAAGAAATGTTAAAAGAAGTTCTTTAGAATAAATGTAATATAGGTTAAAAACTCAGATCTATATAAAGTAAGGAAAAGCAGTGAAGAAGGAATAAGTGAAGGTAAAATGAAAACTCTTCTTATTTTTAATTAACATAATAAGTTTCTTCCAAATACCAAGTGTATTCAATCTGTATGCTTATATATGTTATGAATATGTATGTTAATGTATATGCTTATATATAAGTGAAATGAATAACAGCACTGATACAAAGTACAGGAAGAAGGACTTAGGATTATTTTGTTACTATAAAGTAGACTACCTGTGATGTGTTGATAGTTGACTTGGGTTAGCTATAAATGTATATACAAATTCTAGGGCACCCACTAAAAAAAGGTGGGGAAAAAAGTATTAATATAACTGATATGTTAAGAAAGAAAAGAAATGGAATCATAGAAAATGCTATTAAAACTACAAAAGCCAGAAAAAGATTCAAAGACAAAAATAGAAACAAGAACAAGGGCAACAAATACAAAACAGTAATGAATATGATATTAATTCAAATGTATCAGTAATCACTTTGTAATTTAAATGTACCAATTTAAAAATAGAGATTGTCAGAGTGAATCTAAAACCATGATCAAACGATGTGTTTTCTACAAGAAACCCACTTTAAATATAAGGACATATAAGTAAATGGATGGAGAGAAATATACCACACTAATGCTAACCAAAAGAAAGCAAGAGCAACTATATAATTTTCAAGAAGAGCAGACTTCAAAGGGAAGAAATTTATCAGTGATAAAGAAGGGCGATAAATAATGGTAAAGGGGTCAATTTTTCAAGATATAACAATTTTAATGTGTATATGCCTAACAATGCATCAAACTATATGAAGCAAAAACTAATAGAAATAGATACATTCATTGTCAGAGTTGGAGATTTAAACAACCCTGATCAGAAGTGGACAGATCCAGCAGGCCAAAAATCAGTAAGCATGTAATTGAACTAAACTACATCATCAATCAACTGAATAAAATGGACATCTATAGATCGCTTTATCCAACAACAGAATACAAAGTCTTCTCAAGCTCATATGAAACATTCACCAAGATAAACCACATCTGGGACATAAAACACCTTTAAAAGAACAAATTATGCAATATCTGCTCTCAGAACACAATACACTTAAACGAAGTAAATAAGAAAACTAGAAAATTCTAAAATTCATGGAGATTAAGCAACACTTCTAAATAACACATAGGTCAAAAAAAAAACCTCAAGAGAATTTGTTTTTTAAAAGTGAGGTTCATTATTTATTAACAAAGAAGAAACAATGAAATTCTGGAAAGACCTTTTTCATTAGAGCCATAAACGGCTTAATTAAAATCCTGGTTTTGTCAATCATTAACTACATGATCTTCATCAGACTGAATCATTCAAGCTTTAGGTTATGTTAGAAAGGCAAGAAAGAAAAGAAAGGAAGAAGCCTCATAATAATGAATATTGATTGAGTGCTTAGTACAAGCACTGTTCTGAAATCTTTACATGCATTAGCTGATTTAATACTCGAAACAGTTATCATCCCCATGAGAAAACTGAGACACAGAAGTAATTTTCCTAAGGTTACACAGATAGTAAGTAGAAGACATGGGATAGAAAGCCAGGCAATGACTCAAAATACTGTTAATCACTCCCCTCAAACACACAGAATGCTCCCTCTCATGAGACTATAATACCACTGAGATGGTGGTGGGGATCAGATGATAAGAGAAATTTTTAAAATATTTTGAACTAAATGAAAACACAACTTACCAAAATTTGTGAGATGCAACAAAAGCAGTGCTTAGTGGGAAATTTATAACATTAAATGTATATATTAGAAAAGAAGAAAGATGTAAAATTAATACCTTCCACCCTAGGAAACCAAAAAGGGCATATTAAATCCAAAGTCAGCAGAAGAAAAGAGAAAGTACGAACAGAGCAGAAATTAATGAAATTTGAAACAGGGTATCAATAGAGAAAAATGAATGAAACCAAAATCTGGTTCTTTGAAAAGAGCAATAAAATTGATAAATCTCTAGCCAGGCTAACTGAGGAAAAAAGAGGACACAGATACTACTATCAGAAATGAAAGAGGAGCCATCACTACAGATCCCAAGGACATTAAAAGGATATCAAAGGAACATTATGAACAACTCAATGGCCATAAATGTAATTACCTAGAATAAATGGACCAATTCATTTAAAAACACAATTGTCCAATACTCACACAAGAAGAGAAGAGAAATCTGAATAGGTCCATACCTACTAAAGAAAGTGAATCAATCATTAATAAGCTTCCAAAACAGCAGCAAGGCCAAATGGGTTCACTGGTGAATTCTACCAAACACTTAAGGAAGAAATTATACCAATTCTTTGCAATCTCTTTTAGAAGATAGAAGCAGAGGAAATACATCCTGACTCATTCTTTGAACCCAGCATTACCCTAATACCCAATACCAGATACAGACATAGGAAAAAGAGAACTATAGACCAGTATCTCTCATGAACATAGATGTAAAATCCTCAATAAAGTTTTAGCAAATCAGGAGGGGTGATGTCAGCCTCACAGCAGCATTTCCTCTTTCCTTTGACTTACAACTAATTGGTCATCCATAACCCAGGAAAAGTACCTCTGCACAGCACACCAGGCTATCTGAGAGATCCATCCACCTTGCACCCCAAAGTGGGTGGATTGGAATGTCAGAGAAGGCTGACGACCTAGTATATTGATGGCATCAGGAACAGCAGTGGGCCAGCATACCATTCTGGCAGTGGAGATGGGGGGTAAAGGTAGTGAGTGGCAGTCTCCCTGGCCACACATGCTTGAGCTGGAGGGACCCATTGCTGTCTCTGAGGAGAGGTAGCAGTGACTGAGAGGAGGGAAAGGAAAAAGGAGGAGACAAAACCTAAATGTCCATCAGCAGAGGAATGGATAAAGAAGATGTGGCATGTATATACAATGGAATATTACCCAGCTATAAAAAAGAATGCCATTTGCAGCAACAGGATGGACCTCAGGATTATCATACTTAGTGAAGTAAGTCAGAGAAAGACAAATATGATGATATCACTCATGTGGAATCTAATTTTTGAATGATATAAATGAACATATTTACAAAACAAACAGACTTATAGATATCAAGAACAAACTTATGGTTACCAAAGGGAAAGTAAGCAGGGGGAGGGGTAAATCAGGAGCTTGGGATGAACATTTAAACACTAGTGTATATGAAATAGATAACCAACAAAGGCCTACTGTACAGCATAGGAAACTAGGCTCAATGTCTTGTAATAATCTATAAGGGAAAAGAATCTGAAAAAGAATGAACATATATGTATATGTATAACTGAATCACTTTGGTATACACCTGAAACTAACAACACTGTAAATCAACTATACTCCAATAAAATTAAATTAAATAAAAATAAGGCAAAGAGAACCAAAAGGACACATTTCCTGCTCTCTGCCTCAGGATTCTAGCAAGAGGACTACTCACAAACCTCTGAAATCCCAACACACACATTCAAGGATCCCCATGCCAGGCTGTAGGCAACCCAAAGCCCCAAGTGCCAAGCATATACTTCCCCCAACTCTGCCATTGCCCTTTCCCCCCCTTTTATTTCTCTCTGCCAGTTTTTTGTTGTTGTTTTTCCTTTTATGTGCACATTCCCAACCTCCTTAGTGGTGAGTCAGCTTTGGGAAGACAAATCAAAAACTTGTGCTATAGTGCCACATTCTGAAAAAACAAAAAGAAGGTTCCTAATTACCAATATGTTGAACTGTTGGAATCAAAGTAAACTAAGTCTCACCTAAATAAGAAAGGTTTTCTCTACTTCAGATGCAGTGGCAAAGGCACTTTTCATCAAATATTATTGAAAAAAAAATCATGTTATTACAATATTACAAAAAGAAAATGACAGTTTTACTGGAATTGAACCCAAAGACACAGAATATTGTGAACTGATGAATTCAAGACAGTTGTTATGAAGAAATTCAACAAGTTACAAGACAACTCAGTAAGGTAATACAATGATCTCAAGAATAAAGTCAATGAATAGAATGAGTACAATACCAAAGGGATTTAAATTCTAAAAAACAAGCAAACAAAATGAAACAAATTCTGGGGCCCAAGAACTCAATAAGTGAGATGAAGAATGCATTAGAAAGCATTGGAAACAGAGCAAGTCAGATGGAAGAAAGAATAAGTGAGCTCAAGGATAGCAATATAGAATTATTTCAGGTGGAAAAGGAGAGAGAACTAAGATTTTTTTAAAGAAACCCCATAAGAAGTTTCAGACTTGATTTAGAAGAGCCACCCTAGGATTAATGGGTATACCATAAGGAGAAGAGAGAAAGGAGTGTAGAGCATATTTAAAGAAAGAATTGCTGAGACCTTCCTAAACCTAGGGAAGGAACTGGATATACAGGTCCACGAAGCTAATAGAACACCTTATCTCAGTGAAAAAAGACTTTCTCCAAGACATATTAAAACTGTCAATGATAAAGAATTTTAAGAACAGCGAGTGAAAAAATAAGACAGTAACCTACAAATGAACCCCCATTATGCAATCAACAGATTTCTAAACAGAAATTCTGCACACCAGGAGAGAGTGGGATGACATACTCAAAGTATTAAAAGATAAAAATTATCAGTCAAGGGACTTCCTGGTGATCCAGTGGTTAAGACTCTGAGCTCCCAATGCAGAGGGCCCCAGGTTCAATCCCTGATCAGGGAACTAGGTCCCACATGCTGCAACTAAAGATCCCTCATGCCGCAACTAAAACTCAGCACAGCCAAATAAATATTTTTTTAATTGTCAGTCAAGACTACCCTACCAGATTGACATACACACTACTATATATAAAATAGATAACTAATAAGGACCTAATGTATAGCACAGAGAAGTCTACTCAATACTCTGTAATGACATATACAGGAAAAGAATCTAAAAAAGAGTGCATATATGTATATGCATAACTGATTCACTTTGCTGTACAGCAGAAACAAACACAACATTGTAAATCAACTATATTCCAATAAAAATTTTTTAAAAAACAAAAAACCACAAAACCCTATCCAGCAAAGTGATCCTTCAGATAGGAAGGAGAAATAATAGCTTTCCCAGACAAACAAAACCTGAGGGAGTTTACCACCACTATACCTGCCTGAAAAGAAAGGTTGATCAGAGCTCTTCAAGGTGAGATGAAAAGACAAAAGTACACAAAAATGATTAAGGTGATAAATAGAATTGGAAAACTGTAAATTTTTTAGAATAGGATATTAAACAATTATAGCATAAGTGTTAAAAGGGAAAGAACATTAAAAATAACTATAGCTCCTAAAACTTGGTAACAAAATCACAACATAAAAAGAGAAAATTTGTGAAATCAAAAATATAAAAGGTGAAGAATACAATGATGGACTATTACACATATTTAGACAAATGGAAATAAATTACTATCAGCAGAAAAAGGACTATTGTATCTATGAGATGTTTTATGTAAACCTCATGGTAACCACAAATCAAAAGGCTAGAGCAGAGACACAAACATATAAAAGAGAGAGAGCCAGCAAATCACCATGGAAAATCACCAAATTACAAAAGTAGAAACAGAAGGAAAAAGAAACAATGAAAAGACAAAATAACCAGAAGGCAAAAGATAAAATGGCAGTAGTAAATCCTTACATATCAATAATCTCCCTAAATGTAAATGGATTGAACTCACCAATCAAGAGTTGGAGACTGTATGGATTCAAAAAAAAAAAAAAGAGAGAGAGAGACTCAACTGTATGCTGCTTACAGGAGACTTATTTCAGCTCTAAAGACACACATAGGCTCAAGGTAAAAGAATGGAAAATGATATTCCACACAAATGGAAAACAAAAGATGGTGAAGCCATACTTATATTAAACAAAATAGACTTCAAGCCAAAAGTGGTGACAAATGTCAAAGGTTATTATATAATGATTTTTAAAAGTTCATACATCAAGAAGATAGAGCGATCATAAATATATATGCTCCCAACACCCAAGTAACCAAACATATTAAGCAAATACTAACACCTTAAGGGAGAAGTAGACAACAATACAATAATAGTAGGGGAGGTCAGTATCCTGCTGTCAGCAAGGAATAAATTGTCCAGACAGAAAATCAACAAGAAAATGTTGGAACTGAACCACACATTAGAATAAGTAGACTTAACAGTCATATACATAACACTGTATGCAACAGCAGCAGAATACACATTCTTTTCAGGTGCACAGGGAACGTTCTCCAGGATAGATCATATAATAGAACACAAATCTTAGCAAATTTAAGAAAATTGAAATCATACCAGCTAACTTTTTTGACCAAAATGGTATGAAACTAGAAATCGACAAAAAGAAAGAAGATCTACAAATATGTGGAAACTAAACAGCACAATGAGTCAAAGAAGAAATCAGAAGAGAAATTACAAATTATCTCTGGGGATTCCCTGGTGGTCCAGTGGCTGGGACTCCATCCTTTCACTACCCAGGGTGCAGGTTCAGTCCCTGGTCGGAGAACTAAGATCCCCCAAGCCATGTGTCACACCCAAAAAAAAGAAAAAAATTATCTCAAATGAAAGTGGAAGTACAACTTATTAAATGTGGGATATAGCAAAAGCAGAGAGGAAAGTTTATAGCTATAAACACATATTGAGCTTCCCTGGTGGCACAGTGGTTAAGAATCCACATGCCAATGCAGGGGACACTGGTTTGAGCCCTGGGCCAGGAAGATCCTACATGCCACAGAGCTACTAAGCCCATGTGCCACAACTACTGAGCCCATATGCTGCAACTACTAACCCCATGTGCCTAGAGAAGCCTGTGCACCACAACAAAGAGTAGCCCCCACTCACCGCAACTAGAAAAAGCCCGTGCACAGCAATGAAGACCCAATACGGCCAATAAATAAATGAACAGATAGATTTTTTTAAAAAGAAATTAGAAAGTTCTCAAGTAAATAACCCAATTTAAAGGTACTAGAAAAAGAACAAATCACACCCAAAGTTAGCAGAAGGAAATAATACAGATAGAGTCAAAGTAATGAAATAGAGACTATGAAATAGAATCAACAAAACTAAGGGCTGGTTCTCTGAAAAGATAAAGAAAATTAACAAACCTTTAGCCAGAGAAGAAAAAAAGGAGACTCAAAAAAATAAAATTAGAGATGAAAGAGGGGATGTGACAGCTGATACTACAGAGTAGGATCCTATGAACAATTATATGCCACAAATTACATAACCTAGACAAAATAGATATATTTCTAGAACACAAACCTACCAAGATTGAAACAGGAAGAAACAGAAAATCTGAACAGACCAATAAGTAAAGAGATTGAATCACTAATCAAAAAATTCCCAACACAGAAAATTCCAGAACCAGATGGCTTCTGGAGATTTCTACCAAACATATAAAGAAGAATTAACACTGTTCTTCCTCAAAGTTCCAAAATATCATGGAATAGGGAACATTTCTAAACTCATTATACAAAGCTAGCATAACCTTGAGAGCAAAACTAGATGATAACAAAAGAAAAGTGAAGATCAATAATCCTGATTTAAAAAAGAAAAGAAAAAAAAAAGCCCTAACAGATTGGGTATAGAAGGAACTTAATTAAGGCTATACATGACAAACCTTCAGCTAATATTATATCCAATGGAGAAAAATTGAAAGCATTTTCTCTAAGATCAGGAACAAGACAAAGATGCCTGTTCTCACTACTTCTATTCAATATAGTAATGGAATTACTATACTAGCTAGAGCAATTAAGCAATACAAAGAAATAAAAGGCATCCAGATCAGAAAGGAAGAAGTAAAATTGTCATTATATGCTGATGATATGAACTTACATATAGAAAATCCCAAAGAGTCAGTCAAAAAATTGTTGGTATTAACAATTTCAGTAAAGTGACAGAATACAAAATCAACATACAGAAATCAGTTGCATTCCTTTACACTTATGATAAAACATTTGAAAAGAAAGAAAACCATCCCATTTACAATAACAATAAAAACAATAAAATACTTAGGAATAAATTTAACCGAGGAAGTGAAAGATCTGTACAATGAAAAACTACAAGACTTTGCTAAAAGAAATTGATAAAGAACAAATATTGTACAAAGACATTCCATGTTCATGGATTGGAAGAATATTGTTAAAATGGCCATAATACCCAAATACATCTACAGATTCAATATAATCTCCATCAAAATACCAATGACATTCTTTACAGAAATAGAAATCATCCTAAAATTTATGTAAGACCATAAAAGACCCTAAATAGCCAAAGCAATAATGAGAAGAAGAAGAAAAAAAAAAGCCAAAGGTATCATGCGTCCAGATTTCAAACTATACTACAAAGCCATAGTAATAAAAGCAGTATGGTACTGCCACAAAAATAGAAACATCAACCGAGGGAACAGAATAGAGAGCCCAGAATTAAATACCAGCATATATGGTCAAGTAATATTCCACAAGGGAGCCAAGAACACCAAATGTGGAAAGGATAGTCTTTTCAACAAATGGTGCTGGGCAAATTTGAAAAACACATTCAGAGCAATAGAATTGGTCCCCTATCACACATCACTCAAACAAAACAAAAAAAAACTCGAGGGACTTGCCTGACAGTCCAGTGGTTAAGACTCCACACTTCCATTGCAGGACTGCAGGAGGCACGGGTTTGATCCCTGGTTGGGGAACTAAGATCCTGCATGCCATGTGGCCAAAATAATAATAATAACAACAACAAAAACAATTACTTCTCAAAATGGATCAAAGACTTAAATATCAGACCTGATATCATAAAACTCCTAGAGGAAAATGTAGGGAAGATGTTCATCAATATCAGCCTTGGCAACAATTTTTTGGACATGACACCAAAAGCACAAACAAAAGCAAAAATCAACACATGGGACTACATCTAACTCAAAAGCTTCTGCAGAGTGAAAATAACAAAATAACAAAATGAAAAGACAACCTTAAGAATGGTAGAGAAAATTTGCAAACCATATATCAGATAAGGGGTTAATATCCAAAATATATAAAGAGATCATACAACTTAACAACCAAAAATCTAAGAAACATACAGAATTAAATAGACATTTTTCCAAAGAGGACATCAAAATAGTCGACAACCACATGAAAAGGTGTTTAGCATCACTAATCATCAGGGAAATGCAAATATGGAAACAATCCAAATGCCCATCAATGGATAAACAGATAAAAAAGATGTGGTACATATGCACAATGGAATATTATTCAGCCATAAGAAAAGATATCCTGCCATTTGCAACAACTTGGATGGAACTTGAGCTTGTGCTAAGCGAGATAAGTCAGACAGAGAAAGACAAGTACTGTACAATATCACTTATAAGTGGAATCTAAAAGTCAAACCTATTAAAAAAAAGAGTAAAATGGTAATTACCAGGGGATTAGGGGAGTGGGGGATAAGATTGATGGTGTTTACGGATACAAGCTTGTAATGAGTCATCATGAGCCATAGAGATCTAATGCACAGTATAATGAACATGGGTAATAATATTGTACAATTATGTAATGTGATAAATACTATAACAATTATATTACAGTATATAAATGTATCAAAGTAACACTGTGCATCTTAAATTTACAGAATGTTATGTATCAAATGTGTTCAAATAAATAAATTTATAAAAAAGGTAAAATACAAATATATTAGTAAATCAAATCCAATATTTATCCCAGGTATGCAAGGCTCATTCAACATTTGAAAATCAATTAAGGAAGTCAAAGTCAAGCCATATGCTGTACACCTTAAATTTATATAGTGCTGTATGTAAACTATACCTTAATAAAACTTAAAGAAAAAAATCAATGTAATCTGTCACATCAACAGGCTAGGGAATTCCCTGGTGGTCCAGTGGTTAGGACTCTGAGCTTCCACTGCAGGGGGCATGGGTTTGATCCTTGCTCAGAGAACTAAGATCCTGCAAGCTGTGCCATGCACCCAAAACAACAAAACAAAACAAACAAAAAAACAGGCTATAGAAGAAAAATCACATGCATGATCCTACCAACAGATGCAGATAAAGCACCTGACAAAACCCAGCACCCAGTAAACTAGGAATAGAGGGGAATTTCCTCAACTTGATAAAGAATATCTACAAAAACCTACACCTAACATAACAGTGTGAAATCAAAGCTTTCCCACTAAGATCAGGTACAAGACAAAGATATCTCTTCCCACCACTCCTTTCAACATTATGCTGGAAGTTACAACTAATGAAATAAGACAAGAAAAAAACAAAACTATCTTTGTTCACAGATGACATGATTCTCTATGAAGAAAATCCAAAAGAATTAACAATAAAACCTCCTAAAACTAATAATTGATTATAACAAGTTTGTAGGTTGAAGGTTAATATACAAAAGTCAACCACTTTTTTACCAGCAATGAGCAAGATTTGAAATTAAAAACACAATACCATTTACATGAGGACCTCAAAAACTGAAATATTTAGGTGTAAATCTAACAAAATATGCATACAATACTATATGAGAAACATGAATGAAATCAAACAACTAAATAAATGGAGACTTATTCCATGTTCATGGATAGGAAGACTCAATATTGTCAATATTTCAGTTCTTCCTAAATTGATCTACATATTCAACGTAATCCCAATTGAAATTCCACCAAATGCACTATAGAACATGTAGCATATATCAGTTCTAGAATTTGTATTCTACAGTTGCTGAATATAATGTTCTACAAACATCAATTAGTTGTGATTTTCAAATCTATATTCATACTAGTTTGTGTGTGGGGGGGGGGCTTTTTATCAGTTCTATCAATTATTGAATGAGTAGTAAAATCTCCAACTGTAATTGTAGATTTGCCAATTTCTGTCATTTTTTGCATCATACATTTTGAGGGCCTGTTATTTGATGCATACACATTTACGGTTATATTTTTTTATAGGATTATATTTTGATTAATTGATCCTTTTATCAATGTGAAATGTCCTTTTATACCTTATATTAACACAGCCACACTTTTCTTATGCTTGTTTACATGGTACATCTTTTTCTATCCTTTTACTTTTAGCCCATCTGTGTCTTTATATTTAAAGCATGATTCTTCTATGAAGCATTTACTTGGGGCTTGCTTTTTATATCTATTCCAACAACCTCTATTAATTAGAGTGTTTAGCCTATTGATGTTCGATATAATTATTGATATGTCTGTATTTAAACTTTCCATCTTGCTCTTTCTTTTCTATTTATTCTGTCTCTTCTTGTGCCCTTTTTATTCCCTTTCTGCCTTCATTTGGATTTATTATTTTTTTAGCATTCAATCTCCTCTTTTAGCTTTTTGGTTATACCTGTTGTCAGTGGTAACTCCTAGGATTTATAATATATCATCCTTACATTGAACCAGTCTCTATTTATTATACCACTTCATTTATAAGAATCTTACAACAGTAAAATTCCATTTACTCCTCTTCCAATCCTTTGTACTATTGTCGCGTATTTTACTTTTACATCTTATAAGTACAACACTTTTTGCTTTAAACAATTATTTTAAAGAAATTAAAATTTTAAAGTAGTTTATATTTATCTAATTTTACCATTTCCAACGTTCTTTCCATATTTGTACTTTCTCAAAGACTGACAAATGTCACTAGATTGTGACTTTTTATATGGTACCTTTTCCAATATTTTAAGTTTCTTGTTAGTAAAAATGTAAAAATAATTATGGATTCACATTGGTGGCATAAGAAGGATGATTAAGAATGAGAATAATAGAATGAACTTGCCTGGACAAAGTGCCAGTGCATAATGCAAAATCTCTTATAAGAACTTTAATATAAAAAATTTACAGAACTTTTGGCATATGTTGTACTTTTTTAGTGTTCATTGCCTGAGAAAACACACACGTAAGGATGTAAAGACCCCTTGCACTAGCAAAGGTACACTAGAGGTACAACCTGAAGTAGAACTACCCTATCCGGCATTTAAAAATATGTGTGCAGTTTAGATTGTCACATTGGGAAGGCAGTTTTTCATTTCCTGGGGTGAAACATACAGCTCTGAGATCCAGTGCAGGATCGTCCTTCCCAAAAATGCTCATGGCACACCCAGATGAGAGACACTGAAAGTATCTGGCTAGGGACTTCCTTGGTGGTCCAGTGGTTAAGAATCCGCCTTCCAATGAAGGGGACACAGGTTCGGTCCCTCATGAGGGAACTAAGATCCTACATGCTGCGGGGCAACTAAGCCCACACGCTGCAACTACTGGGCCCACACACTCTGGAGTCTGCGCACTGCAACTAGAGAGACGCTTGCGTGCTGCAATGACGATCCCGCGTGCCGCAACTAAGACCCAATGCAGCCAAATAAATATCTGGCTATATTTGGGGGCATTATTTTTACTTGAGAGAGTAAGAAACATTCATGTCTAACAACAGAATACTTTATCTTCCCCCTCATTTCTAATCCAATTGTCGTCCATTATGATAAATGACACCACCCTCCACACAATTGTTTCACTTAGGACATTTATCCTTCCCTCCCCCGCCAACATACAATCCATTGTTAAATTATTTGACCCCACCTTTAAAATATATCCCTAGCCTGCTGGCCTCTCTTTTATCATTGTCACACTAGTTCAAAGCAGCATCACCTAAGGCCTAGACAGCAACCTCCTAACTCCCTGGGACCCATCCTCCACACAGCAGCCAGTCATGTTTTAAAAGCAAAACTAAAAAATTGTTTTCTTCCCCGTTTTAAAATATCCAAAGGTGTCTCACTGTACTTAGAAATTCAGACTCCTTGTGCTAGCTCACAAAATCATAAATGATGTGGCCCCTGCCTGCCTCTTTTCTCATCTCATGGCACTCCGCTCCTCAGCCACTGTGCTGCCACCTCACTGCCTTACCTTCCACTCCTCAAACTTGCGAAGTCCTTCATTCACGCCTCAGGGACTTTGAACTATTGTTCTTCTCTGCTAGATCTAGATCACATGGGTGGCTCCTTTTCTTTCAGAGCTCCAGCCCTACTGAACCAATTCAGAATCTTGAGAAGTAGGACTAGGTTACATTAAAAATAAGTAAACTAAAAACTTAGATATGCTAAAGTTTGTGAACCAGTGAGCTAAACTTTCTTTTCCTCATATCTCTAAGCAAGTTACAGATTTGTTAATGAACCTGGAAATAGAAAGTATCTGAGGATCCAATTCAATAACTTTTCTTGTTTCCCTTAGAAATCTTTTGCATTCAGTGCATGTAGTAATTAGATAATCTCATACTGCTGCAATAAACACCCAACAACATTTAAAGAAGGTTAAAGAGGTGTAACATTCAGTGGTTACATTCTATGGAGAGTTCCAATAGGAATTATACAACATGACAAAGTGGGAGTTATTCCTGGAATGCAAGGATGCTTTGACATATGAAAATCAAATCATTCTAACATAACGTATTATCAGAGTGAAGGACAGAAACCACATGCTCATACTAATTGATGCAGAAAAGCATTTGATAAGGCTCAACACCCTTTCCTGACACCACCCCCCCTCCCAAATCAACAAATTAGGAATAGAAGGAAACTACCTTAGCATAAAGACTATATATGAAAAGTCCACTGCTAACATTATACTTCAATGGTAAAAGATGCAAAGCTTTTCCTCTAAGATCCGGAACAAGACAAGAATGCCCACTCTTCCCACTTCTATTCTACATGGTAGTTGCAGTCCTAGCCAGAACAATCAGGAAAGAAAAAGAAATAAAAAGCAACTAAATTGGAAAGAAGCAAAATTAGGTTTGCAGATATTTCATGTTGAAAATCTAAGATTACACACACACACACAAACTGTTTTAATATAAAGCAAAATAAAAGGCAGAAGAAATGTAGAGGGAAAACCAGACAGCAATATAGGTGACTTTAATATCCCACTGTCACCAATGGATAGATCATCCAGACAAAATCAATGGAGACACATTGGACCTAATAACAATAGACCAAATGCTTAATATCTAGAATATCAAAAGCACTCTTACAACTCAACACCAAAAAAACCCAATAACCCAATTCAAAAATGGGCAAAAGACTTGAATAGTCATTTTTCCAACGATGTTATACCAATGACCAACAAGCACATGAAAAAATGCTCAATATCACTAACCAGAGAAATGTAATTCAAAAGCACAATGAGATATTAGCTCACATCCATTAGGATGGCTAGTATAAAAAAAAAAAAAGAGGTAAGGATAAAGAAGGGAGGGAGGAAATAAGTGTTGAGGAAGATGTGGAAAAACTGGAACCCTTGTGCACTGTTGGTAGGATTGTAAAACGGTGCAACTACTGTGGAAAAGAGTATAGAAGTTCCTCAAAAAATTTAAACTAGAACTGCCATAGGATCCAGCAATAGCACTTCTGGCTATGTATCCAAAAGAATTGAAAGGAGGATCTCAAAGAGATACTTGCACACTTATGGTCACAGCAGCACTATTCACAACAGCCAAATGTCCCGACAGATAAATGTGATATATACTTACAATGGAATATTATTCAGCCTTTAAAAGGAATGAATACCTGTCACATGCTGCAACAAAGATGAAGCTTGAGGATGCTAAGTCAAATAAGCCAATCACAAAAAGGCAAATACTGTGTGATTCCATTTATATAAAGTCCTAAAATAATCAAATTCATACACACACAAAGTAAAATAGTGGTTACCAGGGGCTGGAATGTGAATATGTTTTCAATTCTATTTGCAGGAGTGGAATTGCTGAGTCATATGCTAATTCTATGTTTAACTTTTTGAGGAACAGCCAAACTGTGTTCCACAGCTGCTGCACCACGTTACATTCCCACCAATGTACAAGGGTTCCAATTTGTCTACATGCTCTTCAACACTTGTTCCTTTTTATTAAAGTAATCCTTGAGAGTGTGAAGTGATAACTCACTGTGGTTTTCATTTGCATTTCCCTAATGACTAGTGATGTTGAATATTTTTTCAAGTGCTTATTAGCCATTTGTATATACATTTCGGAGAAAGGTCTATTCAAATACTCTGCTCATTTGTAAATTGGGCTGTCTTTTTATTCTTAAGTTGTAAGAGTTCTTTATATATTCTGGATACAAGTCCCATTATATTTTAAAGTTAAGGGAATGTCTGTTGATAATACTACTGTGGCTTTCAATACCACACTTCATTAAGTTCCAAAATATTTTCAAGCTATATTTTTTGACGAAGTACATCAAATATAAACTGCATAGAAATTTAAAAATTTAAAGCAACCACTGCATTTTCAAACAAATGAATTCCAAGCTGAGAAATGGCAGGTATGGGAATCCATAAGTTAAAAGAAATTTAGAGATATATGCAACATATGGACCTTATTTGAAACCTGACTTGAACTAGAAAAATAAATTATGAGACAGTTTAAAATACTGACTGGATAATTACTAAGAAACTGTTAACATTTAAGTGTGACAACAATATTGTGGCTATCCTTCAGAGCTTCATCTTTCAGACATACACACTGAAATATTTACAAATGAAACTATTTGCTACCTGGGACGTGCTTCAGATAAATCAGGGTTGGGAAGATGGGTGGCACATAGATAAATTCAAGATTGGCCATGAATTGATTGTGTTGAAGTACGTTCATTACACTAATCTACTTTTGTATATTCTGAAACTTTCCATTAAAAATAAACACTACTCCAATGTCCACTATATTTAAGAGCACAGGTGGCTGGCAGCAACTAAACAATACCAGCTAAAGTTTTACAAACTTAAGAAATTAATTTCTCAAAGCAAAAGAGCTCTGGGGAAGTTAATAATGAGACTGACATACCTGTGCAATTATTTATACATTTTATGTATTACCACATCACAGGCTAACTGGGTAGTTACATCAATCACCGTACACACAATAGCACAGAGCAACAGCCATCAGCAACACTCTTTACCTACACAGTTCATCCCCTCACCAGAGTTCAGTGAGGGACCAGAACTCCCATTGGAAGGGTATACTAACTGCCCTCACTGGTTACAGAAAATACTGCCTTCAAGTAAGTATATGTAACCAGTGCAAGTAATTTTACAGCAACCCCTCAGGCCACCTTTTATTGGAGTGGCCAAAAAGCTCGTTTGGGTTTTTCCATCTTACGGTAAACTCTAATGAACTTTTTGGCCAACCCAGTGCTTACCCAAATTGCACATCCAACAGACATGTGAATTGGGATAACTAGATATATATAACTTGCACACTTAAGATATACATCCACCAGAATAACAATAATTATAGTAATAATAATAAACATATTAACAAAGATTTAGAGAAACTGCAACCCTTATGCATTGTGATAGTAATATTTTTAAATGGTACAGCCACTTTGGAAGACAGTTTGACAGTTTAGAAAGTCAAACATAAAATTTCCAAACAATCCAACAAAATCCTAGGAACCTACCTAAAAGAAAGTAAAATATATTTCCAAACAATGATGTACATGGGGAATGTTCATAGATTATTCATAATAACCAAAAATGTAAACAATCCAAATGTCCACTGACTGGTGAATGAATAAACAAAATGTGGTATATCCATACAGCGGAATACTATATAGCAACTAAAAGAACTAAGTACAGGTATATGCTGTAACATGGATGAATCTCAAAAACATTATGCCAAGGGAAAGACTTCAAATTGTATGGCTCTATTCACGTGTTATTTCTAGATAGGGAAATTTTATAGAAATATATCAGTGTGGCTGCCTAGGGCTTGGGGTACAAGCAGGAACCAACTGCAAAGGAGCATGAGGGGAACGTTTATGGGCTGATGCAAATTTTCTAAAACTGGATTGTGATGATGGTGTCACAACACTATGAATTTCCTAAAACCATTGAATTATACCCTTAAAACGTGTGTATTTTATGGTGTGTAAATTATACCTCAATAAAGCTGCTGTTGTTGCTGAGTATCATTACAACGAAGTCTTAGGAATGAGTATTTTAAAACTCTGGCTTTCATTTCATATAATTTCAATACAGTGAATTCTAACATACTCTCCAGATTAAGAATATTGAAAACTAAACATGCTATTTTCAAAGGATTCGAAGTATACATATCTCTAAACCTTACTGATCAAATATTGCTCTTTTAGCTCTGTATCATGTAGCTATGTGACAAAATCACTGTTTAGAGTTTACCTGAGCATTTCCCCTCAGCCATTTTGTTTTCCCCTAAACTTATGCCCTAGAGTATTCCTTTTTATAAAAATTTCATCTGGTACTGCCCAAGTTTTCCATTAGATCCAAAGTTTTCTTAAAATATTTCATAACCAGAAATGAAATTTTACATAGTTATATTAAACAAGTACCTAAATACATACATTCTAAATACAAAATGAATATTATCCTTTTTTTTCTTTGCTTTGCTCATTAAGCCACTCACATGCTGTCTCTGATAAGTTTCCAAACTTTTTCATTGTTTCAAATAAAGCTGTTTTCACTATTTTAGTTCAAAATTATTCTTTGCTTTAAACTTATTTGATGGATTCTTCTTTTCAAAGCATTGCTACCCTCTATAATCAAGCCTGCTTTAATTTCAGTCTGACTCCAAGTCTTCCAAAAAAAAATCTCCCAAAGAGGTAATGTTCCCCCTAAGCCAGTCATTAAAAAAAAAAAAAAAGACATTTTTTTTTAACCAAACATTTTCCCCCAAACCAAATCTCATATGAAATGCCAATAACATACAAGAGATAAAGTAAAAAGCTTCCAATCTCATAAATACAGCAGCCTCAAGGTATGGCTTGAAAACTAATGCTTTAAGTTACAAGCTACACTGATATCTACACAGCACAAATACAAAAAAGGTAAGCTGAAAATACTTAAGTAATACTTGTAAGAAAAACCTGGATATATGGGGATATGTGTATAAAAACAGATGATTGAACTTGGTGTACCCCCAAAAAATAAAAAAATAAAAATAATAAAAAAAAGAAAAACCTGGATATACTTAGATTAAAAAAATACTTTTTAGAAACACAATTTTTAAAACTGGTAAATTCCCCAAATAATTTGTCTTTAAAACTCCACAAAGACATCACTTTTTAGGAATTCCATCTACTACAAAGGCTG
The DNA here is from genome assembly GCF_030028045.1 of Hippopotamus amphibius kiboko. NCBI lineage: Eukaryota > Metazoa > Chordata > Mammalia > Artiodactyla > Hippopotamidae > Hippopotamus > Hippopotamus amphibius. Next base: position 158,207,196 of record NC_080191.1, read on the forward strand.
TGCACCTTTTATCATAATTTCCTTATTTATGACAGATTAAAAAAAGACAAATGAAAGAGAAGTCAAAAGCCACATTAACACAAAACACTGAGCCTAGTGGAAAGTTGTCAAATAAATGAGTCTGTCAGCAAGAAATGCCAATTACCCAACAGGCAGTAAAGAAAATAGATGGCAAGAATGCTCTGGTAAAACCACTTGTGTAACTATTATGAATTAAAAACAAAAAACAGGACTACCTGCCTCCAGAGTTAGGTACAAATCAAGCAAATATTCAACCAAAATGGGGACAAATATTAAGGGTAAACCTTGAAAGGGGGACTTGTACTATTAAGAATTTTCAAATTGATCAACTACAAAATATAACCCCTTCCCCTTCAGAAATCAAAGGTAAAGGTATCATGATATAATTTCACCACATCATTATAAAATAAAAATAGAAATTATTGCTATATGATTGTAAAAATGGAGGCAAGTAAAGAGTTCAGAAATATACTCGTTTATAATCAATGAAATGATGAGCCATAATTTGAACCCTAGTTATCACATTATGTAGAAATCACAATTCAGGTATTGTGTCCTCAGTTATTAAGATGTATGTTAAATAGTTCACATTTTAAAAACATTTTATCATTACATTATCAAATTTGATAAAATCTTATCAAAACATCTATGTATGCAATATAAATCATATTGTTAAAAGTATAAAGTAACATTTAAAGAAAACTGCTGAGGTGTCAAATAAGTATTTTCTATTAAATATACACAATTTAACATTTAGAACTCCATAAATTAATTCTTGCTTAAAAGTTGATTCAGGTTTACAAAGGCATACTTTGTGAACTATAATAAATTTCCCCAGCACCACTTTCCTTTTTTTATTCCAAAACTCTTTCATTAGGTTTAACTTTCCTCTGTCATTCATACGTAAAAGTTACAGAAGGTTTACAATACGTAGTCTTCATAGTAACATGTTTTAAAAAATCTAAGCAAAGTGCACGTTAAACTGGCTACAACTACTCAAACCTCTTGATTACTGTCAAATAAAAAATAGATGAACACTTCATTCAGTTAAATTTTTCTGAGGAAAAATATAGTATACCTTGCTTAAATAAGAATTCCCCAGTAAGGATATTATATAAAAAGATTTCCCATGTTATTTTTATTAAGTTTTCTTTCTCTCATTAAAACTTTTTAAAAGTCTAATGAAGAACACATACTTACAAAGCCATATTACACAACTACAGTACTGTTAATTAAATAAAGCAGCCCAGTATAGTTGTAAACATTTTAAATGTCGTAAACAAGACTTGGCATGTCTTTTCTCCCCAAAACTTGCCATTACAATGCTCTTTCCATAAATAATTATCCTTTATGGAAAAGTTTTCCGGTATGTTTTAGTCTTTAATTACACTGAAATAATATGTGAAAAGATTTAGTCGTGGCAATTTCACTGAAGCTTTTATTGCCTCTGTTGGTAATATGACAGGGATGTAAGAAACACAATTGAACTTACAGAGATATGCAGATGATAGTCGCTAAAGATAATCTTGATCTCAAGTATTTTTATATGTGGGCACTTCTAATTTTATACACTTTACTATTTAAAAAGCATTACATTTTAAAATGTGTACCTGTTTTTGACATTTGGCAAAGAGGAAACTGCACCTGTGGTTCAGCTTAAAACAAAGAATCAGCATGGGGAGTTTACCAGAATAAAGACTGAAACATTAATGAATTAAAGCAATTCAGGTTTTGTGTGTGTGTGTGTGTGTGTGTGAGCACGTGTCTCTTTCAACCTGTCAATCTCTCTCTTTCACACACACACACACACACGGCCATTATGTGTAAGTATTTTTTAGTACAAAATATTCCCTGTAACCAGACATGTATCCTCAGAATAACCACACCACATTAAATCAGTCTTCTCTTTTCAGCCCTAGTAATATTATTGTTTAATTCTAAGATGCCATCATAGAGTTAACAACCTTAACTTTTATGCTACATAATTATATTCAAAGCTTTATGTAGTTTCTTGTTTATAATTACACAGTAATTATAAATGTTTAGTACCAAACTGATGACAAACACTATTTTGTTGAAAAGGTCTTGCATTTAAAGGAAAGTCTGTAAAACCCAAGGCACTAGGCCATGAACCAATATCAGACTTTTATGAAAAACAATTTATATTGGGGAAAAAAAGCTAATCGGATCTCATTTCAAAACACAGCATACTGGAATTAATTAATCAATTCAAAAACAATACCGTAACTCAAAATCTTTAAGACAGGAAACAAAATAGCACATTTATATATATATATATCTTTTAAAAATTTTTCATAATTGCAGTTCCTCTTAAATATTTACAAATATGAAGTCAGGAAATACTGAAAGCAGCAGGATTCTTCTTTTTTCTTTTCTTTTTAAATAACCAATTCCAGTAACCTGAATAGAAATTTTCAAAATTTTCTTTTGATAGAATCATATTCTTGAATTAAAATTATGATTAGGATATTAATATCTATGGGGAAAGCTTTCTAGTCAATTTCAAAATCATGTAAATAAAAAGCAGTTTTAATATATCACTGTTTCTTAAAATCATTTCCGCATCTACATTACAATGTACTGCTATTCTGAAGTACATTCCTTTGATAATTTCAACATTAGACCTTAGAGAATGCCTGGATATACCAAGCAAAATCTACTTCTGCTAAAAACCAGTCACCCAATATCTGAAGTTATTTTTGCCTTATAGACATGTTTAAGAAAGCAATAAACCCTTCTTCACAGGTCAAGAAGTGAACAGAGAAATGAGCATTTTTAGCATGAACGCAGTTCACGGCTCTTGTAATTAAAAAAAAAATACATACAAGATACAGTTCTGCTTTGATGTGAAAACTGAGCTAATTTCAATGAAACTAAATAATTTATGAAAATAGAAGCCAGATTGGTATTTTGCATCAAGTGCATGCTTGCTTGAAAATCTTTGCTCCTGAAGTATTTGGCAACCACAGTGATTAGCAGTTAAAGCAATTTCAACAAAATAAGAAGTCATCAAAAATGGACTATTTGTCTGAAAGAGCAGTACCTATTAGAATTGAACTTCATGGCTCATTACAACCATTTTCAAAATTTAATTCTTACTATCTTCTTATAAATTAAGAGAATTTCATTTGTGTTCCACAGTGCGCAAACAAAAAACCAAAAAAAAACCACAACAAAAAAAAAAAACCCAAAATAAATCCTCATGCCTAAATTTAGAATATTGTATTATGTAGCAATCTAAAACATTCAAAACAAATTAAATAGTTTAACTTACTTGACAGGCATATAAGCATTTCAAAATCATAATGAAATCCAATTATGGAGTGCATAATGTAGACAGGAGTGGAATCTAACATTATGCAGACACTTTTCTAAATAAAAGCCCCCTGTAAGACAACTATATATAAACATGGGTAAGGTAAGTGCAGACTAGTTCTGTGGAACCTTTTGAAATCGAGGGTCTAAAATACAATATAATTTTGGGTAGGCACACCAAGTTATCCTAAAAATTTGTCACGTTGGTTATTTTGACTTTTTTTCCCATCAGATACTCTACTCACGTTAACAATACATGTGATTTGCCAGGAAAAAAAAATCCCCCCCATACCAAAACACCATTCCAGATCCGGTATACTTAAATATATCACTCTCACTGGAAGTGCTATCAGCATAGTCTTTGCAACTAGCCCAAAGCATATATTTAAGAAGTTTTTATAAATTGTGATGTTCATATGTTTAATTCTTATGCCAAACTGTTTTCTGATGAAGACAGCATTGTGCTTTATGCAAGAATGGAAACTTCAAAATAATCACCATAAAGCTTCTAAGACTTATGGGAGAATAAACTAGGATGGTCCACAGACAATAAGATGAAATCCACAATGTTGGAATAACAAATGTTTAGAGCGGCCCAGACTAGAAGACAAGCCCAAACCACCATTAGAAGAATGAAATACGATATGGTCCAAGATGTATCCTTAAAGTTTTGTCTCAACCCTCAGTCTGAATTGTGAGGATTGATCTTCAGTTCAGTCCAGCCAGCAGAAATTGACTGTGCAATTTTCCGTTGTATTTATTGTACAGACTATGTACATTCTAGAAGGTTCCTTTAGTGCTACACTGTTGTACTTTTTGTCCCAGCAATTTGAGGGCGTGCAAATTCCACAAAGTCATCAATAAGAACAGGCCATGCTCCTGCAGGGGGGGAAATGGGAGAAAGGAAAGAAAAGAAAAGCAAAAATAAGACTAACATTTTAATAGAATCCTTTCTTTATTTTTATAAAATATCTCCCCCACAATCGTTAAAGTATATCATTATAAGCACTCGCACTGATAGGACTTCCAAATTTCTAGCTGTTTAGAGTTTCTACCTAGAATATTCCTTGGATTCTCTCTTCTCTATTATTCCAACACTTGGTCATTCCTAGAATGATAAAAAATAACTCTTTTGGTAATTAATAATATGGTTTTCTGAAGGCCACTGAAGTCAGGCCACTGAAGTAATCTGGTCAAAGCTGGCCTGATATGATGACATGCTGTCAGTGCTAAAAGCATAGTAAGTTGCATTTAACATTTCTTTCGCATTTTGTGGCAATCTTGCAAAGGAAATTAACAACAAGGATCAAACTCTAACCTATTTCATGATAATAAAGTTACTAAAGGATTTTAAATTACATATATGCATGCCTCTATACATGCCTCTATGCCAACCTCCAAATCAGGAAGTTCTTCACTTTTGTGTAAAGCCTAACAGAAAGCACAATTATCAATTATCAGTCATTTCTCACTTCTTAAAGGAGACAATACATGACAATGAAAACAAAGATAAGGAAATAACATTATCCATGGTTAGATTAACCAGTTCCAGGACACTTTAAGGAGACCAGGGTTACTAGAGATTTTTTCAAAGAATACCTGTCTATTTGACAATTAAAAAAAAAAAAAAATCCTGCTATTCTCAAGGGGAAGTAGGTAAGTATGTGTGAAGATATCAATGTAAATCACTACCAGTTCCAGAAAAACAAAAGTACATGTCCTGATAGTGGATGGTAGAATCATCTTTATACATACACGAAGAAACAGCAGAAAAGCATTCAATCAGTGAATATTTATTGAATGCCAATAGTAATACAGCAGGAAACTAAAGTCCATTTCCATTTGGACAAAGTCATTAAACTTAAGGAGTTTACAATAAAGTTCACAGACAAAATAAACAGACAACAATAAAAAGATATATACAAGTATATTAAGAAAAGAATAGGTTCCTAAAGTAAACTGAAAATCTAAAACACGGATGAAAATTACTCATGCCTTTCTGGAAGACACAAATACAGAATTGGTATTTAAGGAAAAAATACAGATTGCTAAAGAGGATGAAGGCATTCCATACATTCAGAAGAGCACAAATAAAAGCTCAGAAGTGGTAAACATAACCCTAAGGAAAACAGAAGTAGACAAGAAGTTCAAGAGTGTGATAAAAGAAGACAAATTTTTAAAAAACTGGTAGAGCAAACTGTTCATTACCTTCCTCGTCATAATTAGACATGTCATCTGCAATCATTGTACTGAAGTCTAAAAGAAGGTTCCAAGTATCTTTTGGTATTGATCGTTTATGATGTTCCTATTTAAAAGAAAAAAAAAAAAAAAAAAGCAAGCATCCAAAACACTAAAAAGTTTCAAAAAAACAGTCCAGATGATGTCAAATACAAGAATGCAAAACAACCTATGTAATAAAATTTTGGAAATCAAATTTATCATTCTATGTCCATTACACACTCTGAAATGAGTTAGTTATGCTTTAAAATGTTAATTTATCTTCAAACAAAGCAAAAGTTTAGAGAAAACACCAAACTGCAGAAAATATGAACTTACCAACAAAAACTTATTCCATAAGTCTAAGAATTTAAATCTTCCATTAAGCACTAAATTCCAGTAGGCAATGGCCATTTCTAGATCTGTAAAATTAAAAATAAATTATGTACTTCAAACATCAGTAATATTTGTCTCTGAAAAAAAAAAACGAGGTAAGATAAAAGACTGGGGGGAGAAAAAAAAGGCTTGCGTCCTGAATACTTACATAATAAAAATTTCCTATAGAGACAAGTCCAAGCTTTGTATCCTGCTTCCATCACCAATGAATGGTTCCTTCAGGGCAAGAAGGATATCACTTACCTCATAAGGGGTTTCTAAAGTTTAAATGAGATAATGTAGGTAAGCATGTTTGACTAGCTCGTAAGTATTCAAATGTTAATGTACACCAGTGCTTCTTCACCTTTAGCACTTTCGACAGTTGGAGCCAGATTATTTTTTGTTGCGGGAGGCTGTCCTATGCATTGCAGCATTAGCAGCATCCATGGCCTCTACCCACCAGATGCCAGTAGCAGTTCGGCCCTATCCCCAGTGGTGACAACCAAAAATATCTCCACATATTGCCAAAGGTCCCCTAACAGGCAAAACTGTTGAAAACCACTGATGTACACTTATAAGTTGTAATGCAAAGAATCACTACCCACAATCCTAACCAATCTTACACTCCAAGTTGTTGGCTGACTGATTCTGACCTCAAGGGTACCATTAAGGATATTAATTTAAAATTTAAAATTAATAATAAACTAAGATTTGTCTTTTAAAAAGTTTTATGAAGAAGACATAAATGACTGACTGGTTTTGGAGCAGAGAAATATAAAGAAACAATATTACAACATGACAAAAAACCTGTTATCTGTCTTAACAACAGAGAGAAAGAATTATGATCTCTTCCAAGGAACTAAAGTAGTTATGGCAAGCTTTTATGAGTAAATTTATATTTCTAGGTCAGGAAAAATTATATCCCAAGTAACTTAAAAGTCCTTTTAGATAAGATCTTCAAACTACTCTGGATGATCTGAGGATCACGAGAGACTAGGAAAGACTCCAAAAAGGCTCACATCCTACCTGAAAGAAAAACATTTAGGACATAAGGCAAACAAATCCCCCATCTTCACTAGACCCTAACCTCTTCAAGGATAGGGACTACATATCCCCAAACTAGCAGACTGAAACACACAGAAGGCATTCAGAAACTGCTGAATGAACACGCTTCCTATGGCTCCATGTGCAAATGTACTTACCTTCAAATCCATCATTATGTCTTCCTTCAAACTCAATGGAAAAGGTGCCTCTTTTTTTCTCCTATCCAAGGTTAATCCCCTAACAACCATTATTCTGGGTCCAATATGCCATCTTGCCTTTTCAAGGAATCTGGTCTACTGATTAGTTTCTTCTCTCCCTGTATCTTCAACTTCGCCCTGTCTTCTGGCTTTCCCCTCCACAAAGGAACATGCTCAAGTTATCACCTATCTTTTAATCTTTCTTGTATCTCTCCATTGCCTTACTAGCTACCCTTTTTCTCCTTCCTTCACAGATCATCTTGAAACAGTACATAGAGTCTTCTACTTTTATTTTTAATGTGCTCATGAAAACATGTCTGAAAGTCAAGTTCAGATCCCCAGGTTTTAAGAAAACTAGAAATATGACACTAATCCCTAATCCTTTGCAGGCTTTAAAGCTCTATATCAAATATTCCTTCCAGGTTCTTTAATTTTATTATTTTCTATACCAACCAAACATATAATTGTCTAGCTTAAGTGCAGTAAAACTGCTGTTATTAGCATGTATAGTAGGATTTACTGTTATTAGCATGCTTAATGATATCCTTCACTTTAAATGCACTAAATTTATGAGAACTATGCTTATTACTAGTGTTAGCAATTTTTCCTTTTCAATTAATTTTTAGAAAATAAGGATCAGAAACAGTAAAACATTCAAATAACTGTAAACCATGAGACACCTATAAAATGCCCATTTCTCAGCTGATATACTAGCCTAAGACTTTTGCAAGGATAGGAGTATACATGTATGATGTTTGAAAGTTCAGGTAGTAAAAGAAGAGAAGTTTTTGTAATCTATATGCATTGTCCAATTTCTTCACCTACCACATACTTTAATTCTATAAACTAGTGTCCCCCCTCCGTCACTTACCCCACTGAAAGTAATCTCTGAAGGGTCACCAAGCCCTTGTGGTTGCCAAATAAACCTTAATGTCCTTAATCTACTTGGCTCTCTGTGATAATTTGACAAAATTGAGTACACCTCCTGGATGGAATTGTCACTTATTTCAGCTTTAATGGGATCACTCTATTGATTTTCCTCTGTCCTCTCTGGCCTTCTTATTTTCTTTTACTGCTCCTCTTCCTCCATTCATCCATTAAATGTTGATGTTCTAAACACTGTATGTCAGCAAGAACCACTTCTACTTCTCTCAGTAGATTTTTCCAAACCTTTACTTTTTTTCAAGTTAAATGCTCAACCATCTCTAACAAGTCCTAAATCTGAAACTTCTCTATGTTCTAGATGCTTATATCTAACTGCCTAAGGATATCTTCAACTGGACATCCGCAAACAACTCAAATTCAACAGGGCTCAAAAAGAACTCATTATCTTACCTCGACAGACCTACCATTTCCTTCTCTCACAATGAATGTCGTCACCCTACAATGTTTTTCAATGAAACAATTTTTCCTTGTGAAGAATAGTCCCATGCATTGCAGGTCATTTAACAGCTCCTTAATCCCGGTAGAAACCCTCACGCATTATAATAATACCAAAAAAACACCTACACATTTCCAAATATCCCCAAATGGGGGTTAAGCCTAACCTCCTTATCACATTTCCAATCAAAGCATTCTCATTTTGGCTTCTAAGTACCTTTTAAATCTATCTCTCTTTTCCATTCCCATTTGCAGGGCCTATGCTACGGTCCTCTTCATGTCTAACTAAATCACTGCAACAGCTTTATAGCCAGTTTCTCTTCCTCTAGTTCTGCCTCCACTCCTTTTAAAGGACCACACTACTTTCAGATGGACCTTTCAGGCCTATAAATTTGGTTTCACTTCCATGTTAAAATTCTTCAATGATCAAAACGAGATACCACTACACACCTTTTGGAATGGCCAAAATCCAAAACACTGACAACACCAAATGCTGGTGAGGATGTGAAGCAACAGGAACTCTCATTCACTGCTGGTGGGAATGCAAAATAGTACAGCCTCTTTGGAACAGTTTGGCAGTTTCTTACAAAACTAAACATAGGCTTACCATACAATCCAGCAATCACACTCCCAGGTATTTTCCCAAATGAACTGAAAACTTATACCCACACAAAAACCTACACGTCGATGTTTATAGAAGCTTTATTCATAACTGCCAAAACTTGGAAATAACCAAGATGTCCTTTAGTAGGCAGAGAGATATAGAAACTATGGTACACCCAGACGAAGGAAAACTATTCAGTGCTAAAATGAAATGAGCTATCAAGCCACGAAAAGATACAGAGGAAAACAAATACATAATAATATCACTAAGTGAAAGAAGTCAATCTGCAAAGGCTACGTACTGTATGATTCCAACTATATGACATTCTGAAAAAGGCAAAGCTATGGAGACGGTAAAAAGATCAATGGTTGCCAGGGGTTAGGAGGGAGGAAAGGATGAACAGGCAGAGCATGGAGGTTTATTAGGGAGAGTGAAACTTCTCTGTATGATGCTACAATGGTGAATATATATCAATATACATTTATCCAAACTCATAGAATGTACAATATTAAGAGTGAACCCTAGGGGAGGAATAAATTGGGAGTTTGGGATTAAAATATACACACTACTATATACGGAGTAGAGAACCAACAAGGACCTACTGTATAGCACAGGGAACTATACTCAATATTTTATAATAACCAAAATGGAAAAGAATCTTAAAAAGTATATATATATACACACACACATACACACACACACGTATATATATGCACATATATATATATATATATATGAATTGCTTTGCTGTACACCTGAAACACAACATTGTAAACCAACTATATTTCAATAAAAATTAAAAAAAGAAGAAAAAAGAGTGAAACCTGCTGTGAAGCTGACCTTCAGATGATGATGATGTGTACCATTCTGGGGGGTCTGATAATAGGAGAAGCGATGCATGTGTGGGGGGATGGGGTGGTTGGGAAATCTCTGTACCTTCTGCTCAATTTTGCTATAAATCTAAAGCATTTCAAAAAATGAAGTCTATTAACTTTTTAAAAATCTGCAATATTTCCTACTGCCTTGAGATAAAATCTACCTTTCTAGTCAAATGAACTTACTTGCAGTTTCTCAAAGGTGCTATGTCTCTCACCTCTGAGCAACTGAACTTGCTAATCTCTCCACATTAGAGATGGCTTCTTTTTCTTTTGGCCTTGAAAACATTCATTCTTCAAGGCTCAAAAATTATAATCTTTGTGAAGACGTTGCAAACTCACCCAGACAGACTTAAGATGCTCCTAACTCCATGCTCCCAGAGTGAGCAGTCAATAAATGTTTTTGGATGAAACAGGAATACTCAAAAAGATTATTAAGTTATTGTTAGAAGCTGAAACACATACAACTAAGCTGAACAGGGATAAAATGTCAATTGCCACAAGCATATGAAAAACTGCCCTTTATGCAGTGGTTAAGAATCTGCCTGCCAATGCAGGGGACACGGGTTAGAGCCTTAGTCTGGAAGATCCCATATGTCGCAGAACTAAGCCTGCGTGCCACAACTACTGAGCCCGCATGATACAACTACTGAAGCCTGTGCACCTACAGCCCGTGCTCCATGACAAGGGAAGCCACCACACTGAGAAGCCTGCACACCGCAACAAAGCGTAGCCCCCGCTCGCCACAACTAGAGAAAGCCCACGAGCAGCAATGAAGACCCAACACAGCCAAAAACAAAACAAAATAAAAAAAACAAAAAAACTGCCCTTTAGAGAATTCCCTGGTGGTCCAGTGGTTAGGACTCAGCACTCTCACTGCCAGGGGCCCAGGTTCAATCCCTGGTCAGGGAACTAAAATCCCATTACCTGTGCAGCGAAGCCACACAAAAAACAAAAAACAAAAAGGAAGAAAAGCTGCCCTTTAGTTAGAAATGTCTTAGCGACAAAGGAATAGCCTAACTAGAAAGAAGTGGTTTAATATAGCCTCTTAAATCTCAACTCTACCACTAATTAAGTAGCCTCAGGCAACTACATTCACCTCTCTATAATTCAGTTTAAAATAAAGATAACAGTACCTACACCCTGACAGGGTTGTTGTAAGAATTAAATGAGTGAATACACATAAACATTAGAACAGTGCCTGATAAATAACGTCTTTACTATTGCTATTATTTTTTAATAATTTTTAAAATTATTATTATTGATTCTGAAGCAGTATTGGAAAGAAAAATTCAAAAATAATGTAACAAGAAGCAATAACAGCAGTTAGGATAAACAGAAGGATAACACAGAGAAAAAGACACAAGCAAGTCCTAATAATAGTATTACCTAAAATTGAGATACTTGCAGGATGAATCCTTAAGCCCTTATAATAAAATTAAAAATGCAAACAGAGGTAATCCCAGGGTCATTCTTTCAAAGAGAATCAACAGGGGCAACGTGTGGTTTCATAAAAGATAATCATTTGAGTGCCAGATGAATATGGAAATGAACTGAGACTGGATCCAAACACTGTCCCTACGGGGAACAAACTGTTGCCCACTCACTAGGGAGGGTAACGGTGATTTAAAGTCCTGTCCACAAAGCCTTGATTCACCTAGAGAGATCTATGTTAGCACAACATAATATAATAAGCATATAAAATGTGGAGTCAGAAGATCTGAGGTTGAGTCCCAATGCTACCAACTCTAAAGTTAGGTGACCTTAATACGTCAGCCTCTCTGACCATGAGTTTCCTCACCTTCATGACAAAAAGAGGTTTTTTACTTAGCTCAAAGAGTTGTTATGAGAAGCAAAGGTGATTATGTAAATGAAAATACAAATTAAAATACACTTTAAATATTTTTCTAAATATTAAAGTAAATGTTTAACAAGTAATGTTAAAAATTTTTAAAGCAACTGCACAGGTATAACATTCTAGCTGAACCACAACAGTTCATAAGAAAATAACCTACAGACTAAGAAGTTCAGAATGGCCCCCAAAATAATATGGCTTCTAAAAAACAAATGCAATTTTTGAACAAATTAATAGAATCAACAAGTCTCACAAAAAACAACAGACCCATGGTGTTCTACATTAAACAGCTTCCTTCCAGAGTATTATGTTCAGCTTTAAGCACTCTACTTTGAGAGAAACTGAGAGATTGGAAATGTTATCTAGGGGTGACAACAACAGGAGTAACAAAGGTCTTCTCAAATGAAGAACAGTTAAAATTTGGAACGCTGACCTGAAAAAAAGGAGAAGGGATAAATGAGAAAAATCTTTCAATGGTTAGACTTCCTTTGCGCCATAGCAAAGGATAAATAAGAACAATGGTAAAAGTTATAAAGACAGATGGTAGCTGAATAAGGGAAACTGTGTGACAAGGGAGAGTATTATTCTGTGACACGGACCACTTTCTGAAACAGTGTGGATTCCATCCCCACCCTGCATGTTCAAATACAAAAGCTAAATGAGCATCAGGTACGGGTGCTACTTTGCATAGGTTAAATTTAACATATGACTTATGAAATCCCTTTCAAATTTAAGATTCAGATCATCAGGTGACTAAAGCAGATGGTGACAGAGGAAGTACCCTATCCTGGTGTTATAAGAAATAAGATTATAGAAAAGGAGAAAGTATGGAAAACACCAGCCCTCATAATAACTAGCACAACTACTTACAAATGACCAGTGCTGTCACTGTCACTATTTACCAGTTTGTTTTGGGCCTCACCTCCTCTTCTGTGATCTCCTAATTCCTTTCCACCAAATATTATAATTTAAGGGTCCTGTGAACCCTTAGAAAGGCTCTCAAGAAAACTGTTTTCTTTTTAATTAAGTTCTTCACCTAAGCAAGTCATTACATTGCCTGACACCCAACACCAATGCAAAACAAAAACAGAAATTATGATTTGTCTTTTATGACATTTTTTCTTTCTTCAAAATTAAGACTTTAGTTTTAGGTTTATGGAAAAACCGAGCAGAAAGTACAGAGTTCCCATATATCTTTACACCACCTTCCCCCCATTTCCACTATTTTTAAGATATTGCTTTAGAGTGGTATATTTCTCATAACTGATGAGGCAATATTATTAAGTAAAATCCATTATTTTACATTAGGGCTCACTCTGTGCTATACATTCTATGGTTTGGGGCTTTTTTCAAAACAACTTTTAAATTGTGGTTAAATACACATAAAATTTATCATCTTAACCATTTTTCAGTGTACAGTTCAGTGGTGTGAGTTACATTCACACTGCTGTGCAATGAATTTTCAGAGTTCTTCGTCTTAAAAAACAAAAACTCTATACCCATTAAACAATGTTACACTTTTCTTAAGCTCAATACTTATAACAGAATAAAACATAATTTTAAAATCTAATTCTTCAGCATATTTTTCTCAACTTTCCTATAATCTAAAATTCCAATTTACCATATTGATATATCCAACATCTATAAAAATGTTAATTTTGCTTTATCTTCACCAAATATAATAAAAACTAAGATTCAATACCAAAACTACAGTCACCCCAAAATATCATTTATTTTATGCTCTAGTAAGGGGTAGAGCTATAACTAAGGAATGGGTTCAGCTCCTTCAAATCAACATTTGATGTTCACAACATTTTCTCTAATCATATCAAAATATTGCACTACATTTCTAAACACAACAGAAATAATTCTTTTAGTATATACACGTAAATTTAAAGACTTTAATTGGTTTTTATTTGTGGGAAGAAAAGAGGAGACTAGAAAAACTAGCCCAGTTAACTGGTGGCCACAGATACAAGATAGAGAAACTAACACTAGGCATCCCAGCTTATTTTGCCTGCAAAATGAGGGATTTTCCTTTAAGAATAAAATTCAACCTAAGTTAACTGGAAAGGAGAGTTGATTATTTCGAATTTTGCTTAATAGATATTTCATAAATCTTTAATCAATTCAGTCACATTTAATCACTCTTTAGGCCAATTCTCCAATACAAATGTTGTACATTCATCCCTTCTACTAGCTTTCAGGCACTTCCTCGGTCTAATTCCTATTCACATAATCCTTTTCTGAAAGCTTTTTTTTCTCTCTAATCTAAAATACAGGACTTCCGTCCGCAGTGGTTAAGAATCTGCCTGCCAATGCAGGGAACACGGGTTCGATCCCTGGTGCGGGAAGATCCCACATGCTGCGGAGCAACTAAGCCCGTGTGCCACAAGTACTGAGCCTGCGCACTAGAGCCTGTGAGCCACAACTATTAAGCTCACATGCCACAACTATTGAAGCCCGTGCGCCTAGAGCCCATGCTCCACAACAAGAGAAGCCACCACACTGAGAAGCCCGTGCAACACATCCAAAGAGTAGCCCCTGCTCGCCACAACTAGAGAAAGCCTATGCGCAGCAAGGAAGACCCATCACAGCCAATAAATAAATGAATAAATAATTTTTTTTAAAAAAGTGTGGTGTATATACCATTCTATTAATCTAAAAAATGATAATAAAAAATAAAATAAAATATAAAGAAGGATTAGTACAAGAGGTTCCTATTAGCCTAACTATTGTATCTTCAAAATCAAACTCACTTGAATCACTGGGTAAGTTATTTAATGTGCTGTGCCTCGGTTTCCTCATCTGCCAAAACAGGATAAAAAATGTCTAGCACTCTATGACTGGAGCACAGTAGCTGGTGAATTATTGAATGGAAGAATGAATAACTCATAAAGTTGTTAAATATTAAATAAGGAAGTGTATGTAAAGCACTTAGCACACTGCCAGGCACACTGAAAGCTCACATTAAACAGAAGTTGCTGCCACCATCAAAATCTTCAGTGCATCCCCATTACCCACAAATTCCAATTTAAGCCTTTCTGCCCTGTTTTTGAAAGAAGCCTTATTAAATAAGCCTTACTGTATCTCACCAATTTAAGCTCCATACAAGCATTCCCACTAAAATCAAATCGTTTTCTCTCTTCCACAAAGAAACCAAGCTTATTTCTGAAGTCTTAGACCTTCATTCATAACTACTCTCTCCCTGGAACATTTTTCATCATCCCTTGCCCAGTCAAATATCAAATTCTTTAGTTCATATCCCTTCTAGCCCAGGAAGCTGCCCAACCATTCATGCTTTTACTCATTTCTCCTTTTATCTAAAACCCTCACACTCATAGTTATTATTCTGTATTATGTGCTACTGTCTACTTTTTATGAGTAATCTGCAAATTACACTGTAGCTTTTACTTCCACTTCCCTTAGCCATCCTCAAAGCAAGTGTGTGGTTATTTCTACTGTATAAACTGACTGATCTAAACTGTTAACAGCGGCTATTTCTGGATAAGATTATGAATGATAATCATCTTTTTATTCTTTCTTAGTTTCCAAATAATTCATACCCCAAAAAATACATTTATCTGGCTTTCTGTGACTCAGAAATCTTACAATGCTATTTCAACAGATACATAGTGAAAAACTCATGATCCTAAGATCCTACAATATCTTCTGAAAAACAAACAAACAAGCAAGCATACATACCTACGTCAGCAGAATTTTAAAAAACTTCATTTTCTGTATTATAGTTCTTAAAAAAAAATCCGTGGTTCACATTAGTATCCTGGGTAACCCTATTATTGATGGGCAGGGTATTTTCTAATTAACTAGAAGTTCAATGTTTCTCACTGTTTTTTCAGTGAGAAACATAATAACAACTGATAATAACTTTATGCTCAAAACATAGAACTTTCTATTACAAAACCGAAGGGACACTGTCAATGTATTTGAATATATTTGAAACACCAAATATAATTTTTAAAAATTCTTACCTAATCCTTTTTGTCCTGGATTCTTTGCAAAATTAAAAGTAAACTGGTAAAAATCCTTAAATCGTCCTGGTTCTTTCAATTCTTGTTCCATCTTGGGTATCTGGGCCTTTAGTTTTTCTATGCTGTCACATCTATATTATAAAATTAAGTTTATAAAAGATAAACTTTTTCACTATAAATTAAGAACTTATTTATTCCTACAACAGTTTATTTCATAGAACCTCTTTTTAAAAACTCCATTAAAATTTCATCTTTTTACATTACATAAACAAGTATGGGATTAGCTGGAGGAAGAAAAGATCCGGGGTGATTAAATGTTAGAAGTAATTACTATTTTGAAAAGAAATGGGCTATTACTTTTAATCATGTGACTCACTGGACTGCCAACACACCCAAATTGTAGAAGTCAGCTGTAGTGAACAGATGAGAATGTACACTAATCAGCTTTACAATCATCAGTTTAAACTGTAGTAGATATTCCTTACATGGTTAATAAATCACACGTCTAGCTTCCAAACAAATTGAAAGCATAGTGTCTTGGCTAGGTGAGGAAACAAGCATTCCTCTTGAAAACTTACTTCTTGTTATATGCAAAAGTACAATAAACATCAGCTGAGCCCCCTACCATCTCCAACTGAAGTTATCTCAAATCAATATTAAGGTTTTTCTGCATGTGCAAAGCATTCAATCTCCCAGGAGCTGAAAGGGTTCAAGTACCAAGTCCTACTTTCCACATAACAGCCTTAAAGGTAGAGTCTTCTTTTATAAATTCCACAAACCAATCATTCCACTTTTTTTCCTTCAAATAATTTTTCTTTTATTTTCCTTCCATGCCTCCCAGATTATTAATTTGTAAATTAAAGTTTTGATTTGGAAGTTCATTACACTTCAACAAACTCACTTTTAAATGGAGGAGAAAGGGTTCTAATGAAACTCATCCTAGCATAGAAAATTCCAGCAAGTTTAGGATAAGGCTGGCTTTGGCTGTGGAACATAGGGTCCAGGCCAGTTATTAATTTATTGTCTCTCGGCTTTAAACTCACCCTTCTTTGCCCTATTTTGTGACTATCTGCAGTGGACTACAAATTCTGAGACTTCATTTTTCTTGCCAGCTGGCCCATTGTTAGGTTATACCAAGAAAGGGCGATGAAAGGCTAGAAGGGGCCATAGGAACTTTTCTTATCCCAGGCTGTTTTCTGCAGAAAGCAAGGGTTTCAGCGGGCTGGGAGGTCCCAGCAGGGTTCACCAGTGGTGGCAACCTGCATGGCTCTGCAGCAAGCACCCCTAGCTAACTTCTCCTCCACCAGAGACTCAGGCAAGGCAGGCAGCATGTTCCTGCAGCAGCTACGCACTGTCTTCTGGGGTCGGAATCTCAGCCTTGTGGGGATCCTCTTAAGTGTCTAGGCTGCTTCCTTGTTTCCTTCCCTCAGGTCCAGGAGTGGTGGCAGCTTCTTGCAACTGCCACGTTTGTAACAGAGTTTTCTTTTACCCCATTTACACAATAAAACAATTTTTTAAATTTACCCTGTTCAAAGTACTGGTATGGTTTGTCTGTCTTGCCTGTACCCTGACTGATTACAATGTGCCTCAGGGTCAAGAAGCAGAATGCCTGAGTTCAAATCGTGGCTTTAATACTACCTAACTCTCTAGTTTCTCTGTACCTCCATTTTCTCATCTCTAAAATACAGGTATAAACACTAGTTCTCTCACAAAACTGTTGTGAAGTGGTAGGTGAAGTACTTAGCATGGTTTCTGAAATAAAATAAATGTTCAACAAATGTTTAGCTATTATTATTCAAAAGCACCCGCTGAAACAGAAAGGGCAGCCTGTTACCCATCCACAGACTGAATACTTTTGGAGGCTCATTAAATATAGACAACTAGAGGCCACAGGTAAAACTTCTATGACTTTTCAGGCCATTTATACCAAGACATTCAGCTAATCAGTTGTCAAGGCTTATGTAGAACAAAAAGTGATTAGTAACTTCCAAGATTTTAAATTCTAGGCGTTTGTTTATAACTTCAGAGTTCATTGCCTTGCACTAGGAAATAACTTAAAACTTGCTCATTTCACTTATCCATGTAAAACACTAAAGCACAGTAATTTTAATACTAGTCAATCTCCCTTAGAAACAAATGATAAAGCATAATGCAAACAGAATAGGTTGTACGAACTACACAGATAACTTGACATGGGAAGGAACTAGCATATTAGCCCATTTCTATTTATAGCAATGTTTGGGGGCACAAATGTCAGTTCCACAGTAATTCTCATTGTGATGTACCTAATTTCCTATGGTAATTATACACTCACCCTAATTCTGTCATGCCGTCCATGAACTCTTGTTTGGAGAACTCACACTGTGTTGCTGCTCTGAACTTCCACGCAATGATCAACACACTAATGCTGGCTGGATCGAGTGCCAGGTCATCACAGAACTGCTGTATACCATCTATTCCAATTTTATTTTCATCTTGAGGATCTTTAAAAACAACAGTGCAATATGAAACTAGTGCCATACTTTACTACACTATTTCTGAAACTGAGAAAGGTAATGGTTTATGTTCAATTTTTTTAAATGGTCACAATAGACCAAAACTATGAAGCAATATTGCTCTAACAGATATTTTCCCCTGTAATATGTAAAGCCACTTTGCCCTTGAAACAGCATTAAGATAAACAGCAGGATATATATCCAGATAGGCACCTGATTTTTAAACATCTCATTTATTCATATGAAAGAAGTCCCATACTTATTACACACATTCAGAAAATCAGACATTCCAGGGCAGGGATAGAGAACACAGACATAGAGAAGGGACATGTGGACACAGGGCAGGAAGCGGAGAGTGGGATGAATTGGGAGATTAGGATTGACATATAAAATACCATGTGTAAAACAGATTGCAAGTGGGAACCTGCTGTATAGCACAGGAAGCTCAGCTCATGCACTGTAATGACCTAGATGGGTGGGATGGGGGGGGGGGAGGCGGGGGAGTGGGAGGGAGGTCCAAGAGGGAGGGGATATATGCTAAAATGAAAAAGAAGTGCATGAACAACAACAAAAAAAGAAAATCAGACATTCCTATGTAAGGATAAAGGTTTTTTACTGAAAATAGCCACATTTTACAGTAGCATTCTCAACAGTATTATACACAGAAATCCTTTTTTTCTTCAAGTTCTTTTCACTACAGAAATCACTTCTTAAATATCAGAAAAACCATAAACTCTGCAATTCAATTCTAAGCACAATACAAACATCTGTTGCTCAAATTGAAGAATAAAACCCCCCAACTACCAATATTTACTTTTCAGACAGCAAAAATTTAAATTCAAATACAAGGAGAAAGAGGCACATATATTGTTGTCACATGTGATATGCTAACATCTCTAGGAATAAAAAATGTGCACATCCTTTGACTCTGGGGCATGAACTATACATAAAACATAATATGCTTTTGGAAAAAATGTGAAAGAAATTCTGTAGATATATTTCTGCATAAACATAAAAGACATAGAAAGTTGGACACCAGGCTATTAAAAATTGGTTCCCTCAGGAAAATAAATTAGGAAAAGATGGAGAAACGATTAACTTTTTCTTCACTCAATCTATTACATATTGTTAAAAGTGTATATTACTTTATAATTATTTAAAGATTATTGATAAAAGTGTATATTACTTTATAATCATTTAAAGGTTATTAAAATTATTAGGCAGGTTTTCTTAAAATGGGTTCAGCTGAGTTTTATGAAAAGAGGAAAGAAACCTAGTGCCTCGGCCCCCATTCTCAAATTGGATCACAGAGGAGGAAAAAGGAGGGGAGGGATAAAGGGGGAGAAAATAAAGACATCAAGAGGAAATTTTAGCGATAGGAGGAAAATAATTTTTCAGATTTCCCAAAGTAATTTCTAAGATCTAAAGAGCTGCTGGACATATCCACCCAATTAAAGTTTTCGGTATCATTTGATTTCTCACAAGAAGCATGTAACTCTGGAAAATTTGGCTCAAAATATTTAAAGTCACAAGCAAATACTCACCTTTGTATCTATTGTACAGTTGTTCTAACTTCTTCCTGTCCAATGATCCTTTTACACTCTCTCGTACATAAAGTTCAGGATTTTGGAAAAAATTGTCTGTTGCAACATCTAACTTCCAGTCATTTTGAGACAGACAACTTACTGCTGTTTTTTCACTAGATTGTGTGAAGATCATAAACTGACGAACTTTATCCTTCTGCGATGATTTCAACTTGTTCTATTGAAACCAGAAAATCAACTGAAACTCTGTGTAACATCATAAAAGACTAAGTATTTCTATATTGCGGACTAAATCATCTTTAGCAATACTTTTTCCTCATAAAACATTAAAACATTTAGCTCAAGACTTATTTTTGATTAATCAGAAAGACAAATTTTTAAAAAATCTAAAACATAAAATTAGTATCATTTTAGAAAAGAAACTAGGACAGAGACAAGAGACGTTCACCCACCCTGCATTTCTCCTAAAAGGGGGTCTCGGGAGTTCTACAGAGCTATAGAAGGGAAGCAGAGCTACTCTCAAAATCTTAACCGACCACAAAGCTCTAAGGGATGCGTAAGGCGTGGTGAGGAAGAAGGTGACATTATTTAGCCAGTCAGAACAGTCAAGTGACCCTGAGGAACAATGAGATTAACAGGTATTTGTTAGAGTCCTAAAACCCATTATAAATTTATGGATATGGGGTACAATTCTCCCCAACCTCACTCCTCAGCCCACCCCCTTGTTCTCTTGATGTTTTTCACCAAATGTGAGAAAGCAACAGAATATGAGTACTCTAGATTTCTCCTTGCAGTGTTCAGGAACCAAGATAATTATCAATAGAATTTCCTCATATTTTCAGTCAAATCAGAAGCAGTGAAACATTAACAAGTACCCTGCAACCTTCCCACCAAGGTAATTTTTAACAGAATTCTTCTTTACCCTGAAAGAATCACCTCTTTTCCTTAGCCTGAACCTAGCAGACGTTCTCTCTAGCCAGCCTCTCTACTGGTAATGACCTTCTCTCACTGGCCTTGTGTTGACACGTATTCATTTCTCATCGGACCTGAGCCCTAAGCAAAATGAAGCAAGGCAATCAGGCCCTCCGCTCTCTCCCAGTATCAAGGGCTATTTTCTTTCACTCCTCTCACCCAAGCTGGTCTCCTGTGCAACTTCAGCCTCGCCACTATTACTCTCCCCTCTCGCAAGTCCTCATACCATCTCTCAGCAAAATACTTGGGTTCCTCCTTAGCTATTATTGTAAATGAAGGAAAAAACATGTGAGTAGGGCACACATTAATAGTGTTCTGTGGTTTAAGCAACACATCTGAGAACCCCAGCATTTTTGATCTGGCCCAAACTGACAGATCAAAAACCTCAACCACCTGATTGTACAGATGAGGGAACAGATCCCAAAGGTTAAGGAATTTGTTAAAAAAAAAAAAATCACCCAAATTATTATTAGTAGAAATAGGACAAGAACAGAAAGATCTTATGAATCTGAGTTTTAGTAATCTTTCCAAAAACCACACTGCCTGCTGTACATATTTATAAACCTTTTGAGATTTTCAGGAAAAAGACTGCCAAAGATATAAATATCTCTACCTATCTATCACAAAGTAAAAATAAGACTATGCAAAATCAAATACGAAAACCAACCCTATCTTTTATACCCTAGAGTCTAACCTGTCAGCCATACTCTTCTCTCTCTATAAATAAGAGGATGAGTCAAAAATCATCCACACTCTGGCTGTAGTGTTTATTTTAATTAACTTTTAGAAAAGACAAATACATCATTTTTCGACATAATCTCCTTGCTTCTCAATACACTTCGTCCTTCTGTCAACAAGCTTTCGTATTCCCTCACTAAAACATGTTTTAGGCTGGGCTGTGAGCCACAAATGCACTGCTGTCTTCACTTTTTCATCAGAAGTGAATCTGGCTCCTTCTTGATGGCTAACACTTGTGCGACCTTCCTTGAACTTCTCTATCCATTCATACACACTTCTTCACGACAAAACACTTTCTCCATACTGCGCACAAGTCTTCAGTAAATAAAGGCACCAGCTACACCCTCAGACCACAAAAAAACGAATCACTGCACGTTGCTCTTCTTTCACGGAAATCACAAGTGAGGCATCCATTTTTGCTCACACCGTAGTTACAAATGAATTGATGGAACACATAAACACCTGCACACCAGTGACTGGGGAGACAGTTGCCTTGAATGGAAAGCTCTGATAAGACACTGCGGCCAACAGTTTTCACATAACCGGAGTGTGGATAATTTTTGATTCACCCTTGTATGTTATTGCTTAGGATTACAGATTAAAATCTCAACCTCTGTTCTCCATTAAAATTGAGACACTATAAATTCACTAACCTCTTGTTCCTTCACAAATAACTCTACCACTTCTGGATACCAGATAAAATATCTAGGAGTCTTCCCTCTTGAAAAGTATCTCCTGAAGATATTATTCAATTGCAACAAACTCACAATGAAATCAAATGCCAAGGAAGATACCTGTCTTAATATACTGTTTAACTAAAAGGAAACCACTTTGATTTCAACTTTTGTTACTGAAAGTTACTTTTAAAATCAGTATAAAATCAATTTCTAAGAGATATACATAAGAGATACCGCATCTAAGAGATATAGCATACTGACTATGTTTTAATCCTTTGAGGAACAGGGAAGTACCTGAGGGTCACTATAATCCCCTCATTATAACCATACAAAGTGTTGGAGATTAACCCAGAAGTATAACAACTACAGGCACAACCTAGAAATTACTTTTTTAATTAAACCTGATATAACTTCTCTGTATAAGCTTTTTCCATTCTCCTAAAAGTGAGAGGCAGCAAAACAATCAGAATTATTGGGGGTTTTATCATACAGTATTAAGTCCAGTGTCGTTCCCTGAAGCTTGAATCAGTTTTGTTGAAGAGAGGGAGGAAAAACACAGTTTAAGTCACTTCTGCAAGCCAAAAAGAGTTGTTTGCTCTACTAATGACTTCCTGTCGGAAAGCAAGATATTAGAAAATTGGGGAGGACACAAAGACAAAAAAGTCTTATCCATAAAAACTAATAACAAAATTATTTAAGTGAATTAACTCCATTTCATATCTTATCTGAAATAAAAGCACATGTAATAAATAATGTCTATGTATATGCAAATAGAAGCTATTTTAATCGCTGTAAATTTCCAGTATATGGGGCAATATCAATATATTTTAAGAAAAAAGGTTGCAGCTACCCATTTCCAACACCATAGAGGCTGAGTGATACCTCGCAGAGAACTGATAGTATGAGCTCCTGCTCGGCCAAGTGGTAATAAGCAATTCCATTCCTGCAAAGTCTGATAAGTACCCTCCCCTTTCTTGTACTTATAATGCACCCTGACCATTTCTCCGTCAGCTCTCTTAATACTTACTCTCCTACTAGAGAGGATGTACTCAATTCTGTAGTCCCAAAGGTTGTCCGAAAGGAAAGCTGGAGTGGGCTACAGACCTGCCCTTTTCCCAAGCCTATTCAGGAGAGCTACAACATTCCCACCGCCTTTTCCCAGGCTGTAAGAGGGCACCAGGCAAGGTGTCCTGATCTTCAGAGTACAGCTCAAAGGTTTACATTTCTATCAACTTAAGGAAGGGAAAAAGGATATCTAGACAGTAAAGAATTATTTTTTAGCGGATGAGACGGTGGATAGAAAACTGAGGTGGAAGAAAAAACAGATGGGCTGTCTCTATTTCTGCTACACACCCAGTGCATATCTTCCTAAGAGCAAAACACACGACAAGCCCACTGATTCAGCACTCAAACGCAGTACACATTACTTAAGGCTCACTTGGAAGGAACAAACGAGAGTGGTCATCAGATAAGATTAGGCAATACAATCTTTAGGATCCAATATAAAATCTAGAGATTATCAAACTTTCAAGGAAATTCAATATCAGTAAGTGTGTAAAATGTACAAAATACAGACTATATCCTGATTATTTATAATTCTAGCAAAAAAGAGGGGAAGGAGAACGGAAGAAGGGAGAAAAGAGGGGGAGGGAGAATGAGAGGGAAAGCTAATAATAATTGTATCAAAGATTACCAAAGTTAGAAATACTATTATTACTATAATCTGAACAGTAAAAAGCACCTACTTACTCATCTTTCAAAAAAAAAAAATCTGGTTATCAATATATAGTTTAATACTTAAATCTAGCATGCTTGCAATTTTTTTCCACTCGAAATTTAAGAATCACATTTAAAATAACAGTTTATCTGGAAAAAAAAAAAGACAAATATGTTGGATGTAGCCAATTATCATACAGCCAAGTGTATGACCACTGAACTCACAAAGTCTATTGTGATAGAAGAAGAGGGATTCAGAAAAGCTCTATAAGAAAAAATAAGAAAAAATAACGATCATAGTTACAAAATTCCTCTTAAGTATTTGCATCAAGAAAAACAATGAACATGGAAAATTATTTTCTAGTTAACTAAGTTCTAACAGTTTCAAAATAAAAATAATTGTAATGGGTAACATTTTTAAAAGCAAAAAATTAAGATTCATTTTATTTCTATTGTCCTAAATAGAATCTCAACCTTAAGTTTCAATCTCTCACCCTTAAGTTTCAAATTCAGTCTAAACTCCAGAAAGAAAGACACCAAAGCCTTTATATTTTTAAAGGAATTAATTTCCTAACTCAATTCTAGTTATCTCAGGATTTGATGAATCTCACAAAAGACAATGGTCTAAAAAATCAATGTGATGATCACCCATAACTTCCATCAAAAGCCCTGTATGTTGTTCTCGTGTTTACCATATGATTAACAGTTTTTTAACTTCACCTGAAATTTAGATATGCTGGTTTAAGTTCAAAAAATCATACTTTCCATATATGATACACAGTATTCAGCAGATATAGCCAAATGTTACCAATATTCCAAACGACTCACCTTATAAAAGGCCTTCTCACAGATTATGGTCTGAAGTCAAAAGTACAAGAAAAATCAATTCAACTAACCAGACTACCTACTCCTAGAGAAGACTTTCACCTAGGGGCAAAGTTCTACCAGAAAGCCAGGCTAAGAGTCTAAACAGGAGTACCTAGAAATTCTCTTCCCTTCTACTAGAAACAGAGAGGTGAAGACTGCAGACTTTCAAATCAGACTGGCAAGATTTTAATCCCACCTGTGCCTCTTAACGGCTGTGTAATTTTAGGAAAATTAATCTCTGTGCTTCAATTTCTTCATTTGTAAACAGGGTGTGAAGGTTATCTGAACTAATTCAAGTTAAACTCTTAGAACTGTAACTAGCACATAGTAAGGACTCCTTACAAGTCCACGAAAAATATACTCCAGAGAAAAAAGTAATTTTATGTAAATAAGATAGTAAGAAAGAACAACCACCTCCATAATCAGAACACTGGCAGCTAACAATTATATGAGCTCCTACTATGTGCCAACTCTGTGTTAGGTATTTAATTATTAACAATTCTGCAAGGTGCTTATCATTGATTCTGTTTTACCAATGAGGAAATCAAGCCTCAGAGCTCATTTTATCTAAAGACAGACTTATCCAAAAAGTTGCAGAGCCAGAAATGAAACCCTGGTGCCTGGCTTCAAGGCATACAGCTCTTCCATTTATTCTAAACTGTTGTCAAGTGAGAGAGAAAACAAAAAAGGCAAAAATGCAACCACTGAGTACTTATTGTGTGCACTGGGGGGGAGAGGGGAATTGTGAACAGTATTTCTTCACCTATTTTTATGGAAAAGTTAAATCAGTAATCAATTGAACCTTTCCCTTTCAAATGTAAACTATTTGCATTTTGACTAAAAGTTGCACATTAAGCATTCCCTTACTAAATAACTAAAAGACTAATTTAGGAATAGAACTTCCTTTTAGAGTTTTTTGGGAAGGGGGAAGGGGCGAAGAGGTGGATTGGTTATTTTTAAGACAAGTAATTCATCAGGAAGAAAAAAAATGTGTTTATACTGCTGTCATAGTCTATTTTTAAAGAGACGCCACAATCTATAGCTTTAACTACACAGAGGTGGAAAATTAGGGGCACTGAAAGTCAGGGTTTCCTTTTCTAATGAGAAGGCTTGAAACTCAGAGGAAAAAAAACATGTACCAGTTATAACCAGAAAATATAAGCAAATGTGTACAATTTTGAATATTAAGCAAAACAAAAACAAAAACCCAAACCCTCAGTATTCATGTAAATTATAATCTGCAGTTTAGAACAGTTACTTATGGTAGGCCTGTGGCTCTCACCATTCATCCATAAACTTCCTGCACTTTGAATGACAGGTGAAATGAACTCTTTTTTTGAGAGGACCTGCACTACTTCTAAGTCAAAAGTGAAATAATATACTATACTACGTAATCACTGTACTCAATGTTTTATATAACAGTAATTCACCTGAAAAAGTATTTCAGAAGTATACTTGTAAGATTCAAACTGGTTTTGTACGTTTTTAAAGGATTTTCCTCGAGTTTTAAAATATATTCCATTAATGAAAATTTAAAGGATTTTCTCCTCCCATCCTCAGAATTATATTTCAAAAGATAACTACTACTGTAAATGGAATAAATGTTTTGATTCTGGTTTAGAGGAGACTGTTTTGACTATTAAAAAGTTATGTTTGCTAATTCCTGATTATCTTTGATAATGGGATAGAAATACCCTCCTTAGAATACTTGTGTTAGCCATCATATTTCAACTGATTCTCCCAAACTTACTGCTTGAACATCTAACAAGTAGTCAAGGTAGCTAATTAAAATTTGCTCCTCCTCTCCATAAACATCTTTTCTAAAGAAATCTTGAATTAACAAAAAGATTACCGAGGTGAAAACAAAGGAACAACAACAAAAAGAATTAAATGATATTTTTAAAGTTCCACAGTTAAAGAACTTATAATAATTACTAGCATTCAACAGTCATGCGTATTTGTTTCATAAAGGGAAATAAATGATCCCTTGAAAAGTGAAATCTCCTAATTCTAAGATTTGGTATCTACTCAAATCCTAAATTCAGAAACATTAAAATCCTGTGAATAACAAATAAGTGCTTTAAATGTTTACTGAAATAAAAATATCCTAATATAACAAAGGAATGGGCCATGTACTTCAACTTAATCTGTTGCTGAACACTATGTTCAGTGTTGAAGGATTCGAAAGTGTAATGCAATAGAATTCTTTAGCAAAGAACTGTTTAAAAGTAAATCTCTTAAAATTTTACAATGCAAATAAGCAGCCTAATCACTCCAAATGATTAGGTATGAATTATATAAAATGGATTCAACAAAGTGATGAAAGACACTTCAATGTCATTTTCCCCTTCTGTTCTTGCTTTTTCTCAGGTGGGGGTATACACCCAAAGTGACTAGGTAAACTAGATAGTCAGCAGGTTATTCAAGAGCTTGTTTGTGTCCACAAAGCAACTGAATCCTGTTTGGAACTATCTCTCTTCATCAAATGTCATGGCTAATACTATCACAACCTGAACAACACACACTCAAATTTAAAAGAGGGCTTTCTCACAGATTTTTATTATGCTTGACCTAACCTATGAAGCCATAATCAAAAGAGCTCCTTGACTCAAATGAGCTCAGCTCTTTTAAAACTTAAAACAAAAAAATGCACCATCACAAGTTAATTTTACTTTCAACCTTTTTACCATATGTATCAAAACAGTTCTAATTTTTCAATTACTTAAATGTTTACATCAGATGATCTGATTTGATATGGAAACAACTAGGTCACTATTCAATATAAGGAAGAAACCAGAGTGAAACCAATTAAAAATTCCTCACCTATATGGAAAGGGTGCTTGCTGGGTTTAAAAAAAAAAAAAAGAGGAAGGGTAAAGTGTGTAACCAGAGACCAGGCTTCTAATCCCTGCTCTGTCATATACAAGCGCTTTACCTTGGTCATTTCTTTAGAGATGCTAAACCTCCTTTTTCAGATATGTCAAAAGGAGGTAGCAATACTTATCTCACAAGTTGGAGTGGAGATAAAACAGTTGTGAATTGTCTGACTAGCAGATAGTATGGTCTCAATAAACATTAGTGTTCTTTCTCCCCAAAGGACCAGTTTTTTGCATACAGTCATTAAGCGACATGCAAACTACCAGAACATACTGAAAAGCAATCTACAAAAGAGAATGTGCTGTGTTGTTTTTATTAACTAACATGGCTAGGTAAACTTGATGTTCAACTAGTTTTTACTGAATACTGGACAGTCATCTTAATCAGAATTCAAAAACTCTGCACACAGAAGCTGCATTTCTGGTTGTCTTTAAAAACTACCTTGAAAATAATTATCTATAATATAATTTTAATAGGACACTGAGACAGTAGAAACAAGGTCTATCCTACCACTCAGAATGCTTCACCAACTTCCTATTTCTCTTCGAGTAAAAACACAATATCCTTACAATGCCCACCCATGCCCATCTCCACTCCTTACCACTCAAACCTCATCTACTCCAATGCCCATCATGCCTCTCTCCCCCATCACACTACTCCAGCCACACTGGGCTCACTGTTCCTCAAACTGTCTCTGACCACATTTCTGCATGGCTTACTCCTTCATCTCCTAGTCAGCTCAAAATCCACTTTATCAGTGGTGCAAACACCATTTTGCAACCCCAATTCCACTGCTTCCCAACACTCCCAATTCCCCTCCCTAACACTGCTTTTCTCCCATATAGCACTTAACACCTTCTAACATGTTAAGGAAGAAAAATATATACTATGTTTATTATTTGTCTCTCGCTACTACAATGTAACCCTCACCAGGGCAGGGATTTTTATCTTTTCAGTGGGGGGGTGTTAGATAGACAGACAGATAGATATAAAATATATGTTTGTGTATATCCATATCCCCAGTGCCTAGAAAAGTGCCTGGCACACAGCAGGCATTTAAGAAATAATTATTAAAATTAATTAATGCCCTCCCTTAATTTACTTATGTATATGCAAAACAATATGAAATAAGTTCTACAGAGACAACAATGAACAGGCCTACATTAATCTCGACTTACAAAGTCTGATATTTGTTGAAAATATAATCTTGAATTTCAAAGCCCACACTTTTTTTAAAAAAACATTAAAAACAGTAAATTAACATCATTAATCATTAATTTGCATTTTAACATTTTCATTAATAACACTTGGGCTTCCCTCTGTTTAAATGAGTAAGCTAATTTCCAATCCAATTTTCAACCATTTCTCTAGATTTCATGTGAGTTAAAAGATTACATGTACCACAAATACTGAGGGAAATAGTAAAATCAGGAAAAGTTAGTTTCAGTTCTGCAACTAACAATTTTGCAAACTTGAACCTCAAAACCTCCTTGACCCTCAATTTCTTCTTCTGTAAAAGGGAAGAGGAGTAAATTAGATGATCTCTGAAGCCATTTCAGGTCTAAGAATTCTATAATGCTGTGAGTCTAGTAAGTTACACAGCCTACAAACTTCTCACACATCTAAGAAAAATCATTAAAATCAAAATTTTTAGCTGAATGTAATTTTAGAAATCATCAAATCCTGTCCTCTTAGAAATAAGAAAACAAGCCAGAAATCGAACACTTTTAAAAAGATTTTCAGGGATAACAGAACATTGTCTAGTTTTGGAGTTATTTTTGGCCTTTCTGTGTGGATGTCAGGTAGGTTAAATGAACAATTTTTTTCAGATATCAAAAAATATTCAGATATTAAAAAAAAATTCAGATATCCCATCATTTTAATTTGACCCAGAACTGACAATATAACATGTGCTCTGGAAATGGGCTGCATTACACACACCAAAAAACATTAGCCCAAAAATTGTATCAAGAAATAATTATAAGTAAAATAAATTTACAAGGAAAACTTAACCAAGACAATTCTAGTCCCACGATCTGAGTTCAGCCACAAAAAGTGTTTTAAATTAGTGATATCTTGTCATTACTGGTGTAATTAAATGTTATGGCTAGGTTCCAAAACTAGCTAATTCAGTAGTAAAAAAGGATAGCAGCTTACAGTCTCCAATACGAGCTGAACTCTTATATGAACCACATGAATCCCGAATTCGTGAACAGGTAATGAGTATTACCAACACCTTGGATTCCAGAGGATGAAGCTGATTGCAGACTATTAAGAACAGAACACATTTCAATGCCCTCACAGAGTGTTTACCAGGGAATTACATTTCATTACTTCAAGCATACTCTTACAAGCCAAGAGTCTGGAAACTTTAGAAGTAATGTCTATGGCCGTCAAAATGCTTAGGAAATTGTAAACTGTTTAGCTGCCCCGGTGGATCTTTGAACACTGTAATATCAACCTAAGCATTAACCTGTACTTTATGGCAAAGTTCTCTTACAAATACAAACAGTAAACTTTCATGGAACTTACCACAGAACCCAAGTCTTGAGTATATGGCAAACTAAACCACATATCCATACATAACACCAAAATTCTGGCAAGTTGGAGGCTGAGACTAGATAAGTGTCATTCAACAGAAATAAGATCAACTAAAAACAAAGACACTGGGGCATTCCCTTAACACAGACACACACACATACACCCTCCTCAAAGAGGCCTTTATGTTCCGCATGAGCAAAAGGACAACAATATCATTTCTACTATCTACTCATACAGTAACCTGCATGGAATTCAACTCATGCTCAGACTATAACGCCAAACATCGCTTCTGAAAAACAAAAAGTCCAGGAGTCAGGTACAGAATTAGCAAACCTTGAATACCACGCCTTCAAGCCTGTAAGACATCTTCCAAACAAAAAAGGAGAGGGGACTAACTTGACAGACTGTTTTTTAAAAATCATAAATGGTTTTTAACTGGCCTAATAAAGCAGTTACTCCTCCCATCCCAAGGAAATAAAATACGTGCTCAAAAGGTAGCAAGGCTGTTTCTCCTAATTTTCTGAAACGAGAACAGGTTGCACTTCCGTACTCCCCCCTCCCCCCACGTCCCCCAAGCTCAGCGGTCTCCCATGTTCTCCGTAGAGAGGTAAATATAACCTCCACCAACTGGCCAGTGAAACTCCCATTTTCCAAGAGCACGGGACGCAACTTAGAGGTGATGGAGAAAGGAAGAGGGCTATTACCCCGCCCCGAGCAAAGCTGCCTGGAGACTTGAGGGGTGTTGGAACCTGAGCGCAGGAGGGAGAGGAGCGCCGGGAAAGTCTTCCCTCCTCCCCGGCGGGGCGGAGGGGAAGCCCCGGCTCCGGGAGGGGGGGGGGAGGCTCCTCACCCGGAACCCCGGACCCCGGTCCCCGGCCAGACACAATGGAGCCGGCGTGGGGGCCGGGCAGGGACGGGGCCGTTGCCCCATCCCCTCCCCCCGCCCCAACGCCTCCCCCCGCCGCGCCGGGCCCAGCGAGGGGCACCGGGGGCCGCTCCCCGCGCCCCAAACTCCCCGGGGCTCCCGACTAGGCCCGGCCCCGCTCCGCCTCCTCGGCTCTCGCGTAGCGGCGGCGCCCGGGCGGGAAGGGGCGAAGGAGGAAGGCAGAGGCGGGGAGGAGAGCCCCGCCGGGGAGCGGGACGGAGGCCGCGGGCCGAAGCCCGGAGCGGCGGGGTCGCCGCGGGGCGGAGGGCGGCCGGGGCGGGGGTGCGCGGCTGCGCCGGCCCCCAGCCGGCGGGGCGGGCGGCCGCAGTGCCTCACCATGTTGGTGTCCTCCAGGCCTCTCCCCTCCTCCTCCGGCTCCGCAGCGAATGGACGGCGGCGGCGGCGGCGGCTCCTCTCACGGGCTCGCCGGGCTCCCGCTCATGCGCAGTGCGGGGCGGCCCCGGCGCGGCCCGAGGAGGCAGCCCCGGGCCTCCGGGAGGCGGAGGGACTGGGGCGGACGGCGGGCACCCTGCGCGGGGCTTCCCCCGGGCGCGGGGGTCCCCCGGGGCGGGGGGCGCGGGCGGGGCGGGGCGGGGGGCGACGCACGCGCTGCGCGCGCCGACATCCTCCCGCCGCGCCCGGCGGTCTCCGGCCGGTGGGGGGCCAAGGGGCACCACCTCCGCTTCCTACGCGCTCCTTCCGCCGGCGGGGGCCGTATCTACGCCGTCTCGAGAAGGGGAAGAGGGGTGGCGGATAACTTGAGTAGCTGGGGGCAACTGGAAGGGCTAGGACTGAGCCGCTAGATGCGTCCAAACCACCCCTCCCCATCAATACCAAAAAAAAAAGAAGAAGAAAATAGTAAAAACACCTCCACCCCCAACTGTTTTCTTCTCCCAGTCCAGCATCTGGACTGCATCAGGTCCCCCACGTGGGCATTCCAGAAGAGACCTTAGACTAGCCATGTGGGAGCCGGAATGCCCTTTAGAATGGCAGACCTATGTCCATAGGAAGACCAGTGGGATGGCCCTAGGGCTCCAGGCAAGGAGGATTGAGGATTCATGCCACACTGGTGGCGGATATCAGCGCCTGCTGCTTGCTCTAAATATCCGCTTAGTTCAGCCCTCCTAGGATAAGTTTTGGGAAGTAACGAACATTTTTTTTTTTTTACCGAGAGTTGATGTCAGGCTTGACCTAATCTTGGTCCTAAGTCTGGTAAGGCTGAGGGTACCCGGATTCTCTGCTGGGGATCAAGTGGACAAATATGTGCTGCGGGGAGTACAACACTCTTCGGAGTGGCCCCTGCCCTTAAGAAGTTGACTATCCAATTGAAGAGATGAGTACTTTCACACACAAAGGAAGGAAATAAGAAAGCAGGTAATAAAGCAAACATCAGAAAATCACATCTAAGACTGAGCCAGAATATCTGTGTGTTTCAGAACAGAACCAACCTGGGTGGAAGTGTTATCACCCTCACCTGTTATCACTATACTCAGCCACATCCTTTTCCCCCCCAACACTGGCATCAGCTGCCAGTGACTTCACAGCTTTGAAATTCTTATCAAAGCAACAGAATTTCTTTGGCAACTCCTGGGGACCTCCTAACACTTCTTGGAACAGTCAAGTATCAGGAGCTCCCAGGACTCTACCAAGACAGATCCCTGGCCACCACTAAGCATACATCCATTCTTTTCACCCACCTTCAATGTGTATGTATTAATGTACCAGTCTCCTTGCTAGGCTCTGGGAAAACAGCTCAGTCAGAACAGGCCAGATCTGCCTCCTGCAGCAAGCCTGAAGCTGGACCACATCCAGGGATGTTCTCCAGGAATTCACCTGGCATTTGACCTGAAATATCAACTCAAAACTAGGGTCTTAATGAAGAGGATTCACTGTATCTCTTTCCCCATACTGTTATACTTCACTGAGGTAATACCTCATGGGTTTTCTTAAGCTCTTTTTCCTAATTGCCAACTCCAGCAAACAGTTCTTAGTTCTCATTCTACTTGACTTCTCTCCTGCATTTGATCACTTCCTTCTTAAATTTCCTCTCCGTCATTTTCCATGATTCCACTTTCTTCTACATTTCTTCCTTCCTCTGTGACCACTCTCCTTTGCTGGCTTAGCTCTCTTTGGGCTTTCCAGAACCATCCCTGAATCTCTTCCTGTGTTTGAGCTGTGTCATGCTCTCACTCACGTTCCCACAATGTCAACTGCTACCTATATGTTAAGGACTCCTAAATCTTGACTTCCAGGTCCTGGGTGGCAGGCCTGCACACTAACTTGGGTTACTCCACAGGCCTATCAATCTTGATAAATCCAAAATTTTATCCCCAAACCTGCTTTTCCTCCTGTCTTTTTACCAGATCATCCAAGCCAGTAATCTAAAAGTCATTCACAACTCCTACTTCATCCCCTTTAATCTAACTGCTCACCAAACCTCATGTTTCACCTCTTAAATAACTTTAAATCTGCACTCTATCATCTATCCCTCAGCCAAGCCTATATTATATCTCTTCTCAGTAGCCTCGTAACCAATGTTCTGGCCTCTACTCTTTCCCCACTGCTCCGTAGTTCTCTTCCTGTAACACAAATCTGAATTTCGTCCTTAAAATTCTCCTTGGGATCCATAAATGTGAGCCTCTTTGGTGTGGCGTACAAGGCTCTCTCCCCATAATCTGTCCACTCATTTTGCTGTTTTCCACCACCTTCCACACAAATATACTTCATATTCCAGTTTTAACAATCCGAGCCTGCCATTTCTCATTCTGCTATCCCTGGTGGACTGGCTAACACTGACTGAGGGCTTTCCATATACCAGGCACTGTTTTAAACCCATGACACATTCTAACTCACATAATCCCACTTCAACCTATAAACTATGACTAATGATTATGCCTGTCCTACCAAGGAAGAACCCGAAGCACCTAGAGGTTAAATAACATGCCAAATGTTCCTCAGCTGATGTGTAGTAGAGCTGGGACTTAAACCCAGATAGTCTGGCTACAGACTCTATTCTCTTAACCACCACACTATATTTCCTACCAAGACCTCATACTCAACTCAAAGAACATCTTCTCTGTGATTATCTGCTGACCTCATCCCCTGGATTCCAGCAGGTAGGTATGTTTCTCCTTCTGTACTTCTGTGACAGCTTGTATAACACTTCTATTACACTTATGACATATGATAATTACTTGCCTCCATGACCTCCCCTGCCAGATTGTGCACTGCTTCAGGCCAGAGACCCAGTTGCACACACCTTAGTTTTCAGTGTCAACATGAGTGCCGAATATATAGAGCATATCTGCTACATGGTAATGCTATATATATATATATATACACACACACGTACTACGTGGTAATACTTGGATAAATTAAAATAAAGAAAATATCTAACTGATGTTTTGATCTGCCTTAAGACTGTGCCTATATTGTTTATCATAATGGAATGTCTTTCCGTCTCAGTAGATGTATGTTATACCATAGGGTCATATGGTAAATGTAGTAGCAACTGTACCCATTACTGCACTTCTAAGCTACAGTACTGAGTGTGAAATGGAGAATTATTACTCAACCGTTGTTACTGAGAGAAACATACTTTTTAAATTGTCCTGATTATTTTTTAAATGGAAAAATCCTGAAGATAAAGCATAAATTACAAGATTTAATTAACTAAAGAATATTCATTAACATGTTCATATCACTTTTTTTCCATGAGGTTTCAAGTATTTATGTTAAGGAGTTGAGGTTTTTTTAAGTACAGAATTTGTAAAGATCAATTTCTGCAGTGACAATATCAATATAACATTAAGAAATAAGATGGAGGGCTTCCTAGGTGGCGAAGTGGTTGAGAATCCGCCTGCCAATGCAGGGGACACGGGTTCGATCCCTGCTCCAGGAAGATCCCACATGCTGCAGAGCAACTGGGCCCGTGCACCACAACTATTGAGCCTGAGCTTTAGAGCCCGTGAGCCACAACTATTGAGCCCATGTGCTGCAACTACTGAAGCCCATGCACCTACAGCCCGTGCTCCGCAACGAGAGAAGCCACGGTAATGAAGAGCCCGCGCACCACAACAGAGTAGCCCCCATTCACTGCAACTAAAAAGAAAGCCTGTGCACAGAAAAAAGACTTAACACAGCCAATAAAATAAATTAATTAATTAATTAAAAAAAAAAAGAAAGAAGATGGAAACATCTAGCTGAAATCCACTATCATTCTCCCTCTCCCCCATAAGATAGGTATCTGTATCTATACATATAGAAAAAGATATCCATATATAGATACACATATGTATATATACACACGTATATGTGTGTGTGTATATAGAGAGAGAAAGCACATACACACATATACAGTCACTGTCTACCTATCACTACATAGACAAACTAATATACAGGGTTTGTACATAGCATAATCTTACAAGACAAAACATGCAACTATTTGAAAATAATTGTTGCCTCAGATGTTTAAAAATTCATGTTAAGATACACATATTTGCTGATAAAATTGTTGCAAGTCTGTTTGAAGAAACATGTAAAAACAAGGATTTCATACTTTTAAAATCTAAATTTCAGCAAAGAGAAAGCGTGTAAGTAATCGGAAAAGGCAGATTGCTCACATTTCTGGTAGTTCATCCAGCTGAAATTGAGCTTCCAGGGTGGCTACCCAGACATAGTTACAGTTCAAAGGCACTAGTCTGAGAAGCACCGCCACCACCCTCCCACACTTAGCTTGGCTGGACTCGTTTTTGCCCAACATCTACATAAATGTGCTTGTTGAATTCAAACTTGCCTATTTATAAAGATGTAAGAGTAAATGAGAATGACCAATGCAACCTATTTTAGTTTGAGTGAAAAATGGCATTTATATTTTATCAGTCCAGAATTATAATTTTTTAAAGGATAAAGCAGGAAGGAGTAGGCCTTGAGGGTGGGGATATCTAGTGTAATAGCCATGGTCCCAAATTCATACCAAATTCACCGAAGTAGGGAAAGAGGTAGAAAGCTTTGGGCTTTCCTGTCCCTGATAAATGTTACCAGTGAAACCAAAGAAAAGACTGCCTGAGACTGGCTCCTCCACATTCTGAACCACTTGAAGAGGAATCCTTAATCAGGACAAGAGAATAAACCTCAAAGAGTATCCCTAGGAAACTGGACACCAGGGTCCTCTTCACACAAGAGAGCCAACAAAAGCAGTATTCCAGTTGGTCACCTTCTAAACAGGAAAATGGGAATATTTACCAGAGCCAGTCTGTCACCTCAAGGTACATGTGGATCCGTTGATTTTAGCTGCTCCACACTCATGGTAGAGGAATGGACTTGCAGTAACAGCTGAGACTGGAGGGCCAGCAGTGGGAAACCATCTGAGATCATCACTGATGATGTCACAATGCTCTGCTGTCTCAAGAGGTCCATCCTGGACCTCCCTGCCTGGCTCAGCTTTGTCCTTCCTACATGATACTGTGGCTCAGCTCAGGTGTCTGTCTGGACCAGCTCTGGTCAGTTGCAAAGAGTGAATTCATTGAAATCATAATGACAAACAATTCTGCAGGTAGCAGGCTGGATGATCCCCTAGAATCCAGGGTGTTTGCTCCTGGGTACTTTTGGTACCCTCACCAAGGCATTTTTCCACCAGTGATGACAGAGGAAAAGCTGGTATTGAACCAAAACCTTGCTTTTCTGTCTTTATTCAGTGAATAGTGCATAAGGCATACAGATTTCTCTGGGACTTGGTATTCTCAAAATGAAAAGACTGGGTTGAATTATAAAAAATTTCTATCAACCCCTAAGTTTGTTGATTCTTGTCTGGTAGACTATTATGAGCTGTCCTTGAAGATCAGGAAAGTAGAACTTGTCTCATTTATTCACTCATTCATGGTGAAGTTTATGAAGCCCCTAAGCTAGCACTGCACTGTCTGACAAATATAATGCAAGCCACAAACATGCGGCATACATGACATCTTTTTTCTAGTATTGAAATTTTTAGAAGTAAAAAGAAACAGACTTCACCTGTTTTCTTTTTAATATTTTCTTTAACCCAAGATATCTAAGATATCAGCATTTCAACATGTACTCAATATAAAATATTATTGAGGTATTCTACTTTGTTTTTCATAGTAAGTCTTTGAAATATGTGTGTGTTACACTTAAAGTCATCTGAATTTGGACTAGTCACATTTTTTTTTTTTTAATTTTTGGACTAGTCACATTTTAAGTGCTCAGTTGCCACATATGGTCAACGGCTACTGTATTGGTCAGCACTGGCCTAGGCAGTGGCCGGCCTGGAGTGGATGCCCAACAATGGGAGTAATAAGTACTCTTACTTCCAGGAAATAGATGGAAACCAAAGTAAACTTGGAATATCAACATACAACCAATAGTAGCACAAAAATATTAAGCATTTGGGAAGCTAACATAGTTCAGTTGGAGGAAAAAAACTGGCAAGAGGGCAACAGGAATTCCTTCCTTCCTTCCTTCCTTCCTTCCTTCCTTCCTTCCTTCCTTCCTTCCTTCCTTCCTTCCTTCCATTGCCTGTGCCATGTGGCATGTGGGATCTTAGTTCCCTAACCAGGGATCAAACGCATACCCCCTCAGAGTTTTAACCACTGGACCACCAGGGCAGTCCCAAGAATTATTCTTTAAATACACATCTATATCTGAGATAAATGTTTTCAGTGTGTATAGCAAACTAGGAAAATCACCCATACACATTTATAAATGTCTACCAAGTACCAATAACCTGCCTGACCCTGAACATATCATCCTATTAAATGTAATTTCTGCATTTTTCAATCAAAAGAAGACATATTAAACACTGAAATGCATTTTACAAACACTTTAGAGTTTTGAGGTATATTTCTCAGGGCTACACAGTAAGTAAATGCCATTTTCTCTATTTCCTTCAAGACATCACTCTTTTCAAAGAAATTATTTGGGATGGGTGACGAGAGAAGAGTTTGGTGAAAGAGAGAGTTTCTGTGCAAATATTATAAAACTAAAAAAGTTAATATCGAGGTCAGTTTAGCCCTACAGCACTGTGAAAGAGAAAAAAAAAACAAAAATGTTAGTATTGGGAGATTATCATTTTGAAAATGAATATACAGAAAGAAGTCAATGAAGGAATCTAAAGATGAAACCCAAATGGGTTAATCTGTTGTGGGAGACTCAGAAACACCTTTTATGACATTACGGAAAGGAGATTACAGGGCAAAGTTCTTTACAGATGAAATGTGACCTGGCCACCCTTAATTGACCACAAGTGAAAGAAAGGAAAATGTTGTGGCTACAGATTGCCACTTTGAAACAAAATAATGACTTTTAGAGAATTGGAGGAGGTCCCTTGATTTTGTTGATAGTCTGACCTGGAAGGAGGGTGCAGGGGTTAAGGGTTGAGTGTAGGGGAAGCAAGTATGAAGGTCCAGGGTCAGGCCTGACAGTGAGCTCTAGGGAGGCGTTGGTGACAGCACAATTGGCAGATCAGGTCTGGCTGGAAAGAACAGTCGAAGGGAGGGGTTAGGAGAGAGGAAGGAATTATTTTCATTCCTGATCCATAGGATACAGCACTACAGAGTAACAACATAGCCATGAAACGTGTAAGAGAACACCTGGCTCAGGCTGGGTGCATGTGACAGGACCATATACCTTAGAAGTGTATGGCTCAGGGCCCAGGTTCTTAGTTCACTACCCCCAGAGCCAGATGTTTCATTTGTTTGGTTGATTTTGTGGCTGAGAAGCACCTAAGATTTGATTTCGTCTTTCAGATGGATGATTTCTCAAAAGAAATAACGAATATTATTGTCAAGTATGAAGGCACTGCAGTTGAAATATTTTCTTCACGTTATATGAAGTTCAAATCCCTTGTTTTTTTTTCTCTTTACATTTCTATTTCTCTTATTTAACTTACAAACTGAGCTGTGGTATCAGCCTTAAATGTTTAAAATAGGCCTATTTCATGAAAATTTCATGGGGTTACATGAAAAAGTCATGGACTAAGACAATGGTATTCTAGTCTATCTCCATATGACTGGGCAAATCATACCTGTCTCCTTTGAGCCTCAATTCCTCTGACTGGCAAGTTTGGATTAGATAAATCTTGGTTTCTTTCCAACTTCAAATCTGAGTCTTGCTCAAAATTCTAGGAAGTATAATTGTTCTCATTCAATCATTTATTTCAACATCCATTGAACACCTACATGTCAGCCACAGTATGAAGTACTAGGAATATAAAGAAAGAACCAAGCTGTCCTGGCATCACTGCTCACTCACCCTAGGAACTCAGGATCAGGCAATGTGGAAGCTATGAGAGGTGAGGAAAGGGTCTTTGGGAAGGTTCTATGAGTCCTGCATCTAGGAAATCCAGCAGGACTATGGGCATAAGGCTGTGTGTAGTAGAAGACCATGGGCTTCAAATTACTTGGATCTGTGCTTGAACCATAGTCTACCACTTATTATAAAGGTGATGCTGGCATATTTCTTAATATGAGCCCCAGGTCCTTCATCTCCAAAATACCTATCTCTGAGTATTGTGTGAAAAGTCAATGAGGCAGGAAAAGACCACAAATAACAAATGTTGGTGAGGATGCAGAAAAAAGGGAACACTTCTACACTGTTGATGGGACTGTAACTTGGTGCAGCCACTGTGGAAAACAGTATGGAGGTTCTTCAAAAAACTAAAAATAGAACTACTACATGATCCAGCAATTCCACTCCTGGGTATATATCCAATAAAACAAATACATTAATTCCAAAAGATATATGGACCACGATGTTCTCAGCAACATAATCTACAGCAGCCAAGATACGGAAGCAACCTAAGTGTCCATCAACAGATGAATGGATAAAGAAGATGTGAGGGTACACACACACACACACACACACACACACACACACACACACACACACACACACAATGGAATACTACTCAGTTATGAAAAAGAATGAAATTTTGTCCTTTGCAACAACATGGATGGAACTGAAGGGTATAATGCTTAGTGAAATAAGTCAGACAGAGAAAGACAAATATATGTTATCACATATATGTGGAATCTAAAAAATAAATGAATGGATATAACAAAAGAGAAAACAGACTCACAGATATAGAGAACAAACTAGTGGTTACCAGTGGGGAGGGGGAAGTAGGGAGAGGCATTATAGGGGTAGGGGATTAAAAGGTACAAACTATCATGTATAAAATAAATAAGATATAAGATTACAGCACAGGGAAGACAGCCAATATAGCCAATATTTTATAATACCTTTAAATGGAGTATAATCTATAAAAACTTTGAGTCACTATGTTGTACACCTGAAACTGATGTAATATTATAAATCAACTATATCGCAGCTATGGCAGGGACACAAAGGGCTTCAGTATAAACCACTTGTTTTACCACTTGCCTGCCTGGTGGGCACATGTCCACTTCTCTGCCTCAGGATGCCTCTTCCCTCTGGCAACAGCTAGGGACCATCGGGCTTACAGCAAGAGAACGCAGAGAAGAAAGAATGGGAGAAAGCATACTAGTAAAAAATTACTTACTGGTTCATTCAATTTTATGTGTAATAATGCTTATCAATGAGGAAAAAAATCATCTTCAAGAATATACATTATTTTTTGGCTACCAAGTTTCTTTCATAGGTCCCGTGAACGATATAATTTTATGAATTGGAGCTATTATCCCAACTACTGTTTGGAAAGGTAGCAATATGGATCACAGACCATTTTCAATATGTAAAAAAGTCTAACAGAAATGATTTAGCTAAAGAAAAGCTTTCTACTGCTAAAAAGATTGAAATTCTTTCCTTTTAGCTGGGACTGTTTTAGTTCAGGGTAGTAATGCATGTTATTCCAAGCTTATTACGAACTGCGTGTGTTCTTTCATTACTTAAAAAAAAGTGGAGAAATTACTTGATGACTTCTTAACAGATACATGTTGTTTAGGAGAAAACTGTTTTAACACCAAAAGTCCTTGTTGATGGGAACAATTAAGGAGAATCTAAAAGGGCAAAGAGCTTGGGAACCACTAAATTACTAGTAATAGATATTAGAATAGATATTAGAAACTGACCTTTCAAAATATTAAAAATTTAATCCCTTCTCACTGACGGGATCATCATGTATAGTATGAATCTAAAATCAAATAATAGTGGCAACACATTTTCTATTTAGTAACGGTGACTTGAGTGATTACAGTGATGTAATTCAACGCGTTAAGGGGAACAATTTCAGCAAGAGGGAATACAAGAAAACAAATAGTTTCTGAGAGTGTACCAGGTTTATACTACCAATTTCAATTTTAGTTCAAAACAATTAAAATCAAAAGAAAAACGAATCAATTTCACTTTACTTGAAAAATTGCAGAGAATTAAGATTCTATTTTGTAATTTTCCATTTGTTTTACTGGAAGATTTTTGATTTTGATTTTTTTGTTGTTTTTGTGTTAGTTATATACTCTATTGATTAATTCAACCCAATGCCAAGGAAGGCAGCAATTGAGATGCTGGCAGATGTTACTGCTTCTAACAGACAGAGTATATAAGAGAAGAGCCAACCGGTTTCCACGTTGTGGTTTCGATTAGAGCTCAGAATGAATAAACTCACCCACGAGAATTCAGGATTCCACTGGCCCTGAGGAAACTCATATGATGAATCATTTCTGTTTTATTCCCAAATAAACATAGATTTTAAAGTTCAGGCAAGAGTCAAGTTTATCACTAACCAAGCTGCTTTGTCAACATCTCCCTTCCAGGGGGATGCCTCCAGATAATGCAGAGCAGATGCCGAGACCTGACCATAGGGGTCTGGGAGAGGCCCGCGAGGAAAGTGCAGGCAGGCTGACAGTGGGTGTGAAGGTGGAGAGGGTGTCAAATGGTGTGCTGGATCACTGAGGCCCCGATCATATTTAGTGTTTTGGTATCACAATTGAAGGAATACTGAATAAGGTGTAATAATTTTCTACTATAAAAGTTTTCAAATATATCAAAAGTACACCAAACGTTATAATTAACTCCCATGTACCCATCACCCAACTTCTACAGTTATCATCTCAAGGCCAGTGTTGTCTCATCCATACCCTACGCAACCGATGGCCTATATCATTTTGATGCAAATCTCAGATAATATTATAGCATTTCATTCATATTTCTGTATCTCTAAAAGAAGAGGCCTTTAAAGAAAAAAAAAAAACCCACAATACCAGTAACTCATCTAAAAAATGAACAATAATTCCATAATATCTTCAAGTATCCGTTTTGTGTTTACATTCTCTGGAGAGGCTGAAGTGTCTACACATTTTTTAAGAACATAAACTTTACTTAGAAATTTAATTAACTCAGGTTTTACGTTCCTGATTTCCTTATAAATTATAAACTCCTTGAGCAGAGGGACTGTGTTTTGTTTATGCCTTGCTTCTGAGTGCTTTGCCAATAATTATGCCCAGATTTCACAGTAAAAGTAATTAATTAAATGCATAACAAAATAGTTTTTTATGACTTTCCATGTAACTACATTCACAAATCAGAAAAAAATCATCACAGTACCTGTTCAAATTTTTGGTATAGGAAATAGGAACAATATAGATCCT
Organism: Hippopotamus amphibius kiboko; assembly: GCF_030028045.1. Classification (NCBI taxonomy): domain Eukaryota; kingdom Metazoa; phylum Chordata; class Mammalia; order Artiodactyla; family Hippopotamidae; genus Hippopotamus; species Hippopotamus amphibius. The sequence goes on from NC_080191.1 coordinate 158,250,026, forward strand.
CAATTTCTTGAGATAAATTGAAGTAAAAATATATATAACATGGGCAATTACAAATCTGAAACATCTGGCTACTTAAAATCTCTCTTGATAGCTATCAATTTCTGACAACCTGAGAAACTGATTCTCTAGAGAGAATGTGTCAGTTTTGGCATACTATCTATGGTCACCAAATAAAAGTAAGAGAACATCACTGATAGGAGAAAGATGCATTCTATGAATTTTAATACAAAAATGGAAGGGTTATCTTGGATTAAATCAAGGTAAATAGTTTTGAATATCTATGCACAAGAGATTTTCCCTTTTGTACCATCTCCCTACCTGTTTCCCTCTTTCACTTCCACCTCAATTCTAGTTCTTTTTTTAGAGTGGACAAATAGAATATATGGGCTTATAGGGAAAAAAAGTGAGTGATGTGTATCCTTAGGCATATGATTATTTTTAATATTTATTTATGTGGCTGCACTGGGTCATAGTTGCGGCATGCAGGATCTTTAGATGCAGCATGCAGGATCTAGTTCCCTGACCAGGGATCGAACCTGGGGCCCTTACATTAGGAGCATGGAGTCTTAACCACTGGACCACCAGGGAAGTCCCCATATGATCTTAATAGGAAAAAAGAAAGCTATGAACATCAAAATAAGTGCTGCATCATTTTATAATAGCAAAAAATTTAAATAATCTGAATGTCTAAGATTAGGAAAATGGTTATATAAATTATAGTCTATTCAGTTACCAGGAATAACTAAGGAATAATTATGAAGTTTTAAAAATTAGAATTATGAAGACCATGTAGCACCTGGAAAAATGTATATAATGTATTAAGTAAAAACAATCAGGATTGAAATTTTACGAACACTATGATTTAATTATGTAAAAATTGTACCTGTAAATAAAAGGCTGAAAGGAAATACAATAAAATAATAATGGTGGTTATGTTAGTGTGATGGAATTATGCATGATTTTAAAAATATTGTATGTCTGTGGAAATTCCCTGGTTGGGGAACTAAAATCACACAAGCTGCAGAGAGTGGTCAAAAAAAAAAAAGAAAGAAAGAAAGAAAGAAAAAAGGAAAATTTTTGGCCTTTAGAATAAGCCAGTTTCTTTTGTTTTTCTGTTCCCTCTACCAAACATTTTTAAAAATTGTATTGATGTGATTGTAAATTTAAACATTTTAAAGCTAAAAAGGGTATTACATTTAAATGTTCTCTTTTTAAATTGTGTATCCAGCTTATATACAAAAATATTCGTATTTTTATATTTTTAGTGAAAGAGTCAGATTACCTTTTTTTTTTTAAGAACTTTTATTGAGATACAGCTAACAGACAATAAACTGCATATATTTGGAGTGTACAATTTGGTATCCCAATCTCCCAATTCATTCCCCTCTACACTCCCCGCTTTCCCCACTTGGTGTCCATGTTTGTTCTCTACATCTCTGTCTCTATTTCTGCCTTGCAAACCGGTTGATTGGTACCATTTTTCTATAGTCCGCATATATGTGTTAATATACGATATTTGTTTTTCTCTTTCTGACTCACTTCACTCTGTATGACAGTCTCTAGGTCCACCCATGTCTCTACAAATGTCCCAGTTTCATTGCTTTTTACAACTGAGTAATATTCCATTGTATGTATGTATCACATCTTCTTTATCCATTCATCTGTTGATGGACGTTTAGGTTGCTTCCATGTCCTGGCTATTGTAAATAGTGCTGCCATGAACATTGGGGTGCATGTGTCCTTTTGAATGATGGTGTTCTCTGGGTATATGCCCAGCAGTGAAATTGCTGAGTCATATGGTAACTCTATTTTTAGTTTTTCAAGGAACCTCCACACTGTTCTCCATAGTGGCTGTATCAATTTACATTCCCACCAACAGTGCAAGAGGGTTCCCTTTTCTCCACACCCTCTCCAGCATTTACTGTTTGTAGATTTTCTGATGATGCCCATTCTAACCAGTGTGAGATGATACCTCATTGTAGTTTTGATTTGCATTTCTCTAATAATAAGTGATGTTGAGCAGCTTTCCACCTGCCTCTTGGCCATCCATATGTCTTTGGAGAACTGCCTATTTAGGCCTCTGCCCATTTTTTAATTGGGTTGTTTGTTTTCTTGATATTGAGCTGCATGAACTGTTTATATATTTTGGAGATTAATCCTTTGTTGATTCATTTGCAAATATTTTCTCCCATTCTGAGGGCTGTCTTTTCGTCTTGCTCATAGTTTCCTTCGCTGATAAGCGCAATTTTAAAAAATTGTTGTGAGATGAACCCCTACCCACGTTAAGAAACCAACCATCACCAGCACCCCAGAACACCAACACCTGCAGCTCTGCTCCTAACCCCGCCTGCGCCCCAGGGGTCCCCGGGGCAGAGGGGGATGTGCCAGCACACTCGGGGAGCTCCAGAGCCTCTGCTTCCAAGGCCCTGGGCGTTTGCTTTTTGTAAAATTTGCAAAAGTAAACATTTCCCCACCTTTGGTTAAGACCTCTGTGTACTTTGATAGCTAATTTTGTGTTCATAATTTCACATTTTTTTCTTAGAGTGCCCCAAATTGTATAAGTTTCAGGACCCCCAAAAGCTGAATCTGCCCTTAGAACCACTATCCTGGCTGTTAGGTATTGTTTGCTTCCAGACGGATTACACAATGTAAAACTGTCCATTTCCCAATTTAGAATGTTCCAAATAGTTCTGTGAGCACTACCCCTTGGCTACTCAGAGAGCTTAGAGGGAAGAATTGACGGGCCTGTCACAGGAGCGTGGTATGTGGTTGGGGTGGACGTTTCGCAGCTGTGGACCCCCAGAGCTGGGGATAGACCCTGGCTTTGTTCTCTCTTCTTTCTGAGACAGACACATGTCTCATGGTTGCACTAGTCTCTCCAAGGTAGAGTTGCTGACAGAAGCCTAGCTTGTTAGGCTTTAGAATATTTACAACAAACCTGAATAGTTTGCCAACATTTAAAAATCAAGAGATTTCACCTGAAAATTCAGCTTTCTGACTTTTTTTAAGTGGTTGGAAGATGTGCCCACTCTGGGCCCACATTCCCACCCGGCCTGGCACTGACTGGGTGGAGCTGAGGAGCAGCTGCTTTCTGAGGCCAAGACTCCTCCCTGAACCCCTTTTACTTCACTTACAGGTGTTATCTGAATATTTGGTCCCTTTAGGCATTTGTATTATCTAACCCATTACCTTGTATTAATACAAAATGGTTTCTTCAATGGTCTTTAAAAACTGTATGTAAAGGTAACAAGGAACAAATTCCCCCAAAATACTCCATGATGACTTCCTTGCCAGTATTTCCTGAACCCTTTACAATGGTGCTAGCAAGGTACCACCCCAAATGGAGTTAAACTATTTAAATGTTCACAAGATGAAGAAAATTAGAAACACAAAAAGGTTCACCTCAAATGAAATAACTTCTTGATTGGAAGCAGCTCAACATAACTTTAGATCTGTGGTTACTGAATTGTAGCACGTATCAAAGTCTTACCCGCAGATCTTGTTAAAACAGACTGCTGGGTCCCATCCCCAGAGTTTCTAATTCCGTCGGTGCAGAGTGGGGTTGAGACTTTGCATTTCTAAGAGGTTCTCAGCTATTACCCATTCTGCTGGCCCTGGAGCAGTTTCTGAGAACCACGGAGGCATGTTACTCAAGATGCAGTCCCCTGGCTAGATACCTGGGCGCTTGTTAGGAAGGAGAATCTCAGGCCCTTTCTCAACCAGTGGAATCAGGATCTGCAGGAGGCTTGCAGGAACGTTACATTTTGAGATACACTGGACTAACTCAAACCTTCCTGGAGCCTTTGTTAAGTATGCAGAATGCCAGGCCTTTCCCTTAGAAATTTATTCAGAAAATCTATTTTTGTCAAGCACTCCAAGTGATTCTTATTATCAGGAAGGTTTAGGGAAAATAGGCTAATGGTGGTATCAATACATCTAAAGAAAGAATATATTTATGAAAAACAGGGATGAGCAATGAAAGTTTTAAAAATAGGAAATCCCAGGGGAGAAAATTGGTAGCTTGTCTTCAACTGTTTGGGGCTCTGTAGCTGACGGTACGCATTCCTTTTGTGGAGAGAAGTGCATCAAATTGTCAGATTCCATGCACCAAACTCCTTTTATCTGGGTCCCTGCTCATCAAGAAGTCTCATTATTATAATTTGGCTTCCAAGTGTTTTCCACACCCGGAGAAACACATCAGTCAAATCAATATAAGTATTCTGATAGGTGACAGGTACATTTCTCACTGTGAATCGAGAAATCATCATTAAGGTATTGGTATATTTTTCTGTAGGTTCTATTAGTGTCTCTAAGAGGTCAAATCAGTTTTGTTTTCATAACAAAATCAAATTTCTGGGCACATGTGTATGTTATTCTATTGGAAGAAGGGACAAATATTTTGCCCAAAAAGTTTTCTTGTATGTGGATCCCTCTGTGTAGTTTTAGTGTTCTTGTTTGTTTTAATTTATTTGGTTGCACCAGGTCTTAATTGCTGTAGGTGGGCTCCTTAGTTGTGGCATGTGAACTCTTAGTTGCGGTATACATGTGGGATCTAGTTCCCTGACCAGGGATTGAATCCAGGCCCCCTGCATTGGGAGCATGGAGTTTTAACCACTGCACCAGCAGGGAAGTCCCAGGTTTTAGTGTTTTTAGTGTTCTTTAAGCAAGTCAGATTTTTTTTTGAAAGGAGAATTACATTAGCAAATAATAAAAGTGTGCAAAATATATGAGAAATAAACATCTAAAAAAAGCAAAGAGTTGATAAGGAAATTGTCTTTTTAATTCTTTCAGTTTTTATAAGTGAAATACTGGCCTTGGTGAGTCCTATCTTTTCCCTTAATCTGTCTTCACAATTCTCCAGGAGGAAGGCAAAAATTTACCCTTCTGCTTAGAAGACCTAAACTGTCACTGAGTCTACCTATGAAGTATATTTTTTCCAAATATCAGATGTTTCCAAAATCCTTTCAAAGAATATAAATCTGAGAATTGTGGACCTCATTGCCTCCACCTACCATCCAATCCCACAATTTTCATCTGCGAAATAAATTCCTTGTTGATGTTGAAACAGGCTATTTCTATTAAGGTTTCAAGCGGATAATCTTATTCTAGAATTGAGGCCATCAGAGGATTGGTTTGTTTGGAGGATATTTTAATGTTAACCTCCATTCTGAATAGAACAGTTTTTATTTCCAAGGTTCCAATTTCACCTTAAATCACACTGAGTTTCTAGAGGTGACTGATCTGGCTAGTAGCACAACTGTGATCATCTGGTCAAGCAAGCATGGGGACCCTGGTACCATTAAGTTCTCTGGGTGGAGATCTGAAAGAGTGAGAAGATACTCAGCCAAGGAGGGAAGATTTTCAGAAAATGGGTAAGAGTGTAACCGAGCAGGACCCTATAGGGCCTTTCCGGGACAAACCTCTCCCTCATATTCTCTACTTTAGCTCCGCTCTGGGGTACACAGGTAATAACATCTGATGCACATTTCCTGAATTGTTTCACAGTTGTGAAAAATCCCCACCAAATGGAAGATGTTAACTCCTTGATGACCATGAGCAAATGGCCCCCAGTCCTACTGGAGCCTAAGGATGCATCATGTTAACCCCTGTAACACCACCCTGTTGCCTCACCATCAACCAATCAGAGAATTGTGCAGGAGCTGATCACTTGCCCTGAGATACACCCCACCCCACTACCCTTTAAAAACACTTTGCTGGAACCCTTCAGGGAGTTTGGGGCCTTATAGCACAAGCGATTGTTCTCATTATATTGGCAGCTTTACAATAAATGCTGTGCTTTCCTTCACCACAACCAGGTATCAGTAGATTGGCTTTACTGCAAATGGGTGAGCAGAACCCAGTTTGGTGCAGTAACAAGAGGGGAACATAAGTTCTGGATGAATAAAATTGCCTCCCTCCCCTCCCCACTGCCCTGGCCTGGCTACTTCAGGAGACAGCATTATATAGTTAGAAAGCAGAGAGTTTTGGAATGAAAAGTCTTGGTTTCAGTTTTGGTCCTAATAATTATGAAAAGTATGATTGTGTCGAAGTTTCTCATGATCTCAGTTCCTTCAAACTTCTATAAGGATAATAGTGGTGATAACTCTCTTTGTGATAAAATGTCAGTACATCATAAAATGCTTTATAAATGTGAGTTGTTACTGTAGACCCAGTAATAATACTTTCATATATTGGTGTTTTTAGCTTAATTTTTCAATACTTTATTATTAGTCTTTGACCCAGCAATTCACTTCTAGGAATTCATCCTAACAGATATAATTGTGTGCAAAATAAGGTATTGTCAAGTTTCTTCACTGAAGCATTTTTTATAATACCAAAACGTTGAAAACAACCTAGATGTCCACCAGTAAGGGTCTGGTTGAATAAATTACATCCATTTGGTGGAACAAATGGAATACCATGCAGCTGTGAAACAGAATATGGAAACTCCCTATATATCGTTATGGAAGGATCTCTAACATTATTAAGTAAAAAAGCAAAGTGCAGAACTTGACTTTTACTGTAGAAGGGAGGAACAAAGGAAATGCCATCAAGAAGTAATAGTCAACAGAGTGCTTCTCAAGGGACATATGTAACAACCTCACACATATCTTTGAGTTGTTTGCGGGAACCAAGGTGGTAACTACAAGCTAAAATCCCAGACTGGTTGGAATCTAGGGAATGATGATGTTGACCTTTTCTGACCCTCATGACTTCAATCAACTAAAGCTTGGACTCTGTCAATCTTTGCTCCAGTTCTATGCTGAGTTCTCCTCTGCTCCAGCCTCTTCATGAATACGCATATACCACCCAAACCCGCTCATGAATATGCATTGTACCCTTAGCTTAAAACTTCCCCAATTCTGCTGTTTGGGGAGACATAGTTTTGGGAAAGAAACCTGGTGTTATTCTTACTTGCCGCAAGTAATAAATCCTTCCTTCTCCCAATCTTTGGCCTGGTTGTTTCTTTAGGCCCACCAAGAGGCAAACCCAGTTTTTGGGTAACAGAAGGAGACACAACAAACAATAGTGGTTAACTAGTGAATTCCCTAGTGGCCCAGTGGTTCGGATACTACGCTTTCCCTGCCGAGGGCAAGGATAAGATCCCTCAAGCCATGCAGCAAGGCCAAAAAAAAAAAAAAAAAAAGAAAGAAAAATAGTAGTTAACTACTGGTCCAGGTAAGGGGGCTGTGTGGGAAGGGAGGTTTTCACTCTATATTTTTTAATATATATTTTTGGATTTTGAACCATGGGAATATATTACCTGTTCCAAAATTAAATTAATACTTATTCGAGAAGAGACTAATAATATTTACGTGGCCAAGGAACTAAAGATCTATGGCTTAACTTGTGTATAAGAGCTCTTCAATAATTATCTGATGTGTTGTGTTAGCGTGGAATAACTCCAGCGGTAAGGTGTGTGATGGGTCAGGCCTGTGAGAGGAGCAGAGAAGGTCGAGGGCAATTGTGGATGAGGAGTCTGTTTAGATGGGCACATCAAAAAGGCAAGCTCCACATGGGGCCAGATGGGTAACAGAGGAACAAACTTAGGCAGGTGCCAGTCTGCATTGTAATTAACATTATAATTGCATTATAATTTGCTTTCAGTAATGGAGAAAAATCACATGGTTTTTATGATATAGGTGGTAATGAAAAAGGAGTAAGAATAATTTGGAAGACAGAGAAGTCCCAAGTTACCTTTCTTTGTTGCTGTTAGTGTCTTAATAATTTTTTTTCTGGTGGTAGGAATGGTGTATTTGGAATGAGTTATTTCAAATCTAATCAAAGGGTTTAGCAAAATGCTAACCAGCAGTGGTATGAACTGGAGAATGCTAGCCATCTTAGGAGCAAGGGATTTACATCCAGGCTGTGGTTGGAGGTTTAAGGGGAGGGCCACTCACTGCAAAAGACTGACCCAGCAGATGGGAGACACATGTCGGGTGACAGGGTAATCATGGGTATAGGAGCTATGATCTGCTAGTGGCCCAGGCACCCCCTGGTCCAGAAGAAATGGTGTCCCTAGGGTTATTCACAGGGAGTGGGGGTGGATAGACAAGACTGCCTCCACCCAGCTGGAGACTTCGAGAGCTGGGAGCAGGGCTTCCCGGGATGTCCTATACTCAGAGTCTGGTGGAGAAGAACTGCTAACCCCACAGGCTGCAGCTCCTTGGGTCCAGTCCTCAGGGAGCAGTGTGTCACTGTCAGGAAGGGACTCACGACCCAAGACTCCTTGCTCTGGGTTTCGAGCAAAGCATTTGGGGACATCCATTTCCTCCCCTCTCTCCATACAGTTAAAATCAGATTTTCCTCTTCCTGGGTATTTTGAAGCTTAGTGTGAATATCTAGGAGTGCTTTTTGAGATCCTCTGATGAAAGGTGCAAAAGAAGTGCAAAGTATTACTATCAACACTGTAACTATTTTAATGACAACAGCAGAAGTGCCATGTGTAGGCAGAACATAGATGCACATTCCAACACCCAATATTCCTAGGAGAACTACTGGAGAGTTAAGAATGGTACATGTGCCAGAGAAGCCAGTCAAAGAGGAAAAAAAGATAGTTGAGCTATGTGAGAGACGTCCCTACAATGCTGCCCAGTGGAAAGGTAATGCCCACTCAAATAGGCTTCAGCCAGATACCAAAGTCTCCCCTTCAAGTACCAGCTACAAGCATGAGTGACAACTGATGCGGAAGATGGAGCAAGTCCAGGTCCAGCCTTTGCGCAAGAGGCGAGCTGCTTCTGGGAATGCTGCTGTCCCATTAGCAGGCAGGCTCTGGAACATGCCAGCCTGGCAGCTGACTGTCGCAGAGGGAGGGGCTGACGGAGGCTTCCCCTGACAGCACCGCACTCTGCCTGTGGTCGACAGGTGCCTGGCTGGCCCTGGAGCAGGCTAGAGCTGAGGGAAGGAGTGAAGAGAGGGGACAGGGTGATGCATGACCAGGCAGGATTTTTCACCACCACGGGACCTGGGAATTTTGCTGGCAAGGATAATCAGCTGGGCTTAACTCAGAGTAGTTTCTTAATTGCTCTCAAGCAATAAGTAAAGCTAGAAGTTAATAATAACTATCAGGTGAGTATAAATGATGTTTCAAGCACAGTGCTAAAGTCAACCTCTATATTTTTTCATGTAATCTTCACAACAACTCTGTGAGGTAGCACTACTACCCTCATTCACACAGAACTCAGAGAGGTTAAAGGACATGTCCAAGATACTACAGTAAGTGGCGAGGCTAGGGTCTGAATGCACGAGTTTTAACTCCAAAGCTGTTTTGTCTACGATGCTATGTGGCTCCCTCAATGATTAAAAGCAACCATCAGGGCTCTTAAATTTTGTTTTCCTGGTTATTATAGACCTAAACACACTGTATCCAGAATGCTATTGTCAAAGATAAGGTAACAAACTACTTTCTTCCAACTATATGGTTCAGGCTTTGATCCATGCCTACAAATGGATCTTATCCAAAAGAAGAGCTACTTTTAAATAAAGGAGACATGTACCAAGGTCTGTCTTCTGGACCCAGACCCGGACCACCCAGGCCAGGTTTCCATATTTGGTGCCTCTTTTGCACTCGCTGTCTCCAGTCTCTCTCCACTTTCCAATCTGTATTCCAGACTGTGGACAGAAATAACTTTGAAAAACCTGTCTGTTTGACAATCTCCAGGGCTCCCAACTGCCTCCAGAATAAAGTCTTTCCCTGGCTGGGCAGCCACTTCCCAGCCCCGCTTGGCCACACCCCCTGAGGTCCAGCCTCTGCTGGATCGCTCTGTGCCCCGAACAGTGTGCACTTTCACACCTCACTGTTATTATTAGCCCCTGCTAGTCCCTCCCCTTGCAATGGCCTGGTCTTACCTTCTTTCTCCATCTGGCAAATGGCTCCCCTCCAAAGCCCAGTTCAAATGTCACTGCGCTCCCTCAGCTTCCTGACCCGAAGTAGAATTTATTACTCCACTCCCTTGAGCCCCCCCGCCATGGCACCTGGTGCCCAAGCATATTATACTACTTACCATCAATTATAGTACATTATTCTATACAGCTGCATCCTGTTTCCCTTTAACTGAGGCAAGGGCAAAAACCATTTCTTACCATCTTTGTTTCCAGAGGCCCTGGTATACAGCAAACGCCCTAAATGTTTTAGAAGAAACAAATGCAGTCATGTGCAAAGGGACTCTGCTTACACAGCACCACAGCAATGAACTCAAAGAGTTTCGCCAATATGTGGGTAGCTGGCTTCAAATTCCTTCTCTACATATGATTACCTGTGATCTACATAGCCCCTTAACAAGGAAAGAGAGAATAACTCTATCTTGTTCCCCTGAAGGATGTGAAAGGGGGAACACAGCAACCCTAAATTTCCACCAGAGAACCTTTGCTTTTTTCTCTTGTCAACAGAGGAAGTTTTGTTTGGGCAGGGGAAAAGGCTGTGTTGCTAAAACTGTAGTTAAAAGCACTGGTTTAGGGAATTCCCTGGTGGTCCAGTAGTTAGGACTCCACGCTTTCATTGCTGAGGGCTGAGTGGCACGGCCAAAAAAGAAAAGAAAAAAAGAAAAAAAGCGCTGGTTTAGATGGCCTCTTCCTTTATTACCTCATGCCTAAGTATCTACCTGTAAGCACTTCGTCCTAACTGGTTTTACAGCCTCTAGTCTTTTCCTCCTCCACCGAACTTACAAATTACTGCCAGATGAAATTTTCTAAAATATTATTTGAATCATATTAACATATGTTAATTATGAAATATAATTGTATAATAAATATAACCAAACATCCAGCCCTAAAACTAGAACATTAACAGTAACTTGCATCTACCTGTACATACTTCACACGTCAACCCCTTGCTTGATATCTAGAGCTAATCACTGTCTTTAATTTTTAATTTTTTATTCTATTTTTTAAAGAATGTAGTATTATTAAAGGAGAAAGGGAGAGGAGAGGGGTAAATTAGGAATATAGTATTAACAGATATAAACTAGTATCCCTAAAACAGATAGGCAACCAGGAATTACTGTACAGCACAGGGAACTATATTCAATATCTTGTAATAACCTGTAATGGAAAAGAATCTGAAAAAGAATAGATACATAACTGAATCACTTTGCTGTACACCTGAAACTAACACAATATTGTAAATCAACCATACCTCAATCAAAAAAAGAAAGAATATAGCTTTATTTTATATGTATATGAATATACCTGTAGTCGATTTTGCTGATTTTGGAAGTCTGTAAACATAGTACCATACTGTGTATATCTCTTGGGTACACGCTATTTCACTATTATGAATCCAAGATCATCCATGTTGATACTCTTAACTTGTTTATCTTGCTGTTACATAGTATCCCACTGTGTGCCATACCACAGTTATTTACTCCTTCTCCTGCCAACCAACTTGGATTGTTTACAGTGCTTTGCTATTATGGGTAACGTGCCTATCAACATTCTTGGTGTGCAAGGACATTTGTGCACTTCTGAACCAGATGTTAGGTCATAGGGGATACAAATGTTCAACCTTGTGAAATAATGTCAAAGCCTTTTAAAGGGGCTCTAATAGGCAGATAAATTTTTCCAAAAATCACTGCTTTCCCTGCTTAAAAATAATTCAGTGTAACCATGACTTGCAAGATAAAATCCAAACCTGCCATTCCATGCCAGTCACAATCTGGCCCCAACCTAAATTTCATACCTTTTCTCTTATTGTCCCTCCCCACCCCCAAGCACCTCCAACTCCAGTTGGGCAGATCTGTTCCAGGGTACAGAACACAACTTGCTCATTTTCAGCAGTGTAGCCCTGCTCCTTCCTTTCTAGTCTACAACTCCCCTGCTACTGCCCTTGGGTTCTCCTTCTTAATGAAACCTACCCTGAGCATATCTGCCCACAGAAGCTCTCTCCCCAGCTCCTAAAAGACTTGTGTTCTGTATTAGTCATATGCCATCGGCCTTCACCCTCACTCACATCTTAGTGTATTGAGTTTCATGCTGCCTTGTGGGAAAAATGGACACTCTAACTAAGCTGTGTGATCAGATTTTCTTGAGAACTCAGCATTTCCAAATTTAGTATTTGGTACCTTCCTCACCACTCTCTTGACAATGGAATTGCTTAATTTTGGATCTGATTGTTTTCCCACACAACTTTTGACAGGATTATGTCTTATTTTCCCAATTAAATCATCAGCATCTTAAAGTACAGAGACTGTATTTTAAAATTTCTTTGTATTCTCTATAACATTTAACGTAATCTCATGTGTGCAGTAAGAACTCAACAAACATTTAACACTTCAGTTCATACCTGAAAATCAGGAGGCTGAAAGTGTGTTTCTAGAAAAAATATGTTCTAGCATGCAAGTTAAATATATTATATATGTGTATAAAATACATATACACAAAAGTGTAAGTGTGTGTGTGTACATATATTTACACAAGCTTAGGAAGTACAATCAAGGCAAAGGCAGTCTAGATAGAAACTTTCCAATCACAAGAACAAGAAACAAATAACATCCAGGTATTTAAACTGCCTAAGAAGTTAACTCTTTGGCAAAACACTCTTAGTTGAGTTTGGTTCTACGGCACCTGTCTCTGAATATGTCACTGTCCATTTTCATCATGACTATAACCGGGCAATAATTCATTTAGTTAAATGACCTTTTCTCTTTCCATTGTTCTCTTTTGATCAAGTTCCTGCGCACCTTCCTAAAAACACTACATTGTATAAAATTTGAGGCAGAAACAAACCATATTGTCTCCAAATAAAAAAAAGTATAATTTAATTTTATTAGTATGGAATAGTTTGAGATAATTTATTGTATTTGTGGCCCAAGTGCATGATTCTTAAATATAAAAGGGTGTTAAGCACAATCATACAATCATTTAGTAAAAGTGGTGGTCATCAGATCCCGAGAAAAGCAGGAAGGCACTTCCTCTTTTTGGTGTAGAGATACTATTTAAGATACTGCTTAATTGGCCGTTTATTGATGAAGTTTATTCTGCTTCCCTTTTGTCAGATTCTTCCTCCTCAAACTCGACTAAAGGAGAGTGTCTGTTGGCCTGAGAACCTTCTTTGTAGAACACTTTCTTGACCGTGCCATCCTTTGGAGCCTTTATGGTATGCTGCAGAGACACAAGGCACGACAAACAATGGCTGTGACACTGACAAGGGCTGACCGCAGACCAAGTCAAGAAACACAAAAAGTGAAAAATGAAGCCAACTGTTTTGCTATTTTGTCATGGATCAGTGCTTTCCAACGTTTCTCATATCACAGCACACAGAGAAAATAATAACATTTTTATGGTGTGCTTGGGGGTTGAGAGGAGTCACTACCTTGATACACCTGTAACCCACGCAAGGTCAATAACTGGGAAGCTCTGGATGAGCTAGTAATTCTTAGCTCAAGCATCACAGTAGACACTTACCTGGGAAGCTTTTAAAAACTACTGATGCTTGGGCTCCCTATGGGAAATCCCAACTCAACTGGTCTAGGGAAGTATTTTTTTTTCCCCAGTGATTTATTTATTTATTTATTATTTTTTGGGGGGTACACCAAGTTCAATCATCTGTTTTTATACACATATCCCCGTATTCCCTCCCTCCCTTGACTCCCCCCCCACCCTCCCTCGAGTCCCCCCCACCCTCCCCGTCCCAGTCCTCTAAGGCATCTTCCATCCTCGAGTTGAACTCCCTTTGTTATATAACAACTTCCCACTGGCTATTTAGGGAAGTATTTATATATATATATTTTAAAAATAAATTTATTTATTATTTATTGGCTATGTTGGGTCTTCGTTGCTGCGAGGAGGCTCTCTCTAGTTGTGATGAGCGGAGGCTACTCTTCGTTGTGGTGCACAGGCTTCTCATTGCGGTGGCTCTAGGCTCGTGGGCTCAGTAGTTGCGGCATGTGGGCTTAGTTGCTCCACGGCATGTGGGATCTTCCCAGACCAGGGATTGAAGCCGTGTCCCCTGCATTGGCAGGCACATTCTTAACCACTGCGCCACCAGGGAAGTCCCTGGGGAAGTATTTTTTAAAAGCTCCCCAGGTGCAATATGTCACCAGGGCTGAGAACCACTGGCCTACAACTTCCAACCATTTAAAAACCTAAACAGCTAATTTAATTTGATTGAGGTTTTCACTTCGATATTGATATTTGGCATCCTAGGTATGGCCTTAGAAAATACCAGTAGCTCATATTCTGTTGGGTTACTGCATGAATCCAAGCTACTGATAATTTCAGAATCACAAATGACAGGTTCCATCTCACAACATTAAAATGAAAATGTATTTAAGAGAAGGATGGCTTTGCTTTGTTTCCTGCAGTTTATGCTTCCTCAATCCATGGTTCTTAATATTTAAAATGGTCTTAACTTACAAAATAAGACAAAAGAATGATTAGGACTGACAGCTCCCAAAGTTTACTTGGCAAGTGAACCCGTGTTCTCCCTCACCTCCATCTTCATGGCTATCATAACCATCAGAGAATCTCCAGCTTTTACTGTGTCTCCAGCTTTCACAAATACCTAGAGATTAAGAGTGACAGGTTAAGACTTAAAAAACACAGAGGTCCTTGGAGGGTCACAGAATTCATATACAAATGTACACAGCAGAAGTATGTGTCTATGTGGTTGTCCTGTCTGCCAAACATACTAGCACAAATCAGAGATCCACAGGTCAGTCTGGCATTGTGGGCACTGTCGTTAGCGGGAGGCACTCCTTAGCTCCCCGTCCCTGCCCCCAACCCACCTAGTTTTCCTTGAATCAGATAAATACACTCTATGTATTTCAAGATCCTTTTGTTTTTTCATAAATATACAGACAAGACATACCGCCAACAGGGAAGAACTACAGGCATACTTCGTTTTATTGCTCTTCACTTTATTGTGCTTTGTGGATGTTGCTTTTTTTAAAAATTAATTTTTTATTTATTGGCTGTATTGGGTCTTCGTTGCTGCTCACAGGCTTTCTCTAGTTGCGGCAAGTGGGGGCTCCTCATTGTGGTGCACAGGCTTCTCTTGTTGCGGAGCATGGGCTCTAGGTGCATGGGCTTCAGTAGTGGTGGCTCGTGGGCTCTAGAGCACAAGCTCAGTAGTTGTGGCGCATGGGCTTAGTTGCTCCACAGCACGTGGGATCTTCCCAGACCAGGGCTTGAACCCGTGTCCCCTGAGCTGGCAGGTGGATTCTTAACCACTGTGCCACCAGGGAAGTCCCTACTTTTTTTTTTTTTTTTAATCTTTTTAAGAAATTGAAGGTTTTTGGCAATTTTTCATCAAGCAAGTCTATGGATGTCATTTTTCCAACAGCATTTGCTCACCTTCTGCCTCTGTGTCACATTTTGGTAATCCCTGAAATATTTCAACCCCTTCACCAGTAAAAAGACTAAGACTCACTGAGGGTCCTGATGATGGTTAGCATTTTTTAGCAATAGAGTTTTTTTTTAAATTTTTATTTTATATTGGAGTATAGTTGATTTACAATGTTGTGTTAGTTTCAGATGTACAGCAAGTGATTCAGTTATACATATACATGTATCTAAGTACTTTTTAATTAAGGTATCTTTTTTCAGACATAATGTTATTGCATTCAACAGACTACAGTGTAGTTTTTTGTTTTTTGTTTTTTTTGGCTGTGTTGGGTCTTTGTTGCTACACACGGGCTTTCTCTAGTTGTGGTGAGCAGAGGCTACTCTTCATTGTGGTGTGTGGGCTTCTCATTGCGGTGGCTTCTCTTGCTGCAGGGCACGGGCTCTAGGCACATGGGCATCAGTAGTTGCAGTGAGTGGGCTCAGCAGTTGTGGCTCATGGGCTTTAGAGCGCAGGATTAGTAGTTGAGGTGCTCAGGCTTAGTTGTTCCATAGCATGTGGGATTTTCCTGGACCAGGGATCGAACCTGTGTCCCCTGCATTGGCAGGTGGATTCTTAACCACTGCACCACCACTGAAGTCCCTACAGTGTAGTGTTAACTTTTATACCCACTGGGAAACCAAAAAAATCATGTAACTCGCTATACTGTGGTAGTATGGAACCAAACCTGAAATATCTCTGTGGTATGCCTGTACTACACTTACATGTCTTCATGATAGGCAGGGTGGAGGGTCTTGCCTGGTTTTCTAGTTTTTAGGTTAAGATAGTATTTCAAGTCTTTAGGGTCTTGTGTAGTAAATGCATGGACAATCTTCGTGTGAAAGAATTAAACGTATTGGCAACCCAGAAAAATATTTCTATTTTCCTTTTTTCAAGTATAAATGAACTCATAGATCCCATATGGTTTTACTGTCTTCTTGGTTAACATGGTTACCAAGTAGTTTTTAGAAACATCACACAGTAGAGTTAGGTTCTAAAGCCAATGTGTACAGTCAAAATTGTGAAAAATGAGAAACATGTCTGAAAGCCCCACAATCACCCAATGCTGGGTGATGCTTTAGAAGTCTTCAATGAAATCAATGATCTGGGTTTAGGCCAGTTATGGGGGAAAAAGTGTATCTTTAAACGTACACCCTGTGTAGGGATGCCCACAATATGAGAGGCCTGTGGGAACTGAGACTGAACGAGTGAAATGCAGGTCCAAGTTCCCCAAGTGTGTTGCTCTTCTGGGGCAAACATTTCCAGATGAGAATCATGGATGAAATCACTTACAGCATTTAAATTTTTTATTTTATTTATTTGGCTGCATCAGGTCTTACTTGTGGCTTGAAGGCTCCTCATTGTGGTGCACGAGCTCTAGAACTCGGGGGCTTAGTTGCCCCGTGGTGCATGGGACCTGAGTTCCCTGACCAGGGATCAAACTGGTGTCCCTGCATTGGAAGGGGGATTCTTAACCATTGGACCACCAGGGGAGCCCCCACTCACACTATTTGAATAGTTGTTTTCTTCTTTTATTTGTTGGTACCAAGAATATACAGTTGAACTTTTATGACTTAAATGCATTTGAGGGGACTCTACTGTATGCATGTATATAAAAGGAGCCACTGATCTACCACCATTGGAAGTTATATCAGTATGGATCTCAACTCTGAATATATTCTGCATTCAACACCAAACCACATGGTTCTTCACTAATACCTTTCAAATTTTGGATGATGCTTGGTGAATGTTCCACTTTAATCATATAAAGACAACCTGGATTATTTGTACTTTGATGGAAATTCCCACTTCAAAGAAGAGTCTTTACCATAAATTAGTTAAATGGTATTTTCACTGAAGAATTGTAATATAGAATTTGAATCTATAATAGATCTTCTTGTTTTCTTTTAAAATTTTTTTTAAGTTTTATTTTGTTTTATTTTTTTTGGCTCCGTTGGGTCCTCGTTGCTGCATGTGGGCTTTCTCTAGTTTCGGCAAGCAGGGGCTACACTTCATTGTGGTGCTCAGGCTTCTCATTGTGGTGCTCAGGCTTCTCATTGTGGTGGCTTCTCTTGTTGTGGAGCATGGGTTCCAGTGCGTGGGCTTCAGTAGTTGCAGTTTGCAGGCTCAGTAGTTGTGGCTCGTGGGCTCTAGAGCACAGGCTAATTAGTTGTGGCACACGGGCTTGGTTGTTCTGTGGAAGTGGGATCTTCCTGGACCAGGGATCAAACTCATGTCCCCTGCATTGGCAGGCAGATTCTTAATCACTGAGCCACCCGGGAAGTCCCTTCTTGTTTTCTTGAAATGGATGCTTTCCAATAAGCAAGATTTAGAGAGGGGAAAAAGGATATACACAACAAAGTTCAACAAAGACATTTATTAGGACTTACTGGACATCATCCTTTTTTTTTTTTTCTAATTTATTTATTTTTATTTTTTGGCCACACAGCATGTGGGATCTTAGTTCCCTGACCAGGGATTGAACCCACGCCCTCTGCATTGGAAGTGCAGAGTCTTACCCACTGGACTGCCAGGGAAGTCCCTGGACATCATCCTACATACATTCACATCATTACCTTTTCAATGGTTCCAGTCATAGGAGCTACAGCACCTTCTTGGGTTCCTTCTGAGCTCAATGAAGATAAGAATCTGGGGACTGGAATGCCAATCTGAATACCTCCATCCTATAAATAGAAATGATATTTAGAGGATATATGTTTATAATATAAATTGGAAATGAAATTAAGATCACTGTAGTTTTACTAATAGATCTGAGGTGATGATTATTTTCAAGCTATCTGTTAAATATTAGTCATCTTTAATACTAGGGTTCTAATCTAGCTTTGTACCATGAGCAAATTACTAAATGCCTCTCAGTCTTGGTTTCCCACTATAAAGAAGTAATAGCACACCTGCCTCACAAGGGATTAAAAGAATTCAAGTATATAACTGTTGGTAAAAGACAGCCGCTGTCTGGAAGCCATTTTTGGTAGCACCCACTATCAGGTGATTAGTCTGAGCCGGGAACTCTTCTTAACAATATATGTAATGTCATTGGTGGGCCCAACAACCTTATGAGGTGGGTACTGTTATTCATCCCTGTTTATAATGGGAGAACTGAAGCCTAGAGATTTTAATTTGCTCAAGGTCAAGCAGATGCTGGTAGGGCCAGGATCTGAACCCAAGCAGCTTCATACTCCAGAACTCACACTCTTCGCTACTTCACTCTACTGCCTCTGCCATCATATTGTTATAGCACATTGACTACGGCAAGAAATGCCTGGTAAAACGAAATCATCCTTGACTCCAATACATAGTTTAATTACTGGAATACTAAAGGCATCTCACCACAAAGGACTGTGGTCTGGAAGACGGTTTCCAAATGTGAGAAGACTCTGAAGAGGCCACAGTATATTTGATAATCATTCCCTTTCTTTGCTCATGCAGAATGCTAAGGTCTCCTAACAAGCTCCTAACCAAATCCATGCCAAGCCTACCTCAACCATCCTTTGACTGCCAAGAGACCACCACTAACCCCACCCACTTTCCACATAAGGAATATCCAGTCCATAGACTCCTCCCACAATGGTCACCTCTTCCCAAGTCCCCAGGATTCCCAGTGCTAGGAGGATGGTTGGGGGAAGTGTTGAGACATCAAATCCCGGAGAGAACATTGCCCCCTGAGCAGGGAGATTCACTCTGACAAGAAGGGGGCAAAGCTGTTTCAGAATTAAAGGAAGAAATGGATATGTGACTGTCAGTGAGAATCTGTGAGAACAAAAGGGATGAAGGGAGAAACAGAGAAGGTAGAAATGTGATAAAGAAACAGACTGAAAGGAAGATAGAGAAAAGGTCACTGCAGTGAGAGAAGGAAGCAGGATCTTCCTAATATCTCAGTGGAATGCCTCTGGTCAAGCAATTTTCTCCTAGA
Source organism: Hippopotamus amphibius kiboko (assembly GCF_030028045.1). NCBI lineage: Eukaryota > Metazoa > Chordata > Mammalia > Artiodactyla > Hippopotamidae > Hippopotamus > Hippopotamus amphibius. Next base: position 158,269,276 of record NC_080191.1, read on the forward strand.
TTCCAACAGTGTTATTATAAAGAAAAGACATTACCATGGAAAACAGGTGAATAGTATTTTCCAGGATAATTAGCTTAGTTTTACTAGCAACTCCATTAACAGAAGATTTCAGGTAAGTGCAGTCTTCCTCACTGCAAAGATCACCAAGGACATGGAAAGTTTTATCTTCAATCTGAAAAAACAGAAAAATAAGATCCTTAAAATAAATGAACAATCCTACAGAATTAAAATCAAAATCAATTCTTCACTATTAGTAGTTTCAAAAGGTAATACGTAAAATGGTTTTTTTTTTTTACAGTCATGTAGGAAATTTCCTCCTATGATTCATAAACATAATAGAAAGGAACAGCAGTAAGATAACTAAAAGGAAAAAAAAAGTTATATAGCATATCTGCAGCACTATACGACTATAGATGAGGGTTCACTTAAGAACAGCAATAAAAAAGTGAAACAGAAATACAAGTCATTGTAAGCAAAATTATTAAAATTCAGTTGAGTATATTATATGTTAGTACTCATTTCTGAGTACCCAAAGCCAAATTTAGTTTTACAGTACCAAAGTTAGTAATGAAAAAAGCCAGAACCCCATAATTAGATAGATTTCTTTTATCTCACCAACATGTAGATCAAATTTATGGGTTTCAGTTATAATTTAAGAAGATAAATTAGCTGGAAATTAACCCCAATTTTCTTACTCTGAGAGAGAGTGCCGAAGAACAGATTTCACACTTAATCTTTCAAGGAAGCTGATAAAAGGACATGAAACTTCTGTTTTAATGGATGTTTTCTCATATATACACTTATGAAAAAATTTCCTTTACACACAGAAAATCCTTTAAATCTTCTTTCCTTATTTTTCATTTAAACTCCCATGTTAGTGTCAGAGTCCTGTGGCTGTTCTTTTCAAATATATTATGTAGGCTAAAGTGAGATAGGTCACACTGCAGTATTTATACATGGTTCTCATCTATCCTAAGTTAAATATGACATTTTACTCTGCTTTGTAACCTACTAAAACAGCCATTTGAATGTTTGTGGAATTCTCAGGACATAAAGGTTAGATTGGGAACAGTTTTGCTTAAAGATTTATAGAAGCACATTCTACATTTGTGAATGTAGTTCCATAAGCAGATTAGAACAAATGTGCAATGTACTTTACCATTTCCCAAGGGATAAGAAGGGGTCCCTAAATCAGAGGTACCAATATGAATTGCAACTCTCACATACTAAAGTAAGTAGATTTCCCATCATGTCTGAATCTCAGAGAAAGAAAACCAATGTGTCTCAAAGTGTTGGGAAATTTAAAGCACATCACTGATAAATTCATTCTGTAGGATTTGAAATCTCTTAGCTCATACTAAAAATGATTTATTCTAGTCTCTGAATTTATACTTACTATAAGAATGTGGTTGAGTTCTTACATTGTTTTTTAACCCTTTGAGCATTTCATTTTGCTAGTGTAATGGACTTTTAAAATGAGGTCTACAATAAAAATTTTGACTAGAGATTCTCAAAGTATGACCTGTGGATCCCTTGGGGCCCCCAAAACACCTTTAGGAGTTCCACAAAGTCAAACAATTTCATAGTAATATAATGCTATTTGTCTTTTTTTACCCTCATTCTCACAAGTATACAGTGGAATTTTCTAGAGATTGCAGGACATGTGGTAATGTTATTGCTCTGATGGCTAATGGAATGTGTGCTTGTGATAATCTTTTCTCAGTTTATCCTGCAACTCAACAACAAAAAACCCAACCTGATTTTTTAAAAAAGGCGAATACTTGAATAGACATTTCTCTAAAGAAGATAAACAGCCAATTAGCATATGAAAAGATGCTTAACATCATTAATCATATGGAAATGCAAATCAAAACCACAGTGAAATACTACTCCTACACCTGAGGATGGTCTCTTTTTGAGGATTTTTTTTTTTTTTAAAAAGAAATACAACAAAACAAAAAACCCACCAGCATATGTGTTGACAAGGAAGGATGTGGAGAAATTGGACTCTTTGTGCACTGCTGGTGGGAATGTAATATGATATAGACATTATGGAAGAGTATGGTAGTTCCCCCCAAAATTAAAAAGATAGCTACCATATGATTCAGCAATTCTACTTCTTTAGGTATATGCCTCAAAGAATTGAAAACAGGGTCTCGAAGAGATATTTGTACACCTATGTTCACAGCAGCATTATTCACCACAGGCAAAAGGTGGAAGCCACCCCAGTGTCCATCGATAGATGAATAAAGTGTGCTATATACACACAGTGGAATGTTATTCAGCCTTAAAAAGGAAAGACATTTGGACACACGGTACAACAACGGAAGGACCACAAAGACATTATGCTAAGTGAAATCAGCCAATTACAAAAGGAATAATGCTGAATGATTCCACTTCTACGAGGTGCCAAGAGTAGCTAAATTCACAGAGACAGAAAGTATATAGAATGGTGATTGCCAGGGGCCCAGGGAGCGGTGGGTGGAGAAGGGGGAGTGGCCTCTTGATGTTTACTGGGTACAGAGTTTCAGTTTTGCAAGAGGAGTAAAGTTCTGCAGATGGATGGTGGTGATGGTTGCACAACAATGTGAATGTATTTAATGCCACTAAACTGTACACTTAAAAATGGTTAAAATGGTAAATTATATATTATGTATATTTGGAAAACATACATTAAAACAATAATAAGTTTTTTTCTCAGGGTGATTTTCTAAATGGTAAATATTAATAGATGTAGCTAATACAAACAAAAGCTTTTTGGGGAGTCTCAATAACTTTTAAGAGTGTACAGAGGTTCTGAGACCAAGACGTTTAAGAACTGCTGTTTCAGATATAAGTATATTTACATAATTTAGGGGATTGTTAGGTGTCTGATTCAAAGCTATTATTATTATTATTATTATTATTATTTTTACCAAGTTTTTATTCTTAAGGAAACCACAGCCAAATGGAGTAAATAATCACAAACTGTATAGGGGTAATTTCTCCAAATCAGTCTGAAATAAAAGCTAATGACATTCTTCTAACTATAGTTATAATAATCAATGGCTTAAGAAAAAGTAGAGAGTGAAAAAATACTCTACTCAGTATGAGAGAGATCAGATTTAGCTCTGAGCTGTAGAACAAAACCAAGAAGGCTTACCTGCATGCTATATGACCCATCACGGTTATATGTTACAGCTATGGCTACATCTTTACGGCAAAAGGGGGGAAATTGAAGAAAAAATTAGAAGACATTCATTTATTCAGTAACTGAGATTCTGAAAACCTCACTTTCAAGCTAAGGATAACTAGTTGTTAGGGATATCAACATCCTTTAACTCCCTGACAAGATTACAAAAATTTTTAAAAATCAGACAGGTTTCGATAAAGATGAATTTCAAACTTTTCTTCTTTAAAACTGGAGTTTTAGCTCTTTTAAGGTTATAGGATATTTCAGATATTTTCCCCTCAACAAGAAAGGCTGTAGTGTCATAGTAGAAAATGTAATTAATTGGGAAACAGAAGTTCTGGCTTAAGACCCAAATCTGCCATCTGTGGCAGGATCACCTCTGTGATCTTGACTAAGTCTCTTAAAATCTTGTTTTTTGATCCATTCTGATCCATTAAGTGGGTATGAGAATATAAATGACTAAATACATGTGAAAGTGCTTTATAAACTGTAACAGACTATACAATATACAATATATTTATATCATTATGTGAATACAGAATAGGTTAGACTATCCTAGGAGATGAAAGTTCTGTGGGGTAGAGAATGCAGACCAAAGTTATTTCATCTACTCCTGACACATCAACCAGCATTTTGATGCTCCCAGCTCAAATCTGTTTCCAGCCTTGACCTTCCTTCTCCAGAACCCTGGTTAGTCATTCCCAGCAGGTTCCTCCATTGGCACCTTAAAATAAACATGGTGGGGCCAACAAGTCATCTCCCCCCTCTGCCTGCCTTCCCTCCTGACCTGTGAGCTCCATGACCGACATCATTTTTCTCGTCATCCGGGTTTATAACCTGTCATTTTTGCCTTCTCCTTCTCCTTTGCTTTCCACCTCCAATGGTCACCACAAAGCTGCTAAATTCTTCTCCTTGAGGACCTGTCCTCTACATTTCTTCCCGTCCACTTCCATCACTCTACTCTGATTCAGGCCCACAGCTTCTGGCCTGGCTGACTCCGAAGAGGTCCTCCCAAAACTTCCTGCTCCCTGTCTCAACCATTCCAGGTCCCTACCACATCCAAAATACCTGGCCTGGTGGGGAAGGCACCAAACTCCCACTCTTGTTTCCTACCATTCTTCTATGTAGCCCTGTGTTCCAAATAAAGAGGAAAATGGGCCAATCAATATTCTCCACATGTGCCTCTAGTCTTCCCTGCAACTGTGCCTCTTCACTCCTGCTCCTGCGTCACACTGTGCTGGTCCCCAGCCACACCAACTGAGACCCCACCTGCCACTCACACCATGCTCACTCACTGTCCTTGGCAAGAGTCTGTCTAGGTGGAATGAATTCTCTATCCTCTCAACATTTAGACTTCTGCATATAAAACCCCATTACGGGGACTTCCTAGGTGGCGCAGTGGTAAGGAATCCGCCTGCCAATGCAGGGGACACATGAGCCCTGCTCTGGGAGGATTCCACATGCCACGGAGCAACTAAGCCTGTGTGCCACAACTACTGAGCCTGTGCCCTAGAGGCCATGAGCCACAACAATAGAGCCCATGTGCCGCAACTACTGAAGCCCACACGCCTAGGGTCTGTGCTCCACAACAAGAGAAGCCACTACAATGAGGAGCCTGCGCACCACAATGAAGAGTAGCCCCCGCTCACAGCAACTAGAGAAAGCCTGTGTGCAGCAACGAAGACCCAATGCAGCCAATAAATAAATAAAATAAATAAGTTTATAAAAAGAAAACCAAAAAAACCCCACCCCATTATGATTTCCCCCTCATTCAGTTTTATATGACAGTGATTTTTTTCAGTTGTTTTTAAAAACTGCAAAAATAAAAATATGCACAAAAGTTAAATTTTGAAGTACATAAAATAAAAAGTCCCCTCTATTGCCCAGATGTACTACTATTAAACACTTTGTGTGAATCCTTTTAGACCTTTTCAAATGCATGCATAAACTTATATTTTTCTTTTATAAAAATAGGATATTTTTATGCATATTGTTCTGCAACCAGCTTTTAAAAATTAACATGTGACATACATATCTACTTTGTTCTTTCCATAGTAGCAAGGGCATAATTTCATAATAATGATGATGATAGCTACTGTTTATTGATGCTTGCTCACTCTAGGTCATTCAGTGAGCTAAATGCTAATGAGCTAAAGGCTTTATACGTGCTGTCTCATTTAACATAAACAATAACCCAAGGAAGTAACTGCCACCACCATCCCCATTTATGGTTGAGGACACTAGATCTTTAGAGAGAGTGACTCGCCCAAGGGTTACAGACAAGAGGGGAGCAGAATTCAATCCACACAGTCTGACTCCAGGGCCTGCATTATTAACCACTACACCATCTGTCTTGCCAACATATACACTTCTCCTTTGCCAAATGATAAATTCCTTTTTTTTAAATGTCTTTAAGAAATTTATTTATTTATTTACTTATTTTGGCTGTGCCGGGTCTTAGTTGCAGCATGAGGGGTCTTTGTAGCGGCACGTGGGATCTTCGTAGTGGCATGCGGAATCTTTTAGTTGCAGCATGCAGGCTTCTTAGTTGCAGCATTTGAATTCCTAGTTGCGGCACGCATGAGGGATCTAGTTCCCTGACCAGGGATCAAATCTGGGCCCCCTGCATTAGGAGCATGAGTCCTTACCCATTGAACCACCAGGAAATTCCCCCAAATGGTAAATTTCTTAAATCTTTTTTTTTCTTCTTTACATTACTCAGAATACCTGATTTTTCAAAAACTTTGTACTGAATGTATGTATGAATGAATGAAACTTTCCCCCCTGTATCTTATCAATATCTTTAACCTTTCTTGAGAAAATACATCCAATTACACCAGATCAATTTTCTTTCAATTTATAAGATATGAAAAGCATTTAACTAACATAAATGCCAAAAAAAATCATAGTAAAGACACTGCCAGGAAAACTCTAAATTCTTTTACATATTACAGGGTAAATGAATTTGTTCCTCCCTCCTCTAGGTATCTCGTGATCCCCACAAGAGAACCTTAAACATCCTCTTATAAATTTAATATGTTTAATATCCTCTTATATACTTAGTAAGGTATATAAGTTTAGCATGGTGCAGTGTTAGGTAAGCGCATGTGCCCTGGAGAATGGGTTCAAATTCTGGCTCCACCAATTAGTTTAGGCGTGACTTCAAGAAAACTATTAATCTCTCCAAGCCTTGGTTCCCAATTTACAAAGTTGACACTAATAACAACACTGATCTCATTAGCCTATTCTGAAAATGCAAATGAAATAATTCATGGAATACACTTAACAAAGTGTCTGATACATACTAAACACTCAATAAACCTTAGGTATTGTTATTGAGGGTAGGGCAGGGTTCTGTGAAACATGGTCATAGTAATAAAGGAAGATTACTTTTCAAGCCCTGAATATTTAAAATGTTGGGTCGTTCTTACTGTGATCATAAGAGTTGTTTCTACTTTAGATTCACAAATGCTTCTGGGCCCTTAGACTTCTTGTTTGGAGCATTCTCTTATTCAACCACAGTCACTACTGATTAACATACATTAGAGACTCACCATAACATTTCTGAAAGCTGTTAAATTCAGACCTGGATTATTGTTGAAAAATACTACCAAAAAGATGTAGTGAACAGCACTCATATTGGCTTTTCAATTATATATTTATTTACTTTAAAATTAAAAACAAAAACAGAAAAACCCCCAAGAAATGCAGCATAATTCAAAACACTGCTCAGAGCCTTAATGAAGATCCATGCCAAATAACACAATTGGCTCATCTGAATTACAATCACACATGTGATTTTCCTGTTTAATTCAGGTTGAAGGGGTCACTGAAACTTTGCTGCTGATACTTGTGTTCAGCATATAGGAGTCCAGAGTAAGATACTCCCAGATTTTGGAAGCTGATTTTTACGATGAAGTGAATAAACACAGCATAAAATGGATAGGTTAACCATTTGCAGAATGCTACTTTATAAGTGATGTTTGCACACTTTCTTTCCAGGTACTCAACGCACTTAAGGCAATGATCATCTAGGTTCAGAATAAAAAAATATCTAAAAAGCTATAACCCAATCAACTTCTGTGAACAAAGAATCATAAGTGACTGGATATCTACATAGAGTTGAGGTAAAGCAAATCCTACTCTGTCCAGGGCAGAGTGAGCTGTGATGAGCTGGAAGGAGCACTCTGTTCTACCTGGTAGGCACATTCTGATAATGGAGCTATCACAGTTCAATGACACCTCACATTCAAGGTTATCCAGCCCTCCCAGCTCTGACTCTGCACCGATCTGGCTTCCCGGGCAAACTGTCCTGCAGTAGAAGGGATACAGCTATCTGCTATCATAGGGTTCTGGTTCCTCTGGTACACTGTTCCAGCCATACGTTTATAAACCGCTTTTTGGTTTAGGTGTGGTGTCATCCCTTCTGACTTCAGTTACAATAAATCAGGCCCCATCCTGAGCCTACTCAAATTAGTTTGCAATCAAAAATCAACTTTCCACTGGGAAAAGGGTGGAAATAGCACAGAAGTCAAGGTCAGAAAGACTGGGTGTCAGTCTTGGCTCTGCCACTTATTAGCCTTGAGTAACTTACTGCACCTCCCATGCCTCAGTTTCATCACCAATAGGTGGGTATAACAGTAACTCCTTCTCATTAACACTGACTGAGGAGGGGGCAATCCTCCTCCCCTGGAGTAGTTTTGGTTATTGTTTTTCTTCTTTAAAAGTAATACATACCCATTGAAGAAAAACTGCAAAGCAAAGAAAGGACAAAGAAGAGGGGGGAAAAGACTGCCTCAAATCCCACCACCCAGTGGTAATCTCACGAATGTTCTGTCATATTTCATTTCAGTCATTTTGCTATGTATGTTTTATGACATATTTTAAAAATATTTACCAAATATAGAAAAAGTATAAAAAAGAAAAATAAATATCATTAACTCTACCACTCAGAGCCAATCAATTCTATTATTTTGCTTCCTTCCAATGTTTAGACTAGGGATCTTAAAAAATGTAATTGATCCTGGCCAGGCAGAACCCTTTTTTCTCAGGTAAATGTGACATATTTCTATGAAGCACATTTCTCTTTTAATAGAACATTACTTACTTTTTTTACCATCCCTAAGAGTCATGTTTCTGGTGTAACAGATATTCAGTCTTCTGCCACTGCTGGATGCAAAAGGAGAGTATTGATCTAGAAAAAAATTAAATTTCAACAACAAATTTATGAAAATCAAGCCTACTAACAAAAGAAAACATAAAACAGAGGTCCTATACTGGCAGTTCAAATGTGTTCTCTTTGTTCTACTCATTGCTTTAAATTTAAATTAGACACTTTCATTTACATCTCGGGAAGTTTCACATGAAAAAAATCCCAGTTTCTCTTGAAAATCAGAATATCTCCAGCCTCAACTCTCATGCTCTGGTGGCATAAACTGCACAGTGGTCACCCCTTTCTGACAGGGCAAATTCATTCCAGGTCACCCAAATCCTCACCACTCACTACTTTTCTTTTACCTGGCCTCTTTTACTCTTCTCTGTACTGGCCCACCCGACAGCCATTTGTGTGCTCACCCTGTTAGACAAGCTCCAGGAGCTATAGCATAGCTAAATTGAAGCAATTTATTCTGAAACTCCTCACTGTGCTGGTTATAAACTTTAAAAAGGAAACTGAGAGTAAGAGGACATTCCCTTCTAAAAATGCTAAGTCCGGCTTAGGAATACCAGATGGGATATAGTTAGATGCATTTATTTAATGTAAAAGGACAAAATGAGGACAGAGCACAAATCTCCAAATACAGTTATATATTTTAAGCTTTCAATATAACTTTCTTGAATGAATCTAGAGATTAAAGACCCTAATAATAGGATCTTATAATAATATAATAATTCTGATAATAATGAAGGGATGAATGGATTCAAATTTTTTTTTTTTTTTCTGTTTGCTCTAAAGATCAGAGATAGCCTGAGGAAGTATTATGGACCAAATGCAGGAGAGCTCAGATTTTGCTTAATTTAGAGGGAAGAACTTCTTAATGGAGAACTGACTGAAACTGTAATCAACAAATGAGTTTTCATTATGAATTTCCAGCTTCCTGAGGTGTTAGGAGGAGGCTGGGCAACAACTCAGTGGGGATGCTGAAGCAGGGATGCACGAGTGTGGCAGCCAGGATGAATCTGTCACAGTCCCTCGTGCTCAGATTCTATGATACGATGAAGTACATGGGTCTCTAGCTAGTCAGAAAGTTGATCACAGAATAGAAAAAGAGAGGAGGAACTAACTCAACAATAAATTATGGGTAACCCAAGGGAATCTGAGCATCTCCAGAGCTCTGTCTGTAGTCTCTAGGACCAAGGAAGTTGCTGCAGGTACGGAGGACACAACGAAGTAGGTCAAAAGGAGTGGTGAATAAAAGAAGTTGGAAGGAAATAAAAAAGAAATTAAAAACATAAACCAAAAAAGTTGGAAGGGATATCGGCATGGGATGCAGGCAGAATTGGTGTTTGCTTGAAAATAAGTCCATCTCTATGTTGTTAGGTGATGAGTTGTTATATTTAATGGGTTAAAGGGTGTTGATGGGTGTATCCATGTTAGGCAAAGAGCTCTACTTCACACTAAAAACACTGTAGCAGAGGATGCTGTCAATCACCGACAGAAGAAAAGGGAGGAAGGAGTGGCATAAAGAAAGAAAAGCATGTTGAATGATTATTCATAAAATCTTGGTAAGCAGAAGAAAGAGAAAAGCATTCCATACCTTGTGTCTGAATCTTGAGAACATCAGACAGAGCTTTCTCCTTGAGGATGAGCCCCAGAGCTGCCCGGCACAAAAACTCTTTGGCTGTGGCCTTCCGATCAGGCAACAGTTCTTTGCAGTGTTGAAGGATGAAATCAGTGTGCACGTTCCCAGCTTCAAACTCCGGGTGGCCAGACAAGCTGATGAGGAGGTCGATGTTGGTGTGCAGCCCAACAATCTAGGGGAAGAAAAAAAAAACCCATGTCCCCAGTGAGTGGGGAAAAGAACTACTCAGGAAAACATTTCTATGGCACCTGCTCTTTCTATTAAGTATTTTCCACCATGAATAACTCTCAGGAAAAACAAAACAAAAGAAACCCACTTCACCATCGCTATACACCTGCATTCAACACTATGTTAATTTACTATGATAAAAAGGATGTAGGAAATGGTGCTGAGTAGGTAGTGTGGAGATGTTTAATTGACTCAGGTTAGAAAAGCAAGCAAACTTTAAGAAACTTAGAACACTTCCACAAAATAGGAAGACTGCAAACAGAGCAGGATTGCTATACTGGTGAGGGGTAGGATTACATGACCTGAAAAGAGCTTCCGTCCAACACCAAAACCCAACTTTTACATACTGACATAAAAATTTAAAAACGTATAAAATTAACCCAAATCCACCCAATAAATGGGATTCAGGGCAAAACCAGCTATCTGAGCTTTGGGTTCATTCATTCACTCACTCATTCATCCATTCATGCATTCATTTAACAGCCATTTACTGAGTGCCTTTCAGGTGCCAGCCCCTTAGCTGGGTACTGGGAACACGGCGAGGAACAAAACAAAGTCCTTGCCTTCACAGACCTTACATTCAAGGGACAGATAACAATAATATCTATAAACAAATATCTAATATAATGTCAGGTGATATGAAGAAAAATAAGGCTGGCTAAAGAAACAGAGAACAGCAAAGGATTCTCTGCAGTGGCATGGGAAGCACTCTAAGGATCACAGTGAGCAGGGCTGAGGACAGTGAGGAGGGAATCATGTGGGGGAAGAATATACTGGAAGAGAGAACAGGAACACATGGCTCCATGCTGGGTGTGTCTAGGAGTGGCAAGGAGGCCAGTGTGGGTGGAGCCATAGACATCAGAGGTTTGATCAAATTCATGATATACAATAATTTGAATATGATGGGTTAATAAGATATCCTTCTATGAAGCTAAATCAGTGTGGTATGTGACTTACTGCACCAAGGAAATGAATGGCTACAGAAAAGCAACAAACTCTTATCAAATGGATAAAACTGAACACATTTACTTTCCTTTGCAGAAAACAACACCAGACTATAGGCCACACTCCTTTCGTAGGCCTTATCTACAGAATGAATTGAAATTTCACATCGGATTCCACTGAGGTTAATAGTAATGCTAATAGTTTTAGTCCTGAAATCTCTTTTTTATCTGAAATCAAAAGTTCTTAAACTCTACTCTGACCCATGGGGAAATCCTTCCATGTGAAATTATTTTGTTCATGACATGTGGGTAATTGGTGGAAATAAGTTGACAAGGACAAAGGTCGACCAATCGTGACAGACATGCTTGGCTGTAGAGACACAGAGAACATCAGGGTCACTAACACTGCCCCAGGTCACTCACATTGTACTGTCGAAGGTTGTACCTCAGTTTCCTCAAGGCTGCCTGACGATCTGCAGCCCACACAACCAGCTTTGCAATCATGGGGTCATAATGCACTGAAACTTCATCTCCTGAAATTGAAAAACCACAAGAATCAAAGTTAAAACTTAAAGAGAGAAAATATAAGTAAGACATTCCCCTGGGGCTTTATGTACATTTCACACTTAATCCTCACAAACTCCTGAATGACAGATATTGTTACCACCATTTTATTCATGAGGAACTGAGGCTCACTGGGGGTTTAAAAACAGAAGTCAGGGAATTCCCTGGTGGGTGGTCCAGCAGTAAAGAATCCGCCTTCCAATGCAGGGGACGCGGGTTCGATACCTGGTCAGAGAACTATGATCCCACTTGCCGTGGGGCAACTAAGCCTGGGTGCCACAAGCACTGAGCTCGCACACCTCAACTAGAGAGCCCACGCGCCACAAACTACAGAGCCCATGTGCTCTAGAACCTGCACACCACAACTACAGAGCCTGTGCGCCCTGGAGTCCACGCGCCACAACTAGAGAAGAGAAAACCCACACGCCACAACTAGAGAGAAGCCCGCGTGCTGCAATGAAAGATCCCGTATGCCCCAAAGATTCCGCATGCTGCAACTAAGACAACACAGCCTAAATCAATCAATCAATCAATCAATCAATCAATCAACAAAGCAGAAGGAGGGTATGGCCATCCAAGAGCACCAGGCCTGAAAATAGTCATTCAATGACACCCAGGCTGGTTTTTCCCATCCTATTTTCTTCTGAACCTTCTTTTCCCTTCCATTTTGGAAGTCAGTGCAAACTCCCTTTACCCTCTCATTATCACAATCACTTCTGCCCTTGGCATTTCCTTTCCTCCACCCCCTCGGTTTCCTCATCAGAAAAATAAGGATAATAATTCCTCTATCCTATATGCTTGTTGGGAGGGTTGACAATCAAGTGCCAAATGCCATACCTGGCAGAGCTGATAAATAGCAGCTATCATTACTGTGACAGAGTCTCAGAGAACAAGAATCTGAACCATGCACATCTCACTGGTTAGAAATGGTTCAAGTCAAAAGGATATGGTATATGAGAAAGAATACTATTCTAGGACCTTTTTGTGATTTTGGCGGGTCACTTGACCCCTCTGAATCCCACAGTCTTCATCCATAGAGTCAAGGGGTTAGATTACACTCCCTTATCCACCCATCCACCCACCTACCCACCAACATATATTGAACACCTTCTAGGCCTAGGCTTGAGCAAAGTGCTGCAAATGTAACATAGAAGACATAGCCCTCTCTTAAGACTCTTACAGTCTAATGGAGAAATTAGACAAGGAGTAAAAGATCACAAGATAATATAAAAGGGCAATGCCCAAGGAATACATAAGGGACTCAGGGAACACAAAAGAAGAGGGTTGGGGAAGCTTCCTGGGCTAGATTATTCTCCCCAGTGCTGGGATGTGAATCTGGGAGTCTGTTTCAGAATTATATGTTATCCTTTGAGCACCTTTATTAAATTATATTGCAAGCTTTGCTTGCCTCACAGATTCTTTTTTTTTCTATTGCAAGTTCTCTTTTATCTCTATGTTGTTCCGCTGATATGCTCAAAAATTTACTGACTACCAAATTTTACTGTGGGTTAGCCAGAGTTCTTAAAATGCTGCCAATTTATCATCAAGAAGTTATAATTCCTCATTTTGGCTTTCAAGACCCTATGCGATTTGCTCTCATTCTGTATCTCCAGCCACATCTCCAACTACCCACTGTCCTGAACTCTTTTCTCCAGCCACATATTTTCTCATACTTCTTCAAACACACCTTTAGTTAAATTCTCTTTTCTTCACTTTTCTGTATGCTGTTAAATCTGCCTACTCAAATCCATTCCAGACTTCCTCTTAGAAAAATGTCCTGATTATACCAGCCTAACATAACCTGCTGTTCCTGAGAATTGCTATATTTTATCACTCACCATCTGTATAACTTCTCTGGCAACTAAAGGTAAGGTGACAGTAAAGAGTGGTGGCTAGAGCATAGACCCTGGAGCCAGAATGCCTGGGTCTGAATCTTGGCTCCAAGGGTGACATTGGGCAAGTCACTTCTCTGTGCCCTGGTTTCCTCATATGGAAAATGGGGGTGACAGAAACACCTATTCATAGGGTAGTTCTCATAGTTAAAGGAGCCCATGTAGAAAAATCACCTAGAACAATACCTGTACATAGTAAGTGCTAAATAATTGTTATGACCATTGTTATTCATCATATATGAACTATGATAGCTCTTGCACTATTATTTTTTTACTTTCTTTTATTTAGTACTGTTCAGCTTGCACTAAGTTTATTTATTAATATTTCAGCTTGACTTCAGTACCTCGAAGGCAGAGGGCCTTGGGCATAGCAGATTCACCTTAAATTATATTTAGAACCAGACAAAGTAAAAATATAAAACAATACCCACAAAATATTTGTTGCTTATGCTTGACTAAGTGCCTCTGCATTTCAAAAAAGAGAATAGTACTGCTTAAAACTAGTAGTTATTCTTTAAAAATGACTATTACAGAGGAAAATTAAAGATTACTGAGAAATCAAGTAAATCCGTTATTTTAAAACATACTAGATATATCCAGAAAACACAGGGAAAAGACCGCTTCCAAAATCAATAATGTACTAAAAATTTTTAAACACTGAGACTTTTTGCTTTATTTCACTTTACCTTGCCGTACTCCAGTTTCAATCCTAGTGGAAAGGTCTGCTCGAGGGGTGGAGAGATGCACTAGTGGTCCAGCCCCTGGCATGAAGTTATTGTTAGGATCTTCAGCATATATTCTAGCTTCAAAGGCATGGCCCTGAAGAGTTATTTCTCCCTGGCTCAAAGGAATCTTCTCTCCTGCCGCAATCTGGTAAAAGAAGAGTATGTGCTTCTTATGAAAACCCACCTTATAGCAGCTATAAGACTGACTCGATGGTCTTGCCTTTTCCTACGTAAAATGTACATTTGGACTTTATAATGAAGCCAAATAAGAACTCTTATTTTATCCACCCGCTCAAGTATTGGGCAAAAGCAAACACAGGTTAAAAAAACAGATGCAGCTTAGAAACACTATATTAATTACAATGGGTTTCTAGATTTTTTAAATAGAGAAAACAGGCAAACTAATTACAAATATAAGTATCAGTGCTTTTTTAATATAATGAAAACTAAAATTTCTTACTGGCAAGATATTCTCAGTTTTCATTTAAAACATTAGCACTCAGTTACCAAATCAATCTTTTTTATAGTAAATTATTAGTTGGTGTTTAGGATCATATTCACAGCTATGGGTAAAGTATGGCATTAGTCATCTTTGTAATTTCATCACCAAGCGATCAAGCAAAACAGACAGGAGAACACGTTTTTTAATTTTGTTATGTTTATGTACATTGCAAGATACCAGATTATAAACAGGATGATCAGCATTGTTTATCACTACTGTAATTATTATTATTTTGGCACTTATATGCCAATACAATAAATCTCTCTCTTCAACCAGCATAACTTGGAAAAGGCTATTGGAGGGCACACTGTCACTCTCTTCACTCTCCCCTTAAGTTTTCCTCCAAGACAAGAAAATGACAAATGAGAAAATGGCAAAAGATACAAGGAAAAACTTAGCAGCACACTAAACTAGACAGGTAAGCATGAAACGAGCAAAGGTTTCATCTCTGTAAATCTGTAAATAAGAAAAATCAGGAACCAAAACAATGAAAAATGAAAGGAAAATGGACTACATTGAATGCCTTTATGGTGTGGTTTGGAACCAGAGACTCTGGAGCCATATTGCCTGGGTTCAAACTCTGTGTCTATGCTTATTCTGTTCTGGGCATACTCACATTCTGGGTAAGTTTCTGTAACCTCTTAATGCTTCAGAGAAAACTGCCTGGCATGTAGTAAGCACTATGTAAGTGTTAGCTATTATCATTTCATTCTTACCCTTTATAATAAAATACTCTGTAACGTTTTAATAAAGAATTCTATTTTAGTATAAAAAAGGAAAAGAATGATCTTATGTCCATATTCTAAGATGTGATCTTATTTCTGATTATACAGAGCAACTTCAACCTGATTTATCTTTGCCTATCTGTCTTCCTCTTAAGTTGGCTTCTATCTGGGCCCAGAAGAGACTGGCCCAATCACGCCTCTGGGTATTTGGAAATCTGTATCATCTGAGTTCTCTTGAGCTTAGACATTGACTCTTTGGAACCCCTGGACCTTGGACATTTCGCCAGCCTCTCCTGACACCACTAACAATCTGAGCCTGCAGCCTGGGTGCTCATGTCATTGCACCCTCGCTCTAGGAAGCCAGTGACTCCAGAGATAGGTCCTGGAGCTTGAACTCTTGACTTACCACATGGCGAGACCCCCTTGTTTTACCTCTACTTGGAAGCCAGACTCCAAAGTGCCTTAAACACTGTAAATAAGGTCTGGTGGCGTCCCTAAGCTCTAGAGACCCTCCCCAGATGATAAGAGCCTATTTTTCTTTCTAAAGCTCTTACAATTTCTTGACTTGCAGAAATAAATGTCTGCTGGTCCCCCTAATTTCCAAAAGCTTCTTTGGAAATCCTTTATCTTTCATGATATCAAAATTCTGGACTCTCTTGGTTACTGCCTCAGAAAAAAAATATTCTTTTCCTTGAATTCTGGAAACATAAGCACTCTTTCCAAAAGTTTCTAAACCCGCTACAGTTTTCCGGACACTTACTAACACTCACTAGCCTGATGTGTCTGGTTTTCATTAGCTTCCAAGGCTAGAGAAGCCCGGAAGAGTCTTATGGCTCAATTAAAACCACCAATCATCCCCAAGGAACCAGCAAAAGGAACATTATATGACTATCCACAGAAGTTCTACAAAGACAAAATTATCAAAATAATCAAGACTTTAGCATCACAACATGGAAAAAATAATTTAGTTTCAGGATATATAAAGAACTAAGAATCCTACAGAGATCAAGAGTATTCATAGTACTTAAAAACATTTTTTATATTAAAAAACAGGTAAAATCTATTGTTTTCAATAAAGAGAACAAAACAGACTAAGTTATTATCATTACTATTTGAAGGAATAAGCTTATAGAACTCAGATTCAGGCCAGTGAGGAATAGCTATAGGCTTATACTTCAGTAAAGTACAGTAGATGTGTCATAGCAATGTCAAAGTGCTTTAAAATTTTCTAAACATTTACTCTGCATGGCTACACCTATCCCTTCATGGGCCTTCAACAGCGTGTCAGCACTTGCACATGGACACTTCTGTTAATTTAGACCCTTCCCTTGGCTCTTCATGCCCAACTCTTCCGTTGCTTATTTCACCTTGGCTAGCATCTGACTTGTCTCTAAAACCTAATGATGCCCTGGCCATGAATGATGTGGCCTCAGGTGGAGCACAAGGCTTTGTGTTGAGACAATGTGTTCACAAGCAAGCCTCAGTGGCAGAAGCTCACCTTCTGGCTGCCCCATGTCTAAGGTGGAAAGATGGTAAGTGACAGATTAGGAAACTGAGTTCATAAAGTACATCAAATGTAACATCACCTTTAACCTCCTATTTTCCTATCATCATGAAAACCACTAAGAATTGAACCCTTGCCCAAAGTGATGCCTTCTTTTAAGAGGCCAGAAGGGAACATATTCTCGACACTGATCTTTAACAGAAGAAATACTCCCACCCTAAGCTGCCATTCCACCAAGTCAATTCCTGTGATCATCTCAGTAACGGGATGTTCCACTTGCAGCCTTGTATTCATCTCCATGAAATAGAAATTGTGCTTTGAGTCCATAATAAACTCCACAGTTCCTAAAACATAAAATACAGTGGTCACATTTCAATAGCATATAACCAGTAGGAATCAAAATCTTCTATGATAGATCATATCAAGTTCTACGGTTGCTTTCATTCAATGGTAAACATTTTGCATTTCATGAAGAAACAACTCACATTTTGCAGCAGCAAATGATTCTCAATCAAAAATAGGGAGCCAAGTGAAATTTAACAACAGAAAAGCATATTTAGGGTTTTGAGCAAATGGTAAGCCCAAGTTATGAATCAGTCTCAGCTGCTGTAGCAGTGAGAACACGACTGGACCATGTGTTACTGCTTCTGTGCACAAAGATCCTCTGGAAACCTCACACTGTGACATCCCATCTCAGTCTAACTCTGTGGAGAGAAACACAACATTCTTTTCTCCTGACTGTGGGCTTTGGAAGTGTCTTTAAAAGTCCTTTTGCTAGTGACCCATTGGGAGATTACTTAGTAACTAAACATTTTGTTAATGTCTTATCTATTGGCATTCTATTAAGTACTACATTTCCCCAAACTTTATTAAGGTATAATTTCAGACAATAAAATTTATCCATTTTAAGTACAGTGTGCTGAGTTTCAACAATTGAATACAGTCATATAACCACCACCACAAGGAAAATACAAAACACTTTCATCATCCAAAACATTCCGTTGTCCCCTTTGCAATCAGTCCTTTCCCCAGGCCCCAGCTCCAGGCAACCACTGGTCTGCTTTCTATCATAGTTTTTTTTTTCTAGAATGTCATATAAATGTAGTCATATAGTTTATAGCCTTTTGTGCTTGAATTTTTTTCACTTCACCGAAAGCTAATTCCATATAATTTAAAACTGTTTTTCCAACTGTGGATCACAACCTATTAGTGGAATGTAAAGATTTAGTGAAGATTTCCAGTTTCTGGCCCAGCATGGAAGGAACTTAGAAGCTGCCATTCCATCAACAAGTAAAAAGCTGAATAAGCTGAAAAACCAACAACTCTTCTTAGATCCATCAGAGATGTGAGGTCACAGGCAAACTACTGCATCCCAAATTAGACAGACAGAAAGACAAAAACAGAAATTCACAACTTATTGGAGCAGAAACCCATGAGCAAAAACCTCTGTGGGAACAAGTACTGGAGAAGGAAAGCCTGGACTGTAATTGACAAATTGCTGGATGCTCAGTGTGGACAGTTCTGAGAGTTAAAAACCCCAGGGGGAGGACCTCCCTGGTGGTCCAGTGGTTGAGAATTCGCCTCCCAATGCAGGGGATGCAGGTTCAATCCCTGGTCGGGGAACTAAGATCTCACATGCCACGGGGCAACTAAGCCCATGTGTCGCAGCTACTGAGCACATGGGCCACAACTATACAGAAGCCTGTGTGCCACAACAAGGAGCCCATACCCCACAGCAGAGGATCCTGCATGCCACAACAAAGATCCTGCATGCCACAACAAAGATCCTGCATACTGTAACTAAGACCTAATGCAGCCAAAAATAAAATAAATAAATAATAAATAAATAAATAAATAAATATTAAACAAACAAACCTCAGGGAGACCAAATTATAGTGAGCTCCCAACAATTTTACCTCCAGAAGCTCTACCAGGTCCTAACAGAACACTGCAGAAAAAAAATCCCCTGAGTTTCTCGCAGTAGGAGGGGAAAAGGAACCATTTGAAGTATGCCAAAGTTCTGTTCTTCTAAACAAGATCTGTCCTTAACAGAAACAATTTTATCAGAGCCTAAACTACTGGAATTTTATCAGAGCCTAATTAATGTAACTGGGGGAAGAGAAATACACAACTCCAGACATTCTGTCCCACATAAGGGAATAAATAAAAAATGAAGTGAGAAGCACTGGTGAAGTTGACATTTCAGAGCACAAACTCAGCAAAAGACTCAGACCTAATCATGGGACTACAGAACACCTCTCCTTCCCCATACCTAACCCTAACATTACTAAAGACCTATTTACCACAGTTCCTTTTACCTGGCACATCAACATCTGGCTATCAAGAAAAAATTACATGGCATGCTAAGAGGCAAAAAACACAGTTTAGAGAGACTGAAAAAGTATCAGAACCAGACTCAGATATGACAGGAATGCTAGAATTATCAGACCAAGAACTTAAAAACCCTCTGATTAATATGCTAAGGGTTTTAAGGGAGAAAGTACACAACATGTAAGAACAGTTAGATAATGTGAGTAGACATGGAAATTTTAAGAGAAAAAAAAATGCTAGAGATGAAATACACCATAACAGAAATGAAGAATGCCTTTGATGGACTCATAAGTAGACTGGATGCAGTCAAGGAAAGAATCTCTGAACTTGAGGATATGACAACAGAAACTTCCAAAATTAAAATTAAAGAGAAAAAAGACTGGGAAAAAAAAAAAAAAAAACAGAAGAGAATATCCAAGAACTGTGGAGAACTAGAAAAGGTGTAACATATGAATAATGGGAGTACCAGAAGATGAATAAAGAAAGGAACAGAAGCAGTATTTGAAGCAATAGTGACCAAAAATTTCCCCAAATTAATGTTGGATACCAAACTACTGATCCAGGGAGCTCAGAGAACTCAAAGCAGGATACATGCCAGAAAAACTACACCTAGGCAAACTATACCTACTATATCATTTTCAAAGTACAGAAAACCAAAAATTCTGAAAGAACCCAAGGGAAAAAAAACACCTTACCTACAAAGGAGAAAAGATAAGAATTACATCTGACTTCTTGGAAACCATGCAAGCAAGAACAGCAGAGTGAACTATTTAAAAGTGTCGATTAAAAAGACTGTCAACCCAGAATTCTGTACTTTAAGTTATCCTCCCAAAGTGAAGGAAAAATAGAGATTATCTCACATAAACAAAAATTGAGAGGATTTATTGGCAGTAGACTTGCCCTGAAAGAAATGTTAAAAGAAGTTCTTCAGAGAGAAGGAAATGATATAGGGTCAATATTCCAAGGCATAACAATCTTTAATGTGTATGCATCTAACAACAAGGTGTCAAAATACAAGTAAAAATTGAGAACTGCAAGAATAAATAGATGAATCCACTAATCAGTTGGAGACTTTATTTATTTATTTATTTATTTTTTGCCCACTTTTTTAATTTTTAATTTTTTATTTTTTGGGGGTACACCAGGTTCAATCATCTGTTTTTATACACATATCCCCATATTCCCTCCCTTCCTTGACTCCCCCCACCTCGAGTCCCCCCCACCCTCCCCGCCCCAGTCCTCTAAGGCATCTTCCATCCTCGAGTTGGGCTCCCTTTGTTATACAACAACTTCCCACTGACTATTTTACAGTTGGTAGTATATATATGTCTGTGCTACTCTCTCGCTTCTTCTCAGTTTCCCCTTCACCCCCCGCCCCCTCCCATACCTCGAGTTCTCCAGTCCATTCTCTGTATCTGCTTCCTTGTTCTTGTCACTGAGTTCATCAGTACCATTTTTAGATTCCGTATATGTGAGTTAGCATACAATATTTGTCCTTCTCTTTCTGACTTACTTCACTATGTATGACAGACTGTAGTTCTATCCACCTCATTACATATAGCTCCATCTCATCCCTTTTTATTGCTGAGTAATATTCCATTGTATATATATGCCACATCTTCTGTATCCATTCATTTGTTGATGGGCATTTAGGTTGCTTCCATGTCCTGGCTATTGTAAATAGTGCTGCAATAAACATGATGGTACAAGTTTCTTTTGGGATTATGGTTTTCTTTGGGTATATGCCCAGGAGTGGGATGACTGGATCATATGGTAGTTCTATTTGTAGTTTTTTAAGGAATCTCCAAATTGTTTTCCATAGTGGCTGTACCAACTTACAGTCCCACCAACAGTGCAGGAGAGTTCCCTTTTCTCCACACCCTCTCCAACATTTGTGGTTTCCAGACTTTGTGATGATGGCCATTCTGACTGGTGTGAGGTGATACCTCATTGTGGCTTTGACTTGCATTTCTCTGATGATTAGTGATGTTGAGCATCTTTTCATGTGTGTGTTGGCCATCTGTATGTCTTCTTTGGAGAAATGTCTATTTAGGTCTTCTGCCCATTTGTGGATTGGGTTATTTGCTTTTTTGGTATGAAGCTGCATGAGCTGCCTGTAAATTTTGGAGGTTAATCCTTTGTCCGTTGTTTCATAGGCAACTCTTTTTTCCCATTCTGAGGGTTGCCTTTTAGTCTTGTTTATGGTTTCTTTCACTGTGCAAAAGCTTTTAAGTTTCATGAGGTCCCATTTGTTTATTCTTGATTTGATTTCCATGATTCTAGGAGGTGGGTCAAAAAGGATCTTGCTTTGATGGATGTCATAGAGTGTTCTGCCTATGTTTTCCTCTAGGAGTTTTATAGTGTCTGGCCTTACATGTAGGTCTTTAATCCATTTGGAGTTTATTTTTGTGTATGGGGTTAGGAAGTGTTCTAATTTCATTCTTTTACATGCTGCTGTCCAGTTTTCCCAGCACCACTTATTGAAGAGGCTGTCGTTTTTCCATTGTATACTCGTGCCTCCTTTGTCAAAGATAAGGTACCCATATGTGTTTGGGCTTACTTCTGAGTTCTCTAATCTATTCCATTGATCTTCCTTTCTATTTTTGTGCCAGTACCATACTGTCTTGATCACTATGGCCTTGTAGTATAGTTTGAAGTCAGGAAGCCTGATTCCACCAACTCCATTTTTCCTTCTCAAGATTGCTTTGGCTATTCGGGGTCTTTTGCGTTTCCATACAAATCCTAAGATTTCTTGCTCTAGTTCTGTGAAAAATGCCATTGGGAATTTGATGGGGATTGCATTGAATCTGTAAATTGCTTTGGGTAGTACAGACATTTTCATGATGTTGAGTCTTCCAATACAGGAACGTGGTATGTCTCTCCATCTGTTTGTGTCATCTTTGATTTCTTTCAGCAATGTCTTAAAGTTTTCTGCATACAGATCTTTTGCCTCCTTAGGCAGGTTTATTCCTAGGTATTTTATTCTTTCTGTTGCAATGGTGAATGGGAGAGTTTCCTTAATTTCTCTTTTCTGCTCTTCCGTTGTTCGTGTATAGGAATGCAAGAGATTTCTGTGCATTAATTTTGTATCCTGCTACTTTACTAAACTCATCAATTAGTGCTAGCAGTTTTCTGGTAGAGTCTTTAGGGTTTTCTATATATAATATCATGTCATCTGCAAAGAGTGACAATTTTACTTCTTCTTTTCCAATGTGGATTCCTTTGATTTCTTTTTCTTCTCTGATTGCTGTGGCTAAAACTTCCAAAACTATGTTGAATAATAGTGGTGAGAGTGGACACCCTTGTCTTGTTCCTGTACTTAGAGGGAATTCTTCCAGTTTTTCCCCATTGAGAACGATGTTGGCTGTTGATTTGTCATATATGGCTTTTATTATGTTGAGGTAATTTCCTTCTATGCCCATTTTCTGGAGAGCTTTTATCATAAATGGATGTTGAACTTTGTCAAAAGCTTTTTCTGCATCTATTGAAATGATCATATGGTTTTTATCCTTCAATTTGTTGATATGATGTATCACGTTGATTGATTTGCGTATATTGGAGAATCCTTGCATCCCAGGGATAAACCCCACTTGATCATGGTGTATGATTTTTTTAATGTGCTGTTGGAGTCTGTTAGCTAGTATTTTGTTGAGGATGTTTGCATTTATATTCATCAGTGATATTGGTCTGTAGTTTTCTTTTTTTGTGACATCTTTGCCTGGTTTTGGTATCAGGGTGATGGTAGCCTCGTAGAATGAGTTTGGGAGTGCTCCGCCTTCTGCAATATTTTGGAAGAGTTTGAGAAGGACAGGTGTTAACTCTTCTCAAAATGTTTGATAGAATTCACCCATGAACCCATCTGGTCCTGGGTTTTTGTGTGTTGGGAGATTTTTAATCACTGCCTCAATTTCCGTACTTGTGATTGGTCTGTTCATGGTCTCTATTTCTTCCTGGTTCAGTCTTGGAAGGTTGTATTTTTCTAAGAATGTATCCATTTCTAGTTGGAGACTTTAATAACCCTCTATCAGAAATAGACAAACCCTGCAGGCAGGATATTAGCAAGGACATGGCAGAACTCAACAGCACCATCAATAAAATGGATATAATTGACATCTATAGACTACTTAATCCAACAATAGCAGATTACATATTATCATACTCGCATGGAATATTCACCATGACAGATCACATTCAGGGCCATAAAAAAGACCTTAACAAATTTAAAAGAATGATATACAATGTCTGCTTTCAGACCACAATTAAACTAAAAATCAATAGCTGAATTAGAAATCATAACAGAAAGATAGATGGAAAAAAAATACCCAAATACTTGCAGATTAAGCAGCTAACTTCTAAATGACAGATGGGTCAAAGGAGAAATCTCAAAAGAAATCTAAAAATATTTTAAACTAGGGATACAACTTTTCAAAATTTGTGGGATGCATAGAAAGCAGTGTCTAGAGGGTAATTTATAGCATTGAATCCACATATTTGAGGAGAAGAGAGATCTAAAATGAATCTAAGCTTCTATTTTAGGAAACTAGAAAAGGAAAAGCAAATTAATTCTAAAATAAACAGAAGAAAAGAAATAATAGAGTAGAAATTCATGAAATTGAAAACAGAAAAGAGAGAAAAAAATCAACAAACCAAAAGTTGGCTCTTTGAAAAGATCAATAAAAATGAAAACCCTCTAGGCAGGCTAAGAAAAAAGAGGACAGAAATGACTAATATCAGAAATGAAGGAAGGAACATCACTATGGATCTTATGAACATTAAAAGGATAATAAAGGGATATTATTAGCAGCATAATGCTCACAAATTTAATAATCTACATGAAATGGGCCAATTCCTTGAAAGACACATTATGCCAAAACTTACACAAGAAAAAACAGACAATCTGAATAGGCCTACATCTATTAAAGACATTAAAATAATCATTAATAATCTTGAAAATAGAAAGCAGCAAGCCCCAGGTCAGTTCACTGGTAAATACTACCAAATGCTGAAGGTAGAATTTATACCAATTTTCTACAATCTCTTCTAGAAGACAGAATTTTTCCTAACTCATTCTATGAAGCCAGCATTACCTTTATACAGAAACCAAAGACATCACAAGAAAACTACAGACCAATATCTCTCAAGGACATTGATGAAATAATCCTCAAGAAAATATTAGCAAATCAAATCCAACAACATATAAAAATCCCACCATTACCAGGTAGAATTTATCCCAGGTATACAAGGCTGGTTAAACATTTATAAATCAATTAATGTAATCCATCACATCAACAGGCTAAAGAAAAACCACGTGATCATATCGATAAATGCAGAAAAAGCATTTGATGAAATCTAATATCCAATTATAATAAAAACTCTCAACAAACAAGGAATAGAGGGGAACTTCCTCAACTTGATAAAGAAGATTTTAGAAAAACTATAGCTAGCATCATACCTAATGGTGAGAAACGAGAAGCCTTCTCACCAAGATCAGAAACAAGGCAAAGATGTCCACTCTCTCCACTTCTTTTCAACTTCATACTGGAAGTCCTATTTAATGCAATAAGATAAGAAAAGGAAATAAATGGTATACAGATTGGGAAAGGAGAAATAAAACTGTTGACAGATGACTTGATCATCTTTATAAAAAGTTCAAAAAAGCTGACCAAAAAGCCCTCCTGGAACTAATAAGTGACCATATCAAGGTTGCAGGATGCAAGGCTAACATACAAAAGTCAATTGTTTTCCTATATACCAGCAAACAAGTTGAATTTGAAAGTAAAAACACAAAACCATTTACATTAGCACCCACCCCCCATGAAATACGTATAAATCTTAACAAAATATGTATAAGATCTATAGGGAAACAATAAAATTCTGATAAAAGAAGTCAAAGAAGAACTAAATAAATGAAGAGATATTCCATGTTCATGGATAGGAAGACTCAACATTGTCAAGATGTCAGTTCTTCTCAACTTGTTATATAGAGTCAATGCAACCTCAATCAAAACCCTAGCAAGTTACTTTGCGGATATCAAAAAATTGACTCTAATGGTTATATGGAGAGGCAAAAGACCCAGAATAACCAACTCAATATGACAAAATGATAAAATTGGAAGACTGACACTATCTGAGTTCAAGACTTACTATAAAGCTACAGTAACCAAAACAGTGAAGTACTGGTGAAAGAACAAATAGATCAGTGGAACAGAATAAAGAGCCCAGAAATAGACCCACATAAATACAGACAACTGATCTTGACAAAGGAGCAAAGGCAATAGAGTGGAGAAAAGCCAGTGTTTTCAAGAAATGGAGCCAGTATAGCCACTATGGAGAAGAGTATGGAGGTGCCTTAAAAAACTAAAAATGTAATTACCATATGACCCAGCAATCCCACTATGGGACATATACCCAAAGAAAACTATAATTCAAAAAGACACATGCACCCCAATCTTCAATGCAGCACTATTTACAACAGCCAGGTCATGGAAGCAACCTAAATGCTCATCAACATGAATGGATAAAGAAGATGTGGTACATATATACCATAGAATATTACTCAGCCATAAAAAAAGAACAAAATTAGGACATTTTTAGAGACATGGATGGACCTAGAGACTGTCATACAGAGTGAAGTGAGTCAGAAAGAGAAAAACAAATATCGTATATTAACGAATATATGTGGAATCTAGAAAAATGGTACAGATTAACTGGTTTGCAAGGCAGAAATAGAGACACAGATGTAGAAAACAAACATACGGATAGCAAGGAGAGAAAGCGGGGGTGGGTGGGGGGGATGAACTGGGAGATTGGGATTGGCATATATACATTACTAATAAGAAAAAAAGATATCAAATTGTACACTTTAAATATATGCAATTTATTGTATGTCAAAAAAAAAAAATGGTGCTGAAACAACTGGACATCTACATGCAAATAGAAAGAGAAAAGAAAAAAGAAAAGAAAAGAAAAAGAATCTTGAAGCAGACCTTAGAAAAATTAACTAAAATGGATCGAAGACCTAAATGTAAAACACAAAACCATAAAACTCCTAGAAGAAAACACAGGAAAAAACCTAGCTGACCTTGAGCATGGTGATGTCCTTTTAGATACAAGAGCAAAGGCATGATCCATCAAAGAAATAACTGATAAACTGGACTTCACTAAAACTAAAAACTTCTGCTCTGCAAAAGACAATGTCAAGAGAATGAAAAAACTAGCCATAGACTGAGAGAAAATATTTGCAAAAGGTACAGCTGATAAAGGACTGTTATCTAAAAAATATAAAGAACACTTAAAGCTGAACAATAAGAAAGCAAACAACCCAGTTAAAAAATGGGCAAAAGACCTGAAGAGACACCTCACCAAAGAAGACATATAGATGGCAAGTACACATTAGAAGATGCTCCACATCATATGTCATCAGGGAAATGCAAATTAAAACAGTGAGATATCACTACACACCTATTAGAATGGCCATAATATGGAACACTGACAATACCAAATGCTGGTGAGGATGTGGAGCAACAGAAACTCTCATACACTGCTGAGAGTTTGGTAGAGCCACTTCCAAACAGTTTGGCACTTTCTTACAAAACTAAACATACTCTTACCATGTGATCCAGCAATCATACTTCTTGGTATATACCCAAATGAATTGAAACTATGTCCACATAAAACCCTGTATAGAGATTATAGTAGCTTTATTTATGATTACCAAACTTGGAAGAAACCAAGATGTCTTTCAAAAGGTGAGAAAATAAGTAAACTGTGGTACATCCAGACAATGGAATATATTTCAACACTAAACAGAAATGAGCTATCAAGCCATGAAAAGATATGGAGGAAACTTAAATGCATATTAGTAAGTGAAAGGAGCCAATGTGAAAAGGCTACATACTGTAAGATTCCAACTATATAACATTTTGGAAAAGATAAAACTATGGAGGCAATAAAAAGATCAGTGGCTGTCAGAGGTTGGAGGCAGGGAGGATTGAAGGGCCTATTTAAGGTACTGAAACTGTTCTGTAAGATACTACAATGGTGGATACATGTTGGACACATTATTATATATTTGTCCAAATTCACAGGATGTACAACATCAAAAGTTAACCCTAATGTAAACTATGGATTCTGGGTGATAATGAAGGGTCCACGCAGGTTCATCAATTGTGACCAAAGTATTGTTCTGGTGCAGGATGTTGACAGCGGGGGAGACAGTGCGGAGGGACAGGGGCATGGGAACTTTCTGTACATGCTGCTCTATTCTGCTGTGAACCTAAAACTACTCTAAAAAATTGAAGTTTACTAATTTTAAAAAATGTAAAAAAATCACTTCAGTGATTTTATTTTAAAATAGGATAGAAAATATCAAATAGCATTAAACATAACTAAGGTAAGTATTGTTTACTGATTTGCCCCCAAATATACATGTATATAAACACAAACACTTATGTTTACATACTGGGTCTCAATGTAAAATGTATTTTATTTTTGGCCACACCCCACAGCATGCAGGGTCAGTTCCCCCACCAGGGATGGAACCCATGGCCCCTGTGGTGTAAGGGTAGAGTCCTAACCACTGGACCACCAGGGAACTCTCCTGAAATGTATTTATTAATGTGGACATAGTCAAAAAACTTTGAAAGCCAGTGATTTAAAAGCTATATGTTTCATTTGCCTTTTGAAACAGAAATGACTTTTCCTCTTCCTTTATTAGAAGCAAATCTTAACATACCTGCACCAACATAATTTACAGCTTTAACAGCTTTGACTGCAGCTTCTCCGAGCTTTTTTCTTACTTCAGGTTTAATACCAGGCTATGAAAAAGTATTTGAAATAAACTTCCATTAGTACTTTGTCCTACTAGAAATTTCCATTAAGATTTAATGTTACATTTCCATTTATCAAATATTGCACATATGGATAGATATCTAATATTATCCATTCCATCATGAAATACTGTCTTATACCACAGTTCAACTGTCCCCATACCAAAGTTTAATGATTATGTTTGTAATTTCTATGAATTAAAGATATTACTTAACACAATGACATATCTCTGTCCCTAGTACCTTCGAAATAACTTTCATGACCATATGTCCACTTAAAATTACATGTATCACTTGAAAACTGTGACCAGTCTGTTTCAAGATGATAAAGCAATCGGGATCATGTGCCCAATAATTATCTTAGAATAATGGTAAACCTTGAGACTGCAAGTTAATAAGAAAGGTTCATAAAAAGAAATGTACATCAATAAGTAGGCAAAATGACGTTAAATGGTGCTCTACAGATTTTTATTTATGCAATTGCTGCTTGAAAATAAGGCTTGGGACTTCCTAGGTGGCGCAGTGGTTTAGAATCTGCCTGCTAATGCAAGGGACATGGGTTTGATCTCTGCTCCAGGAAGATCCCATATGCCACAGAGCAACTATGCCTGTGTGCCACAACTATTGAGCCTGTGCTCTAGAGCCCATGTGCTGCAACTACTGAAGCTCATGCACCTAGAGCCCATGCTCTACAACAAGAGAAGCAACAGCAATGTGGAGCCCGTGTACCACAATGAAGAGTAGCCCCCTCACTCGCTGCAACTAGAGAAAGCCTGTGTGCAACAAGGTAGACCCAACCCAGCCAATAAATAAATAAATAAATAAATAAATAAATAAATAAATATAAAAAGGCTTTATTGAAATTATTGCTGACATTTACTTCAGACAGTGTAATATACTCTGCAACAGAAGTTAAATTTTGAATACAGTATGAGAACAACAAACTGATTAACCAGAAAACTTAGATTCTCATCTTTTAGAAACACATACTGAAAAAAAAACCATGTATGTAACTTTGGAAAAGAAAGAGGCCTATGGCATAGCAGGTCCAAAGAAATGTAGGTAACCCTAGGAGTAGGCCTTGACCCAGATAACAACCTTAGCCAATCAAGAGGCAGGCTCAAAGAGATGTAAACAAGTCTAAGGGGGCAAAAGTTGCCAAATAAGAGCAAATGTCCCCCTGTACAATATAACCTTTAAGTTGGGAAGATGACTAATATATTTTAGGAACATCTGAAACAGCAGTTAAAGAATCTTCTTCATAAAAAAATACATTCAATTAACAAGACCATTCTGTTCCTCAAACGTGATAGTTAGTAACAATTTAAAATCTGCATGGAAAGAAGACATACAGATGGCCAACAAACACATGAAAAGATGCTCAACATCACTAATCATCAGAGAAATGCAAGTCAAAGCCACAATGAGGTATCACCTCACACCAGTCAGAATGGCCATCATCACAAAGTCTGGAAACCACAAATGTTGGAGAGGGTGTGGAGAAAAGGGAACTCTCCTGCACTGTTGGTGGGACTGTAAGTTGGTACAGCCACTATGGAAAACAATTTGGAGGTTCCTTAAAAAACTACAAATAGAACTACCATATGATCCAGTAATCCCACTCCTGGGCATATACCCAAAGAAAACCATAATCCCAAAAGAAACTTGTACCATAATGTTTATTGCAGCACTCTTTACAATAGCCAGGACATGGAAGCAACCTAAATGCCCATCAACAAATGAATGGATACAGAAGATGTGGCATATATATACAATGGAATATTACTCAGCTATAAAAAGGGATGAGATGGAGCTATATGTAATGAGGTGGATAGAACTACAATCTGTCATACATAGTGAAGTAAGTCAGAAAGAGAAGGACAAATATTGTATGCTAACTCACATATACGGAATCTAAAAATGGTACTGATGAACTCAGTGACAAGAACAAGGAAGCAGATACAGAGAATGGACTGGAGAACTCGAGGTATGGGAGGGGGCGGGGGGTGAAGGGGAAACTGAGAAGAAGCGAGAGAGTAGCACAGACATATATATACTACCAACTGTAAAATAGTCAGTGGGAAGTTGTTGTATAACAAAGGGAGTCCAACTCGAGGATGGAAGATGCCATAGAGGACTGGGGCAGGGAGGGTGGGGGGGACTCGAGGTGGGGGGAGTCAAGGAAGGGAGGGAATATGGGGATATGTGTATAAAAACAGTTGATTGAACCTGGTGTACCCCCCCCAAAAAAAAAAAAAAAAATCTGCATGGAAATAGCTTCACTGTAAGTCAGATATTTGGATTAGAGCAGATTTTCCTAGATGTCATCCAGAAGGATCACTGACTTACTGTGCCCTCAGTATGGCAGCCCCAGACATCAACCCCCTCTTCATACCCAGCACCGCAGTGAGGCCGTATTACTACTGGGGAATGGTTGTTCAGCAGGACAGCAAGAAACTAGCTTCACAGGTTTCTGATGTGAAAGTCAGTGACTAAGGTTTACAATATGGAGAAGCTGACAAATTTCTTTACAAGATCCTTACCCCTGGGGCCTCTTCAATGATCTTCTGATGTCTCCTCTGTACACTACAGTCTCTTTCAAACAAGTACACAGCATTGCCATGGTGGTCACCAAACACCTGGACTTCTACATGCCTATTTAAAAACCCAATGAAAAGTTTCCATTTGTAGGATGAACGTTCAAGAAAAAAATTATATATATGAAATGAGTGAGAAATAAGAAAAGACAGAAAACACTGGACACCATATTTATGACCCCACAGTCACAAGTACAAACTGCCCAGGAAAAGACTGATAACTGACTACCTCAAAATTACAAATTATAGCCACATTTCATATACCCTCAAAAAGCCAATGAGAACATTTCTTTATGATCAGGGGATTTTTAAAAAGCAACTCTTATAGTCAGATTTCATAAACTAAGGCAGACTGAAAATGACAATGGCTCATCCACAGAAAGGTTAAGAAATAAATCTATGTGGATCATTAGTTTTTAAAGAATATACTAACATTAAATCATTTAAAAAAAAGGCACATTAATGTTGAGTGTAAAAAAATAGTGAAACTATCAGAAATCATATTAAGAGTAAATGCACGTAACACTTAAGAAAATATGGGTAACACAGATCACTGGTGAACATGAAAGCATTCTTCTCAGGAGATTCATTTTGATATGTTCACACTGTAGTTCACCTCACACATTCACCATCAAAATACAGAAATGAGTGACCAGCAAATGTTTTTTTTTTCTGTTGAGTTTCTAAAATAAAAATTGTCAAACACAGAAGAAATTTTTTAAAAACCCAGGAAGTCTTAAAAATGTACCGTTTCAGCACAATGGCTCATTTCTGTTTTTTTTTGTGTGTTCACCTCATGAAGCACTTCACCAAACCACTTGGAAGAATTTATTTTCTTCATATATCATTTCTACTGAATGTTCCATCAAAAAATTTCCCAACTCGTCCAACATATTTTTTTTAAGCTCTTTATTGGAATATAATTGCTTTTCAATGTTGTGCCTGTTTTTGCGTACAACAAAGTGAATCAGCTGTATTTATACATATATCCCCATATACCCTCCCTCCCGCGACTCCCTCCCACCCTCCCTATCCCTGCCCTCTAAGTCATCATCCATCATCGAGTTGATCTCCCTGTGTTATGCAGCAGCTTCTCACTAGCTTATCTATTTTAAACATTTGGTAGTGTATATATGTCAATGCTACTCTCACTTTGCCCCAGCTTCCCCTTCACCCCCTACCCCATGTCCTCAAGTCCGTTCTATACATCTGCATCTTTATTCCTGCCCTGTCACTGGGTTCATCAGTACCATTTTTTTAGATTCCATATATATGAGTTAGCATACGGTATTTGTATTTCTCTTTCTGGCTTAGTTTGCTCTGTATGACAGTCTCTAGGTCCATCCACCTCACTACAAATAACTCAATATCATTCCCTCTTATGGCTGAGTATATATGTGCCACATGTTCTTTATCCATTCATCTGTTGATGGGCATTTAGGTTGCTTCCATGTCCTGGCTATTGTAAACACTGCTGCATTATGGTACATGTTTCTTCTTGGATTATGGTTTCCTCTGGGTATGTGCCCAGTAGTGGATTTTCTGCATCATATGGTAGTCCTATTTTTAGTTTTTTAAGGAACCTCCAAACTGTTTTCCATAGTGGCTGTACCAATTTACATTCCCACCAACAGTGAATGAGGGTTTCCTTTTCTCTGCACCCTCTCCAGCGTTTATTGTTTCTAGATTTTTTGATGATGGCCATTCTGACTGGTGTGAGGTGATACCTCATTGTGGCTTTGACTTGCATTTCTCTAATGATTAGTGATGTTGAGCATCTTTCTTTTTTTTAGCTCTTTATTGGAATATAATTGATTTACACTGTTGTGCTTCCAACATATTCTCTTTTTTATTTTTATTTTTTTTATTTTTGGGGGGGTACACCAAGTTCAATCATCTGTTTTTATACACATATCCCCGTATTCCCTCCCTCTCTTGACTCCCCCCCACCCTCCCTCGAGTCCCCCCCACCCTCCCTGTCCCAGTCCTCTAAGGCATCTTCCATCCTCGAGTTGAACTCCCTTTGTTATACAACAACAACATATTCTCTTGATAAATAAAATCTTCTGGATTTGCCTCCTTGATCTTTCCTCCTATTTTTATTTATCCTTTAGCTACCAACACCAAACACATTCTTGCTGTTATTATTTTGAATAAACTTATCTGCAAGATCAATTAAGAATAAAAAAAAAATCAAGAGATTTTACTTTGCCTTTGTTTTTTCTTTCTCTAGCACTCTTCCTTTCTTTATAGAGATCCAAGTTTCTGTCCTGTATCATTTTCCTTCTCCCTGAAGAACTTATTTCTTGTAAGGTGAGTCTAGGGGTGACAACTTCCCTTAATTTTTGTTTGTCTGAGAAAGTCTTTATTTCTCCTTCAAGTGTGAAGGATAATTTCACTGGACACAGAATTTATAGGTTGATGTTTTTTTCTTTCAACACTTTATAAATATTTCATTCCACTCTATTCTGAAGTCTGATGTATTTCTTATCCTGTGCCTGTATAGATAAGGTAGCTTTTCTTCCTGGGCTTTATTCAAGATTTTCTTTTTGTCTTCGATTTCCTGCAGTTTGAATACGATTCAGAAATTTTTTGATATTTATCTTGCTTTTGGTATCCCCTAAGCTTCCTGGTTCTATAATTTGGTGTTTGTCATTAATTCTGGAAATATTTTGGCCATTACTACTTCAAATATTTCTCCTGCTCCCTTCTTCTCCCATTAATATTCAAATGACACACATATTACACCTTTTAAAATTGTCCCACAGTTCTCAGATATTATGTTCTGTTTGTTTTCATTATTTCTCTTTGCATTTCAATTTGGGAAGTTTCCACTGATATAAGTTCAAGGTCACCGTTTCTTTTCTCAGCTGTGTCTTGTCTACCATAAGTCCATCAAATGCATTCCTCATTTCTGGTACAATGTTTTTGATTCCTGGCATTTTCTTCTGATTTTTTTTCCTTAGTTTCCATTCCTCTGCTTACATTACCTGTATGTTCTTGCATGTTGTTTACTACTTCATTAGAGCCCTTAACGTATTAATCAGTTACTTTAAATTCTATACCAGATAATTCCAAAATTTGTGTTATATTTCAGTCTCGTTCTGATGCTTGCTTTTTCTCTTCAGACCATGCATTTCTTGCCTTTTAGCACACCCTGTAATTTTTTTTGTTAGGTGCCAAACATAATGTATCATGGAATAGGACCTGAGGTGAACAGACCTTTCATGTGAGGTTTTATGTTAGCCTGGCTAGGAGGCAGGCTGTGTTTAATGTCTGTAGTAGCTATAGGTGCCAGAGGCTTCAGTTCCCTCTAGTGTCCTTGTTTTGTTTTTTCTCCTGTTGTCTTTGGGTTTCCATAAGAACTCTTCCTTAAGCAGAGTCTGTCTTGCAACTCTTTCAGTTGTAACCTGGTTATTATACAGGAGCCCTGGTGACATGGCAGTAGGGTGTGGCAGAGGGAAAAGCATTCTATAATCTTAGGATTAAATCTCAGTCTTTCAGTGGGTCTGTGTCCCTGTGTGCTTTGGAAGTGTTTCTTAGCTTTTTTTTCATCTTCCCTTACATGAAACAGGAAGGCTAGAGTTGGCTAACTGCCCTTCCTCCAGGACAGAAAAGGCTCTGGCAAAGTTTCCCTTAGAGTGCTGCCCTTTGTTAGGGAGAACAGACTGCTCTGGACTCATTTCAAAATGGTTTCTTTTCTCCTCCTCCTGCCCCAAAATTTGAGGGAAGTTTTCTCAGATTTTCACTGTGAGAACTTGGTGGTGTTCTTGGAGGAAAAAACTTACGAAAATTTCAGGTTTCCCCTAACACTGGACCCTCACCATCAAGCTAGTCCACACTCAGCCTCTAGCAAATTGTCAAAATTCCCATGTAAGTGTTCCTTTCAGTTTATGGATCCAGCAGCTTCTGCTCTGGGTTAGCTGGTCTTCACCGTAATTTGCTGTAATCACTTGCCTGCCCAGATTTCAGGGTGGTGGTTTGCTCTGTGGCCTCAATTCGCTGATGGATCTAAAATTCACTGACTTTTATCTTGTTCAGATTTTTACTTGCTTTTTGGATGTGAGTAACAACTTCCAAGCTCTTTGCATGTTGAAGCTGAACTGTTTGTTTTTAAAATTCCAATTGTAAAACCTTACCACATCCACTGACTCTCCCTTATTCTTTAGCTGCACCAGGGAAGGAGACACTAGAGCACGAACTCAAGGTTCTGAAAGGAACATGTGGGGGCCGCACCATGAGCACAATACAGCTCTTTTCTGACTTCTCAGAAGTTATTCTGAGAAGTTGTTCTCAGCTTTTTCTTCAGCTGTTTACAAGGGAAGCTCATTGAGGATCTGTGTTCTGTTAGGATTTCTGCAGTTGTCAAATCACTCTTATTTTCCTTTTTCTGATGATCCTCTTCCGTGTTGCTTTATCTAAGTCAGAGATTCTGGAGCACAGTGTCTGAGAACCAGGAAATGCATCAAATCCCAGTCATTCCAATTCAGCCACTGCTGGCGTCTGGCTAGATAGACAGGTGCAGCTGGTTTCTAGTAGGAATGTCTTGATATTTTCTAAGAGTTTTAAAGT
The DNA here is from genome assembly GCF_030028045.1 of Hippopotamus amphibius kiboko. Taxonomy (NCBI): domain Eukaryota; kingdom Metazoa; phylum Chordata; class Mammalia; order Artiodactyla; family Hippopotamidae; genus Hippopotamus; species Hippopotamus amphibius. The sequence goes on from NC_080191.1 coordinate 158,304,660, forward strand.
TTTTATTTTCCTATTTACATTTTTAATCCATCTAGAATGTACACTGAATATGAAGTGAGGAAGGAATCTGACTTTTTTTTAATCCTCTAAAATAGTACACTTTGAAGACTGTTATCTATCCCAACCTTTCAGATAAGCTCCGTAGATTTATAATACATCTTGATTTCTACTTTTCTCAGTTATCAGCACCACTTGGACAATCTTCTGGCACTCCATTAACTCAACAGATAATTATTTAACAGAATATAAAACAGTGTGATTATTATGATATTGAAATGTTATTACTAGAAAATACAGAAGAGAAATATGTAGAAATGCTCTATTAGGAGAATGAGCTTATGAGTAACTGTTTTCCATTTCTTGTATTTTCCAAGTTTGTACTGTATTCATATTACTTCTGTATTTCAAAAAATATTACTGATGCTTATCAAGAAGAAAATAATGCCAGGTAATATATATAGGAAAATAAAAAGAAAGGAACTACCAGGTCCTTGATTCCCAGGAGCTTCCCAGGTATTGAGGGAATAAATTACAATGTGAGGTAATATTTAGCTAACATTTCACAAGTAAAGAATCTACACCTTCAAAAATGTTGCAGGGAATGAGTTACAGTCACTGAAATAGCTAGCTGACTTCTCCACAATTTTAACTCACATGTATGGCAATTTAGATAGCCTATTCTTTTTTGAAAGATATTGTGGAAAGGAACTTTCAGTTTACCTTAGAACTTTCTCCATTTTTGCCATATTTATCATTAATAGGTGGCATATGCTGTGCTCTCCTAATCAACTGGCCTACTTTGAGACTGACTTTTTTTTTAACTACCACATTCTAAATGAATTTAATTTACTGTCCCATGTTCAGGGACAGTTCTAAGTTTTGTAGGACTTGGAACAAAAACAATTTGGGAGCCCACTTTAAGAAGCATACAAAATTAGGTACAGGATCTTCAAAGAGGCTCATGCAAAACAAGGGCCTGAAGCTTTAGTTCATTACCTTCAAGGTAAATCTTTATCTGGTCATGGTTCCAAAATAAATTATTCTCTATAAAGTCACTTGACTTACACAGGTTTATATACATGTGTGTGTGTGTATTTAATACAAAATCTATGAAACAAGAAACTTTTATAATCAATATCTTATTTTAAGCAATACACATGAAAATAAAATTCCTGATAATAAATTAGAAATCCACACAGTATTTGCTATAGTGGTACACAGAGAAGCAGTTTAGTGTGGTCACTTAAGAGGGTGAATTTTGCAGTCAAACTGCCTGGGTTCAAATCTCAGCTCTACCACTTCCCAGCTGGGAGACCTCAGGCAAGCCAGATGACTACCCTGTTGCTCAGTATTTTCACCTGAAAAAATGGGAATAGGGTCCCCCTAATGGGACTGTTGCAGGAATTAGATTAGAAATAGAAGGATAGCAAGATTACTACTTAGTATATGTAAAATACTTAGAACCTGGCACATGGTTAAGTGCAATATAAGGATGAGCTACTAGTAACATTTAACATATCACTTATAATTACAATTCAATTTGGGTAACTATTTCCATCTTCTGAGCATCTCAAATGATGCTTACAGAGTTCTGTAAGATAAAGCTTAACTTCTTAAAAGAATTTTTTATTTTGAAAAGACTAAATTCCATCAACAAGAAATGAATTGAATGAATTAATGACACATTAATATCATGCAACCAATAAATACCCAATAAAAAGAATGAGGTAGATCTATATTTACTGACAGGAAAAGAAGTCTATGATATAATAGCATATAATATCATGTAGGATTCTATTTACTGTTCTTCTGTATATATCTTGTATTCTGTGTGTATATATATAAATGTTTCTATTCACATAGAAAATGCCTGGAGGAATGCATAGTGCTATAAGTGGTTACATCAGGGAGTGGGACTGAGGAACTTAATATACTCATGTACTAACAGAACTTTATATTTTATATAATATGCATGTGTTTCTTTTATCATTTAATTTAAAAAATTTGAGTCAGAAAAAAAGTTGAACCCACCTTGGTGTGTTCACAAACTTCTCAATCAGAATACCATCATCATTGAAACACTTCTTAGCTTCTCTACGCGCTGATTCTAACTGCTCTTGAAATTCCTTTTCAGATCTAATGATTCTCATACCCTAAGATGGAAAGATAGTTATGACGACAACATAAGTAAAACAAATTAGACTAACTCAAAATGGAAAACACGAGCATGTGCAATCTTACTTTTCCTCCTCCACCACAGACGGCTTTAATCATGATGGGGTAACCGATTCTCCCAGCGTGCTCTTTCAGGCATTGGTCTGATTGGTCCTTGCCATGATAACCTTCCACAACAGGCACTCCAGCAGCAGCCATGATGGATTTGGATGTGCTTTAGAATAAAAAAACCTAGATGCCCCAAATCTATGAATTATTTCATACAAGAGAAACACCAAATACTGCCTAGTCTATAAAATACAAGGGAACTTTAAAAATAAAACATTCTATAGGTAAAGAAAGGACTATAGTCTGAGACAATAAATATTAATACAAATGTTAAAATATCTATTGGTTTTCCCAATCGAGTTTTCATGTGGTAGCTCATCCCACCTTGTTTTTAATCCCCCAAACTGATTAACATATTGATTAGAGACACTAATCAGTTTAACATTTTCTGTAACTCACTGTAGTGGTAAATAAATAACTTATGCCTATGATGACAAAAGGGTATAATTAACATGTCTATTACAGGTAAAACAAACCATTTCAATTAGCCTTCCTATGGCTGTACTTAAAAGATATAAACTCATACCTCTTTATACCCATGTCTCTAATTGCTGATGAAGGAGGACCTATAAAAATAATTCCTTCTTGCTTACACAGTTCGGCAAATTCCATGTTTTCTGAGAGAAAACCATATCCTGGGTGGATAGCCTAGAAAAGAGAAATGAAAGGATAAACCTTCTAGTGCTCCACTGGCAGACTGTGATGCAGGTGATGGCATCTTCCTCTGGGGAGGCCTCTCCCTATGCTGGTGATAGGTACACTATGGTCTCTATCAGAATATGTTTCCAAAGAGAGGTCTGAACTTTCATACTAAAGTTCTGAAGCCTTACCGGAACTGGAAAAATCTGCATTTCTCTTCATTATGCTAATGTACACATCAAACTTACCATTTTAACCACTTTTCAGTGTATAGTTCAGTGGCATTAAGTACATTCACAATGTTACGCAACCATTACCATCATCCATCATCCCCCCCAAAAAACCTCTATACCTATTAAATATTAATTTCCTTTTCTCTGATCACCTCTATTTTACTTTCTATCTCCATGAATCTGCCTATTCGCCGTACCTGGTAAAAGTGGAATCATACAATATATGTCCAATTGTCTCTGCCTATTTTATTTAGCATGATGTTTTGAAGTTGATCCATGTATCAGAATTTTATTCCTTTTTATGGTTGAATAATGGTCCACTGAAGGTATATGCCACATTTTGTTCATCCATTCATCTGTTGATGGACACGTGGACTGTTTCCACCTTTTGGTTACTGTGAATAACACCACTATGAACACAGGTGTGCAAGTATCTGTTTGAGCTCCTGGTTTAAATTCTTTTAGGTATATATGAAATGTCAAGAAATATTTTTGCAAGTAGGAGTAAAGGGCTTCAGAGTGGTAAGGTGAGTGGGCTGTTGTTTGTTGTCTCTGTATAAAGGCTGGCCTAGAACTGAAATCCTGTACCCAGAAGCTGAAAAGAGTCCCCTAGCACAATACTAACTCATTTAGCTTCAGGTCACCTTTCCAGGAAAAAGACTAAGAAGTAAACAAAAAGTCATATAGTATTAAAGTCTATATATACTTCAGTGAAAAAGGACCCCCTCAGATTTTAACCTAATCCTTTGCAAATTTATTTTAATTGCCTTTCTAGCCCACAGAAGAAGAAAATCAGTAATTGAATGACAGCAAGATTTCTAAGAGAAACATGCTGACAGTGAAAAGGGAAGAAATGGAGGACAGCAAAAAGGCTTAAATGGTTTAGGGAGGAATAAGGCCACTCTCCAGCTTCAATAGTTCTGAGGGCATTTTTGTTCTTTTAAAATAATAATTATGTATAATTATAACCAAAAGAATGTAAAAAGAAAAAATCTTATCCAACCCTATTTCAAAATAGTTATGTCCAAAGAACATTTCAAAACAAAAGGCGTAAACTTCAGATGTCTGGGGAACTCATGTGAATAAAAAAACTCACATCTTAGTGACAGCAAACAGCAAAATGCTAGACACTGAATAAAATGCTAAATAATCACATTTTGATGTCAGCTTGGAGTTTTGTTCCTTTTAAACTAAAGTTCAATTTTAGTCATTTTACATGAAATGTCAAATATTATTTATGTTAGGCAAAGTAAAACAGGTCTATATCCTAGTCCTCCCTTGTTTTTTTTTTTTTTTTTTTTTTTTTGGCACACAGGCTTAGTTGCTCCGTGGCATGTGGAATCTTCCTGGAGCAGGGATCGAACCCATGTCCTCTGCATTGGCAGGCGGATTCTTAACCACTGCGCCACCTAGGAAGCCCCCTCCCTTGTTTTTTAACAGCTTTTTTAAAGGTATGATTTACAATACATAACATTCACCCATTTACAGTTTGATGAATATAGCAAATTTATACAACTGTGCTAACTTGACTATAACTGCAATCCAGTTTTAGAACACTTCTACCAGAAGTTCCTATGTGCCCATGTGTATAAATGATTAATACTTGCTCACAGAACCAGGTAACTACTGATCTGTTTTCTCTCTCTATAATTTTGCCTCTTTTAGAAGTCTCACATAATGGAACCATATAGTCCATAGTCTTACAAGTCTGGCTTCTTAAACTTAGCATAAGTTTTCGTGGTTCACCCACACACGAAAAAATGAAATACTGATGCATGCCACAACATGGATGAATATACCACATTTGATTACAGACTGCATGGCTATATCACATTTCGCTTTTTATTAATTTGGATTTTTCCCAGTTTTTGGCTATTTTGAGTAATGCTGTTATAAACACGCATGTACAAGTCTTTTTAATTTTTCTCAGCAATGTTTTATAATTTTCAGTACATAGGTCTCCAACTGCTTTTCCTAACTTTATTACTAAGTATTTGATTTTCACTGATGTTATTGCAAATGTAACTGTTTCCTTAATTTCAGTTTCAAAGTGTTGGTTGCCAGCCTCCCTTCTTTTGGAACAGATACTTAATTCGACAGAACCCTGATTAACTAGATAAATACTCTCCCTTCATAACTAAGAAGAAAAGCAGCTATCTCCTTGCAAAAAATAATGTTCAAACACATTATGGGAATGGCCTCAAAAAGTTTAACTTATTTCCTTTAGGGTGAACACTTTAATATATCCAAACCACAGTATCCTCAAGCATTTGAATAGATTAAAAAGGAAATCTAACACCACTACTACTATCAGCAGGCTAATTCCCTAGCCATCAGGCATGTATTTAGCTGCCAATTCACTCTGGTGGGTCACAGGATGTTCATCCCACAGTACTAACATGCCTTTAGTAGTAAAGACAGAAAACTGGTATCATCTCCTATCCTGAAATCTCCGCCAAAATAATTTCTTACATGTTTTCAGTTTGTATCTATTCTGCTCTGTGCTTGTTCAAGCATATGCACAGATCCAAAGCTGGTGGTGTTATTGGCTCTGTCTTCAGCAAAAATGAGATGTGTCCTTTCTATGGTGGAGGGGACAAGTCATACTCTTCAAATTCTTTTTTTTTTTTAATTTTTTTTTTTAATTTTTGGCTACACTTCACAGCTTGCAGGATCTTAGTTCCCTAACCAGGGATAGAACCTGGGCATTGGGCAGTGAAAGTCTGGAATCCTAACCACTGGACCACCAGGGAACTCCCTCAAATTCTTTTTTTCCCCTTTCTCTTTTTTTTCCCCCAAATTCTTATTACCAAGAATTTCCTACCCACATCTGTGATTCTTAAAACATTCTTATGGATTTCCTTTTGGTTAACCACAAAGACGACAAGTATTTAGTTAAATAACTTGCTATATTCATTAAAGTTACTTGTCAGTGATTTTGAAACGTCTCTAATAAAGTTGTTCATTCCTGATGACACATTGAAAGAAACTGGAGCACTTTTACAAAACATTCATGTTCTGGAGCTAATCCACATAACTAAGGGGATGAGTGAGGCCTGGCAAAAGCTTTTCACTGAAGAATAATATACTTTACAAACGTGCATATTATAAATATACAGCTTTTATAAACATAGTTTTCATAAGCTGAATACACCTGTGTAGACAACACTCAGCTCAAGAAACAAATAATTACTAGTGTTCCACCAGAGAGCATAAAGCTCTTCCAGGTGACTTTAGGCCCCTCCCAAGGTACCACATCAATATTCTCTTTAAAAGGCTCCTCAATGATTCTAATCTTCAGCCAGCATTTACTACTACTACCTCCTTCTCAGCCAGAGGAGGCCTGAGACAGCTGACAATCAAGGGGACTAGCCTAATGAGCACGCTTACCATTACATCTTCTAGATTCTCTCAATACAGCCATGTCACCAGGCAAATCACCAGAAATTTAGCTCATGTGTAAATTTTACTCTAGCATCTATAAAAATACCTATGTCAAAATGGCCACATTTAGAATTCTAGATGGAAACAGAAAAGACCCCAAATAGCCAAAACAATCTTGAGAAAGAAGGACGGAGCTGGAGAAATCATGCTCCCTGACTTCAGACTATACTACAAAACTACAGTAGTCAAAGCAGTATGGTACTGGCACAAAAACACACAGATCAATGAAACAGGATAGAAAGCCCAGAAAATACACACACACACACACACACACTCTTATGGTCAATCAATCTATGACAAAGTAGGCAAGAGAATATAATGGAGAAAAGACAGTCTCTTCAATAAGTAGTGGGAAAATTGGACATCTACATGTAAAAGAATAAAATTAAAACGTTCTCTATCACCATATACAAAAATAAACTCAAAATAGATTAAAGACCTAAACGTAAGACTGGATACTATAAAACTCCTAGAGGAAAACATAGACAGAACACTCTTTGACATAAATCGCAGCAATACTTTTTTTGATCCATCTCATAAGGAAAACAAAAGCAAAAATAAACAAATGGAGCCAAATTAAACTTAAAAGCTTTCCCAAAGCAAAGAAAACCACTGCCAAATCTCAAAGACAACCTACTGAATGGGAGAAAATGTTTGCAAATGATATAACTGATAAGGGATTAATATCCAATATATATAAACAGCTCATACAACTCAACATAAAAAAAAATGTGACTAAAAAATGGGCAGAAGAACTGAACAGACATTCTTTCAAAGAGGAAATGCAGATGGCCAACACGCACATGAAAAGATGCTCAACAACACTAACCATCACAGAAATGCAAATCAAAACCACGAGATATCACTTCACAATTGTCAGAATGGCTACCATCAAAAAGAATAGAAATAGGGACTCCTCTGGTGGTGCAGTGGTTAACAATCTGCCTGCCAATGCAGGGGACACGTGTTCAATTCCTGGTCCTGGAAGATCCCACATGCTGTGAAGCAACTAAGCCTGTGCACCGCAACTACTGAGCCTGCACTCTAGAACCCATGAACCACAACTACTGTGCTGCATGCCTCAACTACTGAAGACCGTGTGCCTAGAGCCTGTGCTCCACAATAAGAGAAGCCACTGCACTAAGAAGCCCGCACACCACGATGAAGAGTAGCTCCTGCTCGCCGCAACTAGAGAAAACCTGGGCACAGCAACAAAGACCCAACTCGGCCAAAATAAATTAAAAAGAAAAAAAGAATAAAAAGAACAGAAATAACAAATGTTGGTGAGGATATGGAGAAAAGGGAACACTTCTACACTGTTGGTGGGAATGTAAATTGTCATGGCCACTGTGGAAAACAGTATGGAGGTTTCTCAAAAAACTAAAAATAGAACTACCATATGACCTGGCAATTCCACTCCTGGCTATACATCTGAAAAAAATAAAAACACTAGTTCAAAAAGATACATGCACTCCAATGTTCATAGCAGCATTATTTACTATTGCCAAGATCTGGAAGCAACCTAAGTGCCCATCAATAGATGAATGGATAAAGAAGATGTGGTATACGTACACAATGGAATACTACTCAGTCATAAAAAAGAATGAAAATTTGCTGTTTGCAGCAACATGGATGGACTTGGAGGGCATTATGCTAAGTGAAATAAGTCAAAGAAAGAAAATACTTTATGATATTACTTACACGAGGAATCTAAAGAATATAACAAACTAGTGAATACAACAAAAAAGAAGCAGGGAATTCCCTGGTGGTCCAGTGGTTAGGACTTGGTGTGCTTACTGCCAGGGGCCTGGGTTGATTCCTGGTTAGGGAACTAAGACCCCACAAGCTGAGCTGTGTGGCCAAAAAACAAAAAAAAAAAAGAAGAAGCAGACTCACAGATATAGAGAGCAAACTAACTAGTGGTTACCAGTAGGGAGTAGGGAGAAGAAAAAGGGGAGGGGCAAAACAGGGGTAGGAGTTAACAGGTATACACTATCATGTATAAAATAAGCTACAAGAATATATTGTACTTCATGGGGAGTATAGCCTAAATTTTGTAATAACTGTAAATGGAATGCATCCTTTAAAAATTATATCAAAAAATTTTTTTAAAATTCTACATTTTTGGCAAACTTCTTTTAAAATCATTATGCACATGTTATTCAATGTCCTTTAATAGAAGGATAAATACAAGTCTTCTTCCAAATCAAAGTGACGGCAAGGTTTGTTCCCCTAATTGGTAAATATCCTTTTATTAAAGAGCCCTGTAAATTGTAACCCACCAAATTTCCTTTCTGATCAGGGCTGCTAAGAAGAACTAAAGCAGCTTTCCTTGGCCTAAGTTTTCTGACTTAATTCCAATCACTATGTCCCAATAATAGTCCCATATTACTCATTTTTTGCTTTTCCCTTAGTCTTAACCACTATCTGTAATGTTTACAAGTCATCTCAAATCTTGAATATCCAGGCAAAATGTGTGAAAATTATTTACTCTTTTCTCATTGTGTTATTATACCACATAACATAATACTAATTCAGATAGACACAGAGTTGACAAATTCCCCAGAATTAACATATCATACATTTGCTATAGAGTTCTTACCTAAACTGAAAAATGGTCTCAGTGAACTCCCATTAAAAAGGGAAAGGATTTTCACCTCTATGAAGAAGGCTGATCAGAGGAGAAAGCAAAGATAAAATAAGGAAGCTGGCTGGCTTACAAGAAGTTATTTTTAATTGAAATTTCTGATTAAACAACACCTTCTCCTTTCCCAAAATGCAAGGCAACAAAGTTCTATGCTCAGCTTGGTCTATTAAACAGGTAATAGGGCTAAGAGTCAGGATACTTTTAATACTTTCTCTTTAAATGTTGAGACAAGTTTTGCTTTCAAAGCACCTGGGGATCCTGAAAAAAAATTCAAATTGTGTATAAAAATGTAAATTATAGTAGGCTTGGAGTGAGGCCTAAGAGTCTGCATTTCTTTTTTTTTTTAAATCTCACACCTAAACAACATTAGGAACATGCTTCCATTCTTTTTTTTAATATAAATTTATTTATTTATTTATTTATTGGCTGTGTTGGGTGTTTGTTGTTGTGCATGGGCTTTCTCTAGTTGCAGTGAGTGGGGGCTACTTCTCACTGCAGTGGCTTCTCTTGTTGTAGAGCCCGAGCTCTAGGCATGCAGGCTTCAGTAGTTGTGGCACGTGGGCTCAGTAGTTGTGGCGCATGGGCTTAGTTACTCCATGGCATGTGGGATCTTCCAGGACCAGGGATTGAACCCGTGTCCCCTGCACTGGCAGGTGGTTTCTTAACCACTGCGCCACCAGGAAAGTCCTGAAAGTAATTGCTAGAGGCAGGAATTCCGGTGCCAGTGAAGGGCAGGCCCACTGCAGCAGACTCCTAATTATTCTGCCTGCTATCTTCGTTAACACCCCACCTTTGCCTCCCATCCCACTAGCCTATTCCCCACCAGCAGCCACAATGATCTTATTAAAATATAAATCAGATCACTTCACTCCCCTGCTTCAAATCCTCCAATAGCTACTTAGAATGAAATGCAAACTCCTCACTTAGGCCTATAATGCTCTAAATGATGCTGCCTCTACTGCTCTCAGCTTCATCATCTACCACTTCCCCTCTGTGTAAGTTGGTTTTCCAGCTCCAAACCCAACCTTCCACACTGAGTGTGCCAATGGGGCTCTGCAAATAACTGTTCTTGCCAGCTGGTTTCCTATCAGGTTCCACCAGCAGGGGTCACTGTAGGGGAACTGTAAGCCGGGGAAGGTTCCTGTTCTTCCACCCAGGGCAGCAGCAGTTCCCATGTTTAGTCTCTCTTGGAACTTCCAGAACCAGTCTCATTATGCTCCCTGCAGCCAGGTAGGGCCCCTCCACAGAGAACTGAGCAAGAGCTGCAGAAGGTCTTTCCTCCAATCTCTTCCCCAGCCCAAGAGGTGGCTGTCAATATGTGTAGTTTTTATCATTAGGTAATATCAACATACTTTTTTCTCTTTTAATCCTCTAACACTGGTGGAACTAATCCCTAAATTAATTTCTCTCTGTTGAAATATCTAATGGAATTTCAGTTTTACTAACTGGATCCTGAATGCCACAACTCTTCACTGCCTTCACTCCATCCACACTGAATACTGTTGTCCCTTGAACACCAAGCTGATCCTCATCTCAGCATCCTGGCAGTCCCATGTGACTGAACGTTTCTTAGCAAGTGCATCATATGGCTGGCTCCTCCTCACCAGGCAGGTCTCTGTTCAACTGTCACCTCTTCAGAGAGGCCTCCATTGATCACCCTATTTAGACGCCTTTCCTAACCAGTCTTTATCCCCTTATCCGGCTTTACTTTCTTCCCACCACTTATAACATTCTTAGTTATATTAGTTCTTTACTTGTTTAAATATTGGGTTGGCCCAAAGATTCATAAGATGTTACAGAAAAACCCGAACGAACTTTTGGGCCAACCCAATATTTATTTTGTCTCACCTACAAGAGTGTAGCTTCTGACGTAGGGTATAAACTGTGTTAGTCATTGCTGTGTACATGCTCTTTTTTTTTTTTCCTAATATTTATTTGGCTGTATTGGGTTCTTTTGTTTTTTAAGGAAACTCTCTTTTCTTTTTTTCTTAAGGTTTATTTATTTATTTTTGGCTGTGTTGGGTCTTTGTTGCTACGTGTGGGCTTTCTGTAGTTGTGAAGAGCAAGAGCTACTCTTCATTATGGTGTACGGGCTTCTCATTGCGATGGCTTCTCTTGTTGCAGGGCACGGGCTCTAGGCGCTCGAGCTTCAGTAGTTGCAGCACATGGGCTCAGTAGTTGCGGCTCACGGACTTAGCTGCTCTGTGGCATGTGGGATCTTCCCGGACCAGGGGTTGAACCCATGTCCCCTGCATTGGCAGGCGGATTCTTAACCACTGCGATATCAGGGAAGTCCCTGCATTGAGTCTTAGTTGAGGCATGCGGGATCTTTCATTGCGGCACACAGGCTTCGCTCTAGTTGTGGTGCAAGGCCTTAGTTGCCCTGAGACATGTGGGATCTTAGTTCCCCGACAAGGGATCAAACCTATATCCTCTGCAATGGAAGGGGGATTCTTAATCACTGGACCACGAAGGAAGTCCCTGCATACATGCTTAGAAGCTGGCACAAAGCAGGAGACCAAAATAATGCTTATTGAGTGAATAAATGCTTGAATTATAAGAGGAGGAAAAGAGCATTTCAAGCACACAGAACAATATAAGCAAATGCTTAGAGAAATAAGCATGATGTGTAAAGACAGAGAAAAGTTCATTGAAACCACAATAAACAAGTGGCGATGAGAAATAAGTTTAGACAAATACTAGAAATTCTTAAATGCTAGGCTTCAGCACTTGGAGTTTGAACTCTATCTTGTAACCACCAAAGATTTACTCACTGGGGAATACGATGAGAAAGGGGTGAAGTTATTGAGAAAAAAAAAAGAGCAGGTGGTAATAATGAAACAAGTGTTTAAGAAACATCTGTCTCACAGTAAAAACAACTGCTAGCAGTTATCTGTCTAGCACAGCTCACTGAATGGACAAGGGATTTAGAAGTAGGGAAACCAGCTGAGAATCAGAAATCCAGGTAGGAGATCATAAGGTCTGGCTGTGTGATTAAAAAGAACAACTTCTGGAGATATTTCAAAGAAAGATTCAACACAAGTTGGTTCCTATTTTATTCTGAAGGATGAGAGATGTAGTAACAGCATAGTTTTGAGTCTAGGATACTGGAAAACCAGGGAGCGGGGCCCCAGAATGAGACTGGGAACTCAAAAGGGAAAAGGATTTCTTTCTTCATTCTATTTTTCCTTGTAATTTAGAGCACCATCTATTTTTCCCAAAGAATCCGATGTTCCTAGGACCTGGCTTTGAAGGTAGAAGAGCTGAATTCCCTCTTAATTTAAAACCTCCCTCAATCTGTTTCCCCACAGATCTAAAGTGCACAGGATTCAGTAAGATGGTAGAGTGGCTGAGGAGTGAGAAGGGACACGCCTACTTTACAATAAGAATCCTACAAATATAAAAATCTTGGGAATAGCTAAAAACAGACAACCAGTTCTGTAAATAATAAGCAATTTTGTGTAAGCTGTACAAAACTTATTCCTTTTGCAATGCAAATTTCTTTTTTTTTGGCCACACCGTGCGGCATGTGGGATCCTAGCTCCCCAACCTGGGATTGAACCCCAACTCTCTGCGTTGGAAGCCCAGAATCCTAACCACTGGACCACCAGGGAAGTCCCTGCAATGCAAATTTCTTCATGATATACCTGCGCAGCAGAGATCTTGGCCACTTGAATGATCTTCTCCATAGAAAGGTAGCTCTCCTGTGAGGGAGCGGGGCCAATGGAATATGCTTCATCTGCCTGTTGAAGGAATATTACATGCTTAAAAGACCACACAGCTAGTACACACTAGTACACTATACAGAACTGCTGCTGGGTCACCTTATTATTATAAATAAAAATGCTGGCTATCTAAGAACAATGCATGAATTGAGAAAGAGAAGCAATAGCTCATGTCTATGTTATACAAAAAGGCCAGTTTGGAATCTTTTGCATGAGGAGGGTACCACAACTTGATTTTTATGTATGAAACACACACTTAGAGTGAAATTAAAGTGCCTTGGGTTAGAAAGCAAGAGTCACAGTATTAGTATTAGCAACAATAGTAACCTTAAATGTAGTTAATGCCAAAAATGTACAATTTGACAACAGAGACAAAATATACAACAGATGTATACAGGGAGAAATAAAATTACAACGCTTCCTCAAGTTTATATAATTATTAGAATATGATAGATTCCTTCATATATATTTATGAACTATTTTACACTGTCCCTTAAAACTTTCACATAATCATAGCATCCCTTGAAGCAGACCAGATACGCAAAACCATTCATTCATTCATTCATTCATTCAAAAACTTACTGAATACCCACTATGTGCCATGCTTTGAGGTGGGAGCTGCCTGCACATCAGTAAATACGACAAGTATCTCTGTCTAGAGGAAGAGACGAACATCGAACATAGATTCCCACACTTAGCGACAGCTGCAATAAAGGCCAAGGAAGAAAAACAGAGGACACAATGCAGGTAAGAGGAAGAGGATCAGGCTGATGCTGTTCAGGGAAAGGCTGGGAGGGAAGGTCAAGGGGCTCCTCCAGAATGATCAGGACCTGGCCAGGCAAACAGGTGGAGGGGGTGGAGTTAGGAACAGGAATGGAGATGGGGGCAAGCCTCTCCGGTGGAGAAAACAACACACATGAAGTCCTGGGGTGGGAAGAAACCTGGCGTGCTTGGGGGACTGAAGAAGGCTTGTGTGGCTGGAGCAGTGAGCAAGGGGTCCAGGACCAGAGATGTGTCTAGAAGACTGGGGGACGCAGATTTCAGAGGGCCCCATGGGGAAGTTAAAGCTTTGGATTTTCTTCCAAGGGGACACATGATGAGTCTTTTTAAAGTGTGTGTCTGTGTGTTTAAACTATTAATTCCACAATACACAAATCCATTCTCATTCTAAAGAATGTGAACAATAATACAGAAGCAAAGGAGTCATTTGGCACCACCTCTCTCCCTCATTCCTAACCCCTTCCAGATATAACCTCTATGATTAATTTGGGACATAACTTTCCATATCCATATTCATATTTATTTGAATATATTTACATAAATATACAACAGTTTTTGTTTTTGTTTTTACACAAATAGGATCAAACTCGAGAGTCATCTTCTGCAATTGCTTTTTTCATTAATAGTATGTCTTGAGAGTTTTTTCCTTATTAGTACACACATGTCTACCTCATTTTTTATAACTGCATGCTGTTCCACAGTATGGAGGTACCACAGTTCATTTAATCAGGCACCACTTAACAGACATTTACGCCATAATGGCAAATGGATGCCGGCAGCATCTTGTCCATGCCTCTAGGTGCCCATGTGTGTAAGTATGTCTCTGGACAGAGATCTAGAGGAGTGTTTGCAGGGTTGGGTGAAAGATATGACATTTTAATCGCTCCTGGTTAATCATCCCTTGAAATGGTGTCACTAATATGCATTTCCATCAACAAACTAATTTCTAACCACATTAACCAACACTGAATACTAGCCATCTTTTAAATTATTGCTAATCTGGTGGATGATAGAAAGGTTTAAAGCATGGGAGTAACATGGAAAAATCTTATTTTTAAGCTATCAGTCGGGCTGAAGTGTAGAAAATATTGTCGGAGGGGGTCAAGAGTAGAAGTAGGGAGACCACGAACAAGATTACAGCATTTGACCAGGCGAAGATGATAGTGGCTCCGACTTAAGGTACAGGTGGTAAAGGGCAGAAAGAAGCGGAAAGAAATGTTTGGGAAGCAGAATTAACAGCAATTGGAGATTGTCTAGATGGGGAAGGAAGAAGGGTGTAGAACGGGGAGGAAGATGGGAGATATTAAAAGACCCCCAGATCTCTGGCATTATTATTTTTATGAGCGATGGTGTTGCCATCTACTGGGTTAGGGAAGTCTGCAAGAAAAGCAGGTTCAGTACAGATGAAAGGTGATGAGTTCAGCTTCGGACCTATTGGTTTGGTACCCATCCAGGTGGAAGCACTGAGCCAGAAGATGGATAGATACGTAGCACGTTCAAAAGAAAGTCTGGGCTAGAAACAGACATTTGGAAGTTTTTAGCAAAGCCACAGGCGTTGATGATATGATCTATAGTGAGAGTATACAGTGAGAAAAGAAGAAAGTGGAAGATTCTAAACAGGAGAAAGGAGAAGGATTCCACAGCACAGGAAGACAACTGGCCTTAGATGGGAAGAGGACAGATGCAGATGCAGTGAGCAGATTCTGTGGTAGGAAGCTCAGTTCTACATCCTCTGTGAATCAAGATCATCTGCTGAGAATAGGTGGTAGAGGGACAGTCAGAGGTTAGAATGGAGCAAAACAGGTTTGAGATAGTCCCTGCACAGAATTCGAGGGAAAAGTGGCAAGAGAGCCACATGGGCCTGCTATGCAGTGAGGAAAGCCCAGGTGAAGCTGGTCATAATTTTACAGTTAAGTCAAGGCTCAGAAACACTAAGTGACTTGTCTAGGATCCCTTGGCCAGTAACTGGTAGTTGCTAAGACTGACCTCAGTCCTTCTCAGGTACATCAGGGATCTGGAAGTGCGCACTGACAGTGTGATCTGTGGGTCAGCCACATCCTCTGAACCGTTTTAATCAATCCTTGATGAGACAGGACCCTGCCTATAAGTCAACTACACAGCTAACCACACAGATTATTTCCACTGGTGTTACGTTTGGAAAAGGTTCCCAAGATAAATTATTAGTGAGCAGTTTGAACTTACCTACTTAGACACTGTTAACACTAGCAAATATAAACTCTCAACAAAGAAGCAAAATACTGATACAATAAACAAAAATGATCACTTACTAAATTTGACTTTTGGTTTTTAACAACGTACCATGTCAACATGCATGGAATTCCTGTCGGCCTCACTATAAACAGCCACAGACTGTATTCCCATTTTTTTGGCTGTTCGTATCACCCTGCAGGCAATTTCTCCTCTGTTTGCAATGAGGACCTTGGTAATGTTTTGTCCTGTTTAAAATATCACGAAAACCATACATAACTGTTACTGGGGAATTAAGGAATGAGAATGCAAAATACAGTTGTCCCTCAGTATCCATGGGGGACTGGTCCCAGGACCCCTGCAGACACCAAAATCCACAGATACTTAAGTTCCCTTATATAAAATGGTATAGTGTTTGCATACAACCTACCCACACCCCCCCGTTTACTTCAAATCATCTCTAGATTACTTACAATACCTAATATAATGTAAATGCTACACATAAATAGCTGTAAATACAATATAAGCCCTATGTAAATAGTTGCCAGTGCACAACAAATTCAAAATGTGCCTTTGGAAACTTTCTGGAATTTTCAAATATGTTTGATCCTTGGCTGGTTGAATTCACGAATGCAGAACCTGTGGAAATTTTAGAGGACCAACTGTAAACATTCTATGTATTAACCAGGTGATAAACATTTGTTTTAGTAAAATCAGCATAACAAAGCCTCAACCACTTTAGCTAATATTAGTGCATTTCTTTTCAATGTCCAATATTTGTAGATGTTGTTACTTATGCAGGGTAAAGTTAGACCTTCGCAGAGATAGGGTCACTTTAACTTATAGTGTCTTTTCCTCTTATTATAGGTTGTCTCTCTGTGTAAATCAAACAATCTTCTTTGCCTTTCCATTTTGACCTCAATTTGAATCAATGCCAGTGTGATCAGATCAGGGAGAGCTGTTAATAAGCCTTTAGATGTCATGAAATTCAAGATACTCTTATTAACATAAATTCTTAAATTACTCAGCTTTTTCGATTTAAAATTAAAAGATGCTTTATTATGTCAAAGATCAAACTATAATAGTTAAAAAAAAAGGATAGTTAATAATCACTAAACTTTAATACCTATTTTCTATGCCCCAGGTCCCCTGCTAAAGACTCAACCTGGACTTAAATCCTCACAATTATCCTATGAAGCAGATGCTATTATTATTATCATCTCAATTTAAAAAATGAAGATATTAAGATAGAAAGAGATACCACTCTCTTGAAATCGTACAGCTAAAAGAAATGGTAGCTCCAGGATTTGAACCCAGGTTAGCTTCATTCCAGAAGGTGAGCTCTTCATCACTCTGATCCACTGCCTCTATCCCTCTGTACTCAGGGGTGTGTAGTTCTCAAAACATAAACAAATATTGTACCTGTTCACTGGCATCAGTGTCATATGACATGCTATTGTATTAATAAATAAAATATACTTCCATCCCACACATGAAATAAATGATTTTGACAGTTTAAATAAATAATAAACAGTTATTATTAAATATATAAATAAATAATATTTATTTTTCTCAAAATATAAGGTTTTATATAATTTAAAACTAAGTTTTTCAACAGGGATCTATAGAGCCTGTGTTGTCACAAGGGGTGCTGGGGTGAAGTATGCATGTGTGTTTTTGGAGGTGGGAACTACACTCAATCGACTGGAAGTTACACTTTCAAATGTTTATAGTTGGGTACTCCACATAACATTTTATTTGGAAAAAAAAAATTCCTGCTGCTTGAAAGAACTGTTTTAAAGCACTGATTTAGGACATCATATTTATGCTTTTCCAATACACTAAGGACGATCAAACATATTAACAACATAAACATAAAATGTCCTCAACTATTTACTTATATATTTTAGACTCAAAAACAAGAGAGATTTAACATAAAAGAGGTGAAAACCATGACTTAATACTGAGAAAATGATAATGAAAATCCAAAACTTCAAAAGCATATAAAAACTAATTCTATTATGCACACATTAAATAATTAAACATTTCCCTTTCTTACTTCACAATCTGAAACAAAGCCAAATAGAATAGACTGTCAGTACCTGTGGTTGTTGCATACATCATGGTTCTTTGCTTCCAAGCCCATCCCCTATAAAATGAATCCAAATGGAATTATAATTAAACACGATATGTAAGATCTGTCATTGTTCTCTCAAAAGAATCTCAATTTTTAAAACCTTGAAACCAAGTCTAGATGTGACAGTTAAGTGTAACTCTTAAGCTTACAGAGTAATTCAATAAGATTTACTTCATTGGAAGAAAATGAATCTAGAAATCAAAAGTTACAGTTCTGGCTGTTCTCCCTGGTACTACATGTCCTTGACTCCATCACCTAACCTGCTCACTCCTGAGGCTGGCAAATGACCATGGAGTCAGAGACAATGGAAAGCCAGGTACTTCAAGATCATCCAGTTCAGCCTGTTTTCAAACTTTTTTCACTAGAACCCAAAGTAAAAACTATGTTTGACTTCACAACCCAGGAAAAACACAGAAGTTTCTTAAAAGAAAATTTTCCCTATGTTTTGATAGTTCCTGTTCTATTTCATTTTATTAGATAAAATATTGGTCAGACTACAGTTTGAAAAATACCACTCTAATTCACCCCTCTGGTAAGACAGGTTTGAGCAATTAAGCCCAGAGAAGTAAAGGGAAGGAACTGAGCAAGGGCAGCAGAAAGAATGCTAGGTGTGGGGCTGGAAGAGCTCCCAATGATCAGCTGCTCGTGACCCCAGGCAAGTCACTGACATTAGTGTTTCTCAATCTTTTTTTCATAATGGCCCCCTAATGCAGAAACATAAATACTAAGGAATATGATTTTGTAGGAGTGGTTGAGCTGGAGAGCCACCAACTATGGTAACTAACATCTAAGATTTTTTCACTTTCTCAAGAACCAATCTTCACTTTACAACTCAGGCTTCAGTGTCCTCACACAAGAGAAGAGATTATAAGTGTTGATTTTGAAGATACTTTTCAGTTTTAAAAGCATACATTTTTAATGAGTCCTTGTATAAATAAGAAATGGAGAAGCAGGGAGCCTAATGACCTGTGTGAGGTGTCTGAACCAGACAGAAGTTCATTAGGTCTAAAACAAATTTTAAGTTCTATGATACCTACTGATACAACAACTTAACACTGAAGTTAACCAAGAGCGGACAGAAAGCAGGCCAGATTCATATAATGCCTACTAGATGTCAGTTAAAAAGAAAACACTGAGAAACCAACAAATTGCAGAAGCAATTCCACCTTAGTCTTTTCCAACCATATCTGGAAGGCCTGGCAAAACTATGGTTATAAAGAACTAATCATTTTAGAGTCTTTACAAAGCAGGCCATAAAAAGCACAATGTATATTAGATACTATGTAACTATATATGTGTAGCATATACAAATACTATGTATAGAACTGTAACTGAACAGGCCTAGCCTTTCACTGGGGGCAGAGATGCAGGAGGCCAGATTACTAGAGTGGACCACCAGACCCTCATTGCCCTGTCATGCACACTCAGTCAGATGCTCATCCATGAAGGGCTCCTGGGAAGACCCACAGCTTTGGCACTTGAGTTCCACAGGATAGTCTTCTCAAGAGGCTACTGCTTTCCCACATCTTTCCAATCAACTGACCTTGCTTTCTTGTTCAGTGGGGAGGTGGGGATCACAGCATCTTCCCATCACAATCTTCAGATAGGCTTACTGATAAAATTCAAGGCCTGTCCTGGGCAATGTATCTAAAAAATGGCTGCTTCTTGGTAAATCCAGCTTAAGACTGATTCAGTTTTAAGGACACTGCTGAACTAGATTTCTTCTGCCATTTTCCAGGGAAGATTGACAGACAACTAGCCCCCTGCCACTTACCACTTAACTATAATCTTCTACCCCAACAATGTTCTGATTGGTCTATTCTATTTTTTCACCATTATCTACACTACAATTTAAAATGGCTTAAAAACATTAAGAAGTTGCTTCCATGTGATTATTCCACCCTGACTCAAGAATTTCTGTACCAGTTTACCCGCATTTTTAAAATTCCACCACTAGACTAGATTTATTTTCTGAGTTACTACAAAATCATGACATAAAAAGACATGTAAACACCCTATATACTGATAAGATTTTAATTCTACATGTCATTAACAACTCTAACATCTTCCAGGGTGACAAACACTTGAGAATAGTTTTATACATAATAGCTAGGATCTGAGAGGGAGAAAGTGAGAGAAAATGGGTCTGTGTAATATGCTGAAGAGACCTGGAAACCTAAGAAAAGAAAAATCAGGAGAAAGAGAAGAGAACTAACACTGCTTTCACCAACTATCATATTTTGCTCTGGGGCTAGTCCTACAATTAAGTGACTGAAAATCTACATACATACAATAACTTTTGGACAATAAAAGCAAACAAAAAACTTGAGACAAATCAATTGAGTCTGCAAAGCCTACACCTATGGATTGATTCATATGCATCAGATTCTGCTTAAGCCTCTTTACACTGGTATTAATTTATTTAATTTTAACGTACAATCTAAGGTATTAGTAGTATCTCTTCTTGGGGTAGTATCATTACCTCCTCCTAGGTAAAGAAACTGAAGCACTGAGATAATAAGTAACTTGCCCAAGGTTACTCACACATCCAGTGTGTAGCAAAGCTGAGACCCCTGCCTTCTGACTGCAGTCTGTGCCCCTCAGCACTAAGCTATACTATCTTTCCAGAATGATGGAGGAGGAGGAAGCAGAGGAGGAGGGAAGAGAAGACAAAGGAAGCTAAAGAAGCCTGCTACCTGGAAACCTGAGGGTGTCTTCACCGCCAAAAGTTATTGTCACCGAAGCTTAAAATCTGAAACTGATCTGGAGTCAGGTTAGCTATAGACTCGGTCATCTGATAGCTTTGTTCAAACTTGTGTACAAACCTGTTGACAAAACAACCTCTCAGCCCTCCGGAAGATAAATTCGCTCTTGTTAACGTGATTCATTTCAACAAAGGGAAAGAATTCCAAGGATCTTCAGCATCCTGGTTTCTCACTGCTAGTGTAAACCAGGGCAAGTCTTTGACCCCTTCGGACTTCACCAGAAGCCGGATTATAACAACACTCCCCACAAAGGGAATGCAGGGAAAACACAGTATTAACGGTTAGGAGCCATACACGCGTCATTCTTGACCCTGCGGCGAGGGGAGCTCGGAGACGGCGGCCCAGCTCCGCCCCTCCCCCGCCCCTCCCCCGCCCCTCAAAAATGGGCAGAAGGCCGAAGGTTGGATGTGTGGAAGGGAGAAGAAAGGGGGTGTCTCCCTCCCGACGCCGAGACAGAAAGCAGAACCCCACCCCCACCACCCCCGGAATGGGCTGGCGTTTTTCTTGTCCTCGCCTCCTCCCCCTCGACCCCCCGGTCCCTCGGCGCCTCTCACACGGCGCAGGAGTCCCTTCACCGCCGGCCGCGACACGGATGCACCGGCCCTCCACTCGCCGTTACCTCAGCGGCAGCAGCAAACTCGGGACTCTCTGCCACCGGTTCGTCTGCGCCGCCACAAGCAGCACCGACATCGCAGAGGCCACCGCCACGTCCCTGCAGCCCCGTCGCCCTCCAACGCTTCGGCACACCCGCTGCGTCCCACTCACTGAGAAACCTGGCCTCCGCTCCGTTCCGCTCCGCGAGCCTGTTGTCCTCCGCCGGCCACCGTCCAGGTCAGAGCCAAGCAATAGGCCAATCAATGTGTAGTGGGGGCGTCTCCACCCAAACCAATCAAAGAACAGAGCAGGACTTGGGTGGCCCCGCGATTGGCCACACCTGCGGGGGTGTGGCCACTGCTCCCTTCGCCGCTTGAGCCAACTCGAGGAGGGGTGGACTATGTCCTCAGCCTCCCTGGGACCCGGGTAGCTGTTTCTCCACCTGCGTTTCGCGTTCCTTCGTTCTGGAACACTGCTCCTGGCTTTTATTATTAAAGCCGCGAGGAAGTGGGCGAGACAGAGTCCCGGGGAAAAAGTCAAATGGAGTGGAGAGCTGGATAAAATTCTCTAGTGGTCTCAAGAATGGATAAAATAACTAAAATTAAATTTAAAATTTTAAACCACCCCGCTTTAAAAAAAAGTGTTTTAACTGAGGAAACACTTTTGAGGAAAAGAAGTCAAACCGGAGCTGCTGAATATCTCGTAGGTAAAAAGACTGAAAACACTACGTATAGATGCTTGTTTGATATAGCTAAAGCTGGGCTTACAGGAAAATTATAGTGAAAGTAAATTAATCATCCAATTTAAGGGTTAGAAAAAAATACATAAGGAAAGCAGAATAAAGAAATTAGTAAAAAATTGAAAAAGAAATAAATGAATTAAGAAAACTAATATCGAAGCACTGTTAAGTCTAGAAGTTCGGAAAAGAAATCAATAAAAAATAGTTAATCTAATCAGAAGTAAAAGGGGAAAATGCACACTTGCTATGATTAAAAAGAAAAAAAAGTGGGGAAGAGGTGCAGGTATAGAAAAAAATTATAAATTTGTAAGAGACTATTTTGCTCAACTTTAAGCAAATAAACTTTGAAAACCTGGATGAAATAGATGATGTTCAAGACAAGAAAATACGATTTAACCAAATAGATCCTGAGATAGAAAATCTAATTAAATCATTACCATAAAAGAACAAGAGAATATTATCAAAGACCTAGCATTCCTACTACCTCCACCTTCACCTCTACCCCCAAAGCATGCGACTCACCTTGTCTCACAAGGAAATTCCACCAAAATGGTGACCAGTAGTTGACCCCAATGCTATTAATTCTGACCCAGAGCAGAGAAGAAATTGGAAGTCCTCCAAAAACTTATTATGAAGTGAGCATAACATCGGTACCAAAATCCAACAAAGATAGCATGCACAAACATACACACATACACACACAGAAAACTATAGTCGATTTCTTTACTGATGAATATTAATGGAAAAATCCCAAGTATATTACTAACTAAAGTATCTGGTACCATATGGAAAAAGTAATACACCATGATCGAGTAAGGTTATTACAGAAATGTAAAAAGATTCAATGTTAATGTAAGTAATTAATCTTATTAATAGTTTAAAAGAGAAAAATTGTATCATGTTCATAGATGCTTAATAGGTCTTTGATAAAATTCAACATTCATTCTAGATTTTAAGACTCAATTCAAGAGTGGTACTGGGACAAGTGGCAAGCCCTCTGGGGGGAAAATAGATTGAATCCCTACTCACTCCTCACACCTAACACCAAAATAAGTTCCAAATGGTTAAAAGATTAAATATAGAAGATGAAAGCATAAAAGTGCTAGAAGATAATCAAAAGATATTTTAAAGAAGGAAAGGTTTTTCTAAGTGTAACACAACACTCAGAAACTATAACAGAAAAAGAATTGATAAATTCAACTACATTTTTTTTGAAAATCTGCACAGCAAAACATACACATAGAAAAAATTATACTAGGAATAATTTTATAACTCATCACAGATGAAGGTCTTCTTTCCTTAATATATGAATAACTCCTACAAATTAATAAGAAAAAAAGATCTATAATGCAAGAGAAAAACTTCAAAGAATATGAAGAGATCAAGGGAACAGAGTAGAGAGCCCAGAAATAAATCCACGCATATATGATCAACTAAGCTTTGACAGGGTGCCAAGTACACCCAATGGGGAAAGAATAGTCCCATCAATAAGTACTGTTGGGAAAACTGGATATCCATATACAAAAGAATAAAACTGGACCCTACCCTACACTAATAGAAGAAAACATAGGGAAATAAGCTGGTACAAGAGTGTAAAGCAATTATATTCCAATAAAGAGCTTAAAAATAAATAAATAAATAAATAAAATAAATGTGAAAAAAAAGAAAACATAGGGAAAACACTTGGCAATGGTTTTGGCAGTGATTTTTTAGATATGACACCAAAAGCAAAGGCAAAAAAAGAAAAAATAAAGTTGAGACAACATCAAGATAAAAAGCTTCATCAGCAAAGGAAACAATCAACAAATGAAAAGGCAATCTGCTGAATAGGAGGAAATATTTACAAACCATAAGTCTGACAAAGGGTTAATATCTAAAATATATAAAGAATTTATATGGGACTCTCCTGGTGGTCTGGTGGTTGAGAATCTGCCTTCCAATGCAGGGGGTTCGATCCCTGGTCAGGGAACTAAGATCCTATAAGCTGCACGGCAATTAAGCCCACAGGCTGCAACTCCTGAGCACGTGAGCCACAACTAGAGAGCCCACATGCTGCAACTACAGAGCCCAAAAGCTCTGGAGCCCTCTCACTGCAACCTGTGAGAGGCCCACATGCTGCAACAAAGAGCCGGCACAACTAAAACCCAATGCAGCCTAAAATAAAATAAATATTTAAAATATATAAAGAATTTATACAACTCAATAGCAAAAAACAAGTAATCCAATTAAAAATGGGCAAAGGACCCAAATAGACATTTTTTCTGAAAAAAGACATACAAATGGCTAACACCTACATGAAATGGTGCTCAGCATCACTAATCATCAGGGAAATGCAAATCAAAACTACAATGAGATATCACCTGTTAGGATGGCTATTATCAAAAAGAAAAAAAGATAACAAGTGTTGGTGAGGTTGTGGAGAAAAGAGAACCCTAGTACACTGTTGGTGGGAATGTAAATTGAACAGTCACTATGGAAAACAGTATTCAGATTCCTCAGAAAATAAAAAATAGAACTACCATATCATTCAGCAGTCCTGCTTCTAGACACATAACTGAAGGAAACAAAATCAGTATCTTGAAGAGATAGTTGCATTACCACCTTTATTGCAGCATTATTTACAGGAGCCAAGATATGGAAAAAACCTAAGTATCTGTCAACTGGATGACTGAATAAAGTTTATACACACACACACACACACACACACGCACACATGACAATGAAATATAATTCAACCACGAGAAAGAAATCCTGCCATGTGCAACAACATGGATGAATGTGGAGGACATTATGCTGAGTGAAATGAGCCAGACAAAGATAAATACTATATGATCTCACTTATATTTGGAATGAAAAAAAAAAGTCAAACATATAGAAACAGAGAGTAGAATGGTGGTTACCAGGAGCTGAGGTGTGGGGGGGAAAGGGGAGATGTTGATCAAAGGGTACAGACTTTCAGTTATAAGATGAATAAGTTCTGGGGATCTGATGTACAGCATGGTGACTATAATTATAACGCTGTCCTGTATATTTGAAATTTGTTGAGAGTTGACCTTAAGTATTCTCATCACCTGAGTGTGGTAATAATTTCACAATGTATACATATACCAAATCATCACATTGTACACATTAAGTATATACAATTTTATTTGTCAGTTATACCTCAATAAAGCTAAGGAGGAACTAACAAGAATAAAAAAAAAAAAGAAAATGACGCGTTCACAGAATAGGAAATGTAAATAAATACAAAAGGCACTTGACTTTATTCCAAATCAAAGAAATACAAATTAAAACTGTAATGATATACCATATTTCACCTATCACATCAGCAAATATCAAAAAGTTTAATAACACTGTAATTAGTGAGGGGCATGAGAATACTATCATTATTGAGTGAAAATTGGCACAACCATTATGCAGACTACTTTGGTAATATTATCAAAATTGCAAATTCACAAACTTTTGACCTTAGCAAAGCTATTTCTTAGAAATCACCAGAGATATATTTATAGATATTTGAAATGATGTCTGACTAAGGAAACATTGTTTCATTGTTGGAAATAACAAACTGATTAAAAGAGACTGGTTAAATAAGTGTACAGGTTTACATTTAATGCATTATTATGCAGCCACTAAAAAAGGAATGAGACAGCACTATATATACCCATATATTAAGATTTATTGATGAGTGAAAAAAGCAATCTGCAGAACTTTGGTTATTGTTCTATCATTTGTGTAAAAATAGAAGAAAGAAAAAACATACATGCTTATGTATGTAGCAATAGCCTCTGGGAAAGAAAAGTTGCTCCAAGACAGGGATAGGATAGTGACAGCTTTTTATTATACACCATTTGCATATTTGGATTTTGTTTTGACATAACTTCAGACTTACAGAAAAACTGCAAGAATAGTACCCTTCACCTATATTTCCCAAGTGTTTATATTTTACCACATTTGCTTTATCTTTGCTCTCCATGTACACACACATACACACACACACACACACACGCACACTCACATTTTTTTTCTGAATCATTTGCAAGTAAGTTGTAGACATGATCCCCTTTTTCACTCCTAACTACTTTAATGTGTGTTTTCTAAAACAAAGAGATTCTCTTACCTCTTCATGCTCACTGAACCTGTTTGGGCTTGATCCTGGATGTAGCAATTCCATCTTGCAATTGTTTACTGCTAGACACATCCAGTTTTATTACTTAGTGGATCTGACCGAATCCAGCTCAAAAATGGTCAATTCTGGATATACGGTCGCTTAGTGTCCCAAGGTCAAGTGTTTCAGGACCCAGTAACATGCCAAGAGCTGTTTCTCCAAGGGTATGTATTTCTCTTATGCAGATGGTATGGCTTTGGCCTTGCTCCAGAATGTTATGATTCTCCCACTAGAGTTTGCCAAACATTTTGTACTGTACCTTTGCCTACCACTGAAACCTCCAACACTGTAAAGTCTGTCTGATTGTCTGGCTCAAGCAGCAGGGCTAATTGCATCATGGCCTGGAGTTGCCGTACTGCCCTTTCCTGCTCTGGCCCACTCAAAACTGATCGCTTTCTACGTCACCTGGTAAATGGACCAGAGGAATCTTCCTAGCTGTGAAATGTTGCCATCAGAATCTAAAGAGGCCTAGCTGGCTCTGTGCTTCCTTCTTTGTGAAAAGGATGCAAGGTGAAAAACATCTGTATTTTATTTTGGGGGGGATATTCTGGCATGTCCTTGATCCTCTGGGTCCTTAAATACTTTAATGAAGCAGTCAGTCCCTGAATCTTCATACCTCCTGGAACACATGTGTTTAACCAAGGCATCCAACCTGATAATTGCTTCCTGCTTGTCCTATCTAATTAGCATGATGTCATCAATGTAGCGGGTCAGTGATATTCCACAGGATGTCTGTGTGGTCCAGATCGCTTTGGATTACACTATGACAGAGGACAGGAGAGTTGATAAATCCCTGGGGCAAAGCCATAAATGAATATTATAGAGCATGGGCCAACAACTAGCCTTCACAGAAAGGCAAGTCAGCCTGAGCGGGGGCTAGTGCATAGACTGTCAGCGTCAGGGCTTGAGAGGCTGTTCTCCTGGGGGATGTGCTACATCTGGAATCAGCCCTGCTCCCATTACCCTTTTTATAGATTCCTATCAAACCACTTTTCTTAGTATATGTGCTGAAATTTCTATACCCTAGATTCCCCCCAAAAGTAAACTAGTCATTCTGCCTTGACAGTGAACGTGGGGTAGACAGCATCCAAGACAGCCCCACCTTGATTTCTACCTCTGTTGGTCTTCATTCCTACATTGTACCCAGGGATGGTTGGTGTGACTAACAGGATACAGCAGAAGTGATGGCATGTCACTTCTGTGATTAGGTAGTCAGTCTCTCTCTCTCGGATCATTTGCTCTGGAGAAAGCCAGCTGCCATGTTGTGAGCATCCCTATGGATATGCCACATGGTGTGAACTTGGATGCAGATCCTTCGGCCCCATTTGAACCTTCAGATAACTGCAGCCCCTGGCCAACAGCTGAACTGCCACCTGATGAGAGACCCTGAGCCAGAACCACCCAGCTAAGCTGCTCCCAGATTTCTGACTCTCAGAGACTGTGTGAGATAATAAATGTTGTTTTAAGCTGCTAAGTTTCAGGGCAACTTGTTACATAGCTACAGATAACTAATACAGGACCTCTTCTTATTTATCTCAGCCCCTACCAGACTGTCTGGTGTTTAGGAAGTCCTTAATTGATGCTGGTTGGATGAATGAATGAACGGGTAAATTATGGCAGCACTTAAATAAACCAATAATCCGGTCAGGTAGTCTGGGCTGAGAGTTGAGAAATTTAATTTGTAACTTTAATGTGGTTTATCTTCTCAGAAATTCAGTTTCTCTCAAGTAAGTCTTCCTACCTAGTAATAATGTGGCAATGGAGAACAGAACAAAATAAATTATTTCTAGGAAGATGATTTAACTTATTGACTCAAGCAACAGCCTCCACTAAGGTTGTAAACAAAATTTTTAATAGTGCAATAACTGAATTATAAGAAATGAATGAATGACATAAATGAATCTACAAAATGAGTTTTTATTAAAAAAACTTTTAATACAATTCAATATTCTATAAAGACTAAAATCAGGACCTTGCCAACCCTATTGAGCCACAAGAGAACAAGACAGGAAAGTGAATATGTTCTCCAGGGTGACTTGAATTACTCTTTTACTAATGAATGCTAGGGGTGTGTGGTCTTTTCTGTTAATATGCTGACTTAGTTCCTTTCTTTGATAGTAAAAAGAAGGAGGGATACAATTCTTGGCTGCTTTACAGAAAAAAATGAACTAGAGTAGAAAACATGGCTATAAAACTGTAGAAGAAGCACGTTACCACAAGAGGGGGATCTACATTCAGGAAAGAAAAGTTGGTTCGTGGTTCCATTTCTCTTGCAAAGAAATAAAAAATACCTTGAGAAGTTTACTCCATTCCTTTACCCTAAGACTCACAGTTTAACAATCCCATAAAAATGAGAAACAAATGTTTCATAGAGCCTCTCAGTTTTCTTTGAGGGAGCAGAGAACTTCATTAAAGATAGGTTATTTCAGGGGCTTCCTAGGTGGCACAATGGTTGGGAATCCGCCTGCCAATGCTGGAGGTCATGGGTTTGATTCCAGCTCCAGGAAGATCCCACATGCCATGGAACAACTAAGCCCGTGTGCCAAAAAAAAAAAAAAGATAGGCTATTTCATTTTCCATTAAGTCCTCCTTTCACATATCCTAATCTCTCGTGATTATGGATAAAATCATGTCCTCTGTAAAAGGGAGATTATGCCAGTATGAGGCTTCAGGCATCACTTAGTGTCATTGTCCTTGTAGGCAATTTGGTATAGTGAAAAGACCAGAGACCTTGGTACCAGACCAAGAGGAAGTCAAATTCAGCTCTGCCTCTTGTTAGCTGGGTGACATTTAAGTGATTAATTTCCTTAAGTCTGAGTTTACTCATGTGTAAGCTGTGAAAATTAAATGAGATGTATATAAACTGCTTAGCCTAGTGTCTGACACATACTTGTTCAACAGTGAAGGGCCATTGTTACTCTTTCTTGCTTATTACTTAATTCTGTTGTCTGTAGCCACCTAATTCTTAGTCTTTAGTGATTCTGGAGGAGTCACTAAGATAAAAACATAAGCTGATCTATTCCTCTTGGTGTCACATCAAATATCTAGACAACCTATGATATGTTGTTCTTTTTGATGATTTTTAGAAAACATTTGAAATGGAAAAGGAGGTAAGTCAATTGACACGTATACACCATATGGACAGTAAAAGCACTGAAAATACATTTTATAGGCAAAGCAGAAGCATTTTTAAAAGTGGAAAAGATTAAGGATAGAATAAAATCCCCAAGGTGAACACAAGTGACCTTAATTACAATTGATGCTTTGATTTATAATACGGAGCATATACCACTTTACATACATTATGTTAATTTAATGTATCTGAAATATTGACTTTGGTGAAAATATTTTCAAGGAAACTAGAAAATATTCTTAAACAGCTCACTAGATCTTTCATAAAACGAACATAAAATATTTTGAAATTGATGTATTGCTTGAACTTAAACCAAAAATTATTTGGTTTTTGTGAAAGACAGTGGTTTACATGGTTGGAAGGACCCACTCTCCAAGGGAAGTCCTCAATATCCTGGAAATGATGAAAGAATTCTCTAAACTCCACTTTTTTCTTTTCCCCCTGGGGCACCAGTTATATTCTCTGGTATCCAGAAGATTCACGCCTTAGGCGGATTCCATAGACAATCAAACCCACAGCGAAGAGACCAACCACGATGGCCCCAATTACGGGAAGCACAATTGTGTAGTCAGATGAACATTCTTCCACTAAGAGAAAAAACAAATACAGCTAGTAAGGTTTAGTGAGGACAGACCAGAAAGCAGGTTACAGTGGGGAGAATATGACCTTTGGAGTCAGACCTGTGCTTGACTTTTACTTCCACCACTAACTGTGTGAACCTGGGGGGTTCTATTTAATCTTGCAATTTACTCGTTTATAAAGGAAGCAAATAATATATAAAATTGTTGGAGGATGAAATAAGATAACTTTCTCTTCTCAGCAATTAATAAATATTTACTAATTGTTAGTCCTGTTTTCTTCAGGTATTGCTCTCTGCAATGTGGGATGTACCTACATAAAACAGACTGTGTCACCATAAACATGATCTCTTGAAAATGTGATGTTGCTCCACTTTATAAAACATTTTTTGCCACACTTACAGTTCTCTTTTATTGCTTCTAGTGAGCAAAAAATATTAGAAAATAGACCTAATTATTTGAGAGCTAAAAAGTGAAAGTTTGCAAATTTGTCACAACTCTTTTTTTCTTTATTCCATTACAGAGTGCTTATTCAGTTCATTTAAAATGTAATCAGTCTTGACTGGAGAAAAATGGAAGGCCCTAGGAATAAAAAGGTAACTTAATTGAATACAAATAAATGGAGAACTATATCTATATCTTATTCAAGGATAGATGAGAGGCTATACCCTTGAGGTCTTCCAAGAACAAATACTGAAATTATGTCCTGAACCAAGAATCACCATTAACCCAATTCTCACTTGAGATCCAAAAAAAAAAAAAGAATCAGGAGGGGCCAGGGAATTAGAGACTCCAGGGAAAAAACAAAATCTATACAAGACAGGAACTGTGCTTGTAGTACACTATTTGATTTGGCAGTGGACAATACTTACATTATAATGATGCATACCTTATTGATTTAACAAAAGACAGTGATACAACCATAAAAAGGATAGTGTAAGGGTATTAAATCCTTATATTCCATAGCAAGAGGTTTAAAGCTGATAAATTAAGAAACGGTAGGATAAGCTTTTAATTACTTTTTAGAGAATTATGGAGATAGTTACTGTAAGAAACTGTTAAAACTAGTTAAAGTGCTTTGTCTCTTAGAGGAGGGAAATGCTGCTTTTCATGAACCCTTTTAGAATATATGATAGTTTTGTCATTCACAAATTTGTTAAAGTTATATACAATTTTGTTATATATAATGTTGTACATATAAATATATATTTCTTAGATAAGAAAGAACATAATCTAAGAAGTTAAAATAATTTGGAAAAAAATACAAAATTGTCAAAACAAAATGTAAAGCACATACCCATTGACCCAGCAATTCCAATGCTAGGAATTTATACTAAAGATATATTCATAAAGTACACAAAAATATGTTATAACAATCTCCATTTTATGAGAGAAAAATGGACAGTCTAAATATCCATCAAAAATTTAAAATTGTACATTCATATAATAGACTATGATGTAGCCATTAAAAGGAATGTGGTAGATTTCCATGTGCTGACAGGGAAGTTCCCTAAGATCTGTGAAGCATGACGTGTGTGCCTAGAGCAAAAAAATACACAAGAAGCTGGAGGAGGACTGGGATGGGAATAGAGGCAACTTTTACTTTCCATATAGTTTTATACTATTTAATATGACATTGTTTAAATGTCTTCAAAATGCAAAACAGTAAACAAAGAAAATAGTTATCCAATCACCATGTTTCTTCCACTTGAATTAATCACTATAAATCCTTGAGGCATTTGTTTTCTGTACATATGTGTGTATGCGTTCGCGTGTGTGTGTGTGTACTCGTGTATGCTTAAAGAAAAATCATATTTTTAAAAATGATATATGCTCATTAAAAATAATTAAAATGATTTAGAAAGCACAAGTAAAAAAGAAAAAACCAATCTCCTGAAAACCACCTACATAGAAATTATCATTGGTAAAACATTGACAAATTATTTCAGGTGTCTTTCTTTACAACTATAAGAATAGATGAGTAGAAAAATAAATAGAAGTGGTTTTATCAAAATGGGATTATACAAATGTTATTTTAACCAAAATTGTTCATTTTAATGTTACTTAAATTTCACAGAAGAAAAAAATCTAAAACAAAACTAAAGGAAATCCTGCACTTCAAACAAATGTGTCTTTCTCATGGGAAATATTATTGCATAAAAGGATCTCTTAAAGATTCAAAGAAGAGATAAAAATATACAAATAAAAAATAAATGATTATGAAATGCATTGAGGTTATAAAATAAATTAGAGACATATTTTCTAAACTGTGTTTCCAATTAGACATTATCTATTGATTCTGTTTTGAAAGATAAACACTAACAGATTCATTTCTATTTCTATTCTTCCCAACTCAAACTCTGAATAGCTATACATATTTTTAGAAACATTGTTCAGGTTTACAATATTTAAATTCTATCTCATAATTCCTATAGTTTCTAAATATTTGTTTCAAATATAGAACACATTCACTATTTGAAGTCAAAATAATACAAATTGCTGTACACTGAGAAGTTTCACTTCCACCCTGTGCCATCTTCTTTTTTTTATACAATTATAATTTTTTGATGCCATCTTCTTAGTTTCCCTTGCCAATATTAGATAACTACTTAGTTTCTTATATATTTCCAATGTTCCTGATATAGGCAAAAGTGAAAATATACTTTATTTCCCATTTTTCTCACTATTATACATTTTTAATTTAACAATATATTTTGGATAACTTTCCTTATATGCTCTTGTTCTAACATATATGCTCTTATTCTTTTTTTAGAACTGTACAGTTTTCTGTTGTGGGATGTATTTGCCCCAGATTGAGGAACATTTGGTTTGTTCTTAATCTGTTGATATTACAAATAATTCTGTGATGAATAACCATGTACATATACCATCTCATATATGAGAAGGAATGATAAAATCTCAGATCCCTCATTGTTTAATGCTTTTTATATTTAATTCTTCAAATAGATAAAACGCCTTTAAAAAGAAAAAAAACTCTGCTTTCTCTATTCCTGAGAGATGTTTGCTGATATTCTTGTTTGTAATACGGCTTCTCTCTGATCAATTTCATAGTCAAGCTGTAGCTTTAAGAAGAGCTCATTGGTTCTGTATCCCTTGAAGTATTTCATGTTTGAGGATATCTGTCTTTTAACTTTTAACTCAAATAATATTTTGGGGCCACACTTCCACTTAGGATTTTGTAGACATTGGTCTATTGTTTGCCGGATTGAAATGTTATTGTAGAGAAAACAGATCAATTTTTTTTACCTTTTATAGGTGATTTGCTTTTTTAAGGGGAAAGGGGAGTTTGTATGTCTAAATAATTCTTTAGCTTTAAAATTCTATGGCTTACATTGGATATATCTTAATGTTAAGCTTTCTGTATCAGGCTTTTTTTTTTTTCCAGGATACATTGTGCACTTTCAATCTGCAACTTCAATTATTTATTTTAAGGAAAACCTTTTAAATCATCAAATATATCATCTTTTTATTTTTGAACTCTGTACTTCTGTGGCACCAGTTATCCTTATTTTAGATGATCTGAATAGCTTTCATACCTAGCAGCTTCCCTATAATGTTATAATCTTAATTTTTATCTGCATTAACTGATTATCTCATTCTTTTGCTCTATGAAGATAATTCAGTTTTCAGCTCTATCTATTTCTGCCTTTTACTATTTCCATTTATTATGTAAGCGTGTTGCTTTGATGCTCAATTTGTTTTCTTAGGAGTGAAATTCCTATTCACCTCACTCTTTCAGTATAACTTCTCTATGAGCTCTGGTTATATGGAATTCACATACTTAAGTGATCCTCAGCAAAAAACCAATTGACAAGTTTCTCTCTGTTCCTTGAGTTAGGTTTTCTTTGTATTTTATCAACTATATTTCTTTCAAACCCACTCCTTTAATTTTTAAAAATTGTGGTAAAATATACACAACATAAAATTTACCATTTTAATTGTTTTAAAGTGTACACTTCAGGGACATTATGTACATTCACGTTTTTGTGCAACCATCACCACTAACCATCTCCAGAACTTTTTTCATCTTGCAAAATGAAAACTCTGAACCCATAATTAGTTCAGTCTTATATTATTCTTACTGAGATTTTGCTGCAGTAATTTTACGTAGTGGTCACGTAGTTTGTTTTCCTCTTGCTCATTTCCCGTTGAGCTATTTGGATTCTTTTTCTTTCCTATACCTTGGGAACTAGCTACAGCCTGGGGGTGTCCTCCGGTTTGGGGCTGGCTCCCTAGTTTGTTTCCATCACTCTGCGTTTATTCAGCCTTGTCTCTGCAGTAATTTTCATTACTCCCAGTTTGAAGAGATGCAGGATCCTAGTTCCCCAACCAAGGATCGAACCCGTGCCCCCTGCATTAGAAGCACGGAGTCTTAACTGCTCTTTTCCTCCAGTTTTAGGAATGGTAGTAAGCGTTTACAGGATGTTTTTCTTTCACCGTATGGCTTTTTGGGGTCGGTGTATTGGGGAGGCAGGGTTAGAACCCCACTTAGCTGCCCCTCTCCACGCTTCCTCTGAGTCATATCTTTGTTGCTCATCAGTTTAAAACATTTATTGCATTATTGCATATGTCTTTTTGACTGCTACTGGTGATTTAACAAAAATTTTCCCCTCCTCAATCTATTAGGTAATGAGGAAGAAAAATCCTGTGAGGAAAATTCTAGTTACTATTTTAACTCCAATTTTTCATTTCATATATTTCTGTAGTGCTTAAAATTTTTTTTCACAACCTACATGTATTTCTTTTGTTCTCATTTTTTTCTTAAAAATTAAGAAATAGTAGTGAAGTATATAACCATTTTAAACAGTTTAGGAAGCAAAACCAAAATTCAGGCACACATTGATACACATTTGTTAATCAATGTTTGTTTTGTATGTAATTCATACATCATTCTTTATTCACATTATCATTGTGAAAACTTAGAAACAATAAATACATTCCCAGTAATAACAGTTAAGTAAATTACTGTGTCATGTTGATAGCATATTCAGGCTGGCAGCCACAGTAATGACACTTTGCCCTTCTAGCAGCACGGAGAAATGCTTATGGAACTGGGTAAAGAGGATACCAAACTGTGTCCTCTGTGTGCTTCCAGTTTGTAAAGCAATATTCTTAAGAAGGAGATACAGTTGCCCCTTGAAGGACACCAGTTTGAACTGCACAGGTCTACTTATAGGCAGGTTTTTTCCAATATTAAATCCTATAGTACTACTCTATCCACGGTGGTTGAGGAACACGGGTACAGAGGGTACCACCTAAACAGACAGCCAACTCTGTTACACACACAGATTTTCAGCTGCAGGACGGTGGGTGCCCCAACGACCCCCAGCATCACTCAAGGGTCAACTGTACATCAAAATTAACAATGGATCGGGTACCTCCAGGTGGCATTAGTGAAGGTTTCCACCGTCTCTAGGTAGGTTGCAGAGAGAGGTGTAAATTCAGGAGTCCTACTGTCAGCAGAAGGGAGAAATTGCGTTGAAACCAGCTGGACAGGCAAGCAGCAGAAGAGCCAAAGCAAGGGGTCCGTGCTGCCAGAGAGCATCAGAGGCCGCTGGTGAGGCTTCCCAGACTCCTTCACAGCAGCCTCCTGACCCGACCTCAGAAAGGAACAAGCAAGCGCTCTGCAGTAAGCCTTGCAGCCCTAAGAGACAACTTGGAGGTAACACAGGGTGGGGTTGGGGGGGACCCCAGAGGACGGAGGAGGCCTTCCAGATGCTCAGTTTACCACAGTCTCCATCCCAGCACTTTCCCCTTGGGGACCCTCCTGAGACATCACTGCAATAGTGGGCAGAACTGTGAGGCAATAATGCAACTGGGCATTTATTTACTAATCATTCAAAGGAAACCTGCGTTCTTTTCATTTACTATAATGTTAAATCAAAGCATCTTTAACGATAATTGGTGTGGGGCAAGGGGTAGATCATAGGAGGCCAAGCAGCAGCTGTCACTCCAAAGAACTCACTGACGATGATAGAAAGGAAAATTAAACGCAAGGGAACTGCCTTATCCCACTCTTCTTGATTTTAATTTGACATCATTTTCCAACTGCTGTGAGAGAAATTTCTGTACTAGAACCTTCCTTTAGTCATTCTACAGGGTGAATAAACAGCCCGAGCCCTGTGTGCCGTATAGAACCTAACAAGCACACCTGAGGTTGAACTGCAAACGGGAGTCTGGCACGGGTACTGGCTGACACCTGCGGGAGGGAGGAGATGGAGAAAGATGGCATCTCTCCAGGGCCAAGCCCTTGCTTTTCAAGCCGAGTCACTTCTGGGAACACTGGGTCCTCACATCCCAGATTTGCATCAACACCTCCTGCAGTAAGGAGGAAGCAGGAACGTCCTCCCCCTCCAGCCACCTTCAAGGGCTCTTGAAGCACTCTCGAAGCTGCTGTGTGCCCTCCCCAACCCCTCACTTCTGAGAAGGCAGAGAGAGCTAAGATACCTCAAAAGGAAAGCCGTACACATCCTAGATAAGCCGTGGCTATAGACTAATTGCCAACTTTCATAAACTTCCTGTTAAAAATAATGAACAGTACCTCTGGGGAAACACAAGAACAGTTTCTGTTAGTAAAAGCAGTTAAAAACATCCAGAAGTCCACTGCTCACCCCTTTCTCTGAAATAACAACCCCGGTTCTGCTATTTAAACAGTCAACATAATAGAAAATCATGAATAACATTCTAAGCCACGTTTTAATAGAATTTTTCCTCCAGACACCAACCACTCCCAATCAGGAATTTTCTGGTTTACCATTTTTTTTTTTTTTGGCAAGTGTCTGCTAAAAAAGTAGAGTGGGTAATCATTTGGGTGGATTTACCTCTTCTCGCCATTTCTGATTGTTGGGATGCTTTGCCTCCCCCTCCCCCTCCAAAAAATGGCGCGAGTTAACACATCTACAAGGATAGACTAATGTCAAAGAAAAATAGAGATAAATCAGAAAAAAGATGTTAAGAAGGCAGACAAAAAATGAAGGTGAAGGAATTGGAGAAGTAACATTTATTAAGCCTCTTTTGTTTGTCAAGATCTTTGGTATATTCTTTACATTAAAAAATGTTGGGACGTTTTCTAGTTGTTTTTTTTTTTTTTTTTTTTTTTTTTACTAATAATACATTCTAAAAAGTATCTTCAGTCAACCTTAAAAAAAAAAGTCTATCAAGACCAGTGGTAATTTAAGTAAATCAGGAGTTGGGCAAAATCCAGGAGTTTAAAATCACTTTAGAATTTATTTTGAAATGGATTGGTTTTTTAAAAGTAAAATAAGTAAACAAAAATTTTTTAAGTAAAAAAAGTAAAACAATTTAAAAGTAAAAAAAATGTTTTTTAAAAAACTGCATATTGAGACTCTTAAAAGTGTGTAAGAAAAAGCAGTGCAATCCTGCCTTTGGTTGTTTGCTTTCTCCTTCTCGTAAGGACCCTGCTCACATCCCCACCTCTTGTCTCTCATTCTCGCGGCCAGGCCTGTATTATCAGGTGTGGGTGATGGAACCCGAGCCCATACGGCCTGGGAAGAAGTGGGGTGGGGGCTACCTTGTAGCTCGCCGTGATGGCCTTTGGTGGAAAGCTGGTTTCCTGATCGGATTGGGAGAGTGGGCCAGCAACTAGGAAAACTGATCCCTTCACTTCAGGCTAAATATGCAGCCAGCATTCGCAAGCCCTTAACCTTGCACATTTTGAGGAAGGTGGGGCTTTACACGCGTTCATATCCTCTACTGGGCCTCTTTCTGGTCACCAGGCATGCTGTTAGCAAAATGCCAAGCAGTCCTGCGATACTCAGGCCCACAGCCACAGGGATTTCTCTCCTGTTTCTGTCACTGAAGCATTCGTCCGCTGTAATTGAAGTCAAAGCAACAGGTGTTACAGGCTGGTCACAATGCTGGGAATTGATACTGTCCCTGCCCACCTCGGCTTCAAAGAGAAGGAAACTGCGTGAGAGATGTCGCTGCTGGGCCTGTCCCTGCTTCCTCAGATGCACAAACGGGTGAAGGCCAGAAGGGAAGGGGTTACTGCAAAGGCCTGAAACTCGTAGTGCCTGTGATCACTTAAGGGCTGTCTTACACTGCAGATCTCTGGGCCTCACACCCAAGCAATCTTGATTCAGTAGGTTGGAGCTGGGGCCCAGGTGATTGTGTTGCAGCTGGGAGGCAGATCCAACTTTGAGAAACACAGGTTTGGTCTACAGGGTCAGGATCAGAAGCGTGTCTTGATTCTCAAGCCAGGGTAATAAGCCTGGGAGCCTTGTTTCCCAACTTCGGAAACACGGACCTGCACCAAATCATGTGGTCAAAGTTTTCTATTTAAACTCTGTGTTTCTTGAAAGGGCTGCTGGACACCCTGGGCGTATGGTACCAAAGAGCGCTTTTGCAGGCTCTGAGATTTTAGAGAGAAGGGTTGAGAAGGGGGTCAGGAGCCTACTGTTTGGGATGACCGTTCTCTTAGACAAGGCTGAGCGTTTACACTTGCTGGACTCCTCTCCAGTTCTCCAAGCCTCTGTTGAAGAGTCAGCCATGGGTCAGGACTCCTGTGACCCCCCTCCCTGCTACGCTGTGTTCCTCACACCTTCCCCTGCACTCCCATGGCCTTTTGTACTTATGCCTTTTATCATGCCACATTGTCTGGGAACTTTTATATTTTAACTTGCTTTTTTCCCCCTCTTCTCTTACTCTCTGGTAGAAAACATTATTTACAGGATGACATATGATTTCACATTTGAGCATCTTTAGTGAAATTTGAGGCACAAAGACTGGGAACAAAGAGCTGAGCTGAAGCAGGGATGGTGGAATGAACAAGAGAGATATTTTGGAGGTAAAATTGACAGGGTTTTGTGACTATTTAAATGAGAGGGCGAGGGAGGGAAAGGAAAAAATGAAAAGATAGCTTTCTACATCTCCTCGTGAGCACTGCTATTAGCAGGCCAGGTGTGCTGCTGAAAGGTTTTTATTTCTCACCACTGCCACTGAGAGGTTTCCCAGACCTGCTTACTTCCTTCTATATACAGGTTCTGAGGGGGAGGAAGAGCAAGTGTGTGCCTTATTTTTAAGACCCATGATTAAAAACAGAGGTTTTTCAAGACTTCATAATACGTTTTTAAAAGTTTCCCAAATTGCATATTTTGAGATAAGATGACAAAGTGGGGGCAATACCTACTAGCAAATTTTAACATTTAATCTTAGGACTGCGCTAAAGGTCCAAAATGAAGATAGAGATTGTAGGACTCAGACAAAGCCTACAGAAATCAGGGAACACAAGGCAAGTAACACTTTAATACTTCCTTTGCTAAATGCTTTCCACCAAGTGTATCAGAAGTTTCCCACAGACACATTTTCAACTTTACAGTGGAATTCAAATAGAAATCAGACTACATGTTATATAAATTTAATGTAGAGCTACACTTCTAGCTAAATCTATTTTTGATAGCTGAGAAGTACTCATAATGTCATTGACTTATTATGAGAGAGATGTTTTAGAAACTGAAGTTCAACTTCTGCCCATATGTAGAAATCCTTGTAATACTATTATCCTGGGGGCGGGGGTGGGGGGAAGTGCTTTTTTGTAAAGTCACCTGGGATGCCCCTGGCCTTCTTGCTATGACCTGCTTCCTTCTGCGGTGGTAAAAACCCAAAGCAGAAGTTGCATGGAAACTAAGACTAACTATGAGGAAGCACTAGTTGGGTGGAAGAACTTGGGTTTGAGAAGAGGGCATCCAACAGAGTATATTTCTGTCTACAATTATCACATCTTTCTCTTTTTCCTCCAAAAGTAGGAAAGAATCTATTCTGAAATCTTGAATTT
Source organism: Hippopotamus amphibius kiboko (assembly GCF_030028045.1). Taxonomy (NCBI): domain Eukaryota; kingdom Metazoa; phylum Chordata; class Mammalia; order Artiodactyla; family Hippopotamidae; genus Hippopotamus; species Hippopotamus amphibius. The sequence goes on from NC_080191.1 coordinate 158,344,547, forward strand.
TAGACATCACTCATACTCAGAATTTTTAAAGTGTTCTCAAAAGACATCTGAGTTTACCAGTACACAACAGCTTCTTCAGGGGAGGTTACCAATGGAGTTTTCTGACTTTTTGATTGATTGATGGATTGATTGATTGAGAGAGAGAGAGAGAGAGAGAGTGTGTGTGTGTGTTTAATGAGTCAGAATGTATATTTTGGTCAGGCAAGAAGAATGTATTCTGCTGTGGGAGGGCAGTGGACACGAGTGGGTTAAGGTGTCTGATTTGGAGGTTGGTATTGACTCATACAATGGTGGCAGGGAGGGCTGGCCAGAGAAACAACCCTGAGCTTGGTGGAATCACACTGTTCTAGGATGTTCGTGTGATTCTTGTCCCTTTGAAAGCTTCAAACAAAAACAACTTGAAACTACCCCTGGGTCTCAGAAGTTTGTTTGCAACATGATGAACCCTTAACTTACCATTTCCAAAGTGGTCATCTTCAAAATCAAAGGCTTGAAGTTGGACATTCATTGTTTTCAGTTGAAGGTGGTCTGAGAGCTGGACGCTCTGTGCACTCACACACTTGAAGGAATGCCCGACCACAGTCTCAAACAACAGCATTGCACTTTTCCTGCCCTGGTAAACCTTCTCTGAAAACACAAAGGTGAGAAATACCAACATGTTAAGAATCCTGGCAGATATCCATTGAGCCCCAGCTGTGGCTGGGCGGCCCATGTGCAGTTAAATGGCCTTCCTTAGATGTGGCTCTCTGGAGTTCTGACACATTTGCCTCATGAAATGTCACCCTGGTGCTCTCTGGGGACTTTTTCCTGGTGTTCCACTTGCAGTATATGGGGGCAATCTCACATAAATTAGAATATGATGACATTGAAATAAAAACTTTTTGGTATCTTTTCTTCAGTTATTTTAAATCATTGGGGGCAGAGTTGGTGAGCTCTATTGTCAACACTTGGGCACAAAAAAGTGCCCACAAAAACTCCAGAAATAAAAGTAAGATTGTTCTCTGAGACAAAAATCACATGAACTTGTAATGAATCAGAGCAGAGACATTCAAAGTTACCAAGCAGACTATTTGCATGTCACCACACTGAATGCATTAATATACCAAAAGGAAGGACTAAGCCCACCATTGGGAAGGGTTGTTGCATCATTCACAGAAGCATAGAGAAGGGAGAGGCCCATCTCCATCCATCTGATTGCTGCTGGCAGAGAAGGATCTGCTCAAGGACTGGCCCTGTCTCATGAGAGGTACACCTTTTTCAAGGAGTTGAATGCTTCAAGGCACATGGGTTTAAATATTTCAATCATTTGATAACTCCATTTGCTCTAATTCCATCCACCAGGCACCCTTCCGAGTATACTTTGGCTTCTCGAATGGGAGAAAATTGAGTGGCCAGAGGATGCAACTGTCTGGTCACCCTGCAGTTACAATAAGAAACAGTAGCATATAAATGAACACACTGACATTTTGATTTTATACATCAGTTTCATGACCTTGGTTTAATATCAGTTTCCTTGAAGAGATAACCACTACGGTGTCATGAGAGCTTCCAGGGCTGAGGACCAGACTATGGACCTCAGTGAATTCACTCATGGCTGTTAGTGAGGGAGCCGGGAAGTTCCTTCCTCTCCTGCCGCTGTGGGTGTGTTCACTTGCATCTGAGAAAACATGCCACACTGAGGGTCAGGAGCTGTGTAAGAACTTGATGGGCATTTTCCTGTTTAATTCTCATAGTAATTTCCTGAGATAGGTACTACTGTCACCATTTTACAGGTGAGGGGACAGGCTTGAAAACATTTGCCTATGATTATACAGCCAGTAAGTGTTATTTGGACTCAAGCTGCCTGATTCCAGAGCTTGTTATCTTAACCCCTATGCTGTTGTGTCTCCTGCCTATAACTGTAGTATATACTGTAGACGCCTACATTTGCACATGCAAACGTCCTACGCGATGTGCTGAATTATCCATGAACACTACCATATTTTGTGTTACATCCTGGGGGAGTCTACTACCACCACCTGTACTAACGATTGCCACAATCTTTGCCACTATAACTACAACTAACTACTGTTACTCATACCACCACCACCACCACCACCACCGTTGACATGAAAATTATCATTACTATGAGTATGACAGTTTCTGCTGCCACTGCTGAGCCTTAAGCATGGGGACCTAGAATTATTTTATCCCCTCCCTCAGCCTCTCAATTAATTTCTAGCCTGACTTTCCCTTCTGCCCCTTGAGACATTACTACCCTATTAATAGCTAAAATTTGGTCCATACCCAGTGATAACATTAGCTGATTTATGTTAGCATGCACAATATTTATTCCCCAGTCAGTATGACGAGACTCGTCTAAGTGAGTTAACGCATGTGAAAATGTCAACTGTGATGTCTTACTTAGATTTAACTGATAACCACTGCCAACAACTTTTTGAGCAATGTCAATGTACTATTGCTAATATTTAAAATAGATGCACCTTCACATTTTCATTTCTTGGCAACTTTCTTTACTATAAGTTCCTTAATTGATAAAATAATAAGTTTAAGCCAGTCAAAAGAATTTTGAAGAGGAGAAAAGAGATGTGAAAAACCCTTGGTGCAGTACTTGGCACGGAGGAGGCGCTCACTGACAGTATGTAATCTAAGTTTAAGCTTTCTGGAGAAACATTTGAGGCCCCTGAGAAACTCCCTCAACTTGACTGGGAGCATCACTTTCCTAGAAGTGAACATTGTAGGAGTTCTTTCAACTTGCTCTACTTTGGGTAATTTTTCATACAGCAACCAAAGTGAACCTTTGTGAATATAAACCTGATATATCACTTGCCTACACCAACCCCTCCAGCAGCATCTTTTCACACTTTAGAATAAAATCCAAAGTCCTCACCCTGTCTTGCCCACAGGCTCTCTGTGCTCTGGCCTGGCTGCCCCTCAGACTTCACTGGCTGCTTTGCCCGCTCTCTCTGGCACGCTGGTCCCTCCTGGTCCTTGAGCACTCTAGCAAGCTCACTCCTTAGAGGCTGTGCACCTGTAGTTCCGGCCACTTGGAAAGAGCTTCCCCAGACCCAGATGTCCCCAAATGGGGATAGCTCTCTGCTCAAACCTCACCTCTTCAGAGAGACCTTTCTCCCTGATTTCCCTAATACCCCTTCCGGTCCTATCCACCCCCCACCCTGCTTATGTTTGCTCATAGAATTTAGCGCTATTTAACTGTATATTGTAATTTAATGTATCTGTTTATGGTCCTCTCCCCACTTCTAGAATGAATGTAAGCTCCATGAGGGCAGGGACCATATGTTTAGATAATTATGGATCCCCAGTACATATTACAGGGCTTGGTACCTAGCAGGTACCATACTTAGAATGAATACATGATTCCAAGAGTATAGAATAAACTGCATCATTAACAGCAAATCTGTCCAAAAGTCACTCAACTCTATTGCTGCTGAAAATGATATTTGACACTATGTAGCCAACTTGCTTCATGAGCAGACAAGCAGACTGAAGCACACAGAGATGTATCAATAGTAAGTTCCTGCAAAGTTACCTTGCTGGCTACTCTTTTGGTCTGTTTCTCAAAGACAGCATCACAGATTAGCAAGATGAAAAATGAGCTAACCAGAAACATAGCATCATTGCTGGTGGAACAGGCTTCTCCAACTACTTACCTGGATTTGAGATGCTCAAATAGGCTCCCACCTCACTGATATAATATGAGTTTTCATCCTGTAAAACAGCAGTGTGTCAATTTCTGGGTAATCTCTGTTTTTATGTTTATGATCCTAGTTTACAGACTGTTTAGGCAGGACTCCAGCTATTAAATCATTGACATGGGGGTTTGGGGTATGTTGGTATGGAGCCATAATTGTGTTTGAAAATTTCCAAAAAAGTAAATACATCACACAATAAATAACTGATAAGTAATGGCTTGCCCCTGGCTGAAAATTTCTCTACTGCATACTTGTTGCTAGAGCCTGCAATTCAAATTCCACTGGCACAATCTGAGTCCCTTCAGCTGGGCCAAGTTCCCCCCTGTTAAAATGCAAATTACATCTAGAAGGTGGATGGATTGGGGCTGGCATATAGTAAGCCCTATTAGTAATGATTATCTTAGAGCTGGGATTCAAACTGAGAGCACTCATCCTTAAGGCTACTGTGGGTCGATTGGATGGGGTCCACAAACTCCCTGGGAAAAACAGTGTATGCAAAATTGTCTGTGGATTTTCCTGGATACGATATGAATTGCTTTAAACAGATTAATGGGTTCAAGTCTCCTAAATGGTTAGATGGGGCCATGAAGGATTTTGGAAAGAAATGGTTAACCCTGAGATTACTGGCTGTTCTCTAGAAGAGGACCCCAAGTTGTTGTGTTCAGAATTATAAAGCAGTGCTCCACATTTTAGCCAAGGATTGTCCTTCTGGAAAAACAAAACAAACTAAAAAACCCTACAGAATAGCCCTATAGCTTCCTGAGAGACTCAGGGTATTTAACATTAAAAGGAAATGAATTGAGATTTGAAAGGGTAAGTTGGAAAAGGAGTTTTTATTTTTAAAGTAGCTGATTTACAGCGTTATTGCTTTTAAACATTCATTAGAAAACTATCCATAAGTAAGAGTTGCCAAAAATGGTAGAGCAACCACAATCAGAAGCTGAAATTGAATTACTTTTAGTAGTCATTAAAGGAATTTAACAATAATAATCTTGGCCACATTCTAGTCCATTTACATATTATTTGTGGACGAAAGGATGATTCCTTACACAATAAGGGTTCCGGAAATACAAACTGTTCCAGTGAGGTCACTGCAATTGATGCACTGAACTCTGGATCCTACAGTTCACTGAAGCACCTCCACATGCTGGCTTCTTACCCCGTGCCAGGTGCTGCACCTTATTTAATCCCCACAACAACTAGGAGAAGAAATGGAGGCTCAGTGACTTGCCCAAGTCACAGCCCTAACTGATGGCAAGGGAAGATATGACCCCAAGCCACCTGGCTACTCTTTAACTTCTATTTTTTCCATTGCAGACCAGGCATTGCTCCAGTCCTGGGGGAAGAGTAAGACCCAGATGCCTCATTTAAGGTGCTCAGTCTTGGGTCTCAAAGACAAGTTGGACAACGTGCTTGGACCATCCATTTGTTTTAGAGAAAAACAACTGTGACCCGGGTCCTTCTTGAGTTGCTTTCACATACGATCCCTGCCCCACCCCCCTTTTCTTTCTTGATGCGGTGCAGCTTGTGGGATCTTAGTTCCCCAACCAGGGATCTAACACAGGCCCTCAGCAGGGCAAGTGCAGAGTCCTAACCATTGGACAACCAGGGAATTCCCAGGTTATTCTTTACTCGGGGTCCCTTTTAGCATAAGAGAGACCTGTACGTCAGGGCCCACAGTCACTCTTATAAGACCCCTGCCCCATCCTAAGGGCAGAGAGAATCCATTGAAGAGTTTTAAGTAGGGCAGTGATATGAGGGCTTTGTTTTTGGAAATTGCTTGGGCTGCAGCAGGAAACTGATTTAAGGAGCAGCAGGAGAGCAGTGATGGGGCCAGCTCTGCTGCTCCATGGGAGACCTCCTGGAGACTTCCCTCTCCCGTGGCAGTTCCTAGATCTATCCTCGCTGAAATGAAAAGTTGCTTTGTATTTCTTTAAGGGTTTTACAGTTTACTAAGTGCATTTTTCTGCCTTCTTTGATCCTCACAACAACCCACTGAGGCAAAATAAATGTTCTCAGCCCATTTTACAGCTGAGAACAAAGAGGCTCAGAGGAGGTAGACGTCTACCTCTGATTCACATTGTTTGTAGGTGAGACAAAGCAAGATCTTGTCTACAGGATCTTGCTCTACATTTTCCTTCATGGGATATGTGGTTATAGAGAAAAAAATAGTTGTGCAGGAACTTTCTTTCACATTCCCTGAAATGTAGTTGCCTATATATAATCTATAGGAAGCAAGGTGGGCTATATCATTTGTGAGCCTAGTTCAAAATAAAAATGCAAGACCAAAAATCATTAAGAGGACTTCCCTGTTGGTGCAGTGGTTGAGAATCCGCTTGCCAATGTGGGGGACACGGGTTCAATCCCTGATCCAGGAAGATCCCACATGCCTTGGAGCAACTAACCCTGTGCGCCACTACTGAGTCTGCACTCCATAGCCAGCAGCCACAACTACTGAGCCCACATGCCACAACTACTTAAGTCTGCATGCCTAGAGCCCATGCTCCACAACAAGAGAAGCCTGTACACCGCAATGAAGAATACCCCCTGCTCTCCACAACTAGAGAAAGCCTGAACACAGCAACAAAGACCCAATGCAGCCAAAAAAAAAAAAAAAAAATCATTAAGGATTCCAAGAGGGGAGGTAAAACATTAAAGTAAGCATGGGCCCTCCCAGCTGCATGCTGTGACAAGAAAGGCTGTTCCTGCTCCACCAGAACTGGTGCTTTATAGGGCTAATGCCCAAGGCGAGGTCTTCCAAAACAGATGGCAGTGCTCACACTCACTGCAAGTTTCTCTCATGATGTAACAGGACAGAATCTGGAACCTATATCCAGGTTTCCTTCTATTTTGACTGAGTCAAAATTAGCCAAAATGTTGACTGGCACTGAGCTGCTGCCCATCTTCATGGTGAAGGAAGAGCATTTTTTAGGTGCACTTATATAAACAAAAGATCAGCAGAATGTTTAGTTTCCTTGAGATGCCAAGTGTTACATAATGTAGGCTGCTGATAGCAGAGGTTTCTGTGGAGTTGTGTTAAAGAAAATAAAATTGCCTTTTATTGAAACTAGAGCAAAGCCTGTTTTTTTTAGACTTGGAAATTCAGAATTTGGCCTAATGTGAATGGTAGCAGGGCTGAGGTTTATTCTATATGCGGGGTTGGCATGTTTTTTGCTGTCAAGAGCCATCTGGTAAATAGTTTAGGCTTTGTGGGTCTTTGTAGCATCCACTCAACTCTACCATTCTAGCACAAAAGCAGCCAGAGATGACACGTACACAAAATGAGTGTGGCCATATTCCCAAAAAACTTCACTTATGGACACTAAAATTTGAGTTTTATATGATTTCCATGTGTCACAGAATATTCTTTTTTTTTTTTTCTCCAAGCATTAAAGAATGTAAAGGCCATTCTTAGCTTGTGGACTGTACATTTTTTCTGGTGGCAGGCTGGATTTGGTTGGGGGGCGTGGGAGGGTCACAGCTTGTTGACTCCTAGGCTACAACATCAGTGAAAAACAAGGTTGCTGAACAAATCAGTTGGTTATGAAATGTTATAAAGAGAGTGGTTAACCTCCTATTTGGGAGAATAAAGTATTGCTAAGAATTGTTAAACACTATTTTAAATAGTACGTCTTTGTTCCCATGTAACCTAGTTTGAGTCGTTGAATCTTTGTGAACATTCCAAAAATTTAATTTTTTTTACTTATTCAGTAGAAGAATGGGGACAACAGTAACAGGACTTACCTCATAGGTTGATGGGAGGATTAAATGAAGGAATCATATAAAAAACTTATCACAAAATCTTCACTCAAACTTTAACTGGTGTTGCGAACAACAGTAATAAAAAGATTTCCCCTTCCCAGTAAACCTCTCTCCTTGAGCTCAAGTGATAATTTGTATCTATCTCCTAGAGCTCAGATCCACCACAAACAGAAAGACAGAGCAAGCCAGTGAGCTAAGCTTAGCTAGCCGTGTGAATGAAAGATCGAAGCTGAAACCTCAGCTCTCAGGGATGGGAATGGGGTGGATACAGAGGAGGGCAGCGGTGAGGGAGATCGAGAGCTTCAAGCAGGTGTCAGATTTAACCCAAACCCAAGGGAAATTACATGCCACACATTATGCAATTTATAGTGTCTGCTTTCTCCTTTGACACCCACGGGTTATTCTCTGCCAGATGTTTTTCTCATTTGGGGTTGAGGTCAGAGAGTGACAAATATCTACCATGACAGATAATTGAAGACAAAGTAAAGATCCTTTGAGTACCCGTCAGCATTGACAAAAGGGGCCCAAGGACCCCTCATAGCCGAATATGGTACTTTAGCACGCATAGCACGTCCATTTGAATGGACCGTTAGCAAAAGTCCCATCTCACAACTCAACCAATGGCTGCTGACAATGTGGCTCCTAAAGAGAACTCTGCAATATCTCACCAAAAAGATCTTAATTCAAGGGACTTAAACATCCTTCTTAGCAAAGGACAGGGTCCAGAGCAATCCAACCAGTCAAGCCTGCCCAGAAAGGCAGCATGACGACAACCGACCACAGGCCCAATGTTCTCTCTTCAACTTCCGCAAAATGTATTGTGGGAGTCTCACAGTCACAGATGTTGAGGATGTGAACATCAATCAGGCCTTTTTTGTTCAATGTTGTCACAACTTCATCAAGAAATCTCTGCTCTGGAAACAGAGACTTAGAGAACGAAATCTAAGTGTATCGGGGAGGGATAGTTAGGGAGTTTGGGACTGACATGTACACACTACTATATTTAAAATGGATAATCAACAAGGACCTACTGTATAGCACAGGGAACTCTGCTCAATATTATGTAACAACCTAAATGGGAAAATAATTTGAAAAAGAATAGATACATATATATGTAAAACTGAATCTTTTTGCTGTACACCCAAAACTAACACAAAATTGTTAATCAACTACACTCCAATATAAAATTAAGAAGAGGGCTTCCTAGGTGGCGCAGTGGTTGAGAATCTGCCTGCCAACGCGGGGGACACGGTTTCGATCCCTGCTCCAGGAGGATCCCACATGCCTCGGAGCAACTAAGCCCGTGTGCCAAAAAACAAAACAAAACAAAACAAAAAAAATTAAGAAGAAAAAAAAAAAGAAAAAGAAAGAAATCTCTGCTCTGAATGTCACAAAAGGAAGCCAAAGAGGCTGTTTCCTTACAGCTGCTGATCTACTTTTTGGCAACTCGGCCCAGAGTTCTCTGTGAAAATTAGATTCACTCCTTTATGGATTCATTTGCTAAAAATATACTATGTATAAAGTCAGGGCTGGGCACTAGAGAGAGGAATGCACATAAGTCAAAGACTTGCCTTCAAGATGGCAAAATGTGTGGTAAATGCATTAACGGAGGTCAGGGAATATATGGAGGGTCAGGAAACCAAGAAAAGAAAGTGTCCTAGTTTTACCTGGGATGGAGGCTGGGATTGGGGTGGGGAGACTTCATAGGATGAAGATGAATTGATAACTCATCTCAAAGGATGAATTACGGGTGGGAGGGGCATTCCAAGCAGAGGGAACCCCACAATGGAAAACAGGGCAGGAAATGGTGCCACACACTTGGGAAGTTCTAAACAGCACATCCTGAGGGTGTTAACATTTGAACAGTGATAACAGTTCTCAGGAGTCTACAAGCTAAGAGGGCTCTGAATGCCCCTGAAAGGCTCTGGGGAAATAGCAGGTGGTGGGCACTATTCGATTCCAGACCTGGGCTGGCCAACTCACTGCCTTGCCCTGGTGCTTCTCCTTCCTGGTGAGTCATTTCTCCCAGGTCCCAGAGCCAGCACCGGAGGTGTGCACTGCCCTTTCAACCAGATGGACGAGAAAGGGGTAGGGCTGAGAACAGAAACATGAACTCTACACAAAGTTACTCAAAGATGTTTTTAAAACAAACTATCCTTCAAAACAAGGAAGTTGTGGGGAGTGGGGGAAAGGAGATATATGTATCTTGCAGCTGAAGGGTCTGAACAACTTTCAGCACGGTCACCTCAATCAAATGAGACACTGACATGGAAACGCTCAGTTCTTTAAAAAATCAAACTGAGAGAAATGAGAAAGGAAACCCACCTCTCCAGATGCCACGCTCAGCATTTTCACATACGCCAGCCCAGTTCACCCTCACTGTGGCCTAACAAAATAGGTTCTGGTTAGCCCCATCTTATGGTGGAGGAAACTAAGGCTCAGAGAGAGAACTGGTGACTTGCCTACGGTCACATAGAAATGAGACGGATAAGTCAAGTCTTGCCTGAACAACAACATCAACATCAGGAAGCAAGTTTTTCTTTACATTTCTGTCATTGGCAGTATTTCAATTTTAAAAACTACAAATCATTGTACATGATTTGAAACCTCAAACTACAGCCTATATTTCTTTCATTTCTCCCATTATGTCCAGCTCAGCGTTGGGGACAAAGTAGGTGCTCAGTAAATTCTCATTGATAAAATGGCTCACAACTCAGTCTTGCTAATCAGCATCCATTCATCATTCTACAGCTTGGTTCTCGTTTATAACATCTACTATGTTGTAACTAACATGTATTCCTATGTTCAAAGGCTCTCTTCTTCTCTAGATCACGGCTGCTCAACAAGGGATGACTCTGCCCCTGGAGGGACATTTAGCGATGTCTGGAGACATTTGGGGTTGTCACAGCTGGGGCTGGGTGTGGTTACTGGCATCTAGCAGGTAGTGACCAGGGACGCTGCTCGAGGTCCCACAAGGCGCAGGGCAGCCCCTGCCACCAAGACTTGTTTTCACCCAAGTGTTAACACTGTTGCTGTTGAGAAGCACTGGTGTAGAAGCTAGCACCATGTGAAAAATGCTTGACCAAACTGTTGAGGCCATTTCTCTTGTGGAAGAATCTCAATGACTTTCCTGCCTAAATGCATTTCACATAGCTCACCTGTGAGGGCAGAAGGCACAGTGCTGGGATCCACAGGCCAAAGCGGGCCCACAGCTGTTTTGTTTGGCCAACAGAGTGTTCAAATTAAAAAAAAAAAAAAAATGTGTGGCCAACACTTAAAGTCATGTGCTTTCATAAAAAAGATCGGGGTTTCTGCCTTCTCTTGAACAATCCGTGTTGACAAACACTGGTCTCTTATTACCAGCTGATAGAGATGATGTGTAAACTATTTAATGGGCACAGTAGGGTGGCGGCCGCTCAAGGCACCCCACCACCCAGAATGAACACCTGCCACAGAGGACAGTGACAGTCCCGAGGGCTCGCTGCCAGCCCCGCCCCGGCCCCACCAGCTGGATCCCGGGAGCGGCTGCCCCCTCCGGGGAGGATGGGCACGCCCGACGGCCCCCGCTTGTCCCCTCGCTGCTGAGGCTTCCCCTTGGCATCTCACGCTTGCCACTTGTCACCTCCAACATTTCTCGTATGCAGACTTAATGGGAAAATAAAGTCTTCACCAAAAGTGGGAAAATACAATCAAAGGACTGCCTGTTTCAAGGAAAAAGACATGTTTACTTTTTCACTACTTCACTCATTAAGTTCTATGCTTAGCCCCTGTAATCTGTGGGTTTGTGACCACTCTTTTGGCTTAAACAACTTCTCTTTTAAAATGCAGAAATTCCCCAGACGGGCTAAGGCTGGGGGGAACGTTTACATTCTACGAGCCTCTTTGCTTTCTCTTGGGGCACAGCTGGGGTCCGCTGCGCGGGGAATTGGTGCTGGGAGTGGGAGTGAACAAGGTGAGTTTGGCTGGTGAGACTCGGGCAAAGCAGCCGTTGCAACACGTGGGGCTGCGGACTGAGAGCGGCTCACCCTGCTCCTTCCCGAAGGTGGAGTAGGGCCGGGAGGCCCTGCTGGTCCTTCCAGCTCTACTGGACACTCATTTCCTGTCCACCCTCTGGAGGCACAGAGGATTTCCAGAAAGCCTGGGATTCGGCGCTTGGGTGGGGCTTAATCATGTAGAGTCCAGCCTGAAGGCATTTTCCCAGGAGACAGAGGAAAGCAGCAAAAAAAAAGACACTGAAAGTTACCGAGAAGCTCCTGCTTGTGGTTCTGCCCACGGCTTGGCAGCCGTGGCCACTGTGCGCCTCACACAAACACTGGAGGTTTCGGACGCCTCTCTGTAGGCAGTTATTCACAGGGGCAGTGGTCTGGGTGGGATCCAGCTCTAAACCGAAGCATAAATGCTTTTGCTTATCCTCTGCCATTTTGCTAAAGTGACTTTTAAAACAAATCCCTGACACCTTTTTAGGTTAACATCAGTTGTGCGGGATTAGAGCATTTACTATGGCCCGAATGGTCTGCTGGTGAAGGACTCTGTTTGTTTCCATTTGGTACTGAAAGGAAACCACCGACTTCTCAGGTGCATCTCTACCTTAAGGAGAAAAGTATGCATGAGGAGGATAAAGCCTATGAGACCAAGTCAATAACAACAACAACAACAATAATAACAACTCCATGCAATAAAGACCATTGCATGTACCATGCACTGTGCTAGATGGCTTACGTATACCATTTCTAATTTTCCCAAGGGTCCCGCTAAGTAGCTATCATTAGTTCCATTTTCTAGATGAGGAAACGCCCCAACTAGTCTAAGCTCAGGCAGCTAGTAAGGATTACGGCTGAGAGTCAGTCTTGATTTGTGTGATGCCAAAGTCTGTGTCATTGCTCTCCAAGATCTGCTCACCAAGCCTCTCTGACTTCAGGCGTCGTGTTAGACAGGTAAGAAGGAGGCCCACGTGGAGTCCCAGCTGCAAGGATCCCCTTGGCTCATTTGAAAGACACTTTGGGGCAAGCAGGGGCAAGTCTCTCCTTTGAGAAGGGGATGACCATCACTGTGTCCCCAAGACATTTGCCCATTTCAGTCACGGTAACCACAGTTACTGGCTCTTAAGCATCCACGTTCCACGTGTTGGACAAAGCTCTTTCCAGGAAGGATCTTTAATTCCTTTCCCCCCGTTTTTCTAATAATAATTTTAAAGAAAAGCTCAAACAGGTTAAGTTGCCTGCCTGATGTCACAAGGAGAACGAGTGACAGAGTCTGACCTCATGACCGTGTCCTCCCACTCTACTCCATTGCCAGCCCCTTCCGAGTTATGGCCTGGAAAACCCAGTGCCTGGGTTAGTCCCTGAATTCTGCCTTCTGTGGTCGGAAAGAACCCATTGTGACATTAACTTTGGTCTCAGAGTAATCCTGTTTCTTTGTGCCCACTGGGAATTTCTGTGGGTCTGTTCATCGGTACAACTTCCTCCTTTGGGTGGTTTGCAAACGGCACTGCGGCCAGATTCCCCAAGGCCACGTCTCCCCCAAAAGCCCTTCTTGGGCTGCACAGAGGAAGCTGAAGAGGGAAGAAAGCAAATAGAAGATGTTGACACTTGCCTCCTCTCCATTTCCGTGACCCTCATTCTTATCAGAGAATATCTCGAAAGCCTCTGAGGTCTGTTTCCCCTGGAACTTAAAGTGAAGTGTGGGATTGCACCACCGGGCCCCAGGGTGAGGGACAGGGAAAGCGAAGCGAGAGGTGGTTAGTGTTGGGAGCTCAGCCTCACCTTGGTAAATGTGAGATTCACAAATCCGCCCTGGAAATTCAAGAGAAGGTTGGATTTTTGGAAGCCACAGTTTCCAGAGGCTTGGGTTGCATTGGGGTCGATGTTGAAGTATTTCTGAGGTGAAAAAACCTAAATCAAATAAAATAGATCGGCTCAATGAAATGTGGAAGAAAACTCTACCTGGGACACCAGAAGCACGGGCTAGTAAGCAAGCCTGAAACTCCAGGCTAGTGGGTGTTCACTGCACAATTTCAAAGTCCCTGGAAGACACCTCTCATTTCCAAACTGTTACATTTACAAGATATTTTAAAAGAAGGAGTGCTCTCACAGAGAGAAGGTCCTTGATAGATAATTCATGGCAGGTATATTCTTTTTTTTTTTTTTTTTTGAACTTTTATTAATTAACATACAATAAACTGCATATATTTAAAGTGTACAATTTGATAGTTTTTTGTTTATTAGTAATGTATATATGGCGATCCCAATCTCCTAATTCATCCGACTCAACCTCTCCCCGACCCCCCACTTTCCCTCCTTGGTGTCCATATGTTTGTTCTCTACAATGGCAGGTATATTCTTGATAAATTTCTTAATTTTCGTTCAATCAAACATGTTGGGCACTACAGGAAAGGTTTTGGTATCTAACGTACTTCTGTTTCAAATAAAAACCTGAATGTGGACGTTTTACTTGAAATCATAAAAACTGTGTAAAAAAAAGGAGGAATTTTTATAGTGATTCTTTCGGTAAATCAAATAATCTTAGCCCCACTCCCCCCCCACCCCTCCAATCTTCTCGTTAACCTGGATTTTTCACATTAATGTCACAGTTGGCTGGAACCGCGGAGACCATCTAATGCAAACCTGCCATTTCACAGGGAAGTTGCGGAGGCTCGGAAGTGATCCAGAGGGGCAGGGCCAGGCGGGGGTCACCACTGGACACACCCCAGCCCTCTGCCCATGGTGGCTCAAGGCGAGGGGTGCACATATTTAAAATTTTGGTGTGTGCCTGCCTTCACTCATACAGGCACTACCGGTGTCTCTTTTTGTCTGTATTCTAAAACAGCTCCACCTCCTAGTGAAGCACCTTGCAGAAAGAGGGGCTCACAGATATTTATTTCATTACAAGATACAGGATGCAGGGGAACGTTCATGTTTAGCAAGGCGCTCCCCACTCAAACTTTTTGAAGCCATGTTATAGCCCTATGGCCCTGACTTACCGACTCCGTGTCTTGAACTGCCAGCTCTAGCCCCATCTCTGCTTTGATGCAGAGCTTGCTTCCGTTTAGAACTTGATAAGTTCCCGTCTTGGCTGATGACGGCTGAGGGGCAAGGGTGGGCCTGGGGGCCACGGTGGCAGGTGAGGCCGTTGGGGTTGTATTGTGTGCGGCTGTGGTTGGCCCTGGGCTGTGGGTGGGTTGAGTAGGCTTCGGACTGGTTGTGCTGTTGTGTGGGGAGGTGGACAACGCTGCTGGAAGGGTGGTCTGGGTACTGAGTTGGGTGGTTTTCCCGGTCGTATGGCTGACAGTCGGCGGCCTGGTGCCGGTCGTGTGGGCTGCTGAGGTGCTGGTGGGTCGTGATGGACCGGGGCCTGCGCTGGGGCTGACCGTGGCCTCAGTGACTGGAGCAGCTGTGTGTGACTTGTTGCTTGTGGCCAGGGTTGTGATTCGGGTGTGGACTGTTGGGCTGGTGGACGGGGTGCTGTTTGTAGTTACCAGGGAAGTTGTTGCTAGAGGTTTCATGGATGTGTGTGTGGTTAGGGTCTCAGAGCTGGATGTCGTGGCAGCTCTTTGAGAGGCAACATGACCATCGGTTGATCTCGCTGCTGAAGTCTTGTTAGGCATGTAGTTAGCTGGCTGCAGGAGTGGAGGTTCTACTGTAGCCTGTACTGTTGCAGGTGGAGAATAGCCTGTGATTTCTGGAATCACTTTTGCTCCCATATGACTGCCATAATGCAAAATCACTGCAAATTAGGAAACAACAATGTTAATATATCAACTAATAGCTCACATTAGTGAGCCCCTCCCCCACTCCCACTTTCACGTTTCATTAAAAATGAACATGCATATTTACATTCGGGGGAAATTTACAAGGATATAACAGTGAAGTGAAGGTCACTCAAAATTCTACCACGAGGCCACAATTTTAACATTTTGGTTGCACCCATGTCTTTACCGGGTTGTGATCATACTGGAAATATTCTTCCCCTTTATCTGCATGGGGTGTGGTACTAACACCCTAGTGAGCACATTCAGCTAGTTATCTAAGCATCAACGCCTCTTCATTTTCCATCTTCAAATGTGAATCCAGATAGTTCCTGGGTAGAGTGTATTCCTGGGTAGGGTGCTGCTAGGATGACCTGACAAAGCTGGGATAGCATGAATGAGAGTAATAGACATTTACATAGAGTTGTACAGTTTTCACAGAATCATATAATCCCAGGTTTGAAAGGGACCTTAAAGATTATCTAGTACAAACCCTAACCTGATGTGTGAATTGCACCGTTGCATATTTGCCACAATGTTCAGCCAATCTATGCCTCCAACGACAAGAGATTCAGTTCCCTTCCATTTTTAACTTTGCCATCAGTTTTCTAAATGTAGCCCAGTTTCTGTCCTTCCCTTACTTAACCTTCAGAGTGGCCCAGACTTTTCCAACTAAGAAATGAAATTAATCCATAAGTGCTCTGATATATCTGGTGTGCTGGCCTTCATGGTTTGGCTGAAATGTCAGCTCCTCAAAGAACTTTCCTGTTCTCCCCACAGAAAACAGCTCCCCATCCCCACGATTCTCCACCGCAGTGTTACATTCACTGCCTTCACTGCACTAATCACAACCCGTAATTATATAAGGGGATGGTATTCAACTATTTAACAATAAGCCTGGCCAGACAGTGTGTACCAGTAGACTATCAGCCCTGATTATATGTTTATTTATGGATTGTGCATCTCTCCCACTAGATTAAAAGCAACCTCAAGGTGGGAACCTGGCTATTTTATTTACCACCAGCGCCTGTGCACAGAAGGTATTCGGTGGGTAGAGCACTATTAAGCATGCCCAGAGTGTGTGTTATCGTCATAGGTTCTCTCCTGGGCCGTCCCTTCAGGGCTGAAGGCCTCTGACTCTTTTTCAACCAGAATAGTTCTATCCTTGTCTTCTTCCAAGCACAGAGCAAGCCAGAAAGTGGACAACTACAGATGACGTCCCTTGAGAGCTTATGCAGGTACACGGAGAGATGGCACTCTCTCTTCCACACTATGATTGCATTGTGTTTACGCACTGTATTCACTGTATTCCCTGGAGCTGAGCTGCCCAGTGCTGGGCAGTGACTTGGAAAAATACTGGGACAAGGGAAAGACGGTCACTCTAAGCTGGTGTTTATAGAGTCCTGAATTTCATGTCTAATTAAAATCATCCATAAACTCCTTTCCTCTCTTCTCTCTTTCATCCAATATATTTCTAGGTAGGTACTTTCCCCATAATAAGAACAATAAACATTCCAAGTTCCTGAATGCTTACTACATGCAGGCCTCAGGTCAAGGGTCATCTTTCACCAGCTCTTCTCAAAAACCCTCTGATAGGTACTAATCTTTATCTGTCTTTCAGATGAGGAAACTCAGGTTTAGAAAATTCTATTAACTTGACCATAATCACACAACTAGTAAATTATGGAGTTGAGACGCAAGCCCCGGTCTGAACCAAAGCCTGCCCTTGGATCTGGGGATGGGTGGAGGTGGTGTGCACTACGGGGAAGAACGGTGAGCGATGACACAAAAGCAGGGGAGAGAAGAAGAGGCGAGTGCCTCTTCAATGACCCCAATTCACTAAACCCTCTTACTGGTGTCCTCAGGGAGGCTTTCAAAGGGCCACATGCTAAAACCGTAAGTATTGTCCGGAAGAAAAGGCTAACTTTAAGCCCAGTAGTAACACTTATAAATTATTTCTGCACAGCGGGTTTGTAAAATGGGAAAGAAAAAAAAGTAACAGTTCCAAATGCCTTTGATAACCTTTAAAGAAGACATTATTAATGACATTAAGTTCCGTGAGAGTATTACAAAAGTCTTTTTTGTATCTAAAATGTTTACTTGGACAATTGAAATGTATGATATTTGAGAATTGTAGATTTTATGGGCTGTAGGTTTACTTTGCAAATTTTTGCAAAATCGTATGTGGAGACTTTATGCCCATACTGTATAGCTTGGAGCAAGATTTTTCCTTTCAAGATTGTTATGAAGATTGACAGTCGTTGAAGGTTTATTTTCATAATTCATTTGGACTGAACCTGAATTGCTGTTTTGTGGGTCAAGAACCCAATGGGAATCCCATTAGATTCATATTATTACTATAAAGACACGGAATTCACTCCCAGATGTGGTATCTAGGAATATCTTATAGTAAAAAGCAAAGATTGCTGCAGAGAACTCTGGGAGACTGGGAACCACCTGCCTTTTGCTCTCCTGGAAGATTAGGTCCTTGATAAAATCCCACTGTGTACAGCTTATGCTTATGAACTAAAGCAAATATTCTCAGTTGAGTAGAATTTCCTCAACTGCGTAGCGCACACTTTCAAAGGGAGAGCCTTCCTCACAATGCGATTAGAACTCCTCTCTCAGCAGTAATGAATGAACTCAAATAAGGGAAAAAAGCACACTGGCCATTCATGAATGCACAGCACCCCGAACAGGACAAGAAGGCCCGTGGTACCCTGTCAAGTATGCTTGGTATATAGGAAGTCTTTGTGAGGTGTCTGGAGGTGATGGTGTCTCCATATGGTATGTGACTTTGTGGTGGACGGAAGCCTGGGCTGGTAGGTGGCAGGACCACAAGTGACCTAAAGTGACAGAGTGTGTTACAATTAAACACGTCTGGGAAATGTTGTTCTAATATTCTTTTCCTTCTCCACTCTGGTCCTTCCCCTCCTCTCTTCATCTCCCTGTAGGAATATGGGGTATAAAAGATGGGCAGGTGATTAGATGGAAATTTGACAGGGGTAGCTATGCTGTGCATTGAAATATGTCCCAGAAAGTTCATATGTTTGCTGGGTACTCAACGGAAATAATACTCTGAAAAATACTCTGTTTCACAAAATCTATGCTTATGACCACATGTATATGACCAATCTTGGTCAAAACTGGGTAATCGTTTTTAAATGTGATCTTTACCCCCCAACCCCCCTCCAGAGGTTTAGTCAAGTTCACTGGTCTGTCTGAGACCCACAAAGAGGGCAGTGAGTGGAAGCAGGAGCAGGGCACAGCTCAGACTCTCCGGATCCTCCTTCTACTCTAAGAACACAGCCTGAAATCCACATGCTGCTCTGCCAAGCTCCCACCCCCAGAACCTCAGCATCTCCTCTCCAGGGTTCAAGAGACCCAGCAAATGAGTACCCCAGAGCCTTAGCCCCTTGTCTGTACTCCTCTAGATGGTGAACTGCAGGGAGGAGTGTGCGAAGGAGGAGCTGAGAGATAGCTCATCCGCCAGGCCTTGGGAGAGCCAGTGACCACACAAGGACCGCTTCTTTAGGCATTTCCCAGACAGTTGGGCCTTCCCAGAGAGCCTTAGTTTGGTTTCTCTGCCACACCCAATCCAGTAGATACATAGGAGCCTCCTCTTAGCTCAGCTCCAGGCCAGGCACTGGGGGTAGGTCTTTTTTCTCAGGATCTCAAAGCCTTGTGAGGCAGACACAGAAATGGACTACATATTCTTAGTGTGACAGGTGTTATTATTGAAGCAGGTCCTGAGTGCTATGGGGTGGGGTGGGGAATCCAATACAAGGAGAAATTCTTCAGGCAGACAAGAAAGTAGATGGTAACCTGCAGGCAGGAGGAAGAGTATGTGCAAAGGCACAGGAGCTTCAGAGCCTGGTATGTCTGCAGAACAGTAAGGGAGGCAGCATGATGGGAACATGGGAGGGTGTGGGGAAGGGGGCGGGGCCAGGTGGAGGGCCAGCAGGGAGCAGGCCTGGCAGGTCTTAGAGGCCACACTTTGCAGAGGTCTAAGGGACCCAGCTGGAGAGTAAATGGAGCCCTGTGGCCATATCCAGGGGCAGGGAATTGAGTTCAACTCCTGAGCATCTTCTCTGCCACCTACCCAGGCAGCAGAAGCAGCCCCAGCTGGCTGTGGCAGGAAGACGGTTTCCGGATGTGTGGGGCAGCAGGGGTGGGTCCTTGAGAAGACTCTGCTCACAGTTTCACAGTTTAATCTCAGACCTTTTAGCAGAACGATGTCAATCCTGCCTCTGTTAGTTTTCTTGAACAGAAGGGGCTCTAGCCCTGTGTCAGAGACTGCTGGCTGATTACTTCAAAATCCACTCTCTCCTTTTTCCTTAGTAACAGAACCATGAGTTTAAGCTGAGCAGTTGCTGCCTGGAATGAAGCCCCCCATCTCCAAGTTTCCTTTCCAGATGGGTAAGAATGTGTGACTGAGTTCGAGCCAAAGCAATAGAAGTGGTGGGGTTATGTGGGCCTCTCGGAAGGCTGCTTGAAGGGAGTTCAGTCACCTATGGGGACTCTCTATTGCCTTCCTGATTCCTCCTTTTATCAGCCTGCAACTTGCATGTGATGGCTGGAGCTCCAGCAGACATCTAGAACCATGAGGAGACCTTGCAAGTGGAAGTCACATATAGGGTGGTGGGTCCACAAAAATGAGTTCCCACACAGACCTGGTCTGAATGCCTCTGGACTTGTTTTCACTTGAGAGAGAAACAAACATTTATCTTGTTTAAGTCACTATTTGGCACTTGTCTCTTATGTGCAGCTGAACCTAAACTTAACTGATACAAACTTAAATCCCCTCATTTTATGGGGGAGGAGTCTGAGATCAGGTAAGCAGAGTACTGGATAAAGATTACACAGTTTGTCTCTCCAAGCAACATGTCTAATGGTTTTTGCTCACATGCAATTCACCAAGTATTTCTTGAACATATGCACGTAGAAGTGCAGAGCATCGACCCCAAAGCTGAACTTCCTGGATGCAAATCTCAGGGCTGCCATTTGTTAGCTGAGGGCCTGTGTTCACCACTAATAATATACAGCTCAGAGAGGAAATGGCAATGTGGGCATTTCCTCTCCACCTGCCTGTGTATTTATCACACACTCACTGTATTTCTGAATCCACCAGTCATCTGCCAGCCATTGAATTGGCACCCACACACAGGTCACTGAGGATTACTGCTACATTGAGATCTACTTTTTTATCAGCTTGCTCTGCTAAATATAATTCATTTTGCCTCCAAAAGGATGTGAAACTCTAATTCTGAAAGTGTGGCACAGAGAAAAACAGCCTGGATTAAGGTAGCTGGCCTGACCTTTCACCCACCTTTCCTGACAATTCATGTTACAGTCAAATGCAGCTGTGTCCCCCATTTGAGCATGTTAGTGGGGCCATGTGGACAGAGCTAGTTCCCTCACATGTTCAAGTCAGTGGTAGTAGAAGGAATTGTGACTCAACCAGCAAACTTGCTAAAGCACATAAGAGGACTCAGTGTCCTAGGGAGAAAATGCTCTTGGTGAAAGCAAGGGGTAGAGACACAAAAGAATCATTAAAAGCTCAGCTTCCCAGACAGTCTCTCTGATCTGACATATGCTGGTAATGACAAAAGAAATCTTTGATGCCCTGGCTTATATTCTTCTGAGGTGGCACAGTTTGTCAGACCACACCTCCTTCATCTCCACAACTCATGGTTACATAACACACATAGCGCTTCATTTAAGAAAAGCAAAAAAAGCAAGGCATGACATGCATTCCCCAGACGCTGTGGCAGAAGCCCCCATTTCTAAGCTCTGGCTTAAATCACTTAAATCGAAGTGATTTCTACAAACTCTCCCTAATCAGGTGCCTAGAAACCATTTGGGAGCCAGGGGCAATGTCACTGTCTTCCAGGGGTGACGCCTACTCTGCCTGACTCATGGAAAACAAGTTCAAACTGAAAGCCTTCGGGAAAAAAACGAAGGTGTGCTCCACACAGAAGCTGATAAAGAGACATTGCCAAGTCAAACACCCGCAGTAGGTGAAGCCACCACAGCCATCTCCAGTCTGTCCTGTCCCCCCTTGGTCACTGGCATTAAAATGCATTCACATTTAACAGGACCAGATGTGGTAGGGTCACCTTGGAAAATCACGTGTCACTCACCAGCCAGGGACACGAAGAGCACCACCACTGCAGACAGCTTCCAGGCCATGACTGGGGTGCCAGGGAGCACCGCCGCCTCCCCCAGGGGCTGCTGGGCTCAGTGCTCAGCACGGCTGGGTCTTCCGAGTGATGTGAGGCTAATTCCAGGGCAGGCTCTGGCAACAAAGAACACGCCTCCTTCTGCCCCTCATTTGCTTGTGGCAGAGAAAACAAAGTCACTTGCGTTAGGAGAAGTAACTGAAAGGCCCTCCCAAGTGGTGAGCTGAGCAGGGAAGGAAACCACAAGTGGCCCTTGTGTGAAAGCAGGCACTTTCATCTCTGCCTTTAGCGTTTGTGAGGGGTGGGATGGGGATGGGGCATGTCTCCAAAACAAGGTGAAGGGCATCTGAGATCATCTTCCACAGGAGGTGGTGGATCTGTGATAGTGCCTGCTTCCTTCTCTCATACGCTGGGTCTCCATTGTTCTCTAAGATCTTGAGTACATTTCTGGAAACCCAGAGACTCTTCTCAGCCAGGAGAAAATCAGTCCCTCGGTGCTGAGGGTGAGCAGGAGTCAGCCCTCAGCGCATAGAGCTCCGTCTCTGTGTGTTTTCACAGGAAGCCTGAGGCAGCCCTGCTCTCTGCTCACAGCAGCCTCACCTGGGGACCTCACCTGGTAGAGAGTGGGGAGTGTGAGCTCAGCGGTCAGAGATACCTGGGTCTGAATCTGGCTCTGCCAACCCACCAGCTGTATGACCTTGGGTAACCTCTCTGAGCCTTGGTTTCTTCAATTGTATAACAGGGAGAATAATGACTACTTCCAGGTGGTTTTCCTGGAACACAAATAATATTCAGTATTTTTGAAAGGCAATCTTTTCATGTCTTACCTCCTTCCTCTATTAATTAGACAAAACAATGTTGTTCTCTCAGAGCTATGAGTCCCGCTGAGGAATACAGTAGATCAGGATACCCTCCTGATTACTGGGTTTAGGGCTTTCAGTTTAGTCTCAAAGCATTTCCTGAAAAACAAGTTTGGCGCAACTTCCCAGGTGGCACAGTGGTTAAGAATCCACCTGCCAGTGCAGGGGACACAGGTTTGAGCCCTGCCCCAGGAAGATCCCACATGCTGCAGAGCAACTAAGCCTGTGTGCCACAACTATTGAGCCTGCGCTCTAGAAACTGTGAGCCACAACTGTTGAGCCCGTGTGCCACAACTACTGAAGCCTGCTCCCCTATAGCTGGTGCTCCGCAACAGAAGAAGCAGCCCGTATACCACAATGAAGAGTAGCCCCTGCTCGCCGCAACTAGAGAAAGCCTGTGTGCAGCAATGAAGACCCAATGCAGCCAATAAATAAATAAATTTATTAAAAAAAAAACAAGTTAGGCAACTATTTTTATCTTACTATGTTTCTCTAATCAAGCAAATTTACCAAAGCAAGCGATGTATTTCCAAATTGAATTTTTATGGTGGAACGTGAAGATTAACTTATGTCAGTCGACCTAATTTCAGCTACTTCCTGTCTAGGATTCTGGACTTTGAGTCAATTTATGCAACAGACAATAATTAAGCAGATACTATGTGCCAGACACTCTTCTTATTCCATTTAAGCCCCACAGCCACTCTGTGTGGGCACTATAATATTACTGTTGTCCCATTTCACAGATGGGGAAACTGAGCATAGAGAGTGACTTGCCCAGAGTCACTTAGGTAATAAATGAAGAAGCTGGACTATGAATCCTGTCTGGTTTGAGAGTCTAGGATTTTAAGTACTATACTGTACTACCGCTGAAGAGGTGCTCTGATATGCTTTCAAGCTGCTTACTGCCTAGTTGAGGAACAACATTTATTGACATAAATAGCCAGAGAGTGACTGATCAATTGTTTGCTACTTAGAGCCACACTAGACAAGGAAAGAAATAGTCAGAGATGACTTTGTGGGGGTTGAACCTTGGAGAGACTTTGATGGTAGTAGAGGATCTGGAAAGTTGGAGAATAGCAATAATAATAATAATAATAATAATAATAATAATAATAATAACAACAATAATAACAGCATCAATAATAGTTTCCATATAAGAAATCCCTACTATGTACCTGACACTGTTTAATGTACTTGGCACCTCCACAGGGTAGATTTTTTTAATCCCTACTTTACTGATGTGGAAAATGAACCACCCAACATCACATAACAGGCTAGAATGTGCATCATGGCCTCTCTGTGCCCTTTCTACTGACCACAGGGAGCAAAATCTCTTGCACGGTGATAAGCCTGACTGGAGGGGACTGGGGAGTTATTTTCTTAGTAGTTGCCTCGAAGATTACTGAACAGCTTAGCATATAGCAATCTAGTTTGGATTAATACTACCTTAATATCAATAGTATATAAAAACTTTGCTTCTATCTATTTCCATTGTCTCCCCCTCCTTTTTGCTGTTATTGCCATATGAATTACATCTTTATACATAATATACCCACCATCATGGGTTTACAATGATTGCTTTATGAAGTTGTCTTACATCAGATAAGAGAAAAAGGAGTTACAAACAGTGCTATAGATGAAATGTTTGTGTTCCCTCAAAATTCATATATTGAAGCCCTAATGTGGTGGTATTTGAAGGTGGGGACTTTAGGAGGTAATTAGATTATGAGGGTGGAGCCCTCATGATGGGATTAGTGCCCTTATAGGAAGAGGAAGAGAGCTAGTCCTCTACAAGCCAGGAATGGGGCCCTCACCAAAACTCCACCATGCTGGCACCCTGATCTCACACTGCCCAGTCTCCAAAATTGTGAGAAATCTGTTGTTTATGCCATTCAGTCTATAGCAATTTGTTACAGAGCTGACCACGACAAACAAAAAATATGCATTTATGTCTTCTACATTTACCTGTGTAGTTACATCTATTGGTGCCCTTCATTTCTTCACGTGGATTTGAGTTACTGTCTAGTAACTCTTCATTTCTGAAGGATTCCTTTAGCATTTCTCGTAGAGAAGATTTGTTAGTGACAAATTATCTCAGTTCTTCTTTATCCGGAATGTCTCAACTTCTCCTTCAGTTTTGAAGGACAGTTTTGTGGATATAGAATTCTTAATTGACAGCATTTTTCTTTTCAGCACTTTACTATATCATCTCACTACCTTGATGGTTTCTGATAAGAAACCTCTTATTGAGGATTCCCTGTGATTTGAGATGTGGATTGCTGAAAAACTTATTCTTTCTTCACTCTATTGCTTTTGTACCTTTGTTGAATATCAGTTGTCTACATGTATATGGGTCTATTCTGTTTCACTGATATAACTTTCTATCTTCATGTCAAGATCAAATTGCTTTGGTTGCTGTAGCTTTACAATAAACCTTTTTTTTTTTTTTAGGGTTGTTTTTTATTTTTTATTTTATTTTATTTTATTTTTTGGGGGGGTACACCAGGTTCAATCATCTGTTTTTATACACATATCCCAGTATTCCCTCCCTTCCTTGACTGCCCCGCCTCGAGTCCCCCCCACCCTCCCCGCCCCAGTCCT
This sequence comes from Hippopotamus amphibius kiboko, assembly GCF_030028045.1. Lineage (NCBI taxonomy): Eukaryota > Metazoa > Chordata > Mammalia > Artiodactyla > Hippopotamidae > Hippopotamus > Hippopotamus amphibius. Next base: position 158,369,409 of record NC_080191.1, read on the forward strand.
CTAAGGCATCTTCCATCTTCGAGTTGGACTCCCTTTGTTATACAACAACTTCCCACTGACTATTTTACCATTGGTAGTATATATATGTCTGTGCCACTCTCTCGCTTCGTACAATAAACCTTGACATCAGGTATTATTAGCTCTCCAACTTTGTTCTTCAACATTCTTTTAGAGTCTCCCTATCGATTCCCTAATTCCCTCTCTTAGGCTTTAAATTAGCCAATAAAAAGCGAACCTGTGAAACACTAGACACCCCGCCCTTGGGCCTAATAAAGGCAGAGCCCCAGGTCTGTGCTCTCTTTCTCAACCTGTAACCTTGCTTTGTGGCCCTTGAGTGTGCTGTGTACTCCCCAGGACCTATGAGTAGTAAATCTTGCTCCTCAAAGTTCCCTGAGGGTTTCTTGCTGAAGTGTGTACTGCAATCATAAGAAGAATCACACGGGCCAGTCCAGCCCCAACACTGGCCCCACAAGCTTGGGTGAGTGCCTCAGGCATTCCTAGCTCCTAGCCAAGAGCATCACCATCAATAGGATGGGACCAAACAATGGGAGGAGGGGCGGGAACACAATTCAGCCCATAACAATGGTTTGTCTTGTTAAATGTTCCATGTGAACTTAAGAATGTATGTATTCTTCTGTCATTGGATTCAGTGTTCTATAAATGTTAATTAGGTTAAATGGGTTGACAGTGTTGTTCAAGTATTCTATTTTCTTATTCATTTTTTTCTCTGTGGTTTTACCAATTCTTACAAGAGAGGAGTCAAAATATCAGATTATAATTGTGGATTTATTTGTTTTTGCAGTTCTGTTTTTTGGTTTGTGGATTCCAAAGCTCTGTTATCAATGTGTAAACACTTAGGATTGGTATGTCCTCTTGATGGATTAGCCGTTTCATTATTTTAAAATGATCTTTATTTTTGGTCATATTCTTTGTCCTGAGACACACTTTGTTTTTATATTAACATAGTCCTTCTGGCTTTCTTTTAATTAGTGATGGTGTGGGATGTCTTTTTCCATCCTTTTACTTTTAATCTATTTGTGTCTTTATACTGTTAGATAAAATGAGGCCTATTAAAACCTTTTTAAGTTTATGAGCAAAACTCAATTCAAATCAGTCAGGGCCAAACCAGAAGTAATTGGGAGAGCTCCACTGAGAGAAGAGAGGGGAAAGACTTTTCTAGAGAACAGGCAGAAGCAAAGCAAGGAAATTATTTGATTGGCTATAGCTTCAGTGGTTGTATTATTTGAGAAATCCAAGCTGGCTGTTTGTGATTGGTTGTCCTTAGGTTTCAGTTTCTTAACCTTGAGGCATTTCAGGCGTAGGTTTCATTTTGCTTATGTAGCCTACAAAGGCATCAAAGCCACCTCAGTCTAAAGGCCTCCTTGTTTAACAATATTTAAAGTGGGTTTCTCGTAGGTCACGAGGGTGGTCTTTTTTCTTCTTTTATTTTTAAAATATTTAATTTGATAACAACCCTCTTTTAATTGGGGTGTTCAAATCATATGATTATTGATATGGTTACATTTATATCTACCATCTTGGCACCTGTTTTCTATTATTCCTACCTCTTCTTGGTTTCATTTCTCCTTTCTCTACTAACTCCTGGATTAGTTGTTTTTTTAAAATTCCATTTTATTTCATCTGTTGGCTTATTGGTTATAACTCTCTCATGTTATTTTAGTGTCTGCTTTAGAGTTTATGGGACATATCTTTAAGGTATCACAGTGTATCTTCAAATGATTTTATACCACTTCACATAGAAGAATCTTACAAGAGTGTACTTCAGTTTCTCCCCTCTTGGCCTCTGTTCTCTTGTCATACATTTTAATTCTGTATATTTCATAAACACTGCAACATATTATTCTCTTTTTATTTAAATAGTCAATTATCTTTCAAGGAGATGTAAATAATAAGGGGAAAAAGCTTCAATACTTACTCGTGTGATTACCATTTCTTGCACTCTTCACCCCTTTGTGTAGATCCTTCGGTTTGTTGCTGCAGTTACCCTAAGTACATCACACACTTCAAATTCCTGAAGTGTTTCCTATGTTTAGGGTATGGCCTTGTTTGCCCAAATGCTTTTCTCAGTATGTGCTCCAGCCTCAGCTTTAGGTCTTCCCTCATGTGTGTCAGAGTTTCTCTCTCCATGCCCTTGTAGTTCTCCCAGCAGATGCCACCGCTACTTGATAGTCAGTGCTTGTCAGCCTGGTGCTGGAGACTGAGCCGTGAGGTGCTCTGTTCTGATTGTCTCAGACAGGCTGGCACTCTGTCCCTGGGTCTTGAGGGGGTGCGACCTTCACATATTCCCACCTCTCTCCAGGATCAGAGGTTTGTTTTGTGTGTGTTTTGTTTTAATAAATTTATTTATTTATTTTATTGGCTGTGTTGGGTCTTTTTTGCTATGTGCGGGCTTTCTTTGGTTGCAGTAAGTGGGGGGCTACTCTTCGTTGTGGTGCATGGGCTCCTCATTGCCATGGCTTCTCTTGTTGTGGAGCACGGGCTCTAGGCGCGTGGGCTTCAGTAGTTGCAGCACATGGGCTCAACAGTTGTGGCTCACGGGCTCTAAAGCGCAGGCTCAATAGTTGTGGCGCACGGGCTTATTTGCTCCGCGGCATGTGGGATCTTCCTGGACAAGGGCTCGAACCCGTGTCCCCTGCATTGGCAGACGGATTCTCAACCACTGCGCCACCAGGGAAGCCCCAGAGGTTTGTTTTTTATTCCATTATCTCTCCCCAGCTGCAGTTGGGTTTACCAGCCCTGTAAGGGTGTGTTTATTGCCTGTTCTTTGGCAGTTGGATCTGCTTTTGTTCTGTTGGACATATGGGGCAATAGGACCCATGCACTATTATTTTCAATAGTTGCGTAGAGTTCCATCATATATCAGTACCATACTGTATCAACCAGCTTTTTATTATTTAATATATTTGTTATCTATTGTTAAAACTTAGGTGCTTTAAAACAGCAAACGTCCTTTATCTCATGGCCCTCTGGTAATAAACTCAAGAGTGGTTTAGCTGGGTTCTTCTGGCTCCGGGTCTCTCATGAAGTTTCAGCCAAGACATCAGCTGGAGCTGAAGCTATCTGAAGGCTTGATTAGGGCTGGAGAAACTACTTTCCAGGGGCTCACACACACCTGGCTGTTGGCAGGAGGCTTCAGTTCCTGCCACATGGGTCTCTCTTCTGGGCTGCTTTAGTGTCCTCTCAATACGGTAGCTGACTTCTTCTACAGTGAGTAATCCAACAGGAAGAATGAGGAAGAAACCAAAATGCTTTTTAAAACCCAGTCTTGAAAGTCAGTGAACATCACTTTTACCACATCCTCTATTCACTAGGACAGCCCACGCTTAAAGGGAGGGTAATTTGACTCCACTCTTTGAAAGGAGTCTCACTCTGGGGATAAATTTTAACACTACCGCAGACATTTAGGTCATTTCTCATGTCTCATTACTGGTTTTCCTGTTAAAAGTGATCCTAAAATGAACAACTGTACATATATTTCTTTGTTCATTTGTATGAGTATATCATTAAAATAAATTCCTAGAAGTGAAATTGCTGGATCAAATCACGTTTATTTTAAATTTTTGAAAGCTGTTACAAATTGTCTTCTAAAATGCTACTCTGTAAAATTTACACTCTTGGCAACTGTGTATGAGAGTGCTGGTTTTCCTATACCTTCTCCAACACTGGGTATTATCAAAGTTTTAAATGTTGGACAGTGTGATAATGAAAAATGATATATCATTGTTTTGCCTCTTTTCATATACTTACTGGATTTTGAATTTTTTTCCTATGTATATTCATGTCCTTTGCCCATTTCTTTTTCCATTGTTATTGATTTATAAAAACTCTTTATACACCAAGGAACTTTTAGTCTTGTGTGATATGTTTTGAAAATGTATTTACCTTTTGAGTTTTAATTTTTTCTTGTTTCTACATATAAGTTTTTGCCTTTTACATAGCTTAATTTGTCAAGATTTTCCTTTGTAGGTTCTGGTTTCAGTTTCGGCCTGGAAAGACTTTATCCTATTCAAGATTCTTTTAAAAATGTTCTGACTTACCTGATTTCTTTAAGTCACAAACTTGAACAATAGTGAAACCAAGCAGGACCCTGTGGGGCTCCTGGGCATGGAAGCCTTTCAAACTGTTGCTACTCAGGGAAGCTGGGGGGCAGAGGGGATGCAGAGACAAGAGAGGAGCAGACAAGAAACAATAGTGCAGCCTTGGGGCAGGGTCCTGGTTCCACCTCAAGGGATACACATAACAATATCTTTGAGCTCTTTACAGAACTAAAACCCCCAACAAATGGAAGAAGTTAGCATTCTTTATTCCAGATTAAAGGAACCAGAGAAGCTCTTCAAGAAACCACCTGAGGCCAGATTGAAGGAATGTGGGTCCTGCACATACCCCAATCCTTATGAGCAACCCCACCCTTGAACTATTGCTATAAAACTCCTCACCAAATACCTCCAGGTTGGGGACACACAGATTTTGAGGAGTAGGAGTCCACTGTGTCCCCCTTTGTCTGGCAAAGCAATAAAGCTATTCTTTCTACTTCACCCAAAACTCTGTCTCTGAGATTCAGTTTGGTACTGGTGCACAGAGGCCAAGTTTTCAATCAATCTGAATGATTTTAAGGGCTGAGGTAAACTTACTATTATTTTTTCCATATTGCTATCCACTGGTCCAAACATCACTTTTTACACATAATTTATCTTTTTTGATTCAGAACTAATTTGAAATGCCTTTTTTATACTCTTAAATTCTGAGAGGTATTTGGGTCCATTTCAAGATTCTCCACTCTGTTCCTTTTGTTAATTTCCATGGTATGTGTTCTCTGGCAAATTAAAATAGTATGATATAAAGCTACAATTCTTGCTACTTTAATAATAGCCATGTTTGAAAAGCTTATCCATAAACAAAAACTGCTATCTGATTAAAGATGTAACTGACAAATATTTTATAGAGGATCAGTGAAACTATATTTTAAAAAGCTTTCTATCCTCATCTGACAATGAACTTGGAACTCAAAAGACACTTGATACTTGTTGACTGATAAGCAAATGCTAGTGTGGTAACTTAGAATCCTGGCCTGGGAGCTGGAAGATCTGGATTCTAGTTCCTCCTCTGCTGCAGGCTGGCTGGGTGACCCTGATACTGAGAAGCGCCCTGTGGGGCTCCTGGGCACAAAGCCTTCCTGTGTCCCCTATTTCTTTGATTATAGAAAAACAGCCTTCATTCAGCCTCCATGACCTTCCCTAAGTTCCAGTGGGCAGATTCAAGCAGTTGTTAATTAATGAAGGGAGGGGCTGCACGAGACCTGGGAGAAACAGGCAAGAGCAGCCTTAGGGCAAGGTCTTGTTTCCCCAGCAACAATAAACACAACAATACCTTTGAGCTATTTTGCAGACGTTGAAACCCCCTCCAGGTGCAAGAAGTTAATGATGGTCTGCTGCCCACAAGCAGGTAGACCGCAGACCAGGTGCACCTGAAGGTGGATGATGCTGACTCCTACTTAGCTCACCACCCACCCATCAAAAGAATGCAAGACTCTTACTGCCTTGATCCTTATCGCCCACCCCTGACCCTGAGCCCCGACTATAAGCCCTCTCCCTATTCCCCAGAGAGGGGGGCACAGTCCTTGAGGCACTAGCCACTGTGTTCCCCCTTTGCCTGGCAGAGTAATAAAGCGATTCCTTTCTACTCCTCCAGAGCTCTGTCTCTGTATTTCTATTTGGCATCGGTGAACAGAGGCCAGGTTTTTCTTGGCAACAACACTGACACACAGTAATAAAGTTATAGCTGGGCAGTGGCTTCCTAGTTAGCTTCCCAACTCCTCTTGTAGCTTGGCATGGCCATGCAACAGGGCTTCCACTTAGGGAATATAAAAAGCTTTTGTGTGCCACTTGCAGGCTGGGCCTTAAAACATTGCATGTGCATATCTTCCACGTTCCTTCCGCTTCCTGTGAGCTGGAAATTGGACATTCCTGAGACCTGCTTTTGACTATGTAGACAAAGACAATGCTCTAGGGGATGGCAGAAAATCCAGAAGGAAGGAACCTGGGACACTAAATGACCGTGTGGAGCAGAGCAGCCTGCATGCCCAACCCAGGCTGTTTCACAAGACAGAAATATTCTTTAAGTCACTATATTGTTGGATCTCTTCGTTACAGCAGCTTAGTCTTTCCCTTTACTAATACACATGCGATATTATATTCCACAAAGAAAAGCATTCTGTTCAAATAAATTTGGGAAATCATGAGTTTAACAAAAGTATATAGACTTCTTTCCTGAAACAGTTCTCAGCTTCTTTAATCTACTAATTTGGATCAACCAAGAGAGGAGTAGAATATGTAGTATTTTTAAAGTGTGTTTAATTTTAGATAATTCTTTTTCACTGTGGGATTAACTCAGTGAACTCTTACACTCTTCTGCCTATTCTGCAAAATATACTCTGAGAAATGCTGGTTTAGAGGATCTCTACCTTTTCTAATCACTTCATGATGCATGGCTGGTGTTTAGTGTGGATTCAGACCCCTGCCAGATTTTACAGATCGGGGCCCAGAGCACTTTCACCTGGGCTACAGCATTCCTGCTCCTCAGCAATGTGTTGAAATGAGTCCCTCTAGTGGACAACAGGCAACACGATGAATTGAACAATTAGTAAAAGAAGGCTGGAGGATTTATCTGATGGTTTTGGATGCTTTTCCATTTACCCAAATAGAAAGATGACACAAATTTCACTCATAGAAGAGTCACCCTATGTTTTTTCCTGGTTTTTAAGAAGTCTAAAAATTTCAAAACTGTATTTCAGTTCCAGTAGCTGCAGTTTATCATGTTCCCAACACTTCCATAACCAACCTCATCACATAGCGGCAGAGGTGTGTGCCCACACAGTATGTGTCACACTGTGTTGTGATGATCTGTTTCCACATCTGTCTCCCTCAACTGGACTGAGGGACCTCTCACTCATCTTCATACCTCCCTGGTCTCTCACAGTTAGGGTAGGGGTACTCAGGAAATAGGTGTTAAATGAAAGGAGAGAATACATACATAAATAAATATCCTTACGGTAGAAATGGAACAATGTGGGTTGGAAAATAACGCAGATAGAAGGAAATAAGATTTCCTATAGACTTGGGAAGAACTTTATTTTTGTATGCAAAAAACAAATACAGCAAGTCCCCTATGTATGAGAAAGTTCTGTTCCAAGAGCATGTTCATAAGTTCAATTTGTTCACAAGTCCAACAAAATTAGCATAGGTACCCAACTAACACAATCGTTATCACTTGGCATTTCTTAGCAGTACCAGCTATATCACTGCTGCTTTTATACTTGCTTCCAGACATCCTGGGCTTGAAATAAAGATACTGTACTACTGTACACTATACAGTACTGTACAGTAAAGCACACAAAAGCAGAGGATGCACGCACATGACAATGTATGCCAGACACGTGAACTAACTTACGTGACATGTGAATGCACGTTTGCATCTTTGAAAGTTTGCAACTTGAAGGTGCATATCTAGGGGACTTACTGTATTGTATCCTACCAATTTGAAACACACCCTACCAGGAAAGATACTTTGTTGTTAGGAAAGGGGACACGAAGGGTGGCCCCACAACATAGCTTAACTTTCTGAAAAATTTAAAACACTCTGCTGCACAATTGTGCCAAGGAGCCCTGCCCTGATGGTCTGTCCCTTAGTCTCTGCCCTTTTTTTTGCCACACAGTCAAAGGATTTCTTTATGGACACAGTATCCTGGTTTTCTTGAATTCTACAGTGATGTTCCTGAGTCTCGTGGGAGACACTCCCCAGGTGTCTGCTGACTCACTCCATTCCAGGAACAAATCAGAGGACCAAAGACTCAGCTAGATCCCTTGCCCAGTGAAAAGTTACAATCAAAGCACCCTAACAATTCCAAAAGCAACTAAATCCAAAAATCCAAAACTCTAAAAGGAAACAGCTCCAGAGCTCAGGGTTATTAGCCATGATCGCTCAGCTCTCTGCCCACCCTTCTGCTCTCTGCTTTGTGGTTGTGGACATTCAGCTCCTTTGCCAGCTGCTCCCTGTCAGGCTCCGCCAACAGGGCAGAGGAGCAGAGACTGGCAGAGGGGAGAGGGCTGTGCTCCTCCCTGTGTGCCTGGGCTCCTGTCAGCATTGCCCTGGCAACTGGCCTTCACCCTGAGAGCCCCAGTTGGTTTCAGGAGCTACAGTTTACCATTTTCCCAACACTTCCATAACCAGCCTCATTACAGCCCTTCCTCCAGCACCAGCGGGCAGCACCCCCTTCTAGAGTTCTGAATCCAGTTCCCAGGCCCACCTTCAAGTTCCTGGGGTACCTGTTCCATTGGGTAGTGTCACCCCCTCAGAGGGTGACCCCCCAGCCATGTGGGGTCAGCAACCTCTTCCCTTTGCTCCCTTTGCCCTTGGGCTGGTAGCTGCTTCTTATAGTCAAAATCTTCATGATACCTCACTATCAGTTTTTTTTTCCCATTAAAATCTCCAATAGCTGGATTCCTTATATTAAATTCTTTCTGTTAAAAATAACTAGTATAGTGTCGTGACGTCCCTAGTGGTGCAGTGGTTACGAACCTGTCTGCCAATGCAGGGGACACGGGTTCAATCCCTGGTCCGGAAAGATCCCACATGCCTCAGAGCAACTAACTCCGTGTACCACAACTACTGAAGCCCATGTGCCTAGAGCCTGTGCTCTGTAACAAGACAAGCCACGGCAATGAGAAGCTCATGCACTGAAACAAAGACCAACACAGCCAAAAAGAAAGAAAGAAAGAAGGAACTGTTTAAAAAAATAACTAGTATAGTGTCTCTCTCTTGATTGGATCCTGATTGATGGACTAAATAATTCTAATACTGAATAATTCTGAAAATAAACCTGAAAATAAAATAACTAAAAATACAGAATAGAAAAAAACTTGAATGACAAAGACATAACTTAAAAGATACAACTGAGAATAAGTAACCCTGAAAATAACTCAAAAACTAAATATCTCAAAAATTCTGAAAATAAAAAACTCAAAATATAATGCTCAAAAATGCAACAACTATGTATAAATACAGCTGATTCACTTTGCTGTACAGCAAAAACTGGCACAACAGTGTAAAGAAATTACATTCTAATAAAGAGCTAAAAAAAGAAAAAAATGCAACTGAAATAAAATAATAACCATATAACTAAAAAACAAAAAAAACCCAAACCAAATAAACAAATGTAAAAATAACCCAGAATCTAAAATAAATTACTGTGAACATAAGTAACTCTAAAACTAAATAGGGAAAAAATCCTAAAATAACTATATGTATTTTATTTTGAAAATAGTGATTCAAAAACTTACAGTGAGTTTTTACTATTCAAATAACTGTAAAAATAAATAATTTTAAAATGCCAATAACTAAAAATAGAATAATCGTGAAAGTAACTCAGTAACATTGTAAAGATGGATAATTAAAAATAAATAATCCTAAAGCTAACTAATTTGGAAATGTATAACTGAAAACAAAGTGTAAGTAACAAAATAATTCAATAACTAAGTAACAAGTATTTAAGTATTTTAAAGACAAAATAATTACAAACAGGTAACTTTAAAGCTATAAGATTAAACAGAAAACTAAAAACAAATGAAAATTAACCAGTAAAACTAAAAATAAATAACCGAAGAAACTAATTTAAAAACTAATAAATCTAAACGTAAATATCTCAGAAGTTAATTTGTAACCAACCCTCACTACCAGGAAACAATCCTGGAACAAAGTAACACAAGTATCACATTAACATTCCCGCTGGGTTTCAGGGAGACGAGCACAGGGCTGCCCTATGGAGTTCTGAGAGGCTCTGATCTGAGGTTCTCAGCTTAGCTCCCCACTCCCACCCCAGGAGAAAGTTGGCAATGTCTGAAGGCATTTTTGATTGTCATAATTTGGGTGGGTGGGTGAGTGAGGGGTGTTACTGGCATCTAGTGGGTAGAGGTCAGAGATGTTCCTAAACATCCTACAATGCACAAGAATTATCCAGCGAAGAATTATCCAGCCCCCAAAGTCAAAAGTGCCAACAATTGAGAAACCCTGGACTCAGCTCTCCGACACTGGACTCCGCTAACCTCCAAAGGGCGCAGCTGTCGAGCAGCTCGAGGTTCTTCGCGGGGTCTGCGCCGAGTCCCCGCCCAAGCGCGCGTCCAGCAGCTCGACGTTCTCCAAAGTGTCTGCACCCAAGCCGGCTGCGCTCGCACAGGCGCGTCTCCAGCGGCGCAAGGTTCTCCACGGGCTCCGCGCCTCCCTGCGCAGGCGCGTGGCCGCATCTTCAGCTTTCCGTGGGGTCCGCTCGGAGTCCCCGCGCTCGCGCACGCGCGTGGAGAACGGCGCGAGGTTCCCCGCGGGGTCGCACCGGGAAGGGCGGGCTCCGCGCGCGGACGTGCACCGCTCCTCCGGCCCCGGGCAGATGGTCCTGTCGCCCCCGGGCAGGGCAGGGGATCCGCGGGCTCCGAGGCCCACTGGCTGCTTCTGCTTCAGGGCGGGCCCCCGCGCCCCCAGCAGCGGCTCCCCGGAACGCAGGCGGCCGCGGCGGCTCGGTTGTCTGGAAGGAGTGTCAGTTCTCTGCGCAGGGCGGCCTCAGGCCCCCTTCCCGCGCCCGCATCGCTTCTGCTCGGAAACTGGTCTCCCCCTCGGGGGCGAGCAACCCAGTGGACATCCCAAGCCTCTCTTCAGTTTTGTCTGTGGCCCTGAAATTCCAAGAAGAGAGTCAGAGGAGCAAAGGCTAACAAATTCGCTTACTTTTCTTTCCGCTTCACACTCACGTGTCGTCTTCTCCGTCGCCCTCTTTCTCTCCCTGGATGCTTTCTCCCTTTTCCCGAGCAGACTTGGAGGTTTCATAAGTGTCGTCCAACTGGAAAAGCCCCGAGAGCTGGAAGGGAAGGGACAGTGGTGCAGGGGGTGGGGGGCGGGGCCGGGGGCGGGTCAGGTCCACAGGGCGATCCCCACTGGCTGCGCGGGGCCCCCCAGCGTTCCCACGGGGCCCCTCAGGTCCCCAGCAAGAGCCCCTAATTATGGCCAGAAACCAGCGCGACGCTAAGGAGCCGGTGCAGCGGGGCGTGCTGGGCTGGGGGTCTGAGCCACTTTGCAGATCCGGTGACCTCGGCTTCCTGGATTAGGCCGGGTCCTTGTGGGTGAGAATCATGAAAAGGAGGGAGAGGGAAGGGGGAGAGGATGAGGGGGCAGGAGAAGCTGATGAACAGGAATAAGGGAGAATATGAAGGAGGTAAGAAGGAAATAAATTTACACTCAGAGCACTGTTCTCCTTTTCCAAATCTTTTGCACCTTCACAATTGTCAAAGCTTTCCGTGGAGATAAACTCTCTGCTGGAGCGACCTTGGGGAAAGAAAGGGAAGAAATTGGCCTGATGTGGGAGAGAGGGCGTGGGAGGATGGACCACGCAGTCAGTGGCAGGAGGTAATGGGTAGCATCGGTCCCAAGAAATGCCTTCTCCCTGTCTCTCCCTCCTCTCCCAGGACTGGACTGCTTCACCTGGGCCGGGGTGGGGGGGGGGGGGGTCTATGATATTTTCCAGCTCAGAATTCTGTAACTGTGACTGAGAAGGCAAGTCCACATAATGTTCATAGCCCTACCTCCTTGTCCTCTAAGAAAACAATCATTGTCTTTTTGTGCTTGACGACCTTCCTGCCTTCCCTCCTTCCCACCCTCTTCTCTTCCTTACCTCCTTTTCTTTCCGCTGATTACCGCTCATTTCCCATCTCCTTGACAGCCTCTGCCAAATGTCATTGCTCTCCCCGTGGGAAAATGTGAGGGACAGTAAGTACACTCTTTCTCTCCGATGAATGATTAATTTACCAAATCAGCCACACCATTATGTACCCGTCCTCTGCCAGGGCTGTTAAAGACACCGTGGGGAACAGCACATCCCACCAAATACTGAGCCTGCTCTGTGTCTGCTGGGATGTCAGGCATTTGTCAAAAGTTAACTGTCAGGACCTTAGCCCCATTTTACAGATGAGAAACTGAAGTGAGAGAGGATAATCACCTGGCTAAGTTCCCTTGGCCTGTAAACACTGCAGCTGGAATCTACACATTCCTTTTCTTTCTTTCTTTCAATTTCTTTCTTCCTTCCTTCCTTCCTTCCTTCCTTCCTTCCTTCCTTTCTTTCTTTCTTTCTTTTTCTTTCCTTCCTTCCTTCCTTCCTTCTTTCTTCCTTTCTTTCTTTCTTTCTTTCTTTCTTTCTTTCTTTCTTTCTTTCTTTCTCTCTCTCTCTCTCTCTCTCTCTCTCTCTCTCTCTCTCTCTCTCTTCCCTCCCTCCCTCCTTTCCTTCCTTTCTTTCGGCCACACCCACTTGGCGTGTGAGAGCGAGAAGTCCTAACCACTGGACCACCAGAGAATTCCCTATACATTCCCACTCTTTACCCTACACTCTAAAGGCATGATCTTTGTTTCCACAGTGCTCCCAAGTCAGATTAGGGAGGCAAGCATCTGCAGAAAGATCTTGACCTGAGGGAGCCCCAGGTTGAGTATCAGCTGAGTTCAATCGATCCTGCAGGAATCTGAGTACAGGAGAGAGTTTCAGTTCAGGTGGGAATTTGGGGGAGGGGTCCATGGGCAGGGCATGGGGATGAGGGCCTTCTGGGCAGAGGATGGTGGAGGAGAGGGAGCAGAAGGAGCCTGCAGTTGGGGTGGGGTGGGGTGGAGCACAGTATCTCTGGGAGCAGGCAGCTAGCAAGTGGGATCTCCTGGCTTGCTGCCCAGAGGCTCCCCAAGCTGGGTGTTCTGGGGCCTGGGGTCCTCACCAGAGCACAGCAGTGGGGCTGTGCGAACACCACTGGGAGCAGCCAGGCAGCTGCTTCCTGGAGGCTTCCAGAAACCCCACCAGATGCAGGAGCAAAGCCTGGTTTAATCCCTGCTCCTGGGACGTGGTGGGGTGAGCAGAGGAAAAACTGGTTCATGGAGGTGCCTCCCACCATCCTCCTCCAGATGTGTCTGGGGGGCATCCAAGTAACCCCCAGAGACACCTCTTTAGGCGGTCATCCAACCTGCGTCCCCTTAGACCAGGAGCAGCAGTGAGGACGGAGGCATGGCAGTCTTGCTGGAAGGCTGTTAGGGAGGAACGGAGCAGCCATGCCCTTGACCACCCCCCGCATGAACTGAAGAGCTGCATCTCCAGGGGCCGTGGCCTCAGTGCCCCAGACAACGCCGGGTGCCAGGGACCCCAGAGCCGCCTGCTGCGAGGCTGGGGATAGGGCTGAGCCCTGAGGCCTCAGCAGCCGTAGAACACGGGCAGCAGCCTGCGGGGGCCGCGGGGCTGGGAGGAAACCAGGGAACTGCAGACCTGAGGACAAGGTCCAGCCATCCTCAGGTGAGTGGCTCCTGGGGTGAAATGATGAGCTGGGGCTGCGGCTGCTTTCCCCTCTCTCCTGTGGGCCCTGCAGGAGGGGTGGGGGGAGGGGCTTCAGCTGGGCACAGGACTGGCCCAGAGGGGCCCTCACACACTCGGCCACGGGTTGACTGCATTGCTTCAGGGTCATCTAGGCTGTCCTCTGCCTCCAGGTAAGGATTTGCCTGAGCTGGAAAGAGGACCAATCCTCCGAGCACTGTCCAGACCCAGATGCCACCTCCCTGCGGGGGACTGTCAGTGCACATGGTGAGGGTGGGGGATGCCTGGGGCACCTCAGGCCCCCACTTTAGTCTAGGGCAGGGTTTTCCACACTCCTGGGAGTGTGACCCAGGGAGGTGCAGACTTTACATCCCAACACAGTGTACACATGTAAATACATTCACAAAATTAAAACTAATGTTTGTGGAACAATATTAGCTTTACAGTGTATGATGTCCTCATCTATTCTGTTCTCTTCTTTCTATTCTATTCTTTTGCTCTGTTCTATTCTTTTATTCTGTTCTGTTCTATTCTGGGAGACAGAGGAGGAGAGGGGCTGTGGGAGGTGGTGGGGTCACCTGCAATCTCCTTACAAGACCCTTGAAAGGAGAGTTTCTTCTGAGGCAAACTGCATCTGCCCTGGGTGAAACCTCATGTGTCTCCCCCGTGGGCTCTGGACTCTTGGCAGCAAACACCCTATTCACCCAGTATCCCCCATGGCTCCTGGAAGAAACCCAGAATTCTTAGAACCTGTAAGCCTTGGAGGACACCCCTGTCAAAGTCCCTGGTTTTGCAGGGAAGGAAAGTGCAGCTCATGGCCAGTCTTTCCCTGTATCTTTGTTATTTCCACATTTAAGAACTTCCTCCTGGATTCACTGGCCATGGGCTCTGTGATACTAAGAATCTTAGGTACTAAGTCTTAGGTTTCATGGAGGTGGCTGCACTGAAGGGACCCCAGAATCTCAGGCTCAGGGGCTGGCACCTGAGTGAATGAATGAGAGGCCCATTGCCTGGGGTAGGAGCAGGAGCTTTGGAGTCAGTCAGACTTCAGTGCAGTTTTGACTCTACCCCTCACTCACTGGCTGAGTGATCTTAGGTAAGCCACTTAACCTCTCTGAGCATCAGTTTCCTTGTTTCTAAATGGGGATAATAATACCTATTTTGCAGTGTTGATGTAAGGATTAGCAAAAATACTTATAATGTAAAATGGAATTAAAAAAATAACACATTATGATTATTGTTGATAGTAATTACAGTAATACTAAAGAGAAGGTCTCAGAACAGCTCTGGGCACTCCAAGCATGCTATTATTACTCACATTTTGGGGATATTTGTCTGCCACTGTCTTCATCCTCATAAACATCTGGGGGAGGAAACATTCTAAAGGTGAAAAATGGCTTTAATAGGAAGCAGCGTGCAACTCAAGCACACTGCTGCACGCATGCACGCGCACATACAAACACACACACACACACACACACACACACACAGAGCAGAAAATCAAACCGAACACACAGGCCCTTGACAAATACTCAGGTTGATTATGGCAAAATTTCAAGTGATAGTTGCATTCTTGGAAAATGAGCAGATTGACCCTGGTACCAGCCCAGGTCCAGCAGTGTGTTGGGAAGGTGTACCCTGAGTCTCTGGGCACTCCCGCTCCATGTACAGAATAAGCATAAAGAGTGCTGATGGAGAAGAACAGGAAAAATAGGAAAGGTGGGCCATGAAAATCCATGCTGATAAGGATGGGCTGTATTCTCTGTTCCCTTGGTGGATGAGCTTTATAGCACACACCCCACAAATCCTCAAATAGGGATTTTAGTTTTAGCCCCGAGCATTTAAAATCATGATATTTTATTTTGCTTAAAAAAGGAAATTTGTTAACAAATGAGCCTATTAGTGAGTTTAAACTATTCTCTTCAGAATACAAGTTTTTGGTAAACCACCGACTTTGAAGATAAAATTATGGCTTTCCCTTTGCTGTCTTGTCCACTAGGTGGCACAAAGGGACAATTGTAGATCCTGCTAGTTCAGAGGCAGCTCTTACCCCACAGATTTCAAAAGGGCAAACTATTTCCATTTTCTTTCAAACTAGAGTTTCCTTTATTCTTCTACTCCTTTAAAAGAACTGTATCATATGAACTAAAGTACATCATTTTCACTTGGGGTTTGGGGAACGGAGCGCCGCCTTAAAGTAATGTGTAAGCCCCTGGGCTTTCCTTCCCTTCCCTGGAGGAACAAACGTGGGTAACGTTGCTATTTAATATGCTAACAGCAATCTAGGCACCAGCCTAAGAACTTCATCTACTTCTCACAGCAAGACTATACAGTATTACTTCCACTTTGTAAAATAATTGATGAAAAGAATTTAAGCACGGAGAAGTTAAGTAATTCATCCCAAGAGATGGAGCTGAAGTCTATAAGCCCTCAGTGCTTGGGCCCTTAACTGTCTGCTGTGCCACTGAGCTCTTTCTCTGTCTTCTAGGAGGCAACCAGTAGGGCCACATTCTACCTAATTCATCCCAGTAGCTCTCCAGAGCTCACAACAGGTGAGATCTCCAGGATGCTTCCACCAGTACGAGGCTGGATTAAGATCTTTTGCTTGGGGCCGCAGAGTGTAAACTTGGATGTCTAGGCTGGTCTATATTTGAAGTATCCGTTTCCTTTGCATACAAGTCTCTAGCCAAGAGGAAGGGAATTACTCCTGAACATTCAATTACTTGCTTTCAGATTCCACATATTCTCACAGCACTTTTTTTTTTTTTTTATTGTATTTTTTGTTGTCAGAGTCCCTACCAGCTTCTAGAGCAGTCCAAGCTTGCTGTCTTGAGACATTCAGGGCTGCTAGGAGCTAGGGTCAAAGAAACTTCATAATTGGGAAACTATCACCTAGCTCAGCAACCAGCTGCCCTTTGATGTGTCTAGTTGGGTTTAGCCAAACCCTTGTCTATTTCATTAGAGATTTAATGAGAATTTTTCCATAAGACTAAAATATAAAGCCCCCCAGGCAAAGGAAGCAGTCGTCATGCTCGAGGAAGTCATTGATTCTGATCATCAGGAGGCGGGCAGGCTGCTACCTAATAGAGGCAGAGGAAAACACATCTGGCGATCCACCGGGACATCGCCCCGTACACCCCTGTGCTGTCGTAACTGTAAATGGGCAAGTAAAAGAACAATAGCTAGACAAGAGTCTGGGACACCCACCATGCATGTCACCAGCAGAAGTGCCAAATGAGGGGGAAGGGGATATAGAATGAGTGGGAGGGAGATGATGACTTAAGGGTATAACCTAAGGACAACTGCAGCAGCAGGTGGCAGACCAAACCTCCAGACCCACTAAGGCTGAAGTTGCAGGAATGGGAGGACAAGTTTCCCACGTGTGTCACTAGGAGTGTGATAATGACTAAGGTCACAACTCATTCAATGCCTGATGCTGATGGCACAGGTTCTGGTTCCTTGCAGGATTCAGTTCTATCCCTCTTGAAAAAACAATCCAGTGATGCCTGGGTGGTAGTTCTTTTTTTCTTGTCATAGATGACATGGTAGCACTGGATTGAATTCTGAATGGCTGCTGCAACCTTCATGTACTTGTCTACGTTTCGGTTCTGGGCCTCAGAAACTAACAGTGCCTCCTCAGATAAAGAAAATCCCCTTGCCATTTCCTGCATCGTGAATTTCTTCAATTCTTGTTACTTCTTCCTCTTTTCACTCCACTCTCTCAATTATTTTCACTTTTGTTTCCATTGTTATCCTTTGGTGCTTCTCAGCAGCACCAGCTACATCACTGCTGCTTTTTACACTTTCTTCCAGACATCCTGGGGTTGAAATAAAGGTACTGTACTACTGTACTCTATACAGTACTGTAAAGTACACAAAAGCACGACCACTTGTAGAGGATGCACGCATGTGACAACATACGCCAGACACGTGAACTAACTTACGTGATTGGACATGCAAACGCACATTTGCATCTTTGAAAGTTCACAGCTTGAAGGTTCGTATGTAGGGAACTTACTGGATGTCTCATCTGAGACTTGTGCATAATCTTGCAGGGAGGAGAAGGTCCGATCTTCCAACAAGGGAGAGTGGGACACTTCTGCCAGCCGAGGGGCATGTAACCAGATATCTTCCAGCTTTAGGGTCCTACATCTTCCCTATCAGGGCCTGACTTGCCTGCTTCATCTATTGGCACTAGGGGCCCAAAATAATCAGGCAGCAGACTTGCCTCGGCTGAGAATTTATCCTTCTCTCAAGTACTGCCCTCTGCTGTAGGCAATGAGGGGCTGAACACTGGGAAGAAGGCCCTCTGATTCTCACACTGTGCTTTAAGTTGGCGATTAATTTGAGCCTGTCACTTTCTTCAGCGCATCAACGGTGCTTAGCAATACCCTCCCAGTTCCACGTTCCTTACAGTTAATATCTTCCCCAAACCTCTCAAATGCTAGAGACATTGCACAAGCTGGTACATCCCTGTCTGCCTGTATCTGATCCCAGGTCACCACCGGGGAAGGTCTTAGCAATTGAATTGCTACACAGGCCAGGGACCAGGACTTTCAACATTCCACCTACCACCAGCGCTGGGGTCCTCATTGCCATTTGACCAGCAAGTGACCCAACCCCAGAATCCCATCCTTTCTAGGAACTCTCTGGGTACTAACCGTCTTAGGCCAGGTTTCCCAGAAGCAGATTGTGCAAGTGAATTAAGGAGAAAGGGCTTTCAGTTGAAATGTGTAAGGCAATGAGGGCAGAAGACAGAGCAAGGAAGAAGCCAGGTGCAGACAAGGGTTCAGCCAAGGTCTAGCATCTGCCTGAGCCCCTGAGAAATTCTGGAGTATGGATGGCACCACAAGTGTCCCATCTTGAGGCAGAAGGGCTGGCTTTTGTACCCTGAATCAGCCAGCCAAACTGCCCTTGGAGGAGGCCATAAGCTCTCAGGTATTTCTTGGCTGGATGTCTCTGGTCAGCTGAAGATCGCAACTGACTGATGCAAAGGATCTGGATGAGGTCTCAACGGCCTCTACTACACTACCGTGTATGAGTTTTTTAAATGAGAAAAATAATAGATTTTATTTTTAGAGCAGGTTTAAGTTTACAGAAAAATTGAGCAGAAAGTACAGAGTTTCCATATGACCCCTCACCACACTCTCCCCACAGTTTCTCCTGTTATTTACATCTTGCATGAGTGTGGTACATTTGTTACAACTGATAAACAAATATCAATACACTATTACAAACTAAAGTCCAGAAGTTACATTAGGCTTTACTCTTTGTGTTGTAGGGGTTTTGATAGATACATAATGTCGTGCATCCACCATTATATCATACAGAATAGTTTCACTACCCTAAAAATCTCCTGGGCTCCACCTACTCATTCCCCACCCCCTACCCTGAACCCCTGGTAAGTACTTATTTTTTATTATCGCTATAGTTTTCTTTTTTCCAGAATGTCACATAGTTGGAATCATACAGTATGTAACCTTCTCAGATTGACTTGTTTCATTTAGCAATATGCATTTAAATTTCTTCCATGCCTTTTTATGGCTTGATAGCTCATTTTCTTTCATTGCTGAATAATATCCAATTGTTTGGATGTACTGTAGTTTGCACGTCATTTAGGTAAATACCAAGGAGTATGATCGCTGGACCACATGGTAAGATTATCTTTAGCTTTGTGAGAATCTGCCAAACTGTCTGTACTATTTTGCATTCTCATCAGCAGTGCATGAGAGTTCCTGTTGCTCCATACCCTCACCAGCATTTGGTATTTTCAGTGTCCTGTGCTACTTTTACAGCGTAACTCTCAGGTATTTTGAGGTAGCAGTCAGTCTTTTGAAGAGCTGATTGGTTTTCGTGAACTTTAATGAAAATGTCACCAAAGCTCACATCGACCTAACAGTTACTCCCATGTTATCTTTCTGTCTCCTGAAACCAGCCTGTTTTCCTAGCATTGAAGGTGTGTGCATGGATGTGCACACACAAACAGATACATGCAGACATACACAAACATACACGGACACAGTCTACAACCAAGCCTAGACGAGGATACCCTTAACTAAACGTCAGCTATTCTGCTCACCTCATGCCTTTGGGTCTGATGACCTTGAATTAGCTGGACAGAGAGAGAAGGAAGAAAAGAAGACACCTGGACAAGCCACATCTTTATGTTTGGGGTAAAGGAGGAGATATAACTTTATTAATTGCCTCGTATCTGCAAATTTGTAGATTGTACCAACGTTAACCCTTCTGTCCTCAAACAAAGGGTCTTTTAAAGGTGTCTTCAAGGAATTATTGGAACCTGTAAAAGGAGTTAAACACCTCAAGAACAAAACATATTTTATGACTAGACAAGGTAGATAAGCCACATTTTCTAATAGTCCTTGACAATCTGAAGTGTCATCTGTTAAGTGGAAAGCCAAGATACAACTTGATCAGAGACAGTACTGGGGGATAAAGCCAATTATTTAGGAGACAAAAATCTGGTTTCATCTTTTCTTAAAAACATTTTTTTTCACAAGCCAATACAAAGTCTCCATAGGAAAACAAAACAAACGTTTCATACCTCCCAGAGATTCTGCTACATAGAGGGACAGGCCTTACCATGCAAAGAAAATTTAGGGACTATATCCTATGAACTCTCACCAGCCACAATTTTTCTCAAGCCTTACTTTTCCTTGTCTGTCCTAAGAAGAAAACAGGTCATTTTTCATTTTTCAAATATAAAATTTCATAACACACATATACACCTTAATTGAGAATAACTGCCTTATTAAATGGCATGGCCATTAATATTTGTTAACCAACACTGAAAATTCAGTTTCTTAATTATGTGGTTGTCTTCCTATTAATTTTCCATATCACGCTCATTAGCATCCAAGGCTCTAAAAGTCTGAAGAAGAAACATATACTAGTTAGCCTTGTGCTGGAGTAGGGGGTGGTCTGTGTATGTTTCCTTAATGACTTTTTGTAATTTATAGGTGCTCAATAAGTGTATTTTGAACTGAAACTTCTTTCAGAGGCCTTTCTAAATAAAATATATGCCTGGAGACGTACTTCATGTCCCACCAAACTAACCACGTGATAATCTGAAACCAAAGTCTCAAATATTAAATTCCCAATACTTTGATTATAGGGAGTGGTAAAAGTATAAAGAAGGACTTTTGGGAAAGATTATCTTTCAATACTCAAAGAAAGAAAAGATGACAACAAAAAGAGCACATTCGAGCCCCATAAACATACAACCTATTCTGTCATTAACATACAGAATACAGAAATGCCTCCACATTTGTTTTTCTTTTGGATCCCATGCCCAATTCTGCCTACCAGAAAACTGACACACAGAGAAGTTAGAGCTGAAATCTTGGGAGGACGCCCACGATCAGGTGCTCCTAACCTTTCCAAGGAAAGCTTTGGGAGGAGGTGAAATCTATAAACCCTGGAGAGAGCAAGAAATACAGTGCCACCACCCAATGTCTTTATTCCAAAGCAGGGGCCTTCTGGCAATGCTCTTAGCCTACAACCATTTTCTTAAGAGGACAGCTCTTCGAAAGGGGAAGTTACTTCTCAATGTGAAACATTTGCCCTTCATTTTAATTCTGGCCTAACTGGATCTATGCAAATGAATAGCAGGAAGTTGATTTTATGCTTTTCTTCTTACTCACATAGTTAAGGAAGGGCTGAGAGTCTGAATGGCTTCCTCAACTTTTAAGCAGCTGGTATCATCTCATTGCTTGCATGCCTCACTCTCCTACTGGATCCCATCTTTAATCCTACACGTGCTGGGGACTGAGTCTTCCTTGCTTCTGGTAGCTCTTTCCATATTTTGAATCCAGGGTACAAATTCCACTTCATTGTCTTTGCTCTAGAGAAATATACATGCCCTCCCTACAATAGTTCGGTGCTGGTTGAAGTGGTGCTGATTCAGACCAGATCATCCCCAGATAAAGCCTTAGGACCTGCTTGCTCCGCCTCCTCCACCTGTGGGCTAAGACTTGCCTCAGCTCTCTGGATGACATTCAGCAAAGGAATGTTCAAGGGATTCCACCTGTTGGATTATATGGTTAACACCTAACTGGCTGCAAATCTTAAAGTGGGAGAGGTGAGGAGATGGAATCCCCTTTCATTGTCTCAAAAGCCATTTTAAGTGCTCAACAAATATGCACTTGCTTGGCCTGGAGGTTCGAGATGAATACGACATGCCCTGAGCTAAACCTCATCACCTCCTAGCTCTGCTTGCAGAGTGGTTTGCTAGCCTGATGTAATTATTCAATCAATTCTTTTATTGGTTTATTCACTAAACCTTTACTGAGCCAGGCTCAGTACACGAGTGCCAGGCTCTTGTATAATGAGGCCTGAGGGAAGCTACAACTAATAAGACAACATCTATGTCCTAGAGGAAATTCATTGTCCAGTGGGGAGAAAAACTTAAACACATAAAATGACAATATAGCACATTAAATGTCCCAGGTCTGAGTCCTAGGATAATTTTTTTTAACTCTTTATTGAAATGTATTTGCTTTACACTCTTGTACCGTCTCTGAGGTACACCAAAGTGAATCAGCTGCATCTACACACATATCCCCATATCCCCTCCCTCCCACGACTCCCCCCCACCCTCCCAGTCCTGGCCCTCTAAGCCATCTCCCATGAAGTTGATCTCCTTTTGTTATACAGCAACTTCCCACTAGCTATCTATTTTACAGTTGGTAGTGTAAATATGTCTATGCTACTCTCTCACCTCGATTATAGCACATTAAATGCTGTGATAGGGTACTCCTTAAGGGAGTGGGTACAGGGAGGAGGGAGAGAGACTCAGCTGTCCACCAGTGTCCTCACCCCTTCCCATCACTATTGTCTCTTTGTTTTAGGGCCTGGGGTGCCTCTAATAGGAACAGGCCAAATGAGGCTTGAATACTAAGCAGGCTGTACCTGAACTGGATCACAGGCTACAGGTTTATTCAACAAGCATTTATTGGGTACGTCCTGAGTGCCTTGGACAGGGAGAGGAAGTAAGGATGGAGAGTTTATAAATGGGGAGGAATAGATGGGATAAGAAGCACCAATGAGAGTTGAACCCTGAAAGAAGTATGAGTGTATCTTCCTCCAGACAAGAAGGAATGAGGAGAGGAAGAATGATGATCAGGAGAGTTTTGGGTCGAATGAGGGAAGCTGAACGAGTTAACATCAGAGGGTACACTCGCCTGCTCAGCAAAGGAGGAGGCAGGGCAGCCAGGTGAAAATAGGAGTAGAATTAGAGGGCCTCATAGGGAAGTTCTAGAAAACAGCCAGAAGCAAATGCATTTATGGTAGGTTTCAAAACGGCAAGTATGACTCAACTGCAACTCAGCAAGCAAGCATTAGGAGAGCTACCATAGGCTGGCAGTGGGGGCAGGGAGCTAATATTTTTTAATTAGAAAAAGTAAATTAAGTTAAAATTTAATTGGAAATCGCTTGTAATAAGCTAAGTGTTGAAGAAAATCAATGAAAGCAATTACGTAGAATCAATAGGAACTATCTGCAACATTTGACTTAAAAAAAAAAATCAGTACACACCTAGCGCTTGCTTCAAACCATGGATTCCCTTGGCCTGAAATTAAAAAAACAAAACAAAACCAGCCCTCTCAAATGTAAGCCAATTTGAATAGGTTTTAAATGTGTTGATTTTTTGTACATGCACACACGTAGAATACTATAAAAATTTATGAAAGTGTGTAGATCTTGGTCTTATTTTCTTAGTAATTTGGAATAGCTTTCTGCAGTCCTGGCTCACTTGGCCCTGCGATCCCCTCCCCGTTCTCTGCCCATCCTGCTGCGTTCCCTGAGTGCCTTCTCAGTCCATCCAAGTTTCCACAGTTAGCTCCATTAGCACTGAATTAAGGAATAAACAATGTGCCCATTAAGTGCTCATTTTTTCCACCTGAGCCCAGATTATATAACTTGGTGTGGGACCTATCATGAGTTCCTGGGACCACGGTAAGGATCACACTCTTTGTTCGGGTGTTGTCCCAGCTGTGAGAACAGCACCAGGTCTCAGCCTCTAGTGTCCTCACCGCCTACACCTGCATTAAAGTCACACACCTCAGCCTGATACTCGAGGCTTGCCTCCTCTCTCAACCTCATTTCCTTCCACCCATGAGCCTCTCTAGCCAGGCTCCAAGTCATCACTGAACACGCTCCCTTGGAGGCAGCTCAGTAATTTTCACAGGTTCCTGGGTCCACCTTTACTACCCATGTGACAGTCACGAGCTGCCCAGTTGCTAGGATGGGCCTGCGGCCTGGCTTTCCCGCCTTGTGCTCTGGCTCTCTGCCAGGACTGGGGCTTTGCCTTCTACCACCACGGTGCTGCCCCCGCAAAGCCACCTGCCGCCAGAGCCCCTCCCCGCTGAGCCTGATCTCCCAGTGTCCCTAGGCCTCCCAGTCAAAGGGGCTCAGATTACGAGGGAAGAGGCTGCCCCAAACCACAGAGCCTGCTGCCCTCCCTGACTTGCGCTGCTGTGTCCCACGCATCCAGTTACACTCTCCTCTCTCCAGCCCAAAGCCTCTCTGACTCCATAACTCCCCGTGAGCACAAGGCCCCTTCTGCCTGGCTGTCTCCAGAGGCCCTGTCTCCACATCCCTCAGTGGCTCCCAGGGCCCTTCCTGTGACCTTAGATGCCCTTGTCACTGGGGTCCTGTATGCCTTGCCCAGAGTTCACAGGGTTATCACGCTCAGCAGTCCCAGCGGTTGAAGGTGGGGTGGGGTGCTGTAGGAATGAACTGGGGTGATAATGCCGTAGGTGTGAGTGCTGGACAGGGGTGAGGTTCTGATGTTCCTGATGTGGCAGCCTTTGAAACCTCCCTCCCCTGTTGCCTGATACCCCAGAGTCTGTGTTCTGCCCTGGAGTCCCATCTCCTCTCAGGGACCAGCCCAAGGCCCCACTCCTGCTCACTCACCCACAGGAGGCCCCCCTGAATTCCTAGAGCCCTTGCTGTTGACATCACTAGCAGTGACATTTCACCGGACCCTGCTTGGTGAGCCAGGCTTGGGAGATCTGGTTCTGCTGGTGGAAAGTTCTGTGAAATTGACCCTCTGTTTGCCTGTCTGTAAAAGGAAGGGGCTGGGACCACACCTTCGGGCTGATCTTTCAGTTCAGTTTTTTTGTTTGTTTGTCTGTTTTAATCTAAACTACTGGCTAGCATCTGGTTTTGCTTCTTATTTGTATTTTACATTCCTGTCACAACCTAGAGCATACAGTGCTAGGACTTGAAGAAGACTTAAGAAGTGTGTTTATGAATTATTAACTGAACAAATGCCATGACCTTACAATAAAAGTATTTTTCTGTGGGGTCAGGGAAGGACAGGCTCATCTAGTTAAAATTTAGATTGTAGATTAAGCTCAATATTGTTAAGATGTCACCTTTCACCAAATTGATCTATAGATTTTACACAATCCTAATCAAAGTCCCAGCGAGCTTTCTTATAGGAATCAACAAGCTGATTCTAAAATATATATAGAGATGTAAAGGATATGGAATAGTCAAAACAACTTTAAAAAGAAAAACAATGTTGAAGGACTCAAACGATCTGATTTTAAGACATTATAAAGCTACAGTAATCAAGACAGTAAAGTATTGATGTCAGGATAGACAAGTGGATCGATTAAATAGAGCAGAACATCCAGCTATAGATGCACTTACATAAATAGTCAATTGGTGGAAGAGTTTTTTCAACAATAGTAGTAGAACAACCATTAATGTGCACAAAACTGAACTTTGACACGTCATACCATATACTACAGTACCCCTCAGAAAGGATCAGAAACCTAAATGTAAAACTTAAAAGTATGAAATATCTAGGAGAAAACATAGGAGAAAATCTTTGTGACCTTTAGACAAATATTTCTTAGATGCAAACACTAACAGTATGATTCATAATTTTTAAAATATTGGATTTCATAAAAATTAAAATCTGCTCTTAAAAAGGCACTCTTAAGAGAATGAAAAACTAAGCTACATACTGAAAGAAAATAGTTGCAAAGTACATGCCTAATAAAGGACTTGTATTTAGAATATATTAAAAAAAAACTCTCAAAACTAAATTATAAGAAAGCAATGAGCAAAAGATTTGAACAGACACTTCATCAAAGAAGATATATGGATGGTAAGGAAGCACACAGAAGGATGCTCAACCGTTCATCAAAGCAAATTAAAACCTCAGTAGCATGCCACCTACTAGAAGGCTTAAAATTAAAAAAGACTGACAATACCAAGTGTTGGTGAGGATGTGGAGCAAGTGGAACTTTCATACACTGCTGTGGGGGTATAAGATGATACAACCACACTGGAAAATAGCAATTTCTTAAAAAAAACATGCACCTGTCATATGACCTAACCATTACACTCTTAGGTTTTTACCCAAGAGAAATGAAAACATATGTCCACAAGAAGATTTGCACTCAAATGTTCATAGCAGCATTATTCAGAATAACCCCTCGAAAGTGGAAAGAAACCAAATGTTCATTAACAGGTAAATGGATATGTAAATTGGGGTTTTTCCAAACAATGAAATGCTACACAGCAATGAAAAGGAATGTACTACTGCTAGACAAAGCAACACGAATGCATCTCAAAATAATTATGCTAAGTGAGAGAAACTAGACCAGAAAAAGTACATGCTATTTGTTTTCTTTAAGGAACTTTAGAAAATTCAAACTAATCTACAGTGATAGGAAGAATATCAGTAATCACCTGGAAAGCTGTAAGGGGGTAAGAGAGGGGCAAGAGAAAGGCAGTAAAAAGAGACATGAGGAAAATTTGGGGGGTGAAAGAAGTGTTCATTATCTTGATTGTGGTGATGCTTTCACAGGTGTGTACATATGTCAAAATTTATCAAATTGTACACTAAATATGTGCAATTTATTATGTCAATTATACCTCAATAAAGCTGTATTTTTTCAATAAAGCTATTTTAAAAATTGTAGTTTAAGGCCTCTGCCCAGAAATTTTCATAAGTACAATGCATATTCCCAGGCATAAGCCCTAGCTATCCTAATTCTACAGGTCTAGGCTAGAACCCAGAAATCTGCATTTGACTCAAGCTCTTCAAGTAATTCCAATGCAGGTTGTCCCTAAACCATGTTTTGTGAAACACTGGTTTCTCCCTGTAAGGATTTCTAGAATAATACTGTAACTAGAATGTTTGTTTCTGGGGAAAATAAGTAACTTTTTCTACTAGGATTGCTATATCTTTCTGTATTATGCCTCCAGAGCACTGATATTCCATTACCATAACATATATTTAGCATGCTATTAATAGGTCAAAAGCAAAATTAAATCATAATTTTTTCCTCATCTTACCTTTATATAAATTAAAATTAACTACATGATCTTGTTACCATTTCCTGGCAGAGTCCTACAGTTTAAATCAAGAACTTAGGTCACTTGGTTGTGACTGAAAACCAATGTGGTAGTTTTCCAATCATACTGCTTAGTTTATCTTTTTCCACATTATGACGCACACCTACCCTCACATCCTCCTGACCAGCTCATGATCAGAGAAGACACAGAAAGAGTGTGAAATGGTTTCATTCCTGCAAAGTCTCTGAAAACAAAGTTATCTTTTCACGTTTATATAATTTTTCTTATAAAACAACAAAAACTGTTACCAGTATAAATGATAGGAGATAGGTTTTCCACATGAGAGTAGCATTTCTTAACCATAGCAACATTACCTAAAGGAAATATTAGAACCCAATTGATGAAGCTTGTTGTGGATTCTCCTATCTAATATCACTTGAGAAGACAAATGTGAAAGGGTAAAGCCTACTCAAAGATGATTTTTAATAATTAAAGGGAATACGTGAGTGACAATGGTACAGGGGGAAAAAACCTCCAAAAATTCTCTCTTCAACGAATGTATGGGAAAAACTGGCAAAAATAGTCATCACTATATTTTCAGAACACTGGAAATTAAACAAAGGCTTCCAGCAATCAGGAGAACATTAATTCAAGGAGAATGGATGAACCTCAGTATGACCAGTGAGCTCTGAGGTGCTTTAGTCACCCTAGTCCCATCCTATCCCTTCTTCTTAGAAGTGACTTTGGAAGCCAATAGCCTGCAATCATGGTGAAAATTAGCAAGCTGGCAGCTGTAGGAGGGGGCAGAACAGGGTTGGAGCTCCTTCAAAGTCTCATTCCCAGAAAACTGTCATTATTTGAGTTGTCTGGGGGTTCCTTGGAATATCCTACTTGCAAGGCTGTCTTTATTAATCTGACTAAGAGCTTGCTCAGTGTGAAAAGCCTTTTTCTTCAGGGGCGTTTGTAGCAAATGTCTAGAGGTGATAGTTTAATATCTCGGCTGCTTGAGGCACTGGATAACAGCTGGGGCAAAAAAATAGCCTAATCAAAAAGTTTAAAAGGAAAAACTTAAGAACAAGATACCCATAGTGGTTTTGAAAAACTCCAAATATTCCTGAGAATCTAGAAGGCCATTGTGCACATGCCCAGGGTTGTGTGCATGCTCAGGAAAAATATTAGAAGGCCTTATGCTCTCACCTGGGCTGATTTTGAGGCTCTGCACAAGCAGGAAGTGAAGGCTAAGGTGGAACTGTCACCTGTCTGGCTGTGTATTGAAGGTGTGCTTCAAAATCCACATAGAGCCCCTTGGCAAAGACTGGAATGTTTATTGGCTTCAGATGTTTAAGGAAATCTCTGCCTAGTCATGAACCAAGCAGAGACTTCAGTGGCCACACATGGCAATGAATACAGATTTTACAGAATTATTGCAGAAAAGTCACTAAATAAACAAAAACAACAAAAATAACAAAGAGCAACAATAGCAAACACTGGAGATGAAGGAGAATCTGATTTCCTGAGTTGCCACATTATGTTGTTTTAAATGTCCAGTTTTCAAAGAAAAATTATGACACATGCAGAGAAAGAAGAAAGTATAGCCCATACACAGAAAAAAAGCCAAAACAAAACAGTCAATAGAAACTGTCCCTGAAGAAGCCAAGATATTGCACTTCCTAGACCAAGACTTTAAACCAGCTTTTAAAAAAATGCTTAGAGTGAAAGGAAACCATACATAAAGAACTAAAGGAAAGTATGAAAACAAACTCTCATCAAATAGAGAATATAAAGAGAAAAATTACATTTAAAAAGGGCCAAATAGATATTTTGGGTTGAAAAGTCTAATAACTGAAATGAAAAATTTACTAGAGTGGCTCAATAGCAGATTTCAGCAAGCAGAAGAAAGAATCAGAGAACTTAGATATGGGTCAGTTGAAACTATCCAATTTGAGGAAGAGAAAGAAAAAGAATGAAGAAAAAAGATAAAAAAAAGAACAGAGCCTTAAAGACCTATAGGACACAAACAAGCATATCCATATACATATAATGGGAGTTCCAGAGGAGAGAAAAAAAGGGGCTGAAAGAATACTTAAAGCAATAATGGCCAAAGACTTCCAAAATTTGATAAAAAATGTTAATCTACACATCCAAGATGATCTACAAACTCCAAGAAATAAAAACTCAGAGACCACCCCCCCCCCATACCTAACATATTCAAACTGTCAAAAGACAAAGAAAGGAGAGACAGCCAAGATGGCAGAGTAGGAACATTGTGAGTTCACCTCCTTTCATGGCCACACCAAAATTACAACTATTTACAGAGCAACTGTTGATGAGAACCATCTGAAGATTAGCTGAAAAGACTTTTCACAACTAAAGATATAAAGAAGGAACCACAATGAGATGGGTGGGAGGGACAGAGGAGCAGTACAGCCAAAATCAGTATAGGCAACCCGCAAACGGGAGGGTAATCACAATTGCAGAAGTTCTCCCCAAGGAGCAAGGGGTACAAGCCCCACATTGAGCTTGCCAGCTCAGAGGTCCTGCACTAGGAAGATGAGCTCCCTGTGTTCCTGGCTTTGAAGGCCAGTGGGGATTACTTTGGGGAGAGTTAGATAGCTCCAGGAAATAGCAACTCTACTCTTAAAGAGCATGGACAAAAATCTCACATGCTCCAAGACCCAGGGCAGAAGAAATAGTTTGAAAGGAGCCTGGGTCAGACCCACTTGATAATCTTGGAGAGCTTCCCAGCGAGGTAGGAGGCAACTGGGACTCCCCCTGGGATATAGATGCTGGCAGCAGCCATATTTAGGAGCTCATTCTACCATGAGAACACTGGTGCTGGCAAGTGCCATTTGGAATCCTCCCTCTAGATGATTAGTTCTGGGACACAGCCCTACCCACCAGCAGGCCTGATGCCCTAGGACCCCATGAGCTCCCAGCCATTCAGGGACCAAGCCCCACCCCCCAGAAGGCCCAGGACCCAGACCCACTCACCAGTGGGCCAGCACTAGTCCTGGGAACCCCTAAGCCACATAGTCAGCTGCACCAGGACCTAGCACTGCTTGCCAGCAGGCAGGCAGGCTCCTCCAAGAGGCAGAGCCTGGCAGCAACTGGGATGGGGGCCAGCCCTGCCTATGAGTGTGCTTACAGTAGTAAGCTTCACCACAACAGAAGGTCCACACAGCCCACATAGGAGGCAGTCCTAGAGCACATCACTCTGGTGATCAAGGAGAAGCGTGCTGTTGGGTCCCATAGGGTATCTCCTACATAAGGCCACTTTTCCAACATTGGGAAACATAACTGACCTACTTAGAATATATAGAAATAAAAACAGGGAATTAGGCAAAATGAGGTAACAGAGGAATATGTTCCAAATGAAGGAAAAAGATAAAATCACAGAAGAAATATTCAGCAATTCTTATTACTTATCTACGCAATAAAGAGCTCAAGGTAATGATCATAAAGTGCTCAATGAACTCAAAAGAAAAATAGATGAACACAGACAGAAATTTTTAAAGAGTTAGAAAATATAAAGAAGAACCAAGCAGAGCTGAAGAATACAATAACTAAAATAGTTTATACACTAGAAGGAATCAACAGTAGATTAGATGATACAGAGGGGTGGATCAGCACACTGGAAAACAGAATACTGGAAATCACCCAAGCTGACCAGGAAAATGAAAGAGAATTCTAAAAAATAAGGATAATTTAAGAGACCTCTGAGACAACATCAAGCACATTAACATTTGCACTTCGGGGGTTCCAGAAAGAGAAGAGAGAGAGAGAAAGGAGCAGATAACTTATTTGAAGACATAATAGCTGAAAACTTACCTAACCTGGGAAGGAAACAGACATTCAGGTCCAGGAAGCACAGAGAGTCCCAAACAAGATGAACCCAAAAAGATCCACACTAAGATAGGTTGTAATTAAAATGGCAAAAATTAACACTAAAGAAAGAACCTTAAAAGCAGCGAGGGAAAAGTAACTAGTTACATAAAGTTGCAGGATACAAAAGTAATATACACAAATCTGTTGCATCTCTATACACAATGACATATCAGAAAGCGAAATTAAGAAAAAAATCTAAGTTACAATTGCATTAAAAAGAATAAAATACCTAGGAATAAATAGAACCAAGGAGAGAAAACTATAAGACATTGATGAAAGAAACTGAGGAGAACACAAACAAATGGAAAGTTATACTATACTCATAGATTGCGGAATCAATATTGCTAAAATGACTGTGATCCCCAAGGCAATCTACAGATTCAATGCAAGTTCTATCCAAATACCAATGGCATTTTTCACAGAAGTAGAATAAATAATTCTAAATTTGTATGGAAACAAAAGATCCTGAATAGCCAAAACAATCTTGAGAAAGAACAAAGCTGGTGGTATCATGAGCCATGACTGCAAACTATGCTACAAAGATAGTAATCAAAACAATATGGCAGTGGCACAAAAACAGACATGTAGATCAAGGGAATAGAATAGAGAGCCCAGAAATAAACCCACACTTATGTGGGCAATTAATCTATGACAAAGGAGGCAAGAGTGTACAATGGGGAAAAGACAGCCTCTTCAATAAATGGTGTTGCGAAAACTGGATGGCTATATGCAAAGGAATCACGCTGGACTACTTTCTCACACCATATACAAAAATAAACTCAAAATGAATTAAAGACTTAAATATAAGATCTGAAGCCATAAAACTCCTGAAAGAAAACATAGGCAGTATACTTTTTTTTTTTTTTTTTTTTGGCCTGTGTTGTGCAGCATGTGGGATCTTAGTTCACTGACCAGAGATTGAATCCATGACCCCCGCAGTGGAAGTGCAGAGTCTTAACCACTGGACCACCAGGGAAGACCCAGGAAGCATACTTTTTGACATAAATTGTAGCAATACTTTGTATATAGAAATACTGAACCACTATGTTGTGCACCTGAAACAAACATAGTTTTGTAGGTCAATTACCCTTTAAAAAAAATAAAAGAGAATCTGGAAAGCAGCAAGAGAAAAGCAACCTGTCACATGCAAAGAACCTTTAATAAGATAATAGCTTAATTCTTATCATAAACTATGGAAGCCACAAAATAGTGAGATGACAAAAGTGTTTAAAGGAAAAACGTTCAACCAAGAATTCTATATCTATGGCCAATTGATTTTCATCAAGTGTGTTGTCTTAGTTCAGGCTGCTGTAACAAAATACCATAGACTAAGTGGCTTATAAATGACTGGAGTTTATTTCTCATGTTCTGGAGGTTGGAAATCTGAGATGAGGGTGCCATCATGGTTGAGTTCTGGCCAGGACCCTCCCCTGGGCTGCAGGGTGTTGACTTCCAATTGAGAAAATTGGATCTTGGCAATTGGGTATGTGGGAGAATGTTTAAAAGGGACACATACACAGCCACAAAAACCTTCACACAATCTAAAGCAAGCACAGGTGTTTCCAGGTACTATGAAACTGTGCCCACAGTTATTTTGTAGGCAAACCATTTTCTAGGCAAACCAATTTCACAATATCCCCAATCACCATACCCACACAAAGTTGGAATCAGTAAAACTCTCCAGACTAAAGTCAGCAAAGGTAACATTACCTTTAATATTGTTTCGTTGTTCCATCAACAGTTTACTTATTTCTGAAAACCAACAATCTCTGATTTCTTTTGAAGCTGCCTGCAATCACAAATAAGAAAATACTATGTGTATCAGATCACCCGGTGCCTTCATTGGACAGGACTTTTATTCTCTGGGTGACTTTTAGAATGAGATAGAAAACACATGTTGAGTCATGGGAAAACAATAGGGAAAGGGGAGAGGACATCTATGGGAAAGGCATGGATTTTACCTGTAGGATGTATTTTTCAAGTCCATTTTGGTTGGCAATTTCAAACTTCCTGTTGCTCCCCCTTCCAAGTTGGCGAATAGAAAGTGTCATCAACTATTGTAAAGAAAGAAGAAAATTTTCTATGCCATCTTTTCTGATTAAAAAATTATCCCTGTCAGCCACTCTAATCCTTTCTACACTTGACTGCTCTCTTCCATCTTCCTTCCAAGTGTTTTGCTGTCCTCTGTTAACATCCCCAAGGAGCATAAAACACAATCTGGTACAATGTCATTTGTCTGGTCTGTTTCAGAGGACAACACAGACTATATCTTTCCATGTGCAAAGCTGTAGCCTTCATCTTTAAGCAAAAAGATTCTCTCCTTTAATACCTGAGTATTTCACAAAACTCCTAACAGTAACTGAATTAGTATCCATTAAGAAACATAAATTACAAAAAGTAAAATACAAAAAGTAAAAATACAAAAAGTACTATGAATAAGTTAGCAATTTTAATCACAAGAACACGTGTGTGTGTGTGTGTGTGTGTGTGTGTGTGTGTGTGTGTGTGATTGCCAGCTATGAAATATTTCTTATATGAGAGAGGCAATGTTTTGTGAGGATATGGGTTCCTGGACCCCCCAGGGTCAGGATGTTGCCTACACTTGCATGCAAAGGTGCATGGTTGAGAAGATGAAATCCAGCCCATGCTCTAATCTCCAAGACTTTCAATCTTCTGCCTGGAGGAAAGAGGGTACTTTTTAATTAGTTTCTACAGACAGGCTGCCATTGGGTCCCTTTTCTCTACCTAGCACAAAGGCTCCTCTGTGCCAGCTCTGGCCCTATCTAGTAACTGATTACAAGCTCTGACTCTGGAATCAGGCCTGGGTGTGGATTCTTGCTCTGCTGTATGGCATTTGGCAAGTTAACTTCACCTCTCTAAAATTCAATTTCCTTATCTGTAAAATAAAGATAACATTTCTCTCTATAGGGTGGTGCTGACTCCAAAGTGCAATAGGACGCCTTTACCTTCACAGACTTCTTAAAGCTGTAGTGCGGAGATAGGCCCTGGTCACTGGGCTCCATTCGTATCTTACAGAACACTATTCCCCGTTCAAATAGATAGATTTGCCTCTGGCTAGGCTTAAATCGAATTAAATCCTTCATCTTATAACGATCCTTGTGAACTGTCCAGACATTGAAAGAGTCACGCATCAATAGCTTGCCCAGTTTTCCGATATCATCCTTTGGGAAACATAGACACACACAAAAAGAAGCTACTAAATTACTTGACAGGAAAGAACTCTTAGAGGTTTCTTTTCAAATTACAGAGCATGCTTATTTGAAGTTTACAATCTTACAAGTGCCAATCAGGCTAATCTGTCACTAATCGAAACTACAATTTTGTGAGCTTCACTGAGCACAGTACCACTCAGTTACGTAAGGAAACAGTGCAGCTTTACAAGGTAATAAACAGAAAGCATGTTAGCAATACTTTGAACCAATGATATTGGTAGTCTGATATTTTTGTCTTGTAATAAATTTTAGCTAGCAGAATTCTATTTCCTCTTCTTGGTTTTTGATAGAAGACACAACTTAAAAAGGGCAAGAAATTAATATTGTAATTATGTTCGGGAGAGCCAGAATCTTCGCTGCATTATGCATCTTTAGTAATCCATGTGTTCCACCTCTGTCCTAACATCTGCATCAGGTATATGAGAACCTGAGGACATGAGATTTGTTTTGAAAGGAGAAAGCTTAGTGTGACCTAATCTTCATAACATTGTAATGGAAATGGTAATTGCATTCAACTCTGCGTTTTTCACAGTGAGTGAGTGCAAAGATAATTTCAAATGACGAACTTTTTGTCTAATCTTTTTTGGCTCTAAGGCACACACTATGAGGCCTCTCATTTCACCCTCATGTGTCTGGCTGAAAGTCCAATTGAGGCAATCTTGCCTTATCTGAGCTCTCTCTAAAAGTAGTGGGGTGCGATGAGCTCGAAATGTGGTATTTTGTCTGGTATTTTTAAAAAATTATATCACTTAAAGTAGCTAATCAAGAATTTATTTCCCTGAATCAAAACACCAAAAGGAAAAACTACTTGAACAGGACCAGGACAGAGACATTTCCCTGAGTTATATCTAGCTGAGATAAATCCCTACAATTTCTGACAGTTATTAATAGATGTACGTGTATTACGTATCATTAATTAGGCATTTTATAACTTACTATTTATACTGAACAAACTGAATGCCTTTTTAAAAAAATGAATGACTGTATATCTGCAAGTCTAAAAATAAAAACTTCAAGGGCAATAAACTCTAGTCATTTTTATGGTGCTTGTGTCATATTTTCAGTGCTATTTTTCTCTTTCTGCTTTGTAAAATTTACATGTGGTAAATGCGGTGAGTGAAGTCCTCATTGAGGAATAAGAGCCCGAATCACAAGACCTTCTCTCCTAAAAGCACGATGCTACTGTTGCAGGTCGCACAGGCTCAGCCTGACCATGCTTTAAGACCAATGGGCAATGGGTCCCTGAGAATTGGTGAGTTTTTCACTCTATCCACATCCTTCCTGCACCCACTCAAATGTAACCACTCCAGCCCTCAGTGATTGCTTTCTCCTTTACACCCATTCAATTGGTACAATTCAGACATATATAGTGTAAGAAATATGTTTAGTCAAGGCAACTGGCAGAAGTAGACATTTGATATTTGCCATAGGAAAAATTGTAATCAGTAGTTTCTATTTAAAACTTTATTTATATTCCACCCCATTTCAAAAATATGATACATCTTATAAAAGTATATGCATTATAGGCAGACAGAAAATAACCAAGGAAATTAAGCTGAAAAAAGAGATTAAAACAGCAAGATAAAGAGGTTTTTTCACATAAAACCCATATAATAAAGCCACGTAAACTTGCTGCAGACTAGACTCTGACCTTCTAACAGGCAGTACAGAAGGAAATATGGTGAGTTATGTGATTCATTATGTCCGAAGACATACCCACACCAGTTGTTCAGGAAAAGCATGGCAGTTTATTAATAAGACGAGAGAGAAATTTCTCTCATGGGTCTTCATAAAGGGTCACTATGTCAAATACTGAGCCCAGCTACAACCACATCCCAGAATAGATAGATGAATGGATTTTAGGTAAAGCTATTTCTAATAACACATCTGGTGAACGTGGAGGCATCATTTCATAGCACAACTTTTGAAAACAATTCTAAAAGAGGTCAGAAGGATGGGGGAGGGGGAGTGAGGAACGAGCCCAGGTGTACACTCTCTGATGACCTGCAGAGGGCTGGGTGATAGCTAAGGTGTCTGCCAAGGCCATGGGCTGTGGAGGCTGAAGAGGCCACACTTGGCAGCAATGTTTTTATCCTTTACAACCACTGCACTTCTCATCCCTCCCACAGCCATAGCTGTTTGAAGCTTGGTAAGCAATTGACCAGAGAATGTGAATCCAGAGATGGGCTAGCTCTTGACCACAGAGGCCACGTGTAAAAAAGCTGTGCCAGTTGGCCAATACAGTCCCTGTCTGAACTGAGGAGAACGGAGGAGGAAGCAGTAAGCAGCAGGAGTTGTAGCTGTGAGATGCTTTATGAGAGGGCCAGAGGTCGAATACATGATAAGGAAGCATAGCAATGAAGAAGGCAAGTCACCAGAAACTACGAGGAAGAGGAAAAGACACCGAGGGGAGGAAAGAACCAGGCAGAGGGCAGTGAGAGGAGAGGACATACCTGGAACGTACAGGCAGAGCACACAGGAGAGAGCCCCAGCTCCTTCCCAGACCAAAGCCCTAAAGTTGCTGTGGATCCTGGAATTGTTTAGTTCCCCCACGAGCCCTGTCCTGTCATTGTTCTGACTCTTCCTGAGGCCATATGGTGGCCTTTTCCAGTAAGCCTGTCATCACTGGAGGTCACTAGAGGGAATCACTGGATCTTTTGAGATGAGTTGGAAGAGATGGGTTGCATATCATTTGCGTCATCTTGCATAAACTTTCTCATGACTGCGTTTGTGATGGGATCAGACTTCTCAATGCTTGAGGCTCATCCTGTGGTGGCTGAGGGCACGTGACCTGTATAGCACTGATCAAGGACAGGTGTACATATGTTACCATCATCCAGGACACATGCCTGTGTGGAGGACACCCCACCCCCAAAAGGAAGAGGGTAGGGGACTGCTCTGAATAGGACCAAGTATGACCCTTGGCCGTCTTTTCAACCATATGTATCCTTTTTTTCCAGTCAGAGAGGAGTTGGTCCCAAGGCCAGAGACCACATGAACAACCTCTTGTAGATACTTGTGCCTTAAAGTATTGAATCATCTATTGGCATTTTGTGAGTGCCTGGGGGGACATGATGTTAAATGCTCAGCTCAAGCTAATTCAGTGATGACCTTGAACTGAATAGTATTTCCCAAAAAACTCATGTCTACCCGGGATTTCAGAATGTAATCTTATCTGAAATAGGCTCTCTGCAGATGTACTTAGTTAAAATGAGGTCATACTGGATAAGGGTGGGCCCTAATCCAATGACTGGTGTCCTTATAAGAAAACAGAGACACACACATAAAGAAGACAGGACAATAGGCAGAAATTGGAGTGATGCAGCTATAAGCTAAGGAAGCCAGGAGACAAGCAAGGAAGTGTTCTTCCCTAGAGCCTTCAGAGGGAGTGTGGGTCTGCTGACACCTTGATTTTGGACTTCTTGCCTTCGGAACTGTGAGAGAATAAATTTTTGTGTTTTTTAGCCACCCAATTTGTGGTGCTTTGTTATGGTAGTTCTAGGAAATAAATGTACCCCAACCAGTTTTTCCACTAGTGATGTAATAGTGTCACTTTGGTTTATTGATGAATTTAATGGGTGTGAGCTCAAAGATACAACACAGGGGCTGCCCCAGATAAATAAGCAAATGAAATGTCAGTTGGTCTTCCCCATATGGAAATGATGGCAAAATAATCTAGTGACTGCTACCATTTTCATGTGCGGACATTCTGTAGGTAAGAGCTCTGATGTAAGAATTTCAAATATGACTACATCAACCAAATGAAGAATCTGGCTAAGAGACTGAATGTAGGGAAGCTAGCCCCCAGAAACAGACCTCCTTTGGGTGCCCAGGTTTTCACTCCTGGCAATGACAGCTAAAGGGACACAGCTATACACTTCTCACACAAAGAGGCAGGAAACATCTGGATAAATGAATCAGCACAAAGCCTGGTCCAGAAATGAAAAGTAGAAGCTGTGGGACAGAGGGGGCCTGTGATTACAATGGCCAGAAGCAAAGGGGTTCCTTTACTTCCAGCCTAATTAAGTACACAAGTAAGTCAGCACTGGGGCCCTTTATTCAGTGTCTACCAGGTGCCAGGCATGGTGCTAGGCGCCTTGTGACTTAATCCTCATTCACTCCACACAATCACCCTGTAACATAGGTGTTGTGAATGAGGGAAGAAGCACAAGGTAATTCCACTGAGTCATCAGGATTATTTCCTCAGCCTTATCCCTGCAGCCAACACTATGGTAAGGAAAGTGGGAATTAATGTAGAAATAAAATACCTGGCCCTGGCTCAAAATAAATTTGCAATAAAATAATTCCTTTATTGAATAACATAAATTTGCTTCAGAAAATAAAAATATTTCATTCAGCCTTTACTCTTCAACCTTGAAACTTGTTCCTGGAAAGTGAGGATTTAAAATAACTCTAAATGCATCTATATTTTATGCATTGAATTGCATAATTTTTTTTTATAAAGAGAGGGAAGTAAACTACATTTCAG
The DNA here is from genome assembly GCF_030028045.1 of Hippopotamus amphibius kiboko. Classification (NCBI taxonomy): domain Eukaryota; kingdom Metazoa; phylum Chordata; class Mammalia; order Artiodactyla; family Hippopotamidae; genus Hippopotamus; species Hippopotamus amphibius. Next base: position 158,407,744 of record NC_080191.1, read on the forward strand.
TGTCCTACAAAACAAATTTTCTTAAAAAAGTTTTTTTTTTTAAATCTTCTGTGATTAGATTAAACCAAGAACTAACTGAGTATATACAGCAGGGAGAAAGTGTAAATATCAGAACGGCATTTTTTCTAATTGTTTTAATTATGAGTTCATCCCATCAAGTTCAGTTTTTTTTGCCTTCACTAAACCAGGTTAATATTGGATGTCAAATAGAGAAAATAAGAAGTTAATTCTGAATTCATCTCTACCTATAACATGTGATGGGAAACACCTTGTGATAATGTCCTACAAAGCTGATGCAGAGAATCAGAATCATTAGATCTCAGTTAATAGTAGTTGAGTTGTTAGTAAACTCTAAACAGAATCATATGAAGAATGTGTTGAGAGGTTGGCTCCCTAGATAGGCAGTGAAGAGACCCAAGAAGTAGTCCTAGCTGATGACCAAGTGATTGGGGTGAGTCAACTCTTCTTTCCATGGATCTGTTCCTGAATTGGAAAGTTGAAAAGTCCAATGCCTGCTCTTCCATAATTCAGTAGGATTATACAAAACTGTCAGGATACATTAGCTAACGTACTAGATGTAAAGCAAGTTAAAGTCTTAGTGAAAAAGAAACCATAGAGTGTATGTCAAAGGTACAATTCTGAGGACACATGGGGGAAAAAAGTTCTCTGCACTGGTGTTAAAAAACCTCTAAAATTCTATAAACTCATTCATCTTATTTGCGTGCAAACCAGCTTGGAATGAAATCAGAGTAAATTGCTATTTACTCACGTTTTAATCATTCTTTTCTCATAACTTCCTCTTCATATGCTACTTACACTCAGAATAATAGCTAGGTGTTTCCTGCCCTGTGTACAGGTTCGAGGACATTCTTTTAATTTAGGGAAGTGGATGTCTAATAGGGGTAGCTGACATGTTCAAAGATAAAAAGAACAGAAAGACGTCCCAAATGATTAAACAAATTGCTCTCTTGACTTTCTTTAGCCAAAGAAGGAAACATTTATCAGCCAGAAAACAATCCCTTCTGCCACACACCCCAGGGTTCATGAATACCCTCTTTAATCTTGCATCAGTAGAAAGCAGAGAGCACTCTGGAGTCCCAGGGGCAGTAATAGCATCGCTGCCCAGATCTCAGAAAACCCAGTGGGGCTGTTTCTGAGATGTTGGCCAGAGAAAAACCAAGAGGGAGGGAAATAAAAAATCACAGGGTTTTGTGTTTTTTTGTCCCTAATTAATTTGTGTGGTTTGACTTCTGACGAGGAAAGAAAACAAAGGTCATTTCATCTACCCGGACCTCAATAAATGGTATGTTAAATCCAGGTAAAAATGAAAAGGAAAAAAAGAGAAGGAAAGTATCTGTCTGAAATGTATCAATAATTCTCTGAATGCTTGATCCCTACGTGGGAGGCAGAATAGTAGCCTCCCAAAGATGTCCATGTCCTAATCCCTGGAACCTGAGCATATTGCAGGTTATGTGACGAATTAAGGTTGTTAATTGGCTGACTTTGAGATAGGGAGATTATCACTGATTAACTGGTTGGGCCCAATGTAATCACAAGGGTCCTTAAAAGTGGAAGAGAAACAGACAAGAAGGTCTGAGTGATGTGACGTGAGAAGAACTCAACCCACCGTTGTTAGCATTGAAGAGGGAGGAAGACGCCATGAGTGGAGGAAGCAGGTGGCCTTTGTAAACTGGAAATGGCAGTGAAAGAGATTCTCTCCTAAAGCCTTCAGAAAGGAAGGCACACACCTTAATTTTAGCCCAGTGAGACTATGTTGTACTTCTGACCTGTGGAACTGTAAGATAATAAATTTGTAGCATTCTAAGCCACCAAGTTTGGGGTAATTTGTTATGACAACGACAGAAAATACACCTGAGTCAAAATCTAGAGTAGGGACTTCCCTGGTGGTGTAGTGGTTAAGAATCTGCCTGTCAATGTAGGTGACACGGGTTCGATCCCTGGTCCAGGAAGATCCCACATGTCATGGAGCAACTAAGCCTGTGGGCCACAACTACTGAGCCTGAGCTCTAGAGCCCTCAAGTCACAACTACTGAGCCCATGTGCCACAACTACGAAGGCCCGCACGTCTAGAGCCCGTGCTCTGCAACGAGAGAAGGCACTGCAACAAGAAGCCTGTGCACTGCAACAAAGAGTAGCCCCTGCTCGCTGCAACTAGAGAAAGCCCGGGTGCAGCAACGAAGACCCAATACAGCCAATAAATAAATAAATAAACAAACAAACAAATAAAGTTAAAAAAAATCTAGAGTACCTCATAGTGAAAACCAGCTGAATATTAATTATGTCCCAGTCCCAGGGAGATCATACAGTTACAGAGGATGCTTTGCCTGGAATGCCTGGGTTTTGCCTGCTTGGTGTTAACTCTAATGCCAGAGTTGAGATGGCTCAATCGCCCAGCACTCCCTGTTTTGGTATTTTTCTTTAAGCACTTGGATTAAGGGATGCACAATATATGCTTGTAGGGCCTCTTCTGGGATCTGTGATGTAAAATGCGGTTAGACATTTACTTAGGATCCATTTTCAAAGTAATTTTCACAGAGAAAGTATAACTCAAGAAGGAAAATCTTTAATGTTTTAACAGTGCCATGAGTCAGAAAAATTACTCCTTCAGCACTTTCCGCTGCTCCATATGTTCTGGCTCCTGGTGGCGAGCTGCTTGGAATCTTGTAGCACAGGTTTCCTGACCGATTTAGGTTACCTTCCCCAGAGTCAAATTCCTTTCCCGCAGATCAGTTCTCTAACTTCGCCACACTATCTGCAATCTTTGTCCTACTGTGCCTGCCTTTTGCTGAAATGTCCCAACACTTGCTATGGAACATACCGGACATCCAGTGACTGCTGCCAGGTCCACGGCCAACTCACAGGACTTGATCAAATCCTCCATCATGGACAAAGCTTGCTGTAGGTCGGCTGAGAAGGCTGAATCCTTGGTCCTCTTTGGCCCATTCTGTGGAAATCAAAAGGTAAACCATCTACCAAATGAAGAAGGAAAACAGGACAGAGATAAAGAGCCATGGATCCAGCCGGCACGAAGTGACTGAGAAGGTAGGTGTATCAACCTGTTTCCCTGCTCCCAAAGAATGGTGGCTGAGGATATTTGCTGCTTTAAGTACAATATATGATACACACACACACAGACACACACGCATACAAAATCATTGACTACACTTTCTACATATCATACTAATGAAGAATGAAGTTCATAAAATCATGGATGTTATATTTTGGCTATATAAGAAACAACCCGAGCTTTTGTGAAGCATGAAAACCCCAGCCCTTTAAATAGAGTGCTCTCCCTTTACTCCCCTACTCCCAGGGCCTATTGAAAGTTACAATCTGAGTATCATACTCCTGTATTTAATGTGACAGTCTTATTCCTATGAGTAAAATTATTCTTAAAACCATCCCAGAGGAGGATGTTTTAAACTATAGCGGCAAAGAATGGGCTGCCATGTGGAGGTTTCCTAATAATTTATGTGTAAACACCGTAACGGTGGCATTTGCCGCATTGAATGTCCCCCAGCTCTGCCCTTCCTCCCTCCTCTCCTCCCCGCCTGCCTTTCCCATATCCTATCACCATTAAAGATGCCAAAGAGGTAAGCCACATTGTCCACACCTCCCAAACAGCATAAAGACCCAGCATTAAGGGAAAAGCTAATATAAGGGATAAACATTCCAATTATTACTATTATGACACTTAGGACATGATAGGGATGGTTGTTTCAGCTTGAAAGTCTTTTGCTTAGGGTTTCCATATTTTATTTCCCCTGCTACCTACATAGCACATTTATCTGTTATCTGGTAAATACAAACAAAAAGATTTTGGTTTTGTCCATTTTTTTTTTTAACACATCAACTTCTACAGCAAAGAACAGAGAGATCTTTGCTGCTCTCCAGACAGCTCCACCTCTTCTTATCCTCTACTGCATGACGTGAGCAAAGCGTTGTGCATTTTCTTAATCTCTACTTAAACTCTGAAGATTAGCATCTTTGGGTCAGAGATATGAGTGACAGGGCTGATGAATGGAGTAGAGCATGCTGCCTCCTCTGAACAATTTTCCATGGATTCTTACCTTCTTACTCATGGTAAATATGCTCCAGTTCTGGTGAAAGACAACAGACTCTCACCTGAGTTTATTGTAATGTCATTAACAAAGGATTAATAGTTCTTACACCAGTCATCTTCCTCTTTACTAAATACTTGAAACTCAGTGGGCTTTCAAAGACTCAACAACTCCTGTTCCCTCTCCTTCCCACTAGCCCTCCTCCCACAAACATGGCAGGTGGCCAGTTTTACATTATGTGATATAAGACTCTTACAAATGTTATTAAACCTCTCTAACTCAGGGTAAACTCTTACAAAAATTATTAAACCCCTCTAAACCAGGCTAGCTCCATTTGCTCCAGGCTATAAAATTATTACCTGTGCCTTGAGCTTCTTTTAATCTTAAGGTGTCCCCACAACACCTTCTAAGCAGAGAGGGCATGAAAATGACTGCTCCTTGAGACACATACCTCATGTTTTTCTTGTTAAAAACAGAATTTTATAATAGAAAAATTTAAAAAACCCACTTCCAAGCCACAAATTTCTTCCCAATCTGGTGTGGACATCACTTCTTCCAAGAGAAACTTGGTTGTCTTAGAATTCACACACATATACACACACATTTGGAGGGGAAGAGAGCATAATGTATATAGATTTACTAAGGAGTGCAAAGAAGTAAATATAAATCATTCATACTCCTACCATGCAGGAAAACCACCGTAGGGATTTTATTATATTTACTTCCAGTCTTTTATGTATGCATTTTATACCTTCACTTACTTTTGTATTCCTGTAAAACATTTTTATGTGGAAGGAAAAAAACATATTACCACTTATTGTACTACAAATCCCCACTTTGAAATTGTCTTTATTTTTTTGTTTTTTCCTGACTATGAATTATAGGATGCGTATTATTTTGGCACATTTACACAATAAAGATCATAAACAAAAAGAACAAAATTTCTGTAAGTCCTTCCACACATAGGCAAATACCATTAGCAGTTAGTACATAAAATGATATTAATATCCTTTACCTTAGCTGAACCTCCTAGATCACCTGGGTCCATCTCTAAATCCTTAGGAGACGCAAAATCCAGCAGACCCTGCATTAATCCAAAAGCTTTATTGAAAATCAAAAAGCAGAAGGCCAACTTCTATTGTGCAAACAATCTCCAGCCAATGCTAAACAGAGGATGTATATAAATTTGTCTGTCACAAGTAAGAGGGAAAGAGTAAATGGTACATCCAGCACAGAGTTCTTCCCACAAACATAGAATCACATTGCTCACACTATTTTGTAGCCTGCTTTTTCTCAACAACATATGAACATTTTCTCATGACATTATATATATTTTTAAAACATGGTTTTTAATTGTGGCAGAGTATTGCATCCTATAGCTAAATCACAATTTATTAATTTCTCCCCCCCCCTTACTGCTAAACATTTGGGTTCAATAATTTTTTACTGTAATAATAACAATCTTTTCTTAAGGATAAATTCCTAGAAGTAGAATTGTTAATGTTATGAGTTGTGATGCATGTTTCCAAGTTCTTTAGAGAAGGACTGTGTCCCCACCAGCCATCCATGAAAGCTTTTTTCACCAGCCCCTAGCCTTCATTTAATCAAAAAGTTCTGCCAGTTGAACCAACAGAGCAACCCTACCTCAATGCTGTTTTGAATTTGAATTTCTCAAATAGCTAGTGAGATAGAGCTCAAAAAAAATGTTTGCTGTTAGCATCTACTCTTTTGTAAACTGCCTATGTCCTTTGCTCATCTTTTTAATATTAACTTTGTTTTTTAATTTCAGCCTTATTGAGCTATAATTGACATATCAAATTGTCAGGTATTTACAGTGTGTCATGTAGTGATTTGATATATGTATACATTGTGAAAGGATGCCCCCCACCTAGTTAATTAACACATCTACCACTTCACTTTTTTTTTTTTGGCATGAACATTTAAGTCCTCTCTCAGCAAATTTCAGTTATATGACTTATCAACTATTGTTATCATGTTTTACCATAGATTCTCAGACCTTATTCATCTTATAGGTAAAAGTTTGTACCCTTTATCAGCCTCTCCCTATTAATTCTTTCTTTAAACAGTAGTCTATTTAAAACATCAGTTGGATTACACAGGAAGTCAGCATGACCACTTATACTAGATCATCCTTCCTGCAATAAGCAAAACTTACTGTAAACAAATAATGTACCATTTTGCAAACCATATTTTATTTAAACAAAATCCAGGCAAGAAAAATTCTCCATTACATTTGATAGTTTCCATACATCACTTAGCCTGTTTGACAGAAATCATGAGCTCAACGAAACTGAGTTCTCTTGTCCCTTAATGCATCTATCTCTAATGTATGCTGATAAATAATACATCAATATTGTCTAATTAACTTGCCATGACTCATTAGACATTATGTACATTATGTACTCTTTGTCATGACTTTTAATTTTCATAACATCTCAGAAAAGGTATTAAGCACTTCATAGATATCTTTTTTGTTTTTTTATTTTTAATTTTTATAGGCTTATTATTAAGTATGTTGACCATTTACCACGTATCTTGCCAATATAATATTTTCCCCAATTTTTCATGTGTCTGTTTTTAATGGTATAATCTACCATTCCTTTCCCTTTTCCTTTTATACTTAGAACAGCTTTCCCACACCAGGATCCCATGATCCTTCCTAAGGTATGAGGCAATTGGTCCAACGTCCACGCTCTCTCAAAGAAGCTGGGGGTAGGCACTGCAGAATGAGTTCTGTCTCTCGAGGTAGAGAATGCTACAAAATTCTTCCTCGCTTCAAGGCCATGCCAATGGTTTGAACTTGTTTTCCCAGGCAGGAAGCAAGCTTAACTGTGGGAAAAACTGGTCTGTATTGAGTAGCTTCCCATGGTTTTACACAGATGTCCAAGGAATATTTTACAGTGATTCTGTCTCTTGTTTCCTCAGTGAAATGAAGCTAACAAAACTTCTAAGTATTTTTAACATGTTACCTCATTTAATGCCCCCAAAAAGCATACTAAGAAAGTACTATACTCCCTTCATTCTACAGGTGAGAAACCTGAGGCACAGAAGGGTTAAGCAATTTGCTTGCGTTCAAGCAGCCTGGAAGCATCAGAGCTGGATCCACACTCTGGACGTCTAACTCCTCAGTCTGTGTTTCTAATCACTATGCCCTACAGCCCTCCACATAAGGTGCAAATGTAGCTATTGCATCAACATCGCTGCTATGGGAAAGCCTGAGCCCTTCAGTACCGGGTGCACCAGACCCAGGGGGTGAAGACCCCCACGTAGGTTCTGCTCTGTTCTCACTGCACCCAGTGGTAGGGCTTCTAAAGTTCGGATGACAGTAAAGATGGGGCCATCAGAGGAACACGAGGCCCTAAGTGAACTCTGTACCAAAACATGCTCACAGATGCCACTCATGGAGGGAAGCAGAGGGTCACCATCCTCACTCCCAGGCTCGTGTGATGGCTCCACGTATAAAACAACAGCTGCAGGTTATGTTAGAGAAGCTTCCTGGGCTCAGCCCCGAGCGAGCTCTCTACTGCGTCCACTCACTGGCTCCTCACAGCAACCTATGCAGGAGGTTCTAGTGTCCTCACTTTACAGGCAAGAAAACCAAGGCCTGAGAGGTCCAGGCCTCCCACACTAGCAGCGGCAGAGCTGGTGCATCTGAGGCTTGGCCTGCTGATGCAAAGCTGAGAGGGTAACTTGTTCTGAGGACAGAAAGTTGGACATAAGCTTAACCACCCTGAGCCTCAGTTTCCTCACATTCCAGAGCCTTTTTGACACATCCGATGGTGGGGATTAAATAAGAAAAACGTGTGGGAAGATGCCTAGTAAATGACAGGGGATTGTTTTTAAATTGAGAGTAGCCACTAGGCAAGAGCTGCTTAAAAAAGTTAATTCAAAACAGACCTTGGAGGAGTGACCCAAACCTTTCCCTCAGCTCACACCTGGGGAAGCAGGCTTGGCAGAGCTCCTGTCTTGTGCGTGGGGGTGGGGGTGTGGAGGAAAGGCGTTGGGGGTGGGGATGGTCAGGGAGTGCTCTCCTGCAGGTGTGCTGGTGTCAGAGGTAGAAAGAACCACAGATTCAGCAGAACAGAATTCAGAATTCATTCTGTTATGCTGCTCTTAAGAAAAATCCTCAGTCTAAGGGCGGAGGTAGATGTCGCAAAAGGAGAGAAGAATTCAGTTTTGCCTACTCCCCTCCATTGTTTAAATGCACGTAAAATAGTAGCTTTAGGGAAAATCACACCTCTTTCCTGAAGCTCCTTGCCCCAGCTGTAAAATGGAGCAGATGATATCTTACCTGAAGATATCTTACTGAGAGTATAGGTCTGGCTGCCTCCCCAGCCTCTCAGCTGCCAGCAGTGTAGTGGCCTCCCCCTTCTCTGCTTTCCTCCCAAGGACCTCTGCTCCCCTAAGCTGTGCTCTCCTTAGAGATCCATGTCCTGGCTGCATGTTGGACTAGCCAGGCTCCCAGGCCCCTACGGTTCTTTGGTCTTACTCCTCATTGAGGAGGCTGATTTAGACCTGGGGACAGAAGAAGCCTGAAACCTAGATATAGCTTTACCTTTGAAAGTCAAAGTCACAATTCTACGTGTCTAAGGCAAAGAGCACCAAAGCGCCTGCCTCTGTTCTCCCAGCACAGGAAGCACGGCCTCATTGACTTACCTTCAACAACATCTGGTACTTTATAAGTCTCTGGCTTGGTCCTCTCAGATACTTAAAAAGAGGGAGATTGTGACCCAGTTGACGCTGGCATACCTTGAAAAGCCAAGCGGAAACAACATAAAACAAAACAACACACACAGAACAGAAGTGGCAGCATTTAAATACAAGAAGTGAAACGGGCTCTTCATGGACAGAGCGGCAGCTGTGTTGACCAGTTTCTTAATGTTATTGGCTGTTTAGTCCCTCAGGAACAGTGTGTAAAATGAGGGGAAGGGGAAGAGGAATGGGCTTGGCTAGTATTTTTATAGGCAAGTAGGGATGCCGGAACATTTATTTCTTTTAGAAAGTAAGCCCCTTAGGAGGGAGACAGCAGGGCAGCCTCCTGAAAAGGCGGCTGCCTGTCTTTGAGTTGGGGCTTTGGGGTGATGGAGTCTATTCAAAGGTACAGGATGGGCTTACTGATGTCATTCTAGGGAGCCCCAAAGTGTGACTTAACTCCACTTTTAAAACCCATCCTAGAAAAGGACCCTGGTTTTCTCACCAGGCTACAGCTGTCCCTCCCAGGGCCGTCCCATAGAGGCTCAGGGCAGCATTGAAACTTCCAGTGTGTGATTTCAAAATAGGAGAGACTTTTAATAAACATAAATCCCAATACCAAATTCCTCTTCCTAGTTCATACTTTCGATTTCTTTAAAAATTGGAGGCACATAAACAATGTCCAGGGAAAACAGTTTGTGGGAGACCCTAGAGACGCAACGTTACCCCAAAATAGGTGCAGTCTTGACATTCTTGCCAGATTGCCCTGGCTCGGGGCAGATTCTTATGGTATTTAAAATATATTTGAAGATCTTCTTTCTGGGTGAGAAGAAGTTAGAACAAATTAACGAGGTAGCATTTTTCAGTAAGAGGACAGGATAATACAGTTAATTTATTCATTCAATAGGCCTGGGTATTTTCAATGTAAGGAACTGGGGATACACAATAAGTAACCTTCCATTGGGGTGAGTGTGTGTGGGTGAGGTAGACAGAGGGTTATAAATAACACAGATGTGAATGGAGTGCTGCAAGAACAGCTACAGGACTCTGGTAAATAAATAAGTAAATTCATAAACAGGAGTTTTATCTTTAGCCTTTCTCCTCTGCTTTTTATCTGGGACACCAATATCTCCCCCAAACAGTTTTTTTTAAAGCTCTTTATTGGAATATAATTGCTTTACACTGTTGTGCCAGTTTTTGCTATACAACAAAGTGAATCAGCTGTATTTATACATGTATCTCCATATCCCCTCCCTCCTGTGACTCCTTCCCACCCTCCCTATCCCAGCCCTCCAAGTCATCACCCATCATCGAGTTGATCTCCCTGTGTTATGCAGCAGCTTCCCACTAGCTATCTATTTTACTCTCCCAAATAGTTTTGCACTGAGTAGGAAAACAGACAAAAAAAAAGTGCTGGTAGCTGAAGACCTCTCCTTTCTCTCTCCCACTTACTCTTTATTACAGTCATCATGATGTCAACCCTACAAGTAAACCTAAAAAACAACCAAAAGATAGAAACATCTCAGAAGGAAAATGTGACAGTTTGGACACAAACCTAAGTGGTCTGGGAAACCCCTGCCTCAGACATCACCTTCAACCTGCAGCACAAGACTCCAAGACAGGAAAAGCTACATGACTATCTCAGTGCTAGAGATCAAGAGGGGTTCCAAGTGCTGTGTGACCTATATTCTCATTGTATCAAAGACCATGAGAGGTGGGCACACATCTGCCAATATCCCAGGTAGAAAAGATACCCGAAGCCTGTGGCGTCAGCTTGCCAGCTTCGTCCACTCCATCAGGAGAACCTGGTCTACTCAGCTGTGCTTGCCACACAGCCCGGGCTGCTCCGGCAGAGAAGACCATGTGGCCACTTCCTTGTGGATTTTTGTATCCCTATCCTCTTGCTCAGGCTACTCTTGATGTCCTTCATCTGGACACGGGTTATTTTTTCCCTTACAGCTTTAACTATGTCTATTCTACTTCTCAACACCCTGCTGTAGTGAATGATGTCCATTTCTGTAGCTCTTCTCCTCTCCTGATGAATTGTTAAATGGTCATTTCACTTCACTATAAGAACTACAGCAACTCTGTCCTTTACTATTCTATCAAAGGAAAATTACACACACACACACATACACACACACACAAACACACACACACACACATTTAGGAAGGCAGATGACCCTTGAGAAATGTTGTTCAGACTGGTTAAGAAACTAGGACAATAATTCAGAGCTTAACAATAATAACTTCCTTATTCATTCATTCCAGAACTATCTGTTGAGTGCTTTTGATGTGCCAGGCACTGTGATAAGTACATTTGTTAAACTTAATGGCTCCCAGAGTGTAGTAGCCTAGACATGGGGAACATTCCTGGTACACTGAAGGCCAGGCTTATAAAACACTACAAATTGATTAAGACATCTCACCCACATTTGGTTTGTCACAGCACAAAGACATTGGCCTTTAGCTCCTAAAAGGATTCAAGGTTTCACTGCTTTCAACACTCACCACCAGAAGATTCTCAGAAGCTGGAGGAGACTTTGGAGATCCAGCCTTCCACCCAGGGTAACATCCCCAACAATCAGCCACCATTCCCCAAACCCTCCTAGTAACAGAGAGGGACCTGGTTCTCTTGGTAGATGCTGAGCTGACACCTGTGTTCCTGAAACCTTCACCCATTGATCCTGTGTCTGCACTTTGAGCATCACAGAACATTATATGGCTTCCAGTAATGAAACACAAATACTGACCTAAATCTGCTCTTCAGTCCAAAATTCCTTAGAGAAAGCATGTATACTAATCAGCAGCATATGAAAGTATCTGATTCCCCTTACCTCCTTGTAGAATAAATCGGGAAGCTAAAAAAATTGCTACCCCAAAACTCACATTCACACAGGGAGATGTGATTGCTTATGGATTAAGAAGACTGTGGCTCAGGCTCAACTCTTGGCTTTGTTAGTTACAAACTATTTGGTCTGAGTTCAGTTACTTAATTTTCCTTCGCTTCAGTTTCTCCTCTGTTAAGTGGACTCACAACAGCAATCAACTGCTATGACTGTTGTGAGATTAAATGAGAAGATATATAGAAACCTCTCAACAAATGCCCAATACACGCAGAATATCCAACAAATGGTAGCTATTGTCAAAGCAATTTTTACTTTTGTAGAGCTGTTCTGTGTGCTCTTTTTTTTTTTTTTTTTATTTCCAAAAAAAGTTTACATTTTGGTATTACTAAGCCTGTTGTAAGGAAGAGAAAAGTGAAACTCCTAGGTTTAAGTGATTTACTTTAAGTCATGCTGATAGCAAGTGGCTCAACTTAGACAAGAAGTTAAGTTTTCTGAGTCCCACCCCAGTGCTTTTTTTCCATTGTACCACGTGAGATCTCAGAGCAAATGGGACTCAAAGTAAACCACTGACAAATGTTATTCTACATGGAGCTTGGTCCTGGGGCAGAATCTTCCTGGATACTACAAGCTATCAAATCTTAAACACTTGGCTAGAGCAGCATTTTAAAATTCATGTCCATGATTAGTGGAAGTATGCAAGTATTACTGAGAAGAGGTAAACTGCTGTAGTGAATAGTGGGTGATGGCCCTGCTTTATTGGCTAACAAATACAGGTCTTTGCATAGCTGTGACGATTCCCTCAAGGACTCTCAAAGATTAAGTAATTGTGGTTTTTAATTACTTCATTTGTCCCAGAGTAATAACTTTGTGCTTGATAAGAATTTATTACCTCAAAAGGCCAGACTTCTCTTTAGAATACTTGAAAACCAGAAGATTAACTGCAGAGAATTCTCACAGAGCCCTGTATCAGAGTCTAAGACTTGGCTTCATCTGACTGTCTGCAACTGCCAGTGCTGGACACCTCACACCAAACTACAAACAAGACAGGAACACAAACCCACCCATCAGCACAAAGACTACCTAAAGCCATATTAACCTCACAGATACCCTAAAACATACCTCCTGACATGGCTCTGCTCATCAGAGAGAAAAGACACAGAGCCACACACTGGAAAGCAGACACCAGACCCCCCCACCAGGAAGCCTACTCAAGATACTGGACAAACCCCACCACAGGGGACAGAGGGTAGAAACAAGAGGAATTACTACTAGGCAGCATAGGGAAAGGAGACAGCAAATCCTATAAATTAGACAAAATGAGAAAACAAAGAAACACCATGCAGGCAAAGGAGCAAGAAAAATACCCACAAGACCAAATAAATGAAGAGGAAATAGGAAGACTGCCTGAAAAAGAATTCAGAGTAATGATAGTAAAGATGATCCAAAATTTCGATAACAAAATAGAGAAAATACAAGAAACAGTTAATAAGGACTCAGAAGAACTAAAGAGCAAACAAACAGTAATGGACAACAAAATAACCAAAATTAAAAATACTCTAGATGGTATAAACAGCAGAATAATGGAGGCAGAAGAACGAATAAGTGAGTTGGAAGATAGAATGGGGGAAATAATTGCCACAGGACAGGAAAGAGAAAAAAGAATAAAAAGAATGGAAGACAGTCTCAGAGACCTTGGTGACAACATTAAGCACACCAACATTCGAATCATATGCATCCCAGATGAAGAAGAAAAAAAGAAAGGGCCTGAGAAAATATTTGAAGAGGTTATAGCAGAAAACTTCCCCAACATGGGAAAGGAAATAATCAAGTCCAAGAAGTGCAGAGAGTTCCATACAGAATAAACCCAAGGAGAAATACACCAAGGCACATATTAATCAAACTAATGACAATTAAACACAAAGAAAAAATATTAAAAGCCGCAAGAGAAAAGCAACAAATAACATGTAAGGGAAAACCCATAAGGATAACAGCTGATCTTTCTACAGAAACTCTACAGGCCAGAAGGGAATGGCAGGATATACTGAAAGTCCTGAGAGAGAAAAACCTACAGCCAAGAATACTCTACCCAGCAAGAATCTCATTCAGATTTGATGGAGAAATCAAAAGCTTTCCAGACAAGCAAAAGTTAAGAGAATTCAGCACCACCAAACCAGCCTTACAACAATTGCTAAAGGAAATTTTCTAAGTAGGAAACACAAGAGAAGGAAAAGACCTACAAAAACAAACCCAAAACAATTAAGAAAATGGTCATAGGAACACACATATCAATAATCACCTTAAATGTAAATGGATTAAATGCTCCAACCCAAAGACACAGACTGGCCGAATGGATACAAAAACAAGACCCTTCTATATGCTACCTACAAGAAACCCACTTCAGGCCAAGGAACACATATAGACTGAAAGTAAAGGGATGGAAAAAGATATTCCATGCAAATGGAAGTCAAAAGAAAGCTGGAGTAGCAATACTCATATCAGACAAATTAGACTTTAAAGTAAAGACTATTACAAGAGACAAAGAAGGACACTACATAATGATCAAGGGATCAATCCAAGAGGAACATATAACAATTGTAAATATCCATGCACTCAACATAGGAGCACCTCAATACATAAGGCAGATGCTAACAGCCATAAAAGGGGAAAACGACAGTAACACAATAATAGTAGGAGACTTTAACACCCCACTTACATCAATGGACAGATCATCCAAACAGAAAATAAATAAGGACCCACAAGCTTTAAGTGACACATTAGACCATCTCGACTTAATTGATATTTATAGGACATTCCATCCAAAAACTACAGAATACACTTTCTTCTCAAGTGCACACGGAACATTTTCCAAGATAGATCACATTTTGGGTCACAAATCAAGCCTCAGTAAGTTCAAAAAAGTTGAAATCATATCAAGCATCTTCTCTGACCACAACGCCATGAGACTAGATATCAATTACAGGAAAAAAAACTGTAAAAAATACAAACACAGGGAGGCTAAACAATATGCTATTAAACAACCAAGAAATCAGTAAAGAAATCAAAGAGGAAATCAAAAAATATCTAGAAACGAATGACAATGAAAATACAACAACCCAAAACCTATGGGACACAGCAAAAGCAGTTCTAAGAGGGAAGTTTATAGCAATACAGTCCTACCTTAAGAAACAAGAAAAATCTTGAATAAATAACCTAACCTTAACCTAAAACAATTTGGAAAGAAGAACAACAACAACAACAAAATCCCAAAGTGAGCAGGAGGAAAGAAATCATAAAGATCAGATCAGAAATAAATGAAAAAGAAAGGAAGGAAACAATAGCAAAGATCAATGAAACTAAAAGCTGGTTCTTTGAGAAGATAAACAAAATTGATAAACCATCAGCCAGACTCATCAGAAAAAAAAGGGAGAAGACACAAATCAACAGAATTAGAAATGAAAAAGGAGAAGTAACAACGGACACCACAGAAATACAAAAGATCATGAGAGACTACTACGAGCAGCTATATGCTAATAAATTGGATAACCTGGAAGAAATGGATACATTCTTAGAAAAATACAATCTTCCAAGACTGAACCAGGAAGAAATAGAAAATGTGAACAGACCCATCACAAGTACGGAAATTGAGACTGGGATTAAAAATCTCCCAACACACAAAAGCCCAGGGCCAGATGGCTTCACAGGCGAATTCTATCAAACATTTAGAGAAGAGCTAACACCTATCCTTCTCAAACGCTTCCAAAATTTAGCAGAAGGAGGAACACATCCAAACTCATTCTATGAGGCCACCATCACCCTGATATGAAAACCAGGCAAACATGTCACAAAAAAAGAAAATTACAGACCAATGTCAGTGATGAATATAGATGCAAAAATCCTCAACAAAATACTAGCTAACAGAATCCAGCAGCACATTAAAAAGATCATACACCATGAGCAAGTGGGGTTTATCCCTGGGATGCAAGGATTCTTCATTATATGCAAATCAATCAATGTGATACACCATATCAACAAACTGAAGGATAAAAACCATATGATCATTTCAATAGATGCAGAAAAAGCTTTTGACAAAGTTCAACATCCATTTATGATAAAAGCTCTCCAGAAAATGGGCATAGAAGGAAATTACCTCAACATCATAAAAGCCATATATGACAAACCAAAAGCCAACATTGTTCTCAATGGAGAAAAACTGGAAGAATTCCCTCTAAGAACAGGAACAAGACAAGGGTGTCCACTCTCACCACTGTTATTCAACATAGTTTTGGAAGTGTTAGCCACAGCAATCAGAGAAGAAAAAGAAATTAAAGGAATCCAAATTGGAAAAGAAGAAGTAAAATTATCACTCTTTGCAGATGACATGATACTATATATAGAAAACCCTAAAGACTCTACCAGAAAACTGCTAGCACTCATTGATGAGTTTAGTAAAGTAGCAGGATACAAAATTAATGCACAGAAATCTCTTGCATTCCTATACACTAACAACGGAAGAGCAGAAAGAGAAATTAAGGAAACTCTCCCATTCACCATTGCAACCAAAAGAATAAAATACCTAGGAATAAACCTGCCTAAGGAGGCAAAAGATCTGTATGCAGAAAACTTTAAGACACTGATGAAAGAAATCAAAGATGACATAAACAGATGGAGGGATATACCATGTTCCTGGATTGGAAGAATCAACATCGTGAAAATGACTGTACTACCCAAAACAATTTACAGATTTAATGCAATCCCGATCAGATTACCAATGGCATTTTTCACAGAACTAGAGCAAGAAATCTTACGATTTGTATGGAAACGCAAAAGACCCCGAATAGCCAAAGCAATCTTGAGAAGGAAAAATGGAGTTGGTGGAATCAGGCTTCCTGACTTCAAACTATACTACAAGGCCATAGTGATCAAGACAGTATGGTACTGGCATAAAAATAGAAAGGAAGATCAATGGAACAGAATAGAGAACTCAGAAGTAAGCCCAAACACATATGGGCACCTTATCTTTGACAAAGGAGGCACGAGTATACAATGGAAAAAAGACAGCCTCTTCAATAAGTGGTGCTGGGAAAATTGGACAGCAACATGTAAAAGAATGAAATTAGAACACTTCCTAACACCATACACAAAAATAAACTCCAAATGGATTAAAGACCTACATATAAGGCCAGACACTATCAAACTCCTAGAGGAAAACATAGGCAGAACACTCTTTGACATACATCAAAGCAACATCCTTTTTGACCCACCTCCTAGAATCATGGAAATAAAATCAAGAATAAACGAATGGGACCTCATGAAACTTAAAAGCTTTTGCACAGCAAAAGAAACCATAAACAAGACTAAAAGGCAACCCTCAGAATGGGAAAAAATAATTGCCTATGAAACAACGGACAAAGGATTAACCTCCAAAATATACAAGCAGCTCATGCAGCTTCATACCAAAAAAGCAAATAACCCAATCCACAAATGGGCAGAAGACCTAAATAGACATTTCTCCAAAGAAGACATACACATGGCCAACAAACACATGAAAAGATGCTCAACATCACTCATCATCAGAGAAATGCAAGTCAAAGCCACAATGAGGTATCACCTCACACCAATCAGAATGGCCATCATCACAAAGTCTGGAAACCACAAATGTTGGAGAGGGTGTGGAGAAAAGGGAACTCTCCTGCACTGTTGGTGGGACTGTAAGTTGGTACAGCCACTATGGAAAACAGTTTGGAGGTTCCTTAAAAAACTACAAATAGAACTACCATATGATCCAGTAATCCCACTCCTGGGCATATACCCAAAGAAAACCATAATCCCAAAAGAAACTTGTACCATAATGTTTATTGCAGCACTCTTTACAATAGCCAGGACATGGAAGCAACCTAAATGCCCATCAACAAATGAATGGATACAGAAGATGGGGCATATATATACAATGGAATATTACTCAGCTATAAAAAGGGATGAGATGGAGCTATATGTAATGAGGTGGATAGAACTACAATCTGTCATACAGAGTGAAGTAAGTCAGAAAGAGAAAGACAAATATTGTATGCTAACTCACATATACGAAATCTAAAAATGGTACTGATGAACTCAGTGACAAGAACAGGGAAGCAGATACAGGGAATGGACTGGAGAACTCGAGGTATGGGAGGGGGTGGGGGGTGAAGGGGAAACTGAGAAGAAGCGGGAGAGTAGTACAGACATATATATACTACCAACTGTAAAATAGTCAGTGGGAAGTTGTTGTATAACAAAGGGAGTCCAACTCGAGGATGGAAGATGCCTTAGAGGACTGGGGCAGGGAGGGTGGGGGGGAATCGAGGGGGGGGCGTCAAGGAAGGGAGGGAATATGGGGATATGTGTATAAAAACAGTTGATTGAACCTGGTGTACCCCCCCAAAAAATAAAATAAAATAATAATAAAAAAAAAAAAAAAAAACCATATGATAATCTCAATAGATGCAGAAAAAGCTTTTGACAAAATTCAACATCCATTTATGATGAAAGCTCTCCAGAAAATGGGCATAGAAGGAAATTACCTCAACGTAATAAAAGCCATATATGACAAATCAAAAGCCAACATTGTTCTAAGTGGTGAGAAACTGAAAGCATTCCTTCTAAGTACAGGAACAAGACAAGGGTGCCCACTCTCACCATTATTATTCAACATAGCTTTGGAAGTTTTAGCCACAGCAATCAGAGAAGAAAATGAAATAAAAGGAATCCAAATTGGAAAAGAAGAAGTAAAAGTGTCACTCTTTGCAGATGACATGATATTACACATAGAAAACCCTAAAGATGCTACCAGAAAACTGCTAGCACTAATCGATGAATTTAGTAAAGTAGCAGGATACAAAACTGATGTGCAGAAATCTCTTGCATTCCTATACACTAACAATGAAACAGAAGAAAGAGAATTTAAGGAAACTCTCCCATTTACCATTGCAAAAAAAAGAATAAAATACCTAGGAATAAACCTGCCTAAGGAGGCAAAAGACCTGTATGCAGAAAATTCTAAGACACTGATGAAAGAAATCAAAGACAATACAAACAGATGGAGAGACATACTATATTCTTGGATTGGAAGAATCAACATTGTGAAAATGACTGTACCACCCAAAACAATTTATAGATTCAATGCAATCAATCCCTATCAAATTACTAATGGCATTTTTCACAGAACTAGAACAAGAAATCTTACAATTTGTATGGAAATGCAAAAGAGCCCGAATAGCCAAAGCAATCTTGAGAAGGAAAGATGGAGTTGGTGGAATTAGGCTTCCTGACTTCAAACTATGCTACAAGGCCACAGTGATCAAGACAGTATGGTACTGGCACAAAAATAGAAAGGAAGATCAATGGAACAGAATAAAGAACTCAGAGGTAAACTCACACACATATGGGTACCTTATCTTTGACAAAGGAGGCATGAATATACAATGGAAAAAAGACAGCCTCTTCAATAAGTGGTGCTGGGAAAATTGGACAGCAACATACAAAAGAATGAAATTAGAACACTTCCTAACATCATACACAAAAATAAACTCAAAATGGATTAAAGAGCTAAATGTAAGGCCACACACTATAAAACTCCTAGAGGAAAACATAGGCAGAACTCTCTATGACATACATCAAAGCAAGATCCTTTTTGACCCACCTCCTAGAAAAATGGAAATAAAATCAAGAATAAACAAATGGGACCTCATGAAACTTAAAAGCTTTTGCACAGTGAAAGAAACCATAAGCAAGACAAGACAACCCTCGGAATGGGAGAAAATACTTGCCAACAAAGCAACGGACAAAGGATTAATCTCCAAAATATACAAGCAGCTCATGCAGCTTAATACCAAAAAAGCAAATAACCCAATCCACAAATGGGCAGAAGACCTAAATAGACATCTCTCCAAAGAAGACATACAGATGGCCAACACACACATGAAAAGATGCTTGACATCACTCATCATTAGAGAAATGCAAGTCAAAGCCACAGTGATGTATCACCTCACACTGGTCAGAATGGCCATCATCAAAAAATCTAGAAACAAGAAATGTTGGAGAGGGTGTGGAGAAAAGGGAACTCTCCTGCACTGTTGGTGGGAATGCAAGTTGGTACGGCCACTGTGGAAAACGGTTTGGAGGTTCCTTAAAAAACTACAAATAGAACTACCATATGATCCAGTAATCCCACTCCTGGGCATATACCCAGAGAAAACCATAATCCAAAAAGAAACATGTACCATAATGTTCATTGTAGCACTATGTACAATATCTAGGACATGGAAGCAACCTAAATGCCCATCAACAGATGAATGGATAGAGAAGATGTGGCACATATATACAATGGAATATTACTCAGCTATAAAAAGGAATGAAATGGAGCTATGTGTAATGAAGTGGATAGACCTAGAGTCTGTCATACAGAGTGAAGTAAGACAGAAAGAGAAAAACAAATACTATGTGCTAACTCATATATACGGAATCTAAAAAAAAAAAAGTTGTATTGATGAACCCAGTGACAGGGCAAGAATAAGGATGCAGATGCAGAGAATGGACTGGAGGACACAGGGTTGGGGAGGCGGGGGGCGAAGGGGAAGCTGGGACGAAGTGAGAGAGTAGCATAGACATATATACACTACCAACTGTAAAATAGACAGCTAGTGAGAAGTTGCTCTATAACAAAGGGAGATCAACTTGGTGATGGGTGATGCCTTAGAGGGCCAGGACAGGGAGAGTGGGAGGGAGTTGCGGGAGGGAGGGGATATGGGGATATATGTATAAATACAGCTGATTCACTTTGGTGTACCTCAAAAGCTGGTACAAGAGTGTAAAGCAATTATATTCCAATAAAGAGCTTAAAAAAAGAATTTATTACCTGTATTTTGTCTCCAACATCATAAATAATATAGGATTATGTGTAGGTTTGTGGTCTGGATTAATGACTTCTAAGGCTCCTCTCAACATGGGGGACTATAAAGAGCTTTGTAAAAATTTAGGAGAGGAATGATTCCATGAAAAGATGTTTAGTTAGCATTCCCCGACCCCATTTCTTCAAACTTGGGCAACTTTAATTTGATAATATGCATTTTTCCCCACAGGAATTTGGTCCTTTTCTCATTCAACAATTTCAATGTCTTTGCAATAATGATATAATCAATTATGAAATATTACTAAACTCTGCAACTAGATTTCACATTGGTGGTTTGATGAGTGCAAAATTGCAAAACAGAATAAAACACTAATAATGCTATGAAAGTAATTCAAAAATGAAATTAATCAGATTGAATACAAAATGGTTTTTAATGTATCTTGAATTCTGGCATTGGATGAAAAACCTGTAATGAGACTGTGATGGAAAGCCTAGACAGGGCTATGGAAGTGGCCTTCTAAGTTGGTCAGAGCTCTGAGACTTGAAGACTATTTCTCTGTTATGTTTACTACCTTGAAATCTGGGGATTTTTGTTTGCTTGCTTTCAGCTTATCTCGAATACAGTAAGTTCCCTACATATGTTCCAAGAGCATGTTCATAAATCCAATTTGTTCATAAGTCCAACAAAGTTAGCCTAGGGAACCAATTAACACAATCGGCTATATAGTACTGTACTGCAATAGGATTATAACACTTTTCACACAAACAATACATAAAAAACAAACACAGGAAGTAAAGAAAACATTTCAAATCTTACAGTACAGTACCTTGAAAAGTACAGTAGTACAGTACAACAGCTGGCATACAGGGGCTGGCATCGAGTGAACAGGCAAGAAGTTACTGACTGGAGGAGGGGGAGGAAGTGGGAGATGGTAGAGCTGAAGGATTGTCAGCAATAGGAGAAGGAGGGCGAGTTGCAATTTCACTCACTCCTGAAGTGGACGGCACAGGTTCTGGTTCCTTGCTGGATTCAATTATATCTACCCTCTTGAAAAAAATCATCCAGTGATGTCTGGGTAGTAGCTCTTTTTTTTCTCATCATAGATGACACAGTAGCACTGGATTGCACTCTGAACAGCTGCTGCAATCTTTGTAAAGCCATTCTACCTTTGGGTCCTCTGCCTTAAAAACCAAGAGTGCCTCCTCAAATAAAGAAAATCCCCTTGCCATTTCCTGCGTTGTGAATCTATTTGGTTCTTGTTACTTCTTCCTCTTGTCACTCCACTCTCTCAATTATATTCACTTTTGTTTCCATCATTATCCCTTGGTGCTTCTTAGCAGTACCAGCTACACCACTGCTGCTTGTATGCTTGCTTCTGGCCATCCTGGGCTTCAAATAAAGATACTGTACTACTGTACTCTATGCAGTACTGTACAGTAAAGTACACAAAAGCACAACCACTTGTAGAGGATGCACCACGTGGCAATGTACGCCAGACGTGATTACGTGATTGACGTGTGAAGGCACATTCGCATCTTTGAAAGTTCTCAACTTGAAGGTTCACATGTAGGGGACTTAACTGTACTGCTCTTAGACTTATCGGTCATAATTTCAGCTGCTTAAAAATGTTTAAGTTATTTTGATCAATTGTCTCAGGCTCACAAGAAGAAAACAAGTAAGGGAATGAAAAGAAGGGCCGGTTGGGAGAGAGAGAAGAAATGGGAACGATCGAGAAAGCAGAGGGCCCTGGGATCACCTGCACAGTCCTCCCAAAGGGAAGGAGGAATGTGGTGGGGAATGACGGCGGCTAAGGCAATTCTCTGCGCCAGCTCCCAGGGAGCACCACTGGCCCAAACAGCCAGCCTGTCTATTGCCCAAAGCCAGGTGGAGAACGGGCAAGTGGGGAGAGGTCTGTGTGGTGGGAAGGGAAGGAGACAAAGATATGATGTTGTCGGATAGGAAGTTCACAAATGAGGTGCTAACCCTAAGACAGGCTGTAGACTTAAAACTTTCCGACTCTCCTTGATGCTGCAGAAAATAAAATGGAAGAAAATACATTTTCTGAGAGTTTCAGTTTAACGGTAATACTTCTTTTGAGAGTGTTCATACAACTTTAGTGAAGAATTTAAGCCTGCTTTGTGATTCTTATCCTGAAACAGTCAGCTTAATCATTCGGAGAAAGATCGTCTGCCTCAGGGGTCTGGAAGCCAGTCTTCCATTTCAGGGGGCTTTGCAGGAAGCCAGGCTTGCAGTCGTCCTCACCTAGCAGGGTGAACTCAGTCAAAGCAGACGCAGCTCACACTGGGTGAAGTGCTGCAGAGGACTCCCACTTTGCATTCAAAAGGCAGATATAAGTTTTTAGACCACCTGTGTTTCCGTTTGCCCTTGCCACTTACACAGAAAATTAAGGGCTGACTTTAATCACATGGTTATTTTAATTTATTGCGAACACAGACTTACTCTCTTGAGAAAGCAACGTGCCAGAAGTTCAGGGTTTTCGGCGCATTTTTCCAATTCTTGTAGAAAAATCCTAGGGAAAGAAAACTATAATAATGCTTTGATTTTTACATGTATGGGGTTAACAAAACTTTTTGAAGTAAAAGCACATAAGGTTTTAAGAGGTGCCTAGAGAAACGCTGTTTTCCAGGCTTCACTGCTTTCGACTCATCTTCAACATGCTGATTTGGAAGAAAAAAATGTATTCTGTGACATGACTAGGATTCCCTGAAACCACTCATACCAGTTCTGGTAATTCTAAGCACTAGCCGCAGACAGACTGGATACGCTGATGATCCCTGCTACATGACAGCACTGTTAACAAGAACTGCTGTTGCTGCTGCTACTACTACGGTCATTGAGAGCTGACTATAAATCAAGCATAAGCTAAGTGCTTTGCAAACAATATCTCCTTTAATCCTCCACCAAACCTTCCAAGGCAGGGTTTCATAAGCGTGAAACCTGAGGGTCAAAGAGGCTACATAACTTCTCCAAAGAAAGTAGCAGAGACGGGATTTTCATTTCAGCTTTGTGTCTGACCAACGGACAAGAGATGTGGTTAAGAACCAACTGTGGTTAAAATCACCAAGCAGGCTCTTCCCTCCTATCCATTGGATGTGTGCTCCTGGGCCCATTAGAGTGAGCAAAGTTAGTAGACAAGCTGTGGTTTTGTCATCTGTAAAATCAAAGGGATGGAACATGATTTCCAAAGTCCCTTCCTTCTCTCATTCTCTAGAATCCAACACCCAAGCGGCCCTTGGCTAAAAGGACAATTGTCTGGCCAGTTAGCATTCTCTAACACCCTGGTTTCCAGTATTCCCCTATGATAATAGGTATGTGGACTTGTGTCTTGGTCAGCTTTGTATTCCCAGTGCTGAACACAGTGCCTGACACAGAACAGGTGCTCAGTAAATGCTGATGTGTGAATAGACAAACAAGGAAAGGAACCCACAAATGAATACACATCGATGCCTGACACTAGCACATGCTCCATTAATGTCTTTTCCCTTCTTCCTCAGGGACACTTCTCACCCCCTTCTCATCCCATCCCACCCCAATGCAATCCACTGACTCTGGACCACTTGCTTAAGCCTAAAAATGTCTAAGCACTTTCAGATCCAAATTTCATCTGATTTCTATCCTTCTCTTATTTTCCATTTTCCTGATAATCTGGATGATTATATACCTGTTGTGAAATTCGTAAAGTTCTCTAATATTCCCAAAGAGAAATTCCTTGTTATTCCGAAGAACATCTGGAATTAGATGCTTCAGCCAAATAAAATCCATTGGAATGATATATCCCTGCAGAGGTGGAAACAGGGTAGGTTTTACAAACAGAAACATATAAGAGGTGATCTGAATTAGCCACTCCAGGGACCAAAACTTTAATAATTGGGGAGTACAGCACACATGTTTCCTGAAAGCCATTCCAACAAATACTTTCTTTTGATATTATTTTCCTCATGTGTCTATCTTCAGAAGAAGATGGCTTAATGACAATGATAATAAGATGGCATTTTTATAAGAACAAATCTATTTCTAAAATTTGTCACATAAGTCAAATGTGAAAGGAAAAACCTTACCCATTATTTTATGACCTGATGCAATTACTATTGTGTTATTGTATTTCCTTCATGACTTTTAAAAAAAGCTTATTTTATATGGTTATAATCACAGTACACATATAATTTGTAGTCTGTTTTTACATATGTATTTTAGACTCTGCTTGTAAATTTCTACATATATTGGTTTTAATTTAATCTTACAAGCATTTATTTCAATGTTGCTGTATATTATTAAAAATATAACAGTGGTAACAGTTGAATAATACTTAATTTAGCATGTATATATGACTTTATCAACCATTCACTTTTTTTATTGGATATTTGGTTTTCTTCTGATGTTTTATCGTAAAAAATTTTTATTATAACTTTATGAATATAGTTTTTTTCTCAAGATTATTACCTTAGGAAAATAGAGAAAATATAAATTTTCACTCTTAAGCAAAAAAATGCTACTTAAAACAATGAGAAACAATTCTATTTATCAAAAACAAATTATCATATCCATTGTTGGCAAGCATATGGTGAACTTAGGTGGGCATTGCTAGAATCACGTGAATTGGTACAATCCTTTGGAAGTTATTTTGTTATATCAATCAATAGTCATAAGAATGTTCTTATTCCTACTGGAAAAAAACACTTGTAATATTATAAGACCTGAAACTTTGGTGGGAATTCTAGAGACACATGGCAACTATTTTGAGTTTCTTTCTGCAATGAAATCTTCCAGTTTGAATACATGCTTAGTGTTCCCTCTGCCCCAAATCTACTTACATCAATTATGTTCTTAATGTCTTTTATATAAGTCTCTTCCGTCTCAAGCAAGTCACGTATAATGTGCCTGAATCAGCAGCAGGTGGGAAGATGAAAGAGAGAGAGAGAAAGAGAGACACAGAGTGTGGGGGTGGGAAGCACTGTTTTAGAATTCGTTTAGAATAACGGTCATCCATACAGTTCCCCTTAGTGGCTCATCTACTTAGGTTGTGGTCAGTTCGTTCTGTTGTATTGAACACCCAAGGCCAACATCTCGCAAAAGCACACTCTGATCACACGGGCATGAGAAGAAATGGCAAAATTAAAGGACTCAAAATCCATTTGTGCAGCCAGAGAATGACCTGTTTGTGGGCCACAGCGTGGGGGTCAAGAGGACAGACGTTGGAGTCAGAAACACCAGGTTTGGATCCTTGGTCAGGAAGGTCTGCCTGATCCCTACATCACATGTGTGGTTTCCTAGATTTTCTCTCCAGCCTCCTGCTGTTTCATTGCTCACATCTAGATCTTTGACCTACATGGATGCATTTTGTTGTGCATGTGGTTGGATGGATGCCTGTCCTGCCCCTTCCTCTGGCATTCCTTGTTTCTGTGTGATTGAGTTCCTCAGTCAGAAGACATGAGCTCTGCCTGCTTCCTTTGAGGAAGGCAGGTGGGAGGTGTGGTATGCAGAATTCTAACATGGCCCCCAAGATTCCTGGCCCCTGGTGCACACACACTTCCTCCCAGTTAGTCAATCAAACACTAACTTAAGTGCTGCCGTGAAGGTATTTTGCCATCCTGTTTTGTTCCAAATCAGTTGACCTTAAGATAGGTAGATTACCAGGTTGGGCACATCCTAATCACATGGACTCTTTAGATCTGGGTCTTAAAGTCAGAGAGATTGGAAGCGTAAGAAGGATTTAGCACAAGGGAGATTCTCCTTTGCTGGGTTTGGAGATGGTGGGGGGCATGTGGCAAGGAATGCAGGCAGCCTCTAGGAGCCAACTGCCCCAAAGCTGACAGTCAGCAAGGAAAGGGAAACTTTAGTCTTGCAGTTGCAAGGAACTGAGTTCAGGCACAACCACATGAACTTAGAAGAGGATACCTTCTAAGAAGTGCAATTGGCCAACACCCGATTTTATCAGTGGGACTTGAGCAAAAAAACCAGTCTTGCTATGACCAGACTTCTGTCCCAGGGCAATTGTGGGCTGAGGTGCTAAGTGTGTGGTCATTTTTTGATGCAGCAATAGAAAACTAATAGAGAGATGAGGCCAGTCCCCACATCTATCTCCAGATAGACTGCTTTCTTTCTATCCTCAGGTTGTGTGGCCACACTTTCTTTTTAGGACTTTCTTTCAGGCCTCCAAGTGAATCAATTTGTACAAGTGTTCACATGTAGAATATATGCATTTATGGTTTCCTGTGAGCTGTCGGTGGGCTATCTATTAAACAATAGCCTACCCTAGAAAAGAGTTTCTTTTCCTCTCATAAGAATGGATATGACAAGGGACAAATAATCAAAGGACACAATATGGGAAATTCACACAAATACACAAATGGCTATTAGTCTTGTGAAAAAAATGCTCAATACATACAAATCCAACAAAAGCATATTAAAAAGAAGTAACAATTTTCAACTTCTATAGTATGGCAGACATTGCAAACTTCAAAGGAAGACTGGCAGATGAAGATATGGAAACATGCTAAGATAATATTGGTGAAATTATAAATTTGTGCAGGATAACTTCGAAATATCTCATCAAAATTTAAAGCACATGCTCCCTGACTCAGTAATTTCACCTGTAAGTATGTCCATTGTTTGTAATTTAGAATAACAGAACTTCAACAACAACCAGACATAAACTGGAAATTACTTACATTATGATACATACATATAACGAAATGCCACGCAGTTTTTAAACAGAATGAAGCTGACTGAATCATGCTAATATGGCACAGTCCAAGTATTTTAAATGAATTAAAAAAAAGATGTACACCACGTTTGCAGTGTATGAGTATGTAAAATTTACACTATGTGTAAAATGAGTATATATACATACATATATGTAAAATTGTAAACATTTAGAAAATTCATGCAAAGAAAATTAAAACATTGTTAACAAGGTGGGTGGGAGAGGGTAGGAGTGGGAGTTTGGGATTAGCAGATGCAAACTAGTATATATAAGATGGATAAACAGCAAGGTCCTACTGTATAGCACTAGGACCTTGGGGAACTATATTCAATATCTTGTGATAAACCATAATGGAAAAGAATATGAGAAAGAATGTGTGTGTGTGTGTGTGTGTGTGTATATATATATAAAACTGGGTTACTCTGCTGTATAGTAGTAATTACCACAACATTGTAATTCAACTATACTTCAATAAAAATAAATTTAAAAAAAACATTGTTAACAGTGATTGCTTTTAGAAAGTGATACTGAAGACTAGAAATAGAGAATTTTTACCTTTTATTCTGCAACTGTCTTCAATTTTTGATTTAAACAGAAACTTTAAACATTTACTGCTTTTATAATTTTAAAAAATAGTTTACATGACATTTTTAAATGAATGTTACTAGAGGTAATGACATATAAACCCCATCTGAGAGCTATAAATAAATCCTACAATTTACCTTTCTTATAGCTCAACAGTTATTCTTCCTTGAAGTGACAATTTTTATATCTATTTATAAATGCTCATTAGATGGATAAAGGATAGCCCTTGACCAGGGATACAATTTCAAGAAGTATAATCCTACCAAAAAAGTTACTTTAAGATCATATTTAGCAAAAGGTGTCTCTGAGTAAGTGGTTCCTTTGCTTTTTGTAAATCATCCTGAAGTGATGATCGTTGCTATGTCAGAAGGAAATATAGGCCTCAATACGAATCTGTTTCTATGAGCCATGACATTAAGTAGGACCACAGCAACAGTTAAGTGTTCATAGAAAACCAGAGTACAGCCAGCCCCTTGTGACCCCATGTAGCACTGGGCTTAAGCAACTTGGCAAGGCTGTTTAATAAGGTATTGATGATTAAATGAAGTCCCAAGGCAGAAATAACTAGGTGGTGGGCAGAATCTTTTCATCCAACAGTTACATTAGAACTTAGAGACCCCGGGAGTCTTTAGGAATCAGACACAAGAAAACCTGACAACTCAGAAGAAAACAAGTCCCTTGTCAGGTCATATTCCAGTTCCAACTGCTTCATTTTACTCATTTGAGTGCAATGGATAAAACCCCAACAATAGGAAGTCCCCTGAACACTGGTAGTCTTCATTTCAGTTCAGATTTAAAAAAAAAAGTTCTCACACCATTGTTAGCCATTCTTTTCCCTTCTTCTCCTTTGTTTTCCTTTCAAATAACTTTATAAAATAGGAGAAAATGGATGATTCCAGCTGATGATTACCTGCTTTATTATTCCAAAGCACATAACTTTGTTCACAGAAAAAACTCAAGGATTTAATATCTAAAGTCATCAGGTATACATAAAGTAGATGAAAAACAGAAAACATTGTGAATACTCAAGTAATCTTAGAACCTTAAACATCTAGAGCAATTCCTGCCCTGGTGGCTATCTACCCAGAGGTGGAGCACTGTAATTAGAACGGGGTTGACACGCCAGATCAGCCTGCACAAAGGTATTCAACACTAAATGTACGCCCTGGCTTTGTTTTACACGTAAAAGTGTATTTCCCCCCACCCATACCCCCAGGTCATTAAGGAGGAAATGGAGGCATAATGTGTTTTAAGGGACTGTTCCTTCTCTGAAGGTAGCATAAAAAAAGAGCTTTGGATAATCTGGTTCCATCCTATATGACATCTCATGTTTGTTTACGATGATACCATACCCGAGAGGCAAGAAAGGAAAGGCTTTTAAAAAAAATGAATGTAGCCCTATTTTGCCAGCAAGATCATTAATGTAGTATGCACATGTTAGGATTTCCTAATAAGTTTCTTCTTTGTCCATGCACCTTAATCTGTTTTCCCCTTTAACCCTTGCCCCTCACCCCCTGCCCAATTTCCCAGCTCTCCAATAGAAGAGTATCCTTTTGGGAACCAGCCTGTTCAAAGTGTATTTTTGCTCATTAATTGTCAATACAATTTGCCATCAAGAGAGTTCATTTACTCCTCACATTCTAGCATATCACACACATCAGAAAGTATTATAGATTTTCCCTTTAAAAAACCTAGTTTTCATCTAATACCCTCTTTGCCAAATTGAAATGTCTATTCTTATCCTGTTCAAACTCTAGAGCATCTGACGTAATGGATACTCACCTTCTTAAACCTTTCTCTTCTTTTGGTTTCTCTTTATTATTCCATCTTCTTTCACCACCCACCTCTCTATTTCTTCTCTATTTCTTCCTCGCTTCATCTGCCTCCTCGCTTCTAATGTTGCTGCTCCCCCAAGGTCTGAACTTGGGTTTCCAGACTTTCTTCCCTCCTCTTCCCTCATGCTGTTGACTCTCCCACATCTTTATCTTCCTGCCAGACTTTTGGTCATGATCAAGCCCACGTTGCCAATGGTCTACATACATCTTCACCTTGATGCCTCCCAGACACCTCGTCACCTCAGGTTGAAACAGAACTCATCAGACAGAAATAGCATGCATATCGGTGGAAAGGTCACATGCTAGGGTCCCTAAAACACATTGCAAACTCCTCCCTGCAAGCATGGCTTACATTCAATCTGTCACCAAGCCTCGTCTTTTTATCTTTGAACACACCTTTTGGAGTCCCTGCTTATTCCCCATTTCCAATGCCACCAATACACAGCAAACTCCCCAGTCTTCTCATCTTGAATACTTTGGTATACTCCTAACAGCTCACTCTTGCCTCTGAGATCTCACTCGCATCAATCTATTTTACACACCACCAGTCTATGCCCTCCTTAAAGCTCCAAGTCCATCATGCCATCATTCCCGCTACTCAAAAACTTAAAATAGCTTTCAATTGCTCACAGCTGCCAATGCTCCTCCCAGGATTTCAAGACTCTCCATTCATGCGAAAAGAATCTTCTTAGGGGCCTTGCTCAAAAGGTAAATACAGACCCACAGATTCAGAATGGGGAGCAATGGGTGAAATATAGAGGTAGAATCTGCAATTTTCACAAGCACCCCATATGATTCTAATGCAGATATTCCCCTATTTTACTAAATAACACTGATCTGATCCACTCCTTTTAGCTATCTACCCTCCTTTAGTCAGACCAGTGGTATTATTATTTTATACTTCCTTTCAAATTCTAATCATTCTTGAAAGTCCCAGTTCTCCCTTTTCCATGAAAACTCTTTCCAACAGCTTCAGGTGAAATTAGTACCACAGCCTTGTCCTTGCTTTCCAGACAAAAGTCATTAGATCCACTTACCAAGCGTGTATTAGGTCCCTGCTATGAGCCAGGCACCATGATAGGCAATTGGGATAGAGAAATGTACCATAATGCCAGGCCCCACGCAGTTCATAGTCTAATGGCAGAGACAAGAAAATCAATGACTCCAGTGTGGAGTGATAGGTACCAGGTAGCCAGAGGAGTCAGGAACGCAGAAGGGAGGAGACACTGCCAATTTTGAGTGAAGTGGTGTGAAGCTTAAGCAGAGTTTTTAAAAAAGCAAGCAAGGGGACAAGGACAGGGAACTGTGTCTCAGGCCGAGGGTGACAGTGTGGAAGAGGGAGCAGAAGTAAGAGATGTATGCTCTACCAGTACTTGTAAATTCTTCAGTGGGGCTGGGCCAAGAGTCTAGTACATTCATCAAATGCTAGAAGCAGATGTAGCGTTAAAGGCCATCAGTTAATCCTTATGTTACTGATGGAAAAAGAAAGTCACAGAGCCATTCACTGACTTGCCCAAGGTCTCTGCCTTTGGCAAAGTCAGTGTTCTTCCCACTACATTACGTTGCCCATCTTGGCCTATGTTTGGGGTGCATCTAAAGTCCTATTTACTGATTATGAAATAAAACACAAATTAAAATGAAACTAGCATGGTGATATAAAAATACTGGATTTCAGGAAAATAGGTTTCCAAGTCTATTTCTACTTCTAGTATGCAGCGCAACTTTGAGCAAGCCATTTTCTTCTCAGGGTCTCCATTTCTTCATGTGTCAAAAGGCTGAATTAGATCATTTTGAGTATCCCTACTGGCTCTCAAAGGTCATTCTCTAAATATACTCTCATTTTTAATAAAATGTATTATGTGGTCTTTGGTCTCATCACATCTTGCTTCTCGTTTCTCACAAGAAAAGAAGCAAAGGTCATAAGACTTCCTGTCCACGTACAGCCTCAAGTAACTAAACAGTTAATGCGTGTCTGCATGTACAATAGGACGGCAAGGGGAAGGAATCAGTGCAGGCTGGAGAGGTCTTGCAGGAGGTGAGATCTGAACTGCCCTCTGTAAGAGGTGAGGACTTGCAGCAAGACAGGAGGGTGCTCCAGAAAGAAGGAAACAGGAGCAGAGGCTAGGAGTCCTGGCTACACACAGGGCCTTGTGGGAACCGGGCTGCTGGGGCAGGGTCTGGTGGGAAGCACGGGAGGCAGGGGGAGCCCGGATGGAGGAGACGGTTGTCATGCCAGGCTGCGGTGAGACTCCATGCAGGAGCTGAGGGGAAGCTGCAGGAGACTGAGTTGGCCAACTGGGAAGAGAAGTGTCCAGGAGCCTGTTTCATTCAGCAGAGAATAGGTCCTGAGGGTTCAGACTTACGAAAACATGTTCTTAGCGTTACATCCTTCTTCTGTTTTGATTAGATGTTCCCTAATTGCTTAATAAATTCCCAGAGCTATAAATGGTAACAACACGAAACACTATGGACTCATGCAACGACCGTGCTGAAATCAGTGATATTTTAAGCATTAATAAAAGGTCTGATGAATGTAAACTGTTCTCTGCCTCCTGGAAGGCTAACAGTTGAAAGTTTTGCTCAGTTGCTCACGTGCCATCTGTTCCCTCTTCTCCTCTTTTATATCTCAGTTTCTATATTTTGTCTGACGTTAATTGGATTTGATCTCATTACTCTGATGTGTTTAGGGTAAACTACCTCAGATTCTTTTTAGAGAAGGATGGGGCATAAATAAATTATTAATAAAGTTTATCTGGATGGATGCTCACTCTTCAATATCAC
Organism: Hippopotamus amphibius kiboko; assembly: GCF_030028045.1. Lineage (NCBI taxonomy): Eukaryota > Metazoa > Chordata > Mammalia > Artiodactyla > Hippopotamidae > Hippopotamus > Hippopotamus amphibius. Next base: position 158,440,198 of record NC_080191.1, read on the forward strand.
ATAATAAATGACAAAGTAATTTCATGCACACTGTACTTTTTAAAAGAGGGATTGATTATAACACAATCCCATTAATCCTAATTCAAGTTAACAATCCTGCATTTGTATAGCATTTTAGGGATTATAATCTTTTATTTTTATTTATTTATTTTTGGGGCCCGTGCCACTCAGTTTGCAGGATCTTAGTTCTCCAACCAGGGATTGAACCCGGGTCCTCGGCAGTGAAAGTGTGGAGTCCTAACCACTGGATTACCAGCGAATGCCTCCAATTTTTTTTAAATTGCGGTAAAATATACATAACATAAAATTTACCATGTAAACAAATTTTAAGTGTACCATTCAGTGGTATTAAAATACATTCACAATGTTGTACAACCATCACCAGAACTTTGCTATCAACCCAAACTGAAACTCTGTACCCATTAAACACTAACTCGACATTCCTTCCTCCCCAGGCCCTGGTAAATTCCACTCCACTTTCTGTCTCTATGATTTTGCCTAGATACCTCCAATAAGTGGAATCATACAATATTTGTCCTTTTGTGTCTGGCTTCTTTCACTTAACATAATGTTTTCAAAGTTCATCCATGACGTAGCATGTGTCAGATTTCATTCCTGTTTAAGGCTAAATATCTTCCATTGTTTGTATAGTCCATATTTCATCTATCCATTCACTTGTTGATGGCCACATGGGTTGTTTCCACCTTTTGGTTATTGTAAATAATGTGAATATTGGTTTGCAAATCTTTGGTGAGTCATTGCTTTTATTTCCCTTAGGTATATACCCAGAAGGAGAATTGCTACATCATATGGTAATTCCATTTTTAACTTTTTGAGGAACCACTATACTGTGTACCATTTTATGTTCCCACCAGCAAGGCACCAGTGTTTCAATTTTTCCACATCCTCATCAACATGTGTTTGTTTCCATTTTTAAAATAATAGCTAACCTTATGAGGTGAAGCTATTTTTTTTAATGTGCACATCATCTGGCTTGACAAAAAGCTCCTCCAGGACAGATGTCTTATCATCCATCCTTTTTCCTCATGTCTTACAAGTAGGTAAATTCTCAAAAAATGTCTATGGAATGGATAAATGGTAGATTTAAGGAACAGACACCAATTCTGTAAGCAGAAGTGGGCACTAATTATTATTATCATTTCTCAGAAGAGGAAATTGGGACTCAGCATTAAGTGACTTGATTGAGGTCAAACTGCTGACTTGGTGCTGCCAGAAAGAGGTTAGGTCCAGGTCTTCTAGCTCTACAACTACATATGGGGGAACTGATGTGCCAAGGGTGAATGTCAGTCCACTGAAATAGTACCCAATATTCTGAGTCTGCAGCATGGCTCCACAAGGGACAGGGCCTGCACAGTAAGGTAAGCAGGTTAGAGGAAAAGGGGTGGTTCAGGCCATCATCCATCTATGCCTAAGATTCAAGGAACCTGGCTCAGATCTCAGAGCCATGGTGTATTTGCACATGTGCAATCGAAACATAACAAGACTTCACAGGAGAGATTTCTGGTACCAAGGAGACTCCTGGAATACTGCTGATAGGGAAATCATTACTATCTAAATTCATGCGAAAGGGTAGTACTGGTACTAACTCCAAAGGCAGTATCCAAGTAACCTGATAATCTTCCTGTAAAGAAAAAAAATTGTGAAACAGTTAATAAGCTTCTGCCTCATGCAAAGGGAAATCTGTTGCAAAAAGGAAATTCCCAAAGATTAAAAAAAGTGTGTAAAGTAGTCAAAGATAAAAAATCGCTGAAAAGACACTGCTTTCTCTACTCTGTGTACCTTTATAAACTTTTTTAAAAAATAAATTTATTTATTTATTTATTTATATTTATTGGCTGCATGGGGTCTTCGTTGCTGCATGCGGGCTTTCTATAGTTGCGGACAGCGGGGGCTACTCTTCCTTGCGGTGTGCTGGGTTCTCACTGTGGTGGCTTCTCTTGTTGTGGAGCACAGGCTTTAGGTGCGTGGGCTTCAGTAGTTGCAGAGCATGGGCTCAGTAGTTGTGGCGCATGGGTCTAGTTGCGCCGCGGCACGTGGGATCTTCCGGGACCAGGGATTGAATCCGTGTCCCCTGCACTGGCAGGCGGATTCTTACCCACTGCGCTACCAGGGAAGCCCTACCCTGTGTACCTTTTTGCAAACCTATTTGTATTTTTATCTGCCTAGCAGATTTCCTATTACTCTATTAATCCCTTTCCTCCCAAGAGGGTTTGCTTGTTTGTTTATTATGCTAGAAACATATTTCTCAGAGATATTGCTCTTTCTAGGATTCCTTAGCCCTAATCTGCAGGATCAAATAGGTGTTAATATTGGGCTTTATGACATTAGACCATAAGACCAACCAAGACTGATTCATGAAATGTATATTTTTTCAGAGCACATGATTTATCAAGAACTTTAGAATTGGCTTTTGAAAAGTGCTGTTATAAGAAAAATCTCACTATAGCTATTTTTAATTCCTAACTAATCATCCATATTTTAAGTAATACTCAAGGTAAATCTCAGGCAGGCCTATAACTGCCTTTTAGAATTAATTTGAGTAGGATGTGAACCATGTACGCTCCACAAAGCAGGCAACAAGTGCTTAATAATTATTAACTATTAAGAAAAGGGTAAGGGACCTCCCTGGTGGTCCAGTGATAGAGAAGCCTCCTTCCAATGCAGGGGATGCAGGTTCGATCTCTGGTCAGGGAACTAAGATCCCACATGCTGAGGGGCAACTAAGCCCACGTGCCACAACTACTGAGTTCACATGCCTCAATGAGAGACAGAAAACCTGCACACCACAACTAGAGAGAAGCTGGAGTGCTGCAATGAAGAGACTGTGTGCCGCAACTAAGACCCGATGCAGCCAAAAAACTAAAGAAAAAAAATGTTTAACACTCAAAAAAAAAAAAAAAAAAGAAAAGAAAAAAGAAAAAAAAGAAAAGAAAAAGAAAAGGGTAATAGAGAATTATATTGTAGTTGTCCCTTAAATATTAGCACAATCAAACTTAAGTGCAAAATTTCCAACACAAATGATTGCATCTGGGCCAGGCACATAGTCCCCATGTCATAGTCAATAACTGTTTTCTGAACATCTCCACGTGCTGTAATTTTCTTCTTTTCCTCTGTACCAGCCCTCACAGGATCCAAATAGTTTTTCTCAGTTTGGATAACTGTGGTCAGGCTGGTGCCAATTGTCTTTTAAAATATAAGGATTAATCAGGTAGCATTCAAGATTGTCCCTACACAAGTACCATTCATTCACTCAATTTGGATATGCAGCCCCTTGAAACCTGCACAGAATGCCATATGGCCTTGGCAGTGAAGTAAATGTATGATCTGCAGGTAGAGAGGGGAGAACCAATGCTGAGGGAACCAATGGCAGGGAGTCAGTACCCGGTTACTGTCACAAGGGCTGTTTGAGCATTTGCAACACGAGAGAAAACCTGTGCCAGCCTCACTCCCATCTGCCAATCCTCTCCCCCGAATCCCTCCCCCTAGTGAGACCCACTCAATCCACAGTACAGCTCTACTGCACCAAGGAGGGTCCTAGCAAACAGGGCCTGCCCCAGCAAGACTGTCTCTGTCCCTGTGGGACCCCTCCTGAGGGTTATAGGGGCACATGAGAGATGTCTTTAGGTATTGATGTGGAAGGAGATGGTGAGTTAAGGAGGTCCCTCCCCCATGCAGAAGTGGAAAGAAAGGAACAAAATGGGTTCTTAGAATGACCTGTGGGTGAGTACCTCTTTGTGCTGTCAGTTCCCTTCATCCTCCAGCTCTGAGTGTACCTAGTATGGTTTAATCCAACTGCCAAGATCCCAGAATTGAGGGAAGCTAGTGAATGGTGCCAAACCACAGGAGCAGAAGCAAAAGCTGTAGGAAAGGGGCTAGTGTGTCTCCAGTGTCAGCATTTGGGCCTTGTTGGCATTGAGGGAGAAGTACACTGGGGCCATTGTACTGTAGATGAGGCTTCTTGGACGGAAAGGTTGAACTTTTGATGAATGTGGGAAGCGTTCAGCAAAAGTTCAATTCAACCAGCCATTAATTCATATTCACTGCATGCAAGGCATTGTGGGAGGGTTCTGCAAGGGAACTGGAGATGAGCAGAATGTGGTCTCGACCCTCAAGAGGTCTGAGGACTCTCAAAAGAGTAGGGAAAACAGATCCATAGATATTTATACATGGACAAAATGCCACTGACTGCTACTGACATGTAACAAACACCCTGGGCTGGGTCCACTGGTGAGAAGGATTCTGGCCCTTGGGGTCATCCAACACCCATCCATTCACCACTTCACAAAAACATAGTTGAATATGCCATTTTAGACCTGCTAAGCTTAAGATGGATGTGACACATTTAAGGGAAGACATTTATGTTTGGAGCTCAGAATTTAGACTAGAAATATAAATCAGGGATTAAAGGAAATGGATAAGACCACCAAGGAGCAAGAGTGGTGAGAAAAGAATGCCCAGAAGCATATGCGTGGGGGTAGGAGGGGCTGGTAGGCAGTAAAGGAGGAGGAGGCAGCCAAGGAGATGTTGCACTGTTTTAACTGCTGATGCTGTATTAACAGACAATGTGTCTCTAGAGATGCGAAACACAGTAGATCCTTTTATAGCAATGATGATGATGGGGTACGGCATGAAGACCAGCTCACCAAGCAAGAGGAGCTTTCTGTAGCCCACAGTGGGCATGGGGATGACAGCTGCCCATCCAGCCCATGAGGCCCCGTGCTCAGCACTTCATGCACGTTACTGCTTCTGTCGTCAGTCCTCCCTGCACCCCTCCAGGCAGGAATTACCATGGGGCACAGAGAAATTGGGTCGCTTGCCCAGATCTCGTGGCCAGCAGGAATTAAGTCAGGATTCCACCCCACCTCTCTAGCAGCCCAGGCCTTGCATGAATGCTTACTGGTTTCAGAACCCACAAACTGTGGTGGGCCTGAATTCATGGCACAGGGCCTGTACGGGGTCTGTGAGGAAACCTCCTACCTTCTACTGAAAGAGGAACCTAAGCTGAACAAGTCAAGCCTGGCACTATGTTGATATGCTTCAACTGTGTTAGGCTCTAAGCAGTCAGTTATTAAATCCGTTTCTCCTTTTATGACTTCAGTAACACTTCTCTCTTTGGGTCTCTTCTGCTCCCACCATCTCCCAGTTTCTCTTGACTCGTTTCAGTCTTCTATTCCCACAACTAATAATATGAAAGTGAGTCAAAAATTACCTACACTTTGGTTATATTAAAACTTCTACAAATTCTACCGCCAGAGTGTGGATAATTTTTGACTCACCCTTGTACATGCCATATTCTCTGGTCCTCTCTCCTATATCTACTTCTCCCTCTACTCTTTCTCTGCCTTATCGTCTCCCTTCTAAATCTAACATGCAAATTGCAATCCTCTCATTTTTCAAGTTTACCACCTTGATGCTACAGGTTTCTTTTTCCAGCACTTTTCTAAATTCTCTAGTGCTCTGTGGAGCAAATCCCTGACGATGAGATTGAAAGTCATTTTTAAATTTTGTAGTGGTCTCTGTTCACAAGCAGCAACTGTGGACACTGAGGGCAAGGTGACACTGTCCCCCTTTGTGATGGTCAAATCAGCTTCACTACTATCGGTTAATTTTATCTCCAACTAATTTCAAGCACACCCTCTCAATGAAATAAACTGAGTACTTTGATCTATACCATCAAGTTCATCATCCTCTTCTCCTTCTGGGGTGGGATGGGGAGCCACCCTGCTGTAGGAAATCCTCCCAGATGGGCAAAGGGGCCTTCCCTGTGCATGTGTGTGCACCTGGGCAGGCATTCTGGACCACTCTGCTCATACCCATCTCTCACTCACACGCTCTCCCCTCCTCTCACCAAAAACCCCACATCCTCTCACCAATCTCCTGACTTACTTTTGAATCATTTGTCTGGGTTATCTATCTCCATATAGGCTGATGTGAATATGTGATTTTTATATGTATTTATCAACATTTGGGTAGTTTGTATTTTTTGTGGGTACAGTCATATGTTCGAGTATGTGAAATACACGTGCTGACACCTGCACCTATGTGGACCCAACTGGAATATAATCGCAACTGAACATTTGTACATAAATATAATGTACGCATATGATACCTGGCAGGGGTGGGGTGGGGGGAGATGTCTGTGGGTTTACCATTAGGGTTTTATTTTGCATAGGTAAAAGGAGGTGATTTGCACTGTACTAACGATAAACTAGCTTATTTATGAGTCACTGTCAGTGACTCCCTTACAAATTACATTACCTAAATATTTCCGTCTGTGGTCTGACATGCCATGCGTCTGAGCTGATAACAGCAGTACCAAGCCATGCTCTCTATAGGTAATATACAAAAGAAAATAATTGTATCGTTGAACATGTGCTAAGGAGCTTAAAGAAAGCAATTACAAAACCTATTAAAAATTTAGTTAGAAATAACAAGTACAGTGTTGTATTCACAGTTTCAAAATGATTGTCATCTACTTTTAAGTCATTACCTGTCATTCCTTTTACAATAACAAATCCAAAGCTTTTATTTTAGTGAAGTAATGGGTTAATCTTTTGTTTTCTGTCATGCTCTCAAATATATACAATTACAAAATAACACCTGTCAAATGATAACGTTTGTTCTACAAGGAGGATCTAGAACAACATTTGGAGAACAAGAAACCAAACCCATAAAGGATTTATTTATAATCTCTTCCCTTCAGTGGAAATTTATATTCTCCTGATTTTGTCTATTACGTGTATTAAATATTTTGAATGGGGAAAACACCTCAAAGTGTACATTCTTGTGGATCCTGGCTCACAGCTGATGATCTGAGTAAATGATCTCAATGAGGTGTGGAGAATCACTTCCTGGAGTTGCCATGCAGACTCGGGAGGGACCCATCTCCTTCACCAACACGCCGGGGTGGTGGCGAAGGGTCAGGCCAGGCTGGGCTGTGGACAAGAGGTGCGGGAAACGCAGCACGCCTCACGCTGGCCGCGCCGCAGGCAAATCCCAGGGCTGCCGCGCCCGCGCCCTCCGACGGGAGCCCCTGATTGGGTCCCCCGCGATCTGCCTGCTCCAGCCCGCTCCCCTCCCGGGAAGCGAACCCAGCCGAGAGCCGGCTGGCCAGGCCCTGCTCAAGATTTAAAACGGGTAAGTTTTGTTCCGGAGATCAATGACTTCAGCTCTGATGCTGGGAGGAGAGCCGACCTGCGATTTGGGAGTTTAAGGGGCTGGTCTTGGACTTGGTGAGTTTTGCTTTAAGCTCCCTTTTGAAATTAAGCTGGGCTTGAAAGTAAACTCATTGAAAGGCGGGGTGAGTCTCTCCCCGCCGTCCCATTGCATTCTTAACACAAACCGCTGTCGTGAAGCTGTATGCTGTAGAGTTTCCTTCTTTTATCACTGAGGCCCCCAGAAGCTCGAGGTGTAAGTGGTGTGTGATAAGAGACCTTTTAAAGTCTAGCCTGCCCTTAGAATTCTTGCTCTGAAAAGGAAAATAAGGTGCTCAGAGAACTGCAATTCAGTCAAAACCTACCTCCCGTAGATGAGAAAACCATTGCGTGTCCTGAACGAATAGATCGCTTGTCTAACAAATTCTACCTCCTGATGCAAAGTGTATGGAGACCAGTTGTTTCATATGGAATTAATACAACCGTGCTGTTTTAAAAAATGCTCTGCATCCCACCGCATCCTAGCAGGGGCCTGGGCCCCTGGTGGGTGGAAATGTGGTCTTCTCTTCCGGATCACTAAATGGGGGAAGTTCTAGCCCGCTCGGCGGGGATAACTCTCAACTCCCCGTCTGGTTTGTTCTTTGTGAGGGGAGACGGGCTCCCTCGGTCCGCAGCGGAGGGCTCCTGGCGGCCCGGCCTCCGCCCCGCCCCTGCCCTGCCGGGCCGCCTCGTCGCGCCTCCGCGCCGGAGCTGCTCCCAGGCTGCGGGAACCGAGACACGGAGTCTGTTCGGCTTCCTCTGGACCAGGCGAGGTCTCCAGGGCCGAGAGGGAAAGAGAGTCCCGAGGAGGTGAAGGCACGCGCGTTCGCACGGTGGCTCAGGTTGGGGAGTGCGCGCTGGGGTCGGAGAGGCAGGGCTGGAGCAGACACGGGGCTCGGCCCGGGCTCGCCGCCCTGGTCCGGAGCGCGCGCGGCCCGGCGTCTGGAAGCTGGGGCCGCCCTGCCCGCTGCGGGGCAGGGCGGCCCGCCGCCCGAGAGCGCGGTGGGGAAGGAGGCGCGTTCCCTCCCCGGAGCGCCTTTGTTCGCTCGGGCCTGCGGACGGGCGTTTGGCGACCGTGACCCTGGGCCGAGCCGCCGCTCAGGTACAGCAGGTAGGCTGGGGGGCCCGGGGCTCCGGCGGGGTGAAGTTTCCCGGGGCCGGGCGGGGTCCCTTTTCCTGGGAGCTCCTGCGAGGCGGCCGCCGCGCCGCGATGCCGAAACCAGCCGGAGCCGGGAGGAGCACGCCGCTCCCTGCGGGCCTCCGTTTCCGGCTAGGGCCCCCCAACCTCACTGCCACACCTAGGCTACGGGGTGAACTCGGGTAGAAATTGTGCCGTGTTGGAAGTCAGGAAACTGCCAGACTGGGGAAGCTTTCGGTGAGTTACTTGCTGGGGAAATGGAGACAAGGAAGTCGGCAGGCGGGGAACCTGGAACACGAGACCTGTTTCTAAGCGGGGAGGTCTTTGCCACGCTTTTCTTTGACTCTGTCGAATTTTATTTTACAACCTGAAGAGACAGAGTCAATTGCTTACTCAGATACCACTTTGGTAGGTCCAGAGTAGCAACTTTTCATCCGACTCTGACCACACACCCTACATTCTTCTTTCCCAGTGTTGGTTTTTGTAGGTCATGTTAAAGGGACACCAAAGTTGTAACCGCTTGGTGGATGGTGATGGCTTGGAGCTAATATTTAGGGTAATTCTCTGATGAAAGTACATCCATTAGAACTGGATTTGTCCTCTGTGCCTTTATTTTGGAAAACTTTGCCTGGTCCCTATGGGGGAAGGAAGAAGGATGTGAGAAGCTGAAACTGACCCAGAAAAGGATGATTGAAGGTAGTCGTGTTAAGTGGTGGCGCTGAAAAGATCCCATCCTGAACTTTCTCAAAGGGGCATTGGTGATTCTCACCTGAGGTTTTAACTTTCTCAAAAGAAACTTGTGGTAGATTTTATATCTTGTCACGGGGCAGGGGGGAGCTGCTTTTTGGAGTCAACTCTCTTTTTTTTTTAAAGAAGATAAATTCAACACCTGAAATGTTTCCATTAAATACCTAAAATGATTCTGCCTTCTCCTGCTCCTTCTTTCTCTCCCAGTGCCTTTCCCGCAGGCCATTCAGAGGGTGTTTACTGAGCACCCTCTGAGGATGCAGGTGACTCAGCCTGACTAATCTCAGCCCTCCAGGGGCTCCCCGTGACACCTGAAGATGGGAATGAGTGTTATGACAGGAAGAGTCCAAGCTGAAGCTCAGAGAGACTGTTTCTGAGGAAGTGAGAAATGAGGGATAAGGAGGCATAGATCATATTGCACCTATAAATGCTGTTGACCATACACACATACACAAACACAAACTGTCAGTAGGTGGAAAAGAATTTTCAAAATAAAGTGCAGGCTTTAGCAAGGAAAAATGTCACACTATATTTCACTAAAATAGATCAAATTTCCCTTTTATAAAAGACTGATTCAAATGATATTGTAAGAAAAGGAAATAACTTTTCTAATTCTCAAATATAGAACAGCTTGAATAATAACTCATGGGTTTTGAAATGGGTCATCTTTTAAAATGGGTCACTTTGGCTAGAATCATTGCACTCAGTGACTTTCAAATTGTCAAGGTAGAGTTCTTTCTGAGGACCAACTGTACTAGAGTCTACATAATAGAACATAGGATGTGGTAAAAAGAAACTGGGAGAAATTCAAAAGGAACTGATCTCTTCTCAAAGTAACAAAATGTATCCTGTCCTTTTGGAGTGTATATGCTCAGTTGAATAAATCTTAGCTTTGCATTTTATGGGACATTATACCTTTTTGAGAATATTTCCATAGCCATAATTTTATTCTTTTGTTGAATAATCTTGTGAGATGTATACATTGTATCTATGTTCCAGAAACTGCAGAACAGCAAATTGCTACACCAGCTCTGCTATTAGATATAGAATCTCTGCCAGCAAAGATTTAGCCAGAACAGTGTAAATCTAGAATATGTTTCTTACAGTTTGCATATATAAAAAAGATATAAGAATTCATATTTAGATAAGCAACTTGATCAGGTGAGATGTAAACTTTGAACAAACAAAAGTGATTTTTTTACATTTTAATGCTAGAAATTCAGAGGCTGGCTTTGACCAGCAACTTATTTTTAAGATTTATCTTCCATAGTGAAGGTTTTAACACTAGATGCCAGTTTTTGTTTTTGTTTTAACAGACAGGAATGTTCTACCAAGTCTGCAGGCAGTGAGCCCCCTAAATTCCAGGTTCAGAATATTATTACCCAGTTCGTTTCCCTGAAATTTCATATTTTATCTCTTTCATTCCTTTTCTACAACTCTTTTGACAACTTTCTGATTGTGCTCTAAGCAAAGTAAGTTAAAAAGGTGACTCAACTTAGGTTTCCTTTTCCAGAATTTGCAGGGCCTTACAATCTTTTGGCTGTGTCATTTGAAATGTATTTTTAAGTGCTTGTGGGAACCATACTGTTCTCTCCTGTCAAGGATAAGGGAAGGCCATGTTCAGTCAAGTGGGAATGATACCTTTGTTCTCATTCACAGCAGTGTTTGAGATGTATTACTGGCCCTTAGCAATCAGATCAGTATTTCAAAAAACTCATTTCTAATAAATATCTCTTTGAGAAGAATATTAAGAGTATAGCTCATCACTTTGAAAGGAAAAAAAATATCAGCCATCTATTAAATAAACCATCATGGTAAAGATGCATGAACAATTTCTAGAGAAAGGAAATTAGTATATATTGAACACCTGATCTGGACCACATTTTGTCAATAAATCGTCTCAAAGGATCCTCAGAAAACACTGTTGGTACAAAATTTAGAGACAAGTCAAAGTTCATGTGATTAGTAAATGGAAGCGTCAGAATATAAATTACTTTTATTCACATTCCAAAACTCTTGATTTTTCTGCTCTTTTGCTCCCATCAGGTCCAGATTCCAGGTTGCACCGGAACATTTTCTTACTTTGTTAGAGGATCTACACTGGAAACATCTCTGAATCCCTGTCAGCATCCCGTCTGTGGCCTACTACAAGTATGTGATAAATTAATATCTGTTGAATGAATTAAATGTAGGTATTACCTACTTGCAGGGCTGTGCAGCATGCCTGGGACAGGGCAGGAGCTTAAATGGTAGTTAACTTATTATAATAAATATTGATCAACTGAGACAGAAATGTGTTATAAATATCTCATGTTTTAGACTGTTATTTTTTTATACTCTGAACCCACAATCAAATGTGTCCGTAACAGGACATATGAACTGCCATTGCACAATAGACTTATATACCAGGTTTATACCAGGTTATATTATCACCCTATTTTGAAATCACTATTTTTCATATCATAATTTGACCTCAGCTGTGTACAACTCCTCTCTTTTCATCTCATCTAATACTTATTCATTGAATACTTGTTTAAAACATCCTCTCTGAGTCCTATACATTTTATTCCGTTCTCCTTCCCTCCTTACTTTTTTCTTTACCCCCTTCTACCACTTTGAATCTCCACCCTTAAATTCCCCAATCTTCCTTGTGTGGGAAAGACTTTATGTACCCAAAGGACCTAGACTCACACGGTCACTTTTGCCCAGTGTCTAGTGAGTGCTACTGAGATCAAGAAAAGGAAGGAGGGAAACTTGAGATGGAAGGTTAGGAAAAGGGTTTGATAGAAAGAAAATGAGAACAAGCTCTGGTGAAATGCAGGCGGTAGCAAAACATAAATGATTCCAAACTTTAGACAGTGAAGCAAATCTTTTGCCTTCTTGGGTTGCTTCTCTTGGTTCTGCCCCACCTGCTTCCCTGTCCTCACATCCTGCTGGGAGCTCAGGAAGAGCAGCTGTGCCAGTGCCAGCAAAGGCAGGTGAGAAGCTGAGGGACAGGGCTGTAACTGATCAGCTGCTTCTGAGCTGCAGCAGGGTCTGGAATTTATGGAGGTTACATGGTTAACCCCATGTCTTGGTGCCTCAGTTTTTTCTTATGCAAAATGAGGAGACCATTTCTCCCTCATAGGTCACTGTGAGACATAAAGAGTTACTATATATGTAAAGCATTCTGAGTAGAGCCTGGTGTACAGTAAACACACCATGTTAGTAACTGTTGCTAGACTGGGCATAAGGAGAAGTTTGTTCCTTAAGTAGGCAAGAACAAAACTGACAGGAATTGTATTTAAAAGAGCAAGCAGCCCTGTCAACCCAAACAAATATGCCTCAAGAATGAATACAAAAGGTCAAGCTTAGAAAAGCAAGTGTTTGACCTCTCTGAGACCCTCTTTATATTTCAGTCTTTTTGTTTGTTTCAAGTTCTGTATAATCAAACTGGTTACTGGGAAATTTTAGCAACTTTTAATATAACTTCTCTGAAATATAATAATACTCTGTCACCAGTTTCCTTAGTGCTTATCTTTACTTAGAGCCTGTCTTTATTTGTTTGTTCATTTTGTATTTCCCTGTCTTTATTTCCCCCATAACCAGCAAATGGAAGTTGACACCTATGTTTAACTTATAAAGAAACACATAACTTAGGTTACATACATGGGCAGCAATTTACTGGATTCACACTATACATTTTATAACCACCTATTCCCACTGTCCCATATCCATGCTTGCAGAGTTGGAATTTAAAATCTTTGGACCAACACTGGATCAAGAACTCACTCTAGAAAGGTATGCTTTGTGGAGGGACAGCAATTCCAAATGGCTTCTAATCTTTGCCCATGGCTTGACCTAAAGTTTCATAGTTAGTCAAGCCATAAGAACACCTAAAGACAGCTGTTGGGTGGAATCTGTCCTTTTACAGCCTCATATTGGAAACACTCAAATTTGATTAAAGAATAAAATATAATTGAGAGAATATCTAATTTTTCCCACTTAAAATGTGAATTGTAAATTCACATTTCAGGTTGCTTCCTTCCTTCTTGAGCAAATAGGAAGGGAATAAGTGATAAACAGTAACCAGTTGTGTTTCTCAGGACCAATTACTACAACTGATTTACTAATTAAAAAATCTATGAAGATCAAATTATAACCTTTCCAGTAAATTCAGGGTTTTTTATTCCCGATTTCTTTAATCCTGAGGATTGATCCTAGCTACGTTTAATAGAGAATAAATGATCAGAACAAGCCAGGAAAAAAAATACTTGGAATGCAGAACAAAATACAACAGAAAGATGGGAGAGACAATGTTATCTTTCCTCTGAGTTATGCCTGGAAAGGAACCAAAAAATTGTGTCTCACATGGGACTTTAAGTCATGAAAGCTTAAGCGTAAAACTATCACATATTGAGGCTTTTTAAAAAATCTGTGACTTACTGGAGGAACGTCATTAGTTTATAGTCATACTTTTATAACTTTTAAATTTTGGGCCCCAGATGAGTGCCTTACTTGCCTCTCCGTAGCCCTGGCCCTGATGGTGGTCAGTGTGCTTTATAGAGGGAATGGAGAGGGCTGGCCAGCCTGGGGGATTCCCAAAGAGGAAGCACACGTGGGATGAGATAGTGACAATGTGTGTGATGTCTTTTCCTTTCTCTATGAGGCAGGAGGGGAAGTCATCAGCTACAAGTGGGGAGGACAGGCCTTGGGAGAGGGGGGAAGATGTTGCATGGCTGGTGGAGAGCCTGGGAGAGGGAGAAGGTCCAGGACAAGTGGAGGACGGTCACACAGCATGGAGTACTCTGCCCACAGCTGGATATCGCCATTTGTGGTGATGTGGTCTGCCTGTGTGTTATGTTTCTCCAGCAGCCCAGCAGGTGTTATGGAGAAGATGGGAATGACCCAAGGTCTGGGGTTGCTGGGGTGGAAGGACAGGAACCAGGGAGAGGAGGGCAAAGGTGCCAGGTGATTCTGCATCTGAGACAGCGAGGTGGGTAGAAAAAGGATCAGGAGATGGCTGGATGGACCAGGGGGGATTAGGGGGCAGGCAGGGGGTGGGCAGAGGATTCCAGATGAACATTTAGGGGTTGTGGTTGAAGAGAGAGTGGACTGGAATTTGAAGTTTCAGAAGAAATGCAGATCTGAGTGAAGCCACATAAATGACTTTCTCTCTGGTAAGTTGTCTTGAGTGTGTGGGAAGTAATGTGAACAAAATGGCACATACACCATAAAACAAGGGTTCCTTAGACTTCTGAGTGTTGCATTTTTACTAAGTGAGATGTAGAAATATAGTTTCCCCAAGATTGATTGTTGTTAATATACTGCAATGATGGCCAGAAACAGTGGTCAAGAAACAAATGGATGGACACAAAAATATACCCATTTTTGAATTCAAACCCACTGGTTTCTCTGGTTAGCATTACTCAGCCTTCAGGTCTAGATTCAGTGCTGCTTCTACTCCTGGAAGATGCCTCCCGCAACTCCACCCAACCCCACCTTGAGAGCCCCCTGTGCTCCCGGCACGTCTTGCTCCACGTCTGTCTTCCCACTCGAGCTCCACAACTAGCCTTTCCGTCCTCGCTTCCGACTGTCTCCCTCCACCTCTGTTACCCCATCTTAAGGTTCTGATGAACCAGCCCTATAAAGTAGTTCCTTTTTTCTTTGACGCCTCCCTCTTCCCCTCCCCCAGAGTTTACTGTTCCTCCAGGCCTTTGCTCAACCCTCCCCCCGGAAAGCTCAGCCGAGTTCAGAGCCGCCATCGTCATTACACTCAGGGTGCCCACCAGACCTTCAGTCCTGTCTGCCTCCAGGCTCAGATTACCTACTGCACTTCTCTACCTGCTGCCTCTCCAACAACTCAGTCAACACAGCCTGAAACCAAACATGTCCCCTCCTCACTCCTAACTCCGGAAACCAGTTTTCCCTCTTTTGTCAGTAATTCTTGAAACTAGATTTCTCTCCTCTCCTTTACTCCCTGTCCCAGGTCACTCATCATGTACCACTGGGGTTTTGTTTTTCTTGAGAGGGTCTTCTTTATCCTTTCCTTCCCTCCCCACTTCCACCATCCTAGACTAGACCCTCCTTACCTCATTCTGCTTCAGTACAAGGCCCTGATATAGCCAGTGTCCGATCTCCAGGCATCCTGCATCCATCCTGTGTACCACTGCCAGATTTTTGTATAAAGCTTAATAAATATTGACAAGGCAGTTATCACTAAAAACAAAAATGGAAACTTCTGTGACTTGCTATCCTGGGCACTCATTGGCTTCTCTGCCTTATTTACAAGGTTCCCCATAAGTACACCCCAACCTCCCTGCTTTGAAATACATGCTTGTTTTTCAAATATTTGCCATGCTGTGTCTCTTTCCTTTCTTGCCTGAAACAGATTGCTTGTCCTTCTGCAGCCACCTAAATCCTGTTCATCCTCAGGCCCTTCTGATCCAACTGTCACCGATCTCTACTCCAGGGGACACTCCTATTGTGCCTGGAGTGGGTATGACCCAGATTAGTGCCAACACACTGCCTGTACCTTACTGTGACATAACTGTTGTTGTCTGGGGGAACTGTGTTTTCACATGGGCACCATGAGTCTTCTCTCAACTAGACTGTAGATGCTTTCAGAGTAGAGACCAGAAAATACTACTTCATGACTCCCACTGTGTCTGGCATATTTCCATAGCAAATACTTACACACGTGTAGGATTAACGGAAGCACTGGACACTGAGGTTGTTTAACTTAAACTTAAAGTGCCAATCTCATTATCTTGATTAAAACTTCAAAATTTACAGCAGGTTTTGCATACTATTTTAGGATCGCTAAAGTAGACTCAACAAAGAAATGAGTTGACAGCAGGAGTGGAGTAGAAAAAAATCAGGGTTCATTTTGGGAAACTTGTAGCCTCTAGAAGCACTCATGTTTTGTTTTGTTTTAATCAGAAAAGTTTAAAGAGCTCTCTTGTGAAGAAATGTTCTTGAGTGGCTGAGGGCCACAGCTCCCAGACTGAAAAGTATTTGGGGTGGGGTCTGCCCACCTTCTTTACTGATGTTCCTACTCAACTTCTTATTTTTCTGACTGCTTCTATTAGGAAAGAGAATACTAAGGATATCTGTTCCTTCTTCTCATTCCAGATAGAAGCAAACCCAAGTTATGTCCCAAATACTTGCATATTTTCCTCTAAGCAGTTCTTTGTCCTGATCTCTCCTATAGTCTTCCTGTTTCCTATTTTCAGCAGGCTCTGAAGTCATCTGTAATTTTTATATCCCCTCAGTAACAATACTTTGATCTTTGCCCCCAGCTTGCAGATGTCACCAAAGCAGAGCGCAGTGAGGGGTGCCTGAGATTATACAATAAATCTGGCCCCACATCGGGTAGCCCTGGTCCAACCTGTTGCTCGGTCACCCAGCCGCATCGTGGGCACAAAGGAAGCTGCACTCACAGCATTCTGTTGTGGATGGTTGCTGAGCTCACATTCATTATTGGGATCACTTTGTTTCCTGTTAGGCCCAGCATTTTCTTTCTTTAGGTCAGGCCGGCCTGTGGGCTTCTCTGTAGCCCCCAACCCAGCACGTTTAATATGGAAGCTAGAGGATGCGCTTTAGAGAAGCTTTATGACTGTGTGCACCAGAAGGGTGGGCTTCAGTTGCCTGTGCATAGTCTCCATCAGCAAAGCCAGGGCTAGGGTGACGTTATTTAGTTGTAACAAATGAATTTAGATCATGGAGGTGCTTTTGCTTTTGGTTTGGAAAAGGCCGCCCTAGTGACTAAGTTCACTTTGGAGGAGTTGGGGTGTTCTTTTGTTATAAGAGAAGCAAGGTACTCTAAAAGAGCCATTTACCTTTCCTAGATCTTGCCCCCATCACATCAACACTCTCAGGGAGACCTGGTAATGATTGACATAAACACTGGCTCCAACAATTCAAGCAGCTCTGGGTGGAGAAACCATGACTTAGAACGTCACATGCTGTGCCTAAAGAAGTAGCGTGGGTTGTTGGCTTCGTGACAAGTTCTTTGTCATTTTTCAGAAAACCATTGTGACTCTTAGAGGCCAATTGGGAACAACTGAAGAAATATAGGAAAATGAGGTAAATACATACGTGGCGGGGTGGGGAGGGGACAGAACGAGTGTCACGGGCTGGCTGCTTGGCCGTAGCAGCGATGTTAGCAGCAGCAACACTCCACCCGGATGTGTAACAGACCCCATGCACGGGAGGGAGACCAGGGCCTCTGCTAGTGCAGTGGGTGCTGGTGGAGCTGGGCTCGTGGGCTGACTGTCTAACAAGAATCTCCGAGTTGTAAACAACTGTGAATAGGTGCAAAGCAAGCTGCCCTTGGAACATACTGAGGGCCGCTACTCAGAAAAGGGAAGCTAGTTGTGCCTGTGGTTCCAAAGGTGACTCTCCTCTTTGTTTCCTTCACAGGGTCTCTTGGAATAGAAACAGCAGATTAGTTTCAATTGAGAATTTTCTTAAAATTCGTAAACACTTATGCTGTCTTAAAATCTGCCATTAGGGATTCTCTGTTATTTTGCATTAAGCCTCCAGTTCCTTCAATAGGTATCATGGAGGAGGCAGAAGGGGATTTTGGCCTTCAGAGATGGGCCTTATCTCTTAGATGAACACTGTTAAGACTGAGAGGAAGTGTCCCCCTCCCCCCATCACAATGAAAGCGATTTTGCCAAGTGTAAGCAGATGCCCTCATCAGAAACGGATGTTTCCTGCTGTCTCTCACCCTCCCTTAGAGCATTCGGTCTGCCACGTCTAGCCAAACCAAGGCAGAAATTACCGATATTCACCTAGCCCTTAGAACAGTATTCCTCACCTTTTAAAAAAAAAAAAAAATTTAATTAATTAATTAATTTCTTTATTTTATTGGCTGTGTTGGGTCTTTGTTGCTGTGCGCGGGCTTTCTTTAGCTGCGGTGAGTGGGGGCTACTCTTTGTTGTGGTGTGCGGGCTCCTTATTGCTGTGGCTTCTCTTGTTGCAGACCATGGGCTCTAGGTGCATGGGCTTCAGTAGTTGCAGCACATGGGCTCAATAGCTGTGGCTCACGGGCTCTAAAGCACAGGCTCAATAGTTGTGGCGCATGGGCTTAGTTGCTCCATGGCATGTGGGATCTTCCTGGAGCAGGGATCGAACCCGTATCCCCTGCATTGGCAGGCGGATTCTTAACCACTGCGCCACCTAGGAAGCCCTATTCCTCACCTTTTTGATGGTCAAGCACAATAAAAATGCATTTTACTTTACAATCCTGAAGGTATATACACACAACACTTAAAGTTTCACAAAATGATACTTAAACTTACTACTTTCAATGCACTCTGCCATTTTCTATTCTGTTCTTCCTTTTTCTTTTCTTTTTTATTTCAGCTGTTTGTGGCCTCCTAAGTGGTGCTAGCAATTTAAAAATCTATACCCTTGGGGATAAGATGTTACCTGTGCTGATTATCTCTAGACAAAGTCTCACTGAGGCTTGGTTCTAATCTCCTGTCCTCCTTGGACTTTTTTGCATGCTTGGCTTCTGCAATTATAACCCTCATGTGGAGTAATCTTGGGTGGATGTGAAAGGCCTGAAGTCAGGAAGGAATTCCCACAGCCCAGGTTAGGCCGGTACTGCCTGGTGCTCTCAGTGTGTGTAACTGGTTTTTTATCAGGGGCAAAGGGTAGGGGACTTGAGGATGAGGTCTTTGGGCACAAAAGCAAAGCCCTGGGGCTTGTGATGTGGGCTCGACTACTCCGCTAGCCTGGACATCCTGGAACCTGCTTGTCCTTTCCCTGTCAGTCTGTTGAAAGTCTAGGAGACTGATGTGTCAAGCCTAAGGGGAGAGCCTGCTTCTCCAGGCAAAAGGTTATATCTTACTGTGGTAAGTGCTGGGGACAAAATACTTGAGGAAGGGTGGTGCTGTCTCCTAGTGGTAGGAGGAAAGGGGCATCCAGATCCCAGTTCTTCCCAAGTGACCAGCTGTTTGAGTGACAGGTGGCTTCACTCCCAGCATGATTCTTCGCACCAGTGTTCAGAGAATGCCTACTAGGTATCAGGTACTGGCATGGGTGCTGAGGTGGGGTATCTACAACAAGGCATCTATCTCGTCAGAGTTCACAGTGTAATAGGGGGGAGGCAGTTAAATAAAAAATCTCAGTACAAGAAGATGGATGTAAGAAGGCGTTGTGGCTACAGTAGCCAGGACATGGAAGCAACCTAAATGTCCATCGACAAATGAATGGATAAAGAAGATGTGGTACATGTATACAATGGAATATTACTCAGCTGTAAAAAAGAATGAAATAATGCCATCTACAGCAACATGGATGGACCTAGAGATTGTCATACTGAGTGAAGTAAGCCAGAGAGAGGAAGACAAATATCATATGATATCACTTATATGTGGAATCTAAAAAAATGGTACAAGTGAACTTATTTATGAAACAGAAACAGAGTCACAGATGTAGAAAACAAACTTTTGGTTACCAGGAGGTAAGCGGGGGGGGGGGGGAGGGATAGATTGGAAGATTGGGATTGACATATATACACTACTATATAACAAACAGATACCTAATAAGGACATACTATATAGCACAGGGAGCTCTACTCAATACTCTAATGACCTATATGGGAAAAGAATCTAAAAAAGAGTGGATATATGTGTATGTGTAACTGATTCACTTTGCTGTACAGCAGAAACTAATATAACATTGTAAATCAATTACATGCCAATAAAAATTAAAGGGAGGAAAAAAAGACGGTGTTGTGGCAATACAGATAAGCGTGGGGCGGGCGTGGGGGTGGGCAGTTCAGGCTTTGCAGAGGAGGATGCCTGGAGGATTTGGTCAGGATTAGTAGACTTCCTTCAGCAAGGGGAGTGGGGCTAACAGGCCACAGGACTGCTGGTGCAAAGACGCGTGTGTATGAAATAGCGAGGACCTCTGAGCTTTCAGCCAATAACTTGGTATTGTCAACTCGTGGAGAGCATCTGAAGGGGTTTCAAGAGCCCAGGTAGTCTCATAGTTAGATCTGAGTTTTAGAAAGGTCAGTCTGAGTGGAGTAGAGGATGGGTTGGCCAGAGATCATTCAGTCATCCGTACTGGTCTGGCTGAGAAGTGATAATGACATGAAAGGGTGAAGAGGGGTTTAGAAAAAACAATACACAGGATGAAATAATTAGATATGGAAGAGGAGGGAAAGGAGGACTTTCAGATTTGTGGCACAGACACATGAAGTGCAGTCTGACGCAAAGAGAAAATGGAAACAGCAGATTTTAGGGGAGAAGACAGTAGAATGGGTTGGAAATGGCATTTGAGTACCCCCGTGTGCCAGGTAATTATTATCTGTCTACTTTCCTCAATATATCTATGTATGTTCCCATTTAGTCTCCATTTAAGACTTCAAATTACGCAGTGTTATTAGACTTTTTTAGATTTCTGAGTTAGATGCATGATAAAGTACAACATACAGTAAGCGGCTGAGTCAGCACTGGTATTCAAATTGCCTAACTACAAAGACAGTGCTTGTTGGTTATAATCCTGTGCTTCCTGGTTTTGAACATGTTACATCTGAGGTGCCTGTGGAGTTTCCAAATGGAAAAGTACAGAAAGAAGAAGACTGTACAGAAAAGTCACTTTGGTTAGAGAGAGTTTGGACTATGCTTTTGAGAAGCATATCTCAACTCCTTGATTATGAACCTTGATTTGGGAAAAAAAAAAAAATCTTACTCTTATTCCTGCCTTGTCTAAGGCAAGCTGTAATGGATTTTTACTATTATGAACTTTCTTTTCGTTCAGAATTGTTCCTTGAACTATATAGCTGCTTTCATCCTGACGATATTCCAAGTTAATGTATTCTTGGATATACCCAATTTGAGAAATTTGAACTTTAAGTATACAAGATGACAGATATTTTGGAGGCTTTTTTTTTAAGGTTGAGTAAAGGGTCTCTGTATTCTGAATGAGAAGATGGTAGAGAGTGGTTCTTTCCCTTTCCCTGGATTCCTCTGAAAAAATAAACAGCTGTATGCCTCCACGTAACACCAGCTGCCCCCATCACCTTTTGTCCAGATCAGTCAGGTTATATATTGTTTTTAAGGAATTGAGTAGTTTGTTTCTTTTTGGTAACTCAGTAACCCACTCACGTGTCATTTTTTTCTCTTCCTGACTATAATAGGTTGCACTTAACTTTCACAAACAGGAGTACACAGAATAGCTGCGTAAGGCCAGTGCCCGAACTTAATGAAGGATGTCTGAGCGGGAGCATTCTGATGTGCCAGTGTCCTCATTCTACAGTGTGCTCCGTTCTTTTGCCATCTCCGAAAAAAATGGTATTAAAAGAAAATATTTTGTGAAATAAGAAGCTCCTTTTACATTTTTGATGACCAACATGGACATCTGTTCTACAGAATACAAAGTCCTATGGTCTTGAAGAAGCGAGCACCCATTTAAAACTGACCCTAAATAAAAACAGACCTGAATGTACGTCAGAATGTTTGGTAGTGGCAGGAGAGTAAAAAAATGGCAATTTATTCAGTTATTTGCCACTTGTTTTGTACTAAGCCTCATGTTCTTCTGGGCATCCATCGATAATCACATCGTGAGCCATATGAAGTCCTACTCTTATCGATACCTCGTAAATAGCTACGACTTTGTGAATGATAGCCTGTCTCTTAAGCGCAGTGAGGATGGGGCTCCTCGCTACCAGTACTTGATTAACCATAAGGAGAAGTGTGAAGCGCAAGACGTCCTGCTCTTACTGTTTGTGAAGACTGCTCCTGAAAACTACAATCGCCGTTCTGCCATCAGGCAAACGTGGGGCAATGAGCAGTATGTTTGCTCTCAACTTAACGCCAACATCAAAACTCTTTTTGTCTTGGGAACACCTTCTGACCCACTGACAAGAGAAAGACTTCAGAGAAGACTGGTTTGGGAAGATCAGATGTATAATGATATAATTCAGCAAGACTTTGCTGATTCTTTCTATAATCTTACTCTTAAATTTCTTCTGCAGTTCAGTTGGGCAAATAGCTTTTGTCCACATGCCAAGTTCCTTATGACTGCTGATGATGATATATTTATTCACATGCCAAATCTTATTGAATACCTTCAAAGTTTAGAACAAATCGGTGTTCAAGACTTCTGGATTGGCCGTGTTCATCGTGGTGCTCCTCCAGTCAGAGACAAAAGGAGCAAATACTATGTCTCCTATGAAATGTACCAGTGGCCGGCTTACCCTGACTATACCGCCGGAGCCGCCTATGTGATCTCTGGTGACGTAGCTGCCAAAGTTTACGAGGCATCACAGACACTTAACTCTAGTCTTTACATAGACGATGTGTTCATGGGCCTCTGTGCCAATAAAATAGGGGTAGTACCACAATACCATGTGTTTTTCTCCGGGGAAGGTAAAACTCCCTATCACCCATGCGTCTATGAAAAAATGATGACATCTCATGGGCATGTAGAAGACCTTCAGGACCTTTGGAAGGATGCCACAGACCCAAAAGTAAAAACGATTTCAAAAGGTTTCTTTGGTCAAATATACTGCAGAATAATTAAGATAGTCCTCCTTTGCAGACTGACATATATGGATACGTATCCATGTAGCGCTGCCTTTGCCTAATAGTACTTGAACGTTGTATGTTTTCACTGTCACTGAGCCAGACCTGGATGAAAACCCTTTAAATGTTTGTCTGTACCATAAGTGAGATGGATATGAAGAACAAAGAAATATTCTGAAAGCCCAGTCTATCAGAATGTTTCTTTGATTCTAGAAGCCCTTCAGTATAACTTATCTACTTCATTGCCTAAATTCATGTCAAGGCATTTACATTTGGACAAGGTTTATGAACACAAAACTAAAGGGAATTTCAAGTTCTCGGTACCACATGTATATTAGAGGTGTAGAGCAGGTGCCTAGGTGTTAGAATAACTGCTTTTGGAAAATACCAAGTAAATGTATAGTACAGCATTTCAAAGAAATGGATATATTGTTAAGCCAGGTATATTTTGATAAAAGAGCACTTGATGGAGTTAGTGGGGGCAGGAGAGGATTGGCATAGAAAAAAGTACATGAATCAGGTAAAAGAAAGTTTCCTCTTCAGAGGAGATTTAGGAAAATGTACACAATTTCTTTATAAACTGCCAAATCATTTACTGTCACATCTATGTAGCTATTTTTTACCTGGGTAGTGTTGGAGTCATTTAAAATATATTTATCTTTTTTTCAAAGTTTAATGTGAAATTTAAGAAGTCATTAGCTCTGCCCTAACTAGTACTTTATGGTTTTTTTGTTTTTTTTTTTGATGACTAGAAAAACATGACACAAAACATGGACGGTGTCTTACTCATAGGGTCCTTCTCTAGAGATAAATCATTGTTAATTCAAATACGCTGATTTTAATTTAATGAAATTTTCAGCTTTTAAAAAATATTCAATATGGGTTTATTTTTAAGGCAGCTATTTGAATGTAGTTTACATAGAGGAATATAATAATGGAGAAGAATTCAAAAGGAAAGATAGAACATTAAAAGTGTTTTTCATAATTTATAAAGTAAAAATTTTAGTGTCTAAATTGTTGTATTTATTACTAAAATTAGTCCACCCCTCTCCAACAGGATCTCATAAACTACCAACTGTTCTGAGTTCAGCTTTTAGAATTAAGAATATTAAACATCATAACTGTAGTATTTAAAAAAATCTGTTCTTTCATCAAAATAACTCTCAGAGGTGATCTTCAACTTCTAAATATCTCAAACTTCAAAGCAGAATGAAAGTGATAGAAAAGTCACCAGAATGAGGTTTAAAGCATTTGTAAAGCTGTATATTCCTTGTAATCAAAGAGATGTGGCTGAGATCCAATAGAGCAAGTTACATTTATTTTACAAAGCAGAATGAAAATGTGGCTGCGATGCAAACAACCTCCCCTCACATACAGAAAGAACTAGGTGATGTCTATTGTTAGGGGGATTATATGAAAGCCAAAATAGTGACTTCAGCAAAAGCAGTTGAACCCTTTGTCTGCAGAGGCGCCTGTTAGGGAAAACTAAGATGTATCACTTAATAAGCTGATATCTGAAACATGCAAAAAAACTAAAAAAGAATTGTCAGTATACACAGCTGGACGATGATATATATATAATATGTTGCAGGTAGCTTTTCAATGTTTACAGAAATTTTTTGTTAATTTTTTTCTATTTTGAAAATTGAAGCTTGTTTACATCAATTTCTCAGATAATTTAGAATTTTTAACTCATGTCAAAACTATGGTGTCAAACATTATAGTTTGTAGTTACTTTCAGAGTAAGTTCAGGGTTTTTAGATCATTACAGTTTAAGTTTTCTGACCAATTTTAAAAGCTGTAGAGAACAAAAGCACATTTTGACAAAGCAGGTTTATAATTAATTTTTATTAGTTGGTCCTTTAATAATCATTTGTCTTTTGGCCACACATATGCCCTGTGTGTCTATATTTGTAACTGTTTAAATTTGCCATTGGTTGAAAACATCAGTGTCTCTTTGGCCATCAGAATGATGTGAAACAGTTATTTATTTGTGAAAGAGCTCCCCTCAATTGTGTTCATCTTTTTATTTTTGCTTAAAATAGAATGAAACATTTAAATTTAAAGGAAATATGAAGGCACTTCCTTTTTTTAATAAGAAGGAAATTGCTAGATGCTTCCTTCATCAGACTTTATTGTACTAAGAAGAATAATTGTAAATAAAGGATTCCGACCTTTTAAAAAGGAAGGAAAAAACTTTTTGGTGCTCCAGTACAAGGCTGTCTTTTAAAAATCGTCAATAAAGGGAAAATAGACTCAGCCTGGAAGGTCAATTGATAGTTATACACAGTGTTATTGCTAAAAACTTTTTACCTCTTGGTTGGTTTGCATCTTTTTTCCATATTAATTTTATACCAAAATGTTAAATATTTATGTTATTTGAATTTTGCTCTTATATGGCAAAATAATTAGAGGGTTTTTAAAAATAAATCTATGATTTCCAATAAACAACTTGAAAATTGTCAACAGATGTGTATTTTCACAAAGGTTTTTAAACTGTGTGAACACCATTTGTTTGTATAATCAACTAGTTCTGTTTAATGTCAGAGAGGCCTGTAGTACATGATCTTAATCCTATTTCCTGTTCAGACTTGCTGCTGTGCCCAGGATAGAGGATTATTGTGTCCTCTGCATTGTAGAGCCATCTAAAATGGTTCTTTTGTTTGCTGAAAGATTTATGCTGGAATGTCTAAGTGGGGGAATTCTTCTCTCCTAATAGATTGTTCAGGAAAAGATGAAATAAGAACCTATAGCCAGAGTGCCTTAAGACACTATTTGAAAGGCCATATTTTCCTTTTATTTGATACCGTTAGCTATCCAAAAGTTGATTCAAATTTAGCTCTAGTCTCTTAATGTTAGGAATGTTCTTCAGCCCGCTCTGCAGTTTTGGTGTCTCATTATATTTGTACCTAGTATGTGCTCATCTGCTTTTCACTTGACTCCTGCTTGATTCTTAGCATAGTAGATGGTGTAATTCAATCTATATATTTTTTAGAACTTGGAAGCATCTGAATTATTTGGTTGCAGTAGAAAGTTTTACTTGCGAGGCATGACTGGGGTGTTTATAGTTGGGACTGAAATGATGATTACTCAGAAGAGTTAAGTTGACCTACATTTGGGACTTTAATTGAATACCATAGCTACAATGAGAATCAGACCAGAGAACTACTGATGTACAGCGTTATTCATTCTTCTGTAATAATGAGGGAAATGTTAGGTGTCTTCTTGGCTCTGCTTTCCCTGCAGTGACTGCATTCTGCAGTGGGACTAGCCTCAGTCACAGCTTTCATGATGATGTTCCTTTGCTCCAGACCTCAAAGGCTCCTCACGGCTTCCAGCATCAAATCTAATCTTTTCTACCTGGTTTTCAAGGCCTTACCTAATCCTCTTTTCCTCCTTCATTCCCCGTAGCTTTATTTTTCCCACTGCCACTATTACCCATCACAAATCTCATTCATGATCTTACCTTGCATACACTGGTTTTCCTTGCCATGACCACTGTTTCTCCTGAAGCTGTTGAAATCTTGGATTTACAACCCTAACTCTGCTCCTCCATTGAGCATCTCTTCCCCTCCCTCTAAAATATATACTTAATCACATATATTATTGTGCTCCCTAGGAATTGTTTCATGTGTTTTTTCCTAGCTAAAATATAAGTTCTGAAGGTAGGGACTATGCACGGTGCTATCACATAGTGCTTAAAATCATTGTTTTTTTCCAAATTATGTTATTGTGGCAAGCCATCCAAATATGAAAAGAGTTTAATTATTCAGAACCCTTAATGGACGCTGTCTGGTGTAACATTTTACTTATACTACTGAAAAGTCTATAATTTATTCAATGAAATCTGAATGCTTACTATATGCCAAGCATATTGTAACTATCAGCTCTAGCCCAACAAATCTGTATTAGTTATACATTAAAAACTCAAATCTATAAAATCAAAAGTGAATAAGGAAATACAGATTAAACTGTTGCATCAAAGATGGTGATCTTATAGTATGTATTCAAAGCTGGTGGTAGAATAAAAACAGTCGTCTTATAGATTCTCCTATCTCCTTAATCCACCAGCTAATTTTGCCTTTTCTCAAAGTTCTTTTGCAAGAATCTTAGATGTTTTTGTTTCATTAAATGCTGTAGATTTCCCATTTGTATTTCTCATTAGAAGTATGATTTAATCATTTGCTGTAAAGTAATATAATAATTCATCAACTAACTTTAAGGATTCATTATAAGACTTATAAAATTACAATTATAGAAGTAAGTATGGTTGTAGTAATAGAAAAGTCCCCAATGTTATACTGTCACTTAAGGAAAACAACAGAATACATTGCCAAGTGGTGCTTTTCAGACATAACCCAGCTAAATACACTTTCAGATATGCTGAATTGGGCCATTTACTATAACTCAAAGGTATATTTCAACCAGTAAGAGCCCACATGTTTCCTTGAGTACACCTTAAAGTGAAAGAATAAAAAGGAGTCTAATTACACTGATATTGGCTATAATCAAGGGGCAAGTTCCTAAAGATGTTTTCATCATTCTACAGGCATTTTTTTTGGAGGCCTGCTAAGAGCTAAACATGGTAGACCCTGGCGGATAAAAGCAGCTCATAAATAAATAAGTCAAATGGTGTGGGTAAAACCATGTGACAAATGCAAGAATAGAGGTAATGATGGGGATTCTGAGTACAAAGAAGATTTTTTAAAAAATGAATTGCCTCTCATGCTTTCGGTCTTAACTGCCATAATTAAGGCTTTCTGATCTGCAGAGCATTCACATGCATGCAAACACCTTCCTGTAGGCCAAAATAGCATTATATTTGTATAAATTCTGTTTATGGGGAACCTATATCCTTTAAATGCTTTAAAACCAATAATTCAATCAATATTAGCAATCATTTTCCATTTACTATTTTCTTGATAATCCACTGTTTTTTAAAACTGAGTATCTTGGGAAGCCTGGTTTATATAAGATGCCATTTTCAGCTCTTGCTTGTTGCTTTTATGAGACTCATGAGTTTTGTTCTCCAGTACACAATGAAGGTTACTCTATAGAATAAATATGTGATTTTATCTAGGAAAGATAAGTGATGAGATTTAAAACAAAGGATACCCTGCTCTCCTCCCCCCCCCCACCCCCCCCATCCTTCTAAAGGATTAAAATGACTTCTACAAAGGGATGTGAAATCTTACCTGCTGGGGGAAAGATTTTGGGAACTGTCAAGCTGCTCTGGTTCAGGGTTCTCCCCATCAGGACTGCTTTTGAGTATTTCTTCATTCTAAAGTGAAAGAAATTTTGGTTAAGATCATCTATTTGTTTGGGGGAGGAGGACTCTTACCTATATTTTTCTATTCCTGAATCTCTTTGTTTTGTTTTGTTTTTAACTTTCTAGATGAGCAACATATTTGGTTCCTCATCTTCTTCTTTATTGGATTATCCCCAACCACTCTGTGGATCTTTTACAGTTTGCCTTCATGCTTCCTTCAGGAACATCAAAAACTCATTCACGAGAGCAGATGCCCTTTTTCCTTAATAATGGAGGGTGATTAACATTGTACTCTTCCCCCTTCCCTGCTGATTCACAGAAAAGATTCAGAGTTTGCCACAAGGGACAGCAAAGGGATCATCTGATTCAATATTTCCTTTTTTTTTTTCTTCCTCCAGTAAGAAATCAAAGTCTGGAGAAGTTGTGACCTGCCCAAACCCAGAAAGAGAGTTAGAGATAGAGGAGATACGTCCAGGGTCCACTTTCATAGGCTTGTAATCACAAGTCTGTTCCATCACACTGCCTCCTTAGGCAGTGCAGGGTGGTCACCAGTGCAGGCTTCAAGCCAGTTGGGGGTCAGAAGCCCTGCTCCACTATGGGCCACCTTTGAGACCTTGGGCAAACTCACTGAACCTCTTGATTTCTTCCCCCTAGAACATGGACCCCATGGCACTGTTAGGGAACCACTGGCCGAAACTGCCAGCCTTGGCCAGGCATCATAATAACCACTTGCGTGAGTTGTCTCACAACAGGAGGTCCAGATGAGGAACAAGGTGCTGCACGCGGGGTGGGGCTGGATTTGGGAGGGAGGAGACGCCAGCCCATAATATGTCCTGCCAACCTCCCAGAAACCCTCATGCTGGGATCCATCTTGGCTGAGAGATGCATGTACCACCAGGAAGGACCCTGAGTCAGACCAGATATGGGCCAAGCAAGATGGTTGGCCAGAGACAACCTGGAAAGCTAACCCCATTACCATAAAACCTGAGACTGCAAGCCATGTGGCAGAGCAGTTCTGGGTTGCCTTACCCTGCTGCTCTCTGCTGGAGCATCCCTTCCCAATAAAGTATGTCTCCTTGGATGATTCATTTCTGAGTGTTAGACAAGAGCCCACTCTTGGGCCCTGGAAGGGGTCCCCCTTTTGGTAACAGCACTA
The DNA here is from genome assembly GCF_030028045.1 of Hippopotamus amphibius kiboko. Taxonomy (NCBI): domain Eukaryota; kingdom Metazoa; phylum Chordata; class Mammalia; order Artiodactyla; family Hippopotamidae; genus Hippopotamus; species Hippopotamus amphibius. Next base: position 158,469,248 of record NC_080191.1, read on the forward strand.
TCTGCCACATAGGGTTGCAGACCTTTTTCAGAACCACATTGGGTGGACTTCCCTGACAGTCCAGTGGTTAAGACTGTCCTTCCAATGCAGGGGGTGCAGGTTCAATCCCTGGTTGGGGAACTAAGATCCCACATACCGCACAGCGTGCAAAAAAATTTTTTAAAAAAAAAGTTTTTTTTTAAAAAAAAGAATAACACTAGGCATTTAATTCTCAAAAAGAGACAAGATTCCTCAGTTTACTTTCAAGAAAATATTTTAACAACGAAGTGAATTTGTATATCGTACTGATTGCATGAGAGTATTATAAAAGTATTAATCATTAATGAACAAGTAGATAATTAACCAGCATTTGAATTCTTCCTGCCTGCTAGGTTCTGTTTAAATGAGTTATTTTACATTCTCACAAAAAGGAATATAGATTTAGAAAGGGCCCGCTTGAGAAAGTATTAAGGGAAATTTAATGAATAAACATAAATATTCCTCGTAAATCAGAGCTAAAAGTTGGAGATAAGCTTTTCTCAGATTTAGATGAACAGATAGGAAGTCTCCTTGCAAACCAGGTGAGAGTGACGGGCTGCTCAGTTAAGTTGTAGACAATGCAAGAGTCCTCTCCCTGGATCAACAGAGAGCAGTCAAGGTAAGATTGTTTTATTATCCACAATGCAGCCCACAGAGACAGCAATTTAAAAATGCTCAGTGTGTGAAAGAGAACCATGGATTTTCCATCTTTTCATAGATGTCTTCCCAAATCTGGTATCATATCCAGAAAGCAGGTAACAAGTAAAGGAAGATTTGGGATACTAGTTTTGCTAATTTAGCTCTAAAATACAAGAGCAATCTTACATTCAGGTTCATATTTTTTTCTTTTAAACTAGGAGATCATTTCAATAAGAATCTAAATTTTTAGTTTGACCAGAATATATTTTTCATTTCAGTCAATATACAGAAGTAAATACCAGTGCCTGGATTCAAACCAGTCTAGGTATTTTCACCACACTACCAGAGCTCTTTCTTTACATTTTCTATGTAATGTTGAACTAATAACCATTGCAGTTCATGTTACCTTGCATCCCTTTCTAGTTCCTCCTCTGTGATGTTACCGTGCCAGAAACACTCACTGAACTTTTAGCTCCAGCCTTCAGAAAGAGTAACTACCATTATTAACAAAACTCCCCGTCACTGTAAAACTTGCTTATGCTTGTGAAATGAATTGTGCTCTTTCAACTCTATTGATCCATTGTTAGTGTGGTGGATTATAGAGTTTCTTATTTCATGACAACCTAGTATAGGGATGGAAAAATAATGACTCAAGGTGCAGGTATGGGCTTTGTCACCTTTTATACAGAACGATGACGTCCCTCTAATTTATAGACTTTGTCATGCATGAGATGACCTCGCAGGCTTGCTGAAATGCCTAGGCACGGACTTGGTTGTGTCAACCTATGTTCTTGTGGGCACATGTCAGACAGTTGGTGTCAGGGTGGAGAGAGAATCCTCTGTCAATCAAGTTTGATGAAATACAACACCCATGTTTTTGAGGATGTATGGGAAGGATCCACAGCAGATCTGGGGGCTGTTTTAATAAAAGCCTGCAATTAACTGCACTGTATACCAGTGTTTTGCTAAGGTTTAGATACATTAGTTCTGGTGCAGTGGCTTTAAAAACTGACCACAACCCACAGGAAAAAACGTTTACATAATAATACTTATACACCATATTGTGATTTATAATAAGAAATATATATTTGGTCTTCATCCTGTTTCGGGCACAGAGCTCCTAAGACCCTTTAAATTTCTTGTGATGAGAGTGCCTTGATATTTATAACAAACCCCTTTCAACCACACTTGGGTTTATGTTAATGAGGTAACTGTTAGGAAGCAGCTACAGACAGCCAGTCTCTCGGAAGCACAGGTGACAACTTTGGGTTTGCAACTGGCCTCTGAAGGGGCATGGGAGCAGTCTCATGAGGCTGCGTCCTCAGTGTTTGGAATCTAATGCTATCTCCCGGTAGACAGTACAGAACTGAGTTAATTGTTTGTTGGTGTTGGGGGAAAAAGACATACAACAGATGTACATGTAACTGAAAAATGTTTATGTGATTTTGTGATGGGATACATTCTATTTTTAAATTCTATCCCATTCTATTCTGTTTGTTTGTTTATTTGTTTTTTTTTTTGGGGGGGGGGGAGGTACACCAAGTTCAATGCTGATTGACTTTTGAACTTTTTCTTGGTCGGCAATTGAGGATGTTTCCATTCTATACTCTGCTGTTTACTCCCAGGCTTGTAGTGATGAGTCCATGTCTCATCACCAGTAATGATTCTCTTTAAGAAACTTTCACCTTCCTTAGAGTATTGGTCCAAATTTTCTTTGCAGATATCCAAACGCTTCTGTTGATGCTCTTCCGTGAGTTGTTTCGGTACCTATCTTGCACAGATTTTTCGAAACTTAAGTCTGTTTTGAGGTGTTAAAGCATCGTTACGGGAAAGGGAAAATGCCACTCTGATTTTTGAGATTCAGTGGGTTCTGATGTGGAGAATAGGAAGGACTTTTGAAGAACACTAACCACTTAGAGACTGTATCCTTCAAGTGAATTCCTAGCTGGCTGGTCTGTCCTATTTGCTCCCTCTTGCTTGCCTTTTTCCAGCACATCTTTTTGAACACTGGTATTGCCTGAAGAAGACACTGCCTAAAGATTCCTTTAGATAATAGGGCAGTCAGTCCGTTTTAAAAGATGGCAAGTATTGCAGGAGGGTTAAGGGGCTGTCAGTCACTCAGCCATGCATTGCTGTGAACTAGCTCATTCAGATTTCTCCCACCTCCAGTCCAGATCAGCTGCATTGGGAGGAGGTTTCCAAGAGGGAGGGGAGGGAAGGAGAGGTGAGAGGAAGGTTTTATAGACTGAAGCCCTTTGGAAGGGAAGGACAGGCTTGAGGAGATAGGCATAAGTGGTCCTGAAGCTTTGTGGAAAGGGGAAACAACTAGGGAAAGATAAAGAAATGGGTTCCAGATGCAAACTTTACAAAGTTTTTCCAGGGTCTCTTTTATCTAAGATCTTGAATTTCCTGCCTACAATTGTTAGTAATTAGTTCAGTGCTCTTACTGGTTATATTGCCTTTTATAGGCTGGACGAATACTCTAAACATTACTTATAATATTTATTTATGGGGGAAATGTCTTCTTAAAAAACTGCAAACATTGCAACGTTGTTTTACCAATGATATGCAAGTTTGTAGTTCTGTTAAAAATATCAGAAAGTGAGGAACATGTCATAAGATACCTTTCTCCCATTCCCAAACCAAGAAAATGTGGAGGAAATAAGTAAGCCAAGAACACTGAAAAGAAGTTGTCCATACATCCTGTATTTTCTCAGCCTGTTTGATTTCATGTGATTTTAACTTTAATGTATAAATGTTAATGTAACCATTTTTACATGTCTCTAAATCTTACATAACTCATAATAAAATCACAAATTTGAAAAGTGCTTTATTAGATTTACAAAAGTGCCCTAACCTAGTTCACAAATAATTTCCACATAACCTCAAGGCCAATTGGTTGACTCTCGCTGGTGTGTGGAGGGGTACAGCCAGCTCACAGAAAGAAAGCATGCAGGTTACTGTTACAGATCCATGAGGCCACAATGCTGGACTCAGCCTGCATAAGTCCTCACCCTCTACTGTTCCCCCTGAGTGCTCTATATTGGCCAACAAATTTATCCACTGAGGATTTCAAGATGGAAACCTTGAAGGTATCTTCAACATCTTCCTTTCCCTCCCTATTAAATCTATCTCCTTATTTCTCTGCCTTGATCTATTCCTTCACTCATCAAACTTTCTCTGACAGTTTAGAGTATTCCAGGCACTGGGGAGAACATCTGAACTAATGGGTATGAGCTCTGCCCATCTCTTTTTTGGCCATTGCCATTAGTAGGCTCCCAACATTGAAATCTCACCTGGACCGTGACAACTGCTGGCGGCTGGTCAGCCTGCCTGTCTTCATCTAAGTTACTCATCACTGCCGTACCAATGTTAGACCAATACACAGGTGCCCTCGCTGGCAACAGCCCTCAACTGAAGCCTTCAGCAACCTGTCTTTGGTCTACCTTCCCAGCTTTCTTGGACTATTCCCAGAATAGCCTGTGCTCCCTTCAGGCTTCTGAGGCTTTACATCCTTCCCCATTCTGGAATGCCCTCCTCTGTCTCATCCATCTTTCAAAGTTGTATTTATTTTTTAAAGTTAAGTTCAAAAGCCACCTCCTTTGGAAAAACATCCCCAACATACTTGCTATAAAGTGTTCCCTCTCCTGCCTTCTAACACATTATATTCCTTTTACTAGAGATATGTCATACTGCTTTATATTATAAATTATTGGAAATATGTTGTATCCCCCATGAAACTTGTAAGTTTCCTGAGTTTAGGCCCCATGTTAGGATTGTTTCCCATATGTGACGCATAGCAATTGCTTTGGTATATATTAAATTGAGCTGAATAAGCCAGCCAAATTGGACACATCAAATATTTTAATTATGTCAATTTTTTATTGGTCAAAGAGCAAAGCTAACAGCGGTCTTACTGATAGTCTCTTTTTTCTCATGTAGTTCCCTCAGTGAAAAATACATTCTCATAGATTAATATAGTCACATCCTCACTGTCCTGCATTTTGGCCTCTGTATTAGCCTAAGAGATCCATATCTACCTTAATGATATTTTTCTTTATCCCAATGGCCTATGAATATAACCTCTAGGCCAATGTGACCAAAAATGTAGTCCTTGTACCACCTGCATTCTAGTCACCAAATGCGTAAGTTAAAAATTCAGATTCCTGGACCCTAACCTGAATCAGCATCTCTGTGGGTGAAGCCTGAAAATCTGCATTATAAATAAGCTTCTCAGGGTTGTAGTACACAGGAAACCTTGAGAATCTTCATTCTAGATATTGTTGAGAGAGCTTGGCTGGGGACCTCAAGATTTTAGTGGATGCTTTGAATCTCTAAGAATGACCAGACTTTAAGCATGATAGAAAGTAAACAGTGAAATGTGCTTATGGCTCACATAGTTCTCTTGATGAGAAACAGAAAGGCAAATGAAAGATTTTGGGATTCAGAAGAGTGAGAAAGCAAAAAACTAAATTTGGCCCTGATCTCTTCTCACTTGGTAAAAAGATGCATATTTGAGATTAGGAGAAGTTATTTAATTTAAGACCTCAATCCGGCGTTCTTTCAGCTTCTTTTCGTCTTTTACATAGAACTTTCTATCTATAAACATAGGATTAAACAGGAAACTAACATTACTAAGAATCTTCTGTATGCCAGGCATCATGTTAGATGCTTTCCATATATTTTTCATTTAATCGGCCATCTGTGAGGTTACTTTATTTAACTCCATTTTGCAGAGAGGAAATTTAGGGGATGAAAGGTTAAGTAAACTGTGAGGTAGATTAAGTAAGTATTCAGGTAGATAGGTTAAACTAGATAGATAAGCAAACTGCTAGATTAAGTAAATTGCTAATTTCAGATCCCAGTTCTGTCATTTACTAGTTATGTGAGCCTTAAGGAAACTCGCTTAGCTCCTCAGAATTCTCAACAGCATCACAGATAAAACAAAAGAGACATCACCTTCCTCACAAGGTACTGAGGACTTGTGATGAAATCAGGTACACACAGCACCCAGCACAATGTCTGGCCCTCCGTCAGTGTTAGCAATTCTTCCCTCACCTATCTGTTCTCCTCCTGCCTTGACTTCTTTTGTTTTCAAAAAATTTTTATGAAGGAGCCTGTTTGCTCAGAAGCATGAAAAAGCCTCACTATTTTAAACGACTTTAATAGGTGCCTGGGAACACTGTCTATTGGTGCTCACAGCCAGTAACTCTTCCTTTTTCCCGAGGGTTGACGTTCAGGAAAAAGGAATCCTCTTCAGCCTTTGGCTTCTTTCCAGCTCCAAAGAGGTCATGACGTGAGCAGCCCAGGGAAAGCAGCCCCAGTGAATCATGCTTTCAGCTTCCAACTGGTGACATGAGGGCAGAAAGTAGCCACATCATAGCTGCCAGGAACCACAGCAAATGACTCCACTGTGGCTTTCCCAGACAGTGTGAGCCAAGCGCATGCCCTCACAGCTGCCAGGTGGCCCCGAGAGCCTCAGCCGCCTCTTCGAGTTGAGCTTGTCGGGTTCCTGAGAACTGGCACACCAAGAATTCTCCTGCCAGAGAAGAGGGAACACCTTTTTGGGGAATGAGTTCTCTGATGATGATAAAATCATATCATAATTTTAGTTTCAGGTAGTGAGTATCAGTGACTCCAGCAGCAATCATGAATGGTTTGGGTTTATATCTTTTCTTTTCCCCACTGCGTGCATTTACTCTTGAGGGCAAGGAGGGGCATTTATCACAATGATATGATTCACTCTCCGAGACTGGCTGTGGCTTCATTTCATCTTTGAGTTCTAGGCCTAAGGCCAAAAAGGTGTCAGAATTGTCACCCAACGTCAGATGCATGTTCTCCTATCTATCCTGGTCATCTGTCTTGGACAATGGCCACAAAACACAAGCAGCAGTGAATGTTCTTGATGTTAATCAACCTCTTTGTCCCCCTTTGGTCTGTGCAGACATGAATCTAAGCCCGCTTTCCTAACCTACCTTTTTCTTACTAGTTTTCTTACGTATTTTGGAATGATGATTGCCCTGATTAGTCTACCCACCTTGGGAAACACTAATTGCATTTACTGATCTTAAATTGATTTCTAAGTCCAGGATTGCAGGATTTAGTGCACAAACCCCCTTCCTTCCTACTCATATTGTTCATGACTGTGGATTCTGCTCATAGCCTTGGGCTTTAGAAACAGAAGTCTGACGAGCCACTGTTTTCCAAAGTGAGGAAGTTTGCAGCCTCTGTTTTTACCCTGCTTCCTTTTCTACCTTGCCTGTTAATATACATGTTCTTGTGGGAAAAGCCCTTCATTAACTACCCAAACGAGGCAACAGTAAGGGAAAAAGCAACAGAAGCACAGAAGGATAATGGTAGCACGCACCTGTGCCTGCTTAGCAGTCCCTGTGCTGTTGGTGATCTGCCTAAACACAGGGGGAGCGAGCATCTAAGCAGGATGGTCTTGGAACCTGAATTAAACAAACAGCACAGCAGAAGAAGGAAGAAACCAGAAGTCTGGTGGTGAGGGCTTTTTGAATTCTACTCAGCACTTTCCAACTCTGTTGGCCGCTGATTCTGTCCCCACCCCTGCTCCTGCGTTGTCTCTTTTTACCAGTATGTGACATAGGAGTAAATAATAAATGTAGCTTATGGAAACTTTTGGCCTTAAATACTTTGACGTCTTCCCTGAGGAAAGGTGCTTTATGTTTATTTTTATTTTTTTAATTAATTAATTAATTAATTAATTAATTTATTTTATTGGCTATGTTGGGTCTTTGTTGCTGTGCACGGGCTTTCTTTTAGTTGCGGTGAGTGGGGTGCTACTCTTCATTGTGGTGCACGGGCTCCTCATTGCCGTGGCTTCTCTTGTTGCAGAGCATGGGCTCTAGGCACTTGGGCTTCAGTAGTTGCAGCACATGGGCTCAATAGTTGTGGCTCACGGGCTCTAAAGCGCAGGCTCAATAGTTGTGGCCCATGGGCTCATTTGCTCCGCGGCATGTGGGATCTTCCTGGAGCAGGGATCGAACCTGTGTCCCCTGCATTGGCAGGCAGATTCTTAACCACTGCGCCACCTAGGAAGCCCCTGCTTTATGTTTATTGACAATATTTTCTTTTTTTTCTTTTACAACAAATAAAACAATAGCACTTGTATTGTTTATAATTATTGAAATAATTTACTCTAATTTGAATTTTTTTTATAAATTTATTTATTTTATTTATTTATTGGCTTTGTTGGGTCTTTGTTGCTGCACACAGGCTTTCTCTAGTTGCTGAAAGTGGGAGCTACTCTTCATTGTGGTGCTCAGGCTCCTCATTGTAGTGGCTTCTCTTGTTGCGGAGCACGGGCTCTAGGAGCGTGGGATTCAGTAGTTGTGGCACATGGGCTCAATAGTTTTGGCTCACGGGCTCTAGAGCACAGGCTCAATAGTTGTGGCGCACGGGCTTAGTTGCTCTGCAGCATGTGGAATCTTCCCAGAGCAGGGCTCGAACCCGTGTCCCCTGCGTTGGCAGGCAGATTCCCAACCACTGCGCCACCAGGGAAGTCCTAATTTGAATTCTTATATATGAGAACCTTCACATACAACTCCCATGGCATCTTTATAAAGTGTACAGGTCATAAATATGATGTTGAAAGATAGGCAAAGTAAGCCACAGAGATATGAAGTGAGTTCAAATCACATTGTGAGTCAATGCAATGGCATATGAGTTCAGGTGCCAAATCTGGGTTCTGGTACACTTGACACAGCCCTCACCTTCAGAGATGAAATTCTTTGAAGACCAGGGTACAGAAAAGGGTAGAGTGATGCTCCGTTTTGAAGGTGATCACAGTTAAACCCTTTTTATATCACTAAATGATTTCACAGACTTCATGAATATCAAGTCAGATGAAGTTTAATTACATTTGCCTATTTCAAAAAATGACTGCTCAAGACTGGATGATACTATGAACAATTATATGCCAACAAACTGGACAACCTAGAAGAAATGGACAAGTTTCTAGAAACATGCAGCCCACCAAAAATGAATCAAGAAGAAATAATTTGAACAGACTTATCACTAGAAGTAAGACAGAATCTGTAAAACAAAACAAAACAAAACAAAAACAAACTCCCTGCAAACAAAAGTCTAGGACCAGATGGCTTCACTGGGGAATTCCACCAAACATACAAAGAACTTATAGTGATCCTTCTCAAACTTTTCCAAAAGGTTGAAGAGGAGGGAACACTCCCAAAGTTACTCTATGAAGTCACCATTACCTGGATACCAAAACCAGGCAAAGACACAACAAAAAAAATATTATAAGACTATATGAAATTGCAGACTGTTTCCTAACTCTGGAAGACATGGTAATGCAATACCTCCAACCATGAGGGATTCCAAAATAACAATGACAATGTCCTCATCTGCCCAGAATACAGAAGGATGACTGAACAAACTGACAGAAGAATGCAGCTTTCTCTCTCTAAGAAAAGTCTGCCGGGAACTAGTTCCCACGTTGTTTCTGCCTCCAGGAAGAAATGCCAAAGACTTGCTTTCTGCCTGACTCCTTAAGGTTTGTGGAGTCTCTGTGGGGGGCCTAGATTTGGACACATTGGGAACTGATGATGGGTATGAACTATTGCTGAAGTTCATTTGAGCCCATGGTCTACTGGCTTCTGTTTCATAACCATTCAGTCAGCCAAATATTTAATTTTTTAGCGAAACAGAGGAAAGGGGACCCCTTCTGGGGTTGCTGTGCAGCAACATATATTCACAATTCATTTTGCTTGGGTTTTTAAATATAATGTTACTTTATAATTATACAGTGCTTGGCCATTTTCAAATTTTCTTTTGATGCTCAAAACAGTTTCAGGAGGCAGCTATTGTTATTCTCATTTTTAGAAATTGAGGTTTAGAGAGCTTATGTCGCTTAAACCTAGGTCTGCCACATTCCAAAGCTTATGCTCTTTTTTTAACCTTTATTTTGAAATAATTATAGATTCACATGAGTTTGCAAAGAAATGTACAGGGAAGTCCTATGTACTCTTCTCCAAACCTCTTCTAATGTTAACATCTCATACAACTAGAGTATAATATCAAAAGCAAAAAAATGACTTTGTCACAATCCACATGCTTATGGCAGAGTTCACCGGCTGTATATGTATGTGTGTGTGTGTACATGTGTAGCTGCATGTAATTTTGTCATGTTCTTTTTATATATAAATCATACACTGTTCTACCAATTTTAAATATGAAGTCAGATTATATGAATGAATAAAATGACTTTTCCTTCAATAAAACAATATCTACCAACAATTATGTACATTATGACCAAACAGCTTTTGGTTTCTGGTTGCAATTAGGAAGAAAGAAAAGGAAGAAATTCTACACACCTCATCTCTTGGGCTCACTAGTCTGTGCTATGTTTCTTTATGGGTACATCTTCTGGAGGTGATAGTAGGTATGAAATAGGGAAACAATTTATTGGTTTATTGATAATTACGGCAGCAATCTTTTATCATGTCAGAAATGTCTATCTGGAAAGGAAAGGTGATCTTACCTTGACTTCAAGTTTAGTCTCATCATCTTCCCTTTCCATGGAGTTTGAATCTGTCTCCATGTAATGTTCCTCAGATGTTTTCTGATGAGGAGCTAGACAGACAAAGAAAACCTGCCATTAATTTGGCTTATAGATAACTCAGAGCACTTAGCCTGACTTGGACCATGTTGATGTAGTTAATTAACAAAGCTTAATTGAGCTGCTACAATGATTTCCAAGGCAGTAGATGAAATTGGAGGTGAGGAAGAGATGCAGAAAAGAAAGAGTCCCTGATCCGAGGCACTCGATCCAAAGAGAAAAAAGTAACACCCAACACCACAGGAAACATCAAACCACAAGTCAGTAAATGTAATGTGGTAAAAATGATAGCTTCCATCATTTGCGTTTTTAAGGCCCAGATAAAAAGTCACTTTCTTCATGAAACCTTCCTTAACTATTCCAAATTTCCTGGATTCTTTTTATGCACTGATATTTAGCATTTATCATTTGCAATGTATAATATTGCACTTGATGTTGTTCTTGGATTAGAAGATTCAATTCTAGGTACCACATTCTATTGAGTATATTTTTTCCATTATACAGGTAATTAATTTGTGATTATTACACAAAATTTGAAAAATACTAAAACCTTACCATTTAAACACACTATGATCATATAAGGGGATGTCCATGTCTGCCCTAGGCAGAAATTGTTGCTAATCTGATGATCTAACAGTTGCATTCCAGAATTTATTAGTGGACACGATGATTGTGTGAAGAATCAGCTGAGTCTGGAGGGAATTGGGCAGCCTTGCTCTTGCTCTCTCTTCTCAATCATTCTCTCTCCTTCCTCTCCTTCCCACAGGGCTCTCAGACATCTGGGAGATACATGGCCATTTGGCAGTAAGATTGGGATTTGGGGAGGAGAAGCCTTGGTTAGGCTTGAAGCTTTCTAACCCAGCTTTACCAGAAGGCTGCATTGGGGGTGATGGCTACAAGGCTAATAAGTTAAGTGGTAACTTGAATTTTTGTCACCATCACCACCCTTGTGTATACAGTTCCTTTGGGAAACTCACGGGATACATGTGATTAACCCAGGACAAGATATGAGCGTTTCTAGGTCCCATGGCCAAAATGTCATCCAGCTAATGCCACCAATATCACCCTGATGCTTACCTGTGGTAGACTTGATGGAGGTTGACTGTCTTGCTTCCAGAGGCCCCTCTCAAGCCTCAAGTTCTGTGAGCCAACTGGAAGCAGCTTGGGCTTTCTGTGGGTTTCCCATACATGTTATGTTGAAATCTGTAGTGAAGCACTTTGTTTGCTACCCTGGGTTATATGACCACTGAAGCTATTTTGTAATAATGGACAACCTGTTGGGCTCCTCATTCTCTGCAGGCTCTCTGTAACCTGAGTGGTTCCAGGCATAATAATGGGAAACTAGAAATGCATACATTAATTGGCAACACCCACGACTGAGAAGCACCTGCCCCTAACGCTGTTACATACAGCGATGAAGTTAAAGGCAGGGCTACGGGAGCCATGGTGCCAGCACTCGAGTTTTGCTCTTCCACATATGAAGCATACATTATCAAAGAGCCTTAGCTTCTTCATCCGTATCTGCAGAATAATGAGAACGCCTACAGTATGGGGTTGTTATGAGGCCTTAATGAGTTAATATGCACAAAGTGTTTAGATCATAGTAAGCACTCTGTATATTTTAGCTATTATCGCCACAAAAGAATTTTCTTCACATTCCTTATGTACTTCAGAGAGGTTGAATGTTGTATCCAAGACACCCGGCTACCAAGAGTCAGAGCTGAGATTCCAGCTCCCATCTCTAAGCGGCCCCGACCATGTTCCCTACACTGTGAAATATAATAGTTTATCTTGGCAGGGACTCAGTTATTAAGGAATCAGACAAATGTGTTTGAAAATTCTGCTAGCGACCAGCCAGAATTCACACTTGGTGGTTAATTTCCAAAGCAAAAGTGCAGTATTGTTACACAAAATGAGCCAGTTTGCCTGACCAAGGTCAACAATACCTGTTCAGACATGTCAAAGATCTGTGGATCCTAGGAGGGTCATTATTTACTAAGAAATCTTGTGTTTGAAAAGCCGAGAAAAAAATCTATCATTCCTGCTTTACTTACTTGTAACAAACATGTCTTTTAAAATAATGAGAGAAGCAAAGTCATAGAAAGGACCATAATTTAGTTTTGGGAAAGAGCCCTGGATGAGAGGTCAAGAGAACCAAGCCCTGTTTCCAAGTACCCAAGAAGTATGTCTCTCTGTGTGTGGGCGTCTGTGTGTATCTGTGGTATGTGCACATAAGTGTATCTGAGTGTGCATGTGTATGTATGTGCGTGTATGGGGGGGAAATTCAGGAAAGAAATTAAACTTTTTAAAGTTATCAACTTTTTAATTGTAAAAAGTTTATTATGTGGTAGGAGACAGGGAACTGTAAATTGTACTAAGTGGAGAGTTACCAAAACACCCCATAATGTTCAGATAAATAAAAACTGAAAGAATTTTTTGCAAAACAAGAAATGCCAAAGGAAGGTTTTCAACCTGAAGAGACAGGACACAGGATATTCAATAAGGAATAAAGAACACCAGAAATGGTGAATAGGAAGGTAAATATAAAAATATACATATATGTATTTTTTTCCTTTTTTTTCCTTTCTCCCAATTTCTTTAAAAGATATATGATTGTTTAAAGCAAAAATTTTAACACAATAATGGGGTATGTACCATATGTAGATGTAATATTTAGGGTAAGAATAGCACAGAGGATGATAAAAGGCATATGGAACTATACTGTTGCATATTTCTTGTATTTTCATAAAGTGCTACAATCTTAACTCAAAGTAGATGGTGACAAATTAAGGATGCACATGGTAATCCCTAGAAGAAACACCTGGGGAAATACAATGCAAAAAGGGATGTATGTATGTACGCTAAAAAACCAGCAGAGGAATTAAACGGAATACTAAAAAAGTTGGCTAACCTAAAAGAAGCCAGGAAGGCGATCAGAGGAATAAAAAAAATGAGACAAATAGACAGCAGATAACAAAATAATAGCTCTTGATCCAACTATAGCAATAATAACATAGTGCGTAAAATCAATTAAACACTCCAGTTAGAAGGTAGAGGTTAACATAATGTTGTTATTTATTTATTTTTATTTATTTATTTTGGCACACAGGCTTAGTTGCTCCACAGCATGTGGGATCTTCCTGGAGCTGGGATCGAACCCGTGATCTCTGCACTGACAGGCGGATTCTTAACCACTGCACCACCTAGGAAGCCCTAACATAATGTTTTTAAAAGGCAAGACCCAACTATACCTGCCTACAAGAAATACATTTTATTTTATTTTATTTTGTTTTGTTTTACCATTCAGTTCAGTTATTTTTTAAAGAAATATATTTTAAAAATAAAAGATAGAAATAGAAAAATGGAAAAAGTGTATCATGCAAACAGTAAGCATAAGAAAGCTGAAATGACTATATTAGTATATGACAAAATAGACTTTAAGATAAGGAAGACAAGGACTATTACTAAAGATAAGAAGGGAAGGAGAGATATTTCATTATTATAAAAGGGCCAGTGTATCTGGAAGACATAATAATTATGAATATGTATGGCTTAAGAACAGAGTTTCAAAATACATGAGGCAACAAATGACATATATATCATATCCAAGAGTGTTTACCCAGGAATGTATGATTGTTTTAACATTTAAAAATAAATCATTGTAGGGACTTCCTTAGTGGTCCAGTGGTTAAGAATCCACCTTCCAATGCAGGGCACACAGGTTTGATCCCTGGTCTGGGAATTAAGATCCCACATGCTGTGGGGCAGCTAAGCTGAGTGTCACAACTACTGAGCCTGCGTGCCACACCTAGAAAGCCTGCATGCCACAACTACAGATCCCACATGCTCTGGAACCCACGCAGCACAACTACAGAGCCCATGTGCTCTGGAGCCTGCACACCACAACTAGAGAGCCCACATACCACAACTACTGAGCCCATGCACTCAGGAGTCCACACACCACAGCTAGAGAGAAGACTGTGCACCGCAACAAAGAGCCTGCATGCCGCAACTAAGAACCAACACAACCAAAAATAAATAAATAAATATTTTCAAAAGATTAAAAAAATAAATAAATCATTGTAACCCACCAAATAAACCAATAAAGGAGAAAAACCATATAATCATCACAATATATGCACCAAACAGAGCATCTGAAAAATTCAATAATCATTCCTGATAAAACTCTCAGCAAACTGGAGTAGAAGGGAAATTCCTCAATCTCATCTGTGAAAACCTTACTGCTAACGTCATACTTCAAAGTGAAAAATAAACTCTTTCCCTGCATATTGGGAAAAGACATGGATGTCTGCTCTCACCACTTCTATTCAACATTGTACTAGAGGTCCCAGCTATTATCATAAGGCAAAGGGAAAAAAAGCATAAAGATTGAAACAGAAGAAGTAAAACTGTCCTTATTCACAGATGATAGTTACATTCCTATTGATAGTTATGTATAGTAAATTCCTTATTCCTTATTCCTATTGATAGTTATGTATGGTAAATTCCACTTATTATAGGGCTTTTTAAAAACATGAAATGCCTAAGATCTTTACACTAAAAACTGCTAGATTGTTGAGGGAAATTAAAGAAGACCTAAATAAATGGAAGGTTGAAACGTTTATGAATTGGAAGACTCAACATTGGTGAGAGAAAAGTTTTCCCCAAATTGATCTGTATATTCATTCAGTGATCTATATGTTCATCCCAGCAGAAACTGAAAGGTGATTCTAAAATTTGTATGGAAATGAAAAGGACCTAAGATAGCCAAAACAATCTTGAAAAAGAACAAAGTTGGAAGACTTACACTACCTGATCTCAAGGCTTACTAGAAAGCTATAGTAATCAAGACCATGTAGGATTGGTGTAAGAGCTCATCTTTTTTTTTTTTTTTTCCTCTCAAAGAACCAATTTTACTATTCCATTGATAATAGAATCTTGCAGGCCTTTTAAAGGTCCTTAATGGAGTTTATTTTATGCTAATGTTATTTGTGCATTTATATTATTCTTCTACTAGACAGTGTGCTTCTCCTGGCATCCAGGCACTCAGTTTTACCTAAATTTATAAGTCTTCAATGCCTGTACTATTCCATATCTTAAATAATATCTGTCAAAACAGTGACCATTATGCATCTTAAACAACCATAATCTAAACCCTCATGGGCATCGATGAAACATAAAGCCACAAAACTTCCTTCCTCAAATAACCTACCCAAGGCGGAAGGCTGGCTGATTTTTGGTGACACCCATTTTGGGGAGGACTCAGGATGGGGGGCCACAGGTTGCACTGGGCGAGTCTGTCTGGCTGCCAGTTTCATCAGACTCATTTGTCTCTTGTGAAAGATTTCCTGCATGTCACCCAGCTTCTGCAGGACTTTCTGGGCTTTGGCCTGTGGGAACAAAAGCAGATCATGAGCCGGTTGCTCTGCACTGAGCCTGAGGACATGAAGCATCCCCTTTCTTCCATCTTCCCCTCCTCCCCGCCTCCTATCTCCCTCAGGTGACCCTTCTCTGGGCATTCATATGCAGGTCATTGCACATCTTACCTTGTACAGAATTGTGCTTATAAGAGTCTGTGCCTCCCACTTGATTGGCAAGGGTTGTATTCTTTTCACCACTCTATCTCCAGTGCCTGGAACACTGCCTAGCACTGAGTAGTGCTCAGTAAATATATGCTGAGGGGGTAAATGCTCACTAAGCCATATCCATTCATGGTAGAAAAGGATGCCACAGGCCATGAATGAATGGCATTAGGCCAACTTATAAAACAGGAAGATTTCAAAATAAGAAATGTACCCTGAATAAAGAGCCCTGATGGAGAAAATTCTGTAAGTATTCTGGGGGAAAGAGGTGGCTAAAATCTGAGGCAGAATCAAGGGAACCACAAGGATCTGTAATGAAAAGGATACACAATTAAACTGTATTCTGTGAAACCCCTTCTCTCTATATAAGTAGGAAAGAAACTGAAGAAATAACCCGGGGAAAGATGAAACCCAAACACGTTCTCATAACTGACTCTATGCCCTAAGGCAGAGGTTCAGGAGAACAAGAAACAAGACCTTTTCACCTGAGTTTCCCCAAGGCCTGAATTCAGCTGAATACATTTCTTCCAGCATGATGTGCCTCTAGCTCTGGTGGATCAAGGAAGTGGGTAGCCCTCTCTTTGTCATGTCGACTCTGACATCCATCTTGTAGATGGCTTTAACCACCAAAGAAGGGACTAGAATTAGAAGAGCTGAACCAGCATAATCAATGCAGAGTGGTCTGAGGTGCCGAATTCCAAAAGTACAGGCTCAGCACACACCCAGGGAGGCTGCCACATTTTGCAACTGGAAAAAGTAAATTTTTCTTTTCTACGTGGAGCCATCTTCTGAGGAAACAGCAAAGATCCCTGAGGAGTAGAGTGTTAGCTGTGAAACAGCTGTTCCCCAATAGCCTAAGGCCTTGTCGAGGCTGACCTCTGCCCCAAAATCTGGGGCTGGTCTCACTCTTTGGAGGCTCTGAGTGCAGACCTGCACTGTCCATACAGTACCCACTGGCCACATGTGGCTACTGAGCGCCTGCAATGTGGCTAGTCTGAACTGAGCTGCACTCTCAGTTTAAATACACGCTGGATTTTGAAGACTTACTTGAAAAAAGAACATAAAATATCACATTAAAATACAACTAGTTGTATTTTAATGAGATAGTGATTGTACGTTGAATAGTGATTGTACGTTGAAATAATATTTTGCACAAAGGTTAAAGAAAGCATTATTTAAAATTGATTTCACTTGTTTCTTTTTACTTTTTAAAATGTGGCTACTACAAAATCTTAAATTAAATATGTGGTTTGCATTATATTTCTATTGGAAATCTAGACCAGGGGTTGGCAAATTTTCTGTAAAGGACCAAACAGTAAATATTTCAGTCTTTGCATACCATCTGGTCTCTGTCAAATCTGCCAAACTTGGCTGTCTTAGCATAATAGTCATAGAGGATTGATAACACATGAATGAAAGCAGCTGTGTTCTGATAAAACTTGATTCACAAAAATAGGTAGCAAGCAGCTTTGGCCTATATCACTACTCAGAGCCTGTGCTTAAAGTGTCACTTCAGAGAATGTGCCTCTGGCCTCAGGAAATTCAGTTGTGCAGTGGACTGTTCTGATTACACAGCTATGAGTGCAAGTCCCAAAAGAAGCCAAATTCCCTTATATCATTCTGGGGGGATGGAGATAAGACGCTACTACTCTGCCCCTCTGGCCCAGTGATGAGCTTGGCAAAACTGAGACATGCGTGTTAATTGCTGCACAAAGATCAAGAAATCTGACTCAATGAATGATTGTCAAATTGGTGTTGTGTGGTGGACAGCCCTGGTGTGAGGTCAGTGCCACATGATAGAGCCCAGTGACTCACTACTTGGGCTAGACAGGACTTGGATCACCTTTGCCTTTTTTGCAGCTTTCTCTTGTGACCCCTGGGTGAACTCTGGAAATAATGAGGCAGTCAGAAGAGACCCTAAATTCCTAAGCTCAGATGAGGGGGGAAGTAGTGCAAGATTAACCACTACATTCCCCTCTTTCCTCTTTTTACTTGCAAATCCATTTTCCATACTACAATCAGAATTATTTTTCTAAAATTAAATATGATCATATAACTCCTCTGTTTAAAAGCTCTGCAGGGGCCCCCCGATGCATCAGGATACAGTCCAGACTCCTTATCCAGGAGCACTGGGCTCTTCATGACTCAACCCTGATCTCCCTCCAGTCTCACCTCCTGCCAGTACCCACCCCTCACACTCCAGCCTCCAGCTGGGGAGTACCTGTTTTTGAGATATAAGTTTTATTTTTTAGAATACTTTTAGATTTACAGAAAAATTGCAAAATAGTACAGAGAGTTCCCATATACACCACACTCAATTTCCCCTATGATTAACATCTTATGTTAGTATGGTACCTTTGTTACAATTAATGAACCAATATTGACACATTATTTTTATTATTGCAAGAAATTACTAAATAAAATCCACACTTAGATTTTCTTAGTTTTTACCTAATGTACCTTTCCTCCCCACAACAGCCACATCCAGGATACTACATTACATTTAGTTGTTGTGACTTCTTCGACTCTTCTTGGCTGTGACAGTTTCTCAACTTTTCCTGTTTTTTCATGAACTTTATTTTGTGGAGTATTGGTCAGGTATTTTGTAGAATGTCCCTCAGCTGGGATTTATATGATGTTTTACTCATGATTAGACTGGAATTATGGGGTTTTGGGAGGGAAGATCACAGAAATAAGTGCCATTTTCATCACACCATATCAAAAGTACACACTATCTACATGACCCTTGATATTGACCTTGATCACCTGGTTGAGGTAATATTTGTTAGGTTTCTCCACTGTAAAGTCACTCATTTCTTCTGTCCATACTGTACTCTTTGGAAGAAAGTCGCTATGGGCAGCCCACACTTAAGAAGAGGGGAGTTACGCTCCATGTCCTTGAGGCCAGAGTATCTGCATAAATAATTTGGAATTCTTCTGTATGGGAGATTAGGTTTCTTTCCCCCATTTATTTATTTATTCCATCATGTATTTATATCACAATGGATTCATGATATCTATTTTACAGTTTGAGCTGTAATCCAATACTACTTTATGAATTTTGTTGCTCAAATTGTTGCAGCACTGGTCACGGGAGCTCTTTCAATTGCCTCCTATGTCCCATCATTGTGGTTTGTTTCATTTTGTTTTGAGCAGTTCCTTACTTTCCGGCACTATAAGATGCTCTAGGATCATCTTTTTTTAAAAATTGAAGTATAGTTGATTTACAATATTATATTTGTTTCCGGTTTATAACATAGTGATTCAATATTTTTATAGATTGTACTCTAAAGTAATTATAAAATATTGGCTATAACATTGTAGCTTATTTATTTTATACATACTAGTTTGTACCTCTTAATCCTTTACCCCTATCTTGTCCTCAATCTTTCCGTCTCCCACTGGTAATCACTAGTTTGTTCTTCATATCTGTGAGTCTCTTTCTGCTTTGTTATATTCCTTCATTTGTTTTATTTTTTAGATTCCATATATAAGTGATAACATAGAGTATTTGTTTTTCTCTGACATTTCATTAAGCGTAATACATTCTAGATCCACCCATGTTGTTGCAAATGGCAGGATTTCACTCTTTTTTAATGGCTGGGTAATAGTCCACTCTGTGTGTGTGTGTGTGTATGTATAGTGTGTGTGTGTATGTGTGTGTGTGTGTATATATATATATACTTTTCTTTATCCATTCATCTGTTGATGGGCACCTTAGGTTGTTTCCATATTTTGGTTATTATAAATAATGCTGCTAGGAATATTGGTGTGCATTGTATCTTTTCAAATTACTGGTTTCATTTTCTTTGGGAATATGCATAGGAGTAGAATTGCTGGATCAAATGGAAGTTCTATTTTTAGTTTTTTGAGGAACATCCATATTCTTTTCCACAGTGGTGGCACCAATTTACATTCCCACCAACAGTGTATAAGGGTTCCATTATCTCTTTTATCTTCAATCTGAATACCTTTTTAAAAAATTGAAGTATAGTTTATTTACAGTGTTGTGTCAGTCTCTGCTGTACAGCAAAGTAACAAATGCCAACATGTTATTTTGATGATAGTCATTCTGACAGGAATGAGGTGATATCTCATTGTGTTATTGATTTGCCTTTCTCTAATGATTAGCGATGTTGAGCATATTTTCATGTACTTGTTGACTATGTGTATAATTTCTTTGGAAAAATGTCTGTTCAGGTCTTCTGCCCATTTGGTTTTTTGATATGGTGTTATAAAAGCTGTTTATATATTTTGGATATTAAACCCTTGTCAGTCATATCATTTGCAAATATTTTCTCCCATTCAGTAGGCTGTCTTTTAGTTTTGACAGTGGTTTCCTTTGCTGTGCAAAAGATTTTAAGTTTAATTAGGCCCCATTTATTTTTGCTTTTGTTTCCTTTGCCTTAGGAGACATCCGAAAAGTATTGCTACAGTGTATGTCAAAGAGTGCTCTGCATATGTTTTCTTCTAGGAATTTTATGGTTTCCAGTCTTACATTTAAATCTTTAATCCATTTTGAGTTTACTTTTGTATATGGTGTGAGAAAATGTTCTAATTTCATACTTTTTCATGTCCCTGTCCAGTTTTCCCAGTATCACTTATTGAAGAGACTCTCTTTTCTCCATTGTACAGTCTTGCCTTCTTTGTCATAGATTAATTGACGATAAATGCATAGGTTTATTTCTGGGCTCTTTATTCTGTTCCATTGATCGATATGTCTGTTTCTGTGCCAATACCATAATGTTTTTTTTTTGTTTTTGTTTTTTTTTATTTTTTTGGGGGTACACCAGGTTCAATCAACTGTTTTTATACACATATCCCCATATTCCCTCCCTTCCTTGACGCCCCCCCCCCCTCGAGTCCCCCCCACCCTCCCTGCCCCAGTCCTCTAAGGCATCTTCCATCCTCGACTTGGACTCCCTTTGTTATACAACAACTTCCCACTGACTATTTTACAGTTGGTAGTATATATATGTCTGTGCTACTCTCTCGCTTCTTCTCAGTTTCCCCTTCACCCCCCGCCCCCTCCCATACCTCGAGTTCTCCAGTCCATTCTCTGTATCTGCTTCCCTGTTCTTGTCACTGAGTTCATCAGTACCTACCATAATGTTTTGATTTAGCTTTGTAGTACAGTCTGAAGTCAGAGAGTGTGATACCTCCAGCTTTGTTTTTTTTTCTCAAGATTGCTTTGTCTATTTGTGGTCTTTTGTGGTTCCATATAAATTTTAGGATTATTCCATCTAGTTCTGTGAAAAATGTCATGGGTATTTTGATAGGGATCACATTAAATCTTAGATTACTTTGGATAGTTGGACATTTTAACAATATTAATTCTTCCAATCCATGAACAGGGGATATCTTTCCATTTCTTTCTATCACCTTCAGTTTCCTTCATCAATGTTTTATAGTTTCAGAGTATAGGTCTTTCACTTCCTTGGTTAAGATTATTCCTAGGTATTTTATTCTTTTTGATGCAATTTTAAATGGGATAGTTTTCTTGCTTTTTCATTCTGATAGTTCACTATAAGTGTGTAGAAAAGCAACAGATTTGTATCCTGCAATTCTACTGAATTCATTTATTAGTTCTAATAGTTTTTTGGTGGAGACTTTAGGGTTTTCTATATGCAGTATCACGTCATCTGCAAATAGTGACAATTTTACTTCTTCCCTTCAATTTGAATGCCTTTAAAAAAAATTGAAGTATAGTTGATTTACAATGTTGTGCCAATCTCTGCTGTACCACAAAGTGACTCAGTTATACACATATATACATTCTTTTTTAATATTCTTTTCCATTGTGGTTTGTCACAGGATATTGAATATAGTTCCCTGTGCTATACATTAGGACCTTGTTGCTTATCCATTCTAAATGTAACAGCTTGTATCTACCAACCCCAAACTCCCAGTCCATCCCTATCCCTCCCCGCCTCCCCGCCTCCCCCTTGTTAACCACAGTCTGTTCTCTACGCCTATGAGTCTGTTCTGTTTTGTAGATAGGTTCATCTGTGCCACATTTTAGATTCCACATATAAGTGATATCACATGGCATTTGTCCTTCTCTTTCTGACTTACTTCACTTAGTATGATAATCTCTAGTTGCATCCATGTTGCTGCAAATGGCATTATTTTGTTCTTTTTTATGGCTGAGTAGTATTCCATTGTAAATATGTACCACATCATCTTTATCCATTCATCTGTCAATGGACATTTAGGTTGTTTCCATGTTTTGGCTATTGCGAATACTGTTGCTATGAACATAGAGATGCATGTATCTTTTTGAATTATAGGTTTGTCCAAGTATATTCCCAGGAGTGGGGTTGCTGAATCATATGGTAATTCTATTTTTAGTTTTCTGAGGAACCTTCATACTGTTTTCCATAGTGGCTGTACCAACTTACATTCCCACCAACAGTGTAGGAGAGTTCCCTTTTCTCCACACCCTCTCCAGCGTTTGTAATCTGTAGACTTTTTAATGATGGCCATTCTGACTAGTGTGAACTGGCTCCTCATTGTAGTTTTGATCTGCATTTCTCTAATAATTAGTGATGTTGAGCAGACTTCCTGGAGGGCTGGGCAGGTGTCTGTCCACTGGTGGGTGGAGCTGGGCCTTGGCCCTCTGATAGGCAAGGCTGTGTCTACAGGATGTCTAGAGGTGGCTGTGGGCTCAGGAAGTCTTTAGGCAGCCTGTCTGCTCATGGGTGGGGCTGAGTCCCCACCCAGTTAGCTGTTTGGCCAGTCCCAGCACTGGTGCCTACAGGCTCTTGAGTGGGGCCTGTTGAGGTCTTGGTGCTAATGAGCTAGAGGGAGAACACCACAATGGTGCCCACCCACACCAGTGTCTAATGGTAGAAGGAACTCCCCAGTATGGCTGCAGCCAGTGTCTATGTGCCCAGGGTGAGCCAGAACTGCCCTGCACCTCTCTGGAGACTCTCCAAGACCAGCAGGTAGTCTGGCTCAGGCTCCTACAAAATTACTGCCTTTCCCTGGGTCCCAGAGCATGTGGGTTTTTGCGTATGCCCTTTAAGAATGAAGCCTTTACTTCCCCCAGTCCTGTGAAACTCCTGAAATTAAGCCCTGCTGGCCTTCAAAGCCAAATGCTCTGTGGGTTTGTCTTCCCAGTGCAGAACCCCCAGGCTGCGGAGCCTGACGTGGGGTTCAGAACTCTCATTCCTGTGGGAGAAACTCTGCAATATAATTATTCTCCAGCTTGTGGATCACCCACCTGGGGGTAAAGGCTTGATTATATTGTGAGTCCACCCCTCCTACCCATCTTGTTGTGGTTCCTTCTTTATGTCTTTAGTTGTAGAAGATAATTTCTTACAGGTTCTGGTCTTTTCATCAATGGTTGTTCTGCAAATAGCTACAACTTTTTTGTATGCTCGTGAGAAGAGGTGAACTCAGGGTCTTTCTACTCTGCCATCTCAGCCAATCTCAAAAATAGCCTTTAATATGTTGAGATAAGTTCCCTCTACACCAACTTTGATGAGTGTTTTTATCATGAATGGATGTTGAATTTTGTCGAATGCTTTTTCTGTGTCTATTGAGATGATGATTTGGTTTTTATGTGATTCCTTCCTTTTGTTAATGTGGTAATCACACTGATTGATGTGTAGATCTTGAACTATCCTTGTATCCCTGGAATTAATCCCACTTGATCATGGTGTATAATCCTTTTTATATATTGTTGAATTCAGTTCACTAATGCTCTGTTGAGTTTTGCATCTATATTCATCAGAGATATTGGCCTGTAATTTCCTTTCCGTGTAGTGTCTTTGTCCAGTTTTGATATCAGGGTAATCGTGGCTTCATAGAATAAATTTGGGAATACTCCCTATTCTTCAAATTTTTTTGGAATAATTTGAGAAGGATAGGTATTTTCTTTTATATTTTGGTAGAACTCCCCTGTGAAGCCATCCAGTCCTGGACTTTGGCTTGATGGGTTTTTTTTTTTTTTTATTAAAATTCAATTTCACTGCTAGTGATCAGTCTGTTCAGATTGTCTATTCCTTTCTGATTCAGTCTTTGAAGACTGTATACTTCCAGAAATTTATCCATTTCTTCTAGGTTGTCCAATTTATTAGTATATAACTGTTTGTAGGTTTGTTTTTGTTTTTGTTTTTGTTTTGTATTTCTGTGATATTGGTCATTATTTCTCCTCTTTCATTTCTTATTTTGTTAATTTGGTTCCTCTCTCTTTTTCTTGATAAGCCTAGCTAAAGGCTCTTAAATCTTTTCAAAAAAAACTAGCTCTTGGTTTCACTGATCTTTTCTATTCCTTTTTGGTCTCTATTTTCTTCTCTGATCTTTATTACTTCCTTCCTTCTGCAGACTTTGGGCTTTGTCTTTTTCTAACTCCTTTAGATACCAGGTTAGGTTGTCATTTGAGAGTTTTTTCTTGTTTCTTGAGGTAGTCCTGTATCATTATAAACTTACCTCTTAGAACAGCTTTTGTGGCATGCCATAGATTTTGAAAAGTTGTGTTTTTCTTTTCACTTGTCTTGAGGTATTTTCTAATTTCCTCTTTGATTTCTTCATTGACTCATTGGTTTTTTTAGTAGTATGTTGTTTAGTCTGTACATATTTGTGTTCTTCCCATTTTCTTCCTGTAATTGATTTCTAGTTTCATACCTTTGTGGTCAGAAAAAATGCTTGATATAGTTTCTGACCTCTTAAATTTGTTGAGAATTGTTTTGTAGCCTGGCATGTGATTTATCTTGGAGAACGTTCCATGTGCACTTGAAGAGAATGTGTATCCTGCTGTTTTTGGATAGAATGTCCTGTGGATACCTATTAAGTCCAAGTGGTCTAATATGCCATTTAAGAGTATTGTTTCCTTATTGATTTTTCTGTCTGGAAGTTTTGTCCATTGATGTGAGTGGGGTGTTAAAGTAACCTACTATTATTGTATTATTGTGGAATTCTCCGTTTATGTCTGTTAATATTTGCTTTATATATTTAGGTTTTCCTATACAAGGTGCATATATGTTAATGAGTGTTATATCCCTTGTATAGTCTTGTATTGATCCTTTTTATCATTATACAACGCCCTTCTTTGTCCTTTGTTATAGACTTTGTTTTAAAGTCCATTTTGTCTGATATTGCTACCTTCACTTTCTTGTTGTTTCCATTTGTACAAAATATCATTTTCCATCCTCTCACTTTCAGTCTTTGTGTCTTTAGCTCTGAAGTGAGTCTCTTGTAAGCCACGTAGAGACGTCTTTTTTTTTTTAATCCAATCAGCAATTCTATGTCTTTCGATTGGAACATTTAGTCCACTGACATTTGAAGTAATTACTGATAGCTTTGTACTTATTGCCATTTTGTTACTTGTTTTCTGGTTGTTTTTGTAGTTCTCTGTTCTTCTTCTTTTAGTTTCTTACCTTGTGGTTTCATGATTTTCTTTAGTGGAATGCTTGTGTTCCTTTCTCTTTGGTTTTTGTGTTTCAACTGTAGGTTTTGATTTGTGGTTACTGTGGGGTTCATATATGTTTACTGGTAACTATATCTACTTATTTTAAACTGGTACTCCTTTAAGTTCAAACACATTATAAAAGAGCTTCATTTTTTTATTGCCCTTCCCTGTGTTTTGTGTTTTTGATGTCATATTTTACATCTTCATTTGTATCCCTTCACTGTTTATTGTAGTTAATTGATTTTATAATTTTCTGGCTTTTAATCTTTATACTAGCTTATTCAAATGATTCACCCATAGCCTTTACTATATATTTGCCTTTACTATAGGGATTTTCCCCTTCCTATAGATTCTTACTTCTTCTTGTAGCCTTTTCTTTGCAGTTAGAGATGACCCTTTAACATTTCTTTTAGGGTCCATTTTGTATTGATGAAATCTTAGTTTTTGCTCATCTGATAAGTTCTTTATCTCTCATTCAATTCTAAAAGGTAATCTTGCTGTGAAGAGTATCCTATATTGTAGGTTTTTCGCTTTCAGCACTTTAAATAAATCATGGCCACTCCCTTCTGGCTTGCAAAGTTTCTACAGAAAAATCTGCTGATAGCCATATGCCATTTTAATTATGATGTCTTAATGTGGATCTCTTTGGGTTCATCTTGTTTGGGACCCTCAGTGCTTCCTGTACTTGGATATCTGTTTCCTTCCTCAAGTTTGGGAAGCTTTTAGCCATAATTTCATCAAATACATTTTTGACCCCCTTCTCTCTTTTCTTCTGGGATGCCTATAATGTGAATGCAGGTATGCTTGATATTGTTCCAGAGGTTCCTTAATCTATTCTACTTTTTTTTTTTTTAATTATTTTTTTGGGGGTACACCAGGTTCAATCATCTGTTTTTATACACATTATTCTACTTTTTAAAATTTCTTTTTCTTTCTGCTGTTTTGATTGGGTGATTTCTATTTTTCTATTTTCTAGACCATGTATATGCTCTTCTGTATCACCTAGTCTGCTGTTAATTCCCTCTAGTGTTTTTCATTTCAGTTATTATATTCTTCAGTTCTGACTGGTTCTTTTTTTATATTTTTCTAGTTCCTTCTTAATATTCCCACTGTGTTCATCTATTCTATTCCCTACTTCAGTTGGCATTCTTATTGCTAATGCTTTGAACTATTTATCTGGTAAATTATTTATCTCTGTTTCATTAGTTGGTTTTTCAGGGTTTTTTCTTTGTTCTTTAATTTGAAACAAATTTCTCTGTGTTCTTATTCTGCTTACTTTTTCTGTCCTTATGAAATTAGGTGAAACAGTTACCTATCCTGGTCTTGAAGGGGTGTCCTGTTTGGGAGCTTCCCTACACAGTCTGCATGTGGCCAGTGGCTTTGGTGGGAGAGCAAGATCTTACATGAGCACAAGTCACATCTTTCCTCAGGGTATGCTGGCAGCTAGCACCTTGGTAGGTGGTGGGGCTGGAGATGGAGGGGCTGAAGCCAAAGCCAGGTGTCGGGCAGGACTTCCCCTCTGCTCAGTGGCCACCCCCTGCCCTATTTGGAACAGGGTCTGATTCCAAATTGCTGGAACAGAGGCCCTGAGGGTTAGGTCCAAGCTAGTTCTGTTCTAAGTGTGTGCTCCCCGCCCCCTGCTCACATTGATACTTGTGCCCCAGAAGGGAGCAGTGCTGGAACAAGAAGGGCCAGAGTGGGTACCTGCTGTGGGCTGGGGCGTGTGCTGGCATGAATCTGTTTCTGTTTCATAAATAAGTTCAGTTGTCATATTTTAGATTGCACATATAAGTGATATCATATGGTATTTGTCTTTCCCTTTCTGACTTACTCCCATTAGTATGATAATCTCCAGGTCCATCCAAGTTACTGCAAATGACATTATTTCATTCTTCTTTATGGCTGAGTAATATTCCTTTGTATATATATATACCACATCTTCTTTATCTATTTATCTGTCAATAGACATTTACATTGCTTCCTTGTCTTGGCTATTGTAAATAGTGCTGCTATGAACATTGGGGTGTATGTACCTTTTTGAATTAGAGTTTTGTATATGCCCAGGAGTGGGATTGCTGGATCATACAACAACTCTATTTTTAGTTTTGTGAGGAACCTCCATACTGTTTTCCATAGTGGATGCACCAATATACATTCCCACCAGCAGTATAGGAGGGTTCCCTTTTCTCCACATCCTCTCCAGCATTTGCTATTTGTAGACTTTTTAATGATGCCTACTCTGACTGGTGTGAGGTGTAGTTTGTAGTTTTGATTTGCATTTCTCTGATAATTAGCAATGCTGAGCATCTTTTTGTGTGCCTCTTGCCCATCTGTATGTCTTCTTTGGTCAAATGTCTATTTAGGTCTTCTGCCCATTTTTTCAATTGAGGCATTTGTTTTTTGGTATTGACCTGTATGAGCTGTTCATATATTTTGGAAACTAAGCCCTTGTTGGCTGCATTGTTTGCAAATATTTTCTCCTAGTCTGTGGTTGTCTTTTCATTTTATTTATGGTATCCTTTGCTGTGCAAAAGTTTGTAAGTTTGATTAGGTTCCATTTGTTTCTTTTTGCTTTTATTTCTATTGCCTTGGGAGACTGACCTAAGAAAACATTGCTACAATTTATGTCAGAGAATATTTTCCCTATGTTTTTTTCTAGGTGTTTTATGGTATCATGTCTTATATTTAGGTCTTTAAGCCATTTTGAGTTTATTTTTGTGTATGGTGTGAGGGAGTGTTCTAACTTCATTGATTTACATGCATCTGTCCAGCTTTCCCAGCACCACTTACTGAAGAGACTGTCTTTTCTCCATTGTATATTCTTGCCTCCTCTGTCAAAGATTAATTGACCATAGGTGTGTGGGTTTATTTCTGGGCTCTCTGTTCTGCTCCATTTATCCATATATCTGTTTTTATGCCAATATCACACTGTTTTGATTACTGTAGCTTTGTAGTATTGTCTGAAGTCTGGTAGGGTTATGCCTCCTGCTTTGTTCTTTATATTCAGGATTGCCTTGGCAATTCTGGGTCTTTTATGGTTCCATATAAATTTTAGGATTATTTGTTTCAGTTCTGTAAAAAAAAAAAAAACTCATGGGTAATTTGATAGGGATCACATTAAATCTGTAGATTACTTTGGATGGTGTGACCATTTAAACAATATTTATTCTTCCAATTCAACAGCATGGGTTATCTTTCCATTTCTTTGAATCATCTTCAATTTCCTTTATTAATGTTTTATAGTTCTCAGCACATAAGTCCACCTCTTTGGTCAGGTTTATTCCTGAGGTTTTTTTTGTTTTGTTTTTTTATTTTGTTCTGTTTTGTTTTTTTATGCAATTTTAAAAGGTGGTTTTGTTTGTTTGTTTATTTTACTTTCCCTTTTTGCATTTCATTGTTAGTGTAAAGAAATGTAACAGATTTCTGTATGTTAATTTTGTATCCTGCTGTCTTGCTGAATTTGCTTATCAGTTCTAGTAGTTTTTGTGTGGAGTCTTTAGGGTTTTCTATATATGTTATCATGTCATCTGCATATAATGTCAATTTTACCTCTTTTCTTCCAATTTGGATACCTTTTATTTATTTCTCTTGTCTGATTGCTATGGCTAGGACTTCCAATACTATGTTGAATGGAAGTGGTGAGGGCAGACATTCTTGTCTTATTTCAGATTTTAATGTGAAGGGTGTCAGCTTTTCACCATTGAGTATTATGTTGGCTGTGGGTTTGTCATAAATAGCTTTTATAATGTTGAGATATGTTCCCTCTATACCCACTTTGGTAAGAGTTTTTATCATGAATGGATGTAAAATTTTATTAAGTGCTTTTTCTGCATCTATTGAGATGATCATGTGGTTTTTGTCTTTTCTTTTGTTGATGTGGTGTATCACATTGATTGATTCATGTATGCAGAACCATACTTGTGACCCTGGGATGAATCCAATTTGATTGTGGTGTATGATCTTTTTTATGTGTTGTTGGATCCCACTGGTTTTTAAACCAGCTAAGGGGATTCATCCTCCCAGTGTCAGACCCTGGGACTGGGGCACTCAATATGTGGTTCAAATGGCTTACTCCCCAGGGAGCATCTCTGAACCTGTGTAATCCCCCTCCTCTTCTGTGTCCCCTCTCAGGGGTGTGGTCCCAACCTGATTGCTTCTCTTCCCTTTCTACCTGATTCCATGTGGATCTTTCTCACAGCTTTGGTTGTATAAGTGTCTTTCTGCCAGTCTTGTTTGTTTTCAGTGAGAATTGCTCCATATGTAGATGTATTTTTGATGTGTTTGTTGGGGAAGGCAAGCTCTGCATCCTCCTACTCTGCCATCTTGATCTCCCTCTCTAGGATCATTTTGTATATTTCCTTTCCCAGTCCTAGATACAGCCATTTCTCCAAGGAGCCCAGTTCTCTTTTATTGGAGAATGGTCTTAGAAACCAAGATCTTGGTGGTGGGTGTGCTTATTGATACTAGGGGTCTCGTTGCTTCTAGGCCCAGTATCAACTCCCCAAGTAAGGAGATACATGTGTCTATACCAATGTGTGAATACACATATAACTAGGATTATTTTTATATGTATAGAGTACCAGTTTTGACAACCAAGTCATTAGTTCTCAGTTGACAAAACTCTGACACAACAGGATATTTAAATATTATAATCTAGAATTTTACTCTAAACCAAAAGAAGAGAAGATGGATTTGGGGGATTTTTTGGGTCCATTTTGGATTTTTAAAATAAATTTTTCTTCTGGTCTTCTCCTTCCTCCATGTTTCTGCCTATTTCGCAGAGATGGTTTATTAAGTTTTATTTATTTCTTGGTGGGTGGTATGGTCAGGAAGTTATCTGATGTTGGCCAAAATGGCAGCTGTGGCCGCAAGTCTCCCTGGTTGACCTGATATACTTGTTTAAGCAGCTTATGGACATGGAGCTGAGTAAGACTGTACTGCTTTAGGAATATGATCTGAAGCTACCAATCCTGGGTCTACAATATAGTACAGACACTAGATGGGCCTTCTCTCTGTCCTCCACAGGGAAGTAGAAGGGTCCCTATGTTAGGGAAAGGTAGACCTGCCTAACCACCCCCAATACCACCTCAAGATCACATATTACCACCAAAACTCACTGGGAGGAGTCAGGGAAAGAACATTACTGAGGCACAACCCCACACCAAGCTGCCTCCCCTGTACTTGGCCCACTCTGCCACCTGCCTGCCCATTTGTTCACCAAACATGGGTTGGACACCAGGCACAGTCTAGGCACAGGGATGCAGAGGTGGATGAGGCTCTTGCCTCAATGCAGCTCCCAATGTAATACACAAGGCAGACATTAAAAATAAATAACCAGAATACAGTTTGCTATGTATCATTTTGGAGCAAAGGCTCTTAGCCTGGATCCATGGATGGACTTCAGGGTGTCCCCTAAAATTAATCATAAAAAGTTATATATGCTGGATATTCCTTGTTTACTCCTCCACTACATCTTCTCTACACTGCTCTGTGTCCCACGAAGCTGACCTCTACAGACTCCATCAGATGGGCTCACTAGATGCCCATGGACTTTTAGTTGGATTTGGCCACTGGGATGTACCACCAGGAAATCTGAGAGGGCGAGGGAAAAGTAGGGGTATACAAGGTGAGTCAAAAATTATCCGCACCCTGGTTATTATTAAAACTTCTGTTGGCTGCACTGTCTTATCAGTGCTTTCTGTTCAAGGCTACTATCTCCCCAGTCACTGCTGTGCAGATGTGAATGTGTTCCATCAGTTCATTTGTTGTTTTCTTTAAAGAACTTTTATTGAGATAAAATTGACATACTATAAACTACATATATTTAAAGTGTACAATTTGATATTTTTTTTCTTTTTAGTTATGTATATATGGCAATCCCAATCTCCCAATTCATCCCACCCCAACCCCCACTGCTTTTCCCTCATGGTATCCATTATCCATATGTTTGTTCTCTACATCTGTGTCTCTATTTCTGCCTTGCAAACCGGTTGATCTGTACATTTTCTATACTCTGCATATACACGTTAATATACAATATTTGTTTTTCTCTTTCCCACTTCCTTCACTCTGTATGACAGTATCTAGGTCCATCCATGTCTCTACAAATGTCCCAATTTCATTTCTTTTTATGGCTGAGTAATATTCCATTGTATATATGTACTACATCTTCTTTATCCATTCATCTATTGATGGACATTTAGGTTGCTTCCACGACCTGGCTATTGTAAATAGTGCTGCAATGAACATTGGGGTACATGTGTCATCAGTTCATTTGTAATTGCGGTGCGAGCAAAAATGGATGCTCCACTTGTGATTTGCACAAAAGAAGAGCAGCTTGCAGTGACTCATTTTTTGTGGTCTGAGGGTGTACCTGGTGCTGTTATCTATTGAAGACTTTGTGTGCAGTAGGGAGGAAGTGTTTTGTCGTGAAGAAGTGTGTATGAATGGATAGAGAAGTTTAAGGAAGGTCGCACAAGTGTTAGCCATCAAGAAGGAGCCGGATTCACTTCTGATGAAGTGAAGACAGCAGTGCATTCGTGGCTCACAGCTCAGCCTAAAACATTTTTCAGTGGGGGAATATGAAAGCTTCTTGACAGATGGACAAAGTGCATTGAAAAGCAAGGAGGTTATGTTGAAAAATGATGTATTTATCTTTTCTAAAAGTTAATTAAAATAAATTCTACAGCCAGAGTGCGGATAATTTCTGACTCACCCTCGTATATTTCTCCACTAGAGGTTTCATTCCTCTTCCCAAGGCTACAGCTCTTACTGGCTACCTCTCTTACAGTCACAGCTGTAGTGCTTCTTGGGTTCCCCTTTGTCTTTCAGGCTTAGGGGTGGTAACTGCTCCCTGTTTCTTTATAGCCCAGGGTGCTTCACCATCCATAATGAGTTTCCTAAATTCTGCCCATATCTTTGTAAACAGTACCTACATCAAACTCCATTCAATCATTCTGAGTGTGCAGAATCCTGAAAATATGTGAATCAGATTCTCAAAAGGGTCCATTACTCAAAAGAGATAAAAAGGACCCTTCAGCAGAAGTATGTACAAGGTGATGTGGATCTAAGAGGAAAGTGTACTATCTACAACTCTGCTGGCTTCACAGAACAGTATTCCTCTCAAAATGTAAATCTGATCAAGTTATTCTCCTGCTTAAATCCTTCAGTGGCTCTAAGAATAAAGATCAAATTCCTTCATATGGCCCATGAAGCCACACCTCATCTACCCCTCTCTAATCTCACCCCAAACACTCTTCCCTTGTTCTCTGTACTCCAGCCATTCTGAATTTTGGGTTCTGCAATTCTGCCAGGCTCCCTTCAGCCCTGCAGCCTTGCACACATGGATCCTTCTGTCTGAAAAGCCTCCCCCATCTTCTCTATTCATTTTCTGGGCCTTGGCGCAAATGACTTTTCCCAGGGAGCTTCCCTGATCCCCAGTCCAGGTCAAGTTCCTTTGTCTGTCACATACCCAATAGAACCCTGAAACTATCCTTCAGAGCACTTATCTCAGTTTGCAACACATTTTTGTGTTTTGTGTTTGATATTGATTAATGTCAGCCTCTCCCATACATAAACTGTAAGTTCCATGAAGGAGGGAACCACATCTATTTCTGCTCATAATTGTGTCCTCAGCATTCAACACAGGGCCTGATACATCACAGATGCTCTTAAGTATTTGCAGAGAAATGAATGACTGAAAGTGATATCTGAATCAGGCAATGAAGGGTCAGTTTGCCAGGAAGCACAGACCTGGAGTCTAAGAGGCCACCTGAGGGCTCAAGAACTAGTTAATCTGTTCAGTACATCTTACATAGAATTTCTTGGGCAACAGGCTAAGTCCCCCCACATCCCTTTCCCAACCACAGGATCAAAATAACTCAGAAACATTACCTTTATATCAAGGGTGAGCATCAGCTCATACTGGCTGTAAAACTCCTTAGGGCTGGGCAACTGGTACTCCTTTGCTGTGCCCAGGAATGTCTCAATGTCATTCAAGGCAATGTCAACCCCCTCTCGGGACTGGCACTTGTCTACAGCTTGGGAAGCCAAGAGGTAGATTCCTGCTTCACACCACTGGCTGACCTTTTGGAAAGAAACACAGTGCCCTGTGCAGTTAGCCTGCCCACGGCTCAGCCACCACAGTCCCCAGGAGGTCTGAGCTCACATGGGATCTACAAGGATTCTGAGACAATAGGAAACTGTCATGGGACAGCATCAAGTTTAGAGTTCCAACCACTGTAAATATAACCATGAGGTGGATAAGCTCAAATCAATTTTACATCTGTACACATTTTAGTGAAGTCACTCAAAATATAAGTCATATAAGCATTCTTCTTTTTGCCACTGACAGCAACTGCCACATCTCTAAAATGAGAGAGTTGGGTATTTCTACATTTGGTCTAACCAAAGAGAAATGCAACCAATGACTTTTTGGGTTTACCTTCTAGGCCGCTTTTCTTGCATCCTAATTGGTTGCAAAAGCAGAGTGAATAATGAGGCTTTAGACTTGGCCCCTACATGCCTTCCTGGGAGAGGGAATGTCTCTTTTAACAAGAACACAACTTTCCTCTGTCCACATTTGCATTTACTAGCATTTGTCTTTCCAAGGGAAGCATCTACCAGTGCAAAGCTTTTAATTCAGAACAGCAGCACTTAAACTTTCCAGAATGCTGGAATGAAATCAGATAGGTAATGAATTCTAACAATTCGATTTTTAAAAAACTTAAACAGAAAGACAGGGGCCCTTGTGTTGCCTGAATATTTATATGAAAAATAGCTGCCCCTGCAAGTACATCTGTGTTTCCATCTACCATGTGACCTGAAGAGCTATGTAAAATAACTACAGAGAAAAAAGATCAAAAGGGAGTGCTCCAAAGTAGTTATCTCTAAGTGGGAAAATTACAGGCAACTTAAATTTGTCTTTTTTTTCCCCTAAGTTACCTACACTGAATGCATACTGCTTTTAGAATAACAAAAAAAAATCATAAAGACATTCAAAAATGGATGATTCCTGGACTTCCCTGGTGGAGCAGTCGTTAAGAATCTGCCTGCCGAGTCGTGGGAGGGAGGGAATATGGGGATATGTGTATAAATACAGCTGATTGATTTTGGTGTACCTCAAAAACCGGTACAAGAGTGTAAAGCAATTATATTCCAATAAAGAGCCAAAAAATAAAATAAAATAAAATAATAAAAAATAAAAAAGGTATAAACCACAAAAAAAAAAAAAAAAAAGAATCTGCCTGCCAATGCAGGGGACCCAGGTTCGAGCCCTGGGCTGGGAAGATTCCACATGCTGTGGAGCAACTAAGCCCGTGCTGTGGGCGCAGAGCCCGTGCTCTATAACTAGAGAAGCCACCACAGTGAGAAGCCAGCACACCACAATGAAGAACAGCCCCCGCTCTCCGCAACTAGAGCAAGCCCACATTGCAGCAACAAAGACCCAACACAGCCAATAAATAAACTTATAAACAAACAAAACAAAACAAACAAACAAAACAAAAAAAAGATGATTCCCATTGTGTGGGATGAGGTGGGGAGTGGAATGTAAGTAGCATCCATGAATAAATTTTTTCCTCCTCCTTCCTACACTTTTGGATTTTCAAAATAATATGAAATTATGCTTTGATATATACTGTGAAAACTTTCTCTTTAAACACCATGTGTATATCTGCAGAAAACACTAAGCTGGGTTCTTCTGCAGAGTCACAGCAGCTACTTGCTCCCCAAGACACACACACACACACACACACACACACACACACTCCAGAGACTATTATCTCTAGAGCAGAAATGGAGTGAGGAAAATAGCAGCTGATCCTGCAGAGAGCTCAGCACACAGAGCAGGCTGTGCACCAGGCCCTTCTGAGCCACTTGCTTCTGGAACAGCGGTATTTCCTTGACACTAAAATCCCTTTGGCAATGCGGTGATGTCAACAGCCTGGGCGGGTGCCCCCAGCTATGGGAGAAACAACAGTGGAAATAGAGCATGCTGACTCACGGCAGCGTTGAGCTCTGTGCTGCCTGGGAATAGCTGACAGGGAAGGCTCCAGAAGGAGCCAAGGCCCCTGCTGACTGGGCACTTGCCTTAGTAATCACTGCTGAAGGGTGTGTGTGTGTGTGTGTGTGCGCCCTCCCTGTGAGCATACAGAATTGCTATCTAGTCTAAGGAGCCCGGGGTTTGGAATTTGGCAGTCTTGACTTCAAATCTGTGATCTCCTACTTACCCCATGTGTGGTCTTGGGCAATCTTTTATTCCAGGGTTTCTCAGTGTTGTCCACATACCACCTGTACCAAATCACCTGGGCACCTGAGGAAAATACTGACTCCTGGGCATCATCCCAGACTTACTGAATCAGAGTCTGCAGAGTGGTACATCAGGAAATCTGCAGTTACAGCAAGCTCACCTCATGAGCTAAATGTTGTGACCCATTGACTTAACTATGTTGAATATAAATTTCCATCTCTGTTAAATGAGGCCATTAATATCTTCCCCATAGGTTGTCTTCAGGATTAAATAGATGACATGATTATGCTCCTGGTAGGAACATAGTAGGTGCTCAATAAATGGTAGGAGTGTATAATGGTCATTATTACTTAGGCTTCTTCAAAAGGATTCACAATCTGATGCCTTTATATCAGAAGAAGCACTTTTCAACTATAGTGCTTGGTTCTCTGCACACCTGATGGGGAATCAAGAAATGCCCTGCAGGGCCAGGCCAAAACACACTCTTTAAGTCTGGGTCCACACAGAGGACATGGACTTTATTTAGTTCATTCTAATTGGATGTGGTGGATGCCTGGGGCATTTCTGACCTTCAATACCTCTATGACTTAGGATCTGCAGTTTTTAGTGCCTCTTGAGTGCTGTTGCACATGAAGGACTTTATCCTTTCAGCAATCGTGAGGTGCAGGGAGGGCAAGTATGATTACGACTGTTTCACAGAACATTTTGCAGACATGGTCACAGCTTTGTTTTGCTTACCTTGTCCAACTGTCTATGCAGCTCCAAGGACTTTTCTAAAATGTTATGTTTTTTCTTGTTTTCATTGATGAAGTCATCACAGAGGTGCCTGAGCTCCGCACACCTGGGTCTGATGGAGTCCACTGCATAGTGGTGGCTTTGGATGAGCTGGTCCCCAATTACTGCAAGCAGCTGGGCCTTTTCCAAGGACTCCTACAAAGTGAACATCCACAGCCAAGCATCAGAAGCTGAGTCACAGTAAGGCTGGTATTTGTTTGGCACTGTGTGCTCCAAACTTGGAGGGAGGCTAGGGAGATGTTAATCAGGTTTTAGGCTGAGAGTCTGGGGCTGGGGAACCTGGGAAAGTGCTGGGGTGGTTCAAGGTCCCTAGGAGGTCTGGCCTAGTCCAGGGTCATCTGTACTCTGAAGGAGAGCAAGTCATTCATTCAAATACTTGTTGAGTTCTGGATTAGGCACTAAGGATACAGTGTTAACAAGCCAGAATTTTCAGTTCAATGGAGAGCTCAGATACTAAGCAAATTATACAAAAAATTATCTTATTATAACTGTGATAAATTTTAGGGCAGAAGAGTATGAAGCGTTAGACTGCACAGAACTGGAGACTGAATTATCCTGTCAACTGAATGGAAAAGAAGGAACAGACATGTGGCTCTGAGGAGAGTGGGGAGTGAGCTGAGATCGAGAAAATGGTAAAGATCTGGTTTGGGCAACCCTATGGGCCAGGGGGATCATAAGAATTAAGAAATATGTTTGTCTAAACCATTTCCTGCAGCCCACAAGGTCCTAGTCTGCTCTAACCTCATCTGCTCAGCAACCACATCTCCTATTCTTTCTGCACAGCTTGTTTTGTTCTAACCACATGTGTCATGTTTTTCCTGTTTTTAATTCATTCTTCCTGTGTTATTGAGGACCTGCCATGTACCAAGCACTGTCCAGGTGCTGGGGGTTTGGTGGTAAACAAAGCAGGAAAAACTCCCTGCCCTCACGAAGCTTACATTTTGGTAGGAGACACAGGCAATAAACAAAGATAATATAATACCTCAGACAGCAATAAGGGCTGCAGAGAAAAATTAAACAGGGAGAGGAAGGGAGGGAGTGCTGGTGGAGGAGCTGCTATTTTAAATAAGGTGGTGAGACAGGGCTCACTGAGGAGGTGCTGGCTGCGTTGTGTAGAAGAGTTAACATAGCAGCCTGAGACTGCGGTCCTTAGAAGGGCCTGCTTGCAAAGTTGGTCCTCAGCTGGCATCTGGGAAAGTCAGGAGGGTTTCTATCAGCCTTAATCAGAATGGTTCATGACACCTAAACTGTTTGTGCAAACAATATGTTTTATGCTAAAGACCTGCTTTCTTCTGGGAGTCTGGAATTCTGGTATATGCCAGGCAGAAGCCACCAACATGACTAGCCCCCAGTAAAAACTCTGGGTACTAAGCCTC
Organism: Hippopotamus amphibius kiboko; assembly: GCF_030028045.1. NCBI lineage: Eukaryota > Metazoa > Chordata > Mammalia > Artiodactyla > Hippopotamidae > Hippopotamus > Hippopotamus amphibius. The sequence goes on from NC_080191.1 coordinate 158,506,923, forward strand.
TAATGAGCTTCCTGGACAGACAACATTTTACAGTTTTACAATGTTGCTGCAATCTGTTGCTGGGGGCATTAAGTGCATCCTGTGGAGCTCCACTGGGAAAGGATCCTTGAACCCTGCACCTAGTTTCCTCCAGACTTCGCTCCACACACCTTTTCCCTTTGCTGATTTTGCTTGGTATCCTTTCACTGTAATAAACCATGACCATAAGCATTATTATATGCTGAGTCCTATGAGTTCTCCTAGCAAATCTTCAAATCTGGGTGTGGTCTTGGGGACTCTTGACACAGGAGCCAAGACTTGCAGTGAGAGACAACCATGCAGCACTTGGCCGAGAGATGGGGGCATGTTTGATATGCTTGGGTAGCAGGAGGAGGCCACTGTGGCTGCAGCAGAGGAAGCAAGGAGCAAAGGAGGAGACATGATCAGAGAGGAAAGAGGGGGATCGGACCAGGGAGGGCCTTGCTCCCTTTGTGGGCACTTTGTCTCTTACACATTGTGACATGGGATGCACTGGAGGCTTCTGAGGAGAGGACCTCATTCATATTTTTGAGAGGATTGCTTCAGCTGTGGTGTAATGAATGGCAGAGAAGAGGGAAAGCAAGGAAACCAGTTGGGGGCTACTGCAGGAATCCAGGTAAGAGGTGTGGCTTAAGCAAGGCTGGCAACCAAACTAGCTCCTATCTTAGCACACTTCCTTGGGATGCTCCTCCCAGGTTGAAACTCTTAGCTCCCCACACCTCCCGTGCCCTCTCCGTCATTTTGTTTTCATTTTTTAATAGCACTTACCTCTATCTGAAAGTACTTTCTTTCTTTGATGTATGATTCCTCCCTCTTCCACCCATGCCCACCAGTACGTAAACTCCATGAGATCACTTAGCAGGCATCCCATAACCATTTGCTCAAAAAGATAAAAGAATGAATGAACCAGCGAACTAGGGGAAGCAGTGATCTGCTGGCTGGAATTGTGTGAACAACACTGACCTGAGTCAAGGCAGATGACTGCCATGTCCCCATAGGCCTCCAGGACAGAAGGCCCGCATACACCCTCGCTGACCACGTTGAGCGTCCAGGGTGCCACAATTGCCCTGGTTTAGCTTTTCATAGTAACACAAGGAATCATGATGACTCAAGGAGATGACAACCTGCCCCTCTCTCAATTTACTGTGGTCTATGATTTCAACAATTTCAAAACCCCTGCCCCCTACCCAATCATTCGCCAAGCCCCACAGAGCACACCTCCTTCTCCTTCTTAATCCCTTTTGAACTCTGAGCCCTTCCCTACAGCCCCCTTGTCACTGTGGGTTCAGACCTTAGTGCTTTCTCACTGGGACAGCTGGTCTCCTTGATTTCCTTCAGGCTCTTCTTCAAATCACGCTCCACACTGCTGACGAAGCAGCAATTCCATCGCGGCGTCTATTCATGTCTACATCACTCCAGAGCCTCAAATCCTTTCCTGGCTCCCTACCGTTTTCAGGAGGAAGTTCAAACTCCTGAGTGATGCACAGAAGGCCTTTTGCTATCTGGTTCAAACCTGTGCCTCCTTCACTCTGTCACCCCATCCTCTGCTGTAACTGGACTTATGACTCCTTTGTAGTCCCCCAAATATTCAGGCAGCTTTGGGCCTCCATGCCTTCTCTACTTGCTCTCTCTGCCTAGAAAGTCCCATTCTTCCCTCATCACCCTTCCCCCTACATCTTCATCCCTACACCCCCACCCCACCACACCCTGTACCCACACTAGTCTGGAACTAACTCCAAATCACCCTTCAGAGTTTATCTTCTTCAGGAAACTTCCTCTGATGCCACCATTTTATTTTGATGCCTCTCCTCTGTGCTCCCATAACATTCTACGCCTTTCTTGATCAGAGCATGAACTTGACTGTGTTGTGGTTAGTTATCTATTGCCCACACTATGCCACAAACCCTTGTGGGCATGCACCAGCTCTTATTCAACGTAAACAGTACGCAGCACATATTAGGTACTTAAGAACAAATGATTGTTGTGCAAAACAAAAAAAGGCGTAATGATATGGGACTAAAGAGACATGAATCAAGCAATGGCTATTTAAAAGAACTCAGGGATAAATACCCAGTGCACTTGTTCTAAACAGCAAAGGCCCAGATGCACTGGTCACAATTGCTCAAAGGAGGTTAGAATGCTAACTCCTTGGACAGTGATTTTTGACTTTTTTGTTCACTGCTGTGTCCTCAGAACTCAGAGCAGCATGTGGCATGGTGGGAGATCAATAAATATTTGCAGAATGAATATAAGAGTGAATGAGACACTCTTACTAGAACTGCTCAGTCACTGAGAACTAGGAAACAGTCTGCAGCCCAGAATTTACCCCACCACCTCTGTTATTAATAAAAACATCTAACATTCCCTGAGAGCTTACTATATGCCAGGTACTGTTTCAAATGCTTACATCAATTATTCCTTTTACTCCTCACAAACCTTTCATGTGGGTGGTGTTTTACAAAAGAGGAGTGGAGACACAATGGCCCAAGGTGACCCGGGTAGAAAAGAGAACAGCCAGGCTTCAAACTCAAGCAGTCTGGCTCCAGAATCTGGCTGTGGCCAACACACACAGAGAAAAATGGCTATGCTTGTCCTGCCTGAGCTTAGAGACCTCATTTGGTTGATTGAACCTGTCTGACTTTAGTCAAATATAGAAGCATGAAAACTTGGCCAGGAAATCTCTGTTGACTCTTCTTTTTTTTTTTTAAAGTCCAGTTGCCTAATTTATTAAGAATACCACAAGTTTTCTGGGCCTAGGGAACTTCACCACAGGATGCTCCCCAGGTTCCCTGTGGTGGTCACAGCCTGCCCCCCTGACTTGGCACACAGCCTCTCACCCTTCAGAACTGTTCTTAAAACATTTGAGGTGTTGGAGGAAAGATGTCAATAACAGGTCCAAATGGATTTTGTGAAGAGACCCATAAATACAACTCAGGAGTCACCACCGGATGGCTAGAAAATTACTCCACTGAAATGAATGGATAATAGTAATAGCTTTTAAGCTTGGACCACCTACTACGTTCCAGGCACTCACTAAGTCCTTACTATATACATCATCTATGCATTTCATCTTCCCAGGGACTCTTGTGAGGTAGGAATTATTATTACCCATTTTACAGATGAGAGGGTATGTTCAGAAAGGCTAAGAAACTTGACTAGGGTCACACACACACACACAGTTGGTAGTTGTTAGAGCCTATATTTGAATCCAGTCCTGTCTAACTCCAAAGCCTGTGTCTTGCCACCTTCCAGCCCAGTTGGCCTCCCCACACGTCCTAGCATAATGGCCGTACATTATTATTCATGCAGTCATTATTACTGACTATCAAATACTTTAGTTGCCTGAAAAGAACTGTATTCTAAAACCTCCAAATTGCAGTTTATTTCTTAGTCTATATAGCTTCTGCTGAAGATAATCAGGCAACAAAACCTCCAAAGTAAAAAGAAATAATGAGAAAGAAATGGCTGAAATCAGGTGCTCTGATCATAAGCCTGCCTGGTATCTTTCAGATGTTGAAAATTTCAGAAGGCTGGTCAAGTTGCAGAATGTAATTCAGAAGCCTTTACTGTAATAACAGCTTAACCCCCCTCCCCACTCCCCGGGGCAAGGACTCTACTGCTATAACAGATGAAAGATGGACATGTCTACTCTGGAAGAAAATGGGGAAGAAGGGGTGATAATGCTGTATCAGGAATCCAGAACAGACCCACAGATAATGACATAGGAATGGAATGCATACATGAGAGAAGTGGGCCAGGTGAAACAAGAAAGGCAGAAAGTTCATGGTTGTTGAAAATGAGCTGTAGACACATGGGAGTTCCTTATATTAGTCAATCTACTTTTTTGTGTGCCTGAAAATTTTCACTAAAAAAGAAAAAAAGTCATGCCCCTTCAGCTAGATTATATCCCTAGGAGGTTAATGATCTGGGTTTCATGCCTTCTTGGACACAGCAGTGTAACTGCTGGCCCCTGGCCTTGGAGGGAGATGTCAAGGCTGAAAAAGGATTGCGTCTCGCTGCTTTTTCCTGGTCTATTCCTTGCTGGCCCATCAGCGAAGGCATGAGCATGCCTCACAGCCAAAACCCTATAGCAAATTCTGCTTTTAAAGAAGTAAGAGGGGGACTGGAACCATTGTTTCTCAGAATTAGAGATGAGCTCTCAAAAGACGATTAAACCCTCAAACTAGAAGAGGGTAAAAGAACAGGCTCAACTCCGGTTAATGAATTGGCTCAGAGGTTACCCATGAGGATGACACCACCACACAGAGTAAGGAAGCTGGCAACAACCTAGAAATCAGTGTGTCGCTATGCTGAAAGGGAAGCTGACCTCTGGATGCTGAGCGAAGGACAAACCTCAAGCAGGTTTTGGTAGATTCTACCCAAACATCACCTTTTTTCTTTAACACTTTACAGGACAAATGGAAAGATTAGCCAAGCCCGTATCACTTGAAGAAACAATGCCTCTTACAAATCTGAGTGAAGACATGTTTAAAAAGTTCTGGTTATGATAAGATGCAGATGCAGACAATGGACTTGAAGACATGGCATGGGGAGTGAAGGGGAAGCTGGGACGAAGTGAGAGAGTAGCATAGACATAGATACACTACCAAAGGTAAAATAGATAGCTAGTGGGAAGCTGCTGCATAACACAGGGAGATCAACTTGAGGATGGGTGAGGACTTAAGAGGGGCGGGATAGGGAGGGTGGGAGGGAGTCACGGGAGGGAGGGGATATAGGGATATATGCATAAATACAGCTGATTCACTTTGTTGTACAGCAAAAACTGGCACACCGTGTAAAGCAATTATATTCCAATAAAGAGCTTAAAAAAAAAAAAAAGATAGCTTTGTGTGGTTCACCCAAAGGCAGAGGAATAGGTTTACTGCATCCTTTAGTAAATATGTAAAAACATAGGATAAGCAAGGCAGAGGGTGGGTAAAACCAATCTGCCTGGGCTCTGTGGGTTGTAGGTTAGTCCAGTTGATTCAGGAACGTTGCCCTTGAAAGATGTCCCATGACCATAGGTTTCGCCCCTATCTCTGGTCAGCAATTTTTAAATATGCACCAAAGATCACAAGTCCAAGGAGGTGGGCAGAAGAGAGAATGTGAATGCAGTCATGTAGATCCACCCACAGTATTTAAAACACAACCCAGAGCACTGTCCAATGGCTTCCCGTTACACTGAGAATAAAATCCCCTTCTCACCACCATCGCTCCCACCTGTTCTCTCCTGTCTCATGTGTTCCAGACGCCCAACCTCATTTCCACTTCAAGACTTTTGTATTTGCAGCTCCTTTGCCTTGACTGCTATTCCCTAAATCTTTGCATGGCTATCTAGAGCTCAGATCAAAGGTCTGAGTGGTCTTTCCTAACTACTAAAGTGGCACTCCCCCAGTCACTTTCTATCATGTCCTGTTATGTTCTTCATCCCACTTGTCACTGTCTGATATGACTACTTACTTGATTACTTTTCACTTGTCTCTCTCTCCCCAGTAAAATATAAGCTCCATGAAAGTAGGGTCTTAATTGTCTGATTTGCCACTACAGCCACAGAATTTAGGACAAGGAATACCTGGTGATGGATGAATACCTTGCCGGTAGGTCAGTAGCTACCTTTGTACTACTATATGTACTCTGAGACATATGGTTACCAGATACATTAAATTCAATTTTTTTTCATTGTTTAATAAACATTTCTGATGATTCATGCCTTTAGCACTAAAGCATTTATCTTCTAACAACCATCGATAAGAGAAGGAGTGCTCACTAGGGAAGGATGACATTGCCGAGTGAGAGTCTGGGGGTGCACAGGTGGGTCTGTGTGTTCATGCACGTGCAAAAGCACCTCCAGCTCAGAATTCATAACTGACAGCTCTTAAAGCCAGAGGGACCTAGGTTTGCATTTGTTGCTATTCTTCGGGGAAGTATGTCTCTAACAATAATGTGTCAAAAGCCTAACTTTAACGTGTGTGTCAAACACCTGAGGATCTTATTAAAATGCAGATTCTGATACTGAGGTGGGGCCTGAGATTTCCCCACGTTTCTAATAAGTTCTCACTCAGATGACATCTACACTGCTGGCCAGAGGATCACACTTTGAGAAACAAATCTCTAGTATGACAAAATTACCATCTACCATGATCTAGAGGAAAGACATCTCTAGATTAGCTCAGAAAGGAAGCGGTAACCAAAGAAGACTTAGTTCCCAAGAGACAAAAATATAGAGAACCCAATTAAAGAAAAGCAGAAAGGAACTTCTCTGGAAAGAGATGACTGGGCTTTCTTAATACATAATAAGCCAAATTTCTAAGGACTTAAGATAGACCCACTCCTAAGTGCTGATTTGTGTTTAGACCTGGGAAACTAACTCTGGTATGAGCATCTGAAACATATATTCCTTTACAAGTTTGATATTTACGACTCTTTGAGCATGAGAAAGGAGAAAGCTTTGCCAACTCTGTGTTGCAACAGAACTACTGTGAACCAATTTCTCCCTTTTCACCACTAGTTATTTTTTTCTCATTTCCCTCTTTAAAGTTTCCCCTTCTTACCACCAACCCTCGCCCCCACATCCGGCCCAGTAGGTAACACACCCAATGTGATCTTAAGTCCTACTGTTCCTCCACTAGTCTGTCACCTCACGAATGGGCAGGGCCACCCGGAACTCTCACCCTACCTAAGCCTCCAGCCTCAACTGGGTGCTCTGGCAGCCTTAAGAGAACTCTGCACTGCCCACATTATTCCTCATAGTTGTTAATGTGCATATTTCCATGGGGACCTGGGGTGAACGTGGGGTCACTGAAAAGGCATGATTTGGGCATTCCTGTGTCTTTTGGCAACCTTCTAACAATAATGAGTGGCCATGATCTGTCACCATCCACAGTGACCTTCTTCCCAGTCCACAAAAATGGCAAAAAAACAAACCTGGCCTTTTCCCTCCAGTTTTTTGTGTTCCTTAAGTAGTTGCTCCACACGCATTGCACTGTCTCCGATGTCTGTAAACTCTGCTTGCTCTTCCAACAAGTTGTCCAGGGCAAGCTTAACCTACAAGACACATTAGAAAGCCCAGAAAGAAGCCAATGGACACCTATCTGGAGGTATAGGTTTGTTATACTCTAGACAACTGGAAAATCCTAAAGGGATTCAGGACATGTGCATATCTCTATAGACTTTTTTTTTTTTTAATAGATTAAGCTGAGGGTGCTGACACACATGTGGATGGAATATTAAAGCTACACTGAATCAAAAAGGAAGGTAAACCATCACTGAAAAGCCATGTATGCCAACAGGAAGTGGGATTCTAGTTCACTGCTACCCCACTGAAAAGGTGAGAAGAGGAATCAAAGATATAAGGAGGGGGCTGGATTAGAGACAGAAGGGCCCGATGCCCAGAGTTCAAGGGTGGAAGAGAGAACCAGAAGTCACTGAATCATAAAGGAAGTTTCATTAAACAAGAAAATAACACCTCACAAAAATTGTGTTCAAAGTGCTGCAGTTGTAGGCATTGATTAAGCTTCAGGTGATGCTCAGACCAGAACTGACTAAAGACTTTTTCTGTTTCATCCAACTGAATTAATAACCTGTCAAGAAAGAACAAGAAAGGACATGCAGTTAGCATTCATTCCCACAGGCTCACGTAGCTAACATCCATGTTTTTAGCTCCTAATTGTGATATAATCTCATTATGAAGTCTGTGTCACCTATGACTTTCGCCTGGTTCAGCTAGTTTCCACATTTTCTATTTTTTAATCAGGACACACTCAGTGCTAGGCAGAAACTTCACTTCAGATGCAGCTCTTATGCTTTAAAATGTGCCCCAGGTAACCTTACCTTTAGCCTATTTCTTTCCACCTAAGAAGACAGGTGTGCAAAGCACAGCACCCAACCAAACTGGTATTTAGCAATGAAGCTCAGTAAATACTACCATCTTCCTTGATAATCTGGGATGAAAGCAGATCATAGGAGGAGGGAACGGCAACTCTCATAAAAAGATCTCTGTAGATAGATGCCAGAAGGATAATATGGTTTTTCATTTGTTGTTTCAAATATTCAAATATTCTTCTTTCTTGACCCCACCAAGATGCATCAGCAGCTGTTCCAATCTGTTCTTGGTTGTTTCAGATCATCTGTTTCTATGTATTCCCTCCCGAAAAAGCAGATTCTACCCCTCTCACTCACCTTTTCATGGTAACTACATTCTCAGCTTCATTGAGACTGAGTTTACTGGTGGGACTTTTGGTTGCTGGTTCTTGAATACATGACAGCAATGTGGCCCCTTGCATTCCAAGTAATTTCAGCTCATCCTAGAGAAAGGAAAATATAGTCTCTCTTAGAAGGAATTAAAAGAAAATTCTAGGTAGATTTGAGGTGAGGAGAATGGTAGATCAGTATATTTTTATTATATGGCAAATTAAATGCTAAAGAAGTTGAGCTTTGGTTAACTTATTCCTAACAGGTAACATTCTGTGATACAAAATTCAAAATATACAAAAGGGTACATATTGAAAACATCAAGTCTTGTGTCCACAGCCCATCCACTTTCCCATTCCAAAAACAACTGTTAAGTTTTTGTGTGTGTCTCAAGTTGTTGTTAATTAAAAACAATTAGTTAATAAAATCTGGTTTTAATCAAAGATAGTGGCCAGAAACAAGAACATGACAATATCAAAAAAGTTAAGTGCTGGAAAACGCCATGCAATGATAATGTAATAACTGCTAGTTGACCATGAAAAAAACTTCATATGGTCTCATCAATAAACACCTACCAGTCCTGTCCCCAAAGTGTGGCCTTGTTCAGTTATCAAAGTTCAGCAGAGATGGGCAGCAATTTCAGTTTGTCATGGAAAGATTCACATCTCCAAGGCAATTCTATTCTCCTCTTTTTACATGGGGATTTAGGGCATTGCAACTGGGGAAGATGTTAGGCTATCTCCTTCCAAATCCAGTGGCTCTAGTCCTCTGCTCGCATGGTACAGGTGGTCTCTCAATGCCCTGAGCATTAAGCATAAGGTAAGCCAAAAGGGGTGGAGCCTGGCCTAGAATTTTGCTACTGAGAGTTCTGGGTTTGGTATGCCCTGAAGGTAAAAATAGGCCCACTGATACAAAACAATCTCCTTGATGCACATGAACACTAAATCTCTCCCTCAACGCCGAGCCACCTCCAGTCTCACTGATGCAGAGCTCATTTCCTGTGGGAGGAGTTTTATACCCTCCACTCCAGTCACACAGAAATCCAGGCCCCCTCAACCTTAGGCCTTTGTTCATCTCCCAACCCACTCCAGTATTCACCCCTTTGAAGGCTTCCATTACCTATACCCAGCCTCAAACTTGTCCCAAGATCTGGCTGATGATAAATTTGACTCCTCTGATCAAAATTCTTTGGACAGCCCCTGTGGCTTTGTCCTCTCCAGGTAATGCCCCAAATCAGCCACTGGCTGGTATTCCTGCTTGGGATCTAGATATATCCCTTCTTTTTCACTCTTAGGTTTCAGCCCTCATTTCTTATCTCATCAGTGCTCATTAAATATTTGTAGGTTGGATGAATTAAAAATGGTCTAAAAGAAATTAGGTTGCAGATGGATAAAGATAAATAAGACATGATGGGGAGTGCTCTTAGCTTTTCCTTCCTCCTCCTCCCCATGAAAAAGGGTCTTGACTTTTCTACTTCATTTCTTAACTGCCTCTAAGCTTCTAGGATTTCAGCAGTATTGTGGCATTAGCCATTATCTTATTTATATAAATTTATACACACACACACGTGTGTGTGTGATACAGAATTGGGAGGAAAGGTGGAGGGACCAAAGAAGAAGAGGCATATTGCTAGAGTAAGGAGACATCAGAAGGGAACACTTGGAAGAGAGATACAGCCAAGAAGCTGCAGAGTGTGAGGAAAGTATATGAGAGAGAAAAGATGAATCTTTGTAAATGATGTCATACACTGTGTATTTCCTTTACATGGTTAAAAATATAAGGAAAGGGACTTCCCTGGTGGTCCAGTGGTTAAGACTCTGTGCTCCCAATGCAGGGGGCAGAGCTTCGACCCCTGGCTGGGGAACAAAGATCCTGCATGCTGCATGGAGTGGCCAAAAGTAAATTTTAAAAGAATGCAAGGGAAAATTGTGACCTGACTACTGCTTTGGGACCAGCCCACATGATAAGCTTCAGTAGGGTTACCAAAATCTGCCATAAACACAGAGGGAAAGACTGAGGAACTAGGGTACTTGGACAGCATAAAGGTAAGTTGCCCAACCCCGAGATGGAGTTTGTCCTTGTTCACAGTGGTGACAATTCAAAATATTTAATACCTGTATAGAGTAGGCACTGAACAATCAGCACAGAAGTCAGACACAATGGTGAAACAGTCCTGAGGCCAACTGTGGTCCAGGTGTTAACCCTTCAGTTGCCAGAATCATGAGGAGGTCTTGTGGGTCCTGGAAAATGGCCCAGGGAGGTAGAATGAGGCACTCAAGGGATATAAATCTTTAATTCTTTTAACAACTGGTAGGGCTGTCTGAGTGTGTACTCATCATTATGGTTCCATCATTATGGAAACAAGCAGTTGTTCAGAAGAAGACCTATTTAGCAAGGCATGGGGGACTACTTCAGGGTCAAAAGAATTTAAATTTTATGGGAGGAATTCTTTCCTATGACAAGGGTAAACATTGATGTAGACATTCATTCATTCATTCAAAATGTATGTACTATAAAGAACTATTATTACATGCCAGGCCCTGTGCTCGGTTGTGTCATGGGCTAGGAGTGGCGGTAAGGCAGGAAGTAAAAGAACCAGTCAGAGCCTAGAGAATACATGACTGCTTTACACTCCTTATTCCACTTCTAATACTTATCCAACATCTGCCATTTAAAGTTAGCTCTACTGTCTTGTGTTGTTTATAATGTCAACTAATGAATTCCAGAATCTGGCTTTTAAAATGAAAATCTTCAAAATTTAGGGAAAAAAGTCCTTGAAAGATGAGACATTTCCTTTCCTCAGTGGCTACTGAGAGAGATCTCCCTGTGATATAAAACTAGATTAAAACACTGATTATTAGGTTATTAACGTCAAAACATCCTATGGTGTTTCATACTGACTGAAATACCTATTGGTATTCATAAGAATACCAGTTCTGTCTTTCTGTGCAAAAACCAGACCTCTCTGCCTACCTCTTTCTAACTTATGTTCTCTGCAAGTAGAGTTTGAACAAAGGGTTTTTGAAAACTCTTAAAACTATAAAATTATTGTGAGGGCCTATGAAAATAATTTGTAATTCCAATTGATTATCTTCTTGATTATTTGTTACTCTGGTAGTATTGATGGAATTGTCATCTCTGAATACAAAACTGAATGAATGCTGAATGGAACAAATACTGATTACTAAACAGTATTCATATTTGTAAAGATTGATCTGTCACATAACTGAAGGACCACTGGCACTTTCTTCTCCTGCATGATGAGAAAAAGGTCTATGGCTCTTTTAGCTTTCTTATTTTAAAAACAACAAAAACAAATGGGAGTCTTACCCTATTTAAATGAACGCATGGTACAGTGTCTTAGTTGACTAAAGCATCTGAGAGCCAAAGGCCAAGGCCCCATGTTTCTGGTCTAAATAAGACGGACAGAGAGCTAAGAATCATCCTCTTTGAGATATAAGAGGGAGACTGCCTGCTTCTGTGAACTGCCTGCAAAACCAGCAAGGAAAAAGACAATAGGAAGAGCTGTTTTGCTGAGAAAGAATTTTGCAAGGCCATCAAAAACAGGGTAAGAAAGTACATATCTGCATAGGGTTTGTTATTTTATTGTTGTCTTAGGGCCCAAAAATCTTCCTTTTTTTAAATTGAAATATAATTTATATATCATAAAATTCAATCTTTTAAAGTATATAATTCCATGTTTTTTTTCCAGAACATTTTCATCACTCCCCAAAAAGAAACCCTATACCTATTAGCAGTCACTCTCCATTTCTCCCTCTTCCCAGCTCCCAGGAACCACTAATCTACCTGCTTTCTCTGTGGATTTGCCTATTCTGGATATTTTATATAAATGGAATCATACAATATGTGGCTTTTTTGTGTCTGCTGCTTTCACTTTGTATAATGTTTTCAAGGTTCATACATAGTGTAGCATGCATCAACTTCATTCCTTTCAACGGCTGAATAATACCTCATTGTATGGATATACCACATTTTATTCATCCATTCATTCATCAGTTGATGGATATATGGGCTGTTTCCACTTTTTGGGTGTTATGAATAATGTTGCTATGAGCATTCATGTATAACTTCTGTGTGGTTTTCAATTCTCTTATGTATCTATCTAGGAGTAGAACTGCTAGGTCATATGGTAACTTTATGTTTAACCTTTTGAGGACCTGCCAAAGTTTACATGCCCATGAGCAATGTATGAAGATTCCAAATTCTTCACATCCTCACCAAAAACTTGTTATTATCCATCTTTCTGACTACAGTTGTCCCTAAGTATCTGTGGGAGATTGGTTCTGGGACCCCAGTAGATACCAAAATCCACAGGTTCTCAAGTCCCTTATATAAAATGATGTAATATTTGCATATAACACATGCAATCCTCCTGTATACTTTAAATCCTCTCTAGATTACTTATAGTGCCTAAATAATGTATATGCTATGTAAATAGTTGCCAGCATGTGGCAAATTCAAGTTTTGCTTTTTGGAACTTTCTGGAATTTTTTTTTTCAGAATATTTTTGACCCAAGATTGGTTGAATCTTCTAAAGCAGAACCCACAGTTACAGAGCCAATTGTACAACACCAACTGTACTTTGTCAGCTCTTTGAAGGCAGATAACTGCAGTGCCATATTTTTATAATCGTAAAACCCAGGCATTATACAAATTGAGGAATGAATTAATTTTCTGCAAAAATTCTCCTCATGGCTCTACTTGGACCCATATTTCACACAGACATGGTTTATTTCTACTCCTTGACCTTTACTTATGACCACTGTCTCCCTCCTTTCAGACTACTGATATCCTGTCCAATCCCCAAATCTCATCCCGTTAATGAAGTCTTCAGTGACTTTTCATTTATTTATAACTTGTCTCTCCAGTTAACCTAGGGTCTGTGTGACTGCCTCCTGTTACTCTGTGTCCCACAGTACCTGGCACTATGCCTCACACATTTTGAGCAGATCCTTGGGTGGGACAATAAATGCAAAACTGTGCTTTAGGCTGAGTTAATTACAGGTACCTGCTCTATTTACTGTCCCACTTAGTAAAATACTTGTGAGGAGCAATTTCCCTTTTTTTGTATGTGGGATGATCTGGTAACTTTTTTTCCATCTTGACAGGTTATGAGAAATTGCAAACATCCAGAAAAGTTGGAAGAACAATACAATGAACACCCATCACCTTCTCTTTAGATTTATCTGTTACTAACAACTCATCATTTTGCTTTAGCTCTCCATATACTTCCCTGCTGAACAATCAATTGAAATGAAGTTGCAGATGTCATGCTATCTTTCCCCTAAATGTCTCAGGATGCACCTCTTTAAAATAATGCCATTTTCCTATGTTTATACATTTTTATTTCAAACCAGGCTCCAGCTAGGACCACATAAAAAACACAATGCCATTATTATACCTAAGCATAATAAAAGTCTCTGGCATCGACTTTTTTTAAACAATGTTCCACATTTGGAATTTTCCGATAGAATGCTTGAAATGTCATTTAACTTGTTTTTCTATGCCTTTTACTTCCTATAAATTGGAAGTTAGATCTAGAGAGGTTTGATTAAATTTGGGTCAAATATTTTTGGCAAAAACACTTCATAGGTGATGACATGTAATTTACACTGCATTACATTAGGGAGAACAGAATGTGTGGTTCTCCTACTTCTAATGATGAACTATTAACAACGTGTAGAGAGGATTGCCAGATGTCAGTTTGCCCCATTGTTTACAATGCTAAGTTTATGTGGTTAGTGTGGTATCCACCAGATTTCTTCATTTAAAAAGGTACATTTTCCCCTTTCAACCTAATAGTTGATGATTTTGGCCCAGTCATTTATTTCATTAGGATTTTCTAACTCTCTTATTTGTTTACATTTATTAGCTGTTTTCTGTTTAAAAAAAAAAAGGAGAGAATCCCTTCATGTTTTAAACTTTAAAATTCTGAAATGAAAACAAACTTACAAACAAAGACCTCCCATACTTTTTTCATCCCTATTCACCAGCTATTAACATTTTGTCACATTTGCTTTATCCCTCCTTCCCTCTATCCCTTCTTTTCTCCCTACCCCATGTATCTATTCTGAACCGTCTAAGTTCTTCCACAGACATCATGCACTTTTCCCCTAAGAATACAACTTTCTTAAACACCCACAATATTAAAAAACTCTAGATGTTTAACACTGATACAATATCTAATACGTAAATTTCATATTCAGAGTTCTCCAGTTGTCCCAATAACATCCCTTATAGAATTCTTTTTTCTGTAAGCCAGGGTTCAATCTAGACTTGAAGATTGTATTTAATTGTCATATACCTTTAGTCTTTAATCAGGACCAGTTCTTTGGCCTCTTATTCTTTTATCACTGACATTGTAAAAGAGTATAGGCCACTAGTTCAGTTTTCTATTATTTTTTGATTATTACTACAAACTCAACAATTTTTTTTTTTTTAGTATGTTAGTCAATTATAGTCATTATTGTTTTTGATGGTTAAAGTGTCCCAAGTTTGGCCATTGTGAGCCCCTCTTTGAGCTGGCTCTCATGTTCTTTTTGCCTGAGTCTTGATTAATCTTTGGAACCCTTCTTAGTTTTTGGTAAAACAAAATAACCCAGGTCCTTCTTGTATTTTCTCTCTTGTTTTTTATATTTTTATATTTCTCCAAAGAGCCCTGCTTTCTTTTGATAGAAAGTGATATTTATAAGTCAATGTTTGAGTGCTATCTGGTATATGCATTGTTACTAGGGTGTCTTTGCTTCTAGGCCCTTTTCAGTGGACAAAGCGAGGAAACGTTTTCAAAAATCATAAGTTTATACAGGTATTTTAAATTCCAAATAAAAGTTAACATTATTATTTGGATTTCCTACAAAGAAAATAGATTCAAATTTACAATGCCAGCACAGCTGTCCCTTGGAATCCACAGGGGATTAATTCCAGGACCTCCCTCGGATACCAAAATCTGCAGATGCTCCAGTCCCTTATATAAAATGGCATGTTTGTATATAACCTACGGACATCCTCCTGTATGTTTTAAGTCATCTCTAGATTACTTATAATGCCTAATACAATGTAAATGCTATGTAAATAGCTGCCAGGTGCAAGGCAATTTCGAGTTTTGCTTTTAGGAACTTTCTGGAAGTTTTTTGGTTGAATCCTTGGATGAAGAACCATGGATACAGACGTCAGACGGTATAGCCATCCTAGTGGGTATATTGTTGCAGGTTTTTCTCAATTAATTTGTATTGTATCATTGCAGTTTTGATTTGTATTTCCCTACTAACTAATGACACTGAACATGTCTCCATGTGCTTAATAGTCATTTATATATTTTCTTTGGATATATGTCTATTCAAATCCTTTGCCCATTTTTATTTTTTTGTTTTTATTAATTTGTTTTTTTTGTTTTTCCATGCTGCAGCTTGTGGGATCTTAGTTCCCCAACCAGGGACTGAACCTGGGTCCTTGGCAGTGAAAGCGAGGAGTCCTAACCACTGGACTGTCAGGGAAGTCCCCCTTTGCCCATTTTTAAATTGGGTTACTTGTCTTTTTATGCTTAAGAATTGTTTATATATTCTGGACACTAGATACTTATCAGATATATGATTTCCAAATACTTCCTCCCATTCTATGGATCACCTTTGCACTTTCTTGATAGTGTCCTTTGAAGCACAAAAATTCTTAATTTTGATGATTCTAATTTACTATTTTTTCTTTAGGTGCTTGTGCTTTTGGTGTCATACCTAAGAAACAATTGCTCAATCTAATGTCATGAAGATTTACATCTGTATTTTCCTCTAAGAGATTTATAATTTCAGACTTTACATTTAGTTCTTTGATCAATTTTGAGTGAATTTTTATATATGGTATGAGGTAAGCCTCCAATTTCCTTTGCTTCCCATGTGGATATCCAGTTGTCCCACGGTCCAAGGATCTTAAGTAGTTTTGGTCCCATGGAAAGAAAATATCCTTGGTCATTTTGGGTATTTACTTTTTTTTTTTCACTGCTGGCATTCAGGCTGGAGCAGGAGCTCAGGGACGTGCTTCTGGTAACATCTATATAAGTTCTTGGGAGTTTGGCGAGTTTTCTCTTTGTGCAGATAGGATCCCGGTGGCAGGAGGTGAGTGCTGCCATACTGCTTGTAAACTGAGAGATGGTCTGTATCCTGTCAAGGTTGCCCTCCCTCAGGAAATGAGAGCTCTCCTTAGAGAAAGATCCAATTTTCAGAGCAGCCTGGGGTCCCTATGTGTACATGCTCTAAATATGTGCTCCAATTCTCCAACTATGTGCGAGAAGCACACACAGGGATGGGATGAGTGTGCTGAGTTGTGCGTGCTTGCCTTGACTCATGAGGACCTTAGCCTCCCCTAAAGAAGACCAGTGCTGGGAGAAGAATCAAGATGGCGGAGTAGGAGGACATGCGCTCACTGCCTCTTGCAAGAGCACCAGAATTACAGCTAACTGCTGAACAACCATCGACAGAAAGACACTGGAACTCACCAAAAAAAACCACCCCACATCCAGAGACAAAGGAGAAGCCACAATGAGATGGTAGGAGGGGCGCAATCGCGTTAAAATCAAATCCCATAAATGCTGGGTGGGTGACTCACAAGCTAGAGAACAGTTATACCGCAGAAGTCCTGAGGGTTCTGAGCCCCACATCAGGCTTCCTAACATGGGGGTCCAGCACTGGGAGGAGGAATCCCCAGAGAGTCAGACTTTGAAAGCCAGCGGGATTTGATTGCAGGACCTCCACAGGACTGGGGGAAACGGAGACTCCACTCTTGGAGGGCACACAAAAAGTGTGCTCACCAGGACCCAGGGGGAAGGAGCAGTGACCTCATAGGAGACTGAACCAGACCTACCTGCTGGTGTTGGAGGGTTGCCTGCAGAGGTGGGGGGCAGCTGTGGCTCACCAAGGAGACAGGGGCACTGGCAGCAGGGGTTCTGAGAAGTGCTCATTGGCGTGAGCCCTTCCAGAGTCCACCATTAGCTCCACCAAAGAGCCTGTAAGCTCCAGGGCTGGGCCACCTCAGGCCAAATGACCACCAGGGTGGGAACACAGCCCCACCCATTGGCAAACAAGCAGATTAAAGTGTCACTGAGCTCCACCCACCAAGTCAGATTAAAGTTTTACTGAGCTCCACCCACCCAGCCCAACCCACCATCAGTCCCTCCCATCAGGAAGCACCCACAAGCCTCCTAGACAGCTTCCTCCACAAGAGGGCAGACAGCAGAATCAAGCAGTATCAGCACTATTTCATCTTGTGGAACTGAAAATCATAGCCACAGAAAGACAGAGAAAATGAAAAGGCAAAAGACTTTGTACCAGATGAAGGGACAAGATAAAACACCAGAAAAACAACTAAATGAAGAGGAGATAGGCACTCTTCTGGGAAAAGAATTCAGAATAATGATGGTGAAGGTGATCCAGGACTTTGAAAAAAGATTGGATGCAAGGATCGAAAAGTTGCAAGAAAAGTTTACCAAAGACCTAGAAGAATTAAAGAACAAACAAACAGAGATATGCAACACAATAACTGAAATGAAAAATACACTGGAAGGAACCAATAGCAGATTAACTGAGGCAGAAGGACGAATAAGTGACCTGGAAGACAGAATGGTGATGATCACGGATGCAGAAAAGAATAAAGAAAAAAGAATGAAAAGAACTGAAGGCAGCCTAAGAGACCTCTGGGACAATGTTAAACGCACCAACATTCGCATTATAGGGGTCCCAGAAGGAGAAGAGAGAGAGAAAGGACCTGAGAAAATACTGGAAGAGACTATAGTTGAAAACTTCCCTAACATGGGAAAGGAAATAGCTACCCAAGTCCAGGAAGCACAGAGAGTCCCAGGCAGGATAAACCCAAGGAGAAACACGCCAAGATACATAGTAGTCAAAAAGACAAAAATTAAAGACAGAGAAAAGTTATTAAAAGCAACAAGGAAGAAGACCAGTGCTGAGTGTGTGTACAGGACTCTCTATGCCTTTCTGTTCTTCAGATGGTTTCAAGTCTTAGTATGAAGCCCAAGTGCCCACAATCTAATTGGACAGAAAATAACACATATTGCTATTGGGGGTCTTCTTTGACCATAAACATGGATTAAGAGCCAACCTGTGGCTCAGCCTTAGGGAAGGAATGTATGTTTCTAGAGAAGAGCCTCTTTAAAGTCGTAAGTTTTCTTGAAAATTCAGTATGATTCTCTTGCTGTGAATGTTCTGAGATTTTTTTCTTTGTAAACAGACTGGTTTGATATACCAGTGTGGTCAAGAGACAAGAGATTCTTTTGGAGAATAATTTTAAAGAACATGGTAACAGCTCCATAAAGAATTAGCAAATGAGGTTGTAAAAGTTCTTAATTTCAATGACTGTCATATTTTCACTGGTTGATTGTAGAGGCAACTATGTTCTCATGTGAATCTAAAATAAGGGCTCCCAAAGATCCTCCAGAGGAAGGAAGTCAAGAAATCAAACCAAATCTCTTAATGCTGTGCTGTTCAGACAGAAACTCTCCAGGCTGGGAAGGCTTAAATCATACACTGTAACTCATAAAGATATATATATATATATATATTATTTATTTATTTATTTATTTATTTATTTATTTATTTATTTTAATTTTTACTTTTTTTTTTCAGTTGAGAAACCCTATGTTTTCTGAGGAAGCTGAAAGTAATTTTAGGGGTTTGTTAGTAGAAAGGGTAGATTTTAAAGGAATTAACACTGAAATAGCTGTTGCTAGGATGTAGCAAAAGGAAGCCCTAAAATCTTGGGATCTGGCAGAAAGCATTATAACAGTGTGGGCTGTGTCAACAGAGACCAACTAGAAGTTCCTTTCACCCATCTTTGTTCACATTGTTTTGACGGGGTGGCGGGGGGACGAGAGGAGCCCTCCCCTTTTTTTCGTTAAACAAGCTTGACTTGATAAATGAATAATATAGCAGTAGGACAAATTGGATTTCAAATTTTCCAAAAAACCCCCCAAACTCTCAGGTAGCAATGTCCTTCTCATCTCTACTTTAAAAAGAAAGAAAGAGAGAGAGGGAGGAAGAAAGGAAGGAAGGAAGGAAGCTGTATAGATATTTAAATAGATTTAAAGTTCACTGTTCTGAGGATGGATCTTACACTATTTTTTCCCTTGGAAAAGATGCTTTCCAAATGGAAAAAAAATATTCAATTAGTTATAGAAACTTTGGTTTAAAAAAATAGGATAATACTCTAATAAAAATAAAATAAAATAATGTATAAACAACCATAAAAACTACTAAGTTATTCATAAAAGTTTAAACAATATTCCTTTTTTATAATATAAACCCTTTCTCTCTCTGAAGCATTTTTGGATGGGAAAAAGGAAAAATCTAAACCTAGTTTAATGATTTTGGAATTTTTGCTTCTAATTTGCAAGATATGAGACAAAGAAATCAAATTTGTATTAGGTCAACAATTAGTAATCACAAAAAACAAACCCTCTGTATAGCCTTTAAAAGAATGTTAATATTACTTGGTAAAATATAGACAATAAATTTTAACACAAATTCACTTAATACTTTTTTCTTCCAATTTTACTGAGATATAATTGACATATAGCACTGTATAAGTTTAAGGTGTACAGCATAATAATTTGACTTATATGCATAGTGTTTAATTCCAAGAACAGCTGGCCACTATGAACAAGAAATGACCTCACTCCATCTTAGAGACTGGTTCTTTCCCTCCCTTTACCTCTGTGGAGCTCTTTGTCTGTGTAGAGATGACAAAACACCCACTTACCTGCCTTCCCTGGGACCCCCACTGCACATACAGCAGGACCTGACTGGTTGGTTTCACCCCTCAGATATGTGTCCTCATCTAAAATCTAATTTGTTTTTACCCTTTCCCCAGAGGCCTCCCTGATTGGCCACATTGTCATCTTGATGCTTCTGCTCTGCAACCTCTCCCAACACTTCCTGGAATGAGGCACAGAACACGCTTGCTCACAAGCCCAGGCCAGAGCTCTGATGCTCAACATAACACCCATATACTAACTGACTGCTCTGTAGGCTCCTGTGTTTTGTGACCTGTGGGTGTGGATCACCAACCCTTTTCTAGCAGACTTCACAGAGGCACCCTAGACCCAGCCTTCCACACCCCATGCCGTCTCTTCCAAGAATCATGGGAGGTAAACTTGCCCAATACGTATGGTAAAGAAAAAGGTCAAGCTTCTCAGAGGCATTTCCAGGGAAAATTCCAGGATGCTTTCAGGCTTCTACAGTTTCAAACCAGATCTTTTGATGACTCAGAGTAATTTTAGAAGACATTTTGAATTCTTTTTGGTAACCAAGACCCTTAAAGAGAGAATTAAACAGTGCTCCCTGACACATGAAAGAATTAACTTGCCTCAACTACTAGACTCTGACTCCCCTAACTAAACTATGTTTTCCTTGAGTTTGCATTTTGTTTGTTTGTTTTGGTGGGTCTTCAATATATGCTGAATAAATGAAAAATCAATCACCTAGCAAAGCAAAGTTTTTGCAAATTTTGGGTCACAGATAAAAGAGCTCAGCTCTTCTTAAGCTCAACACAGCAAGTATACATGCAATGCTATGATGAATCAACCGTCCAATCCTTGATTTGCTGCCCTGTTGAGTCCTGGTCTCCTTCAAAATAACAGATTTGGTCTGTTTGTGCTTCTGGAGGCAGAAAGGCGCTGACACCCATCCAGTAAGCCCTGAGAAGACTTCCCTTTACTGCATGGCCTAAAAGAACCTGCCAAGCTGCCTTCCCAGCAGATTCTGACATGCTTTTATGAATCCTTCAACAGGTGCCTCTCCTTAAACCCGGTTCAGAGCACCTTTCATATTTCTCTTTCTCAAATTGGTCCCCAGATAAAAAGACATGTCCCTGAGAGAGTGAAGCGATAAGTCAGCTTACTAGTCTGCCCCAAAACTTCACAATAGCCTCAGGAAAGCTTCAAAAGCCGACTCCCATCCCTCTCTCCCTGTAATTTCAGCCATTATATCTTAATCTGTCCTGAGAGGATCGTAGGAGTGTGGACCTTGAAGGGATACTCACACACCTTGTCTCACCAGCACAAAGCTGGAATGAGTTCCCTTTTGAGGGGCTGTTTCTCACAACCTGCAATCCTTTCACATGTACTCCGAGTCATTAAGAGATTTTTCCTCTTCACATACTGCCTATCTAGAAGATTAAAGATGATTAGTGGCTTAAAACTCCTAGAGGAAAACATAGGCAGAACACTCTTTGACATACATCAAAGCAACATCCTTTTTGACCTACCTCCTAGAATCATGGAAATAAAATCAAGAATAAACGAATGGGACCTCATGAAACTTAAAAGCTTTTGCACAGCAAAAGAAACCATAAACAAGACTAAAAGGCAACCCTCAGAATGGGAAAAAATAATTGCCTATGAAACAACGGACAAAAGATTAACCTCCAAAATATACAAGCAGCTCATGCAGCTGCATACCAAAAAAGCAAATAACCCAATCCACAAATGGGCAGAAGACCTAAATAGACATTTCTCCAAAGAAGACATACAGATGGCCAACAAACACATGAAAAGATGCTCAACATCACTAATCATCAGAGAAATGCAAGTCAAAGCCACAATGAGGTATCACCTCACACCCATCAGAATGGCCATCATCACAAAGTCTGGAAACCACAAATGTTGGAGAGGGTGTGGAGAAAAGGGAACTCTCCTGCACTGTTGGTGGGACTGTAAGTTGGTACAGCCACTATGGAAAACAATTTGGAGGTTCCTTAAAAAACTACAAATAGAACTACCATATGATCCAGTCATCCCACTCCTGGGCATATACCCAAAGAAAACCATAATCCCAAAAGAAACTTGTACCATAATGTTTATTGCAGCACTCTTTACAATAGCCAGGACATGGAAGCAACCTAAATGCCCATCAACAAATGAATGGATACAGAATATGTGGCATATATATACAATGGAATATTACTCGGCTATAAAAAGGGATGAGATGGAGCTATATGTCATGAGGTGGATAGAACTACAATCTGTCATACAGAGTGAAGTAAGTCAGAAAGAGAAGGACAAATATTGTATGCTAACTCACATATACGAAATCTAAAAATGGTACTGATGAACTCAGTGACAAGAACAAGGACGCAGATACAGAGAATGGACTGGAGAACTCGAGGTATGGGAGGGGGCGGGGGGTGAAGGGGAAACTGAGAAGAAGCGAGAGAGTAGCACAGACATATATATACTACCAACTGTAAAATAGTCAGTGGGAAGTTGTTGTATAACAAAGGGAGTCCAACTCAAGGATGGAAGATGCCTTAGAGGACTGGGGCAGGGAGGGTGGGGGGGACTCGAGGGGGGGCGTCAAGGAAGGGAGGGAATATGGGGATATGTGTATAAAAACAGTTGATTGAACCTGGTGTACCCCCCAAAAAATAAAAAAAAAATAAAAAAAATAAAAATTCAGTGAAAACAAACACACACACACACAAAAAAAAAGATGATTAGTGGCTGCCAAGTCACTGGAGAAGAGGGAAGAAGAGGGCTTAATTTTTAATTCTGCTCCCAGCACTCTCCAGGAAGCTGACCATCTGCCAGCACAGAGGCTGGCCTCTGAGAGGTCACCGACCACTCACCTGCAACTTGCCCTGCTGCCCTGTGTGGGACATGAGAAGGTCTTCAGTGGATGACAAGCTTCTGGGCAGCTCTGTTGTGGCCAGGCATGCCCCAAAAGTCTGGAGCATCTGGGCAGTGGTCTTCAATGCCAGAGCAAAGTTTTCAATGGCCTGGAAGGTCAGATAATCATAACAATGTGGAGGGATTAACATTCACCACTATGCTCTCCCAATAGGACAGGAGAACTATTTCCTGGGTATATGCAGTAGTCCATGCATTACATTTTGTGCTACACATATGTCTATCATCTCTAGAATCTAGGGTGGAAGGCATTTTATCTCCATTTTAGAGAAGAGGGAACTGAAACTCTAACAGGTCAAGTGAATTGGCTGAGATCACATTACTAGGGCAGTAAGGAAAGAAAGAAGGCAGGATTCAACCAATGGTTGTTCTGTTTTTTTTCAGGAGTTTTTTGAGGATCAAAAGGAATGGCAAGTTTGAAAGGATCTTGAGCACAGATGAGTATCTTACAAATGTAACAGTTAAGAACTAAGAGAATCAGGTATAAGGCCTGGAAATGTCATCCTAGAAATAGGGGAAAGCCAGAGGTTTCCTGTGGCTAGTCCTATTAACAAAATAACTTGATTCCATGTATCTGATTAGTGAATAATCACTAATTGGTGATTATTAGTAATCACTCATTGGAAATGGTACAGAGGACCTGATACTAATAGGGTGATTCAAAAAAGCTTGGCCTTAGTCTTGGCTCTGCCACTACTTGACCATACGACCTTGAATAAATCACCTCTTTACTCTGAAGGTCAGTTCCCTTATCTGTAAAATAAGGTGATTGAAATAAATAATCTTTAAAGTTCTTTTCAGTTCTAACTTCTTATAAGTCTCAAAGATCTGATATATAGAAAGCACAATGTTACCAAAAAAAAAAAAAGGATTTATATATTCACAGGATATAAAATAATATGTATATGTGTATATATGTATTATATTATTATATTTCTAATCATATATATGGGTATGTAAAATATATACAGAAAATTTGCAAAAGGCATGTAAAGCATTATCTCTGTTTCAGTACTAGTTGTTTTTTTTTTTAACTTTGCTATAATACATTTTATATCTGCATAAACACAAACTATAAATACACACTAGGCCTGGTGGGAGAGGAGGTGTGTAAGCACGTCTGCTCATGCCTGTCTTTAAATAATCAGTCTTCACGACTTCAGTCTTCTTTCTCTCTCTCAATTCTTAGAGAACAATTTTTATCTTTGATGTCAAGGTGCTTTGGTTTTTTTCTTTATTTGTTACAAATTTATGTTATTTCAAAAAATATTGAGGCAACTTGAAAAACATGAACAGAATAATATAAAGAATTGGTAGAGAAATCAGAGCAAAAATGAGAGCTGGCTAGCCATAAAAGCTGGTGCAACAATAAATTATTTTTGTTATTCAAGTAATGTAAGAAAAATCTAGAAAGTGAAGAAGCAAGCCTAGAAGCCACTCCAGGTTCCATGTTTTACACAATTTAATAAAACTGCAGTCTGGGATGACCACTATCATACTCATGTATAATACTCAGCATCCTACCTTATCTTTCATATTTATTTAGACTTATTTAGAATTAAATATTTGTGAAGAATTTCACCATTCCTTTTTTTAAGTAAGATTCTCTTGGAGTCACCATTATTATGGTAAAACTAATAAGAAGTTTAAAGGGTTCCAGTCCAGGTCGTGGACGTTCCTCTAGATTTTGGGAAGGAATATGCCTTCCTTGGAATTACCTGGCATACAAAAAAGTGAGGGAGGGATTAGAATCTGTAGCTTTGAAATAAAGGTATACTGTTACTAGAAATCTATTTTTGTTTTCTTCTTAAATTTCTTTGTTTTAAATATATCACAAAACATTACACTCTAAAACAGGGTGAATTCTCCTAGCTAATCAAATGTAGTTGAGGTGTTCATCGGCAAATGTTGAACAACATGTTTCCAAAGTGAGTAGACAGAGAGGCGTGCTGGCACTGCAAGTCATCAGGATGGTGAAGGCAGCTTCTGATTTTGCATAGAAAACCTAATTATCTCAAGGGTATGGGGCTAGGAGAGCAGGGAAAGGGGAATGACAACTTTATGTAAACAAACATTTGCTGAGCTTCAATCTCACTTTTTCCTTAATATTCCTGACCCTCCTAGTTTAACATAATAACTACCACTATGAGTAAGAAGGAAAAAGTAAAATACTATATTTCAGGTGCTTTCATAGACATTATATCACTTATTCTGCATATCAAACCTTCAGGTAGCTTTTGTTAGTCCAAGTTTTCTCACCATTGGCACAATTGATACGTCAGTCCAGATAATTCTTTACTGGGGGGCGGGAGGCGGTCTAGCGCATTATAAGATGTTTAGCAGCATCCCTGGCTCCTACCCAGGATATGCCAGTAACACTCCTCTCCCCAAGTTATGACTATAAAAACTGTCTGTCTAAAGACACTGACAAATGTCCTCTGGGGCAAAACTGCCCCCAGCTGAGAACCTCTGTGTTAGTCCCATTTTAGCAAGGGAGAAAACAAACTCAGAGAGGTTTAGTAACTCACCTGAGCTCAGACAATAAGCAACAGTGGCAACATTTAAATGCAGCTTCTTCTGACTTGGCGGGTTTCAATCTGTCTATACACTAGAATCATCTGGGGAGTTCTGTGACCCACTAATACCTGAGACCCATCTCAGATCAAGTAAATTAAATTCTCTGAGGTATAGCAGGGTATTGGTATTTTGCAAACTCCCCAGGTACACTCTAAGTCAAGTCCCCCCAAGCCTCCATACCAGAAAATGAGGCAAGACAAAGGTAATCAGCAGGAGAAGCCCTAGCTTTTATCCTTGCACATTGTTTCTCTCCTTAGCCTGTCACTTAGAAAACCCAGCCTTCCGGATGTTAGGTAGTCATGGGCAATGACTGCCCAACAGTTGATCTTTAAGTCTCTTTTCTCTAGAAAACCAGGAGGGACACTGAAAAGGGCACATAAATTGGTACTCACAGTTCGATGATTTATCCATTGACTGTGGCGGTATTTCAAAGTTCCCCCTAAGTCCTCTGTCAGTTGGCTTTGGTCGATGTAGTCATGAAGGTCAGAAACAGAGTTTAACATAACGATCTATAACAGAAAAAACCCCAGTATATTCCTCACAGATAATTAAGAAGTTCATCTAGATTCTACTGGTATTTAAATAGCACTTCAACTTTGCCTGATCAGGCATTTATATCCAAAGATGGTTACTACAACCAGCAGAGAAACATTTTAAAGTCTCTTTCCATTTGCCCCCTTTGAGTGAGGAATAGCAGTTGAAAAGCCTGCAACAAAATGGTGACTTAAATTAGTGAGCTCAGTCCTAAGCTACCTAGAAGTCAGGTCTTGCTTTAGGTGAAATTTTGTCAAAAGTTCCAAGGCTAAGTTATACCCTTCAGCCACCAAAAGCAAATGCTGTACTGAGACCTAAAAATCTGCAATGAAAATTCCAATAAAGGGTGGGCTGGTGAAGATCAAAATAAAATTAGATAGATATTTCTCCAAAGAAGACAGGCAGATGGCTAACAAACACATGAAAAGATGCTCAACATCACTGATCATTAGAGAAATGCAAGTCAAAGCCACAATGAGGTATCACCTCACACTGGTCAGAATGGCCATCAGCAAAACATCTAGAAACAATAACTGTTGGAGAGGGTGTGGAGAAAAGGGAGTCCTCCTGCACTGTTGGTGGGAATGTAAGTTGGTACGGCCACTATGGAAAACAGTTAGGAGGTTCTTTAAAAAACTAAAAATGGAACTACCATATGACCCAGCAATCCCGCTACTGGGCATATACCCAGAGAAAATCATAATCCAAAAAGAAACATGTACCATAATGTTCACTGCAGCACTATTTACAATAGCCAGGACATGGAAGCAACCTAAATGCCCATCAACAGATGAATGGATAAAGAAGATGTGGCACATATATACAATGGAATATTAGCCATAACAAGGAATGAAATGGAGCTATTTGTAATGAGGTAGATAGACTTAGAGACTGTCATACAGAGTGAAGTAACCCAGAAAGAGAAAAACAAATACCACATGCTAACTCATATATATGTAATCTAATAAAATGGTACTGATGAACCCAGTGACAGGGCAAGAATAAGGATGCAGATGTAGAGAACGGACTTCAGGACACGGGGTTGGGTGGGTGCGAAGGAGAAGCTGCGATGAAGTGAGAGAGTAGCATAGACATAGATACACTACCAAATGTAAAATAGATAGCTAGTGGGAAGCTGCTGTATAACAAAGGGAGATCAACTCGATGATGGGTGATGACTTAGAGGGCCAGGATAGGGAGGGTGGGAGGGAGTCGTGGGAGGGAGGGGATATGGGGATATATGTATAAATACAGCTGATTCACTTTGGTGTACCTCAAAAGCTGGCACAAGAGGGTAAAGCAACTATATTCCAATAATGAGCTTAAAACAAACAAAAAAAAGAATGAGAGAAAGAGAAAAAAATAAAAATAAAATAATAAAAAAACAGAATGGGAGAAAACTCAGATCTATTCACTGGTGGGGAGCTTCAGAACCATGGGCCTGGCCCAAGGCATAGGGAACCAGGAAAGCACTATGCCCAGTTCTCTGAGGTGGGTCTGTGGCTCAGTGTGAGCACCATTTGGCCTGACTCTGTCTCGGGGCTGTGACAGGGGCCACTGTGCCTAGGTCCCCACTTCGCCCACAGACTCTGTTGGGACAGCCATGCTGATGGGTGTGATTCAGGGCCCTGTGACCTTTGAGGACATGGCTGTGTACTTTTCCCAGGAGGAATGGAGGCTTCTTGATGAGGCCCAGAGACTCCTGTACCACAATGTGGTGCTGGAGACCTTTGCAGTTGTTGTGTCACTGGGACACACCTTTCCACACAGCACACATGTCACCAGCAGTTAAGACCCTGGTGAAAATAGTTCCCAGAGGAGTGAGCTGTGGACCCTTGGCTCCTCTGTGAGCTCCCCCAACCCTTATGTCTTCTGCCTGGTTGTTCGCTTGGAGCAGAGCACAAGGAGGTACCTTCTGAGCAGAATGTTTCTGTAGAAGTGCCACAAACAAATACTTCAATGACAGACCTGTCCACCCAGAAGTTCTATCCCTGGGAGATGTGTGGCCTGGCCTTAGAAGGTAGTTTGTATCTAGCTGAGGACCTGGGAACAAACCCTGGCCAGAAACTGTGTGGGCCAGGTGTGAAATTTCACCAGGACAGTGGAGAGAGACTCTTTAGAAGAGACATAGGTAAGGCCTTTATGAAGAGCTACACAGCCCATGTATCCAAGAACTCTTGCACATGCCAGGAGGCTGGCAAGGATATCCCTGGTAGCTCTGGCCTTCTCCAGCACCAAGTCACTCCACAAAAGGACACTGAGTGTGTGGAGACCTTTCCCAATGGACAGAGGGTCTATAAGTGCTGTGAATGTGGGAAAGCCTTCAGCCACAAAGAGTCACTTGTTAAGTACCAAAGACTCCACAATGGAGAACAGACTTATAAGTGCAGCAAATCAGGTAAAACTTTTAAATAACAACAAACTCATACTTTTTCAGCACCAGTGAATTCACATTGGAGAAAGGCCTTATGAGTGCAGTGAAAGGGGGAAGTTCTTTAGCCAAAGCTCCAACCTTATTGTGCACCAGAGCAAAGACTGGAGGGCAGTGAGTGTGGGAAATGTTTTAGCCAAAACTACTCTCATTTTGCACCAAAGAGTTTATACTAGAGAAAGGCCTTATACATGCTTTGAATGTGGGAAACATTTTAGTCAATATTGTCATTAAACACCAGAGTTCACACTAGAGAAAAGCCATAATAGTGCACTGAATGTGGAGAATTCTTTAGCCAAAGCACCCAGTTTACTCAACGGCAAAAAGTTCACACCACAGAAAGACATCACCAGTACAGCAAATGTGGAAAATTTTTCTGTCAAAGCCTGCTCAGGAACTTCACCTCCCAGATAGACCGTATAAGTGCAGAGAATGTAAGAAAGCTTTCAGCCAAAGGTCTAACCTCATTCATCACCAGAAAGTTCATACTGGAGAAAAGCCTTCAAATGAGATGAGGAGAGCAGCAAATGAGCTGTCTCCTTGGTTAATACATCATACTGAATAGGCTCTGTGTGGGAATCATCAGCTTGAAGTTGAATGCCAAGCATCTCAAAAACCCTAGTGTGGAGATTACCTATGAGTACCAGGTTCATAGGAAGTCTTTAAGGAGCTATGCTCTACTTTCTAACCTGTGCAGGGCCCTTGCTATACTTAATGTCACTGTGAGCTTCTTACCTCTACCAAGTGGCAGATCCCAATACTGTGCATCAGTCACTTCAGTGTGATCAGGGTAGATAGAACTTTGTGCTCTCCCATCCCCTGTAGAAAAGCATGATTACCCCGAGCACTTGGGTTTTGTCATTCTCTTAGGTGCTGTCAACTGCCTGGGACAGCAATAAAGCAGCCATAACCCTGGGGATCCAGTTCAGGTTCTGCTGGTGCCTCACAGAGTTTACCATCTTTGGTGGCATTGTCTCATATCATGCTAATGGTGGGTTTTTTTAGGTCCAAGTCACCCTCTTTGGGAATTATCTGCCTCAGTTTGCTCTGCTCTGTGCAAAAATAGACTATTGTTTAAGAAAAAAAAAAAAAAAAGAAGAAGAAGAAGAAGAAGGGGAAATTCATTTTGAGTCTGGTTAATACCAAAGTATAGGGAGACAGTATTTTAAGAAGCTTGATTATTAATATAAAATGGAACTAAAGAGGGAAAGTAAGAGTGGAAAAGAGAGAAAAATCCCTCATCTGAGATGGTCACTTTTAACTGAGATGAGCTACATATTTTCTCAGAGCAATTTCAATGAAAGTGAGGGTGTTTTTTGGGTTTGTTTTGAACAGACAATATATGTAGGTGGTAATAAACTCAAACAGAAAAGAATCTATATTAATAGAAAATAGTCTTCCTCTCACCCTTCCCTACAGGCCTCCAGTTCTGCATCCAGGAAGCAACCACTTCAGCCAGTTTCTTGTATATCTTATATATCCTTCTCAAGGTGATCTATACATACGCAATCATATATATGCCCCTCCAATTTTACTCAAATGAGAACATATTATATGTACTATTTTCCCCTTGCTTTTATCCCCACTTAAAAATATATCATCTGGTCTATATATATGGCCTAAAATTTAAGGTATCAGTGTGAACTCTATGATTTCTAGAATAAATTCACATATTCATATACATATATACCTATGCATGTACATATGTGTACATCATGTGTATATATATAATCACAAATATGTGCATGTATATGTGCATATATGCACAGACTCTGCTGAAAGGGCCCAGCATTAAAGACACCTGAGTAGTAATACCACATCTAGCATCCAGATCTTGACCCTGGGGATCCAGTTCAGGTTCTGCTGGTGCCATCATCGAAAGGAACCAGGGCTCCTCAAAGAAATGGCTAACTACAGGCCTGGATTAGGTCTATATGAGATAAGCTAGAACATCATATTAGGTCAGAAGGTAAGAAAGCACTGAAAAAAAATGATGGGGGCAGGTCACAAGAACACAGAAGCCAGCTAGAAGGGGTTCCTATTGGCCAAATCTGGGACAATTTGAGCGCCAAAATAATTAAGAACTGTAATGATTTATAAGCCATTGAGAAAATAAGAATCCATAATGATAACAGACAAATAAATAAACAGGTAGGAAGGGAAAGTTCTAGCTTACAGGAGAATACCAACTTCTGATTAGTAAATGTTGAGAATGCTGGAGTTGAAAAATCATTTGCAATCAACATAATAAAGGTTGTTTCAGGCAAAAATCATCAATGGATATTAAATATAGAGAGGAAATTTTTTGAGGAGAAGGGTATTTGTATGATCTTAAAGTATCTCTCCAAAGACTCTCTATTAGTTGCAAGAGAAAACATTATAATACATTTGAGATACTGAACACCTTGACTAGGGAATCAAAATTAACATCTCCAATGAGGGGAAGATGAACACTCTGTGTCTCCACATGTGATATCCTGAGGAAGCCATGAGATAAGTCAAGTCATTTTCCAGATGGGAATGCATAACCCAAACCAAATGCCGAAAAACCATCACACAAGCCCCAAATGAGGTACTTTTTTTTTAAGGGACTGTATTATTCAAAAATGTTTATGTCATAAGAGACTAAGAAAGGCTGTGGAAATGTTTCAGATTAAACAATACTAAAGAGACAACTAAATGCACTATCTGATCCTAGCTTGCATCCTGTACACAAATACACACATGGTATACTTATTATGTATAGGTATAATATATATATCAATATTTCTATACACATATACATATTTATATAGAGATAAATATACCTACTACACATAGAGAAAGAGATGTATGAATCTATAGAGATGTTTAATATATAGAGAGAGGCAAAGAATAAATCAATAATAAAGCAAATGGGGATAAAATGTTAACAACAGGTGAATAAATATGGGAAAAGGGTATGGAACGTTCTTTACTCTTATTCTTGAAGTTTTTTCTATGAGTTGAAAATTATTTCCAATTCAACAAGTAATAAAACCAAAAATATATTACAAAATTTTCTATATCACTATAGATTTATCTTATTTGTTTGTCTTTTTCATTTTTCAATTGAGATATAATTTACACAAGTAAAATGGCCAGATTTTAAGGGTACAGTTCAATTCGTTTTGACAAATGTATATACACATGTAGCACTTTTTAACCAACATATAGAACATTTCCTCAGAAAGTTCCTTTAGGCCTCCTTCTGGTCTCCACTATCTCCACCCTTAACAGCAGCCACTGTTTTAATTTTTCTACCACCACACCTTAGTTTTGCCTCTTCTTGAACTTTATATAAAAAGAATTACAGAGTATATACTCTTTAGTGTCTAGCTTCCTTCTTTCAAGAGAATATTTTTGAGATAAATCCATGTTGTTGCATGTTCAGTACTTCACTCCTCTTTATTGCTTAATGTTATTCCTTTATATGAATATGCCACAATTCTTTATCTATTCACCTGTTCTTGGAAATGTGTCTTCATTTCTCTTGGGTGGGTCATGGGGCAGGTATATGTTTAACTTTATAAAAAACTGCCGTTTCCACCTTGGTTATACCATACCTTACCACTTTTGATGGCTGCAAAATATTTAATTGATTGGGTAGATCATAATTTATTTAACCAGCCTCCTGTTTTGGGGCATTATTTCTTTTCCAATCTTGTGCTATTACCAACAGTTTGGTAATGAATATCAATATATAAGCATCTTTGTGTACGTGTATGAGGTATCTGCAGAATAACTCTTACAGGTAGGTCAGAAAGTATGTACACTTTAATCTTTGATAAACACCATCAATTAGTCCTTCATATTGGTCATTACCAACTTCATTCCTAACAACAAAGTAGGCAAGTGCCTGTTTGCCCCACAGCTCTGCCAAAGTTAGAGGCAAAACTTTTAATATGGTTATTTTAATTTGTTTTCCTTTTATATGTATCACAACTTCGGTTTTAATTTTTACTCACAATTGCCTATATTTGTTACCTTCACATTTTAGATCCTTATTTTCCTTTACTCATACTATTACAATTTCTCTTCCTTTTTCAATCTCTTTCTATGGTCTTGGACATCACCTTTTATATAACACCACTGGATTTATATAATTCCAGTACCCCTTTACCCAAGTCACTCCCCGACTCAAAAACCTTCACTGGATCCCCACTGCACACTGAATTAAATCCATACCCTTTATCCTTACACTTAACACATATTCCATGTTTCTTGCCTTTCCTTCCAAAAGGTTATCCTATATGTACTTCCAGCCAGAATGGGGCTTCCCCGTGGACCTCACATAAAGTGGGTACTTCCTGCTTCCATGTCGTTACACATGCCATCCCTTCTGCCCAGAATACCCTCCTCTCCCTCTCTGCCTGAGAAGTCCTACCTTCTTTGGAAACAAGCTCACATGCCATCTTCTCCCCATGCCCTAAACAAATACAGATAAGATGAAAGGTCATGCTTACCGGCACTTTCATTTTAAATTCATCTCTATAGTACTTAATGCCAATGTCAGTGAAAGTCCTCTGGATAAAGCGAGATGGACGAAGAATGAATATGAGCTGCAAGTTACCTGGAAATGCTACCTGGAAGATGATAAAAAGTATCAGGGCAAATGTCACACCCATTGGTCTCCTCTTACCTAAGATTACGGATGACAAAGTTAAAGTGGACACCACGGATGCCAAAGAATTAGAATATATTTCACAGGTTTTCACAGCGGAAAGAGCTCTTACCTGTCACATAACCTAAACCCTTCCTTAAAAACCAAACCAAACCAAACAAAAACATTTTCTGATTAAAAAAACAATTTATACTCTTTATAGAAAAATTGAGAAATTAATAAAAGTATGCATTAGAAGAAAACCACCCATGATTTCATAACCATTCTTAATATTTCAATCTAATTACTTCTAGGCTATTTTCTCTGCTTAAATATCTATCATAATTATACTCAAACTGTAGAAATTTTTGCAACCTGCCTTTTATTTATTTTTTTTAATTTATTTTTATTTAATTTATTGGCTGCGTTGGGTCTTCGCTGCTGAGCACAGGCTCTCCCTAGTTGTGGTGAGTGAAAGCTATTCTTTGTTGCGGTGCATGGACCTCCCATTGCAGTGGCCTCTTTTGTTGCAGAGCATGGGCTCTAGGGGCACGGGCTTCAGTAGTTGGGGCACATTGGCTCAACAGTGGTGGCTCGCGGGCTGCAGAGCTCAGTAGTAGTTGTTCCGTGGCATGTGGGATCTTCCCGGACCAGGGATCGAACTCATGTCCCCTGCATTGGCAGGCAGACTCTTAACCACTGCGCCACCAGGGAAGTCCCGCAACCTGCCTTTTAATTTAATATTATACCATGAGCTTTTATTCCTTTTATTAAAAATTCTTTGGAAATATTTTTATCGGTGTACAATTTATTTAACCAATCCCTTATTACTAGTGATTCAGGCTCCTCCATATTTTTACTATTATAAATAACAGTAAAACGAAATCTTTATCCACATTTTGGTACATAGCTTCCTAGAAAAATTACTAAGTCAAAGATTTAGTATTTTAAGGGTTCTTAACACAGCTTATTGCTAAGTTGCTTTCAGGAAGCATTGCCCTCATCTTGAGGTAAGGTCCTGAGAAATGAGATAACAGATTCAGGTAACAACTTAATGGCAAAATTGGGAATCCAAGTTTCCCATTGCTCGTGGCTTTCCATTCTTCCAGCGGTTCTCAAGAACAACCTCCTGAAGAGCTTGTTAAAAAATAATCTGGTCTTTACCCTGAAATATTCTG
Source organism: Hippopotamus amphibius kiboko (assembly GCF_030028045.1). Classification (NCBI taxonomy): domain Eukaryota; kingdom Metazoa; phylum Chordata; class Mammalia; order Artiodactyla; family Hippopotamidae; genus Hippopotamus; species Hippopotamus amphibius. The sequence continues at coordinate 158,541,179 of NC_080191.1, forward strand.
ATTCATTAGGACTGGGATAAAGTCCAGATATCTGTATTTTTAACAAGTACATTAAGAGATTCTGACTGGTAACCAGGTTTTTAGATCCCTGCACTACAGGATCTTTTACATATAAAGGTAATCAGTGTAATTCTTGGACAAATTAGGCTAAAATATTAGATAATTAAAGTACTGTCTATGAATCCTGGGAAACCAGAACTCTCTAGAGATCAGACTTGCGGAATAGTCATGGGTACTGTCAACTGTCTAAATCCTCAGGGCATCAACCATCATCGTAGTTATCCCTCAAATATATGCTATAGGGAATCCCCTGGTGGTCCAGTGGTTAGGACTTGGCACTCTCACTGCCAGGGACCTGGGTTCAATCCCTGGTCGGGGAAATAAGATCCCACAAGTCACTTAACCCAGCCAAAACAAACAAACAAACAAAAAACTACTGTAACCAAAACTAAACCAAAGGGATGAAACAATCCATGCACAAAGAGAAAGAAGTCTTCCTTTCCCTCATCTTTGAAATGTAAGTTCCTAAACAGAAGATCCTTGCATTTTGTTATGTAATGACAGGACAAATGAGCTGAGACACTCTTTGTGTATCTGGATGAGGCTCCAGAGTGATCTGAGAGAGACTCTGCATGTGTCCATGATGTCCATATGTGTGACTGCTTCTCTAAGTAGGCATAATTGAAGCTTCAAATGTCCCTCTTCCACCCCAGACTCTATATTACCATCCTACAAAATCCCATTCTCTTCAGCCAGTCCCAGCTACTGCAGGCAGCCATGCTTTGGTGGAAATGTTGGTGTGGCTGGCCCCAATGTGCCTCTGCCTGCTTATGTGGCTGAGCTGCCCAGTCTGAGGTCCCTACAGAGAAAGGATGCATGTACTTGCTGGAAGGCAACAAATAGGGGTAAAAATCAGACTAATAAGATGGAAAAGGAAATCTATCCAAGGTTCTGCAATTTAATGCCCAAAGCAGGCACATATCATATCATTTTGTCTGGTTTTTCCAGTGTCTTTCTAATTTGTGAAAAAATAATTTGAAAACTAAAATGAAGACTGTCTTAAATTAGGTGATCCACAAAGCAAACTCTAAGATGAGAATTTGGGTCTAAAGAATTTACTGAGGAGGTGATCCCAGGAAACACAGTTAGGGAGTGTGGGGGTGCTGGTGAGACAGCGATGGCTTAGAGAGCCAATGTATCAATGAGGGGGGACTGCTGTAGGCTAGAAGTGCTGAGACCCTTTGAAATTCTGTGTGGAATGTACCTCAGAACTGTCCCAGCGAGGGGTGCAGAAGCTCGAGTATTTATTCACCAACACTCATGACTCAGTAGCTGCAGGTCACTCCTAGAGCACTAACTTAGCAGCACTCCCTACCTGCTCCTCTCCAGTGACCAGAGTGGTCAATAAGGTAGAGAGACTCGGGAAGCCTTTGACATGCTCAGCAATCATCTGCAAGTGACCTTCAGGTGGCAGAGGGGATATGGACGTGACACAACAGCCTCTGCTACAAAGACCTTCCCAAAATTTGGCATAACAGTCACTTCCCCATGACTTTGATGTGAAATAGTTGAATAGACAATTTAAATGGACTTTATAATAATAGCACAAAAATAAATATTTACAGCTATTCGTGTCAAGGATGCTTTTACGGAGCTCCATTTGTCCCTTCGTCTGTCGATAACAATGATGAATCCGATGCTGGCAGCCCCCGCACTGCAAAAAAGGGTGGTCAGTATCAGAAACAGTGAAACACATGGGTTCTGTGGGGCTCCCTAAGCAGAGCGATTCCACTGCCTCCGTGTCACTCCAGGCTCGCTGTGTAAACACCCTGCACAGCGTGAGGGGATAACCAGGTCTGACTTCTCCAACAAAGGAATCAGCTTCCTCTCCTCATCTCAGCCTGTCAGCCTTCACAAAGCAGAAATATTTCATGCCTCAAACCCTCTCAAGGGCTCTGCTTCTCGCTGGCAAATGTATGAAACACCCAACAAGCACAAGGATTCACGTCAGTCGAGCACCACACGTCCCAGCATAGACAGGGGACCTCGAGGTTGAGCTCTGCCATCTTTCCACTCCAAAGACTGACATTCAAGGATCTATCACCACCCCTCCCTAGGAGTCAGTCCCAGGGTTGTTCAGAAATAACACACGTCAATGGGAAAAACAACTCCCTTCCAGTGCCTGGCCGTAAATGGCCAGAAAACCGTAGGCGTGAGAAGATAACTTCATTAACAACAACAACAACAACAAAGCTCTTTGGTCTCCTCTGAAGTTCCCACAAAATGCTCATGAAATTTTTTAGAACTAAAGTCCTGAAAGGGAAAATATTTTTCCTTCTCTCTCTTTGGGAAACACTATGGGAGGAAAGAGCAAGGACTTTGGAACCTGGTTCAAATGCTAGTGCCGCCACTTACTAGCACTGAGACTTGGAGTGATCACCTAAACTCTCCAATGCTGTTCCCTTATCAGTAAGATGAGAACAAAGCATCAATAATGAAGTGGTTAAGAGTGCAAATTCTGAAACCAGGCTGCCTAGGTTTGAAACATGAATATATATATATGAATTTATATATAGTATAGTTGTGGGGAGGGGAAGTTACTTAACCTCCATAGTTTCTCAGACTCCTCATTTGTAAAGTAGGAACAATAATAGTACCTATCTGTAGAGGTGATGTGAGGATTAAATGAGTATGTATAGGTGTATAAAGTGCTCAGAATAATGCCTGGCACTTGGCAACACTGTTTAAGTATTACTATTATGATGATTTCTTATGTGCTTGTCATGAAGATTAAAAGAGATCAAGGTCACAAATAGTAGTTGGCCTATAGTTAACCTTCAATAATTCTAATATTGGGTAAAAGGTGAGCTTTACCCTAAAAAGTATCTGTACGCAAATAGAGCGAAAGACCTAAGTAAATTCTCCAAGAAAACATAAATAGCTGACCTGAAGTAAGCATTACTGGGCCAACCCATTATCACAGTTTCACACTGACCCAGGTTCTCTCACTGGGGACATTTTCCAGGCCAGGCCACAGTGTAAAGAAGGGTGATCCTACTGGTTGGAAGAGGCAGGGATCAGAGATTGAGGACGCAACTGTGGCCAGAATTTGAGGAGCATAGCTATCAAGAGGGGACGCCTCAGAGAGGGAACTCTAGAACTTTTCCTGGAAATTCCCCTTTAATGCTTAGCCAGCTCCTGGGCCCTGTAATTGTAGCTGAGACTCCAGGAGGCTGGCAGAGAATAGCAACTGCACATGTCAGAACGGATAAGAAATTATGAAGCTTGCATAGTTCTGGGGAGAGACAGTTGGTGTTTGGGTCCAGTCAGAATTGACAGACTTTGATGAACACCCTGGGCTTTCAGGTGAAAGTCTAAAAAGGCCATATTCTAGGCTAAATGAAACATCATAGGAGTTTCCACAGGATTAAGGCTACACTCTATCAGTAAGGACAAACAGGAATAAACTTGCCCTAAGTAAAACTAAAACCAGGCCTCAAAAAGAGGTGAGTCACCAGTATTTTAACTGCCAGTACATATATATGTGTAACTGAATCAATTTGCTGTACACCAGAAACTAACATAACATTGTAAATCAACTATACTTCAATTAAAAAATTTAAAAGATGCATTATTTCAACAGAGAATTATAATCCATACATAGTAAAGAATCAAATGAACCTTCTAGAATTATAAAACATCAATGTCTGTAATTAAGAACTCATTGAATTTTTTTAATAGCAGATTGAATGCAACAGAAGACAGGATAAGTAAAACAAGACAGATCAATCAAAAATATTCAAACTGAAACACGGGGGAAATGGAAAGAAAAGAATGTAAAGGGGATGTGGCACATGAACAGAAGTCTCAGAAGGAGAGGACAGAGTGTATATTATAGAAACAATACTTGAAAAAAATAATGAAGAAATTTCCATATTTGATCAACGACATCAACTCACAGATTCAAGCAGCTCTTCCAATACGAAGCAGAATAAATATAAAGCAAAACTCACCTAGACCGATCAGAGCCAAGTGGCTGAAAATTAAAGATAAAGATAAAATTCTCAAAAGCAACCAGTGAAAAAAAGACACATTACCTACAGAAGAATAGCATTAAAAATGATCGCTGACTTATTTTTTTTTAAGCTTTTTATTGGAATATAATTGCTTTACACTCTTGTGCCAGCTTTTGAGGTACACCAAAGTGAATCAGCTGTATTTATACACATATCCCTATATTCCCTCCCTCCGCAACTCCCTTCCACCCTCCCTATCCTGGTTCTCTAAGTCATCACCCATCATCGAGTTTATCTCCCTATGTTATGCAACAACTTCCTACTAGCTCTCTATTTTTCATTTCGTAGTATATACATGTCAATGCTACTCTCTCACTTCGTCCCAGCTTCCCCTTTGCCCCCCACCCCAACCCTGTATCCTGAAGTCTGCTCCCTACATCTGCATCTTTATTCTGGCCCTGTCACTGGGTTCATCAGCACCATTTTTTTAGATTACATATATATGAGTTAGCATACAGTATTTGTTTTTCTCTTTCTGGATTACTTGGCTCTGTATGACAGTCTCTAGGTCTATCCACCTCATTACAAATAACTCAGTTTCATTCCTTTTTATGACTGAGTACTACTTCATCGTATATATGTGCCACATCTTCTTTATCCATTTATCTGTTGATGGGCATTTAGATTGCTTCCATGTCCTGGCTATTGTAAATAGTGCTGCAATGAACATTACGGTACATGTTTCTTTTCGGATTATGGTTTTCTCTGGGTACATGCCCAGTAGTGGAATTGCTGGGTCATATGGTAGTTCCATTTTTAGTTTTTTAAGGAACCTCCTAACTGTTTTCCATAGTGGCCGTACCAACTTACATTCCCACCAACAGTGCAGGAGGACTCCCTTTTCTCCACACCCTCTCCAACAGTTATTGTTTCTAGATGTTTTGCTGATGGCCATTCTGACCAGTGTGAGGTGATACCTCACTGTGGCTTTGACTTGCATTTCCTCTAATGATTAGTGACGTTGAGCATCTTTTCATGTGTTTGTTAGCCATCTGCCTTTGGAGAAATGTCCATTTAGGTCTTCCACCCATTTATGGATTGGGTTATTTGCTTTTTTGGTATTAAGCTGCATGAGCTGCTTGTATATTCTGGAGATGAATCCTTTGTCCATTGCTTTGTTGGCAAGGATTTTCTGCCATTCTGAGGGTTGCCTTCTTGTCTTGTTTATGGTTTCTTTCACTGTGCAAAAGCTTTTAAGTTTTATTAGGTCCCATTTGTTTATTTTTGCTTCTGTTTCCATTATTCTAGGAGGAGGGTCAAAAAGGATCTTGCTTTGATGGATGTCATAGAGTGTTCTGCCTATGTTTTCCTCTAGGAGTTTTATAGTGTCTGGCCTTACATTTAGCTCTTTAATCCATTTTGAGTTTATGCTTGTGTATGGTGTTAGGAAGTGTTCTAATTTCATTCTTTTCCTTGTAGCTGTCCAATTTTCCCAGCACCACTTATTGAAGAGGCTGTCTTTTTTCCATTGTATATTCTTGCCTCCTTTGCCAAAGATAAGGTGCCCATATGTGCTTTGACTTACCTCTGAGTTCTCTTTTCTGTTCCATTGGTCTTCCTTTCTATTTTTGTGCCAGTACCATACTATGTCTTGATCACTGTAGCCTTGTAGTACAGCCTGAAGTCAGGAAGCCTAATTCCACCAACTCCATCTTTCCTTCTCAAGATTGCTTTGGCTTTTTGGGGTCTTTTGCATTTCCATACGAATCATAAGATTTCTTGTTCTAGTTCTGTGAAAAATGCTGTTGGTAATATGATAGGGATTGCGTGGAATCTGTAAATTGCTTTGGGTAGGATAGTCATTTTCACAATGTTGATTCTTCCAATCCAAGAACATGCTATGTTTCTCCATCTATTTGTATCGTCTTTGATTTCTTTCATCAGTGTCTTATAGTTTTCTGCATACAGGTCTTTTGCCTCTTTAGGCAGGTTTATTCCTAGGTATTTTATTCTTTTTGTTGCAGTGGTAAATGGGAGAGTTTCCTTAATTTCTTTCTGCTTTTTTGTTGTTAGTGTATAGGAATGCAAGAGATTTCTGTGCATTAATTTTGTATCCTGCTACTTTACTAAATTCATCAATTAGTGCTAGCAGTTATCTGGTAGAATCTTTAGGGTTTTGTATGTATAATATCATGTCATCTGCAAAAAGTGACAATTTTACTTCTTCTTTTCCAACTTGGGTTCCTTTTATTTCATTTTCTTCTCTGATTGCTGTGGCTAAAACTTCCAAAGCTATGTTGAATAATAATGGTGAGAGTGGGCACCCTTGTCTTGTTCCTGTTCTTAGAGGGAATTCTTTCAGTTTTTCACCATTGAGAATGATGTTGGCTGTTGGTCTGTCATATATGGATTTTATTATGTTGAGGTGATTTCCTTCTATGCCCATTTTCTGGAGAGCTTTTATCATAAATGGATGTTGAATTTTGTCAAAAGCTTTTTCTGCATCTATTGAGATGATCATATGGTTTTTATCCTTCAGTTTGTTGGTATGATGTATCACATTGATTGATTTGCATATAATGAAGAATCCTTGCATTCCAGGGATAAATCCCACTTGATCATGGTGTATGATCTTTCTAATGTGCTGTTGGATTCTGTTAGCTAGGATTTGGTTGAGGACCTTTGCATCTATATTCATCAGTGATATTGGCCTGTAATGTTCTTTTTTGGTGACTTCTTTGCCTGGTTTTGGTATCAGGGTGATGGTGGCCTTGTAGAATGAGTTTGGAAGTGTTCCTCCTTCTGCTATATTTTGGAAGAGTTTGAGAAGGATAGGTGTTAGCTCTCCTCTAAATGTTTGATAGAATTTGCCTGTGAAACTATCTGGCCCTGGGCTTTTGTGTGTTGGGAGATTTTTAATCATAGTCTCAATTTCCGTACTTGTGATTGGTCTGTTCATAGTTTCTATTTCTTCCTGGTTCAGTCTTGGAAGATTGCATTTTTCTAAGAATGTATCCATTTCTTCCAGGTTATCCAATTTATTGGCATATAGTTGCTTGTAGTAGTCTCTCATGATCTTTTGTATTTCTGAGGTGTCCGTTGTTACTTCTCCTTTTCCATTTCTAATTCTATTGATTTGCATCTTTTCCCTTTTTTTCCTGATGAGTCTGGCTGATGGTTTATCAATTTTGTTTATCTTCTCAAAGAACCAGCTTTTAGTTTCATTAATCTTTGCTATTGTTTCCTTCCTTTCTTTTTCATTTATTTATGATCTGATTTTTATGATTTCTTTCCTCCTGCTCACTTTGGGATTTTGTTGTTCTTCTTCTTCTTTCTCAAATTATTTTGGGTGTAAAGTTAGGTTGTTTAGTCAATATTTTTCTTGTTTCTTGAGGTAGGACTGTATTGCTATAAACTTCCCTCTTAGAACTGCTTTTGCTGCATCCCATAGCTTTTGGGTTGTTGTGTTTTCATTGTCATTTGTTTCTAGGTATCTTTTGATTTCCCCTTTGATTTCTTCAGTGATTTCTTGGTTGTTTAAGAACATATTGTTTAGCCTCCCTGTGTTTGCATTTTTTACAGTTTTTTTCATATAAATGATATCTAGTCTCACGGCATTGTGGTCAGAGAAGATGCTTGATATGATTTCAATTTTCCTGAATTTACCAAGGCTTCATTTGTGACCCAAAATGTGATCTATCCTGGAAAATGTTCTATGAGCACTTGAGAAGAAAGCGTATTCTGTAGTTTTTGGATGGAATGTCCTATAAATATCAATTAAGTTGTGATGGTCTAATGTGTCATTTAAAGCTTAGGTGGCCTTATTTTCTATTTGGATGATCTGTCCATTGGTGTAAGTGGAGTGTTAAAGTCTCCTACTATTATTGTGTCACTGCCAATTTCCCCTTTTATGGCTGTTAGCATCTGCCTTATGCATTGAGGTGCTCCTATTGGGTGCATAGATATTTACAATTGTTATATCTTCTTCTTGGATTGATCCCTTGATCATTATGTAGTGTCTTTCATTGTCTCTTGTAATAGTCTTTACTTTCAAGTCTAATGTGTCTCATATGAGTATTGCTACTCCAGCTTTCTTTTGACTTCCATTTGCATGGAATATCTTTTTCCATCCCTTTACTTTCAGTCTGTGTGTGCCCCTAGGTCTGCAGTGGGTTTCTTGTAGACAGCACATACAAGGGTCTTGTTTTTGTATCCATTCAGCCAGTCTGTGTCTTTGGGTTGGAGCATTTAATCCATTTACATTTAAGGTGATTATTGACATGTATGTTCCTATGACCATTTTCTTAATTGTTGTGGGTTTGTTTTTGTAGGTGTTTTCCTTCTCTTGTGTTTCCTGCTTAGAAAAGTTCCTTTAGCAATTGTTGTAAGGCTGGTTTGGTGGTGCTGAATTCTCTTAACTTTTGCTTGTCTGGAAAGCTTTTGATTTCTCCGTCAAATCTGAATGAGATTCTTGCTGGCTAGAGTATTCTTGGCTGTAGATTTTTCTCTTTCAGGACTTTCAGTATATCCTGCCACTCCCTTCTGGCCTGCAGAGTTTCTGCAGCAAGATCAGCTGTTATCCTTACGGGTTTTCCCTTATATGTTATTTGTTGCTTTTCTCTTGCTGCTTTTAATATTTTTTCTTTGTGTTTAATTGTCATTAGTTTGATTAATATGTGCTTCAGTGTATTTCTCCTTGGGTTTATTCTATATGGGACTCTCTGCACTTCTTGGACTTGATTATTTCCTTTCCCATGTTGGGGAAGTTTTCCACTATAACCTCTTCAAATATCTTCTCAGGCCCTTTCTTTTTTTCTTCTTCTTCTGGGATGCCTATGATTCGAATGTTGGTGTGCTTAATGTTGTCACCAAGGTCTCTGAGAGTGTCTTCCATTCTTTCTATTCTTTTTTCCTTTTCCTGTTCTCTGGCAGTTATTTCCCCCATTCTATCTTCCAACTCACTTATTCATTCTTCTGCCTCCGTTATTCTGCTGTTTATACCATCTAGAGTATTTTTAATTTCAGTTATTGTGTTGTCCATTACTGTTTGTTTGCTCTTTAGTTCTTCTAGGTTCTTATTAAATGTTTCTTTTATTTTCTCTATTCTGTATTCGAGATTTTGGATCATCTTTACTATCATTACTCTGAATTCTTTTTCAGGCAATTTTCCTATTTCCTCTTCATTTATTTGGTCTTGTGGGTTTTTATATTGCTCCTTTGCCTGCAGGGTGTTTCTCTGTTTTCCCATTGTGTCTAATTTATAGCGTCTGCTGTCTCCTTTCCCTATGCTGCCTTATAGTAATTCCTGTTTCTGCTCCCTGCCCCCTGTGTTGGGGTTGGTCCAGTGTCTTCAGTAGGCTTCCTGGTGGGGGGGTCTGGTGTCTGCTTTCTGGTGTGTGGCTCTGAGTCTTTTCTCTCTGATGAGCAGGGCCATGTTAGGTGGTGTGTTTTAAGGTATCTGTGAGCTTAATATGGCTTTAGGTAGGGTGGGTTTGTGTTCCTGTCTTGTTTGTAGTTTGGTAAGAGGTATCTAGCACTGGAAGTTGCAGACAGTTGGGCAAAGCTGGGTCTTAGACTCTGATAGAGTGCTCCGTGAGAATTCTCTGCAGTTAATCTTCCCTATGGCTGAGGACTCTCTAGTGGTCTAGCATCCTGGATTCAGTGCTCCCTCTCCAGAATCTCCAACTTGACTTCTGGGCGGGTAATCCAGACTTCAGAGGTCACTTGTCCTGGAAATAAAGGAGATTAAAAAAGACTATCCAAGCCTCAGAGCAATGGCAAAGGGTTAAGTCAAACAAATACTAAATCAAGGAAACACATACATGCATAAGACACAAATACTGAACCCAATAGAACACAAAGCACTAGAAAAACCTGACAGAAGAACCCCAGAATGCAATCAGACATTCAAAGAGAAAAGGAACAAAATTCAAAACCAAACCAAACCAAACCAAACAAAAAAACAAAACCACATACACACAAAGACAAAACCAGGGAAACTGTGAAAACAAGGATCACATAATAAAGAGCAAGAGAACAACCAGACAGACTGAAGATCCCCAAAACAAAATCAAACAATTATAATTAGAACTAAGATAAAGACAAAACCTAATAAGAAAAACCAAAGCAGTGTGTCATCTGCAGAATAAAGCATGGAAACAGAGCAGACAAATAATATTGATTAAAAGTATATTAAGACAACATAAGCTAGGGCTTCCTAGGTCGTGCAGTGGTTGAGAATCCACCTGCCAATGTAGGGGACACGGGTTCGATCCCTTCTCCAGGAAGATCCCACATGCCGCGGAGCAACTAAGCCCGTGCACCACAATATTGAGCCTGAGCTTTAGAGCCTGTGAGCCACAACTATTGAGCCCATGTACTGCAACTAGTGAAGCCCACGTGCCTAGAGCACGTGCTCTGCAACAAGAGAAGCCACAGCAGTGAGGAGCCCGCGCACCACAACCAAGAGTAGCCCCAGCTCGCCACAACTAAAAAAAGAAAGCCCATGCACAACAACAACAAAAAAGACCCAACAAGCCAATAAAATTAATAAACAAATAAAAATTTTAAAAAAAAGACAACATAAGCTAAAAAAGGATAGAAGACAGAGTAACAGAAGAGCATAGTATGACTAGAAATATGAAAAGAAAAAGAAAAAAATAGAAATATATAAAAGATAAAGAAGAAAAGAAGATAGGACAGATAAAGTCAGCACAACAAAAAACTTAGCTAGAAATAGAAATATATAAAAAGGTTAAAATTAAAAATAGAAGAAAAAATAGGATAAAAAGTATGTTATAAAATGTGTAGATCCCTTAGGACTAAGATCATAATAAGAAAAAAAAAGCTAGAACTGACCACAGAATGGACCAGATGAATAGAATTAATAATAATAATTCTGTTTCCTTGGGGGTCTCAGCTGTAGGTGTCCTTCTCCCCTCCTTGGGCCTCAGGCCACCTTCACCTCCCCAAGAAGCCCTCTTCCACCTCTGGGTTGGACTCTGGACCTGCTGTGGGTCCTATAGGATCCACTTAGGCTCTGATCTGGCCCAATTCCTATGTGTGCTTGCTCCCACAATCCACAGCTGCCAGAGTTAGACCTTTTTCATTTGTGGGAACATTCATTGTTTACTCAGATATTCCAAAAACATAGGATCTACCTAGCTGACCATGGGGATTTACACTGCAGTGTATATATCCAACGGAAAGCTTTTAGAACCTCTTCCTTAGTCCCCCTGTCCCTGGTGTTCAGCTTTGGTTTTGTCCCTGCTTCTGCGTGTGGTCTAACTGCCAGAGTCTGGTCCTGAGGTTGCTTTGGAGCTCTCTGGGTCTGCCTCAGTTAGGGTTTCCTTTATTGTTCATCTGCACACACAGGTGTGTGGGGAGAGAGAGCCTTTGATAGTGGCTCCTCTCCCTGTGTGTGACTCAATAGTAGCAACCTGCTTGGATTGCGGGAGCCCTGGGTGTGACGCCAAATGCACAGGGATGCTGGTGGCATGGGTATAGGAAATCTGGCCTTAGTGTGGTTCTTTACTGGTGCCCAGTGCAAGGCACCTGATGGGTTGTTCTCAGGGGCTTTTTGTACTACTCTGCGACCAGCTGAGCTTCCTTTATTGTTCATCTGTAGGTGCCGGTGTGTGGGGAGAGAGAGGGTACAATAGTGGCTCCTTCCCCTGGGAGTGAGTGAGCAGTAGTGCCCTGCCTGGGTTGCGAGAGCCCTGGCAGCAGTGGTAGTGCCTATTGCAGAGGGAAGCCAGCAGGCTCAGGTGTAAGCAGAATGTCTCCAGAGCTGAGTCACTTTGCAGACTTCTTCTGGGTCTCGGCCGTAGGCACACCAGGCCAGCCCTGTCAGGGGGCCTTTGCTATCCCTTGTCAACTGCAGCAGCCAGGCCCAGAGGGGGCCTCCCTTTGTTTGTCACAGGCGCCGAAAGAGAGGCTACAACTGAGGCTACAACTGTGGCTCCTCCCCACTGTGTATGACTCCGCAGTAGCACCCTGCCTGGGTTGCAGGAGCCCTGGTGGCAGTGGCGGTGCCTATTGCAGAGGGAAGCCGGCAGGCTTAGGCGTAAGCAGCTTGTCTCCAGAGCTGGGTCACTCAGCGAACTTCTGGCTCTTGGCTGCAGGCACACCAGGGCAGCCCTATCAGGGGGCTTTTTCTATTGCTTATCGACTGCAACAGCCAGGCCCAGAGGGGGCCTCCTTTTGTTTGTCACAGGCGCCTAGAGAGATGCTACACCCGTGGCTCCTCCCCACTGCTTATGAGTCAGCACTAGCAAGCCACCACCATGGCCGCCTAGCATTCTGTGGTAGGCATTCTCTGCTGCAGATTTCTTCCCTCCTGTCCCCTCAGTCCATCTCCCCACAGTCAACACTGTTTCTCACCCTGAACCAGTTCCCCGGTTCCCACATTCCAGCTCCCAGATCCCCTGTTCAGATGTGAACCCATGTCTCAGTCCAGACATGCAGAACTGTGGTGCGGACTCTCTGTGTGTTTCTCTCTCTTTCCCATCTGCCACAGATCAGCCACTTCACCCTCTTTGAACAGACCCAAATGCCTCCCTTCTGACCCAAAGAAATTCCCCGTTGGAGAGGGGGTTTCCCCATCAGATAAGGGATGTTTCCCCGAATTCAGCAATCTCTCCTCTGTTTCAGCTCCCCCTGCCCCAGGGTGTAGGACTCATCCCTTTTCTTTCTTCTCCTTTCTCCCTTTTTTTGGCCCCCCTGTCCTACTCAGTTATGTCAGGATCTTTGCAGTCCTTTCTGGTGTCCAAGGTCTTCTGCTGGTGTTCAGCTGGTTTTCTGTGGGAATTATTGCATCTTTTGATGTATTCCTGATGCATCTGTGGTGAGGGATGCATTCCATGTCCTTCTACTTTGCTGCCATCTTTTCCCACAGCCTGACTTTTCAATAGAAACTATGGAAGCCACAATCAATGAAACACCTTAGAGTATTAACCTAAAGAAACTATTCATTTAGAAATCTATACCCACTGAAAATCCAATTTTTAAAATGAAGGTGAAATAATGACATTTCCAGACAACTAGAGCTGAGAGAATTTATTGACAGTAAACATATACTTCAAGAAATATTAAAGGATGTTCCCCAGGCTGAATGAATTTGGAAACATGAAGATGCAAGAAAGAGAAACAGCCCAAAAGGAAGGTTTAGAAAGACTTTCATTCCTATCCAAAAAACAAACAAACAAAAAACCCAAAAACCTGGTTAAATTAAAAACTCATATTTGTCCTTAAAGACATTAGAGAATCTGCAGACAAAGAAAGTTAAATGAACAAATTCCAGAGAGAATTAAGACCTTCCACAGCGAGCAAATACTGGAGGAAGCTTTCATAAGAAGTGCAGTCACCTATTCTGGTAATAGGCAAATGAACATTCCTAAAAGGAAATAATTCCACATGGTAACCTGAATCTCCAAGAAGGAAGGGAGGGCACTGTATGCATTAAATATGTGGATAAATATTAGCAACTATGTTTTTTGTTTCACTAAAAGACTACTGACTATTCAAAGCAAAAATAATAACAAAGTACGAGTATTATTAAATTTAATATATATGTAAAATGATATGTATTGTAACACCAAAGAAACCATTGCTTAAAATCTAATAGAAGAGATAAAATGGAATACTGAAAATATTTGAATAATTAAAGGTGGGCAGGTGCTACAGACTGAATTGTGCCCCCCCCCCCCCCCCAAATTCATATGTTGAAGCTCTATCAATGTGACTGAAACTGGGGATAGGGGCTGCAAGAAAGTGACAAAGGTTAAGTATGTCATAAGTGTGAGGTCCTAATTCAACAGGGCTGGTGCTCTTATAAGAAGAGGAAGAGACACTAGAGTTCTCTCTGCGATGTGAGAACGCTGCAAGAATTCAGCTCTCAGTAGTCAGAAAGACAGCCTTCACCAGAAGTGGAATCAGCTGAAACCTTGACCTTTCACTTCTAGCCCCCAGAACCATGAGAAAATAAATTTCTGTTAAGCCATCCAGTCTATGGTATTTTGTTACAGCAGCCAGAGCAGACTAATATGGCAGGAAAAGGAGGAGTAAAGGAACAAGTCACAGATGGTACAAATAGCAAGGTGGTAACTTTAAACACAACCAGTCTCAATTATCACATTAAGTGGAAATGGTCTACATGACTCCATTAAAAAGGCAAATAGTGTCAGGGTGAAAATACTGAGTACAAAAGATAGTGATTATAATTTAAACATAAAGACAAAGATACATTAAAAGAAAGAGGATGGTAAAAGATATACCATGTAATCACTAATCATAAGAAAGCCAGTGTGGTTATATTAATATTAGAAAAAGTAGGGCCAAAGACAAGGGGTATTGGCAGAGATAAATGATTCATAGAAATAATAGAGTCAGTTTATCAGGAAGATATAACAATCCTAAGTGTGTATGTATGCGGTAACATTGATTCAAAATACATGAATAGAAATTGATTAGAACTAGAAAAAAATAGCTAAATCCACAAAGTTAATGATTTTAACACTTTGCTCTTAATAACTGATAGAACAAACAGCAAAAAAAATCAGCAAGGATATAGACTTGACTTTGAAGAACTCAGCATCCATTCTTTTTAAATGTACACAGGACATTCATCTAATAGTCCATTATCTTAAGCCACAAAGCAAATTTCAACAAATTTTAAAGAACTGCAATCATACAGGTTGTATTTCTGATCACCATGGAATTAATTTGGAACTCTATTATTCTGTTTTTTCATTTCCCTTCCTCCCTCCATCCCTCCCTTCATCTTTTCTTTTCTTTTGTGCTTTCTTTCTTTCGTTCTTTCTCTCTCTCTCTCTTTTTTTCTTTCTTTCCAATCTCCTTTCTTTTCTTTGGGGTTAATTGCCATTATATTTTTTTAAACTTCTTAAGGTGAAAGATTATATCGTTGATTTTAGTTTTCTCTCTTCCATTATAAGTATTTAAAGTTATAATTCCCTCCTAAACACTGCTTTAGTTACATCACATAAATGTTGATATATCGTTTTCATTTTTGTTCAGCTAAAAATGTTTTCTAATTTCCTTTATGATTTCTTTAGTTTATGGATTTAGAGGTGGTTGCTTGTCTTCCCCTTTTTTATTTTTCTGATCAATGATAAAAGTCAGAATAGTGGTTTCCTTGGGGCAAGGAAGGGGTGGGAGTACAGATATTGATAGAAAAGAAGCAGGAGGAAAAGTTCACAGGTCTGGGTGGTTGTTATATGATGTATAGACAGGTAAATAGTCATCAAGCTATATAGCTGAGATGCATATACTTTATATATAAATTATAGCTCAGCTTAAAAACCCAAGAAAAATAAATTCAAGTTGTGGAAAAGGAAAAATATGATACAATTTAAAAACAAAGATTCATACTTATTGACTGCACAATAGGTATCAGGCACTGATCAAAGGGCATACAACAATGACCAAAACAGTTCTGTAGTACAGCAAAAACAAACCAACATTAATAACAATAATTTTAGACAATAACAGCTACTGTGTTTTGAGCTTCTATCATTCATCAGGCATCTCTATTTTTTATCTCACTTAATCTTATGAAATAGATATTGTTGTCTCCACTTTACAGATGAGAAAACAAAGACTGATAGAAATAAAATATCTTGCCTGATATCACACTAGCAAAACTGGATTTCAAACTCAGAGCTCTCTGATAGCAATGCTTATGCTCTTAACCCCATCCCATGACTCCTCTTCAATTTTTTTCTCACAACAGATCTGCTTGTATCTTGTTGCAGTTTTATTTTGTATATTTTGCTGTTACTAGTGTTTTCTATTCCTTTTCTTTTTTCTTTAAAACAAATAATTATTCAATTCAATGTTCTAAGGGAGCATCCAGGGCTCTTCAGCAAGAGGGAGCTGGGAGAGGCTCAGCAAATACAATATAGTACATAAACACAGGATGTTCTTTGATCTATGAAATAAACAGCTGCCAGCATATGTGTCTTCCCCAGCCAAACTGAGGGCAAATGTCCCACACAACAAGGCCCTTCTCAGTTCCCTGCAGACCAAGGCCCAAGACCAGAGCATCTGGGTAAACAGGGTGGGATCTACTAGGAATATACCTGTGTACATAAAGGACTGTGTCTCCTGACACAATTGTGTACAGGCCACAGTTGTATACAGGCCATAATTCAGAAAGAAGCGTTAATGAGCCATGACAATGATTTTGAATATAGTCCCTCCCATAAAGGGATACATTCTAAACAACATGCAGTAACATCAGCTACTGAGTGGTTTATTTTTCCACCCTATCTGGTTCAACAAAAGGGTCAAAACCTCAACTAAACCAAATGCACAAGAATGGGTTTCTAGACAACACATTTCTTCAGGTAGCATTTGGCTGTTTTAATCCCTATTGTTCTTTTTAACACTAAGGTTAGCTGCATAAATACTATTTAATATAATCCTCACAACCACCCTCACAACCAGGTTGGTGATAATATTTCCACTTTATAAATGAGGAAATTAACCCTCAAAGATGATTAAAACATAATAATAACTTGTCCAAAGTCACACGCTATGTGCAGAGGTAGGACTCAAATCTTCTGACTCCAAGAGCAATGCTCAAGCCACAAAACTCATACTCTCTTGATGTGGAAAATATTTTGACACTATATTCCTTCATTTCCAATCTTAGTAATTCCTCTGTAACAAATATAATTGAATTTTTGATGAGTCAAAATTTTGAATATGACTAAGTATAAATAATATGAACGTAAGAGATTGAGGTAAATGTGTTCTGATCCCAAAACACCAGAGCAGTTTTGTGGTTGATATGGTATATATTTTCTTAATTAAGCTCTAATATTAATATATTTTCTATGATTTGCCTTTTTAAGTAAGCTAGGTATAGAAAATATTTAGTTAACTGAAATTTTACTGCATTGCCGTAAGACTGAGTCAAATGTAGGGTGAACAACCACCCTGGTTTATCCAGAATACCCTCCCCAACATGGGTGGACATCATCCAACTGAGGGCCTGAACAGAACAAAAATTCAAAGGAAGAGAGAATTTGTGCTCTCTCTCAGTCTGACTGTTGAGCTGGTACATTGATCTTCTGCCCTCAGTGCTTCTGACTTTCAGGCCTTCAGACTAGGGCTGGAATCTACAAAATTGGCTCTCCAGCTTTTAGGCCTTCAAACTACACCACTGGCCTTCCTGGGTCTCCGGTCTGCAGAGGGCAGATTGTGAGATTTCTCAGCCTCCATAATTGCATAAGCCAATGCATTATAATAAATATCTATATCTATGTATCAGGGTTCCCCAGAGAAACAGAACCAATAAGATATATATTGATGTATATAAAAAGAGATTTACTATAGGAATTGGCTCATGCAGTTGTAGAGACCAAAAAGTCCCACTACCTGCCATCTGCAAGCTAAAGAACCAGAAATACTGGTGGTGTAACTCAATCCAAGTCCAAAGGCAGAAAATGGAGAAGCTGATGATTTAAAGCCTGATCTGAGTCTAAAAGCCCAAAAACCAGGAGCACTGATGTCCGTGGGAAAGAAACGATGGACACCCAAGCTCAAGTAGAGAGAGAATTAACCCTTACTCTGCCTTTATGTTCTATTCAGGTACTCAATGGATTGGATGATGCCCACTCACATTGGGGAGGGCAATCTGCTTTACTCAGTTCATGAATTCAAATGTTACTCTCTTCCAGAAATATCCTCATAGACTCATCAAAAAATAATGTTTTACCAGCTAAATGGGCATCCCTTAAGCCAGTCAAGTTGACACATAAAATTAACCATGATACACACACACACACACACACACACACACACACACACACATATATCCCACTGGTTCTATTTCTCTGAGGAACTCTGATTAATACATATGGAGAGTCAAGAGAAGAGGCGATGGAGATAACACCATTCCTAGAAAAGAAAAGTACACCCTAAGTGCAAAGATACTGAAAAGAGAGTCCTGGTACGTCAGGGTACTGACTAGAGAAGGAATCAAAGCAGCAGTGTTGGGAAGACAAAGCTTCTGGGAGAGAAAAGGAAGTGAAAAGAGAGGTGGTGACCATAGTAAAGCCAAAAAGAAGCAAGAGGCAAAATTTAGCATCCTACAAGACCAAAATAATCAAGGATACACACCCTCTGCCTTAATTTAAAAAAAAGTTTTCTTAAGTCCATCAATAAAAGAAACTACATTTAGCTATATAATGAAAGATGGTATTTTTGAACTAGGAATCTTATAAACCACCCCAAACCACCAAACCTATTTACCAATTGCAAAGATGCAAGCAATATTCATCTATACAAAGCTACTATAAAAGGGAAAAAAAGAAAATGAGAATCAAAACTTTTTAGCTTCAAGAGAATGAGAAGACAAGCCACAAATTGGAACAAAATATTTACAAAAGATATACCTGATAAAGAATCATTATCCAATAAGAAAACAAACAACCCAATTAAAAACTGGGCAAAAAAACAAAACAGATACTTTACAAAAGAATATATACAGACAGAAAATAAGCATATGAGATGTTTAACAACATATACAAATTAAAACGACAATGAAATTCCACTACACACTTATTAGAATGGCCAAAATCCTAAACACTGACAATATCAAATTTTGGCAAGGATGTGGAGGAACAGGAACTCTCATTCATTGCTGGTGGGTATTCAAAATGGTACAGCCACTTTGAAATACAGTCTGGCAGTTTCTTATGAAACTAAACATACTCATACTGTGTGATCCAACAGGTATACTCCTTGGTTTTTACCTAAATGAGTTGAAAACTTATGTCCACACAAAAACTCACATGGATGTTTATAGCAGCTTTATTCATAACTGCCAAAACTTGAAAGCAAACAAGATATCCTTCAGTAGGTGAACGGCTAAACTGTAGTACATCCAGACAGTGAAACATTATTCAGCACTAAAAAGAAATGAGCTACCAAGTCATGAAAAGACATGGAAGAAACTTAAATGCATATTACTAAGTGAAAGAGGTCAATCTGAAAAGGCTACATACCGCACAATTACAACTAAATAACATTCTGCACACTGCAAACTATGGAGACAGTAATAATCAGTGGTTGCTAGGGTTGTGGGGGGGGAGCATGGAACAGATGAATAGCTGGAGCACAGAGGATTTTCAGGGCAGTGAAACTATTCTGCATGACACTATAATGGTAGATACATGTCCAAACCCAAAATATGTAAAACACCAAGACTGAATGCTAATATACATTATGGACTCTGGGAGTTAATGATATATCAATGTAGGTTCATTGATGGTAACAAATGTACCACTGTGGTCCTGGATGTTAATGGGGAGGTTGGGTGTGTGGGGGGCAGGGAGCATGTGGAAAATATCTGAAATTTCCACTCAATTTTGATGTGAACTTAAAACTGCTGTTTAAAAAAAAAATTATTAAAAAACTTTTTTTAGATAAACTTCCTGCAAAAAATTAGTCATTAAGCAGACAGAAAGCTGTAATATAGCTCTCCAAACTGAATTACATGTCTATAAACAATCACATAGGGGATAGGGCGTGTGGGACACTTTAAATAAGAAACTCAAAAACGAAGAACAGAAGTGGAATTTTTCTAATATGTAAAGGAAAGAAGAAATAAAGTCAGAAAATTTTTCTGATTGAAGTCAGAAAAATAAAAGGAGAAGCAAAATCATATGACAAATGGAGTCTAAATTACAAGATACCAAAAGAATAGCATACTTGAACAAAAGTTTAATAAGGGACAGTGAATAGCATAAAGAAAACAAAAAAGTGAACTAAAATGAAAAAATAAAAAGGAAACAATAAAAAAGGTCAGAAAGAAAGTGGTAGAAACAGAAGCCAGACCAAAAAAGAACCAACATATTTATAGTTGGAGTCCCTAAAGACTAAAAATAAAACAAAGGAACAGAAATAATACTTAGAAGTATAATCCAAGAAAACTTTCCATAAACAAAAAGACCTGATTCTACATAAACCTGAAAAGGACTAGCAGGCACCTGGGAAAACCAATCTGAAACAATCAACTCTGAGACATATCCTAGTAAAACGGTTAGGCTTTAATGATAAAGCAAAAATTCTAAGCACCTCTAGGAAAAAGATCAAATAATTTACCAGGACAAGAGAAACAGACAGGCACCATACTTTCCTAAAGCAGTATACAAATCATGGAGAGAATGGAACAACATTCTACAACAATTCATGAACAAAATGTGTGAACCAAGAATTTATTATCCCAATAAGCTGGCTTTCAAGTATTAAGGCAATAGCAAAACAGGTATAAACATATTAAAAACTCAGGGAATTCTATATCTATAAGCCCCTTTTGAAGAATCCATGTGTAGTAAAGACTGCCCTTCATCTAATTAAGAGATAACTTGGGGAAACTGCAGCAAAGGGACTAATTTAATACATTTAATGGTAGGTCTAATACTAACTATGGTAGGAGAATAAGTTAGAAATAATCCAAGTTAAAAGATAGACGGAAAAAGGAGAGGGGAAAAGAAGAGAATAAGTTCACTGACTGTTGTATAAGCAATAGGTGGGAATCAATTTGATATTACTGAAGACTAAAAAACCAGACAGTAAATTGTTATATTTTAAAAAAGGGACTAAGGGCATTAAAAAGGCATAAATACAAGGACAAAATCACAAATCTTTATAAATATCAAAAGAAGTTAAAAATTTTGTAAAAGCAAAGAAAACATATCCCATAGAGAAATACAGTAAATATAATACATCTAGTAATTATAACAAAATAATAATGGGAGATGGGATGAATTGAGAGATTAGAATTGTCATATATACACCACTAGGTATAAAATAGACAACTAATGAGAACCTACTGTTTAGCACAGGTAACCCTACTCAATGATCTGTGGTGACCAAAATGGGAAAGAAATCTAAAAAAGGGTGGATATATGTATACGTGTAACTGATTCACTTTGCTGTACAGCAGAAACTAACACAACATTGTAAAGCAACTATACTCCAATAAAAATTAATAAAAAAGAAAAAAATGACAAAACTGAGATCAAATATATCAGTTATATCAATAAATATGAATGGGCTTAATGCACTTAACATAAGAAAAAGATTTACAATTTGACTCAAAAAATAAAAACTAACTATATACTGTATCCAAGAAAAAGATCTAGAACAAAGTAATTCAGAAAGGCTAAAAATGAAGGAATTGACAAAAGTGTACTAGGCAAATGGAAATAATAGCAAGGGGTTTCAGTCTTAGTATCAAAGTAGAATTTAAGCCATAAAGCATTAAACATCACAAGAAACACTTTTTAATGCTAAAAGTCACAATGCACAATGAAGATATAATAGTCATAAATATCTATGCTCCAAATATCCTTATAATCAGCTTTTTAAAGCAGAAACTACAGGAGATACAGGAAACAGATAGAAATACATTTTAAATAGGAGATTTTAATACACCACTTTCAGTACAAGCCAGAATAGACAACACATCAATAAGGTTATAGAATACCCTAAAACATAATCAAAATGCAAGAGCTAACTGATATGTATTGGACTTTACCTCCTGATAATATGGGATTCATCTTCTCAAGCACACATGGAACATCCACAAAAATTGGTCATGATATAGGGCTACAAACAAAACACCTGAAATTTTAAAAACCTTCTATTAAACCACCCTTGAGTCAGGGGGAAATATAAAATATAATTACAGACTTTCTAAAATATAGTGATAATGAAAATATTGGGGGTGGG
Source organism: Hippopotamus amphibius kiboko (assembly GCF_030028045.1). Classification (NCBI taxonomy): domain Eukaryota; kingdom Metazoa; phylum Chordata; class Mammalia; order Artiodactyla; family Hippopotamidae; genus Hippopotamus; species Hippopotamus amphibius. Next base: position 158,562,958 of record NC_080191.1, read on the forward strand.
CCAAAAAGCTCATTTGGGTTTTTCTATAAGATCTTACAGAAAAGCCTGAACAAACTTTTTGGCCAACTCAGTACTACATTTCAGAATTTATGGGCTACATTCAAAGCAGCGATCAGAGAAAACTCATAACACTCAAAAAATGAGAAAAATTTTTCAACTCAAAAAATCAGAAAAAAAAACAAACCAAAAGAAAGTACAAGGAAGAAGATATAAGAGATAAAGGCAGAATGAATAAGGTAGAAAAGAGAAAAGCCAATCGATCTAATTAAAAAATCAGAATCCCATTTTTAATTTTTTAAATTTCTTATTTTTTTTTAATATCTAACGGGATTTTTATTGCAGAAGGCATTGCTAACAGCCTACCCAATCACCATTGTCATTTCTCTATCCTTTTCAGAATCCCATTTTTTAAATTAACAAAATAAGCCACTAGCTCACTTAATCAAGAGGGAGGGAAAAAGGACAAAGCACAGATATACAAACTAAGAAAAAGCAAAGGGAAAATAACTACTGAAACACAAGAAAATTTAAGTTTTAAGAAAATTACTTTGCATACCTCTATGCAAATAAACTTAAAAACCAAGACAAAAATAGATAATTTCCTAGGAAAATACAATTTACCAAAAGTGATCTCATTAGAAATACAAAGCTTAAACAGTCCAATGTCCATAGAGGAAATAAAGAAAGTTATCAAGGCCAAGATTCACAGGGGAATTTCACAGGGAAGTTCAAATTATCAATGGCTATAAAAGTCCCAATGCCACAAAAATAGTTTCTGAGCTTAAAAACTGAAAGAGAACTTTAAAATGCTATTTATGAAGCAAGTATGACACCGATACCTAAACCTAATTCAGTACCAAATAAAATTACCAGTTAATGGATATAATGGTAGAGCTATCTCATTTACAATAGCAATAAACATAAAATATTTAGGAATAAACTTAACAATAAGTATACAAAACTATGTCAGGAAAATTTTAAACACTCCTGAAAGACACAAAAGTAGATTTTAACAAATGGAAAGACTTTTATTCTTCTTGATAGGATGATTAACACCATAAATACATCACTTTTTTCCTGAGTAAAATTTATACATTTACTCAATGAAAAGACCAACAAGTTTTTTCCTGCTTTCTTTTTTTAAATGGAGAAAGACACATATAAAAAGAAAATAAGAAAGAACAATAGGAAAACATGAAAAAAGTCAGTAAAGCTTAAGGACCTGGGAGAGGAGAAGGAATTAATCCTAGCAGATATTAAATATATTTAACTCCTCATAATTAAAATAGTATATTACTCACTTATGAGTAGGCAGACGAATTAGCTCTCAAACTACTGAGGCGAGGATGAACTTTCAAAATTAATGGTGTTAGGATAACTGAATAGCGATTTGGGGAAAGATAAACTTAGATCTACACTTCATAGCATACACAGAAATAACCACGGACTGTATCAGAGCTAACTGTAAAAAGTGAAATCATACTGTATTACAAGAAAGCTTGGGTGAATTCCTCTATAACCAGGTATAGGAAAGTTTCCCAACAATGACTCAAAATCCAGATGCAATAAAAGAAACACTGATACATTTGATGACTTAAAATTTTCACATGGCAAAAGACACCCCAAGCAGAGTTAAAGGACAAATGAAAAAGTGAGAGAAAATATATGTAACAAACATCACAGATAAAGGGCTAATATCCTTAATCCATAAAGAATTCTTAAAAGGGACAGGAAAATAAAGACAGAAAACTCAATGGAAAAGAAGAGCAAAGACATGAACAGACAATTTATATATATGTATATGACATATACAATATATACATATATTAAAATGTAAAGTGATAAAGAGATAAAAAATACAAGAGAAAAATTAAAGACACAGAAGAGAGATTAGGAAGCTGCAATGTCCCTCTAATTTGAGTTCCAGAAGCAGAAAACAAAGCTGTAGGAAAGAAATAAGCAAAGAAATGACAGAAAAAAAAAATTCTAAGCCTAAGAGAGACTTGAATCTTCCATTCAAAGGCCCAGCAGAATGGAAAGAAAAAGTTTGAAATTTCAAACCTGCAAAACATGAAGAAAAAAAACCCCAAAAGCTTCTTATGGGGAAAAAGAAGCAGCTTACCTATGAAGGAATGAGATTCAGATCCTTGTGACAGGATCAACCTTTTATCAGAATGCTAGAAATCAATGGATCAATGTTATTTTACATAAAAAAATCCATACTCAGACAGACTGCCAAACAAGTTTGAGGTCAAAATGAGCCATCTTCTGATACTCAAGATCTTGTAAAATTCACTTACCATACACCCTTTCTAAAAAGGAAATAACTTGAAAGCTTTTTTTTTTAATGAAAATGAAATCCCAAAAAGAATGACCTTCCCAGAGATAGAATAAAAAGCAATCCCATGTTGATAGCGTGTAACAGGTGGTTTACACAGCAACCATCCTGAATTATAACAGTAGCTCAGAGAGGCTCAAAAGAATATCTCCAAGAAGAAAATGTGTACATTAGAAAAATTCTTTGATAAAGAATCTATAAGATATTAACAATGCAATAAAGATATTTGCCATTCTATGAACAAGAAAAAAAAAGACAATTAGAAATTGTAGGTGAAAAGGTATATAAAAAGTCATTGTCCAAGTCTGAAATGAATTAAATTGTGGCATGATTTTGAGCAACCCATGAGTATGAGAAAAGAGAACCTATTTTTACCTTAACATTTGTAGCATCCTCCTTTGAGTGACACAGGTTTTTTTTTAGGATTACATCTCTCACTCTAGAGGTCCAATCATATTACATATATAAATGCATTCTACTGATTTCTATTATTTAGGATCAACCTATAATGAAAGAAAAAACATTTATAGTAAGATATAAAATACATTATAAATCTTAGTAATGGAAAGAAAGTGGAATATAGGTAGAAGAACTTAAAGAATGAGAGTAAAGAAAGATGTAAATGCACAGTACTAAATCAACAGGTACAAATGGCCCTCCATATATGCAGGTTCTGCACTGGTAGATACAGAGGGAAGATTGTACTGTGCCATTCTGTATAAGGGACTTGAGCATAGGTGAATTATGGTATCCTCAAGGGTCTTGGAACCAATCCCCTATTTATACTGAGGGATGACCATATGGTTTACTATTTATTTTATTTTATTATTTGTACTATTTACTTATTTACTAGTTATTACATGACCTTTTTTTTTTTTTTTCTTTTTTTTGGCTGCATTAGGTCTTCGTTGCTGGGCGTGGACTTTCTCTAGTTGCAGCGAGCAAGCGCTACTCTTCGTTGTGGTGTGTGGGCTTCTCATTGTGGTGGCTTCTCTTGTTGTGGAGCACAGGCTCTAGGCACACAGGCTTCAGTAGTTGCAGCACTCAGGCCCTAGAATGCATGGGCTTCAGTAGTGATTCGCGGGCTTTAGGGTGCAGGCTCAGTAGTTGTGCAGGCTCAGGTTTACTTGTTCCACAGCAATGTGGGATCTTCCCAGACCAGGAATCGAACCTGTGTCCCCTGCATTGGCAGGCGGATTCTCAAACACTAAGCCACCAGGTAAGTCCCTACATGACTTTTTACTATTTATTACTATTTTAAGGAAGCCTGAAAATGATAGGGAAGGAGGATTCAGAGTTAGTCCAAAACACCTTATTAAAGGACTCTAGGTACTAGCACAAATACCTTTCTGATTGAGTAATCCTTACAACTTAAGTGGAACAATAAATATTGCATTAAATTTAGTAACAATGTGCACTAAGTATTATCAGTCAGAATATTCTAGGCTAAAAGTCATCATACTTTTTCTGTAAAGAACCAGAGTAATTATTTTAGTCTTTGAAGGCCACATGGTCTCTGCCTCAATTACTGAACTCTGCTGTGATAGCTCAACAGCAGAGCTACAACACTGAATCACTTTGCTGTATACCAGGAACTAACACAACATTGTAAATCAAGTATACTTCAATTTAAAAATAAATTAAAATAAAAATCTCTTCTCCACATCCTCACCAACACTTGTTATTTTTTTGTATTTTTGATAATAGCCATTCTGATAGGTGTGAGGTCATATCTCTCATTGTGGTTTTGATTTGCATTTCCCAGATGATTAGTGATGTTGAGCATCTTTTCATGTGCCTGTTGGCCATCTGCATACCTTCTTTGGAAAAATATCTACTCAGATCCTTGGCCCATTTTTTAATTGGGTTGTTTTTTTGATATTGAATTGTATCAATTTTTTGTATATTTTGGAGAATTAACCCCTTATCAGACATATTTGCAAATATTTTCTTCCATTCAGTAGGTGGCCTTTTTGTTTTATTGATAGTTTCCTTTGCTGTACAAAAGCTTTTTAGTTCAATTTAGTCCCAGTTGTTTATTTTTGCTTTTGTTTTTCTTGCCTGTGGAGATATAGTCAAAAAAATCTACAAGGACTATGTCAAAGAGCATACAGCCTATGTTTTCTTCTAGGAGCTTTATGGTTTCAGGTCTTACATTTAAGTCTCTAATCTATTTTGAATATATTTTGTGAATGGTGTGAGAGAGTAGCCTAGCTTGATTCTTTTACATATTGCTATTGAGTTTTCCCAGCACTGCTTAATCAAGAACCTGTCTTTTCTCCATTGTATATTCTTGCCTCCTTTGTCATAAATTAATTGCCCATATGAGTGTGGGTTCATTTCTGGGCTCTCTACTCTGTTCCACTGACGTATGTGTCTTTTTTGTGCCAGTGCCATGCTGTTTTGATTACTGTAGCTTTGTAGCATAGTTCGAAATCAGGGAGTGTGATCCCTCCAGCTTTGTTCTTCTTTCTTTCTTTTCTTTTTTTTTTTTTTTTTCATTGCTGTGTCTTCTCTTGTTGTGGAGCACAGGCTCTAGGCATGTGGGCTTCAGCAGTTGCAGCACATGGGCTCAGTAGTTGTGGCTCCCCGGCCTAGTTGTTCCACAGCATGTGGGATCCTCCCAGCCCAGGGAATGAACCCATGTCCTCTGCATTGGCAAGCTCATTCTTAACCACTGTGCCAACCAGGGAAGTCCCTGTTCTTTCTTAAGACTGTTTTGGCTATTCAGGGTTTTTTGTGTTTCCATACAAATTTTAGAATTATTTGTTCTAAACAAAATTGATGAACCTTTAGCCAGACTCATCAAGAAAAAAAGAGATGGTCTAAATTAATAAGGTCAGAAATGAAAAAGAAGTTACAACCAGTACCACAGGAATACAAATTATTGTAAGAGAGTACTATGAACAATTACATGCCAATAAAATGGACAACCTATACATATACATATATATGTACATATAATGGAATATTATTCAGCCATGAAAAAGAATGAAATAATGCCATTTGCAGCTACACGGATGGACCTAGAGATTATCACACTAAGTGAAGTAAGCCAGACAAAGAAAGACAAATACATGATATCGCTTATATGTGGAATCTAAAAAAAATGATACAAATGAACTTATTTACAAAACAGAAATAGACCCACATGCATAGAAAACAAACTTATGATTACCAAAGGGGAGAGAAGGGGGAGGGATAAATTAGGAGTTCTGGATTAACAGTTATACACTACTATATATAAAATAGATAACCAACAAGGGATACTGTATAGCACAGGGAGCTATACGCAGTATTTTGTAATAACCTACAAGTGAAAAGAATATGAAAAAGAATATATATGTATAACTGAATCACTTTGCTGTACACCAGAAACACAACACTGTAAATCAACTATACTTCAATTAAAAAAATATTAAAAAATAAAGCCACATCTAACATCACACTCTGGTGAAAAGCTGAAAGCATTTCCTTCTAAGATCAGGAACAAGAAAAGGATGCCCACTCTTGCCACTTTTATTCAACTTAATATTGGAACTCCTAGCCACAGCAATCAGACAAGAAAAAAAAAATTAAAGGAATCCAAATTGGAAAGGAAGAAGTAAAATTCTCACTGTTTGCAGATATCATGATACTATACATAGAAAATCTAAAGATGCCACCAGAAAACTACTAGGGCTTATCAATAAATTCAGTAAAGTTGCAAGATACGAAATTAGTATACAGAAATTTGTTGTATTTCTATACACTAACACGAACTATCAGAAATAGAAATTATGATAATTCCATTTACAATTGCATCAAAAAGAATAAAATACCTAGGAATAAATCTAACTAAGGAGGTAAAAGGCCTGTACCCAGAAAATTATTGATATAAGACAGTGATGAAATACCAATGGCATTTTTCAAAGAACTAGAGCAATTATCTTCTTTGTAATTGATAATACCACTAAGAACAAATTCCATATATTTACAATCATTAGCACCTGTAAATTTAAGCAGGAGGCTGTGTTTTGAATGTCTAAAGAAACCTGAATTATCAGAAAAGGGGAAGTGAGCTCATATCTGTACAGGATAGATGACACAAAGGCAGGATATAGCATGGGTATTCTAAAATAATCACTTAAACAAATGAACAAAGAAAAGCTGTTTTATGCACACTAGGTCATTCTACTGGGGAGAGACAATGTCAGACCCCCTGTCTCTTACATAGAGAAGAACAGGAATCTGGCATATTAAAATTTTTTTTTGCCTTCCAAAATAGTCCTTTCAAATTCTCTCGGCATATAAGACTTACTTGCCAGTGTCACCATTTATTCATAATAAATCCATGGGGTGCTCTCTAATTTTGAGCCTCAGCTGTACCTAAGGTCTGGTCTCTGAAGGTATCCTTCCTAAGAGTTCTGGAGCAAATCCATCCACCTTGGGCAAGAGAGCAGCCCAATAAGACTCCCCACTCTGAACTTCTATCCTTAGAAGTCAAATTAATGATTCCATTTTCCTGATTTGGGGAGCAATTCTATAGCCAGTCTGGGAAATAACATACCTTACCATAGCTACTCAATCAAAGCAGCACTTTTCCTATTAATACTATTCAAAGCCACTTAAAAATAGGGGCTTTTCCACTGTCTTCATAATAGTAAGAGGCACAGATTGAACTCACTTCTCTGGTGAGGCTGGTTTCTAAAGCTGCCAGGTTGTTATAATCCCATTCAGTCTTTCAAAACAAAGGAGCAAGTCTCACTATAATTCACAAGCCAAATAATAACACTGTCCTCCTCCCCTCTCTTCCTAAAGTAGAAATGTCAGACAGCATTCTATCAGTGTATTGTAAAAGAGGATTCGACTCTTCTCAAAGACTATTCATCAGGGTTTATGGGAGAAAAATGGACATGGAAAAATTCTTCAAACTTAAATAGGCCTCTCAACAGATTCATTATAGGAAAAGACCTTTAGAAATAGTAAACAATCATAAAATTCACACTGTTATGAAATACAGCTCTTGTTACCATCTAATAAAAGCACTTTCTCCAGTCCCTCTCAAGTAATGAACTCAGAACGGTGAGTAAAACAAAGAAGCTGAGTAGAGGAATAGGGTAATAAAAATGCATGCTTAGTTATATAAATACTGATTTTTGGAAGAACAACTGTGATTTAAAAATAGTTGGGTGTTTCCCTGGTGGTGCAGTGGTTAAAAATCTGCCTGCCAATGTAGGGGACATGGGTTCGAGCCCTGGTCTGTGAAGATCTCACAAGCTGCAGAGCTACTAAGCCCATGAGCCACAACTACTAGAGCCCGTGAGACACAACTATGGATCCCACATGCCACAACTACTGAAGCCCACATGCCTAGAATCTGTGCTCTGCAACAAGAGAAGCCACTGCAATGAGCAGCCCATGCACTGCAACCAAGAGTAGGCCCCCACTCTCCACAACTAGAGAAAGCCCACGCACAGCAAGGAAGACCCAACACAGCCAATAAATATATAAATAAATCTATTAAAAAATAAAAATTAAAAAATAAAAATAGTTGGCCATATCTGTGGCTCAGAATATTTTACCAATGCCTTTTCAAACCACTCAGCTACAATCTGTAGCCACTGGAGACACATTTCAAATGAGACCTCAATTCCATGTGCCCAGACATGTAAAAGCAAAAAGATATGATTGTGAACACAATTCCTAAAGCTGAGGATCATCATTAGTTCCTCACTCTCCCTTCTCCTCCACCACCACCAGTCCCCAGTGCCGATCCTTCCTGTCCATCCCCTTCTGTCCAGTCCTCCTGCCATCATGCAGCTCACTCCCTCCTCACTTTGCACCTATCCCAGGACAGAAGCCCTTAATTGGTCTCCCTGCCTCCTTTCCCACCACTACCTCTGATCCACCCGGCACACCACCACCAAATTCATCTGGTTGCCATTTTCCTCCTCAGAACATCCAATGGCCTGGTCCTGCTCACTGTGCCTAAAATCCTTAACTTGATGGAAAATATCTTGCCCAGTCTGTTCCCAACTGTCTCCAGGTCTCATTTCTCACTACTATCTGAAAAGGATCTTCACTCTGTTCTGGGCAACCTGAATAGTCTGTAATTCCTCAAACCAGCTCTATTTAAAACTTCAAAATCTGGAGTGGGGAGGAGGAGTGGAAATAGAAGCCAAGTCATTTGCCCCAAATCCACAGCTAGGAAGTGTAGAATCTGGATTTCAGTCCAGGTTTGGGTTGTTGGGCTGTGTCCAAAGCCCTTAAACACCATCCTGTTCTCTCCCTCTGGAATGTCCCTCTCCAGTCCACCTGTGGAAATCTTATCCATCCTACAGTCACTTCATTTCTGAAGCTTTCCTTGTTTTTTCCTGTCTGAAGTGACTTTTCTCTCTTCTGAGTTCTACAGCACTTTCCATATTTCATAAAATACCATGACAACAGAGTCCTGTGATGAGTCTCTTGAGATCCAAGATAATGTCTTATGGTCTTTTTGGTCCTTTATAGCACCTAACACAGCTCCCTACACACTGATGGCACTCAGCAAAGATCTTATAAAAAGTGAGCTGTTGTGGGAAGCCTTTCTGCACTCACCGAACCTAGCCACAATGAGAGATCCTTATTAATTTCAGGCATAGAGCTTTCCTTTCCCTGCCCTGAGCATTCTGCCATTCTCCTCTTCTACTGCATCAATTCTTCCTTGTTGTTGTATGTCACGCCACCTGCCTATAAAACATTGTGCAACCTGGGAAAAGCTCTGGTGCCTGATAACCACTGTAACATTTTGGAAGATGCAAATTGCAATAAATAGGGATCATAAAAGGAACAGGTGTAGTTTCATTCTTTGGAACATGAAATGAAAGCTGGGAAGCAAGGTTCAGGTCAAATTCTCCTTTCAGACCTTCTTACCCATTGTCTCTGTTTTATGTTGAAAGGAACAAGGGGTGTGGCAGTGAGTAAGTATGAGCAAATGCCAGGAAGAGGAAAGAGAAATAACTGGTCAGACAACTACTCTTTCTCAAGGGACAAACTGCATTCTAGGAAAGGAAAATACTCCCTAGTTCACAAGAAATTATACAAGGAGCATAGAGCAGAAGAGGGAATAACCGCCTGATTTTTCTTATCTTTTTTGCCTGTGAGATAGGGTTTCTACCCCTCAATGCTTCTTTCTACGCTGGGTCACAAGGCCCTCAATGTCCAGTCTTCAGTGTGACTCAGAAAAGGCTGTAAGTACAAGATGCAAATGACACATTTCATTTAGCATATGACTGCATCTTGGGATTCAGTAAAATTAGACAGTGAGTTTAAAACAAATATAATGAGAATGCGAAAGAGGCATTTCCACCTGTTACCTACCTCCCTGCTCACCCTCTTCCTTGCTGCTCCTCACAGAAGTTGCTAAACTGATAAGTCAATGTTTGGGGAGGCAACTGAGCCAAAGATGGAGGCCAAGTTCAACTCCTTATAATCCTGGGAGGAAAAGGCAGGAGTGAGGAGTGGGGTTCCCCTCTCTCTGTCAGTGTCCTGCTTCTCATCATATAACAAACACCCTTTGATAGAGATGAATCATATCAGAACTGGAAATTCCACCAACATCACTTCTTGATAACCTACTATGTGCTGGGCTAGGAATAAAAAAAGAAAATAAGGGGGAAAAGAAAGCATTGGCCCCTACTCTTAAGTAGTTCACAGTCTAATGGAAGAAGCAGAAATAATTTCCATACACTATGATGTTATACAAGGGGTACACTCAGGGTTCTGTGGAAATAAAGAGTCTGCGAGAGTAGAACTGGGGTAGGGATAAGTTTCCTTGAAGAAATGAGATCAGACTAAGGGCTGATGATTGTGCAGGAATTAGCCAGGCCTAGAAGGTTGGTAAAGGTGTTCCTGCAGACATAACCATGTAAGCAAAGCCCAGAGATGTAAAGCATCCTTCCCTCAAACCAACAAAGCCCAAATCCTCTCCGGTGTGCATAACGCATACAATATTCTGGGACCACAGGTGAAGAATATGGGAATTGGCGACATATAATTTGAGTACTGAATTTTGAAGAAGTGTATTAAAAATACAACCTTAGCTTTCTCTAAAGAAGTAACAAGAGTGAAAAACAAAGAAACGAAAAAGAGTGGGTTTGGTTAAGGCAAACTAATCAACTTCCTAATCTCTGCAGGTGGGATCAGACTCCAGGTGGCCTTTCAGTCACAGAGCTGGTGTTTACCTCTAAATCATACAAGGCAGATGGAAAGCAAGCAAAACAGCACGCCCCTGGTTGTTATGTGAACTCCTAACCACAAAGCAGTTAAGTAACAGACCATATCATAAGCAATATAGGCCCATGGAGGGTAGGGCCTTTCCTGGCCAAGTCTACTTTCCAGGAGAATTGGGTTTGGACCCTATGCCCGGCTCCACCTCTGTCTGTAAAATGTTTGTCAGCAATACGAACTCTGTCCTACATTCCATCCCTTGGAGAGCTGGCTATTTATTGACTTAAGCGGCATAAATATGTGAGACCTGGACCAGAGAGGATGGAAGTAGCAGATGTGTGAAAACATCTCTGTTTTGGTTGCAGCTCTAGGCATCATTTTATTCCTGGACTTTTAGTTTCCTTGCTCTGTGACTTAGTTTCTCCATTTGACAACAGCTATAAAATCTACCCCTAAATTCCTTATTTGGGGGAGATAAATTAAATAACTCCTAACTTGAGCTTGGCTTGAGCTCCCTGAACAGCAGCCAGGTGTCTGAGATGACAGGCCCCAGGAAGCCAGAATCACCTTAATCTACAACAATGAACCTGAAGGAACAAAAGCAGTATTAGTTATTCAACCAACTTTTCATTCACTCAACAATATTTATTAAGTACCTCATATGTGCACACCATGATCAAAACTGATACTCATGTAACTTTGTTTTCTAGTCTCCTTCCACATCCCTTGTCTGTGACTGATGGATAAACTAAACTGGCTGAGTTACACACCAGCGTGAGCTCTGCTCATGGAAGATTCCATCTCAACCCAGCCTTTCCACATGGGAAATTCAGGATAAAGCGCACTGGCAGGAAGGCAGCAGAGCACTGTGTTCAGCTCACCTGGGGATGCTAGTGAGGTAGGTCATGACATTCAGGAAGTCCTCATCTGGGATGTGTTTGAACCCCACAAACTCTGGAAAAGTGATGATGGGGGCACCGTCTTTCCCTCGGCCTCCTGCAACAAAAATGGGTGGTCAAGATGTTAGCAACGTTTTCACGTCACACCTCTGCAGGTAAAGGGCTTCGACTAATACCAAGTCGAGATGTGCATCGGCCTCGCCCTTTTCTGACTATATTATTTCAGAGCAGAATGCGCGAAGGTTGACACAACTCTTTTGAACAAGTCTCTCTTCTCTTTCATGCTTGCTCAGGGATGTTGTGAGAATTCAGTTTTTGAACCCTTTGAAGATAGTGACTGTATGAAAGATAACACTGATTTAATTATTTTAGCTTGGATAAAACAGTAAATAATGCCAACACAAATACATAATATTGCTCTTCATTTTTGTTGTTAGTAAACATGAAAGGTAAAAGAGCATGGTGCTTAAGAGAATTGGCTCTAAAATCAGACAGCCTTGTTCAAATTCTGCTTTACCACTTAGTTTCTATCTGATTTTAAGCAAGATACTTACTTAAATACAAGTTTCCTTATATATACATACATATCTATGTAATAGGAATATTACCTGTACATACCTCAAAAGGTACTGTGAGGATTAAGTGAGAGCATATACGAAAAGCACCTTAGAAGAATGTTTTCATATATAAGTGCTCCAAAAAGGTAAGCGTTATTATGGTTATTATTCTTGTGAGGAGGCAATAATCAGCTGCCCTTCAATAACTCTTTTTTTTAAATTATTTTTTATTGGAGTATAGTTGCTTTACAATGTTGTGTTAGTTTCTACTGTACAGCAAAATAAATCAGCTACACATATATCCCCTCTTTTTTGCATTTCCTTCCCCTTTAGGTCACCACACTGCATTAAGTAGAGGTCCCTGTGCTATATAGTATGTTCTCATTAGTTGTCTATTTTATACACAGTATCAGTAGTGTATATATGTCAATCCCCATCTCCCAATGCCTCCCACCCACCCCTTTCCATCTTGGTATCCATACATTTGTTCTCTACATCTGTGTCTCTATTTCTGCTTTGCAAATAAGATCATCTATTTCAATAACTCTTAAATAGGGATATAAGATCCCTGTGAGAACAAAAATATAAAATTAGTACTTAAATATTTAATTCATTGGAACAGAGGCCACCAGATTAAATTAAACAGATTATATTTCCCAATCTCTTTGCAGCCAGATGTGCCCACATGACTATATTCCAGCCCCACAGTTCCCAAACAGAGAACCACAGTGAACTCACAAAAGCACCATGACTACTTTAAGTTCGGGAGATGGGGGACAGCAATAGTTGGCATCTGTCGGACGCCATGCTTGCTACTAGCTTGAGGTAGTCTGAAATTTCAGCATTAAATTGTGTGGTATTCTTTTGAATGGCACTGCATCTTTGAGAAGTTGGGGTTTTGGTGGCTGCTGGGATAAAAAGCAAGTGCAGTACGAACATCAATGTGGAACAGGAAAGGCAGGTGGTGATGTCTAGACTGATTCCAAGGTTTGAGATAACTTTCATAAGAATGAAAGTTAAATGTTACTTTTTCTTTCAATTGTGTGTATTTTTTCAAAAAACTACTAAGTTGTCAGGACACATAGACTTCAGTTGTTTTAACGGTTAGGTATTACTTTTGGCCAAAAAGGGCCATGAAAAAAATGACTGAGCTGCTAAGGCACTGAGGACTAAGGAAGCTGGAGCACCTGTGCCCTAGGCAGAGGGACATGAGCCAAAGTGCTGGGAGCACCTTCCAGGCCATGCCCGTGGAGGCTACTTGCAGTGGAACACAGCTCCCAAGTGAAGCCAATTACAAATGACCGCACGTATTTCATATATATAACGAAAGAGGCATCAGTGCAGGGTGTGGTTTAACGAGGACTGCACAGTTATTGAGGGTGTGGGATCAGTGAAGCGACTACAGAAAAGGGAGACTCAGAGAAGCAAAGGCAGGCAGCTGTCCTAAGGAGAGAGGGTCCTGGCCCACAACCTCAAGAATTCAGGCCATGTTGCCAGTCTATCTGACGACACTACCATTAAGACCATCCAACCCATTCTGCTGCTCTGCGTCTGATCTCAGAGGGACAGCAGTCAGCAGTCCTGAAGAGAGATCTTATTTCCCTGCGCAGGAATTGGACCTGGGTAGCCTGGATGAAAACCAGGAATTCTAACTGCTAGTCCACCAGGGGCTAGATGCTAGAAGCAAAGTGGTCCTAGCTCTTTCCCGGGTTTGAAAGCAAGAATGTTTCAAGGAGGCAAAAACTGTAAAAACAGGTACAAAGTTTGTTATTAGAGACACAGCATAACATGGCAGAGCACACAGAGAAACAGTCTATTAAAGTCAGAAACTAGGTGGAAATACACACCCGGAGAGGAGTGCAGGTATCCTGAATGAAGAGCACAGTAAAGAGGCAATTTAAATCACTTATATAGGACAGTCCTTCCAAGTTTTTGTTTACCTTTGGCTAATTATCTCATTTCTTTTGTCACACCTGACTGGTCCCAGGACTCCCCCCATCCCCCACCCCGCCCCACAACATGCGTGAGTAACTTTTTGCTAAGATGGATCCCACCCCAAAGGCCATGTCCACAGGGTGCATGTCCACACTTATTATGGGATGGCATTCCCTCCCTTTTTGACCCCCAAGGAGCCTTCCTGCACATGTACAGATAGGGAAGTTTTCCTTCACCTCAGCAGTGATCATCTTATCTCTTTACTTCAGCAGAGCTCAGCTTCTGCCCCTAGCTTTGTCCTTGGGATGTCTGGGTGAGAACAAAGCTTCAATTTTACTCCACTTGACAAATACGAGCTGTCCAGCCCAGGGGCCCATCCATCTCCACACCTGGTATCTTCTGCTTATACTCTGATGATGTTCCATGTAAATTCGTTTCAAGGGAGAGAATGTGCTTCCATGCAAACATGAGAATTTGATCATGTAAAGAGTAAGTCAGCATTGTGGTTTTTCTACACAAGTCTGTTTTAAGTATTATTGATGTGAGTCTCGGGCTCTCAGAGACCAATCACTCTGTGATATTTGTCTGGATGACCAGTCATTCTTCTCCAGGAAATGCCTTTATTAATCCTGTATACTTTAGTTAAAAAAAAAAAAAAAGATACCTGCAGATTAGTTGTGACAAGGAGATTGAGCTACCTCATTGTGTTGACTGAAAACAATTTAGATCAGGATACTATCAGCTTTCAACTAATAAATATTCTTCCTCTTTCTGGTTTCACCATCATAGGAAGTTTCTGAGAAATGTGAAGTAAGAGAAGTTATGTTTAGAGTAAGGCTAAATTTAGATGCATTATAATACTGTACTAATTGTATAAACAATATTTGCCAAGAGAATGGCTAAAACATTTCAAGGAATCAAAACACTGTAAAATATTCATAAGGATATGATTATACCATTTGATGATTTAACCTTTTAATTAGCTATAATTAAAAGTAGTCACGCCTAAATGGAGAAAGGTGAGTGGAGTTTTCTCGTATCTTGGTTAATACCAATACTGAACACTGGAGAGGCCCGAGGTTAACTGACACCACTTGCTGTTCAACTTTAGTCTGTTAGTCATGCAGAAGCACCAAGGAAGCAAAGCTGGGCCTCCATCCACAACAAGGCATTCAGTGCCACCTTGCGAGGAAACATGGAAATGCAAAAGGAAGAAGGATTATGCAAAAAGCCCCATTCAAGGAAGGTAAAGAAAAACAGACTCCTTGGAACGAAGTACAACGATGACTTCATAAAATAAACTGCACTCCTCCTGGTATCATGTCTACCAGTACTTTAATTGGACTAGCTTCACTGTAGAAAATACTAGCAAATACTTGTGGTACATAAGACCATTCCCAAAGGGTCTGTGTGTTGGCTGGCATAAAGCCTTACATCATTTAGAGGAGAATTTGGAACACTGGGAAATCCTACAGGAAGATGGTGAAGAGCAACAGTGGGAGAGAGAGTGAGGCAGTTACTGCTATTTGCCTCCCAGTATCTATTTGCCTTTTCTCTTCCCCCACAAAGAACTGATTTTAGCTGGGAAAATGGCAGTACCACTCACTGGGAGGCACTTGGGAAATCTCAGGGCCTGGGATACTAAATAATCTGACCTCTGTAATAGAGAATTGTCCCACATCCTGTTTGATTTCCAAATGTCTTACCAGAAACTCAATATAAGTTAAAAAAAATCCATTTATATGATCTGACCCTAGACTCTAATTTTGTTTCACATATAATCATAAAGTATTTTAAAATATTTTTCCAGTTTTATTGAGATATAATTGACATATAACATTGTATCGGTCTAAGGTGTACAACAATGATTTTAGTTTCAATGATTTTAGTTATGTGAGTCACCTCACATAGTTACAAATTTTTTTCTTGTGGTAAAAACTTAAGATCTACTCTCTTAGCAATTTTCAAATATACAGTATTATTAACTATAGTCACACTGGTATACATTACATCCCCAGAACTTATTTATTTTATATCTGGAAGTATGTACCTTTTGACCACCTTTACCCATTTCCCCCACCCCACCACCACTTTTGGCAACCACCAACCTGTTCTTTGTTTCTATGAGTTCAGTTTTTAGATCCCACATATAAGTAAAATCATAAAGCATTTGTCTTTCTCTGACATTTCCCATAGCATAATGCTCTCAAGGTCCACCCATACTGTCACAAATCATAAAATATTTTTTAAAGGTTTTAATATATACTGAATTTTTCAGAAATTGCAACTACCCTATAAATTGGAGGAAGATAATACTTTACCACTTTGTCAACAATTGTTCACTATTTTAGAAAGCTACTACTGTGAGGCCACTCAGGATGTCTGGTCACCTATACCACATCCCAGCAATTCATGATGACTCCACGTGCAGGGGCAAGCACATGACTACTTCATTATTTTTTCTAGAAGAGCTGGAAATATATATTGAAATACATATTATTTTTTACTATGCTTACTTTCTTTTCTTTCTTCTTCACATTACAGCTCTCTTTTACATTTAATTTTTTAATTAAGTATATACATAAATAAGTAACAGGTGGTTGTTCATCCTCTGGGCACACAGCTAAACTACATTTCCCAGCTTCCCTTGCGGTTAAGTGTATCCACGGAACTGATCCAGGTTTAAGTCAGTGGACTGTGGTGTATGCTATGTTGAGCCGAGCTTTTAAGAAGTATGCTCTCTTTCCCTGTCTGCTTCCTGGATGTAGATAATAAGAAAGCCACAAAACGGATAATATCAATAAAGTGAGTCACAAAGTGAAAGGAGTCTTCATTTGTGAACCTTCACATGGAGAAAAGTTGTCCGCTAACCATACAAACATGCTGAACATACATGCTGGACTGTTTCAAGAGTAAGAACTAAATTTCTACTGTGTTTGTTTGAGCCACTATACATATACTTTGGAGTCTATTTGTTATAGTCTTCATCCCACCCTAACTAATGTAGGTTACGGTATCCATACATTTCATTTCAGGATGGTGGGGGGCAATACAAATTATTTGTTATCAAAAAGAGGCATTTGGTCCAGTGTGATTGAGAATCATTTCTGTAGCTTGCACTTCCAATACAGCAGCCACTAGACACACGTGGCTGCTGAGCCCCTGACATGTGACCAGTCCAAACTGAGATATGCTATAAATGTAAAACACAAACTAGATTTCTAAGACAGTACAAAAAAGTAAAATATCTCATTAATAATTTTGAATACTGATTATATGTTGGAACAATATTTTAGCTATACTGGGTTAAATAGATTATTAAAATTAATTTCCTAAAAAATAAATAAATAATAAAATCATGAGTCAGGGAGCTGGGAATTTATTGTAACTGACGTTGGCCTAACCTAAGGAACATATTATTGAAGTATATAAGCTCTCCAGAGAATGCTTTCTCCTGATATTATTTTAAAAGGGATTAAAATTCTTAGAAAACTAAATATGGAAATGAGTAAGGAACAATATAAACTGGCTACAGATAACTTCTGCTAATGCTTGGATATATGTTATACACTTACAGTAATTTTTCATTATATATGTATATAATGATGCATTCTGTAATCCCACGTCTGCCTTTTTATCCTATTTATTCTTTCCTAATATAATCAAATAATTTTGAAAACATGTTCAAAAAATAGATAAATAAAATTAATTTCCTATATTCCCTTTTGTTTTTTTAATGTGGTTACCACAAAATTTAAAAGTACATATGTGGGTCACATTATATTTCTACTAAATAGCACTGCTCTACACCTTCTAGCATTCTCATTTCCCAGGTGCCAAATTACCAGCTCCATCTCTGACTTAGCAGGTTCCAGTCTTTTTTGTTGATGGTTGTTTAGCAGTTAGTTGTGATTTTGGTGTTTTTGTGAGAGGAGGTGAGCTCAAGTCCTTCATCTCTGACTTAGATAACAGTTTTAACTCTGCTCACTTCCTTGGTTTGACATTGTCCATTGTTTCAGGTGAGAAATGCCACTTGCCCCTGGGAACTCCACCTCTACCAAACCTGGACTCCACTGGTATGCGTATGCAAGCAGATGTCGAAGAACTCGACAAGCCTGAGAGTACTTTATGCCTTCATTATTAATTATTTCTAAAAGGATTCAAGGTGTTGAGACAGACAGAGTCAGAGATGGAGAAAGAGACAGAGACAGAGAGAGAAATTCAGACAGTAATTCCAAGGAGGGGAAATAACCATTAAAAGAAAAATAAAAGGATAATTCCTCATAATTAAAGGAAAGGCATTATGGCAGACACTGATAAATGGCTAATTTATTCCCAACCCACTCTTCCCTGACCACCTTCTACTGTGGTGGTTAAAAAGCTAAACATTTGCCTTTTCCAACCCCCTTGCTACTAGGAGTGGCTACATGACATAGTTCTGGAATGAGACATAAGCAGAAGTCTACCAAAGGCTTCTAGGAAAGTTGCTGTTCTCTTGGCAAAAGAAACAGAAGAAGCCAGGATTGCTCTTTTTCCTTCTTCCTGATTTGGACATAGGCTTGATTTCTGGAGCTGTAGCAGCCATCTTGGGGTCAAGACTTTAAAAACAAGAGAATCACAAAGATGCTAGCTTAAATGTTGTTGAGCCCCTGATCAAATATCAAGAATCTCTACCTCTAGACCTCTTCTTATGTAGTTTAACAAACAAACAAGTTCTACAGGCTAAGTTCTCTTGTAACCAGATACTATGCTAAGCACCCTCCTTAAAACAACCCACTTTACAGATGAGAAACCCTGTTCAGAGCAACCTACTAATTGTGTTAGAATATGAACCTAGATTGTCTGAGGCCAAAGCCTAGAGTGTTTTCATCACACTAACCTGCTTATATTCTCTTGTTTCCTAGCTAAGCCCTGAATTTAGAAATATCCCAAGTTCACTGGGAACATGCAAGTTGTCTTCCAAGGTCAGAGCCACCAGATACCCTAGACCTGGTCACTATTCTTCCTGCAGATGGCCCTGCTCACTGGCCTTGCCATCCAGAGCCTTCAAACCATCTGGCCACAAATCTAGGTCAGGAATAATGTAATAAGCCCTGCTCTTCCACCAGCCAAGGGAGCACACTCAAAAAGCACAACAGGCCAGGCATCTGGGGCTTCACTGAGAAAAAGACTCCATCCTCTCTTTCCCAGCATCCCTGGTTAATGGGGCCTCTGGCTCTCTCCAGATCTCAGTGGAATCTACAGAAAAGTCTGTAGCTGGAACATTGTCACCCTGCTTGTCTGAATCAGGAAAAGGAAAACTGCTGTGATTCAGAGACCACAGCTGGGCTGCCACAGCCATGGGAAAAGACCTGATTCAGAGATTTCTGTTTTACAACCACAACTACACAGGCACCCACAATAGCCTTGTTGCTGACATTTGCTGCCTTTGTCAAGTAAAGAGGGACAGTTAAAGATGAAAAACAGGCCTCCTAATTCCAAAAAAGTGCTGACTCAGAGAACCCCATGGCTGCTGGTATTCTGCCTGACTTGTAGGGTTGCAAATGCTATCACAGCTAATCCATGCTTCCATCTCATAAGGTCAAACTTGAGGCAACAAGCTGACAAAAGAAGCTCAGAAATGAAAGGATTGTTTTTGCCACAAAGTGCCTTTGCTAAAACAGAGGTGTCCTCTTGGTCCAGTCTGAGTTTTCAGTTCTATGTTCTACATTAAAGAGTGACAATTATCTCTATTCCTGACTTAATTGTGGCATTATACACTATATTCATTGAATGGTTTTGGTCCTTTATAAAAACGCTATCATGCTGAAAACTATTTTTGGTACTATAACCCTAAAATAAACATTTTTATGGGATTAAAATATATCAGGGAAAAAGAGCAAACATTTAGTTGGCAGTTGCAATACTAAGTGTTTTTCATACATTATGTCTTTAATCCTCAAAATTATGATGATCCCATTCATTTCACAAGTGAGGAAAGTGAAGCTTAGACAAGTAAATTACTCAACATGATATAGCCAGTCTGTAGCAGAATCTAAACCCATATCTGGTGCTATCTGGCACCAGCTTATGATTTTTCCCTATACTGCCTCTAAGACATAGGCATAGAAAGAAATGCCTCCATATTACTTGAAAGAGACAACTTTGGATATTTAAAATTTATGTTTTTACTGTTTTAAAGTTTATTTATTTATTTTTGGTCATGTTGGGTCTTCATTGCTCCATGGCATGTAGGATCTTCCAGGACCGGGGCTCGAACCTGTGTCCCCTGCATGGGGAGGAGGATTCTTAACCACTGGGCCACCAGGGAAGTCCTGGATATTTAAATGTATCAATCGGTCACTGGATTCCTTCCCCAGATGAGTCACTGTATAATTTTATATGTCAGCATCATGTACTGAGTTGAGGATTTAGAGTTTTGGTGTAAGACTATAGGAATCCACCCCACCCACTCCATCATCCATTCCAGACCTTGATGCATGCCAGCCTTGGGCCTTTTGTGATATAGGGCCATAGCAGCAGTTGCCAGAAACCCAGAGACAGTCCCCATGCTGCCTTCTGTTGTGCACTACCCTAGGCTCACTGTGGGAAGCTATGACACTGTACCTGCAGGAGGCTGGCTAGGCACTCCCACAAGGGTCAGGACAGTGGTGCCTAGACGGGGGATGTGGAGAGCAAGGAGTCCACTGGCCTCACAGGACAGACCAGGAGAACTTGGGTAATTTCAGCCTCTACACAGATTATGTTCTGGTCTCTGTTCTAAACATTAGCAATACAGGCAGAAATTTTAAAAATGAGAATCCTGTATTTACAGAGCTTTCAGTGACTATCTGAGCAATGGCCAATGTGGAGGAAAGACCAGAGAATTCCCCAGAATGTTCTGCATTGTGTAAGATGCCCCCACCTAGGATATGACTCTGAGATGGGGAGAGGTATCCTAATAATAGAAATTGCATTTCTCTCAAACTCAGTAGCATGAGGAGTTTGGGGTAGACTAAACAAGATTTAGATATTTTGTTGCTTCTTTCACATCAGATGTAAAAAGAGAGAGTGACTTGCCACCTCTTTTCTCTGTGATATGTGCTGAGGACATCTAGTCTCACTATCCCATGCTTCCAAGAAAGGTCTAACTATAATTTAGGGTTTGGTCTGTGCCTCCAGTTTCAGTAATAAAAGTCATGTCATCTTGGGATAAGGGAATAAAAAAAATAGTATTCTAGTAATGGCAACTTTTCAGGGCTGTGCCTCAGCTCAGAAAATTTCTAGCCTTTGATTAATATTAGCCTTTCTTTATTCCCAACCAAATGCTTAATGTAAATCAAAGTATTAAAATTAGATCCATAAGAGCTAAAAATCAAAGACAAATCTCTCAGAGAATAAATAACATCAGCAATATTCATGAGCCCTTAAAACCAAGACTCTCCTAAGGTTGGATCTTGGTAGAACATCCAACAAGAATACTGGAAGAACATCACAGTGGCAGCTGATGTCAGTAGTTATTTCTTTTTCCTTCCTCAAAATCTTTTCAGCTCTGTTCTTTACAACTTCAAAAACATGCACTCCCTTGGGAAAGATCAAATTCCACTCAACAGCAAAAGGAGTAAGTCTGTGAGATCCCACCCCTCTCCTGCTAGATAGTCCCCAGTTCATTCTAGTCCTGGGTGAGGCTTAAGGGATGACCGAGACATTAGTCAAGCTCAAGGGGCAGGGCCCTCCCAGCAAGACCTCCCAACAAAATCTAGAAATGCAAATGAATTTGCCCCTTACCTGAAAGAATAGCAAATTGTCTGTGAAGTTGTTCAATTATATCCACTGCCACCAAGGGCCTGATTTCCTGTTGCATAATTTCATCTGCACAAATGAAATACAAATTTGGTTAAATTTTAGCAAATTATAAAGAGAAGTTAAAGGAAGAAAGGGAAGTTCCACTACTAGGGAAGTCTGGGACTTATCACGATATGCTTACGGGCACATTAGTCTCTTGAGAACTCAATTCCTGACAGACAGGGATGGATCTGGGTTTTGTGTGGTTTTACACTCACACACAGGAGCGCAGAAACACATTTCTAGTGCCTCTCCCAAAGTTTGGGGAAGGGTTAATGCAAGGAAGAGGCCCTGAAGTTTAAGTTTCAGTAGCTTCACAGTGAACCCGCTGGGATGGTCTCATTACCAAGACAGGTACTTAGGTATCTGCCCACTCCTCGGGGTCTGCAGAAGGACATTTTAAATACAAACAAAGTAAGTGACCAGAGTTCATCTCAAATTGGGTCATAAAATCAATCTGGGACTTGTAAAGGTTCTTTGACTTTTTATTCCCTCCCTCCCTTCCTTCCTTCCTTTTTGCCTGTCTCCTTAGTCACTTCCATTCCTTTTTTCCCCTTCCAGAACACTTCAAGGAGCCTCTTCCAACTGCCAAGCATGTTTAAGGAGGCACACTCCATTTTGCTAACTAAAGATGCTCCTTACTGAACAAAAGGTTACAGGTTTCCAAAGCAAAAATTCCAATCTTTCAAGCACAAACGTACAAATGTCCTCTAACCCCAAAGAGTGATTTATAAGCACTAAGATTTGAATTCTATCCATTTGGGCAAAGGGGACTAGAGAGAGGGGAAGACTGAGCGGCATCTCTTAGCCTGGACTGGGAAGAGGAAAGCATTTTCATGTTCTCTCTGCCTACGATATTATTCCCTCATGTAACTATTTCCCAGGGAACCTCAAAAAATGAACTAGTTATTGTTTCTACAGCAGTTAAACACCAGGTTAGATTAAGGCATAAACCAAACAGGCTTGTATGCTGATGCTGAACAGGTATCTCTTATTGTTTTGGCATGGAGTCAGGGTAATGTGATATTCTAATACTGATCAAACAGAAGGTAATATTTGGGAAGCTCCTCCCGGAGCCTTGGTTTCCATTTCTCAGCTTTCGTGTGAAGGGGACAGGAGACAATGCATATGGAGATGTGTGTAGTACTAAGTAAATGGCAGTTATATTCATCACTCTGGAAAGGCCTTTCCTCTATTTGCTTTCTGAAAGTCTTGTAAGGGTTGGGGCAAGTGCTGCTTAAACCCCAAGATGCTTTTCAACGAATTCTACACTTTTTCTGGAGGAAAGGAGGTAAACCCAATACACTTTCCACTCTGAATTCACTACAATTTCAAAGACCTCTGTATCACTGCTTACAGGCGTTGCCTCCTACAATCTGCCTGCATACAATGATGACACTAGTTATGTTTTACAAAAAAAGGAAGGGCCTTCTCTGTTAGATACACAAAGTAAAGCCTCTAACAGTAAAAAGATATGAAGTCTGAGATCTGCTTAAAAATATTCCAGTATTCCCTTCTGCTAAAAAGATACGGAGCAGGAGGTGGGGGTGGGGGTTTGGGGAGATGAAATCAATAATTGTTAAAGCTGGTTGATGGGTCCTTGGCAGTTCATTATACAATTCTTTCGCATATGTTTCAAATTTTCCATAATAAAATTTAAATTAGAAATGGACAACAACAGAACGTTTACGCAGAAATAGGTGTTATGTAATTAAAGAGTTTTTCAGAATACAATCTCCCAGTGGGAAAGTAGCATACTCAAAAATACAGCTGGGTTATTATTATTCCATACCCGAGGGAGTCTATTTAAGGGATAATGACCCCAGAGAAAAACCCATATCATAAGATGCAATTTATTGTTATTGTACCTCAATATTTGAGATGTATCTTAAAGTAAACATTTCAAATTAAAGAGGTAAGATCCGAAAGAGACAACAAAGGTGAGTTAAGCTAACTATCCCCCGTCCCATCTCATTTTTTAAATGAAGAAATGGAGAGACTGTGACCTTGCCTGTAGTCACACAACAGTTTAAGTGTGAAGCCTGGGTCAGCCTCGGATCACCTGACTCTAAGAGGGCAAACGTGATGGAGTTTCTAGACCCTCGGCCTCAAGGAGCATTGGCTTCTACCACCCCTGAGACATTGACTAGTGTCTCTCAACTTGGGAATCTGCGGAGGATTGCCCAACCTTCCAACAGAGACATTCTCACCTGCCTCCTCTGGTTACTAAAGGAACAAGACTAAATTTAGGATTTGTTTTTCCAAGAATAGAAATGAGCTGGTTTGCCTTTGGCCCAGATTTTGCTGAGACAGCCTGGCCCCCAGCCAGGGAGTGACATGGTTATCTTTGAAGACTTCCCAGTGAAGGGACCTCATGACCCAACCTGGCCAGCTGCAGCAGAGCATGAGGGTTTCTCTGACTCAGTGCTGATCCAGCACGCTGACCTCAGACACTCCCAGCTTTCAGTGATGCCTGACACCTGTGGGCCATGCTCAGCTCAGCCTCAGTCATGCTGTGTACCAGAAGAAACACACAGCCCAGCCCTTGCTGCTGGCAGGCCCTGCTATCCACTCCTGTAGAGATGGGGTAGGGAAGGGAGTGCAGGAGCTCTTTGGTCTAAAGGAACACCTCCCCCTGCAGTAGGAAGGAAGCTGCCTCAGCTCTACATGCCAAGAGCTGTTTCTAGCTGGCCGACCATGGCAAGAACACGCTGAGCCTTAGCATCCACACGTGTAAAATGGCTTTTCCTTCTCCAGGAACAGTTGGGCACGGCCAGTGACAACCCACTGAGTGGTGGTACCTGCTACACCCTGCAGACCCCTCGGTCCTGCATGGAGGCTTTCTGCTTGCTAATTTTGATGTGTATAGATTAGGAAGAAACTTGTCTCTTTGTAACTGACACAAGGAAAAGGGAAGTGGTAATTGCATTTCAACACAATTTCTATCCTAGGCAAAGTTACAAATCTGGGAAAAGCTTGTCCCTTTTCTCTCTGTGATTATACAAGGATGAATCAAAAATTATCCGCACTCTGGCGGTAGAACTTACAGAAGTTTTAATATAATCGGAGTGCGGATAATTTTTGACTCACCCTCGTATGTTACCCTGGACCCACAGTTCCACAAATGCAGGAAGTATCCACAAAGGCCTCCGAGGTGATGGAGTAGAGCCCAGCACCTCTCATGGGAATTCAGTAGTAGGCAGCAAGCAACACCTCTGTGTTGTCCACCCCTCAGCACTGCCACCCCCATCTGAGAGCAATGCAGGCTCTGGGGCAGGACCCTTCCTACTAACTGCATCCTCCTCCTCAGCGCAGAGGGCAGGAAACAGGCTGATAACAGCTGATGCAGTCCACCTGTTGCAACTAGTGAGGAATAAAGGGCAGTGAAACCCTGAGCCTCTGTTCTTGCTATTCTGAAATTTCGGTCACACTGGGATTTAAAACACTCAAGTACGATCGGAGGAAGAAGGAACCAAAATACTAAATAAAATAAATAAATAAACAAACAAACTAAGTAATTAATAAGTTAAGGGGGAAAAGTATGATGTGACCCAAGAGGGAAGGAAGACCCAAGTGTGACAGACCCTGCTACGTTACTATTGAATACCTTGCCCAGAGAATCTGGTGGACAGAAAAGATGCAAGGGTCAGTTGTTAGCTGAACTAGGAATGAGACTGGGATCTCCACTCAGCCACTGTTCACGACACTAATAAGAGCACCAGCTGTGAGCCAGCCCTAAGAAGACACTTTACAGATAACTAGTTTAGTTACATAAGACAGTAAAGGAATGCACCCTAGCACTAAAAAGAACCTCCTCCAGCCCACCCTGCTCTTCCATCTCCACAACTAGAACAGACTTAACTCTGAGAAAATACCTGTGGACCAAAGGCTCTGAGGAATCAGTTGCTGGAGTGGTACAAAAAGCCACCATGGGGTCATGCTGTGTTTCACTTCCTTTCTTATTGGCCAGCTTAGAAAGAACACAAACCCATTTTCCTTTTTTTACTGGGTCCTGTGCTACAGCAATGCTTAACCTGAACCAGAAGACAATATTGAAGTCCTGTCCATAAATTAACATTGAATAAGAGGCAGTTGAAAAGCAGATGGAAAAAATTTTTAAGGAGAAATTTAGAGATTTTAAAAACCAAGAACACTAAAAAGTGTCCAACTTCCCAGTAGTCAAATAATGTAATTAGAACAGCAATAGAATTTCTCATTTCATCCATAAAATAACACACAACGCTGGGGTTCTGTTGGAAAACTAGTACTTCTGCATGGTCTTGGGGAGTGAGGTTGGTAGTATCCTTTTAGAAGGTAGTTTCACAATATTTTACCCAGTGATTATTGTGTAAATTATATACTAAACCTTTTATATACATCATCTTATTTAATCCTCAAAACAACTCTAACAGCAATATGGAACTAGATCTGCAATAGCTGGTCCTAGGTCAAGCAGAACCAGAATTTGAACCCAGCACATTATAAACTCCAAAGCCCAACATCTTAGCCATCACAATAAGAAGCTTCAACATGTTGTCATCAAACTCTTCATAAGCTTTTACCCATTCATCCTATATCTGGAAATGTATCCTGAGAAAATAACAAAAAGTTTATCCATAAAAATGTAGACTGGAATATTATTTATGAGTGAAAAAATGGAAGCCGTCCTGATATAATTATGATTACCATGTCATATAAAAAGATTTAAGATGTAATTTCAAGAACATAAAAATGATATGTATGGTGAGATTGAAGCCAGGTTCAAAAAGAAAGAAAGCATGTGGGGTGTGTGTGCACATGGGTAGAGGCATATGAGAAAGAAATACAAGATATAGTTGTGTTAGTGATGGAATCCTATTTGGTTACTCCCTTTGGTTTACACAGAGAAAAGTATGCTCTGCTAGCCTCTATTTTTTATGCTAATAGTGTTGCAGAAAAAAACTGATCCCACGAGAAACCAAGCACAACACTTGGAGAGTTGGGAACTCAGGTTTATTGAGCTGGTGGACCCAGACGAGCTAACGCTCCAAAATTCTGGGGCCCCGTTTCAGGGGAGTCTTCTCCTTATATAGGTTAAAACATACAGCTATAATTGGTACAAACTGATTGGCTACAAATTACTATAGGTCACGGGCAGTTACAGAGCACGGGAGTTGCCATGGGTTACACACATAGCAGGGGGTCCTAACAGGAACTTGTAGGAGCCGGACATTCCATTCCTATCAGGACTAAGGTCACAATTGGCATTCTCATATTGGTTGCAGGTTGACAGTTAATGGTCACTTAACAAGTCTATGTGCAAAGGGTCTCAAACAAAGGCTTGGGGTGGGTGCCTGAGAACGAGACATTCTTCCCTTATCTCATCACTCTTAGTAATTCATTTTACTGTTTAACTGAGAGTGGGGAGCAGGCCTTCGCAAGATAGAGGAGAGTAAGCAATTACAAGTATGGAAGTTTCAATTTCCTCATCAATAGGACTTTATTGAAGTATAATTTACATGCAGTACCACGCACAAATCTTAAGTGTACAGTTTGATGAATTTTGACAAACACTAATGCAACCACTAAACAGATCAAGATATGAAACATTTCCATCACCCCAGGAAGTTTCCTTGTGACCCCTGCCCCAGGCCCTGTACCCCTCCCTTCCATAAACATATGTGTTAATGACCACACGGGTGCCCCTGTCCTCATGGCCCAGAACTCAGTGCTGGCAGGGCACACTGTACCCTGAACAGATACTCTCTTAGTGCCATTGGGACCCCAGGGAAAGACTTCTCCACATCTCTTGGTTTACATCCTCAAAAGAAAAGACGAACTGCATCCAAATGCTGTGATGGCTTGTGGGCTGTGCCACTGCTGATCTCAGGGGGAGACACTGCTTCAGAGTTCTGGGAGGATTTGAGCAGTGGAAGTGCTTAAGTAAGAGAAAAACAAATTAATTAACTTGTCAAATTCTTCCTCTCACATGGCATGAATGCTGTAGATTCTTATGTAATGAAATATGTCCAGTACTACTGAGCATCAACATTCTCATATTTTTTCCTTCCAATTCATGATGCAAATATATTCAAAATTTGAACTCCTTGAACACAATTACATTTTACTTAGATCACATTTACTTTAGATCACTGCTCCCACTGGAGCTCAAATTATGTGAAAATCTCAATTATAGCAACATAGTGTGGTTGACATGATGAGAAAAAAAAATTTTATGGATTAACTAATAACTTACGGGTTACAGATATCTTTATTACTCATCCAAATTTCATTGGCCCATCAACACAACCCTCAGACGCATGGAATAATTCAATCTATTCATCTTTGCTATTTTCTGATTTTCAGTCCTATAAAAACCATACCTTTATACATACTTTAAATCTTGTTCTTATGGGGGTATGTTTGTCAAGTAAAAAGAACAGTACATTTTATTTAACTGTGACATGCGGGCTTCTATTTGTATTCTTGCCCCAGGCTTTGCAAATTCCTGTTTAAAATTGCTTTGAGAAGTGATGAGATATTATTAGGCATAAGGATTTCTGTTTTTGAATGCTTATCCAAATCCTTTTTTTCTTTTTCTTTTCATTACAAAAAAAATGTTAGCTTCTTCATTTCTGTTGACATCTCACATTGTGCCCTTGCACGAGACAAGCACTGCATCAAAGCGGAAGTTTTTGTGCAACGTTTCCTTAGCAACAATAGCTGGATATGACATTCTCCTGCAGCCCTTCATAATTCCAGGAGAGGCAAACCAGCTCTGCCACCTGGGGTATATTGAATAAAAAGCAATCAAAGCCCTGCAGGAAATTAAGAATATCTATGAAAATACCTAATCCCTCCCTCTGTTAAGGCTCTCAAGTTTTAGCACTAGGTTTCAAAGTGACTCCACTTGCATTTTAATCAATACTGCCTCAGAGCAGTGCTCTCAAATTACAATGGTATATAAATCACTTCTGCCTTAAAATGCAGATTCTGATTTAGTCAGAAGCAATGTCTTGGGTAAAACAACAAAATATGGTCTAATGTGATGAAATGAGAAGACTAGATATGACTAATCCTCATTCAACATGGCATTCTTCCAAAAGTTTCTACACTTTCATTTCTTTCTAAAGCTCTTAGAGGAAAAAATATCTCAACACAAAGGAATCAAAATGGTAGGATCTTAGACATTTTAGCAATATGATGGATAAACAAATTTTATTTTTGCTTAGGAAAGAGCCCTGGAGGCTCTGGCTAAACATTCCTGCCTTCCTCTCTCAGTGTATTCATTCATTCATTCATTCATTCAGATACTATGGAAGCAGAATGAAAAAAAACTGGACTTGCATCCCAGCTCTGCCACTAATCAGCCCCTCCATCTTCAGGTTCTCCCTCTGTAAAGTGGGAATGGATAATAATTAGTAATATCTCCTCCTAGAGGGCTGTTGTAAGAATTAATACTACCACTTATTGAGCACTTTATACCTACTGGGCACCGTGCTACACGCTGATGAAATAAAAATTCATACTGTAAGGCAAGACAAGAAAAATTTAAACATAAAATTTTTCTCTGCCCTTTGGCCTCCTCCCTCCCTTCTAGTGTGCATTACGTGTTAACCAGACCTCCCCAATAGCAGAAACACCTGCTCGACCATAAAGATCAATTTTTCTTCTTCTGGCTCCAGCCATATGACTCCTTAGAAGATAACATTCCTTTCTCAATCCTGTAAGGGGTCATGATGACCCACCACTCACCTTGTCTGTGCAGACATCTTTGGCAAACTTTATGTACAATGTCAATACGTCATTTCTCTTAAAGATAGCAACTGGTGTAGGACACACTAGTCAGACCACCTGGGGAGATACTGGGCTGCACCTAATGGAAATTCTTAGCTTAAATACTTACTTATGACCTTATTAACATTACTAGCTATATTACTTGTATTCTGCCTATTTTCCAAGATTATTGTTTCTTGCATTACCAAATGTGTGACTAGGCAACTTGTAATGATTGACCAAATATATAGTTCTATGAGATCAATGATTGTACTAGTGTAACTCTAGATATGGGAAGAAGCAATAAGAGGGAGTCATTACAGACTAGTAAGACAGTGGATCCATAGGATTTTGGCTATTGTTTTGAGGGCCTAGTCCAGTAATAGCGCATTGAGTGGCCTATCAACAAAATCCACGCCTGACTTAAGAATGAGCATTCTTAGTGTCACGGGACAAATTGGTCACAAAATGCCTCCCAAACTTTGGTTGAAATTAAGACTGAAAGGGAAGGGATTGTAAAATAAAGAATATTGTCCACCATCCAATTCTACAAGAATCAAGTCATTAGCCACTGCTGACACTGGCCTACAATACACCCTCAAAGGAATTCAAGTGTCTCAGGATGAGGCACTTTGTGTTCTGGGAAAACCGAGAACTGCCCCTCAGATAGTTAGGTATTTCCAGGAGAAAATTTTATGAATCCAGTTCTTTCATCTTCCCATACTTAGAAGGCACTAAAACCATTAACTAAGATAACTGTTCCTTGCAAATAGCAGTAATCTTCTACCGATATGAGTGCTTGACTGCATGCACCCCTTGGTCAATATCACGTATACACTAGCCTTGCCCCCTCCTTGCCTCTTCAGAACAATTCTCAGAGCTCTCTCAGAGACTGTCTCCTGGGTTATAATCCCCAGGTTGGCTTGAATAAAAATTTCCATTTCTTTCTTAGATTGACTACTGATTAATTTTTCATTCACGATGATCTACATACATTATCTAATTTAATAAAAATAACACATGGAAGCAATTTGTATATAACAGATTAAACAGAAGCCAATTAAATTTATCATCCAGTTCTTTGAGCCATGATCGCAAGGATATCACAGCAGAGTTTTCTTGAACACCCACATTATTGCTGCCCATTGGTGATTTGCTTTGAAATGCTGCTCATAAATTCTCCACTGATGTCATGTGATCTCTTTCTCTTTCACTATGAACTAAGTTTGATAGAACTAGTTATGAGCTTGGAAGCACTCAGGAACAGAAGGGTGATTAGAATTAGATTGAAATATAAATTGGGAAGTAGTATATGATAAAAGTGGCATTTCTCATAGGGCAAGAGGGAGATTACAGATTCACTCACTATCTGAAAGTAGAGTATTCCTAGAAAACCTTCTGTAAGCCAAAAGGATGTAAAACAAAGAGGCAATTACCTCAGTACACGTCTTGCTAATAGATGCACAACATAAGTAGAGATAAAGCATAGGTGCTCACAGACACAGTTCAAAGCTATGGCAGTTTGATGCAGAGATGCTGAGTGTAGTTCTAGGGGAAGGAGCTTGGTGGTGCCACTCTGGGTGTGCACTGCCTCTACAATGGCTCGCTACTAAACAAATGCAGAACACGTTGCACTCTTCCCCTAAAAGCAAAAATCCTCTTTGGCATTCTTTTGGTTATTGAAAACAGGTATTAATGTAGGTCTTTTATAAAAGCAAAATGGCCAAAGCGAACTTTTATAAAGCAGGGGATTCCTGTGCTCAACAAATAGTGTTGGGTAACAAATAGAATGTAGCCATAACAGACATCAAGTATAGTGATTAAGAGCATGACCTCTTGGGTCACAATGTCTGAGTTCAAAACCCTGGCTCTGCCACTTACAGCAGAATAATCTCAAGCAAGTCAGTGAACTTCACTATGCCTTAGATTTCCTGATCTGAAAATGGGGGAAATTATAGTACATCCACCAAATGTGGCTTTTGTAAGAACTGAGTTAATGTTAGAAAACTTAAGAAAAATTCCCAGTATATGGTAGGTGCTATGAAAAAGTATTTTATTAACATCAAAAATTTTAAGTTGTATCCAAATTTCACTTCTTGCATCAAAATAAACTCCAGCCACATTAAATAATGAAACAACAAAAATACTAAAAGAAAATATGGGAGAACATTTTTATAATCCTGGAATTGGAACAGCCTTTCACAGTATGACAAATACCAATAAGAAAAGACTGATAGATTTACTATTTTGAAAATTACTTTGGCAAGGCAAACACACCTTTAACAAACTCAAAAGAAATGTAACAAACTGATTAACAAGCTGTTCCCTCTTAAGTAGCAAATATATAGTAGCCCTTGCATGAATCATGTCTCAACCACAAAGTATACTGCAACAGTGAAGAATGTGTTTTAAAAACATACTTCTCCATTCAATAATTCCCTCCCTTGAAAGAACAGCTTCTAAGTATAGATAAAAAGTAAAGAGAGAAACAAAGACATTTGCTTTAATCACTTTTCCTAGTCTGTGATATAAGGGGAATAAATGTATTATAAACATTTGCAAGGAAAAATAAAGGCTGGAGGTGGGGGGTGGGGAGGAATATATCAATAAGCCCATCCATGAAAGAAGCAGTCTAAAATAAGCAGCTGCTTCAGCCCTTAGAGCATTTGTCTTACTGTCTTCCAAATACATTTAAGGCATACTTAGAAATGCTGTTCCTTCTCATCCAGCCCACTGAAGGGAAGTGGTTTTCTTTTTTACTCTTAAACCATCAGTCTGTTATCAGCTTATGTGTCTAACATAAAGTCTTAGCATTTCAGATTTAATGCTTTTCTTCAGACAACATTTTTCTTCAGGAATATGAATTTCATAATCTGGATTCTCACTTTCATTTTACAAAAGCAATTATGTTGGTTATTTTTTAAAAATAAAAAACACAACTAAACAAAAATAAGAAAAGTAAAACTCCTTACCATTCCTTTACCCAAAATTAAATAGTTATCTTATGGGTGTATAACAGTATGTATATATGCATGTATAGACATATGTGCTTTTAAAATGGGTTCACACTTAAACATGCCATCCTACAATCTGATTTTTTCAAAATACTCGGTTCTCTCTTTCTAACATGAATTTTTCAATAAATGACCACCTACAATATTGTTAATAGCTGATTAACACTTTAAATTTAAAAAGTTCTTTTTAAACTCTTTAGCAAACGAGAGAGTACTGCAAAGTAATTTTTTAAATGTAAAATTGGTTAGTTCAACCATTATTCCTCTGAGAATGAGGATGAATAACAATAAGAGAAAGGCATCATTGCTCTCACAGTACCTGTTTTTGCCACATATTCGAGCCTGATGCAACTTCCTATGAAATGGTGGTAAGCCCTCATCTCTGCCTCTGTGATCCTCACGGAGGTACAAGGTAAGTACCTAGGGTCTTGCTGCCCACATCTCGTACACCAGGAGGCCATTGGATTCCAGGAACAGTGCCACTGCTCTCTCCTCGTTCCTCTCTCAGCAGTGCACTTACATAAATGTAAATCCTTTCTCCTGGCTTATCTCTCTGAAGTTCACTCAAGGGCATGTCACTGCTGAGAGTTTATCCTTTGGATTGGTGAGCATTCACAGGATTACAGCCCCAACAGATTACCAGATCTCCTCACTGGGAAACTGGGGGATAAGGCACTCAGATAGAGAGGGAAATCCTAAAGTCGATGAGAATCAGAATGTTTTTTCTTTCTTAGAGGAATCACGTCATAAGATATATATCAGGCCACTGGATATTTAAAATAAGATAATAAACAAGGATAAAAATTTTAAAGGGTGCTCTTAAGAAAATGTATTCAAGGCCACAATTCTCACCCCCTCTCCAAGTTGCCAAGAAATAAACTCTAGCGAATTAACACTGAAACCAACAGAAGTTGCTACCTCAGCATGCAACATACATTGCCAGAACAAATGGTAACCTTTCAGATACTGAGATGGGGATGGAGAGTATCACCTGAACTACCTCTAAAGATCAGGTGCAACTACAACATCACGATTCTAAATGAAGGATGTTCTTTGCCTGTTGTGATCTGAGACCCCACTTACGACCACTTGGGAAAAAGTAAGTTCATCTTTCAAAACTGTGCCATGCAGAATGCTATACTCAGAAAGAGTCTGCTTTTTCATAATGCATTTTATTTTGCTTCTTCATGCTTAATGTCTTTGTTTATTGATGTTATGCTCCAAGATTCAAAGAAAGGGCACAATGTGAACTATCCAATAAGTAAGTAAAAAATAAGTTCTGTACACAAACTTCTAATTTTTACTTGTAGGATTCAAGCTAATATTTCAGAATAAGGCTTGCAATTGGCCAAGAAGAAAACTAGAAAACGTTTTTTACCAAAAAAAAAAGTAACTGTTTACTTTTAGGGAGAAGGTAAAATTTACACATATTGAAATACTCAAATCTGAAGTATACATTTTAATGAGTTCTGGCAAATGGATACATCCATGTAACCCACACCCTTTTCAAGATTAAGAACATTTCCATCTATAGAAAGCACATTCATGTCCCTTCACAGTGAACCCTTGTTTTTAACCCCCAGGCAACCATTGTTATGATTTCTCAATAGAGACTAGTTTTGTCTGTTCAGAAACCTCATGTAATGCAATCATACAGTATGTACTCTTTTGTGTTTAGCTTCTTTGCCTCAGAATAATGCTTTTGAGATTCATCCATGTTGTGTGCATCAGTAGTTCATTCATTTTTATTGCTGAGGTGTATCCCATCATATGGATAGTCACAGTTTGTCCATTCTCCTGCTAATAGACGTTCAGGATTTTTTTGCAATTGGGGATGTTAAGAATAAAGTTACTATGAATATTTATGGAAAGGTCTTTGTGTGGACATATGGTTGTATTTCTCTTGAATAAATAACTAGGAGTGGTATCGCTGAGTCAAAGGAGAGGTATATATTTAACTTGTAAGAAACTGCCAAACCTTTTCCAAATTGGTTATATCAGAAGGTGTTAACATTAGAGGCTGCTCCGTTTAGTAATCCTCAGAGCCAGTTCTTTATTAGTGTTAACTTCATGTGAAGTATTTTTTAAAAATACCAAAATTAATAAGAAGAAATTTAATTTAAATTGGGACTCTAAAACTTAAGAAAGCTCTTTTTTTCCTACCATTAGGTATTGTGAATATGTTGACTCCAACCAAATACAAAGTCTGAAAGTCTAATACAGAACAGCAAATAAAGCAGTTTTCAAACAACAGTTTATACATACAGCCAAATTTCCTCCCAAATGGTCGTACCAGTTTGGATTCCCATCCGCATTATAGAAATGTTTCCTCATATGGAGGCTCTTTTTCTTACTAAATATTAACTGCTTCAGCCTTTCATTCAGAAACAAACAACCATGAATGCTTAGCTGGTATCACAGCATCTAGGAACATTAGAGCTATCTTTGCTAACCACATAAACCCACAATGGCAGTCTGCATGCAACTGCACACACCCAATGATGACCCTAATCTGAGGTATATCTCAGAGATACTAAGGGCTCAGTTCCAGAGCACTGAAATAAAGTGAATATTGCAATAAAGCTGGTCGCATGAATTTTTTAGTTTCCTAACACACATAAAAGTTATTTACACTATACTGTAGTCTATTAAGTGTGCAACAGCATTATTCTTAAAAAAGTTTTTACGTTTTAATTAAAAAATCCTTTATTGCTAAAAAATGTAAACCATCATCTGAGCCTTCAGTGAGTCATAATGTTTCTCAAAAGTAACAATCAAAGATCACTGATCACAGATCAGCATAACAAATAGAATGAAAAAGTTTGAATGAGAATTACCAAAATGGGACAGAGACACAAAGTGAGCAAGTGTTGTTGGAAAAAAATGGCGCCGATAGACTTGCTCGACATAGCATTGTCACCAACCTTTCATTTGTAAAAAAATATGAATGTCTGTGAAGTGCAATAAAGCTAACTGCAATAAAATGAGGTATGCCTGTATATCTTTTTGCAGCTTACAGAACTCTAGGGAGAAGCAGACTGTAAAATCTTAGAAACTTTATACATTTGGATCTATTATATGAACAAACTGTACAGCTCTTATAATTCCTACATTCCATGAAATGACCTTTATCATTTGACCAAGATCAAGTATCTAATAAAGGACTGTATTTTCTTTATATTTAACAACAGTTTCTGAAATAACAGGGTACTGTAGTAGGTAACGCTCCTTAGAAAATAGCTGATTAATTCGGTAGTAATGGCAATGGGAGATGAATCTTTCCCCCATCTTCTCTCTAAGAAACTACCATTACAGGTATTTAAAAGAAAAATGCTTTTCTTAGCACTTCTAGGTGGCAGAGTAGGAGAACATGGAGCTCACCTCCCCCCATGAACACATCAAAAATAAATCTACACATGGAGCAATTCTCATTGAAAACAAACTGGAGACCTGCAGAAAGACTCTTTTACAACCACAGCTGTAAGAAAGATCCACATGGAGCTGGGTAGAAGGAAAGAGAAGACATCAGGTTGAGACCTGCACCCCTGGGAAGGGACACAAGAGAGGAGGGGGATTACATGGGCTTGGAGATCTGCTCTGGGGAGCGAGTGGTTTGAACCACATAATGGGCATCCCAACCCTGGGATCCAACACAGGGAAGATGAGTCCCCTTAGCTGGTTTGAAAACTCCTGGGAACAGATGGAGGAAGCAGACTGAAATTGCCCAGGATTCTAGCTGATTTCCTGTCTGTCCCAATGACCACACCAGCCTGAGCTAAGTGCCCACTCTAGCCACACTTGCTCTGTGGTGCAGCTTCACACGAGGCAAGAGCGGCCTCAGCTGATGGGAGAGTACAGTTGTGGGGGTGGAGCCAGCTCAGACCTGACACAGCATCTGAATGGGGTGGGGGCAGCTATTACTGGTGATCATGGAGGAGGCAGATCCAGAGCAGTCTGAAACTCTGACTAATGTGCTGGGACCACTCCAGCACACACCCTGGCCAACTCCAGGTGCCCACTCTGGCTCCTCTTGTTCCAGCACTGCTCCCCTCTGGGGCAAAGTTACTAATGCTGGGGGGAAGGAAGAAAGCACACACTTAGAACAGAATCAGCTCAGACCAGACCCTCGGGGCTTCTGCTCCATCAATTTAAGATCAGATCCCACACCCAATAGGGTGGTGAGGGCCACTGAGCAGGGGGGAAGTCCTGCCTCACACCTGGCTCTGGCTTCAGCCCCTCCATCTACAGCCCCGCCACCTACCAAGGCGCTAGCTGCCAGCACAACCTGAGGAAAGATGTGACTTGTGCTCATGTCAGATCCTGCTCTCCCACCAAAGCCACTGGGCACATGCAGACTGTCTAGGGATGTTCCCACACAGGAAACCCCTTCAAGATCAGAATAGATGACTCTTTCACCTAATTTCATAAAGACAGAAAAAGTTAAGTAAAATAAGACAGAGAAATTTGTTTCAAATGAAAGAACAAGAAAAAAAAAAAAAACCCTGAAAAACCAACTAACAAAACAGAGATAAACAATTTACCAGATAAATAGTTCAAAGCATTAGTAATAAGAATGCTAACTGAACTAGGGAAAAGAATAAATGAACACAGTGGGAATATTAACAAGGAACTAGAAATTTAAAAAAAGGACCAGTCATAACTGAAAAATACAATAACTGAAATGAAAAACATGCTAGAAGTAAATAACAGCAGACTAGGTGATACAGGAGAACACACAAGTGATCAGGAAGATAGAATAACGGAAATCGCCCAACCAGAACAACAAAAATAAAAACATTTTTTAAATGAGAATAGATTAAGGGACCTTTGGAACAACACCAAGCATAAAAATGTTTGCATTATAGAGGTCCCAGAAGGAGAAGAGAGAAAGAAAGGGGTCAAAAATGCATTTGATGAAATCATGGCTGAAAAACTTCCCAAAACTGAGGAAGGAAACAGATATCCAGGTACAAGAAGCAGAGAGTTCCAAACAAGATGAACCCAAGGAGACCTAGACCAAGACATATCATAATTAAAACAGCAAAAGTTAAAGGCAGAATTCTAAAGCCATCAAGAGAAAAACAATGTCACATATACGAGAACCCCAATAAGGCTATCAGCTGATTTTTCTGCAGAAACTTTGTAGGCCAGAAGGGAGTAGCATGATATACTTCAAATGCTGAAAGGGAAAAATCAACAACCTAGAATACTCTACCCAGCAAGATTATCATTCATAATTGACAGAGAGATAAAGAACTTCTCAGATAAGCTAAAACTAAGAGTTCATCAATACTAAACTGACCCTAAAAGAAATGTTAAAGGGTTTTCTCTAATTGGAAAAGAAAAGGCTACAACAAGAAGTATGAATCTATAGAAAAGGAGAAATCCCACTAGTAAAGGCAAATATATAGTGAAGGCTATGGACTGACCACTTAAATAAGCTGGTACAAATATCAGAAGACCAAAAAAAAAGTAAAAATATAACTACGATATATGGTAAAAGGATAAACATGAACATATAAAATATGACATCAAAAACACAAAACATGAGGGAAAGGAGTAAAAAAAAATGGAGATCTTTTAGAATGTGTTTGCACCTAAAGGACTACCAGTTTTATATATATATATATAATGTTATAGGTCAACATATATAAACTCCATGGTAACCACAAACCAAAATCTACAGCAGTTACACAAAAACTAAAGAGAAAGGAGCACATGCACATACTAAATAAAATCATCAAACCACAAGGGAAGAAACTAAAAGGAGAAGAAAAGAACAGAGAAGAACTACAACAACAAAACAAGTAGCAAGATGGCAATAAGTACATACTTATCAATAGTAACTTTATATGTCAATGGACTGAATGCTCCAATCAAAAGACATAGGGTAGGGGACTTCCCTGGTGGTCCAGTGGTTAAGAATCTGCCTTCCAATGCCGCAGACACAAGTTAGATCCCTGGTTGGGGAACTAAGATACCACATGCCATGGGGCAACTAAG
This sequence comes from Hippopotamus amphibius kiboko, assembly GCF_030028045.1. Classification (NCBI taxonomy): domain Eukaryota; kingdom Metazoa; phylum Chordata; class Mammalia; order Artiodactyla; family Hippopotamidae; genus Hippopotamus; species Hippopotamus amphibius. The sequence goes on from NC_080191.1 coordinate 158,601,473, forward strand.
CCCACAATGCTGCAACTACCAAGCCTGTGCACTCTGGAGCCCATGCACCACAACTAGAAAGCCTGTGTGCTGCAACTACTGAGCCCATGCACCACAACTAGAGAAGAGCCCACATGCCACAATGAAAGATCCTGCATACCACAATGAAGATCCTGTGTGCCACAACTAAGACCCGATGCAGCCAAATAAATAAATAATAAAAAATGTAAAAAAAATTTTAATTATTTTTTAAAAAGATATAGGGTGGCTTATTGGATAAAAAAAACATGACTCATCTTCTGATGCTTACAAGAGATTCACTTCAGAGCTAAAGACACACATAGAAAGTGAGAGGATTTAAAAAGATATTTTATACGAATGGAAACAAGACAGCTGGGGTATCAATATTCATATCAGACAAAATAGACTTTAAAACAAAGTCTATAACAAAGGACAAAGAAGGGCATTATATAATGATAAAGAGATCAATACAAGAAGAGGATGTAACACTTGTTAACATATAGGTACCTAATATAGGAGCACCTAAATACATAAAACGAGTACTAACAGACATAAAAGGAGAAATGAACAATAATACAGTAATAGTAGGGGACTTTAACACCCCACTCACATCAATGGACATATCATTCAGACAGAAAATCAATAAGGAAACAATACTCTTAACTGGCACATTAGACCCATCAGACTTAATAGATATTTACAGGACATTCCATTCAAAAATAGAATACACATTCTTTTCAAGTGCACATGGAACATTCTCCAAGATAGATTACATGCTAGTCCATAAAACAAGCCTCAACAAATAGAAATTATATCAAGCATTTTTTCCAACCACAATGGTATAAAACTGGAAATCAATTACAGGAAGAAAAATGGGAAAAACACGAACATGTGGGGACTAAACAACATGCTACTGAAAAATCAACAAGTCAATGAAGAAATCAAAGAGGAAGTCAGAAAATACCTCAAGAGAAATGAAAATAAACACACAACTTTCCAAAATTTATGGGACCCAGAGAAAGCAGTTCTATGAGGGAAATTTATAGCAAAGAGGCCTACCTCAAAAAACAAATCTCAAATAAACAACCTAACATACCATCTAAAGGAATTAGAAGAAAAAAAACAAATGAGGCCCAAAGTCAGCAGAAGGAAGTAAATAATAAGGATCAGAGAGGAAATAGAGACTAAAAAGAAAAGATCTATAAAACCAAGAGCTGGTTTTTTGAAAAGATAGACAAAATTGACATGCCTTTAGCCAGGACCATCAAGAAAACAGAGAGAGGACCCAAATAAACAAAATAAGAAATGAAAGAGGAGAAATAATAACTGATATAACAGAGATATAAAAAATCATAAAAGAATACTAGTCATATGCCAACAAACTGGACAACCTAAAAGAAATGGACAGATTTCTAGAAAAATACAACCTTCCAAGACTGAATCAGGAAGAAACTGATAACCTAAATGGACCAATCACTAGTAATGAAATTAAATTAGTAATCAAAAAACTCTCAGCAAACAAAAGTCCAGGACCAGATGGCTTCATAGGAGAATTCTACCAAACATAGAAAGAAGAGCTAATACCCACCCTTCTCAAACTGTTCCAAAAAACTGAAGAGGAGGGAACACTCCTAAATTCATTCTACGAGGCCACCATTACCTGCAAAATGAACTGAAGCCATCCATATGCCCCTACGTATAAGGGCAAAATGGAGAATAAGAAGTAATCTACAAGCTCAAGAAGGATTTGAATTATCCATAGCACAAGAGCATCAGGGTTATTATTTTACTAGAAGTAAGATCAAAGTCATATTAAAGGGAGAGATATTTTTTCCTTACATACACTAGACTTTGTTTTCTTTTGAAAACAATCAGCACACAAATGGCCAGGTATATTTGCTGAGGAAAGTTTCCCCCAGAGTTGTCCTGGGGCTGAAGGGAGTAAAAGGACTTGGTGGTATTGCTGAGGGCCACAACACTCCCACCCCTTGACCATGGGGCCGCAAAGACTACAGACCTTCTTATCTCTCTGATCTTCCCTCTCGCAGGGGAGCAGGGACACCTCATTCCCTGTGGGTCAGGGAGGAGGGATTTGCCACATCCAATTACATACACGTGGAGGGACCTCTACAGGAAATGTGCTAAATGGATATGTGGTTCCCATTGAGAGTGAGACAGAGAGACTTTGACTTTTAACTTCACATCCTTCTGTACTATTTGTGATTTACACAAACAGCATGGATTACTTTCACTGGGAAACTAAAATAAAGATTTAAAAACTTATTTTATCTGGGTTACTCATTCCATATACAAAAGTTTCCAACATGCTCCTCAATAATGTATTTAGAATACTGCCTGATCTTCATAAACATTATTGACCACTATGGCAAAATGTTGATGGTTGTTGAAGCTGCGTGATGAGTAAGGTTTGTAAGACTATTCAATTTTGTGATATCTTAAAATTTTCATAATTAAAAGCTACTCCAAAGGCTACTGTAACCTGAGTGAGCTACACAAATGAGATAAGACTGTCTTCCATTGCTTTCACTGCATATAAGATTCATGTGAGGGGTGGAGTCCCTACACAATGTAAAATAATGTGGGCATTATGATCGGGTTTTAAAATTATTTGTTAAGTGAATATTAAAAATTGTACAAAAATGTGGCTTTTAAAACAAAGGGCTTGATCAGAATCAAGTACAAAACCCTCTATATAATATGAACCCAAAGCTAAACACATAATCCTTTTTAATAATACTTTTGACATATTTAGCATTGTTTTAGATTTTCTAACACAAAAACATGAAGTGGAAATAAAGGGTCAAACTACAGTAAACAAAGGGCCAGAGGGAGTTATCCCTATTCAGTGATGACATGATTATCAGCCATTATATAACAAATATTAACTGGGCACCTATGTGTTAAACACACACACACACACACATTCACACTCACACACACATTCACACTCACATACAAACACACACAAGAAAACTGTAAAAGTATTAGACTTTATAGTTCTATAAAATAGCAGGTTACAAAGTAAATATTCCCAAATAAATATCTCATACTCCAGCAATTACTAGGGAAAAGATTTAGTAAGAAAAAAAAGGACTGCATTCATAATAGCAGCAACAACAACAAAACACAAGTTGCCAAGGAATAACCTTAAAAAGGAATGTGACAGATCTATATGAAAACAAAAAACTTCAAATACAAAATATTTGAACAAGACACATTTCTAAAAGGAAAAAAATTTCTCAAATCTTAAAATGTCAGTTCTTCCCAGATTAAGTTATAGTCTTAACAGAAGTCTATTCAAAATTACAGTAAACTTATGGGGATGCAGTGGATTAACAGAATAATTATAAAGTTTATTTGAAAGAATTAAAAAGGCTAGAAGTGTTAAGAAAATGTTTTTAAACAAAATGATTGATGGAAAAAGGGAATTTCTCCTAGAAGATATTTAAAGATGTTATGCAGCAATAATAATCCAAATTATGTGGAATTGTTATAAAAATAAACAGAAGAATAAAAAGGAAGACCAAAAACAGACTATAAATTCTAAACTAACTTCATATGTAAAGAAGGAAGCATCATCAATTAACAAAGGAATATTTAATAAATGCTCCTGAGAAAATTTAGGGTCTCACATCACAGACAAAAACATAAAGAGATTTAAAATCAAACATAAAATAAAAATAAAACCATTAAAAAAAAACCATTAAATTCTAGAAAAAAACTGATTATATACTTGTTCTTTATTTGAAGAAGGGTATAAAAGCAATAGGAAAAAAAATAACAAAATAAAAGACCTCAAGATTTGTCTACACAAAATCTTAAAACCTTTATATGTTAAAAGTCATCAACAGCAAAATTATAAAATAAATAGCAGACTGGAAAATAAAAAATACTTGCTATAAACTTAACAAAGACTTGGGACTTCCCTGGTGGTCCAGTGTTAAGACTTTGCCTTCCAATGCAGGGGGTTTGGGTTCAGTCCCTGGTCAGGGAGCTAAGATCCTACATGTCTCATGGCCAAAAAGTCAAAACATAAAATAGAAGCAAGATTGTAACAAATTCAATAAAGACTTTAAAAACGGTCCATATCAAAACAATCTTAAAAAAAAAAAAACAACGAAGACTTAATATATCTGACATAGAAAAAGCCTACACAAAAACATCTTGGTTCCAAAGCACACATGAACAAGTCACAAAGCAAAAATTGAAACTAGCAAATAAATTTATTAAAAATCATTCTAGTTCACTAGTAATTTTAAAAGTTCAATTTAAAAAATTTTAAAAAGTGGCATACTATGCTACTTTTATCAAACAAGCAAAAATTAAAATAATATCAACAAAGATGGCTAACAATGTTGCAGGTATACACTTAACATGCATTACTTCAAAATTCTGTCATTTCTCCCATTTGACATATAAGAAAAGAGATGATCACAGATGCTGATAAAGAAATCTAGTGAAATCAAGAACCCCCTACACTCTGTTGACAGGCCACAAAAATGGTATAAGTTTCCTAGAAGGCAATTTGACCAAAATGTATTTTAAAACTTAGTACCCATACTCTGATCTAATAATAACATTTTCTAGAACTCTATCCTTAAAAAAACAGTCTGAAGTGTGTAAAATGTGTGCAAAGATTTCTGAACAAAGATAGACCTTACATTTAAAAAAAACAACCTTGAGAAACTGGAAACAATCTATATGACCAACATTAAGGCAATATTTAAATAAATTATGGTACAACCACATAGTAAAAAATTATGAATATATTATTGTTTGTGAAGATGTTTTATAACATATGGAATTGTTTGTAATATAATTTAGTTAAATTCATAGTACAGTTTTAAAAACTATAATTATATATGTAATATGTATGATGTATATAAAGAGAGTTAGATCATATTTTTACTACGTAAAAATGCCAAAGGAAAAAAAATTAGAAGGACATATGTTCAAAGGATAACTGATTATAACCAGGAGATGGTACTGTAGACTTTCTTCTGTGTACCTTTTCTGTCTTTCCCAAATGGACATTGTTGGACAATGAGCATAGATTTTTTTTCCTTATTTTTTGTTTGGTAACGCTTTTCAAAATTTGTTTTTAAACTGATATACAGTATAATTCACTCTTTTTGGTGTACAGCTCCACAAGTTTTGATGAATGCATCTAATCATCACCACAATCAGGATATGGAATAGTTCCATCATCCCTTTGTAGTCGAACCACCTCCTCCCCACTCTTAATCCCTGGCAACCACTCCATCCCTATAGTTTTACCTTTTCTGAATGTGATATAAATATAATATGTACCTTTTGGATCTGGCACCTTTCCCTTAGTATGTGCATTTCAGATCTATTCATGTTATCGTATCAATAATCATTTCTTTTATTTATTGTTGAATATTCCATTGTACAGATATGCCACAAGTTGTTTATCCATTCCCCAGGTGACAGACATTGGGATTGTTTCCAGTTTTTAGTGATTAAGAAAAAAGCTGCTATAAACAATCACTTAGATATTTTTATGTGACCATAAGTTTTCATTTCTCCAGGGGTAGGATTACTGGGTTGTAGAGTAAGTATATGTTCAACTTTATAAGTAACTGCCAACCATCTTCCAAAGTGGCTGTACCATTTTACATTCCCACCAATAGTGTGTGAGAGATCTAGACCCTCCTCACTCTTACCATGACTTGACATTACCATTTTTTAAGCTGCTCTAATAGGTATGTAACTTCCCTGATGATTGAACATATTTTCATGTGCTTATCTTCCATCTGTGCACCTTCTTTGGTAAGGTATCCATTCAATTTTTTTTTTGCCCTTTTTTAACTTGGCTTGTTTGTTTTTTATTTATCATTGAGTTTGAGAGTCCTTTATGTATTCTAGATAGAAATCTTTCGTCAGATATGTACTCATGTTTTTCCCCCAGTCAGTTAATTGTCTTCTCATTCTCTAAAGTATCTTTTGCAGACCTAACATCTTTAATTGTAATGAAGTCCAATTTATCAAATTTTTCTTTCATGAATCATACTTTTGGTGTTGCCCTAAGAACTCTGTTCAACCAAGGTTTTACATTTAGGTCCATGATCCACTTCGAGTTAATTTTTGTATATGGGGTATAGGTCATACACAAAAATTAATTTTTACAAAAATTAATGAGGTATAGATCAACGTTCATTCTTTGAGTATAGGTGCCCAACTGTCCCAGCAACGTTTGTTGAAATTGCCTTTATACTTTTTTCCACTGAATTGCCTTCACACCTTTGTTGAAAATCAATTGGCCATATTTGTGTGGGACTACATCTGGATTCTCTATTCTGTTCCATTCATCTATGTGTGTATCCTTTTGCTAATACCACACTGTCTTGATTACTTTGCTTTGTAGAAATTCTTTTTGCCTATTATAGTACCTTTTAGCCAAATATAAATATAAAATTTAAAATCATTTAGTTGATTTCTACCTGAAAAGGAACTTAATAGACTTATGACTGGAGTTGTGTTTAATTTGTAGATCAATTTGGGGATAACTGATATCTTAATATTGACTCTTCCAAATCTTAAACACAGGCCATGTATTATTTTTATAAACAGAGTTTTTAAAGCCTTCATGAAATACCACATAAAGTTCGTTCCCCTCTCACTTCTTCTGTTTCTTTTTTAGATTATACCACAAAACCACAGAAAATGATGAATATGATCTTTCTTTTTAAAACCTGGTTTAGTTTTCCCAAGGCGCTGAGGGAGAAAATGTTCATGCCACATCTGAAGGGCAAACCAGGTTTGAGTAGTAGAATTTTCCTCCTCATCTCTGCACCATAGGTCAAGGCCTAAATCCCATTTCACAGCCTGAGAGATTTTTCCCCCTTTGTAAGCAAAGCTTCTTTTGGTTTCTAGAGGGAAAAATAATGCAACGGAAACAAAATGGAATAAAAAGTAGAGGGATGCGGGTGGGGGAGTTCATGAGGCCCATCTTTCTAGTCTAGGTCCTGCACCAGACCTTCCTCAACAGTGGGGGAGAAAAAGAGAGGAAAGAATAACTTTAAATGGAGTATATACAGACTGTAAAAATTGTGAATCACTATGTTGTACACCTGAAACTAAAATAATATTGTAAATCAACTATACCTCAATAGAAAATTTTTTTCAAACAAATAAAAAAGTAACTATGGAGGTGATGGTTATGTTAGTTACTTTGATTGTTGTAATCATTTCACAATGTATGCATGTATCAAAATATCACATTGCATATCTTAAATATATATAATTTTTATTTGCCAAAAATAAAGAAATACAATTTTTTAATGGAAAAACAAAAGAGGGAGAGAGAGAGAAGGGAGCCACCGGGGAGGGAAGGAGCCACTGAAATGGAGAAGGGAAGGGACTGTAAAACGTGTGGCCACATGACATTTTAAACACAGTGATACCTCCAGCTCCATTTCAAAGTGTTTGTGTTTCCAGACCATAAACACTTCCTCTTCCATCCTTAGAAAATTATCCTAAACCCTCTAACCTTCTACGTACATGAGTTTTGAGATATTGAGGAAAAGAGTTGAGTTTCACAACTGAATCACCAGGTGCACAAGCAAAGCGGCAAATGTGGAGAACAGAGAAGCAGGCTGGGAGACCACAAGGAGAGAAGCCCCCGAGAAGAGGAACTGGGGAGTGACAGCTGACTGCCTAAAATTTCCTCCTGGAGCCTACAGCTTACCATCTGCCTCCTTGTCAGACTGTAAGCTCCAAGAGGGCCTTTCATTCCTCCAAGCCCCCAGTACACCTGAGCAGCGGTGTAGGCTGGGGCTGCAGCAGTGGAAGTGGCCTGGCTCTGGCCTTCACAGGGCCTATGGCCACCAGCAGAGGTCATGGCTGCTCCTTCACACCCCAAGCCCAGCAACTGGCCCAGTGCCCAGCTCTGGAGGTCCTCACTAAATGTGGTTAGTCTTAAGTAGGGGGTTAAATAAGGGGAAACAGGCAGGCAGATCTCTCCCCCTGGTGACTGAATTAATTCTAGCTTCCTTAGGTAGAGAAAAAGAAAAGGGCTAAAATGAATTTCAACTTATCTGATAACAGAGTAAAAAAACAAACAAACAAAAACAGACACACAAACTAAAACCTGGTTGGATAGGACCTGGTATAAGATAACTGGACAAAGAAATCCAGAATTAACTCTTCTAAGCCAGGGAAGACCAATGTGCTCAAGTATTATAGGCACCTGTAGTTTGTCCACCTGTATATACTTTGTACTTGAATCTCCCTCACAGTAAAGTCCTCTAATATAGGGGTTCTTCCATACTAAGTAAAAGAGCACATTGGTGCTGTTACCTTGCTGTTATGTTATAATTGGGGGTTATAAATTTATTAGGTTTTTTCCCCTAAGACTCCAGTGCTTTGCACAGGAAGTGCCAAATAGGCAGCACTCGCCAAAATGTCTTCCTTAACAAAGGCTTATTCTTGTCTAAGTGTTACACATTTATCATCTTTGCATGTTTAAGGACTACAAGGTAAATCCTCAAATTTTAACTGACAGCTTTCCTTTGGAAGAAAGTGATTATTAATAAAGGAACATTTCGAATGGCTGGTAAAATACTTATACTAAGGAAACTAATGCTTTTTGCTTCCATCAGGTTTTTCAAAAGATTTTTAAAACTCACTAATAACATGTCTATCACTTACTGGTTTATATTTCATTCTGCAATGGAATTCTCTGTGACAACCCACAGGCCTTGAAAACAGCCAATTCTGACTTCTAATTCTGACCTTTCCACTCAGTATGACCTTGGGCAAGTTTCCTAACTTGTTTAAGCCTTAAATTTCTACTTCATAAAAATTGACTGTACTTCTGATTATATATATAAAGCACAATAGGTGACACTAAACAGGCAGAAAATAAATGGTAGCTATGAAAACATAATTTTTAATATTATTTCCATGTCCTCTAGCCTCTCCAGCTTCTTTTCCCCAGAAAAGTATCTACATATATGAAGAAAGAAAAATGGTAAAACACCACAGATCTGGCTTCTAGCTTGAGGTCATTGTTTCTCTCAAGGCAAATCTTCTCAGTTGTCCAGGGATGAAGATCACTGACCAGGGAGGTCTGAGTAAAGAGTGGAATAAATGAGACAACCAGCACAGGAAAACCAATGCAGTTACCAAAGGCGGCCATTCCTCACCCCAACCCTCTCCACCTACCTAGATCCTCTCCTTCCATCCAGCGCAAGTCAAACATCTAGTATGAAGCTTTCTTGAATCACTGAGGCTCACCAAACTTCACAGCACTATCTGGATGAGCAACCAGTCAGGAACCAGCTTGTGACTTTTTTGCACTGTCTCTTGATGTAACTATCAGATTGTGCCTTGGACTCTCCCCTACTCCAGAGGCTTACAGGCCTCCTCCCCAAATCGCTCGGATCCTTTGTTAGCTGGGTGCCGCAGAGTCTGCTGGGTTACTCAGCTGGTGTTAGACTTGGGCCTGCAGGTTCCCCATCTAACACTCTCCCCACAACAGCTCGTGGGCTGTAGGCCTGGTACAGTGCCTTGTTCATGAGTAGCACTCTGTAAAAATCTGTTCATTGACTAGTTGATATCTTGATGTAGCTGTAGTGCCGAAGCACCTAGGTGGCCACATAAGAGTGGTGGACCTTGGAATATACCCCAAAGAAAGAAGCACACTGAAAACAAAGCAAGCTTCTGTTTTGCTCAGAGCAAGCCCTTAAAACTGCCCAAGTATTTCATATCTTTACTAATTCTAAAGGTTGAAAGTATAAGGTCAGTGCCTTCCAAATTACTACATTTGTTTTGAGATGTCTACACAGTATAAAGCCCTATTCTCTGAGGATTTCCTCCCCCAATCCAAGACCAAGCCAGTTTCTGAGCCCACAGCTGATATGATTGGAAATGCCTAAGCTTCCTTTGACCTGGGCCAATCAGATTCCCCAGAAAGTGAAGCTGTACAGAGAGACCCAGTCTCCGGATCTGAAGGGGGACAGCGGCTGGGGATGGCCACATGGGGTTCATACCCATTGATAAATGAATAGAGAGTTAATCTGCAAAGATGAGCAGAAGAATGGTCCAGACACCAGAGGAAGCAGAGACTAGGTGACAGCAGGGGGAGAACAGCTTCCTCTCAGTTCCTGACGGCACACTTTGCTGATGAGGTCCAGTGGCGCTTCCTGTGCTGAGGTTCTGTGAGATCACCCTCAACCCGGAGAGCATGAACTACAGAGCAGTAGTGATCAGGAATGCAGACTCTGCAGCCAATCAGACTGGGTTCAAATCCTGGCCCTGCCACTACTAGCAGAGTGCTACAAAACAAACTATTCTGTCCTTTGCCAATGTGAATTAAATATATACATCTTTAATAACATCAGTGTGTTAAATTCCAAAATCTCTTAAGTTTATTATCATCATTATTGCCTGCTAGTAAGAAATAAGTGCTTGAATTCAGTAAGCCTATGATAATGACATAGTCGTCCCTTCCAGACTCATTAAAATCAACCAATTCCCTTCTCTCACAGTAAACAGAAAAAGAACCTATACCTGTTTGGCTCAGAGGCTCTCTGGCTGGGCAATACTTACTAACACCTAAAGGGAAGCTTAGCCTGACAACAGCCTCATCCTTCAGGAAAAATTCCAAGATGAGCACGACCATTTCCATTTTGATCCTCAAGGATTTCAACTACTCTGGCAGAGATTTTTTAATTACCTATATTGAGTGTAATTCAGCAGGAATTTCAGGTTACTTAAAGCATTTTTTAAAAATAGGGAACACAGATGAGCCTTTGTAGCACAAATATAGGCCCTTGGCCACAACAGGCCAAGGGAGGCCCTGGTGGGGGGCCAGGCATCCCATGACTGTGCCCAACACCCCTGGCTCCTTGACACAAAGAGATCCCTGTGCTTAGTTGGTTGCTGTATAACAGGTGGGAGGAAGCATTTTTTAGCTCTTTTTTTTTTAATTGGATATAATTGCTTTACAATGTTGTGTTAGTTTCTGCTGTACAACAAAGTGAATCAGCTATATGTATACATATATTCCCTCCCTCTTGAACCTCCCTCCCACCAGCACCCCCTATCCTACCCATCTAGGCCATCACAGAGCACCGAGCTGAGCTCCCTGTGCTATACCTCAGGTTCCCACTAGCTATCTATTTTACACACGGTAGTATATTTATGTCAAACCTAATCTCCCAATTCATCCCACCCTTCCTGTCCCCCATTGTGTCCACACGTCCATTTTCTATGTCTATGTCTCTATTTCTGCCCTGGAAGTACAGTTATTTAACACTCAAGGTCCCTGACACCTGGCAAAACACAGAGAAAACATTTGAGACCCAGTTTACTAGAATCGTTTCCAAAGGTCCTAGTACAGCAAGCACAGTAGCTTGCCTGAAACAACACTGTGATGAAGGAAGGCTGTGGGGATGAAGCACATTTCCTAAATGAAACATGCTCAAGGTAAAAAGCCATTCTGCTTCCCCCTGGAACCCAGAATGTTAGAAAGAGGCTCACTCTCACCCTAATAATAAGAAAAAGCCAAATAAACTACAAAAGTATAACCCATCTTAAACCCCACACAAGCAAACAAGAAGAGATCACCTAAAAGTTTTAAATGAATTGTGAAAGGCTGAGTGAGCCAGGATGCAAGGGGTGTTCATAGCCACCTGTAGCTCTTCTCCCTGGATTGGGGACCAGGTGAGAGACCAGAGAGAGTTTCCATGGGGAGCAGACCTGGAGGAGGGGAGGTTCCCAGGAAAGCACATTTCTCCCTATGGACAAAAGCCTTCAGCTCCTGGGAGGAGAGCAGCCAACCCTCTAACTGGACTCTGAGGCACAGGTGAAGGCCCACGGCAGCTTCGAGAAGAGTAAAACAGAACAAACAAAAATCCCTCCCCCTGGAGGAGGCACAGAAGACTCCCAAAGACTCTGATTCAAATCATTCTAAAGCACTTGCAAACACAGCCCAGATCCAGCGCTTTGTGTGCATTTATTGTCCCTACAGTGATGACAAAATGTGGGACGGTAGCCCCCCTGAACAGGATGGCTTCACCATTTCCAAAGTGCATTGTGTGAGAGGCACGTTCTGAGATGGCCTTGAATTACTCTCTCTAGGCCAGCTGCAGAGAAAGAAGCAAGGAGAGTAACCGATTCTCATCAGAGAACAGATTATTGCACATTCCCTCAAGGCTACGGCTCACAATTTCCTCTGCTGCCGGGGCTGGAGTGCGGGGTCCAGCAGCCTTCTCATATCCTCTGCCACCCTCGCCTCACTTTCTCTGCCTATGTCGGCCCCACTGCTTCCTCCTGCGGACACTGAAGTCTCCTGTCTTCAACCTGTACCCCACAGGGCAAGCGTACACTGCTCATGCTGTGGTTTCTAGTAAGTACTAGGGGAATGCTGGTACAGTATTCCTCTTAACTAGATTGGAGAGACACTAAAACACTCCTCTCATGCTTCTCCTACTAGTCCATAAAGCAAACAATAGGGGTCATCTTATATTGAGTCCCTTTTGCTATAATTCTCAAAGGATTTATTTATTTTTAACCATTATCAACTATACAGTATAGTATATACATAGTATAGTTCCACTTGTAAAACAAGCAGAGGGACCAGCATAATTAGAGATGAGGAAGTTTAGGGAATAAAGAAATTCCATTCAATTAAACATGTGATTCTTGATCTCCTACTACACGCTAATTTAGTCTCCAAGGCCACAAAGCAATATTAGTCGGGATTTTTTTCTGCCCTGAAGTAAGACATGGTCATGTTATTAGAAAAGACTCTAGCACCTGTTCAACCAACAAACAAAACGTGTATCAATATTTGGAACAAAGAGAAAAATCCAAGACAGACTGCAACCAAGTGCTGAAAAACATATATGAGATGGACACCAACTATTATAGGTGCTCAGAAAAGGGAAAGAGGCTGGGCCTAGCTTGGCCACTCTGTGCAGGGCTCCTGGGGGAAAGAAGCCTTGAGACAGACCCTAGAAGATTCAGACAGGCAGGCAGTGAGAAGAAACATAAACGGGACTCAGACAGGAGAAAAAAAGAGCTTTTTCATGAATAATGCCAGGTACTGAGCTAGACATAAGGATAAGAAGATGAATCAGACATCATCCCTGTCCTCAGGGGGCACAAAGGAGGTGGGTAAGGCAGAAATCTTTCCCTAGTACCAAATTAACATAATATCCACCAAAAAATTATTTTCAAGTAGCAATAAAAATGTCTGCCTTGATATAAGAGAAAGAACATAGGCTTTGAAGTTAGACCTCAGTTCCAATCGTGACTCCACCTTTTAGCAGCACTATGGCTGTGAGCAATTAACTTGGGTTTTTTTATTCTTAGTTTTGCCATTGATCAAAATGAGAGTCGTAATACCTACTTTCCCAAGTTGTAAAGATACAAAGATCCCCCCAAAATCATATGTTGAAATTCTAACCCCTAAAGGTGACTGTACTAGTAGGTCAGGGCTTTCGGGAAGTGCTAAAGTCATGAGGATAAAACCCTCATAAATGGGATTAGTACCTTATAAAAGAGGCTCCAGAGAGATCTCTAGCCCCTTCTGCCACATGAGGATACAATCCAGAATTTGTGACCCAGAAGAGGGCCCTCATCAACAATGCTGGCACCCTGATCTCAGACTTCCCAGCTCCAGAACAATGGGAATATAAACAAATTCCTCTTGTTTATAAACTACCTAGTCTGTGACATTTTGTTACAGCAGCCCAAAGGGACTAAGACACCCACCGATTGCTCTATTGTTTTCAACAATGCCCTGGGGTGTCAAATGCTCCACATTCTGATCCAATCAAATTTAGGCAGAGGTAGTTTTTGAGGCTTTGATGCTTGTTCTGACGTCAGGAAGGCTCATCTTAATAGCTCTCTCCCTGCCTCGCAGGTAAACAAGCTGGCCTGTGGTTTAGCTTGTTGCTGTCATATAGCTATTGGCCTCCTCTTGTTTACCACCAAAATCTCCATTGTTTTCAAGAGTGTCTTTAAGCTTAAACTTCCCCCACACTCTATTTCAAATAAAGTCAGTTTCTTTGGGGAGAGCTTTGTACTCGCTAGTTTTATGGAATGTCTCTCTCCTTGAGCAAAATCTCTGAGTCAAATCGGCAGAAGCCTCTGGTCCTCTTAGCATGCCTCTTCCAACGTCAAAACTCTGCCCTACAAGGGAGCTGGATCCAGCAAAGGCAATCAGGGCTTGGTATTCTTAGACTCCTACCCCTGCGTTAAAGATTCTATCCTGGAACTTCCTAGGTGGCACAGTGGTTAAGAATCCGCCTGACAGCCCGTGCTCCACAACAAGAGAAGCCACTGCTATGAGCCCGTGCACCACAATGAAGAGTACCTCCTGCTCACCGTAACTAGAGAAAGCCTGTGTGCAGCAATGAAGACCCAACACAGTCAATAAACAAATAAATAAATAAGTTTATTTATTAAAAAAAAAAGATTCTATCCTATGAATGAGGGCTGGGTGGGAAAGTAGACCTCAACCTCTCAGCCACACTCACAAAGAACTGAACCTCTGCAACTTAGAGCTGGAGAAGATAAGAAATGTTGACAGCATGCCCCTCCTGGTGAGATACTGCATCCCTTAATTGGGAGCTGAGGGGAGAGGGAGCCCTGTCTTCTTGGCCCTGACCCACCTAGAGTTGAGCTTCCTTTACATTGAGCTGAGAGGGAGAAGATCATGGCTCAAGCACTACATACTCACTGTTCTTACCAAGATTTAGTAGATTTCTTTTAATAAATGTCTTTTTCATTTGCTATATGCCCTTAGTACAACTTCCAGAGACTTTGAAATGTTATTTATTCATGTTTTTAAATTTTCACCAGTTACAAATATTTCACTGGGGAATGGGTCCACAAAGCTCTCCACTGGCATTCCAGCAGTGGATTTCCAATTAGGCATTGTTTTTTAACATAATGAAATATTATTTTATTGTAAGCATTAAAACACTTCTAAAATTTTATTTTGCAATTTGCAATTTAGTTGTCAATTAATTTTTTTAGGGTGCAAATATTTTTAGTCCATAAGCCCTAGGTACAGTGTCTAGAGAGCCTTAAAAGATCCAGTTAATTCACTTTTAGGGTAGGTGAAGTCACTACTCCAGTGTGTCTAGTTGTCCCCAAGGACATACTCCCATCTGAGCAACAGATACTCTACTCTTGCTAGACCCTCCTTTCAGCACCAACAGCTGAGACATAATCTGAGGCATTTCAGCCACTACTCCACTCTAGAATAACAAGTTGTGGGCTGAATTTCTCAGTGTAGTATTCTTCTGGTTGCCTATTATCAATGTCAGTAGTGTCCTAAAAGTAGTGACCTGGGTTACAAATCAAAATCCTACAGTTTTTGTCACCAAAACCGCCACCAGTCCAACCTCCAATTACATAAGGATATCTCAAAGGATATTCCCTTCTGCTTCACAGTTGAACTGGGCATGGCCAAATATAAGACTGTTTTAGAACAATGATAAAGTGAGGTCAAAATAATTACTTCTAATATGAGATGGCAAGGTGGACAGTGACCTGTACTGGAAATGTGAAACCTGCATGGGGCATTACTGACACTGACCAGCTGGATGACTAAGGGTTTCCACTGATAGAAGCCCCATGTGCGCCATATGTGCTCTGTCTATCAAAATCCTAGAGCAATCTGAGATGCCTTAAGAGAAGGTTCATAACTACTTAGGTAGCACCTCTGCATATAAACAGAAGCACAGCAAAAAGTTGCAGAGAGGATTCAAGAAATGAAAGGGATGGGGTGTGGAAAATCATACAACTCTTTTCTGATTTTGAAATTCTGGAATTGAACCAAGGTGACTCCATAGTCCAGAGTAAAGGCGAAAGGATGGTCCTATTTGTGTCTGGGCATGGGCAAAAACACATCTGGACCCTGTTCACATGTGAACTGCATATTTTACAAGGGTCTCTGACAAACTAACAAAATCCAAAGAAGGAGGTCCCCACAGAGAACTACATCATAAGAAGAGCTCTTGAAGGACTTCATGTTTACCTGAAAAATGGGGTTTAGGAGACAAAAGAGTTATCCACAGATACTTCAGAGCTGTTCTTAAAAGTGTAAAAATTGCCTGGCATTTCTCAGTACTCAAGGTCCAGTCCAAGGCACAACAAATCACTCATTTATTCAGCAAACATTTATTCTGTACCTCCTTAGAGGAGGCCCTGTGCTAGGTAACTGGCTAGGCCACATGGATAAGTAATGAAGAGTCTAGGAGCAGAGATAAGACAAGTAAATGAATAACCAACTAACCACAATACAAGGGAGCGTATGAGAGGTGTTATGTGAGTAGAACAAAACCCGCTTCAAATTGAAAAGCAGGAGTCATTATGTCCTGATGGCAGGATCAGAGAGGCACCTGGAGAAGGAGGCATTGAATCGGGCTTAAATGGTATATACTACTTGTGTGAGGAAAAACATACTAGAGGGTCATTCCAGGTGGGGGGAATGCAGAAGCAAAAGTTTAGAAGTGAGAACAGAGTACGAAAATATAGTAGAACAAGGCTGAAGAACGGAAGTACCCGAGTTGACCAACCATAAGTGTAGAAATATCAAGTATTGGGGAATAAGACTGGAAGTGTGCCAAACAGTAAAGAGCTTGTACTCCAGGTTACAGACAATGACTATGTAAGGGTTATCATTAAAGGTTCTGGAACACACAAGTGCTGTGTGTGTGTCGTTTTGTTGTTGTTTTATTCCTAGTATAGGCTAGAGGCAAATACAGGAGAGGCAGGAAGCCTGCACAATGGTTGGTCAGGAGGAAGTGACATTCTGAAGCAGGTCACAGGCAGGTAGCAGAGGGAATAGACAGAGGAAAGAAACCCGTGAGATATTTCAGAAACTGAATCATCGTGCCCCAGACCTGAACTGTCAAATCTAAAGGACCGTGGAAAGAGCAGAACCCCCACTGGAGGAGGAACTGGCTGAGCGAATATTGAAAGTACAGTGTTGTTGCCCAGGTGAGTGGCTAGACAGGACCAGGGGGATGTATTAACCCATATCTTGCTCCAAGCACTTCTCAATCCTTCCCCAACTCATGATCACACCCCTTAGAGGCTGCTCACCAAGGAAACGCCTGAAAAGAACAGTCAAATGCAGAGCCAATCCTATACTTCAAAAAACAGACTCATAGAAAAATAGATTAGATTTGTGGTTACCAGAGGAAGAGGGTAGGGGGAAAGAGGAATTGGATGAAGGCAGTCAAAACGTACAAACTTCCAGCTGTAAGGTAATAAGTACTAGGGATATGTGTAACATGATAAATATAATTAACGCTGCTGTACGTTATATATGAAAGCTGTTAAGAGAATAAGTTCTGAGTTCTCATCACAAGGAAAAAACTTTTTTTCTATTTCTTTAATGTTGTATCTCTTTGCAATGACAGATGTTCACTAAAATTATTGTGGTAATAATTTCATGATGCGTGTAAGTCAGACTATTACACTGTACATCTCAAACTTATACAGTGCTTGCTGTATGTCAATTAGATATCAATAAAACTGCAAGAAAAAAACAACAACAACAGAGTCAATCCACTCTATCAGAAGCTCCACTAGCTACTCAGTGCAGCTCTCCATGAAGGCAGGGGCTGCTACAGGGTTAGAGACCTCCTCAGTGAGATCCCCAACAGAGTATCTGAAGCGTGCCTTCTGGTTCCGAGCCTGCCACTCGTTAACCTCTTGAAACCTTAAAAGATGAACCACCTAAGTCTCAATTCCTTCATCGTAAGATGGTGGTGCTAATGTATACCCCACCCACTTCACAGGTTTCTGAGATTACACAGGAGGAGACAGAAGGCCGTAAAGCACACAAATGCCAAGGGTCATTAGAAGTTCTCTGAGGACAGAAACTACAGCAAATTGATGTTTGTATCCTGCATGGAGTTGACTATGAAAAGAGGAAGGAAGCAAGGTGGACAAGAAAATACCATAGTCTGGGCCCCATGGGCAGCCCAGTGTCAGCCAAGGAATATTGCCTACCAGATCTTCAAGAAGATCCTACATCCACAGAAACAGGAGAGATCTTAATAATCATCCAAGTCTACCTCCTCGTTTACCAGTTAGGAAGCTTCCCCCTGAGAGAGGCCCAGTGATCTGCCCAAGATCTTCAGTGGCAGAGGGCCCAGGAATAGAACCAATAACACATTCACAGGTGTTTTCACCCACATTATCTTACAGACTTTGAGCTGGGTGAGGAAGGATTTTAAAATTCCCATTTTTCATCCCGAGGTTGAATGATTTGTCCAGGGCAGGATTCAAATCCAAACGGTCACACACCCAGTCCACTGGTCTTTCCTGCACAATTTCTTGCACGTGTTGGTATTTAGCCCAATCATCTCAGCATTCAATATATTTCAAACTCCAAGTTCTGTTTTATTTTATCCTGCCTTCAGCAGTATTTCACATTCAACCTTCCCTGGTAGGGTTATACTGACCTTTTGTATTAAACAAAAACCAATTCAAGGGCCTCCCTGGTGGCGCAGTGGTTAAGAATCAGCCTGCCAATACAGGGGACACAGGTTCGATTCCTGGGCCAGGAAGATCCCACATGCCATGGAGCAACTAAGCCTGTGCACGACAACTACTGAGCCTGCACGCCAGAGCCCACGAGCCACAACTACTGAGCCCACGCACCGCAGCTACTGAAGCCTGTGAGCCTAGAGCCTGTGCTGCTCAACAAGAGAAGCCACTGCAATGAGAGCCCCGTGCACCACAAGCACCACAAGGAAGAGTAGCTCCCGCTCGCCACTAGAGAAAGCCCATGCGCAGAACAAAGACCCAATACAGCCAAAAAGTAAATAAATAAATAAATAATAAAATAAATCTTTAAAAAAAAAACAAAACCCCAGTTCAGTGGCCACATTTGGCACCAGAAACATCTTTTAAAACTGAATGAGGATCTCAAGATGGCGGCGAAGTAGAGAGACGTGGAGTGCATCTCTCTCCACAGTTGCATTGGGAATGCACGGAAGGACGCAGTCATTCCCACAGAGAACCAGCTGAACACCAGCAGACGGCCTCGGACCCTGGAAAGGACAGCGGGGAGCCCGACATAGCCGGTAGGGAGGCATCTACGAGGGCTCAAAGAGGGTGAAGCGGCGGAGCTGTGGCAGACGGGAGGGAGTGAGAAACATACGGACGGTCCGCAGCGCAGCTCAGCGTTCCCGGACCGAGACATCGATCCACGGCTGAACAGAGGGTCCAGGAGCGGGAGCGTGGGAACCGGAGAGCTGGTTCAGGGGGAGAAACATTGTTGCTGGTAGGGTCACGGACCGAGAGCACAGAAGGGAAGAGGTCCGCGGAGAGCAGTGCCCGTCCCTGAGAGCTGCCCGGCCATGATGGCGGCTGGAGGCTGCAGGCTCCCGGGCGGGGGGGAGGAGCCGCGCGCATAGCCTCTCCCTCTCTTTCGGCGCCTCTGCAACAGGCAGTGGAGAGACGCCCTGCGGGCCACCTAAGGCACTCAGGGATAACAAGCACCCTCAGGCACTCGGGCGGGGCTAGATTAAAACTCCTTGCAACGCCAGCAGCAGGGAGGCTGCCGAGAGGAAAAAAAAAAAAAAAAAAAAAACAGCATCAAAAAGAAAAAACCCCGAGAGAGGCCCAACTCTAAGACTTTCGGTGTACGCCTGAGCCACCAGCGCCCTCTGCAACAGGCACCTCCAAGCCTGACTGAAACAACAGTGCGCCACTGCTCACTCACTCCCAGGAGAAGGAGCCACTATTGCACCCTCTCCCTCCCCACACACCGAGGCTTACAGAACAATAAAGGAACCTCTGCTGGTCACAGAATAACGCAAAAAAAAAAAAACCCAAGGCAAGGAGAAGGACACTTACAGCTGAGACGCTAAGGAAACAGAAATAGTAGTATCAATACCTATTGAACTGGTCCATTCTGGGATCAGTTCTGGATTTTTTTTTTTTTTCTTTCTTTCTCTCTCTTTTTTTTTTTTTTTTTTTTTTGATTTATTAAATACGATCTTAGCCCTAAGGGATCTACAAGTTTTATAACATAATTTTTTAAGGATATTTTGTATTCTTTTTTTTTTTTTTTTTTTTTTTTTTGCCTTTTTATATACTTCTATATCTAGCTAAGTTTTTGGTAGTACGGACAAAATATCTTTCATACTTTCCTTTCATCCCTTTCTTTTATACACTTCTATTCCTTTCTTTTTCTTTGCATATTTCCAACCACATTACGCTCTTCTGTTCCCCTTTCTTCCAGCCATTTTAAGTGTATTTTATCTTAACATACTTATAAGCAACACTATCGGGCTGCTCAGACTCCTTGCTCTATTCTCCAGATGATGCACTGCCTTGGTATTAATATTAGGCTTTTGTCTTTATCTTAGTTCTTAGTACAGTTGTCTAATTACATTCTGAGAATCTCCATTCTCTCTGGTGGTACTCCAGCTCATTCCTATATTTGATCCTAGCTTACAAAATCTCCCTGGATTGATGCTTGTATGTGTAGGGTGTTATTTGTTGTTTGTTTGCTTTTGCTTTTGTCTCTGATTTATTCTGTTTCAGTTGTCAATTTCTGCTGGGTTTCTCTTTGAATATCTGATAGCACACTGGGGTTCTGTCAGGTCTTTCTAGAGCCTTATGTCCTAACGGATTCAATAATTGTGTGTCTTATACATGTATGTGTTTCCTAGACTGAATACTCGTCTAATCCAATACTTGGACATTAGTCTGAGGCTTGGACAGTCTTCTATAAACACCTCTATCACCAGGACAAGCAACCCCAAAAGCCTGGACAACCATGAGGAAACAAACAAACACCATGCAGGCAAAGGAGCAGGAAAAAAACCCACAAGACCAAATAAATGAGGAGGAAATAGGAAAAATGCCTGAAAAAGAATTTAGAGTAATGATAGTAAAAATGATACAAAATCTTGATAACAAAATAGAGAAAGTACAAGAAACAGTTCATAAGAACTCAGAAAAACAAACAGCAATGGATAACAAAATAACTGAAATTAAAAATACTCTAGATGCTATAACCAGCAGAATGACTGAGGCAGAAGAACGAATAAGTGAGTTGGAAGATAGAATGGGAGAAATAAATGCCACAGAGCAGGAAAAAGATAAAAAAATAAAAAGACTAGAAGACAGCTTCAGAGACCTCAGTGATAACCTTAAACGTACCAACATTCGAATTATAGGCATCCCAGAAGAAGAAGAAAAAAAGAAAGGGTCTGAGAAAATATTTGAAGAGGTTCTAGTGGAAAACTTCCCCAACATGGGAAAGGAAATAATTCACCAAGTCCAAGAAGCACAGAGAGTCCCATACGGAATAAACCCAAGGAGAAATACACCAAGACACATATTAATCAAACTAACAACAATTCAACACAAAGAAAAAATATTAAAAGCAGCAAGAGAAAAGCAACAAACAACATATAAGGGAAAACCCATCAGGATAACAGCTGACCTTTCTACAGAAACTCTGCAGGCCAGAAGGGAATGGCAGGATATACTGAAAGTCCTGAAAGAGAGAAACCTACAGCCAAGAATACTCTACCCAGCAAGAATCTCATTCAGATTTGAGGGAGAAATCAAAAGCTTTCCAGACAAGCAAAAGTTAAGAGAATTCAGCACCACCACACCAGCCTTACAACAAGTGCTAAAGGAACTTCTCTAAGTAGGAAACACAAGAAAAGGAAAACACCTACAAATACAAACCCAAAACAATTAAGAAAATGGTAATTGGAACACACGTGTCAATAATCACCTTAAATGTCAATGGATTAAATGCTCCAACCAAAAGACACAGACTGGCTGAATGGATACAAAAACAAGACCCTTCTATATGCTGCCTACAAGAAACCCACTTCAGACCAAGGGATACATATAGACTGAAAGTGAAGGGATGGAAAAAGATATTCCATGCAAATGGAAGTCAAAAGAAAGCTGGAGTAGCAATACTCATATCAGACAAATTAGACTTGAAAGTAAAGACTATTAAAAGAGACAAGGAAGGGCACTACATAATGATCAAGGGATCCATCCAAGAAGAACATATCACAATGGTAAATATCTATGCCCCCAATATAGGAGCACCTCAATACATAAGGCAAATGCTAACAGCTATAAAAGGGGACATCAACAGTAACACAATTATAGTGGGAGACTTGAACACCCCACTTACATCAATGGACAGATCATCCAAACAGAAAATAAATAAAGACACACAAGCTTTAAATGACACATTAGACCATCTCGACTTAATTGATATTTATAGGTCATTCCATCCAAAAACGACAGACTACACTTTCTTCTCAAGTGCACACGGAACATTTTCCAGGATAGATCACATCTTGGGTCACAAATCAAACCTCAGCAAATTCAAGAAAATTGAAATCATATCAAGCATCTTCTCAGACCACAACACCATGAGACTAGATATCAATTACAGGAAAAAAACTGCAAAAAATACAAACACATGGAGGCTAAACAATTCACTCTTAAACAACCAAGGAATCACTACACAAATCAAAGAGGAAATCAAAAAATATCTAGAAACAAATGACAATGAAAACACAACAACCCAAAACCTATGGGATGCAGCAAAAGCAGTTCTAAGAGGGAAGTTTATAGCAATACAGTCCTACCTTAAGAAACAAGAAAATGATCGAATAAACAACCTAACCTTACACCTCAAACAACTAGAGAAAGAAGAACAAAGAAACCCCAAAGTGAGCAGAAGGAAAGAAATCATAAAGATCAGAGCAGAAATAAATGAAAAAGAAAGGAAAGAAACCATAAGAAAAATAAATAAAACTAAAAGCTGGTTCTTTGAGAAGATTAACAAAATTGATAAACCATTAGCCAGACTCATCAAGAAAAAAAGGGAGAAGATGCAAATCAACAGAATTAGAAATGAAAAAGGAGAAGTCACAACGGACACCTCAGAAATACAAAAGATCATGAGAGACTACTACAAGCAACTATATGCCAATCAATTGGATAACCTGGAAGAAATGGATACATTCTTAGAAAAATACAATCTTCCAAGACTGAACCAGGAAGAAATAGAAACCATGAACAGACCAATCACAAGTACAGAAATTGAGGCAATGATTAAAAATCTCCCAACACACAAAAGCCCAGGACCAGATGGATTCACAGGCGAATTCTATCAAACATTTCGAGAAGAGTTAACACCTATCCTTCTCAAACTCTTCCAAAATATTGCAGAAGGCGGAGCACTCCCAAACTCATTCTACGAGGCTACCATCACCCTGATACCAAAACCAGGCAAAGATGCCACAAAAAAAGAAAACTACAGACCAATATCACTGATGAATATAGATGCAAAAATCCTCAACAAAATACTAGCTAACAGACTGCAACAGCACATTAAAAAAATCATACGCCACGATCAAGTGGGGTTTATCCCTGGGATGCAAGGATTCTTCAATATACGCAAATCAATCAACGTGATACATCATATCAACAAATTGAAGGATAAAAACCATATGATCATTTCAATAGATGCAGAAAAAGCTTTTGACAAAGTTCAACATCCATTTATGATAAAAGCTCTCCAGAAAATGGGCACAGAAGGAAATTACCTCAACATCATAAAAGCCATATATGACAAACCAAAAGCCAACATTGTTCTCAATGGAGAAAAACTGGAAGAATTCCCTCTAAGAACAGGAACAAGACAAGGGTGTCCACTCTCACCACTGTTATTCAACATAGTTTTGGAAGTGTTAGCCACAGCAATCAGAGAAGAAAAAGAAATTAAAGGAATCCAAATTGGAAAAGAAGAAGTAAAATTGTCACTCTTTGCAGATGACATGATATTATATATAGAAAACCCTAAAGACTCTACCAGAAAACTGCTAGCACTCATTGATGAGTTTAGTAAAGTAGCAGGATACAAAATTAATGCACAGAAATCTCTTGCATTCCTATACACGAACAACGGAAGAGCAGAAAGAGAAATTAAGGAAACTCTCCCATTCACCATTGCAACAAAAACAATAAAATACCTAGGAATAAACCTGCCTAAGGAGGCAAAAGATCTGTATGCAGAAAACTTTAAGACATTGATGAAAGAAATCAAAGATGACACAAACAGATGGAGGGACATACCATGTTCCTGGATTGGAAGAATCAACATCGTGAAAATGACTGTACTACCCAAAGCAATTTACAGATTGAATGCAATCCCGATCAAATTACCAATGGCATTTTTCACAGAACTAGAGCAAGAAATCTTACGATTTGTATGGAAACGCAAAAGACCCCGAATAGCCTAAGCAATCTTGAGAAGGAAAAATGGAGTTGGTGGAATCAGGCTTCCTGACTTCAAACTATACTACAAGGCCATAGTGATCAAGACAGTATGGTACTGGCACAAAAATAGAAAGGAAGATCAATGGAATAGAATAGAGAACTCAGAAGTAAGCCCAAACACATATGGGCACCTTATCTTTGACAAAGGAGGCACGAGTATACAATGGAAAAAAGACAGCCTCTTCAATAAGTGGTGCTGGGAAAATTGGACAGCAACATGTAAAAGAATGAAATTAGAACACTCCCTAACACCATACACAAAAATAAACTCCAAATGGATTAAAGACCTACATGTAAGGCCAGACACTATCAAACTCCTAGAGGAAAACATAGGCAGAACACTCTTTGACATACATCAAAGCAACATCCTTTTTGACCCACCTCCTAGAATCATGGAAATAAAATCAAGAATAAACGAATGGGACCTCATGAAACTTAAAAGCTTTTGCACAGCAAAAGAAACCATAAACAAGACTAAAAGGCAACCCTCAGAATGGGAAAAAATAATTGCCTATGAAACAACGGACAAAGGATTAACCTCCAAAATATACAAGCAGCTCATGCAGCTTCATACCAAAAAAGCAAATAACCCAATCCACAAATGGGCAGAAGACCTAAATAGACATTTCTCCAAAGAAGACATACACATGGCCAACAAACACATGAAAAGATGCTCAACATCACTCATCATCAGAGAAATGCAAGTCAAAGCCACAATGAGGTATCACCTCACACCAATCAGAATGGCCATCATCACAAAGTCTGGAAACAACAAATGTTGGAGAGGGTGTGGAGAAAAGGGAACTCTCCTGCACTGTTGGTGGGACTGTAAGTTGGTACAGCCACTATGGAAAACAATTTGGAGGTTCCTTAAAAAACTACAAATAGAACTACCATATGATCCAGTCATCCCACTCCTGGGCATATACCCAAAGAAAACCATAATCCCAAAAGAAACTTGTACCATAATGTTTATTGCAGCACTCTTTACAATAGCCAGGACATGGAAGCAACCTAAATGCCCATCAACAAATAAATGGAGAGTGCCCCTGCCTCCTCGGTGAGCCACAGCTGCCCCCCCACCTCTGCAGGCAACCCTCCAACACCAGCAGAATATTAGAAAGTCCAGGAGAGAAAAAGATGGCGGCGAAGTAGAGAGACGTGGAGTGCATCCCTCTCCACAGATGCATTGGGAATGCACGGAAGGACGCAGTCATTCCCACAGAGAACCAGCTGAACACCAGCAGACGGCCTCGGACACCGGAAAGGGCTGCGGAGAACCTGACATAGCCGACTGAATATTCGTCTAATCCAATACTTGGACATTAGTCTGAGGCTTGGACAGTCTTCTATAAACACCTCTATCACCAGGACAAGCAACCCCAAAAGCCTGGACAACCATGAGGAAACAAACAAACACCATGCAGGCAAAGGAGCAGGAAAAAAACCCACAAGACCAAATAAATGAGGAGGAAATAGGAAAAATGCCTGAAAAAGAATTTAGAGTAATGATAGTAAAAATGATACAAAATCTCGATAACAAATTAGAGAAAGTACAAGAAACAGTTCATAAGAACTCAGAAAAACAAACAGCAATGGATAACAAAATAACTGAAATTAAAAATACTCTAGATGCTATAACCAGCAGAATGACTGAGGCAGAAGAACGAATAAGTGAGTTGGAAGATAGAATGGAAGAAATAAATGCCACAGAGCAGGAAAAAGATAAAAAAATAAAAAGACTAGAAGACAGCCTCAGAGACCTCAGTGATAACCTTAAACGTACCAACATTCGAATTATAGGCATCCCAGAAGAAGAAGAAAACAAGAAAGGGTCTGAGAAAATATTTGAAGAGGTTCTAGTGGAAAACTTCCCCAACATGGGAAAGGAAATAATTCACCAAGTCCAAGAAGCACAGAGAGTCCCATACGGAATAAACCCAAGGAGAAATACACCAAGACACATATTAATCAAACTAATGACAATTCAACACAAAGAAAAAATATTAAAAGCAGCAAGAGAAAAGCAACAAACAACATATAAGGGAAAACCCATCAGGATAACAGCTGACCTTTCTACAGAAACTCTGCAGGCCAGAAGGGAATGGCAGGATATACTGAAAGTCCTGAAAGAGAGAAACCTACAGCCAAGAATACTCTACCCAGCAAGAATCTCATTCAGATTTGAGGGAGAAATCAAAAGCTTTCCAGACAAGCAAAAGTTAAGAGAATTCAGCACCACCACACCAGCCTTACAACAAGTGCTAAAGGAACTTCTCTAAGTAGGAAACACAAGAAAAGGAAAACACCTACAAATACAAGCCCAAAACAATTAAGAAAATGGTAATTGGAACACACATGTCAATAATCACTTTAAATGTAAATGGATTAAATGCTCCAACCAAAAGACACAGACTGGCTGAATGGATACAAAAACAAGACCCTTCTATATGCTGCCTACAAGAAACCCACTTCAGACCAAGGGATGCATATAGACTGAAAGTGAAGGGATGGAAAAAGATATTCCATGCAAATGGAAGTCAAAAGAAAGCTGGAGTAGCAATACTCATATCAGACAAATTAGACTTGAAAGTAAAGACTATTAAAAGAGACAAGGAAGGGCACTACATAATGATCAAGGGATCCATCCAAGAAGAACATATCACAATGGTAAATATCTATGCCCCCAATATAGGAGCACCTCAATACATAAGGCAAATGCTAACAGCTATAAAAGGGGACATCGACAGTAACACAATTATAGTGGGAGACTTGAACACCCCACTTACATCAATGGACAGATCATCCAAACAGAAAATAAATAAAGACACACAAGCTTTAAATGACACATTAGACCATCTCGACTTAATTGATATTTATAGGTCATTCCATCCAAAAACGACAGACTACACTTTCTTCTCAAGTGCACACGGAACATTTTCCAGGATAGATCACATCTTGGGTCACAAATCAAACCTCAGCAAATTCAAGAAAATTGAAATCATATCAAGCATCTTCTCAGACCACAACACCATGAGACTAGATATCAATTACAGGAAAAAAACTGCAAAAAATACAAACACATGGAGGCTAAACAATTCACTCTTAAACAACCAAGGAATCACTACACAAATCAAAGAGGAAATCAAAAAATATCTAGAAACAAATGACAATGAAAACACAACAACCCAAAACCTATGGGATGCAGCAAAAGCAGTTCTAAGAGGGAAGTTTATAGCAATACAGTCCTACCTTAAGAAACAAGAAAATGATCGAATAAACAACCTAACCTTACACCTCAAACAACTAGAGAAAGAAGAACAAAGAAACCCCAAAGTGAGCAGAAGGAAAGAAATCATAAAGATCAGAGCAGAAATAAATGAAAAAGAAAGGAAAGAAACCATAAGAAAAATAAATAAAACTAAAAGCTGGTTCTTTGAGAAGATTAACAAAATTGATAAACCATTAGCCAGACTCATCAAGAAAAAAAGGGAGAAGATGCAAATCAACAGAATTAGAAATGAAAAAGGAGAAGTCACAACGGACACCTCAGAAATACAAAAGATCATGAGAGACTACTACAAGCAACTATATGCCAATCAATTGGATAACCTGGAAGAAATGGATACATTCTTAGAAAAATACAATCTTCCAAGACTGAACCAGGAAGAAATAGAAACCATGAACAGACCAATCACAAGTACAGAAATTGAGGCAATGATTAAAAATCTCCCAACACACAAAAGCCCAGGACCAGATGGATTCACAGGCGAATTCTATCAAACATTTCGAGAAGAGTTAACACCTATCCTTCTCAAACTCTTCCAAAATATTGCAGAAGGCGGAGCACTCCCAAACTCATTCTACGAGGCTACCATCACCCTGATACCAAAACCAGGCAAAGATGCCACAAAAAAAGAAAACTACAGACCAATATCACTGATGAATATAGATGCAAAAATCCTCAACAAAATACTAGCTAACAGACTGCAACAGCACATTAAAAAAATCATACGCCACGATCAAGTGGGGTTTATCCCTGGGATGCAAGGATTCTTCAATATACGCAAATCAATCAACGTGATACATCATATCAACAAATTGAAGGATAAAAACCATATGATCATTTCAATAGATGCAGAAAAAGCTTTTGACAAAGTTCAACATCCATTTATGATAAAAGCTCTCCAGAAAATGGGCACAGAAGGAAATTACCTCAACATCATAAAAGCCATATATGACAAACCAAAAGCCAACATTGTTCTCAATGGAGAAAAACTGGAAGAATTCCCTCTAAGAACAGGAACAAGACAAGGGTGTCCACTCTCACCACTGTTATTCAACATAGTTTTGGAAGTGTTAGCCACAGCAATCAGAGAAGAAAAAGAAATTAAAGGAATCCAAATTGGAAAAGAAGAAGTAAAATTGTCACTCTTTGCAGATGACATGATATTATATATAGAAAACCCTAAAGACTCTACCAGAAAACTGCTAGCACTCATTGATGAGTTTAGTAAAGTAGCAGGATACAAAATTAATGCACAGAAATCTCTTGCATTCCTATACACGAACAACGGAAGAGCAGAAAGAGAAATTAAGGAAACTCTCCCATTCACCATTGCAACAAAAACAATAAAATACCTAGGAATAAACCTGCCTAAGGAGGCAAAAGATCTGTATGCAGAAAACTTTAAGACATTGATGAAAGAAATCAAAGATGACACAAACAGATGGAGGGACATACCATGTTCCTGGATTGGAAGAATCAACATCGTGAAAATGACTGTACTACCCAAAGCAATTTACAGATTGAATGCAATCCCGATCAAATTACCAATGGCATTTTTCACAGAACTAGAGCAAGAAATCTTACGATTTGTATGGAAACGCAAAAGACCCCGAATAGCCTAAGCAATCTTGAGAAGGAAAAATGGAGTTGGTGGAATCAGGCTTCCTGACTTCAAACTATACTACAAGGCCATAGTGATCAAGACAGTATGGTACTGGCACAAAAATAGAAAGGAAGATCAATGGAATAGAATAGAGAACTCAGAAGTAAGCCCAAACACATATGGGCACCTTATCTTTGACAAAGGAGGCACGAGTATACAATGGAAAAAAGACAGCCTCTTCAATAAGTGGTGCTGGGAAAATTGGACAGCAACATGTAAAAGAATGAAATTAGAACACTCCCTAACACCATACACAAAAATAAACTCCAAATGGATTAAAGACCTACATGTAAGGCCAGACACTATCAAACTCCTAGAGGAAAACATAGGCAGAACACTCTTTGACATACATCAAAGCAACATCCTTTTTGACCCACCTCCTAGAATCATGGAAATAAAATCAAGAATAAACGAATGGGACCTCATGAAACTTAAAAGCTTTTGCACAGCAAAAGAAACCATAAACAAGACTAAAAGGCAACCCTCAGAATGGGAAAAAATAATTGCCTATGAAACAACGGACAAAGGATTAACCTCCAAAATATACAAGCAGCTCATGCAGCTTCATACCAAAAAAGCAAATAACCCAATCCACAAATGGGCAGAAGACCTAAATAGACATTTCTCCAAAGAAGACATACACATGGCCAACAAACACATGAAAAGATGCTCAACATCACTAATCATCAGAGAAATGCAAGTCAAAGCCACAATGAGGTATCACCTCACACCAATCAGAATGGCCATCATCACAAAGTCTGGAAACAACAAATGTTGGAGAGGGTGTGGAGAAAAGGGAACTCTCCTGCACTGTTGGTGGGACTGTAAGTTGGTACAGCCACTATGGAAAACAATTTGGAGGTTCCTTAAAAAACTACAAATAGAACTACCATATGATCCAGTCATCCCACTCCTGGGCATATACCCAAAGAAAACCATAATCCCAAAAGAAACTTGTACCATAATGTTTATTGCAGCACTCTTTACAATAGCCAGGACATGGAAGCAACCTAAATGCCCATCAACAAATAAATGGAGAGTGCCCCTGCCTCCTCGGTGAGCCACAGCTGCCCCCCCACCTCTGCAGGCAACCCTCCAACACCAGCAGAATATTAGAAAGTCCAGGAGAGAAAAAGATGGCGGCGAAGTAGAGAGACGTGGAGTGCATCCCTCTCCACAGATGCATTGGGAATGCACGGAAGGACGCAGTCATTCCCACAGAGAACCAGCTGAACACCAGCAGACGGCCTCGGACACCGGAAAGGGCTGCGGAGAACCTGACATAGCCGACTGAATATTCGTCTAATCCAATACTTGGACATTAGTCTGAGGCTTGGACAGTCTTCTATAAACACCTCTATCACCAGGACAAGCAACCCCAAAAGCCTGGACAACCATGAGGAAACAAACAAACACCATGCAGGCAAAGGAGCAGGAAAAAAACCCACAAGACCAAATAAATGAGGAGGAAATAGGAAAAATGCCTGAAAAAGAATTTAGAGTAATGATAGTAAAAATGATACAAAATCTCGATAACAAATTAGAGAAAGTACAAGAAACAGTTCATAAGAACTCAGAAAAACAAACAGCAATGGATAACAAAATAACTGAAATTAAAAATACTCTAGATGCTATAACCAGCAGAATGACTGAGGCAGAAGAACGAATAAGTGAGTTGGAAGATAGAATGGAAGAAATAAATGCCACAGAGCAGGAAAAAGATAAAAAAATAAAAAGACTAGAAGACAGCCTCAGAGACCTCAGTGATAACCTTAAACGTACCAACATTCGAATTATAGGCATCCCAGAAGAAGAAGAAAACAAGAAAGGGTCTGAGAAAATATTTGAAGAGGTTCTAGTGGAAAACTTCCCCAACATGGGAAAGGAAATAATTCACCAAGTCCAAGAAGCACAGAGAGTCCCATACGGAATAAACCCAAGGAGAAATACACCAAGACACATATTAATCAAACTAATGACAATTCAACACAAAGAAAAAATATTAAAAGCAGCAAGAGAAAAGCAACAAACAACATATAAGGGAAAACCCATCAGGATAACAGCTGACCTTTCTACAGAAACTCTGCAGGCCAGAAGGGAATGGCAGGATATACTGAAAGTCCTGAAAGAGAGAAACCTACAGCCAAGAATACTCTACCCAGCAAGAATCTCATTCAGATTTGAGGGAGAAATCAAAAGCTTTCCAGACAAGCAAAAGTTAAGAGAATTCAGCACCACCACACCAGCCTTACAACAAGTGCTAAAGGAACTTCTCTAAGTAGGAAACACAAGAAAAGGAAAACACCTACAAATACAAGCCCAAAACAATTAAGAAAATGGTAATTGGAACACACATGTCAATAATCACTTTAAATGTAAATGGATTAAATGCTCCAACCAAAAGACACAGACTGGCTGAATGGATACAAAAACAAGACCCTTCTATATGCTGCCTACAAGAAACCCACTTCAGACCAAGGGATGCATATAGACTGAAAGTGAAGGGATGGAAAAAGATATTCCATGCAAATGGAAGTCAAAAGAAAGCTGGAGTAGCAATACTCATATCAGACAAATTAGACTTGAAAGTAAAGACTATTAAAAGAGACAAGGAAGGGCACTACATAATGATCAAGGGATCCATCCAAGAAGAACATATCACAATGGTAAATATCTATGCCCCCAATATAGGAGCACCTCAATACATAAGGCAAATGCTAACAGCTATAAAAGGGGACATCGACAGTAACACAATTATAGTGGGAGACTTGAACACCCCACTTACATCAATGGACAGATCATCCAAACAGAAAATAAATAAAGACACACAAGCTTTAAATGACACATTAGACCATCTCGACTTAATTGATATTTATAGGTCATTCCATCCAAAAACGACAGACTACACTTTCTTCTCAAGTGCACACGGAACATTTTCCAGGATAGATCACATCTTGGGTCACAAATCAAACCTCAGCAAATTCAAGAAAATTGAAATCATATCAAGCATCTTCTCAGACCACAACACCATGAGACTAGATATCAATTACAGGAAAAAAACTGCAAAAAATACAAACACATGGAGGCTAAACAATTCACTCTTAAACAACCAAGGAATCACTACACAAATCAAAGAGGAAATCAAAAAATATCTAGAAACAAATGACAATGAAAACACAACAACCCAAAACCTATGGGATGCAGCAAAAGCAGTTCTAAGAGGGAAGTTTATAGCAATACAGTCCTACCTTAAGAAACAAGAAAATGATCGAATAAACAACCTAACCTTACACCTCAAACAACTAGAGAAAGAAGAACAAAGAAACCCCAAAGTGAGCAGAAGGAAAGAAATCATAAAGATCAGAGCAGAAATAAATGAAAAAGAAAGGAAAGAAACCATAAGAAAAATAAATAAAACTAAAAGCTGGTTCTTTGAGAAGATTAACAAAATTGATAAACCATTAGCCAGACTCATCAAGAAAAAAAGGGAGAAGATGCAAATCAACAGAATTAGAAATGAAAAAGGAGAAGTCACAACGGACACCTCAGAAATACAAAAGATCATGAGAGACTACTACAAGCAACTATATGCCAATCAATTGGATAACCTGGAAGAAATGGATACATTCTTAGAAAAATACAATCTTCCAAGACTGAACCAGGAAGAAATAGAAACCATGAACAGACCAATCACAAGTACAGAAATTGAGGCAATGATTAAAAATCTCCCAACACACAAAAGCCCAGGACCAGATGGATTCACAGGCGAATTCTATCAAACATTTCGAGAAGAGTTAACACCTATCCTTCTCAAACTCTTCCAAAATATTGCAGAAGGCGGAGCACTCCCAAACTCATTCTACGAGGCTACCATCACCCTGATACCAAAACCAGGCAAAGATGCCACAAAAAAAGAAAACTACAGACCAATATCACTGATGAATATAGATGCAAAAATCCTCAACAAAATACTAGCTAACAGACTGCAACAGCACATTAAAAAAATCATACGCCACGATCAAGTGGGGTTTATCCCTGGGATGCAAGGATTCTTCAATATACGCAAATCAATCAACGTGATACATCATATCAACAAATTGAAGGATAAAAACCATATGATCATTTCAATAGATGCAGAAAAAGCTTTTGACAAAGTTCAACATCCATTTATGATAAAAGCTCTCCAGAAAATGGGCACAGAAGGAAATTACCTCAACATCATAAAAGCCATATATGACAAACCAAAAGCCAACATTGTTCTCAATGGAGAAAAACTGGAAGAATTCCCTCTAAGAACAGGAACAAGACAAGGGTGTCCACTCTCACCACTGTTATTCAACATAGTTTTGGAAGTGTTAGCCACAGCAATCAGAGAAGAAAAAGAAATTAAAGGAATCCAAATTGGAAAAGAAGAAGTAAAATTGTCACTCTTTGCAGATGACATGATATTATATATAGAAAACCCTAAAGACTCTACCAGAAAACTGCTAGCACTCATTGATGAGTTTAGTAAAGTAGCAGGATACAAAATTAATGCACAGAAATCTCTTGCATTCCTATACACGAACAACGGAAGAGCAGAAAGAGAAATTAAGGAAACTCTCCCATTCACCATTGCAACAAAAACAATAAAATACCTAGGAATAAACCTGCCTAAGGAGGCAAAAGATCTGTATGCAGAAAACTTTAAGACATTGATGAAAGAAATCAAAGATGACACAAACAGATGGAGGGACATACCATGTTCCTGGATTGGAAGAATCAACATCGTGAAAATGACTGTACTACCCAAAGCAATTTACAGATTGAATGCAATCCCGATCAAATTACCAATGGCATTTTTCACAGAACTAGAGCAAGAAATCTTACGATTTGTATGGAAACGCAAAAGACCCCGAATAGCCTAAGCAATCTTGAGAAGGAAAAATGGAGTTGGTGGAATCAGGCTTCCTGACTTCAAACTATACTACAAGGCCATAGTGATCAAGACAGTATGGTACTGGCACAAAAATAGAAAGGAAGATCAATGGAATAGAATAGAGAACTCAGAAGTAAGCCCAAACACATATGGGCACCTTATCTTTGACAAAGGAGGCACGAGTATACAATGGAAAAAAGACAGCCTCTTCAATAAGTGGTGCTGGGAAAATTGGACAGCAACATGTAAAAGAATGAAATTAGAACACTCCCTAACACCATACACAAAAATAAACTCCAAATGGATTAAAGACCTACATGTAAGGCCAGACACTATCAAACTCCTAGAGGAAAACATAGGCAGAACACTCTTTGACATACATCAAAGCAACATCCTTTTTGACCCACCTCCTAGAATCATGGAAATAAAATCAAGAATAAACGAATGGGACCTCATGAAACTTAAAAGCTTTTGCACAGCAAAAGAAACCATAAACAAGACTAAAAGGCAACCCTCAGAATGGGAAAAAATAATTGCCTATGAAACAACGGACAAAGGATTAACCTCCAAAATATACAAGCAGCTCATGCAGCTTCATACCAAAAAAGCAAATAACCCAATCCACAAATGGGCAGAAGACCTAAATAGACATTTCTCCAAAGAAGACATACACATGGCCAACAAACACATGAAAAGATGCTCAACATCACTAATCATCAGAGAAATGCAAGTCAAAGCCACAATGAGGTATCACCTCACACCAATCAGAATGGCCATCATCACAAAGTCTGGAAACAACAAATGTTGGAGAGGGTGTGGAGAAAAGGGAACTCTCCTGCACTGTTGGTGGGACTGTAAGTTGGTACAGCCACTATGGAAAACAATTTGGAGGTTCCTTAAAAAACTACAAATAGAACTACCATATGATCCAGTCATCCCACTCCTGGGCATATACCCAAAGAAAACCATAATCCCAAAAGAAACTTGTACCATAATGTTTATTGCAGCACTCTTTACAATAGCCAGGACATGGAAGCAACCTAAATGCCCATCAACAAATAAATGGAGAGTGCCCCTGCCTCCTCGGTGAGCCACAGCTGCCCCCCCACCTCTGCAGGCAACCCTCCAACACCAGCAGAATATTAGAAAGTCCAGGAGAGAAAAAGATGGCGGCGAAGTAGAGAGACGTGGAGTGCATCCCTCTCCACAGATGCATTGGGAATGCACGGAAGGACGCAGTCATTCCCACAGAGAACCAGCTGAACACCAGCAGACGGCCTCGGACACCGGAAAGGGCTGCGGAGAACCTGACATAGCCGACTGAATATTCGTCTAATCCAATACTTGGACATTAGTCTGAGGCTTGGACAGTCTTCTATAAACACCTCTATCACCAGGACAAGCAACCCCAAAAGCCTGGACAACCATGAGGAAACAAACAAACACCATGCAGGCAAAGGAGCAGGAAAAAAACCCACAAGACCAAATAAATGAGGAGGAAATAGGAAAAATGCCTGAAAAAGAATTTAGAGTAATGATAGTAAAAATGATACAAAATCTCGATAACAAATTAGAGAAAGTACAAGAAACAGTTCATAAGAACTCAGAAAAACAAACAGCAATGGATAACAAAATAACTGAAATTAAAAATACTCTAGATGCTATAACCAGCAGAATGACTGAGGCAGAAGAACGAATAAGTGAGTTGGAAGATAGAATGGAAGAAATAAATGCCACAGAGCAGGAAAAAGATAAAAAAATAAAAAGACTAGAAGACAGCCTCAGAGACCTCAGTGATAACCTTAAACGTACCAACATTCGAATTATAGGCATCCCAGAAGAAGAAGAAAACAAGAAAGGGTCTGAGAAAATATTTGAAGAGGTTCTAGTGGAAAACTTCCCCAACATGGGAAAGGAAATAATTCACCAAGTCCAAGAAGCACAGAGAGTCCCATACGGAATAAACCCAAGGAGAAATACACCAAGACACATATTAATCAAACTAATGACAATTCAACACAAAGAAAAAATATTAAAAGCAGCAAGAGAAAAGCAACAAACAACATATAAGGGAAAACCCATCAGGATAACAGCTGACCTTTCTACAGAAACTCTGCAGGCCAGAAGGGAATGGCAGGATATACTGAAAGTCCTGAAAGAGAGAAACCTACAGCCAAGAATACTCTACCCAGCAAGAATCTCATTCAGATTTGAGGGAGAAATCAAAAGCTTTCCAGACAAGCAAAAGTTAAGAGAATTCAGCACCACCACACCAGCCTTACAACAAGTGCTAAAGGAACTTCTCTAAGTAGGAAACACAAGAAAAGGAAAACACCTACAAATACAAGCCCAAAACAATTAAGAAAATGGTCATTGGAACACACATGTCAATAATCACTTTAAATGTAAATGGATTAAATGCTCCAACCAAAAGACACAGACTGGCTGAATGGATACAAAAACAAGACCCTTCTATATGCTGCCTACAAGAAACCCACTTCAGACCAAGGGATGCATATAGACTGAAAGTGAAGGGATGGAAAAAGATATTCCATGCAAATGGAAGTCAAAAGAAAGCTGGAGTAGCAATACTCATATCAGACAAATTAGACTTGAAAGTAAAGACTATTAAAAGAGACAAGGAAGGGCACTACATAATGATCAAGGGATCCATCCAAGAAGAACATATCACAATGGTAAATATCTATGCCCCCAATATAGGAGCACCTCAATACATAAGGCAAATGCTAACAGCTATAAAAGGGGACATCGACAGTAACACAATTATAGTGGGAGACTTGAACACCCCACTTACATCAATGGACAGATCATCCAAACAGAAAATAAATAAAGACACACAAGCTTTAAATGACACATTAGACCATCTCGACTTAATTGATATTTATAGGTCATTCCATCCAAAAACGACAGACTACACTTTCTTCTCAAGTGCACACGGAACATTTTCCAGGATAGATCACATCTTGGGTCACAAATCAAACCTCAGCAAATTCAAGAAAATTGAAATCATATCAAGCATCTTCTCAGACCACAACACCATGAGACTAGATATCAATTACAGGAAAAAAACTGCAAAAAATACAAACACATGGAGGCTAAACAATTCACTCTTAAACAACCAAGGAATCACTACACAAATCAAAGAGGAAATCAAAAAATATCTAGAAACAAATGACAATGAAAACACAACAACCCAAAACCTATGGGATGCAGCAAAAGCAGTTCTAAGAGGGAAGTTTATAGCAATACAGTCCTACCTTAAGAAACAAGAAAATGATCGAATAAACAACCTAACCTTACACCTCAAACAACTAGAGAAAGAAGAACAAAGAAACCCCAAAGTGAGCAGAAGGAAAGAAATCATAAAGATCAGAGCAGAAATAAATGAAAAAGAAAGGAAAGAAACCATAAGAAAAATAAATAAAACTAAAAGCTGGTTCTTTGAGAAGATTAACAAAATTGATAAACCATTAGCCAGACTCATCAAGAAAAAAAGGGAGAAGATGCAAATCAACAGAATTAGAAATGAAAAAGGAGAAGTCACAACGGACACCTCAGAAATACAAAAGATCATGAGAGACTACTACAAGCAACTATATGCCAATCAATTGGATAACCTGGAAGAAATGGATACATTCTTAGAAAAATACAATCTTCCAAGACTGAACCAGGAAGAAATAGAAACCATGAACAGACCAATCACAAGTACAGAAATTGAGGCAATGATTAAAAATCTCCCAACACACAAAAGCCCAGGACCAGATGGATTCACAGGCGAATTCTATCAAACATTTCGAGAAGAGTTAACACCTATCCTTCTCAAACTCTTCCAAAATATTGCAGAAGGCGGAGCACTCCCAAACTCATTCTACGAGGCTACCATCACCCTGATACCAAAACCAGGCAAAGATGCCACAAAAAAAGAAAACTACAGACCAATATCACTGATGAATATAGATGCAAAAATCCTCAACAAAATACTAGCTAACAGACTGCAACAGCACATTAAAAAAATCATACGCCACGATCAAGTGGGGTTTATCCCTGGGATGCAAGGATTCTTCAATATACGCAAATCAATCAACGTGATACATCATATCAACAAATTGAAGGATAAAAACCATATGATCATTTCAATAGATGCAGAAAAAGCTTTTGACAAAGTTCAACATCCATTTATGATAAAAGCTCTCCAGAAAATGGGCACAGAAGGAAATTACCTCAACATCATAAAAGCCATATATGACAAACCAAAAGCCAACATTGTTCTCAATGGAGAAAAACTGGAAGAATTCCCTCTAAGAACAGGAACAAGACAAGGGTGTCCACTCTCACCACTGTTATTCAACATAGTTTTGGAAGTGTTAGCCACAGCAATCAGAGAAGAAAAAGAAATTAAAGGAATCCAAATTGGAAAAGAAGAAGTAAAATTGTCACTCTTTGCAGATGACATGATATTATATATAGAAAACCCTAAAGACTCTACCAGAAAACTGCTAGCACTCATTGATGAGTTTAGTAAAGTAGCAGGATACAAAATTAATGCACAGAAATCTCTTGCATTCCTATACACGAACAACGGAAGAGCAGAAAGAGAAATTAAGGAAACTCTCCCATTCACCATTGCAACAAAAACAATAAAATACCTAGGAATAAACCTGCCTAAGGAGGCAAAAGATCTGTATGCAGAAAACTTTAAGACATTGATGAAAGAAATCAAAGATGACACAAACAGATGGAGGGACATACCATGTTCCTGGATTGGAAGAATCAACATCGTGAAAATGACTGTACTACCCAAAGCAATTTACAGATTGAATGCAATCCCGATCAAATTACCAATGGCATTTTTCACAGAACTAGAGCAAGAAATCTTACGATTTGTATGGAAACGCAAAAGACCCCGAATAGCCTAAGCAATCTTGAGAAGGAAAAATGGAGTTGGTGGAATCAGGCTTCCTGACTTCAAACTATACTACAAGGCCATAGTGATCAAGACAGTATGGTACTGGCACAAAAATAGAAAGGAAGATCAATGGAATAGAATAGAGAACTCAGAAGTAAGCCCAAACACATATGGGCACCTTATCTTTGACAAAGGAGGCACGAGTATACAATGGAAAAAAGACAGCCTCTTCAATAAGTGGTGCTGGGAAAATTGGACAGCAACATGTAAAAGAATGAAATTAGAACACTCCCTAACACCATACACAAAAATAAACTCCAAATGGATTAAAGACCTACATGTAAGGCCAGACACTATCAAACTCCTAGAGGAAAACATAGGCAGAACACTCTTTGACATACATCAAAGCAACATCCTTTTTGACCCACCTCCTAGAATCATGGAAATAAAATCAAGAATAAACGAATGGGACCTCATGAAACTTAAAAGCTTTTGCACAGCAAAAGAAACCATAAACAAGACTAAAAGGCAACCCTCAGAATGGGAAAAAATAATTGCCTATGAAACAACGGACAAAGGATTAACCTCCAAAATATACAAGCAGCTCATGCAGCTTCATACCAAAAAAGCAAATAACCCAATCCACAAATGGGCAGAAGACCTAAATAGACATTTCTCCAAAGAAGACATACACATGGCCAACAAACACATGAAAAGATGCTCAACATCACTAATCATCAGAGAAATGCAAGTCAAAGCCACAATGAGGTATCACCTCACACCAATCAGAATGGCCATCATCACAAAGTCTGGAAACAACAAATGTTGGAGAGGGTGTGGAGAAAAGGGAACTCTCCTGCACTGTTGGTGGGACTGTAAGTTGGTACAGCCACTATGGAAAACAATTTGGAGGTTCCTTAAAAAACTACAAATAGAACTACCATATGATCCAGTCATCCCACTCCTGGGCATATACCCAAAGAAAACCATAATCCCAAAAGAAACTTGTACCATAATGTTTATTGCAGCACTCTTTACAATAGCCAGGACATGGAAGCAACCTAAATGCCCATCAACAAATAAATGGAGAGTGCCCCTGCCTCCTCGGTGAGCCACAGCTGCCCCCCCACCTCTGCAGGCAACCCTCCAACACCAGCAGAATATTAGAAAGTCCAGGAGAGAAAAAGATGGCGGCGAAGTAGAGAGACGTGGAGTGCATCCCTCTCCACAGATGCATTGGGAATGCACGGAAGGACGCAGTCATTCCCACAGAGAACCAGCTGAACACCAGCAGACGGCCTCGGACACCGGAAAGGGCTGCGGAGAACCTGACATAGCCGACTGAATATTCGTCTAATCCAATACTTGGACATTAGTCTGAGGCTTGGACAGTCTTCTATAAACACCTCTATCACCAGGACAAGCAACCCCAAAAGCCTGGACAACCATGAGGAAACAAACAAACACCATGCAGGCAAAGGAGCAGGAAAAAAACCCACAAGACCAAATAAATGAGGAGGAAATAGGAAAAATGCCTGAAAAAGAATTTAGAGTAATGATAGTAAAAATGATACAAAATCTCGATAACAAATTAGAGAAAGTACAAGAAACAGTTCATAAGAACTCAGAAAAACAAACAGCAATGGATAACAAAATAACTGAAATTAAAAATACTCTAGATGCTATAACCAGCAGAATGACTGAGGCAGAAGAACGAATAAGTGAGTTGGAAGATAGAATGGAAGAAATAAATGCCACAGAGCAGGAAAAAGATAAAAAAATAAAAAGACTAGAAGACAGCCTCAGAGACCTCAGTGATAACCTTAAACGTACCAACATTCGAATTATAGGCATCCCAGAAGAAGAAGAAAACAAGAAAGGGTCTGAGAAAATATTTGAAGAGGTTCTAGTGGAAAACTTCCCCAACATGGGAAAGGAAATAATTCACCAAGTCCAAGAAGCACAGAGAGTCCCATACGGAATAAACCCAAGGAGAAATACACCAAGACACATATTAATCAAACTAATGACAATTCAACACAAAGAAAAAATATTAAAAGCAGCAAGAGAAAAGCAACAAACAACATATAAGGGAAAACCCATCAGGATAACAGCTGACCTTTCTACAGAAACTCTGCAGGCCAGAAGGGAATGGCAGGATATACTGAAAGTCCTGAAAGAGAGAAACCTACAGCCAAGAATACTCTACCCAGCAAGAATCTCATTCAGATTTGAGGGAGAAATCAAAAGCTTTCCAGACAAGCAAAAGTTAAGAGAATTCAGCACCACCACACCAGCCTTACAACAAGTGCTAAAGGAACTTCTCTAAGTAGGAAACACAAGAAAAGGAAAACACCTACAAATACAAGCCCAAAACAAT
Organism: Hippopotamus amphibius kiboko; assembly: GCF_030028045.1. NCBI lineage: Eukaryota > Metazoa > Chordata > Mammalia > Artiodactyla > Hippopotamidae > Hippopotamus > Hippopotamus amphibius. The sequence continues at coordinate 158,643,007 of NC_080191.1, forward strand.
TAAGAAAATGGTAATTGGAACACACATGTCAATAATCACTTTAAATGTAAATGGATTAAATGCTCCAACCAAAAGACACAGACTGGCTGAATGGATACAAAAACAAGACCCTTCTATATGCTGCCTACAAGAAACCCACTTCAGACCAAGGGATGCATATAGACTGAAAGTGAAGGGATGGAAAAAGATATTCCATGCAAATGGAAGTCAAAAGAAAGCTGGAGTAGCAATACTCATATCAGACAAATTAGACTTGAAAGTAAAGACTATTAAAAGAGACAAGGAAGGGCACTACATAATGATCAAGGGATCCATCCAAGAAGAACATATCACAATGGTAAATATCTATGCCCCCAATATAGGAGCACCTCAATACATAAGGCAAATGCTAACAGCTATAAAAGGGGACATCGACAGTAACACAATTATAGTGGGAGACTTGAACACCCCACTTACATCAATGGACAGATCATCCAAACAGAAAATAAATAAAGACACACAAGCTTTAAATGACACATTAGACCATCTCGACTTAATTGATATTTATAGGTCATTCCATCCAAAAACGACAGACTACACTTTCTTCTCAAGTGCACACGGAACATTTTCCAGGATAGATCACATCTTGGGTCACAAATCAAACCTCAGCAAATTCAAGAAAATTGAAATCATATCAAGCATCTTCTCAGACCACAACACCATGAGACTAGATATCAATTACAGGAAAAAAACTGCAAAAAATACAAACACATGGAGGCTAAACAATTCACTCTTAAACAACCAAGGAATCACTACACAAATCAAAGAGGAAATCAAAAAATATCTAGAAACAAATGACAATGAAAACACAACAACCCAAAACCTATGGGATGCAGCAAAAGCAGTTCTAAGAGGGAAGTTTATAGCAATACAGTCCTACCTTAAGAAACAAGAAAATGATCGAATAAACAACCTAACCTTACACCTCAAACAACTAGAGAAAGAAGAACAAAGAAACCCCAAAGTGAGCAGAAGGAAAGAAATCATAAAGATCAGAGCAGAAATAAATGAAAAAGAAAGGAAAGAAACCATAAGAAAAATAAATAAAACTAAAAGCTGGTTCTTTGAGAAGATTAACAAAATTGATAAACCATTAGCCAGACTCATCAAGAAAAAAAGGGAGAAGATGCAAATCAACAGAATTAGAAATGAAAAAGGAGAAGTCACAACGGACACCTCAGAAATACAAAAGATCATGAGAGACTACTACAAGCAACTATATGCCAATCAATTGGATAACCTGGAAGAAATGGATACATTCTTAGAAAAATACAATCTTCCAAGACTGAACCAGGAAGAAATAGAAACCATGAACAGACCAATCACAAGTACAGAAATTGAGGCAATGATTAAAAATCTCCCAACACACAAAAGCCCAGGACCAGATGGATTCACAGGCGAATTCTATCAAACATTTCGAGAAGAGTTAACACCTATCCTTCTCAAACTCTTCCAAAATATTGCAGAAGGCGGAGCACTCCCAAACTCATTCTACGAGGCTACCATCACCCTGATACCAAAACCAGGCAAAGATGCCACAAAAAAAGAAAACTACAGACCAATATCACTGATGAATATAGATGCAAAAATCCTCAACAAAATACTAGCTAACAGACTGCAACAGCACATTAAAAAAATCATACGCCACGATCAAGTGGGGTTTATCCCTGGGATGCAAGGATTCTTCAATATACGCAAATCAATCAACGTGATACATCATATCAACAAATTGAAGGATAAAAACCATATGATCATTTCAATAGATGCAGAAAAAGCTTTTGACAAAGTTCAACATCCATTTATGATAAAAGCTCTCCAGAAAATGGGCACAGAAGGAAATTACCTCAACATCATAAAAGCCATATATGACAAACCAAAAGCCAACATTGTTCTCAATGGAGAAAAACTGGAAGAATTCCCTCTAAGAACAGGAACAAGACAAGGGTGTCCACTCTCACCACTGTTATTCAACATAGTTTTGGAAGTGTTAGCCACAGCAATCAGAGAAGAAAAAGAAATTAAAGGAATCCAAATTGGAAAAGAAGAAGTAAAATTGTCACTCTTTGCAGATGACATGATATTATATATAGAAAACCCTAAAGACTCTACCAGAAAACTGCTAGCACTCATTGATGAGTTTAGTAAAGTAGCAGGATACAAAATTAATGCACAGAAATCTCTTGCATTCCTATACACGAACAACGGAAGAGCAGAAAGAGAAATTAAGGAAACTCTCCCATTCACCATTGCAACAAAAACAATAAAATACCTAGGAATAAACCTGCCTAAGGAGGCAAAAGATCTGTATGCAGAAAACTTTAAGACATTGATGAAAGAAATCAAAGATGACACAAACAGATGGAGGGACATACCATGTTCCTGGATTGGAAGAATCAACATCGTGAAAATGACTGTACTACCCAAAGCAATTTACAGATTGAATGCAATCCCGATCAAATTACCAATGGCATTTTTCACAGAACTAGAGCAAGAAATCTTACGATTTGTATGGAAACGCAAAAGACCCCGAATAGCCTAAGCAATCTTGAGAAGGAAAAATGGAGTTGGTGGAATCAGGCTTCCTGACTTCAAACTATACTACAAGGCCATAGTGATCAAGACAGTATGGTACTGGCACAAAAATAGAAAGGAAGATCAATGGAATAGAATAGAGAACTCAGAAGTAAGCCCAAACACATATGGGCACCTTATCTTTGACAAAGGAGGCACGAGTATACAATGGAAAAAAGACAGCCTCTTCAATAAGTGGTGCTGGGAAAATTGGACAGCAACATGTAAAAGAATGAAATTAGAACACTCCCTAACACCATACACAAAAATAAACTCCAAATGGATTAAAGACCTACATGTAAGGCCAGACACTATCAAACTCCTAGAGGAAAACATAGGCAGAACACTCTTTGACATACATCAAAGCAACATCCTTTTTGACCCACCTCCTAGAATCATGGAAATAAAATCAAGAATAAACGAATGGGACCTCATGAAACTTAAAAGCTTTTGCACAGCAAAAGAAACCATAAACAAGACTAAAAGGCAACCCTCAGAATGGGAAAAAATAATTGCCTATGAAACAACGGACAAAGGATTAACCTCCAAAATATACAAGCAGCTCATGCAGCTTCATACCAAAAAAGCAAATAACCCAATCCACAAATGGGCAGAAGACCTAAATAGACATTTCTCCAAAGAAGACATACACATGGCCAACAAACACATGAAAAGATGCTCAACATCACTAATCATCAGAGAAATGCAAGTCAAAGCCACAATGAGGTATCACCTCACACCAATCAGAATGGCCATCATCACAAAGTCTGGAAACAACAAATGTTGGAGAGGGTGTGGAGAAAAGGGAACTCTCCTGCACTGTTGGTGGGACTGTAAGTTGGTACAGCCACTATGGAAAACAATTTGGAGGTTCCTTAAAAAACTACAAATAGAACTACCATATGATCCAGTCATCCCACTCCTGGGCATATACCCAAAGAAAACCATAATCCCAAAAGAAACTTGTACCATAATGTTTATTGCAGCACTCTTTACAATAGCCAGGACATGGAAGCAACCTAAATGCCCATCAACAAATAAATGGAGAGTGCCCCTGCCTCCTCGGTGAGCCACAGCTGCCCCCCCACCTCTGCAGGCAACCCTCCAACACCAGCAGAATATTAGAAAGTCCAGGAGAGAAAAAGATGGCGGCGAAGTAGAGAGACGTGGAGTGCATCCCTCTCCACAGATGCATTGGGAATGCACGGAAGGACGCAGTCATTCCCACAGAGAACCAGCTGAACACCAGCAGACGGCCTCGGACACCGGAAAGGGCTGCGGAGAACCTGACATAGCCGACTGAATATTCGTCTAATCCAATACTTGGACATTAGTCTGAGGCTTGGACAGTCTTCTATAAACACCTCTATCACCAGGACAAGCAACCCCAAAAGCCTGGACAACCATGAGGAAACAAACAAACACCATGCAGGCAAAGGAGCAGGAAAAAAACCCACAAGACCAAATAAATGAGGAGGAAATAGGAAAAATGCCTGAAAAAGAATTTAGAGTAATGATAGTAAAAATGATACAAAATCTCGATAACAAATTAGAGAAAGTACAAGAAACAGTTCATAAGAACTCAGAAAAACAAACAGCAATGGATAACAAAATAACTGAAATTAAAAATACTCTAGATGCTATAACCAGCAGAATGACTGAGGCAGAAGAACGAATAAGTGAGTTGGAAGATAGAATGGAAGAAATAAATGCCACAGAGCAGGAAAAAGATAAAAAAATAAAAAGACTAGAAGACAGCCTCAGAGACCTCAGTGATAACCTTAAACGTACCAACATTCGAATTATAGGCATCCCAGAAGAAGAAGAAAACAAGAAAGGGTCTGAGAAAATATTTGAAGAGGTTCTAGTGGAAAACTTCCCCAACATGGGAAAGGAAATAATTCACCAAGTCCAAGAAGCACAGAGAGTCCCATACGGAATAAACCCAAGGAGAAATACACCAAGACACATATTAATCAAACTAATGACAATTCAACACAAAGAAAAAATATTAAAAGCAGCAAGAGAAAAGCAACAAACAACATATAAGGGAAAACCCATCAGGATAACAGCTGACCTTTCTACAGAAACTCTGCAGGCCAGAAGGGAATGGCAGGATATACTGAAAGTCCTGAAAGAGAGAAACCTACAGCCAAGAATACTCTACCCAGCAAGAATCTCATTCAGATTTGAGGGAGAAATCAAAAGCTTTCCAGACAAGCAAAAGTTAAGAGAATTCAGCACCACCACACCAGCCTTACAACAAGTGCTAAAGGAACTTCTCTAAGTAGGAAACACAAGAAAAGGAAAACACCTACAAATACAAGCCCAAAACAATTAAGAAAATGGTCATTGGAACACACATGTCAATAATCACTTTAAATGTAAATGGATTAAATGCTCCAACCAAAAGACACAGACTGGCTGAATGGATACAAAAACAAGACCCTTCTATATGCTGCCTACAAGAAACCCACTTCAGACCAAGGGATGCATATAGACTGAAAGTGAAGGGATGGAAAAAGATATTCCATGCAAATGGAAGTCAAAAGAAAGCTGGAGTAGCAATACTCATATCAGACAAATTAGACTTGAAAGTAAAGACTATTAAAAGAGACAAGGAAGGGCACTACATAATGATCAAGGGATCCATCCAAGAAGAACATATCACAATGGTAAATATCTATGCCCCCAATATAGGAGCACCTCAATACATAAGGCAAATGCTAACAGCTATAAAAGGGGACATCGACAGTAACACAATTATAGTGGGAGACTTGAACACCCCACTTACATCAATGGACAGATCATCCAAACAGAAAATAAATAAAGACACACAAGCTTTAAATGACACATTAGACCATCTCGACTTAATTGATATTTATAGGACATTCCATCCAAAAACGACAGACTACACTTTCTTCTCAAGTGCACACGGAACATTTTCCAGGATAGATCACATCTTGGGTCACAAATCAAACCTCAGCAAATTCAAGAAAATTGAAATCATATCAAGCATCTTCTCAGACCACAACGCCATGAGACTAGATATCAATTACAGGAAAAAAACTGCAAAAAATACAAACACATGGAGGCTAAACAATTCACTCTTAAACAACCAAGGAATCACTACACAAATCAAAGAGGAAATCAAAAAGTATCTAGAAACAAATGACAACGAAAACACAACAACCCAAAACCTATGGGATGCAGCAAAAGCAGTTCTAAGAGGGAAGTTTATAGCAATACAGTCCTACCTTAAGAAACAAGAAAATGATCGAATAAACAACCTAACCTTACACCTCAAACAACTAGAGAAAGAAGAACAAAGAAACCCCAAAGTGAGCAGAAGGAAAGAAATCGTAAAGATCAGAGCAGAAATAAATGAAAAAGAAAGGAAAGAAACCATAAGAAAAATAAATAAAACTAAAAGCTGGTTCTTTGAGAAGATTAACAAAATTGATAAACCATTAGCCAGACTCATCAAGAAAAAAAGAGAGAAGATGCAAATCAACAGAATTAGAAATGAAAAAGGAGAAGTCACAACGGACACCTCAGAAATACAAAAGATCATGAGAGACTACTACAAGCAACTATATGCCAAACAATTGGATAACCTGGAAGAAATGGATACATTCTTAGAAAAATACAATCTTCCAAGACTGAACCAGGAAGAAATAGAAACCATGAACAGACCAATCACAAGTACAGAAATTGAGGCAGTGATTAAAAATCTCCCAACACACAAAAGCCCAGGACCAGATGGATTCACAGGCGAATTCTATCAAACATTTCGAGAAGAGTTAACACCTATCCTTCTCAAACTCTTCCAAAATATTGCAGAAGGCGGAGCACTCCCAAACTCATTCTATGAGGCTACCATCACCCTGATACCAAAACCAGGCAAAGATGCCACAAAAAAAGAAAACTACAGACCAATATCACTGATGAATATAGATGCAAAAATCCTCAACAAAATACTAGCTAACAGACTGCAACAGCACATTAAAAAAATCATACACCACGATCAAGTGGGGTTTATCCCTGGGATGCAAGGATTCTTCAATATACGCAAATCAATCAACGTGATACATCATATCAACAAATTGAAGGATAAAAACCATATGATCATTTCAATAGATGCAGAAAAAGCTTTTGACAAAGTTCAACATCCATTTATGATAAAAGCTCTCCAGAAAATGGGCATAGAAGGAAATTACCTCAACATCATAAAAGCCATATATGACAAACCAAAAGCCAACATTGTTCTCAATGGAGAAAAACTGGAAGAATTCCCTCTAAGAACAGGAACAAGACAAGGGTGTCCACTCTCACCACTGTTATTCAACATAGTTTTGGAAGTGTTAGCCACAGCAATCAGAGAAGAAAAAGAAATTAAAGGAATCCAAATTGGAAAAGAAGAAGTAAAATTATCACTCTTTGCAGATGACATGATACTATATATAGAAAACCCTAAAGACTCTACCAGAAAACTGCTAGCACTCATTGATGAGTTTAGTAAAGTAGCAGGATACAAAATTAATGCACAGAAATCTCTTGCATTCCTATACACGAACAACGGAAGAGCAGAAAGAGAAATTAAGGAAACTCTCCCATTCACCATTGCAACCAAAAGAATCAAATACCTAGGAATAAACCTGCCTAAGGAGGCAAAAGATCTGTATGCAGAAAACTTTAAGACATTGATGAAAGAAATCAAAGACGACACAAACAGATGGAGGGATATACCATGTTCCTGGATTGGAAGAATCAACATCGTGAAAATGACTGTACTACCCAAAGCAATTTACAGATTTAATGCAATCCCGATCAGATTACCAATGGCATTTTTCACAGAACTAGAGCAAGAAATCTTACGATTTGTATGGAAACGCAAAAGACCCCGAATAGCCTAAGCAATCTTGAGAAGGAAAAATGGAGTTGGTGGAATCAGGCTTCCTGACTTCAAACTATACTACAAGGCCATAGTGATCAAGACAGTTTGGTACTGGCACAAAAATAGAAAGGAAGATCAATGGAACAGAATAGAGAACTCAGAAGTAAGCCCAAACACATATGGGCACCTTATCTTTGACAAAGGAGGCACGAGTATACAATGGAAAAAAGACAGCCTCTTCAATAAGTGGTGCTGGGAAAATTGGACAGCAACATGTAAAAGAATGAAATTAGAACACTTCCTAACACCATACACAAAAATAAACTCCAAATGGATTAAAGACCTACATGTAAGGCCAGACACTATCAAACTCCTAGAGGAAAACATAGGCAGAACACTCTTTGACATACATCAAAGCAACATCCTTTTTGACCCACCTCCTAGAATCATGGAAATAAAATCAAGAATAAACGAATGGGACCTCATGAAACTTAAAAGCTTTTGCACAGCAAAAGAAACCATAAACAAGACTAAAAGGCAACCCTCAGAATGGGAAAAAATAATTGCCTATGAAACAACGGACAAAGGATTAACCTCCAAAATATACAAGCAGCTCATGCAGCTTCATACCAAAAAAGCAAATAACCCAATCCACAAATGGGCAGAAGACCTAAATAGACATTTCTCCAAAGAAGACATACACATGGCCAACAAACACATGAAAAGATGCTCAACATCACTCATCATCAGAGAAATGCAAGTCAAAGCCACAATGAGGTATCACCTCACACCAATCAGAATGGCCATCATCACAAAGTCTGGAAACAACAAATGTTGGAGAGGGTGTGGAGAAAAGGGAACTCTCCTGCACTGTTGGTGGGACTGTAAGTTGGTACAGCCACTATGGAAAACAATTTGGAGGTTCCTTAAAAAACTACAAATAGAACTACCATATGATCCAGTCATCCCACTCCTGGGCATATACCCAAAGAAAACCATAATCCCAAAAGAAACTTGTACCATCATGTTTATTGCAGCACTCTTTACAATAGCCAGGACATGGAAGCAACCTAAATGCCCATCAACAAATGAATGGATACAGAAGATGTGGCATATATATACAATGGAATATTACTCAGCTATAAAAAGGGATGAGATGGAGCTATATGTAATGAGGTGGATAGAACTACAATCTGTCATACAGAGTGAAGTAAGTCAGAAAGAGAAAGACAAATATTGTATGCTGACTCACTTATACGGAATCTAAAAATGGTACTGATAAACTCAGTGACAAGAACAGGGAAGCAGATACAGAGAATGGACTGGAGAACTCGAGGTATGGGAGGGGGTGGGGGGTGAAGGGGAAACTGAGAAGAAGCGGGAGAGTAGTACAGACATATATATACTACCAACTGTAAAATAGTCAGTGGGAAGTTGTTGTATAACAAAGGGAGTCCAACTCGAGGATGGAAGATGCCTTGGAGGACTGGGGCAGGGAGGGTGGGGGGGACTCGAGGGGGGGGCGTCAAGGAAGGGAGGGAATATGGGGATATGTGTATAAAAACAGTTGATTGAACCTGGTGTACCCCCCAAAAAAATAAAATAAAATAATAATAAAAAAAAAAAAAAAAAAAAAAAAGAAAGCCCATTAGGTGGCCAGGATATAGTAAATTCTTAGCTAACAATTTGTGGGAAATCAGCATAACAACACCAAACAATTACAACAGCAACTACTAATACTACTTTTACTGAGAGCTATGTATTGGGCCTTGCAGTAAGTGATTTATGTGCATTGTCTCATTTAATTCTCAGAACCCTGCTAGACCATTATTATTGTCTCCATTTTAGAGGTTAAATTGAGGCTTAGAGACATGCTCAAATTCATATGGCAGACCTGAGATTTAATCCAGGAGGTCTGACTCCATATCCCATGTTCTTCAGAAACCTCTACTCCATATCGATTCTGAGATAGTTAGATTTAAGGCTACTCAGAACCCCTTTTCTTCCCAACTCTTGTTAACCTCCAAAATATACAAGCAGCTCATGCAGCTTCATACCAAAAAAGCAAATAACCCAATCCACAAATGGGCAGAAGACCTAAATAGACATTTCTCCAAAGAAGACATACAGATGGCCAACAAACACATGAAAAGATGCTCAACATCACTAATCATCAGAGAAATGCAAGTCAAAGCCACAATGAGGTATCACCTCACACCAATCAGAATGGCCATCATCACAAAGTCTGGAAACAACAAATGTTGGAGAGGGTGTGGAGAAAAGGGAACTCTCCTGCACTGTTGGTGGGACTGTAAGTTGGTCCAGCCACTATGGAAAACAATTTGGAGGTTCCTTAAAAAACTACAAATAGAACTACCATATGATCCAGTCATCCCACTCCTGGGCATATACCCAAAGAAAACCATAATCCCAAAAGAAACTTGTACCATCATGTTTATTGCAGCACTCTTTACAATAGCCAGGACATGGAAGCAACCTAAATGCCCATCAACAAATGAATGGATACAGAAGATGTGGCATATATATACAATGGAATATTACTCAGCTATAAAAAGGGATGAGATGGAGCTATATGTAATGAGGTGGATAGAACTACAATCTGTCATACAGAGTGAAGTAAGTCAGAAAGAGAAAGACAAATATTGTATGCTGACTCACTTATACGGAATCTAAAAATGGTACTGATAAACTCAGTGACAAGAACAGGGAAGCAGATACAGAGAATGGACTGGAGAACTCGAGGTATGGGAGGGGGTGGGGGGTGAAGGGGAAACTGAGAAGAAGCGGGAGAGTAGTACAGACATATATATACTACCAACTGTAAAATAGTCAGTGGGAAGTTGTTGTATAACAAAGGGAGTCCAACTCGAGGATGGAAGATGCCTTGGAGGACTGGGGCAGGGAGGGTGGGGGGGACTCGAGGGGGGGGGCGTCAAGGAAGGGAGGGAATATGGGGATATGTGTATAAAAACAGTTGATTGAACCTGGTGTACCCCCCAAAAAAATAAAATAAAATAATAATAAAAAAAAAAAAAAAAAAAAAAAAAGAAAGCCCATTAGGTGGCCAGGATATAGTAAATTCTTAGCTAACAATTTGTGGGAAATCAGCATAACAACACCAAACAATTACAACAGCAACTACTAATACTACTTTTACTGAGAGCTATGTATTGGGCCTTGCAGTAAGTGATTTATGTGCATTGTCTCATTTAATTCTCAGAACCCTGCTAGACCATTATTATTGTCTCCATTTTAGAGGTTAAATTGAGGCTTAGAGACATGCTCAAATTCATATGGCAGACCTGAGATTTAATCCAGGAGGTCTGACTCCATATCCCATGTTCTTCAGAAACCTCTACTCCATATCGATTCTGAGATAGTTAGATTTAAGGCTACTCAGAACCCCTTTTCTTCCCAACTCTTGTTAACCTCCAAAATATACAAGCAGCTCATGCAGCTTCATACCAAAAAAGCAAATAACCCAATCCACAAATGGGCAGAAGACCTAAATAGACATTTCTCCAAAGAAGACATACAGATGGCCAACAAACACATGAAAAGATGCTCAACATCACTAATCATCAGAGAAATGCAAGTCAAAGCCACAATGAGGTATCACCTCACACCAATCAGAATGGCCATCATCACAAAGTCTGGAAACAACAAATGTTGGAGAGGGTGTGGAGAAAAGGGAACTCTCCTGCACTGTTGGTGGGACTGTAAGTTGGTCCAGCCACTATGGAAAACAATTTGGAGGTTCCTTAAAAAACTACAAATAGAACTACCATATGATCCAGTCATCCCACTCCTGGGCATATACCCAAAGAAAACCATAATCCCAAAAGAAACTTGTACCATCATGTTTATTGCAGCACGCTTTACAATAGCCAGGACATGGAAGCAACCTAAATGCCCATCAACAAATGAATGGATACAGAAGATGTGGCATATATATACAATGGAATATTACTCAGCTATAAAAAGGGATGAGATGGAGCTATATGTAATGAGGTGGATAGAACTACAATCTGTCATACATAGTGAAGTAAGTCAGAAAGAGAAGGACAAATATTGTATGCTAACTCACATATACAGAATCTAAAAATGGTACTGATGAACTCAGTGACAAGAGCAAGGAAGCAGATACAGAGAATGGACTGGAGAACTCGAGGTATGGGAGGGGGTGGGGGGTGAAGGGGAAGCTGAGACGAAGCGAGAGAGTAGCACAGACATATATATACTACCAACTGTAAAATAGTCAGTGGGAAGTTGTTGTATAACAAAGGGAGTCCAACTCGAGGATGGAAGATGCCTTAGAGGACTGGGGCAGGGAGGGTGGGGGGGACTCGAGGGGGGAGGGCGTCAAGGAAGGGAGGGAATATGGGGATATGTGTATAAAAACAGTTGATTGAACCTGGTGTACCCCCCCCCAAAAAAAATAATTAAAAAAAAAAAAGTGAAAATGGTAAAAAAAAAAAAAAAAAAAAAAAACAAATAAATGGATACAGAAGATGTGGCATATATATACAATGGAATATTACTCAGCTATAAAAAGGGATGAGATGGAGCTATATGTCATGAGGTGGATAGAACTACAATCTGTCATACAGAGTGAAGTAAGTCAGAAAGAGAAGGACAAATATTGTATGCTAACTCACATATACGGAATCTAAAAATGGTACTGATGAACTCAGTGACAAGAACAAGGAAGCAGATACAGAGAATGGACTGGAGAACTCGAGGTATGGGAGGGGGCGGGGGGTGAAGGGGAAACTGAGAAGAAGCGAGAGAGTAGCACAGACATATATATACTACCAACTGTAAAATAGTCAGTGGGAAGTTGTTGTATAACAAAGGGAGTCCAACTCGAGGATGGAAGATGCCTTAGAGGACTGGGGCAGGGAGGGTGGGGGGGACTCGAGGGGGGGGGCGTCAAGGAAGGGAGGGAATATGGGGATATGTGTATAAAAACAGTTGATTGAACCTGGTGTACCCCCAAAAAAATAAAAAAATAAAAAAAAAAAAAACTGAATGAGCCTCCCCATATAAATCATCTTCATGTATATCCCCACATGTGTATCATTCCAGATGTATATCATGACTGCACTAAACACACTGAACCAGTGTGCTCACTAATTGAAGCAATATTTATCATATAAGTACCAAGAAGACAGTTTTAACAAATGGCTAGAACACTGAGATAACTTCCTGACTTTATCAATGAAAACTTATTCGCATTCACAGAAGGGTCTCAAAGTGATGTGAGCAACAGAGAAAATTATCGTGATAATTCTAGTCTGAACCTGAATGTATTTTTTATTTGAGGAAGTCCAGGGAAGGGGTGCGGAGAGAAAACGTTAAGAAGGAATTACCTTGCCACTGTCTCAATGTCCTCTTACTACATAGGGCCCGTCTTTCCACCACAACCCTTATTTCAGGAGGAAGGCATGCATGTTTTGTTCCCCTTTTTAAACTCCTGGAAGAGGATTACAATTGCTCAGGCCCCTGGGGCTTGCAGAGGTGTCCCAGTGGGGTTCCCCAGGGATGGAGCGACACCTCCAGGCCGTACTTCTACAGAACAGGCCAGGGAGCAGGTCTGCGCAGCGGCCGTCTGCTGCGACCTGCATCTCAGCACGCTGTCTCGTGAACGAGCCTCCGGTGGCTCGCCCGCCGTTTCTGCTGGAAAGCACCGGCCACCGTTCCTCCCCTTCCCTCTCCCTTCTTAGCATCGCGTCAATCACTACACACCTCGCCACCCCTGCCCGCGGTCAGCAGCGGGTAACAGATCCTGACAGCCAGGGAGCCCTCGGTTTAGGGCTCAACAGACTCGGCAATTGCCTGGTGAAGGCACCCGCCCCACGGCCTGCCGCGGCCTCGCCAGACGCGGGGCACCCCAGGGCCGCGAGCCCCCCGCCGCAGGGATGCCTGTTACAGAGCAGCACCCGCGGCAGCGCGGCCCACGCGCTGGGCGGCCGCCCCGCCGCCATCCCGCGGCTGCGAGGGAGGGCGGGGTGGGGGGAGACCAGGCCCCGGACGACGCCCCCACCCTCCATTGACAAAACGCAGGATTAAAAAAGCGTCATTTACCGACATGAGTGATCACTGTGGCCAGTCGCCGGGTGAACTCCTGAGGGGCCATTTCTTCTTTTAACCAAAACAACATTTCACCGAAAACCACTCGGCATAAACAAAACAGAGCCACAGAAAACTGTGTCTAACGCCGCTGTGGATGACTTTTTAAAGGCAACTCCTCCCGAGGATTCTCGGCCCTCACACTCTTCCTCGCTCTCCTCAGGCACAAAACGAGAGTCGCTCCCAGCCGAGGCCAACTCTCCAGGGCCGCGCGGCCAGAGGACGCCAGCCACGCCCCACAGGGGGTTATTTTAAAGAGGAGGTCGCGCAGCTTTCCCAGCGTGACGACTGGCTTTTCCAGAGAGGGAAGCGGCCGTTCCGGAGGTGAGAGGAGCAAGCCGCGCCAATCTCGCTGCGACGGCGCTTCTGGCTTCCCGGGCCGAGGGGGCGCAAGGGTTTCTGGATTTGCGGTCGCATCTGTGGCGCTGCCTCCCGGGAGGGTCGGGTCGGGATGAAGGATGCTCTGTCAGCAGGCAGGGGGCACGCGGAATCAGCGGATGCAGAGGCGGCCAGGAGTCCTGCTCCGCGCGCCCCCGCGCCCACCTCTCCCCGCCCGGGGGCGGTGCCCGAGGCGCCCGGAGAGGCGCGCACGCGCTCGAGCCTGCCTTTTTCGGGTGGGGCAGCTGCGCGCATTCCCGTAAGCATGGGGGCGTTTCAAGACCTGTCCTCCACTTGTGAAGGAGAGGAGACAGCCACTTCGGGGCCCCAACCAGCACCGGGGTTCTGAACCCCAGACGCTCGCCTTCCTGGCTCGTCCCTCCTCCTTCCACCGCCGGGCATCAGCAGAGAAACCGAGGCGAGAAGGGGACTGGCAGGGAGTCCTGCGGCTGTCCCGCCGGGGCTCCGGAACGAGGGCTGTGTGAGGACCAGCTGCCCGTCCAATCTCCTGACTCCGGGCTTGGGCAAGAGGGGTTGGCTGGAGTTTGTTTCCCCTGTTAGGGGTTGTCTCATTCATTTATCAGCGTCCACTGGACGCACCCGCGCTTGGAGCCGGGAGCGCGGACTGCGCAGCGACCCCGCTCGACGCGCGGGTGCGTACGTGTGTGTGTCGCCACCGTGTGGGCCTTTTCCTTTGCGCAGCTTCTCGCGTGCGCCTCCGCTCCGTCTGCCAGCTGTCAGGCGAGCCGGTGCCCCCTCCTGGAAAGGCTCTGGAAAGAGCGTCTGCTCCGCAACTACCCGGTAGTAGACGCTGTGCCGGGGCTTCCTTAGGCGGCTCCTGACAGGACGACAAACCGAGTTCAGTAGGGCTCCACGTGAAAAGCCTGAGCAAACGCGAAGCTGGTCAGGTTGTTCCCCAACCCATTCTTAAAAGGGGGTCGCGAGAGTGCCAGAACCACCGACAGGTCCTGAGCCAGTTCCAGGAAGCTCATCTCTCCTCTTTGGCATGTAAGAAGCCAAACCCCAGACAACTTGGATTCTATTTCTAGTAAGAGTCACTCATCCCAGGGGTTCCGGGACGTTTCTCAATGCTTTCTGCCGGCAATTGTGAGCTGTGGTTGAGATGATGTCAGTCCACCTGCGACGTGAAATTTGTGCAGAGATTCTTCTCTCCTGTGATGTTTGGGCTTTTGGCACTCTGCCTGCACAAGTAGAGCAACCATCTTCATAGCAACTTCTTGCAAGAAATTCAAAAAGGGGTTAGAGACCCAAAGGAGTAAGCTTTGGATTGCGTTTCCATGGTAGTTTCTGGCTCCTCAAGGATCACAAGTGAGGAACCAAATGAGGTGTTTCCTGTTGGTAGTAATCAGTATCTGGTCCCAGTCAGAGCCAACTGTGAATTGGTTCCTAGAAACCAGCTTATTGCTAAGGAGACTGATAACATGGGACATTCTGGGCTTTGCAAGATCCAGTGACCTCAGCTTCTTGGGATCTTATGGGGGAATCTAAGCCAGGTCTTATGGGGGAAGGGAGTGGAGAATGGGAAGAGACAGGAGAAGCTTATGAATAGGAATGAGAGAGAAAAGAAAGAAATAGAAAGGAAATACATCGCACTCCCAAAGCTGTTCTTCCCACACCTGTACCTTCACAATCTTCAGAGGTTTCCATGCAGAGGAATTGGCTGTCTTTATGGCAAGATGTAACAGGCAGTGTCTGTCCTCAGAATCCAGTTCTGTGCCCCCATCTCTAACACGTGCAACCCTGAGGCCTCAACTGCTTTACCTGGGCTATGAGGGGGTGGGTCTGTGATCTCCAAGTTCCCTTTTCCAGTTCTGAAATCCTATAACTAAGAAGAAATGAGCATAGTTTTCAATAGCCCATACCTCCTTGTTCCTCCAAGAAAACAGTCATTATCTCCATTGCTCTTGTGAATATGGACATGCTTCCTGTCTTCTCTTCTTCCCCCGCCCTCCTCCCTTCTGTGCCTCTCTTTATCTTTCCTAATTATGATTTGTTTCCTGTCTCTGACAAATCACATTGCTCTAATACATGGCAAAATCAAGGAACAAGTCAGAATACCCTGCCTTCCTCTGTTATGAGTGAATTAACAATCAGTCGCATCAATTATATGCCCAGGGTTGTGATAGGCAATGTCAATTATAGCAGCTACCACCACCAGAGAGTTAAGTGACTGCTGTGTGCTACTTGGTATGACGGTAAGCATTTAACATCATTTAAGTCCCACAATAACCCTTTAAGACTTTAGTCTCATTTTGCAGATGCTGCTGGTATAAGAACCAAACTGTGTATCACTAATCTTATGAATCTAGACCACTCTCTGCCTTCAGGTAAGAATTTGCCTGAGCTTGGAAAGACAAACCATCCTCCAAGCACTGCCAAAGTAGATTCTGCCTCCCTTTTGGTGAATTGTCAGCACTGCCTCCTGCAGTGAAGAGAAAGACAAAAGACCCAACTTGGGTGCTGCGGATGAGGTGAGGCACCATTGGGGCCACCCAGTTTAGTCTAGATCAGTGGTTCTCAAACTAGCAGAATCACCTGGAAATACAGGTGATTTTTTTTTTTTAATACAAACTCCTGGTCCCCACGTCCAGAGATTCTGATTCAGTAGTATGGAATGAGACCTGAGAATCTGCATTTTTAACAAGCACCCAGGATTACTGGTGCTGCTGGTCCTGGGACCACACTGTGAGCACTACTGGCCTAGAGCAGAGCTCCTCAAACTTCTTATACTGCAAACCACAGCATGATACAAAGTTTACATCATGACACAGTAGACAAATATACATAATTAAAACAAAAGTTGTATGGAACAATTTTTTCCCTTCAGAAAAGTTAACTCAAAATGAATCACTGACCTAAATGTAAAACACAAAACTATAAAATTCCTATAACATAACATAGGAGAAAATCTAGATGACCTAGGCTTTGGTGAAGACTTTCTAGGTACAACACCAAAGGCATGATCCGTGAATGAAAGAATTGATAAGATAGACTTCATTAAAATTAAGACATTCTGCTGTGTGAAAGATACTGTCAAGAGAATAAAACAGGAAGCTATGGGCTGATAGAAATTATTTATGAAAAACATATCTCTTAAAAAATAAAGGACTTATCTAAAATATATGAAGAACCCTTAAAACTCAATAATAAGAATAACCTGATTTTTTAAATGAGCTAAAGACCTTCAGAGACACTTCCTCAAGAAGATATACAGATGGCGAATAAGCATGTGAAAAGATGTGCCACATCACATGTCATCAAGGAAATGCAAACTAAAATGACAATGACATACCACTACACATCTAATAGAATGCCCCAAATCCAAAACACTGACCACACCAAATGCTGGTGAAGGTGTGGAGCAACAGGAACTCATTAATTGCTGGTGGGATTGCAAATTTGGAAAATTGCACTTTGTGAGATACTTTGGCAGATTTTTACAAAACTCAACATACTCTTACCATGTGGTTAAGCAATTGTGCCCCTTGGTATTTATCCAAGAGTTAGAAACTTATGTCCACATAAAAACCTACACATTTGTAGCAGTTCTATTCACAACTGCCAAAACTTGGAAGCAACCCAAGATGTCCCTCAGTAGGTAAGTGGATAAATAAACTGTGACACATCCAGACAATGGACTATTAGTGCTAGAAGGAAATGATCAAGCCATGAAAAGAAATGAAGGAAACTTAAATGCATATTACTAAGTGAAAGAAGTTGATCTGAAAAGATTGCTTATTATATGATTCCAACTATACTGCATTCTGGAAAAGGCAACACTATGAAGACAGTGAAAAGATCAGTGGTTGCCAGGGATTATGGATGAGGGAGGAATGAATAGGTGAAGCACAGACAATTCTTAGGGCAGTAAAACTACTCTTTATAATTTATAATGGTGGACACATATTATAAATTTGTCCAAACCCATAAAAGTACAACATCAAGAGTGAAGGCTATTGTAAACTAAGGACTTTCAGTGATTATGATGTGTCAGCGTAGGTTCATCAATTTGTAACAAATGTTCAACTCTGGTGGGGAGTATTAATAATGGGGAGGGGGTATGCATATGTAGGGGGAGGGGAAAGCTCTATCTTATGCTCAACACTTCTGTAAAAAATAAAGTCTACAAACTTGGAACTAGAAGACTAGTAAGTTCTGGAAATATAATGTACTGCATTAGTGATTATAGTCAATAATACTGTATCATGTACTTCAAAGTTGCTAGAAGAGTAGATCTTAAATGTTCTCATCAAAAAAGAAATTATGTGACATGAAAGAGGTGTTAGCTAATGGTATGGCAGTAATCATGTTGCAATATATAAAGGTATCAAATCAACAGGTTGTACAGCTTTAGCACAATACTATGTGTCAATTATATCTCGATTTTTTAAAATAGCATTATAGAAAAAAATTGTCTATCTTAAAATTCTGTAATTTCAATTTTTGAGACAAGAGGAGAATTTTTTAAAGATACATGTTTTTCACATTTTTGAAAACATTATAAAATTGTGTATTCTTCTTACCCCACACCCTTTTATATCTTAGGACAGCTCCCCTTTCTTCTTCCCCTCAGAAAGCTCTAAAGATTAAAGGTCATTTGTAGAGACATGGATGGACCTAGAGACTGTCATAGAGTGAAGTGAGTCAGAAAGAGAAAAACAAATATCGTATATTAACACATCTATGTGGACTATAGAAAAATGGTACAAATCAACCAGTTTGCAAGGCAGAAATAGAGACACAGATGTAGAGAACAAACATATGGGGTGTGGTGGGGGGGATTGGGGTGGGATGAATTGGGAGATTGGGATTGCCATATATACATTACTAATAAGAAAAAAATATCTAATTGTACACTTTACATACATGCAGTTTATTGTATGTCAATTATATCTAAATAAAAGTTCTTTTTAAAAAGTTATTTAAAAAATTAAAAAAAAAAAATTAAAGGTCATGAAGGGCTCTTCGCCCTAGAGCCCATGAAGGGAAAAGAACCCCACAGACCACAGAAGGAAACATCCATGGGACACCCAGGCAACCTAAAGAGGCTGAGGACAGCAGGCCCCTACCCCAGTTGGATCCGAACCTAAGGGGCTGTGGAAGCAGGGACTGCACCCCCGCAAACACACAGCCCGATTGGCCAATCACCGCTAGTGCAGCTCTGCTCTGTTCTTTGATTGGTTTTAGCGGTGACACCCCTCTTCCGAATGCCTCGCTCGGATTGGCCTATGTCTTGGTTCGGACTGGACGGTGGCCAGAGGAGGACAAGAGACTTCTGTACGGTAGGGAGGAACGATTTGGGTGATATCTGAGACGAAGCCGCACATTAACAAGCGTCCAGGGTTTAGGGACATGGCGGCGGCCTCTGTGCGGTCGGTGCTGCCGGTGGCGACCGAGAGGAACCGACGGCAGCCAGTCCGGAGCCCGCTGCTGCTGCTGCTGCTGCTGCTGCTGCTGCTGCTGCTGCTGCCGCCGAAGCAACGGTGGGTGGAAGGGCGGCTGTGTTCCTGCCCAGGAATGGGGGCGTAGGGTGTTGGCCCGCCTGAGCCGTGAGAGAGTTGCGGAGGTACCGGAGGCTCGATAGCATCTGCTTGTCAGGGGATTCTGCTTTCAGCCCCACCCCTGAGAAGGAGCCCTCCTACACCCAGTCCTTCCCTGTCTTCCTCATCTCTAGGCTCACTCTTCAGCCCGCCCTTTGCCTTAGATTCTCCACTTAGGTGTGGGGGTCGGGGGGATGGAGCTGGGCCCGCCATCCTCCGTGCTCCCCTACCCTTGGGAGCAAGAATAGGATTACCAGATCTAGCAAATAAAATACAGGATGCTAGCTAAAATTTAAATTTCAGATAAACAACACAACTTTTTTAGTATAAATATGTCTCCGATATCAAATAAAATTAAAATATAAAACATTATTTGTTATTTGTCTGAAATTTAGCTGGTCGTCCTGTTTTTTTATCTGGCAACCCTAGGCAAGAATAACATTTATACATCTCCTAACCATTTACAGTGTCCTTTCATAGCACTCCCTGTATGGGGAGTATCATAATCTGTGTTCTGATGAAACCCAAAAGGTCTAACCCAAGGTTTAACCAGTAAGTAATGGGGCCAGGACACTTTAAAAGCCCATTTCAGTTCTGCTGTCCCTCTCAGGTTTGCAATGCAAAGAAAGATTCCTGGGGAGTTCATATAATTGTTGGAATGAATCTAGTTAACAAAAGCAAATTTATCTTTCAGAGGGGCTGGAGAGTTGTTTTATATTCAGGTTCTCTGCTGTAGCGTTTACCTTATATTTGGGGAAAAAAGCTGTATTAAACTGTCAAGGAATATTGATTTGCTATATAATATGAAAGTATATTTTATATATTAAATCACAATGGCATATCGTTTGACTTTGATGTCAGTGGACAAGGTTATTTTCATGCAAGAGATCCATACACTGCAAAGGTAGAGATTAAGGCAGTGAAGGGTATTCTGGAATGAGACACACCTGGTTCAAAGCCTAGCTTCACCACTTTGATAGCAGCAGGCAAGTTATGTAATCTTTCTGGGCTTCTGTTTCCTCTTCTTCAGAGTAGAAATGATAATAATTGTATCCACTTCATAGGATTGTGGTATTAAATTCTTGTCAAGTCTCTGGGACATTAAAATTAGTTAATTTTAGCTATGATTAGCCATTATACTTTGACTTTTAGTAAATGTGAATTTTTGGCATAAATCATTAGATAATTAAATATTTTAATTTTAGTTTTAAGTTGAAAGAAGCCAGGTAATTAAGAATATTATGAAAAAAAAAGAATATTATGAATATTATGAATTTCAGTGAAAAGAAACATACTGTTCAATAATAAAGCAGATATTTTAGACCATAGTATACCAATTTTACCGAATCGTATATCATATTGCCAGGCTAATGTAATAAAATATTTAAATATTAGTCTTAGTAATTGCTTCGCATTTATAATTTTACATGCTTTTCATTGTCATTGTGTTATAAACAGAAAGAAACATTAACAAGCCCCGTGGGAAAGAAAATGACTACAGGGTGAGGGGTAAAGCCAGAAAATAGGTTTCTGGTCAGTGGCTGTTTATGGTGAAGTAGACTTAGTATGTTTTAAAAACCAAACATCAAGCTTTTTAGGAGTTTTATATTTCTTTGTATAGTGTATTATTTCGCTAGTGTTTACAGTGTTAATATAGGTCACTTACAAACTAGTTGCTAAAATTCCTCTTGGGAACTTGTCCCAGTTTTTCTCCAAAAACACTACAAAACCTTTCCAACACCTTGAAGGGAATGTGAACTTGAAGATTAGACTTTCAATTATGAAAATTGAAAGTCTAATCTTAGCAACTACTGACTGTTACCCAAGTGATCATAAATAAATCACTTAATATATCTGAGCCTTGGTTTATGTCTAAAATCATAACTAACAAAAATCTACTCTGTCATACCCAAGGTTTATAAATGCTATCAATTATTACTAGCTGTTATCCACCAGGAAAACTTCAACCATAGATAAATCCGACTATTTGTATTCTTTGTGCCTGCAACAAGGCTCCTGGAAGAGCTGGAGAAATCTGCATACAGGAAAGACTTGGTACTAAAATAGATTCATGGTAGTCAACTTCACCTGGGCTTTCACACTGCAGGGCAGGCCCATTGTGTTTCTCTAGCCACCTCATTCTTCCTTTTTATGCAACTGCTGTTTCAAATCCTCTTCACTCTTTTCGAGCCTCTGACATCCCTTATAAGCCATTTTCAGCAAATGATCTCAGTGTTATTGAGAAAATAGAATACCTGAGCTTCTGAGCTTCCTGCCAGCAAATCTGCCCACCCACCTTCATCTGCATCCATCCAACTCCCATCAAAGACTAGTCCCTTTGCCTGTGCTCTCAATCCTTCCCCTCTCACCATCTCAGGAATCTCTACCATCAGTTATCCCTTCTGTCACCTGGATTGTTAACCATTCCCTCTTTACTAAATCCTTCCCACCAGTATTTAATATTCCGTAGTCTCTTCTTCAGGGAGTAATTGTAAGTTGCCATTTTTCCTCCCATCTAACACTCTCTTTCTTTTCCTATTTTTAATCAGTTTTTAAGAACTGGCTGCCCTGATGTTTCTATTTCTTTACTTCCCATTCTCTTCTCAACCTGTTGTCCTTCTGTCCTCACCCCTCTCCTGAAACTATTCCTGCTAAGGTTACCAATAATTTTCTTGTCACAAAATCCAATGGATTCTTGACCTCTTTGCAACATTTAACACCCTAAACCAGTGTTCGGGCAAACTACAACATGGGGACAAATCCAGCTTCAGCATGTTTTTATATGGCCTGTAAGCCAAAATATTTTTTTTATCTATCTGGCCCTTTACAGAAAAAGGTTGCCAACCCACTCTATAGGTCACTCCCTCCTTTTAGAAATAAATTCTTCTCTTGGTTCTTCTAAGTAAGTCTAGTTTTCCATTTACTCTTCTCTCTTCTCTTTCTCAATCTGTTGCTGGATTACCAGACCCTTAGATGTTGGAATTCCTCAACACTTTATGCTGGAAATGGGGTCTTCTGGATCTCATCTTCTTTGATAGCTTTGTTGAAAACCCCCAAGTTTCTATCTCTAACTCAAATTTTCTTTTGAATATCATACATGTTGTTCAACTGCCTACTCAACATCTCCACTTGGTGTGCTACAGATACCCCACACTCAATATATTTGAAATTGAAATCACAATCCTGTGCTAATCCTGCTTTTCTCTGCAGACTGTCATGACTCAGTAGATTATAACATCATTGCCCACAAAGTTAATGTGAGAAATTTGGGAGTCCTTGGGTTTCTCCCTCTCCCTCCCTTCATTTTGTTCTACCCACATGTAAGTAATCACCAAATGCTATTAATTCTATTCCTGCATGTTTTTTAATCCAATTAATTCATTCTGCCCAATACCACAACACCCTTAGGTCAAAAACACCGTCATCTGGTCGAATGCTGTAACCTCCTAAGCGGCCTTTCTCTCTTTGAAAAAACAAAACAAAGCAAAACAAAAAAAAATGGTTTTTATTGAAATATAACTCACATACCATAGAAGTTACCCCAAATTTTACAATTTAGTAGTTTTCACTATATTCACAAGGTTCAAACATCTGTGGTATCTGGTATTTTCACCATAAGCATCTTTGCTGTAGATGTTGGGGGAAACACAGATTGTAACTACCCACCCTGGCCAGGCAGACAATAACAATTTGCATGAGTTATTTTGCAACACAGAACTAACAAGGCAACCAGAAGAATATGGGAAAGGTCAAAAGGAAACACCAGTCCACATGTCCTACCCACCTCCCAGAATTCTCACCAGAGTCCATCTTGGCTGAGAGATGCATGTGCCACCAGAAGGGACCCTAAGCCAAAGTGATTGGCTGGAGACAACCCAGAAACCCACCTCATCACCATAAAACCCAAGACTGTGAGCCACATGGCAGAGCAGTCCTCGTGGGTTCCCTTACCCTCCTGCTCTCTGCCCAGGCGCCCTTTCCCTATAAAGACTCTTGCTTTGTCAGCACATGTGTCTCCTTGGACAATTCATTTCTGAGTGTTTGACAAGAACCCCCTCTCAGGCCCTGGAATGGGTCTCCCTTCCTGCAACATAGACATTTTGCTGCATAATTAAGTGGCTGTAAGGCAGTTTTGCCGTAAGACAAAATAACTGTTTGACAACTTGGTTTGATAGTTTGGTTTCAACTGGTTGACAGTTTTAGTTTCTCCATTGACACAGTACTCCTATTTTTATATTACATAAACCTCATAACGATCTACACGTTGACGAGTGGACATGGTGGTCTTAAAATAGTAAACAATAACGACTACGTATCAACTTGATAGAAAATATGGTGATAAAACTTACTGGAAATGTGAAATAAGAGAGTGTAAAGCCGGACTGCATACTATACTAGAAAAAGATAAAAATATCAGTTTGCAAATCCTTCAATGATTTGAAGGTACAGTGTTGGACCCACATTTCCCATAGAACTTTGGAACATCGATTAACAGAGCTGTGATAACATGCCAAAAATAAACAGTGTAGAGGCTCAGTTATAAACATGCATCCTAGTATTTGGAAACTGATACCTCTCATAATGAAGGAAGAAATTGTAGTGAAAAAGAAAAAGTGCTGTGCCAAATGAGAAGACAGGTCAACATGCATTAAAAGAAAAGGATGTTTAAAATACATTCTCTTACATCATAGTACAGTTATCAAAATCAAGAAATTAATTTTGATGCAATATTATTATCTGATCTGCAGACTTAAGATTTAGCGAGTTATCCAACTAATGTACATTTTACCAAAAAAAGAAAACATGATTTTTTAGTGATCTAATATCTAATCCAGGATCGCATTGAATTCAGTTGTCTTGTCTCTTTGGTTTGCCTCATTCTGGAACAATTCCTCATTCTTTGTCTTTCATGCCTTTAATACGATGAGATGATGAAGTGATTTTTGGTATTCATGATGCATCCACAATAGAGTTCTGCTTGATACTCAAAACACAACAGTAGAGGATGGTGTCAATCACTGAGCATGTAGGCCATTTCCTTTGGTGAATATCCCCCTTGTCCTCACTAGGGAGCCAGCAAACTGGTGTATTTACATAGCCACATTCAATCACTGATGTAGGACTGCCCCCAGGGGGACATAAATTCCCAAATGCTTCAGGTTTTACAAAAGTGAAGAATAGCTTAAGACAGTGTAAAGAACCTTTTTTTAAAACTATTGTCCATGCATGCATAGAGTTTTTGGTTTTGTTTCAAATTAAACTAGAACTTGGTTTGCATTTATGGTTTGCAGGGCTGTGCTCTACAGACTGAGAAACTAAAGCTTTCTTTCTTTCAGGATCCATGCCCTTTGTGTTGTTGTTGTTAAGTTTAAATGCAATTTTGCAACATGAAAACTGCAGTATCTGTAACTAGTGGGGAATCTTTGTCATTTGTGATACATCTGTTGCCTGCTGTCTGTTTTCAGAGCTTACTGCTATGTTAGCTATGAAGTAAAGCTTTTCTTAACAAAGCTATAGGCTTTATTAAGATCAAGGCTGTATAAGTTTCCTATAGGAAAGATATTTATTTTTAAAGTGTATGATAATCAGGGAATACGTATCAGAACAATTTGCCTTGGAGCTGTAAATGTAGAGCTTGTTTCACTACTTACATGTCTTACATATAAAAGAATAATGTAGGAATTCTTTGTACTTTAATTGTTTGGTTCTTTAATTATCTAGCTGGTGCCTCTAGGAAACTGAGGATCCCAAGTTTGAAAAGGCATAAAAATCTAATTAAAAATGAGATGCTTATGTATAGCACAGAGAACTCTACTCAATACTCTGTAATGACCTATATGGGAAAAGAATCTAAAAAAGATTCATTTTGTTGTACACCTGAAACTAACACAACATTGTAAATCAGCTATACCCCAATAAAAAATTTTTATATCAGATGCTTAAAGGGATTTTTATCCTGAAGCAGTTTGATTTGCCTGCATTGTAATGTTGGAAGTGATTCTGCATTGTGCTGCATAAAAGCTGTTCACAGTGCTCGCTTCGGCAGCACATATACTAAAATTGGAACGATACAGAGAAGATTAGCATGGCCCCTGCGCAAGGATGACACGCAAATTCGTGAAGCGTTCCATATTTTTAAACAGATGATTGAACTTGGTGTACCCCCCAAAAAATAATAAATAAATAAAATTAAAAAAAAAAAAAAAAGCTGTTCACAGACCAGAATTTTAAGCTATATGTGAACAGTTTAGCATTTAGCCATGTACTTTGAAAGTCATTTGATGGAGTCTTTATTTGTACAGCGTAATAATTTAAGCTTTTGACTTTTAGATCCAAAAGGTAGTTCTGGCACTTGGATACTACCTGAGAGCAACTTGTCGTGCCTGCATTGTGTGGAACCAGTGTTCAAAATAAAATGCAAAAACTGCAGACCGAGGGAGGAGGGAGCACACAATGTCCTGGTACTCCAGGGAGAACATTTGATATGTTAAAATAGAAGATATCTTTGTAAGTATTGCCATATTTTTCCTAGGGCATTTTTTAACCAGTGATATTTGGGGTGTGGGAGAGAAAATAAATATCCCAATTGTTTAAGCCAGTAGCCATGCATGAATATCTAGAGGTGATACTAAGACTTTATAAGGCTTTATTTTTTAGAACAGTTTTAGGTTTATAGGAAAATTGAGAAGAGAGTTCCTGGCTTCCTATAGTGTTAATAATTTACATTAGTATGACACATCTGTTAAATTAATGAACCAACATTGACACATTATTATGAACTAAAGTCCAGAATTTATTCAGGTATCCTTAGTTTTTACCTAATGTCCTTTTTCTATGCCAGGATCCCACTCAGGGTACCACATGACACATAGTTGTCATGTCTCCTTAAGCTCTTCTTGGCTGTAACAGTTATTCAAATTTTTCCTTTTTTTTGATAACCTTCACCATTTTGAGAAGCATTGGTCAGGTATTTAGTAGAATGCACTTGTACTGGAATTCGTCTGATGTTTTTCTCAAGATTAGACTGTAGTTATGGGTTTTGGAAAGGAAGACCACAGAGGTAAAGTACCATTTTCATCTCATCATGTCTAGGGTTATTACTGTTGATGTTGACCTTGGTCACCTGGCCGAGTTAAGGTTTGTCAGATTTCTTCACATAAACTTATCCCCTCCCCTGCTTCTCCTTCCATGCTGTAGTCTCTGGAAGGAAATCTCTGTGCACAACCCACTCTTAAGTAAGACTTTTTTGACTTTCCAAAATGGATCAAGATGCTTATTTTGGATGAAGCCAGTAAAAATGTTGAGCCAAAGGATTAAAGGTCAAATCCACGAGATTTACCAGAAATCAAATAAAAGGACTCAGGTGTCCAGGTGATTTTTCTACAGCTGGCAGGTTGGATTCATTGTTACAGTATAGCTGTGAGGTGCTATATTGTCCTTTCCCCTGCCGAAAGCAATTGTTTCCTACAATCTCTGTCTCACTCAGTTCTGTAGTAAGACAGGGACGCTTGGTCTCAAACATTTTTCTCTAAGTATTATTGTGAAAACTGTTATAGTTGATATGTCAACATAATTAGTCATTGTCTTTCTTTGTAAGGTCGTGTTGCTTTCTGCCTTAATGCCAGTTGATAAGCTGAAGTCCTCAAAAAGTTCCTGAGAAATCCATTTCAAATTCTAGTGAAGAAAAAACTGACCTTTGCAAACGTCAATATCTTAGTGCTTGCTGACAGTAACGTGTCTGTAGTGTCTTAGTGCTGAACTGCGGGTAACTCCAGGGTATTTTGTTCTAAGATTTGGTACAATAATATCTGTATTTAGGCAGAATTAATAGAATGAATTTCTAACTGGTTCCTTCCAGTGGTAGGGATGAGAAGTCAAGTGGCTTTTTATTCTGACTCTGATCTGAATTAACATTTTCCTCTCTGAAATATTATAGGGTAGGAATTGTATGCTCTTTGTGACATATAAGAGACTGGCCAGTACATAGGCTGTTCTTTTTCAGAACACAAGGCAAAGGGTAGACTGGCTCTGAGAAAACGCATGCCAGGAATTTCAGTTTCTGATGTGGCAAGAGCTGTTCTTCCCGAGTATTGGTACTTAAGACACTCTTAATATCTAATTATTTCCTTAATAAACTGAAGCAGGATCTAGTTACAATGTAGCTGTGAAGTGCCATATTGTCTTTGCCCCCTGCTCAATATAAGACTGTTTCCTTTCAAGCCCTGTCGGCCATGGTGCTGTAGCGGCCAGGGATGCATGGTCTCATACACATTTACCATTGTAAACCCTGACTTCACAAATGACTCCTGAGAGTTAAGGCTTATTAATATTTTGCAGGTGGTAACAGGAAGAAAGAGGCATCACCAAGAGGCAGTTCAAATAAGGGACAAGCCACATTTTGATGACTACTGACTTACTGGTATTTAATTTAATTACAATATTTATGTACTAAAAGTTGGTTTTGAGGGGAAGATTTTTCATCACTTTTGTCAGCTTAAGCTACATGGGGGAATAAAGACCATACTCCACAGTGAGCTGTGTGATTTATATGCAGTTCATTACTATTTTGTGCCCTGAGAGATTGTGTAGAAGTTGCTTTTTGAATCAGAATTTGAATATATATATTATCATATCTTAGGCTCATGATTTTTATGTACAACTAATGTCTGTGGTTATAAACTATGATCTGCCCACTACTTGTGAAGATTATATTTTCAGTTTAGTATTTGTCATCTTTATTGAATTACTTGCTTTTATCGGGAAAAATTAATTTGTGTATTGTTTTCCAAGTATGATTCTGTCAGCCAGACAACCTTGAAAATCAGGTAAATGAGTCAGGAAATGTAGTAACATGATAAGTTGTATTAAAATTGTACTCGGAAAGATTCATGGTTAATCAGAACACAGTGGGAAAATAATGTGAAATGTAGCTCAGATTTTGGACTTTGTAGAGTTGATATTCAAAGGGAAAATCAATAATGCTGTTAGATCTGGTTGTCCTAACTTACACGTGAGGCAGTTTTTGTTATTGTTGTTGTTGTTTTTTGTTGTTGTTTTGTTTGTTTTTTGTCATGTTGTTCATATCTTGTGCTTTCTTGGTGATTGCTCTATAATTGAGATTTTTCTCAGCATTTTCTGGTAGCAATTTATATTGACCCTGGCTTAGTTATAGTAGCTTTTTTACTAAATAAATTGAATTATGTCTTGCTACTAATATAAAAATAACTTTGTCAAAAAATATGGTAGCTGGTAAGAATAGATAATGAGGTGATGCTCAGAAATGGCACTGGCTTCATTTAGGACATAGATTCATAAGTGAAATAGCATGTTGTCTGGATAAAGAGCAAGTCAGTATTTTCATACTTGTTTTCCTCTTGTCCTGGTTATTTGATATTTTAAGTTGCTCCAGCCAAGACATTTTTGATTGGTTCTATCATCTGTTTTAATAAAGAGCTGTGATGGTAAACATATCTCAGTCATCTGTGTTACAGTATATGAGGTGACCTGAGCAGAAAGCAGTGATAAATATGGTTACTATAATAAGTTTTTAGAGGTCTCCCCCACGCTGGAAAAAGTTTTAAGTCCTGGACCAACTTTGTCCAATAGAACTTTCTGTAATGAGGGAAATGTTCTATACCTGCGGTGCCCCACACAGTCGTGGCAGGCCGTTATGTGGCTAGTGAAATATGATTAATGCCACTGAGGAGCTAAATTTTCTATTTTATTTAATTTTAATGTAAATAGCCACATGTAGTTAGTGGTTGTTGCATTGGACAGCATAGTCCTCAACAACAGTTAACATTCTAGAGTTTATATTTTGAGTTTATAGTTCCAAAAGTGTCAAAATGGATGACACAGCTGTTCCTTTTGTTTAATCCCTGGTATTTACATTTGTGCCAGGCTGACACTTGCTCTTGGCCCACTTTGGTATGGGCTTTAATTTCACTGCCCCAAACACAATACTGTTGTCTGCTCTGTAAGTAATAACACTCAAGCTGCCTGACATAATCTGATCTTGCAACAAGAAGAATCTTTTTGAACTAACACAAAAGATATCTTTTTTGCTAGATATTGTGACTAGGATCTAGTGCTCCTGTTAGAAGCCCTCTAAGTATAGTCTTGGCAAATAAACAGCCACTGATGATTAACAAATAGCTCATATCATTAGTACTTTATACAGTACTTGATAAGTGATATTCTGCTTAATAACTTGTCTTTTGTTCAGAATTGGCAGCAGGAGTCAATTTGGGAGGAAGGCCGTGGCCATAAACATTGAAGAAGACAAGAAGAGTCTTTGTGACACTGAGACTTTCCACCATACTACAGTGGAGGAAATGCCAGTGAATGTGGCTGATCTAATTTAATTCCTGGGATGAAATGCTTTTGAATGTAGTGCTTGCTGTTGGTGAATAGGCAATCACAATGTACACTGTGTTTCTTTTGGGGGGAATATTTGAAGCTTTGTCTCAACGCTCACAACAGATCAAAAATTTAGATTTTGATAGCAAAGCAATCTGTCATGAGCTCATGTGAGGAAAGTCATTGGCTGGATATAAAAGATGGAGTTGTACCCAATCGAAAAATGCTCAGAAGACCTAAATATTCATTTCTCCAGAGAAGACATACAGATGGCCAATAGGCACATGAAAAGATTTCTCAACATTGCTAATTATCAGAGAAATGCAAATCAAAACTACAATGAGGTACTGCCTCACACCAGTCAGAATGGCCATATTAAAAAGTCTACAAATAACAAGTAATAGGGAGGGTGTGGAGCAAAGGGAACCCTCTTACACTGTTGGTGGGAATATAAATTGGTGCAGCCACCACGGAAAATAGTATGGAGGTTCCTCAAAAAACTAAAAATAGAATTACTGTATAATCCAGCAATCCCACTCCTGGGCGTATATCCAGACAAAACTATAATTCAAAAAGATACATGTACCCCTATGGTCATAGCAGCACTATTCACAATAGCCAAGACATGGAAACAACCTAAATGTCCACCTAGAGATGACTAGATAAAGAAGATGTGGTACATATAATACAATGGAACACTACTCAGCCATAAAAAAGAATGAAATAATGCCATTTGCAGCAACATAGATGGAACTGGAGATTATCATACTAAGTGAAGTAAGTCAGAAAGAGAAAGAAAAATACCATATGATATCACTTATATGTGGAATCTAAAATATGACAGAGGGACTTCTCTGGTAGTCAGTGGTTAAGAATCTGCCTTCCAATGCAGGGGATGCAGGTTTGAGCCCTGGTCAGGGAACTAAGATCCCACATGCCATGGGGCAACTAAGCCTGTGCGCCACAACTACTGAGCCCGTGTGCTGCAACTAAGACCCACGCAGCCAAAAAAATAAATAAATAAATAAATAATGACACAGATGAACCTACTTATGAAACAGACTTACAGGCATAGAGAACAAGACCTGTGGTTGCCAAGCTGGTGGAGGTGGGGAGGAGGGATGGAGTAGGAGTTTGGGATTAGCAGATGCAAACTATTATATATTGGATGAATAAACAACAAGACCCTACTGTATAGCACAGGGAACTATATTCAGTATCCTGTGATAAACCATAATGGAAAAGAATATAATATGTATATATACATGTATATATATATCTGAATCAGTTTGCTGTGCAGTAGAAATTAACACAGCATTGTAAATCAACTATACATCAATTTAAAAAAAAAAAGATGGGATTGTAAATCTTTTTTAGAATTTTATTTCCTAGTTCTCTACACGTGGTTATATTGAGTGTTCACTATCATTTAAAAATATACTTGTTGACTGAAAGATATGTGCTGTATAAAGATAGCCAATTATATTAAACTAGTATATCTGTTTTTATTGTGTTAGTCATTAGACTGAATGGAACTAACTTTAAAATGATTTTTAAAGAAAATATTTGAATTTGTTCTGTTTGGTATCATTTTATTCAGTAAAGCATGTTATTAGTGGTAAGTATAAACTAGAGTCTTTGCTCAACATCAGCAACAATCATGTCCTACAATCAAATCTCAGAAAAATGGCTGTATTGTATATTGACTTTTCAATAAATTACAATGAAGTATTTTTCCTTTAAAGTTGTTTGGTCTTTATTCCTTAAAGACTTGTACTTCTTGCCATAACTCCATATTTTCAAAGGAAAAAGATAAAACAGCACTCTATAGTAAATATTTTACTCTAGTTATAAAATTACACACAAAGGATACAACAAACATGGCTTTTCATAAAAAGATTCAATAGTTCCAAGTTAGCTACTGCTTGGCAGTAGCACAAAGACTGATCAATTGCAGATTTCATCAGTACCATCTACTAAGCATTATCTGCTTCTTTGAGGAAAAAAGAAGCATTAGAATGTAAAATTTCTCCCTCTTCTGGTATGGCAAACATTTCCTTGTATATGCCATGTAGCTACTCAACAACAAGGTTTTTGTTAATAAAATAATTAATCAGTAAATATGTTTTTCCATAACAATAACATGGAGTTGCTATAGTAGGTCCTATTTCAGAAGGAATGAGTATGATGCTTGTTTTCTCCTTCTCAAAAATTACTTGTTAAGCAATCTTTTTCTTTTTTTTAAATTTATTTATTTATTTATTGGATTTACTATTTTTTTATTGGCTGTGTTGGGTCTTCGTTGCTGCACATGGGCTTTCTCTAGTTGCTGAGAGCGGGGGCTACTCTTCATTGTGGTGCGTGGGCTTCTCATGGTGGCGTCTCTTGTTGCGGAGCATGGGCTCTAGGCGCATGGGCTTCAGTAGTTACAGCACATGGGCTCAATAGTTGTGACTCACGGGCTTGAGAGCACAGGCTCAATAGTTGTGGCGCACGGGCTTAGTTGCTCCGCGGCATGTGGGATCTTCCTGGGGCAGGGCTTGTACCTGTGTCCCCTGCGTTGGCAGGCAGACTCTTAAGCACTGCGCCACCTAGGAAGTGCCAGCAATCTTTTTCTTGAGCACAGTTGTCAAAAGAACTATGATGACAGACAGTGAATATTCCAGCGGTTGCTTTGATTGGTATCACAGAAAAAAAAATATTATAATGAATTTCGAGGGAAAAGCAGCACCCTTGTCTTTTCTCAGTCGTACTGACGCTTGCCACTGTCAACTGGAAAATGATGCACAATGTAAGAGCAGTGAGTTTCAGTTTTATTCAGAGACCTTACTGAGGACTATACCCTGGGAGACAGTTTTTCAGATAGCTCTGAGGAACTGCTCTGAAGAGGTAGGGGTTGGGGGAGCCAGTATATATATGATTTTTTTTTTTTTTTTGGCTGGGAAATACATGTAGTCAAGTATATATCTTGGTAAAAGATTACTGCTAATCACATACACACAAAAAAACA
The DNA here is from genome assembly GCF_030028045.1 of Hippopotamus amphibius kiboko. Lineage (NCBI taxonomy): Eukaryota > Metazoa > Chordata > Mammalia > Artiodactyla > Hippopotamidae > Hippopotamus > Hippopotamus amphibius. Next base: position 158,675,975 of record NC_080191.1, read on the forward strand.
AATTTCTCAAGATAATTATTTTTTGTGTTTATATACGGGAAGATGCAGGAATCTGGGGTCATCAAAATTCTTCCTTAGATATGTATCTTAACTACCTCGGGGCACATATATTCAGAAAACAAAATGCTTCATCCTGAATTCCTTTCAGGGTGTACTGTAAGTCAGTGACTGCAGTAGCTAATGACTTGTAGAATTGGAATGGTGGGTAACATCTTTTGTTTACACCACTTATCATAAAACTGCTGCTGTGGCAAATAAGACACATGCTAGAAACCTTGGAAGTATCAGATCAATTTAAAAGTCACCACTGTCTTCAGTAAGTAAATTTTTGAAAGGAGAGCCTAAAGAATGAGATGTCGGGGATGACATCTATCTTAATGTCTGTTCCCTACAAAGACTAGAAGTCAGGTGGAGAGAACTACAAAAAGATTAGATAAAACCAAACAAATATAACATGTATTAGGGAAAGGTATAAATAACTACAGAATTTATCAAAAGGCCTGCACAGCCCTGTTTAATAATGTGGATTTTATTCAGGATCAAAGTCAACCATTAGCTCCATCTAAAGACACTTTGATTACTTTCTTGAACTCAATAGTTTCCTCCTCAACACTTCTGCCACACAGGGCCCCACTCTCACTTTTCTTCCTCCTATGTATGTGGCCCTCTGCTATGCTCTTGTCACTCTTTTTAAGCTTCCAGTGTGCTCCTCTAAGCATTAGACCAATCACTTCCTGGATGTTTTCAGTCTGATGACTCTGGCACTTTGAAACCAAACTTACCATCTTTCTCCAGTAATGTTTAGCTCATTACCTTGAACCTCCTTCTCTTATCTAGACTTTGACAGTGGTCTCCAAGTGTGTCTCCCTGCCCTTGGTCTTGCTTTATCCAATCCATTTACCACTCAGCTCCCAGAGTGATCTCATAAAAATATAAATTATTCAATAGCTTTCCTTTTCACCTGGGATAAAATCCAAAGTCAATAGCTTTCCTGACTTTGGTGTTCCATCTAAACAGTTATCACCAAACCCAAAGTCATCAAGGTTTTCTATGTTATTTTCTAGGAGTTTTATAGTTTAGTGTTTTATATTTAGGTCTGTAACCCATTTTGAGTTAATTTTTTTGATAGGTGTAAGGTCTAGATTCATTTTTCCCCATGTGCTGTTCAGTTGTTCCAGCACCATTTGTTGAAAAGACTATCTTTTCTCCATCACATTGCCTTTGCTTCTTTGTCAAAGATCAGATCAATATAGTTGACTACATGTAAGTCTATTCCTAAGCTCTTGTTAGGAAAACTATTTTTCTCCTCTTACTCTCAAAACTCTACGCACAGAATTTTTCATTGCTAGGCACTTCCAAGTCATCAGATGTTGGGTTTTTTTCAGTCTCCATACATGATTTCACATCCAGTGCTTCACCATGCCTGCTTTTGTCTGTTGGCAGTGCTATAACAGAATACCACAGACTATATGCCTTATAAACAACAGAAATTTATTGCTCACAGTTCTGGAGGCTGGAAGTCTGAAATCAGGGTGCCGACATGGTCAAGTGAGAACCCTATTCCTGGTCGAAGCCTTCTCATTGTATCCAGCAGAAGTGGAAAGAGAGCTCTCTTGGGTCGCTTCTATAAAGGCACTAATCCCATTCACGAGGGCGCCACCTTCAGGACCTAATCACCTCCCAAAGGCCCCAGCTACTAATATCATCACAGTAGGCATTAGGATTTCAACATATGAATTTTGGGGTGACACAAACGTTCAAGCCACAGCAATCTCCAATCCCAAATTCTTTTCCATCTATTATGCAGAATGTACTGTTTTGGTTATTAAATTTCCTAATCCAATTGTAATTGTCCTTTCATCTTCATTAAAATAACACAATCACTTAGCCTTCCTTTAAGGTGATGTCTGTATCATGTCGGCTTTGGTATGGTCATCGTTCTCATCATCATCATCTGAACTCTTAGCAAATACTGTCACAACATTCATAGAAATTAAACTAGCACTGTCTCCACGCAGAGCACAATTGTCAATCTACAGTCCAAGTCAAAGACAACCGCTAACACCGACACTCAAAATACACTTAGGTGGTACACTTCAGGTGCATCACTTATAGTAATGCACAGATAGATAATCAATTATTGTGACTGCAAATCATGACTGCCAACATCAGCAGCAAGGAACAACAACAACAAAAAAGCAACAGCAGCTCTGGAAGACAGATAATCTATGCCGTATCCATTCAAAACTAAAAATAGTGTCAATTTCAGCTATTTGGGCAGCTGCCACGTGTTTATACTTTCTCCCCAACCTTCAGCATTCATTGCCTAAAACTGGGAGTTTTTGTGTACTGGCTTCCGGGGATGCAGGACTTTCAGTGCTATCTCAACAGTCCTGGGCCACTCAGAACAGTTGGTCTCTCTCCTCAGTTCAGTGTAGTTAGGAAGTTTTAAAACCAAACCTTCCCATCCATAGCAACTTCAATTGTTTAGCCGCTGTTTACATAAACCGTAACTAAACCCCACTGATAGCATGGATGTGATGAGGGAAAGAAGTAGGAAAGGTTAACTCCTCTTTTAGAGTACCTAGCTTCTCTTTCATAACAACAACAAAAAATACCCTAACTCCTCCAAATTGAATATAGTCACTGGTGGTCTTTCCCAACCAAAAGCAAAAGTATCTCCATATGTTGTACATTGGTTTGATATGATTTCAAATCCACTTGTTTATGACTTAAGTTGTTTTAATCCACTTGCTTATGACAAAGACAAGCAAACAAAAAGAAGTTGTTTTTAAATGTAAAGTTGTTTCCGTATAAGAATGAAATAAGCTGTGTTGGGATGTCATCATCTCATCTGTGGGGTTAATAAGCACACAGAGCTCAGCTGCTGAGAGGCTGAGCTGGGGGGTTTCAGGTAAAAACACATGAAGAAGCAACGAGGATGAGGGGATATTTAGACTATAAATACCCAGAGTGTGTATGGACAATCCCAGAGTTTCCATTTGGGCAGAGCTAACCTTTGCTGATTTAGCTCTCCCAAAATCTGTCCACAAAAAATTAATTGAGTCAATCTAAAAAAATAGACTTTTATTTGAGCCAACTTGAGGATTATAACCTGGGAGACAGTCTTTCAGAAAGCTCTAAGGACTGACTGTTCCACCTGTTGGAAGTCAAACACAGTTACATACTTTTCAAAACAAAGGGTTATACATCAAAGTAACATATTGACAGTTTACATAGTTCAGATCTGAACCTACAAAGTGAGCAGTGGGTTATCGTGACCCCTTACAAGATAAGGAAAGACATATTTTCTCCTAAGGAGTTACCTAGCTGGCACCAGGAGAAAATTGCTCTTTTTGGTCCAGCAGGCATTCTTTTGTCTTCTAAAGAGATCTGGTTAATTTATAACGCAGATGCACGGTGCCCACTAAAAGGGAGGGGTTAGTGGCAGAAAGTGGCAGGGAGAGAATTTTATGTTTGATTTTTTTTTTCCCCTTGTCCTGCCTTAAAATAGCTATTTCATCAAGACCTTGTGGCACTGGCTCCTGCAGAGGTAAAGGCGAGTCTTAGATGTGGTGACAGAAAGCCTGCAGCGCTGCAAGAAGATCGTCTTACCGCTAATTCTGGCGCCCTCGTTCCCTAGCAACCTGCTATAGCAACGGGAATTCTCATTTTCCCTTTGCAGGCAGCTGGACCTCAGCTCCTGATTGGTTAAGCCCACTCTCCCGAGAACCAGCCTCAGAGAAGAAAGTACACTTGAACTGAATCTGGACTTTGTCATCTCCCCTTGCCTGCAATAATAGTGTAATTAATCTATCATTTCTTTGGAGTGTTCTTATTTGGCTTAGTAAGAGGCGTTATCCTGTATGCCATCAGCTTGTGAAATGATAAATCCCACAGTGAACTTGTGTTAAACTATTGGTAAAGACAATATCAGTCTCTGAGCATAATTTACTGTCCCCAAAACAAAACACCATGATCTAAATTCATTCATTTCAACTAAACAACATTGCCCCAGCCCTGGCTTTGCTGATGGAGCCCACACACAGGCAAGGGAGGCCCATTCTTCTGATTCACAGAGTCTTAAAGCTTCTCTAAAGCACATCCTCTAGCTTCCTACTCAAAGTGCAGGGGAGGGAACTGGGGAGAGGCCCACTGGCCTGCCTGACCTGCAGAAAGAAAATGCTGAGCTTACAGGAAACAGAGCGATCCCAGGAATGAATGTGAGCTCAGCAACTGCCCAGGACAGAAGACTGTGGGTGCAGCCTCCTTTGTGCCTGCAGCGTGGCTGGGTGGCCAATCAACAGGTTGGAAACTCCAGGGGCTAGCCCGTTTGGGGCCAGATTTATCATGTAACCTCTGGCATCCTTCACTGCACTCCGATTTGTTGATTTAATCTGCAAATTAGGGATGAACATCAATGCATTGTTACCGAGGGGATATGAAAATTACAGGTAACTTCAAATCCTGCTGAAAACAGGAAACAGGAACGAATAGGACAAAGAGCTGCTTAGATGAAAATATGCAAATACTTGGAACATAATGGATTTATCTGTGCTTCGACTGGAGACAGAGTTATATGCTCTTTTTCAATAGGGGGCAATGGTCAGAAGCATAAAGAAGAGGAGAGTGAAGGAATTTGGGAAAGCGGGTGGTAGACCCCACCCCACGTCTGGGAGCTGTGCCTCACACCTGTTCCAAAAAATTACAGAAGAGTCCTTTAAACTTTTCTGGACAAAGCTAGTTTATCTACAGTCACCGCTTGTTTATTCTACCTCACCCCTGCTGATAACACATTTCTTTGTTGAGTCTACTTTTGTGATCCTAAAATATACCCCAAACCAACCATATTGGTTGAAATTATAATTAAGATGCCAGGACTGCATTTTAATTTATAGGTTAACTATCGCACTTTCCAGCATTTCAATTCATCCCATAAGTATTTCAGGAAACTAATAGTGTCTTCATGCTGAAAGTGTCGGAGACAATTAGTTGGAGCCAAGACAAAATCGCAGGAAAAAAAACCCAGCACGTCACTGTAAGGTACAGGCAGATGTGTTAACGTGGGCAATACCAACCGCAGGCCCCACAGGGGTGTCCTGAGGAGCAGAGATCAGTGAGGGTGGATGAATCACAGAATTTCAGAAGAGCCTGAGGCTCAACAGGACTTAGGTGGTCGCAGAAGGAGGAGCAATCTTTATTTCAGGTGTCAAAGGTAAAATCAGATTTTAGTGAAAGCAGTGGACACAGATTTTATTCAGGGACCACTGACAGAAGGGGAAAGAGCCGATCTCCACCCAGATTTGTGCAGAGCTGATTGGGTGCTTTTAAAAGGAGAATAAGGGAGCACGGAAGGGCAGTGGGTGGGGGCCCAAGTAGAGTCAGGAAAGTGAAAAATTACAAAAGGCAGGTAAGAGTGGTCAGTGTCAATGTGACTGGGCCAGCTGCGTCTGTCAGCGGGCAGTCTTAAAACTAGAATTCTGTCTTTCCTGATGATTACATATCTAAGGAATGGCTTTCACGTCCTTGAGAAAGACACAGTCCTCAATTTGGGTCAAATGAAACTCTTTTCCATTCCTGTTATAGATTGTTTCTTGATTTTTCCTGTCAACAAAGCATTGCTGACAAGAGGGAAAACTGGTTTCCTGAGTTAGGAGTGAGGAGGGGACATGTTTGGTTTCGGGCTGTGTTGTCTGAGGTGTTGGAGAGGCAGCAGGTAGAGAAGTGCAGTAGGTAATCTGAGCCTGGAGGCAGACAGGACTGAAGGGCTGGTGGGCACCCTGAGTGTAATGACGATGGCGGCTCTGAACTCGGCTGAGCTTTCCGGGGGGAGGGCTGAGCAAAGGCCTGGAGGAACAGTAAACTCTGGGGGAGGAGAAGAGGGAGGCGTCAAAGAAAAAAGGAACTACTTTATAGGGCTGGTTCATCAGAACCTTAAGATGGGGTAACAGAGGTGGAGGGAGACAGTCGGAAGCGAGGACGGAAAGGCTAGTTGTGGAGCTCGAGTGGGAAGACAGACGTGGAGCAAGACGTGCCGGGAGCACAGGGGTCTCTCAAGGTGGGGTTGAGTGGAGTTGCGGGAGGCATCTTCCAGGAGTAGAAGCAGCACTGAATCTAGACCTGAAGGCTGAGTAATGCTAACTAGAGAAACCGGTGGATTTGAATTCAAAAATGGGTATATTTTTGTGTCCATCCATTTGTTTCTTGACCACTGTTTCTGACCATTGTTTGTAATATATTAGCAACACCTAATCTTAGGGAAACTGTTTTTATTTTTTTTCTTCCTAAGTAAATTTATTGACTATATTCACCATATTTTGTGATTATCCATCTTTGATCTGGAAAATGAAGCTTAATTGATATTTCCAAGGAACTAGGAAAAGCTTTTCAACACAAACAATAACACAGATGTATTTTCATATGTTAAATAATTTAAGACATTTTAAATGTGCCTGGCATTCTCAATATCTTCCTACTGGATATTAAGTTAATGTAATATTTTTAACAATGATCCAACTTTTGCATTGCATAAATAATAGGTGAAGCTTGATTTCTTTTTATTGGAACCTATATTTCTACATCTTACTTAGTAGACATGCAACACTCAAGTCTAAGGAACCCTTATTTTATGGTGTATATGCCATTTTGTTCACATTACTTCCCACACACTCAAGATAACTTACCATCAAGAAAGTCATTTATGTGCGTTCACTTAGAACTGCATTTCTTCTGAAATTTCAAATTCCAGTCCCCTCGCTCTTCAACCACAACCTCTAAATGTTCATCTGGAATCCTCTGCCCACCCCCTGCCTGCCCTCTAACCCCTCCCTGGTCCATCCAGCCATCTCCTGACCTTTCTTTTACCCACCTCTCTGTCTCAGATGCAGAATCACCTGGCACCTTTGCCCTCCTCTCCCTGGTTCCTGTCCTTCCACCCCAGCAACCCCAGACCTGGGGTCATTCCTGTCTTCTCTATAACACCTGCCAGGCTGCTGGAGAAACATAACACACAGGCAGATCACATCACCACCAATGGCGATATCCAGCTGTGGGCAGAGTACTCCATGCTGTGTGACTGTCCTCCACTTGTCCCGGACCTTCTCCCTCTCCCAAGCTCTCCACCAGCCATGCAACATCTTCCCCCCTCTCCCAAGGCCTGTCCTCCCCACTCTTAGCTGATGACTTCCCCTCCTGCCTCATCGAGAAAGGAAAAGGCATCACACACATTGTCACCATCTTGACCCAAGTGTGCTTCCTCTTTGGGAATCCCCCAGGCTGGCCAGCCCTCTCCATTCCCTCTATAAAGCACACTGACCACCATCAGGGCCAGGGCTACGGAGAGGCAAGTGAGGCACTCATCTGGGGCACAAAATTTAAGTGGGCACCAAAAGAGCACAGTAATTGAAATAAATACTATTTTAAAGCAATACTTTTTAAAAATCAAAAATAATGCAAAAAAATCCATAACGAACAAAACATCAAAATTTTAAACAGAGACAGGCACCAACTCTTCACTTACTTAGCCCTGCCTCACTCCCCTCACCCTGATCCCATCCTGCTGCATGTGGCCCACGGGCGCTGAATATTGCTGAATGGAACGTAACCTCGACTCTGCATTCACCTGCACATAATGGAAACAAAGTTTCACCAAGAAACATTTACACTTACTAGATGCAGTACATATTTTCACTTCAAATTTTTTTTTGATGGTAACCCACTAGATTCCATAAACCTTTGAGCGGAGATCTGCAATTTGAAGAAACCACCAGTAGAGGGATCCAAAGTTCTCTCCTACTGTAAAGTGAGCATCTCACCTCTTCCTCACCGCCCAAACAAAAACAAACCCCAAAGTGCCATAAAGGCGATAATGTAATCCAAAGGGAGGACTAGTAGACTAGAATTAGGAGATATTATATGACTGTCAGAAAAAAAAAAGTCATTTAATCATTCCACTCTGACTTCAGGTTCCTCCTGAAGGAAATAAAGGATTACAACAAAACCTACTCCTCTGAATATCCCTTAATCATCTCTATGGAAACACACCTAAATTTTAGGTCTCTTATTATAGTCTGAATAGTTTCATATGAGTTAGGAAAAAGGACGGGTGTTTTCATTAAAAAATCAATCTGATATTCAAAATGTCTCATAAATCATCAGTATTATAGATGAAAGTGGCAGGTTTAAAAGCTACGAGCTTAAAAGATCCTCTAGGAAGCCACAGTAAAAATCCATTTTACTACTTCGTACCTTTTACTTTTAGTCTTTCAAGTCCCAAGGTAGGGCAATTATTGGCTCTTGCCCAGGAATGGAGAAAGAAAGATATAATTACCTGTAAATTCTTAATGCTACCTAGATTTCTACATTCTAAGTCTTTTTCCCCTAGCTTCTTCTGATGACCTATTCCTCATTAAACAAATTTGCCCCTGCTAAAACCGATCCAGGAGCCAAATGGGCATGTTAAAAGGAATTATAAATCACCCACAATTTATTGGAAAGCTTGTAATTTCAACTTTGTAGATTTTTCTCAGGAAACCCGTTGTAGCAACTGGTGCTAAGAAGCATAAATGTTCCTGTCTAATGGTAATTGCTTATCCTACCTGCCTGTAAGGAGGAAGGGAACAACCTGAAGTTTGAATTTATAACCCACATTTTATGTGTGGGAAATAGTGTGTTCTCTCAGTTGTTATATCATTTATCAATTCAGATTTGAGGGTTTCCAATTTGTCTTCTCCACAAAATAACAACCCAAAATTCTACTCAATAGCCGTCTTCCCATGTTTTGTGGCTGTGATGTAAGCTTTGAAACTTTAGCTAACATTGTGGGCAAAGATTAGGGGCTATTTGGGGTTAGCCCTCCACAAAGAATACATTTAGACAGTTAGTTCTTGATTTGGCGTTAGACCAAAGACTTTAAATTCCAACTTAGCATGGATGTGGGACCGAGGGGAAACTTGGGTTACGTTACCATTTCCCTGTTGGCCACTTGAGACCCACCAAGTGTGTCCAGCAACAAAATCCACACCTACAAAAACTATTACTTTCTTCACAAGATACACGTGGAGTACGTTTCTATTCACTGACATAGAAAAATAAAGGCAGCAAAATGCCACATGAACAAATAGGCAAAGACAAGCCCTGAGTCTTTACTAAGGACACTGGTGGCACAAGGATTGAGGAGCATTATTATATTTTAAAGGCAGTAGGACATCATGCTCTATCCTATCATCATTGCTATAAAAGGGCCTGCTGTGTTTCACATCCCTGGAGATACAAGTTCCATCACTTACGCAGCTGTGCTGCAGAGTCGAAAACTGGCCGCTCCTTCATCCTTGACTCATTAGTTTCCCTAATGGCCTCTGGCCTTGACTTCTTAGCCAGCAGTTTAACCTCAGTCAAGCCACTTAACCAGTCTGAATTCTCATTTCAGTGGTACGCTGGCAACTATTTTAAAACTAGCTCTCAACGGTTGGAGGGGAAGGGTTGCTCACTTAGTTTTTGCTGATTTCCTTGCTGTAAATAGTCCCACAGTGGCCAATTTTAAGCTGCCAAGGGGAAGTCGCTTAATGGAAGTAGAACTGGGGAGAGGTTTGTGCCATCGGCTCTCCTGAGCAGGTCCTAATTGCTGCCAACCAGGGTCCTTGGACTCTTTAATCAATATAGGTTGATAAGAGGCCAGAGAAGCAATCCAGGCAAGGCTTTGCTGGGACTCTTGCCGTAGTGAAAACGAGTAAAAGGTGCCCTCGCTCACTCCCTGAAGAGGGGCGAGCTGGTTCCTTAATGAGGGGAGGGGAGGGGCGGATCCGTGGGTCAGGCTGGAGGGGTGGCTTAGGTGGTCTGTTCACCTAAGCCATCTGGTGGCTTGGTGCTGTGTGCAGGTGTAACGGGTGTGCAGGTGTAACAACTGAGAGAACACACTATTTCCCACACATAAAATGTGGGTTATAAATTCAAACTTCAGGTTGTTCCCTTCCTCCTTATAGGCAGGTAGGATAAGCAATTACCATTAGACAGGAACATTTACGCTTCTTAGCACCAGTTGCTACAACGGGTTTCCTGAGAAAAATCTACAAAATTGAAATTACAAGCTTTCCAATAAATTGTGGGTGATTTATAATTCCTTTTAACATGCCCATTTGGCTCCTGGGTTGGTTTTAGCAGGGGCAAATTTGTTTAACGAGGAATAGGTCATCAGAAGAAGCTAGGGGAAAAGCTTGGTGATGCTGTGTGCAGGGATCACGCGTAGTACCCTTGATCCTGGCACCTCAGAAGTGACAGTTGATTTTCGGCCTTTTTGTATCTTATTGTTCATAATTTGCCCCAACTGCATATGCATGCACTTATTTTTAGTCCCTTGTAGTTTCTTTGCATTCTCTTGCTCCGGGAGACATTTGTCCAGATGCAAACACTCTAGTAAAGGGTCCCGGATCCCAGGTCCCAGCCTGTCCCATAATGACTCCAGCACAACACCACTTCTTCCTCAGAAATGGGAATAATAATTAGTACATATTCCTGCCCACAGAACTGTTATTTCTGACTTATTTCAATCATACATCCTTTCAATAATCGTTTGTTGGGAATCTACTTTCACCATAGGTGTTGTGCTGGGTGCTCAGGATGAAAGAAAGAGCTCACTGTCAGGAGTTTTGTGGCTCAAATAAAATAAAGCACATTAACCAAAAAAATTCCCGCAATTCTAGTCTTTAAAATGCTCTATATACATAAATATATGCAGTTTATTGTAAAAAATAAAAAAATAAAAAGTTAAAAAAATGCTCTATATACAAATGCAGGGATTGTTAACTTGAACTAAGTTTAAAAACTTGGGTTTACAAAGGACTTCAGATTCTCTGTCCAAAAGATCTTGTGTATGAAGACCTATTTTGTCATTATTTAGTATAATGAGATATTAAAGACCATATATCTAGAGAAACTTTAGTAATAATTTATTTGTATTCTGCCTACTTCCCAAAAAGTACTTGTTTTAATGTAAACAAAAAATATTAGAAAACAAATCCAATGATCACAGAGATAGAAACTGGGACACGGAAAAGAGAGGAAGGAACACATGGAAGTTCAGCCACTGAGCAAAATTCTCAAGTATTAGCCTCCTAAGAACCAGGGGAGTATTTATATTCATCATGTTGTTAAATTAATGCTTAAAAAAACGTTGATTTCAACACGGTCATTGAATGGGTCCATAGTGTTTCGTGTTGTTACCATTTATAGTTCTGGGAATTTATTAAGCAATTGCGGAACACCTAATCAAAACAGAAGAAGGATGTAACGCTAAGAACATGTTTTCGTAAGTCTGAACCCTCAGGACCTATTCTCTGCTGAATGAAACAGGCTCCTGGACACTTCTCTTCCCAGTTGGCCAACTCAGTCTCCTGCAGCTTCCCCTCAGCTCCTGCACGGAGTCTCACCGCAGCCTGGCATGACAACCGTCTCCTCCATCTGGGCTCCCCCTGCCTCCCACGCTTCCCACCAGACCCTGCCCCAGCAGCCCGGTTCCCACAAGGCCCTGTGTGTAGCCAGGACTCCTAGCCTCTGCTCCTGTTTCCTTCTTTCTGGAGCACCCTCCTGTCTTGCTGCAAGTCCTCACCTCTTACAGAGGGCAGTTCAGATCTCACCTCCTGCAAGACCTCTCCAGCCTGCACTGATTCCTTCCACTTGCCGTCCTATTGTACATACAGACACGCATTAACTGTTTAGTTATTTGAGGCTGTACATGGACAGGAAGTCTTATGACCTTTGCTTCTTTTCTTGTGAGAAATGAGAAGCAAGGTGTGATGAGACCAAAGACCATGTCATAACTTTTTTTTAGAAATAGAAATACATTTATAGAATAATCTTAGAGTGAGGAGGGATAGTAAAGATAATCTAGTCTTATTTAATCCCCACCATCAGATATGACAAAAGGCTCTGGAGAGTGAATAAACTGAGGCTCAGGGCAGTTAAGCTTATGGCCAACATTCTGCCCTCAGAACAAGTTACCCTCCCAGCTTTGCATCAGCAGGCCCAGCCTCGGCTGCACTGGCTCTGCCGCTGCTAGTGTGGGAGGCCTGGACCTCTCAGGCCGTGGTTTTTCTCGCCTGTAAAGGGAGGACACTAGAACCTCCGGCATAGGTTGCTGTGAGGAGCCAGTGAGTGATGCTGTAGAGAGCTCACTCGGGGCTGAGCCCAGGAAGCTTCTCTAACATAACCTGCAGCTGTTGTTTTATACGTGGAGCCATCACACGAGCCTGGGAGTGAGGATGGTGACCCTCTGCTTCCCTCCATGAGTGGCATCTGTGAGCATGTTTTGGTACAGAGTTCACTTAGGGCCTCGTGTTCCTCTGATGGCCCCATCTTTACTGTCATCCAAACTTTGGAAGCCCTACCACTGGGTGCAGTGAGGACAGAGCAGTACCATCGTGGGAGTCTTCACCCCCTGGGCCTGGTGCACCCGGTATTGAAGGGCTTGGGCTTTCCCACAGAAGTGATGTTGATGCAATAGCTACAACTGTACCTTACATGGAGGGATGTAGGGCATAGTGATTAGAAATACAGACTGTTGGGCTGTTTGCCTCATGATTTAGAAAGGATCATGGGACCTCGGTGGGGGTGTGTATGCGTGTGTGTGGGTTGGGGTTTCAGGGCAGGGAGGTTTCTAAGAATAAAACAAGAAGTAATGATAGAATATACATTAAAAAAATTACAAGACAAAAGAAAAACTGGGGGAAATTTTCACATCATATACTACAAAACATTATTATCCTTGATGCATAATGAACCCTAGCAGATTAATACATAAAAGATAAACTAAGGACAGAGGTAGTTCACAAGAGAAGTAGAAATGGCTAATAAGCATATGAAAATATATTCAGTCTCTTTAGTTATCAAGGAACTTCAAGTTATAACAACGAGATAGAATTGCTTTGTTTATTCCACTGACAACGGTTTTTTTGTTAAATGATAATAACCTAGATAGACTAAAGTGAGAATTTGACCTTGTTCTAAGGAATCTTGGAAACATGCATCAACCCCTTACTGTCTACATATAGCATGACCAAGCAAGTTCCAAGTCCATATTATTGGAAATAATGCCAAAGATGCTTATGATTATTAGAATAGGTTAAAGTTTACAAAGAACCTGAGTGTTCATCAGTAGAGGAGACTAAATCAATTATGTTTTTATCTTTGGAATGGAATATTCTGCACCTATTAAAAAACACATTTTAGAAGAATTATGATAACATGATATGGGAAACTGTTCATGATATATTCCTGAGTGGGGAAAGCAGGCTGTAAAATATCAATAGTATGTACAGTATGACTCTGTATTTGTGGGGATACCCCTGGACTATATGTATTGCCAATCCTCTCCCTCTTACTCAGGAGAGACAGACAAATTTGAACATGTTTTCAGTTGTTCTAGCATTGACTGGAGGATTTTTGCGAAGTAGATTTACTTGGCATTCTACTTTTTAATTTTCAACACAGCTCCTACTACAGGGTCTGCTGAGTTTTGCATTTATTGAAGCTTTGGAGGTAGACACAGGCAACCTAGAAGGAGGTTTGGCTAAAGCACCGGATATTAAATATGAATGTTTATGTGTTTATGACCAACTTGTACTGGCGCTTGTCTCTGGGTGAGGAGACCGATGGCAATTTCATTTTCCTTATTTATCTTTACTGTCTGAATTTTCAAAAATAAAAAAAATCCTACAATTTATGCTGAAAATTTAAAGGTAATTTTGAAGCGAGGATATCTAGGAGAGAAAATAGTACTTAATGAAAATTCAAAACAGCTTAGAAATAATTATGTATGTTGTAAATGTATGTATAAAAGACTAGAAGTAAATATGCCAAAAATCTGTACTGTGGTTACTCCACTACGATTATTAATAGCAAAATTATGAAGGATTAATATTTCCTCTTTATACTAAATATAATCTATATGCATATTTGTATACATATGTAATACATATAGAGAGAGACTGCATTAAAGTTCCCTTGGAGGAAGTGGTAGCCACTTTAACACAAGACCATCCCCCAAGTTATAAGGAAACATGTGGCTTAGCAGAGAGGCTTTTTTTTTTTTTTTTTTACAATTCCTGTATCTATGGCTCCTCTGTGCTCAGGAACATGTGTTGGGGACCCCTTGAAATGGTGTCAGCTGTGTTCCAATAAAATTTTATTCACCGACACCAGAATTCGAATTTCATATAATTTTCATGTCATGAAATAGTTTTCTGGGGTTTTTTTTCAACCATTTAAAAATATAAACACCATTCTTCTCCTGTGGGCTGTACAAAAATGGGTATTTGGTCTGCTCACAGGCTGTATTTGCTGACTCCTGATGTCGAAAACAGCAAGAGGTGGGGGAATCCAGGGAGCTGCACAGAGTAGCCTCTTTTTGGCTGTAGAACTGATGTATTAAAAAAGAAAGGAAGAAACCAGATGAGGTCAGAGAGAGAAATACCATCATGGGGAACCAGACTACATACGGTTCTATAGGCCTGTAGGCTTTTGGAAGAACTTGGTTTTTAGGGACGTGGTGAGGCATTAGAGGGTTTTGAGCAGAGGAATGCCGTGATCTGACTTAGGCTTTAAAATTACAAAGTCCAAATTTTAACCTGGTTTTGTAATAGAAAGTAGTTGAAGTTGAATGGATAAATTCATAAATAAAACTCCTAAGGAAAATTCCTGATACTTAATTTTTCTCCCAGCTGTGTGAACTCAGTTAGCTCTTAGCTGAGCTAAATCACAGGCAGAAACACTTTTAACATGGATCTCAACCAGAATGAGGTTAATTTCTCTCCAAGTTTCAAAGGCTTTTCTCTATTGAATCCAATGCCACGGAAATCATTCAAATTCCATTTAGATGCTGACTGATCACTAAAAATCTCCAAAGTTTGAATACTCAGGCTGAAAAAACTCTTTTTCTTTTCTGAGACTAGTTTGTGTAACTCAGCAATGGAAGTATTTTCACTGCAAGGGAAGGACCATGACCTATATTTCTGCTTTAGCCACCACTTCCCTGAGCAGATTGTTGGCTGCAGAGATAAGGCTGAGTAAATAATCTTGATGACTCAGTGGAATTGCCCTGTACATCTTCCCACATTCACAATACATTAAAGGGTGATTGTGAGGAGTAAATGAGGATTAAAACATAAGGCGCCTAGCACCATGCCTGGTACCCGGTAGATGCTGAATAAAGGGCCCCAGCGCTGACTTACTCGGGTACGTAATCAGGCTGGAAAGGAAGAAACCCCTTGGCTTCTGGCCATTGTAATCACAGGCCCCCTCTGTCCCACAGCTTCTGCTTTTCATTTCTGGACCAGGCTTCGTGCTAATTCATTTATCCAGATGTTTCCTGCCTCTTTGTGCAAAAAGTATATAGCTCTGTCCCTTTGGCTGTCATTGCCAGGAGTGAAAACCTGGGCACCTAAAAAGATCTCTTTCTGAGGGCTAGTTTCCTTAGCTTCGCTTAGTTCCCTGCATTCATTCTCTCAGTCAGATTCTTCACCTGGTTGATGTAGTCATATTTGGAAGTCTTACCTCAGAGCTCTTACCTACAAAATGTCCACGTGTGAAAATGGTAGCATTTAAACAAAATGAAAGCGACGCCTTCTAGTCTCCCTGTGCGGAATGAGTAAGATGAAGCTCAGCACAGCACCTGATTTAGGCTATGCTTTCACTCATTGGTACCATCAACTCTTTGTTCCTCAAAGATAAGTGGAAAACACCTGGGTTCAGGCCTTCAGACAGGGAAGTGGCATACCTCCATTTAGCACTCACTTAATGATAGAAAGGGCCCTTAAAAAGTTTTGCATAAAGTGTTTACCTTTCTATTCTGAAAGGAAGAGAAAATTTTTAGATGAAACCAAGAGAAAAATACAGTTTCCTCCCTTTGATCCTGTGTGGGAAGAGTCGCTTCTGAGCTACGGGGATCTGGAGTGGTCCCATCGCGCCATCTAGTGGGCAGCTAGGGAAACGCCAAATTTAGAGCAAAACAATTGATCTGCTTATGATTTTGTTTTCCAAGTCTGTAATTCACCAAAAATGTGTTTTCTAATCAGGATAAAGTCCATATTAGATTCACTAGTTAAGAGATTTAATTCAATTTGTTAAAGCAAAATGACTCTAAGCCCCAAAGCTGTATTTCCTAAATTATGTAGTAATGAAGAAGTTCAGCTGAGAGAAGAGAGAATGCTCCCCAGGTGTTATCAGCATGAATTTTCATGGCCCATCATTCCCATTCATCTGGTACTTCTCTACCAACAGACTGTTTTTATTCTGGCATGTGGACTGGGAGTCCCCAAGAGACCAGGGCTATGTCTTCCCAACACACTGCTGGATACCAGCTGGGACCAGAGTCATTCCATTCATTTTGCAAGAATGCAACTGTCTTTTGTAATCAGGTGGATTCTTGGCATGGACCTGTGTTCTTGGTTTGGGCTTGGTTGTGTGTGTGTGTGTTTCCTTTCCTTTTATTACTAAGGCTGTTCATGACAAATATAACCAGCTTCCTCCTCTAGGTGTTTATAAGAATTTCCTTTTTGCCTTAGGATGAAAACAATGGCAGCCAGATTACCTCCAAAACCAAGTAATAGCAGCATATATGAAGTATCCAGAGTTGTTCTGAGACCCTCTAATTGGTGTTACAATTACTATTACCAACAAATATAGCAGGTGCTATTTTTGAGTTCCCAGCTATTCTAAATTATATACATTTTTGCTAATCCTCATACCAATCCTACAAAACAGGCAGAGACCTTAAGTGGCTTACCCAAGATCACACAGCCAGTGAGTGAGGGGTGAAGTCAAAACTGCACTCAGGTCTGATTGCCTCCAAAGCTCCTACCCTGGGCAATGGGCCTCTCATTCACTCACTCAGGTTCCTGTGACCTCCAGACCCTGAGATTCTGGGGTCCCCTCAGTACTGCCACCTCCATAAAACCTAATACTTAGTACCTAAGACTCTTAGTACCACAGAGTCCATGGCCAGTGAGTCCAGGAGGGAGTTATCAAAGATACAGGGAAAGACTGCCTGTGAGCTACATCTTTCCCCCCTACAAAACCAGGGGCTTTGACTAAGGGACGTTCTCCAAGGCTTATGGGTTCTAAGAATTCTGGGTTTCCTCCTAGAGCCATGGAGGAGAAATACGGGGTGAATAGGGTGTTGTCTCTGCTGCCAAGAGCCCAGGGCCCACAAGGGAGACACATGAGGGCTCACCCAGGGCAGACGCAATTCTCCTCGGAAGAAACTCTCATTTGAAGGGTTTTTTAAGCAGGTTGTGGGTGACCCTACCACTTCCCACAGCCCTCCTCCTCCTCTGTCTCCCAGAATAGAACAGACAGAATAAAAGAACAGAACAGAGCAGAAGAATAGAATAGAAGGAAGAGAACAGAATAGATGAGGACATCACACATTGTAAGGCTAATATTGTTCCACAAACGTTGGTTTTAATTTTGTGAATGCATTTATGTGTGTACACTGTGTTGGGATGTAAACTTTGCACCTCCCTGGGTCACACTCCCAGGAGTGTGGAAAACCCTGCCCTAAACTGGGGGCCTGGGGGGCCCCAGGTGTTCTGTATCCTCACCTGTGGTACCAGGAGCCAAGGAGCCCATGGGCACTGACCGTCCCCCGCAGGGAGGTGGCATCTGGGTCTGGACAGTGCTCAGAGGATTGGTCCTCTATCCAGCTCAGGCAAATCCTTACCTGGAGGCAGAGGACAGCCTAGATGACCCTGAAGCAATGCAGTCAACCCGTGGCCGAGTGTGTGAGGGCCGCTCTGTGCCAGTCCTGTGCCCAGCTGAAGCCCCCTCCCCCCACGCCTCCTGCAGGGCCCACAGGAGAGAGGGGAAAGCAGCCCCCGCCCCAGCTCATCATTTCACCCCAGGAGCCACTCACCTGAGGATGGCTGGACCTCGTCCTCAGGTCTGCAGTTCCCTGGTTTCCTCCCAGCCCCGCGGCCCCCGCAGGCTGCTGCCCGTGTTCTACGGCTGCTGAGGCCTCAGGGCTCAGCCCTATCCCCAGCCTCGCAGCAGGCGGCTCTGGGGTCCCTGGCACCCGGCGTTGTCTGGGGCACTGAGGCCACGGCCCCTGGAGATGCATCTCTTCAGGTCATGCAGGGGGTGCTCAAGGGCATGGCTGCTCCGTTCCTCCCTAACAGCCTCCCTGCAAGACTGCCATGCCTCCGTCCTCACTGCTGCGCCTGGTCTAAGGGGACGCAGGTTGGATGACCGCCTAAAGAGGTGTCTCTGGGGGTTACTTGGATGCCCCCCAGACACATCTGGAGGAGGATGGGGGGAGGCACCTCCCTGAACCAGTTTCTCTTCTGCCCTCCACCACTACCCATTCCCCATGTATTGGTAATCTTTTGCTGTGTAACAAATTCCCCAAACCTTAGTAGCTTAAAACAACAAACATTCATTATCTCAGTTTCTTTCTTTTTTTCTTTTTTGACCGTGCCACAAGCCTGGCTTGCACGAATTTAGTTCCCCGACCAGGGACTGAACCCAGGCCGCCAAGGAATTCCCATATTATCTCAGTTTCTGAGGGGCAGCTCAGCTAGGCCATTCTGGCTTAGGGTCTCTCCTGAGAGTCCAGTAAAGCTGTTGGGTGGGGCTGTGATCATTTGAAGCCTGGAGGACTGGAGGGCCACGTCCAAGACAGATCAGCTCAGCATGGCTGTTGGCAGGAGGCCCCCCATCTACAGGGATGCTTGAGTGTCCTCACAACATGGCAGTTGGCTTCCCCAGAGTGAAGGATCCAAGAGAAAGAAAGGAAAAGAACCTCATGCCTTTTATGACCTAACTCAATTTAAAAATGGGCAAAGGATGTGAAGAGCTCTTTCCTCAAAGGAGACATATGAATGGCCAATACACTTACGAAAAGATGTTCATCACTAGTCATGAGGGAGATGCAAATCAAAACCGTAAGATACCACTTCACACCCACTAGAACGGCTGTAACCAAGAAGATAGACAATAAAAAGTGTTGCCAAGGATGTGGGGAAACTGGAACCTTTGTTCATTGCTATAAGGAATGTAAAATGGTGCAGTCGCTTTGGAAAATAGTTTGGTAGGTTTCTCTGAATGTTAAGCGTAGTGTTACTATGTGACCCAGCAATTTCATTCCTAGGTTTATATGCAAGAGAAATGAAAATCTATGTTCACACAGAAACTTGTATGAAAATGTTTGTAGCAGCATTATTCATAATAGCCAAAGGTGGAAATAATCCAAATGCTGTTTCCATAAATTAGAATATTCTTCAGCTCTAAAAAGGAATGAAACATTGACACATGTTACAACATACTGGAATCTTGAAAATATGCTAAGTCAAAGGAACCAGACAAAACATCACATATTCTATTATTCCATTTATAAGAAATGTCAAGAATAGGCAAAACTATAGAGGCAGAAAGTGGAATAGCGGTTGCCTAGGGCTGGGGTGGAAATGGCAGTGACTGTAAATGGGCATAAGTTTTCTTGAGGGTGATGAAAATGTTCTACAATTACATTTTGGTGACTTTTGCCGAACTCTGTAAGTATACTTAACATCACTGAATTCTACACTTAAATTAGGTGAATTTTATGGCATGTAAATAACATCACAATAAAGCTATTTTTAAAGGAATGAATGTATTGATACAACAACAATGGTGAATCTCAAGATAACTGCTGAGTGAAAGAAACCAGACAAAAAGGAGCACATGATGTGTGATTCTATTTATGTAAAGTTCTAGAAAATGCAAACTGCACTATACTGACAGAAAGCAGGTCATTGGTTGCCTGTACAAAGTGGTGGAGGAATAGGATGGTTGAGAGGAAGAGATTACCAATAGGCAGGAGGAATTTTGGGGGCGAGTAGTTTTATTATCTTGTTTGTGATGATGGTTTCACAGATATATACATATGTCAAAACTTATCAAATGGTACACTTTAAATATGGACAGTTTATTGTATCCCAATTTTACCTCAAGTTTCTTCTAATAAATTATTTCATGATAATGCTATGATTTGACATTGAAACAAAAAGTTTTCATGTACAGAAAAGCAAGGACACAGAGCAGTCGAACATAAATTTTATATTAGTGAAATAGATATTTATTAGAGGAAGAATGACCACAATCCCATATTTTCTTGTAAAACAACAAGTGCTGTAGGACACCTAGGGAAAAGATGCTATAATATACTTTGTCACTGAGACAATGTGCTAAAGAATCACCGATGTTATGCTAAGGAATGCAAGTGAAGGGTGGGGCACTTGGCCCAATCTCTGAAGATAAAGAAAAGAAATTTCAAAGTGAAGAAAGCTGGTTGTGACTGATTCGTGCAATATGAAATCCTATCATTAAGATGTTGTGCAATCTTTCCTTTTTGGGAATCACATAAGATAAAGATTTGTCTTACAGCCAGTAGTGTCTTAGACTCAATGACCTTGGGATAGAACAGGCCACGGTCCTCCTTAGAGCTCACTCTGAGAGAAGAAGCCTGGCAGGGAACTGGGGGGGCAGAACAGAGCTATAGGGCTGGCAGTTCAGACCAGATGTTTCTTTTTTAGGAAAATAAACCCTTGGGAGTCCTTGGCTCTACCCTGTCACGGAGATGTAAGTAAGCAATTTGTATCTTTTGGTCCCACCTGGAACCTTTAAAAGTGCAGCCTTATCTCCTGCATGAAAGTCTGCTGGGGCTGGAAGTCAACTTGGAGGTCATCTCCAACTCTTCATTATTGCTTTTTTGGGCAAAGGTCTCTGGCCTCTCACAGATCACATAGTGAGTTAGTAATACGTATTTCTAGATTTTTCAGAGTGACTAGCATTGTGACATTCATGATCTAAAATCCTCGAATCCTAGAAGCGTGGAGTTACGTGGGTCCCATATCATCCCTGCTGAAGTAGTGGGCATAGCAGAAGCAGCACCAGCTGGGGACACCCACAGATAGGTGTCCAGCCCTGATGTTGGGAAGGTTCTCAACATCTGTGAGCCTCAGTTTTCTCATCCATAAAGCATCAATGTACTTCACAGAGTTGGTGCAAGGATTCAACAAGATAGTGTATGTCAGAGGCTGCAACCTCAAATGCTTTCGGGGACCAATCAGGTCAGTGGAGTCTGGCAAACTGGAAAGCACAGCCACTTTCTAAAGAGAAATTTTCCTATTCTGTTCTGACCAGTTGTTATGTAGGAATATGGTCCCCGTGTTGCCAATTTTTAAAAACATTGCACAGTCCAGAGAAAGGTAGCCATGGTTTTTAATCATTCAAACTCTGATGTGTGTAAAGTGTCCAGGAAGTGATCAATATGGTGGTGGTAACTCTTGGGTGGCAGCTTCTCAGGCCCCACCCTTCACCTTGCCCTGTACACTATTCCTGGCAGGCAATGAAGTAGCAACATTCTTTGAGTGTTATTTGTGCCCAGCTCTGTGCAAGGTGCCCTAGATACAAGGACCAGCAGGAAAACAGCTCCTGTGACAACCCTCCTTTAGAGTCAGGGAGGTTGGTGACAATGCTGCTGCCTAGGTTAACCCACCACGTCTCCAGCCTTGGTTCCTACTGAGAATTCCAGCCACCTTCCAGGAAAATACAGTCTCTAACATCATCCAGAAATAACACTTCTAGCACCTGATTTCTAGTTCCCATCTGAACTGCCACTTGGATTATTTACATGGTTTGTTGATTTGCACTCAACCACAAAGGATGTCTACTAGTTTGTTTTGTATTACACTGAATGTCAGTCCACTTTATTTTGGGATACTCATAAGAGGTTTCACAAACTCATCTAGGCTTCCTAGAGGTCACTGACATTTAAAAGTTCTGCTTTCATCCCCCTTGTGCCGCCCACCAATATCACCACTGATGTCTCATTTTCACCAAATGCCCATGTATCTGAGTGCTGCCATTTCCATGTATACAGGGAATGATAGCTAGCTATTTGAGATGCTTTCCCCAAAGTCCCTTGGGCTTGTGTGACCAGGCAGTTAGGAGAGTCCGCCCCAGTTCACTGCAATAAGAGTGCACAGGGCAGGATCAGAAAGACCAAGGGTGTGGAGAAAGTTCAGTGTTTGTTGGGTTCACAAAAACCTGCTTTCAGCAGTCCCTAGCTACTAATTGCCACTGTGAATGTAGCAGACTTGAATTTGTAAACTAGAGCTTGGGTGTGTAACATTTGTGAATCTGTACCATTTCTGAACGTGCCTTATATCTTATCCACAAAAATTCTGTTTGTCTAAAGTCAGGCTCATAGGTTTCCTTGTGCAGTCAGATTTTCCCCTCTGGTTTCTGCTGTAAGTGTTAAACTAAGGTTTGTACCTCCTCTCCTCTCACCCCTGCCCTGTCTTTGCCCAGGTCCATGCCCTCCACCCGTGTATTTTTCAAGTATGGGTTGTAACTTGTGACTCGTGGCGGTGATGAAATTAATTTAGGGGGCTGTGAACAGCATTTTAAGAAAAACACGTGAGATAGAAAATACTGAGAATGTTTTCATTTTGAAACTGTGGGACACAGTCCAAATAGTTTGAGAGCACTGTTTGGGCCTACAGAGGTTGAAAGAAGTTTTAGCCTGTTTTTCCCTTTAGTTGTCTTCAGAATATTCTAGGAGAAGGGCACATGTCAGGTTGTAGAAAATGGTCAGTTCTCTTTTAAAACATCCCCAGCGGCAGTATAAGTGGTGGGTACACCTGTTTCTTTAACGTATCTGCTTCATAAAGCAACTGTACCTGGAGAACGGAGAGCCACATGCATTCCTTGCATGAACTCTCCACCCAAACCCCTGCACTGAGAAACCTGACCAACCCTCACGTGGCTGCTGGCAGCCTAAGGCCGCATCCTGGGATGACCCAGCTCTCCTTTTAAGTTTCTGTCAGGAAAAGCTCAGTGCTGTCACAAGAATTTACCATTCGTTCTAGCCAACACCTGATAATAGGTCCCCCGGACCTCCTTTACTTAGAACATATACTTTTTTTAAAATATATTTATTTATTTATTTAGGCTGTGCCTGGTCTTAGTTGCAGCATGCAGACTCTTCGTTGCGGCACGCGGGATCTCGTTCTCGATAGACCAGGATCGAACCCGGGCCCCCTGCATTGGGAGTGTGGAGTCTTACCCACCGGACCACCAGGGATGTCCCAGAGCATTTACTAAAGAGGGCTTACAATTGTAAATCCTTCCTCTGTCCCTTCGGCATAAATATGTATGTACCTCCTACAACCCAGGAGTGTCACTCTCAAGGCCCTGAAAGCCATTCCTCTGAAGTGTAATCACCAGGAAGGACAGGGTCTCTGTCTCTCAGTCTTTGTGGGAGGAGAGCAACCTACCTTCATGGTTGCCAGCCAGCAGAGGCAGCTGCCCCAGTCACATTTACAGTGACCAGCACTTTGTGATTTTTCCCTTTCCTGATTCTGCTTGAGCCCCCACTGGTTCCCGTCCCCATCCGTCATCCTCTCTTGAAAGCACCCAGTCACTTCTGTTTATCTGTGACAGCATGCACGTACACACACACACACACACACACATACACACACACACACAGACAAACGCGCTCGCACGCACTTCCTAAGGACAAACACTGCTCCTTAGAAATAGCTGAATCTTGTCGTCTTCATTATCCAGGGCATTATTTCTGTGCTTATTTCCCTATCTCATCTCTAAGTCATTAGTAAAGTCTCACTTAATTGTTCCAGCCTGGTCTGTGCTGTCCTTTGGGAAATTAAGTGAAGAGTCATGTATAGGACTCTCTTTACAGGAGCAAGAGTAGGGACTATAAGATCCAACTAGTTTCTCCCTCTACTGCCAAACTTGGAGAAACTGGGTTAGTTTTACTAAAGGAGAAAGAAAGTTTCCTTACAGAGAAACCTTCCTAAAGAATTTGTAGCCAAGATGTCCTATATCTTCTTTTACTTTCTCCAAACCCGAGAAATCAGGAGACCCTAGGGACACCATGGTGTTGGGGTAGCTAGAGGTCAAGACAAGGAGGGCAGTGTGATTTCGATGCTTGCAGACCCCAGGAGAGGCGGCAGGTAAGAAGCCCAGGCAGACAATCAGGCGTTGGGCATGCATGGGTGTCAAGGTCATGAGTGTCATGCAGGAATCAATAACAAAGGAGACATCTGAGCTTGCAAGAAGAGAAGGAAAATCCCCAGGTGTCAGAAACAAACGTGGGAGTGAAAACCAGAGTGATTGGTAATCGGCAGACTGATACTGGGCAGCTTGGGGTGGGTGAGACCTGACCCAAGTTAGTCCCCCATCACCAAGGATCTTGAATGTGGCATACAGGAAGGGAAAATGAGGTATGAGGGCACCAGAGGAGGGGATGGGGACTGAGATTGTATATAAAGGCCAAATCTCCAGCGCAGAGGAGGCTGGTCCAGGGGAGGCCACATACCAGCAGAGAACACCAAGAGCAGGAAGAGGAGCCAAGGAACGCAGGGCAGATGCCAGGCCCTGGCCAAGCTGTCCAGGCATCAGGTTACCACTTAGATCCAGCAGGGAAATTGGAGGGCTCAGCAGTGAAGTTAAGGTCAAAATCCCATTTTGACTCTCAGCTGGTGCACTGGCTCTCACATCTATGGCCCAGGATTAACTCCAGAACACTTCCAACCAGTGAGGTGGGGCTGTGTTTCCCAAGTTTTTCTGCCCAGAATCCCCAAGACTGAGAAGTGAGAATTTGTACGGTCTAAAGCTATTCACGTGGCTGCACATTCCTTTAAAGCCTCAGGTTTTCCTTCTCAATTGCACAGAACCTTTGCATTGAAATCCAAAACAAACTACATGATGACAGGTTTTCCAGCGCTTGAGAGTCAGAGCTCTCTGGCTCATATGCCCAGATCCACGTGTCCTGATTTGAGAAGCACGGGTCAGTTAGGGCTTCAGAGACAACACAGTGACGTTGGTGGAGGCAGGGCTGACAAGTCAGACCAGAAACCAATAACCTAGAGGGGGCCCGCTGCAGGAAGGCATCGGGCCAGGCAGCATGAGAGTCACACAGTTTGCAAACGCATTGGTAAATGCTGGCTCAGAGAGGCAAGGAGGCATTAGGGAGGGAAAAACTGTTTACTTTTTGCCATTCTGTAAACCAAATCTGATTTTTAGCCTATTAGTGTATCTAAACCCCCTTGAATCAACTGAAATGTTTCAAATTTCCCCTCCTAAATTAATTTCTATTCAGATACCACTTACTCATATCAACCAAAACAAGCAAAAAGAAAAAAAAATTCAGCTAGTGATTGTACGCAACATATTCTTATCCACTCCATATATATTTTACTGAATAAATAAAAACTTTATTTGTATTTTTACCTGTAAACAATATCTTTAGTTTGATCACTTACAAAGAAAATACAACCTCACATAACCAAAATATTTAAAGGATTTGGTTAACTAGGTGTTGATATTTTTATCTATAAATAAGAAAATCTGACCTGTCAAAACTGGTTTTGCAGTAACATGTTTGAGATATTTGTGGATTTCTATGAAGGCTGACTCTTCAAATTAGAAGATCTCATACAACACCCAGATCGGATACTAAGGGGAAAAAGGATTTTGCAACCCCAAGTTAGGACTTTATATTAGAAATTCCAGTGGTGTTTACCCACTTTGAAAATTTTACTGAATATTTTCTTTTTCAAAATCTAGTAGGATAAGTAAATAACAACAGTACCTCAAAGGCTTTTGTAAATAGCAAAGCTATACTTTCACAGCTGCAAGCAAATATTTGCGTTTCCCTGAGAGCACAGTTTCTTTGAGTTCAAGAGCTCTGTGTGTCCACGTGTCTGTGTGTGTTTCCTGAAGCCAATGCACGCAGAATGTGATGAAAGCTAAGAAGAGGACATTTATCTGTTGATGTTTGGGTGAGCTTAGCTCCCCACCCATTTCAGATCAGCCTTGGCAACTGGGGCCCTGTAACTCCCCAACAGATTCCACCTCATCAGAGCCTCTGGGCCTTACCCTCTCTTGCTCCAGTATGATAAGAGACCCAGCCAAGCAGCTCAGAGGCCCAGAGCAAATGGGTCTGACTGCTAGTCCTGCTCTGACTTTGCCTCACTTCTAAGTAGTGGGCTCCCTCCTGGACCCCACTTGCCTGGAACCCCTGTTTCTTATTCCTTCTTGAGAATGGAGTCATGCTCACAAACTCCAGGGCCCCTGACATCATTTTTCAGACCTGTGTCCTTAAACCTGACTTCCTCCTCCTCCTACCTCAACCTCTTCCTCCCAGTCAGGGGTGCTCTATCCATTCATGGGAACTGCCTCAAGATCCAGTCTGCAGTGCCAGGACATCCTACACGCCCTGCCTGAGTCCCAGGGCCCTTTGTCTCTGGCTCATCTGGCACCAACCTGCCTCGTCCCCCTGCTGGTAGCATGGCTCATGACAGGTAACTCCCTGCAGACTTGATTTTTGTGTGTTCATCTGAGAATGGAAATCAGGTTTTAAGTGCTTCCATCCCTGGCTAGTGCCTAGAAACGTAAATCCTGATGATATAAAGTTTCCCAAAAATGACCTGAACTTTTTTCTGTCCCTAAAATTACAGACTGGCAGCTTCAAGTGCAGAACTCTGGATCTCCTTAGTAGGTGTATCTGTCTGCCAACCCATGCCGTTATTGAGAACCCTTGCACTGAGAACCAGGTTTATAACACAGAGATCCTAAATCTTTACTGTTCCAGCATAGGGTTGACCCGCTGAAAATTTGGCTCAAAATTTGCCAATTGCTCTTATCAAAGGACCACCAGGACAAGGAGCACACTCTTTCGGAGGGGAGGCTCTCTGTGCTGCCAGTGAAGCTGTCATTGGACTTCCTCTTTGAAAGTTCTTTCCCGAAGTTGTCTTTGAAATACGACTGATTTCTCCCGTAGCCCATAAGTGGTTTCTGAAGGCGATCTCAAAGAAAGACAAACATGTAAACAATGGCTACATCATTGACCTAAGAGTACAGCTTCCCAAGGGCAATAATGACCTGGAAACAATCTCATAACTTCATACACACCTCATTTTCTCCAACTTGATGAAGAGAAAAATTATAATATTGACCAAGTGGCCTGTTTACCTGTCTATTGAGTGTTTTTAGGGTGGGGATTTGTCTTGCTCTTTGGAGTCCCCAAGGCTTGCCAAACATAAAAATTTCCTGGAATGTTTGCTGAATTGAAGTAGATTAAATTGTTTCATTTGAGAGCTTCATTAAGGTTATCAGTGTTTGTAAGTGAGGTACGTGTTCTAAATTTCCACAAATATGTTTGTATTTTCCCATCTCGCTTTTCATAGCAGGGAGCTATGTCACACCTGACTCTAAGACACAGAGCTTTTTAAACACCAACATGCATTTATATTTATCCTCAATGATCTAAGCATAAGTAGAAGTCTCAATTGTAATTTTCCAAGTCTTTTTAAACTGCTTGGAACTGTAGCTCCTTCTAACCATAACTTTTCTATGAAAGTTAAATTCCCTATCAACTCTAATACATCTACGTTCCCAAACTGCTGAGAAGTACAAGCACAAAATGGCACATCTGACATGAAATAAAACTATAAAGAGACTTGAAATCATATGATGAAAATAAAGGACATTAGGTAATGCAGTTACTACGTTGTCACCATTGTTGTTGCTTTTTAAGTACAGCATAGGAAACAGGATCTCTTAATCAGTCTCCCCAACTTGGGGATTAGAATGAATTTCCAGTGAGCTCATTTGAAAGCTCTTTCTCTTAGAGTGAAGAACAGACGCTGTTCTGAGTCAAAACTGTGCCAAGCTGATCCAAAAACCAAGCAGAAGGGATTAAAAGGATCCTGAAAATGAAGGTTCCAGGAGGGTGGGGTCACACGAACACGGACCCAAATCACTGTCTAAGAAGTAGAAAGTATGCTGTCAAGAAGAGCCAATCATTCCTCAGTGGCCAGCAATGTAAGGATGTTTCCATAAAAACAAAAAAACAAAAACAGTATTTTGAGTCTTTGGAAAAATTTTTCTACATTGCAATACAACTGTTGGACAGTAAGAGGCTAGGGCACTGGGCTGTGCTGAAGGTACAATTCTGTCTGGCAAGGACAGTTCCAGCCTACAGTGGGCCTCCTGTGATCATAAAAAATAGAGGCTTTTGATGGGGAGGACAAGAAGTCTTTTACATTTTTCATAGCAAACATGTCTTCCCAGACCCAGCTCTCCAGAACTGTCAGATGGAACAACCTATGAGATATTCTTGACAAGGGGCCCAAGGTTCCCACCCCAAAGATCCCACATGGTTTAAATATAAGGGAAAAAAGAAAAGAAAAAAGAAACACCTTTATTTCCCTGCCTTGCTGAGTGAATCCTTTAGAAAACTTGTCAGAACAAAACATGAACTGTTTTGTTTCTGTTTCTTCCTGCTCTGAGATAGCTTGACAGAACCTACACTGTGAAACTGAAAGACCTGGGTTTAGACTTCTGATTTAGCAACTTGTAATCTGACTGACCTGGGGCAAATCACTTAGCCTCTCTTAAACTCGGTTTCCTCACCTGTAAAATGGGAGTGATAATATCCAGTCACCGGGTCATTATGGTGGTGAAAGGCATTGGTATACAAAGGCGCCTGCTATAGAACCTGGCATGGGACAGGTGTGTCTGAATGTTAAGTATTACTCTTCTTTCCTCCTGAGGTAGGTCTCGCAAACATTCCTGGCTGGTCTCAAGTCCCAAAGCTGTGACTTCCAAGGAGCCCCCATGGGGAGCCGCGGTGAGCCCCTGATGTGCGTACGGCCTGTAAGTCAAGCTCCGCTACCTGCTGCAGCGGGACCCATGCCGGGGAGAGGGAGAGGGGCTCCCCGCGTGGCTCCGCGCTCGCGCTCCCGCAGTCAGACCGACACAGCTCCAGGCACGATCCTCCGAATGTGGGTGTACGACTTCCTGATGGTAACACTGCCGTGGTGCGACACCCCCCGGGGCAGGACGCACTCCTCCGTCAGTTTCTGGGCCTCGGGGTCCCAGCACAGCACGGTGGCGATGACCTCGTTCTTTTCGTCCCGCCCCCCCGTGATGTAGAGCCGGTTGTTGCAGGGCGCGATGCCGCAGCTGGCCCTCTCGTGGCTGAGCTGGGTCACCAGGCACCAGCTGTCCTCCAGCGGGCTGTAGGCGTACAGCGCTCTCATGGCCCCTCCTGACGAGGAAAGGAAACACCGTGGGCATCTCACTATTTTGCTGGTTTTCTTCCCCAGTAACCACTAAACTCCTACTCCTGGTTAGGTCAAGTCCACCATCTTGCCAATAGAAAGAGCAAAGTCAAGGCTCTCCAGAAAGTAATAATGGATAACTAGGGGCAGGAAGTCTCATGCTGGAAACACTTCACAGCCCTTTATTCTCTGCAGCTAATCAGGTTTTAAAGGACACCTGCTTCACACGGCTGCCAAAATGTACCCTAAGACTGCTTCCTGGAAGAAATACCACCTGGCTTATCCGATAGGACAGACTCATAATCCCAGCTCTGCCACTTTTGGATCTGTAACCATGAGCACCAAGACCAGGGTGCTTATAAGAAATCAGAAGGACCATGCACATAAAGCACCTGGCAGAGGGCTGGTGCACAGAAGTCTTGCACTGTATTGATATACAGTGACCAGAGGCAGTGGCATCTGGGCAGTGACTAGAGGTGGTGGCAGCTCCAGACTGAGCATGACCTGGGACACCAGCCCAAGTTACCCATCTTGAGGTTAGACCTTTGAGGCAGAGTCATGAGTCTAACCATTAACACATGAAACCTGAAGCGAGGGAGAGAAGGGGTTTTGCCTTAATCTGTTCCCATATTTTGCATTCAGGAAGCCTTCTCTGATTAGCTCTTATTTGCTGAAGTTATTTATTTTAATATTTCCTTAATCAGTAGTGCTCAATCCTCGCTGTATATTAAAATCACCTGCATAATAAAAACACCTGGCACTATGGCCAGCGTCCTCCTTCTCGTTCTGATATTATTGGTCTGGACAAGCCCCAGCTACCCATATTTTTGTAAAAAGCTCCATAGAAGACTCTAATGAGTAGTCAGGGTTGAGATCCGTCATCCTTAACAATTACATGCCAACTGTGGTCAGGCTAGTCCTTCTAGCTAAATGCAACCTTTCAGAGTCCCCAAAGCAAGTGGGGAGAATAAAATTCCCATGAGCACAAAATAAGAAATAATCATAGCAACCATTTATTGGGCACTTATACTGTGCATATTTCAATTTCTGCACATTGCTAATGCTTACAACACACTTTGTTCTCAAAGCAACTTCTGGCTCCTCCTCTGGGCCCCACTGTCCACCCGCTTTGTATGTCTTCTAAATGTGGGCTGTTTCCGTCTACAGAACTGCAAGTTATATTCCACCAAGGCCTGGACCAATCCCATTTTCTCTTCCTTTTCAACCCCACCCACATCACCCAGGAACTCAAGAGTTCCCAGGAGGGCCTTGTGTGATCAACTTGCATGGCTGCATGGGTAGTGGACCTTGGTTAAATAAGAAGCCATTTGCTCACTTACCAACCACATAGATACGGTCCCGGAAACTCACTGCATTGATGCATTTAGCCTCTACTGGCATGGCCGACTTTAAATTCCACTTATTGGTCGAAGGGTCGTAACATTGAGTCTTGTCCGTGGCCAGTTTCCCATTGGGCCCTCCCCCAATCACATAGAGCTTCTTCTTATGGCTGGTGGCTGCGAAGGAACTGACATGGATAAGGAGGGGCGCAGCCTGCAGGGGCACAGGGCACCAGGAGGAGCTGTCAGTCATGCTGCCCAGATTGCTGCAGCGGCTCACAGGACACAGGCTAGGAGCCAGGGGACACAAACCCGGGCAGCCTTTGCCTGAAGTCACAAGGCCTGTGGGCTTGACTGCCCTTGAGACACAGAGAGGATCAAAGCATACATTTCCACCCTCCCTCCAGGCTCAGGATGTTTCTAGCCTGTTTCTCCCAGAGTCCAGCTCTCAGGGCAGGAGGGGTGTACAGGAATAAGTGCTTATGCAGATGAAACCAGCCAATGTTGGAGGAGAATACTTTCTCAAACATGTGTATTCATATTTATTCATGTGCTCCTTCATTCAAAAAATATTTGTTGAGTGCCTACTATGTGCCAGGCATTGCCCTTGGTGCTTATAGCTAGGAAGAAAAGCTGGTATAAGGGTTTCAGGTGGCCGCGGGTAAGCAGATTCTCCCACTCTGGGGCAACATATAGATCTGGGAATTAAGCCAGATTTGTGTTTCCATCCTGTGGACCCCAGGGTACTAAAGGAGACTTTCAGGAGCCTCTTAGCCATTAAGATGACTCTCTTGGGTCATGGAGTAACTTCATCATGGGACTTAATACACTGAGAAGATCTTGGACACACCCCTATAAATGTTAAGGGCTCCCTATAAAGTTCTTTCCAGGTTAACAGATCTTAGCTGGATGTCATGATGACCTGGCTACCTTTGCTTGTGCCTATGATGACCACGTGTCACACTTCCCAAAGCTGGACCATGCTCTGACATATAATCTGATAAGGAGAAATAAAATTTGAAATTGGGAATAATCTGGAAATACAGGAAGTGAGGTCACCTTATCTTTGTTGTGGGAGGGAGGCAGGTGAGGATACTTAACATGAGAACTGCCCTCTTAACACATTTTTAAGTGTAAAATACAGTATCATTATCTATCGGCACAATGTTGTATGGCAGCTCTCCAGAGCTGGCTCATCTTGCATAATGGAAACTTTATGCCTATTGATGAGCAATGCTTTGCCTTTTCTTGAGTATGCTATGTACCTGAGATTGCATTACTGAAGTCTTGTATGAAGGCATGCAAATGGTTCATCATTAACAGGCAAATAAATAAGGGCCAACTTCTAAATACAACCAAATGCCTCTGGACTCAACAAACAGTGTAGTCAAGAGATCCCTGTGTGCCCAGTGTGGACAAGACAAGGGCAGATGGCATCTGAGGAGACAGAGACTCTAGGCCTAGACATGCAGACCAAGATAGGATCAAGCCTCCCCTCCACATCTGGGGCTCTGGCCAGGACAGGACAGGTACCCACACAGAGCTCCCCACCTGGAAGGAAGTCACTTCTGTGACCTGATCAGTAAAGCTGAATCGATGGCTCCTATGAGAAGGGAAGCTCAGAACCACCAAAAATATTCTCGGTGGGAGCAGGGAGATCAGAAAGCTGTATACCTACACTGACAGATATCCATTTTTTTTTTAAGGTTTGAAGCAATAATACAGAGTTACTCAGAAATAATCTATACCTCTGACCAGCAGTTGTGGAAGGGATCGTAGGTCTCCACATTGTTGATCCTCTGCAAGCCATCGAAACCTCCAATCACGTAGACCTTGCCCCCCAGCACCACCATCTTATGCCTCCAGCGGCCTATGTTCAAATACTCAATTTGAATCCATTTGTTGATTGAAGAATTATATTTCCATACATCGTGCTGTGTTTCTTTGCCACCTAGAAGACATATAGAACACTTAAGAAACCACCAGATATGTCAGAAATGCAGCTTCTCCCATAATATCCCACAGGCCTATAAGTGTTAAATCCTCAGGCCAGCACCAACCCCTGCCCCGCCTCCCAGACAAAAGAAATCATGAAGGTGTGTGCAGTATGGTGTGGGAGGCAAAGCCAACACAGGGAAATAAGGGGTGTAAGGCCTGGGTGAATCATGAACTGGGCTGTGCCACCTGTCAGAACAGGTAAGGCTGGATGACTTGCAGGTGGGGATAGGAGGGCCTTGACCTGCGGGCAAGTTAGAAAGCAGCTTAAGTTCTAAGTTTGATTATTTATCAAGGGTGAGTCAAAAATCACCCACACTCTGGCTGTAGAATTTATTTTAATTAACTTTTAGAAAAGAAAAATACATCATTTTTTGACATAATCTCCTTGCTTTTCAATATACTTTGTCCATCTGTCAACGAGCTTTCGTATTCCCTCATTAAAAAATGTTTTAGGCTGAACTGCAAGCCACGAATGCACCGCTATCTTCACTTCTTCATCAGAAGTGAATCTTTGTCCTTGTATGGCTGCTTTCAGGGGGCCAAACAGGTGAAAGTCTGAAGGAGCAAGATCAGGACTACAGGGAGGATGCTTTAACACCTCAAAATTAAGTTTTTGCAGTGTTGACAGTGTGGGCAGAAGTGTGCAGACGTGCACACCTTCAGACCACAAAAAAGAATCACTGCACACTGCTCTTCTTTCGTGCAAATCACAAGTGGGGCATCCATTTTTGCTCGCACCACAGTTACAAATGAACTGATGTAACACATTCACACCTGCACAGCAGTGACTGGGGAGACAGTAGCCTTGAATGGAAAGTGCTGATAAGGTGGTGCGGCCAATAGGAGTTTTAATATAATCGGAGTGTGGATGATTTTTGACTCACCCTCATACAAACCTGGAAGAAGCACGATGAAATCTTACAAAATTCTTTTGGTTCATATCTCTGATCTATGTAAAAACATAAGTGAGGTTTGTCCTACTTTGAAATAATGTCTGTTGGAACAGAAGATGCTCACAAGTAGATCATTTGAGAGAGAGATGATAAAAGTTTTTTACAAGACAACTCAATAAACAGAAAACACGTAACTCAGTTAGGGAAAGAGACCAAGAAAAAGGATAACTGACTTTTTTGGTGACTTTAATAAAATATTTTAATGTCTTTGTGTTTCTACTTCCCCATCAGCACAGAGTACTACAAACTACTTCAAACAAAGGATGTACCTTTCAGACTAAAATGTGCGCCAGGGTGAAAGTGAGTATCATTGATGACGCTCTGTGTCATAAGTAAGTGTTTCTCAAGGATGCAGCCCAGAAGTGGGATTCCTAGGTCAAGGGTGTGCCCACCTTGAATTTTTACGGGTGCTACCAAAGAGCTTTCCAAAGCTGTCCTGATTGACCTTTCCCCATACCCCACCCACAGCAGATATTAGGAAGGTTTTTTTGGTTGGTTGGTTTCGTTTTACAGCCTGATAGAGAAAAGTGATGTTATAGTTTGGTTTTTCCCAGCTACTAGGGAGACTCAGCTTCTTTCTCTTCTGTGATCTTTTTGTTCATATAACTTAACCATTTGGGGGGAGGGGAGTTGTGTACCTTTTAGAAGTCTCTATTCAAAACACATGATCCCATTCAGGTAGTGTCCAAAATTATAAAGTAACTATATACTTTCAAGGAAATGTATGCAAACTTTATTTTAAAAAGGGGAAAAAAATGACAATTTTTTACTTCAAGACACAAAAGAAGACCTGATTAACTGGGTGGACTTATCATGTGCACAGATGATAAGACAGGTTATTGCAAAGATGTCAACTCTCCCCAAGTTAACCTATATATTTTCATGGATTTCAGGACAGGAAGTGACCATTCTAAGCTTCATTTGGAAGAGTAGATTTGGGAACATTTCTAAGAAGCTTTCAAAAAAGAAGAAGGAGTAAGAGAGCTCTCCCTAACAAATATCAAAATATACTAAAAAAGCTATGGTAATAAAAATAATGTGCTACTAATATAAGACAAACTGGTCAATTAAAAGCAAGGTACAGAAACAGACTAAAAGATATAGCGATTATTAAATAAAAGGCATTAGGACAATTGGCTGTTTAGAGAAAAATTACGTTAGATCCCTATTTCACATTATACTTAAAATTTAAATGTTAATGCTATGGAAGTAACTGGAGAATATATAGGAGAAGATGTTAATGATCTTGGCGTGGGGAGGGGCTTTCTAAGCAGGACAAGAAACCTAGAATCCTATAGAAAAGAAAGTTATGATATAAAATATAATCAAAGTTAAAAGACAACCACTGTCTAGGAGAAAGTGTTTGTAATATAAATAGCAAAGGATATATAATAAGAACTCCAAAAAATTAATAAGAAAAGGACAACCAACCAATAAAAAAGCAAAAGGTAGGAACAGATCATTTTTAAAAAACAGATACATTTAGCTAATAAATATATGAAAATATACTCAACCTCATTAATGATCTGAGTGTAAATTTAAAGATTCACGTCTATTAAAAATGTAATTGATAATAAAAAATGTTAGCTAGGATGCAGAAAATGGGCACTGTCATTCATCATTGGCCGAACTGTAAATTGGTACAAACTTTCTGGAGGACAATTTAACAATATCTACAAAAATTCGAAATTTACATATCTTATAACCACTTCCAGAAGTCTCTCCATGTATCAGCACAAGTTCATAAATACATGTGCATGAAAATGCCGATTGCAGTATGTTTTTCAGCGGGAAAATAAAAGCTGAGAAAACTCCTGGTTCATTCATTCACTGGACAGCAACTGAAACTCCTGAAATGAGCAACGACAGCAATGCTCACAGCAAAGAGAGTGATGACTAACGCTGCTGAGCTCTCACCACGCACCTGGCACGGTGCTATAACTTACACGTATCACATCACTTAACACCGACAGTAGAGCAATTATACTGACAGGTGATGATGTTCAGAATAGATTGCTCACTGAGTACAAGTTTCTGTGGATTTAGTAGAACAAGCACACTTTTGTGTATTGCTTGTATCATTTTTTAAAAGACAACAACAAACTGAAGATGGACAAAAGACAAATTGTAGAATAAAGCACTGTGTGTAGTATATGTGGCAAAGACCGACCATGATTACCAAGCCTGTCTTCTCCTCCTGGGCACATGGCTAGACTACATTTCCCAGCCCCGCTGCCTGGGGGGAGGTGGGGGTGCAGGGAGGGCATGTGGCCGGTTCTTGCCAATAGAATGTGAGCAGAACTGATGCCTCATGTCCAGGCTGAGGCCGTTGTGAGCAGGTGAGCCTTCTCAACTTGTTTGGTTTCTCTCTCTTCCCGAAATACATCAAGCTTCAAGGTCACATGTAGAAACAGCCACAGCGTGAGGTGGAAGGAGCCTAGGTCCCCGAATGACTGAGTGGAGGAGGTGCTCTCCCCCAGCCCCCACATGCTACTGCGGTAATTCATTGAGATGTAGGGTTTGTTACAGCGGTTGGCATTAACTTACTCTAAGACAATACAAAACCATTTTTGTAAAAAAAGAAAAAAAATTTAAATGTGGGAATGTAATGGCACAGAGAAACTGCCATATTTTACGTTATATTGCTTAAAATCTTCTACAACAATTAAAAAGTATTTCTACAAGATAAAAGAAAGCTAAAACCTAGTCTGTGGTATTAATAGACTCAAAGAAAAACTGACCTGCCCTTTATTTTGGAGGAGACCAGCTCTGGGAATAAGCTCTTCCCAAAACAAGTTCAGATTAAAGAAAACCTCCAAGAGAAGGGAACGGATGTTTGTCTTTTCCCTTGGTGCTGCAAGAAGAGCTAGGTGGCTTTTGATGTCATGAGAGAGTGTGAGACTCAGAGAATATGAACTGGAATCCTGCCTGACACTTACCAGCATGTGACTTTAGGTAAGTTCCATACCTTTCTGAGCCTCAGTTTTCTCCATTTGTAACCAGGAGATTAAAATCACCTACATTATAGAGTTGATATGAGAGGTAAATGCTACCAAAGTGTAAATTCATTTACTATGCTGTAAAGATGGTAGAGACTACCTCATTTAATAAATATTTATTGAGCATTTACTGTGTGGGCAGACACAGCACTAGGTATTAGGAATACAGTGTTGACTCAAGGAATTTAAGGACTAATGGGAAACAGGCATAGCGTGATTATAAATAAGCAAACAACTTAGAAGTGAGAAGTGAAAAAGTACTGGGTGCTATTGGAGCACCTAAAAGTAAGGCCTAATAAACTTGGAGGAGGGGTCAGATTTTTATTCATTTCTGTGTTCCCAGTGCCTAGCTTTGTGTCCTATGCCTACAGCAGACACCAAATAAACTTTAGTATCACTTTCCTTCTTCCTTTTCCATAAAGTACAGGACCTGTTTGCTTGTTCCCCCCAGCTCCTAGTACAATACGGCTCAAGGGTCAGGGTTCATTCAGTAATAATTCCCTCTCCACGATAAGACCATCTGGGTGCCTGATTTCCACATCCTGACCCAGTCAGTGCTAGATCAGTGACATCCACAGTAATTCTTCCGGGATGGTTGCCTGGCTCTCACTCAGGAAAGCACACAGTGCCTTGGGGGCTGGCTTTGGCATCACGTGGCTTCTGCTTACCTGAGATGTAGACCTCATTTTTTAATGTCACGCATGCAAACTCCACCCACTTCTTATTCTCACTGTCCAGCTCGTGTTCTGTCATGGGGAGCTTGGCCACCTCCAGGCGGCTGCGCCTCAGGGGATCCAGGCAGGTTACCTCTGCCACAAACCGTTCATCCTTCGTGCAACCTCCAATTATCATGAACACCTCAGACTGGAACTCATGCATCCTGGGCTTGGTGCGCTCCGAAATGATCTGGAAAACCAATGGGAGTACAAAAAGGGAGAATGGCACAGTGGTTCAGAGCTCAGGCTAGGGAGCCAGAGGAGCAGAGCCCAATTCCCAACGCTGCCACTGTATGACCATGTGACTCACCTCCTTGAGCCTCAGTTTTGTCTTCTGTATAATGGGGATTTTAGTGGTAACAACCTCATAGGTTTGTCATGAAGATTAAATGAGATAATACACTTAGTGTGCTTGGCCCAGGGCCTGATGTATAATAGGTACTCAATAAAGGTTATCGGTTGTAGATTTTGCTACTTTTTAAGAAGTTCAGGTCTGTTTACCATCAAATGCACTTCCTCTGCCTCTTCCCTCTTGCTTGGTGAAGCACTGAATTCTGGAATTTCATTTCTGGCCACCTTCCACTCCCTCCTGGTTTTAATTTCTTGATGATATCCCAGACTTTGCTTGCTACCAGGCCTCTTCTGGAAGAGAAGTCCTGACAGTGGGCACATAAGAGCATCCAGAGACTTAGGAGAAAAGAACCCAAAGGGAGCAGGATGTGTCCAGGGAGGTTGAGGGACTGGGTCCCAACATCAAACTCTTCAGAGCCTTGAACAAGCAAAGAAATTCATACCACAGATATTTGAACCCAGCTGAAAGAGCAGAGGTTTGGAGTCAAACACATCAGAGTTCCATCCTGGTTCCACCACCTACGGCCATGTGACCATGGAGAAGCAACACGATCTCTGTAAATGCCTGTAATCATTCCTATGCCACCAGGCCATTGTGAGCATTCATGGGGTTGTGATGTATAGAGCTGAGCAGAGCACCTGGCACATGCATGGCCCTCAACAGCTAGTCACGGCAGTAGGAGCAGTGGGAGATATATTGATGTTATTAATGAAAAGGGAGAGCTGCCCTCCTCCTGGTTCCAGACATCCTTGGGCTTGATGGGGAAGGTTCTACAGGTGTACTAATGGGAGACAGAGAGGCAGCACCCATTTTCCACATGGCCAAAGCAGCTACTTTTTCCTACGAGGTTAAGAGGACCTAATTTGGATTACGGAACTTCAATCTTGCCAACAGATGGTGACAAACAGGTTACCTAAACCCACAGTGGTGAATCCAATCAATAGTCACATGCAAGCAGATCATCCAACACCCAACATCCACTTTCCCAGAAGAGACTTTGTTTTTCTGTGCCAATAGCCAGATACAGTAAGTTTTGCATCCTCATTTCTTGAGGCTGGACCATGGCCATAAAGTCTGCGGCAGGGCTCTCCTTTGTGGGTGAGTAGAAGGGAGTGGGGGTGTGTGTGGCAGGACAAATCCTGCGCCGTGGGCTGCGACTGAGGGCACTGACAGTAGAAAGGCCAGCTGAGATAAGGGTGGGAGGGGTGGTCCAGAGAGCTTGGAGGCACTGTGAGAATATCAAGTGGGTAGGAAAGAACTGAACAATGAGTCGGTACCAACGCCAAACTTTGCCAGTCTGAGACTTCTCCCTCCAGCTACCAGCCCTGGCTCCTGCCTCTAACCCTTCCTCCCCACAGCTGAGGTACAACCTCCAGTGCCAATCTGGTCCTCTTTCAGGGAGGATTTAGGGATTATAGGGCAATGCTTGGAGGACAGCACCAGCCTCCCAGAACTGGTTCCCTGTTGCCCTTTACTCTGGTTCTGAGAGCCAGGTCAGCCTCACCTCTGAAGCCCCTCATCTTATTCCCAGCGCCTGCTTTCCTCAATCAACAGCCTGCTGACTAGCAGGGGACCACTCCAGCTGTGATCTTACTCCTGACTCCCACGGCTGGCATCCTGGTCCTGAGCCCTGGCCCGTGGAAGACTCTGCTCCCTGACTGCGGCGCTGCATTCCCACCCACTGTCTGGGTCTCCCCATAATATCTGTCCTCAGTTCCCACACTACCTCCCCAGCCACTTACCCTGTAAGCCATTTGACATTATTTTCAATGTCACTTTCTTCTTTCCTCCAGGAAGCCATTCTTGCCTTTCCACACATGTTCCCACAGTCCTGAATTTCCCTATAACAGCACTTTTCACCCTCATGTAATTTATTCTAATGTCTAATGTTCTGAGGGCAGGAACAACCCTTTTCTCCAATAGATCCTCAGCACCAAGAGCAGTGCCTGGAGCTTGTAAGTTTCTATAAATGTTGGCTGAATGAATGAATGAACGAATGGGCAAGCTACTTAACCCAGGACCTGAGAAAGATTTTTTTTTTCTGGTCTAGATCATTGTGGTAACCAGATTCCACCATGGCACCCAGCAATCCCCACCGCCTGGTATTCACATCCTATGTTATTCCCTCACACTGTTCCTGGCCTGGTCTCTATGCCAGTAGAACACAATAGTGATGGTATACCACTTCTGAAATTAGGTCATGAAGGCACTACGGCTCCCATCTTGATTGCTCTCTCAGTCTTTCTTGGGACATTTGCTCTGAAGGAAGACAGCTGCTGTGGAGAGAGCCAAGTAGCAAGAAGCTGAGGCTTCCAGCCAACAGTCAGCAAGGAAGTGACACCTGTCCATAATCTTGTGAGGGAGCTTGGAAGTGGATCCTCCAGCCCTCTTTGAGCTTTGAGATGACTGACTGCAGCCCCAGCCAACAGCTTGACTGCAACTTCAGAAGAGACCCTGAGCCAGAACCACCAGCTGAATCACTCCCAGATTCCTGACAACTGTGAGATAATAAATGTTTGTTGTTTTAAACAGCCATTTTGGAATAACTTGTTGCACAGTGATCGACAACTAATACAACCATCCAGTTGATGGGAATGGCTAGGTATTGAGACCTGCCTTATAACTCAACACCACAGAACTGCCAAACGGTGGCACCATTACCAGATTGTAAGTTCAGCTATATTTTGTAAAATATTAACCCCAAAGGCGTGACAAATGCCAGTGTGAAGTCACAGAAGTGCAAGTTTGTTGCAGACACAGGGAAGTGTTGGCCAATTAATCACATGCAACAATCAGGCCTGCCCAGTTTATTTTCAGATTGTTAGAAATAGAGCAAAGAGTTGCATCTTACTGACTGCTCATTGTCCAAAGAGCCTATAGGAGAGGACCAAAGAGAAGTAACCAAACTGCTTTGATAAAACCGTCCTCAGGGGTGAGCTGCTGCCCCTTTGTCCTCAGGAGTAATCCCCCCTGACTCCACACATATCAGAGCAGCCTTTGGTATAGATCAAGTTGGTCCTTGGAAACTTAGGAGGCAATAAAATGAAGGGAAAACTTTCCCTGCCCCAAAAGACCTCTCCAAATGAAGATACC
Organism: Hippopotamus amphibius kiboko; assembly: GCF_030028045.1. Classification (NCBI taxonomy): domain Eukaryota; kingdom Metazoa; phylum Chordata; class Mammalia; order Artiodactyla; family Hippopotamidae; genus Hippopotamus; species Hippopotamus amphibius. The sequence continues at coordinate 158,716,549 of NC_080191.1, forward strand.
AGCTACTACTCCTAAATCAAATGTAAATTGACATTTGCTTTTAGGGTTCTAACATTTCCCTCTGTCACCACTACCACGGGCTTTGAGGAGGGACAAGGTTAAAAGGGAGAGATAATGATAGGACAAGCAGAGATAAAGTTTGGGAAAGGTAGGTTAGGAGGAGAAATGTGCTCACAGAGTATACTCCAGGCTTACACTAGTGTCATTAGGAATAAAGCCAAGATCATACAAGCAGTGAGAAGACTGGGAGTTTCAGGGAATTAACCAACAATGAGATCCAACTCAGAGATCACAACGGTTGGTTGGTTCAGTTACCGAGACTATATAACGAGGATGAGAAAGTGCCCTGAGCAGGATTTGGGGCAATAAGGCAGAAAAAAACTAGGACACAATGAAAAGGGAGATTTTAACCTCAGAGAAAGAAAATGCTTGATTGTGGGAGACAGAGTACCATAAAGGAACTGAGCGAGAACAGGAACAGTCTTTATTTCTGGTGCATTTATCACGTGCCAGACACTGTGCTAGCACATCTCATTCATTACCTTATTTAATTCTCAAAACAATTCTATCAGTTGGTAGATATTATCTTCCCCATGTTACAAGGACTGAGCCTTACAGTAGCTAAGTAGCTTGCCCAAGGTTACACTGTAGGTAAATTGTGCAGTCAAGATTAAAGCCACCCCCCCCAAAAAAAAAAAGATTAAAGCCCAGATCCGCCTGACTGGAAGCCCAAGTTCTTGACACTGGGGGCTTTTCTAGTTATCAGAATTCTCTCTCCTCCTAAATCCAAAGCTTATAATCCCACTCCCCACCCCCCACCCCACTGCAAATACAAAAGGCAGAGCAGATATTTCACAGCAGCAATTTTGCAAAAGACATGGTAGGGGCATTTTATATAAGAGGAAAGCCTTTATCACCTGCATTTCAAGGAGTTAGGAAATGGGAAGCAGAAATAAAAATAGCAAGAATGTTGTAAGTAAAGCTGATCAAGACTCTGTACTTTAAATGCTGAACTGAGAGCAGTTGCAGAGATTGATCTTGTCTTCAGGAATATGAGGGCTTCCCCAATGCTGAGCCACCTGCCAGTGGCCCACATATCCAGCATAGGACCCTTGTGGTGGTCTGGTCTTCCTCTGCCAGTCTGCTCCTCACCCTTCATTTGCTTAGTGTCCCGTCTTCTCTGAAAGACCATAAGTTTAGCAAGGCAAAGACTGTTTTGTGGTACTTGGTGCTGTGTCTAGCATATAGTTGGTGTTCAGGATTTATTTGTGAAGAATGAAACCATAGCATATTAAAATATATAGGATGCTGTTAAAGTAGTACTTGGGGGAAATTTATAGCACTAATGACAATATTAGAAGAAAAAAAAGATCTCAAATTAATGACCTTCACTTCCACCCTAAGAAACTAGAAAAGGAAGAGAAAATTCAACCTGAAATAAGCAGAAGAAAGGAAATAATCAATATTAAAGTAGAAATAAATGGAATAGAAAATGTAAAGACAATAAAGTCAAGTGAAACCAGAAGCTGGTTCCTTGAGAAAATCAATAAAATTGATAAACCTCTAAGCAGACTGATCAAGAAAAAAAAGGAGACACAAATTATCAATATCTGGAATGAGAGATATGACATCACTACAGAGTCTACAGATATTAAAAAGGATGATAAGGGACTACTGTGAAAAAATTTGTGCCAATAAATTCAGAAACTTCTATGAAATTGAAAATTCTCTGAAAGATACAAACTACCAAAGCTTATTCTAGAAGAAATAGATAACTTGAATAGCCTCCTATAACTATATAGCTATTAAAGAAATACAATTAGTAGTTTGAAATTTAAAACCTTCTCACACAAACAAAAAATTCCTCCTGGTTCTGATAGCATCGGCAATAGACTCTACCAAATATTTAAGGATGTGTTTGCAAAACCTAAATAGGCATTTCTCCAAAGAAGACATATGGATGGCCAAGAGGCACATGAAAAGCTGCTCAACATCACTCATTATTAGAGAAATGCAAATCAAAACTACAATGAGGTATCACCTCACACCGGTTAGAATGGGCAACGTCGGAAAATCTACAAACAGTAAATGCTGGAGAGGGTGTGGAGGAAAGGGAACGCTCTTGCACTGTTGCTGGGAATGTAAATTGACACGGCCACTATGGAGAACATAGTTCCTTGCAAAACTAAAAATAGAACTACCATATGACCAAGCAATCCCACTCCTGGGCATATACCCAGAGAACACCATAATTCAAAAAGACACATGCACTCCAATGTTCACTGCAGCACTATTTACAATAGCCAGGACATGGAAGCAACCTAAATGTCCATCAACAGATGAATGGATAAAAAAGATGTGGTACATATATACAATGGAATATTACTCAGCTGTAAAAAGCAATGAAACTGGGACATTTGTAGAGACATGGATGGACCTAGAGACTGTCATACAGAGTGAAGTGAGTCAGAAAGAGAAAAACATATATCGTATATTAACACATATATGCAGACTGTAGAAAAATGGTACCAATCAACCGGTTTGCAAGGCAGAAATCGAGACACAGATGTAGAGAACAAACATATGGACACCAAATGGGGAAAGCGGGGAGTGTTGCGGGGGAATGAATTGGGAGATTGGGATACCAAATTGTACACTCTAAATATATGCAGTTTATTGTATGTTACCTGTATATCAATAAAAGCTCTTTTAAAAAAAAGGATGTGTTTGCAGAGTGAATAAGCGACAATGTATCTGAGGACAACACAGAACTAGAAAAGGACACACAGAAAAGAAGCGGCTCCCAAGGGGTCTCTGAAAGACAATTCCTAAACTATTTTGGCTAATATTTCTACCAATGGCCTAATGAAGAAGGCTTGGTAGCCAATCTCAGAACTGTTGTATAGTGGTATACATGTGTAGGTGTTCATGTACACAGACTTAACAAACTGTCCCCATATCATTACATCCTGATTGTTTTGTTCCTCTCCACTAAGCCAATTCAAAGTTCTGAATATAACATTTCTTCAGGAATTGTTAAGGAGAATCAGGTAGTTACAAATGATATGTTTATTCACAATCTTGGTACCCATTTATTCATTCAACAAACATTAATCAATTCCTTGCTATATATCAAGGCCTCTCCTAAGGTCTGGATGAAAAGTCCAATAAGACATATTTCCTACCATAACAATCTCCCTATTTAGAGATATTTACAGATGAGGAATTCAATGGTTAACATGCAGTGGTTGGTGCTCTGATAGAGCAATGTGCCAGTACTATGAGAATGACAGGAACCTCTGGAGAAGGTGATGCTTAAACTGAGTTTTGAAGCTGGAGCAAAAGTTAACTATATGAAAGAGGAAAAAGTCATTTGAGCAGCCCCTGCATTAGGCTGAAGTCTGAAAAAGCATAACCACTTTGGGGAATTACAAGCAATGCATTAGGACTGTAGCAGGAGAGAGAGGCAGGAGTTCTAGGGCAGTGAGCAGGAGCCCAGGCTCTGAAAGTTTAGGCAGAAGTGTGGACTTTATCCTGAAAGTGCTGAGGAGCCAGTGAACAGGCTAAGCCCTGGGGCAAAATGATTAGGCTTGAGTGTTAGATCATCAGCTGATGGATGAATTGGAGGCAGGTGAGATTGGGGGCAGGAAGCTGAGTTTTGAGGAATTTTCAGCAGTTCAGGGAAGACAGAATGAGAGTCTGAACCTAGGTAATGTCAGAGGAGACGTAAGAGTCTCAAGGTTTCCCCAGAGTGGGCAACTGGGAAAGCAGCAGGCCTGTGGAATGGCGGGCTGGGCAGGGCACACTCCCTTCATGTGTGTCTCTCCCCGGCCAAACCCCCACCCTTACACAACTGGAAAGAGGAAGCTTGTGCCAAGCACGGTGCTGGGTGATTTCCAGATCTCACCTAACTCTCTCAGTAGCTGTCTACGATGTAGTATCGTCCCCATTTTACAGATCAGAAATTCAGGGCTTCTGGAACTGCCTGACTCAAACTATAAACATATAGCATCTACTTCTTGATGCCCTGTGGATTTGTGAGCCAGTCTCACCTGTATCTCTGGGAGGTCTGCTAATTCCTTCACTTCGCTGGTTATATGCAGCCTCTCTCATCATCAACTCACCTCATTGCCAGAAAGGTGGTACATCCTGGCTTCCTGGAGCAGCGGGAAGACCTCCGGGCACTGCCTGATGAGAGGATCCGCTTCCACCATCTCCACAAAGTACCATGGGTCCAGAAGCGGCAAGCGCACGTTCTCCAGGACATAGGGGAGCAAGCAGAGTCGTTCTGACTGTTTGTGCCTGACCCAGCTCATCACAGTCTCAAACACCTGAGACTCCTCTGTTACATAAAGGTCATCGCTCTTCAAGATGTGGTACAGAGTATCCACAGGAAGTTCAAGGAACTCCTCGGAGTTCAGAATCTGCACGAAGTTCTGGATGATGTAACTTTGAACCTGCTTCTTTAGACTGTCCAGGGAGTGTGTGTCTGCAAGCCTCAGTATTCCAACACAGTTTTCTGGGTTCAAGGCTTCTGTGAGGAAGCTGGCACAGGCATCCACCATCCTCAGGAACTAAGAGAACAGAAGGGAAGTAAATCAGGTCAGAAAATGACTAGTCCACAAGGAGGTTTATCAGTGAGTTATGTTTAGTAGCAAAAGTTTAGAAATAATCTAAGTGACCCACAATAGGGGACTAGCTAAATAAATGAAAATACTGCACATTCATATTTTCGACAGCTGTATGGTCATTAAGAAAGCATGTTGTAGGAGAATATTAAATGATATGGAAAATGTTCATAATGTATTGAGTTGAAAAATCCATTCACTGAATCTTGATCAAGTGTCTAGATTTAATCAGCGATTTACAGGAAACACAGGGGAAAGAGGAACACGTTAAATGACGCCATGGGAATACAATCAGCAAAACCCAGACTGTGGGAAACTCTACAGAACAACCAGTTCAGTTTCTTCAACAAATACATCAAAAGGGGAAAGAGAAAATGTTGGGGGTAGGGGTGGGGGAGGGGCAGGGAGGAAGAGCCGAAGCATGAAAAGATATTTAAAAGAACATCAAACTACCACAAAGTATGGACCTTATTTGGATCTCTGATTTAAACAAAATAATTTTAAAAGTCAGAGAAATGTTTACAATGACCAACATTTGGTGATATGGAGCAATTATTATTCATTTTAAGTGTGGTAATGGTGTTGTGGTTATTATGTTTAAAGAAGACATCTTTTGGAACTATATACTGAAATATTTTCAGGTGAAACAAGAAGGCACTTCACAAAATCATACATACATTATGATCCTATTTTTATAAAGAAAAAATACATAGAATATAGGTATAAAAAAGACTAAAGGATATAAATCAAAATATTAACAGTTGTTATCTCTGTGTATCAGGTATCTTAGGACAAATTTTGCTGTAGTAACAAACAACCCTCACATCGCAGGGGCTCACAACAATAAACGTTATTTGTCACTCACATTAGCTGTCCTTCACAAGGCTCTTCATTCCAAGACCAGGGATGATAGAAAATCCCTAAACTTAGACATGCCAGCTCTGTGACAGAAGGAGAAAAAAGACAGCAGAACCACACAAAGGCTCTTCAAACTTTTGCTCAGAGGCGGCACATGCTATTTCCACCCACATTTAACTGGCCAGAGGCAGTCACGGGGCAGAATCTGTTGTCAAGGCAACAATAATCCTCCCACAGAAACAGGTCCCATAGGAATGGATAGAATACACTTATAAATAACACAGGGCACCACACTCTGTAATAACTCTATGAGATTTTTTCTTTTTTTAACTTTTTTAATATTATTATTATTTTGGCAGCATGTGGGATCTTAGCTCCCTGACCAGGGATCAAATGTGCTGTCTGCATTGGACACTGAATATTAACCACTGGACCACCGGGGAAGTCCTGAGATTTTTTTTCTTATTTTGTTTATTTATATACTTTTTAAATCCTCTAAAATGAATAAGTGACACTTTTGGAATGAAAAATTAATTTGTGAAATTGAGTGGTTTTCATGTCTTATTTTTAAAATATCCTCATCTTTATGAGAATATGAGTCCCTTATGCATATACAGCACTTCGCAGCTTATACAGCCCTTTTGTATCCATCATATTATTTAATACTCATTTTACAGATGAGGCGTCAAATGCACCAGTCCATTCTATCTGCTGCTCTCTGCAGCTTAGTTTTGAAAGAGTCCAACCTTCTATCTCCCTTTCTTGTCCACTGGGCCCCTTATAGGGTCAAGCTCTCAGTGTCCTTGGTTTGATCGATTAGAGGAAGGATGGAAAGAGAGAGGGTGAAGGGATAGGGCCTGGTGGGGAGGGCTGGTCTGAAGACCAGGCCTATGAGAGAACAGATGGGTAGACCTGACCCAGTCGGCGGGGAAGCAGCCTGCAGAGGAGAAACTCCAATGACAGGAGCTGGGGCTGGCAGGGTTATGGGGCCTGAAGGGAGGGGGCAGGGCTGGTCTTAGGGTGGGCCATATTGACGTAGGCTTTGTCCTTCACTCCAGAGCATCCTAAGGGCCACACGTCCCTGATGTGGGGAGGAATCAATCCCAATTGCAAAATATTATCTTTCCCTGTCAGACCATGCTTTTCAAATGTCAGTTTAGAAAACACTGACCTGAGGGTCAATGCTGGAGAAAGCCTAAATTCTGCCTCAGACCACCCTGTCTGCTGGCCCCAACGGCTTGCAGATTTGCTCCTCGCATGAGCAACTGTGGAAACGGTTGAAACTGAGGAATCTAACACCTGTTTAGTTGTCTGCAGATTTTCAGTTCAAAGAGTAAAAATATACAACCGAGACCAAGCCTCGCTGAGCCCTCAGAAGCTGTAACCAGAGCCCTGTGCAGCTCTGCCCACAGAGACATCGTGAGGGCTGAAAGGGAACTCACTTAGATGGTGGCCTCTGGAGCAAAACGGCAGGTACGTCTTGCCAGCATTTGCCTGAGAGAAAGATGATATGAAAATAAAACAGATTTTCTAAATATGTAGACTATCTCCAGGAGGCCACCTAAGAACCTGGTAACAGTGGTTGCCTCTGGGAAGGGGAACTGGTGGCCAGAGTCAGGGTAGAGAGAGAGAAGTACTTTTCACTGTTTACCTTTTTGTACCCGCTCCAATTGTGTGCCATGCAGAGGAATTATCTATTTAAAATAAAGTTTCTCACAAATAGAGAAAACACTGGAAGGGAATATATCAAAATGCTAATAGTGGTTATCTCAATACAGTTTTGTAGATAAAGTCATTAGGGTAATTTGTCATTTAGACTTTGCTGTGCAGACCAAGTTTTGTACACTGGGCATGAAGGTGCTTTTAAAATCAGAAAAATAAATAAATAAATAAATACTTTCTTATGATTTTCAAGTACACAATGAGAAAATAAAATAAAATGTTAAAAAAAAAAAAGAGCACATACCTTGTGCCAGCCCCCTTATGTTAACCAGTTCATTTAATGTAACAACACTATAAAGTAGTTATTTATTATCCTTGCTGTTTTATAGATGAGGAAACAGATTCAGAGAAGTGAAGTAATTTCTTCAGACTTATAATGAGAGGTAGAGCTAAAATGTGAAATAGTGTTTTCTGATTCCAAAAATATGCATGTTTTTACATTATTTCAAGTTGCCTCTGGTCAAGTAGTGTGTGCACAGGGCAAGGGCTCGGCAGATGCCAAGTGTGATTTGCACACTTCACTGGAGAACTCAGATGTTGTGATCTGTGCAGATGTAGGAAGGCCCAGCTGACAAGATGCCAGTTCCTACCCCTGTATGATGACCACCAGTGAGCAAAGAAGGGAACCAGGAAGGAGAATAAAATCAAGTACCGAAAGCTCACGTTGTAAGAAACAGTGACCCAGATGCGTCTCTCCCCACTCAGAAACCGTTCGTCCACCTGTTCTTTTCCCTAATGTGTATTGAGCATCTGTTAGATCATAGGCCCTAAACCAGGGCTGGGGGTACAGAAGGGAGCAGAAAGAGACACAGGGCCTGTGCTCACCGGAGAAGGTAGACCAGTTGGGGAGGCAGGCAGGAATCAAATAATGGCATGGATTGTGTACAATTACAGCTGGGATAAGCACTATGTAACAGAGTTCGGGGATTCCACTGCCTGGACTGAGAAAGTCCACTCCTACCCTTCGAGCCATGCCCAGCGTGGCTGTAAGTCAGCACTGCAACTCTCCCTGATGGAGTCACACCTGTCTACTCACCTTTTCCAAACAGCCCTAAGCTCACCTGTCACAGTACCTTTCTATGCTCACACCATTTCCTCAGCTAGGACTACCTTTGTCCCTCATCACTACCTGCTAAAATCCTGCTCTCCTCACCCAAGCAAGTGTGACTCTGGAACCCCACTATTTTATTTTATTTTATTTTATTTTATTTTATTTTTTTATTTTTTAAGAACTTTTATGGAGATACAATTGACATACAATAAACTGCATATGTTTAAAGTGTACAATTTGATATTTTTTTATTAGTATATATGGCAATCCCAATCTCCCAATTCATCCCACCCCAACCTCCTCCCCCTCCTCCCCCCCACCCCCACTTTCCCCGCTTGGTGTCCATATGTTTGTTCTCTACATCTATGTCCCTATTTCTGCCTTGCAAACTGGTTGATTTGTACCATTTTTCTATATTCCACATATATGTTAATATACGATATTTGTTTTTCTCTTTCTGACTCACTTCACTCTATATGACAGTCTCTAGGTCCATCCATGTCTCTACAAATGCCCCAACTTCACAGAACCCCATTTTTAAAGAAAGGACTCAGGATAGCTCATCCTAATTGCAACTGAGAAGTCCCCTTTTAAGTTTACCTCAAAAAGGAGGAAGAATGAGCACCAGGGCCATCATTTTATCTGCACAGGGCTGTTTCCTTCATTCAGGGTTGTTAAATCTGGGACCAATGGATGCTCCAGAGAGTTTATGAACCCATACATTATACGCAAACATTTGTTTGCATATGTGGCACTTTTCTGGGAACTGTGTCTGCAGGAGACACTGGGTTGCTCTCTAGTATCCACCCACCTGCGGACAAAGCCAACACAAGAGGGAGAGCCAACATGAAGGACCAGAAAGACACAGAGCCAGAGTTTTAATCGGACTGTGCTTTGAGCCTTCCCTGCCTCTGGACATTTTAAATTCTAGGTCGATACTTGGTTAAGAAGAAAGAAGGGGAATGGAAGAGAAGGGAAGGGAAAAGAAGTGGAGAAATCCTATCTATTCATGAAGTTCTTTCTCAAAAGCCACTCCTCTTTCATGGCTTCTTCAGCTGCCCAACACAGAATCAATTCCTCCCTCCTCTGGGCTCTACTAGGCAACTCACTTGCCCCTCTAGTAGAAGGGGCACTGATTACATTTCTGCCTTGTACTATGGTCAAGCATCTCAAGGGTAGGTTCTAGGTCATACTTGTGTTTTTTATTTCCAGCAGCACCTAGCACAAACTCTGGCAAAAGGAGAGAAAGAAGGGAAGGAGAGAGAGAGGAAGAAAATATTTTTCAGATACCTAGTATGTACCAAGATCTGTGCTAGGCAATTTTCCATCCATCATTTTGTTTAATGAATAAATTTTACTTTTAATGAATGTATTTTAAGTAGATATTACTAGTGCCATTTGTACAGAGGAGGAAATAAAGAGTTAAATGTGTTATCCAAGGTCACAGAGCTGGTGGGTGGCAGAAAGGATACTGGAGATCACCTGGCTAATTCTCCCTGCCTTTGTAACTGTTGCATTGTTGAGCTAACAAAATTCCAGGAGAGTCTGAAGAGGCCTTATGAGCACGAGGGTGAGCGGAGGGTCTCCAAGTTGCCTACATTCCCAGCCAAAATATGCTTCAATAAAGACCTTTGAGTGTGAGGCTAGCGTAGGGCAGCACCTGGGCTCCCAACCAATGGCTGGGAAACTGCTGACATGCGGAGCAGTCGTGGGGACCAGAAATTGTTCTCTTTAAAAATATCTGGTTTTGCTTCTTCATATTCAATATTATTTAGGACTTTAGGGTAAGTTTTCTGTCTCATCCTGTCCCAATGACACATGAAGTTGTTTCAAGCTGAGCAATGACGGATAATGGCAACAGATAGTGAACTTCCTGTTTGGGGGGACATGTGAGTAAAAGTTTACACCCAGGCACCTGACTCTCGAACAGGGAGACTAAAAATACAATCAGAGAAACCACTTGAAACATGGCTGCAGTTCCCATGAGAAGTTTCTGCCTCAGAGAGAATGCACTCCTCCCTCCCCATCTCCACCACCCCTCTCCTGCGTCCCTTCGCGCTCCCCAGAACCAGGCGTCCTAAAGGACTTCACCACTGTAATTCCACATCCCACGAGAGGCTCCTTCAAATCCACTCCAGAAAAAACGAAGTACTACTTTCGTCCAAATCAGGAATTCCATTGACCACAGTCCTTACATGGCCTTGGAGTTCTTGCAAAGGGTTTAAAAAGGCAGTGGTATTCTCACCTCCAAGCCCCAACAAATCAGTATATGTGAAGAGTGTGTTAGTTGTTGATGAGATTAATAAAATTCAAATTTATCTGAAAGTGTTTCTGAACTCACTGTGAACTTTTGTCACTATTTTTGTCTTCCCAGACAATGGATACTAAACGTAAAGCCATTCCCTTGTGGGGTCTGTGTTGGTGTTAAAAAGTGGTCTTCGTACAAACGGTAAGTTACGACTGATCCTGGTCTTCCACCTTTGCCTCTCCCTCTCTCTCAAGCCAGACACCCGCCTCTGACTCTCCCACCCCTCAGATGTCCTCTGCTCCCTCCAGACTTTCAGTCCTTACTCTAGACTTGCCTAAACGGTCTGCTTGCTCCTGAAAGCTACACAGGGTGGGCAGGAAAGGAAGGAACTAAGACCTGCAAAAGGCCCACTCACAAAGGTGGGGGGGGGGAGGGGAAGGTGCTGGCGGGCTGAGGCCTTAGAGGTGCACTTACCGCAGAAGTAGAATTAGAGGGAAAGGAGGGGGCGGGGGCAAGTGCCCAAGGGTGTGGCAGTTTGGTAGAGATTCAGGCAACAGAGCCCCTGAGTTCCCAGAGGAAACAGTGGCGGCCCCAACAGTCTAGCAGCACGCAATAGGGCACATATGTGGGCCACACTAAGACTCAAGGGGATGCATGTGAGTCACACTGAGATTTAAGGGGCAACTGGCACAGCTGTGGCTTAGTGACTCAGCCCAGGGAGAGGGTGAAGGCCAGGGAGGGACACCCCTGTAAGGATTAAATATTGTAGAATGATGGTATCTGGGACGTGGTTGATGCTCAGGATGTTGGGGGGTTGGGTGTGTGTGCGTGTGTGTGTGTGTGTGTGTGTGTGTACACACCTGTGAAGGGCACAGAGGCACGTATCTAAGCAGAAGCCAAGTCCTGAGAAGCAGGTCTATGAACGCAGACAGCTGCGATAGGCGAGGCAGCAGGCAGAGAAGGTGAAACCTTAAGTCTTTGCTTACAAATTCCTTCTGCCTGGAATACGTTTCCCCAAACCCAACTGCCACTTGTTGAAATCCTACCCATTCTATGAAGTCCACCTCCTTCAGAGCCAGACACTTCTCGACTCCTACATTCTGCCTTGGGGTCTGGAAGCTCATTGGGAATCCTTGTTTTTGAGGCTTCAGGGGTAGTAAATGGAGGCAAGTACGGGACCCAAAAGTTCTGGACCCCAGATCAAAGCTCCACCACTTGATGAGCTGGGCTCTCTCTGAGCCACAGTCTTCTCACCTGGAAAGTGTCGGGACTAATAAACCCACCACACAGGCTCATTATGAGGGTATGACCTGGCCTGCTCACTCTCAGAAATACTGTCAGCATCAAATGGGACCATGTAGGGGAAAGAGTATGATAAATTGCTACTTAAATGTGATCTATATTTATCTTTATTTCCCCCTGATAGCTTCCCCCTGATACCCCCAAGGTATTTCACAAACTACCTTGAACATAGCAGATACTTAGTAATTTCTGGTAGTTAGGTAGCAGGAAAAGTCAGAATCTGGTAGCAACATGGACTGCATTACAACTAAAACCCCATATCCCACTTCCTTATTCCACAACTTATAAACAGCAACTAGAGCATTCCAGGCTTACTTACTCAGGGAAGGGTGATAGGGTAGATGAAAGAAGACAATTTTGGCTTTTGTACTTCTAAATACCCTTTTGGAACTTACACTAGAAAAATAGTTTTGAAACACCAAATAGTGGTAATAACTGGGCCCTTTGACCTTCAAAATCCAGAATCCTAAAGAGTGTGGGCATAAAGTTTATGCCAAAACAGTAGAAATAGGAGAATGGATGATAATAAGAGAGTCAGCTTTTCCCACATTGGGAGAAATAATGATTCCCAGGCCTGCAAGAGAGTAGAGAAAGGGGGAGTCTAGTGAGTGATGAAGTGAGAAGTAGGTCTGGGTCCCTGGGATGGCTCCTCTGTCTCAATGCAGGACAAAACTCCAGAGTAAGGGGGATGCTGGAAGCCCTTAGAGGTTGTGGATATGAGAACAAAAGAATGCATGCCTTGACTGCTGAGATGAAATCAGAAAAGCAGCAGTCCAGTGCAGCAGCAGCAGAAGAGACACTGGAGTGTGTCGTTTCTAGACAAAGGGGGCCGATGGCAGTTGCTCCAAGTTTCCTATTGTCCAGACTGGCACAGGAGAGGAAACGAACGTTTCTTGTGTCCCCCTGGGAAGGACACAGAAGTAGCTGAGAGGATTGGCAGACCTAAGGAGGCCTTGAAACAGGACAAAGAAAATGCAAAATGACCAGCAGGGACTGATGGCCAGAACCAGGTGGGACTGGGGACTTTCAGTTGATACCAGTGGGGAAGGGGTTGATGATCAAGAGAGAGACCTATGGGAATGTAGACACTCCAGCTGGTGCCAGCACAGACCAATGATGCAAATGACCATGGTAAGCCTGGGCCAGATGCCTCTTTCTATAATGTTCTGGCACTGTGTAAATGCACCCTGGAACTGTATGGGCAACCCAATTCCTGAATTGATAAGGCTTTCCTGAAGTGGGTTGTCATTAAGTTGACTACAGTTTCTGCCACTGGTAGAATGGGAAGCTCAGAATAGAGAGTAAGTTCAATGTTAGAAAAGTAATAAGTTGAGAAAGACAAATATCATATGATATAACTTATATGTGGAATCTAAAAAAAATGTTACAAATGAACTTATTTGCAAAACAGAAATAGACTCATAGACATAGAAAACAAACATAGTTACCAAAGGGGATAATGGGATGGGGGAGAGATAAATTATGAGTTTGGGATTAACATGTATACACTTCTATATATAAAATAGGTAAACAACAAGAACCTACTGTATAGCACAGAAAACTATACTCATATCTTATAATAACCTATAATGGAAAAGAATATGAAAATTAATATATATTTTCATTTTGAATCACTTTGCTGTACACCTGAAACTAACACATTATAAATTAACTATACTTAATAATTAAAAAGAAAGAAAAATAAAAATAGGTTAAATCACACTTTTTTTTTTTGCACACCTGAGTTTGTAGCCTAAGACTTAGACCCCTCTGCTAATTGGAACTCAGGAACAATATGAAATTCAAAAACAAGTAAAACTAACCCATGGCGGCATGGCTAGTGTAGTAGTTACCCCCGGGGAGGTACTTCCTGGAGAGGGCACGAGGGAGCATTCTGAGATGCCAGGAATGCTCTAGAGCTTGATCTGGGTAGTGGTTACAAGGTTCTATACCTATATAAAAAATCATCAAGCTGTACACTTAAGATATGCACAGTTTACAGAGTGTGAGTTATACCTAAAAATTAAAAAGAGCAAACATTGAGATCAAACATAGAAATGCAAAGTTAAGAGAGATGCTGTGTGGGCAGCAGCAGGCTCACTGAGGGGACACCTGGTAACCCCAAGCTTCCAAGGTTCCCCAGAGGGAGCTGGGTAGAAGGGTTTGCAGCTGTGTCAGTCACAGAGCACCATACTGAAGGCCCAGCTGCCTTCAAGATCATGGCTTGTTTCAGGCCTCGCTCTGAGGGAGGACAGGCAGGGTATGCACAGGAGTTAAACTCAGGCTCCTCTCTTTTACTAGCCATGAAACCTTGAGCATTTCCTTAGCATTGCTGAATCTTATTTCCCTCTTCTATAAATTGGGGGTAAAAATACGTACCACATTTTAAATGCGATAACACAGGCAAAATAGCTGCTCTGAAATTCTCTGAAAAGGGCAACTATTATTATCCTGTAGACCCAGGAAATTAACCCTGATTTCTTAACACTCACAGTAGCCACACAGTAATACAAACTGACAAGGGGAATATGTAGGAGGGGGTGCATCAGACAGTCAACAGGTCAATTTTATCTGGATGATGGTAAAGAAAGCTTTGGGTTGGTTTTCTTGCCTAGACAGGCTAGCTATTCTGATGTTGAGTAGACATAATCTGTGGGTCCCTGTCAATAAGAACAGAAGTTCATCTGTACCTTACAGTAATGGGACCTACTTTTGGCTAGGTGCCTGGCTCTTAGGAGGTACTTAAAAATGAACAAGTATTAGTATTAGCCTATGGAATACTTCCTCCTCTACTAGCCTATGGCATTTCTTTTTTTTTTTTTTTTTTCCTCCCCTTTGCCTATGGCATTTCTAAGAGCCAGAATTGGGCTTCTTGTGTCCTCTTACAGGAGGTCAGGCAAATTTTGATGGCATCTTGAGCAGGTCCTCATATTCAGCTAGTGATAAACAAGAGCACGACATAGTCACTGGCTCAAGAAACATTTATGTACCATGTTGCAAGTGATGGGAAGCCAAGATGCCAACCCAGGCCATCAAGTCGGCCACTGACCACGTGGCTACCTTACCATATAGGTCTCACCATCATCCATCCTGTCATTAGCAAAACAAATAATAGTAAAGTAAGCAATGCCAGGACTTTCACCAAAGTCCCCTCAGACTGCCACCGGGATGAAAGTTATATCACCTCCCCAGAGGGTGCTGTGTAGACACCACATGGGTCTTCTCAGGCTCAGCCCAGATGATCAGGCTCCCACTCAGACATCCTTCTTTCTTTCCTCACTTCAGCCTCAGGGACTCAGCCTGACCTTTTTCTTCCAAGCCCCGTCTAACCAGCTGCTCTGTATCTTAGGGATCCTTCCATCCAAGACTAAATGCAGGGTGAGTATGGTCTCCTTGACCTCACATCTTCTTGCTGCCATGAAGATAAGCTCACAAGCCCTTATTCTTTCTTGAGGTTTTAATAATAAAAAATGAAAGTAACAAATAAGGCAAACTTCCCCAAACAAACACGGCAAAGTCCTCCAAGATTAAAAAATTGCCCCAGTTCTTATAGTCATTGTCCCTGATCTGAAGTTTCTGCCTACCTGGCTTATCTAGAACTCAGTAGCCTAAAGGTCCAGTTAAGGCAAGGGAGGGCCCTTCACTTCTCTGGAGCCTTCACTGAGGGACAATCATCTCAAAATCCCTGCCTCACATGTGAACAGGTCACTTGGGCCTCTTCTCTTAAGTTTCTCTTACTTTTACCTTTCCAAAAACTACGTAGAGAAAATATGTTCCTCCCCCAAACTGGCTAACAAATTATGACCGGGTTACTGCAAATATCCTCAGGGGGGCAGATCATGTAGTACCTGACATACCCAGAGTCTCAGTCTCCTCCAAAGAAACTGTCCTACCCCATGCCATACCTCACTGGACCAATGGGCCCTTGACCCAAGGGCAATCAGTGTTAACAGGCCAGCAAGTCATGAAGTAGCCTCTCATGAAAAGCTCTTTTCAAGCAGCAATAGTGGCAAGTGGCTTGAACAATCAAATTCTCCCTTCTGCCTATCTGGACTGAGAAATCCTGAGAAAGAAGCAAACAATGTTTAACAGGGGGAGATTAAGAGGAGGCTTGAGAAGAGAAGCAGAAAATGAGAGAGCAGCTGAGTCACATCAAAGGTGTGAAAATTGAGAAAGCTTTACTACTGGATATGGTGGGGAAACCAAAATAACCTGATTCCCATTGATTTCAGTCCCACAAAGGTGCTATTGGTTTCTGGGGAGGTTCTAAAATGACAAAATAAAATGCCAATTCTGTCACACTTTCCCTGAAAGGTAGGTATTATTGTCATTCTAATTTTACAAATGAGAAAGCTGAGCCTCAGAAAATTTAAGTAACCTGTCCACAGCCAAACAGCAAATAAGTGACTGAACTGAGATTTAAACTTAGATTCTGCCTGACTCCAAAGCCTGTGTTCTTTCTGCTCCATCACCCTACTTTATAAGAGACCATTACAGATAAGTATTTATGTTTGACATCTAGAGAGACTGCAACGATATTATCCAGCACTGAAAAAAACAAGACAGCTCTACATATACTGACCTGTAACAACCTCCAAAAATTATCATGAAGCCAAATAAAGCAAGTTGTCAAAACAGAGTGTTTACTGTGCTAACATTTGTGTTTAAAAAATGGAGGCAATGAGTGAGAGTGATAGGTGCACATATATTCTGGTACATGCATAGAACAGGAAGGACAGCATGACAGGAAGAGGGAAACTAACAGTGAAGATGAAAAATGTTTCAGTGTATCTCCCTATAGTTCTGAATTTAGAACAGGCATATGTTTTATCCACCCAAAGGAATAAATAATATTTTAAAACCACAGAGTAATTTCAACAACCTATAAACGTCTGTCCCTCTTGGTGCCTTCAGGCATGAAAATACTCCCAGTTTTCTATGTCTGAGACTTCAAAGCAAATGATCCAGAAGCAATATTAATCAGAAAGTGAGTCGAATAGATGTTCAAAAGCTCATAGTACACTTCTCTTATTTTCATAAGAATTAACACTCATAGGAAAATGAATAAAAAAGCCTCAGAGAGAAACTGACTATTTTTTGCCTAGAAAGTAAACATGATTGGGAAAATTTTTAGGTGAGGGATTCCCAGAACAGGAGAATTAACCATAAACAAAGTTTGCTCTAGTTCTATCCTGTCTCCATCCTCCTATCCAATCTCTCTCATTAATGCTCATTAACCTCTCCATTGAAGCTCACCACTTGGGAGAAAATGAAAAGAAGAAGATGAATAAGAAAAAATTTTATGCCAAAATAATCTCCAGAGATATTAAAGATTTAGGTATCAAATCTGTGTATGTAACAAGACTAAATGAACTTATAAGTAAGCACATAATCAAGCAATAGGGAAGGTCTTCTAAAAAGGCACACCAAAGGCAAAAACCATCAAGGAAATGATCAATAGATCTGACTAAATACTAGTTTTAAACTTTGTACATTAAAAAATTATAACTGAAAATTATGTCATATGATCAGTGGAAAATATTTGCAACATTATTACAAAAGATTATAGTCTTTACTGTCTAAAGAGTTTTTATCAGTCTCTTGAACAATCACTCAAAACTGAAAGGAGAACAAGAAACAGAAACACAAACTCCATCCTCAATGAAACCAAGAGACATCAGTAACCTCAAACCACACAATAAGAAAACTGGTAAGTGACTTTGCTGAGCAGAGAGAGATCACACTAAGTTTGTCCCTCAGAACCCAAAAAAGCAGGAATATTAAAGTCCCCCCAAACCAGGAAGGACAGGGTAGGTGGAGGCAGACAACAGGGAGCTGGTTTAAGAAGTTAAGCCTCCTGGTTCTTCTCCCTACTTCTTGCAGTCTAATGACTCCCACTCTCACTGGAGAAGATTTATCCTGTGGAGAAACCAGACCAGAAGGGTTCTGGACTCAGGGACACCAGAAACTGAAGAAGACACATGAGGATATCTTCCTTAAAATAAAGGAGCTAAGTAAAGGTTTGCACACACACCCACACCTGCCTACCCGGTCCAGAATACATGCGGCTGTCTTATAATCCCTAGCAAAAGACTGACAATCCTTATCTGGAGAAACTGAACAACCCTAGAAAAAGTTCAACAGATACTGACATTTGAAGAGCCTAAATAAAAAACTGGCAGGCCACCTGATAACCCCGGTAAATCTCTCTGGTCTACTCGCTTCCCATTCTACTCCATGTGCATCAAGCTGAACCTAGTATATTAAGGATTCAGTATAAAATATGACTGGAAAGCAAGCGTATTTGAGGAAAACCCTCTGTAGTAGCTCAATGGTGGCCCCCCGAAATATATGTTTACATCCTAATCTCCAGAATCTGTGACTGTTACCTTACATGGCAAAAGAGTAAATATTACTTTATATGGCACAAGACATGACTAGGTTAAGTATCATGAGAGGAGGAGCTTACCTGGTGGGCCCTACGTGCAATCACATATATATTTATAAAGCACAGACATACACGGAGGACACACAGAAGAGGCACAAGGTCACAGGCCATGTGACCATGACTGCAGAGGCTGGAGTGGTGTGGCCATGAGTGAAGAGATGCCAACAAGCCACCAGAAACTGGAAGAGGCAAAGAACAGATTCTCCCCTGGAGTCTCACAGGAAGTATGGCCCTGCTGACACCTTGATTTTGGACTTCTGTCCACTAGAACTGTGAGAGAATAAATTTCTGCTGTTTTAAGCCACCCAGTTTGTGATAATTTGTTATGGTAGCAGTCCTAGGAAATTGATACACCTTCTAAGATGAAAGTTGGAGACCTAAGCAAACACACAGAGTAAAGGAACTCCAAAGAAAGAGAGAGCAGAAGAAAGCTTCAAATATAATAGTCTCAAAGAAATAAGGGTAGGAATCTATTAAAACAAATAACAAAGACTCTTGGAAACTAAGGATATGGTGGCAGAAATTTAAAATTCACAGGAGAGTTGAAATATACAGTTGAGAATATCTCCTAGAAAGGAGAGGAAAAAGGTCAATAGGAGAGAAAAGGTAAGAAAAAATTAAATTAAATACAGAAGGTACAACACTTTAATAATAGCTCCAGAGCAGACAATGGTTAAAAGAGTTGGGAGGAAAGTGTCAAAGAGAAAATACAAGAAAAGTTCTCAGAGTTGAAAGATATGGGTCTCCCAATTGAAGGAACCAACACAGTGAATGAAAAAGACCCACAGCAATTGTAAGTGCTGCTGTAGAAATGAATCTACTGACATGGAAAAAATAATAACGCAATATAGGTGAAATAAACGAATTTAAAAATGTGTCCAATAGTGACCTATTCTTATAAAATATGTATGTAATAGGTAAAATATAGAGCGTTGCCTTCAAAATGTCAAAAGAAAAATATTTGCAACCTTGAATTTTATACACAGGCAAAATGTGAATCAAATATGGAGGAAAAACAAAAACATTTTTAGACATTTAAGTCTCAAAAAATTTATCTCTTCTATACTCTTTCATCGTAAGCTATTAAAGGTTGTGATCCATTACAATATGGGAGTATACAAGAAAGAAGATATGGGGTCCAGGAAGAGAAAATCCAACTTAGAAAAGAGGTAAAAGGAATTCCCAGGATGAAAGCAAAGGGAAGTACCAGGATCACAGCAGCACAACAGGCCTAGAGAGCGGCCAGTTAAGATTAGAGCAGGAGGACAGAGGGAAAAGAAGTTATGTACAATTGACGCCTCAAGAGATAACAAGTACACAAATCATTTAGAAATCTACAAGTAAATAAAAGAAAAAACACTTTAAAAACATGTGGAAGTAACTGTACCAGAAGAGTAGGCTGAAGGAGGGAGTGGGAATAGCAGATTACCTTTTCATTTTAAGACTTTTCGCTATAGTTTACATTTTAAGCTTGTATTAATTTCCTAGTGCTGTCATAACAAATTACCACAAACTTCGCAGTTTAACCAACCAGAAATTTATTCTCTCACAGTTTTGGTAGTCAGAGGTCTGAAATCAAGTTGTCAGTAGAGTTGCTTCCCTCTGGAAGCTCTGAGGGAGATTCCTTCCCATGTCTCTCTCCTATCTTCTCTCTCCTTGGTATTCCTTGGTTTGGTTGTTTTACTGACAAGGAAACTGGAGCACAACAAAATTACAAAACACATCAAAGCCACACAGATGGTAAGTGGTTTTAAATCCAGTAATCTGGCTCCAAGCTGTGCTATTACCACCCTGCTAGCTGCCTCTGTGTAAGTTAATGCACAGAAAAAGGACCTGGAAGAAGTCTATATACCAAGGAAGTTGCCATATTGCCCCTGAATAGAAAGAGGTTGTAGGTAATTTTTACGTTCTTTTTGCTTGTAAGGGTTTCTAATTTTCTGAAACGAGTTAGTAGTGTTATTACAATGTATAAATATTAAAAACTGCATTTTGAAAAACAACATTATCTCCTCAGCCTATCATATAAGACTTACTGTCAGTTAGTTGGAAAAACAGGAAACGTTACTAGATCCAACTCTGTCACTCAAGGCACATAGTAAATGCTCAATAAAATCTGTATTCATGAAGTATCTGCTCTGGTGTCAGACACTTGAAGCAATAAATGCGATGACTATCATGTCAGTGTTACCCATCCATCTTTAGACAAGTCAACAACCCTTTCTAGGCCCCAGGAAAGGAGATTAGCATGAAAGTAACAATGACAACTGTGCTTTGATTGAATTGTGGTGAATGGGGTGATTCTGCTCAAGATTATTGGTCCTTTGGGGGAAAGCGGTGAAGAGGGGATACTTGCCTTGTAAGAGAAAGTTCCCCAAAAACATAAAACCTGTACTAGATAGAGTCCGCTCCATGACACAAGAAGGATTTCTCTGAAGTTAGACTGGTGTAGTGGGTAGAGGGGATGAGACAGAGATGCTGAGGGTGAGGTTGCTGAGCTCCTCCCTCTACATAACAAAGGATGTTTCCCTGCCAGTGAATAAGGCTGAGGGTTTAAGCAGATAAGGACAGAGAAAGGGCAAGGGGCTGAGTGTACAGGTGGCAACTGATGTGGCCACATTGCCAGGTAAGGCGTGACCAGTCCTTTGGGATGTAACTTGTTCTGTATCTTTAAAATGCCCTGAGGAAACTGAGACAATAAAATTGGCTAACACTGCATTACTCAAAATCATCAGTGCTATTCCATGGTTGATTTTTCTCCCTCTTTCCACTTTCCCTTTCTTGCTGGGCTTCTAAATCCTGCCTAGACTCCAACCTCAACAAAGATAATCCCATTACCCATGATCCTGACCCTAGATCCCTCTTTCCGCACCTTCCCAGACTTTGTTTTCTGTTCCTTTCAACTGCTGACCAACTGATGATCCAAGAGGATGCCAACTCCCAAACTCCCAAGGCATGGGAAAGATCTGACGCTTGTCTTCAGTCCCTGGGAATGACCTGACCTGTCCCTGGACTCCATTTATCATAAATCCCAACATCCTCAGTGGGATAATCTCTGTCATAACCCAATGGCACCAAGCTCAAGGTGTAATCTTAGACCTGGGCAAAAATGGTAACTCAGGATGGAACTCCTGTGATAAATATGGGTGCAATTGTCATAATCTATGTGTCTAATGATTTTATGAAGCTAAATATAATTATCATAATAAGACTGAAAAGTAGTTAAATGCAAACAATAAAACTTAATTCTGATGGTTCTTGATTTATTTTCCATGACACCCCTCATGAAAAGTACTCCTCTTTCACACACCACAAATTGCTGACCAGGGAAGTTCCTGCTCCACTGGAATCTAGAGTTCCTAGTTCCCTGGAATCTAGACACTGCTCCCTGAGAGGCTGCATGGTATAGTGACATACATGTGGCCCCTGGGCTCAGAAAGCCCAGGGTTCAAATCACAGCCTTGTCACTTATTCTCTATGTGCCTTACTTTACCCACCTGTAAAGTGGGGGAAAGTGAGTATCCCCCTGGTGGTGCTAAGGAGTAGAAGGTACATATATGACTTGATGACTGCAGCCCCCCCACTCCAATTAGGCTTCTGTGAATTGTAGTCATTGTTCCTGGAGTCAGGAACCAGGTGCAGGTTCTAGGCACCAGGCTCCCCTGGCTTCATCTCATTAAGGAGTCAGTGACTCAGCTCACCACAGCTTTGGAAATTTCAAGCAAGCACAGTCCCAGCTAAGTGTATATGTGTGTCCCAGGTACAGGCCTGGGAACCAGGCCAGGCAGCTCTCCAGAGAATTGCTGCTTTTTTCTCTCCAGAGGAGAGCACTGGGCATGTTTGTTCACATACCTGAAAAAGGTTAGCAGCTTCCAGGACCCGCTGGACATTCTGCTTGGTGATCAGCGCCTTGCTGGTGTATGTGTAGTCCAGAAGGGTGTGCATGGTCTCCGCATCAACCCCTTTGATAATGATCCTCTTCTCATACTTTTCCTTTAAATCATTGCAGAACATGGCCCTGGGAGAAAGACATGCAAATATGAGTCCAACTGTGACCCTTGGTTCCAAAACTAAACAGACCCCCTTCAGACCTGTCTGCCCCCATGGGACAGTGAGTTCCCAAGGTCAGGACCTGGGGTGATTGCTTTCTGTTCCTCAGCACCCAGCACATACCAGATGTTCCATGAGTGCTTACTGAACTGACGTGTCCTGCTCTGCTGGGCCCAAGTGTGGTCCCCAAGGCAGTCCCAGATCTGAAGGGACACCAGGAGCCCTCCTTTACATTGCTTCAAGGTGTGGGATTCTTTCTGGAGGCTTGCGACAATGCCAAAGCCTTTTCCCAGAAACTGTACTAACTGAAGCAGTATCCACCAGGGTGGAGCCCTGGTGACAGAATGTACTTTCTAGATCTGGGACTTCCACCCCAACACAAAAGGGATTATACCCCTAAATCCTATTCCTCCTCCCTTTGCCACACCTTCTATTTATCTCTGGAAATCACTATCAATTTCCTTCCCCTATTTCCTCATCTATAAAACAAAAGTAACTACTTGTGGTTTTCCAGGAACAAACATCAAAAAGTCAGGAAAAAAGACATTGAGAAAAGGGAGAGAAAGAAGAAAAAGAAAGAAAGAAAGAAGAAAAAGAAAGAAAGAAGAAAAAGAAAGAGAGAGAGAGAGAGAGAGAGAAAGAAAGAAAGAAAGAAAGAAAGAAAGAAAGAAAGAAAGAAAGAAAGAAAGAAAGAAAGAAAGAAAGAAAGAGAAAGAAAGCAAGAAAGCAAGGAAGGAAGGAAGGAAGGAAGGAAGGGGAAGGAAAGAAAGAGGAAGAAACCACCTGACAAGTTTTTTGAACCTGTCCTTTTAGCCAATGAGTTCTTCTCCCCTGGGTCTTCCTCTGTCCTTCTTCCTGTCTTTGTTTTAATCAATAATAATCCTCCTACCCTTTGCCCTCCTCTTCTCTCCTCCCTCAACTGGCCTCTTCCCCCTCCCGCACAAGAACATGACAGCATGACACATAGAGAAATGTGAATTCTGCAAAGTTAACTAATCCCAGCCTGGAAGCAGTGGAGCAGTGATGTCATTTGGGCAGATGACTGATTTACAAGCCAATTTTTTCAGCCATAAACTCTTGGCCAGGGGGCACAGAGCCATCTGTAGAACCACATACTTTGTAAAGCAAGATCATGACACTCTCACCTTGCTGCCTCCTGATTCCATAGAGAACCCTGCCATCACAGCAACTACACAATTTCTTCTCAGCTCAGCCTGTCTTCCTTGGAGGAGTTGAACAACCTCACTCACTAAACCTCCCTTTGAGTCTCTAGAGCAGAACTGCCCAATGGAAATATGATGCAAGCTATACGTGTAATTTAAAATTTTCTAGTAACCATAATTTTAAACATAAAAAATGAGATAAAATTAATTTTAATCTTTTATTTAACCTAATACATACGGAAATATTATTTCAACACGTAGTAAATATTTTTAGTTATCAATGAGATAATTTACATTCTATTTTCATGCTAAGCCTTCAAAATCCCTCATGTATACTTTATACTTAAGGCACATTTCAGTCCAGATCAGCCATATTTCAAATGTCCAACAGCCACATGTGGCTAGTGGTCACTGTACTAGGCAGTGCAGCTCTAGAGGGTCAGTCTTGAACTCTGCTGTTGGGTCACCCAGATCTGCAGTCATCTCAGGGGGTAAAGTGAATGTCACCCACATGAATATCATATACCTGAGTATATGGAAACAGGACATTTAGCAGGAGAGGGTGGGGTCAAATGAAGCTTCATGTAACTGAGACCACATATCACTGGAGTCCTACCAAGGTGAAATTTAGAAATGCTCCTTCACCTAAAATATGATCTTAAAATTAGTAAAAGCTGAATTTTGTTGAATCTGTACGATCTCAAACATTCTAACGAAAACTGACAAAGTCTACTGTAGAGATGTTTTAATATGAAATGAGATAGGTATATAAATGTCTAATTCTATACCTTGTACATCAAGGTGCTCACAACCCTGGACCTGACAGCATTGGGCTTGGTCCAGTCAGGTGCCAGCATGACTGTCCACCACCCATCCAGCATAGAATTAGTGCTAGGGCTGCTCACAAACTGGCCTAGAGCATGGTACGGGCACATAATAGGAGCTCAATAAATGTCCATGGTTAGGGTTAGGGTTAGGGTTAAGGTCAGAGTGTGTCCTTCCTTGGGGGTTTTTTTTTGCCTGGCTTGGGTCCCAGAGTCCCAGCATTTCTCTGCTTTCCTCCAAGGCTTTTTCACCAATTACCTGCCACTTAAGTAAACCTCCTGGGCCACAGACACTGTGCTGAACACAGATAAGACCTGCAAAGCAGCAACAGAGACACAGCCGTGGAGAATAAAACATATGGACACCAAGGGGGGAAAGCAGGAGTGGGATGAATTGGGAGATTGGGACTGACATGTATACACTGCTATGTATGGAATAGATAACTAGTGAGAACCTGCTGTATAGCACAGGAAACTCTACTCAATGCTCTGTGATGACCTAGATAGGAGGGAAATGCAGAAGGGAGGGGTACGTGTATACATATGGCTGGTTCACTTTGCTGTACAGCAGAATCTAGCACAACATTGTGAAGCAACTATAACCCAATTTTTTAAAAAAAAGATGAAACTAAGGGGAAAACTACATATTTCTCGTAGACCAAACTCCCAGGCCTCTTGCTGCTCTCCAAAAGATCCATGGAAACACTTTGGCAAAGCTGGGACCCATGAAAGGCCCATAAGTTGGGCAAAGTGGGCCATCCCTAGGTTTTCACTTTAATAACAGTAATCTCTCACATTGATGTTTATAGCATTTGTAGGACAAATGGCTTTATCTCTCTTGATTATTATACCCATTTTATAGGTGATAGACTGAGGTAAAAGTTAAGTGAATAGCCTAAGACCCTTCAGGTGTTGGCAACAGCATGTGGACCAGAACTTAGGACTTTGGGCTCTTAGTCTGGAGCTCACCAGTGCACTAAAATCAAGAAAATCAGCAGGAGTTCAAGGCCATCTTTAGGGGGTCAACTGAGTGTCAGCACAGAGTGAACCAGACCACGTTTTGCTCCCTGAGAGCATAGCTGGGTTAGTTGCTAACCATTTACCCTTTAGCTTTTACAGGAGGTAAATAAAATTTTTGTGTAATTAAAAATACTTTCTAGACAGACACTGACCAAGTCACATGAGATTCTTGTAAAACAGAGGTAGCTACGAAGATCCTCTTTTTATTAGAAATAGTCTCAAAGTAAGGAGTCAGTTGCCCAATACTTTAGCAATGAGTCAGTGCCAACCCCGAAATAGATCTCATCTCCTACAACAGCCATGAAAACTGCCATGGGCCCAAAAGTCTCCTGGAATGAAGTCAGGCCATGGCCCCAGCACTCTGCCTGGGCTTCACTCCCCTCCAAGCTCCGCCAGCCTCGCTCCTGACTTCATTCAGGTCTCTACTCAGATGTCACCTCCTCAGGGTGACCATCCCTGATGCTCCGTCTAAAGTAGTCACTCCCTAACATCATCTCCTTTTTTCCTTCGTGACCCTGTAACAACCTGAAATTATATTATACATCTATTGTTAATGAGTTTAATAATTGTCTCCCTGCTAGAATGTGAGCTGAGTGAGGGCAGGGGTTGTGCCATGCTCAACACTATATCCCCAAGGCTAGAACAGTGCCTGGAACCCAGTAGAGACTCAGTAAATAGCTGGGAAGAGAATGAATGAATGAATGAATGAATGGGCTTATGCTTCTTGCCCTTGTATGTTTGCTTTTGACAGGAATCTGTACCTCCAAGAATTATCAAACACTCTCTGAAGGATGAGGCTAAAGAGGCCTGCCCATAGAGAACTCCCATCACACCCCTGAGTCCAGGACCTGGAGCTTCAAGAGGACATGCCCACACCAGAACTTTCCACTCGCAAATGCAATGAGTTCTTGATGCTCCAACAGTTCCTAAACGTCACCCACTGAGAATTTTTAACCAGCCCAACTTTGGTATGGCCCACCTCCTCCCCAGGGCTCCACACCTGCCACTGAACTTCCCGCTTCCTGAACCTCTAACCTCAATCATAGCCCTCTAAACAAACATCCACCTCCACTACCCCCACTCTCTCATTCTCAGACCAGCTCTGCCCATGCTGCCCCTTGTTCTATTTGTCCTCTAATCCCTCCACCATCTCATTTATACCAGGAACTAACTCCTCTGCGTCAATGAGGTATTCAGGGTGGGAAGAGCTCTTAACACTGGTTGCAAACTGAGTTAAATTCTGCTTAAGGATGAATGTCAATATGCATACAATTGGCTAAAAATATTTTTAAATTAGTAATCTTGTGCTGCTCAATGAACATCATAATGTTAAGAAAGGATTATTGGATATAAACCCAAGGTGGCCAATCAAAGGGGTTTCCAATGCAAAGGAAGCAGGGAGTCAGAGGATGCAAGGGCGACCAGAATGGGATGACATCACTATGGTCCCCAAAGCCTCTAAGCTGAAGACACCACACCCTCCACCTGCCATTTCCTAAACAAAGGAAGTACGTAGACGTTTGGTTCAGCCCAGTTTCTGACCTCAAGCTATTCCCTAAGCCCTACCATGTAGACCCTGTCCCAACACGTGAGTCCTGCCCACATCCCTGGCCTGCAGACACTCCAGCCTCAAGGACGGTGGGTCCCACAGTATATTTCATGGATGGCTTGCATCAGAATTTCTGGGGTGTTTAAGAATGCAGAATTCTGAACCTCAGAATCATACTCAGACCTACTGAATCAAAATCTTTGGCAGTGGGGAATATGAACATTATTAGGCTGCCCAGCCCCCACCAATAATTGTTTTGCAAACCAAAGTTTAAGAACCAGTGCCCTAGGTGGATGGACCTAGAGTCTGTCATACAAAGTGAAAGTAAGTCAGAAAGAGAAAACAAATACTGTATGCTAAGGCATATATGTGGAATCTAAAAAAAGGGTACTGATGAACCCAGCAGCAGGGCAAAAATAAAGACACAGAAGTAGAGAACAGACTTGAGGACACGGGGTGGGGGTGTGGGGTAGGGAAGGGGAAGATGGGATGAAGTGAAAGAGTAGCATTGACATATATACACTACTAAATGTAAAATAGATGGCTAGTGGGAAGCTGCTGCATAGCACAGGGAGATCAACTCCATGACTAGTGATGACCTAGAGGGGTGGGATAGGAAGGGAGGGAAGGAGGCTCAAGAGGGAGGGGATATGGGGATATATGTATAAATACAGCTGATTCATTTTGTTGTACTGTTGAAACTGGCACAACAGTGTAAAGCAATCATACTCCAATAAAGACCTGAAGAAAAAAAAAAAAAGAACCAATGCCCTAGAGAGAGGTTACCTCACTTTTCAACCCAGCTCCCCTTGGCTCACCCTGAGAAGGAGGAGACTGGACAAAGATCCAGGTCAAGGAAATAATGGGCTGTGGTTCTGGGACAGATATGCCCTTGAAAGTCTTCCCTCCCTGTAGATTCTCCTTTTCATCTTCTGAGATCCAGCCCCCCTAGAATTCCATGAGGCCTAGGGCTGCCCCCAAAATTGGGAGGGGGGTAGGGGTACTCCTCCTCCATTTCCCAACCTGGTGCAGGTTCAGATGGAAGCAGGCCTTGTCCTGGCCTCTTAAGTCTTTCTCTAACTTAGCTGTTTAGACAAGGTCTCTGCAGCTTATATTTAAGTAACACATTTCAATAGATCTAGGAGTTCTGAAACAGGACGTGGTGCCAAAGCCCTGTTAGTAACAAACAGTGTGCAATTCCCTGTTCTTATCTGCTGCGCTCATGTAAATCTCACATACGTGGAGGGGTGCCTTCAGAGAAGGATTTGGAGGTTCATGGCCATCCCTCTTTCTACTCCAGAGACACGACTAACGGCCCTCTGCTGTCTCTCTCCTGGAGTCCTGGGGCCTGGAGTCAGTTCCCTGAATTCCCAGCTGCTGGCTCAGTATTTGCTCCAAACTGACAGAGGAGCTGGAACCTCCGAGCTGCCCCCACCGGGCTCTCAACATCATCAGATGTCAAAAGAACTGCCTCTACCAAGCTCCTTGCCTAAGTTCACCACTCTTCAAGGATGCTGCACATGTACCCCTAGGGGACCAGAACGCCAGCCATGTTCCTATAGCATCAGACTCTCAGCCCTACTGGACCATTGCTGAGGCCTCTGCATGCCACGGATGGCCTCAGCCCATCCAAATTTATGACAGAAAGAAGGACTTGCACTAACCTGAAAGGTCAGGCAGGATCAACATCAGTCACAGCAAATGTTTGTGGCCAGAATTCAGCAGTGATTCAGCCACAAGGATGTAATGGGAAGTTCATGTTTTGGCTGCCCAACGTCATTCTTAACCATTTCAGGAGGAGTGCCCAGATCTTCCTTTGGGGAACGATCCCTCCTCCAGTACCAGTCTGGGAGGATGTCTCCCAGGCCACAGTGACTGGGTCACGGATGGGCACAGGAGGGAGCCAGTCCAATTGAAACCAATTCCAGAACTTTCTCTGGAATTACTGGGAAAGAGAAGCTCTCTTCCCACTGGGGTTGCTGAGCTGAGAGAAATAAAAATTCAGAGCTGCTAGAGACCGTCTTGCTTCCATGTGTAAAGAGCCCCCCTGAGAGAGACAGACCAACACAAAGGAGAGACAAGAGACATACAGTGAAACTGAGTCCTGATGACATTATTTGAGCACAATGGTCCAACTAACACTGAAACCAATACCCCTGGACTCTTAAATCATGTGAGCAAAGAAATTCTTTTTTTATATGCTTGAACCAATTTGAACTGAATATCTGCCATTTGCAATGTAGAGTCCTGACTGACACAACTGGACAAGAGAAATCCTGAATAACAAACAGGACCAAATGTTAAAGGAGACTGTACAAAAAGTGCCCAGGAAAGGAAATGTTCACGTGCTCTCAACATTGCTATTCAAGGCCCTTCAGAATCTCATCTGTGCACCCACTTCCCCATCCCATAGTGTATCAATAGCTAGCAGTTTCCAACACAGGCCTCTGTTTATGTGAATAACTTTCGGCTGCAGACAGGGCTCTCCATGCACACTCTATAGGGCCTATTTTTAATGTGTCTTTTCCCTCTGTTAGATTCATAAGGATCTTAAAGGCAAGGGTTGGATTTTATTTCTCTCTCAATTCTTATTTACTGGCCCATAGTAGGCACTCAATATTTGTTGGATGGATAGATGGATGAAAAGTAAGCTACACATACAGCTCAGTCCTGTACTTGATCCTGTAGGCCAAGTGGACTACCCTTGTCTCCAAACCCACATTTACCCTCTAACTGCCATGGGAATAAATAACAATGACCTCCAAGACTGATTGGTTGCAGCAAAGTATGTGTGTGCAGAACTATATTTTCTAGTGATTCTCCAAATCAGAACTCCAGGTCCATGGTGTTTATCCTAAGCCCTCCTACCTGAGATTTTACATTACAAAACATGGTGGTTGTTCTTCACCTTCATTTACTTTTGCGCATCTTCCACTTTCTTGCCCAAAGGTGAAACCTGGCTTCCTCTAATGAAACACCACTTCCCTCACCACCCTCTTCTCTGATTCTCACTTCCCTTGGGCTGGGAGCAAAGTCAGCATTTGTGCTTACTGTCCACGGCCACATCCTGAATAGGCTATCGCCCTGGTGGCTACTTATCACCCTCTTTTTCCAAATGTTTTCCAATCTCAGCCCCTCAGGACCCCATGCTGGTTTCCTTATGGCTTCCATGTCATTTTCCAGAAATCAAGGATTAGCCTTTGCTTAGAGATTTTTCTGAGAACTTCCTGGCTCTGACCACTTAAAATCATGAGAACTGGTCCCAATCCTCACCTCAAGGTATTCAAATGTGGAGGCTTCCCCAGTCCTAAAACTTCTCCCTACTGTGACAGGACAAAGTTGATCACATATGAGTTCCAGACTTCTCCCACCACCAGCTGCCACAGAGGAATCTGGACTGTCAGGCCTGTTCTTTGGGCTTTTACAATACAGAATCCAGAGGCATGTGGGAGGACTACAGGAGATCTTCCAGCTGGGGATGGAGAGGAGTTTTGAAGCAAGAGGCAAAGGAGGAGTTACTTCAGGCTGGGCTACCTTCAGGGCTGCCCAGTTGGGGCCAGAGTTGGGGTTGATATCCAGCTGCACTTGCAAAGCCTTGAGCCCTGATGGAGATAGCAACAGTCCCCAGGGAAAGGAGCACATATTTCTAACTGGTCTGCCCAGACAGAACTTTTTAAAAATTCATACAAAGGTATCCTAAAAGGTAGCAGTGATCAGAGATTTGGATAAGAAAGGGGAACAGACTTTAATAGCTGTGTTGTGTGTCTCGTCAAAGTGTTAAGAAAGAAAAAGAAAGAAAGAAAGAAAGAAAGAAAAGAAAGAAAGAAAGAAAGAGAAAGAAAGAAAGAAAGAAAGAAAGAAAGAAAGAAAGAAAGAAAGAAAGAAAGAAAGAAAAAGAGAGAAAGAGAGAGAGAAGGAAAGGAAGGAAGGAAGGAAGGAAGGAAGAAAAAGAAGAAAGAAAGAAAGAAAGAAAGAAAGAAAGAAAGAAAGAAAGAAAGAAAGAAAGAAAGAAAGAAAGAGAGAAAGAGAGAAAGAAAGAAAAAGAAAGAAAGGAAGGAAGAAAGAGAAAGAAAAAAACACAAGTTCGGAGCTTCAGTTACACTGAAATTACTCATTCTGTTTCTGGGCTCTGCTCTACAACGGGGTGGCATGGGTAGGTGAAGGATTGATAAAGTCACACTGCCTTCTCTTTCTCTTTCCTATCTTGAAGCTCAGAGAAGTATGGCTTGTCTTCCAGCCCCACTTCCAGCCCCACTTTCTTCCTCCTCTTCTCACCAGCCAACGCCACCCCGCTCCTTGCTGTCTGGCTCTACGTTGTCTGGCTGCCGTGAGAGCCCTCAAAGAGGACTCAGAATGTCCCTTGAGACTGTCTCCCCATCCCCACTTCCTCAGCCTTAACTCCGACCTCATTTCCTCTACCTGTAATTTCTGCAATCACCTGAGGGTCTCCCTAGGTTATCAAGGCCTCCACATCACAGCCCAAAGCGTTATTTTAACAGAGCTATTGGATCACTTCCCTGATTAAAAACTCTTCTCTGGCTTCCCATGTCCTATACGGTGCATTTCAAACCCTCAGTCCTAAACCAACAAACCTTTCATGCTACCCTATCCTGCCCATCTCTCTCAGCCTTATGGGCCCACATATTTTTTACTTCAGCTTTACTCTTCTACCATAGGTTCTCCCCATGCTTACACCGAATGATACTTTCCCAGATGTGTTTTCTTTGGCCTGGAACGCTGCTCCCTTTCTCCCCTTCACTTGGTCCCCTGGGGCCAATGCCTACTCATGCTTTAAAGCTCTGCTCAGATATCACTTCTTCCAGGAAGCCTTCGCTGACTGCTTTTTCTCCAGTCTGATTTTGTCGCCGGCAAAGCCCGCTGGGATCCCCAGGGAAAAATAAGATGGAATCTGGGTGGTAAGATAATGTCTAACCGCTTCTTTCGTGCTTAGTCTGCCTGTAGAGGGCTGTGTGCAGAGGCTTTGCACCTAACTCGTCGGATTAGCGTTCCCAGTGCAGAAGCGTGGGACTGGACACCTCACCTCCCAGACTGCAAGCAGAAGTGCTGTGCTCAGCGCAGCAATTCAAGATGGCGGCGGGCCCTGGGCAGAGACACGGTGCCCCACGCTGCAATCAAGGGCTGCCACCAGCCTCGCGAGAACTCCGCCCCGCCCCTCCCCTCAGGGAAGAACCTTGTAAAGCAGCCCCACCCACGGTCTGGCGGGGGAGTGCGTGCTGTAGAGAGCTAGCACTTCTCCATTCTCGGATCAAAGAACACACCTTTCCTTTGCTTCAGAACCAAACTCAGTCTCCTTCTATGGGCGCGAGCAATACCAGGCAGGAGGACCCTTGTTGGGGCACAACTCTAAAGTGTTGGTAACAATTTCATGCCCTTCCATAAACAGAGCTCCATCATATCCCTTATCACCCTGTACCGAAACACTGCTTTACCTGTCTCTCTCTTCTGACTCGTGATTTCGAAGTGAGACCCATAACTCATTCATCTTTGTACATTGAACGCCTGGCATAGATTAGGCGCTTGATAAATTTGTGTCAAATGAATGAATACATGAACGGATAAGTGGGTGGAATTTCACTAAACCCATGCAACACCACAGTACTGAAACCTTAATATTTTGTGCTCCTGCCCCCCAGATATTTGTACCTTAAGAGAGGTTACATGATCCGGTGTTCCTTAATTAAAGGCTTACACATCACTAGTGGTACACGAAGAAGTGTGCGAGGAGTGCAGCTTTTCACAGTAATTACTAAGAATTCTCCACCACTCTCCTTCTTTGGGGTCATCTGTAAAGGAGACAGACGTCGTCTGCCAACCCGTCTGCTATTCTGAGCTTTAAAGATACTGCCAGTCATTTGAGAAATTTCCTAAATTTCCTGATCTCCATTCTCTCCGTCCTGTTTCTTTTGTGTGCTGTGTCCACCAACCTCACCTTCTTGAAATTATTCACCAGGCATCTGCCCCTCCCTAATTCCCCCAACACCAAAATGCCCTTGACACCCAGCCCCCTGCAAGCCTGAGCTTGCTCTACATAACATGTGATCTCTTGAATGCCAGTCAGCTCTTACTTGACCCTAGACCTGGATCATTATATGCAAAGCTGCTGATGGTTAATTTTTATAGATCCCTGAATGTCTCCTCAGAAAAAGGCTATGATGCAACTTTTGGTTTGATTGTGTGGGGGTTTTTTTGTTTTTTGGCCACGTGGCATGCGGGATGTTAGTTCCTCGACCAGGATGGAACTCATACCCCCTGCAGTGGAAGCATGGAGTGTTAACCACTGAACCACCAGGGAAGTCCCTGATTGTGTTTTAAAGTCATAACAGTGTCAGCACTCCTGCAATTATTGCGGCCTTGGAGCTTTCCGCAAAAGTTACATGTACTAAAAGAATAAAAGAATCCTTACAGCTGGCAGAGGACATACAGGTTGGCTAAATGGTATTCTTTCATAGCAAAGGGGTTTTATCTTTATACAGAAATGGCCTCTCCAAAAGAACTTGAGATGGTTTATAGTAAAAAAGCACAGGTATTTTAAAATACAGTAACAACATTAACAACAAAAATTAAGAAGATAAGAACTAAGGAATTAAATTAGGAGGAAAATATATCACAGAAACCTAGGCTAAGGAAAGCAAATGCACTGAGCTTCCTGACAGCCAAAGCAAACACAGAAGTATAACAAGTTGGCTAATTAAAAAGTAAGCCAGGATCTGTTATCCTTCTTTAGTGGAAATTTATTTTTCCTTTTGCCCAATGTGCCCCTCTCCTTTCTGGAAAATGTTCTTCTCCCCACCCAGGTCCCACTCAAATCCTGTGGTTCAAGTAGGTGCTCTCACCTTTTACAGACATCTCTCTCTCTGTCACACACACATACTCACCTCTTCATCCACCAGTGGACTCCTGAGCTAAACTGGGCTGACTGTTGTGCCCCATGTTCCTGACAGTGATTGGTTTAGGATTGGGTAATTGAATGGAGCTGAGCCAAAAAGTCTTTCCTGGGGACTTTCAAACTGAAGCTAGCCTCTCAGTTTCTCCCTGAAACAAAAGCTGGGAGAAGTGAGTCTCAGAGCTGCCAACAGGCAAATTCCCTATCATGAGGCAGCAGTGCACCTGAGTAATCCCACCTGAGAGAGAAGCAGTGAGGGTGGGAAGAAATCTCCCTGACTGCATTCAAGGCCTTGATTCCTCTTCTTCCTGGGCTCTGCGATATCCCGGCCCTTCCTATGCTTTGGTTATGTGGCCAAATACCTTCCTCTTTTGCCTAAGCTGGTTCAGCTTTGAGTTCCTATCCTTCTCAACCAAAAGAATGCTTACGAATGTAGGAACATTGAGCAACAAACAAGATGGATGGTGAGCTCGAAGGCAGTTTTACCAACAACACAGATGTTCTGCATCTGGCCATCTCTTCTCAGGGACTGTTTGGTGTTTACTATATTAGAATTTAGTTCTGTAAAGGAATTTTCATAGAGGGACAGTTACATATCCATGTACTTGATGCAGGGATAAAGTTCAGAACTTGAAATGCAAATGATGAAAGTATTTCTCTGTTGTGTTTTAGTTGAATGCTACATGGAACATTATTCTAAACTGGAGAAGAATATTTTTTCCGTTCTTGATTGAAAGAAGATCCATATGCCCTAGACACTAGGCAGGAGATGACAGAGATGACATTTTATTGAAAATTCAAAAGACCTGATTGCACTTCTGCCCTGAGGCAGCAACCCCTGCCCAGCATCTTCCAATCCTAGGAAAGGTCTGTAGGAGTCACCATATAGGCATAGCACATCTGTGTCCAGATGGTCACAGGAGTGACCTGTTGAATCCACAACATTCTGAAGCATTTTGGATTTTGTAATTGTTCCTTCTAATTTTTCATATGATGACCACACTTTATCATCCTTCCCTTTTCTAAAGTTGTGCAATGGCCTCCCGGCTCTTTGAGGATTTCCTGCTCTGACTAGGATACCACTTAATCAGTGACAGAAACTGCAGGAAGAATATCAAGTTTTATTCATGTCAAACATTTACAGGGTGTCTGCTGAATGCCAGCTACTGCAGTGGTAGCTCACACTTTCAACCTGATTCCAGTAATATATGATGAATGATGCCTTCATGCCACATACTCTCACAGGTATGCCCAGGGTGTAAATGGAGTGTAAATTTGGAGGGAGAGGATGAATGAAAGTGCAAATAATTGTCCTTTTGTCTTCTAGTATCTCAGAATCTGTATCTCTGATTCCTATCTGACAAGAGCAGTAGAATTCCCTAATACTTGTTTAGCTCATATTACTTTAAGTTCTATTCTGCATCTAATGCAGGCCTGTCACACAGCAGTTGCATAAAATGGACCCTTGGCATTTTTTATTTGCCCAGCCTCTGAAACCCTCCCGTGGCAAATCTCCCTCTGAATGAGATGTAGTGTGTGGCAGAAGCCAGTTCCCTATCCAGAAGCTGTAAAAGCCCAATGCTCACTTTCCCAGCTTGTCCCAGCTAACACCCTAAAATGTATGATCCGGACTTGACCAATCAGATAAACCAACCCCAGGCTATGAACTGGAATCTGCTGATGCAGAGGCAGGAGCAGAGGAAAACCTGTTCTGGTTGAGGCAGCAGAAGCAGCAGCAGCCTCCAGTTTCCTGAGGCAGCATTGGCAGCAGTGCCTGGGGCCACAGCTGTGCTAGCATCAGCCTCCAAGATCCTGCAGCAGCAGGGGAGTCCTCCCCCGACCGGTTCTAGGTGGCTTTAGGTTGTGGTCCTGACCACTGCCTGGCCTCCCTTGCTCCTGTCTGTTTTTTGAGTTTGATACTCCAAGCTTCTGGAGGATACTGTGAGTTACCTACATAAATCCCCTTCTCAAAAGAGCCAGTTGATTTCTGTGCCTTGGAACTAAGAAATCTGACTTATTACCATGCACAAAATGTTTAGGCAAATAAGTTTATAAATGAATCCATTTCCTTATGTGTATTTCGCAATAACTCACCAGGATAGGTAGACACAAAGCATTAGCCTCACGGTGCTTTTGATAACGTTGCTGAGCCTCAGAGAAACCAAACGATTTCTTCAACATTTATACAGACAAGAAGTGGTAGGATCTCAATTCAAATCCCAGTGACAGAACTTTAAGATAAGTGTTCTTTCCACTATATCAACAGTTATTTGTTCCAGCCCAAGTGATGTCCCATAGGTTCTTGAGGCCCTATACTTTCAAAGCATACTGTCTCTTCACCTTACACCTTGACTTGCCTCCTTATTTCTTACTTTACCCTTTGACCTAGACCAGTTCCCTAAGGCATGCTGGGTCTTTGCTACCAGCATCTGTCAGCTCAGCCCCCAACCCCCACCCCAGACACAAATTGGGTGAACGTTCCTACTGTATTCTGCCTGTGCATGTGTGTATATGCACCAGAGGCAATAATTTTTACATCTTCTCATTTGCAGCTTACACGGACCACACTAGGGCATGCTGGGGAGGGGGAGTTAATGGTCTTACACAAGAAATATCTTAACAGCCTTATTTCTGCCCAGTGGAGAGGTCTGTTTTCAGTTTGGATCCCAATAGGAAAACCATTCTCCCTATCAAAATGAATTCCCTGGAGGTGAAATAGAGACAATGCTATCTACTTGTTGTTATTTAATGGTCAATATTGTGAGAATAAAATGAAATGAAAAAGGATTCAACAAAGTTCCTGGCATGCAATAAATGCTCAAAAAATGTTAGCCTTTCCATATTCCAAACTGTGAAAAGTACTTAATAAAAAGGTGTTTACGACCACATACTTCATAAAAACAAAATTTTGGAAGCAACCTAAATTCACAATGAATGATTTTCATATTATACATCCGTTTAAAATGATAGCTAAATAAGTAAATAAACAGTAGTTATGAAAACTATGGAGCACTCACTATAGGGGAAAAATTATAAGAAAAAAGGGTGCAAAGCAAGATGCAAATTATATATAAACTATGTTTACAAGTATATTAAAATATGCAGATGAAAAAAGGTAGAACAATACCAAAATGAAAATTAACTTTATCAGAAAGTCCCATAACCCCTTACTCTAAAATCTTGCAGCCAGATGTGCTTTGGCATTCAGAATTGTTTGGCTATTACCATATCATGAATACTCTCTAGCACCTCCAGCACTCCTTAATCCAACACACTAGCACATCAGCAGTGAATATATGAAAAGTTGCCCTAAGACTCTAAGTAGCCTCCTCTCAGTTCAGAAGATGTCCTTCCACCAAATGAGTGGGGTACCAGTTGGATTTGCCATCAAATAAATTGTGAAAAACTTTTCCATTTTCAGCACTTTGGGGATTTTGAAATTGTGGATAAGAGATTATAGATCTATAGTACTGAAATATTAACCACCATGTTGGTACTGCCAAAAGGACAATGTTAAAATTATAAAATACAAAACCCAATGCTAGAAGTACAATCATCAGTCCATTTGAGTTCATCAGCAGAACCCGCAGTGGCGGTAGCAATCCTAAATGTTTTTGCCATTAGCCAGATATTCAATCCAGACCCAGATGGCTGTAACTCATCCGTGTTTATTCTATCACCTGCACTTACTGGTTCCTTTCTAGATATGTTACATCATTATGGAGAAAACACAAAGGATACATCTAAACAGAGGTTAAGAGTAGCCTCTTGCCCCCCTTTCTGCCATCTAGAAATTGGTTAATATAGAGTAATTATTAATACATTGTGCCCACAATACCCTTCCCATTCTGGCCTTGTGCTTGATTTTTGCTGCTAGTGGTTAAAGTCCCCTTATCATAGCTTCAGGGGACCAGACCCAGAGACTGAGGTGCTGAGGTACAAAGCAGGGGCCAAGTCCAGGCAGGGATTTCAGGCACCAGCAGCAATAAAGGAACTTGCTGTTGACAGCCTCAGCCTGGAAGCTTATATAGTCATGTAGGAAGAGCCAGTCATCAAGCAGGACTAAGAGGAGCCTGATGACCCCTCCCTACATCATCACTATTTCCCTCCCTCTGCCAACCCTGGGAATTACGATATGGTTACTCTCAAGAGTTTGCCATATTCTGCAGTGAGTTGCTCCCCCGCAAATGGACACTGGCTTAAATGGAGATCATTTGGGAAATGGGGCCCAGTATGCAGGATGCACAACCCCTCCAATAACTTGGATTTGGGGACCTGTTCGAAGCAAAACACAAATGGCAGCTTTGTAGCAGCCTTATAAAACACACTAGTAGTCTTATAAAATTTTTTAAAACATTTTTATAAATGTTAAATCTGTGCCTCCCTTGATTTTGCTAAGCTTTATTCTCCCTCACCCTTTTCTCAGCCTCAATTCTACGTGTTTTCCCAGCTTCTTCATTCCACTCCAGACTTTTAAATAGGCCCCCAAAGGGAACTACATTGTCTGAGTTACTAATATATTTCCTACTTACAGCCACGGTGGTTACATATGCAGCTAGACAATAGCTGGGCAGCAGGTTCAGAAAACCTGTATAGGATAATGGACATGATAAAGATGCTGGGGGGATAGAACTGGTAGATCTCTGATGCACTGGACCACATGAAAGATCACTGTGGAGAGGCTGTAAGCAAAAGATACCCTGAAAACTAAGCAAATGGAAAAAAGAGTGCGTTATTAACTTCAGGAAAGACAAGAAGGTTTACAAGAAAGAAAATGTAATCATAACACACAATTTGTCTCAACAGGAAACAACGTTTTCATAGACATAATGTAAACTCAATACAAATGTATCAAAGATAACATTATATTGAGAGATTATAGGAAAGGGAAGCATATGGTAAGGGAGTTGGGTATAAGTGCTAAATCCTTACCAGACATATTAGAAAATTAATAAATGATGTCTAACATTGAGAAATGAAGGAAGAGCAGTATAAGAGTATTTTGTAGAAATATAAATATAATACCAGAAGAAACAGAAACAGCTAGATATTGAAAATGGTGGGGTCTAGTGACCAAGACTGAAGGGTGGAGGAATTTTGGGTTTTCATTATTAGCCTTTAAATACTATTTGACTCTTTGTTAACTATTTGCACACAGTACTTTGATAAAAATAAATTTTGATTTAAAAAGGTGTAAATGAAAGTTCAAAAGGCTATGAAATGATAGTTCATAGAAAAAGAACTGCAGATGACCCTTAAACATATGAAATGATGTTTGACTTTATCAAAAATAAGAGAAATACAAATTAAAACTAACCTGAGATACTGTTCCTCATCTATCAGATTGGGGGAAAAAAACCCAAAATTAGACGCCATCCTCTTTTGGTAAGGCTGTGGGGAGGGCAAAATTATTGAACCTCTATTAAGAAGAATCTAGCGGGACTTCCCTGGTCGTGCAGTGGTTAAGAATCCGCCTGCCAATGTAGGGGACACGGCTTTGGTCCCTGGTCCGGGAAGACCCCGTATGCCGCAGCTAAGGAGCAGTTAAGTCCGTGTGCCACAACTACTGAGGCCTGCACGCGGCTAAAGCCCATGCTCCTCAACAAGAGAAGCTACCACACTGAGAAGCCCGCATACCACAATGAAGAGTAGTCCCCGCTTGCCACAACTAGAGAAAGACTGGGCGCAGCAACGAAGACCCAATGCAGCCAATTAATTAATTAATTAATTAATTTTAAAGAAGAAGAATCTGACAATATCGACTAAAACTACAGATGCATTTCTCTCTGACTCAGCAAACCCTCTTCTAGAAATGCACCCCCAGACACTCCAGAATGCATGTGAAATGACATATAAGATTATTCATGATAACATTGTTTATAATGGCAAAAACTTAGAAACAATCCAAATGTCTTTCAATAGAGGATTGGTTAAATAAACTATAGTTCAGTTACTTAAGTGGACAATATTTATGTTCTCAGTGAATAAAGAAAAAAACCCCTACACAATTTTACAACCGCTTCAGGCCCTCCAGAGCACAGAAGGCGAGGTCAGAAGCTTCTCAGACAGAATAGGCTCTCTGCCCTTTCGAAGTCTAAACATAAGAGGAACTTGGCTACCAACCCCTTTCAAAATCTTAGGAACAAAGCAAGACAGGGGTGAGGCAATGTCAGACTTAATGGCAGTCCCAGGTCCAAATCGCACTTGGGCACTGTGTTAACTGAGACCCTCCGAGCTTTGGTTCCTCACCTGGAAAAGGGGAGACAATTCCCCAACTCAGGGGCGTTGTCATGAGGATTAAGTGGGACAGTGCATGTGACACAGGTGGCACAGGGCCTGACCCACAATAAGTGTTCAACTACAGAAGTTATCTTTAATAGTAGTACCGGGAAAAGAATCCTGTCTCCAGGACTCTGTTCATTAGAGGAGAACAGTCACCTTGGAAATACCAAGAGAAGAATCAAAAAAGAATGGAAGGAATTTCCCTTCATGACCAGGCAGTTTGGGAGGAGACTCATCACCCACAGGCAGACACAGGTACCGTATGGCCGCCTCCAGCTTCTCGTTGCCCCGATTTCTGCCTCTGAATCTGGGACACACTTTCCCTAAGGATCGTACATCAGCAGGGGTGGAAGAACCTGAGCCCAAACACCTTCTGTTTAGACTGAGAAACCCCAGGACTGGAGAAACCAGTGATGTATTCAAGAACACACAGCCAGCCGTCCTGTTTCGTAGCCAGGTTGAGTGGCTAATGAAATTGCTAATCGGGGCATGTATTTTATAATAGCAGTATTCTAGTGACTCAAAACAAAAAGCGTAAACCTGAAAGTGAGTGCTCAGCACATGAGCTAAATTGACTCTCATTCATTTCTGAGAGGGGTTGTGATCAATATGAAATCATGTGATCGATACTGGTGAAGTGAGTGATGTGTTTATCTGTGTCAGCCCAGCTTTATGGCCGTGCCTACACTTTACCTGTTATATACTTCTTGTGGAGTAAAGCCTCCAGTTTAGGGGCAGTTTGTACTGCAATAAAAACAAAAATTTCTAGAACGTGCCCAATCCTTGCTCCAGCAATGACTAGCTATGTAATGTTGGGTTTCTATTTCCTCAGCTGTAAAAGGGCATATAAGCCACCTTCACCATGCTGTTGCAAAAATAAAATCAGATAACTGTCTGTCTGGCACACAGCAGGCCCTACTTCCTACAAACCCAGATATCCCTTTGCCTCGTCTACATACAGGACCTAATCAGTCCCACAACAGCCTGTTTCCCTTGCTCTTTGAAGTCCAAAGACTTTCTCCTAAGTGTCTCAAAAAATGAAAAAGTAAAATACCATCTATGATATTTACATAGGTAAATAATTTTTAATTTCCTCAGTCAGAACCAAGAGTTAGGAAGAATCTTGTTAAGAAATACAAGGGTATTTCTTTTTCAAGTTCCCCGAATACCATTTGCATCCATACTTCCCTTGGGGACTGGTTCCCACCATGTCTACATCGATCTGGAGAACTCTGGATCCAGCCGGAATTCACTGGGTTCCTGATTCTCCTCTCTCCTGATTCCTACCCCCAAGCATTTGCTCAATATACGGTTCCTAGCTGAACTAAGAAGAACGAGGTAAAGAATTTCAACAGAGATATACTGAGCATCTACAAGATGCTAGGCACTATGTGAGACTCTTTTTCCTCTCATATTTAGTTATCATAATAATCCTGAGAGGTAAGCACCACTGTCCCCATCTTACGGATCACAAAACAGAAACTCAGAGCATTAAGTAATTGGCCTCAAGTCCCAGGCTCAGGAAGGGGCAGAGTGGGAAGGAACCCAGCTCTCTGAGTTTATTGTAACTAGTGGCTTCTCTCTTCTAAAACATCTTTGTAACTGCTTTCCCTTTGCACCCACTCCCTGCACATAAGCAGAAGCCCCTAATTTTCAGCAAGTCACTGGATAACTTTAAAAGAGTGGCCACGTCCTTTTCTCTATGTCTATTGGTGAACAAAGACAGCATTATGTTTCCAACATACTAGTCAGGTGGTGGGGGGAAAATCCCCATAACTTCAGTAATTTTCCACCCTCTGGAACAAAGACATATACACATTAAGGCTCACCATAATGTATAAACATTGCTTATAAATGATGCAAGCTCTCTTTTAATATGACTTAAATTCTAAACTCTAAGGTTTAATAGCTTCCTTTTTTGAATTTTGAATAGACAAACATAAGTAAATACACAAACCGTACATGCAACAGCCAACTAGTTAGATTGGGCTCACATCAATATAGAGTTCCCTATGACCTGCACCCAATTTGACTCTGGTCCTAGGCGTGCTGACCTGAAATAGTTGCTGGCCGCGGCAAGCACCACGCGGTGGCAGGAGAATTCCTGAATGTCCACACACAAGATGACGTCTGTCAGAGCGTTTTCCACTCGGAGGGTCTCCAGGCCATTCTGCAGAATTAAGGAGAGTCCCGTATCGTCAAATTTTACTTTATCACCATTTAAGATTTCTACCAGGTCTCCCCTCTTCTGGGAGGGCTCATCTGTAGAAGGTGCCAGGGGCCCTTCCAAACTCTTCTCTACCACGTCGTCCATGGTCCAGGTGCCCCTTTGTCCTGCCATCAACATCCAGACTGAAGGAGCGCCCAAGTTTCAGGCAGGTCACATTGCAGAAGCTGAGCGGATTTCCTGTGCAGGGCCCTCCACTTATCACCAGCTGTCACACACACATAACAGGAAGTCTCGCACTTTCTCATCCTGTTACTACAAACGCCAGTAGCTTCTATTCTTCTTCTTTCTGTAATCATCACAAGGTTAGAAATTACTTAGAAGGGTGTGTAGGAAGGGGCTCCAGTGAAAAGGAATGGCTTCTAGAGTCTGCTATTAGTGCCGTGTGGCTATTTTGGTCCACCTCCCCCCTCATATCCGTGAGCAGGAAGTCTCTGAATTCTGGTTATTACATTTGTACTACTGGTGCTTCTATATCCCAAGTTGTCAACGATGGGATGGGCAGGGGACATTCTAAATCCTCCTCCTCCTTCCTCCCAGGAGTCTGAGACCCCATGACGTGCCCCCACCTAGTCCCTTGGGAACCCTGGAAAGCCTACTTAGCTCTGGCATTCTCTTTTCTATCACCACTGCATGTCATCTGTCTTTGTATTCTTCCCTGCTCAGGGGAAAACAATGTCATGGCAAATATTAACATTCCCCTTCCCCCTAAAATGTCTATTGTTTTAGATATGCCTCTGGAGACAGAGAAGAAATGGTCTCCAGAAACTCCATCCCCAGGGTATTCTCTCTCAGAAGACCAATCAGTGTAGGTCAACACCAGATTGCCCTAGGAAATCTCAAATTGGCCTGACCTCACCCGGCATCTATTGGTCATGCATCTAGTAGTGGATCATGAAGTATTTTCGTTGCTTCTGCAGCTCTCCATTAAACAGAAGTAACTGTCTTTTATTAAACTCCTGCTATATCCTAGGAAATTTACAGGAGTTAATGTATTTTAATCCTTATAACAACCCAACGGCACTAATATGACTTTCCTCATTTTATAGCTAAGGAAACTGAAGTTCTGCTCAAGTGAGTGGCAGGGCCCAGTTCTTGCCTTTAGAGCCCCTGTTTCCTCCACCACCACCACCACCAGGCTACCAGAGCTGTAATACCATGTTGGCCCTGGCTGCTTGCCCGCTGTGGCTGCCCCAGTGCCTGGTGCCTCACCAAAGTGGCTTCTGCTGTCTGCTCTTGCTCTCATCCCCTGCTAGCAGCAGGGAGCACTGCCAGTCCTCCCGATTAGCAGGAGCGCAATCCTTTCTATGTCCTGGTCAGTGGTCACTGAAGCCCTCTCCCAGGGTCCCAGTTCTGGCTTAGCTCTGCTTTTCTTCCATGGATACTTATTCCTAAAATCAGGACCTTTGATATTCCCCAACACTTCTTCATCCAGAGCTCTGTCAATCAAGATGTTTTTGGCTTCAATGACAGAATATTCCATCAAAAATTGTTTAAACAATGAGTCTCACATTATAAGAAGCCAGAGGTGTGGA
Source organism: Hippopotamus amphibius kiboko (assembly GCF_030028045.1). Taxonomy (NCBI): domain Eukaryota; kingdom Metazoa; phylum Chordata; class Mammalia; order Artiodactyla; family Hippopotamidae; genus Hippopotamus; species Hippopotamus amphibius. The sequence continues at coordinate 158,760,357 of NC_080191.1, forward strand.
GTCCCAGGTTGATCCAGAAGCTCAGTGATGTCATCAAGGACAGAAGATTTTCCCATCTTTCACTGTGTCACCCTCAGTGTGATAAAGGTGTACCCTCATGGTCACATAATAGCTGCCACAGTACCAAACACCATGTCTTTGTAGAACCCTGGTCCAAAATCAGGATGAAAGAGGGCAGGCCTCTTCTCCTCCATCTCTCTCTTTTTATCAGAGAGAAAAAAATTTCCTAAAATCCCCATCACACTTCTCCTAGGCCACTTGGCCACCTCAAACCAAACACCAGGAAATATAAATTGAGTACCATGACTGGCTTGCACCAAACACAATGTATCCACTTGGACTAGTCCACCTCCTGCAAGATTAAGAAATAAATAGCCATCTGATGACTGAACAAAATCAGGGTCTGTTAACACAGAAGAGGGGATGGGCTGGTGTACAGTTATCCTCCTGTGCCTACCACAAGGGCACACACAACCCAATCTCCTCCTGCAGGCCTTGGCTAGGAGGAGTTCAGAACTTTACCTCTATGACTCTAACCACCCCTCTAGCAGAGCTGAGGACAACACATGACCTGATGCCTCTCATGGCATTTTGTCCTCTAGAACCTTGCAGATTACAAACGACATTGGCCATATCCAACTCCATCCAATCACCCCAAATGAAACAAAATTAAGAATATAACTCAATTCTTCATTCATAGTAGATCCTATTCACCAAATTCCCTCATAGTGTTCCATGTACCAAGCCCACCCACCCCATCCCCTGATATAAGCAGATAACTGTTATCTTCTCCCCAAACCCTCTATTTTCCTAGTAAGCGAGAACACACAGAGTTGTACCATGAGTGTGATAAGCTAGGATTAGATTTTAGTGGAAGGGTAAAAAACAAAATCAATGCATCTATGTCAACCTGGATATGCTCTGAGATTCAGCATGAATTGGTAAATATTCTTTACAGCTACAAGCAAATTAATTCTGTTCCTTGGCAGCTTTATTTTCCTACCAGGTAGCGAAATATACAAACCATTGGCAAAGCTTTACTACTGAAAAAACAATCCAATTATATCTTACTAAGCTAGTTGCTTTTATGATACTTGTAAGGAATAGATTCTGTCCCCAAAAAAATGGATAGCTGCTTCAAGGAAAATCTCTGTTCCTAAGGCTATGGATTGCTCCTTCTGACTCCAGTCAACTGTCTTCCCTAACACAAATTATACTGATAGAAACAAGTCTTAAGTCAGCTACAGAGGAAGAGCCACTGTTCCCTCATGTTACCACTTACTGAGCATCAACTATGCTCCAGGAACTATGAGAGGCACTTTATGAATTCTAATGCACTCCATCTTCCCACTAATCCAGTGCAACTGCATGAAAACCAAGATCACTGCAGTACATGATATCAGTGTCATGCCCACATCCATCTAGAGGTGACCCACCAAAAGTTCCCATACACACCTAAAGCATCACTCTGCCTGAGAGAGTTCTCCAGCTGCAAGAGCATGTCAACTCACAAGAGGTGTTGGAGAGTTAATGTCCCCCACCAAGAGGGACCTTCAACCGAGGGCCAGAAGTTGGTAGATAAAACTGATAGCTTCCTTATCTCTTTGTGGGACAGCACTGACGTGTATTCTACTCCAACTTTCAGAGAACTCCCAAATGTTGAACTTCAGTTGCCAATAGTAGCAACCCACTCATTTTCTAAGGGATCCCTTCCCTTCTGATCTCACATCCCCATCCTACCACTATGTTTCTCAAATAAATTACTTGCACCTAATCTTTGTTTTGAGGTCTGCTTTGAGAAGGAAGCCAAATTAACACACATAGCTATGGAGACTCAGAACTGAAATTTGAACTCAACTCTGGCTGATTCTAAAGCCCATGATTCCCATTGTCCACAGTTCTCTAGTGACCCCATGGACTCTCGGTCTCAAGAAGAGGTTTTCCCAGAAACACTTCAACGCAACTATGACTTTGATCCATCGTGGTTAAGGGATTCCGTCTTCCAGTCCTCTCTGACCTGAGGGTCTCCCTCCACCAACCTAGCCAATGTCTCACAAGCTCTGGCTCCTGCTCTCTGTTCCTACATCCTGATGCCCAGGGGCCTAACTTATGGCTGACAGCAAGGACTTCACAAGGCCAAATAGACCATGCCTGCCTTTGCGGGGCACAGTCACAATTGCAATGGCACCAAAGCTTTACAAATTGCCCCTGAAGTGCCTCTGGACCTCTGCCTGCCACGTTTGTGAGGGCCACACTGCCTTGAACACCACCACTGCCACCAGTTCACTGCTTCCACGGCTCTCTCCAAGAGAAAGAGAGGACCTCCGCCCCTTTGCCTTTTCTGATATTAATAGAAAGGTCAAAAGTGCTCATCTCAGCATCCTTTCTTTCCTGCTTCTCAGAATCTTCGAGTTGCTGCTCTTTCATCCCCCATATGAGGGCTATCACTACATGTGTAGACAACATGGGGCTGTCATGAATTTTTTAGACAGGAGCTATCTATTGCCCTACACAAGCTAGACAAGCCATCTATTTCCCTCCATAGAAGTCTCTCCTTCCTGACTCACAATCTGTGAATGAGGGAGCAATGAGATATTAATTCTGCGGGGTTTATAAAATAATTCAGTAAAGTGGTTGGAAATAAGATTAAAATATAAAAATTGTTTCCCAGCATACAAACAATAGCCAGTTGGAAATGTAATGAAAAAATCATGCCATTTATGATAGTAACAAAACATATATAAATGCCTAGGAATAATCTCAGCAAGAAATGTTAAACTAACAATCTCTACTAAAAGATTTAAAAGAAAACTTGAATAAATGGGAATGTACCAAATGGAAACAAAACAACACAAACTCTACTGTCATACACCCTCTCTCCATCCCAAACAATCACCAGCATTCTCCCACCGAATATCTTTATATATATAAAAGCATGACATACATTATGTGCATCAGTGTATAGTTGAACTATAATGGTATTTACAAGAGTGCATGTGCCTTATAATAATTCACTAGGCTATACTGTTTATGTGTCATTTTCTATATCTATGCTTTGTTTGACAATAAAAAGATAACAATTTGAACACCTACCAGATACAAAGGCTTTGCCAACCATTATCTCTTTTAAAGCTTAAAATAATCCCTCGAAGTAGGTATTGTTGTTCCTCAATTTAAGCATGTGAAAACTGAGGCTTATAGAGGATTAATGGCTTGTTAAGAGCGTATCGCTCCTATCTCATCTTTCCTCCCCTCTCACTCAGCCCCTTGACCCAAAGAGATGGAGTTAAGATTCCAATTTCATTTGCTCACTCCGAAGCCTGAGTTCTTAACCACTATGATGTAGTCTGTCACCATGATCTTATAACTACATACTCTGTCTCTAAATATGCTTCGAATTTTCTTGTCTTTGAGTTATATTTATTCCCTTTGCCTAGACTGTCTGTCCCCTTCTCTGCCTGAAGAAATACAACACATTTAGATTAGAAAACCATATATAGATTTAAAACCGCTTTTGTAAACTCAAACCAAAACCGTATGTAAATCCTAGAACAGAGTTTCCTAATCATAGCATTACTAACATTTTAGACTGGATAATTCTTTGCTGGGGAGGGGGGTCTGTCCTGCACTTTGTAGACTATTTAGCAGCATCCCAGCCACTAGCCACTAGAAGCAAGTAGCATCCTCCCTTAGCTGTGACAATCAAAAAATGTCTCTAGACACTGCCAAGTGTTCCCCAAGTGGCAAAATCACCCTGTCTGAGACCCACTGTCCTAGATATATACCTATCAAAAATGGTAAATCAGGAGATACCTGGGACTGGGAGTGCTGCCAGCTCCCAGCTCAGTGCCTGCCTGGATTCCTGACATGGTGTAGGGCCGAGAGGGTGGGGAAGGCGGGAGTGGGGCGGGAGAGGACTTGGGGTAGCCAGTCTGCGGCAGGGCCAGAGTGCCAGCACTGTGAACTCCAGGCGAAGGTGAACCAGAACTTTTGCAACTCACACCGGCAGCTCTCTTCCCTCAGCATGAAAGACCTTTATGGATCAAATTGTTAAGCAGTCCATGGAAGATTTGGAGAGCTGAAGGAAAAAAAACAGTATTAAACTTGTTCTTTTAAATGAGCAGATTCCATCTCAAGAAGCCGTTTATTTGCTGATCCTTAAGAAGCAGTTCCTCTGGGGAAGAAAGATGGCAGCGAAGTAGGAGGACATGGAATGCGTCCCTCTCCACAGATGCATCAGGAATACACCAAAGATACAATAATTCCCATAGAGAACCAGCTGAACACCAGCAAACGACCTTGGACACCAGAAAGGACTGCAAAGATTCTGACATAACAGGGACAAGAAACCACTGAAGTCTGGACTACTCCATCAGAAGCCAAGTAGGAGGCTCTGGGGAAGGAGCACTGAATCCAGGATGCTAGACTACTAGGAAGTCCTCAGACACAGGGAAGATTAACTGCAGAGAATTCTCACAGAGCCCTGTATCTAAGACTCGGCTTCATCCGACTGTCCACAACCGCCAGTGCTGGACACCTCACACCAAACTACAAATAAGATAGGAACACAAACCCACCCATCAGCATACAGACTACCTAAAGCTGTATTAACCTCACAGATACCCTAAAACACACCACCTGACAGGGCCCTGCTCATCAGAGAGAAAAGAAACAGAACCACACACCGGAAAGCAGAAATCAGACCCCCCCACCAGGAAGCCTACTCAAGATACTGGACAAACCCCACCACAGGGGACAGACGGCAGAAACAAGAGGAATTACTACTAGGCAGCATAGGGAAATGAGACAGCAAATCCTATAAATTAGACAAAATGAGAAAACAAAGAAACACCATGCAGGCAAAGAAACAGGAAAGAAACCAACAAGACCAAATAAATGAAGAGGAAATAGGAAGATTGCCTGAAAAGAATTCAGAGTAATGTTAGTAAAGATGATCCAAAATCTCTTTTGGATAACAAAATAGAGAAAATACAAGAAACAGTTAATAAGGACTCAGAAGAACTAAAGAGCAAACAAACAGTAACAGACAACAAAATAACTGAAATTAAAAATACTCTAGATGGTATAAAGAACAGAATAACTGAGGCAGAAGAACGAATAAGTGAGTTGGAAGATAGAATGGGAGAAATAACTGCCACAGAGCTGGAAAGAGAAAAAATAATAAAAAGAATGGAAGACAGTCTCAGAGACCTTGGTGACAACATTAAGTGCACCAACATTCAAATCATAGGCATCCCAGATGAAGAAGAAAAAAAGAAAGGGTCTGAGAAAATATTTGAAGAGGTTATAGTGGAAAACTTCCCCAACATGGGAAAGGAAATAATTAATCAAGTCCAAGAAGCACAGAGAGTCCCATACAGAATAAACCCAAGGAGAAATACACTGAGGTACATATTAATCAAACTAATGAAAATTAAACATAAAGAAAAAATATTAAAAGCAGCAAGAGAAAAGCAACAAATAACATATAAGGGAAAACCCATAAGGATAACAGCTGATCTTTCTGCAGAAACTCTGCAGGCCAGAAGGAAATGGCAGGATATACTGAAAGTCCTGAAAGAGAAAAGCCTACAGCCAAGAATACTTTACCCAGCAAGAATCTCATTCAGATTTGACAGAGAAATCAAAAGCTTTCCAGACAAGCAAAAGTTAAGAGAATTCAGCACCACCACACCAGCCTTACAACAAGTGCTAAAGGAACTTTTCTTTTTTTTTTTCTTTTTCTTTTTTTTTTTATTTCTTTATTTGCTTTTTAAAGGAACTTTTCTAAGCAGGAAACACAAGAGAAGGAAAAGACCTGTAAAAACAAACTCAAAAAAAAAAGAAAATGGTAATAGGAACACACATGTCAATAATGACCTTAAATGTAAATGGATTAAATGCTCCAACCAAAAGACACAGACTGGCTGAATGGATACAAAAACAAGACCCTTCTATATGCTGCCTACAAGAAACCCACTTCAGACCAAGGGATACATATAAACTGAAAGTAAAGGGATGGAAAGAGATATTTCATGCAAATGGAAGTCAAAAGAAAGCTGGAGTAGCAATACTCATATCAGACAAATTAGACTTTAAAGTAAAAACTATTACAAGAGACAAGGAAGGATACTACATAATGATCAAGAGATCAATCCAAGAAGAACATATAACAATTGTAAATATCTACGCACCCAATATAGGAGCACCTCAATACATAGGGCAAATGCTAACAGCCATAAAAGGGGAAATCGACAGTAACACAATAATAGTGGGAGACTTGAACACCCCACTTACATCAATGGACAGATCATCCAAACAGAAAATGAATAAGGACACACAAGCTTTAAATGACACATTAGACCATCTTGACTTCATTGATATTTATAGGATAGTCCATCCGAAAACGACAGAATACACTTTCTTCTCAAGTACACATGGAACGTTTTCCAGGATAGATCACATCTTGGGTCACAAATCAAGCCTCAGTAAATTCAAGAAAATTGAAATCATATCAAGCATTTTCTCTGACTGCAATGGCAAGAGACTAGATATCAATTACAGGAAAAAAAAAAACTGTAAAAAATACAAACACATGCAGACTAAACAATACACTATTAAACAACCAAGGAATCACTAAAGAAATCAAAGAGGAAATAAAAAAATATCTAGAAACAAATGACAATGAAAACACAACAACCCGAAACCTATGGGACACAGCAAAAGCAGTTCTAAGGGGGAAGTTTATAGCAACACAGTCCTAGCTCAAGAAACAAGAAAAATATCAAATAAACAACCTAACCTTACACCTAAAACGATTAGAGAAAGAAGAACAAAAAAACCTGAAAGTGGTCAGAAGGAAAGAAATCAAAAGATCAGATCAGAAATAAATGAAAGAGAAATGAAGGAAACAATAGCAAAGATCAATGAAACTGAAAGCTGGTTCTTTGAGAAGATAAACAAAATTGATAAACCATCAGCCAGACTCATCAGAAAAAAAAGGGAGAAGATGTAAATCAACAGAATTAGAAATGAAAAAGGAGAAGTAACAACTGACACCACAGAAATACAAAAGATCATGAGAGACTACTACAAGCAACTATATGTCAATAAATTGGATAACCTGGAAGAAATGGATACATTCTTAGAAAAGTACAATCCTCCAAGACTGAACCAGGAAGAAATAGAAAATATGAACAGACCAATCACAAGTATGGAAATTGAGGCTGTGATTAAAAATCTCCCAATAAACAAAAGCCCAGGGCCAGATGGATTCACAGGTGAATTCTATCAAACATTTCAAGAAGAGCTAACACTTATCCTTCTCAAACTCTTCCAAAATATAGCAGAAGGAGGAACACTCCCAAACTCATTCTACAAGGCCACCATCACCCTGATACCAAACCCAGGCAAAGATGTCACAAAAAAAGAAAATGACAGGTCAATATCACTGATGAATATAGATGCAAAAATCCTCAACAAAATACTAGCTAACAGAATCCAACAGCACACTAAGAATATCATACACTATGATCAAGTGGGGTTTATCCCTGAGATGCAAGGATTCTCCAATATATGCAAATCGATCAAAGTGATACATCATATCAACAAATTTAAGGATAAAAACCATATGATCATCTCAATAGATGCAGAAAAAGCTTTTGACAAAATTCAACATCCATTTATGATCAAAACTCTCCAGAAAATGGGCATAGAAGGAAATTACCTCAACATAATAAAAGCCATATATGACAAACCAAAAGCCAACATCATTCTAAATGGTGAAAAACTGAAAGAATTCCCTCTAAGAACAGGAACAAGACAAAGGTGCCCACTCTCACCATTATTATTCAACATAGTTTTGGAAGTTTTAGCCACAGCAATCGGAGAAGAAAATGAAATAAAAGGAATCCAAACTGGAAAAGAAGAAGTAAAATTGCCACTCTTTGCAGATGACATGATATTATACATAGAAAACCCTAAAGAGTCTACCAGAAAAATGCTAGCACTAATTGATGAATTTAGTAAAGTAGCAGGATACAAAATTAATGCGCAGAAATCTCTTGCATTCCTCTACACTAATAACAAAAAAGCAGAAAGAGAAATTAAGGAAACTCTCCCATTTACCACTGCAACAAAAAGAATAAAATACCTAGGAATAAACCTAACTAAGGAGACAAAAGACCTGTATGCAGAAAACTATAAGACACTGATGAAAGAAATCAATGACAATAGAAACAGATGGAGACAGATAGCATGTTCTTGGATTGGAAGAATCAACATTGTGAAAATGACTATCCTACCCAAAGCCATTTATAGATTCAATGCAATCCCTATCAAGTTACCAATGGCATTTTTCACAGAACTAGAACAAGAAATCTTACGATTTGTATGGAAACACAAAAGACCCCGAATAGCCAAAGCAATCTTGAGAAGGAAAGATGGTGTTGGTGGAATTAGGCTTCCTGACTTCAAACTATACTACAAGGCCACAGTGATCAAGACAGTATGGTACTGTCACAAAAATAGAAAGGAAGATCAAGGGAACAGAATAGAGAACCCAGAGGTAAACCCAAGCACGTATGGGCAGCTTATCTTTGGCAAAGGGGGCAAGAATATACAATGGAAAAAAGACAGCCTCTTCAATAAGTGGTGCTGGGAAAACTGGACAGCTTACATGTAAAAGAACGAAATTAGAACACTCCCTAACACCACACACAAAAATAAACTTAAAATGGATTAAAGACCTACATGTAAGGCCAGACATTATAAAACTCCTAGAGGAAAACATAGGCAGAACACTCTATGACAAACATTAAAGCAAGATCCTTTTTGACCCACCTCCTAGAATCATGGAAATAAAATCAAGAATAAACAAATGGGACCTCATGAAACTTAAAAGCTTTTGTACAGTGAAAGAAACCATAAACAAGACAAGAAGACAACCCTCAGAATGGGAGAAAATACTTGCCAACGAAGCAATGGACAAAGGATTCATCTCCAAAATATACAAGCAGCTCATGCAGCTTAATAACAAAAAAGCAAATAACCCAATCCACAAATGGGCGGAAGACCTCAATAGACAGTTCTCCAAAGAAGACATACAGATGGCCAACAAACACATGAAAAGATGCTCAACATCACTAATTATCAGAGAAATGCAAGTCAAAACCACAATGAGGTATCACCTCACACTGGTCAGAATGGCCATCATCAAAAAATCTAGAAACAATAAATGTTGGAGAGGGTGTGGAGAAAAGGGAACTCTCCTGCACTGTTGGTGGGAATGTAAGTTGGTACAGCCACTATGGAAAACAGTTTGGAAGTTCCTTAAAAAACTACAAATAGAACTACCATATGATCCAGTAATCCTACTACTGGGCATATATCCAGAGAACACCATAATCCCAAAAGAAACATGTACCATAATGTTCATTGCAGCACTATTTACAATAGCCAGGACATGGAAGCAACCTAAATGCCCATCAACAGATGAATGGATAAAGAAGATGTGGCACATATATACAAAGGAATATTACTCAGCCATAAAAAGGAATGAAATGTAATGTTTATTGCAGCACTCTTTACAATAGCCAGGACATGGAAGCAACCGAAATGCCCATCAACAAATGAATGGATACAGAAGATGTGGCATATATATACAATGGAATATTACTCAGCTATAAAAAGGGATGAGATGGAGCTATATGTAATGAGGTGGATAGAACTACAATCTGTCATACAGAGTGAAGTAAGTCAGAAAGAGAAGGACAAATATTGTATGCTAACTCACATATACGGAATCTAAAAATGGTACTGATGAACTCAGTGACAAGAACAAGGATGCAGATACAGAGAATGGACTGGAGAACTCGAGGTATGGGAGGGGGAGGGGGGTGAAGGGGAAACTGAGAAGAAGCGAGAGAGTAGCACAGACATATATATACTACCAACTGTAAAATAGTCAGTGGGAAGTTGTTGTATAACAAAGGGAGTCCAACTGGAGGATGGAAGATGCCTTAGAGGACTGGGGCAGGGAGGGTGGGGGGGACTCGAGGGGGGGGCGTCAAGGAAGGGAGGGAATATGGGGATATGTGTATAAAAACAGTTGATTGAACCTGGTGTACCCCCCCAAAAAAAAATAATAAAAAAAAATTAAAAAAAATTAAAAAATAAAAAAAAAGGAATGAAATGGAGCTATATGTAATGAAGTGGTTAGACCTAGAGTCTGTCATACAGAGTGAAGTAAGACAGAAAGAGAAAAACAAATACTGTATGCTAACTCATATATATGGAATCTAAAAAAAAAAAAAAATGGTACTGATGAACCTAGTGAGAGGGCAAGAATAAGGATACAGATGCAGAGAATGGACTGGAGGACATGGGCTTGGTGAGGCAGGGGACAAAGGGGAAGCTGGGATGAAGTGAGAGAGTAGCGTAGACATATATATACTACCAACTGTAAAATAGAAAGCTAGTGGGAAGTTGCTGTATAACAAAGGGAGATTAACTCGATGATGGGTGATGCCTTGGAGAGCCAGGACAGGGAGAGTGGGAGGGAGTTGCGGGAGGGAGGGGATATGGGGATATATGTATAAATACAGCTGATTCACTTTGGTGCACCTCAAAGGCTGGTACAAGAGTGTAAAGCAATTATGTTCCAATAAAGAACTTAAAAAAATGGTAAATCAGATTATAGCTTGGTGGTAAAACTGATAATGCTTCTTATATCCTTTTTGCTTTATATGTATATTTGAAATCTATTTAAATTGTTTGTGATTGAGGATGATAGTGTTATTTTTTTCCCATTACGAAAGTAAGGATGTTCACTGAAGATTTAGGAACTACAAAGCAAAGAGTCCAGAATATCACTTTCCCAGAAACACCTATAATGTTGGGTTTTTTTAAAAAAATAATACTAGCCGTCTTCAATGAAACTATCTCCATGAAGCTTTCCCTGAAACATTTAGCTGTATATTGTCTTTTATTTTCCTGTATTTTTATTTCTCCTAAGGCATAATTAAATATTTCTTGAGAATGTGGATCGGAGATTGTTTCGTAGGTTATAAAATCCTCGAGAGAAGGGAAGTGTCTTCCATTTGTATGTGACCAACCATCTTGATTTGCCCAGAATGAGGGGTTTCCCAGGATGCCAGGCTTTTGGGGCTAAAAGTGGAACAATCCTGAGAAAACTCAATTTGGTCACCCTATTCCTATCCCTCCCAGCGCACCAAACACCTTGCCTATTATAGGCATTTAATAACATTTTCCCAATTAATGTTGGAAAAGAGAAATTATTAATGTTTTCCTTTGATGGAAGTGAAAGTGGTCCCATCTTAGTTTCTTGAAGAACCTCCATACTGTTTTCCATAGTGGCTGCACCAATTTATATTCCCACAACAGTGTACTAATATTCCCTTTTCTCCACATCCTCATCAACACGTTGGTGCGTTCTCTTTGATGACAGCCATTTTGTTGGTATAAGGTAATATCTCACTGTGGTTTTTTTTTTAATAAATTTATTTTTAATTATTTATTTATTTATTTATTTTATTGGCTGTGTTGGGTCTTTTTTGCTGTTCGTGGGCTTTCTTTAGTTGCAGTGAGTGGGGGCTACTCTTTGTTGTGGTGTGTGGGCTCCTCATTGCTGTGGCTTCTCTTCTTGAGGAACATGGGCTCTAGGCGCATGGGCTTCAGTAGTTGCAGCACATGGGCTCAATAGTTGTGGCTCACTGGCTTCAAAGCACAGGCTCAATAGTTGTGGCGCATGGGCTTATTTGCTCCTTGACATGTGGGATCTTCCTGGAGCAGGGATCAAACCCGTGTCCCCTGCATTGGCAGGCGGATTCTTAACCACTGTGCCACCTAGGAAGCCCCTCACTGTGATTTTGATTTGCACTTTCCTGATAATTAGTGTCGTTGAGCATCTCTTCATGTGCCTGTTGGCTATCTGCATGTCTTCTTTGGAAAAATGTCTATTCAGGTCTTCTGCCCATTTTTAATTGGGTTATTTGTTTTTCTGATATTGCATTGTATGAGCTGTCTATATATTTTGGATATTAACCTCTTATAGGTCATATCATTTGCAAATATTTTCTCCCATTCAGTAGGTTGTCTTTTAGTCATGGCAATAGTTACCTTTGCTGTGCAAAAGCTTTAAGTTTAACTAAGTCCCATTTGTTTATTTCTTTTGTAAAAAATGACTTTTGTTAGGTGTTTTTCTGACTATAAAACAACAATAAATCACCTTGTTGAAAACTTGGAAAATTCAGACAAAAACCAAAATTAACATTTGGTGCCCTAGAATAGACTCATATTGATTTGAGAGATAGAATTGCATGTATTTCTTCCCAACTTCATGCTCAGTGACTTCATGTTGGTTGAAGTTGGCCATGGTAGGAGCATTTACACCACAGATTGATAAATGCTTTTTATACAATACAGGACTTTTTTTTTCTCCAGCACACAACTAAATACCACCTTCCCCTTTACATGGTAGGAGCATTTACACCACAGACTGATAAATGCTTTTTATAACAGGGCTTTTTTTTTTTCCCAGCACACAACTCATATACCACCTTCCCCTTTACATTGTTTAGGTCTTGAGGCCACCTTTTGTCTGTAACACCCTCCAACCCCATTTCAGGCTGTACTATTGGACTGCAATGAAGTTCTGCCTAAATCCCCCTTTTCTCAAAGTAACTGGATTGAACCTCTGTTCCTTGCATCTAAACAGGCTTCACTAGAACCGAGACAGAGCAGTACCAGGAGGCTCTTCCATCTGATGCACACACTAGCCAGCACACCACCCTTCTTCACAGACCCTATTGTTGACAGTGCCTCCAAGTACTTCCTATGGAAGTCACATCTGCAGCCCAGCTTACACCTGCAAGCTTCTACACCTGCCTTGAGGGCAAATCCAGTTTTATTGTAAAGGTAATTTCTCAATAGATACTGATTTTTGAGCCATTTAGCCCCATGTAGCTTCTCAATCCTTATCCCATTATGACTTCGTGTCCCAGTTTGCCTCTTGGCCAGGCTTGCTCAAGATATTAAGGGGTTCTTTTTTTTTTGTTTTTGGCTAAAACTACCAACTTCCAGTAATTTGCCAAAATGACTAACACAAAGGGAAAGAGGAAAATCACCTGCTGTATGTTCTCTAAGCCTTTTAGAAAACGTGGAATTGTTCCTTCAGCCGCATCCACATGAATCTACAGCAAAGGTGATATTGTAGACATCATGTTCAAAAAGGAATTCCCCACAAATGTTCCTAGGGTGAAACTGGGAGAGTCTAGTGTCACCCAGCATGATGTTGACATTGCTGGAAACAAAGTTAAGGGCAAGATTCTTGCCAAGAGAACTAATGTATATACTGAGCATATTCAGCCCTTAAGAGCTGAGATAGCTTCCTGAAATGTGTGACGGGAAGCAATCAGAAAAAGAAGGAAGCCAAGAGAAAAGTGCTTGGGCTCAACTGAAGTGCCAGCCTGCTCCCTGCAGAGAAGCATACTTTGTGAGAACCAGTGTAAAGGATCCTGTGCTGCTGGAACCCATTCCCTATGAATTCATAGAGTAATAGGTGTAAAAAAAATAAAAGACCTCTGGGCTGTGGAACAAAAAAGATATTAAAGGCTTTGGTGGCAGCCCTCAGGTTTGGAATTCATGGAAGAACACTGGCCCTGGAAAGAAGTCAGAGGAGCAAGGCCAGGCTCCAGTCCTGGAGGAACAGCAATATGAATCATGGCGCTCAGACAATTGAGGACTAGAGACAGACATAAGGTCAAAGTAAGGTCATTTGGTTATAGCTTATGGAAAGGATTTTAAAAAACAGATCAACGTCTCTGTTCCTTTATCGGTAAATTGTAGATATCCACCTTGATGTGTTGTGAAGAAGGAAAATGCGTTAATACATGTGAAGACTTTAACACAATGCCTGGCATACAGTAAACACTATGTAAGCATTAGCTATTATTATTCAAACACTTCTGTAGAAAAGAAAGTATGTGCATTTCATTCTAAATCTGGCTTCTGGCTCCAGACCAAAAAACTCCTTCAGTACAATGGCCTTTGTTAGTATCCACAAGCTGTTTATTGTCCCCATGTTATATTGGATCATTTCCACAAAATCAGTACAGAGGGGCCCATAGACCCCCATCTCCCTGGGGAAATAAACATTCCCATCACTCCACCCTGTGCGTCAGAAACATTATTCTACCCAGAGTCACAATTTACAGAAGTGTTTATCCATCTGGGAAATTCTTCCCAGAAGTAACCTGGATTAAAGAGGTAATTTAAAAATGCATTAGTCCATATATACATATATAAATATACATATATGTGTATATAACACATTATATGTATTATATTTATTTATAATATGAAAATATATTATTTTCAAAGAATATATTTAGATGTGTAATATATATGTTCATTATAAACATTAATATGTTATAGATGATACCATTACTATGAAGAGCTTCCTTGTTGAGATGTTACTGGGTTAATTGTTCTGTGTGTTTTATCTCATCTTATTTTCTTATATTCTGAGAATGTGATAAAATAGGTTGCTTTCCTCTTTTTACAGCTGAGGAAACCAAGGCTCAAAACAAGTTGGATGTCTTGTTCCAGGTCACACCGGCTATACCAGATCAGTCAGTTATAGCGTCATATTCACCCACGCCCTATGCTAATAGAACGTCCCCAGCCCACCTCCTCTATGGCCCAGGAAGCCATTTTTGGTGCCACATGACCCTGCTGCTCCCCTCTGTTGCTAACTAGAGTGGATGCCCCCATCCAAGGACAACCAAGAGATTAGTTCAAGGACACATACAGCTGGCTCAGAAAGATCAGATGGGACAAGGAGAGACTCTCTCTCTCTAATTTGAAATAAGAAACACAGAGTTTGCCATTTGGGAGCAGAGATGGGAGACAAAAAGATGTACCAAGAGCTGCCATAGATAGAGTCAGAACCACACCAAGTTAAAGCCATTTGCAAGCCAGACTTCTGAAAAGCAAAAACTGTAAGTAAGCAGAGGGACTTGGAAGGTTAAAGAGGAGACTGAAGCTGACATGTAGAGGGTAGCTGAGACAGGTCACCCTGAGACTCGGTAGACAGCTGTGGGCTCTTGTTCCTGAGGCCACTTTGAATCTGGATATACCTTCTAGCTCTAGTTACAACTCTGCTCTTGGATTTCAGAGCAATTTCTGCCTAGATCTGCCTTTTCTTGAAGTAGCTTGATTGAGACTTTATTTGTTATATCCAAATGAACCTCGCTGGGACAGAAGCAGAACAACGCTGAGACGCTCACCTGTCGGACGCCCCATATGCTAACCACTGCACTACCCTTCGTGCACAGACAAGGGATGTTGCCAGGTGCAGACTTGGGCCTTAAAAAACAGTCATAAACCACAGCTGCAGCCAGTGCTAATTCATGTTTGCTATTTATACTCAGCCCTAAAGTGGACTTCCCAAATGAAAAGTCAAGGAGTGAATTGGAAACAGCAAAAATTCCAAAGAGTGGGTTTGCCAATAAAAACAGCCCCCAAATGTTTGTTTATTGCTAAGTGAAAGAGGAAAGCTATGAAATTTAGGTACAAGAAGTTTCTATTTTTCACAGATGTAGAGAACAAACTTATGGACACCAAGGGGGGAAAGCGGGTTGGGGGGGTTAGGGTGGGATGAACTGGGAGATTGGGGTTGACATAGATACCTCAATATGCATAAAATAGATGACATAAGAAAAAAAGTCAAATTTTACACTTTAAATATATGTAATTTATTGTATGTCAATTATATCTCAATAAAACTCCTTTTAAAAGGAAAAAAAATGTTTCTATTTTTGCAAACATTAGAGTATATGAAAATAGATAAAAGACCAGAAGGAAAGGCATTCATTCATTCATCAAATGTTTCATGAGTTTGTTCTAGCTGCTAAGGATACAAGGATGAGCAAAATTAACACAGTTCCTACCCTCAAGGAGCTTTCAGACTAGTGAGGGGGACCAACACACACACTGCAATCATTCTAAGTGTTTGAGGGAAATGCACTTGGTGGAAAACTTTTTCCGGGCAATGTAACCTGGTCAGAGACGTCAGCGAAGGCTTCTCTGATGACTGAGCTGTGATGGATGAGTAGGTGGTACCTGCATGAAGCGTTGTCCTCACAGAGGCTACAGCATGGGCAAAGCCCAGTAAGGAGGGACCACAGCAAGTATAAGGAACTGGAAGAAGGCCATGTAGTTGAAGTGAAAAAAGTTGGGCAGAGAATGGTGTAGGATGGAGCTGGAGAGTTAGGCAGGGCTAGATCATGTGAGGTCTTAGAGGCCTGTTAAGGAGTTTTGTCTTTACCTCTGAAGGATTGGGGGAGCAAGTGATTGTTGGGTATGTAAGATATTATCAGATTTGCACTTTGGAAACATCTGTCTCTGTATGAATAACAAATTACTAGGAGCCAGCATGGATGAGCAGGAAGAAAAGGAGGCCAGAGTAGAACCTATCACAGTAATCCAGATGGCATAAGATGGCAGAATGGACTGGGAAAGAGGGCTGGGGACAGAAACAAGCTGATGAATCGGAGGCATATAAGAAAGTCAAAATCAATAGGATTTTGTGATGGATGAGATATGAGTATAAAGGAAAGGGAATTTTCAAGAATGGCCTAGGTTTCTAGTGCAAATAGCTGGATGAGTGGAGTTACCAACACTCTGATATGGGGAACACTGGAAAAGAAACAGATTTGGGGAAGAAGAGTGTGAGTTTAGTTTTTAGTTTTATAAGATGAAAAGAGTTCTGGAGATGTGCTGCCCAACAATGCGAATAGACTTTAAATTATTGAGCTCTGTATTTTAAAATGATTAATATGGCTAAAAAACAGCAACAACAACAAAAACAGCTAAAGAAAGTATTTTTCTTTCTAGTTTTAACATATTGGGAATATTGGGCACAGGCTATTCCAGAGTTCCAAAAGTATTAATGTCAAATGTCATATGTTTCAAAATATCCTTAGATGAAATGATATTGAATATGGACTTGGGTTCAAAATACAAAATTAATCAAAGTTGAGTCCTGGGATACTTAAAAATAATCTAAGACATTTTCAATTTATGTGTGAATTCATCTAGCATAAAAGTGATATTAAAGGTTTGATTACATTGCCCAAAAAAGCAGCTACAAAGGACATTTTAAGGAAAATTTGAATGTGAACTATATTCAGTGATATTATACCAAGGTTAAATTTCTTGCATGTGACCGTGGCATTGTTGTTATGTAGGAGAATGTCTTTGTTCTCAGGAGATACATGTTCTTTCGCAGGTGAAGCATCCTGATACTGCCACTTATTTTCAAATGGTTCAGCAAAAGAAAATGTTTTGTATAAAGATAAAGATAAACCAAAGGGTATGTGGGAACTCACTATACTATTCTTTTATATTTTACATTTTAAATGTTTGGGGGAGTGTTTAGGGAGCACACAATCTCCAGGGAGCACACAATCTCCAGCTTGGAGGGAGAAGGAGGCTGGAAAGGTACAGCCAAGAACAGGCTGTGAAGGATCAGCCTGGTAAGGACATCACTTTCCTCATGCCCGAGTTTAGATTCTGCAGCTTGCTCCACTGACACTATTAGTACAGGGTGGGGGGGTGCCACTGCTACTGCCAGAACCTCACCAAGGACTCAGTCTCACACCAACCTCCCAACTGAGTACATAAACCCGGCAGACAAGGCACCGCTGGATGTACCCTTAGAATTCAAGTGGGAACCTGCACAGCTGAGGATCACACGGAAGCACGGTGGGGGGCGGGGGAGTTGGGAGACGGGGACTTCCAATCAATCTCATCTTGAAACAGCCAGGTGGCCGTCTCACCCATAAAACACTTCACCTGGGGTGAAAAGATGTGATCAAGTCTGTCTGACATTTCAAGCTACAGAATTTCAATACACCTTTAGATGAGAGATGAAAAACAAGGGAAACACTGGGTTAATGAAGTCTACTCTTTCTGTATTTCCATTTCAAGAGAAGCTTTCGTGTATGTCTATGGATATATCATCCGCAGTATCCAGAGGTTCTCAAGCTAACCTAAATTCTTTTAAACTTGACATACTGGAAACCTGATACAATAAATATGATTCAATAGCTCTGATCTTTTATGGTTCTTAAAATACATAGAAACATTTTAATACATTCAGGGAGGACTTTTAGATGCTCTCCAGTCTGGGTTAACAACACTGCTGCTCAGAATTGTGAATGGAATAAATGATACAATATTATTAAAAGGTACCATGTATAACCAATAGTCTATCCATAACATAATTAACTGTTGTATTAACCCTTCCAAGGTGTGAATATGGCAGGAGATATTGAGGGGGACAGCACTCAAAAGTGGAAGTCCCTGCTCACTTCTGAATCTCACTCTGCGTCTTTGCCAACTGCCTGCTTCTGTATGGTGTGTGGAAAGGTGAAGTTATAATAAATTAATTTAAATTGGGGACTGGAAAACTTAGCCATCACTTTCTTAGAGGGATAACTCTGAGTGCTTATACCTGGAGAAAAGATCCCAGTGTGGAGAGAGTCAGGTGATCTGTGCACCCCATTCTAGGGGTCTAGGGACTCTGCTTGAACAGGAAAGCAGAAGACCATTGGAAAGGACCAAGCTGGAATCAGAAAAAGCTGAATTTTAATTCCAGTTATTGCACTTCCCACAGTGTGGCCATGACAGCTTGCTTAACTTTGCAGATGCTCAGTTTCTTCATCTATAAAACGTGTTACCCATCCTATAACATTGTTGTGGTTGTCAAATGAGAGATGATTATGTAAAGTCCTTAGCACCCAACCTGACATATCAGAGTGCTAAATAAATAACACCTATTATTAAATAATGAAAGTTTCAAACCCTAAGCAAAGAAAAGCAGAGACATAAATTCCCTCCAGACATGAGAACCATTTTGGCCCCTGCCTGACTGACTGACATGTAAATTATGTCTAGCCTCTTAAAATAATTCCCCTTAACGGAAAATCATTTCCTTGTCTGAAGTCGACACAGTACACCTCTCTTGCCAGGCTGCCCCCTTCCCTGCGGGCTCCGTCCTGGGTCATCACGGGTCCAAGATGACACTGACGATGGGGAGTTGAAATGGGCCCTTTTCCAGAATTTAAGTTTAAGTTTAATCAGTATTTATTAAATGCCAAGCATGGGCCAGCCATGCTGCTGGACACTAGGGGATACAGAGGGTACTACATATATCCTAACCCTGCCTCAAGGAGCTCCCAGCTTAATGAGGCCAACATGAGAACAGAAAATGTCTGAAGAGCATGCAGAACATGCGAGCTACTATGAGAAAATAAGGCACTCTAAATTATATGAAAACTTTTAGATCCAATCTTTATATATTTTCAACATTTTATTCTGTTCCTCAGTTTAGTTCTTTTCCTTAACAATTAAACACTCAGCACATGGACTTAAGTCCAATGTACATTCAAATGAGAAAACAAAGTCCACCCCTCTGTTTGCTTCAAAAGTTGCCATTTTTGTCTCGATTGTGTCAAATTTGTGAGTTCTGTGGTTCTTGTCCCTGGCATCAGAGGAGAGGTACCTAATACAGTCTGGAGAAGACTACGCCAGAAAGGATCTTTCTGTCACACTCTCTGTGAGAGTTACATTGGGCTTTCAATGTAAAAATTTTGTGGGGACACAATTCAGTCCATAGCATTCCACCCCGACCCCCAAAATCCATGTCCTTATTGCATGGAAAATACATTCACTCCATCCCAACAGCCCCGAAAGTGTTAACTCATTCTAGCATCAATTCTGAAGTCTAAAGTCCAAACTCTAAATATCTAAATCAGATGTAGATGAGACTGGAGACATGACTCATCCTGAGGCGAAACTCCTCTCCAGCCGTGAACCTGTGAAACCAGGCAAGTTATGCGCTTCTAAAATACAACGGTGAGACAGGCATTTCCATTCCAAAAGGCAGAAATGGGAAAGAAGGAAAGGGTGATAAGTTCCCCCAAATTACAAAACCCAGCAAGGCAAATTCCACTGGATCTTAAGTCTCGAGAATAATACTCTTTGGCTTGATGCCCAGCCTTGCAGACCCACTGGGGCAGTAGCCCAAACTCTGCAGCTCTGCAGGCCAGGGTCATGCCTCCAAGACTTCAGTCTTTTTAATAGAGAGAATTTAATATAGAGAATGTTTAACTAGGTAACAAAGAATTGTTAACTGAGCAACCAAAAAGGCAAAAAGAAAACATTAAGTTATCACAGAGGTCGCAACAGCAGGAAGCAGTTCATAGGCTGGGGGAGGCAAGGGAAGAGGTTGGAATTATAACTTAAGGATTGGAGGACAGTCCCAGTGAATTGGGACCCAGAATTCTGAGGAAAGGGACCAGTCAGCAGTGCTGGTATCTCTGCAGGGATGCCATGAGGGTGGCTTTGCAAGTTGGTAAAACCTCACACTGGATTGAACTGTATGTTACTTGCTAGGGCTGCCAGAACAAAGCACCACAAACTGGGTGACTTAGCAGAAATTTATTGTCTCACATTCTGGAGGCTACAGGTCTAAAATCAAGGTGTTGGCAGGGTGGGTTCCTTCTGAAAGCTGTAAAGGAAGGATCTGTTCAAGGCTTCTGTCCTTGGCTTGTAGATGGTCTTCTCCTTGTGTTTCTTCACATTGTTTTCCCTTTATGCATATCTCAGTGTCCAAATTTCCTCTTCTTATAAGGACATCAGTTATACTGGATTAGGGCACACCCTCATATTAACTTGATTACCTCTATAAAGACCCCATCACCAAATAGGGGCATATTCCGAGGTATTGAGAGTTAGGACTACAGCGTATGAGTTTCATTCATTCAACTCATAACAAACTGCTTCTGGAATGAACTCCCTCTGCCAGAGTGAAGGAGGTGGATGCTGATGGCAGGAACAGGGGGCCAACCAGAAATAAACCAGAAGCAAAGAGGAAAAAGTCTCTTCTTCATCATCTAGCCCTGCAATCTCCCTCTAACGTCCCTCATTGACAGCGCCTAAAAGGAAGCAGCTGGCCAAGGAAAAATGTGGTTTGCAGAGTCCCTGCATCTCAAAGCAGAATACAGAAGGGTGGGTTTGAAGCTAAGAGATGATAGGTGAATAACTGACACAGTGCTGAACAGTTGTTACTTATTAATCACTAGCATCAGAATTTTTCTTTTCACTTTCCACACATTTTATAATACAATAAGGGAAAATTGCAATAAAATATTTAATTAAACAACCATACTGGCTATGCTGCTAAAGCTGTGCTGACAGCCGGAAAGGGCTGAAACATCACCGTGCCTCAGCTCACATTCTTTTTTCCACGGGTACACAGCAGTGTACGGGTGGCCTTCAGAGTTGAACTACAGAAGGCCAATGTGTAATACGTACGGTGTGTAAGAAAACAAAAAAATTGGAAGTTAAGTTGTCAGCAAGTGGTGTCTCCATTTCGTAGCTCAGGAGATGAGAGTTCAGAAGGAGAGGTCATTTGCCCAAGGTCACATAGCTAATAAATGATAGAGCATGGCATTTACCTGGGGCCTGATTCTCTGCACTTCATCTGCCTGAGGAAGGTAACAGTACTTATTCAAAAGAACTGTTCTAAGGATTAAATTGTGTTAATACGTGCATGGTGCTTAAGACACAGCCTGGCGTGTCACAGGAGTTCAACAAATGTTGGCCGAATCTGGGGCTTTTTCTACCATCCCAGGCTGTCCCATTACACACACTTGTCAAAACTTTATGGCATTCTAAAGATAGAATTGCAAAGAATAGAGATGGGATTGGGAACAAAATTCCTTTAAATTATTTAAAATCATAATATATTTTGCTATCCAATCTTTTGGACTCCCAGCATCTAGAGACAAATATTAATTGAGCACCAGTCACATAGTAATCACTGAAGATATAACGCTGAGGCAGAGAAAGTTCCACCTTCAAGTAACAAGCAATGACCACACAGAAAAGGACTGTGATGGAGGGCATCTACTGTGGGAGCCTGTATCAGGGAAACCTGATGTGGACTTGAGGAAGAGAAAGCTTTCATGGAGGAAGTCACACTAAATTTGAAATCTGAAAGTCAGGTAGGAGATTGGTAAGCATTTCAAACATAGGCAAGAACTTGAGAAAAAGCCTAGAGGCAAGGAGCAAGGAGTATTCAAAGAACTGAAGGAGGCTGACTGTGGCATGGAAGTTGAGGTGGGCAACAGACAAAGCTGGTGAGAGCCACAGAGCCCATTCCTGAAGAGCTATGTGAGCCACAGGACCCTGTATGATAATGTAGGACCACGGAAGGGTTTTAAGCAAGTGAGGGACAATTAGACAAGCACTTTAAGAAGATCACCTCTGGAAGCAGCATGGGAGATGGTTTGGGGTGAGGTAAGAGGGGAGGTAGGGAAATCAGAAAAGCTGCTACCTGCCAGCAAGCCAGGTGAGAGCTGATGGAGGCCTGAGACAGAGAAGTGTCATGGGGATGGAGAAAAGTAAATGGATTCAGGTAATATTTAAAAGGTAGAGCCCACAGCATTTGGGAGGTGATTAGAAGTAAGGAGTGAGGAGCAAGAGGAAGAAGAAGAAAGAGAAATAAAGGAAAACACCCAAGTTTCTACATTGGGCAACTGGATCAATGGTAATATCCTTTACCAGGATAGAGAGAGGTACAGCAGACAGAGCAAGTTTAAGGCAGAAGAAAATGGGTTTAGGTTTAGGTTTAGGGTTGAGTTTGAAGTGTACAAGGGTCATCTAGATGGAGATGATCCCTAGGTAGCTGGATTCTTTGTAAATCATCACGTCTTATTTTCCCACTTCAAGTGGTGACCCCAGTCCCACCTTTCCAAGCAGCCGAGCTGTCTATGAACCAACCAATAAGTGCATTGAGTACCACCTGCTATCTGGAGTATTATTAGCCTTCATTTTAATAACCGATAAATTTAAATTTGCTCCCCTCCAAAATTCATCCTTAGCGAGAACAGGATGTGGGTGTACCCAACACATAATTATATATGTATCATGAACTTGATTTAAAATGAGACCATTGCTATTCAACTGTTAGATACTTTCTAAACCCAAATTGATCTTTTGCTCTTTATTTTGCTACCGCCAACTAAGATAGAGGGTCCCATTTTTTTGTAATGTCATCCTGTCCTATTATTCTTAACAAAATTAAGCACTAAAAAATGGAACACAAGTTATTTGAATTTTTTTTCTTGAAATGAAAATTCTAAGCATCACAACATCAAGTCAGATTTCTTAATCTGAGAATATGGCCAGCTTAGAATCAGAAAACGTTATGGCTAGAACATTTAAATAAGTGGATAAAATATTTTTAATTCAGAAATCCATATATACAAGAATCTGTTCAACAAATTTTGGCCTGTTTTGGGGAGGAAGATACTTAAGTGTAATTCTGGTCTCCTTCACAATGGGTCAAGTAGCAGCTGCAGGGGAGAGAGTGGTGAAGTTTTTTCAGGTGTAAGCTTCTCCCAGGTAGGAGCCACTTTCCCCAGAAGGAGCAGTGGCCAAGCCCCAGGCCAAACATCTAGTGGGACTATACCTTTGAAGGCTGAGAGAACAGGAAAGCCACAGCCCACCTAATCCAAAGGAATCATATATGTTGAGAGGGATTCAAAGAAGCCACTTCTTCCAGGAAGCCTTCCCTCATTCCATTCAAGCTGAGTTAGATGTGCCTCCCATTTGCTCACATAGAACCCTGGGCATTTCTGCCATGACACTTGACACCCATTATTGGAAAAATCTGTTCTAGTGCCCATTTCTCCACTATACCAGTGTGCAGTGTGAGGGCAAAAACTGTGCCTTGCACTTTTGCATCTCCCTAGTGTCAGGCAAAGTAGATACTCAATAAAATCTGATAAATAAAATGGTGAATGCCCTAGACACGTTTCTCAGACAACTGTAACATCAATAAAGACATTTTGATGCTTAGAGTTAGATACATATAAACATGTAATTTTATAAAATCTTATTGACTCTTAGCTCTAATACTAGTGCAAAACCCAGCTCTCTGAAAAGTCCTTTTAAAGAAGGAATTGTTTTAGATATGCTCCAAATAAATGTGGTTTTCACTTGATCAGCCACTACGTGAAGTTTACCTTTTCTCCTCTTCTCTGATCCACCTCCATGGGGCACCATTCATGCATCCTTCAATTCAAATGTAATTATTGAACACATACTCTATGGCAGGCATTGTGCTAAAGGCAGGATGTGCAGCATTAAACATGATAGAATCAGGCCCAGACCCTCATGGAGCTTACAGCCTGGTATCCACTGGCACCTACCCACTTCCAGAACTCCAAAGACCCTGAGACTGCCACGTGGGCATAATACATTTTTATCTTTAAGCTCTTGAAAATGTAATGCATTGATAAAGCAAGCCTGTGCTAGTTCAGGAATATCTAGCAGCTTGCTGTCCAGAGTTAAATAACAAGTCTGCTAAATATTTTAATTTTCCCAAGCCAACTGGGAACTGATCTATTCAAAGGGATTCGTGCTGAGGCACATCCACGTTTCCTGTGGCCTCCCTCAATGTGGGCACCTGCACAGGGATATCCGCCCTGATTGCCACCTCAGAAGAGCCAAAGGGAGACAACGGTGCCCACATCATGCAGCATTTGCTAGGGTCTTTCAATTGCCTGCTTATAGGCCGCCCTGGTGTGAATTCAGGAAAGGCGGCCCCTCTGGACAAGCACATTAGAAAAAGGCATCCCTTCGTCCCCAGTAGATGTATCCCCACTTAGGGGTGCACAGTTGGAGGAGGGGAGCTCAGCCAGGATTTCAATCCCAGCATGCCCCCTTGGCACAGTCCCACGCTGAAGCCCTCTTACCAACTCCCTGGTCCGTGCACTGGGTGCATTTACATTACGTATGTTTAAATTAATGTTTATAACTAAGGAAACCAGTTTTTCTGGGAAATTACTGAACTATATGGAAAGCCTTTCCTAAAATCCCAGTAGCAGCCACAGAAACGTTAAGCACAATTCAAACTCATTAAATTTTTCCAAGATGGCAACTCATTTCTGC
Source organism: Hippopotamus amphibius kiboko (assembly GCF_030028045.1). Lineage (NCBI taxonomy): Eukaryota > Metazoa > Chordata > Mammalia > Artiodactyla > Hippopotamidae > Hippopotamus > Hippopotamus amphibius. The sequence goes on from NC_080191.1 coordinate 158,785,404, forward strand.
TAAATAACTCTCTAACACTTCAAAACCTGTGACTGCACTGAGTTGAGGGCAATTCAGAGATGAGAAAAGAGCAGAGTCTCCAGCTGTGTGGTGTGGGACTAAAGCCCAGCACCTCCCTGGACAAATTTCAAGGCCAGCGTTCCCACAACTCCCCAAAGACACATCACGGAGCAAGTGCAGTCTGGCAGCCTTCGAGTCTCTCAGAGCTCAAATTCCCAGCAAGTCATTTTTCTCAAGAAGCAAGTCACCTAATCCCCTCGTCTTAGCCACTCATTATGTTAAAATAAGCCACTCGCTATACCCTCTGGGTTCCACGACTTCCAAATGCCCATAAAGTGGCCTGAGGAAAATGCATAATCTTAATCATTCTCTCCATCACACCACTCACCAAACCTCACTTGACATGTGGCCCTAATGTCAGCTCGGGCAGACCTGCCCCTTTAAGATTTAGACAAGACAGGTTCAAATCTCAATTCCACGTCTTGTGGAAAGTCCAGGGCTCTCCCGAGATTTCTGTAAATGGGCCAAGGCAGCTCTGCTTCCCAGCCTCCCTGGCACTCTGTCCCCTGAGGTGGCTCCTTTATCCTGGCCTGAGTGTCATTCACCCAGGACCAGCCCCTTCCCTGTGACTCCGAGAAGCAACTGTGAAAATGAAGCTGCCATGGGGAGAAGTTACAGGGCTGCCCCACACCAGCTGACGCTCGTGTGGACGGCCGGTTCTCAAAGGTCCCTCAGGCACCCGGCACCGGGCAGGTGTCACGATCCACTCCTAGCCCAGATATCTTGTGCCTCTGTCTCCTTCTCCCCTCCCCTCTTTGCAGCCACCACCATCCCCTGGTCCAATTCTCCTCTCAGTTCAGATGAGCCATTCAGTACCCCTTCCGAAGTCACCCTAGGCCCAATTTCAAGCAAATCCTTCAAGGGGCTCAGCTGAACAAATAGGCCATATTATCGTTTCAACAGAGGCCTTGACTTGATAGGTTTTGTTCTTTAACAAAATTCACCATCCTTGAAGACAGCTGCGGCTTCAATGAGCCAGCTTCTCTTCGCTTTTGTTTTTCTGATGATGGAAATCAGCTGCTTGAACCTCCTTCTTCAGCTTGATTAAACAGTGGAAACCATTTTTCTCTCCCAGACCAGGTGTCTGGTCTATGGTGAGTGCATTCAGTTTTTCCAAGCTTAGAATAAAGTCCAAAAATGACCAATTAGCAAGTGGTTTAGACCTACTGGTTGAGAGTGCTAGCTACCTAGGGTTAAAGACAGAAAGAGTTTAGTTTAAAATCTTGGTCAGGTCAGGGCCCAAGATCTGGCCCGCTTTGGTTGACGAGCTCTATGGAAGGCAGCCTGTTTCAGGAGCACTGCCGCACAGCAGCTCCTTCCCACCTGGACCTTCCATGGATTACACAGGGCGAAAGGCCAGCTTTGTTTACTCTTGTGGCTTCTTTGGGTGAGAGCCATTTTCCTCTGGTTCTTCTCTGCCACCCCTGCTCACACATCAAAAGCAGAAAGGGGGCAGCTTCCAGGCTCAGCCTTTTATCTGTGTACCCTGTACAGCTACTTTAAGGCTTCACACCCACCCCCGGAATCACACAAGCCCCACAGGGAAGGGAGACTTCCTCATAAACTTGCTGTTCATATTCTTTGTTTTGAACCTGTCTCTTTGACCCATTCCTCATGCTTTATTCCATTCTGATGCTGCTGCTTGTTTGGGGGATGATGTTTGATTCTCCACCCTGGTCACATGGCCTTAGACTGCTTCAAGCAAAGAGCCCTCCCCACCTGACCTGCCTGGGAACCTTGTACTCTGGCCTCACTACTGTAAGTAAAATATTCTCCTGTTCTGAGAATGGCATCTGGTCACTAGGAATCCACAGTCCCAGGTCCAAGAGCAGTTGCTCCTCCCTGGCTCCCTTGTCCCACCCCCTAAAAGCCCCCGGCAATACCTCCCCCCAAGGCTGCTAACAGAGCCCTGAGAAGAGGGCTCAGCCCCGTAGGCTGAGCACTGACAGCTGGGGTGGCACTGTCCCGGGGCCACTCCTTGCCCAGATGCCTTTGCTGGGGCATTTTCTGGCAAATAAGTGCAGCTGCTTAATTTCTCCATGCAGTTTGTGCTTCCGTGGCTGTGACTCTCAAGAGAGGCAGAATGAGTAGTGTCTTGGTTCCCTGCCTGATGAAAGTGATCCACATCCAAGGACACATTCCTTATGTGATATGTACTGCTTCTCCAACTCTCTGGCAATGGTGAGCTCAACTAGCGGAAAACGCCACTGCTGATGGCAAGGATTACGAAAAAGAGACTCTGCAGCTCAAAGAGGTCATGCTCTCAGGGAAAACGCCCCCACAAAAACATGCAGAAATTTTCTTCTAGCACTTTGGATGCCTGCAATCATGAAGCCAGGCCCGGTTTGGGGCGGCAACGTGGAAGGAGGCAGCAGCTGTTACAGGGTAATTAAAGTCAGGCAAAACACAGAGGGGGCCAAGAGGCTGGTGTGAGGACAGGCAGGGTCAGGCAGGACGTGAATCAGCTCAGGCCTGTAAAATACCCACCAGCTGCGGACACACAGGAATGGTCCATCTAAAAACTGTCAAATGTGAGAAAACTAACGACAGGGATATGACAAGTCTTCCTTCATAGAACACCACCACCAGATTCGTTCTCTCACTCTCGTCTACTGAGGGCTCCTTCGGGGAGGTTGAAGAATCCCCATTTCCTGTTATCAGATGATTTTACCAGCAAGAAACTCTTCTTCCGATTTGGTGGCATATTGAATGGATGAATGGACGGATAAACGAATGAATGAATGAATGAGAAAACAAGAAGCAGGAGCAGGTATATTTCGTAGATAGAACCAGTAGCAAGGATTGAGTTTAAGGCCAGGATTTATCACCCTCCTCAAGCTATCTCTGAGGACCACACTGACTTTTGAGTTTCCAATGAGGTTGGGGGTATGATTTTCAGGGACTGGTACCAACAGCAACAGTACTGATAATGTGAACATTTTGTCAGAGACCTGCTGCTCTGTACCAAGCACTGCATACCAAGTATGTGTCATGTACTGTATTAGACAGGACTGGTGGATGTTCTGTGCAAGCTACTTTGAGAAGAGTGTTATTTCAGGGAGTGGATGTGATAGCTGTTCTGTAATGCATTTAAAGGAGTGTCTAAAAACACACATAATAAAGACATGAGTTGTACACGCAGGATACTTTGAGAAGAGTGTTATTGCAAGGAATGAGAAAAAAAGAAACAAAAATTTTTAAAAATAATAAATTGAAAAAATAAAAAATAAAGATCATATGGAAAGAGCTGCTTTGAAACTGGTAATTATTACCAGTCTACTAATAGCAAATGATGCATTACAGTTTCACCATATAATCTGTATTTCACTCAAGGAAAAAGCATGATAGCTCTTCTGTACTGCATTTAAAGAAGTGTTTATAAACATTTGTAATAATTATGTATATTAAAAAGTGGTACCCACTTCAGACAAATAAAACTGCTTTTAAGTGAAAAAAAAAATAGGGCTTCTGTTGTTTCAAGTAACAAAAGCTGACTCAAGTCGACATAAGCATAAAAAAAGAAATTGTTGCAGATATAGGGAGATCACTTTGAACCCAAGACCAGGAACGTTCCTAGGCTTTCCTAGGGCAGGGAATGACCCAGTAGACACTCTCTTCTCTTAACAACTGATTTATTATTTTTCTCAGACTGGCTCTTTTAGCTTCTTTAACCATGGGTAGAAAACACTACTACCTACCACCCACATTTATGTGCAATCATTTCATCTCTCACAGCAAAGAATTACCCAGCACTTGATGGGATATTTAAGATAATGTTCGTAAAGGGCCAGAAAACAGAGGCTTTGAAGAAACCGAATGACAGGACAGGGTAATTAACATAGTCTCATGGCCTGTGGAAAATGATTTTCCATTTGTCTACCAAGAAATGGAACTAGCCTAGACTGCCATTCCCCTGTCTAAACTTAACCTCTTGTCATCATTCAACTTATAACCCTGCTACTTCTTGGTAACCTCCTATCACTTGGAATTAGGTTTCTTTTTCTTGCCAGCATCGATCACAGGTGCCACCAAGCCTTAAAATACACTAATGATATGTTGGATGTCAAAAACCTTGACTCAAATTCACTTGAAATCAACTTCTTTAAAGCATTTGGCTTCTCTAAAAGACTCAGCTCTTCCAAGGTTTACAGAGATGTGTCAACAAAAAAAATTAATCCATCGTTCTAAGAAAGAGAAGGAGGGGAATTCCCTGGCTGTCCAATGGTTGGGACTCCGCGCTTTCACTGCCAAGGGCCTGGATTCAGTCCCTATTCAGGGAACTAAGATTCCACAAGCCACATGGCCTAAATGAATAAATACCCAATGTGAAAAAAAGAAAGGAAGGAAGGAAGGAAGGAAGGAAGGAAGGAAGGAAGGAAGGAAGGAAGGAAGGAAGGAAGGAAGGGAGGGAGGAAGGAAGGAAGAAGAAAGAAAAAAGAGAGAGAGAAAGAAAGGAAAGGAAAGAAACGGAAGCTTTATTCCAGCAGACTTGAGGATTATAGCCCAGGAGACTGTTTCAGAAAGCTCTGAGGACTGTTCTGCCCATCAGCAGTCAAAACACAGTTATATAATTTTTAGAGACAAAGTGTTATACATCAAAGTAACATATTGACAGTTTACATAGTCCAGCAAGGTGAGTAGTGGGTTATTGTGACCCCTTACAGGATTGAGAAAGGAAGCTTATCTCCTAAGGAGTTAGCTTTCTGGGATGAGGAGGAAATCCCTTTACTTTTCTTTTCTTTCTTTCTCTTTCTTTCTTTCTTTTTTTTCTTTTTTGGCAACTAGGCATTCCTGTGTCTCCTAAGGGGATCTAGTTAATGTATTATATAAGACAGATGCACAATGCACACTAAAGGGGAGGGGGTAGTGGCTCAAGAGGGCAGAGAGAGAATTTTACGTTTAAAAATTTTCTTGTCCTGCCTTAAAAATAATTTTATTTCATCAGATAGGAAGATAAAGGTAAAACAGGCTTTGCATTTTATTATGTCTGTGAAGCATTTTAGCACAATGAGGTAGAAGCTGAAAATCTCCTACCATAATGACCATCATTTGTCGGGCCCTTCCCAGGCATCAGACCCTTATACTCAAACAAGTCTGCAAGGTAATTATTTCTTAGATAGAGAAATTAAGATTCATAGAGATTAAGTGACTTGCCCAAGATCATTAAGCCAGTAAGTGATATAGATAGAATTTGAACCGAGATGTCTCTGACCCCAAAGCCCTTGAGTTTTCCACCAAACCATGCTGATCAAATAGTCATTGTCATGTATTGCTTTTTGCAATTTGAATTTGTTGTGGGGAAGGGAATGGAAGTTATAAACGTAGGGTGATATCCCAGAATTTCTCATCACTTCTGTGATTTACCATACCCCATCCAACTCACATTGGATTTTTCTATCGGTTGGATGTGCTTGAGATATTTTCAGCCTTAGGAAGTCTTGAGGGCAAGTGCCCCGTCCCCACGGAGGGAGGTCTTCATCTGGGCCCTGAAGGACTGAGGGATTTGTCCTTCAGTCTGGCCATTATTTGGTGGAATGCTTAAAGTGTTGCCCTTTTTTTGCCCATTCTAACAAGATTTTCTTGAAGAGAGGCAGCAGGCCTTAAGTAAGTTTCCTTCTCTGTCATCTTCTGACTGCAGAGGAGACAAAACTAATCACTGTTAACATCTGTTTTCCCCAGACCCTGAGGATCCTGTCCCCCTGTTCATAGGTAAAATTGGAGTGAAGCAGTGTCCTGCTCAGTTGGAGGAAACACCATGTTGAAGTGGCATCCTCCCCTCTGAACGAATTTAGAGCCCTGTAATCGCTCTCTGGGCTCTTCTAACTGAGGTCCACATGGTTCCTCCAGAGGATGACTACTCACTGTTAGATGTTGCACGTTTTGTTTATTTTTTCACTGCATGTTTATTGAACACCTACTATCTGCCAGATTCTATTCTAGGTGGCAAGAATACTGGTGTGACTAAGTTGGGAAGGCCTCTGTCTTCATGAAATTTACATTTTGGTAAAAGAAACAGAAAACAGTATAACTAAACCAAGAAGTAAAAAGGTAGTTTAAATTTGTGATAAGTGCCAGGGATTAAAAAAAGAATAAGGTAATTAATAAAGAGTAACAGAGGTCTCAGGAGGAGCTACTTTAGAAAGTGTACTCAGGAAAAGCCTTCTCAAGGAGGTGATATTAGAGCAGAGACCTGGAGGCTGAAGAGGATGCAGCCTTAACAGAGTCAGTAAAAGAGCATCCCAGGCAGAGGGAACAGAACGTGCAAAGTCCCCAAGGTAAGTGAGAGACTGGGCCATTCAAGGAAAGGTGGTTGCAGCATAGTGAGTGAAAGAGAATGGACCATATGAACTTAAGAGGAAGACAGGGACTAGATCATAAAGGCTTTTGTACATGATGATTAGGAGTTTGAATTTTATTTTACATGAAATAGGAAAATAATAGATGATTTAAGCAGAGCATTGATGTGATTAGATTTAAATGTTTAAAATTCACTCTGGTGATGTAGAAAACAGATTAAACATGGGAGGGGTGGAAGAAGGGAGATCAGATAGGATAGCTTGGCAGTAGCCCAGGAAAAGTTGATGGTGCCTTGGAGTAGGGGATGGCAGTAGAGATGGAAAGAAGAGGGTGGATTTGGGATATATTTTTCAGGTAGAACTGACAAGACTTGGCTCTGGACTGGAAGTAAGGGATGAGGAAAGGAGAAAAGTCCAAAATGACTCTCAGATTTTAGGTTTAAGCAACTTGTTGGAAGGTGATGTTTTTTATTATTATAGGAAAGAACCGAAGAAAAACAAATGGAGGAGGTGGGAAATTTTGGAGCACATTAAGATGCTTATCAGACTGGCAATGAGTAGACTTGTCAGTTCCAACTGGATTCATGATTCTGGGGTTCAGAGAAAATGTTTGGGCTAAAGGTACACATTTGGAAGTCATCAGCAGAAAGCGGGTCAAAATCATAAAATGGAAAGGGAGAGCATATCAAGAAAATGTAGGCAACGAAGGGAAGAAGACCCAGAACTGGTCTCGGACACAACCTCGTTTAGAGGTTGGATAGAAGAGAAAAAAGCCAGTCTTAACAATACATTAAGCAAGATGGATGCACTTGGAATAATCAGAAAACCATTTTATTCTTTTTCTCCACTACCTGTTCAAACCACCCCCTTGGTGGAACTACTGCTCCTTGAATAAAATCAAGGAAAATTTTGTGACTTTTTGAGACATTCTTAAGTAATAGAAAGCCATCCAGTCACCTGTGGTCAGACACACACACAGAGTCTAATTTCAGTAAGTAATGTGAATGGTCCAAAGTAATAACCAAAACTTCCGAATTCACTAGGAGTTGAAATTACTCCTCTAGCTTAGGCAGGGTCCAACCTGGCTGTCTTTAGTAGGAGAGGAGGGTATAGATGGCTCTTTATTTCTCCCCCCTCTAAAATGTGCAGTCCCCTTCCCCCTCACTAGGCTGCTCCTGGTTCCTCCAGGGGTGAAGCAGAGTGGGGAGGGAGAAAAGGTAGAAAGGCAGGAAAGATCTTACTTGAGTAGTCTAGTTATGAACTAAACAAAGCTACCTGGACTTGGCAAGTATTTAGAGCTGATTCTTTTTCCCTTGGGACTATCTATATCTATCTATATCTATATCTATATCTATATCTATATCTATAGATAGATTTTTTTTCAGAGAATCCATCATCTCAGGAAATCTTGCAATGGCAGTCCCCTTGCTGGAGGTAAATGCATCTCCTAGGGCTGGTCACTTAAAATTCTTCCCTCACCACCTCAGAATTCAATAGTGTAGCTCCAGTGTTTGTTTATTTGTTTTTCTCCAAGGAGCCCTCTTGGGCAGAATCTGAGAAAATCCATGCCTGCTCTCTACATGTGTACTCCGTCAGGTCCATGGGAAGCACTCAAGCCTCATTTGCTCCAAATTCTGGGAGAACAGCTATCCCCAGCACAGCATCTCTTTGCCATCAGAGGAGCCGACAGCCACAGTCAGATTCCAGCCCTCTGTGCCCCACCCTCCAAGTTCTCCCCAGTAAAGCCCCTTTCACTAAGCTGTTACGGAAGAGCAAGTACTCTCCCTGCTTCCCTACTGTGGAGGAAAACTTACGTTGCAGATCTCTCAAGTAATTTTCCCTCCAATTTCCTATGCACTATGGTATCTTCAACCTTTTTCATAAACTGGAGGAATTTAATCAACTAAGGGACATAAAACCCACTCTCGGTTGGTCCTTTGCAAGTCTTGGCTAATTATCTCCTTGAACCATTTTCTAAGATTGTGTAGGGAAGACAAAGCTAAAGACAAAATAGGATGAGTCCTATTTTTCAATCCTGAGAAAACTGAGAAAGAGCAACCAAAGGGAAAAAAAGTAAAACCAGGAGAATATGATACAACAGAAGCAGAAGTGTGCCCAAGTAGTCACATGTTGCTAAAAGGAGGAAAAGATGAAGACAAAACATGCTCACTGAATTGGGTGCCTTGTGCTGCTCCATTTCAGTGTAGTGTTAGGGACAAAAGTTAAGTTGACATGTTAGGTACTTCCCCAGAACATGTTCTCCCCTTCTTCCTTGCAAATAAAACCCTTCTGGCCAGCTCCACTACAAATCTGATCAGTCCAAGCCAACCACTACAATCTACTTTCCTCTGGCAATGATTCCTTAGTGATGTGCTTATGATACAATTCCGGCCGAGATGTGAGGGGAAGTCTGTTGGAAGATTTCTCAGAGGTCTCTTTTTTCTTAAGAAGAGCCACAAAGAGAAGACAGCTCCTCTCTTACATTGGCAATTATCATTTGTACATTGACATTTAGTTCTGTTGAAACCACCTTGGTAAAAGCCTGAGGATAAAGCCAATGTCAAAGAGGAGGACAGAGCCAAGATAATTGCCACAAAGCAGAGCCAGAGCCCATACCTGGAGCCCACTCTACCTATGGGGTTCTTGTTATTTAAACTCATAAATCTCCATTTTCTTTTACACAGTTGATTCAGAGTTTTCTGATATTTAATGCCAAAAGAATCCTGAAGATAAAGAGTAAGCTTAAGGGAGGTGAAGCATTGGAGGCAGAGTGTAGATAACTCTTTTGAGATGTTTTTCTGGGAAGAGAGGCAGAGAAATGGTCTGACAGCTGGAGGTGGATGAAGAATCTCGTGAAGGCTTTTTTTAAAGATGGGAGACGTAATAGCCAGTTTGTGTGTGTGTGACACCCACTGATGGGAATGATCCAGTAGAAAGGGGATAAGGCAGAGCTGCAAGCACAAGCATCTTCTTGCCACCTCACTTAAAGTGCATAGTCTCTCCTGGAGTCTCCCTCACTTGTCTTGTTGATGCCCCCACATAAAAGGGCCACCAGTTCTCACAGTATTGTTTCCATTGTCAGACTACGACTGCTTGCCTACTTCCTCCCTAGGGGGTCTGTTAGTGGAATCCCTCCAGCCATCTTTGAGCTTTTTCTTTGTCTGGAGTAAAAGCAACAGATGATCTCTGCAGGGCTGTTCTCTCTAGGACAACCTCTGCTCAAGAGAGGCTGGCAGGAGTCCAGCTTTTTTATTTTCATGTGATTCTTCCCAAGGAGATCCCAATATTACAAAATTTTACTTTCCCTCACTAAGAAACACAGGCTACTCAAGAGCCCAGCTTGCAAATTGCTTATCCTCCAACTTGAGCCTGCCCCTAAGCCCCATGTTACCCAGGGCTGCAGACAGCTCAGCTTAATGAAGTTTGTTGTTACTTAATCCCTTCCCTTCACAACATTTTGCTTTCCAATTACAGTTGACAAAAGGGCACGCACTCATGCCTGTTGCAGTATATAACCCCTCTCCTCCAAGGTGGAAAGCCTGGTCTTCAGGTCAGCAGCACTCTCCCCTTCCTAGCCTACTGAACTCACATGCAAATGAACTTAGCGTACAGGGTCTTTCCCCAGGAGAACAGAAAAATTCAGTCCCAGCTGGCACTTGAGCTATATCTGAGTACATACTGAACAACAGTGATCCAAAAGGGCACTGCTGTAAAGCACTTCCAGTAAAAATATAAAAACAATGCAAAGGACCAAGTCAAGAACGATGTTGATTTGCCTTTCTATTGCTTCCTCTCCAGAGTAATGATTTGTTCCACTTTTCACTTCCCCTACTCATTTAGCAGTAAAACAAGATATGTAGCCTAAAATGTTTAACATCCTTGCTGTGAGGTACGATTCTCTACAGTCATATAGAAACACCTGGTAAAAGCCAGACAACTGAGTTTCGTTTCCTTATAAAATTGTAACAATTCATTAACCAAAACATTACAATTGACCAAAATATTTTAAATATCTAAAACCAGCTCCCTTTGTTGATTAAATTCAAATTGATTTACTAGTTTTTGTTTTACCACATTTTCTTACTAATGTAATTTTGGCTAAAATATAGACTGTGTTTAAGTAAAGAGCAACAAACCAGCCAAATACTCACTTTCTAAAATCTTCACACTTACTTTTAATCACTGGGAATAATATTTCCCACTTAGAAAAATAATTTAAACTAAGTCCCACTAGAAATTTTTAATGATATTGACTAAAGCATTTTAATACTAAATTAATTTACTTTCTGGGTTTGTTATATTAAAATCTGCACCTGTGCATATTTTAAGATTTAGCTGCCTCATATCCGTTTTTAGAATAGGGCAGTTATTAATTAATTAAATATTTTGTGTTGATCTTTCTCTAGATGATGAGTCCTTGCAATCAAAATCAACATTACATGGTTGTAGGAGACTCCTTTTGGGATTCTCCTCTGAGAAATGCCCTTTCTCATGGGGGTAATTTCCATAGACCTGTTCTTGTTGATTTCACTTCCTTGGCCACATTTGATTGGTCCAGAGATAGACACCCGGCCAAGCTGGGCCAATCAGATTTGGAATTGTATCTAGCCATTCTAGTCAGGATCCCCATTAAGAGGATCAATGGGTCACTAAGCAGATAAAAAAAGCAAAGGGTAGAAATGAATGAAGCATAGCTCAGAGAGGCAGAAATAAAAGACCATGGAGCATCAAAAAGAGAGGTAAAGAGGGATAAACAGCTTGGTTTCTGATGGCTTTCCAGCACCTAACCTGGTACCTCAGAGGCTCTCTTTCATTTAGTTCTCTGAAATACCTCTGTAGACTTGTGTCTTTATTTAGTTTATGCAAGTTTGAGTGAGTTTCTGGAACTTTGAATTGTCTTCTCTAAAACAACAATGAAGCGCTCGGGGCCTACTAAAGCATAGAGAACAACTAGCAACAAGAATAACGCTAAATTTCAACATGCTTTCTCGAGTTCCTGGGTCTGATCTTTGTTTCTTTGATATGTTAAGCACTTATATAGAGCAAATAATGCTTTCAAAGTATTTCTGACCGCAACACACAGAGTGACATCATCAAAATGGTGAAATAAGAGTTTTCTACTATCTTTCCTCCAAAGGTCACTGATTCCAACAATCACCCATGGACAAGAGTTCATTTGTGGAATTCCAGGAGTCCAACGGAAAAGTTACAGCACACAGTTGGAGGGAGAAAAATCTGATATTGGACACATTGATGAGAGTAAGATGAAACCATTTGACTTTACCTGTGTCACTCCTCCCCCAAGGAGCACAACTCAATGCCAATAGAGACCTACTCAGCCCATGATTTCTACCACAGGAGAACGTGAGAGTGTGTGAGTTAAGTACCTAGCTTCCCCAGCTGTGTGAGATGCTACCAAAGAGACCCACTTCTTTCTCACCCCATCTAGAATATTGAGGGGTGCTGCTTGACTTGGAGGCAGAAAGTGGCTGGTAGGCCAACAAATGGGGCTCGTGGAGGGTATCAAAGGGACAGAGGTCCTATTAACTGTGTCATGGACTCCATCAGGAAGCCTTTCCATGAGCTATCAGGAATACCTCACCTGCAGATCCCCAAATGGGCCACAAGAACCCCCAGTGCTCCACATGCCTCACTCACACACACCCCACCATTTGGTGGGCTCCCTGTGTGCACCCTGGAGAGCAGAGAGAGTGAGCCTTTGTAGACAGCTAGTGAGCACACACAGAAAGCTGGCCGAGCACTTCAGGATTGGGAGAAAGCAAACAAACTTGTGCATTAAGCACCACCCTAGCCTGGTTTTGCATACAATCTTAAGAGATACCCCCACCAAGAGAGAACAAGAAATGTGGAGTAGAGATATCCATAGAAAAGGTCTGAGAAAGTGTCAGAATCCCTAAAAGGACTAGCAGAAGCTATTTCTATTCCTTTCCCAAGCCAGTCAGCAAGGATTGAAGGAGGTGACTGCTTCTTCAAATGCAAGGATAGCAATGCAAGACTTAAAGAAACATGAAAAATCAGGGAAACATGACACTATCAAAGTAATACAATAATTTTCCAGTATCTGACCCCAAAGAATTGGAGAACTGTGATTTGCCCAATAAAGAATTCAAAATAGTTGTTTTAAGGAAGTTCAATGAACTACAAGGAAACAGAGAAACACAATTCGACAATGTCAGGAAAACAATACATGAACAAAATGGGAAGTTTAACAGAGAGATAGGAATCATAAAAAAGAACCAAGTAGATTTTTTGATGATGGCCATTCTAGAAACAATAAATGTTGGAGAAAGTATGGAGAAAAGGGAATCCTCCTGCACTGTTGGTGGGAATGTAAATTGATACAGCCACTATGGAGAACAGTATGGAGGTTCCTTAAAAAACTAAAAATAGAACTACTATATGACCCAACAATCCCACTAGTGGACATATACCCTGAGAAAACCATAATTCAAAAAGATACATGTACCACAATGTTCATTGCAACACTATTTACAATAGCCAGGACATGGAAGCAACCTAAATGTCCATCAACCGATGAATGGATAAAGAAGATGTTGCACATATATACAATGGAATATTACTCAGCCATAAAAAGGAACAAAATTGAGTTATTTGTAGTGACATGTAGTGACATGGATGGACTTAGAGTCTGTCATACAGAGTGAAGTAAATCAGAGAGAGAAAAACAAATACCATATGCTAATGCATATATATGGAATCTACAAAAATGGTATTGATGAACCTAGTGGCAGGGCAGGAGTACAGATGCAGACATAGAGAATGGACTTGAGGACACAGGGGGAAGGGAAAGCTGGGACATAGTGAGAGAGTAGTACTGACATATATATACTACCAAATGTCAAATAGATAGCTAGTGGGAAGCTGCTACAGAGGACAGGGAGATCAGCTCGATGCTTTGTGAAGACCTAAAGGGGTGGGATAGGGAGGGTGGGAGGGAGGGGATATGGGGATATATGTATACATATAGCTGACTCACTTTGTTGTACAGCAGAAACTAACACAATACTGTAAAGCAATTATACTCCAATAAAGATGAAAACATTAAAAAAAAAAAAAAGAACGAAGTAGAAATTCTAGAGATGAAGAATGCAATGAATGAAATGAAAAACACAATAGACAGCATCAACAGCAGATTGGATCAAGCAGAAAAAATCTTTGAAGTAGAAGATAGGTCATTTGAAATTATCCAGAGGAGAATAAGGGAAAAATTAATGAAAAAGAGTGAAGAAAGTTTAGGTGCCCTATGGAACACCATTAAGATAATATTCTAGGCACTATTAGAGTCACAGAAGGAGAAGAGAAGGAGAAAGGAGGGGGAAAGCTTATTTAAATAAATAATGACTGAAAACCTACTAAATCTGAGGAGAGATTTAGACTTCCAAGTTCATGAAAGTCACAGGTCCCCAAAATAGTTCAATTCAAAAAGATCTTATCCAAGATATAATAAAACATTCTAAATCTAAAGATAAAAAAAAAGATTTTTAAAAGCAGCAAGAGAAAAAAGATCCTCACATACAAGGGAACTCCCATAGGACTATCAGCGGATTTCTCAGCAAAATCCTTGAGGCAAGGAGAGAGTGAGATGATATATTCAAAGTGCTGCAAGAAAAAAACTGCCAACCAATACTTTACCTATCAAAGTTGTCTTTCAGAAATAAAGAAGAGAAAAAGACTCCCAGACAAGTAAAAGCTGAGAGTTCATCACCACTAGAACTGTCTTACAAGAAATGCTCAAAGGAATTCTTCAAGTTGAAATGAAAGGATGCTATTAGTAACATGAAAATATACAACATGTAGGTAAAGGTAAGTATATTGTCAAATCCAGAATACTCTAATATTCGAATATGGTGCTGTGTTAATCACTTAACTCTAATATACAGTTAAAGGGCAAAAGTACTAAAAATAACCATATGTATAATAATTTGTTAATGGATACACAATATAAAAAGATGTAAGTTGTGATATCAAAAAATAAAATGTGGGGGAAGAGTAAAAGGGTAGAGTTTTTATATATGATCGAAGTAAGGTTGTTATCAGCTTAAAATGGACTGTTATAGCTATAGAACATTTTTTGTAAGCCTTGTGGTAACCACAAATCAAAAACCTACAGTAGGTACACAAAATAGAAAGAGAAGGGAATCAAAGCACACCATTGTGAAAAATCATCAATTCACAAAGGAAGACAGCAAGAGAGGAAAAAAGGAACATGGGAACAAAACAGCCAGAAAGCAAGCAACATTTCATACGGCTATAGCTGCCATAGATAGTGATTCCTCTGATGGATCTGGGCAAACTGAAAACCACCTGGAAAGGATTCTCCATTCTATGTGCCACTAAGAACATTCATGGTTCATGGGAAGAGGTCAAAATATCTATGTTGACAGGAGTTGAGAAGAAGTTGATTCCAGCCCTCATGGATGACTTTGAGGGGTTCAAGACTTCAGTGGAGGAAATAACTGCAGTGGTGGAAATAGCAAGAGAACCAGAATTAGAATTGGAGCCTGAAGATGTAAGTAACTGAATTGCTGCAATCTTATGATAAAACTTTTCACTATTTTTTCTCTGTGCCTCATTTTAAATTTGAATTTGAATTGCTATGGCTTCAGGTTCACTGACTTTTTTCCTTCTGTCATATCTGCTGTTAATCTCATCTACTATTTTTTCATTTTACATATTGTATTTTTCATCTTTAGAAGTTCCATTTGGATCCATTTTTCATCTTCCATTTCTATCTCAGGTGTTCCTTTACCTTCTTAACCATATAGAATGTATTTATAAAAGGTGCTTTAACATTTTTGTCTTCTCATTCCATCATCTCTGTCATTTCTGGGTCTGTTTCTATTGGTTGACTTTTCTCTTGCTTATGGATCATATTTTCCCACTTCTTTGCATACCTGGTAATTTGTTTTATTGGATACCTGACACTGTGAACTTTATACTTGGGTGCCAGGTTTTGTTGAATTTCCTCAATTAGTGTTGGATTTTGTTCTGGTGTACAGTTAAGCTACCTAGAATCAGGTTGTTCTTTTCAAAGCTTTCTTTGAAGCCAGAGAAGCCTTTAATTTAGTCTAGGGCTAATTTAGTCTCACTACTAAGGAAGTAGCCTTCTGACATCTCTAGTTGATGCCTTGGAAATTATGAGATCTTTCTACCCTGGCTGCTGGAGCATAAACTATTCCCAGCTCTGTGTGGACTCCAGGCCTTGTTCAACTTACCACTTTGTTATGATCCTTTCCACAGCCTCAGTAGTTTTTTCTCACACATGTGCAGGTCACTCAGCCAAAGACTTAAGGAAGAGTTTTTTTTTTTTTAAATATACAGAGCTTTTCCTTTGTGCATTTCCCGCCTCTCCTATACTCTGCCCCATGAGTTCTAGCTACATTAACCTCTCTGAACTCCAGCTTATGTTTCTGGCTCAGAGAGTTCCTTCTCTCTGCACTGAGTCCATTTAGGATGTACACTGAGTCAATTGTAAAACTCACCTCCTTTGTTTTCCTTTGCTCAGAGATCTATTCTATCTGCTGTTCAAATTCCAAAAACTGTTGTTATATATTTTGTCCAGTGTTCTAGCTGTTAAAGGCTGGAGGGTAAATCCAATTCCTAATATTCAATCACGTCTGGAAGCAAAGTCAGCTCACAGAAATTAGACAGGAATCACCCCCTTTCTATTTAAAATACCACTGGGGACTTCCTAGGTGGCACAGTGGTTAAGAATCCACCTGCCAATGCAGGCGACACAGGTTCCATCCCTGCCCCAGGAAGATACCACACGCTGTGGAGCAACTAAGCCCGTGCGCCACAACTACTGAGTCTGTGAGTCACAACTATTGAGCCCATGTGCCACAACTACTGAAGCCCATGTGCCTAGAGCCTGTGCTCCACAACAAGAGAAGCCACCACAGTGAGGAGCCCGCACACCACAGTGAAGAGCAGCCCGCAGCTTGCTGCAACTAGAAAAAGCCTGTGCACAGCAACAAAGACCGAACGCAGTCAATAAATAAATAAATAAATAAATTTATATTAAAAAAACATTAATAATTATGGCAAATATTATTAGTCACGACAAAAGAAAAAAGAAAAAAAATCAAGTTAACACTATTATGTATTTAGCAAATACAGACATACTACCCATATTGTGCCAAGACTATTTCTGGTCATGCAAGTCTTAATGCAGTTCTTTGAGGATTGTGATAGAAGAGTAAAATGTTCCAGTCCTCAACATACAGGAGATCTTAGGGAACCTATGTATAGAAACCAGTGAGTTGATGGCCCACACTTCTCTGCCTATTATAATCAACACTTAGTTATGAAGTTACAATCATGCTGCCCTCCTATTCTTCATTTTATTACCACTAAAGATCCTATACATCATGTTTTTCTTATTTTTAAATGCATACTGTTCCTGCATGTTCACTATACAAAAAATCAGAACATACAGATAAATTAAAATGAAAGGAACATTCACCCAAAGTTTAGATATAGACTACAGGGGACAACAATTAAAATGCCATGTTTTAAAAAACTAAAACTCCTTGGCAAAATTTAATAAAACAAAACTACCAAGAGTATGAATGACCATTTAAATAAATGTAATCATAATTAAGAAATGTGTTTGATATGGAGCTAAAATCAGGAAAAAAATGACAAATGAAATTGAATCAAGAACAAAGAACCCAGAAATAGTTTCAAAATATCAGACCTGAAGCACTTACTATACAAAATAAGTAACACATATGAAACATTTAATAAATATTGGCAATGAATTAATATTGTCTTTAACACCTCCTGTTCACTATTTTAAGCTGTAGATGTATTAAAGAACTATTTTAAAATTTTTATTTTAGTGTATGATAGATAAGTTTAAGATTATTAAAGAAAAATAAAATGCATTTCCATTATAAGAGATATATTTTATACAGAGATACATACAAAAACCTCAGTGCAATGAAATGGAATAGGACCCAACCACAAATAATGCAGACTGGGGAAAAATATACAAGGTAAGTGTGACTGAAAAAGCTCATAAAATTCTGAAAATTTGAACTTTACATAAAAGAGCAGGTCTCAGCACCCACCACAAATGTAATTATTTTTAAAGTATCATTACTGCCCAGACTTTAGAAATAAATACACCTAGACATTACATTCACATTTCAAATTGGTCCAATTTTTCTCAGCACCAACTGTCAGGCAACAAAGCTCTTTATACCTTCGACCTAATCATTTAACTTCTGGAAATACAGCACCAAAGAAATTTGCATTCTGGGCAAAAGCTTTTATGCTAGTACTGTTTTAAATAGTTTAGACAAACAAACCTTAGAAAACTTAGAAACTGCAAAATCTATAGCTACAGAAAATATTTAATCAAACTAAGATACTTCAGTTTGATGCAATACTATACAAAACAATATGAACAATTGTAACCACCTATTGAGCGCTTGTTATGTGTCAAGTACTGTGCTGGGTGTTTAAATATCCTATTTTGTATTTTCACTTAACTGTCTAATAGTCTGTATCTTAGGTACATATTTACAGATGTAGAAATTAAGGCTCAGAGAGGTTATGTAAGGGCTCTGCAACTAATAATAGCAGACAGAGGACTTCCCTGGTGATGCAGTGGTTAAGAATCCGTCTGCCAATGCAGGGGACACAGGTTCGATCCCTGGTCGAGGAAGATCCCACATGCGGTGGAGCAACTAAGCCTGTGTGCTACAAATACTGAGACCATGCACCACAACTACTGAAGCCCGCACCCCTAGAGCCTGTGCTCCGCAAAAAGAGAAACCACTGCAATAAGAAGCCCGTGCACCAAAATGAAGACTAGCCTCTGCTAGCCACAACTAGAGAAAGCCTGCGTGCTGCAACAAAGACCCAACACAGCCAATAAATAAACAAATAAACAAACAAGCAAAACTTTTAAAAATTTTAATTAATAGCAGACAGACAAATCAGGTCTGTTTGACTCCAATACCTTTCAAAAACTCTTTGCTCTTATCATGGAGTTGCAGGATCCAAATAGGACAAACCCCAAAGCTTGTAGAAAACGTCAGAAGACATAAACCTTTGAGACCAAAAGGATGCAGTATTCAAAATAAAATTCTCTATTACTGGCCACCTACAGAGATCTTCCCAGAAAGACTTGTAATTGTGATTGCTACACAAGTTTTCAACACTGTACTCTTTGATTAAGTACCCAAATATGTGTTTTTGTTGATGTAATACCATTTTCAATCAAAAGCTTCATGCACACTTCTTGGCCCTGTTTCCAAACCCTTTCTCTGTATTTTCTCTGCCTCCTTGACACCCTTGTCACAAACTGTCCCTCTCATTCAATCAATTCCTGCCAGTAGCCCCCCTCCCCACCTCCTCGCATCACATCTACCCATCCCCCATGCCTCTCCACCAAAGGAGCAGATCCCTCTGCTGCAGGAGGGACCAAGCACATCTTTCAAGAGTTGGGAAAGAGAATTTAAAACTGATGTAACAGGTGGTCCTGAAAGCTCACTCCTGAGAACTGAGCAGGGCAGAAAAACACTGAAGGGAGTGGATCCGGCAACTCCAGGAGACCACTATGACCACCGCCCCCTTCCCCAGAGGAAGGGACTGAAGTCCAAGGGAACAGCCGCACCACGAGTGACCAGTGGGATGTTTTAAATTTTTTTCTATGTGAGATATAATAAATATGTAGTTTCAATGGTTTTATTTCACAAATTCTGAGATAAATATAGAAAGACTTGCTGATGAATGTAATTGCTTTATCAGTTCCTGTGAATGGACCCTTTGATATGTGGAAGGCATGAATTTAAAACGTAACTGATCAGGGAGGAACTGCAGATTTTTAAATGATTTGAGAATCATCAGGAAAACCTTCAGATACATATTGATAATGAAAGAGGAGAGAAAGAACCTACCTGCATTTACCTAGGACTGTCCAGAGGAGCGAGACAAGACTTAGTGAATTCAAATCCCTAAAAACGTGTACCATATAGTGGAGGAGAAATTCTCCATGCTCTGTTATAGCCTAGCTGATGCAATGGGTGCGTGGACGCTTGTGTACACACACACACACACACACACACACACACACACTCTGGGCTGAACTCAAGAGGTACAAACAGGAAATGGCTTTATTTGTCTCCTAACACTTCCTTTAACATGCCTCACCAGATCTCTTTTTTTAGCTCCTGGAGAGAACCTCAGGAAGATCTTAAAGTTTCTCAGGCTCTTGTGGTTATAGGCATAGCCTCAGTTGGGGACCTTTAAAAAGTCCAGTCCACAGTAAGCAAAAAAACTCACATCCAATCCAATACTTCTCTCTACCCCACCCCCTACCTGCGCCCCCTGCCCCAGGCTTGACCAGTGGTTCAGAAATCAACATTGGGTAAGAAGGCACGTGTGGTCTGCAATTTCACTCTCTTGTTCCACCTCATCTACCTCATCTTCTGGCTCTTTCAGGATCTGGTTAGGGGGAAGGGAAAGGAAAGGTCTCTCTTGACTAACTGAGTTGGCCAAGGTTCACATACGAGGTCTTTAGAGGGGAGGCATCAGTGGGATCTTCAGGGGCCACCATGGTTCCCTGATGTGGGTGATGTCCTATACTCTCTGGCTGATCTACTGCAATCCACCTCTGCATCGCCTGACCTCTGGAGATAACCACCACTTCCTCAGACTGCTGGAGTCCTGGCAGATAGCCCTCTGGGACAGGAGTCCAGCAGGGCAACTGAAAGCCCACCGCCCACGTCAGTGTCCATTTGGCCAGGGAACTCACCATCCTTGCCCCACCAAACTGTTGCCCTCTCTCTAACCACACCATCATAGTCTTCTCCAGCCTGCCTCCTACTTTCAGAATTCTCCAGGTTGGAAGCAAACACCAGTACCTAAACTCACTCCCAGGGTCTGTATGTCAGGCTTCCTCAAACTCTCTTAGCCCCAAGCTCTGGTTCTGCAGAAGCACAGGGGCTGTAATTCCTTGTCAGCCCATCACTTAACCACATCACTCCCTCCTAGGCAGACTCTGAAATGAGCCACCTTTGAAATCCTAGTCCCCTATGAGGCTGGAGGTGGGTGACAGAAGCTGATAGTCGCAGGACCAGCTCTGTCATCTTTTAGGAGGCCCTGAAGGTATGTCTAACAACATTCTTTAGAGAGGGGAGAGGTCCTTATCACTGGCTTTGAGAGTTTAGTCAAAATTCTGAACATCAGAAAAATCTCATTTCATACCCTTTTATATTAACAACAATTCAGTTCTATTTCTTGACATGGTTATTGGTTACTTGAGTGTGTTTACATTAAGAAAACTTCATTGAACTGTGTATTTATGCTTTGTGTATTTGTCTTTTTGTAGGTTATGCTTGCATAAAAGTTTACTTACAGGAAATGATCCTGAACCCATTGCATATTGGATTCTGTGCCAGGCATTTTACACATCTTATCTCATTTAATCAGGCTCACTACCATTTCGTAAGCATTTATTAGAGGTAATAAAATCAAAGCTGAGAACTGAAAGATGAGTAGGAGTCAGGCAGAAGGATAGGAAGAGTAGTAAAATGTTCTCGGCCAGAAGTTCTCAAAATGTGTTTCCAGACCAGCAGTATCAGCATCAATTGAGACCCTGTTAGAAATGCAAGTTCCCAGACCCTTCTCCAGTCCTACAGAATCAGAAATTCTAGGTGTTGGGCCCATCAGTATTTGTGATTCTAATACATTGTATAATTTTTTTAAGAACTTTTATTGAGATATAATTGACATACAATAAACTGCATATACTTAAAGTGTACAATTTGATTTTTTTCTTATTAGTAGTGTATATATGGTAATCCCAATCTCCCAATTCATCCCACCTCACCCCCCCACCCCGCTCTCCCCCCTTGGTGTCCATATGTTTGTTCTCTACATCTGTGTCTCTATTTCTGCCTTGCAAACTGGTTGATCTGTACCATTTTTTTAGATTCTGCATATATGTATTAATACACGATATTTTTCTCTTTCTGACTCACTTCGCTCTGTATGACAGTCTCTAGGTCCATCCATGTCTCTACAAATGTCCCAGTTTCATTCCTTTTTATGGCTGAGTAATATCCATTGTATATACGTACCACATCTTCTTTATCCATTCCTGTGTTGATGGACATTTAGGTTGCTTCCATGACCTGGCAATTGTAAATAGTGCTGCAATGAACACTGGAGTGCATGTGTCTTTTTAAATTATGGTTTTCTCTGGGTATATGCCCAGTAGTGGGGTTGCTGGGTCATATGGTAATTCCATTCTTAGTTTTTCAAGGAACCTCCATACTGTTCTCCATAGTGGCTGTATCCGTTTACATTCCCACCAACAGTGCAAGAGGGTTGCCTTTTCTCCACACCCTCTCCAGCATTTATTGTTTGTAGATTTTCTCATCGTATAATTTAAGAATCATTGATCTAAGCTGGGTAACAAAATGTACAAAAGCCTGGAGAGAATGTGGCTTCCTTCCCTTACAAATCATACCCCAGTTACAAGAACGATGATTCCAGTGCCTCACCTGAGATGGCAGCTCCAGGCCCAGCTGAGTCCATGCATAACAGAAAATAGAATAGGGAAAGGCTACCATCTGTTAAATACACCTATGCTTCACATAGTTTCTTTTATCTAATCCTCACTACATGCCTGTTATCATGCCCTTTTCACAGATTTGGAAATTGAGATTCAGAGACAGTAAGGAACTTTGCCTAACCTCACATAGCTAGTAAGTCCTAGAACTGGGATTTGAACCCAAAGATTTTTCTACAGCAGCCTACTGCTTCCAGGGAAAAGAGCTCCAAATTGAGAGATGAGTACAAGACGAGAACATGGGTTCAGCTCTTGAATGAATGGTACCAGATAGGGTGGAGAAAGGAAATCCAAGTCTCTCCCCATGTTCCCTCCTCTCAGACTCCCACTCCCCAGAGAGGAGATGACCAACGGGCAAGAAAAAGGAGGCCAAGCTCTTCTACTCAGGACTAAAATGGAAGTGAGGAACCCAAGCCCAGGGTTTCTCAGTTGAAAAACTCTTGTTAAAGCCTAATCAAAGCCTATGTTTCAGACAGAAGGCTTGTCGGAAATAAAGGATATAATTATCTGGAAAGCAACTTGATGATCTGTAGTAAGAGCCTGAAGCTTTCAGATGCTAACCTAATCATACCTATATACAAAATATAACAATGAGAATAGTTGTGATATATTATTAAGAAAAAGGTGGGATAAGTGTGATTCCAATCATGTTTAAAATGCCATATAAAAACACTAGAAGGGAACACATCGAAATGTTAAAATAGTTTTCCTCACAAAAGAGCTTAAATTTAAGAGAACGATTTATGTACCAAGATGCTGTTTATAGTATTTTAACAGCAAACTAGAAGCAACCTAAATAGTGAACATAATGAAAAGGGATAGATTACATTTTGATCATGTGATAGAATATAAAGCAACCATCAGAAGTAACAGTTTAAAAAGGTATTTTTGTCAAGTCCTTGGCTCCTGCCTGCATTCACCTGCCCCCAGAGGCAGGGTCCAGATAGCCTTCCAAAATGATGGAGAGAGGCAGAGCCACAGAAGGCGAAAATCAGCCACCTCTTCTGGGGCTTCCTGGAAATGTTCAGTTACGGGGGAAGGTCCTAGCTTTCCTCTCTCAGGGAACTCATGCCACTGTGGATCCAGAGAACCCCAGACTAAATGTGGCTGAAGCAGATTTAAATGGAAAGCAATCTGTTTAAATCTCCTCTCTTGCTGGCTTCACCCCCAGCACCCTACACATCCTAGATGGTGAGTTTCCTGCAAGTAGAAATGTGACCAAGTGACCTCTGAATCCCTGAGGAGGAGAGTATCATCATTTTCACTGTCAATAGTGATTTTTATCCGGTGCTGCCCCTTGTTCTGCACCAGGGCAAACCAGGCATTGGATTCTCTATGCCCAGAATCAGCCAGCTGCCTCCCACGAAGTAATCTGACCCATCATCAGCTCTGTAGGTAGTTTTTGTTGTTGTTAAAATGTATTTATTTATTTATTTTATTGGGTCTTTTTTGCTGTGCGTGGGCTTTCTTTGGTTGCGGTGAGTGGGGGGCTACTCTTCGTTGTGGTGCATGGGCTCCTCATTGCCGTGGCTTCTCTTGTTGCAGAGCACGGGCTCTAGGCGCGTGGGCTTCAGTAGTTGCAGCACATGGGCTCAATAGTTGTGGCTCACGGGCTCTAAAGTGCAGGCTCAATAGTTGTGGCGCACGGCCTTAGTTGCTCCGTGGCATGTGGGATCTTCCTGGAGCAGGGATCGAACCCGTGTCCCCTGCATTGGCAGGCGGATTCTTAACCACTACGCCACCTAGGAAGCCCTATAGGTAGTTTTATTGGAACACACATACAGAGTATATTTGTGACCATGAGAATAGTCATGATATTTATTAAGGAAAAAATGTGGGTAAAAATTATATATACAGTGTGATTCCAGTTTTAAAATGCTTAATGAAAAGACTAGGAGGAAACATACCAAAATATTAAAATAGCTTCTCCCTCATCTAATACAACAATTCATTATAGTAATTATGCCTACTCCACAAGGTGCAGGAGCAGGGTGATAGCCTCTGAAGAGTGGAATTGTGGGTGGCTTATTCCATTTCTTTGCACTGCTTTCTATATTTTCTATAATTCCACCACTTGTTCTTATCCCAAGAGGTGGGAGGCTGAGTCCTGAAGGAAAAATCCAAAGATGATCCCTGATGCTCAAGTGAACCAATCCCCTCTGCCCAAAAGGCACAGCCTGCCATCTGTCATGGGCCTCTGTGGAAGTGAAGATGCAGGTGGGCACTGGGCTTCCCTGAGAGGTCTGGTTCCCTGAAGGCCTAGAAAGACCATCCTGTGGGTGCAGCTGTCTTTAAAAGGTAATTAATTGTAAAATTAAATTTAAATTTAAAAAACCTGAACCATCCTGATTAATTAAACTTAATCCAATTTCTTTTTTTAAAAACCTGATCAAAGGAGGGCTATGATCTCCCCTCAGGGAAATTTGGAAATTTCCTGGTGCTGTCTCCAGCCCTCCAGCCTCCATTTCTGCCTTATCCACTCCTCTGGTTCAGAATCTCTTTGTAAACCAGAGAACAAGCTTCCCTCTGATGGTTTACTGATCTGATACCTCTTTATACCCACAGTTCACCCAGATCCTGTCTGAGCCTGGTGGTGACCCAGCCCTTGGCTTCTGCTAAGCCCCTGACTTCCTGTTCCTCCCCTGCTGGCCACCCACCCAGCCAGCACCCTCATACCAGCTCTTGGCCTTGTCCTCAGCACACAGATAGACTCAACAGGTAGCGATGCAGAAGAGTCAGATTTTATTTCTGGTAGTGACATCAGCAGGAGTTTTTGTGGCTCCTGTCTAACAGCACAGAAACTAGCTCAGACAATTTGAATGCTCTCCATTTTTGCTCTTTCTCTTTGTCTGCACTTGCCACTGCCTTTCTTCCCTCTAAGCTTTGCTGTTACCGTTAAATGTTGTCTCAAATAGAAGTTCTCTGATTGTGAATAGAGTCAGACCCATCAGTTGAACCTTAAGTCCCCCATCTCCCAGTGGTTCTTTAATAAAGGTTGGGAACTTGTGAAGTAAACAGAGGGAAAGTTCTCCAGAAGCACTGCCCAGCCTCCTGCTCTGCAGGGCTTTATATGTTACTTCCCTCTAGGCTGCAAATTCACCTTACACTCCAGGGCAAATTTCATTCCTGGGAAATCTGAGGTGCCTAGACCAATAATTCAGGCTTCTGTATCCTCATCTTGCAGCCAGTTCCACTCTAAACCCACTAATGAGATGGGAATAGTTTGTAACCAAGCCCCTGTCTTAAAACCTCAGATGACCTTCACCCCCTTTTCTTGGGTTCCCAAGTCCAAGCCAGCTTGGTATCCCAGGGATATGAAGACAATTACCCTATAGAAGAACCATGGACTTCTCAGGTACTGTCTCAGGTGCTATTGTGAAGTGTTGTGAGCAGAGGTAAGAGGACCCCACCTGGGGTCTTGGCTTACCTCTGGCCTAAGGTAAATGGGATGGACCTTGGGTGGTAACCAAGGGGTGTCAGACAGACCTCAATGGAACAGGAGCCTTAGAAACTGATCCCAAGACCACCAGCTGCAGGGGCTCTGCCCTGCCTCCTGCTGGGCTCCTAGGGGGCTCCTAAATTAGGTTGGGTTTAGCCACAAAGGATATCTAGGACCACAGTTAGGAGGGATGGGGTCAAAGTCAGATCCCTTTCCCCTCTGTAATAGTTTCGGTTCCCCAGAGAAACAGAAGCAATGGGATTTATTATCAGGAATTGGCTCACACAATATTGGAGGCCGAGAAGCCCCAAGATCTGCAATTGGTAAGCTGGAGAGCAAGGAGGACCAATGAGTGGTATAGTTCCAGTCCAAGGGACCCAACGGCATGAGAAGACTGATATCTCAGCTCAAAGACATCGGGCAGAAAGAGAATTCTCTCTTACTCTGCCTTTTGTTCTATTCTGGTCTTAACTAATTGGGTGAAGCCCATTCACATTGAGAAGGGCAATTTGTTTTATTCAGTCTACAGATTCAAACGTTAATCTCATCCAGAAATACCCTAACAGACACACCCAGAAATAATGTTTCACCAAATGTCTGGGCACTCTATGGCCCAATCAAGTTGACACTTAAAATTAACCATCACACCCTCACTGGGCCTCAGTTTCCTTGAGTACATTGAGGAGATTGGTTCTGGTGATATTCAATTTTATTTCTGATTCTATGAATGGACCTAGCCCATTCTGTAATCAAACAGGATAATAATGTTACCTAAAAGGTATGTGTTGTGAGAAGTAAATTAGATACTACACTCTATAAAACAGTGAGATTATTATTCCTTATTGATATTATTAAAGTGCTCGGCAAAGTTTATGTGATTATTATTGCTATTAATTATCATAATTATCATGCCCTCTCCCTGGCTTTTAACCATTATATCCTATTAGTTAATGCTATTACTACTGTCAGTTACATCTTGTAGCCCTACAGTTCCCTCACGTCGTCGCTATGTTTTACCCACCATCATCTGAATCATTGCTAACCTTAGCACCTGTTCTAAGACGTAGGTTTCATTATTATTCAAGTATAGTGAGGCAAACACATGAGGAGGTGACTGCCTTTGTAAAGATAGTTCATTATTCAGAGTTCCCAAAGGCGGGGGGCACATCATGCCACACAGGGCCACAAGGGGAAGCACTCGTGTTGATCAGGGGACAGAGGAATCGAGGGGAAAACGTGGGCAAGAACCCTCATTACGGTTTTCACAGGAAGGGGTAGGTAAGGCAGGGTAAGCAGGTTTAAGATTGGCTAGTTGGAATAATTTCAGCAGACTCTGGGGGCGTTGGGGCTGTCCCTAGCTGCCAGGTACTTAGCCCAGGTGATTAGGACAGGGGAACAGTGGACCAAAGGTGAGAGTTCCGTGAGCACCCAATAAACCAGGTGGTCAGGGTATGATCTTGAGTTGGTTGGTCTGTGCTCCCAGGGGAGTTGTTTGTTATCTTTAGGAAGTTGCTAACCCAGAAGACAGAACCTTCTAGTGTCAGCAAAGTTCCAAAAAGTATCAAAATAAAAAGACTTAACCCATCCCAATTCTTAATACACATCCTGACTAGGTATTAATCCTTACTATCACAGTTAATTCAATTGAAACTGAGAGTTCACAGTTAAGAGAGGTCTTTCTTTCTCTAACCTTCATTTATTCACTCAACAAGCATCTATTAAGCACTTACTATGTACGGAGCACTATGTTAAGCCCTGGGATATAAACAGGAAAAACAGTCCTTTTCTTAAAGTGGGAGTAACAAAATAAAATGTTTAAATGTCTTTAATAAATGTTACAATAACAGAAAGTCTGGTGTTCCATAATAGGAGAGGCCCCAAACACAGCCAGAAAGGGACCAGATTCCACAATGCCCCCAAATCCCCACGCCCACACCTCCTCCAACTCCATAGAGTGAGGCTCAGGAACAGAGCCTGTGGCAAAAGAGCTGAATAAATTCTCCTGTCTTCTCCCAACAGCTGCTCCAATAAGCTCCCTGTGAATAAAACCTTTGAATAAAATTATTTTCCTTCTCCATTTCTGAGAACTAACCATAAGGAAATCATGCAGTAGAAGCAGAAATCTATATGCAGAAAGAGGTGCATTGCAGAGTTATCAAAATTCGGGGGAAAAATTGATGCAACAGAATTATCCAAAACCAATGGAGTAGTTGAACAAAGTAAGTACACCTACCAATGCACATTATTAAGCAAAA
Source organism: Hippopotamus amphibius kiboko (assembly GCF_030028045.1). Lineage (NCBI taxonomy): Eukaryota > Metazoa > Chordata > Mammalia > Artiodactyla > Hippopotamidae > Hippopotamus > Hippopotamus amphibius. The sequence goes on from NC_080191.1 coordinate 158,813,085, forward strand.
AGAACTGTATAATGTCTCAGAAGGAGCACAGACCCGAGTCAGATTTTCTACGCTCCAGCCTTTGGGCAAACTAGTTAACGTTCCTGAATCTCAGTTTTCCCATTTATGAAAGGGGGGCTAGCTAACAATAGTTGCAACCTCACAGTGTTGTTGTGGAGATTAAATAAGATGACGCAGATAAAGCACTTAATAAACACCTAGAATAGTGCTCAGTAAATGTTGGCCATTACTGTTCTCATTATTAGAGTCAATGAAAACAGTTAATTGGGTGGACCTAATACATCACAGAAAATATTTCTAATACAGTCTTAAATATATATATATGTGTGTATATATAATATAATATAATATAAATGTAATCATATTCTGAGCCTATGCGAAATGTATATGAAATGTTTAAATAGTTGTATTGATAGCATAATGGCATTATGAGTAATTTTTTTTTTTAATTTATTATTTATTTATTTATTTACTGGCTGTGTTGGGTCTTTGTTGCTGCACACGGGCTTTCTCTAGTTGCGGCGAGCAGGGGCTACTCTTCTTTGCAGTGCGCGGGGCTCCTCACTGCTGTGTCTTCTCTCATTGCAGAGCACGGGCTCTAGGCGCATGGGCTTCAGTAGTTGCAGCACGTGGGTGCAATAGTTGTGGCTCACGGGCTTAAAACACAGGCTCAATAGTTGTAGCGCACGGGCTTATTTGCTCCACAGCATGTGGGATCTTCCTGGAGCAGGGATCGAACCCGTGTCCCCTGCATTGGCAGGCTGATTCTTAACCACTGTACCACCTAGGAAGCCCTATGAGTAATATTTTAATGAAAGATTTACTTTAATCTTATTGCAAATTTCTCTTTAATAAAAAATGAAAGGGAGGGATATAAAAATAAAAGTAAAAACAAAAGTAAGGGAACACTGCAAGTAATTGTATGCTAAGAAATTCAAAAACCATTGATAAATTTGTCCTGAGATTCATGTCTGCAGAGTTGATGAGCCTAAATCACTTTCAGACTGGGGAGAGACATCTTTTTTTAGCATATAAAACTCTAACTCTTCTCAATATGTAGCAATAACATGCTGATATAAGCTAGTTCCAAGCTGCAGGTCAGTGTCATTGAGACTGCCAAGAGGCAAAAGATCAAGACAGATCAGAGAGAAGGAAATAGAAAGCCACCTATTAAATGGTGATATATGAGTTTATTTTGCATGTATAGTATTAATTCAAATACATAAAAATATGTGTAAGTAGCTATCAACACACTATAAATATAGGGTACAAAGAAATAAAAGATTGGAAATACATTGCTAACAGTAGCTCTCTTTGGGTTGGAAGATCATAGATGATATCCAATTTCTTCCTTATCCCTTCTAAAGTTTTCTACAGTTGCCATGTAATACTTTTAAATTTGGAGGAAGGGACCTTTAAAAACTATTTATTTCTTCTTTTTAAAGCAAGGGATTATTCATGCGCAAGGTAAGTGGGAGAGTACAAGCCAGTAATGTCACAAATTCCCTAGCACATGTGTTTGTTTACTCCCAAAAGTCCCTGAGTTGGGAGCTAAAAATAGAAAGAGCTGGGGGCTAAATTGGGGGGGGCAATAAGTCCCACAAGAAGGGCTGTGAGCAGGGCGAACTGAGGTGAAGCACAGGAGTGAGGTGACTTGGAGGGAAAGGTGGTTGACTAGGGTCCTCCCTTAGAAGTGGGGCTACGTAGGCAGGTGGTGCCGATCCAGGGATCCAGCTTGGAAGGGCTTTGTGGAGGGTGTTGCCTCAGGATAGGAGGATTGTTTTAATAATTCAGTAGACAAATAATTCAGTTTGATCCCAAAGGAAGCAGCTGTGTCCTCCCCAAATCCCGTTAGTCTGTCAAGGAGGCTTAGCACTCCCAGAGCTGGAACTTGATTTCTGGTCATTTGTGGCCTCTTCTTGCCGCCCAACTCCTTCCCAAAGAGTTCTATGTGCCCCCAGGAATTCCTGATTTGGGTGTTTGTTGAATCAAAAGAAATTTTCCACTGAAGTCCTTTCAATCAAAAAAATACACAAATTTCCTGTACTTCTGAAACTAGACAGGCCTTTAGAAATAGTTTAGCCAAACACCTTCATGGGTGCAAGGCACAGTGCTCCTTTGAGAGGTGAGGAAACTGGGACTCAAAGAGATTAGGTGATCTGTCCAGGGTGGCTGAATAAGTTATGGCAGCGCTCCCCAGGATCCCTCTCTTTTCTGTGTAATTTTTCCATCACCCATGTTGTTCTTTGTCAAACAGGAAGAACCTTCCTTTGCTAGGATTCGTCAATGCACCGTTATGTCCTGTCACAATAGTAATTATCATTATATTTTGACAAAATAATACTTACCATTGTGTCCTCACTGAATAATACTTAACCATTTATCGAGGCCTATGTGCTCTTTTCATAAGCAGTCATTTGATTCTTATAATAAGAAGGTATTATTAGGTTTCACACAAAAAAGCTGAGCATTAGAGCAGTTAAATAAACCATCCACTGTCACCCTGGCAGTGGTAGCAGAGTCAGGATCTGAACCCAGTCCATCTGAATCCAAAGTTATCTTTTTGATCCTCCACAAAGAAACACTGTTGGTTATATATGCACAATGGAATAGTATTCAGCCTTAAAAAAGAAGGAAATCTTGCTGTTTGCAGCAACATGGATGAACGTGAAGGACATTATGCTAAGTGAAATAAGCCAAACACAGAATAACGAATACTGCATGATATCACTTGTACGTGGAATCTAAAAACTGTTGCATCTAAAAAATCTATAAGCAGAGAACAGAATGGTGCTGATAGGGGCTTGGGGATGGGGGGGTGGGGGAAGATGGAAAGATGTGGGTCAAAGCATGTAAAGTTTCAGTTAAGGAAGATGAATAATTTCTAAAGATCTAATGTAGAACAATATGATTATAGTTACCAATAGTTTATTGTACACTTGAAATTTGCTAAAAGGGTAGATGTTAAGTGTTCTTATCACATGAAAAAGGAAAAGAAGCTGGGGAAGGAGTGGCAGGCACCATTCCAGCTGCAAAGTGGTAAGAAGCCCCTGAAAATGCCCAAGAAGCAGGCCAAGGGGATGGATACGGAAGATAAGGCATTCAAGCAGAAACAGAAAGAGGAGCAGAAGAAACTCAGGGAGTTAAAAGCAAAGGCCTCGGGGAAGGGCCCCCAGGTCATAAGCGGAATTAAGAAATCTGGCAAGAGTAATCTCTTCCTTGTGCCTGAGGCAGTGATGATCCTTAATTCCATTCCTGGTTAAACATTTGAATTCCCTGCCATAACAACTGCTGCCCCCTATAGCTAGATGAAGTGTAGTCTTAGAACCTTATTCTACATTTAAGAATAAACTTTTGTTTAAAAAAAGAAAGGAAAAAAAGAAACCGGTAACTATCTTAGGTGATAGGTTAATTAGCTTGACTGTGGTAATCATTTCACAATGTATATGTACATCAAATCATCAAACTGTACAAACTGTACTGTCAAATATAGCCCAGTAAAATTTTTAAAATAAAAAAATAAAAATATCTTGACTACACATACAAAAAATATTCTGTTGGGGCTGGTCTTTCAAGGAGCTGATTCTCCATTAAAGTAAATTCAGTATTCCTAAGTTCTCTCATTAGTGCAACTGTCTTTTCTTTGATTAAAATGGCAACATTTAAGCATCTTGACATTACATAAGAACTAAATTCTTAAATTGGATTCATTCTGAACACCTCCATAGAGTTATCAGGATAAGAATTTTTACCTTGGATTTGTTTTTATTTCATTTGAGTGTGCAAAGTATGATGATGATGTATTATTATAATACAATAGTGATTTGCACACTCAAGCCAAAAAAAAAAGGAACCCAGGGTAAAATTTTTATGAGAACCATAAAGGAGAAATTTTAGATACTCCTTTGTGTGTGTTTGTTTTATTTTCCATTAATATGGCAATCTTCAAAAGTTTAGCATTGTAAAACATCAACTCTGGCATTTAAAATAATAAATAAAAAGCAAGGTGTCCTCCAATTCCTTACTAGTGCTGGGGACAAAGATCACTCAGAGTTCATCCTGAAAAGCATCTAAATTTAGAGATTTGCTACCGGAGCAAAACTTCCACGTACCAGTAATAGCACCAGACAGTCTTTCCAAAGTATGTCAGGCATGTGTTTGCAATGCTGTCACAAGCAGGGTCAAGAGTATCTGTCCCTGTGTGCTGGTGACCTGGGAGCTCTCACTGTTTTCTAGGCCAGTTGCAGAGAGATCTGGGGCTGGAAGCAAAGGAGATTGCACAATAGTTAGCACAAGTGCTTATTTTAATCACAGTCAGGCAAGGGCTTTTTAAAACTTTTTTTTTAATTTGAAATGTGCACATATGTGCATAGTTGTTTACTTTTTTTTTAATGTCAACGCTTACTGAAAGAGGAACTTCCCTGGTGGGGCAGTGGTTAAGAATCCGCCTGCCAATGCAGGGCACACCGGTTCGAGCCCTGGTCCAGGAGGATCACACATGCTGCGGAGCAACTAAGCCCGTGCACCACAACTACTGAGCTCACACGCCACATCTACTGAAGCCCGAGCACCTAGAGCCCGTGTTCTGCAACAAGAGAAGCCACCACAATAAGAAGCCCACGCACCACAATGAAGAGTAGCCCGTGCTCACCGCAACTAGAGAAAGCCCACGCAGCAACAAACACCCAACACAGCCAATAAATAAGCAAATAAATAAATAAATTTATTTTTAAAAAAAGAAAAAACAAGCTTACTGAAAGAAATAAAGGTCTCCCTCAACCCCTACTTTTAGTCCCGTGGTCTGCAACTCAAAGGCAACCACGGTTTAAGCTTAATGATGTAGCCTTTGAGTATGGATATTTTATTAGCAGAAGCAAACTGTTTTTCTACATCTCGTGGGCAGTCTCTTTCTCTTTTTCAATCTTATAAACGCTCATTGGGAAAAACAAAAGAAGGACAGGACCCTGGTGCCTGTTCAGAAAGTCTGGTTTTGGTTTCCAGGTTTTCTAAATCACTTCATTTCTTCTGGCTTGTTTATCAAATCTAGTTTACAGAGATTATATGTTCTTTTACTCTTCCTTTCTTTCCTACTTTACCCCTCCTAAAGCAGAGGACAAAGCATAGAGGACATAGCTAGAATTGGTGGAGAAGGGGACAACAGTAATAATAAGAACTTTGGTTGTTATTGAGCACTTACTGTATCCCGGACACTTTTTTTTTTCTCATTTCAGCTTCAAAACAATTCTATGAGGTAGGTGTTTTTAATCCCCATTTTTGCAGCTGAGAAAACTGAGAAAGATTAAGTCATTTACTCAAGGATATATAGCTAGTAAGGAACAAAGCTAAGTTTTGAATCTTGAGTCTTCAAGTCTAAAGTCCCAGGGGAAACACTTAGATTTCAAGTCTTTACAGGGAGACAGAGAACATGACTGTCAAAGTGCTAAGCTACGTAAAGGAGTGAAAAATGACATCGCGCAGATTAGGGTGATCCCGGCCTAGCAGTGTGTGGGAACTGCTCTGAGATCTGCATTAAAGTTTTTGAGAGGTTGCACTGTTCACAATAGAAGCTTCAGACAGAGCATCCAATCAGCACAGTGTCAGGTGAGCTTACTAAACTGAGAATTCTTGGGCTGGAGATGGGCGTACTAATCTCAACCAACACAATTCCTTAAGAAACTGGATAGAGTCTTTCAAGAACAGGAAGCGTCTGCCGCATATACTCACGGTCAGGTCCAGCCTTTTCATACCTGCTGAAGGATTCTTGGAAGGCTGCCCATTACGCAAAAGGGAACCAAAGATGGACAAGACACACTGTCAGAAACTGCAGGCATTTGGGAGAACAGTGCCAGAGACAGCAGAGGAAGAGCAAGTTGGAATTAGTACATGTCTCTTAAATGTCACAGGGTGGCAAGAAACTGGAGATGAAGTCAAAGTCCGCAGGGACCAGCAGCCGGAATTCTGTATGGACTCATATCTCTCTGTGGGGCAGACTGCTGAGCAGCGCTAGGACGGGGATGATGGTCATTTTTTAAAACTGGCCTAAGCTTGTGACCAGATGCCATGAGCAGGAGAAGACACGTTCCATACGTGTTCATACCTGAGAGGGTTTTGCAGAAATCTCGTGACAAGGTGTTATGAGGTGTCCCTTGGAGAACCAGGCCTACCTAAAGCAGTCAGGGCAGGAGTAACTTCCAAAACATCAGGTTTCTTCAGAGACCAGAGGGGCCACCTGAATTCTCATTACTGGAGAAGTAATTAAGGAAGAAAAGAAGGAGGTGAAATTAGATGTCCTTGGGGCAGAAGAATGAAGAGAAAAACAAGGACGGGCATCACATGCAGGGAGGATACAAGTATGCCTCAGTCCCCTGAAGTCAGAGCCCAGGGCTCACGGTGATAACCAGGCATCCTTACCTGCATCTGGTGTCGCAAGTTCGGTCACAAACAGGATCCAAGGCCACCTAGGTACCAATTCCTGGCACCTATCAACTTCAACCTGTGAAAGATGGTGTTGAGAACAAAGCAAGGCTAGCCACCCCACCCATCCCACTCCCAGGAGAAACACTTCTTGTTTCAGAAGGAAAAGCTCCAGAATGGGAGCAGGGAACTCACCTTCTAGGTGGCAGAAGACTTACCTCTTTTCCCAGATCTCAAAATGGAAAATTTTCCAACTATGTCTTTCCTTGCTAAATCCTAACACTATTATGTTTGACCCCAAGGTTTAACTGGCCTAGGGGGACCCATGACTATCTGGGCTTGGGTAAGATAGCCTTCCTAGTAACTATAGAGCCAGAGAGAGTCAGAATTCTGTACCCAAAAGAGCTACAGAGATGAGTCACGCCTGTCTTCACCAGAGAAGGGAGGGAAGGGGTGGGCCTCAAGACTGGAGAGGTTCAGGTGCCATGAGCAAATAGTGTATTGTGTTCACTCTTGTCCTCACTCAACACTTTGAGGAGGTATTGTGTAACAAACTTGCTGAGATGTTAAATATGTCTGTGGAGCAAAACAGGGTGGGGGTGGGGTGCACTGAGATAATTTGTTATTTATGGTATCTCTGTCTTCTGAAGAATTGAACTCTCTTGTTTGAAAGGCGATGAGTGTGAAAATGCAAATTACTGGAAAAGAGATGGCAGGGGTAGGGGTAGGGGGTGGGGGTAGGGGGTGGGTGGAAGGGTAGAGGGGATTGTCTAGGAGGAAGGTGGCAGAGATCATGGAAAGCGAGGAACCCCAAGCTTATGGCTGGAGAGAGGCTCAGAGACAGGATGTATGGTGGGAAAAGAAGAGTAGCTGGTACCAAGGAGGGGCTGGTGAGGGAGCAGAGATGGTTAAAGGGAATTGTTATGGGGTTTTGCAGTGTGAGATGCTATGTAATTCTCTCTTTGTGAAACCTTCAGTAAAATCTCCATTCATCAAGTGCTTTGCAGCTGGGGCTTGTTCCAGGGGAGGAGCAAATGTGCTGAGCCTGTAGCTGGTCGAAGGATCCAGCTGCATTCAAGGGCTGGGTATAAACGCAGTGCTGGTGTCACATTATAAAGGATGTGGGAGGTGTGCACAGCTTCACAATAGGTGAGGGAGAGAGACGATCAGAGAAGGTGGCACCAGAGATGGGCCTTAAAGGATGACCAATATTTCTACTAGAATTAGGGACAGGGGGACTGCAAGTGCAAGAGACCTGGAGCAGAGGCAAGGAGGTCTGAAAGTGTGTCATATGTTTAGCGAGTGATGATTTACCGAGTCCCAACTGTTGTCTGCATGGAGAAGAGAAGCAGGCTGGAGAGAAAAAAAATGGCTGGAGGAACTATGGATGCTTGGCCACCTTCAAACCCTAAAGGCTGTCATAAATGCTCTGGAGAGCAAAACAAGGACTTCCATGTGGTATGTGCAAGAATATGGAGCAATATACTATATCCCTGAAAGGAGAGGAAATAGGTCTGGAGACCCTCTGATTCCCCTCAGTCTAAGTAGCTGCCTCCTTCAAACGACCAAGCTGACAGAGACTGTAAACACTGTGTAACATAGATCATGTTACCATCACTCAGTTTCAGCAGATGGCCCCTGGACTTAAGAGCTCTGCTTCTAGTCCGGTCCCAGCGGAGGAAAAGGCTGCCGAGCAGCCATGCTTACTGATATGTGGGGTAGGCGTAACTCCCAGGGCCCTCTACCAATGCCAAAACCACCTCTATTTGGGGGGCTGCCTGAGGAGCTCCAGCACCTCCCAGGTAGTCCCTGCCTGTCTTCCGGGCTGCTGTCCTGTGAGTCCCCTCATTCCCTTCCACTCTTAGAATCGTGACTGATCACCCTGCTCCCATCTGCCCAGAGAGAATCATCACGTGGACAAGTCCAAGTGGATGCCAAGGAGTCTGGAGGCACTTTTTTTTCTCTCTAGCCCCCTTAACCTCAAGAAGTAGAGATCATCACTCCACCGGTTAACAGATACGTATTGAACATCCACTAGGTATACTACAACACAAAATGAATAAGACATCATCCCTGACCTCAGGGATTTCAGAGGGTACTCAGTGGGAAAAGGCATGTAAATGCAGTTGACCCTTAAACAACAAGGGTTTGAACAGCAAAGTTCCACTTATATGCAGATTCTTTTTTTTTTTCAGTACTAAATACTACAGTACACCATCCAGGGTTGGCTGAATCTGTGGATATGGAAGCAGGGATACAGGAAGCAGAGGTATGTGGAGGGGTGACTATAAACTACACACAGATTTTCAGGTGCGCAGAGGATGAGAGCTCCTAACCCCTGTGTTAGTGTGATGTCACACAGTTAGTATAACTGCTAGGAGGTAAGGACGGGCTGCTGTGGGAAGATGGAGGGGAGATACCTGGCCCAGAGGGCAATGAGGAGGAATGGAGGGTTTCCAGGAGAGAGGATCCACGGGCTGACTCCTGCGAGGAAGAGCAGGAGCTAACTTAGTGAATGCGGTGAAGGGGAGGAGGGGGCATAAGAGCATAGGGGCAGGATATGGATGGGAATGCCCTGGAGACAGCAAGACTCCTTAGGGCAAGAGTCCTGTGGGAAGTTCACTGAGGCTGGTGTTCAGGCTGCAGAGTTGGGCCCCAGGGTGCATCAAGAATCTGCACTTTCAGGGAGTTGGAACTTTACAACGGTAGTGAGGACCCACAGGTACTTAGTTGCCTGCCTACTCAAGGAAAAACGAAAAGCCATCCAAGAAAGGACGTTGTATACTGTTTACCTCATCATTGAATAACAGTCTTAATAACATAAACATTAATTATTTAACCAGAAATTTATGATATTGGAAGGATAGGGGACAGGAATGACAGCTCCCTTAATAGGAAATAGACACATATTATATGGAAAGATAAATGTAAATATCAGAATAGCTCAAATAGTTGAAAGTGGTTGCTTCTGGAGAATCAAGAATGAGGAAGGATGGGAGATGGTACTGCTGTTGTACTACTAGACTTGTAATATTTAACTCTGTAAATATACTTTTCAGAAAGATAATTGTGTGCCTATATTACTATATATAAAATTATTTTTTTTAATGTGTCAACCCCAGCCTCAGCACTTAATAAATGAGTGTCCAGGGCCAAATCTTTATCCTCTCTGTGGCTTAGTTTCTTCACCTGTAAAATAAGATAATAACACTATCTTGCTGGAATATTATGAAGATTAAAGGATCTATGTAAAGTACCTAGTGCTCTGTCTGGAGCTTGGCAGACACTCAATAAATGGTAGGTATTCTCATTTTTAATAACAGATGGAAAAGAGGTATAAAAACCTTTTTAAAAGGCCTGGACACAAGCCTTCTATATTATCTACACCTCTGGTCATTGGAACACATCCCCTTATTTAATAAAGGCATAACTGTATTCATAAAGTATGGAAGAGAGGGAAGTTATAATTCTGATATCAAAACCCAAAAATTAGTTAAATGTTTCAAAATCTGGAGGTATACTCAACCTTGAAAAAAATACTTGCAGAAACAAAAAGACAAAATAATGTCTTTCGTGGACTCTGCTTCAGAAAACAGGGATTTGTGGCAACTTTGTCTGATTGTATGTACGTTTAAAACAACAACAAAAGGTAACCCAGGATGATACAGGTGACAGTAACAGATTTACAGAGAAATTTTAGTTTCCCTGAGCCGTCTAGCTACCAGGGTTCTAATCCCTTTCACCTTTCAGGTCCTCAGATTTCCCGATTGTATAACAAGGGGTCAAATAAAAAGGTCTCTAAGGCTAGTCCCAAACTCTAGGGTTCTGAGAATTCTTGATTATGTGCTTTTGCCTTGGGACGTGGCAATAAACATCCGACTGAGGTTTCCCACTAGGCTCCTAACACGGATGCATTTCCTTAACCTATTCCAACCTAAAACTAAGCGTTTCCGAATCAACAGTCCTAGGGTTGGATCTCCTCAAGCCCCGCACCCGACACCCGCCCTATAGCGGTAAAACCAAACAGCTGGGGCGGCCACCCCCTGCCCCCCCCATGGTAACTACATCTCCCAGGGTCCCCCGGGGCGGGGGGTGCCCACTCGGATTGGCCAGGGGTGCGTGACGCTCAGTGTTTTGGCCTGGGCGGTCACATGTTTCCTTTGTTGTGAGCTGCGGAGGGGCTGGTGGCTCGAGGAGACGCCGGCGCTGGAGAGGACGCTGCGCCGCCGGCCGCTAAGGGACCGCGGGGGCCGCCGCTGCTGGCCACTGCTCTGGCTGCTTAAAGGTACCCGGGGATGACAGCTCCGGGACCGGCCAAAAGGCGAGGAACCGGCAAGAGCCGGGGGCGGAGGGGCGCCCGAGGTCCCGACGACGGGGGTGTCTCCAGGAGGGAAGCCAGCGGCGGCCGGCCTCTTGGAGCCAGAGGAGGGGTCCGAGGAGAGATTGCGGCTGGGGCTGCAGGGCCTCTGTTTGGGGCGAGGGGGGCTCCGGGGCTCCCCTGGGGGTCGTCAGCCCCCGTAACGACACTCTGAGAGAAACGGCACCCCCAATTCCTCGCACTACCGCCCCGGAACTGCGGCGCTGCTGGCGCGCCCGCTGGGGGCGGATTGGGAGGGGCATGGCCGCCGGGGCCGGGGGTGGCAGGTGCGGGTCACCCCTCCGCCTGGGCGACGGGGGACGGCTGGCCGACAGGGCTGGGGAGAGGGGTCCTGCGTATTGCCGATGGGCTCCGAACGGAGCGCTGCTCTTTTTTAATCGAAGGAAGCTCTGAGAATGCGAAGGTTTGAAATCGAGCCCTCCTGTTTGGTGGGGGCGACAGTTTGATCCTGACGGGGAGGACTGACAGGGTCAAGGTGGGTCCCAGGGCTGCGGGCCAGAGAAGCCCCATTAGAGGCACATTGCGAAATGTGCTCGGCGCCGTCACCTGACCGTTACCCCCGCCCGCGAGCCTTTGTTTACCGCCGCGCGGCCCGCGCCGGGAGCCGGGCCCTGGAAAGACGGTCCCCCCGGGAGTCGGGGCGGGCGGGGGAGCGGGCGTTCCGCCGCCGGCGTCCCCGCCTAACCTCCCCTCCTTCCCACCACTCCAGGCCTCGGTTTCTTAATTTAGTTCCTAATGGCCCCGCCCCCAGGTTCTGGACGCTCGGAGGCGAAGACCGTTAACGCGGCGGGGATTGGGCCCTGCGGTGCTTGCGGGCGGGACGACGGGGTGAGTTCCGAGTGTTTACTGGCGGGTGTCTTGTCGCGAGGTGGACTTGGCCGGGCAGCTCTTCCCCGCCCCCTTGAAGGTGATCTGGAGGACGCGCGGGGGCGCGCGCTCGCCTTTGGTGCAGCTGCGGCCCGAGCGGAGCCGCCGGCGGTGCGCGCTCGCGCCGGAGGACTCGGGTGCGAGGCCCAGCTGTCCCGCCATCCCTGGGTGGCCGCCGCAGCTTTTTGCCTGAGCCTGTAGGCAGTTCTGGGGCCCACGGAGGACCGGAAAATTAGCCCTCTCTAACTCCTGTCGCCTCATCTACCCAGATGGTAGGAAAAAAGCCCTCAGGCGAATTAGTTCTTGCCTGTTCTGAAAACAAGGTTTAACTAGCTTAATAAGGACCATAACGCCACATTTTACAGTGCCTCACAGTCACCCCTGAGGCAGTGACTATTCACAATTAATTTTAGTGGATTTTAATGATTAATCACTGTTCTCTTGAAGAGCTTTTAAAAAATTGTCTTAGTATTTGCAGCTACAGACTAAGTCCACCAGCGAGGTTGGTTTTTGTGAAGTACGTAAAATAGATCAAAAATCTGCCTGCTGTCGACTAATGTAAAATTAGAACTCTATTTTTAAAAAAGATAATTTGAGGATATCCTGCCCCCCTCCCCCCCCAAAAAAAAAAAACCAGCTCATCTGTACACCGGTTTAGATGAGTTGTTTCCTTGTTTGGGGCTAATAGCTCACTCTTCTGTGATGACAGTAATAAAATCTACCAGAACAGTCATTTTAGCCACAGTGTGTTGAAGATGCGGTTTTCCTAATCTGTGATTTAATAGGGTACGTGGGTTTTATCAGATTTTCTTTTCCTATAAATCTGTGTGAATTCACCCAAAATGGTGCATTTCTGTAGGAGGTAGATTGAGCTCCCTGGTGGGTGAAGCAGGAATTGAGTATGAACAATTCTCATTGGCTGTGCATTCTTAATTTATTTTTAAAATTCAAGCTGGAATGACTACGCCAGAAGGAGTAGCTTCTGTGATCCTGAACTGCCTCATCGCTTGTGCATTGAAGGCATTTAACATTTCTAAATAAGTACACGATGCAAACCTCTAACCTTTGTAAAAAATAAAACTACCACTCATAAGCCTGCTTATCCAGACAAAGCCTGTGACTTAGTCTCTAAACAGAAAGAAGAAATAATATTCTGAGTTGGAGCTATCAGCTTTAATTTAAATTTTCTTGGCTTTTGTCCAAGTTGCTAAAACCTTAATGCTCTTTCAAAAAACTTTGTTTTAGCTTCCTTGTTTTTCTGCCATTTTATTAAAACACAAAGGTCAAGCGGGTGAAAAACAAATACTATTTATTAATCGAGGAGCTGCAGGGTTTTTTGTGTATACTTTTTACTTTCCTAGGAATTTGGGACGTCCTTTTTCAATACATATTTATGTATGGACTGTATAAAAAATGTAAATAAAATATCCTAGTATATCCTCATAAGTATATATGAACTATATAAGCATATACATTTTGTATGATTCTATTTCTGTTGTGACTGAAACGAAGAGTATGTGGCCACTTGACAACCGTTAACATTTTAAAACCCTTATTCTTTGTCATATTAAAAACAGTAGCTAAACTAGCTTTTTTCAATTAGAGTTTGTCACTCTGCCTAAATTCATCACCCAAGGGATACAATTTTTTAGCATTTGGCACATCTTAAAGCCTACTAAATTGATGTCTAAAAGTCATTAGGTTTTGCTCTTTACTCAGTGCTTTCTAAAACTTACTTCTGTAAATAGTTTGTGTCACCACTAAGGCAAATAAAAATCACTGACTTAAAAGTGCTTTTATACATAGAGAAGTCATGTAAAATATTGAATCTCAGACTTGTACAAGTGGCAGAGTACTGGGTAGTGTCCTTGCAGATTTAATTCATTCTGATAAGAGAACCAAAAACATTTTGCTGAAAGAAAGCATAACTATATTATATATCTACAGGTCTTAAGATTTTAAAATAAAAAAAAATGCATTAGATATCTAAAGGAAACGTTTCTAGCAAGATAAAACCAAAGACATTAAGTTTACGTGTCAAGTAGGTTCAATAGGACAGCTTTGCTGAGACAGCTTTAGTTTGAGAAAATGCTTCGTTTCAGATAGTTCCATGTTAAATATAATTTCCTGGTTATTTTTAAATAATAGATTTACAATGTTACAGTGTTTTCTGGCTTTCTGTTGAGTTACTGTATCTTTAAAGATAAACCTCTTATTCCTTAGTCTTTTTGCTATTTATGCTATGTCGTCCTTCACTCAAAATTCAATTTGAGAAAATGGAATGATGTGGAGCATAGCATGTAGCAATTCATTACTGCAAGTTTCAGGGACCATGTTAGTCAAAATGTTGTTGGTATTTATTAGTCTTTGTAAGCCCCCTCACTAACCCATACTGTCTTAAGGCTGATAGTAACTTCTTTCTTTGTATAGGGTTCCTGCATTCTAAAGGAAAAATAAGCTTGATTGAAGTACAACTACACTCTAAGATCAATTCTGATACTGTATATCTCCTTTGGACTTTGTACACCGATCTCCTCTGTTTCTTGCCCTTAAACCTATTAGGTTGGTAAGTATTACCTAAAAAACCCTGCAGAAAATGCCCAGGTGAATTGCCTTGCCCTTCTGCTCCTTAAGGTATAATTCTAGACTAGATCAGTCATGAGAGAATCTATTCCAATTTGCACTCTAGCAGAAATAAGTTGTTTTCTGCTAGAGAAACACTGAGAATTTGAATCTATCTTAGTATCCATCTTTGAGTTCTTGTTTGATTCTAATCTTAGCCAACCCACAGTATCTAAAATTGTATCTGAATCCAGTATTCACACTCCAGTGGCAGGCAGAGGGTGGGCTCTCTAGAATTGTTTCTTGAAATGCTTGAACCCCTACATTGGCTCAGGATCTTATTGTCTGATTGGGAAAAAAACTTACTTAGCTAGGACTAACAGTCCCCTAATTTGACCAAGTTGAAATATTCTTTACCAAGGTACACACAAGTTAGGTTGACTTCTGCAAATAAGGAAACAAGCAAGATAACATTCACCTCACAGGCAAAGCATAATCAGGCTATAGAGATGTGTGTTTCTGTATACATGTAGAAAAAAACCAGTAGTCCATATCTTGGTTTTCGGGATCCACTTTTGAATTTGCCTAAACTTCTTAAGAATTTATGAGCTCTATTTGTAGATATCTAGGCCAGAATCCAGAACCACTTGTGTTTAAATACTATTAGTATTCTGTGTACAGTTCAAATTTCCAGTACTTTCTCTTAAGCATTCCTCTCTTCCCCTTCCACCAAAAAAAAAATTGTGTTGAATTGGTTGGTTTCTACAGGTACTAAAGTCTATAAGGATCAACAAAGCAGAAGAAATATGTGTTTATAGACTAAAAGATTTAATATAATTGATAAGCATGATGATTCTAAATGGATAACCTAGATAACAAAGAATTAGAAACTAAAATTTTTTTCCTGAATTACCCAGAATACTTGAGATTTTCTCATTGATTTCATAGTTATACAAAATAAAATGACTGAACTGTTTGTTTTGGGTAATATTGATAGACCAACTCAGAATTATTTAATGACCCCAAACTCAGATGAAGCATTAATTATCAGACATTCTTCAAATACCCAATGCAGAGTTGTCATAGGATATGTTTCCTCATCTCACTTCTACCGTTAGCTTGATGTTGGCATGAATGTTTGTTTACTCCTCTTTCACTCAAGAAACCTTACTGCAGGATAAAATTGTCAAGTAAGGAAGTTGATAAATAGGGAAACTATTAGATATAGCATAAAATTATTAATTTTCTTTAAGGAATTATTATTCAGGATTGGTTTTCTATGTAAAAGCAAACTTCCAGAGACAAACTGAAATCTACTGAAACCTTTTTTCAACATATTGGTGACTAATGCCAATTATACATGAAGTGATTACTATTTGATTTATATGTTGCTGTTCTCCATTTATTTTAGGTGTGGAAAAACTGGGGCTTAGATCAAGCAAATGCTAAAAAGGTATTATATTTATAATATTTATAAACTAAGCATTGTTGTTAGGAAATGTAAATCATTTTCTTTTAACCAGGGGTCACTTAGACCGTCAGAATAACAGGGAAACATTCTATCCTCAATATCATATAGGAAGGTAGCATTGCAGTCATTTCTGTTACCAGATAAACTATTTACACACTCCTTTCTGCTCCCTCCAAATATGCTCAGTCCCTCTTCTGCCGTTTCTCCAATCCTAGAGACACATAAGTTATCTCCATTCATTTTTCTGGGACATAGGCCAAAAACATGTAATTTTTAAATCTACCTAGCTAGCAATCTGAAACTAGGTCTACAGCATTGAGTTCTGCCATTGAAAATAAACCCTAGAGTACCCTTAACCAGAAGAATCTTTCTCTTAAAAATCTTCGAGTGAGAGTGTAGCTCCAAGAGTAAAAGCTCCTGAAGGAAATGAGGGAGAGAAAGAAAAGGATACTAGCTTTTGGAGAAAAATCATGTGACTTTGGCAGTCAGTGGTTGAGAGTCTGCTCCCCCTTTCATCCACTAACTTATGTAGGTATTATTTTCAGTCATTGTATGTCTTTGGAACAAACATTGTCTTCTTTTGTCCAGAGATGCCTACTTATTTGCTACTTTTTCCTAATGGGAATAATGATGCTTTGATATTTGCTAAATATTTAGAAGAATTCAGTCTAATTTTATGCTTTGTTTGCTTGATTGTGTATGAGTTCATTTATGATAAATCTTAAACCTATATTAGATATTGTGCTTTGAGATGTGTTTAAACTTGTCTTTACATTTTTGACCATTACTAGTTAAAATAAAATACTTTGTGTAAAATGGGAAAATAAAGTCTACTGAATTATACCTGGAAGCCCAAAAGATACACTCTGAAATGCATCTCATATTCCTAAGACACTCTTGTGCAAATCATTTAGTCTGTCACCAATACAAAGAGTTTATATTTCATGCTGTTGTGGACTAGTTCATAGGAGTGTTCTCAGAAAGTCCAGAGACGGTGAGGCTGTCCAAAAAGCCAGGCAAAAGCTGTCTATGAGGTAGTCTTTTTTACACACAAAGCAGTAGGCAGGTATCTTGTTGCTGTTGAATGCTTTTAATAACAGGTGATTTTATAGCTGTTGTAATTCAGGATTTTCTGGTAAAGCAGTGGAAGACCTCTTGGCAGTCAACAATCAGGGAAAACAGCCATGAGAATTAAGGGGCAGAAAATAGCATAAAAAGACCTGTAACTCATGTAAAATTTTAACTAGCCTTATATTACTGCAACTCACTCAATATGCTATCCCCGAATTTATCAGATACAGATACAGTAAGATACCAGATAACAAATACCAGATGCAGTAAAATTATTAGATACAGAAAGCAGAGTATCTTTTCATTTGTTTACTTGTCGCTTTTAGCAGAAAGGGAAGTGCTTAGTACTTGTAGTATGTTATTTTGTTTTGCATTCTGAACACATTGTCATTTAAACTTCGAGGAAACAAAAATGTATGGAGGGACATCCCTAGTGCTCCAGTAGTGAAGAATCCACCTTCCAGAGCAGGGGACATGGGTTCAATCCCTGATCGGGGAACTAAGATCCCACACACCACGGGGCAACTAAGCCCGCATGCCACAACTACTGAGCCCTGTGTGCTGTGGAGCCCACGCGCCACAATTAGGGAGAAGCCCGTGCACCGTAGCAGAGGATCTCACATGCTGCAACGAAGATCCGGAGTGTCACAACTGAGATGCAGCCAAAAATTAAATAAGTAAATATATATTTTTTTAATGTATGGAGGCAGAATCCAATTACAAATACATTTTGGATCATGTATCAACTCACAGAGATGTGAAAAGAGAATAGGAGTAGAACAACCGCCTTAAAAATCAAAATTTAAGAGAATTGATAGCTATTGTCCAGTGTCTCAATCTAACAGTTACCTGTTTATAGCCGTTTCTGAGGGAGATTTCAGGATGTTTCTTATTAGTGAAAAGGAGCAGGGCATAAATAACGTACGTTTTAAAAAATCTAGAAACACAGTACTATATAATTATAGTGCAGATTTGGTAGGAAATAGAGAAAAACAGAAGATAAATAAGTCATTTATCCTTTTGACATATGTGCCTCCTTTTTCCTATATCTAGATGCACTGATACTTAAATTTTTCTATTTTCTTTGCATAGGTTTTGATATCTGCTTTTCACTTACTATCTGGTTAATGCTTCCCCATGTCATTAAATAGTCTGTATAATTTTTAATGGCTGCAAGGACTGTGTTCCATCCTCAATATGTACTATGTTTTAACTAATCCCCTCCCTATTGTAGGGTACTTAGGTTATTTTAAGTATTTTCTTTTAATACAGCACTGAACATCTGTAGATAAATCTTTTCATATCATCCTGATTATTTCCTTAGGAAAGATTGCTAGAAAGGGACTTACTGGTCGGACAACATCATTGATAGATATAGCTGAAGTCTTCTCTATCAGCACTATATTAAAATAATAAACATTTACATTAGGATTTGAATGTAGTCAAATTCTTTGTCTTGCAGCATTCTGACTTAACTCTGCATTCAGTAGATGAAACCCAGTTGTGTAAAAGGGAAACAGAAGGGTATTAGTAATTCACAAAGTATAGTATCCTTTCAGCTGGGGAGTTTAAGTACTGTTACAAATTACCCCTAATGTTCTAATTGTATAAATTTTTATTTATCAACTTTTACTAAAATGAGATAGTGCTCTGTACCACGCATGAAATACATTGATTGTGTAATTTTATTGTAGTGTTTACATCAAAATGAACTTATGTAATTTGAATACTAAACTTTTTACACATTGAAATGTTTTAATTTTTTAACTTTTAGCCACATAAGGAAGATCCCTAACAGTTATTTCTCAACAATTATATAGTCATCTGATGTAACAATGGTACTAATATTGGGACGGAGACTAAACAGAGAGGATCTCGGGGTGCGTGATTCACCAGCAACAAAGCGTAAAGTTTTTGAAATGGACCCTAAATCTCTGACAGGCCGTGAGTTTTTTGACTTCTCTTCAGGATCATCCCATGCTGAAAACATACTCCAGATATTTAATGAATTCCGAGATAGTCGATTATTCACAGATGTTATCATTTGTGTGGAAGGAAAAGAATTTCCTTGCCATAGAGCTGTTCTCTCAGCCTGTAGTAGCTACTTCAGAGCTATGTTTTGTAATGACCACAGGGAAAGCCGAGAAATGTTGGTTGAGATCAATGGTATTTTAGCTGAAGCTATGGAATGTTTTTTGCAGTATGTTTATACTGGAAAAGTGAAGATCACTACAGAGAATGTACAATATCTCTTTGAAACATCAAGCCTTTTTCAGATTAGTGTTCTCCGTGATGCATGTGCCAAGTTCTTGGAGGAGCAGCTTGATCCTTGTAATTGCTTAGGAATCCAGCGTTTTGCTGATACCCATTCCCTCAAAACACTCTTCACAAAATGCAAGAATTTTGCATTACAGACTTTTGAGGATGTGTCCCAGCATGAAGAATTTCTTGAGCTTGACAAAGATGAACTTATCGATTATATTTGTAGTGATGAACTTGTTATTGGCAAAGAGGAAATGGTTTTTGAAGCCGTCATGCGTTGGGTCTATCGTGCTGTTGATCTGAGAAGGCCACTATTACATGAGCTCCTGACACATGTGAGACTCCCTCTGTTGCATCCCAACTACTTTGTTCAGACAGTTGAGGTGGACCAGTTGATCCAGAATTCTCCGGAGTGTTATCAGCTGTTGCATGAAGCAAGACGGTACCACATACTTGGGAATGAAATGATGTCCCCAAGGACTAGGCCACGCAGGTAAGCAGACCCTTTACATATTAACTGCAATATAATTAACAAAAGTTTTTGTTCTTAAAATATTTTAAAACTTCCTGAGTGTAATCTCAGCGTAGTCATTTATATGTGTCACCTACATGTGGCTTTGTGTAATTTGAGATTTGTTGTAGATTATAAATAATTAGAATTTCTCTCCCAACGAAGCCTAGATTCAACAATAGCATTTTCGTTATTGTTGTTCTAAGCTATGAGACAGTATTGCAGAGGGTCTTTGTAGCTATGCATGTTTCAACCTATTTCTTCTAATTTCAGTTAACCTTTGTTGGGTACCAAGTTTATTCCACTTTTTTTTCCCCCAAAAGATCTTTGGATGTAAAGGAACTAAGGACTTTGTTAGACTCTGTTGGACTGCCTGTACTAATAAAAAACAATGTCTATATTCACAGACTAACCTTCTTCCTAACAGACAACATGAAATATAGACGTGAAATGAGTAAGCTGGTATAGATTGAAGGGATTCTCAGATGTAAACCCAAGGTTTGAGATCTTTTCTCATTTCCATAGTTACTATATTTAAAACTGTCCTATAGGATTTAACTCATAAACTATAGAAAAATAATCTCTATGTCTTAATAATGGAAGGAATAGTATTAAATGTATTTTATTGTGAATAAGCAAAAATTGGCTATTATGAGAAAGATTATAGTATAAAGAATCTTTTAAATATATTTCTAACAAAGCTAACTTTTTTTGGCGTATGTGGTAAAAAAACACAAAATTTACCATCCTAATCATTTTTAAGTGTACTGTTTAACAGTATTAAATATATTCATATTGTTGTGAAACTGGTGTTTATTTCCCCACACCATCTCCACTTTTCCTATAAATTTACTATAGCATAGCTCTCAAACCACATTTTTAGCATTGATTTTGATTATCATTTTGGAATGTGATTAAAATTCAGCATATTGTGAGATAACATGTTTTAATTAAAATTCAGCATATTGTGAGATAACATGTCTTTAAAACCTACACTAGTTTGGATATAGCAAGATTTAATCTGTTTCCTTATATACAAAATGAGAATTATGATAAATAGTACTTATACTTCACAGGTTTTGCCGTTGAAACTGTTAGATGCAATAATAACTATTAGATGCAATAATCCTTAAGGTACTCAGCAAAGAAAGTGTTTAAAAAATTACTGGCTATTACTAGTTATATAGTATAGTATTAGTCGAACCCACTTTACGAAAACTCCCAGTCCTTGACAGTCTGAACATTTTTTATAAATTGGATATAATATTGAGTAACTATTATTACAAAAATTATGTAATATTTCTTTGTATTAGGGTTAGAGTGCATTTTTTTCTTCAAAGTCAGCTGACTTTAGTTAAAAGTAATTGTTTTATAAGAAATAAATAGAAAATATTTTACTCCTAGTCTTTTAACAAAGAACAAAAAACTACAATTTTATTCTGTAAAATATACTGATAATTTTTTTTTAAGATCTTCTTTTAGGACTGTTAAGAGACTTCAGCTGAGCCTAAGTGAAATGTGAATGTGAAAGACCAAGGTTCTTAAATTATTAATTAAGAAAGCTAAACAGCTTTGGTGCTGTTCCAGAACTTTTCTGAACAAACAGTATCTCTCCAAGGGGAGAACTGTGTATTTTTCCAAACAGGATCATCTGTGGTAGACAGAATGGTTTGGGGTCAAAGAGAGTTAATAATATCTATCTTACGTATCTCCCATCTGCATAGGATTAGAATAGGGACCAAGGAATATATGTTGTAGAATCAAAAGTCATTTATATTAAAATTATTTTTTTATAAAGACATGACCAGAATGAAATCACAGTGCAGCCTGAAGGTAGTTAGGCTTAGATTATAAGTAGAGAATTTTCTGATTTTCTTAGATATTTGATATACAGATACACAGTTTTACATCCAGTTTTTAAGGGAACCAATCCATTTCATACAGTGAAACACATCTGTATATGATTACGATATCACTTTTCTTGAGGAAGCTAGTAGAAAAAAAATCAAACTATAGTAAAATTGAATTTGCAGACTTATAAATATAATAGCAGAAATTTATTTTATGTAAGTTTTATATTTTATGTATTATATGAGGAGTCTAAAGAGGAATCCTTTATTTTACAACTCTGCCATCACCTTCTGTCCTTTATATTCTGTCTTCCACTTATCTGTTACTGCATGTTAGTACTGATCACTAGGAATTTCCTTACCTGAACAGTATGTATTATTTATACAGGTTCTCATCTTTCTGAGAAGCTACAGACTTCTTTGTAAGAGGAGTGATGTCTTCACTTCTTCAGCTGCAGCTCACTCCTCTGATTTCTGCTGCAGTCACTCTACTGAAACTCCTCTCAATCGGGTCATCACTGACCTTCTATTTGTTATTTGTTAGCCTCTTCTCAGTCTTTATTCACGTGGATCTCTCTTTAGGATCTGACATTTTTAATTGCTTTAATCCCTCTTGAAATTCTCCTTCATTAGCTTCAGGAGTACAGTTTCCCTCATGGTCCTCTTCTCCAGCTACTCTTTTTCAATTTGATAGCTCTTTATCTAGTGTTTGGAATGCTGATATTCCCTTGGTTCACATCGCTTCATCTTTCCTTGGTGCTTTTCTAGGTGATCTCATCTATTCTCATAGTTTTGATTACCATGCTTGCTATTGACTATCAAAACTATATCTCCAGCCTAGACTTTTTCATTCATTCATTCAGTCATTCAGCCAATGTTTTTTTAAAAAATTATAAATCAGAAATAAAATAAAAATAAATAAATAAATAGAATAGTGTGGGCTTCCTAGGTGGTGCAGTGGTTAAGAACTCGCCTGACAATGCAGAGGTCACGGGTTCGATCCCAGCTCCAGGAAGATCCCACATGCCACGGAGCAACTAAGCCCGTGTGCCAAAAAAAAATAATAAAATAAAAATAAATAAAAATTATATAGTTACACATATATGAAATATATATTTACTTGAAGATGCATCTTTAAAACAGCAACATAAGCAAACGAAACCTCAAAGTTAAGGATAATGCTTTCATATTATTTAATATCCAATCCATATTCATATTTCCCCAATCTTTTCCAAACTGTTCTTTAATGAAACTAGATCCAGCCCAGGACCACTCATTGCATCTGGTTATTTCCATCAAGTCTCTTATTCCAAAACAGTTTTTCTCATGATTCTAACTTGCTCATGGGCAAGTTGTCCAGAAAAATATTGCACCTTCTGTAGTTAGTCTGATTGCTTCCTTATGGTGTCACTTAGCTGCATTTAGCTGTTTCCTGGAAACTGGAAATTAGCTTCAGCTCGATGGAGACAAGTTAAATACTTTTGACTAGAATTCATTCCAGGTAATGTGTATATCACATTGTATCGCATTAGGGGACACAGCATATCTGGTTGTTCTACCATTAGTGATGCAAAGATTAGCTCTGGATTAAGGCAGTGACAGTCCAATCCCACCACTGTACAGTTAGGTTATACTCTTCACATCATCCAATATTTCTTTAGTGTTTATTGTGTGCCAAGTATTCTCCAGAGCTCAAGCCATACTGGATAGTCTTACTTGTGTATACTCATGTGTCTCTTAAATGACAGAGAAAACCCCAAGATACAGTATATTAAAAACAGCATGTGATGGCAGTTTTCTAAAAAGAGGATATAGTACATAAGACCATGAAAGCTTTGATAATCAGTACTGCCAATTGTAAACCTTGGGTACATAAAGAAAAAATAGTGGAGACCAATCACAGAAGGAGTAAAGCTTAAGAATAGTTGTTTTTATTAATATATGTTATACAACTTTAAATTTCTGTACTAATACGTAATACTGGTTTTAATAAACACCTAGTGCAAGCCTCATGATGTGTTAAGAGTACTGGCTTCAGAAATCAGATAGGCCTGGACTAGAACCTAGCTCTACATAACTAGTTAATTCTGTGACATTTTGGCAAAGCACTTTAGCTTCTCTACATGTCAGTTTCCTCATCTGTAAAATAAGCATAATACTATCTACCTTGTAAGATTGTTGTGAGGATTAGAACTACCATATAAAAAATGCATAACTTGGTATTTGACACCAAAATGCTTAATAAAAATTATTGCTGGTTTCATGAATAATCAAAATGCATTTTAAATTTGTGCTGTACTTTTACAGAGTAGGAAATGTGGATTGAGAGACAGAAATGCTTGCTATCAAATGGTTTATTTTAAGTATAAATTGTTCATACCTATGGGAAAAAATCTGCCTCACTGCATTAAACAATAGAGACTTAATTATTAAATCTCTTATTAAAGCTAAGACTTAATACGTTTATCATTTTGAGTTTGGAATTGGTTGATTAAGTACTTGTCTCTTCTCTTTCTACTGCCTCTTGTCTGATCATCCAAGTTACTATATAATGGAAAATAGGAACCTAATTGCCATAATGAGGACAAGATTCCAGTTCTTATTCAATAAATCAATGAGAAGACTGAAGTTAAGTTTTTTTTTTAAGAAATAATATTTTAGAACTCAGTGTTCTGAATTTTTGTTCCAGTCTCCCTTAAGACTGATAATCTATTATATCATTGGATGCATGGTTTACCATTTTTATACGTTAGTTCATTGTTATTTTGAAATCATTTTTACATAAAAGTACTGTATACCTGTCTAAGTCTCCCTCTACCTGACCCTTGATATGTCAGTTCTCACCCCCAAAGGATACCTCTGTTACCAGTTTTTTAACTCTTCTCAGAAATATTCTTTGCATACAGAAGTGTGTGTGTGTGTGTGTGTACACATACATCCCTACTGTTTTTTATGCGGTTGGTAGTGTACGTCTCTCACAGTTCCTGCACCTTGTTTTTATCACTTAAAAGTGTCCTGGAGGTTGTTCTGGGAAATTTCAAATTCATTCTTTTTTAAGAGATGTATAGTATCACATTTATGGAATTTATGGATACCATAATTTATTTAATCCATCTCTTAGTGATAGACATTTAGGTTGTTTCTAGATTTTTTTCATCGCAAACAGTGCTCAGTGAATATTCTTATACATATGTCTGATAGTTTATAACATAAATTACCAGAAGTGGAATTGCTCAGTCATAGGATATGTGCGTTTTAAATTTTGGTAGATATTGTAAAAATTGACTTCCAATTTATACTTCATCCAAAAATATGAAAGTCCCTGTTTCTTCACTCCTTTCCTGGCACAGTGTATTATTAGTTTTTGTAAATCTTTGCTACTCTGGAAACTGAAAATTTGTATCCCATAATTTTGATTTGCATTTCTTTAATGTGGAGGTTTGAGCCTCTTTTCCTGAGTTTGAAAACCATTGTAGGATGTTTTCTTCTGCAATTCATTGAACTCTAGTGTATCAAAATTCTGATTGCATGTAATTGAAACCAGCTCACCAACATAAGCATAGAAGGGAGGCAGATGTATTAAAAGGATACAGGAAGTGGTTATCTTGTACAAACTAAGGGCAGAAATTCAACAGGACTTCCAAGAAGACTAGAACAGGCTTCTGAAAAGCCATCATAAACCAGGCTCTGCCCTCTCTTTTCCTCTTGCTTCTGCTTTTCTCTGAATATCTGCATCATTCTCTCTCGCTAGTCTGGTTGAATAGGACCACCCATGGGATTTGGTTTCTATATTACAAGTTCAGTCACTCAGAGAGACTGAATCTCTCCATCTTACATGGAGAGATAATCTCTGATTCCGCCAGACAACTTCCTCTGGACAGTTACCTGTGGCTTTGTGAGCAGGATCATGTAGCAGAGAAGTGATAGCTGAAATTTTTGTCCCATATGTAAGAGCACACAACTCAGTCGTGACTATTAATAGTAAGTTTTCTCCTTTGTTCTTTCTTAACTTGAAGCAAAGAGGAGGGAATGGAGTAATTTATGTTAATTAGAGATAACAAAAAATAGTGTCCATTTTCCTATCTCCAAGAGGTAACACTGTGGCATTTGGCTTTATTCTTCCCTTTTATTCTCTAGGAATTTATTATTTCTTTTACAAAGTTGTAATCTATTTTATAGTCTGCTGCTATCATTTTTAATACATGGTAAACATGTTTTCATGACATGAAATCTGCAGTGTACCGTAACCATCCCACCCACATTTAAACTTTCTCATTTTTTACCAGTGAGATGAATATCTTTCTCGCTATATAAGCGCATCTGTGATTAGTTCCTGATAATAAAGTCTTAGATAATTGCTTATTTTTAAGAGTAAACATTTTGAATCTTTCAGTCAGTACAACCATTTCCCATTCTGCCTATTCTAGTTTAAGGTGGAAAGCCTGACCACACAAGTTGAAACTGTCCTTACTAAGTTTAGAAATCCTTAAGGTTTATGGCTGGCATAGCCTTTTAAGGGGTCATTTATGTTCATTTATATTGATGAACCATAATCCAGTGATTCCTCTAGGCTCAGAAACTTTTTTTTTTTTTTGATACAGTAAGATCAGACTGTTCCGGACAGATTTAATGTTAATTATGAGAGACTGATTAACTTATTTATCTTTTAGTTTATATATATATTTATTTGCAATAAGAAATGGAACTGTCAAACAGACTAGATATTTCAAGTCAGCCTATCCAGCATACTTTCTTACTATGAGCAAGTTACCAGTTGGGAAGCCAAAGTTTTCAAAAGTTGTTTGGAGTCCAAACAAAGGGAGCTAGTAGATCTTTAAAACCAGAGTATTCTCAGCTAGTATAGCTTGAGGAAGTCTCACCCACCATAAAATATTCTTACCAAAGAACCAGTAATGTTCAAGTTAGCTTAGCTAAGGTTCTCTTTTCCTTTAGACAATAACTTGAATGGACACAGAAAATATTTGCCTCTGCAGTTATTATGTACTCTTTCATTCATTTGTTCATTCGTTTACTTACTGCTTCTAGGGCTGACCAATCCCCTCTTTTGATATATAGTTAATATATTTAGTTTAGTAACTGTCGCATCCTGCAGACTAGAGAGCCATTCAGTCTCTTTAAGACTTAAAGTCTCATATCTCTATTTGAGTTCATGTTTTGGTGTGATGGCTTGGTTTTCAGGTATTTTTGAGTCTTGGAATGGTGAATAGACTATGTCACTAACACCTGTCTCTTCTCCCTTCCAACTTCCCACTATATGGAAACATTTCCTTTTGTGTTTTTTAAATATATTCGGTTATTTTTATTATTAGCCAGGATCACCTTTTGACCCCTTTCTGTTGGTGAAAGTTAGTTTGGCAGTTCATCTGTCTCTGACATGTTTGCATTGATAATAAGTAGGTCTGTAATTTCAGCCAGCAAGTCCTTTATTTCACCTTTTGAGATTCTTAACCTGGTAATTACATACATTTTATTGATTTGGTTTAGAATATTCTGTGGATTTTTAATTATTTTATCTTTCACATAAATCAGAGAATGTGATCTTTTAATTTGATCTTTTCTTAAGTTCATAAGAGAGTGTGATGACTTTTTTTTAAGCTCTTAATTGGAATATAATTGCTTTACATTCTTGTACCAGTTTTTGAAGTACACCAAAGTCAATCAGCTGTATTTGTACACATTTCCCCATATTCCCTCCCTCCTGCAACTCCCCCCCACCCTCCCCATCCCAGCCTTCTAAGGCATCACCCATCATCAAGTTGATCTCCCTTTGTTGTACAGCAGCTTCCCACTAGCTATCTATTTTACAGTTGGTAGTGTAAATATGTCTATGCTAGAGAGTGTGATGACTTTTTTTAAAAAAATATTTACTATTGTAGAAAAAAGATAATTTGCCTGTCACACTTTACTAGGAGCAAATGGTGAGACTTAATACTAAAACAGCAAATGTTTGTTACAGCAGAAAATCAGAATTTTCACTTTAAAGGGTTAATGAAATAAAGTAACATTCACTCTACAAAAGAGATGGTATGGGTATCCAGAATTTTATTCATCCTGTACTATCGTCTTGGCTGCTTTTTTATTCTAGTTACCATTATCAGCTGCAACTCATTTCCTTTAAGGCAATCATCTTCCTGCCTGAGATAAGTATTTTTCTGAGCTCAAGAAATAAAAATAACTTTTATTAACAGCCTCTAATGAGAACACCAGACTTGTCTCTAATTAAGGTAAAAGCCATTTGGTTGCAAATAAGACCTTCAGTGAGGCAGAACTACTAGTTTGCTGATCCTTTCAGATAAATACACATAGACACTAAAATAATCCTTTATTTAGTGAGACTAAATGTTTTAGCCATTAGCTTTTTGTGCTGTTTTCTCTTCTTGTTCCAAGGTACAAAACAGACATATGTTTAATGGGCTAAGAAGTCTTAAAGCAAGCAAGTTCAAGCGAAGGGAAAGTGTAAAACAAAATGCTGTAAGAAAAGTACAAAACAAAATTCTATCAAAATTCTATGTAATAATTAACTTGATTTTGTATTAAAACTATTAAGAATGACTGAACCCCAGTGACAGTATTTAGCAGTTTTTGTTTCACTCAGTCAACAAATAAGACTTTGAGAAATATCACCTGGGTTTGTCTTAGAAGTATTTTAAGTAAGCATTTAGGAAATAGTACTTCTATGGAAATAGGATAGATTGGTCAGTGGTTATACTACCAAGTGTCTGGTGCTACCCACTATTTACTTGTAATACTTTCATTTTGGAATTATTTGGAAAATAGTAAATATTATTTATAGTATATGAGTCCTTCTGATAATATTTTACTATATTCTAGGTTAGGGTTATATAATTTGCTGGGGTTCCTAAAAGTAATTTTTATTGCATCCGTGAACAAAATTCTTTTCTACAATATATATTTCTGATTTTGTAATGGAAAAAAATATTCCTGGCATGGACTAGGTGAATGATTGTTAGTTAAAATAGCTGTAAGTGTAGCTAAAATATAGCAGCTCTGTTAAAGAGACATTCCAATGTCACTTAACTGTATTTTTCTAGTGTGATTGTAAAACATCACACTAACTAAAACTACAAATAAGTGTTCTGATGTGGTCTTTTTTCCCTCCACATTTAAGTAAGAGAAGAGGGATTATTAGCGTTTTTCTTTGTAAGACTTAATTTTGTAGCAGCCATAAAATGCAATTTCAAGACACTTTCATTTCCATGAGCCTTATGAACAAAAAGAAAAAGTTTGGATAAGCTTTTAGTTTTTCCTGTCACTATTTTAAATTTAAACTGCAAAGTAGAAGAAGCCAGTAATTAACATAAACCTTAGGATTCCCTTAGTGCTTTTAAAAGTTGTCTTTTCCACTCTAAAAGTAGCCCATGCTCATTATCGTTTTGAAAATTTGTGTTGATAGAAAGGAGGAAGCCACACAATCCAGAGAAGACCATCATTAGCACTTTGGTATGCTCTCTCCAGACACATTAGTCATATAGTATTGATCAGACCTCCTGTACAATTTTTTGTCTTGCTTTTTTCCTTTAAGCATTCTTTATTATAAACTCTGTTAACATCTTTAGTGACCACCCAACATTTTGAATTGGATTACCTTAATTTACTTAACTTTAAAAAAATTATTTTTAGGGAATTCCCTGACAGTCCAGTGGTTCAAACTCCACACTTTCACAGCCTAGGGCGCGGGTTCAATCCCTCATCCAAGAACAGATCCTGCAAACCATGTGATGCAGGCAAAAAAATTATTTTTTAAAATAATGTCTAAACAAATACGTATACTCCTCTAAAGTGTACTGAGATTGTACTGTGAGCTCATTTTTTAAGAACTACCAATCTGATGAAAAAGCACCATTTTCCTACACTTAGAAATTCTAAGTGCATTGTCTTACTTGTGTGGTAATGCATATCTGAATTGCTGCAAGAGTGCATTTGAAAGTCATCTTTAATATTACCAGGGTTCTAGTTGAATTAGGTAGGATCTTTGGACTGCTTTATAACTTTTAAGGTAAAACTCATAGAAAAAAATATCCATAGCAGTTT
This sequence comes from Hippopotamus amphibius kiboko, assembly GCF_030028045.1. Taxonomy (NCBI): domain Eukaryota; kingdom Metazoa; phylum Chordata; class Mammalia; order Artiodactyla; family Hippopotamidae; genus Hippopotamus; species Hippopotamus amphibius. The sequence continues at coordinate 158,842,544 of NC_080191.1, forward strand.
TCTATGGAAAGATATCACTAAATCCCTTGTAAATGTTCTCAAAGTAAATAATTAGCAGCCTGTATTACTTGGCACATACTCAGAGAACAGACTTAACTCTTTACTTTATAGTAGTGTTCCACTTTGTTTATGACAATGGTATGCTTTTAGGGTTTTAAACAGTCTTGGCTATTTTAATTTATTATTTATGCATTCTTATAATAATTATTTTAGGTCAACTGGCTATTCTGAGGTGATAGTTGTCGTTGGAGGCTGTGAACGAGTTGGAGGATTTAATCTTCCATACACTGAGTGTTATGATCCTGTGACAGGAGAGTGGAAGTCTTTGGCTAAGCTTCCAGAATTTACCAAATCAGAGTATGCGGTCTGTGCTCTAAGGAATGACATTCTTGTTTCAGGTAAATAAAGAATTATTACAGTAGCTACTCTCAACTTGATCACAGCTTGGCTGTTTTAAACCGTAACAGTGTCTCAAAAGAAAACAGTGACAGGAGATATGCCCATTTTAGGCAGATCATATTATACAACAGATAAAACTAAAAATGACTTTTTGTTCTTAAAAACAGACACAAGATCATGCAGAATGATTTACAAAAGATTCACCAGAAAATGCCTTTAATGATATCATATTTTTAAAATTTATTTAATTTACAATGTGTTAATTTGTAATGTACAACAAAGTGATTCAGTTATACACATATACATACTTTTTCATATTCTTTTCCGTTATGGTTTATCACAGGGTATAGACAATAATTCCCTGTGCTATACAATAGGCCATACCATATTTTAAATGCTCTCAAATGCATATAGAATATGGTACAATTTTTATAACTTTTACCTGTTTACTGTGTTTTAAGGAACACAGTAAAGTATGCAAAAAGTCCTCAGAGTTAAGCATCTCTAATCCACCTTTGTTTTCTGAAATTCTCCCCAAAGTTTATGAAATAGGATTTTCCTTAAAATTCTTAGTTTGAACTTTCATTATAATATGTGATATGTTACCTCTGAAATCAGACCAACAAAGTGACAGGCTTGAAGTATAACTACAGTATCTATAATCTGAAGTTTGTTAATGAGTTAAATAATTTTACTAGCTTTGCAGGTTACTATATTACTACACATTGAACAATACAACAACACATACTTTATTTTGTACAATGGTATGATTTTTTTTAAATGGGTGATTTTTAAAAATTTTCCTAGAATAATTCTTTTGTCCAGTGCTTCTGTTGTCTGACTCTTAAATGAACAGTCTTATACATTTGTAAAATTCATATTCTACATTTTATTATTTGGAGCATATAACTATAATTTCTCAAGATAACAATTGACAAAGTTAAATCTGCTGTGTAGAACTACTTCCATTTTAAGTTTTAAGAGGGTCCTTGTTTCATTTATTGAACTGAATCCTCAAATTCTTGGACTGGGTGATAACTCAGTGTTTTCATTATCTGTGCCTTTGACATAGATCCCTTGATGATATACATGTTAGTGTGTGTGCATTGTTTTGCATTTAAAGGTGGAAGAATCAATGGCCGTGATGTCTGGATTTATAACTCACAGTTAAATATTTGGATCAGAGTTGCTTCTCTAAATAAAGGCAGATGGCGTCACAAAATGGCTGTCCTCCTTGGTAAAGTAAGAGAAACCAGTTTTTATTATTATTGCTGGTACATTTCCAGAATAAATACTACAGATGAATCCTTCATTTTACTCACCCATTGGGTATTTTGGACTCAAATTGTGTTTCCTTCCATTTCTAACCTCAATACATAAACTGAAGCTGTAAACAATTTGACACTGTACTTTTGAATGGATATTTTGTTCTCCCAACTTGGAATTTGTAGCAGTGCAGCACATTTCTCTTCTCATGCACTACTGGAATCTAAATGCCTGAGAAGCAATGGAAAATAAAGGAGTTACATGAAGCACAAAACAGGCTGATGTCTAATCCAAGCAGTCTTTTTCCTTTTACTGACTTTGACATTCAAGCCAAGATATATTTATGTAGAGTGATATTATTTTATATTTTTTATTTGTACAAGTAGGGACAAAACAAATAAGTGTTAAGATAAACTCACTAACATATTTTAAAGCAAACTTATTATTGGCTGCAGCTAACAAGTATAAAAAACATATAATTTGATTCTGGACCATTCACTGTCCTCACGAACTTGAGAATCACTTGTAGGCTAATGGTTTCCAAACTTTTTAAGAGCAACTACGGCCACTTTTTGAAGTTAAATCTAATATAAAAAGCTATTACATAAAGCAGATAAAAATACTGCTGTGTACCAAGGGCTAACTTGGACTCTTTAGCCCTTCCCTGCCTCCATCTATAGCAACTCCTCCAAAGCCTCCAATTGCTCAGATTTAATGAGCAGTCTAAGTAAAAGCAGCATACTTGCTCGCACATTTTTTTTTTTGAAGTATAGCTGTTTTACAGTATTATGTTAGTTTCACGTGTACAGCATAGTGATTCGTGTTTTGGGGGTTCTGTTTGTTTGCGTATTATATTCCATTATAGGTTATCACAAGATGTTGACTATATCGCACATATATTTTTTTTCGCACATGTATTTTTGACTGGTTCCCTAGTACCCTCTTCTAAAAAGATTGCTGTCTCTTAAGCCCTCCCATGAAGACATTTTAGAGCCACCAATGAGAAGGCAAACTGCTCTAGCTGGAACAGAGATGATGCCAGGAACCCTTCTCATTCAGCCACCCAGCAGTTCTTATTCCCTCCCCCTATTTTCCCACAGAAGCTTCTTGAAATCCCTATACTATAGAATACTATAGTTGATTCCTAAGGGTATTGATCTAGTGTGCTGCTGCTGTTGTTGATAAGACCAGTGAAATAATAAGGACCTTGAGCTAGATGTAATGGAAATAAAATACTGATAGAGTGGGACTTCCCTGGTGGCCCAGTGGTTAAGAATCCGCCTGCCCATGCAGGGGACACAGGTTTGATCCCTGGTCTGGGAAGATCCCCCATGCCGCGGAGCAACTAACCCCGAACACCACAACTACTGAGCCTGTGCTCTAGAGTCTGTGGGCCACAGTTACTGAAGCCTGTGTGCCTAGAGCCCATGCTCTGCAACGAGAGAAGCCAGCGCACTGAGAAGCCTGCGCACAGCAACAAAGACCCAAAGCAGCCCCGCAAAAAATTAATTTAAAAAATTTAAAAATTAATTAATTAAAAAAATACTAATATTTTCTAAAATCACTGGCTTATTAGTACCTATTATGTTATGTATAGTTTTGGTAGCTATACCCCAAGAATGACAAACTATTACTGGAAAGAGGCAGCTAAAATAAGGGGTTGAAAAGAGATGAGGCCTAACTAAAAACATTATAATTATTTAGTCTGAACATACAGAGGCACATGAAAATGATTGATGACTCAAGTATCATATATGGATTGGTAAACACAAATTTATTTAACAAATATTAGTGTACTTGACTAGAAGATGCCCAAAACTTGGAAGCACTAAATCAAGAAATAAAAGGAATCCTTCCTACCTTACACAGCAAGTACTCAATTCATGGAAAACACTTATCCTAACAATTACAATATGGGCTGAATTCAAACCTATAAAGTTATTTAAAGTTGTAAACACTCTCTGTTAAGGAAACCTAGGATGGTTTGGAATATAGAATCTTAGAGCAAGAAGGAATCTTAGAGAATATTTAATGTAACTTTTTCAATTTACAAAGAAACTGAATCCAGAGAGATCAAGTCATTTGCCCAAGGTTGCACAGAAAGGCATAAAGCAGCGGCAAAAGCTCAGATTTTCCTAATCTAGAGGCCTTTTATCTTGAGACTCACAACATATATTTTTAGTTTATGCATATAGGGGAATAGTATTAAAGTTTAATCCTTAAAATTATATTATGTAATAGGTATTGTTATTGTCTACATTTTTAACTTTTTTTTTTTTTTTTTTTTGGCACACGGGCTTAGTTGCTCCGTGGCATGTGGGATCTTCCTGGAGCAGGGATCAAACCCATGTCTACATTTTTAAATTGAGGAAATTAAGATGGAGTCTCAGAGAGGATAGGTGAACTGCCCAAGCAAGATCTTACTTGCAGTGGCAGAGCTAAATATGGACCCTACCTCTCCTGACTTCAAAGCCTGTTCCCTTAAGTACTACTTTGTGCCGCAGTTTCCATACCCCTTCTAGCTGCATGACCTTGAATAAGTTACTTAACCTCTCTGGGCTGCATGATGTTGGAAGAACAAACCCACCAACAGATCATTTTAACATAATGTGAGAAATGCAAGATTGAAATAACATTGCTGCTGAGGAAATTTGGAAGAGTACAGAAAGATAGATTGTGGACACATTTGAATGACAGTGTATAAAGTTTGGCTTTGACCCCTTAGGCATTCATTGTTAAACTAGTAAAAGGAGTTGATGAGGTGTGTTAGGAAGATAAATCTGTGGTTTAGAGAGTACAAGGGTAGAGACTAGGAGATAGGTATGAAATGATGTTGACCTGGAGGTAGGGTAGTGGCAGTGGGAAACAAAAGGAAGGGACAGATGTGAGAGATGCTGTGAAAGCAGGTTGAGTAGAGCTTAATTAGATATGGATGCAGAGAAGAGTTGATGATGACTGTTCATTAGAAGAATTGTAGATGTTAAACTGGAGAGCTTCTACAGGTTAAAAGTTTCTTGTATATCTCATGATGCTTAATAGATTATTCCATATGTAACTGATTTAATAAACGGCTTGTTGATTAGTTTATCTGCCCTACCTTCCTCATATTTGTGAAAAGAAAATGTGCATGAAAGCCCTTTGAAATACACAGTCTAGAGTTCATTGTGTATCAGGTACATAGGCACTGCAGGGACTAAATTAAAGAAGATAGGCCCTGCCTTCACAGATCTCGTCTAGTAAACCTTACCTAATATTTTAGTTTCATAGCTTTGTAACTTTATAATATTCAAATATTTTCACCATCCATGAGTATGAGCATTTATGCTAAATCGTGTAATTCTCAACGCAAGCAATATTGCTCCTAAGGGGATGAAGATTGGTTCTTGAGGGGGTGAGGAAAATCATACTGTTTTGTGTATAAAGCACAGATAATATACAGTACATAAACAGATATACAATATATCTGTGGTATTAAAAATTTCATTGGAGGGGGCTATTATGAAAAAAATATCTAAAAGGGCTTCTTGGTGGTGGTGAGAGGATGATAAGTTTTTTAGAAGGTCCAGAAACTGAGCTAAATATATTGCAATTACAAGTTACCAAGGGCTTTTAAAGGGGAAAGATCCCTTAATTCTTTAGCCAACTAGTTAAAAATTCAAACTTTTGATAATTAAGATTTTTCCATGTATTTTACATATAGGTATATGTTGTTGGAGGCTATGATGGGCAAAACAGACTTAGCAGCGTAGAATGTTATGATTCCTTTTCAAATCGATGGACTGAAGTTGCTCCCCTTAAGGAAGCAGTGAGTTCTCCTGCCGTGACTAGCTGTGTAGGCAAATTGTTTGTGATTGGTGGAGGACCTGATGATAATACTTGTTCTGATAAGGTAAGCCATGTTCTCTTACAGAAATTAGCGATGATATACACAAGAAGAGAAATACAGAAGGCCTATCAAGTAGGTAGTTTGGTCCCTCAGTGTGAGGCGCCTTTTAAAAATTGTCTGGTACTTTATACTTTGGGAGGAAAACATTGAGTTTCAAGTTACTAAAGTGAAATTATATCTAACAATTTTCTGTTAAAAGTGTGATATAATCTTTTTGAGATGGGACTAATCTCAGTGTTGAGATCTTGTACTAAATAAACCATTTTAAAACCTTTTACTGGTTTAGTTTACAGAATCAAAAAATTATTCACATAAAGCACAACTGGGAAGTGAATTAGCAAAGGGTAAGACAGTAACTTGTTATACTGCTTCCAACTGGGTCATTTTCTGCATACTTTGAAAATATTCCTTAGAACAAAGAAAAAGAAAGAAAACCTCTGTAATGTAAATACAGGATGGCTCAAAGCTGCTGCAGTTCATTGAACTCCTGGGACAAAAGAACATGTGCCATCCTGACATCTCAGAAAATACCATTTATTCTGCAAGCAAGTGTTTAATGCCTAATTCATTTAACAGTAGTTTACTGAATTTTGTCAATCAATAAATTCTTTTTATAAATTAAATTTTAATATAATGTGGTCAAATGTTACATATATAGAATTCATTAATTCAGAATTTGTGATAATTCAAAGTATACTGAATTCAGGTTCGCTCATGTTCTTTTGAAGAAAGGACTCCCTAAACATATAAAGAAATGTGTTCAAGTTGAGGCATATTTATCCTACATAACAGAATTTTTTAAAAATCTAGACTGTTAATTTTAATGGGAAAAAAAGGCAAACCTGGTAGCCATTCATCTTGGAAGCAATCTGTGTTTGTTTGTTTCTCTATTCTGCTTGGTAGTAATAAACTTGTATTTCTTTTGAGAATTTCTTAACTCATATTTCACTCTCAAGCCAACCTCCCTTAGTTCTGTGAATTAATGGGATTTTATTTTTAATCATGTTTCGGTATATTGGCAGACTTTTTATTAAGTGAATTTGCATTTTTGTTAGAAATTTTAATTAAGTATTTCTATGTATTATTTAGGTTCAATCTTATGACCCAGAAACCAATTCTTGGCTACTTCGTGCAGCTATTCCAATTGCCAAGAGGTGTATTACAGCCGTATCCTTAAACAACCTGATATATGTTGCTGGTGGACTGACCAAGGCAATATACTGTTATGATCCAGTTGAAGACTATTGGATGCATGTACAGAATACATTCAGCCGACAGGTAATAACATAAAAGTCCAAAAGAAAAATCATTGTAGGAGAGACCAAGTACAGGACCAATATGAATATACAGTAACTTCACTATTTATATATTTCATGTGTGCTTGGATTATTTCAAAATTTTTTAAAACTCCACATAAAGCATATAGTATACTTGTTTTGAATTCCTTCCAAGGAATTTATTGAAATATTTACTTTTTACCATCCCATGGTAAAGTAGGTATTGCATTTGGGCTGTTGGGTTTTTTTCCCCTTGATGTTTTTCAGAATCCTACTTCAGTTCTTATTGCTCTCTCTTGCATATTTCAAAATAAAAGAAATGTTCCCAAACTGGTTTCTTTGCTTCTGTAGTTAGAAACTAGGTAATTTGTTGTTTTTTGTTATAAAGAAAATGGCTATACTTGGGTCTCTTTCATCCATGCTCCACTTGTACCCTTACTCTGCCTCTACCCCCGCCCCAGAAAGGCCTTCCCTTGGCCTTTTGATTCATGGCTCTACCTTCTTTTCCTCTACCATCAAAATACTTGATGGCTCTGATGCTGGAAATTGGGCTCTACCTATAACACTCTCCCAAAGATCATTACTAATAACCTCCTGAATCTCATTCATGTTCTCTTGTTTTTTCCTACCCAACCCTTAAATATTCCTTGAGTCTCTTTTCCCTGCCCTTTTCACAGTTTATACTCCATTCCTAAGTGATCACATTTACTGCTCAGGATGATGACTTCCCGTCTTATTCTCCATTAAAGCCTCTCTGCTGTGCTCCAGACTCAAATTTCCAACTGTCTATTTGATGTTTTCTGTGGTGTTCCAAGACACCTTCTTCCCCAAGCTTACTTTTTCTGTTTCCAAACAACCTAGTGAATGGAAAAACTCTGTTTCTCCCTTACTCACAACACTTCTGACACCAGACATGTGGGTTTATTCCCACACAGACCGACCCTCCATCTCCAGCTGGTGTCTTACAGTTCAATTCAGTTCTAACATGACCTCAAATTAGCTTCAAATTCCACAAGTTAAGGACTCAGTCCCAAAAGACTGTCACTGCTTCAGGTGCCAGTCACAAGTCTCAGGTTTTCACCAGTACTTCTGACCAATCAGCTACAAATCAAGGGTTCCACAATCCCCCCTCCTTGGGTTCAGTAATTTGCTCAGGAAATCACTTATGTTTACAGGTTTATTATATGATAAAGTATATTACAAAGGACATAGATGAACAGCCAAATAAAGAGGTACCTAACATCAGGTCTGTAAGGGTCCCAAGCACAGAACCTTCTGTCCTCGTGTATTTGAGGTACACCATCCTCCCAGCACATGGATGTATTTATCAACCCTGAAGCTCTCCAAATCCTATACTTTGGGGATTTATATGGAGTCTTTGTCATGTAGACATGATCAGTCATTAATTCAGTTTCCAGCCCTTCTTCCCTCTCCAGAGAAGGGAGAGTGGGGTGAAACTTTGAAGCTTCTAATTGTGGCTTGGTCTCTCTAGTGACCAACCTCCATCTAGGAGCCCACCAAGAGTCACCTTAGAACAAAAGACACTCCCATCAACCAGGAAATTCCAAAGGATTTAGGAGCTCTGTGTCAGGAACTAGGGCCAGAGGCCCATATGTATTTTCTATTATTTCTCACCTGGAAACTTTTTTAAAAAACTTTTCTTACTTTCTCTTAAATTGAACCAATCTATCATGTCAGTTCTGTGTCCTCAAGAGTTTCTCCTATTCTTTTCCATTCCTGTGGTTCCTGCTTTTGTTCAAGTTCTCATCAGTTCTTACCTAAACTAAAACAGTGTTTTCTAATTAGCGTGCCTTTCTCTAATGTCTTGCTTTTCTAACCATTTTGCCACCATTTATTTCCTAGCAAATCTAATTTTGTCTCTCCTCTGGAAACATACTGAATAAAATCCAAAAGTTTTCCCACTTCGTCCTAGGACTTCTGTTGTCTGACCCCTGCTTGCCCTTTCCGCTTCACATTCTTCACCTTTACCCCACAGTTACGTTGAGTACCTGTTGCTTGCATTTGCTATCCAGATGGTGTGTGTTCTGGCCTTGGTTCATGCTGTCCTCTTAGCCTTTAATGACTTTTCTACCTTCTCTGCTTGCAATTCTATTCATCTTTCAAAGGCCACTTCATAGTTACAACAAACTGAGGTTGACCTGTTCAGAATTAATCTCATTTTTTTTTTCTGATCTGTCACTGCACTTATATTTCTATTATAGAAGTCATATATTTCCTTATAGTTATAAATGTTCATTTCTATACTGGAATTCAGTCTTCTTAGGGATACTATATTTTCTAACTCATCTCATGTATCTTGTACTTATTGGTGCTTAGTAAATATTTATTGAATAAGTAAACAAATAAGAGTGAAGTAACAAAGGGTCCTAATGTTAAGACAATTTTGTATGCAAAGTAAGAAATATAGACTGTAACAATAATGACTAAGGTTTGAGTATAACACCATTTTTCTAAAGTTGTTGACATTGAGGTGTAGTCTCCAATTAGTAATGTATTCAGAGTAACATTGCCTCAGCTGATGAAAGGAACATAATAGGATCTTCAGCTTCATGGTACAGAGGGAACATAATCTTCTATTCCTCTTATATCACACTTAAGTAAAATGAACCACATTTCTCTAGTTCAGTGTCCTCCTGGAAAGGACAGTCTCTAACTCTGTAGGTGAGAGTGTGCACTGCTGCATAAGAACCCTTGTTATGGTCACATTCACCTGGGTGACAAGCATTTACACTTACTTTTAAATTTTTTAACCAAAGAGATTGTTTATTGATTTATTACAGTGAGTGTTTTAAAGCATAATACATTTTCACTGAGAACTACTGTTCATTTAGAACTTGCCTATATACTGTATAAAACAATGGCAGAGCTTAGGAAGATAATGAGCAGCATCCAACATAATACAGGGCATCTAATGAATATGTTTTTTAACTAAAATGATTGAGATCAAACTAAGGAAAAATAATAGGACATAATGGCATATTTTGCCTAATTAAACAATGACTGATATTTGACTTCAGAAATTTCAAGGAATATTTAGATCAGAAATATATTAAATCTATTATAAAAAGACAAATTATTGAAGTCTAAATGTAGTATTATGTATCAAATCTCTTGAAACAAAAAATACCGAGATTTCTGGAATTATCTTTTCTCCCCTGGTGCAATCTTTTTGTTGTTGTTTGTTTGTTTTTGACTATGCGGTGTGGCATGAGGGATCTTAGTTCCCCGACCATGGATCTAACCTGTGCCTGGTCTAACCTGTGCCGCCTACAGTAGGAGGGCAGAGTCTTAATCACTGGACTGCTAGGGAAGTCTCTCCCTGGTCCATTCTTACTGCCAGTACTTCTAAGTGTATGTTATTGTATATGTATATATTATTGATAGGCAATTTTTGAACCATCTGTGTTTCCCTACCCTTTTAATACTAATCAAATGAAAAACGATAAGTCAACTGTGATTTCATGGTAGACAGCTGCTTGAGTCAAAGGTTGTGGTTTTTTTAAGTGCTTATAATATCAAATGACAAAAAAAAGAGCTGAAAAAATGAGCTCTATTTTTGCAGTCCTAATGGACCCAGCCTTTTTTGTCTGTCTGTACCTTGCCGTTTCCATGCCTTTTGACTTTCTATAATTCCTGAAAGGCACAACTTGCTATTTTAAACATATTTTGCTTTTTAACTTTCATCAGGAACATATTTTTTTTGTGGTTTTTTTTTTTTTACTGACGAAAAATTTTTTTTAACCCTTCTTCAGCGGACTGGGTATTTAAAATGTCATTATAATAAGTTTGGAATAATAAATGAAAAGAAGTCTGATTCTTTTTCTCTGTTATTGGCATTTTAATGTTTAAGCATTATAAAAATAATAAGGAGAGGGGTATTTTTTACAATGTTAAGATTGTTTCATTTAAGTCATAAAAAATAACATTAAAATTTCATGTATTAATAAATTATTTTTCTTACTAGCTGCCATTAGTCTTGAGACTCTCATAGAGTGAAATAAACTGCTATGCAGGTGACTTCCTGATAGGAGTGAATATCTGTTTTGAAGGTTGCTTGCTTCATTTAATTCTGAGCACTATTTATGAAATGATGTTAATAACAAGATCCTATAATTACATAGTTTATCAAAGTGACTGTAAAGTTCAGTAGTGCAAGCCAGCTTGTACTTGGAAACCAAGGATGATGTGGTTTTTTATTGTATTCAGAACTTTCAAAATGTATAGAAGGAGCTCATTGTGCCTTGGATGAAAAACATTATAGTTTGGCACATAATTGGTACAATTCATGGGTGGTATTCTGCATAAAAATTTGTCATTCACTAATGATAATGGGCTAAATCATTCTGGGTGTATATAAACTCTAATGTAGGCATTTTTTAAGTAGTCACTCATTCTTCTAGACCCAAAGATACTATCCCTTATTATAGAAATCCACCAAGATTTAATTTTTTCTGCAAGAGTGAAATTTATATACATCAAATCTGACCAAGTAAAAATATTTATTGTACTCAGTGGTAGAACCCATCTCATTGTTGGTTATGTGGAAACAGGATAATAATATTTCAATAACTTTCTAAATTAAAGTGAAATTTAAATTGAAGAATAATTGACCTGCAGCATAACAAGATTCATGCAATAGGGAGAATTTTAGTGTAATTTCTTTCTTTGAAGATTCACTCTTATCCTTGCAGGAGTTTGTTTTATATAGTAATTGTTGACAGAGAAGAGTAAAATTTAGCTAAGAATCTCACTGTGTGGAAAGTTAACTATAAAATGTTATCTGGGGAGTTTCTTTGCTCCAGCAAGGCCCTTGACAACAGAGCTTTGTTAATTTGATTATAACTCTCTCTCATTCATTCATTAAACTTGTGAGTAGTCCCATATAATAAATAATGTTCCTACCCCCTGATCATGTACTAGCCACTTTCTATAATAAAGGACCTTCCTGTAATAGGAGAAGCAACTCTTCAAGGATGTTTTTGTTCAGCTACCATTAAGTTAACTAAAATCCTTCTCTCAGTCCACCACTCCCACTTCACCTTCCGTATCTTGACCCCAGTTACTGGCATATATTCTATCTTAACAGTCCCTTCACCTATGCAAATTTATCTAGTATTCACACATAGAGCAGGAGTTGGGCAAAAGGGAGCTTATCTCATGTCTCCTTCTTTGACTGTGTTAAAGCATGTTTTATTTTACTTTTCAGTTTGCTACCAAATCCCTTACTGTCAACAGTTAATTTTTTTTTTTATTTGGTTGAACAGGAAAACTGTGGTATGTCTGTATGTAATGGTAAAATATATATCCTGGGTGGAAGACGGGAAAATGGAGAAGCCACAGACACTATCCTCTGTTATGATCCTGCAACAAGTATCATCACAGGGGTAGCTGCAATGCCCAGGCCAGTGTCCTATCATGGATGTGTGACTATTCATAGATACAATGAGAAATGCTTTAAGCTCTAAAACCAGGATACCTCACCCAAGAAGCCACAGCAATCCAAGATGAGAGATTTTAAAAATTCCAGAGTGGGAACTTGACATATCTCCTTTATGCCATATGCCCAAAAAAGTAAAAATAATAATTGTGGTGCCTTTCTCCCCAAAATATCAATCTTTCAAATTGTAATAAAGCCTTTTCTGTAATAGGGGGAAAAATTGTTATTGTTGAAGGTAATAGTGGTCTTTGCTTGGGCTTTGAGAGTGTACCTTTGTGAGTATTTGTAAGAAACCTTTGTGGAGTAGGAAATAATGTCTAACTGCATACCTTTTAGGAATTTGTGAATGGTCTCTTCATTTATGTATGTTTATCTGCAAGACTGTATATTCCTTATTTTGTCACATATGTACATATATATATATAGAAAATTGCATGACAAGTTTTCATTAGGTTGAATCATATAATGCTTAGAATGCTTAGGACCATTCTAAGGGGTAAAACCAGTTTTAAAATCTTTGTTACTAAAAAATACATCTACATTGATGAATTTTATTAGTATTTTTCTGTAATTGTTAAAAAATATAACAACAATCTGAGTATCATAAAATACTGAATTATTATGACTTCATCCTTAGAATTGCTTTCTTATGTTAAAGCTATTTTTTTGGGAGGAGATAAAAAAGCAAGTGCCCCTAAAATGGGGATTAAAATTACAAGTTAGTTCCTAAGAAAAAATTATCTAAGACCATTGAAGGGAAAATGACCCACTGTGGCTCTCAAAGGTATTTATGTATCATCTCTAAATCCTCTAAGGGAAGTGCCTTTTCTTGAACCTGGCAGAAGAGTTGAAACCCACTTTGCAATATTATCTCGCGAAAAACAGGGACAGATTTTCTCCCTACCCCAGTAGGGTTTAACCTCATTAGTATGGTGCTTTGGGTGAGGACCGTCTTCCTGGTTATCCTACTTTCTTGTAAACAGCTAAAAATCCTGGGAGTCTCTACTGTCTAGCTGCCCTTAAAGGATAAAGCAGGGACCACCTATCTCAGTGGGTCCATATTTCTTTTAAAGTTAACTGTCTGAAGAAACCAACAGCAGTAGTTGCAGTCTTCTAAGATAAATCTTCCATTTGGTACCCATTGTGTAAAATAATGGTCAACATTCTCACGCTTCTCTACATCAAATTGCTTTTGTCTAGATGTTTCAACTCCAGTTTCTAAAACTTACTAGTTTTCAGAGAAGAGTGTAAAACTTTTTTTCTAAGGCAAATGGAATGGCAGGAACTACAGCATAAGTGATTATCGTTATTCCTGGGCGGGACAGACACAATTTATAACATTTTAGGGATGTTCCAGGTAGCCTGGAACTTTCGACTTCCCAGGCACTATTGTTGTCTCACATAATTATATACTCCTTGCCATAAGAGAAATTATGCAAATATGTGATTATAGTGTCACCAAATTTCTGTTAAAACCAAGGTATAATCAAAAGCCTAACATTGATAAACTGCTCTTTTTTTCTTATGTTAGAGTGATACAGAGATTCCAGATAGGCTATACAGCATCAATTTTAATGCTTAGCTGGAATCTGAATTCTGAGGAAAACTAAAAAATTTAACAAATTTTTAGGGAATTTTTATTTTTCAAATCATAGTTTGAAACGATGTGTGCACCCTTTTGTGATAATTATCAAAGCAATTCAGATACCAGTTTTCTACCATTTTAGTTGAAAGACAGTAGTAGATACAATTGGGATACTTGTTTTAATTTTAGAGTAAACATCTACTTCTGCATCATACCTTTTGTAGATAATGGAAGCTATTTAGTTCAGAAATTCTTTGTGGTACATGAGATAAGGTATAAGAAAAGTGTTCTGTAAATGCTGAGGATTATACATATGATACTTGTTATTTTCATGTGTATTTGTAAATTCATGCCCATCCATAAATACAGACACTTCATAAAAAAAACTTTCTCAGCATAACATGTATTTTAGTACCTTAGTCTATTATAAAAGTATTAACTACTCGTATTTTGTTATACATTTATTTTTAATGTTCATGTGTTTATTGTAGTAAATTTGAAATGAAATCCTATAAAACAGAATTTGTTTAAACATCGACCTCATGCCAATATTGTTTAATTTGTTTCTCTACATAATTTAAAACTACATAAATTAAGTAGGCCACCAAGAACTTAGCTTGAATCCTGTAAAATTAAAGTAACAATTTTTAAAGTTACTCAACTGATACTTTTTCTTTATCTTCCTTTACTGATTTTTGATGATGTTAGCATTGATAAAATAATAGATAAAATATTTAGCATTGATAAAATAATAAATTTAGGGTATAATTAGTATATCAAAAGGGATTTTTCAACCAAATTGGTGTCAGATTATATTCATACTGTCATCACATAGTTGACAGATTTTTGAGTGACGCTCATATAAGCCTTAGGGTTAGTATGTATGTATATACATGGGTATATATGTAGATAGATACTATGCTCATCTACATACATATATACAAACACCAAGAATTTTATCAGTTTCTGATGATCAGAAAAAGACATATAAAATAAAAATCAGTTGACTGTATTAAATTCAGTTCCAGAAGGTTTTTGGGTTTTTTAAATTTGGGCATTTCTAGAATACTTTCTTATGTGTGAAAGTACATGATGAGTATTAGTATGATGACTCATATACAGTCAGAATCTATGTAATGCATACAGTTTTACAAGATCAGAAAACAAATTGGAGGGAGATACAAGTTTGCTAAATCTAGCCGTTGATACCTCAGTGGGAAAGGAATTCAAGAGTATTTTTTGTGGATCAACAGAACTGTAATTTTTTTTTTCATGGACTTTAATCATTTTTCATGCGTTCCTATATGTGAGTGAGCTCTAAAGTGGTCTGATTTTTACAACATAAAGGCCTTCTTTTCTGTTCTAATCTTCCCACTAACTTTACTGCACAGGTATGAAATGGTAGCCTATTGGATCTTCAGTAACCTTTTTTTTCCCTAGATGACTGAAATATAGGTGTTTATTCCAGTTAAACCAGGTGTTAAGGAAGAAATGATGTAAATACTCAGGGAGGGTATTAACTTGTCATTTTTTGCCTAATTGGAGTATTTAAAGTGCCATATCTAAGTAACTTTCAGTCATGGTTCGAGAGTAAATTCAGTTTGGTAAAGGGGCTTCACACATGGCAGTGGTTTAAACATTCATTTTTTTTATATTTAGAAAGATGAAAATGTTTTGTGGACTGATACATTTTCTCTTAGTGAATATGAATTGTTTATGTATCTCTACTGTCATACCCTTTTTGAAACTCAGGAAAGACAAAGGTTCAGTTATACTACTTTTGTCAATATACAAACCAGGTGTATTTTTTTTTTCCTGTTGTCTGGTTATGGCAATAGATTTTTTTAAAAAGAAATGCTGTGAGAACCCATACATGAAAAGAGAGTGTTGAACTGTTTGTGTGTGCCTTTTGTTTCTTGAGATTTATGTGTGGAAGAGACATCTACTCCAGACTGTATTTTCAGAGAGAAGAGATTGCTGTTTATGTGGTGCCAAGTGATAAGATAACGCCTCTTAAAGGCTTCCTGTGGACTGCCTTTATTTTCCTAAACTCAAGACACCAGTTAACCTCAACACGATTTTGGCCTTTAGTAGAATTTCTTGTGTATTATATTGAAAGCCAGCTTTACATCCCCTCACCTCATTATTCCTTTCAGTTACATAAATAAATTCACCATATCAAGAAACCAGAAAGAGGCAATTCGGTTGGCCTTTAAGGCAGTAGGTTTGACTAGCTAGCTATACTTACTGTCACATCTAATGCTAGGCTTCAGAAACCACTTGAGCCAAGAGTGTGAACTGATAATTCCAGAGACATTTGCAACATACTTCAGACTTCTTAAAAATGTTTTTTATGACTGTTTTACATTTGTGTGATTGCCTTAGATGTTAAATTTACTTAGTGCTAAAGATCATCATTAAAAAATGTTTTAGAAGTAATAGTTATAATTTATTTTATGTATTGTCCCAAAGAAAAGAATTTGTTTTAACGTTTTCAAAATAACTGCATCTGAATTTATGTGCCTTAAGTTCTCTAGTGCTATTTCAACTTTTTTTTTCAATCTAAATAAAGCTTACCTTAGATAAGTTTCATACTTGTTTCCTATAGAGTAAATTTCCCTTCTTGAATTATTTTAATGAGCACCAGCTGTGTGGTTGCTTGGCAGAAAGAATGTTAAGGAAGGTTGTTGGGTGTTTGGAGTTTTATTATATTTTGGGACTTTTTTTGTTTGATGCCAAGGTGCTTTTTAAGATATTAAGAGAAACATCTATCTTACATTGATTAAGCCCTTGTAAACATCATTTGCAATATCTACATCTGAAGTCAGAAAAGTAAATCTACTTATTTTTGTTTCATCCTTATGTACTTTTTTTTCCTCTACATTTAACTTTCTTGAAAAAGTTCTTAATCTTTCCTTCCCTAACACCCCTCCCCATGATTTCTTTATTTAAATCTTGTTGAGAGTTTCTGGAGCTATCTAAGACAACACAGTTTTGGAGTTGAACAGAAGCATAATGTGCTTTACAACTTGTACAGACCTGTGGCAGCCAAATGTCTTCTGCTTTCAGAGGCTCCAGAGTCTTCACAGTGAAAAAAAAAAAAAACAAAACTTTGTATTTCTTTTTTTATTTAGTTGCAGCACACTAATACTTATATGTCTTGTTTAAATATACTTTGTGCATAGTTTAATTTTTAAAAAGTTGTGTCTAATGAAAAATGTCTTTTAACCATTATTACTTGACTATGGTTGTATTAAATTTTATTTACGAAAAACTTGTTTTGTCTTATCTTAAATATATTCAAGTGGTTGTTTGAGAAAGGAGTGGGGGTAAAGTGTAATACATATGTTACAAATTAATATATGTATTTACTGGTATGTCCACAAAGTAACTAGAAGGCTAAACAAAACACTGAAAACGTTGTATGTGAGAAAATTGTGGCTTAGGGACAAGTAAAAAGGCAACTTCACTGCATACGCCTATAGAATTATGTGTAATTATATATAAATATATATATAATCAAATTTTTAGTGTGAACCACATGACTTATCTATTTAAAAAATTTTTTAATTATGATTTTAATTTTTTAATCATGAAAGTGATCCATAACATTTGCACTGTAGTGTTCTTTTAATTTGGCTCTCAAATATATCTGTATAGTAATATTGTGAATAAAGAACGTAAGAAATTTTATTCCAGGTGTCAGAGAGGGCACATTGCAGAGGCAATGTCTGATTTTATATTAGCAAAAGTAAAATCTTGAAGAGGTGTGTTACAGAAGCACAGACAAAGCTTAGCTTGTTAATGCTTAGTTTTTAAATTGTGCCATCCAAATAAAATGGCAGGTTAGAGTGTGTCTTAAATAATAAATGTTAAAGCTGTTTTCATTTCACTTAATTCCTCTGTAGCCACACCTGGAACGTGGATGGGCCTCATTGGATCTGATTCCAACCAGTGCTCTGCCATAAAGCCGTTTAGCCTCTCTGAGCCATCTTTCCTTATTCTAGGAAATGCATGCAGTCATAATACTCACCTTACAGGCTTGTTGGATAATAGGATGTGTGTTGAAGAGTGAGTACAGCTCTGGCACAGAATAGGAGAATATAAATGTTGGTTCCCTTCCTGTATATTTTGTCTTCAGGACGAAAAAGCAGTATGCAAAGTCAGGGAAGGAGTTGAAAGAATTAAAAGCACTTGTTAGCTTACATTTGGGAAACCATGGACAATGGGGTAAAGAATAGAAGCCTCTTGTGATTTATATTATCTCCTTAAAAAATAACCTGTACTCTTAACAGAATGAGGGGAAAAAATGGGCTAAAGCTGCCTTCTGCCTCTCTGCTATTAACTGTTAATGGAGACTGAGAAAATCAAAAGGCATGATTTCCTCCTGATTATGTTGGGGTCTTTTATATTTTATATAATGTTTTGACATCTTTGGAGGACCTTGCTGGCTGGGGAGAGACTGCTTCTCCCAGTATTAGCTAATTGCTAGAGGCAGTAAACGGTTTATCAGTGAGCCCAGCTTTCATATATAAACCAACCAATCTCCTGTCCAAACCTCCAGCCACCTCCTTTAACTCTCACACACCAAGCCAACATTTCCCGTGCCCTGAATCACTCTGGGGCCAGGTACCAGACTACTAAGAACCACCCTCTGTGTCCCCAAACCAGCTGGAGTTATTCAAACTAGCCAACCCTTAACTGTTTACCCTGCTATGCCTTGACTTTCCCATGGAAACCCAGTAAAGGCTCTGACCTATGCTTTCCCTTCATTTCTTTCTGCCTCCTGACTGACACTGGTGCTTCCCCTGTAGTCCTGCATGACACACTGTGCCTCTTGTTTCTAGGAGAACTGTAAGTAACATGAAACTTCTTTCAATGGCGTTGACTGCTCCATGTTATCACTCAGTCACCTTTATAAGACACAAATCATGTGTTCATGTTTATATTTCAGTAGCATGCTTGGCACAGAGGTGCTTAATGTTTTAGTGAATGAATCCACCAATTCTGGTTTTTATACAAGAGCCTCTATATGCCTTAAAACAGGATTTTTGAGTCATAGTTTGATGAACATAATAATTGATACATTTGTAACATAACCATAGTGCCAATCAGTCCAAAGAGTCAAGGCTTTGAATACTCATATTGTTTTATTTAGAGAAAAGCACAGCTGTGTGATAAAGGAGGAAAGAATTTTAAAAGGTGATATTTACTTGCTTAATACACTCCATTCTACTGAGATGTGGTGGGCGATACCAAACATCTCCTACCAGATGCTTTCAGCCTATGACTTGTAACAGGAATACTAAGGCACACGTGTTACTGGGAGACAGCTCTCTTCTGATGGTGGATTTGGGCTTCAGGACTCCCCATCTGCTTTATCCAACCTTCATTAGACTACATGGCAATGTGTTATGCTTCTATCCAATCTTCTTTTCCTCTCTCCTTCACTTGCTTCTAGGATCCAATAGCTCTCCCAGCCTTCTGTCTCTCTCCCTCCATGTTTTCCCTCACAGGGCATTTTCTTACATGTTTTATTGAAATCCTTGCACATTTGATCTCATCTTGGCATCTGCTTCTCAGAGGACACTGGACTAGCATACTTGGTAAGTGGGGGGAAAAAAATCCCATTAATGTTAAACTTAGCACTGTGGGGTGATCCACTAAACCTGGTTTTCTGAAAAGTCCTAGTTGATACACTTAGACTAGGCTTAGTGGCAACATAATGTGAAAATACGTTTTGAAGTCAGAACTGTATTCAAATGCTAGCTTTAACATTCATTGCTTCTGTGTCTTTGGGCAAGATATTCAAACTTTCTGGGCTTCCGTTTCCCCTCTTCCTACTTAGGCTTGTTGTGAGGATTAAATTAGAATGTAAAACCATGTAATGTCTCAGCAAGCAGCCCTTCCCTGATTGCTATTGTTTCCTCACTTGACAGCTTCTGGAGGGCGGGGCCTATCTTATGAGATTAGTTCCACAGCATCTTGCCCCGTGCTTGGCAGCAATTGGAAAGAAGAGACCAAAGTCTAGTACTTGGCCATGGTGCTTAATCAGGAAGTTTATAGAATGATAGGGGAAGCAGACATATGAACAGATAAATTCTATATAGTATGATACAGGAACTTACAGGATTCCAGGGACTGAAAACTGTGTAAATGGGAATAAAGAATGAGCACTTGAAGTATGATCTCTTTCCAGTTGCTGCCAAGAACTGGATAAAGTGCTGTGGGAGTAACCCTAACCCTAACACTCCAGAGCTTTATGTCAAGTGAGGAAATACATAGCAATCGGGGAAGGGCTGCTTACTGAAGACATGGAAATAACATTATACTAATGTCCTAGTTTGTTGCAGTTTCCACTTCTCAACTTGTGATTTCCATATGCCTACCATTCATAAGATTGTTTGTTAGCAAATTTGACCTCTGGCTCATAGTCTTGCTCTTTAATTTTGATTTCTGCCATTATTCTGGGTCATTTAAGCACATGGGACCCATCCCTTTGGTCTAGCCTCACATTGTTTTGACCTCTAGTCAACAAATCTTCACTCCCACTCACTCCAAGTAACATACAAGGCCATTCCTCAGATCATTTCATCACCCAGAATTATTCTTCCTGTGAAACCTTAAACTCTAAAGGCTTTCTGTCTTTTGCCACAGCCTTCCTTTCCTTCCATCTCATTCTGTGACTTTCCTTGTGAACCTCGATCTCCAGTCCTCTGATACCTCTTTATTGCAGGGCCCTGTGTTAGCCATTATCCCTTCCCAGCCTGCATTCCATCATCACAATGTCATTCCAACACTCTCACCAGCACTCAAAATTTGCTCACCCTTTTGATTTCCCATTCCACCTACTCTCCTACCGCCTCCATGTGTATCAACCCAATGATCTGCCTTCTCTGCTCCTACACCCAAGCTGTTGAGCACAGGTGGAGAAAATTAATTAGCTGCTAACGTATACCTCTAAAATTGTGTGATCTCCAGCTTCAACTTGGCAAGATATTCTTGGCAAGGCTTCAGCGTGTACCTACTCTCTCCTCTTCCCTCTCTCTATAACATCTCACTCACCACTCTCCTGGCGTACTCCACTGTCTTTTCTTCTGTTCTCAGCAGTTGATCTTGCTTTCTCCTTATAAGACTTAAAGGACATGAAGTAGAATCTCTCCTCCCATACTCATTTCCTATATTCTCTCTTCTGCAGAATTTAGGTGTCCCTCCTCCATCTGAACTCTGAATCCCAGCATCTTACAGACTTCCTTCTACCTCCTTCTCTGATTTTCAACCTCTCTGAGTGCTTTCCCATAACATTTAAACATACTCTAGCCTCTCCCTCTCCCATCTTTAAAATCCTTTCTGCAGCCCTAAGTTCCTTCTTTGACTGTACCCTCTTTTTCAAATGTCTCTCCTTTGCCTCACTTCTTAATACGCTACGATCTGGCTCACATACACCACTACCGAAATCACGCTCGCTAAGAGCTCCAATTACATCTTTGTTGCTTATCCTATTTAACAAAGTTGATGCTCCTGATGACATCTTCCTTTCTTGGCTATAGTCATACTTTTCCTTTTCCTTCTCTTTCATAGCTCTTCCTCCACCTCTCCCCTAAATCCTCAATCATCCGGCTTCCTTCTTACTCTGCAGATAATTATCCTGGGTAATTTTATTCACTACTATGGTTCCAGTTATGAGTATATTTGATGGCTCCTAAATCTAAATGTTCAGGCAAGATACTTATATCCAAATGTCTTCCAGAAATTTCTGTATGAGGCCTTAATATGGAACTACTAGAACCTGAAACTCAAAAACTGCTTTCTCCAAAAAGATTTATCTTGTATTTTCTGTTTAATAGCAACAAAATTGACTTTATCAAAACCAGAAACCTAGGAGTAATTTTTCCTGTTATTCAGTCATGCATTCAAATATTGAGTACCTACCTTGTGCCAGGAACTCTTCCTCTTTATATCTAAATCTATATATCTAACCATCTATCTAAATTTCCATTCTCCCTACAATGCCTTAGTTTGGGCCTTCATTATCTGTTGTATGGAAGAGCCTTCTAAGTAGTTTGTCTAAGATCAAAGTTCCTTGTTGGCATGCAACTGAGAAAATACTATCTAAATAGGGGAATCATTGGAAGGTAGCAGAGGCTCACAGAGTTGACTAGACAGCCAAGTATCATACCTGGAAAATGGGCATAAACTCGGGCAGCTCTAGAGAGCTCTGAAGCAGGACACACACAATGATCTTTAAGCAAAAATAATCCGGATAGAACATCCCTACACATCTATCATGCTAATAAATTTATCTTTACTTTACCTTACTTTACCTTACCTTGAAGGAAATCCCTGATGGAAACACTCAAGGAGCTGACACCCGTTCATGTACCTGAGTGGCTACGAAGGGCTCGTGGGAGCATGGTGGGGGGATCTGAATTCCTTAGGGAGAGGAAAGTTTTGTTTCTTGTCAAAATAAACACAATATGGAATTCCCCAAATCTTGAGTGGGGTGGGGGAGGGGAGGAGTGCTTTGTAGACTTACCCACCTCCGAGCCTTGGCTTTGTTCTGGAACGCCTGGCCTCTGGCTATCTGCCCCACATCCTCTGAAAGAGCTAGGATTCATTTCCTCAGGGGAGCGTCCGTGATTACCCTCTTCCCATCCTGTGACTGAGCGGGACCCTACGGGGCCTTCCCAGAACAGGGCCCGCCCTCCCCACCCCACCCCCCATCCTTCACCTGCCTTTTGTCTGTAGAAAAACTTTAGTCAAAGAATAAATTTAATCAGAGACGTGAGAACATGCAGAAAGGAAAACAGCCAAGCAAGATAAAATACTAACAGTTTCGCCATTAAACAACGTCAAGGACTTTTGTTTCCTCTTCAAGGGCTATAGATAATATTCTGAGGCATGTCCTTTGAGCTGGTTTGCAGATACTGAAACCCCCACCAGGTGGAAGACGTTAACTATGCTGCCCACAAGCACAAGACCCTAGACCAGTTGGAACCAGGTTGGTGATGTTGACTCCCAGTTACCTCACCACCAACCAATCAGAAGAATGTCCACGAGCTGATCACACACCTCACCCTACCTTTAAAAACCTTTTCCTGAAAGCCTTCGGGGAATCTGGGTCTTTTAAGCTCTAGCTGCCCTGGACTCCTTGCTTGGCCCCGCAATAAATGCTGCACTTTCCTTCACCACAACCTGGTGTCAGTAGATTGACTTTATTGCATGCCGGCAAGCAGACTCAAGTTTGGTTCAGTAATAATCCCAGTCTAAGTTAGATGAGCTCTTATGTACCCCCATTACCTCCTTGATGTACCTCTGTGAGAGTACTTTTCTGTTTACTTGACTCTTTACCTCCCTCTGCCAGATTATGGACTCTTCAAAATCAGGAACCATCTCTTATTTGGTGAGGTCCAAGAATCTAGCCAAGAATCCAGCCCAGAGGAGAGGACTAGCTGGGGAAACACGCCTTAGTAGGTAGTTTTGGAAAGCCCAAGGTCACTGGAAAGTAAAAGGAGAGAGAAAGTGGCTAGAAGGTAGAGTGACAATGTCAAATGGCCTAGTTTGAATTTACCTAGAACTGAAAAGTCTCATCAATATGTGTTGTCACATTTTTAATGATTTCTTAGCATCTTACATAACAGTGACTTACCCTGACCTTATCATTAGGTTTTGGGTTTCTGTCTAAATTTAGGTTCTGTAGTAACTCTCTCCTGGCTTCTGAGTCCAGATCAAATGCTACCTCATCTATGATGCCTTCCTGATTCCCCAAATGGATTTATTTTTTACTCCTTGAAGCAAAGACCAAGTCTGTCTTGTCAACCTAACTCTATCCCTAGGACCTGGCAAAGTGCCTGGCACAGAGTAGGTAATGAATATTTATTTGACTGATAATCACTATGGAAAGCAAAAAGGATATGTTGAAAAATAGATGAATAAGGAAGCTATAAAGCCTGGAAAGGTCTTTAGCGATCCCTGGTTTTGTTCACACCTACTGCGTCTCTCTTGTTATGCTAACTGGCTCACTGGAAGTCCTGATGGGTTGTTACCCAATCTTTTATTCCTGACTGACTTTGCTACTGCTATCCCTAACCCTCACTTGTACCCCTACCTCCACATCTGCAATGACCCCATTTTTACCAAACGTATATAAATTACTTCCAGCATAGTGCTGTGAAAAGTTCCATGGACCCCCACCTCAGCACAACAACTGTAATTGGTGAACATTATTTTAAAAACATTTAAAGTCTCTAGAAATTGTCCTAAGGGCATATAATAAGTGAAGAAACATTTATTCAAAAAAGTCTACAGAACAGTCTGTAGCGCTTAAGCCACTATACACTCTCTACCTCACTTCCCCCACCCAGCTCAATGTGATGGAAGTTACACTCCACGTGGATGCCGTCAAGAAGATGAGGCTCACCTCTTCCAGGCAAAGATGTCTCCATGGGATGGGCAGGCCACCAGCATTTCTCATTCCCCATGGCTCCAAGTTGCCTAGGCTAATTTCCAGGTGAGTATCGCTGAGAGGTAGAGGTACCCTTCCTCCAGCCAGCCCCTACTTGGATGGCAGAGGTTCCACACCAAAAAAGGCAGGTCAAGCAGACCAGAGCCTACCACCCCAGCACAACACCCTGCTTGTAAAGCTGATTGACTTTATTTCTAAGAGTGTGGAGCTGTTCAAGCCTGAGGGAGCTTTTGAAAACAATGCTGGTAGACAGTTAAGAGAAGGCTGATAGCTCGGAGAGATCAATAAACACAGGCCAGCTAGTTTACCAGTGAGAACCAGGGAAAGAAACAGCTAAGAAGACCCCTCCTGGGATCAGAATAAATATCAAAGGCTGGCCTCAAAAACTAACCCTGCAAAGCAGTCAAAATTAAGTTGAACTTCATAAAAGTTTTAAATTTCTGTGCTTCAAAGGATACCATCAAGAAACTGAAAAGACAATCTGCAGAATGGGAGAAAATATTTGCAAATCATATTATCTGATAAGGGACTTGTATCTAGAATATATAGTGTACTAGTTTCCCTGCCTTTTAAGGGCACCTCCATTCTGTTCTCATTAGTGGCTGTTACTAGTTTGCACCTGTACAACAGCATACGAGGTTACGAATTTCACCAGAGACCCTTTAGCATTTATTGTTTGTGGACTTTCTCCTGATGGTCATTCTGACTGGTGTGAGGCAATACCTCTTTGTTCTTTGGATTTGCAATTCTCTAATTATTTGTGGTGTTCAGCATTTTTCCTTGTCCTTTTTTTTTTTTTCCTCAAAAAACTACAGTGAGAAGAATTTACCTCTTGAAATTGTCTTCTTGAAAGCTTTCTCTGTTTTGAAATTTTTGTCAGTTCTTGACCCCAGGACATTTTTTGAGGGCAGGTGTCATTTACAGCCTTGCAGTCCTTGTGAATTTTAAGTGATGATAAGCACTGCGTTTAAAGCGGCTGTTGCAGGAAACAGCCACAAGAGGGCAGGATTTCTACAGTCCCAATTCTGGTTACTAGGGCAACAGAGCCTTCTGGAAAGTGGTGTTCCTAGGTTGTGAACTGCAGTGGAATGTGCCAGGACAAACCCCCAAAAGCTTATGCCTCATTATTCATGTTTGTTCTTTTAATTTAATTTTTATTTTTTATCAGTAAATTTGATTACAGTCTTGTGTTTGTTCTAGTTGTACAGAATCTGGTTCATTTATACATATACATATATCTATTCATCTTCAGATCCACTTCCCTTGTAGGTTATTACAGAGTGCTGAGTAAACCTTACTTGGTACATGGTGGTCTTTGGTGATTATATATTTTATATGTACTAGTATATGTATGTTAACCCCAATATCCTAATTTATCCATTCCTCCCATCTTTCCTTTTGGTTAATTATAAGTTTGTTTTCTAAGTCTCTGAGTGTTTTTCTCTGTGGAAATACATTCATTGGTGTCAATTTTTAGATAAATCTATAAATATCATAGGATATTTGTCTTTCTCTTTCTGACTTACTTCACGTGGTATGATTATCTCTAGGCTCATCTGTGGTGCTGAAAATGGCATTGTTTCATTCCTTTTTGTGGCTAAGATTCCACTGGGTACATGTACCACTCCTTCTTTGTCCATTCATCTGTGGATGGACATTTAGGTTGTTTCTATGTCTTGGCTACTGTAAATCTTGCTCCAGTGGACATTTGGGTGCCTGTGTGTTTTCAGTTGTGGTACTCTTGTGTTATAGGCCCAGTAGTAGGTTGGCCAGATCATATGATAGCTCAATTTTTACCTTTTAACAGCACCTCCATTCTGTTCTCATTAGTGGCTGTTACTAGTTTACATCCCACCAACATCATAAAGGGTACACATTTCTCCACAAACCCTTCAGCATTTATTGTTTGTAGACTTTTTGCTGATGGCCATTTTGACTGGTGTGAGGTGATACTTTTTTGTAGTTTGGATTTGCATGTCTCTGTTTGTGATGTTGAGCATTTTTCCATGTCCTTTCTTTTTTTAAAAAAAAAAAAGTGTGAGTAAAATTTACCTCTTGAATTTGTCGTCTTAAAAATTTGCCCTGTTTTGAATTTTTTTGTCAATTCCCGACCCCAGGACATTTTTGGTGGACAGGTGTTATTTTATGGGCCTGCAGTTCTTGTGAATATTAAGTGACCTTTACCACTGGATTGAAGCCTGCTATTGCGGGAAGCAGCCACAAGTCAGCACAATTTCTACATCCTCAACTTTGGTTCACAGCTCAACAGAGCCTTCCTGGAAGTCATGTTCCTAGGTTGAAAATTAGAGTGGAATGTGCCAGACAAACCCCGCAAAACTGATGTCTCATTACTTCTTGTTTGTTTTTTTAATTTAATTTTTATTTTTTATCAGACTAAATTGATTACAAAGACATGGAGGCAAACAAAATGTCCATAGCCCAATGAATGGATAAAGAAGGAGTAATACACATACGCAATAGACTATGACTTAGCTGTGTAAAGGAATGAAATAACACCATTTGCAGGAACATAGATAAGCCTAGAGATAACCATACTAAATACGTCATAATCAGAAAGACTAATGTCATATGAATATCACTTACAGGTGGAATCTAAAAATACATACCACTGAACAAATTGAGAACACATAAATAGACTCGGGGACTTAGAAAACAAACATATGGTTACCAAAGGGGACAGAAGGGGTCGAGGGATAATTTAGGAGGTTAGAATAAACAAATACAATCTATTTCATGTATAATAGATAATCAACAGGGACCTGTGTAGACCAAGGGAGGGCTATCAATGCTCTCTAATAACCTATGTGGGAAAAGATGCCGAAGATGCGCATATATATATATGTACAACTGAAAAACATTCTGTATGCCTACAACATACACAACACTGTATATCAAAATAAAAATAATTTTAAAAAGTGGTAATGAGGGGCTTCCTTGGTGGCACAGTGCTTAAGAATCCACCTGCCAACGTAGGGGACATGGGTTCTATCCCTGGGCTGAGAAGATCCCACATGCCGTGGACCAGCTGAGCCCGTGTGCTACAACTACAGAGCCCACGCACCACAACTACTGAAGCCTGCGAGCCTATAGCCCGTGCTCTGCAACAAGAGAAACCACTGCAATGAGAAACCCATGCACTGCAATGAAGAGTAGCCCCCACTCGCCACAACTGGAGAAAGCCCGTGCACAGCAACAAAGACCCAACACAGCCAAAAACTAAATAAATAATAAAATAAATCTTTAAAAAAAAGTGGTAATGAGGCACAAGATTTGGGTGTTTGTTCTGGCATATTCCATTCTAATTTACAAGCCCAAATAGGATTTCCCCTGGCTCTGGTTGCCAGCATAACCAGAGTTGTGCTCCCCAAAATCCTGCCGCCTTATAGCTGTTTCCCGCAAAAGCAACCTCAAAACAATTGCTTATGGGCAGTTAATATTCACAAGCACTGCTGAGCTGTAAATGATTAACAATTTTTAAGTGCACATTTCAGGGTCACGAAGTAATTCGCACTGTTGTGCAACCCCGACTGCCATCCACCTCCAGAACTTTTTCATCTTGCAAAACTGAAGCAGTCCCCATGAAACACTCACTTCCCATTCTCCCACCCTCAGCCCCGGCACCCACCATCCTACTTTCTGTCTCTGTGGTTTGGACTGCTCTAGGGGCCGTGTAAGAGTGGATCAATCACTATTTGTTCTTTTGTGTCTGGCTTATGTCACTGAGCATAACGCCCTCAGGTGCATCCACACTGCAGCCTGTGTCAGAATTGCCTCCCTTTTTAGGCGGAACAACTTTCCATTGTGTGGATGGACCACGTTGTGCTTTTCCATTCGTCCATCCATGGACACATGTAACATCTACATTAATTTCTCATGTCTTACAATGTTTGTAGAATAACTTCAGAAAGTGCTATGAACAAAATTCATTTGCCATTAACTTTTTTCTTAAACTTTTTATTTTGAAAAACATCAAAGCTAAGAGAAAGGGAAGAATACATGCAAGCTTCACTTGTGTTCAGGAATTCATGCTGTACGGTATTCACTCTATCCCCTGTGTGTGTGCTGTGCGTGTGCGTGGGCCTGTTTGCGTACATGTGCCGTGCACGTGCAGAGTTAGTGCGTGCATGGGCGTGTGTGTGTGTGTTCAGACGCCAGTATGTGAGTGTGTGCTGTGCATGTGCAGAGGTGCGGGTGTGCTGCACGTGCTTGTGTGCACACCTGTGTGTTTGCTGGAACCACTTGCAAGTTGGTTACAGACTGAATTGGGCCCCAGATGCCTCTGCTCAAACAATCCTGCGTAGCCAGGTAAAGGTCCCAGATCTCGGGCATTTAAATGAATGGAGCAGGGTGTCCTAACACAGTCTGTCTTCTGATCACCATCACTGTCTCAGTAATATCCTTCACACCTTCTTTAAGCCCCATTCAGGGTCCAGCTTAGGCCCCCATTACATTCAGTCACCTGCCCTGGGTGCCCTATAAGCTACAATGTCACAGTTGGAGAGCATGGCCAGGGCTGGGGCCATCCCTCCTGTTGGCCTAGCCTCCAGGCCCTAAACTTGGCTCCTGTGTTTCCATCGCTCAACCAGGCCCCGACTCGGATGGGGTCAACACCTCTTTCCTCACAGGGTCCCATCACCCAATCAAGGGGTTTCATTCTCCCCAAACTCAGCATCAAGGGTGGGAGGCGAGGGGGACAGCCACCACTGGGTCTCCTTCATGTGAGACCCTGTGCTTTTGAAAGAGCAGGCACCTGCACGCAGGGGTGGGGTGGTGGGGGGATGGCATGTGTCCCGTGATGGGCAGGTGGGTCACTGGGTGGGGACGGGCCAGTTCTTGAGGAGTTCCGCTGTGGGTTCTCTGCTCACACGGCTTTTGTGCCCCAACCTCTCCCCGTGTCTCCCCTCGAAGACAGTGAGGTGCCCATGCTGGGTATCAGCCCCAGGGCATGAGGTCACCTGACTGGGAGCCATAGGAGCCCCAAGTACAGGGCTCTCGGCAGCCCTGAGCATCTTGCACGGAATAGGCCCACAGAATAGATGGACCATCTCTCCCTGCCTGGACCATGCAGGACTGTTCTGCCTGGGCTTTCAGTGTGGCCGCCTCCCACTGGAAGTCTGGGATGCTGGAATCAGGCCACTTCTTGTCTGTTCTTGCAGGAGCCTGGGCTACACTACAAGAAGTTCCTGGCTCACCCCAGGATCTGGACCATCACATGGCCAGAGAAATTGGTAACATTTTTGTTTTGCCTGTTGAAATGTTTAATGACAAAGATTTTGTTCAGTTTCTTGATGTGGGTGAAGGGTGGAACCCGACATTGATTTCTTCTCCAAGAAATGTACATCCTAGTTCCCACACCGGGGTGAGCCCCCTATCCAAAGATGAAAGACCCCAAGTGGGTGACCTGTGTCTCCTAGGAAATCAGCCCTAAGCTAGTTTACACCTGATCCGGTTCTGTCTACATGGTAGATTTTGACCTCTCCACGTCCTATGTACTGATTATGTTTAGAGCTGACCACGTGCTGTCTACAATAAGAACATTTAGACCTGACCGTGTTCTGTGTACACTAGGACCATGGGAACCTGGTAGAGACCCATTCTGACTGCAGTCCTAGGAGTTTCAGGGGGGATGTAGAGACCTGGGTAGAGACCCAGCCTGGCCTCAGTGCTGGAAAGCTCCATGCCTGCATCTGAGTGTCTGGGGTCTGGAGCTGCGTTGTGCTTGTCTAGGTAACAGCCTCTGTTCTCAATGTGGTTACCTGGCCCTCCCAAGGGTCAGTGCTGTGGTCGGGGCCTTAGTCTTTATCCCTGCGAGGTTCACCTTCCCTGGGGCTTGGGGAGAATCCTCAGGTGGGCTACCTGGTAATTATTCCCGTTTACCAGCACGTGCATGGAGAGCAGGGAGGCAGCTTTACCTGGTGAGCTGATCGCAGGGCACGAGGATCGGGCAAAAACCCAACGGGCAACAGGTGAGGCTGCTGCTGTGCTCTCCTCCGGTCAGTAGTCCCTACTCAGCAGAGAGCAGAGCTGCCCCTTGTCTTTCAGCCCTGCCATCCTGTGAGTTTTCTCAACACCAGTGAGACAAAAAAGGACCGAGCCTGCCAGCACCAAGGTAGTGTGTTCAACTCTAGCGTGAAAGCTTTAAAAACAGTTAAAGTCACACAGAACCAAAGTGAAAAGAGGAGGCCTTCTCTGGGTCAAGCGTGGGAAGAGGAGACCAACCCTACACTTCTTTCTGCCATCCCAGGAAGTCCCAGAAACCCATATCATTTCCACATTAGGCGGCCAACCAGCAGAGCCATGGTGTCCTGACCAAGGGGACGTGCGACCACAGGTGCAGAGTCTGGAGAGGTGGGGTCACCCTGGTGAATGTCGACCTGTGACCCCAAGTGCAGGACCTGGGGAGTGGGGGTCACCCTGGTGAGTGTGGAACTGTGACCCCAGGTGTGGGGGGTCTGGGGAGGTGGGGTCACTCTGGAGACTGTGGACATGTGACCCCAGGGTGCAGGGTCTGGGGGGGTGGGAACACCTGGTGAGTGTGGACCCATGACCCCAGATGTGGGGGTCAGGGGAGGTGGGGTCACCCTGGTGAATGAGAACTTGTGACCCCAGATGCAGAGTCTGGGGAGGTGGGGTGAGCCAGGTTGTGTGACCCCAGGTGTAGGGTCTGGGGATTGTGTGGGTCTCACCCCATCTGCATGAGTCAGGATCACATGTATGAGGAGACCCCATATCTGCTCTTTGCCTGCAGTGGTTCTTGTTCCCTCTGAGATTTCCAACATCTGAATCGAGGGTGTTGTCCTGATTAAGACCAGGAACGAGCACCCCTAAGAATGGTCCCCATGTGCCACAGGAGGGTACCATGTTGCCCCTGAGGTGGAGGATGGTGCTTGGGCCTCCCACATTTGTGATAAAGGAGAGTTGAAATGGAATCCAAATTAATAAGACATTATTTTAAGAATTTATATTAAGTCAAATAAAACACAGGTTGCATACCCTTTACCATCATCACCATTTTAAGTGCATGTTTCTGAGGCATCAGATATATTCTCCTTCTCATGGAGCCATCACCATCATACCTAGAGCTCTTTGCCTTGTAAAACCAAAATTCCACAACCATGAAAGTCTCACTCCCCACCCCCTCCCACCACTCCTGGCACCGACATCCACTTCGGTCCCTGAGTTGTCGACTCCAGGGTCTCTGCTGGAGTGGAATCCTGCAGTGTTTGCTGAGGAGTCATTTTGGAAGAGCTGACTTTCAGTCTGAAGCTCCGTCTGCTTGCATCTAAAGAGTCTGCATTTAGGAAGAGGGTGTATAAGGAAGGGGGTGTACAAGGAACAGGGGTGTCCAGAGTGCAGATGAGCCAGGACCTGCCCAGCTGCCTGTTGGGCCCTCTGGTCCCATCTCTTGGGCTGTGCCTCATCTGCATTTTCACTGTCCCCGCTGGCACCCTTGGGGTGTTGTTGTCTGAGTGAGATTCCCCTGGTGCCCCTGCTCTCCTTCCCTCTTCCTCCTGGTTAGGGAGGGGGCTCCTTGCTGGGTGGTCTCTACTCCTGTGGCAGGAAGAACCCTGCAGCATGGATCTGTAGAGTGTGGGGTGTGGTCCCAAGAGCATGGGGCCCACATAGGAAACAGCATTGAGGCATCACAAGTGCTAGGGCTGCCTCATCACTGACAGGAAATGTGGCCAAGATCCTCCTTGGGAGGGCGTGGTGGGTGGCCTGGGACCCCAGAGACCCCATTCCTATCCTGGAGCTTGGAAAGTGCATCCTCCATGGGCTCCAGATTCGCCCCATGTCTCAGCCATGTCCCTCTGTCCTGTCTTTGAACTCAGGAAAACAACCTCTACTAATCATTGTCCTCAACACAGGCCTGGTCCTATTGATATTAGAATTCTTTAATTTAGGTGTCCTGGGATAGCAGCTCTCTTTAGGCCTAAAGAAGGAACAGCTCATGAGTGTAAAACATTTTCAGATGAAACTAATATTAGATGGAAAATAATAACTGTCTCTATACTACTCAGTTGTTGACTTCTATTAGTCATGATTCTCCTGGTTTTAGATATGATGTGGGGATTATAGAGGAGTCAACATTTAAATCTTCATAATTTGTGTATTTGTAGCTTCAGTATCATGACTGACCCATAGTTTTTATGGTTTGGGAAGAGTTATTGATTTCATGTGTCATGTAAAGGATTCACGATGATGATAGGGCAATTAAGGTTACAATAATGGGGGGGTGGAAAAAGATATTCCGTGCAAATGGATATCAAAAGAAAGCTGGACTAGCGATACTCATATCAGATAAAATAGACTTTAAAATAAAAAATGTTACAAAAGAAAAGAAAGGACACTACATAAAGATCGAGGGATCAATCCAAGAAGAAGAGATAACAATTATAAATATATATGCACCCAATATAGGAGCACCTCAATACATAAGGCAAATGCTAACAACTATGAAAGAGGAAATCAACAGTAACACAATCATAGTGGGGGACTTTAACATCCCACTTACACCAATGGACAGATCATCCAGACAGAAAATTAATAAGGAAACACAAGTTTTAAATGACACAATAAATCAGCTTGACTTAATAGATATCTATAGGACATTACATCCAAAAACAGCAGAGTACATGTTCTTCTCAAGTGCACATGGAACATTCTCCAAGATAGATCATATTTTGGGTCATAAATCAAGCCTTGGTAAACTTAAGAAAATTGAAATCGTATCACGCATCTTTTCCAACCACAATGCTATAAGATTAGAAATCAATTACAGGAAAAAAACTGTAAAAAACACAGACACATGGAGGCTAAACAATATGCTACTAAATAACCAAAAGATCACTGAAGAAATCAAAGAGGAAATCACAAAATACCTAGAGACAAATGACAATGAAAACACAATGATCCAAAACCTGTGGGATGCAGCAAAGGCAGTTCTAAGAGGGAAGTTTATAGCAATACAATCCTACCTCAAGAAACAAGAAAAATTCCAACTAAACAATCTAACCTTACACCTAAAGAAACTAGAGAAAGAAAAGCAAACAAAACCCAAAGTTATTAGATGGAGAGAAATCATAAAGATCAGAACAGAAATAAATGAAATAGAAACAAAGAAAACAACAGCAAACTTTAATAAAACTAAAAGCTGGTTCTTTGCAAAGATAAATAAAATTGATAAACCTTTAGTGAGACTCATCAAGAAAAAGAGGGAGAGGACTCAAATCAATAAAATTAAAAATGAAACAGGAGAAGTTACAACGGACACGGCAGAAATAAAAAGCACCATAAGAGACTAGTACAAGCAACTATATGCCAATAAAATGGACAACCTGGATGAAATGGATACATTCTTAGAAAAATACAATCTTCCCAGACTGAACCAGGAAGAAATAGAAACTATGAACAGACCAATCACAAGTCAGAAACTGAGACTGTGATTAAAAATCTCCCAACAAACAAAAGCCCAGGACCAGATGGATTTACAGGTGAATTCTATCAAACATTTCGAGAAGAGCTAACACCTATCCTTCTCAAACTCTTCCAAAATATAGCAGACAGAGGAGCACTCCCAAACTCATTCTACGAGGCCACCATCACCCCGATACCAAAACCAGGCAAAGATGTCACAAAAAAAGAACATTACAGGCCAACATCACTGATGAATTTAGATGCAAAATCCTCAACAAAATACTAGCTAACAAAATCCAACAACACATTAAAAGCATCATACACCATGATCAAGTGGGGTTTATCCCTGGAATGCAAGGATTCTTCAATATACGCAAATCAATCAATGTGATACATCATATCAACAAACTGAAGGATAAAAACCATATGATAATCTCAATAGATGCAGAAAAAGCTTTTGACAAAATTCAACATCCATTTATGATCAAAACTCTCCATAAAATGGGCATAGAAGGAAATTACCTCAACATAATAAAAGCCATATATAAGAAACCAAAAGCCAACATCATTCTAAATGGTGAAAAACTGAAAGCATTCCCTCTAAGATCAGGAACAAGACAAGGATGTCGATTCTCACCACCACTATTCAACATAGTTTTGGAAGTCCTTGCCACAGCAATCAGAGAAGAAAATGAAATAAAAGGAATCCAAGTTGGAAAAGAAGTCAAACTGTCACCGTTTGCAGATGACATGATACTATATACAGAAAATCCTAAAGATGCCACCAGAAAACTACTTGAGCTAATCAATGAATTTGGTAAAGTTGCAGGATACAAAATTAACAGAGAAATCTCTTGCATTTCTATACACTAACAATGAAAGATCACAAAGAGAAATTAAGGAAACAATCCCATTCACCATTGCAACAAAAAGAATAAAATACCTAGGAATAAACCTAAATAAGGAGGTAAAAGGCCTGTACTCAGAAAACTATAAGACACTAATGAAAGAAATCAAAGATGACACAAACAGATGGAGAGATATACCATGTTCTTGGATTGAAAGAATCAACATTGTGAAAATGACTATACTACCCAAAGCAATCTACATATTCAATGCAATCCCTATCAAATTACCAATGGTATTTTTTACAGAACTAGAACAAAAAATCCTAATATTTGTATGGAGACACAAAAGACCCCAAATAGCCAAAGCAATCTTGAGGGAAAAAACTGGAGCTGGAGGAATCAGACTCCCTGACTTCAGACTATACCACAAAGCTACAGTAATCAAGACAGTATGGTACTGGCACAAAAACAGAAATATAGATCAATGGAACAGGATAGAAAGCCCAGAGATAAACTATGGTCAACTAATCTATGACAAAGGAGGCAAGGATATACAATGGAGAAAAGGCAGCCTCTTCAATAAGTGGTGCTGGGAAAACTGTCCTTTGTCTCAGGAAAATTCTGGAATGAGCAGCTGCTGCAGGGAGGAAAAAAACCGCGAGTTTGTTCCTTGTGGTCTACAAGTGTTCTCCTTATACAGATGTTGCAAAATTCTGCTAATGTAACTGAGCAGGACCCTGTAGGTCCTTCCTGGGGCGGCCTCTTCCTCCATATCCTCTGCTTTAGCTCCTCTCTGAAGTGGCCAGATAAAAGTATCTCAAGCACATTTCTGGAGTTTTTCAGATGCTAAAAAACAACACCTAAATGGAAGAAATTAACTACTTAATGATGACGTTGACCCCTGTGACACCACCCTGTTACTCATAGTCAACCAATCAGAGAATTGTGCAGGAGCTGATCTCATACCTTGTGACCCCCTCCCTCACCTGGCCTTTAAAAATTATTTTCGGAGCCCTTCTGGGAGTTGGGAGGCTTGATCCACCCATCTCCTTGCATGGCCCTGAAGTAAGCCTTTCTCTGCTCCAAACTCCCACCATTAGGTATTGTTTGGCCTGGGCGACGGTCACAGTGGGCAGGGCCCCCCAATCTGGACACCCCTCCAGGACCCCCGACGGGGCTGGGCGTGCCCTGCGCTCCCGGATGCTCCCTCCCCCCGTGCCCCCACCTCCCGCCCGGAATCAGTAAGTGCAGAGCGGCCCCACCCCCAGCGCCCAGAATGGAGCCAGGTTTCCGCAGAGACTCCTGGCTGGGGTCTCCTCCCTCCCCAGTCTCTGAACTGTCCTGGAGCCCCATGGGAGGGTGCCCTCACTAAGGCTGCCGGTTCTGGAGGGACCCCACGGGCCGAAGCCGTGACTGTCCGTGGGACCACGGGCCAAGGAAGTGGGAGCGGACCCTCCACCGGTCCCTGGGACTGCAGCGCGAGACCAACTTTTGAGGTGCAGGGGTTCGCTCCCACCCGCTGCTGCTGTTTAGGAGGAGCTGCAACGCAGCGTTTTGTCCTGGGGGACTTTGGTTCCCCCTCTCGCCCCTGCCCTCGGCCTGGCTCGCTGGGCCTGGTGAGAGTGGGGAGGGGGTCAACCTGAGTGTCCTGAGGGGACGCGGGAAATGGGGCAAGGGATGTGCAGTGTCTGGCTGGAGTGTCTGGCTTACAACTCAGCCACAGGCTGCAGGCCCCTTATTCAGCCAAGTCCGTGGGCTGCTTCCTCTATGAGATGAAGTACCAGGGGGGAGGGGACGGGCTGGGACTGGGGCAGGTAATGAGGGACATCAAAAGATTATTCTTAATTAAGGAAAACAAGGGATCCCAAGTTAAGGAATTTAGCGCTTTTCTATGTATGGGAAGAGGCAAGTGTCTGGGCTTCTGAATGACTCCTTTGATATGCACCTCAGCTATCTTGGGGCCAGTATTCTGTATTTTCTTATCCCGAGTTTCCTCAGGGCTCACCGGCTCACATTGGAGGGCTGCAGGTGCTGATGACCATGACATCCTTTGTTTACTGATATTCCGTTTCTCACAGGCTTGAGGGGTAGCAGTAGCGTTGACTTGGGGAGCAGCTAACAACATTCATCACAGCTCATGGCCTGATTGAATTTGAAAGAAACAGGAAAATGAATGCTTCTTATGGAATCAGAGAATGTGAGGCCTGGCAATCCCAGGAAATGAGGAACACCCCATCCCATTTTCCAGAGGAGAAAACAGAGGCCCAGCAAGGTGCAATCCCTCCCCCAAGCTGCACTCACCCCTTCTGCCGGCTGTGTGCTTCATGAAAGCAGGACTCTTCCTGTCTTGTTCACTGCTGAACCCCAAACAGGACCAGGCACCAAGCAGCTGCTCCAAAAATTTTGGTTGTCTGTATGAACAATGTTATTTCTTTCTTTCCCACTCTTATTCAGGATTGTGCCAAGAAATCACTACATTGCAATGTAATTTGATAAAGATAAATCACTAGGTTGCCATGTAATTTGATAAAGGTAAATAAATATTTATTGAGTTTTGTTGTAAGGGCTTAGGCTTTGAAGGTAACAGACTTGGTTTACATCCTGGTTCTGCCACTCAAGATCTGTTTGGCTTTGGGAAAATTATTAAGCCACGCTGAGCTTATTTCCTTCTTTGTAAAAGTGGAACTAAAACTACCTGAGGCAGCAGAGCACCTGCACTGCAGATGGGCAGTATTTAAATGCACTAAGTGTTGGCCTTTTTCACTTTTTCACTCCTTCTCTTTGTTCATCCCAGAGAAGATGTACAGGAGGATATAGCACTTTTTAAAAAGTGGTTTTAATGTATTTCAGATAATATACATTTTTCTTGTAGAAAAGATTATTTGACTATAGAAACATAAACACATAAAACCACCACAAATTCATATTCTATGGGTTAGGTATTAGTAGTCCCATTTTATAAATAATTGGGCAAATGCCAAAGCACTGGGGAGTAAGAGGACTCAAATCTGGGGCACCCCGACCCCAGTTTCAAGACTAGGGCATTTTTTTCAAATCCATATTTCATATGGTCTTTGTTTCTCATCCATCCTTTGTGTCTGCCTTTCTCAAGAAGGCTCACGGGCTTCCTAGGTGGCGCAGTGGTTGAGAATCCGCCTACCAATGCAGGGGACACGGATTCGATCCCTGCTCCAGGAAGATCCCACATGCCGCGGAGCAACTAAGCCCATGTGCCACAAAAAATAAATAAATAAATAAAGTTACATTAAGTGGGAAGAAAAAAAAAAAAAAAGAAGGCTCACATCCTCCCCTTTTCACACCCTCCCTGCTGGCTGTGCTCTAGCCCCTGCTCTGTAACACCTGCGTGCATAGACGTGCCTGCTTCCCAGGTGTGTCACAAGCTTTGCCAGGTAGCTGCCACGGGCACTGCTTGCCGTCACCCCAGAGCACCTAGACCCTTCTGGTGCATGAAGTGCACCCTCGTCACCATGTGCGCATGCCAATCCCCTTATGCGTCTGAGCCAGGCTTGGGGATGACTACAGTGTGCATTCAGCTATGTTAGGCACTGGGATCAAAGTGAAGTTCCCAACTTTTGAAGTTGCAGGCTTGAGGGGCAGACGGTGACTTAAAGTCGGGTCACCTGACTTAAAGGGGGCTGCTGATTGATTTAAAGCCAGGGCACCTGACTTAAAGCCTGCGTCCCTGGGCTGCAGCATGAGACCAAATTTTGAGGTTCACAGGTTCGCTCCAAGCTGGCGCTGCTGTTCAGGAAGAGCTTCCAACAGTGCCTTAGTCCAGGGGGGACTTGGTCCCTTGTCTTGCCCCTGCTCTCAGAGAGGGGCCACCTGCTCTTCCTGAGGGGAATCAGGGAGGGGGAAGTGCAGAGTCCCGGCTGGAGTTGCAGCACCCCTGGTCTGATGGCAGGGAAGGGGGGAGGGTGGGGGCTGTGTGATGTCCCAAGGCTGGACTCGCCAGACGGGACTCAGCCTCCTAACCTACCCCCCACCACTATAGTTTCCAATAATATTTATTTGCATCCAGGCTCTTGGTTTTAAAACTCATCCACAGGCTCACAGTTACTTTGATCCAGCCAATTCCTCTGTGCTCTTACTTCTATTAGGTAAAGTACCAGAGGGAGGGGATGGGGGATGGGACTGGAGGGCCCCAGCAGCACCGGCCTCAGGTGACTAAAGAGATAGGGGACCCTCACTATCACACACGTCCAAGGACCCTTAAGGTGGAATCGAGGGGGCCCGTTAGAGGCGGTCCTTGCTGCCTCAAGTGAGTATGGATCACCCGGCTGGTGGGGAGCAGGCTGACCCCTGAGAAGTATTGCTAGGATGATGTGGTCCTCCCTCAGCTTCAAGGATGTGGATGGGCTTTAGAGCTTCAGTTCCCTCCAGCCCTCCAGGTCTGACTGCACCCCAGTGGCCTTGCAGACCTGGCTTCCTGTCCCAGGAAGAATCCAGACTGCAGAGATGGTCGCTGAGGGCTCCAGCTTAAGAAGTGCTGTCCCCTGGGACTCAAAGGTGGAGGGAGGAAGGGTGAATGGAGTAGTGGGGTGAAGTAGGGAGAGGTGACTGCCCTGGGAGACTTTGAGAGAGAAATACGCCCACCCCACACCCTCCCCCCTGCAACTGACCCATTGATGCCATGGGATTTAGGTGCCTTTTAGTTGGGAGATGCCTCTGCTTCTTCACTCCTGTGTTCAAAACTATGAAAAACCAACTCTTCATCCTCTTGCTGCTTTGCCAGGATTTTTAAAGCACTGTTCTTTTAAAGCACTGGTTCCCTAAACTGCAGTTTGGAGCTGTCCAAGCTATTTAAAAGTGTTCTCCTTAAATTGAGACGAAATCCTACTCTTTTGGAAAAACTGCCTTCACCTCAGAGGTAGCTTCCTTCTACTGCCCTCTTAATCCCTGTGCTCAAAGAGGTTGGTGATTTATTTTTTACTTGGTGTCAAAAAAAATCCTTCCCCATGCACCCCCCCAAAAAGCTTTCCTAGAACATAGGTGTTGCAAAACTATCACAAGGTTTTGCAGTTAGTATACACAGGTTTTGCAGTTAGTATACACGGTTAAACTGCATAGCAATCCCTCCAAGAGCCAGAGGTGAGCGACACCTTTACTTATTTGATTGGATGCCCTTCAGGTTCAGGAAGGTCCCATTTTTACGACCCAGCAGATAAGACAAAGCCCTGGATGGCTGTGGCTGTGATGAGATAACTTCCGGTGATTTTATTTCCCTTACTGAGCTGCTGCTTCTAGGTTAAATTCACTTTGTTGCGTGTCCCTTTTTAAAGAAAGACTGACAAAAGTCACTCTAATAGGTCAGGGGTCTGAGCTCAGAGTTTGTCGAAGGTACTCCCACGGAGGAAGGTGGATAAAAATAGCAGGAGAGTTGACAAGTACAGCCAGGACACCTGTGTTCATGGTGCGTGCTAACAAAGGCCAGCATCTCCTCACTTATCTCTGGGGGAAGTTCTGATGCTTTCACAGGATCAAACTCAAGTCATATCCAAGCTAGGGGATTTCCCCTGAGCATAAAAGGACGTCCCCATCCCTAGCAGGAGTGGCTGTGGAATCTTGGGCAGTTTTTAATGGTCAGATGAGGAGAGTTTGCCTAGAAAGGAACCAAAGGTCTGCTCACACGTTCCAGTGTGAAAACGCTCACGGACATCAAACCTATACTTTTCTTGTGGGGGCTCCGTCTCATGTTTATTCTTCCAGACACACTCCCAGCATCCGTTATTGGGAGCAGGAGCCACTGGGCCCAGTGAGCTTCCCAGCGTGAGACAAGAACTTTCCTAAAACTTCTAAATGTTTCTTGAAAAATAGTTCCTCTGAGGTTTGTGAGTTGTTATTTCATTGTACTGAAAAAACTTCCTGTTTATCTCCAGGTCTCTGGTAGTGCCATGGCATATTGCTTGAATCCTTGGTTTGTCTTAAGGAAACCTTGCTCTTGGGGGTTTTGATTAGAGTGCCGTGTATGACAGGGTTTCTTGATCTGCAGGTGGACTTCTGATTTTAAAACCCTGCATTTCAGTTAGTAGGAAACAAAGATGTTATCTGTTTCCAGAGAAGTTTTACATAATGTTCCAGAAAGTAGAGGCTTTGATTTTCCCATCATTAGATGATTTGAGTCCACCAGCATGACTAAAAACCTTCAGATTATACTGACTAGAAGGAATAATCACAGAGGGGGAAAAAATGGTTTAATGATGGAATGTTTATTTTCACCTGCATTTGAATCTATTGGAACCCACTGAATGAATTTCTGTTTTGCACCATGTGTTTTTCTGTCTTCCCTTCCCTGAAACCCGGACCTCAAATGCCACCTTTATTCACAGAAAGAAAGGATTTTTCCATTTGGAGGTCAACTAGTCAGAGGTGAGCAGTTAATATTGTGTCTAATCAATATCCCACAGTTTCAGAGGGGCTTCAATCCAGAACAAAGAATGAGAATAGGACTCTGATGGTACCAGTCTCACCAATTGGGAGAAAGTCTCTATACCAGTTGGGAAAATCATTTCATGAGGCTTTGTATTCTTTAATCAGAGATAGGACCAAAGGATTTGTATTTCCTTCATTTTGAAGAGAAAACGGGCTAAATTTGTTCTCTGTATTTACTTTTTCCATTTTTGTCACGTTAATATTTTAAAAACTCCTGTAGATCCCTACAGTTACCCAAAGTCATCTTGCCTTGGCAACAGCAGCTAGTCCTCTGGAGTCACAAGCTGTCAAGACAGAAAATATAAAATGCAACTCAAATAAAATGCCATGTGGTTCAAGACCATCCTACAGTGCATTAGAATTGACCTTCCAGCAGATGATAATAGAATTTGCCTTTAACTCTGCCTTTTTCCTGATTGAATATAGGTGGTCAAGACAGATTACAGAACTTGAATTCTTTGTATGGTGTTCTAAAAATTCTATCATGGTTTTTCTCTGGAGGGAAGCATGTTATCCAAATTAAGCGGGTTGGAGTTACAAATCCTTTCTTTTGGTTCTTGTGGAGGTTGGTGATAAGTCCAAAAACAAGCTCAATCAGTGGGTAAGGCAAGAAGTGCTGTCTTCTATGCCATTTGAAATGGACAATATAGAGTAGAACCTTAATGAGCATTCAGTTTGACCAGTGGCTATCTGCTAAAACTTGTGGCACAGAATAAAAACATACTAATGCCTACCTATATTTTCAGTCTTTTCTGTACTAGAAATCTCATTTATCAGCTTTCTGTTTGGTCTGTGAACTACTAAATACATAGAAAATATAGTGTATGTTTTCCCTAAGTAAGCAACTGTTGGGAAGTCCTTTATTTGGCTACATATTCTTGGGAATCCTCTTGAAAACCAGTAGCTTTTAACTCAGTAAATATGGAAGGACTGAAGGCAAGTCTTGAAAAGTGATAAGGGGGTGATAAGGATGACTTATTTGGGAAGGTTTACCCTTGTCCTATGATTTTGTTGCCTGCCTAGCAGTGGGGAACCCATCTAAGCTGGCCTGCGGTGGGCTCATGTCTAAACTGTGAACAACAAATTTATCCCTTTGAATCTAGGACACCCAGAAGTGGACGAGAGCTCGGGGGTCATCTGTTGACTCTAGCCGTTTAATTTGACAGATGTGGGAAGTGAGCCTCAGAGAGGGGATGTGCTCAATCAAGATCAGGGGACTCACTCAAAAATCCTCCTGACTCCTCCTCTCACAGAGAAACACAGGTTCCCTGAAAATCATTCCTGCGGTGGCACTATGAGCTCTGATGATCTTGACTAAGTTGGGGATGGTGGTAAAGGGTGGCTGCCACCTTCAATGGGAGGAGCAGGCTTGAGGCTTATTATTTGGCTCTGGGAGCCCGTGCAATATTTAGCCCCTGTAGATGTCATTGAATTGATACAAAGTCATTGTGTGCAGCCTTCACTGTTCGTGAGTGTGTTTTCTGAAAAAGAAATGCTCATGAAGAGTCTTAACTTTCTATTTTAAATGTCAAAACTAAGTCAGCCAAGCCAACAGAGACATTGTATGTGTTTACAGTTCAAGAAATCCGCAAGAGAATCCTTTATTCTGTATGCAATGAAAGGTCCATACGAAAAGAAAAAAAATTTTCTAAAATGTTTTTTCATTTATAATTCAGAACATCATATTTATAACTCTGCATTTCTTATGATTTAAAGCCAAGTCACATGAGTTACAGGGGAGCAGCTGATTGATTTAAAGTTGGGTCATGTGATTTAAAAACCAGTGACAGCATTGACACTGAGAGAGTAGCATAGCCATATATATACTACCAACTGTAAAATAGATAGCTAGTGGGAAGCTGCTGCATAACACAGGGAGATCAACTTGATGGTTAGTGATGACCTAGAGGGAAGGGATAGGGAGGGTGGGAGGGAGGCTCAAGAGGGAAGGGATATGGGGATATATGTATAAATACAGCTGATTCACTTTGTTGTATAGTGGAAACTGGCACAGCAGTGCAAAGCTATTATACTCCAATAAAGATGTGAAAATAAATAAAATAATAAAATAAAATAAAGCTAACCTATGTATCCTTTCAGGAAAAAAAAAAGAGAGAAAGAAAAAAAAAACAGTGACAGCTGATTGATTTAAATCCCAGTCACATGACATGAGGGAGTGGGGTGCTAAAAACTGCTATTTCATCTCTGGCTTGGAATATCATATTTACAACTTGATTACTCTTATGACTTAGAAAACTTGAGCTGTTTCTCCATGGAACCATCAGGAGTAAAATACAGTATTTCAGGTTCATTCTTGAAACCAGCTTCTCATGGTTAAGGTGTGTTGACTAAAAGATCTTCCTACTCCAAGAGATTCTAAACCTCTGTAGGACACTTCACTGCAATTAGAGAAAAAAGAGGAACGAGATCAGGCTAGCAGCTGCACAAGGCCAATGCAGCCCCCAGGGCTAGTTAAGGAGGGAGGGCTGAGAGTTGGCATTAGAGCAAACAACCTCCAGAGGGCCCCGAAGCACCGGCAGAGCCGACCTGCGGCTCCCACTTTGGCACCCCCGGAT
Source organism: Hippopotamus amphibius kiboko (assembly GCF_030028045.1). Taxonomy (NCBI): domain Eukaryota; kingdom Metazoa; phylum Chordata; class Mammalia; order Artiodactyla; family Hippopotamidae; genus Hippopotamus; species Hippopotamus amphibius. The sequence goes on from NC_080191.1 coordinate 158,886,195, forward strand.
CAGATTTGGGTTTGGAGATGGGGTTGCTGTAAGGAGGTGAGCAAGAGAGGAGGAGTTGATTACCAGCCTCCTCTGACTCTCCAGTGCAAATTGCCTGGCTTCACAGAGGGAACAGAGTTTTGCTTTCAGCATCTGATAGGGCACTTCCAGACTGGTTGGGTGGCCCAGTGGCCTGACAGGCTGTCTGTGGTGGGACTGCACCTTGTTTCTCCAGAAGCTGTACATCAGGGGGTGCACGGGTGCGGGCACCCATCCCCCCCACCCCCAAGGGGAATGGCACCCTGCCTGGCTGTACCCTATGAGTGTCAGGTACTTGAAATGACTGCAAGTTTTTGACTTCAAGGAACGTCCACATAATCCCTTCTGCCTCATAATGTGTGGGATTCACTATAATGGAAGGACATTATAAAGAACAGGTAGAAAACTCACCTGGTTTTCTCCGTGTAGGAGTTTGTTGGGCATGAATCCCTCCTACGTGAGTAGATAGCAGAGGATTTTTGTTGTTGTTGCTGTTGCATTTTAGAGGGTTTTTTTTAAGCTCTTTATTGGAATATAATTGCTTTACACTGTTGTGTCAGTTTTTGCTGCACAACAGAGTGAATCAGCTGTATTTATACATATATCCACATATCCCCTCCCTCCCGTGACTCCTTCCCACCTTCCCTATCCCAGCCCCCTAAGTCATCACCCATCACTGAGTTGATCTCCCTGTGTTATGCAGCAGCTTCCCTCTAGCTATCTGTTTTACATTTGGTAGTGTATATATGTCAATGCTACTCTCTCACTTCATCCCAGCTTCCCGTGCACCACCACCCCACCCCATGTCCTCAAGTCCTTTCTCTACATCTGCATCTTTATTCTTGCCCTGTCACTGGGTTCATCAGTACCATTTTTTTAGATTCCATATATATGAGTTAGCACATGGTATTTTTTTTTTTCTCTTTCTGGCTTACTTCACTCTGTATGACAGACTCTAGGTCCATCCACCTCACTGCAAATAACTCTATTTCATTCCTTTTTATGGCCAGTAATATTCCATTGTATATATGTGCCACATCTTCTTTATCCATTGCTCTGTCAATGGATATTTAGGTTGCTTGTAAATAGTGCTGCAATGAACATTGGAGTACATGTATCTTTTTGAATTATGGTTTTCTCTGGGTATATGCCCAGGAGTGGGATTGCTGGGTCATATGGTAGTTCTATTTTTAGTTTTTTAAGGAATCTCCATACTGTTTTCCATAGTGGCTGTATCAATATACATTCCCACCAACAGTGCAGGAGGATTCCCTTTTCTGCACACCCTCTCCAGCATTTATACAATGTTGTGTTAATTTCTGCTATGCAGCAAATTATATATATGTGTGTGTGTGTATACATATATATATTCTTTTCTATTATGGTTTATCACAGGGTATTGAATATAGTTCCCTCTGCTATACAGTAGGACTTTGTGGTTTATCCATCCTATATATAATAGTTTGCATCTGCTATTCCAAAACTCCCAATCTCTCCCTCCCCCTGACCTTGGCAGCCACAGGTCTGTTTATTATACCTGTGTCTGTTTCTGTTTCCTTGTCATGTTTATTTGTGTCATATTTTCAATTCCACATGTAAATGTTATCATATGGAATTTGTCTTTCTCTTTCTGACTTACTTCACTTAGTATAATGATCTCTAGGTCCATCCCTGTTGCTGTAAATGGCATTATTTCATTCTTATCTTTTTATGTCTTGAGTAATATCCATTGTGTATGTATACCACACCTGCTTTATCCATTCATTTCTCAGTGAACATTTAGGTTGTTCCTATGTCTTGGCTATTATAAATAGTGCTGCTATGAACATAGGGGTGCATGTATCTTTTCAAATTATAGTTTTGTCTGGATATATGTGCACAAGTGGGATTGCTAGATCATATGGCAACTCTCTTTATAGTTTTTTGAGGAACCTCTATACTGTTTTCCATAGTGGCTAAACCAACAGCTTACATTGCCACCAGCAGTGTAGAGGGATTCCCTTTTCTCCATAACTCTTCCAGCGTTTGTTATTTGTAGATTTTTTTAAATGATGGCCATTCTGACCAGTGTGAAGTGGTACCTCATTGTAATTTGGATTTGCATTTCTCCAATAATTAGCGATGATGAGTATCTTTTCATGTGCCTCTTGGCCATCTGTATGTCTTCTTTGGAGAAATGTTTATTTAGGTCTTCTTCCCAATTTATTTTCTTTCTTTTTTTTTTTTCCCAACGTTTTTTTCCAGTTTATTTTTGATTGAGTTATTTGTTATTTTGTTATTGAGTTGTATGCGCTGTTTGTATATTTTGGAAATTAAGCCCTTGTCAGTCTCATCATTTGCTAATATTTTCTCCCAGTCCATAGGTTGTATTTTCATTTTGATTATGGTTTCCTCTGCTATGCAAAAGCTTATAAGTTTGATTAGGTCCCATTTCTTTTTTGCTTTTACAATAAGTCCCCCTACATACGAACAAGTTCCATTCCAAGAGCGCATTTCTAAGTCCAATTTGTTTGTAAGTCCAACAAAGTTAGCCTAGGTACCCAATTTACACAATTGGCTATATAGTACTGTACCATAATAGGTTTATAATACTTTTCACACAAACAATATATAAAAAACAAACAAAAAATAAAATTTTTAATCTTACAGTACAGTGCCTTGAAAAGTACAGTAGCACAGTACAACAGCTGGCTTCGAGTGAACAGGCAAGAAGAATTACTGACTGGAGAAGGGAGAGGAGGTGGAGGATGGTGGAGCTGAAGGATCATCAGCAATGGGAGATGGAGGGCAAGCTGCAATGTCACTCACGCCTGATGTTGAAGGCACAGGTTCTGGTTCCTTGCTGGATTCAATTCTTTCTGTCCCTTTTGAAAAAAATGAGCCATTGATGTCTTGGCAGTAGCTCCTTTTTTCTCATCATAGATGACAAGGAAGCACTGGATTGCATTCTGAATGGCCGCTGCAACCTTCATGTACCGTCCTATGTTGAGGTCCTGTGCCTCAAAAACTAACAGTGCCTCCTCAAATAAAGAAAATCCCCTTGCCATTTCCTGTGTCGTGAATCTCTTGAGTTTTTCAGTTACTTCTTCCTCTTGTGCCTCTTCATCCTTTCTCTGGGCCTGCAGTTCCACTCGGTCTTCATTAGTAAGCTCCTCATGTTTCACAGCAAGGAGTTCAATGAATTCGTCCTCTAGCAGATCTAGCTCCAGCTTCTCTGAGCGTCACTACGTTGCTGAAGACCTCTTCAGACGCCTCATCTACCTTCTCAAATCCAGAAAAATCATGAGCAAACTGTGGACAAAGTTTCTGCCAAACCCCATTCATGGTGACAGTCATAACCTCACACCAGGCAAAGTCAATGTTTTGTTTGTTTGTTTGTTTGTTTGTTTGATGGCCTTGTAGATATTATAGTCTTTCCAAAATTGTTGCAAGGTTGTTCCTGATTTGTCACTCACCTTTACTGCCTGATAAGAAGTGTGACGTAAATAATATTTCTTGAAAGTCGCTATAATTCCCTGGTCCACAGTTTGGATTAGCAACATAATTTTCGGTGGCAGATGCACTACTTTGACGTTGGGATGAAAGTTGTCCATAAGTGGGGGTTGGCCCAGAGCACTGTGGAGCAGCAATAGAGTGTTGAATGGGATTTGCTTCTCCAAGTAATATTTCTCTAACTCTGGGATAAAGTGGTGGAAAAAACAGTCCTGGAAAATGGCCTGTATTCCCCAGGCTCTGGGGTTACTCTTCCACACAATAGGAATAGAGCCCTTAGCTATGTTTTTAAGTTTTCTTGGGTTCCCTGAATGATAAACTGAGAGGCTTCAGCTTCATATCACCGGAAGCACTGCCACCAAACAACAGAGTTAGCCTATCCTTTGCTGCTTTATAGCCTGCCATCAACTTTTCCTCTTTACTGTCGTGCTTTTGGTCTGGCATCCTCTTCCAGTATGGTGGTGTTTCATCCACATTAAAACCCTGCTCGGGTAAATACGCACGTTCATCAATAATTTCTCAAAGCATCTCATGAAGTCCGTGGGCAGCTACCACATTGGCACTTGCTGCCTCTCCTAGCCTTGAACAGATGAAACCAGCCATGGCTGGCATTAAAAGATTTTTGCCGTATTTCCTCTTCAAGTCTTCATAAAAGCTTTTAGCTTTCTCTTTAATCAGCATTAAGCTGAGCAGGACTCGACACTGATGTTGAGCCTGCATCCACACACTGAAAAGTTTCTCCCTCTCCTCCAACACATTTGCATGCTTCTTTGATATTTTGTCAACATCATCGGCACAGCAGACTTCACATGTTTGATGATCTTGTCCTTGTTGTTTAGAATCGTGCCAATGCTTGAACGATTCGTGTTATAAGAATGAGCGATGTCTAGCATCTTTTTGCCTCGCTCCACTCTCTCAATTATTTTCACTTTTGTTTCCATCATTATGGCTTGGCACTTCTTAGCAGTACCAGCTACATCACCACTGCTTTTACGCTTCCTTCCAGACACCTTGGGCTTGAAATAAAGGTACTGTACTCTCTACAGTACTGTAAAGTACACAAAAGCACAAAAGACAATGTGCACCAGGCATATGCACTAACTTACATGATTGGACATGCGAACACACGTTTGCATCTTTGAAAGTTTGCAACTGTGTTGGCTGTGGGTTTGTCATAAATCGCTTTTATTATGTTGAGATATGTTCCCTCTATACCCACTTTGGTAAGAGGGTTTATCATGAAGGATGTTGAATTTTTGCAAATGCTTTTTCGGCATCTATTTAGATGATCATTTGGTTTTTGTTTTTCCTTTGTTGATGGGGTGTGTCACATTGATTGATTTGTGTATGTTGAAACATCTTTGTGACCCTGGGGTGAATCAAATTTGGTCGTGGTGTATGATCTTGTTATGTGTTGTTAGATTCAGTTTTCTAATATTCTGTTAAGAATTTTTACATCTGTGTTTATCAAAGATATTGGCCTGTAATTTTCATTTTTGGTAGGTTTTTTTTTTTTGTCTTTTTTGAATTTGTTACCATATTGCTTCTGTTTTATGCTTTTTTTTCTTGCCTGCAAGGCGTGTGGAATCTTAACTCCCCAACCAGGGATTGAACCCCCATCCCCTGCACTGGAAGGAGAAATCTTAACTGCTGGACCACCAGAATAGTCTCTGTCTGGTTTTGATATCAGAGTGATGGTGGCTTCATAGACTGTCTTTGGAAGTATTCCTTACTCTTCAATCTTCTGGAAGAGTCTGAGAAGAATCAGTATAAGTTCTTCTTTGTATGTTTGGTAGAATTTGCCTGTGAAACCATCTGATCCTGGACTTTTGTGGTAGGGAGTTTTTTTTGTTGTTTGTTTTTAAAATTTATTTATTTATTTATTTATTGGCAGCGTTGTGTCTTCGTTGCTGCACACGGGCTTTCTCTAGCTGCGCCCAGCGGGGGCTACTCTTCATTGTGTTGCACAGGCTCCTCACTGCGGTGGCTTCTCTTGTTGTGGAGCACGGTCTCTAGGTGCACCGGCTTCAGTAGTTGCAGCACACAGGCTCAATAGTTGTGGCTCACAGGCTCTAGAGTACAGGCTCAATAGTTGTGGCACACGGGCTTAGTTGTTCCTTGGCATGTGGGATCTTCCTGGAGCAGGGATCAAACCTATGTCCCCTGCGTTGGCAGGCAGATTCTTAACCACTGTGCCACCAGGGAAGTCCTAGGAATTTTTTAAATTACAGATTCTATTTCACTTTAGGTGATCAGTCTGTTCAAATTATCTGTTTCTTCTTATTCAGTTTTGGTTAGCTGTGAAAAAACAACATACATTTTTAGATTATGTTAGCACCTAAATATTTACCATGTATTAGACCACAAAAAGGCAAAGAAAAAAATATTAAAATATTTTTTCTAATAGAAAAAGTATTGAAATGTTGTTTAAGAAATTGGGATAATAATACTAATTAAAATAATGACAAATTGTTCTAAGCTTAAAGACTACTTTATCTAATTTACATATTATATGCTAATTGTTTTATTGTTTTTAAGTACATGGAATGTATTCTCCTTTCTAATTTAATTATTTTCTTTTACCTGTATATTGTGAAAAAAATTCAGTTGCACATAATATTAAAAAAATTACACTTTAATAGGAGATATTAGTCCATATACATTTACTATAGTTCTGAAAATACTTGGGTTTACATTAACCATGTGTGCTCTTTTTTAAACCTAGTCTATTTTCATTATTTTCTATCTTAACTATTCTGTATTAATAAAAAAAAAATACTCCTTTCTACCCCTCCTCTTTGGGGATTATATATGAGGAAGTATATCTTATTTATTAATCTCAAATTTTCAGCTTACATTTAAAAAGCAGACACAATATCAAGTATTTAATACTTTTCACCTCCACCTTGAAAAAACATGGATATTAAAATACTAATATAATTACCTTCCCTAGTCTATATTTTTTACTTCCTGTTATGTATAGAAAACAACCAAAAACATGAACGGTTTATAAGAAAATGACAGATTTCAGAAAATTCGGAATCTGAATGCACTCTATACATAGCTTCTTGATAAAGACAGAAAAGTGCTAGACACTCAGAGGCCCCCTGCTTCCCATCCTAGGGACTCCCCTTAAGGTTTCCTATTTTTCTGATGTCTAACAGAAAGACCACTTAACCTGTATTTTGTATTTTATGTAAATGATATGATGCAGTATAACCACTTTGGGGTTGGGCTTTTTTATTCCTTTTGCTGTTTGTGAATACACCTGTATGGTTTCCTGTTGTGATCCTGCATGGCCACCGTTGCATATGATTCCATAGTGTAAATATTTAACTATTGGTGAATTTATTCCAATGGGTATGACAATATGAGTGACTTTCAGTTTGTGTCTATTGAGAACAACCCTGGTATACAAATTCTAGAACTTGTGCTTTGGTGATATGTGTATAAATTTTCGTTCAGTATGTGTGTAGCAGTAAAATTTTTGAGTCATAGGTTTCAAGTGTTTATCTTTTTAGATACTTCTAAATATTTTTGAAACATTTGTATGAATTTTCATCCTCAGCAGCAGTGAATGAGAGTCAAGGATTATACACATTCTTGCCAAACTTGATAACACTTATCATTTTTAGCTGAGCTTTCTGGTTGGTGAGTGATAATTCCAGGCATTGGTTTTGTTGCATTTCATTGATTACTAAGAAGCCAAGCATCTTTTGATGTGTTTACTTAACATTCTGTATTCTCTTTTTGAGCATTTCTTTTGGTATATTTTCCCCATTTTTGCTATTGCATTATCTTCTTATTGAAGGACTTGTTATTTAGGAGTTTTTTATATATGCCTAATATGAGTTCTTCTCTCTTTCTGTCTCTCCTTCTCTGTTTTTAGATGATTGTCAGTTTTTAATGTTAATAACATCTAATTTGTTATTTTCCTATTTATTTATTTAGTCTTATTCCTATTTATATTTGTAGTCTTCTCATCGGTAGCAGAACTCATTATTTATTCTAAACCACAGAGATGTTTTCTTTTCTTCAATAAATCTTATTTTTAAGCTTTAAATTTAAATTAATTTTCCAAACAAAATAAATATGCTGTATCATAGTGAAAATTAATTTTTCTATGTCAGCTGAAAAAGATTACATTTATTCCGAAAATGTTGTATTCAGCTTTCTTTTCATTTGCTCCTACTTCTCACTGATTCACAGAGGTAAACATCACTTCATCCATGCATCTGACTTTTCTCTGACATCTCATAGTCATTCTCACCAGTTCTTCTTGCCTCCTGAAATCTTTAGCAATCCCATCATACCACAAAAGCAAAAACCTTCCTTGGGCTTTTTCCCTCAGAAGACTGACTATTTCCACATTTTAAATGGGAGATTGCAATAGGTTAGGAGAAAATTCCACAAGAGTGTCTTTTTTTTTTTTTTTTCCACATCTTGTATCAGCCTCTGCTTGAACTCTCTGTTCACAGATTTTTGTACAACACATTGATGGAATATGCCAGTTGTTTCTTTCCTTGGGTCAAAAGGCATAATAATTACCTGCAAAATAAAATAAAGATGGTATTTTTCTCTGTTCAAATGTTGGACAGGATTGCTTGCATCCTAATTTAAAAGTTTCAGATGACTGAAGCTTAAGATTCCTGAGCTTTAATCCATACCTACACCATGCACAGCATCCAATTGGACTACTTTACATCACCCCATGAGACTTTTGTGTGCAAGTGGAACAGATAAAAATATAAAACTATTGTTGTCTGTTTGTGTCATAAAATAATTTTTTGTCTCATTTAAAATTTTTTTTCTAAAATCCAAAAACGTGTCAAGCTAAAATATTGGAGTTTCAAATATGGTTAAGTCAAATTTCTTTTCAGTTTTAGTGATGATAGGATGTCGTGAGAGATGTGACTTCATTAAACAGAATAGATAAGATTCCTTCATAGGCCTGATTGGGGAATATGAAAATATTCCCTGGAAAAAGTTGGACATTCTCTAGTTCTCAAGTGTTGAGTAAGATGGTAGTCAGGGCCCTTCACTGTCCTGTATGTGAATCCAGATAATTGTGAGAGGTGGGGATTAAACAAGCAGCCTAAATATCCTTTATATTTGTTTGTTGTACTACTAGTAGAAAGAGGAAGTGTCAACGTGTCACCATGGTTGATATAGCCAATAAGCTGCTTAAAACTACACAGAAATGTACCTGCTTGTATTTTCTGCGCAGTTACCCTCTCTTTTGGTGTGCCCTGATACCTCCCTCAACTTATATACCAACTCCCACAGCATTAAGCAGAAATGCACAGAAATCTATTCTTTGGAATTATGAGGAACGGAAGAATCAAATATTTTATAGCATGTTTTATACAGGTATACACGTCCCCTTCTTCTTCTATGTGATGCCATGCACGGAGGTTCAGTAGGTTCAGGGGATTCTGGAAGCACCAAGGTCTGTGGGGTTAATCATAGCTGCATTCATGTACAGAAAAAGAGAAGAACCTTATCTTGGTCACTTTCTCGATGCTCATAGCTGCAAAAAGAATAAAGCAGCAGAGATCTTAGAGAGAAGAGCCAACATTAAATGAAATGTTCTGCTTAGTCTAGGCATCCTCTCATGATAGCCTCCCATAGCTCCTTGAATCCCCACATACTTGCACAAGGGACAGTGCAGTATTACTAGAGCATGTGACTCCTTCAGATTAACATTATTGTTGAAAAAAATAAAAAGTTCAAGTGATAGGGTTTGAAAAGCGTTCACAATGGGAGGGAAACTACTGGAACAATGCAGTCAGCATCCTTTGGATGGATTCATAATGTTGTTGTTTTGGCTGCTTCAGAATCTGTAGTAGGGATTGGTGTGCTCCATGATGTAGTCCCACATCTAATAAGTTTGAGGTGGAATAACCCATTAGGAAGAAGTGCACATAAGGAAGGTTAGTGAGTCAAGCTCCTCTGTCCTCCATCAGCAGTGGGTGCAAAAGGATTTTGCCCAAGTGCCTCCATCCTTTGATGTCCTAAAGTTTTCACTATATGAATGGTGTTTTGTTTGTTTGCAGGTCAGGAGGCTTTGTCTCAATATCCCAATTTAAAAAGTGTTATCACATGTCTGCTGGAAAGAATAGCTGACAATACTGGAAAAAACTGAGAGTTATCCTTAACAATTAAGCGGTCTGCAGCAACAGAGATGGACCTGGAGATTGTTGTACTGAGTGCAGCAAGTCACATATGCTGCACTCAGTATAACAAAGACAAATAGCATGTGATATTGCTTATATGTGGAATCTAAAAAAAAAAAGGTACAGATGAACTTATTTGCAAAAGAGAAGTAGAGTCATGAATGTAGAAAACAAACATGGTTACCACGGGATAAAGTGGGGGAGGGATAAGTTGGGAGATTGGGGCCGACATATACACACTACTCTATATAAAATAGATGACTATTGATAATAAGGCCCTGCCGTATGGCACAAGGAACTATACTCAAAGCTCTGTAGTGGCCTATATGTGAAAATAATCTTTAAAAAAACACAAGGGTTTGGGGATTATATAATAAATATATATGTGCAAAACCTTTAACGTGAAAGGAAAAATCTATTAACTCTGTGGTCGCTGTTATGGTGTAAACATTTGGTACCTCTAATTTTCAAATTTTGAAACCCAGTTCCGATGTTGATGGTATTAGGAGGTGGGGCTTTTGTGAGGTGATTAGGTCACGAGGCCAGAGACCTCAAACATGGGATTAGTGACCTAATAAATGTAGCCCACAGAAGCTCTTATGCCCAGTCATTTCATTGCGGAGCCAGAAGACCCACATTATGAACCAGAAATTTGTTCCTCAGCAGACACTAAGTTGGCTGGTAACTTGTTCTTGAACTTTTCAGCCTCAGCCATTATGAGAAAAAAAATTCTGTTCTTTATAAACTACCAAGTCTCTCGTACTTTGTTTTAGCAGCCAAAGAGGTGACTGAAGAGAAATATCTGTGAGCTCGAAGACATATCAAGAGAAACTTTCAAATCTCAAAAGAAAAGAGAAAATGGGCAGGAAAGAAATCAACAGAACAGAACAGGGTAATCAATAATTGTGGAACAACAAAAAATGCTATGAAATATACGTAATGGGTATAATAGGAGGAGAATAAAGATAGCAAAGAACAGAAAATATTTTTTGAAAATGACTGAGAATTTCCCCAAATGAATTTCTGACACCAAAACCACAACATCCAATCTCAGAAGATAATATGAATAGCAAAGAAAACTATTGACCAATATCTCTCAGAAACATCGATGCAAAAATCCTCAACAAAATATTAACAAATTGAATCCAACAATGTTTTGAAAGAATTTTGTATCATGAATGAGAGGGATTAATCCTAGGTATGCAAGGCTGGTTCAGCATTCTAAAGTCAAATAATTATATCCATCATATCAACAACCTAAGAAAGACAATCATTAGTATAGCAGTAGGTCAGAAGACCTTTGAAAAAAATCCAACACCCATTCTTCATAAAAACCCTCAGTTAAAGAAATAGACTGGATCTTTCTCAAGTTGATAACAAAAATCTATAAAAAACTTTTATCTTACCTCATGGTTAATGGTAAAAAACCATAAAGCTTTTCCACTAAGTTCAGGTAAAAAGCAAGGATGTCCCCTTTCATCACTCCTTTTCAATATTTTACTCCAAGTCCTTGCTAATGCAGTAAGGTGCAAAAAAGGAAAAATACAGTTGGGTAGAAAAAAATAAAAGCAGCCGAAATAAAAAGTGGACCGAAAAGCTTTACAGACACCTCACCAAAGAAAATAGACACTTTGCATGTAAGTATACGGGGCATGTAAGTATATGGAAGAATAATCCAGAACAATAGGAAATCTCATTTGTTCTTGGTGAAAATGAAAAGTAATAAAGCTACCTTTGTAGTCAGATTGACACATGCTATAATACTGAACATTCTCTTACCATACAATCCAGCAGGGGTTCTCATGGCTTTATACTAAAAGTAGTTCAAAACATACATCCAGGCAAAAAAACCTGCAAATGGGTATTTATAGCACCATATTCAATATTGCCAAAATGTGAATGAAACTAAGTGTCCTCAAATAGATGACTGAAACAATATACTATTAATAGATTCTGGGAATGGAATAACATAGAGCACTAAAAAAGTAAGCTATCAAGCCATAAAAATATACGGAAATTCTTTTTTTTTCTTTTGGTGATTTTATTTTTTAATTTAAATTTTATTGGAGTATAGTTGATTTACAATGTCGTGTTAGTTTCAGATGCACAGCAAGTGATTTAGTTACATATATGCATATATTCATTCTTTTTCAAATTCTTTTCTCATAAACGTATTCCCAGAAGAGTGAGTAGAGTTCCCTGCACTATATAGTAGGTCCTTGTTGCTTATCTATCTTATGTATCTTAGTGTTTGTCTGTTCACCCCTAGCTGCTTATATATACCTACCACCCAACTTTCCCCTTTGGAAACTATAAGTTTGTTCTTTAAGTCTGTGAGTCTGTTTCTGTTTTCTAAGTTAGCTCATTTGAATCACTTTTTAGATTCCACGTATAAGTGATATCATGCGATATTTGTCTTACTCTGTCAGACTAACCTCACTTAGTACGATCATCTCTAGGTCCATCCATGTTACTGCAAATAGCATTATTTTGTTTTATTTTATGGCTGAGTCATAGTCCATCATATACATGTACCACATATTCTTTACCCATTCATCTGTCGATGGACATTTTGGTTGCTTCCGTGTCTTGGCTATTGTAAATAGTACTGCAGTGAACATTGGGGAAGATGTGTCTTTTGGATCTGTGTTTTTCTCCAGATATGCCCACAAGGGTGAACTTGTTGGATAATCTGGTAGCTCTATATTATTTTATTTCATTCCTTTCATTTTGTTTCATTTCATTTCCATTTCAATTTTTTTGGAGTATAGCTGATATATAGCATTACTTGTTTTTAGACTTAGTGATGGTGAGCATTCTGACTGTTGCCAGGTGATACTTTTTTATGGTGTTGATTTGCATTTCCCGCACATTTGGTTGAACAAAAAGGGCATTCCAGTTTTTCCATAAGATATTAGGGCTGCACTAGTATCCTATGGAAAAACCCAAACACCCTATTTGGCCAACCCAATCATTGGCGAAGTTGAGAAACTTTTCCTGTGCTTTAATGGAGAGTCCAATTTTCCTCTTGAAATCTGGTTCCTGCATTCCACCTTGTTTTCAAGTGCATTTTGATAACTTACCCCAAGACATTTTTCAAGGGAAGGTATCATTTAGAACACTGTAGGCCTTGAGAATTGCCATGCCCCCAAGAACAGGTTTTCAACTTCCTGTTTCAGGAATTGGCCACAAGGCGGCAGCATTGCTTCCAGCACCACTGGTTACTGGGGCAACAGGAACCTTTGGGTAAGTCCTCTGCGGAGAAGAGTGGCTTCTGCCTGTACAAAAACACCAGGGCTTGTGTCTCATTCCTTTCCCCACTTCCAGTTCATCCCGCAGAGAAATTCCAAACTGGGCCAAACCAGCTTCTGAGGGTGCTATTTTCCACCTGCGGAGAGACTCTAAAAAAAGGAGGCTGGAGTGGGGAGCTGTGGAGATAAGGTAACTTTTCCAGTCACTTCCAGCCCAGAAGCATCCACCATCCTTTGGGTGTCCCAGGCATGTCTGAGCTGTAGGTTGGATCCCATGCCCCTGGAGATTAGTGACCTAGATAGTGGGGATCAGGCAGTCCACCTCTAGGGCCATCTGAGTTGTTGCAACTGGCCTGATTTCATTCCTTTCATGGCTGAGTAATACTCCATTGGACATATGTAGCACATATTCTTTGTATATTTTTCCTTCCAAGGACATTTAGGTTGCTTCCAGGTCTAGGTTCTTGTAAACAGAGATACACCAAACATTGGGGTACCTATGTCTCATTGACTTATGGTTCCCCCAACACCTCCCCACAGGAGTGGACTTGCCGTACCCTCTGAAGCTCTTGTTGAGACTTTTATGAAAATCCCTCCGGTTCAACAGTGGCTGTGAGCAATGTACACCCCCATCACCAGAATGGCAGGGTTCCCTATTCTCCCTGCCCTCTCCACCATTTCTTGTTTTGCAACTTTGTGATAAAGGCCTTTATGACTGTGGCGAGGTGATACCTCTTTGTAGTGTGGATTTGCGGCTCTGGCATGTTTGGATAGCCAAAAAAGGCATTCGGGTTTTTTCATAGTATATTTTGGAAAAATCCATATGCCCTTTACATCCTAACCAATCACTGGCGATGCTGAGCAGCTCTTCCTTTACTTTAGTGGTGAGTCCAGTATACCTCTTGAAATCCAGTTCTGACAATTTTGCCTTTTTTTTTAGTGCTTTTCAATATCTTACCCCAAGACATTTTTCGAGGGCAGGTGTCACTTCCAACCCTGCAGGCCTCGGGAATTGCCATGTCCCTGAGCCCTGGTTTTCAACTTGCTGTTTTGGGAAGCAGCCACAAGAAGCATTGCTTCAAACCCCACTCTTGTTACTGGGGCAACCGGAGCCATCCGGTGAGGCCTCCACATTTTGGGAGGAGAGTGGCCTCTTTCTATCCAAACACACAAGGGCTTTTGTGTATTTCCTTCCCCGTTTCCCATTCATCCCCCAGAGAAATTCCACGTCATGAAAATCTGGCTTCTGACTGCGCGATCTTCCCCATGTAGGGAGACTCTGAGGAAAGAGACTGGGGGGAGAGATGTAGAGATGAGGTGCCTTTTCCAAGCTTTTCCCGCACAGAGGATCCATCATTTTTGTGGGTGTCTCAGGCATATTTGAGCTGTAGGTTGGTTCCCTTGCGACCAGAGTTTTGGGACCTAAGTTGTGGGAATCAGGAAGTCCAGATCTGGGGCCATCCCCATTGCTGCAATTGGCTTGATTTCATTCACTGCATGGCTAAGTACTATTCCATTGTCCATATGTAGAACATCTTCTTGATCCATTTTTTCCTTCCAAGGGCATTTAGGTTGCTTCCAGGTCTAGGCTCCATAAACATAGTTGCACTAAATGTTGGAGTGCCTGTGTCTTGTGGATTTATGGTTCTCCAGAGATCTCTGCCCAGGTGTGGATGTGCCGTATCCCGATAACTCTATTCCTGAGACATTTAGGAACTCACAACTGTTTTCCAGAGTGGCCGTGAAAGATGTATATTCCCACCATCAGAGTAGCAGTGTTCTGTTTTCTCCTAGCCCTCTCCAGCATTTCTTGTTTTCTGCCTTTGTGCTGGTGGTCAGTCAGGTTGAAGCGAGATGATGCCTCTTTGTCATATTGATTTGCATATCAGGCAAGTTTGGCTGGCCAAAAAGGGCATTCAGTTTTTTCTATAATATCTTATGGAGAAACCCCTACGCCATTTTCGCCTAAACAGTCATTTGGATGTTGAGCACCTCTTCCTGTGCTTTAGAAGCGAATCCAATTTACCTCTTAAAAGCCAGTTCCTAAAATTCTGTCTTGTTTTCGAGTACTTTTCAATGACCTACACCAAGACATTTTTTGAGGGCGGGTGTTATTTCCAACCTTGCAGGCCTTGGGAATGGCCTTGTCCTGAGCCTTGGTTTTCAGCTTTCTGTTTTGGGAAGCAGACACAAGGTGGCAGCATTGTTTTTTTTTCCACACTGTGGTTACTGGGGCAACCTGAGACTTCCAGTAACACATCTGCTGTTGGGGAACAAGAGTGGCCTCTTTCTGTCCAAACACATAAGGGCTTGTATCACTTTCCTTCCCCTGCTTCCTGTTCATCCCCTGGAAAAATTCCCAGCTGTGCAAAACTGGCTTCTAAGGGTGCTGTCTGCCTCCTGTGAGAAGATTCTGAGGAAAGAGGCTGGAGGGGGGGAGATAAGGAAATGAGGTGCCTTTTCCAAGCTTTTCCCGCCAAGAGGGTCCACCATTTTGGGGGGTGTCTCAGGCATGTTTGAGCTGTAGTTTGGCTCCTGTATGCCCAGAGATTTGGGACCCAGATAGTAGGGATCAGGCAGTCCAACTCTAAGGTCATCCCCGTTGCTACAACTGGCTTGATTGCATTCATTTCACCGTTGAGTACTTTTCCATTGTCCATATGTAGCACATCTTCTCGATCCATTCTTTCCTTCCAGGGGCGTTTAGGTTGTTTCCAGGACTAGGCTCTGGTTAGCACAGTTGCACTAAATGTTGGGTGCCTGTGTCTCCTCAACTGTTGTTTCACCCAAGGTCTCCACCCAGGAGTGGATGTGCCAAATCCCCTGTGGCTCTATTCTTCAGACACTGAAGAACTCACAAGTGTTCTGCACAGTGGCAGTGAACAATGAACACTCCCACCATCAGGGCGGCAGTGTTCCCTTTGCTCCTACCTCTCCAACATTTTTGTTTTTTGTCTTTGTGCCGATGGCCAGTGCGGTAGGGGTGAGGTGATGCCTCTTTGTCGTGTTGATTTGTGTTGCAGGCATGTTTGGCTGGCCAAAAAGGGCATACCATAAGATATTATGGAAAAACCGGATATGCCCTTTTTTGGCCAGCCGGGTCACTTGCAATGTTGAGCAGCTCTTCCTGTGCTTTAAAGCTGAGTCCAGTGTATCCTTTGAAATCCGGTTTCTGCAATTCTGCCTTGTCTTCCAGTGCTTTACAATGCCTTACACCAAGACATTTTTCGAGGGCAGGCGTTATTTCCAAACTTGCAGGCCTTGGGAATTGCCGAGCCCCTAAGCCCCCGTTTTCAACTTGCTGTTTCGGGAAGCGGCCACAAGATGGCAGCATTCCTCGAGCCCCACTGGTTACTGGGGCAACCTGAGCCTTTTCGGGTAAGTCCTCCGCTTTTTGGAACCGAGTGTGGACTCTTTCTGTCCAAACACACCAGGGCTTATGTCTCTTTCCTTCCACTGCTTACCGTTCATCCCCCCGGAGAAACTGCAAAACCGGCTTCTGAGGGTTCTGTCTTCACCCTCTGGGTGGATTCTGTATAAAGAGGCTCAAGGGCAGGATGTAGAGATGAAGTGATTTTCGAAGCCCTTCCTGCCCATAGGGTACACCATTTTTGTAATTGTCCCATGCACGTTTGAGCTGTAGGTTTGCTAGTCTGTGCCCGAACTTTTGGGACCTGGGTAGTAGGGATCAGGAAGTCCAACTCTAAGGCCATCCATGCCATTGCTGCAACTGGCCTGATTTCATTCATTGCATGGCTGAGTACTAGTCCATTGTGCATATGAAGCATACCCGTTTGATCCGTTTTTTCCTTTAAAGGCATTTAGGTTGTTTCCTGGTCTAGGTTCTTGGAAACACAGCAGCACTAAACGTTGGGTGCCTGTGTCTGGTCGACTTATGGTTCTCCCAAGATCTCCCCCCAGGAGTGCACGTTCCATATCTCCTGTAGCTCTCGTCTTGAGATTTTTAGGAACTACCTACTCTTCTCAAGAGTGGCCATGAACAATGTACATTGCCACCATCAGAGTAGCAGGGTTCCCTTTTCTCCTAGCCCACTCCAGCATTTCTTGGTT
Source organism: Hippopotamus amphibius kiboko (assembly GCF_030028045.1). Classification (NCBI taxonomy): domain Eukaryota; kingdom Metazoa; phylum Chordata; class Mammalia; order Artiodactyla; family Hippopotamidae; genus Hippopotamus; species Hippopotamus amphibius. The sequence goes on from NC_080191.1 coordinate 158,903,203, forward strand.
TTCTCTTCTGTGCCGATGACCATTCCATTTGGGGAGGGGTGATGCCTCTTGTTCGTGTTGATTTGCATTTCAGGCATGTTTGGCTGGCCAAAAAGGGCATACGGGTTTTTCCATAAGATATTATGGAAAATAATATTATTATTTTAGGTTGCTTCCAGGTCTAGGCTCTGGTAAACACAGTTGCACTAAACATTGGGTGCCTGTGTCTTGTTAACTTAATGTTTCTCCCAAGATCTCTGCCCAGGAGTGGATGTACCGTATCCCCTGTGGCTCTATTCATGAGACATTGAAGAACTCACAAGTGTTCTGCACAGTGGTGGTGAAGAGTGAACATTCCCACCATCAGAGTAGCAGGGTTCCCTTTTCTCCTAGCCAAGCCCAGCATTTCTCATTTTTCTCCTTTGTGCTGATGGCCATTTGGGTTGGGGTGAGGTTTTGCATTTCAGGCATGTTTGGCTGGCCAAAAAGGGTGTATGGGTTTTTCCATATTACCTTTTTGGCAAGACCAGTCACTGACTATGTTGAGCAGCTCTTCCAGTGCTGTAGAGGCAAGTCCAGTTTACCTCTTGAAATCCGGTTGCTGGAATTCTGCCTTGTTTTTGAGTGCTTTTCAATGGATTACACCACATCGGTTTTCGAGGGCAGGTGTTATTTTCAACCTTGCAGGCCTTGGGAATCACCCTGTGCCTGAGCCCCGATTTGCAACTCACTGTTTTGGGAATTGCCCAAAGGTGGCAGCATTCCTTTGAGTCCTACTCTGGTTATTGGGGCAACCTGAGCCTTGGGTAAGTCCTCCGCTTTTTGGGAAGGAGAGTGACCTCTTCCTGTCCAAACACACCAGGGCTTGTGTCTCTTTCCTTCCCCCACTTTCCATTCATCCCCTGGAAAAATTCCAAGACGTGCAAAATCGGCTTCTCAGGGTGCTGTGTGCCCTCTGTGGGGAGACTCTGATGAAAGAAGCTGGAGGGGGGGAGATGTGGAGATGAGGTACCTTATCCAAGCTTTTCCCACCTAGAGGGTCCATTATTTTTGTAGGTGTCTCCGGCATGTATGAGCTGTAGGTTGGCTCCCCTGCAACCGGAGATTTGGGACCTTCGTAGTGGGGATCAGGCAGTCCAATTCTAGAGCCATTCCCATTGCTGCAACTGGCTTGATTGCATTCATTGCACGGCTGAGTACTCTTCCATTGTCCATATGTAGCACATCTTCTTGATCCATTCTTTCCTTCCAAGGGCATTTAGGTTGCTTCCAGGTCTAGGCTCTGGTAAACAGAGTTGCACTAAACATTGGATGCCTGTGTCTCTTCAACTGTTGTTTCTCCCAAGATCTCCGCCCAGGAGTGGACGTGTCATATCCCCTGTGGCTCTATTCTTGAGACACTGAAGAACTCACAAGTGTTCTGCACAGTGGCGGTGAACAATGAACATTCCCACCATCAGAGTGGCAGGTTCCCTGTGCTCCTAGCCCTCTCCAGCATTTGTGTTTTTTGCCTTTGTGCCGATGGCCCCTGGGGTAGGCGCGAGGTGATGCCTCTTTTTCATGTTGATTTGCATTGCAGGCATGTTTGGCTGCCCAAAAAGGACGTTCAGGTTTTTCCATAAAACCTGAACGCCTTTTTGGCCAACCCAGTCACTGGCAATGTTGAGCAGCTCTTCCTGTGCTTTAGAAGCGAGTCCAGTGTACCTCTTGAAATCCAGTTTCTGAAATTCTGCCTTGTTTTCGAGTGCTTTTCAATGCCTTACACGAAGACATTTTTCAAGGGCAGGTGTTATTTCCAACCCTGCTGGCCTTAGGAATTGCCGTGTCCTTCAGCCCCGGTTTTCAACTTGCTGTTTCAGAAAGTGGCCACAAGGTGACAGTATTACTTCAAACCCCACTCTGGTTACTGGGGCAACCTGAGCCTTTGGGTAAGTCCTGGGCTTTGGGGGAAGGAAAGTGGCCTCTTCCTGTACAAATACAGCTGGGCTTGTGCCTCTTTCCTTCCCCTGCTTCCCGTTCATCCCCCAAGGAAAATTCCAAGATGTGCAAAACTGGCTTCACAGGGCGCTGTCTGCCCCCTGTGGGGAGACTCTGAGGAAAGAGGCTGGAGGGGAGAGATATGGAGACGAGGTGCCTTATCCAAGCTTTTCCCTCCCAGAGTGGTCAGCATTTTTGTGGGTGTCTCCGGAATGTTTGAGCTGTAGGTTGGATCCCCTGCACCTGGAGTTTTGGGACCTTGGATTGGGGATCAGGCGTCCAATTCTAGGGCCATCCCCGTTGCTGCAACCGGCTTGCTTTCATTCATTGCATGGCTGAGTACTATTCCATTGTCCATGTGTAGCACATTGTGATCCATTCTTTCCTTCCGAGGGCCTTTAGGTTGTTTGCACGTCTGGGATCCTGTAAACACTGTTGCACTAAATGTTGGAATGCCTGTGCCTGCTCGTTCTCCCAAGATCTCCACCCAGGGGTAGACCGCCATATCCCCTGTAGCTCCATACTTGAGACATTTGAAGAACTCACAATTGCTCTCCAGAGTATCTGTGAACAATGTACACTGTAACCTCAGAGAAGCAGGGTTCCCTTTTCTCCTAGGCATCTCCAGCGTTTCTTCTTTCTCGACATTGTGCTGATGGCCAGTTGGATGGGGCCAAGGTGATGCCTCTTCGTCGTCTGATTTGTGTCACAGGCAAGTTCGGGTGCCCAAAAAGGGTGTTTTGGGGCAGCCCAGCCATTGGCGATTTGGGAAAGCTCTTCCTGTGCTTTAGTGGCTGGTCCAGTCTACCTCTTGCAATCCGGATCCTGCAATTCTCCCTTGTTTCCTAGCGCTTTTCGATGACTTAATCCCAAGATATTTTTGGAGGACAGGTGTCATTTCCAACACTGCAGGCCTTGGAAATTGCCGTGTTCTTCAGCCCCGGTTTTCAGCTTGCTATTTAGGGAAGTGGCCACAAGGGGGTAGCATTGTTTTGAACCCCACTCTGGCTACTGGGGCAACCTGAGACTTTGGGTAAGGCCTCTGCTTTTGGGGAAGGAGAGTGGCCTCTTCCTGTACAAACACAGCTGGGCTTGTGTCTCTTTCCTTCCCCTGCTTCCTGTTCATTCCCCAGAAAAATTCCAAGATGTGCAAAACTGGCTTCTGAGGGTGCTGTGTGCCCCCTGTAGGGAGACTCTGAGAAAAGAGGCTGGAAGGGAGAGATGTGGAGGTGACTTTTCCAAGCTTTTCCCACCTAGAGGGTCCACCATTTTTGTGGGTGTCTCAGGAATGTTTGAGCTCTAGGTTGGGTCCCCTGCACCTGCAGATTTAGGACCTAGGTTGTGGGGATCAGGCAGTCAAAATCTAGGGCCATCCCCTTTGCTGCAACTGGCTTAATTTCATTCATTGCACGGCTGAGTACTATTCCATTGTCCATATGTAGGACATCTTCTTGATCCATTCTTTCCTTCCAAGGGCATTTAGGTTGCTTCCAGGTCTAGGCTCTGGTAAGCACAGATGCACTAAACATAGGTGCCTGTGTGTCGTTGACTTCTGTTTCTCCCAAGATCTCCGCCCAGGAGTGGACATGCCATATCCCCTGTGGCTCTATTCTTGAGACACTGAAGAACTCACAAGTGTTCTGCAGAAGGCGGTGAACAATGAACATTCCCACCATCAGTGTAGCAGCGTTCCCTTTCTTCCTAGCCTTTGCCCTCATTTTTGATTTTTACAAGTGTGCCAATGGCCAGTCCGGTAGGCGCGAGGTGATGCCTCTTTGTCATGTTGATTTGTGTTGCAGGCATGTTTGCCTGGCCAAAAAGGGAAAAACCAGAACGCCCTTTTTGGCCAGCCCAGTCACTGGCGATGTTGAGCAGCTCTTCCCCTGCTGTAGAGGCGAGTCCAGTGTACCTCTTGAAATCCGGTTACTGCAATTCTGCCTTTTTTTCGAGTGTTTTCCAATGCCTTACAATAAGACATTTTTCGAAGGCAGGTGTTATTTCCAACCTTGCAGCCTTCGAAAACCCAGTCCCTGAGCCCTGGTTTTCAACTTGCTGTTTCGGGAGGCGGCCACAAGGCGGCAGCATTCCTTCGAGCCCCACTCTGGTTACTGGGGCAACCTCAGCTTTCGGGTAAGGCCTCCGCTTTTTAGGAAGAAGAGTGGCCTCTTCCTGTACAAACACAGCTGGGCTTGTGTCTCTTTCCTTCCCCCGCTTCCCGTTCATCCCCCAGAAAAATTCCAAGATGTGCAAAACCGGCTTCTGAGGGTGCTGTGTGCCCCCTGTGGGGAGACTCTGAGGAAAGAGGCTGGAGGGGAGAGATGTGGAGATGAGGTGCCTTATAATAGCTTTTCCTGCCCAGAGGGTCTACTATTTTTGTGGGTATCTCCGGCATGTATAGGCTGTAGGTTGGCTCCCCTGCGCCCGGAGTTTTGGGACCTTGTCAGTGGGGTTCAGGGTGTCCAATTCTAGGGCCATCCCCGTTGCAGCAACTGGCTTGATTGCATTCATTGCATGGCTGAGTACTATTCCATTGTCTATATGTAGCACATCTTCTTGATCTATTTTTTCCTTCCGAGGGCATTTAGGTTGTGTCCACGAATGGGATCCTGTAAACACAGCTGCGCTAAACGTTGGAAAACCCGTGCCCCGTGGAATTGTGGTTCTCCCGAGATCTGCGCCCAGGAGTAGACGTTCCGTATCCCCGCTAGCTCTGTTCTTGAGACTTTGTAAGAACTCAGAATTGTTCTCCAGAGTAACTGTGAACAACGTGCATTGTAACATCAGAGACGCAAGGTTCCATTTTCTCCTAGCCCACTCCAGCATTTCTTCTTTCTCAACATTGTGCTGATAGCCAGTCGGATGGGGCCGAGGTGATGCCTCTTTATCGTGTTGATTTGCATTGCTGGCATGTTTGACTGGTCATAAAGGGCATTCGGATTTTTCCATAATGTCCTATGGCAAAACCCATATGCCCTTTGGCCAGCCCAGTCACTGGCAATATTGAATAGCTCTTCCTGTGCTTTAGAGGCGAGTCCACTGTACCTCTTGAAATCCAGTTTCTGCAATTCTGCCTTATTTTCGAGTGCTTTTCAATGCCTTACACCAAGACATTTTTCGAGGGCAGGTGTTATTTCCACCTTGTAGGCCTCGGGAATTGCCGTGGCCCTGAGCCCCAGTTTTCAACTTGCTGTTTCAGAAAGCGGACAGAGGTCAGCAGCATTCCTTTGAGCCCCACTCTGGTGACTGGGGCAACCTGAGCCTTAGGCAAAGTCCTTTTCCTGATTTGAAATTAGAGTGTCATGTGCCTGTCCATACACCCAAGGTCTTGTTTCTCATTCCTTCTCTTTTTTTTTTCATTTTGCCGGGGACTAAATCCAAGGTGTGCAAAACCACCCGTTGAGTGTGCGGTTCTAAAAAAAAAAGAAATCCTAGAGGTGTGAACTCCAGCACCAGCAGATGTGGAGACCAGGTGACTTTTTAAATCTCTCCCATCTCAGGGGGTCCACTATCCTTTGGGGTCTGAGCCGTGTTTTAGCAGTAATGGCAGCTTTCCTGGACCTTGAGAGTTTGGATCCCTGTAATGGGGTCAGGCAGTACCATTCCAGGGACACCTTATTTGCTGGCACTACCTCCCCAGCTCTCTGAGCCCTATGACAGTGCAGCCTTGGGACCCATGCCAACTCTGGCTCCAGGGATGTGACACCAGTTGGGGTCACTGCACCTGAAACAATTTAAAAACCATCTCTCTCTCTCTCTCTCTCTCTCTCTGTGTCTTTCTTATAGTTTAATTTTAATTGTATAATGGAGTATAGCTGACACTGTAATGTCTGGTTCCTCTTTTTAGTACAGCATTTGGAATCATTTATACAAAGACCTCTATATATTCTTTTTTGGTTTCCTACATATTCTTATATATCCTTTTTTGTTTATTAGAATCTGTTGAGTCGAGTTCCCTGTGCTATACAGTAGGTCCTTATTGATTATCTATTTTCTCTATATAAGAATATGTATGCTAGTTTAAACCTCCAAATTTATGCTTCCCCCCCAGGGCTTTTCCATTGTAAGCCATAAGTTTGTTTTCTAAATCTGTGACTCTCCTTTTGTTTTGTAAGTTAGTTCATTTGTATCAATGTTTAGATTCCAACTATAAGTGATATCATATGAAATTTATCTTTCCCTGACTTATGAAACTTAGTATGATGGTTTTATGTCCATCTGAGGTGCTGCATATGGCCTTATTTCATACATTTCACGGTTGAATAATATCCCATTGTTTATACGTCAGCATCTTCATCCATTCATCCTTGGATGGACGCTTTCCTTCTTCCTAGTCTAGGCTCTTGGAAACAGTGCTGCAGTGAATGTTGGGGTGCATGTGTCCTGTCAATGTCTTGTTTTCCCCAGATTTACACTGAGGGGTGGAATTGCTGGACCCTCTGGTGGATCTGTTGTTTGATTTTCAACGAAACTCATGCTGTTCTTCAGAGTGGCAGTTAGAAATTCACAGTCTCAGCAGCTGTATGCCAGAGTTCCCTCTTCTCCACGCCCTCTAGCATTTCTTCCTTTAGACTTTGTGCTGATGGTTGTTCTGACTCTAAGGTGACACCTCATTGTACTGTTTTTTGCATTTCCCTGGAATTTAGGATGTTGAGCAGCTTTTGCTGGGCTTTTTTTTTTTTAATAAAATTGTGAGTGAAATTTACATCTTGATATCAGCTTCCCAAAATTCTGCTCTGTTTTGAAGTCATTTTTGAAAACTAACCCCAAAACGCAGGTGTCATTTACAGCCTCGAGGGCCTTGTGAATATGCAGTGCCCCGAAGCACCTGTTTTCAAGTTGTTGTTTCCGAAATGGCCACAAGGCGGCAGCATTTCTTCACGCGCCACTCTGGTAATTGGGTCCACCTGAGCCTTAGGGAAAGTCCTATTACTGATTGGAAAATAGAGTGGAATGTGCCTGTCCAAACACCCAAGGGCTTGTTTCTCATTCCTTCTCCCCCACTTTCCATCCTGCCCCAGTCTGATTCCAGGTCATTCAAAGCCTCCTGTTGAGGGTGCTGTGTTTCTGCCAGTGGAGCAAATCTGAAACTGTAAGGATATAGGTGAGAATCCCTGCACCAGGAAATGAGACCACGTGACTTTTCAAATCCCTTCCAGCCCAGGGGGTCTACCATCCTTTGGGTGTCCAAGGCATATTTTAGCTCTAGGGAGGCTCACGTGGACCTGGAGATTTTGGAGCCATGTAGTGGGGACCCGGCAGTACAAGTCCGAGGGGTTCGGAGGTGCTGGCACCGCCTCCCCACCTCCCTCAGCCCCTTGAAATGCAGCTTGAGACCCAGGCCAGCTCTTGCTCCTGGGATGTGAGGCCACGCTGGGTCACTGGGCCTGAACCAATGTAGTAACCATTTCTCTTTGCTTTTTTTTTTTTTTTTTTTTGGTATTTAATGTTAATCGTATAATGGAGTATAGCTGATTTACAATGTTATGTTTCTTTTTATTGTACAGCACCTGGAGTCACTTATACAGAGACCTCCATATATTGTTTGTTTCAGATTCTTTTTCCATTGACGAAATTAGAATCTGTTGAGTCGCGCTCCCTGTGCTATACAGCAGTCTTTATTGATTATCTGTTTCTCTATATAAGGGTATGTATGGTAATTAAAACCTCCTAATGTTTGCCTCCCCTCCACCTTTCCCCTTGGCAGCCATAAGTTTTTTTTCTCTAAGTCTCTGCCTCTATTTCTGTTTTGTAAGTTAGTTCATTTGTATCAACTTTTGGATTCCACCTATAAATGATATCGTATGAAATTTACCTTTCTCTGTCTGAGTTGTATCACTTAGTATGAGTGTATTAAGGTCCACCCCAGTTGCTGCAAATGGCCTTACTTCATTCATTTCATGGTTGAGTAATATTCCATTGTATATATGTACATCTTTTTTATCCACTCATCCTTCGATGGGCATTTTCATTGCTTCCAAGTCTAGGCTCTTGTAAACAGTGCTACAGTGAACGCTGGGGTGCATGTGTCTTGTCAGTGTCTGGTTTTCCCCGGATTTACACCCAGGAGTGGAATTGCTGGATCCTCTGGTAGCTCTATTTTTTGAATTTTAAGGAACCTCCATACTGTTCTCCAGAGTGCCTGTTAGCAAATTTTATTTCCAGCAACAGTGTAACATGGTTCCCTTTCCTTCACGCTCTCTCCCGCTTTTCTTATTTTGAGACTTTGTGGTGATGGTCATTCTGACTGGTGAGAGGTGATACCTTCCTTGTAGTCTTTTTTGCATTAGCCTATAATTTGTGATGTTGAGCAGCTTCTGGTGGGCTTTTTATTAAAATAAAAAAAAAAAAAAAACACTGTGAGGGAAATTTACATCTTGATATCTGGTTCCTGAAATTCTGCCTGGTGTTGAAGTTGTTTTCCATAATTAATTCCAAGACGCATGTGTCATTTACAGCCTTGAGGGCCTTGTGAATATGCAGTGCCCACAAGCACTGGTTTTCCAGCTGTTGTTTTGGAAAACTGGCCAGATTTCTTCATGCCCCACTCTGGTAATTGGAGCAAGCTGAGCCTTATTGAAAGTCCTTTTCCTGATTGGAAAATAGAGTGGAATGTGCCTGTCTAAACACCCAAGGGCTTGTCTCATTCCTTTTCCCCACCTTTTTGTAGTTTGGATTTGCATGTTTCTAATAATTCATGATGTTGAGCATTTTGCCATGTCCTTTTTTTTTTCCTCCGTAAATGTGAATAAAATTTACCTCTTGAAATTGTCTTCTTGAAAATTTGCCCTCTCTTGAATTTTTTTTGTCAGTTCCCGACCCCAGGACATTTTCGAGGGCAGGTGTTATTTACAGCCCCGAAGTCCTTGTGAATATTAAGTAACCATTAGTACTGGGTTTAAAGCTGCTGTTGTGGGAAACTGCCACATGGGAGCAGGATTTTTCCATTCTTACTCTGGTTACTAGGGCAACAGAACCTTCTTGTAAGTCCCATTCCTAGGTTGTAAATTAGAGTGGAATGTGTTAGGACAAACCCCCAAAAGCTTGTCTCATTACTTCTTGTTTGTTTTTAATCTAATTTTTCTTTTTTATCAGAGTACCTTTGATTTCAATGCTGTGTTTGTTCTAGGTGTACAGAATCTGGTTCATTTATACATATACATAGGTCTGTTCAGCGGCAGATCCTTTTCCCATGTAGGTTATAACAGTGTTGAGTACAACTCCCTCGGTATATCTTAGGTCTTTTTTCGTTACATATTTTATATGTATTAGTATCTGTATGTTATCCCCAACATGCTAATTTATCCACTCCTCACACCTTTCCATAGGGTTAACCATAAGCCTGCTTTCTAAGTCTGTGAGTGTCTTTCTCTGTGGATATATGTTCATTGATATCAATTGTCAGATAAACTTATAAATGATATCAGATATTTGTCTTTCTCTTTCTGACTGACTTCACATAGCATGATTATCTCTAGGCTCATCTATGGTGCTCCGAAGGGCATTGTTTCTTTCTTTTTTGTAGCTAAGATTCCATTGGGTACAGGTACCACTTCTACTTTGTCCATTTATTTGTTGATGGACGTTTTGGTTGCTTCCATGTCTTGGCTGTTGTAAATCTTGCCTCAGTGGACATTTGGGCAGCTGTGTCGTTTCGATTCTTGTCTTCTCGGGTTATAGGCCTCGTAGTTGGTCAGCCAAATCATATGGTAGCTCAACTTTTACTTTTTAAAGGCACCTGCATTCTGTTCTCATTAGTGGCTGTTACCAGTTTACATCCCACCAACAGCGTAGAGGGTATGAATCTTTCCACAACCCCTTAAGGTTTATTGTTTGTAGACTTTTTGCTGATAGAATTCTGATTTTTTTTTTTTTGTAGTTTGGAATTGTACTTCTCTAATAATACATGATGTTGAGCATTTTTCCATGTCCTTTAGAGAAAAAAAAAAGGTGAGAAATATTTACCTCTTCCAATTGCCTTCTTGAATGTTTGCGCTGCTTTGAGTTTTTTGATCAATTCCTGACACTAGATCATTTTTTCAGAACAGGTATCATTTACAGCTCTGCAGTCCTTGTGAATATTGTGACCATTAACACTAGATTTAAAGCGGTTGTTGTGAAAAGCCGCCACAAAGTGGCAGGATTTCTACATTCCCAACTCTGGTTACTGGGGCCAGAGCCTTTCTGGCAGTTATATTCCTAGGTTGTAAATTAGAGTGGAACGTGCCAGGACAAACCCCTAAAAGCTTATGTCTCATTACTTCTTGCTTGCTTTTTTAATTTAATTTTTATTATCTATCGGAGTACATTTGATTACAATATTGTGTTTTTCCTAGGTACAGAATCTGGTTCATATGTACATTATACATATATCTATTCATCTTCAGATCCAGGTCCTAAGAGGTTATTACAGTGTGTTGAGTAGACCTTCCTTGGTCCATGGTGGTCACTGGTGATTATATATTTTATCCGTATTAGTATATGCATGTTAACCCCAGTATCCTAACTTATCCATTCCTCCCACCTTTACCCTTTGGTTAACTATAAGTTTGTTTTCTACGTCTGCGAGTGTCTTTCTCTGTGGAAGTATGTTCATTGGTGTCCATTTTCAGATAAACTTATGAATGATATCATCAGATATTTGTGTTTCTCTTTCTGACTTCACATAGTGTTATTATCTCTAGGCTCATATATGGTTCTGCAAAAGGCATTGTTTCATCCCTTTTTGTGGCTAAGTTTCCACTGGATACATGTACCGCTTCTTCTTTGTCCCTTCATCTGTTGATGCACATTTAGGTTGCTTCCATGTCTTGGCTGTTGGAAATCTTGCTGTGGTGGATATTTGGGCACCTGTGTGTTTTCCATGCTTGTCTTCTCAGGTTATAGGTCCACTAGTGGGTCAGCCAGATCATATGGTAGCTCAATTTTTATCTTTTAATTGCACCTTCATTTTCTTCTCATTAGTGGTTATTACCAGTTTACATCCCACCAACAGCATAGAGGGTACACTTTTCTCCAAAACCCCATAAGATTTATTGTTTGTGGACTTTTTGCTGATGGCCATTCTGAATGTTGTGAGGTGACGCCTCCTTGTGGTTTGGATTTGCACGTCTCTAATTATTCATGATTTTGAACATTTTTCCATGTCCTTTTTTCCTTTTTTTTTTTTTTTATGTCCTTTTTCTTTTTAAAGAGTGAGTTAAATTTACCTCTTGAAATTGTCTTCTTGAAAGTTTGCCCTGTTTTGAACTTTATTGAGATTCCCAACCATAAGATGTTTTATTAGGGCAGGTATCATTTACAGCCCTGGGGTACTTGTGAATGTTAAGTGACATTAGCACTGGTTTTATACGCCTGTTGTGGGAAACAGCCACAAGGCGGCAGGATTTCTACATTCTGTTACTAGGGCAACAGAGCCTTCCTGGATGTTGTGTTCCTAGGTTGTAAATTAGAGCGGAATGTGCCAGGACAATCCGCCAAAAGCTTATGTTACATTTCTTCTTCTTTGTTTTTTTCATTTAATTTTTAGTTTTTATCTGAATAAATTTGATAACCATGTTTTTTGTTCTAGGTGTACAGAATCTGGTTCATTTATACATATACATAGGTCTATTCAACTCTGGATCCTTTTCTCATGTGGATTATAACAGAGTATTGAGTATAATTCCCTCAGTATATTTTAGGTCTTTGTTGATTGTATATTTTATATATATATTAGTATATGCAGGTTATACTCAACATGCTAATTTATCCATTCCTCCCACCTTTATGTTTGGTTAACCATAAGTTTGTTTTCTACATCTGTGAGTTTCTTTCTCTGTGGAAATATGTTCACTGCTATGAAGTTTTAGATAACACCTATAAATAATATCATAGGATATTTGTCTTTCCCTTTCTGACTTACTCACATAGTATGATTATCTCTAGGCTCTACAAAGCACATTGTTTCATTGTTTTTTGTGGCTAAGATTCCACTGCATACATGTACCACTCCTTCTTTGTCCATTCATCTGTTGATGGACATTTTGGTTGCTTTCATGTCTTGGCTATTGTAAATCTTGCTGTAGTGGATGTTTGGGCACCTGTGTCTTTTCGATTCTGGTCTTCTTGGTTGACGAGCCTAGTAGTGGATCAGCCAGATCATATGGTAGCTCAATTTTTACCTTTAAAAGTCACCTCCAGGGGGCTTCCTAGGTGGCGCAGTGGTTAAGAATCCGCCTGCCAATGCAGAGGTCACGGGTTCGATCCCAGCTCCAGGAAGATCCCACATGCTGCAGAGCAACTAAGCCCGTGTGCCCAAAAAAAAAAAAAAGTCACCTCCATTCTGTTTTCATTAGTGGCTGTTGCCAGTTTACATCCCACCAACAGCATAGAGAGTACACATTTCTCCAAAACCACATCAGTATTTATTGTTTGTAGACTTTTTGCTGATGGCCATTCTGACTGATGTGAGGTGATTTTTTTTGCAGTTTGGATTTCTATATCTCTAATAATTCGTGTTGTTGAGCATTTTTAAATGTCCTTTTTTTCTTTAAAAATTACAGTGAGAAAAATTTACCTCATCAATTATCACCTTAAAGTTTGCCCTGTTTTGAAATTTTTTGCAATTCCAGACCCCAGGACAGTTTTTGAAGGCAGGTGTCGTTTACATCCCTGCAGTCCTTGTCAATATTAAGTGACCATTAGTACTGGATTTAAAGCTGCCGTTGACGAAGACGGCCACAAGGCGGCAGGATTTCTACATCCCCAACTGGTTACTAGGGCAACAGAGCCTTCCTGGAAATCGTGTTCCTAGGTTGTGAATTGGAATGGAATGTGCCAGGAGAAATCCCCAAAAGCTTATTTCTCACTACTTCTTGCCTGTTTTTTTTTTTTTAATTTAATTTTTATTTTCTGTTGGAGTAAATTTGATTACAGTGTTGTGTTTGTTCTAGGTACAGAATCTGGTTCATTTATACATAAGTATAAATACATGTGAATACGTATGTATAAATGAATACATGTGTATTCATCTTCGGGTCCTGTTCCTATATAGGTTATTACAGAGTGATGAGTGGACCTTTGTTGGTATATGGTTGTCTTTGGTGATTATATATTTTATATGTATTAGTATATGTATCTTGACCCCAAGTATTGAGTGCTAGGATGCCAACATATCTTTTGAAGGAGACAGGATTCAACCCATAACATATAGAGAACTCTTTACACTCAATAAAATAAAATAAAATACCCAATTTCAAAATGTGCCAAAGATCTGAGTAGACTTTTCTTCCAAGAAGATATGCAAATGGCCAATAAGCAAAGATGCTCAATATCATTAGTTGTTAGGGAAATGCAAATCACAATGAGATACCATTTCAACCCACTAAAGGGACGATAATAAAAAAGACAGGCTTTTTTGTTTGTTTTTTAGTTTAAATAAATTGAATTTTTTAAAAAGACAGATAATAATGTGTTGACAAGGATGTAGAAAAAATGGAATCCTCATACACTGCTGCCGAGTATTTAGAACAGTATAGCTGCTTTGGAAAACAGTCTGTTCCTCAATAAGTCAAACATAGAGTTACCATATAATCCAACTCCTAGGTGAGTACCCAAGAGAAATAAAAACATATTCTCACACAAGTAATGAAATTGAAATGGTGATTAAAAATCTTCCAACAAACAAAAGCCCAGAACCAGATGGATTCACAGGTGAATTTTATCAAACATTTACAGAAGAGCTAACACTTATCCTTCTCAAGCTCTTTCAAAAAATTGCAGAGGAAGGAACACTCCCAAACTCATTCTATGAGGCCACCATCACCCTGATACCAAAACCAGATAAAGATACTACAGAAAAAGAAAATTACAGACCAATATCACTGATGAATTTAGATGTGAAAATCCTCAGCAAAATACTAGCCAACAGAACCCAACAACACAGTAAAAGCATCATACACCATGATCAAGTGGGGTTTATCCCTGGAATGCAAGGATTCTCCAATATATGCAAATCAATCAATGTGATACACCATATTAACAAATTGAAGGATAAAAACCACATGATCATCTCAGATGCAGAAAAAGCTTTTGACAAAATTCAATGCCCATTTATGATAAAAACTCTCCAGAAGGTGGGCAGAGAGGGAACCTACCTCAACATAATAAAGGCCATATATGACAAACCCACAGCAAACATCATTCTCAATGGTGAAAAACTGAAAGCATTCCCTCTAAGATCAGGAACAGGACAAGGATGTCTACTCTCTCCACTGCTATTCAACATAGTTTTGGAAGTCCTTGCCAAGCAATCAGAGAAGAAAAAGAAATAAAAGGAATCCAAATTGGAAAAGAAGTCAGACTGTCACTGTTTGCAGATGACATGTTACTATACATAGAAAATCCCAAAGATGCCACCAGAAAACTACTTGAGCTAATCAATGAATTTGGTAAAGTTGCAGGATACAAAATGAACACACAGAAATCTCTTGCATTTCTATACACTAACAACGAAAATCAGAAAGAGAAATTAAGAAAACAATCCCATTCACCATTGCAACAAAAAGAATAAAATACCTAGGAATAAACCTAACCAAGGAGGTAAAAGACCTGTACTCAGAAAACTATAAGACACTAATGAAAGAAATCAAAGATGACACAAACAGATGGGGAGATATACCATGTTCTTGGACTGGAAGAATCAACATTGTGAAAATTACTATAATACCCAAAACAATCTACAGCTTCAATGCAATCCCTATCAAATTACCAATGGCATTTTTTCACAGAACTAGAACAAGAAATTTTACAATTTGTATGGAAACCCAAAAGACCCCGAATACCCAAAGCAATCTTGAGAAGGAAAGACGGAGTTGGTGGAATCAGGCTTCCTGACTTCAAACTATACTATTAGGCTATGGTGATCAGACAGTATGGTACTGGCACAAAAACAGAATATAGATCAATGGAACAGGATAGAAAGCCCAGAGATAAACTATGGTCAACTAATCTATGACAAAGGAGGCAAGGATATACAGTGGAGAAAAGGCAGCCTCTTCAATAAGTGGTGCTGGGAAAACTGGACAGCTACATGTAAAAGAATGTAATTAGAACACTCCCTAACACCATACACAAAAATAAACTCAAAATGGATTCAAGACCTAAATGTAAGGCCAGACACTATAAAACTCCTAGAGGAGAACATAGGAAGAACACTCTTTGACGTAAATAACAGCAAGATCTTTTTTGATCCACCCCCTAGAATAATGGAAATAAAAACAAAAATAAGTACGTGGAACCTAATGAGACTTCAAAGCTTCTGCACAGCAAAGGAAAGTATAAGCAAGATGAAAAGACAACCCTCAAAATATTTGCAAACAAATCAACAAAGGATTAATCTCCAAAAAATATAGAGTTCATCCAGCTCAATATCAAAAAAACAAACAACCCAATCAAAAAATGGGCAGAAGACCTAAATAGGCATTTCTCCAAAGAAGACATACAGATGGCCAAGAGACACATGAAAAGCTGCTCAACATCACTAATTATTAGAGAAATGCAAATCCAGACTACAATGAGGTATCACCTCACACCGGTTAGAAGGGGCATCATCAGAAAATCTGCAGACAGTAAATGCTGGAGAGGGCATGGAGAAAAGGGAGCGCTCTTGCACTGTTGGTGGGAATGTAAACTGATACAGCCACTATGGAGAATAGTATGGAGGTTCCTTAAAAAACTAAAAATAAAGTTACCATATGATCCAGCAATCCCACTACTGGGCATATACCCAGAGAACACCATAATTCAAAAAGACACATGCACTCCAATGTTCATTGCAGCACTATTTACAATAACCAGGACATGGAAGCAACCTAAATGTCCATCAACAGAGGAATGGGTAAAGAAGATGTGGTACATACATACAATGGAATATTACTCTGCTGTAAAAAGCAATGAAAGTGGGACATTTGTAGAGACATGGATGGACCCAGAGACTGTCATACAGAGTGAAGTGAGTCAGAAAGAGAAAAACAAATATCGTATATTAACACATATATGCGGAATATAGAAAAATGGTACCAATCAACCAGTTTGCAAGGCCGAAACAGAGACATAGATGTAGAGGACAAAAGTATGGACACCAAGTGGGGAAGGGAAAGCGGGGGTTTGGGTGGGGGGGTTGGGGCAGGGATGAATTGGGAGGTTGGGATTGCCATATATACATTACTAAAAAGAAAAAAAATACCAAATAGTACACTCTAAATATATGAAGTTTATTGTCTGTTAACTGTATCTCAATAAAAGTTCTAAAAAAAAAAAAAACATATTCACACCAAAACTTAAACATCAGCGTTTACAACAGCATTACTTGTAAGAGCCAAAAGGTGGGAGCAACTCAAATGTCTATCAACTGATGAATGGGTAAATAGAAAGTGTAATTTTATTCACCAATAAAAAAGAACAGGGAACTGATACATGCTACAACATGGCTAAATTTTAAAAACATTATGTTAAGTGAAAGAAGCCAATAACAAAAGGCCACCTATTGTACAATTCTATTCACATGAAACTCCCAGAAAAGGCAAATCTATAGAGACAGGGGTCGATTGGTGGTTGCCTAGAGGTAGAGGGTCTGGGAGAAATGGAGGGTGACTGCTGATGGTCATGTGGTTTGTTTTGGGGTGATGGTTGCACAATTCTGTGAGTATACTGCAAACCACTGAATTGTATGCTTTGAATTAATTGTATGATGTATGAATTATATGTCAATAAAGCTCCTGTATTTTTAAAATTTGTATCAACTCTTTCAGAACCTCATCCTATCCAAAGTTGCTGTTAGAACTGTAGTCAACAGTGAGAAAGAACAGAGGTTCTTCCTTGTTTCCGGTGCAGTTTTCTTCCTTGAGTTCTAGAGACAATACGACTATACGACTTTGCCCTGCTCAGCATCTCTTTATGTGGACAGAGAGGCCGACTTATGGATAGGTAATTACAGCGGTATGTGTGAAGACCAGTAATAGGCAGACGATGGGTATAGAAAGTAGAGCAAGCACAGATTTTTGAAGCCAGTTTGCCCTGGGCTTGGATCCCAGCTCTGCTACTCCCAGCCTCCACTTCCGCTTTTGTAAATTGTGGATAATAGTGAGCCATGGGACTGCTGGAGGAATTAAAGGAAATACTGTCCCAGAGCATCTATCACAATGTCAAGCGCAAGGCCCTGCACAGCAGCGCTTCTCACACTTCAGTTGTCATGGGAATCACCTGGGGATCCTGTTAAATTGTAGATTCTGATTCCGTAGGTCTGGGGTGGAGCCTGAAAATGCTTTTTCTAACAAGCTCCCAGGTGATGGCCGTGATGTTGGTTGAGGACCACCGGTTAAGTAGCAAGACTATAAAGAACCCTGTGTATGAAGCACCAGTGGCGTGTAGAGGAGGAAGCAGTAAATTAATGCTACAGAAGCGAAGGCTGGAGCTGGACTTTCCTTGAAGAACTGGCAGGGAGTTTGCCAGGAATGAGAAGGCGGAATGTGCATCGCAGAGAAGGGAAGAGGATGATCAAGACCTTGATGCAAGCGTGGAAGGTGACGTCAGCAATACCTTACGGAACGTGGTGAGCAGCAGCAGTTGGGAAGGTAGGTTGAGCCTGACCTTAAACCCGACGTTAGTGAGTTCTAACGTTAGCCTAGGCCAGTAGTTCTCAAAATGCAGCCCCGATCAGCACCATCCCCAGACTTGTTAGGAATGCACATTTTAGGACCCACCCCAGACCTACTGAGCCCGAAACTCTGGAGGAGCGGCCCAGCAACCTATGTTTAAACAGGTTCTTCAGGTAATACGATGCACAGTACAATCTGAGAGCCCCTGGCCCTGTGTAATGGGGATGGGGTACCGGGTGGTGTTTTAAATGGTGAAGTGATCAGATGTGTGGTACAAAGTTGACCCCAGCAGTTGAGACACACTAAAAAGGGAGAGGAGGAAGGTGGCACAACCAATTAGGAGGAGAGGATGCACGTCCAGGGGGAGGGGGTGGGCACCTGGACCAGGGCAGTGGCTGAGGGAATAAAGGGGAGAGAGCTGACCTGAGAAGAATTTAGGAGATGGATTCAGTAACCCCTGGAGACTAATTGGATGTAAGCTGTGAGGGTAAACAAAGAGGGGATGATTGCAAAGTTTCTGTCTCGGGTAGCTGAGTGGGTGCTGAAACTAACCAAATGGTAAGAGAAAGGAGAAAAGTAAGGCTTGAATGGGGGAAAAAATGAGTTTAATTATGGATAGGCTGAATTTGCTTCAGGACCATGCAAGGGGAAATGTCTTAAACGTGCTTGAAAATAATGGTCCAGGTCCCAAGTTCATGATCTACAAGGGTGAGTCAAGAATTATCCACACTCTGGCTGTAGAATTTATCTTAATTTTTAGGAAAGACAAATACATCATTTTTTGACATAATCTTCTTGCTTTTCGGTACACTTTGTCCATCTGTCAACAAGCTTTTGTATTTCCTCATTAAAAAATGTTTTAGGCTGAGCTGTGAGCCACAAATGCACTGCTGTCCTCACTTCATCAGAAGTGAATCTTTTTCCTCGTAGGGCTGCTTTCAGGGGACCAAACAGGTGAAGGTCCGATGGAGCAGGATCAGGACCACAGGGAGGATATTTCAACACTTCAACATGAAGTTTTTGCAGAGTGTTGACAGTGTGGGCAGAAGTGTGTGGATGTGCATTGTCATCCAAGATCACAATACCCTTGGATAAGCAGTCCACTGCATTTAATCTGAAGTTTAGGCTTCAGTACAAACTTTTTGAAACATAAGTGTGTTGTGGATTATTTCATAGGCAGAGCCATGGCTGATCTGCAAATGATTTGCCACATAATCTACTGTCACTCATCTATTCAACAGAATCATTTCACATGTACACTCAATGCTGTCTTCAGCCGTGGACGTGGACAAGTGTCCGGCTTCTTCTTGATGGCTAACACTTGTGCGACCTTCCTTGAACTTCTCTGTCCATTCATACACACTTCTTTGCAACAAGCCACTTTGTCCGTACTGTGCAAAAGTCTTTGATAAATAACGGCACCAGGTACACCCTCAGACCACAAAAAATGAATCACTGCACGCTGCTCTTCTTTAGTGCAAGTCACACGTGGGGCATCCATTTTTGCTCGCACTGCAGTAACAAATGAACTGATGTAACACACTCACACCTGCATAGCAGTGACTGCGGAGACAGTAGCCTTGAATGGAAAGTGCTGATAAGACAGTGTGGCCAACAGAAGTTTGAATATAACCGGAGTACGGATAATCTTTGACTCACCCTTGTAGATTTGGAACTTGTTGGTATGTAAGGGGCAGTGGAAGCTGTGCCCATGGTGAAAATTATTCAAGAAATGAGAACAGACCAAGGACAGAAGACATAGAAATCCCAGTATTCAGGCATAGGCAGAAAAAGAGGGGCTGGGGGTGGAGATTGAGAAAGAGTTATCTGAGAAGTTGAATAGCAAAGAAGCACATTGAAGAAATCTCGTGTGTCATACAGAAATGTGGTTGGCTGAAAATGACAGACAGTCTGGCCACAAGTTGTTTAAAGAGACAAATGATATTTTTCTTACATAGCAAGTTGGCAGTCCAAGCCTGGTGACATCGTAAAAGACCCAGGCTCCTGCTTTCTTTCTGTTCCATTTTTAAGGTGTTGACTTCTCATGACCATGGTTGAAGGATGGCTGCCATACCTTCAGGCATCACATCCAAATTCAAGGCAGGAAGAAGGGGACAGAAAGGCCAAAGCAGAACTAGTTACAACTGTCCCCTTTCTTTGGGAGTTTCTCTTTTTATTCATTGTACTTGTGGTTTCATCTTCTTGGCTAGAACTAAGTCATATGGTCACTCCTGGCTGCAAGGAAGGGTAGGAAATTGAGTGTTTAACTTTCTGGCGTCTAGAGAGAAGGCAAGGGAGAAAGGGTTGGGAGTGGATGCGACGTCTGCCAAGCTGTTGTGTATGCCACCTCTAAAAGCAGAGTTACAAGGAGAGACGTGGTGACAAAGGGGGACGAGGAGAGGCACAGCTTCTTAGCCCTATGCTGTTGCATAAATAAATCTTCACAAAATATAAATGTCAACATTGTCCAAGTAGTATAAAATTAAGAGTAAAAAAAAAAAACTTTCCCAGCTATCATTCCCAATATTATGATTTTTTTTACACTTTAAAACAGACTGCCTGCATTTTGGGCCATGAAGATCCAAACTCATTCTATACACAAACTGTGACTACTCACATTCTCCGCATCATGTTATCTATAGTGAATAGAACACAAAGCAGCTCAGAAAATTCTCTGATAGTTTCCCCTCTTGATGCTTTTACAATGTGAACAGTTCTTCTCTAGGCACATTTATGACTATTCTGACAGTATCAGCTGCTCAGCTGGGGACACCGAACCTGGATGAGTTTACTCGGAACATACGAATAAGGCATTCTGTAAGCATGGAAGGAGAAATGTATATGGCCGTACAAAGTATAAGAGTCTGGAGATGTTTGGAGAATAAGAGTTATTATACATGTGGTATGTCTCACTGCCAAGGTCACCTTATAGAAGATTTCTCTTCCCAACTAGAATCCCCTGTTCACTTGCATTGGAGGAATCTGAGAGCTGATTACAGAGGCAACATCCCACACTCTGCCATTGAGTGCCCCATGGTGACGGGCAAATTAGACTCCCAACATCAGGGTCAACAGGATAGCACTCTGGGCAGTAATTGATTTTAATTAATTAATTAATCTATCTATTGATTGGCTGTGTTGGGTCTTCTTTGCTGCACGCGGGCTTTCTCTAGTTGCAGAGAGCAGGGGCTACTCTTCATTGCGGTGCGTGGGCTTCTCATTGCGGTGGCTTCTCTTGTTGCGGAGCACAGGCTCTAGGCATGTGGGCTTCAACAGTTGTGGCACGTGGGCTCAGTAGGTGGCTCGCAGGCTCTAGAGCGCAGGCTCGGTAGTTGTGGCTCACGGGCTTATTTGCTCTGAGGCATGTGGCATGTGGGATCTTCCCAGCCCAGGGCTCAAACCCGTGTCCCCTGCATGGGGGGGGGGGGGGGGTGGATTCTTAACCACTGTGCCACCAGGGAAGCCCCAGTAATTGATGTTTGAAAGCTGACAGATATGCAACATTATTTGTTTTGGCTTAGTCTAGGCCACCAGAGTCCTCTTATTATATTTGGGAATGAGGGCTGTTTACAGCCAGGACTATACCTCTTGACTGAGGGCACCTGCGGGGCATTTCTAGAACAGATGAGCCATAAACTAGGAAGCCAGGAAAAGATCATGGTAAAAGCCAGCAGAGGATAACACAGCTGAGTGCCATCAAGACAAGTAAAGGATATAAAAATGTCTGTCAACAAATAAGCTCAGCACTAGTGTCATTAATATTTATCTTTAGTAATAGGACTGTAGTGTGGAAAACCAATTTAAAACAATAAATCATAAATGAAAATATCACAGTATTGACAGACACCTAACAGCAGATGAAAGAGATAAGGAAATTAACCAGATTAAAATCAGAAGTCTTCAGTCTTTAAAACCTGACCCAGAAGTTTAAGTAGAACTATTTTTGTAGATTTCCCTCTTTACGTTGTCTAGATTCTACCACAATCAAATCATATTACAGCTGAAATTGTATATTTATGTTACCTTAACTTTACAAGTAATTTTCAGATATTTTTAGCCTATGCCCAGAGATTACTTTTTTTTTTAAACAACTTTATTGAGATACATGCTTTTGCCATGGACATTCCTGTACAAATTCTGTGTAGACATACACTTTCATTTCTCCTGGGTATCTGCCTAGGAGTGTAACTGCAGGGACACACAATAACTGTGTTCAATATTTTGAGAAACCGCCAAGCTGTTTGCCAAAGCAGCTGCACATTTTTACATTCCCATCAGCAATGTATGAGAGTTCCAAGTTCTCCTCATCTAGAGACTTCATTTTTAAATGAAACAAACACAGAGAACCCAACTGCTTCCAGCCATAGAAAGTTTCCTTTCAGGGCAAATATCCTTTTTTTTTTTTTTTCATGAAAGAAAATGTCTTGCATCATCTCCCCCATCCCCCAAGTCTGTGTTTGTGGTGACTGCCCAACCCACACAGAGGAGAACCACCATGCGTGGTTTCTTTGGGTTAGGATGGGGTCCAGTAAGATCTGCAAGAGTGGGATATAGTTTAGCCAAAATCCAAGTAGGCCAACCAGACATTTGGCTTCTTGTTTGGACTTCGTTGGGGTCACTCATTTATTTTTAACCACCTGAGTGTAATTCCCAGGCACTAACTGCTTTAAAAGTTTGCTTGGCGCTGTACATGTGAAGTTCTCATTTTAGAAGTCTAATTAGTGACGGCATCCTGGTAGGGGAACCCCATCGCCATAAGGGCTCCAGGGTTCCCACTCCTGTTAATCTTAGGAAGTGGGGTTGGTCTCCCCAGGGAGGAGGCCAGGATTCCTCAGCTCCCGGAGTGAGGCCCCTCCCAAATCCCAGCTCCTTCTCCTGGGTCAGTGCCATCATGCCTAGAACCCTCTTGCCTAACTTTAATAATTGTTGCTTTTCCTTTCATTAATATTGTGCATTTAACACCCAGCCCCGCCTCCCTCCTCACACATTTGCTGAGGAAGAGACTCCTGAGCAATCTACACCACCCCACCCCCACTCCCCGCTAAGAGACTATAAGACCACAAACTGACTGACACCATATTTTCCCCCTAAGACTTGAAACTAAGCATACTGTCAAGGTCTCCCTCACCTCAGTCTCAGATCAACCTTATCCAAATAAAACTGAAATGGAAAAGTTATTTAACATTTTGTTGCCTTGACTCTGTGCCATTTTCATCTCCAATACTTGGGAATGACAGATTCCCTTAGAAGTATGATTATATCAGAAGCACGGAAACATAGGGATGCGTTTCTCATACATATTTCATCTAAATACTATCCTGTTTTAATCCATTTTATCTGACCAGATAACATACAAACAGAAATTTCACAAATAAATAATTTTACAATTCCTCCCCATAGAAGTTAGATATCTTTAGTATGTTTTAATATTCTACTTGGTATAGAGAAATAATTCTCCAATATCAGAAAACAGTCATGCAAATAAAACAATAAATGGCAATGGATGCACAGACTGGGGTGGGATTTGCAGGGGACAGGAAAACAACAGGAAGTGGTGGGACCATGCCCTGCAGGCAGGAGGGCTTTTCTAAATGGGGTTGCAGCTTCCCAGCTGCACCCACGGTGTCTAAGCTCTCAGACGCTGGTGCCGCCCTGCCTGGGTCTGCAACCAGCTCCGCCACTTCTTAGCTGTGTAAGTTGCTCAGCCTTTCTGTGTTTTGGGTTTTCCCTTCCTTAAAGTATGAACAATAATAATCAAGTTGTTACTTAGATTCCATTTGTGAAGTGCTTGGAACACTGCCTGGTTCATAGTGTTAGCTAATATCTGATTACAGCCATGTGGGGCCAGGTTACCACGGCTTGATTTTTTTTCATAGAAGGAGAAATCCAGGTTATTATATTTCTCAACATTTGGAATGTTGGTTTGTTTAAAGCAAAGTGTGACATTGTGGGCTGTGACTGTGCAACCCCTCTGAACTGTGCTGTCTTTTCTGCAATCTCACCAGCCCTCAGAACTCCCTGTTGCCGAGGGTATGTTGACAGCGCCACCCACCAGTTCTCTGAGCCCCAGAACTGTGGTACAGATGCCTGTTTAATCTCCTCAGGTGGATGTCTCAAACTTAAAACTTAAAAGAATTCTTGATTCGCTCACCACTACCCCCAACATAGAAAATCTGTTCTCCCTTCAGTCTCTCTCCTCTCAGTAAGTGGCACCACCATCTGCCAACCCCAGAAACCAGTCCCCCTCGGTTCTTCTCCTAATTTTCTTCCAGCCCCCCTCCAGTGCAGGTGAATGCTGCCCAGGGGGCCTGGCTAAGGGGAGGCCTGAAATCCACACTCCAGCGGTGGACCCCAGCACAGGGCAGCGTCTGCTTGAAGGCTGGGGCGGCTTCTCACCTACCATTTGGCTTAGCAGGGGCCAATCCCTTTCTCTCTTCCCTGGTCTTCTCCCGCTTCATTACCAAGTCTCTTGGTATTTTCTCCACAATTCTTGAATCTCTCTGCTTCCCTCCATCTCCACTGCCCAGGGTAAGCTACCCTCATTTTTCACCTGGATGATCAAATCGCTTTCCAACTGCAGGGCTGCTGCTTTGTTCACATACCCCTCTAGTCGTTCCCCACTCATTTGCCCGGTCAAATATATTACTTTAAAAGGCAAATCGGGTACATTACTACCCTGCTTAAAACCTTTTGATAACTTCCTGTTGTTCTTAAGGTAAAGATTAAACTCTTAATATCAGCTCCCTGCACGACCCTGCTCTTGCCTGACCCTCAGCCCCAAACCCAGCCACTCCGCTCTTGCGTAAGTTACCCTGGACTTCTCTCACTTTGTGTTTTATCATGCCCCGACAGCTCCTACTACTTTGGGGTTTCACTTAATATTTATTCATGGAGGCCTATTTTACCTCCATACTAAATTTGGTCCCCCTGTGCTGTGCTCTCAGCACCCTGCCCACGTGCTTCATAGAGCTTATATGTGTTACTGAAATGTACATACTATGTGCATATGTGTAAAAAAATCTATAACTGTTATTTCTCTTTAAATGACGTAAACTTTCTTGTGGGCTCTCGTTCCTGTTGGGGACAGGGCTAAACTTAAGCTTGCCATACTACTCAGCCATAAAAAAGAATGAAACTTTGCTATTTGCAGCAACACGGATGGACTTAGAGGGCACTATGCTCAGTGAAATAAGTCAGACAGAGAAAGGCAAATATTGTATGATATCACTTATATGTGGAATCTAAAAAATACAACAAACTAGTGAATAGTTTGTTGAAGAAAGAAGCAGACGCACAGATACAGAGAACAAACTAGTGGTTACCCGTGGGGAGAGGGAAGGGAGAGGCGGAATATAGGGGTGAGGAGAAACGCTTATTATGGAATTACAGGAAATCATGTGCGTGAAACTTCTGAAACTTGTAAAGCACTACAGAATTTAAAGAATCTTTCATTCAGTTAAAAAAAAAAGGTACCTGGGGAAAAAAAACCTTGCCAATGAAAGTTATATACTCTTAAACCATCTCATTTTGGGTAAATATTCAGTCAATTCAAAGTTGCAGTCCTATCAGAACGTTCCCCTCCCACTCCTGACTTCCAAGGTGGCCTGTGGGATCAAAGGGAAGCCTCAAGGCAGTGGCCAGAGGGGTCCCAGATCTGTGCGCAGAGCTGTGAGCGGTAGCCTGGGCCCTCACTGGCTTTTGCAGCCATGTCCCTAGTCATACCTGGCCACCGGGGCCCTGCTGGCATCAGCTGCTGAGATTGTTGGCTGTCAAGCTCATGATCTGTTGCTCTGGCACCTTGAGAGTCTGACGTCTCACCTTCTCACCCCAGCTCCTCCATCCCTGCTCCTCTCACCAGCTGACTTGGGAGCACGTCAGCTCTTGCTGAGGCTCTCATCTCTGCCCATCCTTGGGGTCTTAGCCACATTCTCTAGCCATTACCTGCCAATTAATCCACCACAAAGCCTCCGGTTCAGGATCACCTGGCCCCTGGCACAGTGCCCTTGGCCCATCCATGGGTCTCACCCATGCTACTTTCTGCTTGCCTGGCAGAAGGCATAAGAGAAATCTGGGTTCCTGGCACATCATCTGCAAGTTGTGGACACCCGTCAGCACTATCTCAGACTCCTCTCTCCCTAATGCTGCTGTCTGCTCCTATGCCCTGATCGATGTGAGACTTCTGCCGGAATTGGGCAGCCTTCCCAGCTGGGCCAGGGGAAGTGGGCTTCTGGCCTCCTCCACACTTAGCTGGATATTTCTAAGCCCTTGCCTCAGGGTTAGAACCCTAAGATAGGAGAATACAGACATGCCCATGTTGACCACTTACCCTACCGCTTTCTCCATGAAATTTATTTATTTATTTACTTTTTCTAATGAAGACATAAGAACTTTAAATTGAAAGTCAAAATTAATACTTCATAAAAGTCAGATAAAACATACTGCTGCTTATATGTAGGTTTCAAGAACTACATATAAACACTATATAAACAAACACTACTGTATAAACAAACACTATAGGTACAGATTTCACTATATTTAAAATTCAGTATTTGATAAGGTCCTTCACCATACAATGTCCATTACACTGCAAACTATATAAAGGAAAATTTTTAACTGCATAAATGAGTTTAATGTATCTATGCTGTAGAATAAAATGGAGTAAACAAACATTTATCATTCTCTTGGACTGTAAGAGTAAGATACTGTACCAAGCTGGGCTGAGAGAAAATAAGAACAAACAGGGAACACCCAACAGTTATTTCAAGCAAAAAGTAGATACATTATCACATATTCCCTTTGTATACATTACTTAGTATTTATGATGTATGAAATCTTTAAAGAATAGTGTTGTGATATGTAAACTTTAAGTAGTGAAGTCATGGACTTTAAAGAGTATTTTTTACATTCAATACAACTTATTTTAGAACCAACAGATTATGCCAGCAGATTATTTGTGTCAGAAACAAGCAACATGTATATACTGCAATTTTATTCATGAAATTTATTTTTATCTCCCCAATTGCCATTCTCTCTTTGGGTTTTAGCTTAAGGCTTAAGAGAGTCCTTTCCTGGCCTTTCAGATTAGATTGACTGTAAATTTCACAAGGGCAGAAACTGTTTTGTTCATTTCTGATTCTCAGCGTCTCACACAATCCTGGGCACACGGTGCCAGGACACAGAAAAGAAACACACGAAAATTTTGTTGAACAAATACTGTTAATGTGCCTTTACCCCTAATAGACATTAAAGTCAGGAGGCCAAGGGTGACATTTTATAAATCCCTCTAGTCTCTTATCATGCAGGGCTTTGGAGTAAGTTTCTGGCCCTACTACTACTCATTTATTGAACAAATACTTTTTGAGTGCATACTATGTGCTATGCACTGGGCTTGTTGTTGGAGATATAGGAGTAAATCCTTTAAAACATTTTATTAAACATTAAACACATCCAAAAATTTGATAATATACATGTAAAGTGAAAAAAAAATGATAAAACGAACCCCCTCTAAACTTTGATAATTTCAATGGTAAATCTTTACATAGTGAGGAAAACAGATTGAAGGGGGCCAGAAATAGATCCCTGGAGACCAGATGAGGCTGCAGCAGCCTTGGCAGAGAGATGACAAGGTCTGCTATAGGGTGGTACAGGGAGAAGGAAAGGGAAGGTTGGGCTCAAGAGATATTTAGGTGGAAAACAGTACTTGACGGATTGTTACTCACTAGTTGTACGACCTAGTAGTCGCAAACTTTCCGAGCCTCACTTTCTGCATCTGTAAAATAGGTTAGTGATAACTACAGTTATTTGTATCCCTAGCACCTAGCACAAAGCTTGATACAAGATGACACACACAAATTACTGTTGTCCTTGCTGTGGAAGCTTCACAAATGCCGGCAGAATGGATATTTTGTCTTAGGGCTGGAACTCGCCATCGTCCTCTGAGGAGGAAAATGATATACGATGGTGCCTTTACCAGAACCCGCGGCCATTGTCCCCAGGCAGCGCGGGCGCGCGGGGCAGGGCTGGCCCGGGGGAGAGTCTGGGACGGCCCCGGTCCCGCCCACAACCTTGCGAGCTCCGCCCCCGGAACCGCGCGCGTCGCCGCCGCCGCTGCGCGCGCCCCGCCCCGCTCCTGCTGGTGACGTCCGGGCCAAACGGGCCGGGCGGGCTTCGCCGAGCCGTGTGCTTCCGAGGGCTCAGGGGTCGCTGGGGCCTCGTGGCGGGGCGGTTCCGCGGGGCTTGGCCCGCTTCCTTCCCTCCCCCGTGCCCTCTCGCGGCCACCAGCGGGGCCTGCGCTTCAGCCGGAGATCCGGAAAAAGGGTGAGTGTTGGCGGGAGCGGGATGGGATCGCCGGGCGCGCGCTCCGCCCTCCCGGGCATTGTCTGGGCGGGGGCGGCGCGGGCACGTGCGCGCCCTTCCCCCATCGCGGCCGCCGCCGGCCCCCTGGCTCGGGGGAGGGAGGGGGCGGGTGGCTGCCGAGAGGAGAGGATCCGGAGGAGGAGGCTGGGTCCCGGGTGAGTGTGTGGCGGGGGAGGCTCCGCAGCGGGAACCCGGAATTTGGGTGTGGGTGGGGTGTCCTTTGCTAAGGGGCACCGCGCTCTCTGAGGGGATGGGGGTGCCCTGGGCCCCAGTGGCGGGAGCTCTTAGGATGTTAAACCTGGTGGCCTGCTGTGGGATTGGAGACGAGATTTGGCCCCAGCACCGGCAAGTTGTGGATTCATCAGCAGGAATCCTGGAATCTCCCTCCAACCTGTCGCCGTCCCTACCGTCCGCCTCCGCTGTGAAGGATGAGCAGGATTTAGAAAGGTTGGAGGATATTCCAGGGATGGTGCCGAGTTAGAGCACTAAATGTGTGTATGGGGTTGCAGTGAAAGGCTGGTTTGGTGGGTTGTGGCTAGATTGCAGAAGACAACGAGATTTATATATATAACCTTTTTTTTTTCTGTTATGAATGTAATTATGTTAAAAAATAGAAAGTAGAGGAGGCACATATCACCAGTAATTCTACAGCCTGACATCTCATTCTTAGAATGTTGATATATGTTTGCTAGTATTTTCTTCTAAGCTTGTTAACAGTTATGGAATTCTAACTACGATTTTCCATTCCCTTTTCTCGTTAAGATGTAAAAATGCAATATAATATTGTATAGTATTCAGCAATATAATTTCCTCTTTCTTAACGAGCAAGTAGCAGGTATTCATCATAGAAATATTTTAAAATACAGACAAGAAAAATGAAGAGGACGCATAGTTTTACTGTCTAAAGGTATCATTGAGAGTACATTTTCGGTTGTGTATGTTCTTTCAAAGATAGGAGCAGCTGAAGCTGTTCTTAGGAATTTAGTTTTTATGAGAACCCTTTGAAGGTTTTAAGAAGGAAAGTAGCATAATTGACTGCTGTGTGGAGGAAGAGGGCAAGAGTGGAAGCTAGAAGGTCGGTGAGTTTACAGTACCTTGGACTAGGTCCATGATTGTGGAGATGGGGAAGAGTAGAAAGATTAACAAATATTTTGGAGATAGAATGAACAAAATTGGTGAGGGAAAGGAAGAACTCTGCTTTTTGATACTTGTTTCGAGCAACTTTGAGTAGATGGCAGCATTCACTGAGAAGAATGGAAGAGAGAAATTTGAGGTGGGAGAAATCGTGAGTTCTGTCTTAGGTGTATTAAATTTGAAATGTATATGAGATATGAAGTCGGTACGTCGAGGAGGCAGTCAGATGTGCAGGTGTGGAGCTTCCAGAAGAGAACCTAGAGCTGGAGATAAAAATTTGAGAGTACTCAGTATATAGATGACAGTCAAAGTTGTGGGACTACCTGAGATTACTTAGGAAAAGAGTGTATATAGGGAAGTGAAAATTGAGTGAGGCTCAGGCACTCTAATGCTTGGAGATCTTATAGAGGAGGAAGAAGGTTGAGCACAGTACAGAAGAAACAGGAGAAAAAGCAGGAGACTGGGGGCTTCCTTGGTGGCCAGTGGTTAAGAATCTCCCTGCCAATGGAGGGAACACGGGTTTGATCCCTGGTGTGGGAAGATTCCACATGCCCCAGGCAAGCCACAACTACTAAAGCCCTTGTGCTGTAGGGCCCACGTGCCGCAGCAACCAAAGCCCATGCATCTAGACCCCGTGCTCTGCAACAGGAGGAGCCACCACAAAGAGAAGCTCGCCCACCTCAACGAAGAGTAACCCCCACTTGCCGCAGTTAGAGAAAGCCTACTTGCAGCAACAAAGATCCAACACAGCCAAAAATAAATTTTAAGAAATTAAAAAAAAAAAAAAAAGCAAGCAGGAGACTGGTGTCATGGAAGCCATGAGAGCTATGTTTCTTGTTGATGAAGGCTTGGCCCGTCAGTGCTTCTTAGATGTTTAATTAGATGTTCACTTGGATTTGGCGATGCAGAGGTTATTAGTTTGGTCATTGGTGTTACTATGCAGAGTTTTAGAAGTAGGAGGTGGAAACAGATGGGAGTAATTGAATGGGAATGGGGAAATGAAGACAGTGAGTGTGAATTAAAAACAAGTGTCCCTCGTTCAAGACACCTTATTTTCATCTCCCCGCAAACTAAATTTGATAGATGAAAAATGGTGTCTTGTTTGATGTTTCACTCCTTGATTACTAGTATGTTTGAACATTTTTTCACATTTATTGGCCATTTGTGAATTTCTGTTCCTGTGTTTTCTGTGTCTTTTGTGTTTGTCATTTTCTAAGTGATTGACTTTCTAATTGTCAGGAATTCTCTAAATACCAAAAAATATGTAGCCTGATACAAAGCTTACAGAATTTTCCTCTTTATGTGTGTCACGGCCCTCCTCCCCTACCCCCTGGGAATAAATGAGTTTATTACCTGTGCTCCATCAGGAAGGACATGGTTAAGAATGGAAAAACCATACCTACCATTTAACTCCTATGTATACTTTTTTTCAGTTGTAGTAAAATACACATAACAATTTACCACTGTAACCATTTTTAAGTGTACTGTTCAGTGGTATTAAATACATTTATACTGTTGTGCAGCCATCACCACCATCCATTTCCATAACTCTTTTCACCTTGTAAAACTGGAACTCTGTAGCCACTAAGCAATAACGTCTCATTTGCCCCTTACCCCAGCTGTTGGCAATCACCATTCTGCTTTCTGTCTCTGTGATACTGACTACTCTGAGTACCTCATGTAAGTGGAATCAGGCAGCCTTTGCCTTTTTGTGACTGGCTTATTTTACTTAGCATAATGTTCTGAAAGTTCATCCACGTTGTAGTGTATGTCTGAATTTCCTTTTTAAAGGCTGGATAATGTTCCAGTGTATGTATATATCACATTTTATTCATTCATTCATCTGTTGATGAACAGCTGAGTTGCTTCCATCTTTTGGCTCTTGTGAATAATGCTCCTAGGAATGTGGATGCAGACATACTTGTTTGAGTTCCTACTTTCAGTTCTTTGGGAGTATTTACACCGAAGTGGAATTGATGCATCATACAGTAATTCTATTTTTAATTTTTTGAGAAATCACCACACTTTTCCATAGTGGCTGCACCATTTTATATTCCCACCACCAATGCAAAAGGGTTACAATTTCTTCATGTCCTTGCCAATACTTTTCTGTTTTTTTGATAGTAGCCATCCTAATGGGTGTGAGGTGATCTCTCTTGTTTTTGATATGCACTTCCCTATATTTCAATGATGTTGAGTATCTTTACATGTGCTTATTGGCCATTTGTATATCTTCTTTGGAGAAATGTCAATTCAAATCCTTTACACAATTTGTATCGAGTTTTAACATTTAGGTCTTTGATCCATTTTGATTTAATTTTCATACATGGCATTAGTTAAGGGTCCAACTTCATTTTTTTGCATATAGACCTTCAGTTTTCCTAGCACTATTTGTTAAAATGACTGTTTTTCCCCCATTAAGTGGTCTTGGTACCCTTGTCAAAAATCATTTGACTATATATTCAAGAGTTTATTTTGGGGCTCTCTATTTTATTCCATTGGTCTATATGTGTGCTTATTCCAGTACCACACTGTTTTGATTACTGTAGCTTCTAGTAAGTTTTGAAGTCAGGAAGTGTGAATCCTCCAGTTTTGTTCTTTTTCGAGATTGTTTTGGTTATCCAGGGTCCCTTGAGATTCCATATGAATTTTGGGATGGATTTTTCTATTTCTGCAAAAAATGTCATTGAGATTTCAATAGGGATTGCATTGCATTTATAGATGGCTTTGGATAGTATTGACTTTTCAACAATATTAATAAGTCAGTCAGTGAAAATGGGGTGTTTAACCATTTATTTGTGTCTTTAATTTCTTTCAGCAATATTTTGTACTTTTCATTGTATAAGTCTTTTACCTTCTTGGTTAGTTCCTAAGTATTCTTTTTGATGCTATTATGAATGGAAATATTTTTGTAATTTCCTTTTCAGATTGTTAATTGTTTGTGTATAGAAATGTAACTGATTTTTATGTGTTGACTTGGTATCCTGCTACTTAGCTGAATTCATTTATTCTAACAATTTTTTGGTGGTGTCTTTAGGGTTTTCTACATTTAAGATCATATCCCCCCAAATTAAAATTCCTTTGTATTCATTCAGTGGATACACTATAATTTGCTCTGGGCTATTGCCAGTTTTGTATTATAAAATATATAGCAAGAGGAGAACTAATATTTAAGTTGTAGATCTGTAAGTACAGCCCATGTATGATATATCTCACCAGCCTTGAGAGTATTTCCTTAGGACAGATTCTCAGAAATACTTGATCCTCCTCTCTTCTCATTCAATCGTAGAGAGTAGAATTCTTCATTGCCATCTCCTTAAATTGGTCCCCACCTCCTGCCTTTAACCCTGCCCCCCTTTCGGTGTGTTTTCTAGGCTGCTACTGAATGGAGGGTGAGGGTCAGGATTGGTGCATTATTCCCTCATAGAAAACAAGACTTATGAAGCAGGTCATTTTTTTTTTAAGAACTTTTATTGAGATATAATTGACATACAGTAAACTGCATATATTTAACGTGTACAATTTGATTTTTTTTATTATTAGTAATGTATATATGGCAATCCCAACCTCCCAATTCATCCCTGCCCCAACCCCCCCACCCAAACCCCCGCTTTCCCTTCCCCACTTGGTGTCCATATGTTTGTCCTCTACATCTATGTCTCTGTTTCGGCCTTGCAAACTGGTTGATTGGTACCATTTTTCTATATTCTGCATATATGTGTTAATATACGATATTTGTTTTTCTCTTTCTGACTCACTTCACTCTGTATGACAGTCTCTGGGTCCATCCATGTCTCTACAAATGTCCCAATTTCGTTCCTTTTTACGGCTAAGTAATATTTCATTGTATATGTGTACCACATCTTCTTTATCCATTCCTCTGTTGATGGACATTTAGGTTGCTTCCATGTCCTGGCTATTGTAAATAGTGCTGCAATGAACATTGGAGTGCATGTGTCTTTTTGAATTATGGTGTTCTCTGGATATATGCCCAGTAGTGGGATTGCTGGGTCATATCGTAATTCTGTTTTTAGTTTTTTAAGGAACCTGCATACTGTTCTCCATAGTGGCTGCATCAGTTTACATTCCCACCAGCAGTGCAAGAACGTTCCCTTTTCTCCACGCCCTCTCCAGCATTTACTGTCTGCAGATTTTCTGATGATGCCCATTCTAACAGGTGTGAGGTGATACCTTATTGTAGTTTGGATTTGCATTTCTCTAATAATTAGTGATGTTGAGCAGCTTTTCATGTGTTCACTGGCCATCTGTATGTCTTCTTTGGAGAAATGTCTACTTAGGTCTTCTGCCCATTTTTTGATTGGATTGTTTATTTTTTTGGTATTGAGCTGCATGAACTGTTTATATATTTTGGAGATTAATCCTTTGTTGGTTTGTTTCCAGATATTTTCTCCCATTCTGAGGGTTGTCTTTTTGTCTTGCTTATAGTTTCCTTTGCTGTGCAGAAGCTTTGAAGTTTCATTAGGTACCACTTATTTATTTTTGTTTTTATTTCCATTATTCTAGGGGGTGGATCAAAAAAGATCTTGCTGTGATTTATGTCAGTGTTCTTCCTATGTTTTCCTGTAGGAGTTTTATAGTGTCTGGCCTTACATTTAGATCTTGAATCCATTTTGAGTTTATTTTTGTGTATGGTGTTAGGGAGTGTTCTAATTACATTCTTTTACATGTAGCTGTCCAGTTTTCCCAGCACCACTTATTGAAGAGGCTGCCTTTTCTCCACTGTATATCCTTGCCTCCTTTGTCATAGATTAGTTGACCATAGTTTATCTCTGGGCTTTCTATCCTGTTCCATTGATCTATATTTCTGTTTTTGTGCCAGTACCATACTGTCTGATCACCATAGCCTTATAGTATAGTTTGAAGTCAGGAAGCCTGATTCCACCAACTCCGTCTTTCCTTCTCAAGATTGCTTTGGCTATTCGGGGTCTTTTGTGTCTCCATACAAATATTAGGATTTTTTGTTCTAGTTCTGTAAAAGATACCATTGACAATTTGATAGGGATTACATTGAATATGTAGATTACTTTGGGTAGTATAGTCATTTTCACAATGTTGATTCTTCCAATTCAAGAACATGGTACATCTCTCCATCTGCGTTGTCTTTGATTTCTTTCATTAGTGTCTTATAGTTTTCTGAGTACAACCCTTTTACCTCCTTAGTTAGATTTATTCCTAGGTATTTTATTCTTTTTGTTGCATTGGTGAATGGGATTGTTTTCTTAATTTCTCTTTCTGATCTTTCGTTGTTAGTGTATAGAAATGCAAGAGATTTCTGTGTGTTCATTTTGTATCCTGCAACTTTACCAAATTCATTGATTAGCTCTAGTTTTCTGGTGGCATCTTTGGGATTTTCTATGTATAGTATCATGTCATCTGCAAACAGTGACAGTTTGACTTCTTTTCCAATTTGGATTCCTTTTATTTCTTTTTCTTCTCTGATTGCTGTGGCAAGGACTTCCAAAACTATGTTGAATAGTAGTGGAAAGAGTGGACATCCTTGCCTTGTTCCTGATCTTAGAGGAAATGCTTTCAGTTTTTTATGGAGAGTGATGTTTGCTGTGGATTTGTCATATATGGCCTTTATTATGTTGAGGTAGGTTCCCTCTCTGCCCACCTTCTGGAGAGTTTTTATCATAAATGGGCATTGAATTTTGTCAAAAGCTTTTTCTGCATCTATTGAGATGATCATGTGGTTTTTATCCTTCAATTTGTTAATATGCTGTATCACATTGATTGATTTGCGTATATTGAAGAATCCTTGCATTCCAGGGATAAACCCCACTTGATCATGGTGTATGATGCTTTTACTGTGTTGTTGGGTTCTGTTGGCTAGTATTTTGTTGAGGATTTTGCATCTAAACTCATCAGTGATATTGGTCTGTAATTTTCTTTTTTTGTAGTATCTTTGTCTGGCTTTGGTATCAGGGTGATGGTGGCCTCATAGAATGAGTTTGGGAGTGTTCCTTCCTCTGCAATTTTTTGGAAGCGCTTGAGAAGAATGGGTGTTAGCTCTTCTCTAAATGTTTGATAGAATTCGCCTGTGATGCCATCTGGTCCTGGACTTTTGTTTGTTGGAAGATTTTTTAATCACCATTTCAATTTCATTACTTGTGATTGGTCTGTTCATATCTTCTATTTCTTCCTGATTCAGTCTTGAAAGGTTATACCTTTCTAAGAATTTGTCCATTTCTTCCAGGTTGTCCAATTTATTGGCATATAGTTGCTTGTAGTAGTCTCTTACCATGGTTTTGTTTTTTTTAATAAATTTATTTATTTATTTATTTAGTTTTTTGGCTGTGTTGGGTCTTTGTTGCTGCACATGGGCTTTCCCTAGTTGCGGCAAGCAGGGGCTACTCTTCATTGTGGTGAGTGGGCTCCTCATTGCTGTGGCTTCTCTTGTTGCGGAGCATGGGCTCTAGGCGTGTGGGCTTCAGTAGTTGCAGCACACAGACTCAATAGTTGTGGCTCATGGGCTCTAGAGTGCAGGCTCAATAGTTGTGGCGCACAGGCTTAGTTGCTCCGTGGCATGTGGGATCTTCCCAGAGCAGGGCTTGAACGCTGGTCTCCTTCATTGGCAGGTGAATTCTTAACCACTGTGCCACCTAGGAAGTCCCTATCATGCTTTTTATTTCTACAGTGTCCATTGTAACTTCTCCTGTTTCATTTCTAATTTTATTGATTTGAGTCCTCTCCCTCTTTTTCTTGATGAGTCTTTCTAAAGGTTTATCAATTTTGTTTATCTTCTTAAAGAACCAGCTTTTAGTTTTATTGATTTTTGCTATTGTTTTCTTTGTTTTTATTTCATTTATTTCTGCTCTGATCTTTATGATTTCTTTCCTTCTACTAACTTTGGGTTTTGTTTGTTCTTCTGTCTCTAGTTTCTTTAGGTGTAAGGTTAGATTGTTTATTTGAGGTTTCTCTTGTTTCTTGAGGTAGGATTTTATTGCTGTAAACTTCCCTGAAGCAGATCATTTCTATAGCATCTGTTCTGTGGGAGATAGAAAAAAATTTTTTTGAAGGCTGGAGTGCACTTCATGGATGAGTTGGAATTTAATTTTATTCTTGAAGGACGAATAGCGTTTCAGTAAGTGGAGAGAAGGTAGGGATGAAATGTGAACCCATTGGAAGGTAATTAGAAGAAGTTCAGAAGTGAACTTTGATGACTGTAGACAGGGAGAGGTAGAAGAACTAGTTCTCCTAACCAAGGATTGTTTATTCTGTTTATCTGAACAGTGAGCTAGGGATAAATGGGGAGAGACCCGTTATGTGGTGGTAATGAAGGCTGACGGTGACCAGAATGCCAAGGAGCAGGGGCTTCAACTTTATTCTTAATGTTTTTATTTGCAGAGTTGTGGATATATTGGTGATCGTTATTTATTTTGTGTTTTTTTATTAATTTAGTTTATTTGAGAGTATGTATACTTTTTCAATGGGACATAATTTATATAACATAAAATTCACCATTTTAAAGTGTATAATTCTGTGTTTTTTTAGTATATTCACAAGGTTGTGCAACCATTACTACAGTCTAACATTTGTAACATTTTCATGATTCCAGAAAGAAACCCCATACCTATTTACAGTCAGTCCCAGTTCCCTCCTCCCCTCATCCCCTGACAGCCACTTTCTGTGTCTATGGATTTGCCTGTTTCTGGACATTTCATAGAAATATAATCATGTAATATGTGACCTTTTGTATCTGGCTTCTTTCACTTAATTAGCATGATATATTCAAAGTTTATCTGTGTTGTAGCATGTGTCGGTACTTTATTCTTTTTTATTGCTTAATAATAAAATTTCTTAATTTTATGACAATAATAAATTGCGTAATTATATGACTGTATCACATTTTGTTTATCCAATCATCAATTGATAGACATTTGAGTTGCTTCCATTTTTTCCACTATTATGAATAATGTTGTTATGGACATTCACATACATACAGGTTTTTGTGTGGACATATGTTTTCAGTTCTTTTGAATATATACCTAGGTGTGGAATTGCTAGGTCACTTAGTAATTCTGTGTTTAACTTTTTGTTTGAGACTGCCAAACTGTTTTCCACAGCAGCTGCACCATTTTCCATTTCTGTCAACAGTATATGAGGGTTCCAGTTGTGTCTTCTTTATGCATTTTTGACAGTCTGTGTTCAATAGCTGTGTGTGTTAAAGTTTAAATAGCTTCATTGAGGTACAGTTGGAGTACCACAAACTGCGCATATGTAAAGCGTATAGCTTGGTAAGTTTTGACATATTTATGCATCTGTGAAAACATCACCGCAATCAAGATAGTAAACATATGCATCATCCCCCAAATTTTTCTTATGCCCTCTTGTGATCCTTCTTTCTCCTTTCCCCATCGTTTCCCCATACCACGACAACCAGTGGTCAGGTTTCTGTCAGTGTAGACTAGTTTGCATTTTGTATAAATGTTATCATTGTAGTATATACTTTTTTCTTAAGCTGGCTTCTTTCACTCAGCATCATTTTGAGATTAATTCATGTTGCTGCATGTATTGGTTAATTCTTTTTTATTGAAGAATATATTCTGTTGTATGGATATATCACAATTTGTTTATCCATTCACCTATGGTGGACATTGGGGTTGTTTCTAGTTTTTGACTATTACAAATAACATTGCTGCGAACATTTGTGTTTTTGTATGGATGTATGCTTTTATTTCTCTTGGGTAATACCTAGGAGTGAAATGGCTGGGTCATATGGTAGGAAGTGTTTAATTTTTTAAGAAACTGCCAAACTATTTTCCAAAGTGGTTGTACCATTTTGCATTCCCGCCACCAATGCATGAGAGTTCCAGTTGTTGCACATTCTCTGTAGTTGTGTCTTTTAAACATATAGAGAAGTAAGCAGAAAACAGACATAAACCCTTTTGGCATTTTCCTCCCTCAAATAGTGCATGTACATGGTTAGGAAATTCAAACATTGTAGTCAGGAATAAAATGAAAAGCAAAACGACTACCCAGCAGCAACTATTGTTAATCATTTTTAATCTTTTCTTCCAGAGAAAAAACCTACCAACATTTTTTGGGGTCTCTCTGCTCTTTCCCCTAGTTTACACAGAAAGAATCCAAGTATACACACCATCTGTACCTTCATTTTTTTCGCTTTACAATTTGTTTTAGAGGTATTTCCATATTAGCATATTCTTTTTAATGGCTGCATTGCAAAACACATTTGATATACGAAAACATGAACTTGTTCCAGTACAATTGATATATTAGGGAACTATTTGAGTATAACGTGAATTTTATATTCGCTTATGGATGATTTTATCTGCAAGAAATGCTAGGTAAATGCAGAAAACTGCAACCTGCTGAATTGAGCCATGGCAAAAATACACAAGCCAGACACCTCAGACATCCTCCAGCAACCTCAGTTTACTGCTGTGTTGTGAGCCACAACCCATCCACATCTGGTGTTACAATTTTCTGTTGATTTCAGAGTAGCCTCCTATCACTTCAAGGTAACTCACAAGCTGTAACCTTTCAATGCCCACTTCCACAAGCTAACTTGAGGTCTTTTTCAAGGTAAACTGCCATATTGTAGCACTTATGTATTTCTTAACGATTTAATGTGTAAAGCTGTGCCGCCATTTTTACAGTATTAGATTCCTTTTTTTATTTGATTCCTTTTTTTAAAATGTCACTGATAAAATTTTTGAATGTTATGCCCAAACCCATTTTTCCTGTGAGCCTTATAGTTTTCATTATGCAACTTTATACAGCATGGTGATTTTTAGGAATGTGTATGTCACATTATAGTGGAAGTGATTTATTCCATAGTAGGAATGTACATAATTTCTTTATCTTTAAATACGTTTTATTTTTAAAAATTGTGAAATACATCATAGATATACTATAGAGCACATATAATAAGGAGATATGTTTACTTAGCTACCACCCAGCTTAAGAAATAGGAGGTCACTAATACTTTTGAACCTCTTTTGTGTTCCTCTCACTGATGATTTTATACTTTTTTTGACTATCTGAAATATTTGATGAAAAAATTAAATTTGCAGGTGTTCACAATCCATGCCTCTGGTCTTAACTAATGTTAGTTCGGAACTGGTTATCCTAATATTGATTCCCCAGCCGACTGCCCCGCCTTCCTGCAAGTGTACATGTAGCATGCACATGCATACTTAGGGAAGGATAATCTGTAAACAGATTTATGTTTAAGGTTAATATATAGTGGGTTTGTCTTTTTTTTTTTAATAATGGCTTTGTTGAGCTGTAATTAATATACCATAAAATTCACTCCTTTAAAGTGTAAAACTCAGTTTGGGGTTGTTTTTTAGTATATATGCAAATTGTGCAACCATCACTATATCTAATTCCAGAAAATTTTCATCAATAGGTAAATTTTTGTAAATAGGTAGATTTTCTAGATTAGGCAGTGTTGCTAAAGAAAAACCAATTTTCTGGAAAATGTCTTATGTTTTAAGGTACTTGTTTTCTTTCTAGAATCTCAGCTCCTGATAGAAAGGCATGAGACTTATACCCATAGGATTTATTGTCAGTTTGAAAGCTCCCGTGAAGAATCCCTATTTAGTGAAGTGTGCATGATTTGGCTTAATTTATATATTCTCAGCGACTGTGTCCAAGAGTTTGACACAGTCCAGTTCCTTTCTTTCCTTTTCAACCTGGATTTGTAGACAGGTCTTTATTATTTTTTTTAAGTTCTTTATTGGAGTATAATTGTTTTACGCTGTTGTGCCAGCTGTGTTTTGCTGTACAACATAGTGAATTAACATACATCTCCCTCCTGAGACTCCTTCCCACCCTCCTTATCCCACCGCTCTAAATCATCACCAGTCATCAAGTTGATTTCCCTGTGTTATGTAGCAGCTTCACACTAGCTATCTATTTTACATTTGGTGGTGTATGTATGTCAGTGCTACTCTCTCACTTCATCCCAGCTTCCCCTTTGCCCCCCACCCCATGTCCTCAAGTCCTTTCTCTACATCTGCATCTCAATTCTTGCCCTGTCACTGGGTTCATCAGTACCACATTTTTAGATTCCATATGTATTGAGTTAGCATACAGTATTTGTTCTTCTCTTTCTGGCTTACTTTGCTCTGTATGACAGACTCAGACTCTAGGTCCATCCACCTCTCTACAAATAACTCAATTTTATTCCTTTTTATGGCTGAGTAATATTCCATTGTATATATGTGCCACGTCTTCTTTATCCATTCATCAGTTGATGGGCATTTAGGTTGCTTCCATGTCCTGGCTATTGTAAATAGTGCTGCAGTGTTTTGCTTCTCTTGTTAAGAAACTTTTATGGCTTCTCAACTGAAACAATAAGATTGTCATTTGAGTCAGAATTATCACTAGATAATTCCAATGATTTTTGTCTGAAAGTAGCTCCAAGGAGTCACTGGAATGTTATATGGCCTACCTTCTGTCAGCTTAAGAAGAATTTACCGTAAATATCTGAAAACCTGTAAACATCCCAGATAGCTCAGTCTGTCCACAAAGAGTATGTTGAAGTGGTGGGGTAAAGGAAGGGTAAACCTACCTAAGGCCAGCTCTCCAGTTGTTGCACTAATGGATAGAAGCAGGGGGTGGATAATTTAGAATAGCTGTTTGCTCCTAAACTCTTTTTCTTGTTACTGTGTAAGATTGGAGACAGAGTACTGTCCTGAATAGATCCTGGGACAGACCTTATATAGCAACTTCTTTGGTCTTAAGCAGGTTTGTTTACGATAGGAAAGTAGGTGTTTTTGACCTGAAACACATTATGTAATAGTTGAATAATGAAACCGTTTTTTTGAGCTCAGCTAACTGTCCCATTTTGCTCACTTCCTTACATGTCCCACAGGGGATGGCCACATCAACTGAGTGGCTCACATCACTTTGATGCTAATGACCATCTTCTGTCAACCTCCCACCATTCTGGTCCAGTATAAAATTGTGGCAACAAGAGTGTAAAGCAATTACATTCCAAAAAAAAAAAAAGAAATGTATCATATCACCAAAAAAAAAAATTGTGGCTATTTTTATTTAAAAGACCTATTTTTTCCCATACCAGGTGAGTTGAAGAAACACTGATTGCGTTGGCCAACAAATGACAGTCCCCCCTTTTTCTCCATGGTTTTGCTATCCAGAGTTTTGCTTTCCATGGTTAGTTACATGCCATCAACTGTGGTCCAAAAATATGATATGGAAAATGCCAGAAATAAGTCTTTTTTCATTTACTTCTCAATGCATGAGATCTTTTCTCTTAAAATTTATTTTATTGGAGTATAGTTGATTTACAATGTTGTGTTAGTTTCTACTGTACAGCAAAGTGATTATTATACATATATATACGTTCTTGTTTTTCACATTCTTTTCCATTATGGTTTATCACAGGATATTGAATATAGTTCCCTTTGCCATACAATAGGACCTTGTTGTTTATCCAGAAATAAGCTTTAAATTTCTCACCATTCTGAGTTAGCGTGATGAAATCTTGTGCCATCCCTGTTCTCTCCCACCTGGGATATGAGTCATTCCTTTGTCCAGTGTATTCTGCCGTTTAGTCACTTAGTAGCCGTCTTGGTTATCACATCAACTGTTGAGGTATCTCAGTGCATGTGTTCAGGTCACACTTATTTTACTTAATAATGGCCCCAAAGTGAAAGACTAGTGATGCTGGCAATTCAGATATGCCAAAGAAACGCTGTAAAGTGCTTCCTTTAGGTGAAGAGGTGAAAGTTAATAAGCAGAGGAAAAAATTGTATGCTGAGGTTGCTAAGATCTGCCATAAGAATGAATCTTCCATCCGTGAAATTGTGAAGGAGAAAGAAATTCGTTGCTTGTGAAATTGCTTTCACACCTCATATTGCGAAAGTTACGGCTACAGTGTGTGAAGAGTATCTAGTTAAGATGGAAAAGGTATTAAATTTATGGGTGGAAGACATGAACAGAAGACAGGGTTCATTACTATCCTTTGTTTCAGGCATTGACTGGGGTCTTGGAACATATCCCCAACAGGTAAGGGGGGACTACAGTATACTCAGTTTTGTGTATAAGACCTGGTTTTGAATAACTAGGATGGAGTTTTTGTTGGTACCAACTTAAATGAAAATCAGAACAAAATCTTCTCCCTTTTAGATTTCCCTTGATCTGAGTCTTTACTGTAGTAGGCTACTTCAGATTGCTTGTATTAGGGAAAATAAGCATAATTTTGGGAAGATTTTCAATTATCTGTATCAGTGGGAGATGTCAGCTCTGTAAGTAATCTTCAAATAGAGGAAAACATTTAAATTGACATTGAAATATATATTTTGATTTTTTTGGAAGGACTTCATGCCCAACGATTTTTGCCAGTATAATATTAAAGTGGACATTCTTTCTCAGCATGCACACTGGGCAGTCTGGGAAGCCTGGATGGTGTTGGAGTAAAAGCTGCTGTTTTTAGTTTGCAAATATAATTCATGAAATGGATCATATGTATTTGGATAACTGAAAGTCAGTTGCATTTATATATTCCTAAAGGTCCACTGTTAGACGTGTGCAGTGCAAATCACTTTGCTTCTGGATCTCCCCAGTGCGTTATTTATTGCTGGTAATAAAACCTTCCTGTCTTGATGCACAATTCTTTTAATACCCTGCTGGATTGGATTTGTATCTGCACATATTCACAAATGAAAACTGGTCTTTCATTTTCCTCTGAAGATATCTGTTGACAGCACCTCCATAGGTTTAGATGCATTGTATCCTTCTTGCTGATAATTTTTAAATAGTCTTTTATTTGAATTTCATTCTTTCAAATCATAGTGAGTTTTTGTTAATAATTTCATATTTAATTTTATCAAAATCAGAGAATATAACTAACATTTTCTAGCTATTTCAAATGGAGTATTCTCTGTTGGGTTCAAAGTTGTATGTATCTGTTAAATCTGGCTTATTTATGATATAGATAATACAGTTATCTATATCATACAAATTGTATCATCTATATCATCTGAATTTTTA
The DNA here is from genome assembly GCF_030028045.1 of Hippopotamus amphibius kiboko. Taxonomy (NCBI): domain Eukaryota; kingdom Metazoa; phylum Chordata; class Mammalia; order Artiodactyla; family Hippopotamidae; genus Hippopotamus; species Hippopotamus amphibius. Next base: position 158,946,291 of record NC_080191.1, read on the forward strand.
TCTGTTGTCTTCTTGATCTTTTACATTTCTGAGAGACATATTCAAATTCTCCTCTCTTTTTTTGATAAATTTATTTATTTATTGGCTGCGTTGGGTCTTCATTGCCGCGCATGGGCTTTTCTCTGGTTGTAGCAGGCGGGGGCTACCCCTCGTTGTGGTACGTAGGCTTATTGCGATGGCTTCTCTTGTTGCAGAGTACGGGCTCTATGCACATGGGCTTCAGTGGTTGTGGCTCGCGGGCTGCAGTAGTTGTGGCTAACGGACTGTAGAGCGCAGGCTCAGTAATTGTGGGGCACAGGCTTAGTTGCTTCAAGGCATGTAGGATCTCCCTGGACCAGGGATCGAACCTGTGTCCCCTGCATTGGCAGACAGATTCTTAACCACTGCTCCACTAGGGAAGTCCCTCAGATTCTCCTCTTATTATTGTGATTTTCTTAAATTGTCCTTGTATTTCTGGTTTGTTTTGTGTCTTGCATGTCTTGGCATCATGTTGTTTGATGTATAGTTTATGACATATCTTTGCAATTGTGTCTTTTAATAGTAACAATTTTTCTATTAAATGGTTTCTGCCTTAAATCATTCTGTCTGCTATTAATCTTGCCATGTCCGCTATCTTTTTGTTTGCAAGTGTCTGTGTAATAACTTTGCATATCCCTTTATTTTAAACATTAGGTATAATACCTTTGAAGGTAAAGCAATATCAACAAATAGACTTGTAGGTATTATAGAAAGAATGATGAAAGCTAGTAGTTATGTTCCCTGTGGGTGTTTATGTTTTGGCAGGTATTTTAGTTATACCTTCAGCAAATAATTTTATTTATTCAGCAAATAATTTTATTTATTCAGCAAATAATTTATTGAGTGCCTCCAGGAACTTTGGAGAGGGAATATGGGGAGAGCTACATTGAATAGTATGATCAAGGAAGGCCTTCTCTGATAAGTTGGGCATTTGAGCTGGCATCTGATAAAGCTAACCTTGGGGAAGAGCATTCCAGGCAGAAGGAACTGGAAGTCCAAAAACCCTGAGGAACGATTGAGGTGTATTTGAGGAGTAGAAAGAAAACTAATGTGTCTGGATCTTAACGATTAAGGATGGAGAAGCTGGCAGGGCCCAATTCATGGAACATCTTGTAGGTCATGTTAAGGAGCATGAGTTTATTCTAAGTGTTGTGGGTAACCGTTGGAAGATTTCAGGCAGGAGAGGGCACATTCAGATATGTTTGTATCGTCCTTTTCTGAGCTGAGTTACAGTTTACATACAGTGAAATACACAGATTTTAAGTGTACAGTTGGAATGAGTTTTTAATGATTGCATGTACCCATGTAAACCACACCTTTATTAAGATATAAAACATTTTGGTGGGCCCCATTGCAAACATGGCCAAGTCCAAGAACCAAGCAACGCACAGCCAGTCCCGAAAATGGCACGGAAACGGCATCAAGAAACCCCAATCACAATAATATGAATCTGTTAAGGGGGTGGACCCTAAGTTCCTGAGAAGCATGTGCTTTGCCAAGAAGCACAACAAGAAGGGCCTAAAGAAGGTGCAGGCCAACACCACCAAGGCCTTGAGTGCACGTGCTAAGGCTATCAGGGCTCTCCTGAAGCCCAGGGAGGTCAAGCCCGAGATCCCAGAGGGCGGCAGCTGCAAGCTCAGGCAGCTTGCCTGCATTGCTCACCCCAAGTTCGGGAAATGGGCCCGTGCCCATATTGTAGAGGATCTCGGGCTCTGCTGGCCAAAGTCCCAAGCCAAGGCTCAAACCAAGGCCAAGGCCGCAGCTGCAGGTACAGCTGCAGCTCCAGCTCCGTCTCCAGCCGCAGCTCAGGCTCGCGAAGGTGCCCGGGCCCCCACAAAGGCTCCAGAGTAGAGGCCTTTACCTGCCAGTGTGAGGACAGAGGACTGGTGTGACCCCTGGGCTGCTGTCTGCATGGGGCTGGTGTCCTCCTGTGCTATTTGTACAAATAAACTTGAGGTGGGATCTGTCGGGGGGAAAAATATGTAAAATACTTCTGTCACCCCAGAAAGATTCTACATTCCTCTTCTCAGTCAATCTCTACTACCAGCACCTCAGCTACTATTTTCTTTTCTTTCATTATCGATTAATTTGTGTGTTCTTGAACTTCATATGAATAGAATCATTCAGTATGTGCTCTTATTATGTCTGGCTTTTTTTTTACTTACCATAATGAAGATTTATTCCTGTTGTCTGGTGGATCAGGAGGTCATTGGTTATACTACAGTTTGTTTACCCATTCTCCTGTTTTGTGTTTTGTAGACATTTTTGAAATGTTTATTTGGTTAATGGTTTCTCTCATTCAGATGTTTAATAAAGGAGCACTGGTTGTCGTATTTATAGAGGGAAAAATATTTTGTTTGAAATGAAAAATATAGAAAGAATGAGACTAAAGAATTATAAAATAAAAATTGTAAAATCATTATTAACATGTTAGGAACATCTGTCTGTATGGAAGCAGGTGGAAAAATGATTGTACTGCTACTCCCCATTCCCCCTCTTAAATCAGATAGGAAAAGCCATCTTGAGTGAAAGTATGAAATACAGCGGTTCTGTTGAGATTCAAATGCCATGAGGATCATAGGATTTTATATTGAGAAAGTACTTCACTTTGTGAAGTTTCCAAGAACCTTATCAGATTTTATTCCTTTCCCCAAGAGTTGGCCGTATCTTTTACGATGTAGTGTTTGCAAGACAGGGTTCTAGGACTAGATTATAGAGATTCTAGGTCTTCTCTAATTCTTTTACTGAGAGTTTCTAGTAACTCTATATTACATAGTTTTTGTGTTTAAATTATACAGTTTTTCTTTTAAAAATTTTTTTCTTTTGGGGTTTATTTCAAAGTATAGAGCATTAAAATGTTTTGTTTTTGGTCTTTAACCTTTTTCAAAAACTCAGACTTGTTATTTGGGCGTGTTACATGGTGGTTTTGCTTTCTTACATTGTACATGGCGGGGGGATGTATATTTTTAAAGTTTAAATTGATGGTGTTTACTGTTTATAAAGAGGCCACTTCAATGAGAGAGAATTTTTAAATTGAGGAATCAGCATTACACACATTTCTGTATTTGGATTTGGTCCCATGGTGGGGAGAAAATCCTTTCTCACAGACAAATTATGAACAGTAACTGATTTTCTTTTTTAACAGTTTACTATGTCAGTATTCTTTGCAGTTTCACTTCATTCAGAACCTTAAGAGGATTAGTAGGACATTCCGTTTCAAAGTTGAACCTGACAATATCTAACAACCGTTTGTATTTCCTTTTCATAAATCTCAAAGACAGACAAGAAGAATCCAAAACTTACTATTATGTGGATCGTTTGTTACGCATTCCACTCACTTACTGCATCATGGTGAGCGTGTGCCTTGGCAGATGTGCCTAGCCTTAGCTAGCTATGCTTGAATGTGGCACGTGTGTCCTTTAGTATATTGTTCTTGGTAAAACAGAAGCAGACCTCAGTTATTTCAGTTGCTCAGTACAGACCTAAATCTTGCAAACGTGTTTATTGCGGGGAGCTCAAATCTATGTCTGAAGATGACAGGAAAGGCTCTATTATAAGGGCTGCATGAAATATGAATTACCTTGGCAGCATAAGTTAATTCATTGGTGGTTTCTTCCTTACCCACCCCATCCCCCTCCACTACCAAATTTTTCTCTTCTATTCTCCCAGTTTTAGAGCAGAAGTCAAAAGAGAATTTTGCTTTATCCCTTAAGTGAGGGTAAAACAAAATACTTATTTACTTCAAGAATCCCCAACCTTTTGGGCGAGGAGCCATCGTTACTCTTGAGAGTACTTGGGGAGAGGGGGTGTGGGAGGAAGATATGGAGATTATGAAGGCCACAGAATGGATGAGTGAAGGTGATGCTGGACTCACTCATCTTTACAAATAATCCAGTAAGACTCTTGGCAAACTGTAGAAGACAGGTGGTTACTGAGGAAATGGTATGGTGCAAACAGATTGGAGATCTGCTGTGCTGTCTCTACCTCTGATGCCAGGTTTATCTTGATAGTAGAAGGTTTTGTTGTTGTTGTTCTTTTTCTGTCTGCATTAAGGAAAAAGGAATGAGGTTTATTGATTTTTAAGAAAGTGTTCCTTATGTAACTGCCCAAGATTTTTTTCAAGTTGTCTGTAACTAGTTACAGACCAAATGGAGAAGGCTAAATGAACAGTACCCTACTCTCACTTCTTATAAGCTTAAAAAACAGAAAATAATAGTTGGATTCAAGAATCATCCAAAAATACTCATTTACGAGTATATTCTCAATTAGAGTAGGTAGGTAATGATGGTGAATAAACATTAAATGGCTTGATTTAGGATGTTTATAAATGCTGGGGGGCAGGTAGGACATTTTTAAGCTTACGGCTATTATATAACAGTTACAAGGAAAATGTTCTCCTAGATCCAGGATTTACATACATATCATTACATAATGAGTCTCTCCCAGCTGAATAAAGTGAATCTACCTCAGAGATAGGTGAAAGAACTGGACTAAGAGCTGAGAGGCTTTTAAATTGTTATTTCTGTTTTAACTTTGAGTGAATAAAAAAGAAATATTTTTGAGTTATATTTATTTTCATTAATTTTATTTTAAAACTTTTTATTACCTTAGTAAATACATGTTGTATATTTTTGCCTTTGGTTAGGTAAATGATCTCCATCAGTGGTTGAGGAGAGGTTTGGAAATCAGGGAGCTCTTCTTGTCTTTTCTGACATAGATCCAGTCCCCTAAGGAGCAACTCATCTAACCTCCCTGGACCTGTTTTCTTATCTGCGTGTGTCAGTTGACCCTCGCTGCTCAGTAAGGGAGCCACTAGCCACAGGTGGTTATTCAGCGTTTGTAATGTGGCTAGTCCAAACTGAGGTGTGCTCTAAGTGTAAAAGGCTTAGTACAAAGATAAGAATGTAAACTATCTTATTGCTAATTTGTTTACATTAATTATATCATTGAAATGATAATATTTGTGGTATGTTGGTTAAATAAAATGTATTATTAAAGTTAATTTCACCCATTTCTTTTTCCTTTTTTAAATGTGGCCACTGGAAAATGTTTATTTCCGTTTGTGGCTCACATTATGTTTCTTTTGGACAGTGCTGATCTGTACAGCATTTCCTAAACTGACTCATGAAATATGAATAAGTACTCAGTGAAACAGTTTGGAAGACGAGCAGTGTCCTGTGGAACTTTCTACAGTGATAAAATGGTCTGCATCTCTGTTGTCCAATTTAGTAGCTACTAGCCACTGATGGCTATTGAGCACTTGAAATGTGGCTGGTGTTCTAAATGTAGGAAAAGGAACTGAATTTTAAATTTCATTTAGTTTTAATTAGCTCTAAGGAGCCATGTATGGCTAGTGGCTAATGTATTGGGATAGTGCAGATCCAAAGATTTATGGGATGGTTTTATTCCAAGACTCATGTACCTAGGACTTGTTTACCATATTGCAAGCTTGTTAGTTTAGTGTAAGTCTATACAGCTTGTGTTTATTACGAATAACAATTAATGATCAGTAACAATAATATTTATTAAGTACCCATTATATAGCATGTGCTGTGTAAGTACCAGAGAGAGGATTTGTATAATAAATTATTTTCTGAGAAATATTGCTTATATTCTGTAATATACTTGATGCATTGTGGTTTCCAGGATACAGTGTGGGCTTACCATGTTTTCATCAAAATCTGGTTTCTTTTCTTTCCTTATGAGGTCCCTTCTGTGAAAGCCTGCCTTTTTTTGGAAAGTCTGAACAATGTACTGCCTTGTTAAAGGATTTTCTCTTGAAAGGGAAATGCATGCTGTGTAACAGATGATGATGATGTTTTTTTTTCAGTGAACTTTTGAAGTTAATTATGCTTTTGGCTTTAAAAGGGATGTATGCTGATTTACACAGACTTATGTAGTATTTATTTATTCCCTTTGTATGTGTGCATGTGTAAGTATTGATATCAAGCAGTGTTATTAATTAATTTATTTTGCTTCACAGTGAAGAACGAATGTCATCATGTCTGGAATCAAGCGAACAATCAAAGAAACTGACCCTGATTATGAGGATGTATCTGTGGCCCTTCCAAATAAGCGGCATAAAGCAATTGAGAATTCAGGTAGAAATTCACCTGCCTTAGGAAATTATTTCTTTGTTGACATATGCCTCCCTTAAGATTTATAGGAACTAAAATGAAGTGCATTTCCACTGTTGTATATATTTTGAATAGGTTTGTGAGAGGGATTAGCTAAGTGCTCTGTTTAATAGTAATATACCATGTGTGGCTTAAAAGGCTGGAACATAATCAGGTAGACTGTGAAAACGTCAGTAATGAAACAGGCTATAAGTTTTAGCTGTCATCGTATGTTAGATGTTATCATAAAGTCTTAGCAACGTGTGTACTACAGTGTATCATGTGAGATGATAGGTCGTACATGAATTAAGGATTTTTATTTTAATAGTTAATGTCTATAGAAAAAATAATGGTCTTATCAGATTTATAGTTTCATGGCTACTGCTTAGGATAAAGCTACCTTTTTTTAATTTCAGTTTTGTTGGAGTATAGTTGATTTACAATGTTGTGTTAGTTTCAGGTGTACAGCAAAGTGATTCAGCTTTACATATACATATATTCATTCTTTTTTTTTAATCTTTTTTTTTTTTTTTAATTTTACTTATTTTTTGGCTGTGTTGGATCTTCTTTGCTGCACACGGGCCCTAGAGGGCATGGGCTTCAGTAGTTGTGGCTCGCAGCCTCTAGAGCGCAGGCTCAGTAATTGTGGTGCACAGGCTTAGTTGCTCCTCAGCATGTGGGATCTTCCTGGCCCAGGGTTGGAACCCTCCCAGGGATTGAACCCGTGTCCACCGCATTGGCAGGTGGTTTCTTAACCACTGCGCTACCAGGGGAGTCCTCATCCATTTTTAGATTCTTTTCTCATATAGGTTATCACAGAATGTTAAGTAGCATTCCTTCTACTATACAGTAGGTCCTTGTTGGTTATCTATCTTATATATAGTAGTATGTGTATATGCATCCCAAGCTCCTTATTTATCCCTCCCCGCAAGGGCTAACATGTTTTTAGAAATACTATTTAATGGCGTTAATTAGATGTTTCACATGGCTCTCAGGTGTGGTAAGTAACTTGAAGGTAGTATATGAATGATGGAAATTTGGGAAACACTGATCTCTGCACTTAGCTGGTGGTGGCTTAGTTAAGGCTCAGAAGCATTAAACTACTTGCCCAAGGTTATATAATTAGTTAAAGACCAAATCATCTATAGTTACCCAGAATGTTTTAAGCTGTCTCAAAAAAAGTGGCTATATTTGAGTTTTTAAAACAAAATATTGCTAAAATTCGTTACTATTTAAATAGTAAATCTATGTAAGTTATTACAGCTAGGTGAAGAAGGTTTCAAAGTCATAGATAAGGTGTTGCAGCTCCACAAAGATCAGGGTCCCCAAGGTTAAGTGGTGAAGGAAATTCCTGTCTGTGTAAGTGCAGTCAAGTCATATATACCCCCCAGAAGTCTCTGTGGACTGGAAATTATCAGATCTAATTCCAGATAATAAAAACATTTCATTGCAGCTTTTCTCCCCATTCAGTTGTAATTTTATTTACAAAGATATGTCATTTGCTTTCAGTAACAAGCCAAATCAATATGAAAGTATCATGAAACAAATTCATTGTTCAAATGCATCAAGTGGCATATCTTTTTTTTTTGTAAAAAAAATAAGAATAGGGAAAACTGATTGTTTTAGGAAACATCATGATTTCAATTTGAAGCTAATGTAAGTTCCCGAATACTCAGCCTAAGCAGGGACAATTTTTTGTTACTAAGCGACAATCTGCCATTCTTCCTGTTGGTGTCCATTCTCTACCTAATCCCAAACCATGTTTTTATTTTTCAGAATTTTTCTCAAAGCAGATTTGGTAGGATGCTCCCCTTATATGATTTTATTTTGTTTGGCTTTATTTTTCGTTACTCCATGAAAGAGATAATTTAGAATTGTTTTCTTTCTGAGGAGCTTATGATAAAACAGCCTTCAGTGATAACAGTATCTGACTTTTAGCTTCCCCTAAAGATTATCTGCTGGTTTCTAAATATATATAATACAAAGTTTATATATATACAAGGATATATACAGTAACACTAGAAAATACTGTTTTCATCAGACATGAGGAAAGCTAGTCATTTGCTTCAATGCAGGCATATCCACAAGAATGCTTATACCAGCACTAGTTTTAAATTGGCAACCTAGTGGCATATTTTACTGGGAGAAAATGACATGGGTGATCAAGGGTCCAAATTTTCTCTGCAATTTTTTATACACCCCAAAGCATTGGTGGTGATTTTTTCGTGTAACACAATCATTACGCAAAATCCCAGGTTTTTCCAAGCAGTCATTCAACTCTTCTTTTTTTATTTTCTTGTAATCAGACATTTCATATTCTGATATTTTTAACTCTTTGAATTGCATATTACTTTGAGTTGTCATTATCTGAATTGAATTGCCTTCAAAGACATTTTCTTTCCTTTTGAATTCTTTCTTTGCTGGTTCCTTCAGGTAGTTGGGATCAGAAACTGCTGAATTGCTTGCTAGATCCTAACTTCTGCCTTCTTATGAACTGCTCTTCTGTCACAAACTACCTCTCCCTCTAGCTAACTCTTTTACTTTCTTTTTCCTTGGGGTTATGGTTTTTCAGAAGTCACCACGAATTTCTCTCAGAATCTTCATGGGTTTCTTTTTCTTTTTCTTTATTGGTAATTTTATTTTGATATGATTTCAAACAGAAAGATTGCAAAGAGAACTTGTATGTCTTTTATCCAGATTAATTCACCAGTTGTTTACATTTTGCCTCATTTGGTTTATCATTCTTCTCCCCCCCTCACCTCATACACACAGATACTACACAAATGCATGTATGCGTGCAGATATATATGCACATCATTTTTTCTAGATCATCAGAAGATATATTGGACACTAGTAAACACTTGTGTATTTCCTAAGGACAAATTTCTTATGTAATCACAGTACAATTATCAGAAGCAGGAAGTTTTAACATTTTACATTACATTATCTAATCCACAGTCCATATTCAAGTTTTACCAGGTGTCCCGGTATTTTATAACTATCTACCCCTCTCCAGGATCACACAGTGCACTTAGTTGTTACATCACTTTAGTCTCTTTTGATTGCCTCAACTGTTTTGTCTTTCTGGACTTTAATATTTAACTGTATAGGCCAGTTATTTTGTACAGTGTCCTTCAGTTTAGGTTTGTCTGATATGCGCTGTAATTAGATTCAGCATTTTTAGTAGGAATGCCACAGAGTGGTGGAGTCTTGTCAGTGAATCATCTCAGAAAACACACGAGGTCAGTTTACTTGAATATTACTGATGTTAACTTTTCGTTATTGGTTAAGGTGATGACCGTTAGGTTTCTCCAGAGTAGCTGTTCCTGGATTTCTTTTGTTGCTTGCTGACTTGAATCAAGGCAGCACCTGATTAATTAGACCTTGGATTATTGTATGTTCTTTGTGCAGCTCGAGATGCTGCTGTGCAGAAGATTGAGACTATTATCAAGGAACAGTTTGCACTTGAAATGAAGAATAAGGAACATGAAATTGAGGTCATTGACCAGGTATAATGATGTTAAATTCAAAATTAAAAAAAAAAACTATTAAAAAAACTGTGATGAATTTTTAAAAATCTGTGGAGATAAAATTGTGGTGTATTTTTCCCCTTTGCTGTTCTTTTAAAAGGAGCTTTCTCATCTTTGGAAAGAAAGACTTACATGCTTTTTTTTTTTCTTTAAATGACATTGCAAAAAAAGATAAAGAAAAAAATCACTTGAAATTCCATCCCAAAAGATAATTCCTCTTTGCTCTTGTGCTCCATATCTTTGTGGACATTTCTCAGTGAATGTGTATATATAATATATATTAATAGCTCTATATATGCTTGCAAACATCATATTTTGTCATCCTTTTAAATATTTTGCCAACCTGAGAGGTGGAAAAATGGTCATTTCTGTTTGTCTTTCTTTGATTATTAGACAAGTTGAGCCTTTTGGGGTCATTTGCATTTCTTATTTATGAACCGTTTGTATATCTCTTCTGTCATTTCCATTTTTTAAAGTAATGAATTAACATTTATTTTAGCGACTGATTGAGGCAAGAAGGATGATGGATAAACTTCGTGCCTGCATTGTTGCAAACTACTATGCTTCTGCAGGACTTCTGAAAGTTTCTGAGGTAAGTTTTCCTTATATGCAGTCATTTCTGGCCACCCATATTATTCTGTGAAGAGAAATTAGTGTTGATGTAGAATCCCTGCCTTCACAACATTTCTTATATTGACCTTTCGAATTCGAGAAGCCTAGCCTATGGTCCTGCGAATATACATAAATGTATCATTGTGGTCAACCATTTCCTTTAATTATGCCTCTCTGCATTGGCAGTAATCATAAGTAACATTTTTTTCTTTTTACTTAATTCTGCTGTAACTGTTAACACTGCTGCTAGGCTTTGCAGATACAAAGATGAGTGTGACCCTCTTCTTACTTGCCTTATCCATCTTCGTTTAATTATGGATGGCTTTTTAATAAATTATATATCAGTTGACTTCTCTCTGATCTTTTACTGCTAATGAATGGCAATTTTTAGTTTCAGTAGATTTACCCTATTCAAGAAGCCCTGATTTTTTTCCTGTACTTTTTGTGAAAATTTTCAAATACACAGAAGAGGTGAAATAAGCACTTCTTTAGTCATCACTTAGCTTCAACAATTTTGACATTTTGCCGTGTTTGCTTTATCTATCTTATTTTTCTCTAACACATTAAAAAGTAAGTTCCAAGCATCATCAAGCTTCATTCCCAAATACTTAATCCTAAAGGATCATCTTCTGTGTAGTCACAGTACCTAAGAGAATGAGTTCCTGATATTATCTGATAACCAATCCACATTCAGATTTTCCCTGTTGTCCCCCAAATATCTTTAAAGTTGATTTGTTTTTTGTTTTTTTAGCAGGATCCAGTCAGGGTTCATGGGTTACATTTGGCTGTTTTGTTTCTCTAGTCTCATTTTATCTAGAACAGTTCTCCCACCTTTTTTCCCTGTGATATTAACTTACTTGAAGAGACCAGGCCCTTTATATTGTATAATGTCCCACATTTTGGATTTTTTTCTCTTGAGTTGTTCCTTCATTCCTTCTGTTTTTCTGTAAAATAAGAGTCAAGTCTAAAGATTTGATTAGATTAAGGTTGAATCTTTTTGGAGATAGTACTTCATAGGTAATGCTATATACTTCATGTTGTATCACATTAGGAGACATAATATCAGGTTGTGCTACTGTTAGTGATATTAAGTTTAGTCAGGGTTAATGTGATTACCATTAGAGTGCTCCAGTTATAAAGGGTGGGGATAGGATTGAATTGATACAAAATTATTTCTTGTTTGACATTTTGATAATTTCAGCATGTTTTGCTTGTTTTTTCTTTTTCTTAAATTTTTTCCAGTTAGAATCAGATAATTCTCCTCTTGGACAGGACTGGCTCAATGAGAGTAGTGGAAGGGCTTCAAGGGAGCATGGTGGCATTCTGCTTTGCATCATTCCCTGTGGTTTTTACAGATAAGACGTACCTGTCATGTATAGGCTTTCGTGTCATCCCGTGGAGGTTTAGGGTATCAGGTACTGTGGTACAATTTATGTTATCTTAGAGAAATTTGAAGCATTATTTGAGCTTAATCTTAGATGGTAGATACAAAAATGAGTCAAAAATTAGCCACACTCTGGCTGTAGAATTTATTTTAATTAACTTTTAGAAAAGACACATTTTTATTTTTCGACGTAATCTTCCTTGCTTTTTAATATACTTTATGCATCTGTCAACAAGCGTTCGTATTTCTTCATTAAAAAATGTTTTAGGGGACTTTCCTGGTGGTATATTGGTTAAGAATCTGCCTGCCAATGCAAGGGACACTGGTTCGAGCCCTGGTCTGGGAAGATCCCAGATGCCGTGGAGCAACTAAGCCTGTGTGCCACAGTTACTGAGCCCATGTGCTGCAACTGCTGAAGCCCATGTGCCTAGAGCCTGTGCTCTGCAACAAGAGAAGCCACTGCAATGAGAAGCCCGTGCACTGCAACAAAGAGTAGCCCCTGCTCTCCTCACCTGGAGGAAGCCTGCTTGCAGCAACAAAGACCCAACGCAGCCAAAAATAAATAAATAAGTAAATAATAAATAAATCTTAAAAAAAAAAAGGTTTAGGCTGAGCTGTGAGCCAGGAATGCACCGCTGTCTTCAATTCTTCATCAGAAGTGAAATTTTGTCCTCGTAGGGCTGCTTTCAGGGGACCAAACAGGTGAAAGTCTGATGGAGCAAGATCAGGACTATAGGGAGGATGTTTTAACACCTCAAAGTGAAGTTTTTGCAGTGTTGACAGTGTGGGCAGAAGTGTGCAGACATACACACCCTCAGACCACAAAAGACGAATCACTGTGCGCTGCTCTTCTTTTGTGCACATCCCAAGTGGGGCATCCATTTTTGCTCACATTGCAGTTGCAGATGAACTGATGTAACACGTTCACACCTGCACAGCAGCGACCCGGGAGACGTTGCCTTGAACGGAAAGTGCTGATCACACGGTGCAGCCAACAGAAATTTTAACATAACCAGAGTGCAGATAATTTTTGACTCACCCTCATAGTTCTACTGCAGGAGTTTCCGTATTACATTTTAGAGTTTGAACTACTTTTCTCGAGCTACCATAACAAATTACCATAAACTTGGTGGCTTAAAGCAACAGGAATTTATTATCATGATTCTAGAGGCTAGAAGTCCAAAATCAAGGCATGTTGCCTAGGCCATGCTCCCCCTGAAGACTCTAGGGAAGAATTCTTCCTTGCCTTCTCCTAGCTTCTGGTGGTTGCTAGCAGTACTTGCTTGGCATTCCTTGGCTTGTAGCTGCATCACTCCAGTTTCTACCTTTAACTTCACAGGGACTTTTCCCTCTGTGTGTCTTCTCTGTTTCTTTCTGTATCCAACTTTGACTCTTTTAAGAACACTAGTCAATGAAGTAAGGCCTATGCAAATCCAGTATGATATCATCTTAACTTGATTACATCTGAAAAGACCGTATTTTCAAATAGTCACATTCATAGATCTTGGTGGACATGAATTTTTGGGAGACACTGTTCAACCCAGGACAGATTCTAACATCTGTCATGTGGCTTGCTATTGGATTCACGAAAATGGACATCATGAGCTAGCAGCTGCATGACATAGGACTCTTCTGCTTGAAGAGCTAGTTATTCATTTAATATTTTGTTGCTTTTTTTTTTAAACCATTAGCAGTACTGAACTGTGCTATTTGATAGTCTAGAAATGGACTGATTTTTATGTTGTTATATTCTGATTAAGATTTATTTAAGGATGTTTAGGTATAATTTTGTCTATTATGACCTGCCATTTAATTATTTTTAGTTTGCTCTAACAAAAAACATTTATAGTTCTAAAATAAACCTTTATTATTGAAATACAACAGCTCTGTTGCTTTGACTCTGAAACACTAGTCTCTGGTTCATTTTTACTCGCTAAAACAATTAATTTCAATTAAACAGTTTCTAAAGCTGGGCTTCCTAGGAAGTAACTACATTATAACAGAACACACTGTATTTTATGTGCAAGTAACAAGACAGGAAAATACCCTAGGCAGGCTTCAGTACTGGACTGAGGGCACACTTTATATATCATTATTAATCATTTTAAAGCTTTCTATGCTACATTTTATTCCTATGTGGGAACCATTTTACATACACATTTTTAAAAATCTTTATATTTCTTACAGGAATGTTTTATTTAGAGCACTTCATGTATTTGTATCAGCCAAAGTAAGACTTATTTTTAAGTCAAGTCTGACTTTCCATGTGTTACTATGTATTTCTCTTTACTTTTCATTTACCTTCTGAGGACTTGCATCTTTTGCTTTTAGTGTTAGGACCTTTGCATAATTATTTATCATTCTCTAGTTTTTGTTTTGTTGATTTGGACCACATTAAGGAGTTTGGACTTCAAGGATTTTAAGCATGATACCAAAATAGATAAGGATTTTGGGGAAGATCAAACTTTTGTGTACTTTTGGTGGGTATGATTAAAAGTTTGTTTTGCTTACTTTCATTTTTGCAGGGATCAAAGACATGTGATACAATGGTTTTTAATCATCCTGCTATCAAGAAATTTTTGGAATTACCATCTAGGTCATCATCTCCTGCCAATCAGAGATCAGAAACACCATCAGCCAATCACTCAGAAAGTGATTCTTTATCTCAACACAATGACTTCTTATCTGACAAAGACACTAACAGCAATATGGACATAGAGGAAAGACTCTCAAGCAACACGGAGCAGAGACCAAGCCGAAATACTGGAAGGGTATAGTTGGATGGATGGGAGGGAGCCAAAGAGAAGGGAACCAGTATTTATTAAGTATGCACATATTATTTCATTTAACCTTCATAGAAGGCACAGGATATAAGTTAATTATATCCCTTTTAGAGATGGGGAAACTGAGTCTCTATGAGGTTAAAGTTATATTTGTTCACAAGTTTAATGTCTTTTTATATTTGTCCATGAGTATCAGAACTGATTTTTCAATTCAAGGCTCCTGTGCACTGCACAACTCCTAGATGCCATTCATGTAGATATGAAAGAAACCATGAGGAGTTGGCAGTACTGTGACCTTGCCCAAGGTCTTTCCACTCTATCATGTTTATTCTCTCAAGAGCAGTGGCTCTTCAGCAGTTTCCTCTTTGAAACTTTATGTTCTAAGATGCTTTAATAACTGGAGGAAATTTGAAAAATAATAAGTAGAATTGAAAACCATTTATTGCTCTTTGATCCTATCAGTTTGTTATTTGAATTCCCATCTCAAGCGGCTCTGAACTTCTTGATGTAATACTTAGCTATAGAATCTTTATTGGATAAGACCAGTGGTTTTTCTCAGCCAGATGTTCTGTGATAGAGGAAATTTCCAGGCTGCTTTCCACATACTCAGGCATCAAGGATTTGATTATTTTGATAAAGTGAAAAAAGTTTTTCTGATTATAAATTCATATATGTTCATTTTTGAAAATTGTAAACTTACAGAAAAGTAAGAGAGAATAGAAAAGTCATTCATAATGCAACCACCCAAAGTCAGAACTCTTAGTATTTGGATTTAGTTGTTTCCTTCTAGTATAATTTCTGGGGAGATACTGCATATGTTTTTCTTTTTTTGGTTAAAGGGAATTTAGGTCACATGAGTCGTAGGATTTAGAAACCTACTATCTTTTATGTAATATGCATGCTCATGCTTATGTAACAGATATTTAGTGTTTACTGTGTACTGGGCACTTCTCTAAAAACTGTACAAAACAATCATCTGAGCTAGATATCATTATCATCCTTATAGATAAGTAAATTGAGGCAGAGAAGTTAAGTAATTACCCAAGATGACACATCTAGTAAATGTAAGAGCCAAGACTTAAATATTGGCTATCTCCATAGTCAAACTTTAAATTAACCATTATGTTTATATTACTTCTTAGTGAAAAATTTGTAATAGAAAGAAGATTGAAAAGAAAGTAAATTCCATTGACCCCTTTCCCCATTACCATTTCCCAGAGGTAACTGTCGTAGTACTTTCTTGTGTATCCTTCAACATCCTATTTGCATATACAAAGCAGCTGTGTATGACTATTACAAACACACACACGTGGAATTACAGTGTACAAACTTCTTCTATAAACTAATGCAAAAATAATAGTAATTCTTTCATGCTCTGAGAGGAGCCACAAAGCCAGAGAATCTTGTAACTTTAAAAAAAAAAAATTGAGTTAATCCATTCATACCTTGTAGGATTTTGTGGTTTCTGCCTATTGAAAATTGTCCAAATTGAAAATGAAACTTGATTATGATTTTTTCTAGGACACTTCTAGTATTACTGGCTCCCATAAAACAGAGCAGCGGAATACTGATCTTACAGGAGATGAGACTTCACGACTTTTTGTAAAGAAAACAATAGTAGTGGGCAATGTGTCCAAGTGAGTATTCAGTTGAGTTGTCTCATTTTCAGTCATCCATTTTGGTTAATACTCTGGCATACTTTTATTATCATAGTCTTACAGTAGGAATAGGCCTTGAGGATTCTTTTTCCCAAACTCTTAGTTGTTTTCAAAGTAAATGAAGGCCCGGAGACTTGAGACTGCTTCTGTATATCTGCTAATCTTTGACTCAGGATAAAATTTTGTAGACATGACCTTTTGGTAAAAATTTTGTAGACCTGAACTTTTATGTAAATGGGGTTTTATTAAGCATGTTAGTGTGGATAACATTGGAGGAACTTTTGACTTCTTCTGACCTTGTTCTATCCTTAGGGGCCTTACCTAATTCCTAAAAATGTTTATTTGGTTTCCTGAATTGAAATGTTTTAAATTTATAAGAGAAGGTTATAGAGCAGGTCTTGAAGACAGAATTCCTCCAAGCTAAAGGGCCATCTCTTTAACAGTATGATCTCATGCTATCTTGTGGAAGCATCATCATTTTTGCCAAGTATCTAGGAATGGACAAAGACATCATAAATCTTCAAACAGCATAAGAATGTTATTTCCTCACAAACCCTTATTTGCCCTTCTCCTCACTAGGCATATTTCCTCTATATTCTCTTGTCATTTTTTATCATATTATATAGTTATTTCCTATTTTCATATTTTTTTCAAATCAGACTGAATCTCTTTAGGGTAGAAAGTATGTCTTGCTTTTGTATCATGCAGTAGTTGATGTTCAGTAAATAATTGATGAATAAATTGATATAGTTATGAAAATTGTAATTAGATTCAATTATTGAAAATAAAGGATTCAGAATTATAATAAATATCTGGGGAGGGGGAATCAGATGTTGACAGAGTCTTCCTAATCAGAGTGAATGGACCACTGATAACAAATAAGTACATTTAAAATCCCAGGATAATAAAAACAACGATTTTCAATGATCTGTGCAATAGTGTTTAAATAGAAGCATAAACTATGACTAAGGCAGTTAGCTTTCTGTTTTATGGATTATTTTAGAGTTAGCATGAATTTAGCTGAGGGGACTAATGTGAAGTGTTGAGGTCTCAACTATAGTGCAAGACAGGTTAGCCCAGAAAAGGCTGAAACTAGAAATTCAGGTAGGTTCACCTGGCCACAAGAAGACTGGGGGGAAATAGTCATTAACATTTTCAAATGGTTATGTCTAGTATGTAGATTTTGAGGTTTAAGATCAGCTAGAACTTAAAATACTGGTTAACTGTGGATTTTAAGTAGAGAGGAATGCTTGGCATGAAAGTTAAAAGTCCTTGTTTGTTCTGGAAGAGGGTAAAAATATTGATTGACCTTAGACTTTGTTAAGAATGCTTGTTAGAATATCTAGATAACCAGTAAAAGGATAGACATGGGGATTTAAACTTTAAAAGTAGTAAGCGGTCAGGTAGATTGAATGAAAAAAAGGGGAAGAAAAACCCTGATTGCAAAAGAAGGCAAGCAGGAGAAGGGATGTAGAAAAGAAGGGGGAAAAAAAAAGACATAGTATAAAATAATTTAGTAGCAATAAATGTAAATATATCAACAATCATAAAAATGCATATGGATTTAATTATCTAATTAAAAGTTGAAATAGTTACATTGAGATTAAAATAACATCTTTATGCTAATTCATTTGAAAATTTAGATGAAATGGAGAATTCCTGGAAAAATACAATTTAAAATGGCTCAAAAAAGGAAAAACCGTGAATAGTTTTAGAACTGCTAAGGTTAATTATTGAAAATTTATTTATTTATTTATTTGTCTGTACTGGCTCTTAGTTGCAGCATGCAGGGGATCTAGTTCCCTGACCAAGGATCGAACCCTGCCCCCTGCAGTGGGAGCATGGAGTCTTAACTGCTGGGTCACCAGGGAAGTCCCTGATTATTGATTTTTAAAACATCTTTGTCATAAAACCAAATTAAACCATGAAGCTTAGATTGCTTTAAAGGCTGAGTGAACAGCTAATTCCAATTGTATAGAAAATCTTATGGGAAAAAAGAGAACATTTGTCAACTTACGTTATGAGGGTATCGTAACTTGTTAATAAAGCCAAACAGGGCGTTCATAAGAAAAGGAAAATTATAGGACATTGATACTCACAAATATAGAAGCAAAAGCGCTAAACAAAATCGTTAGCAAACTGAAGTCAGTAACAATAGAAATGATAATACCTCATGACCAAGAAATGCAAGTTTGGATTAACATTAGAAATTAATAAATATAATTACCATGTTAATGGATTAAAGGAGATAAAACATTATGATCACCTCAGAAGATGCAGAAACAACATTTGACAAAATTCAGCATCTATTTGCGGTGAATCCTCATGGCAAACTCGGAGTTTTGTTAACTCATAAAGAATATCTCGGGAATTCACTGGCAGTCTCTGTGCTTTCACTGGCAAAGGTGTGGGTTCAGTCCGGTCGAGGAACTAAGATCCCACAAGCTGGTTGGCGTGGCAAAAAAAAAACCAAAACAGAGAATATCTCAACCTGCAGCAAATATCATACTCAGTGGTAAACAAGTGTCTTTCCTTTAGGATCAGAAACAAGAGATGCTCAGTATCACTACTGCTATTCACCATTGCACTTGGAGATACTAATATAGTCAGATAAGAAAATTTAAGTATAAGGATTAGAAAAGAAGAAACAAAATGTCATTATTAATAGACAATATATATGATTGTATACACAGGAAAATCTAAAATAATTTTTGATAGTTTTAGAGTTACTAAGCTTGATAAGATTATTGAATTACAGTATCAATACACAGAAGTTGATTGTTCCTATATGAGAGACTTAGAAAACACTTTTAAAAAGATACATTTACTATAGCAAGTAGAAATACAACATAGGGGCTTCCTAGGTGGCGCAGTGGTTAAGAATCCGCCTGCCAATGCAGAGGCCACGGGTTCGATCCCAGCTCCAGGAAGATCCCACATGCCGCGGAGCAACTAAGCCCGTGTGCCAAAAAAAAAAAAAAAAAAAAAAAAAAAAAAACATAATAAATCAAATAAAAGATATGCTGGCCTTTCATGAAAATGTATAAAAATTTTATTAAAACACATGAAAGAACTAAATAATTAGAACACTGTACCACGTTCCTGAATAGGAAGGCTCCATATTGTAAAGATAGCACTTCTCCCTAAGTTGATATGTAGATATTCTGATTAAAATCCCAATAGGGTCCATGAAATTCATGGGCTGGCTTTTATATATGAAAGAGCAAAATGTCAAGATGGGACATGAATACTCCTAAAGAAAAAACTACGTGAGGCAACTTGGCCCACTGCAGTGTTAAGGATAACCATAGACATAGATGAACGTATAGAAGGCCATGACCATGTTTTCCAACAGTGTAATAAGGGGGGCCTCATGAGATAGAGACAGAGCCTCAAAAGGGAGGGCTAAGGAGTCTAGTTCTACCGTGGTCATGACGGAAGGGAATGGCTTGTTTTGGTATTTCGAAGGCAAGAGACCAGTTACAACCTTCTTGGCAGCAATGAGTAGGAAACAGAAGAGTTCTAAGTTCTAGCACTTTGGAACCTGAATGAAATCAACCTAAAGGCTAGAGGTTTCCTAACCCGGGAATAAAGTATGCCAGTTTATTTCTACCTAATGTACTCACTTAGCAGGAAAAGCAAGATTGGTAAATTGCATGGTGATAATCAGAAAACAAAACAAACTTTAAGAGAGTGCCTCTTAGGCCAAAAAAAATATGTTTAAAAGAAAAGGGTTGGACTTCCTCATGGCACAGTGGTTAAGAATCTGCCTGCCACGGCAGGGGACACAGGTTCGATCCCTGGTCCAGGAAGATCCCACATGCCACGAAGCAGCTAAGTCTGTGCTCCACCGCTTCTGAGCCTGCACTCTAGAGCCTTCATGCCACAACTACTGATCCCGCATGCTGCAACCGCTGAAGCCCGCGTGCCTAGAGCCTGTGCTCCGCAACAAGTGAAGCCACTGCAATGAGAAGCCCGTGCACAGCAGTGAAGACACAATGCAGCCAAAAAATAAATTAAAAAAAAAATTAAAAGAAAAGAGTTAACTGCAAAGGCTTACTTTGGTTAGGTGATATAACTGTTAAATATTGCCTGCATTTTAGGGGTTTTTTAAATTGAAAAATTTCTCCCATCTTTCTCAGCCCCTGGCAAGCGTTTTTCTGCTCTGTTTCTATGAGTTTGATTTTTTTTAGATTCCACATGGAAGTGATACCAAGCAGTATTTGTCTTTCTCTGTCTCACTTATTTCACTTAGTATAATGCCCTCAAGGTCCATCCGTGTTTTCACAAATGGCAGGATTTACATTTTTCTTAGGACTGGATAATATTCCTCTGTGTGTGTGTGATATCTTTATCCGTCCATCTCTTAAAATTTTTTTTTAATTCACCTAACAACATTAGATTATTATATTAGTTTTAGGTGTGCAACATAGTGATTTGATATTTTTATACATTGCAAATTGATCACCACATTAAGTCTAGTTACCATCTGTCACCATAACTATATATTATCTGTACATTACGTGACTTATTTATTTTATAACTAGAAGTTTATGTCTGTTTATCTCCCTTACCTATTTCCTTCATCCACCAACCCCCCCTTCCCTCTGGAAACCACCAGTTTATTCTTTGTATCTATGAATCTGTTTCTGTTTTATTAATGTTTGTTTTGTTTAGATTCCACATATAAGTGAAATCATACAGTATTTTTCTTTCTGTCTGACTCATTTCATTTAGCATAATACCCTCTGCGTCCATCCATATTGTTGCAAATGGCATGATATCATTCTTTTTTACGGCCAAGTAATATTTTAGTGTATGTATATTTTGCATCTTGTTTCCATTCATCTGTTGATGTACACTTAGGTTGCTTTCATATCTTGGCTATTGTAAATAGTGCTGCAGTGAACATAGGAGTAATACATCTTTTTTTTTTAAGCTCTTTATTGGAATATGATGCTTTACACTGTTGTGCCAGTTTTTGCTGTACAACAAAGTGAATCAGCTATATTTATACATATATCTCCATCCCCCCTCCCTCTTGCAACTCCTTCCCACCTTCCCTATCCCAGCCCTCAGAGTCATCACCCATCATCAAGTTGATCTCCCTGTGTTATGCAGCAGCTTCCCACTAGCTATCTATTTTATAGATATCTTTTTAAATTAGTGTTCTGAATATGTTTGAAAAAATACCCTGAAGTGGAATTGCTGGCCTGCGATAGCTGTTCTGACAGGTGTGAGGTGATATCTCATTGTGGTTTTGATGTGCATTTCCCCGATGATTAGTGATGTTGAATATAATTTCGTGTGTCTGTTGACCGTCTGTGTGCCTTCTTTGGAGAAACAGGTATTCGGGTCCTCTGCCCAGTTTTTAATTGGGTTGTTTGTTTTTTTGGTGTTGAGTTCTATGAATTCTTGGTATATTTTTTGATATTAACCCCTTATCACAGATATATCATTTGCAAATATCTTCTCCCACTCATTAGGCTGCTTTTTCGTTTTATTGATAGTTTTCATCCTTGAGAAAAAGCTTTTTAGTTTAATGTAGTCCTGTTTGTTAATTTTGACTTTTGTTGCCCTTGCCTGAGAAGGCGTATTCAAAAAGATATTGCTAACACTGGCAGAGAGCATACTGCCAGTGTTTTCTTCTAGGATTTTTATGGTTTCAGGTCTTACATTTAAGTCTTTAATCCATTTTGAGTTCATTTTTGTATATGATGTGAGAAAGTAGTCCAGTTTGATTCTCTTGCATGTAGCTGTCTAGTTTGCGCAACACCGTTTATTGACGAGACTGTTTTTTACCCACTGTATATTCTTGCCTCCTTTGTTGTAGGTTGATTGACCAATAAGTGTGGGTTTATTTCTGGGCTCTGTGTTCAGTTCCACTAATCTATGTGTCTATTTTTATGGCAGTACCATACTGTTTTGATTACTGTAGCTTTATAGTGTGTATCCATTCATCTCTTGACAGACTCATGTTTTCACATCTTAGCTATTGTAAATAATGCTGCAGTGAACATGGGAGTGCAGCTACCTCTTTGATATCCTTTTTCATTGTCTTTGCATATATACACAGAAATGGGGTAGTTTTTAATTTTTTGAGGAACATCCATACTGTTTTCCATGGTGGCTGCATTTACATTCCCACCAACAGTGCCTAAAGGTTTCCTTTTCTCCATATTCTCACCAACACTTGTTATCTCTTGTATTTTTGATGATAGTCATTCTAACAGGTATGAGGTGATAAGTCATTGTGGTTTTTTTTGATTTGCATTTGCCTTATGATTAGTGATGTTGAGCACCTTTTCAGGTACCTTTTCATCATTTGTATGTCTTCTTTGGAAAAATATTCCTCTGCTTATTTATAAATCAGGGTTTTTTTGTTTTGTTTTGTTTGTTTTGTTTTTCTGTTATGTGAGTTCTTCATGTGTTTTGAATATGATTTGCAAACATTTTTTCCCTTTCCATAGGTTGCCTTTTCAATTTGTTGGCAGTTTCCTTTCCTATAGAAAAACTTTTTAGTTTGATGTAGTTCCACTTGTTTATTTTTGCTTTTGTTGCCTCTGCTTTTGGTGTCAAGTGCAAAAAAAAAAATCATTGCCCAGACCAGTATCAAGAAGCTTACCCCTTATACTTTCTTCTTAGGAGTTTTATGGTTTCAGGTCTTAAATTTAACTTGTTAATCCATTTGAGTTGATTTTTGTGTATGGTGTGGATAGAAGTTCAGTTTCATTCTTTTGCATGTGGCTTTTCAGTTTTGTCAGCACCATTTATTGAAGAAAACTATTCTTTCCCCCACTGTATACCTTAGCTCCTTTGTTGGAAATTAATTGACCAGTAAGTGTGGGTTTATTTTGGAGCTCTCTATTCTGTTCCACTGATTTATGTATTTTTATGCTGTTACAACATTGTTTTAATTACTGTAGCTTTGTAATATAGTTTGACTCCAGCTTTGCTTTTCTTTCTCAAGATTGATTTGGCTAGTCAGAATCTTTTCTGATTCCATATAGATTTTAGGATTGTTTTTCTATTTCTGTGGAAAATGTCATTGGAATTTTGATAGTGATTGCATTGAATCTAGACTGCTTTGGGTAGTATGAACATATTAACTCTTCTTCCAGTCCAGGAGCACAGACTATTTATTTGTACCTTCTTAAGTTTCTTTCATCAGTATCTTATAGTTTTCAGTGTCCAGGTCTTTTACCTCTTTGGTTAAGAAATTTATTGCTAAGTATTTTATTGTATTTGATGCTGTTGTAAATGAAATTGTGTTAATTTCTCTTTCTGATAGTTTGTTGTTTGTACATAGAAGCACAACTGATTTTTTAATGTCGATTTTAGATCCTGCAACTTTACAGAATTCATCTATTAGTTTTAACAGTTTTGTGGTGGAGTCTTTAGGTTTTTCTGTATATGATATTCAATTGTGTACAAATAGAGACAGTTTTACTTCTTCCTTTCCAGTTTGAATGCCTTTTATTTCTTTTTCTTGTCTAATTGCTCTGGCTAAAACTTACAGTACTGTGTTGAATAAAAGTGGCAAGAATGGACATCCTTGTCTTGTTCCTGATCTTAGAAGGAAAGTTTCTAGCTTTCACTGTTGAGTATGATGTTAGCTTTGGGCTTGTCATGTGTAGCCTTTATAATGTTGAGGTATGCTTCCTCTCTATCCAGTTTGTTGAGAGTTTTTGTCACAGATGGATATTAAATTTTGTCAAATTCTTTTTTCTGCACCTATTGAGATGATCATATGATTTTTAGCTTTCATTTCGTTAATGTGCTATTGCATTGATTGGTTTGTGGATGTCAAACCATCCTTGCATGCCTGGAATAAATCCCACTTGATCATGTTGTATTAAACTTTCAATGTACTGTAAATTCTGTTTGCTAATGTTTTCTTGAAGAATTTTGCATCTACTTTTATCAGATTTTCTCTTCTTGTAGTATCCTTTTCTGGCTTTGGTATCAGGGTAATTTTGGCTTCATAAAATGAGTTTGTTGAGTGTGCCCTCCTCTTCTGTTTTTTTTTGAAAGAGATTAATAATTAGTATCAAATTTTCTTTAAATGTTTGGTAGAATTCACCGTTTAAACCATCTGGTGCTGGAATGTACTTTGTTGGGAGGTTTTTTGTTTACTGATTTAATCTCTGTACTAGTAATTGTTCTGTTCAGATTTTCTCTTTCTTCATGATTCAGTCTGGATAAGGGTGTATATTTCTAGGATTTATTCATTACGTCTATGTTGTCCAGTTTGTCAGTGTGTAGTTGTCCTTAGTTTCTTATGATCCTTTGTATTTGTGTGGTATCAGTTGTAACATCTCCTCTTTCATTTATAATTTTATTTATTTGAAGCCACCCCCACCTTGGTAAGTCTAGGTAAAGGTTTTTGTCTATTTTGTTTATCTTTTCAAAAAACCAACTCCTAATTTCTTTGTTCTTTTCTGTTGTGTTTTTAGTCTCAGTTTATTTCTACTCTGATCTTTGTTATTTCCTTTCTTCTACTAACTTTGGGCTTAGTTTGGTTTTCTCTTTCTAGTTCCTTAAGGTGTAAAGTTAGGTTGTTTGAGATCTTTCTTTTTTCTTAGCATTTATCACTGTAAACTTCCTTCTGAGAACTGTTTTTGTTGCACCGCTTAAGTTTTGGTATGCTCTTTCCATTTTCAGTTGCCTCCAGATAATTTTTAATTTCTCTTTTGATTTCTTTTTTCACCTGTTGGTTGGTAAGTAGCATGTTGTTTAATCTTCACATATGTGTAAATTTTCTCCTTGTAATTGATTTTTAATCTTGTTTTAAGTAGTAGTTAATTGGTTTGTTAGGAAAAAAGAATTCAAGTTTTTTTGTTTGTTTTTTTCCCTACTCTAGGTATATACCTCCTGATAAGAGAGAAGAAAATGACCAATCAACCCACAAGTGGATGGTATATGTCCGAGGATCTCGTAGAGAACCCAGCATTAATCATTTTGTCAAGAAAGTTTGGTTTTTTCTTCATCCCAGCTATAAACCAAATGACCTTGTGGAAGTTAGGTGAGTACATTTGAATTATTAAACCTGAGAAGTACAGATTTACTGAAGTGGAAGAAAAGTGATTTAACTTGAGAACACTCCCTTGAAATTCTTGTATTATTAATAATTTACTCAGCTTTGGCTTTTAGTCATTATGTGGTTTTAGCTGTGGTTCTTTCCTGAAGATTTCTGTCTCACTGAACAGCCCCCGTCCCCTCCTATCAGGGTGTTACTATATGAATTATATTAGCTGATTCTGCTCTCCTCTGGAAATAGCTTCACTTGTTTATATAGATACAGATAAATAGAAAAATGTTACTCTTTTTTATGATTATCAGAATGTAACAAATAAAGGACTCTGACAGTTACAGAAATACTTAATGTTGAAAGTTCCCCATAATCTCACCTTCTCAGAAGTAACCCTTAATGATATTTTCCCTGTGTATATTAACCTAGTATAGCTGTTGAGGTTCTTAGTTATTATTTCACAAAGATGGAATGATACATATATATTGTTCTGAAATTTGTTTCACTTAGGTGTGTTCTTTACATCTTTATGTGCTGTTCCATATCACATATATATTCATTATGTGAATGTATTGTAGAAGTGTTGTGATTCATTATCAGTGAAATCTCCTGTATCCTCAGCTTTCTTCAGAACATTCCCTCCACTCCTGACTCCTGAGTAAAACATGGCTGTCTCCCGAGAACACCACTTCTCCCAAGAAATCTTTCAAGTGGCAGCTGTTTTTTTGCCTCACACACCATGTACCATTGAGTCTAGGGGTGGGGTGCATGTCTTTCTTACTCGTATTTGTGGCTTACGGACCACCTTTTCCCTTCTTCTCTCTAAAAATCTCAGCTCCTTTGAAGCTTTGTAAGATCTGCTGCTCCTCGCTACAGGCATCTCCTGACTTCCCAGTCATTCCTCTCTTTAAAAAACAGTTTTAGCACCTAGTGTACTGACTTTCTCTCTATCAGTACTCTTGCCATCATTCTTAAGGACTCTGACATGCAGATATACAATTCATCCAAAACCCTGGTCTCCCACTTCATTGATTTCTTCACTTTAATAATAAGGTTATGGTAGTGATATACCATAGAATCTAAGCTGAGTAGGGAGAGAAGGAAGTTATGTAAGAGCAGTGACGGGTAGTGAAAACTGGTGTGAGCAAGAAATGGAAGTCTCTGGGGCGGGGTCAGAGACTAAAGACTTAGATTAGGAATGGAGCTGGAAAGATAAGAGTTGTTAGTCAAAAAGTCGAATACTTGGAAATGAGATTTTATGTGGCTGGTACAGATCATTTATATTCTTCATATGGGTAGTTATGCATATATCAATTATCAGCTGATCTGACCTTTCTCTACATTTAATACACACTAAATTCTCACATAAACATGGATCTGATGCTAGATTCTGTTGATAATTTTGATTCCTGTACCAGGATTATACTATTTTAATTGTTCTGCCTCATAGCATTATTCTGATATCAGGTAGAGTATGTTCCCCTGATTATTATTATTATTATTTTTAATAAATTTATTTATTTATTGGCTGTGTTGGGTCTTTGTTGCTGCATGTGGGCTTTCTCTAGTTGTGGTGAGTGGGGGCTACTCTTCCTTGTGGTGCGTGGGCTTCTCATTGCAGTGGCTTTGCTTGTTGTGGACTGTAGGTGCACGGGCTTCAGTAATTGTGGCACACAGGCTCAATAGTTGTGGCACACGGGCTTAGTTGCTCCATGGCATGTGGGATCTTCCCGGCCCAGGGAGCGAACCCTTGTCCCCTGCACTGGCAGGTGGATTCTTAACCACTGCACCGCCAGGGAAGTCCCCACCACTTATTATTATTCTACAGTTTTTTTCTTCGTCTTTCTTGAGTATATATGTTGTTCCAGATTACTTTAGAATCTAAGTGTCAAGTTATGGGTTGAAATTGCATTGAGTTAATGATTAATTTTCACACTTTTTATGACATTGAATCTTTCTATCCTGTCTACCCAGGAGAATCAATCAATGTAGGAGTTTTCCAGTGCAAACAAGATTTTTTTCTTTTACTGTTTATAAAACTTCCTTTATTTTCTTGATATATTTCATTGGATAGAACCTCAGAAAAGTGTTGATACTCTGTTTTATTCTAATGTTAGAGTTTGATAAAGGAGCAATTACATTCTTAGGCTCTCAAACATCAGTGTTAAAAGACCTTGTCTGTGATTTTGTTTCAGTCTATACCTGATTCATGAAACCTTTCAGAAATGCACAATATAGCTCGTCTAGCCTCACCTAGAATTCTGCTGGTGACCTAGACTTGTTTTCTTTACTAGGAATACCATCTTCCTATTGTCTGTCTTTTCACTTGCACACATGCACTATGCATATGTACACGCACACACACGCAGTGTGGCTGTCTTTCTTAAGGTCTGCCATTTATCCTTCAAGACAACTCAGAGGTTACTTTCTCAATAAATCCTTCTCTGCTCTCCTTTCTTACAGGAATTAAAATACAGTAAATGATTGTTTACTTGAGTTCTTCAGATCCTAACAGTATTTTGTGGTTTAAGGTAGCTTACAGAGTAACAGTATTTTCTGAGTTTAGACATCCTGACTCCAAATTAAAATTAGCCCAGTGTTTTAATACAGATATTTTAGTGAGTTGGTGAGAAATAGTAGATGAGTTTAAAAAGTACTTTGTCTTTAGAAATATAAATAATAAAGAATATATGTTTTAATGTCCAGACCAGCAAGAAATTCCCTTATATAGTAAAACAACAATAACAACACTGTCTTAGGAAAACATTTTATTTATTATATAAAGCATGTGACTCAGTTAAAATGTATTAATCATATTTTTTATTGATGATAAACATCTGATTTACCAAAAATGGGATTAAAAACTCATTACATAAAACCGTAATACTTAATGATGCAAGTCAATGCCTATTTTATTTCTCAGTTTTCATCCCAGGAATTGGAATTTGTGAAACATACTGATTGCCTTTAAGTTGTAGAAAAGTATCATGCAGTAATATATGAAATTGTATTTACTAAGAAATCTTTACTAATCTGCAGGTAGAGGTGGCAAATCACACTTTTCAGGTTGTATTGTAACAGTTTGAGGAAATCCAAGGAAAAGATATACCATAGCTGCTCTTCAGATTTCTCTTTCATTTTATATAACTGGAGTATCTTCTGTTAGTAGTAAATGTACTTTGTTTTGTGAAATTTATGAGGTTTCTTATCATTGAAATAGCCTCTGATAGTTATTTTCTGTCTGGTCCATACCATTCTGGCAGTATTGCATAGTTGGCTATGGTGGTGTATCTGACCAGTTTTTCACAGCTTGTAAATCACACCATACCACATACCTTTCCCAAGAACATACTTTCCTGTACTTTATTAACTGCAAGGTTATGATTTTTAAATAGTATTTTAGAAGAGATTCTTGCTTGTGTGCTTCTGGTGTTTAAAACTCCTGGAGAAATAATTTAATGATCAACCACACCTCTGTGTTTTTTATTGTTTTGTATGTTTGTTTGTGTTTGGCTGCATTGGGTCTTCGTTGCTGTGCTCAGGCTTTCTCTAGTTGTGGTGAGCCGGGGCTACTCTTCCTTGTGGTGCGTGGGCTTCTCATTGCGGCGGCTTCTCTTGCGGAGCGTGGCCTCTAGGCACTCGGGCTTTAGTAGTTGCGGCTTGCAGGCTCAAGAGCGCGGGGTCAGTAGTTGTGGCACAGGCTTCGTTGCTCCATGGCATGTGGGATCTTCCTGGTCCAGGGCTCGAACCCATGTCCCCTGCATTGGCAGGTGGATTCTTAACCACTGCACCACCAGGGAAATCCCACACCTCTGTGTTTTTATAGCAAGTAATGTATATAAGTTTATTATTACACTTATTAATTTACATGTATGTCTCCCTTACTAGATTCAGAATTGCTTGCTGTTTGGGATCTTTTCTTAATTGTTTTTATGTCTCTCTGGTCTAGCATGTTGTCCAGTGTGTACTAAATGCTCATTTCATGTTGAATGAATTATTGAATTCATGATGTGGGTCATTCCATTTGTAGGTGGCTGTGTTTGTTTGGAAGTTTTTAATTATATTAAGCAGAGACCTAGCTTCCTTTAACTTCTGGACAGTACACTCCCACGTACTTCGTGACACCACACAGAGCCATTATAATCCCTTATCCATGTAGCTGTTATTCAGATATTTTGAAAGCAACCATTAGGTCTCTTCCATTCTCCTCCAAGCCAAATACCCACATTTGTTTCAGTTGTAATTCACATGACTTTGTTTTGTGTTCCTCTGCCATCCATTTTATGTTCTCTGACACACTCAAATATAGTTTGTCTATATTCTTAAAATATTCTTCTTAGAACTGAACTTTAAACTTCAAGTATGTAGCAACCAATATGAAGTAGGACAGAACATTAACTGTGTCCTAGATTTAATTATAACTCTGTGTTCTTTGCAAGGCTTTTAAGATGTTTCATGTGTCAAGTATCTAAAGTAACGTGATGAGTAGGCGAGATCTTTTCAGCTGCCTTGAAACTTGGGGATAATCTTACCTCTGGACCAAAGCACACGTGTGTTCCTCATGCACTGTGGACCTCCTCAGAGCACATTACCTGATGAGGAGTGTGGGTAGATTCTGTTCCTGTTGACCATCTGTTTTCCATTTGGTTCAGTTGCCATGGCCATCCTTAGCCACCTTCTTAAAAGCCCTGACTGTAAACTTTGTTTTTAGACACAAGACCGTCACTAAATGTATGCTAGGCTCAGGACTTGATACAGGGATTGCAAAGATGAAGAACACATGGTTCCTGTGTTAATAGAATATCCGTGCCCTTGGTACGTGAGAGACTACAGTGGGCTAGGCCCCCAAGAGAACATCCTAGTGAGCCTCTTCAGAACTGTTGTATCATTAAAAAAAATAAGCATGGGCCCTGGAGCCTGTTCCTTGAGTTTAAATCTCAGATCCACCGCTTACTTGCTGTGTGACCTTGAGCTAGTTATTCAACCTCACTGTGTTTCAGAGGGGATATTTCATGTTGTGGTTGTAAAGATTAGATAGACTAATAGATATAAAGGGCTTAGAGCAGTGGAGGGATCGTAGTAAAGAATACAAGTGCTTGCTGCTGCCGCGGTGATAAGGAACAGAACGTGTTTACTCTGAAGAGAAAACTTAGTGGAATGCTTTAGTCTTTCTGAAGGTCACGTGGAGGCAGAATTTGTGATTGCAGAAGGCATCCTAGAACTAACGTGCCGGAGAAAGATGACATATTTTTATAACAGAATTCTTCAGAAATGTAACAGGGAGTGTCATTAAGTAGTGAATTCTGGGTCACTAGAAGTGATTCTGAAAGACTGGTTGGCCATTCAGATTCATTAGTTGGGCAACGAGTTACGCTTCATTCCGTATTTTTAGGAAAGCCATTTTTAAAGCCCAGTGTTTCGTGGGTTTTTCTTCTTGGTTATTGATACATTTCACCCTCTATGGGGAATCTAGAAATACAGAAGTCTCTTTAAGGGGAAGCAGTCCCTTTTTGTGTGAAATACATACACCTTTTGAAGTATAACATTTCTGTAGCTTATGTCTCATCTGTGGGTAGGTCTTGGATTCCTTTTTTGCTTCCAAGAATATGTTTAGGGAGGAATTTCCTGTTAAAGCATTATTCCTTTTTCCTGGTTTGTCTGTCTTCTGCCTTCCCTGACAGCAGTGCCTCCTGTCCATTCACTAGAGTTTAGCCTATGTACATAAATTGAGGAGTACAGCTGATGTACAGTATCCTTGGTAAGAGAAATTTAGCATACAAATAGTGTGATTGACAAATATTGCAAAATGAATTTAGGCCATCCGCTTAGCTTTACTGGAATTTAAATGACTACATTTGTCATCAATAGAATTTCCTTTAATTATTATTCTTAAGTCCACCATGTCTTTAGGCCCCGCTGTATCTGGCTTTGGATTCCTTTTCAAGCTGCTATCTTAAATCAGCCTTCTTATTTGACCTCAAGCCTGTCTTTATTTCTGTCTGAACCTACACTGATATCACGGCTACTTCTCTTACCAACTCAACTGGTTTCTTCCATCGATGGCACTCTGCTTCTTTGCTTTCTTTTCTCTCTAGTTTATGATACAGCTGTTGCTTTCTCTACTTTCTGGGCTGCTCTCATACTCAGGGATTTTTTCCTGCCTTGGGCTTTCCTGGTGGCCTCTGGCTTTCTGCCTGATAATTCCTTTCTGTTTCTAGACTCCTCCCAGGTTGTATTCTTGGACTCTGCTCTTACTGAATTCATGTCTCTCCTTAGTTTTCCAAAAGTACATCCCCCTGAAAGTTCCTTTTTCCCTGCAGTCTTGGCATCCTCTCTCATTACAATAATTCCAAGCCAGTAAGTGATTCATAATGAACATTTTCATTTTAAAGCATTTTCTCTTTCCCCCATTAACTTAAACCATATTATTCTTCAGTGCATGAAGGTCTCAATTAAACTTTTAAACTTTTTATTATGGAAGATTCCAGACATACAAAGTAGAGTATATTGAATCCTCATATACCCAACACCAGTTATCAACAGCATGCCAGTCTTTTTCTCATCAATCTTCCTTTTTATTCCCTTCACAAATGACATTTTGACTGAAAATCTTTAGTCCTGTTAGCATTCACACATATTTCTCTTTATTCACTAAAATTATATAAAGTTATAAACAATTTATTGTCTTTTAGTAGATAGTTTGAAATAAATTGTCACTTTCAGATTGAGCATTCATGATTTATTTTGTTTTTGCCGTAGTGGAGGAATAAATGAGTATCTGGGAGTAGGGAACGTACCTCACAGCCTGTCTGTCAAGTAGCAATTAAGGCTTCTGGCTTTACTACTTCGACTTCCATCAGATCACCTTGGTTCCTTGTCTGTGAAAATAATGACATTGGGTTATATGGTATAAGTGTCTTAGCTCTAAGTATTCAGTAGTTGAAAGTTTAATGTAGATTTGAGTTGAATTTTTTCTTTTATAGTTTAGCATTTTAGCAAAATTCAACATATTGATTTAGCATCAGATGAAGAAATCTAAATATTTTCAGAAGCGTGTGAAGTTCTAACTTATCCATGTGGGAAAACTTTCCTTTCTAGAATGAGAAAGTGAACATGGACTAATATATTAGTATCTGCTTTTCCCTAGAGAGCCTCCTTTTCACTTGACCAGAAGAGGCTGGGGTGAGTTTCCTGTCAGAGTTCAAGTTCACTTTAAGGACAGCCAGAACAAGCGGATAGATATCATACATAATCTGAAGGTACTGTAACAAAACATTGCTCCTCAGAAATGAAGTATCTCTTTTCATCTCCACTTGAAGCGGTAGGTTAGGCCTTCTGAGAGAAGTGACTATTGAATGGTGGAAGAAGGATAAATCTTTTTGAGTGTATTTTGCTTACTGCTACAACACTTGTCCTCTGAAGGGTGGGGAAAGGGTCACTTTACCACAGAATGTATGTTCTTTAAAAAGGTTAACTGGTCAGATAATCAGAAGACTTGAGTCTCTGATCAGAGCTGTTACTGTGTTACCTGGGTCTAATAAGTAAATGAAGTGTTTTTCTTTTTAATCTATAGTTTACTTTTTACATTTAAATTTTCTGTAAAAAGATGTGCAAATAATAAGCCTTGTCTATCTCCTAAGGATAAATTAGAAGTGAACATATTTTAGAATATATAAAGTACTGTGCAAGGTTGTAATACTTTTGAAATCCTAAACTGATATATCTACATGGTTTATTATAACCATTATAAATTTTATGTTACAAAGTGTTTTCTATACAAGAGAAAAACTACCACTATAGTAATTGAAAAGCATAGAGTATAAAACTATATGTATACTAGGAGGTCAACCACGATTTTAAATAGGTAGAAAAAACACAAAAGAAATATACTAAAAAGTTGGAGTAATTGAAATAATGACATTGTGGGCAATTTCTTCTGCCCTTTCTGTGTGTGTGTGCGCGTGGTTTTATTCTTTTCCAATTTTATATAATAAACATTTAACGTTTGTGGTTGAAAGACAGACCTTTTTTTTTTTTTAAAGTTCCCCATGTCCCTCCCTGTGTAGTCTCATGTACATTTTCTCTCTGTAAGATATAATCCTAATATCCCAAAGTGCCCTGACTTTGTGGTTTACCACATTATTTCCATTAATTGCTCCCAAATGAATCCGAATACATTTTCAGAATTCCTTTTTTGTTCCCTTTGTTCTACAAATGTACCTTTTTCAACCTTAAAGCCACCTAAGATTTGTCCTCCATTGTTGTCAAACAGCACTACTTCGTGTTTAAGTTATTTTCTGGAAATTACTGTGAAACAAGATTGCCTTATAACCTCAGAGAAGCACTGAAACCAAATAAAGATCATATAGCCACTTTGTTCAGAGGGGGGCAGGATATGTTCCCATTTACTTAGAAGAAGGTTTAAAATAGTCTTGCTTTCCTCTTAACGTATTTTAAGCACTGCACATAATATTGCACGGGCCCAGCCCTAAGGCCTAAAATAAAGGGAATTGTTTACATGGTTTTTATACATACTGTACTGTCCTTATCACTTAGAGTTCCTGGTGAACGATTGAAACAGTTTTAAAATGGCAGTATTTAAAGTATTTCTTAGCAGATTTTCCTTAATTTTACTATTTATTATGTGTTGATTGGCCTTGAGAACTTAAGCACCTCTGTTGTGACAGCTGGCCTTTATTTATACTGGAGTATCATTTTTCCTGCTATTTCTTCGTTAACTCTCAGAACCATTTTGATTCTTCCCTCTGTGTTCTAAATATTTGTTCACTTGCAGACCATTACTCTTTCTTAATAATTTTTCTTATAGACTACCCTTCGCCCTTCCCACTCTTACGAGGCTATCATTCTACTCTGTCTCCTGATTAGCTTCTTTAATTCCAGTCTATCTCCTTTCCTCTCAGTCTATTCTGTACACCACCGTCAGATTCGTCTTACTAAAAGAGGAGACCCATTATGCTATTCCTCTCTGAGAAGTTTTCATTGAATTCCTGTTATTCAAGTTCAGACTCCCCTGCCTACTATTCGAGGCTTTTCACATTTTGACTTGACATACTTCCCCTAAATTATCTCACATTAATCCCCTGCGTGAACATCCTACTCTAGCCAGGTCAATCTGTTCCTGTCTCAGAAATGCCTTAGGCCTTCTCTTATGTCTTATTTTATGCTCTTCCCTCCTCGAATGCCTGTGTGAATTCTTTCCATTCTTCAAGTTCCTATGTAGCTTTTCCTGGCTGGTAAGTCCATAGCAATCCCTCTGTATTCTGAAATTCTGTAGTACATAACAATTTATATTTTATACTGTAATAATTATATACTAAATACTCTAAGTGTTACAAGTTCTGTAAAATTTAAAGTTTCTGGGATGAAATCCCCATATCCTGCATCCCTGACAGGTAGTCATCTAACGTCTCCTCAGCCATCATCATAGCACAGTAATTCCCAAAACAACCCATTTATCCATTTAGTAAATAGACTTTTGGCAGCTTCTTTCATAAATTTACCTAAAACTGCTCTCCTCCCCACCTCCCCGAACCTTGATATCATTTATCCTAGTTAGATTTTTGGAACAGCACAGAACAGGACTTTGTTTTGTTTTATAAGAACTCTAAAAACGTTTAGTGATAGCTTTCGTGTCTTTCCTTAAATATTCTCCATCCAAAACCTCTTCTTGTAACGTTTCTTGTATGCTATGCTTTCCAGTTCCTCCTGCCATTTTGGTAGTAGTTCTGTTTTATCAATGTCTCTCTCAAAATGTGGTCCCAAGAATAAAACATAGGCCAGTGCAGGTTACAGAGAGACTGTTATCTCTATGCTCTGGAGAATATGAAGAATGGATGTAGCCTTAAAATTCCCCATATCTTTTTAACAGTCATACTGTTGGTGAAGGTTTAAGTGTTTAAACTGCAGGTCTCTTACATGGGGCTACTGTAAATCTACCCTGTGTTGTCTTTTCTATTATGAACACTAGATCTCATGACTGAGTTTTCTTCTTTGTGTTGTCTGCTAAGGAACTCAGCCAGACTTGAGATCTACCTCTTTCAAGCCTTTAGAATTTTCTGTTTACTAACCTATCCCTGGGTTCATATTTTTCCCCCATCTTCCCTCACCTCCCTTCCCTTCCCTCCCCTCCCCTCTTTTCCCCATCATTTTTACCTATTGATCTTACTGTATAAGATTTATATGGTAAGCTGCCACAAACCCCCTTTTTAAATTTTAATTTAATTTCAAAGTACAAGAATAAGAACCTAGCCTCTGTATGTAATTGTAAATTATTATTTATAATTGTTTATATTGTTAACATTTATATTATTATTTTTTGTTTGTTTATATTTTGTTTATATTATTTTTTGTTTATATTATTAATATTTGTTTATATTATTAACATTTCCTAAATTTATACCCTTTTTATCTCCTCTAAAATAAATCATCCATGAAACTAATATACTGGTAGTTATTCGTATTGCTTATATTGCCTAAACTTTCATTCATTTTTTTAGAAGTGCTTAGGAAATATACCCTAAGTATATAAATGTGTCATCACACTGCATGTATATTTTTATAACCTGTCTTTATAACTACATATACGTCTGTGGTTTTTATTTATTTTACTCAGTTTTTCTCTCAGAAAATTGAGGGTTTTTATTGATGTGATGAATTGATATGTTATGAAAAAGCAAATCCTATGATATGAAGACTTATAGTGAAAGGGGTTTTAGATAAGGTTGTATCCTAAGCTTTATAAGTAAGCATAGTGAAACTTAATACTCTCACTTCTATCTTTCAATAGCTGGACAGAACTTACACTGGCTTGCAGACTCTTGGAGCAGAGACGGTAGGTTATTTTCCTACAGTATTACTTGTGAACAAGTAGAATGAAAATTGATCTTCATTTTTAATTAGGAAAAAAAATGAATGCTAAATTTTAAAGCAAGTTTCTCTCCCTTGCTTTTTTAATTTTTTTAAAAATTGTGATAAAATACACATAAAATTTACCACTTTAATCATTTTAAAGTATATTAAATACATTCACATTTTTGTGCAGCTGTCACTACCATCTCCAGAGAACTCTTTTTATCTTGGAAAACTGAAACTACCCATTTATAATAACTCAGCTTCTTCCCGCATCCCCTAGCAACCACTTTTCTGCTTTCTGTCTCTATGAGTTTGACTACTCTAGGTATCATATAAGTGTAATCATACAGTGTTCTTTTTTTGTGTGACTGGCGTAGTTCACTTAGCATAATGTTCTCAAGGTTCGTCCATGTCATAGCATAAGTCAGAATTTCCTTCCTTTTTAAAGGCTGAGTTATATTCCGTTGTGTGTATACATCGCATTTTGTTCAACCATTTATCTGCCAGTGAGCACTTGAGTTGCTTCCATCCTTTGGCTGTTGTGAATAATGCTGCTAAGAATGTGGGTCTCTCTGTTTGAGTCCCTGTGTTCAGTACTTTTGGGTGTGTACCCAGAGGTGAAATTGCTGGATCATACAGTAATTCTAAATTTAATTTTTTGAGAAACCACCACACTGTTTACCATAGCAGCTGCACCATTTTACATTCCCACCAACAGTGCATAAGGGTTTCAATTTCTCTACATCTTTGCCTGCAGTTGTTGTT
Organism: Hippopotamus amphibius kiboko; assembly: GCF_030028045.1. NCBI lineage: Eukaryota > Metazoa > Chordata > Mammalia > Artiodactyla > Hippopotamidae > Hippopotamus > Hippopotamus amphibius. Next base: position 158,983,060 of record NC_080191.1, read on the forward strand.
TTCTGTTTTTTGATACTATCCAGTACATGTGAGGTGGCATTTCACTGTAGTTTTGGTATGCATTTCCGTAGTGATTATTGATGTTGAGCATCTTTTCATGTGTTTATTGACCATTTATATATCTTCTTTGGAGAAATGTGAATTCAAATCCTTTGTCCGTTTTTGAATTGGTTTGTTTGGTTTTTTAATAGCTGATTTTTTAGGAGGTTTCTCTATATTCTCGATATTAATCTCTTATCAGATATATGATTTGCAGATATTTTCTCCCATTCTGTGGATTGCCTTTTCACTCATTGTGTCCTTTGATGCACAGAAGTTTAAAATTTTGATATAGTCTAATTTATCTGTTTTTTCTTTTATCTGTACGTTTTGTATCATATTTAAGAATTCATTGCCAAATTCAGTGTTATGACACTTTGCCCCTGTATTTTCATCTAAGAGTTTTATGGTTTTAGGTGTTATGTTTAGGTCTTTGATCCGTTCTGAGTTGATTTTTGTATATGGCATAAAGTAATCCTCCACCTTCATTCTGATGTTATGTGGATCTCAAATTTTCCCAGCACTATTTGTTGAAAAGACTGTCCTTTTCCCAGTCAGTGGTCTTGGCACCCTTGTCAAAAATAATTGGACCATATATGTGAGAGTGTATTCTATTCTAATGGTCTATATGTCTGTCTTTATGCCAGTACTGTACTGTTTTGATTACTATAGTTTTGTAATAATAAATTTTGAAATCAAAGTATGAGACCTTCAACTTTGTTTTCCCACCTCATCCTCCCCATCCTTTTTTGGCATTCATGATATATCAACAGTAGCTATTATGATTAGAATTAGCTAAGTTAAACCTTACTCTCTTTAGGGAAATATGCTGTGTTATGTCGGAAGATATTTATTGAACATGTACTATATGCTAGGCACTGAGGATACAAAAATGAACAAATGACAGTAGCTGCTACTCTTGGTTGTGTTGAGAGTGGGGAGACAGTATATAGTAAACATAAAAGCAAATAACATGATTTCACTTACAGATAAGTGCTATAAAGAAGAGAGGAGCTGGGAGACAAGGGGATTGCTTTAGCTGGGTTGCTTAGGGAAGGCCTCTCTGAGAAGGTGACTTTTGATTAATACCTAATGGTGAGAAAGAGGCAGTTATGCAAAGACTGGGGGAAAGAGAACCTTCTGATCTAAGGTGCAGAAACACTAAATGGAAAGTCCCCAATTTTATGATTGGTTTCATTGAGTTATCTATTAAGCCAGGTTCAGTTATATTCTGGGATAAATCCTTTAGTTATTGAGATTGAAATTGCCTTTGAAGTATGAATAGGAATCATTTGCCACATCTCTTAGAGCACCATGTTCAGAGGCAGGTTTGGGGTTTTCTGTGACATTGATGATGGATTCATGAACCCAATTGTTGCCCGATTGTGTAGGTAGTGGATGTTGAGCTCCATCGGCATTCTCTTGGAGAAGACTCCGTTTATCCTCCGTCCTCCGAGTCAGACATCTCGGATGCCCCTCCATCCTTGCCTTTGACCATTCCAGCCCCTGTGAAAGCGTCCTCACCGATAAAGCAGTCACATGAGCCAGTACCTGATACCTCTGCGGAGAAAGGTATATTTTTTCTTGTATGGAAGTGCATTTTATCTTTATGGAGCTGTTATTATGGGGTGTTCCTTTCCCTCACTTGATGTTGAACTGCTTTCTTCAGCGACTTAAGAGTGTATGGAAAATAAATTTTCTATAAGTAGGCATGCTGCTATTCTTCGTAGACCTATTATGAAAATAGCCAAGTCCTTACTCTTCTCAGAAAATTTTTTTCATTGTTTTATCGACATTTTATAGAACACAAGACTCACTGAAAAGCATTCAATTTTTATTATTTGATGAATATGATGGTTTCCTCTAATAAGTATAGGAAGACTTTCTTGTTTGGACACCCTAATTGTATGAACAAGAAGCTTGAATATTAAGTATCTAATCTTATTAAAATACAGTCTAAGATTTATTATCAACATGTATTTTGACTACAGCATCTTTTCGTTTAATAAGTAAGTGTATAGTTAAGTATTTAAGTGTTCACTTCTATAACATACAAATATGATATGAAATTATTTCTAAATGGTGTTAGTTTAATCTGTAAGCCTACATTTTAATGTGATGTTAATATTTTAGTTCTTTTATAAAAATCTTCCCCTTAAATTTCAGTTGCAGTCTTTTTTTATGGGCATTTAATAAAATAGGACATCATTAGATTAAGCGAGTGCTTTCTTTTGAGTGTTTCCTCTTTAAGCAGTTTTTCAATTCATATATGAAAAGTGGGAGAACAGAATGAACTTGTGTAAATTTTATTTGTTATATACTGTTAGTTAATATGTTCTCTGATTTTTTGAAAGAAACATTTTAATGAAACATGATTCTAGGTGTGATATCTACATTTCATCCCAAAATACATAAAGCAGTATTAAATACCAGTCAACTATATTTATTTATTTATTTAAAATTTATTTATTTATTATTTTTTGGGGTGGGGTACACCAAGTTCAATCATCTGTTTTTATACACATATCCCCGTATTCCCTCCCTCCCTCGACTCCCCCCCTCCCTCCCTCGACTTCCCCCCACCCTCCCCGTCCCAGTCCTCTAAGGCATCTTCCATCCTCGAGTTGAACTCCCTTTGTTATACAACAACTTCCCACTGGCTATCTATTTTACAGTTGGTAGTATATATATGTCTGTAAATGGCTTAAATGGTTGTTGAACTGATAATTTCAAAGTGATTGATGACTTATTTGCCTGTTTCATTTCAAGAAGGATTCCCTGCCAGCACTGAAGCTGAGAGACACCCTACGTTTTATTCTTTGCCATCTTCATTGGAACGAACACCCACCAAAATGACAACATCCCAGAAAGTTACCTTTTGTTCTCATGGCAATTCAGCTTTTCAGCCAATAGCATCAAGTTGCAAAATTGTGCCACAGAGTCAGGTTCCTAATCCTGAGTCACCTGGAAAATCCTTCCAGCCTATCACCATGAGCTGCAAGATTGTCTCAGGTATACATGGTATATGTGAAGTTGGTGTGTGTAAAAATTGTTAGAATGACAAACCAAAGTTTTTTTGATTTTTTTTTTTTTTTTTTTTTAAGTTCTTCTAAGCAGGATTTTTCAGTGGTTAAGACTCCATGCTTCCAATTCAGGGAGGCACGGGTTTGATCCTAGTCAGGGAAGTAAGATCCTGCATGCGCCTTGGTGAGGCTCAAGAAAAACAAAACAAAACAAACCAGAAAAAACAAACAAATGAAAAAAACAAGCAAGCTAATCACTATTGATTAGCAAAGCAGAAGTGTCACAGAACAAAAGCAAAAGTTATTCATATGGAAACAATTTTTGAATGAGGAAAGAAATGAAATTCAAAGCAGTCAAATTTTCATCTAGAATCAGCACAGGTAAATTGTTCGCAAGGATGTATGGTGGAAACTAAGGTAGGAATTAAGTTTGGAGATTATATATGAAAACCAGAGTGACTAGTAATAGAGAAATTTAGAGGCTTTTTGGTTTGTAGTTAAGCTTCAGGGGTTGGTTTGGGATTGAGATATCTTTTATACTCTCTAACCACGCTAGATAAATTTTTTTTAAAGATTTTTTTGATGTGGGCCATTTTTAAAGTCTTTATTGAATTTGTTAAAATATTGCTTCTGTTTTATGTTTTGGTTTTTTTGGCTGTGAGGCATGTGGGTTCTTAGCTCCCCCACCAGGGATCAAACCCACACCCCCTGCATTGGAAGGTGAAGTCTTAACCACTGGACTGCCAGGGAAGTCCCCAGACTAGAAATTTACTCATTTCTATGATCAGTAGGTAGTTCTGAGACTTCATTTTCACTGAGGTTGAATAGTCCACTACCTTACAACAGTTTCATGTTTATGTTAGGTAAACTTCTAGTGGAAATATGCTTTATAGTTTTGGCTGTGCCACTTCAGGAGAGACATGAAAGAGAGTCAATAGAAATATCTAGGCAGAGGGAAGCTTCCGTATAATACTTAAATGAAGGGAGCAGGGGGAGTCTTCAGTGCTAAAAATATCTAAGCAGAAATATGATCCAAGTCCGTGAGATTGATGAATGGTAAAGAATGTATAATTTTACCATAATTTTACCAATTAGAAGCATTTTGGTACTTGCTGCTTCAGAAGTGGAATAGGCTGAACATACACATTGTTTTGACGTTTAGAGACATTCATGGATGACAGATTTGATCAATAACAGTTGAGGGTGTTTAATGGTGTATTGGTAACCTTTGAAAGCATTCTATGGGAACACGAATCGCTGGATTGTGGCTGTGACATGGTATTGGGAGAGACTTTTGTTTGGGTGGATGGATTTTGTATTTTCCTATTGGAAATTCACTGCAAGTCAAGACTTGGTTCCCAAGTCCAGCTGTTCACTTAGTAATTTCCTCCCTAACTTTAGTGTCATCAAGTGTAACCAGTATAACAACCTGCCCAAGTTGTTATTACCTAGGGATTTAGCAGTTCCACACTTACGTAAAGCACTGTTTTTTGAACTTTAGTGTGCCTACTTGTTAAAATACTGATTTATATTCAGTAGGTCTGGGGTAGGACCTCAGAATCTGTTTCTAACAGGCTCCCTGCTGCTGCTGTTGCTACTGCTACTGCTGGTCCACGGATAAGGATGTAGAGGGTGAAATGCACTAATCTCTGGCCTCAGCTGCTACTGCTGCTCTCAGTACCTGAAACTTACAGTCCTATTCTCTTCTCCCATTTTGTCACCTCTGTCCTGGTGGCCCTGCCCTCTTCCTTAGCATCCTCTTAAATGGGCTGAATATATCTATTTTGTTTAGTTTATTTTGTTTCTCTTTTTTATTAATAAAGGTTCCCCTATATCAACCCCAAGTCCATCGCCATTGCCTCGAACCCCAACTTCCACTCCAGTCCATGTGAAGCAAGGCACTGCCAGTTCTGTTATTAATAATCCTTATGTTATCGTGGACAAGCCAGGGCAGGTTATTGGAGCCACCACTCCTACTGCAGGTGTGTGTTTGAACTGAACAATATTTGTGCAATCCCCAAGATTTGATCTTTTTTAAAGGTGAAATCCTGGTGACTTAGTAGCCAAATAATGGGAGGATGAAATCTTCAGCCATGAACAAGAGGAGGGAATATATGAGAGTAATTCCAGTGCTGTTTCTCTGAGGGAAGATTTACTTTTAAAAGTTATAGTTTTAGGAATTTACTTAAGTTTTTTTCTTTTCTTTTCTTTTCTTTTAATTTCTAAAGACTCAAGCGAGCCATAAAAGAAAAAAAGAGTAGATCTTAATCTCATTTAGAAGGCATTCTTTTTGGACAATGTGGTTATTAACTTCTCCAAATTAAGCTTAGAACAAGAATAACTTTGTGAGCCATATGTTTTTCCCCAGTGAAATAAAAAGGTGATCTTTACCTTTCAGCGAATAAGATAAAACTTGCATGTGCGAGGGAAACTGAACTCTGTAGTTACTTTAAAAACAAAACAAAACAAAAAACCTCTAATAGGAAGAATAAGAAGTCTTTGGATTCACCGTGTATTGTGATAACCTCATGTTAATGCAGAGTGCTTTTCAGGTTTCTCTGAGGTACTTTCACTAACATTTTATTTATTCCCTTCAATTAAACTGTTGAGATACATGCTCCTTGTGTAAACGTCCCTGTAGCTTTCACTTCTAATTAAGAGAAATATGGAAAAGAGAAACGAAATAAGAGAAATGACTATAATGAGACTGATGTGGTTTTTTTTTAAACATTTGATTTTAACACAGAGTAATGTGTGATGGGCCTTTCCAACTATTGTTTTGGAAAAGTTATGTTCTTTAACAATGATTGTGATTGTGGGACTCCTTTAAAAAATGCTACTTTCAGAGATTTCCTTTTGAATACACTTAGGAATGCCAAGTAGATGTCCTTTGAGAATGTTTAGTTCTGGGAATCAGCCAAAGTCTCTGTAGGCAAGTTTGGTAAATGGAGGAGGTGACCAAGTACCATTTTTAGTCTTGACTTACTGTTGACTCTAGATAATGTGACTTATTTTGATCAGACCCTAAAGGTAGTTGTATTGATGGAGTATAAAATGTTTAATGTCAGCATTTTGGAGTAGGTGTAACCTTCTAGTGAAACTACTTCGAAGAAATTAGCATTCAGTTCAATGCATGCATTGTGGCACATTGTGAAATAACCAACACCATTATGTTACAGTATCTTTTTTCTATATAAGTACAGATATATAATGTCTACTTAGTTTACTTATTCTTCTAGACTGCCTTACTAGCTTCTTGTCCCTTTTTAGGTTGGTGAAGTGGTCAGCTTCATAGGATGAATACTTAAGTGTTTCTTCTATAATAATCTCACGGTTGTGAATTTTCAACCCTTTGAAATGAACAATAAATAGTGGGGAGAAGAGGAGGGTGGTGGAAAATGGCTTTAAAATTCCATTTTGTAAATTTTACTTTGTTTCTACTTTATTTTTAAATGCTTATCAGGAAGTCCTACTAGCAAGCTCTCTACTGCCTCTCAGGCCTCCCAAGGAACAGGTTCCCCGATTCCTAAAATTCATGGAAGTAGTTTTGTAACATCTGCTGTCAAGGTAACACTCTTATTGCACTTTGCTAGTTTCTAAAGGTGATACATTCAAGTTGAGCCAGAATTTGTCAGGTGGTAATTCAGATTTCATAAAGTAGAATCTTCAAGCTGAAAGTGTCATAAAGATCAAGTACTCCAAACTCTCCTACCTTGCTTATGGTTTTTTTGTTTGGGCAGCTTTGTTACACATTTTTCTTTATAAAGTAATAATTCTTATCCTTTCACAGTGTATTTTCCCCCTCCCCCACCTTCTTCAGGGTAAGAAGTCCTTTGAAATTTAGAATTCCAAATATGATCTGACTTGTTCAGATTATAGTGATGGATATCTGCTCACTGTTTGGCAAAGATAATCACGGCTGTTGCGTTCGTTATTCAGCTTGTCATTGGCCTGGCTGCCTTAAGGCTAGAGCCTCTGAGGTAGAAGCTCCTGTTTGAGAATTCCTGAGAATTCGAAGATCATCTCTTACATGACATGGGCTAACACAGCATTTCTTATATTTAAGCACTTCGTGGTGGTGATATTGAATAGTTTCCCAGTCCACGGCGAGGTTTTTCTCTAAATTCAGTGTAGTCTGTGAGCACTGTATGATGCGAATGCCTTAATTGTAAAAATTCCCTTGAAGGTCTTAATTATCTACCAGTGTATTTTTTCGTGTTTGTGGAGAATATTTTCATTACATAGTTAAGCAGTGTTCTTAACTTGTTCCTTGCCGCCAACATTTATTTGTGGAAAATTGCCTCTGAGACTTGCCTTTTGTATTTGAGAATTAGAGACAAATGACAGAAATTTTAAATGTTGACCTTTGTTGTCTTTGTATTTGCTGATTGTTCAAGTTCTTTTTGTTGTATTGTTTTTAAAATTCTTCGTGAAAAATTTTCCCTGTGTCCTAGATATTTATTCCAGGGTCAGGATAACAGATCAAGTTGCAAGTACTTTTACAAGGGTGTGTATACTGAAACACTGTAACCACCTAGTACATTGGTTTGTTTATTTATTGCCTAGACCCTAGGGATAGAAAAATAGAATATGGTACCTGTCCTTTAGTAGCATCTGGCAGGGACTGGGCATGAAACCAATGAGTCAGCCAGATATTGGAGGTAGTATGGTAGGAGTCTTTCCAGCTTACAGTGGGCACAGATGAGTAGGTTCTTGCCAAGGTATAGTGTTACTTTGAGTAGCCTTCAAAAACAATATTAAAATGCAGGTATAGGGGCTTGGAAGACTCCAAAGAGTTTTGGGCTTTTTGTTTTGTTTTTGGTTGGTTTTGTTGCTAGAGAATGTCACAGGTTTGTGTTAAATATAAGTGACTAGAGTGTCTGAAATCACTTACTTTATCCTAATTGTATAATATGTATTTTTACAAACACAGCAGGAGGATTCTTTGTTCGCATCTATGCCACCTCTTTGCCCAATTGGGAGTCACCCTAAAGTGCAGAGCCCCAAACCTATAACTGGTGGACTTGGAGCTTTCACAAAAGTAAGTATTCATGAAGGGATTATTCCACAAGTCGATTAGCTCTTGTTACAAAATCTTTTTTGTGGCATGTTGGAGTTGATTGATGCTACTACCCCACAACATGGAACTTTTTAGTATGTCTCATCTCTAAGACTGGATCCTACTTCTGAGACACGCTTCCATTTATTCAGTGGTGTTCACAGGGCAGCCCTTGGAGTCCAGCAAGATGGGAACTTCAGAGAGCACTTACAGTATGTTTCCATCCGGTGCCATTTTGCCACCAGCCTAAAACAAATGATGAGGTTGGTTTGCAGATGCACCAGATCAAGTCCACATCCTACTCTGGTCCCTTTAATTATGGGCTATATTTAAGCAGTATTTTTACTCTTCTCGTGGAGTCATTCTGTACAGACCAGGCTTCATTAATTCCTGCAGACAGAATAAATTCAAATATTAGTAGCATCTTTCATGGGCTGTTTATTCAGTGTCCTTATCATGTTTGTTGCAAGGTAATCATCAAACAGGAACCTGGTGAAGCCTCTCATGTATCAACAACAGGAACTGCCAGCCAGTCACCACTCCCTCAGTATGTGACTGTGAAAGGGGGTCACATGATAGCTGTGTCCCCTCAAAAACAGGTCCTAACTGCTGGAGAAGGGACTGCCCAGTCACCAAAGATTCAGCCCTCCAAGGTTTGTGTTGGGTAAGGATGGGGAAGTCAACATGTCAATGAAGGTTGTTTTGCCTAAGTAATGGACAAGTGCCGAAGAGATTCAGGGTGACAGTGTTGATGATCCCAGGAAAACCTATGGATGAAAGCCCTGTTGGAAAAGCAAATGAGTCAATGTTAAACCCATGTGTTCTTGTCATAGTCTTTAACAGGGGCAGGGACATGGTTTGTAGAGGGGCCAGGGACCGTCCAAGAGGCAAAGGGACGCTGTGTTATCTCTCTGACAGTGAAGGTGATTGATGTCGTGGACACAATTTTCCACTTGATTCAAGTCTAAAGTGGGTAGCTGACAGCATTGAGGTCCACTGTTTCACTTGTTTATTTTTGATAGGAGAGTACTATAGTTTGCACCTCTAATGTCCTGGCTGTGTGATCTGTTAAAGGATTCTTGGCTCTTTAGAGAGTTTATTTTCTTTATAATTTGGAGGTTTGGGGAATTTACATATTTGGAGAACTCTAAAACAGAGATGCATGTTTCCCTGTATTGGCTGTACTTAGGAGTGCCACAGTTTCTCATGCTCTTACTTATATATTTTCTGTAATCCTCAAACAACCTTGCAAGATGGATATTTTCACCATAGATACTTTGGTTAGTCTAGATAGCTACATATAGATCGAGTTAAAAATTCAGTGTTAGCGGTGGTTCTAAAATCTGTAAGAGTTCATTAATGACTTTCCCAAACTTATCTGCTCATAAGACTCAACTGATGACTAAAAATATGTAGATACTAAGGCCCCCATCTCAGAACTTCTTGGGGACACTGGGAATGTGGATTTTTAAGAAACTCTCCTATGACTCATCTGATTAGGCAAATTTAAGAACCATAGAACTACAGCATCAGATTTGACTTTGGGGTTTCCATAGCCGGAATCACTAAGACAGGTAACCCCCATCTACCTCCTGGTGCTGCCTCTGTTGTTATGGCCTCAGGGATAAGCATTGTGTCAGAGTCCTTTCGTGACTCGATTATTGTCATCTGGTCTTTGTACTCAGACACATCCTATATGTTGTTTAAAATCTATTTTGCTTCACCTGGAAATACATGGTATTATTGATTTAGATTTTTCAATCATTATAGCATTGCTATTTATGCTCAGAAGCTCTGAAAAGTTTCTGCTTTTTGCCACTTTTGCATTTTGCACATCTGTTCGCTCAGTAATACTGAGCAACTGCATTGACTTTCTTGTCACATTGCCACCTCCCTGTTGGCAGGGTAGTACCAAGGGGAAATGGATGGGTTTGTGTTAGAATGCCTTGAATAAAGGGTAACGGCACCTGATAAGAAAAGCCACAGAAGAGTGTGAAAAAGCTGCAGAGGAGCAGCAGAACATGAGAAAAGACATCTATTCCAGAAATTTAGTACATGCTTTAGACTCGAGATGAGCTGTCTGCACGTACAGGCTGTCCCTGGTTATTGCTGAGGTGCAGTCAGAGAAAGTATGCCAGAAAACAGAAGGGTGAACAGAATGGTACTGTTTACTTTCTGTACAACTTTGGCACAATAGAAACACAGCTTATCTTTTTCATAAAAGTAGAGAGAGGTGCTGCTTTTGACATGAAAAGAGACAGCTGAGGAATTGGTGGTTCATATAGGAAGGGAGTAGTGTAGTATAGTTACAAGTGCATGAGCTTTGGAATTAGAGCTTGTTACACATCTCAGATCTCAGCCACTCATTACTTGTGTGAGGTGGGCAAATTTATTTCTCTCAGCCTGTTTTTTCATCTAGTAAAGGGAATAATACCCTTTGCCTTTCAGTGCTGTAGGAGAATTAGAGATCATTCTATATAGAGGATCTAGCACAGAGCAGGTGCTAAGTAAGTGACAGCAGCTAATGTTATGTGAGGCCCAGTCCTGTGTATATATATGCATGAGTACCACGTAATAGTTACTATCATTGAGAACTAAATCGTAAGCGGCTGTATTTTTCAGCATCTAGAGGGAAGATCGCATATACAGAATTCTCACCTTCAGGTTGCTAAAGTAGATTCTGACTTCCAAAGGTCTGTACAGGGCACAGGGAGGACAGGAATAGAAACACTGAATCAAAGTATGAATCAAAATTAGGTATTTGTAACAGTACAGAACAAAGGTGAAACTGCTTTGTGAAACTAGAAGGAAATTTGGAATGCAGAGAAGTGCTATGGGAGGGGAGGAGGAGAACTGTTGGTAGGTGATTTCAGGTTCTAGGCCAAAATGTTGTATTTTTTAAAAAAAACAAAACACTAACTTGGGGTTACAGTGTCCTACTTCAGAGACTTTCTTGTGGTGTCATAGACAGCTGTGCATAGGGTTTTCCCCAATAGCATGCCAGACTTCCTCATTCTCCTCAGTGTTTTAGAATAAAGGGAGGTTGTTGTTCATCTTGTGAGTCGTTTGCTCTTGGTGGACAAGCTCTGCTAATAAAAACTGCCCTCCTGTGGCCAACGTGGTGATGTTTTATTTGGCTCTTGGAGATATTAGGTGTGTCATATTCTCGACATTTTGAAGCAGTTGAGTGTGAGCCTAGAGGTTGGCGCTAGGAGGGAAAAGCAAGTCAGATGCATGGGATTGGGGGAAAAATTAAAATAGGTACGTGTATTTATTATTTTCCTTTTTTTTAATTGAAGTATAGTTTGTGTACAGTAACGTACACTGTACGTTACCAGTGTTGAGTGTAGTGATTCACAATTTTTAAAGGTTATATTCCATTGATACTTATAAAATATCGGCTGTATTCCCTATGTTGCATGATATACCCTTGCAGCTTATTTTATGCCTAATCGTTTGTACCTCTTCATCTCCTACCCCTATGTTGCTGCTCCTCCCTTCCCTCTCCCCACGGGTAACCACTAGTTTGTTCTCTGTATCTGTGAGTCTGCTTCTTCTTTGTTATATTCACTCGTTGTATTTTTTTTAGATTCTACATATAAGTGATATCACATGCATGTATTAACATTTTCCTTTAAGATCTTTGCTTTCTTTGTTAACTTAGGAACATGAAAATAGATTATGTGTAATTTAGCTTATGCTGTGGTTTATTAGGTGTGATACATTTAGGAAGTGCAAAGACAGATGTCTTAGAAAAAAGTTCAACTACTGTAACAGAAATTTCCAAACCAGAAGCTTAAATAAGCTTATTCCTCTCACACAGAAAAGACTGGTAGGCAGTTCTGGTGTGTTGGTTCCACAGTCGTCAAGAATCTAGACTGCATCTTGTTGCTCTTGTCATTTTCAAGTTTCGGCTTTCAGCTTGTGCTCTATGATAACCACTGCACCTCGTGCCACTGTGTTCGCATTTCTGGCTAACAGGAAGAGGAAGGGGGAAGGGGGGTTGGGGAGAGCAGAACCAAAAAGTTGCACTCATCACTTCTGTGCACATCCCTTTAGCCAGAAATGAGATGTCAAACCTAGGTATGAAGGAGTTGGGAAATATAGTCAGTATTCTGTGTGGCCATGTCCCTAGCTGAAAATTGGGGGTTCTGTTACTGTGAGAGAGAAGCAGAGAGTAGATATGGGGGTTCAACTGGCAGTTTCTGCCATATCTTAAGAATAAATTTCTAGAAGCTTTTTTTTTAAATCAATGCACAGAGAAGTTCTTGATTAGTAAGAAAAGTTTGTATATCTCCACGTCTCTAGGGGAAATGAGTGTGCCCAGCTCTGTAGCCACAGTAACACTCCATGTTGCCTGTAGAATGAGGCTCAGACAGTCAGAGTAAAGAGATTTGGATAATCATCAAGGATTGTTTTAAGAAAGCCGGGATAGCTGGGAGATTTTTTCGTCTCCATTCTAGATGAACTTATTTTTTTTTTCTCCCCATTGGTTCTTTTTTGTTTTTAAGTTTTCTGGGAACTTTAATGTTTCTTTTATTTATATGTGCTCACGCACACACTTTTTAATGGTTTATGTGCCTCTTGTTTTAGTTTCTTTCTTCCCTTCTTTTTCTCTTTTGGCCGCACCACTGGCATGTGGGCTCTTACTTCCGGAAGGATCGGGGATGGAAACCTCGCCACCTCCGGTGGAAGCGCGGAGTCTTAACCACTGGACCATTCCCCACTGGTTCTTTGATTGTTTTGTTTCTTCCTCCTTTCTGTCCCTCCTTCCTTAAACTAACATAAATTGGAGAGACTATTGTAATGGATCCTAATGCCCATTACTCAGTTTCAGCAATTATCAGCATTTTGCTAATCTTCTCTTCCTAGAGTATTTTAAAGCAGATACCAGATGTTATCTACTTTGATTTCTAGTTGATTAACTGAATCTAGGGTTGAAGATCAAATTCCTCCACCCTGGTGAAATGCTGAAGACAGTGACAGAAGTCCTTTGACTTTGTCCTGAGTCTCCACGTAGCCTCATAGATCACTGTTCTTCAGTTCATAGTAACAAGTGTTGTGCTGCAGCTGTCATTTACTGTGCACGGCATGCTGGCTAGGCATTTTATAAACTTATTCTCATTTATGCCTCATGATCTTATGAGATAGTTTATATATGAGGCGTCTAAAGCTAAAGCTCAAAGAGGTTAAATAACTGCAGCTAGTAACTGGTGGAACAAAACTGGGAAAGCATGTCTGACTGCTTATAAAAACCTGTACTCTTTCTTCTGTGATACACTGTGGTTTATAGCAGATGATTGGGGAACCATTTCCTTTACATCAGCCATATTTTCCAAGCATGTGGCAAGTGTATTTTATTATAGTCACATTCTTTGAGAAGGAACCGTGTATGATTTAGTGATTCTTTAACTTAAAAATCCCACTCATCAATTGCGTAAGGTTTGTCATTTTGTTCTACCTTAAGTAATGCTATTATTTTTTAATTTGGAAAGATTCTAAAATTTCAGTAAATACAAAGAATAATGTAATCAATACCCATGTATCCTCCACTGTGAATTAACATGTTCATATTTAATTCAAATCACTTTTTTCTCCAACTAAGATGTGACTGATAAAGTTGCAGACCACATTGTTCTTCCCCAGAGCAGCAGTCATGAATTTGGATGTGTAGCTTTACGGTCCATACTTTTCATTACATAAGTTACATAGCCATAAATAATGTGTAGTGTTGTGAATTTTAAAGATTTACATAAAGGATATTTATACTCATATCTTTCTGCAATTCCCCTTTCACTCGTTATTTGTACTTTCAAAGTCTGTTGATGCTGAACTATATATATATATAGTTCCAATTCATTCCTTTTTTACTAACGAATGCTATTCCATCAGTCTGTCTTATACCACAAGTTATCCATTCCTCTGTCTGTGGACATTCAGCATATTGTTTCATTTTGTAGACATTAAGATCACTTAAAACTTTTTGTAATTACAAATAGTGCTACCTTCGACTTTCTGTGTATGTTCCCTTGAGCACATGTCTAAGATTTCTCTGGAATGTATTCTTAAAAGTAGGAATTGCTTTAACAGTGAGGTGTGAATTTTCAATTTTGGTGGATATCCCAGTACGTCTCTGGAGTGGCTGTACAAATTTAGCTTTCTACCAGCAATGAAAAAAAGTTCCTGTTTCCCCATATCCTCTAACCAGTACTTGGCATTATCAGCCTTTAAAATTTTCTCCTCCAGTCTGATGGTTGAAAAGTGCTTTCTTCTTTATCTGTTTTGCCTTTAGAAGGCAGATCTTTTACCATTCTCATTACCTTGTAAACGTCTTTTTATCTAGTTTCCAGTGAGAAGTTCTTTTTATGAAATAAAGAATTGAGTGTGAAACACTGCCTCAGTTTTCCATTAATTAATAAGTTGTGTCTTCTAATTGAACATCCTACTATTGACCTTGTTTTAAAAGAGCTGCAAAATATTTTCTTACTCGAGTTTACGGTATTTTCAGAACCGGGTGTTTCTAACTTTTGTTGTTTGGATGCGGGGATTTTTTTTTTTTTTAATTGAATTAAATGTTTTTCTAGCTTACAGTTTTTCTTTTTTAACCAAATTTCTACCTTTAAGGGAAGGAAAGATTAGAGGATACCAGAAAAGATAACTTTTCTTAAAAATCAGTTGGAAGAGGTGTCACGTGTTATACCATATAATAAATGATGTGAATTGTTAGACATTCTAGTGATGAAGAAATAATTGCTTCAGATGGGGATAACACAGGAGGGGTTACTGAAGAGGTGATATTTAAAAGTACATAGTGGAGTTTATATTTCATATATGAGGATGTTAATTGTAATTTTTCATAATGTGAAGTTTCAAATTACCTAAATATTCACACAGTAGTGAAATATTTACTTAGGTTATGGTATATCTATTCTAATACATTATTTTTTGGTCATCGCAAAATGTTTTTGAAAAATAAAAACATTGGAAATGCTTGTAGTATGGTGTTAAATTTAAAAATTATAAAACTATATGTATCCTAATCTTTGTTTCAGAATGTACATTAAAAAGAATCAAAAGTAAATACTACATTAAAAATATGAAGAGATTATTTCTGGATGAGTAGAGTTTTTTTCTATTTCTGTGTTTCCAGTGTTTTTTTTAAAAACATATTACTTTTTTATAATTAAAGTAAGTTATAGATAGTAGCTGGGGTTAAGCCAAAAGCTGTAACGTTTTATTGTAATAACATCCAGATTGTGAGAAATACTGCTGTTCACATCCTAGGTAGCATTCCTAGATGATTGAATTAGACACCACGTGTTGTATGTAGGAGTTTGCTTTGTTCTTTGCGGGAACAGAGTGACTATGCTGTTTTAAGACCTCTCAGAGGACTATGAAAAGAAGCACTGCTGGATTCTCCTCTCTTTTGAACAGGTTGTTGGGGTGCCAGTTGGGTCTACTCTACCTTCAACAGTGAAGCAGGCTGTGGCAATCAGTGGTGGCCAGATCCTTGTAGCCAAGGCCAGCTCATCTGTCGCCAAAGCAGTTGGTCCAAAGCAAGTTGTGACCCAAGGAGTTGCCAAGGCCATTGTGAGTGGAGGTGGAGGAACCATTGTCGCTCAGCCGGTGCAAGCCTTGACCAAGGCTCAGGTCTCCGCTGCTGGCCCTCAGAAGAGTGGATCCCAGGGTTCAGGTAACTGATGCTAATCGGGGGCCCTTTCAGCAGCAGCCCCTTCTGACATGCTGTGTGCTAGTGCTTTTATTTGCTATTTGGTTCTCTCTAGGAAAACCTAGTAGGTTGATGTCATCAGTAGTATATAAAAACATGTTAATCTTTTTCATGTAACATTTTACATAGAGGCCTGTAAGGCTTTTGCTTTAAGGTGTGTGTGTGTGTGTGTGTGTGTATATATATGTGTGTGTGTGTGCACATGCGCATGTGTGCACAAGAATAGTAAAAATAGAGGGTATTTCTTAATACTGCTTTCAAGTCTGATGAATAAGTCTCATTTGTTCTCATTTCCACTTTGAGTTCCATTTCAGACTTCAAATCTTGGTACGGTCATTTGCCAGCAGCATTTTGAGATACTTGACTAAGGCATTCTCTACTAAACAAAAGTTTAAACATTTTGAATATTTTAGTCCTTGATGTGTTGTTTGTGTGAGAGCATGAAGAGATATACCTAAAGCATTGGGTATTTACTAGTTTTTAAAGGTCTTGATGAGGCTAAAGAATGGTTGCAGTGAGTTGGGAGGATAGAATCGTAGTGGATGTCCAAAATAAAGATTTCAGATGTGAAGGATTGCTACTGATGACAAAATTCACTTGTGTTTGAGATGGACCAGAAGAAGTGATCTTTGGAGTCTGAAAGATATAGCAGCTGAGAAGGCAGAGAAATAAGTCATCTACAGTGCTGTCACTGAGAATGACAGTCTTTAGCATAGAGCGCAATACTTTGAGTCAGGAGTCTGCCTTCAGCAGATGAGGGGAAGTGACTTGGGAGTTCAGTAAAGGAGAGCAAAAAAGAGAGGGCGATGGTATAGCTAAGTAGGAGCCTTCAGAGGAGGCAGGGCTTTCCATTCCCCACCCCCCAAAAGTGAGCAGTGATAATGGTCTGAAAGCCAAACTGGGGAGCAAAAATGTTCCTTTCCTGTTCCTAGCCCTCAGATATTGAGGTAAGACAGAAAACAGCCTGCAGCTAGGGGGGTCCCAGGGAAGTCTTACATTCAGAGGACTGATGGGTTTAACTACCACAAAAAGAGATAGTGTTCCAGGAGGATGAGTTTCTAGAGGGTGTAGGATCACAGCAGGAATTCCTGGGGAGCGTGGTGAAAGAGTTAAGAAAGGAAGAAAGGATGAGGAGAGGGATTCAGATCAGGGACCGTGAGCAGTGTGGAGACAGGACTCCGGGGGTGGGCGGCAGAGAGGTTTGCAGTCCTGGCGTGGCTGTGATGCACAGTGATGTGAGATGAGATTAGTTCTGGTGATAACGAAGAGGGATGGCCCTCAGTTTAATATCAGTCCCTGATATCTGGGGGCAGCTTCAGGGTTCCTGCCTCCCAAAACTTTGCACAGCGAAGTGGTAATGAGAACTACTCCAGCAGGCGGGAGGAGGCAGTGAGAGTCCTTTCCCTGTGGTGACTCACGTAGTTCTGTAGGCTTCATTTCATGGAGATGCAAATACAGAAATGTTTTCATGTTTAGAGGTTTTACAGCCATGTGCATCAAGAAGTAAATTCTAAGGGGTAAGTGAAAGCTGTTTGACATAGGTGAGACTTTTAAAAGATGAATTATAGTTTCATAGTATATGTGCCAGTTGTCGACTGTAGCATTTTTTTAGTTCTTAGAAAGTGAAGCAGACTAGAAGTCTTGTTTCAAATCAGTCGATTCATCGTTACTGGAAATTGACTATACAGGGGGCTTTAAACAAATGGGAGGGAAATGTGTGTTCATCCATAGTAAGGGTAATTATTTTATTGATTGCCTAAACCACAGGACTTTTGAGAATTAAAAGAGTCACTGTTAATAATTACAGCGGGACATAGGTATAAATTGTAACTGCTTTGGGCAAACCAGGACATGTGGTCACCCTGTTTATATACAGATATAAATTTCTTTATAGTTTGTAGCAGGCTCTTCTAGTATGTAAATTTTTTAATTGGCGAGATAATTAAAAATATCAGCCTTTAAAGCATTGTGCATCTAGGAAGCAAACTGTAGAGTTTATTGTTTGTTAGTGTTTTTGAGTAAGTGTTTTATTACTCTGTGTGTGTTTTAATTTTAGAGATAACATCGCCCTCAGTTCCAATTTATCTTACTATTTTTCCTTTCTTTTTTTTTTTTCCTTTTACTCCCTTTATCGTTTTAGTAATGGCAACGTTACAGCTACCAGCCACTAATTTGGCCAACTTGGCCAATTTGCCTCCTGGCACTAAACTCTACCTTACAACGAACAGCAAGAACCCTTCAGGCAAAGGAAAGCTGCTACTGATCCCTCAAGGAGCCATCCTGCGGGCCACCAACAATGCTAGTGAGTTCATCATTAAATCATTTGGTTCTTGGGTCTGTGGGTATGTTCATCTCATCCACCTGAGGGGCAGTTCTTACCTGTTTCCGGAAGCGTTTTCTTAGCTCTGTTTGGTGGTAGAATGGTAGCATTAGCCTAAATGGACTTAAAACATACACGTTTTAACTAGAAGCGAGTTTAAATAATCATAGTCTTGGGAGGTGACACTGTTGTCTTGGATTTATCTACTCAGAGTCTGGGATCAGGAACAAATTACTCTGAAAGGCTATGGCTATTGAGGTTGTGTTGGGAGAAAGCTATGTATATGAGCTGGAAATAAAGAAGAGTTCTTCCTGTCAGTGGTATCTGAAAACTGGTGACACCTGAGAAGATTGCTGGACGCCTGTTTTTATTTTGAAGCGGATGGGACTAGGATTGAAATCATGTGTCTCTGCTTGTCATTATTTAGAGGTGTGTCTTTAAGTTTGCTAGGTTTGGAGGTGGCAAGAGAAATACAGGCTCAGCCTTAGTGTGTAAGACGTAAGCCCCATGAAAATTAGGTGGTTTAGACTTATATAAACTTTTGCTTTGATATATATAGAGAAAAACAATTTGGGTAGTGTTGAAAGGAAAGGATAAGAGGAATTATTTCCATCTGAGTCAGAAGTATAATTGGTATAGCAGTTAGGTTCATTGGAAATTAGTCACTTGCCAAAATGCATTGTGTAATTGTAACCAAGCAAGGGGCTCGTGTGCCTGTGATACAGAAAACCGATTTCTGATAGTGGGAGTTTGCAGCAAAGTAAGGGTTTATTGCAGGGTACCAAGCAAGGAAGTGGGAAACAAGTCTCAGATCCACTCCAACTTGGTCTTTGAGTTCAGGGTTTTTAAAGGGGAAGAACAGGGAAGCTGGAGTTAATCATCATCTTGTGAAATTTCTGTGATACTTCTGAATCATAGTTTTGGAAGTCACGATGTCTTTGATTTATGTTTCTCTGGGCCAGGTGGTCCATGACTCGGGGTTCTATTAGCTCGTCTTGCCCTAGGGAAACATCTGAGTTTTTACCTTAGCGATGTTATCTACAACAGCAATTTTAGTACATTAATGATGTTATCAACAGTAGCAGTTTTAGTACATTAATGATGTTAACAATGGCAGTGTTAGTCATCTGTGGTTGATTAGTTTCAGTTAGCACAGGACTGAGGTCAGGGGACAGGAAAGGGAAGAAAGTTTTGGATAGAGAGATCAGTCATAAATTCAGCAGGGGGATTTGGCTTTAGGGGGACGCAGTTTCAGAAGCTAGTCAACCATTTTGTTTACTGACTGTAACGGGTAATTTCTAGTCTCTCACCCTGCTGTTTTTTCCTCACACCTAAGCATTGGTGTATCACATATTTAGATATGTAAGGAAAAGACAATGTAAGTATTCCAGAATTCATCCAGAGAGCTACTGGAGTTTAATTTGTATATATAATGTCACCAAAAGGGAATCAAAAAGGGTACAAAGGCTTTAGAGTGGAATTTGAAAAGCAAAAAAGACCTGGAGTCATTATAAATATGAGGAAAGTCTTAGTTTTTCCCAGAGCAGGGGGAGAGGGAAAAGAGAGAGTACTGTAAAATTATACTAAATTTCAGCAGTTTCACTAAGATTGAATCAGATGCCAAAAAGTTTGGGAGCACTTACCTGAGCACCTTTTGTGTTGATTAAAAACACTTGGTTAGAAAATGTCTGACTCTTGATCTCCCACAACCAAGCTAAAACACTTTCAAAGAGAAGTTCTTCATTGTAGTACAGTACTCAGAACTGAACTAGTTGACTGTCATTTAGTCAAAAGTAAATATATTTCAGTCTTCAGCACTAGGAAGTTCTCACTCTTGTCACAGACTTGTATATTACCAAAAAAAGGAGGAAAGAAGGAAAGGGAAGGAATGGAGCCATAAAGGAACCATCTCTCTGGGCTCACCTGTTTTCTTCTGTTAAGCTTTCTCTTAATACTTTTTATGGTGGTGCTGTCACTCGTCTTTTCAGACCTCCAGTCTGGCTCAGCTGCCAGTAGCGGTGGCGGCGCTGGCGGCGGAGGCAGCAGTGGAGGAGGAGGAGGAACCGGAGGAGCCCAGAGCCCCGCTGGCCCTGGAGGGATATCCCAGCACCTGACGTACACATCTTACATCCTCAAGCAAACCCCTCAGGTCTGGTCACTTGTGACTGATATCTTTTAAATCATTTAGTTATTTAATGGCTGCCTTTAATTATAACTGGATTTACCTTTATAACTTTGGGATCAGGGGTCAATACTAACATTTTAGCCATGTTATAAATTTGTATTATTTGGGGCCTTTTCTGTTTTGAGTAGAGATTCAGAAAGATTTAAGTAACTTATCTAAGATCTCTCTGCTAAGCTAGTGGTAGGGTTTGGATTTAAACCCAGGTCTTTCTGAAAAATTTTTGCTATGCTGTTTCCTCTCATGGATTTGGAATAGTATTAATGTGCAGTTGAAAATTTTCTCTTTGACGGGAGTAACCAAAGAGTTAGTATTGGGACTTCCCTGGTGGCGCAGTGGTTAAGAATCTGCCTGCCAATGCAGGGGACATAGGTCTAGAAGATCCCTCGTGCCGAGGAGCAACTAAGCCCGTGTGCCACAACTGCTGAAGCCTGCGCACCTAGAGCCGGTGCTCCGCAACAAGAGAAGCCACTGCACTGAGAAGCCCATGCAGCATAATGAGGAGTAGCCCCCACTTGCTGCAACTAGAGAAAGCTCGCACACAACAACGATGACCCAATGCAGCCAATAAATTAATTAATCAATCAATTAATTAAAGGCTTTGATCATGTTGGATGTGTTATTAAAAAGAGAGTGAGGGTATCAAGTTACAGTTTGGAGTTACGTTGGTTTCAAGATTAGGAACAGGTTTCTGCCTTCTTGGTTTGCCCTCATGGCTAGTCTTGGCTCCTCTTTAAGGAAGGGAATGGAATTTTGGTTCCAGATGCTCTTAATGAGAGGGTGAGTAGTTATCAGTCTGAATGATTAAATCCAGCTGTGAAGACTCGATTGTAAAATTTGAGCTTCCAACAGCCTGCTCTGTAACTCCAGCGCAAAGTTTGAGAAGTGGGGATAACTATTGCTAGTGACACTGAGAGCAGAGCGGTTCTTTTTAATTACTTTAATGAGTTGTAGAGTTGAAGGGGAGCATTGTTGCTTATAATATGGGACCTTGTGATTTAAAGGATCAGAGCAAGTCATGTGTACTTGACAAATTATTGATGAGGTCTTTGTTTGTAACTTAGGGCACCTTTTTAGTTGGCCAGCCATCACCCCAGACGTCTGGAAAACAGCTGACTGCGGGGTCAGTGGTCCCAGGAACCCTGGGAGTCAGCACATCTTCTGCACAAGGACAGCAAACATTAAAAGTCATTTCTGGACAGAAAACTACTTTGTTTACCCAGGTAAATACACCCCCCCCCCCCCCAATAAGGGGTAGTTATGGCATTTATTTGGGTATTTACAGCTTGTCTCCATCCACAAAGAAATTATGGTTATCTAAGAAAATAAGCAAAATAGTATAGAAAAATGAGAATAAAATCTTAAGATTTGGGAAAATATAAGTAGAATGAGAAGATAAAACCGGAAAGTTATTTAGATATGCAAACAGTAATGTCCTGTATACTTAAGAAAATTTGCCAAAACAAAAGGAGAAGGATAATCAGTTACAGAATTCACACTATTTATGAGAGGAAAAAAAATAACCACATATTTTCTTAGAGGAAACAAAGATTTTCTTGACACTTCATTCTAAAATGTCTCTGGAGGGACTTCATATAGGAGATTCTGAATAGTGTTACAGGTGATTTCAGCCACAATAGTAAGTAAATGCTTTAGGGAGTTTGGTGTATGTTTCCTTAGCTTCTTTAGTATAGGCGGAAGAAAAACGACAGGGGAATTTTAACTGGGTGAAGGACATCGTAATCATCTGCAGGAGAATCTGTAGCTAAATCTCAAAAACTTCCCAAATGAAACAGACAGGGTGTAGAAGGATATGGACAGTGTGATGCCATTATCAACAAATGATGCACTTTTTATGACGGAATATAGATCAGCAGTTCTCAGAGCGTGAAATGGATATTGGATTTTTCGTCAGATGCTTTTTCTGTGTCTGTTGAGAGGATCATATGGTTTTTCTTTTTTAGTTTGTTAATAAGGTGATCTGCATTGATTTTTCAAATGTTAAACCAACCCTGCTTGCCTAGAATAAGCCCTACTTGGTTGTGATATGTTATGCTCTTTTAATGTATTGTTGAATTTATTTTGAATTTCTGCAAGGGATATTGGTCAGTAGTTTTCATTGTAATTTCTGATTGTGGTATCATAGTAAAGCTGGCCTCGTAAAACGAGTTGGAAACTTCTTCCTCCTCTTCACTTTTTGGGGAAGAGTTTATGTCATCTTGGTATTATTTATTCCTTAACTGTTCAGAATGCATCAGTTAAGCTATAATGGCCTTGAGTTTTCTTAATTGGGAAGGTTTTTAACTACAATGTCAATTTATTTAATAGATATATTGAGAAGACTGACTATTCAGGTTATTATTTTGTCTTGAGGTTTGGTAGTTTATATCTTTAAAGGAATTTGTTTATTACATCTAAGTAGTCGAATTTCTTGGAACAAACTTGCTCATGATTTTCCCTTATTATCCTGTTAATGTCTGTAGAATCTTTAGTGATGTCCCCTTTTTCATTCTTGACTTTGATAATTTTTTTTTTTGATCAGTCTAGCTAGAAGGTTTATCGATTTTATTGATCTTTTCCAATTACCAGCATTTGGTTTCCTTGAGTACTAAATTCCCTTTGGTCAGATGATCTTTGCTATTTTAAACAGATATGAGGCCCCAGAATTCTTTAGGTAGTTCTTTAAAATCTTAGCTAATTTCTTCTAATGTGCTCATGTTGCAGCCAGTGCAGTGACTTTCTTCCCTTTCTGCCACAGCCAAGATGTTTGTTGTTGCCTTTTATTAAGGTATAATTACATAGAATAATGCACAGATCTCAGTGAGTTTGGACAAAATGTATACGCTCTTGCAAGCACCATTCCAGTCACAATATAGAGTGTTCCCATCACTCTGAAACACCCTCATTTCTTTTTCCAGTTTTTTTCTATCACCATTTTTTTGTCTCTGTCACCATAGATAAGCTTTTGTCTGTTCTTGAACTTCATATCAATCAAATTATATAGTATATAGTCTTTTATGTTAGCTTTTATTGTTGAACAGAATGTTTTTGAGATTTATCTGTGTGTATTGATTATTTTTCATTGAGTAATATTTTGTTGCATGACTGTTCTCCTGTTGATGACACTTGGATTATTTCCAGTTTTTGATTTATGAAAGATACTGTTATGAACATGCTTATAAAGGTCATTTGTGCAGTAGAATAGTGAGGTCATAGGGTATGTTTATAAGAAGCTTTATAAGAAGCTGACAAATTGGTTTTACAAAGTGGTTGTACCATTTGATTCTCTCATAAGTAATATGGGAGTGTTCCAGTTACTGTACATCCTCACCAAAACGGAGTATCATTATTGTAGTTTTAGCCATTTTTATGAATATGCAGTGATATCTCATTATGGTTTTAATTTGCACGAGAATCCAGTAGAAATTAGTGCTGTGGCTACTACTTCTAGTTTCTAATCATGACTCCTCATGCAGCAGTTTTACCAGTCTGTAAAGCCAAAATTGCTTACTCATGCCGTTTACAGAAAAAGTTTGCTGAACCTCGACTTAAACCTCTAAAACTGTAATTTTTTTAATGGTTCTCAAATGCTAAATGCTAAACCTGTACTAGCCTAGAGCACCATTAACTTACCCATTTGAATCTGGCCCTTCTTCATTAGATTTTCATGTCTAAAGATTATGTGTTACATTTAAGAGCATTTGGGGCTCAGTTATTTTGATAACAAATGCCTGGTATCTTTG
Organism: Hippopotamus amphibius kiboko; assembly: GCF_030028045.1. Lineage (NCBI taxonomy): Eukaryota > Metazoa > Chordata > Mammalia > Artiodactyla > Hippopotamidae > Hippopotamus > Hippopotamus amphibius. The sequence continues at coordinate 159,007,155 of NC_080191.1, forward strand.
AAGACACAGCTGCCAAATAGTGACTTGCAAATTCATTTATTTACTTGTTCTACGTCAGGGATAAAGGAACATTTGTATTAAAAGGTCATAAACTTGAGAGCTTGTTGAAAAATGCATAAACACTTCATACAGTTTAATTAGCAAGATTTTCTTGGGGGATGTGCGGTTTGGGGGGGCGTATGTAGGTAAGGATTAAATTGTGCCTATTAACCAGGGTAATGTTGTACTCCAACCTGTTTTGTTTCTGCAGGCAGCCCCAGGGGGACAGGCATCTCTAATGAAAATATCCGATAGCACATTGAAGTCTGTGCCAGCCACCTCACAGCTCTCAAAGCCTGGAACCACAATGCTGAGAGTAGCAGGAGGGGTTATCACAGCTGCCACTTCCCCAGCTGTAGCCCTCTCAGCGAATGGTCCTGCGCAGCAGGTGAGAAGTAGCATGAGAGTGAAAAATCATAATGAAGCGTAAAGGCAGTAAAAACATAAGATTTTCATCCAGCACACTATTGGGCCATATTGCTCTTTTTTTTTTTTTAATTCAAGTTTAATTCACATACCATAAAATTCACCATTTAAAGTGTACAGTTCAGTGGTTTTTATTCTCAAGGTTGTGTAACCATCACCACTCTCTAATGCTAGAAAAAATTTTTTTTATCACTCCAAAAAGAAACTCAGCACCCAATAGTAGTCACTCTGCACTCCCTTCCTCCCTCCCCCTAGGCAGCTACCAATCTACTTTCTTGTGACTGCCTCTTTTGCTTAGCATAATGTTTTCAAGGTTCCATACATGTTAGAGTGTGTGTTAGTCCTTCATTCCTTTTTATAGCTGAATAACATTCAGTGTTATAGATGTACCACATTTTGTTTATCCAGTCATCAGTTGATGGATATTTGGGTTGTTTCCACCTTTTGACTGTAATGATTTATGCTGCTGTGAACCGTTATGTACAAGTTTTTGTATAATCATGTTTTCATTTCTCTTGGCTGTATACTTAGGAAGGAATTGCTGAATCATATAGTAACTACATTTAACATTTTGAAGAACTGCCAAACTATTTTCCCAAGCAGATGTACCATTTTAGATTACCACCAGCAGTGTATCAATATGAGGGTTCCAGTTTTTCCACATCCTTGCTGATACTTGTTCTTGTCCATTTTTTGTTGTTGTTGTTGGGGTTTTCTGTTAGTTTGTTTTAGCCATCGTATTGGGTGTGAAGTGGTATCTCATTGTGGTCTTGATTTGCATTTTCCTGAAGAATGATATTGAGCATCTTTTCATATACTTATTGGCCATTCGTATATTCTCTTTGGAGAAATGTCGGTTCAGGTCCTTTGCCCATTATTTAGTTGGGTTATTTAGTGTCTTTTTATTATTGAGTTGTAGGAGTTCTTTTTATATTCTAGATATAAGTCTCTTACCAGATTTGCAAAAATTTTCTCCCGCTGTCTGGTCTGTCTTTTAACTTTCTTGATGGTATCCTTTGAACCACAAAACTAACTTTGACGAAGTCCATTTTACCTGTTTTTCTTTTATTGCTTATGTTTTGGTGTCACAGCTAATAAGAAACCATTGCCTAATCCAAAGTCACAAAATATAAGCCTGTGTTTTCTTCTAAGAGTTTTCTAGTTTAAGCTCTTATATTTAGGTCTTTGTCTGTTTTGAGTTAGCCTTTGTACAAGGGTGAGTCAATAATTATCCGCACTCTGGTTATATTAAACCGCACTGTTGGCTGTACTGTCTTATCAGCGCTTTCTGTTCAAGGCCACTGTCTCCCCAGTTGCTGGTGTTGCAGGTGTGAACATATTACATCAGTTAGTTTGTAACTGCGGTGCAAGCAAAAATGGATGCCCTACTTGTGATTTGCATGAAAGAAGAGCAGTGTGCAGTGATTCGTTTTTTGTAGTCTGAGGGTGTACCTGGTGCTGTTATTTACTGAAGACTTTGTGTGCAGCATGGTGAAAGTGTTTTATCGTGAAGAAGTGTGTATTAATGGATAGAGATGCTTATTGAAGAGCTGAAGCCTGAACTTTGGATTAAATGCAGAGGACTGCTGTCCAAGGGTGTTATGATCTTGCATGACAATGCACATCTGCACACTGTCAACACTCTGCAAAAACTTCATTTTGAGGTGTTAAAGCATCCTCCCTATAGTCCTGATCTTGCTTCATTGGCCTTTCACCTGTTTGGTCCCCTGAAAGCAGCCCTACAAGGACGAAGATTCACTTCTGATGAAGTGAAGACAGCGCTGCATTCGTGGCTCATAGCTCAGCCTAAAACATGTTTTATTTTTTATTTTATTTTATTCTAAGTTTATTTATTTAGTTAGTTGCATTGGGTCTTCGTTGCTACATGAAGGCTTTCTCTTGTTGCGGCCAGCGGGGGCTACTCTTAGTTGTGGTGTGCGGGCTTCTCAGTGCAGTGGCTTCTCTTGTTGCAGAGCACAGGCTCTAGGTGCTTGGGCTTCAGTAGTTGCAGCACGTGGTCTCAGTAGTTGTGGCACACGGGCTTACTTGCTCCGAGGCATGTGGGATCTTCCCAGACCAGGGCTTGAACCATGTCCCCTGCATTGTCAGGCGGATTCTTAACCACTGCACCACCAGGGAAGTCCCTAAAACATTTTTTAATGAGAGAATACGAAAGCTTGTTGACAGGTGGATAAAGTGTATTGAAAAGCAAGGAGATTATGTTGAAAAATGATGTATTTGTCTTTTCTAAAAGTTAATTGAAATAAACTCTACAGCCAGAGTGTGAATAATTTTTGATTCACCCTCATATATGATATGAGATAGGGGGCCAGACATCATTCTTTCGTATGTAGGCATCCAGTTGGCCCAGCAACATTTGTTGAAAAGTCTGTTTCCCCTTTGGATTGTATTACCACCCCAAGGACTCTTGTAATCTGATTTTGCTTACTTCCCAGGCTTCATCTTCTGCAAGTACCGCTTCTTCTCAACATACCTACTCTTACCACTCTGTAGTTCCTTTACCATACCATGTTGTTTCATGCCTCTCTGACTTTCTGCTTGCTCTCTTCTGCCAGGACACAGCCTTTCATTTCTCCCTTTTGCTGTCTTGAATCTTGAAGATTTCCCTAACATGCATTATTTTTACCTGAAGCTTTTCCCAGTACACTCCCCTTCCCATCCCTAGGCTGAAGCAGTAACTTTGTTCCCAACTGTGATGGTGCCTGCTGCAGCCTTCATCACTGTTTGGTAACCCTCTCCTTGAGGACTTTTATCTCTGGGCCCTAACATTTAACACTATGCTCTGTATAGATGTTTGCTGAATAATATGACAGATTTTAAAACATTGTAGTGAGGTTTGTTTTTTGGTGGTTTTTTTTTTTTTTTAATATTTATTTATTTATTTATTTGCGCAGGGTCTTAATTGCAACACTTGGGATCTTCGTTGCCGCATAAGGGATCTTTAGTTGTGGCACGTGGGATTTATAGGGTTGGCCAAAAAGTGCCTTCGGTTTTTGAGTAAAAATAAAAGACACATTTTAATTTTCACCAAGAACTTTATTGAACAACGTATTCACCCTTTGTTCCACTACTTTCTGCCATTTTTCAGGTAACTTCATAATTCTGTCTTCCCAAAACTTTTTCTCTTTTTGAGCAAAGAACTGTTCCAGGTGCCTTCTACAGTCTTCCAGGGAATTGAAATTTTTTCCATTAAGAGAATTTTGTAAAGACCTAAATAAATGGAAATCCAAAGGTGCAATGTCTGATAATACGGTGGATGAATCAGAACTTCCCAGCCAAGCCGTGACAGTTTTTGCCTGGTCATCAAAGAAACGTGGTCTTGCATTATCCTGATGGAAGATTGTGCATTTTCTGTTGCCTAATTCTGGACACTTTTCGTCAAGTACTGCTTTCAGTTGGTCTAATTGGGAGCAGTACTTGTTGGAATTAATTGTTTGGTTTTCTGGAAGGAGCTCATAACAGGACTCCTTCCAGTCCCACCATATACACAACATCGCCTTCTTTGGATGAAGACTGGCCTTTGGTGTGGTTGGTGGTGGTTCATTTCACTTGCCCCATATCTCTTCCGTTCCACATTATTGTACAGTATCCACTTTTCATCACCCTTCACAATTTGTTTTAAAAACAGAATGTTTAAGTAGAGAATCACATACAGAAATATGGTCAAGAAGGTTTTTTTTCTTTTTTAAAAAAATTTATTTATTTATTGGCTGCGTTGAGTCTTCGTTACTTTCTCTAGTTGTGGCGAGCAGAGGCTACTCTTCATTGTGGACTGTGGTGCGTGAGCTTCTCATTGCCGTGCCTTCTCTTGTTGCGGAGCACGGGCTTTAGGCACGCAGGCTTCAGTAGTTGTGGCGCACAGGCTTAGTTGCTCCGCGGCACTTGGGATATTCCCGGACCAGGGATCGAACCTGTATCCCCTGCATTGGCAGGCGGATTCTTAACCACTGTGCCACAAGGAAAGTCCCAAGAAGGTTTTTTTTGCTTAACTTACATGGAACCCAAACATGAAAGCAATTCACATAACCAAGCTGGTGCAAATGATTTTCAGTGCTTGATTTCGATATTTTGAGTATGTCGGCTATCTCCCACGTGGTATAACGTTGATTGTTCTCAGTGAATGTCTTAATTTGATTGCTATCAACTTCAACTGGTCTACCCAACCATGGAGCATTGTCCAGTGAGAAATCTCCAGCATGAAACTTCGCAAACCACTTTTGACATGTTTGATCAGTCACAGCACCTTCTCCATACACTGCACAAATCTTTTTTTTCATTTCAGTTGCGTTTTACCTTTCTTAAAAAAATAAAGCATAATATGGCGAAAATGTTGCTTTTTTCTTCCATCTTAAATATTAAAAGGGCTACACAAAAATTCACCAATTTTGATGTCTCTTTTTAAATGCACGCTAATATGGCAGCTGTTGCATACAATCTAACAAAATTGTTTCAAATGAAGTTGAAGACAACTAAGTGCTACTAGAGTCATCTTTCGGGGGAAAAAAACTGAACGAACCTTTTGGCCAATCCAGTAGTTCCCTGACCAGGAATCGAACCCAGGCCCCCTGCATTGGGAGCATGGAGTCTTAGCCGCTGGACCACCAGGGAAGTCCCTGTAGTGAGTTTTTAATAAAGCTCATATTATTCCATTTTTACATTCTGAGATTATGTCCTCCTATTGGCGGGGCAGGTGTTAAAATATCCTTTTATAAAGTGATATAATGGGTGGTGAATTTTTTTTCTAATAAATTTATTTATCTATTGGCTGTGTTGGATCTTTGTTGCTGCACACGGGCTTTCTCTAGTTGTGGTGAGCAGAGGCTACTCTTTATTGTGGTGTGCGGGGTCCTCATTGCAGCAGCTTCTCTTGTTGTGGAGCACGGGCTCTAGGTACATGGGCTTCAGTAGTTGCAGCACACGGGCTCAGTACTTGTGGCTCATAGGCTGTAGAGCACAGGCTCAGTAGTTGTGGCACATAGGCTTAGTTGCTCCACAGCATGTGGGATCTTCCTGGAGCAGGGATCGAACCCGTGTCCCCTGCATTGGCAGGTGGACTCTCAATCACTGTGCCACCTAGGAAGTCCAAGTGTTGAATTTTTTTAATGTGGTAATCCTATGATACCTCCTTGTTTTAAAATTTTAAAAATTTCCTAGTCCGTGAAATCTGAAAATGTAGGACCCACCGGACTAGAGAAGCAATCTTTTTAAATGGCATGACCTTGAATAGGTAGCTAATAATAGCTAATAGTTAATATTTATTGGGTATGCTACATGGCAGTCACTGTTCTAAGTAAGTTACACTACTTTTTTTTTTCATTTCACTTAAGCTTTTTTTTTTAAGCTCTTTATTGGAATATAATTGCTTTACACTCCTGTACCAGCTTTTGAGGTACACCAAAGTGAATCACCTGTATTTATACATATATCCCCATATCCCCTCCCTCCCGCGACTCCCTCCCACCCTCCATGTCCTGGCCCTTTAAGGCATCACCCATCATCGAGTTGATCTCCCTTTGTTATACAGCAACTTCCCACTAGCTGTCTATTTTACACTTGGTAGTGTATATATGTCTGTGCTACTCTCTCACTTCATCCCAGCTTCCCCTTCGCCCCCCACCTCCCCAACCCCGTGTCCTCCAGTCCATTCTCTGCATCTGCATCCTTATTCTTGCCCTGTCACTGGGTTCGTCAGTACCTTTTTTTGTTTGTTTAGATTCCGTATATATGAGTTAGGATACAGTATTTGTTTTTCTCTTTTTGGCTTACTTCACTGTGTGTGACAGAGTCTAGGTCTATCCACCTCATTACATACAGCTCCATTTCATTCCTTTTTATGGCTGAGTAATATTCCATTGTATATATGTGCCACATCTTCCTTATCCATTTATCCATTGATGGGCACTTAGGTTGCTTCCATGTCCTGGCTATTGTAAATAGTGCTGCAATGAACGTTATGGTACATGTTTCTTTTTGGATTATGGTTTTCTCTGGGTATTTGCCCAGGAGTGGGATTACTGGATCATATGGTAGTTCTATTTTTAGTTTTTTAAGGAACTTCCAAACCGTTTTCCGTAGTGGCTGTACCAGCTTACATTCCCACCAACAGTGCAGGAGAGTTCCCTTTTCTCCACACCCTCTCCAACATTTATTGTTTCTAGATTTTTTGATGATGGCCATTCTGACCAGTATGAGGTGATACCTCATTGTGGCTTTGACTTGCATTTCTCTAATGATGAGTGATGTTGAGCATCTTTTCATGTGTGTGTTGGCCATCTGTATGTCTTCTTTGGAGAACTATCTATTTAGGTCTTCTGCCCATTTGTGGATTGGGTTATTTGCTTTTTTGGTATTAAGCTGCATGAGCTGCTTGTATATTTTGGAGATGAATCCTTTGTCCGTTGCTTCGTTGGCAAGTATTTTCTCCCATTCTGAGGGTTGTCTTGTCTTGCTTATGGTTTCTTTCACTGTGCAAAAGCTTTTAAATTTCATGAGGTCCCATTTGTTTATTCTTGATTTTATTTCCATGATTCTAGGAGGTGGGTCAAAAAGGATCTTGCTTTGATGGATGTCATAGAGTGTTCTGCCTATGTTTTCCTCTAGGAGTTTTATAGTGTCTGGCCTTACATTTAGGTCTTTAATCCATTTGGAGTTTATTTTTGTGTATGGTGTTAGGAAGTGTTCTAAGTTCATTCTTTTACATGTTGCTGTCCAGTTTTCCCAGCGCCACTTATTGAAGAGGCTATCTTTTTTTCCATTGTATATTCTTGCCTCCTTTGTCAAAGATAAGGAAAAAAATTTCTGTTATTTCTGGTCCTGTGGGTTAGCAGTCAGAAGGAACAGTTCCCGGTTCATCGTCTACTATGACTTCTGTAATGAAAACTTCTGGGCAGCAACAAGTGTGTGTGAGCCAAGCCACCATGGGAACCTGCAAGACTGCTGGCCCATCTGTCATCAGCGCCACGTCCCTGGTGTCCACACCAAACCCCATCTCTGGAAAGGCCACAGTATCAGGTCAGTTGTACCGCAATATTGTTTCTTTCTTCCTCTGGGCTGGAGTATTTTTGGAAGGTCTTAAACAATATTTTGTATAATAAATTGTTAAAAACCATTAGCTTGATGACATTTTCCATATAGCTTCTTTTTAGATGAATTACTTTTATTTAAAATCTAGGTATAAATTTTCAAATCTGAAATGTTTTTATGGATTGAATAACAGTTCTTAACTGATAATAAAACATTAACCATCCAGAACTCTTCTGGGTATTTATCATCAGTTTTGAGTGGAACTCATGGTAAAACATCACACATCTCTTTTTGCTTTCATGAACAAAGTGTATAAAATGTAAATTAGATTGTTGACTCCAAGACATAATTTTTAACAGTAGTTATTCTGTTGGGTAGTGTTAGAATTACACGCTTGAGGTTTGGTAAGATGTATCCTTTTTTTGTGCTCACACTGAATGGCCCCAGAACTGTGTGCCTTTGACTTCTTTGGGTAACATAGAACACAAATCCTGGAGCCAGATTGCCTAATACCTACCTCATAAAGTTGAGAGGATTAAATGAGTTAATATAAAAATGCTTAGGATACAGTGTGACATCTAGTAGCCATTTATAAATAATTGCTGCTGTTATCATTTTTAGTGTCATCCTTGTTGTTAGTCCACATTCCCTTATTTGCAATTCTGAAATCCAGAAAGCTCTGAAAACCAAAGGTTTGTTTATTGTTGTTTTTTCCCATAACTAATTTTAGGGCAAAAGCTGACCTCCAATTGACAGGCTATTTATTACTAGTTAATACGAATATTCATGTTTTGCCACAAATACTAATGTGTGTGACTACATTGTACTGTCCCAGATGCCAGGGGCTGATATAATGTACAGCGTTACTTCTCCAACTTGAAGGGTCGATTTTATTTTTCTACAATCCAGTATAGACAGCTACTTCTGTAAAGTACAATAAAAATATCACAGCAAAGTCAAACTGTAAGAGAACTTTTGAACGCTCAATATCTGTATTGCCTTGTTGCAGATTAATAATAGTTTAACAACTGGCACTGGTATACAGAAAAAACTGTCACTAACATATATATGATATATATATATATCATACACACACACACACACACGTGAACATACCTAAATACATGTGCACACACACCTTAGTACCTGTGGACGAAGATTATGGATATTCTTCCCTGTAACTGCATATAATTTGCTAAAATAAAAGTGCAGGCTTGTGAGCTCTTTGGTCTATAAATAAACCATCTCAGTGACTCTTGGGTATTTTCAAAACAACAAAAAGAAAAGATTGTGGATATTCTTGTTCTCGTTTTTATTATTATCACTAGATTCCATACATGACTCTAAACCAAGCCCCTGTGTTTTGTTTGCTTTTTGGGTAGAGACCAAAAGATTAAGGCTGGTTTATTTTTCCCATGATTTCTACCTCCCGGTAAAAATTGACCAAGTTTTATATGGCGAATGCTTGTTCTCTGCTAACTGAATGGTGCTGTGTTAGCACTGGAGTAGAAATTGTAAAAATAAAAGGAATTATTATTATAAGAAATGAATGCCCTCTCTTTTTTCTGATTTTTAACATGCAATAAGTGAAGTCTGCATGCTTTAAGTTCTAGTTTCCTGAGATACTGCTGATGAAACATTCTGTATATTATTTTCATAAGAGAATCAAACTATTTTCTGCTGACTATTAATTTTGTGTATGTGTGTGCAGTTTTTTTTAAATTGAGACATAACCTTTAATTTTTCAGTTAAATTTTTTGCATGCATTACGGACTATTTTGAACAAGATTGCCATTGTGACTAGAGCAGAGTAAGCAAGGGAAAGAGTACTAGGAGATGAAGTCAGAGCCATGGGGGCCAAGGCACATGGAGCCTTTGTACCTCATTATAAGAACAACAGTTTTTACTTCAAGAGAAGCCATTGGGGGGTCTTCAGCTAAGGAGTAACATGAGCTGTCTCTTCCTTTTAACACTGGCTACAGCATTTAGACTAAACTGTGGGGCACAAGGTAGAAGCAGGAAACAGACCAAGAAGTAGATGCTAAGAAAGTAACTTTGATGATGTATTAGGGAGCCCTGGCAACATCAGACTAAAAGGAGTTCCAGAAAGAAAACAGAAAATAGTGGGAAAGAAATGATCCAAGAAGTGAAACAGTTTATCCCCAGATTGAAGGGCATGAACTTCTAGGTTCAAGAGGCACAGTGTCCAGCACAACGAGTGAAAGATGGCTCACACGGAGCTTGTTTGTTCATGAAATCAGAACACCAGTGATGAGGAGAAGATCTTAAACGTGGTCAGAGAGAAAAATATAGAAAAGTTTAGAAATTACGTTATCATTGGGCTTCTCAGTAGTAGGGCTGGAAGCTAGAACATTGCTTTTCAAAATTCTGGTGGGGAATTCTTGTAGTCTAGAACTCTGCAGTCAGCTAGATCTTTACTGAGTATGAGGGTAGAAATATTTTTTGACAGGTGACGTTTCAAATGTATTTTCTATGACCCTGTCTCAAAACATAACTAAAATATGTTTCACCAGAGTGAAGAGGTGTACACAAGAAAGAGGACAAAAATAGAAGGAAGGCAAAGGGAATTCCCAGGGTAACAGGGAAGAAGACTCCCCAGATGAGAGCTTTGCAGCAGGCCTAGAAAGCAACAGTCCAAATTGGAGCAGATCAGAGAGCCCCAAGGAAGGCTAGCTCTTATTTTAAAAATGAAATTGTAAATTATTTAAGAGGTTTGACTGGAGAACTGTATTAAGGGGTGGTTTGTAGCATTATTGAAGGACATGGGAAGACTTTAGTAAGCTGTTGAAAGAGAACAAATAAGCAGATGAAAAAGAAGAAAATTATTCACTCCAGGAAATGAAATGGAGTTACAGTATAATGATATCCTTTGGATCAGTAGACACCAGTATTGGAGGAGAGGGAAGAGAGGGTATAAATGCCTTAAAATGCTTACCTAACCAAATAGTAAGTCAGTGTGTAACATCAAAATTTTACATCAAAAAAAAAAATTTTACATCAAAATAAATCAAGACCTACAATATACACATTCTTTTTAAAAAGTGGTGAGGGACTTCCCTGGCGGTCCAGTGATTAAGACTACATGCTTCTAAGGGGGCATGGGTTCAATCCCTGCTTGGGGCACTAAGATCCCAAATGCCACAAAGCACAGCAAAAAAAAAAAGGAGAATAAAAAATGCTGAGATAAATATTAAGAGAAAAGACCAAAAGGGTTAAAAGTGGATGCAACTGGGGAACTAGGTGAGGACAGGGAGGTGGAAAAAAGGATGGCAATTTTAGTTATATGCCTTTTAGCATGTTTTAGCTTTTCAAAAGTTAAAAGCATGTAATACTGATAAGCATGGAATATTTTGATAGAAATAAGAATTTTAAAAATACGAAGAAACCAAGTCATTGTTGTACTTACTCTCTGAGGGCACATCTCAGTAAGTAAGTACTACTTGACTGTTCTAAAACTCATCTATTCCAAAGAAAGACTTTCTTGTTTATTTAAGGCTTTGTTCTTGGAAGTATTTAGGATTATTCCTTTTCTTAATTCAAGCCAACTGCATTCCAGTGCCTTAAAATATCTTTAGCCTCTGTTGCTGTTTTTAAGTAGTAGAACATGTGTTTGTGTTGTATCTTGTGTGCTCTTTTTGTCACTTTTTTACTGGCCCTCTGAATGCCTAGAATGGTTTTATAATGGAAATGGGAGTATGAAAATTCCTTTAAAGCAAAGATGACCCTTCCTAAAATAAGTGGAGAATATCTGGTTAGAAAAATAAGGGCTGCACAGAGATAGGAAATTATAAGATATGGTGAGTAGACAGATTGAAGTATTAGATATGTAAGGATGTTGTGAAGAAGATGCAGATAAATTAGGACCAGATTAAAATGGACTCTTGAATGCTTTGATTTACTTTGGAAACATTCTCTAGGCAATCCAGAGCCAGAGAAGGTTTTTAAGTAGGATAATGAAAATTATCCAAATCAAAATACAAAATTTTACATCCGGTTTGTGCATATCACAGCTGTATACAAAACAAATTGTCGTGGAAAAAAACTACCTCAAAATGATGATACTGTTGTCACTGCAGTAGGACTCTGGGTGACTTTTCTTCTGTTATTTCCACTTTTCCAAAAAATTTTTATTCTTTTATGATAGCAGGGTAAAAATAAATGTCACATCATTGTTTCGTTGAGAAATCTGCTGCATCCGTTGCCCCATGCTTCCAGCCCTTGCTTTATTGAAAGGGCAAATGTCCTAAGAACATCCTCCTGTGAGAAAATGTGAATGCTAAACAGGGCAGGAACTTTAAGGAAGCATCTGATCTTCAGCTTGGCCTTATCTTCCAACTTATTTTAGGATTGTTAAAGATTCACTCCAGTCAATCCAATCCCCAGCAGGCTGTCCTGACGATCCCCAGCCAGCTCAAACCACTCAGTGTAAACACATCTGGAGGTGTGCAGACTATACTGATGCCTGTGAATAAAGGTGAGTCCTTCACCTGCAGGGTGTGGTTGTCTCTGGGTCTGTCTGGGGGAAGGTCTGTGTTCCATCAGTTGGTGGCCACTCCTCCCTTGCACAGCGTGTCCTTGAGCTGTTACCATACTCCCTGGCACCAACTCTAGGGCTCAAAGTAAAACCCAAATGATCCATTGACTTCTAAATAACTGCTCATTTCTAAAGTTGAGTAGGGGGTATGTTTTAAGCATTTATGAGAGTGCAGGTTAATTGGATTTTTATTTTCTGAGTTTAGTGATAAGCTGTCTTTCTGCAGTTGAAGATAATAGCTTAGTTACCCTGATACTAATAGTAAACAGCCCACCTTGTCAGTCACTGTGTTAAAAAAGGACCTTACCATTTCTGTTGCACTGAAACTGTTTTTGTGCTGCTAGTAGTCTATGGTGGGGCTATCACCTGGGAGTTAGATCATTTTTATTAAAATAATTTCTATATTTCTTATATCCCTCCTCCTTTTTTGCCCGTTAGTGGTTCAGTCATTTTCTACCAACAAATCGCCTGCCATTCTTCCTGTAGCTGCCCCAACTCCAGTTGTCCCCAGCTCTGCTCCAGCAACTGTTACAAAAGGTATGTAGTTACCCCACAGTATGTTTGCACAGAAGTTTATGCAAGACGTTACTGTCATCTGACTCCCGTGAATTTCAGTATCTATGAATCAATCACTTCAAAAATACAGAGTGTTTATGTGTAGACTTGACATTTAGGGAAGTACAGAGATGTATAAAGCATCGTTTCTGCCCTTCAAGAACTTATAATCAGGTTGAAGAGAGTTGCAGTAGACAGCAGGCAATGATTGATAAATGCAGGATAAATGATCTGGAAGATGAATGCTGAAATAGTTCAATCTAGGATGTCTGGTCAGGGAAGGTGGGGGTGTGTGGAAGTGGGCAGCACTTTGTATGGGATGTGGATTATAACCTGGACTTGAGTGGAGCATTTTTGGTTGCGGAGAGGGGTCAAGGGGCATGCCAGATTAAGGGAACAGTGAGACAAAGACTCAGAGGGTTTGTTTGGGAGAGTAGACCAATTAAAGGGACTCATCTGGGGTGTATAGTTGCGGTAAAGGAGCTGTGGGTAGGGCCAGGTGTTGGCAGCTGGCAGTGGGGACATTTCTGACTATTGAGGAGATGGAGATAGTGCAGTGGGTTAGAACAACAAATTTTGACATCTTTAACATCTACAATAATGATAGTTACCATGTGTAAGAGCCTAAAATGTACCAGGCACCATATCACTAAATATCACAGTACTTTAGGATAGCTAGTATGCCTATTTTGCAAATGAAGAAACTGAAGTTTGGAGATACGGAGTCTATACTTCCCAAGTCTAGAAAACTAGAAAGCAGTGCAGTCAGAATTTGAAATACTTCTTTTCAGGCATGCCAGGATCTCATAATAGTCTTGAGAAGAGATGGATTTGGAATTTACAGCATGACCATCTAAAGCAAGGGTTGGCTGACTGCAGTCCACTGCTCGTTTTTTAAATAAGGTTTTGTTGGCACGTGGCCATGCCCAGTTATTTACAAAATTTCTGTGGGTGCACTGCAACCTCAGAGTTGAGTAGTTCCAGCTGAGATTACATGACCCACAAAGCCTAAAATATTTTCTGATTAGCTCCTTATAAGAAAAACTTGCAAATCCTGATGAAAGAATTGATATTAATCTAGACCCGTGTTTCTTCTCAGTAGTAGGTATATATTGTAGGCCTTCCTCAAACAGATTCTGATTCAGTTACTTTTGGACTGGGACCAGAGCATCTGTTTCAGTTTTAATGAAGGAAGATTTTGTATAGTGAAATGCAAAGATACTAGGCATGCCATTTGATGATTTTTGACAAATGCATAAACCCAAGTAACCAACATCCATTCAAGCTATAGAAATTTCCATCACTTTGTGCCCCCTTTCTGTCAGTTCCTATCCCCTGTAGGCAACCAGTGTTCTGATTTCTATTGCAATAGATTAGTTGTGTCTGTTTTTTAACTTTATAGAGCACATACATTCTGTTGTGTCTGATTTCATTCACTCACTGCAGTTTTTGAGATTCAGCCATGTTGTTGCTGAATCTTATTATAGTATTGCACATTGTAAGGATGGATGGATAGACCATAACTTGTTTATCCTTTCTCACATTGGTGGACATGAGGGTTGTTTCCAGTTTGGGGCTATAGGTAAGTCTCAGAGAGCATATATTCTCATTTCTTCAGTAGAATAGCTGTCGCAGCCTGAAAATGCTGATTATATACTTTTGTAATTGTTCGAGTGCCAGATTAAAATGAGTATGCTTGCAGGAATTCCCTGGTGGTCCTAGTTGTTAGGATTAGGCACTTTCACTGCCATGGTGGGGGTTTAATCCCTGGTTGGGAAACTTAGATCCCACAAGCCATGTATTGCAGCCAAATAAATAAAAAATAAAGTGAGTATAGTTGCACCTGTAGAACTGGAGTATCCAAACTTTAACTGAAAACTTCCTTCTGTTTCTTGAAGTCTTGGAATCACTAGGGTTTGGGGGAAGATGTATTGCTAACAGTAAAATTAGCAAAGTCGCTCCATGCAAGTCGATATACATATAAAAGCCATTTTGATTCCTATATAGAAATTAACTGCTAACAACCCACTAAACATTTCTGAAATTTAAAAGACCTAAATAAATGGGGGAATATACCATTATAAATACAATAAATTATAAATAATTATAATATATTGTTTACTTATATTAATTTACTGAAAGACCTGATATGTTATTCTCTATCCCAAAATGACATAGATTCACTACAGTCCCAGTCAGAATCCCTACAGTGTTGTTTTTGTGTTTGTGTAGACATTTAGAAGCTAAGTCTAAAATGTATACGGGGATGCAAGGGCCTAGAGTAGCTGAGACAGTCTTGAACAAAAAGCCAGGGGACTTGGGCCACTATATATATATGTGTGTGTACATATATATATATATACATATATATATATATGTACACACACAGAGACACACACACACACTGCAAAGCCACAGTAATTGAGAGAGTATGGTATTGGTTCAAGAACAGACAGAATATAGGGGTGGGGCATTGGGAGATACAGACTATTGGGTATAAGTCTCAAGGATGTATTGTACAACACAGGGAATATATCCAATATTTTGTAATAACTGAAGTGGAAAATAATCTTTAAAAATTGTTTAAAAAAATTTTAGAGAAACAAAGCAAATAGAATAATTGAACAGAAAAGAGAGCCCAGAAATAGACTCATACATATATGGTCACCTGATTTATGACAAGCTCAGTAGGGAAAGGATGTTCTTTTCAATAAGTAGTGCTGGGTTAATGGATATATCCATTTGAGGAAACAATAAAACTTGACCCCTGCCTTATACCATAAACAAAAATTAATTTGAATTGGATCGCAGACCTAAATGTGAAAGGTAAAACAATAAAGCTTCTAGTAGAGAATATGAGAATATCTTCATGACCTTGGGCAAAGAACACACAAAAAAGCTAGCCATAGAAGAAAAGATTGATAAATTAGACTTTATTAACACTATGAACTTCACTTTGTCAGAAAGAAAAGAATTAAGAGTGAAAGTCAAGCCATATCCTGGAAGCTAATTTGCAGTTGATATATCTGACAAAGGAGTTCTCTCTAGAATATACACAGACCTAAAAATCAATATGAAGAAGGGTAACGCTAATTTTTTTTAAAGAGCAAGAAATGTAAGCAGGTACTTCACAGAGGAGGATATCGAAGTATCTCATAAACAAATGAAAAGTTGTTCAGCCGCATCAGTCATCATGGGAATGCAAGTTACAACAATAGTGAGATACTGTTCTATCACCAGAATTAAAAGAACTGGCATTACTAAGTGTTGGCAAGGATGGGAAGCAACTGGAAGTCACATGTACTGTTCACAGGACTACAAATTGATATAATCACTTTGGAATCAGTTTCGCAGTTTCTAATAAAGTTAAACATATATCTGCCCTATGTTCCAGCAAGTACACTTCTAGGAAACGCATGCATATACATATATACCCAAAGACATATACAAGCATGTCCATTACATTGTTATTTTTAATAGCTAAAAAGATGCTGATGCAAAAGGGTATGTACATACAGTATGATTCCAGTTATGTGAAATTTTTTTTTTTTTATTTTTTTTTAAAGAGAACTTTATTATTTTTTGGCTGTGTTGGGTCTTCATTGCTGCTCGAGGAGTTGCAACAAGCAGGAGCTACTCTTCATTGCAGCGCATGGGCTTCTCATTGTAGTGGCTTCCCTTGTTGCAGAGCACAGGCTCTAGGTGCATGGGCTTCAGCAGTTGCAGCATGGGGGCTCAGTAGTTGTGGCTCACGGTCTCTAGAGTGCAGGCTCAGTAGTTGTGGTGCACGGGCTTAGTTGCTCCAAGGCACGTGGGATCTTCCCAGACCACGGATTGAACTCATGTCCCCTGCATTGGCAGGCAGATTCTCAATCACTGCACCACCAGGGAAGTCCCCCAGTTATGTGAAATTTAAAGTGGACAGAAGGTGGTTATCTTTGGCAGGGAGGAATGCCAAAAGCATAAGGGAGCCTGGTTGAGGACTGGAAGTACTCTGTATTTTTACTGGAGTGATGGGTACATAGATGTATATGTAGGTAAGATTTATCAAACTATACCCTTAATGTTTGTGCATTTTATACAAGTTATGCATCAGTAAAAAAGGGGAAGATGTACTGGTAGGTCTCATTTATAGACCTTTGCTTATATGAAACTACTGAAGGATGTTGAGTAGGAAAATGACACTAACATCCTCCTTTAGGAAATTTTTTTGGTGTTCATGTACAAGACAGGTTTTAAGGGAAGAGACTGAAGTCAGGGAAGCTGTGACAGAAGCAGTGAGTGTGTGTTCACAGTATTTTGATTAAAGACTAGAAGTAAGGGAAGACACGTGCTCCTGAGACATTGCTATCTTGTCAGTAGATTTGGTGATTAAAAAGCCTCATGTGATTAGCTTGGATTTTTCCAAGCACAACAGATCTGATTTTTGCTTTTTGCCCTGTGTCTCAGAACACTAAGACAATGCTAAAAGTTGGTAAACTTAGCTGGAGAGATAATAAGCAAAAGGATATCAGAACTTAGAACAGGCCAGCATTGTATTACAAACGTGGCATTGTTCAAGTGTGTGTGTGTGTGTGTGAGAGATATCCCCTTGTCTGCTGATGCTGTGATGAGAGGCGCCATCTCAG
The DNA here is from genome assembly GCF_030028045.1 of Hippopotamus amphibius kiboko. Classification (NCBI taxonomy): domain Eukaryota; kingdom Metazoa; phylum Chordata; class Mammalia; order Artiodactyla; family Hippopotamidae; genus Hippopotamus; species Hippopotamus amphibius. The sequence continues at coordinate 159,024,402 of NC_080191.1, forward strand.
CACCGTGGCCTTGTCTCTGCAGCAGCTGCTGTGGCAGTTTCCTCACTGAGTTCCCGTGGAAGAGCTTTTGTTTTTGTCTGCACGTGTCCTTCCATCATTGAATCCTAACAGCTCTCTCATTGTTTCTCTTTCCTCGTAGTGAAGACTGAGCCAGAAACACCTGCGCCAAGCTGCCCGTCTCAGGATGGTCAGACAGCAGTGAAAACAGAAGATAGTTCTGAGCTGGGAAACTATGTCATTAAGTAATTATTTCAGTCCTTTCAAAGGACTTGAAAGGGAGTTGTGCTTTCAGTGTGTTTATGGTGCTTTTAAAAACCATCCCTGTGACAGCTGCGTATGAGTGTGTGTTGTGTGTATGAGTCAAGCCCTTCGATGGGTGGAAACCTTCTGTCTGTGTGTGCTGAAGGAGTATCACCACGTGCTGCACAGCTTAGGGGTCTTCATTTAACACCTGGACGTGACCTCCGAGCGGCACTTGGTTTGTCATCTCGGGTGCGATTACAGACCTCCCTCACTTGCGCTCGCCAACACCAAGTTTCTTTGCTGACTCTTGGGGTATGAGATTTCTCATGAGGTAATTAGGCGTGTATACATTTTGTGTTGGAGTATCCACATACCTGCCTAATCTTAAATAGCTGCCTTTTCATGGCCCATATACATTGAGTGCTTCTTCTAAAAATACTGAGATTTTTTAATTTCCAGATTGGGAACCCACCTGTGACTGAATATTTTGAAGTATCTCAAACTGCTGGGAACAGTAGAAACTTAGCCACTCTCATGATAGCTGACAGCATGAACTGTAGGAACTCTATAGGCATTTGTATGGTAGAATTCTCTGCTCCAGTGACAGTCACATTGCAGAAAGATTACATGGCTATTTAATTTTAAAGTACAGATAAAATGAAATGTCAGGTTTGCATAATTTGTCATTCCTGGGGTCTCATCTGTTTTAGTGTTGACTTTTTAAGCAGTGAGTGTTCTTCGTTTATAAAGAAGGCTATGCATGGAAGGAAGGACATGCCAATATAATTCCCTTGGAAAGGAGAATTTATATACATAAATTCACACACACACACAGAGTTAGAAACTGCTCTGTGCATTCGCTACCTTAATTTTCTTTTCTTTATCCTTCTCAGGATAGACCATTTAGAGACTATCCAGCAACTCTTAACAGCAGTAGTAAAGAAGATCCCATTAATCACTGCAAAAAGTAAGGCAATACTGAATATATGGATGCATTTTTTTAAAGCTGTGAATTACTTGAGATATTGAGTCAACTTGAAACACTTTGGTGTTGTAATTAATACCAACATGGTAGTTATCCTAGGGGGTTTTAGCTACAGCTATAGCTCATTTGCAGGGTTTTAAAATTCACAATATCTTGGTCACTCGGTTAGATTTTTAGTATTTTCACTGTGTTTGATCTGCAGAAGGAATTTTTTTTTTAATTAATTTATTACTTTTTTTGAGGGGGTACACCAAGTTCAGTCATCTGTTTTTATACACATATCCCCGTATTCCCTCCTTCCCTCGACTCCCCCCCCACCCTCCCTCGAGTCCCCCCCACCCTCCCCGTCCCAGTCCTCTAAGGCATCTTCCATCCTCGAGTTGAACTCCCTTTGTTATACAACAACTTCCCACTGGCTGTCTGTTTTACAGTTGGTAGTATACATATGTCTGTGCTACTCTCTCGCTTGGCCTCAGCTTCCCCTTCACCCCCTGCCCCCTCCCAAACCTCGAGTTCTCCAGTCCATTCTCTGTATCTGCGTCCTTGTTCTTGTCACTGAGTTCATCAGTACCATTTTTAGATTCCGTATATGTGAGTTAGCATACAATATTTGTCTTTCTCTTTCTGACTTTGCGGAAGGAATTTTTTACATTTATTTATATAAATCATATGTCTACAGTACATATATAAAGTTGCATTCATTTTTAATATTTATTAACAAGGAAAAAATTAGCATTTGCCTGCAATGTGCCAGACTCTGCAGGCTCATTACATTTAATGTCTTATTTAATCACAGTCTCTTATGGGATACATGGTGTCATCTTCAGTTCACAGATGAGAAAACTGAGGATAAGCAAGGTTGAGTACTTGCTTGAGGTCGCTAGCTGTGTGTCATGTGGCAGGACACAAACCCAGGTTCATTAGATTCCAGAGTTGCCTTTCGTCTAGCACTCACTGTCACTCACTCTGTAGAAATGCATGACTCTCAAGACCTGCAGCAGTGAGGTCTCCTCTATCCCCACCCATTGTTAGCGAGACTGAACAGTTTGCTTCTCAGCCCTAGTTGCTCTGACAGAGTCAACAGCCCTCACCAAGGGCAAGACCTGTAGATACTTAGGTATCTGCTTTCAGAGAAGATCAGCCATGAACATTTAGAGGGAAGGGATGAAGCAGATTCTCATTTCACATTCATGGGAATATGAAAACAATAGCACAAGTACAGACTACTTTGCTTTTTTTTTTCCAGCTGTAATAGCAAAGAAATTGAAATTATTTTTTTCTCGAAGTTTAAGGGGTCATTTTGAGGTAGCTCAAGGTAAACTTTCAGTGATTTTTCTAGCCCCAGAGAAAAAAATTTTTTAGTCTTTTTAAAAAAATTCAGATGCAAATACAGATTATGAGAGCTGAAAGGCAGTTCAGGAGCCCTCTTTCCCAGCGATCTCATTTTACAGTTAAGAAAAGCGAAGCCCAGGGAGATGATGTCAGTTGCCCAAGGCAGCTTAGTTAGTGGAAAGGCCAGGGCTAGATCTCAGCTCTCCTGCTCCTCGTGGAGTGCCTTTTCCACGTATTTTAATAGGTAATCACTGCCGCGAAGCTTTCTCCACCAGAGAAGCTGATTTCCCAGGGAGGGCTGTTGTCTTAAGAACACACGAATGAGTGTGTCATGTTGCACCTGAACTTGCCTAGTGAGGAACACAGCCAATAAAGAGGTCTAAAGAAACGTTTGGACATGCCTCCAGCAAATAAGATTTTATTTAAATCATAACTTTATTCAGAGTTTGCCGGATATGTGCATTCTAGGTGAAGATGCCAGCTGTTTTTCTGCAAAATCTGTGGAGCAGTATTATGGCTGGAACATTGGGAAAAGGAGAGCTGCTGAGGTAATCCCGTGTCTGCCGCAGGCCACCACTGAGAGCCTGTTGGAGAAAATAACCAAAACACATGTGCATTCTGGCTGTTTCCATAAACCTTGTCATATGGAGCAGTGATGAACTTTGCAGCATGTTTCGTTGAATATTTGACGGTAGAACTATTTCCTTAATTAAAAATCTCATTCTCCAAAGACTTGTAGCTAGCTTTTGAAAGATCTACTTTCATTTCCTGCATTGCTGAAAATTTCTAAAAATCTTTAAAGAATTATATTAAAATGAAGTCAAGTATTTATTACTCACTGTGGCAGCTACTATGCCAGACAGTGAGGTTATAAGAGGAAATAGCAGGTACAAAGGCATGCTTGGGAAGCTTTGAGAAAGTCAGCGTGATGAGCTTGGGGGAGACTGGGGAGGGTGGGGAAGAGGGAGATCACAGGCTGAAACCAGGTGAAATTCCTTCTAGGCCAAACCTAGAAATTTCAGTGTTATTTTATAAGCATTAGGTAGACGTTCTTTTACATTTTTTTTTAAACTGAGGAGTAACACCATCAGATTTTCTTTCCTTAAAAAAAAAATGATTCCAGCAAGGTAGCATGGTCGTGTACAGTTGGGTCATTTATTTGAACACACTGCTCAGCTGGAGAATTTGATCATGGTTCCCCTCCCCACCTCCCAATTTTTTTTAAGTGGCAAAGAGCGATGACCATGCGAAAAGTCTTACAAGAAATACTGGAGAAGAATCCAAGATTTCACCACCTAACTCCGCTTAAAACCAAGCACATTGCTCACTGGTGTCGCTGCCACGGCTACACCCCACCTGACCCCGAAAGCCTGAGGAGCGACGGGGACTCGATCGAGGATGTGCTGACCCAGATCGACAGCGAGCCAGGTGAGCACGGGTGGGGCTCCCCGAGCACCAGCGGCAGCTGAAAGGTGTCTCCTTGGAGCGCACGCTCATCTCTCAGCCCTGCGTGGTTCTGGGGCTGTGCCAACCCCAGCAGGTTCCAATGCTCTTTCCTTCAGCTGAGGTAAAGGGACCTGAGGGCTCCAAGAGTTGCCTTGGAGAACAGGAGCCTTTGCTCACCTCTGGCTGTGTGTCCCATCCAACCCCCAGGACAGTCCCTACAGAACTGTTTGTGCCCAAGTGTCCCAGCCAGGAATGTGCCGGCCCGTGGCATGCAGCAGACACACTGTTCATTCAGGAGCCCCCTCCTCAGCATCCTTTTTTGGTGACTTTCTTAGTCCACCTCCTTTCCTTGTGGTAGAAGTGACTTCTTCCCTGTGACCTTATAGCCACCCCCACATAGATGAGTCTTCTCCCTGAAGATGGGGACAATGTCTTATCTGTTATTTAATTCTGAAACCTAGCCTGGAAGTGCACTGCCCAGTGTTGGGAGGCACAGGTGAAAACAACTAATAATGTTGCAGATAAAACAAATAGTTTTATGGTAAAGACACAAATATGTGGGTGGGGGTGGAGGGGAGCTGGGCATAAAAGATATATGGGGAGAATATGTTGAGTTTTACCTTAAAGAATAAGGATTGTTTTCTCCTCTCAGCCCCATTTCTGTAGAAAAACAGACGTTCCACCTCCCAGTGTGAGGGAGCCCAGAGCACAAGGAGGGTCTGGGGGATCCTTTAAGACTTAGCACAAGACCCATTTTCTCCATGAAGCTTTCCCATGAAGCTTTCCCAAGAGCCCTAATGCAGAGTGGCCTCTCCTTTCTCTGATTTCCAGTGGTATTCAATATCAGAACCTTGAGGATTTGTCAGATTTCTGTATCTATGCTCTTTGGAGAGCAGAGACCATGTTGATTATTTCTGTGCTTCACTGGCAGTGTGTGTAAAGCACAACACTCTGCCTGTACTAAGCTTTCTGTTAACATGACTGATCAGTCTGTGAGCATCCTGCCAGCAAAGCAGAGGAAGCCAGGAGCTGGATGCCCTGCCTGCATCCTGCTCGGTGCCCTTAACCCCATCTTGTCCCCCGTCTGAACCTCATTTACTTATCCGTAAAGTGAAAGGGATGCACTAGAAGATTCCCAGAGCCCCTGCTGGCTTTAAAGTTCTAATACTCTTTGTTGGGCTTTGTACAAATCAACTTATTAAAGACTGGATGCATGGTATACACTAAAATGTTAGTAGTGCTTATCTCTGAGCAGAACAGGGATGATTTTTAATGTCTTCATTGTGCATTTCTAAATTCTCCAGATTTAAAATTTGAAAAAAAAAAAAAAAAAACCAGTGGAGTGGGAGGACAGCCTCATTTTTGGTGGCATAAGTATGAATTGTGTGCTGTTTTTACTTAGATTGCTCTTAACAACACGTGTTCTAACACAAGATGCCTGTCTTGGTGCTTGTCTCCCTTATGATTACTAGTTCTCATAATTATAGATCCATAGAATTTTAGGACCAGAAAGAAGGTCAGCTCCCTTGCCACTTACCTTCTCTGGGTCTCAGGCTGTTGGTCCCTTGGAGATGGGAAGTCCCTTTCTTTTGTCACCACAGCTGTCATAAGACTGATCACGTCTCATTTAGAGTGCCCGTCATCATTCTCCTCTGCTGATATCCTCTGCCGGAAACTAGAGGACCTGCAGCAGTTTCAGAAAAGAGAGCCAGAGAATGAGGAGGAGGTGGACATCCTCAACCTCTCAGAGCCGTTGAAGATAAACATCAAAAAAGAACAGGAAGAGAAACAGGAAGAAATGAAATTCTACCTGCCACCAACACCAGGCTCTGAATTTATTGGTGACATCACACAGAAGGTAGGGGACTAAGGCCTGTGCTGCTGAATCCCTAACCAGGTGCGAGGTACTTGGACCTTCAGCCTTAGAAACTGACACCAGACTTTCTGGTGAAGTGAGTATATGATTTCCTTCTGCCGGGTAAACCCAGGCTCTGCTCTCTGGGGACCCGCCTTCTCACATCAGGGCCCTTGGCCAAGAAAATGAATCACATGTGTAGAGGTTGCTCGTTGCACATGAAATTGAAGCAGAGGCAGCTAGATGAAGGCAGTTTTTTACTCTTCATCTCCTTTTTTTCCATTTTCCTCAGCAGAAGCACCTTCCCCTCGTGAGGCATGTCACAATGCGCTCTCCCTGACACTGTAACAGCTCCAAAGGGTCCTGCTGGGGTTTGGACGGGGCACTTACGGTGCAGGAGAGAGTCATGTGCCCACCTCCGACAGAGCGCACCACACCTCAGCATCTGCCTCCTGGGACCCAAGTGAAAGGCTGTCTTTTTTTTTTTTCACCTACAGGAGATGAAAAATGGGGCAGTTTTCATGGATATCTTCATCACCTTTTGAAGAGGGCCTCAGAGTCTGATTCCAGGCTTTCCAATGTGTTGCTCCCACTGTCAGAATTCATGGCAAATCCTATGTTCTCTCATGAAGGAGATCTGGGGGTAAAGAGCAGGATTGTAATAGCATTTTTAACAATCCCTTAGAAACATGGAGCGATAGGATAATAGATTCTTCCAGCTGTTACATTGTGAGTTACCCTCCATGTGTTTTGTCCAGAACGCCTGTGGAGTTATTCTTCCACCCGGACATCTCCTTGGGTATCAGAAGTGTGCTTGTTTTTAATGCAGAAAGAGAAACAAATGGCTTTCTTCTGTTCTTCCAGATTGGGATCACCCTACAGCCCGTGGCGCTGCATAAGAACGTGTATGCATCGGTGGTGGAGGACATGATTTTGAAGGTGGGTGCCTGTGGGCAGCAGGGGACTGTGAGCTAGTGTCAAAGCATCCACAACAAGAGTTTGTGCTGATGTCATTCTAATGATTTTTTTTTTAAGAATGATTTATTTGCTGCATTGGGTCTTAGTTGCTGTGTGAGGGCTTTCTTTAGTTGTAGCGAGCAGGGGCTACTCTTCATCACGGTGCATGGCCTTCTCACTGTGGTAGCTTCTCTCGTTGCAGAGCACGGGCTCTAGGCACACGGATGTCAGTAGTTGTAGCTTGCGGGCTCAGTAGTTGTTGTGGCGCATGGGCTTAGTTGCTCCGTGGCATGTGGGATCTTCCCAGCCCAGGGATCGAACCCATGTCCCCTGCATTGGCAGGCTGATTCTTAACCACTGTGCCACCAGGGAAGTCCCTCTAATGATATTTTTTAGTGCCATTTCAAGTGCTTTTTAAGTAACCTGAGGTGAGAGTCAGAGCTCTCAGTGCTTTAGGAGGTAACACATATAACAATAGAAACAGCCACAACTGTCCCATCTCTTGGTGAGAGGATGACAAAACCAGGTTCCTTACCTAGCTGGGTCCTAGCTCAGCAGTTCCTTTCCTGGTAGATCCCCCTCCAGGACCAGGGGTACCTCACAAATGGTCTTCACCTGTTCTCTTTAAAAACAATATCTGATTAATGATAATTACCCCCTTCATAACTTCTCAGAATCATGGCCTCTATCATTGTGGCCTATTATCTGTGGTTTATTATTCGAATCTTTTAATTTTTCCTTAGGGACTTTTGATCCTTAGATACAGTTGTTTCCAAAGTTTAGGGTATGGGATGAGGTCAGCTGCATCCCTTCTTGCCAGTAAGTAGGTGTCCCTTTTGAGAGTAACAGCATCTTTTTTTTTTTTTTTAATAAGTTCCTGTTTCTACTCTTTTTTTTAAATTTGTTAGTTTTTTAATGTATTTTTGGCTGCGTTGGGTCTTTGTTGCTATGCACAGGCTTTCTCTAGTTGTGGTGAACAGGGGCTGCTTTTTGTTGCAATGTGGGGATTTCTCATTGCTGTGGCTTCTCTTGTTGTGGAGCACGGGCTCTAGGCGTACAGGCTTCAGTAGTTGTGGCTTGTGGGCTCTAGAGCGCAGGCTCGGTAGTTGTGGCATACAGGCTTAGTTGCTCCGCAGCATGTGGAATCTTCCTGGACCAGGGCTCAAACCCGTGTCCCCTGCATTGGCAGGTGCATTCTTAACCACTGTGCCACCATGTAAGTCCCCAAGAGTAATAGCATCTTCTGTTGCAGGCTACAGAGCAGCTGGTCAGTGACATCCTGAGACAAGCTTTGGCTGTTGGATACCAGACGGCATCTCACAACAGGTACCGTTATCTCTTTAGTTGGTGGTGTCAGGCTAACAGATATTTCCTGACAGTTTAGTTGCCCATCAAGATGTTTTAGACCTAAATCAGTTCAGTAGGAGGTGGAGGTGTCAGTGCTTGGGACATGCTCAGAGCCAGACAGACTCGGGGATCTGCTTGGTCATTTTGAGACAATCTCTTGGTTTTGAGAGGTTTGTGTCTTCCCCATCTCTACTGCATAGACACTGTTCAGTAGGACTCTGATATGTTACAGGGTTGAATAAATACCAGTTCTTTGCCATTGGAGATAATAGTGTTTCTTTTGTATCAGACCCTAGGGCCAGGCACTGCATATATTATCAAATTTGTTTTTCATTGCAGAAGTCATACTCCCTTTTTAAAAATCAGGAGACCGGGCTCTGAAAGATAATCTTGCCTGGCTTTCCCAGCAAATACATGATAGAACCTAGATTTGAACTTGGATCTCACTGGCTCTATATCCGCAGGCTCACTGTTGCTCTTTGCAGCCTCTCTAATTGTCACTGGGACACTGAATTTTGCTCTTTTCCTGGACCCTGGAAGAATGATAGGCCTTTGTTCCACATCCTGGCATTCCTTTCAGAGGAAACAAGTTTATTTTATTCTGTTGTGCTTAAAGGCTATCATAAATTTATGAAACTTTAACAAGTACCTGAGGACATGAAGAGACCTAAATCAGAGGAATATTATTATGTCAGACTTGACAGGAATGTGACACATCGGGCAATGTAGAGAGGTCTTTACAAAAAGTGGAGAACAAAGGAGTCCTAGTAATGCTGCTTCTTGTCCTGCTAGAGATCCAGTGTGGGCTGAGTGCCTCTGGAGCCCCTGCTCACCTCCACAGCCCTGACTGTGGAGACAGAGTGACTTGAGTGCTTTTGATAATAACACTGAAGATCACACTTGGCCTGGCATAACTCCATCTCCCATCTTTCCAAGAGACAAGGAATATGGTCCCCGAGTTCTGTGGTGCTTTGACTCAGCTTTCATTCGGCTAAGACTGAATTACAACAGTTAACATTATGTTCTGCTTTACTTCCTTTCTCTTCGCACTCCTCAGAGTCCTTTTTTTTTTTCTTAATCATTCAACCAACTTCTTGAAATCATCTCATGCCTGTGGTAGGAAGTCATATTTGAGCCCTAAATAGGGCTGACCAGGAAGAAGGTAGACCACATCTCCACCAGAGTCAAAGGAATTAGTGGGAAAGAAGCGAGAGGAGGCACCTGGCCGCTCTCCATCCCCAGAGTGGCCCTAAACCACACCTGTCACTCAGCATTATCCGCATCTACTAGAGCCTGTGCATGGGCTGGGGCAGTCCTTTCGGTAACTTAAATTATTTAGATATTGGAGAGAATTACTAACATCTTTGTTTTTTGGACCAGGATTCCCAAAGAAATTACAGTGAGTAACATTCACCAGGCCATTTGCAATATTCCTTTTCTGGACTTCCTCACAAACAAACACATGGGGATACTGAATGAAGATCAGTGAACAGAACAAAGATGCCCCTAGGAAAGCAGGATTCGAAGCCTTGAACTGTGATGACTCTCCTGTTTGGGAGAGGAGGTCGTTTTCTGTGGGCCTCAGAATACCGTGGCTACTAAACCCGTGCCTCTACCTAATAACAACACCGGAGTGTTCACGCCCAGGTCAGATCCCTTTAGGACAGAAGTTTGTTTCCTGATTCTAGAGTGGAGCCGTGAGCACACGCATGCTCTGTCAGCTCTCATCTGTTCACTGTCTGCGCAGCCTCCGTCAGAGCCTCAGAGCAGGGTCAGGCCACAGTTACCAGGCCCTTCTGTCCTCTGAATGTTTTTCAGTGGGCACCTTGGGCCTGAGTCTGTCTTGAAGAGGTGAAAAGTGAGTCTGGCAGACGAGCGACTTCACCCATTCTGTGTGCTGGGACAACAGGCACCCCCACCCTCCCAGTTATGCTGATAACATCTGGAGGAGGGCTGGGCTTCGGCCCTCAGCGGCGGCCGTTGTCGGAGGATCCGCACTCAGCCCCCATGAGTCGGCTCAGGAAGTAGTGATACTGTGCGGAAAACACACACGCCTAGGAGGCTGCAAACAGAGAATTCTTTCATGGAACACAGGAGCATTACTACAACCAGCCTTAGAGCATTGTCAAGGGATGGGCAGATTCCAGCACAGGTCAGGAAAAGGCTTGACTACAATCGAGAAGCTCTTACTGTGTGAGTCACAGACAACACCCGCCAAGCCTGGGCACTTGGTGGACTCACGGGCAGCTTTGAGTGTGTGCTGGACAGAGAGCTGGTTCCATACCGTTTGCATGGTCTGCTGCTTCTGCTGCCGAATCAGCGTCGCATGGCTAGTGGGGAGCAGCCCCGAGGACAGACAGTTTCATCCTATCAGTAGATTTGGTGTCTTGTTCTTCTCTGTCAAGGAATTTTTCCCAAGAAGAAAAGTGTTTTAAACAAACACTTGTGAGTGCCTTAAAGGTAGAGAAACGACGGTCAAAGCCAAGAGCCAGGGATGTCAGTGCTCGGAAGCGGTGAGAACAGATTGTGTCATAAGAGACCCCCCCCTCAGTGGGAGGGAGAAGTGGAGAGAAGAAGGAAGGTTAGCAGCGCCCAGCGTGACGTCTAGTTTCGTTATAGACGTTCTATTCCTAATCTTCCTGACATAGTCTAGAAGTAAAGAACTTATTCTCAGTTAGGAATCTGCTCCAAGAAAACTGAAACCTGTGAGTCAGAGTCAAACTTACCCAAGCAGCATAATTCACGTTTTCATGAGTCCTCTAGATGTTTGAGTCAAGAAAAGGCAGGGAGGCAACTGTGAGAAATCTGCCCTTTTTTATTCAGCATCTGAAGATTGCAGGTGCAGAGGAAAATCTGTTCAGTAAGGCATAGGGCACGCCCTAGTTTAGTAATAAAATACTTTAGTAGTAAAGGCTCCGATATTCTGTACATAAAATACTCCAAGCAAGGTTAATTGGCAAGCATAGACTCATTCAGCATTGGACTGTGACTCAGAAATACAGGATGGAAGATCTGATCCAAACGAGAACAGGTTCAGTTATCACAATTATGAAAGCCTCAAGAAATTATCTTTTTGCAAAAGAAATAGAAAATGATTTTAGTCCCCATATATGTTAGTTTCAAGTGTATTTGTATCATAATGTAACATAATTGTGTAACAAAAATATCTACAATAAATCTTTTAGTATTTGTGATGGGTTTTCTGAGTTTGGAGCTCTACACGTTGGTAGGGTTTTTCTTACATCAAAAAGAGCTGGGGGAGGGGCAAAGGTGTGTTTAAATGCATTCTTCCATTTCTTTCTGAAAAAAAATTGCAGCTATGTAAAATAAGGATTATAGTTATATAAAAAAGTATTAGAAAAATGCATGTTGGCCCTGGACATAGTGGTTTCTGACAGCTTAGAGCAAAGGAAAACTACCTGACTGAGCTCAGAGCCTCCTCAAAGCCAAGGCAAGGGAAACAGCTCCTGTCGTCCAGCCAAGAAACAAACTGGTTCATCTGGCAAGAATGGGTCTGTGCTGAGGCCAGAAAGAAGTTACTCCTCTGACATTTTGCTATCACGGTGGCTGAAAAATCATATAAAGTGCAGAAATATTTCAGAAATCACTATTTGTACCCACCCTTAATAAGAACTAAAGGCTTTGAAAGCTTTGGTTCTTCAAAGGTAAGAAGTTTTGTACCTTTCTTGGGACCAGACTTCACTTGAATGGTCTGGAGAAAGGAGAATAGGGGCATTGCTTAGGCCCCCTTCCTGAATGTTATTTGTGTTTTGACAGGAACCGCAGGACAGTGTCCCAGTAGTTTAATCGGGGCCTCCCTCTTACTTACTGCAGGCACCTGTGTTCATGGGGCCAGCAGAGGTGATCCTGCTTGAAGGATCCCCTGTTGGCCCGGGGTGGGCTGCATGGCCAAGGTTCTCTCAGAGGCTGCTTTTTTGGAGTTTGGCCTAATCCTGGAGTTATTACAGGGATGAAAATTTATTTGAAACACTATGGACCCATCAGTCTTGGTCTAAATGACTGCGGGTGAAAGGACCCGGGGGCCTCCCTCTGGTTGGACCGCCTCACTACTGATCAAGGCTGTTACTGCAGTGTTACCTCTGGTCATGGGATAATTAATCTGAACTCTTTCTTTTGGCTAAGTTACCTAACAGATTAAACTGCTTTTTAATTTAATACAAAAATGCTATTTATATAGAAACTTTAGCAAATATTACAAGGTATAAAAAAATTTAAATTACCCATAGTTCCCCTCTTCAAAGATAGCCACCATTAATATTCCAGTGCATTTCTTTCTTTGTCTATGTCTGTTGTACATATGACTTATATGAGATGTTGACCACATGGCTGAGGCTCTTATTATCTCAGTCGCTTCGTAAGGCTACTCCAGTAACAATATGTTACGGCCTTATTAAGTCCTAGAGTGAGTGGGAGGAAGCTACTTGTTCAGAATCTAGATCTAATAAGTCTAGTAAGGCAGCCTGTTGCTTTGGGTTATTTTTGAAAAAGCTGTCTGTTCTTGGGTGCACAGGATGCCTTCCAGAGGTCAGGCCAAGCTGTCTGTTCTTGGGTGCACGGGATGCCTTCCAGAGGTCAGGCCAGGCTGTCTGTTCTTGGGTGCACGGGATGCCTTCCAGAGGTCAGGCCAGGCTGTCTGTTCTTGGGTGCACGGGATGCCTTCCAGAGGTCAGGCCAGGCTGTCTGTTCTTGGGTGCACGGGATGCCTTCCTCAGGCAGTGGTGCTCCCACTGCTGCTGCAGTGCCCACACTGCCAGGATGGGGCAGCCTGCTTTAATCCCAGCTCAATGAGTGGGCTCCCGGGACAGGCTCTGGCGGAGGGAAGGGCATGGCTGGCCATGCAGTGTGACACGGGCAGGGGCTACTACGAGGGCCTGTCAGTGGCATCGATGGAGCAAAGCAGCAGATGAGAGTAAAGCAGGCTCCCAGGAAGGGGTGCTTGGGCAGGAGAGAAGTACAGCAGCTGTGCTTTGTTGGCCATTTACCATACTGAGCACCCTGCACATAAACACAAATTCTCTTGAGGGGAGAGGGGGAGTGATATTACCCACACTTCGCAGAAAAGGAAACAGAAACTTAAACTGCTGCCAGCTATTGAGTGGAGAAGCCAAGATTTGATCCCAAGACTAACTTCAAAGACAGCCCTTTTACCCTAGGCTCCTGGCGGGGGGGCAGTGTAAAAGAGGAGGTTCTGTTACATATCACTACATATGACACCAGTGCGACTGCAGCCCTGGGTGAGTGTTCTCAGAATCTATAAGCATCCAAAGGAGAGCAGCAGTAGCCGTGACACATTAAAGTCCTGTTACCAAGAGGAGGATAAAGGAAGACATGAGAAAGCGTTCATGTTTATAATTAAAGAAATAAGTTAACAAGACATTGAAACAGTACGTTTGCATTTTAGTAAAATCTGAGATTGTACAGTTAATCTGTTTGCTTCTCACAGAATGGCCAGCAGGCAGTCTCTTTTCCCTTAGAAACACCTAACATGCAAACCAATGAAGTCTGAAATAATAAAACCCTTTGTGTAAGCATATGGTTTTGCGTTTCCCTTTAAAATGATTCTCTCAGAGCCTTTCCTTTGCTGGAAGGAGGGGAAGGGCTGTGCCTACCGGAGCGGGGAGCTAGCACCTCTGAGGGGACGGCCCCCTCACAGCCTGAGCTGGAAACATGGCCCCACCTCTGCTCGGAGCTGCTTCTGAAACCTGAATGCCACCTCCTGTGGTGAAAGTAAACGCTCACTAGGCTAAGCCGCTTGTGGGCTGGAGAGGGATAGAGATCCAAAGGGAAGTCCCGAGTTTCCTTACCTCAACTGTCCTTAGCTTGTGTCTCTAGTCTCTAAAAGAGACACAAACGTTTGACTCCTTCAAACCTTTCAAGGGTTGCCGTGCAAAGAGGGGACCAGGCTGGTTCCAGGTGGTTGCACTGACTGGAATCTATCGATAAAGTCAGGAGGGGGCCTTCCGCAAACAAAACGAGCTGCCTCCTCAGCAGCTGGGGAGCTCCCTGTAATGAGCTGGCATTTCAGGGTCTTTCAGGGAATGAAGCGAATGCCACCCTTCCCCCAAAGAAGTTTCCAGTTCTTAGTTTAGTACTTACTAGTTCCCATCTAGTCATCAATATGTTAAGGGAACAAAACTGGAGTTAGTAATGAGATGTGGGGCTCAGAAACCTACCAGAAGGTAAATGTCATTCATTCAGTACTTCACTCATCTCAAGAAATGTTTTGTTAAAACCAGGGTCATTTTGGCCCATATAGAAATTATGTCTTTAAAACTGAAATCCTATGATTGATATTCTGTTTCTTTGGGAACTTCTTCCTGGTTACTTAGCATCATCACGAGTCACATGCAGGTGATAACCTAAGATTTCTTCTACAACCTGAACATGTGGGGCCATTGGTAGGACTATTCAAAGACATTACCTTGGGTTACCATAGGTTATAAAATTATCATGCAGCCTGTGAAAACAACATTGTGGACATTACTGGATCTCTCAAAGACCTGTTATGTCCATATTCCTCAGTCCACAGGGACCAATTCAGTTCACAGTAGAATTGATCAAGTTCTTCAGATTTAAAAAGTGAAGGGCAGCCAAAAGAGGCAATTAAAAAAATCTGAAGCCTTTTGCACACTTCTTGAGGAAGAAGAGGGTTTTTGAAGCCCAGAGTTGAGCTGGGTGGTGCTGTGTCCCTCTGTGCCTCTGTTCTGCCCACAGCCCCGTGCAGCTTGGAGAGGAAGTGGTGCCCCACGACGAGAACAGAGGACCCTCCCCCTCAGACAGCAGGGGCCATCTGGTCCTGAGACCTCACCCCAGTCCCTGGGCGATGGGTTCTGATCCCCTGTGGCTCCCTCCTCTCGGTGGGCAGTCACACGTTGAGGATCCGGGGAGCTGAGGCCTGAAAGATGGCTGAGGGGTTAGGAGTGAACTTCTTCCTCACCTCAGGGACCTGAAAAGTGAAACGTGGCCACAGATCAGTGGGGCTTTTCCTTTACTTTCCCTCTTTCTGCGGCTCCAGGAAAAAAATTCCCTCCTCTTTGTCCTCAAGAGTTGAGACTGCTAACCCGAAAGGTCTGCAGGGGGCAGGGAAGGACGTCCGCAGTGGGCAGCATCCCAGCATGAGTGAACACTGGCCAGATGGAGCACACGGACCATCCGTTCTGCTTCGTGAAGCCTCCTTTGGGTTGAGTCAGGAAGGTGAACAGCCCCACCTCCCTTCCAGCTCTTCCTCTTTCTTACGCGAATGCCTGGGACTTGGAAGGCTTGTCACTAAGGGCTCAGGGGTCAAGGGTAAGCTTGGGATTTAGGAGGAGGAGACATCCTGTTCCCCAGATAAGCCAGCACTAGGGGGACACGCGTGGCAAATGACAAAGCAGCCCCTTGGCTTTCTGTTTGCGAGGGACAGTTGGGTGCTCAGACACCACTGTCCCTGCCATAATGTCATCCTACACCATCCAAATCTGACTTCTAGTCCCTAACCTGGAAAAAAAGCCTCTGTCCTCACACCCCTTGCAGCCAAGCACCCAGCCCCTTGGCCCACAGCACCAGCTTTAGACTGACCTGGAAGCCAGCCCTGGGGCTGCTGTCCCATCCGGAGCTGTGGGTTGTGATGACTGTGGCGGGTTTCACCTTTGTGGATCTCGATGGCTTCACTCCAGTCCAGGCCTGAAATTCCTGTCTGGAACAGAACACATCACAACCTTGCACAGGGTTCAGCCATCCCTTCCGCTGACCCTTCAGGGGCCTCGGCCCTTGCCCTGTGCTTCTGAAATATTCCTGGCCAATGTCCACTGCTGAGATGCTGCTTTGGCTGCAGATGTTCCTTGCTCCCTTTACAAAGGCAGAACTAGCAGCAGCAGTGCACCCCAGACAGCTCCACCGGAGACTCTCCCACGTTGCTAGGGAGCGATAGGCAGAGGCTGCGAGGGGAATGAGCAGAGAGCTCAGTCAGCAATTGGATCCTACTCATCCCGAACGGCGAGCTCCCGGCTGTGCTGGGCCTCAGAAACAGTGTGCTCCAGCCCTGCCCTCCAGGGCTCCCTATTTGTCTCTGGGCCACTTCAAGGGGCCCTAGAGGTCCAGAACCAGTGAAAGTCACTTGCCTCCAGCCCACATCACTGGTGGCCCTTATGTCCAGAGGAAGGGCCAGCCTGGACAGCGCACAGCACAGTCCTCCATACCTGGTTAAACTGAGGAAGAAAATGAGGCTCAGTGTTTAGTTTTTAATAACTTGTCTCATTAACTCTTGCAAAAGAAAATAAATCATAGTGACCATCTCAAGAAACTAAAGATGGCCTGGCTTCTTTTGCATGGCACTGTGCATGTGGGCTCTAGTGCATGGGATAGGGAGGGATGGTGGCCTGTACTGTTGGGGGGGGCGAGGCGGGCAGGGTGCTGGCTCCCTAGAGAGAAGTGACAAGGCTGGCACAACCTAGCTTCATGTGCTCAGAGTAGCATTCTTTTGACAAAGACTTAATTCCTCTTTAAAAAAAAGAAAGGGGGGGGGGCTACTTTAATTCTATCAACTCCCCTACTAAATGGCAGAGGCCTCCTGTGGGAGCCCTCAGCCAAAGCGATGTTCTAAGGAAAAGGGTCCAGCTGGCCAGAGGTAGCACCCACACGTGGGCTGGGTCCACGCCTATCTCATCCCATTCACTGCTCTGGCCAGGTTTCAGGCCCTGAGGTCAACAAAGCAGTCTTTTCTCCTTATCAGCACTACAGCTGGGCACCACTGGGCAGGCCATGTGCACAAGGAGCAGTCTGTCCGTGGTCAGCATTTGGGTACCAAGAGGCGAACTGGGCCAGGGCCCTATCGGATCATTTTTGCTTCCAAAGCTGCAAGTTTTCAAAGACCAGCTGCCCGAGCCATCTGCTGCTCTGTTTCTCCTGGGGAAGCAGGCCCTCCCCTGGGTGTGCCCTTCTGTTCCCAAACTGAGCTGAGCCTTGGGTCTGGCAGCCCAAGCCTGCTGCCCCAGGGTGACTGCAGGGGTCCCAGAGCAGGAAGCAACCAGAGCCGGGGGCTAGAGCAGTTTCCGTGGCTGCTTGTGGGGCAAGCCTGGTGCTGGAGCCCAGGTGAGAGGGGGGCCTGCAGTGGGATGGAGAAGGGACACTGAAGACAGACTCAGCAGGGCCTGGTGACTGCCCAGGAGACCAGAAGGGCAGACTAATGGCTCTGGCTGAGGAGATAATAAAAACACAGGACTAGCTGAGTCCACTGTGCCTCCCCTCAACAAGCAGTTTCCACCATCGTCCACCTCATGTGAGCCTCAGCTGGACCCTGAGGGCCACAGTCCCTTCTGCTGAGGGGCAGGGGGCCACCCAGGGCATTGCAGAGCCCACACTGAGGCTCCTGAGGCCTAGGTTCTCAGCCCAACATGGCTTCAAACAATTTAACTTCCCTAAGCCTTCCAGTTGGGCAGTGGGGAAAGCCGGAGTCAAGTCTGGCACTTTGATAGTTAGCCTTTTAACTGACTCACCCAGGAAGGAAAGAGGGAGATGACTGAGGAAGCAGCACTTCCAGAAGTGGGTGGAGCTAGAACCTGGGCCAGAGGTGCTGACACACACACAGAATTCCGAAGGGAAGGCTCTGGGAGGTGGCAGTCAGGAGAAGGGACCCAGGCTGGCAGTGGGCAGGACCCGTTGCCCATCTGGCTGAGCGAGTGAAGCAGGTCAATTCTCACTTGGAGACCAGGGGCCAGGCAAGGCAGGACCTGCTGGGGTGGAGAGGAGTAGCCACCAGTACACTGATACCTTTGGGCTCTCTGGATCTATTCATTTTCTTTGCTTTGGAAATTTCTTTAAACAGTTCGCTTAGGTAATGTGCATCTTGCAAGGAGGCAGGCAGGATGTAGTTACTCATGCCAGTTGGGAGGTGGAGGGTCCCCAAGGTCAGCTCGCATGGTGCTGGGGGAGCCAAGTTCAGCAGTGGTCCTGTGTCTCTGCCAGGTGACCCAGGCAGCCAAGCTCTTGCTATTTCTGCTTTACAGATGAGGAAAGGGTCAGAGGGACCAAGTGACCCACCAAGTTTACACACCAGGAAGGAGAGCTCCAGGGAGTTCCCAACTCTTGCCCAGCTTAGTACTTTTCCACCTCTGCCAGATACAGGTCAAGCAACTACCTTGATTCTGAGGAGGCAGCATCTAAGGGATGATAACATGTTGGGGACACAAATTTGGTCTCTGAGGCAAGACACACTTGGGTTATGCTCTGCTCTGTGTGACCTCGTGCTATGGCGCAATTAAGCCTGTGCGCCACAACTACTGAGGCCGCGTGCTGCAACTACTGAAACACAAGAGACTAGAGCCTATGCTCTGCAACAAGAGAAGCCACCACGCTGAGAAGCCTATGCACCACAATGAATAGTAGCCCCTGCTCGCCACAAAACGAGAAAACCCACATGCAGCAGAGACCCAAGGCAGCCCAAAAATAAATAAATAAATAAAAAATAAAACTATGGTATAAGCAAAGATTTAGCTATAAAAATGCTGATCATATAAGTTTTTCCTTTAAAATTTTTTGTTAAAGGAAATACATGTACATATTTTTTGAGAGCAGTGGTTCAGGGAATTCCCTGGCAGCCCAGTGGTTAGGACTCTGTTTCCACTGCAGGGGGCATGGATTCGATCCCTAGTGTGGGAACTAAGATCCCGAATTCTGTGTCACACACCCAAAAGAATAAACAAAAAAAACAAAGCAATGCTTCAAAAGAGCAGAGTGAAAAGTCCCTCAGCCTCCTTCCACCCCGGAAGCATCCACAACTCCTTCCCCTTCTTCCTCTCCCTAAAGGTTATCATTTTCTCACACATCCATGCAGAGACATCCTATGCTTATTTCAGCAGATATGTATATTTCAATAACCCCTTTAAAAACACAAATAGTAGCAGAAACATTGTTCTGCATCTTTTGACTTCTTCTATTATCAGTACATTCTGGGCTTCCCAGTAGCCCATCCTGTGGCAGAGCTATAATTGACCAGTCCCCTACATCAGTAGGACAATGGAAATGTTTCCAATTGTCTGCTGTATGTTGTTGACAGGTATGTTATACTCCTTAGCTCCCACCTCATGTTCAAGGTTACCTGTAGAGAAAATTTCTGGAAGTGAAGTAACTAGATCAAAGGAACAGTGTTTTTAATAGCCCCAAATTAGGAACACCCTAAATAATGACATAAGAGGTTAATATTTGGATGTATATACCAATATATGGATGACGTATATCCATAAGATAAAATACTGCACATCCATTAAAATTTATGTTGTAGAAGAGCATCTAGTAACATGGACAGACATCCACAATATGTGGGGGGAAAAATAACGTGTACAGTTACGAATCTAACCATGTAAGAATTATAAACAGACAGGCACTCAAATACATATTAAGGATTAGAAGGAACTACCAGTTTGAGGTAGGATTAAGGGCATACTCATTTTCTATGTTGTAATTTCTATAATTTCCAATTTTTCTACAGTGAGTATGTATCACGGTTATAAGGAAAGCCCTCAGTTGTCCTGGGGCAGAGCACGGGCCTGTCCTCCGTGAAAGCCAAGTCAGCTGCCCTCAGTCACTCAGTGGGATCTTGAGGGGACCACCCACTCGAAAGCTCTGCATTTGGTCCTCAGCACTAATGCCCCCACAGAAGGCACTGGCTCAGGCAGTTGGCCTGCACGCAACCCTGCTGTGGCTGGGCCCGCATGGTGGAAGTTAAGGGGAAGCAGATTTTAACTCAGTCAAAGGAAGGCCCTTCTGACAGGGCTGCCAGAAAGGACAGCGAGTGAGGTAGTGAGCTCACCGTCACGGAGGTGCTCGCTCGCTCACTCCGAGTCTGGTCAGGGAGCATCGAAGGAGACGCTGGCAGTGCCAGGAACCAAATGGGATGAGCTCGGAGGCTGCCCGCAGCTCTTGAAGTCGTGTGGGATGGGGGCTCCAGGCGCCTCCTCCCTCCCGCCCCCCCTGTCCTCCGGGCTCCAGGCTCAGTCTCCTGGGACCACGGGGTCTGGGTCCGATGCGCTCCCCTGCCCCCAGCCTCATACCTGTACGACGTGGTCGCTGCTGCAGCCGCGCCCCCGTCACCGATGGGGAGCACGTAGACCCCTCCGCTGGAGGGCGCGGGGGACTTGACCCTGCGGCCGCCCGCTCCCAGTCCGCGTCCCTGCGTTGCATCTCTGGGCCCCGCGGGCGCCGTCCACACGCCGAAGTCTCGCTGGTACTGAGTGAGCGGCACGTCCCGGCCGGGGTCCCGGGCGCCTGCGGGGGTCGGGCCCCTGCGCGAGGCGGCGCTGCCCGGGCCAGGCTCCTCGCTCTCGAGGTCGGAGTAGCTGTGCAGGGTCAGCGGCACGGCCACATCGGAGCGGTCCAGCTGGTTCCAGCGCCGCGCCAGGCAGCAGAGGCGGCTGATGCAGGGCCACGCCATGCCGGCACCGGCGCCCGCCGCTCTGCTCCCCGCGCTCCAGGCGCGCCGCGCCGCCCCGCCCCGCCCGCGGCCCCGCCCTCCCAGCGCCACAGCTCCGCCCCATGGCCTGGGGGTGGCCACCCGCGGAGGGGAGGGCTGGGCGCCATGCCTCAGGGCCGCAAGTGCACTGCTGGAGCGAGGCAAGGCTGGAGGGGTGCAGAAACGGGGCTGGGGTTGGGGGAACTGAAACCGCCTGGAAGCATTTACAAGTGTCCAACTTGAAGAATGTTTCATAATTTAATCCAAACTTCCCTAAACGCTATCTTATAAATCAGACCTGGCTGTGCAGAGGCTGAGGGCCGGATGGCAACAATTCCTAGCTGGTCGCCCTCGGCCAGTACCCAGGCTGCAGCCCGCCTCCTGGAGGGTATGTTGGGCCCCTCCGACAGCGGACAAGCCATGGCCGCCAGATTTGTAGGGCTCGCGGCCACGCAGGGGGAGACGCCGCGATGAGGGGGATCCCAGTGAAGACTTGGCGCCGCGCTTCCTAGAGAACCCGTGTTTGAATCAGCCTTTACAACGCCAAATTTGTGACTACCAATTCAGCTTCCATTGAGAATTGGCATTAGCCCTCAAGTGACATTTCTTGAGGCCTAAAATCCCCAGTTTTAAAGCATGGCCACAAGGCTTGATTTAGCTTTATGAAGCTGCCACAAATCTTTGGCCTCTATGCTATAAAAGTTCCTCTCCCTCCTGTGCAGAGTTAAGTATAGGTTATCCTCCAGGATATAAGGTCAGTCTGTTTAATGCATGACAGGGTATCAAACAACTCCCTGGCCACACTCGAAGGCTCCCTGAGTATTTGACACAAGCCCTCTCCGTATGCATTGCAGACCAATTACTAGTAACACTGTTGAAACAGCATTAATTACCCAGTGCTCCATCTCAAGCATATACTTGGATGGTATCCACCCTGCACCTCAGAGGGAGGGACTGCAGTAGAGCCCTGGCCAGTCAGAATACAGATTCCTCTCCCAAACCATTGCCTGTCTTAGCCCGAAGGCACAGCAAAGTGACACAATGACTGCCCAAAGTGGCAGCAGTTCAGCTGCCTTGGCCAGCCATGGCCCAAGAGGCAGTAGCAGAGGAGCCCTGCATACTGTGAAGACACTGGGAGATTACACACCTGCTCAGGGTAAGCTGGCTTTGTGTGACCTCCATGTGCCAAGGCCCTGGGTCACCCACCCAGGAGATTGGTGACTAAAACACTCCGTCCTGTAGAGAAAAAGAGCAGCTCTTCTTATTCTGATTTCTTCATTCACTAAACAGTCAAAGAGCACTTACTATGTGCCTGGAACAATGCTGGGTGCCTTCAGGAGGTTTACAGTGCAGTGGGCGACAGATGTGGAAACCAGTGTAATAGAGCTTTCCAACAGTGGAAAGAGGGCCAGGGGCCTGGGCTCACCGCCCGTAGTAGGGGAGGGCAGTGGGGCTGGGTTGGAATGCAGGGTCCAGCGGCCAAGGGTTCAGCCACAGGCAGCAGAGGGTGGACCACGGAGGGCCCTGGTAGCCACACTAGGGAGTTTAACAATTTTTCATAGGCGACAACAGGAAATGACTAAAGTGTTTTTTATCACTCTGTGGCCATATGGAGAAGTACAGGACATTTCAGAGAGCAGCTGGAGAACAGTCTTAACAACAGTCCAGGTTAGAGACAAGGGACTGAACTTAAGGCACAGGCACTGGGAGTGGAGAGAGAAGGGGCTGAATTCTAGAAATGAGAGGTGAGAGAGGGAAATCTAGAATGGCCCCAGGCTTAAGCCAGGAGTGATATTTGATGTGCTTGCGTAGTGGAGCCCCAGGACCTGGAACTATAACTGACACACAGTAGACACATGTACTGAGTGACACCTTGGAGATATTCAGTGGGTCCAGAGCTCAGAAGACATCCTCAGAGAGATAACTGAAGCCACAGAAGTGGAGAGAGTTGAGACAGCAAAGACTGCACTCCTGAGACCCCACACTTCAGACGACAGTGAAGGTGGCACAGGCTGAGAGGCACATGAGCCAGGCAAAGCGCGGCCTTGGGGTGATCACATGTCAGCAGAGAAGCCAAGATGAGAAAGTAAGATATCCCAGCGGGCAAACAAGAGAGTAGGGACAGTGCCAAAGCCATGGACAGTTAGGCTCATGCTTCTGGAGCTGAGTGCTGACCTCCCAAGGCCTCTCACAGGTAGGCAACTTGAACTTCTAAATGTTCCTTCTCTAATGATCACAAAGCAGAGAGAGGAGACATGTCTTCACTGACTGTTTCTGGGTCTGCCCACGGACGACATGAAATTCATTCTGAACTCCATATGGAATGTCCATATGATCTCAGCTTGCCATTCCACCTCTGAAAAACACTTCTTGCCTCATCTGTAAGTCACAGGGTTGTTATTTATTCAGAAATGTCAAAGCACAGGAGTGTGACCTTGGGCAGGTCCCACACACGACCGCCCCAGTTCCTTACTGGCAAAATGAGGTCTGGGTTAAAAAAAATTCTCTCTCCTTAAAGTGACATTAGTTTAGAATAGAATCCCCTGCCTGGTAAGAATGACCATTACTTTCACAGTAGAGTCCAGCTTGGTGGGAAAAAAAAAGAAGAACCACCGTAACTGGACATTTCCTATGTGCTGGGCACACGCTGCCATTCAGCTCTCAACACCGTGTGAGGTGGGCACGGCTCCCTCTCCTGGTCACAAAGCCAGACGCTCTGTACCCGCCACCACAGAAGCCCGGCCCTCTCCAACATAAGGTGCAAAACTTTGTATAACCTTTTGAGATCCCCAAAAGACTCAAAAGCTCTCCTATAAATCTTTTCAAGAAAAACTTTTAAATTCTCAAACTGCATGTCCTAGAAATAGTTCTCAATCATGAGGATAAGTGAGTTCTCTACAGTGAAGCTATGATGATGCTATGTCAGTAAGATGCTCCACTACAAAGAATGTACATTTTCCAACATAAGATGCAACTAGGCTCAGATTCAAGTCTGAATTTATCCAAGATACTTTCAATTCTTAATTTAGCTACGATTTTAACCTAGAAAGCAAAACCTAAAAATAACTTTTTGTATATGCCACTCACTGTCATGAAACATTACCTACCTTTTTGGGAAAATTTAGAAAATATTGCAGCTGTTATTTCAGACCACGCCAGAGAGAAGATGCTCTTAACTTTAACCTGTCAACCAAGCAAGGAAAGGGTTAGGTAAGTGAGAGTAAACATTTAGCAGAGGTGCTAGAAGGCCAACATTAAAAAAACAAGCGCCTCTGAGTTCCAATCAGACCTTTCCACGTGCACCCTCATCAGGTTCAGACCTCAAGCTGTGTTAAATATAACGACGACCAGCAGGATTCCAGGGCAGCACCAGTGCTCCTCAAAAGAGACACACACCCTCTGTTTACAAACTAGAGATAGAAACCTTTATTTCACAACCTTGTCATAATTCGCCTTCTAATGAGACATGTGCTGGGGACATAGTTTAAAATACTGGGAAAACCAGATCCTGAGTGTCTTCCAGGCAGGAGCAAAGATGTGGTCACTCCAGGGCCGATGCATTCCTGGGGCTTCAGGCAGCATGGACCAGATGCACCAGGATTGTCCAACCCCAGTTTTACTTAGAGCCACCTCCTTTTTTGGGGCTGTCAGTCCTCATTTCATGCCAAATTTTCACTAGAGGCTCCCTGTTCTTCCAAATGAGTTCATGACCGTAAGTAATATACCATCTGGGGAGAAGAAAAACAAACCAGGTCCAACATTCAAACAGTATGACATACAAATGGCAAGTACCATGATATCAAGTTGACCTTTTAAAAACTGAATGCCACTGTCATTTACTATTCAGCATATTAAAATAGCTGATTAATGTATTTAACATAGATCCATGACTTACCTTTAATATATAGAATACATAAAAGATGGAAATAGGTTGGGACCATGTGCGACTGCTCCAAAAGTGTAAGTACTTCACACACACTACTTTTAATTCACCACAACCCTGCAAGCTGAGTATCACTTTCCCCATTTACAAACATAAGAAAACCAAGCCTAAAAGAAAGTCGTTTGCCCAAGGCACTAAAAGCTTCTAAGTGGTCAATCAAGGATTCACTCACAGATCAGACTGATTCTAAGTCTGGACTCTTCTTATTATGTCAAGTGTAAGAAATGTCAGAATTAGTATTTACTAATAATGATGGCTATACTAATTTAAATGCCTCTCATCACCTTCTGCGTGGTTACACAAAAGGATCCAAATTCTGCCCACCTTTTAAAATACAGCTCCAATCCCCAACCTCCTGTTGAACAATGCCTAAAAGCAGACTGAAGCAATGAGCTGAGGAAGCTCAAACACTGAGAGGTTCGGCAACTTAACTTGCTCAGGCTGCACAACTAGCAATCACCAGAACTGAGACTAGAACCCAAATCTGACTCTGTAACATGTGCTCTAACCACGGGGCTATAGTTCAGCCTCTAGGGAGCATGTGGTAAAGCTGAGGAACACACAGGGAGTGATGATCCAGAAGCCCACAGGCCCAGGGTCTGCACGACCAGGCGCTCTACCCAAGGGCAGCACAGGCTGCAAAGGGAACTCAAAGGCACCTGCCTCCCCTCGCGCCGGCTGTGGAAAGGCGCACGAGAAGGGGAGAACTTCTGGGGGAGAGGGACTTGGAATGGCTATTATTAAAAGTTTTTGTTATTGAAACTTTTATTTTTGCCCTGGTTTCCCCAAACAGATTTCATGTTCCCTGAGGCAGAAACCAGATTTTGTTGATCTTTCCATCTCAGACATCTGATTGAAAAAATGCTCTATTCAACATAACTGATGGCAGAATAGCAGTTTAATGTTTTAACTTTTTAAAAAATGTTTACAGCATGTATTTTTTTATTACTAAGGACTTGAATTGTACCTGAATCTTAATACTCATTAAATATAGTTAAAATTTAATTATGAAAATAGTCACCATTAAAATTTTGAAAAATAATCAGTAAATTTACAGAAAGAAAAAAGGCATTTTAAAAACATGCAAATTAATTAACAGGCATGTAACAAAATTCTTTTGGGCTAAGAGTGAAGTTCTCTGGTGAACTTAAAATAAGACAAAATGGATCACCCTAAGATTCAAATGCAATCATAAAACTCTTACAAGAAACAAAACACCTGTCAGGAACTCTCCATTAGTAAAGTGTCTTCTCAAATCTTTTTAACCCACTTGACTCAAGCAAAGAGTCAAATACTTTAATCTTATAGCTATCTTGTCTTGATTAAACTTTTAAGTTCAAATGTAATTGATCATTTGGTTAAATTAAAATTAGGAAAATATTTCAAAAGGACTAATTTTTGAGGTATCTTTTTTCTGTTTGTTTTTGGTAGCAGCCTCACGGTCTGGTGCTCAGTATGAAACTCCAGCTCTGCAATGACTCGCTGTGCGACCTTGGACAATTTCTTTCTTTAAGCAGTTTCCTTTCTGTAAGCTGGAATATCTCACAGGATTTTAAGAGTATTAAGTTAGTCCTTCGCTTAGGCACACAGCTAATACTCAATATACATTAGCTATAATTACTGCAGCAGTACAAGGTGCAGACCATAAAATGTGGTCAGGGACATAAAGTCAAAGAGATTTACAGGTGGTTACTAACAGAATCTTTCCCATTTTGTAAAGATTTCTCCACCTAGATTAAAGATGTTAGAAAAGATGAATTCTGAATATGACCGAGATCTAGTAAATGAAAGGAGTTGAAATTAGAAACAGTAAAGAGAAAGGATTCCTTTGCCTTTCAGATCCTGGACTTTAAAATGCATTTGATCCAGTTTTCAGAACAGAAAAAGGTCATCTAATTATAGTTGAGAAGAATAAAAAATTGCTGGGGAAAAGATCCTTTAAGTATACATGCAAGGAGCCAGGTAAATTTAGAGTTCATAAAACAGAACGCCTTTTCATCAGTCTTTATGTTTCTCATACTGTAATATCAGGTCAGTTTCTACTATTTATAATGTGCTGCTGTGAAAGCTCAAACTCACACATGGTATTCTTTAATCATCACTGAAAATTATAAATGGCATAATGGCATTTAGTTCCACCGCCTACTGAGCAAAACTGCTCCACTTAGAATAGATTTTTCTACTTTATTAAAAAACTAAGCTTTCCCATTGTCGTGAAATAAAGTAAAAACCAAATGAGAGCAAAAGACAACATTTATGCAAGAAGAGAGGCCATGAGGGATCCAGCATATCAGACAGATGACAGCTCTGCTGAAGGGCCTCTCACGGTCGAATGGACTCCAGGAGTCCTGAGGAAGTTCTATGACAGCATCGCTACAGCACTACTATGTTTTAGGCAAGAGTCCATTGCCTGAAGCACAAGTGGGAGATCTTGTAACCACAATGTAACTGTAATCACTATGGTGTGACGGGGGAGGGAAGGGCTTTGGATCTGGGTTTAAATCTCTGCTCTGCTACTTAGCTGTTTGACCTGGGGAAGATCACTTCTGAGCCTCAGCTTCCTTCAGTAAAACAGAGGTAATAATAATATAACACAAGGTAACTAGCTCAGTGCCTGCAACACAACAGATGCTCATTAAGTAGTCAACATGAGTTTGTGACACCTGGTCTCTACTCCAGTCACACAGTGGACACCTGCACACTCACCACAAACAGGGGACCAGTTCCATCCACTCAGGCGGTCTGTCCAGCACTGGTGAGGTCAGTGGTAGCAGGGTAGGGGAGCAGGGTGGGGACTGGGCAAGAGAGAGGTGGCTTGAGTGGGGAAAGGAATACAGCACAGACTAGGGGGCTCGGAAACAGTCTCCAAGAAGGACTAGGAATTGTGACAGGTGATGAGTTGGGGAGACTTGAGGTTAAGGGTAGGGTAAAGGCACAGATGGTGTCTCTACAAATGACAGAGGCAGGGGCAGGGCCAATAGTCTAACACTCCCTTCTCATATAGTGAAGCTGCTCAAGACCAAAGCGAACCATGTTGCGATTTCCTTGCCCTCCCAATCACACCTGCCCTGCTTCCATAACAGAACTGCCTTATTCTGCCTTCCTTAGGGGTGGGGGGAGGGAGATGCCCTGAGCAAGTAGTATAATAGTAAATCATACTCAAACTTACATTCCAAAGAGAGCTCCCCCAAGATGTGCTGCATGATCAAAAAATTTCCATCCCAGGATCATTCCTGCTGTATCCATGGCAATAATGGCTTTTAGGGCCTGAAAGCCAGCAAAAGAGAACAGAACTGATACAACTTTGATTTCTCCAGCATTGACATCTCTAATTTAAGGGCAAGAATTCAGTCAATGTAAAAATATAACCACTGTCCCCAGCACTTCACTTCATAAAAATACTCACATTCCCTGCTGTGAAGGTAAACATTGGAAGGAAGATAATGGCAAGCCTCCCTTCTGGGATCTTAGTGCAGACAGCTGCAAGGACGGTCATGATTGCGCCCGACTGCAAATTAACACATTGGGGAAAAAGTGAAACTCTCATTGTGCAACTGCTTAGTGACTACGCCTAGAGTAGAAATACTTTTTCCAGAAAACTTAGAAGCCACACATTTCTAGGTGAGCACAAAGTTAAAAAGCTTTCCGTTACTAATGTACAAAATATCAGGGGAAGGGACTCCAAGTCCATGATACAGTAACCACCTGGCAAGGACTGAACTACAGGCAATAAGATGTAACAACCAGCATGTCAGCACTTAATGAATTTCAGGGACAGTGTTATGCGTGTCACATGCATCATTTCATTTAATGACTAAAAAAAGGACCTCTCAAACTTCAACAAAACTTCCCTAACCAGACCGTGAGCATGAATTTCCCCCAAGAAACCCAGATGTATGGAATTTCTCCCAAATTTAATGCTTTATCATAAATCATGTGAAATTTGTAACCTACTTCATAGTAACACTAAACATTTTCCTTAAACATTCGACAAACGTTCTGCTCCAGGAGAGCATGCCCAATGTATCCCATGGCTCTGCATGACCTCCCCTCACAGCATCCTCCCAGAGACACACATGCATCAACCTGCTTGAGAAGCACTTTGCCCCACAATCTTGTATTTGAGAATAGAAATTGAAACTTTAAAAAACCTTATGACCAGGGGACTTCCCTGGTGGCTCAGTGGTGAAGAATCTGCCTGCCAATGCAGGGGACATGGGTTCGAGCCCCCATCTGGGAAGATCCCACATGCCATGGAGCAATTAAGCCTGCAAGCCACAACTACCGAGCCCACATGCTGCAACTACTGAAGCCCACGTGCATAGAGCCCATGCTCCACAAGAGAAGCCACCGCACTGAGAAGCCCACACATCGCAACAAAGAGTAGCCCCTGCTCACAACTAAAAAAAAAGCCCCCGCACAGCAACAAAGACCCAATGCAGCCATAAAAAAAAAAAACAAAAAACCTTATGACCAGTAAGTCAACCATTTCTTGTTATAATTGAAATCATAATTGCTGTATAGTTTTATCATCTATTGTGTTTTTCCAGATTGCTACAGAATCTTCATAATTTAAATTGATAATGGCTATGAAATGTCTCCTGGATAAACTATGATAATTTAACTACACTTTCTTAATATTACACACGTTCCCAATTCCTTTAAATGGTACAATACTTTGAGAAATTGGGTCCTAATCCCTCATTTACATTAAATCTCACAATAATCATTCATTCAAATACTTGAGTCCTACCAGGCACCACGCTAGATGTTGGGGATACGGAGGGGAACCAAATCGACAGTCCCTGCCTTAATGGAGCTTACAGCGTGACATGAAAGACATAAATAAATAAAAACAACAAAATATGATCAGCTATGATGGGGAAGTACAGCAACTGCCACACTGTTTTCCAAAGTGGTTTTAGTGTTTTACTTTCTTACCAGCAGTATGTGAGATTTCCAGTTTCACCACATCCTCACCAACACTTGGTATGGCCAGTCTTTTAAATTTGTAATAGGTTTATAGTGATATCTTAGTGAGGTTTTTATTTTCATTTTCCTAATGACTAATGATATTCATCTTTTCATGTGCTTATTTGCTATCCATACATATTCTCTGAAGTGTCTGTTCAAACCTTTTGCCTATTCTTTTTGAATTTTTATATAGTTTGGACACAAGTCCTTTATCAGATTTCTGACACGCAAATGTTTTCTTTTAGCATGTATCTTGTGTTTTAACAGTGTCTTCTGAAGAGTGTAAGTTTTTAACTTATATGAAGTCTGATTTGTTTATTTTCTTATGGATCCTGCTTTTGGTCTCTCAACTATGAAATCTTTGCCTAATATAAGGTCACAAAGAGTTTTTTCCTGTCTTCTTCTTAAGTTTTTCATTTAGGTCTGTAATTCACTTTGAAAAAAACTCCAAAATACTCCTGAAGTAGATTCACCAATTTTTAACATTCTGCCACATTTATCATTTTCTCTTTATATGCAAACTTTTTTCCCTGAACCATTTGAGAGTAGGCTGCATATATCATACCCTTTCACCCCTAAATACTTCAGAGTACATTTCCTAAGAACGTGAATATCCTTATATATCCTACAATACAGTTCTCAATTTCAAGAAATTTTATATTGATATAACATTATACTTTCATTTAATCTATAGAACATATTCCAGTTTTATCAGCTGTTCCACTAATGCCCTTGTAGCTGTTTTTCCCTATGTACTGCATTTAGTTGTTGTGTCTCTTTGGTCTCCTAAAAGCTGGACCATTTCCACAGCCATTTTTAAAAAGGGTGTCCATTTTCATTAATAGCCTCTGGCTAAAAAAGGTGAAAACAAAGAATCTCTGCATGGGGTAGGCCAAACACTTGCCTAAAAAGCAAGTTGTGGGAATTCCCTGGTAGCCCAGTGGTTTGGACTCAAAGCTTCCGCTGCCAGGCACCCGGGTTCAATCCCTGGTTGGGGAACTAAGATCCCACAAGCCATGCAGTGCGACCAAAAATTAAAATGTCATTTAAAAATAAAATAAAAAGCAAGCTGCAATTTATTCAGACATATAAATGTTTAAATTTGCATATATGTCACTTTGAGAAAATTTTAGGATAATGGAACTGCCTATCTTTAAAATAATGCATAAGTACAGTAAGTTATAGTCACAAAGAAATTTGCTTTTACATAGAAATGCAAAGCTAATGAGAATTTTCTTTAATATTTAAATTTCTGTAATGAGCACTTTAGATGGAGAATATAATCATCTATGGAGAGGCAATTTAGAGGGTACAGGATTGTAATGCTCTTCTTTCAGTTCAGCTAATCAAACTATATGTTTCATTTTAAGCAAAAAAGTGTAATTTTATTGGATTCTATCTCTCTCAGAAAATAAGGTCTCAACTTGATTTCTTCTGGGTTTTGTTGAGTTGACTTTTTTAGGTTTTATTTAAAAATCTAGGATACTCAAGTTGCACATCTGCTGTAACGCCTGAAAGGTGAGGGTTACTCTTTACTCTTTCAAATTCTCAGCAACACTGACATTCACTCTGCTTAATACAGTATATGCTGGTAGATTATGGGGGCAGATGTTTAAGTTTTAGCCAGTATCAATCTTTGAGAACAAATATAAATCTGGACAGTATAACATGTTGCACCCTAGAGGAACCAAGACCCAGCACGTTTTGTGGGGAATCTCATCTTCTGAGGTAGTTCTGATATCCTTTCTTGAAAGTTGCTGTGACAGGTTAATGACGTGGAGTGGGGAACCAGGAAAAAGTGAACAAATTATGGAGGCTGTGTGTGCACGTGTGTGTGTCTTCACAAGGCAGCGACTGTCCTGTGAAGGAAAGGAAGGATTTCTGAAGAACTCCATGTGTTACTGCTGCATACTTCCATAGAAGCCAGTTTGGTCAATTTACAATAGCAGACAGTTGACCTTAAATAGAGAATATAGAATTCTGACTCCTAACCCCCACTGGTCAGTATATAACAGTATATAATAGCAGACAGTTGATCTTTTTTTTTAAATATTTATTTATCTATTTTATTTTTGGCTGCAGCGGGTCTTTGTTGCGGCGGGCAGGATCAGTAGCCCCGCGGCATGTGGGATCTTAGTTCCCTGACCAGGGATAGAACCCACATCCCCTGCATTGGTAGACGGATTCTTAACCACTGAACCACCAGGGAAGTCCCCAGACAGTTGATCTTAAATAGAGAACACAGAATTCTGACTCCTAACCCCCAGTGCAAAATTAATAGGTATCTCCAACACCCAGCCTATCCAGTTTAATATGCAGTTGACTTAGTTTCCTTGTTCTTCCACGTTTTTAGCCTAAGCCCTGGGTTGTCTTTGTCTACTTGCCTGAACTCATGTCTTAGGTTCCCCTTCAGAGGCATGTTCATGCTGTTCTTCCAACTTGTAGTTACCCCAACCAATTCTTAGGAATGCAACATGAGCTGGTTTCCCTGTTTAGGCTGATTGGCAACTATATATTAAACAGCTGTGGACTTCGGGTATGTCTGGGACTCATAAGTCTTTAAAGTTTTAGTAATTCCTAAAATGTAAGATAACTGTTTGTTCTGCAGCAACCCTTCACATAGAAGGCACTAAACCGTTGGTGATTAAAAGAGGTAGATGCTATTTTCCAGAAAACTGCCCCCACCCCTTTTTTTAAAGATTTATTTATTTGGCCGTGCCAGGTCTTAGTTGCAGCACACGGGATCTTCAGTTGTGGCATATGGGATCTAGTTCCCTGACCAGAGATTGAACCTGGGACCCCTGCATTGGGAGTGTGGAGTCTTAGCCACTGGACCACCAGGGAAACCCCCAGAAGTAGCCTTTTTAATATGAAAAAGTAGGGACCTTTTAATTATAGGGGCAATCAATTACAGTCAATTATAGGAGCACCTTTTAGAAATTTTTCTCTTAAAGTGCTTTTTTCACATCCTATTTTGAAATAATTTAAATCTTACAGAAAAGTTTGCAGGAATAGTACAAAGGACTCCCAAGTTTTTAAATATAAAAAATAAAAGCAAGTTGGGGTACTGAAGTATAACTGACATACAAAAAAAACTGTACATGTTTAAAGTTTATAATTAAGTTTTGACACATAAATACCTATGAAACCAGGGCCACACTCAAGATAATGAGTATGGCCAAAAGTTTATCATCCCCAAAAGTTCCCTGGTGCTCCTCTGAAGTGCATCCCTCCTGCTCCTCCCCCATTCCTAAGGAACAACTTTTCTTCTGTCAAGATACATTCACTTTTACTTATTTTTAGAGTTTTATATTAATGGAATCATACAGCATATACTCCTTTTTGTTGTTGTCTGGCTTCCGTTACTCTGTATAGTTATTTTGAAATTCATCCATATGGTTGTGTGTATCAATAATTTATTCCCTGAGGACTTCCCTGGTGGCACAGTGGCTAAGAATCCTCCTGCCAATGCAGGGGACACGGGTTTGATCCCTGGTCTGGGAAGATTCCACAAGCCACGGAGCAACTAAGTCCATGCGCCATAACTACTGAGCCTGCGCTCTACAGCCAGAGAGCCACAACTATTGAGCCCACGTGCCACAACTACTGAAGCCCACATGCCACAACTACTGAGCCCACATGCTACAACTACTGAAGCCTAGAGCCCCTACTCCACAACAAAAGAAGCCACTGCACTGAGAAGCCCATGCACCACAACGAGGAGCAGCCCCTGTTCACCACAACTAGAGCAAGCTCACAGGCAGCAACGAAGACCCAGTGCAGCCAAAAATAAAACTAATAACAATTTATTCCCTTACGTGGGTGAATAATATTCTTTTGTATGGTTATACCATAATATGTATATTCATTCACCTGATGGACATTTAAGTTTTTTCTAGTTTCAGCTGTTACAAAAAAAGCTGTGAACATTTGTGTTACAACCCTTTGTGTTCTTTCATTTCTCTCGGTAAACACCTAGGAGTGAAATGACCAATCATATGGTAAGCAGATGATTACTTCCATCTAAAGTACTCATTACAGAAATTTAAATATTAAAGAAAATTCTCATTAGCTGTGCATTTCTATGTAAAGTCAGTTTCTTTGTGGCTATAACTTATTGTACTTATTATTTTAAAGATAGGAGGCAATTCCAACATCCTTCTAAAATATTCTCAAAGTGGCCTTTACCTACACAAATTTAAACATACTTATGTCTGAATAAATTGCAACTTGTTTTTCAGACAAATGTTTGGCCTACCCCATGCAAAGATTCTTTATTTTTACCTTTTCTAATAGGAGGCTTTTAAGAATATAATAAAAATGGACTCTTCCTCCTCAAAAAAATTTCACATTCATACATATTTTAGATATAATTTCAGGGAGTCATGAAACCAAACCCATGGAGACCCTAGAGATCTGCTTCCTTGGTTAGAGGTGAAGATCTTTTATTCTCCACTAATAATCAGTTTATGTACACTGGTTATGAACTTGTAATCAACATGCACATATATTTTTATTTCATAAGTAAACAATTTTCATAAGTACTTTTCTTTATCGATATAAAATTTTTATGTATCTATCATATAAATGTTTTTCACGTATGATTTTTTTTTTCCTTTACACTATGAATTTTAAATAAATTTGCTCTAAGAGTCCTTCTGCTTCCACAAGCTACATACAGCTAAAAGCCCTGGGCATTATACGTAAAACAAATATAAGATGACTCTAAAAGGCTGAGAAAGGAAAGCAGTCCAGCTAGGAACCTTAGGATTCAAGGAATGACACAGTGGTGAGTTCCCGGGGTTTTCTTTTGGCCTCATGCTGCTCAGACTCGGCTCTGGAGAAGCTCGCAACCTGGAAACACCAATGAACTCAGACAAAATAGGCCTGTACCCAAAAATGCTCTGTCTAGCCAAAGGACCAAGGAAGCGTAGCCTAGCAAGATAGAAGACTTTTAGACAATAACCACTCTACTCCAGCCAAACCCCACAGAAACAACTGTGGCCCGATCCCCATCAGCAAAAGGTGAGTGGAGAGCCTGGACTTTCACCATCACAGACTGTAATGAGGTGTCCCACCATCCCTGACAGGGTGGTGTCAGTGGAGGTCACAAAAGCAGCAGTTAACAAGGCACTCCAGCTCCTCCTAGCCAGGGTGGTGTTAGCAGAGGTCTACTGGGGAGCCCAAACTCCCTGCCCTGCAACAAGAGCTCTTTCCCCCCAGTGTCAATGAGTGGGGAACCTGGACTGCCACCCTCACCCAGCAGCAGCGATCAGAAGAGCACTGTCAGAGGTGACCTGCTAAACAGCAGATTTGATTAAAGTCTCATAACATAATATCCAAAATACCCAGGTTTCATTTAAAAATCACTCATCAGGGAATTCCTTGGCGGTTCAGTAGTTAGCACTCGGTGCTTTCAATGCCGTGGCCCAGGTTCGATCTCTGGTAGGGGGAACTAAGATCCCACAAGCTGTGCAGCACGGCCAAAAAAATAAATTAAAAAAAATAAATAAAAATCATTCATCATACCAAGAACCAGAAAAATCTCAACTTGAATGAGAAAAGACAATTAATAGACACCAACAGCAAGATGACACAGATGTTAGAATTATCTAACAAGCATTTTAAAGAAGACATCATAAAAGTAGTTCAACGAGCAATTACAAACATGCTTGAAACAAGAAGAAAACAGCACAGAAACAGAACGGCTCAAAGAAATAGAAGATATCAGGAACAATGTAGGATTTCCTAGGTGGCGCAGTGGTAAAGAATCCGCCTGCCAATGCAGGGGACACGGGTTCGAGCCCACTACTGGGAAGATTCCACATGCCACAGAGCAACTAAGCCCGTGCACCACAACTACTGAGCCTGTGCTCTAGAGCCCGTGAGCCACAACTATTGAGCCCGTGTGCCGCAACTACTGAAGCCCACGTGCCTGGGGCCATGCTCCACAACAAGAGAAGCCACTACAATGAGGAGCCTGTGCACCACAATGAAGAGTAGACCCTGCTCACAGCAACTAGAGAAAGCCCGTGTGCAGCAATGAAGACCCAACGCAGCCAATAAAAAAAAAAAAGAACAATGTAAACTTTAGAATGAAAAATACAACCTAAATAAAAACACTGAATGGCTCAAACAGAATGGAAAGGACAGAAAATAATCAGTTACCCTAGAAAGAATAGTGATTACCCAATCTGAACAACAGAGAAAAAAAAGACTTAAAAAAAAGTTAATGGAGTTTCAGGGACCCATGAAATAATAACAAACTAACATCATGCCATGAAAGTCCCAGAATGAGAGAAGAAAAAGGGTGAGGCTGAAAATTTCTTCAGATGAAGAAATGGTTGAATATTTCCCTAAGATATAAACCTATAGATTCAAGAAACCAACTGAACCACAAACAAGATAAACAGATATCCATGACAAGACACACAAACTTCTGAAACTAAAGACAAAGGAAAAAGTCTTTTAAATATACGCAGTTTATTGTATGTCAAAAAAAATAAAAATAAAAAATAAAGACAAAAAGTCCAGCAAGTGGTAAGAGAAATGACACCTTACCTATAGGGGGAAAGCTATTTGAACAACAAAGAATTTACTCTTCAGAGACTATGGAGGCCAAAAAAAAGTGGCACAACATTTCTCAACTAATGAAAGAACTGTCGGCCTGGAATTTTACATCCAATGAAAATACTCTTCAGAAATGAAGGGAAGAAAAAAAAAAATGAAAGTGAAATCAAAACATTCTCAGAAGAAAAACTTGAGAATCTGTCACCAGCAGACCTAACTGGCTAGTGGCTAAAGGAACAGCTAAGAGAAGTTTTCTAAACAATGAGATGACAGAAGGAGGAAATCTCCAAACATCAGAAAGAATGAACAACAGAAAAAGTAAAAATTATGTGTAAATACAATAGACCATCCTTCTCTCCTGGAATTTTCTAACTTTTGTTTAATGGTTGAAACAAAAATTGTAACTGTGATATTCTAAATGTATGTAGAGGAAATATTTTAAGACAATTATAATTTGGGGGACAAAAAGGGAGTTAAGGCTCACTTCACTCAAACTGGTAAAATGATACCACCAGTAGACTGTGGTAAGTGATATATATAGATTATAGTACCCAGAGCAGCCACTAAAAAGTTATACAAAGAGATATACTCCAGAACACTATAGATAAGTCAAAATGGAATTCCAAATGAATATGTACTAGTGATCATTTTATTTCACTTGCAACCTTGTAAGAAAGACTGAAGATACTTTCCTAAGTAAGCACAAGAATTCAATTTATGTATAGGTTAGACCAGTGATAACTTAAATCAATAAAGTTACACAGCAAGCAGGTTATAATGTTGGTGAGCAAATTCAGCCTATGATAAACTATTTACAAACATAACCATACAAAATCTATGGGATGTAGCAAAAGCAGTTCTTAAAGGGAAGTTTATAGCAATACAGGCATTCTTCAAGAAACAAGAAAAATCTCAAAGAATCTCAAATCTAACCCACCACCTAAAAGAATTAGAAAAAGAACAAACAAATCCAAAGCAGGCAGAAAGAAGGAGACATTAAAGATCAGAGAGGAAATAAATAGAGATTAAAAAAGAAAAAACCAACAGAAAAAAACCAATAAAACCAAGAGCTGGTTCTCTGAAAGGGTAAACAATTGACAAACCTCTGGCCAGGCTCACCAAAAAGAAAGAAGACCCAAATGAACAAAATAATAAATGAAAGAGGAGAAATTACAACTGATACCACAGAAATACAAAAATACCATGAGAATACTATGAACAGTTATATACCAACAAACTTGATAATCTAGAAGAAATGGACAACTTTCTAGAAACCTACAGCCAACCAAAACTGAATCAAGAAGAAATAGGGACTTTCTAGGTGGCACAGTGGTTAAGAATCTGTCTGCCAATGCAGGGGACACGGGTTCAAGCCCTGCCTCAGGGAGATACCACATGCCGCGGAGTGTGTGCCACAACAACTGAGCCTGTGCTATAAAGCCCGCAAGCCACAACTATTGAGCCCACGTGCCACAACTACTGAAGCCCACGTGCCTAAAGCCCGTGCTCCACAAGAGAAGCCACCGCAATGAGAAGCCCGTGCACCACAACAAAGAGTAGCCCCTGCTTGCCACAACTAGAGAAAGCCCACACGCAGCAACGAAAACCCAACTCAGCCAATTAATTAATTAATTAACTTTTTAAAAATGGCTTAAAGACTTAAACATAAGACATGATACCTTAGAACTCCTAGAGGAGATCATAGGCAAAACATTCTCTAACATAAATCCTACCAATGCTTTCTTAGGTCAGGCTTCCAAGGCAATAGAAACAAAAACAAAAATAAACAAATGGGACCTAATCAAACTTACAAGTTTCTGCACAGCAAAGGAAACCATAAACAAAATGAAAAGACAACCTACAGAATGGGAGAAAATATTTGCAAATGATGCAACCAACAAGGGCTTAATTTCCAAAATATACAAACAGTTCATACAATTCAATAGTAAAAAAACAAACAACCCAATCGAAAAATAGGCAGAAGACCTAAAAAGATATTTCTCCAAAGGAGAAATACAGATGACCAACAGACACAAGAAAAGATGCTCAACATCGCCAATTATTAGAGAAATGCAAATCAAAACTACAATGAGGTCAGAATGTCCATCACTGAAAAGTCTACAAATAACAAATGCTGGAGAGGATGTGGAGAAAAGGGAATTCTCTTACACTGTTGGCAGGAATGTAGATTGGTGCAGTCACTATGGAAAACAGTATGGAGATTCCCCAAAAAACTAAAAATAGAGTTGTCTTATGATCCAACAATTCCACTCCTGGGCATATATCAGGACAAAACTATATTTTGAAAAGATATATGCACCACTACGTTCATAACAGCACTATTCACAATAGCTAAGATATGGAAACAACCTAAATGTCCATCAACAGAGAAATGGATAAAGATGAGGTGGTGTGTATACATGTACACACATACACATACAGAGGAATATTACTCAGCCATCAAAAAGAATGAAATAATGACATCTGCAGCAATATGGATGGACCTAGAGCTTATCATACTAAGTGAAGTAAGTCAGAAAGAGAAAGACAATGCCATATGATATCACTTATACGTGGAATCTAAAATATGATACAAATCAACATACCTATGAAACAAAAACAGACTCACAGATACAGAGAACAGACTTGTGGTTGCGGGGCGGGGGGTGGTGTTGGTTAGGGGAGGTAAGGGATGGGAGTTTTGGATTAGCAGAGGCAAATTATTATATATAAGATAAACAAACAACAAGGTCATACTGTATAGCACAGGGAACTATATTCAATATTCTGTGACAAACCATAATGGAAAAGAATACAAAAAAGAACATATATGTGTATAACTGAGTCACTCTGCTGTACAGAAGAAATTAATACATTGTAAATCAACTAAACTTCAATAAAATTTTTAAAAATTTTAAAAAGCTATTTACAACTTGAAGTGAAAAAGTTCTAACATTTTCACATATGCTGTTTCCTACAATAAATATTTCATTAATCTTTGCCATCACAAGACTAAGGGCTACATTTCACAGCAAATAAACTTTTGAAAAGCAGAAAATTAGAAAAGCTTCCTGCCAATAACTAGTACAAAATTCAATTTTTAAATGAGATTCAGAATATACACAGCTCTAACTAAACAAACCCCTACCGAAATCTAGTCAGTATTCTTGCTCCCTTGTGCCAATGCTGACTGACAAATATTCTTTAACAATCTTCTTTCATCAAAGGCAACAAGACCAATACTTTATATTTTCTATCACAATTTTGTCAATAGTATTTTTTCTCCAGACTTCTCATTAAAAATACCATATACCTGGTGATTTAGTTTTCTTTCATTTTAATCAAGAATGAATGAAAGTATCTGGGAATAATAATTTTATCCTACCATGGCTCTACAGGATTTTGATGACTAAATAGAAACCACCACTTCCACCTTTCTTACTATATGCCCCTTACTATACTAAGTACTCTAAACACACTTGCAGGGACTTTCTAGGTGGCGCAGTAGTTAAGAATCCGCCTGCCAATGCAGGGGACACGGGTTCGAGCCCTGCCCCAGGAAGATACCACATGCCACGGAGCAACTAAGCCAATGCGCCACAACTATTGAGCCTGCGCTCTAGAGCCTGTGAGCCACAACTACTGAGCCTGTATGCCGCAACTACTGAAGCCCGTGTGCCTAAAGCCTGTGCTCTGCAACAAAAGAAGTCACCACGATGAGGAGCCTGCACACCACAATGAACAGTAGACCCCGCCTGCCGCAACCAGAGAAAGCCCATGTGCAGCAACGAAGACCCAACGCAGCCAATAAATAAATGAATAAATAAATTTTAAAAATAAAAAAATAAACACACTTGCATTGCAAATCAGAAATAGGTATGTTATCCCCATTTTATATGGGGAAGCAGGTTCAGAGAGGTTAAGTAGTAAGTCCTAGAAATCATGAATAAGTGGCAGAGGTGGGATCCAAATTCAGTCTAATTCCAAATGCCACGCTGCCACACACTATTCATGCACTTCAGTTTAAAAGGGAGTAACATTAGTCTGAGGGCACATCAAAATGCCTTCCCAGATCCTCTGAACTAATGATAAAAGTCTTCCCAACCTTCAGAACCTCCAATGTCCTCTAGAGACTACTCAGCCTTTTCAGTGTGTATTAGATGTGTATGTTTTCTCCCCAACTAAACTAAACTTGAAGTCAGAGTCCACTTCTGATTCACCCTAGTGGTCTTCACTGCCTTCACAAAACAGGTGCTTAGCTGGCAAATGAGGTAGAGAATAGGATCTGAGATATTATTGGCACCAAATTTTATACAGAAAACAAACATTTCATGAAGAAAAAGAGGGGGGGCTTAAGAAAGCATAAAGGTCATAGGACAAGATACAGGCCTCATTAGGAAAATTAAGTAGACACAAATCTGAGGAACACACAAATTATGGTATGATTATTTTACATAGGGATTCTTTTCCAAAACTGAACCTTCTCAGAGTTTCTTTAACTGTGAAATTCCCTATTTGAATACATTTAAGTGCACTGCGTACATTTAAGTGTATTTAACTATGCACAAATTGAATGTGTAGTCTTTAAGGAAATATTATGTAAAAATTTCCATGTGCCTAGAAATCTGCCATTAAACTCAAAAGAAAACACAACTGTAATCTTTAAAAAACCATCTGGAACATAACTGAGAGCAGGGATTCTGATCATCTTGCTAACTGGCTATACCCCCAGGCTCTAGTAAGCACAGTGCCTAGCAGTCTAATCTGCATAGCATTCACAAGTTGACTAAAGAGGAGAAGACAGTACCAGATTCAAATCTCTAATTACTGAGAATTTTCCGATGCTAGATTAGGCTCTCTGGTTTATGGCTACTTTGACTATTTTGACTACTCCTCATGATATGTACTCGGTTGCCAGTTAAGTGTATATAAATGACCAATGGTTAAAAACTTTACAAATGTATAAATTCTAAATTAGATGTAGATGAGTTAATAGTATTGTTTTAATGTTAATTTCTTAACTTTGATAGTTATACTGTGGTTCTGAAGTTACTGGTAGGGTTAAGGGTATACATAGGAACTCATTGTACTAATTTGTAACTTTCTTGTAAGTCTAAAATTATTTCAAAATGAAGTGAAAAAATTTAATTAGAAATACTTACTGCACCAAGTGATGGTCCATATCTTCCTGTGGCAACTTTACACACATAACTAACAAAATTGGAAATAACACCTAAGAAATAAATCACATTTCAGTAATTTTAGTGAAGTACAAAAATGGCTTCCATTCTGACCTCCACTCCACAGAGACTAACACTGTTGGGGTCTACCCGGGTCACTACAAGGTGCAGGCATAAATAGTATGCTGCCTACCACTTCAGATCTGTTACAGGGAAAGCACAGTCTGACCCACTGCACCACTTCCGGAGTAACACAGGGTCACGCACTTTACCTCTTAGTTATCATCTTCCTCATCGACACTGTATGAAGAAAGACTAGTTCCCAAATTCACCAGCTGTCTGGGAATTCTCTGGACTGCACTCTAAACACTAAATCGGAATCTCTGGAGTGGGACCGAGGAGTCTATATTTTACCCAGCTTGCCAAATGAATGTGTTCCAGATCTAGACTAGATGATCCTTTACAGGTCCCTTTGGCACCACTGTCATCTGAATTGAGTGTGGCTAATTTTAAAAAACAACTTTCTATAGAGCAGGAATTAATGGCACTTGAAACAGACCCTTTGTACCTACAACAACATGAGTGCTTGGGAAAAGAAGTACACACTTATTAGGCCAAAGACATTGCTCAGCTGCTGTTTTGAAGGACTAGGTACACATGAGTATTTAATTAACACTGATTAAGTACTCACTCTGGGCCTTGTGGTAGATTTTATCCCTTCTACAACCCCATGTCATGAGAGTAAGTATTGTTATCCTCAGAGAGGTATAGTCTTTTCTGCAACATCACACAGTGGTAGCCAAAATAGGATCTGAACCTAGGTCTTCCATCTCCACGCTCAGTGTCTTTTCACTACACATAACTGCCAGCTACACTGTTTTTAAATGAAGGGATTTTAGGAATGAATTTTTACAGTTTATAAAACGTTTTAATTAAGTACATTTTACATCAGAAAGATAAGTAAAAAAAAAAATTTTGGAGTTAGGTAAAATTGCCAATTTACCAGCATCTAGGAACCTGGAATCTTGCACTATCATTTGCTAGCTAAAATAAGGAAATGATGCTACCTCCAGGATGACTAAAGTGGTTCCATGCTAATATATGCTTGCAACAAAGAACGAACTCATTCTTGACAATCTTATTGGATAGCTCTAATCAAAAGCTTTCTGGAAACTGAACACACTTGGAAATTGAGTGTAAGATTATTTAACAAATATCTAGATGATTGAGGCAGCCAGGAAGTCTGGGAACCACCAATCTATAAAATGGTAGGCCTGAGCTAAAGACACCAAGGCCTAGGGAGATAAAATGACATGCTTAAATACTACACCAGTTTGTATCCTTCTCTCTATACAATCTGAGGAACAAATATGTACTGAGCACTTACTGTATACAGAATATGGCTATAATCGTTCCCTTTGTCCCTTCTCCAGATAGGTGAGAGCACTTATACTCTGAAAGGGCCAAGATGAAAGCTTATTACCTGCAGATAAGTACACTGCCATGAACTGCTCTTGACCGAGAATGTTCACTATGCTGGAGGAGAAGCTCCACAAGACATACATATTTGCTGCCATGTGAAACAAGGAGAAATGACTGAATGTTGACAGCAACATTGGAGAACAAAGGACCTCTACAACAAAGAAAAACAGTTTTGTAATTGTGGAACACACAGACAGTAAAAATGATCCATTTTAGACTTTTTTCATTATTATTATTATGAAACAAACATATGAAACCAGAGCCAGTCAAAAGATTGGATAAGATAGTTCAAGACAGCATTTTTCAATGTGATAAAAAGCTATCTTAAATCTCTTTTCTAGTTAGTAAGCAACCAATAAAACTTCTAGGTCAATGAAAGCAACTTGTCCTACGGGAAAAGTTAGAAAAAAGAAATAGTAAATTATTTCAACTACAAAAATAAAATTTCAATTACTCTTCAAAGAGTAAATCTGCAGTGATCACGGACCTTAAGTCACTAAAAAATATTTAGGTTTCTACCATGTACAAGGTACATTTTAGGTGCCTGGTCACAGCTATAAGAGAAATGAGGTTCCTGTCCTCCAAGAGCTTACAGTCTGTCCTCCACATTTTGCTTATAATTACTGACAAAAAGTCATTTTTTTATAGCACTTCAATTACCATAAAGCATATTTCTTCCATACTGTCTCTACCTCAAAATAAAATCACACAAGTTAGACTTACTTGAGGCTGGATTGGATGTGAAATATCTCATCATTGTCCGCTGTAGGGAAGGTACTCTCCACAAACAAAATACAAAAACATTTGCAGCTATGATACCTGCAAAATAAACATTTATAACTTAGTGAAGTTAAAAATAAAAGCAAAGAAAGTCTGATCAAAAGTCCCTGGTGGTCCAGTGGTTGAGACTTCGCCCTCCAAAGCAGGGGGTGTGGGTTTGATCCCCGGTCGGGGAGCTGGGATCCTGCATGCCTCAGCCAAAAAACCAAAAAACATAAAACAGAGGCAGTAATGTAGCAAGTTCAATAAAGACTTTAAAAGTTGTTCACATCAAAAAGAAAAACAAAAATTTTAAAGAAAAAAAAAAAGTCCACCCAAATAAGAGTTTTCTACCACAATTATTTAACTGTATTATATACCTGGGGGGGGTGGGGGTAGATAAGTGAAGAGAAGTTAAGTGAAATCAACGTTCTTGAGTATCAAAACTGTCACAGGTTGGTAGTCAGTGAATTCCTGGAAAATTGCAAACGCTCTAGGAGCTAACTTTCTTCACTCAGATTCATATCTTACTTTTTCAGAATAGTTCACTCTTCTCGATAATCAGGTCAATAATTATTATTTGAAAATGGCCAAGTGAAAAACAGAAGTAATGTACAGAATTAGGTTCTTTGGCGAAGAGTAAAAAAGCTACATAATACTGCTTCTTTTTCCACAGGGAATGGTATGCTTCTTTAACTTCTGGGCAGCTTATGGAAACACCTATGGATCATCTATGTAGGGACTTCCCTGGCAGTCCAGTGGTTAAGATTCTGCACTTCCACTGCAGGGGGGCGCAGGTTCGATTCCTTGTCAGGGAAGTAGGATCCTGCATGCCGCTTGGCATAACCAAAAAATAAGTTTAAAAAAAAAAAAAGGTCATCTGTGTAGATGAAGATCCATATGTCTAAGAAAAATACTCATTAGGTAATAAGAATTCAGGAACAGTCTGGAAGAATTTTGCAACTGCTTTTGAAAATATGTTTACATGTGGGAGTTGGGTGACTTTCATTTTTCTGCAAGAACTGATGTTGCTAGAACTACTGCTAAATTAAGTTTATTTAATGATATATCTTACTAAATAGTTAATTCTAGGGAAGAAGTTGAGTTATTCTTTAAAAACTACAAACTTTAAAAAAATAAAAAATATATTTTAGGTACCACAACTCCTTACACACAGTAGGCACTCATCTACTTGCATTAAAGAAATTTAAACAGGTATTCATTCCTCCAGTCTCTTTAGGCAACAGGCAGCTAGCCCTTTCAACTTCTTCAATGATAATAAGGACTGATTCCAGCAACATTCTGGTAAAAGTATTTTAGAAGATATTCATTCAACAGTCCCAGCTACCTACTGGCATTCCTAGTCTCTCTAGTTTTTGCTCTTCTACTTGAATTAGAATCTATGAAAAATGGTAGTTTCCAA
This sequence comes from Hippopotamus amphibius kiboko, assembly GCF_030028045.1. Taxonomy (NCBI): domain Eukaryota; kingdom Metazoa; phylum Chordata; class Mammalia; order Artiodactyla; family Hippopotamidae; genus Hippopotamus; species Hippopotamus amphibius. Next base: position 159,069,343 of record NC_080191.1, read on the forward strand.
AGACATTTTTCCCATTTTAATATCTGAAATCAGGTTGCATCTTACAATCGGTAGTGTGTCCAATTAACTGGTAGTATCCTTCCTTTCTTCACAGCACACTGAATGGTGTTCTACTGCATTTAACTGAACTGATCCTATCAATTTTATCAGATGCTCTACTAGTGAGGACTGTGACTATGATTATGACAGCTATTTTACCATCTTTAGTAAATAACCAGAACTCTTTCCAAGATGGTGTGAGGGACAGTATTTAAAAAAAAAAAAAAATGAGGGAAAGGGATCACAAACAAGGCAAGTAAGAGCACTGTGTATACCTCCCAATGAGGAATCTGGAACCCTGGGCAGAGCCTCCTCAACTGGAGGAACAGACCTCAGGGGTTTATCATAAAAGGAAGTGAGCAGTGATTAGTATTGCCTGGGGTTCTTTAGTTTCTTTTGCAGAGTCAAACATCTTTACTAACCCAGAGAACTCTTAGATCTAGATTGTTGTACAGTGTTTGATATCTCAGGGTAAAAAAGACTTGAAAATAGTCTGGCCCAGATTTCCATGGTCATAAAGATAACCAGTTAGGGCTTTGCCATTTGCTCCAATTACGGTTCACTGCAAAGAAAGCAAGATGGGGCCCCTGACCCCACCCGCTGAAAAATGCCAACAACTACTCTGCATACTCTGCCAGTTTCACAGGCTACTTCGTGAAACCGGTGACGAACAGCACTCACTTCTAGAACCTTCAAGCACCTCACCGCTGTAGAGTAGTAGAGAGCATCTCTGGCTGAAGAGATTACAAAAGAAAAGACTTGAAGGGAAAAGATAACCAAAAGATACCTAGGTTAACATAACAGTAGCCAAAGAGTTAACACTGTGTTTTCAATCTAAACGTAAGAGGCCTTTGTGGTAAATCTGACAGAATACTGGCACTAGAACACGCTGTCATCGAACCCTTCACTTCAAAGATCAGCGGTCTATAATTAGGCATCCCATCAGTAAACAACTGAACATATATACCCAAATTACGTACAGGAACAACTATAGTTCATTTTTCACTAACCAAAAAAATAAAAAAGTAAAATGCAGATATTTTCTTCCTTGCATTTCCCATTTTGAAGGCCAAGTATAGATGAGAAAACTGAAGCTCTAGGAGGTACAAGTTTTCAGAGAGCCAAATTCAGTACGTAAGCCAGAATTCCTAATCTAGTGCTCTTTCCACTAGACACAGAGACATGGGTAGCCAAGGGGATTTCTTTTGACCTTGGTCACTCTAGGAGTTCAGACACCAAAGGGCTCCTTACCTGGGGAACAGCATAGGATGGTCCCTAGAAGAAAGTAAGCAGGAGGAGGTGTGACAATCCTAGGCCTACTGAGGAAGCACTACACTTTGTCTAAAGGTAAGGGTGAAGGAGCCGAGCAGGACTGGCTCTGTCCTATTTAAACTATAATCTGGGCAAGAGGCCTCATCTCTCAGCCTCAGTTTCCTCTTCTGTAACATGGGGGTAATAAAATCTATCTCGAAGAGTTGAGTGATGATTAAATGAGAAAGCATGATTAAATGTGGTCACAAGAGACAGCTCAATAAATGAAAAATATGTAGAAAGGGAATGGCCTTTTCAGGTGTGAATCCTAGGTATGTCACTTACAAGCTTTGCAGCCTGTGGTATTTCACTGCCTTCACTTCAGTTTCCTCATCTGTAAAATGAGGATAATACTTGCTACACATCATAAAGGTTGTAGTGAGGCTTAAATGAGATAGCAGATGCACCCAGTATGTAGACGCTCCAAGAAAACGGTTCCCTCCCCTTCCTTCTCCTCTGACAGGAAGAACTGCTTAGGGCCTCTGTTTCTATCTCCATTTAGGAGGAGTGTTACTTGCCTCCTCCTGACTCAACCATGTCTTAGACTAGCTTGGCACTATTGATTAGGGAAGGTCGCTGCTGCCTCAGTGCCTACCTTTACCAAAAGTGATGCACCAGGGACTTCCCTGGTGGCACAGTGGTTAAGAATCCACCTGCCAATGCAGGGGACACAGGTTTGATCCCTGGTCCGGAAAGATCCCACGTGCCGTAGAGCAGCTAAGCCCATGTGCCACAACTACTGAGCCCATGTGCTGCAACTACTGAAGCCCATGCACCTAGAGCCCCTGCTCCACAATAAGAAAGTCACCGCAATGAGAAGTGCATGCACTGCAATGAAGACCCAATGCAGCCAAAAACAAAAAACAAAAAACAAAAAAACAAAGCAATGCACTGGATTCTATCAGTAAGATTAATGGAGTAAGGCCCTCCAAAAATTCTCTGCTTCATAAAAGCAATGAAAAAACTGGTTAAAAACATGTTAAAATCTACTTTTTCAGATCTCTGGAAACTAGCCAAAGGCTTGCAGCAACCCAGCATTTTTTAAGAAAAATGGATGAATCTCGATAAGAACAATGAGCTTTGAGGCATTTCAACTTGCCCTAGTCCCATCCCCCACTTTCCAGATATAAGTTAGCCATGAAAAAAATCCACTTTCCCAGTGCCACCTGGCAACCACCAGAGATAGCAGAATGGAACTGAATCTCCTTCAAAGCCTTGTTCCCAAAGAATTATCATCATCTGACCTGATAACAGTTTCTTGGAAGATCCCACTTGCAATGATGTCTGTATTTCACCTGACTGGAAACCCAAGTGCAAAACTCATCTCCCCAGGGGTCATTTGTCAAAAGCAATTACAGGCAAGTGTTTTAAGTTTGCAGCTGCCTGAGGTGATGGATAATAGAGACTAAACAAAAATCTTAAAAGGAAAATATGAGGAATGAGATGTCCACAGGGGCTTACAAAACCTCCAACATATTTCTGGGATCTAGAAAGCCACAAGAATAAGACGAAGTAGACTTTAAGACAGTATTTGTTACTAGAGACAAAGAATGATATTATACAATGACCAAAAGGTCAAAAAAAACCCCAAAACTTGATATTCATGAAGATATAACAATTACAAATATATATGCTCCTAACAATAGAAACCCAAAATAAATGAAATAAAAATTGACAGAACTTAAGGGAAAAATAAATGACTTGATAATAGTTGGGAGACTTTAATACCTCATTTGCGATAATCAGATTATCAAATCAGGCTCCCTGACTTCAGACTATACTACAAAGCTACAGTAATCAAGACAGTAAGGTACTGGCACAAAAACAGAAATACAGATCAATGGAACAGGATAGAAAGCCCAGAGATAAACCCAGGCACATATGGTCACCTTATCTTTAACAAAGGAGGCAAGAATACAATGAAGAAAAGACAGCCTCTTCAGTAAGTGGTGCCGGGAAAACTGGACAGCTACATGTAAAAGAATGAAATTAGAACACTTCCTAACACCATACACAAAAATAAACTCCAAATGGATTAAAGACCTACATGTTATGCCAGACACTCTAAAACTCTGAGAGGAAAACATAGGCAAACCACTCCGACATAAATCACAGCAAGATCCTTTTTGACCCACCTCCTAGAGTAATGGAAATAAAAACAAAAATAAACAAATGGGACCTAATGAAACTTAAAAGGTTTTGCACAGCAAAGAAAACCATAAACAAGATGAAAAGACAACCCTCAGAATGGGAGAAAATATTTATAAATGAAGCAACTGGCAAAGGATTAATCTCCAAAACATACAAACAGCTCATGCAGCTCAATATCAAAAAAACAAACAACCCAATCAAAAAGCACGCAGAAGACCTAAATAGACATTTCTCCAAAGAAGACACACAGATGGCCAACAAACACATGAAAAGCTGCTCAACATCACTAATCATTAGAGAAATGCAAATCAAAACCGCAATAAGGTATCACCTCACACCAGTCAGAATGGCCCTCATCAAAAAATCTACAGACAATAAACGCTGGAGAGGGTGTGGAGAAAAGGGAATCCTTCTGAACTGTTGGTGGGGATGTAAACTGATACAGCCACTATGGAGAATAATATGGAGATTAAAATACTACCATATGACCCAGCAATCCCACTCCTGGGTATATGCCCTGAGAAAACCATAATTCAAAAAGATACATGTACCACAATGTCCACTGCAGTACTATTTACAATAGCCAGGACATGGCAGCAACATAAATGTCCATCAACAGATGAATGATAAAAAAGATCTGACACGTATACACAATGGAATATCACTCAGCCATAAAAAGCAACAAAATTGAGTTATTTGTAGTGAGGTAGATGGACCCAGAGTCTGTCATACAGACTGAAGAAAGTCAGAAAGAGAAAAACAAATACCGTATGCTAACACATATATATGGAATCTAGAAAAAATGGTACTGATGAACCTAGTAGAAATCCACCAGCAAAAGAATGAATATGGACACCTTCTCCAAACTGAATACAAACATTAATTCAAAATGAAGCAAAAACCTAAATGTAAAAGCTAAAACTATAAAACTCTTAGAAGGAAACATAGGTATAAATTTTTGTGACCATGGATTAGGTCACAGTTTCCTTGATATAACACTTAAAGCATAATAAAATTAAAAAGGGATAAAATGGACTTCATTAAAAAGTTCGTGCTGCAAAGAACACTATTAAAGTGATGACAATCCACAGAATAGGAAAAAAATATTTGCAAATCATGTATCTAATAAAGGTCTAGGATCCAGAATATATAAACAACCCACCAAAAAGAAAACTCAAAAAACAGACAAAGCAGGACTTCCCTGGTGGTCCAGTGATTAGGACTCTGCGCCTCCACTGCAGGGGGCGCAGGTTCAATTCCTGATTAGGGGAACTAAAATCCCACATGCTGGGTGATGCGACCAAAAAAAAAAAAAAAAAGAACAAAAGATTTAAACAGACATTTCTCCAAAGAATAAATGGACCATTGCACATGAAAAGATGCTCAACATCACTAGTCATTAGGGAAGCCCAGTGAAAACCATGAGATATCACATGCCACACGTTAAGATGGCTATTATTTAAAAAAAAGGAAAATAACAAGTATTGGCAAGGATATGTAGAAACTGCAACTCTTCTATCCATACGTTGTTGGTAGGAATGTAAAACGATGCAACTATTGTGAAAAACAGTTCAGCAGTTTCTCAAAAAGTTAAACATAGAATTATATGATGCAGCAATTCCATTTCTAAATATATACTCCGAAGAACTGAGAGCGAGGACTTAAAACAGACTTACACACAAATGTTCTTAGCAGCATTATTCACAACAGCCAAAGGCTGGAAACAGATCAAATGTCCATCAACAGATGACTGGATAAACAAAATGCTGTGTATACATACAATGTAATATTATTCAGCCTTAATACAATGGGAAAAAGACAGTCTTTTCAGCAAGTGGTGCTGGGAAAGTTGGACAGCTGTGTGTAAATCCACACAAAAATAAACTCAAAATGGCTTAAAGACTTAAATATAAGACATGACACCAGGGCTTCCCTAAGCCCGTGTGCCACAACTACTGAGCCCATGTGCTACAACTACTGAAGCCTGCATGCCTAAAGCCCGTGCTCCGCAACAAGAGAAACCGTTGCAATGAGAAGCCTGCACCCTGCAACAAAGGGTAGCCCCCCTCTCCACAATTAGAGAAAGCCCGGATGCAGCAACGAAGACCCAACATAGCCAAAAATAAAATAAATATATAAATAAAACAAATTTATTTTTTTAAAAAAGACATGACACCGTAAAACTCCTAGAAGAGATCATAGGCAAAACATCCTCTAACATAAATTGTACCAATGTTTTCTTAGGTCAGTCTCCCAAGGCAATAGAAATAAAAACAAAAATAAACAAACGGGACCTAATCAAACTTATAAGTTTTTGCACAGCAGAAGAAACCATAAACAAAATGAAAAGACAACCTATGGAATGGGAGAAAATGTTTGCAAATGATGCGACTGATGAGAGCTTAATTTCCAAAATATACAAACAGCTCATACAACTCAACCAGGGACTTTCCGGGTTGTCCAGTGGTTAGGACGCAGCATTTTCACTGCCAAGGGCCAGAGTTCAATCCCTGGTTGGGGAACTAAGATCCCGCAAGCCACTGGCATGGCCAATCAATAAATAAAAACAAAGAAACCAGAACAAGAAGCAGAAGACCTAAACAGACATTTCTCCAAAGAAGAAATACAGATGGCCAACAGACACATGAAAAGATGCTCAACATTGCTAATATTAGAAAAATACAAATCAAAACTAAAACTATAATGAGGTACCACCTCACACTGGTCAGAATGGCCATCATTAAAAAGTCAACAAATAACAAATGCTGGGGAGGGTGTGAAGAAAAGAGAACCTTCCTATACTGTTGGTGGAAATGTAAGATGTCGCAGCCACTGTGGAAAACATTATGGAGGTTCCTCAGAAAACTAAGAATAAAATTACTATATGATCCAGCAATCCCACTTCTGGGCACATATCCAGACAAAGCTATAACTCAAAAACACACATGCTCCTCAATGTTCATAGCAGCGCCATTCACAATAGCCAAGACATGGAAACAACCTAAATGTCCATCGAGGAATGAATGGATAAAGAAGATGTGGCACGTGGAATACTACTCAGCCATAAAAAAGAATGAAATAATGCCATTTGCAACAACATGGATGCAACTAGAGATTATCATACTAGGAGAAGTGAGTCAGAAAGACAAAGACAAATATGATATGACATCACTTATATGTGGAATCTAAAATATGACCAAATTGAGACTTCCCTGGTGGCACAGTGGTTAAGACTTCGAGCTCCCAATGCAGGGGGCCTGGGTTCAATCCCTGGTCAGGAAACTAGATCCCATATGCATGCTGCAACTAAGACCCAGCACAACCAAATAAATAAATTAAAAATAAATAAAGAAATAATAAAATATGACACAAATAAACCTATATGAAACAGAAACAGACTCACAGACATAGAGAACAGACTTGTGGTTGCCAAGGGGGAGGCAGCTGGGGGAGGGATGGAGTTGGAGTTAGCAGATGTGAGCTTTTATATATAGAATGGATAAACAACCAGGTACTACTGTATAGCACAGAAAACTATATTCAACATTCTATGATAAACCATAATGGAAAAGAATATTTTAAAAAAGGAATGCATACATATGTATAACTAAATCACTTTGTTGTATAGCAGAAATTAACATAATGCAAATCAACTACACATCAATAAAAAAAAATTGAAAAAAATGCAGTATTATTCAGCCTTCAAAAAGAATGAAATTCTGATATATGCTAAAATATTGATGAACCTGGAAAACAGTATGCTAAACAACAGAAGCCAGACACAAAAACATATTTTATAATTCCACTTATATGAAGTGCAGGCAAACTCATAAAAACAGAAAGTAGAATGGTGGTTACCAAATGCTAAGGGGTGGGGGAAACAGGAAGTTATTATTTAATGGGTACAGAGTTCCTGTTTGGGATGATGAAAGGTTCTGGAAATGGATAGTGATGACAGTTGCATGACATTGTAAATGTACTTAATGCCACTGAATTGTACACTTTATGGCTAAAATGATAGATTTTATGTTATGTATATTTTACCACAATAAAAAAAATACAAAAAAAAATTGTAGTTGCTGACATATTTAGAAGAAGACAGGCAATAACAAATGGAATACTCATACACTGACTAAGGGAATATAAAATGGTGCAGCCACTTTAGAAAACAATTTGGCATTCTTCAGAAAGAAAACAGGGAAAAGTGGATATCCACACTCAAAAGAATGAACTTGGACTCCTATCTTACACCATACACAAAAATAAACTAAAAGTTGATTAGAGACCTAAAGGTAAGACGAAAAACTAAAACTCCTAGAAGAAAACAGGGGAAAAGCCGCGTAACATTGGATTTGGCAATGACTTCTTGGATATGACACCAAAAGTACAGACAAAAAAACAAAAACAGACAAATGGGACATCAAACCTAAAAGCTTTTGTGCAAAGGACACAATCAACAGAGTGAAAGGCAACCTACAGAATGGGAGAAAATATTTGCAAATTATATATCTGATAAAGAGTTAATATCTAGAATGTATAAAGAATTCCTACAACTCAACAACGAAAGTCAACCTGATTAAAGTGAGCAAAGCCCTCGAGTGTTTATTCCAAGATGATATTCAAATGGCCAACCAACATATGAAAAGAGGCACAATATAGCTAATTAGAGAAATGCAAATCAAAATCACAATAATGTGTCACCTCACACCCATTAGGATGGCACCCATTTTTTAAAAAACCATACACAGAAAATATCAAGTGCTGGCAAGGATGCAGAGAAATCAGAACTCTTGTACACTGTTGGTAGGATTGTAGAATGGTACAAACACTATGGAAAGAAGTATGGAGCTTCCTCAAATAATTAAAATACAACTACCATATAGTTCAGGAATCGTACTTCTGGCTACATATCCAAAAGAACTAAAAGCAGGGACACAAGAGATCTGCATGCCCATGTTCCTAGCAGCACTATGCACAACAGCCAAGAGTTGGAAGCAACCCAAATGGCCATCGAAGAATGAAAGGATAAACAAAATGTGGTGTACACACACAATGGAATAAATTTTTCAGCCTTAAAAAAGGAAGGAAATCTTGTTACATTACAACATGGATGACCCTTGAGGACATTATGTTAAGTGAAATAAGCCAGTCAAAAAAGACAAGTACTGTATGATTCCACTAATATGAGGTATCTAAAGAAGTCAAATTTAAAGAGACAAAAAGTGGCATGGTAGTTACCAGGGGTTAGGGAAGGGGAAAAAAGGGAAATTGTTGTATAATGGGTATAGAGTTTCAATTTTACAAGATGAAAAGAGTTTTGAAGGTATTTCACGACAATGTGAATATACTTTACTGAACTGTACACTTAACAATGGTTTACATGGTACACTTTATGTGTTTTTATCACAATTTTTAAAAAGTTAAACAGAGTACCATATGACCCAACAATTCCACTTCTAGGTATGTTAGCAAGAGAAATGAAAACATATGTCCACACAAAACATATATATGAAAGTTCATAGCAGCATTATCATAATATTAAGCCAAAAAGTAGAAATAAATGTCCATCAACGTGAATGAACAAAATGTGATATATCCATATAATGGAATATTATTTAGCCATAAAAAGAAATACATGCCATTATGGGTTAACTTTGAAAACATTATACTAAGTGAAAGAAGCAGCCACAAAAGGCCTCCTATTATGTGATTCCATTTTTATGAAGTCTCCAGAACAGGCAAATCCACAGAGAAAGAAAGTGGCTGTCTAGGGCTAAGGGGAGGAGGGGAATAGGGATTGACTGCTAACAGCTAATGAAAATGTTCTGGGATTAGGTGATGGTGATAGTAGCACAACCTTTGTGAATATAATAAAAAACCACTGAATTATAACCACTTGAATAACAAGAATCTGAACTGCACAGGTCCACCTATATAAAGATTTTTTTCAAAAGTAAATACTATGGTACTACATGAGCCATGGTTGGCTGAATTCACCAATGTATAACAGCAGACAGAGTGCTGGCTATAAAGTTATACACAGATTTTTGACTGTGTGGAGGGTCAGCACCCCTAACCTCTGCGTTGTTTAAGGATCAACTGTGTTTTTTTAAAATGATGAATTTCAGGATATGTGAATTATACCTTAATTTAAAAAAAAAAAGATACACTGATTTGAGAAGCACTGCTTGGGGTTCAGTGACCTCAGTCTATTTTCCTCCTTAGCCAAGGAAGGGGGTACAGCCTCTTTCTCTTTTCCTTAAAAAAAAAAAAAAAAAAAAAGACTATCCCAATTGGAGCCCAGTAGTTAAGTATAGCATCCCTCTGTTTCTGAGGTGGGCCAACTTACCCCCCGACAGCTCCTCTATCTGAATGAAGCTACATGTGGCCAGTCCAGACACTGACAAGCACATACACCCACAGCAGCCAAAGAATTGAATTCAAGCAGTCCCTACCTCAGGTTCCCTGGGAACCAGGACTACAGGCACAGGGATCATTCTGTCGGCCTCACACAGTGACTATCATTTCCCCTCCTGGGAAGTATCCACAAAACAAGTTAAGGACTGGTCTCACAGCTTCCTGGAATCAAGAGGAAATCCAAAGAGACTATCCATCTTCCATCCTCCTATGAAAGCAAGACTAAAGACAACCTAAACATCCATTAATAGAAGACTTGTTACAATAGTATTCATTTGAATGGGCTACTACAATGCCATTAAAAAGAATGATCTTGGGTTGCTGGTAATTTCTATTTCTTGATCTGGGTGCTAGTTATGTGGATGTGCTCAGTGTGTGAAAATTAGTTGTATATCTAACAGTGTGTTCTTCTACGTATATTATACTTCAATAAAATATTTTTTAAAAGCATACAACACACCTATTTGTATCAATATGGAATGTCCTTTAAAATACTAAGTGAAAAAAAAAATAAAGGTGTAGAGGAATTTTGTATTACATGCTACCATTTGTGTTTAAACCACAGTTAGATACAGATATAAATGCCTATATATAAATAGGTGCTTTAGAAGAATATACAAGCAATTAAAAAGGCAATGGTTATGGGGATGCAACTGGAAGTCTACAGGGAGAGAGATTTATTTTTATTTTATATATTCTCTAACACTATTTTAATGTTACCATGCACATTTATTATTTTACAATGACAGACTATAACCCAAGTAGCCAAAATGTCTCCCTTTCTTCACTGAATGCCAGCCTGCTGCCTTGGGACAATTTCCTGTAATTTGGGGTATGAATCTGCACCCAGATACCTGGGATGCGGGAAGGCAGTGTGGTTTATCAGAAAGGTAATTAGTGGTGGTTTGCTATAGCAGAAAGTGAAAGGATGTAAAAAAAAAAGTATATTATCTGAACTAAGGAGTTTGTTTCCCATCTCCAGCCTTTCTAGCTGTGTGATCTCAGCCAAGTTATTTAAGCTCGCGGAGCCTCAGTTACCCCATCTGAACAATGAGGATACCATTAACAGTGCTCTTAAGATAAACAATAAGGATTAACAATAATATGTATGTTTGTAAAGTACCCAACACAGTACTTAAAGCCTAGTTGGCACTCAAGCATTAGTTATGTTACCCTTTCCCCAGAAATAACTAAAAAATAAACTAATCCTGGTAAAAACAGATGAGCAAAAAAGAAAAAATAGATGTTAGAGGTTGGGGCAGAGGTCCAAGAGCCTGGAGTGCAGCAGTGCCTAAATTTTGGAGCTGACAGTAGATATGAACTTGTCGAGGAATTGTGACACCATCTTCTTAAGATTTTGCTCCCCACTCCTCCTCCTCCTTCCTGTCCCCTCCTCGATCAGATACAATAATTTGGCAGGTTCTTCCCTCTCAGCTTTACCCAAATCCCAATATAGGACAGTCAGAATTCTGTTGAACTAACAGGAAAACCTGACAAGTGCCTCATAGGCATCTCTAAAAGCTAGAAATGTAGGGGAAATACTCTCCTGGGGGGGTTGCCTGGGGACATCCAGTACAGGCTTAAAAGCCTTACAGAGCAAGGCAATACAGGAGACTAGCTGAAATGTAAAAGTACCAAGGACAAGCCAACTTTAAAGAATGGTACTTGATGCTCCCACTTCATCCTACAAACACCAAGTGAACTTACAACAACTTTTTCAGAGCAATGTGAAGTTTGGGGAAATATGTCTGTGTAACAATTAAGACAAAAAAAAAAAAAAATCCCTAAACCAGATAAGAAAAAAAAAAGGATTAAGGGATTAAGCCCAGTTCTCTGGTAGATCTTGACAAAGTGATTCCCAGAGATAGAATCAGATAGAAGAGTCAAAAACTAAGGACTCCAAAACTGCTATCAGCTCTAAGGAGGGAAGGTTTTTCACCTCACCACTAGATTCCACCTTAACATAGTCAATTACATAAGGTATCCCTTATGATTTGAACTGTTCTTATCCAAACCTAGGAATCAAAAGAGATATGGATAAATTTGAGATATCCCTTATTATACCTCAAGCTCAGGAAACAAATGCATTTGGATAAAACATTTTGCTCTCAACTTGCTATAACCAAACTCTTGCCATCCCAATTCATGAGCACATTAGATTCAGATACCAAGGAATTCTTACATGAAATGTTTGGTGTAGAACTGTGAAATCTTTAACCTGCTAGAGCTTTCAAGCTGCCAGTGTCTAGGTGTGAATACTACAGGGCAAAAAAGCACACCTCACAGAGCTTTGAAACTTTCTAGGTCATGGCCTCCAAAGGACTTGTCAAGTTCTTTCAAAATAGAAAAAGAAAACACTCAGAGAACATCCACAATCCAAGGAAAAAGTGGCACAGGATCAATCTGTCACCCCATAAATCCATCCTCAATAAAAGCCAGGAGCTGAGCCAACCTCACTTAGAATCAGCCTAAAGGAAGCAATCGAAGAGCTAAGCAAGGTCAGTGGGATGAATTCGCACCTCTGAAAAGAGAGGCGATACAACTAAAGCACAAGTTTATTAATCACTGAAATCTTAGTATAAGCTAACTGATTATAAAGCACCACTAACAAATGTTGTGAGGCTAGATTCACTGCTACCAGAATAATTATTTCCTGAAAGAAGAGTCTGAGATGACATTGAACAGATCAAAGAGCATTTCCTCAGCCTTTAAAAGTCACTTAGCTAATCTGACAATAAGTATTTAAGGTCTTCAGCATGACCATTCACATTTATGTGGTTTGAAGTACTTTATACTTAACCTGCTAGTTAGACTGCAACATAACCTAAGGGAAAGAATTCTGATTTTTAATTATCTCCAAATACCAACTTCTCTGAATAAAGTATTTCCTGGCATGAAAAAGGTCTTAAATTCGGATCCCAGGTCTCCTCAAATGTTAAATGACAGAGTCTTTAGCATCTTCAAGGAACACCAGGTACCAACTAACTGTGAGATACTTTGAAAATATCAAAAGAAATCAAAACTCTGCTACCCTACGGAAAGGCTGTTAATTTTCAGAAAACAAGCAAACAAACCAAAAATCTCAATTAATTCCAATGGAAACACGTGTGTTATTACAGAGCTATTCTTGAAGTTATCATTTTTATTAAGACCTCAATGGCTAATCAATCAGTTTGGCAACACACTTTTTTTTTTTTTAATTTATTTATTTTATTGGCTGTGTTGGGTCTTTTTTGCTGTGCGTGGGCTTTCTCTAGTTGCGGTGAGTGAGGGCTACTCTTCGTTGTGGTGTGCGGGGCTCCTCACTGCAGTGGCTTCTCTTATTGTGGGGCACGGGCTCTAGGCGCGTGGCCTTCAGTAGTTGCAGCACATGGGCTCAACAGTTGTGACTCACGGGCTCTAAAGCGCAGGCTCAATAGTTGTGGTGCACGGGCTTAGTTGCTCCGCGGCATGTGGGATCTTCCTGGAGCAGGGCTTGAACCCGTGTCCCCTGCATTGGCAGGCGGATTCTTAACCACTGCGCCACCTTGGAAGCCCTGCCAACATACTTTGAAAAATAATCTTTTGATTCAAGGTCTCATCAATATTCATTCACTCAACAGATTTTAACTGAATGTCTTTACTGTGTGCCAGATATGTACTAGGAGCTATAACAAAATGAAAAATCTCATCATTGTCCTCAAAGATGATACAAGTACAATTACATAAGGCAGGTTGTGTTGGAAGTGATTAAAAAGTGCAACGAGTTCAGGAAAAAAGCACTTCCTGTAGGAAGCAATGTCTAAACCACAGACTTGAAGAGAAGACTGGATCAGGTTCCACCAAGCAGATAGAAAAATTAAACCTTCCAGCGACTTCCCTGGTGGAGCAGTGGTTAAGAATCCGCCTGCCAATGCAGGGGACACGGGTTTGAGCCCTAGGCCAGGAAGATCCCACATACCCAGGAGCAACTACGCCCGTGTGCCACAACTACTGAGCCTGCATTCTACAGCCCGAGAGCCACAACTACTGAAGCCCATGCACCTAGAAGCCTGTGCTCCACAAGAGAGGCCACCACAATGAGAAGCCCACGCACCTCAATGAAGAGTAGCCCCCACCTGCCACAACTAGAGAAAGCCCACACACAGCAATGAAGACCCAACACAGCCAATAAATAAATTAATTTTAAAAAAGAGAGAGAGAAAAATTAAACCTTTCAGACATAGGAAACAGTCTGAATGAAGAAACATAAGCACCTTTTCTCCACTTAAACAGGTATCGAAAATTAAGAGTACCATAAGTCTAACCATATTTGAGGAAAAGCATTATTTTGCTATTTCTCTAGGAAGATTTTTTTTTCCCTATCTGCACAATTGTTAAAGAACTTACAAATCCATTTCCCCAAATTTCTCAAATAACTAAGTCCATAATACACTGCACAACTGTTACCTTGAAGAGCCAGATCTGACTTCCATAAACACTTAAAACAAATAAAATTATCATGGTGATATACACGTTATGGTTACATTTAAAGAGGATATCATAAACAGCATGGTGTAGAAAACAGAAAACTGCCTTTAGGATGAGACAGATCTGGGTTTTGAAACTCAACTCTTACTTACTAGCAGTGTGACCTCCGAAAAGTTCCTTCTCTGAAAGCCAGTTTCCTTATCTGTAAAAAGGGAGGTAACTACCCTGTAAGCAGCCCTGTGAGGTAGGGAGAGAATATGTATAAAGCATGCTGCATAAAGAGGGTACTTAATCAATGTCCCCTTTAGTTACTTAACGGGAAAGTAACAATTACTCAAAACCTATTTCACAAGCTAGGATTTTACTACAAAGATAGATCATTTGATCAATATCAAACTAGATCAAAATGAGAAAATAACTGACCCAGAACCTCTTGGATACCTTATGCCACACTACTTTCAAACCATTACATTAGCCTGAAGGTACAGAAACTGTCTTCTAAACCACTGTAGAGCATGGTACAAAAGCCATTTACTGTGACATACTGTACCTTTTGGTTTGATTTCTCTTCCCTTGAATGGCTAAAACGTGTAAGCTAACACAAACCTGTCACAGTCCGCTGGCCATCACTTAGGTTATTCCACCACCTGTTAATCTAAAACAGAAGGAAATTTGCATATCACCATATGGTAAATACTTTCAGGCTATGTAGATGAAAAGAAAGAAAATGCTCTGTGCATAAATGAGAGAGTCCTCATTTATAAAAATCTCTACTGAACAACAGACATAACAAATATGTGGCAGAGTGGAAAGCACAGGTGATTTACAGTCAGACAGCCTGCATTCTCTACACAAAGCCACTGATTAGCTCTGTGGCGTCAGACAAACTATATCTAAACCTCAGTTTCCTGATACATAAAATGGAGACAGTAACAGTTACCCAGCAGCTCCCCTGGGAGGGGCGTCTATGACGTAGAGCGCCTAGCAAACCATCAGGTAAGTGATTACTCACCAAGACCCAATTTAGTTTTAAAATTCTAACCAAGAATATTTTCTACTAAAATTACTTTTTTAAAAGGTATAATACTAGATTGAGGTTTAGAAAAAGACAGACTCCTAATCTGTTAGGGACACACCTTGAAATTTTTATAGATGATATATGCCTAGAATCTGCTTTACAATAATCAGTGGTGGAGAGGGAAGAGAAAGAAGGGGGACTAGATGAAACATTGGCTATGTGTCAATAATCATTGACTCTAGATGATAGGGGTTCATTATAGTATTCTCTTTACTCTTTTTACTTCGCTTTTGAAATTTTCCATGATTAAAGTTTTTTAATTAAAAAAACTATGTTCTAACTATGAAACTGAACCACACTTTGTATACTATTACAAAAAGAAATCCCCCCCAAAAGTTACAGATCAATATGTGTTTGATTCATATACGATTCCACTTCTGTAATTCACTTGACCCTTGAACAGCAGGGGTTTGAACTGCACTGGACTTAAACGCAGATTTTTTTCAATAAATAGGTACTACAGTATACTACACCACTCACAGTTGGCGGGATCCACACATGTGAGGCCGCTGTTACAGAAGGCTGATTATAAAGTTAAGGGCACATTTGCCACTGCATGGAGGGTCGGTGCCCCAACCCGAGTTGTTCAAGGGTCAACTGTATAATTAAATGTGTGTGAGCTCTCAGACCTTACTCACTGCATATGTAGTAGTGTGGCACAGGGTCCTGGGACCTTCACTTCCCATGTTATATTTATGTGTTATTTCAATTTTAACATGAATTTTATATTTTATATCCTATCATTTAACAATTTTAAACAAATCCATCTTTGGATGAAGATTAAATATATTGCATGTGTCATTTTCACCATTCCAAGGAACAATTTGGGTATCAAAACATTATAGTCCAGAAGCCGTTAGCTTTCAAAAAGAACCAGGATTGTGGAATAGGTCAGTGTTACTATCTCCTCAAACATATTGTACTGAATAAAAACTACCACTCACTGTTGCAGGTTTTACCTGCAAATATTACATTCATTGTTCTTCTGACATAAAGGCCTCTCTAGAACAGGAAGGGCTCCTGCTCCTTGTGTCTATAGGGAAACAAGGAGGAATAAATCCTTCTCCCTACTTAGAGGAACCTTCAACTATCATTAGGAAAAAGAAAACCCAAGGCTGCTCTCTCAAGCTCTCACTGGCCAGGATTAATAAGTTCCTAAGAAGGAGAAAACTGAAGAGGACATCAACCCTCTCTCCAAACTGGACGGGCAGTGTGTCATAAAAAAAAATATGGAGGTGCTTGAAAAACAAATGGACCTGGAACCACAAATTAGTCTATGGTCTCTGCTCACTAAGTATTGTCAAATGAAATAAAATATATGCTTTATCTAAAAGGCAACGTTTTAAGAAAATCAGGTGGAAGGAAGGCCATCAATTTCACATGATGAAAAGTTCTGAAAGCTCTATAGCTGTACCCTTTTCTTGCATCCTCATCCCCCGAGCACAGTTAGAAAATCAACAGTGGGTATTTATCAGAGGTGTAGAAACATCATGTCACTGAAAAGCTTTTTAAAATCCATATAGTATCTCTACCCCTCAAGCATAAAAGTCCCGGTGATTCTAAAATAATCCATTCAGATGACGCAAGTAAAACAGCGGCCCTTAGTAGGGCTGGTAGAGGCTCCAAAACATTAATTTTTAACAACTATCTGAGGTAGTTCTTGATATGTGAGTAGAGGAACAAACTTCTTGGAACACTATTAACAACACTGCCAGACATATAAACCATTAACACTTAATGTTATTAATACAATAGAATCACTCTAAAGAAGAATATTAAGTGCAATTACTAATGTTGCCATTAACTAAGAACACTTCATAAATAACCAGACTTCAAAAACTGATCAACTAGAACAAAAGGCCATGTTACCTCCTTTCTGAAGTCTCCTTCCTTCTGTGGTCTTATGCTATCCAACCAATCAGCTTTTATACCATCAAAATAACTCTGGACCCTGGATTTCAGTGATTCATATTGCCAAATAGCAGCTGATCCAAATGCACAGCCTGTAAACTATATAAAACAAATATATTAAAAAAAATTTTTAAAGAAATAGATCTATACATAGTTCCAATGAAAATATTTCATTTTCATTGCTTTTTATAAACATAAGGAACACATGGCACATTGAAACTTATTAGGTGAAAACAACATTAATTATCTCCCATTTTATTAACTTCACAGTACCCTGGGGCCTATTTACAGTTAGAATTTTTTCAATAAAATTCAAAATATCAACTCAGTATCACTTGCAACGTTGTATCAAATAAAAGGCCCATGAGTTTCTTCTCCAGGGCTTACATAAGTGAACTATAACAGCAATTATTAAATTCACGTTCTCTTGCAATCATGACCCCAGGTCCTTTGGATCCCCCTCCACTTGTCTTTAAGGGAGCCCAAATAGGACAAATAGTATCGATACTTTAACACTACACCTGCAGCAAGGTAGGTAACTTCTAGTGATGAGCTCTTACCCCAACAGTAAAAAACAAAGGCTTTACAAGAGTCCTTATAGGATACGGAGAAGGATAAAAGGCTGTTTCTTCTACAGGAGGAATCAAAGCACTTCTCTTATACGCTTCACTACTTGTTGCTGTATCTGATCTTCGAGGTTCAACCTTCCTGGGTGCTTTTCTGAATCCACATTTTTGCTGAATAAAAAGGTTAAACCTATGGGGAAAATAACAGATTAGAAACAGCTGCATCTTGCAAACAACAACCTCTATGAGCTTCCCCAATTGACCTGCATCATCACCATCTCAGTTTATTGTCACTCTGCAGCCCCAAAGCCGCCAAGACCCCTACTCCCAGGTAGGATTCAGTCAAAACAATGAACTACGCCCTTCTGGAAAAGGGGAGACAGAAACTACAGCAGCTTTACAGAGAATCTGTTTGGGCCATTACTGTGCATCAATCAACAAAATAATTTGTATCCCTCCTCCCCACAGTTTGCAATCCTGTAAAAAGCTGGAGAGCTACAAGTTGTGCTTTTAATTAGCACAGAATAGCTTTGTTATTTTATTTGAAGTTTGGCCAAATTCCAGAACAAACATTTAAATCAAATAATGATTTTCCTTTTGTAAGTACTGATCATTACAAATGGGTGGGTTTTCCCAACCTTGCCCCCTATTTACTTCACTACCAGTTTGGGGGACACCCAACTAAATGTTCTATAAAGGGTTTTCTTGTTTGAGTCCTTATAGCTTCACCTCCTCTAAACATGTGACACTACTGATCATACCTGTCAGCGTCTGTAAGGTTGTACTCCCTGCTCTTCAAACTCACTTTCCTGATGGCTTCCCCCTTTCTCCTATCCATAAAGATACACATGCTTAAAGGATCTAATGGTTCCTTTACACATTTTCCATTCAAACTGAACCCACATAAAGTTGTGAAGCATTTTTTTTCTTTTGTAAAATGGTAATTTCCCCCAGGTGGACCATGTAGAAGCCCCTTCCTGTTTATTCTCATTGTACTCTAACCATACTATCCTTCTAGGCTCATAAAATTTCTTGAAAGCAATCAGACAGGTCTTCTCATCTTTGTAACCCAGGCTCTGAAACACTTTGGTTGAATAAAAGAAAAAGTTCATTTCTGTGGCCTGGATGACTTCTAAGCAAGTAAATGATTCAAATATATGTCTCTAGTCCCAGCCTCAATTTTCTTGTATTTCCAACCATATATTAAATAATTCTACTTGGATATGCTCCCCACTGCTTTAAAACCAATATATTAGAAGGGAATTTATCCCCCTCTACAAACAGCTTCATTTTCTGCCTTCTTTATTCTTTCAGTGGGCCCACAGTTCTCTTAATCACAAGATTAAAAACTTAGAAGTCATTATGGAGTTCTCTCTCCTTAATTCTTACTATCTAATGAAAAACCAACTCTGTCAAATAATTTTTTTCACTCCTAGTCTAGTCCTGTACCTCATGCCTAGACTATAGTAACAGCTTAAGTTCAAACATTCTGTTTTAATATGCTGCATGTTCTTCTTTCCTCACCACTCTTCCACAAACATTCAACACTTCCTCAAGCGCCCCCTCAGAGGGCCAACATTCTCTCCCCACCTCCTACATAATCCCTTAGCTCAGGGGTCCCCAACCCCCGGGATCTAAATGCCAGATGATCTGAGGTGGAGCTAATGTAATAATAATAGAAGTAAAGTGCACGATAAACCTAACATGCTGGAATCATCCTAAAACCATCCTCCCCACCCCCCATCCTCAGAAAAATTGTCTTCCACGAAAATGGTCCCTGGTGCCAGAAAGGCTGGGGACCGCTGCCTCAGCTCATCCCTTCCGGCCTGGAATACCCTACCATTTCCTAACAGATCTCATTGCTTCTAATACTGCACTACTCCAATCCATCCTCCACATTTTATTAAGCACAAATATACTACCATTTCCCTGCTTTAAACCCCACAGTAAATCCCTCATAACCCCACCCAACTCAGCAATGCTACTCCTCTGCTGCAGTACTTACTTCCCTTTCACTTTTTTGTGTCCTTCAAAATTCAGTTCACTTATTTCCTCCCCCAGAAAGCTTTCCTAATCTCCCACAGGTTGGATGTCTCCTTTGTACTCCTAGAGTCCTAAAGCATCCTGTATATACTTTTATATTTGTCTCATTTATTGCCTGTACCGTAACTAGATTATCACTTCTGTATTCATTTTATCTCTACCACCAAGGACAGCCCCTAATAAAGAAAGGATCAGTAATTACGTTAGAAGAAAGAAGGGGTCAAGAATGATTATTGACTTTATTTTGAATAACTGAAAGGAAGGTGGTACTATTCACAACGACAAGGAAAATCAGAGGCACCAAAATAGGAAACTGGAAGATGAGAGATGAGTAATTCCATCTTGGGCATTGTTTAAAATGCTTGCAATCATAGCAGCTCACTTCTAACAGCTAAAATTGGAACTTAAATTTCCATCAACAGGGGAAAGGATAAACTGTGGTATATTCATACAATGGAATACAGTGGTCCCTCAGTAACCATGGGAGATTGGTTCCAGGACCCCTTGTGAATACCAAATTTGGGATGCTCAAATCCCTTATAATGGCATAATACAGCTGACATTCCCCATCCACAACTGGTTGAATTCATGGATGAGGAACCTGGAGATACAGAGGGCCAAATGTACTCTCAGTGAAAAACAACTGATCACACATTACGGATGAATCTCTAAAACACTGCTGACAAACACAAAAGAGGACGTAATGTGTCTGCGTGATTGCGTTTATGCATATGAAGCTGAAGAACAGGCAAAAATAATCTGTGGTGATCAAAATCAATAGTGGTTGCCTAAAGTGGGACTTGACTAGAAAGGGGCAAGAGGTAACTTGCTGGAATGATGGACATTATCTTTATTTTTAGATGATGGTTGCACAGGTGTGTACATATGTCAGAATTAATGGACTGTACACTTAATACTTACACGTTTTAATGTAAGTAAATTATACTGCAATAAAGTATTTTTAGCATTGATAGAACACCCAGGTGATATCTAGTAGGTATTTGGAAACATGAAATTCAGAAAAATGGTATAGCTAGTATTACTGTTACTCGCCTAAAATGCTCTGTCTTCAACAGTGAGTCCATGCCACAACCTCTCAGACATCACATGGGAGGATGGACGATGATGATAAAGTAATCTGCCTTAAAACTTTTAATACTTCACAATTTGTACTCAGAAATAAGTGCTACTTCTTTCAACCAAATCCCTTTTAGAAAGCAGTGCACTTATTCAAACAATGCCAATGTTGCTCTGAATGGCTCTGAACTTCAGAACCTGTTCCCAGTCTTATGAAAATCCTTTAGCAAATAACTGTTGAATGGCTAATCGCAAATCTATTTCTGGTTCTTGTTCTGTTGCCTGCTTTTTCTGCACAGGCTAGGAAAGATAAATATCTTCGCTTTTCCAGTCTCTCCTATGGCTAGGGGTGGCCATATCACAGAGCTCTGACAAAATGTCAGAGACTTAATTGTTTAGAAACTTCTTGAAAAGGTTTTGCTTATCTGATAAAAATGGAGATATCACTAATGTTACATCCCTTCCACTTCTTTTTGCCTTGAAAAAGGATGTAATTTTCTAGAGATGGGGCAGTCATCTTGAATGCGAAGAGAAAGGCCAAGGGCTTCAGAAACTAACCCTGACACTTTTCAGCCACTGAGCAAAGACAACAGCCATCTACCTCCAATCATTTTATGCTAGATAAATACCCCTCTCCTTTATTGAAGCAACAATTAACTTAGATTACAGCCAAAGGCATTCCTAACTGATAACACCTTTACAAATGGCAGATGTTAATCCTTGGCAATTGGATTTGCAACTGGATTTTTTATTAAATATTCCAAAGTAATTTAGAGCTAGTTCTAGTAAACAAATTACAAGTAACACCACTTTGGGCCAAAAACTCTGAAGGTGACATAAAGTAATAGGAATAGTTTCTTTTAAAAGTTTCCTTGTAAATGGTTACAAATTATAACCCAATGTTGTTGGTTTCTGTTTGTGTTTTGTTTTGTTTTCTGGCCACTTCTCTCAGTTTGTGAGACCTCAGTTTCCCAACCAGGGATTAAGCCTGGGCCACAGCAGTGAATCGCAACCATTAGGCCACATTTTTTTCTTTTTAGACCAAGAAATATGAAGGATGGGATTTCTTTATATCTCCAACGGCTTAATAATCCAGGATATGTATTCAATCAGTTCTTCTACAGCTAATCAACTCACTTACAGTTCTGAAGCACCATGCTTGAAAAGGAATACAGGGACTTCCCTGGTGGCACAGTGGTTAAGAATCCACCTGCCAATGCAGGGGACAAGGGTTCAATCCCTGGGCCAGGAAGATCCCACATGCCACCGAGCAACTAAGCCCGTGTTCCACAACCACTGAGCCTGTGCTCTAGAGCCCTTGATCCGCAACTACTGAGCCCAAGTACTTAGAGCCTGTACTCTGCAACAAGAGAAGCCACTGCACTGAGAAGCCTGCGCACTGCCAAGAAGAGTAGCCCTGGCTCGCCACAACTAGAGAAAGCCCACTCGCAGCAATGAAGACCCACACAGCCAAAAAAAGAAAAAAAAGGGATAACAAATATAGCAGGTTGGGAATTTGGATTTGACACAAGGCCAGACTTGCCTAGAATAATATTTACATTGAGAATGTCAACAAAAGTTAAGTGTGGGGCTGAAGACACCAAGAACAAATTGGGCCCAGATGCAGTTTGGACACAGAATACATATGTTAAGAGTATATATATTGGGAATTACAGTTGGACATACAGAACTTGTACAAAATTAAGTACTTGGCTCACTGAACACCTATTCCTTTTACCTACGGTACATTCACATGCTGCAGGGACTGGAAAGCTAAAAACTATTTCCCAGGTATCCTTTTGGCTAGGGTTCGAGATATGATCAGGACCTGCTAATCAGATACATCAGCACAACATCTGAAGTCAGAACTGAGTTTAGTGAGAAGGCAGGACACGAGGCATCAATTCTGCTAGTGAAAATAACGGTGAAGGCAGCACAGTCCTAACTTTGGTCAGCAGATTCTGATCTGCTTCCCCAGTTGTCTCATTTATTACTGCATAACAGATTGCCCAAAACTTAGTTGTCCTAAAACCGTAATTTATTACTTCTCATGATTCCATAAGTCAGCCACCCTCAGCTGGGCAGTTCTGCTAGTCTTACCTGGGGTCACTCATGCAGCCAGTCATGTGGCTGCTCAACTGGAGCTGGAGAGTCTAAGATGGCCTCAGTATTGGTTGCTAGCTGGCCATCTCTAAATGGTCTCAGTAATCTCCAGTCTAGCCTAACAAGGGCTTCTACCATGGTAGTGGGAGTGTTCCAAGAGAGAAAAACATAAAGCTGGGACTTCCTACATGGCGCAGTGGTTAAGAATCCACTTGCCAATGCAGGGGACACGGGTTCGATCCCTGCTCCAGGAAGATCCCACATGCCACAGAGCAACTAAGCCCGTGCACCACAACTGCTGAAGCCCACGAGCCTAGAGCCCATGCTCCGCAACAAGAGAAGCCACCGCAATGAGGAGCCCATGCACCACAGTGAAGTGTAGCCCCCCCACTTGCCCCAACTAGAGAAAGCCCGTGTGCAGCAACAAAGACCCAAGGCAGCCAATGAGTAAATAAACAGATAAATTAAAAAACAAGAAAAAGAAAAACAAAGCTGCATGGCCTCTTGAGGCCCTGAACCTTGCACATTACTTCTTCAAGATGCCACTGGTCAGAGCAAGTCATAAGGCCAACCCAGCTTCAAGAAATAGAGAAACAGATTCCAACTCTGGATGAGAGGAGCTGCAAATTATTGTGGCCATGTTTTTTAATCTACTGCATTAATTGTGGCAGAAGCAGTTATGACTCTGAAAGCTTAGTCTGGAACAGTAGTTCTCAATGCTGGCTCCTGAAGAGTAACAGAATACGTCACCCCAAAATATGCCACTTTGGCATAGGGATTATTGTGAGCTGAAAGCAACTGAGAAGCAGCATATATAAAAAAAACTCTCTGCCCTATATGCCTAAAAGCAGGATGTACATTTGTAAAGGTGTACCCACTCTCTCTCTACCAGGAAGGACAGAAGTTAATCACAAGACAACTCTAGACCTTTATGAGCCCAGAGAAAGCACCAGACGAATCTATATAACAATCCTTACTAACTCGCCTTTATCTTCCAGTAGTTCCCTCATAATATCACCCCACAATTTGCTGCCCTAGAAACTCAAAGTCCTTTTCCTTTGTCTTGCCATTTCTCTAAAACGTTGTTGTTCTTTTGTTAAAATGCTATATAAGCCCAAGTTCTAACCACCCCTTTGGGTTATTCATCACTGAGTACTCTCATGTATATTGCTGACTTTAAAAAAAATGCACAACGTGAGAGTTGTGAGTTAAGTTTTATTTGGGGCAAAATGAGGACTCTAGCCCGGGAGACAGCTTCCCAGAGAGCTCTGAGAAACTGCTCCAAAGAGGCAGGGGGGAAGGTCAGCATACATGTGATTTTGGTGAAGGGGAAGCACATGCAACCGAGCACATGTTTTTTAGCAGAAGATTTCTGCTAGTCAGGAGGAGCAGTCATCACCATGAAGGAGTTTAGTGTCTTTCTAGATATGAGGAGATACAAGAATTGGGCTCATAAAATCGGCTCCCGAAAATATCTAACTATCTGAAGACCTGTTCTGCCAGTTTCTCCCAGAGCACACAGTGCCTCATTTCAGCTCTCCACCCTGAACTCCTTTCAGGGGGGTGTTGGAAATCAGCAGCTGCAGCAGCACATGATTTAATCCTTAGCAGAAGTAGATGGCAAGTGCCCATGGCAAGTGGCAATTGTAGCTGACAATATGCACACCTTAATAAACTTGTCTTCCTCTTGTTAATCTGTTTTTTGTTAGCCTGACAGGGCCCCAGCCAATGAACCTAAGATTGGTAGAGGGAAAAGAGCTTTCCTTTTCCTATACTACACATTAGAATTGCCTGGTAAGCTCTTAAAAATACTATGCCATGGTTCCCCATCAGACCAATTAAATTAGGATCTCCAAGGGCAAGACCACTGCACCAGTATTTAAGACCTCTCTAGGTGATTCTCATGTGCAGGAGGGTTGAGATTCACCACAGGTGTGGTGGAAACATGAGTCTATACACAAATCACTTGGGAATCTTATTTAAAAAAGATTCTAATTCAGTAGGTCTGGGGTGGGTAAATCAGAGTCTGCATTTCTAAACAAGCTCCTAAATTACAGATTGACAAACTATGGCCTGCAGAGTGAATTTGGCCCTCCAGTTTTAAATAGTTTCTGCATTTTTAAAGAGTTGTTTAAAAGAAAAAATAAGTTTGGCAAACTCTGTTCTAAGTTGCTGGTTCATGAACCACTCTGAATAGCAGGAGCTAGAACCTAATCCCTCATCCTTCCAACGATATTTCTGCTTAAATTACAATGGTTATCTACAGGTTAATCCTAGCTGACAATAATTTTAAAACTAGGATTTGTAACTAAACTGTTCCAATACAAAAGTTTCCCTAGGACTGACAGTGAGCATTTTTGTCTCATTCCCAGCATCAACACCCTCCCCCCTTCCTCTCCTAAGGGTGCCCTGGAATTTCCAGCCATTTTGTTTGGGGAAGCACACCAAGCTCCTGACTGGCTTTGAGCCAACCTACACATCCCACATCCCTGGCAACTTCAAGGAATTCGAAGATGAACATGTATCCCAAGTTAAGCCAATCCAGTCCAGTGAAATTCAAATTTTAAGATTTTGTTTGTAATACTGGGGAAGAGAATTTTTTCTGCTGGACTTGAACCTAAAACTACATAGTCCCAAGAGCTGCTGACAACCATCTTACAACAAGGAGATAGCATAAAAGCCAACATTTAGGAAGCAAAGCCAACCCATGGAGGAAAGTGGGAGTCCTGGTGATGATCTGAAACACTGGATCTTGCCTCAGAAGAGGCCAGTCTCACCTCTGGATTTTTAATGATATAAACCAATAAACTCCCCTAATTATTAAGGTCAGTTAGAGCTGGGTTTTCTGTTGGTACAAGGATACTTTCAGATGTCATAAGTACTTCAACACACGTTATATGACAAGTTATATTCTCTGTCCTTAGGGAGCTTTGGTTTTACGAGGGTGAGTCAAAAATTATCCACAAAAAAAACCTCAAAAAAAACAAAAAAACAAAAATTATCCACACTCTGGCTGTACAGTTTATTTGAATTAACTTTTGGCAGAGACAAACACATCATTTTTTGACATAATCTCCTTGATTTTCAACAGTTTGTCCATCTGTCAACAAGACATGTATTCCCTCATTAAAAAAATGTTTTTGCACCGCTGTCTTCACTTCTTCATCAGAAGTGAATCTTTGTCCTCGTAGGGCTGCTTTCAGGGGACCAAATGGTGAAAGTCTGATGGAGCAAGATCAGGACTGTAGGGAGGATGTTTTAACACCTCAAAACGAAGTTTCTGCAGAGTGTCGACAGCATGGGCAGAAGTGTGCGGATATGCCTTGTTATGCAAGATCACAACACCCTTGAATAGCAGCTCTCTGTATTTAACCTGAAGTTTAGGCTTCAGCTCTTCAATAAGCATCTCACTGTAATGAGCACTGTTGACTGTTGAACCTTTTTCCCGACAATGTTCCAATACTGGCCCTTCAGGGCCAGTTTTCTGGGAAAACTGTAAGCATCAATTTTCCAGCTAATAATTGACTTTTGAACTTTTTCTTGATCAGTGATTTGAGGATGTTTCCATTCCACACTCTGCCATTTACTCTCAGGCTCATAGTGATGAATCCATGTCCCGTCACCAGTAATGATTCCCTTTAAGAAACTTTCACCTTCCTTAGAGTATCGTTCCAAATTTTCTTTGCAGATATCCAAACACTTCTGTTTATGCTCTTCCGTGAGTTGTTTTGTTACCCGTCTAGCACAAACTTTTCAAAACTTAAGTCTGTTGTGGATTACTTTGTTTTGAGTTGTTAAAGCATCCTCCCTATAGTTCCCATCTTGCTCCATCGGACTTTCACCTGTTTGGTTCCCTGAAAGCAGCCCTACAAGGACGAAGATTCACTTCTGATGAAGTGAAGACTGCGGTGCATTCGTGGCTGGCAGCTCAGCCTAAAACTTTAATGAGGGAATACTAAAGATTGGTGACAGATGGACAAAGTGTATTGAAAAACAAGGAAATTGTCAAAAAAAAAATGATGTATTTGTCTTTTCTAAAAGTTAACTAAGATAAATCCTACAGCCAGTGTGCTGACAATTTTTGACTCACCCACATACATTTCTTAAAATGTAAAACCAACCAGGAAAGGCATGATAAATGTCTTCAGTTGCAAATGTTTGATATCATGTTTAAAGACCTAGGTTCTTAAGCTCTAACCATTCAGATGGGTATGTAAGATGGAAAAATAAATGACTTGAAACAAGTCTGAAAAACAAAGAGAAGCAACATAATAAAATACATGGGGGTGGGATGGGAGGAGAGGGTCACTAGAGGTTTATACCAACTCGAGGACAGGTCTGCCTTTTTGCTCTGTGCTTTGGTCCTTCTGCCAATAACTAGTGATTTGTGAAAGCAATCTAACGTGCTCAAACTGGGACGATCTCATGAACGCTTGAGTTACCACTAACTACACAATTGTTATGGTTCCATTTTTTAATATCATCCCATAACTTTTATTTTTTTCTTTAAGAACTTTTATTGAGATACAACTGACACAATAAACTGCATATATTTAAAGTGTACACTTTGATTTTTTTTCTTATTAGTAATGTATATATGGCAATCCCAATCTCCCAATTCATTCCCCAACACCCCCACCCTCCCCATCTGGTGTCCATATCATCCCACAACTTTTAAATAGAAAAACTCACAGCTATATATCTGTTGCCTTAATGGTGAATGAGATAACACAGTCCCATGAATTGTTTTCAACAGTTTGAGGATAAAGACAATGCCACTGGGCTTTCCAGGTGGCGCAGTGGTTAAGAATCCGCCTGCCAATTCAGGGGACACGGGTTCCATCCCTGGACGGGGAAGATCCCACATGCCTCGGAGCAAACTAAGCCCTGTGCGCCACAACTACTGAAGCCTGAGTGCCTAGAGCCCGTGCTCCACAACAAGATAAGCCACTGCACTGAGAAGCCCGAACCCCTCAATGAAGAGCAGCCCCTACTCGCCGCAACTAGAGAAAGCCCAAGCAGCAACGAAGACCCAACGCAGCCAATAAATAAATAAATGAATAAATAAAATTAGCTAATTAAAAAAAGACAACGCCACTTTGATATCGTACAAGTCAGCATTAACGTCTATGTTACTACAGATTTGTGTGAATAAAATGAGTAGGAATGGCCTAATGTGCAAATGGAGACAAGACGTGTCCAAGCATACACACAACAGACTCATCCCACTTAAAATAGCTGTATTAGGGGAGGGGGCATAAACTCTTACATGCCACAATTATTTTCTTGAAACTCATCCTGAGTTAATACATGGTGAATTAAACAGGGAAAATAACTGAATATACCTAATTTACTTGCTAATTTGTCAAGTATTTAACCTAAATATATCTTAAGATTGTCATCCCAATCTAAAAGATTTAAGCTCCGTGTAAGTGCTACAATCAACTATTTTCTTCTCTTAGTGCCACACAACTGACAAATTACGCAGGCTTCTTGCAAGCCTAAACCATTTTTTGGCAGTGCTGCCAATAGTTTGATAATGGCAAAGTTTCTGAAGACCCTAAGTGAAATGTTCTTTTTCCGTAAGGAGCCAGGCAATAAATATTTTAGTCTTTGTGAAAATCAACTTAAATCTCTGTGGCATATTATCTCATTCTGCAACTCTTTAAAAACATAAGATACCATTCCTGGCTGGCAGGCTGCCTTGGGCCTGCTATAGTTTGCAGAAATTTTGAGGAATATCACCACCTGCAATTCTTGCAAAAATAAAAAATTGCAAATTCTCAGCCACACTTTAGGCCCATTACATCAAAATCACAAGGAATGAGCCCAGACCTCTGCTCTTTAACCACATTCCTGATTTCATTCCTCCACATACTAAGTTTAGACGTGCTGGAAGTGAAAGCAAACCTAATAAAGTTACATACAAGGAAACTCGCTTCTCTTCTAGAGGCAAGTAGGCATACATCCTACTTCAGGCTTACCTAGACTCTTGTACATTTCTCAATGTCACCACAAAAAAATGTCAATTTCAAACTCTGCATATAAATGACAAACCTTAAAAAATTGTGATGCTAATCTTCAACATCACGTGTATTTTTTTTTCAAATGGTCTCATTTTTACTGGAGGCGCCTCATTAACCAAGTTGTTTTCCTTTTCCTTTCCCTTCCTAACACACATCTTGAATATTTAACACCTCTGCTTCCTAATAACTATATTCACTTTTCTTCCCCTCAAACCATGCAATTCTGACTAGGATTTGGAGTAAAGAATGGAATCAGGACCACTGAAATCAACCACTACTTCTACCTGACTTCATTCTGCACCTCCTCAGGAGTTTAAGATTAGTGCCTGAGGCTCCATGTTCCAGTGTATCATGAAGTTAAGGTACAACGTAAGCCAGTTTTCCACAAATCTCTGGAAACTTAGAGTGCTTGTTTCACTGCCCACCCCCCGAAGTGGACAGGACTGGGATAGGGTCTGGGAAATACAGCCTACAAAGACTCCAGGTGATTTCAAAATTAAGGATGGCTCCACCATATTGAAGCCTCAATTATTTACCATGGGCTTATCCCACGCTGATAAACACTTCAAGTTTCTTGCTATCATCAGTCAGGTGGATTCCAGGCACTCATCTAACCAAGTCAAAAATTGTGAGAGCTGAACTTGTTAAAGAACAGGAAGAAATTTCAAAGCCAAACACACACCAGAATCTTAGTTGAGGGATTTCTCTCTTCTCTCAATTTAGAGTTGAATTATTCTAATGCAAAAGCAGCAAATACTGAAAATACGGATAGACCATACTCTTCATACAGCTTCTACTCGGGAAAAACTGACTTTTCTTTCCAAGTCATCTGAAAACCAAATATTCCACTGTCTCAATTTCTTTAACAGAAAAGCCTCTCCTACAACTTTGCAAGAGGCAAAATGATGCCTTCCTCTGACTTCATCTTCCCTTATAAAGTTCTCTAAACGCTAAACATAGTTTGTAGTAAAACAAAGGTTTTATAAAGACTGATAGAGAATAAACTCTCAGCCCTGCCAGCCTACCAGCTGTGTTAATTCTTTACTTGCTCGCGGGATTATGAGGCGTGGTGCGCAATCAGCCCTCACAGATTACCTCTCCTTCCCGACACTTCCCTCCAGAAAGGAAAGGGGCCACCGCGGGCTCACGGAGAGCTGCGCCGGGGTTGGTCACCGTGCACCCGGGCAGGGTGGCCGGCGAGAAGCGAGGACCGGATGGAGACGAGGGGGAAAGGGGGAGGGAGAGAGGAGAGACAGGTGAGGTAAGAGGCTGAGCTTGGA
The DNA here is from genome assembly GCF_030028045.1 of Hippopotamus amphibius kiboko. Lineage (NCBI taxonomy): Eukaryota > Metazoa > Chordata > Mammalia > Artiodactyla > Hippopotamidae > Hippopotamus > Hippopotamus amphibius. The sequence goes on from NC_080191.1 coordinate 159,099,794, forward strand.
GCAACACTAGAGGCCCGCACGGCCTCCTCCCCTGAGGATGAGCGGCCAGAGCCGGGGGACACGAGAGGCGAGAAGGCACGAGAGGCGAGAAGCCCCGAGCGGCGGTCATTACCTGCGTCCGAGCAGCCGCGGCGGGGCCAGGGCCGCAGTGAGCTCCTCGCAGCCTCGGCCTCCCGCCGGTGGAGCCCACGCCTGCCCACAGCCCCAGCCTCTCTGCGCCAAGCCTCGCCACGCCATCTTCCCAACCTCTGCCCCACCATGGCCCGACCTTACCAACCCCCCGGGCGGAACCACTTCCGGGGCGAAGGAACAACCATAGAGTGCCGAGGAGCAGCCTAGAGCGCCCCCGTGTGGCCAAGTCCAGGCCGGACCAACAGGAGGGACAGGGACCCGCGGGCCAGCAGCGGCTCTCCCGGCACCGCCCAGCCTAGACCTGGGAGGGGCGTGGGCAAGCGACCCGCCCTCCACCCTACTGGCCCATGAGGAAAAGAGCAGGGAAAACGAATTTATTCGGTGATACCATGTACCAGGCACTTTATCCAAATTACTGCATTTAATCCTCGCAAAACACTTAAGATGTTATTCCTGTTGTTTTTACCGTGGTTCTGAGGCCCAGAGAGATGTGAGTGGAGGAACCAATATTGCAACCCAAGTTTTCTTAAATTACTACTTTTTTTTTTGCACGTCACCATTTCACGTTATGATACACTGAAGAAGATGTGCCTTTAACAAAAAATCCAAGCCTGACATGAAAATCCAGATTCTAGATGAAATTTAGACTTCATGATCAACCCTTGCCTACCTGTCAACTTTATTTCCTGCCACTCCATCTCTCCCTCTGACCCTAGCTGCAGTCATACTGAATCATCTGCAGTTTCTGAAAAGCACTACTTTTCCAGTCCCTACTTCTCCCGAGTTCCTATACCATCCTCACTGCCTGAAACACCTTTCCCTTCTCTTCCTGACCTAATTTGTCCTTCAAGCCAACTTGAATCATCCTCTTCCAGGAAGCTGTAGGAAAAAGTTCACCTCCAACCTCTTTAGGGTCCCTGGCCAGGTCTGAAACTTAAATGACAAAGACATTAACAGGAGAAAAATACACAAATTTTATTGAATTTTTACATGTACATGGGAGTGTTCACAAGAGAATGAAAACCAGAAGAAGTGACCAGAGCAGGAAGTGTTTATACCTTTTTTGCAAAGAAGCATTTCATTAAGAATTAACAAGGCAGTGGGGCTTGGACTAGGGGTAGTCCAGCTAGGGCTAGGTAGCCCTTATCTTCCTTAAGTAGGAAGATGGGAGTTAAGTTAACAAAGTTGGTTTGCAGATTACACCAGTGTCCCTTGTTGAACAATAATAATATTAATAATTATTAATAAATATTCATAACAATCAATATCGCAGCTACAAAGAACAGAGTTTTATTTAGGGTCTCAAAATTGCAATTCAGAGACACAGATTAGGGTAAAACCAAAAGAGTGTTCTGGGGAAGAGAAGGAATCAGGGGCTTATAAAGGCAAAAGCCACAAGCTTGTTCAAGAATTGAGGAGTTCCCTGGTGGCCTAGCGTTTAGGATTCTGGGCTTACACTGCCATGGCCTGGGTTCAATCCCTGGTCGGGGAACTGAGATCCTGCAAGCCCTGTGACCGAAAACAAAAAAAAACTGTGATGGACTCTAAGGCAATTTTGCTTAAGGGATAGGCTCTCACCAGTTATTCTAGGGTAAGGGTCCAATAAGTTGGTGGGCTGTCATGAGTTAATTTTAGGGTGAGTGGAAAAATTATCTTGAGTTTCTGGAACACTGGATAAACATTCTTGATGTCAGCATTAAGACAATAAGTGATCAAAAGGTCTGATTCCATCCAGGCTGAGATGTAAGTTACTCTTCCTTAATAATCTCCCAGCTCTATTTTAGAGAGCTCTCTTAGCAATACCGACTCCATTTTGATTTTATTTTCACACTGGTCTCTAGTCTTTGGGTTGGTAAGAGTCTGTCTTCATGAAAGGAAACATTTATTTCCTGCCTTTCGAAAGCAAAGGGGAAGCTTTTTCTGCATTTACTGCTTGCCTTTAGCTCAAAATAACTTTTATGTCAAAGAGTCATATTTGGGGGTGACATTTTGGTTACCTTTAATGCCTTCCTCTTAGACCTTCACTCTGATTTAAATGAACTTCATCTCTGTTTTTGTTACTGAGTCCTCGCTTGCTCTGCTTGCTGCACAACAGGCCAGTGAATCAGAGACGAGGTGTTGAGGCAAGGAATATGACTTTATTCAGAAAGCCGGCCAACCGAGAAGACGGCAGACTAGCATCTTCTAAAAAAACATATTATTGGGGTATAGCTGCCAATTTCCCTTATAGAATCAGAGAGGGAGAGGTGGGGAAGTAAAGTAAAAAGTGTTATCAGTCTTGCAAAACATCTCCTGGAATGACTAGCCTTGGGGAAGGGGTGTGTTAGTTTCACAGGTGGGTAGGGTTCCCTGAGGCAGGCCATTGTGTATAATTAAAGCAACAAAAAGCAAAAGTTAAAGTCAAAGAAACAGATCCAACATGGAGTCCAATTTAGCTCTTCCTCAGTTACATTTTTGTACTGCTTTATGCATACCATTATAATAACACCACATTCCTTCCATAAGTACTTATTAAACACATACAGTATGCCAGGCAACTTACTAGATCTGGGATATATTTTAGAAGACACTATTTCTGACCTCACAGAGATCCTACTCTACTGGGGAAGAGAGGACCAAGTAAATAAACAGGCAATTATAATATACTGGAAGAAGTGCTATGGTCAGAGAAGCAGAAGGCTCTCTGGGGGTTTAGAGGAGGGGGAAATAATGCAGTCAAGTGATAAGGAATGGGAGGCAGGGGAGAAGGCTTCCCAGAAAAACTGATGGAGGTTACCAGGAGAAGAGAAGGGCTAAAGTGTTCTAAGTAGAGAAAATAGCATTTGTGATGTCTTCCAGGGCATGACTTTGTCGACTTAAAAAAATTGCAAGATGTGAGAGTTACAAGTTGAGTTTATTTGGGACAAAATGAGGACTGCCTCCCGGGAGACAGCATCCCAGATAGCTCTGAGAAACTGTTCCCAAAGAGGCAGGGGGAAAGATTGGTATACATGTATTCCTGGTAAAGGAGTACATGCAATCAAACATGTTATTGTAGGGGGTTTCTGCTAGTCATGAGGAGCAGACGTCACCATGTAGGGATGGTGCTTTTCTAGATATGAGGAGATGCAAGGGCTGGGCTCATACAATCAGCTCCTGAAGACCACTAACTATCTGAAGACCTGTTCTGCCCATTTTCCAAAGCACAGTGTGCCTCATTCCTGGTCTCCACTCTGAATTCCCTTCAGGGGATGTGGAAGGTCAGCAGCTGCAGCAGCATGTGTGGTTTAGTCATTGTAGTAGAGGTAGATGCCAAGTGCCCATGGCAAGTGCCAATGTATAGCTGACAACTTCTTTGAGAAACTAAAATAAATTAACTTTGGCTTTGTCATAGGTGTCAATTACGAGATTTAATTTTACCCTATTTGCAAGCTAATAAGTTTGGATGCTGGCAGAAAACAGGAGACTCCTGGGTCAGAAACAAAAGACTTTATTACCCACAGTACAACAAGCATCACGTGCATCATGTTTGCAGGGGCTCCCCTTGTTCTCCAAGTCCTACAGTAGCAATGCCATGGGCCAGGTAGGTGCTGAACATACAGTGGTTTTGCATCTCAACTGAGTTTGGTGTATCTACCATTTTAACAGTGCTAAAAAAGAAACAATAAGGCCAAAACAGAGTCACCTGTGCTCAGCCTCATATCAGCAAAGTAAGACTTAATACCTAACCTAATTGTAATTTTGTAATTTCAGCCTCTCCCAGGAATGTGACCTTTAACCAGTCAATCTGGAATTACCTGGTCAGCACTAGTCAGGTAATCTGCCTGATAGACCCACACCTTCCTCCAAATGAAGGTGACCTCGCCTGAAACAGTCCACTCTTTTGCTAGAAGCTTTCTTTTTCCTCCCCCTTCTGCCTATAAAAACCTTCCATTTTGGACAGATCCTGAGAGCTCCTTTCTAATGGCTAAGATGGGATACTGCCCGATTCATGAGTCATTAAACAAAGATCTAATTGAGATTTTCAAATTTACTCAGTTGAACAAAAGTGATAAGCAAGCAAACCACCTTGAGATAAAGGCATTTTCTTCCAGAGCAAAGGGGCAAATTTGCTTATAGCCTTGCATCTTAGTCTGCTCAGGTTGCCATAAGAAAATACAATAGTCTGAGTGGCTTAAACAACAGAAATTTCTTTCTCACAGTTCTGGAGGCTGGAAATCTGAGATCAAGGCACTAGTGTGGTCACACTCTGGTGAGAATTCTCTTCCTAGTTGCAGATGGCTGACTTCCTGCTTTGTCCTCACATGGCAGAGACAGCCAGCTCCCTGGCATCTCTTATTTTAAGGGCACTAATCTCATAATGGAGGCCCCACCTCACGACCTCATCTACACCTAATTATCTCCCAAAGTCCCCATCTCCAAGTACCATCACATTTGGGGATTAGAGCTTCAATATATGAGTTTAAAGGGGTCACAGTTCGGTCAGTAACACCTTGGAAGATAGAGTATCACTTGACAAAGCAAAAGCATGGCTACTGCCCATTATAGAAGATTCCAGTTCCCTAAAATCAGCATTCCTCTCCTATAATGCAACACCCACTAAGTGTGCAGGTGTCATTCAGCCATCACTGCATTGTCCTGTGGAAACTGGAACCCAGGGAATCAGCACAAAAATGTTGATATTCTGGCTAATGCCAGAATATAAAACTGTGTCAGGCTAACTTGTTCAGAGCCCTCACAGTTCTTAATGAGGATCTGTGAATTTGTCATTTCTGAGGGGGAGCTTCTCTAGCTGCTGACAAGAACTTGGGTGTGGCCATAGGGCTGATGGCTGAAGATGAAGGAAGCTGGAAGTCACTAAAGATGAGGAAGCCCAGAACTGAGAGTTCTGAATGTTTGACTGGGCTACTCACATTAACTTGGGGCCACCAGGATGACAGCAGGACTTGGAGTGGAATCCTGAGACTTCAGTGAAAGAGAGGCAGTGACTAGAAGATTAATAGTGCTGGAGAAGAGCTAGAAATAGAGGGCAGAGTGTCAACAGAGGAGAAATACAGCTCCAGGTGATCTGTGGACAAATGATCTGAAAGAATTATTAGGGCATGAAGAGGATGTGGTCCACCTCCAGAACCCAAGGAACCTGAGGTGGAGATGTGCTGGATGTTCTCTGCTTGCCCCTCCAGATCACTCTCATATGCTGCTCCAGGCCCTTCAAGACTAACCTTTAAGGACCACATCAATGGGCTCCCCTGCCCTCTGGCTTTCAGCTGGACTCAGCCAATTGCAGGCACAAACAGGAGAGCATGGGATGAGAAACGCCACTTACTCCATCCACTCTCTTCCTCCTTGATCCACACAGGTTGGCTTCTCTGGTCTGTTATTAAGCTCTCCTTGTTATTGAGCCCAAACTCGCTCTGCTTGTGTGTGAGCAGGCCAATGAATCGGAGACAAAGTATTGAGGCAAGGAATACGAGCCCAGAAGAGGCACATTAGTGTCTCCAAAAAAACCATCTTTTCGGGGTCTGGATGCCAGTTTCTTTTATAGAATCAGAGAGGGAGAGGAGGGGAAGTAAAGTAAAAGGGGCTATCAGGGACTTCCTAGGTGGCCCAGTGGTTAAGAATCGCCTGCTAATGCAGAGGACCAGGGTTCGATCCCTCCTCCAGGAGGATACCACATGCCGTGGAGCAACTAAGCCCGTGAACCACAACTATTGAGCCCATGTGCCACAACTACTGAAGCCCATGTGCCTAGAGCCCGTGCTCCACAGCAAGAGAAGCCACGGCAATGAGGAGCCCGCGCACCACAACGAAGAGTAGACTCTGCTCGCCGCAACTAGAGAAAGCCCGTGTGCAGCAACGAAGACCCAACACAGCCAATAAATAAATTAATTAATTAAAAAAAAAAAAGGGCTATCGGACTTGGCAAAACATCTCCTGGAATGACTAGCCTTGGGGAGGTGATGTGTTAATTTCTTCTTTTCTGCAGCCATTCACTGGTGAGCAGGGTTCTCTGAGGCAGGCCATTAGGTGTGATTATAATAACAAAAGCAAAGATTAAAGTCAAAGAAACAGATCCAGTGTGGAGTCAGAGTTAGCTCTTCCTTGTTGCATCCTCTTTGCTCAAATCGAGTGAGGATGCTATTTCTGGCAAGAACCTGAACCAACACAGGAAGAACAAGCAGCCTCCACTCAAAGTCTGTGGCTGAAGCAGGGGCCTCAGGGGACAGCCAGGGGTCGGGATGAGTGGAAAGGATCTATGGAAGTGTGCTGACTATAATCCAGGCAGAGGAGTATTTATTATTATTTGCCATTTACTGTGCACTTGGTACGTAGCAGGTACTGTGATAGATATTTTGCATGCATTGTCATGTTTAATTTAATCTTAATAGCAACCAAATGAGTTAGCATTATTATGTCTGCTTTGCAGGTGAGAAAACTGAGGTTTATTGATAATCTGACACTTTGACTCTTATTTCTGTGAGTTCGGATCATTTCTACCTTGTCATTTTGCTGATTAAATGACTTTGCATATGTCAGCTGCACATTATTGAAACTTAACACATAGTAATTATCATTGCGAGATAATAATTGGAAACTGTAGTGGAAGTGCATCCACAGGGGAAGGGCTCCTCTCATCACCATTTTCATTTTAGGGCCATAAATGAAGATGCAGAATGCTCATATGTGTGTGTATGGGGGAAAGAGAGCTCCATCAACATCAACTGAGCACCTATCATGTGCCAGGCTCTGTGCTGAACACTGGCACTCACAACAGCCCTAAGGGAGAACTCCCATATCATCCCACGTGACAGATGAGGACACAGAGGCACACAAGAGTTTTACTGATAGCAAAACTCAGATTCCAACCAAGGCCCAAGCCCATGTGAAAGAAAGCTTCCTGGAGGAGCTGGCCTTTGAAGCGAGTAATATGGAGGGGGCCAGGCAGGAAGGAAGAAAGGAAGCTGGATGGGGGTGGGGCTGGGTGTTAGAGGGTGGTGCAGACTTGAGATAGTGGCTCCAACATGTGTTTTTCAACACCACGAAGCAAGTAATTCTGACACAATCTGCCTGGAGAGTCCACGGGTTAAGGGCTAAGTCCCACAAGGCTGCTCCCATTCCCCACTTCTGATGCCAATCACATGTTCAGGTTGTCACCTGTGCTTCTGACCAACAGGCTATAGGCACTCCTATCACTTGGGAATTCCAAGGGTTTGAGGAACTTTGTGCCAGGAAGCAGGGACAGAGACTAAATGTGTTTCTTGTTATACCACAGGGGTTCTAATAGGGAGAGAACTGACAGCGTGTTAAGAGAGAGAAGCCAGAAACAGTCGAACTAGGGCCCACTTTGTTTTCTCCACTCTAGAGCCTGCCTGGGTCACCAAGGGCTGCCAGCCCTGGGAGGGGAACATCCAGGCAAGAGACCCCTAGGCTTTCTGGGACCCTGCTTGCCCCGTGGGCCCCAGTCTGGACTCCTCAGGCCCTGGGTATGGTTCTACACAGAAAATGAGATGTCTGTGAGAAATCTTCATGACCTCAAAGAGCCTGTGAGAGAATATTACTCAGCCATAACAGAGAATGAAATATTGCCATTTGCAGCAATATGGATGGACCTAGAGATTATAATACTAACCGAAGTCAGATAAAGACAAATATATGGTATTCTTTATATGTGGAATCTAAAAAAAAAAAAATGATACAAATGAACTTATTTACGAAACAGAAATAGACTCAGAGACATAGAAAACAAACTCATGGTTACCAAAGGGGAAGGGGGGGAAGGATAAATTAGGAGTTTGGGATTAACATATATACACTACTATATATAAAATAGATAAACAACAAGGACGTACTATACGGCACAGGGAACTATATTCAATTATAGGTTATCTTGTGATAACCTATAATGTGATAACCTTTTTTCAGAAAAGAATCTGAAAAAGAATATATGTATATACACATATATAACTGAATCATTCTGCTGTGCACCTAAAACATCATATATCAACCATACTTCAATTTAAAAAAAGAAGAAAAAGAAAAAGCCTAGAAGAACTTGTACATTTGCTTGCAGAAAGTCCAGACGCTAATTAATGTAAATTTCCTCATTTCTGGCTGGAATTTTCCCAGCTCAGTGTAGCGGTGGTGGATGAAAAAAATTAATAGTCGATCTCAGAAAAGAATGCAAAATTTTGTTGGAGCCAGCCTGAGGATTCTAACCTGGGAGATGGTTTTTCGGAAAGCTCTGAGGACTGTTCCACCCATTAGAAGTCAAAGCACAGTTGTATAAGTTTTAGAGACAAATATACATCAAATGACGTATCCCTGACAATTTACACAAGCCAGATCTGCACACCTAAAGCGAGTAGTGGGTTGTGTGTCATCATTGCTCCTTACAAGATTAAGAAGAAAGGTTATCTCCTAAGGAGGTCTGGTTAATGCAGATGCATAACACACACCAAAGGGAAGGGAGGAGGCCAGGGCGGCAAAGAAAATTTTTGTTTAAGTTTGTTCTTGTCTTGCCATAAAATATGAATTTTATTTCATCGCAGTGATGACTGATAGCCTACTGATTAGAAACGTTGGTTCATTCTGTCCACTGGAAAAAACACACACCTTAAGAGCAGTGAGATTCAGTTTTATTCAGGGACTGTACTGAGGACTGTAGCCCAGGAGACAGCCTCTCAGAGAGTCCTGAGGAACTGCTCCGAAGAAGTAGGGGAGGGGCCCTTATGTATATGAATTTCTTGGAAAATATGTGTAGTTAAGCATAAAAAATGTTACTGCTAATCACAAAGAACAGGTATTTCAAGTTAATGATTTTAGTGCTTATCTACCTATGTATGGAAGATAGAAGAATCTGGGGTCATTGAAATTCTTCCTGAGATATGCATCTTAACTATCTAGGGGCCCTTATATCTAAAACATAGAATACTTCCTCCTGTGTTTTCCATCCTGAATCCCCCTCAGGGTGCACTGTCATGGGTGACTTCACTACCCACTGGTAAGTGGGCTGTGACTGAACCCTTTGTATTAGGGGATAATGAATGACACTTTCTATCCTTTTTTAAATTTTATTTTATTTTTTATTTTTATTGGCATATAGTTGACTTACAATGTTATGTTAGTTTCAGGTGTACAACAAAGTGAATCAGTTATACACATACATATATCCACTTTTTTTTTCCTTCTTTATATTCTTTTCCCGTATAGGCCATTACAGAGTACTGAATAGAGTTCCCTGTGCTGTACAGCAGGTTCTTCTTAGTTATCTGTTTTATATGTAATAGTGTGTATATGTCAATCCCAATCTCCCAATTTATCCCTTTCCCACCCTTATCCCCTAAGCAACCATAAGTTTATTTTCTACATCTGTGCTTTGTTCTTTTTGTTTACAGTTCATAGGTACATCTTTTAAATAATTCAAAGGAGAAAGGTAAGGCATTTCTTTCTTAGACGTCAGATTTATTAAGATAGGATTTGTGCACAATAATATTCGCCCTTTTAAGTATAAAATTCAATGATTTTTGACAAACACATACAGTTGTGTAACCATCACCACAATCAAGATACAGAACATTACCATCACCCCAGAAAGTTCCCTTGTGTCCTTTTATATTCAACCCATCACCCTACTCCCAGACCTTGCCAACCATTTACATTTTATGTCCTATAGTTTTGCCTTTTCAAGAGTATCATAGAAATGGCATCATACAGTAGGTTTTGTTATGAACATATATTTTCATTTCTTTTGGTTAAATACCTAGGAGTGAGACAGCTGGGTTGTATGGTATAATGTTTAATTGTGCCAGGAATTGCCAAACTGTTTTCCAATGTGGTTGCACCATTTTACATTCCCATTAGCAGTGTGTGAGAATTCCAGTACTTGGGCTCAGGTCTTTGTTCTTAGCAATTCTAATAGGTGTGTAGTGGTATCTCGTTTTGATTTTAATTTTAATTTCCTTAATACAAGTTATTCTTTTTTAATAAGCAAGACTTGTCTAGAGACACAGTATTTTAAACCTTGGGGCATTCTAGGTTGCTGCCTTTGCCTGATACAGAGACTAGGGGACATCTTTCCCAGTCCTGTGTCAGCAGGGATTTGCACTTCTTGCATCCAGTCAGTAGAGGGCAGGAGAGGACAGAAAATAAGCTTCCCAGTTTTTGGACTATCCGGGGCCGGCATCTATAGTATTTGGATGCAGTACTCTATTTATAGTTCTTCTCAAATCCCTCTCCCTCTGAATATTCTTAGCTGCTAGGCTGTTAAGCTTGACTCCCCAAATTAATCTTGTGAAGTGATTCAAGGTCAAACCTCTTAACTAACCTTGTAAAATCCTAAGAACCGAGCTACCAAAACTGAGCCACCTTTGTAGAGCCTTTAATAAGTTCACTTTCCAATGTCACTCATCACAGCTGGTGTTACGGGGAACCACAGGCTGCTGAGCTGGTGAACCCGTTATTCTCCAACTTTTCAGGAGCTGAGAGAGACTAAGGAAAGTCTCTGTGGGGGCAAGTCTCCAGACCCCACCATTGGCTACAGATCCTCCTCTCTAGCACCTGGGTTGCGGCAGTTCAGACGGGGCACAGCACAGATTTTCTGGGGCTGGGGCTGCCGAGTGCCCCCAGAGATGTACTCCAGCCTGAGCCCTGGGCTCCCCTCTGGTAGTTGGAACCAAAAGGTCCTGAGGAGGGTAGTGAACATCAAGAAGAGCTCCATCCGAGCCAACTGGTCCCCTAGGCACACCCGCTGCCCTGGAAGCAGAAGGAAAGGTCAGAAGGTGGCAGCTGTCCCTGTGCCTCTCCCATCGCACCCGCCACCCACCACTCATGACCCAGTGCTGTGCCCAGTACCTGCAGAGAATGGCAGGAAGGCCTCTTTGGCCAGGAAATTTCCATCCTTGTCCAGGATGTGGCCAGGGTTGAACGGTTCGGGGGTCTCCCAGTACTCAGGGTCATAGAGCACAGAGGCCAGGTTGGGCAAGATGGCGGTGCCCTGCAGAGAGGAGCTTGTGTGGCTCAGAGAGCTCAGCCGACCCAGCACCTGGCCCTGATGCCAGGCTGACATGGGTTCAGAGACGACTCGATGTGAAGGGGAGAGTCACCTGGGGACAGGGGGCCTCAAAGGGCATCAGCAGACAGACCCTCACCTCAGTGCAGCTGCTGGGCATTATGCTCTCCTGGCTAAGGGGCACTCACCTCCATCCTAAAGACTCCCAGCCCGGGCGAGAGACACAGCTGCTGCCTCCCAGGACAAGGGCCAGTGGCTATTGGGCATGACTGGAGGGGACCAAGTTCTGTAGAGGGCAACAAACGCTGGTGGTGTGTGTAAGTGTGTGTGTGTGAGAGAGAGAGAGAGAGAGAGGGGATGAATGGAAGGGCAAACAAAGAGGAAGAAAGACTGAATAACAAGGCAGAGAAAAGGAGAAGAGACAGAAAGCTTCATTCCTTAGGATTAGGGAGAGGAGAGCGTAACCTCTAACCCTAACCCTAACCCTAACCCTAACCCTAACCCGAGCCCTCACTCTACCTCAAAGAAGTGAATGGCTGGGAAGAGAATCAGACTGATCAGATGGGAGCAGAAAGGAGCCAAAGGCTCCTGTTGGTGACTTCTGCTCCTCGCCACGTGGGCCCTGGGCTGACCAGAAGGCCAACGCGGAGCCAGGATGGAGGTGGCTGTGGACCCGGGACCTGGGACACGCAGCTCCAGGGGTTCTGAGGAAGGCCTCAGATCCTGTGGCTCCTTAACCAGCACCAGAGAGTTAAGCTGGTCACCCCAGTGAGGATTAGAGAAGCGGCCACAGAATTCTTGGTTTTGACAAAGGTATCTTGAGATTAAAAACAAAAACCTCACAGTTTGAAGCCTGCACACCAAACAGAAGCCAATAAAAAATGCAGAAGTGCAGACAACATAAGTACTTTCAGAAGTCTTTCTTTCTTTCTTTCTTTCTTTCTTTCTTTCTTTCTTTCTTTCTTTCTTTCTTTCTTTCTTTCTTTCTCTCTCTCTCTCTCTCTTCTCTCTTCTTTCTTTCTTTCTTTCTTTCTTTCTTTCTTTCTTTCTTTCTTTCTTTCTTTCTTTCTTTCTTTCTTTCTTTCTTTCTTTCTTTCTTTCTTTCTTTTCTTTTCCCCATTGCTCTACTGAAGCCTTAAGGGAGGGGCTTGACCCTAGCCATCCAGACTGAGAGGCACCCAGACCTCTTCCCTCCACGGCTTTACGCAGAGGGATTGGGAAGCACATGTCCTTGCTGCTCCCTGAGTGAGCTCGTTGTTTCCTAGTTATAGTCCTGGAAATTTCCCCCCATTTCCCCTACCTGGGATGAAGTAACCTCTGCATCACCACAGTTCTTAATAATCACCCTCATGGGCAGAGGCTCCTGGCAAGATGCCCCCCCACCCCGCCCTGCCCCGAATTATTTATATCCTGTTCTGGGTGATGTTCTGGACTCCTTGCAAAGCGACTGACTGATCTTAATTTGCGGGACAGGCTCAGACCGTAGCCTATCCAGTATACAACAAGGGCAAGCATCCTCACCTCCAAATTACAGAACCATCTGCCTGCTGGGTACTTCCTGGGGACTCTAGCCCAACTTCTTCCCAGTAAATGGCAGCTTGGAGTTTATAATCAAACAGGATGTCTGAGGAGAGACAGGCTCGAAGTGCCACCTCTGTATTAGAGACCATTGCTGTTGTCGCTGTCATTTGACTGATAGAATGGTTAAGAACAGTTTAGGAATATCTGTAACGTTTAACGATCTACTGTCAAGTTTTGGTTCTGCTTTCAGAAGACATCTCGTGCCCAAGTTGGAAAAGCTTGATATTGATTCCAGGCTGTTAATGGTTCCCTGGAGCTCTTATCACAGCACAACCCCTGGAATCAAATTGGCAGGAATATTAATGAAGAAAAAAAATGCATGGAGGCAGGAACCTCAAGTCTGATGAAATTAATAAGAATTTAATAATCACATTATGGCAGGCCCTTGCAGTCAAGTCTGCCCTGAACTATGGCCTGTAAGAGTTGAACAAAGATTCTCATGATGAAGAAAATTGGGCCCCCATGACTTCTCACCCATTGTTTTCATGGTGTATCACCTTGTATCACGGAGGCTTCCACCAAGGACAGGCTGGAGCATCAGTGCTGAGCTGAAGTCCCTTTCTGAGGAAAGTCTTGGGGTTCTGGCCATCACGTTCATGCACAGGGCACCAAGATGAGTGACTCTGTTTCATCGTCATTAAAATGGCAACCTTGCCACCTATACAACTGTGCTACCTTTCCTTTAAAATGACACCCTGCTCCCAAAATGATTCTTGATGCCTGGCATTCACTCCCCCTGAAATCCTCTCCCCTTGAGGGTGGGCTAGCTCTAGCGACTCACTTTTAGCAAACAGAATATGGCAAAAGTGATCAGATATCACGTCTGAGATTAGGTTACAGAAAGACTATAGCTTCTGTCTTCTCACTTGCTCTCTGTAATGGAGGTCAGCGGCTCTATTTTCAGCTGCCCTCTGGAGAGGCCCAGTGTCGAGGAACTGAGGGTGGCCTCCAGCTAACAGCCCAAGAGCAACTGAATCCTGAAGATAGCACTGCAAGTGCATTTACAGTGGACGCTCCCCATGGAATCTTCAGATGAGACGGCAGCCCCAGCCAACAGCTTCATTGTAACATCATGAGAGACCTTGAATCAGAGGTATCCAGATAAGCTGCACCTAGATCCCTGACGCACAGAAAGTCAGATCCCTGACCCACAGAAATACTGTTGTAAGTTCCTAAGTTTTGGGGTGATTTATTACATAGCGAGAGAGAGACAACTAATTCAATAAACATCTTCTGTCTAGGATCTGCATGGCAGTCAGTCATTGTGATGACTGAATGCTGTAGTGGGCACAAAGCTCTTAGCACTCAGTTAAGGGTTGGCAGAGAGCAGGAATTATTATGTTATCATCCAGTTCGTATCAGAAGCTGGCCCAGAAACCTGTCTCAAGCTGGATTACCAGAGAGCTACAAACTATTTTTTTGACTCCATGCAGAAATGTGTTCACGTTAAACTTTCATTGTTTAAAAGGGGTTCCAGGGGACTTCCCTGGTGGCGCAGTGGTTAAGAATCCGCCTGCCAATGCAGGGGACGTGGGTTCAATCCCTGGTCCAAGAAGATCCCACATGCCTCAGAGCAACTAAGCCTGTGCTCCACAATAAGAGAAGCCACCACAGTGAGAAGCCCACGCACTGCAACGAAGAGTAGCTACCTCTCTCCGCAACTAGAGAAAGCCCTTGTGTAGCAATGAAGACCCAACACAGCCAATAAATAAATAAATAAATATGTTTGAGATAATGAGAAGCTACCATTAGGAAGAATATTTCTGTATTGTTTAAAACTCCTACTTAAGGCACCACCCAATACATTGTCCACTGGCCCTCAAAAAGGTATTACCAATGATAATCTTCACAATAATTTCTTGGAGGGTGATAAGCCAAAGTGTTCCTGATATGGGCATGCTTCCTTTTATTACAGAATCAGAGTCATAGCTAATTGGGATTTCCTTTTTTGCCTTGACTCCAAGGAAGCTCAGATTCGAGTTTTATGTACATATACAGTTGTTCTTGACCTGAATAGTTTGATTTAAATTTATTCCTCTATCTCTCTTTAGTCAGTACTTGTTCTCTTAACCTAGTTATAAGATGAAAGAAACGAGACAGGCATTTCTACTAGAAATTGGTTCTAAGGACATAACACAAAATGCAGACCAAGCCTAAGGCACATAAATTGCAAATAGCCTATATTCACCAATAAGGTTAAGAACTACGAAACATCCACTTGGGGGAACATTATGCAGCCATTAAGAGTGATGTGGGGGACTTCCTTGGTGGTCCAGTGGTTAAGACTCCTAGCTCCCAGTACAGGGGGCCCAGGTTCGATCCCTGGTCAGGGAACTAGATCCTGCATGTCACAACTAAGAGCCTGCATGTGGCAACTAAAAGATTCCCGAATGCCGCATCTAAAGATCCCTCACAGGGCAATGAAGATCTGCGTGTTGCAACTAAGATCCAGTGCAGCCAAATAAATAAATAAATAATTTTTTTTTTTTAAAGAGTGATGTGGAACAGTGGTTTTTAGAATGTGGTCCCAGAACCCAAAGCATCAACACCACTTGAGAACCTGTTAGAAAGGCAAATTCTCAGGCCTCACCCCCAATACTCTGGGAATGGCACCCACCAATGTCCATTTTAGCAAGCCCTGCAGGTGATTCTGATGCAACTGGAAGTTTGAGAACCAGTAATGTAGAAGAATCAGAATGGTAAGTTAACTGAAATGAAGGATTCAGAGTTATACGTTCAGCATAATCACAGCTGTGTAAAATATATGTGGACAAAAAAGATTGGAAAGAGGTGCATTAAAATGTCTGCAAGGGTTACTTCTGAACAATATGGAACATTTAAAAATATTCCTAAATGAGTATATTCTTTCACAATCATAACCCTCTGTCCAGAATGCCATAGAAGGAGATGGATGGATGGATGGATGGATGGATGGATGGATGGATGGATGATTGACCGAGAGCTAGCAGACAGGCAGAAGCTGAAGCAGGTGGCTGTGCTGGGCAGGATGCCCAGCGAAGGGTGCTTTCTGCAGGCGCTGGATCAGGCACGAGGTCACACTTGGGGCCACCTACCTTGGGCACAGAGTAGCCGTGCACACGGGTGGAGGTCATGCACTGGCGCACGGCGCCCACGGTCACGATGCTGCAGAGGCGCTGTACCTCGTGAAGGACTGCGTGAGTGTAGGGCAGTCGCTTGCGGTCCTCATAGTGGACGGCAGGGGAGTACCCAGCACGGTGTCCAGTTCCCGCTGCACCCTCTCTGCGGGCGGCTCCATGTGAGGCTGGGGAGAGGCTGCAGCCCAGCCTCCCCACCACACGCCACTGTCCTGGTCTCCACCCAGAGGCAGCCACGGGGGCTCATGGCCCCTAGGTGGCGCCACCCCACGCAGCCTCCGCTCATCCCACAGTGGCAGGCCCTCTCTGAGGCAGAGCTTATGAACAGGATTTTGCAGGATTTGCTTCTCCAGGGCAGACTTGAGGGAAGAGGAAGGACCCAGATTTGAATACCCACTATGTGCCGGGTGTTCTATATACAAAGAGTCCTACGGGGTAGGAACTGTTGTCTCCATTTTACAGACAGGAACACCGAGGCTGCAACAGGACAGGTACTTTGCTGAAGATCACAAAACTGGTGGAACCAGGATTTGAACTTAGGTCATGGTCAGTGTGTCCCTGAGAGAACTCTAGCCACCTTTGCTTCCTCTGTGATCTTGAGCGGACATTAACACAGGGCCTGGCATTTAGTAGCTGCGGAACCGTTACTGAATGAGTGAAATAATGTTGCCACATTCCACCCTGGTTCTAAGTGATTCAATTACTTACCCAGGATCGCTCACTATGTAACAGGGTGGGAATAGAAGGCCCAACCCTCTTACTCCCTCCATCTGATTCAAAGCCATGAACACTTCCTGTACCACAGTTGTGGTAGCAGGACCCACTCCAGGGGCCACAGACCAAAGACAGTGATGGGGACAGGTGCCTTCAGCCCAGAAGCCCACAGCAGGTGTGATGGGCACGGGCAGTCAGCAGGGTGTAACCACGGCCCCCTTGCCCCGCATGTCTGCGTGCTGGACCGTGTAGATGAGCGCCCAGCGCAGGGTGGTGGCTGTGGTGTCGACGCCTCCCAGAAGCAGGTCCAGCAAGACCTGGGTCAGGTTCTCTTCACCGAATGCGGAGACAGGGTGGTCCATGGCCTGGTGGGCGGGTGACGGATGCTGGGGAGAGCAGCTCTGGGCCGGAAGCTCTCCTCTCACAGAGCCTTGGTGTCTCCCCGGCTGTTGCCTTGCCTGTCCCTAGACGTGTGGGACCAGAACTCCTCGGGAGTCAGGAGGGCATGAGTTCCAAACCTGTGCTGCCTGCTGAGGGAGGAACTGCCCTGACGTCCGCCAGGTCCCCTGCTTCCCACCCTACCCATGTCTGCAGGAGCCAGCACTGGCCTGAGAAAAGAGAGGGCGTTAAAAAATCCAAATGGCTGCTGCTTCAGCGTGCGCTGAAAAACGGAGGCCAGGATGAGAGACGGAGGCCATGGCCTTGAAAGGACATGCGGTCGGGAAGCTAGCCCCCGCTGCTCCTCCCCTCCGCCCCCCTTCTGCAGCAGTTCCAGGCCCACCTTAGTGATCTGGGCCAGGCAGCAGCTGATGAAGTCCCTGGGGGCCTCAGGTGTCCTGAGTTTGTGTCTGCCGATCTCCTGGCAGATATAGCCCCGCACGGCCTTCTGGTACCTAAACGTCTTCGGGTGGGGGCCTGGGAGGTGGCAGAAGGCCCAGGGGAACAGGTCGTACAGCTGTGGGGGAAGAGGCCCCGCCCAGGGGCTGCTCAGGTGCTGGCCCTGAGTCAGGGCAGCTGAGCGTGGTGCTGGGGGTGCCCACGTGGTCTGGGACCTCTGACACAGCCATCCCAGGACTGCTTGTCGTCTGGAAACTCGCCACACTCCCACAGTAATCTAGACAGTAATGAGAGCAGTGGTAGCAGAGACTGAACCCAGGGCTCAGCTAGGATGTTGCAGGCCCAGATAGCTGTATTTAAGGGGGTTTAACCTGTCTCTTATTCCCTCCCCACGCTTCTATGTTCAACCACAATAAAGGAAGCTTGATGCTGTGAATTGTCATTTTGCTGAGCAGAGGCTGCCTGAGGAACCCAGAAGCAGGCCCTGTAGTCTTCCTCCTGCCTACCGGCACCTTCCCTGCTATGCCCTGGCTGAGACCCCTGCCTGCCCTGGGTCCTCAGCTATCCAATGGGCCGCACACCTCCCTCCCCAAGGGCCAACTTACCCGGCGCCAAATGGTGCTGACAAAGGCCAGGCCAAAGTCGATAGCTTGAATCATTTCCTGGAAGAAGGGATCCTCCAAGGGGAAGCGGTAGCCGAACACGAGGGCCCCGATGACTCTGGCCGTGGACCTGACAATGGCTACCTGGGGGTCGAAGGGTCTACCTGAGAGCAGAGGGGCAGGGCTCAGGGTGAGGAGGCAAAAAGAGCATTGCCCTGAGCGCTCATCTAGTCTGTATACGGCCACTCACTGCATCATTCATTCATTCTCAGTCCTCAGTCACTCACTCAGCAAATGCTTACTGAGCACCTTCTCTGAGCCAGGCTTGGTGATGGGCACTGGGTTCGCAAGGAGCGGTGTGGGAGACAGACACCATTTAAACACACTAGAATGTGGGGCAGGTATGTCCCAGCTGGGAACAAAGGATGCAGGGACCAGCTGTGCCTGGGATTAGGGGAGGGCTTCTTAGGCAGGTGATGTCAGCTAGGTCTGAAAGGAGCGGTGCTTTCTCACAGGGAGGGAGGGGTGTGGATTAGCATATCCTAGAGGGGGAACAGCACGTACAAAGGGTCAGGGGTGTCAAAGGCCTGAGATGTTGGGGGAGGATGTTTCTCCACCTTCAGAGAAGGGCTTTGGGCTTCACAATGAACTGGACCTTCCCGTGTCTGTGTCCACTCACCTGCCCACCTTATAGAGAATCCTGATCCATTGATGTAGCATACATCCCCTACTGGACCTGTAAAGGGTCTACCCCTTCACACACACACACACACACACACACACACACACACGTCTCAGCCTCCTTGCAGGAGTGTGTGTGTGTGTGTGTGTGTGTGTTGTGGGGGGATTAGGGTGGGCCTGCCCCAGCGCCCTCCTTACCCTGCTCCTGGTGGAAGGCCCCAGCCAGCTCTGCTGCCTCTTCCCGCAGCTGCAGCTCCAGCGCCAGCTTGCCTAGGCCCAGCCCCCGAAGCGTCGCCAGGCAGAAGCGTCTCTGCTGCCGCCACACGTGCCCGTTGCTGCAGATGATCCCTGGGCCCAAGTTGGGGGACGGTCAGCAGCCCCTCCCAGCCTCCCAGGCCCAGGCCACCTGGCTCTCACCCAGGCGGGGAGAACAGACCCCTGGGTGGCTTTCCCAATCAGCTCAGGGCTGCGGCTCTGACCGGCCAGTGAGGGGCATTTGGGGGTTGCGGGGTCCATGAGCCTCCTGCTGTCAAGGTGGGCTCAGCTCTGCCCTCCTCCCGGGCTGCCAACCGGATTCTGCCTTTAAGAGTCCGCACAAGAAATGGAGGAGGAGCTAAAGAAGGGAAGGGAGGATGGAGTCTGGAGGGGAGGAGTGGGGGGAATGGCATTTGCTGAGCCAGGCGCTGTACTGGGCACTCTTGGGGCTCACTTAATCACCCCCACATCCCGGGGAGGAGAGAGCAGTCACTCTTCCCATCTAACAGATGGGCACACTGAGGGGCGGAGAGCGAGTCTGCCTCGCCCAGTCACAAGGCTGGCAGGGGGCAGAGCTGAGACCTGACCCAGATCTTTTGATCCCCCAGAGTTGGTTCCTTCCCATGTCGCCCGCCCTCCTCGCACCGCTGTGTTTGAGGAGACCCCGTCCCCAGCAGGGAGGGCAGCCTTGCCTCTTTCTCCAAACAGGTCCCGGAAGAGCGGGGTGAGGGGCCGGCCTGAGAACTGCTCCCAGTTGGAGACCAGGGCTTCCTTCAGCACCCGGCAGCCGCTCAGCACCACCACGGGCGTCAGGCCCACCCACACGGTGAACACGTTGCCATGAGCCTGCGCCAGCTGCGGAGAGACAGGGTCCTGGGGCTGCAGAGGAAGCTCAGCTGGCCCCGTTCTCTGGCACCTCCCTCTTGGCATGAATCCTCACCTTCTCGCACCCAATACTCATCTCGGGTGCACCTTTTCAGAACACTCGCCATTCATCCGACAAGCCAAACCCCGGGTTCCCACAGCCGGCATTCGTCCCAGCGGGTGTCACGTCACAGGCTCCCTGTGCCCTTAGAATAGTCAGGGCCCAGTACTTACGCACAGGGCGTCTGGTTTGGACCCCAAGGATCCTGGCAGGTGGGTATGTTCTACCCATTTTATGGATGATAATATTCAATTATAACTATACTTTCTTCAGGGCTCAGTGTCCAGTGTGGCCTTTACTTTAGTGCACTTTCAGTAAAAGCGTGCAAGATAGGTATCATTATCTCTATTTTATGAAAATGGAGGCCAGGGAATTCCCTGGCGGGCCCATGGTTAAGACTTGGCACTCTCACTGCTAGTGGCACGGGTGCAGTCCCTGGCTGGGGAACGAGGATCCTGCAAGCTGCATGGTGTGGAAAAAAAGGAAAGGAAGAGCAAGGAAGAGAGCAAGAAAGAAAGAGAGAAAGAGAGAGAGAAAGAAAAAGAAAGAAAGAAAGAAAAAGGAGGGAGGGAGGAAGGAAAGAGGAAGAAAGGGAGAAAGAGAGAAAGAAAGAAACAGGAAAGAAAGAAAAAGAAAGAAAGAAAGAAAGAAAAAGAAAGAAAGAAAGAAAAAGAAAGAAAGAAAGGAAGGAAGGAAGGAAGGAGGAAGGAAAGAGAAAGAAAGGGAGAAAGAAAGGGAGAAAGAGAGAAAGAAAGAAAAAGGAAAGAAAGAAAGAAAGAAAGAAAGAAAGAAAGAAAGAAAGAAAGAAAGAAAGAAAGAAAGAAAAGAAAAGAAAGAAAATGGAGACCAAAAGGCCAAAAAAGAAAGCAAAAGACCAGAGCCTCACACCCACGTCTCCTGACTTTCAGTGCGGTGCTTTTCCTACTGCCTGAGGAACCTGGAGATCGTGGTCATCTAGTATCTCCGATCAGAATTTAAAAAATACTTAGTCAACAATGATGAGAGCTGAGCATTGTCATGGGGAAGGGAATTGTCTCCTGCCCTCCAGTTCTCAGCAATAATTCAGCTCTGGCCTGGATTTCAAACTCCTTTCAGTGCAGCAGAAGCCCTCCCACTGGTGGGACCCACGCACCCTAGAAGGGGGCTCAGTACAGCAGTGTTACTTGAGTGTGCCCTTGGGGATCCCATTCTCCCAAGTTCCCATCCCAAGTGGCTTTTCAGAAAATTCCTTCCTGCCACAGGCAGTGCTCTCCTGAAGCAGAGTCCTGTTAAATAGTTTTCTCCACCATGCTACACTGACAGTGGAGCCCTGCTGCAGAATCCTCTTGGGTGACCTCCGTGCAAAGGTTTTACATTCAATGTTTGCAGTCCCCCAACAACCCCGCACTTGACAGATAAGGAAACTGAGGCTTGAGGCCATATAGCAAGTGAGTGGCAGGCGCAGGATTCACCTCCATGCGTGTCTGAGCCCAGTTCCTTGCTTCTAGTGTCCCTGGGCTGAGAGGGAAGGTCTGTGTGCCCACCCCTCCCGAGGGCCTCCGACTCAGGATGGATTCCCTACCTGGAGCAGTGAATCCGGGTGCAGCTGAAAACCCAGTTGCCAGAGGTTTCCAAGGATGGGGATGGGGAAGGACCAGGAGGAAGGTGGCTCCTTTCCCAGTAGATAGTGCCAAGTTTCAGGAGCAGGAAGGAGATGGTCAGTAGAGCCAGCCCACTGAGCAGGGAGAACATCTTGGGCCTGTGCCTCCCTCACCCCTGTGCCTCCAGCCCTGGGCTGCCCGTGCATTCCAGCCTTCTCTCTAGCCCTGTCTGGCCACCCTCCTCTCCCCGCCTCCTGACCGCTGCTTTTATGCCAGAGCTCTCAGGCAGCGGCGTGGAGGGAGGCAATCCCCGGAGTCTTCTCATGATGGAGTAAATCCACTTGGTCACACTAGTCACACCCAGGCCCTCAGCGGGACCGTAGGGTTCCAGCCTGGGACAGGTTGGGACACCTTCACTTCCAGAGCAGCCTCACCTCTGGCCCATGGAGCTCAGCCCCAGTCAGGGTCCTCTCAGCCTCTGCCTGGGAGTCTCAGCTGACCGCCTGGGTCAGCTCAGGGAGGACGGGGCAGCCACTGGCAGCGGCCCCGTCTCCCTTCGGGATACGCTTTTCTGGCTCAGCATGCAAACTGGGCTCGTCTTCCCTGCTCCCCTCTGCCCAGGTGCTAAGTAGTCTCTCTGGAGGCCTCCCCAGCCTCCCAATCACCCCCATCCCAGCTCCAGCCTCTGGTCAGCTTGGACTCTTCACCTGCCTGCGGTCCCATATTTATCAGTTGTCAAGTTCTGTAGCCTTTGCTTTTATCTCAACTGTTCTGGAGCCAGACTGCTGAGTCTAAATCCTAGTTCTCCCCTTACTAGGTAAGGACCTTGGGCAAGTTATTCAGCCTCCCCTTGCCTTGGTTTTCTCATGTGTACAATGGAAATGATAATTTTAGGCACTGCCTCAGAGAGTTGTTGTACCAGGTGTGGCAAGAGACAAATGGTACACACTCAAGCTGAGTAAATTGAGGATAGTTTAATAAGGAAATTTACAAATGTGTGTGGGCAGGCAGTAGTGGAACCACAAGGCACGGTGCAGTGCTCCAGGGCAGCCATACGGGGGAGCCCTGCCCACTTGACGCTCAGAGAGGTGAGGGCACGGAGTTTCAGTTCAGGAAGATGCAAAAGTTCTGGAGATGCATGGGGGTGATGGCTGCACAACAATGTGATTGCACTTAACGCCACTGAACTGTACACTTAAAAAGGATTAAAATGCAGGAATTCCCTGGCCATCCGGTGGTTAGGACTCCTTGTTTCCACAGCAGGGGGCCCAGTTTCGATCCCTGGTGGGAGAACTAAGATCCCACAAACAACACTGTGGGAAGAAAAGAAAAAAGAAAAGAAAAGAAAAGAAAAAAGAAAAGAAAAGAAAAAAGAAAAGAAAATGGTAAGCTTTATATATATATATGGTAAGCTTTATATATTGTGTATATTTTACCACAATTTTTTAAAATGTCAAGGGACAGAGACGACAGCAGAGCCTGGAGCCCCTAGTTTGGTGGAGACCCACCAGCAACTCTTAATGGGTCATTGACAAGAGCTCTGGCCTTCAATAGTGGGTGCAGCTGGTTTATGGCAAGCCTGCAGGAAATAAATACTCCACCCTCACTCTGCTCCACCCTCTGGTGCCTTTAATGTAATGTGCCTCCTGTTGGTCAAATCCAATTAGAAGTTGGAGAACAAGGAATCCTGTAGAAAATGTGAAATGATGCAGCCGCTTTGGAAACAATCTAGCAGGTCCCCTAATGGTTAATCAAAGAGTTGCCATATGATCCAGTGGTCCCACTCCTAAGTAAATACCCGAGAAAAATGAAAACATATGTTCACACCAAAACATGCACACACGTGTTCACAGGAGCATCATTCATAAAGGCCAAAAATGATGAAAGGTCCATCAGTTGATGAATGGTTCTCAGACTTCACTCTGCATGTGGAAACCCCGTGCTAATCTCTCCCACCACACAGTCACTGCTTCCCCATCTCTATGCCTTTGCTCATGCAGTTCCCTCTGCCTAGAGGTCCTTCTGCCATGTCTCCCCCTCTAGAAGTTCCATCTGTCTTCAAGGCCTATCTCACCTGGATGTGATGACAAGGATGCTCCCCCCAGAGGGCTGCTGGGAGGATGAGCTGAGACAATGTGTGATGAAAGTGCTCCTGGATAATATACATGCTGGTACAAATGTTATCACTACTGCAATTTCCACAAAACCACTGCCTTCTGCTTTTTGTAAGTTGCCTTCCCTTCTCCAACACATGTTCCTTCTTCCTCAAATTAAGAGAATACACTTCTCTAAATTCATCTCTTGCTAACTCCAGTCTCTATCCACTACCTCTAAACACCCTAACCATCTCCCACAGTAGTCTTTCCCTAGTTCTGGCTCAACTCCTTGGCTCTGGGTGTCCACTCCATCTCTTTCACAATATGACAAGTCTTAAGGACAAGTGCCATGTCTCCCTTTCCTTGGGTTTCTCCAACAGTGTCACCCAATTGTCCAGAGTCCTGAGTTGCCATCAAGTGATATGGATTCACTAACAGAAGGACCTGGTGGCCCCTAAGGCCAGTCTCACAGCTCACGAGCATGCCAGCATCCCCTGCATGAGAGCTCCTCTGTGGCGGTCCTTCCACACACGTTCATGCTTCTGCTTTACCCACTTCTCTTCCCGCTGCAGTGTGGGGACCTTAGAATATCTCACATGTAACCTAGTACACCGTTCCCGCCTTTGAGTTAATTGAGATGGTTTTGGTGGTTTGGGCAAGTGAGGTTGGTGTTCTGGGGGTGGCAGGGGTAGGTGGTACTGGCGGTCATGAGGGTTTTAGTAGAGGCTTTTGCACAGATGCAGGGAGTTAGGCAGTGGCTGTGATAGTGAACCTGATTTTGGAGGTGGTGGTAGGCTAGAGAGATGGGTCTGTCATCTATCTTGTAATCCACTGACCACATTCCATTCGGGTCCAGCTATATTCTGAGTGTCTTGGCCAGGAATGTTTCTCAGAGCCTCCTCAAAATCAGACATAGCACTTGAAGCCTTTTCTTTAAGACATAGAAATGTATTCCCGTAGTGGGAGGCTCGCCTGGTCCACATTCCTAAGTGTGCTGAACTTTGACAAACTTCCTCCCCTCCCTCTGGCTCCTGAGGTGGGATGTGGCTCCTGGAAGAGACTGCAATCAGATTCCAGGGCACTAACCCTTTCCTTACTGCTTGGCCAAGGCCCTCAGTGTTGGATTGGGAGGTGTGGGCTCCCCAGTAAGACGGTGGAGGTGGGCTACACGGTTCCCACTTTAGAGAGACGTCCCCATGCAGAGTCTGACTCTGTGGTAGCCCACCCTCAAGGTGCACCTTCATAGGTGGTCTCCTTAGGATTCCCGCCACCCTTGTCACCCAGGCCACGGGGTTCCCTGTTTCTTTTTTAGAATTCTAAGCCAAAGGTGGACAACATTCAAGACTCCTGTCTCTTGTTCCTCTAGGAACAACTCAGGTCAACTAAGCATGTCTTGGCTGAGCACCTTCCCTGTGTGAGGTATTTGCCCATCAAATTCCTAAACCAATTCTTTCTACCACACTGTGAAAGATGTTACTATAAGCAGATAAAGTAGGGGGTCCCTGGAGAAAGAAAACCAAGCATGGCTTTCTTGACATAAGAAAAGCCATTTTGGCCTAAGCCATTTTGTGATCTAAGCCTGGCCACAATACCCTTGAACAGGTTTCAGTAATTAATGATCTTCAGGGAACAAAAGAATGCAGAAACAAACAACTGTTATCAGGCAAGAGAAGTAAAAATAGCAAAGGTAGTATATTGGTTGTGAAGACTCCCGGTTCTGTTTCAGTGGTAAACACTAACCTGAAGGGCTCAACCACCAAATCAACTGGAACCTAAGGGGTGATGATGTTGAGCTTTTCTGACCCTCATGACTTCAATCAACTAAAGCCTGGACTCTGTAGACCACCCAAGCCCCTTCATGAATATGCATGTGTCCTTAGCTTAAGACTTCCCTGATTTTGCTGTTTGGGGAGACACTGCTTTGGGAACGATCCCGGTGTTCTCCCTACTTGCTGCAAGCAATAAATCCTTCCTTCTGCTCTTTGGCTTGGTTGTATCTTTTGGCTTGACAGCCACCAAGAGGCAAACCCAGTTTTGGGGTAACATTACCCCTCCTGCTTTATAGATGAAGAAAGCAAGGATTTGCTCAAGAATGTGGTAGGGCTACAATTCTAACCCAGGTCTTCTGTCTCCAAGTACAGTTTTGTCTTTCCACAGCTGCCTCCCAGCTGGGACAAGCCAACATACTCAAAAGCAAGTTTACTGAAGGCCAAGAGAAAAAGAAAAGTGAGAAACCCTGAGTCATTCATGCTCCCAGAGGTTCTGATGCAGCTGTAGAGGCCTTTTTCACAGGGCCCAGGCTGCCCCCAAGTCTGCCTTTGCATCCTGTCTGTTGCTGCCCCCAGGAACCCCTTCTTTGGAACTGAGATGCCTTTTCTACTCCTCCTTTCTCTCATCTCCCCCATCCAGAGGGACCCCCTTCTGTGGCCCTTGGAGAAACAGTGAATAAGGACTGCATATCACAGCATCAGCCAAGGGGCCTGTGCCCCAGGGAGGAGCTATTTTCCAAAATAGACTGCTCCCTGCAATGTGATGGATGTCAGATAAAAGGTTGCCTCCTCCCACCTCTAGATCTAACCAAACCCGGGCCTAATCCATGCTCAGTTCCACTCCACACCCACTCCAGCAAGGTTTGAGCTATCTGTAGCCCCACCCCCACCTCTCTGTCCACTCTGAAAGGGAGGAGACAGAAATAAGGAGCTATGGAGACCCCTAGAGATAAAAGAAATAAGAAGAGGTGAGGAAGGCGAGGTCCCCATACTTATCTCTGTACACACGAACAAAGAGAGGGACTTGTACTTAGGAGGGGTTGAATTTTCACAATGTGCCTGGTGACTCCTGGGATTGAGTGGAAACAAATACAGGTGGCCTCTGGACAGTGAAGTGAAGTCCCCAAAGACCTGGAGCTATATCTGGGAAAGGTCGAGAGGCCCACGGATCCCTAACTGAAGGAGCGTCAGACTCAGAGACCATACCCAGGCAACCAGGGCGAGGGCTGGCCCTAAAGGACATGCCACGCTTTGCACATTATAACATTAATTGTGCCTCTTTCATTCTCCAATGTATCCCAGTTTGACTGTTCCTCGTGAACATGCTATAGCCCCTGACTCTGAAAGTCTCCAGGTTGCAAGTGGGAAAATGATGACGGGATGTCTCACTGTAATGAAATCTCGGCATTGAGAATTCTGCTGAGTGTTCCAGTTCCCACAGGGAGTTGCTCTCTTTCAACCACAATTTGAAGAAGAGGGGTGGGACCACAAAAGACACTCCCACGCCACTGCTGTGCCCCAGGAGTAGGACCCCAGGGCCCAGGAGGAGACTTGGTGTCTGAAGAGCGTGGCAAAGTGCAGCCAACACCCTCGCCACACACAGGCACATGGACACACCCACACCCAATACCTTCAGCCTTCACAGAGCTCCAGGGGTAGTTGAATTATTCATCAGACCAGAATGATATTTCCATTACACTCAGCTTATTCCTCTCACGCAAACAAGATTTCTGGACGCTTTTATTAAAAATATTAAATATATTTTAAACAGTCAAAAGGAAAGATCCAAAATCTTATGGAGGACACTGAAAATGAACTGAGACAGATGTACGTCCAGTGCCTGAGCTTCCTGTCAGCCAGAGTAAGAGTGGAGACACAATGTGTTCCAGAATCCCCACTGAGAAGCAGAGAATTCTCATAATAGCTAATTCTGAAACGGATTTACTGTGTAGATGTTTATCTAGCAAAGTTGTCAACAGAGATTTTCTGGAAGATGAACAACAGCTTTCCTCGTGGGTCCATTTC
The DNA here is from genome assembly GCF_030028045.1 of Hippopotamus amphibius kiboko. Classification (NCBI taxonomy): domain Eukaryota; kingdom Metazoa; phylum Chordata; class Mammalia; order Artiodactyla; family Hippopotamidae; genus Hippopotamus; species Hippopotamus amphibius. The sequence goes on from NC_080191.1 coordinate 159,127,094, forward strand.
TGAGAGTGACTCTAGTACTGACCAAGGACAAAAAAATTGAAACCAGAGGAGTGATTGTCTCTCTGTAAGTAAAAAATTGCAAGTGTGACTGATTTACGGGGAGAACCCTATCATATCCAGGAATGGGTGGTACCACTTCTCTTCGTCACACGTTGTTTTGCTTATCTAACTATGAAGGTCAGTGGTTATACCACACAGTGCGTGGCCAGGACCGAGCCCCTACAATCTTGACCAGCTGCCGGGCTCCCAAAGGAAATATACACCAAGGCTGCTGTAGGCAAAACTCTTCCATTGATTGCTTCAAGGCTTTGGCCTCTGTGAGGCAGCTTGGTGGGTTAGTCTGGACAATCTGGTGCAGAGGACTCCTGTGGCTGGTCTCAGGGAGGCCCAAGGCCCAGAGGCCTTTTTGGCACCAGCGTTGGGCTCACATCCTTAAATTAGACATTTAGATCTTTCCACACTCAAGGTGAGAACGCATGACCCCAAGGTAAAGAACACCGCTGACAGGAGGAAAGGGTGTCTGTACAACCCAGGCCAGAATTGGTCCGGGCACCTCCCCAGTGATGAGAGACCCTGGCTGCTCTCAGAGTGCTGGCTGCATGGGACAAGGGCAGAGAATCACAGAGGAGGAGGAGTGAGGGAGAGAAAAAGAGAGAGATACAGAGAGCACATGTTTCAGTCTGTCTTATTTTTGAGGCGTCAGCTCCATGTGTCTGTTTTCGGTCTCCAGGGTCTAGCAGAGTGCCCAGCTCTTGTTTTTTTTTTTTTTTTTTTTGGCACACGGGCTTAGTTGCTCCGCGGCATGTGGGATCTTCCTGGAGCAGGGATCGAACCCATGTCCTCTGCATTGGCAGGCGGATTCTTAACCACTGCCCCACCTAGGAAGCCCCGAGTGCCCAGCTCTTAATGGGTTCTCCATAAATATTTTTTGGGGAAAGGAAAAAAATCCAGAGGAAGCTAGAGTCCAGGTATCGGGAAGCTGGGAGGGAAGAGAGAGTTGGGTCAATAACATGGCAGGGAGAAGTGAGAGCTAAAATTCCTCAAGAGCCTGGGGGAAGGCCTCTCTCACAGGCCCATAGTAATGAGGTAGGGGAGGACCCCAGCTGGGCCTGCTGACACATTTTCTGTCATCAGTGGTCAGACTGGGATTACAGCCCCCTAGATTCTTTGTCAAGGACACAAAAGGTAGGTCAGGACAATGTCCCTCAGCCCCTAGAACTGTTGTGGGCAAGGTGAGTGTCTTTACCCCAACAACCGTACACCCACAGTCCTTCCTGGCTGGCACTGGGCTGATCCAGGGCGGGTGATGGGGCTCCTCTTCAGGAAGGTGCCTGTGCCCTGGCTGTGGGAGATCAATTCCAAGCTCTGACCGTTCTCACTTGGGCAGCAGCTGGCTTGGTCTTCCTCTGCTTAGTCCACCTGAGAGGGTGGGTGGGAGTTTGCCGAAGCCCAGGCCAGAGACAGCAGCAGGATAGGGAGAAGATCCTGGGAAAAGAGGTGACCTGCTGCTTCCAAATACATGTCATTTCCCCTGTGGGAGCTAGGAGGGATGGACACAATTCTGGAGTTCTGCTTCAAATGAAGTTACCAGGATCCAGGTTTTTCAGGACATATTTGTTGATCCACATTCATCAGAATTGGAGCTGGAAGAAATCTTAGAGACCACCTGTCCAGCACATGCAATTTACTCCTCAAGCACCTGAGGCTGAGGTCATGAGATGCGAAAGAACCACCGGAAGTCTGGAATCAAACTGTCTGGGTTTGAATTCTATGTAATTTACCACACACTGGATGTGTGACCTGAGAGATCGTAATCTTCATGGACCTGCTTCTTCATCAGCAAAATGTGTTTAATAACACCTACCTAGTAGAGTAACTGAGAAAATTAAATAAGGTCATATTGCAGGTGCCTCCACAGCACTTAGCACACAGGTGCTCAGATAATATACATACTCTCTTTCCTTGTTGAAAGTGACAACGGATAGGTTATAAAGCTCACTATGTTTAAAACCTTAATTAAAATACAACAAATCAATACATATTATGAAATAGACATGAGGACTTTATGAGATTAGTATTTTGTTTCTATACCTCTGAACAGGCTCCAACAGGTCACTAATTACCTGCAGCAGAGGTGGCTAGATGTTCACCAAAGCTGTTTTGTCCTCAAAGCAGTTTTTGCTTCTTGGGCACACAGTTAGACATTGCCCAGCCTCCCTTGCAGCTAGGTGCAGCTACAGAAGGGAGTTCTGGCCAACGGAATTTGAGTGGAAGCAATATATACCATCTTTAGGTCTGGTCCACCAAAAACTTCCTGTTCAACATTCTATGCTCTTCCTTCCCAGGTTTACTAGCCCTACACAGAGGATCTGGCTGAGGACTTCAAGCCTAGAGGTTGGCAGAATGACTCCCCCACTCCCAGCAGTGCTCTGCAACAGGAGTCGGGTCATTGCGACAATCTGCTGAAAGCTTGGCTTGTCACAGCAGTTAGCACGCTCTAACCAGTCGGACTTGGAATTATAAACTGGGAGAGCACAAAATGGTGATGTGGAAATCATCTTTAAAAATAAATTTAAAGACATGGAAAAATAAAAATTGAAACAACCTAAATATCCATCCAAATTGGATTGTTCATATAAATTGCACATCAAAATAATTATCTTCTCAGTGAGACTGGCCAGCCTCTGTAAAATTTTACCCTCTGGTGCCTTTCCCTGCTTTTTTTTATTTTCCTGGTCCTTATCATTATCTAATATTTCATATACCTTACTGAATGCCTGTCTTCCCAATGGGATGTAAACTCCATGAAGGCAAGGATGTTTTCTGTTTTATTTGCTACTGTACTGTGGGTTCCTAGAACAGTACCTGCCCTTTACTAGATGCGCAGTAAATACTTTTGGAATGAAACGAATGAATCTTTACAAGAAAATGCTATAAAACTATTAAAATCATGTTTCTGAAGAATATTTGACATGAGAAAATGTTAATAACAGAGTTGAGATTATATTGAAATTGTAACTTACATATTGAAATTGTATATGTAAATTATCCTAATTTAGTTTTTAATGAATTTTATTTTATTTTATTTTGGCTGCACTGCGTGGCTTGTGAGATCTTAGTTCCCTGACCAGGGATTGAACCACGGTGAAAGTGCCGAGTCCTAACCACTAGGACTGCCAGGGAAGTCCCTGAATTATATTTTAAATGAATAATGTTGTTATGTGTTTAGAAGAAAGTCTGGAAAAATATAGATCAAGTTATTAACAGCGATTGCCTTCTTTGTAGGGTGTGTTTAAGATGCATTTCCACTCTCTACATTTTTTATATTTAAGTGCTATTTGGACTTCTAACAAAAATGCATGCATAGTATTTTTGATAATTTTTTAAAAAAGAAAAAAATACATGTTTATTAAAAGCTATAAAGAATACAACAAGAGGACTTCCTTCGTGGAGCAGGGGTTAAGAATCCGCCTGCCAATGCAGGGGACCCGGGTTTGAGCCCTGCTCCAGGAAGATTCCACATGCCGCGAAGCAATTAAGCCTGTGTGCTACAACTATTGAGCCTGCGCTCTAGAGCCTGTGGGCCACAACTATTGAGCCTGCGTGCCGCAGCTAATGAAGCCTGTGTGCCTAGAGCCCGTGCTCTGCAACAAGAGAAGCCACGGCAATGAGGGGCCCGCGCACCACAATGAAGAGTAGCCCCCACTCGTTGCAACTAGAGAAAGCCTGTGTGCAGCAGCAAAGACCCAACACAGCCAATAAATAAATAAGTAAATAAAAAAAAATACAACAAGGTAACATTGGCCATTTTGGGGTGATGGATGCCTTGGTAGTGTTGTAAAAATACCCCAAAATGTAATGGCTTAAAAAAATTAATTTTGCTCAGTTATTTGGGAACAGCTCAGCTGGGAAGTCCATGTCTGATCTATGTGGCATCAACTGGGATGTCTGGGGCTGGAGGTTTTACTTCCAAAATGGCTTCTTCATTCACATATCTGATGCCTCGGTACTCCCTGATCTCACTCTATCTCTATACACCCTCTCATCCTCCAGGAACCCTCCATGTGCTTTGTAAATCTCATAGTATGCTGCACTGCTGACATGGTGGCTGGCTTCCAAGAGGCAGGAAGCGTGAGCTGCTGGGCACAAAAGGGCTTTCTGCAGAACTGGCACAGCACCACCATATTCTGTTGGTTAAGGTAGTCACAGGGCCCAGATTCAAGGGGGTGGAGAAACAGACTCCCACCTGTTGATGGGAGAGTAGTAAGGTCACATTGCAGGAGAGCCTGTGAGATGGGAGATGCTCTTATGGCCGTGGATGTAAAACACACTGCCACGGTAGGGTTCAGGCGATTTTGGGTTTCTTCACTGCATTTATCTGCATTTTCCAAATTTTGTACAAAAAGCACGCGTTACTTTTATAACAAGGGAAAAATAGTTATTTAGAAAACATGGCCATGACCATGCAGGGAACTAACAGTGCAAGGTAAGGCTTCTGTGCCCCATCCAACCCCCTCTGCCCCTCGTGGCTCCTTTCCTTTCAGTGCTAAGCCGTGTTTCTAGGTAAGGAGTAGGAAAGCAGCGGTCACATCCTAAGGCACCCCTAAAGTGCTGCGCATTCCTTTTTTCTGGCTTTCCCGAAGTCATTCCACATGAAGGCCTCTTTCTCTCACTGCCACTATTTCTGTCTTTGAAGAAATCAAATTCCTTTTTCGAGGGGGTGGAGGTGGGCAGCGCTTTGTGGCTTGTGGGATCTTAGTTCCCTGACCAGGGACTGAAGCGGGGCCCACGGCAGTGAACGTGCCCAGTCCTAACCACTGGAGCGCCAGCGAATTCCCGGGAAATCAAATTCTTTTTTGCCATGACCACAAAGAGTCTGCAACACTGACTTCTATTAACAAACATTCACGGAGCATCCACATATAAGGCACGATTCAAGAGTCAGTTAGTAGTGTGATACCTATTAAACACCTTCTATATGTAGAATGTAATACTTAAGCCAGGAATTATAAGGTATACAAAGTGTGATACCTTATAATTAAAGGTATATTTAATAAGATAATTTACTGCTTTCAAGTTTATACTCATGGGCTGAAATATAAGGAAATAATCATAATATGCAAAGCCAAAGGAAAGAAATCTTAAAATAGATCTGTGAGCAAAGTATAGTAGGAACCCAGAGGAACTTGGTTTTAAAAGAAAGGCTTTGTGGAGGACATAATATTTGAACTGAGCTTAAGAAAAAGAAAAAACCATGGCTTTATTTGACAAGAGAGGATCAAGGGATTTCAGGCTGAGAAAATAGCAAAGACTTGGGACTTCCCTGGTGGTGCAGTGGTTAAGAATCTGCCTGCCAATGCAGAGGACCCGGGTTCAAGCCACATGGCGTGGAGCAACTAAGTCCTATGCCACAACTAGTGAGCTTGTGCTCTAGAGCCCGTGAGCCACAACTACTGAAGCCTGCAAGCCTAAAGCCTGTGCTCCACAATAAGCCACCACAATGAGAAGCCCGCTCAATGCAACGAAAAGAAAGCCCGTGTGCAACAATGAAGACCCATTGCAGCCAATAAGTAAACAAGATGTTTTTTGTTTTTGTTTTTTAAAAAGAGAAAACAGCAAAGACTCAACGGTGTAAAAATATTGACTTGTTTCGGGGAATATTGAGTAGAAAAGGAAGGTTGGAATCAGATCATGGACACCCTGACTGCCAAACTCAAGAATATAGGCCACTCTATGGGCGACTCTCCCCTGAAGATTTTGGAGGGTAAAGTATGTGTTCTACTTGCATTTTGGTTTGTACTTTGGTAGTGGTATATACAGTGGTTTAGAGACGGACACAGGCAGGGAGACTAGCTATAAGGCTGTAACTACAATATTTAAAAAAAGAAGGGAGGTGAGTCTAAATTAGGGCAGAAGGAGAGAGAAGGGGGTGGTAGTGGTGACACATGAGACCTGGAAGTGACTGAATTTACTGGGTAGAGACAGGAGAATTGAAATAACTCACGGCTTCTAGCCTGAAAGACTTAAGGAAGTCAGAGGGGCTACTAATTAAGACAAGGAGCACTGATTTTCAAGAGGCTGTTTGAGGGGCCTGGGAGATGCCCAGTGGAGGCGTCCAGCAGGCAGTGGAGATCAGTACTAAAGAGAGAGGCCAAGCCCACAGCTGAAGGTTTGTGATAGTGGGAGTGAAAGAATCCATGCAAGGAGAACAAAGGGAGAGGGCAGAAGGTAGGGAGATGCCCCCTTTAAAGGGGACAAAGCAGGTTACAGGGGTGGGAGGACACCCAAGAGATAAGATAGAACGGAAGTGAAGGAGGGGAAATTAGTGTCACGTGCAGCAGCTAGCTTGACTAGGACGACCACGTAGGGTTCCTTCTGCCGACCTTGTTTTTTTTTTTTCTTTTTAAAATTTTTACTGGAGTATAGTTGCTTTACAATGTTGTGTTAGTTTCTTACTGTACAGCAAAGTGAATCAGTCAGTCATACGTGTACATATATCCACTCTTTTTTAGATTTCCTTCCCATTTAGGTCACCACAGAGTATTGAGTAGAGTTCCCTGTGCTACACAGTAGGTTCTCATTAGTTATCTATTTTACACATAGTGGTATATATATGTCAATCCCAACCTCCCAATTCATCCCACCCCTCCTTCGCCCCTTGGTAACCATGTTTGTCCTCTACACCTGTGACTCCATTTCTGCTTTGCAAATAAGTTCATCTCTACTAGTTTTCTAGATTCCACATATAAGTGGTATTATACAATATTTTTGTTACCCTCCCCGGAGGGTAAATCCAGCGCATCCAGAAAAGTGGTTGCTTACATTGGTGCCGTCCAGCAGAACGTTCCACAATGATGGGGATGTTCCCTGTCTGCGCTGTCCAGTACAGTAGCCACAGGCTACATGTGGCTACAGAGAACTTGAAATGTGACAACTGAGGAACTAAATTTTTAACTTAACAGCCAAGCCTCTGAATTTTCAAGACACTGGTTTACAAAAGAAGGACTGGGTTTAAGATATGATTACTCAGCAGAACCAATATCGAATAGTTTAAAAGCTTTCTTGGCTGCATTCAACATGAGATGTCAAGAAACTTTAGAATGAGTACCCTTTTGAATGGGCACTTAATTCTCAATGATTTAACCTGAATGAATTGGTTGAAAGGGCAATTATATTATTTGAATTGCTGAGAACCCTGAACAAACTGTTCATTTAAAATACATTTTACCACAACCACCCATCTCACCACAATTCTTCCCACTCCCCACCCTCTCATGAGCAGCACAGGAGCTTGATTTGGTGGCCATGCCCAGGAACACAGGCTGTAGGGACTAAGGCCCACCGCAGTGATTCCAGGCAAGCTGGGCTCCACGGCCCTCGCAACCAACCAGCTCTGCAACTGGTCCCTCCCATCCGTCACTCTACAGCTGGATGTTCAGATCTGAGGCTCCGTGATGCCAAAGCCATTCAAAGACAGCTTGTTTCCCTCCCAAAGAATTATTTTATACACCAAGAGTTTTAAAAAATCCAAAATAATTTTATTCACTTTTTCAGATTTTTGCTTCCACAAGGTATTCAGCAAACATGCTAAGGCGACAGAATGTCAAGTCGGTCACGACATGCAACGCTGACCATTCGACGGATGACAGCAGCGACCACGCCCACCTGAGCTACTGGCCTCACAGCACAAATAGGGTTTGCGGGAACACACCGAACCACACGGCACTCAGCAACCTGAGGTAGGTCTCTTTACAGTACAAAAAACTTCTACACCAGTGTGAGACACTGATTAGCAAGAGTTGCTTAAAGTCGCAGACTTTGGAGAGAGGAAGAGACTCTGCGGCAACCGCAGGGAGAAAGGAGAACAGACCCACAAAATCCTGAACCCTGTCACTGAACTGTAGGGGCGTGGGGCCAGGCAGATGAAGAAGTACCACTGGGAAAAGCAGCAGTGGCCTCCAGGGCTTGGAACCAACGGGCCGAGGAGCTGGAGAGCTCTGTGCAGTGGGCAGCGTTCGGAACCTGAGGCAGTGGGACACTCGGAACAGACTGGATGCTTGTTGAGAAACAACAGCAAAAAAGAGGAAAGCAGGATGGACCCCCCCCCGCCCCCCCCCACCGAGGAGTGTCTCTGTGATTCTCATCCCCGGCGGAGGGAGTGAAGCGGCGTCTGGGACTTCGCCCCACCGCTCTCCCGACGGAAACAGTGAAGTGACAACAGGACAGAAAGCAGGGGCCCTGAGAATTCACGGTGCTCTGTGCGGCCTCTGGCGACCCCCACTCCACCCCACCCCGGAGTGGCTGTGAGGGAGGCGGCAGGGGGGCCTCTGGAGGGCCTGCTACTGCCACACGCCTTCCTTTTGGACACCCAGAAAACCCGGCACCATGAAGCAACCAGCTGCGGAAGAACATATGCTACCCTTCCTACAGTCTAATAGCGAAACCAGATCTCTAGTGCAGCAGACTGTACAAAAATGATAGAAAGGAATCTGCACTGTTCTTAGCACAGTGCTTATTTTAATATAAAATAAACGGCTTACATTTTCACTGGAAATATAGGCTATGTACAGAATTATATATAGATATAGCTACACGTATAAAGCTTCATTATAGGCCTCTGATACATATATAATAACGGTTCCCTGAACCTTTTAGAGTGCAAGTAAGAACAAAAACTAAATTTTGTTTACATGAATATGGAATAAATACAATAATCAAAATATGACTCTCCCTAAAAGTGAAACATACAAGCCAATCCTGAACTGCTGTGCGAAAGATAAAATCGGGAAAGGCAAGGTTTCGGCAGGAGGACACGATGAGGGGCCCGCCCCAGGCAGGGAATGGCAATGCTCCAAAGGAAAGAGACTTGGGCGGCGGCGGGGAGGGAGTTAGCCCTTGACAGCGATCTTGTTCTCTGCAGCAGCGAACATGGCATAGAACCGGGAGCTGTCATTGGAAAGAAGGACCGATGGCGTGTCGAACTCCACCACCTGTAAAGGAAGGAGACGGCATCAGAATGTGACTTGGGGATACTCAGGGTGATTTAGAGGATCCGCTGTTGAGGAAGGGAGGCAAAGCCCAAAGCCCTCTGAGGATGGAATCAAGGTGGCAACTCAACTAGCCCTGCCATGCCCAAATGGGTTCTTTTTTTCTTTTCTTTTTTTTAAAAAAACTCATCAGAGTTTAGTTAAGAGAAAGGTTAGAGAGAAAGACCTCCAAACCTCCTTCACATGGAATCAATCAACAGGTCCTATAAGCTACAGGGGCTAAAAACTGCAGCTCAAGTCAAAGGCGTATCAGGCAAATATTATCTTGTTGTGCAGGCTGATCTAAACCTATGGATAGAAAAGGAACAGCTCAGGATGTCTAGTAGGCAGGAAAAAAAAAAGAGGAGTATAAGGGATCAACTCAGACAATTATTATGTGATGGACTTCTAGGCAGCCACTGGAAATCATATTGTAGTAGAAAATTGAACAACATGCTGGCAGAACCTGCCTCCCATGAGAGCAGCCACACACTCTCCCAGCCTCCCTTGCTGCAGGGCAAAGGCATGGGACACTACTTTGGCCAAGGAGAGATAAGGGGACATCTCCTAGGGTGCTTCTAGGAAAGGCTGTCCTGCCCAAGAGAGACAGGCATAAGGACAAAGTGTCCTTCCTTAGGGCTGGCTGTGTGACGGTATGACGTGGGGTGCTAGCGCGGACCTCCTGCACCATAAGGGAAAAGGTAGACACCGGCTCTCTTGAGGGACAGGCAGGTTATAAGCAGATCCATTATGGGAGAGGAAAGGGCATTTTAGGTAGAAGGAACTGCATCAGTAAGACACAGAGTTGAAAAAACTTAGGGGATTCAAGATTGTTTATAGCTAACAGCACTGCAAGGAAACAGCAGGAAACAAAGAAGGCTGGGGGACCAGACTGTGGGAAAGCTGGGAACAGCAAGAAGTTTGGCACCGCTACCTGACTGCAAAAAGCAGACATGTAGTAGCTAGTCTCAACAGCTCTGGGAAATTCTTGTGCATGTGAGTGAATCACTTAGTACCTGTGCTCTCTGACCTAAATCAAAGTGTTACTGTCCACAAGCAACAAAAGAACAGGTAGTAAAACACAATGAGAACCCAATAAGAATGCTCCTGACTCAGCCTCTTGACGGGGAGAGCTGCATCCCGCCCAAAAGGAACCAGAGCAGAGTCACTACGGCTGCTTCTCTGAACACTCAGAACCACGCTAGGAGGGCCATCAGCCCAATCCTGCCAAGGGCCAGTTTTCCTCCCAGACAAGGCCACGTGCCAAGCCAAGGTCCCCTGGGGGCTCAGTACCTGCCCCTGGGCCAGCACCATAATCCTATCAGAGCCTAGGACTGTATGTAGGCGATGCGCAATTGTCAGCATGGTGCAGTCGGCAAACGCTTCTCGGATGGTCTCTTGGATCAGTAAGTCTGTCTCTGTGTCCATGGCAGCTGTGGCTTCATCTAGAATCAGAATCTGCCAGGGAAGAGAGGAGAAAGAGGGATCCAACTGATTCCTTAAGCGTTCTGGTGTATTTTATGATTTGAATTTTACAGTGTATATTGTTTTTTCTAAATAGGTACACACATATGTAAAAATACTGTTTTGCTTAGAATTGATGTAACTTCAAACCCATATGTTTGCCTTGATTTCCACAAACGAAAGGATATATGTGAAATACTGATCTAACAAAATACTCACCCCATTTGCTCTGCGACTCTGAACATGTAATCTTTCTGGACCTCCCTTTTCCAGTTTTAAAATGGACTGGGTATGTCACGGTTTTTAAATCTTTTAAGTCTATGGTTTACAGTACTACAACCACTCACTGGCCAGAAACAAGCTGCCCTCGGAAACTGAAGGCTCAGGGAAGTTAAAAATAAAGACAAGCAAACACACAAAATATCCATATACCCACATCGTGTCAAGGTTAATTTAGAAACATCTCTGGATGTGCTTTTAAAAAGCACCACGGCGCTCGGAGCCAGGAACGCCTTTGGACCTCACGCCACAGGCAAAGGCTGTTCTTCCATCCTCCAGTGCTTCTCTGATGATCCCCCTTCCTTGCCACCCAGCAAACTGCCTTACCTTACAGTGACGGAGCAGGGCTCTAGCTACGCACAAGAGCTGCCGTTCCCCTACTGAGAAGTTATCCCCATTCTCCACCACTTCAGATTCAAGTTTCAGAGGTAGCTGAGCAATCTAGGGCGAAAGGAAGTAGAGATTAGAAGGGCAAAAAAAAAAAAGTAAATTTTGAAAGAAAGAAAAAAAAAAAACCAAACACCTAAATTTTGTCAAAAATCCAGTGGCAAAAATAAATTATTCTGAAATAGATGAAAGAATTATTAGTCAAGAACCTGGCTCACCTAGAAAGAAGGTACAGGTGTGATGATCACATAGTAGGACCACATTTTCTAGGCCATTCCATATTTCAGCTAAACTATTCCATTAGTCTAATATCATCAAAATGTCCCAGAAATTCCAATATTTTTATGTCCCCAAATCCTGTCATTTTTTGGTTCTGAAAATATGGTCATGCAATGAGAGATGGGGTAAACAAATTACTCTCTTTCTGAAGTCCAAAGCTGTAGGCCCATGGCTGCCAAACTCTTCTTTCCATAAACTATAGAACCTATTCTTTGAGTGAAATTGTTTGAGGAAGCCCAATATAGATGTGATGAAGGCAGAGCTGATCTAGCTGAATTAGAGCAGGAGATCCTAGGCTTGTGTGCAGGAACACAAGAGACCCTATTTCAGGCCAGGGGTATCTATAGATCGTGGCCCCTGAAGGGGGCCTACTGAGTTACCCTAAGAGGTCTATACATCCATGCACACACTACATGCTTTCTTAATAAGTGATATATCTCTTGTACATATATAGATGCTTCAAAAGGATGTTGTTCTGTTATGATTAATAAAATCGAACTTGATTTAAAAGCATTACTGCATTCTGAGTGGTTGTCGTTAATATCTTCTCAATCAATGTATAGTAAAAAGGGCAATATGACCACGGGAGGGGCTAAGTGGGGGAGGTGAGGGTCGCGAGGTATCCACTTTTATGCCCGTTCTGAAATGCCTGGGAAGCCCCTGCTCCTCCACAGACATCCTGGAGGCCGAGGGAAAGGCCGGGCTGGACAGAGGCAGCCAGAGCAGCCTGGGCAGTGACCACAACATCACCGCGTTTCCACTCTGGAAATTCCAGCAAAGTGCTCCCTCGGTTCTTTACTTACACATTCTTTCATGTGTGTCCTTTCTAGGGCATCCCAGATCTGCTCTTCAGTGTACTGGCTGAAGGGATCCAAATTTGACCTAGTGAGAAACACAACAGGAATTTCTCAGGGATCCAACATGTAAGCGGCCACACTGCAAAGGCTGACTGTGGTAAAGGTTTAGACAGCGGGGCTCAAACCCCAACCGGCCACAGGTGCAGGCTGACATGAGAGCGCTGCCTGTTGCAGGAATAAGCCTCCCTTTCTTCTTTACAAAACTTTATTATTTTTATTATGTAAATGACACAAGTTAGTTATAGAAAAATTAGGAAATACAGACATACAAAGCCCAAACAAAAACTAATATATGTTTAATCATTTCTTATCAGAGCCTCAGAAACACTTTTAGCATTTTGGCATAGATCCTTCTAGACTTTTTTCTATGTGTATACATGTTAAAATACACGTCTTAAATGTATAAACTTAGAAAAATGCCCTCTTTCCTCCTGCTGCACTAGCGTGAGAGCGCTGTCACTAAGCAGGGGTCTCAGCAGCTAGCTGACCAGGAAAGGAGCCCACCCAGGGGGAAGGCAGCGGAGACAGCTGAGCCTAGTGGGATTTTACTGGCACCAAAACCAGTCTGCAGATTCTTCTTGTTTACTGTACCAACAGTGTCCACCTCAAGGACTTGAAGATTGATACCAAAAGAATAGGACTAGATGTTTCTGGAAGCATTAAAGACAGAAGAAAAAGTTCTTTGTCATGGAGGATGAGGGTGAACGGGGGTGATGAAACATAGATATTGGGTGGAAAGTGGGCTGCAGCATTAATTTTGGAGTGTCTTGTCTTGATCGAAACATTGCATTTGTGGGTCTAGTAATCTGAAAGATATCAAGTATAATTTGCTTTGCTCATAAATTATGCTTGGCACGTGGGAAATTCAAGAATCTTTGAGAGAACTTTAGCTCTGATCCACACTCGTCCCCCTGTCTGTGGTGACTAATGCTGGGCGTGCAAACACAAGCAGGTCATCATCGCAGAATTCTGCCCGTGAGGAGAGCACAGGCTGGCACACGCCATCTCTGGACTCCTGGGTGACTCTAACCAGCTCTGCTCTCTTGTGCCCCTTTGCATGGGTGCTTCCTGCCACTCAGAACATGCAACCTCTCCCCACCTTCTTACGTGAGAGGCACTGGTAAAAGCAAGGGCTCTGGAGCCAGACTGCCTGCTTCCTTTACAGGTTCATTCAATGACAGCTGTGTGACCTTGGCCAAGTTAGCTTAACTACTCTACGCTTCAGTTCCCTCAACTGTAAGACAGGGATAAAAGAGCACTTCCTCAAGAGGTTGCTGCAGGGATTACATTTCATGTGTATAAAGCACTTACAGCAGCCTCTGCTGCAGGGCTGGCAGTATGTATGTGAGAGCTACGATTACTGTGTTATTATTTTCATTGTCCTTATCCCTTGGCTATAATTCCTTCTTGTCCTTCAGCTCTCAACTTAGAGAGGGTCTTCAGGAAGTGTCTCCTGGCCCTTCCAGCCTGGACCCGGGTCCCCCTGCTCACCCTCGTGATGGCATTTGTCACTGTTCACTTGTCTCTCTCCTACACTGGATGAGAATCCTTGTCTGGATCTTATTCACTGTTGTAGCCCACACATACTGTCTAGTATTTTTTGTAAGAACATAGGAACTTATTTCTCCCATCCTTATCTGAGTTGCTGATAACGGACATTAGCATGTCACAACTTAAGTATTTTCAGTAATAACAGAGGCAGAAAGCAGCGTGGTGGGGGCAAGTGTGCACACACATCAGATCTGGGAAGACAGGCCAGGACCCCTGCTCTGCCTCTTACCACCTGCGTGACCTTGGAGAGTTTACTCCTCAGTCTCCTCATCTGTAAAATGGGGAAATAGGGACATGACCCGATAGGTTGCTGTGAACGTTAGAGACGTGTAGATACAGTGCCTGGAACACAGCAGATACTTGATAGCTGGTAGCTGTTAAACTGACAGGGGATGTGCCACTTTAGATGCCTGACTGCACTGCTTGGTGGTTTCGATTCTTATATTCAATGCATTTTTCAAGTGGGCACAATAATCCCAGGATCCTGAATATCAGGATCCGAAACAGTTCTGATAAAGTCCTAGCCATGAAAGGTCTAGATGGGGAAGGCTGACCTCTGTGGGCAAGCCATCTAGGAAGAGCTCTCTCAATTAAAGAACGGGCTGGACTTCCCTGGTCGTGCAGTGGTTAAGAATCCACCTGCCAATGCAAGGGACACGGGTTCGATCCCAGGTCCAGAAGATCCCACATGCCGTGGAGCAACGAAGCCCGTGCGCCAAAGCTACTGAGCCTGCGTGCTGAAACTACTGAAGCCTGAGTGCCGAGCCCATGCTCTGCAACGAGAGGAGCCTGCGCACCGCAACAAAGGGTAACCCCCACTTGCTGCAACTAGAGAAAGCCTGCATGCAGCAACAAAGACCCAATGCAGCTGGAAAGAAAAAAAAAAAAAAGAAAAATGCAATGGAGTTAAAAAATACATGTGGTAAGTCCAAGGAGAAGCTCACCTGCTTCTAATCAAAAAGATAAAACCAAGGGATGCTGAAAGCACCTGATCTTCCTTGTCCCTCTCACACTCTGGAGTGTGCCTGAGCGCACCTCAGGGTTGATGAGATCTGTGTCTACGGCTCTCCTCTCCAGCTGCCTTATACACCAATACACCAACAGATCAGGGACAGACTGAAACCTGTGTCCTCCATCCCAAGTCTGAGGGATAAAAGATTAATCACCCTTTTGCCTGGTTCAACACAGACGGGTGGGAATTCCCATGGGGCAAGATGAGCACCCACCCCCACCAAACAACAACAACAACAAAAAGATCAGCACAACTCTCTGAGTGACATTTATCTGGCTGGCAATGCAAGTTTTCACAATAAAATATTCTTTCTCCTATTTGTGTCTAATACGGACTTCCTCATATTTTTCAGCAGAATTCTTGACCTCAGGGGTCATAACAGGGGTCTCACTTTTGAACCACAACCCTCAGAGCTCTTTTAAAAAAAAACAAAACAAAAACAAGTTCCTCAGAGCTCTTTACAAGAGCCTTTGGCAGTCCTCATCAAACCTAGGAAGAAAGGGCACTTGCCCCACGGGAAACCATGACTGGTTCCAAACAGGGATCATGTCCTGTTTGCCTGGTCTCCTGCTCCTCACCCCCCACCCTGGTCTCTGTACAACTGGCCCACAGGACTGCACGCTGGAGAATGACCTCTGCCCATTACAGGGAAACACCTCTGACCTCGGGCAGTACGTTCTGAAGTCGGTCCACACGTGGTTGAGCTCCGGGCTGCTCTGGATCTGCATCCCGCTCTGACTGTGGTTCCCATTTACAGTCACGGGACACTCTTCTTGAGCTAGAATCTCCCCTTGTCGGCCAGTCCTGCTAGGTCAGTTCCTGTTGTGTCTCCATGTGCCCAGGTGCCTATCTTGATAGCCTGCTCAGATTCCCATGGTTCGGGGCCCCACCTTGCTCTGGTCCTATCGCTGAGCTCCCAGAATATAAATATCTGCCTTTTGGGGGTCTCTGAACACCGTGCAGTCTCCACTGCTGAGATCTATTTGCCAGTGAAAAATGTATATTACCTAAGGCTGGAATTCCCAGCACTAATGATTTGATAAATTGCCACCTATGGTTTGATACCTCACTTTCTGGATTTCTGGTTTAGCCCATCACCTACTGTTTAAATCTTCCTTTCTCTACCTTTTCCTGGAAGGATTGTGTAATTCTAGGTTTTAGATTTTAGCACTTGTTCAGATTCCTCCCACCTCTGCTGAGCTGAGTCCTTTGCACAGAGTTAAGACCTCAATAAATATATGTTCAAGATTGAAGGCTCCATAATGTTGGTTTCCAGGAAAGGAATGTGTAGATAGTTCCTCTAGACTTAGTCTAGGAAGTGTTCTCGCGCTCTCTTTTTTTTTTGGGCTACGCAGCTTGTGGGATCTTCGTTCCCTGACCAGGGATTGAACCTGGGCCCGCAGCAATGGGAGTGCAGACTCCTAATGACTGGACTGCCAGGGAGTTCCCGAGGAAGTGTGCTTTAATACTGTATAGTGATGCCTAAGCATGATGTGTTGAGGAGTGTCCCCCCAAAAGATATGTTGAAATCTAACTCTCGGTACCTAAGAATGTGACCTTATCTAGAAATAAGGTCAGTGTGATGGTTTAGTTGAAATGAGGTCATCTGGGAGCAGTGAAGTAGGGTGGACCCTTAATCTAGTAGGACTGGGGTCCTTATAAGTGAGGCATGTAAAGCTAAAGAAGGAGAGGGCGCATGTGATGAGGGAGGCAGAGACTGGAATGATGAATCTACAAGCCAAGGACACCAAAGACTGTCGGACACCAAAGACTCTTGTAGAATGTAATAAGGCAAGGAAGGATCCTACAGGTTTCAGAGGGAGCATAGCCTTGCTGACATCTCAATTTCATACTTCTAGCCTCCAGAACTGTGAGAGAACAAATTTCTGTGGTTTTGGGCCACCCAGTTTGTGGTACTCTATTGCAGCATCCATAGAACACAAATACATCTAGTAAATTCATCAGATACCTCTTACCAGACAAACAGTAAGTACACAAGAGTGCAGTCTCCTGCTCACTGAGCAGCTGTCCCATCAGACTCGGCAGACACATGGACCAGCCTGATGTTCAAACCTGCCCAGGCTCATCACACCAGATGAAGGAGCCTCCCAAGACTAGGCAATGGGTTCCAGATATATAAGGAATATTGACGTACACCAGCAAGTGGTAAACATAACACATTAAGGCAGACCAGACTGATCTCAACAGGGAACTCAATCAGGAATGAGAGGGGGAAAAAAAAAAAAAGTCCTCATTAGAGCAGCCAGATGGTCCTGGTCTGACCCACAGATAGAAATGAAAGCAGCGCTATGCATCCACCACATCAAGTACTCAGCCGGGTGGATGGATAGCAAGAAAAGCATCTAAGCACGAAGGCACTTATTTTTAACAGTCAGAAGTCCTGGAGTCCTATGTTGCCCAAAGTGCATTTTCATCTTCGATTCTTTATATGTTATTTTTAGCAATATTCTGAATAAGGTCAAGAGTCTCTCCCAGGGTGTGTGAGGATACAGCAATCCCCTCGGGGCACATGGAAGACACCGTGCTGAACCACACTGTCCTCCATCCCTGGTGGGTGCCTCCCTGCAGCCTCAGCCTCAGGGCAGGAGACTAAGGCTGGCATTCCCAGCACCAATAATTTGACGAATTGCCACCTCAGACCCTCACACTGTCTTCTGTCAGGAAATTAAAGGAAAGCTCAAAATAGTTATTCAGAAATACAGACTGATTTTGGCTTCTAGTTAAGAGTAGAGTACATGAAAAAGACTAAAGAGAACAGCAGAGGTTGTAAGAAAATTTTTTTCAAGAAGGGGGACAGAGGCCTGTGCAAACTGGAAAGCAGATGAGGAGATTTTATAGATGCTAGAAGAAGAAAGGTAACTGAAGGGTAAGAGCCCTGAGGAAGCAGGCTCAACTCTGGTTTTTGGAGAGACGAAGTACTTCTCAAGGTGGTGACCAAGGGTGGTATCATGATAACTTTAGAGACAATACAGTGAGTGGAGTAAGGAAGAGCCCAGGCGCTCCGCCAAACAGCCCAAGGTCAAGTTCTTATCTTTGGGTAAATTATCTACCCACTCTGGGTTTTAGCTTCTTCATCTATAAAATGGGCATTAATAATAGTACCTACCCATTGAGTTTTCAGCATCTGATGAATTAATACAATTTAAATGCTTAGGACAGTACACTATATAAGTCCTCAATATGCTTAGCTAATACTATTATTGCTGTTCTCCTTTAGAGCAGCAGTATCTGGCACAGAAGAACCTTTTTCTTTCTTTTTTTTTTAAAGACTTTTTTTTAAGAGCAGTTTTAGGTTCAAAGCAAAATTGAGAAGAAGGTACAGAGACTTCCTATATACATCCAGCCAGAATGACATCAACAAAAGTTAGATCACTTCTAGTGTTTTTCATATAGTTATCCTAGACTTAGCATTACCTTCTGATATTGCGATTAGAAGTTTTTGGGAATTCCCCGGTTCCACAGAGACTAAGATGTCAAAAAAGGTAGAAGGGGACCCCTTAAATAACAGGATAATTCAAAGACAAGTTAAAGACCTTGAGATTCTAAGAACCTGCTTCAAATCTGGAGCAACTTCCATTCCATCTAGAGTACTAGGTGCTTCTGCCTGAAGGTGTTTGGGCCTGGAATGAACCAAAGCAGAGTGGGTCAGTTGTGGGCTCAGTTGTTTTTGTCATGATTTTGAGTTGACAGCTTGAAATATTCCTCAAAAACAGAAAAAAAAATTTTAATGGGCGGCTGGAAAAGGAGAGAGAGCATCTGAACAGGAAGAAACGAGAACACTGCCTCTTGCTAACATATGGACACCAGGCAGAGATGCTCCAGGTGATGAGAAGTGCTCACCCTTCACAAGGAGACTGAGACTCAGAGACACACTAGAGTGACAGCTGAGGACAACTAGTCTCACCAAGGGGCAGATTAACCACCAGACAAGGCAGGCTGCAGACGGCCCACAAGAATGGAAAGCATTTGAGCAGGGGCCGGTTACGGCACAGGCAAAGAGATAGGCTTCCTGAGACCAGGGAGCACAGGTCCTCTGGGAAAAGAAAAGTACTGCCAGGAACACAGAAGAGAGAAGGTCAACAAAAGTGCTTAGGGCTGGATGAGAAGGGACCTCTCTTCCTGGAGCCAACCATCAGGGCAAAATGTAGAGGAAAGGCACTGGCCACAGAGACAGAGCCTGTGTTCAAAACTAGATACCTGGGGATGAGGGAGGGCTGGATGAACTATTCGAATGGACTGAGATTCTGGCTAATCTAGGGAGGAGTATGCCCCTAAATGATCTGGTCTATGATTTATTTATATTTGTATGCAGAACAATTCAGAAATTTTTAACTTGTGAAATTTTCTGAGTTTTGTTTGTTTGGTTTTGGTTTTATCTTGATTTCCCTCTAAGAGCTCCTGATTTGTTTTAACTACATGTTGGTATCTCCAGGAGATGTACCCACCCCCAATGGTGGTTAATGACGGTGGAGATACAGTTTCCAAATTCCAAGTCTCTAGGAGGTAGCTGAGGAAGCAGCTGATACAGCCTGCCCTTGCCTTGGAAAACTCATTACAGGCCTTCTAATTTTCTAAGAGAAGCAAAAGAATACCAAAAGCTGGATATTCTTTGGGATCTATGAGAAACCTAAGAGGATAAAGGGAAGACAGAAGGTCTGGGATTTAATTTGTCCTCAGTATCTACTACTGACTTAAAAAGTCAAAATTACAGCAGGCAGAAAGTGATTTCCTAGGTTTGTACAGCCAACTAACCAAACAGCACTCAGAGCTCAATCACTAAAAACTCAGTCAGCAGCATTCCAGACACTGAATTTGTCCATCAAGTGGCAACACATCCTTGGAGCTGATAACAAATGGCTCCAACTCCCACAAAGGCTGTGCTTCCACAATGTTCTACAAACTGCAGCCAGCAGGTCAATTCTTAATCATTAACTCCAAAAGCCCGAGTCACAGACCCAAATGAAGTGCTACAAAAATTGGAAATGAACACTGATACTTCATGGTGGTAGCATATCCAAGGGAAGTCTAACGTTTAACATGTCTAATTTCCTAGTTTTCTTCTAGGTGATGATTTTAAAAATTAAGAAAAATATGGTTCTTTTGTCCTGAGCCAAAATTATAAGGTCAATTTTATTTTCAAAGGGATTCCTGTGGCATCTAAAAATAGAGAAGGGGCTTCCTAGGTGGCGCAGTGGTTGAGAACCTGCCTGCCAATGCAGGGGACATGGGTTCAATCCCTGCTCTAGGAAGATCCCACATGCTGCGTGCGGAACAACTAAATCCGTGTGCCACAACTATTGAGCCCATATGCTGCAACTACCGAAGCCCATGTGCTCCGTGCTCCACAACAAGAGAAGCCACCGCAATGAGGAGCCGGCGCACCACAACGAAGAGTAGCCCCCATTCACCACAACTAAAAAGGAAGCCCACGCACAGCAAAAAAAGACCCAACACAGCCAATAAAATAAATAAATTTATAATAAAATATAAAAAATAAAAATAAAAATAGAGAGATTTATGGGAAGGAAGAGCAGATTAGGCAACACCTCTCAATTTCTTAATTTTAGGCCTGAGTCTTCAATATATTATAATTCTCTTTGATGTTGTTTGTTTGACCTTGTTATCTCAGTACCCAAAGGGAATGACATCATCATCAATAGATCCAGTCAGTGCTGTCCAAATTCATGCGTGTTTTAGAGAAATGCCAAAGCTAACACACTCAAGAGTGCTGACACCACATGAATGTAGGTGAGAATTCATTTTACCTACCAAACCACCTTGTGAGTTCAAATGCCATTTCTGAAGAAAGCGGTGGGGGTAGGGGGACCTAGTTTTAAAGACAAGTCTGAACACTGCCTGTGGTTATTTGAAATTAAGTTGGTACCTTTTTTTTTGGAAACTGCTAAAAATTAAAGAGGAAATAGCAATATCACTTTTAGAGTGATTTAAAAAAAGAAGTCCTATCTAGGTCAACTATATAGTTAAAGCTGTTTTTATTTAGAAAGAGTCAACTTAAATAGAAGTGGACACAAATTATGGAAATCCATTGTTTTTAGGAGGTAAAAGCTTAAGGCTAAAGGTAGGATAAAGCCTAGGAAAAGATAATGGGGTTAAACATATTTCCTTCTTAGTTACTGTTTTAACAGGTCAAGAAGAGAAATTTTATCTTTGGCAATCTGGCAGATTTCAAAGAGAGGCCTCATTCCAGCGTAAGAACCAAAGGTGGGGGAAGATACTGGAAAATGAAAAAATGTGAGTAGTAGTAATGCCCGATGTCCACCGTGAGAACTGCGACTTTGAGTGCACCCGGAAGAGAGGACAGTGTGGGGAGGATGACAGTGGCCGCTACTATGGAGAGAACGCTCGCCCTCTGCCAGCCTCTGTGCTCATATAAAATCTGTACAAATTTATTCCATCTTCACAGCAATGGGTCTTAGAAATATCCCCACTTCATGGAGGAGAAAACAAGCTTAGGAGTGGTTAACTTGTCTGAAGACACACAGCCCAGATCTCTCTGACTTCTTACCATCAGGCTGCAGGGCCTCCGGGCCCCGCTTAGCTAATGAGGTGGAGCCACCCCTTCTGCAATGGGGGGCACATGGAGTTGTGGGAAAGTGCTAGACCAGAGGCACTAGATCTCAGGCCCTGGTGGAGGCGCGAACAGGCCCATGTGGCCTGAAATGCGGCACAAAGCACGTGGGTGCTGCGGTCCTCACCTGACAGTGCCACTGAAGAGCACCGGCTCTTGGGGAATGATGGAGAGTTTGCTCCGGAGGTCGGCAAGGCCGATATCACTGATTCTCACTCCATCGATCTTGATGCAGCCTCCGGATAACTCCACCAGACGGAAGAGGGCCATGCCCAGAGAGGACTTCCCTGACAAGTCAGAAGACAGGCAGAAAAGTCGTTCGATTAGCAAATTCTGTGAAGACAAAATTCTCAGGGCAAAATCATCTATTTTTTTATTTCTGTTCAACCATCATTTAAACTGATTAACTCAGATAATGTATAAAATGACAGCCAGAAACAGAAAAACAAAAACAAAGCATATACATTTACATCACACACCAGCCTGAGAAAGAGTGAGAGGAACCGTTACACTCTCACGAGAGTAAAACGGAAAAACGCCTCGTTTTCACCTTAGGAACAGGTAGACAGAGTTTAATGCTTCTCAGGCAAAGTTAGAACAGACAACAAAGAGCTAGAGGCAAGTCAGAGGACATGGTGTCTTCTCTCTCTTCTGTTCCCTTATCTTAGCTGAGAGAGAAATAAGACAACGCCTTCCATCGCCGCAGCAGCTAGGGAAATGGAAGAAGTTTCCAGCTAAACATACAAGGGAATGGTTAGAGCTTGAGGAAATGAATGGCTGTAGATTCTCTACCATGACAGTAAAGTGTGGTAAAAAAGCAGGTTTGGGGGACAAAATAGTGAGTTCAGAATCACAGTGACAAGCAGAATAGCTTTTCTTGACGCTTCATTTAGAAAATGATACAAGTAATTCAAGCAGATAACGTCAATCTCCCATAATCTCACTACCGCTTTTTTTTTTGACACATTTCCTTTTAGTTTTTTTCCTCAGAGTTGAGATCATACCAGAGAAATAATATCGTAACTGCTTTTTCCACTTATTACATAGCAAGCACTCAATCATATTATTACCTTTTCGAGATAAAGTTTTAGTGGCTGCAATAAATTCCATCATGTGGATGTACTCTTACTTATTTAACCAGTCCTCTTGCACATGCAGTTTATTTAAAACTACCTTACTAATGCTACTGGCAACCTTGTCAGTGCTCAAACTGCTCCTACCTCAGATGACTTCCTTGAAACAGATTCTCAGAACTGAAACTATGTTGTCAAAAAGTATATATATTTTAAAAGTTCAGTGCTCTACCCCACCAAAAAAAAAAAAAAAGGTTTGACATAGTCCTGTCTATCTACTTTGCTGCAAGTCAGACCCATAGCTCAGATGTAGAACTACAGGTTTTTATCTATTGGACCAGCTGTCCTGGTTCCTGACCCTCCACACCTCCTCTGCCTCCATGTCCTGAAAGACCTCTCATGGCAGCCTGGTGACTGTCTAGTCAGAGCTCAGTGAGCGTACAAACATGTGCCTCGCCCCGGTGTCTGCAGCCTCAGCCCTACTGTCGAGATCTGACCCCTCTCAAACAACCTATGCGAACACTGAACGTCCATCTCCCTAAGGCAGGAGTCCTCATGTCCATCTACCGGAAATGAGTTGGGAAACCCAAGTCTATGCAGCAGGAGAGTTCCTGATGAGGCCTATCCTCCTGGAAGTGGCTTTTTCAGGACCCGGGGATCTGGTTAGTGGTCCCTCACCCAGGTAGAAGGGAGGAGGTGGAGCCCCTTCCTCAGTGCCATGGCAGTGGTTCAAGATTTAAGCTGAGGAAGGAATGATGCTCAAATAAATTGTTCTGCTTTAACAAAAGATCTGGGTCTAGACTACCTTTGCACCGATGTTATGTGTTGGTAACAAGGGCAACGATGCCCTCACGGCAGTTCAACCACAGCGGAGAGCCAGGGCCTATGACATGGTCTCAGAAGAAGCTTATCAGGATTACAGTTTAGACTTTGTAAGTTGGGCTATTTATAGTTATTTTATTTTTATTTCTCATCTGTCACTACTTATGGTTTAATAAAGTCCTGGTGAAGTTTTCGGTCTGTCTTACTTGTGTTAAAGGGAAATCACAGGAAGGGGGGTCAATCAGAGCTGTCAGGGGAGCAGTGCTCCCCTGGGGGCCAATGCGGCAGAGGAAATTTGAGGGAGAGAGCAAAGTTAGAGCTGTGGGGACAATCACCCTCCTTGGCTGGGCATTCTCTCTACAGTGTAAAAACCTAGAGGCAGTTAATAATTGACATGAAATAACTCCTTCAAAGAAGAAGCAGGAAATAGCTGTTTTTCTTTTCTGCTTAGCAGGTTTCTTAAAGTAAATTGGCTAGAAAATACTTTTTTTAATGGCAAGAAAAAAAAGCTAAAGGAGTTTTGATGCCAAGGAAGCATAAAGCCCAGAAAGCTAACGAGAAGTGACTGAGAGAGCCCTCTTACACAAGGGTCAACAGGTTAGCGAAAGAAGACCAAACTCAATCTTAAAATGTTATTCAGGAAGGAAAGAGGGAAAGAAACACATTATTCAAGTCTTGACTCTAGAAACCTAAGGGGCATACAGTACCACACTTCTAAGAACAAGAGTGAGATAAAATGCCTAAAACAAAGACCTGGTCTCTTTATTTGCAACTGATGTCAGATCAAGAAAATAATTTCTGTCTTCAAAGGAACATAGTTTCCTTATTTATAGAGCTGTGCTGGCTTCTGATAAATATGAGGCTATACTGGCAACACACCACAAAGACCTTAAATTTTTTGTGTATTGTGACTTCACAGAAATAAGGATGTTCACTGCAGTGCTATTCATAATAGTGAAAAACTGACAACCTTAATGGCCTTCAATTTGAGCTGGGTTAATATAAATTATGATATATCCACAAAACAGAACTTTACATCATGCTGCACAGAAATGACATCATAGAATATTAACTGACATGGAAAATATTTGGTAGTTTTAAAAGCAGGCCATAAACTGTGTGTATGAAAGGACCTCATTTTTGTAAACACATTTGTTGATAGAAAAAGCCTAACAAGATATCCATCAGAATGTTAGCAATAATTATCTCTGGGTGGTGGAGTTATGGGTGCCCTTCCTCTTTTGTACTTTGCTATATGTTCCAAGTGTTCTGCACTGAGAATGTATACTTTTATGATTAGAAAAAGCATTAAATGTTATGAAAGCAGGGTTGAAAATAAACCTAGAAAAGTGGTTTCAGAGACCTGAGACACTAATTGCTCATCTAACAGGAATCTGGTTTGAAGGGATGAGGGTGATATTCAACAGACAGCAAATCATGAGTCCCAAACTTGACTCCATTAGGTTCAAATATTTCTCCAGAGAAGAGATCCTTACCCGATCCTGTCCGCCCCACGATGCCAATCTTCTCCTTGGGTTTGATGGTGAAGGACACTTTCTTTAGGACCAGAGGGAGATTTTCTTGGTACCTCATCTCTGCATTCTCAAAGGTGACCTCTCCTTCCTGGGGCCAGTCAGGGGAGGGAGCCTTGTTCTTAATTCTGGCAGGTGCTTCCAAAGAGAGAGTCTGGGGAGAGAGAAGTGGCTGGTTCAGACTGACTATGGAGAAGTAAAAGCAGGACACCCATGGCAACCACACAGAGGCAGCTGCGGCCCTGACCGCTTGCAGTGAATGCTCATCACCAGTAAAATGGACACAGAGAGAGAACAATGGCCTCTACACTCTGCAGTTTACAATGGCTACTAAGCAGCAGCTCGGGAAGGGCAGTGTCTTTCAAGCTGCCTTCTGTCTTAAGGAATTCTTCCACAAAACTTTCCTGGAGGCCAAGGTGAGGCATGAGGCCTTCCACCCCTCTTCAGCCACAACAGTTTTTATTGGAATTCATTGAAAATATTCTCCTTGAAACAGGGTTCCATCATTTGAAAACCAATGGCCTAAACCCAAAGGAGTGAAACTAACATTTATTGGACACTTAATCAGACCCCGGCATCCTGCCTTCTCAGTCAATCCAGGAGACACAGACGCTAATCCCAACTCCACCACTAATAGCTGCAGGACCTGGATATACCACGTTTTCACTCTTTGTCTTAGTTTCTCATCTGCAAATTGTGAGGACTGGATTAGATGATTTTGGAAATCCATCCCAGCTTTAAAATGCCGTGTTTAATATAACTATTAGGTAATTTTTGTCATCAATAGTCATGCCTCATGATGCTTTAAAACTCTCTGGTGACTAGTCATGGAGCTTACAGCCTCATAGGGAAGTAAAGGCCAAAGATCACAGTACTCTGGCAGGTGGGGGTGGAGACAAGTCTAAAACTCTGTGTTGGGACAGGCATTCAGGTTGGGGACTGGCAGTGGGGAGCCAGTCCTCAGGAATGTGACTGATTTTCGCAAAGTACACTCTGTACCACAGCTGACCACCACCCTCACATTTCCAGCAAGAGAGTCATACCAACAGTGATATTAAATCAAATACTACATACCCACATGTACACCCACAAGTTGTCCACAGACCAGAGCACTGGGCCAAGACGCTCATGTATAAACATAAAGACTAGTTATTAGCAGATTTATCCAATAATTATCTGCCATTCTTTCTGATAATCATTTATAAGTTTAAGAAATACCCCATGACTGAGGGAGGCTCATTGCCAAAACAAATCAGTGCGGCCTGTCTCTGCTTGAAAATGCAGTTTACATAATATAGTAGTTCTTAGTGAAAGGGTAGTTTTTCAAAACTATGTCTGTAAGTTAACATTTTAGTTGGAATTTGGAATGTGTTCTGCCCATGCAAATAATGATATAAACGCTGATAAAGGCTCTGGGCAGTTCACAAAATAGGTAACTCCTGAGAAATGAGCTAAATGTGAGAATCCTAACTGCTCAGGACTCTGCTTCTCTCTAAAGAAAATTGCTTTCAGAGTTCCAACTAGGACACCAGCAAGACACTGCCCCATGGCAGGATGGCAAGGGTTACCGGGGGAAGGTGGGAAGAACCAGATCACCTCAGTACCAACTCAGTTAACTGGTTTCTGAACTGCGAATGCAGTTTAGAATCAGCTATAGAGCTTTTAAAACTTTAGAAGTCTGGGTCCTATCCCAGACCTACTGCATCAGAATCTTCAGAGATGAGGCCCATGTTAGTCTTTGCCTCAAGCTCCATGTGGGATTCTGATGGTCATCCCCAGTTAAGAGCAAGTGAACTAAAAAAAGAAAAATAAGAAACCCAAAAAACCAAATAAACATGGTTTTAAATAGTGTAAGGAAAATATTACATTAGTCAGCTTAACTGAATTCATGAGATTAGGAATAATTTGGAAATTAGCTGATGAACATATGTTCTCAATCAGACACGATTCACAAATATATTCAGAAAATCTTATGATATTCTCTTCTCCATTGCACACATGCTGGAGAGACTGCTGCCTCTCCTGTGGCACAAGATAAAGCAGAGAAAACAAGCATCCTCCTGGGACATTTTCTCAAGGCAGTAAAAGGGTAAAACTGTTCCATGAAAAGCCTGTAGTAGCCTGACCTTGATGTAGTGGTTGATCCTCTCGACTGAGGTGAAGCGAGCTTCTGTCTCAGATGCCAGTCTGACAGTAAACTGGAACAGCCCTGTTAACTGATAAGGAAAAACAAGAATCCAAGAAAAAATTTATTAATACACAATGGGCCAACGCGAGAAAACCTCCTTCATCTAAAGGATCACAACTCAATTATAAGAACTAACTGGGGGGGGGGGGGGTGCTTCCTAGGTGGCGCAGTGGTTAAGAATCCGCCTGCCAATGCAGGGGACGCGGGATTGAGCCCTGCTCTAGGAAGATCCCACATGCTGCGGAGCAACTAAGCCCGTGCGCCACAACTATTGAGCCTGCGCTTTAGAGCCTGTGAACCACAACTATTGAGCCCATGAGCTGCAACTACTGAAGCCCACGCTCCTAGAGCCTGTGCTCCGCAACAAGAGAAGCCACGGCAATGAGAAGCCTGCGCACCACAACGAAGAGTAGCCCCCACTCACCGCAACTAAAGAAAGCCCACGCACAGCAAAAAAGACCCAACACAGCCAATAAAATAAATAAATAAATAAATGAATAAATAAATTTATTATATAAAAAAAAAACTAACTGGGCACATGCAGCAGCTGGTTTTAGGGACCAAGTCATTTTCTAAATATTTAAGACAATGCCTAATAGCCTCCAATCAACTGCAATTCTCAATGAATGCAGGTGGCATTGTGGTACTGCTAGCACTAACTTTCCTATATCCAAAGGCTTTCCATCTGTCTTTACATTTCCAGTAACACATCTTTACATTTCCAGTAATTCAACTGTAGCTGAATAACTTCTGGGCTTCATACCTGTACCTACACCTGATGTAGCAGTCACAACAAATGGAGGTTATATCAGCCTGTGAGCAGCAGTGAGAATGCTTCCAGGAGGGTCAAATAAGAGAAATGAGGCTGGGTCAAAACTGAACGCAGAGCCTCTGTGTGCCTCAGACTGAAACACAGTATATATAACACAGATTTTAACCCCTCACCTCCAATAATCAAGTTAAGTTTGCATAACATGGACAAACATCTTTGGGTATCTGTAAAGATATACATCTCTTCTTAGGTTTCTTTTGGCTACTAATTTTTATCTTTCCAATATAGAAAAATGCCAAACACATACAAGAATAGAGATGACAGTGTAACGAACTCCCATGTATCAAACATTTATCTTAAAAACTTATCAACCTACAGCCAATATAGTTTCATCTATACCACCCCATCCTTCCATGTTATCTGGAATCAAATCCCATATAGCCAGCCTATCATTTCATCCATAAATATTCCAGCTGATAACTCTCTAAAATATAAAAGACTCTTTAAAAACAACCATTGCGGGCTTCCCTGGTGGCAAAGTGGTTAAGAATCCACCTGCCAATGCAGGGGACACGGGTTCAATCCCTGGGCCAGGAAGATCCCACATGCCATGGAACAACTAAGCCCGTGTGCCACGACTACTGAGCCTGTGCTCTAGAGCCCGTGAGTCACAACTATTGAGCCCTCGTGCTACAACTGTTGAAGCCCATGCGTCTAGAGCTTGTGCTCCACAACAAGAGAAGCCACTACAATGAGGAGCCCATGCACCACAATGAAGCGTAGCCCCTGCTCGCATCAACTAGAGAAAGCCCGTGTGCAGCAACAAAGACCCAATGCAGCCAATAAATAAAATAAATAAATAAATAAATTTATTAAAAAAAAAAAAGTAGCCCTCACTCGCTGCAACTAGAGAAAGCCTGTGTGCAGCAAAGAAGACCCAACGCAGCCAGTAACTACATAAATAAATTAAACAAAAAACAAAAAACAAAAATGAAAAAAACAACCATTGCCATATCTTACAAAAGTTAGTAATAATTCTTTAACATCTTCAGATATCTAGTCAGTACTCAAGTTCCCAATTATTCTTTGAGCTATTTGAAGACCTTCAACCATCCCTAGGGGCCACAAGGGTTTGCATACGTAACAATATTGGGAAAAACCAGAGGCCTGAAAGTAAAACACACAGAAGTACACTGAGGATATGCAATTTTTAGAAGACTAGGAAGAGGCCAGAGATGAAAGGATAGTGAAGACAGAAACCTACAATTAAGAAACAGTTTTCAAAATCGTGTTTACTTAAGAAAAAAATAGCATCTATTTTATAAACACATGCAACAGAGTTAAACCCCTTTATTCCTATATAGTCAACCTTCACTGTGCTCAAGGGATTGGTTCTAGGACTCCTGTCAATACAAAAATGCACGAATGCTCAAGTCCCTTATATAAAATGGTATAATATTTGCATCCTCCTGTGTCTTTAAGTCATCTCTAGATTAATTATAATACCTAATACAATGTAAATACTATATAAATAGTTATAAATACAATGTATTATGCAAATAGTTGCCCACCTACAGTAAATTCAGTTTTGCTTTTTGAAACAATAGAATTCTTCCCCCCAAATATTTTTGATCTGCAGTTGGTTGAACCTATGGATGTGGAACGTGTAGATATGGACTACATACCACTCCTACCCCTCTCCATCCTCCTGTCCCAGCCAAGTGCAGAGTGTTACTGCCAAAGCAGATGGGGAGAAGCTCTAGGAGTCAGAGGTAAAACAAAGGCTTAGGTCGAGTCCCCTACGAGGTCTCTCCTAGGCCAACACATGAGCAAGATGATGCCCCCGTGCCAGAGACTAACCTGGACGGCATAGGAGATGGCAAGCCCCGCATAGGCGGGGGGAATCTGCCCGTGCATGAGAACAATCATCAGCCCGGTGGTGGTGATCAGGGCGATGCTGATGAGGTCCAGCCGCACTGCCAGCCACCGCATCGCACACGTGAACAAGAAGAAAGGACTCTGGTTGTTATCCAGTAGCTCCTGGTACCTGTGAGGCAGACAGAACACCCATCAGGCAACTAAAGTACCACACAACCCTGGTCATGGAGGATGCTCTGGTGAGTTATGGGTGGAGGGCTACTACTGAAGTCCTACTGTTTGTAACCAGGAGTGTGAGATGGAAACTTAAGGAGTGCAGAGTATTCCAGGCTCCACACATAGGAGGACACGGGGGCTTTCTAGTTTTACTCTTTCAAAGAAACATATTAAAAATGCTAGAGAAAAATATCTACTTCCACAGCATAGGGAAGGCAGGAGGGAAGGGACCAAATAAAGAGGTTGCTTAAGCTTTAGAAAAATGTTTTAGGTCAGAGGTCATTTTCTCAAAGAAAGAGAGGTTACAAAGGCAAACTGCAGAAACAGCACAAGACCCCCCCCGGCCCTCCAAAAAAAAGATCTTGGACTGAACACAAGAAAGTGGAAACTATCTGCTGACACACTTGCTTCCCAAGGCCATAAAGCGAAGAACCAGGAGCAGTGAGTTAAACCAGAGCAAAAAGACCCAGACAACCTTTGTCACTACAGGAGCAAGACACCACTGTCACCAGGGGGCCTAGAAAGCAGATCATGCCCCACCTGAAGGTTTGGCGCCCACACACAATTAGAACTCCAGAGTGGGAGATCTGGGTGGGCAAATGTGCTTTGCTTTAAAAAAATCACTTTCCTCCTTACAATAAGATATGTGCACTTTAGAGAAAATTTAGAAAATGCAATAAAAGAGGAAAATGTAAAATTCCAGTACCCTCACCACTCAGCTAGAACCAGAGTTAATATTCTGCTGCACTTACTCCCAGCATTTTCTTCATTGCACTCACATTTACATGGCTATGTACATACACATGTACACGGCCAGCATGTTTTACTTTTTTTTCACTTAAAGTTAGGATGCGTTTTTCTAAATTGTTTAACCAAAACGTTCTATTTTAGAGTTCCCTTTTTAACATTAATTACTTAATTTTGGGAATGAATAATATACTCTACAGGACAGAATATTCACAAGGTATACAAAAGGTTTTATCATGAAATGCTGGTCTTTCTCCTGCCCTCCTCCAGCTACTCAGTTCCCCTTTCCAGTGACAACTATTAGTTTCTTGTGTGTCTTTTCAGAGATATTCTAAATGTTACAGATACAGACACATACTTAAAGGGAACATACCACACTCGCACATCTGTACCTTGCTCTTTCACTAATATACCTTGGAGATCATTCCTTATCAGTACCTAGAGAGTGGTCTTGTTCTTTTTAGGGGCCATATAATATTCCACTATACGGGGACACCACAGCTTTTTTAACTAGTCTTCTATTGAAGGACCTTTAGTCTAGTTCAATCTCTTGTTAACATAAATTTCCACAATGATTATGTATATGTACATAAATATCTCATACAAACAATATTCAACAGCTAAATAAAATGTCAGTCTAATGGCAATAAATATCTTTTACTATTCAAAAAATGGGAAAGTAAAAAAAAAAGCAAAACTCCATCAAATATACAGCCATTCAAAACTGAAAGCTAATAGACTCTGAATCTGTGTTTTTTGTCCTCCCATTTGCTCAGAAGGGAGTTCCACCAAGCAAGTGAATCTTAATCAGAGATCATTAAATTACTAATACTCTTAGTAATGAGCTTTATAATCCCCAATTCTGATGAAAGGCCTTTAAACTCTCACTAAATGCTAAGATGCTGGCTCCTCATCAAGCCCTCTGGCCCCCACTGAACTAACCTGTGCAGAAATTCCTGCCCTTTGTTGTAGGCATGGATGGTGGCAAGGCCCTGTATGCTGGATGTGATGTGGGAGAGGAAAGGTGACTGTGTGAGATTGTCCAGACGCTTCAACTCTCGGATCAGGACCCTGGAGGGAGAATGAGTTCTGTGTCAGAGGGGTGGACTAACAACTCTGGCTTCATTCTTTCCCCTGGAAGACACGAAGACTTCCTGTTTACCTGGAGACAATGTGCAGAACTGAAAAGAGGATGACGAGGGGCCCCACTGCCACGAGGAACCACGGGAAAACTCCCGCGATCATTCCAACACAGAAGAACACCAGGATGACGTTCTGGATGAACATCTCAGCCTGGAACGGCAGGCGCACATCAACTGGGGAAACCGTAAAGGAACACGTCAGGTGCTGGGATCCACAAACAGGGAAAATGGAATTTTTAATTTCCCCAAATTTTTAAAAAACAAAAAGAGGTTCCCTAAAATCCCTATCTGAAATTTGTGATTTTTGCCTTTTAAACACTCTGATCAAAGAAAAATATGGAAATCTGATCGCTTTGATTTTTCTTGTCCCAAGAGCATTTAAGTGATCTTTCTCCTCTGTGCCCTCTTTTTGGCTCACTATGCTGCCCAACCCCTTTAAACATTTCTTCCACTTTGCAAAGTAACATATGCTTGTTGTAAAATATTTGGAAAATAAAAATACGCAAAAAAAATTAAAGTCTTTATTCTTATCAATACCAATGAACTGCTGCTAACATTTAAGAGATTTTTCATCATGGACAATTTTAAACATACACAAAAGCTGAAAGAGTATAGAATCTCCAATAGTTATC
Source organism: Hippopotamus amphibius kiboko (assembly GCF_030028045.1). Classification (NCBI taxonomy): domain Eukaryota; kingdom Metazoa; phylum Chordata; class Mammalia; order Artiodactyla; family Hippopotamidae; genus Hippopotamus; species Hippopotamus amphibius. Next base: position 159,159,561 of record NC_080191.1, read on the forward strand.
AACATCTACTTCACCGTTTTTTGGATATCTCCTCCCCCCACCTATGGTTCATGCAAATCTGAGGCACGCTGATATCGATTTTTTTTTCCAGTCTTTTTTCTATTTGTGTGTGTGTGTGTGTGTGTGTGTGTGTGTGAGTTTAACAGAAACGGGATCATGTCGTGCACATGCGTATCACTGTTCTGCGTATCAGTGATGGTTTTGACCCCTAGCTACCTCTGGCAATGGCTTTGCACTGGCCTATCAATATTCAAAACAAACTCCTATGGAGGCAGCACAGCACAGTAGTTAAAACCATGAGCTCTGGGTCAAAAAGATCTGGGCTCAATTTCGAGCTTGTTATTTCACAGCTGTGTGATCTTGAGCAAGTTATTTAACCTTTCTAGACATCAGCTTTCCCATATACTCAGTGGGGGAATGACACCCACACCTCCCAGGGCTGCTTCGAGGATTAGGGTGATGCATGGAGAGCGCTCGGCACTGCTTGTTATACAGGGAGCCCTCAATAAATGTCAGGCAGCATCGCCATCACTATGGACTATGGGAGTGGAGCTGACCCTTGAACAGCATGGGGCTTAGGGACACAGACCCTGTACACAGTCAAAAATCCACATATAACTTAAGTTGGCCTCCATGGACTTGGGTCCTCACCCGCAGTTCCACATCCGCAGATTCAGCCACCCCGCTGTTCAAGGGTCACCTGTATTGAAGTTCTGGCGCTGGCACAGCCCATGAAGCACCCAGTGTCCAGCAAACCTGTCAGAGGTCGTGGGTGTCCAGGAACCTATGCACTGCCCACAAGTACATATGCGTTTTGGACACTCAGGTGCCCCTGTCCGAAGCCTCTTTGCTAATTCAGTCCTCTGAACTGGTTTTCAGTTTAAATAAGATCAAATAAGAACTCAGAGGAAAGGTGAAAAAGCAGATAGGTTCTCAGCCTAAAGAGAAGTTGCAACGTGGAGAAAATGCCAAAACCAAAATGTTCTTGATGCAAACATCGACAGCCACTGTGATCTGGGAAGCAGTAAGGAATACCTTCATCCATGTCTTTGGAAAACCTGTTGAGAATCCTCCCCGTGGGGGTAGTGTCAAAAAACTTCATAGGGCTGCGAAGGATCCTTCGGAAAAGCTCGTCGTGGAGCCGGGAAGAGGCTCGCAATGTGCCCTGAGGGGCAGAGCACAGAGTGATCAGAGACCCAGACTCAGGCAGGCCCAGTTCCCACTGCACGGGCCACAACTCCACATGACATCCATGCCCAAAGCCAGAGAAGGGCAAATGGCCACGGAGGAGGGAGGTGGTTAATAGGAAAAGGCTGAGGCTGATGGGATGTGAGGACCATCCTGCTTCAAAGGAGCTCCCCGACTCAGAATAAACCCTAAATGCCAGGCAGAACCCTGACCACACAGCCACCGGGGAGAGGAGGAGGAGAGGCCCCTGGTGCCTACCTTGACAAAGACCACTCCACGAATGGCTTTCAGCATCAGCATCACCGCCATGGAGAGGGCGTAGATGCTGGCATAGTAGTGCATCAGAGGATTGTCCTTCATGCTGTTGCTCACAGACGTCCTGTTTTCTTGAGTCACTGTGGTGTTCTGTTTGGAGGCAAGGGTCTGTGAGGCAAGACTCCCAGGGACTGCCAGAAACCCCTCGTCAGGGCCATTCTTGGCTCAAGGGAGCATACAGGATAAAGACTCTGGGACCTGCCTGAGGCAAACACAAGGCAGGCTTTGCCCCGCTCCCTCTCTCTTTCTCATGATGAGAGCAGACAGCCTACAGGTGTGCTACTGATAAGCTCTACTGCTCCGTGAGTTGGTCAGGGAGCAATTCTCTGGTGAGGTTACATTAGGGACTCATCTCTTTTACTCTGGGTAATCTTTGTTCATTGCTTCTTCTAACTGAAAACTAGAGCAGTTTCCCTAGGAAGAGCCAGAGAATACGGAGAGATGGCCACATAATTAGACATATAATCTTCCCATTAATGAGGAACCTTACCCCACTTCCTTGCTTGATCCAGTAACTCAACCACCAGTTGCTGAAGGCGGTGCTACCCACGTTCAGCATGAAAAGGGACAGAATGACCAGGAATGCCAAGGGGCCCCCAGCAGCCTGGATGTAGACACCATATACTGACCAGGGCACGGAACCCTGCCCCTTCTCTTCCATTTGCACGAGCCGCCCTAGGTAGGGAAAAAAGAAACACAAACTCAGAAAGGAAAAGCTGCTTTTCCAAAACTAAGTCACCTGTAGAAGAGCAGAATCACAGAGAGCCTACAGTTTCACAGAGCTCCAGATTAGAATTATTTCTCCTTCACCAGGAGAATTCATTTATCCATGTAACATTTACTAAGCACCAACTATGAACCAGGCCCAGAATGAAGCCCTGAAGCAGTAAGGAAGATTAAGACCAGATCCTTGCCCTGGAGATCTGGCTCAGATCATCCTTCCACAGTCTAGCAGGAGAAACAGGTAAATAAATACATAATTATAATAAAATGTGCGAACGCCAATGCTACAGCTAGAGCTATTTGCAGGGCAGCATGGGAACAGGAAATGCACCTAACCTAGTTGGGGGAGCTGAGAGGGGCTTAGCAAGGAGTTTTCAGTGAGGACTTTCTATGTAGTCCATATTGTGTCTTTTGTTTTTTTTCTGGCCGTGCTGTGCGGCTTGTGTGATTTTAGTTCCCCAACCAGGGATTGAACGCGGGCCCTTGGCAGTGAAAGTTCAGAGCCCTAACCGCTGGACCGCCAGGGAATTCCCCATACTGTGTCTTGAAAGGTAAGCCGGAGTCAGCCAGATGGGGAAATGATGGGCACAGGTGTGGGGAAACAGCAAATCGGTATACACAGATACCCAATTCCGAGGGGCTGCAACATCCTGTGCACCTAAGAAGTGGCAGGAGACAAGGCTGATTAAACAGGCTGTGGTCAGAGGATAAAGGCACTTGAACTTTATCCTTCAGACTAGAACTTCTCAAGAGAATGGGCTACAGGGGTGTAGAGACTTGACTCACCAGCCCTACTGCACTAGGTGGGCCTGGGGAGGCCAGACCAGCCACCTCAGGCAGCCTCTTCCATGCATCCCAGGGTCTCACACAAATAGTGGCATTTTCTGTGTGTGCCATATCAGGAAAAAGATTAGAAAATGCTGCTTTGAAATTGGGAGGCCACTGAAAGGCCTCAGGCAGCAAAGTTGGCTGGTCTCCCGTTTTTAACTAGATCTCTCAGCTGTGCATGTGGAGGACAGATTTAAAAAGAGGCAGCTGTAACAGTCTGGGTAGGCGATGAAAAAAGGCCAGAACCAGGGTCACGGCAATGGGGATGGAGTTTCAGGAGATAAATTCAGTAGGACAGGGTGACTGGCTGTGAGACGAGGAAAGATTCAATGATATTTCCTAGGGGCTCCCTGGGCTGGTCAGGTGATTGATGCTGACAGGAGAATACAGGGAAACAGCCCCACAGGAAGCCTCTGTCTCTTTATCACATGTGATGTGTAATTATCTTGGAACAAGCCACATGTGCCCTGAGCACTTTGTGATGTGAGACTCCAGGTTAGTGGCTATGTAAATAAGGACAAATGTCTTCTAAAGACATTCTATTTTTTTATACTGCCTGTGGCAGGAACTGACAGATGTCTCAGGCTTCTGTGCTGTGTCTGCTTTGTGCTTGTGAGTCAGGCATCTCAAATCACACCTGAATTCAAACACTCATATGTGGCTTATTAAAAGAAATAGGCACGGAGTGGTAAATCAGGATGGTCAACTCCTAACACCAAATGTCTGCTGCAGTTTTAAGAACCAGGAAATGAAAACAGCAGTAGCAAATCCAGGAAAGGTCCTGGATTCAACACGTCAGGTGAGGAGCTGACACAACAGAAAGAACTTTAAAATGGGACCGCATTTTATTTATTCTTATTTTTATCCTTTGCAAGCTGACATGAAGCTTAAAGTTCACAAAAGTGAAAATGCCTAAGGTATTGCAAATAGCTTTTCTAATTCCCAAGGTTTGCTTCAGTTGATAAGATAAAGGGTTAAAAAAACAGGACCAAGGACTCTGGATAAGAAAGTCAAGTAGGAAAAACCTTGGCTGTAACTCTTCACCACAGCCCTGCTGCAGTCTGCTTGGGACAAGCCGAGGAGTGTATCATTGTAACAGCAGAGGTTCTGAGGATGTAGGCATTCTTAGAGCTGGCATGCCTCTGCTCTGGTTGGCATGACTTTTAAGGAGCAGAGATGAATCACAGGGAAGAAACGTACACTTCTACCCACAATTCAATTTTTCCTTAGTCAAGATGACTCAGCTATAACCACCTACACCTCACCTCTCACCCTGCACAGCCAGAGAAAGCATGGGTTTAAAGGTCATTCTTATCGCCTTAAGCAAACAGAAGGTGCCTCATGGTCTCCCAATAATCATACAAGAATTTTCTTATTCTAGAAATATAAGGCCAGGTGCTCTACAGCACACAATGTTGTACAATTCATCAAACAGCATGAATTACCACACGGCGTAATTTCTGATAAACTTTAATGACGCACTGTCCACCATCTTTCTGTGCTGCCACATTGGTGCACATGAACACCCTGGCTGGCTGATGCTCTCAAGAGCATCATCAATGCCCCAAAGAGAGGCAAATGCCAGGTTCTTATTAGGCCACGCTCCAAAGTCATCACCTGGTTTCTAACTGTAATGGGGAAGCATGATTATATTGGCAAATTTAACTGATGATCACAGGGCTGGGGAAATTGATGTGACCTTCACAGGCAGGTTAAACAAGTGTGAGGGATCAGCCCCAGATTTGATGGGCAACTCAAAGATGTAGAAAAATGGCAGCTCCCATCCCATCAGTTTGGTTTCATTGTACTGACAACCTCAGCTGGCATCATGGACCATGGAAAAACAAGTGTGTGAAAACACACTGGAAGGAAAACCATGGGATCCTTCTTCCAGGGATGTAATACATACGTGCAAACAAAATGCCTCAATGGAAAACAAAAACAAACAAAAAACGTTAATGACAAATCTCAAAAAAGTTCATTACCTTCCTCTGGCTTCACTGCTTTCTCCTTCTTTACTGATCCTGTCTTAGGACCCTTGTCTTGTGTTTTCTTCTGTGAGCCACTGGTCTCCTTTTTTGAATTAATCTAATTAAAAAAAAAAAGTGTCTCCAGTCATCATGATATGGCCATTTAGACAAACGTCCAAAGGACATCTCAGCGAATCATCCATCAAACTGCTGCTCTTATTGAAAAGAGACACATCCAACTTCTTAACAGTTAATTTCTGTAACTTTCCCAACTCCTTAAATCTTTGAGATCTGGGTTCCTACCCTGTTATTCCACTGACACTGCTCTCCCCAGAGTCACTGAGGACCTACACTCCAAACACAGTACCTTTATGTTGTTCTCATCTACTCCAACTTGTCCAGTGTTTGCATTGGGGTCACTTCCATTCTTTCCATCTCTATCCCCACAGCACTAAATCAGACCATATATCTGACTGCTACCATGGGATAAACTCCCATTTCTCAGCCTGCTTTTGCAACACCTCCTCATTCTGGCCCTGGCCTAGCCATGCCTTATATCTCACTGCCGATTCTCACTTCTGGACTTTTATCCACACTGCTTCTTCACTTGGGATGCTCCCTCTCCTCTCCCAACTCAGTCACAGTTGTCCCCATTCAGATGGTTTCAAACCTCAATCTTCCCTGAGGCAACTTAACACTCCTCTAGAATAAAGTGCACCCTCCCCTGTTCTCCCAGGCACTTGTTAGTACTTTTACAGCATGTTGCTACATGTGTGACCCAGACTGTTGTAACAGTCCCCTGTATGAGCACAGGAGTATTGGTCTTCCCTAGAAGACTGCGAGTCTCTTAAAGACAGAGACAATGTCTCATGGTTATAACCTACACAGGGCCTAGCACACAGAACTGCCCACAATAGGGCACACCGGGACCTATGAAACATGCATCAAATTGAACCCGAGATAACAGAAACTACTTCATGCTCTCCTTTCCAAGTTCCTCTTACATCCTTACACAGAAAATTCTCTTAACACAGTTTACTACATTTAATTCTATGTCATACTCAGCCTCATGACCCCAGTTTGCTCTCCAGCTAGACTTTAAATGGACAGTGAAATAAAAAATCAGAAAATAACATAAAATTTAGAACTGCATCTGGAACACAAGATAGGACTCTAAATTTTATATTTACTGCAGTGCATGAATAAACGCACTCTCTAAAGAGAAAATTACTACTTGTTGACCACTGACCGAGGCAAGAACATTACATATTCCTTCATTTAATCAACGCACCAACTCTAAGAGGCAAGTGCCACTCCCATTTTTAAGATGAGGAAACTGAGGCTCAGGAAAGTGAAGTGATATACTGAAAGCACACTCCTCCACTCAACACACTGCCTCTCAATATTCCTTTGCTCCTTGGACCTTTCATGTTTTAGCCTCTCTCCCTGTCATTTTCCCCTCCATGTCTGCAGTGAGGAGGAAATCATCTGAAGAGCCTAAAGTACCATAAGAGTCACAGGGAGAGATCATAAAATCCAAATCTGGATCAGTTACAGCAGTTACTGATGACATTAGCAATGTCTGAGTTATATCAAAAGGCCTAAAACACATTATCAACGAGTTGTACTGAACCTGAAATCAAATAGGATGACACCCAAACACTGAAGTAAGATTCCCAGAAAAGGTCCCAATAACTTTCTGGTTTCATCCTTCTCAATATCAAAATGACCTAGTAGCTAAGAAGCAGCTTTTAGTCCAGCCTGAGTGAACTCCGAGGACACAAGGTGATCAGAGAATCAATCTGATTGATTTAAAAGGTCATTACAAGCGCAGGCTGACAAGAAGGAGGAACAAGCTCTCTGGCTAGCTCTAACTAAGTATGCCCTTGTGTTTGCCTAACTCAGAGCCCAGAGGGAGTGACCATCTTTCCATGTTGCTGCAGGAGGCAGGGAAGCACAGCAGAAGGAGCACTTTGGAGTTGAACCGACCTTTTCAGCAAGCTGTTTAACCCTTCTGAGCCTCCATTTCCTCAGCTGTAAAAGTCGCGGATACTCATATTTTGCCACAGAGCTCTGTTGAAATGGCTAAACAGGATGACGTCTATAAAGTGCCTAATCCGGCAACTGGGACACAGCTGGTGCTGGTTAATGAGTGCCAGAGAGGATCATCCTCAAATGCGTGTCTCTTCCCTGCCACCTTGTTCATTTGATTATTAAGAAAGTAGCTTCCTAATGTTTCAATTAAGATTTGATGGAGTTTATGAACCTAAGTTTTGACTGAATAATAGCACATGCTGAGCCCACGTCCTTCCACTTGTCATTGCCTTACTGATAAATTCTCAGTGGCAGAAGACCTCAGTTCTCTAGCCCCACAGTCATGCCCTCCTAGGATAGAACCAGTATGTGGACTAAAGCACAGAAGTCTGATCACCAGAAAACAGGGCCCCTGCCAACAAGACACAGACAATGAGTTCAGCTGAGATCTCTCCATCACTCACTATGTCTCTCCTGCTGGAAAGACACACGCACACACACAAACACACACGCATGCACACCACGCAAATCTTACCTCAACTGGGGGTGTCTCTCCCAGCAACAGGTTATTAAAAATAGTAGCATAATCACCATTTAGATTCATCAGTTCCTCGTGGGTGCCTCTTTCTGTAATACAGCCTTCTTTCATGAAGATCACTTCATCACAGTCAGCCAGGTACTGGAGACAAAGACAGGGACAACATAGTGTGGCTGATAGTCACACAAATACATCCAAACGCCGGTACCTTAGTTCAGCGGTTCTCATCTGGAGGTGACTGAGCCCCGCAGGGGACACGGTAATATCTGGAGACATTTTTGTCGTTACAGTTGGGGAGAGGGGGTACTACTGCCATCTGGTGGATAGAGGCCAGGGATGCACAGGGCAACCCCCCACAAAAGGGAGCTCTCCGGTCCCCAAACCCTATAGTGCTAAGACTCAGAACACTTGCTTTAGTTTATCCTGCTTCGTGATGTAGCTCAAAAACCAGTTCCTCCAGTTTTTGACATAAATCTGCTGATGAAGCCACACAAGCCTTGCATTAAACTTCACATCCCTTCACTGCACTCACAAGTACACATAATTACAGTCTTTCTGTGGCAGAATGAGGAGTTAGCCCCCCAAACCTGACAACATATGCAAAGCAGATGGCAACATCCCTGAGCTGCTCTCTGAAGTGGCTGCTTGTCACGGAATGACAGAGGGAGAAGAACCTGTTTTCCTTAAACAGTTCCCACTCACATATAGATGTTAACACAACGCTTTCCAAACTATCCCATACCCAAACTCCATTTTCAGCCTGTTCCTCTCAGCCCTTTTACTTACTCATTTACATGCAGAAGCTAACATGCTCCAAGGATCTCTGATTCAGATGGCCATCTGGTATAACAAGCTTTATTGGTACAATGGGACAGGGAGCTATTTGCTGAGGAAGTGAACACGCATGATTCCAGGGACCTCTAGGAGCCCCACGAAGGTACCTGGACCAAGCCCACCTCCCTGTTTCTGATTTCCCAAGTCAAGGTAGGGAGCTGGGGAAGGAAGCACCATACCTGTAACTGGTGGGTAATGAACAGAACCGTCTTGGACTTGAGGTGCTTCTGGATAGCACTGTTGAAGATGTGGTTGCCCACGTGGGCATCTAAGGCACTGAGGGGGTCATCCAGGATGTAGATGTCTCGGTCACTGTACAAGGCCCGGGCAAGGCTGATCCTTTGGCGCTGCCCACCACTCAGGTTGGCTCCTCGCTCGCCAATCTACAGGAGCCCAGAAAGCACAAGGAAGCCTCCAGCTCAAGTCCAGAATGACGCTCATTGATCGCCCCAGTCACCTCTCTTCTCCTCCACCCAAACCAGCTTCTTCTCGTGACCTCCCCACCTGGATAAAGTGTCGCTGTGTCCCCCAGGGCCCCACCAGAACTGGGGCCATCAGCCCAGACACCTCCTCCTCTCCCACGACCATCTGGTTACTAACCAATCCTGTATCTGAGCCTCGCCACACCCTCTTGATGCCCCACTACAACCCATTCTCCATGGGCAGAAAGACCTTTCCAAAACACAAAGCTGACCATGTCCTACCCTTGCTTAGTCCTAAAGGACAGAATCTAAGCCCCTACACGCGCAGACAAAGCAGGCCCTTTACCACCTGGCTTCCCAGCAACTCTCAGCTTCCACTGTCAATCCCCCTTCCATACCCTGGGATCTGAGCATTGTAAATTTTGTGTGTCTGTTGTGAACACACAGGACTACTGTCGTGCCTTCTCCTATACCATGTCTGCTCAGTTCTGGCGTCCTCTCCTCTGTGAAGCCTACCCTCCCCCTCCCCACTAACAGCCAAAAGAAAGGGGACTTTCTTTAGCTTATTTTGTGCCTATTTGTTGGGATATCTCTCTTGATTGTAAGCTTTCTGAGGGCACAGATTATTGTCCTTTTCTTTTATATTCCCAGTGCCCCCAGCAGCTTCTGCACATGTAGCTGGCATATAACAAGCACTTAATAAATCTTACTAAGTGAACAAATGAAAAAAAATCAATTGTCAAACAGTAACTGGCTCTGTATTTTTTTTTTAAGTTTTTTGTTCCTTTACTCCCTTTTACTTTTTTTTAAAAATAAATTTATTTATTTATTTTATTGGCTGTGTTGGGTCTTTTTTGCTGTGCGTGGGCTTTCTTTTAGTTGCAGTGGGTGGGGACTACTCTTTGTTGTGGTGCGTGGGCTCCTCATTGCCTTGGCTTCTCTTGTTGCAGAGCACGGGCTCTAGGCACGTGGGCTTCAGTAGTTGCAGCTCATGGGCTCAATAGTTGTGGCTCACGGGCTTAGTTGCTCCGCAGCATGTGGGATCTTCCTGGAGCAGGGATCGAACCGGTGTCCCCTGCATTGGCAGGCGGATTCTTAACCACTGCGCCACCAGGGAAGCCCTGTATTTTTTTAAAATCGTGTCCTTACCAAAAAATTCAATCAATGCAGCAGTTTTCAAATAAGAACATGTATGAGAAGTACTTGCAGGGCTTGTTAAAGCAGATTGAGGGCCCCGCCCATAGAGTCTCTGATTCAGTAGGTCTTGGGTGGGGCTGAGAATCTGCAGTGCTGTTGCTGATCTGCTGCAAATCAGGGGACCAGGATCTAAGAACCAGTAAGCCAATCAAACCATTCAAATCTGGTTTGAGGGCTTAAACTGAAGTCAGCTGAATAAAAGAGTCAGCCCCAGAGGCCTCCAGGGCAGGTCATGGGAGGGGAGTGTCAACACTGAAGGCACGAGCCAGTTTCAAAGACAAGCCTCTGGGAACTGCTCCAGGGCAGAGAAGCAAAGAAAGGCGGGTTTGTGCTAAGGCCTCTTTCTTTCTAGAGGGAGAGGTCTCTCTAGAGAAGATACGTGAGTAAGGAAGTTGGCAGAATGAAATTCAGGGAAGAAATGCAACAGGCACATGCTTGACTCACGGTTTTAAAAATGAATAGGGTAGAAAACATGAACTCTCAGCCAACAATGGGATTTTGTTTAAAATCCGCATGACACATGAAATATTCACATGCTCCCAACAGGTAGTGTCAATATCTCTGCCCTAAGGCACAAATGCTTTCCTAACAGAAAGTCTCAGTGAAAGTAAAACTCCCATGTAGGTTCTTCTCCCATGCATTTCTGATGCACTCCTAGGAGGTGGCTCTGGCACAGCCCTGCCACCCATCTTCCAGAATCCTCTCTACTAAACACCCTGGCCCACCAGGGACAGAAGGCTTGTACCTCTGTCAGGTCACTGTTGGGAAGGATGGCCAGGTCAGGCCTCAGGCAGCAGCTGTTCAGCACCGAGTTGTATCTGAGGGACACAAGGAGACCCAGCATCAGGGACACAGTTTGGCTGGAGCCTGCTGACTTGGGCTACCTTGTGTCTCACACGGCCAAGATGAAAGCATGACAGAAACCAAACATTCCTTGCCTTTCTTCCTCAAATTCCTTCCCAAAGAGGATGTTGTCTCTCAGAGTGGCATTGAGGATCCAGGCCTGCTGGGCCACATACGCGAAGGTTCCACTGACTGCAATGCTGCCCTCTAGAAGCGTCATCTAGGGAAACAGACACCATCCAACGACATCACAGTGTAACACCATCACCCTAAGCCAACAGAACCCCCCACACTCCACAGCAGAGTTGAAAATTTTGGCAATTTCCTTGGATGCTTTTTGAACCCAAATCCAGACCTCACTTTCATTGCACAGAGAGCTACAGCAGTCAAGAAAATCAAAGTTCTCCTTGCTTATGTGGGATGGGAGCCCAGCATAACCCATGACTTGAGTGCACAAATACTTCATTCAGCAACCCATAAGCTACTTTATTATCCCTTTTTCCTAACTGCAAACTGTTCTAATTAAACGAAGCACAAGCACAAGGCCCTTGTAGAATTCCCCTGGGGAGGATGCTGTAAGGATTTAGAGCTCGTCCCTGCGTCAAGATGAGGGCAGGCCAACTCATCTACAGAATTAATACAGGCTGTTGGCTAGGTCAGCTGCTTCTGTCAAATGAGGACCAGAGGGGGAAAAAATCCAGTTAGACATCAACTAGTAATGCATCAACTAGACATCTATGCAACGATGACAGCCCCTTCCCTCCAATGTGAAGGGACGCCATGATGAGCCATGTGCTTTGCACTGTGTTTTCAGCTGCAGTGACTGACATGAATCGATTTACCCATTTTATCCTTTCAGGGCTCCTTTTGGGACTAACAGTAGATGTCTGTCTTGGGTTAGGAATGCTATGGTTTGAAACAGTTTCATTAACCAATCTGCCCATATAAGCTTGTCCTCTCAAACGTGGTAACTCACAGTGTACACACACAGACCATAACACAGTGGTACCAACTGCCGACAAACGGGTAGGCGCTCTGATAACGCACTCAAAAGTGTGCAGAAACCCCCTGAGGGTCTAACTGTGGAAATCCAGCTCTCTCGGCTGCTACAGAACAAACACCCCACACTGCAGACTGCCAACAAAGAGTTAAACTCTAAAGAAGCAGGGCTGACCAGTATCCCCAGACTCTCTGTCAGAGAGAGAGCTCTTTCAGGATTTGATCCAGAAGCAAAGACCCACTCAGTTTCCAGTGTAACTCCTGCCCACTAACCCTCCTTCCCCTTCACCCCACCTGTGTCTCTCATCACTGGCCCTGAAATCTGGCTGATGACCAGAAATTACGTAGGAGGTTTTTGGCTTTTTACAAAGACCAGTGGCTGAGCTCGATCACTGTACAGTCTCATAAAGCAGAAGGGCGTGGGGGGTGGGGGGGTGAAGCTGCTCCTCAGATGATTTGAATGCAGCCTTCCGCAGACCACCCTGGACACCACTGCTCTAGAGGAGAGCCACAACGCCACCACCTGTGACAGTGACACTGAACACGACAAAATATTCCACAGACTGGACGCTACAAAGGAATCTTCCCCAACCCCTTCTCCCATTTGTTTAATTTCCTCAATCTGGATAAACTACTCAGAGGACCTCATCCATCAGGAGAAATAACCTTACGTTTACCCTCTTCTCGACCATCAAGTCAAGCTCGTTTACTCCAAATGCTGACAGCCCTCTCCTGGGCCCTCTGCCCACTATTCACTCACTGCCTGGTGCTATGCTTGTGTGTCCAGCAGGCCTAGCACCCCAACCAGACCGTGGACTCCTTTTGTTCTTTTTCTTTTTTTTGGGGGGGGGGGGGCAGTGCCACACAGCGTGCAGGATCTCACTTCCGCAACCAGGAATCAAACCCGTGCCCCCTGCAGTGGGAGCACGGAGTCTTTACCACTGGGCTGTCCAGGAAGTCCCAGACCGTGGACTCCTTGAGGGCATAATTATTTCAATGGTTAGGCTGAAAAGATCAAATCCTGCTTCTAGATCAGATCCTGAAGGCTCTCTCTCTCTGACAAGGAGGCTGGTGAGGCGGGTCCGTTCGCTGGCAAACGGCCTATCTCTTACCTCTGATGTTTCCCAACACACTGTCTGGCATACCTGTGGCACTCGATAAATACATGCTGAATAAAAGAAGACATGAGAAACAAATGACTCCAGCTGGGTACCCATCAGTCATTCACCAGGTGTCTTCCGAGCCCCCTTCCAGATGCAGTGCTGTTGTTAAGGGGTAGGGATGTGGGGGGGGAGGAGCAGGGGGCGGGTATGGTACAGACTAAGGGTCATTTTGTTTCCACCTTTCCTGACTCTCTTCAGGAAGTAAGTTCATTTATCCTAAGACTCTGGCTAGGCAGAACCCAGAGAAAGAAGCAGAAAATGCCAAGGACAATAACAAAACCTTACCTGGCCTAAAATGGAGGAAATGAGAGAGGTTTTTCCACTTCCCACACTGCCACAGATTCCAACCAGTTTACCCTGGACAAAGCACACGAGAGAGGAAGGTCGTTAAAGGACTACTGAGCATTCATCCTTAGGACTTCGGATTTCTTTGAGAAAAAAACGTTAACAACAGTCCATCACTATGGGAACTGCCATCCTGAGGACCCAGCAAGTCACTTACTTCTCCTTTCCCTCATCAGCCACCCACGTCTTAGGGTTTCTGTGGGGATGCACTGAGGTAACAGATGTGTAAGCCTTTTGGAAAAATTAAATATGCCACAGACATTAAGGTATCCCACATCACTTTTAGAAAGGCCCAGCCCATTTCCTACTTTGTTGGTAATCCATGCTTTTTGATAACGTGTTTGTTTTTATTGTTTTTGGAAGAGAGGACAGGGCTCTCAAAATCTGTTTTATTTTCATTTTATTGTATACAGTTTTTTTTCTCCAGGGTCTGTAAATCATTTTCCATAAAAATTATATGCAGTGTGCACTGTTGTTTCCATTTTCCTACAAAACATTTCCAAGAATCTGAGGGCATATTTTTACCATTAATCCCACATGAAAGTGGAAAACCAAGCCTGTGATTAACTGAATGTCCTCAGGCAACATGATGAGTTCTCCATGGGCAATGTTAACAGTTTTCAAGAACAGACAGAGGAGTTTAACAGGGTCACTTGTTCAGCAACACTCTATTGCCTCAAGACTGGCAGCGAGGAAAGAGGTGGAGTGGTGGTGTGGAAGGAGCACGGGTTCTGCAGGCAGACGGGTCTTGATCTGAATCCCAACTCCACCCTCACTTGCCAATTGTGTGAACTTGGTCTTATTACTTAAACGAATACTGTCTCTCTAACTGGGCTTTGAGCAACTTGAGGGAAGGAGCTATCTCTGCAGGACCAAGCACAGTGTCTGGTACTTAATAAAAACATATTGGACAAACTTTCTGACACGGTCCAGGAGGCTGAAAGATTACAGCCCAGTGGTGATGAGGAGACCAAGCCACAGGCTCAGACTCTGCTCAGGTCAGTCAGATTAACACAGAGAAAACTCTGTTCAGATGATTAAATGGTGACTAAAGACGTCAACAATGAAGTAAGTGCCCAGGGCACAGAAGACATCAGGCAAATACTAACTTCCCACCTCCTCCCTAGAGAGGAGGGCTGGGGGAGTTGTGGTACCTCTTCCAATAGCTAAAGGGCTGTAATGTGAATGTGGACTGTGAAGGGCAGAGGAGGATCAACAGATAGAAAGGAGAAGAGTAAGTTTCAGCTGATTATAGGGAATAATCTTCTCACAGAGCTGATTAGCAATGTAATAGGTTTGCCTCAATAAAGATAATTGTTTTTAAATAAGAAGCCTACTATTAAAAGAAGTAAAAAAACTGACTTGCGTGCCCTCCAACAATGAGCCATGTTAGTTGTTTCAGGTGGTCTCATAGAGGACCATCTCCCCCTGCTGTCTATAGCTTCCAAGAGCTGGGAACTTTCTGTTGTCCCTTCAGTCCAGCTCTGGATCTGTGTAACAGGCCCCACACTGCATTCGAAGCCCCGAAGTGCCCACTTCCAATTAAGTAGATGAACATTCCTTACCACCTCCAGCACCACCGCCCTTGGTCCAGAAAACTCCTATGTCTTCCCTTGGTTCTCCTCACTTCTCTCTGAAGTGTTTCCCTACATACTCTTCTGAATCCAGAAACTAGAATGATTCTCTTCGTACAGAAGTCAGATCAGATTACTCTTCGCCTCCAAACTCTCTAACGGCTTCTCTATCCATTCAGAGTAAAGCAGAAGTCATTACGGGAGGCGCTGGCACCCCAACCCTCTCTGCCCTCAGCACCCTCCCCTCTCTCCCACGCTCACTCTGCTCCTACGACAGGTACACGGCACACTCGGGGCCCTCGTGCTTCTGTTCCCTCTGCCTGAATGCTCTTCTTCCCGCACGTATCCACATGGCGCACTCCTGCCATCCCCGCTCAAGTACAGGCACACCCTGCACATCCTGCGGGCTGGTTCCAGACCACCACAGCGAAGCAAGCATGGCAATGAAGTGCGTCACAAGAACGTTTCGGTTTCCCAGTGCACGTGTAAGTTATGTTTACACTATACTTCATTCTACTAAGTGTGCAATTACATTATGTCTAAAAAAAAGTACACATTTTAATTTAAAAACATTTTATTACTAAAAATGCTAACCATCACCCGAGTCTTCAACGAGTCGTAATCTTTTTGCTGGTGGAGGGTTTGAAATATTTCGAGAATTACCAAAACGAGACAGACACGAAGTAAGCAAATGCTGATGGAAAAATGCCTACAGGCTTGCTTGACACAGCGTTGCCAGAAGCCTTCAGTTTATAAAAAATGCATTATGCCTGTTATTACTTTTCTTTTCTTTTTTTTTGGCTGCGCCTCATGGCATGTGGGATCCTAGTTTAAGTGAGGCTTTCCCTCAAGCAGCCTATTTAGATTGCAACCACAGCTGCTCCCCGCCCAGCAAGCACTCTATCCCCTTTTCTTTGTAGCCTTTTCACTTGTTTACCATCTATCTTTGCTCAGAAGAAGCTAAACTCCAGGAGGGCAGGAATTTTGGTCTATTTGGTTTCTCGCTGCTCTATCCACAGATCTATAGCAGTGCCTGGCAGAGAGCTGGCACTCAAAAATGGCTGCGGAGTGAGTAGATATATATACACCTGGGACCGTCTGGACACTGCAGCCTTCAACATGGTGCTGGCTCCCAGTCATATTCTGTATTTTAAAAGCCTTGAACCTGGAGTGTCTGTGGCAGACACTCTCTATAGGAGGACCTCTGGGAGACTCTAATCCTATGCTACCTGGGCCTTGATAGCTATACCATAATGATGCTTTACTTACATTAAAAAATAAAGTTACACTAGAACTGCTGATGACAGCATCACTGAGAGTATCTAACACATGCCGGGTTCCGTGCTATGCACAGCCCACTGCTAATGAGAGGCTCACACAGAGTTATAATAACCAGAAATAATTATTACAGCTCACATGCAACTATAATAATCAGACCTATTCAGGGCAAAATTGTGGAAAATCCACTTGAATGCTTCATTTCCTTGCTTATAAAATGAGTATCTCATGAGAGCAGTTTTTATTCATTCTCCTGTTAAATGCCCAAATAATCCCTTCTAGAAGTGGAACTGGCCAGATCTGCTCTTTAGTTCAAAATCACTCCCAGCCACAAAGTACTTTGCAAAAAGGAATGGCAGCTGCCCACTCCCGCCAGAACAGACACCTAGGTAGACGGTTACCTCTTCGATTTCCAGGTCGATGTTGTACAGCGTCCTCTGCAGGCGGAGGTTCCCCAGGTGGATGTGCTTGCCCTCTTCCTCCTCAGGACTGGGCCGCTCGTCACTGTCCAGGAGGAGGTGGCCCTTCTGCTCTGCCAGCACCGCCTGATGCTCAGTGCGCTGCAGCGGCCTCCCCTTCTCTTTCTTGCCCCTGGCAGCCCTCTTGTCTTTTTTCGTTTTGGGGGTCAGCTTGGGTGAGTTCTGGATACTGGCGTGGGAGGAGTCCCATGCCAAGGTGGCATTTTTCATCTCTATCGTGATGTGAGGGCTGGCTGGTTTTTTCTTTATCATGTGAACCTCTTCCATTAGAAACAAACTCTGATAGGAGTTGTGAGAGAGGTGCAAAGATGAGACACTGGATCAAGACCAGGGAGACAAGCCTAGGGCGTACACTCACGTAGCAAAACACATCAGGCTATACAGTGGAAGGAAGCTGAAGGGCAAAAGGCAGCTCATTAGTGTAGCCCAGCCTCAGGCCCACGGAGAGGTCACGGGAGTGTGGGGGCACCCTCGGGAGGGACAGGGGCCTCCTCAACTGGCCCAGCACTACGCTACCAGTTACACGCTAAACTTCTCTTTCCTTTGCCACCAGTCTAATGTGGACCAAGGGATATTTAACTGACTGGTTTGCAGCCCTTGTTCTCACTCATGAGTTGCTGAGTAAAATGCAAGCAGGAAAACCAAAGGGCGGGCACGCTGCTCTCCTGCCCTGACCCTCATCACTCTGTTTGCCTTGCAGAACCCTCCTGCAGAACCCCCAAGCCTGGGAACTTCCCTCATGCACAACATGGCACATGTTGCGGGGAGAGGCAGAGCTGAGCCTGTGACCAGGCCTAGCTCGCGCTGGTTAGAAAGAAACACCTAAGGTTTTATGGACAGTGGAGGACATCTCCTCGCCAATAAGTTCTCATATTTTCCAAGTCCTGCCTCAAAACTTGTGAGAATTCAAACAAAGGGCTTGCATGGAAGGGATGAGTATCTCCCTGAGAGACATCCTTGGGAAGAGAGAAAGACTCTTCTCTCCCACTCATTCCCCGAGCCCCACTGGGTTATATCAGGGGAAGAAAAATGGAATGCTTGAAAAGCTAAGTGTCTCTAAAATTAGACCTGAAACATTGACCATAATAAAACTCTGCCCAAGACCAACATGTGCCCATGACTTTAAACCCACTTCTGATACCTGCCTTCACCCAGTGATCTTCTCTATAGGGTGCTATCCCAGTTGGATTCCCAATATGATTTAAAAATTTTTTTTTAAACATTAGAAAGTCTTTAGAGAAAACATGGCTTTTTAGTGGCAGGACTCTTTGCTTACTTACAGAGAACCCCTAACTATTTTAAAGTTTGCAGGTGCCATTAAATGTACCATATAATCCCCTTGCCCAAAAGCAAACTCTTTCTTGTAAATCCTAAACTCCTAAGCTTGCTCTTTGCACCCCTAAACTGCCACATGTCCTATCCATTCCTAACCCCCCGATCTCCCCAGAAGTGTCATGTTTCGAAGTCTCCCAGATAATCTTTGCTCTTGGTCAACCTTTAAAAAAAGTAGTTGTTTTTTTTGTTTTGTTTTGTTTTTAAAGTTTAGTTTTCTGAAAAGAGCCATTGGCTTCATTTGTTCACAGCTTTCCTGAGAGACTGGGCTGAGAATAACATGTCAAATATTCCGCCCACCTTCACAGAGTGAAACCATATGCTGATAGAATTCCTATCATTTCTCTCTCCTGAAGAGTTATTAAACGGCTCTTGTAGGCCTCATGGACTATAAAACTATGCTAGTGTCTCTGGCTTGCACAGCTCATCCACACTTTCCCTTCCTACAAGGCTTCCTGCAGACCCGCACTCCTCCCAGGAAGATTTCAGCTTCAGGTCACTCTGCCTAGACATGCTGAGGCACACAAGGGCCCCACACACCTGAATTTATATCTACTCAGATTTGCACCTGCCAGGACAACAGAATCTTAGAGGTACATAAATGATAAACCTCAACTTTACCGCAGGACACTGACCATCAAAACACTACTCTCACTCACTGAAACAATCAAACCAGAATGTATCTTTCGAGCAGAAGAGGAGACTACTCATAGGGTTGCCAGATAAAATACAGGATGCCTAGTTAAATTCTGATTCCAGATAAATAATTAATAATCTTTTAGTATAAGTATGTCTCATGCAGTTATTAACTGGGTGACCTGTGTTTTTATTTGCTAAACCTGGCAACACTATCTGGTCTTATCAGAAAAGTAACAAGGTGGCTTCTCACTGCCTTTCTAAAGCTATCATGCTCCCAGAAGGGGGGGTGGGGGTGGGGGAGGAGGAAGAGACTGCCAAGAGGAATTAGCCAGAATGTGACTCACTCTCATGGGGCATACAACAGAGCTGCGGGTGGTTTTGCTTCTATTATTAACTCTGAAGCTTCCTGGATAGAGGAAGGATCTATAGTGTACAAAGCCACCTGTTAAAACACGTTCTCACTAGGAAGTGAAAAGAAGAGCGCTCTCGAAAAATACAGGGGGTGAACAAACCTATACTGTAAATTCCTACTCCATATAAAATGCCACCAAAGTCACTCACTAAAAAGGACAGAGAAACAAACGGGGACAAATTTCTGGGTCAAAACATCTGCCCGAGGGGTGGACATTCTGCTTATCACAGATCATTTCAACTATCTTCAAGGTCACAGACTTTCCTTTGTCACCTGCCTTCTGCCATCCAAAATATTTTCAAATTTTGATTAATATATTTTCTTAGTTTCAGATTTCTTATTTGGTTATTTTCTATGTCTTTTTTTTCTCTGCTGAGACTTTCTATCTTTTCGTTTCTAAGGTCTTTTTCCGATAATTCCAACATTTGGGTCATCTCAGTATTTAGACTTTCTTGGTTCTTTTTACGCAATTTTGGATTGTATACTGGGCATTTTGAATATTATATTATGAGACTCTAGGTCTTGGTTAAATCCTACAGAAAATGTTGAGTCTTTGTTTTAGGAGGCATTTGATCCATTTAAGATCAGTTCTGGTCTTCTTCCTGTGGGCTGTTAAAAAGAAGACACTAGGCCCCAAATGGAGTCTCTTATGCTAAGCCCTACGTCACCAAACTGAGAATTAACTACAGTTTCAGCTCTCCCAGAAATGGAATACTAAACCATTCAATCAGGAATCACCTGATCCGCACTAGTTAGGTAACCTGCCTGATAGACTCCTGCCATCCCCTAAAGGAAAGCAACCTTACAATAAACCAATGTGATTTTCTGCCTGGAATAACTTCCTCATTCCTGCTCCCTTCTACCTAGAAAAGTCTTTCATTGTGTACAGCTCCTCGGAGCTCTTACTATTTGCTAGATTGGATATTGCCCAATTCATGAATCACTGAATAAAGCCAATAAGATTTTCTAAATTAAAACAAAATCTGCCTTCTTCAAAACTAGATACTGTGAGTTCTGCAAAATACAGCTCTGATTACAATTAGACCGTTTCTTTTCATGTGGCTCTGGCCTTCTAGCAGCCAGGCTGGGGTAAGGGAGGGCTTGGGGCTGGGGGGTGCATTCTTCAGGACTAGCTTTCTTGACCAAACAAGATTCACCTGGTTAACTGTAAACAAGTAGAATATAAATAAATCTTGGGAAGCCATTCTCCGTTCTTCTTAAGAGGAAAACCCAAATTGTTTTCTCCTGAACATCTAAGGTGATGATATCAATCCTTCAAGGCACCGACCTTGCTTTTGTATTGCTCTCAGCAGCCAAGAAGGATTAGCAGAAGCTACTTTCTGCAGTGGCTTTGTCAACAGAGTCCAGCCACACCGGTGTTCCTTTTTTTTTTTTTAAAGTATTAACCACTTTCAACACTTTCAAATATCTATCTCCCTCCACCCTCCCAAATATTTCTACCTCTTGTATCATGTATTTGTTTTATTCTTAAGGCACAAAAAACACAGTCAAGGCAGGCTCAACTAACCACCTGCAAGGAAAAAAAAAACCCTGATATGTACTTAACTGACTTAACTGCACTTCTCAGTATGATCTAATTTTATGACTATTCCCATGTCACTGCAGTCCCTGTATCATGAGTGGCAACCACAGGGCAGGGAAAAGAATCAAAAAGAGCTTATGACCAACAGTATTTTGGTAGAGGCAGATGTAGATCAAGGTGAGAAAAAGCTGACAGTCTCCTGATAATTCTAACTGCCTAGGTCTGAATCACTTAAAGGCCCAGTAAATTGTAATATATATCATTGTCAGGTCTAGGCAGAGGGATTGACTCTAAAGGGAAACACTGAAATTTTGGGAGCCCAGAAATAGGTAGGCTGTCTACAAAAGGTAAAAATCCATATTTCTATGAAAAGGTCCCCAAGTCTCCACCACTGCCCCCTTTCTTACCAACTTGCCAAAAGGCTAAAGGTGAAAAAAGCCAAGTGCAGCCAGCCCATGTGGCCCACTGGAATAAAGGCAGCAGTTAGTTTTGCCATGGCGCCTGACATGGGAGAGGGAAGGGAGCCACTTACCTTAAATCTGTCGACAGCAACGGATGCTTCTGAGAGGGACTTTACTGAGAATGGTGTAACTTTCAAAGCAAAAGTCATGGAATTGAAGACAGTCACCACTGTGAAAGCCTGAAAATAAGAAAAGAGAAGAAACCTCATCAGTGAGGTTATGTGACTAAAATAACACAACTTCATCAATTTCCTTTCAGGTTTAAGGAGGGCTGCAACTTGACTGTCAAATGTTGGTACAAGTCAGATGTATTTCAGATATATATTTTTTAAGGTAGAGTTTTTATGAGACCTCCAATTAAAATTCCCAGTGACTCTCAATCAAACGATGATCTGTATTTTCAGGATTAAACCCAAAGCTGTAAAACAACCCGTATGCTATTTGTGCACTGGGGCTAAATTCCCACTCTTTCACTTCTCAGATTAACTGCATGAATGAAAAAAACCCAAATCTAGTAACAAGAGGACCAGAGCATCTCTATATGTGGTATTTCTAAAACGTCCCCAAGCCCTGAGGGCTCACTGACCTGTGCCGCTGTCAGATCAAAGCCAAGGGTCATGTGAACAGAGAAGGTCACCACGCTGGCGATCACCATCACAATGGGAGCCACGCCCACGGTGATACTCTGAAAGTACCCGGCTTTTTCCAACATCCCACGTTCCTCCTCTCGGATTTCTAAGAATAAAAAGCAAGTCAGTTTCTAAAACGCAAGTTGAAGGAAACCATGGGATATTGCTCCTCTATCACAAAACGAGACTTGGTAGGTCTTCAGCCACCACAGGTTTTAAAACACTCTATATAACATCTATGATGCAAACAACTAGGTCACTATGACCATTAGTTACGATCACGAAAGCTGGCACGCAAGTCTGAGATTTGAAATGGATCAAGTCACAGGAATGAATCTAACAGAAACGTCACTATTTCTCAGTAAAATGATCATCTTCTGCCTTAGTCTGATTCTTTCTGCAAATTTCTTATGTTTAGAAGCAATGAACACATTAATCATATCTGCTACTGGCAGTTTTACCTGGTTGTTTATTTTTAGCTCAGGTACTGACAGGAAAGATTATACAACAATAATAGAGAATTGAAAAGGAACTAAGATTTACTAGTGTGCTGGTATGTGGATAGAGGCTTTCACACAAAAAGCAGTAAGGGTGATTGTAGGATGAGTGAAATACAATTTTTGTAAGCAGAACGACTTGTCTTAAAAATGTGCAAAACTGACAACCTTATTAACAGAGCAGCCACGGAGTACAAAAGACCATGGAGTAGGAAGTATGACAATAAAGCGGTGAGGTATTTTCAAAACATTTTCAAACATAAAAGCAATTCTTCTGAGAGGCTATGCACTGACCTTTAAAGGTATTAGCACTGCCCCAAACACTGGGAAATTGGGAAATACATTGAGAACCAGTTCTCAAGTCATAAAATTTATGAAGTGGACACAATGTTCCTGAAGGTTTACTCAACAAACCAAGCAGTGAAAATAAAACAGCTTCCTCAATCTGAACACTGTATTTCAATTCAACCCAAAACTGCACCAACTTTTTTTTTTTGGCTATGCCACGTGGCATGTGGAATCTTAGTTCCCCAACCAGGGATGGAACCTTTGCCCCCTGCAGTGGAAGTGCAAAGTCTTAACCACTGGACCACCAGAGAATCCCCTTGCACCAGCTTTGTAACTGGAATAAATTCAGGTTAGCTCACTGTGAGATTATGGTCAATAAACAGCCCACATCTTTTATATTTAAATGAAATTTGTTGAAACCTTTTGGAATGCCCAGCTAATGTGCTAATCATTCCTCTAAACCTCGTGGCATTTACATATGACATGTTTATGTCTGCACTGAATTTACGGATCAGGATAGGGCCAGGCACTGAGAACCTTGTAACTCAGCGCAAACCAATTATCTGAAAAGAAACCAAATTAAAAAACCCCTGTGAGTGAGTGGCAGAGTGAGGCCCAGAGTCCAGCTTTCCTGAGCCCCAGCCCAGCCCTTCTCCCAGCACTACCCCCAGGGTCTCCCACCCACCTGCCCGTAGTGCACATGCACCCACAGAGGGGAGGGGGCAGAAGTAGAGCTCTCAGCAGCCCCTTGACATTGTTTTCTGTGACATCCTCATGGCCAGACCAGAAAATCTGGGGCTGGATAGAAGCATAGATGGGGGATTTGAAACTGCATGAATTACTCATAACCAGCTGAGTTACCTTGGGAAAAATCACAGTTTTCATAGTCTCAGCTTCCTCTTCTGTGAGATGAGGTTGTGGGTGCCAGTTTCTAAGATCCCTATCAACATAAAGCTCATAGGATATTATAAGGACATAAGGTATTATGGTCTTATGACATTAGAATTCCCAGTAGCTAACGTGCTCAGGAAGCAAAGAGGCTAATGTCCTACCATATACACATATGAAGTCTTTCAACTCACTTTGTACACTCTGAGAGAATGCTTTGACCCAGGCATACATTTTAATAAATTTAATGTAGGTGAGGACTTCATTCATCTTCTGGACACGGTCATCTGTGATGGTCACACATTTTCTCCTGAAATATGCAGTGATCCGTGATACAAACATCTGGAGGGAAAAGCAATGTCATGTCAAATCAGAGCTTATTCCCAGTTAAGTACTGTCTAGTCTTTTGGGGAATAAACCTGCTTAAGATGATTATAAATAAAGTGAGCATCCTCTAGTTGTCCTGCTTTTTAATAAAAGTGGTCTATTAAATGATAATCAGATAGCATTTGACTCTCATCCTTTGGAAGAAAGTTAAGACAAGTATTTGTCCTCAGAGAACTCACAGGTATCTACGCCAGCAGAGGGAAGCGGGAGAGCCACACCAGTTAGCATCAGCTTGAGGTGGAGCGGCTCAGCTGCTCCTGTGCTACCTGGGACGGCAGGGTTCACCTGCTGCCCCCCTTCCTCCACATTCCCTCTTTTTAATTCTCACTTAGGAGCTACTGCCTTTATTCAAGTGACATCTGACTTCTTCTGAAGTCAAAATTCTGTCTGTATGGACTGAACACGATCTAGCCCTTCCTAGACATTTCCAAGTCAGGTACCTGCTTAAAGGAAGTTTCCAATCAAAGATGTGATACCTCAGTGGTGCCTACTATATTTAGCCCAACGGAAGTTAACTCACATGAGAAGAAGCTGCCAAAATACGGTAAGGAGGCTTACTCACCATTGCAGGATAAAAGAGGATAAAAACAGCTGATCCCAGGAAGCCTGTTGGTCCCAGAATAATTACATTATAAACCATGCCCAAGATGGCAATAACGGGTCCTCCAGCCAACAAGCTGCCAACGGCGGCTGCCTCAAACATCCTCTGCCCGTCGTTGGAGCACAGGTTGATGAGCTAAGAGACACAAAGAGCAGTGAGTGGACGCTGCAAGGGCGCAGGCGCCGTCTCAGGAGGGAGACGGAGGACAGAACGGGGACCCGAGGGAAGGAAGGAGCTCAAGCTGGGAGCCTTCTCTCCGCCCTGAAGCAAACACCCCTCACTCACCTCACCCACCGACTTCTCCTTAATGTTCTTCAGCTTAAGGATCTTCTTAAACGCCATGGTCAGGATGGCCCCCCGCAAGCGGACCCCAGTTCGGTAATTCAACGCCCACGTCAGTGCAAGTGACCAAGAACGCACGATTTCTGTCAGGAGGAGGCCCAGGACTAACAGCAAGCTGTAGTGGAGGTTAGACTCTGTGTCCTGGGTATACTCCAGGAGGTGTTTCACCACGAAGGCCTACAGGGAGAAACACACACCGCCGTCAGCGTCTCCACGGCACTCACACGCCACGCCACAGCTTTATGTTACGTTAGAAAGAGGAGGCAGCTCCACTGTACAGTGACAAGTGCCTAAGCAGAGAACGACCTTCTCAGAGGACCAGACACTGCTGATGGCCCCCCTGCGGCAACTGACGCGGGGCATTTTGCAGGAGGTAGGTCTAATTTGAAACTTTCTTCCCTCAGGACACCACCAAAACCAATACTCTTTCTAATGTAACATAAACCTGTCCATGAGCTGAAGTTCATTCTCAACACACGGGTCACTAAAAGGTATATATTTGACCTTATTCCAGTATCTCCACGCAACGATACATTTCTTTACATGAAATTAAGACCTTTTTTTTTATTTTTTTGGATCGTTTCAAACGTGCTTATTTGATAAAAAGGAACAGTGTACCTACAGTTGGACTGGGGAAGAGTGAGAAGTGCATTTGCAAAACATTCCTGAAAATAAACATCGGCAGTTTAATAGTACAGAAGAGAGCAAACAAAGCAGACTATCCAAAATCCAGAGACCCTCCCACAGGCCCTCCCCCACTCCCCGCTCCCTCCCAAAAACAAAAACATGTTACCTCAGGTAGCACATGTCTAACACCACCTGCAGGGAGGGAAGGCAGCAGCCCCCAAGAACCACCGAGTGCCACCTCCAGCTCTGAGGTCCTGCAACGCCGGAGCACACACTCACACGAGGCACATTCAGCAACAGGATTAAATACCAGGAGGTGGGAGGTAATGTACTTTTATTGAAAATGAAAAAAATAAAAAGTACCATCTTCAAAGAGCATCTCACAGACACTGTACAACAGGAGGAGCATTGCGGTAACATACATGGGAACATACAGAGTCGAGTTATACAGGGCTAGCCAGCCAACAAGTCGTCTGGCCTCGACACAGTGGAAATTACAGCACAGAACCAATATCTGTTTCCAGAGTCCGGAGCAGCGCATCAAGCTGACAGCACTTAATCGGTTAGGGCTCCTGAAGTTGCAGCGAGTCTGCAATAGAGGAGATTCTCCAGGAATAAAGACCTTGCTGCTATGGAAAGAGAATTAAGAAACAAAACAAAACTGAAAACTCCCCAATGAGGTGACTCTGCTTAACATCACTGGCACTGCTGGTTCACTAGGCAGTGAGGCATGGCCTCTGCTCAGGACGGAATGCAAAAATCTAGGCCTCAAGAAAAATCGGGTGGCATCCTGCAGAGTCTTTTCAAGTCCTTGCAGCTAAAGTTGATCTTGCCAAAAATGTAACAAAACAAACCACAACAAAAGAAAGCCAAATCAATCCCCCTCCCCGGAGGAAGAAAATAAAATTAAGGAGAAACCCATCCACCCATCTACCTCGATCATTATAGCAAAAGGTGCTTGTCGCTGGAAACTAGAGCTTGAACGACAGACAAAACTGGAGGCCAGAAGCAATTGTCCTGAAGTGGCTAATGCTGAATTCCAGGACCCAGACTCTCTCTGGGTAAATCGATATTTCTTGTTTTTCCTGAGAGGAAATTAATACCAGATGTCAACTAGGTCCTAAGAGATCCCCACCAATCAGATCTATGTCAAGTCTCAGTAAATAACCTGATCAAATAAATAGGAGATTTCAGATTCCAAGAACTACTGTATCCCCTCTCTCCCCTCCCTCAGATTTTTAGGTTTTATATCCATTGCTTGGGTCACCACTGCATACAGCTGGGTTGTTGGTTTACTAGCAAGAAGATTGGCTTCTTCTCCAGTATGCAATCCAAAATGTGGAACTGAGTCACTGAGTGGCAGGGTCAAAACCCCATTTTCCTCACGTGAAGCAACTCAGTAAGACGGCGGTGCAGTAAAGCATTTTCTCACACACCTCGGCACTGACGGAGCAGTCTCCAAAGGAAGGCGTGAAAGGACAGCAGGTTGTAGTTTGGGGTTCCTTCCTTCCCACACCTTTATTGTGCCCTTTTTCAGCACTGGGTAATAGCATTAGTACCTCCCAGCGGGGAGGAGCAGGGCAGGAAGGTAAAAGACAAAATGAATGCTTACACTATGCAAAACTTTCAAAGGGGAGGGAAAAGAGGAAACAGCAGATAAATTTCCAACACATAGCGTTTTTAAAAAACAATTACATTTCAAGCCATTTTGTATGGAACAAAGTAAAAACGGTTTTCATGAAAAATCCAACCACAATTTTGTTTTAAAAAGTTACAGATTAATCATTTAAATTTAAACAAACTGGGAGAAAACTTGAGACTGTCAGCATAGCTGTCTGGCTGTGGAAAGCATTCCCAGTGAATAAACATTACCTTACCTGAACTCTTGGCGAGAGATTCTGCCCAGCTTGACTCTCTCATTCTGACCGCAGAACACAGCCATCCTGAAAATTCTAAAGAACAGCTTCTGTCACTGGTTCCACTACAGAGACACTCCCCCCAAATCCAGATCCTGACAGCACCAAGCAAGCTGCAGCTGGAGAGAGGTTGGAAGGGTGGGAAACTTACCTCTCTAGAGGCTTTTCACTGTCCTTCCCCCAAAAGGCCCATGAGCAGAGTTAGCATTCACCAAGAGATAGCACTGCAGGAGGGAGCCGTCTCGTGCGGATCTACAGGGCGGATGCTAATTCTTTACACACAAATCCCAGGTCAGGCCTGGTCTTTTAAAACTGTTTTAATCCAAGAAGGCCACAGATCATCTCTGCAAGTTTAGCAATCTGGCCACTCATCGTATGTCAGGACCATACCCTTATAGATACTGGTTCTCCGTTAACACTATGGTGACCCTTGGATACCATGCACAGAGCACTGGTCCACTGGCATCACTGAAATCTTAGGTCATCTTGACTGTTAACGTCCAGCCCTGCTAGTCAGCAGTTAAAAAACAAAACCAAACACAGTCACTTGATTGTGTTTCATTTGCTCTGCATACGGCTACCAAGGTTCAGTGAGGCCCGAGGGGAGATAAAAAAAAATATGGTATTGGGGGAGTCAGATCTTATGTAGATTTCTGTAAGAAAAGACTAAGCCAGTTTGAAAGCCCTGCCATATTAGAAAATGTGCAAAAAATCTAAAATGGATGTTCTTCCAGAGGATTTAAATCCACAGATGGAAGGTATGCTCATTGCTAATACTAACCTCAAACCCGATCCTTCAACTTCCAATTAAAAAGAAATGTTAGAATTGGAGCTCCAAAAAAAGAAGTTTTCATTGCTTACAATTTGAAATCTTTTTTATCAGAGACACTGTGCATGGGGCCATTGCTTTCTTGATTATTCTAGGGAAAAATCTCCTGAAATAACACAGGCCTTAAGGTGCTCTTCCTCAAGAGGGTGGAGAAAAGGAAAAGCGCGCTGCTGTTTTCCTATTAAAGGAAAGCTCTGCGCTTTCCCTGGCATCTAGAAGAGTTTACTAGAGATCAGTATTCCAGTGTGCTGTGCCTTAAAAGAGAGATGAAGGAATGTGCAGATGCTCAAAGGAGTGACTGTAAGGCCCCCAAGCTGGACAAGCATAAGTAACTTTTTTTCCCAAGTAAAAAATTAAAACCCCAGCAATCTATGAAATTTGGGGGGGGGAGGTGCGAGAAGCCAATTAAGTTATTGCATCGGCCAAATGGAATCCAGGAAGCCTGTATACCATGCTACCCAGCTGAAAGAATTCTTCGAAAGATCAGAGCAGCCACCAGCCCTGTAGTGAAACAATGACAGAAGCTCTTCTTGGGGGAAGCTGGTCCTATGAAAACGTTTGCCATTTTGGTCAGTGACATGATATTCAGTTACATGATCCCTCTTACTTAAAACTTATACAAAAGTATGTTAGTTGGTCAATTAATAAGAAACCCAATACCAGAAAAAGTAGTGTTCTCTGCTTCAGAAAAGAGATCAAAACTTTTCAAACGCACCAAACATTAAAAACAAAAACAAATGAACAAACAAACAAAAAAAGACATAATAGAAAAACTGCAAATAAGTTTTACCTAATCACCATGCATCTTAGGCCCATACTTACCAACACCATGAACCTCCAGCTTACCCACACACGGAAAATGCACAGAATAAGGAGTACTACCGCTCCGATGCCTCAAGGCAAATATGTAGAGAATAGATTTAATCAAAGTCTCAAGTGTAAGGCAGCACAGCAGGTGTAAGAAACAAGTGTCCAGAAAACAGTGTGACCATCACTCTTCTCCCCTACTCTGCTGCAGCAACACTAGGAAAACCAGGGCTGCCACCCCGACACCTGCCACATGGTTTACACTTATAAACCAAAACTTAAAATGGACTTCACGTTAGACTCTTAAAAACCTCAACAGTCCTCCAGCTTCTTGAGGGCTCATTCGCCAGAACTATTAAACGTGACAATTCTGCCCCCAGACCTTCGGTGTGTCACCAGCACCAACTCAACAGCCTACACAACACAACACTGCTCTCGGCTGCTCACAGCACCCTGAGACACATTTCCCGAACGAGGACTGTCATTTCAGGTCAATACTCAGCAAAGTAGTGCAGTCCTGTGCAGAGCTGGAATCATTCGGCTTCACCCCCACCCCAGGGAAGCAAGCCAGTTCCGCTTCTTCTCTGGCAACATGGCCCCCTCATCCTTCCAGTTCTCACAAACCACCATTCACCCCAACACCAACTGTTCCCTCGCAACAGACCTGCAAGCATCTCTAAGGCTGCTACCTAGCCCAAAGGTGAGCGCAACCCCTGCAACAGAACAAGACTGTTAGAGCTGGCCGTGGCCGGGCCCCTGGAGACTGTCAGAAAGGATGGTTAGGACTTACTGGTCCACTGAAGCCAGCCAGCTGCGTGATCATCAGGCACACGATGGAGAGGATGAGCCTGGTGCGGCAGAAGGTCCACACAACCCTCCGGAGGGAAGCAGCATCTGGCCCAGCTTCATTCAGCTCTTCTTGCCACAGTCTCTCTAGTCTTAACAAGGGCACATGTCCTCCGTTACACATCTCCCCAGGGAATACGCACACCCCAGCCTCCCTCCTGCCACCTCTCACACCAGTCTCTCCTTTAAAGTTATGCACTGAGTCTTCACCTTCTGGGGAAAAAAAAACCCTTCCTGGGGAACTACGTATTTACCCTGTATAGGGAGCCTCTCAGGATTCAGAAAATGATGAAAACGAAACTCTTTCCTCCCACCCAGAAAAATTATCCCTGAATAGAATCTGTCTGTGGATAAGAACCTCCTTTCTCAAGGGCCCCCAACCCTTTCTGAAGGATCCTGTGGTAAATGTAAAGCTGTAAACTAGGTTTTAATCATGACAATCCGCTACCACAAAAATGTATTCTGTCACAAGGCAGCAACATAATCTCCCTGCAGCCTCAGGAAGAGAAGCGGGGCTGAGAGAGAGAGAGAAAGCCCGTGGTTAAAACAGGATTAAAGGTGAAATAGGAGATAAAGCAGAAGAGCAAAGAGAAAGTCACCCCCAGGCTCCCCTCCCTCCACAGGACAGCTCAGATCCTACAAGGACACAGAGCTCTGGACTTGACACTGCCGGCCCACACTCCTAGCTCAGGCCCTGCACAGCCAGTATGTGGGAGACGAGGGCGGAGCAGAGAGGCCTACCTTCTGCAGTTCACCTCGGAAGACTCGTGCTTGGACAAAGACCACACATCCTCCATGGAGAGATCCCCTTGCTTGTGGGCCACGCGAGCCAGAGGAGAAAGCCAAGAGAAAGTCATGCAAGAGAAGAGCCCAGCATTGTCCACTGGGTGCTGGTGTCTGGGGAGAGAAAACCCAAGGCACAAAAACTGTCAATACACACGGAGAGGCTCGCCAACACTCACGATACACTGTTTAATAGAAAGAGCTCCTGACTAAACCAGGGTTTCCCCTAATAGTCTAATCTTAGCCCGATTATTTTTGGTACTTCACAGACGAGCCATTAACCAGCAGAACCTCTTACTTGGAAGTGGTCCGGATGGGCTTCAGAGCACTTAAGCTATGATGGTACTTTCCCTTGGGATGTTCCTCATCCAGGATTCTGAGCTGAGAATGCATGGAAGCATCCAGGGAAAGGCCCTCAGCTCGGGCTGCTGTTTCCAAGGCATCTTGGCAATCTAGCTGTCTCTACAGACAGGGAGAGAAGGCAGAAGCACAGTTAATGAACATTAGAAAAACAGAGTACCAAATCTACCTGACAGAATAGCTCAACCTGCAAACCAGATTCACCTTACCCAAGAAATCCCAAGGGTCAGGAGGTTAAATGCTAACTTGTATGATATGAACTTGCTAAGGAACATTAAACCAGATACTTAAAAGTTCTAAACTAATAGACTTCATTTTTTCGAGCACTTTCAGAAAAATTGAGCAGAAAGTACAGAGAGTTTCCATATACCTCCTTACCTCCCCCCTCTCCCCCCCCCCCGTTTCCTCCGTAATTAACATCTTGCATGAATGTGCTATATATGTCACAACTGACAGCCCAATACTGATATGTTATCACTAACTAAAGTCCCCAGTTCATATTAGGATTCACTCATGTTGTATATTTTAAAATTTATATTTTTTATCACCAAACTGTTTTATCTTTCATTCCCCAGTACAGACTGAGAGTCAATTACATCACTACTAACTGCAAATTCTATTGCCCATTTTCTATGACAAAAACTTCACAATCACCCCCCATTATACAGTCCTGTCAGGCAGAAAAAGCCAGGACGCACACATGCCTCCTATCTCTCTCTCTCATCAGCAACAGAGAGAGCAGAACGGGGGCTCTCACCCCGGCTGCTCCACTAAAGAGCTCCTAGCCAGACTTCTGCAGCATGAAGCAGAGGGTCTCATGGGTTGAAATAAAAAGTTATACATATTTACTGCAAAGTTTATAAATACCAATTAATCATATTAACAAAAATGCATATAATTCAAACTCTGACTGTGGCAGAAGAGGGTGGGCCAAAAATCTGGACACATCTATGCCCGTTTACTCTAAAAGCAACCCAAAGTTACTTTACTTTTTTTTAAAATTTTATTGACGTATAGTTGATTTACAATGCAGCGTTAATTTCTGCTATACAGCAAAGTGATTCAGTTATACATATATACACATTCTTTTCCATATGGTTTATCATAGGATACTAAATCTAGTTCCCTGTGCTAAACAGTAGGCTCTTGTTTATCGACAATACTGAAAGTCAGTCCATGAGTATACGATTTCAGTTGAGCGTACTCATCTCTTGGAAGGCATCATAGAATTCTATTAGCTTTTTCTCTTGACATTTGCCTTTATCACACCTTTACATCGCAGATTTGTCACTTCCAATTAAAAATTAAGTGGAAGCTACTGAATGGCACAATTAAATGGACTTTTTTGTGTGTGTGGCAAAATACGTACAATATAAAAATTGCCATTTTTACCATTTTTAAGTGTACCATTCAGGGGCATTACTTATATTCACAATGTTGCACAACAATCATCACTATCTATTTCTAACATGAATGGATCTTTTCAATTAATCTACCACAAAGGAGGCAAGGATATACAATGGAGAAAAGACAGTCTCTTCAATAAGTGGTGTTGGGAAAACTGGGCAGCTCCATGTAAAAGAATAAAATTAGAACATTTGTCGTATCGTATACAAAAATTAACTCAAAAATGGATTAAAGACCTGAATATAAGACCAGAAACCATAAAACTCCCAAAAGAACATAGGCAGAACACTCTGACATAAATCATAGCAATTTTTTCTCGGATAATGTCTCCTAAAGCAAAGGAAACAAAAGCAAAAATAAACAAATGGGACCAAATTAAATGTAAAAGCTTTCGCACAGCAAAGGAAACAATCAACAAAATGAAAAGATAACCTATGGATTGAGAGAAAATATTTGCAAATGATATGACCAATAAGAGGTTAATATCCAAAATATATAAACTGCTCATACAACTCAGTATCAAAAAAACAAACAACCCAATTAAAAAATGGGCAGAAGACCTAAATAGACATTTTTCCAAAGAAGACATACAGATGGCCAACAGGCACATGAAAAGATGCTCAACATTGCTAATCATCAGAGAAATGCAAATGAAAACCAGGAGTTATCACCTCATACCTGTGCTATCATCAAAAAGACCACAAATAACATTAATTGGCAAGGATGTGGAGAAAAGGGAACCCTGTATACTGTTGGTGGTCATGTAAATTGGTGCAGCCATCATGGAAAACAGTAAGGAGGTTTCTCAAAAAGATTAAAAACAGAACTACTATATGATCCAGCAATCCCACTTCTGGGTATATATTTGAGGAAAACAAAGACACTAATTCAAAAAGATACATGCACCCCAATGTTTACAGCAGCATTATTTACAATTGCCAAGATATGAAAGAAACCAAAGTATTCATTAACAGATGAATGGATAAAGAAGATGTGGTATATACACATACATATACTGGAATACTACTCAGCCATAAAAAAGAATGAAAATTTGCCATTTGTAACAACATGGGTGGACCTGGAGGGGTATTATGCTTAGTGAAATTTGTCAGAGAAAGACAAATAGTATGTTATCATTTGCATGTAGAATCCAAAAAATAAAACAAACTAGTGAATATAACAAAAAGGAAGACTCATAGATACAGAGAACAAACTCCTGCTTATCAGTGGGGAGAGGGGAAAGGGGAAAGACAGATACAGGTAGGGGATTAAGAGGCACAAACTACTAGTATAAAATAAATAAGCTACAAGGATATATTGCACAGCACAGGGAATACAGCCAATATTTTATAACTATAAATGGAGTACAATTCATAAAAATTTTGAATCACTGTGTTGTAGGCCTGAAATCGATACAACATTATAAATCAACTTTACCTCAATGTTTTAAAATTTAAAAATAAAATAAAATGAATGGATCTTGAAATATGGAAACTTCCTTTGTACTTCACTGAGGTTCTGACACACACTGCTGGAACTGTAATTTAAGTTCAGAAAATATATTGATTACAAATCTGTAAGGGACTGGAGATTCCACTTCTTATTTTAACTTCTGATAGCATGAGAACTATATAAAGTGACTGGACATTACTTATGCTTCAAACACTAGTTGTCACTGAAATTACTTTGTCACAGTCTCATTTCACATTCCCACTAGCAATCTATGAGAGATTCAGTTTCTCCACATCCTCGCCACCACCTGGTACTGTCGTCATTTTTTATATTAGCCACCTGAATAGGTGTGGTTTAGTGCTTCATCATGATTTTAATTTGCACTACCCTGATGGTTAATGATGTTTAACGTTGTCTCCTGTGCTTATTTGCCACCCATACACTCTTTGGGGCGAAGTGTCTAAGCCTTTTGCCCATTTTCTAAATGGATTGGTTTCTTAGTGTTGCATTTAGAGAATACTTTACCTATTATGGATTCAAGCCCTTTGTCAGATGATTTGAAAGTATTTTCTCTCTTAATAGGGTCATTCACAGAGCAAAAGTTTTATATTCTGCTCTGTGAATGACAAGTTTAATTGTTGATTTTTTTTCTTTTGAGGATTGTGCATTTAGTGTCAGGTCTAATAACTCTTATCTCTAACTCTAGGTCATGAATATTTTCTATGTTTTCCTCTAAAAGTTTTGTAGCTTTAAATTTTGATCTGTGATCGACCCTGATTAATTTTTTGATTAATTTTAATATAAGGTATAAAATTTAGGTAAAGGCTCATTTTTTGACTACAGCTGTCCAATTGTTCCAACACCATTTGTTGAAGACTCATCTCTACATTAAATTGCTTTTGCACCTACGTGAAAATGAGTTGGCCATACTTGTATAGGTCAATTTCAGGACTTTATTCCATTGACCTATTTGTCTATCTCTTCACTGATACCATTAACTTGATGACTGTAGCTATTTAGTAAGTCTTAAAATAGCATAGTGTGATATCTCCAACTTTACTGTTCCATTACAAAATGGTTTAGCCATTCTAGTTCTTCTGCCTTTCCAGGAGAACCAAGTTCAAGATTTAGGAGAGTTTTATAAACATCTTTTGACATTACAGCATCAGAAAAGGAAAACTTGGTATGCCATCCATTAGTATTCATACAAAAGAATGGCACAGTAGCATTTAGAGAAAACTAAAATCTTCACATTTTACTTCATTCATTCTTTCCACAAATAACTTACTGAGCACCTATGTACAAGACTGTTTCAGATGCTGGGAATAAAAAATATTCCAATTTCTCTCTTTACAGTACACTAATTTCATTTTACTCATTCTAAAATGCCGTTACAATTTTCATCAAAACCTATGAATAGAAAAGTGAATGGACTTAATGACAACAATAAACAAAATCCTCTTATTGCATGAGTGTTGTCCCTTTGGCTGTATACGTGACGTCCTGTTCCACCACCTCCTGGGTAGTAAGTTACTTCCCATAATGGAGAATGCCAAACTCAAAGGCTCTCTGAAAAGACTCACATGAGAGCAGGCAGGCAAGGTTTCATTCCCCCAGGCATATCATGAGTACTATACTAGCATTATCAAATGCCTGGAGCATCAGAGACCAAGGGCTCTTACAATGTTTCTGACTTTAGAACAAGGCACTCAGCCCAAGTTTATTCTAACAAAGAAAAGCCCCCACAAATGTGGCTGAAAAAGTGGTTGAACAAATTCTCAAATTTTCATAGACTAATAAAACATGGAGTAGGAATGACCACAGTAAAGGTATGGAGAAGTCAACATTGTTGATCTAAGACAATCAAAAAAGTTGCCATTCTAAGCAACCCACTTTCCAAGTCACATATTTTTGCTATTCTTTCCTAAACTGCTTCCCAAATTGTCAATCTTGTTGTCATATCTTACTCACTGCCCAGATGAGGACAGTGAAATACCTGATGGACATAAGAGGATCCATGAAGGATGCTATGGGTTTTTTGTTTGTTTGTTTTTTGTTTGTTTTTTCCTTTTTTTTTAAGCACTTTACTGGAGCATAATTGCTTTACACTGTTGTGCCAGTTTCTGCTGTACAACAAAGTTTATCAGCTGTATTTATACATATATCCCCATATCCCCTTCCTGCTGGGACTCCTTCCCACCCTCCCTATCCCAGCCCTCTAAGGCATCACCCATTATCGAGTTGATCTCCTGTGCTCTGCAGCAGCTCCCCACTAGCTATCTGTTTTACATTTGGTGGTGTATATACGTCAATGCTACTCTCTCACTTCGTCCCAGCTTCCCCTTCACCCTCCCTCCCTACCTCGTGTCCTCAAGTCCGTTCTCTGCATCTACATCTTTATTCTTGCCCTGACACTGGGTTCATCAGTACCATTTTTTAAGATTCCATATATATGCGTCAGCAAACGGTATTTATTTTTCTCTTTCTGGCTCACTTCACTCTGTATGACAGACTCTAGGTCCATCCACCTCACTACAAATAACTCAATTTCATTCCTTTCCATTGCTGAGTAATATTCCATTGTATATATGTGCCACATCTACTTTATCCATTCATCTGTTGATGGACATTTAGTTTGCTTCCACGTCCTGGCTATTGTAAATAATGCTGCAATGAACATTGTGGTACATGTATCTTTTATTTATTTATTGGCTGTGTTGAGTCTTCATTGCTGTGCGCAGGCTTTCTCTACTTGTGGTGAGCGGGAGCTACTCTTCGTTGTGGTGCATGGGCTTCTCATTGCAGTGGCTTCTCTTATTGCAGAGCACGGGCTCTAGGCATGTGGGCTTCAGTAGCTGTGGCACACGGGCTCAATAGTTGTGGCTCATGGGCTTTAGAGCACAGGCTCAGTAGTTGTGGCTCACGGGCTTAGCTACTCCGTGGTATGTGGGATCTTCCTGGACCAGGGCTCGAACTCTTGTTCCCTGCATTGGCAGGTGGATTCTTAACCACTGTGCCACCAGGGAAGTCCCACATGTATCTTTCTGAGTTATGGTTTTCTCTGGATATATGCCCAGCAGTGGGACTGCTGGGTCATGTGGTAGTTCTATTTTCAGTTTTGTTTTGTTTTTTAATATTTATTTGTTTTATTTATTTACTTGTTGTACTGGGTTTTAGTTGCGGCTGGTGGGCCCCTTAGTTGCAGCTCAAGGGCTCCTCAGTTGTGGCATGTGAACTCTTAGTAGTGGCATGCATGTGGGATCTAGTTCCCTGACCAGGGATCGAACCTGGACCTCCTGCATTGGGAGTTCAGAGTCTTAACCACTGTGCCATCAGGGAAGTCCCTATTTTTAGTTTTTTAAGGAACCTCCATACTGTTTTCCATAGTGGCTGTACCAATTTACATTTCCACCAACTGTGCAGGAGGGTTCCCTTTTCTCCACAGCCTCTCTACAGCATTTATTGGTCCTAGATTTTTTGATTATGGCCAGTCTGACTGGTGTGAGGTGATACCTCATTGTGGTTTTGATTTGCATTTCTCTAATGATTAGTGATGTTGAACATCTTTTAGTTTAGGTCTTCCGCCCATTTTTGGATGGGGTTGTTTGTTTTTTTGATATTGAGCTGTGGATGCTGTTTTGAAACAGTCCTGCTGCATATCTGCACCTAGCTCCTTCAGAGACAGGACTCTCAAAACAATAAGCAACAGGTGCTTAGCTCTTGAATGATACAATAACACTATCAAGAAAATCAAGGGAAAATCCCCTTACTCCAATAAAACTATGTTCTCTATGGTCTTAAAGTATGAATACTCCTTACGCAGAATTTTCCCACAGTTGTAGGCCATTGTGAAGTATTGTGGTTTTGCACATGGATTTCAGAAGACAGACATGGGCTCACAGGCTGATTCTGCCACCAACTTTCCGCATATTACCTAGCCACTTTAAGCTTCAATGCACTCATTTTTACAATGGTACATGCACCTACCACGAAGTGTTGAGAGGAATTAATGGGATAATGAAAAGTGCTTAGCAAAGTATTGGGTATATAACAAACATTTAATATGTATTAACTATACACCAATTTATCCAACTGACAAATCATACCGCCTATCCCAACTATTCCTCTTTCCTTTGGCTTTCCCTCTTTCGAGATTAGGGAATTTATTTCCCCCCTCCCATGTCTTCCCTGCACTGTACCACTGCAGTGGGATGCTTCTGCTACGAGCTCCTGGAGGGCAGGCTGACTAACTCTTATTTGTACCCCTTGCCCCTGGCACAGTATAGCGCTTGGCACCTATTATTCAAGTGGCACCTAGAATACCTCCATGTTGCCCCACAATCTGTATTATCATTTAAAACTGCATGATATACCACTAAGAAGTCTTCTTAACCAATCCACTTCTGTTTAACTTCTCTGCTGTTTGGCTTATTATTTGTTTTTAAATTTTATTTATTTATTTATTTATTTATTTATTTAGGCTGCATTGGGTCTTCATTGCTGCTCGTGGGCTTTCTCTAGTTGTGGCAAGTGGGGGCTATTCTTCATTGTAATGCGCGGGCTTCTCAGTGCCATGGCCCTTCTCTTGTCGCGGAGCACTGGCTCTAGGCGCGCAGGTTTCAGTAGTTGCAGCATGTGGGCATAGTAGTTGTGGCTCGAGGGCTCTAGAGCGCAGTGTCAATAGTTGTGGTACACGGGCTTAGTTGCTCTGCAGCATGTGGGATCTTCGCTGCCCAGGGATGGAACCCGTGTCCCCTGCGTTGGCAGGCGGATTCTTAACCACTACTCTACCAGGGAAGTCCTGGCTTATTATTAATAGTATAATAATAAAAAAATTACAGTTTATTTTTCTCTTTCTGGATTATTTAGGATAAATTCCATCAGTGGGATTACAGGATTAAAGAGTGTAGCTCCTAGCAACTATATATCTATCCAGTTTGTTTAATTAACCTTATTATAGAATATGTACTCCAGTATTATAGCAAAAGAGAACTACTCTTAGTTTTAGTACTTTCAGTTCTATTTTGTTGACCTGAGGTTGCCTCTATCCCACCTACTCTGGGACATTAGCAAGAAATAGAGGAAGTTATGGCAATCTTCTTTGTTTATAGCCAGATCTCATGACTAGCATGTATCTGTAAAGGCAAAATGCTTACTTGAAAGTGATGGAAAAATTTAGGCAAATGAACTCATTACAAACCAACAGAACATTTACTATGTGCCAGGCATTGTTTTAAATGTTTCACAGATACTAACTCTTATAATTCTGATAACTACCCTACGAGGTAGATACTATTATTTCCCCTGTTTTACAGCTGAGGAAACTATGAAGTAGCAGCAGAGATTTGAAGAGATCCTTAAAAAGCAGAGATTGAATCCAGGCTCCAGAGCTGAGGCTCTTAAGCACTATGCTATGTGCCTTTCAAAGAAAAAACAAGCAAATAAATCATCACTGTACAAGGTGACCTCAGATGTGTCTTTATAGACAGCCAGCTCTCCTCTCTTCCCTAGGGTGAGTATCAGATTAAAATAAACTATGACTCTCTAACTCTGACTCTCCTAACTAACCTCATTATAAGCAAACGGTAGTTTCCAAAGTCAAAGTCACAAGTACACAATTAGAACACTAGAATGTAAATAAACTATTTTACTTAATTGCAAAGATGTACTTCCTGGTTGTTTTTCAACCGAAGATGAGCAAATGCTAAAAGATGAATACATTATAGACTGATATTTAAAAATAAAATAAATGCATCTTTATACTACCAGTGACTGCACAGATGTCTCATACTTGTAAATGTTTGGTTGAATGCCTAACTTTAGGCTTCCCAAAGAAGCTTACCTGGCCAAGCAAGCCAGGGGAAAAAAATGTCTATTTAAAGTAAAAACAAATTTACCTTACCATATTAACATTCTTTTTCTTTTAAGAACTTTTATTGAGATAGAGTTAACAGACAATAAACTGCATATATTTAGAGTGTACAATTTGGTATCCCAATCTCCCAATTCATTCCCCTCCAACCCTCCCCGCTTTCCCTACTTGGTGTCCATATGTTTGTTCTCTACATCTGTGTCTCTATTTATGCCTTGCAAACCGGTTGATTTGTACCATTTTTCTATAGTCCACATATATGTGTTATACCATATTAACATTCTGAAAAGTGAGTTATCAACATTCTAAAATTAAGCGGATTAAAAATGGAAATGAACCAAGAAAAATGACATACTATATTTAAGCTATATGGGTTTACTATATAAACGTATAAATAACAGGGTAGGGAAATACGATTCAGTGAATATCATTGGGACAAAAAAAACAGATTGGAGATGAACTGAGATCCAGGTTTCACACCGTACATTAATCCATCTGGGATTAACCCCAAAAGTTACATTAAAATGATGAAATAAATAGAAGAGAATTAAACAGCATATTTAGCACACTTATGGAAGGGAAATAGTCTCCATTTCTCCCCAAAGCCAGAAATTTATCAAAGGTAAGATGGATGGCTTAAATATAAAAAAGGAAACCTTTCTGCGTAATGAAACTAGCATTAAGGGGAAGAGGAATACAGCTAAATAAGTGACCCAGGTAACTTAGTGACCAGGTAATGTAATGATATATTTTGAACAGCCAGCTTTTACTGAAAAACATATGTTTTATCCATTCATTCAGCAAGTATTTACTGAGGGGCCTACTACATGCCAGGCACAGCTCTGGGTGCTAGGGACACAGGAGTGAAAAAACAGACTAGCATATCGAAATCACTGCCTTCATGCAGGTTACTTTCTAGTATTTATAAAAGGCCAAAATCCAGAATAATCTACTAAATTGGTTCAAAAGCTCCTATCTCTCAGCCTCTAAATTCAATGTTACCAATCAAGAAATTAAAATTAAATTTTAAGATACAACCATGTATCTTAATAGAAAAAGAGATAAAACCCAACCTGAGAAGAAGGGAAATGAAAGACAAACACACATCACCTGAACCTTGATCTGATATTTAATGTCACTGGCAGGTACTCAGGGGAGCAAACTGATCATATACAATACTTTACGTGTGCTTTGTCTCCATAAAATTACTGTAGGAAGGAAAATTTTCCAAAGAAAAAAAATCATTTAAACCCAATGGTTTACTGGGAACTAAATGCCTAATAGAAGATTAATGGCTAAACTACAGTAGATCAAAACTCCAGTGCAGTGCTCTCCAACAGAAAGAAAATACAAGCCACAAACATAATTTAAATGTTTCTAATAGCCACATTAAAAAAGTAAAAAGACACAGGTGAAATTAATTATAATAATATACTTTAACCCAATATATACAAAATATTATCTTTTAAACACATAATCAATAAAAATTATTAATGAGATATTTTTTATTATTTTTTGGTTCTAAGTCTTTGAAGTTGTCTGGTGTGTGTTTTATATATATAGCACACCTCAATTCGGACTTGCCACGTTTCAAATGCCCAGTAGCTACATATGGCTGGCAACTACAGTACTGAAGAGCGTAGTCCAGTAGTTTTCAACTGAGGGTGATTCTGCTAGCCCAGGGGACATTTGGCAATGTTTGCAGACATTTTTGGTTGTCGCAACTGTGCATTCAGTGGGTAGAAGCCAGGAATGCTGCTGAACATCCTACCGTGCACAGACAGGCCCCCACAACAAAGAATTATCTGGCCCCCAAATGTCAGGAATGCTCAGGTGGCCCTAGATAGCTAAACAGCTAACGTGGCTAGTAGTTGATGTATGCTGATCTAGGGGGATGTGTTTTATGAGGCCTATTTGTTTTTTATGTTACGATGCTTTAAATCAATTTTAGAAGTAACTTTTTAAGGCTTCTCCTGAGACGGAATGAGGGCACTCATTTCTCTTTATTTCTCTTAAGGGGCACTGCAGACTGAAGGGCTCTCCATGGCCAGATGACGTGGCCACAGAAGGCGTCTGCAGCAGCTGATTCATTCCAAAGGGAAAACTACTGCTTGACCCAGGACTTGAGAAAACATTAAACGAAGCAATACTGCGCCATTTGTGTACCCCTGAGAACTCTGGCCGGGAGACACTGAGCATTTTTTTTTCCTAGCAAGGTAATGGGTATGGAGCAGGGTGGGGACCCTGGGGAACTAAAAGGGGACAATGAAATTTAGATTCTGCTGTGGTTCAAACAAAGGTCAGGGAAACACAGAGTCATTTACCTGCCCATCTGGTGAGGGAAACAAGGAACTTTCAATCCATAAGCAAACAGAGAGGCTTGTACAAGAGCCCTCCCTCTGTGTGCTTAGACCAACCCCAGGGCTGTGACAGCTAGCTCTCACTATCACACTGCATGGCCGCCGCTTATCTAGTTTGTCCTGTCTCATTCTAACAGGCTGCCAGAGTAATGTCTGCTGACAGGGCAGCCGCAGGCTTCCCCCTGCGTGGAGGCCCCTGGGACAAGATACCAGGGGCCAGCAATCATTCCCCAGGCTGAACAATCCTTTCCCGACAGCAGGACAACAGCAGGGCAGCCTTCCTAAGCCTGGGGGCTGAGGAATCAACCAGATGCACCTCTCAGCTTCTAAGGGGATTAAAGGCTGCAATACTCCCATCTGGCCTGCCCCGCAAAGAAAGCTGTACTTGGGGCAAATCAGAACGGACAGCATATTCTTCCTCTCCTTTGCTTAATTCACTCATAAACTCTTCTGGCCCAAGTAAAAGCTTTTCTTCAGGTGTCCCAGGCCCGCAGCTGCCTTTACAACAAACATTTAGAAACACAAACTTTTAAGAGGCACTGTTACACAGTCAGATACAGTTTTCAAGAGACTCAAAATGTTAAAAATTAAAGAGAAAGACAAATTTTCTTTTAAATTAAAAAAGAAATGAAAAAGCTGATACCTCCCAAGAACAGCTGACTCCAGGCTTCCCCATCCTCCCTCTCCCCAACAAGTTAACACTACCAAGGACATTTCCTCTCCCAGTTCTCAGCACTTCTTTATTCCGATGGGTTATTAACACGATACTGACGTCTCAAGCACTTCCCTGAAGAACTTCCAAAGAGCGGTCACTTCAGTCAAGAGGGACAGCACAATTCTAGAACGTAATCTTCACAGGAAGGAAACAGAATACAGTAGAAAGGGCTCACTGTTCAAAGTCAGGGAACCTGCTAACCTCAGCCCTATTGCTCAGTGGCTGTGAAGTAATTTGCACCCCAGCTCACTTATCTGTAACTAGGCTGTGTTACCCTCATGCTGAGGATCAGCTACTACAATTCACAAGTGTAAATATGTAAAACCAACGGATATAATTTACTACCATCATGGTAAAACAGGTATTATTCCGCAACTCATAATCTAGCTTTACCGCAGAATCAGGAGGACTTTGAGGGCTTTCTATTGTTTCATACGCTAAATTCCAAGGAACTTTTCCAAAGTTCCTATTACATGGGGGTGTGAGATTAACTTTGTTATTACCATGATAAGGTTTCAAAGGATTAAACTGAAAATAAATCACGGAGGGGAAAAAAAGACATGGGAAACACCTGGAGCCCCACTGGTTGAGGGGAGAGAAGGGACTTTATTCCATGAGATCTAGGGCAGAGGTTCTTAGCGCTGCTGACACATTAGAATCACCAGGGCAGCTTTTAAGCAACACGGATGCCTGAGCCTGAATCCAGAGACTGGTTTAATTGGTATTTTTTTAAAACGCTCTTCAAGTGATTTTAACACACAGCCTGAACTGAGAACCACTGATGAGGATAGTAGAATGTTGGTCTTTTGCATTTGACAAAATCCCTTCAAGATCTTCAGGCGTTAGCTTAAAAAAAAAGGCCAAAGTATAATTTGTAACTGAAACTCCCTTCAGTGACCAGTACTGTGTGAGTCCACGTTAAACGCCTAGAATAGACGTAGTGGGTCCATCCTGTGCCCCCTGTACTGCAGGGCTGGCTGGAACTGCTGACAATGGTCGGAAGCAAAGGCAAAGGTGAAGATCTGGGCGGTCTGCCTATTTTTCCACTGTGAGAATACAACATCTAAGGAAACTAAGTGACTGCTCAACACCATGACTGCTTTAGTAACAAGTTTTCATCCAATATCTAATAACAGTTGATTCTTTGAACAGCTAATTCAGAAAATAATCTTAAATAATTCAAACATACCTAACATCTAATTATCTAAACAGTTAACTGCCTAAAAGGGGGGTAGGGAGGGAAGCAATGGACTTAATAAGCTTAATTCTACTAATTAGCGGACTTTTGTGCACCAAATTAACTTCACATTAGTCTGTAATTCTGATATTGACAGGTTCAACCATTGCAAACAAAGACTTTCGGTGGCTGTTTCCTGTATCTGACATTGACCTTTTTATTTTTGATTAAGAGAGTGGGAGGGACAGAATGGTGAGACATTCAAGAAAGCATTAGCAGGAGGCTATCTCAAAGCCAAACCAAGGTTTCACTGAAAAAGTTTTCATTAACCATTTATAACTTCTAAGTTACAGATCTTGTTTAACAAAATAA
The DNA here is from genome assembly GCF_030028045.1 of Hippopotamus amphibius kiboko. NCBI lineage: Eukaryota > Metazoa > Chordata > Mammalia > Artiodactyla > Hippopotamidae > Hippopotamus > Hippopotamus amphibius. The sequence continues at coordinate 159,203,833 of NC_080191.1, forward strand.
AGGCTTGGGTATTTAAAACTGCCTAAAAAAACAGGAAGCTAGTTCCAATACTTTTCTTTCCTTTTGACAGAAAGCTCCTTTAACTCGTGCCAGCAAGCTATATTTATTTGCCTTAAGCAGCATTTCCTAGGAAAGAAGCAGCAGCCCTGCTGCAGATGGCTTAAAAGAACTCATGATCAAGGCAGCAGGCCAACCTCAGAAGACCACGGCGCTGCAGACTCAGTCACCATGCAGGAAAGCCACCTGGGCTCTGCACCAATGACAGCACTGTTGTCATCTCCACCAGAGAGCTCTGGGCTGCTATTGGAGACCAACACCTGGCACCAGGCCAGATACCATCTCATACCGTACTAAGCTTTATAAAGCTTTATAGATGCCTTCAGGGAAAAGAAAAAAAAAGGGCAGGTGTTCTTACTCATCCTATTACTGACTGTCCAGAAAATGTGCTGAGTCACTGAGTACCAATCAAGAGACAAATAATGCATAGACTGCAAATACTAATCTCCTTCTCCCTGCTCTCCTTCCTAACAGCAAGGAGACTCACAGGTAATATTTTTGATGCTGAAAACACAAGGACACAGAAAAATTCACATACCCTTAGTCCATAAAGAAAAGCTTTCAGAGTCAAATTCTCTAAAAGTGTAATGTACTAGACAAAACTATTTTATGGTAACAATAGTTATCTCTAGGTAGAGGGGTTAAGGGTGATTTATTTTTTCTATAATCTTCTACAATTTGCACATTTTCTATAATGAGACCATAATTCTTTCATAGTAATATATCTTAGAACTATATTTCTTGGTAAGAGATTATACCCATATCCTTGTCTCTAGCATGTAACTTCAGCTCAGCCAAATACTTCCACTCACTAATTATGAACACTCCAACCAAGGTTACAGTGTCAGACCAACACAGAACTAAAGGAGACACTAAGTGAAGGTCACTAGACTTTGCAAATACTTGCTTTGTAACTTTGCCTAGAGGCAGAATATTCTAATTTGATAGAAAGCAAATTCCACCAGTGGTACACTTTTGAGAGAAGGGGAAAAAAGAGTAAGAGGTAATAATGGCACATGAACTTTAGCTGACTTCTGTTTATTTTCCATGTTTCCTCCTTTCCTAGATTAGACATGCTAGGGAAAAACAAGTCACCCTTGGCTTTAGCCTGAGCACAATGAGAAAACAAACCACCACCACAATAAAAAAGCTTATAAAAGCATCAAATAGTTTTGTCTTGCTTTTGCTTAAGTTTTAATTTAAAGCAACTAAAATCCAAACTCCTTGGCCTATTATTCAAGAACACACATCATCTGAAACTCACTGACCTATCCCTCTACATGTATGACTCCACACTTCATGCTCAAAGCCAACAGCACCTCGTTGGTCCTACCCACAGCTCTTTCTTCCACAGGCATGTTCTTCATTTCTCTGAATTCCACCTATTCCTCAAGCCTCCAACCAATTGCTACCTCCTCCTGAAGTCTTCCCTGACCTCAAAGACTGAAGCACTCTCTCCTTCTTGTTAATTTCCATAGCATCTGAATTACAGTAATCTATGTACATGCCTATGAGTTTAAATTTCTACGGCGGTCAGGCAGGCCCAGCATCAGTTTAGCTTCATGTGCACCAGAACACTTCATTCAGGGCTGTGTGTGCATCTTGGAGAGTGCTCAAATGTTTGCTGAGTTAAAAAAGTGAATAGGGCTTCCCTGGTGGCGCAGTGGTTAAGAATCCACCTGCCAATGCAGGGGACACGTGTTTAATTCCTGGGCTGGGAAGATCCCACATGCCTTGGAGCAACTAAGCCCATGTGCCACAACTACTGAGCCCCGTGCTGCTGCAACTACTGAAGCCCACACACCTACAGCCTGTGCTCCACAACATGAGAAGCCAGGGCAATGAGAAACTTGCTCACCGCAACGAAGAGTAGCCCCCACTTGCCACAACTAGAGAAAGTCCGTGTGCAGCAACGAAGACCCAATGCAGCCAAAAATAAAATAAATAAATAAATAATAAAATAAATCTTAAAAGAAAAGTGAATAAACATCACATCTTAAACCAACCAGAGTTGGTGGAGTTATGTGATCAACATGTGCATATCTGGATGCAATCATAAGAAAAGGAGCTGTGCTTGAAGAGTCATGTCTCAGACACATGAACAGTGTTAAGGAGTGGTCTGGACATAAATCTTCATGTTAGTTGAAATAATGTCAGCCTAACACCAGCCAAGATTAGTACTTAGGCTCAAAGAACTAACAGCAACAGAAGGCACCCCTATTAGCACTTCAGGATTAAAGGATGTCTGTGAATCAGGAAGTTGTGTGTGGCCGTAAGATTTAATTCAGTAGTCCTGAACAAAGGGGAGGTATGAAAATGTATTTTTTACCTTAATTAGCTCTAAGCAGATGTGATACAAATAACTGAAGATATGAATGATTAGAGTAATTTTCCCAAAGAGTATTCCAAAAGATTTGATCACAATATTAAGAAACAGGCAAACTGTGTACTCTGCAACTTTGCTTATGGCTTGAGAGAGAAAAAAAAAAATCACCGGCCTGTTTAAAATGAGAATTTAATCCTTGTTGCTTTGCTTCTGACTTCTGTTTAACAGTTTCATGTGTCCATGTTAACTGGACCTATCAAAGGCTAATGGTGGTGAATAAAACCTTGTTTTCCAATTAAGAGCCACAGATGTATCCTTATCTTTTGTTACTTTGCGAGGTACTGTTTTATATCTCTAATGGATAATAGGCATACCTGGCATCTAGGAGGTCCTGTCCCAGATTTCATCTCTAACAACTAACATAGAAACAACGGTTATGATCAAAAGACACAAAACTGTAATCTCTACCCAATTATCTACTTACATTCTTAAAAACAGTATTTTCATACAGCCATTCTACTTCCCAAATACTTAAATTATCCATTTTTATACCATCGCTGAACAAGAAGTTTGTCATCTTGCTGATTTCCTCTATTAGCAAACTGTTAACATATGAGACAACTTCAAGATACATTTATATCTAAGAAATTTTGGATTTTGACAAGTAATATGCAAGAAGGTTCTAGGTGGTATGTGAACTTTTAAAAATACTTGATTGTTATGTATTCCTTTTAACGTGTATAAAAGATAGGTTGCATAAAGCTACAATTCTATTGCTTAGGTCAAGGCTGAGCAAAAAGAAAAAAAAAAACCAGTATATCAAAAGAAATAAGGACTTCCCTGGTGGTCCAGTGGTTAGGACTTTGCCTTCCAATTCAGGGGGTGCGGGTTTGATCCCTGGTCAGGGAGCTAAGATCCCACATGCCTCACGGCCAAAAACCAAAACATAAAACAGAAGCAATATTGTAATAAATTCCGTAAAGACTTTAAAATGGTCCACATCAAAAAAAAAAAAAAAATCTAAAAGAAATAGTTTGAGAAAAAAAACTTCAGAGGGTACAGGATATGGTAAAAAACAAGAAAACAGTACTCAAATTTAGAAGTTGAGGAAACCTAAAGGATAATGAAAATGAAATTTATGTGCACTCCTGAGATTTTATAAAAGTGGTTGGTATCAGGCTCCTGTTTCTTCAAGATGAGGCTCAGTCACACAAGGGGAACTTGCTGTCTGGTGCATTACAATAATTTAGGGGACAAAAAGCACAACAGTGATTCCATTTCTTCTCCACCCATAGAGGAAAAGTTTGCTGCTCCCACTGCACACCCTAATGTCAGTTCTGCTCCAACCAACTGGACAGGGCCTCTGTCCCCAGAAATTTCACAGGACCACACACTACCTTCCCAGGTTCCATCTCTTCCTGCTTTACAAGCGACCCTTGGGCAAGCTTGCTCACTCCTAAGGCTTCATCCACATGGATGCACTAATGACTCCAAAACTTGCCCCTGCTCTACTCTACTCCTTGCCTATGCTCTAACTATCTACTAATCATCTCACCTGGATGTACTTTAAATTTCACATATTCAAAAGCAAACTCATTCTTACCTCCTTCTCCTTCCTTCTCTTCCCATATATCCATCAATAGTTTTAAATCCTTACCATGAATCCCAGGCACCCCTGTGTTTCCCCCCTTTTCCAGAGATGCCCCTAAATCTCTCCCCTCTCCTCCATCCTCACTATTATGCTTGGATCCAGTCCTCTGGCCTCTTTCACATGGGCTGCCACAGGAGCCTCCAGACTTCTCCCTGTATTTTGTCTCTCTTTCTCTCATACAGGTTTTTCCTACACTGCCGAATCTTCCTAAGATAAAAATCAAGTCTTAAAAATCTCAGCTCAACTGCATTAGACATTAGGTAATGCAAATTAAAACTACAATGAAATATCAGACATACCTATCAGAATGGCTAAAATAAAATTAATAACACCAAATACTGGCAAGAATGCAGAGAAACTGGTCACTCATACATTGCTGGTGGGAATGTAAAATTATACAGTCGCTCTGGAAAAGAGTATTGAAGTTTCTGATAAAACTAAACATGCACTTACCATATGACCCAGCAATTACATTCCTGGGAATTTACCCAAAGAAATGGAAAGTTTATTCACACAAAATTCTATACACAAATGTTCAGAGCAGCTTTTTTTGTTATTGCTACAAACTAGAAATAAGCCAAATGTCCTTCAATAGATGAATGGTTAAACAAACTGTGGTCTATCTATAACATGGAAAATTACAACGAAAAGGAAAAAACTATTGATACACACAACAAATAAGATGGATCTCAAGGGAATTATGCTGAGCAAAAAAATTCAAGGTCGACTGGTTACATATTATATGATTCCATTTGTACAGCGTTCTTAAAATGATAAAATAACAGAGATGGAGAACAGATTAGTGGTTGCCCAAGATTGGGGGAGAGGGCAAGGGAGGTGGCCGTGGCTCTAAAATGGGAACACAAGAGATTCTTTTGGTGGAACTGATTTGTATCCTTACTGGGGCGGTGGTCATACAAATCTACATATGTGAAAAAATTGCATAGAATGAATACACACACACAAATGAGTGCACATGAAAATGGTGGTCTTAATAAGGTAGGTGGATGGTATCCATGTCAATCAACAATATCCTGTCGTGATATTATACTATAGTGTGCAAGAAGTTACCACCGGAGAAGCTACATAAAGTATGTATGGGATCTCTCTGTGTTATTTTTTACAACTGCATGTGGATCTACAGTTATCTCAAAATAAAAAAGTTAAAAGAAAAAAACCCTCTCGATAACTTCCAATAGTTCCCCAACGCCCACAGTAAATGATTCCTTAGCATGGCATACAGAACCTCCTCACATACATCCTATGCTCCAGACAACTAGCTCTAAGAGCTAACGCTTTTGGAGCACAGGGTGTGTGGTAGGCACCATTCTAAGCATTTTATATGTATTAGCTCATTTAATCCCAAGGGATCTCATGAGTTAGGTTCTACTGTTGATACCATTTTATTCATAAACCACTAAGGCACAGATGACTTAAGCAGCTTGAAAGCATCCCCACCACATCATTCTTCAGAGCCACGCTCCAATGTTACCTTTGTGACTTTTTCCAGTTTAAGTGCTATACTAATGGTGTTTAGCATTCAAAAGATATCCAATAAGTGTTTAATTAACATAAGGTCTGGACTAAAGGACACAGAAAAGGTACAAAACTGGCACCTTAAGGATTTGATACTGATTACATTGAATCTATGTTTCTCTAAAGTTAAGCTTGAATGGGAAAGCACTGTATAATATACAGTAGAAACCCCATCAGTGAGAAAATGTTGATTAATAAGGCAACAGCTTTCATGTAGCAAAGAGGGACAAGGTAATGTCAGGCTAATGAAACTCCGGTGTCAGCTGCAGAGCCGTGTCTTTCTCCAATTTTCACACAACAAATACACGAATACGAACCTCAACTTCCTACCCAGCAACCCCCATTCTTCCTTATTAGTTACTTCTGCAATTCAAGAAAAGATATTTTTTCCCCAGAAGAAAGATATTTCTTCCAGTTTAAAACGTATATTCATTATTTCCCTTGGAGGAAATTAGATTATTAACGAAAGACTCCTTTACACTCAGGGGTTTACTTGAAAATTTTACTGATTATCCTCCAACCATCTAGGATTTTTCCAAGTACGCTCTGAAATCAGAACGAGAATCTCCAAAGGAGTCACCTTTTAAAGGCAGAGAACAGAGGCAGAGGGAGAAAACAATTTTAAGTACATGAGTGACGTTTAATGGTTCATAGTCCCTCTGTTCCCTGCCCAGCCCTTCTCCCACCCCACCCCACATAAACTGTCTTCTCTCAAGCAAAGCCTTTTGAAAGGAGAACCCAAAGGGGAAAAATAGGTGAGAGGCTGAGAGCCAACCTCTTCTCTTTCATAGATAACCATAAATTCTTAACACTGACCTAAAGCCAATAAAGAAAAAGAAACTTATTTTAAATTAAGCATCTTGTGAAGAGAGAAGGTGTAGTCTAGCACAGCAAGCAGAGAAGAGGAGGGACTCAGGCAAGGCAGTACTGACCGGCTGAGTTCTCTTATACTTGGAGTCCTCTCGGTCTCGGTGCTGTCCGGAATTGCTGGTTCTCTCCCGCACATTTCGATAACCAGGGCTGGGGATGATATACTCCTTTCCTATGTCAATGTCCTTCATCTTCTCTGAGTGGAGGTGCCAGGGCTCACGGGCTTTTGGTTCCACTTGAGAATTTCTGAAATTAAAAATTCATCAAAGACAGATATTTCCTAAATTGTGCTTAATCATATGTCAAAGTGCTTTAAAATAGGGGAAAAAAGGACAAAAGCATTAAAGTTTTCTGTCATTATATCTATAAAAATAAATTTTCAAAAATCTTTCAAGTACCATTTTATTTTTTCAAGAAAAAAAATTCAGAGTGATAGAATCAAGAAGAATTCTCTCCTCCCACCTCTAAGGGGGAAAAAAAGATTAAAAAAATAAACACAGTGATAGAGACACCTACCTTCTTCACCTTCAACTAAGTTCAATCACAACGTATAGAGCATTTAGATAGGTCTTAAAAAAAAAAGGCTTTCTGGAAACAATTTCAGTTTGTTCCAAGCATCATAAATTCCACAATTTTAAAACGGATAAATTTTACTAAATGAAAACTTAAAAAACACTTATTCTACCAACGATCTATCCCATCTCTGTATTTTTATAATTAGGTAACGTTAACTGTTATTTTTAAAGTTCTGTGAAGTTACATAAGCTAAAACACAAAATAACACTACACCTTAATGTTAAAAACAAATTCCCCTTGGGTTACTGAAAATGTTCTAAAATTAGATAGTGGTGATGATTGCAGAATTCTGTTAACATATTAACCAAACACCAAGTTGTATACTTTAAGGGGTGAATTTCATGGTATAAATATATCTCAACAAAGCTGTTGTTAAAAAACAATAACAAAAACAAATTCCCCACCCTGTCCTACTAAGTCTTACCTAGTATCTACCTGAAACTCTGTTCTAAACCTCTGCTAGCCTGGTTAACTCTAATCAATTTCTGGTATCAACGCTGGTTACTTTTGAAAAAATAAAGCACATACATACCTCTCTAAAACATTTCCCCCACTCTAAGATGGTTCAAAATTTCCTAGATACAAGCTGGGAAAACACTTTTCATACCAGCCTCACTAGAAATTAAAGTGTAGCTGTGTTGCCTTTTTATTTATTTATTTATTTTTATTTTTTTATTTTATTTTATTTTTTTTTGGGGGGGTACATCAGGTTCAATCATCTGTTTTTATTGTGTTGCCTTTTGAATTCCATAAATTCCTAGCTATCACTAAGACTTAAAAGTACAACACTGCAGACACAATTCTGATGGCTACGATTCATTTTTAAGGTATCAGAAAAATAGGAGAACACTTACAAATCCTCTAAATAAAAAGGACCAAATCTCCTCCATAGAGGTGTGTATCCAGCACAAAGAAAGTATGACTTCTGGCCTTGCAGAGGTCTGGCTCAAGTACCCTGAGTTGATACTGCTAAGTTACTTATCTTCAAAGAAAAAAGTCACCTTGTCCAATGACAAACTGTACCATAAAGAGCCCCGGCTTACAACCAAGAGCACAGCAATCATGTCATTGAGACCTCATTAAGCCTAAACTATAAACAGACCTGGCACCTGCCAGTGGCCCCAATGTCTGATGCAGCTGCAGATCAGAATAATCCTTCTTGTTACAGGGATCACTGAAGTCCAACCCTCCCCTGTGAAGGTTCCCCAGCCTAGCTGATTATCTGGAAAGCAGAAAAGATTAGTCCTACTTTGAAAAAGGCAAGAGGAGGGGAGGCAGTTTGAAAGGGAAGAGGCCAAAGTATTGCAACTCACAATACCAAATGCCATGTCAGGAAGGACGTAAAGATCATCTCAATTGTCTAAGAATTCATGTAACCTCAGTTTCTTTCAATCACTTTAATACAAGTTATTCTATGTTGGAAGGGTGTGGGGAGCAATTTCCCATGCCCTCTAACACTCCTGCTTCTTTAATTTCCTGGGGAAAGAGGCACAACTATGAAAGTAGGCAGGTCTCGTGCAGGGACAAAGCTACTATTTTCTGGCATTGAACATGAGGATTCCATCTTCTGTATATCAGAGACATAAGGCAGGGCACCCCACATGGGGGCCAGCCAAGAGCTAGGAAGTCCAATAGGTCTGGGAAACAAGGCCCAAATCTGAAGAAAACAGTTAAGGAAAGATCACCAGCGAGACATTTTTGGGATACTATTTGTATGTGCCTCTTTTCTTCTTTCTGTTCTCCCTTAAAGTTGTTTACAACTCTTTTTTAAAATGCTAACTTGCTCCAGCTATTCATAGAGGGAAAAGGGGAAGAGGGAAGGGATTTTTATTCATTTTTGAGTCAGAGCTGTACGATGGCAGTAGCAGAATAATTGAAGTGGGAGAACTCAAAGAGGTGCCCAGCGCAGAGGCCACCTGGTCAGCTGCCTTTTTTTTTTTTTTTTTTTAACCAGGACTCTCCTTTTAGTGGTAAAAGTGCAGACATTCTCCTGCACGATGATGCAGTCGAAACTGCATGGGGGCGGGGGGGGGGGGGCTGTACAAGATTACAAGGACTGTAGGTAGGCAGACTGGTGTTTCCAAACTGCCTTCATTACATTCCTTAGGTTTCCAGCACCTCAGAAATCTGGTTCCAGGCCCTGAAGCTACACAAAAAGACCTGAAGCTACAAAGATATGTATTTACCACCCCCCTGATATCCACTTGTGCTCCAGGCTTCTGCACCTTTCACTTACTCACGCTGGAGCCCCCAGAATGACCTATTCATCTACTCCTTCAAAACCGTCTGAAACTTTGCCAGTCCTTCCTGTGCCCATCTGCCTCCTGCCTCCCCACGTCTGTGCAGAAACCAGATGACCCCTATGGGATAAATACAAAGCGCCAAGCAGCTCTGTGTGGTGCAAGGGGAAAGGGCACTAATGACAGTCGAGAGCCCTGGATTCCATTCCGGACTCTGCCAAGGGTTTGCTGTGCGTGCTTCTGTCACGAACCTCCATCTACCCATTCGCCAAAACGAGAGGATGACTTCTGAGGTCGCTGGCAGCTGTCTCCTCTGTGCGGCTTGAGCGACGGTGCCCCAAGCCGCCTCCCTACAACCTTGAAGATGGGGGCTTCTCTCAGGCCAGCTTCGCCTGGGATACCCTGGCCCTAGGGCGTTCCCACGGCCAGTTCGGGCCCGCAGAGGCGATCGCAACCCACACCCACGGGCCGCGGGCGCAGCACCCCCTCGTGGCGTCAGCCGGGAATGTAGCCGGCACCCCCGGCCACTCATCCCACCCCACCTGCCTGCGGACGCCAGGACCTCACCACCAGCCCGCAAGGGGAGCGTCCCGAGGAGGCGGCAGCGGGAGACTAGAGGAAGGCCAGGCCCCGTTTCTCAGGTCTCCGGCTTCCCCCGAACCGCTCGCATCCCCGATCGCAGTCCCCCACCCCCGGACGAAACATACGGGGGATGGTCCCCGCGACAACACGAGGGAAAAGGAAGGGGTGCGGCGGTCGCCGCTACCTACCTGTGCCCCAGCTCCAGGACGGCCGCGCCGGCCACTCGACCACGCTCCCGAGCATCAGCCCCGGAGCAAAACAACCCTTTATAGCGGCACTGGCCACCGGACTGCGCAGGCGTGCTGCACAAAGAATTTCCGAGACTGAAGGGAATTGTAGTCCCCCTTCCTGGGGCCAGAGGCTCGATTAGCGGCAAAGAACTATATTTCCCAGAAGCACCGTAGAAGCCCTGGAGGAGGTGCAGGCCGCTCCTCCCTTCCACCGCGCTCCGGGCTCTGCACCATCCTTCCCAGAGTTTCTGCGATCCTGTCTGGAATCTTCTCTGAGGCCCTGTGTTCCAATGGGTGGCCGGGAGGGCTGACAGTAGCCCTATGTGGGCGGGCAGCCGAGTCAGTGTTTGCAGGCAGGCGGTCACGGCGGTGCTTGGCAGTTTATGCACCAGAAAACACTGTGAAGGTCATCGTAGCCTCTTATATCCTCGCTACCAGCCAGCCCCAAATCTTATCTGTGTTGACCCTGCACGTTTTACCACCGGTTGCTCACCTTTCTCACTTTAATCCCACCGCCCATCACATAATGTTGTGCTGCCCGGTTTCTAGAAAATAAATGCCAGGATCACAGTTTTTAGAGTGACAAGAGCCTTAGAAACAGCATGCCAATTTATCCCTTTCTTTTTATAAATGAAACTGAGGTTTCCAAAGAGATTGATCACTTTATTTCTCTTTGTGTTTCATCTGTACCTTCAACATGATCGTAACATAAATAACTACTGTGTTGAGCGCCTACCTGTTCTGTATCTGGTGCTTTACACACTTATTTTTTTAAATCTCCATGTCAACCCTATGTATAGGTATTATGATTATCCATTTCAAAGATTTAAAAAAAGGAAGTAAGGAAAATGACTTGTCTACCTTTATACAACTAGCTAGTATGAAACACCAATGTGGGGAACTCCCTGCTGGTCCAGTGGTTAGGCCTCAGTGGCTTTCACAGCATGAGAGCACAGGTTCAGTATCTGGTGGGCGAACTGAGATCCCACAAGCCCCTCCGGCACAGCCACACACACACACAAAAAAAGAAAGCACACCAATATACCATAAAGCTGAAGTAATTAATAGTGATCTTATACAAGGATGGATTAATATACCAATGCAATAAAGAGCCTAGAAACAGACCTATTCATACATGTAAACTTGATCTGTAACAGAGAAAACATTGGAAAGCAGTAGAGGAAGACAGAAGATTCTATGAACAGTACTGGAACAATTGGTTATCCATATTTTTTAAAACTCAGGGATTATTACTTCATACCACACAGAAAACTCAATTTCACGTAGATCAAAGGCCTGACTGTGAAAGGGAAAACTTTCAAACATTTAGAAGAAGATGTGAAAGATCTTTGTGAACTTAGGAGTAGAGAAGAACTTCTTAAAGAAGATACAAAAATTAATAAAGGAAATTTTGATAAATTTATAGTATATTAAAATTTAAACTTCTATATAAGATGCCATAGAGTACAAAGATAAACCACACATTATAACTGACAAAGTTTTTAATACAGAATATACAAATAATTTCTACAACTCAATAAGTAGTAAATAACTGAATAGGAAAATTGGCAAATGACGTGAATAGACAGTTCACAAAAAAGAAAACTCAAGCAGCCATTCAAATATGCAAAGATACCCAGGGAGATCAGCTCAAGATGGTGGAGTAGAAGGACATGAGCTCACCCCTTCTTACGTAAACACCGGAATCACAACCAAGTGGCGAACAATCATCGACAAAAAAAGCTGGCACCTACCAAAAAAGATACCCTATAACCAAAGGCAAAGAAGAAGCCACAATAAGGCAGTAAGAGGGGCAAAAATCTCGATAAAATCAAATCCCATACCCGCCAAGTGGGCTACCCACAAACTGGAAAACAATTATGCCACGGAAGTTCTCCAAATGGAGTGAAAGTTCTGAACCCCACATCAGGCTTCTTGGCTTGGGGGTCTGGCAACAGGAGGAAGAGCCCCCAGAGAATCTAGCTTTAAAGGTCAGCGGGGTTTTATCGCAGACATTTTATCACGGGCATGTTATGCCCACCTGATGTAAAAATCTGATAACATTGTGTTGTCAAGGATCTAGAGAGACAGGATGTTTCACACATTGCTGGTAGAGTGAGGATTGATAGAACCGCAGTACGTTGGTCAAATTTAGTAGGTTGGAAGTGGGCTGTATTGTTAGACCCCCAAGTAAACCCCTAAAATTCAGTGTCTTAAAATCAAGAAACTTATTTATCTCCTGCATAAAAGTCCCAGGTGAGTATATCAGATCAGCAGTGTAGTTCTGCTCTTGGCAGTCAGAGATCCAGGGTGATGGTGGCTCTGTCAGGTTTAACATATGGCCTCCAAATTTGCCCTATTCATCGCTACCACCAGTCACCCAAGTGGAAGGAAGGAAAAAGGGAATGCGGAGGAGGTGTGACTTGGCCTTAAGGCACCAGCCAGGAAGCAGCATACATCATTTTCACTCACATTCTACTGGTGACAGTTTAGTCATATGGTCACAACTAATTGAGAAGTCTCAACAAGGCAGCTACGAGCCTTCTACAACTCTGTTACAACAGAAGAAGGAAAGAACAGATTTTGGTGACAGCTAATATTCTACCAGATATACCTATCCTTGGGCCGAGCAACTCTACTTCTACATATATGCTCTAGAGTAGCCATTCTCAATCGGGGCTTCTGCAAATGAATTAAACCCTACACAAAATTATTTGAGTGACTATTTTCTCAATTCCCCCAAGGATAAAACACAGCTAGAATCATTCTAGATGCCTATGGGAGAAGTTAATTCCTTACACACAACGAATACCTTAGGGTGTTATGGCTTAATGCCATTAGCTGAGAAAAGCTGCCCTAAAGGGTCTCTCACACATGTGCACAAGGAAATGTTTGTTATGCATCTTATGTAATAGTGGAAAGAGTCTAAATTTCATTAATAAGAGAACAAGATAACAAGATTATGGTATTTGTACAATAGGGTACTATATAGTAGTTAAAGAACAAGGGATATAATGTATCAGTATGTATAAATCTCTAGGGACTTCCCTGGTGGTGCAGTGGTTAAGAATCCACCTGCTAATGCAGGGGACATGGGTCTGAGCCCTGGTCAGGGAAGATCCCACATGCCGCGAAGCAACTAAGCCCGTGCGCCACAGCTACTGAGCCTGTGCTCTAGAGCCCACATGCCACAACTACTGAAGCCCGCACACCTAGAGCCCATGCTCCGCAACAGGAGAAGCCACCGCAATGAGAAGCCTGAGCACCACGATGAAGAGTCACCCCCACTTGCCACAACTAGAGAAAGCTCATGTGCAGCAACGAAGACCCAACATAGCCAAAAATAAAGTTCTCTTTAACAACAAAAAAAAGTATAAACCTCAAAAATAATATTAAGCAAAAATAAGTTACAAAAAGACTCAAATTATATGACCTCACTTGTATTAATTAATCTAATCTCTATTAATGTTGTAAACATGTGAACGTGTATGCTGTGTATGGATGCACGTGTGTTCACAAATGTAAAGCCAGGCCTGGGCGTGGTCAACAAATTTGAGGTGTAATGACTTCTCATGTCACAGGGAGGGGAATAAGATCAGAGCAGGATATACAAAAGGCTTCATCTGTTTCTGTAATGCTTTATTTCTTTAAGAAATGACTTGGATGGACCTAGAGATTATCATACTAAGTGAAGTAAGAGAAAGACAAATACCATATGATGTCACAGATATGTGGAATCTTAAAAAATGATACAAATGAACTTATTTACAAAACAGAAACAGCCTCACAGACATTGAAAACAAATTTATGGTTACCAAAGGGGAAAGGTGGGGAGATGGATAAATTAGGAGTTTGGGGTTAACAGATACACACTACAATATATAAGATAGGTAAACAACAAGGACTTACTGTATAGCACAGGCAACTATATTGAATATCTTCTAATAACCTATAATGGAAAAGAATATATATATATATATGAATCACTTTGCTGTACACCAGAAATTAACACAACACTGTAAATCAACATATCAATTTTTAAAAATGACTTATAAATGTTAAAATTTAATGAAGCTTGGCAGTGAGTACACAGGTGCTTCTAAAATCATTTGCTGTACTTTTTGGTGGCCTTTAAGTATTTCATAATAAAAAAAGCTTTAGTATCATAGGAACAAAGCATTTCTTCTTTCAATGCAGATATGTGCAACTCAACAGAAAAATCTTGAGGATTTATATAGATACAGAGATAGAGATAGAAATAGAGACAGAGATAGAGATGTATAGATATATATCTACTGAGAATTCCTTAAGCACCTCTGGCCATCCGGTGGAAGAAAAAAAACTTTTTTTAGCACACCTCAAGCCACCTCTCCAAGGCATACTAGTACTTCCAACCATGCTACCCAAAAGCCGCATTATCTGATACCTTCATATAAAATAAAAATCTTCAAAAATCTCCCTGAATACTTCAAATATGTTGATTATAGGTTTTTAAAAAATGGATGAGCACTCTACAAGCCTGGTTCAAGGCCTCAGTGCACTATGGTACTACCTCAGCCTGTCGAAGGATAGCCTGGGCCAAAGACTTAACTTATTAACATGGTATTTATTACAAAGCATCCCCCTCTTGAAGTATATTTGTGGTGTGAAGTGTTTTGGGGGGTAATATTCTCCAACCTTCAGGCAAGGGGCTAGAGAATCTATGTTGCAATGCAGAATTGTATAAATTTTTAAATATATTTATGTTACATAATGTACTCAATATACTCATTTATTCAATATTTGATGGAGATACAATGGAGCTAAAACAGACACGTTTCCTGCCCTCATGGGGTTTAGAGTCCTGGATAAACATCAATCCAAATTTAAACTATAACTATGGTATGTACTGGAAAAGAAAGGTTAATGCTACATCTGAAGATCAGTTGGAGTTAGCGAGGCGAAGATGGTGGAAATGGGCAGAGGAGAGAGCTCTCCAAGCAGAGGAACAACAAACGGCAGGTGGTGGGAGAAGGAAGGGAAGGTCTCCAGGAGACCATGTCATAGGTCTTTACAATAAGAGCAAAAACCAACCATTGCAAGGTTTTAAAAGGTGAATGGGTTAAAGATTGAAAAATCAAATTTGCATTTTGAAAACTTCCCTGAGGCTGGCAGACTGGAGAAAAGAATTAGAGACAGCTAGAATGGAAGTGAAGAGTCTAGCTAGGAGTGACTGTTATCAGCCAGGATGGTGGCTTGGACTAGAACTGTGGTGGAAAAGATGGAGAAAAGTGGATGGACTCATGAGAAATGAAAGAGGTCAAATCGACAAAACTTGTTGATGGATTAGATACTGTGGGATGAGAAAGTGAGGTATCATGGGTAACCCCTTGGTTTCTGGTTGCAGAACTGGATGGATGATGGTTCCATTCATTGACATAAGCAATGCTGTACTGCAGCAGCCAGTCCCCCAATACCCTCCTCTACCCAGCTTGTCAGGAGCTAATGTCAAGTGTGATCACCCCACATCTGCTGCGGCACTCTTGAATTCTTCTGCCAGTTATAAAAACAAAATTTCTCTTTTACAGATCAATTTTGTAATGAAAGTCATTTTCATGGAATGACTTTTTTTTTAAGAACTTTTATTGAGATACAGTTAACAGACAATAAACAGCATATATTTAGAGTGTACAATTTGGTGTCCCAATCTTCCAATTCATTCCCTCCCAACCCTCCCCGCATTCCTCACTTGGTGTCCATATGTTTGTTCTCTACATCTGTGTCTCTATTTCTGCCTTGAATTTCCTCGTTCATAGTTGTTAGCATTTGCCTTATATATTGAGGTGCTCCTATACTGGGTGCATATATATATATTTTTTTAATTTTAATTTTATTTATTTATTATTTTGGGGGGTACACCAAGTTCAATCATCTGTTTTTATACACATATCCCCGTATTCCCTCCCTTCCTTGACTCCCCCCGCCTCGAGTCCCCCCCACCCTCCCCTGCATATATATTTATAGTTGTCATTTCCTCTTCTTGGATGGATCCCTTGATATTTATGTAGTGTCCTTTCTTGTCTCTTGTAATATTTTTTATTTTAAAGTCTATTTTATCTGATATGAGTATTGCTACTCCAGCTTTCTTTTGATTTTCATTTACATGGAATATCTTTTTCCATCCTCTCACTTTCCGTCTGTATGTGTCCCTAGGTCAGAAGTAGGTCTCTTGTAGACAGCATATATATGGGTCTTGTTTTTGTATCCATTCAGCCAGTTGGTGTCTTCTGGTTGGTGCATTTAGTCCATTTACATTCAAGGTAATTATTGATATGTATGTTCCTATTACCATTTTCTTAATTGTTTTATTGTTGTTTTTGTAGGTCCTTTTCTTCTCTTAAGTTTCCTGCTTAGAGAAGTTCCTTTAGCATTTGTTGTAGGGCTGGTTTGGTGGTGCTGAATTCTCTTAGCTGTTGCTTGTCTGTAAAGCTTTTGATTTCCCCATGGAATCTGAATGAGATCCTTGCTGGGTAGAGTATTCTTGGTTGTAGGTTCTTCCCTTTCACACTTTAAATATATCATGCCACTCCCTTCTGGCTTGCAGAGTTTCTGCTGAGAAATCAGCTGTTAACCTTATGGGAGTTCCCTTGGATGTTATTTGTCGTTTTTCCCTTGTTGCTTTTAATAACTTTTCTCTGTCTTTAATTTTTGTCAATTTGACTACTATATGTCTTGGTGTCTTTCTCCTTGGGTTTATCCTGCCTGGCACTCCCTGTGCTTCCTGAACTTGGGTAGCTATTTCCTTTCCCATGTTAGGGAAGTTTTCAACAATAATCTCTTCCAATATTTTCTCGGGTCCTTTCTCTCTCTCTTCTCCTTCTGGGACCCCCATAATGTGAATGTTGGTGCGTTTAACATTGTCCCAGAGGTCTCTTAGGCTGTCTTCAGTTCTTTTCATTCTTTTCTCTGTATTCTTTTCTGCATCAGTGATTATCACCATTCTGTCTTCCAGGTCACTTATTCGCCCTTCTGCCTCAGTTAAGCTGCTATTGGTTCCTTCTAGTGTTTTTTTTTTTGCAACTTAAACTAGAAATTTATTGTTTCACAGTTCTGGAGGCTAGAAGTCATAGATCAAGGTGCCAGCAGAGTGGATTTCTTTTGAAGCCTCTTTCTCCTTGGTTTGTAGATGGTTGTCTTTTCCCTGTGTCTTCACACCATCTTCCCTTTGTACAGGTCCGGGTTCAAATGTCCTGTTCTTTTAAGGACACCAGTCATATTGGAGTAGGGTCCTCCCAATGACCTCATTTTAATTAAACTATCACTTTAAAGACCTTATCTCTAAATACAGTCATATTCAGATGTATTGGGGGTTAGGACTTCAACCTATAAACTTTGGAGGCACACATAACACTGCCCACCAGTCCGTGTGACCTAGTGAGGATTGCAATTCACCTCTACTGTTTATATTACATGTGATCAGAGAGCAGTAACTTATCATTCTGAGTCAGTTGAGTTTCTTGGTTTCTAGCAACAGAAACTAATTTTAGCTAATTTAATCAGAAAACATTTATTAAAGCTATCAGTGTCAAACAGAAACTCCAAGAGGGCCAGCGAACCAGCTTGAAGATGACCAGATAAACCCTATATTACAAATCAAGACACTGCACTGAACACGTAAAGCTCTCTCTTCCATCACCAGTGCTCTGGTTGCTGTATGCGCATTCCTAACCTCACAGTCACCTAGCGTGGCTGCCAGAGACAGTGATTCCTGCCTCTGGAAACCGGGTGCAGTACAGGGATCCTGCTGCTGCTTTCACCAGAATGGCGTCTCACATAAGCCTTCATTGTAGCATAGATTCTGGGTCAAATTCTGACAGACACATCTGTGGGCGGAGGGTCTTCCAACATCAGTGTTATAGCGCTCAGGGAAAATGGGAAAATGAGTATTTTGTATTTTCAACTTCTATATTGAAGTTGGTTTCTGCCTCCCAGCAAAACTCACTCATGAGGCTGGGCATCATTTATTTTAATGTGGTTGGGGATGACAGAAAGTATCACTTGGTTCAGGTAGAAACTCAGAGATAATAGTTTTAGCAGATGCATGGGTCCCCACTTTTTTCAGCATCCTTAAGAAGTACCGGTGATGATTAGGCTCCCTTTGCCTGCCTCCTGAAACATTCTCCACTCTCTCTGCCCTGCTGCATGACTGGGAAGTTAGCCTCCTGTGGACTACTTCCTCTGGGCTCCCTCGCCCACTGGCTTCCAGTTTGTGGGACCAACTCTAGTGTATTTTTTATTTCAGTTATTGTGTTGCATATCTCTGTTTGTTTGCTCTTTAATTCTTCTAGGTCTTTGGTAAACTTTTTGATCTTTGCATCCAGTCTTTTTTCAAAGTCCTGAATCATCTTCACCATCATCATTCTGAATTCTTTTTCTGTCTATCTTCTCTTCATTTAGTTGTTTTTCTGGTATTTTATCTTGTCCCTTCATCTGGTACAAAGTCCTCTGCTTTTTCATTTTCTCTATCTTTCTGTGGCTGTTGTTTTCAGTTCCACAGAAGGAAATACTGCTGATACTGCTTGATACTGCTGTCTGCCCTCTTGCGGGGGAAGCTATCGAGGAGGCTTGTGTGTGCTTCCTGATGGGAGGGACTGGAATAAGACTTTTCAAAAAAATTAGTTGGACTTCCCTGGTGGCCCAGTGGTTAAGAATTTATACCTGCCAATGCAGGGGACACGGATTCAATCCTTGGGCTGGGAATATCCCACCTATAGCGGACCAACTAAGCCTGTGTGCCACAACTACTGAGCCTGTGTGCCACAACTACTGAAGCTGTGCACCCAGAGCCCATCTGTGTTCCACATCAACAGAAGCCACTGCAATGAGAAGCCTGCATACCACAAGAGAGTAGCCCCCGCTTGCCGCAACTAGAGAAAGCCTGCACACAGCAACGAAGACCCAGCACAGCCAATAAATAAATAAATAAGTAAATTTATATTTTAAAAAAGAAAGAAAGAAAAGGAGTGGTACTATTTTTTTTTAACATACAATAAACTGCACATATTTAGAGTGTACAATTTGGTATCCCAATTCCCCAATTCATTCCCTCCCAACCCTCCCTGCTTTTCCCACTTGGTGTCCATATGTTTGTTCTCTACATCTGTGTCTCTATTTATGCCTTGCACACTGGTTGATTTGTACCATTTTTCTAAAGTCCGCATATATGTGTTAATACACGATTTTTGTTTTTCTCTTTCTGACTCACTTCACTCTGTGTGACAGTCTCTAGGTCCATCCATGTCTCTACAAATGTCCCAGTTTCATTCCTTTTTACAGTTGAGTAATATTCCATTGTATATATGTACCACATCTTTTTTATCCATTCATCTGTTGATGGACATTTAGGTTGCTTCCATGTCCTGGCTACTGTAAATAGTGCTGCAATGAACATTGGGGTGCATGTGTCTTTTTGAATTATGCTGTTGTCTGGGTATATGCCCAGCAGTGGGATTGCTGGGTCATGTGGTAGTGCTATTTATAGTTTTGCAGGGAACCTCCATACTCTTCTCCATAGTGGCTGTATCAATTTACATTCCCACCAACAGTGCAAGAGCGTTCCCTTTTCTCCACACCCTCTCCAGCATTTACTGTTTCTAGATTTTCTAATGATGCCCATTCTAACCAGTGTGAGGTGATACTCATTGTAGTTTGGATTTGCATTTCTCTAAGAATTAGGGATGAGGAGCAGTTTTCATGTGCCTCTTGGGCACCTGTATGTCTTTTTTGGAGAAAGGCCTATTTAGGTCTTCTGCCCATTTTTGGATTGGGTTGTTTGTTTTTTTGATATTGAGCTGGATGAACTGTTTACATATATTAATCCTTTGTTGATTTGTTTGCAAATATTTTCTCCCATTTTGAGGGGTGTCTTTTCGTCTTGCTTTTAGTTTCCTTTGCTGTGCAGAAGCTTTGACGTTTCATTAGGTCCCACTTATTTATTTTTGTTTTTATTTCCATCACACTAGAGGGTGGATCAAAAAAAGATCTTGCTGTGATTTATGTTGAAGAGTGTTCTTCCTATGTTTTCCTCTAGGAGTTTTATACTGACTGGCGTTACATTTAGGTCTTGAATCCATTTTGAGTTTATTTTTGTGTATGGTGTTAGGAGTGTTCTAATTTCATTCTTTTACCTGTAGCTGTCCAGTTTTCCCAGCACCACTTATTGAAGAGGCTGCCTTTTCTCCATTGTATATCCTTAGCTCCTTTGTCATAGATTAGTTGACCATAGTTTATCTCTGGGCTTTCTATCCTGTTCCATTGATCTGTATTTCTGTTTTTGTGCCAGTACCATACTGTCTTGATCACTGTAGCCTTGTAGTACAGCCTGAAGTCAGGAAGCCTGATGCCATCAACTCCGTCTTTCCATCTCAAGATTGCTTTGGCTATTCGGGGTTTTTTGCGTTTCCATACAAATTGTAAAATTTCTTGCTCTAGTTCTGTGAAAAATGCCATTGGTAATTTGATGGGGATTTCATTGAATCTGTAAATTGCTTTGGGTACTATAGTCATTTTCACAATGTTGATTCTTCCAATCCAAGAGCATGGTATGTCCCTCCATCTGTTTGTGTCGTCTTTGATTTCTTTCATTAGTGTCTTATACTCTTCTGAGTACAGGTCTTTTACCTCCTTGGTTAGGTTTATTCCTAGGTATTTTATTCTTTTTGTTGCAATGGTGAATGGGATTATTTCCTTAATTTCTCTTTCTGATCTTTCATTGTTAGCGTATAGAAATGCAAGAGATTTCTGTGTGTTAATTTTTTAAAAATTAATGAATAAATGGAATCTTTTATTTAACATCATGGAACCAATATAGTACCACAGAATAACACGCCTCTTTAATGGTCTCAGGCAAATTAGGAAAGAAGAGAAGAAGGTTTAAGATGTAAACAATGCTGAATGATAGCCAAATAACATCATAGCATGTTATAGAGACAAAGGTTTCACAGAATTTTTAACAGAGAATTGCGTGGGAGAAGCTGAGTGTTCACACAGTACACAGTAGTATAGGCTTGTTATGATCAGTCATATCCCATATTCACTTCAAGAAGTTACACACCCCTCACCTTTGTAGTAATAACCTCCCAAGTTCATTAGCAGAAGGGGTAGTAGTTAAAATGAAATGAAGAACTGCTTTTTAAAAAATGTTTAAGAACTATTACATTGAGATACATTATCAAATTAGCTCAACAAATTTGGAACACTCAATTGGTGTTCCAAAAACTAGCTCTGTATTATAAAGAGTGGGAAAAAATGATAGCAATTATCTAATTTTAATAAAGCAATATTATCCACTACATAAAATTAGTGTTGTGTTGATTCTGTAGTCTCTTATGTAATAATCTATAAATTTATTTTAATTTTATAGTGGTATGAGAATTATAAGCATAAGGACTTTATACATGGTTTTATGAATATACATATTTAAGAAATATTAAAATATAAATAATTTAAGTCAACATCAGGGGTTTAGGAGAATTGCTTCTCTTAAAAGAAGTTTGAGTCTTATTCAAGTCTGGGAAACACTGGGCTATGAAATTAAACTTTAGCTTGGTATACAAGACCTTCTGAGATCTGGCCCCACGTAATAACCACATCATTTCCTGTCACTCTCCTACTCAAATATGAGGTCCAAATATGACAACACTGTAATTTCCATGTTTTTTACTCTAGCTGTTCCCTCTACCCAGAACAATCATCTAAATCTACTCAGCTCAAATAACAAGTATCACAGTTTACAGACAGGCCTTGGGATTTTCCTCCTCCCAGAATGACAACAGGATCACTTACTCAAGTGAATAAAAGAATGCAGAACATCTAACATTTCTATTGATAAAATGTGCATGAGGTGTTTTCCCACATTGTGACATATGGACTGGGCACCTGTCAGGTCACAAACGAGAGGCAAAAGGGTTCCACTAAGCCAGAGAAGCCAGAACCGATAGTCCAGCCAAGATGAAGCCTTCTCACTAGAACAGGCCTAGAGAGATGGGAAGAGTGGTCCCTCCCAGTCATTCCCCAAAGCTTCTCAGGTGTGTTGCTTTATAAATATGGGTCCCTGATTAGAAGAAGAGATAAACAACTTTGGTCTACATTGGTGATAACCTTTCTGGTATGAATGTCCGTTCAGGAAAATTTAAAACTGATGTAGGCTGTGTTTATTTTTCATTCAAAACAACTCGCTTATTGAATTCCATGAAGAAAAACTATGTACTCTTAAAACACAAATTATACACATTATCGATTTGCAAGACCACCAATGACAGTAATCAACATTGCCCTTCTACTAAAATGTTACTGTCTGAGTGTATTTGAGAGGTAACAATACCAAAGCATGTTTTTAAACTCTCATCTTAAAATTAGATCTAGATGGATGGCATATGGTCTGCAGCTGGTAGCCCACTGATCTAAAGAAAAAGAAAGGAAAAAAGGCAGTCTAAGTTTATATTGCTCAGGGATTCAGAAACAGCTTGAAATTGATAGCTCTTTTACCTTCTATTTCTTTGTGGGTTCTTAACAGTTCTAATCAAACTTCAGGTATAAAATATTTATGTAAAAAAACACATCTCGTTTATTTTTTAAATTTCTTGATTTATTTCTACATATGCTGCAGCAGTCTATATTCTATCTGTGGCAAGTCTAAGACAAAATTTTCAAGTTTTCTTTTCAACTACTAAGCCTGCGCTCTAGAGCCCGTGTGCCACAACCACTGAGCCCACAAGCTGTAACCACTGAGGCCCACACACCTAGAGCCCGTGCTCCACAACAAGAGAACCCACTGCAATGAAGCCCGAGTACTGCAACAGAGTAGTCCCCGCATGCCGCAACTAGACAAAGCCCACTTACAGCAACAGACCCAACGTAGCCAAAAATCAATCAATCAATCAATCAATCAATCAATCAATCCATGGAGTATTAGTCCTGCAAGATATTCTGAGAAAAATAAATTTCCAAAAGTCAACTATGTCTGGGAAATTATGTACATGCTATTCAAGTCACGTTAACATTTTAGTTAAATACGCTAAGTCCTACAGTAATAAAACCTGTTTCTCTTTGTTTAATTCAGCATTTCTCAGGCTTAACTTGAACAATGAAAAAAAAATTTTCAGAAAGGCGTTGAGCATCCTGTAGAACTAGTGTTCTGCTGAAAATGCTCTGAGAAATGCTGATCCAAAGTCATCTTTTAAAAAAGAAAGAATAAATAAACTTCCTGAAGGGGAAAGAATTCTCCAAAGGTGAAGAGTGGTGCTGAGGAGAGCAGAAGGATGGTCCTTGTCAGGATGCAGCTGAGTGAATACTCTTCTGCTCGTGGGAACTGGGGTTGATTCCATTGACTCAGACATTTTAAGTCCTGATTCCGTTCAGGATGAAGAAACCTGAACAATCTTGAGAGAGCAATAATAACAATAACAACTACTCTTACTGCCATTTTTACTGTTACTGCCACTCCAGTTCATTAGTTGCTTAGGATGGGATAGGAAATGTACAAATATATCTCGAACCACATGAAACTCCTGCATGGCAGATTTTATCCTCTCAACCTCAGAGAGGAGAAAACTGAGGCAGAGAGAAGGTGACATGATTCTAGTAGTAACAGAATTTGCTCCTAGACCTTTCTTACTATCTCATACCAACTAGTCTGAAAAGCTTCTTCACTGAAGCAACATCTCCCTTGGTTCTCCTAGCCACTGATGACACTCCCTGGAGCCTTCCCTAACAGAAATCATTCTAGAATAAAACAGGTTAAACCACTGATGACTCTGGCCCACTTACCCATATGTCTGGTTTCCACCAGGAAACAAATATTTGCACATTCTAAATCTGACAAGACCAGTGATCACCTAGGCATGGCATGGTGTTTTGAAATTACTTCCTAAGGCTCTTTAAGAATCAAACAAGAAAATTAACCTTAACACTGAAAGGCAAACTTAAATACCAACCAAGGCCAAGCAGGTAACATAGATGAGGGGAGCTGGTCAAGAATAAGACAATAGTTGGTGACAGAAACTGTGATGATCTAGAGAGAAGTATTCTCCATCCAAAGGGCTTAACCACTTCTTAGCTTTCGCAGAAAGCATTGTTCTCAAGCAGAAATGTGAGCCCAGTATTGCTTGATCTTAGTTTTCAAATGAAGCCAGAAATACAGTATTTACATGAAATCTCCCAATTTTTAAAATGTTGACAACTAACTAATTTCCTAAAAACACCAGCAGGGCCAAAAACAACATGAATTACAGGCTGATCAGTCATGACCTTATAAAGCAACTTCTACGGAAAACTCTGTGATCTCCCCTCCACCCACCCCACTCCCTCCTCCAGCATATACCTGGGTCCAATTTGCTTTTGACACACTCAAAAAATCAAAAGTTAAGACTTGCCAGTACAGAAGTCATATTCAAACCTCAGAATCTGAAGTTGATTATACAAAAGGAGACCACCCCCACCTCCAATTTTTTTGAAAGATGGCAGCAGGGTCAAAATAAGTGCGTGTGCCACCTGAAGGCAATAGCAGTCATTTTGTGCCTTTTCTATGGTGCATTATATGCCAGAGTGACTCTAAAGTATGAGGAGGCCATTAGCACTGCTCCAGTGACCAAATATTTGTTTCGTCCCCCTCTCCAAGCTGATTTGTCAGATTTCTTTTGGAGACCAGGTTCAGGTCTAGTTAGGCACAGGGTGGGGTAGTCCTCCATGATATTCTGTTGTCACTGGCGGTGCTCATTAGAGAGATGGCTAATGCCACCTGACACCTGAATTATTCAAAGCTAGGGCTTAAGGTGTGGCCTGTGGTCTTTTAAGGTCAACATCATAGCTAAGTCCCCAGAGAAGAGCCAAGGAGAGGAAGATGGAAAGAGGCTGGCTCCATGGGGAAGGATTCCTCCTCTGCCTCACTCTCCACCTGCTACTTCAAGGTAAGATGGGACAAGAGAAGGACACAGCATCCATATAACTTCTGGGAAACAGAGAAACCAGGCTAGTTTTAATTTCTAGACAGTCAATGACTGGGTGTTCATTTTGGTAAAAATGGAAACTCATGATACTGACAGCTTTGTTGCTCTTTGGAAGGTCCTAACAGATAGTTGACGCTTCTCTTAAGCTATTTCTCCACTCCTCATACTTCTATGGGCCTCTTCCCTTTCCCCATGTTGTTCTCTTTCCAGGCATATAATCTACCCTACAGTTTCTGAGTATCAACTGATGGTGAGAAGAAGAAAATTCTTTCTCAGTTCTCTTAAGCAAATGAAAAGAAAGATGCCAAGAGGAAGGAGGTAGATGAGAAGATTTGTTGTGAAAGAGGGCAACTTTTTCAGTACAATTTTCCCAGTCTAGAGTAATTTCTTGTTCATTATTGAGAATAAGCAATGAGGGACAGGACAAAATCAGAGACAGATAAAAACAGACTCAAACAGATGTTACCACATACATTCTCTGTTTCTGCCCCACAAAGTAGGATAAGAAAGGAGTTGGGTATAAGACGGGTATCAAGGAGCTCTTTTAAAGATAGACTCAGTGGTGATGAGTCTTGAGTTTTAGAAGAGAACAATCATAGCACAAAGCAAGGACAGAATATATACCATTAAATTGAAAATAGAGTTCCTTCCTTAAGGTCCCACAGATTTCTCACTACCTACCTGATTGTTTCTCTCACCATTAATTCTTGACTATCTATGCCCTGTTCATATAATAACGAAGAGAACTGTGATTGCAAAATCTGTCACTGACATTCACCCAAACGGCTCAAGGACAAAGGTTTGTGGTGAGGTTGTTAAGAACACAGCGGGACACTAAAAAGTGGTAGTCAGGGTTGAGTTTGCATACACATTTAGACGAGTTTTGCATGGAGAGAGAGAGAATGGAATTGAGGATGGAGCCCTGACTTAGCTCACCTCATCAACTTCCACCATTTGCCTACCAGCCCAACCCACGCTCCCTGGTCCAGGAAGGAGGAGTCTAGACGTTTCTCCCATGACCCCTGTTGTCTCTCTGTGCAGAAACACTTCCAAGACCCCAGTGCTGACACTCCTTTCACAGTCTCTGCTCTCTACAGGAAGAGGAGACACTTTCAGTATCAACTGCTCAGGATTCGACCAGCACGGGGTGGATCCTGCTGCGTTCCAAGCAGTGTTTGACAGAAAGGCCTTCCGTCCAGTCACCAACTTCAGCAGCCCCACTCATGTCAATGTCTCCTTCACCCTGTCTGCCATCCTGGAAGTAGTAAGTCCTGACCCAACTCTGTAATGGTCTAGTGGTGAGCAATGGGTCCCCAACTGGATTTTGTAAAATTAAGAGCTCTGTCTAAGGGGTAGAGAGGAATGTAAGGGAATGCTACAATGACATCACTGCAGGTAAAAGCTCTCCCTTTTTGGGAATATGCCTCAAGACACATAATCCCAATGGACTCTTATACTGGTGCTTTCACTTACATGTCTCATATACCCTGGATTATGTGACCTATGGTTTTTAGTGGCTTACGATTAAAAATCATAATTGCCACACAGAACAGCCTTGTAAATGAGTAAGAGGTGACATTGGACCTGACTTCATAAAATTAATGATCCTGAATGAAAATTGTTTTTCCAGGATGCACAGCTTCAACTGATGACATCGTTCCTGTGGCTAAATGCGGTATGATAGACTGTTTCTCCTTTGCTATAGTACCTCCCTTTTTCCACTCCAGGGTCCAACTTTGCAGATTAAAATGGATAAAGCTGAGAATACTCACAAATTAGACAAATTCATACAGAGCCAGACCAATAATGAAACCATAAAACTTCCTGATTATTCTGCCAGTTTAAGCAGGGCAGAGATGGGGCTCAGGAAGCAAGTGGCATAAACCAAGGTCATGGAAGCCAATACATAAGTGGCTTCATCCCAGGGAATCCAAAGCCAAGCTCAAGGTCTCCCTACACAGGGAGAAGTGGAAGCAGGTAAAACTTTGTCATTGACATTGTGACAGCTGTCACCAGAGAGGAGGTGGGAAAGTAAAGAAATGAGTAAAAAAGGAAATGTAAAGTGCAAGAGACACTAAAACCAGTTCCCACCCCCTGTTTGTCCCACACCACGATTTCCTGTAGATCTGGTACAATCCATTCATTGGGTGGAACCCAGAGGAATGTGGGGGCATCAGGAAGCTGAGCATGGCAGCTGAGAACCTGTGGCTTCCAGATATCTTCATCGAGGAGTTGTGAGTATCAGGGCTGAAAAAAGCAAGGAGACCATATCTCCAGGGAAGAGCATGAGTAACCAATAGGGGCCACACAAAGACTCAGCTTAGAAAGGAGCAGCGTCTGAAAGTCCCAGAACATGGCAAGAGGTGGAAGGGGGAGGTGAGATGAGTGGGGCTGGAGCACAGGAATGGGTGCTCCAGAAGGCCACGTCTGATGGGAAACCCACAGCACTCACCTCCCTGTCCCTCTCACACACAGCATGGACACGGATCAGACCCCTAGAGGTCTCATGGCGTACGCCAACAGTGACGGTCACGTCCGATACAGCAAACCCATGCGGGTGAGCAGCATCTGCAACCTGGACATCTTCTACTTCCCCTTTGATGAACAGAACTGCACCCTCACCTTAAGCTCTTTTGTCTACACAGGTGAGTGAGGCTCACGTGTTGAAAGGCAGAGAAAGGGTTTGGGAAGAAGAGGACATAAAGCTGGGAACAGTGAGGGAATTTCACTCAAAGGGATGTGGAAGCTAAGTGGTAAGGAATCCAACAGTCTGGGCAAAGGGGTTGGGAGCGTTGGGGGAGGCTGAGTTGTCTGCATCTCCTTTGCAGCGGAGAACATGGTCCTGGGCATGGAGCAGGATGTGCAGGAGATTTCGAAAACATCACAGAACATCATCGGGAACAAAGGGGAGTGGGTACTTCAGGGTATCCATCAAAGAATGAAGAAGACAACTGTGGGCACCAACGTGTTTAACAAAATCATCTTCTATGTGAGCTCAGGGGCCCTGGACGGGATCTTCTCCTAAGATGCGTAGCTTATGTCCTCCACCAGAATGTAAGCTCTCCCACAAGAAAATACGCTCCACGGGGGCACAGGTTGTTATTACTTTTCTCACTGATAAATCTCCAGTACCTAAAACAGTACCTGGCACTCAGTAAACACTGACTGAATGGATCTTCCCTGAGGAAGAAACAAAGCTCCCATGGCAGTGATTTACAGTGAGCGTGAACCTCCGCCCCCTGCCAGGGCTGTTAGAACTTTCTGGAGGTCAGGAATTTATGTGTGTATGTATGTATTTTTTATTGGCTGTGTTGGGTCTATATGGCTGCACGCGGGCTTTCTCTAGTTGCGGAGAGCAGGAGCTGCTCTTCTTTGTGGCGCACGGGCTTCTCATTGTGGTTTCTTCTCTTGCTGCGGAGCACGGGCTCTAGGTGGGTGGGCTCAGTAGTTGTGGCTCGATGGCTCTAGAGAACAGGCTCAGTAGTTGTGGCTCATGGGCTTAGTTGCTCTGAGGCATGTGGGATCTTCCCAGACCAGGGCTCAAACCCGTGTCCCCTCCACTGGCAGGTGGATTCTTAACCACTGCACCACCAGGGAAGCCCCTATATTTATTTTTTTTAAAGAGGTGGTGGAAAAGTTATGAAACACTGTCTTAGGGATATTATTATTCCAAATCCTGGTGACCCCAAACTGTCTGCTCTATCTTGCTTTCCCTTCCACTGGCTTTCAATGTCCACCAGCAAAGTCACTAGAGACTAGACCTTGATGAGGAAAGCAAGCAGAAACACAATGCACACAATACCTAAGAATCTGGTCCCTGCTAAGAGCACACTGGTAGGAATAAAAATTTAGGTGGAGAAAGTTGACACTTGGGCCGGGAAGGAATGAGATACATTTCAGTGGTAAGCAGCATAGTAGAATCCAACCGAGGAAAGGCGGCGTGGTGATTAAGATGGCTCTGCTGGAGAGGCAGGACACAGAAAAGGACGTGAGGTAATGTTTCCTTACTAGAAAGTTGGATCTGGGACAAATCTCAACTCTTGCTCTTAACTGGCTTGGCAGCCTCCCAACCTTCTCCTCAGCTGCCGCCCTCTCTCCTCCCCACCAGGTGGCCATCAGGCGCAGGCCCAGCCTCTACATCATAAACCTCCTGGTGCCCAGTAGCTTTCTGATTGCCATCGACGCCCTCAGCTTCTACCTGCCGGCAGGAAGCGAGAACCGTGCCCCATTCAAGATGACACTCCTGCTGGGCTACAACGTCTTCCTGCTCTTGATGAATGACTTACTCCCTGCCAGTGGCACCCCCCTCATCAGTATGGCCCCTCCCTCCATCAGGAGAAGAAAAGCAAGGTGGCGGGTGGGGTGGGGAGAGAGACCAATGAAACCAGGTCAGAATAAAAACAGATCCTGGAAAAGGGCCCTCTGGGAAAAGAGGAATCAAAAAGTCCTGGCTGGTGCCTCTGGCCCTCAGGCAGGCCCAACTTCCCTCCAGGTGTCTACTTTGCCCTGTGTCTGTCACTGATGGTGGTCAGCCTGATGGAGACCATCTTCATCACCTACCTGCTGCACCTGGCCACCACCCAGCCCCCACCCATGCCTCGCTGGCTCCATTCCCTGCTTCTACGCTGCACCAGCCCCGGGAAATGCTGCCCTGCTGCGCCCCAGAAGGGAAACACGGGCCTGGGCCTCAGCCCCGCACACCTGCCTGGTGAGGGAAATCCTCACTGCCCACACTTCCTCTTCTATCACTGCCCCTTCTCTGCTCCCGCCTCCTTCCCTGTCCTCACAACCCGCCAGCTGACCTTGGTAGCCCATGGCTGAGTCTCTGTCTCTCCGCAGGTGTGAAGGAGCCCGTGGAGTTGGTGGGGAAGGTTCCAAGTCCCAGAGAGGCAGAGCTAAATGGCTGCCCTGGGTCAGCGAGGGCCCAGCAGGAAGACGAGGCTCAGAAGCAGCACCTGGTCAGCCTGTGGGTGCGGTTCAGCCACATGATGGACACCTTGCTCTTCCGCCTCTACCTGCTCTTCATGGCCACCTCCATCACCACGGTCATCGTCCTCTGGAACACCTAGGCAGATGCCCACCTTTGAGTTCCAGGCAAGAGCTTCTCTTGCCTCCAGGAACCATTCAGGCTCTCATCTCTGTCCAAATCCCACCTTACAGCCCTGGCAACCACCTTATTTTCAACCCAGTCCTTCTGTGCAGTTTCAGACCAGTCCTGCATGGTTTCCTAAGCCCTCCCGAGTCAGGTCCTTGCTCCTGCATGCCGTCAGCTCCCCTCAGCCTTCCCACGAGTCCTGCCTGCCTGGCTCCTCAGGATTCAGCTTCTTGGAATACTTCCTTGATCAAATCTCCTCCAATAAACCCCTCTGCAGAAAGCACTGGCTCTTCTCTGCATTATATTACAGTTTCAAAAACCTGAGGTTGAGAGTCTTCTTGTAGAAACTTCTCATTACCAAAGTAAGAAGGATTTTTCTTGTTGTTGTTGTTGTTTTTAAAGTCTATTAGACAACACGTGAAAGTGGGGAGGGGGAGAGAAGGGGCAAAAATCTATTACAAGGAATTATAATAAAATAGGAATTAACCTCCTAAATCCAGTTATCCTGGATTTAAGCTTCAGAAATCAATAATGAATCAGGCATCTCTTGTTTAAAGAGTGAAGCCTTTTGTCACAGCCTGACATATGACTCATTCATCATTAAACACTCATAGTGTTAACATAATCCTGAATTCTGCTAACTGTCTGTGTTGCAATTAGAGTTGATCCATTCTTAATCATGCTAAGAAAAGAACACTGGGCCGAGGAGAACACATTTGAAAATGGCATCTGTGTTACTTGGGAGTAACACAGATGCCCCCATATGAACTGGAAAATTCCCCTTCCTAGCACTTGCCTTATCATTTTGAAAGTCTTTATCTCTTGGCCCATTATCTCCAATAGCTTCCTGGGGGAAGCAGAGACTCCACTGTATCCCATGCACCAGAGCTGTGGCATGATTTGCTGGATACCAGGTTCAGAACAGCATAGATTCGAGAGCAACTTAATTACAACCTGAACACAGTCTTTCATTTCAGCAACCATTTCTTTTCCTTTCTTTAGTTTCTTCTACTACTTTCTATCTGAAGCCTAAATTTCCCAGGTCATAACAGGCTAGGAGTAAAAAGAAAGTCACAATATTGTTCCCTAAAGTATATTTCCCTGGTTCTTCCTCTCTACTGCTCTTCCCCAAACTCCTTTGGCTTCTTCTGGTCACTGGTGGCAAGGTCCCCAAACACTGGCAAGGCCGCCCATGTCCACTAGAAGTGCTGCTGCTGCTGTTGGAGCCTGAGGTCCTACCCCAGTGTTCGATGCAGGAGATTCTGGTTCCTCAGAGCCCAGGCCACTGGAAGGCTGAACCCACAGTGCAGGTCTTCCCACTGGGTGCTGAGTCACCAGGACCAGCTGTAATTTGCTCTTTCCTTGCAGTTCCCTTCTGCTGGGACTCAGGTGAAAGTCCATGGGAATCTGGGCATATTGAGGCAGAAATACCCTGCTATACTCTGAATGGCTCCTTTTGCTCAGGCTCCTGGTCTTCCAATTAAACTTGTGTCCCTTAATTCTCCTTTTATATTTCTCTGGGGTTTTTTTGTTTGTTTGTTTTTAATTTCAGGAAGGTCTTTGGCTCTTCAGTTTCTAGAATCTTGTCAAATACTCCCTTCACCATCACCAGCCCTCCGGGCATGTGGAAGATCTAGCTAAGCTTAAATCGGGAGCCCTGACGTTCACCTAAATAAATCAGCATGTCTATTACTATTTTGGATATCTGTTATTTTGGCAGTTCTTCAACTCACAGTTTTCTACAAAGTGGGCCTTTAGAAAGGACACAGTATAGGGACTTCCCTGGTGGCTCAGTGGTTAAGAATCTGCCTGCCAATGCAGGGGACACCAGTTCAATCCCTGGTCGTGGAAGAACCCACATACTGCAGAGCAACTAAGCCCGTGCATCACAATTACTGAGCCTGCACTCTAGAGCCCGCAAGCCACAACTAATGAGCCCATGTGCCACAACTACTGAAGCCCACAAGCCTAGAGCCTGCACACTGCAATGAAGAATAACCCCCGTTCGCCACAACTAGAGAAAGTCCACCCACAGCGACGAAGACCCAAAGCAGCCAATGAATAAAAATAAATTTTAGAAGAAAAAAGAAAAAACATCTTAAAAAAAAAAAGAAAAGAAAGGACACAGTATAGGTATAATAACAATCAACCTTTATTAAGTTATTAATATGTGACAGGCACTTTTCTAAGTGCTTTATATGAATAAGCACTTTTAATTGTTACAGTAACCCTATGAAGTAGGAACTATAGATCCACAAATACCTTGGAGCCAAACGTGGAATTTGCAGATTTTAAAAAGGTAACAATCATGCACGTACTGTATATTACTAACCCCCAAGTCAGGTATGGAATAGCACCCTCTAATCAAACACAATATTTCTGCAGTGAAATCTATGACTATTCACACTCAGTAGCAAAAATGAAACTATGGATAGTCTCACATGAGTTCAGGCCAGGCTTTGCCACCAAATAATTTATGAAAAATAATTTGGTTTTCAAAGCCCTTTAGGTTTTAAAACTGTGGTTTTGTATTATTATCCCCATTTTATATTCAAATAAATGAGATGAAATAACTGAGAAAATGAAGCACAGAGAAGTGCAGTGACGGCCACTGAGCCATCTCCCAAATTTCCACACCTAGTCAGGTGACAGAGCTGCAGTTTGAATCAAGGCAGCTAGCTTGAGACATGGGACTCAGCCTCTGCCACACGGCCCTCCAGACTGAGGATGAAAGCAGACTCTCCAAGAGTCCCATGTTGAGACATCAATCTACTTCAAGTCCTTTTTTCTTTTTAATATTTATTTATTTGGCTGCACTGGGTCTTAGTGGCAGCACGCGGGATCCTCTTGCCACATGTGGGATCTTTAGTTGCAGCGTTCAAACTCTTAGTTGCAGCATGTGGGATCTAGCTCCCTGACCAGGGATCGAACACAGGCCCCATGCATGGGGAGCATGGAGTCTTAGCCACTGGACCACCAGGGAAGTCCCCCATTTCAAGTCTCCATCAGCAAACACGATAGGAGAATTAAAACAGGAAGAGCAAGTCCCTGAATAGGGTCTTTAAGACAAACTTTCTTTTTGATTTCCTTTTACTCCCTCTCTCAGTCTTTTCTACTTCTCACCCCTCCCTCCCACCCTCATCATAAGTCATAACACCCAAGTTCACTACCTGCACTTCCTCCACTGCTTTCTGGAGTATATATTTCCCCAAATCTGATCTGGGCAAGTCCTCTTTCTTTTGTATTCTCTATGGATTTAGCTTTTTGCTGCTGATATCTATTGCCAGATACTTTTGAATGCTCCACTCCTGTGCCCTATCCTGAGACAGTCACCTCACCTGCACACTCATCCTTGACTTTGCTGGGTAGCTCACTTATCCAGATTTCAAGAGGTTCTAAAATTATGTGAGATCCATTTGCTTCATTTTCTTTTTTCCACCTATCTTCATGGTACATATTTCTCTACTTATTTTCTTCACATTTTTTCCATTACATAGCTTTATGTTTTATTTGAATAGTATATACGCACTTTATCTTTTTTGACATGGATTAAGATGCTAAATCTTCTTTCAGTAAAAGAAGGCATGATATAATTATAGTGATTTTATTTTTTCCAAAATCAAAATCTAAACACATGATCTTAACACACAATGGATAATCATACAGAACCTTTGAAATCAGAGAGCTTCCAGAAAATTAACAAATGTGGTAGCTGTCTTTCTATTCCATCTATAAAAGAATCACATGATAAGCACACTTTGTGCTAATGACCTTCCTCTTATTACGTGGCAAATCTTTGAAAGCCTTTGCAAGGTAATTTATGACCTCTTTAGGAAAATCTGCTGACAGGTCCTGCCTGGGCCATCTTGCATTTGACGGCCTGTTTCTACCAACAGCTCCTCACTTGTCACTCATCTGCAGCGCAACCCTGTGGTTCATGCACACATTTTTGTTCACTTACTTTTTCTCTAAACCATTATAAGCAGTATTTCTTCATGTTTTCTACATATTTTTTTGGTTCCATATTAACCCAACATTAAAGTGTATTATCATCTCATTATTGTCTGCCTCTCTCTCCTCTTCCTGAAGACCCATTTTAGGATATGAAGTTACAGACTTCATTTCAAACCTATCCGTTTCCTCCTCTCTGATTTATGATTCTCCCTTCGATAAACTCTCTTCTTTGATCATTCATTGGCACTGGTTCTTCTATACAGCAGGGAAAAAAACAGCATAGTATAGAGACTTTGGGATCTGGCA
The DNA here is from genome assembly GCF_030028045.1 of Hippopotamus amphibius kiboko. Classification (NCBI taxonomy): domain Eukaryota; kingdom Metazoa; phylum Chordata; class Mammalia; order Artiodactyla; family Hippopotamidae; genus Hippopotamus; species Hippopotamus amphibius. Next base: position 159,238,240 of record NC_080191.1, read on the forward strand.
GCCCTGGGTTCTAATTTGATTCCATTACTTGCACAAGTAGCTTAACCTTACAAGCTTAAATTTCTTCATTTGTGAAATGGAGCCGATAACACAGATTAAATTATTTTTAAAATATGGATTTAAAAAACTATTTATAGGCTTACAGAAACTAGAAAGCCTAATGTGACACTCTAGAGAGCATCTTTTCACCATGCAGACTGACACCTAGAGTGCAAAATTGACTTCTAGGTGGGAGGCACTAGACACAAAGAATTATAGACTTTCTAGCATAACCCCCTCATTTTTTAGATGAGAAAAATGTAATGGAGAAAAGTTAAGTGATAAGTATGGGGCTGTCACACTTCAAGAGAACCCAGCCCTGTTAAAGTGGCAGCCACAGGTGAGTGGCTGTCCTGGGTTCTTTCCCCAGGTGCCTCTAAGGAGTCCCAGGACCCTCCTTTCTGTTCCAGGCACCATAGCCAACTTGACTTCAGCTAGTGACTCACCCTGCAGTTTGGATGTTGTGGCTGCCTCCATGCTCCTGGATCTTTAGCCCTGGCCAATGGCCTCTGTATGGAATTGTCACCCATCAAGGCTGCAAAAAAATGGCCCTCACTTCCCCTCTCTCTTCTACCAGCTCCTGCCCTTGCCAGGTTACAGGCTATATTCCCAAATCTGGTCCCTCAGGGTCCCAGATATATGGGGCCACCAGAGGGCCATGCAGTGTGATCCCCCTTGGAATAAGCTAAGGTGAAAGGTGTTGGTATCTGACCTGCAAAACTACAGCTCCTGTCCCTACTGTTTACCTTTGGAGCCAAACGTTGTCTAGGCCCAGGGATTTCATTTGTGGAAACCTAGAGGCCTAATATTCTAGTCCACGAGACTCCCCAGCTGTAGAGTCATGAAAAGAGCAAGGAAAGAACAAGGGAACTAGACTGACCTGGGTGTGAATCTGGATTCTACCAATTTCCACCTGGGTGGACACTGAGCAAGATTTAGATTTTTTTTCTTACTTCTCTGTACTTCAGTTTTCTAATCTGTAAAATTGGGAGTAACAGTGCTGACCTCTCAAAGCAGTTGTGAGGATATGAACACTGTAAGTAAAGTCCATAACGCAGTATAGAGCACATGGCACAAACTCAATAAATGGTAGCTCTGGTTAGGCCATTGTGAGCCTGGCCTTTATTGGAAACTTAGAGGTGGCAGTCAGAAATAAAAGGCCAGGCCCTGGCTGCAGCTCTCTGGAGGCTCCCTACTGCAGACTGCTGCGCTTCTGCCAACCCCCAGCTCCACCAAACTGCACCCAAGGTGGAGGCCCACAGCTCAGCCACACCATGGGAATAGCAGGTAATTTCTCTGATATGGCCTCAGGACTCCCATGAGGATCCCAATCACCTTTCTTACATCTGCCAAAGGTACCTGTGTCTCTCTCCCCATCCATAATGAACTGACAGGCCAGATATTTAACTAACATTTATTGAACATCTTTTCATGCCTGTTGGCCACCAGGATATTTTCATTGGAGAAATGTCTATTTAGGTCTTCTGTCCATTTTTTAATTGGGTTGTTTGGGTTTTTTGATATTGAGTTGTATAAGTTGTTTATATATGTTGGATATTAAACCCTTATCACTAATCATCAGAGAAATGCAAATCAAAACCACAATGAAATATCACCTCATACTGTCAGAATGGCTATCATCAAAAAGTCTACAAATAACAAATGTTGGTGAGGATATGGAGAAAAGGGAACCCTAGTAAACGGTTGGTGGGAATGTAAATTGGTACAGCCACTGTGGAAAACAGTATGGAGATTCCTCAAAAAATTAAGAACAGAACTACCATATGATCCAACAATTCCATTCCTGGATATATATCTGAAGAAAATGAAAACATTAATTTGAAATGATTCATGAACCCAATGTTTACTGCAGCATTATTTACAATAGCCAAAATATGGAAGCAACCTAAGTGTCCATCAACAGAGGAATGGATAAAGAAGATGGGAGATAGATAGATATAGATATAGAGATATGATTGAATGCTACTGTAATATTATATAATATACTATATAATAATACATATATGTAATGGAATACTACTCAGCCACAAAAAAGAATGAAATTCTGCCATTTGCAAAAACATGGATGGACCTAGAGGGTATTATATTTAGTGAAATAAGTCACACAGAGAAAGACAAATACTGTATGTTTTCATTTACATGTGAAATCTAAAAACAAACAAACAAACAAAAGAATGTAACAAAACAGAAACAGACTTACAGATATGGAGAACAAACTAGTGGTTACCAGTGGGGAGAGGGAAGCGGGGAGGGGCAAGATAGGGATGGGGATTAAGAGGCATAAACTATTATGTATAAAATAAGCTACAAGGATATATTGTACAGCACAGAGAATATAGCCAATATTTTATAATATTTTAAATGGAGTATAATCTATCAAAATATTGAATTACTATTTGTACACCTGAAACTAATGTAATAACTACATTTCAATTTTTAAATTCAATTTAACTTTATTATTCTTTTAATAAATTTACTTATTTATTTATTGGCTGTGTTGGGTCTTCGTTCTGGTGCGCAGGCTCCTCATTGCCATGGCTCCTCTTGTTGTGGAGCACGGGCTCTAGGTGTGCAGGCTTCAGTAGTTGTGGCACGTGAGCTCAATAGTTGTGGCTTGAGGGCTCTAGAGCACAGGCTCAGTAGTTGTGACGCACAGGCTTTGTTGCTCCACAGCATGTGGGATCGAACCCATGTCCTCTGCATTGGCAGGCAGATTCTTAACCACGGCGTCACCAGGGAAGCCCCTACATTTCAGTTTTAAAAGCATTTATTGACTACTTACTATTATATACCATACACTGGGGATCCAAAGGGAAAAAAAAAAGATGTTTCCTTCTCTCCATGAGATTACAGAGCAGGAGGAGAGACACACATGTAAAGAGATGTTTCTGGTTTAAGGGTCAGAACAGCCTTCAGGAGCACATACGCACGTGTGTGTGCGTGTGTGTGTGTGTGTGTGTGTGTGTGTGTGTGTGTGTGTATGTGTGTGTGTGTAAGAGACAGAAGGAGAGAGAGAGATTGAGGAAGGCTTCACAGAAGACTGGCTGCTTGAGCTGAGCTAAATCTTTAAGAATTTATTAGTGGGACAAGAGATCAATGGTAGAATGTGTATTTTAGGTCGAGGGAATGTGGAGAAGTAAAATCACATATTGAGTGTCGGGAAGCTATTTAGTATGTAGTGTTTCTCCCTGTGTAGTCTAAGATCCACCTGCATTAGAATCAGCTGTGGATCTAGTTTAAAATTTAAATTCCTGAGCACTACTGCCTGCAATCCTGGTTCCAGGCTAAGATTTTGATTTAGGGCCAGAGTGGCGAGGGTGAGGCACATCAGGTAATTCTGATACATATTAAAGATAAGAATAACTCTTTTATAACATAATATCCAAAGTGGGACTTCTCTGATGGTCCAGCAGTTAAGATTCCAAGCTCCCAAGGCAGGGGGCCCAGGTTTGATCCCTGGTCCGGGAACTAGATCCCGCATGCTGCAACTAAAGATCCTGCATGCTGCAACTAAAGATCCCACGTGCTACAACTAAGACCTGGCATAGCCAAATAAATAAATAAATATTTAAAAAAATAAAATAAAATCCAAAGCAAAATGATGCAGAGATAGGTGGGACTTAAGTCAGGGAGTCCTTTTCATCATGCTAAGGAGTGAGATTTCATCCTACAGGCCAGTGGTTCTCTAAGTGTGGTCCCAGAATAAGCAGCTGCAACATCACCTGAAATTCTCAGTTTTAGCAATCTTTTTTTTTTTTAAGAACTTTTATTGAGATACAGTTAACAGACAATAAACAGCATATATTTAGAGTGTACAATTTGGTATCGCAATCTCCCAATTCATTCCCCCCCAACCCTCCCTGCATTCCTCACTTGGTGTCCATATGTTTGTTCTCTACATCTGTGTCTATATTTCTGCCTTGAATTTCCTCATTCATAGTTGTTAGCATTTGCCTTATGTATTGAGGTGCTCCTATATTGGGTGCATATATATTAGTTGTCATCTCCTCTTCTTGGATGGATCCCTCGATCTTTTTGTAATGTCCTTTCTTGTCTCTTGTAATATTTTTTATTTTAAAGTCTATTTTATCTGATATGAGTATTGCTACTCCAGCTTTCTTTTGATTTTCATTTACATGGAATATCTTTTTCCATCCCCTCACTTTCTGTCTGTATGTGTGCCTAGGTCTGAAGTGGGAGTCTTGTAGACAGCATATATATGGTTCTTGTTGTCGTATCCATTCAGCCAGTTGGTGTCTTCTGGTTGGTGCATTTAGTCCATTTACATTCAAGGTAATTATTGATATGTATGTTCCTATTACCATTTTCTTAATTGTTTTGTTGTTGTTTTTGTAGGTCCTTTTCTTCTCTTAAGTTTCCTGCTTAGAGAAGTTCCTTTAGCATTTGTTGTAGGGCTGGTTTGGTGGTGCTGAATTCTCTTAGCTGTTGCTTGTCTGTAAAGCTTTTGATTTCCCCATGGAATCTGAATGAGATCCTTGCTGGGTAGAGTATTCTTGGTTGTAGGTTCTTCCCTTTCACACTTTAAATATATCATGCCACTCCCTTCTGGCTTACAGAGTTTCTGCTGAGAAGTCAGCTGTTAACCTTATGGGAGTTCCCTTGTATGCTATTTGTCATTTTTCCCTTGTTGCTTTTAATAACTTTTCTCTGTCTTTAATTTTTGTCAATTTGACTACTATATGTCTTGGCGTCTTTCTCCTTGGGTTTATCCTGCCTGGGACTCCCTGCGCTTCCTGAACTTGGGTAGCTATTTCCTTTCCCATGTTAGGGAAGTTTTCAACAATAATCTCTTCCAATATTTTCTCGGGTCCTTTCTCTCTCTTTTCTCCTTCTGGGACCCCTATAATGCGAATGTTGGTGCATTTAACATTGTCCCAGAGGTCTCTTAGGCTGTCTTCAGTTCTTTTCATTCTTTTTTCTATATTCTTTTCCACATCAGTGATGATCAGCATTCTGCCTTCCAGGTCACTTATTCACCCTTCTGCCTCAGTTTTTTTTTTAAGCTCTTTATTGGAATATAATTGCTTTACACTCTTGTACCAGCTTATGAGGTACACCAAAGTGAATCAGCTGTATTTATACACATATTCCACATATCTCTGCCTCAGTTAACCTGCTATTGGTTCCTTCTAGTGTGTTTTTCATTTCAGTTATTGTGTTGCATATCTCTGTTTGTTTGCTCTTTACTTCTAGGTCTTTGGTAAACTTTTTGATCTTTGCATCCAGTCTTTTTTCAAAGTCCTGGATCATCTTCACCATCATTATTCTGAATTCTTTTTCTGGAAGGGTGCCTATCTCCTCTTCATTTAGTTGTTTTTCTGGGGTTTTATCCTGTCCCTTCATCTGGTACAAAGTCCTCTGCTTTTTCATTTTCTCTATCTTTCTGTGGCTGTGGTTTTCAGTTCCACAAGACGAAATACTGCTGATACTGCTTGATACTGCTGTCTGCCCTCTTGTGGAAGAAGCTATCTAGGAGGCTCCTGCATGCCTCCTGATGGGAGGGACTGATGGTGGGTAGGGCTGGGTGGGCAGAGTTCAGTAAGACTTTAATTTGCTTGTCTGCCAATGGGTGGGGCTGTGTTCCCACCTTGTTGGTTGTTTGGCCTGAGGCTACCCAGCACTGGAGCTTACAGGCTCTTTGGTGGGGCTACTGGCAGACTCTGGGAGGGCTCACACCAATGAGCACTTCCCAGAACCCCTGCCGCCAGTGCCCCTGTCTCCTTGGTGAGCCACAGCTTCCCCCAACCTCTGCAGGCAACCCTCCAACACCAGCAGGTAGATCTGGTTCAGTCTCGTATGGGATCACTGCTCCTTCCCCCTGGGTCCTGGTGAGCACACTTTTTTGTGTGCCCTCCAAGAGTGGAGTCTCTGTTTCCCCCAGTCCTGTGGAGGTCCTGCAATCAAATCCCACTGGCTTTCAAAGTCTGATTCTCTGGGGATTCCTCCTCCTGTTGCTGGACTCCCAGGTTAGGAAGCCTGACATGGGGCTCAGAACCCTTACTTTAAGTGGGTGGACTTCTGCAGTATAACTGTTCTCCAGTTGTGAGTCACCCACCCAGCATTTATGGGATTTGATTTTAACGCGATTGCGCCCCTCCTACCATCTCATTGCAGCTTCTCCCTTGTCTCTGGATGTGGGGTGTCTTTTTTGGTGAGTTCCAGTGCTTTTCTGTCGATGATGGTTCAGCAGTTAGCTGTAATTCCGGTGCTCTTGCAAGAGGGAGTGAGCGCACGTCCTCCTACTCTGCCATCTTGATCCTATCACCCTCAGATTCAGCAATCTTAACATAACTGCCACAGACAATGGGAGCCATTGAAAGATATCGAGTTTAAGAAGAACATGGTCAGCACTGCATTTCAAATTACACGGCCTATACAGTGGAGGATAATTTAGAAAAAGCCAGACTAGGAGTGAGACCACTAAGGAGGTGACCAGATTTGAACCTGGGGGCTTTAATGGTACTATATAGTCTCCAGAGAGATTCTTCACCTTGGCTTTCTACCCTCTTGGGAAGGCTGGCTTGTGCTGTATGAGGCCATCCTCCAAAACAAGAGGCAGCTAGAGGATGACAAAAATGCTTTTCCAGATGAGGATGCCCATTGTTAAGCTGCAACTAAAGTTTAGGAAACCCCAGAGGAATGCAAAGATTTCTAGAAACACCCACACCTTAAGCTGATGGTATCCTCCTTCAGATCCAGGACTGCCCACCCCCCAAACATGAAGGGCTCAGAAACCCAGCCATGTCCCCAGCACCGACTCAAACCAGTGCTGCCTCTCCTTAGCTCCTGAAGGCCCCAGTACTCCATGCCCAGCCACTGGCCCCTCTGAAACCCCCTAATTCTGACTACTCAGTTATCCTATGTAGCCCTTAGCCAGAATCTGCGTGCCCCAGGCCAGGACAATACCCATCTAGTATCTGCATAGGGCTTAAAAATCAGGTTGAAGGTGACACTTGCCCTCATCTTGGATGAAAGCAGGCTCTCAAGCCTACTCACACAGACGCTGCTGGCTGGCCGAGGTGCTGAAGCCTCTGAGCCTAGGACACTTTCTTGCCTGGGCTCCTAAATCCAGTGTCTGTGCCTCTGGCCTTGGTATCCAAAGCCTTAGGGAATCTAGTGCCCAACCTGCCTATTGCTGATTCCCCACAGTACAGCCATGGAGACACAAGACACCAATACTAAGAAGCCTGAAAAGGATGTGCAAGTGTCTGCTCACTGTATATGCTGGGAGTTCCATGAAGACAGGCCAGAAATTGCCCAGCCAGTTAGGACAAGGAATGAGAGGAAAGGATGCAGTGACCATCCTATAATTATTTGGGATTTAAAAAAAAAAAGGTGTTGGGAATTCCCTGGTGGTCCAGTGGTTAGGACTCAGTGCTTTCACTGCCATAACCTGGGCAGTGGGACTAAAAAAATAAAAGTTAAATCTCTAGGAATCCAAGTTGCCAATGATCAGGCTGGGATATTTTACCCCCAAGTGGATCTTTGGCAATGTCTGCAGACATTATTAAGGTTACGACTGGGGTGGGGAATAGAACTGGCATCTAGTGGGACAGAGATGCTGCTAAATATCTTACAATGCACAGGACAGTCCTCCAGACAAAGGATTATCCAGCCCCAAATGTCAACAGTACTGAGGTTGAGAAACTCTGCTCTAGGCAATCCCAGGTTCACAGGAGTCCTAACTGGCCCCAGACTTGTCTAAGGAGGCAACTAAAGCCCACATTCAGAGCCTCTGTTTTTTAGGTGCCATGACTGAGTGCCCAAGAATCCTAAAGATACAGGAACCCAACGCGGAGGCTCCCAAGATGCCCAGAGAAAGCTGAGAGTGGAGGAAGCCTCTGACCCTTCCACAGTGACCCCTGAATTGGCTAAGAGTTTCTGAACCATCTCCTAGTTCTGAGTCACCAGGAAAGCTCACAGCTTGGCTTACGAGAGACACGCATCTGGAGCTAAAATGGAAGCCTTAGAGACTCCCCAGGATATTTCAGAGAATGCTGGGGACAACTATTCCTAATGGCCTCAGAAAATGACAATCCAGCTACTGAAGCTCTGTCTAAATATAGCTAACTTCCCCAATCTGAGAGCCTACTGGAGAAGAGAAGGAGGAGGCAGGCATACCCAGGAGGGATGTCCAAACCACATTTGTTTAAAGGAACTCTGTTCTGGCATGAACTCTGAGAGGCAGCCTAAAGTGAGTATGCCTCCTAAACTAGCATTCCAGGTGCTTAAAACTTTGAGATGGAAGACTGGCCAATGTGAAAAGCACCCTGTAAATGTAAAGAATTCTGAAGGTAGAAAGAGACCCAATGTCCGTGCTGAAAAACTGTGTGATTCTTATATGGCTTACTAATAAGGCATAAACATTAGAAAACCTGCCACCCTGGTTATTTGAAGTACTATCATTTTTATTGCTTTATGTGAAAATGGTCCCTCATTCACCATTTTAGGTATTTATATAATAGATGTCAATAGATTGTGAGTGTTTGATTCCTGTGGTTAATGACAAAATTTTTATTTTCCTCAAATTTATTATGTTCTAAAATATGATCAGAAAATACAAGGTCCAGTTGCCCTCTCTCTATTTACTTGGCTCCATTTCTCTTTTCCAAATACTCCTATCCAATACCTACATTGTAGGATTGCTGGGGGATTACAGAAAATGAGGTGTACAATGCCTGGCATACAGTAAAGTACTCACTCTGTTAGTTATCACCCGCAGCAGCAGCAGCAGGAGCAAGAGCACCTGAGATTTCCAGATCCTAGAGTTGAAACTCTGACTCCCCAGGTTGGAAGCAACCTTGCACCTTACTGCTTTATTTCTCCTTTCTCTATCATCTCCACCTCCTGACAGCTATATCTACTTCTGAGTCCAGTCGGGACTTAGGTCCCATTTTTCAGCCAACTTTGATAAAAAAAACAAGATATATGTCAACTACCTTCAGCCACTTTCAGCAGGGCCTGAAGTTAGCCCTCCTTTCCTAGATCCAAGGTCTGGGAGCCTCGCCTACCTGTGGAACTCAGGTTTCCCTTGAAAGCCCTTCACTCTTGGCCAGTCCAGGAGTCCGGTGCTCCACAGACATGTCCATGTGGATACAGACACAGTAGTACTATGGTCCTACACGGCATGACGGCCCAGTCCTTTGGCCAAGTTTCCAAAGAAGGGAAGAAATGACTTATAGAGCTGGTGGGGCTGAAGGACTGCAGACATTTCAAACTTTAAACACGAGATACTGCAGCCTTCTGTGCTGTACTTTCCCACTTTGGGCCCCTAAGTCATTCCTGCCTTCCTTAGCAGTTTCTATCTGGTGTCGTCATGATCTTCCATTCTGAACGAAGTTTCTTTTGTATTCTAGATCTGACTCTTCACCGTTTCTGCAAGAAAAAACTTTCCAAGTCTTTCTGGAAATGTAACTGAGATACTTAACATAACAACGCCCCAATTCACTCATTTGGTCCGATTGTGTTTTTTACAGAGATGTGATATAAGACATAACATTGATACAGGCCATTAATATTAATGCTAACTGAGATTACTAGTTTATGATAACGTATAACACTATTGACAACACAAAGATGTTAAAAACAGATCTGCTATCTGTTTTGTGACATCTATTATCACGTAATCAATGCATAGAGTAAAAAGTTGTATGGAGGGACTTCCCTGGTGGCGCAGTGGTTAAGAATCCGCCTGTCAATGCAGGAGACACTGCTTAAATCCCTGGTCCAGGAAGGTCCCACATGACTCGGAGCAACTAAGCCCAAGCCACAACCACTGAGCCTGCACTCTAGAGCCCATGAACCACAACTATTGGGCCCACGTGCCACAACTACTGAAGCCCACGCACCTAGAGCCAGTGCTCTGCAATGAGAAGCCTGTGCACCACAGCAGAGTAGTCCCCACTCTCCGCAACTAGAGAAAGCTCTCACAGCAATGAAGACCCAACGCAGCCAATAAATAAACAAATAAATTTATTTTAAAAGTTGTATGGAGAACATTAGCCTGGGGGAGAATGAATCAGCAAGGCAGAAAGACTGGAAAGAGGAAATCTAGCTAGGTGATGTTGGAAAGTATAAACAATAGATAATGAAGCTATGAATCAATGTTTATAATTTGGTGTTTGCAATTATTCTGAATGAATACATAACCAAATCACTAAATATTGTCACCTTTCCAAATCTGCAGATTCCCTGGCCTTAGAAAAATAATAATTCTTATTTCCTCAGCCCACACTCTCTCATTGAAGTCAGTTATTTCTTTATTGATCTCAGCACACAGCTGCCAAACACGATCCCTTAATCCTGGCCTAACTTTCTCCCTGCCTGGAGCCTGGAAGGCATACCTGGACAGGGGCAAAGCAGGACACTCTGCTGTGAGCTCTCTGGCCACAGTCTCTCATCAGGGTGTGGTCATCTGTCATGAGCAGTATTCAAAACCAGGAACCAAGGTGTGGTCCGAGCTCCTTTAAGCCCCAGGGTTTGGGGGTTCCTGATAAGTCCCCAGAGAAGAGTCCGGAAGAGGAGGCTGGAAGGGGGGGTGGCCCGCTAGATGGGGATTCCCCTTTAGCTTCATTATCAGCCTTCTGCTTCAAGGTAAGATGGGGCAAGAACAGTGAAGACCAGAGTGTGGTTCTGAAGGATATCTAGGAACTTCCTTCTGGCACTTAGGGGACATTAGAATTAACGTGTTAAATAGTTCTTGCATAAAGTCAGTGTCTCAATTTCCTTTTGGTGACAGATAGAAAGACATTCCACTGCTCAAGCCCTCCTCTCTCTCTGACTGCATAGGGATCTACCAAACCGTCCCATTTCACCACCTCTCCAATTCTACCTTTTCAGTGTCGTCCAGTGCCTCTTCCACCACATCCTCATCCTACCTTCCCTGTCTCTTTTTCCTTTGATATGGTGTCTATGAAAAGAGTAGCCCTGAAGGAGTAAGTAAAATACCAAGAGAGGGTGGGAATCAAGCTGCGATAGGAGAAAGTGGATACTCTGCCTCCATGAGGGAATATTTGTTCCCAGTCTGGGTACATACCTTAAATATTATGGAAAGAGAGATAAAGAGAAGCAGCCGAGAAAAAGATCACACAAAAATGGAAATGGGGCCAAGATTCTGCTCAGGTACTACCTAGATGGTTCCCTGGCCATGGCCAAGAGAAAACACCCACACTGGGCTCACTATGTGACTGGCAGATGGTTTATGCTCAGTGATATCGCCTGATGATCCCAGTGCTGGAAATAAATCCTAAGATATCTGAGGTCACTAAATCTGAGCAGGGCAAAACAAGCATAAAGTATCAAGGTAAGCACGCATTCAGGACACTCACTACATGTCTCCCATATCTACCTAGTAAGTGCGATTGTTTATCTCTCTTATCTTCTTGATAAATCAGCTCTTGGCTTAGGTAAACAGAAGTCTCTGAAATGAAGGTGAGAAATCATTAGAGGAGATTTCTAAGTGACCTTGATTACAAGCTCTAGGGTAGTGCTGAGTGGTGCTACTAAGGGGACCCAAGAGTCTTATGATGGGTACACCGTAGGCCTTACTGAAGTGGCTGTCAATACATCACGGATGAGTTCGCATACAGATCTGGGCAGGTTTTGCATGAAGATGAACAATGAAAATGAGAATAGATACTGACTCAACTCCCACATTAATTTCCACCATTTGCCTACCAGACCAGCCCATCCTCTCCAGCCCTGGCAGGAAGGGCTATGGCCTTGGGAAGTCTTGGCCCAGGAAGGAGCGCTCACCTGCTCCTCCCAGTGTGTCCCCTGTTTTCTCTCTCTGCAGAGAGGCTCCAGCCCTAGGAATACAGGCCCTCTCTCACAGGGTCTCTGCTCTCTACAGGAAGAGGAGACACTTTCACCATCCATTGCTCAGGATTCGACCAGCATGGGGTGGATCCTGCTGCCTTCCAAGCAGTGTTTGACAGAAAAGCCTTCCGTCCAGTCACCAACTTCAGCATCCCCACTCATGTCAACATCTCCTTCATCCTGTCTGCCATCCTGGAAGTGGTAAGACCTGGTCCCCACTTTCCATAGCTTCTAATGGGGAATAAGGATCCTCTGCCCTGTTGAACCAACATTGTATTGGTCCAGAGGTGAACAATTGGTAGTCTGAATGGATCTGTACCAATTAGAGGGTTTTCCTATGGGATGGGGTGACACAGAGAAGAATGCTGTAGTGACATTTTTTCAGGAAGGATTTATCCTTGAGTCCTGACCTTTCTGGAAGGCTCCAGAAAGAAGTGGTCTATATAGCAATTAAAACCTGAATTGTTCCTAGATACAAGGGGCGACAATAAGGACAAGACAGTTCAGCATCTAGAACTATGCCTGGTCCAATAAATTAGTAAATATTTATAGGTATATATGGTGGGAGTGGGCCAAATCTTTTTGCACTAATAATCCTGGATGGGTTTTTCTTTACCAGGCTGCACGGCTCCAGCTTCTGACATCATTCCTGTGGATTACTATGGTAAGGCAGATCAACTCTTCCCCTTCCCACTCCCAATTATAAGTTTAAATTTGAGGAGTCACATAAAGGTTTTCCAGATCTCTACCCAATGTATAAATCTTTCTGGGACCAAATAACTCCATCTAGAACCGGACTGGTCCTGGGGACACAAATCTCCCGGGCAGCTTAGTAAGGTAGAAGTGGTGGCCTAAGAAAATGGCCAAGTGGTTGCAGATCAGTGTAGTGGTGTGTCCCTAGATCCAAAGTGTTTTAAGCTATATTTAAGGTCTGCCTTTAAAAAAGGCCATTAAGGGGTACTTTGCCAATGACACTTGGCTAATAAAGCAGTGGAGATAGGCTGCAGTCATCAGGGACCCCGGTAGAAGTAAGAGGGTCAGAGTTTAAAGAAGAAAGGGAGGGACTTCCCAGGTGGCGCAGTGGTTAAGAATCTGCCTGCCAATGGAGGGGACACGGGTTTGAGCCCTGCTCTGGGAAGATTCCACATGCCGTGGAGCAACTAAGCCCATGTGCCACAACTATTGAGCCTGTGCTCTAGAGCCTGTGAGCCACAACTATTGAGCCCATGTGCCGCAACTATTGAAGCCCACGTGCCTAGAGCCTGTGCTCTGCAACAAGAGAAGCTACGGCAATGAGAAGCCCACACACCACAATGAAGAGTAGCCCCCGCTCTCAGCAGCTAGAGAAAGCCTGTGTGCAGCAACAAAGACCCAATGCAGCCAATAAATAAATAAATTTATTAAAAAAAAAAGAAGAAGAAGAAAGGGAAGGACAGGAGGGCCTGACTGGACAAGCTCCACCATCCCTCATCTCTGCTTCCACCACCCTGGCTGCAGATGTGGGACAATCTTTTTGTCAGCTGGAACCCAGAAGACTGTGTTAGCAACAATAAACTCACTGTATCAGCTGAGAACCTGTGGCTCCCAGATATCATCTTCATGGAATCGTGCCTATCTGCGTAGGGGAAAGCCAGCGTGAAGCCCATCTGCAAAGAACAGCCAAGGGTCAGTGCAGGGCTCGAGGGCACTAACAGATTCAGACTGGGCCACAGTCTCAGTTAGGTGACTCCCACAAAACACTATGAGCAGAAGAGACAAGAGAGAGTGACCTTAGAGAAAGAGCCCAAAAGGTGAGCACAGTAGGGGAAGACCTGGGAAGGAAGGGAATCAAAAGCTGATGAAGGCACCCACAGCACCCGCCTCTCCCTGCCTCTCACAAGCAGTGTGGATGTGGGTCAGGTACCTCCAGGTCTCACTGCGTATGTCAGCAGCCAAGGTCTAATACAGTATGACAGGCCAATGAAGGTGACCAGCATCTGTAAGCTGGACATCTTCTACTTGCCTTTTGACCAACAGAACTGCACACTCACCTCCAGTTCCCTCCTCTACGCAGGTGAGCAAGACACATTTTGGTAACCATTTAAGGTTCAGGGGAAGATATTTAAGTGATGTAGGTGTTATTTAGGAAGGTTTTAGATCAGTGTTTCTCGACTCTGGCTGCCCACTGAAAAATACCAGTAACTATGCATCACCCCAGAAATTCCAATTTACTTGTTCTAGGTGGGGCTCAGTTACTGTGATTTTTTATATCTCCCCAGGTGATGCTAATGCACAGACAGGGCTAAGAACTACCGCTTTAATTCCTCAATAAAGTTAAAAAAAAACCCACAAACCACTACTTTAGATCTTAGATGACCCTTGCACCAAATGAGGCCCACCTGACCCTGAGCTGCTGCATGTCTATAATTTTCAGCTCAAACCTTTTAACATTAATAACTAACACACGTAAACCAGTGATTAATGTAACTGAATGCCAGCAGGTGTTTGTGGCAGAACTGGATAAATTAATCTTTACAATAGGCATGCGTGTAATTATAAAAATATTGAGCTGTTCAAGACTGAGTCCACTAAAACAACATGATAGAAATGGGGAATTGAGAAGAAAAATAGGAACGACTTCAAAAGTTCTCGACTCGTGTCTGAGTCATATCTAATCTTCCCATAACTTTGACTTCAACAACAACAACAAAACTTCCAGTGCTATAGCCCACACATATGTGAATTGCTGGTCCTGTGACCCATCTGAGACAACATGGATGCCCTGCCTTTAAAGGACACAGGAGAATTTGTTGAAGAAGCTAAGTGGGGGAGGAATCGAATCTTGTGTGCAGGAGACTTAAGGGCACTTCTGGACTGACTGCCCCGGCCTCCCTTGCAGTGGACAGCATGCTTCCGGGCATGCACAGGGAATTGTGGGTGATAACAGACACGTCTCGTAATGTCATTCGGGGGGAGTGGGAGCTCCTGAACATCAACAAGCCCACCCCAAAGATGTTGGTGGACAGCAACCTATATGCCCAGATCATGTTCTATGTAAGTCCAGGGGCCCCTGTTTGACTTCTGAGCTCAGTTGCTCTGTGATTTTCCTCTTGATCTAAGGCCCGCTGGGATGTAAAAATAGTTCCAGGGGGTTAAGCACGTGCTCCTTACTCCACCCTCTACCCTAACTGCCCTCAAGAAGGATCCCCAAGACCTCTGCCCTGCAGAGAGGAAGAGCAGCTGGGCTGTTGTAAGAATGGATGGTCCTGTCTGAAGGTCCAAAGCACCCCACTTGCCTCTAAAAGTCTGCAATTGTTGTGCTCCCAGCAGGTGGGACACAAGGGAAAATTAGAGAACAAAACTGGGGGCACTTCCGAAGATGGCACAATTAAATGCATCTGTTAGCCACAGAGGTCATCCCACGGCCAGCCTAACTGGACATCAGCAAGGACTGGATAACCAAATATAGAATTGAGCCTTCTGGCATCGGTTATTTGCCACATTCTCCACACTCCTCCCCACCAGGTGGCCATCAGGCGCAGGCCCAGCCTCTACGTCATAAACCTCCCGATGCCCAGTAGCTTTCTGGCTGCCATCGACGCCCTTAGCTTCTACCTGCCGGCAGCAAGTAAGAACCGTGCCCCATTCAAGTCAACTCTGCTGCTGGGCTACAACGTCTTCCTGTTCACGACGAGCGATCTACTCCCTGTCAGGGGCACCGCCCTCATCAGCACTGCCCCTCCCAATTTCCAGGGAAGCAAAGGCAGTGAGGGACATGGTGGGAGGAGGGTAGCAGGAGAACTGCTGCCTCTCCACTTAAGGAGGGAATGGGTTCTGAGAAAAGATTGGATTTGGGGGAAAAAATTGTAGAGCGGAATCTGCCCAGATTTATTTATAGTTTGCTTTGCCTCCAGGTGTCTACTTTGCCCTGTGTCTGTCACTGATGGTGGTCAGCCTGATGGAGACCATCTTCATCACCTACCTGCTGCACCTGGCCACCACCCAGCCCCCACCCATGCCTCGCTGGCTCCATTCCCTGCTTCTACACTGCGCCAGCCCCGGGAAATGCTGCCCTGCTGAGCCCCAGAAGGGAAACACGGGCCTGGGCCTCAGCCCCGCACACCTGCCTGGTGAGGGAAATCCTCACTGCCCACACTTCCTCTTCCATCACCGCCCCTTCTCTGCCTCACCTCCTTCCCTGTCCTCACAACCTGCCAGCTGACCTTGGTAGCCCATGGCTGAGTCTCTGTCTCTCCGCAGGTGTGAAGGAGCCTGTGGAGTTGGGGGGAAGGTGTCAGGTCCCAGAGAGGCAGAGCCAAATGGCTGCCCTGGGTCAGCGAGGGCCCAGCAGGAAGACGAGGCTCAGAAGCAGCACCTGGTCAGCCTGTGGGTGCGGTTCAGCCACATGATGGACACCTTGCTCTTCCGCCTCTACCTGCTCTTCATGGCCACCTCCATCACCACGGTCATCGTCCTCTGGAACACCTAGGCATGACACCCACACCCGCCTCTCCCTGCAAACCACAACTTGAAGTTCCTTGTGGTCTTAGGGCCAGCCAGACGCAGGCCCTTCCCTAATCTTAGCCACTAACCCCCAGCAACTACCGTGTCCCCTCTACATTCCCCAAACCCCAACACAGCCCTACCGAGCAGGTTCGGAACAGCCCTAGACAATCTCCTGACTTCTCACACGCACAGTCCTCAGTCCTGCACACTTCCCATGCTCCTTACCTACACCTAACTTCTGATTCCCTTACCACCGGCGATCGGGGTCAGTGGACTCTCCTGGACGGACTGTCCCGGTAAACAACTTTCCAGAAAGCACTGGCTCCTCAGTACGTTTATTACAGCTCCACAAACACCAAGGTAAAGAGTCCTCTTGCAGAAGCTCTGATACGTCACCCTAAACAGATGTAATCTGATTTGGTTTGAAGTCTCAGACACTTTCAGAGATTCAAAAGAATGAGGGCGTCTCATTTGCAAGAAATTACTATAAAATATTTACAATTGCAAAAAGTCCCTTTCATCAACCATTTCCATTTCATGTTTTTGTGTGTCATTTTTTATTCTGACAGGTTCTTCTGATTTCACAAAGGGCCTCTTGAATATACATGCCTGGAGGAAGTCCAGGAAGTCTAGTTAAGGGCCTCAATTAAAGGGTTCAGGTTAAATAGTTGTACAGCCACACAATGGAATGCTTTGTAGCCATTTAAAGTGAGAATGTACATCTCTGTTAAAACTATGGAAACAGCTCCATGATATATAAAGTGGAGAAAAGTTATAAAACAGTATGTGTACCTAATTTCTCTTTTAAAAAATAGAGTGGGACTTCCCTGGTGGTCCAGTGGCTAGGACTTTGTGCTCCCAATGCAGGGGGTCCAGGTTTGATCCCTGGTCAGGGAACTAGAGCCCACATGCTGCAACAAAGAGTTCACATGCCACAACTAAAGATCCTGCATGCCGCAACGAAGATTCTGCATGTTGCAACTAAGACCCGATACAGCCAAATAAATAAATATTAAAAAAAAAATGTGCTAGATAGAAATGCAGACGAAAAGGTATGGATGGCTAGACACCAAAAAAACCAAGAGCGAACTTTGTCCTGGATAATGGAATTATTAGTGATTGCTATCTTCTTGTATATCCTTGTCTGTGTTTTCAATGAGCCCGTATTATTTTTACAAAAAAACAAAAAACAAAGAAACAACAACTCTATTTCTTAAAAAAGAATTCTGTATTAATAGTACTTCACACTGCCACCAGCAGTCATCCTGGGGAGGACTCTAACAGCTAGCTGGGAGCAAGGACCTGAGGAGAGACAGAAATTGAAAGGGGAAGTGAAAGAATACCAAGAATGAATATCTGTATTATGTTTTAATTATATTCAACTAGATGAATAGATTTCAGGGATTTATTTCTATTTCTGCCTCCACTTAGAGAGTGTGCTTTCCTAAAGGTCAGGTACAATGTCTCATCCATTTTTACAGCTCAGTATATGGTACCATGATGCCTGACATATCATAGGTGCTTAATAGACTTGTTGAACTATTAAATGCATGAATGAATGTCAGCCAAGCAAGAATCAGTGTTTATTATAATGCTCTAGATGGAATCCCTTTATCCCATCTTGGCATATTTTATCTTATTTTTCCATAACGTATGTAGAAAATTAGCAGCGCTTTTTTACATGTCAACTACCTTTCACTTTTAGAGACCTTCCTTACACACTGGCAGAGGCACTGTTGCTTGCAGATTCTCTTATGTTTCCTTCTTTCCATTACTTGGAACATGTTTCTCACCCAGAAACTTGTTGTTGACTTTTGCCAATAACTTAAAATGAAGAGTGTTTACAACATCATTGAGGAATTTCAAATTCCTTAAGATCACCTTTGCATCCTTTTTCCTTTCCCATCCTCATATTTGTATTTCTCTAGACGTCATCCTGTAATTTTTTTTCCACCTCATACATATGTGACTTTAGGTTTTCTGTGGCCAGACCATTACAATTGACAACATCCTTTTCAAAACAACATACTAATCATATGTTAAGGTTGAGGTGAGCCCTGAAGTTTAAAACATGACCTGACAATGAAGCAAAATATTTTAAGCTAATTCTAGCCTAGATGTGTCAGCAGGAATGCTAGGGGTATTTCACCATTTCAGAGGTGGTACCTTGATTTCCAATGTCCTGCTCCCATTCAAAAAAACTATATGGGGATATATGTATAAATACAGCTGATTCACTTTGGTGTACCTTAAAAACTGGTACAGGAGTGTTAAGCAATTATATTCCAATAAAGAACTAAAAAAAAAAAGTATACATTGAAATTTATGAACTATTTAAATGGCCCTGGATATAGTACTCTCTTTAAAAGCTCAATTATGTTTCTAACTTCTTAGGTTGCCATTTCTAAGCTCCCACTCTCTCCATTTATTTATTTATTTACTTATTTATTTATTATTTTTAATTTCTAAAAAAAATTTTTTTTGGCTGTACCGCGCAGCATGTGGGATCTTACTTTCCCTACCAGGGATCGAACCTGCACCCCCTACAGTGGAAGCGTGGAGTCTTAACCACTGGACCATCAGGGAAATCCCTCTCACCTTTTCTTAGCAGTATCCAGGAGTATCCTCACAACCTTCTCCCATCTCAGTGTTTCTTTTCTCATTCTTTAAACAATTCTGAGAAAAATTCCTCCCTACTTATTCTTTTGGCACCCCATATATCTGCCTATTCTTATTGTATGTTTTTGTCTCAACATGGACTTTGAGTCCTTCCACCTTCTGGAAATCCAGAATATCTACAGACAGTACCATATTTCATACTTACCCCCTCTCTTCTTTCATCCCTCTGCTTCGCTCTCTGAAAACCAAGCTCATCTGTTTGCTCTTTCAACATCATTTTCTCTCACCTTCCTCTGTTAACTACTCTTGTATTTTCTCTTATATCTATACTTTCCTTATATCAACATCTATCTTTCACTATCATTTCTCCTTTATCTTTTTTTTTGGCTGCATTGGGTCTTTGTTGCTGCACACGGGCTTTCTTTAGTTGCAGTGAGTGGGGATTACTCATTGTTGCGGTGCACCGGCTTCTCACTGCGGTGGCTTCTCTTGTTGCAGAGCACGGGCTCTAGGCACGTGGGCTTCAGCAGTTGCAGCACACGGGCTCAAGTAGTTGTGGCTCATGGGTTCTAGAGCGCAGGCTCAGCAGCTGTCTGCATGGGCTTAGTTGCTCCATGGCATATGGGATCTTCCCAGACCAGGGATCAAACCCATGTCCCCTGCATTGGTGGATTCTTAAATTTATATCATCCTTAATAATTCAGAGGTGATACCCCCAATATTCATTATTCCACATATATAGCATATATGGTGGTAAGAATCTATACTAATAAGTAGCGCTTTATAATTACATCACAAGGATTTTCTATAACATGTGGCTACCCATCTCAAGGAACCACCAAAGAGGTCTGGAATTTCTTACTAAGCAAGCACAAGGATTTATAAAGACACACTTTAGCAGACAGAAGATAAAATGCAACTAGGAAATAAATCAGTCTTCAAGATTCTTCCTTTCAAGGTAAATTCAGTAATTCTGCCAAGTAACCCAAAGCCAACATTTCCAATGCCCAGGTCTCTCTCACTCTCTTACTACCTGCTCCACACTGTTCTTACATGATCTTCATTAGATGCCAAAGGAGCAGCAATTCTGTCTGCTTGCCTAGTTCCTTCTTCTGACTAAACTTAAGACCACAACTCTTCCTATTTTCTCATACTTTCTGAGGAAAGACCTGCTTAGATTCCTAGTCTCAGGGATCTTGAATTCATAAACTGCTTTCTTTTCACTCTTCTCTACCTTACACTTGGATTCCATCTTTCATGTATTATTTAAGCCAGTCTGAGACATTTAGTCATCCAGAGTAGTTTCTTATTTCAGTATTCAATAATTCTTAAGCAATATCTTGAATCATTAACTCAGCCTTTTAACATATTAAGTGCAACACACAGCTGGTATGCCAAAACCTTACACAATAAAGAAGGTTTTTCTTCCTTCACTTAAGTTTTTAAATTAAACTTTTTATTGCAATATAATATATATACAGAAAAGTGTACAGGGACTTCCTAGGTGGCTCAGTGGTTAAGAATCCACCTGCCAATGCAGGGGACAGGGGTTCAATCCCTACTCCAGGAAGATCCCACATGCCTCAGAGCAACTAAGCCCACGCACCACAACCACTGAGCCTGCGCTCTAGAGCCCATGAGCCACAACTATTGAGCCCATGTGCTACAAATACTGAAGTCCGCAGGCCTAGAGCCCGTGTTCCGCAACAAGAGAAGCCACCACAGTGAGGAGCCCATGCACCACAATTCAGAGTAGCACCCCCGCTCATGGCAACTAGAGAAAACCTGTGTGCAGCAACAAAGACCCAATGCAGCCAATAAATACTAAATAAATAAATAAATAAATTTATTTTAAAAAGTATACAAATCTGTGTATCACTTAATGAGTTTTTTTTTTTGAAATTGATCACACCTGTATAACCAATACCCAGGAGAAGAAATAGAACAACTTTAGGAAAAACACTCTTTGGGGTCCCTCCCAATCATTATTCCCATTCATTCTCTCCAAAGATAAACACTAACCTGACTTCTAGACTAGTTTAGTCTGTTTTAGAATTTCAGATAAATGGAATTACAGTATGTATTCTTTTATGTCTGGCTTCTTTTCCTCAATATTATGTTTGTAAGATTTAGCTATGTTGTGTGAATAGCAATAGTTGTTCATATTCATTGTTGTATAGGTTTTCATTTAATTATTTTTAGGTTAGTAATTATAGTCTTATTTACGGAGTTCAACAGACTCAAACTTACATTAGATTAAAATCACTGCTCGATTATTGATATTAAAAGAACACCAGGGGACTCTCCCTGGCAGTCTAGAGGGTTAAGATTCCAAGCTTCCAATGCAGGGGTGCGGGTTCAATCCCTGGTCAGGGAACTATGATCTCACATGCCACAGTGCATGGCCAAAAAAAAAAGTTAAAAAAAATAAAATAAAAATAAAAGAACATTGGCAAATTGTCTTCAATCAAGCATTAAACTAGATAACAATGGTAATTGCTTAACTCCCTTTATATATCCTCAGTTAAAGGGTATAATATCTTAAATCTTTTTTGTAACAAGGAAGGGGATGAATAAAAGTTGGGATGCTAGATGTGTGGTCCAAAGCCTTCACTCTTCAGGAGAGGGTTCACTCCAGAGTTGAAGGTTCCCTCCTGACTATATGGTATTGTGCTGGGAGGAGGACTGATTTACAGTGAAAGTATGTCTCCATCTTTTCTACCTGTTTCCATGTGGATATTTTCTCATTTGCCTGATATTTAGGAGTCACTCAGCTAATTTCTGGATTTCTCTCATAGGAAATTGCTGTGTGTGTGTCTGTGGGAGGAAGGACATTTAGGAGACTCCTATGTCACCATCTTGGTCTCCCCTAAATTTGCATGTTATTTTTTTAAAGCATTACTTAACTCACAAGAAAGCACAGGGGTTTTTGTTTGTTTGTTTCTATAGAGCTGACAAGCTGATTCTAAAATATATATAGAATTGCAAATGCCTAATAATTTTTAAGAGAAGAACAAAGGTGAAGAAATTATACTACTTGATTTTTACTTACTTTAGAGATACAGTAAGTGAGACAATGTAAGGATAGATATAGATCAATGGAACAGAACAGAGGATCCGGAAACAGATCCATGCAATTACAGTCAACTGATTTTTTAATTAATTTATTTATTTATTTATTTATTGGCAGCACTGTGTCTTCGTTGCTGCACAAGGGCTTTCTCCAGTTGCCACAAGCGGGGGATACTATTTTTGTGGTGCATGGGCTTCTTATTGCTGTGGCTTCTCTTGTTGCGGAGCACAGGCTCTAGGCACGTGGGCTTCAGTAGTTGTGGCACATGGGCTTAGCTGCTCCACAGCATGTGGGATCTTCCTGGACCAGGGTTCAAACCTGTGTCCCCTGCATTGGCAGGATTCTTAACCACTGTGCCACCAGGGAAGCCCCTAGTCAATTGAGTTTTGACAAGGAGTCAAAATAATTCAATGGAGAAAGAATAGTCTTATTAATGAATGGTGCTAGAACAACTAGATATTTATGTGAACTATAGATATCCTTACCTCACACCATATGCAAAAATTTGCTCAAAATTTATCATAGGCATAAATATAAAAATTAAAACTATAAAACTTCTGGAAGAAAATAGAGCAAAACATACTGCAACATTGTGATAATCAAAGATTTCGTACACTGAACAAGGGACTATAAAAATAATCAGGTGTATTAGAAGAAGCAAATATAATTTCTAAAAACAAAAAATATAATTATTGAAAAACTTAAAAACCTAATTGGATAAGTTAAAGCAAATTAGACACAGATTAAGAATTGGTGACTTAAAGACAAGGCTGAAATATTACACAGGAAGTGGCAGACAGAGAGACAGAAGAATGGAGAAGGAAAAATGAAATGAGGAAGCAAAATCCTAAATGAAACTAAAAGCCAAGAAAAAAGGAAAAAAGAAACAAAGTGTGAAATAAGATAGCAGAAATAAATCAAAATATTTTAGTAACAAAAATAAATGTAGGGCTTCCCTTGTGGCACTGTGGTTAAGAATTCACATGCCAATGCAGGGAACACGGGTTTGATCCCTGGTCTGGGAAGATTCCACATGCCACAGAGCAACTAAGCCTGTGTGCCACAACTACTGAGCCTGCACTCTAGAGCCCCACCACCACAACTACTGAGCCTGTGTGCCACAACTACTGAAGCCCTCATGCCTAGAGCCCGTGCTCTGCAACAAGAGAAGCCACCTCAATGAGAAGCCTGTGCACTGCAACGAAGAGTAGCTCCCGCTCACCGCAACTAGAGAAAGCCTGCGTGCAGCAACGAAGACCCAGCACAGCCAATAAATAAATTAATTAATTTTTTAAAAAACGACATTATACTTTTGAGATTTAACCATGTTGGATAAAGTAAAGTTAACTCAGCTCTTTGCTGCATAGTATTCCATTACATAATTATCTGCACTAATACTATAGCTGCTAGCCACATGCAGCTATTGAGCACTTGAAATGTGGCTGTTATGACTGGGAGACTGAAATTATTTTAGTTAGTTTAAATTTTAATAGCCACATGTGACTAATAGCTACATATTAAATAGTGCACTGCTAGATATATACCTAGAAGCAGAACTGCTGATTCTTACAATATGCACATCCTCTATTTTAGAAAATCATAGCATATTGTTTTCCAAAGTGTTTTTACTCCCACCCACAGTGCATAGGAGCTTCTGTGGCTCTACAAACTCACCAACACTTATATTATCAGACTTTTAAAATTCTGCCATCTATTGAGTGTGAAATTGTATTTTCTTGTAATTGTAAGTTAATTTGCTTTCCATAATTGCAAATGAGGTTAAGTATCTTTTTATTGTTTATTGATTGTGTTTTCTCTCCTGCAAAATGCCAACTTAGTACAAGTCTTCAGTACATTTTTATAGTACATGGGGGGTGGTTAGTTGTTGTTATTCATTTACAGGCATGTTTTATATTTTTCTATTATTATTTTGTTAGTTATATGTGTTGCAAATATATTTTCCCAGTTTGTGACCTGACTTTTCATATGTTCACACAAAAACCAGAACACAAATGTCTCTAGCAGCTTTATACATAATAGACAAAAACTGTAAACAATTCTGTGAAGAAAAATATATTTGACCTCCGCTCCCAGTTTCTGACACAGAGTTCCTAAAACCCTGTAATTTCCTGAGTGACAGGGGTGTTAGGAATATCTTTTGTTCTAATATTTATCCTTTGATCCTGGTTCCTGACATAGACCTCCTATAATCCTTAGAATTTCCTGGATGACAGGAGCACCTTCTGTTCTCATGAGATGACTTTTGGTGAACTCCTGGATAGCTTCAGAATGGGGACTGTCACTAGAAAGATCAAGTCGTGATTAGAAGCTTGGAACTTGCAGCTCCAATCCCTATCCTCTGAATAGAGGAGAGGAGTGGAGATTGAGTTAATAATCGATCATGCTTATATAACGAAGCTTCCATAAGAAATCCCTGAATTATGGAGTTTGGAGAGCCTCTGGATTGACGAATACATCCATGTGCTGGGAGGGTGGCAAACTCCAGCTCCACAGGGACAGAAGCTCCTGCACTCAGGACTCTTCCAGACCTTGCCCTGTAGGTCTTTTCATCTGGCTATTTATTTGTATCCTTTATTATATACTTTACAATAAACCAGTAAACACAAGTGTTTCCATGAGTTCTATGAGCAATTATACCAAAATATCAAATCTAAGGATGGGCTTGTGGGAACCCCCAATTTATAGTCAGTTGTTCAGAAGTATAGGAGGCCCGGGCTTGTAACTGGCATCTGAAGTAGGGGGCAGTTTTGTGGGAATGAGACTTTTCACTGTGGGGTCTGCACTAACTCTGGATGATGTCAGAATTGCTTGGTTTGAGGCGGGGGAACCCACAAATTTGGTGTCTTAAGTGTTGTGAGTAAAACAGAGGAAATAAGTGTTTTCACTTAAAACTCAGAAGTCCTTCACCAGGTGAGAAAACAAACTGTGGTACATCCATGCCATGGACTACTACTCAGCAATGAAAAGGGGGTGGGTACTGATACAGGTGACAATCTGGATGGATCTCCAGGGAATTTTGTTGAGTGAAAAAAGCCAATCGCGAAAGGTTAAATTTGCATGATTTGAGCTACATAACATTCTTAAAATGACAAAATTATAGAAATGGAGAACAAATGAATGGTTGCCAGGTGGAGGAATGGGAAGGGAGGTGGATGTAGCTATAAAAGGGTAACACGAAAGATCCTGGTGTCAATGTTTTGTAACTTGAGTGTATCTATAGTAATAGCAATATCCTGATTGTGATATCTCAATATAGCTCATCCCAAAGATTTTCAATAAAGTGAGTGTGAATCAGAACCATCTGGGGAGCTTTAAGACACACACACACACACAAACCTCCAAATGATTTTTCTACTCACACACATTACCTGATGACTCCAAGGAGGTAGGCCTTTAGAGACATTAGATAAGGAAAGGTAAGTGGGAGAGTTCTGTTTTAGGAGAATGGCAAAATAAAGGATTAGGTTGGGGGAAACTAGACAGAGTAAACCTTATGAAGAAGATATTCCAACAGTACAAACAAGGCATGATGCAGATCTGTACTATGGTGCTAGCTGTAGGGACAGAGTTCTGAGGAGTTTATGTCTCAAAAAAGGAGCTTAGGGACTTCCCTGGTGGCACAGTGGTTAAGAATCCACCTGCCAAAGCAGGGGACATGGGTTCGAGCCCTGGTCCAGGAAGATCCCACATGCCTCAGAGCAACTAAGCCTGTGCACCACAACTACTGAAGCGTATCTAGAGCCCACACTCTGCAACAAGAGAAGCCACCACAATAAGAAGCCCTCGCACTGCAACGAAGAGTAGGCCCTGCTCGCTGCAACTACAGAAAGCCCTTGCACAGCAGTGAAGACCCAACACAGCCAAAAATAAATAAATAAATTTATTTTTTTAAAAAAAGGAGCTTTACCTCTCAAGCAAGCTTCTTAACTCAGTATTGACAGTAATCCCTAATGTCCACAGCTGGATAAAGGATATATTTCTAGGTCTGCAACAAAATAATCACATGTTCCTGCTTTGTGAAATCAGCAGGTGTCCCTGCCACAAGACAGCATACCCATCT
Source organism: Hippopotamus amphibius kiboko (assembly GCF_030028045.1). NCBI lineage: Eukaryota > Metazoa > Chordata > Mammalia > Artiodactyla > Hippopotamidae > Hippopotamus > Hippopotamus amphibius. The sequence goes on from NC_080191.1 coordinate 159,264,396, forward strand.
CTTCCTGGTGGTCCATGCACTTTCTCTGAGGCACAGTTAGTTGCAGAAGGACCTGATGAGACCTTTATCAATGGCCTCACCTCCCATCTCCCAAGTCCCCCAGTTTCCCTGAAAGGTCCTTGTAACTCAAATTTAAAACCACTTATCTAGACAAGGCTGCTACACAGGTAGTTCTCCCCTAGTCTTGGCTAACTTTCTCCCTGTCTGGAGCCCGGAAGGCATACCTGGACAGGGGCAAAGCTGGGCACCCTGCTGTGACTGCTCTGGCCTCAGCTTCTCAACAGGGAGTGGTCACCTGTCATAAGCAGTATTCAAAACCAGGAACCAAGGTGTGGTCTGGGCTCCTTTAAGCTCCAGAGTTTGGGGGTTCCTGGTGAGTCCTCAGGGAAGAGTCCAGAAAAGGAGGGTGGAAGAGGGGTGGCCCACTGCGGGGGGGATTCCTCCTCCGCATCACTGTTAGCCTTCTGCTTCAAGGTAAGATGGGGCAAGAACAGGGAAAGAAGGGAATACTGTTCCGGGAAAATTCCAGAAACCCCCTCATTCCCCAGGAATAGACAGCATCTAAAATAGCTGGGTTATACATTTCTTTTCTCTGTAGTATCTATATTTTGGTTTCCTTTGGGAAACAGATGAAAACCCATTTCACTGATCAGTACACAGTGCCTGTCTCATCTGCCTGCATAGGCACCTACCAAATTGTCTGTCCTTTCATTTTACCACCTCTCTGATTCCACTCCTTCATAATGTTCAACTTTTCCTTTATACCAAGATTAGTAAATATGAACAGGGCAGTTTGGGTCCTGTTGACAATAACACAACTCCTTGCCAACCTCCCTTGGGAAGATCTTATAGAGGAGGTAATGTGGAGGGAAAAGGACAATGTTTGCTTCTCCCCAGATATGTTTCTCCTTAATTTGGAGATGTACCTTATGAGTAAACTGGTATGGGGAGACAGTAGAAGAGGCAAGGGAAAGAACTTGCTGGGCTCAGCTACAGGAATAACCAGAGTCACCAGGGGTTGGGGTGTGGGTGAGGCGGGCAGAAGGGCTTTGACATTTCGTCACATAGCTCCACCAATCACGTGGTGATCAATGAGATCTTGTCAAGGTGGTGAGGATGCAAATGCCTCCCACAGATCTTAGAGGAAGTCATTGGGTTTGATAAAGGCACAGAGCACAGAAGATTGTAGGTAGTCAATAAATTTACATTGAATACAATGTTCCTTAAGTTCCCACATGTTTTACATCACACTTATGTTTACTTCTCTCCAAACTTCCTTTCAGGAAATGAGAAAACGAAAGTGGGAAGAGGACACTGAGAAACAAAATTTTAGGGGAATTTTGTTCAGTGTCTATGAGGAAGAATCATAATAGAGCTAGAGAGAAAAAAGTATGGTCAAACAAAGGCCAAAAGCTTAGGAACAGGCCTCCCCAAAGAGGCAGTTTGCATGCAGATTTGGTTAGGCTTTATATGGCAGCAAAATCACAGGAAGAAAGGGCCGAGCTCTGGTTCACCTCACCACATCAACTTCCACCATTTGCCTACCAGAGCAGCTCAACCTCCCCAGCCCCGCAGGAAGAACTTGGCCTTCAGGAATCTTGGCCCAAGAAGGAGGGGTCCACATGCCCACCCTATGTCCACGTTTTCTTTATCTGCAGAGAGGCTCTAGGTCCCAGCTCTGGCACTTCTCTTACTTAGGAAACACAAAAGCCCTATTCCCATCTCACAGGGTCTCTACTCTACACAGGAAGGGCAAACACTTTCACCATCAATTGTTCAGGCTTTGACCAGCATGGGGTAGACCCTGCTGTCTTCCAGGCTATATTTAACCAAAAGGACTTCCATCCAGTCATCAACGACAGCATCCCCACTCATGTCAACATCTCCTTCACCCTGTCTGCCATCCTGAAAGTGGTGAGTTTTGACTGCTACATTCTTTCCATAGGCTGCTAATAGGAAACAAGAACTCTTTACCCTGTCAGTCCAACATTGCACCTGTCCAGTGGTGAGCAATGAGTCCCCTGAATGAATTTTATACAGGTTAAATGTTCATCCTATGGGGTGGAGAGACCTGAAAGGGAATGCTGTAGTGACATTTCTGTAGGAAACGTTTGTCCTTGAGTCCTGCCCTTATATTCTACTAAAAAAACATATTCCCAATGGTCCCCATGCTGTTTTCCCCCTACATTTTCCATGCATCCTGCATTTTTCTGAACTACTTTTCTTTTGAGTCTTGTAATTGAAAAGCTAAACTGTCATATGGGACCACTTTTAGGAAACAAAGGAAGGAGGTAGACTAGGACCTGATTTCATGATATAATGATCCTGAATGGGGATTTTTTTTTGTCAGGATGCACAACTTCATCCTGCTGCTGATGTCATTTCTGTGGTTAAAGCTGGTATGTAAACTCAGCTTTCTTCTTCTCTTTCTCCTTGCCTGATTTTCTGGCTTTGTTTGCAAAAATCACATTTGTTGAAATTGACAGTGCCCAAGGGAATACACAAAGCCAACCAGAACGGGGCCAGTGCTGGTGACAAATAGCTTTCTGGGCTGCCAATCAACTCTGAAATTCAGATGGAAAAAACAGGAAGGAGGGCAGCACAGTTGGAAGCCCCTAAGTAAGCTTCAAGGCCCAAATGTACCCAGCACCCAGCTTAAGATTTCCCTTGAGCAGGAAGTGAAAGGCCAATAAGACTTTGTTAGCTAGAAAAGAGGATCATTATCACCAGAAAGAGAAGAGGGGGACTTCCCTGGTGGTCCAGTGGTAAAGAATCCGCTTTCTAATGCAGGGGATGTGGATTCGATCCCTGGTCGGAGAACTAAGATCCCACTTAGGCAACTAAGCCCACGTGCCACAACTACTGAGCTCGTGCACCTCAACTAGAGAGCCTGAGTGCCACAAACTACAGAGCCCACACGACCTGGATCCTGTGTGCCACAGCTAGAGAAGAGAAAACCCGCACGCCACAACTAGAGACAAGCCCAAGCACTGCAACAAAAGATCCCTCATGCCTCAATGAAGATCCCATGTACTGTGACTAAGACCCGATGCAGCCAGAAATAAATAAATAAATAATAAATAAATAAAATAAATATTTTTTTTTAAAAAAAGAGAGAAGAGGAATCAGAGTTTAAAAGGAAATGTGGTTTAAAAAAAAAAAAGGGCAGAGAATTCCCTGGCGGTCCAGTGGTTAGGACTCCTTGTTTCCACTGCAGGGGGCACAGGTTCCATCCCTGGTCAGGGAACTAAGACTCTGCATGCTGCACGGTGTGGCCAAAAAAACAAAACAAAACAAAAAAGCAACATGCATAACAACGTGCACAGTATGATTCTATCTGTGTAAATAAAAACGAATGCTGAAATATATTTTTTTCTATATATAAAAAACTGTTAATAATGGACCTGAGTTGGGGATATGAACTGAGTTGGAATAAATTAAGGAGGGAGAAAGTTATTCTTTATATTATACCTTTCTGAAATTATTGAAGTTTTATCATATGCTCATAGTACATATTTTTAGAAAAAAATACATATTTTTACATTTTAAGGGACTGGAAGGGCAGGAGATGCTGATATAAACTAGCTCCAGGTATTAGCCATAACCATCCCTCTGTACCCTGTGCCCTAGATTTGGAGTCACCCTTTCATCAGCTGGGACCCAGAAGAATGTGGTGATATCAATAAACTCACGGTGACAGCTGAGAACCTGTGGCTCCCTGACATCTTCATTGTGGAATCATGGGTATCAGGACTGGGAAAAGCTGGGGGAAGACCCTTCTGCAAGGAGCACGTCAGGGCAGTGCAGGGCAAACCCACACAGTGAGGCCACTGAAAACTTATTTCAGGGAGGAGCACAATCCCAGCTTGCCAACTTCTCCCCCAGAAATGAGAAAGCGGTAGGCAGAAAAGATGGCGGAGTGCAGCATTGGGAGGCGCTGCCTTAAGAGCAAAACTTAAACGGATGTGAAACCCAGCGCATTTGCCTCCCTCCCTTTCTGCCACTTAGCACGGATGTGGGTCAGACCTGATGGCCTCTCTGCTTGTGTGACTAACGAAGGTCGTATCGTGTATAACAAATCGATGCGGGTGACCAACACCTGTAGCCCGGACACCTTCTACTTCCCCTTCAACCAGCAGAACTGCATGCTCACTTGTAGCTCTTTCCTCTACACAGGTGAGTTGCAGTGGAGGTTCTGGCATGGGGTAAAGTGAGATCAACCAGTGGGGCAACAAAAAGCATTCAGAGGCAAAGTCATTTTTTTTAATGCATGAAAAGGGACAGTGGCGTATTTGCTAATTGGGGGTGTGTGGATGGTGGGGTGAGGGGGAAGCTGAAATTAAGAGATGACAAGACTTCCTGAGAAAGCCCGGAATTGAAAGGAGGCAACTGGGCAGCAAGGAAGTCACACTACAGAGCCATCTGAAAAAGGTAGCTAAAGCAGTTGTCGAATCATCTCTCTGAGCCCCACACAGAGTAGGTGCTGAGCAGATGTGTGCTGAGTGAGTGTCTGCAGTGGAAAACATGTTGCTGGGTATGGACAAGGAAGTGTGGGAGATAACAGACACCTCGCGTGACAATGGCCGCACACAAGGGCAGTGGGAGCTCCTGGGCATCAACAAGGCCACCCCAAAGATGTCTGTGGGCTCCAGTCATTGTGCCTAGATCATGTTCTATGTAAGGCCAGAGATTCTGGCATGGCTGTCCACCCCCATATCTTTCTCACTGGACCCTTCTAAACCTCAGAGCCTCTCACCTCTTGCCCGGAGACGAGAAAGTCGCTGGGCATCATAACCCTCACAGCGTTCTTCTCTCCCAAGTTCCTCGAAGCAGCCCCCCTCTCTGAATCTGCCAGCTCTGGCCTAGGTTTTCTTTGGTGGGTATGGGGGAGTCCGTATGAAAGCTGCTCCTCATCCAGCCCCAGAAAGAGCCCCTGTTGGAGTGAGGATATCAAGAAAGGAAGGGTCCGGAATAATCCCTAGGTTTCCCTTCAGTTCTAGCTTCACCTGGTTCTCTGCTCTCTCCTCCCCACCAGGTGGCCATCAGGCGCAGGCCCAGCCTCTACATCATAAAGCTCCTGGTGCCTAGTAGCTTTCTGGTCACCATCGATGCCCTCAACTTCTACCTGTCGGCAGAAAGCGAGAATCGTGCCCCATTCAAGATGACACTCCTGCTGGGCTACAACGTCTTCCTGCTCATGGTAAGTGACATACTCCCTGCCAGTGGCACCCCCCTCATCAGTATGCCCCCCAACCCACTGTTGGAAGATGAAATAAGAAAAAAAGGAGGCAGGGTAGGCGGGTGAACTGGCTAGGTCTACTGAGGCAGCTAAGGCAGAGGGAGGCAGTGATCATCTTAGAAAGGGCTCGGTGTGTGAGACAGAAGAAAGGGGGTCTTGGTGGTTCCTCTGGACCTCACTCAGGTGTGCTCCTTCGGCCACCCAGGTGTCTGCTTTGCCCTGTGTCTGTCACTGATGGTGGTCAGCCTGATGGGGACCATCTTCATCACCTACCAGCTGCACCTGGCCACCACCCAGCCCCCAGCCATGCCTCGCTGGCTCCGTTCCCTGCTTCTGCACTGCACCAGCCCTGGGAAATGCTGCCCTGCTGCTCTCTGGAAGGAGGATGTGGGCCTGGCCCTCACACCCACCCACCTGTCTGGTAAGATAAGTCTGCACTGCCCACATTCTCTGCACTGGGCCCAACTTCCCAGTCCCCCATTTCTCTAATCCTGTCTCCTTCCCACTTTACAGCTGAGTCTCTGTCCTCTCCACAGGACAGAAGGAGCCAGAGGAATTGGTAGGGAAGGAACTGGGACCCAGAGAGGCAGAAGTGAATGGGGGCTCAGGATTGACAAGGGCCCGGCTTGCTGACCTGTGGGTATAGTTCAGTCACATGATGGACACCCTGCTCTACTGTATCTACCTGCTCTTCTTGGCCACTTCCATCACCACGGTCATCGTCCTCTGGCACACCTAGGAGTAGAGTTCTAACAGTGCAAGAACAAACGATGTTCAGGTTTCTTTGGCTTCAACTAACCATCCCAGGCCCTGTTCCTCTGCTCCAGTCCACATATAACAGTCCCAAAAATGTGCCCATGATTCCTGCTCCAGCCCTCCCTGGGCTTAAACAGAACCACTGATGACTCTCAGAACTGACGTTATATTCCCAAAACACAACGAATTCAGAATATACATGTTTATGTTAGAAATGTAATTTTTTACTGGAAGAGGAAAGCTTTATAATGAAGACTACAAATATTTACAAAAAGTAAATCACGTTGCTGGAGTATAGAACAGGGATTAAACCTCTTTTGAAAAGCAGGCTAAAATATTTATTTATTATTTTAACAAATATTTATTGAGCATCTACTACCTGCTAGGCACTATTCTGAATTGTGAAGATACTGCAGTGAACCAAACTGCCAAAAATCTCTATCCACACAGAGCTTACATTGGGGGTGGGTGGAGACTGAGAGTAAAGAAGATAAGTAAGTGAAATGTAGAGTATGTGCTAAGCGCCAAGGAGAAAAAGCAAATCGTGGAAGGCAGAGTGGGAAATGTGGGGAGGGGGCTTCAAGTTTAGGAGGGTGGCCAGGGAAGACCTCATGATAACTTCCTGCCGGGCTGGGTCCTGTGCATTGTCCCACAAATTACTGTGGAACAGCCGCAATTAAATTATTGTGGAACAGCGAGCTGGAGTCTGTTATAACCCAGTCTTCTACGAGAGGCTCAGAGGTTATGTAACTTGCCCAAGGTCATGCAGCTCTTGCTATTTTTAGTTCTTTTTTTTCAGGGATAGACTTCACGTATGCGCTTAATGAACATTTATTGAGCCCAGGTGAGGGGATAAACAAATGACCTTGGGTAACCCTGTTGGAGACTTGAGGACTTAAACACAGTGTCTGTTCTCAAAGAGCTTGTGAAATAGCTGGAGAAATAAAATACATATGCAAATAATTTCAACGAAATGTAGAACATGTTTTTAAAGTTTTGTTGAGCAGCACTGAAGAGAAACTGTGGGAATTCCCTGGTGGTCCAGTGGTTAGGACTTGGTGCTCTCACTGCTGGGACCCTGGAGTCAATCCCTGGTCGGGGAACTAAGATCCCACAAGCTCGCCGTGCAGCCAAAGAAAGGAAAACAGGGAGAGAGAGAGAGGGAGAAACTGCTCTAGAGTTCAAAGGAGAAAGCATTCTTCTAGCTGGAGCAATGGTTCTCAATCCTGGCTACACGTCAGAATCATCTGAGGAGATTTTCAAATAATTCTAATATCCAGGCTTCACCCCAGACCAATTAAATGAGAACCTTTGGCATGGGCCCCAGCTCTGGTATGTTTGAAAGCTCCCCCATGAGATTCTAAAGTGCAGCCAGAGTTGAACCTACCCGGCTAGAGGTTAGGAGAGCTCCGTGTGGAGGAGGCAGTGAAAAGAATGTATGAACAGATGGAGGGACATGAGGCCTGAGAGGACTGACTGGTCACAATACACCTCTGGGGTTACATATAGGTAAAATCATAGCAAATGGGCCTCATGGGATCCAGGGGTTTGTGCAGCAGTAGTTAAACAGTGGGACCCAGGCAGAATCCCAACACACTCATTCTCGTGGTACTCAGGGGACCTGAGTGTCCAGAACAAGCTCATAAAACCATCTGCCAGAAATAGTCCCCAGTAGAATGCACATGGTGCAGACTCTGGCAAACAGTTTGGCAGTTTCTCAAAGTGTTGAACACAGAATTACTATATGATCTAGCAATTCCATTCCTAGATATACACCCAGGAGAAATGAAAACACACCCAGGAGAAATGAAAACATATGTTCACACAAAAACTTGTACTCAGATGTTCATAGTGACATTATTCATAATAACCAAAAAGTGGAAACAACCCAAATGTCTATCAACTGATGAATGGATAAATAAGACGTTATATATCCATACAATGCGATATGATTTGGGCATAAAAAGCAATGAAGCACATGATACAGGCTACGACATAGATGAACCCTGAAAACATGCTAAGTAAAAGAAAAACCAGTCACAAAAGACCACATATTATATAATCCCACTTATATGAAGTGTCCAGAATAGTTAATCCATAGAGGCAGAAAGTAGATTAGTGGTTGCCTAGGATTCAGTGGGGAGCAGGGTGGGTGAAAGAGGAATGGCTGCTAATGAGTACAGGATTTCTTTGGGGGATGATTTAAAAAAAGGTTCTAAAATTAGACTGAGCTGATGATTGCGTAACTCTGCAAATATACTAAAAACCATGGAATTGTGTGCTTCAAATGGGTGAATTTTACGGTATGTAATTATACCTCAATAAAGGAGTTAAACAACAACAAAAAATAAATAACCCCACCACAAAATTCTCTCTGCTCACCACATCCAGCTTATTCTCTCATTCCACTGCTCCTCACTGTCACCCCCGAATCTGATTCCCAGACCCATATATTCAACTTCCATCAATGTCTGCCCCTGGCCCTCCTCTACCTTCGCATGACTCACCAGAGCTCGTGGACCTAGGCTCCCCACCCACCTATCAGCTCTACATGCTTCCTTGATGTTGACATCACTCACAGCTTCAGCTCATACACAGCTTCCACCATTTCTAATTATATGAATTCCTCACAGCCAGACCAGCTCAGGGCTCCTTGATAGCAGATGGGGATTCAGACATTACACCTAAGATGAGTTTCCAGAGCCTCGGACTATTTCCCCTGGGGATGGAGGAGGCTGGCGGATGCAATGAAGAACAGCAGCCCTGCTTCAATTTCTGCAATTGAAGAAGAAAATACAGGGGTGGGGTAGCTGATAATCCCCACTGGTAGCTGACTGGTGGACCTTCTACACATGCCACATGCCATCAGGTCTAAATGAGAGCTTTTGCCTCTGTGGACCTTCCAGTCATCTGGTCCCTAGAACAGCAGCATGGAATGAATGAATGAGTAAAGCACTCATTCATTATTTAGCCAAACTTTACTTAGTGCTGACTTATGTTCTAGACATTTTTTGAAGTGCTGGGGATATGGCAATGAATAACACCAACAGGAGGAGACCGAGGAGGAGACGGGAGGAGACTGATGATTTCATATACTGATAACTGTTCTAAAAAAAAATAAACAGGGTAATAGGACAGAGGATGACACACAGATTAACAGAATGTTCCAGGAAGACCTCTCTGAGAAAATGACATTTGTGCCAGCTGAGAAATGAATGATGAGATGTGTCCTGGGATATCATCCTGATGTATTTATTCATCAGGAGAAGTTAGGATGAAACATAATAGACAGGCTCTACATTTATGGAAGCAGATCAAGGTAGCCAGGATCTTTGAATGAGCAAGGTGAGAAACTGGAGGGAGAGTCCCACGTTGGTTACTTTGTTGCTATTGTGTAATGTTTAAGGATTGTGAGGGTAAGCATTTATAATTCCATCAAAGAATTTAGAACAGTATCTTTCAAATAGTTTTCATCATGGAATCTACTTTACTCACCCCTGCATAATACCTCACTAAAATAAGAACTGGTGATACTATAGAATTGAAAAGGAACAAAATTAGAAGTTGCAACTAACTTGCTGCTATAATTACATGTGATTTTGCTTACTATATACTATATAAGAGAATATGAGTTTACATGAGTCTTTTTAATTAGAAAACAATGCCCTATAAACTTTAAAATAGGCAATATTTTTGTTATACTTGTGTTGATATTATATTACAAGTTACTTAACTAGCTTACACTCTCTGAAAGTATATCACCAGTGTAGTGTCACTACACAAGTAGATTTAAAATTTGTATACATGCACTTTAACAATCAGGTATAAATACCTGAACCACAAAGAAAAACTACTTTTTTTTAAAGCAAAACTACTTTTGATGCAAATATGCACTGCAACACCCTGAAGGAGGAAATCAAACAATTCACATGACATTGAATAGACGATGATGAAACAAAGCTACCAGTTCATTATCAAAAACCAGTAATAGGAGCTCAACCACCTCAGGTCAATGCTGCTTACGCATTGATAACAAAAAGCCCTGGAAACTGAGAGAATCCCAACGTGGGGGTGTCTGCTTGCAGGCAGATGTTTAACTTTGCCCGAGAATACAGGATCTTAGTAGAATGAATCAGTAGCTGAATCCTGAGGACACTTGAGTAATGTGCAAATTTTAGTTTACAAATGCCTCATTATAGCAATCCTGAATCAGCAGGTCCTTAGTGATACGTAAAGCTGAAAGACCTGAAGAAAGGACTTGGATTTGTCAGCCCTTCAGGAGTCCCTCACTGCCCTCTAGTGCGGACTCTACTCAGAGATCATTAGTGACCCAAGGATATGTCAGAAGAGCATACTATGCACAGATACCTGTGTTACCCATATTTTCCTGACTAGAATTTGAGCACATTGTCAGATTTTTTTGTGATTTGTAAAATCATTTCTATGAACAGCCTTATAAATCATTTCTTACATGAAAAGAAATATAACAGTTGCAAAGAAAACAATGAACAGGTATCAACTAACATGCACCTGTGATTTTCCTCATTGACCTGTTGTTGAAATTAATGAGTTGATGAACTATTATTCCATTTGTCCTGTTGAGAACTCTGCCTGTTTGAGTATTAATGGGTCTAGAGTAAAATAAAAACATTGTGGCTGCTGCAGTTTTCATGAAAGGTTGTTAGTTTAGGCCTTTCTTTGGTTTAGATATAGGAAAGTTGTTTTAATATTAATAGCCATCATTTACTGAGTACAGTTGACCCTTGAAAAACATGGGTTTAAACTGAAGAGGCCCACTTTACACAGATTCTTTTCAATAGTAAATTCTGCAGTACTATACAATACTGAGGCTAGTTGAATCTGGGGTTGGTTGAATCTGCGGATGGAGAGCTGTAGATATGGAGGAACCACGGATATGGAGGGCCCACTATAAGTTACAAGTAGATTTTCAACTATGCGGCAGGTGGGTACCCCTAATTCCTGTGTGGTTCAAAGGTCAACTGTACTTTCTATATGCCAAGCCCATTACAGTCATTATCTCATTTGATCCTCATAACAGTTCTATGAGGCAGCTATTAGCATTAGACATCTAGGTAGAAAGAGAATAAGATCCTTCCCCAGGATCATATAGCAAGTAAGTGGTAGAACTATTTTTAATCCAATTTTGTCTAACTCTTAATCCTATGTTTTAACACATCCAGGTCACGGCCAAGGAATGCAGAAATAATAATTCTTGAACATGAAAAACCAAGCATCCATTCTCTGAATTCAGAATGATCCCCACCAAAAGATTTATTCCATTTCGCTCTGATAACTCTTAACTTCAGGGTGTCAGTCTTCACTGTGGCCAACATCAGCCTTTGGACTTTCCAAAGCTCTCATGACTTCCTTGTCTCTCACTAGAACCCTTAGAAATGGCTTGTTCACACACACAAATGAATGTGTGTATAACTGGTGAAATCTGAATAAACTCTAGGGATTATACTGTTTAAAGACAATTTTCAGAAAAAAGGCAAAACCATGACTCGTACAAATATAAAAGGAATACATATTAAAGAATTGATTGGGTGATGTCAGCAACATGGCAGAGTCAAAGCTCCCTTTGCCTCTCCCCTTCAGTCTACAACCCATAAGACATCAACATTCAACAAAGGTGCCTCTGCCCAACACACCAGGACACCAGAGAATTCCAAACATCTGTACAGCGGAAGGTGGGTGGACTGGAACACATAGAGGAAGCAGAACTGAGGGAACAGCAGAGTCAGTGCCTGCAATCCTGGCCCTCTGGCCATGGCAGTTGAGTCCACTGCCCCAGATAACCTGGTAGCCGCAGAGGAGGCAACACATGACTCCAGCAGCCCCAGCAGCCGCAGGTAATCGGACAGCAACAGCAATGGGGCCTGGGACCCTGTCCCTCCAGCCGCTGAGGCACCCATGTTCCTGGCCCTTGCCTCCAGACTCGCAGTGGCAGAGCCCGTGAACCTTAAAATATCCAGGAGAGAGGCTCCTGAGTGATCTGGGCTCCCCCCTCACCCTAAGCCTCCCACCACAGGGCAGATCCTGTGACTCAGGGGAAACTAGTGGCAAGGGAAAGGCCCACTATTCAGTGCACTAGGAAGCGACAACAGCAGCACTGGCAGAAGCAAGGCAGCAATGACCCCAGAGGCATGCGAAGTTACAATGAAGGCACAGAGCCACACCTATTACAGAGATGGTGGAAAGTGCTGACTCTCAAATAAAACCGAAGGCAGCCCAGGTAAGAGAAACCAAAAACTTGTACAACAGCACCACCTACTAGAAAAAAAGAAGGGCCTCTAACTTCTAACCTGTCACTACTTCAAATGCACAGGCAGAGGCATAGTCCATCAAGCACTATGAAGAACCACAGTTAACACTACACCACAAAAAGAAAATGACAATTCTCCAGAAATTAAACTTAAAGTCACGGAATACTAATCTAACTGATAGAGAATTCCAAATAGCTGCCTTGAAGAAACTCAGTAAGTTATAAGAAAACTCAGGAAGGTAGTTTAATGAGCTTAGGAATAAAATTAACAAACAGAAGGAATACTTTACCAGAGACTGAAACTCTAAAAAAAAATCAAACAGACGGACTTTCCTGGTGGCGCAGTGGTTAAGAATCTGCCTGCCAACACAGGGGACACAGATTTGATCTGGTCTGGGAAGACCCCACGTGCAGTGGAGCAACTAAGCCGGTGAGCCACAACTACTGAGCCCACGTGCTACAACTACTGAAGCCCACATGCCTAGAGCCCATGCTTTGCAACAAGAAAAGCCACTGCAATGAGAAGCCCATGCACTGCAATGAAAGAGTAGCCCCCCACTCACCACAACTAGAGAAAGCCTGCCCACAGCAATGAAGACCCAACGGAGCCAAATAAATAAAATCTTAAAAAAAAAAAAAAAAGAACCAAACAGAAATTCTGGAGCTCAAGAACTCAATAAACAAGATGAAGGCTGCATAAGAAAGCAATGGAAATAAAGCAGACCACGTGAAAGAGATAATTATTGAGCTTGAAGATAGAAATCTAGAAATGGGAAGAGAAATAAGATATTCTTTAAATGAAAGAAATTCTTCAAGAGCAATCTGACTATTTTAGGAAGGGCAACATTAGGGTAATGAGTATCCCAGAAGGAGAACAGAGGGAAAAGGGAAGAGAGAGTTTATTTAAAGAAATAATAGCTGATAACATGAAGCTAAGAGAACACCTAATTACCTCAATGCAAAAAGACCTTTTCCAAGACACATTATATTAAAATTGTCAAAAGTCAATGACAAAGAATGTTTTTTAAAGACAGCCAGGGAAAAAGGAATGGTAACCTACAAAGGAACCCCCATTAGTCTATCAGCATATTTCTCAGCAAAAACTCCACAGGCCAAGAGAGAGTAGAAAGACATTTTTTTTAATTCTAAAAGATAAAAACTGTCACCCAAGAATACTCTATCCAGAAAAGTTATCATTCAGATATGAAGGAGAAATAAATACTTTCCCAGACAAAAGCTGAGGGAATTCATCAACACTAAACCTTGCCTTAGAAAAAATGTTGAAAGGAGCTCTTCTACCAGAAACAAAAAGGCAAAAGAACATAAAATTCTGAGCAAGTCAATAAATGGAATTAGAAAATTGCAACTCTTTAATCAGAATAGGTTTTTAAACACTTTTTATAGGATAAAGGTTAAAGGGGAGAAAGCATAAAAATAACTATAACTATTTCAATTTGGTAACAAACTCACAACATGAAAAGAATTTGAGACAAAAAACAAATAAATAAAAATGGGAGAGGAAAAGGATGGAAGCAGTATAGGCAAGTGAAGATAAGATGCTATCTGCAGAAGAAGGACTATTTTATCTATGAGACATTTTATACAAACTTCAAGGTAACCACACAACATAATATAGAGCAGAGACACAAAACATAAAAAAGAGGAAACTGAGAAAACCACCAAACCAAAAATGGCAGACAGAAATACAAGGAAGAAAGAAACAATGGCGACACAGAGCAACCAGAAAACAAAAGATAAAATGGCATTACTAAGTCCTCATCGATTAATAATCACCCTAGATGTAAATGGGTTGAATTCACCTAGATGTAAATGGGTTGAAGACACAGAGTGGCTTGATGGATTAAACAAGAAGACCCAACTATATGCTGCATCCAGGAGACTCACTTCAGCACTAAAGACAAACACAGGCTAATAGTGACGGGATGGAAGACGATACTGTGAGCAAGCAGCAGCCAAAAGAAAATGAGTGTAGCCATACTCCTACCAGACAAAATACACTTCAAGCCAAAAAAGGAGCAAGAGATAAAAATGGACAATATACAATGATAAAGGGGACGATTCATCAAGAAGACATAACAGTGATTAATATATATGCACCTAACATGGGAACATAAAAGTATATAAAACAATTATTAACAGACCTAAAGGAAAAAATTGTCAACAATACAATAACAGTAGAGGAATTTAACACCCCACTGACGTCAATGGATAGGGCATCCAGACAGAAAGTCAACAAGGAAATAATGACCTTAAGTGAAACATCAGACCAAATGGATTTAATAAGATTTTGTATAGAATATTCCACCCAAATACAACAGAATACACATTCTTCTCAACTACGCATGGGCGTTTCTCAAGAATAGACCATATGTTGAGACACAAAACAAGTCTCAATAATTTAAGAAGACTGAAATCTTCTTGGAAGATCAAACATATCAAACATATCTTCCAATCACAATGGTATGAAACTAGAAATCAACTATAAGAAAAAAACTGGAAAAAAATCCCAAATATGTGGAGACTGAACAACATGATACTGAACAACTATGGGTCAATGAAGAAATCAAAGGAGAAATAAAAAATGACCAGAAGACAAGTGAAAATGAAAACTCCACATACCAAAATCTATGGGATACAGCAAGAACAATACTAAGAGGGAAGTTTATAGCAATACAAGCCTACCTCAAGAAACAAGAAAACTCTCAAATAAGCAATCTAACCTTACACCTAAAAGAATAAGAAAAAGAAGAACAAATGAAGTCAGTGGAATGAAGAAAATAATAAAGATCAGAGCAGAAATAAATGAAATAAAAATTTAAAAGACAATAGAAAAGATCAATGAAACTAAGAGCTGACTCTTTGAAAAGATAAACAAAATTGACAAACCTTTTGCTAGACTCACTAAGAAAAAAAAAGAGACAAGTTTCTGATAAATAAAATCAGAAATGAAAGAGGAGAAATAACAACAGATACCACAGAAATACAAAGGATTATAAGAAGTATTATGAATAGCTATTATGAATTACCAACTAATTGGACAACTTAGAGGAAATGGACAAATTCTTAGAACTGTACAACCTTCCAAGACTAAATCATGAAGACATGGAAAATCTGAAGAGACTGATCACAAGTACAGAGATTAAAACAGTAATCAAAAAGCTCTCAAAAAACAAAAGACCAGGACCAGACAGCTTCACAGGTGAATTCTACCAAACATTAAAAGATTTAATACCTATCCATCCCAAACTCTTCCAAAAAAATTTAAGAGAAGGGAATGCTTCCTAATGCCAACATCACCCTGATACCAAAACCAGACAAAGACAACACAAAGAGAGAAAATTATAGGCCAATATATCTTATGAACGCAGATGCAAAAATCTTCAACAAAATATTAGCAAGCCAAATACAACAATATATTAAAAGGATCACACACCACAATCAAGTGGGAGTTATTCCAGGGATGTAAGGATGGTTCAACACCTGCAAAGTGATCAATGTGATATACCACATTAGCAAAAGGAAGGATAAAAACCACATGACCATCTCAATAAATGTAGGAAAAGCATTTAACAAGATTGAACACCCATTTATGATTAAAAACTCTCAATAAAATGCATATAGAAGGAATGTATCTCAACATAATAAAGCCCATACATTACAAACTCACAGCTGATATCATACTCAGTGGTAAAAATTTGAAAGCTATCCCTCTAACAATAGGAACAAGACAAGGCTGCCCATTCTTGCCACTCATTCAACACAGTATTGGAAGTCTTAGCTAGAGCAGTTAGGCAAGAAAAAGAAATAAAAGGCATCAGAATTGGAAAGGAAGAAGTAAAACTGTCACTATTTTCTGATGATATGATTTTAGATATAGAAAACCCTAAAGACACCGTCAAAAAAAAAACAATTAGAAATAATAAACAGATACAGTAAAGTTGCAGGATACAAAACCAATATACAAAAGTCTATTGCATTTCTACACACTAACAATGAGCTAGTAGAAAGACAAATTAAGAAAACAATCTCGGCTTCCTAGGTGGCGCAGTGGTTGGGAATCTGCCTGCCACGCAGAGGATGTGAGCTCAATCCCTGCTCCAGGAAGATCCCATATGCCACAGAGCAACTAAGCCCGTGTGCAAAAAAAAAAAAAAAAAAAGATGTGTAAGAAAACAATCTCAATAACTTGATTGTCCATGAACTTCGACCTTCCTGCGATTTTTAATATAGGGACATTTCATTAAAAATCAAGTTTTTCGGGGGGGGAAGATGGTGGCGAAGTAGAGGGACGTGGAATGCATCCCTCTCCACAGATGCATTGGGAATGCACCAAAGGACGCAAAAATTCCCACAGAGAACCAACTGAACACCAGCAGACGGCCTTGGACACCAGAAAGGACTGCAAGGAGCCCGACATAACCGGTAGGGAGGCATCTACGAGGGCTCAAAGAGGGTGAAGCAGCGGAGCTGTGGCAGACGGGAGGGAGTGAGAAACATACAGAGGGTCCACAGTGCAGCTTAGCGTTCCCGGACCCAGACGTCGATTCACAGCTGAACAGAGGGTCCGGGAGCAGGAGCGTGGGAACCGGAGAGCTGGTTCAGGGTGAGAAATATTGTTGCCAGTAAGGTGACGGACCAAGAGGACAGGAGGAAACAGGTCCACGGCAAGGAGTGCCTGCCCCTGAGAGCTGCCCGGCCATGATGGCGGCTGGAGGCTGCAGGCTCATGGGCGGGGGGGGGGTGGTAGGAGCCACGTGCATAGCCTCTCTCTCTTTCGGCTCCTCTGCAACAGGCTGTGGAGAGACGCCCGTGGGCCACCTAAGGCGCTCAGGGATAACAAGCACTCTCAGGCACTCAGGCGGGGCTAGATTAAAACCCCTTGGAACACTGGCAGCAGGGAGGCTGCGAGAAAAAACAACAACAACAACAACAAAACCCGAGAGAGGCCCAACTCTAAGACTTTCTGTTTACGCCTGAGCCACTGGCGTCCCTCTGCAAAAGGCACCTCCAAGCCCGACTGAAACAACAGTGCGCCACTGCTCACTCACTCTCAGGGGAAGGAGCCACTATTGTACCCTCTCCCTCCCCACACACCGAAGCTTACAGACGAACAATAAAGGAACCTCTGCTGGTCACAGAATAATGCAAAAAAACCCAAGGCGAGGAGGACACTTACAGCTGAGACTCTAAGGAAACAGAAATATTAGTATCAATTCCTATTGAACTGGTCCATTCTGGGATCAGTTCTGGATTTTTTTTTTCTTTTTCTCTCTTTTTTTTGTTTTTCTTTATTAAATATGATCTTAGCCCTAAGGGATCTACAAGTTTTATAACATAATTTTTTAATGATTTTTTTATTCTTTTTTTTTTTTTTTTGCCTTTTTATATACTTCTATATCTAGCTAAGTTTTTGGTAGTACGGGCAATATATCTCTCATACTTTCCTTTCATCCCTATCTTTTATAAATTTCTATTTCTTTTTATTTGCATACTTCCAACCACACTACACTCTTCTGTTCCCCTTTCTTCCAGCCATTTTAAGTTTATTTTATCTTAACATACTTATAAGCAACACTATCGATCTGCTCAGACTCCTTGCTCTATTCTCCAGAGGACGCACCGCCTTGGTATTTAATATTAGGTTTTTGTCTTTATCTTAGTTCTTAGTAGAGTTGTCTAATTACATTCTGAGAATCTCCATTCTCTCTGGTGGTACTCTGACTCTTTTCTACATTTGATCCTAGCTTACAAAATCTCCCTGGATTAATGTTTGTATGTGTAAGATGTTATTTGTTTGTTTGCTTGCTTTTGCTTTTGTCTCTGATTTGTTCTGTTTCAGTTGTCAATTTCTGTTGGGTTTCTCTTTGAATATCTGATAGCACACTGGGGTTCTGTCAGGTCTTTCTAGAGCCTTATGTCCTAATGGATTCAGTAATTGTGTGTCTTATACATGTATGTGTTTCCTAGACTTAATATTTGTTTAATCCAATACTTGGACATTAGTCTGAGGCTTGGACAGTCTTCTATAAACACCTCTATCACCAGGACAAGCAACCCCAAAAGTTTGGACAACCATGAGGAAACAAAGAAACACCATGCAGGCAAAGGAGCAGGAAAAAAACCCACAAGACCAAATAAATGAGGAGGAAATAGGAAAACTGCCTGAAAAAGAATTTAGCGTAATGATAGTAAAAATGATACAAAATCTCAATAACAAAATAGAGAAAGTACAAGAAACAGTTCATAAGAACTCAGAAAAACAGCACTGGATAAAAAAATAACTGAAATTAAAAATACTCTAGATGCTATAACCAGCAGAATGACTGAGGCAGAAGAACGAATAAGTGAGTTGGAAGATAGAATGGGGGAAATAAATGCCACAGAGCAGGAAAAAGAAAAAAGAATAAAAAGAATAGAAGACAGTCTCAGAGACCTCAGTGATAACATTAAGCGTACCAACATTTGAATTATAGGCATCCCAGAAGAAGAAGAAAACAAGAAAGGGTCTGAGAAAATATTGGAAGAGGTTATAGTGGAAAACTTCCCCAACATGGGAAAGGAAATAATGAACCAAGTCCAAGAAGCACAGAGAGTCCCATACAGAATAAACCCAAGGAGAAATACACCGAGACACATATTAATCAAACTAACGACAACTAAACACAAAGAAAAAATATTAAAAGCAGCAAGAGAAAAGCAACAAACAACATATAAGGGAAAACCCATCAGGATAACAGCTGACCTTTCTACAGAAACTCTGCAGGCCAGAAGGGAATGGCAGGATATACTGAAAGTCCTGAAAGAGAGAAACCTACAGCCAAGAATACTCTACCCAGCAAGAATCTCATTCAGATTTGAGGGAGAAATCAAAAGCTTTCCAGACAAGCAAAAGTTAAGAGAATTCAGCACCACCACACCAGCCTTACAACAAGTGCTAAAGGAACTTCTCTAAGTAGGACACACAAGAAAAGGAAAACACCTACAAATATAAACTCAAAACAATTAAGAAAATGGTAATTGGAACACACATGTCAATAATCACTTTAAATGTAAATGGATTAAATGCTCCAACCAAAAGACACAGACTGGCTGAATGGATACAAAAACAAAACCCTTCTATATGCTGCCTACAAGAAACCCACTTCAGACCAAGGGATACATATAGACTGAAAGTAAAGGGATGGAAAAAGATATTCCATGCAAATGGAAGTCAAAAGAAAGCTGGAGCAGCAATACTCATATCAGACATATTAGACTTGAAAGTAAAGACTATTAAAAGAGACAAGGAAGGACACTACATAATGATCAAGGGATCCATTCAAGAAGAACATATCACAATGGTAAATATCTATGCCCCCAATATAGGAGCACCTCAATACATAAGGCAAATGCTAACAGCTATAAAAGGGGACATCGAGAGTAACACAATAATAGTGGGAGACTTGAACACCCCACTTACATCAATGCACAGATCATCCAAACAGAAAATAAATAAAGACACACAAGCTTTAAATGACACATTACACCATCTCGACTTAATTGATATTTATAGGACATTCCATCCAAAAACGACAGACTACACTTTCTTCTCAAGTGCACACGGAACATTTTCCAGGATAGATCACATCTTGGGTCACAAATCAAACCTCGGCAAATTCAAGAAAATTGAAATCATATCAAGCATCTTCTCAGACCACAACGCCATGAGACTAGATATCAATTACAGGAAAAAAACTGCAAAAAAGACAAACACATGGAGGCTAAACAATTCACTCTTAAACAACCATGGAATCACTACAGAAATCAAAGAGGAAATCAAAAAATATCTAGAAACAAATGACAATGAAAACACAACAACCCAAAACCTATGGGACGCAGCAAAAGCAGTTCTAAGAGGGAAGTTTATAGCAATACAGTCCTACCTTCAGAAACAAGAAAATTATCGAATAAACAACCTAACCTTACACCTAAAACAACTAGAGAAAGAAGAACAAAGAAACCCCAAAGTGAGCAGAAAGAAAGAAATCATAAAGATCAGAGCAGAAATAAATGAAAAAGAAAGGAAGGAAACCATAGCAAAAATAAATAAAACTAAAAGCTGGTTCTTTGAGAAGATTAACAAAATTGATAAACCATTAGCCAGACTCATCAAGAAAAAAAGGGAGAAGATGCAAATCAACAGAATTAGAAATGAAAAAGGAGAAGTAACAACGGACACCTCAGAAATACAAAACATCATGAGAGACTGCTACAAACAACTATATGCCAATAAATTGGATAATCTAGAAGAAATGGATACATTCTTAGAAAAATACAATCTTCCAAGACTGAACCAGGAAGAAATAGAAACCATGAACAGACCAATCACAAGTACAGAAATTGAGGCAGTGATTAAAAATCTCCCAACACACAAAAGCCCAGGACCAGATGGGTTCACGGGCGAATTCTAGCAAACATTTAGAGAAGAGCTAACACCTATCCTTCTCAAACTCTTCCAAAATATTGCAGAAGGTGGAACACTCCCAAACTCATTCTACGAGGCCACCATCACCCTGATACCAAAACCAGGCAAAGATGTCACAAAAAGAGAAAACTACAGACCAATATCACTGATGAATATAGATGCAAAAATCCTCAACAAAATACTAGCTAACAGACTCCAACAGCACATTAAAAAAATCATACACCATGATCAAGTGGGGTTTATCCCTGGGATGCAAGGATTCTTCAATATACGCAAATCAATCAACGTGATACATCATATCAACAAGTTGAAGGATAAAAACCATATGATCATTTCAATAGATGCAGAAAAGGCTTTTGACAAAGTTCAACATCCATTTATGATAAAAGCTCTCCAGAAAATGGGCATAGAAGGAAATTACCTCAACATAATAAAAGCCATATATGAAAAACCAAAAGCCAACATTGTTCTCAATGGGGAAAACCTGGAAGAATTCCCTCTAAGAACAGGAACAAGACAAGGGTGTCCACTCTCACCACTATTATTCAACATGGTTTTGGAAGTTTTAGCCACAGCAATCAGAGAAGAAAAAGAAATCAAAGGAATCCAAATTGGAAAAGAAGAAGTAAAATTGTCACTCTTTGCAGATGACATGATATTATATATAGAAAACCCTAAAGACTCTACCAGAAAACTGCTAGCACTAATTGATGAGTTGAGTAAAGTAGCAGGATACAAAATTAATGCACAGAAATCTCTTGCATTCCTATACACTAACAACGGAAGAGCAGAAAGAGAAATTAAGGAAACTCTCCTATTCATCACTGCAACAAAAAGAATAAAATACCTAGGAATAAACCTGCCTAAGGAGGTAAAAGATCTGTATGCAGAAAACTTTAAGACATTGATGAAAGAAATCAAAGACGACACAAACAGATGGAGGGACATACCATGTTCCTGGATTGGAAGAATCAACATCGTGAAAATGACTCTACTACCCAAAGCAATTTACAGATTCAATGCAATCCCGATCAAATTACCAATGGCATTTTTCACAGAACTAGAGTAAGAAATCTTACGATTTGTATGGAAATGCAGAAGACCCCGAATAGCCAAAGCAATCTTGAGAAGGAAAAATGGAGTTGGTGGAATCAGGCTTTCTGACTTCAAACTATACTACAAGGCCATAGTGATCAAGACAGTATGGTACTGGCACAAAAATAGAAAGGAAGATCAATGGAATAGAATAGAGAACTCACAAGTAAACCCAAACACATATGGGCACCTTATCTTTGACAAAGGAGGCACGAATATACAATGGAAAAAAGACAGCCTCTTCAATAAGTGGTGCTGGGAAAATTGGACAGCAACATGTAAAAGAATGAAATTAGAACACTTCCTAACACCATACACAAAAATAAACTCCAAATAGATTAAAGACCTACGTGTAAGGCCAGACACTATAAAACTCCTAGAGGAAAACATAGGCAGAACACTCTATGACATCCATCAAAGCAAGATCCTTTTGGACCCACCTCCTAGAATCATGGAAATCAAATCAAGAATAAACAAATGGGACCTCATGAAACTTAAAAGCTTTTGCACAGTGAAAGAAACCATAAACAAGACTAAAAGGCAACCCTCAGAATGGGAAAAAATAATTGCCTATGAAACAACGGACAAAGGATTAACCTCCAAAATATACAAGCAGCTCATGAAGCTTAATACTAAAAAGCAAATAACCCAATCCACAAATGGGCGGAAGACCTAAATAGACATTTCTCCAAAGAAGACATACAGATGGCCAACAAACACATGAAAAGATGCTCAACATCACTCATCATCAGAGAAATGCAAGTCAAAGCCACAATGAGGTATCACCTCACACCCATCAGAATGGCCATCATCACAAAATCTGGAAACCACAAATGTTGGAGAGGGTGTGGAGAAAAGGGAACTCTCCTGCACTGTTGGTGGGAATGTAAGTTGGTAGAGCCACTATGGAAAACAATTTGGAGGTTCCTTAAAAAACTACAAATAGAACTACCATATGATCCAGTCATCCCACTCCTGGGCATATACCCAAAGAAAACCATAATCCCCAAATAAACTTGTACCATAATGTTTATTGCAGCACTATTTACAACAGCCAGGACATGGAAGCAACCTAAATGCCCATCAACAAATGAATGGATAAAGAAGATGTGGCATATATACACAATGGAATATTACTCAGCTATAAAAAGGGATGAGATGGAGCTATATGTAATGAGGTGGATAGACCTAGAGTCTGTCATACATAGTGAAGTAAGTCAGAAAGAGAAGGACAAATATTGTATGCTAACTCACATATACAGAATCTGAAAATGGTACTGGTGAACTCAGTGACAAGAATAAGGATGCAGATACAGAGAATGGACTGGAGAACTCGAGGTATGGGAGGGGGCGGGGGGTGAAGGGGAAACTGAGACGAAGCGAGAGAGTAGCACAGACATATATATACTACCAACTGTAAAATAGTCAGTGGGAAGTTGTTGTATAACAAAGGGAGTCCAGCTTGAGGATGGAAGATGCCTTGGAGGACTGGGGCAGGGAGGGTGGGGGGGACTCGGGGGGGGGGGTCGGGGAAGGGAGGGAGCATGGGGATGTGTGTATGGAAACAGATGATTGAACCTGGTGTACCCCCCAAAAAATAAAAATAAATAAATAAATTAAAAAAAAAAACGAATGGATAAAGAAGATGTGGCATATATACACAATGGAATATTACTCAGCTATAAAAAGGGATGGGATGGAGCTATATGTAATGAAGTGGATAGAACTATAGTCTGTCATACACAGTGAAGTAAGTCAGAAAGAGAAAGACAAATATTGTATGCTAACTCACATATACGGAATCTAAAAATGGTCCTGATGAACTCAGTGACAAGAACAAGGATGCAGATACAGAGAATGGACTGGAGAACTCGAGGTTTGGGAGGGGGCGGGGGGTGAAGGGGAAACTGAGACGAAGCGAGAGAGTAGCACAGACATATATATATTACCAGCTGTAAAACAGGTAGTCAGTGGGAAGTTGTTGTATAACAAAGGGAGTCCAACTCGAGGATGGAAGACGCCTTTAGAGGACTGGGGTGGGGAGGGTGGGGGGGACTCGAGGGGGGGGTCAAGGAAGAGAGGGAATACGGGGATATGTGTATAAAAACAGATGATTGAACTTGGTGTACCCCCAAAAAAATAATAAATAAATTTTAAAAAATCTCATTTACAATTGTAATGAAAACAATAAAATACCTATGAATAAGTTTAACCAAAGAGGTGAAAGACCTATACACTGAACTATAAGACATTGTGTTGAATGAAATAAAGGAGACACAAAGAAATGGAAAGATATTCCATGCTCAGGGACTGGAAAAACTAACGCTGTCAAAATGTTCATATTACCTAAAGCAATCTACAGATTCAATGCAATCTCTATCAAAGTCCCAAGGACATTCTTTACAGAAATAAGACAAAAATTTCTAAAATTTATATGGAGCCACAAAAGACCCCAAATAGCCAAAGTAATCCTGAGAAAAAAGAACAATGCTGGAGGTATCACACTCCCTGATTTCAAAGTATATTACAAACTATAGTAATGGTATTGGCAAACAGCATGGTATTGGCAAAAAAAAAAAAAAAAAGATACGTAGATCAATGGAACAGAATTGAGAGCCCAGAAATAAACCCATGCATATGTGGACAATTAATTTGCAACAAAGGAACAAAGAACATGTAATGGATACAGTATAATCTCTTCAAAAACTGGTGCTCAGAAAATTAGACAGTCATATTCAAAAAAAAAAAAAGTGAAACTAGACCACTATGTCACACTATACACAAAAAAACCCTCAAAATAAAGACTTGAATAAAAGACCTGAAATCATAAAACTCCTAGAAGAAAACCTAGGCAGTAAGCTCTTTGACATCAGTGTTAGCAATATTTTTCTAGATATGTCTCCTCAGGCAGGGAAAACAAAAGCAAAAAATAAACAAATGGGACTACATCAAATTAGAAAGCTTCTGCACAGCAAAGGAAACTATCAATAAAATGAAAGACAACCTACTGAATGGGAGAATATATTTGCAGATGATATATCCCATAAGGACTCATACAAGTCAACACAAAAAACTAAACAGCACAATTTAAAAATGGGGCAGAGGAGCTGAATAGACATTTTTTCAAAGAAGACATACAGATGGCCAACAGGCATATGAAAAGATGTTCAACATCACTAATTATTAGGGAAATGCAAATCAAAAATACGAGATATCACCTCATGCCTGTTAGATTGGTTATTATCAAAAAGACAGGAAATAACAAGTATTGGATAGGATGTGGAGAAGAGGGAAACCTTATACACTGTTGGTGGGAATGTAAATTGGTGCAGCCACTACAGAAGACATGATGGAGATTTCTCAAAAAATTAAGAATAGAACTACAATATGATCCAGCTATCCCACTTCTGGGTACATATCCAAGGAATACAAAAACACCAATTTGAAAAGATATATGCTCCTCTCTGTTTATCACAGCATTATTTACAATAACCAAGATATAGAAGCAACCTAAGTGTCCATCAATAGATGAGTGGCTAAAGAAGATGTGGGGGGTGTGTGTGTGTGTGTATATATCATATACATATAATATGTATACATATATAATGGAATATTACTCAGCCATAAAAAAGATGAAATCTTGCCACTGTGACCATATGGAGAGATCTTAAGGGTATTATGCTAAGTGAAATGAGACAGAGAAAGACAAATATGGAATTATTTCAGTCAGATTTGGAATATAAAAATCTAATAAATAAAAACCAAAATAAATGAAGAAACCAAACCAAACCAAAACAAACATGTAGATATAGACAACAGAGTAGTGGTTACCACAAGGGAAGCAGTAAGGGGAAGGGAGGGCAAAATGGGTAAAGGGGATCAACTCTACAGTGACAGATGGAAGCTAAATTTTTGGCTGTGAGCACACTATAGAATAGAGTATACAGAAGTAAAAATACAATGTTGTATATATAAACTTATGTTATAAATCAGTTACCTCAATAAAAATAAATAAAAACAAAATTTAAAAAAAGAATTGATTGAACTCATAAGATATGAAAGAATCAGGCAGATGTTATCATTGGTTCAAAAGTAAAGAAACACAAATTTATATGGAGAAAAGATATTGAACTGCAAAAAAAGGGCAATTTTTCAACAAGAGGGAGAGAGAAGTCCACTGCAACTCTATAGGACGAGACTGAGTTTGCATTTTGACAATGTTGAACTTTACCTGAGCCCTGTGTTCCCAGTCCCAGAAAACAACAATGGTTAAGAAGCCCACCTCCCAAACTCTTCTCTCCTTTGTCCTGTATCCCATCAGGCCAGACAGACAGGATTTAGTCCCCTTCTACTGCAGCAAAGATTTTCCATAAATCACATTCTTCTGGGAGGAGCATTTGCCCTCCCCTAGGTCTATAACAGCAGAAGGGTTACAGAGGGAACTGATTTATGGGGCTGCAGGGAGATAGATATACGTGTGCTGGGAGGGAACAGTGAGGACTGAAAATTTCATAAGTTTAATGTTTTTAGACGTTTCTCCGTTACACATGATAATTGTCTTGAAGTATTTGAAAGCTGTGATGCTGAAGACAGAATTAACTTATTCTTCATTTTCTATTAGGCAAAAATTACACTGGTGGTGTAAGTTACAAGAACGCAAATTTGGATTAAAAAAAAAACTTTTAAGTGACCGGATATTTTGTTCAAAGATGGAATAGGATAATCTAAGAAGTAATGGGCAGCATCATTGGAAGTATTAATATTAAACCACACAAGGTTGGATGACCATTGATCAAAGATACACAGGGAAAAACTACATTGGCTGAAAGATTGTAATAAATGATCTCAAAATTACTGAAATATAAAGATTCTCATTTTGTTTTCAGAATGAGATTTTTATCATACACTTTCTGACATCATTAGCACCCAGACTGCAGACTGACATGTCTTTGAGCTGGCCATCTGTGATGTGAAAACAGTCATTTTGAGTGGCGGCCTAGGCATTTTTAAAAATGTTAATTTAATTTAATTTATTTATGTATTTATTTTACTTTTAATTATTTATTTATTTATTTTTGGCTGCATCAAGTCTTCATTGTGGCACGCGGGATCTTTGTTGTAGCATGTAAGATCTTTTATCATGGCGCACAGCTCTTCACTGTGGTGCAAGGGCTTCTCTCTAGTTGTAGTGTGAGCGTTTTCTCTTCTCTAGTTGTGGCACATGGGCTCCAGAGTGCATGGGCTCTGTAGTCTGCGGCATATAGGCTCTTTAGTTGAGGCGTGTGGGCTTAGCTGTCCCACGGCATGTGGGATCTTAGTTCCCCCACCGGGGATCGAACCTGCATTGCAGGATGGATTCTTTACCACTGGACCACCAGGGAAGTCCCGCTGCCTATGCACTTTACAGTAAGACAACCCTGCTCACACCCAGAGTTTGGACATTTAGATAAGGACCCAAGCTTAGGATTCCCACCACGCCTTTCCCCAGGCACTTCTAAAAATGACCAGAGTTGAATCTGTGAAAAATTAGTGACTTCTGCCCCAACCATCTTATAAGTAATAGGTGCTTGCCACCCTGCTCTTATCTCCTACTCACCTGTGACCTGGAAGGGAGGACAGCCCTTCCTCGACTCATTACACCCTTCCTTGTTCTGGAATTTGTAAGTAATACACCTTGCAGCTTTACTTCCTTTGTGTGAGTGCACTGAAACCAAGACTTCAATCAAAATGGCCCCAGGGGTTTTCACTTCCCTAAAGTGGGAGCTCAAATGCAAAGGGAGCAGCTACTTGCTGACCAGAGTGGATGGTTTGATCTCCTCATTCAGCAGGTCATAATCTACATATTCTTAACACACCAGCTCTGGGTTTTCCAACATGCCATCTACTACTCCCCCAATCTCAGAATCTAAAATGCAGCCAAAGACTTGGGGCCAGAGGTGAGGGGGAAGGTCATATGCAAGGAACTGAAACATCTAGCTTGTTTCACATATTGGTATGGAGTCTGAATTTACATTAATCATATGATGCATGATTTGTAAGAATTCACACACACACACACACACACACACACACGGCTTAGACCTGGTAAACCCCCCCAAGGCCAAGACAGAGGCAAATGAAAATTTTCTCTGTAGGGAAGCTTCACAACCCAAGGCACATGAAACACCCACTGAAATAATCTCATAATGAAGATGAATTTACAATCAAGAATTACAAATCACATGAGGAAACAAACCACAATGAGACAAAGTTAGCAAAACTGTTAGCATACCAAGAACTAGATGTAATGATGCAATCTGAAATTGTAAAATAAATATGTTCTGTCAAAAGAAAATTCAGAACTTTACTGGATGTGAATATTTCATTGAGCAAGAAACAAACTGAGAACAGGGAGACCTCCAACCAAAAGTGGTTAGGAAGCTTCGCCCTCAGCAGTTACAGCTCAGTTTATAAAGCACGAATAAGTACATTGTTTTTTATTGTGATTGGTTACTAGAAACTTACATTCTTTGTCACTGCATAAGCTTGCAGTGTTTATAGTTGATTAGCTAGGAAACTGTAAGGTCACATTGACATGAAGAAAGCTTACATTTCATTTAACACCAAAGTTGGCATCTCAGAGAAATCACAACCGTTTTAAATTTTGATTATGTGACTATGAGTGTTTGGTCTAGGGGCATATTCAAATTGTGACCTCTGTTTTGGTTTTTCTTTAAAAGTTTCAAATAATAAAATATTTTAAAGGATTGAAAACCAAAATGAAAGAACAGAGTAGTAGAAAGGCACCAAAAGAAAGGAGGAAAGAAAAAAGAAATTGATTTCTTAAAGAACCAAATAGAACTTCTAGAAATGAAAACCATAATCATTGAAACTGAAAACTCAGTAGACAAATTAGATGGTAGTTTAAACACAGCTGAGAGGAGAATTTGCTACCCAGAAGCTAGTTCTGAGGAAATCACAAGGGACACAGAGAGATGGAAAATGGGAAAGAGATATGGTAGGCAGAATAATGGTCCCCCAAAGATGTCCACATCCTAATCTCTAAAACTTATAAATATGTTGGGTTACATGGAAAGTGGCGGGGGTGGGGGGGGGTGCGGATTAAGGTTGCAGATGGATTTAGGTTGCTAATCAACTGGCCTTGAGACAGGAAGATTAGCCTGGATTATCCAGGTGGACCCATTGTAATCCCAAGGGTTCTTACAAGTGGAACAGCATTAGAAAGATAGAAATGGCCCAATGTTCTGGTTCTAAAGACAGAGAAATGGGACCCTGAACCAAGAATGAAGACAGCCTATAAAACCTGGAAAATATAAGGAAATGTCTCCTTAGAGTCTCCAGAAAGAATGCACCCCACACCAAAACATTGATTTTAGCCCAGTGAGACTAATTTCAGATTTCTGGCCTACAGAACTGTAAAATAATAAATATTTTTTTAAGCCAGTAAATTTGTGATTTGTTACAAAATCAATAGGAAACTAATACAAGAGGTTAAGAGAGAGAAGGAATGGCCCAACATGTCTAATAAGAGAAAGAACAGAAAAAATACGTTTTTTAATAACTGAGAATTTTCCAGAATTAAGGACTGAGTGATCACACCAAGATCTGAATATAGCAAATATCAACCAATCCACAACCATACAGGTTGTAGTGAAACATCTGACAGAGAAAGTCTTAAAAGCAAACTGAACCTCAAGTATGAGCAAAGACAAGACAACCAGAACTCTCCAGGGAGGTTACAAATGTCAGCTGTCAGCCAATCCTATCAGTGTTCACAGTTAGACTCTAGGTGTGGCCTGTGCTCTTTTAATCTGGGAATTCTTGGGTCCTGGTACATGCTCATAGGAGAATTTAGACAAAGAAGATGGAAGGAATCTGGTTCCACAGGGAGGTACTCCCCTTCTACCTTGTTCTCAGTCTTCTGCTTCCAGGTAAGAAATGGGAAACACAGGGAAAGAAGCAAGGACCCTCTCTGGTAAGAACACCTAGGACCCGCTTTCAAATTTCCAACTTCTAGAGATTAGCTAAAATGGGCATAGTTATTTTATAACTATGTTACCATAATGCCCAAACAGACTCTCCTTCTCTAAAAGATAGAAGATCCCCTTCCAGTGACGTGCCGCATAAGTAGTCTACTTTTTCTTTCATGAACCATCCCCAATTGTCTTCTCTTCCATTTAGCCTCCATGACCATACATCTTTCTACACACAGGTATAATTTTCTCTCCCTATAGCTATCAAACCCACCCCACTGTAGCAAAGTGCCCACTTTCAGCTATAATTTCCCTACTCATTACTAGATCCAAGTGCTCTAGGTTAAGTAAGATGCCAGAAAGCAGCAGGTGGAGAGTAAAGCTACAGTGTGCTTCTCTTCCAGGGAGTTAACATGGTCTACTTGGAAAGAACATGGGATTTAGCGACAGACAGATCTGGGTTTGAATCTTGGTCCATCACTTGGCTATTTGTGTAAACTTGGGTAAATTGCTTGACTTCTCAGAGCTCCAGTTTCCTCATCTGTAAAATAGGGCCACCTTGCAGGGTTGTGAGGATTCAATGAAAGAGATAACACAGTGCCTGGCATTTGACAGGTGCCAATAAATGGCAACTCACCCCCTCAGGCTGTCGTGTGACTTCTGGATATTGGGGAGGTGTTGGGGGATGAAAAATATAGTTTCCAACTGATAGAGTCTTGGGAAGATTCAGGGAGGAGAGGACTGAGCCAGAGGTGCTTTAGAGGCCAGTACAAGGAAGAGGCACAAATTGTACATCTGGTCTAGGCAGTAGAAAACATGATAAACGCTCCTCTGATCACTCACAGTGACTGACAAATGAATATTCATTGCTCACAGAATGAGTCAAGGATTTGCCTGGAGAGCACAGTCACTTTGAGAAAGGATAAGGCTTGATGTCCTTGGCACAGAGGTCATCAACCATCTTTCTCATTCCAGGTTGCTACTCCTCTAATGAATTTCCACCAGTAGAATATTAGAATCTTAATTCGAACAAAGGGGAAGGCAACACCTCAAAAACTCAAACTAGAAAGCTGATATAGGGTTGAGTGGCAAAATAGGGAGAAGTAAGGTTGGGGCAGTTAAGGTGAAACAGATGTGTTCTCTCTGGGGCCCCAGGAATGTAATCCTATCTGATGGCTATTGCTGCCCCAGGGTTCAGTTTGCGTATAGATCTGGGCATGCTTTGCACGGAGACAGAAACATTACCAAGGAGGCAGGAGCCCTAACTCAGCTTACCACATTAGCTTCCATCATTTGCCTTCCAGCCCATCCCATCCTCCCTGGCCTTGGTGGGACGCGCCCAGCATCTGGATCACGGTGATCCTCTTCCCCCATTCTCCATCTCATCCCTGGGGGTGTATGGTACAGCAGCATCAGACAAACACGGGCTCAGATCGTGCCCAGTTTCTGCCTCTTATTATCTATTTGACCTCAGAATTTACTTCCTCTTATTGCACCTCAGTTGACTCATTTATTATATGAGGATAAAAATAGTTTCTACCTGATAGGGGCTTGGGAGGATTAAATGAGGTAATCCATTTAAGGAGATTAGATTACACCTGGCACATTGTCAATGCTCAGTGAATGTGAGATATCATTTTTTGTTTGTTTGTTTTATTTATTATTTTTTGGGGGGTACACCAAGTTCAATCATCTGTTTTTTTTTTTTTCTTTTTTTTTTTTATTATTTTTTTGGGGGGTACACCAAGTTCAATCATCTGTTTTTATACACATATCCCCGTATTCCCTCCCTTCCTTGACTCCCACCCTCCTCGAGTCCCCCCCACCCTCCCCGCCCCAGTCCTCTAAGGCATCTTCCATCCTCGAGTTGGACTCCCTTTGTTATACAACAACTTCCCACTGACTATCTGTTTTACAGTTGGTAATATATATATGTCTGTGCTACTCTCTCGCTTCGTCTCAGCTTCCCCTTCACCCCCCGCCCCCTCCCAAACCTCGAGTTCTCCAGTCCATTCTCTGTATCCGCGTCCTTGTTCTTGTCACTGAGTTCATCATTAATATCACAGGCTATCCCCAAGCTCTTGCCCTGGGACCCAACATAGAGAACACAAGAGTTCTCTCCCAATTCTCACACATTCTGTGTCGACTACAGGAAGGGGCAGTACTCTCACCACCAGTTGCTCAGGGTTTGGTCAGCACGGGGTGTATACCACTGCTCTGGATTCAGTGTTTCACAGGAAGGCCTTCCATCCAGTCACCAATTTCAGCATCCCCACCCTGGTCAACATCTCCTTCACTATGTCTGCCATCCTAGATGTGGTGAGTACTGACTCCTCTAGCCCTCCTTAGTATCCTCAATCTTTTCCTAGCCGCTGGCAAGGCAGCCTCCAAAGCTCTTAACCACACCGTGGCCTCCTCCATCATTCCTATATGGCATTTGCCCCATGGGGATCTCAGAGAAGCTCTGTCCAGTTCAGCAGGATGAGGTATAACAGCGCAAGGAGGATCATTTCTTTTCTTCTAACCCAGTGATTCTCTTCCCTGGCTGTACACCAGTATACAGGCTCCACTTCCAGAGCTTCTGACTGGATGGAAACTAAGCATCAGTATTTTTTAAGCTCCTCAAGTGATACTAAGATAGAGCCAGGGTTGAGAAGCACTACTCTAATCCAATCCTGCCGTGAACAGTCCTGCCCATGCCTGACACTTCTGTTTTGATCAAGATTTTGTCCTTGACCTATAATGTTGGATTTGATCATAGCACAACTTTTATATACCTTGGGGGTTGATAAACAAAAATGGGCAGTGGGTGGGATGGACAGTCTTCTTACCAGCAACATGCTGGAAACAGGAAATTCTTTTGGCAGGATGAACAGCTACGGCTCTTGTCATCATTTCTGTGGCTGGAAATGGTAAGGCCAACACTGTTTATTCTCTCCCTTTGTTTACAGTCAGAATGGATTTTAAACAAAGGTATAACGATTATGACCCTCTATGTACCCAAGAATATAGCTTTGAAACACATGAGGGAGAAACCGAAAAATCCACAATCATGGTGAAAGGCATCAATAAACTGTTTTCAAAAATCAAGTCAAGGCTTCCCTGGTAGCACAGTGGTTAAGAATCCGCCTGCCAATGCAGGGGACATGGGTTTGATCCCTGCTCCAGGAAGATCCCACATGCAGCGGAGCAACTAAGCCCATGTGCCACAACTATTGAGCCTGCGCTTTAGAGCCTGTGAGCCACAACTATTGAGCCCATGTGCCGCAACTACTGAAGCCCATGCACCTGGAGCCTGTGCTCTGCAACAAGAGAATCCATGGCAATGAGGAGCCCGCGCACCACAACAAAGAGTAGCCCCCACTTGCCGCAACTAGACAAAGACCATGTGAAGCAATGAAGACCCAACACAGCCAGTAAGTAAGTAAGTAAGTAAATAAATAAATAAATAAATAAAATTTTTTTAAAAATCAAGTCAAAAAAGAATAAACATATAGTGATTTTTAAGAAACTTGATTTAATAAACATATCAAACTTTGTACCAATGAACATGCATAATCTTTTCTGACACAATGGAAAATTCCCCCAAACTGACCATATTTTTGGCCACAAAGAGGGAAAGGAAGGAAAGCAAAAATTATCTAGACCATAATTTCTGCCTATAATACAAGAAAATAGAAACTACAAAGGATAGCCCCCACCCCCAAAACCTTATTTCTTAGGAATTTAAACTTAAACTTCTAAATATGTTGGACTAAAGAGAAAATAAAACAACTAAGTAGAAATTAGAATAATGAGCACTACATACAAAAGTCTATGAAATGTAGCCAAAGTATCAATATAACTCAATGGAAAATTTCTATCTTAAGCTCTTTAATTAGAAAACGAAGGGGGAAAATGAAAGTAAATGAATTCAGTTTCCAACTTGAAAAGCCTGCTTGAAAGGAAGGAGAGAGGAGGGGAAGAATAGTCACCATCACCTAACCTTGCTCTCAAAGTGTGGTTCCCAGATGGGCAGCACTGGCTGATTGCACCACCTACAAGCTTAGAAATGCACTTCATCTTGGGCCCCACCTAGCATGACTAACAATCCCAGCATGCCCAAGACTGAGAAATTCTCAGCACACAGAACTCTGCTAAATCCAGGAAAGTCTCAGTAGGTGGGGTGAGTTAGTCACCCCACCTACTGAATCAGAATCTGCATTTCAACACAGTCCCGAGGTGTGACATATGCATAGTGAGGTTTGAGAAGTGCTGATCTGGTACACATTTTTATGTAATGTGCATAGAGCCCTCTGTTCTGGCTGTGATTCCACAAACTGCAGCTGCTGAGGTTGTAAATGCCCTGAGATTAGACAAGGCCCGCAGCCTACGAAACTGGATAATCCTTGAAAACAGTTTCCAGAGAAGGTTGCCAGCTTTGGAAAGGAGAGCTTGGAAAGGTCATCCCAGAGACAAGAAAGGATGGTGCCCGGCACCTGCCAAGGAGAGGAAGACCACTAAGTCTCTTGGCTTCATAGAACCCAAGGGCTTGTTCAAGGTGTCCTTGCAGTAGAGACTGGTGGAAGGGGCCTGGAAGACAGCTGAAACCATGCTAGAGACTAATACATAATACCTATACACAGCATTACAGTCCACAAAATCCTTTCACATGCCTTATTTCACTAAATTCCACTACTACCCTTATTTCACACTAAGTCTAGCTCAGAGAGGCTGAGCTACTGATCTTTCAACTCTGAATCTCATTCCTTCTACAGAAATTAGAGGATTTCTCTGATCACCAGTAATTTCCCAAAGAAGTGGAAAAGCACAAGGGTCAAAGTTTATGATGAAATGGACACAAGGAGCTTCAATTCTATCTGTAACTCTAATTTCTTGAAAAAAGCCAAGATACATTTATCAGAATACTGACTCCACAAAGTTGGGAGTTACATAGACAGATGTTTGTTATATGATTTTATATACTTTTCTGTGTGCTTGAAATACTTTATAACTTCTTTTTTGTGTGATAATTCAATTATCTTTATTAAAAAGATTTATTTATTTGGCTGCATCAGGTCTTAGTTGCATATAACTTTTTTTTTTTTTTTTTGGCATGGTTCTTTTCAGTTTATTGCATGAAGGAGTTACACTAGTCCGAGTTAAAAGACCCCAAATGGTTACATGATACAAGCTGTGAGGTTTTTAAACTTGTAACAAGGGACAGAAGGGAAATTCTACTCATTGCAAGGAAATCCTCACTTAAGCTTCTGTGAGCCAAAAGCACTTAAAACCCATGAACCTTCAGCTGGTGGTCCTTAGCCAGTCTAATCTCTACGAGAAACTGGCATATGTTCTTGCGCTGGTCACCCTGTAGCTGAATTACTTCTCCATATTCTGGATGCTCAATTACAGTACGATTGCAGGCAAATTTCTTCTAAACGCCTTCACTAGTTTCTTTCTATCGTAATCATCAGCGATCCCTTGGACAGTAGTAAGGGGTCTTCCTGTCGTTTGTTTGTTGAATTCTTATATGGATATAATCCTCAGTGCCTAGGAAGCAGATCATCACCCTTACTTGCATCAGCAAGGGAGTCCAAAGAGTGGAGATTCTGGATAGCAGACACAAGATGTGATTCCTTTTCCTCTGGTGGAAACGGCCTGCAGATGGTGGCGGCTGGAGAAGGTGGGCGGGGGGTAGGGGGTATTGGGAAGCGAGGGGGCTCAAGGGGGAGGCTGCTGAGTCCTCGGTGGTGGCTCAGTGACTGGGGCCAACTTCTTTTTTAAGAAAAACAAAAAGGCAGAGAAAATAACCCTGATTCATGTCAGGTTCTCATCTCTCCTTCACCTGGGCTCTAGGTCTGGGACAACCCACGTATCAGATGGAACCCAGAGGAATGTGGGGGCATCACGAAGATCAGTGTGGCAACCAAGAACCTGGGGCTCTGAGACATTTTCATCACTGAGTTGTGCGTATTAAGGGCTGAGGAAAGCCAGAGGGAAGGCCCACCTCCTGGCAACAACAAAGTTCACAATCTACCAAAGGCCATTATAAGCGGTCTTACACGGCAGAGAAATGAGCAGATAGGTAAGATCTCAGAGTGATATCAGACCAATGAGGAAGGCAGAGTCAGAAACAGTCACTACTATTCCAGGCAGCCTCAGAACCCCGTATTCAATTCCCTTCCTCTCCTCCCCACCAGGTGGCCATCAGGTGCAGACCCAAACTCTACAACATAAACCTCCTGGTGCCTAGTAGCTTTCTGGTCACCATTGACGCCCTCAGCTTCTACCTGCTGGCAGAAAGCAAGAACCGTGCCCCATTCAAGATAACTCTTCTGCTGGGTTACAGCGTCTCCCTGCTCACGATGAGTGACTTACTCACCACCAGCGGCACCCCCTCCCCCCCATCAGTATGGCCCCTCCAGCCCTTGAGAAGAGAAGGGTGGGAAGGACTGACTGAACTAGCTCAGGGAAGGGAGATATACTGGGCAAAAGAGGCTGTGCTTCCCAGGGTAGGATTGGAAGAGGGGAAAGAAGTCCTGGCTGGTGCCTCTGGCCCTCAGGCAGGCCCAACTTCCCTCCAGGTGTCTACTTTGCCCTGTGTCTGTCACTGATGGTGGTCAGCCTGATGGGGACCATCTTCATCACCTACCTGCTGCACCTGGCCACCACACAGCCCTCCCACCCATGCCTCGCTGGCTCTATTCCCTGCTTCCACACTGCGCCAGCCCAAGAAAATGCTGCCCGGCTGCACCACAGAAGGGAAACGCAGGCTGGGCCTCAGCCCTGCCCACCTGCCTGGTGAGGGAAATCAGCACCGCGCATGCTTCCTCTTCCATCACCTCCACTTCTCTGCTCCTGCCTCCTTTCCTGTCCCCACAACCCCCCAGCTGAACTCGGCGACCCATGGCTAAGTCTCTGTCTCTCCGTAGGTGTGAAGGAGCCCGTGGAGTTGGTGGGGAAGGTGCCAGGTCCCAGAGAGGCAGAGCTAAATTGGTGCCCCGGGTCAGCAAGGGCCCAGCAGGAAGACAAAGCTCAGAAGCAGCACTTGGTCAGCCTGTGGGTACAGTTCAGCCACATAATGGACACCCAGCTCTTCTGCCTCTACCTGCTCTTCATGGCCACCTCCATTGTCACTTTCAACGTCCTCTGGAATACCTAGGCATGACATCTATCTGCTCCTATATATCTAGCCCAGAGCTGCTTCTGGCCTCCATGGGTCAGCCAGGACTTCACCCTTATTGGGTACCGACTGTTATGGCCTCAAAGATTACCAAGTTTCCTGCTACATTCCAAGCCTCTCAATCCAGCTCCACCGATCAGTCTCAACTCAACTACAGTTCCAACAAGAGGAACAATTCCTCTTGTTCGTGCATTCTGTTGGCTTCCCTCAGCCCTCCCATGTGGTGCTAGGCTCCTCTTTATGTCTTTGGCATAGCAGTCCTACCTCCCCTGCCTGCTTAACTTGCCCCGATACATCATTTTGCAGAGAACTCTGGCTCTTTGTCATGTTTTGGGGTAAAAAGTTAACTATCAGGACTGATAGTTTCAAAATGTCATCCGTGCATCCCTCTACCTGTGATAAAGCTTTGATGACAACCCAATGTGACAAATGTCCTGTCTGAGAAGTTTTCATTCTCTTAGGCATTTTTAAAGATGTATTTCTTACTCGTAAGTCCTTTTATTCATCTTTTTCATTATCTTTGTTCTAATTTCATCTTAATACTCTCCTAATTTATTCTGTTTATTTTATTCTTTTATTTTCTAAGTTGAATCCTCAATTAAGGTATTCTTAGTCTTTCTATAAATTTTACTCTGACATAGTTTGAGCTGCATCCTATGGGTTTTAGAATGAAGTGTTCTCCTCTTTATTACTTCCTGGACAGTTCACAATTTCAGTTTTTATTTTCTCCTTGATCTAAAACCTATTTAGGAGAGTGTTTCTTATATCCGTGGATATGTGGGTTTTGTTATTGTTATCTTTTCATTGTTAAAGCATGGCCTTTAAATCAGAAACTTTTTGCATTTATAAAGTTTCTTTCTGGCCAGATTCACAATTGATTTTGTAACTTTTTCAGGACCAGACACAGCCAAATAAATAAGTAAATAAATATATTTTTTAAAGTATACATTCCCTATTTATATGTACATCTGTAAATAGAGCTTATTGATTGGATTATTCAAATCTTCTCTGTGTGTGCTAAGGGTATTTTATTCAAGTTCTCTGAGTAGTTGCAGTTTTTCTTTTATACACTTGACTGCTACCTCATATGATGCATAGAAGTGTATGGTTATTATATATACATTATTAATAAGAAAAAATACCAAATTGTACACTTTAAATATATGCAGTTTATTGTGTCAATTGTATCTCAATAAAAGTTCTTAAAGAAAAAAATTTTAAAAATAAAATACAATTAAAAAAAAAAAAGGCTAGGGACATATACTCCCTTAGAGCTTCAAGAAGGAAGGAATGCAGGCGCCGAAGCGGGGCCACCGGGACTGAGCAAGCAACAGACGCACCACCCGCCGACACCGCCGCCGCTTGGGGCCCGCACAGACCCTGTGCCTGAGTGTAGAATGAGCCAAGGAGACTCATTCTGCAGCCATTCCACATGCAGCAGAAGATATTCAAGGAGATGACAGATGGATGTCTCAGCACAACAGGTTTGTCCTGGACTGCAAAGGCAAAGAGCCGGATGTCCTGTTCGTGGGGGACTCCATGGTGCAGTTGATGCAGCAGTATGAGATATGGCGAGAACTTTTTTCCCCACTTCATGCACTGAATTTTGGAATTGGGGGAGAAACAACAAGACATGTTTTATGGAGACTAAAGAATGGAGAACTGGAGAATGTTAAACCTAAGGTCATTGTTGTCTGGATAGGACAAACAACCATGAAAATACAGCAGAGGAAGTAGCAGGTGGAATCGAGGCCATCGTACAACTTATCAACACAAGGCAGCCACAGCCCAAAATCATTGTACTGGGTTCGTTACCTCGAGGTGAGAAGCCCAACCCTCTGAGGCAAAAGAATGCCAAGGTGAACCAGCTCCTCAAGGTTTCCCTGCCGAAGCTTGTCAATGTTCAGCTCCTGGATACAGATGGGGCTTCGGGCACTCGGATGGTGCCATCTCCTGTCACGACATGTTTGATTTTCTGCATGTCACAGGAGGCGGCTACGCAAAGATCTGCAAACCCCTCCATGAACTGATCATGCAGTTGTTGGAGGAAACACCTGAGGAAAAACAAACCACCATTGCCTGACTGGCTCCCATCAGTGTTAACAGCGTCCCAGCTTCCTCAGATCAGTTATATCACTGGCACTACAGAATCCTTCTCTTTCTTAAGGCACTTTGCATTGTAGAATGTTCTTTGATGGTCATATCTAGTCTTTGAAGAGGAGAAGGGATTTAAACTGGTCCTGTACATAGAAGGTTTGCTGACACAGGAGAAAAATTAGCCAAGGAAGATGGTTGTTTAAATTCATTTGAAACCAGAAGGGGATTTTTAGTTATATGTGTGACACATTCATTGAATTATCACTGTTTTTCCTAGGACAACATCAAACCTAAGTACTGAACAAAATGAAGATTCTTTTCTTGGCCTTTCTTTCTATGGATTATGTCACATATAATAATGATTAGACTCACACCTACTTGGCTTTAAAACAGATGTTTTTCCAGTTTTTAAAGTTCATAATTTAGCCTTTTGTTTTTTATTTTGCTTTACTTATGCATATTCTCAATGTTATAGCAACATATAGCATCAGATTGAACAGGCTTGTCATTCAAATACAGGAGATGCTATAGTTACAAGTGAATTTGTTCCACTCTGTTAATCTTTCTCATGCTTAGCAGTGAAAAATAGGTTTTGCCCCATTTGGGGGACTCTATGGAGGGTATTATTTTCATGCTGCTGAATATCATGTCTGTAATAGACCCATGCATGTAATAGACCCATGCTGAATATCATGTCTGTAATAGACCCATCCTCTATTCCCCCTCATCCCCTCTTTTTTTTGTGGGGGGGGTCCTTGTTGACATTACAAGCTTTTAATACGTTTTGACCTAGGAGCTCTGTTGTTGGAAGTAGAAGTCCCCAGCCAAGTCACTCTCATGATGATATTACTGATGTGTAACTCATTCCTGTGTGGTGTTGTGTTCTATAGAGTCTGTGTAGTGCTATCCATATTCAGAGTTCTGGTTTGTTTTGTTTCGTTTTTCCCTTAAAACCTGTTACAGTTTTCCTTCTTTTGGGGAAAAAAAAAATCAGAACTCTATTTCCCACTCTGTAAGCCTTGACTTTATTTCAAGTTTTATAGTATTTTAAGGTGTATATTTTATTTTTTATTGGCTTAAATTATTACCAGTCCAGAAAAATCTGGCCTCTTCTCATGGGGAAACAGCAAAACTTCTCTTCAGAATAGACATTCTACTTGATCCTACTGTTTTAGTAAAAAAGAACTAGGTTTGTTTAACCTTCAGGATTTCTCCTTAATATATCTTCAACTGAGAATTTCTTTCAAGAGAGCTCTTTACAGTCTTAATGGTTTGTTGAGCTACAAGAACTGCCATTTAAAAAATAATAGGACAACAGGTAGTTAATTGTTTAACATACCTATGGGATATGTACAAACTGGATCTACAAACACATACTTTAAACTGGACCAGGTGGATACTGAAGTAACCTATCAAAATGTGCTCTGCAGTGATTCTGCTAAACGTTCAAGTTCAGTAACTAAGGCATATGCTTCATACTCTGCTTGCAAGGCACATGGCATTGCTTTTGTGTGTTGGAGGGGGACGGACCTGTGGTTTGCGCTAAGAGCCACTTTTGATTGAAAAGGATAGAACTTGGGCTGATTTTTTTTTTTTTTTCTCTTCAAGGCTTTTTCTAGAAATTTTGTTTTTGGAGGGTTTTTTGTCTTTAAAAAACAAAACAAAACAAAACATGCTTTCTTGAATGTATCATGTCTTCATTAACAACCAAAAATATATGT
This sequence comes from Hippopotamus amphibius kiboko, assembly GCF_030028045.1. Lineage (NCBI taxonomy): Eukaryota > Metazoa > Chordata > Mammalia > Artiodactyla > Hippopotamidae > Hippopotamus > Hippopotamus amphibius. The sequence goes on from NC_080191.1 coordinate 159,305,213, forward strand.
GGGGTTTACTAAACTTGTTTACTATATTAAATTTTCCTTTTTATTTTTAGTAGCCCAGGTTCTTGAGTTTTTCAGGACAGATTTTTTTTTTCCTTAGCTGAGGTATAGTTCTAGGGAGAAGAATTAATTAAGCCACATTTTGTGTGTGAAAAGACAGTTTCCTGTCTAGGCCCTTTTCTATTGTCAGGGTGGGAGTATGGTCCAAACAAATCCCTAATATTAGGCTACTCCTGCAGCATGTGCTTTTAGCTTCTCTCTTGACTAAGGATCAAATACCCCTTTGTGAGCTGGCCTTCAGCTCCTCTGCTTCTGTATATAAACCTTGGATGTTACTACATTTTATATTTACCAGAGCTATTCGAGCAATAGTATTTGAACCACTAGCCTTTGAAATAAAAGTCCGCCCCACGGCTAACGTGCAGATACTGAGTCCACTTTCATTTCTTGCCAGCTTCCTTTGCACTGCTTCAGGCAGAAAGTGTTCATCGGTTTCTCTTTGATTGGCACCCCAGTTTGCTGCAGTGACAGAACTTAATGCTTAATCTGTGGATTTCATATATTATATATATATGAAATACACACACACATATATGAAGTGTAATGCACTGTCCAAGTGCAATGTCCTAGTTGTCCTTGTGATTAAGGGGCCAACTCTGCAGGCAGCCAGCAGAGGTGTTATTCTGTGTGTCTCCCAGCAAATTTTCATTCCTTTGCCTACCCATTCCCACACTAGATGCACCTGGTGGTGACACAGTAAAGACTTCTGCAGTCCCATCTTGAATGTGGCCGGTTGAAGATGTACTGCCAAGGGTGATTTAGGGCGTGCTGTTTTGCCACCCACATATTCTAGACTGCCGTGGGCAGTCCTCTGGCTACCACCTTGAGTCTATGTGGACATCTGTCTAAACCTGAATGTTTTGTCAAAAACCTTAACCCAACAAGACAAATCTTGAGTAGCTCATGCCCTGCTCTTAGGAATTCTGTCATTGTTTAAAAATAATGTTCAACTTTTTATTTTTCATATGTTTGACCTAGTCACTGTTTACAGTTGTATGCTAAAGCCTGAAATTCTGTCTGTGCTGCGGTGTATGAGCATCGCCAATTTTATATTTATTGCAGCGAAGAAGAAACTAAAGATACATGAAAATGAGGAGCATGGCTACACTCCTAAATCTGTGTGGGTGCATGTGGGAGAAGTGAGTTGGGGTCTCTTGAAAGGAGGCTTTTTGGAGTGGGGTCTCCCAGGCTTCTCCTTGGTGTTCCTGCTTGGGATCACTGCTACTAGTTGACTGGACCTCCCCAAAGGAAGTTTGTGATTCTGCTTTGGCAAAGTTTCATAGACTAGTAGATCTCATTCTGTTTTAGTGCATATTTCAATATAAATGTAAACATTTCACTCAAAAAAAAAAAAAAAAAAAGGAAGGAATGCAGCCCTGCTGACACCTTGATTTTTAAGACTTCTGAACTCTAGAACTGTAAGATAATTTGTTCTAAGCTGCTAAATTTGCAGTAATTAATTACAGCAGCACAAAGAAGCCAGTACACTTGATAATGCACAGCACATGGAATACAGTCAATAATATTGTAATAACCTTGTATGGTGACAAATACTACTGTGGTGGTCATTTTGTAATGCATAAAAATATCAAATCACTATGCTGTACACCTGAAACTAACATAATATTGTAAGTTAACTACACTTCAAGTAATTAAAAGAAAAAAAAAGTGTATGGTTATTGTATCTCTTTTGTGAATTGTACCTGATTTATTTTTTTCATTTTTTTTTTAATTTTTGGCTGCCTTGGGTCTTTGTTGCTGTGGGCGGGCTTTCTCTAGTTGTGGCGAGCGGGAGCTACTCTTTGTGTTAGTGCGCAGGCTTCTCATTGCAGTGGCTTCTCTTGTTGTGGAGCACAGGCTCTAGGCACGGGGGCCTCAGTAGTTGCAGAACACGGGCTCAGTAGTTATGGCTCACAGGCTCTAGAGAGCAGGCTCAGTACTTGTGGCGCACAGGCTTAGTTTCTCCGCAGCATGTGGGATCTTCCCGGACCAGGAATTGAACCCGTGTCCCCTGCACTGGCAGGCAGTTTTTTATTTTGTTTTTTAATTTTATTTATTTATTTATTTATTTATTTATTGGCTGTGTTGGGTCTTCGTTGCTGCACATGGGCTTTCTCTAGTTGTGCCGAGCGGGGGCTACTCTTCTTTCCGGTGCGCGGGCTCCTCATTGCCGTGGCTTCTCCTGTTGCGGAGCACAGGCTCTAGGCGCATGGGCTTCAGTAGCTGTGGTACGTGGGCTCAATAGTTGTGGCTCACGGGCTCTAAAGCACAGGCTCAATAGTTGTGGCGTGTGAGCTTAGTTGCTCTGTGGCATGTGGGATCTCCCGAGACCAGGGCTTGAGCCCGTGTCCCCTGCATTGGCAGGCGGATTCCTAACCACTGTGACACCAGGAAAGTCCCTGTACCTGATTTTATCCTTAAATAAAAACATCATTATTTGTTCTGTTCAATGTGTTCTGAACTTCATTTCCATTTGTATGACAATAATCTTGCCACTCTTGTTTTGCCTGTTATCTTTGCATATTTATTTTATTAATTCTTGGTTAATTTTGGAAAGGTATTATACATACAAGGTAGAAATATTAAAAGGTGTAATAGAGTAAAACATGTCTCCCTTCTATATTTGTTTCCAGCCACCTACTACCCCATTTTCTTGTGTATCTTTCAGGGTACTTATTTTCCATCTTTCTTCATCACTTTGTTTTCGGTGCATTTTATGTAAACAACATAAAGCTGCATTTTATTTAATTCAATATTGTCTTTTGATAGGTGAATTCAGCCTTGTTTACATTTAGAAAAAATACAGTTGGTTTTATTTCTTCCATACATTTTATGTTTACAATTTATATTCCCTCGTGTTGCTTTCTCAATTTTCCATTCCCTTACTTTTGTTGGCTTGCTCTAATTTCTATTAATTCTTTTTCCTCCTATAAATTCGAAGTCCTATAATGCTTTTCATGATGATCCTCCTAACAGTTATAATTAGACCAACATATTTCCATTAATTTCCAAAACTAAATTATTATGCTGATCCCCCACCAAGATGTTTTATTTTAAGCAACACTCCTCTCCATCTAATCTTTTTCTGTTCTGGAGTTTCAGCTATTCACGGGTTAGCAGACATGTCCTCCAAACTCTTTTCCTTCATGCCCTTGTTTCTTTGTAGTTTGGCTTTGTGTTATAACCAATCTTCCAGACAACTAATTCAGTTCTCAGTAGTGACCATTTCTGTTCTTAGTTCATCTGTTGAATGTTTTAATTAAAAACACACTGTTTTTACTTTCATAAAGTCTTTTAAATGTTCTGATCGCATACCCTAAAAATTATTTCCTCTTTTTTATCTTTTCTACTTCAGTAGGAGCCTCTGAATATCCATCTTGGTCACTGAGATGGTTAATTTTATGTATCAACTTGGCTAGGCTATGGAACCTGTTGTCTGGTCAAACAATAGTCTGGATATTGCTGTGAAGGTATTTTTTAGATATGATTAACATTTACAATCAATAGACTTTAAATAAAGCAATTTACCCTCTATAATGTAGGTGGGCCTCATCCAATCAGTTGAAGATCATAAGAGCAAAGACTGATGTTTCTGATGAAGGAATTCTGCCTCCTGAGTGCAACATACTTGTCAATTATACCGCAATAAAGCAGAAATTTTTTTTTTGAAGAGTACAGCATAGAAACCCTGACTGAGTTTCCAGTCTCCTGGCCTGCCCTGCAGATTTCAAACTCAAGACTTCATCATCAACTCTTACTCGCATTTCCAACCTCTCAGGCTGTCCTGCAGCGTTAGCCCCTACAATCACAAGGGCCAATTTCTTGGGACTACCCTGGAGGTCCAGTAGTTAGGACTCCACGCTTCCACGGCAGGGGGCACGGGTTTGATCCCTGGTCAAGGAACTAAGATCCCACATGCCACGCAGCGTGGCCAAAAAAACCCCCCAAAAAACCAAGAGCCAATTTCTTAAAGTCTTAAAATCTCTCTCTATATATTTTTTCCCTCAGAATATAAATATTCTGTTTCTCTGTAAAACCCTGACTAAATATAGTCATTCTTCCTGAGATTGAATCCACTTAAGTAAACTGTCAATTCTCTTTGCCTATGATTTTGTGTTCCCTCAGCACCTATATAGGTCACACTGTGACAGTCTTTTGAGCAAGAGCAAACCACCTGAACTGTGGAATGCCTGCAATAGACTGCTCTTATGAACTAGTGATGAAACATTTTTTATTCCGCTGAAGCACACGGAGGGTGGTTCTCAATTTCCAGGTCAATCTAGGACCAAGTAGCAGGGATTGGAAATAATTAAACACATTAGTGTACCTACCTCTTTCTCGCTCTCTTACACACACACACACACACACACACACACACACACACACACAAATGAGTCAGGTCTTCCAATGCCCACAGCAGCCAGCAGTTAGAGCCAGCTCTTCCCCCAGCTTCTACCTCCGGGACTCCCTCAGAGAACTGTGAAGTTCTGATCTTCACAGGCAACCAAGGAGAGGCAAGCTTTCTCCTTGCCATGGGTCCATAGCACTCAACTGGGACCCAGAGGGGCAAACAAAGGCACAGATCTGACTATCTCCCCTCTTGCCACCGTCTCACCTATTTTGACCCCCTTATTTTCCCTACAATCCCCTAGGATCTCAGGGGTTAGGTTTTCCCCTGTTATATCATCATTCTTGCTAACTCTAGTTCCTTGACTAAATGGCAGAGTTATCTTCTCTAGACTATGAGAAAAACTCCTAATCTGACCAACTAGGCCTAGTCCTTGATATGCTAAAGAGGGATATAAAAAATATAGAGAAATTCCTTTCACTTCAAACTGCCTATTATCTTGCTATATAATCACTTTCGAACGTGAGCCATTAAATATTGCCTCATTCAAAACTTTTTTTTCACAAACTGCAAATATATAGAGAAAGGGAGAGAAGGAATCTATAAAGTAAAAGAGAGTTAATATGCATAACTTCTAATCATGATAAAATATCAAACAAACCTAAATTGATTTTAATAATTTGAAAAAACTTACCATAGACCCAGATGGGTGAATTTTGTCAAATATATAAAGAGTAATTAATATCGATTCTACACAATCTCTTCCAGAAATTAGAAGTGGAGGGAATATTTCACAACTAATTCTATGAGGTCAGTATTATTACCCAGATACTAAAATCAGACAAAGACAGGGAATTCCATGGGAGTCCAGTGGTTAGGACTCCGCACTTCCACTGCTGGGGGCCCTGGTTCAATCCCTGGTTGGAGAACTAAGATCCCACAAGCTGTGCGGTATAGCAAGAAAAAAAATAAATGAAATGAACAGACAAAGACATTATAAAAATAAGAAAACAACAGATCAATATCCTTACGAACATAAATAAACATTTATGATCAATAAATTTTTACCAATGGACCAAGACAATTCAATAGGGAAAAGAATCTCTTTTTTCCCAGCAAATGGTGATGGAATAACTAGATATCAACATGCAAAAGAATGAGTTTGGATCTCTAGCTCTTACATACACAAAAATTAACTCAAACTAGGGACTTCTCTGGTGGTCCAGTGGGTAAGATTCCACCCTCCCAATGCAGGGGGCCTGGGGTCCATTCCTGGTCGGGGAACTAGATCCTGCGTGCATGCCACAACTAAGAAGTCCACATGCCACAACTAAGAGTCCACATGCCGCAACTGAAGATCCTGCATGCCACAATAGATCCCATGTGCTGCAATTAAGACCTGGCGCAGCCAAAATAATAAATAAATAAATATTTAAAGTATCTTTAAAAAATTAACTCAAACCAGATCTCTAGATCTAGATGCAAGAGCTAAAACTCTTAGAAGAAAACATAGGGGTAAATTTTCATGATCTTAGGTTGGGCAATGATTTCTTATATACAACAACAAAAGCACAAATGATAAGATAAATTGATTTCATCAAAATTTAAGAATTTTGTACTTTAAAAGAATCTTCAAGAAGTGGGGAGACGGACTTTCCTTCTGGTCCAGAAGTTAAAAGTCCACGCTCTCAACTCAGGGGGCCTGGGTTCAACCCCTGGTCAGGGAACTAGATCCGGCATGCCACAACAAAGAGTCTGCACACCGCAACTAAAGATTGTGCAGCCAAATAAATAAATAAATATTAAAAAAAAGAAGAAGAAGAAGAAAGGGAGGAGGGGGAGGGAAGGAGGAGGGGGAGGGGGAGGGGAGGGGGAGGGGAAGGGGAGGGGGAGGGGAGGGGGAGGGAGAGGGGGAGGGGAGGGGGAGGGGAGGGGGAGGGGGGTGGGGGAGGAGGAAAAAGAGTCCACAGCAGATCAGAAGAAAATATTTGAAGCTCATACCTCTGATAAGGGACTTGTATTCAGAAAACATAAAGAACCCTTATAACAATAATAAACAGACAAATAACCACAATAAATAGACAAATAACCAATTTAAAAAGGAGCAAATACTGAATAGCAGAGGGAACTCTGCTCAATACTGTAATAACTTAAATGGAAAAAGAATTTGAAAAAGAATAGATACATGTATATGTATAACTGAATCACTTTGCTGTATACATGAAATTAACATAATATTGTTTATCAACTCTACTCCAATATAAAATAAGTTTTTTAAAATATGAAAAGGAACAAAGAATTTGAATATGTTTCACCAAAGAAGACATATAAGTGACCAAGAAGCACATGAAAAGATGTTCAACATCTTAGTTATTAGGAGAATGCAAATCAAAACCATGAGACACCACTACACACTCACAAGGATGGCTCTAATCAAAAAGACAGATAATAACAACTGTTGGTGAGGACATGAAGAAATTGGAACCTTGATGTGTTGCTGATTAAAAAGCAAAATGGAGTAGCCTTTTTTGAAAATATTTTGACAGTTCCTAAATATGTTAAACATAAAGTCACCATATGACCCAACAATTCTACTCCAAGGTATATACCCAATATAAATGAAAACATATACCCCCACAAAACTTTTACACAAATGTTCATAGCAGCATTACTCCTAAAAGCCAAGAAATGGGGGGGAAAAAAAGTCCATCCATTGATAATGGATAAACAAAATGTGGTATATTCACATGATGGACTACTGTTCAGCCATAGAAAAGAATGAAGTACTGACACATGCCACAACACAGATGAACCTTGGCAATTTTCTGTAAGTGAAAGACACAAAAGGCCACATTGTGTCATGCCATTTATATGAAATGTCCAGAACAGGCACATTTATAGAGATACAAAGTAGATTAGCAGCTGCCTAGGGCTGTGGGGAGGAAGATAGTGATGGGTTAGGATGAATGGGAAGTGGCTGTTAATGGATACAAGCTTTCTTTAAGGGATGATGAAAACGCATTAAAATTAGATTATGGTGACAGAGGCACATTTCTGTAAATATACTAAAAACACTGAATTGCATACATTAAACGAGTGAACTATATGGTATGTAAATTATATCTCAATAAAGCTGCTAAATAAAACTAAATTGAGTGACATTCTGCAAAATAACTGACCAGTACTTATCAAAAGTGTCAAAGCCATGAAAAGCATTTAGGAAAGACTGAAGAATCACCACAGATGTGAGGAAACTAAGGAGAAGTGAAAACTAAATGCAATGTGGGATCTTGATCTAATCCTGGAGCAGAAAGTGATATTGAATGGGAAAATTGTTGAAATTCTATTAAGTCTATAGCTTACTTAATAGTATTGTAGCAGTATTAATTTTCTGGATTTCATGTACTATTATACTATGGTTATATAAACTGTTAACACTAGGGGAAGAATATTAAGAAATTCTCTGTACTATCTTGCAGCTTTTCCGTAAATCTAAACTTATTTCAAAATGATTATTTATTAAAAGACAGAAACTTGAGATATTTCAGCTAATTGAAATGTATGAACTTTATTTTGATCCTGAATAAAACCATAAACTGTTGAAAGAAAAAGCACTTATGAGTTAAGTGGGAAAATTTGGACACAGTTGATATTTAATGATGTCAAAAAATCGCTATTAATTTTCAGTAGGATGATGATATTGTAGTTATTTTTATTAAATAATTCTTTTCTTCTAGAGATAAATGCTGGCATACTTACAGATGAAATGATAAGTTTTTGTTTTTTGTTTTTGTTTTTACTGGGAAAATAACTTTATTTTGTTTGGGGTAGTGGCAGGTGTCCAGTCTCAGAAATTCTGAAACTGCTTCTTGGTGGCCTTGGTGACCTTTAGCATGCTGAAGGGTACAGATGAAATAAGATTGTCTATAAGTTGATCACTGTTTCATATGGTGATGGGTATCTAGGATTCATTGTACTATTCTCTCTACTTTTGTGTATGTTTAACTTTTTCATCATAAAAATTTTTTTTCACTGCTTATTTCCTTCTCTTTGCCTCCTTTCTGTTACAAATCCTAATCTCTTCTCAGGCAGATGCAGGCCTCAAACCAACCATGATGATGTCATGTATTCAACAAAATAAAGAAAGAAGCACATTACTGGCTCTCAAAATATTATCTACAATTTAACTAGTATTATTGTCACAAATCATAAGGCAATGAGGTGAGGCAACTGAAGCAGTTGAGAGTTCGACGGCAAATTTTGGAGATGCCGCCGAAAGGAAAAAGCGGTTCTGGAAAAGCGGGGGAAGGAAAAGCAGCCTCTGGGAGTGAGAGTTCTGACAAGAAGGCTCAGGGTTCCAGAGGTGGTGGCAATGCAGTAAAGGTCAGACACATTCTGTGTGAAAAACATGGAAAAATCTTGGAAGCCATGGAAAAGTTAAAGTCTGGAATGAAATTCAATGAAGTGTCTGCACAATATAGTGAAGATAAAGCCAGGCAAGGGGGTGACTTGGGTTGGTTGACCAGAGGGTCCATGGTGGGACCATTTCAAGAAACAGCATTCGCCTTGCCTATAAGTGTGCTGCATAAGCCTGTGTTTACAGACCCGCCAGTTAAGACAAAATTTGGGTATCATATTATAATGGTTGAAGGGAGAAAATAAAATTGTATGAAAGACTGAAAAAAAAAAAAAAAAAGGCAATGATTCCGAATTTGGGGGTTGTGGACCCAGGGAACCAACCTGGGGGGTTGGTGAATACACAAGTATACCAAGTAATGCCTACAGATGGAATAAACAACTTTATATATATAAATATGCATGCCTATTTATATATACATATATGTACACATATATAACTATGTTTAGAGGTATGTTCTTAATTTCCAAATGCATGGGGTTTTCTAAATTATCTTTGTATTGTTGATTTCTAAGAATTATATTGTGGTCATAAAATATGCTTTGTGTCAATACATGTCAAACTTGAACGTGCACATGAATCTCCTGGGGGGTCTTGTCAAAACACAGATTCTGATTCAGGAGGTCTGGAGTGGGGCCTGAGCTTCCACATTTCTAAAGGCTTTCTAGTGCTGCTGCTGCTGCTCCATGGACCATACTTTTCAAAGAATCTATATGACACCAATTTCTTACAATCTGTTGAGATTTGCTTTATGTATAGTTAATGTTCACAAACATTCCAGAGGCGTTTGGAAATAATGCATATTATCTAATTACTGAGTGCAGTATTCTACATAAATTCATCTGATCAACACGGTTAATTGTGATATTCAAGTCTTCTGTATCTTATTCATTTATCTGCTTAACCTACCATAAACTGAGAGAAATACATTTTAAATCTCTTACTCTGACAATGGATTTGTCAATTGTTTCCTATAGTTTTGTAAATTTTTACTTCATATGTTTTATTTTATTTTTTTTTCCATTCATGTTAACATTTTATTTAAACCATTACAAGCACCGTGCTTAACAGAAGACTGTCCAAAATAAACATGCAATATGAACTGGCACAGACTGAAACCACAGCTTCAGAAGTTGTGCCAGCTGTTGATTTTGTTAAACAATGACAGGAAACTGTAAAAATTCACAAGACTAAACCATTAATGTTTCAAGCCTCCTGAATGAGATTACATTGGACTATCTAAATCAGAGGGAGCTACCCTGGTATGTTAGTGATCTCAAACAATATTCAAGTAATTACATGTTTATGAACTAAACTCCAAAAAGCAAGAAAACACAGTTACTATCACAACCTTAATGTAGTTGTTTTAAACATCATACTTCATATGTTTTAAAGCTGCATTTTTAGGTGCACAGAATTTGAAACATTTTATCTTCCTGGTGAATTAAGCTTCTATCATTACAACATGACCATTTCAACTTCTAGTACAGCTTACCAACAGATTTGTTTTGGACAACATTTGCCATTTTACTTTTAGCTTTTCTGAGTCCTTATGTCTTAAGTGTGTTGCTTGTAAACAGTATATTGCTGAATTTTATTTTTTGATCCAGTCTTTATGAGGATAATAAAAAAGATCTTAGAACTTTTTAACTCTGATCACCTCCTTCCTGACTTATACATATAAGTAATTTAGTACTTTCTTTTTTTGATGCTCTCCAATTTAGACATTAATATTTTTTGTATCAATATTTGTTTTGCTTTACTCAAATGCTCTACAATATTCTTTACTAGACCTCCCACCTTGCAGCTAAGACCTTTGTTCTGGAATTTTCTCCTTCTGCTTGAGGAAGTGCTATTCAATATGCTGTTCAAAATGGTGGAAATTTTCTATATCTGCACTTTCCAATACATTAGCTGCTAGCCACATGTGACTACTGAGCACTTGAAATGTGGCAAATGTGACTGCATTACTGGATTTTTAATTTTATATAACTTTAATTTTAATAGCTACATATGGCTAGTGGCTACTGCACTAGACAGTATAACTTTAGAAGTTCCTTTAGTCAAGGTTTCTGATGATCAATTGTCTCAGTTTTTGTTTCTCTGAAAATGTATTTACTTCTTGTTCTTGAAAGATAATTTCTCTGAGAAGACAAACCTAGGTTCACACACTGTTCCTACAATCCTTGCTCATCTGGATTCAAGACCCTGATGTTCAGGCTGGTCGGCTTGGCCATACTTTTTTTTTCCTCTTGGCAATGCTGTCTCAGGAACCCAATTGCTCTCCCATCCAGCCTGAAAGGTCTAACGATCGGTAAGTAGGTTGGTGCAGGGCAATGACCTCCAGGGGGTGGTGTTGCCTAACTCCATAAGTCACCCTCCAGCAACTCAGGACCTAGCCAAAATACAGTTTTATGTATGTCAATCACTTTCTTTTTTTTTTCCCCTGCCCTTCTCCTCCCTTAAGTTTTTAAGTGAAGTTTCTTTTGAATAAGCTCAACCTGTTTCAACTGAGCTTTTGAGAAAGTTTAAAGAGTATTTTTCCTCAAATCAGCCTGGACAAAGAGGATTGTCATACCTCTGGAGACTAGTTACACCTCTGTAGGTAATAGTGAAGATTCCAGGGGGAAAAAAAGGGGAGAGAGAGAGACCAGCAAGCTAGGTCATGAACAGTAAAAACCTCAGCTATGTGATAGCATATTAAGAACCCTCAACTTTCAGAACAATTACTCCAGACCTAAAAGTAACTAGAAAAATAGACACTTATGGCGGTGAATAATTGGCTCTGATCACTAAGCAACAAGTAAGCCCAGCTGAGAAGCACAAAAGGCCCTAAGATTCACGCTGAAAGTGCCCTAATCCATCAGTTCAACGCATACAAAAACCAGAGCCCTGACTGTTTAGCAATGTCTAGAAAAGTTCAGCTCTTACACATGTATCAAGGGCGCCCTGAAGGGGACATGTCATACCATTATTTTGACATCTTTACAGTTAGAACCTGGAGAAGGGAAAAGTGCCATTTAAAAGTCAGAAGGAAACACAAGGTTGGCAATGATTTCTTGGATATGGCATCAACAGTACAGGCAGCAAAAGAAAAAAGCAGATAAGTTGGACTTCATCAAAATTTAAAACATTTGTGCATCAAGGGACACTACCAACAGAGTAAAAAGGCAACCTATAGAATTGGAGAAAATATCTGCAAACCATATATCTGATAAGGGATTGATATCCAAAATACATAAAGAACTCCTACAACTCAACAACAACAACAAAACTGATTTTTTTAAAAATTTATTTATTTATTTGGCTGTGTCAGGTCTTAGTTGCAGCATGCGGGATCTTTAGCTGTGGCATGTGAACTCTTAGTTGCAGCATGTAGGATCTAGTTCCTTGACCAGGGTCAAACCCGGGCCCCCTGCATTGGGAGCGTGGAATCTTATCACTGGGCCACCAGGGAAGTCCCAACAAAGCTGATTTTAAAAACAGCAAAGGACTTGCATAGACATTTCTCAAAAGAAGACATACAAATGCTCAGTAAGCACATGAAAAGATGCTCAACATCACTAGTCATTAGAGAAATGCAAATTGAAACTACAATGAGATACCACTTCACACCTATTAGGATGGACATTATAAAATAAAATTTTTTTTCAAAGAAAACAACAAGCATTGGTGAGGATATGGAAAAATTGGAACCCTTGTGCACTGTAAGCGGGGATGTATAATGCACAGATGCTGGAAAACAGTATGGTGGTTTAAGATTAAACCATGCAATCCAGTAATTTTACTTTTGTATATATACTCCAAAAAAGCGAAAGCATGGACTCAAACAAATATTTATAACTCATGTTCACAGCAGCATTATTCACAATAGCTAAAACATGGAAGCAACCCCAGTGTCCATTAACAGGTGAATGGATAAGTAAAATGTGGTGTATACATACAGTGGAATATGACAGCCTTAAAAAGGAAGGAAATTCTGACACATGCTACCACATGGATGATACCTGAGGACATATGCTAAGTAAAATAAACTAGTCATAAAAGAAAAAATATTGTATGATTCTACTTATATGCGGTACTTAGAGTAGTCAAAATCATGTAGACAGATAGTAGGATGGTGGTTGCCAGGGCTGAGAGAAGAGAATGGGAAAGTATTGTTTGATGGATACAGAGCTTCAGTTTTGCAATATGAGAAGAGTTCTGTAGATAGATGGTGGTGATGGTAGCACAGCAATGTGAACGTACTTAATACCACTGAACTCTACACCTAAAATGCTTAAGATGGTAAACTTTATGCCATGTGTACTTTACCACAATTAAAAAACAAAACAGGGACTTCCCTGGTGGCACAGCGATTAAGAATCCACCTGCCAATGCAGGGGACACAGGTTTGATCCCTGGTCCAGGAAGATCCCACATGCCACGGAGAAATGAAGCCTGTGCGCTACAACTACTAAGCCTGAGCTCTAGAGCCCATGAGCCACAACTACTGAACCCACGTTCTGCAACTACTGAAGCCTGCATACTTAGAGCCTTTGCTCCGCAACAAGAGAAGCCACCACACTGAGAAACCCGCGCACCACAAAGAAGAGTAGCCCCTGCTAGCCACAACTAGACAAAGCTTGTGTGCAGCAACGAAGACCCAACACAGCCAAAAAAAGCCTCAGCCTGGGGGAGCCTGAAATTGTTTCTACTGATTTGTCTAAAGTTAATGAGATCTTCACTTACTGACTAGCAACAGTCAGTCATCATTCAGCAAATATTTACTGAGCATGTGCCATGTGCCAGGTACTTTTCTAGACACCTGGGATACAGTAGTGTATAAAACAGACAGAAAGCCCCGATTTTCACTGAGCTTACATTCTAGACTGGTTGATATTCAAGACTCATTTTGAAACCTTAATGGCAATATATTAATCTACAAGAAGAACCGGAACTGATGGTTGACAAATATAAATGGTCTTTTTAAAAAAATTTTTTTCATACTGTATTGCACTTTTAAAAATATATATATATATATATATTTATTTATGTATTGGCTGCATTGGGTCTTCATTGCTGCACATGGGCTTTCTCTAGTTGCGGAGAGCAGGGGCTACTCTTCGTTGCAGTGTGCGAGCTTCTCATTGTGGCAGCTTCTCTTGTTGTGGAGCATGGGCTCTAGGCGCGTGGGCTTCAGCAGTTGCAGCACGTGGGCTCAATAGTTGTGGCTCGTGGGGTCTACAGTGCAGGCTCAGTAATGGTGGCACACGGGCTTAGTTGCTCTGCAGCATGCAGGATCCTCCCAGCCCAGGGATGGAACTCATGTGTCCTGCATTGGCAGGCAGATTTTAACCACTGCGCTACCAGGGAAGTCCCAAATGATCTTTTAACATATGAAAATATGTTCAACCTCATTCAAACTAAGAGAAATGCAAATTAAAACTACACTTTGTTCCTCTATAAATTGACAGAAAGTCCAAACTGTTGGCAACACACTCTGTGACGCTAGAGGGGAACAGGCACTCTCCTACACTGCCAGTGTCAGGGCAAAATGGCACATTTTCCATGGTTAGCCATTAAGTAATATAACACCATGAGCAATTAAGTCTCAGCAGGCTTCCCAGTGAGTTCAACAGCATGTCCCCTGCCATGGGAATTGAATTCCATTTGAACCAGTCACTCTCCTTGAAGAACAAATTCTAAGAAATAAATGCAAATATATAAAGACATCAATAGGAAGATGCTAGTTGCAGCATTATTTCTAATAGCAAAAACTGCAAAAAAACCCCTGAATGTTTATAGGTCGATAAACAGTTGGATATATAATAGTATATTCATACTACAGAATGTTATGGAATCATTAAAAGTAGCTAGGTTTGCCTACATTCCACCATATATTAAATAAAAATTAAGTTGCAGGCAAAAAGGCATCATCAAAATAATAGCTAATACTTAAATTGCATTGACAAATGTGTCAACAGTGTTCTAAAGACTTTTCATATATTATCTCATGTAATCCTCACAACAGCCTTATGAGGTAAGTCTGTTATTATCCCATTTCAAACATGAGGAGGTCCAGGCATACAGGGATTGAGTAACCTGCCCGATTAAACAGTAAATGACTAGAGGCTGGAATGGAACCCAGCTCTGTGGTACCAGCATGTAATCATACACTATACTGTCTCTGAACACAATTGTGTTTGAATATGTGTGTGTGTGTATTTGAATACATGAAAATGGTGTGTGTGTGTGTGTTTAGGTGTTTAGGCGTATATCTCTACATCTAGATACATAAACTTAGCAGGGAAATAATAAGAATACCCATTAAATATAATGGTTATAACTCTGGGAGTTGGGTAATATGAGAGAAGTAGGGGAAGGAATTTTTACTTCGTTATGTAGTTTCTGTATGCATGGTGTGTGTGTGTGTGTGTGTGTGTGTGTGTGTGTGTGTTTTGTTAATTTGTGGCTTCCGGAAAGTTTTTTTCCAAATTTTTTTTTTACTGTGGCAAAGTATACTTAACTCAAAATTTACTATTTTAACCATTTTTAAGTGTACAGTTCAGTGGCCTTAAGTACATTCACACTGTACTACCATCACCACCATCCATGCACAGAACTCTTTTCATGTTGTGAAACTGAAACTCTATACCCACTAAACAATAACTCCTCATTTTCTCCTCCAACAGTCCCTGTCAATCACCATCCTACTGTTTATATGATTTTGACTACTCTAAGTATCACATATAAATGGAATTCTACCATATTTGTCTTTCTGTGACTGACTTATTTCACTTAGCATAATGTCCTCAAGTTTCACGCATGTTAAAGCATATGCCAGAATTTCCTTCCTTTTTAAGGCTGAGTCATATTCTACTGTTTGTACACTAAATTTTGCTTATCTATTCATACACTTAGGTTGCTTCCATGTTTTAACTATCATGAATAATGCTACTATGAACATGGATATATAAATATTTGTTTGAGTCCCCGCTTTCACTTTTTGGGGGTATATATCCAGATGTAGAATTGCTAGATCACATAGTAATTCTATGTTTCATTTTTTTCAGAACCACCATACTGTTTTCCACAGTGCCTGTACCATTTTACATTCCCACCAACAGTGCACAAGGATTCCAATTTCTCCACATCCTCACTAACACCTCTTATTTTCTGGGTTTTGGTTTTGGTTTTTGTTTGTTTTGGTAACAGTCATCCTACTGAGCATGAGGTGATATTTCATTATAGTCTTGATTTGCACTTACCTAATGATTAATCATGTTAAGCACCTTGCATGTGCTTGCTGGCCATTTTATATCTTCTTTCAAGAAATGTCCATTCAGGACTTCCCTGGTGGTGCAGTGGTTAAGAATCCGCCTGCCAATGCGGGGGACAACTGGTCCAAGCCCTGGTCAGAGAAGATCCCACATGCCACAGAACAGCTAAACCCGTGTGCCACAACTACTGAGCCTGAGTGCCGCAACTACTGAAGCTCATGCACCAAGAGCCTGTCCTCCACAACAAGAGAAAGCACTGCAATGAGAAGCCCAAGCACCACAATGAAGAGTCGCCCTGGCTAGCTGCAACTAACTAGAGGAAGCCCAGGGCACAGCAACCAAGACTGAACACAGCCAACAAATAAAAATTAAATAAAATAAAATTTTAAAAGTATATGTTTAAAAAAAAAGTCCATCCAAGTCCTTTGCCCACTTTTGTTTTGCTGTTGTTGTTGAGTTGAGAAAGTTTTGAAGCAAAAAAAAAAAAAAAAAAAAATTAACAAGTTGAGAGTCTCCTTAAGACCTATCCATTAAAATCTTATCTATCCAGCTACCTGTCTACAGAATTACAAGGCCTGGATTTACCACTCACACTTTCAGAGGTGTCAGGAATCATTTAAAATTTTCTACTATTGGACCTACTTCCCATAGGCTCATCACACCCCCACGCAACCCCCTGTGTGTGTGCTCGCGCAAATAACTAGTCCTGTTTATTTACTCACCCATGTTTTCTCTTTCTTCCTGTGGATTTGTAGAACAAACACCTTCTTCTACAATGTATACTCATTTAATTGAAAACTTCTACTGAGTTGCCTTCTGCCTTTCCTTCTCCAGGCTAAATTTTCCAAAATTCTGAAGAAATAGTTTTCGGTCAACACTGTCATTAACTGGTGGAGGGAAGAAATGACAGACTCCTTGGACCCACGAGGGGCGTGCCTGAGTAACACGGATCAAACCACAGCCGCCACGCGGAAACAAATCTCAGCCCTTATAACTCCAAATCCCGACATGCAGCGCGGCCACGGGTGGAAACGACGCTTCCAGAAGCGTTGCGGGATGGATAGTGGAACTTCCACAGTCCTCGCGCTGACAGAGTTTGGTGCCTTGCTGAAAAGCTCCTTGCCCACAAAAGGACACCCAGGCTGCCTCCCCTCGCTTCCACCGCATCCCCAAGGTCCCGCACTTCCGCAGGCCTGGCTTACCCGCTGCAGCCGCTGCCTCTTTCTCCTTATGGTGCTGCGCCTCTCAAGACTCGGGCTTCCAGGGCCTTGTGGCTTACCTCCTCCAGTCCCTACTCAACTTTATAGTGTTCTTGGTTCCACCTTTATTTTCAATCTGATTAAGACACAGAGTAGGTTTTCAATAAATGCTGATAGGCTGAATGAATGAATAAATGAAGACATTTTAAAATAATAGATTTTTATCCACACATCCCTCGGCAGAAAGAGTGTGGAGCTATGACGTCATACGGATCGGATTCCAACACCAGTTCTTCCCCTGACTAGCAGCGTGAACTTCACCCCACTGAGACTTCAAGAAATCGTTGTTGAACGAATGAATGAAACGTTCTGGCAGACATGTGTGACGAACTCCGTGCGATAATGCTTGCATCGTTCCTCGCCACGATCAGCGCTTAATAGAATTATTACTCTCCCTACTATCCCGCGTTCTGTATTTATGTAAACTGTGAGGGCCCTGTGGGAAGGAATGTCTGACTCGGTTCTGAGCTCCCCAAAGGTGCCCGGTCACATTAGGTGATGAGAATGAAAACGGACGACCACAATTGTTACCCGTGCTCGGGGCGGAGAAGATTAAACATCCAGAAAGGTTCTGGCTGCTTCGCTGAGACCACGAGCCTCATTATCCCCCAAGAATCTCAGCTTGCTCAGGAACAAATGACGGCCGACAAATGACAAATACTTGCAGATGGATCGCCAGTTCTTAGGAACCCACCCCCGGGCGCCTCAACAGACCGCCACCCGTGTCGCCGCGCGGCAAGCCTAGCTCCTCTCTGTTCAGCCCTCAGGCCGGGCTAGGGGAGACGCATGCGCGTTCCTCTCTCCTCAGCTCCTCCCTCCCTCCGGTCCCTAGTCCTTCGCGTTTCGCGTGCTGGATCTTTTTGTCCTCTACTGGGTGCCGTGTCAGTTTCCGTGCGGAAGTGGTGGCCGTGAGAGGAGAAGATGGCGGCCACTGCGGGGGTGCCGCCTGGTGTGGTGGCCGGTCGGGTCAACAAGCGCAGCGGGAGCGGGCCGGGAGGCGGCGGCGGCGGCGGCGGCGGTGGTGGGGCAGCCAGAGGGACGGAGGAGGAACCGCCGCCGCCCCTACAAGCAGTTCTGGTGGCCGACAGCTTCAACCGCCGCTTCTTCCCCATCTGCAAGGACCAGCCTCGGGTGAGCGCCGTGCGCGAGAGCTGCCAGAGGGCCCGGAGGTGGCGGGGCTCGAGCAAGTTATCCTTTTGGCTGCCTGGTGAGGCGGGCTGTGGAAGGACTTGTGTCCACTCTCTTTCCGAGAAATCGGGTTCATCTGGTTAGGAGGAAGGCGGAGAGACCTCCTAAAACCCTGAGGACTGCCTGACCAAGTGAGTGGCTGGCAGTTTGGGCGCTGGTAGTGCTGTCCACCTCAGGTTTGGGAGGCCTGCAGGGGCTAACATAGAAGCAGTGCTTGTGAGAAGCCTTCACACGGGGATTTAGTGCCTCAAGAGGAGGCTGCTCCGCCTTTATGCAGAGGAAAAAGAAATCCTGAGGTGAAAGGGACTGTCACCTCCTTTTGCTTCCAAAAGGGAGGTCATGTGCCTAAAAAAAGAGCAGACGGGTCTGATCCCATAGTAACAGCTGTTTTGGATCTCGTGCAGTGCTTTTTTCTTTCCAGGTTTTAGTGACAGCCCGTTGCCGTCTGTCAGAAGGAGAACAGAACGGGTTCAGTGGCAGGTTGCCAGCATCCCCTGTATTGTCTAGACACTGGGGAACTGGACTGAGCTAGTGCTAGGGATTGCTGGGTCACTCAGCAGTCCCCAGTTCAAAGAAAAGGACTTGCATTCGGTTCTGGAAAAACCCTCTTTGACTTTCCACTGCCCCAGAATAGTCTAATGGCCGTTTATTTTGGACAGCTGATTGGGACGGCTAGCCCCTGACTCTTAGAAAGGGATGGAGGAAGGAAATTTTACAGCGAAAAAGGCCTTAGTGGTGCTTAAGTTTCTGGAGATATGATTGATTTCTCGTATTATCCTTTGTCAGGGGTAGTCTCCTATTCTATACCAACTCTGTGTCTGATGCTAAGCAAGTAGATTCCATGCTTACTATACCCAAGTTGCAACACATTAGACTCTTAGACTCTGATGTTTAGAGCGTACTATGAACATCAAAGGCAGGAATCTGATTACTTTTAAATACGAAAGATAAAGTAAAAGTTGTGTTTGAAATACTGATAGAAAAGAGAAAATTGTGGTTGAAGTAGGGGAAAGAATGGTACTCAGAGGACCCTCATGGATACAAGGCTTCAGACTTTTTTTCATCTCCTACCCTCCAGGTCCTCTTGCCCCTGGCCAATGTGGCGCTAATTGACTACACTCTGGAATTTCTGACTGCCACAGGTGTACAGGAAACCTTTGTCTTTTGTTGCTGGAAGGCTGCTCAAATCAAGGAACATTTACTGTAAGGCTCTGCAACTTTTCTTTCCATGTTTCACGATTTTTTCCCAGTTTTCTTAGGATGGATGTAACTAAATAGGAAGAAATTATGAGGGAGAAAAATATGTCTATTTGGATTCCATCAAAGGTCTAAGGGCATTCTTTTCACTTAGGAGGTGAGCAGCTGAAGCTGTGACAAAGATTAAAGAACAGCATTTGGATTTTTTCTGAATTTCACTTATAAAGTTTGGTCCCAGTGGGTTTTGCTTTTTGTTTGGTGGCTCCAATATGCAAGTTACAAGAGTAACATCTTTGTTTTTCCACTTAGCTTCTAAATATTGAGCTCGTCTTCATCTTTGTATTCTCAGTGCCTAGCTTAGTATCAAGCATATGGTAAACACTTAACAAATGTTTAGTGAAATCTTTTTGAAAAAGAGTGAATCTCAGGATTAGCATAGTCTCCATCAGACAGCTTCTAAATTTGGTATGAGCTTAGAAAGAGAAAAGTGGTATGAAATGTGTTCCCAGGATACTTTGTATAAACTGAGTCTCAGCAGGATTTTTGGTTCAAATCCATGTTTGGGTACAGGGGTCAGGGTATGGAGAGGAAATAGCCATGTTTCTCTAACCCATAAAACAAGACTGGTGACAGACTATGCTTAAACCATTAATTATAGTTCATAAACCTCTTTGAAATCGAGGTCGCTGGCAGGAACACCA
This sequence comes from Hippopotamus amphibius kiboko, assembly GCF_030028045.1. Taxonomy (NCBI): domain Eukaryota; kingdom Metazoa; phylum Chordata; class Mammalia; order Artiodactyla; family Hippopotamidae; genus Hippopotamus; species Hippopotamus amphibius. The sequence continues at coordinate 159,325,642 of NC_080191.1, forward strand.
AAAAAGCCATAACAAAGGATTGTGAAGTTGAATGGGGGGAAAAATAGGGAAGCTCTGCGTGATCTCTATACTTGGTTTATTCATTCCCCTCACCTCCCTTCCTTTAGGAAATCCAAGTGGTGCCGTCCTACATCCCTCAATGTGGTCCGAATAATTACATCAGAGCTATATAGATCACTGGGGGATGTTCTCCGTGATGTTGATGCTAAGGCCTTGGTGCGCTCTGACTTCCTTCTGGTATATGGGGATGTCGTCTCAAACATCAATATTACCAGAGCCCTGGAAGAACACAGGTCAGAATGGGAAACGGTAGAGATGGGGTTTGAGACCAGCAGAGTCCTAAGACAGCTCTTTTGCAGCTCTCTCCCTCCTATCCATTATAGGTTAAGGCGGAAACTAGAAAAAAATGTATCTGTGATGACGATGATCTTCAAGGAGTCATCCCCCAGCCACCCAACTCGTTGCCTTGAGGACAATGTGGTAGTGGCTGTGGATAGTGCCACAAACCGGGTGCTCCATTTCCAGAAGACACAAGGCCTCCGACGTTTTTCTTTCCCTCTGGTGTGTGGGTATCTGGGGTCCTTGTGGTGGGAAAGTGACAGGCTTCAGCAGGAGAGAAGAGTTAAAGTCCTTGTAATTTCTCCCCACAGAGCTTGTTCCATGGCAGTGGAGATGGAGTGGAGATTCGCTATGACTTACTTGACTGTCATATCAGCATCTGCTCTCCTCAGGTGAGCTCCTCAGGGCCAAGGCTGCACATCTGAAGAGTATATTTCAAAGGCCAGAGTATATTTCTTCTACTTTTTTCTCTTATCTGTTCTATGGCAAATAGGTGCTGCCGTCTTAACTCCAATATCTCACTGGCAGACTTTTGGGGGATTCTGCCCCATGTCCTACTGTCATAGTGTCTGAATTTGGGGGGGGGGGGGGCGCGGCTTATTTTTTGCTTCCAGAGAATAGTACTTGGCCCCCTCTGACTTTCCCACACAGGTGGCTCAACTCTTTACAGACAACTTCGACTACCAAACTCGAGATGACTTTGTGCGAGGCCTGTTAGTAAATGAGGAGGTAAGAAAAGGCTCCCAGTGCCACTTCAGAAAAGGGCTATGATTTTATCTCACGCTGGTGACTTCTGGTCCCCCTTTTTGTCCTCTCTCTCTCCATTTCCTTTTTTTTTTTTTTAATAAATTTATTTATGTATTTATGGCTGTGTTGGGTCTTCGTTGCTGTGCATAGGCTTTTTCTAGTTGCAGCAGGCGGGGGCTACTCTTCATTGTGGTGTGCAGGCTTTTTTTTTTTTTTCCATTGTGGTGGCTTCTCTTGTGGTGGAGCACGCACTCTGGGCGCTCCTCTTCAGTAATTGTGGCATGAGGGCTCAGTAGTTGTGGCTTGCGGGCTCTGGAGCGCAGGCTCAGTAGTTGTGGTGCATGGGCTTAGCTGCTCTGTGGCATGTGGGATCCTCCTGGACCAGGGCGCAAACCTGTGTCCCCTGCATTGGCAGGTGGATTCTTAACCACTGCGCCACCAGGGAAGTCCCTCCGTTTGTTTTTTTATTCTACCCATTTTTAGGGCATAATAGACCCTACTGACACACAAAAGCAAAAGATTCCTTTTTTGTTTAGGGCACATCCCCAATACCATCTGACCACAGTGACATGCTGAAAGCCTCTCAAGATCTCTAGATTAATTGCTAAAAACGTGAGCATCCACCATTACACATAATGTGAAAGTTTGTTTTCCCTTGGGCAGGTTAGGGGGGTTCTTGGTCCCCTTTTATATTTTATTGAACCTTAGGAGGAAGGAAAAGAGCTAGACAGGAGAGGGAAGCAGTACACAGAGGAAAATCTCAGGCCACTTGGCCATGACATTGAGAAGCAATAGGGAACTTAGGAGTTTAGAAAAGAGTCATACCTGGGGATGCTCATTCTCTCTTGCTTGCTTAGGTGACCTCTCTTTTTTTCTCCTCACTCAGATCTTAGGAAACCAGATCCACATGCATGTGACAACTAAGGAATATGGTGCCCGGGTCTCTAGCCTACACATGTATGCTGCTGTCTGCGCTGATGTCATCCGCCGATGGGTCTACCCTCTCACCCCAGAGGCAAACTTCACTGACAGCACAACCCAAAGCTGCACTCACTCCCGGCACAACATCTACCGAGGGCCTGAGGTCAGCCTGGGCCATGGCAGCATCCTGGAGGAAAATGTGCTCCTGGGCTCTGGCACTGTCATTGGCAGCAATTGCTCCATCACCAATAGTGTCATCGGCCCCGGCTGTCACATTGGTGAGTACAGGTGGGGAGGTCAAGCTGACCATCCTAGGAGCAGGAACCTGGAGGAACCCAATTTCTGCAGAAAAAGATACAGAGAATAAGGAAGTAGAGAATAAGGACCTAGAGTGACTGCCTTAATAAAGGAGGGAATAGGTATGTAAGAATAGTGATACTTTAATTTGTGGCCTGTGAGCCCATTATTGGGTGACTCTTCACATTTCAGGGTACCCTATATTCACATTCAGGACCAACTGGATAATTAATGTGCAATAGTAGCATCTGTTTAGTGCATTGCGGTTTACAGAGGGCTTCTGCATACATTATTTCATTTAATCCTCACAAAAACCTTGTGAGGTAGGTATTATTTATAGATAAGCAAAAAGGCTGAAAGAGGTTGTCTCACCCAAGGTCATGGCTAATAAGAGTCAGTGCTGGGACTTGAATCTGAGTGTTCTGATTATAAGTTCAGTGTTCTTTTTACTCTTAGTAACTCACTTTGGTTATAAGAAAGTGATGCTTCTAATGGAACCACCCCTTTAAAAGAACAACAATAAGATTCTAATTCTAAAATGTACAAGAAGAGGGCTTCCTAGGTGGCGCAGTGGTTAAGAATCCGCCTGCCAATGCAGAGGTCACGGGTTCGATCCCAGCTCCAGGAAGATCCCACATGCTGCAGAGCAACTAAGCCCGTGTGCCCAAAAAAAAAATAAAAATAAAAAAAATAAATAAATAAATAAAATGTACAAGAAGAGGTGGAATAATTTGGTTCTACTTTTAGACATGGATTGTGTTCTAATAAGTTTCTTGAGTTCAGGGAGTCCCCAGAAATCTTAAAGTTTCTCAGGTTCTAAAGTCCGGTATATAGTCTGTAGTAGTTGTAAACCTGGTGGACAGTAGTCAGGCTGAGCAAGGTTCTAGTCTCCAGCCTGAGCTTGGGGAGGGAGAGGATATTTCTGGTGAATTGGGAATGGAGTAGTAGAGCTGGGTGGGAGTTTTGCTGATGTCAGTCAACCCATTCTCCACAAATGGCCCTGGTCTGGAATTGGAGCCCTGGGTGACCAGGAATCCTTCCTTTCCTGAGCCAGGTGATAATGTGGTGCTGGACCAGGCCTTCCTATGGCAGGGCGTCCAAGTGGCTGCTGGAGCACAGATCCATCAGTCTCTGCTCTGTGACAATGCTGAGGTCAAGGAGAAGGTTATCTTGAAGCCACACTGTGTCCTCACTTCCCAGGTAAGACTTGCTCCACACTGCACATAGGCCCCAAGCTGAGTGGTGGTTATGCTAAGCCAGAAAGGGGCCTTATGTCCACCTAGTCCAGCCTGAATTGAGAGTCCCAATCCAGTGGTTTAATTTGCCTTCTATTTGGCTTAGTAAAAAAAGAAAAAAGTCACTCTCATTTTCAGGATGTACTTTTTTCCACCACACTTTTTGGTCTGTACCACCCACTTCTTTTTCTCTCCTCCAGGTGGTAGTAGGCCCAGATATCATGCTGCCTGAGGGCTCGGTGATCTCTTTGCACCCTCCAGATGCAGAGGACGATGAAGATGATGGTCAGTTCAGTGACGATTCTGGGGCTGACCAAGAAAAGGAGAAAGTGAAGCTGAAAGGTGTGAGGCTCAGCAGGTGTGGGGCATCTGTGTGTCTTTCTGCCCCATAGAAAAACCAGTGTTTCCTCCTGAGGGGTTGGCGCGTCTACTGGACCTTTGCTAAAGATCAGTGCCTTTTCCAGGTTACAATCCAGCAGAAGTTGGAGTTGCAGGCCAGGGCTACCTCTGGAAAACTGCAGACATGAACATGGAAGAAGAGGAGGAACTACGGCAGGATCTGTGGGGTAAGCTAGGCCTTATTCCTGCCACGCACTTTCTAAATCAGATTACTTTGAGGGACGTTGAACACTTCAGAATCAAACTACTTTATTCATGCAGACAGCGCAGATATGTTGCTCTCTGTCAATGGCTCTTTCGTTATTTTTCTTTCTTCTTACCCTTTATGGATTCTCAGGACTCAGAATCAACATGGAAGAAGAGAGTGAAACTGAGAGTGAGCGAAGTATGGATTCTGAAGAGCTAGACAGCCGGGCAGGCTCCCCACAGATGGATGACATCAAAGGTAAGTGGCCAGGGTAGCAGTGTCTGGGACAGAAGAGGAAAATCTCCCCTTTGGTTGGGCATAAAGTCGGGACTGGATGACTTAAAGCATCCTGGAGTGATATTGGCCCATGAACTTATTCTTGCTTTGGTTTTAGTGTTCCAGAATGAAGTCCTGGGAACACTACAGCGGGGCAAGGAAGAGAACATTTCTTGTGACAATCTAGTCCTAGAGATCAACTCTCTCAAGTAAGAGGAGCCCTTCCCTATTCTCATCTCCTCAGGGTAATCCCAGGCAGGTGGAGGTTCTCTCCTGTTTCTTCCCCAAATAGGAACCTATTCCCTCAACATCCCAACTGGACAAGGCCAGTAGCATTTGGAGCAAGGAGAACGTTATGTTCTAGCCTCAGCATAGACTTCCTCCTTCCAAAACCCTCTCTTTCCCTGCTGTTCCATCTGACTTCCTCTCCTCCAGTGTCCTGCCAAAGTCATAGTTCTACAGTATGCTGAAAGGGCCAATGAAGGCCTTGGTGTCACCCCAGTCTCCCCGCAGGTACGCCTACAACATAAGCCTGAAGGAGGTGATGCAGGTACTGAGTCACGTGGTCCTGGAGTTCCCTCTGCAACAAATGGATTCCCAACTCGACCCAAACCGCTACTGTGCTCTGCTGATTCCCGTAAGCAAAGATTGGGACTGGGTACAGAGGGTTGGGTAGAGACGGGTATACATCCTTGCTGGGCTTGACTTGAAATCAGGAATAGAAGGTCTTGTGAGATATGTTACTTGTGGTTCCTTTCTCCTTGCCTGTGGACACAGGCTGTGTTCTAGAGCAGGTTTGGCTGGTCCAGGGGAGTCAGTACTGAATGGTCTTCGAGATTCCAGTATTCAGATGGTGCTGGATCCCAGAGATATACCCAGAATAGATGTGGACTGTCATACTCTCTGACTGAAAATGATTTGATCCAGAATGAGGTGAACCTTTAGTCTGGGGACAGGTATTATGAGGCAGCCTGCAGCATCTGACTCCCTTCACCTTCCCTAGGAAATTTCTTTTTCCCCAGTCCTGACTGCCAGCAACTCCCAAGTCCTCTGACATAATTCCACAGGGCCTGTATCATCTCCCTCTTGTCTTTTTTTCTAATTTTTTTTTTTAAATTTTTGGCCATGCCATGTGACTTGCGGGATCTCAGTTGCCCAGCCAGTGATTGAACCTGGGCCAGAGCAGCGAAAGCGCCAAATCCTAACCACTGGACCACCAGGGAACTCCCTTTCTTGTCTTGAAAGACCCATGTTATCAATATTGACTTTCTTTGCTGTCCAGGTATAGATGCGTGCTCAGGAATACTTTGCAGCTTCTCCTTTCTTCCACAGCTGCTCAAGGCCTGGAGCCCTGTTTTTAGGAACTACATAAAGCGTGCAGCTGATCATTTGGAAGCATTGGCAGCCATTGAGGACTTCTTCCTGGAGCATGAAGCTCTTAGTACGTCCATGGCCAAGGTGAATTCCACCTCAAGCCCGATAGTCCTGCATTTACTTTGAAACAGGCTTTGATGATGTCCATGGAGACGCAAAATAGACTGACATGAATCCACGTGGAGTTTTATTAACAGCTTCATCCACCCCTAGTGTTGTGCTTATTGCTGGGCTGGTACAGCTTGGAACCAGGCTAGTAAGGCAACCATTAGGAGGTTGCCCTGGGAATGTGCAAAGCACTACCCAGCAATAGTTCCAGAAGTCAGACCTATCCCAGTATCAGAGTAAACAGCTCCCTCTTTTGGAAGGAGGCTGCTCAGTGTGTAGAAGGAGGCTGAGGGCCTGGTAGAGAGGCACTAGATCTTGCCTCCTCTTCCTTTGCTATCCATTATATCTTGCTGAACCCTGCAAGGCCCCTGAGATCTCCTCTGCTGGCCTTCTGCAGGTGCTGATGGCTTTCTACCAGCTGGAGATCCTGGCTGAGGAAACAATCCTCAGCTGGTTCAGTCAAAGCGACATAACTGACAAGGGCCGGCAGTTGCGCAAGAACCAGCAGGTGAGTCAGGCTGCCCTCCTCTCATCGCAGTGGTTGTCTGGTTCCCTGGTTCCTGGCCTTAGACTCCAGGTGGTTGGTCCCTGGGACTCTGGTTGTTAGAGCTGTCTGTCCACTAAGGAGAACAGGAGGATTATGTGCCCCTCCCTCAGTAGCTCTCCACTCTGCTTCCTTACAGCTGCAGAGGTTTATCCAGTGGCTCAAAGAGGCAGAAGAAGAGTCATCTGAAGATGACTGAGGTCGCACTACCTGCTCCTGTGGCTGTGATTGATTGCGCTCCTGGTTTCTGGGCCAGGGCAAGTGAGAGGCTAGTTACAGAAGGATGAGCGAGCATCGTCTGAGCTGAGACTTAAAGGAGCAGAGGCTGGAACTACAGTATTCTTCCCACCGCCTGCAACCATATGCCTCCCATCCTGACTGGGGAGTCGGGATGAGGGAAGTTGGGCTGGGTAACAGCTCTGCCTAAGGAGGAGCTAGGCAGGCCCTGCAGTTAGAGGAAGGCCAGAGGAACAGCTTTGTGCTCTGGTTTCCCCTCAGGGAACGGCAGAGAGCAGTTTGCCCTCTCTGTTGCTTGTATTTGTTAATATTAAAAAACAGAGGGGTATATTTGGTTTCTCTGCAGCTCTGACTAATCAGCCATTGAAGGAGGTAACCAAAGAGTTCTCAACCTCTGGTGTGGGTAGCCTTTCCTTAACACCTGGTAGAGAAGGGGAAGAGGGGTGTTATGGCCACTAGGTGGTACTGTGGTGCCTCGCCAGTTGACCATTGCCATGGTCATGGTAGTAGAGGGCCTAGATTCTTTTCCAGCCTTTTTGGACCAATTTGTGGTCCTGGAGTGGCGTCCCTGAACCTACTTCTGTAGAGTCTTAATCTGAAAACTTTCCTTTTAGAGGGGTGATGATGCCAAGCATATGTGAAGTCCATTGACCACCTGCCAGTCCGTCACATGCTTTGTCCAGTTGATCCAGTACTACTGTCAGGGAAGCTGGGCTACTCTTCATCTTAAAGATAAGGGAATTTGCTCAAGGTCTCATGACTCTTGGAGGGTAAAGCTAAGGACTTGAGCCTCATAATCCAGAATTCTTTTTCCTTCAGTATGTTCAGTGTCTCGGTGAAGGGAAATTGCCCCCAGAGGCAAATACAGTCCTAAGTCAGCAATGGCTATCCTAGGAACAGAGGAAGAACCTGTGAAATGGGCTGTCCTCTAATATTGAGAGAGTATCTACTGCATGACGGGCATTTTGCTAAATATTTTTCATGCATTATTTTAGTTAACCTTCGCATCAACCCTATGAAGTAGGTCTTATTCCCATTTTCAGATGAGGAGCCTGGAATTCATAGAAATCCCATAACTGGCAATTGATGGAGCAAGGATTTGTTATTGGACTCTAGAGCTGGAGTTTGTCATGTTCCTATATTGTCTCCTTTAACCACAACCATGAGACATGCCCTTCTATCTTATATTTTTGAGCTCTTTGTTGCTTTCCTATAAACCTTACTCTGTTAACACTTAAACTGTGGCAGACATCTCTGGTAACGAGTGGCCCTCCTGGATATCACAGGTAAAATGGTTGCCTTTCTTCATTTCAGTTGAGTGGAAAGGAGTACGCTGAGGAAGGGGATACTGGATTGTACTCAGTATTTCTAAAGAGAGAAAAACAGGCTGGCCAGGGTTTGGCTTAATTTACTACTTTTCTTACTCAGTAAGTCTCAGTTTCTCCTTTGTCAAATACAGGACCTAGTGACTAGAGAGCATATGAAGGTTATGGCATGGACCTAATAGGGGCCGTTAAATATAAATAACTGTAGTGTACCTCTGATTTTTACCTAATAGGTGGCAGAGATCAGAAGTGGCCCTATAGAACTTTTAGGAGGAAGATATTCTTTCTAGTTGGGGTGATTAGGGAAGGCTTACAGGATTGTGACACCTGAGTGGCCTGCAAAATAGAAAGTGTGGAAGGGAACATTATGAGCGAAGCAAAGGGTTTCCATTTAAATATGTCAGGTTAAACGCATGGGCTTTGGGGACTTCCCTGGTGGTCCAGTGGTTAAGGCTTTGCGATTCCACTGCAGGGGCACAGTTCAATACCTGGTCAGGGAACTAAGATCCCATATGCCCGGTGCCACCAAAAACAAAAACATGAGCTTTTTACTCCTTCCAAAACCGCTTTCGAATACCAACAAAGGAATTCTTCAAAAAGGCACGTGACTCAATGGTAAGGAAAACAGAAGGTGACAACGATGAATGAGAGAAATCAACATTTTGGGGGAAAAAAATAAATGGGAGGGTGAAAGGTGATCTAGCAGAGCAGAATGAGATGGCTCTACCTCTGAGGTGGTTATTAAGAAACAAACCACTGTGCCTTTCTGAACCCAGAAAAGGCTCAGTAGAGGGTAGTAAGGATTGGGGCTGAGAACTGGGGGTGGAATGGAGGGGAATCAGACAAAGATCTGCATGAGAGAAATCTTCCCCAGGTCCCCACTTTATCCAGTTCAACCAAGTGGTTGCCCCTACTTCTTCTGTGTAAGAAATGGGAGATTTAGTCTGGAGAAATGGTGAGGAGGAAATTTTCAAAGAAATACTTAATGAAGGTTTCCTAAACCCAAAGATCATGAGTTTCTAGACTGACAAGAGCCCTTAAGTGCCCAGCCTAACGAACAAAATAATGAAATTTAAGAACCTCAGGGAAAATGTAAACCTTCAGAACTTCTGGATTCAGTGGGAGACGTGGTGGGGATGGGAGTGAGGGGCTAGATTGAAAATGAGGGATTAAGTGAAAATACATGATTCGTAGAGCTCCGAATGTCAGCATACACAAGTTTATATCCCTAGGCCAAAACTAACTGAACAATTGCAGACAAAAGGCCTACAAATACATTTTTGTTTCAAAAAAAGTCATTTTTCCCCCACTCATCACCCTACAGTGAAGCATGTTAGTTAATAAGCCTTGTGTACATGGACAGAACTTCCAATCATCTTTTTAGTATCTCTTAAAAAACTTTAGGAGGGAAAAGGTTATAATTCTTAAAACTCAGGGAAGATGTGTTTATGAATAAAGTGCTATGAAAAGGAAGAAATGGAGAACAAAAAGCTCTAGAAATTAAAAATAAGTAAATGAACTTTTTTTTTCCTACCGAGAATTGGAGGACCACAGAACCAAATAGGGAGATTATATGTCCATCTTTATATACTTAATGAATTTTTAATTGGGAATATTTTACCTATACAATTGAGTAGGAGAAAGTTTGGAAATAATGTTAAGAAAATCTTACAAAAAGGCGAAATCATTTGAAAATAAAATTTGAAATGGATGGATGATAAAGGAGAAAAAGATAAAAGCAATCCAGAAGGTCCAACATCTCACAGGAGTTGCAGAAAGAACAGGAAAAATGGCAGTGATGTTAAATAATTCAAGAAAATGTTGAATTTCTAGCTAGGTAGGGCTCACCCAATACCTAGCACAGGGAATGGGCACAAAGGCATATCACCGAGAAATCTGAGAACCCCCAGGGATAAAGAGAACTTCCTCAAGACTTCCAAAGAGTTAAAAACAAGTCCTGTACAAAGGCTTAGGAAAAATAAAGAGATCAAACTGCTCACTTAATAGCAACACTGGAAGCTAGGAGACGATGGAGTGATGCTTTCAGAATTCTGAAGGAAAATTACTTTCAACCCAGAATCATACTTTCATGTTTTCAAGTTTCTCCCCAAATTAAAAACACTTTTTGAAACAACCTTTTATTGAAGTATAGTTGACTTACAATACTGTGTTAGTTTCAGGTGTACAGTAAAGTGATTCAGTTTTGTATCAGTTTGTATATATTCTTTTTCAGATTCTTTTCCGTTCTAGTTCACCCCCCACCACCACCCCAGATTTTTATTTCCAAGGGGAACTACTAAAGGATGTGCTTTACTAAACGAAGGAGTAAAGTATCCAGGAAATTGGGATCCAGTACAGAGGAGGGGTAAAGGGAGTTATGAGAATGATACAGTTAAGTCCCAGGATGACAGCCGTTCACAGGCTGAGAAAACCAGCAGTGCAGACCAGAGCAGTGGACTGCAAGTCTCCAGGAAAAAAAGTGGATTATCTGATACATTTGACTGAATGAGTAAAATATGAATTCAGAAACTATTAGATTATGTGGAAAGATTTAATGATAGGTACAATATTAAAAAAAAACTACACTGGGGTGGGGGTGGGAAGGGAAATGAGGACTGCTGTTAAACGTTTTCTTAAAATTTGTCTATGCACACATATTACTTTGGTAATTTAAAGTAGAGGGAAAGGTATGAAATGAAAATATACAAGGTGTATGCAGGGGCTGGCAAGTAGGTTGAGTTGCTTAAGTCAAAACTTTAGTCAGGATATAATGAAAAAGTCTGTGAAGGTAAGTAGAGATTAGATTATGGAGAGCTTTGAATGTCATGCTAAGTATATTTGGAAGGCATTGTGGAATGTGGAGAGATTTCTGAGCTGAAGAGGTGTCTGAAAGAGGTCCTTAGTCTTGAAATGCTAATTTGGCAACAGTATACAAAATGGAGAGGGAGGAGTCCACACTTGTTACTTTGGCCTAAAAGGACCTATGGGGTCTGGTCCCAGTCTGCCTTTATAGCCTCATCGACCACTATCACAGTAGTCACAATGGCCTTTTTTTGTTCTTCAAATTTGGCAAGTTTATTCTTGCCTTGGGCCTCTACACTTGGCAGTGCCCTCTGCCTAAAATGTTCTTTCCCCCAGACCAGACCTTCTTATAGCTGCTCCCTCATTAGTTCTAGGTCCTAATTCAAATGGAAGAGGCTTTCTCTGACCACCCATCTTACTCTTCCCCTGTTACCATCACGTCACTGCGTTTTATCTTTTTTCATAGCATCTGTCACTCTGAAGTTATTTACAAGCCTGTATGCCTCCTTCCAAATGGATGAAGAGCCTGAGAACAACTTTAGCTGTCTTGTTTCGCTATATCTCTTGCAGTATGCCTTGCACATAATAGGCGCTCACTATTTATTAAACGAGTTAAAAGCTTAGGGGTGAGGAGATCTATTAGGAACCCATTATACCTAGTTCTGATTTGAGCCTTCATTCATGTCCCAGTCATGCAGGCATATTCATTCTTGTACTCATTCTGCACTCAACCCATTTATTAAACCACTACTTTATACCTAGGTACTGAGGTTATAAGAAGGAATCAGAACTCAAGCTTGTTCTGTCCTTAAGGAGTTGTTTGGTAGACTCAATGACAGCAGCTATGCTTCTCAACAGACCCTAAAAGGTCATGTCAAGGTCCCTTTTCTCCAGCGATTCGTGGTGAGAACCGCGCCTCCGGCCCCTTCTCTGGGAAACGAAGCGACCCCTGCATTACATCCCTCCGCAGCTGCAGAAGAGCAGCCGATCCGCCTTGGATCCAGAGCCAGGGCCTTGAAGGGTCCAGGAGCGCGGACTGGAGAGATCTGCCCTTCCATCCCTGTGGGCGTAGGCGACCACCGCCACACTCCCCCCTGCGCCTGGGACCGGAGGGCAGGAGCCGAGCTCTGCCGGGTGGAAGGGCGGGGTGTCTGCGGGATCCAGAGCCAGGCCATCTGCCGCGAGGCCAGCGCGGCTCGGCGGCGGCCGGGGGCGGGGCCGCGCCGGGGCCGGGGGCGGGGAGTGGACCGGGCCGCATCCCAGAGCCGGGAGGGCCGCGGCCACCGGAAGAGTCGCCGTCGCCAGCCGAGCCGGGAGAGTGGGGAGCGGAAGCGGCGGCCGCGACGGCGGCAGGCGGCGCTGGGACCCGGGAGCGGCCGGAGAACAAGGGAGCTGGCGCCGCGGCCGGCCGTGGAGCTGGGCTGAGCCGCTGGGCCGCGCCGAGCGCCGCCGCCGCCGCCGCCGCCCGAGAGGCCCGGCCCGGCCGCCCGAGCAGGCAGCGCGCGGGCCGCCGGGCCCGAGGCCGGAGCCATGGGCGAGACCAAGATCATCTACCACCTGGACGGGCAGGAGACGCCGTACCTGGTGAAGCTGCCCCTGCCCGCCGAGCGCGTCACCTTGGCGGACTTTAAGGGCGTTCTGCAGCGACCCAGCTATAAGTTCTTCTTCAAGTCTATGGACGACGATTTCGGGTGAGGATGGCCCCTCCTCGCCACCGGGGGACCCCGGCCCCTCCGGCTTCTAGGGGCCCACTCGGCCAGTTCGGACGCCCCTTGCTACACTGGCTTCTCGCCCTGTTCTGGATTCTAGGGGCGACTTGGCCATTTGGCCCCCGTTGGCTTTTCCAGAGGCTGGAGTTCCAGCCCCTCTAGGGACTCTCTTTTCCCCTCTTGTGGGAGACGTTGGCCCCCTAGTTTAAGGAGACGTCCATCTCCCTAAGAGCAGTCGGCTCCAGCCCAGTCAAGTCCCCTCACCTCCTCAGAGACCAGCGGCCCACACAGACAGACACCCCCCCCCACCCATTCCAGAGCCCAGTCCCCAACCCTCCTCCTGCCAACAGAGCCACCTTTCTAGCAAAGACTTGGGGTGTTTGGCAGTTGGCCTTGGCCTTCTCCATCTTTTCAGCTCCACAACTCAGAGCCATATTTGGAGTATGGAGCATCTCAGGGCTCTGCTGTGGGAGTTTGAACTGGCTGGGGGGTGCTCAGGCTGTAAACTAAGGCCTGCAGCTCTGATGTTTACTTAGCTGTCTCCCCTGTCCGCGGTGGGCTGTGCGGGATGTTGTCAGGGAGTAGAGCGCCTCACCCCAGAGAAGGAGTTCCCACTAGCCCAGGTGCAGATTTCCCTCACAGAACTGGGGCCTCTTTCCTCCAGATGGTGGCCAAGGGGGAGACCTTGGAAAGGGCCTCAGAGCCCGAATGGGAGGGCCAGGAAGGGTCTCTTGGTGTTCATCCTCCCCTCCCTGGCGGGGTCTTCTCCACCCAGCTGCAGGGCTTTGGACGGGCGGAGTTTGGAAGCAGTGACTTCCCCTTTAAGAGGGGATGGAATGTTGGAGCCGGAAGGTTCTGTAGCAGCTGGCCTGGGAGGGGGAGCCTGGCTGATCCCCTCACCGCCCCCCCAACTCCCAGGGGACTGGGGGAGGGGGAGGCCCCCCACACTAGCCTGCCCCACACTAACTGGGCACTGGGCCTGGAGGCCTGTGGGGAAGGCCTTCCCGGGCCCTCCAGGCCTAAAGGCCGCCTCTCCAGCCGTAGCCTGAGGCCTACACTGCTCTTTAGAGCTGAGGCCCAGAGCTGAGTGAGGGGAAAGATTCCCTACCCCCCCACCCCCGCATTCATCAGCCTGGCTTCTCTCCAAGGACCCCGGCCCTACTGGCTCCAGGACGCTAGCACCTTCTCTGTCTTCTGCCTGGCATGTTTTGCTGTCACCTTTCCCCCTGGAATTCAGGGTTTGATGAACCCATGAGCTCATATGTGTGAAAGTGCCTTGTACAGTGGGAAGTGCTATGCAGCTTTTAACTATTCTTGTTTCTGTTGTTGTTCCTGCCTTGGGGTGGGGTACCCCTGGTGTAGTAATGATTGTCTGGCTTCAGTTCAGTTACCCGTGACTGGAAGATGCTGAAGACAGATCCATCTGCAAGGGGTGGGAGTGAGGTGGGCAGATGCCTTGGTCTGGTAAAGGAAGACTGGAGTTAGAAGAGACCAAGATTCCGCCTTAGGGTATGGGATAGGGGCAAATCAGCTGCAGTCCAGTATGCTAGGGCCACCCTGGGGCCAGGTGCCTTGAGGGAGTAGGTTAGACCTGTGTCTCCACCCCCTATTCATCCCAGAGTCCCCTGGGCCTAGCCCCCACCTCCTAAACCTAGACCTCTGTGGGCTGCCTCCCTCTCTCCCCAAGCTGCTGTCAACCCAGACCTAACTGTAGGCATAGAGGGCCCGCATTACATCTGCTCACTGTTGACTTAATATTGTTCTTTAAATCCATTGTCAGTCTACTCATTCTTTCGTAGCTTGACCCAATCAATAATAATATGAAACCACAGGTCTGATTTTCTATTTATACTTCTTTCTAAAATATGTTAAAAATAAATATTTAACTCTTGAATTAAATGTTCATTCAGATACACCAGAAACCATCTTTCATTCATCAGTGGTACTTGAACCATCTTTTGCAAAATATTAGAGTAGGCCATTTTAGCAGAGTTGAGAACAATGGTAAAAATAAGTGAAGGAGACTAATTTTGTTTTTATCCCAGAAGGATTAATGATCAGGAGACCTGGTAGGGCTGTCTTGTCACAGAGGACTAGTAGCTGAGGTGTGTGTGTGTGTGTGTGTGTGTCTGTCTGTCTGTAATTTATTTATTAAACTTTTTATGGTGCTTACAGTGTGCAGACACTGATCTAAATGACTTTCAAATCTTTACTCATTCAGTCCTCTTAACAGTCCTATAGAATAGGTAGTAATGTCTCCAGCTTATAGATGAGGAAACTAGAGCACAGAAAACTTAAGTAACTTACTCACCCAAGGTCACACAGCCAGTAAGTGGCAGAGCTTATTAGGAACCTGGCTCCAAAGTCTAAGGCATTAATCACACGATTGTAGATATTATGACCATCATCATTTAACGGGTACATCCTCTCTGAGGGAGATGGCTGAGCCCTGGCAAACTGTAGAGGCGATAGGGCTGCCACTTACCCTAGCCCCATGGGTCCAGGGGCCAGTGACCTCTGCTGACAGATGGGAAACTGGGTCAGAGGAGGAAGGCTGCTGTCTCCCCCAGCTCTCCAGGATCACCCTCTGGGGTTCTGGTGTGTAAGGCCTGAGGACTCCCAACTCCCATCTGGTCTCCAGAAGTATTTGTCAAGCTCAGGGTAAGTCCAGTCCTCTTAAATTATTTGGGATATGGAAGAAGAATTAAACATTTTCAGCACTGAGGAGATGGTGGATGGAAGAACAAGGTATCACCACTTGAGGGGCCTTGAGCTGTGGGAGGAATAACGTGAGAAGTCAGGCCACTAACTGTGTTGCTCCTCACTCCATGTCACACACTGGCCTGTCTCTGGACCTTCTACCTGGGGTGCTTCGATTCCCTTGTCTTCCGCAGGTCCAAATTCTCCTTTCCTCTGGGTTGCACTTTAAAGTTATGGCACTTATTCCTGTTTATCCTTATACCCTCCTAGCTCCTAGCCAGGACCTGACATAAGTAATACTCAGCACATGTCTGTCCAGTGAACACATCTGCTGCTCTTACAGCCCTGATCACTTCCCACTTGCAATATGCTCATATGAACTATGTATTGGACAGTAACCTCTGAGGACAAGGTAGGCTCCAGGTCTGAAGCTTCTTTAGGGCCATGCAATGGCAAGCACAAAAGCCCGCTGGACTCTCAGCTTTTTAACTGAATAAATAATGAGTGATAAACAGATTTATTTGTTCCCTGCCCTTAGAAACTTACACCTATGGACTTCCTAGGTGGCGCAGTGGTAAAGAATCCTCCTGCCAGCGCAGGGGACGCGGGTTCGAGCCCTGCCTTGGGAAGATTCCACATGCCACGGAGCAACTAAGCCCGTGCGCCACAACTATTGAGCCTGTGCTCTAAAGCCCATGAGCCCAACTACTGAGCCCATGTGCCGCAACTATTGAAGCCCACGCGCCTAGGGCCCGTGCTCCACAACAAGAGAAGCCACTGCAATGAGGAGCCTGCACACCACAATGAAGAGTAGCCCCCGCTCGCAACAACTAGAGAAAGCCCGTGTGCAGCAACGAAGACCTCAACACAGCCAATAAATAAATAAAATAAATAAATTAAAAAAAAAAAAAGAAACTTACACCTAGTTAGAAAGAGAGTATGGATCCCACAAAAGAATTGACAGAGTTGGTCATTCATTTTTAGTGTATGCCTGGACCATGCCAGGCATTTACAAATCTCACTTACCAAGATGAGACAAAGGCTTAGAAAAGTTAAGAAACTTCTCTAAGATAGGAGAGCTAAGAGGTGGTAGAATTGGCATTTGAACCCGGATTTGTCGGACTCCACTCAGGGTGTGTGTATGTGAGTGTATAAATGCTGTGGAACCCTGAGCCATTCAGCTGTATGGTGGGAGGGGGAGGCCTGTCTGAGGTCCCCCAAGGCTGCCTAAGATCAGCTGATCATTGTGAGTCAGCAGAGCCGTGGTGACCTGTTGGTGACCCCCAGAAAGAGAGGAAACATCTGTAGTGCGGAGCTGGGTGGTGGGCCCTGCAGGGGGAGGGGGTGGTGGGGACTCAGCAGCAGTTTCCCACCGCAGGGGTGCTGAGACCCTCTCCCAAGCAGGTCACAGTCCCTGCCATGTGACCCACATACCTCCTTTGAATCTGAGCCCCGGCTCCCACGGGGGCTACAAGTTTGGGATACCCTGTGGTCAGACTGGCTAGTGGTTTTGCGTTATCTCTGTGTCCCTGTTTTCTAGCCTGCTCTGTCTCCAGGCTTTCTGCCATGGTGGGCCTAAGCAGGATGATGTGAGCTGCTTTCTTGGGATCGCTGTGGGGTTAGAAATGGTGGAGGAGCCAGAGCTGAATGGGAGGGAGGAGGGCAGGCTCGGCCTTCGAACTTGGCTGTGAGTCCAAGAATGTAAGCATCACAAGGAGCCAAGCACGTCCCCAGCTCTGGGCAGGAGCTGCTTTAAGAACAGGGAGGACTGGGCTTCCCAGCCTCCTTCCTTGCTGTCTTCCCGCTCTGCTTGTAACTCCAGGCATGCGTCTTTCTCTCGCCCCTGATCACAGCTTTCTAGCTCTGTGCTCCTGGGGTATTTGATGCATATGTGGGTTGGGGCCTCAAGCTTTTCTATTCCCTTTCCTGGCCCCAAACTGTGGTTGTGGTCTGACTTCTTGCCTCACTGCATGCCCCAGGCCAAAACTACAAGCCTGAGACTACATTCTACCCGCCCCTACCATGCCCCTCATCACTGTCTCCCACACCCCCACCCTCCACAGAGACCCACAGCAGCTCTGTCACTGCACGGGAAAGCATGTGAAATACCATAGAAAGAATATGGGGTTTGGAGACAGAGGAGCTTAGGGTGGAATTCCAGCTCTGACATCTAGCTCTGTGACCTTGAACAAGTTACTGATTGTTTCTCACTTTCCTTATTCATAAAATCAGGATCATATTATCTACACAGTGAGGCTGATGTGAAGATTATACATGCTAACCGTAGGGAGATAAACTGGTATAATAGGTAAGATTAAAGACTTTAGAATCAGGCTGACCAGGATTCAAATTCCAGCTCTTCACTTATTAATCGCTTGACTGTAGGTGAATTTCTTTTTGTTTATCTATTTACTTATTTATTTATTTTGGCTGCACTGAGTCTTCATTGCAGCACACACACTTCTTAGTTGCGGCATGAGGACTCTTAGTTGCAGCATGCAAATTCTTAGTTGTGGCATGCATGCGGGATCTAGTTTCCTGACCAGGGATCAAATCCAGGCCCCCTGCATTGGGAGCACAGAGTCTTACCCACTGGACCACCAGGGAAGTCCCTGTAGGTGAATTTCTGAACCTGCTGAGCCTAGGTTTGCTCATCTGTATCTATTTTATAGCATTGCTGTGAATGTCAAACAAAGTGATACAAGTAAAGTGCTTAGCTTAGTGCTTGGCCCATAATACATGCTCAGTAAATGAGAGCAGTTGTTACCAGTGTCATAGTGGCAGTGGAAGATGTTCAGTAAATGCCTTCTCCCCTTCTCATTCCTAATTTCCTTAAATTCCTCATCCACACCTCCCAGAAGAATGTCAGGATTCCCAATTGAGAAGGGAAGGACAGTGATATGGGTGTGCTTTTTCCTAGTTTAGGGTCAGAGGGAAAGATAAAGTGTAGCCCAGGAAAGCCATGTTGGGGATGGGTACAGCTCTTGAGATTCTAGGAGTGACTGCACTCATTGGGGACAGTGATTTGTCATGTGTAATTTGCAATCACCCGATGACCAAGAGGATGCCCCAGGAAGGGAGCTGGCCTGGGCATGGCTGGCGTCTTCCTGGTGGTGACAGAGAGCTGTCCCTGGGTCACCCCACCCCTGCTCCTATTTGAACAGGCTTATGCTGGTGGTTTGATTCTCAGTTTAGGGTAGAGGAGCCCCTGAGAGTTGGGGTTGTGAGGATGCCTCCATTTCCACCCCAGAAAGCTTACTCTGACACCCCCCTTTCCCTGCAGAGTGGTGAAGGAGGAGATCTCGGACGACAATGCCAAGCTGCCCTGCTTCAATGGCCGGGTGGTGTCCTGGGTAAGGAACCCATCAGCCCTCTCTCCACCTGCATTCCTGCAGTGGGCTGGATGGAGGAAAGACATGGCTGAGACTGCGGTTTTATGCTGCAGTATCTGAATCTTCTTTGAGTTTTCTAACTGAACTGTCTCTCACCCCAGATTCTACAGCCTTGGTGAGAAGTGGGGGGGAGTGGTGGGAAGCAGGGAAAGAGAGAGACAGAAATACACACTGGAGACAAAAACATCTCCTGTGTCCTCTGAGGCACTTCGCCTCAGGCTCCCCCCTGTCACTTGCCGACCTCTGCCTTGGACCTCTGACTCTTGTTCCGCCCCCATCCCACTTCACCAGCCCAAGCCTCCCAGCATCCTCATCAACGCAGCAGTGGGTCCGTTCCTCATCTCAGCTGACCTTGCACAGTCCTGTCTCTTCTCCCTCCACGTCCCCTGCCTCATTCTCCCCAAGTCTTCATGCCCTGCCAGAAGCCAACTATCCCCTTTTCCCTGGGGCCCCTGTGCCCTACGACCCATGCATTTTCTCCCCTTCAGCTGGTGTCGGCTGAGGGCTCGCACCCAGAGCCAGCTCCCTTCTGTGCTGAAAACCCATCAGAACTGCCACCGCCCATGGAGCGCACAGGAGGCATTGGGGACTCCCGGCCCCCATCCTTCCAGTGAGTGTGACCTGAGGGTGGGGGTGGGGGGGCCGTGGGGGAGGGCTGCGTCAGCTCAGCTCAGGGCTGGGGGAGGGAGCCCCCAGCCTGCCCCCTCCACCGCCAAGTCCTCTCTTCCCCGCAGCCCTCATGCTGGTGGGGGCAGCCAGGAGAACCTGGACAATGACACAGAGACTGACTCCTTGGTGTCTGCCCAGCGAGAGCGACCACGCCGGAGGGATGGCCCAGAGCACAGTGCGTCTTCCCTGAACAGACACCTTTCACCCCCACCCCCTCCCCGCAGCTTCCACTCAGCTACCCACCTCTTTGCCCTACTTCCTGAGCTCTGGATATGCCTGGCCCCGGTGCAGCCCCTGGCTCGTCCCTCTCTTCTCCTTCTCTCCTGCATCGGGCACTGTGAACGCAGCTGCCTCCATCCCCTGCAGCAACCCGGCTAAACGGAACTGCAAAGGGGGAGCGGCGGCGAGAGCCAGGGGGTTATGACAGCTCATCCACCCTCATGAGCAGCGAGTTGGAGACCACCAGCTTCTTTGATTCAGATGAGGATGACTCCACCAGCAGGTGGGGCTTTGGTTTCATGGGTACTGTGGGATAGGTGACCCCAGAGGAGCCCTGAACCCTGAGGATGCTGGGCCCCTGGGCAGGACATGGGCTTTGCGGTGGGGACCTGGGCCCTGTGGTGCCTCCTATGGGGCAGGGCTGGGCCAGCCTGGTGGGGAACGACTGTGGGCCCCACAGGTTCAGCAGCTCCACAGAGCAGAGCAGTGCCTCACGCCTGATGAGAAGACACAAGCGGCGGCGGCGGAAGCAGAAGGTTTCACGGATTGAGCGGGTATGGGGCTGAGGTGCTAGGGTGGGTGGAAGCAGACCGAGCCCTCCTGCCCAGGCAGGGCCAGAGTTTGTGCTTCCCTAGGTCCCTCTCCTAGGGTCAGGGTTTAGAATCTTAAGAGGGGAGGTGGTGTGGAGGGCTCACCTTGAGGAGGCGCTAGGTGGGAGCAGTGAGTTCCTGGCAACCCGGCCTGCTGCTCAGGGCCTCTGTCTGTTCCAGTCCTCGTCCTTCAGCAGCATCACGGACTCCACCATGTCCCTCAACATCATCACGGTCACTCTCAACATGGGTGAGTCTGGTGAAACAACACTTGAGCACCTGCTACGTGCCAGACGCTGGGCAGACTCGAGGAGTTCAGAGAGGCACAGGATGTGTTCCTTGCCCTCAAGGAGCTCTCTTTCATAAGCGTAAACTGGTGCATGCACTGATCATTTTAGCTTCTCATGATCAGTGCTGTGACAGAGATAAACAGAACTGTGGAAGCAGAGAATGGCATCTGGGAAGGCTTCCTAGAGGAAGTGATTTCTGATTCCTCCCGCCTTCCCAATTTTCAGCCACTGCATTCTTGCTCTCTGATTTCTGCCCTGGGTGCTCTTGTTTAGGCGATAGCTGGGTATAGTGAAAAGAGCCCCAACTTTGGAATTTAAATCTGAGTTTGAAACCTGATTCTGCCATTTCATGGCTTAGAAAAGTCGCTTAAATTCTCTGAACCTCAGTTGTCTGCTCTGTAAAACAGGATTGAGTCCATACCTCATAACCAACAAGGATTAAGTGAAAGCATGTTTGAGCATGTGGAATACAGTGCCTGATTCAGGTCCAATAAATGTTAGTTCTTGTCCCTTTCTACCCTTTTCTAAGGAGGGGCTTGGAATTTGGGTAGGAACTTGTTCCTCTCTCAAGGTCTTGTTACTCCCTGTAGAAAAGTATAACTTCTTGGGCATCTCCATTGTGGGCCAAAGCAACGAGCGTGGTGACGGAGGCATCTACATTGGCTCTATCATGAAGGGTGGAGCCGTGGCCGCTGATGGACGCATCGAGCCAGGAGATATGCTGTTGCAGGTACCCTGGCCCACCCTGGGCGGTGGTATGGATAGGGATGGGGAGATGTCCATGCCCTCTGTACTCTGCTTCTTGGTAGGGGGTAGACCCCCAGCCCACCAAACTCAGCTTCCCTACCCACCTTCCAACACAGCTGCTTATCCCACTCCTGGTCCTCTTTCCCAGGTAAACGAGATCAACTTTGAGAACATGAGCAATGACGACGCGGTTCGGGTACTGCGGGAGATTGTGCACAAACCAGGGTATGGATGGCATTGGGGAGGAAGGGGCAGGTATTTCTGGTTATCAGGCGAGGGGCTTGGTTTGGCCTCCACACATCCTGCCCTTACTAGGGACACCCTTGCTTTCAGGCCCATCACCTTGACTGTAGCCAAGTGCTGGGACCCAAGTCCACGTGGGTGCTTCACACTGCCCAGGAGTAAGTGGATGGGGCACTCGGCCCTAAAGCTGGTGCTTGGCATACGTGAGCCTTGTCTCTCCTTCCTTCTGTGTTGCCCTGAACCCTCACACCTACCCTGTTGGGCAGGGCGGGCAGCCCCTGACTCCTCATCCTCCCTGCAGGCGAGCCCATCCGGCCCATTGACCCTGCGGCCTGGGTCTCCCACACTGCAGCCATGACCGGCACCTTCCCTGCCTACGGCATGAGCCCCTCCCTGAGCACCATCACCTCCACCAGCTCCTCCATCACCAGCTCCATCCCTGACACAGAGCGTGAGTGGCCAGCCCTGACCCCTGGGCCCAGCAGACAGGGCCAGCTGGGAGGGACAGCGGAAGGCCGACCTGGACACTCTTGCTTGAGTGTCAGAGGGGGCTGGAGAGGAGACTCAGTTCACCCCAGCTACCGCACTCTGCAGTTTTCCTCAGTTGATGCTGGCCCTCACCAAACAGAGTGTGCTTCTGAACCTGTACTGAGCACCCAGTAAGCCTCAGTTTCCTCGTGTAAAATGGGACTAATGATATGCACTTTACCAGGTTCCTGGGGGTTTAATGAGAGGCTTAATACAAGTAAAGCATCAATCACAGTGTGTGGCATAAAGTAAGTACTCAATAAATGACTGCCTTTTTATTATCGTAGAACACAGTATGCACTGGGCTAAGCACCCTCACTTAATCTATTTAATTCTCTCTTCAAATATCCTTGTAAAATAGATATTAAAGTCCCTATTTTTACTGAAGGGGAAACTGAGTGTCCAAGAAGTCAGTAATTTGCCCATCATTGGTCCGTGTTTTTAGGTGGTAGAGCTGGAATGCAAACTCCTGTGTACCTAACTCCATAGCCCCTTTCTGCCTCACCATTCTGCTTCCCACCCCCAGGCCTAGATGACTTCCACCTGTCCATCCACAGTGACATGGCCGCTATCGTAAAAGCCATGGCCTCCCCTGAATCTGGGCTGGAGGTCCGTGACAGGATGTGGCTCAAGATTACCATCCCCAACGCTTTCATCGGTGAGAGGGCCCCATGGTGGGATGAAGGATGGGGTGGAGAGTGGTGGGGCAGGGCAGGCTGGGGGACCAAGAACTCCCTTGAGCCACTCCTTCGAGCTGGAATCAGCACCAGCCTCATGGCTTCTGTGAGACCGGAATAGCCCAGGTCAGGCCTCCCAATCAAGTGGCAGCCTTGCCCTCAGGCTCGGATGTGGTGGACTGGCTGTACCACAACGTGGAAGGCTTCACTGACCGGCGAGAGGCCCGCAAGTATGCCAGCAACCTACTGAAAGCCGGCTTCATCCGCCACACTGTCAACAAGATCACCTTCTCCGAGCAGTGCTACTACATCTTCGGCGACCTCTGTGGCAGTACGTGCCTCCCCCACCTCTTTGCCTTATCTCCTGGTTGGAAGGAGGGAGTTGCCCAGGGATGTGACTGCAGACTCTAGGGTACCCAGATGAGGGGACAGCAGAGCTGCGGGAACCTCAGGATCTGACAGTTCTGTGATAGAGGCAGAGCCCAGTCCAGCCTCTTCACCTGCTGTGCATCCCACTCTTGGGGCTGGATTTTCTAAGTGCCTGCTCTGTGCCTGGCACTGTGCTGATTATTCTAAAGCATCATTTCCCTCTCCCTCAGTCCTCACAATCTCCCCACAACCCTTGGGGAGTTGGATTACTATCCATGTTTTCAGATGAGAAAACTGAGACTTACAGAAGTTACATAGTCCACCCCAGGTTTCACAGCTAGAAGCAGAGGAGCTAGGCCTTGAGTCTAGGTCTTTCTGGCTCCAGAACCTTCGTTTTTCACACCATCAGGGCTGTCCTAGGTGTGTGGTACTGCAGAAGCATTGTCCCAGCAAGGCCAAACAGAGTTCCTAGCCTTGGCCCCTGCTCACCCTCACAGCACCAGGCAGGTTCCACTAAGGCAGGACCTGGGGCTGGCCTGAGGCCTCAAGTCCACAGCCTCCTCAGACCTCTGAGGGTGGGGCTGTGCCTCGTACTGAAGCTGGAAGAGCTGTCAGGGCCAGGTTGTAGAGGACTCTGCAAGCTCTACCAAGGAATTTGGACTTGATCCTGAGAGAGGACAAACCCAATGAGAGTTATTAAGCAGGAGAACTGCAGGGAATCTCCATTCTCCAAAGCCTGTGGACAGCCCTTAGAAAGGGGTGTCCTCGAAACAGGACAGCAATGCTCAGAATTGGGAGCTGACGTCCAGAGAGCCTTCTCTCAGTCCAGCGGTGCTGGCTGGAGTCCAAAAGCTAGCCTTAAAATCCTTCAGATTAGGTGCTAGGGACTAGAAAGGTTGTTCTTGTGGAGCCAAACTCCTTGGTGGAGGCTGGATGGGATCCCTGGCCCTCAGTAGCTCTGGCACAGCCCCATGGAGTAGTAATAGATGCATAAGGTTTTGGAGTTAGACAGCTCTGAGTTCAAATTTTAGCCCTGCCCTTACTGTGTGAACATGAGTAAGTGACACAGCCTCTCAAGTGCCTCAATTTCTTGATCTGTAAGATGGAGATAATAGTAAAACCTATCTCTTAGGTCTGTTTTGAGAATGATATAAGATAATGTATGTAATGCTTTAGCACCATGTTTGGCCCACAGTAATTGCTCTAAAAATGTTGTCCGTTTATCATATATTTAATTGATTCTAAGAGGAACATTTTTTTTGCATTTCAATATCTCTGAAATTGGGGTGCATCTTATAATTAATGGCTTCTTAGACTCAATCAAATATGGCTATTATTATCATCATTAGTAGAAGTTAACCCTGGCCCCAAACCTTCAGGGGTACATAAAGCTTCTCAGGATAGCTGTGGCTTTTGCTCAAAGAGACACTGTTCCATCCCCCGGGCATTCTGGGTCCCATGGACCAAGTCCACCAGAAGCCAAGCTTCAGGGAGATGCGGACAGAACAGGCCTTTTCCTTCTCACTGGCCAAGGTCTCCTCAGCTGGGAGTATGGCAGGCTCAAAGGGAAGAGCTGGGGACCTGGGTAACCCCATGAGCACACAACCACTCTCCATGGGAAGACAGCCTGGTACCTGAAGTGGTCACCAAGGCCGGCCTCTGCTTCCCACCACCACCACCGCGCATGCTAGCTGCCAGCCTTGACAGGCTGATGGTTTGGCTAGTAGACTCCATAGGCTGCCTCAGCCGCCTCTCCTGACCTCTTCTCCCCGGTAAGGTTGGGTCAGCTCCCTTAAGGGCTCGGAACAAAGGGCTCAGTCTGTATCCAGCAGCTGGTCCCTAGGGCAATCACAGCTCTCTCAGAGCAGCTGAGGGACCTGGTACGGATGGGATGTGAACAAGGGATGTCCCAGGCAGGCAGGCAGGTAGGTTTAGTGGCCCCATATACTCCCTTCCAGGTAGTTCCAACATTGGTGTGAGCAGCCTTGCCTGTGCACAGTTTACTGCGGGAGCCAAAGTCATGAGTGAAGTAATGTTAATAAAGTGACTCAGGTGCTGTGAAGAACTAGGCCTGGCTGGGAATGGGGTGGAGAGCACAGAGGAGGCACCTATGTTGTTCTGTTTCTGGACCCTTCCACCCCACTGCCACCCTCCCCAGCAGCACCAGAAAATTGATCTGGGCCAAGTACCTTTTGTGGGGGGAGGCTCTGAAAGGCCCTATGTTCATTCTGGCTTTTAATGAGTATTTTTTTAGTCCTAAGTGAGTAAGGAAGGCAAAATTTCACCTAAATTTCCCCAAACGCCTCCCTCCTCCTTACTAATGCCCTCATCTGGAAAGGTAAAGAAAAAGTAAGCAACTCAGCTTCTGCTCTGGCTACAGTTTGCGTTGACCTCAGGCTGCTCGTTTAACCTCTCGACTTCACGTTCCTTTACCTGGGAAATACGTGATTAATACCTTCCTCATAGGGCAGTGGTAACGTTTGCATGAGATAAAGTGCTTTGTATTTTGCCTGATGAAGTGCAGGTGTGCACTACCCCGTGGCTGTCTGGTATTTCAGCCTCACATATTCCCCTCCCTACCTTTTACCCTCTAAGTGAACAGAAGAGAAAATTGCCAAATAAGAGTTTTGCGCCTTCTTCCAGCCCACTGAGGAAGGAGGAGAAGCTGGGATTTGGCAGTGAGCACCTGAAGTGCTGACTCAGGGCCTTCCTGGGGATGGTTTTCTCTGGTGCTGCCTCCGCAGGGTCTCCGTCCCCCCACGCCCCCACCTCTGGAGGGTGACAGAGGAGGTCTGAAGGAGTGAGAGATCTCTGGCCTGTCCCTCCTCCCATTTCTGGCGGGACACTGCCACTGCTGTCACTGTCTTCCCAGATGCCCCCAGCCAACTTAGGCTGGGGATCTCTCTGCAGACTACGGAAGCACAGGCATGAGCAGAGCCAGCTCATACGCCCTCCCCTCCCCTCCACAGACATGGCCAACCTTTCCCTCCACGATCATGACGGCTCCAGCGGCGCCTCTGACCAGGACACGCTGGCCCCCCTGCCGCACCCAGGGGCTGCCCCTTGGCCCATGGCTTTCCCTTACCAGTACCCGCCACCCCCGCACCCCTACAACCCACACCCAGGCTTCCCCGAGCTGGGGTACAGCTACGGCGGGGGCAGCGCCAGCAGTCAGCACAGTGAAGGTAAGGCGGCGGGGGTCGCGGAGGGGTTCACAGGCGAGCCCCAGGTTTCCTCTGCGAGCTCTGAGTGTCCCCCGCCCCGTCCATGCCTGTCCCCTGCAGGCAGCCGGAGCAGTGGCTCCAACCGTAGCGGCAGCGACCGGCGGAAGGAGAAGGACCCGAAGGCCGGGGACTCCAAGTCGGGCGGCAGCGGCAGCGAGTCGGACCACACGACGCGCAGCAGCCTGCGGGGGCCTCGGGAGCGGGCGCCGAGTGAGCGCTCGGGGCCTGCCGCCAGCGAGCACAGCCACCGCAGCCACCACTCGCTGGCCAGCAGCCTGCGCAGCCATCACACGCACCCGAGCTACGGCCCCCCTGGGGTGCCCCCTCTCTACGGCCCCCCCATGCTGATGGTGCCCCCACCGCCCGCGGCCATGGGGCCCCCGGGAGCCCCTCCGGGCCGCGACCTGGCCTCCGTGCCCCCCGAACTGACCGCCAGCAGACAGTCCTTCCGCATGGCCATGGGAAACCCCAGTGAGTTCTTTGTGGATGTGATGTGAGCAGGGCCCCTCTCCCACTTTCATCCCATCCCACCCCGCCCCGGGCCGGCTGCGTCCCTCTCTCCGTCCGTCTTTTTTACTTTGTCTGGTACCTGAAAGGGAAATAAATGGAACTAAAGTCCAGGCGCACTAACTGCTCGCTGGGTGCAGCGAGGGCGGGGTGCACCCTTGGATCGCCACCGCAACCCCTAACCTGCCACTGGCCCCAGCTTGTCCCTCTGCCACTAACCGCTGCGCAGGACTTCCAGGATCCTTCATGTCCCTGGGACCCAAATTGCTGGTGCTACTCCTTACCCGCCCCCGTCACAGACACACACACACACACACACACACACACACACACACACACACACACTTCAGCAATTGACCCAGCCGTGCCCTTGAGGGCCTGCATACCCCTCATCCCCACTTTCTCTCCCTCGGTTCTTTTTCACCACTCATTCAGCTGCATCATCCCTCTGTTAACCCCATCCTCTCAAGCATGCATGCCAATTTCTTGATTTTTCCCCTTAATACTGATACCAAAAAACAAAACAAAACACTTGGTTCATCTGCCCCTCTTCCTAACTGTCCCCCGCCTACTGCCTCAGCCTTGCACCCTAGAGCTGCAGTCACCTCCATAGCCACCCACACGCACCCCACCTGCACTCAACATTAGCAGAAGCCCAGAGGGCGCCCTCAGTTGCCCGAGCTGCCCGTGGATTCCAGGGGGCATCTCTGCTCTATGCCTAGACCTTCCCTGCCCCATGCCTGTCCAGTGTGCTGGTTCCTTCAGACCCCTAACCCTACTAACCAGCAGGCTCATCTCACCTCTGGGCCTGAAACATTTCTTTTCTTTCTTTTTTCCTTCCCCAATTTTTCCTGGGCCTGGAGCAGCCAAGAATTTCGGGCTGTTTGACTTTCTGTGAGCCCCCAGCGAGGGGAGGCCCAGCCTCCGAGGAGACCAGGAACCCTGCTTCAGCAGCCGCTCAGGGCTTCCCAAGGATATTCAGCCCCCATACCCACATTTTAACATGTTGAGTCACTAGGCTTCTGAGGAGCACTCCAGCCTCTTACCCATGTATGAGAGATTCTGTTCCCCTTTCCCCAGAGAGTTCTCTTTTTCCCTCTCTCCCTCTTTCCTTCTCTCCCTCTTTCTCTCCACACACATGCCTATGCAAGTTCACTTAAGCCTCAGGGCTGGTCCCTGCCCAGAGAGCTGGACCCTCTCTCTCCCAGTCCTCTCCCAGGTTGTGGGGCTGGTCCCCTGATTTCTCTCTCCCTTTCTTCATAGCCCTCAAACTTCCCACACATGTGCCCATCATCTTTCTATCGGGATAAAGCCCATAAGCTGGGTCTCAGGCTGGGCTCAGCACAGGACCCCCCAGGCAACTGACAGACTGCTCTCAGCCTGCCCCCCGCCCCACACACCCTTCCGTGTTTCCACAATCACCATGATAACCCAGAGCAAGGCTGGGCAGGGGGACTTCTGGGACTTCAGACAGAGTGCCAAGTTTTATTTTTTTTACCTTATTCTCCCATTTAAGCAAATCATGATTTTCTTTATGAGCCTCTTTTATAAATTCTGGCTCACCTAGGCTTCCATATTTTTAGGTCTAGGGTGTCAAGAGTAAGATGAAGTCCTAAGCCCCAGGTTTTGGGGCAAACCAGGGTAGGGGTATTTTGGCATTCATTCATTTAACAAATATTCCCTGGAATTTTTGGTGCATGAGGGCTGGTTAGAAGTGTGACTCAACCTTGCCTTCCTTCTGGGAGCTCTAAGTTTGCTTGCAACCCAGACCATAGTTTCCTCTAGCCACCGCTACAGGGCTGCCTCTTGTACTTCTCTTCCTCCTCTGAATCTTCCATCTCCGACTCTCTTGAGGATACCTCCACTATTGCTCATGCCTTCAGGGTCCCTGTATTCTATCTTTGGTCCACTTTTCTTTCCTATTTACTCCCAAAATGGTATCATCCATCCTGATGTCCTCAACTGCCACTAATATGGTGGTAATTCCCAAATATATATCTCCAGCCCTAACTTCCTTCTAGCTTTAGATCTGTATTTTTCTCACCCACTGGACATCTCCATAGACATGCCCATATGGACTCAGTTCATCCCTCCCCCAGTCCCTGGTTACCTTCATCACACTCTTCATAGGCTCACCAGCTAGAAACATTTATGGGCTTAAATTCCTTCCCATGTTTTACTAGTCAGTATATCATATCCATTCCACTCCAACAATCTTTCTTGAATTTGGCCCTTCCTGTCCCCTCTGCCTCTACTCTAGTTCACAGGAGCATGGGATTTGGAGTCAGGTTATCCTGGGTTTGAATCCCAGCTCTACTACTTTTTGGTTGCGTGATAAGAAAGTTATTTAATCTCTCTGAGCCTCAGTTTCCTCATATGTAAAATGACGATAATAATACCTACCTCACAGGGTTGTTGTGAGGATTTAAATTAGATATTGTACGAAAAGTGCCTAGCACAGTGCCTGGCACACAGTAGAATAGGTGCTCAATAAATGGTAGCTATTATTATTACTATTATTATTATTATTTACTCTAAATTGGTAGAGGTTTAGGGTATGTACTGAGGACAAAGCTTTTGGAAAGGTAGGAGTAAACCTTGAGTGCTGGCTCAAGAATTAGAAGTCCCTGTATTCAGTCATTTAATGGCTTCAGGCTGTGACCCTGATTTGCAGAAAGTCAGAACTTCATCCTGCCATATTCAGGCTTCTAGCAGGATGCTAGGAACAGTAAGGTTTGCAACTAGGTTTGCCCTTTTGTGCCCTTCCTTCCTCTCATGATGGGCTCATCCCTACCTAGGGAAGGCAGCAGGGTATCTCTCCCTACGGAAAGAGAAGAGCCAACAGATGTTCTTCAGGTCCTGCAAGAGACAAGCAGGCCTTTCATGTGCCAGGGTTGGCTCTGTCTCCTCTTCTCAGCTTGGATGTGAAGATTAACTGTTCATCAGAGAAGGGATTTCAAATCCCATGTCCAATTAAATTCAACTTGTCAATTTTTGTGTGTGTGTGGGGGGCTTTCTTTAGTTGCAGTGAGTGGGGGCTACTCTTTGTTGTGGTGCGCCGGCTCCTCATTGCCGTGGCTTCTCTTGTTGCAGAGCACAGGCTCTAGGCGTGTGGGCTTCAGTAGTTGCAGCACATGGGCTCCATAGTTGTGGCTCACGGGCTCTGAAGCGTAGGCTCAATAGTTGTGGCACACTGGCATGGTTGCTCCGCGGCATGTGGGATCTTCCTAGAACAGAGATCGAACCCATGTCCCCTGCATTGGCAGGCGGATTCTTAACCACTGCGCCACCTAGGAAGCTCTTGTCAATGGTTTTTTTAAGCAACATATATGCCTGTCACTAGAAGGCTCACAGGTCCTGGCCTTGAGGAGCTCACAGTCACATAGGTATAGCTGAAGTAGAACACAGGTATATTTTTGAAAAGCTTTAGCTAGTTTCTTCCAAATATTTGCCTCCTTACTCCCTGCCCCCCTACCTTGGGTCTTGATCCCTGGGAAAAGGCTCATGTCTAGAAAAAATATATGATGCAAAAAAGCTTGAGAAAATCAGAGGTGGTGTTATAAAGCAGTAAACTCAGCACAAACACTTCTTCTGCCAAGTCGTGTGTGTGTGTGTGTGTGTGTGTGTGTGTGTGTGTGTGTGTGTGTGTGGTGTGTGTGTGTGTGTGTATAAAGTGAGGACAACCAATCCTCGGACTCTGGAGACTGAAAAGGCCTACAGCAGTCCAAAGCTTAACAGCTGGGCTTCAACAGATGGCAGTAATCCTTTCAGCCTTTCAGAAACACAGACAGAGGAACAGGAGGGATTGCAGAGACTACAGTTCCCAGAATGCTCAATAGGGAAATTGAAGTGACTGGAGCAATGTGTCCTGGATTGTGTATTTCGCGTACTGTAGAATAGGGCCACGCCCACCCCTCCCTAAGGCACGCCTACCCCCTCCTGCGAGTGTTCTCAAAGGCCGTCGGTAGTTGTAGTTTTGCCAAACCTAGGGAGCTTAAAATTGTAGGAGAGAAGGCCGAGAGGCCTGACGGGATTTGTAGTCTGCGCCTTCGGCGGAGGCGCACGCGCAGCAGAGGCCGGGGCGGGGCCGCGGCACTGCAGTGAAAGCCGAGGCAGCGGGCAGGCGAGCAGGGGGCGGGCGGACATCTTGGGATCCGGAGAGTGGCCGGGCCGGCTGAGCAGGGGGCCGCGGACACCAGGTGAGCTCGGGATCTAGCCGTATGGGGTGAAGGAGGACGCCTGCCTGGCTGCCCAGCTTTGCTCTTCCCTGCACTGCGCTACGCGGAAAGCAGTCCATACACGGGAGTGGCCTCAGCTTTCAGATCTGGGAGGGAGCTGACGACGGGGCAGGGGCGCCCGGGGCGCGGTTGCTGGACGAGTGCGGAGCGGTGCCCTCCACCTGACCCGCCCGGAGCTTCCCGTGCGAGGGAGACCCTACTGGAATCCTCCCATAGCAGGGCCGCCGCGCGGCGGCCCCCTCTCTAGGATCGTGACAACCCCCTACCCCTCGGCTCCTCCTCCTCTCGGCGCAAGGACAAGCTTCCCACCCTGCGGCACCCCCTCCCCTCAGTTGAGTGACAGCCCCCGCACTCCGTGGAACCATCTTTACCCGCGATGTCCTCCTCCCCACGGCGAGAAGCCCACCACCCCCGCATGCTTCTACACCTGCATCCCACAGCAGGCTACGTCTCCCCAGCTTTCCCTTATTCACCACTATTAGTCTCTCCCTGCCGTTTTTTCCTCTTGAAAGCCTTGATCTTTGCCATGCCGGAAACTCTTCTCCAGGTGCCCTCACCAGCCCTGTTGCTGCTGTGGGCTCACCTGTGTATACTGCCTGGCTGTTGCTGCCCGTGTATCCCTTAACTAAACATTCCATTTTTGTCCTGGGCCCCACCTCTGCTTTTCTGATGTCCTGAGTTCCCTACCGCTTCATACCTGTGAACTTGGTTCTTTGCCCAGGGTTACCTCCGTTCTGGGCTTCCTCTCCCAGTCTCTGGGACTGAGGAATGGGATGTGTCCACCACCTTGAGAGGCTTCTCTCTCAGTCTGGGAGACTTGACCGTCACAGTAGTAGGCTTTATTTTCCAGTTTAGAAAAGTCTGCTAAACTGCCCCCCTGTGAAATTTATAGCAGTGCTGATCCAGGAAATCTAAAACTAAATTAACTCTTTTTCTCCTTGCAAACAGTCTAAATTAGTTTGACCCAAATAATTTGGATAATTCAGGGATTCTGCGCCTTGTTTATAGGCACTCCAGTCAGAAGTGAATTATGCTGTGGATCTGGAATCACAGAATTTCAGCTGGAAGCGACTCTTGATTTTATGAACCTGCACTCCCCTTTCCCCCACACCCATCTATTTTTATTGCACTTTGGGAGCTGAGAGGGAGCCTCTCTTTCTTGAAGTCACTGAATTGTAGTCTGTCAGGGCTGGGGCCTTTCTACTCTGCTCTTTTACCTGTTTATCTGACTGCCTGGGAGAGGTTGGAGCCACACTCCTGGGTCCATGTCAGGGCCTAAGGCCTCTCTTCTCTCTTCCTACACCCTGCACACCCTCTCCTGGAATGTTTAGACTTCTGTGAATTAGAGAGCTGAAGGTTCAGGTCCTGCTGCCTTCTCAGAAGGGTAGTGGAGCCTGAGAGACTGGGTGCTAAAGCTTTGCCTGGGGCCTCAGGCCTGAACCAACTAGAGTAATTCCTACCGCCATTCCTGTAGCCGCAGGCAGGCCTTCACAGTGACTCACCAGCTAGAGCCTGAGTGAGCGTCTGCACAGGAAGGGGCCTTGCTGAGCTCAGCACTGTGAAAGGGGGAGGGGGCTACTCTGGGCTCAGCCCCAGAGAAGGGGGGTCAAAATGGCCTTAGACTTCTGGGCCTAAGTCCTTCTCCCTTTTCTCCCTTCCAGTATGGGATAAACAGGAACTGGAATCTGGCTAAGGGGAGGGGCATGCCTGGGAGGCTTGCAGGGTCACTTGCTGGAGGATTGAGTCAGGAAAAAAGCCCAGCCAGTGACCTGCACAGCCCCACAGGGGACATTGGCTGGGGTTCTAAGGCCTTTCCTTACCCTGCCCCCGCCTGTCCTAGGTCTGTTCTCACAGTGATGGGCCGCCGAGACTGAGCTGCCGCCATGATTGGAGGCTTATTCATCTATAATCACAAGGGGGAGGTGCTCATCTCCCGGGTCTACCGAGATGACATCGGGTGAGTCCCCTGGCTGAGCCAGCTCTGCCCCCACCCCCATCCCTCGTTCCCAGCATGCAGGACCAGGTCTCTTTCTACCAGAGGCTTGATTTGGACCACCCGTGCCCCTTGCTGCATCCTGGAAGCTCAGCTAGTACAGCCTGGTTCCCATTAGGTCTGGTGGTATTGGCCAAGCAGCCAGTTACTGGCTGCTCAGTGGGACCTGTGAAATGGCAGGGCCCTCACAGTCTCAGGAACTCCTACCCTTCCTGCCTCCTGTTTCCCGTAGTGACAGACCTGGCTGCTGGACATGAGTGCTTTTGCCTGATCCCTCCTTTCAGGAGAAGGGAGATCTGTCTCCAGTGTTCGTGGTCAGGATGGAAGTACTAATCCATCTAAGTCTTGCTCTCACAAGTCCTTCTCGTGGTGAGAGCCTTCACGGGACTCTTGAAAGCCTCTCCAGGCTGCGGAATCCTCTCCCGCTCCCTTTCTCAGGAGGAGTCAGGCTGCTGACTCAGCTGTTTTCAGTTCCTCTGGGCCACTCATGGAGGAGAGGTGGTGAGCAAGCCTGAGGCACTCTCTGGTCACTGAGGGATGGGCAGGGAGGCTGTGCTGCCTTTCTGGCCTGTCAGAGTGGACCAGGAACAGCTCCTGTCCTGTGTGCCTCAGACCTCCGCAAGGAGGTCTCCTTCTGCCCCACCCTGCATGCCACTGCTCTTCCCTGATGGAGGGGACTTGTCCTAGCCTCAGCAGCTCTAATGAGAGCAGGCTCCTCTGGTTCGTGCTGCTCTGTTTTTCTTCCTGGAATTGCTTAGAATAGACAGTCAGAGATGGGCCTGCTGCAGTGGCTCCTGGTTTCCTGGCTAATGGGCTAGTCTGGCGTCTGTGGCTTTTTGTCTGTTGGCTGGTGGGGGGGCGTGAGCTAGAGTTGTGGCAGTGCCTGGCTTGCCTGTGCCCATCCACACCCCACTTGTGCTGTGGATGGGCCTGGTTAAGCCAAGGCCGGGGCACACACCGTCTTGCATGCCTCGCTGTGCTCTCCGCCCCTTGCCTGTTGCCTGTCTGCTTCCACCTCATGGGGTGTGCTGCCCACCCTAGTGTGTTGTGTGTCTAATCCTCTCTCTCGTTGCTGTCACTCTCCTCTTCTTGCTGGCGTCATTTCTCTCATCCCATCTCATTGGCTGCCGTAGTAATAGGTAAGCGGCCTGTTAAGCTGCTGCCCAGGCACAGGTGGGTGGGGGATCCTGCCCCCCCGACCCCCACCACCATTGTCTTCTTCGCCCTTTTTCATCCCTGAACTTGCCCTGGAATTGGATCCTGGACGAGAGTGGGTGGCCCAGCTCCGTGGCCCCTCGGCTTTTCCCTCAGTAGATTAGCGCCTTCTCTGAAGTCATGCTGGCTTTGGCTAACTTCTGGAGAAGCCAGCCTTCCCCGCTGGTGGGATCACTAGTGGGAACACTGGAAAAGAAGCAGGGTCTCTTTCTCATCTGGGCCTGTGGCGTTTACTTAGAAGCTATAGAGGTGGCAGCGGGGAAACTGGGGCCCGGCCTGGGAGTCAGGAACGTGTTTCTCAAACTTGATGGGCCTCACTTTATTAAGGTTATATCTGCCCTCCTGTCATCGCCACTCAACTTCGCTGCCTTTCATGGCCTTCAGACCTCAGCCTAGCTCTGACCCTTCCCCCATGCCCCCACTGGGAGGAGTCCTAGGGAACCACGCCAGCAGTTTAGGCATGGGCTTTAGAGTGCGTATCAGACTTCAGCAGAGTGGGGGGTGGCTATTTGTTAGCAACTGTGGCTGATCCCCGTGGAGTGAGCTTTGCCTGGGTACTGAGAAGCCTCTGTGCACCCTTTTCTCTCAGGAGGAATGCAGTGGACGCCTTTCGGGTCAATGTTATCCATGCCCGGCAGCAGGTGCGCAGCCCCGTCACCAACATCGCTCGCACCAGTTTCTTCCATGTTAAGCGGTCCAACATCTGGCTGGCAGCTGTCACCAAACAGAATGTCAATGCTGCCATGGTCTTCGAATTCCTCTATAAGATGTGTGACGTAATGGCTGCCTACTTTGGCAAGATCAGCGAAGAGAACATCAAGAACAATTTTGTGCTCATATATGAGCTGCTGGATGGTGAGGCTGGTGGGGCAGTGGCTCTGGGGTGGGGATGAACCTGGTGGGGCCTGGCCTGGAGGTGGGAGCAGGTCTGAGGCTCCAGTGCCGTCTGAACTTTCTTTCCTAACTATCTGGTCTTCTGAGTTCTGAGGAGGACAGTCCAAATCCATACCTAAAGTCTGATCTGAAGTGAATGCAGAAATAGGCTAGCAAGTGGAGGCAGGAGAAGACCAAAAGGTATTTTGGTGGCTGGTCCTCCTGCAGTTCAATTAAGCACTTTCATCCTCTTATCCTTGTGGTTTGGGCTTTACTACACTGCCTGTCCTCCCAGCTGTCCATCTCAACAGCTGCCTCGGAGCCTGGGCGAGGGTGAGATATTCCAGGCACCTCTGGGTGCATTCTTATCTCTGTTCCTCTGTAGGGTATGATTTAAGTGAACAGAGTCCTTCCACGTTCCCAGCATCTCTCTGTCTTTTAAGGGCTTAGGGCTTCTTGACCTCTCACCCATTGGCTTTGTGACTCTTCTCATTTTTTCTATTTGAAAAAAATGTGATGCTTTTAATTGTTTTCTTATAAAGCACAAATCCTAGAGTAAATGCTAAAACTTTGCTGCAGATGATGCCTCAATGTCTTTTGGAGCTATGCTGGCCAGATATATCCAGGCCAGGGGAGGGAGAGAACAAAGGAGCCTTCAGCTTTTTGTAGGGGCTGATGGCTCCTTTCCTTTTGCAGAGATCCTAGACTTTGGCTACCCACAGAACTCAGAGACAGGCGCGCTGAAAACCTTCATCACTCAGCAGGGCATCAAGAGCCAGGTACTCAAATTGTACAGGCTATAGTCAGGGTGGAGCCCAACCTCCGTTCGTCCCAGCTGGCCCCCAAGCCTTGCCCGAGCTGACTCATGAGCCTGCCCCTGACAGGAAGTGCTGGCCTGAGCCTTCTGCCGTGACTGCAGGCCTGTTGTGCTCTGTGTGGCCCTCTCCCACCCCTGGAGCTTGCCAACTCAGCATCTCTGTTACTGGGAATACAGCTCAGTTTCCTTCTACACTGTGGGAAGCGGGGGAGTGTGGGCTGCTCTGGAGGCTTGGTATTCCTCAGGAGGAGAGAGCTTGGGCCCTCTTCTAGGATCCAGGCCTCACAGCCTTCTCCTTCTTTTCTGCCTGCCTCTTCCCGTCTGTGCTCCTATACTGCTTCCTGTGGGCACCATGTTGGCTCTGTGTTGTCCAGCATCAGGTAAGCTGTTCCCTCAGCTTCCACCCTTGCAGCTTTGCTCAGTTTGCTCTAGGCCCTGCCCCATGGGGGAAGATGGGTCCCAGGGTGGGGACGAGAAGGGAGAGGGGATGAGGGTGGAGCGGGGATGGAGACAAGAGGACTGAAGGGGGAGAGGAGTGAGGGCTTGTTTGTCTCCATCCCCCATGTAGACAAAAGAAGAGCAGTCTCAGATCACCAGCCAGGTGACCGGGCAGATTGGCTGGCGGCGGGAGGGCATCAAGTATCGCCGGAACGAGCTCTTCCTGGATGTGCTGGAGAGTGTGAACCTCCTCATGTCCCCGCAAGGTGAGGGCCCTCTTGTGATGAAGCTGGAGGGGGGCCAGGGCAGGATATTGGTCCTGACTCAGCTGTTCCTGTTTATCTGTCCATCACCAGGGCAGGTGCTGAGCGCCCATGTGTCAGGCCGGGTGGTGATGAAGAGCTACCTGAGTGGCATGCCCGAGTGCAAGTTTGGCATGAATGACAAGATTGTCATTGAGAAGCAGGGCAAAGGCACAGCTGATGAAACAAGCAAGAGGTGCCTGAGGCAGGGGAGCTGGTGGGAGAGGGTGGACTTTGGAGGGCTGAACAGAGCCTGGTGAATCACAGGTTCCTTCTGGATTTCATTCTTGCAGTAATGCAAACTCCCTCTTCCTAAGGGTGTGCTTGGCTGGTTACTCTTGGTATCTGTGTTTAAGAGAGATGAGGGGATTGTCCTCATCCTACTCAGAGTAAGCCTCTTTATTTGGTCCCAAGGACCAAGATTCTTCTGTACATACTGATGGCCTCTGGCCAGTGTGCCTGAGACTTTTAGGTTCCAAGCAGCAGAGCTCTCAAAAGATGATGAGTCTACAAAGCTCCCACTCATCCAGAACTCTGGGACAGGGACCCCCCCAAGTCAGAAAGCTGCATTCTGACAGCTGTACACCGATTACAGTGAAAGCCTCGTACAGGCTCTGGCAACCTTTGGGGGTGGGGTAGTCTCCCAGTCTGACCCTCTCATGCCACTCTCCTGTACCAATGAGGAGACGTTCTGTCCCTGCTTACAGCGGGAAGCAATCAATTGCCATTGACGACTGCACCTTCCACCAGTGTGTGCGGCTCAGCAAGTTTGACTCTGAACGCAGCATCAGCTTCATCCCACCAGATGGAGAATTTGAGCTCATGAGGTGCCATTGGGGTGTGAGGAGCAGGGGTTGCTGTTAGCAGAGGGGAGAGGGAGGAGGACAGGCTCTGCTGTGCCAGCCTAAAGGTGTCACACCCCTAAAGGTATCGCACCACCAAGGACATCATTCTTCCTTTCCGAGTGATCCCGTTAGTTCGGGAAGTGGGACGCACCAAGCTGGAGGTCAAGGTGGTCATTAAGTCCAACTTCAAGCCCTCACTACTGGCTCAGAAGATTGAGGTGAGGATAAGGGACTTGGGGAGGAGGAAGCACGTCTCCAGGAATAAAAGGAGCTGATGTCAGGGTTTGACAGAGCTCCCTGACAGGTGTGTCACTTCTAGGTGAGGATCCCAACCCCACTGAACACCAGCGGGGTGCAGGTGATCTGCATGAAGGGGAAGGCCAAGTACAAGGCCAGCGAGAACGCCATTGTGTGGAAGTGAGTCTTTCCTGCCTAAGGCCACAGCAGGGCCCAAGATGCCTTGGTGTACGCTCTTGTTAAGTTTTACCTTTTGTTCTGTGAGAGAGAGCGAGTGTGTGTGTGGGGGGGGGGGGCGGGGAGCAGGGGTGTGACTACTTGTGTTCTTGCCCCTTAGACCTCTGTGCAGGTGTGCACATGCCTGCACTGGGGTGCGTGCATGTGTGCATTTATTTATCAAGATCCTTTAACATTTCCCTATTTGCCCTTGTAATGTCTGTGAAGTAGAGAGCAAGGGATGCATGGCCATGTATCTAAGCAGAAACTGCATGAACCCCTCAGTGCTAAAGGAATAACAGACCCCAGGTTTCATAGTAGGAGGTTATCAGAGTTCTCACCACATTCCCTTGCCCTAGCACCTCCCACAAGCTCCGGGGTCTCTTCCTTGCCACTCCCCAACCTCCCCAAAGGGGCAACCCCCCTTAAAGCTCCTCCAGGCTACCAGGGGCACTTGCTGCCTGTTGCCCCTGTATTCCCAGGATCAAGCGCATGGCAGGAATGAAGGAGTCGCAGATCAGCGCTGAGATTGAGCTTCTGCCCACCAACGACAAGAAGAAATGGGCTCGACCCCCCATTTCAATGAACTTTGAGGTATGGCAGAGAAGGGGCCTAGAGCCACAGCGGGGTGTGCTAGGAAGGACCTTAGAGATCATTCAGATCAACCTCTGCACCTACCACCTTGCAGATGAGGAAACTGAGGCCCAGAGGGAAATGATTTCAATTCACAGACCCATTCCTTCCCCACTTAGGCCTCCTACCAGAAATTGCTATGTACGCTGATGAAAGTCTTTGGCTTCCTTTGGCTTGTCATAAAACTGTTCTTAGGGAAAATTGAGGTTGCTTGCATGCCAGGTTAGACACAAAGTTTACAGACAGGAAAGCGGGCTGACTGCTTTGTGCACGTCTGACATGTAGTGTTTTCCACCTTATTATTTAAGGCATAATATTGAGCAGGGTAAGTATGTTCTAAGGCGGGTCTTTGGTTGCTGCCACCTGCTGATTAAAGGAATTGATTCAAGTCATCATAGGCAGGGCCTGACTTCAAACCCAAATGATTGCTCTTGGATATGCTTTCTTCTTTGGTAACCTCTTAGAGGACCCTCACCACCCCAGCTTCCCCCAGCTTCTTTCAGGGTCCCCATCATTAAAACACCTATAGTAGAGAGATGAGGTAGGGCAGGGCTGTGGGACTTCCCGGAGGAGAGCGGCAGTGAAAGGAAGGCCACATTCCTAACTGGAGCTGTCCCTCGCCCAGGTGCCATTCGCGCCCTCTGGCCTCAAGGTGCGCTACTTGAAGGTGTTTGAACCGAAGCTGAACTACAGCGACCACGATGTCATCAAATGGGTGCGCTACATTGGCCGCAGCGGCATTTATGAGACCCGCTGCTAGCTGCCTAGTGGCAGCTAGCCCGCCTCCCCACCCACCCTCTTCCACAGGTCTGGGTGCCCTCGGCCACCACACGTCAGTGTCTCCTCCCTCCTGCTTTGCTGCCTTCCCTTTGCACCAGCCCCTAAGTCTAGGTCTGGACCAACCACATCGCGAGTGGGACTGGTGGAGCAGTCCCTGGGCTCCCTGGGCAGGGTGGTTTCTGAGGCTTGTGCTCCTCCATCCATCTGCCTGCCCTAGCCCCATGCCAGGCTCTGAGTTCTGCGACCAAAGCCAGGTGGGCCCCTTCTCCTCCCCTCCCCTGTGGCCACATCTCTGGAGTGGGAGGGTTGGCTGCCCCTCACCTCAGAGCTCCCCCAAAGGCCAGTAATGGATCCCTAGCCCTCAATTCCTACTCTGCTTTGGGATAGTGTGTGAGCTTCATTTTGTACACGTGTGACTTCGTCCAGTTATAAACCTAATAAACTCTAGAACGGAGTTGCTGGCTAAGTGTTGAAGTGGGAGCTACTTGGGGAGGGGGTCTGGTGGGACTGCTCCTCCCCTGTCTTACTTGGCTTGCCTTGAGTAGAATTTTCTATTCTAAACTCCCTCTTTTGTCTTGTCTGGATTGTTACGTCCCTCAGGGCCATCCAAGCCCTTATCCTGACAGGTGTTAGCCCCAGGTCTCCCATCTCCTCTGAGAAAATAGCCTCAAGGACAAGCAGCCCTACCTGGCCCCAGTTCCCTGAGGGCAGAGATTCTTTCCCTAAAGTCATCCTCAGCTTCAGGCAGGTATGTTTCCAATGAGCAGAGGTTAAGCAAGGTTTACATTTGGTTTTTCCAGCCATCCTTAGGAACTGACTGACCTCTTAATTTCATCCTCTTCCCAGTTACTCAGGCTTCCGAACAGACCTCGGTGGGTGGGTTGTAAAAAGGAAAACTTTGACTCTTCCCAGGCCTCTTGCAAAATTCCTTCCTCTCTGCTTCCTGCTCTCCATAGAATTGTGTGGTGAGTGAGTCCCTGAGGGGAGTGCTCCATATTCTGCTGATGTGTTGGAGCAGATGAAGACTTGCCATCACCAGTTTTCCCTTGCTTGGTCTCAGCCTTTTAAAACCTAAAAAAATCTATTAAGAGAAAATATATAATGAACCCCCACGTCCCATCATGGTGGTTCAACTTGTGGTCATCTCCTTAATATCACATCTAATCTGTGTTCGTGCTTAATTCAACTGTCCTACAGGAATTTTCAGAACTTGTATCTGGATCCAAACAAGGTCCGTTGTGGTTGGTGAATGCTTCTTAAATCTTAAAAACCACAGGTTCTCCCTTAGCTCTTGCAGTGTTGCTGAAACCATATAGTTCTAGTAGCTTCCCCGTCAGAATTACTCGTTCCTTGTGTTTCATATGAAATGTAAATATCAGGATTGATTCCTTACAATGAGAAAAGGATGAATGGATAATATCGTGACTTTAGATGACAATTTTAGAACCCAGGTGGAGGAATATCCACATAAAATCTGAAGCAGTAGCATCGTTTGGGGGAAATGCCTAACTTCTACCTGAGGGAGTCGGTGAGAGGAAATAGCCTTTTAGTCATTTACTGAGACTCAGGGTGCGGGACAAGTCCGCCTTGGGTGTAGGTAGGGAATAAATACTACTGAATTTACACAGACCTTGTCGATCTGGTTTTCTTGGCCTGTGGCGGTCACTGAGGGGGTGGCGGGAGGACCGAAGGGCGTTAATTCGCTTAAGTCAGCTGAGCTGTCAAGTGTGAGAGGACCGGACCGAGTGCAGGTCGCGGGCGGGCTGGCTACCAGACCCAGACAAGCAGCCCGTAGGGCCTGAGTACCGGAACAAAACCCGCGGCGCCAGGGGCTTCTGAGAGCTCAGGGACCGGCGTGAGTCAGCAGCGCTCTCGGCGGGCTCCACAATGGACCCGGACAGGCGCGCGGCGGCTGAGGCGCCTCAAGGGAGCGAACAGGATCTAGCTAGGCCAAAGAGCTTTATCAACCACCTTTCTCGGGAGGTTCCCTCACGCCCTGATAAACCGCGGCCTTCCCTGCACCCCGCCCCCGCCGCCTCCAGGATCGCCACCGCCCAGAAGGCAGCGACAACCGCACATGCGGCTAATTTTTCAGTGGAAAGGGTTGCGCAAGCGCAGAGAGTGCGGCTCGGCGTAGACTCTGAGCGGCGCTTGCGCGTGGTTCCTCCAGCGCCGTTCACCCCGCCCACCGGGTTCTGCGCACTCCGCGCCTTCCTTACGTCACCGTTTCGCATGCGCTTTGGAAGGAAGGGCGAGCTTTCGGGGGACAGGCAGGGGGCGGGCCTTGGCCGAGGTCTCACGGCGACTGCGCGGACGGGAGCCCGACTGGAACATGGCGACCTGCGCTGAAATCCTGCGGAGCGAGTTCCCCGAAATTGACGGACAGGTTTTCGACTACGTGACGGGTGAGCCGAACCGAATCAACGCGCTGGGGATGCCAAAGTGGAAGTCAGAGGGGGAAGCACTAGGGGAGGGCAGGGCCAGGGACCGCTGCTAGGCCTCTCCTCTGCGTGACCTCTTGTCCCGAGGGCCAGTTGGGTCTGGAGCTCGGACTGGGGCCGCGGTACGGGGATTAAAACTGCTTGTATGTCCACCCTACTTGGTGTCTTCCTCGTCTTGCCACGCCCGCCCTAGGCGTCTTGCACAGCGGCAGTGCGGATTTCGAGTCTGTGGATGACCTGGTGGAAGCTGTGGGGGAACTGTTGCAAGAGGTGTCCGGGGACAGCAAGGATGATGAGGGCATCAGGGCCGTGTGCCAGCGCATGTACAACACTTTGCGCCTGTACGTTCCAGGGCAGGGGTTTCGTGGGGAGATGGGAGGGCGGACGGTGAGGAGAACAAGACGTGAGGGAGGAAGGTCCGATGGCCATAAAGCTTTCTCCTCCATTTCTAACCCTTTGCTTTCTATCTCTACCCTCAAGGGCTGAGCCACAGACCCAGGGAAACAGCCAGGTGCTGCTAGACGCCCCCATCCAGTTGTCAAAGATAACAGAGAACTACGGTGAGAGCGAGGGAAGATTGAACTAGCTGCCCTTTGTCCTCTTCTGGGCCTCCACCCCCTAGCCACCTGCCCCCTGGAGCTCAGAACTCATGGTACCTCTGTTCCACAGAACAAGGTTGTAGGAGCTAGTTGATGTCTTTACTGAGGGCAGTTGAGCCCATTAATAAAGGGATTAGGATTGGAGAGTTCTCCAAGCTCTTGGGTGTGGTAGGAAGCTTATGCACCTTGAAACGGGACAGACTTGGGGTCACTCCCCAATTTTATGACTTAATCAACTGCATGATCTTGTAAGAGTTGCTTATTTGCCCCCAGCCTCTGTATTCTTAATCTGTGAGTTGAGTTTTTGTTTTGT
This sequence comes from Hippopotamus amphibius kiboko, assembly GCF_030028045.1. Taxonomy (NCBI): domain Eukaryota; kingdom Metazoa; phylum Chordata; class Mammalia; order Artiodactyla; family Hippopotamidae; genus Hippopotamus; species Hippopotamus amphibius. Next base: position 159,368,237 of record NC_080191.1, read on the forward strand.
TTTTAAGTGTTGGGAGGATGATACCTATCTCCACGATTTGTAAGGCTTTCCTTTAAATGTATATGTTTATGTCTCGTTTATGTTAGTCACTCAACATGTTAGTTACCCTTCCCTTAGGGAGAAGGTGACTATTTTTCTTATCACTTACAGACTGTGGCACCAAACTTCCAGGCCTGCTAAAGAGGGAACAGTCCTCGGTGAGGAGGGGGAGGAGGAAGAAGGGGTGGGGGCTGTATCTGTGGTGGGAGTGGGAGTTGACAGTCTCTATTGGAGTATCTTCTGGGGGATTTCTCATTGTCTTTCCCTGAGTCTCCAAGCCTACACCATAGGATGAAATGGTTGTGTCTGGATCCCTAGACAGTGAATGCAAAGAAGCTAGAGAAAGCTGAGGCTCGACTGAAGGCAAAGCAGGAGAAGCGCTCAGAGAAGGACACGCTCAAGACCAGCAGTCCTCTGTGAGTTTAGTTAGAAGGGCTGAGAAGAGAGCAGAGCAGTCTCTATTGGGATGGAAGGGTGCTTGGGAATGCTAAAAGCCATCCATTTCTACCTTTAAAAGAGTCTTGGAAGAGGCATCAGCCAGCCAGGCAGGCAGCAGAAAGGAGAGTCGGTTGGAATCATCTGGCAAGAACAAATCCTACGATGTGCGAATTGAGAACTTTGATGTATCTTTTGGCGATAGGTGAGGGAGTGGCATTGCGGGAGTGGGGGTGACATTTTTCTTTTTTCCAGTTAAAGGAGAATTTGTAGAGGTGAAGTGGCGCTAAAAACAGTTAGGTTTCTGTTGTTAAACTTGCTGTGCAACTATCTCTAGAGCACCTTTTGTCTTCTTCCTACCACCTCTGCAGGGTACTGCTGGCTGGAGCAGATGTGAACCTGGCATGGGGCCGCCGCTATGGGCTGGTGGGTCGGAATGGGCTAGGGAAGACGACGCTGCTGAAGATGCTGGCCACCCGGAGCCTGCGGGTCCCAGCCCACATTTCCCTGCTGCACGTGGAGCAGGAGGTTGCTGGAGACGACACCCCTGCTCTGCAGAGTGTGCTGGAGAGTGACACTGTGCGAGAAGACCTCCTGCGTCGGGAGCGGGAGCTCAGCGCCCAGATTGCTGCTGGCAGGTGAGGGCTCCTGGCAAGGGACTGACCAGCAGCAGCTGTGCTTCACAGAGTGTCTGTCATGCTGGCACAATCCGCACTTCATATGCCCGTCCTAGTAAGCAGCAGAGCTTGGAACTTGGCACTTTGGGGCTGTAAATCCCTTGTTCCTGGCACAGGGCCCATGGCCCTCACTGCTGTGAGCAATCCTTCCTGTGCTCTGTTCCTGTCCTGGCAGCAGGGCAGCCAGTGGCATGCTATCCAGATGTCCTGCAGTGCAGGATATGCTAGTAGACTCCCCCCCGCTCAGGCTGATTGCTCTTCCCCCCATTCCTAGGGCCGAGGGCTCAGAAGCTGCACAGCTGGCAGAAATCTATGCCAAGTTGGAAGAGATTGAGGCTGACAAAGCACCTGCCAGGTATTCAAAAGTCTCTTCCTTCCTTCAGATTTCATCTTTCCCTTCTGTTACCTGTTCCAACCAGGTTCTTTAATTTCTTCCCTCCTAGAGCTTCAGTGATTCTTGCCGGGCTTGGCTTTACCCCCAAAATGCAGCAGCAGCCCACCCGGTGAGTGGCCCTTACCATTCTTGGCTCTGAACACTGTTGGCTCTGCCTCGGCCTGTTCTCGTGAACACTCGCCCCTGATGCAGCTCTGTCTCTCTTTAGGGAGTTCTCAGGTGGCTGGAGGATGAGACTGGCCCTCGCCCGGGCTCTGTTTGCTAGGTGAGTCTCCTGGGCCTGTGTGTGAATACTGTGGAGAATGGGCTTGGCTCTTGGGAGGTAGCAACAAGTCGCTGACCTAAAACCTCAAGGCTTGCATTCTTCTTTTCCATAGGCCAGATCTGCTGCTGTTAGATGGTGAGTTTGAAATGGGGCCCCCTGACTTTGGGGTGCAGAAGGATAGCATCATCCAAGTTCCCAGTTCCCTAGCCCTTCAATCCCAGACATGTCCTCCTCCACTTTTCCAGAACCCACAAACATGCTGGATGTAAGGGCTATCCTGTGGCTGGAGAATTACCTTCAGGTGAGTGCCTACAGGTGCTGGAGTAAGTCTGGGGAAGGTTTGCCTCTGAGGCCACTGGGGTCTGGGAGCTGACTGCCCTCCCAAACTGGGCCTGCCATCCTGTGACCCCCTCAGACGTGGCCCTCCACAATCCTGGTCGTCTCCCACGACCGCAACTTCCTGAATGCCATAGCCACAGACATCATCCACCTGCACAGCCAACGGCTGGATGGTTACCGGGGAGACTTTGAGACCTTCATCAAGAGCAAGCAGGAGCGGCTGCTCAATCAGCAGCGTGAATACGAGGCCCAGCAGCAGTATCGCCAGCATATCCAGGTGTGGGAGCAGGCAGGGCTGGGGGCCCGCCCCATCCATCCCATGGGTGTTAGAGTTGTGGGGAGTGAGGGAGCTGAACCCTACCTGAATTCGTCCACCTGCAGGTTTTCATTGACCGGTTTCGCTACAACGCCAACAGAGCCTCTCAAGTGCAGAGTAAACTCAAGATGCTGGAGAAGCTGTGAGTACAGTTTCCCTGACCACGCCCTTACTCCTGTCCCTTACTTTCTTCCCTCATTTTCTAGGCCACCCTTTGCCCTGCCATTCTAGGTCTCCCCTTTTCTACAAACCAACTTTAACTTCCTCCCCTGTAGAAGGACAGCTATTCTATTACTGCTCTTGGAGAGGTAGTCTTGCTTCCAGACCTAGGCAGCTATCAGTCTACTTTCTGTCTCTCTATATTTGCCAATTCTGGACGTTTCATATAAATGGAATCGTACATGTGACCTTTCACGTCTGGCTTCTTTCGCTTAGCATAATGTTTTCGAGGTTCGTCGTGTTGGGGCGTGGATTAGTATTTCACTGCTTTTTTTTTTCTTTTTTTATAAATTTATTTATTTATTTTATTTATTTATTGGCTGCGTTGGGTCTTCGTTGCTGCACACGGGCTTTCTCTAGTTGCTGCGAGCGGGGGCTACTCTTCATTGTGGTGCGCAGGCTCCTCATTGTAGTGATTTCTCTTGTTGTGGAGCACGGGCTCTAGGCGCATGGGCTCAGTAGTTGTGGCTCATGGGCTCTAGAGCACAGGCTCAATAGTTGTGGCACACGGGCTTAGTTGTTCCGCGGCATGTGGAATCTTCCCAGGACAGGGCTCGAACCCATGTCCCCTGCATTGGCAGGCGGATTCTTTACCAGTGCGCCACCTAGGAAGTCCTTCACTGCTTTTTATGGCCACATAATATTACATTGTGTGAATAGTCCACTTTGTGTTTATTGACTGATCAGGTGGTAGACCTGATGTTTGGATTGTTTCCCCTTTTTTGGCACTTATGAATAATGCTGCTGTGAATATTTGTGTACGAGTTTTTGTGCAGACATGTGTTTTCTGTTCTCTTGGGTGTATATCTAAGAATGGAATTGCTGGCTTACATGGTGATTCTATGTGTACATTTTTGAGGAACTGCGAAGGAGTTTTGAAGAGCAGCCGCGCAGTTTTCCGTTCCTGCCAGCAGTGTGTGAGGCTTTCAGTTTCTCCACCTCCTTGCTAACGCTTGTCCGTCTTTTGAATTTTTGCCATCCTAGTGGGCGTGAAGTGACATCTGCTTGTGATCTTGGTTTGTACTTCCTTAATGACTAATGGTGTGGAGCACTGGAGGCTTTTTTAATTGAGGTATAGTTGATGGTCAGTGTTACATAAGTTTAGGTGTACAACATAGTGGTTCATAATATTTAAAGGTTATATTTCATTTATAGTTATGATAAAATATTGGCTGTAGTCTCTGTGTTGTGTAATATATCCTTGTGACTTATTTGTTTTATACATAGTAGTTTGTGTCTCTTAGCTCTCAACCCCAATCTTGCCCCTTCCCCCCTTCCTCTCCCCACTGGTACCCGCTAGTTTGTTCTCTGTACCTGTGAATCTGTTTCTTTTTTGTTATATTCACTATTTTTTAAAATTCTACATGTAAGTGATATAATACAGTATTTACTTTTCTCTGTCTTATTTTGCTCAGCATAATATTCTCCAAGTGCATCCATGTTGTCACAAATGGCAAAATTTCATTCTATTTTTTTTTTTAAAGAACTAGGTGACTTTATTTATTTGATAAATTTTACTTATTAGCTGTGTTGGGTCTTCGTTGCTGCACACGGGCTTTCTCTAGTTGTGGCGAGCAGGGGCTACCCTTTGTTGTGGTGCACAGGCTCCTCATTGCTGTGGCTTCTCTTGTTGCGGAGCACGAGCTCTAGGTATGTGGGCTTCAATAGTCAATAGTTGCGGCACATGGGCTCAATAGTTGTGGCACACGGGCTTAGTTGCTTTGCAGCATGTGGGATCTTCCTGGAGCAGGGATCGAACGAACCCGTGTCCCCTGCATTTGCAGGTGGATTCTTAACCACTGCGTCACCTAGGAAGCCCAAAATTTCATTCTTTTTTATGACTGAGTAGTTTTCCTGTGTGTGTGTGTGTGTGTGTGTGTGTGTGTGTATGTGTATCCATTCATCTGTGGATGGGCAGACATTGCTTCTGTATCTTGGCTACTGTAAACAATACTGCTGTGAACATTGGGATGGATGTATCTTTTCAAATTATTGTTTTCTTTTTTTTCGGATATATACCCAGGAGAGCATCAGAGGTTTAATCTTGAAGCAACATTTCTAGACATGCTGGTGGTAGGGGAGCTTAAAATCATAAGGCTTAGGATTTTGTGGCATTGAAACGTATATCACAGTATATTAACTGCGAGCACAAAAAGCTACAAAAAAAAAATAATAATTCTATTTTTCCAGCATATCTATTACTTGTGTGATAAGAACTAATTTGTTTTTTAAGCCATAAATCTAGTCTGTCCCTCTCTCCTCAGACCGGAGCTGAAACCCGTGGACAAGGAGTTGGAGGTAGTGATGAAGTGAGTGCTGGGCCGGAGGGGCAGGTGGGGAAGCTCTGTTTCTGGCCACCTTCGTGCTCCTCACCCCCGCCTCCTGCAGGTTCCCCGACGGGTTTGAGAAGTTCTCACCACCAATTCTGCAACTAGATGAGGTGGATTTCTACTATGATCCGAAGCACGTTATCTTCAGCCGTCTCTCCGTCTCTGCTGATCTTGAATCCCGCATCTGTGTGGTATGGTTGCTGTTTCTCTGTTTTGTGAGCTGGGACTAGACTCTCCCACCCCAGTACGTGGTGTGGATTGGCCACGTGGGGAGAAGGTCCACAGGAGTAGGAGTCAGCGCCTGGGCCTCCTCCTGCAGCCTCACAGGGCCGCTCTACAGCATAGTTGGAGAGCCTGGCATGTGGTCGTTTATAAATACTTAGAGCGGTACTTTGTCTTAATGGTCTCAGCTCTGAGTTTCCTCAGACCGTGAAACACAGAGGAGAGAGCATGGGCTTCAGGGTCAGACTTCGGATCCTAACTCCGCCATTTCCTAGCTTGGTTACTAAGCAGTCTCCTCAGCCTTAAAGTGGAGGTAATGTCTAGCTCACTTGGTGATTTGGAGAATTAATTCCCCTGCACTTAGTGGGTACTCAGATATTGGTCCCTTTTACATCTTCCTCCATTTTTCTCTATAGTTCCTTAAAAATATGCTTTTAGTTGTTGGAGTCACTGGGACTACCCAGGACCCATTCTCATCTCCTCCCCTTCTGTGTCCCACACAAAGATGCTCTTTACATCTCATATTTCTTCTTCCAGGTTGGGGAGAATGGGGCTGGCAAGTCCACCATGCTGAAGCTGCTCATGGGGGACCTGGCACCTGTTCGGGGCATCAGACATGCTCATAGGTAGGGCCCACACCTCCGCTCTCCACCCGCTCCTGTGCTGTATCTACACTCCTTTATGGTCATTGCCCTCCATCCCCTCTCTCTACCTTCCCGTCCGCCTGCAGGAATCTGAAGATTGGCTATTTCAGCCAGCACCACGTGGAGCAGCTAGACCTGAATGTCAGTGCTGTGGAACTGCTGGCACGCAAGTTCCCTGGTGCGTTAGGGATTTGAGTTGAGGAAAGAGGGCTGGGCCTGACACCTACAGCTAGGGCTGCCTTGGGTTGCTGAGCAGCCCACCAAGTCTGGGTGTAAGGACATGAGCATTGGGAGTGGGGGTGGGGGGAAGGTGAAGGGAGGGAGTTGGGCCAAAAACCCATACGGTGGGGTGGGGCCTGTTCCAGGACGACCTGAGGAGGAATACCGTCACCAGCTGGGCCGGTATGGCCTCTCCGGAGAGCTGGCTGTGCGCCCTGTTGCCAGCTTGTCTGGGGGCCAGAAGAGTCGGGTGGCCTTTGCTCAGATGACCATGCCCTGGTGAGACCTCCTTTTCAGGAGCTTTGCCCTCCCCTTTTCCACGCTTTTCTAATGGAAAATGATTGTCTTGTCTTCGTATCAGAGTTCATTTTCTCCCAGCCCCCATAACTGCCCACCTTCCTGGGTTCTGCCTTCCAGCCCCAACTTCTACATTCTGGATGAACCCACAAACCACCTGGATATGGAGACCATTGAGGCTCTGGGCCGCGCTCTCAACAGTTTCAGGGTGAGTGTGCCTTCACACTGCGCACTCCTTCCCAGGCCTCAGCACCCCTTAGGGCCCCCCTGAGTGCTTCCTGGTCTCCTGTCTTTCAGGGTGGTGTGATTCTGGTATCCCATGATGAGCGCTTCATCAGGCTGGTGTGCCAGGAGCTGTGGGTGTGCGAAGGAGGTGGCGTCACCCGGGTCGAGGGGGGATTTGACCAGTACCGAGCTCTTCTCCAGGAACAGTTCCGCCGTGAGGGCTTCCTCTAGGGCCACTAGACCGAGGACTGTGCCCAGGATATGGACTGGCTCAGACCCCTGGGTCACCGTGTAGGCAACCATCTCCGGCCATGAACTTCCCCCGACTTTGGGGACAGCCTTATTCCTAAATCTCTCCTTTTGATTGGAGCATCCTCTGTGCAACCCAGGGAGCCCCACCTAAAGGTCTTTGAGGACTGGTCTTCCAGGGGGAAGGGAGTGGGGGGGGGTGCCCTCTGGGATTTTAGATCCCCCCCACTGCCCCAGCTGCGACTGAGCTCTGAGTGGCCGATGTATAAATTAAATCTCCCTGCATCTCCCTTGCCTCACCTCTGCTGCTGCCTGCCACAGGGCTGCAGTGTTTGCCCACGGTTAAGGAATATGGGCTCTCTGATTTGCGGTTTTCTTGTGACATTTGTGTCGGTCACGTGGAGGAGGCCACAGCAGCATCAGTGTTGCCCCTGGGCAGAGGTGTCATTAAAGCCGCTGGGGGTTAGCCTTGCAGTGGAACGAGCTAGTGATGAAGGGTAGCGTACTACATCGCTGTGGTGCTGTTTCCTCCGGCCCGGGTTCAGCCCCAGAGGAAGGGGTCTGGGTTCTGCTGTCTCTAGCGCCACTGCTTGGGAGAGTAAACTGAGTCTGTAGCCTGGCCTCAGACATGGTATGCCATCTGCTTTCTCCAGTGATCTCTGGCCCAGGCTCACCCTGCTTCTCTGATCTGGACCCTTTGGGGCCAAAGAAAAGCTGAGAAACTGTCTTTGTCCCCGTTTTGCTTGGGTGGTTTCATGTTCTTTATTTTTTCCATAACCACGTAGGAGGGGCCTGGGAAGCAGGGAATTGAGAATGGGGTCTAAGGTGAAGAAAGAGAACACTTTGGTTTCAAATTAATCAGTATTTAAATGGGGAGGGGAGTTGTTTAGCAGGAGTATGATTTATAAATATTATTTGCCGGATATTTGGCTGCTATATGTAATTGTGAGGAGACACTAAAATAGAGACATTGCTTTACTCTTAATGAGAGTGGAGAAACCAGCATCAACAGAAGGACCTTGTTTGTTGGTTTCATGGAGAATCGTTGTCACAAAGTTCAACCAAGGAAGCTTAACCCAGCCTCTGAGGGTATTGTGGTATAGGTAGCTGGGGAGGAGACACCTGTTTGAGGGTAAAGGATAATAAAGCCTGGAAGGCTCTGCACTGATGGACTGTGAAGCCAGCAGGAGGGTCACTAATCTTAACACCTCTTCAACCTCCCTCCCAGGAGTCCTCAGGAGGTGTTCCTCCAGGCACGTCAGTGGCCACGAGCACCCTCACGGTTCTGAGAGCCTTCTCACAGGCCCCATGATTCTCTTCCAATCTCAGACTTGAAGATGGGCCAGTTGGGGCCAGCTGGTGTAGGGTCTGTGCCTGCCTACTTGCCAGACTCTCAGCCTCTTCACCCCTCACCAGCGTGTGGTCCCTGTCTGAGTTCTCCCAATTCTTAAGAGTCCCTGGAACTGCAGCTGAAGGCTCTGAGGCAGAATCCGCTTCCTTGGAAGTGGCTTTGTGTGTGAAGAGCACTGGAGTTGGATCTGTGATCAGATCCCAGCTCTGTTACTGGTAGTAGAAGGGGGTCACCTGTACTAGCTGGGTAACCACAACAAGTTGACCTTTTTGAACACCTCCTCCTCTGCATCTGCAGAAGAACTCAAAGTGATTCCTCTGTGACCAGTTTATGATTTGGAGGACCGTCACATGAAAATGTAGTAAATTTTTTTCTGAGTGACTCCAGAGGTAGGTAGGTTTGGACTCAAAGGAAGGAAGAACTTTCTTCATAGCTCAGGCTGCCTTCTGATAGTTCCTAAACTCTGGGACTATTCAGTCCCGCCACTCTCTAGAGAAGGGCTCTTTCAGATAGGAGGCAGCACTAGATGGCCTCTAGGCTGGCAACCAATTTTATGATTTCCTTAAACAAGAGCCTGTGTATATGACAATACAGGCTTATACTGCAGGCCTTCAGGAAGTTGGGATGAATGAATTGCAGCAGCTGAGAAAGATCCTGCAATAAGTGTGTAAGGTGAATTTTGGGGAATTAAAATGGGGAGTTGGGAGAAGTTGGTTGTCTTGAGGGGTAGAAAATGAAGGCAGTGTCAGCCAGCTCCATTCCAGAAAACACAGGGCAGGGAGGAGGGAGGAATCTGACACAGTGGGGGAAGCTGCCCTTCCCACACTGCAGAGCCTATGCAACCCCAGCCATTGGGAAGCTGTTTCTTCCACTGGAGCCTTAAAGCCAGTCAGAGGCTGGCCACATTGAAAGGCCTGTCTGCAGGGTCTTCACTGAAATCCTGCACGTCCTGCTTCTGCTGGCCTTACCACATTCACCAGCGCCTTCTCAGGAGACCTGGCTGGTCCCCTGGGTGGGGGCAGAGTGCAGGGGTGCAGAAGGGTCATGGGTCCTTCCATAGAAGTCTGCAAGGCACTCGAAGATGCCAATCAAGAGAATTATCTCAGTGTGGAATTGCTGTCTTGAGATTCATCGGATAGAGACAACATTTAGGTAAGTTTTCACAGGTTTCCAGGCAAATTTTAGGCGAGTAGAGGAGAAGGCCATGCCCGACCCCAGTTTGTCATTTAGAACATAACATCCTACTAAGAACCACTCCTCAGGCCTGGGTCTGGCTCACTCCCAGATGCAAACCAAACAAGGCCAGCGCCAGAGCGCCACAGCTCGGCACCAGCGTGCAGGCTGGATGCCGGAGTCTGGGGAGTCCCACAGGCGAGCAGCGTGGGTGGAAAACCTGGCAGCACCTGAAGTGATGGACTCCCCTCACCCCCGCCCCCTCCAGGTGGGCTTCAGTGCACTCTGTGAGTCCCCCACGGGAAGCTGCTTGCCGTTATTAGGGTTGTAGTTCTCACTCTGCCTTGACAGCCTTGAAGGCCAGACCCTGGCTTGCTCATCTTTGCATCTTCTGTCCGTGTCACAGCTTGGGTTTCCTGGGAAGCAGCTTGAAGAGGAAATTGGTATGTTTCTTGGGGGTAGGGGTGCTCCAAATTGAGCAAAGGGTGAAGCTGAGCAGCGATGTAGGCCCAATAAAGGCCTCAGTTAACCCCACATTCTGGAGCTGGCAGGGATGTTCTGAGTTGAGGCAGTGGGTCCAGCCTTATTCCACTGAGTTGAACAGTCTCTGAATGCTGGCTGCCACCAGAAGGAGCTGTGAGGATGGGCCTAGAGACAGTCATACAGAGCGAAGTAAGTCAGAAAGAGAAAAACAAATATATGAACGCATATGTGTGGAATCTAGAAAAATGGTACAGATCAACCTGTTTGCAAGGCATAAATAAGAGACACAGATGTAGAGAAGAAACATGGACACCAAGTGGGGAAAATGGGGGGGGGGGGGGGGGAGGTGGAGTAGAATGAATTGGGAGATTGGGATTGCCATATATACATTACTAATAAGAAAAAAAAAGCAATTTGTACACTTTAAATATATTAGGTTTATTGTATGGCAATTATACCTCAATAAAAGTTCTTAAAAAAAAAAAAGGAGCTGTGAGGACGTTGAGAGAGGACGTTTACTTCAGCTGAGGCAGTTACTCCTAAGGGGTGACAGCTGAGGACCTGCTGCCGTCAGCGCTCAGCAGCTAGTGCAGCAAGTCCTTCATTCCCGAAAGCTCATTGCAGCAACCACTACGGTGCCTAGCACATCAAGAGATGCTCAGTAGAAATACTTGAGAAGTGAATATTTGGGGGAAATTATTTGAGAAAAAGTAGGGAATGACATTGGAGAAGGAAAGCACAGAGGCCAGGAGACAAGCAAGCCATGACCGAAATCCAGCCCTAAGGACGTGGCGTCAGAGCAGGGAGGTAGAGGTGCGTGGGCTCGGCAAGGGCTTGCGAGCTCTGCCTGACCAGGGAGTGCTCCTTTTTCCAGGCCAGAGTCTTGAAACAAAATGAAAGCTTTGGAACCTAAGAGACAGGTTAAAGGGGCCAGTTTTTGTTTTGAAAAATCTTGTTTTAAGACCATGTTAATAGTGACAGTTAATAGTTTTGGGCTCTTGTTGTGTAATAGGCACTGTAGTGAGTGCTTGCGCTAAGTCAATCCTTACAACCCTATGAATTGGCACAGTTATCCCCATTTTATAGATGAGGCAACGGTGCTGACACGGAGGGACAGTCTGGCTCTAGAGGACAGCTCTGAGTAGCCACACTGCCCTACCGCTCAGCTCCTAGTGCCACGTGCTGAATAGTGAGTTTGTTAGTTCCATCACTTAAAACTCATCATTAATTGCCTGGAGTGGGGGGTGGAAGGTGGGGGATTTGAAGAAGCTTCTCTCCGGAGAGCGAGCTGATGAGTAGAAGTACCTGGCACAGTGGCTGACACGCTAGGTGCTCAGTGAACAGTTCATTAAATGATTCAAAACGTGGTATAGTAGAAAAGTCATGCACTGGGATTAGCCAGCTGTTCCACTGACTGCATTTTAGGCAAATCAACCTCACCTGAATAAATTATCCTTATCTGTAAAATGGGCATAATGCAGTTTGTCTTGCCTGCTTCTTGTGTATGAGGAGTTAAATGAGACAAGGTCCTGTGTAAACAAATTTTTTTGTAAACTGTAAAGTGCCATGGGTGTCATTTCATGGGAGGAGTGAGAGGACAGCAGCCTGGACCTCCTCTGGAGACACGCAGACACACTCACACACACACACACACACACAAGCACTCCAGGCTGTCATCAAGATAATGGCCCCAGGAGGGCCAGCCCACAGTCCTCATCTGCTGAGCCAAGCGTCAGAAAGCATGAGTGCAGGAACGCAGCATGAGACTCTGCCTGGCACCCGCTGAGTTGCATGGGGTGAGGCAGAAATCACCATGCAATTGAAGCCCGTTCTAATAATATGTGTGGCTCATGCCCCGTTGGTAATTCTAGGTTTCTCTTTTCTTCATGTTAAATAAATGGATGGTTTGGAAGGGATTTCTGCTGTACTGTATATAGAGACCTTTGAAACCCTAAATTAGAATAAATATTTATCAACCTATGATATAACATTTTTAACACTGAGGAATGCTTTCACAAATGTTCTCTTTGTCTTGTCTCAATAATCTCATGTTACATGGCTCCTGCTGAGTTATTCCCATTTTATAGAACAGAAGCTTGAAGCAGAAAGATGTTAAGTGTCTTGCTTAGGTTCAGATACCTCTGTGCATGCAGAGATGGGGCAATAACCGAGGTATTTGGGTCCACAGCCTTCTCACATCTTTCCAGATTGGCTATTCTCAACTTTGTTCCATAGCTATTCATACAATGGGTGACATTCTCATATCACACATGCCAGTGAGTGTGCCCAGGGTCATGTGCCCTTCTGTGCTTTCAGGGAAATATTTTGAACCCAGAATGAGGGGGACTGACTATGAACCTATTTAAATCTGTTTTAAACTTGTAAATTAGGGAACCAGCTCTGGAGTCAGAACTGCATTTGACTCTGGATTCCATTATCTAATAACTGTGTGACCTCGGCAAATTAAGCGTCTCAGTGCCTCACTTTCCTTATCTATAAAATGAGAATAAGAATGGTCCTTCTGTTGCAGGGTTATGGTGAATATTAAATGAGATGATATAAGCAAAACTCTCATCATGGTTCCTAGCAGTTCCGTAATCATTAGCCATTGTGATGAGGATTAGCATTTGTGGTGACCGTCACTGCTTTATTGATTTTTAGTGAGATGTTGCTTACGATGCCTTGTGGCTGAAATCCACTGTGTTCAGTCATGGTGCCTCAACCAAAAAGACAGGTACCCACACCTCCTATTTTGTGTCCTGGGGCCTAGAAGGGACTGTTTCTTGGATTATTCTCCCACTGCAGAGACATTTTCTTTGGATTCTTCTACACACACACACACACACACACACACACACACACACACTCACATGCCCCTCTTGTTCTCTCTGAATGTTTTACACTCAGTTTGTTCCATCACTCAATGCTTTGCTGCACTTTCCCTCAGTGTAGGAGTCTAGGATTTTTGTGACTGCTAGAGACTTTGAGCATGGTCATTCTGAAACTTCCCACCACCAGAGATTTCTTATTCTTCCTCCTGCAGGAACTCTGCAGTCAGAACACAATATGGCACACCCAGAACTTGGGAGTGGAGTTAGAGTAAACTAGGAAGAATCAACAAACAATGGTTGAGATGTAGAAGTCATTCAAGAGTTTGTAAATTGTGGTTTGCTGGTGTATGTGTGTTTCAGGGTTGGGGAGACTTTTAACAGCCATCAGGTTGATGAGTGTACATTTAGCCAAGGAAGAACACAAGTGATTTAAAGAGCACATAAAATGTGATTCAAATCAAGAATGCCAGAATCCTGACATGGACGGACCAAGAATTGGTCAGTGGGTCCCCAGACGTGCCTGAGAGGAAGCAGACTCTACCTTGTGGCTTGCCCCTTGAGCAGGTCTTGCCCTTCAGAGCCACCGGATGCCTGAATCCATCAGAGCTTGACACCACAGGCCCCTGAGCTCTGTCCACTAACTCGCCCGCTCCATTCCATCCTCATCTGACTTCTTTGGCTTGTGACTTGTTTTGTGTGACCTTTCTCACCCAGAGAGGATGTACTAACCAGTAAAAATGGATTTTCAGGCCCCCTGTTGGCTGCGTTTCTAATAATAAATTGGTTTATACCTCAGTCTCTTCTAAGTTTCAACAGCGTGAGACAGAAACACTTGGCTTGATTTAACAATGGTAATAATTTACTGGGTACTATGTTCCAAACATTATTCTAATCACTTTACATGAATTAACGTTTTATCCTCACAGCAAACTAATGAGGTATCGATTACCCGCATTTTATAAATGAGTAAATGGAAACTCAGAAATGTTTTAAAAAACAAAACAAAACTAATCTTGCCTAGGCCTCCCCAGCTCATGAGTCTCTGAGCTGGGGTTTGCACTGAGGTCAGGATGGGCCCAAAGTTTCAGCTTGCACAGTCTAGCACAGCGAGACACCTGACCATGACCATGCTCACATTTGGGATCTGAGCTGACGAGGAGCCGCTCTGTGCTGGGGTGACCTCCACAGCTGCTGGAGCCCGGCAGGGGGGCACGTCTGAGCAGCCTGCCAGCCCACCTGAAGCATACCATTGTGCTTTGAAGATTTTATCTATGAAACAAACCTAATTTGTTAAATAATTTTCCTATTAAAATTTAATCAAAGACATCATATGGTACTAATCACAATTTCTGATCAGCCTTAAATAATCACACTTGCCAACCCAAGTTATTTCATTCCAGCCCCAAGAAAAAAAACACTGTTTCATTTAGCTTAGACACCCTTCAGTGACAAAGTGGACAGTGTCAGCAAAGTAAACAGAAATTAGGGCAATTTCTGATAAAGGAAGAAAGGAAGCAGTATAGTTTGTCTCAATGTAACTTGCTTTCTTCTTCTTTCCCTCCCTCCCTTTTTCCTCCCTTCCTTCCTTCCTTCCTCCCTCCCTCCCTCTCTCTTTTCTTTTTCTTTTTTCCTTTCTTTCTTTCTTTCTTTCTTTCTTTCTTTCTTTCTTTCTTTCTTTCTTTCTTTCTCTTTCTTTCTTCCTTCCTTCCTTCCTTCCTTCCTTCCTTTCTTTCTCTTTCTTTCTTCCCTTTCTTTCTTTCTTTCTTTCTTTCTTTCTTTCTTTCTTTCTTTTTCTCTTTCCTTCTCTTTCCCTCCCTCCCTCCCTCCCTCCCTCCCTCCCTTCCTTCCTTCCTTCCTTCCTTCCTTTCTTTCTCTTTCTTTCTTCCCTTTCTTTCTTTCTTTCTTTTTCTTTCTTTCTTTCTTTCTTTCTTTCTTTCTTTTTTCTCTTTCCTTCTCTTTCCCTCCCTCCCTCCCTCCCTCCCTCCCTTCCTTCCTTCCTTCCTTCCTTCCTTCCTTTCTTTCTTCCTTTCTTCCTTTCTTCTTTCCTCCTGAAATAATCTCCCCTCTCTCCTGGGTTCTCACGGCACTTTCCTTACAACTCTTTGGAGTGCTGGTCTCATTTCATCCTGCATCCACTGTATCCAAGTTGCAGGAAAAGGGATTTATCTTGGAATCCTTCAAGGGGCCAGCAACGAGCCAGGTAAACAACAGTGAAACTCAAAGTTTTGTGGAAAGGAATATTCTTGTCTCCATAGCTACACTCCATTGGTCTATGGCCTGTATCCCAATAAATCCACAGGACTATTTGTACCATTTAATATGTGTGGTTCTTTTGGTTGGAGCAGCTGGTGCCACTCCTTTGGGAGAACGAATATGATGGAGCACTTGTTTGGACATCCCTGTCACCAGGTTGCTGGTGAAGATGTTAGTTGTACATTTCTGCTGCTACTGTAAAGCTTGATCTTGAATTTTTTAAATGATGCTATACTCTTTTATATCACAGTATATATTTTAAATTATTTATCATGGAAATTTGCAAACGTGCAAAAATAGAGAAACAGAATAATGAACGCCTATGAATGCATTACCCAGCTTCAACAATTATCCTCCATGGTTCATGTTGGTTTGTCTTATTTCATCTACACCCCCATATTCTGCCTGCGCTGTGACTCCTGCTCCCCTGCCTTGAACTCCCCACCTCCCATCCCCATCCCAGGATAATACTTATTAGTGTTACATACTAAGGTAATGGAATTATATGGAATATAATGTTTGATTACTGTTTTGTGATCATTTTAATATTTATGAGGGGATAAGTTTCAGTTTCTGGTTTCCCTTCATTTTGTTTGCAGTTTATAAAAGGTTTTCTTATAGAATTGGTAGTGTAAAATGTCGTTACAACAGTCATTTTTCAGGAATCATGATTATGCTACATAAATCAACATATCATAGAGATGCAATTTTCTTGCAAGAAGTAAAATTCTTGGGACTTCCCTGGTGGTTAAGAATCTGCCTGCCAGTGCAGGGGATAAGTGTTCAAGCCCTGGTCTGGGAAGATCCCACTTGCCGAGGAGCAACTAAGCCCGTGTGCCTCAACTACTGAGCCTGAGTTCTAGAGCCCGCAAGACACAACTACTGACGCCTGCGCACTTAGAGCCCATGCTCTGCAACAAGAGAAGCCACCGCAATGAGGAGCCTGTGCACCACAATGAAGAGTAGCCCCCTGCTCAATACAACTAGAGAAAGCCCACATGCAGCAATGAAGACCCAAAGCAGCCAATTAAAAAAAAATTTTTAAGTTTAAGAGCACTTTTAGGGCAACAAAACTACGCTGTATGATACTATAGTGGTGAATAGACATCATTATACATTGTACAGAATGTACAACACCTAATGTAAACGATGGACTTTGGGTGATAATGATGTGTCAATATAGGCTCATCAGTTGTAAGCCCTTACTCTAGTGGGGGTTATTGACAATAGGGGAGGCTATGCATGTGTAGGGGCAGGGGTATATGTATAGGGGAAATATGTATATTTTCCCCTCAGTTTTGCTGTGAACCTAAAACTGCTCTAAAAAATAGTCTATTTTAAAATGAGATGAGAATTTTACTTTTTTTTAAATATATAAATTTATTTATTTATTTATTTATTTATTTATTTATTTATTTATATTTATTTATTGGCTGTGTTGGGTGTTTGTTGCTGCACACGGGCTTTCTCTAGTTGCGGCGAGTAGGGGGCTTCTCTTTGCTGTGGCGCCCGGGCTTCTCATTGCAATGGCTTCTCTTGTTGCAGAGCACAAGCTCTAGGTGTGTGAGCTTCAGTAGTTGCGGCACATGGGCTCAATAGTCATGGCTCAAGGGCTCTAGAGCACAGGCTCAATAGTTGTGGTGCACGGGCTAAATTGCTCCAAGGCATGTGGGATCGTCCTGGAGCAGGGCTTGAACCCATCTCCCCTGCATTGGCAGGCAGATTCTTAACCACTGTGCCACCTAGGAAGTCCCTAAAAGTGCTCTTAAACTTTTAAAAATTAAAAACGTCTTCTTTTCTTCCCTTCCCTCCCTGAACAATTTAGTCCTGAAGCCATTAGGTGGGGTAGAGCAAGGTAGGTGTCCAAAATAGGGTGGGCTCTCCCTCAGAGACCCAGAGCAGGATGTCAGAACCTGATCAGGGTGAGGAGGGCATCTGTGTCAGAAGGTTGCCCAGCGTGAGGTGTCAGAGCCCGAGTGAAATGAGGACATCCATGCATGGGAATGGCCTGCTGCAGGTGCCAGAGACCCAACAGGGTGATGATGGTGTACCTTCAACAATGGGGATGGGAGTGCAGCCTGCTGTGGAGATTCAGAGCCCAAGCAGGGCAAGGGGGGCATTCTTGAAGAAGGGATGACCAGGACAGGTGTTGGGCAAGGTCGTGGAGAGGAGGGCACTCGCGGAGGGGGAAGGGAGACAGCAACCCAACACAGCGTGCTGGAGACAAGAGTAGAGTAAGAAGGGCATCTGAACGTGCATGCGGGCAGTGGCAGTGGGGGATTGATCGTGTGAATAAATATATTTGGTAAATGGGAGCCAGGTTTCTCACAGTTGAAGAAGGAAATTACAAACATAGAGAGAAAACAAATGACCATTGCGATGCTGGATTAAAACTGGAGATGTTGGTGTGAACGCGTGGTTTTCAATACAAAGAGATGAACAACAGCAATAAGTACAGATTTAAGTGTGCATGTAGCTCTGTCCCAGCTCTGGCTATTTAAAACAAAAACAAAAAACTAAGAATAGTTTGTCTTTATTTTTTATTTTATTTATTTATTTATTGGCGGCACCACGCGGTATGCAGGATATTTGTTCTCTGACTAAGGGTCAAACCCGTGCCCCCTGCATTGGGAGCACAAAGTCTCAACCACTGGACCGCCAGGGAAGTCCCTCTGGCTATTGATAGGGCCTTACAGAGGTGACACTTCTACCCCAGTGGCAATAAGCACAGCCAGGGCCCAAATCCTAGCATCTAAATACCATTCTTCACAGTAAGGTACAAGGGCTCCCTAGTGAAAGAGCTGATTCTAGGCCTGAGGGAGAAAAGATGCAGGATGAGCCTGGAAATCTTTACTTGAAAGCAAAGTACTGAAAGGATGACTGGGACATGGGAAAAGGACACAAAGTCAGCTTGAAGCACTCCCTCTGGATGAGCCAGGGACAGTTTGAGCATCAGTATAAATACTGTTAGGTGCAGATAGTAACCCCTGAATAAAAGAGGAAACACGAGTTCATGCTGCTGTACGTAGATACATTAATAAATTAAAAGCTGGATGAGGAATGACATTTTCAGAATACTTCCACTCAAAACATTTATTCATGAATGAAATGACATTTGCAGCAACATGGATGGACCTAGAGACTACCATATCAAATGAAATAAGTCAGACAAAGATAAATATCACATGATATCACTTACATGTGGAATCGTAAAAAAATAATACAAGTGAACTTATTTACAAAACAGAAATAGACTCACAGGCATAGAAAACTTATGGTTACCAAAGGGGGACCTACTGTAATGCACAGGGAACTATATTCAATATCTTGTAATAAACTATAATGGAAAAGAATCTGAAAAAGAATATATATATATATATATACACATATACATATTCTGATTACTTTGCTGTACACTTGAAACTCACACAACATTGTACATTAACTGTACTTCAATTAAAAATGGTTTAAAAAATTTTAAAAAGAAAAGAACACAGCATTGTTTCTGCGATTTTCCTGCCAAAGATGTGTAACCTGAATCCAATCGTAAGAAAGTACCAGACAAACCCAAATTGAGGGACATTCTACAGAATAAATATCCTGTACTCTTAAAAAAAAAATACTGTACTCTTTCAAAATATCAAGATCATGAAAGTCAAGAAAAGACTGAGGAACTGTTCCAGAGTGAAGAAGAGACTCCAGAGAGATAATAAAATGCAACATGTGATCTGAAATGGATTTTTAAAATTATTATTATAAAGAACATTACTAGGACACTAGGCAAAACTGGCATGGGGTTTGAGAATTAGATAGTAGAGATGTATCAATGTTAATTTTCTGATTTTGACAATTGTGCCATAGTTATTTAGGAGAAAGTCCTTATTTGTAGCTACGTACACATTATATCAAGAGTGATGGGGCATAACTTGGCCACTTACTTGTAAATGGTTCATGGTGGGGAGTTCTTTGTTCTGTACTTCAAATTTTCTGTACGCCTGAAATTGTTTCAAATTAAAAAATATGTATTTGTAAAATATAAAAATAACGAGTGTTGTAACAAGTTGAAGAATGCAGTGGTATATTCAAATCGTTAATATCCTCCTCTCCCTCTTAATTCTAGTTCTCTCTTCCCTAAAGAAACTATTGTTACCAGTTTCATAGATAGCTTTCCAAATTTTATCTATACTCATATGAACATGTAAACCTATAAATGAATATGTGTGGAAACACTTTCTCTCATTGTGGCAGCCATTAACCTTCTCCTTGGTGTTTTTCACTAAGCAGAAATCCTTAATTTTTGTAACACTATTTTAGAACCATTTCAGACTTGGAGAAATATTGCAAAATATTACAAAGACTTCTGTTCTTTGCTTTAGCCAAATTCCTAAATGTTAACATTTTGCTACATTTGCTTTATCCTTCTCTGTGTTGTGTGTATGTGTGTGTGTATATTTTTTCCTAAACCATTTGAGAGTAACTTGAAGACATAATTTTCCTTTATTTCTAAGTAACCAATATGCTGTTTACTAAAAACAAGGACTTTACTTACATAACCACAGTATAATTATCAAAATTGGTAAATAAACATTGATACAGTAATATTATCTGATCTATAGAGTTTATCCAAATTTTGCCAATTGTATCAGCAATTTCCTTTATATAAAAAGAAAAAATATATATGTTTGTTTCAGGATCACACTTTGCATTTAGTTGTCCTGTCTCTTTAGCCTCCTTTAATCTGGAGCAGTTCTTCAACCTTTCTTTACCTTTCATGACCTTAACATTTTGGAAGAGTACAGAACATTCATTTTGAGAATGTCCCTCAATTTGGATTAATCTGGTGTTTCCTCATGATTAGATTCAGGCTGTGCATTTTTGGCAGGAATATCACAGAAGTGAGGCTGTACCTTCTCAGTACATCTTATCAGGAGGCATGTGATGTCAATTTTTCCCATTACTGATGATATTAACTTTGATTACTTGGTTAAGGTGGTGTCTGCCAGGTTTCTATGCTTTAAATTGCTATTTTTCCCTTTGTAATTAATAAGGATCTTGTGGAGAAGAAATACTTAATTTTTATATAATCAAAGTCATCAATGTTTTGCAACAGTGATTTGTTCTTTTGAAATGTTCGAGTACTTCCCCACCACCCTTAAGTGACACAGATTGTCTGCAACATTATTTTTTCTATTAATTGTATAGTTTTATTTTTCTTATTTAGGTTGAATCCTCTAGAATTCACTGTGTGTGTGTTGTTGTATAGGAACATGTTTTTCACCTTTCTCTATATAATGAACCAGTTTTTCTAACATTATTTACCAAACAACCTATCCTTTTTTCAAGGATGGTGGTGCCACATTTATGGTCTCATTTATATCATATCATACATGGTTCAGGTTCTCCAGTGGTCTACTTATTCTTGGTTTTTGGGGGCTTGTTTTGGCCATGCCATGAGGCTTGCAGGATCTTAGTTCCCCAACCAGGGATGGAACCCATGCAGAATCCTAACCACTGGACCACCAGGGATTCCCAACTTGTAACACTACTATACTGTTTTTGTTTTTGTTTTTGTTTTTTAATTATGTATTTATTTTATTTTTGGCTGTGTTGGATCTTCGTTGCTGCACGTGGGCTTTCTCTATTGTGGTGAGCAGGGGCTACTCTTCGTTGCAGTGCGCTGGTTTCTCATTGCAGTGGCTTCTCTTGTTGCGGAGCATGGGCTCTAGGTGCTCAGGCTTCAGTAGTTGCAGCTTGTGGGCTCAGTAGCAGTGGCACACGGCCTTAGTTGCTCCATGGTATGTGGGATCTTCCTAGCCCAGGGATAGAACCCATGTCCCCTGCACTGGCGGACAGATTCTTAACCACTGCGCCACCAGGGAAGCCCCTACTATACAGTTTTGATTACTGTAGTCTTGTAGTATGTCTTGATATCTGATAGGGTAAGCCCCACTCTTCTTTTTATATATTGACTTTGCTAATTTTGAACCTTTACATATACTGGGGTAAGTTTATTACACTTTAGAAAATCCTCACGGATTTTAATTTGGATTGCACTGAATGTACAGATTAACTGAAGAAAAACTAACATGGTTAGTTTTTTAGCCTTTCCATCCAAGGCAATGGAATATCTTTCTAGCTATTTGGATCATCTTCTGTGTCCTTTGAGCTTTAAAATTTTCTTCATAGAGGTCTAATATGATCTAAATTAAGTGAATTCCTAGATACTTTATAATTTTTGTCACCATTGTGAAAACATCTTTTTTATTGCATTTTCTACGTGGTTATAGCTGGTGTAAAGATACACTTGATTTTTGAGGATTGACCTTATAGCTGCTGAATTCTCTCACTAGTTGCAATGGTAAATTTTAGGTATGTGTATTTTACCACAATAAAAAATGGTAAATTTTATTGTATGTAAATTATACCTCAATAAAACTGACATAAAATATTAATTGGGACATTAATGGAGGCTAAAACTTGTAGGTAAGATTTAGATGAAGATCAGGATAGTTACATAGAAGCAAACAATCTCTACAAAAGTACTCATTTAATTACAAAAAGAAAGATAGTAGCACTACAATGAACAAATCTGGCAATATTACCTGTGATAGTTCAGACAAAATCTGACAGCAGTCGGCTAGAGAATCCCCTCTTGCCGGAGAGGCCAGTCTTTTTGTTCTACTCAGGTCTTCAACTGATTGGATGAGGCCCACCCACATTACAGAGAGCAGTGGGTTTAACAACAGTTCACTAATTTAAGTGTTAATCTCATCCAAACCCACCCTCCAAGTTGACACATGAACTATCAACTAAACACAATGTGTGATCCTGGATTCAATGGGGGAGGGGAAATACTTATGAAGAACATTTTTGCAAGGATTAGTGAAGTTGCAATACTGACTGTTGTTTAGATAATGGAATTGTTTCAATGTTAAGTTTCCAGAATTTGACAACTATGCTGTGTTTATGTAAGAGTGTGTCCTTGTTCTTAAGAAACATACACTGAAGTATTTATGGGTAAAAAGGCAGGATGTGAACCAGCTATGGTTCAGAACAACAAATTAGCTCATAAAAAAATGCTAATCTTGCAATTTTTGTACATGTTTTGAAATTATTTCCGAATCAGAAGTTTGCAAATTAATTGTATGTCAATGTATGTTTGATGTCTTTCATGAGGGGAAGGATCTGCCACTGTCTTGTTTC
This sequence comes from Hippopotamus amphibius kiboko, assembly GCF_030028045.1. Classification (NCBI taxonomy): domain Eukaryota; kingdom Metazoa; phylum Chordata; class Mammalia; order Artiodactyla; family Hippopotamidae; genus Hippopotamus; species Hippopotamus amphibius. Next base: position 159,390,401 of record NC_080191.1, read on the forward strand.
CTGCTGTGGCTTCTACCCAGCACATACAACAAGAAATATTTGTTGAGTGAATACTAATGAGCTAAGCCATCTTCCAACTTGGCCTTCAGATGGGGCCAGGATTTTTGGATATTAAACTTGAGAGAGGAGGCAAAACTCTTCTCTCTCTCTAAGCCTAATTCTCCTGGAGCTCAAATATGAGCATGCAGATGCTTCTGAGGCTTGGGGAGACATGACCACTGGTCCCGAAGGCAGGGAGGCAGCCCACAGCAGAGGACAACGGAATTGTGCTTTGCAACAAGAGACCTCACTGGGTGTCATTTTCTGAGTCCCTTTCCCTTTAGATTTACCCTGTCCCCACCTCTATACCACCACCCTTGATAAACGTTGTTGACATTTTTGGCCCTGACCTGGGCAGTGTTCTCCTGACTTGGGGGGCAAGTTCAATCCTCTCTCCCGGGCTGGATGGGAGGAAAAGCAACCTACAGGCTAGGTTGGTGGTGGCCAAGGTGAGCAGGTATCCTGGACTGGGACCTCGGTGGCCCAGCGGCCTGCTCCACACAGCGATTAGAAAATAGAGTCAATTCCACTAACAGAGCCAGTGAATTTTCTCACATCATTCCTATAACTGAGTCAGCTAACATTTACTGGGTACCTACTGTGTGCCAGGGCCTGTGGTAGAAAGAGGGAGTCACTCCCAGGGACTCTCACTGGCTCAAGAGGTAAATGTGGTCTATAGACTCAACCACTTATCCTGTCCCATTCCCTGCGTGGCCCCACCGGCTCCCACAACTGCCCACTGGCTTGGCACTAGGTCTCCCATTCTCCACCTGTATCTCCACCTGTCCCTTTTTTTTGAGGTCAGCCAAGACTGATGGGAATTTTCAAAAGGAGGTATATTAAGAGATCTAGAGACTTCCCTGGTGGCGCAGTGGTTAAGAATCCACCTGCCAATGCAGGGGACATGGGTTCGATCTCTGGTCCGGGAAGATCCCACATGCTGAGGAACAACTAAGCCTGTGCGCTGCAACTACTGAGCCTGTGCTCTAGAGCCCGAGAGCCACAACTACTGAAGCCTGCGTGCCTAGAGCCCGTGCTCCACAACAAGAGAAGCCATCGCAATGAGAAGCCCGAGCACCACAATGAAGAGTATCTCCTGCTCTCCACAACTAGAGAAAGCCCGCGCGCAGCAACAAGACCCAACGCAACCTAAAAATAAGTTATTTAAAAAATAAAGGTCTAGGAAATTTAAGTTAATCATTTTACTATATATATATAAATATATCAAATCATTATGCTGTACACCTAAAACTAATACACTAGTATATGTCAATTATTTAGTTATTTATGGTTGAGCTGTGCAGCTCGTGGGATCTAAGTTCCCTAGCCAGGGATCCAACCTGTTCCCCCTGCAGTGGAAGTGTGGAGTCTTAACCACTGGACCACCAGGGGAGTCCCTCAATTTTTTAAAAAGTGCAGGGGGAATAAAAGAGGTTTAGGGAAAATCAAAGAGAAATAAACCAGGAAATAAACATTAAGAAAATTTTATTCTCTATGGTAGTAGTTTAAAAACAAAGGTTCAGGAGTTCTGAGAGCAGATCATCTGAGTTCAACATCCTAGCTCCACCACTTTACTACTTATCATGAGCAAGTTACTTACCTTGTCTGGGCTTCGGTTTCCTCACTTGTAAGATGATAATAGTACTTGTCTCTTAGGCTATTTTAATCATTAAAGGAGGTGATCCATGCTTAGTGCACTGCCTGGCCGATAGTAAGTGCCTGACAAATATTAACTAAGAGAAAAAAACAAATGCACATCTACTTAGCCTTTTCTTAGTCCCTCTGGCTCTTCATTTTTTGATGAGCAGATCCCTCTGCTTGAAACATCTTCCTTTCACTGCTTAACTCCCATTTAGGACTCCTCTTAAATGGCACCACCCCTCAAACACCAGCTTAGGTGCCCCTCCTAAAAGTTCCCAATTAAAAGCTTTTATAATATCCATGATATCCCTGTAATGCAGCCTGTGTAACTGTGTGTTTGCCCTCTTCATCAGAGTGTGAGCCTTTTGAGACAAAGGTTATGCCTTTGTAGCTCTATATTCCCCACGCCCTCCCCTATGCCTGGCACATAGCAGAGCATCCAGGCTCCAGGCCATTCCTTAGCCCTGCCTAGGATCTCCTCCATCTCCTGAAAACTGGGTCTTTGCTGCCCATTCCAGTCCTCAGCTGCCTGCCATGCTGCCCTACCACCAGAGTGCCTCCCAGCTGGGTCTCAGAGCCTGTCCACAGAACCCCGTCCTCCGCAGAGCCAGGCAGCTTGCACTGCCCTGCCCCAGCCTGCAGGATGCTTTACACCTCTGGCCAAGCTGCTGACCTCTCTCTCCCTCCATTTGCCTCAATTTAGACAGCCTTCCCAGCAGACTCTCAGGACTGGTCCAGCTTCCCAGCAAAGCTTGACTTCTACCAATATGTTGTCTAGTCTCTGACTGAGACATCATCTTCGGGGGACCCTGTTTTACATTCACGCTCTCCTCAGGACCCAAGACAACGACCTCTTTTTCCACTTCTGTACTTGAGGCTCCTTAATGACTGCTCCCGGCCGCTTTGTATTTGTATGTGTAGCTCTAGGCTCATTTGCAGAAGGCACAGAGCACAAAACACCATGGGGAGGTGGTCACCGCCTGGACGTTTGTGGGCCAGGGCTGGTCCTGCCCGGAGACCTGGAGCACCTGGAGGGCCCAACCACCCACCTACCATCTACTGTTTCTCCCCAAACCTGTTTGAGGAAGGTTCACTCTGAACCAGGCTGGGGGAGGGTTCAGCAGAGAAGGGAGGAGAGGGGTCAATGGAACCAGGGTTCAGATAGTGTGAAAAGAACAGGGCTGGGACTCAGCTGGAGCTCTCCGGGAGCTGGACCATTGTGATGGTGGCTATGCCTCCTGTATCATCCCTGCGCATGTCCACCCATGAAGCTCCCTGGGAAAAGGCCAAGTTATCGACACCAGGCTAAGTGGTTTGAGCAATGGAAAGGGTTGGAGTGGACGGTTTAGGTGCTCAAGGAGGCAGGGGATCCCCTTGGGAGCAGCATGGAGATAGTGACTGGATCAGGATAGAGTAAATGGGGAGGGGTGAGAACCCTGAGCTTGACTTGAAAGCCCACTCCCCACTGGCTGCCCGCCACTTCCAGCTCTCCTCAAGCTCTCTTGGCAGAATCTGAGTGTGGCCTCTGCAAGAAAGCTTGCCTGGGTGACCTCCAACATAGGCACTTTCCCAAGGCTCCCAGACTCGCCCTAAGGGATCCCGGGGAAGATTTTACAGATTTCCCTAATCTTTTGCAGCATAACACTGTCAAGTGCATGAAAATTCAGCCAATAACAAAGGAACTTGATTACAGGCAGGGATGTTTTCTCTTGCAGGTGCTGCAGTGATGGGGGTAAGGGGTCACTGCTATGATGGGGGCAGTCTGCAGCCACCAGAAGGCTCTGCAGGCTGAAAGGCCTCACTCCAAGTTGGTGGGCAACTGAAGGTACCCAGAAGTTACAGTCTGAGAGGGCGATCCTGCCTACCCTCCCCACCCCCCGAAAAAGTGGGGAGAGGGCATTGCAGTGGAGCGGGGGGAAGGCTGGCTGTTAGAGGGGGGAGAATTGCTGCAGTGATGGGGATCCCTGCTTGGAGTGAGTGGTCACTGAAGTGATCACACTGGCCGAAGACACCTGCAGGGATGGGGGGAGGTTTCTGCAGATGAAGGAGCACTTTGCAAAGGAAAGGGTCGGGCTTCTTGTGGGGTGGGGTGTGGGGTGGTCCTACGGTGATGTGGGCCTGGGGTTCGCTGCAGTGATGAGGGTCACTGCAATGATGAAAAGCTGAGCCATTGTTGGGGTGAGGGGTGAAGGGGGTAGAGGTGGGGTAATACTGGGATGGCTGGGGTTGCTGCAGTGCCTTGGGGGTGGGGGCGGGGGGGCGCTGCAGATTGAGCCCCTCTGCTGCAGAACGCCTCACTTCCTGAAGGATGGAAAGGGTTGGGCCTCGAAGGCCTCTGTCCCATACTCATGGGGGGCTGTGCGGGGTGGGGACGAGGTTCCTGCACTGCGGTGCCCTGTCTGGCTGGAGCGGCCGGCGCTGGCGCGGAGGCAGTGCGGAGCCCGAGGGGGGCGGGGAGCAGCAGCCTCGCCGCAGAGGCAGGCGGGGCAGAGGCCGGCTGGAGGGGCGGCCCTCCGAGCGGGGGCGGGACCAGCACCCGCAGGGCCGACGCCCCTGCGCGGACTCAGAGCTGCCGCAACAGGAGTCCAGAGCGGGCGCCCCGCAGGTGCCCAGACTGAAGGTGGCCCGGGGCGCAGAGACGGCACCACCTACCCTGGTCCCGTCGTGGCGCCCAGAACTCCGCAGAGGACGCGACGGTGAGGCAGGGGCTGCCTGCGGGGAGGGGGACGATCCCTAGACCCAGCCCGCAGCATCCCCAGACAGTACGGCTGTGGGGGCGGCGGCGACTGTAGCCCCCCTCCCCAATCCTAGATCAGGTCTGCCAGGCTGGGGAGAGGTGCCCTGGATGGATCCCACGGAATCCCCCTGCCCCAACACCTCTCTAGGTCTTGCCTCCGTAAGACCCCCTCCTTTCGCTTCCCATCTCGTTCTTCCCAACCCAACCCCCTCCACTCCGGCCTGCAGCCTGTCTCAGCGCCCCTGCAGGTGAGGCGCCAGAGAGAGAGACTGCGGCCCTTCGGCTCCGCATCCCACCCCGCCCCTGCTATCCCTTGCTGGGCTGGGGGCACCCAGAAGGATGCTAGCCCTTTAAGCCCTTACACCCCACCCAGAGCATCTTCCATCTCTCCACCCGCGCCACTTCCAACAGCTGGCAGCCGCGGGGAGCCCCGGGGGGCCGGCAGGTACGGGGTGGCGGTGAGGCCCTGGGGGAGGGGGGTGATGGAACAGCTGTGACACCCTCCCTCCCCCCGCCCCTAGAGGAGCCGGCGGCGGGACTGCTGGGCGCCCGTAGTGCCAGTTAAACATTAACCCTCCGCTCCCCGGGTCCCCGCGCTGCCTGGAGCTGCGCCCCCCCCGGGCTTCCCAGGTAACCGGCGAGGATGCCCATCTCGCCACCCCCCGCCTCCCTCCCCTAGCCACCTGTCCGCTGGGCCGAGCCCCCGGCTCAGCCTCGCGCCGCCTGCAGGTCCGCGTCCCAGTGCCGGAGTTAGATTCTCCCCGCCCGCTTTCCGGAGGGCGGAGCGGAGCGCCGCGAACTCACCCTGCGCACCCCTCACCTAGCACACCCTCCGCCAGGGGCACCATGCCCGGCCTGTACTGCCCCTCCAGCTGGACGCCGCTGCCCCTCACGGACTCTTGGGTTCGGGCCTGCGCCAACGGCCCCTGCCTCAGCCTGCGGGCCCGGCTCACCTACCACAACCCACAGCCGCAGCCGGTGGACGGTGAGGCCCGGGCGGGGGCGCGCGGTGGTGGGCAGCGCATGCCTGGCAAGGTCCGACCTCGCCTGTGCCCACATCCCGCCCCAGGCGTGTTCGTGTACCCGCTGGCCGAGGCCGAAGTGGTTTCGGGCTTCGAGGCGGAGGCCGCAGGACGGCGCGTCTCCTTCCAACTGCAGAGCCGGCGCCGCTCGCAGGCCGCCTGCTGCCGGGCGCTGGGCCCCGCGCTGGGGGCCTCGACACCGCGCCGCTGCGCGCAGGGTGAGTCCAGGGTGCTCCCCGCCCCATCTCCCTGAAAGCAGCCGCACTTTAGTTCCCGCACCCGCTCTGCATCCCACCCCTCCCTGGTCCCCCTCCAGCCACTGGTTTTTTCATTCATTGATCCATCCCTTTATTCCGCAGTCGAAGACTGGGCCCCTGATGTAGCCAGGTGTTGGGGTAATGTGAACAAGGCCTGACCTGAGGTTTGCAGCCAGGTAGATAGACACTGCAGGCAGTCCACACGTCTCTCTCTCCCTCTGGAGCTTTAGCTCCTGAGCCTGGGACACGGTTTTGGTCACCTCTAAGTCCCAGAATCCCAGCATCTGGCACAAAATGTGGTGCAGAGAGGCTCAGCGAGTGCTGGGTGCGGGGTCGGAAGTCCACCCCTCTGCTAGGTTTCCTGGCTTGCACTTCATTCCTTTATTTGTACATTCACTTGATTCCTGCACATGGGATTTACCATCTGGGTAAGAAGAGGGGCAGAAGTCAGTGGTGTTGAGTTGGCACAAGCCCAGCAGGTAGTAAGAGGCCAGAATGAGCTCTGGGCTGAGGCCTCAGGAATATTCCAGAAGGACGTGGAGCCAGCATTTGACTGAAAGGAAGGGTGGGATGTAGTGATATGGAGATGAGAAGAAAGGCACCCCAGGCAGGGGCGATGGTTTAAGCAAAGTTTCGGAAGTCAGTTATACTGGGTGATGGTAATAAAATACCTCGTGTTTATAGTGGTTCACACTTGACAGAGCCCAGTCACTGATGTCACCTCATTTGAATCCAGAGAGGTATGTAATGCAAGTGTTGTGCTTCTCCCTTGTATAGGTGACAAAAAAACAGCAACAGCCTCTTACATGTTGGATGCTTTGCCTGTGTTATCTCATTCATTCCTCACCACAGTCTTTGACATGTAATTATGACCCCCATTTTATAAATGAGGAAACCAAGGCTCCCCTACCCCAACAAGAGAGTTACCAAAAGACAGAATTAGAAGTCACACAGCGGAGACTCAAAACCTGACACTGTGCTCTCTTTACTGTATCAGACTTGTCCCAAGCCTCAGCTCCCTGAGATGGAAGCCCATTTCTTCCTTCTTACCTTCCTTTTCTCCTTCCCTTTTTTTCTTCCCTTCATTTATTCAGCAAGTATTTTTTCAAAAGAATGGGTAAATGGTTATTGTGGGGAAAGGAGGTGAAATAGGGCTGTAAGGGTAGGCTGGAGCCAGACCATGCAGGGCCTTCACCACCCCTGTGTACACCTGGCCATTTGCCCTTTAGCAGCAGTGGTGACGTCCATGATTCCACCAGTCCCCAAACCAACCACGATCTAGGTAAAGTGGGATGCTTGGTATGTAAATGCCCTCTAGCTAGATTACAGTTCCTGCATTCCTCTTGGGGAGAAAATTCTGGTGCCACACCTAGTGGGCAGTGGGGAGTCCCTGACCGTTCATGAGCAGGGAATTTGTGAGCAGGGTGGGTCCCAGGCTATGGGAGATGTCAGCAAGGATTCTTTAGGAAGATGAGGCGCAAGGGTTGAACAGTCTGGAGCAGCTAAAGAAAGAGAGGCAGAGGCTATGCGTCCCCCAGGACCTTGGGCATGGTGTGGACATGCCCCCTTCTCCTCCTCAGCCCTCCATTAGCAGTGCTGTCACTGCTGCCTTTCCTAATGACAGCCAGATCCTCTACCATCAACCTGCCTCTCCTGCTACCATCATTCATCTCATGCCTCCGTCCTGCATCACCAATGCATTAGCCCGGCGTCCTGCCAATCTCACGAAGTCCCTCTTGCCCAAGCTCCCCGACTCAGTGCCCGCTCCTACCCCTATATTCCCCCATCTCCTCTGCTTCCAGCCCACTCTGACCCCTTTCCTCACTCATCATAGGTCATCTTGTCTTGGATCTGGCCCAGGCCCGGTCCACGCTGGTGGTGGCCACAGGCCTCATCGCCGCGGCTGGCACCATGACAGTGACCCTGCGCAGCAGCCGGGAGCTGCCCTCCAGGCCCGACGGGGTGCTGCACGTGGCCCTGCCCTCCGTGCTCACCCCTCTGGCCCCGCCAGGCCCGCCGGGGCCCCCCAGGCCTCCGGGGCTCTGTGACGACAGGTTGGGCCTATGGTGATTCTCTTCGTCCCTCCCTCGGCTTCTCTGGGTCTAGTGCGGGTGAGGGGGCTCTGGCAGGGTGCCCTGGGGGATGGGCAGGGAGGGCAAGGGCTAAGGCCCGGTCAGCCAGAGGGGCTAGGGGCCCCGGTAGTGGCCCAGTGACCCTCCTTGTGTTCCTTTCCAGCCCCACCAGCTGCTTCGGCGTGGGCAGCCCTGAGGGCGACGGGCCGGCCTGGGAGGAGCCGGCTGCCTCTCGGGACGTGTTCTCAGGCCCCGCCCGCTGCCCTGCCCCATACACTTTCTCCTTCGAGATGCTGGTGACTGGGCCTTGCCTGCTGGCAGGTGGGTGCCCCTCCCAGCATAGCTGACTGCGAGATAACTCAAGGCTCAGCGACGGGAGGAACACAGGACAAAAAGAAGACAGGGACCTAAACCTTAGGAACCTCTAGTCTCACAGTGAGATCATCCCCTGGCCACTTCCACACAATACACACCCCCCTAGGTTTGTCAGTGTCTTTTATTTATATCCCACTTCACTTACCAAAGAGAAGAGAGATGCTTACAATGAGACCGGTCCAAGGGGTGAAGTTGAGTTTCGTTGTGCACGAGGTGGAGGAGGATGTTAAATCAGCAGTTGGTTGATGTTTAACGGTTTGACCAGCCAGGAATACACCTGGGAATTCACCTCCCAGTCCATGAAAGCAGGCACGTCTGCCCTTGTCGCCCCTATAGCTTGGACTCTGAGAGTGAGCTGAGTCAGTCACGGTCCTGCCCCCCCCCCCCACTATTGTCTGGGAAGGTGATATTTGTGCTCTTAGTACTGGCTTGGGGTGGGGCGATCGTCACCTCTCCCTGCCTCTGCGTCCCTCAGGCCTGGAAAGCCCCTCTCATGCTCTGCGGGCAGACGCCCCCCCTCATGCCAGCTCTGCAGCCACCATCTGTGTCACACTGGCAGAGGGCCACCGCTGTGACCGGGCCTTGGAGATCCTGCTGCACCCCAGCGGTGAGAGACTCGGGCACACAGTGGGCCAGCTCTGACCACCCAGGGCCACGTGGGGAGCATTTTCCCAGTATAGATTTCTGAGCCCGAAGCCAGACGATTGATCATTTGTGAGGCTGGGCCCCGTGGTGCAGAGAGGCCGGACTTGTAAAATCTCCCGGGACAGTGGGACTGAGCAGCTGGGGTCTAGAAGCAGGGGCTTCCCTGCCAGCACTGTGTCCCCTCCTCTCCAGAGCCTCACCAGCCACACCTGATGCTGGAGGCTGGCAGCCTCAGCTCAGCAGAATATGAGGCCCGGGTGAGGGCCCGCCGGGATTTCCAGAGGCTGCAGCGAAGGCACAGTGACGGGGACCGGCAGGTATGACTGCCTGGGGTCCTGGCCTGGCACCTGGCCGCACTGCTGGCTGCATTAGTGCAGAAGGAGCAGGTGAGCAGGCTTATGCTGGGATGGGCAGGGGGCTTCTGCTCGTAGCAGGAGCTCTCAGTAGCTGCCGCCACCATCCCAGAGGACTCATGAGTATTTTCACGGGAGGGCCCACTCAAGTCTCCCTGGAATGTGTCTCAGAGGATGGGGGGTAGGACTGACGCAGGCAGAGGACAGCCCCCCGTCTCTGCCCTCGCCTTCGTTCAGATGACTACAAAAGGGTGCCCCCTCTGGGGGGACTGGATTGAAAGAGTCCCCGGGGCTAGGTCCTGCTGCCAGTCCAGGTCGGAGTTCCAGCAAGCCTGGCCCAGGATGACTCGGAGCTCCCATGCTCAGGTGTGGTTCCTGCAGCGACGCTTCCACAAGGACATCCTGCTGAACCCCGTGCTGGCGCTGAGCTTCTGCCCGGACCTGAGCTACAAGCCTGGACACCTGAGCACAGCTACGCGGGAGCTCCTCTTCCTGTTGGACGGCAGCAGTGGGGCACATAAGGCCTGTGGGGGCGTGGTGTGGGCAGGCTTGGGGGTGGGCATGGCAGTGGGTCTGAGATGGGCTGGGGGCAGCCTCTCAAAGACACACACACACACACACACACACACACACACACACACACACCTCTCTCTCCTTCTCATACTCACACATGCATGTGTTTCTCCCAGATTCCAAGAGCCTCTCTCGTATGTAAAGTTACACCGAATCCCAAACCCATCCCTTTCAGGGTCACATACACAAAGGTCTCTCACACAAACTCAGAGTCGCCCTCACACACCAGGGTCTCACTCACAGTCACACACAGGGCCTCGCCCAGATGATCTCATCTAGCCCTTCATTTTATACACGGCCTGGAGAAGGCAGACAGTCTGGCATCCCTTGCTCTCTCCTGGTGCCAGTGGGGCCTGCCTCACTCTGCCCTCCCCGGCCCTCCCCAGGATGCCATCGTTTTGGCTGTGAAGTCTCTCCCGCCCCAGACACTCATCAACCTGGCCACGTTTGGCACACTGGTGCAGCCCCTCTTCCCAGAGAGCCGGCCTTGCAGTGATGTGAGTGTGGCCCAGGGATCTGGGGGCCTAGTAGACATGTCTCAGCCCAGCGTGGCCCAGCCCATGCCTTCTTCCTCCAGGAAGCTGTGCAGCTGGTCTGTGAGAGCGTTGAGATGCTGCAGGCTGTGGGCGGCCCGCCGGACGTGCGGGCGGCGCTGGACTGGGCGCTGGGGCAGCCCCAGCACGGGGCCCACCCTCGGCAGCTGTTCCTGCTGACCGCTGCCTCGCCCGTGGCTGCTGTGACCCACCAAACCCTGGAGCTCATGAGGTGGCACAGGGGGGCAGCCAGGTAGGATGGAGTGCGCAGAGCCGGGCTCCTGAGACGGACCCCCAAAGAGGGTCCTAGAGGTCACAGCTGCTCCCCTTCCCTCATCAGGTGCTTCTCCTTTGGGCTGGGGCCTGCCTGCCGCCAGCTGCTCCAGGGTCTGTCTGCCCTCAGCAGGGGCCAGGCCTACTTCCTGAGGCCTGGGGAGAGGCTGCAGCCCATGGTGAGCTTGAGCCTGGGCCCCGTTCCCTATTCCACAAAGCCCTCCTCCCAAGCTGCACTGAATCTGACACAGAACCTGGTCAGGCCGTGGGGTCTCCAGACACCCCGCTATGGGGTGCTGCTGCAAGAGGCCAAAGGTGTGAGGGCCATGACCTCTGACTGCTCCTCACGTCTTGGTCTCAGTTTTGTCCTGGTACTGAGCCATGTCTTTGAAAAGCCCGGCCTTGGCACGTGGCACAGTTCAGGCCAGGAGACGCACCAAGCCCTGAGGACGGAACATTCAGTCCCCTTCCTTCCTCCCGCCCCCATTCCTTCCCCCGACCCCAGCCTGAGCCTGCTCCCCTCAGCCAGGGGCTGGGTAGATGGCATCAGCGGAGGGCAGCCTGCCCACTCCGTTGGCTGTGTGGCACCTCTTTCTCTCCCACGGCCTCGCTCTGGGCACTCCTCACAGCTGGTGCAGGCCCTGCGGAAGGCCCTGGAGCCCGCGTTGAGTAACATCTCTGTGGACTGGTTTGTGCCCGATGCGGTGGAGGCACTGCTGACGCCCCGGGAGATCCCAGCGCTCTATCCTGGGGACCAGCTGCTTGGTTACTGCTCCCTCTTCAGGGTGGACGGCTTCCGGTCCCGTCCTGCAGGGGTAGGCCTGGGCTGGGGTGTGGGAGGTGGGGCCTGGGATGGCTGAAGCCCCCACATCTCTATAAAACCCATTTCCTATTCCCTGTGCCTTTCTCTGCCAAACGCTCCTACTGCTACCCCTAGACCTCCCCAGAGACCATACTGGGTCCCTCAAGGTGACTGCAGCCTGCCTCCCTCATAAGGTCTTCCGCTGAGCTGTCCTGTAAAGTGCTACCCTTGGTCACTGAAGCACACGGTCACAGGGAACAGCGCCAGCATTAGCTTCGAGGTTTTTGTCAAAACTTGCTCGTTACTTCACACAGTGCCCTATGAAAGGCACCATCCGGATTATTTACTGTAACTTTCAGGGATAGACGGAGCATTGCCTAGATGAAATCTCAGATCCCGACTCTGCCATGTACTAACGATTTGATTTGGGGCAAGTCACTTAACCTCTCTGAGCCCATTTCCTTGTACTAATGTTTTCATAGGGTTGTAATTAGAAGTCATAATATGAGCACTCTTGGTAGGATACTTGACACGTAGGAGGAGTCGGAGAAATGACTGGTTTTTTAAATTATGGAAAGCTCTATCTCTCTAGCACCAAGCATGCTTCCTCCTTTTTGATCAGGAGAGCTGTATAATGGACCGCTTGCCTTTTTCCCAGGCTGCCGGGAAGCTCAGGGCCACACCTGAAGCCCAGCCACAGAAGCTGTAGTAACCCTACGGTCAGCATGTATGCTTTCTGCTCCCTTAGTACTGGGCTTTCATTTCTGGCTTATCATCTTTATTGCCTCTTGCAGTGAGCCATCTTAAATCCTGTTTGGGAAGTGGTAGTATATAACTATAATCAATTATTTTTTTCCCCGATGTCTATCCTTCTCCAGGGCCAAGAGCCGGGCTGGCAGAGCTTGGGTGGCTCTGTGTTCCCATCCCCAGAGGAAGCACCATCTGCCACCAGCCTTGGCACCGAGCCCACTGGCACCTCGGAGCCACTGGGAACATGCACTGTGTCAGCAGAGCTGTCCAGCCCGTGGGCTGCTGGGGACTCGGAGCAGAGTGAGTGCTGGGGTGTGTGTGTGTTGGAGGAGGAGTGGGCAGCGGGAGAGACCAGGTCTGGGATCTGTTCTCCTGCCTCCCAACAGGTGCTGATGCCCTGACAGACCCAGTCACGGACCCTGGACCTAACCCCTCTTCCGACACAGCCATATGGCGCCGCATCTTCCAGTCCTCATACATCCGGGAGCAGTATGTGCTCACCCACTGCTCTGCCAGCCCAGAGCCAGGTCCAGGCTCCACCGGCAGCAGCGAGTCCCCTGTCTCCCAGGGCCCTGGCTCCCCTGAGGGCAGTGGTCCCCTGGAGCCCCCTTCTCAGCAGGGCTGCCGCAGCCTGGCCTGGGGAGAATCTGCAGGCTCCCGCTCCTGCCCCCTGCCTTCAGCCCCACCAGCTCCAGTCAAGGTGAGATTCAATCTCCATCCATCTACCAGGCATGCAGCAAATGTTTATTGGCCATCGGCTGTATGTCATAAATCGTGCAGTGATTACTATTGTCTACTTGAAGAAACAGATGGGTAGTGATGGTGTAATGTGTAATGATGATACCATGCAACATACATCGATGAGCTCAGGGACAGGGCATTACGGGGGTTCAGAGCCAAGGTGACCAACCCTGTCTGAGGGAGTCAGGAAAGCAAGAGCCATCTCTGAAAGAATAAGACGTTAGCCAGGCAAAAAGAGAGAAGACATGAATAAAAACAAACAAGCAACAACCTCAACTGGGACATAAGGCGTGGAGTGAGATGACGCTGGGAAGGGGGTCAGGGGTCAGAAGGAGCCTGGCCTCCCCCCTAAGGGTGGCGAGCAGCCATCCAGGGTTTCAGACAAAGGGGCACGTGGGCAGCTGTGTATGCATCTGACGGTCAGGAGCTCGGCATTCCTTGACCCGTGGGCCCCACTTCTCACATGCAGACTGGGGCCTTGAGTGCTGAGGCGCTGGGCCGTCGACGCAGAGCAGCTCTGACTGGCCGAAGCCTCTCATCCCCCCCGGGCCGGGTGAACCCAATCCCCGGCCGCCCCCGGCACCCCTCTCTGGGTGTAGCACCCGATGGGCCAGGCCCTGAGCCAGGGCAGCAGCTGGGACAGGGCCTGGATGACTCAGGTAAGGGTTACGGCGAGCTGGGTTCTGACCCCAAGTGGGCCTTGGGGACGTGGAGCCCAGGGCACCGCACTGCTCCTGCTTCTACCATGTCTCTCCCCAGGAAACCTGCTCTCCCCAGCGCCCATGGACTGGGACATGTTGGTGGAACCACCCTTCTTGTTCACGGCTGTACCTCCCAATGGGGAGTTGGCCCCTCTGGCAGTACCACTGCCTGCCCAGGCTCCACGCTGCCACGTGGTGATCCGGGCCCTGTATGGGGAGCAGCCTGTGTGCTGGGAGGTGGGTATCGGGCTGGAGACGCTGTGGGGGCCTAGGAATGACGGCTCACTGCCTCTGTCACCCCCTGAAAGAGAAAATGCTTGGGACCAAGCACTCCATCGACTGACGGCCGCTTCTGTGGTCCGGGACAACGAGCAGCTGGCTCTCCGAGGAGGGGGTGAGACCAGGGCTGACCGGGGTGAGTTGCTGGTGGGCCCAGTCAGGGCTCAAGGAGCCTGTATGGGGCAGGGGGTGGTAGAGGTATAGGTCTGTGTAATCATCTGCTATACCTCACCTTGTTCGCAGGTTATTTGAGGCGGTTCACCCACATTGTCAAGAAAAAAAAATTAAGCAGGGCAATGGGGAAAAAGGAGATAATAAAAGGAAGCAGAGAATGAGATTAAAGATGCACACCATGAGGTTATATGCCCTTGCAAGCATGGGATCCAAAACTGGCAAGCTTCCTAGCAGCCAACAGAGAGGGAATTTCATCTTGTAATGATTCACAGTGCCCATAACATAAAAACAAATCTGTTATTTAGGAAGATTATTAAAATTAAATAAAGTTAAAATGTCTGTTCTTCAGTTGCACTAGCCACACTTCAAGTGCTTAATAGTCATGAGACTAGGGGCCACCATACTGCATCATGTAGATATAGAACATTTCTATCACTGCAGAAAGCTCTATTGGGCAGTGCTGAAATGAGTGGATAGAAAAGGCACCACAGTCAATGCTTCCTCCGGGTTGTATCCAGAATGTTGAATTTGTGGGTGGCCAGGGGGCTTAGCCTTGCTACGAGGTGGCTGAATATTCAGCCTAACCACTTCTTGTCAAAGTTGAGGAGTCTGAGCTGGCCCCAAAAAGGAACTCCACTCTGTTCAAAAGTGGACAGAAGGCTTTGAGTTCCCTTGCGGTCCAGTGGTTAGGAGTTGGCACTTTCATGGCCGGGGCCCAGGTTTGATGTCTGGTCAGGGAACTAAGATCCTGAAAGCCTGTAGGTGCAGCCAAAAAAAAAAAAAAAGTGGACAGAGGGAGAAGCTATGGGAGCATTGAGATTTTCTCTGTGAGGTCCTTTGTAGAGAGTGGGTGCTGGAAGCGCACCCTCTCCCGGTCAACATGCTGCTCCTTGGTTTTGCAGGCCATGCCCAGAGGTCCTGGCTCCGAGCCCTCCAGACAAGCAAGGTCAGCTCTGCCCCTTCCTGCTTCACCTGCCCTGTAGCTGTGGATGCTACCACCAGGGAGGTCCTGCCCTCAGTCCTGCAAGTGCGGAGCTCAGGTAGGTAAGGTCCCTCCCAGGTGACCTCCCAGGTGCCAGTTCTCACCTCACTGGCCACCCTTCCAGACAAACCTCATCCCTGTCTTGTGTCCCTGCAGAGCCAGCTGAGCCCCCAGGCACCCCTCCTGCCTCTCAAGGCCATCTAGATGCAGCTCCTCTGCCCACAGTTGTCCACTCCAGAGGTAATACTCAAATTTGGGGAAATGGTAGGGAGCAGCCCTGCTTAGGGATTGCCACTGAATGGCTCCAGTGCAGCAGTTAAGGGAGGCTCTCTGGCAGGCGGCGGGGACCCAGACCAAACGGACAACTCCAGTTCTGCTTTCGGGGGTCACGCAGCCCCCATCGGAGGCCCTCATCACCGGCCCCCCGAGCCTCCCTCTAGGCTCAGCCTTGGTCGTCGGAAGATCAGAGGTCCAGACAGCCACAGACTCTGCAGCCCCAACACGGGCCAAGCCAGTGACAGCACCAGTGAAGGCAGTGACCATGACTACCTGCCCTTGGTGAGGACTCGGGAGGTGGAGGGTGGCGCTGCCAGGGCCAGGGCGCTGTCTCAGCTCGCTTCTCCCCCCACCTCCTCTCTCCTCAGGTGCGCTTGCAGGAGGCTCCCGGCTCCTTCCGCCTAGACGCGCCCTTCTGCGCAGCGGTGCGCATCTCACGGGAGCGCCTGTGCCGCGCCTCGCCCTTCGCTGCGCATCGCGCCAGCCTCAGCCCCACCTTGGCTTCCTCTCCCTGGGCACTTCTAGGCCACGGTGTCGGCCAGGGTGACAGTGCCACGGCCTCCTGCAGCCCCTCTCCCAGCTCGGGCTCCGAGGGTCCAGGCCAGGCGGACAGTGGGCGGGGCTCAGACACCGAGGCCTCGGAGCGGGCAGAAGGGCCTGGTGGCGCCGACCTGCGGGGCCGGACTTGGGCCACAGCTGTGGCGCTTGCGTGGCTGGAGCACCGCTGTGCCACGGCCTTTGGCGAGTGGGAACTGGCGGCAGCTAAGGCTGACTGCTGGCTGCGGGCCCAGCACCTGCCCGACGGCCTCGACCTGGCCAATCTCAAGGCCGCAGCCCGGGGGCTCTTCCTGCTGCTGCGCCACTGGGACCAGAACCTGCAGCTGCACCTGCTGTGCTACAGCCCAGCAAACATGTGAGGGTCGCCTGTTGCTCGGACTGGCATCCCCCCAACGAACTCAAGTCACTGCCACCCAGAGCCGGCCTCTTGGTGCTGGAAGGGGTGGGCTGGTGACAGCCTGCCCCCACGGCTTCTCATTCTCCTCACAAAATCCTCTTGCCCCCACAGGAAGTGCCTGCCTGTGCTCTCTCCCGCTCCTCCCATCCTGTGCCCCTTTCCCTCTGAGCTCTGTGTGGTGCAGCGAAAGGGGAGAGAGCCACAGCCCCCAAATCCTATGCAATAAAGTGCCTCTTAGGACTGTCTGAAGGAGTTCTTTATCTGCCGTGTGCCTGTCCCTCACAGCTTGGTCCAGACACCTCCACATAGGCTGCACAGAAGTGGACTTCATAAGGTTTATTGGGAAGGGCACAGAGTCCATCCCCACCCAAGGTCCTGAGAATGGACTGGAGGAGAAGAGGTAGATCTCAGTGGGCTTTCTTGCTGTGCTGGATGGTCTTGGGGAAAGGCTGGGGGCCCAGCCAGAGCTGCAGCAGGATGACAGCATGGCACACATGCAGGGCGGCAGAGCTGCAGGATGTGGATGGGTATGTGTTCCAGGAGAGCTCAATGAGCCCCAGCACCAGCAACCTGGAGGTGAGAAACAAGCTCCAGGTCTTGTTGCTTCTAGGCCTGCAGCCCTTCCACCCATCGCCTGCCCCTCCATGGTCACAGTCTTGGGATGAGGAGCTCCCTACCCCTTCCCACGCCCCCAGGTTGTCCCAGCCAGTACCTGAGCAGGTGTGTGAGCCAGCGTGCAGGCGTGGCCCACAGGAGGTAGGGCAATGTGTGGAAATACCAGACGTAGAACTGGTAGTGAAGGGAGCGGCTGAAGCAGATGCCAATGAAGTTGGAGGTGAAGAGGGCAGAAACAATCTGTATGCGGTGGTCAAGGCCAAGGGCAGGAGCGGAAGGGGTAGGGAGGTTTCAAAGCAGAGGGACAAAAGTTTTGGGGTCAGACAGCCCCTTGGCTCTGCTGTTCCTAGATGCAGACCTTTGGGCAAGTTCCTTAACCTCTCTGGACCTGTTCCTCAGTCTGATGTGGAGGCAGTAATATCTAGAGCTGTAAGGCCTAATGAGTTGTCACTTACTAGCTATGTGACCTTGGCAAATTACTTAACCTCTTAAAGCTCTAATTTTGCCATCCGTAAAATCTGTAAGATGAGGATAAAACAGTCTCTTAAGAGCTTTATACGTTAGAATGTACGTAAATCTCTTAGGACAGCACCAGGCAGAGGGTGAGCATTCATAATGGTAAGTCAATAATATTTAGAATAAAGAATAAAATATGCTTAAATATGTAAAGGGCTCAGTACACTGTCTGATACAGAGTAGGAGCTCTATGAATGGGCCCTGTAGCTATTACTGGTACCTCCTTTTCCCTCTCCCAGGTCACCAGTCATCCAGGGCTAGTTAACTGGGACCCCAATTGCACCTGGAGAGGGCAAGACTTACCTTCTCATGATTTAAAGGATATGGTTGGGTGTGAGGGGCTGGGGTGGAACCTTCCTTTTGGAGGGATCCTTCAGCAGCGACAGGATACTTTCCCCTGTCCTGGGGAGAGGCCATTGAGACACTTACCAAGCTCCCATTGTGGGCCAGGTGGAGCTCAACAACTCCTCAAGAAGCCCCTAAGGCCTAGGCCCTTCACTCCTTCCCCCATGTCTGCCCATGGAACTGCTCCCCTTTCTCACCTGTGCCACCTGCAGAGGGCAAAGAGCAAGAGCAGGGTGAGGTGGGCAGTCAAAAGTGCCAGGTGGAAGGCACGATGCAGGAAGAGGGCCTCGGGGAGGAAGCGCCAGTTCACTGTCCAGCGGAAGAGAAACTGGCGGCCAAGGTCAAAGGAGCGGGATAAGTAGCCAATGGGGTTCTCCAGCAGGAAAGGTAGTCCCAGCACCACCTGAGGATGGGTGTGATGTCAGCAGAGCTGCCCCGTCTCACCCTCAGCCTCAGGCTAATTACTGAGAGGAGGGGGAACAGGGTATAGATCTCACAGGTTCCCTGATTCTGACAAGGAATAGCAAGAAAGCCAGCCCACCCAACCAGACCAGAGCCTTGGGCCAAAGAAGCCAAGGAAGCAGGTAATAACATTGCTTTAAGTTTGCATTGACCAAGTCATAAACGGGCAGAGCTAGAAAGGCTCTCAGAGACCATCCAGTTCAACACCCTTGTTTTACAGCTAAAGAAACCAAAGCCTAGAGGTGGTGGCTGCTCAGATCAGAATCAACTCCAAAACTCTGTCTCTTAGCTTTGAGGAAGTCTCACGGATGAAAGGAGGCCAGACAGAGTGGCCTCCGCTTCATTAGAAAGGGGAAAGGGGAAGGAGGGAATACCTGAAGGACAGCACAGATGCCCAGCTTGGGAAGGGCCCCACGGATGCCAAATTGCATGAGGAGAAGGAATAGTAACCCAGGGGCGAAGAGCAGCACATTCATCTTCACAGATACTGCCAGGCTGGAGTGGATAGGGGAGAGAAGAGTGGCAATCAGCTCCAGGGCCATGCACTCCACCCAAAGATGTCCCTCCCACAACAACTCCTCCCTTCCCCTGCCAGCAAGCTACAGGCAGAGGGTGAGCACTCATACTCAGAACTGCTGGAGGGAGGATAAGGTAGCTTGGAAGGAGGGTGGGAGTAGGGAGCTGATACCTTGTCTCTACATTCAGATTGAGTGAGCAAATATATACTGAGTATTTAGAAAGTGCTAGGACCAACTCCAACAACAGATACTGTCTGGAAGGAACAGAGGATGGGAAGAGGGTGTGAGTATAGGAGGCCTGAGACTTTCTACACATACTGGACTCGTCTAGTATGGCCCTAACTGACTCCCACTGTCTGGCCACTCCCTTATTTCCTCTGCTGCAGAAAATTGGGGAGAAAGTGATGGAAATATCAAAAACGAAAGAGGGGACCAGAAAGGAGGGGTGTTGACCTGAAGCAGCAGCAGCCCCAGCTCCAGCGCTGGGCCAGCAGAAGGTTGATACTGAGGAAGAGCAGCGCCATGGCCACTGGGTCATTGAAGAGCCGCAGCACAAAGATGGAGTGGACACGGTAAGAGGCACAGCACATGAAGAAAAAGACGAAGGGAGGTACCTGAGAGGTGGGCACAGTGAGGAACAAGGTCAGCTCACCAACTCTGAACCATCTCCACTCCCCACCCCTCCCAGTTTGGGGCCCCCGTTCCTGGTAGTAAGGACTCACTTTGCAGGTCTGGTGGTAAATCAAGAAGACAAGCAGCAAAGTGGCCAGGTAGAGCACAGCAAAGATGTGCTGGGCCATGCGGATGTCAGTGCCCTGGCCAGTGGCATAGTACAGCCCCATAAAGATGTACACAAAGCCGGCTGGGTACCTGAAAGAGGAAAAGGAACGTGAGTCTGGGTCATGCTCTCCAGCCTGGCATCCAGTCAGCCCCTCCCATCCTCACTGAACCACCTATCCCCACTCACACAAGAGGTCCAGTGTCACCCTGCAGTTGAGTATAGTCATAGGTGCCATTGATGACGCCCTCCACCTCAGCCATGTAGGCTTTCCAATCAATCTCTGTATCTGGAAAAGGACAGGATGGTGTGGTTACTTACAGGTTCAGAATTTCTCTGCCTTAGCCCATCAAAGCACAGAGTTTCAGCTCATTCTTGGGACTTCTATCACAACCCCTTTCTAACTGTCTCTCTCTGGGTGAACCCAGGTATCTCAAACTCAAACATGTCTGTAATGGAACTCATAACCTTCCACTTCAAATCTGCTCCCCTTCCTGGGTTCCATGAATGGCACCATTAACCTCTCAGCTGCCCAGCTCACAAACCTGGGAAACATCTTTGATACTTCTTTCTCTTTCATTTCCAACTCCTAGTCATCCAGTCCTGCCTATTCTTTATCCTAAATATCTCTATTATCTCATACTTCTCTGTTATCACACATTCAAATTTGGGCCTAACATAATCTCTAGCCTCAATGGAGCAACAGCTCCCTAACTAGGCTCCCAGCTTCCACTTTCACCCCACTACAATATATTTTCCACCCTGCAACCAGAGAGCTCATCCTACAACAGAAATCATATCACGTTTCTCTGCTTAAAACCCTTCAATGATTCCCCAAGGCTCTTAAGATAAAGACCAAATTCTATTATTCCCATTTTTAGAAGAGGAAATTATGAATTAATGAGGTTAAGTGATCAGCTCAAGATCAGTGAGCTAGGAAGGGTAGAGTTGAGACTGGAACACATGGAGCCCTAAATTCTTAACCACCATGCTAACTATCTCCTTAACACAGCTTACAGATTCCTTCATGATCTGGTCTCAACTTCTGCAATCTCATCTCTTATTACCACACTCAATTGATTTCTGTGTTCCAGCTCTAAAAAAATTATTTCAGTTCCTCAAAGGAACTAGACTTTCTCTTTTGATGGGAGCTCTTTGACACAGGATTCTCTCTGCCTACTCTTCCCCCAACCCCTTTTCTCTCTTTCCCCAAGAAACTAGCTCTTATCTTTTGAGGAGGACTTTTGGAAGCCTTCTCTGACTCCTCAAGTCTCAATTAAGTGCCCTCCTATGTCCTTTACAGCACTCTGTCTACTACCATCAGGATGAACATAATGCGTTGTAATTTTCTGTTAGCTTATCTTTGCCCAGGCCCACACACCCAAGTAGGAAATGTGTCTATCTTTTTCACCACTATACCCTTGGCACCTAGCATACTGTTAGCCATATTATAAGCATTCAATAAATATGTATTGAATTAACCGTCTTTAGCAAGTAAGCCTTAAGTCCAGTGTTTTCAGCCTGGAGAGGAGTCACCAATAATGCCAAATGGACTCAAACGGTCACAAAATGCCATCACTGATAAGAGACTTCCAGACCTCAGAATTGAACAGATGAGAAGATTGAGACCCAGCAAGGGAAGTGACATGTCCAAAGCCACAGAGACAAGCAGCAGCTGTAGCCATTAACTGGGACCCAGGTTTTCTGGGAGGGATTAAGATTGGGTTTGGCTTGCTGTGGAGCAGGCTTGGGGTTTGGGTAAAAGATACGGCTCTGCAATGGATGACTGAGTGGGTCAGGGGTCTAAGTCTGCGCTCCGAACGTGGGTCCCAGTTTTGGTGAGGGGGTTCAGTCCCCCTCCCTACCCTCCCCTCCCCCTCGGCGCACTCACATGCCACCCTGTGAATGACCCAGAAGGTGATGCCCACCTCCGCCAGGCAGAGGCAGGCGGCCACCAGCAGCGTGTAGCGCGGTTCCAGCAACAGTAGGCGCCGCTCTTGCCAGGCGCGCCGCAGCAACTGCCCATACAGTCCCGCTGCCCGAGCTGCGGGACCCGCCCGGCCGCGTTTCCGCAAGCCAGCCGCCATCTTGAAGGTGCGCCGCTCTTGTGAGCCCGCTACCCCGGAAGCCCAACCCTTTGGTACTTTGGTTCCGCTCCCCGAGCGGCGTGTCCCAACGGACCCAGCGCTGACTGGAGTTGCCGGAGTCCTTATTTACTCCACTAAAATCTACTTCTTCCACGTCTGTCTCTCCTGGTGGACTGCATGCTCCTTACAAGCAGGAATAGTCTTACTCCTCAGTACATACTTAACCCTGGGCACACAGGCGCTAATGTGGATTGAACGTTTGCGCAGAAAAGTAACATGCCTGCCCGCACCGTGTCTCTCCCCCGCCCTGCACCTCCCCCGTCCAGCATAACACTTCGCCTGTGTTGGTAATATCTGCGTTGATGCCAGTCTTTCCTGGAGAGCAAGACCTGTGTCCGCGCTACTCCCGCCACCCCTCTGAGCCTTCCGGGTGCTCAAAACTAGGAAGAAATATTACTTTTTAGACTTCTTAGTGGAAGGAGCCAGTCAAACTGAAAATATGAGGACAGTGACGAGCCCGAGTGAGTCTGACACCACAAGTGTGGCTCTCTGAAATTATCAGTGCGACCAGAGGATTCAGGGTCGGGACGATATGATTTTCCCACCCGGAGAATTCCTCCAAGCGCGCTTAGCAGGGGACGGAAGTTCCACGTGTTTATGTTGCGCAACCGCTGGTGGTGGGCGGAGACACAAACCCCACGCTTTCCATATGCCACCATTCCGATTGGCTGCATAGGCGCCAGGCCCCGCCCAGAGGTGGGGGCCGGTTGCCTTCGGGGCTGGGCAGCAGCAAGCATGGCCAGTCCAGGGGCCTCGGCACCCCTGCCCGAGTTACCAGAGAAGAACTGTGGGTACCGCGAGGTCCAGTACTGGGACCAGCGCTACCGGGGCGCTGCCGACTCTGCCCCCTACGAGTGGTTCGGGGACTTCTCTTCCTTCCGTGACCTCCTAGAGCCGGAGCTGAGGCCGGAGGACCGTATCCTCGTGCTAGGTGGGTAGTCCCAGGGCTGCCCAGCCCAGGTGGAGCTGGTTGGACTGGTCCTACCCCTCGCTTCTGCCTGCCCCTCTCAGAGGACGCCCCAGTCAGAAGTCAGGATCCAGTACCTTTAGGATCTCGGCAGTATTTAGCCAGGGCAAACAGGAGCCAAGAGATTTCTTAGTCCGGGGACCTCCAGGAGAAAGACAGCCTCTCTGAGACTAAGTGTGGTAGGTGACCCATGACCCCGTTACGGACCCTGGGGAGGCAGCCTCAAGCACTGGAGAGTTCAGAGGAACTAGTTCAAGTCCCAGCGCTATTTCACTGTAGGACTTAGGACAAGTCATGAAACTGTTCTGAGCCCCGGATTCACTTCTAGAAATGGGACTGCGAATTCAAGTCGGATAAGGCACGTGAAGGCATTTCGAGCGCAATGCCTAGCGCTTTTCTGTTTGCGCCGCTGGGCACCTTGAGCCATTGTCACCTAGAGAGTTATCTCTTGACTCGCCAAGCTCTAACTGAAACTTGGTCCTATGTGGTCCCCCCCCCACCCCGCCGTGTGCAGTGAGGATGAGGACAGCGCCCTCTGAGGGGGGATTGCAGCCGAGACTGGTGTGATTTCCCAAAAGGAACAGGTACTGGGATGTAAGGTGGGGCTCTGAGAGGTCCACCTGCCTGCTCCCCTTGGGGTTCTCTTCCACCGCCAGCCTTCGGGGCTCCAGTGAACTTTGATTAAGTAATGATTTCCTTCCAATCAGAGTTTTTATTTTGCTATTTTTAAAACCATGTATATGTTTAAGTGAAATATTTCACATATATGAGACATTTATAATACAGTGTATATGTAAGGTATAAATAATAACTCGAATGTGTGTATATACCCTACTCGATTTGAGAAATATGGCATTCCTAGTACTAGAAAGTGCTTAAGAACTTGGACCCTGGAGGCAGCTAATTATGTAGAGATCTTTGGACATGTAATCTTAGCTGTGGAATCATGGGCAAAATCGGGGAATCTTAGCTGTGGAATCCTGGACAAAATATTTAAATTTCTGTGCCTCCATTTTCTCAGCCTTAAAAGAAAATGAGTACATACTTATTTATCAGGTTTTTAACATGATTGAGTACAAAAGATACCTAGAAAAATGCCTCACAAAATAAAAAGCCTTGTATATTCAGGGTTTTCTGTATGGTCCCCCAAACCTCTTCCCCCCGGAGGTAAAAACTCTTTTGAATTTTGTGGCTTTACACCGTTGCATTTATTTATAGATTTACCATAGATCTATGTTTTTCAAGCTTTAGTGTAATAACCTAGAAAACTGGACCCCACCATGAGTTTCTAATTCCAGGGGTGGTTTAAGGCGGATCCCAGGGGACTGTATTTTCAACAGGCCCACAGGCTGATTCTCATGCTGGTGACTGACTGGCAGAGTAACACTGCCTTAAATTCTGCTGACTGGGAGGTATCTTTTTCTGGATAGAGGAGGTAAAAGTCTAAAAATCAAAAAGAAAAACTTTCCAGACAGGATTCCCAAGATCTAAGAATAGGACCCACGGCTTGGGGAGTACCCTATGTTACATTCCACCTAAACAAACAAACTGAACACCTGGTAGGTGCAAGGAATGTGGTGGGCCCTTTCTAACTTATTTAATCCTCATGACAGCTCCTAGAGGTTCATGATAAATATTATAAGACCTACTCTACGTTAGGGTTCAGTAAACTTTTTCTGAAAATGGCCAACTAGTAAATATTTTAGGCTTTGCAGGCTGTACAATTGCTGTCACAACTAGAAAATGGTGATAGTTGTTATAATAGTATCTTTATGGAGCTCCTGGGAAAATTAACAGATAATCCTTATAAAATACTTAGCATGGGACCCAGTGCACCAAAACTGTTAGCTATCATTATTGTTATTGAAAATGGGAGTCAGAGAGGCACTTTCTCCAGAACCGCTCAGAGAAAGAGTACCTTGCCTGAAGACTTGTGTGTCTGGTCCCTATGGCTAGATTCCTCATTGCAGATGAGTGCATGTGGCCCTCCAGGTTTTGCTGTCATTATACTTCTGTGGTTCTCTCTTCTTGTTTAACTCCATGCTCTGTAGAATCTTCTGATTATAATTTGGCTTTGAATTGTATTTCCTGTAGAGACACAAGGGACTGACCATAGGATTGCCTGTCCAGACAACATAATGGCTATTTCTCCTATTATAAATTAGCAAATTAATATTCTGGTTTACACTTCGGTCTCTTGGTGTTGGGATAGAATCCACATAGCTCTGGGCTCCCAGGTTCTTGGGTCTGGCTCAGTTCTCCAAAGCTCTGCTTCACCTAGGGAAGCAGTGGGCATTCCAAGCCTCATCTTGGTTGTTAGCCCCAAATCACTGCTTTGTAGGCATAACTGGCCCTGTGGTCTAGTTTTATTTTCCCTTCATCTCTAATAAAGTTGTTTTGGAAGATACCATTCCTGTACCAAAGGGGACAAGGGAAGGAAATTTGGATTTGTCCACAGTTAGGCAGAGCTCTGCAGGCATGTGAGGTCAGGTGTTGGGTGATGAAGGCATAGTGGGTCAGAGAACCCAGTGGGATTCAGCCTGAACTGAGTTAGGGTCTCCTATTCAGACACCCTCACCTCTGTTCCAGAGCCTGTTGTGGTTCCAGTGTTAGGAGGCACGCATTGGATTTTCCCAGGCAAGATAGTACCTTCCTGAGCACCAGAGCCTGAGGAGGAAGACAAGAAGGAGCAGCCGAGGACCAGCCAGCCGTCTCTGGCACCTGTCTAGGTGCCAAGCTCTGCCTGCTAGATTAGGGCTATCCCAACAGCTGATTCTGTGATCCTCTTAGGGAGGCAAATGGGGATTAAAGGCAATCTAATCCCAAGAGCTGGGAATCCCCATAGGAGGCTACGAAGAACTGTCATCCAGGCCTGTTCTTGGGCTGATACTGACCACAAGAGGGGCGGGAAGGGGCCAACAGATCTTTGAAGGAAGCCACGCCCACGGGGCAATAGGTCCACATCCACTCCTCTAACCTCCACCCTCCACCCCTTTGGGACTGCTTTCCAGGCACTTCTCAGCAGAGTGTTATGATTCTTTCAGACTCATTGATTGTCAGTTCCCCTGAACTCATTGGCCCACCCATCTAAGGTGGGAACATGGACTCTCTTATGTGCTCCTGCAGCCTGTCCCTGTTGAAACGCTCGTCGCATTATGTGGCAGTTGTCTGATTACACATTTTTTCCTCTCACCAGACCATCAGCTCCTTGAGGGCAGATGCTCTTTAGTCATCAGCAGAACCCAGTATGTGGTGCTCAATCATACATGAAGAAATTACAAGGAATCATCTCCACTGTGGGTCCCCTTCACTTGTAAATTCTGCCTTGGAAACCAAAGTAAGAAAAAAACCCTAACACGAAGCCTTCCCAGGGCTGATATCGTCAGAGGATCTCTGAGAGGTGTGGGATTAGGATAATACTGGTATTATCCTATTAATAATATTATGATGCCAATATTATCCCCATTCTGAGGAAGCTGAGGCTGAGTTGAATGACTTGCCATGGCTGTATGGCTAGGGATATCAGAACCCAGATCTTTGAACTCCTAAGTTCAAAGCTCTTACTCTTCAGCTGTGTTAGTTTTTAAGTTTAGTGCATCACATCCTGCGTGTAGGCTAGGTATTGTTTTTTTTTTTTTTTTTTTTTATTTATTTTTTTTTTTTGGGGGGTACACCAGGTTCAATCAACTGTTTTTATACACATATCCCCATATTCCCTCCCTTTCTTGACACCCCCCCCTCGAGTCCCCCCCACCCTCCCTGCCCCAGTCCTCTAAGGCATCTTCCATCCTCGAGTTGGACTCCCTTTGTTATACAACAACTTCCCACTGACTATTTTACAGTTGGTAGTATATATATGTCTGTGCTACTCTCTCGCTTCTTCTCAGTTTCCCCTTCACCCCCCGCCCCCTCCCATACCTCGAGTTCTCCAGTCCATTCTCTGTATCTGCTTCCTTGTTCTTGTCACTGAGTTCATCAGTACCATTTTTAGATTCCGTATATGTGAGTTAGCATACAATATTTGTCTTTCTCTTTCTGACTTACTTCACTATGTATGACAGATTGTAGTTCTATCCACCTCATTACATATAGCTCCATCTCATCCCTTTTTATAGCTGAGTAATATTCCATTGTATATATATGCCACATCTTCTGTATCCATTCATTTGTTGATGGGCATTTAGGTTGCTTCCATGTCCTGGCTATTGTAAAGAGTGCTGCAATAAACATTATGGTACAAGTTTCTTTTGGGATTATTGTTTTCTTTGGGTATATGCCCAGGAGTGGGATGACTGGATCATATGGTAGTTCTATTTGTAGTTTTTTAAGGAACCTCCAAATTGTTTTCCATAGTGGCTGTACCAACTTACAGTCCCACCAACAGTGCAGGAGAGTTCCCTTTTCTCCACACCCTCTCCAACATTTGTTGTTTCCAGACTTTGTGATGATGGCCTAGGCTAGGTATTGTTACCTTCATTTTTCTGACTAGGAAATCCAAGTTCCTCGTATGTAAACAACTTGCTTAGTCCACACAGCCAGGAATGGTAGAGCCAGGATGTGTGCCCAGGTCCGTATGACTCCAAGGCTCATGCTCCTGTACCATGCTGCTTCTCCCTCAGTACGGGAGGGTTTGGGCTGAGAGAAAACAGGCCAAGAGTGGGTGGATAACTGGGGAGGTGAGAACCAAAGCTAACCCAGACCTTTTGTCATCCACCCCTTCTCATCCCAGGCTGTGGAAACAGTGCCCTGAGCTACAAGTTATTCCTTGGGGGCTTCCCTGATGTGACCAGTGTGGATTACTCATCAGTAGTGGTGGCTGCCATGCAGGCTCGATATGCCCATGTGCCCACGCTGCGCTGGGAGACCATGGATGCACGGTCACTAGGCTTCTCCAGTGGCTCTTTTGACGTGGTGCTTGAGAAGGGCACGCTGGATGCCCTGTTGACTGCAGAACAGGATCCCTGGAATGTGTCCTCTGAAGGTGTCCACACTGTGGACCAGGTGCTGAGTGAGGTGAGGGAGCAACAAGGGAAAGAGGGCCGATCAAGAGGTGGGGATGAGGAGTTAAGGTTTTAGGAGACTGGGAGAACTGAGAAGCCAGAAGGAGGCATGGTTTGGAACAAGTAGAGGGTCCCTTCGGGACTATGGTTACCTGAAGGAAGGGGATGTTACGCTGGGTCGAGATTACAGGGGGCTGGAGTGGCCAGGCTCACAGAGGCTGAAGATTGAATACTGCATTGCCATAGAGATGAGGTAGCAGCCAGGTTCCATAGAGAAGGGTAAGCAGCTGACAGGAAAGCAGTGCCCCCTGCACCTGACATCACTCCCCTGCTCCTACCTGTCTAAAATATAGCCCTACCCTAATGGAACAACCAGGGCAGAAGGGGAGCCTCACTCTTTTGCCTTGGAAAACCCTGAGCCCTGAGCTACTGGATGTAGGGTAGTAACTGAGATTTCACTGGGAGGGCATCTGGGGCAAGACTGACCTTTGAGAACCTGGCCATGGGCTTCCCACCAATGGCTTCTCTTTCTGCTTTGCAGGTGAGCCGAGTGCTGGTCCCTGGAGGCCGGTTCATCTCAATGACCTCTGCTGCCCCCCACTTTCGGACGAGACACTATGCTCAAGCTCATTATGGCTGGTCCTTGAGGCATGCAACCTATGGCAATGGCTTCCACTTCCATTTCTACCTCATGCAGAAGGGCAAAGAGCTCAGCGTGGCCCAGATGGCCCTTGGGGCCCAGATCCTCTCACCTCCTAGACCTCCCACCCCACCCTGCTACCTCCAGGACTCTGATCACGAGGACTTCCTCAGTGCCATTCAGCTGTGAGGCCAGAAGCATGGTCCTCCAGCCCTCCCTGCCTTTCTGCCCTGGGCTCAAGTATTTGGAATTCCTGACTCAGGGCTTAAGGTCAGGTCCAAGGTGCTCACATTCCAGGGGCCTCATGCCTAAGATAGAGCTGATGGGAGCAACCCCACATGGAAAAAAATACAGGTTAGGTCAAACTAGATCCCAAATCCCAGGTTTCTGACTTCCTTATTAGGTTCCTCAGACCTCTCCTGGATGCGCCAGCTTCCTCCCCTACCATACTGAACCATCAGTGATTCATCCCCAGGGGCAAAGCTCAGCACAACCCCTCTGCGTGCCAGCCAGACTTGGAGACTTGCATCCCTAGGGCCTGTTACTGACCCCCATACAGCCTGGCTTTATGCACAGGAGGCTGCAGACTTTGAATCTAGATTGTTTCTGACCCCAGCTCCAGCCCCAACTCTGGTGACCTATCCTGCTTAGGTTGTATTATTTACCCAAGGAGGCCACGCTGTAATGATATTCCTAGGGCAGGCTGACCTGCCTGTGTTTACTTGGCGACCCTTCTCTGCCAGTAACATGCACCTGAGATTCTCAAGTATCTGCTCCCCTCCCCAAAAAGAATTGGAGTCATTTTGGGCTGGCTCCTTAGCAAACCAAAGCAGCAGCTACACACATACACACACACACACACACACACACACACACACACAGGGAGGTCTGTGTTTATTCACACACTCCTGGTACAGTGAGGATGGAGGAACATTTACAAAGGACACCCCGGGGTTGAGAACATCTCCAGGGCCACAGGTGTCATCCAAAGATGCAGTGCAGTCCCATTTGGATTCCCAGGGGCAGGACTCAGGTGTCCGAGGTAAAATCAGACCTGGGCCCTTGGAAGGTGATACTTTGAGGGGAGGGGTCTGCCAAAGAGCCGCCTGGGGTCAGGCATGGGCAGACTGCTCATGTGGTTGGTTACCATGTTGGGGGCTTGTCCGATCCCAGCCTCAACACCCGTCCTATCTGCCAGGCGCAGAAGAGCGTGGCCGAGACCGTGGGGGGAGGGCACGAACCATGAGGGGAATCAGTAAACAAAGAGTCGGATATAAAAATACAAATGTGTTGAGGAAGTCCCTTAGAAAGAGGCTGAGGGTGGGGTCACGCCAGACAGGGGTGGGGGTGAGGAGCGGCCTGGAGGGCTGGGCTCAGGTGGGTGGGAAGCTCATGCAAATACGCAGCCAAACATCCCTGGCTGCGCGCGCGAGGTCCGACACCGGCGGGCAGCCGGTCTGCAGACCAGACCTGCCGGAGAGGGGCGGGGCAGGGGAGCCGTGCGGGAGGGGACGGGCCGGGCCGGGCCGGGCCGGGCCGGGGGCTGAGGGCCGCGGGTCTCTGTCCGTTCCGGTGTGCGGGGTGGGGCTGCGGCCCGAGGTTCTAAAGTGCATGAGCGCGGCGGCAGGCGCCTGGCCGGTCCGCGCCGCCGCTACCGCCGCCGCCGTGGTGCTGAAGCGGACAGCTCCGGAGTGCCTGGCGGCGGCAGCAGCAACCATCACCCGAAGGCGGCGCGGCCCTGCAGCCCCCGCCCGCGGGCGCCTGGGCCGGGGCGGGAGGCGCCGGCAGCCTCATCGCCGGCCCGCGCTCCTGGCCGCCGCGGGGCTGGGCCCGGAGCCCGCCTCCTGAGACGGCGCGTCTACACTCCGGACGGCGGCTTCTCCCCCATCCCCTTCAGCACGTCGTCTATCCGGTCATCCTCGATCACCACTGCGCAGGGAGAAAGCGCGTCAGCCGCGCGGCCTCGGGGGACGGCGGCGAGGATGGGCCCTGGGTCCTCGCGCCCCGCTCAGCTACTGCCCGTGGCCCAGAGACGCCCCTCGGACCCCCTTGCTACAGTGCCCTCTCCAACCGAACTCTCCTGCCGACTCAACCCACTGCTGACCCTAGCTCCCACAGGCCCCCTCCTCTCCTTGTGGAGGAACGCCCCTCTTCCGAAGACTCCAGCCGTTCAACCTTCCAGTCCAAACCCTCCCGCCGCCTGAGCTCTCCTCCATTCGAGCTGATCGGAAAGCTTTTGCTCATGGGATGCTCCACGTAGACCCTCACTTCAACAGAATCCCCTCCTCAAACCGAATCTCCATCTATTCCAACCCTCTCCCCAACCTAACCTTCTTGCGGCTTGAACCCCTCTTCCGATCCTGGCACCAACAGAGCCCCTTCCCCATGCAAACAACCAGGACAACCGA
Source organism: Hippopotamus amphibius kiboko (assembly GCF_030028045.1). Lineage (NCBI taxonomy): Eukaryota > Metazoa > Chordata > Mammalia > Artiodactyla > Hippopotamidae > Hippopotamus > Hippopotamus amphibius. Next base: position 159,420,977 of record NC_080191.1, read on the forward strand.
ACCCCCGCCCCCCTGCCCACTCTCCAGTTGGACATTCCTCCCCACCCGAAGGTTCTTCCGTAGCATACACCAACTCAGCGTTAGATTCTGAAGAAGCGGCCGGACGCCCCACGTTTCCACATAAGGCAGCCCCAAATGCCCCGGCCGGCCCCTCCCCCTCGCCCGGGTGCCAAGGCTCTACTTCCAGAGGTGGTGAGCATCGAATCCGGGGCACTGTTTTCCCAGGAGAGGGGAAGAGGGGAACACAACACTGCAGCAGGGACCCCCCCCCCCCCCTCCAACCCCGGCCGGCGAGCGGCTGGCTGCGCTGGTCTGCGGCAAGAGCTGCGGGCGCTTGGCGGGGAACTGCAGCCGGGGGCGCCCGGCGGAGGGTTTCTGGGTCAAGCGGCGTCTCCGGGCCCCGGCCGCGTACCTCTCTTGGCTCGGCCGATCTGGCCCAGCTTGGGGGGTCGCTTGGCTTGGTTGCCCGCGAAGAAGGAGTTGGTGTCCTGCAGGCGGCAGCTGAAGGAGAGGTCAGAACCCTCGGGGTCGGCGCCGAAGCGGCCCATCTTGTCCTCACTGTAGGGCAGGATCTCGGACATGGCGGGCGCGGGGTGGGCGCGGGACTGCGGCGGGGCGCGGGCGGCGGGCTAGCTGCCGGACCGGCCCTAGCTCAGCAGGGGAGCCGGCGGAAGGATGAAGTCATGCAGCATCCGGGGCTGCGGAGCCAAGCGGGGCCTCCTCCCCCGCGCCTCCGCCTCCCGGGCCGCTGGGCAGGCGGCGGCGGCGGCGGCGGCGGCGGCGGCGGTGGCGGCGGCGGGGACCGGGCGGGGGCGGTGCGCGGGGGGCGGGGGTGGCGGCGGCGGCGAGAGCGGAATGACGATGAGCGCCCGACTGCCGCAGAGCGCGGCGGGCGGGGCGCAGTGGAGGTGGGGCGGACACCGGCCTGGGGAGGGAGAGAGGGAGGGAGGCGGGCCGGTGGGGGGTGCTGTGCGGACAGGAGCGCGCCCGGCTCTCTGCGGAGCCAAAGGAGCGAAAATGGGAGGGTCCTGCCATTGGCCCGAGTGGCGGCTGGGCAAATGGTACCCGCCAACGGGTACAGGATCTGGCGGGGAGGGGCGGGACTGGGGGAGGGCAGCAGCGAGCCCGGCATCCGAGGGGCGGGAGGAGGGTCTTGCACAGGAGCTCTGAGAAGCGTGCGAGGCGGACTGGGAATTGGGGGGCGGGTAGGGGCCGGAAGGCAGGAGCAGGGCCAGCATTCGAAGGAGGGCGGACACCGGAAACGCGGCGGGGAGGGTCGGACACCCGGGGAGGTGTGCGGGAACCCCCAGGACGCGGGAATAGCTCAGGCTAATAGGTGGTGCCCCCGCCGTTGGCGCGCTCTTGTATGGCGTTGCTCTTCGGGTCCTGAACTGTTCACCTGGAATCTGTGTTTCTCTGACTGTCCTCTGCTTCTGTCTGCGCCTATTTATATGTCAGTCTATCTCTATGTGTCTGTGTCTGTGTCTCGGTGCCCCATATCTCTGTGTGTCGTGGTCTCTGTCCACGTCTCTTAAGTGTCTCTGCTCTTCTGTATCTGTCTCCAGGCTTGGCCTCTATGTGCCGTGGTGGCACATAGGGGCCTCAGGGGCTGGGAGAAGCGCAGGGCGCGGCGGGCGCTTTGAGCCCGAGTTTCGGCGCCAGCAACAGGGCTGGGGGTGGAGGTCTGCCCTGGTGAGCGCGCGCCGGCCCAGTTACCAAGACTCCTCCGGGGAGAGACCGAGATTGCTGCCAACACTCGGGCTCAAAGCGCCCGCCGCGCCCTGCGCTTCTCCCAGCCCCCGAGGCCCGCGCTGCGCTTGCAGTGTAGGAGGAATGAATGACGGCGTCGCGGGGAGCGCCCTGGCTGCAGGTGACGCGGGGAAGCCCGGAGCGCCTGAGGATTCGGCGCGCGCCAGTGTGTGTCCGCAGGTAGAGCGGAAGGGATAGAGGGTGCCCCCGCCCTGGGCGCGGGGCATCACGGAACAGTTACCGCCGCAAGGACTGTAACGCACCCTCTTCTCTCCCTCCGTCCCCCTCTGGCCGTCAGCGGCTTCGTCACCTGCTCGCTGGCGCGCTGGAACTCTGGCGCAATCTCTGGCCTTGGGGGAGGGGGGGATCTCACATTCGGCGACAGTGACGACCGCGCTGATAAGGGTAATAATCATCCGGAAGTTCAGTCCACACTCGAGGAGGAGAGTTCGCCACCGTCCCTGAAGGGCTTTTCCTCCTTCCCTCTAAATCACATAGCTGGTGCCGGTTCTCCTTCCTGCAACAACTCCTCACCAAGCGTTAGTCCCAGGGACACAAAGGTGGATGCCATGGTGGCTGCCCTCAGGACAAGGTTGGGGAGTGCCAGAATTGCCTCTGTACAAGCCTCACTCAAGACCACAGACCAGAGACCTATCCCTATCAAACCCTACTCTGCTGTGCCCCAGTCTCTGGGATGAGGGCTGAAGCTGGAGGTAGAGGCCCAGCTGGAGTGAGAGGAACCTCCAGATGGGAGAAGCTGGAGCTCAGGGTCACTAGGAGAGAGTCCAGATATTCCACCCCCACAGGAGGTTGTCCAGCAGTGGGTTCCAATCCAGGCTCTGCCACTTCCTATGTAACCTTGAACGGATGGCCCCACAATTAGTTTTTAAAAATCAGTTCATTTGTACTTGTAACATTTTAGGGAAACATGGAAAATCACACAAAACTTTTCATATATATCTTTCCAATCTTTTTCTCATGCATTTGCATAATATGCAATAATACCTCTTTGAGCCTCCATGTTCTAGTGTGAAGCCTAGAGATGATAGAACCTACATTAAGGACAGTTTTGTAGATGAACTAGTCCTGAGATGAAATGGTTTGTCTGAGGAGGTAGTGAGCTGCCCATACCAAAAGTGCTAAAGGGGCCATCCGGGTTCTTGCTGAGAATAAGATGAGAGCACTGGGTGGGAAATTGAAACATTTCTAGTTTTCCCTCTCAGAATGAGGGAGACTAGAGAAACAATTTCACTTGGAGTTCATTTGGTTAGCTCCTTCTTAAAGAATCTTACTCCTGTAAGATGCATGCTGGATTGTGATTAAAGCAAAAGACATAAGTGCAAAATTGTAAAGATATAGTAATATATGTTTCAGCTATGTTGTGAAAATTTGGAGGGTGGTTTTTTTTTTCCTTTGGCCGCATTGGGTCTTTGCTGCTGTGCGTGGGCTCTCTCTAGTTGTGGAGAGTGGTGCTACTCTTCCTTGCAGTGCATGGGCTTCTTGTTGCAGTGGCTTCTCTTGTTGCAGAGCACGGGCTCTAGGTGGGAGGGCTTCAGTAGTTGTGGCACGGGGGCTCAATTGTTGTGGCTCCCAGGCTCTAGAGCACAGGCTCAGTAGTTGTGGCACACAGGCTTAGTTGCTCCGTGGCATGTGGGATCTTCCTGGACCAGGGATCAAACCCATGTCCCCTACATTGGCAGGAGGATTCCTAACCACTGTGCCACCAGGGAAGTCCCTGGAGGGAGTTCTTAAAATTCTGATCCTCTACTTAAATTTCTGCTGTTCTGCATCCCTGCCCATGAGATGGAAATTCATTTTCACAGCTAAAATGAAATAAAGTTTGTTTGGATTTTTGTGAAAATGCATTGAATTTCATTTGAAAGCCACCTCAAAACCTAGTGGGATTGATCCATATGTTCTCAGCAGAATAATATGCCTTTTGACAATTGAGTATTAATGACACTTTTATTCAAGTGGAAACTGTAAGCCTGTGTAGTGGGTTGAATAGGGTCCTCCCCCCCAAAAAAATATGTGGACCTGGAACCTCAGAATAGACCTTATTTGGAAATAGGGTCTTTGTAGATGTTAATTGGTTAAATTAAGCTAAGGTCATACTGGATTAGGGTGGGCCCTATGTTCAATCACTGTGTCTTTGTAATAAAAGAACAAATGCAGAAGACGTATACACACATGAGAAGGCCTTGTGAGGACAGAGAGATAGGAGTGATGTGGCTGCAAGCCAAGGAACACCCAGTGCTGCTGGGAGCCACAAGAAGATGAAAGAGGCAAGGAAGGACTCTTCCCTAGGGCCTTCTGAGGGAGCATGGCCCTGCCTAGATTTTGGACTTCTCACCTCTGGAACTGTGAGAGAATAAGTTTCTAGGTTTGGGGGGTTTTTTTGTTGTTGTTTGGGGTTTTTTTGTTTTTGTTTTTGTTTTTGTTTTTGGCTGCTCTGCATAGCATTAGTTCCGCCACTAGGGATCAAAGCCACACTCCCTGCAGTGAAAACACAGGGTCCTAACCACTGGACCTCCAGGGAATTCATTATAAGTTTCTGTTTTAAGTCACCCAGTTTGTGGTACTTTGTTACAGTAGTCCTAGGAAACAAATACATCAGTTACAAGTACTTGGGGGTCATCTTTTTATATCTCTCATGATCATGTTTCTCCTTCCTTAAGCTCTCTGGGGATCCTTTGTTCCCATGCTGTCCACTCAAGGAAAACCTACACCATGAGGGTATTTCTGGGACTCTTCTATTTAGCAAAGGCTGATAAATCACACACACACACACACACACACACACACACACACAAATGAAGCAGATTTGTGTGGACTGACATGGTAAGATCTCCAAGGCCTGCCAAAATATCATCAAATAATTATAGAGTATGATTTCATAGTGTGGAAAAAAGTATACACACATATGTATGCATGCTTACACACACACACACACACACACACACACACACACACACACACACACACACAGTGTATTTAGGTATATAAATGCATATAAAAGAAAGAGCAAGAAGGATACACACCAAACTGTTAATAATGGTTATCACTGAGGATGGTACTGGGACCTGGCAGAATGAAGTTCATCTTTTATTCTATATACTTCTGGAATATGTTACATTTGCAATAAAAAAAAGTTTAAGTGATTTAAAAAAAAAAGGTTTAAAACAAAGGATATAGTTCATTTATCAAATATCACACTCTGACCCAAGGCAATCAGTTGACTTATAAAGGAGATTAGCAGTTAAGAGCATGGAGTTTAGATTCAAATCAAGGATCTGCCTTCTCCCTGATGTGTGACTTTTAGGTATGTTATTAAGCTTCCCTGTGTCATAGGTTCCTCAGCTGGACAATGATATCAGTAGACTCTATCTTATTGGGTCATTGTGAGGATTAAATAAGTTAACAGACATGAAGTGCTTAGGTAAGTGCTAGACAATAGAATTGTTAGCTATTATACATGAAAGCATAAAGAAGTTAAAAGTAACCTCATCATTAAATATATTCAGATTAACATTTTGTTGCATGTCCTTCCAATCTCTGTTATTTTTAACCTGTGCTTTTATACTTTTTGGCTTCACAAAAATGAGGTTTTGTAATTCTTTTTCTCCGCCACTTAACTCTATATGGAATACATTTCCTGGTAGTGTTAACTCTTCTTTTCCATCATTTGTAAATGTTGCATTTGTGTCCCATTGTATGGATGTTTGATTTATTTAACAAGCCCTCTACTCTTGGACATTGAATCCTCTCCCATTTTTTTTATTAGAGACAGTGCTGAGATGAACATATGCTGGAGGAGAAAAATGACCCAATATTTTGTAGATCCTCCAGTCAAGAAGTAGAATCGATTTCTCCATCCCTGATTCTGCGCTTGACCATCTGACTTGCTTTGCTCAATAGGGACTTTAGCAAGTGTGATGCAAGCAGAGGCTTGAAAAGTGTTTATGTACTGGAGCTTGGCCCTTTTTTTATTGTTGAGAATCCTGAGATCACCATATGAAGAAGCCTGGACTAGCCTCCTGGGGAAGGAGAGACCACATAGATACCAGGCCCAGTCATCCCATCTGAAGTCCAAACATGTAAATAAGGTTATTCAGCTAGACGAGTCAGCTCCTGGTGAGCTGACCCAGACCTGAAGAACCACCCAATCAACCTACTGAACATGTAAACTAGTAAATGTTTGCAATTTTTAAAAATATTTATTTATTTTTGGTTGTGTCAGGTCTCAGTTGCAGCACACGGGCTCTTTGTTTTGGCTTGTGGTCTTCTCTCTAGTTGTGGCACAAGGCCCCCAGAGCATGTGGGCTCAGTACTTGCAGTTCATGGGCTTAGTTGCCCCAAGGCAAGTGGGATCTTAGTTCCCTGACCAGGGACCAAACCTGCATCCCCTGCATTGCAAGGTGGATTCTTACCACTGGTCCATTGGGGAAGTCCCAAATGTTTGCTATTTTAATCCATGAAGTTTGGGGAGGTTTGTTATGCAGCCAAAGCTAATTGATACAGACTGTAGATAATGATTATTTCCTGGAACAATTTCTAGACTTCCACTTTCTGGGTCAAAAAATATGCACACACACCTTTTGATTCATATTGCCAAAAACACTGTATCAGTTTACAAGCCAACAGCAATATACAGAAGTGCCTACATTCCCCATCTTTGTCAACACTGGACCTTAATGTGTGTTGTTATCTTCATGGCTATGGTGTTCTTGTAAGTTAACACATAAAACATTTTCCATTCCCTCTCAATTCACAATCAATTTAGAGAAAAACAGACCCCCCCCAAGTTACTCTTATAGGAAAAGAAAAGCAGAAAAGAGAGACAAAATGATAGAATGAGAGAACAAAATAGTCAAAACTTATAAATACAGAGGAAAAAATGTAGAAATATAGAATAGAGCAGGCACTTTCCCGGCAGTCCAGTGGTTAAGAATCTGCCTTCCAATGCAGGGGTTGCGGGTTCTATCCCTGGTCAGTGAAATAAGATCCCACATGCCTCGGGGCAACTAAGCCCACCCAACTACTGAGCTCACATGCTCTGGAGCCCACGTGCCCCAATGAAGACCCAGCGCAGCCAAAAAAAAAAAAAAAAAAAAAAGAACAGAGCAACCTCCAAGCCTTTTATATATTGGGTACTTAACATACATTCAGGAATAGTTGTGAACCTAATAAATGATTTGGGTCATCAAAGAGTCATGAAAAGGAAATGTTCATTTAGACCAAACCTAGTGAAACTCGGAACACCATAAAAGTAGATACCAGCCTCTTTCTTATGTGGTTGCATTTAATTCTCACAATACTCTGAGATAGGGATGATTGTTCCCACCTTACAGATAAAGAAGTGAAAAGTTAGAGCTTTCAAATAAATTCATAAAGATTATACACCTGATAAAGAATTGAGCCCAGATTTAAGTACAGGTCTGAAAACTGTGTGCTTCTCCTTACTCTTCAGAGAAGATGTGGCAGAAGACTAGCAACTAATGTTGGGAGGAAGTACATCCTCCTTTTGATGCATATTGCCAAATTGCTTTCCAGAAAGGAGTCAGATTGCCTGGGTTTGAATTCCAGCTCTACTGCTTACTAGCTGTGTGACTCAGCCTCTCTATGCCTTGGTTTCCTCATCTGTAAAATGGCTTCATAAATGCCATGAGGATAAATGAGTACCTCGACGTAAAGCACCTAGAACAGTGGCTGGCCATGGTACAGTGCTGTATAAGCTTGCTACTTATAGCATAACATTGCAGCAGCCATGAGCCTGTTCTAATGAGCCAGAAAGGTCTTATAAAGTGGCTTTGCTTATACTCTCATGGCCATGTTGTGGTGGGATTTTCCATGGGGCAGGACTGACTCTGCTGCCCAGGCTTGGGGAGAGGGGAAAGAGGTGAGTGATGTGATGCCACATGGTCATCAGACTGAAGATGAACAACTCAGAAACTTGTCCTATGTGGATATCCCAAGGCTGTGCTACTGCAGACCACAATACGGCTGGATGTGAAAGTTCTGACTAACCTAGAACCCACATGCCTACTCTACCATCTGTGAAACAGAACAGGCTTCCTCCAGCCTTACAATTCTCATTTCTGCCTGTAGGATTTTAATATAACACCACCACCAATAATAATAGCAGCTAGAGTACTCATTACATACCACACATGGTCCCAAGCATTTTATAAGTATTGTTTCATTTAGTTCTCACAACTATCCTTTGAAATACGTACTATTCTTATTTCCATTTTACAAGAGAGGAACCTGAGTCTGAATCCAGAATCTTTCATCCTAACTATGACACTGTGCACTGCCTCTTGTTTGAGAAGGTGCAATTTTGGGGCGGAAAATGCCCAAAGAAAGCCATCTAACATTTCTCAGCGTGACCCATTCATCATCTACCCTTTCTCAGCCACAAGAGCATTCCATGTTAGAGGTGCTCACAGCAAGAGGTTTGAGAACTGAGGTGAGAGTCAAGAAATGGGAGATGAATTTGCTACAATTCCAAGCCGTCTCAGGTCAAATCCACATGCTCTTTTGCAAAAGAGAGGCAGGATGAGGATGAGGCACTTTTTCAAAATTTGTGGTAAAACAAAACAAAAATAAAAAATAAAAAAGCCAAAATAGGCACTCTTCAGTGAAGCAGACTGCAACACCACCAGGCCTGATTAAGGAATGACAATATGGAAGGCAGATGGCAGATGCATAGATGCCACACGATTGCCTTTCAGTTAAATATTGCTTGGTGTGTGGTTTTTTTTCTTTCTTTCTTGTAAACCTCCCAAATAAAGTGGTTTGCTTTCCTCAAGTTAGAAGTGTTAGCTCATCTCTCCTTTAAATATCTGTGCATAGCTGTTTTTTTCCCTGCCGATTTGTCACCATCTGTAACCCTCCCTTTGTGAGATGATCTGATGACAATTATCTCGGGGAGTAAAAGTGCAGTCTTGTAGCAACACGTAAGGGTGGGCTCAGAGTGTGCCCTGCGTGTGCATGCTGCCGCAGCACTCTGTGTGTGTGTTGTATGTGCGTTGCGTGTGCGTGTCCAGAACCTCAGTGTAGAACATGTTCGCTCTGGGTGCCTGGTTTGTGTATACATTTTGTGCGAATATTCAGCGTGTGCGTTCTGTAAGCGGTGAGTGAGTGTGTGCGCGAGTGTAGACGGTGTGTCGGGCTGAGTGCCTGCCTGTGTACTTTGGGTCTATGTGCTCTCTGTATCGTGTGGACGCCCTCAATGTGGGTCACCTCCTGCGTGCTGCTCTGTGTGTGCTGGCTAAGAGGGGCAGTGCGGACAGCTGGGGGAAGACGTTCCCCAGGAGAACATAATTTCTCAAAGGTGTTTAAAAGGGTTGGGGAGGGCCTGCAATTTGGGGAACTGGACCAAGAAATGTCAGCAGGGTTTGGGCCTGGGTCAAAGGAACGGAAATTGCGAGAGGCTTGCTGGGATGGGTGCAGACCACGAAGCTGAGAGGGAGTCTCCCGCGTTTCTGGAGGGCGGGGGGAGGGGGGCGGAGGGGCAGGCTGGGGGCAGCTCTGCGGGGCGGGCGGCGGGCACCCGGAGCGAGCACCCGGCGCGGTAGGCGCGCTCCTCCCCCCGCCCCGCGTCCCCCCCACCCCGGGCGCGGCGCCGCGGGGGGAGGGGGGCGCAGGCAGGCGGGGGCGGCCGCGGCCGCCGAGCGAGGGGCGACGGCGGCAGCTGCGATGGCGGGCGGCGGCGGGGCCGGGCCGGGGGCCAGCCGCCGGGAGTCCTAGGGGGCCGCTGGCCCCGATTCCACCATGAGCGTCGCGCTGCAGGAGCTGGGCGGCGGCGGCGGCGGCAACGTGAGTGGGGGCCCCGGGCCCCGGGGGAAAGGGCTGGGGTTGAGGGGCGGCAGAGGGGCAGGCGGCGTAGGGAAGGGGCTCCGCGGAGACCGGGCTGCGGACTCGATGGGCGGGGGCCGGAGGGACCCAGGCCCGAGAGCCCGGCCGGGCGAGGGGCGCCGGGGCAGGGTCGCGGGCACGCAGCCCTCTCTGCCTGACCTGGGTTGGCGCCCCGACTGTCTGGCAGATGGTGGAGTACAAACGCGCCACGCTGCGGGATGAAGACGCACCCGAGACCCCCGTAGAGGGCGGGGCCTCCCCGGACGCCGTGGAGGTGGGCAAGGGGGTCCTCCCTGTCTCACCAGGCCCCCGCCCTGGCATGACGCCCGGCACACCCAGGAGCTCTGGGTTGCCCTGGAGGGTCACCTGCCCCCGCCTCGGCTCCATCTCTGGCCTCTGCGCTAGGACTATGGTGAGGCAATTCTGAGCCATGACGTTGCACAAAACAGGCTCGGGGCTCACCTCAGCCTACCTCATTGCCCCCGTGCCCCAAGTCAACCCCGGTAGCGTCTTTGCTTCATGGCTCTGGAAACTGCCTGTGCCTTCACCCTCTTGGAGGACTTCTACGATTGGATCGCCTACCTGCAGCTTGCTAGCTCGAGGTCCTCCTCTGTTCCCCAGGTGGGATTCCAGAAGAGGACAAGACACCTCTTGGGCTCCCACACCCAGCTGGAGCTGGTCTTGGCTGCTGTCTCTCTACTGCTGGCTGCACTGCTTCTGGGTTGCTTTGTGGCCCTGGGGGTCCAGTACCACAGAGGTAGGTGGGCCTGCTCCTGTCACCAGTCCTCCTAGCTATGGGGGCTCTGGAGGCTGAAGGGGCTGATAAGATTCTCTCTGGGTGGGGCCAGCCTTCCCCCAGCTGTTCTCTCTCCTCCCAACTTTCCTGCTGTCATGGCCCCTCCCAGACTGACTGACAGTTCCCTACCACCCCCACCCCATGTCCCCTGCCACAGACACATCCCACAGCACTTGCCTCACAGAGGCCTGCATTCGAGTGGCTGGAAAAATCCTAGAGTCCCTGGATCGTGGGGTGAGCCCCTGTGAGGACTTTTACCAGTTCTCTTGTGGAGGCTGGATCCGGAGAAACCCTCTGCCTGATGGGCGTTCTCGCTGGAACACCTTCAACAGCCTCTGGGACCAGAACCAGGCCATGCTGAAGCACCTGCTTGGTGAGTTGGCCTGTCAGGGAGGTGTTGTGCCAAGTACGTGTCTTGTTGTACCCAGCACAGGGCCCAGCACTTAGTAGGTACTCGGTAAATGTCCATGAATGAATGAAGAAGTGGATGACTGCCAACACTCCTGGGGTAGGGGATGCAGAGAGCAGAGGCCTCCTGGGGGGTGCAGGTGGGCTTGATGGGGCAGGCCTCTAGGGCTAAGGAAGTGAGGGAACTCCCCTCTGCGCTCTGGAGCACTGCTGAGGTGTGGTAGGCACCGGGGAGTCTGTAGTGCTTAGAGACCTTTGGGAGTCCCCCTGGGTAGGAGAGAGGAAGCTATGTTTTGCTGTGGCAGACCGTCTTCCTGCGTCTCCATTAGGAGGGCTGCCCCCTTGAGAAGGCAAGGAGAGGGATCAAGCAAGGATCCAGGACCCCTCTCAGCAGTTAGCATGCTTGCCACCTAGACCTGTGTTCTATCTGACAGAAAACGCCACCTTCAACTCCAGCAGCGAAGCTGAACGGAAGACGCAGCGCTTCTACCTCTCCTGCCTACAGGTGGAGCGCATTGAGGAGCTGGGAGCCCAGCCGCTGCGAGACCTTATTGACAAGGTAGGCCCCTGGGTGGGCTGTGGGCGGGGGCGGAGGACAGGTCTTGGGAGAGCATGTGGCCCCAGGAAGCTTTGGGGGCCCCTGTGCCAGAGGCGCCACCGTGATCTCTATTCAGATTGGTGGTTGGAACATTACGGGGCCCTGGGACCAGGACAACTTCATGGAGGTGCTGAAGGCAGTAGCAGGGACGTACAGGGCCACCCCCTTCTTTACTGTCTACATCAGTGCCGACTCTAAGAGTTCCAACAGCAATGTCATCCAGGTACCGGGCTGGGGAAGGGTGGGGAGGGACTTGTGGACTATTTGCTGAGACGAGACTCCCCTCCCCTGTGATGGGCTGGCTGGGGCGCCCCCCACCTGCATAAGAGTCCAGATTTCAGGGGGAGGGCTCACTCCTTACCTTGCTGTTGCAGGTGGACCAGTCTGGGCTCTTTCTACCCTCCCGAGATTACTACCTAAACAGGACTGCCAATGAGAAAGTAAGGAGTATCCTCACCCCCCAGCCCCCTGTTGAGCTGGGCTGATCCCTGTTTACTTTTCCCTTTGCCCAGGGTCAGAGTGGGCAAGGTAAGCCTATCCTGTCGCCTAGTAAGCCAACTACCCTCTTTTTTATTTTTAACTTATTTATTGTGGGCTGTGCTATGCAGGCATGCAGAATCTTAATTCCCCAACTAGGGATTGAACTCATGCCCCCTGTAGTGGAAGCACAGAGTCTTAAGCACTGGATCACCAGGGAAGTCCCCCTTCTTTCTTCTTTCTCTCTTCTTTCTCCCCTCCCTGCATGTCTCTCCCTCCTTTCTTCCCTTCCCATTCCTTCCTCCTTTCCTCTTCCCTTCTTTCCTTCCTTCCTTTCTCTTGCTCTTCCAGGAAAACATTTTATAGGCACCTACTGTGAGACGTACTTTTCAGAGCCACTGTCATAGGAAGCTTTCAGTGTAGATGGGTTCGTGATTATAGATAGCTAAGAACAAACCTCAAAAGAGGGCTTCTAGGACTCAGGAGAGACATGGCAGCCAGAGTTTTCCTAAGGAGGCTGCATTTGAGCCAGGCCCTGTAGAATGTCTAGGACTGGGTGAAGGCATGCTCAGAGTTTAAACAAAAGTGTTGAAGAAGGAAAAGCTAAGGCACGTTTGGACCACAGGAAGGGGTCCAGTTTGGCAAAATGTAGAGCTCAGAGCAGATGAGAGGGTGGCAAGGTCGGTAGGGACTAGCTAGGGAGGGGACCTGCAGTGCCACACTGAGTTTATTGAGCCATTACATGCTCTAGAGCAGGGAGGGAGGGCCCCAGTGTGAAGGGCTTTGTGAAGGCAGTTTGGCTGGGTGTGAAAAGTAGATGCAAGAGAGGGAGCCTGGAGGTCAGTTAAGATTGTCTGTGGTACTCCAGGCTTGACTCTGTGAGGACCCTAAAGGGGGAAGTGGTAGAGGGAAAGTCAGGAAAGGAGGATGCAAGAGACATAATCAAGTCTGAATCACAAATCATTGATGCCTGGATGTTAGAAGAGAGGAGTAGAAGGAGGGAGAGGTAAAGATAGTTGAGGCTGTGCGCCTGAATGGTGGTGGGGTCCTCAGAGAATCTGGGGTGTCTACAGGGAGAACCAGCATCAAGCACATTGGGGAGATGTTGATACCACAGGAAAAAAGGAAGACTTTGATGTCAGACCTTGATTTTAATCCCAGCTTGGCAGCCTGGTGCAAGTTGATTAAGCTCTCTGAGGCTGTTTCTTCATCTGAAAAATGGGGAGCATATAGCATCTACCTCATATAGTGCTTGGGGGCAGGGGGAGGATGCAGGTTTATGCTTCTGCATGTGGCAGACACTCAAGGAGTGGGAGTTGCTCATTTCAGATGTGTGAGTGTGAGGGACCTGGGCACCATCTCTGTGGAGAGATCAGCAGGCAGCTGTGAAAGCTGGGTGGGGTCTTGGAGCAAGCACGGGCCTGGAGGGAGCTGAAGGCTTGAGGGGCATTTCTTTAAAAGCCTAGACAAAGACTTAGGAGAAGTAAGAGAAAGGGCGAGACTAGAGAAGGGAAAGAAGGCGATCCTTGTATTTCAAGGGTGGAGGGAGGAAGAGAGACTTCTAGGAGCAGGACAACCAGGATGGGGATTTGTCCTTCTCCCATTCACTCCCAAACATGTACTGAGCATCCCTCAGCCAGACCCTCCGCTAGCACGTGGTGAACAAGACACTTCAGTGGGGGAGAAGGCATGAAATGGCCAAGTGCACAGTTATCCTGTGTACAGTTGCTGAGACTGTCATAGAGGAGAAGCCGGGGCGTTCCGAGAGTGCAGTAACAGGGAGCCAACCTGGTCCTAGGGTGAGGGTAGGCTGTGCGGAAAAGAGAGGGTTCTAGGCAAAGGGGACAGCTGATGCAAAGGCTCTGAGGTGGGAAGGGGTGTGACGTGTTGACAGATCAGAGAGGGGAATGGGAGGGAAGAGTGGGCCAAGTCCTTCTGGACAGGTAGGTAGAGTCATACATAAACACTATGGGTCAAGTTTAGCATTTATCCCAAAAGAAATGGAAAGGGAAGCTCAAAAGTGGAGAGTGATATGAATGGATGTATGGTTTTGATATGACCTGAGTCAGGGGAGGAGAGAATTTTGAGAATTCAGGAGAAAATCACATGGCAAGAAGCTTTGGTTTGGCTCTCAGTGTGTCGCTGGTTGTCTTGGGTAGGAGTCTCCTGTGCCAGCATCTAGGGGAAGGTGTAGTGCCAAAGGTTCAGATGTGATAAAAACTGAGGAGTAAACCAGGGTTTAGAAAAGTCTCAAAAGTTAGTCTTGGGAATTTCCTGGCAGTCCAGTGGTTAGGACTCTGTGCTTCCAGTGCCAGGGGCCCAGGTTTGATCCCTGGTCAGGGAACCAAGATCCTGCAAGCTGAGTGGCACAGCCCCTCCCCCCCCCCCCCCCCCCCCCCGCAAAAGTAAGTCTTAAGCGAGTTGGGGGGCGGGGCAAGGTCACCAGTTGAACCAACCATCCCCCTTAGGAGCTGGAATGACTGCAGTTGGTACTCAGACCTCTTCTTCTGACATCAGAAGCAAGGGAGAGGTGGGAAAAAGGAGATAATTTGAAGTGCAGAGAATGGATATTAACAGATCTAAAACTTATCAGTAGAGTGGAAGAGGAGATGGCCTTTAGCAATTAAAGGAGGCCAGGGTGGGGCTTCAGGGCAAGAGTGAGAGTGGTCCCTGGGAGGAGGGCCACAGGAAGTTGGTGCTGAGCAGAGCTGAGGGTCTGTGCTCAGGTTTTCACACATCAGTCAACAAATATTTATTGAGCACCTACTATGTGCCAGATGCTGTACTAGACCCTGAGACCACAGTGGAGAACAGAGCAAACAGTCCCTGCCCCCATGCAGCTCAAGTGCCAGCAGGAGCTGAAGGGTATGAGTTTATTTTGAGCCCAGGCAGTCCTGGGGCTGTGGCCCTGGAATCATCAGGCCTGGGCCATATTTGGACTCTGCTAGTTTGTGGTATGAGTCAAGTCATGTAATCTTGCCAAGCTTCATCTGTAAAATGGAACTAATGTTCACTTTATGGAGTTGCCATGGTGGAGGGCGGCGGGGATGGGGTGGGGGAGAGATATATGTAAAGCACCAGCAGAGAATGTGATACATGTGTATACGTGTAGTCACTAAATATTTCTTTTCTGTGCTTTTCTCTCCTTTGGAGACCAGAGGGGAAGGTGGCAAGTTTGAGGCCTGGCAGGATGGGAGGTAGAAGGAAATTGAAGCCACTGTGGGCCAAACTCCCCCTTGGGGTCCACTCAGCTGTTAAGTGAAGGCACATGGTCACTGATGGGCTGGGAAAAGTAGAAGGGCTTTAGGAAAGGAGAAGACAGAGCAGTATGGGAAGCAGGTCCATCCACTGGACAAATATTTACAGGGCTCCTATTCTGTGCCAGGCCTTGTTCCAGGCCCTTGGGATACAGTGGTGCGTAAGCTGCTGTAACTTGGAACAGTGCTCTCCTGGAACTTACGTTCTTCTTGGGGAAACAGATGATGCACAAGTGCACAAATAAATAAAAGAGATCCTAGCAGATGGTGATAAGAAATGGGACAGAAAAGATGAGGGGTATCCAGGAAAGCTTCTGTGAGGAGGGTCTGCAGAAGAGACAGTGAGCAGGGGTAGCAGCCAGAACAGTCCTCTCAGCCGTGGGCAGGACTTGTTGCTGGGCTCTGAGGATGACTCGGGGCCTTGACAGGTGCTTACTGCCTACCTGGACTACATGGAGGAGCTGGGGGTGCTGCTGGGCGGACAGCCAGCCTCCACGCGGGAGCAGATGCAGCAGGTGCTGGAGCTGGAGATACAGTTGGCCAACATCACGGTGCCTCAGGACCAGCGGCGGGATGAGGAGAAGATCTACCACAAGATGAGCATTGCAGAGCTGCAGGTGGGGCAGGCAGGGGACAGAGACGGCTGGGAGGGGGCCAGCCCCAGCACAGGCCAGCCAGCTTCCCTTCATGCCCTCTACCTGAGGCAGCCAGTCCTCTCCTCATTTCCTTGCTTTTTCTGAGCTCCCCAGCTGCACCACTGCTATCCTAGAAGGAAAAGTGGTGTCCGTTTTAGGGCACCCCCACTGGGCCATCCCTTGGTCCATTTCATATTGCCTGGGGATGCACAGAGGGATTATGTTAAAAATCTATGACAACTTGTACAAGATGTCCACAAAACAGTCAGAAGAGAAATGGAAGCATCTCCTGGAGGGCCCTTACTGTGCCCAGGCATCAACCTCTTAGTCGTTGGATTATGGAGAAGTTGGGTAAGGGGGGTTCTGGAGGAGAGGCCAGGTATGTAGGGACCCTGGGTGGTATATGGGGAGTTTATCAACTGCCTGAAAAATATTTGAATATCTGCAGCCCAACTAAATATCACACATGGTGATTTTCCTTGTATATATGTGATTGGGTTCCCAGATTGAAAAGCACTTAGGCCTGAAAATGGGTTTATTATAGGAAGGGGCCACCAAGCAGCTAGTAGCTGTTGCTATGGCAATGGAAAGGGCTCCTAGCTCCAATGTATCAATGGGGGAGGGGTCTGCTGAAAGCCAAGAGGGCAGGGAGGTTTGAGAATTTTTGCTCACAGACCCTGGCGCCTTCCGTGGACTGGCTGGAGTTCCTGTCCTTCTTGCTGTCACCGCTGGAGCTGGGTGATTCTGAGCCCGTGGTGGTGTATGGGATGGATTATTTGCAGCAGGTGTCAGAGCTCATCAACCGCACACAGCGAAGGTGCGGGGGAGCCCACAGTGTCAGGGGCTCAGGGCTCCGTGCAGGCTATTCCCCTAGGCTGGGGCTTCAGGGGGCCCACTTGTGGTCTCTGTTTCCACACCTTACTCCAACCTGACTTTTACAGGCAGGTGTGTGGTCCCAGCGTGAAAGAGAGGGATACTGGGACAGCTCCCACATGTGCCTCTTGGGACTCCTGCTGTCTGCATGTTGGTAGATCTGGCTTAGTGTGGAGATGGTATCTGCCTTTATCTTATGTTCTGGCCACTTGCATACCAGTGTCCTGAACAATTACCTGATCTGGAACCTGGTACAGAAGACAACTTCAAGCCTGGACCGCCGCTTTGAGTCTGCACAAGAGAAGCTGCTGGAGACCCTCTATGGCACCAAGAAGGTGGGCTTTCTGACTCTGCTCACACCTTCCAATGCAGTCAAGCTGATGCTTCACACCCAGTGGGTGTCAGGCACCATTTGCATATGGAGCACAGGATTAGGAATCAAGCTGACTTGGGTTCCAGTCCCAACTCTTCCATTTGTTGGCCTGTGGGACCCTGAGCATATTCTCCCACCTCTCTGACTCTCCGTTTCTTGGTCTGTAAAACAGGAATTTCTTGTGGGGTTGTTAGGAGGACTGAGTTCCTGTAAGTGAAGCACCTACTGACCTTTGATGATGAGAGTGAAGAAAAAAGTGAATAAATGCAGTTCTTAGTTTCCAGATTCCCTGTTAAGTAGGGGAAGGAGATGTGTAAATAAACACCATATTTTGGGGTGATAAGTGCTCACACTGAGTGAAGACCTTCTTTGTGCTCTAGGACAGAGGTGGGGACAGCACATTTTACCCTGGGGGGTTGGGGGCATTAGGAAAGGCTTCTCTGATGAGGTGACATTTGAAGAAGGAGTTCATCAAGAAAACCAGGGAGAAGGGCATTTCAGGCTGAAGGAACAGGATGTGCAAATTCCCAGAGGCCAGAAGGAGCATGGTGGTTTTGCATGTGTGCTGGCATGACTTTGAGGACAGGGCATCTGAGAGGCGGAGGGTGGTGAGGCAGGGCTGGGGCAATCCATGGAGGGACCTGAATGCTGTGCCTAGGAAGCCTGGCCTCGATTCCTTCAGGGATGGAGAACCTGGGATGGTTTTAGGCAGAGGTGTAACCCGGTTGGATTTATGTGTTAAATCATCTTTCTGCAGCTAAATGGAAGACAGATGGAGGGGAGGGGCTGGGGAGGGCGATGAGAATGGAGTCAGAATGTCTAGTTAGGAGGCCACTGCAATCTTCAGGCAAGAGACGATAGTGTTATAGGGCAGGGAAGTAGCAACGGGGTGGACGGAGGAGATGATTAAGAAACAGAGTTATGAGAATCTGGTGATAGATTGAACATGGGGGTAGGGAGATAGAGGAAGCTGGTGACCCCCCAGGTTTCTGGCATGGATGTAAGACTGAGCAGTGCAGCTGAGCAAAGAAACATCTGGACTCCAGTGGACCTCTGAGAAACGTAAGAGGAGGAGAGTGCTGAGAATAGAGCAGGCAGCACACCTGTCTCTCCTGAGGTTTCGCTGCTGGGGTTGGCATGCTTTGCAATATTGTCCTTCATTTTCCCTGGAGTCTGAGGGAGAGATGGCACCCCAAACCCAGGTCTCTGATGTGCAGAGCTGAGTGGGGCTGGCCCCAAACACAGAGAAAAGGCCCTCAGACTGGAGGGCAGAGCCATTTCTAGCAGGTCTGGCTCTTTACCCCTTACAGTCCTGCACGCCGAGGTGGCAGACCTGCATCTCCAACACGGATGACGCCCTTGGCTTCGCTCTGGGCTCCCTCTTTGTGAAGGCCACGTTTGACCGGCAGAGTAAGGAAATTGTGAGTCTTCAAGGTCCTTCCAACACTATCCCTCATTTTAGTTAAAATTCATATTTATATGTATACACAGGGAAAAAATTGGGAGGAAATTTATCGACAAATTAACGGTGATTACTTCGGGTGGTTGGGATTATGAGAGTTTTTTTTTTTTGTCTTTTCAAGTTTTCTGTATTTTCCACGTTTTCTACAATGAGTTTATGTTACCTGTATAACTAGAAAAATAATATTTATTTATTAGGAGATGATAATGGTGCTTAAAATCTTACCTCCAAGGGTGTAAGTGGCAGTGTTGTTTATCACAGGCAGAAATGCCGACACCTTAACTGTCCAGCACAGGGGACTGGAAGAGCAAACTGTGATTAGGATGATTATGAGGCAGCCTTAAAACTGATGATCGTTAACTGAAAAAAAAATAGGTTACAAAATATATATATGTTGCACAACATAATTCTATATTATCTATGAATATTCCAGCAGGAAAGACACTAGAAATAGGTAATCAAAATGTTAAAAGGAGTTATCTTTGAGGGATAGGATTTTAAATGGTCTGTTTTCTTCTTCAACTCTTCTCAGTTTTCCAAATTTTCTGCTATTAATGCCTTCCTTTCATAATCAGATAAATATCCACGCACTATGTTAAATTACAATGTTAATGCAGTTAACTTATTGTCAGTTTTTTGATTAGTTAGAAAAAAAGCCACCACAATCCCAGTACCTTCACAAATCATGTTTCCTTCTCATCCTCCCCAGATGCTCAGCCTTATTTCAAGAGTCTAGGTACTCCCTTGTGCACCCCTGCATGAACAGGGATGCGGGCTAGGGTGGAGAGGGAGAAAGGATGCATTAATGCGAGTGGGAGGCAGACTTGTGCACCCTCCCTCCCAGGCAGAGGGGATGATCAGTGAGATCCGGACCGCCTTTGAGGAGGCCCTGGGCCAGTTGGTTTGGATGGATGAGATCACCCGCCAGGCCGCCAAGGAGAAAGTGAGCGGTGGCCAGGGTTGGGGCGCCATCTTGAGGTGAGGATGGAGAATACAGTTTTGGGGGGAGCCTGGGGAGGGAAACCCTTAACCTGGTCTCTTTAGGCAGAGGCCATCTATGACATGATTGGTTTCCCGGACTTCATCCTGGAGCCCAAAGAGCTGGATGATGTTTATGATGGGGTGAGTACCCTGCCCATCAGTACTGAACCTTAGCCCTGTGGGGGGCACAGGGCTCAGGAATGGGAGCTCAAGCACTGGGAGGGAAGGAGGTGCTTGTTGGTTCCTTTCAGAGGCAAGTGCAGGCAGCTGGCATTGCTCAAGTGCTGGCTCTGTGCCAGGCTGCAGGCTGGACAGCAGTGCAATGCAGTGTTCACAAGCAGGAATTTGCAGCCAAATCTGTTTCTACCTAACTGTAACCTTGGACAAGTTATATAACCTCTCTGGATCATAGTTTCTCCATCTGTAAAAGGAGGTCCTGTTGCCACTTACCTGATAGGAATATTGTGAGAATAAAAGGAGATAGTATTTAAAAAAATAAAGCAGCTGCAACATAATATTGGCAATTATTATTTATTAGATATCTTACACCCATTTTACAGCTGAAGAAACTGAGGTTCAGAAAGGTGTTAATTGGTTGCCAAACTGGAACTGTTATCTTCTCTAACATGTTCTCTCGCTTGCCTTCTACATCCTACCATTCCCATAGTACGAAGTGTCTGAAGATTCCTTCTTCCAGAACATGTTGAATTTGTACAACTTCTCTGCTAAGGTGATGGCTGACCAGCTCCGCAAGCCTCCCAGCCGGGACCAGTAAGAGTGGGGGCTGCAGACGCTTGGGGCAGCAGGAGAGTTGGGGGAGGTTCCCAGGGGGATGGGGGAAGGGGATGGCAAGATGGGTCCCAGCTGAGTCACAAGGTTCTTATAGGATATAGGTCGGGGCTGCTGGGCACCCGGAGATTCAGGCTCCGCCTCAGCTTCTCCCTCCCCCAGGTGGAGCATGACCCCCCAGACAGTGAACGCCTACTACCTTCCAACCAAGAATGAAATCGTCTTCCCCGCTGGCATCCTGCAGGCCCCCTTCTACGCCCGCAATCACCCCAAGTGTGTCTGAGGCAGGAGGGGCTGGGTGCTGGGGCCTGGGCTTGTGGGTGAGCTGGGAGCAGGCCTGGAGGTGGGATCGAGAAGTACCCCCACCATGTCCTCACTCAGCATTCCTCACCTACCAGGGCCCTGAACTTCGGTGGCATCGGCGTGGTGATGGGCCACGAGTTGACACATGCCTTTGATGACCAAGGTAGAGGTCCATCCAGTTGTCTCCTCCAGCCTAGAACTCCTAGTGGCTCCTGCAAAACCTTGGGATGTCGGGAGCTGGTGCCATGGACCCTGGGGTCTGTGGGTGAGGGCTGATGGGAGCGCTTGTGTCCCCAAGGGTTGAGTTCTGGTCTTGGTGGGGTGCAAAGGTTAGTTCTTCTCAGGGCGCGAGTATGACAAGGAAGGGAACCTGCGGCCATGGTGGCAGAATGAGTCACTGGCAGCCTTCCGGAATCACACGGCCTGCATGGAGGAGCAGTATAGCCAGTACCAGGTCAACGGGGAGAAGCTCAACGGCCGCCAGACGCTGGGGGAGAACATCGCTGACAACGGAGGGCTTAAGGCTGCGTACAATGTGAGTGGCCCTCTGGTGGCTGGGGCTCACCTGCCCCGCGTGGGGCAGGGTACTGGGCAGAGCTGGCAGGCAGGCCCCGACAGTCTCACCACCCCGGTTCCCAATCCCAGGCTTACAAAGCATGGCTAAGAAAGCATGGGGAGGAGCAGCAGCTGCCAGCGGTGGGGCTCACCAGCCACCAGCTCTTCTTCGTGGGATTTGCCCAGGTATTGCCCTCCTGGGAGGCCGGGGGCCTGCCCCTCTCCTGCATCCTGGGGGCCTGCCATTAGAAGGCTGGGGTGTGCAGGAGAGGGGCTGGGAGATGGGGCCGAAGTTGGAATGGGGAACGTGGTCTGGGAAGGCCTCGCGGTCAGCCTCTCTGTGGGGTCCGCAAAGGCATGTGAGGAGGCCTCAGGAGGGAGCAGCCTTCAGGAGGCTTTTGCAGATCTTGAAGGGCAGGGCTGCCCTGCCTGAGGGGGCAGGGGTAGGGAGCAGGATGGGTCTTCATGATGCTCCTGTGTGGCTGTGGAGGAGGACGCTCGGGGATAAAGTGGCTCATCCAGGGCTACCCAGGAATACAGTAAGTGGCAGACGCAGCGGGGCCTCCTCCAGGTACTCTGCACTAAAGCAGGCAGCCTCTGGGGGCTGGGCTTCTCCCCTGAGACATGTCCATCCCGGGCAATCGAACGTCCCAGCAGCTTTGAAAGGCCTTCAGGGAACTTGGGAGGGAGGGCAACTTCTTCTCCTTTGGTGCCGATAGCAAGGGGTTGGGGCTGAGATGCCGGCTAAGCCCTCTCCTGTGTCCCTGAGGCCTCCTGAGCCGAGGGGCCAGGGCAACGGTTCTGTGTGTCCTCGGGATGGCTCTGCTGCAGCTGGGGCCGTGGCCTCGCCCACACTAGATACCTTACGTCCCCATGTCTGTCCTGGCCTGCAGGTGTGGTGCTCGGTCCGCACACCCGAGAGCTCTCACGAGGGGCTGGTGACCGACCCCCACAGTCCTGCCCGCTTCCGCGTGTTGGGCACCCTCTCCAATTCCCGTGACTTCCTGCGGCACTTCGGCTGCCCTGTCGGCTCCCCTATGAACTCAGGGCAGCTTTGTGAGGTGTGGTAGACCTGGGTTGGGGGAGAAATGGCCCGCTCTTGCCAGGGCCTGGGGAAGCTTGCCCAGAAAGGCTGTCTGCTCTGGGGTTTGGAGAAGGCAAATGCCAGCTGGGCTGGGTCCGGCCCCTCCGCACCACAGGTGGCGTGAGTCCTCGTCCCTCCTCGACCGCCACACCGTGCCTCTGCTTTGGGGGTGCCCCTGCCTCCAGCAGAGCCCCCACCATTCACTGTGACATTCTTGTGTCACCCTGCCTGGAGGAGGCGTGGGCAGGGGGCACTGGCTTCCACAAGAAGGAGCCCACCTCTTCTGGCCCCAAGCTCACTGGGCTTGGTGGCTGTGGGGCCTGCTGTGCCTGCCACACGCTGACCACGCAGGGGCTGGCTGGTGTGCCTCCCACACGTCTCTCCAAAGCGCACTCAGTGCTCCCTTGGGAGGAGATGGAGCTCCCTTCAGCCCCGCCTTTGAGGCGGCCCCCGCCCTGCGTTCCTCGCGCTGCTCCTAGTACTGCTGCCAACCCTGGCTGACAGCCCACCTGTGCTCAGCTCTTCGTGGAAGCCTGAGGGCCTTCACGAACCTTCCTGCGGCCTCCCAGGTTCCCTGAGCTCAGAGGGGACGTGTGTACGTGTAGGGGATGTTCGTCCCTGTGTCTCGGGATACAAGTCTTAGGGGGTGACTGATTGTCCCTGGACCAAGCAGGAAGGCAGAGAGAACAGGGAGAGGGAAGGATAGAGTTTATTTTTACAGGAAAGAGGGTGGGGAGGGAGTGGTCTTGGCCCTGTAGGACCCTGTGCCAATAAATAGACACACATCAGCCAGCCTGTCTCTTCCTTCAGTCCTGTTTTCATTTACTCATTCCACCAGTATTTATTGAGTACCTGCTGTATGCCAGGTACTCTTCTAGGTACTCATTTACTCCCTCACCAGACACAGGGAACTAAAATTTGAAGCCCCAAGAAGACAAAAGAAGGAGGCAGGATGGAGGAATGGCATGAAGTTGGGTCTGGCGGGTGGAGTACATCCTCCTCTCACTGGTGGCCGTGTTCCATCCCTGGCTGTTCTACAGCTGGAAGGGTTTGCCACAGCCCTCCACTGGTGCACGCAGCTGGGCCTGACACTGAGTCTGGGTAACTAATTGGCCAGGGTCGGCTTGGAAGATGGGTGGCCTTTTCCTTGCAGTGGAGGGCAGCCCTGGCCAAGGTAGCATTTCACTCCCTGGAGCTCGGAGCACCAGCCTCTGCTTGTGGCTGAGGAGACGTGCATTTCTGCACGTCCTCAAAGGCTCAGCGCTCCTGAGAGCCACTCATCCCACCGACACACGCTCATCAAGGCCTACCAGGTGCCAGGCACAGAGACTGCAGGTTTGGCTGCCACCCTCCAGAACGAGCGAGGGAATGGAGCATTTATGGATTACCTCTGTGTTCCAGGCACTTCTGCTAGGTGGCTCATTCCTCTCTTCATTCATTTATAAATTTATATATTCATAGATTTATTTTTATAACTATATTGATTACCAGTAACGTGCCAGGCAGTGGTGTGGAAAGATGAATAAGATGATTTCCTCCCTCAGGTGACTCTTCTGTTGGCTGGCACTTTCACCTTCATAAGTTCATCTGATCATCACAGCAACGTATTTTATAAGTGCTCCAGTTTCCATTTCACAGGTCTAACTGTAATCACTTCACTGCAGTCAGAGATCTGGACTGAAATTGAAGCTCTGACAGCTGTATGCGATTGAGCCTGTTCCATAACCTCTATGAGCCTCGGTTTCTTTATCTGTAAAATGAGAACCAGAGCAAAACAGTAGAAAGAGTCCAGTCTTAATTCTCTTTAAAATGCAGTGTTCCCCAAGGTGTAAGTAGGGGTGGGTTTATTACGTTTGGAGGGGTAAGAGTGAATCTTTATCAGTGATTGCTGCTGGGGTCCCTGGCCCCTGATCCCTGGGTGATGGCACCAGCATGTGCTCCACAGTCTATATCCTGTCCCAGCACCAGACTGTCCCCGTGAAGAGCTGTATGTGGGTCTCTATCAAGTTACTTGGAAGTGTGGCTGCTTATCTAGGGAAGGAAATTGCTGGCTACTAAGAAAGGGGAAAAGTGGCCTTGGGAACTCTAAGACCAAGGGAAAGCATGGCTTGAGTCTTTGTTCTGAGAGCACAGCTCTAGGAGGGGCGGCACAGTATATTGGAAAGAGGAGGGCCATCACGTCTGGAAACCTGGTTCTGGCTCCAGGTCTGCCACCCCCGAGCTGTGACACCAGGCCTGGCTTATTCTCTCTTCAGATCTCAGTAACCTTAGCAGTCTGTAAAATAAGTGGGTTGGATGAGATGATCTCTGAGGACTAGATCAGCTTTAATGTTTTAAGAAGTGAATTCATGGGCTTAGCAAGTTCCAGAACCCAAAGAAACACTAAGAAATGGCTTGTGAAGTTTGGGTGTTGTACAGAGAATGAGATTTATAATGTTGGCATAACGATAGAGGAGAGAGACTTGGTATCACAAAGCCTTGCCCTTCCCTTGACACCTGATTTCACAGGCCAGCTTGGGATACGGACCACCTGGCCACTGTGGCATTAAAACTCTGTATTTGCAGAAGCTCGAAGTGTCAGATGATGAGGAGGAGGAGGAGGAGCAGCCCTCATTTGCCAAGGCCCGTGTTTGCTTAAGCCTATGCTAAGCACTTTAAAAACATCACCTCAGTAAATTCCCACAACGGCTTATAAGGAGGTCCTATCATTGTCTCTATCTTAAAGTGGAGAAACTAAGGAAAAAGAACACATGACTTCCAGTGTCAGCTAAGACAGACTGCATTAAAGTCAAATTTGGAACTCAGATACTCAGATTTAGAGCTCAGATGCTCTTAATCACCACCATTTAGTCTTCTAAGTCATGATAAAGTTTAGACTCAAGCATATACATCTGTCTTCTGGGCAATTTCATTATGCTTCCAAGTGAGGCCATTACCAGCAGGTGCACTTTCATGGCCCCCATCACACCCGAGCCAGGTACATGTGACAACCAGGCAGCTGCAGGAAACCTAAGCACATGTTGACCTGAAATTAAGCCAGGTGGCACTATTTGTTGAGCACTCTGCAGGTGCTTGGTTCCAGAGGCAAGGCAAAGTGAACACCAAGTGACAGATGTAACCTTCACCCTTAGCAGCCTGCCAAGTTGATAACTATGCATCTGTAATATGCTCTGGTCTGTTAAAGCAGAAGGGGAAATAAAGGATGGTGGACACATGAGAGCAGTTATTAGTAAGGTGCTGGGCCATACCTTACACTGTCCCATTGGAAGTCTGACCAACTCCCATGCATGATACAGTAACATATGCCAAACAATATAATTTCACACTTGGAAGTGCTCTGGAAATGTCAAGTTGGAAGAGAGTCTCCATAAAATAAGCATGGTTTCAGTAGACCTATCACGACTCACAAATGGAGACTCCTGACAGTTTCCCAATGCTGAGCTCTGGGGTCCAAAGAGAGTTCCCAATGGGCCATTATTATACACAAAGATGACCTGAAGATGAATGTAAAGCTACTCATTTACTCATTCATTCAACAAATATTTGTCAAGGCCTATCACAAGCCAGGTATTAGATTGGGTGCTCGGGGCACAAAGTTGAATAAGACACAGTTCCTGTCCTCTAAGAGCTGAGAGTGGAGGGAGGGAGAGGGATGTACCAAGCACGGTAGCAGCACAGGGAAGAAACTAATAACTTGAGGACTTCCCTGGTGGTGCAGTGGTTAAAATCTGCCTGCCATTGCAGGGGAGAGAGGTTCAATCCCTGGTCCGGGAAGATCCCACATGCTGTGGAGCAGCTAAGCCCCTGCGCCACGACTACTGAGCCTGCGCTCTAGAGCCCGCGAGCCACAACTACTGAGCCCGTGTGCTGCAACTACTGAAGCCCGTGCGCCTAGAGCCCGTGCTCCACAACAAGAAAAGCCACCACAGTGAGAAGCCTGCGCACCGTAACAAAGAGTAGCCCCTGCTCTCCACAACTAGAGAAAGCCCGCGCAGAGCAACGAAGACCCAAAGCAGCCAAAAATAAATAATCTTAAAAAAAAAACTGAATTAAAGGCAAAAATAATTTAAAAAAAGAAAATAACTTTAAAGATAGAACAGGAAAGGCTCCCTACACAGGTGATACTGAGCTGGATGGGAGAATTTGCTAGAGAAAACAGTGAAGAACATTCCATACAGAAGGAACAGCAACGTGAAACGACTGATCCATCTTGAAGGGGCAGGGCATGTTCAGAAATGGTGAAATGTCTGGGGTGATCAGAAGGAGGTAGGTGAAAGGGGCATAATAAGAGGTGAGAGTCTGGAGATGGGAAATTGTAACAGTAGTTAAGAAAAAGAGAGGATTGTAACAAGTGCTTTCAGTCCTGGGAATTAACAGTAAGAAGGGCCACAATGCAATCTGATTTTGAAAAATATCACACAAAAGAAGTAGCAACCCAGCTGAAACAGTGCAATGCTGTGTCCTGCCTGAAGCGTTTCTGCTGTTACATAAGTGACACATGGAATGATTCTCAGATGAGCAGAGCCATCCATAAGATGTGTAGCTCTATAGCTCAGGCCATACATTTGGGGGAAGCATGGCTGGCCAGTGGGTGCAATTTGAAGGAGGGTGGTAGGAAGGGACAGGTGATGGGCTGTCCCCTGATTGGAGAGCAATTTGGTCACAAGGCTGGGAGTCTGGCCAAATGGTAAGAAGGAGAGCTTCTGGGAGAGCAATATGACTGAAATGAAGCTTGAGGCAGGGTATCAATGTTAGTGTGAGGCTTTGGGAATAACTGCCAGACATTTGCATTTGGCCAGAGAGGCTTGGGGCTTGAGTGCTTGGAGGTGGGGAGCAAGGGGCAGCCCTGCAAATTTGAGGAAGTTGGAAAATGATAACTGCCTCCTCTCCAGTTGCCAGGCACCTAGCTAGGCACTTTATATACACTGTCTTATTTTATTCTCATAAAAACTTATGAGGGAGATACTTTATAACCCACATTTCATAGAAGAAACCAAGCTGAGAGAGGTTAGGAAGCTTGCCCAAATATCACAGCTGGTGAAGGGCAGAATTTGGTTTTAAGTACCAGGTCTGTCCTCTCTAAACCTTATGTTCTCCCACCCATCCCCAACTTTTTATTTTGAAACATTTTAAACCTACAAAAAAGTTGACACATAGTACAACAAACATTCCTGTACTCTTCATCTGGAATCACCCACTATTAATAGCCTGTGTTTTATGCCACAACATTGCCCCATCTCCTCTAAGGTACTGGTGGGGATATGACTGGTATAAAAGACAAAATCTGAGATCTGATAGAAAGAAGTCACGGAAATATGAGAGATTTAGGAGAAATACCTCTACAGATGACTGAAGAAAGCATGACAAAGTATGGACATCTCGAAGCCAGAAAATAGAATAGGTAGAACAGCTATGGACCACCCAATTTCTGTCAGCAGACTAGGGCTGGGGCAGTCATTAGTGATGGAAATGGAAGGTCATCTACAGAATCCAAACACTGAGTGGAAAAGAGCAACAGGTTTTAAAATGGGCATCAGACCTTTACATCAATATCTATACAAATATTTAGCCAACATTCATTCAATGCTAACTGTGCTATGCCAGGTGGTTTGTTTTTTTTGAACAAACACTTTCTGCATTCTTTAATGCCCATAAAATAAGACTCCAGGCCAAATGGTGAGTGTTCCCACCAGATGAAAGGGAGAAGAGTTATTTCCTTTTTTCTCACCTTCTAGGTAAATACATAGAGCCTGAACAGAAGAGCTTTGAGGTTTGCCTGAAACACTCAAGAACTTGGGAGACTGAAAGATCGAGATTAATATCCTGATTCTACTACTTACTCTATGATTTGCTCTGTAAAATGAACACAATCCTACCAAACTCAAAAAGTTGTGCAAACGATATATATCATTTAAAATAAGTCCTGACATAAACAGTGTCGGTCATACCCCTTCAAAGTCATAAAGGGGAGAGGAAGACCAAAAGACACACTGAGGGCAAAGACCTTGTCTTGTTCCGTTTTTAGCTCCAGAACTTCGCGCTAGGGCGTACTCATTCTCATTTCTACTCCATCTGGCTCCGCAGGATTTAAGATGGTATCCACATCCGTATGGTAATATTAGAGCACTCTTCTTCAACTGGGGAGGAATGTTATGAGGTGAATATGCCACTGTGGTGTGGGGCTAGACACAGAGTACACAGACTTCACAGCGACGGCAATCAAGCGTCCAGGATTTCAAGAATCTCGTCCGTTTGTCCCACCACGCAGCTAACTGGGGTGTCACTGTGGGTACTATTCACACTGCTATGAGGGAACCTATAGATGGTCTCGGCTCGCAGCCAACTCAATTCCTACCGCAGCGGGCGCCCCCCCAATCCCAGATGGCGTGCAGGAAACTCCAGGTCCGAGATGGGGAGGCGCCTATGGCGCGCGGGAGACTGGGAATTGTAGTTTTCGTGCGACTCCGGAGGGCGAGGTCTCCAGGCTGGGACTCCCAGGACACGCGGGTGGGTAGGTCGCCGCGGCGTTTCCGGTCGCAGGCGGGCTCGGGAGAAGGAGGGGCGCCGCGGGCGACGCGCGCGAGGACGTCTGGGAAACCGGGCGGTGCGCGCGCAGCGGGCCGGCAGCGGCGGTGGAGATGGAGGAGGGTGGCAGGGACAAGGCACCGCTGCAGGCCCAGCAGCCCCCAGCGACGTCCCCCGGCGGCGGGGACGAGAAGCCGAGCAGCAAGGAGCGGCGGGATGCCGGAGACAAGGACAAAGAGCAGGAGCTGGTGAGGCGCGGCCCCGGGAGCCGGCGGAGGAGGCCGCGGGCTGAGTCACGGCAGCCCAGCAGGCCTCGGGCCCGACTCTCCACGGGCTCGCCGCGCCGGGGAGAGGGCGGATGGGGCGACCCTCGGGGCTCCCTGCCCCCCGCCTCTCTGCCCCTCAGCCTGCATTCCGCGCTGTCAGCTCCGTCCACCCTACCAGTCCTCACCACCGTCTCGTGAGGTGGGCCCAGGCGGGTCATTGTCACCCCCGTTTTTCAGAACGGCGTCCAAGCAGAGTCTGGTCCAGAAGCCAGGCTGCCTTCCCACTGGAGCCTCCCATTCCCGCTCTCTTTCCTTGTTCACCCGGTCCCTCCTGAGGAGGCAGCCTCACTCTCCACCAGCCCCAGGGTGAATGGGAGGAGGATGTGTTTGAAATTTCCTGTCTTGATGAGCTTCTTTCCCTAATCCTCCAGTCTGAGGAGGACAAACAACTTCAGGATGAACTGGAGATGCTCGTGGAACGACTGGGGGTGAGTCACGATGTTGACAAGAGCTGGTGCATATATGCATCTTTCACGCTTGTTTGCTTTATTTCACTTTGGGCAACAACTTTTATATGAGGTATAGGGAAAGATGGACTGTATTTTAGGGTCATGTTACAACCATGTTGTGAGGGAGGGGAGTAAAAAAAGACAGTTAAAAGATTTTGTAGTTTTGGTTCATGGGAGAAGCAGTTCTTCAACTCTTTAACAGGGGACATTTGTTTTTGTGCCAGGCAGTGTGTGTGCATGGAGTTGGGCATTCACAGATGGATAAGACACAGTTACTTTCCTAGGAGAGTTTTTAAACATCTCTGTGTTATGACTTAAGGGTTGAGACTCCTTTTGTCTGAGCCCTGTCATCTCCTGATCAGGAGAAGGACACGTCCCTGTACCGACCAGCCCTGGAGGAACTGCGGAGGCAGATTCGTTCTTCTACAACTTCCATGACTTCAGTGCCCAAGCCTCTCAAATTTCTGCGTCCACACTATACCAAACTGAAGGAGATCTACGAGAACATGGCCCCTGGGGAGAATAAGGTAAAACTGGTTCAGAAGCTGGTGGAGGCCTCGTTTAGGAATTCTCTTTTTCATCTAGACCATGGGGCTCATGGTGAATCTCAGGAAGCCTGATAGACCTGAGATCTGAGCTAGTTGAACGGCGCTCATTGTAATCAAAACACTTACATAAGAGCTGACAGGAAGGTTGTCTTCAGAAAGGACAGTGTTTCTGTCATTTATGTTGGACCTTGGGTTTTATTATGATTTATTATTAACTTACTTTTAACCTTAATTTTTTTCTTTGTATCACATACACCTTCATTTGTTTTATCTCTAAAACACATCCTCAGTTCAGTAACTTTTCTACCTATTGGTACAACCCTAATCCAAGAAATTTTCAGTTCTTACCTGAACTACTGCAGCTGCCTCCTAACTGACCCTCTTCCTTTTGTCTGTGATCTCCTACAGTTTGTCTTTCATACAGCAGCCATGGTGATCTTTCTAGAGTGTGAATCTTTCCTGCGTAAAATCTTTTAATAGTTTATTATGATGATTGGAATAAAATTCAGAGTCTTCATCGTGCTCCACTCTCCCCTTGTTATCACCCTTCAGTCATGTTGGTTCAAAAGGGAGATTGCAACATTAACCTTAGGGTTATCATGAGGCTTAGTTGATATAACATGTCTAAGTTCTTAGTGTGGAGGCTGGTGATATAATTAACATTTAATTTTGGGGATTAGTGACAATGATCTTGATTCCATAATGTAACATTCCCCTTACCCTGGATTTGACTTCAAAGGACTGGTTTCTTTATAGCGTTTTGCCGCTGACATCATCTCTGTTTTGGCAATGACCATGAGTGGGGAGCGTGAGTGCCTCAAATATCGTCTGGTGGGCTCCCAGGAGGAATTGGCATCATGGGGTCATGAGTACGTCAGGTAAGACCTTTCCTTCTTGGGAACCTGAAGGGGTTCTGAGGTATAGTTCCGAGTTCTGTCTTGGAGTACCAGTGTATCAGGGGTCCCAGATAGTAAATTCCTTCACCCACAGGGAAGTGCTTTCCATGAAACTCTGCTCCCCTAATGATCTGGGCCTATCCATAGGCATCTGGCAGGAGAAGTGGCTAAGGAGTGGCAGGAGCTGGATGATGCGGAGAAGACACAGCGGGAGCCACTGCTGACCCTGGTAAAGGAGATTGTCCCCTACAACATGGCCCACAATGCAGAGCATGAGGCTTGCGACCTGCTCATGGAAATTGAGCAAGTGGATATGCTGGAGAAAGACATTGATGAGAATGCGTATGCCAAGGTCTGCCTCTATCTCACCAGGTAAGTGAGGAAGGTAGGCAGTGGTGGCAGGCCTACCCTCCGCAGCACGTCTTTCTCAGTTGTGACTCCTTTATTCTCCCAGACTATCTGCTTCAAAGATAGCAATCAAGCTGTAGTTAATTTGTTAATGCCTGTGAACTTCTTGAGGACAGAGACATCATGTCTCTTTAGTAGTCCCGATAACTAGCATAATGCCTAGTATAGAGTAGTCATTCAATGTTGGGTAAGTGAATTAAATGGAGTAAGTGAATGTCTGATTCCTGTGTTATTTTTACCTTCATAGTTGTGTGAATTATGTGCCTGAGCCTGAGAACTCTGCCCTACTGCGTTGTGCCTTGGGTGTGTTCCGAAAGTTCAGTCGCTTCCCTGAAGCTCTGAGATTGGCACTGATGCTCAATGACATGGAGCTGGTAGAAGATATTTTCACCTCCTGCAAGGATGTGTATGTAAAGGAACAAGTTGGCAAAGGGATAGGCTCATGGATGGGACGTTTGCATGAAGTGTTGGGACATGTGGTTTCTGGTTAGGGCTTAAAGGGCTTTTCTGTGCCCTTAGTTCATGGGGGCTAAGCAGATGTGATGGCTCTCTCTCACAGGGTTATACAGAAGCAAATGGCATTCATGCTAGGCCGGCATGGGGTGTTTCTGGAGCTGAGTGAAGATGTGGAGGAGTATGAGGACCTGACAGAGATCATGTCCAATGTGCAGCTCAACAGCAACTTCTTGGCTTTAGCTCGGGAGGTGAGATTCTTTGCCCTTTTCCATCAAGGTGTTTTGGTTGTGATTCTACCTGGCATTTCACCTCCCTGATTATGTCTCTGACTGGACTCTCCTTGGTTAGAATTGCTCTAATGGGATAACAGAAGGGACAGCTAGGGGAGGACTGGGGGAGCACTTGTGACCCTCTGACTTCTCTTCAGCTGGACATCATGGAGCCCAAGGTGCCTGATGACATCTATAAAACCCACCTAGAGAACAACAGTGAGTAAACGTCTCCGTGTGTGGGGATTGGAGGCTGGTTAATTATGCCCCTTGTATTGAGAGTGATGGCTTGGCCCAACATGCTTGTCCTATAAAGCTCAGAATTTCCGCCTGCTTTTTCCCTAGGTCACTGTTGGGGTCATAGATGGAAGATTCTGAGGGGCAAGCTCAGAACCAGAGACCAGCTGCCATGCTGCGTTCCTTTCTTGTCCTACTCAAAACCTTCATTTTCTCCTTTTCCTCCTTTGCAGGGTTTGGGGGCAGTGGCTCTCAGGTGGACTCTGCCCGCATGAACCTGGCCTCCTCTTTTGTGAACGGCTTTGTGAATGCAGCCTTCGGCCAGGACAAGCTGCTGACTGATGATGGCAACAAGTGGCTTTACAAGAACAAGGACCATGGTATAATTCTGTTCCTACACAATCTTTGTGTAATTTTGGTCAATCTTACTGTCCTCCTAGTTCATGTGTTACAAGGGATCCCTAAGGCAGTTCTTTGGAGAGCTCTTTCTCAGGGTAGGGCCATTTTAAGACTGATAGGTTTTTTCTTGGTATAGGAATGTTGAGTGCAGCTGCATCCCTTGGCATGATTCTGCTGTGGGATGTGGATGGTGGCCTTACCCAGATTGACAAGTACCTGTACTCTTCTGAGGACTATATCAAGGTTGGTCTGGGCACAACCCGCTATTTCAGACATCCCCCTTCCATGGTCTAGGGCCCTCTCAGGGCCTCCCTTTCGCTGCTGAGGTCTGCCCGGTTTTTAACTCCAGTCGAGGCGGGTGCTATAATGAGGCCCACGTTGCATCCTTTGTGATGAGGAAGGTAGAGTAGCCCAAGTGAAGACTCTATTTGCATTTTGCAGTCAGGAGCCCTCCTGGCCTGTGGCATCGTGAACTCTGGTGTCCGGAATGAGTGTGACCCTGCTCTGGCACTGCTCTCAGACTATGTCCTCCATAATAGCAACACAATGAGACTTGGTTCCATCTTTGGGTAAGGCTTCTTGCTTCTCCTTTTGGTAGTGCTCAGCCTGTAAGCTCTGTGAAAACAGAATCGGGCCCTTTCACCTTTGTATTGCCAAGGAGTACCACTGTGCCTGTTGAGTATTTGGCTCTTGGTGACTATTTGTTAAAACGACCAATCCTCTTTTTGTTTCTTCCTTGTCTTATACTTGGGTGTGTGGTGGGGACTGCCTCTCCCTGGCTTTTGCAGGCTTGGCTTGGCCTATGCTGGCTCCAATCGCGAAGATGTTCTAACACTGCTGCTACCTGTGATGGGAGATTCCAAGTCCAGTATGGAGGTGAGTAGAGGTTGCTGATCATTTAGGGGAGATAGGAAAGTGCTCTATGGCCTATTGGTCTCTGAAAAATAGTGAAAAAAAGTGTGGGGGGGGTGCGGGGAGGTGTATCATTTCAGTGAATTTGCTTGGAATTGAGCTTTTAAGCCTCAGGAGATATTGAGGCTAAAGAGTTAACATTTTAATACTGAGTTCCAGCCCTTGGAATCCATGAGGAAGTACCAGACTAGAGTGGGGAGTAGCTTAACCCAGCCTGGGGTGGGTATGCTGTTTTAGTCATTAGCCAACTTTAAATTTTCTTATTTGTGCAGAATCATTTTAGTGATAGATAGATATAGTATGGTGGCTAAAAGCATAGGTTTTAGTCTGATAGACCTCAGTTCAAATCCTGCCACTTCTGCTTACAAGCATTGTGATCTTGGACATGTAATTCAGTCTCCTTCAGCATCATTTTTCTCATCAATAAAAGAGGAATAACAGTGGGACCTGTTTGATGGGGTTGTTGTAAGGAGTAAATGTTAACAGTATGCAAAGCAGTTGGCATAGTGGCTGACGTGTAGTTAGTATTCAGTGAATGGTTGATGCTGTTGTTATTTTGACCTACTGTCAGAAAGGGGTTATTGCCTAACGTGGTTTCAGTGGACTGTAGGAATTGGCTATCTTGAGTCAAGATAGGTAAGCAACTATTTTAGTAACTTACTTTAATAACTTAATATTGATTTTCCTAATTCTAGGTGGCAGGTGTGACAGCTCTAGCCTGTGGAATGATAGCAGTGGGATCCTGCAATGGCGATGTCACTTCCACTATCCTTCAGACCATCATGGAGAAGTCAGAGACTGAGCTCAAGGACACTTATGCCCGTTGGCTTCCTCTTGGACTGGGCCTCAACCATCTAGGTGAGAGGATGTCTCTCTATTTGGGCAAAAGGCTAGTGGCATCTGGATACAACAGGGAGAGTTTATGAGTCAGGCTGTGCTGGAAGGGAGTACATGTCCTCTGATCCCTTGAATCTTTCCTTTAGGGAAGGGAGAGGCCATTGAGGCCATCCTGGCTGCGCTGGAGGTCGTGTCAGAGCCATTCCGCAGTTTTGCCAACACACTGGTGGATGTGTGTGCCTATGCAGGTCTGGGTCTTAGTCATTCTGAGTTGCCTTAGATTCTTTAGCTTCTGTTCCTAGAGTAAGCTTTTCCTTGGTGCCTTCTGATTTCTACGCTTTCTCTCCCTTACCACTCTGCCCCAGGCTCTGGGAATGTATTGAAGGTGCAGCAGCTGCTCCACATTTGCAGTGAACACTTTGACTCCAAGGAAAAGGAGGAAGACAAAGACAAGAAGGAAAAGAAGGACAAGGACAAGAAGGAAGCCCCTGCCGACATGGGAGCACATCAGGTTCTGTGGGCAGCTGGGCACACTCCAAGGGAGGCTCTCAGAAAAGATAACTGTGGGTTTGGGTTTGTTTTAGAGCCTCTCTGGGTATCGCTGTGTAATTGAAATAGCATGAGACTGGGTTCCATACATGAGGGGTCAGGGTGTGCCCCACAGGATGGCTTTTTCTTCTTAGATGGGACTTGAGTCAGGGGCGAGTTTTTTGTTCTGTGAGCTTACTGGGTTCTGCTGCCTCTTCAATTGCAGGGAGTGGCTGTGCTGGGGATTGCCCTTATTGCTATGGGGGAGGAGATTGGTGCAGAGATGGCACTACGAACCTTCGGCCACCTGGTGAGTATTACATGGAGAAGATTGAAATATATTAGTTTTGATGCCTAAGGTTCCCCCAGGAGGTTTCTCTGATGAGTTTTCTCAGTGGAGAAGAGGTCTTTTTGCTGTGCTCTTTCTACAAAAATTGTTTAAGGCCCCGTCTACCCATCTGTCTGTTCTTGTAACTGAGCTTATTCTTTCTGCTTTCTGTTACCATATTATTTTCTTTTATCACCAGCTGAGATATGGGGAGCCTACACTCCGAAGGGCTGTGCCTTTAGCACTGGCCTTAATCTCTGTTTCAAATCCACGACTCAACATCCTGGATACCCTAAGCAAATTCTCTCATGATGCTGACCCAGAAGTTTCCTATAACTCCATCTTTGCCATGGGCATGGTGGGCAGTGGTGAGTATTGATCAGAAAGAGATCATAGGCATCTTGGGGGAAGGGTTGAGGCCCTTTCTTCAAGCCTCTGTAATGCTTAACATTTCCAGGTACCAATAATGCTCGTCTGGCTGCGATGCTGCGCCAGTTAGCCCAGTATCATGCCAAGGACCCCAACAACCTCTTCATGGTGCGCTTGGCACAGGTATAGAATAGAACTCTTCTCCTTAGAGTGAGTGTGCCAAGGGAAGTGTCTGTGTGATGGAAGGGAGAGTGACGCGACGTGAAGGGGACCTTGAGTTCGGCCTGGAAAGGGGGACGTGAACAAGTTGTGAGATTTCTTTGTGGCCAGATTAGGTGATTTCTTCTTAGATGTGACTCCCCACCTCCACTTCTCTCTGGTTTTGTTTTTTGTTTTTTTTTTTTGTCCAGGGCCTGACGCATTTAGGAAAGGGCACCCTCACCCTCTGCCCCTACCACAGTGACCGGCAGCTCATGAGTCAAGTGGCTGTGGCTGGGCTGCTCACTGTGCTGGTCTCTTTCCTGGATGTCCGCAACAGTGAGTTCCTGTCAGGAATCTTATACGGTGGCACGTGGTGCCCTCTCTCCACCCCTACCATGGTCTCCTTGGTAACTTAGGAGCAAGACTGAGTTAACTCTACTACCCTGGGGTCCTTAGGTTCTTTGGGCCTCATGAGACTTTGACCTCCCACACTTTTGATCTGACCCAAAGAGACTTTCTTTTGAAGATGAAGAGCTGAGCCCAGTTTCTGCCCAGAGTGACTGGGGAAAGTGATTCTCAAGTCTGCAGGCTGTAGGCAGAGTAACATGGTGGCATCTCCAGTTTGTAGTAGGGTATATGAGGGGAGGGGTTAAAGCGTCAGGGCTGGAGTGGCGTCCCAAGGCTCAGGCCAGGCCTGTCCTGATGCCTCTAACTGTACTTGTCCTGTGTTTTTCCTTCAGTCATCCTAGGCAAGTCGCACTATGTATTATATGGGCTGGTGGCTGCCATGCAGCCCCGAATGCTGGTCACGTTCGATGAGGAGCTGCGGCCATTGCCAGTGTCTGTCCGTGTGGGCCAGGTGAGGGGTTGAGCAGAAGGGAGGGCTCAGGCCGTGCCCTGGAACTTGTAGAATGCATGTGTACCGTTTCTCTGAAACTGGTATGGGCACTGGGTTGCTGCTGCACTCCTCTCCAGGGTCCCTATATCTCAGTTTTCTCACCCTGCAGGCAGTGGATGTGGTGGGCCAGGCTGGCAAGCCTAAGACCATCACAGGGTTCCAGACACACACAACCCCAGTGTTGTTGGCTCACGGGGAGCGGGCAGAATTGGCCACTGAGGAGTTTCTTCCCGTCACCCCTATTTTAGAAGGTTTTGTTATCCTTCGGAAGAACCCCAACTATGACCTCTGAGTGGCCACCAGAGGCTCTGAGCTGCAACTGATACGTCAGCGGGTCATGCTTCCTGCTGCCAGGGGTGGACACTGCTCCAGACCTTTGGGGGAATTGTTGCTTCCTGTTCTTTTGTTACTGAGTGAGATGACTTTGTTGAATAAAGACCTTTATCCCTGAGGTCCCTCTGTGTCTGTTTTCTGGGGTATTGTGGCCGGAGGCCAGACTGGGGTGGGGAGTGGATGTGAGGGGGTGTTGTTTGTAGCAACTCTGAGCCTGTGCTAGCAGGGAGGCTGCCGAGAATGGAAAAAACTAAGCCCTCTTCCCTTCTCCCCTCCTTCGTAATCATCTTAAAAGAGTGGTTCGTCTTTAGGGGCATGAACCCTTCAGAAGCTGATAAATGGAATGTAATAGATCTTCTTTCTAGGAGATGTATGTACACAAATTTTTACACAAACTCTTACAAATAACTTTCCAAGGGGCTTGTAGATCCCAAACATGCCCCACTATTCCCACTTGCCAATGCACACCCACCTTAAGCCCATCATTCCCTGGCTTTGGACTAAGGATCCTTGCTGTTAAGAAGGCAGTAGAGTTAGCTCTACTCTTCCTAACTTGACTTCTGTGCTGCTGAATGAAATGGACATCTTTACCTCCTATGACCTGTTTGTCCTTTTGGGGAAGCTGCTGTTTGAGAGATTTGATCATGTTAACATCTACCTCTTGGCTGTCCTTGCAGAAATGATGCAAGAAAGCTTGATCCTGACCTTCCTCTTTGTAGAGCAATGGGAAAGAAATGGTCTTCCTGGAATGTAATCAGTCTTGATCTGTTAGTGCTCCTTCCTGGTGGAGCTGGTATGAGTATAGCTATACTACCTGTGGGGCCCTGGACCCCTGTGGATGCAGTGAAGGAGAACATGAGGCCCTGTCAGATAGTTGCTAGCATTTATCCTACGCTTACTGTGGGTTTAACCTCTGAATAATGACCGACACTTAATAGGTCATCAATAAATGTTGAAAGAATAATTGCGCTACATACTTTTGAGACCTCACAACAACTTTGAGAGGTATTATCCCTGTGGTTTGGTGAGGAATGTAAAGTTTAGAGAGGTTCAGTAACTTATAAAAGGTCACATAGTAAGAAGTAGAGCTAGGATTGGAATCTAAGTCCATCTGACTCCAAAGCTCGTGCCTTTATTCACTAAGTTACTTGGTCTCTAGCCTTGGAGACTTGTGGACCCCATAGTAGTCCAAGCTCTTGGCTAGCTGGAGGAGAAGCAGCTTTGAATAGAGTATCTCCATCGTCTTCTCTCTGCTCTCACTTAGCAGCCTGTGTAAAACCTGTATAAAAGGTGGAAATGTTGGACTTGGGAGTCAGCAGAACTGCAAAGCCCCTTTAATGGGAGCTGCTGTGGTCTTAAGCAAAACAGTATGTCTGATAAGCTTCTATTATCT
Source organism: Hippopotamus amphibius kiboko (assembly GCF_030028045.1). Classification (NCBI taxonomy): domain Eukaryota; kingdom Metazoa; phylum Chordata; class Mammalia; order Artiodactyla; family Hippopotamidae; genus Hippopotamus; species Hippopotamus amphibius. The sequence continues at coordinate 159,459,489 of NC_080191.1, forward strand.
CTACATTGGGGATATAGTAATTGTCTTACTTGATTTCTAACAGTGGTGATGTTAAGAAATTAGAAAGTGTAAAAAAGAAGAAAAAAAATTAGAAAGTGATTTCTATCCAATAGAATATTTCTCAACAATAAAAAGTGACACAAGGAAAGTCTCTGGTGGTCCAGGGGTTAGGACTCCGTGCTGTCGCTGCCGAAGGCCCAGGTTCAATCCCTGGTCGGGGGAACTAAAATCCCACAAGCTTCAAAAAAAAAAGTGACACAAGTAACATAAATGAATGTCAAACTTATTATTTTGCATGAAAGGATCTAGATTTAAGAAGAGTACAAAAACAAAAAAAACAACACAGAAGAGAAAAAAAACTGTATATACTCTATCAGTTAATTTGTATACAATTCTAGTGACAGAAAACAGATCAGTGGTTATCTGTGGAGGGGAGTGGAGACCCAAGGAAGAAAACTTTTGAGAGTGGTGGAATTGGTCAGTATGTTGATTGTGGTAGTGGTAGTGGTGGTGGTGGTGATGATATATCTGTCAAAACTCATCAAATTATACTTTTTTTTTTTTTTTTGTCTCTACAGCTTGTGGGATCTTAGTTCCCCTACCAGGTATTGAACCCGCTCCCTCAGCAGTGAGAGTGCAGAGTCCTAACCATTGGACTGCCAGGGAATTCTCTGTACATTTTAAATATGTGCAGTTGGTAACATATCTAAATAAAGTTTTAAAACATGAAAAAATTAGAAAGTGATTATAAACTGAAAAACAACATAAATAAAAGAATAATCCTCTTTCCAAGTCAGTGATTGTATTTTAGAGTAAGAAATTTTCACAGTGGCTCTTCACCTTTCACATTTAATGTCATTCAGCAATAAATATCAATGGAGACTTATGCATTGGGCATTATTCTAGTTTGTGGGTATGCAAATATAGAGGAACAAATCCTATCCTCACAAAGCTAACATAATGAAAAAGAAAACAATTGTGTTATATTGTGATCAATTCTGTACTGGAGTGTGAACAAGGTACTCTGGGATCACTGAAATAGGGCCTAAGTGCCTGGGTAAAGGAGGGGTGATTTTTGAGGAAACTGATTCTTGGAGAAAGATGAGTTTATCCAGAGGAAGAGAGGGCAGGATATAGCTGAAGGAGTAGCAAAAGCAAGAAGGCAGACAAGCTATTTGTTTTCAGAAACCATGGATAGTTTGGTTTGGCTAATTGTATAGGGCTAGGGGAAACTGTGGTAGGAGATAGAGACACAGGCTCAGATCAGGTTTAGAAGAGCTTTGTTGTGCTAAGAAAATAACAGTGTCTCTCAATGGAGACCAATGAATGAGAGCAGGAAAGTGACATGACCACCTAACTATCTGGGTGAGAAAGCTCACCATGGAGGCCTGGAGACAAGGCAAGGGAAATGAACTGAATTAGGGCAGTGGAAATGGGGAGAGGATGAAGGGCAGAAGAGTTTTTAAAGACAAAATCAACAAGATTTGATGTCTGATGAGATGTAACATGTAGATGGGAAGGAATGTAGAATGAATCCCAAACTTTATGGTTGAGCACTATTCACTGAAAAAGAATGCATGAGCAAAACATGTTTGGGGACAAGAAGAGAACTCTGTCGAGTAGGGAGAGATGATACATTTCAATCTGGGTATACACAATTTAAGATGCCTGCGGGGTGATTAGGTGAAGATGTCTTTTAGGTAGTACCTTGTTCTCACTGGAGTTCAAGAGTGATTTCTGAGCTAGGAACGAATTGACATGTAGGCAGTAACTGATTTTTATTTATTAGTTTGCTTAGGGAGAAAGAGAAATGAGAAGGGTAGAGAAGGGATCTAGTCATACATAGTAAAGTCACAGAACTCAAATGAAGAGTGTAACAGAGAACACTCTAGATAGATCTGCATTTTCATTCTCCTTATCGTTCCTCCTGTGTCTATTTTGCTCTCCTCTCTTTGCAGCTTGTTACTCAGATACAATGGGAATAATAATACAATCCATTTTGTGGGAATGAAGAGTGTAACAGAGAACACTCTAGATAGATCTGCATTTTCATTCTCCTTATCGTTCCTCCTGTGTCTATTTTGCTCTCCTCTCTTTGCAGCTTGTTACTCAGATACAATGGGAATAATAATACAATCCATTTTGTGGGAAATTGTGAGGATTAAATGAGATCACGAAGGTCATATATTGAATGACCAGTTCATCATTGGTGCAAAGAAAATGTTTTCTTCTAAGATTATATGTGTTTGGATACAGAGAGGGGGGTGGGGAGGAGAGAGAAAATAGAGAGTTAGGTACCTAGGCACAGTTTTAAGCACTTTCACAATAATTAATTCCGTTAATCCTCACAATCCAATGGCGTGAAAGCACGGTGGGTAAAAGCTCAGAACTGAGCCAGAATGCCTCCTTTCATATATTCCCATCTTACAACAGGTATTAAGTAGGTAGGTAGTACGTACATCGCCAGGGGAGTAAGTAGCAGAGTTTGGGTTAAAATCCAGGCTGACTCTGAGTAAGTAGAAGTGGCTCTAGTACGTCCCTTCAGGCGGTTCGAAATCTTTTGGCTACAGGGCAGGGAGAGGTTTTAGGATTACTTCTTCCATCACTATTTGAACTTTCCATGATTGATTTTAGTTCTCCCTTGGGAGTGACCGACCGGTCTTTATAAAAGACAAATTGACTTATTCCCTATTTAGAATGTCTCAATCCTTTTAGCGTAACATTCAGTTTAATAGGTCTTTCAGTGATCTAATTTACATTATTTTCAAAGGCTGCCTAATTCGTATTTCTTTCTGCATCTGTCCATGATTTACTTCGGCAGGACTGAGTTTAATCTCAGTGTTCTCAGCCCTCAGTCAGCACTTCGCCGAGCACGCAGTATGCACTCAATAAATCCTCGCTCAAAGTATGAATGAACGAAAGAGCCGCGGAACAGAGACGCAGAGGGGGGTCAGTCTGGGAGTTCCAAAGTTCGGGAGGGGACACTGGGCGGGCAGTGGCTGTCACATGACGAGGCGGGGCAGGTCCCATGTGCTCCGCGGCGCCGCGCGCGGCTCCGCCCTCTGCGCCGGTCACGTGGGGGCGCCGGCTGCGCCTGCGGAGAAGCGGTGGCCGCCGAGCGGGATCCGTGCGGGGAGCCGGAAATGGTTGTGGACTACGTCTGTGCGGCTGCGTGGGGCTCGGCCGCGCGGACTGAAGGAGACTGAAGGTAAAGCCGCCATGTCCGGGCCCGACCCGGCCCCCCCACCCCCTCCCCCCGCATCCGCCGCCATCCGGGCCGGGACCGGCTACCCTGCGCCGCCGCCCTGGCGCCCCGGCCCCGTGGCCCAAGTCCGGGCCCCGGCCCGCCAGGGCCCGATCCCCGGCCCACGTGTGCCCGGCCTGGCCCGGCCTGGCTGCTGGGTGGGGGTGGGGGAGCGCGGGGCCGGAATATGTGGTCCCCGCGGGCTGGGAGGGCGCCGGGTTCCCCGGCCGCTGAGCGCCACCTCGGCCCGGCCCGAGGAGGCCCCGCGGGCGCAGGCACCGCGGCTCCCGGCCCGCCGCCCCCTCCCCCCTTTGCGGCCCGGCCGCCGGGAAGTGACACGTTGTTCTTTGGCACTGGCCGGCGCTGCGCAGGGAGGGCGCAGGGGAGGGAGGCGGCGGCGGCGGGCAGGGAGGAGCCCCCGGCCCCGCCCGCCCTCCGCGCCGACCCTCACTTGCTTCAAACCGGCTTCTCTTCGGCCGCCGCCCGCCTGGCCTTTTACGGCCCGACTGCCGCCCTTCCTGGCCTCCACTCTTGGGCGGCGGCCGGCCTCGCCTCTGGCTCCGCGCGGGTGCCCCTGCGGCCACCCACGGCAGGCGTGCCTCGTGTGCCCCTGGGCCAGGCCCCGAACCCGGTGTCCCCGGGTGGGGGGTGGGGACACCACGGCCGAAGCTGCTAGCTCCGTTTGTGATCTGGGAGCCTGGTGCCAGCGAGACCTGGAATTTCCGGTCTGGTTGGTCTTGGGCCCCGCGGAGCCAGGTTGATACCCCTCACCTCCCAACCCCAGGCCCTCGGATGCCCAGAACCTGTAGGCCGCACCGTGGATTTATTCTTAACCGAGGGGGTGAGTGAGGGGCCGTCTCAGCAGGTCAGGGGGGTGGCTGGAGGTGGTGCGGGTTTGACAGGGTGTTGGTGGGGACGTAAGCTGGGTCTTTAATGCTCCTTCACCCCCTTGGCGTCTCCGGGACTCGTGGTGGGACCCAGCCCTTGCTTCAGCCCCTCCCCCACGCCATTTGCCTTAAGCTTGTGTCCCCTCCCGTTTCTGAGCTCCACTCTTTCCCAGCAGGTGCTGGGGGGACCCTGATGTGGCACCAAATGAAATGAACAAAGCTCCACAGCCCACAGGCCCCCCACCTGCCCCATCCCCTGGACTCCCACAGGTAATTAGGGAGGAATTAGCGGCGATTGTGGTGGGGGTTGGGGAGTCCAGGCAGCCGGGTCAGGAACAGGTTCCAGCCTCTGGATTTTCCCACCCCCCTTCTTTGTCAGGGCAAAGTGCAGCTTCCTGCAGCCAAATTGAGACAGGGCCCCTGGGCTGTTCCCAGGGGCTGTCATGGGGAGGGTATATGTGGACTGTTGAGGCTCTTGCCACAGATCTGCTCCCCTTCACCAGCTTGAGTGTCTGCCCCACCTGGGTTTCCCCTCTTGCTGAAATCTGGTCTCCCCCCTTCAGCCAGCGTTTCCCCCGGGGCAGACAGCACCGGTGGTGTTCAGTACGCCTCAAGCGACACAAATGAACACGCCTTCTCAGCCCCGCCAGGTGAGGGGCTGTGGGGAGGGGAGTAGGGGCGTGGGTGGGAGCCATGTAGAGGTTAGGCCGGTTTGGGCCTAGGAGGGAAACTATGGAGGCCTTGTACTTACCCCAGTTTCCTGACAGTTGCTATGTGTTCTTTCATGCGGCTCTGCACTTTGTGCTGTTGATTACTTACAGTGGCTGGCCCCTTGGGGAATATGCAGTTGGTGGGGATGGCATTACTTGGGGTCCTGGTGACCTAAGAATCGGGGGCAGTGCTTTGGGCCCTGCTGCCAGCTCCTGCTTTCCTATTTCCTCCTTATACTGGGAGGCTGCCGTTACTCCATTCCTTATCCCTTCTTTCTCTTTGGACTGTGGGAAGATCAAACACTCCAGCTGGTTCTTGCTTTCCTCTGTTCCCTAAATTCTTCCTCACTAAGTGGGAGAGGATTCTTGTCCTGCTTCCTTCATTTTTCCCCCCTCATCACCTTGGGGATAATTCTCTTCTTTCCTGTCCCCATGTGCTCTCAGGGAGGATTCAGGTCTCTGCAGGTAACATCCCTTTGCTAATCCTGGACACTCTCTTGGTCTCACCCTTACCCTCCACCCTAGTCGGGCTAGACACAGGGACTGAGGTCCCTCAGGGTGGGGACTTGTTTGCTGTCCAGGTCCTCAGTCTGAGGCTGACCAGTGCATGTTAGGGGCTAAATCGTTGCATCGTGCGTATCTGGGAACTGGGAGACTTGCATGTTAGCAGTTAGCTTCTCAGTCCCTTAGGGTGGAGCAGTGCATGCTGGGGAGTATGTTGCTGAAAAAGGCTTTACTTAGGCATGATGCATCTGGGTGTTAGGAAGCCTCTGCTGAAGGATAGCCTGGAGGAGGTGACATGCGTATGCATGGCAGGGAGGGAGAAAATATACAGAGTGCCAAGTGTGTACTTGAGTTTGGAGGACACATGTGCGTACAAGAGGCCACTTAACCATCAGTTGGTCAAGTGAGTCTTGAAGGTGTTGGTCCCCATGCTTCAGAGCCCCCGGTACTTCTCTTCAGACTAGAGACTTAGTGGAGTGGCCATTTTGCTGTCCACTTCCTCCCCTTCCTAGTGCCAACTGCCTTCCTCCCTCCTGACAGCACTTCTACCCTAGCCGGGCCCAGCCCCCGAGCAGTGCAGCCTCCCGAGTGCAGAGCGCAGCCCCCGCCCGCCCTGGCCCAGCTGCCCATGTCTACCCTGCTGGATCCCAAGTAATGATGATCCCTTCCCAGATCTCCTACCCAGCCTCCCAGGGGGCCTACTACATCCCTGGACAGGTGAGGCTGGAGGCTTGCGGGCTGGAAGCCACACACAACCGTGTACCCCCACCCCCGCCCCCCTCTCCCTGACCCTCCGGTCCCATCTCTTCTCCGGAGGTGGGACTTCTGGTCCGTTCCCAGAATTGGCTTGTCCTCTCTTACCCTGTATTCTCTTTGTAGTCTGATACGGTATGCGTAGCTCCCTCAACTCCTTCTCTCCCCTCCTTTTCCCCCTTCCCCTCCACCAGGGGCGTTCCACATATGTTGTCCCGACACAGCAGTATCCTGTGCAGCCGGGAGCCCCAAGCTTCTATCCGGGTGCAAGCCCTACAGAGTTTGGGACCTACGGTAAGCAGGGGAGGGAGTCAGGTGAGAGTGAGTCCCAAGGAGCATCTAAACTCGCCTACTGATTCCTAAGTCCCTTCCCAGGCGTGTCTCGGTCTAAAAATGATAGGGGTAGTGGGGATTGGTGCTTAATATGTAACTGGTGTTGGGGGGGGGTGGGCAGAGGATTTTATACTATTGCTGAGAGTTGGAGTCCTCTCCACATCCAGGAATATAGTTCAAGCGCTAGTGTGAAGGCCTGTTAGTAAATATTCCCTATGACACTTGTTCCATGGTTGGGGGGAGCCCATGTAACATGGGTTTGGGAGGTTTCTGTAGCTGTTTTTCATTTATATTCTAGGAAAGGATTAGTCTGTTCTTTATGGCAGTGGTTTCCAAAATATTTTGACCATCAGGAAAAATTTTAAGTATGTACTTCTAATACATGTATGTTTTTGTTTGTTATACGTATGCATAATTTGAACAAATAACACTTAATGTTGCTTGTCAAAAAGAAACAAGTGGAGGTTATGGATGATATTAAAGAATGTATCCCATTTTGGAGACCATTGCTTTAAGGAATTTTCCTCATCCTGGGCCTGGTTCGTAATGTTACTTTTTGTTTCCTTGCCCCTTAGCAAAGGGCTGGAGACTGGAATTGGACTCAGGTTGAATGGAACAGGGTTGGCAAATCTGTTTTTATCATTCCCAGCCAAAGACCTGTTTCTGTTTCAGGTTAAGTAGATGCTGCTCTCTCAGAGTATATGTGTGTGTTTTTCTGGGGGTGGGGTGCATACATGTTACCTTATGGGGTAGAAGAGGAACAGACATAGTCTTGATAGCTGGTGTGTGGTGGGGAAGGAGTGCCTGCCTACGAGGGGTGTGTGTGCCAGTGTCAGGAATTCTTGTAAACGCAGTTCAGACTGGTTCCCCAGCTTTGATAGACACCTGATTCCCTTGGGGAGGAGGGTGGGGCAGGGCAAGGGGCCGGCTGTGGGTGATGAGAGGCTCTCCAGGGGTGCGAGGTGTTCAGGCAGTCATTTGTGTGTGGTTGGGCTCTGACCCTGCCACTGTTCTTCCTTTCCGTGTCCGCCCCCCCCCCCCCCCCCCCAAAGCTGGCGCCTACTACCCAGCCCAGGGTGTGCAGCAGTTTCCCACTGGTGTGGCTCCCCCCCCAGTTTTGATGAACCAGCCACCCCAGATTGCTCCCAAGAGGGAGCGGAAGACGGTGAGTAGCTGCAGGGGGCTCTAGGACATCTGGGCAAGGGAGAATCAAGGTCAGGCACGTTGTGGGCCAGAGAGCAGGAAGTTGAGGGAGATCGTCAGCCGAGAGTAGGCAGAGAATGGGGATCTGTGAGGTGCTTGTGAGGTGCTGAGATTTCAGTGTAGAAGAAGCTCATTGGAAGGTTGAGGTGTCTGGTGGGGAAATTCCTTAGAGACCTGCGTTCTGGGTCCATAAGATCTAAGTTTGGTTTTGGGTTTCTGGGGGCTTGCCTTGAAAATGGTTTGTTTTCTGTGGCCCCACCCCCCCAGTCCTGGAAGCTCTTGAGGCCTCTGCTCAATCCTCAAGCCCTGGGCGTGGTGCCCAGAATAGGGTGCCAGGGCTGGGGAAGCCGCTGAGTCACCCTGGCTCCACCCACTGGATCTGGGCCCTGCCCCCAGAGATCAGGCAGACTAGCCACAAGTGAGCCGATGGGTGCTAGATGGGGGTCCTGGGCCCCAGGGCATGCAGCCACTTCTTGGGGACTTCTGGTGGGGCAGGGATGAGGGAGGGAGGGGCATTGTGATGTACGTGGCTGCTCTGTGAGGTCAAGGGTGTCTTAGGGGTGGGGGCCAGGACAGAGACTACAAGAGCAGCCGGATGAGTTGACAGTAGAACTCATGGGGCTTCTGGCACCCACCCACCTGCTTCCTAGTGGGGGGTGGGGGATTGGCCTGGAGTCTTAGGAGTGGGCCAGGGTGGAGAGGTGGGCTCCTCCTGCTTCTCACTCATCCCGTAGCTTTTTTCCCCCAGATCCGAATTCGAGACCCAAACCAAGGAGGGAAGGATATCACGGAGGAGATCATGTCTGGGGCCCGCACTGCCTCCACACCCACCCCTCCCCAGGTACTGTCTATTCTTTGAGTGATGCCCTGGCTGGGATGGCTGTTCTGCCCTGGACTCCTACGTCCCTTGATCTTTTTCTTCAGCGAAGGGATTTATTTCCCTGCTTTCCTGGATTTCTAGGCAGCTAAAGTAGAAATGGCTGTAGTAAAGAAGGGTTGTGGGACTCTTCAGGGCAAACTTGGTAACGCTTTGTGTTCTGCAGACGGGAGGTGGTCTGGAGCCTCAGGCTAATGGGGAGACCCCCCAGGTTGCTGTCGTTGTCCGGCCAGGTAAGTAAGAAGGTGGGGCAGAGCTTTTATGGGGAAAAGGAATGTGACCATTTAAAACGCCAGGGAAGTGGAGTGACTTGAACTGGGTGCCAGAGAAGAGTGACTTAGGTTTCAGGTAGTGGGATTTTAGGGTAGATTGGATTTTGAGTGAGAATGGAAAAGACCTAGGTGGGAGAAGACTGGGGGGGGGCACTATGAGGTTGGGAGTGCTTGGCTGGGGGGAGGGACGACAGCAGTGAAGGGCTTGTCTCTAATTACTCGTTCTTCCTATGGTGCAGATGACCGGGTGCAGGGAGCAGTCACTGGGGAGCGGCCAGGGCTGCCTGGCCCAGAGCACAGCCCTTCAGAATCCCAGCCTTCATCGCCGTCTCCAACCCCATCACCACCCCCAGTCTTGGAACCGGGGTCTGAGCCTGATCTCGCAGTCCTCTCTATTCCTGGGGACACTATGACAACGGGGATGATACAAACGTCTGTAGAAGAATCAACCCCCATGCCTCCTGAGACTGGGGAGCCATATTGCCTCTCTCCAGAACCTACCCCCCTTGCTGAACCCATACTGGAAGTAGAAGTGACACTTAGCAAACCAGTTCCAGAATCTGAGTTCTCTTCCAGTCCTCTCCAGGTTCCCACCCCCCTGGCATCTCACAAGGTGGAAATTCTTCCTGAGCCTAATGGCACTGTCCCATCTGAGAATTTGGAACCAGAGGTGGAGTTGATCCCGGAGCTTGCCCCTCTCCCTCCCCCGGCTTGTCCCTCCGAATCTCCTGTGCCCATTGCTCCGACTGCCCAACCCGAGGAACTGCTCAACGGAGCCCCCTCGCCACCAGCTGTGGACTTAAGCCCCGTCAGTGAACCAGAGGAGCAGGCCAAGGAGCTTACAACATCAGTGGCTCCCCCCGCCGTCCTTTCTGCCACTCCAGCTGTGGCTCCTCCAGCTGCTTCGCCTGCTCAGGAGGAGGACGTGGAGGAAGAGGAAGAAGAGGAAGAGGAAGGAGAAGCTGAGGGTGAGAAGGGAGGAGAGGAACCACTCCCTGCCGAGAGCACCCCTGTCCCAGCCCACCTGTCCCAGAATTTGGAGGCGGCAGCAGCCACCCAAGGTGAGGTGTGGCTGGATGGTAGAGGTGGGGCAGTCTGGGTGTGGTTCTTATTCTTCACTGATGACCTCTTGTGCCATTGTGTCTGGGTCATAGAAGCCCTTAATGGAACTCTTAAGGGCTAGATTAAGGAATTTTAAGTCAAGAGAGAGTGTGATGAAAAAAGGGAATATTGTACAGTTGCTGCTTTTTATTTTTCCCAGGGGTTAGGGGTACTCCTTAAGTTATTCTCACTCCTCCTCCCCAAATAGTGGCAGTATCTGTGCCAAAGAGGAGACGGAAAATTAAGGAGCTCAATAAGAAGGAGGCTGTAGGAGACCTTCTAGATGCCTTCAAGGAGGTAAGGGAGCAGACAGCAGACGGAGGAGGGCAAAGTTTGGGTATGGAACAATGGTCACACTGCAAACAAAACGGAATGTCCAACGGTTACAGGTAAACCCGGGAGTACCAGAGGTGGAAAATCAACCTCCTGTAGGCAGCAATCCCAGCCCAGAGCCTGAGGGCAGCAGTGTGCCCCCGCGGCCCGAGGAAGCAGATGAGACCTGGGACTCAAAGGAAGACAAGATTCAAAATGCTGAGAATATTCAGCCAGGGGAACAGAAGTATGAGTATAAGTCAGGTATGCAGAAGGAAGGGTTGAGAAGGGTTGAGTATGCTTGTCAGGGACCCAGGAGAAATCATTGTGATTGGTTCATCCTGTTTTCCTTTTAGATCAGTGGAAGCCTCTAAACCTTGAGGAGAAAAAGCGTTATGACCGTGAGTTCCTCCTTGGCTTTCAGTTCATCTTTGCCAGTATGCAGAAGCCGGAGGGATTGCCCCATATCAGTGATGTGGTGTTGGATAAGGTTGGTAGGCTTGAGGGAGAGGGTAAGTCTGGGCTGGTTGGCTGGCTGGGGAGGAGCCAGAGGTCCTGAAAGAGTGGTCAGTAGCTAGCCCTAGCCTATTTCTGAAACCTTCCCTGTCCTTTTCACAGGCCAATAAAACACCATTGCGGCCACTGGATCCCACTAGACTTCAAGGCATAAATTGTGGCCCAGACTTCACTCCATCCTTTGCCAACCTTGGCCGACCAGCACTTAGCAGCCGTGGGCCCCCAAGGGGTGGGCCAGGTGGGGAGGTGCCCCGAGGGCCGGTGAGTGGGACTGGCAAGGGGAATTGAGGGTATTGGCTCCCTGTATCTCATTGGGGCGGTGGGGAGAAGTCTGCCCTGGGGATGTGTGTTAGTGGTAGTAGGTTATGCTGACTAGTTCCGTGGCTTCTCTTGTTCCTGCTCTTAGCAGGCTGGTCTGGGACCCCGGCGATCTCAGCAGGGCCCCCGAAAGGAGCCACGCAAGATCATTGCCACAGTGTCAATGACCGAAGATATAAAGTTGAACAAAGCAGAGAAGGCCTGGAAACCCAGTAGCAAGCGGACGGCGGCTGATAAGGACCGAGGGGAAGAGGATGCTGATGGCAGCAAAACCCAGGTACCTGCAAGTCAGGCTTTGGTCTCCATTCCTTCTCTTCAAGGTCTGCTCTCTGAGCCAACCTTGCCTTTTCTGCCTTTGTCCTCCATTCTCATCTACCTACCACCCTCTCCATCCCTCCCAGCAGCCCCTGTCCTTTTAAAAACTTCATTGGATTCTACATCTTCTCTGTCCCCTCTCTCCCCTCCAGGACCTGTTCCGTAGGGTGCGCTCCATTCTGAATAAGCTGACACCCCAGATGTTCCAGCAGCTGATGAAGCAGGTGACGCAGCTAGCCATCGACACTGAGGAACGCCTCAAAGGGGTCATTGACCTCATCTTCGAGAAGGCTATTTCAGAGCCCAACTTCTCCGTGGCCTATGCAAACATGTGCCGCTGTCTCATGGCGGTTAGTTTCCATTGTTTTCTAAACTTTGTGGTCTAGCTTCCCACTTCTCTTCCTGAGACTCTGAGTCCAGTTTCTTGGTTCTCCTCCATCCTGTGCTGTTGGTGGCAGAGCCAGGCCCAGAGATCCTCCTGGGTCAGGTAGTTGACTCGGAGGGTTTTCCCTGCCCTGGACCGGTCTGAATGTGGCGTTCTCTTTGACATGCAGCTGAAAGTGCCTACTACAGAAAAGCCAACAGTGACTGTGAACTTCCGAAAGCTGTTGCTAAATCGATGTCAGAAGGAGTTTGAAAAAGACAAAGATGATGATGAGGTTTTTGAGAAGAAGCAAAAAGAAATGGATGAAGCTGCTACGGTGAGAGAAACTCCACTCCCAATTCCACTGCTCACCCAGATGCTGCTCAGCTGCAGGAATGGGGGTGGGGATAGTGGTGTTTTGGGGGCTTCTCTCCCGTAGGACATGAGTGCTTGCTGCTAAGTTTAGGAATCTAGATAGTGGAGGAGAGAAAGGGTTTAGCTGAGTGGCTAGGTGTCTTTTTGATGTGATTCCGGCAGGCGGAGGAACGGGGACGCCTGAAGGAAGAGCTGGAAGAGGCTCGAGACATAGCCCGGCGGCGCTCTTTAGGGAATATCAAGTTTATCGGGGAGTTGTTCAAGCTGAAGATGTTGACAGAGGCAATCATGCACGACTGTGTGGTTAAACTACTTAAGAACCATGATGAGGAGTCCCTCGAATGCCTTTGCCGTCTGCTCACCACCATTGGCAAAGACCTGGACTTTGAAAAGGCCAAGGTAGGGGTCCTGGGGTATGGGAGAGGACAGGCTGAAGCGCCATGGGGTCTGCTATCCACTAGCAAACACCCTTCCCAGCTGTTGTGTCTGAGTGGCACTGTGTGTCACTGAGATACAGTGGTGGAGCTGAAGGCGTGAGGAGGGGCAGAGCCTGTAACTGGAGGTGAAGTTTCAGAAGTTCCTGACCTTGATCCCTTTGCTTCTTGCTAGCCCCGAATGGATCAGTATTTCAACCAGATGGAAAAAATCATTAAGGAAAAGAAGACTTCATCCCGAATCCGCTTTATGCTACAAGATGTGCTGGATCTGCGACGGGTACGTGTCCCCTCTTTCCCACTGTCAGTCTGCTGCCTCTGACCCCACAGTCCCTCACACTTTTGTCTGGCCCTCTCTGGTGTAATTACTTTGTGGCTGGCCTGTCCCCACAGAGCAATTGGGTGCCGCGCCGAGGGGACCAGGGTCCCAAGACAATTGACCAAATTCACAAGGAAGCTGAGATGGAGGAGCATCGGGAGCACATAAAAGTGCAGCAGCTAATGGCCAAGGGCAGCGACAAGCGCCGAGGTGGCCCTCCAGGCCCACCCATCAGTGAGTTGGAGGCTGGGACTGAGGAGGGACGGTGTGAGGGGTTGTGCTTTCCACTGATGACTTCTTGTTAGTGCCACGTGTCTGGGCCCCTGAGACCCCATGATGGAACTGAGGATCTGAGGAAGGGAGGCTGGGGGCAGACCATGAGAAGAGGGTTGCTAGGACTTACTCATCATTCCAGTATGCTTTCCTTTTTGTCCCAGGCCGTGGCCTTCCACTTGTGGATGATGGTGGCTGGAACACAGTACCCATCAGCAAGGGCAGCCGCCCTATTGACACCTCACGACTCACTAAGATCACGAAGGTAGGGGTGTGTGTGTTGGGAGGGGTGATGTCAGTGGTGGGAGGGTAAAGAGGAGTCCTGTGGGCCTTAAGCACAGATTTGGATCTTGGTCCCCTCACTTTCTGAGGTTGGGAAGGTCACAGCTGAATTCTCCCCCTTAGACTAACTGGTTAGATGGCTAGAGACAGGACTGCCAGACTCTAGGGGGTGTATTCACATTGGTCTGGACCAGTGGTCAGCACCCTGACATGTATACCAAATCCAGCCATTCCCTGCTTTTGTACAGCCCACAAGCTAAGAGTGAGAGTTTTCTACATTTTTTAATGGTTGGAAAAATTAAAAAGTGAATAATATCTTGTGACAAGAAGTTACATAAAATTTAAATTTCAGTGTCCATAATTTTATTGGAACATAATCACACTCATCCCTTTTAAGTGTTGTTTGTGACTGCTCTTGTGCTACAGCATCAGAGTTGAGTAGTTGAAACTGCGTGGTCTCTAAAGCCTGAAGTACTTACTGTCTGGCCCTTTGCAAGAAGTTTGCCTGGCCCCTGGTCTAGGCCACTTGTGGCTGTGTGTGGTGGGGCTGGCTGGGGGTTTTGGCTGGATCAGACCCATGACTCTCTCCACTCCCTTTCCTTCCTCAGCCTGGCTCCATTGATTCTAACAACCAGCTGTTTGCGCCTGGAGGGCGATTGAGCTGGGGCAAGGGTAGCAGTGGAGGCTCAGGAGCCAAGCCCTCCGATGCAGGTATGGAGGCTGCTGTAAAGAGCTGGGTGGTTATTAATCAGCTCTCTTAAGGGCAGAGCCTTGTCTATGCAGGAGGCTCTCATAACAGAGTGGTTAGATAGTGCAGGCAGTGTGCACTTGGGACTAAGGACTGAACTACTTTAGTGTCAGGACTAGGACCAAGTGTCCTAAACTGGTGAGTAGGAGATAGGATGTACAGAAGTAGAGATTTTAATCTGGCTTTTCTGTCTCCCCAGCATCAGAAGCTTCTCGTCCAGCTACTAGTACCTTGAACCGTTTCTCAGCCCTTCAACAGGCAGTACCTACAGAAAGCACAGATAACAGACGTGTGGTACAGAGGTAAGGTTTCTTTGGTGTCTTTGCCCTTCACACTGAGAGTACTGCTTGGGTTTTGGCTGCTGCCATAGGAATCCTTACCCCTGTAATGCTCAGAGCTGCAGGCTGAGATTGGGGTATATACCTGATGACAAGAACGAGGCCTGTCAGTTGCCCAGCGTGTTGGATAGTTAACTAAGAGTGCACCTGGGCAGTACAGGTGAGAGATGATGTGTCTGTCTGTCTTCCAGGAGTAGCTTGAGCCGGGAACGAGGTGAGAAAGCTGGGGACCGGGGAGACCGCCTAGAGCGGAGTGAACGGGGAGGTGACCGTGGTGACCGGCTTGATCGTGCACGGACACCCGCCACCAAGCGGAGCTTCAGCAAGGAAGTGGAGGAGCGGAGTAGAGAGCGGCCCGCTCAGCCTGAGGGACTGCGCAAGGCAGCTAGCCTCACGGAGGATCGGGACCGCGGGCGGGATGCTGGTGAGGGGCCGGGGGAAGACGCGAGGAGGGCGTGGGCTGGTTTGGGACTGGCCAGTCCCCAGACAGTGTCTTCAGGGCTCCAGACCCTGTTTGCTAGGAGGGCTGGAACTGAAGAATCTCTGATGTATTTTTCTCCACTCAGTGAAGCGAGAAGCCGCCCTGCCCCCTGTGAGTCCCCCAAAGGCCGCACTCTCTGAAGAGGAGCTGGAGAAGAAGTCCAGGGCCATCATTGAGGAATACCTCCATCTCAATGATATGAAGGTGGGTAGTGAGAGCGGTCTGAGTGATGGCAGGGTGGGCGGGAAGGGGCCTGTGCTGCCAGGCAGGGGTGTAGGGTCTGGGCCAGACCGTGACCGGTCTCCCTTCTGTGTGCTTGGCTCCTGCAGGAGGCAGTGCAGTGCGTGCAGGAGCTGGCCTCGCCCTCGCTGCTCTTCATCTTTGTGCGGCATGGCGTTGAGTCCACTCTGGAGCGCAGCGCCATTGCTCGTGAGCACATGGGGCAGCTGCTCCACCAGCTGCTCTGTGCCGGGCACCTCTCCACGGCTCAGTACTACCAAGGGTAAGCCTGACTTCTGTGGGTCTCCCAGTTGTGTTTACATACCCACAAATTTCCTTCTTTTGTAGGACCTGTGGAACCTTAGATAAGAGTGTAGGCTCCTCAGCCATCCTGGTCAGCATGATTTTTGGCAGGGTTGGGGGTGAGCCATCTAAAGAGCAGGTGGCCTTAGCTTGAGAGAATTGCCCCATGTTTAGGAAATGTTCCTGAGGGCTCCACAGTTGATCCTTTAGCAGTGCCTTTGTTGTCCCAGAAGAAGGGGGGAGGTGCAGCTTGTCTTTCCTAGATGGCCCTGACTTTGAATTCTCTTTGCAGGCTGTATGAAATCCTGGAATTGGCTGAAGACATGGAAATTGACATCCCTCACGTGTGGCTCTACCTAGCAGAACTGGTAACGCCCATTCTGCAGGAAGGTGGGGTGCCTATGGGGGAGCTGTTCAGGTAAGCTCCCTTTGGTGGAATTCAGGGGAGGTAAAGACAGGAAGAAGAGGGGAGGTGTTGAGGGGGCGTGGGAGGCTCTCAACACTGGATTTTTCTCTTGTAGGGAAATTACAAAACCTCTGAGACCCCTGGGCAAAGCTGCTTCCCTGTTGCTGGAGATCCTGGGGCTCCTATGCAAAAGGATGGTGAGTGAGAGCCTTTCAGAGGTGGTGTGTTGAGGACTTCTCTTCCCACCATGTGATTTTGGGTGCTGGCAGTGACCCTGAAGCCTCAGGGTCCTTTGGTGGGATGGTAGTGCTGTTTTGGTACCTGGGAGAGGAAATGTCAAGGCTGACACTCTCCCTCAGACCAGTTCTTGTCATAGGTTCTGGCCAAGGCTGGTGGAGAATGAGACTCTTAAGGCCCTAGGTCCTTGATTGATTCATTCATTCATTTATTCAGCTAGCATTTTTTAGAACATTTACCTAGGCAGTGGGAACACAGCAGTGAATAAAGACACAGTTAGGAAACAAGTTGTAAAAGATAAAAGTAAGAAATGACAGCTTAATAAAAACAATAGTGTGAAGTAAAGTGTGAAGTAAAACAGTTGAAATGGAGTGCCCTAAGTACTGTGAGGTTGCGAAGGGGTGGCTGTTTGGTAATATTCACAGTAGAAACTGCTTTGTTGAAGTTAATTTTGACTAGCAAGTAGAAAGGTGAAATGATGGGAAAGGCAAGTTGGGTCTGGTACTTAGTGTGGTGAGATGCTGGGAAATGCAGTTTTAAAAGAGTTCAGCTATCTGGAACTTAGAGGAGTGAGTCTTTGAATCGAAAGGAATTGTCCTTCGAGCATCTTATTGCTTCTTTTAGGTAGAAATGTGTACCGGGATAATTTCTGTGAAATCTGAAATAATAATTTAAAAGAAAAGGCATATTGAACTACTTGGATATTTCATTGACTCTAAGGTGCCACAGATTCTACAACATTTATGCACTGCTGAGAAAATATTTATGGTCATATTTTAAAAAAGCGTTAATATGTCAACTGTGAGACAACTCAGTTTTAAGTGGTGTTAAAATGGGCATTTTTAAAATCCATGAAATACAGTAATTTTATCAAGGGTTGATGGCTTCATCCTGAATATCTGTTATTGTAAAGCAGTGATGGTTTCAGAATCTCTTGCCCCTTACAGAAAATGAACTCAGACTGCCATTTACTGCCGTTGGGGGTGGGGAGTTACATCTGCTTCTAAAGTTTTCTGGGCTTGGGAACTAAATAAGCATACTTGTTAGAAGTATTTCTCTCCTATAAGCAATTGTTACTTATAATAACGAAAAACTAAGCCATTTTAGAAAAGGAAATGTAGATGAGTATGGAAGGCTAGGATGAGGTATTTGGATTTTGTTGTTTACCAGTAATTCTTTGAGAATCCTGTGACAACTAATTGACTTTTTCCTAGAGGCCCTCAGGCCACCCCCCCCGCCCCCCCCCCAGGTCTGATAGCACTGTGGTGGGTGAGTTCTTTGACTTTGGGTGGTTATTTGACTGATGTCTGTGCCCAGTACTAGACTGTAGGCATGGAGGCACTGTTGCCGCAGTGCCTCTGTAGCATCCTGAGCTCCTAGCAGGTGCCTAGTGGGCTTTCATTATGCATTTGTTGAATGACGTTTGTGGACCTCTTAGATTCTTGGAGAGAAAGAGAGTTGCTGAGTTGGTCTTATGTTTTCCAGGGTCCCAAAAAGGTGGGGACGCTGTGGCGGGAGGCTGGACTCAGCTGGAAGGAATTTCTACCTGAAAGCCAGGACGTCAGTACCTTCGTCACTGCACAGGTTTGCGGCTGGACTTAGGTTAACTCTAGCAGTTGGGGTTGGCCAGTCCTCTGCTCTTCCCTCATTTCATGTGACATGCTTACCTCTCCACTGTGGGACTTTTTGCTTGCAGAAGGTGGAGTACACTCTGGGAGAGGAGTCGGAAGCCCCTGGCCAGAGGTTGCTCTCCTCTGAGGAGCTGAACAAGCAGCTGGAGAAACTGCTGAAGGAGGGCAGCAGTAACCAGCAGATGTTTGACTGGATAGAGGTATATTCTCCTGGATACTGAGGGAGAGAGAGAGAAAGGAGAAGGTGGTTCTTGGTGTGCAGGTGGGGCCAGCAAGAATGGAGCCTTCCAGTCATAATTCAGGATTTCTGGACCATTTATTTCTCTTTCTCCTGCACAGGCCAACCTGAATGAGCAGCAGGTAGCATCCAACACGTTAGTTCGAGCCCTCATGACAACTGTCTGCTATTCTGCAATTATCTGTAAGAGGAGCCAGGGAGTTGGTGGGGCAAGGGTGGGCCCAACGGATACGGAGGGAGGGAGGTTTTGGTCTTTGCCTCCAGGTCTGAACCAGGCCGAGGGTGCATTATTCCACTTTTCCCTGTCTTCCTCCCTATAGTTGAGACTCCTCTCCGAGTGGACGTTGCGGTGCTGAAAGCGCGAGCGCAACTGCTACAGAAATACCTATGTGACGAGCAGAAGGAGCTGCAGGCGCTCTATGCCCTCCAGGCCCTTGTAGTGACCTTAGAACAGCCTCCCAGTAAGAGTCAGGCCACAGGGATGGGCTGGGCTGGAGGAACTACCAGATAGTAGAGGGCAGTTGTGGAAAGGGCCTCAACCCAAGAAAAGTGGGTGGTCACTGGAGAGCAACATATCCTGATGATTGAGTCCTTTCCCCTGAAACATTTGTTTCCTTACCTACAAGTAGAAGGAGTTATACTTGGCCTTGAAGGTTAATTGACTACCTGTTTTGTGCATAGCCACCTGTTAGATGCCAGGAGTGCAGAGGTGATAAATGGTAACGTTTTCCAAGTATCCTGTGCTCCCTCTGCCTGGTACAGGGCTGAGCTGCTCTTCTTTCTTTGCCTCAGTTAATTCTCACAGCTGTTGTTTAGGGTAGATGGTATTCCCTCCCTCCTTTTCCATGTTGGGAGACTGAGGCTTAGGTTAACGTGTCTTAGGTTATGCATTTAGCAAACAGGTGTGTGCCTGGGCGTTGGGATATTAGCAGTGATTAAGTCAAGCATAGTTCCCATGTTGGTATGGAGTCAGGTGAATGTTGGAAGATGGGTCCTGCAGGGTACTCTCTGGGAGACTACCTAGTCAGAGAGAGAGAATGAGTGGGAATTGACCCATGGCAGCTAAATGACAAATGGGAAGGGGAGACTTGACAAGAAGAAACTGTGTGTAAAAGGAAGCCCTGAGGTACAGAATATGACACAAGTTAAAAAACTGTTGAAGGAAGGCCGGTGTGGTAGAGCACAGCAACCAGCTCTATGTGAAGCAAGTTGGGTGGAGAGATGGACATGGCGAGCTCATGCAGGGCTTGTGTAAGCCATGGGGATGAGTTTTGTGCTTTAGCCTAAGGACAGAAAAAGGCCTTTGCGGAATTTTAAGCAATGATTTAAAAAATTCTTTCTTAGGTTTTAGATAACCCTGGTCATTCGTGGGAAGAGTGGTTTGGAGTGGGATGAATGTGCATGTGGCTGGATCAGCCGATCAGGGGTGTGTTGATAGTGGCTCAGCCTCACTGGTGGCAGTGGAGATGGGAGAGGAGTGGGCAGATTCAAGACACACTAGCATGGGGAGGGAGTGATGAGAGAGGGGAAGTCATATATGGCTTCCAGGATGGTGTTAGCAGGTGGGGTGGTAGTGGGGGTGGCATTCACTGGGCGGTAGGGAGCACTGGATAAAGTTGTTTGGTCATACTGAGTTTGTGGTCCTGGTGGGTTGATTAGAGGTGTCAGTCAGGTAGACAGCTTGGGTACCTGGTTCCATTTGGAGAGGAAGAGGTCCGAGCTGGAGGCCCATCTTGTGAACTGCTGGCACAGGGCAACACATGTACAGGTCATGAGAGAGTATAGGATTGCCTGAGGGATACAGCATTGAGGAGGTAGAGGTCCCACAAGTAGGGACCAAAAGAGGACAGGACCCTATGAACAAAGGACAGTGATTTTAGGAGACAGAAGTGGTCAGTAATGCTAGATACTGCTTGAGAGTTCCATAGGCGCAAATCTGAAAATTAGGGCTTCTGGAGTGGAAACATAGGGGGCAGGATCGGGATTGGAAAGGACAGAATAATACTTCCCCGAATCAGAAAGAAAACCGCAGGTGTAGACAAAATCTTTGAGTTCAGCTAATCTCTTGTCAAAAGACAATCTTTTACTTGGCTGTAAAGAGATAGTAGTTGTAAAGGAGGCCTTTTGTGTATAGATGGGAAAAACTTAGGCTTGCAAATACAGGGCGGAGTGGATAATTGATTGTATAGGGTCCCCAGGATGGGTGTGCATGGGATTTGGAGAACAAGTTTGGGATAGATAATCTGGTGTTACCATTGCTGTGGGATGGGGGTGGGAGGCTGTCCGTAGACAGCAGTTGCGGATTTGATTGAGAGTTGTGTGTGCCTTGAGGAACATCCTGGCTTGCAGCTTCTCTTAGATGGCTCAGTCAGCGTTTCACTCTGACCTGGACTCTAGGTCTTATGCTTTATTCAGAAGAAATGTATTTACTATTCAGCCTCCCTTTGCTTTTAAGAATGTATTGTTTGCTTTGGAGAGACTGGCAGTGCAGCGTGGGGAATGGAATGGATTGTGTTCAGGGTAGTTAGGGGTGAAGAAGGAGGATCAGAGCAGAGGGTGCTTGTGTTGAACCTGCAGGAATTCACTGGGAAGGTGATAAAAGGTGAGAAGAGAAACAATGTTCCTGGCAAAGGATACATCACACATAAAAATGTCAAGACCTGAGAGGGGGTGTGTGTTCAGGGGATATGTGGAAAGTAAGAGAAAATTGGGGTCAAGAGTTTGTCAGGACCTATAAATGGCGGCCAGTGAATGTTCCAGGTTATATCCTTGATTCTAGTGGGAGATACATCTCAGGCTTTTGTCATTCCTCAAATTCAGGAGTACTAATTCTGCAATTTTCCCCAATTAAATATATCATGAGTGGAGAATTTTGAAGCTGCTGAGGTGTGAGGCTGGGCATGTTTGTAAGTTTTGGCCAAGTGACTCATTCTTGTGCGCCAGTCTCTTAGGTCATGAGGTGAGCATCCTATCAGTGATCTAGTCACTCTGGAATGGCCAGACACACAAATGGCAGCATGGTGGGTCAGGGCCTTGTCTCAACAGTGGAACTTAAGGGAGGGATCCCTGGCAGCGAGGATGGAGTGGTTGTGGGTAGCATGCCTCTGACTGCTGTTTTGCCTGCTTGCAGACATGCTTCGAATGTTCTTTGACACGCTGTACGACGAGGACGTGGTGAAGGAGGACGCCTTCTATAGCTGGGAGAGTAGCAAGGACCCCGCTGAGCAGCAGGGCAAGGGTGTGGCCCTTAAATCTGTCACAGCTTTCTTCAATTGGCTTCGTGAGGAGGAGGAGGAGGAGTCTGACCACAACTGAGGGCGGGTGGGGCCAGGGCCTTGGAGCCCCATGGACACTCGGATGGCCAAGCCAGCCGCCCGGACTGCAGAGGGGGCGGCAGCAGCGGTGGCGGCAGTGGGTGCCTGTGGTGCGATGTTGTCTGAGCTAATAAAGTGGCTGGAGAGGCAGGATGGCTTGGGGCTGCCTGGGGCCCCCCTCCAGGATGCTGCCAGGTGTCCCTCTCCTCCCCCTGGGGCACAGAGATATATTATATATAAAGTCTTGAAATTTGGTGTGTCTTGGGGGGGGGCACCACCGCCTGCCCCTGGGGTCCTTTTTTATTTTCTGAAAATCACTCTTGGGACGGCCGTCCTCGCTGCTGGGGGCATGTGCCCCAGCCCCTGCACCACCCCTGCTGCTGCCTGGGCAGGGGGAAGGGGGGGCACGGTGCCTGTAATTATTAAACATGAATTCAATTAAGCTCACTGCCTCACTGCTTTGTGGCCTGCTCCCTCTGGAGAGGGCGTCTGGATGGGTGGGCAGCTGCTTATCCAGAGCTGGCACTGTAGCGCTGTTCCCTGTAACTTGGCACCCCTCTTGCCTCTTCCCCTGTCATGACTGGGAGGGCTGGCCCTCAGTGTGGACGCGGTGGGGTTCGCTGTTGATAAGGAGGGAAGGGAGACCGCTGTGGGGTACTTGATAGAACACGCAGGTCTCGCTCTCCTGCCAGAATGTGATGCAGACCCCCGTGTGTGAAGGCCCTGGGTTTCAGGCTGTTTGTAGCTGAAACCGCCTATGGCTTCAGGGTCTCCGCTGTGAAATGAGAACCCTGGATACAGTGAGGTCTTCTGTCCCCATGCAGTGTGACCGGCAGCCCCAGCCCAGTGAGTCTTCATGCCCCATTCCGCCCTTCCCCACCCCTGCTGCCTTCGGGTGGCTCCGCAGTCGGGGCTGGGAGCAGAGGCCGAGCTTTTTCGCAGGACTCGGCCGCAGGTCGCCTCTGCGTGGCTGTGACGTCGGCTCTGCCCCGCCCGCTTCGGGTGGTGACGCGGGCGGCCACGCCCCCGCGCTTACGTCACCATCCCGGCTCCCTCTCCCGGGAGCGTTGGCGGACGCGCGGCTCCCACCCCTCCCCTCACAGGCTCTCCCCTCCCCGGTGGCGGCCGCGGCCCGACCCTCTGCAAGGCGATGGCCCGGGCCCCGAGCGCGGGCTAGCGTGCCTGGGTGCCCGGCCATGGGCTGTATCGGCTCTCGGAGCCCGGCGGGTCAGGGTAAGAGGCGGAGGCCGGGCCCGGGTTGGTGAGTCGGGCTGCGACTGCCTGGCGCGCGGGCCGCGGGGGGGGGTGGGGGCCTTGAGGAGGGGGCCGGTGTCGGGAGAGGGAGGAGCCTGCACTGGGGAGGCGGGCCCGGCCAGAAGAGGGAGCTGGGAGGGGGCTCAACCGAGTCGGGTTCGTTCACAAGGCCGGCTGCCTGCCTCTGGGCTCTGCAGGGTGGACTCGTGGTCTTTCTGCCTGCATCCCCGCCGCTGAGGGTGGCAGGAGGCGCGCAGCCTAGACGGGAGCTGGTCGACCCTCTCCAGCCCGTGGCGACTAGCCTTGCACACCCACTCACAATCACCCTCCTCTGCCCACACCTCTCCTCTCGCTGTCCTGGGAGTGGCCCTGTGCTGGGAACCTGCCTCTCCTAGCTGTGTCCCAACCCCCTTCAGGAGGTAGCCTGCAAACGCTGGCCAAGCACCCTACCACAGAGTTTCTGACTAAACTTATTACCCCCTTCAGAGTCCGCAGGTCGATGGGCACCTGGGGGCACCATTGGGGGCACCTGTGAGCACCTGATCACCGCTCATCTTTAGTTCCCTTACCCCACTCCCAATAAAAACAAAAATCATCCTTCCCTGTAGAGGGAAACAGGAGTTCAGAGGGAGGCTATCAGGGCCTCCTTCCCATAACTGCTGATCCCTGTGTGGGCCTTGGTTCCCATAGTTGGTGGTGCACACTGGGGCCTGGCCTGCATTCTACTGTCTGAGGTGGGCCAGCCTGCTTTACTCCAGTGTCGTAGATTTTCCCAAGCCTGAGACCAGGCAAGAACTTGTGACGTTGAGAGCTGGGTTTGGAGTGGGCCCTGGGCTTTCAGGGCAAGCAGTCAGTCACACAGACCTTAGTATGGGTGGTACTTGAGGTGCTTTGGAGCTAAGACTCTAGCTAAGATTTGTACTTTACTTTGGTTCCCATGAGGCGTTCTGGGATTTGTAGTCCTAAATTAATCTCATGACTTTTGAAGCTGAGAAGCAGCAGGCTGCTCTGATCCCTCTGGACCTTCTAAGGCTTGGAGTTTGGGAAGTCATTCCCTCCTTTTGTCAGGAGAGTTTGGCTGACCTCATGACTGGCCTAGAGAGCCCCGATTAGGTACCAGCTGGGGGCCAGGGATGGCCTGTAACCTTGTGTCTTCCTTCTGGTTGGTAGCATTTCTGGGGACCACCAGCTGGCTGAGGCTCAGGGACAGAGACGGCTGCTCCAGCTAAAGGTCAGTTGTGATGTACATTGCCTGTTGGCACTGTCCAGGGGATGGGCCTCAGCTCCCTGAGCTCCAGAGAGCTCAGCTGGGCCCTGGCACTCCCACCTCCTCAAAGCCACGAGGCAGAAGTGTTCTCCTTATGTGACTAGGCACAGGTTCCAAGTGGGGAGGGGACTGGCTCAGCATCCGGAGCCAAAATAGGAATAGAACTGGGAGCTGAGCCTGGAGCGGTTCTGGGCTTTTGGTTCTCTGCATCGACACAGCCAGCATGCCTATGATTTCTGTGCTGGGCAAAATGTTTCTGTGGCAGCGTGAAGGGCCTGGAGGACGATGGACTTGTCAGACAAGTCGCAGAGGTGAGACCAGGGATGTAGATGTGATTTGGGAGGTGATGGGAAGCTGAGGAGTAGGATGCTCAGGTGGCAAGAGGAAAATTACTCTGGCTTAGATATTGGGTACCAGGCTGAAATAGGAACAACCAGGCTGGGGCCAGACAGGGCATGAGTAAAAAGCCTCAGGGGACAGGGGCAAAAGTCAGAAAAATTCACGGGTTTGTCAGAAAAGAAGAGTGAAGAGCTGTGCACAAGCTGAGGCTGGTGAGAGGAAAGAACAAAGCAAGACTGTAAAGGGTCCAAGTTGTTGTTGGTGGCGGTCAGGGGTGATGGTGGTGGAAGAATGTGGTGTGCTTTCCAAGAGGAATGGGTAGGCTGAGAAGCCTGAGAAGATGCAGAATTTATCAAAGTTTTAGGTTTTGATGGCAGAATATATCTTGAGGAGGATGGTGGGGAGTGGCTGCCATAAAATGGCCCCAGAGGCCTGAAGGTCAGGGCTGTGGGATAGGGGCTTTCAGACTTGTGGAGAGCACGAGGTGGATGCTTATATTCTGGAAGGTGGGGGAGGCAGTAAGGAGAAATGATACGGCAACACTGGATGAAAATGCGGATCTTGGCAGAAGTGGGAGCCCAGCTGAAGAGCCTTTCCCCCACCCCTCAGTGGCCTCGGACCCCGCGTGGGCTGTGGAGTGGATCGAACTTCCTCGGGGCCTCTCTCTATCTTCCTTGGGATCTGCTCGGACCCTCCGAGGCTGGAGCCGTTCCTCCCGCCCTTCCTCAGTGGACAGCCAGGACTTGCCAGAGGTGCTGGGCCCCTGGTGTTGGTAGCAGGGAGGGGGCCTGCATCCACGTGAAGGGGATTTGTGTGCCCCACCCCCGCTCCGCCAGCCTGCTTCTGGCTCCCTTTCCCTGTGAGAGAGCGGAGGCGCTATCCGGCCGGCGGGGCCACAAGGCCGCCCCCGCACCGGTCTGCTCTGCGCGGCACTGTGCCGGCGGGCGGGCTTGCTTGCGCCTAGGGCCCTGACGTCAGCACATCCCGGGCCGTATCCCGGGAGACCCTGTTGCATGGTGATGGGTTGCCAGGGAGACATACACCTTTTCTCTGGGTCTGGGCCGCAGCTGCGCAGGGATGGCCAAGGATGGCGGTGGCTAAGGGGAGTGATGGGAGGGAGGGAAAGCCAGCCAGGAAACACCCACCAGGTGCTCCTCCCCCCAGGCCTGGCCAGAAGCTGCCGGCACCACCCTGGGGGCGCTGTTAGCCAGGTACTGAAGGGGAGGGACAGGGTGGGACTGAGGTCAAGGGGCAGGTGGAGTCCCTCATCTGAGGGGTGGGAACATGATGGAGGAGAGCTAGGCAATGCCAGGGAGGGGGCGTGCGCCTGCGACGTCATTCATTCGTTGAGGGAACCGTTTCCCGGGGCTGCCAAGGAGCACTGAGCCAGGGTTAGGGAGGAAATAGGAACCCAGGTGAATCAGACTGAGGCCTTGCCATCCCAAGATCCCTCAGGAGAGAAGCAAGCGCATTGCTGAGGGGGGGGTGCAGGCACCCAAGAAGACAGAGAAACTGGACTGTAAGCATAATAGGAGATGGCACTTGAGAGCCAGGCCTTCAGTGGTAGGGAGCATTTTGTCGGGCTAGGATGGCAGCCTTAGCCCCGGGAAAGCTGGCTTCCTTTGGCTGGAGGGAAGGTGGAGAAGTGGCCTTTTACTGGGCAGAGGAGATGAGTGATGGATTCTAAGCAGGCCTGGAAGGAGGCCGGGGCCTCACAGAGTGGGTTCCTTCAGTGCCTGACTGTGAAGTTTGCTCTTCATTGGGCATTGGAGGAGCCCAGGAAAGATTTTAAATAGGGACATATTGTGACCAGTCATACTCCAGGAAAATTACTCGTTTACATTTATACTTTGCCTCATTCATTCAGCCTGTGTATTTTGAGAGATGACTCTGTACCAGGCACTGTGTTAAACATAAAGGTGCAGCAGTGACCAAGAGAGATCAAATTCCTCAAAGAGCTAAAGACTAACAAGAAATAAGGACACACAGGAAATAGACCATAATGACACACACGGGATATGTTGATAGAGGATGGTGACTTGTTACAGACTGCAGAGGGAGGTTAGACTACTGGTAGCGTGAACAGAAATGCTCTCTGAGGAAGTGATATTTCAGCCAAGACCCCAAAGATGAAAAAGAGCCAGACAGTCATGGGAAGAGGGGAGAGGAACACTTACATACACAACATTTTAGGCTGGGAAAATAGCATGGAGTTGGAACTTGGGGGACGACCACTTGTGCTAATCTGGGCAGGGGGCACTGAGGGCTTGCCCTTGAGGAAGGGCAGCGAGAGTGGGAGTAGAAAGGAGGAGGGTACTATAAGAGGCAGTTTGGAGATGGAATCATTAGGTCTTACAGATGCAGGTAAGCAAGGTTTAGGGGAGAGCTGATGGTAATGCTGAGGTTTGGAGCCAGGCTGAATGGAAGAATGGTGGGATGATGCGAAGTCAGGAAGCCTGGAAGCAGGGCCAGATATGGGGAGAAGGTGTTGGGCTTGGTTTTGGTCAGGCTGAGTGTGTGGCCCTAGTAGGCTATAGAAACAGCTAGAATAGGGGTCTGAAGACTGAGAGGAAAGGGGCAAGGGGGAGAGGACCTGGAGGAAGACCTTGTTGCCATACCCTTGTCCCCTCCTCTTTGCTCTTCTCAAAGGCCTACTCCATG
The DNA here is from genome assembly GCF_030028045.1 of Hippopotamus amphibius kiboko. Classification (NCBI taxonomy): domain Eukaryota; kingdom Metazoa; phylum Chordata; class Mammalia; order Artiodactyla; family Hippopotamidae; genus Hippopotamus; species Hippopotamus amphibius. Next base: position 159,486,317 of record NC_080191.1, read on the forward strand.
TACTTGCCAACCTGCTTCCCTCCCTTCTGCAAGCTGGGACCGTGTGGGGTTAGCTGCAGTTCTACTCCTTTGGGCCTGCCCGAGTCTCTGTTGCTCCCTGGGAGGACACAGTTTGCCGATCCTGGCTTATTATTCTCTTACATATCCCAGCAGCCACTGGGACATCTGAGATGCTCTGGCATCTCAGCTCCAACATCCCCTTGATGCCTTGGGTGGAGGATGGGCATGTGGGGGACACTGCTGTCAGAGGGGCACTCACCCTCTGATGCTGTCACCTAAGGTGAATGTTGGAGACACAGTCGCGATGCTGCCCAAGTCCCGGAGAGCCCTAACTATCCAGGAGATCGCTGCGCTGGCCAGATCCTCCCTGCATGGTATGCACCCCTTCCTGTGCCTCTGGCCATTTGGTCCTTTCTTTGCCCTTTTGCACAGGCTCTTGGGGACTGCATCCTGTGAGCTTTTGTGGGATCTCCCTTTTCCTCTCTTTCTGAGATGAATCCCAGCCCTCTCCTCCCACCCAAAGGCACATGTGGACCCTAACTACCACCACCCTTCCACTTCCCCCCCCAGATGCTCCCTGGTCTGTGCCCTTACCAGCTTTCCTCACTCTGCCCCACCTCCAGGTATTTCCCAGGTGGTGAAGGACCACGTGACCAAGCCCACTGCCATGGCTCAGGGCCGAGTGGCTCACCTCATTGAGTGGAAGGGCTGGAGCAAGCCAAGTGACTCTCCCGCTGCCCTAGAATCAGCCTTTTCCTCCTATTCAGACCTCAGCGAGGGTGAACAAGAGGCTCGTTTCGCAGCAGGTGGGTACAGAAGGGATTTATCATAGGGTTGCTCATGTTCATCTCTTTGGGCCTGATGTGGGGGTTGGCGTCTTTCTACACCCCTGTGTCTTCCCTCTCCTGTATCCAAGCTGAGCCCTAGTCTTAGCTCATCTTCTCTTCTAAACGAATTCTGTGCCTTTCCTTTCAGGAGTGGCCGAGCAATTCGCCATTGCAGAAGCCAAGCTCCGGGCATGGTCTTCAGTGGATGGTGAGGACTCCACCGATGAATCCTATGATGAGGACTTTGCTGGGGGAACTGACTCAGGTGAGGGGACACGCCATGCTAGCTCTGCCAGCTGGCGTGGAACTGCCTGATAGGCCTTGTGATTCAGAGCTCAGCCTTTGTTTTGGAAGGGGAGATCCAGAATGTCCTCAGCCTGTGGAGGGGGAGAGGAGAGAGACAGACTGTCTAGGCAGTCCTTGACATTCCAGGGGTAGGAGGGCTATCTACACTTGTGGGTGGGCAGTCAGCAGTTGGAAATGGAGTTGGTTCCTTTTCCACAGGTGCTGAGCCTTCTCTGCCTGTCTGTGCAGTTTGGTTTTGCAGTCCTAAAAAAAAAAAAAAAAAAAAAAGCAAAGCCCAGAGACCTCACTGGTGCGTTCTGTGCAGCTGATCTCTGAGAGGGTCTGTTGTGTCTTGCCTTTCCCACTCAAGGCAGCCTTCTGGCTGGCTGTGGCGGCACAGAGGAGCCGCAGTGCAGCAGCACAGCTCCTCACAGGGCTGGGGCCCCAGGCAAACAGGAAGGCTTGCTGGGCCTGGACCGCCCACAGGGCCGCTGGCTCCGGCTCAGCATCCTTGCCTTCCAGCCGAGGCCTTGCCTGTGGACCTTTCTCTCGGCCAGGGCTTGCAGAGGTGACCCTGCGGGGGCCATGCAGCTGTGCAAAGGCCCTCCTTTCATCTTCCATTCTCTGAACCACATGGCTGACTTTCTCTGTAGCTTCTGGGCTCAAACCTCACAGGCCACCATCCCCCCCACCTCTTTGCCTTTGAAGATTGCCTCCACCCGCCTCGACCCCTCCAGCTAATTAACAAGTTCTCCAAGGTGGGCAATACATTAGAGCAGATTGGAGACTGTTGCTGTGGTCTAGAGAGGAGTGATTTGGATGCCTGAACCACAAGTGTTTTTGTTTGAGTTCCAGGCCTGTTTTGACCCCTGGAATAAGGATAATAACTAACATTTATCCAAAGCCACTACTAGCCCATGTGGAATCTTAGTGCAAATTAAAAAAAGGCACACCTTTATCTGGTGGGCACAGCCCCATTCTAGGGCATGTTGCTTGGTGGGCAGAGTGTGGGCTGAATTTCAGCCCTCTTTCACTGCCTTGGACAGGCTCCTCTTGCACAGTGAACAATCGGCACCATGTATCGTATCCCCGTATATTTTGTTTCTTACTGTGTACCAGAGTCTGTTGTTCTCTTAAGAACCCCACAAAGTTATAACCCCCAATTCACCATTAGGGAAACCGAGGCACTAAGAGGTTAAGTGACTTGCTCCAGGTTACCCAGCTCCCGTGAGGGTGGAGCCGGGAGGATGTGGCTTCCAGGTTGGCCAATTGAAACGGGGCTAGCAGGGCTGTCTTCTTTCTCTCCTCCTGCAGACATGGCTGGGCAGCTGCCCCTGGGGCCCCACCTCCAGGACCTTTTCACCGGCCACCGATTCTCCCGGCCTATGCGCCAGGGCTCCGTGGAACCTGAGAGCGACTGCTCGCAGACCGTGTCCCCAGAGACCCTGTGCTCTAGTCTGTGCAGCCTGGAGGACGGGTTGCTGGGCTCCCCGGCCCGCCTGGCTTCCCAGCTGCTGGGTGATGAGCTACTCCTCGCCAAACTGCCCCCCAGCCGGGAAAGTGCCTTCCGCAGCCTGGGCCCGTTGGAGGCCCAGGACTCCCTCTACAGCTCGCCCCTCACAGAGTCCTGCCTTTCTCCTGCTGAGGAGGAGCCAGCCCCCTGCAAGGACTGCCGGCCGCTCTGCCTGCCGCCTGTGAGCAGCTGGGAACGGCAGCGGCAAGCCTCTGACGTAGTTTCTTCTGGGGTGGTGTCCTTAGACGAGGATGTGGTGGAGCCAGAGGAACAGTGACCCAGATCACGCCCAGTGGTGGCATGTGTCCCCCGGCTGCTGCTGGGGGCAGAGCCTCCGTGCCCAAGTGCGGGCGAGGCTTCCAACAGAGCTCCAAAGCTTGGAGGGCTCCTGGGAGCACTCACTTCTCCATTGTGTGTTTGCATGAAAGTGTTCAGAGGAAGCAGGGGCCAGGTGGGGGCGCATGTTCGGCCCCCACCCCTGGGGTTTGCCGGGGGTTGCCCGGGGCCCCTGGGGCATGGCTGCAGCTGTGGCCGACGGTGATGTTCATGTTCTTAAATCTAAAACACCCCACACACATTTCCTCCTCGGGGGATGTGAACCCTAAGGAGGTGGCTGTGACTGGGCTGTGTGGGACAGAGCAGGAGGGAGCCCTGCCTCCCCCCGCCCCTCCCCCTGCCTCTCCTCTGCTTCTTTCCTCACCTCTGAGTCCACGTGCAGTGCTTGACAGCATCACCCCCACCTGGGGGGGCGGGCTCTGACCCTTCTGGAGCTGCTGGATTGGGCTGTCCCCCCAGGGGCCCCTTGCCCAGCTGGGCTCATGCTGTGCTTCACCTCTCCATTGTCTCTAAATCTTCTTTTTCCTAAAGAGGGGTCTTGGTCTGTTTTTTCAGTCGGATCTTCTCTGGGAGGCACTGGAATGACGAAAGGCTGTACTCTCGGCCCTTTTCCTGGCCTCCCTGGTGGGGTCTGGGCCCTTTCCCAGCAACGTGTAGAACACGTGGGCAGGGTCCTGGTGGCTCATAGCCCGAGGGCTGCCCCGTTCACTCAAGAGTTCTCCTTAGGGTGGAGTTGGAAGAGGAATGGCTCTGGATGCCACGGAGCCGTGATTTGGATGTTCTTCCAGAGACGGCCACAAGGGGGCCACATGGGTGGCCGGCCAGTAGTCTGCAGGAATTGTGCCGAGTGACAGTCATGAGGGAGTGTCTCTCCTTGGGGAGGAAAGAGGGTAGTGCCTTTCTTGGCTGAACAAAAGGCCAAAGCTACCTTACTGGGGGCTGCGCCCCAGCCAGGATGCTGATGAGCAAGTGGTGGCGGCCTCTGCGGACCCTGCATTCCACAGCAGCGGGTTCTGGAGTTTTATGGCTGTGTGGGGTGTGGGTGGCTGCTGAATTTGGAGCCTTGTAGGCTTTGGCAGGTGAGAGGGCCCCAGGTAAGAACAGAGCGGATGGGCATAGGCATTCTATATATAAGTGGCTCATTAGGTGTTTATTTTGTTCTATTTAAGAATTTGTTTTATTAAATTAATATAAAAATCTTTGTAAATCTCTATATACATCTGGTCATTGGAGGTTCCAGTATAAACCCATCTTAGTTCTACCCCTTCCCCCCTCAAAGAGGGAGCAGGGGTCAAGAAGCGAACCCACCCCATCCTGCCAGGGCAGTGCTGACCTTCCTGCTCTTGGAACACTTGCTGCAGGTGGGCACTGGGTCAGATTTCAGGTAGGATGAGCCGGGAGAAGCTAGCACCCCAGGTGTGGAAGTGGGGCTGGAGTTCCTGCTTTCCCAAGGTAGAAGGAACAGGAGAGCTGCGGGATCTGGGCTGACAGCCAGGGCCACAGCCATCCCAGCCACCCCTTGAGGGGGATCACTGGCACTTGTCGTCGCTGTCAGAAGGGCTGCCCTCCCGGGGGAGGCCGTGGCGGGAGCGGGGCCCCCAGAGTGCATGCACCTCAGTGGTCTCTGTGTCACTGCTGCTGGTGGCACTGTCACGGAAGCTGGCAAGGGGCGGCCGGACTTTCACACCCTGTGCTGTGACAGAGCCCTCGATAGCCTTCCGGAGCTAGAAAGGTGAGAGGGTCAGATGTGTGGACTTGGAGCTCCCTACTCAGACCCTCCCCAGCACTGCCCCAGGTGGGTTGGACATACGCTTCTGAGCTTTTTTGGAAGTGGAAGTGGCTTTGACAGCCACTATAATCTCACCTCCTTTAGGGTGACAATTCCAATGAGTCTGCCAATACTGGTGACATAAGCATGGTCCACTCCCAGCAGTGAGAAGATGGTGTGAGTCTGCGGGGTGGGGAGAAAACACATTGGACTGGATATGTGAGAAAGCTCTAGATTATAGGCCAGAGGGACCCAGAAAAAGGTGGTAGTGGGCAGTAGAAGGGGTGAGGATGAATGGTGAGGGGAAGGGGACAGGACCACTGGAGGAAAAAGAATAATAATAAGAATGTTTCTGTAACCAGGCCTCAGAAATTTGATAGTGGGAATCATTATGTTGCTTACATTCATGCAGCAAGGGACAGAGGAAGGCTTCTTCATCCCATGTTAGAAAGGAGGACAGAGGAGAGAACAACTGTTGAAATATGACATCAGTTGACTGGCCAGGCACGAGGCTAGGTATTTCCTACATTAGCGTTTAATTTCAGTAGTGTCCTGAGAAGTAAGTATGATACCTGTTCTACAGGAGAGGCAGCATGAGGCTTGGAGCTGAAGTGAGTTGTTTAAGGTCATAGGTAAGAAGTAGCCTTGCAAGCCCCGCTCACTTTTCATCATACTATAGAAGGAGGCAGCACAGCCCCAGTCATCCAGTGCAGCTGTCCAATTAGTCATGGACTGAAGTTCCATGCACCCCACTCCTCCTTAGGGGTACTGGCCGTGAATCCTCTACCTCTAACTCACCTCCGCGGCTGACACACGCTTCCCATCGCGTTGGCTGGCCAGTCTGGTACCCCTCCAATCTTGGCCTGCAGCATGCTACATCTCTCATAGTTTGCCTTTTCTGGGGCCCAGGTAGCATCCTGGGTCCTTTTGAGATGTAGCTTACAGTCCAGGGGGACAACAGTCGTGCCCCGCCCCCCGCCAAGCTTTCAAATGTAATCACCAAGGGTTCAGAAATTGTCAGGCAGTTCCCCTTGTGCTCTAAGTGGATTTTCTTGGGCCAGATGTCTTGAAAAACACCCTACTGACTCAGCAGTTCCTAGAATTTTTGCGCTATCATTTATCACACGGTTTTGAGTTTACTTGTAAGCATTTTGGCTTAACATTTGAATAAAAAAGGGCATTAATAGCCCAGCTTCTTGAGTACCACTTACTCAGAATTCACTGTAATCATCTTAACACTTTAAAAACGTCTCATATACAGGGCTAAATTCTTTAGGAAAGGACTTCCAGAACTTTCCTAACTTTCTCCATTTAAGACATTACAGTATGCTTTTCTGTGCTTCTTCCATGCCTATGTCATAACTGCCATGTGGTTAGCAAGTTCCTCTACATATCTAACTTGAATCCTAACTGCTACAAGTTATCTTTAATTTCTTCATCTGACTTCAGAAGGGAAACATATCGTTATAATATTTCCTGTTTCAATAATCCCTTAGCCTGGCCTTCTTATGGTTTAATAACCCCTCTCATCTTCTCCCAAGGATCCTATTAAATAGTTTCCCTTGATTTTCTGTTCTCCATAATCCTAATCAGCGTGAGCTTCTGGCAGACAATATGCTTTTTAGATTTGCAAACCACTTGTCCCACTAAGCCTTACTGATTGACTTTCTGATCATGCTGGCCATTCTCCCCAACCCTCTCACCATCCTCACCACAACAGGGCTACAACATCTTAGTGGGCTCTGCTTTCTGCCTCCCTTCTCTCTCCAACTTGGCTCTGCCCTCCTAAGAGCTTTCCCAAACTTGAGTTAGACCCCAGACTCCCCAGAATGGCCCATTAAGGCCCTTCCCAAACCTACCTCAGCCTGTCTTTCCAGCCTCAGATGCTGCCAGGCACCCCAGCTTCCAGCCTCAATCACTCATCCTTTTCTGAGAACATCTATGTCTTCCACACTTCAACCCTTCCCTCACGACACTATCTTTTAAAGTCTCCTGTTGTTTGCCTCTCAGTGTAAGTAGTAGCAGTAATTCCTAACATATATTGAATACTTACTATGTGCTGGGCACTGTTCTAAGTGCTTCACGTGTTATCAACTTTAATCCTCAGAAAGCGCTATGTTGGCACAATGATCCCACTTTACAGATAAGGAAAGTGAAGCACAGAGGCTAAGAAATGTGACAAGGTTTCGGGTTCAACCCACTGGCCTCCTGTTGGCCCTCTAGCTTCTCCCCTCCACACACTGCTGCTCTGCAGGTGGCCCTGAGTGAATGAGGCACTCTGCTAGTACGGGGACGTCCAGTTGCACAGGTTTCTAAATAGCCTCCCATGTAGTCCTCTCCCCTCTGCATGTTCCTTTCCTGGACGTCACTGGGATGCTACTCACTGACTCCTCAGGCCTACAAGGACATTTTGAATTCTCATCTTGTATGTTCTTATCACTGTCAATTCTTTGTACTTTTGTTAGTTGGTTCCTCAAAGGCTTCTTTTCTTCCTCCGATTTTTAAGTTTGTAACAAACACCTACTTTGTTCTTTTTTATTTTAATTTAATTAGACACCAGGGAGCCCATTGGAGGGCCTGTACTTCTTGGGCTCGGGAACAGTGAATTGACAGGGAGAGGGACAGTGTAGCCTTCCAAAAGAATCCTGGGACTGGGGCCAGGAAATCTGGCCTCTGGGACTGGCTCTGCTATATTGACTCGGGCAGGTGACCTCCTCACTGCCTCAGTTTCCCCATGTATCGAAATGGTTAAATCCACAGGCTTTTGGGTCAGACCATCTTGGATTCCAGGCCTAGTTCTGCTACTTACTAGCTGTGTGACCTGGGGCCATCCGCTTAATCTCTCCGAATCTCAACATTCTCATAAACACTAGAATATAAAAACTAGAATATCACAACACCCATCTTACAGGGTGATTGTGAGGGTTAGACATGTGAAGAGCTTCGCCTGCTGCCTGGCATGGAGCAGGCACTGAAGACGCCAGCGTTATCATCATCATTGTGCGACGTCTGAGGGTTAGGTAATATGATGGGAGAGCTTGAGAGGTCTTGGGAAGAAAGGCTTTACATACAAGCCAAATGTATTATTCACAGGCCCATCTTCTTTTTTTCTTGCAATTGCATTGTAGTTCCCCACTCATTTTGATCCAAGGTCTTTACCCAAAGGCTTACAAGTTCCTTTATTACCTTTTGCTTTTTTGTTTTTGCCCCCTGTTCATCCTGCCCTAGCCCCTGCTTGTCTGCGCTAGGCTGGCTCTTGGGCACAGTTTGTGTGTAAGCTAGCTGCCCATGCTGCAGACCTTGGGAGTATTTCTCCTCTTCTCCCATGCCTCACAGGCTTGTACGTTAAATCTGTCAACAATTTAGCTAACCCCCCCCCCCCCCCGCCCCCGGTTTCTGCCCTAGCAGCCTGCTGGGTGTGCCTGGACTCTCTGCCTGCACTTAGGGGCCTGAAGGTGCCCAATGATGCTGGCTGCCCCATCCTGTGGGGCCCAGGGCAGTCTTGCAAAGAGAGCTCCCACTCTCTGTTAGTGTCAGCCTTACCCACCACCAACCTATCTGTACTCCAGTTTTCTCTCCACTTATGCAGGCCGTCTTGCCCTTCTGCTGAGCTTTCTTCCTGTGTCCCTACCAGTTTTCCTTTGGCCTACATTAAGTCAGACTTTCTGGGGTCTGACATTCCAAGCTCCCCACTAGGCACTTCTCATCTTTGTTTATCTCTTCTCTGCAGTGTCCCCACTCCTACTTGGATGTTTGTTCGCCTTTTTATTAGATTTTTTTTATCCTGACTGTTTCTCACCCATTTTTTTCAGTGTGGGTGTATCAGCCTTGTCAGGCGCTGGCAGCCTCCTGCCTAGCTCTGACCCTAGAAGGTCAGAGGCCTTCTGGCTTCCACCCAGCTCCAGCCCTGTCTTTGTTGCTGCTTTGGTCCAGAGTTCCCTAGGGGCACGGCTAAGCAGAGGAAAAATGATGCCTGGCTCCACCATAGGCAGGAAGAGGCTAAGGCGCCCTGGCTCCTGGCCTCCCATCATTTGAAGCAATGTGTTTGAAAAACATCTCAGCACAGAGCCCACTCTCTACTGTCTCCTTTTTCCCCACTGGCTTGAGTCCCAACTTGTGGGAGGACTGAGATCCTCACCCTGTGCTCCTGAGAGCCCAGGTGGCCCCAAGCCTCTGGTCCTACCTTGTGCAAAGAGGTCCGCTCCACCAGCTGGAAGGGGGCAGGGTCAATTTTGCAGTCACTGAAGTTGACAGGTTCATCTAGTTGCCGCTCCTCCCACTCCAGAATCTGAGGGGACATGGCCAGGAGGGTTAGGGAGAAAGCGCCAACAGCTGCTCTCACCTCCCTCAAAGTTGGCCTGCCCCGTTTTCTACCCTGTGGTCCCTCCCATAGGGACAGCAGCCAAGATGATGACTGAACACACCCAGGAAGAAACAGAGTCCAGAGTCCAGTCACACCTTACCTCCTCAGGAGTCATCTCGCCTTCCAGGTCTGAGTTGCTCTAGGAGAGAGGAAGGAAGGTTGGCAGCTAGGGGCTCGGGGGAGGTAGTGTATCTCCCCAGCTCAGGGGAAGCTTACCCCGCCTAGACCCTGGCCCTCCCTGTCTAGTGCTCCGGAGCTGCAGGAAGAAAGGGAGCACTTACCGCCAAGGAAATTCGGACCCGCTTCAGCTTGCGCTTGTCACATTTTTCCGACTTTTCCGACTTCTCCAACTTTGTTAGAGCCAAACCAGGGAGAAGAGGAGTTGATGTTATAGGGAGGAGGGAAGTGAGGGAAAGTGGTGGGGCTGGGAGGAAGGGCACACTGCAGGGACAACTGACTTCCAGGAGGGCAGGAGGACAGGGAGAACGGAGGCAGGCACTGCAGGGTTAACGGAGAGGTGGTCTCAGCATCAGAGAGGAAGCTGGAGAGAAAAAGCCAGAAGGGGAGGCTCTAACCACTCACCTCGGAAGCAGGCTCGGGGGGTGGACTGCCACAGAAGAGGCTTCTGAGGGCGATGCCTGCCTGCTCCATGTTCCCTGCGTTTCCAAACACAAGGCCCTGAGGGCAATGTCATCTTTGCTGGAGAGGACCAGGAGAGGTGAGGAGCACAAGGGAGAGGCGTCTGGGTTCTACTCCTGGCCCGTCTGGAGCTGGGATGTGCTCCAGTAAAAAGGTTGGGCAGGGACCTTAGTGGGTCTTTGGGGCTGGTCTCTGGCTCCATCATGCTAGCAGATGGGCTCACCTGTGGGACTCTCCTTCAGGTTGGTGGTGTTGCTGGGCCCCCTCTTGAGAGCAGGCTTCAGGGGCTTGTGAGTCTCCCCTCGGGCTGCAGGGAAGCCCGAGTCCTCTGTGTTCACCTGCACAGGCAGGGAGGGGTTGGGGAGCCCATGGCCTCAGACCACTTCTATGTCGCCCTTCCAAACAGCCTACACAATGATATTTAGGAAGCCTGGGTGTCCCTGCCATGGGGCTTTTCCCCTCACCTGGAAGCGGACGGAGGTCTCATGGCCAGGGGGACTCTCCTGGTCTGAGGGTGAAGAGGCCTGAGCAGCTCGACGCTCCTGCATGTACTGCCGCCGGCGAGCTGGGCTCAGCTGAGCTGCCAGCAGTGCCACCACCTGTGAGCGCTCGATGGAACCCAGGAGGATCATGGACTCTGGATAGAGCAGGGGGAGGACTCAGGAGCTGGGGGTGCGGCCCTCCTACCCCCCCAGCCTTCTCTCACACCCAGTGAGGGGCCTTGGACACAGTGGGAAACCCTGTGGGTTTGCTAGCTTACTGCCTTTGGAACCAAGGAGACTGGTCCTGAGCTCCTGCCCCTCCCCCCTCCTGAGCAGTGACCATGGGAGATGACCCTGATAGATGACCCTAGCACGTGGGCCCCCTCCAGGTCTCACCAGGGGATTCTACTAGGGCCAGCATGCGGCCCTTGGTCCTGTGTAGTGCCAACCGCAGGTCCCGGAAGGTACAGCTGAGGGCCACGTGGGGAACATCCCGCACCATGATGTCCTCCACTCGCACCCGGTACTGCCTGAGGGCAGAGAGAGGCACTTGGTTTGCATCCACATGGGGAGGGTAGCCTGGAGCACTACTATCCCAGGGCCATGAGGAAGGCCCCAGAGACTATGGGGACAAGGGCTAAGGGCCAAGGAGTACCCACTGGCTTCGTTCTGATCGGGTGGGTCAGCCATGGCTCCCCCAGGGAGTGGACAAGGGCAGTTCTGACCAGGAGAGAGCAGGGTGACTGGTCTCCCAGCCTCACCGGCTGAGGACCTTGCTGGAGGTGGGTGTGAGGGAGTCCTAGGATGCCTTCTGCCCCCACCCGCACCCCCCTTGTCACCCAGTCCTCCGTACTGGTGGCGGCCCCAGCCCAACTCAGGCAGATAGGGCAGTTTCTTGATTCGGATGATGCTGTCATAGAGGGAGGGCTGTAGGCTCTGGGCGACGGCGTTGGCCAGGATGACGGCGATCATGACGGGCAGGATGTGGGCGATCTGGCCTGTGAGCTCGAACACGATCACGGCGGTGGACACTGTGTGCGTCACTGCTCCTGCCAGCGCAGCCGCCCCTGGGCACAGCCACCCTCCGTCTCCTCAGGGTGCCCAGGCCCCAGGTGGCCCCACCCCCCCAGTCCTGGAGGGACCCTCAGGGCTGCCCAGTACAATCCTGGGGAGTGGGCTTCTGCATCTGAGGAAGCCTGGTTTCTGCCAGCAGGCAGCGCCAGAGCCTCAGGCCCTGTGGCCCAGGCAAGGGCTCTCCAAGACAGGCGCTTGGAGCACTCACCCACCACCGCATAGCCTCCAGGCACAATCCGGTAAGTGCTGCCGTCTGTGTGAATTCCGTCTGGGAACCAGGCAGCCATGCTTTCGCCTACCAGACGCCCAAATGCTGCTCCTTCAGGGAGGGGGGTGGGAAGAGAAACAGGTAGTGGAGGGGGAGGGCAGGGACGCTAGGAAGAGAGAGGATCAGAGGGGAGGGGAGGGGGCCAGTGGGTCATTCAGTGCAGGGGACTGCCCTGCAGGGGTGGGGGCTGGGACTGGGGCTGGCCCAAAACCCGCTCCCAGGCAGAGAGGGGATGGCCAGGGGGTGGCCAGAAGGTGCAGGCTGGGGGAACAGGTAGCTGAGGACTCACCAATGACAAAGACAGGCATGAAGGCCCCGCAGGGCACTGGGATGGTGGTGGCCAGTGCAGACATCCAGAACTGCAGGCAGGAGGTCGTTCAGGCAGGTAGAGGCGCCCCAGGCGGCCCCTAGCTCCACCCCAGAAGCCTACCTTGCTTATCAGTCAGGCACAAACGTCCCAGCTATCTCAGAATCCTCCAAAGGTGAAGGAAAGGGGAAGGACGCAGGAGCCAGGTGGCTTGGGTTAAAATCCTCACTCTGCCATCTAGCTGTGTGACTTTGGGCCAGTTACTTAACCTCTTTGTGCCTCGACTTTCCATCTTTAAAACAGGGGTGCTAACAGTACCTTTCTCATAGCATTAATGTGAGGCTGAAAGGAGTTAATATATGGAAAGTGCTCAGAACAGCGCCGGACACCTAGTAAGCCTATGCTGGCTATACTATACATATGTAAGGAGCCCCACCTTCATGAGAATGAAGATGACCAGGGTGAGGAAGACGTTGGCACGTGGTGGGTTCCAGGCCTGTGAGGTTCCGGGTGGCTCTAGTTCCTCCATCAGACCCTGGCGGACCCACGTCCGGTTGTCAAACAGGGTGACCAGCGTCTCTTTCTGTGAGAGCTATAGGTGAACAGGGTCCCTCAGGCTGGGGGACAGACAGGATGAAGGGAAGGGGCCTACAGGAGAGCAGGGGCTATGGCTTTAGAAGGGATGCATCCCAAGAGAAAGTACAAGTTCCTGTTCTGCCTGGGGTTACCTGTCCGGCCATGAACTGTCCAAAGCCAGGGGGGAAGGTCAGAGTAGAGATGAGCAGGGTCACCAGAGCCGGGAAGAGCAGGCGTCTAGAGATGTAGGTTCCACAGCATCAAGCACCTACTGCAGACTGGTGATAGGCTTGGGTGCCCTCACATACCTCAGGACTGAGGTCACAGCAGAGCCTTGGCTCTTACATAAAAGCACACAGTTCTGAGAGAAGGTCCCCTTTGCCGTTCATGATATGATGGCTCTGAGGGCGATGGCCATCCAGGGTTTTACTGAGCCCAAATGCCTTTCTGTTGCCTCCCGCCTCCCGAAGTGGGTAGCAGCAGCAGAAAATCCATCCCCCCAGCCCTCTTCGGATACCTCTGAACTACCACTCCTCCCCTTACCCTCAAGTTTCTGCCTCTGTCTCTCTGAGGTGACTTAAGAGTGAAGGTCAGTGTTGGAGGAAGTTGGGGTCAATCATGAAGTTGACCAAAGGTGCCAAAGGAAGCAGGTTAAGTTGGTTGCCCTTTTCCTGAAGGACGTCAGTCCCAACAGAAGTCATGTCTCAGGCCTCCCCAGTCCCAATCCTCAGGGTCACAATGGAGAGAGCTGTGCTCCACGGGGGAAGAGCTAAGACTCAAACATTCTCCAGGGAGCACTGCTATCTGGGCCAGGCCTAGGGCCTAGAGGAAGCCTTAGTCTTTGATCCAAAATGCCCTCTGCCATGGACTAAAAATTCAAAAGTGCCAATTTTCAGGTAATTCAAATAAAAATCAAAATGTTCAATCAGCCTGGAAAACACCACTGGCTGATTTTTTCAATGGAGTGCTTGTTTTTGACGGGGCCACTATTTGCCTTCTCACCTGTCACCCTCCCCCCGCCCCCCCCCCCCCCAACCAGGCCATGACCCTCACACAACCCAAAGTGGCCCAGAATCAACTCACTTCTTCATGAGGAAACGGTTGATGGTCTTCTGCTTCCGCATCACCTGGACTATCTTCCGGTTCAGGTAGACAAAGAGTGCTCCCCCGAAGCCACTTGCAATACTGGAGAGGGAAGAAGCACCCAGGGAAAAGGGGGTCTTCCCTCTCTTCCCTCCTCCTCTCTGACCCGCCTCAGCTCCCTCAGCTCCTCACCCAATGACAGCGAAGGCTGGCAGCTCCTGGAGGTCGAAGGGGAAGTCAAGCCGGAACCGGGTTTTGAAGAGAGCCGTAATGGTCTCTGAAGGGAAGCAGAGAGCAGAGAGAGGTGGGTGTAGCCTTGAGGTCCCCATCAGAGTCATTCAGGGCCCCCCTCATGCCCCAGGTTCCCCCACCTTCATCACGGTTCCAGACTGCCAAGACCCGGAAGATGAAGGCACTGAAGGTGGCAGCAAAGAAGCCCCGCCAGTAGTTCCGCACCGCAAAGAAGGTAGAGGTGACCTCGATGCTGAACAGCACACCTGCGGGGGGCAGGGAGAGTGCCCCTTGAGGCCTGGGCCTGGCCTACAGTCTCAGACCCAAGGGCAGAGTTGGGGCTGACCTGACTGCCCACCTCCAATGGGTGCCGCAAAGCAGCAGCCCACTCCCACGGCACAGGCGGCGGCCAGCATCTCTGTGTTTCGGGATTCGTTCTGGCGAGAGCGTTGGGAAGGGGAATCAGGCCACAGCATGGGCTCAGCAGCCCACCCCTCCCCTCTGCCTTCCCCCAAGATCCCCCTTACCTCATAGATGCCCCCAAACAGGGAGAGGAACTTGCTGAGGAGGGCGGCACACATGCTTGCGATATGCACAAAAGGACCCTGGGTGGTGGGGGCAGGTGGTGAGTGGGGAAGGAGCACACCCTGACCTTGGCCTGGCTTCTTCCTTCACTGGGAGGGACTCCTTCATTCCCCAGCCTGCACTCACCTCTTTGCCAAGGGGCATTCCACTGCCAAGAGCACAGGTCAGCCCGATGACCTTAGCTACGAGGGTCTTGAGGGTGAGGTATTCCTTCAGCACCACTCCCCGCAAGATGGTCTTCATCTCAGGGATGCCAGAGCCTGGAGAGGCACAATCCCAGGAGAGTCATTTGATATGCCTGTTTCAGGAGGTCCCATCTCTGCCCTCCCTTTCTCTCCTATTGTACCAACAGCCTGAGGAGCCAGGATCTGTGTGAATCCAGCGGAGAAAGTGATGAGGACGACTGGGTAGGTGACCCAGGCCAGATACTGGAGTAAGAGGTTAGTGTTCAAGCCTCGGGACATCCACTGCTGAGCTGTGGGGAGAGGATGTGCCACGGGAGCTCTGATGTGCACACCCAGTCCCCACCTGGCCGCTGCACACCCTGGGGTGACAAGCTGTCCCAGCAAACACCGCACAGAGCCTGGGCACAAGGGGTGGGAGTGGGGGCCAGAAGGCATTCACTGAGACAAAGATCACTCTAGGTAAGCGTGTCGGTTAGATGGGGCGGCAAGAAGGTGTGGTCTATGGGAGGGGCAGTGATTATGCCTGAAGATGGGGCAGTTCGCTTGGCCAGGGGATGTGGTCAGTGGACAAGTGTGGCATGGAGGAAGCAGGCTGGTTCTCCCCAGCCCTTTTCCTCACCCTGCAGACAGGCAGCGATGGCATAGTCCATGGCCCAGCTGACCAGTGCCATGAGGAGCCCCAGCAGGACCAGGAAGATCCAGTCTTCACCAACCCTGGACACTAGGAACTTATGGCAGTGCACGGTACAGACTAGGAGCAGGGAAGGGAAGAAGGGGAGCTTGGCACCAAAGTGCTCCTACTCCTGTCCCCCCTCCTCCCCCTCACGGGCAGCTGTAATGGTCTTTGACCCCCTCAGCACAGCACAGCCAAGTCCCCTGCCCCAACCCAGGTCTCACTGCGGCATCTGGCACATCTGCTCTGTCCGTATTCTAGGAGCTCTGCGGGAGCCCGAGGGGAAGGCGGACCCCTCCAGGGCTCGGGCCCTCCCAGACGGATCCGAGCAGCTTCCTCTTTGGCAAAGGCCCCAAGGTCCTGCGTATACCGGCCATACATCTGAGCAATAAGGGAGATGGGGGTTAGCAGACATGGACAGAATGGGATGCAGGGAGGGCTCCTGGAGCCTCAACCCCCCTTCTCCCAGCCCCCACATTATATACCCCTGCTGGAACCCACACGTCCCACTCTGGCTTGAGGTGTGGGAACAGTGCACACTGCAGATGGCGGGGGCTGTCCTGGCCTGAGTGGTGGGGACAGCCAAGGCACAGGGACACCGTTCTGGGGGTGGCAGAATAATCAGTCCTCTTCTCACAAGCCTGGGGAGGCGGGCAGCACAGAGGAGTGGGAGGAAAGGCCCCAGAGGAGGAAAAGACGGAAAAACCTAAGGCAGTCTGCACGTGGGAGGAAGGAAGGTCAGAGAATAAGGGATGGTCAAGGGCACATGGGTAACAATAAGGGCCTCATGGAACTGGGGGCAGCTGTGTTGGGCCTAGGAGCAGGCGGGGCCCCAATCCTTATCACGTTCCTGCTGGGCCTCTGGCCTGTGACCGACTCAGCTGCACCCCTCCCACCCACCCTAATCCCCTTGTCCCTAGTCTCCACCCCCACCCCCCACAAGCCTGCCAGCCCAGCTGGGAGTGGAAAGTCTCTCTGGGTGGGTATAGAGTGCTTGGTGGCCACTCGGGAGTTGCCCTGAGACCACTGGTGGGTTGGGGGACAGCAGAAGCTGATGGCTGGGCTGTGACTGTGGACGCTGGGGTGATGGGACGGGAGAGTGGCCGAGCAGTGGCTAGACCTGCCAAGCTGGGCGTGTGTTGGGGGGTGGGGAGGAGTAGATTCCGGCTGCCACCCGCAGAGCTTCGGGACACAAAGGGCTCCTGTTGGGGCTGGGGGGAGTGTGGAGGGAGGGAAAGATAGAGACACAGAGAGAGAGAGAGAGAGAGAGAGAGAGTGAGCGCGGGAGCAAGAAAGGGAGAAGAGGGAACCAGAGATAGGAGAAAGGGGGAAAAGAGAGGCCAGGAGAAGAGGCAGAGAAGAGAAAGGAGACCAGAAGGGAAGAAGGGAGGAGGAAAAGAGAGAGAGCAGAGTATAAAGAGGCAGACAGCGTAGGAGGGGGAGGTGAGTGTGTGAGAGAAAGACAAAGGGATCAGAAGGACAAGGGGGAGAGGCTGGAGCAGAGAGTGCCCAGGGAGAGAGCTTGACCCTGAGAATTTGTTCCAGAGACAGAGACCAGGTGAAGGAGATGGTGAGGTGGCTGGTGCCTGACTTCCTAGACCAATGCCCCATTCTTGGCCCATGCAGATTAACAGCCATGTCCCACCTTATGCAAAGGCTTACTCTCTACCCTTACTCCACCCCCACCTTTGCCACCTCTCCCCGTCATCCTGTTTCATCCAGTCACTCTTTCTTGTAACTGGGCACCTCCCAGCCTCAGATACAGCTCAGGCCCCCTCCTCCTGGAGAAGTTCCTTCCCTGCCTCCTTCCTGGGCAAATTCCAGCCCACACTGATAACAAGGAGCTACAGGGCCCACTCCCTTCCCTAGGGTTTGGGTCCCCCACCCCAGTGACACAAGCAGAAGCAAAGAGTTTCTCAAACACTAAGTTACAGTGGTGGCTGTGAGTCAGCTCAGATCCCCAGGACCCCTGCTTCTAATGACATTGAGGGACAGCTCTGGAGTGGGGGGGGGGGCCTGGACACTCAGAGTCAGTATGGACAAAGGTCCCGATTCCCACACCCATTCCTGCTTGACCCATCCTCCTGTAAAGCTCCTGTCCCCAGGGTGGCAGGCCATATTTTACCAGAGAATCGATTGAGGGGTTCCCGCCAATGCTGGGTTGCCAGCCCCCAGGAGTAAGGGCCAGGGCTAGATTTGGGTCTGATCATCTTTCTAGTACAGTGCCATGCACATGGTGGAGGCAGAAGGAATGTCTTGGATGGTGGAGATACAGTGTAGAAAGTTGAAGGATGTGAGTAGTGCTGGGAAGGGGTAGTGGGGTGCTGAGACTTGTATCCAGGTGGTGGTGGGGATCCGCAAAGAAACCGTTGCTTGGGGGGTAGTAAAGGGAAGGACACCTGGGACAAGCACCCGAAGTCCTTGTCCTCTGCAGGCCCCCTGCCTCATCCGGAAACCTGCATGCATCTTTCCACTCTTTAGCCCTCCAGGCTCTCGTGCCTCAGTTTCCCCACCTCAGAGGGCTGGGGCGGGGTTAGGGTAGGCCCCCGGTCCTCGTGCTTCCACGGGTAACCAGAAGCAGCGGTCCAGGAGCACACTCCGCAGGGCTCTGCTGGCTTCACTTACCAGGGTCTGCTCGTACTGCAGCGCGCGCGGCTCCATCCCTTCCTCCGCCGCCGCCGCCGCCGCCCCCGCCGCCGCCGCCATCTCCGCTCACAGCTCTCTGGCCTCCCGCCACGGCTCGGGCTCTGGCCCGGACTCCACTCCCGGCCCGTGGAGCCCGCGCCCACACCCGTCCCGTCCCGGCAGCCCGAGCGGCCGAGTGCAGAGTGCGGCGGGCCCCGGCCGGGCGCCGCTGGCGTAGCCTCCCGCTCGCGTCCCCTCCTCGGCGGGCGGGCCGAGGGCGGTGCCCTCCGTGCTGCTCCGCCCGCCGGCCCATGCACGCGAGCCGGCCCAGCCCGGCCGGGGTCCGCGTTGGGGCCGCCTCCCGGGCTCGGGAGAGGCGGCAGGGGGCGCTTGGAACGCGCGAGCCCGCGCCCCTCGCAGCGGAGGCCGGTGGCTGAGAGCGGCGTCACGGGCCAGGGCGGGGGCGGGTCCGCAGGCACGTGGAGGCGCCGGGTCTGCGGCTCTCCGCACCTGGCCGGGCGGGGCTGGACACGCCGGGGCTCCGTAGGGCCCGGGGCCGGGGGCTGCTGAGCCGTCTAAATCAGACTCTCGGGCCCCAGCGCTCAGGAGCGGCGCCCTTTCTTGCTTCTCCGCAGAGGCCAACGGCTCAAACCGGCCTGGCAAGGCCCCTCTGCCCCGTCGGGGGGTGAGAAACACAGCTGGGGGGACTCGGAGGCAGACACTAGGCCCAGAATGGGGTGCTTGGAACTGGGACCCTCGGTCTCTCTCATCCCCTTCCTTTCTCCTTGCCTTTTTTTGCGGCTCCCTTACGGAGGTGCACTTGGAGCAACCTGGCCTTGGGCGGCTTGTGCGGGGGGTGTAGGTGGGGAGGGAACGGGAAGGGGCGAGGCCAGAGGGAAGGGAGGTCTAGGAGGAGGCGGGCGTGAGGGGACAGAGGTCGCTTCTCCCTGGCAGGGCCCAAGGAGAAACCCGAGTAGCTGCTGACGTCTACCTGCCATAGGGGAACGGCCCGCTGCGGCTCTGCGTTCTCTATAAGGGTCCCGGGAGGGATGGGTGGGGTGAGCACAGGTGGATGGGCAGTGTCAGAGGTGGTCAGGGGAGAGGCCAGTGCCCAGGAAACGGGCAGTGTGCGGGAGGAGGCAGCACCGGGGTGAAGGGGCACGTGGGAGGCAGCGGGGGTTCCCAGGAGGAGGGAGCAGTGCTAGGAAGGGGGCGGTGAGCTGGCACCCTAGAGGAAGGGGCACTGTAAAGGAAGAGGTGGTATCCGCAGGACAGGACAGCGCCAGGATGAAGGAGCACGTAGGAGAGCTTGTCCAGGAGAGGGCCGTGGTGGGGGAAAGGGCAGAACCGAGCTTAAGGGGCAGTGCTCGAGGAGGGCAGTGATTTGGGGTTAATGCCATGCTGAGGGTGCGGTGTGAAGGAAGAGAGCAGGGCTGGGGAAGGTGCATTATCAGGTGAAGGGACGGTGCAGGCTTTCCTCTTCCCCATGGTGACATCATGGCAAATTCCCAAACTGGACGGACCCGGCTCAGGTGACATCCAGCTGGGCCGAGCTGGCCGGGGCAGGCCTGGGTGCCAGCTTGGGGGTGGGGGGGTTGCTGGGTATTGTGCCCTGCCGGGCCAGCGCCCTGGGGGGCGGGGTTCTGCTCCTTTCGCCCTTCGAGCGGACTGTGCCCTCGGCGGGCACGCGGACAGGCAGGGTAGGGCTCGGGCCGGGCTTCTCTGGGCCAAGGATCAAGGTCCCTGGCTGGGGTAGGCCCCCAAGCATTCCAGCCTTCCTGACCCGGCTTCTGAAGAGGGCGCAGTAGAGTCTCTGGAGAGAGCGGGACACGACGCCACCTCGACCGGAGGTGGGGCCTTTCTTGTCACCGCCCGGGGCGGAGTTACCGGACCTGAGACCCGCCCTTAATACCGAAGCCTCTGGGAAACAATCATTCGGGGCGGAAGTTAAGAAGCCCCGAGAGCTCCGCGGCGGAAGTGCTTGCTTGTGCGCATGCGTTATTCTATTCCTTGGCTGCTGTTCTTCCGAGCGCTGCGATTTCCTCTCTTCTCTCTTTCCCTCCACGCGAGGGGGTTCGCGTACCCCTAGTTGTCGTGGTCGCGCGCTCAGCGCCTCTGCTACTCGTGGCCCGCTTACCATGGCGGGCATCCTGTTTGAGGATATTTTTGATGTAAAAGACATTGACCCGGAGGGCAAAAAGTTTGATCGAGGTAAGTAAGGTTTGGGGGGGAGTTTGGGGGAAGGGGCTAATCTCGGGGACACGCCCCTGGGCCTCTTGTCCACCCATTTCACATGGCCTGCCGCTACCGGCAGGTCCTGGTGTAGGGACCTCTCTCAGGAAACATTTTATGAATGAGAAAACGGAGGCTCCGAATTCTTCCTGGCCTTCACACAAGGTGTGCCCGGTGCCTGGGTGGCCTTTTCTCCTGGTGCCGGTGAATTCCGGGCAGCTTTCTGATCGCTGCCTACTCTGTGCTAGGCTGTACTGGGCACTTTACACACACTTTGTCTTACCTATTCCTTTCAAGAGTCTCCATGGGGTAGGTGGTGTCTTACCCATTTTGCTCTGAGAGGCTAAGGAACCCATCCAAGGATGTACAGCAGATAATCCGACCTCAGAGCCCATTACCTTCAGAGTCTTTAGCTCTTGATGAAATCCGCTTGGAATTAGAGTTGACTGCTTGGTATACACCTCTTTATTCTGTCGTTGATCAATAGTTGTCCTTGGTGTCTCTTCCTTTGCCTAGAGACTGAGATGTTCTTCCAGAAAAACACCAGTTCTTACACATCTTGATAATCCCCTTAGCACAGAGCTTGGCACAGAAAGACAAAAGCTTTGGATGAGTGAATAACTTGCCCCAGATCAGGTTGTTTCTTAATCACCTAGGTAGGCCTAGAACCTGGATATTATTTGTTACCAGAGGATCTTTGATTCTTTTCTGGGGATTCTGTCCACTTGCCATAGGTTGTCTCCCCTTTCCTTCTTGCATATGTGGTTCTGATTGAGCCTGCATTTCTATGAGTGAAGATGAGAGGCCAGTGGATACAGATAGGGTTAGAGGAATATTCTGTTGCATCCAGCCCCCCTCCCCCCACCCCAAAGTAGGGGTCTGCCCTCCCCTGTAGGGGCTGCCCTGGGCCAGGCAATTACCTCTGCCACTCTTTCCCTGTTTCCCTCCAGTGTCTCGACTGCATTGTGAGAGTGAATCTTTCAAGATGGACCTCATCTTAGATGTAAACATTCAGATTTACCCTGTAGACTTGGGTAAGTATTGAACACAAACAACAGCAAGAGGCTTTTTGCCATTTCAGCTGTTCTTCCCCCTGTGATATTGCTGTTATTTTCAGGGGACAAGTTCCGGTTGGTCATAGCCAGTACCTTGTATGAAGATGGAACTCTGGATGATGGTGAATACAACCCCACAGATGATAGGCCTTCCAGGTAAGGGAGTGGAGAAGGGAGTACTTGAAATATGCCTGAGGACTAAGTAGATAAGTGGTATAGAAAGACCATTACTTAATTCATAAAATAAATAACTATCAGCAGAGTCTGTGTAACTTTAAGGAAATTGCTACACTTAAGAATTCAAACATCCGGGTGTTTATTCAAAGCAATGATTACAGTATGATTGTATCTTTTTTTTTTAAGCTGTTTATTGGAATATAATTGCTTTACACTCTTGTACCAGTTTTTGAGGTACACCAAAGTGAATCAGCTATATTTATATATATATCCCCATATCCCCTCCCTCCCGTGACTCCCTGCCACCCTCCCTGTCCTGGCCCTCTAAAGCATGACCCATCATCGAGTTGATCTCCCCTTGTTATACAGCAACTTCCCACTAGCTATTTTACATTTGGTAGTGTATCTATGTCTATGCTACTCTCTCACTTCATCCCAGCTTCCCCTTTGCCCCCCACCCCCCCACCCCAGCCCTGTGTCCTCAAGTCCATTCTCTACATCTGCATCTCCACTCTTGCCCTGTCACTGGCGGTGGAAATGACCTAGGCTCTGTGGGCCTTGTGTCTTGGGAGGGAGTTTGGTGTGATAGAAAGGCTTTGGAGCCCCACTCAATTCACATCTCAGCTCTACCACTTATTTATTTAATAACCTTAACCTCTTTCAACTTTAGTTTTCTCATCAGTAAAATACTGATGGTCATACCTAGCTCACAGGGTTGCTGTGAGGACTAAATGACATCATGTTTGGAAAGTGCCTGCTGTTATGATGCTGGCACTTAGTTACCAGTTACCATTTTCAAAGGGCCTCTTATTGTTGTTAACTACATTTAAGAATAACTGCCACTGTTGTTCCACAGGGCTGACCAATTTGAGTATGTAATGTATGGGAAAGTGTACAGGATTGAGGGAGACGAAACTTCTACTGAAGCAGCAACACGCCTGTAAGTTGCACAGTTTTGTGAGAGCCCTCTCCCCTCCCCCGCTTTAAAAAAATTATTTGGTTGCGCTGGGTCTTAGTTGCAGCACACGGGATCTTTGTTGCTGCATGTGGGATCTTTAGTTGTGGCACGTGGACTCTTAGTTGTGGCATGTGGATCTCGTTGGCTGACCAGGGATCAAACCTGGACCCCCTGCATTGGGAGTGAGGAATCTTAACCACTGGACCACCAGGGAAGTCCCATCCCCCTCCCTCTTGTGAGAATTTGGGCTGTGCTCTGAAAATTTGGACCATGCTCAAGCTTCCTGGGTTTCTTTCCCCAAGCACCTCAGACTTAGGTGGGACCCAGAAAGAAACT
This sequence comes from Hippopotamus amphibius kiboko, assembly GCF_030028045.1. Taxonomy (NCBI): domain Eukaryota; kingdom Metazoa; phylum Chordata; class Mammalia; order Artiodactyla; family Hippopotamidae; genus Hippopotamus; species Hippopotamus amphibius. Next base: position 159,508,895 of record NC_080191.1, read on the forward strand.
GTTTTGGGAACAGTTTTCAGTCTGAAATGTAGGCTGTTCACTTTGCCCTGTGTCAGGACCTAAGGGCCTGGTGGTCCAAATGAGAAACTGGTAATCTTGCTGTGTGAATTGCCAAGGAAGGTTACTTCTCCAAGAGCTAAATGCAGCATAAGTGATTAAACTGCTAGGCTTTTTTGTTTTGTGTGTGTGTGTGTGTGTGTGTGTGTGTGTGTGTGTGTGTGTATTTTGCTACTCTGCAATCCAATCCCTAGTTCTCTGGTTTCTCTGCCCAGCTATTTTTTTTCTTTTCTTTAAAATCTTATTAAAACAATATGTACCCTTTGGAAGAAATTTGAAAAGCAGAGAAGTAATGTGAAGAAGGAAAAAAGTCACCTATAATTCTGTAACCAGAGGGACTCTTTTACATAAACATTCTTGAATGTTCTAGGTTTCTTTTTTTCTACGTACTTTTTTCTTTGAGATCATGTTGTTTGTTACAATGTTCTGTTCTTTTTGTTTAGTGTTACGTGAAACATGTTTTCTCCTGTCAATTTAAAGCTATTCCCAAACATTTAAATAGCTATGTAACATTTCAGTAAATGGATATATCTTAATTGATTTGACCATTTCCCTTATTCTGGGCATGGAGTATTTTCCACCTTTACTGATGTAAAGAACTGCCTTGCACATATCTGTGCATTCATCTTTGTCTGAAATTTGGTTCCTGATGACAAAACTCTAGAAGGGTGTCTTTTTTTTCTTAGGCTGGAATAGAGAGCTACTGAGTAGCAGTTGCTCTGGAGCTCAGACTCATGGGACTGGGTCTTCTGTTTCAGCTCTGCCTATGTGTCCTATGGGGGCCTGCTCATGAGGCTGCAGGGTGATGCCAACAACCTGCATGGATTTGAAGTGGATTCCAGAGTTTATCTGCTGATGAAGAAACTGGCCTTCTGAACCACCCAGGGAGCCAACCTTGCTGCTTAGTCACTCAGGTCATGGATGTTCGTTCAAGCCCGAGTAGCAGTTGCCGTTGTTCACCTGTTCAGGCGGGGCTGGCTCTCTGTCCACTGTGGGTGCATCTTTAGGAGGTCTTGGACTCAATGGGAAACTGACTTGCCTGTGAAAGACCCAGTGGGAGAGCTTAAAATGAATCAGAAGTTGTTTTATGTATATGACTTTTTAAAATTAAACTTTACTTTTTCAGACTCTTTCCCCTTCCCTTTTTTTTTTTTTAAACATTTTAAAAATATTTATTTATTTGGTTGTGCTGGGCCTTAGTTGTGGCATGTGAACTCTTAGTTGCGGCATGCATGCGGGATCTGGTTCCCTGACCAGAGATTGAACCTGGGCCCCCTACGTTGGGAGTGTGGAGTCTTATCCACTGTGCCACCAGGGAAGTCCCTCCCCTTCTTTTTTTTTTTTTTTTTTTTATAAATGTATTTATTTATTTATTGGCTGTTGGGTCTTCATTGCTGCGTGGGCTTTCTCTAGTTGTGGCGAGCAGGGGCTATTCTTTGTTGTGGTACACGGGCTTCTCATTGCGGTGGCTTCTCTTGTTGCAGAGCGTGGGTTCTAGGCACTTGGGCTTCAGTAGTTGTGGCTCACGGCCTCTAGAGCACAGGCTCAGTAGTTGTGGCGCACAGGCTTACTTGTTCTGCGGCATGTAGAATCTTCCCGGACCAGGGCAGATCCTCAAACCTGTGTCCCCTGCATTGGCAGGTGGATTCTTAACCACTGCGCCACCAGGGAAGTCCTCCGTCCCCTTCCTTTTTAAAAAAGTTTTTTGCGTTTATTTTAAAATCATTTTTTGCAGTTTGCCTATGGTATGTTATGTTTCTATCCCATAGCCAGGTGATCACATGTCAGTATAGGATCTGTCACAATTTTTTGGTATCTGGATTCAGGGTTATCGCAATGTCCTGGCTGACTATCCCGAACATTTATCCTCCAGTGTGATTGTCTATCTGGGAAAGAGAGTGTTGTGCTTTTGGCTCCTGAGGCCACCACCCATTTGGCATAGAATTTTGAATAGGCAAGAGCCCTGCTCATGTTCTTCCAACACTTTCAGTCTCTCAGGAAGTCAGGTCACGTTGACCTGAATGAGTTGCTTGCATAGACACAAGCATGGGACGCGACTCTGTGGAGGAGAGGAGGAACAATTTAGTGGTTATGGAAGCAGGTGGAGGAGCTACCTCTCTGCTCTACATTCTAATGGTGACCTGGAGGAAGGGTAAGTGGTGGTGGTTTTTACCAGTGACACTGCACAGGGAGCTGCTGCACAGACCAGTGAAGTGGACAGGGCAGCAATACCAATGAGGTTGGCAGTTCAGTGACAGTGCCTGGGACATACAGCAGCCTGACTGCAGTCACTAATTTAACAGTGGGGGAAGAACAAAGTTGAGGAAATGGTGATGCTTACAAGGACTCCAGCATCAGAGTTGGGTCTTCAGCCTGGCATTTGAAGTCTTAGAAAGTACATGGGACTCTGATTTCCCCTAGAAAGTTCAGGGTAACAATCCAGAAAGATTGTAAGTGTGTATTAAGCAGTTGTCTCTTGATCTCCTGGTTTTGCCATGGGAGCTGGTTGTCCTGCTGGGATGCCTGGGGTATTTCCTTCCCCATCATTTTCAGGTCTTTACAGGAGGTGTTAGAAATAGTATTTAGGGAAATGGGTTGAAAATGAATGGCCTCTGCAGGGGGGAGGAAAAGGTGTTTCTTTTGCTTTACTGTGGAGGTGGGAGTGAGGGGAGAGGGAATAGGAGATGAAGTGGGGGTTGGGATGAATTTTTATGGAATCCTAGGACATTTTCTGTGCAGTCAAATTTTTTTGTAGGGGTTTGAGAAGGAGGGATTTACGTTAGAAAGGGAGAACCTCATTACCGATACTAGTTTGCAGGGTAGCGTAGCAGACTGTCCTAGCGTCCCTGGGGTGGCAGAAGAATGAGAACTGGCATACAGTTGAATAGAGTTAAGAGTGTCCTTGTTCTAACAGTTTTTTGTCTTTTCTGTAAAGGGAAGAAGGGACAGAATCAGCCAGACAGAATGATTTGGGAAAGAGTTAGGCGCTCAATAGAGGCAAGTTAGTTTCCACTGGAGAAGCCCAAGAGTTATTTGCATTTGCCCTAGGGTAAAGTCAAATGCCAGTACTGGATGCCTGGAACTTTCTGGCTACATACTTCTTGCAGTTTTGCCATCTTTGTCTCTCAGCTGACTGTCCCGAAAACGCTTAATTCTTTGTCTCTGGTCCCTTTGGGGTGCTTGTACTGGGTGCTGGCTTTCATGTGCTATAAAGTGCTTCATTTGATCATTAGATTTAACCTACTTTAATATTTCAGTAAATTAAAATTTCCACTTAGCATTCCCTTGACTCCATGCTGGAATTGGTAGTGTGGATGAACTGATTCTCTTTCACACAGAAACTGACACCATCTGAGATTTGGACAGCACTTTTGAGCTTTGTGCATTTGTTGATTTTTTTCTCCATGGCAACTGTTCTGTCCATGACGAGAAGGAAAGAGAGGGACACCTGGAGATGCCTAAATTGGTCACCCCACCAAGAGCTTTGGTTTTCTACTCAGAACTCTTTTAACTGTTGATGTGTACTCCTTAAGGACTTGGAAATTTTTTCCAATAAACAGAGTCACTGACTGATATATTGGACAGTGCACCACACTGGGGAGTGTATGGGCTCCACACTAAGTCAGTGTAGGGTGTTTCTTTTCCTGTTCACAGGCTGTGAAACCACTGGGAACTTGCCTAGCTTCTCTGAGCCTGTTTCCTCATCTGTAAAGTAGAGATGATAATACCTACCTTATAGAGATGTGTGAGTGTTAAAACAGGTAATGTGCACAAAGTTCCTGACACACTGGCTTTCCTTCTACTATTTTGGAATGCCTTTAATGACCCTGGGGGTTTTGTGGTAGTGTTTGGAACCCTAGATTTCTGGCTTCTCTACCTACACGGTAGCTTTTCCTGTCCTTTGCGAAGTTGAGGTGGGAAAGGAAAAAGCTTCCATTAGTTTTACTGCAGGAGCATCTAGAGGTGGTGTTGACCTTTGCAATGGAGTGCCTGGGGCAATATAAACCTCTTCTTCCTAAGCATCAAGGTGGCATTTATTCAGAAAGCTCCATAAGCTTGCCTTCTTTTCTTAGAAATCCCCTGACAGAGTTTATGATGTTGCTTTTTAGATACTATACACTTCTGGGAATTGGGAAATGAGCCTTCAGCTTGCCCTTGACTTGCACTTGTTGCTCCTGCTGTGTGAGCTCTAGGAGATTGACTCAAGCCACCTTCTGCATTTCCCCCTGACCTCCACAGGAGGGAGGCAGGAACCCGTGCCTGGTGCAGCTTCCTGCTGAGCTGCTGAGGTGCTGGCTGTTTGCTCAGCTGTCACATCCAGGTCTCATCTTGTCTTGACTGACCTGTCTGCACAACCTTCCTTACCTGGGGTGTAAGGCTCTCCAAAGCTTCCTGTTAGCTTTTTCTCAGGGAGGGGGTCTGTGTTGCCCATGAGAAGAACATCTTCCTCTTGCTTTTCAGGTAGCTTTTGGGTCCTCTTGTTTATTCTTTATTTATACAGTCTCAGTTTTGTCAGTTGCTTTTCTGAGAGACTTCACATTCATTTCTCAAGAGTAAGGATCTCCTAAGAAAAGGAGATCAGAGCCCCCTTAAGAATGATAATAAAGAGGGTAAAGAGATTAACCTTAATTCTGAGCAGAAAACCAAAGCTCTTTTTCTCTCTGACATAAGCTATACCTCTGTTCAGAAGCTAGGCCAAGCCAGGCCTTTGTGGAATTATGGTATGAAAAAGAATATATAGAGAATTAATAAGTTGTAAATTTGTGCAAAGGTAGATCAGAGATAACTAACTGCATTAGTAAACATTATCAATATTTTTAATATTGATAATGGCATAATTTACTATATTGATAAAGGCATAATTTACTATATTGATAATGGCATAATTTACTATATTGATAAAGGTGTAATTTACTATATGCCTTTGAAGTTTTATGGCACATACTAAAAAATTACACTTTTTCTGTTCTTCCTGTCTCCCTTCACCAGGGCTTTAGGTTTCAGGTGAAAGCAGAAAATCTGGTAAAGGCATACCTTGGAGATAATTGTGGGTTTGGTCCAGACCACCACAGTAAACTAAATATCACAATAAAGTGAGTCACACAAATTTTGGGGGTTTTTTTGGTTTCCCACTTATGTTCACATGATACTGTAGTCTATTATGTGTGCAATAGCATTATGTCTAAAAAAGCAATGTACATACCTTCATTAAAAAATACTTTATTGCTAAAAAATGCTAACCATCATCTGACAACAAAGGGTTGCCACAAACCTTCAATTTGTAAAAAATGAAGTATCTGCAAAGCATAATAAAATGAAGCTCAATAAAATGAGGTATGCCTGTATAGCTGCAGTTGTCTCCCAGGGCCTCTCCTCTGAGTAAGGGGATTGTACATGGGAGGCGATGCTGATGTTGGCAGCGTCTGAGTCCCTTACTCTTCCTGAGACAGATTCCGGAAGTGAGAGTGGGCTGCAACTAGAAGAGGACTGGTAGAGTTGGATGTGATAGCAGAGGGGTCAGGAAGCAGGGGTTGGAGCTGGACTGTGGGGACGGGCAAGGTGGGTGAAGGAGAGAAGAGTGTGTGTTGTCCAGGAGGCGGATGGGCTGGGGAAGAAGAATCTCCAGGCTGGAGATAGGGTGGCAGGGAGCCCATGTTTGAAGTGTCCGGAGGCATATCCAGGGCTCCTAAGGCCCTGGGTGTGGGTCCAGGAAAGAGTCCATGAATTCCACTCAAGGGTCTGTGTGTTCTGTGTCCAGGGATTTGGTCTAGGGACCTGGAGGTTTGGTTCAGCAGACCAGGAATCTTGGCTCTGAATCCCTGCAGCCTGTTCAGAAATCCAGAGCCAGTAGTTCTGGCTGAAACACTGGAGTTTGTCTCCAACAATCCAGAAGTTCTCTTTGGGAGCTTGTTCAGTGTGAGGAATGGAGAGGTGCTGCCTGGGACCGCTGTGGCAGGTGGGGCCCGCTTGGCACAGAGGGTGGGCCCAACTACAAGCAGCAGGAAACGCACCTTTCCTCGCAGAAGTTGTTGGAAGCTCAGGAAGATGGCACTGGGATCCCTGTGAGCTGTGGTCCTGCCCTGTGGAGGAAGCTGAGGGCAGAGGATGGGCCTGAGGCCAGAGACCTGGTCCAGATATCATGCCTCCCAGTCTATGTGGGAAAGATAAGGTACCAGAACCCAGGCTTTGTGGCTGGAGGAAGCACTCCTTAGCAGGTCAGCTCTTCCACCCTCAAGATTTCTAGAATTCCCCTTTCTTCCCTCAGGTCTTCTAAGGGGACTGAGTCAGAAAAGAAAGCCAGCTTCTCTAGTTCCCTTGACTGGGGACTTACCTGGGTTCCAAGGAGGCCCTGCAGGGCCCCAAGGAGAAGGCGGACCTGTCCAGAAAGCTGCACCAGTAGGGATGAGAGGCAAGTGGGTCCCAGTTGTTCCCGCGCTGCCATCACTGCCTCCAGCAGAAGGGTCGTGGCTCCCAGAACGTCCTGTGCCTTGGTGTGCTCCTGGGAAAGAGATGGAAGAGAAAAGTCGACAGCTTCAAAGGGTATGCTAATAGCGGGTGGGGAGCCTGTAAGAGTAGCCAGCAGAATGAATCATAGGAGCTAAAAATTGGACAGGACCTAGGTCCCACCCAGCACAGGAATTCCTTCAGTCTCCCGACAATTGGACATCAGCCTCTGCTTGAATAACTCCAGTGTCCGGTAACCAGTGTCTGGTAACCCAGCCTGGTCTTACACGTAATTTCAGTAAGAAAAGCTCTCTCTATATTTTTTCTTACATTATGCTGAAATATGCCCTATTACAGCTTTTACCTCTTGTCTCTAGTGCTGCAAATCTACTCTTTTTGCTATAAAATCAGGATCATATGATTTTTTAAAAACTTAATGTAGATATGACTATCATAAAGATTATAAAGATGAAGGGAAGGGGCTTCCTGATAAATGGCAGAGCTGGAAATACAAGGGATCACTAGCTATTGCCCTTCTGCCCTGGCCCAGTCCCCCAGAAGACCTGAGGGAAGCAAGGGAATTCTAGGGATCTTGAGGGTAGAGAAGCTGAACTTCTAAGCAGTGCTCCTGCTAGTAGGTTTCCTGAGTTTCAGACTAAAGCACTTCATGCTCTACCACAAGACTGACACTCTTCTCCAAGCTAATCACACAAGCTTTATTATTTTTTTAAAACCATTTCTCCCATAGCATATTTTCTAACCTCTCACTGTTCAGGTTGCTTCCTCCTTTTGGAAACATGCTAGTTTAATATGGTCCCTCTGAGTAAATTAGCATGTGTCTAAAGAGGATGGCTAGTACTCATTTCAGTAGTTTAAGTGCAGTCCACTCAGAATAGAGTTTTTTAGGGATGTTTCTACAATGTGGGTGTTAAACATCCAAAGCCACATAGGACCCCTACCTTTTTAAGTAGCTACTTCAATAATGTTGTTAAAATGCTAAGTTTGGGGTCAATCCAACCCTCCCAGGTCCTTTTCATAGTAAATACTAGGGCTAGAAGTTTATATGAGGGAAGCAGGAGCACCATGGCCTAAAAGCTGGAATAGGACTTTATTCAATTACTTTACACATCTAGGATTGTATATACATCTCTTAAATTTCACCTTGTTTTCGACCTAGCCTTTTAGCAATTTGAACCTTAATTCTGTTTTTTTTTTTTTTTTGTTATTTTAGCTGTGCTTCCCAGTTTTGTGTCATCTGAGGATGACAGATTGGTCTTGCTTCTTCACACCAACTTAAGATGGCTGAACGGATATAAGTCAAAGGCATGGCAATGAGAGACTTCTATACAGCTTTTCATGGCGGTCAGCTTTGACTCTATTTAACATACTGGACCACCAGCCATCCTCTTGTCCAGAGGATATCCCCAGAGTAGAATGTATATTGGGTTAAGATGGCCAAGCTGAAGGTGAGATCTTTTTAGGGAGCTCAGGAATTTTGAAAAATCCATGGGAATCAGTGGGAAACAGATGAAGACAGGATTAGGGGCACCAAGGGAAAGGATGGCTTTCTTACCGTCTGAGTTTTCCATTCTCCCAAGCTAAAGTCCACAGCAGGCAGCAGGACAGGTGTGGACAAAGGGTTAACGTCTGGGCACTGGTTCTGTTGAAAAAGATTGGTGGGGGGTGGTGGTGAGAGGGCGCTGAAGTAGAGGGGATTATGGTGGCCCAGTTATTAGGATAGGCTTCCATGAGTAATATAACCAGACTAGAGCTTTTAAGAGAGGGTTTGATTGTAAACCATAATCCTTGTAAATGGGTGGTAATCGGGGGGTGGGGAGGGGGGGTCTTACTGAAGACAATATGGGAAGAATAGTGATTGGATCAGGGAATGAGAGGAAGTGATGGGAGTGAGGGTATCTCACCAGTTAGGTGGATAGAGGGCAGAGTGCTTGGGGATTCTCACCAGTCTGCCGTGAAGGACATGGGAGTCACGAAGCAGTTTATTTAGGAGTCGGGGGTCACAGGCAGCAGGACCCGGGCTGGACAGAGTTAGTCTTGCAGTTAGGAGAAGCATGACCACGAGGAGCAATTCTTAGATGTGGAGAGGTGAGGTTGAAAGGGGTAGATAAGGAAGAAATCATTGTTGGGCGGTGGTCCAGGAATTCCCACTTAGGACCTAGATCTGGAATCCAGGGAATCTGCTGCTCAAAGGACTTATTCCTGGGAGGTTGGGGTCCCCCCCCCCCTCCAGCACATCTTTCTCTTTCCTCTCTACCAAGTTCTGATCTGGCCCTAGGTCTCTGGAGGGTTTTCTTACCAGTCAGCTCCATTCTGGCCAGGCTGTCTGGTTGGAGTGGCTCCCTGTATGGGGCCTCTCCCCTGAATCCGTCCTGGGGCCATGGAGGCGGCTTGGGCTCTTGCACTTCTGGGCAGAGTGGGGTGGGGCACAGGTGGGGCACAGGTGGGCCAAGGAGGAGGGTCTAGCATCTATCCTGCAAGTGACAGGAATAATGAACATTTAATCAAGTTTCAAGGAAAACACTCTGCCTGGCTGGGGGAGCAGATGCTGGGAGGGTGTGAGACACTGACCAGCCTAGAACTGCTAACGCTCGGACTGCTCCCACATCACCTTGTGATTGTAGCAAACAGCGTCTCCTCTTTGTCAGGCTTCCTCCGTACATCCGAGGTGGCGCTGGTGCCCCTGCCCCCTGCCGAGAACAGCAGGACAGGATATATACACACACATCTAACTGGCCTCAGAGTCTGAGCAACCCTGTTTGTTTGGTTGGAGAAAATCTGGGATGGGGATAGAGAATGGAACTATTGTGGTACAAGCCTGGAGAAGAGATTGGAAATGGATGAGGAGCTACCAAACACGTACAATGTGCTCAGGGATAGCTTGGAGAGTGGGGCTGAGGAGGGGAATTGGGGAAAAGTAAAACTGAACTACTAAAGGTCAGTGATTAGAAGATTGAGAAGGTGGTGTGGGAGAAATTAACCTCTCATTCTTTTTCTATTTACCCCAACATAGAAAGCCTCTTGGAGTTTTTCTTTGCACCCCAAGTTCTGAAATACTAGGTTATCCAAGGTGAAGAGATGGGCTAACAGTCCTGGAACTTCCTTCCTGAAGCAAATTGCCCAGGAATGAGCACCTGTTGGATGAGGTGATGCCCATCTTACAGGGCTCACCTCACCTTAGAGATCCGCCATATCTGTCTCATAGCCTGCACCTTCCTCCCTGCCCCCTCTGCAGACCCCTTCCGGTTCCTTTGCAGGACCCCCCACATGGCTTCCTCCTTCTTTCACAAGTTGTGCAAAGAGGCCTGCACCTGATTCAATATTGGGATTTCCTGTAGGTCTGTCAACATGCATGAGCCCTCCTCCCATTCCCCTCTCCTTGTGCCCTGGCTTGCCTGGCCCAGCTTCCCCAGCCCCAGGATTCAGAACCTTGTAAGCTAACTAGGAATGACTGGGAAGAATGGGGATTGGGGCTGTGTCCAGCTTGGTGCTATGTTCCCTAAGTCCAAAAAGCACCTCCATTCTTATTTTCTCCCTGGGCCCATGTCCCCTTTCCTTAAGGCCAGCGACAGCTGTGCTGTATTCCACCACGTCTGTGATCCGTCCCTCAGAACCCAGCACCCCACCCCCTACCCCTGCTCTGTCCTGCTCCTCCCATTCTGGGAAGGCTACACTCTTCTCGACAAAGGTCAGTGCCTGTAGGTTCCAGTTTGCCTGCCCCTCCCCCAGCAGAGAGCCCAATTCCTCTTTCCTGTCCTTCCTACCCTCACTTAACTCCAGACCTTGCTTGCCACTCACCGGGTGGAGAAGGGCCCCAGGACCCAGGTGCAGAGCAGGCGGCACTCTGGTGAGCAGATGGGTAGGAACACAGGTGGCGTTGGGGCATAGCCCCTCCAGGGCAGTGGGGTCACACGACTGCCTGGGCCACTTCTGCCCAATCAGAGAGCAGGGAGCCACTAGACACGGGCAATGGCCCCCGGAAGTGACGCCTTCTCCTCCCACCCGCGCAGGACCTGGAGCCCCTGCCTGGACCATGGTTCACTAGCTGAGCCCAGCTCCTCCACCCACTCACGCCACACGGAGGATTTGAATAGGGGGATCTGTCTTTTCCTAGGAGATGGGAAATCTGGGACCTGGCTGTGGGAGACGATGGGAGGGAAACAGGTTTTTTCCAGGAGGAATCTGGCAGGACATTTTTGTCCCTGAGGAAGAAGCACAGAGCTCTGGTTTTAGACTGGTGGGTCTCTCAGTTCCTGGCTGTCCAAATTTCTTTTCCCTAGACAGCACACCTGCTGCTAAAATCTATTGGGACGCTTGCTTTCCTGCTTTTCTTGCCGATAACCCTCTGGGGGTCGTGTCTTATTCCTCCTTTGCAAGTGGGAATGTGGGTATTGCCTGTATTAGAGAAGACCCTGTCAGGGGTCAGTGTTACCAGGAAGCAGTTTGGACAGTTTGGGAGGACTTCAAGGTGAGGGTATGTGTGTGCTGGATGAAGATGGGCTCAGGTACCCCTCTGCTGGGGCCCAGTGGCTCCAACGGCTAAGCCCACTTATCTCTGTGTTGGTGCCCTCTTGGCCTGCCCCGTCTTTCTCCCTCTTGCATCTCTTACCACTCCACATGTGACAAGAGAAATAACCAGGCCCATGTGTCCCTGTCTTAGGAAAGACAGCTGCTGAACCTCCCCCGCAAATACCTCCCGCTGGCCCCCCTCTTCTTTTGGCCCTGGTTCTAGTTCCTTTGCTTTCCCCTCAGTCCCACTCTCCCCACAGTCTGTCTTCAGGGGCCTCCTGGGCTGACCTTGTTCCCATCACACACACACACACCCCCGCACCCCCCCCACCCCCCAGTTCTTCCTCAGGCTCTCTCCTGCTCCTCCTCCCAAGGATGGGGCTGTCTGCTAAGGAGTATGGCCTAGATCCCGGAATTCTCCAGTTCAGCCAGACGAGATGCCTCCCAAGATTAGGAAGGAGGGTGCTGGGATGGTTGGGAGGATGGTGGGAGTGTGGGGGTGGGAGGGGGCAGGGAGGCTGTCATGACCAGGAAATCAAGACAAAAGAGGTTGCGGGTAGGGTGGAGAGGCAGAGGGTCCCTTGGGTGAAGGAAGAGGGTGGGAGAGTGTGCCAGGCTGGGAACAATGATGGTTGGATGGGCCTGAGCACAGGTAACAGTAGGGAGAGACACACTATCACCAGACAGAAAGGAGATACTGTCTGTTTCTGGCTAAGTTCCTGTCCTAGAGAACAGTGGAATGAGGAGAGATCTCAGAGAAGCGGTAGGGATACAGGCTAGGAAGTGAGAGTGGTGTGGGGTTTGAGAGGTGCTTTGGGCCCAGAGTCAGGCTAAGATGAGTTGACGGGCCTTTCCTGCACGTTGTCATCCTTAAAGACAATTCTTCATCCTTCCGGCAGGAACCCAGTCCTAGCGTAGTGGCCGGCCCAGGCCTCAGGCCGTCTCTGCCCCTCCCTGGCCCGGGGCTCCCATCCTGGGCCGGACACGCACCTCCTGGTCCAGCTGCCCCGCGGCCGCCGGCAGCGGGTGGGGGCTGCAGACCCGCCTCTCCTCCCCTCTTTGCGCCCCCTGGTTCCTCCCTTCCCCCTCCCCCCTGCGCTCCCCCTTCCCCTACAGCCCCTCCCTCCTCCCCTGCCCGGTTCCAGCCCCTCCCTCCCCTCCCCCACTCGCGATCCGGGCCGCTGCTGCTGGGCCGGACCCCCCGGGCTCAGCCCGGCCCCTCGCCGAGCCGCCGCCGCCGCCCCGTTTGCTGAGGAGGAGGCCCCCGGCCGGGGCGCCGGGCGCCGGGCATAAAACGGGCCAGAGCCGGCGCCCGGGGCACTAGAGCCGCGTACGGCCCGGGTCAGCGCCCGCCCGCCCGCGCTCCTCCCGGCCGCCCCTCCCGCCCCGCCCGGCCCGGCGCCGACTCCGCGGCCGCCCGACGAGCCCCTCGCCGCACCGCTCGGGCCCTGGCCTCGGCCCCCTCCCGCCGCACCGCCCCCGGCCCGGCCCTCCTCCCACCTCCCTCCTCCCTCTGCGGCTCCCTCCTCCCGCCCGCCTCCCCAGCTGTCCCGTTCGCGTCATGCCGAGCCTCCCGGCCCCGCCGGCCCCGCTGCTGCTCCTCGGGCTGCTGTGGCTCGGCTCCCGGCCGGCCCGGGGCGCCAGCCCCGAGCACCCCGCGCTGCCCATCCGGCCGGAGAAGGAGCCGCTGCCCATCCGGGGAGCAGCAGGTAGGGGGACGCCCCGGGGGAGGCGCGGGCGGGGAGTCCGGCTCGGGGCGAGGCTGCGGCCGCCCGGAGGGGGCGCCGGGCGCAGGTGGCTCGGCTCGGCGCGGCGGGCGGCCCGGAGGGGTGGGCGGGGGGCCGCGGGGCGCGTCGTGCCTGGGGACCCCGGGCCCGGCCGGCAGCGCCCGGGGCGGGCACACGGCAGGCGCGGGACAGCGGCCGCCAGCCAAGCCCGTCCCCGCAGGCTGCTCCTTCGGCGGGAAGGTCTATGCTTTGGACGAGACGTGGCACCCGGACCTGGGGGAGCCCTTCGGGGTGATGCGCTGCGTGCTGTGCGCCTGCGAGGCGGTGAGTGGACCCAGGGGCCGTGGCCGGGGCCCTCGCGGGTCGGGGAGCGCTGGGGTCTTGGGGCGTCGGGTGGACTCGCAGTTGCTGAAGAGGAAGAAGTCAGTCTGCAGACATTTGGGATGCTTTTCTGACGGAGTAAGGGGGGAGGACGCGACCCCCTTCAACTCTCAGGTGTTGCCTATTATTGATCGCCCACTGTGTCAGGCTCTTTGCCAACTCCATTTCGTCTCTCACTTAACTCCTAGTACAACCATGCTAGATAGATACTGTCATTACTCCCATTTTTCAGATAGGGACCCTACGGCCCAGAGAGGTTAAGAAACTTGTCTAGAGCTACGCAGCTTGTATGTAAGCAGAGCAGTCTCTGTGGGACGACCTTGCCCTGGTCCGGTGCCTCTTCCCGGCTTGCCTTTGAGTCTCACCAATTGGCGTCTTGCCCTCACTCGGTTTGGTTTTCCCGTCTTCTCTGCGAGCAGCCTCAGTGGGGTCGCCGCGCGAGGGGCGCGGGCAGGGTCAGCTGCAAGAACATCAAACCCGAGTGCCCACCCCTGGCCTGCGGGCAGCCGCGCCAGCTGCCCGGACACTGCTGCCAGACCTGCCCCCAGGGTAAGGCCCGCTCCGCGGTGAGAGGAGGGCGGCAGGGCCGCGATGCTTGGTCCTGGGCCACGCGGATGGAGCGAATGGAGCGGCCCACTGGCCCTCCCCGTGCGCAGCTGAAACCCGCGTCCCCCACCCCCGGTGCAGAGCGCAGCGGTCCGGAAAAGCAGCCGACAGGCCTGGCCTTCGAGTATCCGCGGGACCCAGAGCACCGAAGCTACAGCGACCGTGGGGAGCCTGGAGCTGAGGATCGGGGCCGTGGAGACGGCCACACGGGTAGGCAGGGGCTGGTTGGGGTTCGGCTGCAGCAGCGGGTGACGGTGCTGCAGACATCTTCCTTCCTTCGCAGACTTTGTGGCACTGCTGACAGGGCCAAGGTCGCAAGCGGTGGCACGAGCCCGAGTGTCACTGCTGCGCTCTAGTCTGCGGTTCTCCATCTCCTACCGGCGGTGAGAAAGGGGAAGGAGGGAGGAGGGGTCAGCTGGGGGCCAGGGAGGGGGAATTGGGAGAGGCTGGAAGGGCTGCTTCTGGCCCAGGCTCAGAGTCTGTGCTCAGGAGACTCTCATTATCAGGCTGGACCGCCCTACCCGAATCCGCTTCTCAGACTCCACTGGCAGCATCCTGTTTGAACACCCTGCGGCCCCCACCCAAGATGGCCTGGTGAGATGATGCCATTTATGAGTGCTTATCCAGTCTGGACACTGTGCTGAGAGCATGCTCTGCATTGCCTCCTTGGGTCCTCACAACAGCCCAGTGGGAGGAAGGCACTGATATTATGATGCCCATTTTACAGATGAGGGAACTGAGGCTCAGTAGCAGAATGTGACTTGCTCAAGGTCACACAGCTAGTAAGTGGTGGAGCCAGGATTTGGACCCTGGCATCTGGCTCCAGGACTCCTTCTCAAACTTCCTTAGGAGGGCCTGGGGGCAGCTTCCCATATTCCTTCCTCACCAGACATGGGCCTCTCAACAGGCCTGTCCTGCATACTGAGTAGAGCCTTGTTTCTCTGCTCCAGGTCTGTGGGGTGTGGCGGGCAGTGCCTCGGTTGTCTCTGCGGCTCCTTAGGGCAGAACAGCTGCATGTGGCACTCGTGACACCCACTCACCCTTCAGGGGAGGTCTGGGGGCCTCTCATCCGGCACCGGGCCCTGGCTGCAGGTGAGGGGAGCACACAGCTCCTGGACGTGAAGTTCGGAGTCTTCTCTACCCCCAGGAAAGGAGTGGGCTGAGGAGGGGACTTTCTGATGGGCTCTCATGGTCCTTTCTCCCCCAGAGACCTTCAGTGCCATCCTGACCCTGGAAGGACCCCCACAGCAGGGCATAGGGGGCATTGCCCTACTCACTCTCAGTGACACAGAGGACTCCTTGCATTTTTTGCTGCTCTTCCGTGGGCTGCTGGAATCCAGGAGTGGGGGTAAGCGGGATGGGGGCAGCACATGTGAGGAGGGCAGGGAGAACACCTCACAGGTGTCTACATGTGCAGCCATTGCAGGACCAGCCCAGGTTCCCTTGCGGCTCCAGATTCTACACCAGGGGAAGCTATTGCGAGAGCTCCAGGCCAATGCCTCAGCCCAGGTGAGCGAGGGCCTGGCTCTTACTGCCACCTGCTCTGGTCTCTTGCTGTGCCCACCATACCCTGCTCTGCCCCCAGGAGCCAGGCTTTGCTGAAGTGCTGCCCAACCTGACAGCCCAGGAGATGGACTGGCTGGTGCTGGGGGAGCTGCAGATGGCCCTGGAGAGGGCAAGTGGGCCAGGGTTGCGCATCAGTGGACACATTGCTGCCAGGCAGAGCTGTGACGGTGAGGCAGGATGAAGCCTGGCACCCCTGGCACACACAACTGAGGCACAGAGAAGTGCCAGAGGAGGGGCCAGGGTGGGTATAGGAGGGATCCTGGGGGCTGGGGGTGTGGATGGCCTTGGGGCAAGCCTGCCTCCACCTGTCTTGCCTCTCTGCAGTCCTGCAAAGTGTCCTTTGCGGGGCCGATGCCCTGATCCCAGTTCAGACGGGTGCAGCCGGCTCAGCCAGCCTTACACTGCTAGCAAACGGCTCCCTGGTCTACCAAGTAAGAGTCGGTGGGGATGGGGGTGGGGGTGGGGGTGGGGTGCAGGAGGTGGGAGGGCAGCAGGACAGGGCGGGTCTTTGGCCTGTAATGGTTCAGGGCCCAGGCCTCCTCCGCTCCTCCAATTTGCCCTCCCTGACCCTGCCTGCCAGGTACAGGTGGTAGGTATAGGCAGTGAAGTGGTGGCCATGACGCTGGAGACCAAGCCCCAGCGGAGGAACCAGCACACCGTTCTGTGCCACATGGCTGGACTCCAGCCGGGAGGATACACGGTGAGTGCTTTGGGCAGAGCAGGGCCGCAGGGCCCAGGCACCAGAGGAGACAGTGCAGGGGCCGTGGGGAGCCGTGTTGGATGGGCAGGGGTGTTCAGCATCGTTCACTCACTCACAGGCTCTCGCTGATGCGTTGATTCACTGGACACATTTTTAGTGAGCTTCAGGCTCGGGACTGCAGGACAAAGAAACTCAAATGTGGCCCCTTGTCGTCAGGAAGCTCGTGTCAAGTGGAAGGAGTTACACAGGGAGACCAGTGCAGCAGATCGTGTAATAACAAACATGATAGCAATGGCTGCCATGCATTGTGCCACATACTGCACTGGTTGTCTTGTTTCTGTTAGTTTTGGCCCCCACAGTACTCATTTAATAGATGATGAAGTGAAGGATCAGAGAGGTGACGTAACTCCTCAAGATGGTTGCATGGGTAGGAAGTGGCAGAGAAGAGACTTGAACCTGGGCCTGCCAGATTCATATCCATTGTTACTGGTGTGTGGAAGTATGCATGGGTTTAGTGGGGGCACAAAACACGGAAAGGGTTCAGAATCTTGGGCGTGCGTGAAAGCTTAGGAGGGGTTCATCCGGGACCTGGCAGGCTGCAGCTGGGGCTCACCCTTGCCTGCCCCCCAGGCCGTGGGTGTCTGCCCTGGGCTGGGTGCCCGGGGGGCTCATATGCTGCTGCAGAATGAGCTGTTCCTGAACGTGGGCACCAAGGACTTCCCAGATGGAGAGCTGCGGGGGCACGTGGCTGCCCTGCCCCACAGTGGGCACAGCGCCCGCCGTGAGAGTGAGTGCTCCAGGGGTCTGCCTGCCCTTTGGCGTCCTCTAATCTGTGACTCAAGCATGTGAGGGATGGTGCCAGAGGGCCAGAGCCTGGTGTGGTGTCTTTCTCTGTGCCTGAGCTCCAGTTGGCGTCTGGAGAAGGTGGGGATGTACAGGGTGGCCCTGCCGGGAGACCCTACCTGTTACTACACACGGTGCAGGGCTCTCACTTGCTGCTCCCCCAGCCCTGGGCCTGTGGACAGTGCCTGCCAGCTCGTGGAGTCCGTGTTGGGGAAGATGGGGAATGCCGGGGTTGAGTCACTGCTCTAGGCCGCCTTCTCATCTGTCACGTCTCCTCTCTCTGGATCCAGCACTACCTGTGCCCCTGGCAGGAGCCCTGGTGTTGCCCCCGGTGCAGAGCCAGGCAGCAGGGCACGCCTGGCTCTCCCTGGATACCCACTG
This sequence comes from Hippopotamus amphibius kiboko, assembly GCF_030028045.1. Classification (NCBI taxonomy): domain Eukaryota; kingdom Metazoa; phylum Chordata; class Mammalia; order Artiodactyla; family Hippopotamidae; genus Hippopotamus; species Hippopotamus amphibius. Next base: position 159,526,127 of record NC_080191.1, read on the forward strand.
TCACCTGCACTATGAAGTGTTGCTGGCTGGGCTTGGCGGCTCAGAACAGGGCACCATCACTGCCCACCTCCTTGGGCCTCCTGGGATGCCAGGGCCCCGGCGGCTGCTGAAGGGATTCTATGGCCCAGAGGTGAGGACGTGATGGCGGGAGGCAGTTTGGAAAATATCTGCTTTTTGGCATGAAAGGCCGTGTGGGCCTGTGTTGGGGAAGCAGCAAGCAGAGAGCCTCAGGAGTCAGACAGGCCTGGGTGTGAATCTGACTTGGCGTTTTATTGTCCATTCTCTCTCTTGCATCCTACTCTGGTGGGATCTCTTGGATAGTATGTAGTATCCTGGGCCTCCAGAGGGGCAGGTGGGCTGGACCAAGCCGACGTGGGGTGGGTTGCCATGGACCTGGGGCCAGAGAGACCTGGCTTCTGAACTCTACACGCTTGCTGGTGGGCTTTGCTATCCTGGAGACCTTGCTTCACCTCCCTGGGCCTCAGCGTCCTTACACGCGAATTGGGAACGGAAGGCCCAGCCCTGGAGCACCTTGCTCCCTGCCTGATTCTGTCTGCTCCTAGGCTCAAGGGGTGGTGAAGGACCTGGAGCCCGAGCTGCTGCGGCACCTGGCACAGGGTTCTGCTTCCCTGCTGATCACCACCAAGGGTAGCCCCCAAGGGGAGCTGCGAGGGCAGGTAGGCAGGCGGTGTGGGCTGGTGGGGATGGCTGAGTTGGGCTGGCGCTGTGTGTCTTAGGTCAGTCACTTGCTTTCTCTGAACCCTGGGAGTGGTCGAGTCACACGCACTCCCTGGCTGGTGGGGAAGGTGAAGCCAGACAAGGTACTTAGAGAGGCCAGCAGCTGCCCACCCGTCCTTGGCCGCTGGGATGATTGCTGTGGCTAATAGCATCCTCCTGGAGCACAGGGGTGCTCAGGGTGTCTTGGGCTGACCGGCCGCCGCTGGCGGAGACGCCGGAGGGAGCCTGGGTGCTGACTCGACCTGCCTCTCCTCTCAGGTGCGCATCGCCAACCAGTGCGAGGTGGGCGGCCTGCGCCTGGCGGCAGCAGGGACCGAAGAGTTGCGGGTGCCTGGGGCTTTGGATGCCGTGGCAGCCGAGACGGCCGCGCCGCCCGCTGGCCCGGGCCCAGATGCCGCAGCGCCGGCTAAACCTGGTGGCCCCGGGCGGCCCCGAGACCCCAACACCTGCTTCTTCGAGGGGCAGCAGCGCCCCCACGGGGCTCGCTGGGCTCCTAATTATGACCCCCTCTGCTCGCTCTGCACCTGCCAGGTAGGAGGCCCGGAAGGGCACACCGGGGCCTGGGTTCTGGGGCAGGATCGCAGTCAACCCCCAACCTCTCCCTGTAGAGGCGCACGGTAATTTGTGACCCCGTGGTGTGCCCGCCACCCAGCTGCCCAAGCCCCGTGCAGGCGCCGGACCAGTGCTGCCCTGTGTGCCCAGGTGAGTGCCCTGGAAGAGTTGGGAGGATGCTGGAGGGTCCGCTGTGGGGTGTGAGGCTTCTGGGCCTCTGAAAGGAGGGGGCCACCCTCTGCTTTCACTGTTTCTTTGGATCCACAGAGAAACAAGATGTCAGAGACCTGCCGGGGCTGCTGAAGAACAGGGACCCCGGAGAGGGTGAGCTGGAAGTGTGCGTGGAGGTGTGGGGAATCCAGAGGAGCTGTGGGGTGGGACCAGGGTGGGATGGGTGGGGGAGAGTACTTATGGGGGTGGGGGGAGGCCGAGGGGCACAGGTTGCAAGTGACACCTGAGAGGCTTCATTAGAGTCATTGGCCCACAAACGGGCCCTGGGGCTAGACTACTGTGGGCTTGGCCTGAGGCTCAAGCCATGGGTGTGGGCCCAGCCAATGAACTCAGTACCAATGGCAGCTGGACGCTGTTCCCCATCAGGCTGCTATTTTGATGGTGACCGGAGCTGGCGGGCAGCGGGCACCCGGTGGCACCCTGTCGTGCCTCCATTTGGCTTAATTAAGTGCGCTGTCTGCACCTGCAAGGTATGGCCGCCCTATCTTCTCTGGTGCTGGAACCCAGCGGGTCTGCAGAGCTGGGGAGGGGGCTGCCAGGAGAGGAAAACCCCCTTGGTGAGGAGGGCTCGAGGATCAAAATAACATGAGAAAAGTCCTTTGGGCTTTGAGAGTTGGCTTCCTGTAGGAAAAGTGCAAGGGCTGATTAGGGTGTGAATCCTGGCTTTGCCAGCTGACTACGCCGTGTAACCCTGGGCACTTTCTGCACATCCCCGAGTCTCACTTTCCTCTCCCATAAGCAGATGTGGTAGCACCTACCTTGCAGGGCCACAATGTGGACTTGAGTTCAGCTATATAAAAAGCCCCAGCCCAGGGCCTCTGAGTAAAAGGCCATGGACATATTACGTTTGAGGTATGGGAAAGGAGAGGGAGGAAGCAGGAGGATTACGTGCAACTTCTTTTTCCTGACACCCCTCACTCAATGCATCCCTGCAGGGGGACACTGGAGAGGTGCACTGTGAGAAGGTGCAGTGTCCCCGGCTGGCCTGTGCCCAGCCTGTCCGCGCTAACCCCACTGACTGCTGCAAACAATGTCCAGGTGAGGGAGGGGGGCACAGAGGCTTCTTGGGGCAGATAAAGCTCTTTAGTGCCTTGTCCTGGGTGGGGTGGGGGGGATGCATGGTGAGGGGATGCCTAGTAAGGGTAGATGGAAGGGATATCTCAGCTAATTCAGCATTTACCCAGCACTGCTCTGTGCCTAGCCTGGAGCCAGGGGTCCATGCAGCAGAAAGAATGTGCATGTGTTAGTGGGCTGTGACAGGATCCAGTTCCCGTCCCATCCATCCCCCCATCCCCCATCCATCCCCCCATCCATCCCCCCATCCATCCATCCATCCATCCATCCCTCCATTCCCCCATCCATCCCTCCATTCCCTCATCCATCCTCCCATCCCCCATCCATCCCCCCATTCATCCATCCATCCATCCATCCCCCATCCTTCCATCCCCCATCCATCCCTCCATCCACCTCTCCATTCCCCCATCCATCCCTCCATCCATCCCTCAATCCCCCCACCCCTCCCTCCATCCTCCATCCATCCCCCCATCCATCCCTCCATCCCCCATCCATCCCTCCATTCCCCCATCCATCCCCCATCCATCCCCCCATCCATCCCTCCATCCATCCCTCCATCCCCCCATCCATCCCCCCATCCATCCCTCCATTCCCCCATCCATCCCTCCATCCGTCCCTCCATCCATCCCTCCATCCCCCCATCCATCCCTCCATCCATCCCTCCATTCCCCCATCCATCCCCCCATCCATCCCTCCATCCATCCCTCCATTTCCCCATCCATCCCCCATCCATCCCCCCATCCATCCCTCCATTCCCCCATCCATCCATCCATCCATCCATCCATCCATCCATCCATCCCTCCATCCATCCATCCATCCCCCCATCCATCCATCCATCCATCCCCCCATCCATCCATCCATCCATCCATCCCCCCATCCATCCATCCATCCATCCTTTCAAATTTATCACCTTCTAAGTGCCAGAAACTGCTAGGTGACAAATAAAACCTGGATGGCCCTCACAGAGCTCACATTGACTGACCTCTACCCCCTTCCCTCCTTCTCTTCTGCCAACAGTGGGGTCAGGGACCCACCCCCAAGTGGGGGACCCCATGCAGGCTGACGGGCCACGGGGCTGCCGTTTTGCAGGGCAGTGGTTCCCAGAGAGCCAGAGCTGGCACCCTTCGGTGCCCCCCTTTGGGGAGATGAGCTGTATCACCTGCAGATGTGGGGTGAGTGAGGGCTTGTGTGAGGTAGGCATTGGGGGCCTGGCCTGGGGAGGGGAACTTCCCAGGGAGGGCAGGCTCCTGGGGGTGGGCTTCCCCCGAGAGGCTGAAGGCCGCTGTGCCCCAGCGCCTCTGGGGACCCTGAGGATCTGGTCTGTCCTGCAGCAGGCAGGGGTTCCCCACTGTGAGCGGGATGACTGTTCACTGCCACTGTCCTGCGGCCCAGGGAAGGAGAGCCGCTGCTGCTCCCACTGCACACCCCGGCGGCGGTGTAAGTGAGGGGCCTGGGGCAGCTGCTCCGGGCTGCCTGTGGGACACCTGGGAGGGAAGGGAGCCCCTGCCGTGTGCCAGAACAGCGCCCTCTGCTGCGCAAGTGCCACCCCTCACAGCAGCCTTGTGGACTTGTTCTCCATCACCTTTTCTTCAGGAATGAGACTTCTGACGCTCAGGGGAATCAGGCAGCTAGGCTAGAGTCACACGGCTGGTGTGTGCTGACTTGCTTAAGAAACTTCTGACCTTTCTGGGACCAGAACAGAGAAGCTCCGCTGTGCCCTCCGTGCCACCCCACGCCCTTGCTCCTCTTCCAAAGTTCACTCCCTTCTGTCTCCAGCAGCCCCAGAGACCAGGACAGTTCCAGAGCTGGAGAAAGAAGCTGAAGGCTCCTAGGGAGCAGCCAGAAGGTCGCGTGACCAAGAGGATGGGGCCTGGGCCGGGGAAGGAGGGGCACCGAGGACCGCGCATTCTCCTGTGGGAAGCCCAATGCCTCTGGCCCCTCTTTTCTGCCTCTTCTCCCTCCTCCACTACCTCTGGGAACCACAACTCCACAAGGGGGAGGGGCAGCCAGGGCAGACCAAGGCCACGTCCCCTCCAGCTCCGGCCTTGTCACCCTCCAGCCTCTGCCTGGGAAGCCCAACCCCTTTCCTTCTGTACATAATGTCACTGGCTTGTTGGGATTTTTAATTTATCCTCACTCAGCACCAAGGGTCCCCCCACTTCACTCCTGCTGCCCCTGAGCTGAGCAGAGTCATTATTGGAGATTTTTGTATTTATTAAAACTTTTTTTTTCCAGTCTTCGGGCTCGTGGCTGTTCCTTTGTGACCAGGGGCCTGAGTGGGCCCCAGTGGAGAAGCGTCTGAGGGTCGGCAGGGGGAGAGAGGGACACTGGCTCCGGGGGCTTCCCCCTGACCCTTGGGGAGCAGGAAGAGACCTGGGGAAGGGGACAGGATGACACAGCAGCTGGCGGACATGCCTGGATCCCGCAGAGGGGCTTGGGCTGTCTTTGAGATGGAATAGAGCTTAAGAACTCAGGCAACCTGAAGCAGGATTTGGATGCTAGTTTCCACTGACCCCCTGCCACCTTCCCTGGGCACTTTTGCTGAGTGTTACAGTGTCTCAGAACAGTTGCTGGTAGGATTTAAAATTTGGTCTGTCACCCTGAAGTCAGTCAGGCCTTCTACTTTGCAGAGAGTTTGACTGGGCCTCTGAGCTTCTCTAGCAGAAAGAGATGGAAGGTAATACACAGGGGCTCTGGCCAGAGGAGAAAACGGGCGTAGTTCTGATACCCCTGGTTTTTTTTTAAAAATTAATTAATTAATTAATTTTATTGGATGTGTTGGGTCTTTTTTGCTGTGCGCGGGCTTTCTTTAGCTGCGGTGAGTGGGGGCTACTCTTCATTGTAGTGCAAGGGCTCCTCATTGCCGTGGCTTCTCTTGTTGTGGAGCACGGGCTCTAGGCATGTGGGCTTTAGTAGTTGCAGCACATGGGCTCAATAGCTGTGGCTCATGGGCTCTAAAGCGCAGGCTCAATAGTTGTGGTGCACGGGCTTAGTTGCTCCGCGGCATGTGGGATCTTCCTGGAGCAGGGATCGAACCTGTATCTCCTGCATTAGCAGGTGGATTCTCAACCACTGCGCCACCTAGGAAGCCCCACACCTGTTTTTAAAAAAAAAATTTTTTTATTGGAGTATAGTTGCTTTACAATGTTGTGTTAGTTTCTACTGTACAGCGAAGTGAATCAGCTATATGTATACATATGTCCCCTCTTTTTTGGATTTCCTTCCCATTTAGGTCACCACAAAGCACTGAGATTTCCCTGTGCTACACAGTAGGTTCTCATTAGTCATCTATTTTATACATAGCTGATACACCTGGTTTTTGAAAACTCCTTCACGTACAGTGCTCCACTTTGCTACTTTTTACTTGAGAATCACCTTTCAGCATTCTCCAGTGACTCCCCTTGCCATCTTTTATATGTCGCGTCGGATTTTGGGTATGTCAGATGAGGGACAGCCGCTCGGAGCCATCGCACGGTGGCGCTGCTGGCAGCCATCAGTTCACTTTGGGCCAAGTCAGTGTCATTTCAGGTATTTGAGTAATTTATGACGACAGTCTACGGAAGGTGCCTCCTCAGGGCAGAGGGAGAAATGGGAGCTGGAGGTGGGCAGCCCAGGCACTTACTGGGAGTGGGGAGTCCAGGGTCCGCCACTCTAATGCACATCAGCTGCTCACCTTGTAGGAAAGCCTACATTGTAAACAAGAGTGAGTTGCTTTCAAAAAAGTTTCTGGGCTACTATTTCATTGCATTTCACCCTTAGTCTTTTATGAGAATAATGAGAGGTAGAAAAACAAAAGTGTGACACTCCTGATACAACAAAAGTGACAGAAGGGGGTGGTTTCATAAAGTAACACAGTTGGGACAAGGAGGAAGTTTGCCAGGCTGGAAGGGGCACATTTTAGCTCACCAGAATTAGGCTGAGTGAAGGAAAAAAACATAGAGCAAAGTCTGGAATACTGGAGATACATTGCTGTAGGTGACAAAAGCGGAAAAATTCTTAGGGATCGTGAAATGATCATGGAGGTCTGAGAATGGAGCCCCTTATGACATTATTTGGGTTTGATATATGATCTCGTGAACAAAGGGAGCTGCCAGAATTATTTTTGCTCATAATAAAGGTAAATTACTATGAATAATTATGGTAATACACAAATGTGTGAGAAAGAAAGAAAAATTCACTTGTTAGAAAGAGTTCCAACCCCTAGATAATTACTATTAAGACATCACTGATGACTGAGAGGGCCAGGATAGAGAGGGTGGGAGGGTCGAGGGAGGGAGGGGATATGGGGATATATGTATAAATAGAGCTGATTCACTTTGGTGTACCTCAAAAACTGGCACAAGAGTGTAAAGCAATTATATTCCAATAAAGACTTAAAAAAAGAAATCACTGAGTATTTTTCTAAGTTTTTGTTTGCCTGGCCCAAGCCCCACTCTGGGTCCTGCCCCTGTAGCACCTCTATTCCTACTTGTAAAGTGGCTGTGATGCCTTCCTTGACCCAGCTGAGGGTATCTGTATGATCAACTCAGGAGCTAGAGCACATGTAACTCTGCACAAATAAGGAAAGCAGGAGATTGCAAAGGAAATCTGATCCTTTGCATTTAAAGTGGCAGGGGAGGCAAAACCCTGGACATTTTGAAAAAATCCTCACCAAATCAGGGAACTTGGCAAGTTGGCATTAAGTGATATGATTTCCAGCAAATTGACCGGAACCCACCAGTGGGGTTCTAGCTCCTCGGCTGCTGGGCGTTGGGCGGGCCTGAGGGTTGTCCCGTCCTCTGGGAGCAGCAGATGTTGGCTGGTGGGAAGGAGTCATTCACATCTCTTCTCATCCACCTGCCTTGGCTGGGCTGGATCCTGGACTGAGACACATCCTCCTTGTGAGGTGCCAGGCCTTTTCCTCCTCTTTTGGCGTCCCCCATGCCTGGTCCTACTGTGGGGACAGGGACTCCTCCCTCTCCATTTGGGCAGTGAGACGAGAGGGGGGCAGGTGGAGGTAGAAGGTGCCCGTGGGAGGACAGGTGCGACAAGGATCCCAGTGAGTCCTTCTCCATGCAGGGGGCAGTGAGGCTGCTGTGCGGGTTTGGGGGTGACAGCTCTGCCGAGTGGCCGGTGGACCTCCTGAGCCTGCCTGTTGCTGCTGCCTCTCTTTCTGGTGGCCCTGGTGGCCCTGATGCTTACCGTGGCGTCCTGGGGTCCTTACCAACCCCCACTCTGGGGGGAGATGAGGGGAAAGCAGAAGCAAGCTTATGTCTTTTTTGGGTGCTCTTTGGGAGCACTGGCATTTGTATACCTGCACACACACACACACACACACACACACACACACACACACACACACACACACACCTGAAGTGCGTTATGTGAGAGAGAGCGGAGCAGCCACACTGCATCTGTTATTTACATCCATGTTTGTCAGAGTATGAAGTTTTCAGTTTTCTTTATTTCTGTTTCATTCCCCCTTACATGAATTTTGAAAAAACCAATGGGGCTTCCTAGGTGGCACAGTGGTTAGAATCCGGCTGCCAATGCAGGGAACACGGGTTCGATCCCCGCTCCAGGAAGATCCCACATGCTGCGGAGCAACTAAGCCCATGGGCCACAACTATTGAGCCTGCGCTTTAGAGCCCGTGAGCCAAGTATTGAGCCCTTGTGCCGCAACCACTGAAGCCCACGTGCCTAGAGCCCGTGCTCTGCAACAAGAGAAGCCACGGCAATGAGGAGCCCACGCACCACAATGAAGAGTAGCCCCCACTCGCTGCAATTAGAGAAAGCCCACGCAGCAATGAAGACCCAACACAGCCAATAAATAAATAAATAAAAACAAATAAACAACAAACAAACAAAACAAAACAAAACAAAAAAACCCAATGACCTTGTTCTTTAAAACCCAAACCTTCTGTAGTCCTTTCTGTCTTCTGAGTGGGTAGCAGCAGAGACATATTCTTCATAGTGGTCTGGAGGGAGAGTTGGGGTGGCAGATACTAAGCAGCAAGACTGCAGAGAAAGAAGGCCAGGTAGAAACATCCCGTGGGAGACACAGAAGGCTTTTTATTACGTACTATGTACCTCACAAGTAATCAATTTAATCACTTTTAAATAGCTGTTAACTGCGTGCAAAAGGCACAAAATGATTCCCAGGGAATAGTTTCTTCCTTCCATCCCTATTCCCTTGGCCAACAAGGTCCCCTCCCCAGAGACCCCCCGTTACCCATTTCTTGTATGTAAGAAAGTCTCTTACGAGCAGGGTTGTCCAAGATCCAAGTTTAAATTGTTTTGCATTGTTGTGATACAGATCAGTGCTTTTCAAACTTTGATGTGCATATGCGTTACCTGGGAGTCTTGTTTAAATGCAGACTCTGATTCAGAAGGTCTAGGGTGGGCTTGAGATTCTGCATTGCTGACAAGCTCTCAGGTGATGTGATGTTGGTCCAGAAACACACTGTGAGTAGCAATCGCTGCACATTTTCAGCAAACGTGCCATGCCACCATAAGTTTATTCACTCAACTAATATTTACTGGGCATCTTTTTTTGTGCCAGGCACTGCTCTTGATGATGGGGACTGGCTAAAAGTTCTGCCTGTGTAGAGTTTATCTAGTAGGGGAAGACACACAATACATACAAAGGGTATATAATGTGTCAGGAAAAGATGGAGCTATGGAAAAAAGCAGAGCAGGAGCAGGGTAACGGGGAGTTCCAGGGGAGGAGGATCTGAGTGTAGTTTTCATAAGGATGACTGCAGAATGCTCTGGTGAGGAGACATGTGAATAAAGACTTGAAGGAGGGGAGGGAATGAACCATAGGGATATGTAATAATTTTTTTTTTTTAATTGTGAGTGGTCCTAAGTTGCTTATCAGGAGAGAAGGGACGAGACCTGCCATAATTGTGAGATACGTGTGAAATCAATATGTCAGTCGATATCTAATTCAGAGAACAGATTCTGAGAAAAAGAGCCCCTTGGAATGTTAGGGAGAGAAGTAGACCTCCACAGGAACAGAGGATGAGGTCCTGATTCAATCATACAGAATCTCTTCTTCTAGCACTTGAATTATATGCTATATAAAGATGAAGCATGACTGGAGTAAGTTAAAGAAATATCTACCAACCGGTACAATTAGGTCACATACCTTAATGTGTCAGTTCTGCCTGCAAGGGTTTGCTTACAAGATACAACCCATTCAGGCATTTCTGAGTCTGGAAAAGGAAGAAGGAGGGAAGAGGTTCTACTCATGATGGGGAAGGAACTTTATGGCAAGTTCTCTACCAAGGAAGAGGTTGCAATTTAAGCGCATATTTTGTGGTTGGAAATGTTAGAGGCTAGAGTGCCACCTGAAACATGAAGAGGTTTTCAGGTTAGCAGACAAGTCAGGCTGTAGTTTGAAATCTCACTGAATGCTACCTAAAGAAGCACGGTGCTTGAAAACTCTGAGGAAAGGGGTTAATGTGGAAGAAGGGGAGCAGAGGGAAGATGGTGAGGGGCGGTACCTGGTAGACTTATCCTGGAAGGGTTGGCTCCAGATGTTGGAGGACAAAAGATGCCGCATTCTCCCCAAGCAGCTGGAACCAGACCAGCTTCAGCTTGTCTTCCAGAGGAGTGGGGAGGCCACCCGGCGAGAGGCCCAGCACCTCTCCTTCTGACCAGCCCACCAGGTCCCAGGAGGTCTAAATCACATTTACTTCCAGGACTCTCCCCCCTCCCCCCCAACACAAACATTACTGCACCTGCTGGCTGATGCCTGAAATTCCTTCCACAACTGGAAGATGGGAGTTTTAAAATGCAAACAACTGGTTAAGATATTAGGTCACCTGCTCAAGTAGAAGTACCAGTCAACAAATGTAAATAATTAGCATCATGTCCTGTTTCTTTTTGACAAGGGGTGGGTTAGAAAAAAGGTAGACTGAAGGGGGAGGAGGTAGGGAAATGGGGACTTTGCAGCCCATTCTTTAGGCAGAGACATTGACAAGGGCCAGGCTATTTACCTTCAACAGCTTCGAAGAGTAATATTTGCTGCGTGGAGAGGAATTTCTGTCCTGCACATCTGTACGCTCTCCCAGCTTAGCAGGAACCCGGCCACTGAGACATATGATTCACATCAACTGTGTTTTTCATGTTTTAGAGGCTTTTTTTTTTTTTAAAAAGCAAGGTTGACGTCATTATGAAGGAACTTTTTCTCATAGGTTCCACCCGAGGTACCACTGGAAATGGCATCAAGGAAGACCTTTAGATGTAGCTTTTAAATTCTCCCTTCCCTCCTCCAGAGAGAGATGAATGAGAGGACTTCCTGACAAGAATAAAAGAAGGAGCGTTTTATTTTTGTCTGATCATAAATGTAATGATTCTTCAAGAATGATTCTAGGGACTTGCCTGGTGGCACAGTGGTTAAGAATCCACCTGCCAATGCAGGGGACACGAGTTCGATCCCTAGTCTAGGAAGATCCCACATGCCGTGGAGCAACGAAGCCCCTGCGCCACAACTCCTGCAGCCCGAACGCCTGGAGCCAGTGCTCCGTAACAAGAGCAGCCATCCCAATGAGAAGCCTGCGCACTGCAATGAAGACTAGTCCCCAATCTCCACATCTAGAGGGAGACCGCGTGGAGCAAGGAAGACCCAATGCAACCAATAAAAATAAATAAATTAATAATAAAAAGAGAATGATTCTAAATACACTCTTTGTAAATGTAAGGTTCTGTTTTGGCAAACAGAACAGCATAAAATGAAGGAAACTCAATATTAATTACTTAATAAAGTTAAAATGCCAACTCAGAAATAATCCTCGTCTACCTCTGATTTTTTCCCAAATCTTTTATCCTGCACATAAATAGACCATGATTTCCTTGAACATTTCAAGTGGTATTTCCAGTGAACCATCTTTTTTAATTATAAAAATTATGTTTGCTTGAAGTAGAATATTTGGTTAAAGAAAAAAAAAAAAAAACCCAGGAAAAATTCTTTGCAGAGAATCCAAAGTTTTTTAAAGTATTCTCTTCCTTCTGTGGGTTTTGTTTAGTTTACGGTTTTATATCCCTCTTTTCTTCACTTGGCCCTATCGTCACACATCTCGTGAATTTTGCCGTGGACTGAAGAGAGACAGTGCCCGTTTTTGCCACATCTGGGTGCAGCCGGACACGGAGGCCAAGGGACGAGCTGAAAATCCTGCAGCCTGAGCGCCTTCTCCGTGGGATAAACTTGGCCCCGGGTCCGGGTCCAGCGAAATAACGGCAGGGCAGGTACTTGGCATCTCGGATGAGGAAAGAATGAGTTTGGACACCTACAAAGGAGAACAGGCATGGGGGTGGGGGTGGGGGGGCAGCGAGAGCCAAGAGGGAGCTGGAAAGTGGCTGTCAGAGGCAGGCAGAGATGAGCCACCGTCGGGGAGGGGCCACTCTCCCCCGGGGTGAGTCAAAGCGGATCCAAAGCTGGACTGAGCTCTCTCCGCATAGCTGTGGTCACCCTAATAGTTTGCAACGTGTGTATTCATTTTAGTTGCCAAGAAGACTCAGCTGAGAGGTTCGGGCACTTGATGAGGGGGGGCCTGGAGGGTTGGGGAGGGTGAGGGGATGGAGGAGGAGGACCTGGGGAGTCAGAAAAGCCTGCTTTGCTAGTAACCCTTCTGGTCGCTTGACCTCCATCACCTCAGTTTTCTTGCTCTGGAAAACTTCCCAGAAATATGCCAGTCTTCTACTAGCAGCAACTTAGTATAGTGATTTGAATCCAAGGCCTGGAGCTTTTTGATAACTTGACCTTGGGCAAGTCATTTGACATATCTGAGCCTCAATTCCTGCAAAATGGTGAGAATAATGGTTAGCTGCATGATTTTTTTTTTTAAAGAACTTTTATTGAGATATAATTGACATACTGTAAACTGCATATATTTAAACTGTACAGTTTGATATTTTTTTCTTATCAGTAATGTGTATATGCTGATCCCAATCTCCCAATCCATCCCACCCCAATACCTCCCCCTCCCAGCCCCCAGCTTTCCTCCCTTGGTGTCCATATGTTCTCTACATCTGTGTCTCTATTTGTGCCTTGCAAACGGATTGATCTGTACCATTTTTCTAGATTCCGCATATGTGCGTTACTATACAATATTTGTTTTTCTCTTTCTGACTTACTTCACTCTGTATGACAGTCTCTAGGTCCATCCATGTCTCTACCAATGTACCAGTTTCGTTCCTTTTTACAGCTGAGTAATATTCCATTGTATGTATGTACCACATCTTCTTTATCCATTCATCTGTTGATGGGCATTTAGGTTGCTTCCACGTCCTGGCTATTGTAAACAGTGCTGCCGTGAACATTGGGGTGCATGTGTCTTTTTGAATGATGGTGTTCTCTGGGTATATGCCCAGCTGCATGATTGTTATAAGGACTATAGGAAAGGTCTGTGACGTGCCTGGTATGCAGTTGGCACTCAGTGACTTCGCTGGAATTGGATCTGATGGGTATGAGAATCATTAGGAGGGTGGAAAGCGCTAGGCATGCCATAAGTGGGCGAGGCTATTCTGGGGTAGAGGAAGCTGAATACTCAGGTCTCCATTGTGTGATGGGATAAAAATGATCACTGTGGATGTGACCGCAGCCCTTCCACTGTCAAAGAGTCCTTTATAGCCAGCCTCATCCTCCCTCTCCTTTCCCAGCCCAGAGGAAACATTCTTTCTTGCTGGGAGTGAGGCTAAGCCAGTCTACTTAAGTGGTGAGAGAATCAGGGGCGGGTGTGAAGGTGAGTGCGGAGAAGCGTGCAGCAGTGTATGTGGGGTGAGAGGGGAGAGGGCACCAGAGTGAAGAGATTCTAGCTGTGGGCTGTGTATGTTTCCTTTAGTATTTTTCAAGATATGAATAAAGATGGAATTCATTTTTTGGTCATAAAATATATATAACATACATTTTACAATTTTAGTCATTTTTAGGTGTTCAATTCCGTGGCATTTAAGTACATTCACAGTGTTGTGCAACCATCACCACTATCCATTTCCAGAACTTTTTCATCATCCCAAATAGAAAGTTTGTACCCGTTAAACAATAACTCCCCATACCCCCCAGCCCCTGGTAACCTTTATTTTGCTTTGTGTGTCTGTGAATTTGTCTATTCTAGGTAGCTTATAAAGTGGAATCATACAATATTTCCCTTCTGTGTCAGTCTTATTTCACTTAGGTTCATCCATGTAGTAGCATGTATCAGAATTTCATTCCTTTTTAAGACTGAATAATATTCCATTGTAGGGGCTTCCCTGGTGGTGCAGTGGTTAAGAATCCGCCTGCCAATGCAGGGGACATGGGTTTAATTCCTGGGCCGGGAAGATCCCACATGCCTCGGAGCAACTAAGCCCGTGTGCCACAACCACTGAGCCTACACTCTAGAGCCTTCGAGCAACAACTGCTGAGCCCACACGCTGCAACTACTGAAGCCCGAGTGCCTAGAGTCTGTGCTCCGCAAGAGAAGCCACTGCAATGAGAAACCTGCATACCGCAATGAAGAGTAGCCCCTGCTTGCCACAACTAGAGAAAGCCCATGAGTAGCAATGAAGCCAAAAATAAAATAAATAAATAATAAAATAAATCTTTAAAAAATTCCATTGTATGTATATTCTACATTTTATTTATCCATGTATCTGATGATGGCTATTTGGGTGGTTTCCACCTTTTGGCTCTTATGGATAATGGTGCTGTCAACATTGGTGTACAAGTATCTGGTTGAGTCCCTGCTTTCAATTCTTTGGGCATCTATCTAGAAATGGAATTGCTGGATTTGGTAGTCGTGTGATGGTTCTAACGTTTAATGTTGGAATGCCTCTTTAAGTGACTTTGGCTGTGCATCTTTTGTTCTTATTGTGTATTTCAAATCCTCTCTTTCTGTTATAGTCCCTCCCCCTCTTTATTTCATGACATTATTTGTTGGAGAAACTGGATTATTTGCCTCTAGAGGATGATCCACATTCTAGATTTATGTATTGTCTTCTCATAGTGCTATTTAATTTGCTCCTCTATCCCCTATATTTCCTGTAAACTGAAAGTTAAATATAGAGCCTTGATTAGACTCCTGGTTCATTTTCCACAGGAACATTTTAGAGGTGTGCTTTATATGTCCCGTTGGATCATAAGAGGAGACACGAATTCTCTTTTTCAATATAAATCTCTTCTGGGAAGGAACAACCTGGGTACCTGGCTTGTTAGGATTAGAGTCCTTGGAGCTGCATGTCATGGGAAAGGAGTGGGGTTAGGATGTAACGGTCAGTGGCTGCAGTGCTCCTTCTTCAGCTTCCCTGGCAAGTGTCCCCTCTCCCACCCAAGCCTCCTTCAGGACCTGGCCTGGCCCAGGGCTCTAAAGCGAACCTTCCGTCGCCCACCTGCTGGGGCTGGTAAGGGGGACCTCTCCAGCTTGGACAGAAGGGGGACGTAAAGGGTGAGAAGAGGGGGCCTCATGCCTATCTCTGGGCTTTGTACTCAGCAGGTGCCCAGGGAATGGGGATGTTTGTCTATAGTGATCATGGTCTATGGATGAAGTGAGGAAAGGACCCAAAAGATATTTCAGACAAATGCTGTTGAGGATGTGGACCAACTGGAACTCTCATATATTGCTGGTGGGAATGAAAAATTGTGCTGCCACTTTGCAAAAGAGTTTGGTGGTTTCGCAGTTTCTTTTAAAATTTGATGGTTTTTTAAAATAAAGTTAAACACATGTTTATCATACAATCGAGCAATTCCACCCTTACGTATTGACCTAGTGAGATGGAAACTATGTTCACAAAAAACCTTGTACATGAATGTTTATGGAAACTCTATTAAAAACTGTCAACAACTGAGAAGAGCCCAAATGCTTTCAACAGGTGAACAGATGAACAAACTGTGATACATCATTGATGAAACATCACTACACGCGATAAAAAAGAAATGGGCTACGAATACGTACCACAACACGGATGAATCTCAAATTCATTACGCTCAGCCAAAGAAGCCAGTCCCCAAAGGCTACATACTGTATAGTTCCACTCATATGATATTCTAGAAAAAGCAAAACTGTATGGACAGAAAAGATATCAGTGGTTCTCAGAGACTGGGACTGGGGGAGAGGTCAACTACACAGGAGCACAGGGAGCTTTTTCGGGTGATGGGACAATTCTATATCTTGGTTGTGTTTACATAACTATATGCATTTGACAAACCCTCTCAGAACTAAATACTAAAAAGGGTGAATTTCATTGTATGCAAATTGTACCTTAATACAAATTTGGGGAAAAAACAGTAATGTCATTATCACTTGTCATTTTGAGGCTGCCAGTCAAATCTTTCAATCCTATTAGCGCCTAGATTACCTGGTGATCATCCCACTCAGAAATCACCCCTCCCCACCCCGTGTCTGAGTTCTTCCCTCTGAGAGGTCTTGATAAGAGGCTTGCTCATGGTCCGTTGTGTAAACCTAAGGACCACTTGTCTCTCTCTCTGGGACAGTGGTGAGTGGGCAGGTGAGTTGAGCTCAACCAATCAGATACCCCCTCCTGGGACTGTGAATCTTGAGAATTCATGACCAAAGATTTGAGGATGGTGGCAGGTGAATTTTGCTGTGTCAATAGCAGCGGTGCGTGGACAGGTGGTCCTGTGCCGAGACCTTGGCATTCTTCTTACTGCTCTGGAGAACTTCCCTGCTTCCTCCTCCTTATCCTTCCAATTCCTATTTTGCTTATAATAGCAAGAGTTAATTTCTACCATTTGCCACTCATGAAACTTGATGATACAAATAGGGTAAGAGCAGGTGGAAATGAGGAGACAGAAGAAAATAGAAGGAAAAATGGGGAAGGAGGAATGAGAAGAGAACGGTAAGTAGAGGCAGGAGGACAAACCTGAGGAATGAACCCAGGGCAAGCCCGCGTTAGGGAGGCCGGTCACCGGTACAGAGGGAGGGTGTCTGATTCAGTCCTGATGCTGCCCCACTGCAGGCAGTGTTATCCGGCACCTCCACCACTGTGCTTTGTGGAGTTGGCGGTGTGCTTGGGGGTCTGTTACGGCAGATGTGCTAATGCGCTCTCTCTGTCCTTCCTGGTCTGGGGTAATGATACAATGAGTAATAACAGCTATCATTTATCAGTTGCCAGCCCTGTGCCATGCATTCTAATTTCATCCACAATGCTCTGGGGTAGGTACAATTAATTACCACTTTACAGAAGAGGAAACTGAGGCTTAGAGAGATTGGGCAAGGCATACAAAGACATACTTTTTATAACTGGCTGAGTAAAGTTTCAAATGCAGGTTTGACTCATGGAACATGGATTCAAGGGGTCATTTCAGTTTTAAGGGAGGGGACCGTCTGTCCAAGTGTCCACAGACACAGTGCCCACAATCCAGGTCTCCTGGAGGAAGGCTTCATGGGGCCTCATCCCGTTCATGGCATTCTCTAGCAAGTTGTATTTGTTTTGGGGGTGTGGTCCCGGCAACAACACTTTTTAAAAGCTCCAGGAGATTTTGATGCAGGAAAGGGATGAGGACAAAGGCAGGCCTCAGAGGCACAGTCAAGAGATGTGACTGGTCCTTCTTCAGCACAGAGCTCTGCCTCAGAGCAGCCAGTCCTGGAAGGTTGCAGCAACTTGGGGATGCGTCTGTTGTCAAGAGCCATGGTGATAATGTTATCTGTATCCATGAGAAAATTGTTCTGAGCTGGTGCCAGAGGGCTCAGAGATCTCCCATTGGAGGCTCCTAACCCCGGCACGCTTGTGGGTTCTGGGTAAAGTTACTGGTTTTCCCCCCAGTGTACTGGGTCAGTTGCTATCACCTACTAAAATGTCTGGCCAATACCTGGGCCAGTATTGTGTTTCTCTAGGTGTCCTGGGGTCAAGGATGGGAATGGAGACAGAGATGGGGCGGGGGAGTCTCATTTAAATGAGAGCAGCTCCCTGAAGCTTGGGCTCCCTCTTCTCAGTTGCTGTTTTCAGCACCATCTCTCTGCTCCGTTGTCCCTTGCCTCCCACCTCCCTGCCATGGACCTCTGTTCCTGCTGTTGGCTGGGATCATTGATTTCTGGCTCTTTGTGCACCTCTCCCTTGGTACCAGCGGCCCATACAGAGGTGATGGTCACCCTCATCCTCTGTCCTTGCCTAAGAGTGCCTTGTCACCTGTCCCCAGATCTCTGGGGCTCACAGTCCTCCTACTTCTGTTTAGCTGTGTATCTGCGTCCCATGCTTGAGTTCCTAATGGTGGCTCCTCCCCGCACCACCCTGGCACTGGTTTGACTCTGTAGCCCTCTGGGATGAGGCACGCCTCCTTCATCATCACCCTCGTGACCATTTATTGAATATTCACTGTGAAGCAAGGGGCACTGTGATAAGAGCTAAACATACATGTGGTCCTCCAAACAACCACGTGAGGTCCTTGGTATTATCATCCCATCCCCATTGTGCAGATGCGGAAAACAAGGTACACAGAAGTAATTTTCCAAAGTAATGTAGCTGGTTGCATTCCTCATGATATACCTCTCCCATGTCCCTTTAATGTCAGATCATTGCATGGCAGGAGGAGGTGAGTTTGGAATATTCAGAAGCTGCCTGCTGGGCACCTCAATCTCGCTCCTGCACCTGACCGTCACACCCAGGTGTTGAGTCAGGCCCACTCATTCCCTCATGGTGATTGCTTTCCTGGGGTTCCAGGTGCCGCTCGTGTTATGGGCCTCCACTGGATCGCGTCACCATTCACCCAACTGTGCAGTACCTCTGTCTACACACGTGTGAACCTCAAATGTGATTAGAATTCAAGTTATTTTCCATGGGGTACAAAACGTTAATGTCTCCAAACATTTTGTGACAACTTCGTTGGAACAGGGTACCTACAGGATGGTGTCACTCAAATCCACAGGCCACAGAGAGAGTGTGTGTGTGTGTGTGTGTAAGGTGAGAAGCTGAAATGTCAGTAATCACAATCCCTGGGTATCTGGATTTTTGCTGAAAAACATCTGGTAGTTTTCTTTACAATTTTTGCTGCATCAGGTATTTAGTACTTGCATAATAAAAGTAAAATTAATATAATCTGGGAAAAATTTTAAAAGGATATAAAGAAAACTAAAACACTCTATCACCTCAATACCCAGAAATAACTACTGTTAAGGTTTTGGTACAGCCACCTAGACTTTTCCTGTGCTGTTATAGAGACGCGTGATTGGGGTTGTCTTACTCTTCTGGTCATAAATAACAGAAATCATCCTCAGTAAGATTAACCAAAAAGGGAAAAGTGTGTTTTGAGGGTGGAGGGGATTCCACGGGTGCCTGCCCTTCTGAGGCTGGAGCCGGGCACTGCTTTCTGCTCTGAACAGCACTGAGGTCACTGGACTTCTGGACAGCTCAGCATGCTTGTCCAGCCTGACCTATCTTCTACTGCCTTTGGGGGCTCCTCTCCCAGCCCCTCCCACCCCTGGTACACGCAGACATGCAGGGCAGGGTGCCCATCACCTTCTTTGGCCCGCCTCTTCCCTCAGGGCTGGCATGTGGTCCAAGGTCAGTTAGGGTCTCCCGTGGGCAGAGCTGTGAACGTGAGGGGAGGAATTCTCATTTCCCGGGCATTTCCTTTTTTTTAAATTTATTTTATTGAACTATAATTGATTTACAATGCTGTGTTAATTTCTTTCCTGGTATTTCTAAAGGCCTTTACACCTATGATGGGAAAGAACTAGATCCAAGTAGAGTCAAGAAGTGGAGAGAAGGACGAAGCTCTGCCGCCTGGACACGGCGCTCTGTGCTTGGCCACGGCTGACCACAGCCGTCCCTTTTGCTCAAGCTGCTTTAATCTGGGTTTCTATCACTTGCTTCTGAACAAGACCTGACCAACACCCCCGACTGTGGCTCATCCGCTGCAGTTCCCTCTTTTGGACATATGTCTTTGCTGCCTTTCCAAGTATGGGGTGATCAACCCCACCTACCTGGTGGGGTGGAGGTTGGGTTATAGATGCCCAGTCCCAGCTGTGTTCAGAGATTCCCTGGCTGTGATCAAACCCCAGATCCCCGGAGAAGGAATTTGGCCAGAGAATAGAGTCACACAGGAGAACTGTGGCCGCCTGGGTCCCACCTGTGTGGGGGTGTGAGTAAGCAGGTGGGCAGAGGAATTCACAGACAGAGAGAACCGCTGTGAGCCAAGCAGGCGCCTCAAGGTATTTCCTAGGGGTCAAAGTATCCTGATGCGATGGGTACCTCTTTGTGTGGGCAGCAGTGGTACTGGTGCTACTGAGAACTTGGTTTCTCTTGGTCTTCGGATGTCAGGACAGGACCTGCCTTTCTCCTGTCTCCTCCTCTGGGTCCCTGTGTCCCTTTCCTGGGTCCTCCTCCCCATGCTCTGCTCTAATGAATCAGCGTCCTGCCCAGTAGAGACCTTGCCTTCCAGGTTCTCACCACCTGGTATGAGAGATCTGACATGCGTAAAGTCCCATGACACTGAGCGGGGAGGGATGAGGATGGCACCTGAGGCTAGCAGAGATCTGGGGACAGACACACTCCCCAGATCTAGGGTAAGAGAGCAGACCTCACAGAGGAGGTGGCTTTTGAGCCGAGCCGTGGAGGAGCCCTCACCTGTAGGCACTGCCAGTGGAGCGAAGACGCTGGGCCCTGGGGGGGAGATTTCAAAGGGAGAGTGTGGGTTCGGTGGGGTGGGAGAAGGATTACGAGGTGGGGGGATGAGGTTGGGCAGACAGGGTGGGACAGCCTGGGGAGGGCCTTGGATGTCACACGTGTCTGTGCCAGAAGAACGAAAGGCCCCCAAAGCTCAGGGCTGAGAGGATGGCTTGGAGGTAAGCTGTCTCCCTGGGCCAGTATAGTCCTTAGATGTGGGCAAGCAGGTCTCTGCCCTGGGCCTGGTGCTTTTGAGTGCCTTCCTTAGAATATCCTGAACACACTTGGATGTCTGGGCTGGGCTGGGCTGGGCTGGGCTGGCAGCGGGGCCGGGTGCCCGGAGCCTGAACTGGGCCTGTGAGGGTCATGGCCTCCAGAAGCCTGTTCCTCAAAATTTTCTAAGTCTCACTCGGATGACCTAGTGCAGCCGGAGCTGGTCTCCTGGCAGAGCCCCCGAGCCAGGACCCACCTGGGTCCCGGGCCCTCTCAGGCTCCTGCGTGGTGTCTCTGACTCTCTGCTCTGGGTGTCAGGTGCTCCAGATCCCTGAGGAGGTCTGGAACGCATACCAGTGGTGTCCTCCTGGGCGCGTGCCTGGGCCCCACTTCCCGGAGGGCAGCCTGGTGCGTGGATTGCGCCCGCTGGCCTGCACAGTACTTTTGTGTGGGATCACATGAGTTTGAGTCACCCCGGACTCCGGACAAATTCAGGGCTGTGGGCTGCTGCCAGCTCTGGAGCCTGCCTGCCTTTCAGCTCTGGCCCGGCAGTGCTCTATCCACAGCGCTGCCCCGGGGGCCACAGCACCCAAGGGGTGGCAGGCTGTTCCCTGTGCACCCTCCCTACCCCGCCGGGGGGGCCTCTGCACCACCTGTCTGGCCATCCTCTGGGGACACCCATCTCTTCCAAGGACTGTCAGACCAGCTGACAACAAGGGTGTCTGTACTTGCCATGAGGTGATGGGGAGGGTGTGAACAAGGCTGTCCCTTTCCCTCTGGCCGTGGGCTCCCTTTGCTTTTCCTTCTGTGCTGGGTGGAGGGTGGGGGTGTGGTCAAGAGGGAAAGAGGTCACATTCTAAAAATTCCATGACTGTGGCCTAAAGCGTTCCTGAGGGGTCACGGCTGGAAGATGTGCTGTTCTATGTTCTCTGTAAAATCCCCAATGGTAAATTTAACATAATCTGAAAATAAATAATTGCTTTTTTTTTTCATACTTTGGGTAAGACTTGCCTTTGTGACTGTTATCAAGGAAGCACCTTTCCCACCTTTCAGAGAATCCCCGAAGCCGCACCATGGATGATACAGTGATGGGACGGGCGTTAAATACATAGTATTAGAGATCCGCAGCGGCAGGGAGGTCTGTGTTATTTCAGTATAAACAGGTTCCGAAGAGCCACAGCACTGTGAATAATAACAGCCTTGCTACCTTTTCCTTGAGGTGAAATTTGTTAAGTTAGCCAAGAATGACAACCTTGGTGTAAACAACACGAAGAGATGGTTCCTGGACTGGACAGGAAGAAACTGGGGTCTGTATATTACAGAGAGTCTTTAGTGCTCTGACTAGACAATAAACAAATATTTAAGTACCTCTTCAGTCCATCAGTCTGGCTCATGTGGGCCCATGAATTTTGGTAATACATTATCAAATCAAATTGTTTATGTTCACGGCTCCACAAAACATTTTTGCTCGGGGCCTGCATTCCCTGGGCGGGGGTGGGGGGGTTCTGCATTCCCTAGTGGAGGGCCTGCCGTGGGCAGTGCTTAAGAGACTACAGGTTCCAGTCCCTTTACCCCTGTGGGCAGCTCCATTCATCCTGGCCTTGAAGGAATGGTCACTGCTCTCCCTTGGGATTGAAGGCCCGCATCCAGGGCCTGAGTGCCTGCCTGGCCCTATGTACCGGGTGGACACAGGGGACAAGAGACGTGTGATGGCATAAGAGACCTGGAGCGGGGAAGAACAAGGTCACAGGCCAGGAGGAGGAGATGGGTGAGAGAAGACACAAGGGTCAGTCTCTTTTCGGACCAGGTTAACAGAAGCCAGGCGTTGTCTGGGCTCCTCCATCCCTCACCCGCTGTGGGGGTCACTGGGTCCAGCCAGTTTGCTGAAGGATGGGCTGGGCTGGGCAGGGCTGCTTCAAAGGGAGTGTGGCCATCGGGCCTTTGGGGCTTTCTTCTTGGGCTGCTCAGATTCCTACAGATGGCTCGCCTAGCACTGTGCCTGGGCTCAGGAGCGTGGCTGACAGTTTTGGGGAAGAGATGGGTGAGGAGGTTATGGAGGGCGTATAGCTCAGGATTCAGCATGTAACCCCGCATTTGGTCCCATTTTCTGTGTGGGGCCCTGACCTCGCCCTGCCTGGCATGCCAGTCCAGAGACCCTCAATTCTACCCTTTCAGAAAAAAACACCTCCCATGTCTGTTGGAACGAGGGAAGGGATGGCCTGGGATGGGGGCAGGAGTCCATCTTCCATTCTCCTGTTTTCGGCTCCACCTTCACCAGCATTCCTCCCCCCCTCTCCACTCTCAGAGGTACCTGTGGCCACCGATTCCTGAACCATGTGGCAGTTCTGGGGTATAAATAGGATTTTTTCTTTACTGCCCCGTAGCTCAGGATTGAACTTTCTTGGTTCTGGTACCTTGGTTACCGTTTATCTAGTTGCCTTTCGGCTTCCAAAATGTTGCTTTTGACATCTCTCCTGTTCTCTCTTTCCTTATGGATTTTAATATTAAAAACATAAAAAAAAAAAAAAGGATTTCAGAAAGCAGTGGAGATGAATGCGTGGGCCCAGTCCTCCGCTGTTAAGCTACCAGAGTGATCTTTCTAACGTTTAAATGTGATGATATCTCCCTTCTGTTCAAAAACACTTCCGTGGCTCCTGACTGGCAGCAGGATGCGAAATAGAAGTCTAGTGCATGGTGTTTTCAAGGCTCTGCCCCAAGCCAGAGTTTACTCCTTTCATGGACCAGACTGTACTTTTTTCTATTCATTTTAATGAAACAGAAATGTTAGGGCACCTAGAGAAAGAAAGAGTTAAACGTGCACTTTTGTTCCCAATGCTAAAACAGTACTTGGCTGTCACCTGCATCACTTTTTCTCTGGGAAACTTTAATTGCTGAATGGTACTGAGTCCTGAGCTGGCTGGGCTTGGGACTCAAAGATGGATAGTGGTGTGTGTGTGTGTGTGTGTGTGTGTGTGTGTGTGTGTGTGTGTGTTCACACCTGCGGCCTGCAGCCCTGAGTTGGTGCAGGGAATTTCCGGTTTATGTTGCCAGCAGTGAGAAGGCAGACCCTTTTTTTGTATTTTTTCCGGGGCGTAAATTGCAGCTGGTGATAAAATTTGTTCAATCCACCTCACTCTTAAATCACACTGGACCCCACAAATGCTTGGCCTATGTTATCCCATTAGACCTAGACCAAAGGGACAGGCTTTTCCCCAGATGGCTAGAGAGACACACATCCACAGGCTGAGCTGGCTGGATCATCCAAGAGGTGGGGGGTCTCCCTTTGGTAGATGGTGCTTAAAGATAGAATGTATCGATTTATTTACTCTACTACCATAGCAAAGAAGAATGCCGTCATGAGTGGCTCCAACAGAGCGTTAGGACCTGTGGTGACTTTGCTAAAAATCTCTTTAAGAAGGCAGTAAAGGCTCTCTTCCTCAAAACAAGACTGTATGATCGGGCCATGCAAGATGGCTGTTCTCTTGCTCTCGTACGTCTCCTGCTTGACCAGCGCCGGCTTCACCTACACCCTGTTCACCTGACTGACCTTCCTGCATACTTGCTCCCGGCCCCAGCTAATGACTGTTCCAGCTTTAGATCAGAACATCTCCGCCCGATCGCTTATCAAAGGGGCGGGGAGGGGCGGGCCCCTCTGCTTGTTTCCCTGGTGACCGATGAGCCAACCTGACGTCAATTCCCCTGTAACTGATAACCTCCCCCTGCCCCTGGGAGCGAAGCCTGCCGTCATGTCCTGCCTTCTGTCTGCCACACACGGTGGGGTGTCGCTCCAGGACCTTGCTTGGGACACGTAAGCGCCCCCATCCGTGAGCATTGGTGTCTGTGCTGCTGACTCTGGGCTCCTTCTTCGGTCTTGAAGCTGGGCGAGCACAGGGCTTGTAGGCCTGCCGGGTGCAGCCCTACACACGGCGGAGCAGCCAGGAGACAGAGGACACTCCTGTGAGTGCCGAGATGTTGGGATATAAGAACGGGGACTGGAACGTTGCGGGGGGCTGTCCACTCATGTGGAGCCCAGATGTTTCGGGGTAATCCTGGGGGGGGGGCCGTCCACTAACACGTGGGGCCCCAAAGTGTTAGAGAACAAAAGTTCCTGTGCACGATGCCCAGGGAGGTCCGACAAATCGAAACGTTGGAGTTTGGAGCAGAGGAAGGTTTATTGCAGGGCCAGGCAAGGAGAACAGGCGGCTGGTGCTCAAAGGCCTCACACTCTCCGGTGGTTTTCAGGGAGCAGTTTTTACAGGCAAAATCTGGGGTGAGGGCTGCGGGGTGCGTGGCTGTCTTCTGATTGGCTGGTGGTGACGTAACAGGGCAGTGCTCCAGGAATCTTGTGTTTAGCCTGAAGCTACCATCCTCCACCTGAGTGGGGGCCTTAGTTTCAGCAGAAGAACTCAAAGATACTGTTCTGTGTATTCCTTGAGGAGGAATCAGGACCCCGCTTTAATCACTGCCCTAGAGTTCCTTGGCGGCACCTCCTTTGTTTCTGCATCCCTCACTTCCCTGATTAGCAGCTGTTTGAATCTGCTCTTTGGTATTTGAGAAGGTCTAGGAGGCTGAAGCCTCCCGCCTCAAATAAGAAACAGGGGCCATGGAAAGGATTTTGTGCTCAGGAGGGCCCCACAGGGCTCTGCTTGGACCACTTTACGTTGATACTCCTTAATCTTGAGGCGAACAAGTGTTGGACAAGAAAGGGAATAACGTTTTGGATAGAGAGATTCATCACGAACTTGGCAGAGGAACTTGGTTTTAGGGGGCACCTGGTTTCAAAAGTTCCTGGGGTGATCCTGAAAGTGGCAGGGGTAATCCCAGGGTGGCTGTCCACTGCTACGTGGTGATCCCTGTGGTGGCTGTCCTTGAGGAATGGGGGCCACCAAGAGAGTACGGAGGACTCACAGACATCGCTGAGGCTGTTGCGGAGATTCTGGCTATTGTTATCACGGGAAAAAAGAAGTTAGACGACACGGCGTTGTTCCCAGCTGTGGCTGGCCATTGTTTTTTATAGTAAGAAAGGCCACAGAGGCTGAGCTAACAGCCGAGGCGACGGATAACTTGAACACCGATTCATGTTCCTTTGAAAGTGAGGCGTGTGAGTGAATGTGTATTATTGTCTATTCCTGTTATTTGTTTATACTGAATTGGCTATTTAAAAACTGAAAAAAGTGCCTGAAAATGTTCCGCTCACTGTCAGCTGCACATGGTGGGGCACGGCTCCAGGACCTCACTTCAGGTGTGTAAGCGCCCCCATCCATTAGACCACTGACGCCTCTGTTGCTGACTCCGGGCTCTTTCTTTGGTCTCAAGGCTGGGCAAGCACAGAGCTTGTAGGCCTGGGGGAGCAGCCCAACAGAGACACATTGACCTTCCAGTTCAACCATGTAGAACTACCCATGCTTGCCAGGCAAGGGCCTACTTTCTTTTATGTGAAGTTTTGTACACTTTATTCCCCCTGCCTGGAATACTTACTCTGACTTTTCTACTCTAGCTAGGTTTGTCTACTTGCTAATTTTTGAAAAAGCCTGTCATCTCACCTCAGGGCCTTTGCACTGGCTATTCCATCTGCCTGGAACCTTCCTCCCCCATGTCTCCACATGGCTTGCCCCTCATTTCATTGTTTCCTCTCAAATCCTACCTCTTGGCCGTCACTGTAACACCTTCCACCCCAACACCACCAGGAACCCACCTGCAGTGGAGCCAGTTGGGTCTCTTGCTCGTTGCAATGGAGGAGAACGCACACGGTGGGGAGCTGCGAGGTCTCAGCGTGGGGACGTCAGAAAGGACTTACGGGGTTTGGGCTTGTTTCTGTCTAGATCCATCGCAGGCACAGAGTGGCCTTGTCTGAGGCTGATGTTCTGTGGAATTGTTTATATTTCCACAGGAGAGCACCACAGCCTAGCTGTGAGTGCCAGGCCAAGACCTGGACGGCTGTGGCTGCTCTTTGGCATCATGGAATCCCCTGTGCACAGGACAGATGCTGGAGGAGAGGGTGGCAGATGTTGAAAACAAAAACAAAAACACGTGTTCAGCGAATCAATGAAGTTTGTCCTCGGCACATTCTCACTCCACATTCAAGCACCCAGCCAGCAGGCTCTCCTCTGGAAGATGTCCCTGATGATCCCAGGCTGACCCTGATCTGTGCTTCTCCTGTGCACTGCACCTCTCTTTACAGCAGTCATCAGAGTCCTGCTGAGAGGGTCTGCAGTCCACCTTTCTACCTTACTGTGAGCACCTTGAGGGCAGGGACACCTCTCCTTTAGAACCTGGTCCGAGCACAGAGCAGGTGCCTAAGAATTCTCTGACTGACCAGCTGAAAGCCTGGCTCAGCTGTGCTTGCCGTACCCCTGGCAGGCGTGTGTTCTGAGAGTATGGTCTGCAGGCCACTGGGTGGGAAATAGTTAAACAGGAGTGGTCCAGGCACCCGCAGCCAGAGGCTATGTTTGTGAATTTATGATTCTCAGGAACAGCTCTGGGCTGGAGGACGTTGGCCCTCATGTGGGGCATCTGCTGTACGGACTCCATCTGGGCCTGGTTCCTCCTCAAAAAAATTCCCACATCACGTCTACCCAAGGCTCAGAAGACGCTGATCGAAGTTTGTCGGTCCCAGGAATAGGATAGGAAGGGACTATAAGAGCCTAGGCACATGCAAAATGGAGACCACATATAGGGGAGATGGAGTTATCTGATTATCTGGTTCTATTCTCACAGCAACCCATTAAAGTAAGAAAGTATTACCCTTATTTATAGATGAAGCAGAGGCACAGAGAGGTTAAGTAACTTGCCCAGAGACACACAGCTAGTGAGTGACAGAGGTGGGATTCAGACTTAGGCCTATCTAATCCCTAAACCTATGTTGGACCCCTGCGCAGACTGCCTTCCCACAATCCTCTGGGTGGCTTCGTTGAGGGTAGGGATCCTCTGGACATTTGAGTTAAGGAACCCATTCAAATAGCTCTCTGGACCAAGTGGACCCTAGAATCAAGGTTCTGATGCTCAGAAGTGCCAGGCAGGAAGTAGCTGCCTTCACAGAACTGGCCCAAGTAGGGTGAGCTGGATTCTGGCAGAGCGGGAGAGACAGTAGAGAGAATTCCACCCCAGGGCCTGTGCAAGACCTTCAGGCTGCCTGTGCCGTCTCCATAGGCCCCAGGTCAGACGGGATTGGACGTGCACGGAAGACCTTAACTCCTATGGGCAATGCTTTGGCTGTGGGCGCCATAGGTTCCTCTTGTGGCCGCTAGGGTCCCAGGGCCACTCCCTGCTATTATGCTCAAACCTTGTTCTGCTCTGAGGAGAGAGGAATGGATGCTGCTGGGGCCTCATCTGCATCCTGTGGCCTCCCCTTTCAAAGATCAACTTGCAGGATGTGTGTTGAGTGGGCTTGTGAGTCACGCGGGAGCACACAGAATCTACCTCCTTTATCCTGAGGAAGAAATGTGTTCTGTCAGAATCACAGGTAGTATTCATAGTAAAGCCCATGTACAAAATCCTGCTGAATTTTTATAAAATGATCTCTCTTCTTTTACATTTAATGAAAGGAAACGTGGGCCTTCTTTATAAGTATGGCAACCACACAATTCTGTTCCCAACTTCCAGCCAAGATGGCATAGTGAGTTCATTCTGTGGCCTATGCCCTCTGTTCCAAATGCAGAGCAATAACAAATAAAATAGAAAAAATGATAAACAAAAGGACATAGTTGGGCCCTAAACCAAGATAGCTATCTTTGTGTACCAGAAGCAGATCAGAAATGCAACATGATGTGTGGGGCTGAGGGCCTGGTGGCCTCAGGGTCTAGAAGCAGCAGTAACTGCCAGAGGCTTAGGTCCTGGTTACGAGCTCTGTGTAAGACAGGGGACAACAGCCAGTCTCCTTGAAGTCAGGGGTGGGGTGAAGCTCCCTCTGCTGTGAAAAGAGTCAAGGGGGAAAAAAAGCCAGCTGTCCATGTATAGCCTGGGGCTTGAAATGTGGGAAGATGAAGACAGACTCTTGACTAGGAGCTGAGCCAAGCCACCCTCTGGCTACATGCCTGGGTCTGTGATGTCCTCATACCACAGCAGAAGGGGAGCCCTAAAGTGCTATTCTAGGATCTGGTTTTCAACTGGGACTGGGGTCCCAGCTAAGGACAGAGATAGAGTGAAAAATAGATGTAAAAACAAAATTCAAAAATTCTCCAACTCACTTCAAACCAAAATACAAGAAAAAAAAAAAAAAACCCTTAATGGTAAGAAAAACAGTCAACAGAATCAATATTTGGAATTTGAATTCATTCCGGATTAATTTAATTTTGTGAAAATCTTATAAGGAATTGAAAATAATGTTCAGGATGCCTAAAAAGGCAAATGAAAGCTTAACATTAAGAAGAAATGAATGGAAGCAGATAGAAATGAAATGAGAACAAGGAGATACAAAGAGAATCAATGAGAGATCTTGGAAATGCAAACTTTGATTATTAAAAATATAGCAGACAGGATAAATGTAGACTAGATACAAAGAATCAGTGAGTTAGAAGACATTACTTAGGAATTAACACTAATACAGTACACATAGACAAAGATTAAAAAATGTAAAAGCAGTTATGAGACATGATGAATAGATTGTGTGAAGGACAATGTATGTCCAATAGGAGTTTTGGAAGAAGAAAGTGAATGGAACCACAGTGAAGTAACTCATGAGGAAGTAGTAGCAGAGAATATTTGGGGGGAAATTGCAGACAATCAAATGCAAAGAGAAAAAGACCTCGCGGTAGATCCGGAAAAAAGATTACTTACAAAGGATGTTCAGGCCTCAGCAAAAACCAAGGCCAGAGATATTGGAGTAGTAGCTTCAAAGTGCCAACTGGACTTTTATGCCCAGCTAACTTATAGTTAAAATTAAAAGAAAAAGGGGTATTTCCATACACACCCTCATTGAAAGAATTATTGTAGGATGTATTTCAAGAAGACAAGATGAAACCAGAAAGAAAGGGAAGGGTACAAGAAGCAATGTTAACCACAGAAAGTGATAAAGATATGTTGATAAATTTAAATGAGCACTGACTATAAACAAAAGTTTAAAAATTCTTATTTTGGGGACTTCCCTGGTGGCACAGTAGTTAAGAGTTTGCCTGCCGATGCAGGGGACATAGACTTGAGACCTGGCCCGGAAAGATCCCACATGCCACGGAGCAACTAGGCCTGTGTGCCACCACTACTGAGCCTGTGCTCCAGAGCCCACGAGCCACAACTACTGAAGCCCGCATGCCTAGAGCCCATGCTCTGCAAGAAGAGAAGCCACCACAGTGAGAAGCCGGAGCACTGCAACGAAGAGTAGCCTCTGCTAGCAGCAGCTAGAGAAAGCCCGCACACAGCAACAAAGACCCAACGCAGCCCCAAAAAATAAATTAATAAGTTTAAAAAAATACATATAAAATAAAAATTCTTCCTTTTGTTAAAGGTATACATATACATATTTTTAAAAGTCACTTAATTTTCAAAGATTCTAAGGATGGTCCCCAGTGATGCTTACCCGCTAGTCATGCCCTTGTGTTGTACCCTCCCACACTGAATAGAGCTGACCTGTGTAACCAATAGGATATTGCAGAACATAATGGTGTGACATCTGGGGTTAAATGATGAAAAGCATTGCAACTTCCACCTGGTTTTCTCTAGGCTCACTTACTCTTGGGGAAGGAAACTGCCATGTGGGGAGGACACTCAAGGGGCCCCAAGGAAAGGTCTGTGTGGCAAGGAACGGAGACCTCATGCTAACAACCAGCACTGAATGCCAGGTAAGTCCCTGGACCACTTTGGAAAGGGGTCCTCCAGTCTCAGTCAAGCTTTCCTTTGATTATGGCCCTGGCTGGGATTTTGACCATGATCTCATGAGAGGTTCTGAGCCAATGCCATTTAGCTACACTCCTGAATTTCTTTTTTTTTTAATTAATTAATTAATTTATTTTATTGGCCGTGTTGGGTCTTTTTTTGCTGTGCGCCAGGCTTTCTTTAGTTGCGGTGAGTGGGGACTACTCTTCGTTGTGGTGTGCGGGCTCCTCATTGCCATGGCTTCTCTTGTTGTGGAGCACGGGCTCCAGGCACGTGGGCTTCAATAGTTGCAGCACATGGGCTCAATAGTTGTGGCTCACGGGCTCTAAAGCGCAGGCTCAGTAGTTGTGGCACACGGGCTTAGTTGCTCCGCAGCATGTGGGATCTTCCAGGAGCAGGGCTGGAACCTGTGTCCCCTGCATGGGCAGGTGGATTCTTAACCACTGCGCCACCTAGGAAGCCCTACACTCCTGAATTTCTGACTCACAGATACTAAATGAGATAACAAATGTTTATGGTTATTTTACTCCGGTCAGTTTTAGGTGATTTGTTATACAACAATGGATAATTAATACAGGTGTGCTTCATTTTATTGCACTTTGCTTTATTGTTCTTCACAGATATTGTGTCTTTTACAAATCGAAGGTTTGTGGCAATCCTGCGTTGAGCAAGTCTATCAGCACCATTTTTCCAACAGCATTTGGTCATTTCATGTTTCTGTGTCACATTTTGGTTATTCTAGCAATGTTTTAAGTTTTTTCATTATCGTTATATTTGTTCAGGTGACCTGTGATTCGTGATCACTGTGACCAGCGATCTTCGATATTACTATTGTAAAAAATTACAATTCATTGAAGGCTCAGATGATAATTAGCACTTTCTAGCAATAAAGTATTTTTAATTAAGTTATATACATTGTTTTTTTTAGACATGATGCTATTGCATACCTAATAGACTACAGTATAGTATAAACATAACTTATAAAAAAAAATCTTTTGGCCACGCTGCGTGGCATGTGGAATCTTAGCTCCCTGACCAGGGATGGAACCCACGCTCCCTTCATTGGCAGGTTGGAGTTTTAACCACTGGACTGCTAGGGAAGTCCTAAGCATAACTTTTATATGCACTGGGAAACCAGAAATTCATGTGACTTGCTCTACTGCAATATTTGCACTACAGTGGTAGTCTGGAACTGAACCTGCAGGGTCTCCAGGGTATACCTGGATAACTTACGGTGAAAAATTGCAGCCCTTTGTCCCCTCTTACCCCACCCCAGTTCCCAACCCCTAAGGGCACTTTCAACTTCCTTTAGCTCCTATTTTGTTGTTGTTATTTGCCTCTATGTTTCTATATACCTTGTTTATATTTTTCTTATTTTTCATTAGATATTATGTATCAATTTCCTATTATGGAAGATATTATTTTTCTCCTTCCCAGATTCTCCACCCCTTCCCTTTCAAAGTAATTACATCATATTTTCTAGTTATTCAATGCTCATATCAGTATTACTGTATCAGTATTCTTCACAGCTAAACTTTGTATTGTGATATGATTACATTTCCTTGCTTCTATCACTTTTTATTTTCCCTGGTGATAATAATGGTCTATCTTTTTGGTTTGATTAGATTTCTATTCCTATGAGTGACTCATCTCTCAATATGTCTGGACATGTTAGGTAATCTATTAATTTCATATTTTTCTTGGGGACTTCTCCTCTTGGAACTCTCGGTCCTCCTATTTCTGTCCCAGTGGCTGCACCTAGGCCTGCTGTCCAGCTGTCTTCCTGGGACATCCCTTCTCTGTCACCCTGGGGATTCACTTTGCCTACCTCCTGTGTCTGTGTCTTCCTCTTTCTTGATTTATTCCCTCATTTTTATGGAGTATATTCTTCAGTGACCTCCTATGCCAGGGTGTGTAAGACCTAGGCACATTTTCTTTGAGCACTTACATCTCTGCAAATGTCTATTCCACCATCACATTTGAGTGATGGTTAGGCTGGACATGTAATTCTGGGTCAGAAGTAATTTTCTCTCAGAATTTGAAGACATGGCTATATTATCTTTTAGCTTCTGGTGTTACTGTTTAGAAGTCCACTGATATATTGATTCCACATCCTGTATAAGGACTCCTTCTTCTACTGGAAAAAATTTAGGCTCTTTCTTTTATCCTTATTGTTCTGATATTTAATGATTATATATTTTGGTGGGATCTTTTTAAAATTAATTGTCCTGGAATGTGGAAACTCTCTTGCTCTAGAAATTCATGTCCTTTCTTCTTAGAAGTCTCTCTTAAATTATTTTTTTTTGATACTTTTCTCTCTCCATTTTCTCTTTGTAGTTCTTTTTTTAATTTGGATGTTGGACCTTCTGGATTGATCATTTAAAGGCCTTACATTTTCTCTTCTATTTCTAATCTCTCTCGCTCTCTCACCATCTCACCTTCAGATTCCTTGGCTTTATTTCTAAGCCTCCTGAAATTCTCATTTCTTTTCTCATATTTTTATTATCCACATATTTCTGCTTATCTCTCTGAGGATATTAATTATAGATTTTTAAAGGTGTTTTTCCTGTTCTCAAATTGTCTTTATTTCCTCAAAACAAGTAAATTTTTATTTACTTGTTCATGCTTGTTTCTTCACAGAGGAAGTTCAAATGTTTGATGACGCTCGCTTGTTAATATTTAGGATAGAGATCCAAGTAATGAGGAACTGAGCCTTCTACCAATAACCAGCACTAGTTTGCCAGTCATGTGAGTGGGCATCTTAGAAATGTTCCTCCAGCCGTAGTCAAGCCTTCAGATGGCGGTAGCATTAGCCAATGTCTTAACTGTAACTCATGAGAGATCCCAAGACAGAACCACCCAACGATGTTGTTCCTGTATCCCTGACCCACAGAAACTGAGATATAATAACTGTTTATTGTTGTTTTAATCAGTGAGTTTGGGATGTTTGCTATTATTGCAATAGAGAACTGATACACTCACTTGAGCACCTGGATGCAAAAGTTATAAATAAAATACTAGCAAAATGAATTAAGTGGAATATAATTAGAGTTTATTCCAGAATTCAAGAATATTTAACTTAGGAAAATTTATTAATGTGATTCACTATATTAAAAAATTAAAGGAGGAAATATATGTTCATCTAAACAGATGAAGAGAAGGCATTTGATGAAATTTTAAATCCATTCATGATAAAACTTACCAGATTGGGATTAGAAGGAAACTTTTTGAACATGACAAAAGTTATCCATCAATAATCAAAAGCAAGCATAACAGAGGACAATTTCAGAGGCATTTCTTTCTTTTAAAAATAATTAATTAATTAATTAATTGGCTGTGTTTGGTCTTCGTTGCTGCACAGGGGCTTTCTCTAGTTGTGGCGGGGGGGGCACTCTTCATTGTGGTGTGTGGGCTCCTCATTGCTGTGGCTTCTCTTGTTGCGGAGTATGGGCTCTAGGTGAGTGGGCTTCAGTAGTTGCGGCACGTGGGCTCAATAGTTGTGGATCGTGCAGTTCTAGAGCACAGGCTCAGTAGTTGTGGCATATGGGCTTAGTTGCTCTGCGGCATGTGGGATCTTCCTGGAGCAGGGGCTGAACCTGTGTCCCCTGCACTGGCAGGCAGATTCTTAACCACTGCGCCACCTAGGAAGTCCCAGAAGCATTTCTTTTAAACTCAGGAGTAAGACAAGGATACCTACTATTATCACTTCTTTTCCACATTGGAGGACCTCACCCATGCAATAACAAAAGGGAAAAAAGAAGAGGTATAAGAATTGGAAAGGAAGAAATGCAAGTGTTCTCTTTTGCAAAATATAGTTGTCTACATAGATAATTCAAAGAATTTACAGATAAACTGTTAAAGTATTAAATTAATTCAGGTATATTACTGGACACAAGATCAACATAAAAAAATTACTAGTTTTGACTTTTTTTTTCCTGCAATGCTCAGCTTGCAGGATCTTAGTTCCCTGACCAGGGATTGAAAGCGCACCTAGTTCTAACCACTGGACCTCCAGGGAACTCTTGAAAAATTACTAGTCTTCCTACTCATCAATCATGACCAGTTAGAAAATGTAATAGGAAAAACGAAGATCTCATTCATAATGGCAAGATAAAGTGTGAAGTATCCCGTGATGTCTCTAATGGAAGGTAGGAAAATTTTTTATGGACAAAATGACACAGCATTGTGGGAAGAATGCAAAAACGATCTGAAAATAAATGAAGAGACATATGTTCATGGATCAGAAGACTCAATGTTCATGCTAATTTCTCCCAAATAATCTATAAATTTAATTAAATTTCAATCAAAATTCCAGTGAAGGTTCTTTGGATGGAATTTGACAAAATGATCTTAAAATTTATATGGAAGAGCAAGAGCTAGATAATTTTGGAAAAGAACACGAGGAGGTGGGATGGAAGGAAGACTTAACCTACAAGACAAGACTTGGTGGTATTGTAAAGGAATAGTAATTAGAGAGTGGGGCGACGATGCAGAACAGAGAGAGCCCAGGAAGAGACCCACGCACACATGGAAAAGATACACAACAGCTGAAATTTCAAACCAGTAACCGAAAGAAATTACTTTTAAAAATAAATGATGCTTGGAAAATTGGTTATCCACATGGAAGAATATCAAATTAGGCTCCTAGTTCCATACTCCAAAATAAAGAACTGAAAAGCTAATCTTTACAGCTTTTAGAATAAATTTGGGGAGATGACCTTTGGGCAGGGAATGATTTCTTTTTCTGGGTTGGGGGGGGAGGCAGGTAATGATTTCTTAAACAGGACACAACAATAGATCATAAAAGGAATGAATGACGTCTTACTTGTTTTAGATGAACAACTTCTGTTCAAAAAAGACATCTTAAAGAAACGAAGATAAGACTCAGACTAGGGGAAGGTATTTGCTACTCAGAGAACTGACAAAAGATTAGTATCTACAATTTGTAAAAAAATTCTACAAATGAAATAGGAAAGAGAGAAATAATACAATAGAAAACTATGCATAAACTATGAAAGGGCAATTAAGAGAAAAAGAAATCTGAATGGGCTATTTCATTAATAATCAAGGAAATAAAAATTTAAACTACATGAGATAATATTTTATACCCATCAGATTGGTAAAGTAATTAAAAAGGGATACTACCAGGTATTTACAAAGATGTAAAGTAGGTAAATAGAAACTCAAGAGCAATTTGGCAACGTCTGTTAAACCTCAGATGTGCATGTCCTTCAACTCTGCAATTGACTTCTAGAGAAATCCTCACGTGCACTAGGAGACAGTGCATGTATAAGGATCCATTATAACATTGCTCATTATAGGGAAAAACTGGAAATTATCTACATATCCACCAGCAAGAGAATGAACAAATAAATGGAATACTACAAAGCAGTGAAAATATATGTATAAATATGGATAAATCTCAAAAACATAATGTTGGGAAAAAAATCACTTTGTGAAATGACATATAGAGTAGGATACACTTTGCATGAAGTTTGAAAACATGGATATTATATATAGTTACATGGATATTGTATATATATAGTATATAAACGATATACTATATATATATAGTATACAGTATAAACACACAGGGGAAAGGTAAATATCAGAATCCTAGAGAGCTGGGTGTCAGGTACTTAGATGTAAGATATGTTAGTGTCTTTATTTCTTTGTTTGAAATATTGTAGTAAAAATCATCATAAAACAGATCTACATAACTGTCAGTTCAGACAGAAGGAGTCCCTGTGTGTCCATATTTCATGACACTGGGGTTGCTGGTGGCCTCTCCCACTAAATCCTGAACGCCCTCAGGGCCGTGGTCTTTTTCCTTTCTATATTCCTAGAGCCTGGCATAGTGTAGCTGTCCAGCCTGTGCTTGTTGACTGACTAACTGACTGAGTAAATGGAGAAAGAGGGGAATGCGAAAGGAGGAAGGTTAGGAGGAGGAGGGAGAGAGAGACTGAGACAGGTTTCACTGTCTGTCTCTGACATGGACCGTGGAGAGATGTAGACAGGCTTCAGCAAAGCTAGAGACATGAGCTGTGCTGGAGGAGGCGTGATCAGAGGGAGAAGCCTAGGAGGTTCTCTGAGCCTCTCCCTGGGGGATGGTGATGGTGGAGTCACCACCTGACCTTTTATCTGTTTTGGTAGGAGCCCTGAAGGGCACGTAGGTTTAAGAAGACAAATGAGTATAATTTCAGATGGGGATGCGCGATTTCTGGGTGTAAATATCCAGTGTGTACTAGGATGCACGGGTCTACAGCTTAGGGGAGACGCCAGAGCCAGAAGTGCAGACTTAGTTGTGCCAGGAGAAGGAGATGGGGAGCGAGGCAGTGATGAGCTTCCCCGGGAGGCAGGTGGCCGCAGACGGACCCTGGGGAACATCTTCATTTAAGGACTGAGGGGAGAGAAAGAACCCAGGCAAGGAGGCCGAGTCCAGAGAAGGAGGAGAACAGGAGCAGCAAGGAAAACAGGTTCAGGGAAGAGTGCAGTTCGGTGAGGCTGGATAAGGAAGAAAGGTCCAGAAAGATAAAAACCGAATAGTGTCCTCTGAGTTTGGCAAAGGAAGGCCATTTGTGGTCTTCGCTGGAGGAGTTTCACTGGAGAGGTGAGCGGGAAGCAGACTGTGTTGCGTGAGCACATGTAGAAGAGTGACTATCCAAACCCGCTCTTCCCCAAGCCTAGACTTGCAGGGTGGACAGAGGTAGGTCAGTAATATCATGGCGAGTATTTGGGGGCTGGGACATAGTTGCCTCTGAATAAACTAAGGGAAGGAATTTGAAGACAGAGAGAGGCTTAAAATATGGGGGAGAGAGGGAGAGAATTAATGAGTCAAGGCTTTGGCAGAAATGGAGGAATGCACTAATACTAACAATGCTAATTAGCACTAGTAACACTAACTAGCAAACACTTATAGAGCACCTACAATGTACAGGTGCTCTTCTAAGTGCTTAACATAAATTTAACTCATTTAATCCTTATAACAAACCTATGAGGTAGGTACTGTACCCCATTTTATAGATGAGGTAAACTGAGGTACCAAGAGTCAAAATAATGATCACCATCATTTATTGAGCTCTTTCTATTTATTGGGGGTATGCTATTGACATGTTTGTAATGTACTAATAGATAAGTTTTACATGTTAGGCTTAGTGAGAACACGGGGAGAGGCAGTAAAGATTTAGAAGGAAAGTCTGTCTTGGTCTCTGGTTTTGGAGGGAAGGATAGAAGGACGCATGTGGACACAGAGGTGGGTATCGACATAATGAAGGGGTGGAAAGAAGGCAATAGGACTTTGAGGCAGTTCAAGACAATGGCTTTGACTCTGGCAAAGTAGAGATGGAAAGTTTATTATGGAAAACACAGGTAACAATAAAAGAAAATAAAAATAATTCCAAGCCCTTGCCATAACCACTTCTTTTGACAAATATCTTATTAGATGTGAATCATTTTTTAAATATTTATTTTATATATTTATTTGGTTGCGTCAGGTCTTAGTTATGGCAGGCAGGCTCCTTAGTTGAGGCGTACCGTTTCCTTAGTTGTGGCATGCAAACTCTTAGTTGCAGCATGCACGTGGGATCTAGTTCCCTGACCAGGGATTGAACCTGGGCCCCTGCATTGGGAGCACAGAGTCTTAACTACTGTGCCATCAGGGAAGTCCCCATAACCACCTTTTAAGTTTTTGTTGTATTTCCTTCGAGAGTTTTCTCTAAGCATATATATATAGGCATAAATACATAACAGAGGAAGCCAGTCCTTCCTTCTGATTGAAAGAATAAAAACAAACAAACCCAACAGAATCTATACCTTGTAATTTTGCAGCTACAAGTAGAACAGTTCTCAGTGTAAGGAGATAGCTGTGTGACCTCTCCCCCTTGTCCTGATCAATCTCTCTATAAGTCTTTAGCTGTGCAAGTCCTGCAAAGACCCCCTTCTGGCAAGCAGAGGTTTGAGGCATTGTGAACTGGAGAAGCCAGGCTGTCTTGCACAATGTGTTGAAAGATCATCTTTGTAGTGGGGCAGCAGAGTTGTACCTCTGCATACTGTTTCCTTGAAGAAATGTTTCAGACCTATGTATGAATTTAGCTCAATCCTAGAGGCAGAATAATATACCTATTATGAGCCTACTGCATATAAAAACAAAAACATTTATCTGTGTTTTTGTTTTTGTTTCAAGGTAGATTGTCCTAGATTAAATGTGTGTGTGTGTGTGTGTGTGTGTGTGTGTGTTCTTCATTGAGAAAGTGCCAAAAACACATTGTGGCCTCAGGGACGCAGCCCCCACCAGAAATTGGGGGTAGGATTTGGAGGGGCTTCCTGGAATCCTTGACGGGATCATTCAACAGATGGGTGCCCAATGAGTGGCCCAGTCGTCTGCGGAAATGACATGGGGGTATGACAACTCCATTTGTATTTGGAGGGTGTAGAAGACCGGCCAGCAGATCCTTGAGAGGGTCTGTAGAAGAGATGGAGGTGAGTGGCTCTGACAGCAGGAATTGGAAGCAGCTGGACCCTGTACCGACCCCAAGCCTTTGGGTCAGCCTGAGGATAAATAGGAAACTTATTTGAAGGGGTGTGATCTTGGGACCCACAGTGATCAACGGAGCCGAGAACTCAGACTGCACCTTTTAGGCCTGTCCTCCAGAAACACTTGTTCAAGCAATAACACTGCTTTTATAAAGACAGGATCCTGTTCTACAGAGGCCTCACTTAATAATATATTGTAAATATCTCTCTGTATAATTAAGTGTTCGTGCCACGGTGTTCAATGGTCATTCTGTTGTGGATAGAACATGGCTTATTAGCTACTGTGTTGGAAACACCCACCAGACTGGACCTCACTGGAGACCAAACTAAGCCCATCTCGGGATCTGGCCAGTGCCATATCTTCCCCTCCTGTAAGGATCAGCTACGTCAGTTCCTCCATCTCTCATCTCTCGGCACCTTCCTGCGATGGTTCTGGACCACCTGTTGAAGTCCCAGTATACCTTGTTCCCAAGCTCACAGAAGTCATGGAGGAAAGGAGGCCCAAGCACACTGAGAAAACGCTGAGGCAAAGGCATGGCTGGGATCCCAGCACAGACTCCCCGTCCTCCTGCAGTTACAGTCTTGGCTGAGCTGAGCCCTTTCCTCATG
The DNA here is from genome assembly GCF_030028045.1 of Hippopotamus amphibius kiboko. NCBI lineage: Eukaryota > Metazoa > Chordata > Mammalia > Artiodactyla > Hippopotamidae > Hippopotamus > Hippopotamus amphibius. The sequence continues at coordinate 159,565,466 of NC_080191.1, forward strand.
GTGTTTGGCTTGGATGTTGGACTAGGTGAGTCAGCCCTCCTGGCACCCTCCTCTGAGTCGAAAGTCACATTGAGATGGGATTGTTGCCAGATCAGTAGAATCATCGGTCCTTCCCACAACCCAGGTCCCCCCGTCCCTCTCTCTGAAACTAGGTCCCAGAACGTGTCCCATGAGGGTGTAGGCTGGACCAAGCCACAGGAGCTGACCTACATCAGCTCTATAGTAGCCCAGAGCCTCTTGTGGTGACCTGGGTCCTGGGTCCTAAATGAAGGAAGCACTTCCCTTTGGGTCTTCACATTCTTTCCTTGGGCTCAAGGCCAGTGGGCACACACCTCCCAGGCGACCACAGACAGACCTGGTTGGAATCCTAGCTCCATCACTGGCTGGTTGGGTGACCTTGGCCTTACCTCTGTAAGTCCTCAGAGGTGAGTTTTCCTCATCTTTTGTTTTTTTCCTACTTTTTTTTTTTTTTTTTTTTGGCCATGCTGCGCAGAGTGTGGGATCTTATTTCCTGCACCAGGGATTAAACCCACACCCCCTGCAGTGAAAGTGCGGAGTTTCAACCACTGGGCCACAAGGGAAGTCCCAAGTGTTCCTCATCTTTAAAATGAAAAAGATGTTATCTGTACCTATGAACGTAAAAAGAGTCAATGCTTATAAATGTAACAGGGCCTGAAAACTAAACTTTGCACCAGGCACTACTATGTGTCATAGAAGTGAAAATCCAAAGTGTGATGCCAAGTCACCTTATGAGATTTTCTAAGGAAATGAGAACATCTGTTCCAAGACTTTTGAAACCCCTTGCCCCCTTTGAGACTCTGAAAAAGTAGACATAGAAGAGGCAGAAGGATTTTGTGAGCAGGATTTCCTTGAAGAAAGCTATGCTGTGAGTCCCATCTTGGGGGCAGGGTGAGTGTCTGCTCCCTCACCTCAAACCTAGGGAGGGTGCGTGTCTGTGGGGGCGACTCCAAGAGCTTCACATGTGACCCCTAGAGCTGGGGCATGGTGGCCTGGGCTTTGGTCCCACCTGGGGAATCTGGAAGGTGAGAGGAGGGCTCACTAGCTGTGCTGGTTGGGCTGCTGCCACCATCCTGGGACCATCCTGCACTCCCAGAGGTTTTTGGGGGGTATGGGAAGCATGGGCGTTTCTGCTAGACAGATGTGGGCCTCACAGCCAGAGAGCCTGCGAGGACTCCATGCCTTGGGTCCTGTGTGGAGGGACCCCACTAGCTAAAGGTTAGTGCTGAGGAAGGGGCCCCAGGGGACCACTGGAAATGAGATTGGACTTGAGATGCATTCACAGGTTAGAGAGAACTTCGGGAGAAAGAGCCTGAGTGGGGAGCCTGTGGAGAGGGCATTAAAGCACTCCATGAGAGAGAGGCAGAATTTAACATCTGCCTGGCAAGGAAGCCTGAAGTCAACTGCCAGCTGTTGCTGCCCCTTCCCGCCTGCTCCCACAGAGCAGCAGAGTTGTAGCCATGGCAACTGGCTGGGGAGGCCCGTGGAAACCGATGGCAGAAGCCAACCCCTCTCTCCTGTCCCCACTGCTGGATCCAGCTGGGCAGGGCCAGGCTGGGGGATGAGAGAGGATTTAAAGTAAAAATAAGTTGAGAGTTTTGGTGAATATCTTGCATTAGCATTCCAGTGACTGAATTGAGCCCGTGTTTGCAACCCAAAGTGACCAAAGACCTTTTCTAAAAATGAGCAGAAAATCTCAGGCCTGCTGAGGACGTCATCCAGGCCCCGGAGGCTTTCCTTCTGGAATACCATTGGTGCAAGGAAACTGCACACGGGTTACCTAGCATTCTGAATATAGCATTTAGCAGCTGGGACACACACAACAATCATTCTTTCTCCCCTACTCACCTGATCATCTCTGGTTTACAGTCCACTCTCGCCCTGACACACTTTCCTCCAGCTCATGTGTTATGCCTGAGGCATGTTGTCTGTCCGAATATCAAGGCCAAGTGCTGTGGGCAAAGGCCATTTACTGCCACTGATTATCTTGAGCCTAAATTCCCTAGAAGACAGGCGATGTCCATGACAGGTACAATCTTCCTGGGGGAGAGAGGAGCATGAAGTGTGTTTCCCATTTCTCAGAGGGAGGAAGCACTGCCTGAAGAGTCAGGCCGGGAGATGGAGCCAGGCAGACTCACCTCTGCCGTTCAGCTGTCATAAAGCGCAACACCCACCCCCCAGCACCACCCCGTGTCGGCAGACTTAAGCTCCCTGCTCCACTGGCTGCTCACCTGTTAAAACAGTTTGATGATAATACTGTGAATCTCACAGAGTTCAGAGTATGAAATGGTATCATGTATTAGGTTGAGTTCTAGGAAACTGCCAACCTTCAGTGCTTCTTCACTCTACAGAAATGGCAATTTCAGACGGTTCAGCCTAATGTGTAAACAGTGCTTTGTGAACTCTAAACTGTTAGATATTTTGTGAAAAAACCAAAATAACAGCAACAACAACATCCTTCCATCCATGCTCCCTACTGAGTCTCCAGAATTCTGTCTGCAGCAGTGTCCTGAGGTGCCGGGGATTTGCGAAGTGACTGCGAAGGACAGCCTGAGACCAGCGGATGGGCGAGACCTCGGTGTTTTGCCCGTTTCTCCCAGTACCCAGAGAACACCCCCCTCTCTTCCGGTCCCACTGCAAACACTCGCACAGACAGCAGTTTCTCCCCGCCCCAAACATCTGGAGCGCCGCTGCCAGGGGCCACGCGGGCACTGTTATATTCATTCTGCTGAGCACGCGGCGTGTTCTCTCCATTCTGAGGACTCAGGTTTTTTAGGTTCAAGAAATACTCATTCTTTAAAACATTTACCTCCATTAGACGGATAAATTTGACTATGTAAATATTTAAAACTTGTGTATGAAGAAACACTATAAATGCAATTGAAAAAGGATTCAGGGAGGTGGGGGGGGGGATGAGTGAAACGGGTGAAAGGGGTCAAAAGCATAAACTTCCAGTAAAATAAATAATTCCTGGAGATGTAATGTACTGCATGGTGACCATAGTTAATAATACTCTACTCTGTATTTGAAAGTTGCTAAGAAAGTAGATCTTAAAAGTACCCAGCAAGGGACTTCCTAGGTGGCGCAGTGGTTAAGAATCCACGTGCCAATGCAGGGGAGCCGGGTTCAAGCTCTACTCCAGGAAGATCCCACATGCCGAGGGGCAACTAACCCCGTGTGCCACAACTATTGAGCCTGCACCCTAGAGCCTGTGAGCCACAACTACTGAGCCCATGTGCCGCAGCTACTGAAGCCCACACGCCTCGAGCCTGTGCTCTGCGACAAGAGAAGCCCATGCACTGCAATGAAGAGTAGCCCCTGCTCTCCGCAACTAGAGAAAGCCTGGGTGCAGCAATGAAGACCCAATTCAGCCAATAAACAAATAAAATAAATAAATAAATAAATTTATATTAAAAAAGTACCCAACAAAAATTATACAACTATGTGTGATGATGGATATTAACTAGACTTATTGTGGTGATCATTTTGCAATATACTGAATCATTATGGTATACACCTGAAACTAATATAATGTTATATGTCAATTATATCTCAATTTAAAAAAGGGCAGGGACTTCCCTGGTGGCACAATGGTTAAGAATCTGCCTGCCAATGTGGGGAACATGGGTTCAATCCCTGGTCCGGGAAGATCCCACCTGCCACAGAGCAACTAAGCCCACGCACCACAACTACTGAGCCTGCGCTCTAGGGCCTGTAAGCCACAACTATTGAGCCCGTGTGCCACAACTATTGAAGCCCGCACACCTAGAGCCTGTGCTCTGCAACAAGAGAAACCACTGCAGTGAGAAGCCCGAGCACACAATGAAGAGTAGCCCCCGCTCACAACTAGAGAAAGCCTGTGCAATGCAATGAAGACCCAGCACAGCCAAAAAATAATAAAGTTCTTAAAAAAAAGAAAGGAAAAGAGACAATTCACAGTAAAGGAATCCCAAATGGCCAGTAGACTATGAAAAGATGGTCAAACTGACTAGAAATCAAGGTCATGCAAATAAATATTATAATGAGGTATAATTTCTCACCTATCAGACTGGCAAAATTAAAAAGCATGAAAATATTAAGTCTTGGTGAGGTTAAGGAAAAACAGGGTCAGCCATACACTACTTGTTGGAGTATAAATTGAAGAGCAGTTTGCCAGAATCTAGTAAAATTGGAAATGTGCATATCCTATCACCTTACAATTCTACTTCTAGTATACACTTGGAAAAACCTTCAGCCAAGCACATAAGGCACATATTATAACATTGTTTCATGCTGGCAAAAATTTGGAACTATTGCATAAATCCATCTATAAATAAAGTACTATATAAAAAATGTGGTATAGTCAGTAACACAATGAAACATTCTATAGCAGTCCAGAGAAATTAACTGGCCTTCTTGCCATAAATGTGGAGAAAGCTAAAACTTACACTGTTGAGCCCTATGTACAGTATGTTATGACTTAAGTAAATTTTAAAGCCACATGCAACATCACATATGTCGTATAATACACATCATATGTAAAGATATCCCTAAATTCATGGTGGTGGTTGCTGCCTGAATGTAAAAGGTGGGGAAGTGAGATTAGGGGTCAGGAAGACCATCAGCTTTATCTGTAGTTTTATTCTTTAAAACTATTACTTGAAGTACATCTGGTAAAACATTATAAACTGGAGTACTGATTGGTGGGAACACAACATTATATTATTTTCTATTCTATTTTTTAGTTTTAAGATTTCTTTAAAAATTCCCTCTCTATGCTACTTCCTTTTTCTGGAACACCTATTAGAGGGATACTGGAACTTCAGAATTTATCTTCCACATCTCTTAAATAAATTAATTCATATTTCCTCCTCTTGTGCTGCATTCCAGAAGAATCCCTCAGGTCAATTTTCCAGCTCAGTAATTCTTATAAACTGTCATTATTTTGTTATCAGCTCATCTGCTTAATTTTTTATTTCCTTTATGGTATTTTTTATTTTCAAGGGTTCTCATGGGTTCCTTTTCGGCACAGCCTGCCTGTTCTTATTTCGTGGATGCCAGACCCTCATTTATTCCTCTGAGGATTTGGATTATGTTTAGGTCTTGCTGTGAATACACTTTGCCTCTGTAAGTTCCTTTTTGTTGCCTGCTCCACTTCTTTCGTGGTGTTGGCCTTACCCAAGAGTTTGCTGACTGTTGACTGTGGTCGTTGTTGGAGCATCTGTTTGTGCTACTTTCTTGGGGAAAGAGTGGGATGGGAGTGAGTGGGGAAGGGGAGGGTGGGCAGCTGGGAGCAGGGGATGGCTGAGGCTGGTCTTGTGGTGTGGGTGCTCCAGATTCTGGTGTGCATGAGACGCTGCCTTCTCTCTCTGACTCCAGCCCCCATCCGCTATGTCGCCAGGAGGGAGATGTCCTGGTCGCCTCTGACTGGCTGGTGTTTGCGTGAATGTGGGCAGGGGGCGGTTCACAGAGACAAAACATCGCTCCTCTTCGTGGTTCTCCCTTTGAGTTGCCCTGGTCCTGTCCAGCTCCCAGGCACTGCTTCCTCTGGGCACGGTGCTCTCCCATTCACATTTTGGACTGTGTTTTCTTTCTTTAATCCAATCCCATCATCATTTCATCTTTAGAAATTCTCCATAGTTTCTAATCCACCAAGGGACCCCTTCATAATTTTGAGTTGCAGATTTAAAAAATATCTTTTCTTTCATTTGTTAGGAATGTATCTTATTTATAGGCCACCATCTGTAAATTTCAAGCTTGGAGAGAGAGCTTAGGGCTAGCCACGTAGATCTGGGTGTCATTTGAATAAAATAAAACTTGAAGCATGGAAGGGTAAAAGATACTCAGAGAGAGACTGTGCAGAGAGAGAGGAAAAGCCAACCAAGGATAGAATTTAGGAAATTCTTAAGAGATTGGGATAAAGCAAGGAACCGGTGGGAAAGAGTGGTGGGAGAGGTAGCAGGAGACTGTGGCAGGGCAGGAGCGAGAGGAAAGGTATGCACTACAGAGGTGATAGGATCAGGCCCGAGAAAAGGTCATGAGGGCAACACTGAGGGTGCTGGGGGCCTTGGAGAGCTGCCTCACTGGAAGGCTGGGGCCAAAGGCAAATGGCAATGTGTTAAGGGCCGGATGATGAGAAGAGAGCTGAAGCAGGGGGTGCCATTCTGTGACGGCAGCAGGAAAGTGGAAGAGGCCTTGAAGGCAAAAAAGCAGCCAGGAGGGGGCTCTGGGAGACCCTGGGGAAACGCCCTCCACTGATTTGAAGCCTCCTGACTCCCACACTCAAGGAATTTTTCTTTGGTAGAGGAAGCAGATGGAATTAACAGCTTTGATTATTGTTTCTATTTGTAATATATACAGCAAGGAGTATTTTAGAAAGATTTTTTAGAAGCCATCTTTGTTTGCTTTTTTTTTTTTTTGCTGTTTGCTTTTTGGCTTCCTTTTCATGAACAGTTTTCCATTTTGTCATTGATGCAAGACATGTAACATAAGGTGTCACACTTTCTACCCCGAGGAAAGTAATAAAAGGTGTAGTAACAGTGTCTGTCCTTGGAACAGGTATGTGGTTGCTGCTCAGAGTTCAGTCATCCTCTTCAGAAAAGACTCCTCTCTGTTTACTCTGCCATCAGGAGAGCCACCCCAGTTCTTGAGATCCACAACTACCTAGATTAGCAGAGAACTCAGACCTTTGGCGTTGGGCCAAAGGTCAGTGGGGTTAATATTTGGGAACTGCTTGGCACCATGAGAGGAAATGTGGGGTACATTATCACTGTGAATGGACTCGGATTAGTTGAGCCCTGACGCCACTTTCATCTTGAGGCAGGAAAGACAGGGCTGGGTCCAAGGACAGCCTCCTCATATATAGGCATTAGGCAGAAGGCAAAGCTACCTCTTTATCTTATTTTTAGCCCTTTGAATGAGTGAGGGTCTTTTTGATTAGGGGTGGGATATTCATTGAGGGGAGGGTTGAGGTGTGGCCTGGATTGCAACAGGTTGCATCAGCTTCTGGTCCTGCACTCTAAGAGCTGTTTTCCCTTAAATTTTCCCTTTCTAGTCGAACACCACATGTGGAAGGTCATACGGGGGGAGCAAAAAAAAAAACCCCTGTGGCGCGCCCCTTACTCTAGAGGATGCCTGCACTCTGAGTGTGTCCTTTGCTTTTGCCTCAATAAACTGCTTCTTTGTTCTTGCTCCTCAGCCATGACGTGGAACAATGGCATCTAAAACAGAAACTTTGTAGCGTCTGAGCAAGAAACTCTGACCATGCAAACAGCAGAGCAAGCACAAATAAAAATGCACAGGTTGTTGATGACCCTGTGTCTGTCTCACTGCTGTGAAAGAATGACATAACTCCCCAGCCCGGAAAGGAGAATCCTGCCTAATTTAGGTGGATTGAAGAAGAGACAGGGCAGAAAAAGGGGGAATTTAAAACCGGGCCCTAAACACGAGGTTCCAAGCAGAGAAGGGGAAGAGGTGCAGAGAACATTTGGGGGTCTTTTTTCTAAGCGGCTTTATCGAGGTGTACTTAATATTCAATAAACTTTGACATATGTATACACTTGCCATACCATCACCACTATCAGCAGAGTGAATGTATCCATCACTCCCCAAAGTTTCCTTGTGTCCCCTTGTAACTCGCCCTCCCCTCCCCTCCCCTGCCTAGACAATCGTGAATGTGCTTTCTGTCACTGTAGAGAAGCTTGAATGTTCTAAAATTTTATATACACGAAATCATATGCATATACTCTTTTTTTATCTGACTTATTTCACTCAACATTATTGTTTAGAGAGTCATTCATGCTGTTGTGTGTGTACCAATAGTTCATCCCTTTTCACTGCAGAGTAGTATTCTATCATATTGATATACCACAGTTTGTCCTTTCATCTGTTGATAGACATTTGGGTCATTTCCAGTTTTTAGCCTTGACAAATAAAGCTGCTGTGAATGTTTGTGTATAAGTCTTTGTATGGAATGCGCTTTCATTTCTCTTGGATAGATACCTGGGAGTTGAAAGGCTGGATCATACAGTAGATGTATTTTTAACTTAAAAAAAAATACCAAGCTGTTTTCCAAAGTGCTTGTTTCATTTTACTTCCCCACCAGCAATGTATTGAATAGAGTGTTCCAGTTGTTCCACAACCTCAACAACACTTGGCATAGTTGATCTCTTTACTTTTAGATATTCTAATAGGTGTGTAGGGGTGTCTCGTGATTTTTTTTTTTTACTGAGGTATAGTTGATTATATACCTCAATATTATATAATTTTCAGGTATACAACATAGTATTCATAGTTTTTAAAGATTATACTCCGTTTATTATAAAATATTGACTATATTCTCTGTGCTGTACAATATATCCTTATATCGTATTTATTTTATACCTAGAGCCTTGTGATTTTAATTTGCATTTTAGGTGGAGTTCTTTATTTATTTATATTCTTTTTCATATTCTTTTCCATTATGGTTTATTATAGGATGTTGAATATAGTTCCCTGTGCTATACAGTAGGACCGTGTTGTTTATCCATTCTATATATAATAATTTGCATTTGCCAGACCCAAACTCCCAATCCAACCCTCCCCCACCCCCTTTCCTGCTTGGCAACCACAAGTCTGTTTTCTATGTCTGTGAGTCTGTTTCTGTTTTGTAGATAAGTTCATTTGTGTCATATTTTAGATTCTACATATAAGCAATATCAAACGGTATTGTCTTTCTCTTTCTGACTTACTTTGCTTAGTATGATAATCTCTGGGTCCATCCATGTAGCTGCAAGTGGCATTATTTCACTCTTTTTTATGGCTGAGTAATATTCCCTTGTACATATGTACCATATCTTTTTTATCCATTCATCTGTCTGTGGACGTTTAGGTTGTTTCCATGTCTTGACTGCTGTAAATAGTGCTGCTATGAACATTGGGGTTCATGTATCTTTTCAAAGTACAGCTGTCTGGATGTGTGCCCAGGAGTGGTATTGCTGGGTCTTATGGCAGCTCTATTTTGAGTTTTTTTAGTATATGTGCTGCCGAAGCTAGCACTATTTTGAGTTTTTTTGAGGAAGCTCCATACTGCTCTCCACAGCGGCTGCAGTTTACATTCCCACCAACAGTGTAAGGGTTCCCTTTTCTTCAGTGGAGTTCTTTTAATTTAGGGTTTCATAAAAATAACAAGAAAGATGAGTTGAGGATGATTCTGTCCATACAGCTGCCCTAAGAATAAACAGTTAAAAATAATTGTGTAGGGACGTCCCTGATGGCACAGTGGTTAAGAATCCGCCTGCCAATGCAGGTGACATGCGTTCAATACCCGATCTGGGAAGATCCCACACGCCACGGAGCAACAAAGCTCGTGCGCCACCACTACTGAGCCTGAGCTCTAGAGCCTGTCAGCCACAACTGCTGAGCCCATGCGCCTAGAGCCTGTGCCCCACAGCAAGGGCAGCCACCGCAATGAGAAGCCTGTGCAACACAGTGAAGAGTAGCTCCCACTCGCCAAAACTACAGGAGGCCAGTGCGCAGCAACGGAGACTCAACACAGCCGAAACAATACGTAAATTTAAAAAAATTTTAAAAATTGTGTACTTAAAAGATAATTGTGTATACTGTTTTGTATATAGGCTTATGTGTATTATATAGCACAAATAATAAATGAGCTTTGACATTTACTTCCATCTTCCCTCTTTAAGCATTTAGTCACATCTGAAGCTCGATGAGGCCAGAGAGAAATAAATCTACCAGGTCATGTGTTCGGTTATAGCTTTTCTGTCTTTTTCCTTGCTATAGTGCCCTCTGTCTTGCCTCGTCCATGCTCTGAGAATTTCTCCAGCCTCCTTGGGAGTCAGAATAAACCGTATGTCACAACCGGTGCTTAAAATTACAAATAGAACTTGAACCTTTGCTCAACATTTAGAATTAAGGACAATTACTGTGAACTAATTTTTTTCTGCTAGGTAATGGTTTGTCATCTCCTTTGGGTTATGGATTCTTTTGAAAATCAGACAAAAATGTCAGGAGAAGGGGAAGGATAGATATACATTCAAAAGAGGGATGCAAGGGTCCAACTTTGGCTAATGCTATGGGACAGAGGTGTGCAATGCAGGAACAGAGAGAGGAATTTTTTCCCTTTCAGTTGTTCTACTCAAAATATGAGTGGCGGGCTGCTGCATGTTGTCTAGAGATGCTAGAAAACAGAGTAGGGGCCTGTGGATCAGAGCCCTTTGGAAGTTCTCCCTGTCCTAGACTTTTATTATAGGAACCAGTAAATGCTGTTGTTTGAGGCAGTGTGGCTTGAGTATTGTAACCAGCAGCTGAAATCACCCTAAAGGGTAGGAGGGGTGTCATTGAGCAGAGTGGGCGTCTTTCCTCTGAGAGAGCCAGGGGAAGGCATGGGGAGATTTTGGAAGGCAAGGAGGGAGTTGATGGGGAAGGGCCCAAGGTCCCAGCAATGGCCGCAGGATTGAAGGATGTGGTGGGTTTGTGGCCTTGAGATCTGGAGAAGGTTGGACCCCACCCTCCTGTCCCTCCCCCAGGTGGTATGAGAGCTCTGTCCTACCCCCACACCCCACAGAGGAGCGCCTCCATGCTGAGGATGCAGTCTCTCTGTTGGAGCAGGCAGCCACAGGACCTTCCATGGAACAAGAATAGCTGGAGACCACTCGCAGCTGCTCCTCCCAGGCAGCCATGTCCCAGAGCACGGAGATACTCCAGCTTCTCCTTTTCCAGTTTGACGGGATGACTCTGCGAGTGTGGCTCTCATTTTGCAGTACAGGAGTGAACCCTCTAAGTGGGTCATTGCTAAAGGGGTGGTGGAGGACCAGCCCTCCTCTCTCCTCACAGCCATCTGACTCTCCATTGGGTGTCCACTGCTCTCCTCCTCCTGCTACTCTCTGGAGGTGCAGAAGTCCCAGTGTCCTGGGCACATCTAGTCTGCCCTCTCCTTGCCTGTGGTCCTCTCCCTAGAACACCTCAGGATGCCATTCCCTGGCCTCCAAGTCTTTGGTGTTTCCCCATAACGTAACCCTCTCTCCATGCTCTGGCTCTATTTTTCCAATCTCAATCACTCCATACATACATCTTTTTCTTTCTCCTTTCTTTTTCTTTCTTTCTTTCTTTCTTTCTTTCTTTCTTTCTTTCTTTCTTTCTTTCTTTCTTTCTTTCTTTCTTTCTTTCTTTCTTTCTTTCTTTCTTTCTTTTTCTTTTTCTTCCTTCCTCTCTCTCTCTCTCTTCCTTCCTCCCTCCCTTCCTTCCTTCCTTCCTTCCTCTCTCTCTCCCCCTTTCCTCTTCCTTCCTTCCTTTCTTTTTCTTTCCTTCCTTCCTTCCTTCCTTTCTTTTTCTTTCCTTCCTTCCTTCCTTCCTTCCTTCCTTCCTTCCTTCCTTCCTTCCATCCTTCCGCTGTGTCGCACAGCTTGTGGGATCTTAGTTCCCTGACTAGGGATCGAACCTGGGCCCATGGCAGTAAAACCACCGAGTCCTAACCACTGGACCACCACAGAATTCCCACTCCACACATTTCTATGGAGCCTCTGTTAAGAGCTAGGCACTGTGCTGGGTATTGAAGATGTAAAGATGAGCTGATAACTCACAGCCTGGCAGTGGGATGCTGGAGCATCCTTGGAGCACATGGTAGAATAGTTACAGCATCAAGGGTTGTTCTGGAACCACATGGCCCTAAGAAGGGAGAGTGGACTGGGTACAAAATGATCCAAAAATGTTTTCAGTGGAAGAATTGTGGGAGGGCATCCTGGACAGGGGGGCTAGCATGTGCAAAGGCCCAGAAGCAAGTTTGTGGTGTGTTTGGGTAAAGGCAAGTGGTTCTCTCATTTAGACTCTGGAGAAGGAGGGAGTGACATGGAGGGGAAAGGTGGCCCGTGATGGGCTTTGTACAGGCACTCTGTACAAAGGCAGCGGGCAGGTGGAATGGTTGTAAGCGGACCACACCGACATTCTGCAGAGCTGGCTCCGGGCCTGAGTGGGGCTTGTCTGGGAGGGAACACTGTGGGGGCCCAGGCAGACCACTTAGGAGACTTGTGCTGTTCAGACAGTCGGTGACAAGGGCTTAGGATCTGTCAGCAGTGGGGGAGCTAGAGAGACGATTCCCACTGTAGAAGGTGAGGGCTGGTGGGGGACAAGGGTGTGGCTGGCATTTCTGTACAGAATTCCCGGTCAGGTGATGGGGTTAGGAATGAGCTAGGGAGCAGAGGCGGGGAGGTTGCTGGAGCCTCATCCTTCTTCTACTCCCAGGTCCCCGAGTCTACCCAACGTACTTTCCAGCCCTGCAGAGGGGTCTTCTGTCTCTAAACACACTTCGTCTTGTCAAACCTTTGCTGATGGTGTTCTTTCTGCCTGATGGTCCCTCACCACTCACCCTTCTCCACGTGGTAAATAATAATCATAGTTCACAATATAAAAATAATTAGAACCACTTTTTCAGTCCTCACCTTGAGTCCAGGTACGATGCTGACCTCTGTCCTTAACCTGTAAATGCTCGCGACAAGCCTGTGAGATAGGCATCATTACTGAAGTTGTAAGATGAAGAAACTGAGGCCTAGAGGTGGTTAGGTTGCACCCAGACAGTAAGTGGCAGAGCCAAGATTCAACTTCTTACTCTTAAAAACTATGTTAGAGGGACTCTGAGGCCCCAGCTCCCAGAACACCTTCTACACAGAACCAACCCTGTTGCCTGCACCCAGCCTCTTCTCCACCAAACAGGACTTCCCTGTTGCCCCTCTGGGGCTCCCAAGCTCTTTGATGATAACCCTGGGCTCTGACCTTAGGCAATTATGAAACTGCGGAATGCTAGGACCAGTTCCCACCAGTCCCTGGAAACTGTGGCTCAGAAAGGGCAAGTGATTTGCTTACTGACACACAGCTAGAAAGTTGCAAGGCTTTGTAGGAGAATGAGTAAGGACTGCTCAAAGTACTGGACCATTTGGACTGTGGTGAAATATGCGGGACAAGAGCACAGATCCTGAGAAGGTCCCAACACCTTTGACCTGTCACTTTCACCCTTCACAGATAACCAAACCCTTCTTAGGGTTTAATAGACATGCTCGAAGACTTTTGAAAAGCAACATTGCTTGTAAAAACTTCTAATGACCTGATTGGGTAGGGTGAAGGGTGAGTGTGAGGGGTCATAGGTCCAGAATGATGGTCTCTTAAGGCAAAGAAGCAAGAAGAAGGAAGCCCAGACTCAGAGGGCAGCGGTCGGGGTGGAGACGCTGAGGGAGAGGGAGGGAACCACAGCAGCCGGTAACATCCACGTTTCTTCTTTTGAGGATGGTCAGGACTTTTGGGGCTTCCTAAGACAATGGCGTCTCTCTTGTAGGAGCCTTAGAGAGAAGTGTGGGGCTGCCCAGTCTCTGGGGTAGACGGACTGTCAACTCTGGCTCTGGGGACAGACATTGCTGTCTCTCTCTGGCTCCTGTCTGACCCCCCCCCCCCAGGGGTTTGTACCCTCCCTCACCTTTACCTCTGAGACCAATCCTTCCTCAGCCCTGCTGGCAACTCAGCTCCCTTTGAGTCTGATGCAATGTGGCCCACCTTTCTGAGCCTTGACTTCTGGGCATCCAGTATGTATTGCTTGCGTCCAGCTCTCAGTGACATGTTGGATGGAGGGCCCAGGGTCATCCAGACAGGGCGGCACCTGGCAGCCATCTGGGGGAGCAGGGCACCTGGGTGCCTGTGAAGACCTTTTCCTGCACAGAAGGTACTTTCTCTCTCAAAACCCTGACCATCATGGGGTAATTGTTTACAAGATAGAGAATTAAGAGAAAAAAAGCAGGATTCAATAGCGTGAATACTATATGAGTTTAGTAACTGGCACAGAAGGAGAGAAACGCAATGACACACCCAGCAGAATTATCCTGGGTAGTACTAATGTAGGAGATTTGTCTTCTCTCTACTTTTCTTCTATAATGAACAAATTCTACTTTTTTAAGAAGAAAATGTTGATTTTAAAAACTGTTCATCTGAAAACTTGCCACCAATAATAAAAATATTAGCATATATTTAAAAGATTGGAAGGCAAAATCCTCAAAGTTCACTCTGCTTTTTTCTGGGTACAATGTCACCTGACCCTCCAAATAGGAAATCCACCCCCCCCAAGTCTCCCTGTCCCCCAGCCCTGTTTATTCTCCCTCATGCTGTTTATTACAACCTGATATATTTTATGCTTATTGAATTGTCACTTTTCTGCTTTCTCCACTAGCATGGAAATGACACAAGAACAAGGGCTCTGTCAGTTCTGTTCATCTCTGCAGCCCAGAGCAGACCTGGCATTAAAAAGGTCTGAGCTCAGTACATGTTTGTTGACTGAATGAATGGTCAGCCTGTGGGCAATTTTAATTTTCTTCTTCATACATTTCTCAGATTCCAGCTGTTTTCCAATGAACTTTTATTACTTTTGTGAGCAGAAAAAAATGAATCAATATTATTTTTTTCCTCCATGGAATTAGCACAATGGAGTGACATCCCAATTACGATATTTGAGAGTGAGCTTCTTTTATAAAGAAGCTGGCATTCTTCTAAGTCTCAAAAACACACGAGAAATCCACTGGTGTGAGTCATATGTCTGCCTGGCCAGATTCCTGCTGAGCTGGGTGAGAGCACAGATGTGTAAGAAAGCTGTTCATTGTCGGCAGGGCCACCAAAGGTACACAGGGCCAACTGTGTGTTTACTCCCCAGAAGGTTAGATGGAAGCTTGTGTGGTGTGTGTCTTTCCCTCTTTCCCCATCTGTTCACCTTTGGATCTTTGTTTAGTAGGTGCAGAGGTGTGTTTGCCAACCGTGTTCCTGGAATTAGATCTAGTCCACCTGAATTAGATCTCCTGAATTAGGTGCTTGGCTTCTCCTCAGTGGGGTCCCTGCTCCCCTGGGAAGGTAAGATGGGACTGGTTTGGTTCCAGCTGTTGAAGCTTCTGGGGAAGAATGAGGCATCTTTTGTCCTCCTACATCTGGAGCCTGCCCCTCCAGGATGGGTCTGCCAGGTCCTTTCTGCTCCCCGTTCCTTCCCTTGCTCCCCTTCTCTCTGTAATGTAACCATTTGCTATTCAGCTCCCAGAGCCTGTTTTCTATGCTCAGGAACATGGCTTCTTCTCCCCTCGCTCCACCCCTTTTTTTTGGCTGCACCACACAGCTTGTGGGATCTCAGTTCCCCGACCAGGGATGGAACCCGGACCCACAGCAGTGAAAGTGCCGAGTCCTAACCACTGGACTGCCAGGGAATTCCCAAGAACACGGCTTCTTTTGGTGATCTTCAGTGATAGCCTCAAACCACAGCTCAATTTGTCTGCCATCTTGGAAAATCTCTCTATGCTCCTTGAAGCGTTCCAGCCTCTGATAACACATTTCTGACCACACAATCCACTGTGGAATGGCAGCAGCTTTACTAGTGGGATTTCAATTTGCAATCCTTTCTGTGTGTCTACGATGGGCATCTCCTCCTTTCTTTCTCTCTGCCTCTCCAGGCTTCCAAATGTTATACATTCCATGCAAGGAGGTTCATGCCAGTAGAAGCAGTGGACTCCCCATTGCACTAAGGGGTACATATTTCTATGGAACTTGCTTGAGCTAAATTTCATTTCGTCTACATAATGTGTCAGTTGACGTCATGGTTTATTTGCACCTCCTCTCCTCATTCTGGGAGAAATCCAAGGCTCTGAAAATTACTGTGGGCTCCAGGGGGCTGACAGGCGCAGGTTTCCTTTTAGCTCTGAGACCCTGCATCTTTGGTACCACTGAGATCATTTGCACCCCACATTTCATGGCGATTCTTTCCCCTCTGCTCCCACCAACCCAAATATGGGCCTTTCCTTTGTTTTTTCCCCAGAATCAATTGCACAAAACATTGATTTGAGAAGCAGATTTTATTGAAAAGGTAGATTAAAAATCTTTTTATTCATAACTCACCTTGAAAATTGCTCTACAATCACAACTTGGATCCCTCTTTGGCTAACATCTGTTGAAGAATATAAATCTAGATCTTCAACATCCTCTGCCATTAATTCTGAAAAGGCTGGATATTTTTACATCACAGCAGGACAAACAATTATAGCATTGGTTATTAGATATCCCTGCCCACCACCAGTTTTAAGAACTGAAAGAGTCTCAGGAACCTACCTCTCCCTCTGTGTTCCCACCACCTTCCACATTTCTGTAGCAGCCTTGCTGCTGGAACTGCTCACAGATCCCTCTCTCTCCAGGCTCAGGCCTTGGCTAAGTGCCTTGGTCCCTCTTCCCCTCTCCAGAATCTGCTGCCAGTTACGCCAGCCCTGCCCCCTTTCCCTCAGGGCAGAAGGGAGTAGAGTCACTTTTGCTTTTAAACAAGTTCTCCATCCTCCTATAATTAACATAGAAAACAAAACCAGAAAGAACAGAAACACGAAGGCATCTGAAATCCTCACGATATACAAATGTGGAGGAGAGCCGCTGTGATGGACTCTCTCTCTCTCTCTCTCTCTCTCTCTCTCTCTCTCTCTCTCACACACACACACACACACACACACACACACACACACACACACACGCATTCAATCCTCCAGCCTCAGGCACAAATGCACACGGCCTTTCCCACCCAAGAGATCCACCTCTGTGCCTGCTCCCACCTTAAATGGCTCTTGGGTGTGTGGGCTGGATGAATCATGACCTTGGAGCACGACAAACTCTCATTGTTGGTCCATGACTGGTCTTTCGTTTTATTTACCTATTATATGCCCATGGAACTGTTACTAGTTTTAAGAACTAAAACACTACCAATAACCTACATCTACCTCCACTGTATTTTATCCTGTTACCTCCTTCACTCCCCCACCTCTCAAGGGTTCATCTTCTTGAACTTTGTGTTTATTATTACCATACATTTAAAAGTGGCTGTATCCCAACTTTTGGGAAATGTCAAGGATAGAAAATCTACTTTTTAAGAAGGACAATAAGAAAGGGAGACTTTCCCACCAGATATCAGTGTGGAGTGGGGCTGGGAAGACTGGCTTATCCATGCAATTCATGTTCATCTCCTCCCACTTCCCCTCCCCATACCTCCTCCTGCACTTCAGAAGCAGCTAGAGGAGAAGCCCTGGAATCCCCTCAAGAGAGGCCTGGAAACCATACTCACAGAGTAAGCTAGGCAGACAGGAAGGCTTTTAAATGGACAGCATAAAAAAAAAAATCCCGGTAACACCCGGCGGGTTTATTTGGGAACAGGGAACATGGCTCCTGAGATAGGAAGACACGCTGTGGATCCCAGGACACTGCAGTGTCACTCACCTAGTAGGCATCCTCACAGAGCTCTTTATAGGATCAAGACAAAGCATAGTTGGGGACCGAAGAACAGTCTTTAAATTAGACGGTTCCATCCTGTAGAACAGCCTTGCCCTGAGCTTCTCAAGCTCCCTGTTAATACCACCTGTGGGGCACAGCTGGTACTTGGCCCCTGGGAATCCCACCCAGAAGGAGCAGTGACGGTGCCAGAGGCTGCAGGGGCCACAGACAGCGGCCGGCACGGCAGCCCCTAAGCCCAGGTGCCAGCAGAAGAAGGTGGTGACAAAGGCGAGGTCCAGGGGCTGTCTGCCCGCCAGGGCTGTCCAGAGAGTGGGGCATACAGTATCAAGGTCACCTGCAGCAGCCAGAAGCCAGACACCGGCAGCAGTCAGGCCTTGAGCACCCAGAGTGGGGGCTGGCCAGGGACCCAGGCCTTGACGGTGAGCACTGGGGTCAGTAGGAAGGCGGGCGGCATCAGCATGGTGTGCACGCGGATCTCCAGGGCGTTCCTGTGCTCGAGGTGGGCCGCCATTTCCAGCAGCATCGCAGCCAGGGCCAAGGCTGTGACCACCTGCTCCAGCTTCATGTGCTGCTGGACCAGCCACGCCTGGCTCGTGAGCTCCACGTTGGGCAGGAAGAAGCCGAAGATGGTGACATGCTGCCACGCGTTGTGATGCTGGCAAGGCCGCCGGGGGTCCTCCCAGCCTATCAGGGGAAAACGGTTGGTTCCAGGTGGGAAGGAGAACTCTCCCAAGATCAGTAACACGCCAGCGCCCATCTTCACCATTCCCTCCGCACGCACCCGTTGCCACCACCTCAGGCTTGGCTTGTCGCTCGGCGGGGGGTCAGGGAAGAGGAGCTTCTGGCCCTGCAAGACAGCCTGGGACACCATCACTGCACAGTAGTGCCCACAGTGATAGACGACCAGCGCTGGAGCCAGGTGTCCCGAAAGAGTGCCTGGTCCACTTGGGAGAGGAGGGCTGGGGTTTGCGAGTGACTCGCTCTGCTGTCAGAAGAGGCCCTGCTGGCCCCACCTCTGTGGCCCACACAGGGGGAGGGCATGGGCCTCATGTGGGCCCGCCTCATTTTCAGGTGGCTGAGAGCTGGCAGGGCTCCTCCCTGATGGTGGGGCTCCTCCCTGATGGCAGGGCTCCAGAACAGGGCAGTGCCACTGCAACAAACACAACTCTGGAAGGACCAGTGTTGCTCAGGAGGCAGAAGACAGAGCACAGTCTGAGCCTTTAACTGGCTTCTTGTGAGAAGGAATGGGCAAAGCAGGGTAGGTACTCTGAGTGAGTTTGGAATTGGGTAGTTTGAATGGTCTCCTCAGACTCCGGGCTACAGAGTGGTGCCTCGTTAGATGGTATCTGGCCCTAGGGTGATTTAGAACAGGGTGTGTGAATTTTGATAAAGGAGCTAGTTGGGGATGTGGACTCTGGATTGGTTGGTTCATATATAAAAGGCTCAGAGGTAGCACCAGGGCAGGCGGTGCAGCAGAAAGCAGCATCCCGAACCTCAGGCACAGCCCTTCCCTTACAGCCACTGAAGGACCTGGGGAAGGGCAACCACACAGGGGCTCGGCTAAGGGTGGAGAACTTGGCCATCAATGGTAGTGAGCTTGGGCTTGTATTCACTGGCTGGTGAGACCTGGGGAGCTCCAGTTGGAGCAGTGATAAATGACCATAACGGGCACCTTGTACTGCCAAGGTGCCAAACTACCTCTCTCAGCCTCTCCAGGCAAAGCACAGATATGCCATGGGAGGGACTGGGGGTCCCTACGAATAACCACACCCCAGCCACCCTATGTAATAATTGTCATCATTTGTTCCATTGGGGCAATCATGTGAAGCTGCCGTTTTTTTGTAGGTCAAAAAAACAGTGAAATACTGGCAATTTTACTTGGTCCAATTTAACATAGAGAGTTGAATTGAAGTTGGGGTATATAAATTCATTCCCAGGGTAGGTGTCTAGTTATGGCCCTTCCCTAACCACTATTCCTGGAGCGCCTCCTACTGGTCAGGCATCAAACAGACGTCTTCCTGTGCATTCTCTGATTCTGTATTCACAGCAGCCCAGAGAATATGCACCATTATCCTTGTTTTTCAGATGAAGAAAGAAAGGCACAGTTGAGCAGCGTGCCGAGGGACAGAGGTGGGATGTAGACCTACATCTGTCTGACCTATAAACCCATGTTCTTGACCCCTGCACAGGCTGCCCTGCCAAAGTCCTCTGCGGCCTCCAGGGAGTGAAGTGGGATTGGGGACTGGACGTTTGGGTTAAAGAACTCTTCAGAGAGCTCGACACCAAGTGGCTCCTATGTGACCATTAGGGTCAGATGTGTATAGACGTCGTGTGGTCTAAAGCTTAAAAAGTTTGTGGGACCCTCTTTTGGAAAAATAATAGCAAAAAAAAAAAATCTTACTTTTGCAGATCTTGCATTAACATGCGTCCATATGAACACGGTGCTAAGCTCTCTCCCCTGGCCTTAGAAGGAGCTCGTGCAAGCGAAGCTTCAGTATCAAGGTTCTGAGGCCCAGAGGGGCGCAGCGGGAAGCAGCTGCCCTCCCAGAACAGGCCTGGGCGGGCTGGGGCTCCCCTCGGGCACAGCCAAGGGAAGTCCAGCACACCCGTAAGTTCCACCCAGGACCCAGGGAAATTGTATAAACGGAGACTCCAGGTGGCCTGTGCCTTTTCCGCAGGCCAGACTCTGAAGAGGCGGTCCAGTGTCTGTGGGGTGGGGAGTGGGGCGGGGCGGGGTGGAGGGTGTGTGTAGAAAGCCTTACTCTCGTGTCGGCATCTCCTTGGCTGAGAGCGCCGCAGCTCCCACTTGTGGCCACTAGGGGGAGAGGCTCCTCTGGGAACTGTTTGTGAAGAGCCTGGCCCTCCCAAGCCCCCCTCCAGGGCACCCAGTGTCCCTGGGCGACTCACACTGTCATCATCCGGCCCAGTGCTGCTGATGAAACCTTGTCTGCATCCTGGGGCCTCCTGTTTCAAGGAACGACTCACACAGGGACGGGGTACAGCAAATGGAGGGAACATGTGGATTCTCCCTGGATGATATGAAGGAAGAAACTTTTCTTCCCTAAGGAGCCCCGGACCCTTTACAAAATTCCATAAGTAAAAACTCAGCTAAATGTTTCAATTAGAAAAATAGAAAGTTCAATCTGTGTTTAAGTCAAGTTTAAGACTAGAGAGTGTTAAAGTATTGTGTAGGTACCTCTGGATTCTGTGCTGTAATTTGGGGAGGAAGGCCAGGCTCCCAGGAGGGCCGTGTCCTGCCTGGCGTCTGTCTCCTCACACCTGGGAGCTCCTGGGACCCACGACTGGTCTTTCTTCACTTGATAGCCCCTGACCCAGCACCCTGGGTCTTGATCAGTGTTTCCAGGATGAACAAGTGTGCAGAGAAAGAAGGGGACAGAAAATGGCAGGGAAGGAAATGATGAGATGGGGGCAGAGAGACAGAGCCTGATTATAGCTTATTCAAAACAACTTTGTATATTCTTTGCAGGACTTTAGAAATAAAGAAGAGAGGGGGACATAAAGATGAATCAGTTGGCATTCCTCTGCTCTGGCGATTTGGTTTCTTATGAAGAAGAAAGATATGCCAGTAACGATGGTGTTGGGTGAAGTATAGGGGCCTTTCCCAGGGAGACCTCTCAGGATGAGGTGCACCTGTCATCAAGCTATCGGGTCAAAATGTTCAGAACCTTACTTGACTCTTGGTTCTTTGAAGGTGACATGTTAGTGTGTTTGTTTATATCTCTGGAATCTTTTAACAATCTCTGTATCCCCAACATCTTGAACTTCCAAAAAATAATGTAAGTGCGCTTTGGTGGAGTTATTTTTCATTCATTGTTCTGGGATCTTGGATGGAAGTCAAACGTTCTTCAGCTCTAGGAAGTTTTCTTAGTTTTATTTTTTGAAAATACTTCCCTCCCTTCCATGTTTCCATTTCCAGTTTCTAGGGCTATTTTCAGTCAGATGTTGGAATCTTGAACTGATCCTCTACAGCTCATATCTTTTCTCTCACATTTCCTATTTTGTTGTTTTTTTAATCTATTTTCTGATCTGCTGGTCCTTCTATTGAATTTTTTTTTTAGTGATCAAGTTTTTAATTTCTAAGACTGCTATCTTGTTTACTGAATTTTCTGGTTTTAGAGTGTTCTGTTATTTTTTACACTTGTAATAGCTTCTCAAGTTTCCCCTAAGATTATGTAAATTTTTAAGTTTTCTCTTGTTCCCTGAGTTAGCCTTGTTTTCTCCAAGGCCATTTTTCCTGTTTTATTTCTTTTTCAACTTTTTATTTTAAAAATGTTCAACTTACATATAAGTTGAAAGAATAGTGCACCGAATACTCATATATCCTTTCCCTAACCATGTCATTAACACTTTGCCACATTTGCTTTCTTTCTCTCTAGTTTTTTGTTTTTCTGAATCATTTGAAAATAATTGTAGACATCAAGACATTTTAGTCCTAAATACTTCAGCATATATTTCTTTTTAAAAATTAATTAATTAATTGGCCGCATTGGGTCTTCGTAGGGGGCTACTCTTCATTGCGGTGTGAGGGCTTCTCATTGCCGTGGCTTCTCTTGTTGTGGAGCACAGGCTCTAGGCATGTGGGCTTCAGTAGTTGTGGCACACAGGCTCAATAGTTGGAGCTCACGGGCTCTAGAGCACAGGCTCAGTAGTTGTGGCACATGGGCTTAATTGCTCCATGGCATGTGGGATCTTCCTGGACCAGGGCTTGAACCCATGTCCCCTGCACTGGATTCTTAACCACTGTGCCATCAGGGAAGTCCCAGCATATATTTCTTTTAAGAATAAGGACATTTTCCTACGTACCACAAGATCATTACAACACTCCAAACACCTAACACTAATTGAATAATATCTTCTGATATTCCATTCATATTTAAATTCTACTATTTGTGCCCAAACTTACTTTAATAGCATTTTTTGTTTGTTTGTTTTAGATCCAGTATTGGGTCAAGAGTCACATATTACAGTTAGTTATTACGTTTTCTTATTCTCTTTTAACTTAAAATGGTTCTCCCTTACACACTTTTGGGGTGGCTTTCATGGTACTGACTTTTTCAAGAGCTCGGGCTAGCTGTCTTGTGGAATGTTCTACACTCTGCATTTTTCTGATTATGCTAAACAGGTTAAACATTTTTGGCAGGAACACTCCCTAGGTAATTTTATGCAGTTAAGATTGCATCTCCTTGTTTCATTATGATTAGATTCAGCTTACACATCCTTAGAAGTAATAATATACATGTGATGTATTCTTTTCATAGCATCACATTTAAAGGCACACATGCTCACCTACCCATTGTTGATGTTGATTTGGATTGCGCAGTCAAGGTGTTGTCTGCTTTATCAACTTGTTTTTCCTTTGCAGTTAATAAGCCACCTTAGGGGAGAAATTTTAAGACCTTGTAAATATCCTGCTCCTTATCAAATTCCCTATAGATTCAACACCCAGTTTCCTGAGCCATTTTTTTTTACTATGATGATTGCAAAATGGTGATTTTCAAACTTAACCATTCCCTCCACATTTATCTATAATAAATGTGGCTCTATAAATAAAATATCTGGCTCTATGAGATGTCTGAGGTTCATCTTGTACTTTCCATGTCCTAGTCCTGGAATCAGCTATTTCTCCAAGGAGCTCTGGTTCCTTTTATTGGTTGCCTTTACGGTTGCAGGATATTTTCACTGCATGAGTTGTAGTTATAGGTTAGTTTCTTCCCCTTCAGTATTTTAAGGATGTTGTTCTATTGTCTTCTGGTTTGTGTTATTTCCAAGTCAATGTTTTATCATTAATTTTTTTTTCATTTCATGTTTCATTTTTCCCTGCTTTTAAGATTTTTCTAGTTATCTTTGGTTTATAGCATTGGAGCTTCTTGGCTCTGTGGGGTGATATTTTCTCATAATATCTGAGATGTTTGAAATGTTTTAGCCATTATTTTTTCAAATATATTTTTTCATGCTGCAATATCTCTCCTGTCCTAGGACCGCCTATTATTGTCCTACAGGTCACTAAGGCTCTGATCAATTTTTGCCTGTTTTTTTCTCCCTGTGATTCACTTTGGATAGGTCTATTGACTTGCCTTCAAGTTCACTGATCTTATTTTCCTGCAGTGTCTAATCTGCCCTTCAAACTATTCAGCAAAATTTTTATTTCTGATATTGTATTCTTCAATTTTAGAATTTCCATTTGATGTTTTTTTAATAATTTCCCTTTATCTACTGAATTTCCCCCAATTGTTCACTCACTATGTTTAGTTTTTCCCTTTAAATCCTTAAACATTTTTATAATGGCTTTTTAACAGTCTGTATCTGTTAATTCCAACACCTCTTATCATGTATGAGTTTGTTTTTCTTAACTCTTTCTTTCTTTGATTTTGCGGCCACTTCACCTGTCTAGTGATTTTTTGATTATCAGTCGTACATGGTACATGCTATGTTGTGAGAATTATGTGCCTCTTCGTTAAAGGTTGTTGAGGTTTGTTTTGCAGGCAATCGATTTACTGGTGAATCAATCTGATGTTTTTCTTCAAGGCTTGTTTTAAGCTTTGTTAGCATTGGTCTAGAGTATTCTTTTTTTTTTTTTTTTTTGATATTTACATACAGTTTATTAATGCCGAACCTGAAGGGCTGTTTGGCAATGACTTCTTACTTGCTGGTTTTATTACTGTTTAAAGTCCACCTGAATGTAGAAAACTATAAAATTACTAATCTGATCTTGTCAGTTATTCATTCAGATCTTCTCCTTAATCACCCTCAATCATGAGGATGTGTGATACTGTGAAAGGAAAGTACCTGTTTCTGATAAATATCAGTACATCTGCTTAATCATTTATCAAGGCCTGAATTATTCATGTATGTGTGTGTGACTGTAAGCATGTTGGGGACTTGTGGGTGTAACTTTATGTCCCAGATGTAAAGCTAGTACTCTGTCTGTATATAGGATGTGGAGGAAGCAGAGATAATCATAAAACTATGGAAGGTAGATACATTTTGACTCCAAATAAAGGAAGCTATCTCCCCATTCTTTCAATTATTGTCTGGTCCCCCCCGCCCAAAAAAAAAGAAGAAGATAGAGTATTCTTTACTTTAGGGCTAGACTAGCTCTCCTGCTAAGATGTGGCCTTTCTGAGGCCTGAATTGAATTGCACGTTGTTCAGCCACGCTGGCTGGTTGGAACTGCCGTGTCTCCCAGTCCTGTGAGATCTCTGGAATCTCTGTGCAGCTCCCAGCTTCTCAATAGCTGTTCTCTGCCAGGCTCTGCAGACTCTCATTCCTCTAGGCTCAGCTGAGTACTCGACCAAACACTTGAGAGAACCCTCATGCAGATTTCTTTCTTTTTTTTTCTACGCAGATTTCTGATTTCTTACATCTCTCTCCTTTTCAGCACCCTGACTCACAAATTTCAGCTGTTTCAACAGCCCTAAAATCTAATTTTTGCCTCTTCAGCTCAAGGAGCCCACTGTTCTCTGCTTGGGCTCTACCTCTTTGTACTGTGGTCTAGGAAGAAAGCCAGGTAATTGCAGAGCTCACTTGGGCATTTCTTCTCTTAGGGATCATGGTTCTGTACTATCTGTTGTCCCAACATCTAAAAAAATTTCTTCATACATTTTGTCTAGTTTTGTAATTATTTATGGCAGGAGGGCTAGTCCAGTTCTAGTTACTCTGTCATAGCGAGAACTGTTGGAAAAATTTAAATGCCAAATACAGTTTTTTAAAAAACACCACACTTTCTGAATTTTCAATTTTTTCTTTCAGCGCCGGTAAATTTGATGAAGCCACCTGTTTTATGTTCCCTCTTTTCTTCCGTTTTGGGTTCTTTTAGATAAATAAAATATTTTCTATAATTTCCTTTTCTTTCTGTTAAATTGTCAGTTATATATTCTTTCACTATTCTTTTAGGTTTGCACTAATGATTATTCAATAGGATGACAACTTGATTTTCTTTACTTTGTATCTGATTTGGAAAATTTGCCATGAGGATTTTTTTCTTTGCCTTTCGAATGGTTTTATTCTGATATGCTTCAGAGTTGACTATTCTGGTCAATTTTCCTATGTCCATAGGTGCATTCAACATGTAGAGTTAGGCCATTTTTATGTGCAGAAAGTTTTCTGGGATTATAACTTTGGGGTTAAACACTTCATATTTATTTAATTTATAATCTACTTTATGGTGGCATAATTGATATAAAATAAAATTCAGCAATTTCAAGTGTGTAGTCTGATGAGTTTTGACAAGTTTATATACTTGTGTAATCACTGCTACAATCATTATTGGATTATATTTTTTGGTGCTTTTTTTATTTTGGCTGCGCCAGGTCTTCATTGCCCGCACATGGGCTCTTTGTTATGGGTTTCTCTCTAGTTTCAGTGTGCGGGCTTCTCTAGTTGTGGTGCACAGGCACCACAGTGCACGGGCTCAGTAGTTGCAGTGTGAGGGTTTAGTTGCCCTTTGGCATGTGGTTCCCTGACCAGGGATTGAACTGGCATCCCCTGAATTGGCAGGCAGATTCTTAACCACTGGACCACCAGGGAAGTCCCTGGATTATAGTTTTAAATATTAGTTTCATTCCTTTATTTTGTTTTGCTTTTTCAGCAACTCCAGTTATATGTATATGGTTCCTTTTTGGCTATTCCCTGTAGCTATCATCTTTTCTCCGGTCATTTTACCTCCTTATTTATTTTTCTTTTGTTTATATCCCTTATTATATTTTCAAGTTGAATTTGCATCTATTCTCCTTTGGACATCTTGTGATTTAATCTTTCTTTCTAAAAAGTTTTAATTAAAAAAACAAAGATTTTATTGAGGTATAATTAACTTATAACATTATATTAGCTTCAGATGTATAATATATTGAGTTGATATTTGTGTATATTTCTATTTAACTTTTTCTTCTCTTTCCTGAGGTGATTAACTCATTTCCCATTTTGTTTTTTGTCCATTTCTATCCAGTAAACTTAAATTTTGGTGTTTTGTATCTTCAAATGCCTATTTGATAATATTTAATTTGTGTTGGATATTGTGTCACAATTTTCATCTGTTTCTTTGTTGTTTTGGAGGGGAATAAATTCATCAGCTGAACATATTAGACTCTCACTTGTTGTTTTCTTCTCAGAGTGGCTTGGTATGGATTCTGCCTGTGATTTGTTTATTTAAAAGTGTGTTGAATTTTCCCAGCCTGCTAATAAAAGGTGTTTCTTTGTGGGGAGAGGTAAAGGGCTTGGGTTGTTTACTAAGATTCTTAGTTCAGGAATGCCCTCTTCTATTGATAAGTGGAGTGATATATTTTTAATAGATTGCGCTTTTGTGAGGGAGAGATTGGTGTGTCTTCTAATTCTGCGATTTTTTTTGTTTCTGTAGGACTTCTACTTTCCACCATTTCCCCCTTTTCTTTCATTTCTCAGTCTCTAAGTAATGCCTCCCCTTTCTAAGCTGCCTTCCTTTCCCTAGGAGTGGAGGCTTTCCAAGATTGTTACTTTGTGTCCTGTGCATTTTTGAGCCTCTCCTAGATTTCTCAGTAACCAATGCTCTGGCTTGCCCGGTGGAAGACCTATTCTCAGTCTCCCTCCATCCCTCCCTTCCTCCTCCCTCCCTTCTTCCTTCCTCCCTCTCTCGCCTCTCGCTCTTCCTCTTTCTTTCTTTTTCTTTCTTTCTTTCTTTTCTTTCTTTCTTTCTTTCTTTCTTTCTTTCTTTCTTTCTTTCTTTCTTTCTTTCTTCTTTCTTTCTTTCTTTCTTTCTCTCTCCCTCTTTCCCCCTCTTTCCCTCCTCCCTTCCTCCCTTCTTTCCTTCCTATAGGTTTATAAAACAGTAAACAATCTCTTCCAATTTTACTGAGGTGGCCGACCACATCCATGGCCAAAGCACCTTTAAACTGGAATTTGGTTGCTGACCCAGCCTGGCATCAGCGCTCTTGTTAGCACCGTAGGCAAAACGCTTGGTCTGTAGGCGTCTGTGTCAGCTTCCCCTCGTGTGAGTCTTGCAGGCTGTTCTTCCAGACCTTTGGGCTGTGGCCAGTCTCAGGACGGCTCAGTGCAGGGTGGCAGGTGTGTCTCAGGGGGCAAATGGAAGTAATCACAGAAATATTGGATACCCTTGCTGGTAAGATATCAGTAGAAATGTCTCCAGGCAAGCCGTTCCTTCCTGTAGCCTGGTGATATGAGACTTCATGGCCTTCATGACATGAAGCCTGGGCACATTCCTGTCTGTCAACTCAGGGTATTTATGCACGTGGACATCCTTCTTAGCCACCATCACCCCCTCCCTAAAAAGGAGTTCATAAATGGCAGGCAGGTCCTTCTTGGGCATCAACATCGTGATGGCTGCTGCATCCCGGGCCAGAGCTGGAGAAGGATTCTCAGTATTCCTCCACTCAAGATGAGACCCTGTCTTTTTGAAGTGGTGACATTTATGCATGTTCTTGCACTGCTAGCATTCCCCTGACCCCGTCCTCCTTCCCTGCAGTCTTCACCTGACTTTCTGCTCTGGAGTAAGCTCTGGAGCCAGCTTTGCTGATATATGTTTCATTTTCCTCTTACATATAAATTAAAGTTTGTGGAATCTCTGCCTTGTAGTTATGGTACAGATATAGATTATATGTGATTTGAGTTGCTCTCCTTGTTAGTTTGTATGGGTTTTGGTGGTTCTGTGAAGATGCAAGAAATTATCAGTATCCCGGGACTTCCCTGGTGGCTTAGTGGTTAAGAATCCGCCTGCCAATGCAGGGGATGTAGGTTCGAGTCCTGGTTTGGGAAGATCCCATATACCACGGGGCAACTAAGCCTGTGCACCACAACTACTGAGCCTGCAATCTAGAGCCCACGAGCCACAACTACTGAGCCTGTGTGCATAGAGCCTCTGCTCCACCACAAGAGAAGCCACTGCAATGAGAAGCCCGTGCTCGCCACAGCTAGAGAAAAAGCCCATACGCAGCAACGAAGACCCAACGCAGCCAAAAATAAATAAATAAATAAATAAATTTATTAAGAAAAAGAATCATATCATCTGCAAACAGACATCATTGAAAGAAAAAAAGAAACTACCAGCATCCCATGGGAACTCAGTAGAGTCATTTTTTAAAATCTTGATTTTATTTATTTTGGAAGCCTTCCTCAAATTTCTAGTGATTCTTGATTGACGGCTTGTATTTAAGAGCATGGCACAAAAAGTGTACCAGGAGCCTTGTGTGTGTGTTGAGCTGAGGGTGGGCTTTGCTTGGGGTGATTGTGCAGGAGCTGGCCATGACGCTGGGGGATCCTCTAACACCATAGTGTGC
Organism: Hippopotamus amphibius kiboko; assembly: GCF_030028045.1. Classification (NCBI taxonomy): domain Eukaryota; kingdom Metazoa; phylum Chordata; class Mammalia; order Artiodactyla; family Hippopotamidae; genus Hippopotamus; species Hippopotamus amphibius. The sequence continues at coordinate 159,594,019 of NC_080191.1, forward strand.
AATTCTATTCTCTGGGCCACTCGTTTCTCCAGGGAAGGAAACTCTGTTCTCCCTGAAGGACGGATGTCTGGTTTGACCACAGGGGAACTGGAGGAAGGGGAGAAGGGGAGGATTGTTTATATTCTGTGGAGACTTTTAATTAGCCACCTGTTTTCAGCCCCACTTGCCCTCCGCAGTTCTACTCTGCTTGATTCCTTAGGGAACTGAACTTCTCTGACATTCTATAGGGATACACAGCTCTTTTCTGTATTTTTTCTCTGTGCCAATATTCTAATCTGCAGTTTCCTTTATTCTGCTACTTAGTTATCATTCCTTCTTTTGCTTCCTGTCTTCCAGAATTTTGTCAAAATCTCTTATCAGCTGATGGACCTCCTCTCATTCTCTTGTGGCTGTAGGCTTATCCATTTTTTAATCCTTCACGTTAATTTTAGAGAGGATGTGGGAGGGAATGGAAATAAACAGAGATGTTTAATCTGCTATTTTTAATTAGAAATCTCTTCTGTTAGAGTTTTAAATGTTTAAAAGAAAAGCATCCCCATTAGGAAAGGAAAGAAGATGGTTGTGCTATGGTTATAAGGACCACCAGGAGGTAGATGTAATCCCGACCGTTGCTCCTGGCCCAGATGGCAGCTGCATGTGGTTGGGCCTGAGGACTGAAGGAGTGTCTACCTGCAGTTCACAGCAGAACTCACGGGGGAGGCTGCAACTGAAGACCCTGCACCTACCCCTGGAGCTGAAGCTCCATATCCTGTATAATGTAATGTTGAAAATGTCTTTACCTTAACAAAAATGTAGTTATGTGCAGAAATAGAGTCACAGATGTAGAAAACAAACTTATGGTTACCAGGGTGAGGGGAGGGATAAACTGGGAGTTTGGGATTGACACGTAAACAGTAGTATATATAAATAGATAACTAGTAAGGACCTACATAAAGCACAGGGAACTCTACTCAATACTCTGTAATGGCCTATATGGGGAAAGAATCTAAAAAGTAGTGGATATAAGTATATGTATAACTGATTCACTTTGCTGTACAGCAGAAAGTAATAAAACGTAAATCAACTACACTCCAGTAAAAATTAAAAATAAAATAAAATAAAATAAAAATGTAGTTATGTGCTATGCTGAACATCTTCCCCTGTCTTTACCTGCTTGTGTGCCATATAGTACCACATCTTCTTTATCCATTCATTTATTGATGGACACTTAGATTGCTTCCATGTCTTGGTTATTGTAAATAGTGCTGCTATGAACATCCGGGAGCATGTATCTTTTTTGAATTAGAGTGTTTGTTTTTTCTGGATACATGTCCAAGAGTGGGATTGTTGGACCACACAGTAGCTCTATTTTTAGTTTTTTAAGGAAACTCTATACTGTTTTCCATTTTCACCGATATATATTCCCACCAACAGTGTAGGAGGGTTCCCTTTTCTCCACATCCTCTTCAGGATTTAATATTTGTAGACTTTTTGATGATGGCCATTCTGACCAATGTGATACCTCATTATGGTTTTGATTTGCATTTCTCTAACAATTAACAATGTTGAGCATCTTTTCATGTGCCTGTTGGCCGTGAAACTAACATGTTTCCTGAAACTAACACAGTATTGTAAATCAACTATATTTCAATTTTTTAAAATATTGAATGTCTTTAAAAAAGATATTTAACATTATAACATTAGACGAGATTGCCAAAGGAGTTAGTATAGAGGAAGAAGTGAAGGAGTGCCCTGGAGTACTCCAAAGTAAAGAAGTACAAATTGAAGAACCAGGAGGCTGAGAAGGAACAGCCAGTGAGAAAGGAGGAAAACCCAGAGAGTGTGGAGTCTTGCTAGAGAGTATTTCCGGGAAGAAAAGGCAATGAAATGTGCCAGGTGTGTTGATAGGTCAAGTAAGATGAGGACTGAGGACAGATCATTGGATTTTGCAACACAGAAGATACCAGTGACCTTATTCAGAGACGTTTGTAGTGTGGTAGAGGCAGAAGCCTGACTGAAGTGGATTCAATAGAGAATTGGAGACAATGAGTACAAGTAATACTTTCAAGTGGCTTTTTTATGAAGGGGAGCAGAGAAATGGGATGGTTTCTGTAAGGGAAGGAAGGGTCAAGAGTTTTTCTTTGAAAATGGGAGAAATAATAGTATGATTGTATATTTATGGAAAAGACTTAGTAGGTGCTGTGAGAGAGAGAGGATAGATTTACTGGAGAGATGTCCTTGAATAGGTGAGGGATTGACTTTAGTCAGGACCACAGATGGTTTATCTATAGTCAGGAGGTAATACAGAGTATGCTGGCACAGATGCTGTAGGTGGGAGTCCAGGACAGTTCTTTTTTGACAGATTTCAATTCCTCAGTAAAACGGGAAGCAAGATTGCAAGTAAAGGGTGAAGCTAAAGAAGGTGTTGGAGGTCTGAGGGGAAGACAAGGGAAGAAATCGTCACTCAGGGATATAGGAGAGTGAAGGGATTGGGATGTATTGGATGATTGCCTGGCTACCGTTGAGATGTGCTTCAGGTTCATGGATCTAGAGAGAAAACAGTCGGCAGTTTTGTGTCTTTTTCTCCAGTCAGGTTCAGGTGCATGGGGGCAGGTGTGGAGTAGGTGGAGGGCTGGACTTAACCTGGTCTCATTTTTCTAAGTGAGTATCATGAAGTGAAAGGGGGCAAAGGAATTAGATTGTGATAAAGAAATTATAAGAATTGGCTGAGGAAATTAAATTTGGCAAGGAGGGAAGAGGTGACATCTGGGGATCGAGGGACTGGGAAAGTGGTAGGATCAATGGATCTCAGGTCCTTGTGGGGCAAAGCATTCCTGATGTTTGGTAATGGGGAGTGAGTTAGAAATATAGGAGATGAAGGCAGAAACTGGGATGCCTGACTGAGATTGTTGGCTTTGATTATTGGTGAGCGCAAATCTACAGAATGATCGTGAAGTTCGTGGTGGAGGAAGGGTGGAGAACAAAATCAGGTATGGAGAATTTAGGGTGTTGGAGGGAAGCTTGCCAGCCCCTCTTGCTCAGGATCCCAGGAGTGGAGTCTGTGTGTGTGTGCACGTGTGCACGCACCCATGTGTGTGTGTAATTTCCTTATCATTATATGAAAAATACAAAATAATTTATTTTTTATTTTATGTTTTTCTTCTTAAATATTCATACTATAGCCAGAACTCAGACCAATTTGCAGAGTGAGGTTATCCAGACAGGGAGACCCTCGTCATTGCCTGTTCAAAGTCATTCTCCTTCTCTCTTACTAACAGAACTCCTATTTTGTACCTACCTCTAGGGATGAAATGCAGTAGGTCAAAGCCAGTCTGGGCAATCCATTCATCTCTACTAGGGATTTGTCTTGAGTAGATGTGTGACTCAGTCGTTAAGGAAGATGGGAAGGACAGATTCCAGTTGGGGTACCAGAAATGACTTCCATAATCAAGGGCAGATCCCCAGGGGACCGATTCCACTGGGACAAGCACTGGAACTGAGAGTGGCTGTGGTGCAGGGACCAGGGATCCAGCCCCACCAGGCTAATGCCATACCACCTCTGACACAACTCCTGCGGTTTATTTCAGGCAAGTGCAGAGTGAGGGGCCTGTGGTAACAGCTGGGATGGAGCCATTCTAGGAAAGGGTGGAGATGAAGTGGACTATTGTCATGGGCTGGACATGGCTTTCAGCCCCCACGTGGATTATCCAATTTGATCCTCACTTTGTCTGATGAAGTAGGTGTTCTTACTATCCTCCCAATACTCAGGGAGTTTGAGGTTGAGCTTATAATGCTTTGTTCACAGAGATCACGCCATCATTTCTGATACTTCTCAGTGAAATTATTGAAGTTGGATAAGCTATATACATAGAAAAGTCTTCTTTGGTCCAAACAGAGGCACTTTTGGGCAAAATATACTTTCATCAAACTCTCAAATCAATAATAGGAAGTAAAGCATTCTCTGAAGCAGGTGGGAATTATGGAATGAAGAGAACCAGGACGGATTTTCTTAGCTGATGAAGCACTGCATGTTATTATCTGTTCTATTTTTTGCACTCAGTAACACTTTAAGGCTCCAATAAGTCCTGCTGGTGTTGGAGGGTCACCTGCAGAGGTGGGAGGCAGCTGTGGCTCACCACGGGGATGGAGACACTGGCAGCGGGGGTTCTGGGAAGTGCTCATTGGCGTGAGCCCTCCCAGAGTCTAAAATACTTTAAATATATAGAATACAAAACTCTCATATAGCAAAAGAATAGTCATTCTCTGGCAGGGACTACCTGAGTTGGAAATGTTGGTTGGTTTTCTTTGTGCAGGTCTCTAGCCAGCTGTTGAAAATGTGGGTCTGAAATATGGGAGTAGAGTTGGAGGTTTGGGAAATAGCTTAATAAAAATAAAGATTGAAGCAATGTGAGTAGACAAGATTGTCTGGAGAAAATGTATACACCAAGAAGGGAGACAAAGAGTGGACTCTGGGGAGAATCCATATTTACAGGGCACAAGGAACCAAAAGAGCTAATGAGGAGAGGGTAGAAATATAGGAGAAGGGTCCAGGAGACCCAGGGAGGAAGGAATTTTCAGAGTAAGGGAGTAAGGGCCCAAGGCAAGGCACAGTCGGGCTGCACCAGCTAAGAACTGGTTGAAGTCTGTGCAAAACTGGTTGCCAAAGCAGTGGCTGGAGTAAGAGTTGTGGCCAAGAGGATCTGAAATGGTGCACAAGAGAGCTCCTGTACCACTCAGATCTGTTCCTGCCTTCCATCAAATCCAATCCACCTCAGAGACCCCATCAAAAGGTGGTCGACAAAGGAAGTTGTTGTATAACAAAGGGAGTCCAACTCGAGGATGGAAGATGCCTTAGAGGACTGGGGCAGGGAGGGTGGGGGGGACTCGAGGGGGGGGCATCAAGGAAGGGAGGGAATATGGGGATATGTGTATAAAAACAGTTGATTGAACCTGGTGTACCCCCCCCAAAAAAAAAAAAGAATGCATTAAAAAAAAAAAAATTAAAAAAAAAAAAAAAAAAAAGGTGTTCGACTACAATCTCTGCAAGAACATAATACAAGAGTGTTAATAGAACAAGCTATGGTCCCCACTGGTGCAGCTGGTCCCAAAGCTGAAATTGTATTTGTCATCTCCTCTCCATCACCATCATACATTTCCCTCTTTGTTGGCCAGCACTTTGATGGGTGTGGGTTTTTTGCCTGGTGGGGAGACCTAGTCCTTCATCCCAAAGGATCTGAGCCTTAGCTACCTTGCCTTTGTCAGGCGGTGGTTGCAGTCATTGACGGCACACCCTTGTCACTGGGCAGGAAACCTCTGTGTTTCAGTCATAGTCCTTCCTGCCCCCAATCATATAGCTACCCTAGCTCTTCATGGCAATCAGAGTCAATTATCACCCCTGCCTGCCCAGAACCTTTCCTTATCGGTCCACCAGCATGGGATTCCCAAGGGTCCAGGTAGTTGGTGTAGCTTCAGACCCTATGGTATGCCTGTCTGAAGTCCCCCTCCCCCTTCCCCCACTATGAGAGCCAGGCCTTCTGATACAACAGAGTATAAGGCTGTAGGTACCAGAATCACAAAGTCTGAAACTAGGCCACTGGGCGTGATGATGGGAGGGGTCAATCCCACTTCTACCTCTTGGTTCCTGGATGCATGTGGAACAGCTGCAGAGGAAACAACTCTGTGTATCATCCATTGGCCAATGCCTACACCTCGTCTTGACAGGATGCATCTCAACCCTACAGGGTGTTGTCCTGAAGCCTGTGCCTTAAATGAGACTTTTTATTTTTTTCAGATTCTTGTTTTTTTTTTTTTTTTTAATGAGACTTTAACAGGCCATTCCAATATTCTCTTCTACTGTTTGTTTCCAAATGCTAAGAACATAGTAAGATCAATAGATCCTGTGATCCTATGTCCATTTCACACTTCCTTTGCCATAAGATGGGTTCCTCATTCTGAAATAATGTGTGATACATCATGCTAATAGCTAAGGAATTGTGTAAGTCTGAAGATGGAGGTACTGGTGGAAGAACTACAGGCAGGGAAGGGAACCAGGGAAGATGCTGCCCTTTGGGTGGCAAAGGACAGTCAGGTGGAAATCAGTATGATCGTTCTGTGGCTGCTGGAGGCTTGGTGCAAGTTCTCTGTGTCATCAATTTGCCTGAAGGGGAAGATGACCCACAGGGAACGTGTGGCCAGGACATCAGCCTCAGTCAACTGGGCAGGGCTACTATGTATGGCTGCACAGGCTGTACACTGCACAACACCAGGGAGGGCCATTTGCAAAACTGTGACACGCATGGTGCCATCTGGAGTTGTGCAGTGTGGAGATCCTGCACCAGAGCATCACGTTTCAGCACTGGTCAGTGTCAAATGTGTGCTGGGGAACAGTGTCACAAATCTGATGGCTGCTATGTGAACCCCGACTATCAGCTTAATCTGAGGGTAGGGACAGGGTGTAAGTCTTAACATCTGCCCTTGCCTCGAATCTCCCAGAGGTCCTGCCACCCCTGCTTACCTCCAAAAGTTTCTAGGCCTGCTTGCATTCCTCTACCTCTGTTTCCCTCCCTGCAGTGTGATTGGTGGCAACCGATTAATGCTGAGACTTTTGTTTACCTAACAGTCAATTTTACAAGCCACTTCAGTAAGTGGAATATCTCCAGGAATTTTAGCAGAGCCTCTCCACCGAGGAGCTCACAGTGCTTCCACTTTATTCTCACAACCTCTCTATGAAGATAGAAGAGGATGAGTAGACACATTCCCCATTTTATCCCAGGAGAATCCAAGGCCAGAGAGGAAAAGTGACTTCCCCAATGTTAGGGACTGAATGTTTGTGTCCCCTTCTAAAACTCATATGTTGAAATCCCAACCCCCCAGCGTGCTAAATCGGACTCCATGTGCAATCTGGTTTTTTTACTTTAACCTTTGCTTTTTGCTGCTTTTGTTATTATAATCACACATGATGGCCTGCCTCAGAGAACCCTGTCCCTCTGCCTGAATATTAAACTAAAGCGCCTCTGTTCAGCTCACAGGCAGACGATCTACCCTGCCCGTGGCTGCTAGAAAAAAGAGAATAACACATCCCCTCACGGAGGCTGGTCATTCCTGGAGATGTTTTGCAAGACTGATGGCCCTTTTACTTTACTTCCCCACTGCCTCTCCCTCTCTATTCTACCTTTTTACTTTACTTCCTCACAGCCTCTCCCTCTCTGAGTCTATAAAAAGAAACTGGCATCCAGACCCCATAAGATGGTTTTTCAGAGACTCTAGTCTGCCATCTTCTCGGTCTGCTGGCTTTCCGAATACAATCGTATTCCTTGCCTTAACACCTCGTCTCTGATTCATTGGCCTGTCGTGCAGCGAGCAGAGAGAGCTTGGACTCGGTAACTGTATTTTGAGGTAGAGTCTTTGGGAGGTGATTCGTCATAAGGGTGGAGCCCGAATGAATAGGATTGATGCCCTCATAGGAAGAGACACAAGAGAGATGATCTCTTTCTCTGCCATGTGAGGGTACAGCAAGGAGATGGCCATCTGCAAAAGGGGGCCTTCACGAAGAACCCCACCATGATGGCACTGGTCTTGGGCTCATAGCCTCCAGAGTTGGGAGATATAAATATTTGCTATTTAAGCCACCCAGTCTATGGTATTTTGTTATAGCACGCCAATGGACTAAGATACCCAGGATGACCCAGCAATGTGGTAGCAGGGCCTTCTAGCTAAGTACATCACTACTCCAACAATTGCTACTTCTATCTGGAAACCCCACATTCCCAGACCCCACAAGGGGAATGTATCAGTCAGGGTCCAATAAGGAGATGGAAACCACATAGTGACTTGAACAGGGAAAGCTTACTATAAAGAATCATTAACTATAACAGGGGAGTGGGATAAAGAAAGGCTGGCTAGTAATTGGTGGAGAAAACCCAAATGAATACAGGAGGAGAGGATATAGGGAGCAGTCACTACCCCTAGAGCTGAGAGAGACACAGAGAAGGAGCAAATCTACAAGAGTGTCTCCCTCTGCAGGCTGAGATCCAGACCTCACTGAAGAAGGTACAGCCAGGGCTCACTGAATGGTGAGGTGCTGTGCTAGCTGGACTCACTAAGGAACAGTTCCCTGGGGGTTGGGGGGAGCTGCCCACGGAGAGGTGCCAGTGCTGCTGGCTGCTGGGTTCTACAAAAACCATGTGTGCACCTGGACCAGGTGCTGCAGAAGCTTCATGCTGCAGGAGGCTGCCCAGAGGAGCACACTGGAACCTGGAAGGCTGGCCCCTTCCTCCTCTAGTCTCTTTCCAGGGGCCACTACTGAGAAAGCTTAGCATTTGGCCAGCTGGCAAAGGAGAAATATTTTAAGGTCCAGCTGCATTATCGCTGAGCAGTAGACTTGGAGCTGAAAGCAATAACTTGATAACTGGCACATGGAACAGAGAACCTGGAGTCCCTTGATTAAGAGTATTTTAATTCCATTTGGTAGCTCTCAGCTCCAAAAGGAGCTTCCCGAAAGGAAAGTCTCCAGTCTCAGGAAGGAGGAAAATGACCCACGAATTCCAGAAGACAGATCAGCAAGGGGAAACGTATACCCAGTCAGCAAATACTATTGGGGAAGGGAGAAACCCATAATAAATGTTTTTGTGCTTTTTAATGGAGGTATAAATTATATGCAATTAAGTTCACTAATCTTAAGTGTACTTCTTGAGACATTTTTGCATATGTATAAATCCACATGATCACCCCCAGATCAAGAGAGAACATTTCCATTATCCCAGAGGGCTTTCTCCTTGTATCCCATTCAACACAGAAATCCCACTATTTTCACTCTTATCATCATAGATTGGTTTTCCTGGTTGTCGATTTCATGCATATGGAGTGATATCGTACCTGCTCCTTGGTTTCTGGTTTCTCTATCATTGTCTCTGTGAAATTCATCCACATTGTAGTGAGTTAAATGCCAGAACAATGTTTAAGCCAAAAAAGAGACAGAAAGAAAATTCAGCCGTGATGCCTACTAGACTATTTCCTATGGGGACATGTCTAGTTACAAGCATATCTACATACCTGCTCTCTGTGATGTAGATTTGTGGGTATATTTCCAGATCTTCAGGCAATCATCACTTTATTGACTGTGTGATGCTCCATCGTGTGGGCCCAGCAGGCTCAGGTGAATAGACAAGCCTCTGAACTGAGAGGTACCGCCCAGTGGGTGGGGCAGGGCAGGCCTGGAACCATCTGTGTCACTGCTGAGTCTCCAGAGTCTGGAACCGGCAAAGTGAACATGGAAAGGAGGACCTCAGGGAGCAGATCCATGCGCTTAACGGACAGGGCTTAGCTAGAGCAAAGTGGGCTGGGGTCTGCAGTGGGGCTAGACTTGGGGCACCCTGGAGGGGCTATAGGGTAGAGCACCCCAGTTAAGGCCCCGTTTTAGCAAAGAGTCTACTAAGTCAGTGTATTGAGAATACCCCATCCTTGGTATCGGATCACTTTTACTTGCCTTTACCAAGAATATTTCTACTCTCGATATCCAATCAAATTATTCTTAGTGATTTTTTATCCACTGACCTCCTCACTCTGCTCACTGGCTATAAATTCCCAGCTGTCTTTGCTGTATTGGGAATCTGAGTACCTCCTGAAATTATGTGCAAAATTATGTATATTTTAGTGTTATGAGTATTTTTTTTAACCTGGGAAGAAGATTTATACTGTTCATCACTTTCTCCAAATATCGATAACCTTAAAAAATATTACAAACCACCATACTTATTTCCATGTAGAATATGTCTGTTTTCATGGTTTCAAGTTGACAGTTCCCAAAGGTACTTATCATATTCAAGATCTCTTCTATATTCTATTTTTATATCTGCCGCATTAAGATTCAAAGCTCACATCCCTAAACCTTTCATCACTACGGTCCCACCACCTATCCCAATTTGGTTCCTCTTTATTTTTTTCCCCTTGGAATAAACTTTTGAAGGTCTTCTCCACCCTTTGCAGCAGTTCTGCAATTAAATGACAGAGGTGTTTTTTTGAAAATGCAATGTTTTGTCAAATTTTTTCTCGTCTCATTTTGGAGAATCTTCACTTTGTACTGAAATTTCTGTAAGAGCCTCCTAACTGGTCTCCTGGCCTCTGGCTTTTTTTCAGGGTTGTACTGTCCTTTATGGCACTGCTATCTTCTACCGTCAATGGATTCTTCCCATACTCCCAACTCCATATCGTTTATTGGAGTGTTTGTGACTCAGAGGTGAATAGGTGACAGGCCCTCAGGAAACTCACTTAAGTGCCAGGACCTGTCAGATCCCAGATCAGGATCAGGGTGGGAGGGTTGGGACCAATGAGCCAGTCCTTTTTGCTCCTGCCCTGGGGTTCAGCCCCTGGGTCTGTGGTGGGCTCAGCAGGTGATGCAGGGAACTTTGGTTGCAAGGAAGGAAGGTATTGGAAGGATACTGGCTGATTTCATGAGGCCTAAGGATTGGAAGGATATGAGACCTTGGGAGGATTTGGGGACCGGGGACACAGGGACTGAGTTTCTCACTCTTGTTTTTGTGCATGTGCACGCTCTCTCTCTCCAGCTCTGCAAGGGATCTCGTTTGCTTCCCTCTGCCAGTGTCCCCACTCCCTCGCTTCTCTCAGCTCTCTCTACCACATGCCCAATAAAATTTGGCTGTTTCAGCCTCATTCTCGAAGACCTCCAGGTGAAGGGCCCGTGGAGTCCATCTGAGTCCCAGAGAGGGGAACCAGTTGGTAACACCTGCTCCCCACGCTTTGGACCCTCAGGGGTCCAGGCAACCAGGATGAGGGGAAATGTGGTGCAGTCATGGCCTCTGGGGTTGTAGGGGAAGACACCTCTAAGAAGCATGGTTAGGAGAAGTGATGGGTGATTTTAGTGCCCAGGAACAGAGGAGCAGATGAGGTCTGGCATTGAGAAAATCGTCTTCTGGAGTTCCCCATCCAGAACCACCTCTGCAGTTGCCTGTGCTCTAATGAGAGTCTGAGGGCTTAATAGGCTCTGAAAAGGGATGACAGTGGCTGCAGGGAAAGAATGAGTAGCTGTGTCTCTTGCTGATGGGAACTGGATGGCAGGACATTTGGAAACCTGCTGAGGTTTCATTGCCAGGGAAGGAGTATTAGGCAAAGAGACAGGAAAGCCTCATGGGGACCAAACTGAGTCCACAGGAGGAGAGGGAGGGGCAAAGGCTTTGGACGCCTATGAACCAGGATCGAATTCTCAGCTCCATCATTTCTTAGGCAATGTGAACATTGAGTGAGTTACTTATTCCGATACCAGTTTCCTCTTCCATAAATTGAGATAATAGCACTTACCCTACAGGGTGGGTGCTAAAATTAGAGATAACAACTGCATGGGTCATGGTGCTCTAGAAGCTACACACTAAAAACCAGGAGAGAGAAGGTAAGTGCTGGTGTGGGTCTCTTTGATTGCATGGAAGGTGCTGTTGTAAGCTTTCAACCGTGCAGGCTTAGTACAAGGTCTGGGGGCCTTTTAAGGACCTTACAATGATGTTTGAGACCTCAAATTAAGTGATTGGCTCAAAACACTAAACAAGGACTTCCCTGGCAGCACAGTCGTTAAGAATCCACCTGCCAATGCAGGGGACATGGGTTCGATCCCTGGTCTGGTAAGATCCCACATGCCATGGGGCAACAAAGCCTGCGAGCCACAACTACTGAGACCATGTGCCGCAACTACTGAAGCCCACATGCCTAGAGTCTGTGCTCCACAACAAGAGAAGCCACCGCAATGAGAAGCTCGCTCACTGCAACAAAGAGTGGCACCTGTTCACCACAATTAGAGAAAGCCTGGGCGCAGCAATGAAGATCTAACGCAGCCATAAAAATAAATAAGTTAATTAATTAATTAAAAACAAACAAACAACAACGACAAAAAACTGCTAAACAAAAACTCCACAACTGAAATGGCAAAGGTTAAGTCAACTGCACCTCGACTAACTCATAAATGATGTCTTAAATTATTCTTAAATACAAACTCTACAAAAGTTACACAGGCCATAGTATGTTGGCATCAGAGTGCCCAGCATTGTATAATATTTTGGCTTCCCCACTTATGAGCTGTGTGATCTTGGGCAAATCACTGAACCTCTCCGTACCTGTTCCTCATCTGCAAAATGGGAATAATAATAGTGCAGAGGGTTGTTGTAAAATGCTTAGAATGGTGCCTGGCACATAGCCAGTCTGGCTATTTGTATATTTACTGTAGGATGACGGTGCATTTTTTAATACTTGATATAATTAAGGTAGGGCCTCCAAAGTAAGGGACGGAGCCTCATAAAGCTCTTAGCCCTGGTCATGTCTGAGTGACTATAGTTTTATGTAAATCAGGTGTAACTTAGATCATAAACCACAGATGTGTGATTGTATCTTCATAAAAATTAATGGTCCTCTGCAGGGCGCTACCGATCCCCAGAGTATTTTGGAAATGTGTATACTTTTTTGGTCATAATGAATAGGGGTTACTGCCGGCATTTAGTGGGGCCACACTGGCACAGCAAAAGATTACTCCTGTGTCCCTCAGGACTTTTAAATAGAAGTGAAAAACCTGTTTATAATGATCCAATTCTGGAATCTAACTGAACGTGGAATTATGTAGGTGAAAAACCTGCTTATAATTATTTGAGACCAGAACTAATTCCATTTTACAAATGAACCCAAAGTGTTTTTTTGTTTTGGGGATTTTATTGGCAAGGTTTAGTTAAATAGCAAATTTCCTGGGAAGCAACAACTATATACATCAAGGAGAGATTGTACTGTGTTTTGTTTAAGACTTTACTAAAGAGTTCACCATTTTGTGAAGTTGCTGATGGCAATCCTCTTGTATTATTGGAGTCACCAAATCTGTCTGCATTTTCACTGTCATCTTCATGGTGATTCTACATTTACATAGGAATATAGCAATCTAGCCTGCATGACCAAATGTCAAATATAAAGGTAAAGAGTCAACAATATTCAGTTGAATATTGAAAATTTGGGTTTATATCTGCCCACACTGAACCCCTGCGAATGTGCCAACCCTGTAGTTCTTTTCTGATAAACAGTGACTGCCATCAAGAAAGATAAAGTGAAGGTTTTACAAAGAAACACATTTATAAAGTTGATAGCATATCATACTTCTGAGATCTAAAGGAAAAGTTTGAAAACTAGAATTTTGAAATAATATAAAAGCTCGCAAAATAGGGTAAGTAACACGTAGGGGAAAAAAGTTACCAGCAAACAATAGGTTATTAGAATGACAATAGGAAAAATTCCAACTGAAATGATATTTTTATTCCACTGAATTCTGATGATACTGTTCTAAGAAAAATCGAAGAGATGGTGAAAGCTATTGAACCTCAGCTGTGAATTGGGATCAGGCTGGGAAATATTTCTAGTGGACGAAAGCCCCCTGGGGGATAAGGCAGCCCTCTACTCACATGGATGAGGTTAAGGAATGAAAAAGCCACGGTGCAAATTTATTTTCAAAATTACTGACAATTGATACAGAGGCGCTGACAGTATAACGAAACTCTTAAAAGTGATTTCATAGAAACAATAAATCCCTTTTCTAATGTTACTGAATGTGCCACAGATTGAGCCTCAGCTATAATTTGTTGGCAACATAGGTTTGTAGGCCATTAAAAAAAATTAGCAGCAGATGTTCAGCACAATGCAAAGAAAATTGTGTTTTCTTCTATTTATTTTGGATTCCTTGTCATTTTCTAGGATTTTCACTGTTACTCTGATACAGTCCCAAGTGGTCCACTTTTGAAGGCGAATTTCTCTAAGACCTCTTGTCTTCTCTTCCAATCCAGCCTCTCCATCAGCTGATGAAGTGAAAGAACCCCAGGCCACAGTGAAATAAATGGGGTTCAAAAGTCAAGCATGTAAAATGTAGGGCTGTATTTTTGCCATTTGTTACATTTTGGCTGCTCCAGGTCTTAGTTACGGCACTCGGACTCCTAGTTCTGGCATGTACGCGGGATCTAATTCCTCAACCAGGGATTGAATCCCGGTCCCCTGCATTGGGAGCTCAGAGTCTTACCCACTGGACCACAAGGGAAGTCCCTGAATTTTTGCTATGTTAACAAAAACTATTTTCTGGGAGATCTGTACTATCCAAAAAGGGCACACAGGTAAACATATTGTAGCATGTTGTGCACAAGTATCCACATACCCAACTGAGCAAGTTCCGATTCAGTTATGTTCAACCTGTCCTCTCCATCTCCCGTGATCTCCCACACCTGGCCTGCACTGTCAAAAGCCTGCAACAATAAATACATGCAGTTTATTGCATGCCAATTATATCTCAATAAAAGTTCTTAATAAAAAAAAAGAAGCCTGCAACAGCGTTGCCTGGAATTCTTCTGCAAACTTGACCACACATTCAATCAAGCAACATTCATGTAATCATGGAGGCTCAAGCCAGCACACAGTGTGTCTTTTTTTTATTGTGTGTGTGTGAGTGCGTGTGTGCACAGTGCCCAAAGATCAACCTGATGGCAATGGCTAGCTTTTTATTTTATTTTATTTTTTTATTTTAAAAGTTTTTTTAAAATAATATGATGGAGATGGTTTTTTTGTTTATTTTTAATTGAAGTATAGTTGATTTACAGCACTGTTAATTTCTTTTTTTTAATAAAGTGTTTTTGTGTGTGTGTGTTTTAAATTAATTAATTAATTAATTAAATTGGCTGTGTTGGGTCTTTTTTTGCTGTGCTTGGGCTTTCTTTAGTTGCGGCAAGTGGGGGCTACTCTTCGTTGTGGTGTGTGGGCTCCTCATTGCCGTGGCTTCTCTTGTTGCAGAGCATAGGCTCCAGGTGCGTGGGCTTCAGTAGTTGCAGCACATGGTCTCAATAGCTGTGGCGCATGGGCTTTGTTGCTCCGCGGCATGTGGGATCCTCCTTCCTGGAGCAGGGATCGAACCTGTGTCCCCCGCCTTGGCAGGCGGATTCTTAACCACTGCGCCACTTAGGAAGCCTGACAATGGCTAGCTTTTAGAGCACCATGAACTATACATGTCCCAAACGTTACCTTTTTTAAAAAATTTATTTTATTGAATCATGGTTGATTTACACTTAAAAGTTTTATTTATTTATTTATTTAGGCTATGCCACTGTGGCTCATGGGATCTTAATTGAACCCATGCCTTCGGCAGTGAAAGCACAGAGTCCTAATCAGTGGACCACCAGGGAATTCCCTACAATGTTGTGTTAGTTTCTGGTGTACAGCAAAGTGATTCAGTATACATATATATATATATACATAATAGTTTGCATCTACTAGTCCCAAACTCCCAATTCATCCCTCCCCCATGTCCCCTCCTCCTTGGCAACCACAAGTCTGTTTTCTACGTCTGAGTCTGTTTCTGTTTCATAGAATAGTTCATTTATGTCATATTTTAGATTCCACATATAAGTGATATCGTATGGTATTTGTCTTTCTCTTTCTGACTTACTTCACTTAGTATGATCATCTCTAGATCCATCCATGTTGCTGCAAATGGCATTATTTTGTTCATTTTTATGGCTTAGTATCAATAATATTCCATTGCCTATATGTATCACATCTTTATCCATTCATCTGTTGATGGACATTTAGGCTGCTTCCATGTCTTGGCTATTGTAAATAAAGATGCAATGAACATTGGGGTGCACGTGTCTTTTCGAATTATGGCTTTGTCTGGATATATGCCCAGGAGTGGGATTGCTGGATCATATGGCAACTCTAATTTTAGTTTTTTGAGGAAGCTTCATACTGTTTTCCATAGTGACTGCACCAATTTACATTCCCACCAGCAGTGTAGGAGGGTTCCCTTTTCTCCACACCCTCTCTAGCATTTATTATTTGTAGACTTTTAAATGATGGCCATTCTGACTGGTGTGAGATGGTATCTCATTTTAGTTTTGATTTGCATTTCTCTAATGATTAGTGATGTTGAGCATCTTTTCATATGCCTATTGACCATCCGTAAGCCTTCTTTGGAGAAATGTCTATTTAGGTCTTCTGCCCATTTTTTGATTGGGTTGTTTGCTTTTTTGTTATTGAGTTGTATGAGCTACCAAACATTATCTTTAATCATAGCACCAACCCTGTAGGGTAAGTGTTATTATTCTTTTAGTCTGCCTCAGTTTGAGACTCAGGTTTGGCAACAAGGGCTGGTCAGGGGCCTGGAGAGAATCCCGTTATATTAAAATATACATTATCTTTGGGTTTATTGTATGTAATCTTCAAGGTCTTTTCAAATACTAATATGCATGAACTGAATGGGTATTGAAATTTCAAGACAGGCGATATGACCTCTGAGCTATTTCATCATTCTTTTCCTCCATGTCACACAAAAGGGTTTTTTTCTTCACTACTCATAAGTAAGGTCAACATGAGAATATTGTTCTTTATACTTTCTTCCTTGACAGCCTATAATTTGCTTAACATGTTATTCCTGTTTCCATTAAAGTTATTCCTTCCTTCTCTTATCATATACAAGTGAGCCTGGCGTGTTATTACATATCTTAACACTAATTTAAATTCTGATGACAACCGGAACGGCTCTCTTTCATTCTTCTGCATTTATTGTAAGGAAACACTTCCAATATTCTTACTTTTAAAACCAAACTGACTCATATAAGGGAGTGCAATCATCTAACACTATTATGTATTCTAATATAGTTATACTGGGGCATTTACACATGGAAATGTTCATTATTTTGTTATGGATCATTTTTATCTCTCCTTTTAATTTGTTAGGATATGAAAATGAGAAAAGCCATCCGTGATGCATGAGAGTTGGCCTGGCACTCACTGCTCAGCATCGTGTTCTCCTGTTGCCTGCAAACAGTTTCACAGATCGCCAGTATCAGACAAGGCCACTCTGAGACCTTGATGGATCTAGATAAAACCAAGCGCATTCTGTAATTATGTCTGAACACCGACAAATGTGAATGTGGTCCAAACCAGAGAAATGACTAAACATCTTCCTGTCTTGGCTAATACAGGTGTCTGCTGTTTCTTTACAATGATACCTTTAGCCTTATTCTAGTCTGTCACCCTCCTGGGTGACATTTATCAAAATACCCAACTATAGAATGATTCCTGCTTCTTGACAGCATCTAATCCAAATCCAAAGCAAAGCACCACTTCCATGAATCCTCCTGAAAGCCACCTAACACAAACCTAAATCCTCCAAGTCCCTCCAATCACATTTCCCTGTGGTGCCTATTCTCCCTCCTTGCAATAAGCAAAGGATTTAACTTATTCAACTGTAAGTATGTTCCTGAAGGTCTTTGGTTGGGAGGCATTGACAGATATTAAAGTAACATCTATCTACCTATGTATCTATCTATCTAGTCTTTACAATTATGTACATAGCTAGATTATATTATCTATGAATTTCAGTTCAAGATAGTAAAGGGGCTTTACAAAGTATTTGTTATAAAAAGAGGGTATTGAGTTTGATAGGATCATTGATAGCAGTTTTCTTAATTTGACTCTGTCTGCAGGTAAATCATGTTATGCTGTTTTGTCTGCATATAAATTTTGTGTGCGAATGTAGGCTTCATACAGGATGTCACTTAAATGAGCAGGTAGTGCCAAATTACAAAAAAAGGAAAAAAAAGTTTCTAAAACTAAACACAGCACAAACTACTCTGCTTTGCAGCTTAAGAAAAATGACTGGTTAATGGCAGCCAACTGAATAGGAAAAAATATTTGCAAATCATAAGTCTGATAAGGTATTAATATCCAAAATATGTAAAGAACTCATACAACTCAATACCAAAAAACCCCCCAAAACATTCTGATTAAAAAATAGGCAGAAGGGGGACTTCCTTGGTGGCACAGTGGTTAAGAATCCGCCTGCCAGTACAGGGGACATGGGTTTGATCCCTGGTCTGGGAAGATTCCACATGTCGCAGAGCAACTAAGCCCGAGGGCCACAACTACTGAACTCATGTGCCACAACTACCGAAGCCTGAGAGCCTAGGGCCGGTGCTCCACAACAAGGGAAGACCCGCAATGAGAGGTCTGCACACTGCAACAAAGAGTAGCCCCCGCTCGTTGCAACTAGAGAAAGCCCACATGCAGCAATGAAGACCCAATGCAGCCAAAATAAATAAATAAATAAATAAATAAATAAATAAATAAATTTATTTAAAAAATAAAAAAAAAATAGGCAGAAGATCTGAATAGACATTTTCCCAAAGAAGACACACAGATGGTCAAACAAGCAAATGAAAGGTGCCCAACGTCACTAACCATCAGGGAAATGCAAATCAAAAGTACAATGAGCTATCACCTCACACCTGCCAGAATGGCTAACATCAAAAAGACAAGAAATAACAAGTGTTGGCGAGAATGTGGAGGAAAGGGAACCCTCATGCACTGTTGGTGGGAATCTACATTGGTGCAGCCACTATGGAAAACAGTGTGGAGGTTCTTTGAAAAATTAAAAATAGAACTACCATGTGATTCAGCAATTCCACTTCTGGGTATTTATCCAAAGGAAACAAAACTATTAATTAGAAAAGATATCTGAACCCTGTTCACTGTAGCATTATTTACAATAGCCAAGATACAGAAGGAACCTAAGTGTCTGTCAATGGATAAATGGACCAAAGAAAATGCAGTGTATATATGTACGATGGAATATTATTCAGCCATAAAAAAGAATGAAATCTTTCTCACTTACATGTGGAATCTAAAAACCAAGAAAAAACAAACAAAAACGGAGCTCATGGATAGAGAGAACAGATTGGTGGTCACCAGAGAGCAGGTGGGTAAAGTGAAAGAAGAGGGTTAAAAAAATATAAACTCCCAGCTATAAAATAAATGTCATGGGGATGTAATGTACAGCATGGGGGCTACAGTTAATAATATTGTGTTGTATATTAGAAAGTTGCTAAGAGAGTGGATCTTAAACATTTTCATCACAAGAAGAGAAGAAAGAAAGAAAGAAAGAAAGAAAGAAAGAAAGAAAGAAAGAAAGAAAGGAAAGAAAGAGAAAAGAAAAGAAACATGCCTGGGAAGGGTCTGTTTGGAGTCCATCCTGTCTGGTGGTTCTCTGGTTTTGATCCCTTTGTCATTGTTCCACACTTCCTGTTAATTGGACATTTGGGGCACTCTTGTCTGGTCATTAAACCTTGTTATTCTCATTTAGGACATTCATGTATCCCTTTCAAACTTATGCTTTTCCTTCCAACGAATTGTCACCACATCTAGAATCTCAAACATCTTGCCAGAAACTGTTAAATAACGAGTGAGTAGAAGTGTTTCCACGACCTTGCGGAATGAAACTGCCATCCTTTCCTACTTTTCAAATATTAGCTACTAAAAAAGAGCTACTGAAAAGGGGCACTTAGAAAATTTTGAGAAGTCCCAATGATGAAGATAAATGACATTTTACGAATGAAAACAAGGTCTCTGCTTAAGGTAGGCACTGTTTCCCAACCGCATAGCTCTTCCTACCCACGCCCTCTCCCAATCAGCATGCTTTTGCCACTTGCTGGCTCCCTTGGTGCACAATGGAGAGCAATTTGCCAAGGAAAATTTGCTTTTACTAGTGTGTAGGAGGAGGTGGTGTAGACACTTAAAGCTAAACATCAATATATGAACTAATCAGGGCTTTGCCACCTCCCACTCTAGATCTGAGAGGGCCCGGAACTTTGTTTTGTTTGCTGATTCCTCCTGAGTGCTTAGAAGGAGCTAGAGAAATATTGCACGCAGAAAAGATCTAAGAATCAGTCCATCCATCAGTGATTCATCCATCTCCCTCCTCATTTCCCCAGATTAGGTATGTAAGCTCTGAGTACCCGGAGCCCGCCTGCCTTTCCCCGGGCAGCGTGGGAGAAGAGCGCACGGCACCGTTGGGGCCTCGCCTTGGGTACGCACGCAGAACGCGAAACTTCCTCCGCCTCCAGAATCTGATGTTGTGCCAGGCGCTGAGGATACAAACGACCCGGGAGGGGCAGATACATCACCTCATCGGAGCAGTCTCCTGGGCGAGCCGCGAGGCCAGACCTACACCGCAAGGCAGAAATAGAAGGTGGTGGGAGCCGCGGGCTCCTCCCCTAGGCGCCCGCTGGGGCATTCGCGCCACGTCCCCGCAGCCCCTCACATGACCAGAGCCGGACTCGGGGCTGAGTTCATTGCCTCCGCCCCTAGAAGGGGAGAGGAATGTCCGCAGGGGTGAGGGGCCCTGACACCCCTGCCATTCTCAGGCCACAACCCCTTTAGCAAGAGGGTGGCCATGGAGCACAGCAGGCACAGCCGGGGACGGTCTGGCAGAACTGGGCTCCGTGCATTCCTCACAGTTTACTAGATAGATCTGTGCAGTTAGTACAGTTTTAATTTTGATTTCATTAAAAAAAAATCGAGCGTATTACCCATATTCTTTCTTTTGTACATGATAAAACAATCAGAAGTACAAAATAAGTGAAAATTAAGTGTCTCTGCCAACTCTGCCTCCCAGTCCCCAAGCTCCTCGATTCTGTCCCAGGACACCAGGACAGGTTGATGTGCTAGGCAGTGAGGATGCTGCCATGCGGAGATGGGTTCTTGGGGACTGTGTTCCTGGAGGGTGGGGCCGCCAGGAGAAGTTAGGGAACTGTTTTCAGGAGGGCGGAGGGCTGACGAGGGTGGCACAGAGTGCTGGGAGAAGGACGTTTTTTCCTGGTTAGGGGAGGAGGGGCTCAGCACGGTGTCTTTAAAGAACTGCGAGTTAGAGAGGAAAGTGGCCTCATTACCAAAGACACCATTGGCAGTGAGGAAGGGGCAAGGATAGTCCCCGGACTGTGCTGGAAACTGGAAGGCCCAGAGCTTGTGGGTGAGGGGAGAGAAAGGAGAGGGAGAGGGAAGTTGGGAGGTGGGCGAGGGGGGGGAGAGAGAGAGGCACAGAGAGAGAGGCACGGAGACAGAGAGAAAGGCTTGTATGGATGGGAAGGGATACCTCAGCTAGGGCTTAAGAGGTTGGAGGACTTGAAATATAAACCATTATCCTTCCTTTGGTCCCTTTTGTACCCACAGGCTAGTGAAGAGAGAGGAAATTTGATGGTAGTCACTCAATAACCGTGGCTAATGAACTAACTAGTTAACTGTATACTGTTCAACCATCAAACTAGAATAATGCCCACTGTGGTCCTGGAATTAACTTCCAGTCCCGTGTATCCAAGATACTAGTAAAATCCTTAGCTGGGTGTGCCTTAGGGGTGATCTTGGGTGGCCTTGGCCTGCAGCGGCTTGAAGCAGGGTTTCTATTCCTGGCCAGAGATTGAGGTCCAGTCACAGCAGTGAGAGGGCTGAATCCTAGCTGCTAGACCAGTGGTCAGTGACAAGGCCCTGGCCCTTCAGCTTTGCAGAAAAGAATTCCCACAAGGACGGAGAGTAGTGAAACAAGTAAAGTGTTCATTAGGAGGAAAAAGAGTACAGCACGTGTGGCTCAACATGGGCAGACTCAGAGAGAGAGTCGTGTCCTCGTGGTAGTTTAAATCACTTATATGGGGCATTTCCTCCGGGCTTCCTTTCGCCAGTCGTTTTGATTTGCCTGGTTCCGAGTCTGTATTTGCTCTGTCTCAGGATCCGCCCATGTGCGCGCGTGAATCTCTCAGCCACGATGGATTCCAGCAAAGAGGCCTGTGGGTAGCTTAGCATCACTCCCCTTTTGACCTCCAAGGAGCTTTCTAGTCGGAAAGTTCTCCTTGACTTTGAGAATGAGAAATATTTGGTCTCTTCTCTGGGCAGGGCCCAGTCTCCTCTCTCGATCGTCCTGCTATTTCCATCTTGGAGTATCGGTCCACAGGGAATGAACTCCAGCTATCTACCCTGGAGTGGGTGGGGCATCTATCTCCTGTCTCAGGGTGACATCCTTGTCCTAAGCACCTGCATTTCTTTCCATGATTTCATCACCCAGTTTTACTTAATGAAGGTACCCACACTAGCACTTTGTTGATGCAGCTTGGGCAACACTGTGGGGCAATGCAGGACCAGTTCCATTAGTAACTAGTGGAGTAAACTCCCTCCCGTCGTCCTGAGGGCCATCTTTCTCTGGGAGGGGAAGGAGGAACCGGGAATAAGAAACAAGGCTTTGTTTGCTACTCCTTTATTAAAACAAAATCAATATTTGGTTTCTATGTTACAGCAAGGTCCTGGTTTTCCTCCCACCTCCCTGGCTACTCTTTCTTGGTCTGCCTCACGAGTGCCTGCCTTCTTTTCCCCAATTAGATGCAATGCCCCAGAGTCCTGTTCCAAGCCCTCCTCCCCATCCCCTCTCCCTGGGCACTCTCCTCCATCCCCATAAATGGCTTTAATGACTGTTTACGACTTTCAGATCGCCCTCTCTACCCATTCCTTTCTCTTGAGCTCCAGACATGTAACATCTACCTGCTTCCAGAACAACACCTTAAACTTCATGTCTCCATCCAGAATTCATCTCTTCTTCTCCAGCCCCCATCATGGATTTCATTTTCTCATTGATTGTATTTACTTTCTTACTCAGCTGTACAAGCTTTGGCTTGTATCTGCTCCCCCCCTAGCCCCCTTACTGATCCTGCTGACCTCCAGCCATGATATCCTGGTTGGAGACATCTAAATCAGCTCCTGAATCCATGCATTTTTTTCTCATCCAGCCACCATCACCTGTTAATCTCCTAACTGGTCTCCCTGCTCCCAGGTTTGTCCTCTAGGCCTCATTCCACATGGAGCCTGAGTGGTGTTTCCAAAATGGAAAGCTGATCACTATCGTCTGCTTTAAGACAAATGCCAATGCCTTCATGTGGCCTAGAAGGATTCCGACCCTTGTCTGCCTTTCTACCTTCGTGGCTCGCCACTCTAGGCTCAAACATAGAGGTCCGATCATCCTACTTTCATTCACTTCCTTTGGTGTTTATGCAATGACCTGGGGACTTTCCTACGGCCTTTTCCCTTTTTCCTGTTTCCCTCACCTCTCTTCCCCTGGCCATACTTGTCCTTCAGGTCCTTGTTGTAACATCGCTTTTCTAGGAAACTTTCCCTGATTCCCAAGTCTGGCTTAGCTGCCCTTCATAGCAGTCCTTTTTCAGACTGTACTCACCTTGCTGTTTATTTGCCTTTCTTCTCCCACAACCATAATGAGCTTGAAGGCAGGGACCTGGTCATCTGGGTCGCTTCTTTATTCTCACGTCCCAGCATGGGGTCTGGCATATAGTATCAATATGTGCTCAATAAATATTAACTGCTTGAATGAATAAATAAAAGAATTGAACATGTGAAAATAGATGAAGACCCATCAAAGGAGAACAAGTATAAAGGCTTTATATTCAGGGCTTGCTCTAGCAAGGGAGTTAGCCACCATTATTTGCTTTTTGGCAAAGAGTCAAAGGCAGGCAGAGGAATGGGAACACTTCATAGTGGGGAAAAAAGAGAGAAGGCTTCAGGTATGCCTTGATTGGAGGCTGTTGGCATAAGGAAGCTGTAGGCTGGCTAACTAGAAGTGGAGTGTCTTGTGATGGTTTAGGAGTGCACACTTAGCTTTCTCTGGTTGGTCCCAAGTTGGAAGCAGGGCAGAAATTAGGGAAGCTGTTAGTTATTCATCAAATCCTGACTATTTTGGGTCAGTTGTTGTAGGGGTTATTGTTTGGCTACTGGACTGGTTAGTAGTGAGCGGTAGCTAACTGACTTTCTACAAGTCTGATTTATAGGTAGTAGGCTGGCTTCCTGGGCTGGTTGCTGCAGATTGTGGGTCAGAGTTTTATTTTTATATATGGGTTGGTCATTGCCCATATGTATATTCAGAATCTCAAACTGATACGTATTGAGCATCTACTGTACACCATACTCTGTATTAAGTGTTGTATTTGCAGAACCTTATTTATTTCTCATAAGACCTCTGTGGGGTGGGTATTACCATGTCTACTTAACCTGATCTCTTCCTCTGTTGAAACCCATGCTACAGTCACATTTTCTCTCTTCTGGCCCCCCCTTGATGCCTTATCACCTCCTCCCGCTCCAAATTCACCCAGGACTGGGCTCTGGGTTCTTCTCCAGCCCAAGGTTACCATCTTCCTGGCGTGCCAGTATCCTTACTCAGTTCCTTCCTACAGTGCTAGACTCTCACGTCTGATTTCCTTATCTTCAGTGACCTTCACCCGCAACATCTTTCAGTCAACCATGCCTTAGTCATCAGGCATATCAGTCATCATCACCAAGAAAGGCCTCATCTCTGATATGTAAACCCTACCATCCACCCCTTAGGGTTGTTGAAATAACATCTTACCCTTTTAATCCTGCCAGGTAGCAATTAATTCTGGGTAAGAGCATTATGGTAGATTTCAAAATACTTCAAACTACTTTTTGTTATTTTTCTAAGATGTCTAAAATATGTAACATGAAAAAGAAAAAAAAGCCTCTAAGCTTTATCATTTTAAATTTAAAAGTGTGTCACCTGGGACTTCCCTGGTGGCTCAGTGGCCAAGAATCCACCTGCCAATGCAGGGGACACAGGTTCCATCCATGGTCCGGGAAGATCCCACATGCCATGGAGCAACTAAGCCTGTGTGCCACAACTACTGAGCCTGTGCTCCAGAGCCCGCACGTCACAATTATTGAGGCTGCGTGTCACAGCTACTGAAGCCCGCGCACCTAGAGCCCAGGCTCCGCAACAAGAGAGGCCACCACAATGAGAAGCCTGCGCACCGCAACAAATAGTAGCCCCAGTTCACCGCAGCTAGAGAAAGCCCGTGCACAGCAACAAAGACCCAACACAGCCAATAAATAAATAAATAAATTTATTTTTAAAAAAATGTGTCACCTACCTGCATACCCATCACTCTACCATTCTCCTTTTGGAGAGTACAGGGAAGGGATGAAGTCCCTAGAACATTATATAGTTGTAGTCACACTGCAGTCAGAACCTATAATGATGGAGTTCATTTAAAACGATGTTACTATTGTGCTCACTTCGGCAGCACATATACAGAAATTAGAATGATACAGGGAAGATTAGCATGACCCCTGCACAAGGATGACACGCAAATTCTTGAAGCGTTCCATATTTTTTAAAGGAATGAAATCAGAACACCCCCTAACACCATACACAAAAATAAACTCAAAATGGATTAAAGACCTAAATGTAAGGCCAGACACTATAAATCTCTTAGACGAAAACATAGGCAGAACGCTCTTTGACATAAATCACAGCAAGATCTTTTTTGACCCACCTCCTAGAGTAATGAGAATAAGGACAAAAATAAACAAATGCTACCTAATTAAATTTAAAAGCTTTTGCATAGGAAAGGAAACAATAAGCAAGATGAAAAGACCCCTCAGGATGGAAGAAAATATTTGCAAATGAAGCAACTGACAAGGGATTAATCTCCAAAGTATACAAATAGCTCATGCAGCTCAATATCAAAAAATCAAAAAACCCAATCAAAAAATGGGCAGGGTCTTCCCAGGTGGCGCAGTGGTTAAGAATCTGCCTGCCAATGTAGGGGACACGGGTTCAATCCCTGCTCTAGGAAGATCCCACATGCCGCGGAGCAACTAAGCCTGTGTGCCACAACTATTGAGCCCGTGAGCCGTAACTATTGAGCCCATGTGCTGCAACTACTGAAGCCCATGTGCCTAAAGCCTGTGCTCTGCAACAAGAGAAGCCATGGCAATCAGGAGCCCGTGCACCACAATGAAGAGTAGCCTCTCCTCACCACAACTAGAGAAAGCCCATGTGCAGAAACGAAGACCCAATACAGCCAATTTAAAAAAAAATGGGCAGAAACCTAAACAGACATTTCTCCATAGAAGACATACAGATGGCCAATGAACACATGAAAGGTGCTCAACATCACTAATTATTAGAGAAATGCTAATCAAAACTACAATGAGGTATCACCTCACACTGGTCAGAATGGCCGTTATCAAAAAATCTATAAATGATAAATCCTGGAGAGGGTATGGAGAAAAGGGAACCCTCCTGCACTGTTGGTGGGAATGTAACTTGATACAGCCACTGTGGAGAATAGTACGAAGATTCCTTAAAAAAACTAAAAATAGAACCACCATATGACCCAGCAATCCCACTACTGGGCATATACCCAGAGAATACCATAATTCAAAAAGACACATGCACCCCAATGTTCATTGCAGCTCTGTTTGCAATAGCCAGGACATGGAAGCAACCTAATTGTCCATCATCAACAGAGAAATGGATAAAGAAGATGCGGTACATGTATACAATGGAATATTACTCAGCTATAAAAAAGAATGAAAGTGGGTCATTTGTAAAGACGTTGATGGACCTGGAGACTATCATACAGAGTGAAGTAAGTCAGAAAGAGAAAAACAATTATCGTATATTAATGCATATATGTGGAATCTGAGAAAATTGGTATAGACCGTCTTATTTACAAAGCAGAAATAGAGACACAGACATAGAGAACAAATATATAGATCTCAGGGGGGAAAGGTGGGTGGGATGAATTGGGAGACTGAGATTGACCTATATACACTATTGATACTATGTATAAAATAGATAACTAATGGGAACCTACTGTAGAGCTCAGGGAATTCTACTCAGTGCTCTGTGGTGACGTAAATGGGAAGGGAATCCAAAAAAGAGGGGATATACGTATAGCTGATTCACTTTGCTGTACAGCAGAACTAACACAATATTGTAAAGCAACTATACTCCAATAAAAATTTAAAAAAAATAAAATGAAGTTACTATTATTCTTTTGGAAGGTCTCCAACAATCACGACAAACACAGTTGACATAAATCATGTTTGAGTGGTCATGTTCTGTTATGCTGAATATGATGGATAATTTTGTGTTAACTTGGCTGGGCCACGGTACTCAGTTGTTTGGTCAAACACCAGTCTAGGTGTTGCTGTGAAGGTATTTTTTACAAATGTGATTAACATTTAAATCAGGAGACTTTGAGTATGCAGATTACCCTCCATAATGTGGGTGGGCCTCATCCAATCCGCTGAAAGCCTTTAAAGTCTGAGGTGCCCAGAGGAAGAAGGAATTCTGCCTCCAGACTGCCTCCAGACTCAAGATGGCAATATCAACTCTCCCCCGGGTCTCCAGCCTGATTGGCATGCCCTGAGGATTTTGGACCTGCCAGTCCTCACAATCTCATGAGCCAGTTCCTTAAATTCTCTCTCTATCCATATCCTATCGGTTCTGATTCCCTAGAGAGCCACGACCGATACCCTGGGCAAGGGCCAGACGTGCAGGACAAGAATTCCCGTACACAGCACAAATGAAGACAAACAGGACCCAC
This sequence comes from Hippopotamus amphibius kiboko, assembly GCF_030028045.1. Classification (NCBI taxonomy): domain Eukaryota; kingdom Metazoa; phylum Chordata; class Mammalia; order Artiodactyla; family Hippopotamidae; genus Hippopotamus; species Hippopotamus amphibius. The sequence continues at coordinate 159,621,246 of NC_080191.1, forward strand.
CTCTGTAAATTCTGTCCCACCTCTCCCCTAACCATCAGTTTTCTGCACCTCTAATTCCTCCTTTTTAAGGCAGGCCCAGCGTCTGTTAAGAACGTATTTACATTTGTTGACTGAGGGATTCTACTTTACCAGGTTGTTTTCAGGGAGTATGTGATGGAGGTTTTTTTGTGTTTTTTTTTTTTTTTCTTTTTTGCATTTTAAGCTTCTTGTTTCCAAGCTCAAGAAGGAAGAGTCTTACCATTATCCTTGAATAAAGGATGTGCTACTAATAGGGAAGGAGATGTGTATCTGTGTTGTCTTCAGGGAGGAGGCACAGCCAGATTTTATGGAGAAAAAAAGAATACAGAAATATCTAACTTTTGCAAATTTTCAGTGATAAGTGATCACTCTGCTATGGCCTCTCACAGGACTCTGGACAGAAGATATAAAGCGAGGGGCCCTGGGAATTGCCTGGTGGTCCAGTGCTTAGGACTTGGTGTTTTCACTGCTGGGGTCCCACAAGCCTCCGGTAAAGCTGGCTCTCTTTCTGGGCTTTTTAGGGTGGGGACAGAAAGAAGGGTGCTGGCCTTTCCTTATGTTGGTTCCTGCTTTGCTGGGGAGGAAAGCTGAGACTGGCCTGGTTTCAGCTGCTGGAGGAAGACATTTGTCTTCTTTAGACCCAAAGTGTTCCTCCCCTCCCAGCCCTGCCCATGTGAATTGCCAGACCCTCGCCCACTTCCATCCCTTCCCTTGCTCCCCTTCTTTGCTTTAACCCCTGTCTTACTGTTTCCAGGGCCTGTTTCCACACTCTTGCATCCTGCTTCTTTAGGGAGTGTCCAGTCATATTCAAAGGACAGTGTGCCGCCCATCTTGCCCTCCATCCACAAATGCACATCCCTCTCTGTGCTTCATAGAGCTTTTCTGTCTCTGAGGACAGCATCTCGTGTGGGCACTTTTCTCTGCGGTCTTTTCTCTGCATCTATGGCCAGCATCTCCTCCCTTCTTCCTGCCTCTTCAGACTTCCAAATGCTGCGTTTATCATCTTACATAAGCAGACACATGCTATCAGAAGCAGTTTTCAAATTGTACCCAGGGATAAGTACTTTTACATAGTTTGCTTTCCTATATTTCACTGAGGATGTGAATTTATTAGCACCTCCTCTCCTCATTCTGGGAGGAGCTCAGTGACTGGCTGGAAAGTTCTGCACGTTGCAGGGGCTGCAGGTTCCCTCTCGGCTCCGAGTCCCTGCATCTTCAGAACCACGGAGGTCATCCGCGCCCCATGTTTCATGGCGGTTCTTCCCTTTCTGCTCCCACCACCTGAAATCTGGGCCTTTTCTTTGATCTCGCCCCAGAATCACTCACACAAGACACGTGGACGTGTATCATAAGATTTTACTGAGGCTCTACATGCGCAATAGAGTTGTTTTCTGTTGCAGCAGAACCCAAACAAGTTAAAATTGTACCGATATAATCCTTGTTCCTTACACCCTCCTTTGGGAATTCCTCGCTTGCCTGCTTTGTCCTCAGACGTGAGCCCTGCTTAACCAACTGCCACCCCCCACCCATCCCTTACTCCCTCAGGCAGAAGTAGCCCCCTCCAGTTTCAGTTAGAAAACAACAGCAACAAAACCAGCTCTTCTTCCTGCTACACTTAGCGTGAATGAAAACCAGAGAGAAATGAAGAAAACAGAAGCCCTCCCCACGATGTGAAAACAGAGCCCCTTCCCTTCCACACATTTCACCACTTCAGCCGCAGGCACACACATGCACATGCTAAGGCAGCCCTGCCTCGACAGACACGCAGAGCCCTGCTGAGTCCCCAGAGACCCTGCATCTCCTTCTGTTTCCTCATTTCACTTCTTCCCCTTGGATCCCAAAAGCTGTCAAAGAAAAGCACTACTCCTACTCTCACTTTGTGTAAGTCCATGGTTAGGAACCATACTGAATAGTGAGACAGGAAAGAGACAGGCCTGGAGAGAACAGAGTGATAGCAGTAATCCTAAGAGCTGGAAGGTTCATTTAAGAACAAGGAAGGGGACCCCTGTGATGGAAAGCCACATTGCAGATCCCAGGACATTTCTGCCCTATGCACACAGGGGGCATCCTCAAAACTCCCATCACAAAGGGTGCAGCATGGACAGATCCTCTGCCTAGACACCCCCATCTTGTCGTCGGGCCCCTGCCCTGAGCTTCTCAAGCTCTTCACTGCCCTCGCCTGTGGGGCACGGCTGATACTTGGCACCTGGGGCCTTTCTCCAAAAGGAGAAGCGACGGTGCCAGAGGCTGCAGACACCGTAGACGGTGGCCAGCAAGGCAGCCCCTAAGGCCAGGTGCCAGCAGAAGAAGATGGTGAGGAAGGCAAGGTCCATGGGGTTCTCCCCTCTCCAGGGCTGCCCGGAGGGAGGCGCGTACATCACGATGCTCAGCTGAGTCAGCCAGCTGCCGAGGACCAGCCCCATCCAGGTCTTGAGCACCCAGAGCAGGGGCTGGTCAGGGACCCAGACCTCGAAGATGAGCACCAGGCCGACCAGGAAGGCGGGGACCACGAGCAGCACGTGCCCTCGGATCTCCAGGGTGCCCTTGTTCTCGATGTGGGCCACCATCAGCAGCACCAGCACGCAGAAGGCCAGAGCCTCGGCTGCTCGCTCCAGCTTCAGGTTCTGCCGTGCCTGACACGCCTGGCTCACGACGTCCACCACGCCGCTGAGCAGGAAGAACCCGTACATGGTGACGTGCTGCCACTCGTCCTTGAACACGAAGGGTCGCTGAGGGTCCTCCCAGTCCACCATCATCAGCCGGTTGGTTCCTGGCGGGTAGAAGAGCTCGGGGAAGATGAGACTCAGGGAGAAAACCACCTTCGCCACTCCTTCCACAGGGACCAGCTGCCACCACCTGTGCCCTCGCTTCTCCCTTGGGGGCAGAGGGGGTTTGAGGAGCCTCTGTCTCCGTAGCAGGGCCAAGGACACCAGCACCGAGTAGTAGAGTGAGAACAAGAGGAAGAATATCCCTGCCATCAGGTGTCCCCAGATGATTCCCATGGTCTTGGTGCGGGTCAGGGCCCCCAGGGTGACAGCTGGAGAGGAGCAGCAACCTCGCAGGAGCTCCTCGCAAGCAGGAGTGGCTGTGTCCGAGCAGCGGGGAGATCTTCCTGATCCAGCCCCACCCGTGCTTCCCACACAGGGGAAGGCGCCTGAAGCATCTTGAGTCACTCCTGGGTGGGGTCTCTTTTGGAGAAATGCTGATGGTGTATGTGGGTTGCACCACACTCTGTTCCTTACTTAGAGGCTAGGTCTGGGGTTTCAACCTCTGCCCCTCACTGCAGGCACTGGTTTGCCCTTTCCCTCCCAGCCTCTGCCCCACTCCTCCACAAGGAGACGAAAGGGAAAGAGTTAGATGTTCCAGCAAAGAGGACTCTCATCTATTGACTGTCTCTCGGTGCCAGGCACGTTACAGTTTTTTTCTCATTTAAATCCCTCAACATTGGGAGATTGGGATTGACGTATATACACTGCTACGTATAAAATAGATAACTAATGAGAACGTACTATATAGCAGAGAGAACTCTACTCAATGCTCTGTGGTGACTTAAATGGGAAGGAAGTCCAAAAAAGAGGGGATATATTTATATAAATAGCTGATTCACTTTGCCGTACAGCAAAAACTAACACAACATTGTAAAGCAACTGTACTCCAATAAAAATTCATAAAAATATCCCTCAACAACTCTATGAGGAAGTTACTGGTAATCAATTTTTACAGGTGACGTGAAGGCTTGGGGGGGAAGGGACATACATGAGGTCCCTTCTTGCATCCAGCACAGCAGAGCCAGAATTGGGAGGTCTATTCATTTATCTGCACAATGACTGAATCTCAGCTCCGACACTTGAAACTCACATGACTGTGAGCAAGTTACTTTGTCTTCTTGAACCTCGGTTTCCTGATCTATAGAATGGGAATAATAATCACTTCCTAGATTTGTTGTGAGGATTAAATACAAACATACCTTATTTTATTGTGCTTTGCTTTATCGAGCTTTGTGGATATTGTGTTTTTAAAACAAATTAAAGATTTGTGGCAACCCTGAAACAAGCAAGTCTATTGGCACCATTTTTCCAACAACATTTGTTCACTTTGTGCTTCTGTGTCATGTTTTGGTAATTTTCATAGTATTTCAAGCTTTTTGTGTTATTATATCTGTTCTGGTGATCTGTGATCACTGATCTTTGGTGTTGCCATTGTAATTGTTTTGGTGTTTTTTAGTAATAAAGTATTTTTAAATTAAGTGTATATATATTGTTTTTTAGACATAATACTATTGTACATTTAATAGGCTACAGTATAGTGTAAGTATAACTTTTATATACACTGGGAAACCAAAAAAATCCATGACTCATTTTATTGCGATATTCACTTTATTGTGGTGGTCTGGAACCAAACCTGCAATATCTCTGAGGTATCCCTGTAGAATAATGTATGTAGAGTGCCTGATACAAAGTAAATACTCAAAAAATGACAGTGATTATTAGCAATTTTACTATTGTTATTACTAATATTCCTTACTAAATTCCTACAAAGCTGAAGTTGTTCACGTATTTCAGTGAATGATACCAAAGCAGAAAACATAAAGAAAAAAGTGAAAAAGTTAATTATATTTAAAATTTTAAAGGTTTTTATTAATAGAAATTAAACATTAGAATTAATTATTTATATATTAAAATTACTGTTAAAAAACCAATTTCAAGAGAAAAAAACTAAAATTTTACTCTATATGTAACAAAGTGTTAGTCTTCGTACAATATAAAGGGCTCTTACAAATCAAGAAGTTAAAAATGGATACCTCAGTAGGAAAATAGGCAAAGGCCATAAACTGGCTATTCATCTAAGAAAAACTCTAAATGTTTAATGAATCTATGAAATTCAAGATAATGAATCTTACTGGTAAGCAAATGAATAATAATAAAATCAACTTGATACCTGTTATGGACTGAAAACTTGCCTCACCGCAAGATTCATATGCTGATGCTCTAACCCCCAACGTGACAATGTTTGGAGGTGGCCTTCGGGAGATGATTAGGTTGAGATAAATTCATAATTAGTGCCCTTATAAAAAGGGGCAGAGAGACAAAGATCTCTCAGAGAGTGTGAATTCTGTTGTTGTTGGGTAGAGTGTTCATATATGTTTGATCTAGTTGGTTTATCGTGTTGTTCAAGTCCTCTGTTTCCTTACCTGTCTTCTATCTGCTGTTTCTCTCCACTTGCATGCAGTGAAGAAAGGCCATGTGAGCACGTAGCGAGAAGGTGGCTGTCTGTAAGTCAGGAAGAAGGCTCTCATCTGAACCCAACCACCTGGACTTCCTTGGTGGTCCAGTTGTTAAGACTCTGCACTTCCACTGCAGAGGGCACAGGTTCCATCCCTGGTCAGGGAATGAAGATCCTGTATGGTGCCTGGTGTGGCCAAAACAAAACAAAAACCCAACCATCTTGGCACACTGATCTCAGATTTCCAGCCTATAAAACATGAGAAATGGGTATTTGTTTTTAAGTCACCCAGGCTATGGTATTTGTTAGAGCAGACTGAGCTAAGACAGAATTTTGGTACTGTGAGGTGGGATGCTGCTGTAACAAGTACCTAAAAATATAGAAGCAGCTTTGTAGCAGGATAATGGGTAGAGTCTGGGAGAGTTTGGAGAAACATGCTAGAAAAGGTCAAGATTGCCATGAAGGGATAGTTAAAGGTGATTCAGCTGAGAGCCTAGAAGGAAAAGAGGAGAGCTATAGAGAAAGCGTCCACCTTCTTAGAGAATGCATAAATAGTCATGAACAGAATGTTGATAGAAATACGGGCTATAAAGCCCATTCTAGTGAGGTCTCAGATGGGAATGAGGAACACGTTATAAGATGATGGAGAAAAGGTGATACTTATTATAAAAATGGCAAAGAACTCGGCACAATTATGTCCATATTCTAGTGTTTTGTGGAAGGTAGAACGTGTGGGAAATGAAACTGCTTGTTTAACTGAGGAGACTTCTAAGCAAAGTGTTGAAGGAGAGGCTTGGGGCTCCCTGATTACTTATAGTAAAATGGGGAAAGAGAGGAATGCATTGAAGAAGTAGTTGTTAAGCAAAAAAGATCCTGAACTTACAGATCTGAAAATTCTCAGCCTGTCCATATTGCAAAATATGAGAAAGTTGTTCTGAAGAGAAGAGTAAGGTGTGCCCCAACAACCCTTTGATAAGGGGATTAGTATGGGACTAGACTACAGACCTAATTAGCTACCCATCAGCAACACTGCCAGTTTCAATCCAAGGGAAGGGAGCTGAGACCAAATGAGGGAAGGCTATTGGGCTTGTTAGATTCTATAGGCAGCACTGGACCATAAAGCTATTTGGCTGTGAACACGTCCTATTCTTCAAGACAAAAGAAAAATGACTCTGAAGGCAATTCAGAGATCATCAGGGCTGCTTCCTTTGTTTCAAAAGGGGGGGGGCATCACCTCAGTTTCAACAGGTCAGACAGTGGTCTATTGGAGCCTTGGGTGTGGGACCGCCTGGAGCTGGGGGGTGGCAACCTGCCAAGCAGAGCTACAGGGATGGGGTTGCCAATCCAGTGGGTCCTGAAGGCAGGACCATTGCTCCAGTGGGCCAGAGGGCAGCACATTGAACCAAGGAGAATTACTCCTCAGCTTTAAGATGTAACAATATTTGCCTTGCTAGGTTTTGTACTTCCTTGGGACCATAACCCCTTCCTTCCACTTTCTCCCTTTTGGAATGGGAATGTCTAGCCTATGCCTGTCCCATGACTGTATTTGGAAGCACATAACTTGTCTGGTTTCACACGTTCACGGCTGGAGAGGAATTTTGCCTCAGTATGAATCACACCTTGAGTCTCACCCATACCTGACTTAGATAAGTCTTTAGGCTCTTGATTTTAGAGTTGATGCTGGAATTAGATGAGACTTTTGGGACTGTTGGGATGGGATGAATATTTTTGCATATCTTTATGGCTTTTAGGGAGGCCAGGGGCAGACTGTTATGGACCGAATGTTTGTGTCCCCTTAAAATTCATATGTTGAAGCACTAATCCCCAATGTGATGGTTGTTGGTTGGAGGTGAGGCCTCTGGGAAGCAATTAGGTTTAGATGAGATCAGTGTGAGTGGTGTCCCCATGGTGGGATTCATGTCCTTATAAGAAGAGAAAGAGAGATGAGAACTCTCTGTCTGCCATGCGAGGACACAGCGGGGAAGGTGGTCATCTGCAAGCCAGCAAGTGTGGCTTCATCAGGAACCGAATTGGCTAGCACCTTGGTTTTGGACTTCCTGGCCTCCTGAACCAGAGAAATAAATATCTGCCGTATAAACCACTCAGTCTGTGGTATTTTGTAATGGTGGCCCAAACAGACTGATGCATTGACCCATTGGTTGTTTACGAGTGTGCTAATTTCCACAAATTTGTGAATTTTCCAGTTTTCCATCTGTAGTTAATTTCTAACTTCATCCCATTGTGATTGGAGAAGATACGTGGGATGATGTCTATCTTTTAAAATGTTTTGAGACTTGAATTGTGACCTAACATGTGGTCTATGCTGGAGAATACTCCATGTGCACTTGAGAAGAATGTGTATTCTGCTGTTGTTGGGTAGGGTGTTTTTAGGTGGAGATCCATGCAAGAGAAGACTTTCCAACTGGCACAGATTGCAGCACAAGCAGCTTTATTATTGCCTAGTGAATCCAGAGGTAATAAATCTCCTAGAGGCTGTGTCAAGCCCGGACTGGAGAATCACAGTGAATGCTCCATAATTTTGGAGCAAAACCATGACCATATTGGCAAGTGACCATCATCCTCATTTTGAGAGACTGTTCTTAGCTTGCTATTGGGCTCTTGTGGAGACTGCACACTTTCCATACTGGACACCAGGTAACCATGTGATCTGGGTGTTTTCTGAGTCTAAAGTCAGGCATGCATAACACTGCTCCATCATCAAACAGATATGGTACAATGAGGCCAGACTTGAACATGACCTGGAAGCCCAAATAAGTGGCATGAAAGTGTTGCTCACATTCCCAGCATGGCTCCTCCTTCCTCGTCTCCCTCAGTCAACACCTAGGGCCCCGTGTAGAGCTCTCCGTGACTACCTGATGAGAGGGAAACATTCAAGTTTGCTTCCAGGTGGCTCCACCAGGGAAGCACTGAGCAGTGCTATAGTCCCTCTCCAGATGGTACAGAAGAACAGCACATAAGAGAAACACTTCCAGGAGGCAGAACTTTGAACAGAGTATCTAAATTTCTAAAAAATTTTCTACTTTTTCTGGAATGGCTCAAGGACCGCTAAATCCTGGGTAGTGGTTAAAACCTGGTTATATGATCAATGACCTAGAAGAACTAAGATTAGAGGATTTATGACAACAAAGTTTGGGGAAGAGCTAATGGCTCAGACTCTCAGAATGGGCCCAGAATGTGCGTCTCATGTGAATGCTGAACAAAATATTCCCACGGTGGAGGTTTTCGGTGAACAGGGACCAGGACTGTTCACTCTGCGGATGGCATTCCCCTCCACCCAGTGTGTGCTCAGTGAGCTCATGTACAGTGTGGCCATGGTGGCTGGTGTACAGCTTATCTGTGGCCTTTAAGAATACAGACTTCCTCTCACAGAGGGTGATGTAGTTTCTCCCAGTCCTCGATGGCAAATAAGAAAAGTGGTAAAGAATGATAAACAATAAGCCAAAAAGGCTGCTGAAATAGTGAATGGCTATAAAAAAATATTTTTCCCATCATAGCAACACTAGACCCTGAGGGTGAAAGTTTTAGCACCAAAGGGAAGAATATACCCATCAAAGGACATGTTGATGATGTCACTGAACTGGAAGCTGAGGCTTCACATGGATATTTCAGGCTTCTCAAGGCACAAGGCAAACAGGTGAAAAAAGAGGGATATGGTGTTGGCTGTGGCTAGTGGGCATAGGGATGTAGAACTGCTGCTTCACAAAGAGGTGGGGGTGGGCAGGGATGAAGATAAAATGTGGTGCTTCACCAGGTTGCCTTCTTAGGCAGCAAGTCCAGTGCTAGTTAAAGGAAGATACTTTGCAGGCAAGACTACCAAAGGCTCTTTGATTCATTTATTCATTCAATAATGAATACCTGCTAATGCTGGATGCTGTTCCAGACCCTGAGGATACAACAATGAAGAAGAGAGACAAGAACCAAATACTTAAGAAAACAAGAAAAATGCTAGAGGATGATAAATGGTAAGCCCTCACGCCTCATAAAAAAAAAAAAAATGCTATTCCAGTAGCAAGTGACTCCTTCAGATTAAGCCATCAAAGAAATAACATTTAAACCAAGATCAAATTGGCATTCAAAATCTGACTGAACATTTGGGTCACGCCATCACATAAAGACCAGAGGAGGAGATGAATGAAATAAAAAACGCTAGTAAATCCATCTCACTACTGACGATAAATGCTACTCCATCTTTCCAGTCATGTCTTTCTCTTCCTAACTAGAATCAGATTTGGGGTTTTGCCATCTAGAACCTTGATAGGGACACTCTAGGTAGTAAGGCCATGGGTAATTTGTTTCTTTATACATCTTTTTCTGCATTTTACAATGAGCAAGTATTATTTTTTTAATAAGAAACTACCTGAAAACTTGAAATCAATGATGCAATTATTTAATGCATGGAGAAAAAGCTTAGATATCAAGACATCAAAATGTGGCAAATTCTGGATAGTAGTTTTATGGAAATGTTAATTTGCATCTCTATTTTTTTTTTCTTTTTTTCAACTTTTCTGTGAGGCTTTATTAATTTAATTTTATGGTAAATTATTAACATAAAAACTTTGTAAGAGCTCTCTTTAGTCATGAAAATATTTCTTTATACAGGTATATTCACGTGTGCAATTATTTATGAAGATATATGTGCAATACTGACAACGTTTAAAGCCACCAAAAAGGCACAAATACAAGTAAAAGAGGAATATAACATAGCAAATGCCCGCACAGAATGAATAAGTATTAACATTTTGTCATGTTTGCTTCAGGATTTAAAAAAGTAAACATTCAAATCCTTCTCCCTTGGTCTGGAGAACCAGTCTTATGAGCTTGATGTGAATCTTTCTTGTCATTCTGTTATTTTATATATGTTTGTATCTCTCTGTGTCTTTCCCTGTCTCTCTAACCCATCTGATTGTTTTCTATGTATTTCTAGTTCTGCAGAAACCAGCCACAGAAGGAGCTCTTTTTTGAACAAGGCACTGGTCATGCCTCAGAACCCACGGAAGTGAAGTTCCTTTGTAATGAAGTCAGTGCAGTCAAATAAAGAAGGGGAGGAGAGTTTCAGGAATCCTGCAAAAATACAGTTGATGGGAACCATATGCCAGGGCGGCCATGTTCCAGTAAACCGGGCAAGTGCACAGCTGTGTTGGACCTAAATTCCTCTACCCCCAACTCCTATTTTGTCTTCAGGGTAACTAAAGGTAAACAGAGCTAACCTTCATTACCACCCCTCACACCAAAAGTGACCGTGCGTCTTCAGCATGTCTGTCTCACCCCGTCTCATCGTCCGCTGCTGTCTGAGTGCTCCTGGCTCTCAAAAGGAGACAGTGCCTGATAATAGTCATTTATGTTTGTTAACTGACAGATTAATCTTTAGCAGATGAGTTTCAGTCACTGTAATATCTCAATCAGTCATGTTAAGCCCCTCATCTCCAGTTGAAAAAGGAAAAATCCTTAGCTTAACCCACAACTAAAGGAATTGCAGGCATCGACAGGTGCTGAGCTGTGTTTGCTCTGGGGAGGGGTTCCTGCCGCCGCCCCAAGTTCTGATTTATTGATCAGGGGCTGTTGGGCCTGGGCTCTCATGTTTTAAAAATCTCCCCTTCAGACACAAAACAACAAGCCCTGTATGATTCCACTTATATGAGGCGCCTAGAGTAATCAGGTTCATAGAGATGGAAAGTAGAATGGTAGTTGCTAGGGGTTGGGGGAGAGGGGAATGGGAAGTTAGTGTTTAATGAAGACGGAATCTCTGGGAAAATGAAAGAGTTCTGTAGAGCGATAGTGGTGATGGTTACACAACATTGTGAATGTACTTAAAGCTACTGAACTGTATCCCTAAAAATGGCTAAAATGGTACATTTTATGTTATGTATTTTTTAGACATTTTTTTAAAAAGTGAAAAATAAACTCTCCCTTGGTGACCATAATTTGCAGTCAGGTTGAGAACTATTTTACGCTATCTGATCTGCAGTGACTATTGGGAGGGCGGGTCCTGCCCTCTTGCTTGAGTTGGCCTCCTACACCCCTGGGAGGCTGAGCTGGGTGCTGTTCTGGTTTCAACTATTGCTACTGCTGGATGGGGAGTGGGTGCAAAGAAGTTTCCCTTTTCCCTTTTCCTTTAAGATTTGGTCTGTCTCCTGCCCAAGACTGGCCCCGGAGACCCTCTCCGTGCCTCCTACAGCACTTCTGCGTAGGTGGCTGGGTGGCGGCTCCTCTACCAGCAGGGTGGTTTTTCCAGTCCCTTTCCATGCCTGTGGCTCGAGCCTCCTCCCTCACCTCTCTTTTTCCAGACTTGGATGTGCTTGATTTGCTTCAGCCCTGTAACCTGGCTCATGTAGGTATAACTCACAGGGGAATAAACCTGCCAGATAACGCCAAATAGGAATGCCCATGGGTGGGTTTATCTCCTCTAATGAAATAGCATGCTTATCTAGTTTGTGACTCAGATGCTATTGGAGCATCATCCTATCTTTTGAAATGTAGGGGAAGCTGGCTCATTGCCTACCCATCCCATACTCTCGGAAATCCAACGATCCAACGCTCTGTCTGTAGTTCCTGAGCATTACAGGGCTCCCGTCAGACTCTGAATGTGTGAATTTGCTCTAAACACATTCTGCAGCAGCGCCGTTTGGTCTGTCTGTGCGCTGCCCCAGAAGGGAGGCTCAGCCACTTTCATTGATTCCCACCTCTACCCTTTAGAAAGCAAAATAAAAGACACTTACAAAACACATTTATCTGTGCAGCAGGCTTTATTTATTACAAGTGTGAGACTAATGATGGTAGGGGATTATGTCATCCCAAAGCAAAACTCCCAATATTAGGTATCAGGCATTTCTGTTCTTTAAAGTCCGTCAGTAATCTCTTATGATTCTATTCTTATTAAGCCCTCAAATTGGCAAGACTAACCCAAGGTGTTAGAAGTCAGGATCATGATTAGTGTGAGGGAGAGTGACTGGGAGGAATCAGGAAGGGCTTCTGGGATTCTGGTACATTTCTGTTTCTTGACTGGATGCTGGTTACACAGGTGATTTGGAGAAAAGCTATTGAGCTGCACACTTGCAATTTGCGCGCTCTTCTGTATTTTTGTTATGCTTCAATAAAAGAAGAAGCCGTTCAGCAACGTTGTGTCCAGACAGGTTGCTCAATCTCCTCTCTCCGTCCAGACCCTTTCCGGATCAGTATAAAGAATCCAGCCCCCACCTCCAACCCCAGCGTCTGCCTCCTGGAAGTCAGGTTTTGGTTTTGAACTGTTAGCAGTGTTTTCAAAACAGACAGAGAGAAATGCAGACACACAAGCATGTCGTCAATGAGAAACCTATGCAGAGACAGCCCCCCACATATGCTTCTTCCTAAATATCACCATCACAATCACGTCAGTGAGAACTGGAAAGACTCGTTCAGGTGCCCAGGGCCAGGGTGTCGACTGGCCCACCCTGCTTCCCTCCACTCCTCCATATCAGCCTAGGACTCCCAAGCCTCCCTCCAGAGAGGCCAGGAAGCCAGCTCCATACAATTGAGACCGACAGACTGACAGACAGATCTGAAGCCATCACAGGAGCTAAACAGCCCCAGGAAACAAGAACATGATTCACAGGATAGAAAATCAAACTGTGGCTCTCAGGACACAATAGTCTGGCCACCTGAGGGCATCCCCCAAGAACAGCTCTGAGCCTGGAGGCCCCATCCTGCACTATGACCTCTGTCCTGAGATTCTTGGGCTCTACCTCTGGGGCCTGCCGGGCATGGTGGGACCTGGCACCTTCCATAGGAGGGGCAATAATGGTGCCAGAGGCTGCAGATGGTGCCAGCAAGGTAGCCCCAAAGGCCAGGCGCCAACAGAAGGTGGTGAGGAAGCTCAGGGTCTCCAGCAGGAGGGGGGTACATCATGACACACACACAACTGCAGGAGCCAGATGGCTGGTCAACAGGCTGGTCACGCCCTGAACACCAACACCGAAGGCCTTGGCTGCCCAGCCCATCTTCCTATGCTGCTCTGCTAGCTGTGCCCGGTTCATTAAGGCCCCACACACTCAGCAAGAAGAGCGCAGTAACCTGCTGCCCTGGCATGTGGAGAAGGACCAGCTCCTCAACCTCTTCTTAGTCCACTGTTACCATCTGCTCTATCCTTGAAAAACAGAAGAACTTAGCATGGCTGGTTTTAAGAAGGCAACTGCGTCCCCCACCTCTTCCAGGGGTAGCTGCCGCCACCACCTATGCCCTGCTGTCTCCTGGTAGGACATGGGCCCAGCAGGCAGGAACAGCAGCCCAGGGCTCATCCCAGGGAACAGCTGCACCTCCCATCCCACCAGGAGGAGCCTGACGATGGCCCAGCAATTGGTGAGCAGGTAGGCTCACCTCTCAGGCAGCTGTTCCTGGGGGCAGGAGGCGGTGTTTCGGTAATACCGCTTTGCTCCCTGTGCTCTCACTGAGGCGTCTGCCCGGCATTGAGCGTGTGCCTGAGAATGCGGCATGACGTGATGGTCATCTTCATTACTGCAGCCGTGGTACCCGCACATCAGGGTTCACCCGTCTGGGAGCACAAGTCCAGTCTGATTAACACCAGCATCCCCATATCAGTGGCTCCTTGCCCCCAACATTTGCAGGGTCACAGAGGGTCTTAGGATCTTGCAGAGTTTGTCGTCTACGGAGTCTCGTCTGCCCAGAGTCCGCTCTGGTGACTGCTCCTTCAGCATGTGGCTGGTCAGGTGTAGACGTACTGCCCGTGTTGCGCGCGGGGCACCGAGGCTGCAGACACCACCCTCACTCAGCAGCCCGCCAGGGATGCTGTAGCCCGCTGGGCTGTAGGCTTCCAGCCCTGTTTTGGCCTGTGGTGCTGCCGTTGCTGTGGGGAGCCCCCTCTCGCTGCTGGCTGAGCGGGGTCTCGGGGGCTGCGGCTCCACGGCAATGGCCTCGACCGCTAGGAGGGGTTCTGGTCTTGCTGGTTTAGCTCTCTGGCAGTCCTCCCCAGGGAAGGATGCTCGTGCCAAGCGAGGTGGAAACAGCTCTTTTTCCACAGGACAGGGGACCCTGCAGGAAGTTTCTTTGAGCTCTGTGGGGCTCTACGGTTCTGTGAGGCCACTCTCCTAGGTCCTCCACCTAGACTATCTTCTCCAAGCATACACCTGTGGCTGTGCGAGGCTGGGTGGGGAGGAGGGCTGAGGACCAGCCTCCCAGTTTTGCTGAAGCCGCTATCATTTGGACCCTCAGGGTTTGAAGATGAGCGGGGTTTGTGGTGTGAGATGCCTTCCTGCTTTGTAGCAAATATGCTCTTTGGTATCATACTGTTTCTTCTTACAGTGGCTCCTGTCAAGGACTCCAGGGTGTCAGTGATCTCTGAACCCTATTAACAAAGTTCACGTTTTTGTTTTTCCAGACATACCCCGCGTCCACACAGTTCAGGGGCACATGGGTACGGGAGAGGAGGAGCTTAGTGGACATAGTTATTCTGTTGTCTGCTCAGCATTTGAACCCCCTTTCTCTATGTAAGGAATTCCCCACCTAACAGGCAGGTAGCGGGGAGAGCCCAGATCCCTACAAGCACCTAGAAATGCCAGGTTTGCCCGTCATGGCCTCCCTTGGAGTGGGCACAGGCCCTACACACCTGCCCTGGACTCTGCCTTGGCTCTTAGCCCTTCAAACGACTCCCTTAATAAGCCTCCTTTCTGGTTAAAGCTGCCAGAGACAGCGTTCGTGGTTTGGGGCTGAGCACCCTGCCGAAGGTGAGGGGTGTCATGTCGACCTGAGTCCAGCCCTACCCTGATGCTTAAAGACACGTTTCCTCGTCTCTTTTCCTCCCTTCTTCCCCCCTCCCTCTCTGCCCTCCTTTCTATTGTGAGTGGGCTTTTCTCCTATTCTTTTTCTCTGGAGCTCATCTTCGAATGGGCCCAGTGTGGCTGCCTCAGACCCGGAGGTGCCTCTCTGGGGTCCCTTAGCTCAGCGGCCTTCCTGAGCCGCGTGGGGGCCAGGACCAGCCCCTGCTGAGCTCTGGTCGTGCCGAGGCCTTGGCACTGCTACACAGGCCTTTCTTTGGGGAGGATTCAGCTTCCCAGAGACCCCCAGCCTAGTCTTTGCACAGCTGCGGAGGTGAGAGCCATGTGTGGGGGTGGACAGGGACTGGCACGAGGAGCAGAGCTGGGGCTCTTTCCTTGTGTGTGGCCTGCCTGGCTGTGGGAACTTAACTGACAAGGGAGCACCACAGATCTAAGAGGAAAGGATGGATGATGTAGTAGGTGATGCTGAGAAAACAGACTCACTCTGTGGAGGAACATAAACATGGATCTCTACCGAGCACGACACACAAAGGTGGACCCTAGATGGAGTTATGAGCTAAATATGAAAGATACAACTATCCATTTAGTAGAAGAAAGTGGAGGAAAATATCCTAGGGGCATGAAAGAACTTCTTAAAGTTTCAAAAGCTCAAATCATATAGAAAATGATTAATGTATTTAATGAATTTGATTACGTAAAATGAAGGAGTTCTGTTCTATAAAGGACATTATGGGAAAGTTAATAGGCAATGTGGAATTGGAGAGGACATTTGAAGTGTCTAAAACTGACAAGGTATTAAAATTATTCCAGACTATGCAAAGAAATGCCACTGATAAATAAAGAAAAAATCCAGCAACTTTAATAGAAAAAATGGGGAAAGAACATGGACAAGCAAACAACAGAAGAGAAACCCAGAAAGCTAATAAGCACATGACAGGATGCTCAAAATCACGGATGGTCAGAAAAATGCAAATTGAATCCTCCATGAGGTATCATTTGGCACCTATTAGACTGGCAATCATTAGAAAGCTGGGTAATGCTACGGCTTCCCTGGTAGCACAGTGGTTAACAATCTGCCTGCCAATGCAGGGGACACAGGTTCGAGCCCTGGTCTGGAAAGATCCCACATGCTGCGAAGCAACTAAGCCCATGTGCCGCAACTACTGAGCCTGTGCTCTAGAGCCCGCAAGCCACAACTAATGAGCCCGTGCTGCACAACTACTGAAACCCATGCACCTAGAGCCTGTGCTCTGCAACAAGAGAAGCCACCACAATGAGAAGCCTGTGCATGGCAACGAAGAGTAGTCCCTGCTCTCCACAACTACAGAAAGCCCACGCACAGCAATGAAGACCCAATGTGGCCAATAAATAAAAATAAATAAATTAATTAATTTATTTAAAAAAAAAGAAAAGAAAGCCGGGTAATGCTAAATTGGAGGGGACTTGGTAACATAGAATCAATCACGTATCACTGATGGAAGTGTAGGTGGGTGCTGCCATTCTGGAAAGGAGTCTAGTTCTGCTTTGTCAAATTGAGTCCCACATGTGCACACTTTATAACCTAGCAATCCTGTTCCTAGATGCATATCCCAGGAAGGTCCTCATACAGACCCATAAGGGAACTCTCATAAAGATGTTCATCACAGCATGTTTCCATAGTGACCAGTGGTTGGCCAGGAGTTGAAGGCAACCTGAGTGTTCATTGGTGGGAGAGTGGAGCATGTGCACATGATGGGATATTATGCAGAGGCTAGATGGCTTGAGTTAGATGTTGTATAGAACATGGTTGGATGTTAAAAACGCAGAGAGAAGGAAACAGAATAGGATATATTTCATAGTATCTTTCACATTTAAAAAATATACACATATAAATCAACAATGTGCATTTTCAAGAATACATTCGAATAAAGATGTCCATTAACACAGTAAAATAATGACTTGTGGAGAGAGGGAAATTAAGAGTAGGAAATAGAAGTAAAAGAGAGTAAGTTAATTAATAAAATGACTAATGGACTTTGTGCAGACCAAGGATAATAACATGACATGGACTGAGCAACAGGAAAAATCCAAGCCTCTTCAACCAAGGCAAACAAAATGAAACAGAAACAACCACCACCACGAAAGGGAAGACATGACAGGCACATAAAACCTTGATTATACAAGGAGGAGTGTGATGTAGGCTTCAGGCCAGATACTGAGAAGGAGCCACGGGAGACAAGGCAGGGAGAGACTCTGTCCTTGTTAGAGGCATCAGAGCAGGCTTTGTGTTCGAGTTAATGTTACCTACCTAAGAACAGGCCTCTCTCCCAGGTGGCTCACATCAGAGGTATGCTTATCATAGAACCTATCTACACTCTTATACAGACTTTGAGATCAAACCCATATCAGATTGCCACACTAGAATCCCAGCAATTGTACCAGTGATGCTAATGCCGATATATCCTGATGGATGGTCAGGGAGGAAGGAAGATGGCCTCCTGGCCTCTAGTGGACTCAGGGTTATGGACCAGGCCATCTCTAGTGGCCAGTTGTAAATTGCTCTCTGTATTGTAATGCCCTCCTCTTATCTCCATGTAAAGGCCAACTGTGGACGAATAAAAGGAAGGATTTAGTGTCAGCCAGGAAAGAAGTGGTACAGGGACATTAGAGATTCCCTAATCTCTAATGATTAAGGGATGAACCACCCTGCCTCTAAAGAAACTAGAAAAGTTAAAGGAGGAGACATCAAACATCTTCTTAATAACATTGAAGGCCTAACAGAAAAAGAGGAATTAATAGAATAGAACATGGAAGGGGTAAGACCCTAAATAAATGAGCTTTTGCACCTTATCTGAGACGTGTTCACCCAAAGGGAGAAGGCAATGAATAGGCCAAGCTTCTTGGGCGAGTGGGAGGGGTGATATTGCATCTATTCCACAGTGTCCTGAAGATATGCAAGAGTGACCTGCTACAGGGACAGTGTTTAACGTCCACCATGGTGGTAAAGTAGTATATGCCCACCCTCTGCTCTGGGCAGAGACCCCAAAGGGCTGAAACTGGAAATGGGGTGGGAACTGATTCTGTGGTCATCTAAAATATTCTGAGGCCCTGTCCCTGGACTGTGTCCTCAGATGCTGGCAGAAGGAGAGGAAGATCCTCTCTGGAAGAAAAGCCTAGGTCTTAAATTAATTCTCAAAATAGTGATGTCAAATAAAATGTCCAGAAAGTGCACAGGCACACAAGGCATGTAAAATAGCCAAAAAAAAAAAAAAAAAAAAAAAACATGTGGCAGAATCAACAGAAGCCATAGAAACAGACCCACCAGGATCCCGGATACTAGAGCTACTAGATCCAACTTGTAATAAAGCTTATTGTGTCCATGGGCATAAAAGCAGGATTTAAAGTTTTATGTAAGGATATGGAAACTTTGAAAGCAACATTGCAGATTTTTAAAAGAAACAGCTAGATGTTATAGAACTGAAAAGTACGATTATTCAATAAGAACGCAATAGTGGGTTAATAACAGAGAGTCGGTGGAAAGGAATATAAGTCAGAAGAAGCCATCCAGAATAAAGCCCAGAGAGATATAAAGGTGGAAAATATAGACGAAAAGATAAATGAGATAGAAGATACAGTGAGAAAATCCAATATATGTTTAACTGGAGTTCTGGAAGGAGAGGAGAGAGAAAATGGAGCAGAGACAATATTTGAAAAGATAATGGTTGAGAATTTTCCAGAATTGATGATATAAGCCAATCCTCTGATTCAGAAAAGCCAAAGGAGAGATTCCCACAGGAGACAGGAATCTGGGAGAACCAGGCATTAGTTAAGCCAAGGATTCCCCCCTGTGGAAGTTCTCCTTTCCTGACAAGGTATTGAAAGTATTGAGGGAGCTGGTGGGTTTTTTTTACAGAACCAGTTTTGTTTTTCTTTTTATTTATTTATTTTGTTTGTTTTTAAAGATAGGAGAGGTTTGACCTTGTTCATAAGCTGAGGGAAGAAACCAGTTGAGAGTGAGAGGTTGAAAACACAGGAGAGAGGAGAGGTGATGCATGAAGTCTTTAGAGGGAGCAGGGACCCATACCATGAATAATTATAACAGTTACCATTTACTGAGCATTACCTGTCAGAATCTGTTTCAGGAACTTGTCACACATCAATGTTAATTCTTCAAGTCTTTAACAATTAGTATTTCTATGCAGACATACCAGGAGGTCTCAGAGCTCCAGCTGGCCCCAAAGGCCTTTTCCTAGTTGTCTGAGATTGGATGGAAGGAGGAAAGGATGTGTGTGTAGGTGATGTTTGGAAAATATAGAGAGAGAATTAGGAAGTTACCATATGATCAGGCCACTCAAGACGGCTGTTCTCTTGCTGACAAGTGCCTGCTTCACCTACACCCTGTTCACCTGACTGACCTTCCTGCATTTCTACCCCTGTCCCAGCTAATGATTCTTCTAACTTTAGATCAGAACATCTCCACCTGATAGGAAAGCGGGGAGGGTTGGTGGGGAATGAATTGGGAGATTGGAATACCAAATAGTACACTCCAAATAGATGCAGTTTATTGGATGTTAACTGTATCTCAATAAAAGTTCTTTAAAGAAAAAAGAACATCTCCACCTGATAGCTTATCAAAGGGGCGGGGAGGGGCGTGCTCCTCTGCTTGTTTCCCTGGTAACTGATGAGCCAACCTGACGTCAATTCCCCTGTAACTGATAACCTCCCCCTGCCCCTGGGAGCGAAGCCTGCCGTCATGTCCTGCCTTCTGTCTGCCACACATGGTGGGGTGTCGCTCCAGGACCTTGCTTGGGACATGTAAGCTCCCCTATCCATTAGTCCATTGGTGTCTGTGTCGCTGACTCTGGGCTCTTTCTTCGGTCTTGAAGCTGGACGAGCAAAGGGCTTGTAGGCCTGCCGGGTGCAGCCCAACAATGTAGTTCAGGCTCCAGGCTTGGTTATTCCCAGGACAATGGTAAGAAATATTATTTGCAGAGTTTGAAGAATGTGGGAATTCAACAGAGAAGGAGCTACCAAGGCAGAATCCATCGGGGGTGGGATGAGGGAAGGAGTGGAGTTAGGTGAAAGGGGAGGAGGCTCGCAGAGGGCTCCAGGAGCTGGGAGGTCAAAAACACATGGGTGTTCCAATGCCAGGTGCAGGGTGAAAGGCATTAAGCAGAGAATGGGAGTCGAGGGGGAGGGAGATGCAAATCAGTGATTTACTCAGACAGGGTGAAAGGAAAACTGTGAGCCAAGAGCAAAACCCATCAATGCCAGTGTGAAGAGGTGTCCCAGAGAAGCACATTGAGAAGTGGGGGGAAGCTTGAGGATAAACAGAATATTGCAGAGTCTCAAAGTATCTTCCCCCAAATATTCATTAATTACAAAGGGAAAAACAGTAACTCTACAGTGGAAAAACCCAGCAGACCAAGTGATATCAAGATGCAGTTTTGTTAGAAGGGACGGGATAAATCTCTCAGCTGCCTGACAAGGAACAGGTGAATAAACAATGATCATTGCTGCAGTCCTTGAGGTAATAACAACATCCCAATGACCACAGCCCAGAGATCTCCCCGCCCCAATTCCACTTCAGTGCAAAATTAATCTGTGCTAACCTGTCGTTGTGTCGCAAGGGATTGATGAGTTGTCCTTTGGTAACAGTGGTTAACACGTGTGCATTTGACTGGAGTCTTCCGTGATAAATGGAGTGATTCTAACGGTGGGGATTCAGGCATGGTGGCAACATTGGAAGAACTGCTTTGGGGCTGGGGTGAGAGGAGTTAGGTACTCCTACTGCCCTCCAGATTAAGAACCACCGCGTGCTCTTGGCTTGGTCGCTGACCAGGCTTCCGCCGCGGCTCTGCCCGCGCCCCCGCCTCCTCCACTCGGGGGTCTCCAGATGCCTGTGTGTATGTCGGGGGGCGGGCCTGGGCTCCGCCTCCTCCCCGACCCTGACCCGCCTGTGGGGTCTGTGAGCTCCTCCATCCTGCATCTCCCACACCAGGCGGAACCAGTGTAAGCGGCCGTGGGACTCTGGAGCGAGAACCCAGAGCAGAACGCCCCCGGGCGGCCTCTTCTGAGAAGCGCGCCACTGCCCTCTAGTGGGCAAGCTCTGAACTTCCCGAGGTCCAGGTGCTCTGACTGCGGGGAGGAAGGACCGCGAGCGCCGGACCTGGGTGTTCCGCCCACCTCCAGCCTGCGGAGAGCCGGGCGCCAGATAACCCCGGGACAGTGACGACCCGGGGCTGGGGCGGTGGGGTGGGGCAGTGAGGACGGTGCGGTCCTCGAATGAGACAGGGTTGAGGCAGCCTTCTGCCTCCACTCTTTTGGGTCTTCATTCTTCTTGACAGACAAGAAGGGAGAGACGAATATTTATGTGCCGGGCAGGGTCACATGTTCCTGTGGAAACTCACTACTAAAAAGGATTCCAAGTGATCACAAAGGTTTATGAGGAAACTAAAGAAAAGGGAAAAGGTTGGGGTGGGGTGGGGTTGATGAACAGAGGGGTAAGGTTAATACTTAAGGTGATTCAAGTCTTTGAACAGTTACTAGACCAAAAGACTAAATATAGGATGTTAAACTTACAAATCGTTAGAGCTTAAAAGGAGAAATCAAGAGAACTCAGGAAGAAAATACCAGGTGAAGGGGAAATCCTGGAACTAAAAAATACAAAAGAAAAAGTAGAAAATATTTATCAGAAATCATAATTACTTTGGATGTATTCGATCCCCCATTAAAAAAAAAAAGAAAACAAACAAACAAAACCCTAGTAAAAACTCTAGCACGATCCATCTACATATTTTCTGTTGATAAAATACATAGCTAAAACAAAATGACATGGAGTTTAAAAACAGAGGTCAGTGACGATGTACCAGGGGAAAAGCTAACACCCCTCCATCCATCTAGCCTGAGTCCAGCTCCAAAATACATCTCAATTCCACCCATTTCTCTCTGAACCTACTCCATTCCCTAAGTCAAACCATGGTGATTTCCCACCTGGACTGCAGCAATAGCTTTCTAATTGGTCTTCCTTTGCTCCTCTTGCCTTCTTCTCTACAAAACAGACAAAATGTTCTTTTAGAAACATAAATCAGAGTTTTTATTTATTTATTTATTATTTTATTATTATTTATTTTTATTTACTTATTTTATTTATTATTATTATTATTTATTATTTATTTATTATTTTATTTATTTTTTATTTTCTGTTTTATTGAGGTATAATTGACATACCGCACTGCGTAAGTTTAAGGTGTACAGCATAATGATCTGACTTACATACATCATGAAATGATTACAATAAGTTTATTGTAATCCATCAACTCATATAGATACAAATCAGATTTTAAAAACCTAAATCTCTCCCCTGCTTAAAGTCCTTCAATGTCTTTTCATGGAATCTGCTTGCTCTGGCAGACAGGCCCCCCCCCACCCCCAGCCTAACTCATACCACCCCTCCCTCCCAGCGGCTGCCAGTAATGGCCTTCCATCAGTTCCTCAAACTCCGTGTGCACACACCGTGCCCCCTGGCTGCAACACCACCCTGAACGTTTCCTTATCATCACACAGGAGCCCCCCTACAAAAGAGTCTTCTCTGGACAGCCTATCTAGAGTAAGGCCCTTCGCCTAGACACTCTTTATCATTATTTATTTACTGCAGAGTAGTTATTACAGTCTGTAAACATCTTGTTTATTTCTTTGATAGATTTTTTTTTTCTTTTTTACTACAGTCCTTTGGGTTCTTTTCAGTGTACAATCACATCATCTGCAGGGATAGATAATTTCTTCTGCTGTCAGAATTTGCTCCTATAATTTCATTTTGTTTTAATGATGCTATGAAGCCTTTAAAGTAAGGCTAACTAATAACGATCATGGTGAGCATCCCTTCCTTGTGCTTAATATTAATGGAAATAGCTTGAAGCTTTCGATGTTTTAGTAAGATATTTGCTACTGATTTTTGGTGAATATTCTTTATCATAGTTGAGAAGTATCCTTCTGTTCCTATACGGTATTATTTTTACTTTTCTAGTCTCTTCTATAGTAACTGATCTATTTAAATTTTCTGTTTCTTTTGATGTCAATTTGCATTTTTCCAGGAATTCAACAGTTTTCTCTAGATTTTCGAGTTGGTTTTTTAGAATTGTTTATAATATTGTCTGATAATTATTCTTCTCTCTTTTGGATCTGGAGTTATATGGCTTTTCTAATTTCTACTGTTGTTTGTATTTGATCTCTCCTTTGTCCCTAATGGTGGGCATGAGGTATCTGTTGACTTTACAAAAAAAAGTAGATTTGGCGTAGAATTACATATGACCTGGGAATTCCATGCCTATGTATACATTCAAAAGAATTGAAAACAGAGTCTCAAATAGATACTTGTACACCAAAGTTCATAGCAGAATTATTTACAATAGGCAAAACGTGGAAACAAACCAAGTGTCTGTCAACAGATAACAAAAATATGGATAAACAAAAGGTGAAATATTATTCAACCATAAAATATTATAATATTTTTATAATACAATATAATATAATAATAATAGAATATTATTCAACCATAAAAAGAAATGAATTTTTATACATGCTACAACATGGGTGTATCTTGAAAACATGTTTAATGCAATAAGCGAGACACAGAAGGACCAATATTGTATGATTCCACTTATCTGAGATACCTAGAGGAGGCAGATTCACAGAGACAGAAAGTAGGAGAGCTGTTACCAGGGGCTGAAGGGAGGGAGGAAGGGGGAGTTACTGTTTAATGGGTACAAAATTTTTGTTGAGGATGATGAAAAAGTTTTGAATATAGATAGTGGTGATGGTTATACAACACTGTGAATGTATTTAGTGCCATGGAATTGTACACTTATGAATTGTTAAAATGAAAAAATTCTGTATATTTTATCACAATACAAAAATTAGAGTTAAGATTTATTTATTCTTTCCACTATATGTTTGTCTATTTCACTAATTTTGGCTTTTATTAATCCCTTTGACTGGATTGTTTGTTGTTCATTTTTAATTTCCTAAGAGGAGTTCTTGATTCCTTTAATTTCAACTTTCTTTAGCAATGAATGCATTTAAGACTGTAATTTCCCCTGGAATATGGGTTTAACATACCAAAACATAGGTTTCATTATTTTCTAGATAGTTTTTAGCTTCTCTTTTGACTTATGTGTTGATCTAGAGGTTATTTTTATTCTAAGTATCAATACATGATATTGAAATATGATATATAAATTTTTATTGACATAAGGCAAAAAACAGCATGTTCTGTATTTGTAAGTTTAGAAGTTCTATATGCATCTATTACATTGAACTGGTTGATTTTAATACTCAGAGCCTCTATGTCCTGGCTAAATTTTTATCTTCTAGATCTGTCCAATTTTGAAAGATTTATATTGGAGTCTGTTACTGTAATTATGCATGTATGTTTTAAAATGAGGTTCTTCTTGTATTTCTAACAGTTTATGCATTATATATTTGGCTGCCAAGGTGTTTCATTTTAGAGGTTTATGACTAATGCCTTCTTCTTAAAATGAGCCTTTTGTCATTACACATTCTCGGTCTTATTTAATACTTTTTATTTTAAATTTCACATCACCTATGTTGTCATTTCTGCTTTCCTTTTGTTTGTATTTGTCTAACATTACTTTAATCATCAACCTTTCTATATCAGTTCGTTTTAGGTGTGCTTCCTATAAACATTATATATTTGGATTTGGTTGTTCAATCTGACAATTTTTATATTTTATGTGGAAATTCAGCTCATTCACATTTAGTGTCACAGTTGATATACTTGATTTTATTCTTTCCATCTTATTTTTAGTATTTTATTTTTCATCTTTTTCCTTTTTTCTAACTTATTCCCATTATTTATTTCTTCCTTCCTCTTTGTTAATTTGGAAGTACTACTGGGCTTTTCTGATCAAAAATATATTTCTTTGTAATTATATCAAAACACATGCTAACAGTTCTCTCATATCACCTAGGCGTTCACTTCTTGGTCTCCTCCTCCCCACAAGATAAAATCTTTAAAACATTTTTGCCTCTTCACTCTTCCCACCTTCCCCAAACTCCTTGTTTTTTCCAAGACAGTTTGGTGTTCTTGGTTTATAACTAATAGTAAGTTTTTCCTGTTGATAAAAGAGTTTACTTGTATTATAAATTGTCAACCACACTGTTGTCATCTGTTTAAATTTAACCATATGATGCAAAGGTCATTACCCGATAACAGTCTCCCTTCCTTTCTCCTCTTTCCCTATGTCGAAGGCTATTGAGATTCATTTCTTATTTGATTAGAATCCACTTCTGGCATTTTTCTTTTACCTGACAAGTGTGTGCTTTCTTGCCTGGGTATAAGATTCTTAGGTGACTCTCCTTTCTCGCAATATCTGTCGCTGTTATTCTTCTGTCCCTTAGATTCTAGAGTTGTAATTAAAAAAAAAAAAAGCTCTTAGAAAACTAGTAATAGAAGGGAACTTCCCTAATATGGTAAAGATACCTACCAAAAAACTTATAGGAAACATCATAATTAATAGTAAAATGTTGAAAAATTTCACCTTGAGGTAGTGAATGAGACAAAAATATCCAGTTTCACCACTTCTATTTAACCTATTATTTGAAGTCCTAGCCAGTATAATAAAGCAAAACAAAGAAATAAAAATTTTAAAGGAGGAAATAAAACTGTAATTAATTTGTATTCTACACATTTGTGTTTTTCTTTACATTATACCATTTATATAGAACTCAAAAACATACAGAACTTAACAACATTGCATTATGTTGTAAAAGTATAACAAGGAAGAGCATGACAGACACAAAATTCAGAATGAAAATTCTTTGAGAAGGAGAGGGCACGTAGCGGACTTCTAAAACACAGGCAATACTCTTTCTTAAGCCGGCTGATGGGTACACAGATATTTATTATTTTTTATACCTTATATATACATGTTTGTGTATTTTTGTAGATATTAAATGCTTCATTTAAAAAAAGAGTGGAAAGTGTGAAAGACTTTAAAAATGAAGACCAACAAAGATTTAGTAAAGCAAGCTAATTCTAAAATGTGTATGAAAATGTAAAGGACCTCAAATCATCAAGACAGCCTGGAAAAAATGTGAGAATACATGCCCCTGCAGAAATCAACCTATTAACCACGTTACAGTAAGTAAGAGAGTGTGGTATTGCTCAAGGACAGACAAATACACCAATGGAACAAAATAAAGAGCCTAGAAACAGACCAACACATTTGGGGAAATTTGATTTATGGCAAAGCTGACATTGCAGATGGCTGGAATAAATGATTCTACGACAATTGTTATCCATATGAGAAAGAAGGTTCTCTCCAGAACTACCTTCACAAAGAATCAAATCCGGGTGCATATATGTAAGACCAAATATAAAACAACAAAATTTTAAAACTTTGAGAAGAAAATATGGGGAGACTTATGACCTTGGAATAAGAAAGGGTATTTTAACCAAGTCACCCAAAGTACAAACAAACAAACAAACAAATAAATAAATAAATAAACAAAGACTATATTAACATTTAAATTTTCTGTGCCTTTAACAACATAAAAAGTTATGACAAGCCATGATGTGAATGATATTTGCAACACATCCAACTGACAAAGCATTAATATCAAAACTATATAAGAATTCTTATAAATCAACAAGAAAATTACAACAACCAATAGAAAGATAGGAAAAGGTGATGAACAGGAGTCTACAGAATAAAAAAAAAAATACAAATAACCAGTAAATGTATGAACAGATACTTAACCTCTCAACTCATGGTTAGCAGGAAAATGCAAATTAAAACCATAAAGAAATATACTACAAAGCCATTAAATTGGGGGGGGAAGTAACAAATCTGCCCATAGCAAGTGTTGATGAGGATTGGGAACACAATAACTCATCCATTGGCAGTAACTTGCCACATTGCAGCTAAGCATCCTTTGCAACACTGCAGCCCCAGTTCTATGTGTGTACCCTATAGAAACTCTCACACGCTCTCACATACGTGCACAAGGAGACGTGGACTAGAATGTCCACAGCAGCATTGTTTGTAATCAGGACAAAATGCAAACAGTGTGATTTTTTTCAGCAGTAGGAGAATGGATCAATAAACAAAATGTAATATTAATACAATAGTATACTTCAGGGAAAATGAATTTTTGTCATAAAATCCCCAAACTTATGTAGCTCCATGTACCAGATCCTGTTCTAAGTTCCTTATTAACTTATTTACTGAGTGAACCAGATTTGGCTTTATCAAGAGTGAGTCAGGATGGATAAATCCCCAAAGAATCATGTTGACTGAAAAAAGCAAGTCACAGAAGTATGAGTAGTACTTTACCATGTAAGAAAATTTTAAATATTTAAAACAGTGTTATATAATATTCAGGAACCTGTTCATATGTAATAAAAGTATATAGTGCTTTGCCTCAAGGGTGAGGGTGAGGTTGGGGGATAAGGAGGGTCCGTGAGGGGCTGCATCATGAAGAATGTTGCATTTCTAATACTTAGTGATGGTTAAGTTATTCTCTATATCTCGATGTATCTCTGAAATAGTCTCGATGTATCTCATAAAACAGTAAAAGGTAAAGGGGAAAATAACCCACTCCCATTTAATTGATTTTCTTCCAGTCTTCTATGCTCATTTTTCATGCTTCTGATTATCCTGTACATATGCATTTATATTCTTTTTCTTTCTCTAGAGAACGTTTCCTCACGTTACTAAAAACTCTTCGTAAATGTTGTTAATGACATACAACTTGTAGATGTATCATAATATACTTACCCAATTCCCAATATGTTGATTCCAATTTTAATAAGCTCTTTCTCATTTTTCAGCACAAATAATGTCTGTGCTTTGGGGAATATTTGAGATTATTCCTTCTGATACATTTTCACATGTAGAATTACAGTATCAAACTGTGTGAGCACTCAAAGACTCTTAGTACTCGGTATTATTACATTTTGCTGAGAACTGAGCCCATTCACTCCCCCACCCCTAGTAGCGCATGGTTGATTAAGTTTCTTTGTATCTTTGTCAGCACTAAATATTCTCGCTAAAAAAAAAAAAAAATCCTTACTATTTTGATCGGTGAAAATAGAGCTTATCTGTATATTTTTGAAGATATGTCCCCCAATTGCTTATCAAACGTGTATAAAGGGAGAAAGCTTTTCTGCGGAGGGCGCCGTGGGACCCATCGTCTCTCCCTGCGGCGCCACGGCAGGTGCAGCTCAGAGCATCCGCCTTTGGTTCTCCTTTGGTTCTCGGCGTCCTGGGGACGGTGGCTCTGATCCGGGGAGCCCAGCCCCCACGGAAGCCCAGCGAGGGGGTCGGGGTCATAGTTTACTTTTCACTGTCATTCTTTCTTGTCCGACGCGTCGCATCTGGCTCCCCCCTGGGCTGCTGGGCAGGGGATAATTTTCAGGGCTGCCTCACAGCCGTCACTGGCATCTTTTCACCCAGTGACACACTGGCCATTGACATCCGCCCGCAGAGCAGGGCTCCATGCTCTCTCCCCAGGCCGGGTGGGTGGAACCGGCAGGGCCTCCTCCCCGGAGAGCGACCCCCACCCTCCCTTGGACCACACACAGGCAGGGCGGGACTAGAGGAGATTTTCCGTTCCCAGGGATAGGACTGGAATTTGGGGGACAGGTGAAAATTGAGGAAGTTGGAAAGGGAGGAGTGAGGGGTGGGTGAGAAGTGGGAGGCTCTTTCTAGGGATGCGGGGAGTGGGAGAGGGGAGGAACATTACGGGGTGGAGAGGAGGGGCTGAGAGGAGGTTTCCTGATCAGAGAGGGGACCTGAGGAAGGGAGTGGCTGAGGGCAGGGTAGGGAGATGCGGGGTGGGGGGCCAGCAAAGAGGAGGCTCCTGCAGCAATTAAGGGGGGAGTTCAGATTGAGCTGGAGGTTACCGGAGTGAGAATGGCCTGTGAGCGTAGCAGGTTGAAAGGAATTTCAGGAAGGGCTGAGGCACTGCCAAGCCTAGACTGCCCTCAGGAGGGGCCTGGGCATTGCTCTGGCCAAGGACTCTGCTCAAAGCCTGGATGGGACCTGAGCGAAGTCTGTGGCCCCAGGCTCAGGTCCAGGTGGAGGAAGGTGATGACAGAGGCCGTGAGCATCCAGCCCATGGAGAACGTGCAAGGATGTGCTTCCCCAACTGTCAGGAGTCTCCTGAGGGAGGACTCTGCAGGGACCAAGAGGTCATCTGGGAACTGGGGAGAAGTGTGGGGGGACCCACAGTAAAGGAAGAGCACCCTGCTAGAGGGAGGATGGAGAGTAGGTCAGGGACAGCTTTGGGAAGCCCAAGATCTCCCAGGGATCAGCTTCTTGTCATAAGGGAAAATCCCCACCAGTGAGAAGTGAAATAGATCATGGTTCAGCCATATTATGGGAAACGATGTGACCTTTAAACACGGTGCTGTTGGATGATGCTTCTCAAACTGTGTGGGGCACATCCTCTGGGAGAGCTTATTTAGCTGCAGATTCTGATTCAGCAGGTCTGAGGTGGGGCCTGGGGTTCTGCATTTCTCACTAGCTACCCTGTGATGCCTGTGCTGCTGCCTCAGGACCACACGAGCAGCAAGAGTGTGAGGAGTTGTGTATTGACAATGGAGAAATATTTAGGTTTATGGTAAAGTGAAAGAATAGTCTATATGGGATGAACCACATTTTGGTGTTTTTTTTTTTTTAGTTTTTTTGTTTTTGTCTGTGTGTTTTTTGTTTGTTTGTTTGTTTTGCCTTGCTGTGCAGCATGTGGGATCTTAGTTCCCCAACCAGGGATCAAACCTACGCCCCTGGCATTAGAAGCATGGATTCTTAGCCACTGAACAGCCAGGGAAGTCCCCCATTTTGGTTTTTTTTAAAGTATGTGTCTTACACAAAAAAAGATGCCAAAAAAAAAAAAAATACACCACCTTTATTTTTCCCTAGGAGATGGAATTACAAAGGGTAGTTTTTACTTTTTGCTTACCTCTATTTTCTGAATTTTCTTCAGTAAACATATACTCCTATTGCAAGAAAAAAGGTTCTCTTAAAACCATAGAACTTACTTATTTTAAAAAGAGAACTCAGGCAGAATTTCACAGATTTCCCTCAACTCCATTAGTTGCTCATCTAACCTCCTAGAGCATCTATTTACACACTGCATGCGGAGGGGCCCTCAGTACCTGAAACTTGGCCTCTGGGCTCACATTTGTCTCACTAAAGCTTTGCAAAGACCCACAATAAATGTGTGACCCCCTGTGTGAGCACACAGGACAAGTCCCATCGAGGTAAATTTGGTTACAGCAAACTCTAGGAGTAAGTTTGAATTGAAGCATTAAAGAAAAATGTTCTTAGTGGCTATTACTTATATTGCTTGTATTATATGGGCTCGCCAAGCCTGGAGATCTTAGTGCTATGAATGCATAACCTCTTCCATTTATATGTAATCTTGTAACTTATTCTTTCATATGGATCACATCACTTTATCCTCTGAGATAAGTGCTTTCATTGTCTCCCTTCTATAGAAGAAGAAACTAAACCTCTTAAGATGCAGGGTAGTGGGGCTTTTAACCCAGAATGTCTGACTCTGGAACCTAATTTCTTGGCTACTGTGCTTGTACTGCATCTCACAAGATACTGGACTCAGGTTCAGAAACCTACACTTCCAGTTCATGTGTAACCATATCGCTGGAACTCTGTTTTCTCATGTGTGAGCGTGTGTGTGTGTGTGTGTGTGTGTGTGTGTATGTTGGGGGGGTGATGAAGCCTCTACAGCACAGCTCAGGCTGTGGTGTGGGGGAGTTGCATGGGCTGCCTTAGCGTCAAGCTGGGCACGGGGAAGGGGTGATGTGAGGATGCGGGGATGGTGATGATGAGTTGTCCGTGTGACTACGAAATCTCGAAGCTGATTACTTGGAATTAACTGGATATCTCTGAGATGATCTTTTTTCTTTTCTGGACTTCGCTGCAAAATAAGAAACACTTTTTTTTATGTTTTCCCCTGTCTTTGAAAAGATTTGGCATATCGAACCAACTGCATTGTTGACTAATAATTGCTTTTCTCATTCCTTTATTAATCAAAGTCACTAGTAACTACCACAACTTCTAATCAACATGAAATATAAATGTCACCACACTGAGCAGCTGCAATTCTATGCAAAAGAAGGGAATTTGGCATTTTAGGTGGCCTGTGCAGCTTTATAAAAGGTAAATATTTAACTGTTGTTAAGGCTTTTAAAATAATGAAAAAGACCCATGAACCTCCTAAGAATCAATCCTAACGAAGCAGTTTAAATCTCAGAAGAAAAAAATGTATCTACAAAGATGTTCATTACATTATTTATGATGTCTTAAAAGCAGAAGCAGACTAAGTATTCATCTGTAAATAAATTAGGGCACATTTGCATGTTTTCACATGGCATATTTTGCAGGCATTAAAAGTTCTGTTCAGTCTTAGAGTGAAAAAATATTTCCTATGCAGGGAACCAAACCCAGAAGCCATTAAAGGAAAGCTAACAGATTTGACACCATAAATATTAAAAAGCCTTGTCCTTGAAAGACACCATAAACAAAGTGAAAATATGAGCGACAAAATGAGATAAAATATGCAACAGGAACAATATTAAACTCATGCATTTTAATTTTGCCCATAAATCACTCTCTCTTTCAGCTTCTCTCCTCCAAGGCTAAGCCATGAAGCTCATAGCCCAGAAAAAGAGGGGCAGGGAGTGCCTGGGGCAGAGAGGCCCTTGAGAGACTAGGTCTCAATGCTGACTTCCTTCACCCTATTAGGAAGAAAGGGGTTTCAGTTGCCAGCCTTTGCAGAGAAAAGAAAAAGAATGATTTTATCCTGAAGCTTACCCTTTAATAAATCAAGGACCAACCTGGGTGGACTTGATCATAAATGTCTATACAGGGAGAACTACTACCAAGTGGAAGTGGGGAAAATAGCCAGCCCTTCTCCAGGGAGGATTATGGGCGGAAGAGGAGGGGAGAAGAAGCAGAAGAGGAGGTGAGAGCTGTGCATCCTGACTGTTCCAAAGTTGTAGACAGGTAGATGGAAGGAAACATCAAAAGCAGAAGAGAGGCCTCTGATCCCATTTTCATTTGGGGTTCTGGGAAGAGAAGCCTCACTAGATACCCTCCCTGGAGCAATTCTTCTCTCTGTTTAAGCAGAGAGAAGGCCAGCATTTAGCTACCCAAAGCCTTTCCTGGTGTTCATTGGCATGAAAGGTATCCAGAATTTCCTGCATATCCTTGGGAAGGAAGAGCTGACCCTATAGGTGAGGACTGGGAGGTCTTCCAGGCTGGGAACCAAATGGGAGTTGCAACCAGGCTTCACGGGGCACCAGTAGGACAGAAGTGGAGAAGAGTCCATTGAAAGGACCACTGGACTCTGAGGAAACTAAGAAAGACTTTGAGATTTTAGCCAGAGATGTACGCAACAAATGTCAGCAAGGCGTATGCCTAGTGACCAACATGAAACATGGCTACAAAAATCAGAGGCAGTACAAATACCTAGGCTCAGGAACTTAGGGCCCCTTCCACACCTTCACCATGAGACCACACAAGCCCAATCTCCTATACACCCAAATGCCATTTCAGAGAATTAGCAGGGAGAGGAATATTTTTTTTTTTCCTGACTTGGTTCTCTCTCTCTCTCTTTATTTTTTCTCAGATCTTTATTGAAGTATAATTACTTTACAATGCTGTGTTAGTTTCTGCTCTACAACAAAGTAAATAGGCTATATTTAAACATATATCCCAATATCCCCTCCCTCTTGGACCTCCCTATCTCACCCTCCCTATTCCACCCCTCTAGGTCAAGGGCCACTGGAGAACTCCCATGCAGACTTTCTAGCACCCTTCTCCCCATGCAGCTCCCTCATCTTGTTACCTTGCCCTGAAAATTTTAGCTAATTCAGCATCCCTGAATTTCCACCCTCTTTAGCTCAGCAAGATTGCTTAGCTCTGTGAGAACTCCATCTCCCTGCACTGGGTCCAGAAGGTACCCCCAGGAAGAAAGCCAGGGCCAATGTGGGATTCACTACGTGTGTCTTCTTTCTGTCAAGGATCACAGTCTGGTACTACATATTGTCCAATGCCTGAAAACAGTTGCCTCATGCATTTTGTCTAGTTTTATAGTTGTTTATGATGGTGGTGGTGGGAATCTGATATCAGTTACTCCATCAGGGATATCATCAAAATCCCTTCCTTCTTTAGGTAGAGAATTTTATTTGGATACACAGCTCTCCAGGGAACTAGCCAAGGGAGTATGAGCAGAAGCAAATGAGTTGTGTCTCTAGTTCTCTTTGCTTTCTTTTCCTGCTGCCTGGAATGTTAAGGCTGTGATTACTAGCTGTCCACCCCCACCCACCCACCCCCAACAAATCTACTCTCCATAACTAACATAGTTAAAAGCAGAATATCAGAAAGAAAGGAGAAGAGAAAATGGGGCAGAAAAAAAAGTGCATGAAGAAATAATGGCCACATTTCCCCAAAATTTCATGAAAACATCAATCTACAGACCCCTGAAGTTCAGTGATCCCCAAGCAGGATAAATAAAAAGAAAACTATACCCAGGTCCATCATAGTCAAACTGTTGAAAACTGAATATAAAGAGAAAACCTTAAAAGTAGCCAGATAAAACACATTATACACAGGAGAGCAATGAAATGAATGATGGCTGACTTCTCATGAAAAACAATGGAGGCCAGAGGATAATGGAATAACATCTTCAGGTGGCTGAAAGAAAAACCTGACAATCCACAATTTTATGTGAATATACCCCTCAAAAATAAGGATAAATTATTCATTTAAAAATAAATGATAAAAAACAAACATGGCTGAGAGACACTATAAAACTCCTAGAGAAAAACATAGGAAGAACACTCTACGATGTAAATCACAGCAAGGTCTTTTTTGATCCAACCCCTAGAGTAATGGAAATAAAAACAAAAATAAGTGGGACCTAATGAAACTTCAAAGCTTCTGCACAGCAAAGGAAACTATAAGCAAGATGAAAAGACAACCCTCAGAATGGGAGAAAATATTTGCAAACGAATCAACAGACAAAGGATTAATCTCCAAAATATATAAACAGTTCATCCAGCTCAATATCAAAAAAACAAACAACCCAATCCAAAAATGGGCAGAAGACCTAAATAGGCATTTCTTCGAAGAAGACGTACGGATGGCCAAGAGGCACATGAAAAGCTGCTCAACATCACTAATTATTAGAGAAATGCAAATCAAACTACAATGAGGTATCACCTCACACCGGTCAGAATGGGCATCATCAGAAAATCGACAAACAGTAAATGCTGGAGAGGGTGTGGAGAAAAGGGAACCCTCTTGCACTGTTCGTGGGAATGTAAATTGATAGAGCCACTATGGAGAACAGTATGGAGGTTCCTTGCAAAACTAAAAATAGAGTTACTATATGACCCAGCGATGCCACTGCTGGGCATATACCCAGAGAACACCATCATTCAAAAAGACACATGCACTCCAATGTTCATTGCAGCACTACTTGCAATAGCCAGGAAATGGAAGCAACCTAAATGTCCATCAACAGATGAATGGATAAAAAAGATGTGGTACATATATACAATGGAATATTACTCAGCTGTAAAAAGCAATGAAACTGGGACATTTGGGTGGACCTAGAGATTGTCATACAGAGTGAAGTGAGTCAGAAAGAGAAAAATGAATATCGTATATTAACACATATATGTGGACTATAGAAAAATGGTACAAACCAACCCGTTTGCAAGGCAGAAATAGAGACACAGATGTAGAGAACAAACATATGGACACCAAGTGGAGAAAGCGGAGAGGTTGGGGAGGAATGAATTGGGAGATTGGGATACCAAATTGTACACTGTAAATATTGTCTGTTAAAAAAATATATATATAGCTGAGAGAGCTCATTGCCTGCAAAACTGCAATACAAGAAAAGTTCAACTAAGGACTTTGCTGGCAGTCCAGTGGTTAAGACTCTGCACTTCCACTGCAGAGGGCACAGGTTCAGTCCCTGTTTGGGGAACTAAAGTCTTGCATGCCAAGCAGCATGGCCAAAAAAAAAAATTTCATCTAGATAGAAACTCATTTATAAAACATCACTTCCAACAACTGCACATTCTTTTCAAGTGCACATAGAGTTTTCAACAGGTTAGACCAGATGTTGGAGCATAATGTAAGTCTCAATACATTTTGGAAGACTGAAATCTTATATGTTCTCTGAGTATAACAAAAGTAACTTAGAAATCAATAACAACATGATAGCTAGAAAATCCCGAAATATTTGGAAATTAAACAAGGTAATACTATATAGGGGGACTTCCCTGGTGGCACAGCAGTTAAGAATCCGCCTGCCAGTGCAGGGGACATGGGTTCGAGCCCTAGCCCCAGGAAGATACCACATGCTGAGGAGCAACTAAACTCGTGCACCACAACTATTGAGCCCATGTGCCACAACTACTGAAGCCCAAGCGCCTAGAGCCCATGCTCTGCAACAAGAGAAGCCACTGCAATGAGGAGTCCACACACCACAATGAAGGAGTCCACGCACCCTGTTCATCGCAACTAGAGAAAGCCCAGGTGCAACAAAGAAGAACCAACACAATCAATAATAAAAAAAATAAATTTATTTAAAAAAAAAAAAAAGAATCCACCTGCCAATGCAGGGGACACAGGTTCGATCCCTGGTCCAGGAAGATTCCACATGCCACAGAGCATCTAAGCCCATGCGCCACAACTACTGAGCCTGTGTTCTAGAACCTGCGAGCCACCACTACTGAACCCAAGTGCCATTACTGAAGCCCGCACACCTAGAGCCCACGCTGCTCAACAAGAGAAGCCACTGCAATGAGAAGTAGCTCCCATTCACTGCAACTAGAGAAAGCCCGCACGCAGCAAGGAAGACCCAAAGCAGCCAATAAATAAATAAAAATTTTTTAAAAATGGGCAAGAATCTGAATAGATACTTAAAAAAAATAAATAGGAGTCAAAGAAGAAAACACAAGAGGAATTAGAAAATAATTTAGAAAATAAGACTGAATGATGGTGAAATTATACAACAGCAAAATCTGTGAGAGGAACCTAAGCAGCATTTAGAGGGAAGTCTACAGGTTTAAATGCTTACATCAGAAAAGCAACAAGAGTTTAAAAATTAATGATTTAGGGCTTCCTAGGTGGCGCAGTGGTTGGGAATCCGCCTGCCAATGTAGAGGACATGAGTTCAATCCCTGCTCCAGGAAGATCCCACATGCCGCGGAGCAACTAAGCCCGTGTGCCCAAAAAAAAAAAAAAAAAAAAAAATCAATGATTTAAATTTCCAGCTTAAGAAATAAGAACTATATGGGTAAATCAAAGTCAGAATAAGTAGAAGGAAGGAAATAATAGAGATAAGGGCGAAGATCAGTGAAACAGACAATAGTCAAACCATAAAGAAAATGAAAAGAGCCGAAAGTTCTGGGAAAAGTTTAATTAAAAAAAGAAAAAACACAAATTACCAGTGTCAGGAACAAAGAATGGAAGTCAACAAGGATTCTCAGGCTTTGAAAAAATTAAGAAGGACTGTTATAGAACAATCTTTATGCCAATAAATTCAACAACTGAAATGAAATGAACATTCCTTGAAAAACACAACTTACCTAAACTGACTCAAGAAGAAAGAGGAAATTTAAATATCCTTATGACCATTAAATAAATTGAGTTTCTAATAACAACTAAAAAATAAACCAAACTTTTTTCACAGGAAACTGGAGGCCCAGATGGTCCCATCAGTGAATTCTATCAAGCATTTAAGGGAAATGGAAGGCGTGGCAAGATCATATTGTAGAAGAGCACATGGATGAGAAATATTGTTGCAGCTATATTTGGAAAATACAGCCTGCCACAGTGAGGTTGAGATGGGCAGAGGTTTCTTAGGATACAAATAGGACAGACCATAAAAGGAAAAAAAATAAATTGAACTTATCAAAAAAATTCTACTCTTTGTAAAATGCTCTGAAGAAATTGAAAAGTCACCACTCAGACTGGGAGAAAATATTTGCAATTGTTCGGCCTTAGAGCAGTCTGCCCAAGATATACCACAATGGCATATTAATTATTTTGAACTAAAGTTACTTGAGAAATAGCTGGTGGAAAAGAAATGTTAAAAAACCACTCTGACCCCCACCCCCCTACCCCTTTGTCCCTGAAAGCAGAAACTAAATCGTCCACATGAAGGTATCCTCCCTGTACCAGGAAGATAGAAAGCACCCTTATCACCGGAGTTAGGGAATTCAAGGTTAAGAAAGTTGGAAAAACAAACTGTGTTGTGTCTTTACTAGTCTGCTACTTCAAGCAAAAGTCCTTTTGCTAAGTCTTCACAAATTGTTTCTTTCTCTAAAAATCTCATACAAAACAGTCTGCTTTGGTCACTTTGGGAGTCCCATTTCTGTGACACCTCCCTGTATATGAATTAAATTGTTTTTTCCCCTCCTGTTAACCTGTGTTGTGTCAATTTTATTATTAGACCCAAGAGGAGTAGGGGGGATGTCTCCCTCCCCAACAGCGGGCACAGTGGGCAGGAGATCGGCTGGACTAGGCTCCACCATGAGGCTGCTGCAGCTGAGAAATCCTGAAACCTCTGACAAAGGCTGGCAGAATGTAAAAGTTCTTACTTGGGTCTCTGGTGGAAAGGAAAGTCATGAGAACCCCTTTTCTTTCTTGCTAAACTCAGATTAACAGGAGAAAATAGTTGTGGAACTGATTCCTTGGACCTACCAACTCAGGTGTTTGGGAAATGAGGCCTCTAGGTTTTTATGGACTCTCTCCTTTCAGAAATGGTCACTGTTTTTCTTTGTCTCTGTCTGCTGTATTGTGTGTTCTCAGGAGGAAGAATCATAGAGCAAAATGCAGACATTAGCCCTGTAGAATCTTGCTGTTTGTGCTGGCCTCACAGACTGGGGAGTTAACAGTTCTCACCAGAGTGGGGGCTGTTTAGACAAACTTTGCTGTGAGTCCCCTATGCCGACTGGATGAGGTTTTTCCTTCCGTCTCATTCTGTGTCCTGAGACCTTGGCTTTGTGACCAGTGAGAATAATCTCTCTGGTCTCCACCATCTGGAAGGTGCACTGGGGTGCATCTGGTGGCCAGTTGAGTAGACTGGGGTTCTGAGACATGAAGCCATACACAGCACTCTCTTTGTCCAGCCGGGCCAGGGCATGCGGGTGTTTGTCACAAGGGGTCCCAGTCCACAAGGGGCCTTTGTCACATCATCCTTCGTTGCTTGTGAGCGCTGGAAAGGTCCCATTCCAGTAGTGCCTGCTGCGTGTCATAGATTCGTTCGTTCGTAATTCGAGGCATCTCACATTTTTTGTGAGAGATTGGAAACGTTGTTTTTACTACGCCATCCTTACCATCCGTGGTGAAGGGCTCTGCTTTCTTAGACTAACTTTGGGAGTGAACGTTTGGATCATGGGGACTCATCTGTTCCCTCTCCAGGAACTCCTCTTGCATCCATGGTAAAGATTTATTCTAAGCCTGGAAACCTACCTCCAGTTCTTTCCATAACAAGGCTTATTGCATTGAGTCACTATTGGAATAAATATGCTAAAGGAGATCCTACTCATCAATGGTCAAACCTTTTGAATTGGAGAAACTTCTATATTTGAAAAAAAATTTGGAGAGCTCTCATCTTAAAGAGTTGTCATATTGGTACTTATGGGAGGACTAAGTTGAAAAGAGAACACCAAAAATAAGTATACCAGCTATCCTTAGGGAATTCCTTAATAAAAGGAAAGGTAGAAGTTGAGACAAAAATTAAAAACCAAATCGGATGTAAATACCCTTTCTCTTCCGCTTATACTCCGCTTTACGCCCAGCTCCCTGTCTCTGACCCTCCAGAAAACCTTTTGGATCTCTGGGTTCCCAATCTGACGCCCCCTTAAAACCCAGCTATTATTTTCACCTCAGTTCCTGCTGATGCAGCCTGGTTTATGATAACTGAACTCTGTTCAGCTTCTTTTTCAATCCCATTGCACCCGAACTCACAATTCTTTTTGCATTTCTATTAAAGGGAGACAATTAACATGGACTCAAATACCTCAGGAGATATTGTTAATCTCCCTCAATATTTTCCCAAGTCCTCAAAGCCAACTTAGACTCTATAGCCTTTACCCAAGGCTCCACAGACTTGTCCAGTATGTTGGTGACCTTTTACTTTGTACTCAAACTACGCAGGGAACACTTACAGATGCCCTCATTCTCCTAAAGGCACTAGCAGAACAAGGCCATAAAATCTCCAGGCCTAAACTTCAGTGGGTACAGACAACTGTTACTTACTCAGGATATCCCATATCTCAGGGCATTCAAAGGCTCACCCCCAAATGCCTTGAGTCACTTTAGTCCATCCCTCTCCCCAAAACGAAAAAAAGTTACATAAATTTTTAGGAGCCGCTGGCTGCTATCAACGGATTCCTAATTTTGCAGCTCTTGCTAAATCTCCGTCTGCACTCCTCCCAGATATCACCCCAGAGCCCACTCCCTGGCCTTCAGAGACATTACTCTCCTTTGAAGCCTTAGAATTAGCTCTGTCCACACCTCTGGTTCTTGGCGTACCTACTTCTGATAAACTTTTTCATCAGTACTGCCACGGAAATAGTGAGATTGCTGCAGACATTCTAGGATAGCCTTCGCGTCTCAGATACATTGTACAGTATATTTTTTGTGCCAGTTAGGCCTTGTGCCATAAAGTATGCCCCTGTGTGGTGGCCGCAGCTGCCACCTTGACTGACAAAGCCAGTACTCTAATATTAGCCTCCTCTACGTTCCCCATACTGTGTCTGCTATCTTACAAGTTCATAGAACGCAGCACCTCTCCACATGGTGGCAGACCACCTAGGAACAGTTAAAACTTACCCTTTCATCCCCTTACATTGTCGCAACACTTTAAATCCAGCTGCTCTTCTGCACCTCCCTGAGGATGGAGTGCCCCATTCCATTCCACACGATTGCCCTGTGACTATAGGTAAGGTCTCAAAGCCATGAGAGGATCCTTCAGACATCCCTTTAGACAACCCACACTTACTTTTATTTTGTGATGACTCTTGTAAACGAAATTTCTGAGGAAATGTAACTGGTTATGCTGTAGTTGCCCCACAGGAAACACTTGAGACATACTCTTTGCCCACTATAAAATCAGCCCAAGCTGCTGAACTCATACCCCTTGGAGTCTGCCACGCTGTTGGCACAATTTGGAAATCCCACGGGTTCTTAACTTCTGCAGGTACTCCTGTTGCTAATGGGCATATAATTGCTGCCCTATTACAAGCTATTTACCTCCCTTCTAAAATTGCTATTGTTCACTGCTCAGCCCATACTAAGGAGAGCGATGCTATATTTTTGGGAAACAATAGAGCTGAAAGAACTGCTAAACATGCAGCACAAATGGACCCGCTTATCCTTCCTCCACCCAATTTTTAAACCTGCCTTTATCTCTGACTGATATTCTTAACTATCAGGCAAATGCCCCACAATCCGAAAAAGACAAATGGATACAAAATGTGCCAATTAGATTGATTATACATTGGTCCAAACAGACTTCCTGTGCTCTTTTTGTTTTGACTTTTTGACTTGCACTTTTCTCTCATCAAATGGGACACATGTGCAGACAGGGGATAGTTAAGGAACCAAAAGACAATTGGTTTTGCCCTGGCATCCACAGAATTTTAGATCAAATTATTTCCCAGTGCACAACTTGTAAATCTCACCAATCTTCTGGAAGAAATCAGTACACCCCAGGAGGTTCTCCCAGGCCCACACTGCTCTTTTCGGCCCTCCAAATGGACTTTATAGATTTGACCCTAGCTTTAGGCTATTCTCACTGTTTGGTTATTGTCTGCTTGTTTAGTAAATGGACTGAATGCTAACTGGATAGATGTGCTGATATCATAACAGTGGCGAAGACACTGATAACCTAGATTATTCCTTGTGTCGGCATGCCTTTGTGGATCAAACCAGAGCAAGAACTCACTTTACAGCAGAGATGAACCACCTGCTTGCAAAAACTTTGGGGCACTCATTAAAATTCCATGCCCCATCCATCCTCAATCATCAGGGCACGTGGAATGTAAAAATCTAGCCATGAAAATTACTTTAGGAAAGATCTGTCAAGAAACTGGACTTAAGGACTTCCCTGGTGGCGCAGTGGTTGAGAATCCACCTGCCAAGGCAGGGATATGGTTTTGAGTGGGAAGAATGGACCAGGAAGATTCCACATGCTGTGGAGCAACTAATCCCGTGAGCCACAACTATTGAGCCCACGTGCCGCAACTACTGAAGGCACGCGCCTAGAGCCCATGCTCTACAAGACAAGCCACCGCAATGAGAAGCCCGCGCACCACAACAAAGAGTAGCCCCTGCTTGCTGCAACTAGAGAAAGTCCACACACAGCAACAAAGACAACTCAGCCAATAAATAAATAAATTCATTTAAAAAAAGAAAGAAAAAAAGAAACTGGACTTAAATGGCCAAAACCTTTGCCCATGGCCCTTAAAAGATCTAGAATACTCAAGTAGGAGGCATGGATTTATCCTTTTGAAATGGTATTTGGACACCCAGTGCCTACTGGCATCGCTAAACCTTCCATTCCTGGGTTAAGTAAGTGAACGTTATGGAAATATGAGTGAACTATTTGATGCTATGACTAGCTAGATACAAGAACTAATGACTGTACTTAAAGCATGTTGCCAACAGGGAGAAGGGGCATAGTCTCCACCTACAGACAAGCCTTGCCATCCCTTTCAACCAGGAGACTGGGTATACATCAAGGTCCTTAGAAGGAAACACATGCTATCACCTCACTGAGAAGGACCACATGAGGCATTGCTAATCACCTCACTGGCATCAAAATAAAAGAAAAATCCTCCTGGATTCATGCAAGTCACACCAAAATAGACCCAGATCATCACTCTCAAAACAGTTGGGAAACAGTCCCTATGCGTGACATCAACGTAAGGATTTCCAGGGCCAATTCCCAGGCCCAGAAGCAGCTAGCATCATGAAGTAGACAGCTTTTCCAAAGTTTGTAGATCAAGAAACTTCACTTTCACCTCTTCCCCCCATGCTTTTTAAGAATCCCTATATAAACATATTAAAAAAACAAAAGCAAACAAAAACGCACCTTCTCTTTAATGGCCACTTTCCCCACACGTCTTAGTCATTTATTAGAAGGCTGGCTGGAGAGTGCTTGTCTCCATCTGTCCTGCTCCCCCTCTAAGTCTCCACCATGGGCTCTTTTTCAACCTGCGTCTTGCTCTTATTATCCCTTACTTTTTCAGCAGATTGGGCACTAACCAAACAGCCTCTTATGCCAGTTTACCAAACCCTGGCCACATTAACCAGTCAGTCTGACCGTTGGATATGTCAATATCTAGGCGGTACCAGAGAACCTGA
The DNA here is from genome assembly GCF_030028045.1 of Hippopotamus amphibius kiboko. Classification (NCBI taxonomy): domain Eukaryota; kingdom Metazoa; phylum Chordata; class Mammalia; order Artiodactyla; family Hippopotamidae; genus Hippopotamus; species Hippopotamus amphibius. Next base: position 159,663,694 of record NC_080191.1, read on the forward strand.
ACTGGCCTTGGTAACTGCCTATGTGAATACCTGGGGGACTAGGAACGGAGGGTGGCTGGATGACAGGATATGGTGTCCACAGTGAGAAAAATATCACCCTGCCTGTCCTTCTGGTGAGTTTTTTGGGCCCTGGCAAAACTCTGTAGAAGCTCAAGGACTGTCTCTTGCCCAGATAAAGATCATAGGTGAAAAAGTTTCCCCTTGTATTGAAAACAAACGTGACATTGGACCTTTCCTGGGTGACATACCAAGACAATATTGCAGTCAGACCCTGTGGTTTGATTCCACAAATGGCATCTTCGAACCTCTCAAGGAGATTATAAGTGACCCTAGCATACCCTTTTTGTTACAAATGTCTGCCAAATTACCAAATGTTTCAGATGGCTCACAAGCCACCCTTGTACAACTTGGGGGTATTAAAGCTGCTCCCCTGATTAAGCTGCTAAATACCACTAACTCTATATGAGTGGACCAAAAATCTGGACTGACTTGGCCAGGTGACAGAACCAAGCTTTACAGTTGTCAAAACCAGACTACAGGGCTCCTATACCAGCTATTTGGGAATCTGTTCTGCTCTCACAGATTGACAAGAACACATGGAAAATGGAGGTGTATGGATGCTAACAGTCCCAGTGGCAAAGGTCATGGAATACTGCAGACCCTGGAGATTACAGGTTCCACTCTAACCTTGTCTATAAACCACACTGGTCTTTGTGTTTTATGTGGCAACAAGATATATAAAGGGTTCCCATCTAAATGGTCAGGATGATGTGGACTTGGGTACCTGGCTCCTTCTGTCACCCAATACTCTATCCTAAATGCTAGCCAAATTACAGTCTTGGGCTCCTTTGGTCCTAAAATTGTGCCATATAAAAGTGGCAGTCAGAAAATCATAGAAAATCTTGTGTATCACAACTCCAAGTTCTTTTCAGCACTGGGGGGTCTTATTCCCAAGCTTTGGAGATTATGAATTGGAAAAAAGCTATCTTAAATCTCTCTATGATAATGGAACAAGAGTTGAATATCACTATACAGACTTTGAAAATACGTCAGTCAGAAGTTGATGGTTTAAAATCTGTGATGCTCCAAAATCGACATGCTTTGGCCATGCTGGCAGCTCAGCAAGGAGGAGCTTGTGCAATCATTGGTGGGAAATGTTGCTTCTATGTAAATCAAACCAGACAAGTAGTGTCTAACTTACATCCATTAAAATAGACGATTAACACTTTCCGTCACAAAAATGAAGGCATTTTATTGGACTGATCTATTCTCAGGATTGGGGGACTAGATTAAAGGGGTCAGGGAAATGTGCTTCAATTTGTTCTTTTCTGTTAATTCATCCTCATTCTAATCTACAGACTTTCCCCCCTTTGCAGGTCTCGTACCTCTCAGCTATTCACCTGGTTTTGCTTTTCACAGCCACCAAATTAGCTTTCAATATGTGGAGGGAACCACTGGGGTTCAGAGCAGACTGCCCTAAGACATGCCACAATGGTGTATTGATTATTTTGAATTAATGTTATTTAAGAAACAGCTGGTGGGAAAAAAGATATTAAACAAACAAACTCTGACTCCCCTATTTCCCCACTGAAAGCAGGAACTAAATCTCCAACGTGAAGGTATCCTCCCTGTACCAGGAGAATAGAAAGCATCCTTATCACCAGAGTTAGGGAATTCAAGGCTAAGAAATCTGGATAAACAAACTTTGTTACTTCTTCATTTATCTGCTACCCCAAGCACATGCTCCTTTGTTAAATCTTCACAAATAGTTGTTTTTTTGTCTAAAAATGATATATAAACAACCTGCTTTGAGCACTTTGGGGGTTCCAGTTCTACAAGACTTCTGTGTGTGCAAATTAATTTTTTTTCTCCTGCTAATGTTTTGTGCCAATTTAATTATTACATCAGCCAAAAGAACTCAAGAGAGGTAGAGAGGAATTTCCCCCTCCTCAACACAGTACATATATCTGACAAAGAATTTTTATCCAGAATATAAAAAGAAGTCTTGTAAATCAATAATAAATGGACAAGTAACCCAAATGAAGATAGATAAAAAACTTGAAAAGAGAAACTTCACAAAACAAAACTCTCTGGTCAATTCAACTTTTTAGTTACCAGGGAAATGCAAATTAAAGCCACGTTAAAACATTGCTTTACTAAAATTACAAAGACTGAAAATTCTAAGGGTTGGCAGGAATGTGGAACAGCTGGACTTTCATATATAGCTGGTGACTATGTAAAACAGGACAACCATTTAGAAAAGTTGTGCTGCAGTTTCTTATATAAAGGTAAACATATACCATCTTATGACCCAGTGTCGTTGGCAGAACAATATCCCCACCCCACCCCCCACAAAGATGTCTACATCCCAATCCCCAGAACTTGTGACTATATTCCATTATGTGGTGAAACAGATGGACCTTGCAGATATGATTAAATTAAGGATTTTGCAACTGAGAAATTATCTCAGGTTATCCAGGTGGGCTCAATGTAATCACAAGGGAAGGGGCCCATGAACCAGGGAATGCAGGCAGGTTCTAGAAGCTGAAAATTGTCACCCTCCACAATGTATATGTTGAGGCCCTAAACCCAGTGTGATGGTATTTAGAGAATGGGCATTTGGGACATCATTAAGGTTAGATGAGGTCCTGAGAGTGGAGCCCTCATGATGGGATTAGTGCCCTTCAAACAAGAGACACCAAGCCAGGACATGGAACGAACCTAAATGTCCATCAACAGAGAAATGGATAAAGAAGATGTGGTACATATATACAATGGAATATTACTCAGCTCTAAGAAAGAATGAAATAATGCCATTTGCAGCAACATGGATGGAGCTGGAGATTATCATACTCAGTGAAGTAAGTCAGGCAGAGAAGGACAAATATTGTACAATGGTGAGTCACAAATTATCCACACTCCAGTTATATTAAAATTCTGGTGGCTGCACTGTCTTATCAGTGCTTTCTGTTCAAGGCTGCTGTCTCCCCAGTCACTGCTGTGCAGGTGTGAACGTGTTACATCAGTTCATTTGTAACTGTGGTGCGAGCAAAAATGGATGCCCTACTTGTGATTTGCAAGAAAGAAGAGCAGCGTGCAGTGATTCATTTTTTGTGGTCTGAGGATGTGCATGTCTGTGCACTTCTGCCCACACTGTCAACACTCTGCAAAAACTTTGTTTTGTGATGTTAAAGCATCCTCCCTATAGTCTTGATCTTGCTGCATCAGACTTTCACCTGTTTGGTCCCCTGAAAGCAACCCTACGAGGACGAAGATTCACTTCTGATGAAGAAGTGAAGACAGTGGTGCATTCGTGGCTCACAGCTCAGCCTAAAACATTAAAAAAATTTTTTTTAATTTTTTAATTAATTAATTAATTAATGTATTGTCTGTATTGGGTCTTCATTGCTGCACATGGGCTTTCTCTAGTTGCGGCGAGCGGGGGCCACTCTTCATTGTGGTGCGTGGGCTCCTCACTGTGGTGGCTTCTCTTGTTGTGGAGCATGGGCTTTAGGTGACTGAACCTGAGTCCCCTGCATTGGCAGGTGGATTCTTGACCACTGCGCCACCTAGGAAGTCCCCCTAAAACATTTTTTAATGAGGGAGTATGAAAGCCTGTTGACAGATGGACAAAGTGTATTGAAAAGCAAGGAGATTATGTCGAAAAATGATGTATTTGTCTTTTCTAAAAGTTAATTAAAATAAATTCTACAGCCAGAGTGCAGATACTTTTTGACTCACCCTTGTATGATATTGCTTATATGTGAAATCTAAAAAATGGTACAAGTGAACTTATTTACAAAGCAGAAGTAGAGTTAACAGATGTAGAAGACAATTTTCCAAGAGGGAAGGGGGGGGAGGGGATAAATTGGGAGATTGGGATTGACATATACACACTACTATATATAAAACAGATAACTAATAAGGACCTACTGTACAGCACAGGGAACTCTACTCAGTACTCTGTAATGACCTACATGGGAAAAGAATCTAAAAAAAGAGTAGTCATATGTGTATGTATAACTGCTTCACTTTGTTGTACAGCAGAAAGTAACACAACATTGTAAATCAACTATGCTTCAATAAAAATTTTAAAAGAAAGAGACACCAGAGCCCCCCCCGCCCCCCCCCACCACCACTGTGAGCACACAGCAAGAAGGTGGCTACCTGCAAGCCAGGAAGAAAACCTTCACTAGAGCCTGACTGTGCTTGCACTCTGATTTCAAGCCTTCCAGGTGCCAAAACGGAGAAAATTAATTTCTATCCTTTAAGCCACCCAGTCTATGGCACTTTGTTATGGCTATCTAGCTAAGGCACCCCTAGAGCCTCCGGGAAGGAAGGCAGCCCTGATGACCACAATTTTAGCCCAGTGAGATCTGTGTCCAACTTCTGACCACAGAACTATAAACTAATGAAACCATGTTGTTTTAAGCCACTAAGTCTGTGGTAATTTGTTATAAGAGCAAGAGAAAACTAATATACTTAGCAGTTCCTCTTCTAGATATGGATCCAAGAGAAATGAAAACAAAAACTCTACAAGAGCACTTGTACATGAATGTTCCTGCTAGCTTTATTTACAATAGTAAAAACCTAGAAATAATCCAAATGTCTATCAACAGGAGAACTAATAAGCAAATTGTGGCATAGTCAGACAATAGAACACTGTTTAACAACTTATTGTTAAAAGAATAAAAAGAATGAACTATAGTTGTATGGAGCAATATGCATGAATCTCAAAAACGTGGCTGAGTGAAAGAAACCAGACACAATGAGTACATACTGCGTGATTCCATTCATATGGTGCTCAAGAAGGGGCAAAACTGATTTATGATGATAGACATTGGAATGGTGGTTGCCTGTGGAGTTTGAGCACAGGGGAATTTTCTGGGGCGATGGACATAACCTATACTTTGACTAGTGTTGGTTACATAGGAATAAACTTTCATTAAAACCTTTTGTATTATATGCTTGAATCTTTGCATTTCACTGTGTTTTCCTCAATCAAAAAAAAAAAAAGATGAAAAGAAAAACAAATATTGGGAGGCACATCTCCCAGTCTCTCTCATATCATTTATATATCTTATATTTTTTTCGCTTAATATAAAAAAAAAAACCTTTGAGCAGTAGTTAATGTTTGCTGCTATAATTGATGAATCCCCAAATTCCACTGTCTTAACACTAAAATGTTTCTCACTCACAGGAATCCCAAGTTGGTGCTTCTGATCATTGCATTTGTTTGCATCAAGCCAGGAGCAGGGTTAAAGCTGAGAGACTGCAGGTGAAGTCTGTATGGACCATGCCTGGCAGGGACACGCGTTACTTTTGCTCTCCTTCTGTTGGCCTGAATGTAGCCACATAGGTATACCTAACTGAAGGAAGGCTGGTCACTGTAGTCTAGCCAGGAGCCCTGGAAGAGGTGAGAAGGATTTGATGATAAATTAGCAGTCCCTGACACACTGTGTTATTAAAATACCATATTAGCTAACGTGTTAAATACTTACGATTCACCAGCAACTGTTCTAAGAGCTTTACATTTAATCAGCAACTCTTTGAGGTACATACTAGTTTAATCTCCATCTTACAAGTGAGAAAAGAGAGGTGTAGAGAAATTGAGTTGTTCAAGTCATGCAGCTCATTAGAGGTGGAATTTGGATTTGAACTCAGGCAGCCTAAGACCAGAGCAGGTGGCGGTAACCACATTTTATGCTGTATCCATTTAAAGACTGCATAATATTCTAAATGTTTGGGTGAGCCAAATTGTACTTAGCCATTTTCATATTGTGAGAGATTTATTATGTATCATTGGTGACTGTGTAAATAATGCATTGCTGAACATCTTAAGAGGTTTTTTATCCCCTCCATCACAGATTAATTCCTTAGGATTCATTCCTTTTTATCTTTTAAAGTTTGCTAAATTAGGCAGATGAGGCTCTACTTCCTTTCTGAGTTATGCATTGCATACAAAGGACCTCATTATTGACAAGACATTCATCACTGGATGTTAAATGTTTTGGTTCAGCTCTCTCAGTGTGCAAATTACTTTCTACAAAATATTAATCTGCTTTTGTTGATATTTGGCCCTAAGATACTTGAGTAGACAGACAGTTCCTCACTTTATATAACAGAGTCATCAATTTTTCACCGGAAAAGATTCACAGCTTTATCTGGTCCAACTCCTTAGCTGATGGAAAAAGATAGTTCTAAAAATGGGGGGACAAAAATAGAAGTTTTATACATTGAATCACATTTTTTAATCACTAGGGGAGTTTGCCCTCAAAGAGAGTCTAGGGGAAATGCCGCAATAAGTGAAACTTTAGCTTGTGAACAATTAGCAGCTGTTAAAGTCAAGATAGAGAAAAGGACCAAACTGGGAGCTGGCAAATTGAACCTCAGCTTTAGAAGTGATTCAGCTGTTACAAAGTAATAGCTACATTTACCAAGTGCTTACTGTGCATCAAATACCCTCAAACACTGTGCTCAGCACTTTGCATATTTTGTCTCATTTGATCCTTGAGGCAAACCTATGGGGTGTATATTGTTAATATCCCTGTTGTACAAATGAGGGAACGGGGGCTTGGAGACATTTAATGTGGATGCACTGCTTTTAAAAGCAGAAAACTACTCCCTACAAAATAGCTATGGAATCTCATGTACGCAGTTTCTCTCTTTTTAGATTTTTTGTTTGACAGCATTGGGGGTAGAGTGAGAATTCCACTCAGGTAGCTAATTCCAAAATCCTAAGATACCCTTAGTTTCTCAGGTAAAAATATGGAGTAGGATAGAAAGTTAACTTGTTTGGTGAAAGTCTAACCTTTCTTGAAAGTGAGTGGGAAGGATGGACTATGTAATGTTGACTGATTGATTGGTGACCTTCCAAGAAGGGGTGACCTACCCACCCACGCACCCACCGGGAAGTCAACTGTAGTTTCCATTCCGTCAGTTGCTCTTTCTCTATTTCAAAGCTCTCCCCCCAGGTGTCGCGATCCCTCCCGCTTCCTTCTGTGCCTTTACCCTTTCTCACAGCCTCTCCCAGACCCTCCCAGGCCCAACCTTCCCTGCCTGTCTCAATCCTTCCCTGTCATTCCAGCCGCACCGTTGGGAACCTTCTTGAACTTCTCAGAAGGAAGAGGCTGGCTTTCAGCAGGCCCCGTCTGTTTAAATGAGAAATTCCTTCCCAGATCCCAGCCCTCATCCCAAGGCTGCCTTTCCTCATGTGGAACAGGGACGTGTCCTAGGGGCTGTCTGTTTCCCTGAGGACTGTTCTTCAGTCTGATGTACCATAGGAAGCAGAGCTCTTGCTCTCAAGGGGCTAATGGGGAGACAGGTCCCAGGGATTTCTCTCTGGGGCTTCTGTGGGCATAGCATGGAGCTGGGGATAGCCAGACACTGGATGGAGTTTAGATTACATCCTACATTCGGGACCCATGGCTCCTGGGATGGCTTCACCTGGATGTGGCAACCTTCTCTAGGGCAGGGGAGGAGATTCCAGAGGAAACAAGATCAGAATGATTGTGCAGTGGGTGTGTGGATGTGTGTGTAGAAAAAGGCCTTGGTCCCAGCCACCTGAGCTGAAGCCCTTCAGCCGAGCCAATGCCATTGAGACCCTCGGTCTTGCTGAGGCACTGGCTGGGGCACAAAGGCCCATGGCAGGTACCACACTGGCTGCCTTCCTCAAGGAGCACAGTCTCCTTGAAAAGGAAGTACGCTTGCTTACGGGCACTGTATTCACGAAAAGCGTAAATGACGTGAATGCACCCAAGCGCAGTGGAGACCTGGCTGACTCAGGAGCCATAGAGACTCAGTCAGCTGGGGTTGTGCTTGGGGGGGCGGTGGCAGGCACGTGGGCAGATTTCTGCTGAGCCCATGAGCCACAACTACTGAAGCTCATGCACCTAGAGCCCGTGCTCTGCCACAAGAGAAGCCACTGCAATGAGAAGTGCGCGCACCGTGACGAAGAGTAGCCCCTGCCCACTGCAACTAGAGAAAGCCTGTGCACAGCAACGAAGACCCAACGCAGCCAATAAATAAATAATTTATTAAAATTAAATTAAATTAACTTTAAAAATAAGAAATAGTTGACATGCATCACTGTATAAGTTTAAGGTGTTCAGGATGACCCAGGCCTTTTAAACTAAGTGGCTTCTACTGTGACAATTAAGGGCCTGAGGCCTACCACGGCTTGATCTGCCGAGACCAGCTCGGCGACTCGAGGCGAGTGACGGGTGCCGCAAGCTTGAAGAAGACACAGACACAGACTGAAGAGAAAAGTGGGACCGGGGGGCTCAAGACCTCTCGGATCAAGAGCCCTGCTGACTCATCCCAGGCTGCTTTTATTGAGTTTGTGGGCTAACATTCTCAGGTTACACTCATAAACAATCAAAGGCCTCACATGACTGAGGCAATTATCTTTGTTTACTTCCTGGGTCCGAGTTGAGCAGGTGTGGATTTGAGCAGGGGGTGGAGAGCAAAACAGCCCTGGGGGCAGGAGACCTCTCTCAGATATTAGGGGTCTGTGCCCCACCCGTGTTGGCCCCTCTGCGACTGTGCCTGTCTTAGGTTGTTCCTCCCTTGAGGAATCTTACCCGTCTCTGGCTAACCAGTCATCCATCCTCCAAGGCCAAACACGGTGATATAAGGAAGGCTCTATGCACCACCCCTGTTGGCCCCTCTGCGGCTGTGCCTGTCTTAGGTTGTTCCTCCTCTGAGGAATCTTACCCGTCTTTGGCTAACCAGCCATCCCTCAGGACCAAACAGGGTGATATTAGTCTCCACGCCCCACACGCTCAGCTCCTCCACTGCTCAAGCAGGACATTCTGAATCCCATCGCTCGGCCCACATACTTCAACATTTTCAATGTTTCAGAAAGGTTCCAGAATGTCTTCCCACGTTGATCTGTGAACCTCTGTGTGTCCCGGGCAGGAGAAGGTGGGGGCCTCTCTGGGCCTCCGTTGCCCGGTGTCAACTGCTCTGATGATTCGTGAAGAAAGACATGGGGTAAAGTTGCTTCCCCCACACTTCAGTCACGTAGGCCCCTCCTCTGTGCTGGCAAGGGGGTGTCAGAGGAGAAGGGATCATGGGCTCTTCCCCTCAGGGATGGGAAGAGGGGGTTCTTGATCCACTGCCTACATCAGTATCACCTGGGAGCCTCTGTGCTCCTGAGGGCCCCACGCTCAGCCCTCAGTGGGGGTGGGCTGGGCCTGGTATCGCTGAGAAGCTGCCCAGGAGATGCTGTTGTGCAGCCAGGTTGAAGACCACTGGGTTGGAGGATTGTAAGCAGGCAGCCGGGCAGGGCTGAGACCCACCTGAGGTGAGGGTCGAGAACTGCGCCTTTGCCTGTATGCAGTGTTCTGTGCTGTGAACATTTAGCAAGGGGCTCTGATGCACTCTGGTTCCAGCGCGGCACAAGTGCAGGTACTTGATCAAAGCTTGGAGTGATGACTAAGCTTGCCTCATTCTATCTCCCTTAGATGGAAACTGAGTCACAGAGAAAGCCTGAGGCTCTTGTTTAAGACCACAGATCCAACTGTGGGGAGATTGAGTCTGGGTAGAGGTTGATGGTCTGTCCATTTCTTCCCAATTCCTGGAGTTTCTTTGGCCCCATTCTCTGTACCTAGGAAAAGAGAAATACTCGGTTCTCCCCACATTGTGGTTTCTTCACATTTGGTCGGTCATTTGCCACCAAAGGATGTAACTGTTCAACTAGTGCCCCCTGGTGGTGACTCTTATGAGCCTCTCTGATTTCTGGGGCCTCCTGGAAGGTTGGCGTTCCTAGAAGTATTGGTACCTAGAGGTACCTAGATGGGGCTTGGTAAGGGGAATCCAGCTGTTGGGTCCATGTGTAACCTCTATGTCTGCACTGTGGCCGCTGTGCCCATCATGCTGGCACTGGGGTGTCCAATGCCAGAGGCTGGCGGACACCTGTTCACTGGGTCATTTCATGTACTTGGTTGTTCTGTGCCTCTTCAATAGAAGATGCTCAGTGGTGGCTGTTACCACGTAATACAGAGATCTGCACACTTGGACCCACTCCCATATGTCTACTCACATCCTCTGCCCAGTCCTCCTGGTCCTCATCTTCCAATCTTCTTCCTTCCAGGCCCCTGACCAGTCAGCCAAGGCATCAGCCACTGCTTATACATTGTACGTATTTTAACTTCAGGACACTTCTCTTTCCACACAAAGGGGATGATGAGATGCACCATCTGAAACTCTGCCTATTTACTGGAGGGCTTCCTCCCTGTTTTTCCAAGGCCAACCCTGGGGAGGCTGTAGTGCAGCTATCATCATTTTCAGCTCACACGTGCATAGGAAGCTGGCCTATCTGTAATCCAAGCTCAGGCTTTTTCTTCCTCCTCTGGCTGGTTGGACAGGAATCACGCTTGGGCATGAGCTGAGGGAGGTGCACGGGGACCACAGTGGTGGGGGCCATGCAGCCGGCCTGTGCCTTCTGGTCCTGCCCACGCTCAGTCCCGGCTGGGCCAAATCCCTCCTTACAGTGGACTGATGCTGGGCCTGCCGGATCTCACAGCTTGGAAGGTGTGACGAGACCCAGCTCACAATGGGCAGTTCCGGATGCACGATCATTGGTGCCGCATAGATGTTTGTTTTGTTTTGTTGGTGGAGGCGTAGTTCTGTGCTGCAGAGAGCGTGGCCTTGCTAAAGAACCCAGGGGTCTCATTGTGCGTCTCCCACCGGAGCTTGTCACCAACCCCACAAGGTGCCTTTTCTCACCACCGAAACCTTCGGCTCCATATTGTCAGCTGGGTCACGTGGCTCAGGTGACAGAGCTGCTTGCATGTCAGGTAACACAGGGCCACTTGCAGACACTAGAGTGGGGCCTCCTGAGAGGGGCTGTCCCTTCCTTCTCAGGTGAGGCTCTGCAAGCTAAACGTGTTAAGTTCTTAGAAAGAGAGAGAAACAGAGAAAGAAAATAGAGAGAGAAACAGAGAAAGAAAATAAAGTTACTCTTTGCTGGCCCCATCATGTGTTGTTTTGGATCTTTTTATCTATCTGTCTCCCAGCTAGCTGTGGCTTCCTTTAGGGCAGAATTAGGATCACAGCTCCTCTACCTACATAGCTCTGTGATCCTGGACAAGCCACCTCACTCCTCCGAGCCTCAGTGTCCCCCTCTGTAAAATGGGGATAAAGTCAGAGCCCTCCGTGGCACTGTGAGCATTAAGAGAGAGAAATGGCATCTGCACATAGTCAGAACTCAAGGGCTGGCAAGCGTTCTCCCCTGTGACCCTCTGACAAAAGATCCACCCCAACCCCAGTACTCAGTACATTCATGCTGATGTGTTAGTAGGTGTTGATGAGTTCATGTAACCCTGGGGTCACATGTGGTTAACATGTGTGCGTTTTAATAGGCTCGTTTACAGTGACTCTAGTGATGTGTGGATCGTCTGGGAGCTGTGGGGTTGTTTCCTCAAGCTGTAAACCCGCTGCTGCTCTGCTCTGCGTTCTTCTCAGAGTCTCCAGCCTACCTGCTCTGCAGCCCGGGGTCTCACAGGCGCCCCAAGCCCAGGACGGCAGGGTGTGTGTGTGTGTGTGGTTTGTGTGGTATGTGCATATGTGTGTTGTTTGTATGTTGTATGCATGTGTGTGTCCTGTAATTAAGTCCCCAGAAGCAAGAAAAAGCCACAGACTGATCCTCCCTGGCTGCCACCGCCTCACCCTTCCTGCTCCCTCAAGCTGACTACAGACACCACCTGTGCCCTAATATTTGTATCTCAGCATCTCACCTAAGGCTTTGGCTAAATGCGTGCTCAATTCTGTATTACAGGTACTTCTTTGCTGATTGAATAGGGAAAAAAAAAGCAATTCTGGGATGGTCTTTTCCGGGAAGTGCTGCGGTGCCCTCTAGTGGATTCTCTCTGAACTTCTTAAGTTCTAACTTGCGGTGACCCTAGTCCTTGAGCTGTAAGACGCAGAAGTCTATCCTGGGAATCCAGCTGGGCTTGGCCTCCACTGCGGTTGGTCATTCCTCTGCCTTGTAGACAGCGAGGCTCAGTAGGAGCTGAGGCTGTGTGTGGGTGAGGCTGGGGTCATGCTGGGGAAGGGGTTGGAGTCAGCCAACCGATCCGAGCCTACCGGCAGAGTAGTAAGAGAAAGTGAGACCACACAGTTTCTCCCCATCCCTCTCTTCTCTTCCTCTTAGCAGGCAGAAATGGCTCAACGGATGCCTCGACTCTGTTAATTAAAGAAGGGTACTTAAGACATGGTGGCACATAAAGAGAAAAATTCTCTTGTGTCAGGCTAATGCTTGCACACACCCACATCTAATCCATCAGCAGGTCTTGTTGGTTATGGATCCAGAACACATTCCAAATCCATCTCACTGCCAGACCATTGCCCAAGCCACCATCATCTCCAGTTTGGGTTAACCCAATAGTCTCCCAGCCCACCCTCCGGGTTCTACTCTGCCTCCCCTATAATCCAGACTCCATATAGTACCAGAATGTTCTTTTAAAATCATAAACTAGATCAAGTTGCCATGCCCCTGTTTAAGAATGCTTCATTTGTCCCTCATTTCACTTGAAATAAAATCCAAACTCCTTCCTGTGGATAACGAGACCCAGGGTATGGAAAGATGTCACTGCAGAGGGTGGGCCCGGGACCAAATGATAGGAGTTGCAAAGCTTGAACTTTGACCTAAGGAAAGGAGGAATTTTCTAATAATCAAAGCTGTTCAGGTTGTGTGCCCAACAAGGGGTAAGGTCCTGCTGCGGACTGTGCAGGGCTGCTCCTGAGAAGATTCCTGTATGAGGTTGACCAGGGCTAGAATGGGGGAGCTCCTGCTGCCGTCCTGCACCAGAATTCTCTATCTCTAGGAATAAGAAATGTAAGAAGGAAATTACCACTTTACTGGTGGTAGAAGGATAAATAGAATCTGAACATAGGCAGTAGCTGTTTAGGAAGTGTCAGCCTCTGCTTCTTCTGGAACACTTGCTCCAGGGAGGAATGCAGTAGTTGACGGGCAGCCCTTCCTGTTGGTCAGCATGTCACTGTCGGGCACGCGAAGTCTCTCTGCCTCCCTGAAACTGCCTCTCCTCGGCCCCAATTCCTCCCCTTTGCAGAGTTCTGAGCACTCTTCCAAAAGTATGCTGGAGATGAGGCTGCATTAGGAGCATAAAGATGCAAGGTGCAAACCCTGCTGTCAAGAAGCTCACAGACCGGGGGATCTGGGCTGGCTAGCAGTTACAGCTCCTCAAGGGTGATGCTTGGACTTGGGGTGTGAGGGGCAGAGCACACAGGAACTGGAGTGTGTCAGACCTCAACCCTGGCTGGGCAACAGCATCGCCCAGGGAGCCATGTGGTCGTGGTATCTGGAGATTCCAAGGGTGGGGCCCAGGCTTGGGTGTTTTTTAAAGATCCTTGGGTGGTTCTAAGGTGAGCAAGGTTGTGGACTCCTGGTTTAGTTGGGAAGAGTTTTGTCTTTGAGACACTTGGGTTAGAATCCCGGTGTTGCCTCTTGACAGCTGTGCCTGGGGCATCTACCTCTGTAGTCCTGGGAATGATTGGGAGGAGGAACAGGAAGGAGGGAGGGAGGGAGAGAAGGAGACAAGGAGAGATTTTTGAGCAGTATACCTGGCCAGAGAACACCAGGCTGGGGGCAGGTGTCTTTGCAAATGGCCACATCACACAGGCCCAGCTGCACCCCACCTCCTTTTATTGCGCTTCCCTTAATTGCACTTTGTAGATAGTGCATTAAAAAAAATTTATTGAGGTACATTTGATGTACAATATTATATGCATTTCAGGTGAACAACATAGTGAGTTGCAATTTTTAAAGGTTATACTCCATTTATTGTTATTATAAAATATTGGCTACATTCTCTGTGCTGTACAATATATCCTTGTATCTTATTTATTTTATACATAGTTTATACTTCTTAATCCTCTACTCTTAATGTGTCCCGTCCCCTTTCCGTCCTCCCACTCGTAGTCACTGGTTTGTTTTCTTTATCCGTAAGTCTGTTTCTTTTTTGTTATATTCACCAGTTTGTTTTGTTTTTTAGATTCCACATATAGGTGAGATCATACAGTATTTGTCTTTCTCGTTCTGACTTATTTCAATTAGCATATTACCCTCCAAGACCATCCGTGTTGTTGCAAATGGCTATGCACCTTTCCATGTGCCTACTGGCTATGTCTTCTTTGGAAAACTGTCTATTCAGATCCTCTGCCCATTTTTCACTTGTTTTTATCATCACCTTTTAAAAGCCATGATTCTGTTGATGGACGCTTAGGTTGCTCTCAGCTTTCTGCTGTTATAGACAATGTGGCCACTGACATTTTTGTGGGGCTGTCCTTGTGCACACACATGAGAGTTCCACAAGGGTGGGTGTACATCCAGGAGTGGAGTTACTGGGCTCAGGGCACTGTGCTCTTCAAATTCCTTGTGCCGTCTACGCGCCAGCTGTGTGCCCTCTGGCCTGAGCCCTCACCCACACTTGGCGGAGCCAGATTTCACATGTACAAGCCTACCTTCCTATGCTACGCTGAATAGCATTTTATGATAAAAACAACAGAAGAATAGTTACTCAGGGAATGCATCTAGACCATGTTCTTGGCTATTAAGTCCTCAGCAAAGTCTGGATGGAGGTCGTTAAGGCAAGCTGTGCCGTTATTAATTTAGAAAGAACATCCTGCTAAGAAACATGGAGTGAGAGACGTGGAGTGCGCTGGGAACTTGGACGGGCCTGTTGGCCATCTCCACCAGCAATCTGCTTCAAGGCACCATCCTTTTGTGTTAACCTTGCGTTTGAGGGAATAAATAGAGAGCCCAAACTTCTGGGTTTGCCTGGAGTGATCCCATTTCATGCCAGTTGTCCCAGCAAAATTACTCATAGCACCTCCTCTGACTCCTCAAAGTGCTTAGGTCGGAAAGGTAAATCCTAGGTCACCCAAGCTCTAAGAGCGATAATTCAGATCAGTTTCCTATCCAGAGGACTCAGATTTCTGGTACTTCGCTGGGGTCAATGTGGAGATGATTGAGCCCAGGTGTTGCGAATCCTGGGGGCAGAGCCGCCACTGCTGCTGCAAAAACAAGATTTAAGATGGAGGTAGGAGCCCTCGGAAACTTTCAGAGAGGGAGCTGACCACAGCCCAGGAGCCCTTCCCTGAGAAGGTCTGGAGCACTCACCAAGGAAGTCTGGCCGTGCCTCTTCATCACTGCCCATGGGACAGCCAGCTCCAGGGGCAGGTGGTGCTGGGCAGCCTGGTGGGTGCTCCCCCTCCCAGTCTCCTCGAGATCAGAATTCGTTCCAGGCCACTAGACAGTGCTCCCTGCCAGCCCTTTCACAAAAACAGTTCCTGGATGTGCTTCGTGAGTTGTGGCCAAGCTCTTGTGACAACACCTCCTGGAATTACAAAGAGATCTTTTGTGGGCAGCCGGCTCCGGCTAACAGCTTGTGGATGGCTGACTCCCTCTGGCGCTTTCTTTTCTAGACAGCCCCCTCACTCCCGTCCATTCAGTTCAAGACAATCTGGGATCCTAGATGGATAATTGGGCCATTTGATCAACCTGAAGAGGTAGGTCAGGGCAGCCTTCCAGTATTAAAACTTCCGGAGGAAATGACAGGGCACAATGGGAGATCTGTGGTGGGAGACAGCTCAGGGCACCAGCATTCAGGGGTTCCCTTCCAGCATTGGGCCACCTCCCAAGTAAAGGCCACCAGCTCAGCAGTGTGCTCACATGACAAAGGCTTATCCTTAGAAACGAGTCCACGTGGGATTTCCAACTAAGCGGACTCAGCAGCTGAGCCTCTTACTTTAAAAGGTAGAGCCACAGAGGATGACGCCTACCAGTGGCATTTCAAGACACCTCTGGGGTCACCACCTCCGCGAAGTCTTTGTTGAACTGCCCCACCCCCACCTAGGCCCAGATAACAGTGTATCCTCTTACTTTTGTTCCTCCCCAATGATCCATGACGAGTGGGTGTGTGTGTGTACACACACGCACGTGCCTGTCACAGCATAATTATTCCCCCAAGGACAGTGACAGTATCTCATTTATTTCTGTATTCCCCTTTCTACACTAGGCACTGAATACAAGTTTGTTAAATGAAGAAATGAGTCAACCCTTCACCTAAAGGGGGTTAATCCCAGAAGCTGGCTGCATAGAGGAACTCAGATGATATTATCAAGTCTCTTTTTGCCTTCTGAGTTTCTTGTCTGTCTCATTTTCTGTTATGCAGACACACTGTTTCCATGCTTGGGGAGGACGGTCACCAGCAAGTCCTACATCACAGCATTTCAGCTGTGGGAAAGGACAGCAGCCCACGGTCTTCCCCTAGGTCCTTGACTACCCCTGGGGCCATAGAGCAGGGTCCTCTGACTGGAGAGCCCACTGGAATCACATGATTGCCCCGGCGAAGAAACAGCTCCCCAAAGTGGGGGGACTGAGGTGATCCTGAAGAGATGGAGATAACGGACACCCAGAGCAATAGCATGGAAGCCCGAGGAATGCCTAGGAAGAGAGCTGCAGAGCTGGAGGACTGCTCCTGTAGGAGGAATGACTCTGGCCCCTCTAATAACCACAGCCGAGGAGCTTAGGCCTGGCCATGTTTTACAAGGACCCTCCGCTCTGCAAGAACAGCAAGTTGTTATATCTGCAGGGTCTGGACATCAGTCAACGTCAGAGGATGTTTACTGAGGACCTACCTGCAGACCCCACGCAGGCCTGGCGAGGGTGGTGGGGGTCCACAAGCTGGACACATGCCTGCCCTCCCATGCCTTGCCGCCTACTGGACGCTCGTGTCCACTGAATGGCCTCCACTGAGCCTCCCCGCCCGGCAGGCTTCGGTTCCAGGACAACTGGGGTGGGGCCATCCTCCCAACAGCTAACCTTCTCGGAACTGGGCTTGATAGGGACGGCT
Organism: Hippopotamus amphibius kiboko; assembly: GCF_030028045.1. Taxonomy (NCBI): domain Eukaryota; kingdom Metazoa; phylum Chordata; class Mammalia; order Artiodactyla; family Hippopotamidae; genus Hippopotamus; species Hippopotamus amphibius. The sequence continues at coordinate 159,680,574 of NC_080191.1, forward strand.
CCATTTTACCCTGGCAACAGTGCTATGATGCAGAGTGTAGGAGTTAGAGTCAGAAACAGGCCATAACTTAAGCAAAGAAAGAGAGAGGGAGGGAGGAGGTGGGGGTGTGGGGGGAGAGAGGAGGTGAGGGTGTGCGGGGAGAGAGAGAGAGGGAGAGAGTCCGTTCACAGAACTGAAGGAAACCTTGAAGACCCAGGCTTTGGGGTGGGCTGGGACGGGACCAGGCCTTGCCGTGGCTGCAGGTTGACTCTGTCTAGAGGGCGCTGCTCTACTGGCTCAGCATCAGCTACCTTCAGTCCCTATGACTTCTCTCTCAAGAGTCCATTTCCCAGGATAAGGCTCTGACTGGCCTGACCTGGGCCAATGCCCAACTCTGGGATCAGGTTCTATGATTGGTAACCCTGCCATGTGGAGTTGAGGAAGGGCGGGTCACCCAAAGGAAGGGTGAGAAGGAGGGAAGTGTACTGGGGGCGGACAAAAACAGCAGCCGTGTACCACCTAGATGCTGTTATTATCTCCATTTTCCAGGTGAGGAAACTGAGGCTTAGCGAGGTTAAATGGCTTGCTCAAAGTCACATTCACGGTGAGTGACAGGACTTAAACCTAACCTGCTTAACTGCAGAGCCCACATTCTTAATCTCTATACCAGGGAAGGGGGAATGTGGGAGGACCTCACTTGATCACACACAGTAATTTAACAGAATAACATAGTGGTTAAGAGTTTGCAGATCAGTTAGAAGGTAATTGCAATCAAACAGGCAGGAGAGGAAGGACTAACTTCTACCCAGACAGGAGCTAAGATGGATAGGAGGACATGAATGACTGGAGAGCAGGAAAAGGAAGATTAAAGAGCTAAAACCTGTCACGGCTGATAACAAATGGGCTGTAGGAGAGAAGGAAGAGGAGTCTGTGCAGACACTCAGGTTTCCTACGTGGGCACCTGGTGGATGGCACTGTCCTTCCCGGAGGGGCAGGACCCAGAGGAGGAGGTGGTACGGTTGGGGGTGGAAGGGAGATGAGTATACTTTTGGACATGTTGGATTGGTGTGCCTGAAGGACACCCAGATGGAGGTGTTCAGGAGCCAGTGGAGACCCGGGGTCTGGAGTACGGGAAAGAGCCGCAGGCCTAGCTGGCGACCCCGAGGGCACCGTGTCGCATGGGACTCACAAAGGCCCAAGGAGCAGAAAAGCAAGCCTGGGAATCACAGCATTTACGGGTCATTCAGAATACTCTCCAGGGCCTGGATTTCGTGAGAAAACATCAGGGAAGCGATCTCATCCATTACTGCACATCAGTGCTGTTCTTCTGCCTCTTCCTGCCCTGCCCCCTCTGCCCACTTCGCTGCACCCAGCAAGTCAGTCTTAACGTCTCAGTGTCCATGGCATTTCCTGGGCATAGCCTGGCCTGGCCTCCAGAGCGAGCTTTATGACACCGCAGCACTTACTACATTGTAATAACTTAATCAGGTGAGTAAATATTTTCCCTGCTAGACCTGAGGTTCCACGAAGGCAGGAACCGTGCCTGTCTGGCTCACTGTCGTGTCCCTGTAGGAGGCGGAGAAACTCCCCTCCCTTTTCCAGGGATGCTGATTTACTTGGTCAGTTTCCAAGACACAGATAGGGACAGGGTCACAGTGTATTAAAACTCACCCACACTCCTATGGCTCTTCTTCCCCTTCCTTCACCTGTGCTCCTGAATCCATAAGACAGCCTGGGCCCTCCTGGGACCTGGCCTCTTCTCCTCTCCTGTCTTTCCACACAAGTACAGGGCACTTGGGAGGGCTCCTCATTTGGGCCAGTGCCCCTGGTAAGGCTCTGGTCTGGGCTGTGAGGCTGAGGAGGTGCCCCCCTGGCTCAAAGAGACACCTGCTTTAGGGCAGTCATGCAGTCACCCAGCTAATAAGAAAGAGGCGTGTTAGTTTCTCACTTGTTTTTATCCTCACGGCCTTGGGAACTTTATGGAAAGGAGGGTGATGGGAGGGCAAGACGTGGCCATCTACTAGACCACTCACCTCATTTAATCAGTGAAAGAAGGAAAGAAGGAAGGCAGACATGCACAGACCAGAGGGGGCCTCTGCCCTCCAGTCATGGCTGTTTATGACGATCTGTCCCTGACAGGATCTGTCTTGGAGCTTTGAATACAATGCAAACCCTGGGCTGTGCTCTCGTGCACACCTCCCGCACCCTGTGCCAGATGACGGTGACATTACAACAGTGCCGGACTTCGTGCTGATGCACTGTGAAAGGCCCCTGTCAGTCTGCCAGCGAGTAGCGGTATACACCCCTGGGCTGGAGCAGAAGTCTGGAGGGGTGGAGGGCCTGTCAGGTAGTCAGCATTTTCCTGGCCTGTGAGTAGCTTCCAGACCCAATAAAATCTCCCAAGCTGCTTGTGTGCTGCATCCATACAACTCTACAAGCTGGGTGTCGTATCTTCCCCTTGTTTGACAACTTTTGTTCAAAGAAACTCCATCATTTAGCAGAGCGCCCAGCACTAGGAATAATAATAATTAATATTAACTAGTAATAGTAAACGGCGCTACCATTTATTGGTGACCTGCTGCATGCTAGGTACTCCATTCAGGCTTTTACATATTCCCCCCATTTAATGTTTCCAACTGTCCTATGAGGTTGGCATTGTTATTTTAGAAACATGAAAGTGGAGATTCAGAAAGATGAAATGACTTGCTCAGGTCACAAAGCTGATAAGAGGTGGGGTCGGGGTTGTCACCCAGGTCTGACAGACTCTAAAGCCTTGTTCTTTTGCAGTGCTATTCTCTCTCCAGCTGGGAGCAGGAGGTAGAGCGGGGATTCTGAGAGTAGCAGCAGGCATCCAGACAGGCCTGACAAAAACGCATTCCCAGAAGGAAAAAGCTGTCAGGTCTGACCCCAGAAGAGTAGCTTCGGCAAACAGGGAGAAGAAAATGCCTCCCCTGTCCTGTGCCTGTGGACCTCTGGGGCAGATCAGGTACCATGTCCCTGGTCTGGGAAAGAAGCCCAAGATGAAATTGGCTGGAGCCAGTATCCGGGCAGATGCTGGGGAGTAGGGACAAGCAGGGGAAAGAGCTGGACGTTCTAATACCCCTCCCCACCTCGGGCAGGGGCAAAGGACCTGCACTGCCCAGAGACCCGAGGCAGGGCCTGGGGAGCGCTTGAGCAGGAAGGAGAGCCCCCAGGGGGTCCCAATGACCCTGGTGGTCCTGAGTGGGCCTCTCTAGGGATCCTTCCACATCAGGTGGAGATCGGGGAAGAGGAGGGGAAATGCAAGACTGAAAGGCATTATTTTAAAAAGCAAATATGACTGACTTCTCTGTGTGAAACCTTAAAAACCTATCAGGGGCTTCCTATCTCCCTTGGGCAGGACTCCAGACTCCTTCACACGGCTGGTGACGTCCTCTGCAATGTGGCCACTGCTGACCTCACCGGGGACTCCTGGACTGTCCCTGCCTCCAACACATACTTTATGATCTGCTGTTTCTCCTTACCTTCCTCCAACATTAGACCCACTTGGGGAGCTTCTGAAACACATCTGTGCCAGGCCCTGCCCCCAGCCAGGGGTCCCTGGGAGTGGGCAGCCTTCATTTTTAAAAACTGCCCAGGTGACTCCAACGTGTCTAAGTTGAGAACCCCTGCTGCTCAACCTTTTTCCTCTGTCACCCTCTCCTGGGTAACTCCTCTTACTCTCCTGGCCTCGGCCCTGTCTCAGCTCCATGTCTGCCTCCTTGGGAAGTCTTTCCTGACCCCGTCACTGGGTTCTCCTTGACAAGGTGGACTGGGTGCGCGTCTGTGCCTGGGCCCCACGCTGTCCTGGGCTTGTCCTGTGAATCCCTGAACACTCGGCCTCCTCCTCTGACCTTGACCTCCCTGATCACAGTTGTTTCCCCGCACCTGGCACACAGTAACTGTTCGATAAATGGCTGAAATTATAAATATCAGGTTAAAATCTGTCTCCCTAAAAATGTCCCTTTGTCCCTGATATTTCTTCCTTCCTAATAAAACATGAAAGGCCCAGTCTTTTCCATTTTTTAACTTCCCCCAAATGTCTATGGGTATTGGTCTTTAATTAGCACTTTTGGATCCCTCTGGGTCCTTGCTGTCCTCCTGAGTGGGGAGCTGGCTCTCTATTCCTGCAAACATTAGTGTTTCCCCAAATAGCTCCTAGAAAAGGAAGTGCAGCTTCTCCACAAGAAAAGACAGTTTGCAAACAAGAGCTCTGCACAGGCAGGCTCAAAGGCAACTGAGGCATCCCCCTCTCTGGGAGATGTTTAAAGCACCTCCACTTAAGATCACAGAGAGGTTTAGTCAATACTCATCCATTTCCTCCTCCAGCCTTCCTCAAGGGAAGCCAGAACTGAGCTCTTGTCAGAGAGGATACCGACTGCAGAATAGCTCCAAGAGAGTGGAGGGGATGATCCAGGTTGGATCGGAAGAAGATGAAGGCCAGAGGCTGCCAACATGGCATTAATTGGCTTTGGAACAGCTGAGAACCTTGCCCTGGTCCAAACACCCTGAAGCAATTTCCAATTTCCGAAAGCAACTGTGGAGGAAGAGGCCTGCACCTTTCTCACCTCCTTGAGTGGGCAGCTCGGAAGTGGAGGAAGGAGCCAGGAATCCACGGGGCATCCTTCTGCCGCCAACTGCCCAGGGCCTGGAGGGAAGCCAGGCCGCCCACCTCCTGGGGCTTGGGAATGTTCCTGAGAATAAGGAAGCGGCGGCCCCCAGCTCCCATCCCGCAGGGGAGGCGCTGATGGTGGCAGTGAGCGCCCGGCCCGGCGGGGATCAGGGGAAAGGGATGGCCGCTGCCAAAGCACTGGGTGTGGACAACTAGGCTTTGTTAGATTTCTGGCTCCACTGACTTTTCTTCTCTGAGCTCCGTTCGCTCATCTGAAAATGAGGGTTTTGTTGGGCCAGGTGTCAAGGGTCCTTTCTAGGCTTGCCTTCTCTGACTGGTGAGAAAACCGAGGAAGCAGAGCGAGAGAGAAAAGCGCAGGAGTGATTGTGACTCAGCTGAGCATGCTGTCTGGTGGAGTGGGGAGGATCTGGCTTGTCTGCACGTGATGCCAGGTCGCGACAGAAGGCCCTGCCTACGGGGTGGAAAGTCTCCCCTACCTCATGGATGAGACATCACACGGGGAAACTGAAGCCCAAGGAACTTTAAAAGACTCATGCAAGGTCACACGGTAGTCAGCAGAGGACCTTTGTCCACTACAGGTATGGCCGGCGGGTGGAACGCTCATGCCAGCGCTGAGATTGACAAGGGCCGTCTGCAGCATCATGCTGAGGAAAGAGCCCGTAATTGACGAGCGATGTCTGCCATAGGCTTGGGAAGAGGAAGTGGCAGCAGGAATCCCACTTATTTGCTGTATTTACTGATTCATTTAGTAAACCGCCACTTCATGCAGCACAGCGGTCCTCACACTGCGGATTCAGAGGGAAATAAGACAAGCCCCTGCTCTCAAGAAGCGAACGTTTTAGAAGGGGAGACAGACAATGCACATGTAAACAAATGGTTAAGTAATATAGACTCAACTAGTGTTAAGTAGTATAAGGAAAATAAAATAGTGCAATGGGATAAACAGGGATGGTGTGGTAGGGGGCGGATCAGAGTGGTCAGGGAGGTGACATTTAAGTGGAGACCTAAATTCCAAGAGGCAGCTCTGTAAGAACTGGAAGAAGAGATCCAGACAGAGGGAACAGCCAGTGCAAAGGTCCTGAGGTGGTGCCTGCAAAGGACAGAGAGAGACCAGAATGGAGGCTGCTTAGATGGCAATGGAGAGGGTCAGTGGAGGAGGTAGGAGTGGTGAAGCCAGCCACTTGCTCCATGACCCATCAGGCCTCCCAAACCTAGCCAGACCGAAGTGACACCCTCAGTCCCTATTTCTCCTCCCCCCCAACCAAATTGCCCCTCCCCAAGTTTTAACATGTCTTCCCATGAATGACCACCCATTCCATTGCTCAGACTACTGTGCTACAACCCTGGCCCTGTCACCATCACTTCTTGCCTGTACCCTCCTCGCTGGCCTCCCTGCCTCCACCCTAGTTCTTAACTGAAGCCCCAAAAGCACTCATCCCTCCATCACTTACTGCCCCAAAGCCCTCTTCTCCCACTTTTGTCTTTCTCGCCCATATCCCCCGACCACAAACCGAGGGACACATATTTATTATTTTTTTAAAAGAGAATCTGGAGTTGGTCTCAGCCACAAGAGTATTAAGGCGCAATTCAATTCACACACATTCTTCTAATTATCCCCAAACTGATCATGTTTCAAGATTGGTCTGGGGCCTGAGTGTTAATTGTTACAAGGCACCTGCATTGATTAGGCACCTGCAGGCCAGAGCATCATAATAGCCCTGCAAGGGAGGTATGATTATTGTCCCACCTTCATTCCTGTGGATACTTGACTCAGAAAGGTTCAGCTTCTTATCGTACATCCCCCAGCTGGTAAATGACTGAGCTAGGATTTGGACTTAGGTCCCTCTGATGCCAAAGCCAAAGGTCTCGCTTCTACATTCAGCTTCCTCCTGGAAACAAATGGGCAAAGAGTGATGGGTACAGAGAGAGGCATCTTGACCTCAGTCTTGATGTTTTTCCTTCATTACAAATCAAAGGTTGGAGCCTGCTTCCTGGGTTCCTTGGTACCTCATCAGCCTGGAAAGATAAGAGGGTTAGGACCTTCTGCCCACCTGGCCCTTGAGAGACGGAGGTGTCCCAGCTCTCCTTATCTGGCCTGGCTTTCAGTTCCTGTTCCTCCACCTGCCCTCCTCTCATGTCTGTTCTGTTGCCAGGTGGTCACCTTCCTGCCCCAGGCTGCTGTAGCCACTACTCAGGTGCCCTCCAGCCGGTTGGCCTCTTGATCAGAAACCATTCCCGTGGGAACCACGCTGCCAACATCCGGTGAGGACGGGCCCTCCATTACCTGCTGGCCCTAGTGCCTCTGCTATCAGGCCCAAGAACAAAGGAGCCTAGTGCCCGCCGCCAGGCAGGCTGTGTTTGTCCAGGGCGAGGCCTACCCTGGCACAGATGCTGAGCAAACAAGAGTGCCGGCCTCACACGTCCGCTTTACAATGCGCAGGGCTTCAGCTGGGAGGTGTTGCTGCCAGGCCACCTGCCGAAATATTACCCTGTGCTACTGCAACCAGCACCCCAGGGCAGAAGGGACTCTAGGGCAAGCTGTCCGATCTCTGGGCCTCAGGTGTTCCAGCTCTACAATGGGAGAATTGCACAAGATGATCTCCAAGATCCCTTCTGTCGTCTAGAACCTTGAATGATGTTGCTGGGAGTCTCTAGGGCTTGACAGCTGATCAAAGCCAGAAGTGCCTGGGGGGTGGGGTGGAATCTGGGCATCTCATGGTACCCTCCTCCCCCTACCCCCCACCCCAGCCGCATGTACCCACACATACCTCTGGCCAGGAGGATTGACCTCTCTAGAGCAATGTCCTTGAGCATTGGATCCATGACCTCATTTACACTAATGGAGATTTTAGGACTGGATCTAGGGTACTTTATGGTCAGAGTATTAAGTGTAACCATCTCGCTTCTGAGGCCACCTAGAATCTGATCTCTCATTCTCTGTCCCCCAACATCTTAGGGGACCATGGAGGGCTGTTTCTCCAATTAGGACAGTGAGAAGCTGCATGGCGAGAGTGACTCTCAGACTTTAGTGTGCATCAGAATCACCTGGAATGCTTGATTGAAATGCAGAATCCTGGGCCCCCTACCCCAACATCTAAGGTGGATGGATGGCTCAGAATTCTGAGTTTATAACAAGCACCTAGGTGATCCTTAGGTCTCTGATGAAGTAGAATGAGTAAGCCTAAAGGCTATACAATCCTTTTTTTTTTCTTTCAAAGACTATTTTATTAGGACTTGTGAAAACACATGGGATGACTTTACAATAACAAAGTACAAAACTGTAGACCATAAACGTGCTAATTGTAAATAGGAATTAACGTAATTTCCAGTCTTTCCTTCTGCAATCGATTTTACCGTCATCACACTAATCTTTCCTTTTTTACTGAAAAATACCTGACGTACAATATTATAAAAAAGCTATACAATCCTTGATTCAAATCCCACCTTGCCACTTTCGAGCACTGTGACTTGCGGCAAGTCACTAAGCCTTTCTGAGATGTCAGTTTTGTTTGCAAAATGAGGCTATAATAGCACCTACTTCTCAATAAACAAGACTGTTTTTTTTCAGAGTGTTTTTTGCAGTTTGCAAATGTTTGTTGAGCAAGTGGAGTAGAAGTCCATTTGCCCAATCCAGAAACCTGGGGGTTCTTCTTGATGTCTGCATCTACCCCATACCTCTCACCTACCCAATCACAAATCCAGTGAACTCTACCTCCTAAAATATCTCAGACCTGCCCACTTCTCTCCATCCCCACAGCCACTACCCTAGTCCAAGTCACCAACTTCCTCTGCCTGATCACTGCACAGCTTCCTCTCTGATCCCCCTCTTTCCACCCTTGCCTCCTCCCATTCTTCCCAGAGAAGGCACATTAATCTGATAAAGTAATGCCTCTGCTTCAAACCCTAGCTCTTAGGGATGCCTTATTTTTTTTTTTTGGTTTTCATTGGAGTATAGTTGATCTACAATGTTGTGTTAGTTTCTGCTGTACAGCACAATGAATCTGTTATACATATACATATAGCCACTCTTTTTAAGATTCTTTCCCCATATGGGTCATTACAGAGTACTGAGTTCCCTGTGCAATACAGTAGGTCCTTATTATCTATTTTCCATATGGCAGTGTGTATATGTCGATCCCAATCTTCCAATTTATCTCTCTCCCCCCACCCCCAGGAAGACCTTATAAATCTAAAAAAATTCTTGTCGCCACACCTATTTCCAAGCTTCCTTTTTGCCCCCCTCAGCCTCCAACTCTACATTTAAGATACTCTGAACTTCTTTCAGCTTCCTCCAATATATATCAGTTTCTCTTGCCCCTGGGAGTTCACACAAAGTGTATTTGCTCTGCCTGAAACTGCACCTCCCCCCCACCCCAAACACACATCCTTCACCTACTACTCATCTTTCATATTTCAGCTTGAATGTCATTTCCTCAGGGCCAGACATAGCCGCCCCTCTCACATGTGCTCCAGCGACTGTGTCCTTCTCCATAATCATAACTGTTACACTCTGCTGTGATGACTTCATGCCTGCCTCCACAGCTAAACCTGCTCCAAGAGAACACAAACCTCTGTTTTATCCATTGCTGTATCGCCAGAAGTCACTAGAGTCTTTGGCTCAAAGAATGATGAAATACACAGCTGAATGAATGAATGGATACATAAACAAGCGAGAAGGCCCTCGTCGCAGGATGTGTCGCGGAGGACGCCCACCTGGCAGTGCCTAAGCCAGTTTAGTTAGGGTCTGGACGTGCCTGGGAAGACAGCCACGTGGGGGCGGCCCCGGGCACGTACAGACCACACGGGGGCGCCCCGGGCTCGTCGTATGTGGACGGCAGCTCGTCGGACTCAGGTTCTGTTACTAATCGCCAGTGGGCGACAGGAGGCGGGTTTCTCCCTCTGATGGACAGAATCGCTCCGCCCAATCTAATTCATCTTTTCCTTGGCCCCGCCCACCCCAGGCCCGAGAGAACCTGAGGGTGGGCGTGCGTGAGCGCCGGCAGAGTGCTCTCGAGGCCCAAGGAACGCGCCTGGAGGTCTGTGAGTGGGCGGCGGGCGGCCAGGGGCGGAGCCTCAGCGATGACAGGCAGGCGGCCTGCCCCGCCCCCCTCGTCCAGAGCGGCCGCGCCAGCGCTGGGGACGGCACAAGTGAGTACGTGAGCTGCGCCGCAAGAACCCGCTTCGGACCCCGGACGGCGCGCGCACCCGGAGTCCCGCATCCGAGTCCGACCCGCAGCAGACCGCTGGATTACTGTGCACACCGAACTGCCACCACCTGCGCCCTCCGGCCCCGGCTCGCCTCCCCGAGTCCCCTGGCTCCGAGCTCTCCAAGTGCCCGGGACCCACCAGGACCGGCCCGTCCAGATTCCCCCGGGACCGACCTGCCCGCATCCCTCAGCATCGCCCAGCTCAGGGCGCCGCCTCGGTCCCGGAGTCGCCTGCCTGGATTGCACCCTCTCCTTGCCTGGAGCTCCTGGGACCGTGCGTGAGCCTTCTTCCGAGCCCGCCGAGTGGACCCTCCCGCGGGTGCCCGCAGCCCCGCCGGCGCGGCCCGGCGCGGCTCGGCTCGGCTCCCGGAGCCCGCCCCGGCCATGGCCCGAGCCCGCCCGCCGCCGCCGCCGCCGCCGCTGCCGGGGCTCCTGCCGCTGCTCCGTCCGCTGCTGCTGCTGCCCCTGCTGCTGCCCTCCGGCTGCCGGGCGCTGGAAGGTGAGCGGCGTCGGGGGGGCGCGTCCAAGGGTTAAGGCGTCCGGGGTCGCCAGAGCGTGGGCCCGGGAGGGTGCTGGTCCGACGCGGGCCGGGCGCACTTCGGAGGAGGCTCGGTCATCCGCGCCCTTTCCAGGGGCCGGAGGATGGGGTGGGGAGGCCGTCCTCGGCGCCGCCGCGGAGGCTCCAGCCACTCTGCGGCCGGCTGTCCGCGGGTTGCGGGATCGCGGGCAGCTCGTCCCCGAAAGTGCTGGCCCGGCCGCGAGCTTCTGTGGGGGCACCCCGCCCTCAGGGTAGAGCAGCGGGGCCCTCGGCACCTCCTGGAGGCAAGCAAGTGTGGGAGACCCACCAGGCAAGGCGGGGGCTCTGAGGCTGATGCGCGGCTGTGGCGGGTGGGGGCGAAGCGGGGCTCCCCAGGTGGAGGGGCGGCGTTGGTTATGCACCCCTTGGAGTCGACTGTGAGGGTACGAGCGCGTGCACCCCGCTTTGTCAGGGGATGGCTGCGGGGACGGAGAGGCGGGGGCCTGTTATTGTTTACGGTTTACCGAGCGCCAACTACCCACCAGGTGTTGCGTGCACCGGCGTCTCACACTGCTCTGCGGCTACCCCTCTGCCTTCTAGCAGGACAGCCCGAGTGCTGGGGTCTCCACCGAACCCCTGAGGTTGTGGGGTTTGTCCCAGGTAGTGCCGAAGCCGGTGCCTTACCCATGGGAAGAGGCTGGGCTTCGTGGGCTCAGTGAGACCTGCCCAGACCGCGGCCGTGGGGCTGCTCCAACTTCCAAACGACTGTGCTTGGATGAACAGCCCAAGTGTTCTTGGCCCCGGTGGGAGAGCTCACACACATCTACTTGACACAAGCCTGAGGGGACAGAGGCACTGACACCGATTAAACAATAGACAGTCAGACACAGACACACACACAGACACACACACAGACAGACAGACACATGCACACACGCACACACACAGTTTCCCAAATTTTTGGAGCCATTAAATGAGGGAAGAAAAACCTTCCTTATGTGGAGGGAAGAACACTACAGAAATCTGGGGGAAATTGGGATTATAGGCAGTACTTATATTTAGTATCTTTAAACCAATCTAGTCACTTGCTTAGTTTAAGAGCAAAAACATGAATTCTGTGTGATTTGGCCTGTTCACGTGTTCACAATCAGTAAACTTAAAGGTTGGAAGGAAAAAGAACAGAGTTCCGAGAGAAGAGCACCTTCTGGTATTTTCTCATTTTCTTCAGGGGAGAAAAAACATTCTTCTGAACCCCCATGGGCTTTTATCTCTGAGCCCACTGGTGCTGACAGACTGATTCACACGGGTGGACACATGCAAATCCAGACAGACACACCGAGGTCGCGCCCACACTTGCGCACACTCACCCACATGTGTATGATAGGATCACAGGCGTGAGAAACTGGTGTGGGGCTTTGTTGTTGACTGCCTCAAGGGTGTGAGCCAGGGAGCCGGTTGGAGTTCCCAGGTCTGCTTCTTAGCCCAGGAGAGGTGACACAGGCACCCGCACTTACAGGACTGTGTGTGCCAGGCCCCAGAGCCCTTGTGGGGTGTTGATGCTGAGAGTGGAGGCGGGGGCGGGGGGGGGGGGGGGCAGGTGAGCAAGGGTTACCTGAAAAGGCTCACCCCTTCCTTCCTCCCTCTCTCCCTTCTTCCTCTTTCCCTTCCTTTCTTCCTCCCTTTCACCCCTCACAATCTGCTGTTCCCTCGAGACGCTAGCTGGCAGTCCCTAGCAGGGAGCTGGCATCCAGGCCTCCAGGCCCCGGACCTGAGGTGCTGACCAGGAGGCAAAGGCCTGTTGAGCTGTAGCAACCCAGGAAGGAGAGGACAGTGGAGCCATTGCCCCTGCTCTGTCCCCTCCTCCCTCAGGCTGTGAAGTGGGATCTGGGGCTATTCCCTGGCTGGGTGGGTGGCAGCTGGGAGGCCAGGCCAGTGTGGAGTGCCTCTAGGAAGGTAGCAGTACCTCCCAAATGGGGTTTTCACGCGTTCCTTCACTGTTTCCATATATCAGAACTTAGGTCTTCAGTTAGTGTGAGAATGAAAGGAAGAAAACAGATGAAGAAGCACCTCAAGGTGCTGACCCCAGCCCAGTGGTCCACCTAACCACCCTCCTGCTCTTCCTCACTGTGGGATGAGATAGTAGTGGAACCCACCTCCTCGGAGTGTTATGGAGATTGAATCCTTCATGTGTGTCAAGTGCTTAGCACATAGCCATTGTTATTCAAGGATTAACTGTTGTTATTATTACCCTAGGGTCTGCTCCTTGGGGAGCACCAGAAAGTGAAACTGGTGTGTACCCTCGCCCTGCTGGAGGGAGCTTAGAGGAAGCAATGATGGGGGAGGAAAAGTTGGTCTGTGGAGGAAGCTGTTGTCTGCCCCCCCCCCCCCCCCCCCCCGCTCCCATCTTTCTCCAGCTTTGGGAGGGAAAGGATGGGATAGGACGAGAGCTGGGTCAGGAGACAGCTGTCCTTGACTCCTGCCTGTACCCCATCCCTATTCTGGAGCTCGAATGATGGGATGGGTGGACTTGGGGGTCCTGGGCTGTGGCCAGAGGGCAGGGCTAGGTGGGACACCCAGCACTGAAGATCTCTTCAGCCCCTCAAGCTTTATGGGTGGAGGATCTCACCCCCTTGCTCCACGCTTCCCTTTGGTTTTCCCAGGATTTGGTTTGCCCTTGGCCTTGGGGAGCCTTTAGGCTCTCAGCCTCTGGGGTCATTATATTTAGGCCCAGGGTCCTCAAGCTGTGGGTGCTGTCCTTCGTGGTCTCATTGATTAGATGCTGTCTAGCACCTGGTTACTCTTCCTCCCTACATACTTGGGGTTCACCAAGTCCTCCTTGGTTGAAGAAACACCTCTCTCCTTGCCCTATGATTGATTCCCCTCCCAACACACACACAAATTGCCCTCAAATTTACCCTCAGTCACAGCGAAACAAGGCCACCTTGTTGCTCACTCTCCTTTTGAGTCATGTTCCCCAGTCCCCAAGCCAAGATCATTCTCCCCGTCAGGACCATGAACCAGGGAGTGGGGTCCAGTAGGTGAGCAGACCAGGAATGGGGTGTGGGATGAGGAAGAATGTCTGGACCATGGGGTCCTTATACCTCAGATAGGATGGGGATGTCCCTGCTGAGAAGAGACCCTTTTGAGAAAAGATGTAAGAGATGGGGGCTGGACAGCCTTCTCCCAGCCGAGCCCTGTAGCTGACTTACTGCTGCAGTGGAAGCAGGCCCAGGGGGAGAGAGGCAGTGCGTACCCATCTCTTTCTCAGAGGCAGCAGCAGTGACCACTGAGTAGGTGGCAGCTGAGAGGGGACAACGGGCTGGGGTTTCTGGGGTTTCCTTACTTGTTCGAGTGGCCTCTGGCGTCCCCCACCCCCACCCCGCCCCGCCTGTCTGTCTTGAGCTGGCACCTGAGAGCTGCGATGGGGGACAGCGGCAGGTATTTGGGGGAACCAGTTTGCCCGTCACTGTCTTCCCTTTAACCAGAGCTGCTGCCACCACCACCACTGTGGCCTCAGCGGCAGGGAGCAAACCCCAAGCTGCCGTGGGCAAGGCCTCCGCCACCGGCCTTCCACTAATTAAACAGCATGAAGAGGCTGAATCACCAGGCCTGCATAGTTTGAAAATTGTAGCCCTGCCTGTTGTGCTGAGTCAAACTGGTTTGTCGGGATTGGGCAGCTGGGGGTGGGGGAGGGAGACTGGGTACAGCTGGGCACCTGATGGGGCGGGAGAGGCCCCCTGCCCCCAGGGCTGGCCCTGGCACCGGGCCTCCTGTTGCCTCTCTGCCCCCAGACTCCCGGTCAGACCCGCTGTGGCCAGGATCCCAGAGGAGGGCTCAAAGGCTAGCTGTCCATCCGTCCTTCTGTCTGGCTGGCAGGGCCACGACTGGGGTGGAGGTGTGGATGAGCACTGAGGCATTTGGGCTCCTGCCCTGTGCTTCTTCCTCCTTTCTCCTCCCTCTCAGGTTTATTTAATTATAAATCCCCATGATCTGAGGGGAAGAATGAAAAACAAAATGTGTTCTCTGTTCTGAGATGCTCTCCTCCCCTGCATCCCAGACTCCCTCGGGGCCTTGGCAGGGGGACGGAGAGGTGGCCCTCCAGGTCCCATGGCAGGCTCTGCCTGAGACCCCTTTCTCCTCAGGCTGACCACCTTGAGTGTGCAGGTCGGTACAGGCCTGTACACACACTGACATGCAGGGGAGGGGCGGGATGGGAGAGGATGGGACAGTTCCCTCGGGTTGGTTGGCTGAGGTAGGGACCCCGGACGGCAGAGGGGGACCAGTTCCGAGGTGACTAGAGTTTTCTCCCTCTCTTTGCAGGCATTCTTGCCCAGACCCTACTCCCTGTCCTCCTGCCCCCACACGCTCTGCGGGCCCCGCCAGGGGCATGACCTTTCCCGCCACCTCAGTGTCCTTGGTCTGGAGTTTGGGCTGGTGGTTTTCTTGCTCCTGTCTCTAGAATCTTTTGATTCTCTGGGTCTCACTGGCATGCCTGTTCCCAGGGTGGGGTGCTCTGTGTGACTTGGGGCTTGGAGATGCTGTGGGGTCTGGCAGCTGCATACAGTTGTGTGACCCTGGCCCTTCACGAGGGTGGGTGGCAGGCTCCCAGCTGGTGCCTCTGCAGCAGGGTGGCCCAGTGAGGCCCTCAGATACAGGCTGGGTGCCCACGATGTTCTCCTCCTCCTGGGCCCCGAGCTTATGTGTGGAAGCGTTGTCTGAAGCTCCTGAGGCTAACCGCCCTCATCATGCCAGCCCCTCAGTGAGGGCCCAGTGCTGGGGATGGTGCCGTGGTGCTGGCAGGGAAGTGGCCTGCTGCTGGGGCAAGGGCGGTACCTGGGGAGCCTGCACCCAGCCACACCCAGAATCATCTTTGTGCCCCCGCCCCACCCCCAGCCTCATGAGCTGTGACAGCATCTCCTGGGTAAGGACCACAGGAAGCTGGTCTGGGGCTTGTTTCTTCCCTGAGCCTCTGGCCAAGCCTGCCCCAGCACCTCTGCTTTCTTAGCAGACACTGCCCTCTCCCAGCTCTTCCTCCACCCCCCTTGAAAACTCGCCTCCTTGAAAGAATGTGCTTGCAGTGTGTGTGTGCGTGTTGTGTGGGGGTGTGGGGGTGTGTGTCATGTGTCACGTGCCTGGAGGATGCACCTGAGGCTTTACACGACCTCTATATATTGATACTTACGCTGTGTCTGCCTGCTCCTGTGGAACATTTTGGTGCAAATGGGCATCTGTGCCTGTGCGGCTGATGCTAGTTGTGTGTGACTGTGTAAGAGCATGTCGCCGCGTCTGTACAGGGAAACTGGTGTTTGTGTTTGCACTTGACTACACTCAAGACTGTGACTCGTGGTTGGCAATAGTGTGTGGTTGGGTGTATAGGGAGAATGCACTGTTGAAAGCACATGCCCGTGTCTGCATATGTCTGAGGAAATCTGCACACATGAAGGCTGTGCGAGTGAGTCTTTGCCTAAGGCAAGCCAAATCTGCGTGCAGGAAAGATTCACTGTATATGAATGTCTCAACAGGACTGATCCGTGTGTACCATATGCATCCGTGTGTCTGTGAAAGACACACTGGCCGTGTGTGATGCCGTGTGTGTGGGTGGCTGTGGCTTTGTGTATTTTTGTCCATCACGTGGGTGACCTGCCGCTCTTTGGCCCCGGTGGCGGGAACGAGCCCAGCCACTGAGAGGCTGGGTGATGTGTGAGTCTGTGCGCACAGGTGAGGGCCACACAGCTGCTGCCACGTGGCTGTTCCCCGTGGCCCTGTGAAACCTGAAAGGGGTGCTGCTTTCCTTCTGAGCATTGAAGTCCTAGTCCCAGAAAGTTCCAGAAAGGCCTGGTAGCCACTTCCCTGCTTGTTTTGGGGGTTGGTGGGGTTCCCTGCCAGACAGGGCCCGTAGCTGGGAGTGGCCACGGCTCTTTGGTTTCCCTCCAGCAGCCACGTGGTGGGACAGAGGAGGGAGGGGTGCAGTTGGCAGCTGGGGAGTTTGGAGATTGCTCCCTCATTCCTCTTTTGTCCTTGTCCCCTGTACATGCATCCTTTACCCCAGCATGTGTGTACGTACACACACACACACAGACACACACACACACGCCACACACATAGAAAAGGTGGGCTCTGTTGGGGTGGGTCTTTCCCCTCCAACACCACAGACAGATGGATTCTGGGACCCCCTCCTCACGTTCTTCCTGAGGCTGGGACACAGGCACCTCAGGGTCTCCCTCTTGCCGAAGGGAGCAGGCCCCTCCCCTCCCCCAGAGAGCAGGCCCCCTCCCCCCCAGGGTGACCGAGCCCTTCCTCAGGCACACATGACTCGAAATCTAAGTCCTCTCCTCATTAATGGGAAAAATGTGCCGAGATTGAGCGATGGCCAAGGCTGAGCGATGGCCAAGGGCCGATCCCCGCCCCCTCCCTCTCTCGCTCCCCAGAAATTAAACAGAAATGAAGAGCCTACCCCCTCCCACCCTCCCCCCTCCCTCCACTGCCTCCTCTCAGAGCCAGCGCAGAGCTTGTTTTAAACTGTGGAGGAATCTGGCTGGAGGGGGAGGGGGCTGAATATTTGGGTTTAAACAGTTCCAGATGGGTTTGGCACAGGCTGAGCAGAAGGAAGTGAGGGAGAGGGAGGAGGGAGGCAGCGCGAGGGAGCAGCGGTGGGAGCCCTGGCCGGCGCGGCGGCGGGCGGCGGGCGGAGGGCAGACCAGCAGGCGGACTGGCTCGGGGGAGGGGCTGAGCTTGGCTCGCCGGCTCCCAGCCCGGCAACGCTCGGGCTGCTGGCTGGGGAAGAGGCTACTTGGCAACCTGCGTCTCTGTCTCTGTGTCTGTCTCCTTGGGCCTCCTTGTCTTTCCATCTCGCTGTCTTTTGTAGTCCGCCGCCGGCCATCCCGGCTGTCTGGTCCTAGCCAACCGGCTCAGCACATCCCTCCAGTTCGGTGCCGCCCACCATCCGCCGGCTCCGCCCGCAGGTCTCCCTCCCCGGCTGTCTCGGGCCCCTGCTTCTGCCCATCCCCTCTTCCCCTATCCCCCTGCCGAACGTCTGTGTCTATCTGTCTGTCTGCCAGAGGGGCCTGTCAGGCCACCGACGATGAAGCTGGGATGGCTCACCCTGCAGCCAGGCCCTCCAGGGACCAGCTGCTGCTGCAGGACGAGGAGGCAGCCTCACCCCACCCCACCCCCAAGTGAATGGCTGCCCCCGGCCCGCTTTACCTCACTCGAGGGCCTGGGGCCACAGCTGCCTCACCCACCATCCTCCACTCAGACCCGGACTGCAGGAGACTGGCAGCGGCCACAACCTGGAGCCTGTGGGGTTTGCATCTTTCCCTTCCTGGACACCTCCAGCCTGCCCCACTGTTGATGCAGAGGACTCCAGATGCTCTGGGGCATCCCTGCCCCATTCCAGCTTGGGGTTGAGGGGAGAACCGCTGGCTGTCTTCCAGGCTATGAGAAAGGACTGGGGCTTCTTTCCTGCTCCTAGGTCTAATGTTGGGGTCACATTGTCAGAGAGGAGAGTTTTCAAGCCAGAACCCAGATCCGGGTTCCTAGGGGAGTAAGTTTATGTCAGAAACATTAATAGGCCCCTCCTGTGGCCGAGCAAAAGGAAGCATATAGAAAACAAAACAAAACAAAATCCGAAGCTCAGAACCGGATTGATTGGTGCTGTGACAAAGTACCTAGCCCTGGGTGCACAGAGGAAGGTATCCAACCCTGATTTGGTGGTTCAGGGAAGGCTTCCTGGAGGAGGTGACAGCTTGGTTGGGACTTAATGTACACACAAGAGCTTTTCAGACTTTCTCTGCTCCCCCCTTTACAGAGGGGCATATTGTAGTCAGAGTGCTAGGGTTAAGGGGTTAGTTGTGGAGTCAGACAGACCTGAATTTGAGCCACCTTTCAACTTCTCACCTCAAGTCCTAACAGTTTTACCTTAGGCCCTATGTCTGAGCATCAGTTTTCTCATCTGTAAACGGAGTACACCAACAGTACTTTTATCCAAGTATTGCAGGAAGAACTGAACTAGCTCTAGAGGAGCTGGTCTGGGCCTTGGTAGGCCTTACCCCATCCTCAAAGAGCATTCCTGCCCTATCCACCAGAGGTGGTCGTGGGGGAGGCTGGGTGGGAGTGGGCTCTGGCCTGTGGCTGTTCTCTCCTTCCCCTGGGCATGTGCGGAGCTGGGCCTCTGTGTTGGGAATGGAGTCAGGGGAGGCCTGGGCAGCAGGGTCTGAAGCAAACGGCCCTTTGTTCCAGCATAAAGGCCCTGCCAGCCCCTTTGTGTGGAGATTAGCAGAGCCTGTAGGTGTGTGAACTGGCCCTGGCTCCTGCCTCATTAACCCAGCCCTAGGGTCAGCAGCTGACACCCACTCCCAGCTGGCCTGACAAGACAGCTTTGGGGCTGTAACAGCTCTGGGGGTGGCTGCAGGATCCTCTCTGAGCCCGGGGAGCTGAGGGTTTTGGGAACTTGGGGGTGGGGTGGGGGTACCTGGTGGGAATCAGTATCTGGCGTCCTGACCTTTCCTGGGAAACCTCCTCTTTCTCTTCATCCTAAGCTTGGCCCCGACCTTTTTTCTCTTGTTGCTCCCGCAGAGACCCTCATGGATACAAAATGGGTGACGTCTGAGTTGGCATGGACATCTCATCCAGAAAGTGGGGTAAGACTTCCCCACCATTTCTCCCGAGTGTTGGTTGCCAGTTAGCTCCCTCGCTTCAGCAGGGCTGGAGAAGGGCTGCCTCTGCACCCTGCTCGTCAGCTCCTCCTCCTGCAGCATCCCCATCCTCTTCACCTGTTACCTTCCTCCTTTGCCTGATGGTCCGTCTCTGTGACTGTTTTCATCTCTGACTCTTCAGCCTGCCTCTGTCCCCCCTCGTACATACACCCCATCTTTGTCCCATTCTCCCTCTGCCCACCCCTCAGCCTGTCTTCAGCCTGCTTCCACCCCTCTCCTGCTTGACAGCCTTTTGCATGTCTGTCCTGACCATCACCCTCCTTCCTTGGTGCTTGGGAACAAGGAAAGCTTGGTTCCAGATCTCGGACTTGCTGTGTAACCTTGAACAAGACAGTTTACCTTTCTGGGTCTCCATTTCTTGACTGTTACGTTCCTGTAGTCCTGACATCCCTACAGTGTTCTAATTAACCTCCCTAGATGGCCTTCACAACTACACTAAGTTCTGGAACACTGGCTCTGGGTGACATTACAGGCCCTTAGTTACCAGACCTGACTCTGTGACCTTGGACAAGTCCCTGCCTTTGTGAGTCTTGGCTTCTGCTTCTCTGGAGTGGGGACAACAGATATATTGGGTTGGCCAAAAGATTCGTTCGGCTTTTTCATAAGCTGTTCTGGAAAAAGCCAAACGAAACTTTTGGCCAACCCAGTACCTTCTTAAGGAGTTGTGAAGGTTAAATGTGATGGTAATAGTGATAACTGATGTTTATTGAATGCTCGCTGTATCTATATCAGGCATTGGTGCAAGCCCATTACATGTAGTAAACTGATTTAATTCCTCACAGACTCATTTACTTGCAATTAGTCCCATTTTATAGATAATAAAACTGAAGCATAAAAATAATAAATGGGATAGCTAATTCTCACATAGTACTTATCAAGTACCCCATTCTAAGTGCTTTATTTATTTAAAGTCATTTATTCCTTATACATCTTCATTCTTACCATGTTACAAATGGGGAAGTGGAGGCCCAGGGAAGTTACGTGACTTACCTGTAGTCACACCGCAAGCAGAGAACTGGGATTTGAACCCACATAGTCTGTGTGCTCACCCACTACACCATAGAAGCACCTCTGTGAAGTAAATATAGCAGATCTGGGCGTGTGATACGTACCCGGCAAATGCTGGTGCTCACGCTCTGTTTCACTCGCACAGTGGGAAGAGGTGAGCGGCTATGACGAGGCTATGAACCCCATCCGCACGTACCAGGTGTGCAACGTGCGCGAGTCAAGCCAGAACAACTGGCTTCGCACGGGGTTCATCTGGCGGCGGGACGTGCAGCGGGTCTACGTGGAGCTCAAGTTCACTGTGCGTGACTGTAACAGCATCCCCAACATCCCTGGCTCCTGCAAGGAGACCTTCAACCTCTTCTACTATGAGGCTGACAGTGACGTGGCCTCAGCCTCCTCCCCCTTCTGGATGGAGAACCCCTACGTGAAGGTGGACACCATCGCGCCCGATGAGAGCTTCTCGCGGCTCGATGCCGGCCGTGTCAACACCAAGGTGCGCAGCTTCGGGCCGCTCTCCAAGGCCGGCTTCTACTTGGCCTTCCAGGACCAGGGCGCCTGCATGTCGCTCATCTCCGTGCGTGCCTTCTACAAGAAGTGCGCGTCCACCACCGCAGGCTTCGCGCTCTTCCCCGAGACCCTCACTGGGGCCGAGCCCACCTCACTGGTCATTGCCCCCGGCACCTGCATTGCCAACGCCGTGGAGGTGTCGGTGCCCCTCAAGCTCTACTGCAACGGTGACGGGGAGTGGATGGTGCCTGTGGGTGCCTGCACCTGTGCCACCGGCCACGAGCCAGCTGCCAAGGAGTCCCAGTGCCGCCGTGAGTGGGGGCTGGGGAGGGAGGGAGGGTCTGGTCACAGCTGCCCACTGCCCCCTATGTGCTGTTTCCTACCTGCCAGGCAGGGGGATCTGGCCTCAGGTCTGGGGCAGAGGGAGGAAAGGGAAGAGGGGTATCAGGTGCAGAAAACATGGTGCAAGGAGGGAGATGAGAGAAAATGTGGAGAGACACCTGGATGATAAGAGAGAAAATGAAACTAAAGAGAGAGGAAGGAAGACATGGAGACTCCTTGATGAGGAGGCACCTGGAGAACATGCTGAGAGTCTCAGAGATGCCCGCGTGTCCAGCCCCAAGTTCACGTTTCACTCTGGAAGTCTTAGGTGGGCCCCAGAGCTGCACGCCTGTCGTGCTTGGCCCTTTTACCTGGCGGGGTGGGGTGGGGGGGTCCTCGTCTGCATCTTGAGAGGCAATGCTTACAGCGCAGAGGTTAGGGGCCCAGTCTCTGAAGTCTTGAGTCCTAACTCTGCCACTTAGCACCTGTGAGACCTCGGGCCCGTTATTTAACTCTTGGAACCCTGGCTTCCTCATGTTCAAAATGGGGACCTTAATGGTGGTTCCTTCATGGAGTTATAGAGGGGCTTAACGGAGTCAGTGCATGGGAGCCCTTGGAGCAGTGCCTGGCACGTGGGGAAGCACAGCACCATATAAGTGTTCGCTGTGACCCTCAGGAGCCCTGGGGTGCATGGGGGACAGGGGTTGTTTTGTCCTTGTTTCATGTGCGAGGAGGTTAGGAGGCCTGTTTCTGGTGGCTTGCCAAGACTCGTAAGACCTCACAGTGTACTAGATTTTCCAGCTATAACACCCGTTCATGAGACGTTCTCTCATCTGAGCCTCACCACAACCTTGTAAGATAGATTCCAGTCACCTCTCCTGTTTAGCCAATAAGGAGGCTCAGAGAGGTTCTGCACTCTAGGCCTCATAGCTGGGAATGTGGGAGCTGGGTCTAGAGCCTCATCCAGTGCTGTACTGTGCAGGCCAAGGGGCTGAGAGCCTTGTCTTCTGTCCTCTCTGCCCTGTTCTCCCTCCTGGCGCTTGCAACCTGAAGCTCCGAGGGGTGGGAGCTGGCTCTTAGCACAGCCCTCGGTGTAAGGCGGCTGGCGGCCCAACCTGGCTGTGGGGCCCAGTGTCGGGTGCTGTTGTGGGAAGGTGAACAGTGCCTTGCCCGGCCCCTCTCCACTTCTCTATGGGAACCTGCCCCCAGACTTCCTCCTCCTAAGTGGAGAAAGGGGTGGGGGTGATGAGCCTGACAGCCTGAAGAAGGGCTAACACTCTGCAGGTCCCTGGCCGGAAATGCATGCTGGTTCCCATAGCAACCAGGCTGGCCTGGCCCCTGCCCCCTCTCCCACTGGCTCAAAAGAGCTTGGATGGAATATCACCTTAGTCAGGGGAGGTTAAACCCCAGAGAAGGGCATAGCCCCGACTCTGGGCATCCCACTCTCCAGGTGACCTCCCCGCAGGCGGTCACGTATGGACAGGGTGACCATATGCTTTCGTGTGGCCAGGGCAGTCCTGGTTTACACTCATCATGCCTGATTCTTACCAGTGTCCTCTTTCACTCTCAGAATAGTCCAGTCTGAATAGTAAATGATATGGCCATCACAGATATGGGGAATCTCCAGAGCCTGGGCCCAGATAGAGGATCTGAAGGGCTGTTCAGGCACGGAGCTCTGGGCTCCCTTTGGGGACTGGGGTTCCCCTTGTGGATGCTTTGAGGCCTCTGAACTCCAGGTGACCCCAGCCTTCCTGCCTGCTTTCTTTCTCTCCTTTTCTCACCCCTTCTTAACCCCTACCCCTGCCCCAGGGCAGAAAGGAGCTGCTGTGAAAGGGTGGGGAGAGAGGTTGGCTGTGAAACTCAGAGACCCTACCTCCTGGCTGTTCAGGGGTGTTCTTGCGGATCTTCAGGAATAATTATCCTTGAGCTTCAGGGAGGGGTGGGGGCTGCCGGGAGAGTACAGGGTGCTGCCAGCCCGCTAGCGGTCTTTTCCCATCCCCCTCCTCTTCTTCCTCCTCCTCCCTCTCTTCCCTGCCTCGACAAGTCCAGGCTGTCCAGGTGATGGAGCTGACGTCTTGGTCCGTGAGGCCCCAGGGTTGGGGGTGGGGGGACAGGGGCAGGGAGGAATCCGCTGACGTGGGGTTTCCAGGGGCAAAAGGGCCTTTTGTAGCTGCAGCTGGAGTTGCGCCACACCCGCACGGCCCCCACAGCCTGGGAGGTGGAAGGGCCAAGACCTGTGCTTGAGGAGGGCCAGATTCCCACAGAGGTGCGGAGGGTTGGTGTCTGCAGACGAGGGAGGTGAGACGTCCGTCCTCTTCTCCCCCACAGCCTGTCCGCCTGGGAGCTACAAGGCGAAGCAGGGAGAGGGGCCCTGCCTCCCCTGCCCACCCAACAGCCGCACCACCTCGCCAGCCTCCAGCATCTGCACCTGCCACAATAACTTCTACCGCGCAGACTCCGACTCTGCAGACAGTGCCTGTACCAGTGAGTGAATGCATGTCCTCAGGTCCTCCCACTCTAGGCCTTCCCTCTGCGGGCCAGCCTGGGGGCACCTAAATGGTCTCTGTGAATATCTCCACTTTCCAGATGGGGAAACTGAGGCTCAGGGGGGTTAGATGTTGTGTTCAGCGTGGCACAAGTAGGTGGGCTGAGCCAGAATCCAGGTGAGCTGAAAGGCTTAGCCCTTTCACCAACAGTTAATAAGCGTCTGCTAGCTCCTAGCTGGGTACTAGAAACTGGCTAGGACCCTCTAGTCCGTGGCTCCTTCCTCTGTCTAAAGCAGCTCTTCTCTTGGCCCAGTTCTCACCAGAGAGGGGGCCTCACATCCCTGGGACAGCCTGATGTCCTGCTTTCTCCCTGCTCTGGCCTGTGGTGCCAGGCATTGCCAGGCACCAGGGATGTGGAGGAGAAGATACGGTCACTGTCCTAGGAGCTTGCAACCTGGTGGGAGAAACAGATGTGAAAACAGATGATGACCACATAATGTGCTAAGTGCTGGGCTGGAGGGATGCCCAAGAATTGTTACGAGAGTGCAGAGGACAGGGAAAGAGTGAATCAAGGAAGGTTTCCAAGAGGAGGTGACCTCTCAAGTTGAGCCTTAAAGACCAAATAGGAGTGTGCCCAGTGAAGAAGTGTAGGAAAGGTACTCTGCTTATTAAAGCAGAGGTAAAGGCAAGGAGATAGGAGGCAGCTTGGAGTGTGCAGGAACTCTGGGCAGAAGGTGGTCCTGGGGCCCTAGCTCACCGCCCTCTCCTTCCACCTTCCCCACAGCGGTGCCATCTCCCCCCCGGGGTGTGATCTCCAACGTGAATGAGACCTCGCTGATCCTTGAGTGGAGTGAGCCCCGGGACCTGGGTGGTCGGGACGACCTCCTATACAATGTCATCTGCAAGAAGTGCCATGGGGGCCCTGGGGCCGGGGGCACCACCTGCTCACGCTGCGATGACAACGTGGAGTTTGTGCCTCGGCAGCTGGGCCTGACAGAGCGCCGGGTCCACATCAGCCATCTGCTGGCCCACACGCGCTACACCTTTGAGGTGCAGGCAGTCAACGGTGTCTCGGGCAAGAGCCCTCTGCCCCCTCGCTATGCGGCTGTGAACATCACCACCAACCAGGCTGGTGAGGAGGGCACACAGGAGGGTAGGGCCTGGGTTGTCTTCGCCCACACAGAGCAGAGGTTACCCTGGGGCCTGCCAACAGACCCCTGGGGGTTCCATGGGAACGGGGTCCTTGGGAAGGTGCCAGGGCCTGAGGAGCCCGTGGTGAGCCCCCTGCTCTTCCCCTAGCCCCGTCCGAAGTGCCCACGCTGCACCTGCACAGCAGCTCCGGGAGCAGCCTGACCCTGTCCTGGGCGCCTCCAGAGCGGCCCAACGGAGTCATCCTGGACTACGAGATGAAGTACTTTGAGAAGGTCAGAGCCTCAGGGGGCAGGAGGAAGCCTTGGGACAAGAAGATTACCCCAGATAGTGTCAGGGGCCCTTGGGAGCAAAGCCTTGGGTACGGAGAGGCGTGGGCAGGGGCTGATGGGCGTCAGGACCCACTGAGACACAGCCTTCCTCCTGGTGTTGCAGAGCGAGGGCATCGCCTCCACAGTGACCAGCCAGAAGAACTCCGTGCAACTTGATGGGCTGCGGCCCGATGCCCGCTACGTGGTCCAGGTCCGCGCCCGCACCGTAGCTGGTTATGGGCAGTACAGCCACCCGGCTGAGTTTGAGACCACCAGTGAAAGAGGTACACACCCCCCCCCCATGCAGCTGTCCCTGCCTGCACCCACACTTTCCACCTCGCCACTCACACTTTCCACCCCACCACTCACCTGTCCCTCCCCGTCTCTAGGCTCCGGTGCCCAGCAGCTCCAGGAGCAGCTCCCCCTCATCGTGGGCTCGGCCACGGCTGGGCTCGTCTTCGTGGTGGCTATTGTGGTCATTGCTGTCGTCTGCCTCAGGTACTCCCAGGCCCCGGGGCTGACTAGAGCTTCCCTTTAGTGTCCCGGAGCCCTCTCGCCACATGGGTGAACCATCACCCACATCAAACCTAGAAGCACAGCCTTCCTTGGTCCAGGCGCTCCTTGCTGGAAAGGCCCTCTCCAGTCCATGCCCATGTCCTCGTCCTGTCCCCTGAATCTACTGGCAGATTCCCTCAGGGACCAAGTCCACTGAGCCTCTTGCCCAGAGACCAGTGGCAGCTGTAACCACTGACCATGGGGCCAGGCACCGGGCCGTCCCCTGGGCACTCTGCCCCTCCTGTGAGCCCAGGGGTCCCCTGAACGGAGGGAGCTGTCGGACTTGTCTCACGCCTCCACTCCACCCTGCCTCCCTCTAGGAAGCAGCGGCACAGCTCTGATTCGGAGTACACAGAGAAGCTGCAGCAATACAGTGAGTTTGCCTCCTTGTCCCGACCTCCCAAAGCTCCCTTGGTCCCTGCAGGGCTTGGAGACACCCTTTTCCCTGCCTGGGATTTCATTCCTTTACCTCCTCCCCTGGCTGCCCCCTCCTGCTTCCAATTAAGTGCCATTTCCTGAGCCCCTACCTCACTCTGCTAGCCCCAGAGGTAAGTGAGATGTGACCCCTGTCCTCAGGGGTAGTTAGTCTTGTGAGAAAGACAACATACGCACACACAGGAAACAATGAGAGAACAATTAAGTTCTAAGCCGGGTGTTCCTGTTACAAAGGGCAGTGAGAGTTCAGAAAAGAGGAAGGCTTCCTGGAAGAGGTAGCCTTGGGCTGAGCTGAGCCAGGTGGGATAAGCAGGGTTTAGAGAGGTGAGGGAGAGCATTCATTCCTGGCGAGAGGAGCCTCTGGAAGGTAGTGGGTGGGCTGGGGAGAGTGCCCAACTGTGGGGGCAGAGAGAAGTCTGGTTTGACAGCTGCTGGGAAGCCAGGCTGGGTGGTTGCGGCCAGTCCTTCGGAGGGTCGTGAAAGGCAGGCAGAGGAGTTTGGACTTGACTGCACTATAGGTAATCTGAAAGGCTCTCAAGCTGGGGAGCAATACAATGAAAGTGTTGTTGTAGGAGGACAGGTATGCGGGCTAGATTGGTGAGAAACGTCCAGAGGCAGAGAGCCTAGCTAGGAGGCTATTGCAGGAGTCTGGGTGTTGACGGCCTGGACAAGGTCAGGGGCGGTGGGAATGAGGGGAGGGACGGATCTGAAAGAGGTTTTGACATGATGAGAAATGAGGGAGAAAGAAAAGGAAGAATCCTAGATGTCTAGCCTGTATGGTTACGAGCTCTCACCAAGGGGACAGTGGTGGGGTGGGGAGAGGGAGTTCTGGCTTCATCCACGAGGAATAGGGAGCAGAGTTATCGGGAGGTTGCGAATGTGCTCCTGTCAGGGGGGAGAGCCTGGCACAGTGTTCCAGGGCCACAGAGTCCCCTCACTGTCCCCAGCCCAAGGATCTGGCCCCCCTCATGCCCACCTTTTCTTCCTTAGTTGCTCCTGGAATGAAGGTTTATATCGACCCTTTTACCTATGAAGACCCTAACGAGGCTGTGCGGGAGTTTGCCAAGGAGATCGACGTGTCCTGCGTCAAGATCGAGGAGGTGATTGGAGCTGGTGAGTCCCCTGGGGCACAGTGGGGAGGAGAGGCTGGAGGTTCCCCCAGGCGAGGGCCCAGGCGGTTGGGTACAGACGTAGCTTACTACCTGTGCCCTGTGCCCTGCAGGGGAGTTTGGGGAAGTGTGCCGGGGTCGGCTGAAACAGCCTGGCCGCCGGGAGGTGTTTGTGGCCATCAAGACGCTGAAGGTGGGTTACACAGAGAGGCAGCGGCGGGACTTCCTCAGTGAGGCCTCCATCATGGGTCAGTTCGACCACCCCAACATAATCCGGCTGGAGGGCGTGGTCACCAAAAGTCGACCAGTCATGATCCTCACGGAGTTCATGGAGAACTGCGCCCTGGACTCCTTCCTCCGGGTAAGAGCCAGCCCCCGTTCCCTCCCCGTCCTCCGCCCCCCTCCCCCAGAGAGCTAGATTGGGCAAACCACCCCCTCCCACAAGTCAGACAGACCCTATTCAAGTCCAAATATTTACATGGTGCGGGGAAAGAGCTGGGCCTTCAGAGCCAGAAAGACCAGAGTTCTCATCCTGACGCTCCCCCCGTACTGCCTGTGTGACCTTAGGCTTTACGTAACCTCTCTGAGTCTCAGCTGCCTTGGTTGTAAAATGAGAGTGGTAAGAGCTATTTGGGTCCTCACAGGGGTTAACTGGGTTGATGTATACAGTTGCCGGCCACACGGGAGGGGAGCTTCCTTCCTCCCAGGGCACAGTGGATGTGGTCGGGGGGTAGGTGAGGCATGGTCTTGAAGGACTTGGAGAGGGCGGGCAGGTGGGCAGGCAGGAAGGTCTTGGGCAGGCCCAGGGCCAGGCAGGAGGCGATGGGCGCCCCCCTGAGCCTGCTCATTCCCTCCAGCTCAACGACGGACAGTTCACGGTCATCCAGCTGGTGGGCATGTTGCGGGGCATTGCTGCCGGCATGAAGTACCTGTCTGAGATGAACTACGTGCACCGCGACCTGGCTGCCCGCAACATCCTTGTCAACAGCAACCTGGTCTGCAAAGTCTCAGACTTCGGCCTCTCCCGCTTCCTGGAGGATGACCCCTCTGACCCTACCTACACCAGCTCCCTGGTACAGGCAGCAGCTGGGAGGGAGGCTGGGAGCGGGGCCCACCAGGCAGGGGCTCAGGGCCGGGGACCCGCCCCGAGACATAGGGTGAAGGGCGTGTGCCCCCCCCACCAGGGCGGGAAGATCCCCATCCGCTGGACCGCCCCAGAGGCCATAGCGTATCGGAAGTTCACCTCTGCTAGCGACGTCTGGAGCTATGGAATCGTCATGTGGGAGGTCATGAGCTACGGCGAGCGACCCTACTGGGACATGAGCAACCAGGATGTGAGTAGGGCCAGCCAGAGCGCCCGGGACAGTGGGAGCTGGCTGGGGAGCGGAGCGGTGGTGGCTCACTGCAGGGTTCTCTGCTCTTCAGGTCATCAATGCCGTGGAGCAGGATTACCGGCTGCCCCCACCTATGGACTGCCCCACGGCACTGCACCAGCTCATGCTGGACTGCTGGGTGCGGGACCGGAACCTCAGGCCCAAATTCTCCCAGATCGTCAACACCCTGGACAAGCTCATCCGCAACGCCGCCAGCCTTAAGGTCATTGCCAGCGCCCAGTCTGGGTCAGTACCTCCGCCTCTGCCCTCGCCCTGCTCCTGAGCCAGCAGCACTACCCCTGTTTCCCCTGACATCAGGACTCATCAGATCCCTCTCTTCTTCCCACAGCATGTCACAGCCCCTCCTGGACCGCACAGTCCCTGACTACACGACCTTCACGACAGTTGGTGACTGGCTGGATGCCATCAAGATGGGGCGGTACAAGGAGAGCTTTGTCAGCGCAGGGTTTGCATCCTTTGACCTGGTGGCCCAGATGACGGCAGAGTGAGTGTGCCTCACATTCGGAGGGGCAGGGCTGGGGGCTCTGAGCTGGGTCCAGAGTGGTGGGCAGGAGGGAAGGGACTGACCCTGCCCTTGGCCTGTCTGCAGAGACCTGCTCCGGATCGGGGTCACCTTGGCAGGCCACCAGAAGAAGATCCTCAGCAGTATCCAGGACATGCGGCTGCAGATGAACCAGACGCTGCCTGTGCAGGTCTGACATCCGACTCCCACCGGGTGGGTGCCCTCCAAGGACTGTGCAGGGACTCTGACCAGCCGGCTGGACTTTTGGACTTTTGGATGCCTGGCCTTAGGCTGTGGCCCAGAAGATGGAAGTTTGGGGAAGGCCCAAGTTGGGACTTCTCCTCCAGGTCTGTGCTCCCTCCCCAGGAAGTCTGCCCCAAACCTCTTCATATTGAAGATGGATTAGGAGAGGGAGTGATGACCCGTCCCAAGCCCCTCGGGGCCCAGGCCTTCCTGCTCTCCAGTGGGGGATCCCCACCGCCTCAGACGCGGCTGTTCTTCAGTGCCAGAGGTCCTGGCATGGTCAGCTGGGGAATAAACCTGGGTTCCATAGGGCCCAGCCCTGGCAGGGGTCTGGCCCGCCGGGTAGGCAGAGAGCAGTCCCTCCCTCAGGAACTGGAGGAGGGAACTCCGGGAATGGGGAAATGTGACACCCCCATCCCGAAGCCAGCTGGCACCTCCAGTTTGCACAGGGACTTGTTCTGGGGGCTGAGGGCCCTGCCCCACCCCCGCCCTTGGTGCTGTCATAAAAGGGCAGGCAGGGCAGGCTGAGGAGCAGCCCCTTGCCGCCCAGAGACTGACTCTCAGAGCCAGAGGTTGGATGTGAGCGCGTGAGTGTGTGTGTGTGTGTGTGTGTGTGTGTATGTATGCACTGGCCTGCACAGAGAGCATGAGTGAGTGTGTCAAGCTTGGCCCTGTGTCCTGCCGTGAGGCCAGCTGGGCCGCCAGCGGAATAAAGGCAATAAGATGATTGTCTTGCCGCTTCTCATTCCACCTCCCAAGGCAGGACTCCCTGATGCCCTCGAGTTCACATCCCCTCAGCACCAGCCCTTCAGAATTCCCAGGAGTCATTGGGACTCTCCAAGCACAACTTCCCTTTTGTGCTTCAGCTTTGTTGCATGTAACTTCTTGGAAACGGGGCAATAGTAGTAGAGAGCAAACTACTGCAGAGCTACCCTCTAAGGCCCAGGCCTTCCCCGGGGGGACTGTCGGGGCAGACACTTGAGTCTGGATGGTGTTTTACAGACAGAGTCCTTTCACACCCATTGTCTCTGAAGGGACTGGAGGTAGAGGGAGTTTGTCAGCTCCCAGGGTCACGTGGCCCCGGACAAAGGGGATGAGAGCCCACTGGTGTTCAGCTGCAGAGGCCAGCTCCTTTCAGCAAGTGTCAGCAGAGAAGTGTGGTTACTCTTTACTGAACAATTACTATGCTCCTGGCACTGGGCTCAGATGCTCCATTTATACACAGATCTTATTTAATCTCACAACAACCCAGCCAGGGAAGGAAGTATTTTTATCTCTTTTTTACAGAGGAGGAAAGGGAGAGGTTAAGTAACTTGCCCAAAGTCGCTGAGCCAGTAAGTGAGGCCCGAGGCTGGGATTCCCACCCAGAGACTGCCTGCACACTTGAAAGGTTCAGAGGATAAATAACCAGAACCAGGGAGAGGGTTAGGAAAACAGCTTCTGGAAATACATGTCAAAGGAGAAAGGGGGGTGGAGTGGGGGTGGGGCTCAGAGGCCCCTTAGATGCAGAAACACGCGGGGAGGGGGTGGGGGGCATGCGCAGTCACTTCCGCAGTGTCAGAAGGAGGGACCCTTGGGCAGTAAACTTTTGTGGGGCACGGAACAGGTTTCCAAGGAACCTACCCATCCTAAATTAGAGTCTGGCTGGCTCCGGTAGGGAGTGTGGACAACGCCTCACCGGGTTCACGCGTCGCAGGCCGGCGCATCTTTGCAGGCAGGGCAGAGCTCCGTAGGGGAATTGTAAGTGCGGGCGGTAGCTGGGGGGTGGCGATGCCGCTGGTGGGGAGGCACCGGGCAGCTATTTCAGGTGCAGGGGACCACACCTCGGGAGGCAGGCCAGGCCGGCGAGACTGGAGTGGGTCCAAAGCGGAGGTTGCGGGTTTCGGCTCTCCGGCTTGAAGCCCGGCAGGGAGAGAGGCAGGGCGGCGGCGGCGGCGCGGGGCCGGCTCCCGGGGCCTCTCCGCCCGTCGCCGCGCGCCCGCGCTGGGGCTGCTCCCGCCGCGCCGCTCCTTAGTATTCCCCCCACGGAGCCCCGCCGCGCGCCAGAGGCTGCCCGCGGGAGGGGAGAAGGGAGGCGCGGGAGGACCCGGGGATCGGGGACCGGGTGGGACGGAGCTCCGCCGCTGAGGCCTCCTTCTTCCCCCCCCCCCCCCCGCCCCGGCTGAGGACCCTGCCCAGGGCGGGGGCTAGAGGGGACGCTGCGGGGGCCCGAGGCCGCCTTGGGCCCAGGCGCCGCTGCTGTCAACGGCGCGAGGTGTGGCGGGCGGCCAGGGGAGGGGACGCGGTGCTGAGTGGCGTCCTGCTCACCCTGCGCCGCATTCCCGGCCGAGGGCTCAGATAAAGGGGAGGGGGCGTTCCAAGCTCCTGCTCAAGTATCCTCTTCCTACTCCCGAGGCCCCGGCATGGGGGAGGGTCCGCGGCCAGCGTCTCCTGGAGTGACCCGCTATTCCTTCACTCTAATCATGTTTAGTGGGAGTCTGGGATGGGGGCGCCGCACGAAGAGGTAAGGCCTCGCCGCCTACTGGGTAGGCAAAGAGGGCGGTCGGTGGGCGCTGGGAGCCGCACAACGAAGGGACACTTGGTGTGTGCGCTCCAGACAGAAGATTTCAAGGGACCTCTGAAATCTAGAAATCCGGGGTGCATAAAATACTCTGTTGGATGTGCCCTGTGCAGCACAGGACACATACCTCCCCTCATGTGTGTCCAGATTTGCACTCCCCCCGCGTGCACACCATCTCCCCAAGTCACCTCCCTTACCCAGGTTCTCACGTCCTGTTACAAGACCCTCCCTGGCCCCACCTCCCAACCCACACACCCTAAGAGCTTCCCAAGATTGAGAAGAGGTGGGGGAAGGGCTGCAAAGAAGGGAGGACAAAAAGCCATACCCTTCTTTGAAGGCTCCTCCCCCCAGTGCATTCCTACCTGGGCCACCTCACCCTGCTGACCTGTGTCTCACTGGGGGCTGGGCTGAGGCCTCAGACCCTTGAGCAGCGATATGAAGAGGGGTGGGGTGTGGTTAGGACATAGAAAGAATGAGGGTACACAGGAGGGGTCTGGCTTTCCTGGGGGCAGGTGAAGAATGAGAAGTAGTGAGGTCTTAATCTGGTTAGTCTTCGTTAATTAATGACACACTCCTGGGGGCAGACAATTAGATCTCCTGCATTAGTGCTTAAAAAGGGAAGCCAGTGGGATGGGGGTGGTTAAGTGTTAAGCCTGGGGTAGGGGCAGCTTCCCCTCACCTCCCTCATCCCATCTGCCCCAGAGAGGCAGGTCCAGCCCCAAATGACACATTTCATGCCCCTCTCTGTGCCTAAACACAGAGACTAGGGACAGGTAGAGAGAGTAAGCTGTTCTGGGCTGTACTCAGCCCCCAACAGTATCCCCTCCTCCAGGATGGCCCCAGGAAGCGGGCCCTGGACAGCAGCTGTTATATCTAAGTCTGGGTGGCCAGACCCTGGATTAGAACCTGGAAATCTGGGGCGAGGGGGGTAGTGCAGTTGGAATGGCTGCAGATTTAAAGTATAGGCAGACCTGGGGTCAAAGCCCAGCTTCCTAGTCTTTGACCTTGGGCAGTTCGACCTCTCTGTGCCTGGATGTCCTCATCTATAAGAAGGTATAGTAATCATTTCTACCTCATGAGATTGTTGCAAACATTAAATCAGTTCATACATGTAAAGTGTGTGCTGGGATCATAGTAAGTACTCAAAAATGTCAGCTACTATTTTTATGAGTAGGACGTTTGAATAAAATATAAGAACAGATAGGAAAATGCTGAGTAGTGCTTGGTGCATAGCAGGGGTTGAATAAACCAAGGCACGGGGTGGGGGAAAATCCACCCGCCCCATTTCAGCCACGGAAATGCTGGACATTTTGCTGCAGGCTTAGCACAGGCGCTGGCCCATTTCCTAGGGCCTGGGTGGTTTGACGGCAACGGGAGTGAGGGTGCCGAAGCTCATTAAGGGGTAGAGAATGCAGCAAGTGGCCAAGGGACAGAGGGACCTTGGTTTCTGCATTTCTCCCCTTAGTGCACTGATTCTGGGTCTGTTTCGGGGTGGGGGAGGGGATTCCTTCCCTTCAATAGTCATTCATTCTTCAAATATTTACTGGATATTTGCTATGTGTCAGGCATTGTGCTGGGCACTAGGATATTGTGATGAACAAAGACAGATGCTGCTTCAAAGAGCTTAGTCTAATCAGGATATAGATGCTCTTCAAATAATCATGCAAAGAAATGTATATAATTACAAGTCAAGGTAAATATTACAAGTGCAGGATCAAATCGCAGCTCTAGGGACCTGAGCTAGTCTAGGATAAGGGCAGGGGTCCTCTAACCAGTTACCTGATGCCTAGCAGAGGAAGCTGGGCCCCCATTACTATCCAGGTCCCTTTATTTACCCTTTGGTATCTGACCCTGAGTGTATCTTCACTCCTTCCCTCACTCCATGTATTCAACATACTTTCACTGGGCTCTTCCATATGCCAGTCTGAGGGTATGGAGCTGAGGGTGTGGGAATGAACCGGTTACAGCTCCCACTTCCTCAAGGTACACACCGCTCAGAGGGGACACTGATATATAAATCAACTAATACAATGTGATGAGGTAAGTGCTACAGCTAGGTAAGCACCAGGGGCTGGAAGGAAGGGAATTCCATCAAAGAAGTCTGCCACAGAAGGTGACTTGAATTGAGCCTTGGAGGCAGTTAGCAAGAGGGGAGAAGGGAGCAGTATATGCAAAGGTCCTGCGCCAGGTAAGAGCAGGGCAGTCTAGGGGCACACAGGCCATTCCAACTCAGGATGGGGAAGGAACAGGGTCATGGACAAATGACATTGGCCAAGACTTCCCCTTTCCCATAATTCCTCCCCAGCTGGGCCTTCCACTTCTCACAGCTAGTCTTGGGCACCTGGTCCCAGCAGTTCTACAACTCTACTTGGGCACCCTCTCCATTGCTACTTCTGTAGCCCTCTGCTCCTGTTCCCTGCTGCAAGGCATATTTGTCTACAAGTGTTCTGAGCACCTGATGCCTTCTCTCTCCATTCTACAGAAGGGCTCAGAGAGATGACATGGCTTGGCTGAGCTCACAGAGCTAGTCAGTGGCAAAGCCAAGATCCAAGTCAGACGTAAACTAGCCACGATTCTGTGTTCTTCCCATTACATCAGGATACCTTGGAAGGGAACCTAGAAGCGCTGCACCTGGGCCACTTCAGAGTGACACTCTCCCCCCTAGGAGGGGCTCTGCACACATGCTGGGGCTGCCTCAGCTTTCCTTCTTCAGAGAAGGGAGGGGAAGGGAGAGGAGGAGAGCTGGGCCCCCAGGTGCTGAAGGCCCTTGTCAGGAGTACAGTCCAGGAATGGTATAGGGTTCCACCTTGGGGGAGGTGGGAGGGGTCTGACAGGCAAGCAGCTCTGTCCCCCTACTTTGCCTCCCTGCCCCTCTCTGTTTCTCATGAATTATTCCTGTCTCACGGAGCAGGAATGAAAACAGATTCGGGATCTGGCTGGAGGCCTGCTGTGACATCAGCCTGGAGGTGGCTGCCCTGACCCTGACTACTGGGGGCTGGGGAAGACCCCCTTCCCCACTTGGCGTTGGTCTGACAGGGAGAAGGAGAAAGGCAGGAGGCAATTCTCCCTGAACCGCTCTTCTTTCCCTGGGCATTGAACTTGGGGCATGTGAGAGAGGTGGCACTTGCCTGAGGGGACCAAGAAGGGTGTGTCTGCAGGAAGGTGGGGGGTACTGGAGCCTGCTTTCCCCAGACACCACTGCCTCCCACATGCCCTGCCACTTCTTCCCCTCAGCCACCCCCAGCACCGCTACCAGGCATTGTTCTCCCACCATCCTCTCCACTTACATTTGAAGCCACCGTTGAACTCTTTCCTTATACTACCTTCCTCCCATCCTCACCTCCCTTGACCTTTCTGAGGCTCGGGTTCACCGTTAGTCATCTTCTGGCTCTTGGTACCTGACCAGACTCTTCCTGGCTCCAGCCTCTTGACTTTCACAGCCAGATGCTGACCTCTCACCTCCAGTGACCTCCTCCTTGATTCCTAATTGGCCTCCATTTAGTGCAGCATATTGGGCTACCCTGTTACCCTGGTTATCATTTAGCCATCTCCTCCACATTGCAAGTCTGATACCCCAGGCTCCCACCACGTCCTGTCTGCCTAGTTTGAAAATCTCTGGTCCCCAAACCCCTTTATCTCCCCACCTGGGGGCCTTCTGGGGTACACTACTCCCCCTGCCCGACCTGGACTATTCCCACTCCCAAACATTCCCAGCATGACCTCTCTGAGCAATCCTTTTCTCATTTTGCTAATGTCCCATAAAATTCCCTCTGCAGCAGCTGTGCAGACTTTTCTGTACTACTTGCACCTTCTTCCATTCTCACCTCCTACTTTACTAAAAGAATGCATCCTTTAAACACTTGCTGAGACTTCCTCTTTGCCCAGCAGTGAGCCTCAGGCAATAGAGATAAGTGAACTGCCCTCAGGAAGCCTCCAGTGAAGTGGAGGAGAAAGACAAGTGACGGGGTGATATAGGAATATTTCAGGTGTCACTGATGGATTTTGAAGAGGAGAGTGACACCCTGAGCACCGTGTTTTGGGAAGTGGAGTGAGGCAGGGGTGGGATGGATTGGAGGATATAGGGATGGTGGCAGTAGGCAGGGGAGGAGGCCACAGTCTATGTGGAGGGTGATAAGGTCCTGGATAGAGATGGGGTGAGGAGGAGGTGCTGTAGAGGTGACGAAGAAAAGACAGGCGTGAGGGATCTTTCGAAGGTAAGTAGCAGCATGCTTAGTGACTGATTGGATGAGGAAAGGGAGATATAGTAGGTGTCTGAGCTGGGTGATTCTGAAGAGGACTGAGCAGTTGGGTGTACTTTGGTACCATTGATGGATTCAGGAGTACAGGAGGAAGAACAGGATGTGTGAGAGAGAGCACTGGGCTCAGTCTGAAGCTTTCAAGGAGAGATGCCCATTAAGCGCCATATGCATCTGGAGCTCAGGAGTGAGGTCTGAGCTGGAGTAGCAGGCACAGCAGGGAGTCCAGGGATGAAGTTCAGATGGTAGGATTGGCCAAGAGAGTTTACAGAGTAGAGAAGAGGCTGAGGTGGGTGTGTGGGGAATGCCCCCTCATTCCTCCTAGGCATCCCTCCTGCCTCTCTGAGAGCGCTTATTACATGCATTATAAGTGTTCCTATTTGTCTTCTCTGCTGGGATGAGTGCTCCTTGAAGAAGGCGCCGCCGCCTTATGATGCCTATTTCCTAGGAAGATGTATGTGGGTCTGGCACAAGATAGAAGCTCATTAATGCCTGAGGGATGGATGGATGATAATAGTAATGTGTTGGGGGCTTACTATGTGCCAGGCACCATTCTAAGTGCTTTACATTTAGCAATTCATTTAATCTCCAGGACAACCCTACATTTCCAAACCTCAATGGAAATGTTCTCTTGCCATTTCCATTTTACACATGGGAAAACTTGGCTAAGAAAAGTTAAAATAACTTGCTCAAGGTCACAGAACTAGTAAGTGGAAGAGCCAAGACTTCAATCCAGGTAGTCTAGCTCCAGAGTTGATGCTTTTTACTCCCACACTCTTCTGCTTCTCAAATAAAATCTTAAAATAAGAACAACTACTCTGATTACCATTATTGAATGCTTACTGTGCCAGGCACTGTGCTAAGAACTTTATTAGGTTATTTAATTTATTTCTATATAAATGAATTAATGGATAAATGTATTGATGGATGGAGTAAAATATGTATGTATGTATATGTGAATGAGTGGATGAATGATGGATTAATGAACGAATGGGTAGATGAGAAAGTAAATGGCAGGACGGATAGATGGATAGATAAGTGAATGTCTGTATGAATGAACAGTTGAATAAATGGATGATGTGTGAGTGAATGGGTATATGGATGGATGAATAGCAGGATGAATGAAAGAATAGGCAAGCAGGTGTATGGATGAGAGAATGCATGCATGGATGGATGGATGGATGGATGGATGGATAAATATGTGAAGAGATGGAAGAATAGGTGAATGGACGAGTGGGTAGAAGGATAGGTGGAGGGATGGAAAGATAAATGGATACACAAGCATAGATGAGAAGATTGTTAGGCAGATGAACAGGTGAATGGATGGATGAGTAGATAAATGAATGGGTGACTGGAAAGATGGATGAATGGTAGGATGGTAGGATGAATGGATAAGACAATGGGTATATGGATGAAGGGATACATGAATGGACAGATAATTAGATGATTAGATGACTGGATGATTGGATGAATAGATGGTTGGATGGATGAGTGGATGTTTAGATCGTTGGCTGGATAAAGGAATAAATTCCTGTATGTAGGGCTATAAAAGAGAATAAGAAAACCTATAAATTATAGCTTCTATC
Organism: Hippopotamus amphibius kiboko; assembly: GCF_030028045.1. Classification (NCBI taxonomy): domain Eukaryota; kingdom Metazoa; phylum Chordata; class Mammalia; order Artiodactyla; family Hippopotamidae; genus Hippopotamus; species Hippopotamus amphibius. The sequence goes on from NC_080191.1 coordinate 159,718,064, forward strand.
CTTTTCCCTAGATATACCTATGACTTCTTAGGGCCATTTCTTCCACATTGGTGTATGGAATCTGTCCTGTCCTACCCACCCCCCACAAACCCATAACCAGGCACCAAACTTGGTCCTAAACACCTCCTCACCCTCCAGTACAGGGACATCCTGGAATAGATTCCTAATCCCTTTCCTGGTCTTCTACCTTGATATCCAGGGAAAGCTCCTTCCAAATAACCAGCCTAGGAAGAAGGGGAGTGTTGCTTGGGGGCGGGGGTTCCTCCCTCTGTTCCCTGTGTGGTCTCTTTTATAGGCCTAACCCCAGAGCCCCAGGACACAAACAGAGGTTGTGATTTAAGTAGGAAACTAGCAGTCATCACGGAAGGTGTTAGGGGCACAGTGTTGGGGGAGAGGGGGTGTTCTCTGGGGCTGGCAGGACAGCCATATCTATGCACAGGTAGAGAAGGGGTTTTAGGAAATAGCAGTCAGGTAGACTGGAAGGAAAGAGGCCTTGCTGAGTTAGAAGGCAGGATCCATCTCTGAACACATCCAGTTATAGGTCAGCTCTACCACATGGGAACTAATGGTATCCGCCTCACATGGTCACTGAGAAAATGAAACAAGATAATGCAGAGAAAGTGCGTGGCACATAGTAGGCCATTAGCAAATGCTTTCAAGAAGTAATAAAGTGTGAAGGTTTCATTTTTCGGGGGGAGGGGCAGAGATAAGCTAAGGACTCTGCTCTGTGTCTGTTCAGGAAGAAGTGTAGCTTTGGGGGGACAATGGTGTCATGGGTCTAGGGTCCCCATAGCCTCTGGGAACCAGCACAGCTTCATGGGAACCTCCTGGGAAAGCCCTTCCTCTGTTTTCTACCCCTTGGGAATCTTCAAGGCCTGGGCAGAAAGAAGTGGCATCGGGGTACAGGGGGGGAGTAGAATCTAGCTGTGGAACCCCTGTGGAGGCCACACCCACCCCTCAGCCCCTGACCCTCCCTCTCTGGGCCAGGCGCCAGCAGGCAGGGCACCCCCCTCAGTGGTGAACAAAAAAGAGCTGCTTGTTGTAGAGGCTGAGTCGTGGAGACCCTAGAATGGCCCTGGGAGGAAAGGGGGGAGAGCTTCCTCCTCTGATCCAGGACTGCGCCTTCTCCCACAGTGTGCGAGCATGCGGGGAGCACGTGGATTCAAGGCAGCCAGAAGCTGGGATTTGTACCTTTTCCCTTTCCCACTGCTCTTACTTTCACCTCTCTTGTCTCATTTTACCTCTACCATGTTGATATGTTTTCAGGTGGAAGAACAGAGGCTGGGCATCTTGCCTTGAGTTTCACAGAGATTTCTAATATTGAATAGCTGAAATTTTGACTCTTCTGGGGGCACTTTCTCCTAAACTGGGCTTTTGCTGGGTTTCACCACAGGATATATGAAGGGAGGAGAAGGGAATAACTATGTCCTGTACCAGACTTTTTATGTATTTTCATCCCCACAGCAATTCTATGAGGTTATAAGGAACACGTTATTACCCCATTTTACAGATAAGGAAACTGAGACTCAGAGAAGTAACTTACCTAAGGTCATATGCCTACTAAAGTTTAGAGCCTGTATTTGGACCCAGGATATCTGACATTTGATGTGTGGTACCTTACAGAGAGGAACTTGAAGACAAGAACCCCACAGGGGTTGGGAGAGGAGGCAACAGGCTCCAGCAGCACAGGGAGGACTGGGGTACTTTTCTGTTTGACTCAGCGCCAGGGGCTCTGGCTTCACATGCTGCTCTGCGCTGGGAGCCTAGCTCTGCATGTGCAAAACGAAGATGCTGAATCTGTGCCAACAGGGCCATACCCAACCCAGCCCCCACTCGAGGGCTCAGGAAATGACACACCTGAACTGCAGAACAGATTGTTGGACCTGTCTCCAGGATCACCTCCCAGGAGAGGGGTTTGCAGATGGTTGCTCAGCAGCCCCTAAGAGGGAGGAGGGCCAGTCATCCTGGGCTGAAGAGTGCCCTCTGGGCTGACCCAGACCCAGCAGTATGGGGTGGTGGACTCCTAAGCCTGAGGCCAAGTGGCCAGGGCTCAAGTCCTGCTGTGTGATCTTAGACAAGTTACTAAATATCTCTGGGCTTCATACGCCTTTCTTTGGAAGCAGAGGTAGAAATTTTTTTCTGTCTACCTTCTGGGTATCGGGCCTGGAGGAAGAGACTTTCTACCTCCTACCCCGTGGGGGTCTGACTCTGGGTTAGAACACGGTCTTGGGAAAGAGGTGGGGGAACAGGATCTCTGCCTGATCTTTCTGTTGGTAAGGAGTATTGGAAAGCATGAAACAGCACCCCAGGGACTGCCTGTCATTTTTTTTCACTAGTCTGGTTGTGTGCAGAGGCAGCTTCCTCTTGATACCCTTGCTGTGGTATCTGAAACACAGAGCTGCTCCAGGGGACTAGAGACTGTGTTTGCGGCAGGCGGGGGTGGCTCGTGGGATGGGGATTTGCTCTGGTTTGGCAGCTAAACTCTACTGAGGCTCTGGGCTCAGCTCTAGAACATCATCTGCTCCTGGCACAGGTAGGGTCACTGAGGCCCCAGAAAGGAGCCCAAGCCAGCAGAGCCCAAGCTCCCACATTCTCAGGCCTGAGACAGAGCTCTGAGTGGCCAGCCTGCAGGGCCTTCCTTTGGGGGTTGCAAGCCGCGTGGAGGCCGCGGGAGTGCCCAGAGAGGGGAGATGGCTGGTGTCACGTCCAGTGTTGGGGGTAGGTGGTCACCCCTTCTCCTTCCACGCCAGCCTTGGCTGGGGCAGCAGCTCGGGCAGAAGGGAGGCTGGGGGAGGGGCGGGCAGAGCTTTGCAAAGGAGGAGGCAGGAATTCTGGTTGGAAATCATTCAAATGAGGCTATGAAACCAGAACCCTGTCTCAGAACAAATTGGCCAGATTTGGCCTGAGGGGAAGGGGGGTTACAAGGGGAGAGAGGAGGTTGGGCCCTAGCTGAGGGGGGAGGGGCTGGACAGGACTCCAATGTGTGTTTCCAGGAGGGGCCCAGGCCTGAGCTGTCCTGGGTAGAAGGGGGCAGCCGTTCCCTGGGCTGCCGGCGGTGATACAGGAGGGAGAGGCCAGGAGCCCCAGCCACCCCTGTGCCCTTCCTGAAGGGGATGGGGCTAGGCCATCACTGACTGCCTGGGACTGCCCAGCAGTGACCCTCCCACATCCCTCCCCCGTGCCTGTTCCCGTTCTACTTCGGAAGCAGAGGCGCCCCTGTGACTCCCCATCTTACCAAGTATTCATTCAAAATTTCTGTTTCCCTTCTAAGTCTCCTGCTCTCTGCTCAGCCTGAGGGTACAAGGATGAATTCGGATGAGGGGGCCCTAAACTGGGTGGGGAGGAGTCAATTGCTAAGCCTTCCAGGTGTGACTTCAAAACTGGATTCGCTTGGGGGGGGGGGGGCGTCAAGGAAGGGAGGGAAGATGGGGATATGTGTATAAAAACGGATGATTGAACCTGGTGTACCCCCCCCCAAAAATAAATAAATTAATTAATTAATTAAAAAAAAAAAAAAAAAAACCTGGATTCGCGGGCTTCCTAGGTGGCGCAGTGGTTAAGAGTCCGCCTGACAATGCAGAGGTCACGGGTTCGATCCCAGCTCCAGGAAGATCCCACATGCCGCGGAGCAACTAAGCCCGTGTGCCAAAAAAAAAAAAACTGGATTTGCATTCCCTGTCCTGCCTGGAGAGGTGTCTTGGGGTTGCCCCTCACAGAGCAGAGCTGCCCTGGGCGGCCTGGGGAAGCCACTTAGAGCCAGGGCTGGGCCAGGGTCCGACATAGGGGAGGGGCGGGCGATGGGGGCTGGACTGCGGGGCCAGGCGGGGGCGCAGAGCCAAGGAAAACCAAGGCCTTCAGAGACTCATCGAACGAGCTGCTGTGTGGAAGAGGCAACCTCGGAGGCGTCACCGGGTTCGCACTGCCTGGAGAGGCACGAGGGCCTGGTCGGAAGGGGGGTGGGGTGGGGGCGCGGCGCGGGCCGGGGTCGCTCGTCCAGCGCCAGCTTCCTGTCCCGCTGGCCGGGCCGCCGCGGGCGGGGCTCCGGGCAGCGCTTCTCCAGGGAGAAGCCTTGTCCGTCTGCCGGTCGTGGTCTGGGTGTCGGGACCCCTTCTCTGGGAGGAGCCCAGCGTCCTCGGCCGCCCCACTCCCATACCTCCTGGTCTAGATGCAAGGGCCCAAATCACGTCTGCGGACGGGATGGAAGGCGGAGGCGGCCCCCAGCCGCGACTGCGGCCCCCTTCTGCCCTGACCCTACCCTACCCCGATGCGCGCCCTGGGGTCTGTGTGCTGGCTGCTGCTCCCACGCCACCCGCATCGCCCCCGCTTCTGCCTGTGTTGTACTTTCTGTCCCTGTCTCCTTCCTCCCCGTGACTCAAGTCCCACCCTGCGGAGAGGGACCCGCAGACGGATCGGGGCCCCCTTTCCCACTCCTGCCTGAGTCCACCAACCTTCTGGAGACCTTGCTCCCCACCCACCTCCAGTGTGGGGGTCTTTCTGCCCCGCCTGCCCCCTCCCAGAGCCAGTGGAGGCTCCCGGCCTCCTTTCTGCTTTGCCCTGGGCGTAGCTGCCCAGGGTCTTCACTGACCCGCCCCCTCAGAGTGGGGTGTGGGTCTTGTTCCCCACGCTTGACACCCCCACCCCACCTCGGCGAGCTCTCGAAGTGCTCTCTCTTCTCCCCCCAGCGCCATGGGGACGCCCAGAGCCCTCCTCTGTGTCCTCCCCAGTGGGAGCCCTGGAAGACAGGCACTTCTGGGGGAAGGAAGGCGGGCCGGTACGGCTCAGGATGGGAGGGGCCTCGGCTTCTGGCCCCTCTTTGGGGATCCGGCTGGGCCCGAACCTCTCTTCCCAACCCCTCCTCTCAGCGGCGAGCCGAAGGGGGATGGGAGGGGCAGGGGAGGTGGGGGAGCCGGTCTGCTGTTGTTCTTGGCGTGGAGCGCCCAGCCCCAGGGACATCCTGACTCTGTGGAAAACTGCGCAGGCCGTCAAGCAGGGGAGGAGGAGTTGGAAGAGGAAGAGGAGGAGAAGGGGGAGGAGGACCAAGGGCTCAGGGTGAGCTGGGGGTAGGGGCGCCTCTCATAAATCAATCGCACCAGCTCTCAGGCCTGACAAAAACCAGAGACCCAGGGTCCCTTGGGGGCTGGGGCCAGGCAGGGGGGTGGCGAGCCATCCGATGGGCTGTGGAGGAGGAAAAGCTGAACCCAGGGGCAGCATCCTGCCCAGAGGGTCCTGCCTCAAGACCCCCAAAACAACAGGTGTGTTGCGGGGGATGGAGGGTCTGAGAAAACAGCGCACAGCTACAGGAGCCGCACCAAGGTGGCTGCGACGGATTGACGGGGGTGGGGGTTTCCCTCTGGTCAGCAATTCAGAACATTTTTATCGCCCTGAATTCTGGCCTGGTTCAGCTCCTGGGGAACGGTGTGGTTTCAGACAAGTATTTCACGTCTTCAGGCCCCTCAGTCTCCTCAGATGTGAGAGGGTGTGTGATGGGCATGGGAAGTGGTCCGGCCCCACTCTGGCAACCCCTGATGCTACACTCTGGCCCGTCTCGGTGCTGCAGCGCGGAGGTAAAAATATTGCTCTGGAGCTGGCAGGACAACAGTTAAGGGCCAAGGTTCTGCTGTTTAATAACTGTGGCCTTGGGCTGGACCCAGCCTCTCAGACCCTCAGTTTCTGTATCTGTCAAATGGGCACAATAACTCCTCCCTGGCAGGGCTGTTATGCCAGTGAGTGAGATGACGTGTGCTAAGTGCTTGGCATGGCAGATTCTTAGTTAAAGGCTGTTGTTCATTTTGTGTCCACCTCTTGGGTGTCTGCAAGTCTTAGCCTTCCAAGGATTTCCTCTTTCCTTTAATACTCAAGTATTAATAATAATCAAGTGGCCCCAGCTCCCAAACCAGTGACACAGAAACCCTCACAACCTACCCCTTCAGGATTTCCAAAGAGTCCTGAGATGTCTGTGCTTCTCCTCCCCTCTCCTACCATGGAACCGTTGCCCGACTCAGGACACAGGAACTCTGGGCTGTGCCTTGTGGGCCATCACCGAAGGTCTTGACTGTGGCAGGAGGATGCTGCCAGCACAGTGCAGCCAAACACATGCACTTGAACATCAGCTGCTGCTGTCCTAACCCCTAGTCTTGCTGGCCCCTGACCTCTTCCTGCAAAGGTCCAACAGTGCCGTTTTCTCAGCTCTTCCCCTCTAGGTACTCCTCCCAATGTCCCGTTCCTGCCCCTTACTTCATCCCCCTTCAGATTCCTGTCGCTATTGACAGAGCCCCTCTGGGCCTCTGTGGGCTGCCCTCCAGTCCCTGCAGGACCTGGGTCACTATGATGCGTGGAGACATTTTGATCAGCAAAAGGGGCTGACTTTTTTTTTTTTTTTAATTATGTATTTATTTACAGCTGCACTGGGGCTTCATTGCTACGCCTGGGCTTTCTCCAGTTGCGGTGAGTAGGGGCTACTCTTCGCTGTGATGTGCCAGCGTCTCACTGCAGTGGATTCTCTTGTTGAGGAGCATGGGCTCTAGGTGCGTGGGCTTCAGTCGTTGTGGCTTGCAGGCTCAGTAGTTGTGGCGCACAGGCTTAGTTGTTCCGCGGCATGTGGGATCTTCTCAGACCAGGGCTCGAACCCACGTCCCCTGTCCTGGCAGGCGATTCTTAACCACTGAGCCCCTGGGGAAGTCCCGGGGCTGACTTTTGAGGTATGATATGCACCTCCATGAGAATGCTGAGGGGCAGCACTGTGTTTATTTCCTAGAAAATAATGTTTTCTTTGCAACTGTATTATGTGATTATTTCCCAGGAGGATAACTTTGACCAACCCATCTTCTGCCCTCAGCTCCCCTCCCCACTCCCAGGCTCACCTTCTTCTCCAGGTGGCAGGGCCCTTTCTTCAAGGGAAATCTGTAGAATGTGGGTGTGGGTGGTTAGGGAGTGGGGAGGCAATGGCCCAGGCCATTCTGGGTCCCTACTCTTGAGTCTGAACAGACCCCCTGGGCTGGGCCAAACCAAGGGATCAGCTTGGGGAGACCTGGGAGGGGGCGGGGATTCCCCTTTCCCAGGATGCCCTGCTTTCCTCTGGGATTTCATACCCTGATTCAGCCCCAAGGGTCTGTGTCCCAAGATGCAGAGGACAACGGAATCCGAGGCCTAAGAAGGCCTGAACTTTGCTGGGTAGCTTTTGTGGGGACCAGACCTCTGTTGTCTGAAGGTGTGGGCTCCCCATGGTGACAGAAGCATGGGAAGCCTGGAGGTGAGGGGGTGGTTTACAGGTTCTCAGAGAGAACCTTTACAAATCTGTCTTCTCCACTGGAGGATGGGGTCAGTACATGCAGCGGTACTGACAAAGTGGGGTCACTTTGCCCTCTGGGCCCGCTGTTCTAGCAAGGCCTCATCTTCACTTGTGTCGCCCCAGGGCTGTGAAGAGTCCAGCCAGGACAGCTGGGAATGTCTAGAGAGACCATTTCTCAGACAGCAGGGTCCCCACTCTGCAACCTCCAAGACAAGTGGGCAACCAGCCTCTGCTTGACCGCTCCCGAGGACTGGGCGGTCACTGCCTCACAAGACAGCCCCTTCTAAGTTGCGCAGTTGAGATGATTGAAAAGTTAGAAATGGAGAATCCAACAAGCCTTTATTGCTGGTCCCTCTGTGGGGGTGAAGAGGGAGGGAGGTAAGGCAGGCTGCCTGTTCAGGGCGAGGCCTAGATCCTGGGGAAAAGCCTTAGGCTTAGAAGTAAGGACAGAGTTTGAGTCTTTGCTCTGCCATTAACTAACTGTGTGGCCTTGAGGGAGTCCCTTCTTTCCCTGGGCTTCAGTTTCCATAACTGTAAACTTTATAGGCTGGGCCTGGGGACTTCTAAGGGCCCTGCCCCTGGCGACGGATGCTCTTCCGTGAGTCTATGAATAGCTGGCGAAGAGGCATCAGGTCTTGGTCTGTGGGGGCTGGGCTGGTGCGAGATGATCAGAGAATGGGCCCTCTGTGGGACGGGACAAGGTTCCCTTTCATTTCATGAGGCTTTGGCAGCAGCCCAGGGCCCACGGCCTCTCCCTCCTGCCAAGGTCAACCTGACCCTGACCTGGGGGCACAACTGCCTGGGGCAGTTGAGGTCAGGAGCTGGTGACTTGAGAGAAGGAGCCCGGTGCAGAGGTTCAGACTCCTGTCCTCTGGCTGGGGTGAGGGTCTCAGCAATGGTAGTCTTGTGTGTCTGGAGTTCCTGACAGTGACCCAGTGCTCCACCCCACCCCCCACTGCAGTCTTGGTGGTCCCTGGAAAGACCTCCACTGGCCTTGGCGTCAGTCAAGCTTGGTATGGAATCCAGATCTGCCCTTACTAGCCCAGTGACCTTGGGCAAGTCACTGCCCCTCCTCATCTAGAGGTTGGGGCCTCCAATTCTACCTTGCACGGTTGCTGGGGAGATAAGGCCCATGAGTAAGCATTATGCCCAGCCACAGAGTGTGGCTCTGATTTTCTTTCCCAGAGGCCCAGCTAAGCAGAGACGGTGACAAGGAACCAGAACCAGGCTGGACTCTCATCCTGCTGCCCCAGCCCTCTATCTCATGGTCTGTTTGTCCATCAGGGCACTGGGGGCTTCCGATTCTCAGGCCCTAAAATCTGCACAATTTAAAGTAGTCAAAACAAACCTATTCACTCTATTTATGCCAAGAGGGAGCAAGCTCCTGGCCAGGCCTAATGGGTTCCAGGTGTGCACTGTGCCCTGCAGCCGCTGAAGCAGCCGCGGTGGCTTTGGCTGTGACTCTGCCCGGCTGACTGGGAGGGCTTAACTAGGCCAGGCCTTTCCAGCCTGGCCCTCCAGCCTATAAAAAGTGTAGAGCTGGGCCACTCCCTACCCAGTATGGTGGGACAGCCTGCCTTGTGCTCAGAGAGCCTGGGGTTCAGGGACAGGAGGCGCTGTCCCCCGCAGCGTACACGGGCATCTTTCAGACTCTGCCTCCCCATCTCTCTCCGGCTATCCCAGTCAATGCTGAGCACCTACTGCGTGTCCTGCCTTGACCTCAAGTGGTTCTAGGGTTGCTGAGATGATTTTCACGGACCTGTAAAACTCCTCACAGGAGGTCGACGGTGGGAGTGACCTCCCGGAGAGGCTCAGGGAACCAGGTGGGAGTCCAGGGGGCATAAGTGAGGTTTCTTTTATTACCGTTATATGTTAATTATCGTGTTATATAATCAGAGTGACAGCTGCCATTTATTAATGGCAAACCATGGGGCCAGGCACTATATTTGGTGCTTTCCATGCATGAGCTCATCAAATCCTCACAGCCATACATGGCTAGGCTCCTGTCCTCTCCAAGAACAGAAAGGGGACAGGAAGCTCAAGGATACCAAGAGCCTTGCCTGAGGTCACAAGGTCAGGAACTGGCTGAAGTGGGGTTTGAGCCCACGGCTGTCTGACCTCGAGGCAGGGCCTGCCCAGCTCTACTACACTTTCCATGGGCTGGTTCAGCCCTTGCCTAAAGAGTCAGGGAAAGTGCAAGAGTGCACCTGTGTAAGTGAATGTGTATGGGAGGACCTGGTTAGAAGGCAGAGCAGGGAGGGATTTCTCCCTGGAGTGATGCCAGAGGCTCACACCCCATCAGCTGGACACACCATCCCCTCCTCCAGACCCAGCCCACCCCTGCCCCCAGCTTCCTCAGCACCTCTGGACTGGGCCCCCCCTCCATCCTGAGCTGGGTGGCAGAGGGGACTGTCGGCATTGGAGCCACCATCTAACCATTCCACTCCCACCCATATCATCTGTGCCCTCAAGGACAGACCGGGTGGTCACTGCAGCGGGAGGACTGGAGACCCACCCTAGAACTGCAGGTGGTGTGTGGGCATGACTGCCTCAACCCTCCTGTTTGGGTAGTTATTAGTAATGATCATTTTCAGTCCCTATTGTCTCAATAATCATCCCATACGTATAGCCCTCATTGTTATAACTTCTCAAAGCACCCCGTACTTTCCTTCCTAACAACAATTTGTAATTACAAATTTATTTACATATGTTTGGTTAATTCTGCCTTCCCGCTGGACTGCAAGCTCCAAAAGGGCAGTCTGCTTTCTGCTGTATCCCCAGTGCCTGGCAAAGAGTTGACACATAGTCCATGCTTTTTTTTTTTTTAAAGATTTATTTATTATTTATTTATCTATTTATTTTTGGTTGCATTGGGTCTTGGTTGCAGTGCACGGCCTATCTCTAGTTGTGGCAAGCAGGGGCTGTAGCAGTGCACAGGCTTCTCATTGCTGTGGTTTCTCTTGTTGCAGAGCACAGGCTCTAGGCACGTGGGCTTTAGTAGCTGCAGAGCGTGGTCTCAGTAGTTGTGGCACATGGGCTTAGTTGCTCCTCTGCATGTGGGATCTTCCTGGACCAAGGATCGAACTCTGTGTCCCCTCCATTGGCAGGTGGATTCTTAACCACTGGGCCACCGGGGAAGTCCCCCACATAGTCCATACTTGACAAATTTTTGTTGAATATATTTATGGATGAATGAGTGGGATGGAGTCAGTGGGACGCTAAGAAGAGGTGGGCAGGGCCTTGGAAGGAGGATGGGAAAGGGGAGGGGTATGAGGATGAAACTTTTGGAGTTTGTCTGTGGAGCTGGGTGGGACGGTATCGTCATTGCCCCCTGAGAAGCCAGGTGTGGCTCTGGGATGGGGCAGCTAAGCTCTAGGGCCTCTTCACCTGCCTGGACCTAAACTGCGGGTCCTGAGCCCCTCCCCTTCCTCCCCTAGGCAGGAAATCAGAGAGAACCTGTGGATTAAAGCCTCTCTTGCACTGGGGCGGGGAGGGTGGGGGGGACTTGGGCGGGGGGGAGTCAAGGAAGGGAGGGAATACGGGGATATGTGTATAAAAACAGATGATTGAACTTGGTGTACCCCCCCAAAAAATAAAAATAAAAAATAAAAAAAAAAGCCTCTCTTGCACCTACAGACCCTCACAACCCAGAAGGGCCACCAACCAACTTTCTATCCCCTTTCCACTGACACTCAAAAGGGAATTCTCAAAGGACCTCAGTATTTGGGCCATGACTTCAGGGAGGCCATGGAGAGCCGATCTAGACTAAAGCTGCAGCAAGGGACTTTTCCCAGCCTGTATCTCCTGAGCTGTTGAGCTCTCCATCCCTCAATCCCCACTCCTTAGCCCCAATATTTTGGAAGTGTGGAAAGGGAAGCTGTTAGGAAGATCTAGGTTCAAAACCAGCTTGGACTCCCTAGGTGGCGCAGTGGGTAAGAATCCGCCTGCCAATGCAGGGGACAGGGGTTCGATCCCTGCCCCAGGAAGATACCACATGCCGCAGAGCAACTAAGCCCGTGCGCCACAACTATTGAGCCTGTGCTCTAGAGCCCGTGAGCTGCAACTACTGAGCCCGTGAGCTGCAACTACTGAGCCCATGTGCCGCAACTACTGAAGCCCATGCACCTAGAGCCCGTGCTCTCCAACAAGAGAGGACACTGCAATGAGAAGCCCGTGCACCACAATGAACAGTAGCCCCCGCTCGCTGCAACTAGAGAAAGCCTGTGTGCAGCAACGAAGACCCAACACAGCCAATAAAAAATAAATAAATTTAAAAAAACAAAAAACCAGCTCTCACAAGTACTAGATGGGAGACATTGGGCACCCTTAGCTTCCCCAAGCCTCAGTTTCCTCATCTCTAGAATGGAGATGATAATCTCCACCTTGTGGTGCTGCTGAGGGGCTAAACAAGACCGTGTGTGCAGAGCTATTCCAGTGTGAGATACCACGTAGGCACTCCGTGGAGGACAGTTTCTGGGCTCTCATTCCTGCTCTGCCACACAGCTAGCCCTATGATCTTGGGGAGGACACATCACCCCTCTGGGGCTCAGCTTCCTCTGTCAGACACGAGGGTTGGATAAGATCATCTCGAAGTCCCCTTCCAGCTCTGACTTGCTTAGTTCTATTCTGAGCAGGGCGCCCCACCTCTGGGGCAGGGGCACAGGAACATTCTTTCAGCTCAGCTTCAACCCAGGCACATGCTCGCCCAGCCCCATGCCGCCCATTTAGCCTGTAGCTGTTGCCACATTGGCCGCGCCCTTGGCACCAGGCTGTTCCCCCACCCCACCCCACTTGCCAAGGCCACAGGTGGGTGGCTCCGTTCCTGCCAGGCTGCAGGAGCCTGGGAGGACAGAGGAAGAGGATGGGGGAGAAGAGGAAAGGTAGAGGGGCTGGAGGGGAGTTGTGAGAGGTAAGGGCAGGGCAGGATCTTCAGCCCTCTGGAATTAATTCTAGCACGGCCACTTTCTAGCGGTGTGTGTCCTTGGGCAGGTGGCTTTAACGTCTCAGAAGCCTGTTGCTGCACTGATGAACTAATAATAATAACAACAATTTTTAAAGCCCCGTTGGATTGCTGTGACGATTAAATTAAAGAATACATGTCAAGTGCTTGGCATTCTGGAGTTCTGTTCTCCGGAGGTGGGAGGCACACACATCCTTCCCTCAGCCTCAGGGAGGGGGGAGTTCCATGAAGGCACCGTGGGGACGCTTGCGCGACTTTCCCGCCGGCCTGCGGACCTCACCCCGCAGCCGGAGCCCCCTCCCCCTGGGCCGGCAGCCTGGGGTCCTGGGCCGGGGAGCCCCAGCCCACAGCCCAGCGGGGAGGCTGCGGCCAGAGCCAGCCCCCCGCCCCCACCCGCACCGCCTCTGCCTCCGTGCTAGCGTCTTTGATCTGCAACCTTCAGGGGGATTAAGAGCCTGAGAGCCCCTCTCCCTGGGGTCCCCCCGCTCCCCGCCGCCCTCCCTCCGGGCTGACCTCCCAGTCGGCGGCCCAGGCTGGGGGCTGGCTCCGCCGCCGGTGGTCCCCGCGGCGGCCCGCCGCGCCTCCGGGCAGGCCACTGGGATTACAGGGGCAGCGGCCGCGGCGGGCGGCTTCCGGGAGCCCGGGGGGCTGGGGCCCTGGGGGGCGGGACGAGGGGAGGGGGCTGGCGGCGGGGTGGGTGCCGGCCCCGGCGCCTCGCGGCCGTGCTGGCCGGGGAACCTGTGTAAAGTGTTTCAAAAGAAAAACTCTCCGGAGGAGGACGTAACCTTTTCTTAACATCTGGGGCTCAATTAGCTAATGACAGCAAAGCCTTCTCCGGTGTCGCTGACCCCTGGGCAGCAGCCCCGCTCCCCCACCCCCGGTATTTATACAGCTGCGGCCCCTCGCTGGGACGCGGGGCAGGGGGCTTGGCTGGGTCATCTCGGCGGAGATCCGCCGCCCACCCCAAAACAGAGAAAGAAAAGGCTTAGCGCGCGGTCCCACCCACCGGCCCCGCAGCCCTCCGCGTCGCCGCTCGCTGTCTCCCCGCCCTCTCCCAGCTCCTGTCGCAGCCTCCGCCTTCCTCCCCCTGGCCTTCTCAGCTCTCCCTCTCGTCCCCCCCACCCCACCCCCCTTCTCTCCTTCCCTTCTTCTCCTTCCCTCTCCTCTTTTCTTGTTGCCTCTCCCTTTCTCCTCTTCCTCTGTTTTCTCCCCCTTCTCTCCACGCTCTGCTTTGCCTCTTCTGCACAGCTTCCTCACTCCTCCACTCTCCCCTGCTGCTGTCTCTCCCCTTTCATGTCCACCACCTCCTTGCCTGGTTGTCTGTCTCTCTTTCCTCCCCTCTTTCTCTGTCTTTTCTCTCTCTCCCCAGCGGCTTCCCCTCTCGTTCTAACTCTGAATAGCTCCCTTGTTCCCCTCTGGGTTCCTGTCTCTCCCTCTTATTCTAGTGCTTCCTCTCCACCGTTGTCTGTCCCTGTCTCAGTCTCTGAATGCTTCTCTGTCTGTCCTCCCAGAGGTGCGTCCTGCCCTGGCTGCCAGGCAGATACCCCCGAGGGGAGCAGGCCTAGTGTTGGGCCACCTCTGGGCCAAGCATCCTCCCCACTGCAGAGCTGGGCAGGCCTGAGGCTGGGCACGTGCAGACCTACCTGGACCCCCAGTGTGGGAAGTGTGGGGGGACTGTGGTTAAGGCACCAACTCTTCATGGTTAGAGCCAGAGGGGATCCCTAGGGGCTTCCCAAGATGCTGTGCCACTCCAGCTCCTGGAATCTCACCTCTGCCACTTGGTCACTGCCACCCCACCCCACCCCAACACCCTGCTTAGTATTTTGAATCCAGATGCAAAGCGCAGACACACTCTTCTTTGTCTTCCTTCAGCGCAGTTCAAACAGACAGGAATCTTTAAACAAAAAATTCACCAATACTAAGAAAAAAAGGAAAAAAAGTGCAAAAACTATAAGTAGCACAGAATACTTTGCTACCCTGCACTGCCTCTCGTCCAGAGGTAGCAAAGAAGAGAACAGGATTTGGAATTAGAGAAGCTGGGTTCAACTTGGAACTCCATTGTTTAAACAATTCTGTAATCCTGGGGGGATCACTTGAGCCTCAGTTCCCCCACCTGTCAAATGGGGATAATAATACTTATTAAATAATGAAATGCATTGCCTATAAGACTGCCTATAGTCAGTGCAAGGCAAAATTCCTTCCTTAGGACATTTGCTTTCTATTTTCCTGGAGAAAATCTTGCAGTCTATTTTTCCAGGAGAGCACCAGTTTCCAGAATTCTACCTCTACATTTTCCTTCAGGCCTCCCTTGCAGACTCCTCTATATAAGAGTGAAGACTTCAGAGCCCGTTCTCGGAAAAGCTCAGGTGGATAACGTTTGCATACAATGGGGGTGGGAGGAGTTCCCAGAGTTCCTGAAGCCCTAGGGTAGACGCTGGGTAGGACCCTCAGCTTCCTGTGTCCCGGGCCCTGCGGACGGGTGCTTCGCATACAGGTACTGTTACCCTTTTTTACACTCGGGGAAACGGAGAAGCAATTGTCCAAGTACCACTGGGGCAAAAACTAGACTGGAGCCCAGGGGTCTCGCCTCTAGAGCCCAGGAGGGGGTCTCCCCACCGGCAAGGGGTAGAAGGAGAGGTGCGGGGACACTTTGGGCAGCCCGAGCTGGGGAGAGGAGAGGCACAGCTGGCACTCTTTCCGGGAGGCGGTGGTAGGTGGGCTCCATCCTCCGACCCCGAGCCGGCCGACCCTGGGTGCAAGCGGGAGGGGGACGCAGGGAGGGGTGCTGAGCCCTGGCCGCCGCCTGTGCGCCCGCGCCGCCTCCAGGGCTGGCTGCCCTCGAGCCGGGCTCGCTGCCGGCACCGGATGGAGAGTCCTGAGAAGGCTTAATTTGCAGGAAGACATTCTCATCAGATCTCGTCTCCGGCAACGGAGCGCTGCTGCCGGGGGTCGGACTGGGCTGCTCCCAGCACCCCTCCCCCGGGCCCTGGCCGGGCGAGAAACCGAGATGGTGGCAGCAGAAACTGGAGCTCCGGCGCCGGGGCGGCCGCGAGGGGCCGAGGCCTTTGAGAGCTTGGCTGCCTCTTGCCAAGGTCAATCAAACCCTCCCACGCTCGGGAGGCCGCGCTGCGTGCGCTCGGCGGCAAGGGGCGAAGCGCCGGAGGTGGGGGGCCCGAGCGGGCCGGCCAGGGTGGGACAGAGCCCGGCCTGCGCGGACGCTTCCCGCCTCCTCTCCGGGAAGGTGCCCGGGATTCCCGGGCCCGGGGGAGGGTGGCGTGGAGGTGCGCGGGCCAGAGGCTGGGACCCACGCAGCGAGGTCTACCCACCCGGGCGGAAATGGAGGCTAATTAGGGACGTTTTTATGCTAATATGCACCTGGCTGGGCTTTTCTAGAGCAGAGAAAGCGTGTAGAGTAGAAGGGAAGAAGTTCCGGAGAGAGGAAAGTTCCCAATGCACTTGATTCCATGATAAAAGACTACAGGGCTCTACTCACCCGCTGTGTGGCCTTGGGGAAGTTACTTGAAGATGTTATTGGGCTTAAGTTTTCTACTCTGAAAAGGAGAGAACACGAGTCAGATTTCTTCCCAAGCTAGACCACTCTGTCAGCCACAAGATGGAAGTCCAGCCCTCAGGTTGCTGTGGGAGGATCAAGAGGGGACGGGTTGCGGGAGGAGTGAGGTGTGTGTCAAAGGGCAGAATCCTGAGTCGCAAATACCAGGAGCACGTTTCTAAGGGCCTGTGGCTAACTGCCTCGGCTTTTGACCAAAAGTCAAAGTGAGGGGCCCCAGTGAAGGAGACTGAACAGAGGTCCCTGGACTGATGGCCGCTCCTTGGTAAAAGAAGATAGGAGATGGGGCGGGAAGCAGGGAGGAGAAGTGAGTGTTTTACGGCTAGACCCACTAAAGCTTAGTTATAAGGTTGGAGACAAGGGGAGGAGAGAAACGGGAGTTGACTGATGGGGTCATGTCCTGATGCAGACTGAGGGGTTGGGAGCTAGGGCTCCCTAGGTAGAAAGGAGCAGAAGGAGACACATCAGGGTGGCAGGTGGGGGGAGGATGAGAGGATGTTTTGACCTAGAGGGAACTCTTCATCCGCCTCACTCAAGTCAACTCAGTGGTGGAGGAGGCCTCAGTGTGGTCACCTAGTGAGGAGTAAGAGTGGACCTGGGAAGAATTCACCATGGAGACCAAATCAGGAATAGGCTGGGGAGGATGGAAGAAGGGCTGATGAGCAGGGATGCTGCTGATGTTGGAATACAGGAATTTGAAAGCAAAGTAAAATAAATCTTTGAGGAGACAGCAGAGGGCTGGCATTTACTGAGATGGTCTTCTATCCTTCTATACATTGTCTCATTTAATTCCCCACCAAACAGTGTAGTACGTGTTATTAATCCCCCTTTATAGATGAGGAAATGGAGGCTGAGAGTGTTGAGGAACTTTGCCCAAGGTCACTCAGCTGGTAAGAGATGAAGGCCTGATTTGAACCCAGGTCTGTCTGCCTCAGAATGGGGGCTGCTTCCATTTTGCTCCGCTGGGCAGGAGTTCTTACCCTGGGGCCTCAGCGGTCCTTCCTTCCCCAGGTGTGGCCATCCTGGGGCACTGACCCATTTGGCTGGAAGGAAGGGGCTGGGCTTTCAACCCAGTGCAGGCTGTCCTGAGCCAGCCTGAACTTGCAGGAAGCCTCCACCCAGCTGAGCTGAAGGGGGAAAGAGTGGGCTTTTTTTTTTCCTAAATGAGATCAAACCACACATATTATTCTGCAAAATGCCATTTTTATCTTAATATTTCCATATAAGTGCCTATTTCACAGTTGTTTAGTCCTTCTTTGTGTAGCTATTCTATTTATTATTTCCTTTTCCCCCTACCACTGATTTATATTTTCTCCCAAGTTTTGCAATCACAATGCTTTATGCATATCCATCTTTGTAAGAATATCTTTGAGCAGGTAGAGCTATTTTTACAGGATGGCGTCCTAGAAGTGGCATCAGTGGGTCAGGGATATGATTGTTTTAAGTTCTTACAAATAGTACTAAACTTCCCTCCAAAGAGGCTGTATTAATTTATAGTACCTCCGTCAAAGTATGAGCATCCCCATTCTTTCACGTCCTTGCCACTGGGTATCATATAATATATACATATTTGCCAATCTAGTGAGCAAAAAAGAGTTTTTCACTTTTGTTATCATTTTTGTTTCCCTGACTCTCTACAGCTCAGTCAAAGGCCCATTAGCTGAAGAACACAGTGTTTGTAAAAACCTGAAGAAGAGCTCAAAAATGAGTAGCAGAGATGCAGGGCAGCTCTAAGGAAGAACTTAAGGTCAATGAATGCTGTCGGGACCTAGATAAGGGAGGCAGCACAATTCCTTTCTCTGAGCACATTCCTGGGTTCCGGGTGGATCAGACAGCCCCTAAGCTCTGAGTGAGGGCTGGCTACCTGGGCACATATAGGCTGGTGAAGCCTGGCGCCACAGAAGTTACAGACAAGCTAACAGGCTGCATAGGGCAGAGAAGGTCAGGTTTCAGGGAGGGCCCAGGAATGAGTTCAGCTTCCTGAAAGAGCCAGGGAAGATGAGGGTCTCCAGGCTCCAGGTGCTAAGTGAAAACTGGGAGGTTTACAGGCTGAGGAGGTGAATGATGGAAAGAGAATAGGATTTCAAATTCTTTTTTTTTTTTTTCTTAGCTGTGCCACACAGCTTGTGGGATCTTAGTTCCCCGACCAGGGATCAAATCCAGGCCCCCGGCAGTGGATGTGTGGAGTCCTAACCACTGGAGTGCCAGGGAATTCCCTCAAATTCTTAACTTAGCAAAAGTGGGGATGGGAGATGGAGTGTGGTGGGAGAACCCCCCACCCACACACACATACACCCATATACATAGCTATCCCTAGGCTATTCATAACATAATTGATATTTTTGCATAGTCATTATGACATTGTCTTGTGTTTCAATTCATTGAATAATATTGTCCTTGCAACAGTTCTGAGATGGATATAATTATTATCCCCAACTTCGAGATGAGGACATGGAGGTGTAGAGTGAAGCTGGTTACCCAAGGTCACAGCGCTAGGAAGTGGCCAACCTAGAATTCAGACGCAGGGAACGGGGCTTCAGAGTCCCTGCTTCCAGCCACTATATACATGGCTTTTCACAGCTGTCCTCAGCTAGTATAATAATGATACTGAGAGCAAACCAGGCACACTATGGTTTTTATCTCCAGTGCTTACAAGGTCGTATGTAATAGAAGGTGTTATCTTTAATCTAAAGATGAGAGAAATGAAGTTCAGAGAAGCTGAGAACCTTGGCTAAGATCACCCAGCTAAAGAGAACTTGAGTCAGAATTTGCCCTCAGCTTCATATGAATCTGAAGCCCGTGCCCCTCCTGTGTCACCATAGGACCTTTCATGACATAAGGAGAGGATAAATGACACCACGCAGAATGATCAGGGCTGGAAGGAACCTCTGAAACCATCCAATCCAAATCTCTCATAGATGGAGAAAGAGAGGTGCAGGGAGGGTGCATGCCCAAAGTTACACAGTGAGTCTCAGAACCAGGCACCGCTCCTGGGCTCCTGCTGTTCTGTGGGGACTGAATTTTTTGCCTCATCTCTGCAGAGATGAGAGAGTGTGTGAGTGCAGCCTGGAGGGAGACGCTCTGTGTACCTGTGCATGTGGGGTGAGGAGGAGGGCAGAGGGGCTGCCAGCAGTGCCGGGTAGAGCCAGCCCTCATCATCAGGGCTGACTGGGAAGCACAGGGGCAGTTTGGAAGGGGAACCTGGGGAAGCCATCCCTTTTCTGGAACTGGAACCTGGACCGTCTCCCCGCACCCATGCGCCTTACCTTCTCACGCCTGGGTGTGCGCGGGCACACACACATCCACCCCCAGCTTAAACACAGCATGAGCTGGTGTCCTGGACAGAGCTGCTTTTGAAGGGTCTCAAGAGCCTCTCACCATGCTGGTTGATGCAAAGACTGCCATTTCACCTTAAAGACTGCCATTTCACCTTACAAGGCCACCTGATAAGTTACAGGTTGTCCTCTCCAAGGGTGCCTTTAAAAATGCAAATTACCCTAGGACCTAGCAACACAGTAAAAAGGATATATCAGTCATTCACACCTTCCTGTGAATGCGTTTGTGAACTAAGGTGGTAGCTATTCTCAGAATTCCTAAGTTCTCTGAATATTTTTTAAATTTGGATTTAAATTTCAACAATATTAAAATAATTTAGCAGTTATAAAGACAGAACTCTTTGCAGTTAAACATTTTCATGGACTAGGACTTCCGTTCCTTAAGTTGGTACCGCACGAACAGGGTCTATGAACTGCTGGGCGCTCACAGACAGGATCTATGAGAATTGCTTTTCCTTTCGAGAGGTCTGTTCATACACAAGTTTGGGAGACTGTAAGCAAGGATTAGACAGGTGGAAGCTCTGTTACAATAGGCCTTTCCAGCCCCGGCACCATATCTGCCAATGTGCTGGGGGCCCAGAGGTCTGGGCTCTAGTCTTGGTTACTTGACTACTTGGGGCCTCCGTTTCTCCAGGTATAAATTCACTCACTCTTCACCACTTTTCCAGCATCCTCTCTGCCAGCCCTGTGTTGGTTGCCAAGAGGGAGAGAATGTGAATGAGGTCCAGACAAGCTGGTGAAGGCACTGAGTCTGGCGTCCTCCTATCGGACGGTTCAACACAGAGGGTAGACAAAGGCGGTGGGTGTCTAGCGGAGGAAAAGGTTGCTTCTGCCTGCCCAGCACGGGTGGGCTTTGTAGCTGAACTGGCGTTGAGTTGGGCCTTGGGCCGGGGCCACAGTGGGTGAGGACTCTGGCCTTATAGGCAGAGCGGGTGGGTGAAGTGGGGTGGGTGGGCTTGTGGACATTGCTAGGGTGTGAAGTACGTTTAGGGGATTGGATGTATAGCTGCAGGAGATCATCTCATCCAACTCTCTAGGGTAGAAGGGAACATCGTGAGGCCTAAATTGGTTCAAGGACCTCCCCCCCAGTCACACAGCCGGTTGGACTGTGCAGACAGCAAGGAGCTGGGCTAGAATTTTTCAATCTGGAGCTGAGTTCCCAGCCTCAAGAATGTTTTCAGGGAGTCCAGCCCAAGCTGGCAACCCCCTCTTCTACCACACACTGCACGAAAGCCTGCCGTAGGCTCCAACAACCCACCTCTCTCCCACCCCCAGGGCCCCTGAGACACCTGGGGGGCGTTTTAATTTTATTTCCACTCAACAAAACAGCCACATCCTGGCGGAAACCAAGGTGGAGGGAAGCCTGTAGCCCACCCTTCCAAACCCCTAGTCCATGGGCTGCAGTAATAGAAGTCAGTCTGGAAAGAGGTGTAAAAACCAGAACCCGCAAAAGGCCTCTCCAGACCCCAGCTTGCACAACTTCCCGAGCTGGGAATAGCCTTCAGCTAACAGGGCTCTTGAGCACAGACAGCCCGTCTCCACTTGGCCCTGGGAGCCTTTCCCTCTCCTTGACTGGGGGGACTCTCAGGCCATGCCCAGTCCTTTGGGCTGGAGGAAATTCTACCCTCACACAGACTTCTCGGGGTCTGCTGCCACCCAGCCCATCGGGGCAGAGGAGGGGTTTGTTGCCCCAGGAGTACCTGTGTAGTGGTAAGGTGGTCAGAGTGAGGATGGGCCCCACATGGCCTATAGTCTGTGCCCACTTCGCTCAGGAAAGATGTGGAAAAAACAAGCTAGTGTGGATGTCCATCGTAGATGTCCAAAAGGAAGGCCGTGAAACCCGGATTTACCAGGTCTAGTCGATGACCACCATGACCATCACCACTGTCACCGCTTCCATTTCTACCACTATTACTATTTGCATTTCTAACACCACTGCTACCGCCATCTCCATCACCACCACTGCCTCTATCTCCATCATTACAACTGTCTCCATTTCCACCACTATCACCTCCTCCATCTCCACCACATCCATCTCCTCTAGCTTCACCACCATAACCACCACCACCTCCACACCCACCACTATCAACATCTCCATCACTCCTCACCATCATTTCCACCTCAGCCATGACCTCCATCTCCACCAGCATTATCACCTCCGCTAGTATCACTACCTTTATCACCAGTACCATCTCCACCATCTATGCCACCACCACTTCTATCTCCACCATTATTACTGTCTCCATCTCCACCACAGCCACTACCTCCATCTTCATCACCATAACTGCAACCACCTCCACGCCCACCACCATCAGCATCTCCATCACTCCTCACCATCATCTCCACTATAACCACCAACTCCACCTCAACCACTATGAGCATTTCCATCATCATCTCAACCACGACCTCCCCCTCCACCACCATCCCTGCATTCACGGCCACCACATCTACCACAACCATCACTTCCATCTCCACTGCCATCGTCACCTCAAGTTCCTCTACCATTACCATCATCACCTCCACTAGTATCACTACCTTTCTCACTAGTACCATCTCCACCACCATCACCATCTCCATCATCACTACCACTACCCCTCTCATCTCCCCAACTTCTGTTACCTGCTACCACCAGCACAGTTACCCTGCCCACCCCTACCTCTGCCCATTTTAAACCACCCACACCTCATAGAACATAAAGAACTGCTATTTGGGTTAACTCTTCAACCTCTTCATTTGCCCAACCCCAGAAAGGCCAACGATAGACCCCATTTCACCAGTTTTTCTTTTGAGACTTCTCATGGAAGATGAAATTAAATGCCATGCTCTTTAAGTTAAGAAAGATTATGTGTCTCTTGCCGTTCCTGATTTACCAGCCCCATCACTCTGTCCTGGAAGGAAATTGGGTTATTCTGACAGAATGTGTTCTTTGGAAAGCAGTGCTGGTTATTACCTAATTCCTTATGACCTAGTGTTTGCAGATTGATTTTTTGACGACGTGTCCCAGTAGCTTTCTATTATAGCAGCTTGGTTGATGGGCCCAGGTCTTCCAGAGGCATCTGCTTTCCCCCAGGTTTAAAGAGAGACAGGGACAGGCTGCCTGGGTCTCCCTCTTGTCTCCAGGCCCCTCACCAGTTCCCCATAAATCCCCTCAGAGTGGGAGCTAGTGATCTGATTCTACCTTGGGCCAATTCCTTAAGTACCTAAGCATGTAAGTCATCAGGACCGTGGATTTGAATACACAAGTTCTTCCCTCATTCCCCCTTGGCTTCCTGCCTTCTCATGATCCCATGCGGTGCCTCGTTCAGCTTTTAGATCACAGCTGACCTTTTTACGCTAAGAAAAAATTAAAAGCCTCTGCTTTTTTAGTGTCATTGCTTATAGGCTTTCTCTCCCCAACTCAAAACGAGCCAGCAATCTCCTTATCCCCTTTCGCTGGCCTGTTAGAGTTAGAAAATATTTTTCTCATTCTTTTGCTGCCTTGTACAAGTTATATCTCATTTCTCTTTCTGGACGACTTTTCTGATTTTATCTCCACAGCCTTTTGTTACTTTCTTGTATGTACCCCTCCTTCATAACCTGGCCTGGTTTCCACTTTCTTTGGCACGGCCATCATCATTTGAGTTCTCTCAGACGCTTTCTGCGTAACTAAGGAGTAATCTCTGGGTCCTTTGAGCTGTTTTATACATCAGAAGAGTTTCATTCTCTTCTCCTAACTTTGTGGCCTTATGTGGAAATGTCCCATGCCCCTTAGAGTGTGCTTTTGGTTCTTAAATTCAGTATTTGTGCTTTTCATCTTGGTTCTCAAAGCTTGGTGCAGAAAGCTTTCAGAAAGGGCCCATTTCTGAGTCTTGTTTGAGTTCCTGCTTCTCCTCCTTTCTCTCAGGTGGTGGTCCCCTTCCTCAATACCCCTTCCTTCTCCAGTGCCTTTAGTGTGTGACTGTCACACCTTGTTGGCATCTGCTCCCTAGGACACATATTGCGGTAACCGCCTGGGGAGGCCACTAGCACCTGGGTCTGGTCACTGGTGCCCACACTGGGGTGAGGGCGGGAACACTCACTGGGAGCGTTTGGTTACCGAGGGAGGCTCTCCCCGTGCACAGACCCATTTGCTCGTCCCTGGACTCCTTCATTCCCTCTAGAACCTCTGTTTTTGTCTGGGGCCCTGCCAGCTGTGGGCTCACAGAGAGGGTGAGTCTTCCTGACAGTCAGGTTGATAATGGCCTGGAGGAGCACACGACTAGAAAGGTACACAGACCTGAAATCAGGTTAATTACATAGAAGGTGGCAACTGCAAGGCATGAAGACTGTGGGGTGTGTGTGATGTGTTCTGCCTCTGTGCTGGGGAGGCTTCTCCAAGAAAGCCATATTTGGGCAGGGTCTTTTTTTTTTTTTTTTTTTAATTTGCCTATGCCGAGTCTTCACTGTGGCTTGAGGGATGTTTAGTTGTGGTATGTGGGCTCTTAGTGGTGGCATCCAGGGTCTGGTTCCTTGACCAGGGATCAAACATGGACCCCCTGCTCTGGGAGCACAGTCTTAGCCACTGGACCACCAGGGAAATCCCTTGAGCAGGGTGTTTAAAGTTAGGTGGGTGTTTGCCAGGAAGAGGGAAGGAGAAGGGCATTCCAGGCAGAACAGGGTATGCATTCCAGGCAGAGAGGGCTACATGAGGCAAGCTGAGCCTCCAGACTTCATGAAGGCCCGTGGCCTTCCCAGCCCTCCACTGGTCTGGATGAATCGTGTCAAAACGGCCCTGCCATGGCCTCTTTCAGGACCTCTCCAGGAGGCCCCAGTCATCTGTTGTCATCTCCAAACTTGCCTGCTCAGTGAAGACTTTCTCCGTCCAACCTGGCCCCCCAGTGTCCCTGCACCCCTGGGAGGTGGCTCGGGACCTCATCCCTTCCTTTTCCTAATGGTTGTGGCAGTAGGAACTCCATGAACCCTTCCCGAACTCCCCCAAGACAAGGATCTTCTCTTCTTCCCCAGGATCCAGCTAAGCATCCTCTACACTCTAGACTAAATTTTCTATGTCTAGGAAAACTAGAAAATACAGATTCGCAAAAATGTAAACATCGTTTAAAAAAATCACACATAATCCCACTGTTCAGAGTTAACCGTGTTGACTTTTTGGTGTATATCCTCCCAGAGGTATAATTTCCTCTAACAAAACACGTAGTCAGCAAAGTGGGCGTCTTTCAGAAGTACATATAGGTCCACCTCATTATTTCAAACAGCTCCATGGTAGGCTGCTGTTCAATTGAACCCTAATTTATTTAAACCTGGAAGCTTGATGAATGGTGCTGACTGAAAAAAAATGAGGAAAGGCCTTTGTAGATTCTCCTGCATTTTTCACATTCCTTTGGAGCCCACTGGTTCACAGGATATAGAAAGAGCACTGATTCTAGAGTCAGGAGGTGTGAGTTTGAATGCATTTCAACCATATGTGTGGGTCCCAAATCTATCCACACTGTCTCTGAGCCTATGTGACATTTTAAAAATTAATTAATTTTATTTTGGCTGCACTGGGTCTTAGTTGCAGCACATGGGACCTTCGTTGCGGAGTGCAGGATCTTTAGTTGTGGCATTCGGGCTCATATTTGCAGCATGCAGACTTCTTAGTTGTGGCAAGAGGACTCTTAGTTGTGGCATGTGGGCTCTAGTTCCCCAATCAGGGATCGAACCTGGGCCCCCTGCGTTGGGATTGCGGAGTCTTACCCACTGGACCACCAGGGACGTCCCCACTTTCCCCTTCTTGACCTCCTTCCTCCCTCTAGCCTCTGTGAGGACATCCTCCACCCCAGTGCTTCTCTTATGTTTTACCTTTTCGTCATAGTTCCCTGAGCTGGAGCCTTTTCTTCTGACCAGCACTTCACGGTTGGAACTCCCCAGGGCTCTCCCCTCCTGCCTCTGCCTACCTCTTCCCACTCAGTTTGTTCCCTTTGGGTGACCCATCTAGTTCCGTATTTTGAAGACCAAACTCTCTCTGGCCCATCGCTCACTCCTGATGTCCAAATTCACACGTTCAATAGCTCCAAAGACATCTCCATCACAAACTCAGTGTTTCCACATCTGAGGTCATTTCTCCTTCCTCCCAACCTGTACCTCCTCTTGGAGTCTCTGTCTCAGTGACTGATGCCTTTCATCCCAGCCAGAAGCCAGGAGTCATCCTGAGTCCTCTTTTTCCCTCCAGCTCCCCTCCCAAATCCAATGCCTCAAACAGCCTTGTTCCTTCTCCAGCCCTGTCTCTCCTCTGCTCCCACACCCCACCTCAATTTGGACTGTGGGCTCTTCCTCCTGGACTACGCCCACAGCATTCTCACTGGTTCCCCACCTCCAGATTCTCCCACAATCCACCCATCAGGATACTTTTTACCAAAAAAAAAAATTTTAAGGTATAATTTGCATACATTGAAAGCACATATTTTAAGTATACAATTTGATAAATTTTAATAAATATATTACATCCATGTAACCACCACTCCAGTGAAGATATAGAAGATTTCCATCATCCCTTAATGTTCCTCCTGATCCTTTTCAGCCAATCCCTGTTCCCATGGGCAGTACTGCTCTGATAACGTTCATTGTAGATTAGTTTTGCCTATTCTGTAGAGCATCACATAAATGAAATCATATAGTTTGTACTCTTTTGCTTGGCAAAATGTTTTTGAGATTCCTTCCATGTTGTAATCATTTAAAAGTGAATATTTATTTAAGCCAATCTCCTGCTTACAACTTTTCAACAGCTCCCCATTATCTAATTCCTGGCCCCTGCATGATCTGGCCTCTTCTCAAATACTGCCCATCCTTTAACCGTAACTGTTCAGAATACTGAACCATTTGTTCACCTGCACAAACGTCGATGTTTGTGGGTGAGTCTGCTCATCTCCAAAACAATTTGCCTGTGAACTCATACTCATCTGGCAGCACTCAGTTCACACATAGATTCTGTAAGGGTTTCTCTGACCCGTTCTCACCCCCAGGACAAAGAGTCTGTCATCTCCACTATAATGGACTATGTCCACTATTCTAGTCACCCCTGAACCCCCGCCCTTCATTGATTGAATGGATTTCTTTCTTAGCCTGATTCCTGTGTCTTGTACATTATTTATCATTGTTCCCATTATACTGTATGTGTTTGTGTGCTTGTGTAACCTCTTAACTATGTTCAGAAGGATGGAAAGATTCATTCTGTTTCCAGAAATTCTTCCTGTGGAAGACACTCTTGTTGCCTTCTCAGGTGACATTCCTGCAGTCTTCTTTGCTAACAGATCTTGATCTTGTTCAAGCAGCCATGTGCCCAGAGATACTTTTGCCAGTGATTGGTTGAGGAGTGGTCTAGTTCTGGCCAATGAGACATAAGGGACTAGTCTTCAGGGGGCTTCTGGGAAAGGTTTTTCTCTTTTCCCTGAAAAGAAAAAATGAGAGGTAAATGCCCTCTTTTATACCTTCCCTTTTCTTCTTCTTTGGAACACTATTGTATAAGGGTGTGATGTTTGGAGCTATGGTATCCATCTTGTGACCATGAGGCAAAGGCCAAAAAGAACAGAGACATGGATCCAGCACCCTGGCGTTACTGAGAAACTAAACTAACCCCAGATCCCCCATCTTCAAACTTCTTCTTATGTGAGGTAATTAAATGACTTTACTGCTTAAGACACTATTATTATTATTATTTAGCTGTGCCATGTGGCTTAGGGGATCTTAGTTTCCCAACCAGGGATTAAAACCTGGCCACGGCAGTGAAAACACTGAGACCTAACTGGTAGACCGCCAGGAAATTCCCTTAAGACACATTAGTTGGGTTTTCTGATATTTGCAGCTGAAGGCATTCTTTTTTAAAAAAAAAAAAAAAAAATTATTTATTTATTTATTTATTTATTTATTGGCTGCATTGGGTCTTCATTGCTGCGCACAGGCTTTCTCTAGTTGCAGAGAACGGGGGCTACTCTTCATTGTGGTACACGGGCTTCTCATTGCGGTGGCTTCTCTTGTTGTGGAGCACAGGCTCTAGGCACGTGGGCTTCAGTAGTTGTAGCACATGGGCTCAGTAGTTGTGGCACACGGGCTTCGTTGCTCCTCGGCATGTGGGATCTTCCTGGAGCAGGGGTCAAACCCATGTTCCCTGCATTGGCAGGCGGATTCTTAACTACTGCGCCACCACGGAAGCCCAAGGCATTCTTAACTGATAAATTTTGTGAATAAACTTTTTATTCACAAATGTTTTTTTGAGATAATTGTAGAACCTATACATTTTTATGGGATTATGAAGCACTTAATATATGGGTGGTACAGAACAATCTGCACTTTTCCCCTTGAGTGACCATACCACGTCTACACCTACCTCGAGTGGGCCTCAGGGCGGCTTTCCTTTCTACCCGTGTTTCTCAGTCTTCCAAACTCTTGACCCTCCCCTTGGAAAAAGGAAAGAGATTCCTCCTCTGGGCTTCTGACCAAGGCTTTCAGTCAATCAGTTCCATCTAATTTTTCCCCATTGGAGCTGGGGAGGGAGGATTTCAGGTCCTAGCTTATCTTCTTAACAACCTGTGAAAAAGGTGTTGTTACCCCATTTTGTAGAGAAGTTGAAAATCAAGTTAGTGAAAAACCTAATTGGAATCACACATTTAGTAAGCAGAGGAACCTCATGGTGAGGTCTGATCAGACTTACTGTCTTTACTTCAATACCTGGTCTTTCTTGGGCTATGAAGTAGGGCTATGAAGTAGTTCTGTTTTGCTTTGGGTGGTGGCCATGAAAATGCACTGATCAGACCTCCTACTGCAGGGAGTGTAATTGACCAAGGTGCATTGGTGCTGGGGCCACACTTCCCATGGGCTGCTCCCTCTGCTCAGTACTGGGCACAGCAGGGGTCCTAAGAATGAGCCCATTCCTGAGAGAGGCAGCTTCCTCTGGGAATGACTTTAGCTCCAAAACTTCCTATTGGCTTGGCTGAGACTTGCTAAGAGCTGCACTGCAGTCTGAGACTCTACCCATCCCACCCTTCTTCCTTCCCTCTCTCCCTCACAGGGCTCAGACCCACAACACAGTCTGACAGTTCTGTGCTCCTCTGGCTCACTTCCTTTTTTCTTTCATAGATGTTTCAGCAAATAACTCTCTTGCATATCTAATCCCATCTTGGGGTCTGGCTTCTCAGATGACCAGAACTAATGTGCTTTGGTTTTTTAAACCCCAAAGTCAATCTGGCTTCCTGTATACAGAGCACCTGGCGTGCACTAGGTTGTTCCTCTTCTCTTTCCCTTTCAGAGTGTGTGAAGGTGTTAGCAGTGGCTGTGCCGTGAGGCTGTTCCTTCTCTAATGGGAGCAAGATAGACAACCCCGTGCCCAGGAGAATATGTGCATACCTCGAAATTATTATCTCCTGAGTTCAGAGAGGCTGAGGCACTCACCTGAGGGCATTCAGCTCATGCCCAGGTGCCCACACGTACACACACTGTGCATGGAGTGGGGGACAAAGTCAGAGTGAAGAGACAGGGTCAGGATGCAGTGTGGGGCAAGCAAAGGGCATAAGGAAAGCAGCCCCTTCCTGCCCCTCCCAGCCAACTTCCCACGGCTGGTCTGTGTGTTTTGGTGCCATGGCAACAGGCTGTGAGAGTTGCTCCTGGAAAGTGAAGTTTAACCTTAGGACACTGTGGGGACCTAAGCTAGATAGGCCTAGAAGATACCGGGTCCGTGACCTGGCCTTCCAGCCTTGCTCCTGCCTGGAGACGCTGCCCAGCTCAACCAAGCCCTCAGTCATTGAGAAATGCCTTTCTGTGTTCACACTCATGTGAACAGTCTATCCAGCCAATTGGCTTACCTGCTTGGCCCTACTAGCTCTGATTCTAGAATGTTCTGTTATGTTTGCCTAAATCCTCTCCATCTCTCAGGGCTGTTACAGTCTCACCACCACCTGGAAGCTTTCCATGATTTCCCCAGTCCACAGAGCCCTTTTCTTCCTCTGAGCTTGTCTAGCACTTACTGTACTATCTGTCGCATTCACATTATGATGTTTGGACTTTGTTCTGATCTACCTCAACAAGCTCCTAATATGTGCTAGACTCTGTGGTAAGTGCTGAATGCTCACGTGGGTATCTTGGGGTCAAGTCTGCCATAGGCTCATTGGACCTCAGACAGGACAGCAGCAGACCATCTAGAAGCTCCAGCTTTATGAGCAGGAGAGGCCCCCATTGGCTCCCAAACCAGGCAGGACACGTCACTGTCTGAGTCTCATTTTTCTCAGCTATAAAAAGGGGCTGATAGGACCTATGTCACAGGCTTATTCTGAGGACAAATGAGATAATATATTCCAAGTACCTAACACAGAGGTGGGCCAACCCCTACCCTGCACCCCCTGAATCTACCTAAATGAAAGAATTGCATTCTCCTCTTTCCCTTAGGGCTGTTCAGAGAGCTGACTGTCCTGGGTCGTGAGGTTAAATGAGGCAAAGGCCGGCCTTCTAGGAGCTTGGCATCTAGGGCTTTCTCACATTTGCTCTTATTTAACCCTCCATCAGCTCTGGGACAGGACATGGCTATTCTTACGTCAAAGATGATGGAGGAGCCAGGGCTCAGAGAGGCTGAGCCCCACCCTAGGTCACAGAGCTAGAAAGCAGAGGAGTTGGCCTCAGAGTCAGGCCTGAGACATAAGAGAAGCCCTAAGTAAATATACAGAGAGGCCCTTGGGTGAGAACACTTGATACTGTGAAGATGTCAATTCTGCCTCAAGAATTCTATAAATTCAACATAATGCCAGTCACAATCAAAACAGGGTGTGTGTGTGTGATTTAACAAGGCAATTCTAAAGCTAATCTCGAAGAATAACTGTGTCGGAATAGCCAAGAAATATTTGAAGAAGAAGAACAATGAGGGAGGTCTTGCCCTATCAGATAACAAAACATCACCAAGCTGTACTAATTAAAATGGTGGTGTGCTGGCACAGGACAAGACACATGAATGGATCAAGGTCACAGAACAGGGAGTTTTAAAAGGGTTCTTGTATAAAGAGGAATTCAGTATGTGAAAGTAGCATTTAGAAACATTACGGAAAGGATGAACTCTTCAAAACATAGTGTAGAGACAATTGGCTATCCTTGTGAAAAAACATAAAGTTGATTCCTGCTTCACACCATCCACGAAATACATTCCAGATGGATTAGAGAGCTAAGTGTAAAAATAACAAAGCTATAAAACTATTAAAAGAAAATGTAGGAGAATTTGTTTATAACCTTGGGGGAGGAAAGCCTTTCTTTAGCAAGACATAAAACACAGAAACCGTAAAGGAAAAGATTGCTAAATTTGATTACGTCGAAATCTAAAACTGCCATGTGACAAAAGACACCATAAATACTGTTAAAAGACAAGTGACAGCCTGGAGGAAGGTATCTGCAACATGTGCAAATGGAAAGGATTAGTATTCAGGCTATGTAATGAATTCCTACAAATAATAAGTGACCGATAAACTGTTCAAAAGAAAAATCGAGTGATAGCTCAGAATAGACAGTTCACCTCTGCGGAACTGAAGATGGTTGATAACAGCAACGGCAGCTCAGCCTTGCTAGTCAGCAAAGAAATGCAAGTCATACAACACCCAGCTGACATTTTTCACCCATTAGATTTGCAACATTTAAAAAAGATTTGTAATAGCTACTGGCAGAAATTTAAGGGCAACAAACACCTTTTTCAAAGTTGGTAAGAATGGAGTTTGTCATGGTGTTTGTAGAACACGATCCTTCAGTGCCTATGGGAAGAGACAGGCCCAGACCCTCCACCACAGTGAGTCCACATCTCTGCCTGGAGAAATGCTCCAAGTACACAAAAAGGTCCAGCCACAGGGAGCCTTGGTGGCAGTGGCAGAAATGGGAAAAATCAGACACAACCCAGAAGGTCATTAATAGAGAAAAGGCTAAATACATTTCTGAATATCCACATTAGTAATGGTTTTCTGAGGCTCAAACAAATGAGGTAGACCTCTGCATCCTGAAGGGAAAAGGTCTCGTTACCAGAGAGAAGCAAGTTACAGGATGATCTTGATTTATTTATGTAAACGTGGGTGCAGGCTTTGAAATTATGTGCATGAGGAAGAATATTCTGGAAGCGTACCTATCAAACTGACAATCCCTGGGGTGGGGAGTGAGATTGTGTAGGAGCCAAGGTGGGCTTTATCTGAACTATTTAAATTTCTTTTACTGTAAGTATGTATGCATGTATTACTTATATAATAATAATATTTACATTTATTTTAAAAGTTTATTTATTGGCTGCATTGGGTCTTTGTTGCTGTGCACGGGCTTTCTCTAGTTGCAGCAAGAGGGGGCTACTCTTCATTGTGGCACGTGGGCTTCTCATTTGGGCGGTGCTTTCTCTTGTTGCAGAGCATGAGCTCTAGGGTGTGCGGGCTTCAGTAATTGTGGCAGGTGGGCTCAGCAGTTGTTGCTCATGGGCTTAGTTGCTCCGTGGCATGTATTTCCACTTCTGAGAATGTATTCGTTCCAAGGAATCTTGGGATCTTCCAGGACCAGGGATTGAACCCATGTCTCCTGCATTGGCAGGTGGACTCTTAACCACTGTGCCACCAGGGAAGTCCCAACAATCATTTTCACACTTAAAATAACTAGAAAGACCAGCTCTTACTCAATGGCCAACAGTTTACGCCGCTAGTTTCCAAGCCCTGCATCTGCTGGTGCCCTGGACCTGTTGCTTAGATCCCATCACTGGATCTTGACTGCACATATTCCGCAACCTTCACCACCTCTACTGTGCTGGGCTCCTTGTCTGGGTTCTCGACCTGTGCCCATTGGCCTATCATGGATCAGGAACAAAGGGGTCTTAGGTCCAGAAGAGCACATGGTCCAGTAGAATAAGAACTTCAGAAAAGATGTGGTTGGAAAAACCAAGGAAGTCCTCCTAGAGGAGGCGGCATTTGAGTTGCAGCTTCAAAGATGGATCATTTTTATCCTAATCTCCTTGCCCCAAATTAAAAACTGCTTAACACCATTACAGAAAATTTGAATAACAGAGAGGAAAAAAATCACCCCCATAATCCATCACCCTAAGCCAATAACTTTTGCAAATTCCCAAGTCTTTTCCCTAAGGCATGTATGTAATTAAGTATTGCTATGAACTGAATTGTGTTCCACCAAAATCCATATGTTCAAGTCCTAACTCAATGTGATAGTATTTGGAGGTAGAGGCCTTTGGAAGATAATTAGGTTTAGATGAGGTCTCATGAAGGTGGGGCACTCGTGATGGGATTAGTGCCCTTATGAGAAGAGTAAGAGACACCAGAGCTCAGCTCTCTCTTCGTGTGCACACACAAAGATCATGTGAGAATGTACTGAGGAGTCAGCTGTCTACAACCCAAAGAGAGAGCCCTCACATGGACACTGCTGGCACCTTGATCTTGGACTTCTAGGCTCCAGAACTGTGAGAAATAAATTTCAGTTGTTTAAGCTACCCCATCTATGGTATTTTGTTACAGCAGCCTTAGCAGACTAAGACAAGTATGGAACCTAAATAATGCATTTGATTATATATATTTTTTATAATATGTATGCCATAGCCCTTTTTTATATTACTAAGCGAAATTTATAATGATCACTTTTAATGGCTGAGCAATATGCCATTTCAGTGAGTGTACTATGATTTAATTATCCATTCCCCTGTTGTTGGATTTTTAGGTTGTTTCTTTTTTTTTTTTAAATGTTAACACATTTTTATTTTTTTATTTTTTTATTTTTATTTTTCATTTATTACTTTTTTTTGGGGGGTACACCAAGTTCAATCATCTGTTTTTATATACACATTCCCCTGTTGTTGGATTTTTAGGTTGTTTCTTATTTTTAAAGCTGTAATGAACATCCTTGAACATGTAGGGCTTTTCCCCCCCTTTTGGGTTATTTCTTTGGAACAAATACATTCTCAGAAGTGGAAATACTGGGTCAAAATTTATGAACACTTTTATGGCCCTCGAAACATGTTGCCAAATTGCTTCTGAAAGTATAGTTCCAGAATACACTGACGGCTTTGTTAGGCAAATATGAGAGGTACAGGAATGGGGTGGGGGGGTCCCACTTCCAGGAAACAGCATGTGTGAAGGTGCGTTGACGAGCAGAGACTTCTGTGATTTATCCCGTGAATGCCACAACATGGCTATGACGTAGACTTCTATGGTAGATTACATAATTACAGATTTACGTAGTAGATTTACACAGCTTCACAATCCCAAACTAGTTATTTAAAAATGTTTGTCCCGTGGTGTCCTAATCTATAAAATGTAGATAATAAAGCTTTTTGAAAGGGCTGTGGACAGGATTAATTTTTTAAAGAATACTAGCACAATGTCTACAGTATAGTAGAAAATCAGTGTCCTAACGTAGGGTGTGGTTTGGCTTTTTCTTTTGGCATGAGTGACTGTACTTGCTATGAGACAGGCTTGAAGATGATCATCTAAAATTAATTGACAGTCATGACACGTAGAAACAATAGTAGCAACAAATAACAGCCAATGTTTATTGAGCACCTTCTGTGAACTATGTGCTAAGTGCCTTAATTTTTTTTTTTAAGATAAAAAGAATTCCATGGCAGATTCTGTTGGTTGGCAAACTCAGTAGCCATTATCAATCTCCTCTCCTGTTATCCTCTCACCATAGATAGTAAAAGCCTGAAAACCTGCTTCCCAGTTTCTTTTGCATGTAAAAGTCACCATGTGATCCCATTCTGTCTGAAAAGATATAAGGGAAGGCTCTGGGAAGAATTCCTTCCTTCTCGTCTCTCTCTTTCTTTCATTCACATTTTCAAACTGTTCATTAACTCTTTCAACTGGGAATTGAAGGCTTTTGATTTCCTGACTAAAGGGGATAATGTCACTGGCACCATCTCTCCTTCCTTCTTGCTGCCTTGAATGCAGATGTAATGCCTGGAACTGCAGCAGCCACATTAAGATCATAAGGTTGGACAAGCATGAGGACAAAAAGCCAACATAGTGAGGGTGGCAGAAAGGCAAGATAGAAAGAAACTGGGTCCTTGATAGCATCATTTGAATGGCTAAATCAACATCACCAACCACCTACCTTCTTGTTTTGTGTGAGAAACAAACCCTTATTTGATTAAACCATTTTTAGTCAAATTTTTTGTTACTTGCAGTCAAATGCTTCCTAACAGATACAAGACTCCACCGTCTTGCTCTGTCTCCCTCAGACAGCACCTGGGATTCAGATTCTAGTCCTATTTTACTAGAGTTTAATACTATCTCTTGGAGCTGGTGACTTGGATGTCTGTGCAGCCCAGAACATTTACTGCCTGTCTGCCCACAGTCTGGGAGGTATCCCCTTCCTAGCTCTGGGTGTTCCTAGGAGGCCTCAAAGTCTGAGGCCAGCTCTAGTAGTCCCCGAACCCTGTCTGTTTTCTCAGGAGCAGCCAGGACCTTGGGTTCAGGGTATGCCGATCATTGACTGCCTCTTCGGTCTCAAGAGAATCCTGAGTCAAGAGTCCTAGATTCGTTTCTGGACACATTCCCTTACCAGTCACGTGATCTTGGTCGAGTCACTTAATCTCTATGAGCCACAATCTCCTAGTCTGTAAAATAGGGATGATTAGGATTGCTGGCAAAATTTAGAGCTGCAAATTGGGTAACATGGTAGGTGTCTGAGAGGTGTCTTCCATTTGAAGACAACTGCAGCTCAGAGGTGCAGCAAGCCCCCCCAGGTCATCATGTCACAGAACTGGGGATAGACTGGGCGTGAGCCTCCGTCCAGGGGCATCCCAGTAGCCATGTGGTCTCCTCTGTGGAGACCTGGGGCCGGGAGGGATGCATGCTCTTCTCCAGTCGCTCAGAACGGAAACTACAGCTGAGGGTTGTCCCTGGGTGGCATCACGGTGCCCGTGCCGAGGCTGGTGTTTACCACATTCCACAACAGGCCCCTGAGGGAGAGAAGGAGCCTCCGCTACTGGGCCACCGGGCTGCAGGGCCTGCTGTGCTGTCCCCAGGGCCAGCCAAAGCCAGAGCTCCCCTGCGTCCCTCCAAGAGGCCAGAGTCAGGCCAGCCTGCTCAGCTCCCTTGCACGAAGTCTGCAAAACTGGCCCCAAGTCTCCTGCACATTCCCAGCTGATAAGTTGAGGGCCAGATTCCCCAAACCAAAATTAGGACGTGGGCTTGCTCAAAGGATTCTTTCCGTGGCTGAATGTATTTATTTGAACGTTCTTATTGAGGAGTAAAACTGAACTCCACCAGAGGTTTAATGAATCACTTTAATTGGAAGGCACACAAATATGTGCAAACAGGGCTGTCTTGGGCACATTAATGATGTCAGGAGACATCTCCTTCTCAACAGCTGAGGCAGTGAAGTCTTAGGCCCAAGGGCAGAAGTAGAGAGATGGAAGGGGTGGCCATGGGCAGAAGTTACTTGCTTTGAACAAATTCTTCCAAACTAGCAACTTTTCAACAAATTTTAAAGGGAATAAAGGGTCATGATGATTAGTGAAACTGGAATGAAAAGATGTAAATAGATGCAGTGTGAGCAAATCCAGGGATCACAGAGAGCAGGTGATCAAAGTGTTGGCATTGTCATTTTACTTACCAACTGCCCCCCACCCCCACCCCCCCCAACTTGCCAGCCAAGCAGGTCCTGTACCAGCCCCACCGAAGACTTACCTGTGTAATTATCCACATCAGGGTGGCCTCTGCACTAGGGAGAGACCAGGTTCCCATCCCCCACAGACAGTTTCTATCTACCTTCAAAGTCACGTGCAGCCTACAGGAAGGAGAGAGATAGAGGGGAAGGGAGGGAGGGGTATGTGGCCCAGGGTATGCAGCAAAGTTATTCTGATGGAGTTTCTACCAGTCCAGAGGAAGACTGGAATCCCCTATAAGTCTGCTCACCATCACACGTGCCTTAGGGGACACACGACTCATCTTCCCCAGTCTCCCCCAGCACCAGCCTCTCCGAGAAAATCACGTGCTTGGGGTGGGAGAGACCTGCATTCTGGTTCTGACTGCCCCCAGGTGTCCATGGGGAGGAGCCCATCAAAGGACAGCGTGTCGCCCGAGGCCAGGGGAAGACCTGGGGCCCTGGGTGCAAATCCTTGTTCTGCATCTTACTGTGCGACCTTGGTTTAGGACTGAGCGTCAGTGTCCTCACCTGTAACCTGGACCTAATGACCTCTATCCTGTAGGCCTAATCAAATCTGCAGAGCACCTGTTTCATTGTCTGGCGCATAGTAGGCCATTGATAAACAGTGACTGTTAGTGCCACTAAGACACATGAAATTATCAGGGACACCAACATTAATAATACTTGCAGTAATTATCCCTTTCTTCTCATCCCCCCAGGCAGGAGGAAGCAAGGAGAGGGGCCCTCTAGTCCTAATGCCTGACTTCTTGTGGGGCTGCTTGCATTGCTGTTAGGGAGATGGGCTCTGCCAGATTTACGGCAACTTTTTTCTTACACAAGGCTGTTGAAGCCCAGGGACCTGCATGACCCTGTTCTTAGCTGGACAGGGTGCCACCCTCGCCCACTTAAAACAGTCAAGGCCAGCACCAGGGGTATTGCACCCTGGTGCCACTCTTCGCGGAGCCCCAGGAAGCTCCCTCCCCAGCTCCCACAGCCCTGGTGCGTGACCCCTCCTCATCCGTCCTCTGCCCGCTCAGCCGGCTCCAGCAATGGCAGCAGTGCTGGGCGTGACCGTAGGGGAGATGGAGGCGCAGAGAAACACCCTGCTTCCTGCTCATTGTCTGCCTCGTCTCCACATGCGCCAGGCTGGGTGGCCGGGACCCCTGCTCTGTAGATGTCCTCAGCTCGGCCTGGCCCCGCAGCCAGGTCCCCCCTGCCTCCCCCCACCTCCTGTAGCCTGCTGAGGGTGGGCAGCGAGGGGGAGATCCTAATTTCTCCCGCTTCTAATCAGCACAGCTGGGAGAGCCAGCAGGCAAGGGCAGGAGGAGGTGAAAGGCCACGGGCCTAATCTACAAGCCACCCAGTCACCAGAGCCCAGCTTCCCGCCTAACAAGCCATGCAGCAAACAAATTATCTTTGTTGTTCCTGGGAAATCTGCAAGTACTTACCCGTGTAATTAGCATCTGTGCCTCGTGCTGGCAGTTCAGGTGAACAGGCCACGGCTACCCGGTGCCAGGCTGCCTGTAATCAAAACCAAAGCGGCCGCCAAGGTGCTCTTGGGTGAGGACGATGTCAGACTCAATCGGGTGTCACCTGGGAAGGTGACCCTTGGAACCTGCACACACGGGGGCCGCAGTAGCTCTGAAATGCAAGAAGGGTGGGAGGTCGGCATAGCTCAGCCTTTTCCACAAACTGTCCTGGCACTCTGAAGCCGGGGCAGATGGAGCCCCTGAGGCCTGGCCCAGTGATGCAAAGGGATCTGCATTTTTAAGCAGTCTCCCAGGTGACTGACCCACAGCCAAAGTTTGGATGTTCTTCAAGATCCCCTAGGTTGGTAGAGTGGTTAATAGTGAAAGGTATCATTTACGGAATGCCTACTAGGTACAGGGGCTTTATGTATGAATACATGATTTCATTTAAACTTCTAATACCGGCAAGAAAGGTATGAATATATGCTATTTACAGAGAGAATAACTGTCACATAGGGATGGGCTGAGCATTAAGCTGAGGTGTGCCTGTCTCCATGCCCTGTGCTGGGCCCTCTCCAGAGTGACTTCCCCCTTGAAGCTACTTGTTCCACGCAATGTGGAGTTCAAGTGGAGTCACCACGACATTGCACATGGAGTGACAGCTCCTTCTGCCAGAGGGGACAGCAAGGGTACCAGGCGGGAAGCCTTGAGCTATCTTGTTCTTGCCTGATGGGGGAAGCTGTTCTTGGCTTTCTGCTCCAAGCAGGGAATAACACAGACTTCCCTTTATCCCACTGGGGCAGAAGGTGGCACCCCTATGCGGAGCAGGAAGGACAGGCCAGAACAGGCAAACATATGGTGCCAGGAACAGGATGGAGAGCAGAGGATCAGCATGGGTCCCACAGAGGGAGGTCCTCCCTGGAGACAGCAGGCCTGGCATTTTCAGAGAGCAGAGCCCGTGGAGGTTCGGAGAGAAGAGGCAGCTCTGCTTAATACAACTGACAGAGGTTGCACTGAATTGAACCCTGAGTGTGTAGTGTACACCCTTGGAGACTGACGGTCAAGGCCAAACTCTGGAGCAGCCAGCGTGGAACTGGGAGCGGGGACAGAAAGCCAGGGTTAAAAGCATCAGAGTTTGGATGGGCAGTGAACGAAGATGTCGATTCTAGCCTGGATAGCACAGAGACTGGGTTTTCATCAGTTCCTCCATGAAGAGGAAATTGGAAATTAATATCAAAAGCCCACTGAGTAGCAGCCATAGTTTCCATATGTAATCATGCTTGGCTTAGCTACGTAGTAAAATGTTTATGATTTTCTTTCCAAGGTGGAGTTTAGTCATTCTCGACGAACCATTTCGTTGGCTTCGTAAAGTCCTGAATTAAAGAACCCTTCTAGGTAATGTGATAGATGGATGGATACCTGTGCTACATGGACCCTCCCAGCTGCTGAAGTCAGGGCCTGGGGCCCAGACAACTGCTCTGACAGGGCTGGGGCGCCACATGCCACGTGAAGCGCTGGCTTGACAAAGAATGCACCTAAGTCTGTTCCGAGTACCTCCCTTGGCATTTGTGATTCACATACGGAAATACAAATCGTATGCCACCTCCTCCAAACACGTGCTTTTAGTAAACTGAGGCATCTCTGCCCTGCCAGCTGAGGTGGAGGTGGGTGGGTGTGGGCATCGTGGTCAGGCAAACACCAGTGCTAGTCCTCCCTGCTCCCCCCTGGACAGGGCGAGGAGGGCCGCAGCCTCGCGCTCCCTGCTCCGTCCGATCTTTAGTTCACTCTATGCGAAATCTGGAGACAGGTTTAAGGACCGACGTGCACGATTCCCTCAGGGTCTGCTGGGAGCTGGAGGCAATGAGGGCAGCAGGGCGGGCTGAGGGCCTGAGGATCCCATCACCTGTCTGCACACACACACACGCTCATTCAGGTGCACACACAAACACGCTCACACACAGACACACAGACTTATATACACGCACACAGACACGCATTCTGTTTTGGTTTTTTTTTTTAAGATATTTTTGATGTGGACCATTTTTAAAGTCTTTATTGAATTTGTTACAATATTGCTTCTGTTTTATGTTTTGATTTTTTGGCCAGGAGGCCTGTGGGATCTTAGCTCCCCGACCAGGGATCGAACCCGCACCCCACGCGTTGGAAAGTGAAGTGTTAACCACTGGACCGCCAGGGAAGTCCCCCGAGAGACACACATTCTAACACACACTGTCATACGCAGACACACAGGTGCACAGACACTAACACACGCGTGACACCCCCTTACAGGCACCCCACAGACTCCACGCCCTCAGACACACCCCTGTGCGCCCACATGCTCCCTCCTCCGTCGCCCCTCCCACAGGAGAGGGCCCCCCCCCGCGGCCCCCACCTGGGCCACTCGGGAGCAGCCTGAGGTTGACCTTATGCCCAGACCCAGCCTCCCCCTGCCTGTCTGGGCGTCTCTCCCACACATCAGCAGCCTCTCTCACAAGAGTGTGTCCCCGCTACAGCCTCTGACACACACACACACACACTCACTCACTCAAGCACACAGAGCAATGCTCTCTCCCCCCCAGAGCCCTCCTTCTCCTTCCCTTACTGTCCCGCTGTCACACAGGGCGGCTCTGTCTCCAGCCTCTCCAGTCACATCCACGCCGTTTGCCGGTCAGCTTGCCTCCACCCCCACCCCCCGTCCCAGCTTTGGTCTTTGTCTCGTGCATAAATACACTCGGCCCCGTGCAGACACCCTGTATCTGTCTGTCTGTCTCCCGCACACCCGGAACAACTTGAGCGATGGCACGTGGGAGAGGGTGTCAGGCCTGATGGAAGCTGTTATTCTTAGCCCTGTCACCGAACGCTTCCACCCCCTCCCGGCTTGGCCCCTGCCCTGCCCGTCACCCTCCCCTCGAGACGGAGCCGAACCTGAGGCCCGGCTAATCCCCCATCTGCGGAGACCGGGGCGCGGGGTGGGGGCGGGGAGGCAGTAGGGGACTGCAGCCCAGCGCTGAAAAGGAGCAGAAAATGGGATTTATTTTTGCGGCCCCCACCCCCACCCGACTCTGCCTCCAGCTGCTCACAGAGCAGTTGTGCGGGGGACCGCGTGGATGCAAGGGAATTTGCATTTGAAAATACTTGTTGGTGGGCCTGAAACATTTGGCGCCATCGCGGATCCAGTTCTGTGCCTGCGTGTGCGCGCGTGTGCGTGTGCGTTCATGCGTGTGTGCGAGTGCGTGTGCATGTATGCGTGTGTGCATGTGTGTGTGCGTGCATGTGTGTGTGCGTGCGTGTGTGCGAGTGCGTGTGCGTGCGCGCGCGCGTGTGTGCGCACACCTATGTGCACGGGCACGGTAGGGGGTGTGGGTGAGAAGACACAGAGGAAGCAGGACTCAGGCGAGGGCACCAGGCAGTGTCTCTCCTGAGCCACTTCTTATCTCTTTCCTGCTTTGGGGCTGGAACCAGCCTTGAATAGATTAGGCCCAGCTCAGCTTCTGCTCAGCCCCAGGGACTACCAGCCCCCAGTCCTCTCTGTGCCACCGGGCCCTCCATAGGCCTCTCACCTGCCAGGAGTTTGAGGGGAGGGGGTCCTACCCCCAGGAAATCCCACAGAGACCTCACACCCCAAGTGCCCGGTCTCCTCCTCCCCTGTGTTCCCTAAGCTGGAAATTTTAGACTTGGCCAACCTCCTCCCCACTCCCTGGCTGGACTACAAACCTTTCCCCTCAGAAGGTGCCCTCCGTGCATCCTCCGGTCCCCACTGCCACAGTGCAGCCCCAGCCAGCCCGTCCTTTGCTCTTGCCAGGTCTTAGCTGGTCTCCTCACCCTCAGTCTCCTCTCCTGCTGGTCCATCCTCCAAACAGCTGCCAGTGATTTATTAAAAAGTAAAAATCAATAAGCGCTGACGATGTCCCTCTCCTGCTCAGAGCCCTTCCCTGGCAGCCCGCAGATGGAGTGGAGAGCCCTAGGGTGGCACGCAGCCTCCCCACTCCGTCCCTCGTCCCTTGTCCCTCTCTCTCCACACCACCCGGAGCCAGCGCCTCCCCAGCACGGCAGCCCCTTCCGCGCCTTCTGCCTTGGTACGTGCTGCTTCCTTAGCCTGAGGAGGCTTTTTCCTCCTCTTTACCTTGGGTGAATTAGAACCCAACTCAGCTATCATTGTCCCTTATGAGAACTTCTGCCTCCCCCCTGCCACCCCACCATCCCATGGCTAGCTTTCATCTTCTCTCTGCTCTCGAGTGCTTACACAAACCTTAATTCTACCCCTTAAACCATTGCCCCTCAAGGTCCCTTAATTATTCCTCCCTTGAAACCTTTGCCAGCTCAGGTTCTTTCATCTGAATGTCCTCTCTTGCCCTCTCCATCTGTAGCCTCACCTCTCCCTTCCTTTGGGATTTTCCATTCTCTGGCCCACACTGGGCTCCAGATTCTTCGGCCCTATGTCATCCACTTTGCTCTCCACGTGCGGGTGGCGGGTCACCCCTGCGGGCCTGTGAGCTCCTGAAGGCTGTGGGGTGGAGTTCCTCCCAGGGGGCCCCTCCCTGGAGTTCTGAGTGGGGCTTGGCTCACGGCCAGGGCTCAGCAAATTCAGGGGGCAAGTTTGAGTCTGGGAGAGGAGGAGGGGAGTGGGGAAAGGGTCTCAGCAGGTGCTGGGTGAATGCTGGCTGCAGCCCCCAGGGACTCCGGCTCAGGAGCAGGGCTGGGGACATGAGGCCTGTGCTTGCCTGGCAGCTGTTGGCAAAGACGGTCCCCAGCGGTGATGTCAGAGTCAGGGGCCACTGGGCTCTGATACCGGCCTGCTGAGCGTCCAGGAGAGGGAGGCTCAGAGCAGGAGGGGCAGAGAGAGTGACAGGGAGAGAGCCAGAGGCAGACACTGAGAGGCCGGGGCAGGGACGGTGAGTGAGATAGAGACACAGCAACAGACAGAGGAGGGACAGCACGAGAGGAGGAGATAGAAACACAGACACCAAAGGAGGGACTGACAGATCCAGAGACAGACAGAGACTTAGAGACACACAGATGAAGATAGGAATGGGGTCATAGAAAGACACAGTCAGAGACAGACAAATGGAAAAGGAGACAAAAAGGAAGGGAGGCAGAGAGGACAGGAAGAGGTGGGGGCAGGGGGCAAGTGTCAGGAGAGAGACAGACAGACAGACAGATCTATGGGTATGGGATGCCAGAGAGAAGGGCCATAAACACATGCACGCGCGTGCATGGAGGAAGCCAGGAAGCCGCCTAAAGAGAAAGGCAAGGTGTCAAGGGGAGGCGATGGCTCAGGCCTGAGGCTTGGAGGGGCCGGGGCAGGCCTGCGGTGCAGGTGGTAGGAGGTCAGGGCCTGTCCGCTGGGCTCCTCCCGTTGGCTGTGAGCTGGGGGTGGAGGACAGGCCTGAAAGCACGCTGGGTGGAAGGGCTCTGCGGGGTCAGGAGAGAGCCGGGTCAGTTCAGGATCCAGAGCTGACCCCCAGGAGCCCCAGGAGAGGGGTGCCAAACTGGAGAATGACAGGTGGCGAGAGGCCCACGCCAAGCCTAGAAGGGGGATGGCCCAGCCCCTGCAGGGTCCAGAGGAGCTTCCCGAGCCTCTCAGCTCAGCAGGGAGAGGAGCTGCTAGAGAGCCACCAGGCGGAGCCCCTCGCAGCCCCTCACCCAGATGGTGCCCTGCATCTGTGCCCAAGCCCCAGGCAGAGTCCCCAGGGCCTTGGCAGCCCATTCCATCGTCCCACCACCCAGCAGAGATCCCACTGGAAGTCCTCCCTGCTGTCTAATTCAGATACCTCCTATGGCAAGTGCAGCCCACTCAACGCCTTAGGAGGTTAAAAAAAAAAAACAACAGAAACCCTCCACTGAAATCTGAAATGCCACAGAGTGCTCAGACAAAGACCCCTTTCTGTAGCGTTCCGCCCCCTCCCACACCTCTCCCCCTCCCCACCCCCTTCCTTACTGCAGGCTAAATTGGCAGTGGAGAGGTTTTGAGTCAACAAATGCAGTGGGCTGGGGAAGGGAGCCCTGAAGGGGATTCCTGTCTGGGAGACATTTGCTGAGAGCAGTTACTGTGACAACGAGGAAGGCCTGCCACACAGCCATGAGCAGCCCTGCCTCCGACCTGCTGCTGCCCCGCCCAATCCTAGCTTTCCTCCTCCCTGCCCCAGTGCTGCACTTACTCATTCCTTCCTTCCACCATTTACTCTACGGTCTTCTTCGGACACCCACCATGTGGCCAGCCCCTGCTTGGCATTTTTATATTTACTGTCTCATTCAGCCTTCAGCCTTCTCCCTTTAACCAAGTAGAAAGCTGAAACCCAGTACACGGAAGTGACTTGCCCAAGGTCATACAGATGATAGAGCTGGGATTGGAACCCAGGTCTGTCTGGCTTCCCAAATCAGTGTGTGGGCCTCTGGCCAGTGCCAGGTGGTGAGCTTTGAAGGCTGAAGCTTCAGTATCCTTAGCTCTGCATCCCTAGAACTGTGGCCAAAGTCAGCACACAGTAGGTGCTTGGGGCCTGCTTGTGGCAAGAATGTTAGTTTATTGAGGGGAAGGCAGGAGTCAGAGAACATGGGAGCCTGCAGAAGAGA
Source organism: Hippopotamus amphibius kiboko (assembly GCF_030028045.1). NCBI lineage: Eukaryota > Metazoa > Chordata > Mammalia > Artiodactyla > Hippopotamidae > Hippopotamus > Hippopotamus amphibius. The sequence continues at coordinate 159,761,853 of NC_080191.1, forward strand.
GGGCCTTCCTGCTTGGAAGCAGCTGTGCCTGGATCCTGCCATTGCAGCACTCGAGGGCAGTTATAGAGTCTCCTGGTGCCAGACACTGTGCTAGAACCTCTGAACACAAAGATTTAAAAATGGCATTAAAAAAATTTAAAAAATAAAAATAAAAATTACATCTGTACTTTGCCCTACAGGAGGTCTTTGTTTAGCTGGGGAGACAGACACATAAGCAGATAGGGTTCGCGGTGCTGTAGAAATCCGTCCTAAGTGCTGTGGGATTCCAGGTGGAACGTGGACCTAACTGTGAAAAGCAAAACAATAAAGGTTTTGTAAGAACATAGAAAAACATCTCCATGATCTCAGGGTAGGGCAAGTTTTCTTAAATAATACACAAAAATAATAGCAACCATAAAGGAAAAGATTGATAAATTTGAGTACCTTAAAATCAAGAAGTCCTGTCCTTAAAAAGACACCATTAAGAGAGTTAAAAAAGTGGGGGGGGGGGAGTCAGAGTGGAAAAAGATTTTGCAGCACGTACAACCAACAAAGGCCTCATCTCTCGAATGTGTGAAGAACTACAAATGAGCGTGTAGATGACTGACAACCCACTGGAAGAACTGGACCAAAGAACTGAACATGCAGAAATTCAAATGGCCAAAGAGATACAACAAGGTACATGAGCTGATTAGTAACCAAGGAGATGCTATGGAAACTCCCCATGAGCTTCTTCTAGAGTACTTACCAGATTAGCCACAATGTAACAGTATGATAAAAAGAAGTGTTGGTGAAGATGTAGAACCAGAGTTCTGGAGATTGGTTTTTGAAAGCAGCCCATTGGTGGGTAAGCAGTCAAGTCCCAGATACGCACATCCCAAAGGTGGATTTATGGACAGGAATATTCATGGCAGGCCTAATCAGTTCCTAAACCTGAACCAACAGATAGCATAGATTGGGCAAACTGAGTGCCAGGGGAAGAGAGCCAAGAGCTCCATGAATTCTGTCTGAGGGGCTGGGGTACCTAGGAGGTGATCTCTGAATTAGCTCTTGGAGGATGAAGTGCCCTAGTCAAGGAAAAGGGAGGGAGGTTATTCTCGACAGAAGGATCAGCAAATGCACTGGCAGGGGGTAAAAGCAGTTCCCAGGAGGCAGCTGAGTGGGGAGTGTCAGGGAGAAAAGCGGAAAGGAGAGCAGAGAGGGGCTGGGACTTGTGGAATGTGAAGGCCTTTGTGGGCCATTGTAGGAATTTTGGCTTATTATTTTTTAATTAATTAAATTATCAATTTTTGGCTGTATTAGGTCTTTATTGCTGTGTGTGGGCCTTCTCTAGTTGCAGCGAGCGGGGGCTACTCATTGCTGAGGCTTCTCTTGTTGCAGAGCATGGGCTCTAGGCGTGCGGGCTTCAGTAGTTGCAGCACATGGGCTCAGTAGTTGTGGCACACAGGCTCAGTAGTTGTGGTTCACGGGCTTAGTTGCTCCGTGGCATGTGGGATCTTTCCGGCCCAGGGATTGAACCCGTGTCCCCTGCATTGGCAGGTGGATTCTTAACCACTGTGCCACCAGGGAAGTCCAGAATTTTGGCTTAAATACAAAATTGGGAGAGAGTTAGGAGCCGGGAGATGTGAGAAGAAGGGAGATCAGTTAAAGGCTATTGCAAAAGATGGTAAGGACTGGAAAAAAAGAGCAGCCGTGTGACGGAGGGGATAGGGTGGTTTTGGGAACCGTCTCAGAGACAGAATAGACAGGCTGTGGTGGTTGGTGGGGGATGGGGGTGGGGATGGGGGTGGGAGGGAGCTGAGGAGACTCCCAGGTCTCTAGCTTGGGTGGATGGCGACGCTGTCACTGAACATCTGGAGACAGAGGGAGGAGGGAGGGAGAGGTTTGGGGAAGGAGTAAGAGGCCCCGTTGGGGACATGCTGCTTTGGTATTGCCTACAGGATAGACAGACAACATCCCGGACCTCAGGACGGGCTGGGACAGAGTGCCACAGATATCAGAGTTATTGGAGCAAGAAGTCATCAGTTAGATGACAACATCTGGGGGGCAGGAGCAGGGCAAGACCAAAAGAAGTCATAGATGGAGTCCTGGAACCAAACAGAGACGCCTTGGGCCGAGGAGAGGTAAGTGAAAGAGACAGGGGACAGTCAGAAAGTTAGAGGGGCCCTGGCAGAGGTGGTGGAGCCACAGTGTCTGAGAGGGAGTTTCACAGGGACTGGGTGGTCTGCTGTGTGAAGACAGGGTATGGGAAATAGGCAGGATTGGGTCTGTGATAAGCAGGGAGGAGGAGTAGAGGGAAGTTGGGGGAGTTCTGGTCTGAGGATCTCTATTTTCTCTGTCAATTACACGTGAGGGATGGGACAGGCCGGAAGCTGAAAGGGTGATAAAGGTTTAGAACAGGAGCTGACCACCAGGGACCCAGTGGCCTGAGGGCCGGGCTGACGTCAGGGACCATAAATCTGGAGTGGCACCAGGCTGCACGGTTGGGTGATTTTCCTATGCCTTCTCGTAGCCTGGGAATCATGATGGGGAAAGCAGATGACTGGAATCCTCTGGGGCTGGGAAAGGCAGGGCGAGGGGGTGTGGGAATCGAGGGTGCCAGGGAGAATGAATGATGTGGCCAATCACAGGCAGGGCGAGGAGGGAGGAAGTAGAGCCAGGAAGGAGCTGACAGCTGGCAGAGTGCCTCGGCCAAAGCCGGCACTCCAGCAGTAGTTGAATGAGCGAGACAGGATGGCAGAATTGGAGAAATCTCTGTGAAAGGAGACCAGGTTTTATGGGCGGAAAGAAAAGAAGTTGTGGCCTGAGAGCAGGAAACTGGGATTTAAAATGTTATGGGAGATGTACCAGGCAACATGAGGGTGGCTGAGGTAGAGAGAAGGTCGCTGGAGGTGGGGAAGCAGAGGAGCCAAGAAGTGAAGGTGTTGGGATGTCCACATGGACATTCCAGTTGCCTAGAATGTTGGGATGCAGAGGAAGACCATGAACCAGCTGCCCAAGTCCTCAAAAGATGACGGGGGACCTCTGAGTGGATAGGTAATATCAGCCAGGTTGGGTAAGGGGTATCATGGCTGGATGGTAGGAAGCTGGAGGTCTGATTTTGAGTGAGAAAGAAAATGTAATGGACTGACTGACTGACAGAGGAAGGCAGGAAAATGCTGACTTCCCAGCCTGGCCAGGTGCCAGCTCCTGGAGGCTTACCCTGTCACTTTCTTCTAGGCCTTCATTGTCCTTTGAGTATGAAAGACTCAGCTTAACCCTGACGCTTGCTTTTCACCCCTTGAGATCATAGGGTAGGACTTTACCTCTTGAATGAATTGTGGCCCCGATAATATATTGTGGGCCCAGTATATCCTGAGAAATGGGCCTTGGGCACAGGACAGAGGCCAGGTCTGCAGCTTGGCACAGTGAAAATTAGGGGCTGCTCTGGGCCAAGCCACGTCCTCTGCTGGCCTTCTCTGTCTCTTCCCCATCTCCCTGGGACACACAGAGCTTTTCTACCCTTCGACTCCCACATGGAAAATTAAGCCAATACAAAGAGATGCTGTATATAAGCCAAGGCATGATGGTCTCCAGTATCACAGCGACTCACTTGCCTGAAACACCTCATCCCACCCACTATCAAAATCCTTCAAGGCCAAGCTAAGGGGGTATCACCTCCTTTCTTTTTTTTTTTTCCCCTTTAAAGATTTATTTATTTATTTATTTTTGGCTACATTGGGTCTTCGTTGCTGCAGATTCCTCTAGTTGTGGCGAGTGGGGGGCTACTCTTCGTTGCGGTGTGCGGGTTTCTCACTGCAGTGGCTTCTCTTGTTGCGGAGCACGGACTCTAGAGCACAGGCTCAGTAGTTGTGGTGCACGGGCTTAGTTGCCCTGAAGCATATGGGATCTTCCCGGCGCAGGGATCGAACCTGTCTCCCCTGCATTGGCAGGCGGATTCTTAACCATTGCGCCACTAGGAAAGCCCAAGTGTCACCTCCTTTCTGATCTCCCCTTCCCAATATCAATTATTGATACTTTGATAGCGTGATTCTTGGTTCCTCCATTTGGCATTTGTTTCCACCAGTCTTAAAGTTGGTTGCTAAGGATCTGTGTTTCCTATAAAACTTCATTCTTAAAGGTGAGACCTCTGAAGGGACCATGGGGACAAATAAGAAAGGACCCTTGTAGGGAGGAGCTTGCATTCTGGTCATACGGTCCATGAATTCCAGCTGACTTCTACATCTGAAGGGCCAGGACTTGCAAGATGAAGGCCCGTGGATCCCCAGGGAGAGGGGGTGGAAATTGCCCTGAGACCAACTGGAGAACTTGACAAGGTGTCCGAGGCCACGCCCAGGGATCCTGATTTAGCAAGTGGTTGGGGGGGGCGGTTGGGGGGAAGGCTTAGGACTTCTGGATTTTTAGAAACCTCGGATGGTTCTGAAGCTTTTTTCTAGTTGAGAACCCCCATTGGGGAAATAAAGTTGAGCACACGGGGAAACGAACAAAGTAAGAAGAAAACAGCTAAGACGCGCCACATGATGGTCATACAAGTGATAGTCATTTATGAGCCCTGCTTACAGTCAAAACTCATCACTGGGAGGCACAATAGCAAGTGGGCATATCACCAAAAAGTGCTCTCTCTCTTTTTTTTTTGGTAGGTGACATTAGATTCTAACTCCAAACTCAGGACTCGCCAGGCTGCTGTTGTTCAAGGCACCGAGTGCGAATCACAGTCTCCCTCTCACCGTCTCTCCACCCCCCAGCCCCACCCCATCTTTGAATCTTTTGGCTTCCGAAGCTGGATACCCAGAAAGAAGAAAATTAGTGCACATTGAGCACGTCATATGCCAGGCACTTGAAGTATTTATCTCACTTAATCCCCCAAACTTCCCTATGTTGGAGAATCGGATGAAGGAAAAATGGTTCAGAGCAGTAACCTCTGCTGACACAGGTTCAAGCTGAGGTCCTGTAGCTCACTAGGACAAACTTGGGACAGTCTCTTAAGCGCCACAGCCTCCGTGTCCTTATGTGTAAAATGGGGCTAAGACGATTTACCTTATCAGGCACATGGTAAATGTTTAATAAATTATAGCTCTTTGTTGCTGTCATTCTCATTTTATGAACCAACAAACTAAAGCCCGGTTGTACATAGTTGTAGGTGTTTGTACTCTGGTCTGCTGGACGGTCCAGGTTCTTTCCTCCATCACTCCACCTCCAGGCAGCCTGGCCTTGGCGAGGGGCGTGTGTGCCATGCGGGGGCCCTGGCAGAGGCTGTGGGTCTCCCTGGGGGCTGGGGGTGGGGAGGAGCACCTGTGGCCATTAGGATGGCTTTTATGAGCCTGTTCCACCAACTGGCTCCCTCCCCCAGGTCTGCAGCACATTGAAGCTCTTCCTGTTTACTCCGAAGCAGATGGTGCTGGAATCTCTCTGCACCAACTTCCATTCATAAATCATGGCCTTTCCCCTGGTGCTGGAGCAACCATTCTAATTAGAGCGGGGGAGGTGTGTGTGTGTGTGTGTGAGTGTGTGTGAGAGACGGAGACCGCTGGCTAGGAGATGCCACCTCTTCCCACTGGGGCTAGAGCCTCTCCCCTCAGCAGCCCTCGCAGCCCACCCTGCTTTACAAGGGGAAGCCTGGGGGTCCCAGGCCTGAGGAGGGAGGCCCTCTGGGGTGTTTCTTGCTTCACGTGGCAACCCCCTCCCCTCCCCCGCCCCCACCAAAGAGACCTTGGGACCAGGCAGCCATTCCTAACCTCACATTTTTTGGACCCAGGTTCTCTGCATGGTGGTGAGGGGATGGAGGGTGGGGTGGGGATGTTAGCAGAGCCCCTAGCGTGTCCTTGGCTCCCTGATGAGTACTTGAGGGGCTGTAAGAGGAGCAGGGGTTGGAGATAGGGATGGAGAGCTGGTCCCAGTGAGGGCAGCTCTTATCTGCCAGAGGTGGGAGCTGCGGGAGTGGAGGGGTGGGGAAGAGAATAACAGGATTGAGGGAAGCCGGGCTGGGGGACCCTTGCTGGGCTACTCAGCTCAGACTCCAGAGCTCTTTGGGCCCCTTATCGCAGGCCCACTGGGCTGCGTGTAGACATGGTGTCTATGCACGTTCGTGTACCTGAGTGTATGAGTGACTTTGGGTTCAGTGGTGGATCTGGGGGTGTCGTGCTTGTGTGTACGAGCCATCTGCAAACTGTAAGTTGTTGTGTGCTGTGTTCATACCCTCGTATGAGTATGCGTGGGCTCGTGTGGGTGGGGGGAGGGAGTGATTGTGGGTTTGGGTGCGTGTGAGAGGGTCTCGGGGCACCTAGGGTGGAGCTGGGGGTCTGTGTGCTGGAGTCTGGGTGAGCCTGAGCTGGCTGTTGCTTGTCTGTGGCTGCCTGCCCGTGTTCGGGACACGTGGTGCTGCACACCTGAGTATACCTGTTCCCTCCGCCCCAGCAGTTCCTGGTGAGCGGAGGCAGGAGGGGACAAGAGCACCTCTCCCCAGGGGCACGGCAGAAGGGGGTCCTCAGTGCCCCAACACCCCCACCTAGGGACAGTGGCTGCTCTGGGGGTCATGGCTGACCTGCGTCGCCTTCCTCCCCAAATCTCTCCCTTTGTCAGGAGAGCCCTGTAAATGGGCTTCTGCCTGGGACCATTCTTCTCCAGGTAGGTGTAGTAGGGGGCCCTCCTTTTCCTTCCCCTGCTCCCAGAGACGTCTGAGGCTTTGCCTGCCTACGTCCCCTCAGGTGCCTCCGGCCCTCACCCCGGTGTCCGGCGGCACCCCAGGGGGCTCGGGCTGCTGCGGCCACTTCTCTCCCCCGCCCCGCCCTCCCCACGGCGCGCCTTCATTCTCCAGCACGTCCCCAGGCAGCTCTGAGCTGTCCCGGGGAAGGAGCCCTGGCTTCATTTTATTTTTTTTAAAAATTACTTTATTTTATTTTTTTAAAACGTGATTGATTTTGCTGCCTCGGGTCTTTGTTGCTGCGTGCGGGCTTTCTCTAGCTGCTGTGAGCAGAGGTGGCGGGGGCTGCTCTGTTGCGGTGCGCAGGCTCCTCATTGCGGTGGCTTCTCTTGTTGCGGAGCACAGGCTCTAGGCACATGGGCTTCCGTAGTTGCAGCCCATGGGCTCCATCGTTGTGGCTCACGGGCTCTAGAGCGCAGGCTCAGTGGTTGTGGCGCATGGACTTTGTTGCTTCCCGGCACGTGGGATCTTCCTGGAGCAGGGATCGAACCCATGTCCCATGCATTGGCAGGAGGATTCTTAGCCACTGAGCCACCAGGGAAGTCCCAGAGCCCTGGCTTTAAATACCAGCTCCATGTGTGCCACTTGCTAGCTGTGTCTCTAGCCACCAGTCATGGGACTTCTCTAGGTCTCAGTTTCTTCATCTCTGCAAAATGGATATTAAAGTACCCACCCTGCCTACCTCGAAGGGGTATCGTGAGGATCATGGGAGGTAATGCACATGAAAATAGTTAGAAATGATGAAAGAGTGTACATGTGGCAGCTATCCTGACTTCTGGGTTGTCTCTTAACTAACCAACACTAAGTCCATTTCACAGACAGAGACTGAGCCCTGGAGAGGCTTGACCCGGTATTGCTACTGTGGCTTTTTGCCAGACACCGGGCCCCTGGTACTCACCCCTCACTCCCTGTTGATTAGCAAAGGAGAGCCCAGACCTTTGCTATCCCTCTTCCACCTGCCTACCTTGCCTGCTTTGAAAACTCTTAAGCATCCTTCAGGCAACAGCACAGAGGGCACCTCCCCTGGGAAGACTTCCCTGATCCTGAGCAGAGCTGGAGTCGCGCTTCCTGGGTCTCTGAGCGCACCTCCTGGCAGCTCTTATCAGGTTGCTCTGTAATTGTTTGTTTTCCCACACTGTTTCACAATTACCGTGCAGTTTACAAACACTGAGAGCGCCGTGTGATCCAGCTACTGTAGCTACTGCTGAGGTGCCGCCCAGGTGCTAATTCCTGCGGGGCCAGTCCTTCCTTGCGAGGTAGAACCATCTCTCAGCCCAGCTCTTACCTGTGACCACGCCCACCCCAGGGCCCAACCCAGACCCTGGCTCCCAGAAGCCCTTGGTAAATGGTGACTGACTGAAAACAGAACACATGAATGAGAGGAGTGGCGTTTCTGGGAACAAGACAGAAGGGAAGAGATGCTTCTCATTAACATCTCTTCATAAAAGCCAGCGAGTTCCTACATCCAGCTGGTGTCTGAATCGGGGCCCATCATAAAACAGGGAGGCCCCTGAGGCTGAGGGCAGCTGGCTGGCCAGTGGGCTTTATAGGGCGGTTTTATGGACTCAGCTGAGATGTGGTGATGAGAAGCCAAACTTTAAACATCCTCTTAAAGTTTGCTTTTACTCCCTCAGGCCTCTGCGCTGAGCAGAATTGAGGAGAAGGCCTATTGAGGAGGTGCCACGTTGGAGGGATGATGAGGACAGCATCATCCATGTGGACTGAAAGGAAGCAGGCAGGAATTGCAGCAGGAAGGGTATTCGTTAGATATGAGGAAGGACTTCCTTCTGGGGCTGGCACATGGCAGGGAGTGACAGGGAGGAGAGCAGATGCACTGACTTGCTCCCCGTTACTCTGTGACGTCAGGGGGTCGTGTCGTGTTTATTTCCTGTAGCCTCTGCTGATCTTGTTTACAGGGTGGGAGTGGGCGCTACCACGTCTGCTCCTTGTCTCACCCTGCTCCCCTGTCTATTCCATTCTCGGCCAGGCAGAAGCCTCCAGGAGGGAAAAAGAAAGAGGAGCTGAGGTCCGTACCAGGATCTGCTCAGGAGCAGCGAGCCCGGCTGAGCCTGGCACCCCCAGGCCTGTGAGAGCAGGGTCCCCAAGGTCTGAGGTGTGAAGCTTTCCCTCCAACCTCCCTGCCTCTGTGGGCTGACTTGCGGAAAGGAGAAAAGCAAGCAGCCTAACAAACTGCGAGAAGTACTGAGGAGAGATTTAGAGGTGAAGAAAGGTCAAAGAGATAAGGAAAGAGAAAAATCAAAGAGAGGAAAACGCATAAAAGAAATGCGGGAAGGGGATTAACATGCACGGAGCCCACGCTGCAGGCTTGGAAGGGTGATCTCAGCAGACGTCACAAGGCTTCAAGGGGGTGTTAGCCTCTTACAGGTGGGGAGCCCCCACTCAGAGGGGACTGTGGCTCGCCTGGGGTTCCCCAGTCGGTGAAGATCTTGAATCCAGGGCTGTGACTCCAGCGCAGGGTAGGTTCTAGGCCCTGAGAATGCAGGGCTTCCACATGCTGGGCCGGGCAGCGTGCTGGCTGGTCTGCATGAGCACGCGTTGCCCAGGATGGTCTGAGGCCAGGTGTCCTCGCGGCCGGCCAGCAGCAGATCCCCCGGGGTCCCCTGGGCCCGGGCCAGCCTGGCCCTGCTCTCCGAAACTGGGCTTGTGGCCGGCCTGTCTGCTGCAAGGATTGACGACTGTGCTCTCGGGGAATGGAGAAGTCAGAACCCAGTGAAAGGCTTTTCAACACGGGCCAGCGTCCTCAGCCACGGAGAGGGTGCCTTTTGCCTTGGGGGCCGCAGCTTGTGCGCTGGTCCAAGCGGGATTCTCGGTTCCTGCCGGCTGAGAGTGATCAAGGGTCAGGAGGGGCAGCCGCCAGCCCTGGCCCCTGGGGCCTGACTCCTGCAGGGGCTGGAGGGAAGAGGGACGTGGGAACCGTGTTCCCCAAGGCCCCACCCCACCCACACCTGGCTGTGAGTGCCCGGGGCGGGGGGCTCAGTGGAGGCTGGGTGGTAGGGGGTCATCGGCTCCTCTGGGCGAGCACAGCCCAGCCCCTTCTGATTCCTTAGGGCAGGGGACGCGAAACAGAAGGAAAGGGAACGAACCCCGAGCCCCTGTCACGGGCCAGGAGCTTTCCGTACATTAGCGCACGTAAACCTCCCAGCAGCCCCGGAGGGTGGACTGTGAGCCCCATTTTACAGATGACAGAAACGAAGTCCGGAGAGGTTACTGTCTCACTCGGGCCCACACAGCCTGAGAGCTGGGATTCAGACTCAGGGCTGCCTAACTCCCAGCCGTGCCCGTGCGCTCTGGGAGTGGGTGACTCGCCCACCCCTTCAGAACCTCCAGGACTGGGGCGTTCCCAGGCATGCTCCACGTGTGCATCTGGCCTCTGGGGGCCCCGGCCTCCCGACTCTAACAAACACCCTTCAGACGTTTCCGGACACTTCCCACCCCTGCTCTGGGGTCCTTGGGAAAACCGGGTTGCCTTTGAAGGGGCCCCCCAGGCCCCTCAGCATCTCTACTATTTCACACTTTCCCTTCAGGATCATCCGAGGAGGAACAGCTGGGCCCGCAGATTTATTAGGGTTTTGCAAGTGATTCCATCCGCTCTTCCCGCTAAGCTCCTCCCCGCTCCCACTAGTAGCCTCTGGAAAGCAAAGGGAGTTCCTTTGTCAGTACCCCAAACCCACTTAGCCAGTGCGATTTTTGCCTCTCCCACTCCTCACAGCAGTTGGGATCCATCTCCCTAGAAACACCAGAGACAAAGAGGAAGAGAAAAGAGAGAGGGAGAGAAAGAATGGGTTTTATCATTCTGTTTGAGAAAACAAAACACAGAAAACCCTTGGTGGGAGGGACAGAAGGCCTAGATTTCCCTTCTAGATCCATCAGCCTGTGTGGCTGGAGGCAAGTCAAGTAATCTCTGTAGGCCTCAGTTTCCACGTCTGTAAAATGGGGTGAGTACCTCTCAGAGGGGGTGTGAGCATCAGAGCCAGAGCCCTGTACCCAGACACGTTCGGTAGGTATGCTGATGTGGGAGCCCGCCTAGATGGGCCACCCTCAGACCCAGCGACAAGACTTCAGCATGTCCCACTTTTCCCCCTTTGTTTTTCAGGGGTCACTCATTGACCTACACCTGTGTGACACGCACGTGTAGACGCTTGTGATGGGATGTGACATCAGGAGAGCCAAGGCGAGGAGGCACAGGCAGCAGTGGGCGCTGGGGCACGATACGAACATTCAGAGTCGAACAAGAAGCACAAGGTCCCAGCCACCCCAGGGGTCAGAGTTTCACATGTGACCAGTTGTCACAGGTGCCACTTATAAGAGTTGGGCAAAGCCCTCAGGGGGTTGAGTGGAGGGCCCAGACCAATAATTCTACTGTAGTAATGAATCATTATTAATCATTCTAATTATTAAACACAATGTATTCCTATTTGGTTAACTGTTAAAGTACTAATGATGATTCTTACCAGTTAATGGCTCAGAATGATTATGGTGGTCATCGTAATAACGCTATGCTGAAGGAAGTTTCTTGCCAATAGATAAATGAGAAAGCAATTGAGGTATATAACTGTGATTGCAGGAACGATGTGCAAGGACAACAAAAGATAAGTCTGCACGTGTCCAAATACGTATGCAGGTATCAAAATGCCAATGGTCAGCCTTGGCCACCAAGCTTGGCCAAAGGGCTCTGTCGCAAAGAGGCTTCGTGGCGCCATGGCCCGGCCGCCGGAGCCCACACAGGCGAGGGCAGAAGGGCGGCCTGGGCCTGAAGGGGGCGGAGTCCGATCAGAGCCTTGAGAGTGGACACTGGGAGACGCAGGTTGCAGGAGCTCAGGGGAGTAAAGCCAGCGTGCTGACCAGAGCGAGCAGAAGTAAAAGCCAGCAAAGGGCGATGTGATGAGAGATGGGGGTGGGGGTGAGAAGCACGCTGAGAACTGGCAGCAGAAAAGCTCTCATGAATGTTGTGCCAATCCTGCAGCTAAGCACTGCAATATAATCACCAGGTATTAAGAAAATAGAAATGATGGGAATTCCCTGGCTGTCCAGCGGTTAGGACGTGGCGCTTTCACTGCTGCGGCCAGGATTCGATCTCTGGTTGGGAACCAAAAAAAAAAAGAAAGAAAGAAAAAGAAAATAGAAATGGGGTCTCCAGGCACCTGGCAACATGGGCAGTTGAAGAAGACAGAAGCTGACAACACGGAGGGATGACTGAGGTCCAGGGGCAGCGTGAGGCTCACCTACCGCTGCCTGGAGGAGCAGGGATGGGCCACTAGAACCAGAAAGACAGCCATGCCTTACACCTGTAATTAGGCAAAATGCTTACTTTAGTTGTAAGCATAAGGTTGTAGTCAACTCTTTCTGCGATTTGGCTATTTACCAGGAATTCAGTAATTTCTTTGTTTTAAGGTCCCTCCTTAAGAACTTCAATGGGGATAGGCCAGCCTAAACTCTCAGCGTCCAGGCAGAACCATTCACATTGTAGAGCCCAGAAAGGGACATCCTGACCGACTGATCCTCAGGGACTTTGCTGAGTACAGAATTCCCCCACAGGCGTGAACAACCCAATTTATAAAGACATGGGATAAGGCTTGCTGTCTCCTGGATCAGGCAGAGAAGCAGGGTCACCTTACAGAATCGGCTCGTTACCCAGCCAAGAAAGAACTCACCATGTTTGTGGGTGGGCTAGGAGATAATCACAGGAGAGAACGGTCTGGGGCATTGGCTTCCAGTTCCCTCACTGGAGAAGGCCTTCAGGAGTTACTGCATCTGCTTTGGATTCTTCTAAGATCCAGTTCGTCCGGGCCCTTAATCAACTAGAAATGGCAGTCATCTTGGATGCAGGCAAGGGAAGCTGCAGCTAGCCTGGACTGGAACTAGAAGTGCATTTTCAAACACTCAGCCATTTCCTTTCGGGGGAGGGGCCTGGAGTTGAGGCTCACACTCTTCTTGGCTTGAATCCCCAGACACCTAATGGAAGGCCTCACACTGCCTTTTGGAATCATGCTTACCGTGTGGTCTTAGAAGGAAGTTGAATGCATTAAAGAGTCAGCCCTTCTGTGCTGTAAAATAGGAAAATCCCAGCAACCTAAAAATCTCACAATGACCTGAGTCTTTCAGCGAGTTCTAGTGTCACCCTCCACCACTGGCCAGCTTGCCATGGGGCTGTGCACGCAGTAGGTTCTCACAAGCACGCGTGCCCTCCCCTCCCCTCTCGGGGTGGGCCCCAAGCACTTAAGGTTATTATAACAGGTCAAGTCTCACTCGCCAATTTGTTTAACCTCACACCATGTTGGATATAAATTCTTTAATCTAAGTAACGGTCACTCGTTTTCCCCCTGCCTTGAAACAACAGGCATTTCATTCACCCCAGCTGGCAGCGCCTGGCAGACTGAGTAACTGGCTCTTATGGGCTGAAACGTGCTGCGGCTTGTTCCTGCTCCATCTCTCCTCCTTCTCAGCTTTTCTACAAGCCACATGCAAAAATCTGCCCCATTACTCGATTATCACATTTCATATGAAATTAGGTATTGCAGGTCTCCTGTTATTCAATTAGCTTGGCGCAGGCTGAGGGCATGACTCAGAGGCACTCCCAGTTTCACCTCCTTCCAGGCATGGCTCCTCCTTTATCCTGACCCCTGGGAGACCCTGTCTTGCCAGGACACCCTTCTTTTTCCTGAGGCTTTGGTTAAACCAGACTCTCAGGCCCCTTAGCAGGACAAAGTTTTCTGACCAGCCTCCATTCCACCCTCTTGAACCCTGACTCGCCAGTGTCTCCTAGATGTACCCAGATGAATGACTTACCTCTATTTGCCTTCCTGACGGTGTGGCCTGCAGCCCTGCAGACCAGCCCTGTGCTTACCCTGGCCCTGGCGGCTTTTTCATTCTTCTCCCTGTCACTAGACTAATGGTTTCTCTAAAAAGCTTCAGCCCTCCAGGCTGCAGTGTCAGCAGCTCTGGGTGGCCCAGCACACACTTCCTCCAGGTACACGTGAGCGTGCTAAAAATCCTGGTCCCACCCACACATCCTGGCCTGGTAGCTTCCCCCTGTTCCACTTTGCAGCTTTCACATTCTCAACTCCCACGTTTACATTTCATCAGAGTCAACCTCAGGCTCTCTGCAATCCCCCAATCAATCCGCAGTGATGTTTTTGGCTATACCCCCTGCCCCTGGAAATGATTTCCCACCACTCCAGGGGCAGACACACATGGACCTCCTTTTCTTCCTGGCACACTTTCCCTTCTGTGCCCAGCTGTCTCCAGAGGTGTCAGGAAATGCATTTGGGTTTTATTTGCTCACTCAGCACAGTTGTCTGAGTACCTACTATGCATAAGACCAGATCCTTTACCTTCAGGATTTATAATCTAGAAGGAGAACTGAGGGAAAAAAAATACAACTAGTAATAACACGAGAGAAAGTTCCTCTTGTGAGAGAGGGAGAGGAAGGCAGGACACTGGTGAGGTTTAATCTGCAAATTCACTCTGGGAATTCTGGGTTATCTGAATGCTAAGGACCCCATGGAAATAGTGAAAAGGACTTTTGGGTCTGATGATTAGGTCTCAGGAGACTCAGTGAAGAATCTTAAAGAAAAGATAAAGAATGAAGTGGCTGTTGTTCTGTGCTGTGGACCCGGAACTCACTTTTAGCTAGCAGAGAGTGAAAGATTCAGGCTCCCTTCTCTAACAATGAGCTGAATCAGCTTCCTAAGAAAGGCTTCCCCTCGTATGGGGGTTCCCTTTGGCAATAAGCCTTCTTAATTGCTCTAAAATTCACATGATTGTTTGAAGCAAAATTATAACATTTTCTTGTGGGTTTTATAATATATGTAGATGAAATACATATGATAACTGCAGTATAAAGAATGGGGGTGGGTTGTGAGGTTTCTACATTTTCCTTGAAATAGTAACTCTAAGTGGACTGTGAAAAGTTAAGGATGTATGTTGTAATCCCTGGGACAGTCATTAAAAAATTAATGCAAAGAAGTATAGCTACAAATCCAATAGATAAGTGGAATTCTAAAAATCCAAAAGAAGGAAGGGAAGGAGGAACAGGGAAATAGAAAACAGAGGGGGCAAATGAAAGTAAATTCAACTATATCAATAATTACATTAAATGCTAATGGGCTAAACATTGCAATTAAAAGGCAGGGATTGTCAGAATAGATTTTTTTTTTTTTAAAAAAGACCTAACTATTTGCAGTCTGCAAGAGAAGTACTTTAAATATAAAGTCACAGATAAGTTTTTAAAAATGGATGAAAAATTATAGACATTCAAAGCTGGAGAGACTATATTATCAGATAAAATAGACTTCAAGACAAAGGGTATTACCAGAGATAAAGAGGAACATTTTCTAACGGTAGTGGGGCCAATTCATCAGGAAGGGAAAACACTCATAACCATGTATGCAACGTATAAGTGCTTTAGACACATGAAGCAAAAATGGACAGAATTATAGGGAGAAATAGACAATACTATAATCAAAGATGGAGAGTTCATCAGTGAAGGTGGAGTTGTCCGATTTCACCTCCAGGACAAATGGATTTGGGAGGTCATCCCCTGAACCAGTGCTGGGCTGTGGGCTGTGGTAAGACACCTTAAGGAAGAAGCCAGGAGGGAGCCAAGCAGCTGTTCAGCAACAAAACCTGGAGAGATTCTTCGAGGCTGACACGCTGATGGCGCAGGTGGTTTTCATTGACAGCCTACAGCTCGGACCTCCCACGAGGTCGGGGGGCAGTGGTTGAGGGTGTTGAAGCTGGTTCTGAAGGTAGTGGTGATAATGCCCAAGTGGCAATGGTTACTTTTGTTGGCTATTCTGGAACAGGATGCCAAGCACTGGAGGGGAAAGCACCAAGGGAAGCCAAAAAGAGCTTCACCCATCTCACTATTAGCTGCTCAGGATTCATTTTAGACCTGATGAGGTGGGCTCAGGTGTCAACAACCACAGCAAGAGCTAACCTTACCCTTAATAGTCATCAAGACTGATGGGGTCTGCAGAAGCAAGAGGTATCAATGGTTCTCAGACTTGAGTGCGCAGCAGAATCACCTGGAGGGCTTGTTAAAACAGATTGCTGGGCCCCATGCCCAGAGCTTCGGATTCAGCGGGTATGAGGTGGGATCGGATGCTGACACTGCTGGTCTGAAGATGCACTTGGAGAACCACGAAGGTAAACAAATGCCAAGGGGACCCAGAAGAGAGGACAGCCTTTTTCAATATACTGAGTCAGTGTGTAGAGTCGTAATTGGGGGTCAGGGTGAGGGGACAGAAAAAACAAGGTACAATTATGGGGCTGAACTGTGATGTCCATATAAGGAGCAGAGCAGAGAAGCCTGGTGAGGTGGACCAGAACCCAAGTCAGGCTTGGCCTAACTTTGAAATGAAGAGCACAAGCTCAGAAATCGGATATGTGGATTCAAAACCTGTTTCTGCCGCTTATTGCCTGTGTAATCTAAAGGAGGTTACCTAAACCCTTGGAGCCTTAGTTCTGCAATCTACAAAATCGGCTGGTGCTAATACCTCCTCTCAGGGTTGCTTGTGAGGGAGTACAGGCGCACTCCTGGCATAGAGTAAGGGCTCAGGCAGGCAACGCTAGGGTTCTTGCTTCTTGCTGAACACTAGGCTAAGGGTTTGCAAGCACAGCACACGGCTGACCCATCCATGGGCCGATGTTGACCATATCAGGCCTGGGCTGCAACTTTAGCAACAAGCTAGTCAGATGGTATTTGTGAAACCCTTCCTGAGGACACGGGCTTGGCTCAAATAGTTCCAGGCCTCCAGCTGAAGGTCATCACTTTCCTGGAAGTTAGGCTGTCCCCCAGCCCTGCTCTGGTCCTTCCCGAGCCCCTCATCAACCACAAGGGGTGGCTGAGGAAGCTCTACGGGGGCCCAGGCAGAGGAGCTGCAAGCAACCTAGCCTCGGGATTTATCGTAGGCTTTCAGAGTTATCAGCTGGTATCCAACAGTGCGAAAGGCAGCAGCTTTTGGATGTCTTTTTTTTACAGCAAGAAGCAAAGGGGATTTAGTCCATCCACATTAAGGAAAGGGAATTCATCCCCCCGCCCCTCCCCCGCCTCTCCCCCCACACCTCCCCATGTTCTGAGATAAATTGGTTCATTTCCATGAAGATTTAAACTCCGGAGAATCCTTGCTGCCTTGCCTTTTGGATTGTGAGTTAAATGGGAAGGGGGGAGCTGTAGGCCCAGGACAGAGAAGCTGTGCCTCTCCCCATCCTCTCCCGGTGCTACACAGGACCCCAGGATGTGGGCAAAGCTCCTGAGTGGTGCTGTGTGGTTCTGAGGCTTTGTGCTGGCAGTGGTACAGGAATGTGGGTGCTGGCTTAGATTAGACTGAGGTTTCCTTAACTCCCTGGAAATTGTAATCTGGCTCCTGCTCCCCACCTTCCTTGGGAGCCAGGCTTTCACCAGCGCTACTACCCCTCACCTCAACCCCATATAATTTGAGTTCTCTCCTCTTCTTACCAACTAAGGCCTTAGCATGTTCTATGGCCATGTCCTTTCAGGGTCTTACCATGGAGAATGGGCAGGGATGGGGCGGGAGGCACTGGTCCCACAGCCTGGAATCTCCTCTGGCAAGTTCCTCATCCTGGGGCTTGTCCACAGCAAATTCTCACCCCTCGATAAGGGTGCCTTGCCCCCAATACCATCTCAGTTAATCCCCATCCCTACCCCCTGCTTTCTGTCTTCGTGGTTTGAATAGAGCTCAGGATAAAGCCAAGCCTGGTCATCTTGGGGAAGCATTGTTCGTGGTTGGAAATCATGAGCAAAATTTGAAAAATAGTCAAGCAAAATCCTGCTTAGGGAAGCAAGTTTCCTAGCAGGGGGAAAAAAAGCCAAATGGCAAAGTCCAACAGGAATATTCAGAAATGGTCTCTGGATTATTCACCTCTGGTATCTTCCACCCCCTCCACATCGTTCCCCGCAGCATGGGTAACCGAGAGATACTCACATTAAGGAGATTGTCTAGGAAGAATCAGCTTAGACATGAAGCCACATTCCTGAGCAGTTTCCACTGCAATCCAGATTCCCTCACGCTGCCTTCTCCAACTCCTCCTTCATCCAAATGCAGCTCACATTATGTATCTACTCCCTGGGGGCTGTTGGCCTGGGCAGATGTTTGTGGCAGAACCCTGGGACCAGTCCAAGGGTTAGACCTTCTGGGCCCTGCGTGGGGAGGTACAGCTTAAAGGTGTAGGTGGATTTACCTCATCGGCCAAGTATTGCCTGAGTGAGTGTCTGAATGAACACAAGGACAGTGAACTCCCCTCACTTAGCCTTGCAAATCAGTCCCCCAACGTTCCCAGCCCAAGTGGGGGTATTTTCCTCCCTTGAGACTGAGTAGAATAAATGAGGCAGCAGCCCAGGTGGGAGGCAGGGGACCTGGTTCTGAACTGGTTGAGTCATCCCTCCAGTCCTCCCCCCACCTCCCGGCCCATAGCTTTAATTCAGCCTCCTTCTTCCCTTGCCCCCAGTAGGCATCAGCCTCCCTGCCTCCACTCACCACAGAGCAGCCTTTTACAAAGCAAATCTGAGTATGTGAATGGCTCAGGATTTACCCACACGGACAGCCAGGTGTGGAGCTCTGCAGAGGCCTGAAGGGAGATGCAAGCAAAGGCTCAGTCTTGGCTTAGGCCTGAGCTCTTAGCTTCACAGGGTCAGGGGGTTTTCTATCTGCACGTATGGGTTGGTCCTTGCTGGTCCAGGTTGGGGTCTGGGGAGAATCATCTCCCATGGAGAAGGTTATCAGCAGGACAGCCATAGGTACTTAAGACCCCCACTTCTTTAACCACCCTGGGGAGGAGAGTGTTCCTCTCTGAACACCTCCCTGCCCCCCATGCCTGCTCTGCTCTGCGAGGCATGGGCCTCCGTGGAGGTTTGTGGAATGGTTCTGAGGCATCTGGGAATGCAGCCTTTGAGTGGGGGTGAAGATAGATCATGTTTCTCTCCCAAGCCCTTCCCCAACTCCTTGGGACCCAGAAGTGGCAGGAGCTGGGCCTCTAACAGTTGACTGGCTTATTTTTAGTTCAGATTCTAGCTCACAAGCCTGATTGTTTTCCGGTTTTGCCGAATTTGGGCCAGGTCCTGGTGGTTTCCTAGGACCCTGGCTTGGGCTGTTGAAGGTCTGCGGGACATGAGCTGCTGGAGCAGGGAAGTCCTGCCAGCTTCCTGACCTGGGGTACTGGCAGAACACAGACAGCCTAGCCAGGCTGCTTTGGGGCCTGGACCAGCCACCCCAGTTGGAAGAGGAAGGAACCTGGGCCTCCCAGCGCTGAGCCTTTGGTGATTTGGGGTAGGAGGGGTGTAGACTTAACATCCTGTTTAAATTTGGCACCAGGTGAATTTTTTAACAGGGGTTATGACCCTCCCTCCTCCATCTCCCAGGCCTTCCTTACGTATTCCTCTAATCAATTTTTCCCTTTTGGCCCTAATTCTGCTCTTCATCTTGGAGCTTGAGGCCTGACGGAGGGAGGAGCAGTGTGATCTTGAATGCTGTCTGTGAACAGGGCTGACCATGGACAGGCTGCCGGGAAACCCAGCAGCAGCCAGGGGACCAAAGACGGGAAAGAGGAGGGGAGAGACAGAGGGGTGTGTATGCGTGCGCGTGCATGCGTGAGTGTGTGTGTGCGAGTGTGTGTGTGTTGTCACATGTGAGTGTGTTGTGGCTAGAGGTGGTGGCACAGGAGGTCTGAGAGGAAAGACGAGAGAGGGAAAAATGCCTAATTACAGCCAGGCACAAGTGCCCATGAGCCCAGGCCCTGGCTGGCAGGCCATGTGAGCAGAGGCTCTGTGAGCGAACAGCCAGCCCCTCTGTGACTCCCGGGTGGAGGAGCCTACATTCCTGCCCGGCAGAGGCTGCTTTAATCAAGGCTCCAGATCCTTCCTGCAGCCGCCCGGGGGGGACTGTAACACTAAACACATTAGTGTGTGAGATTGAAAGGTAACACATTCTCATGGAAGCCCCCGGAACAATGGGCCTCGGGTCTGGGTTTCATTTGGAGGAACTGTGCGGTGGGAATTTCTCTAATCAAATAAAAGGAAAATGAAAAACTCTATCGTTTGCAAACTTTAATGCTCTTAATTGCATTAATTTGAAAAACGTACAAGGTCTTTCTGAGTGTGGTGTCGGAGCCTGATAGGAGAGGAAGCTTGGGGCCTGGCTGGGGAGGGGCAGGAGTCTGATGGCAGCAAAGGGTGCCCGGGAGAGGCAGCCAGTGTGACCGGGGCCTGAAGGCCGGCCTGGCAGAGACCCAAGGGATGGGAGGGGAGGTTAGGCCTCTGTCCCCCTGTGGCCCCTCCCAGCCGTGGTATTTCCGGGGCCTCCATCATGGCTGAAGAGGCCTGAGAGCCCCATCAGGCCACTCGGCTTGGACCTGCTGCTGTCATTCACGCCCCATCTGCCCAAACCCGAGGGGGAGGGGCAGCTTCCCGCTGCTCTGTCAGCACCCACAGCCCAGGGCCAGCTGCTCCTATTGCAACACACCCCACCCTGGATGCCTCCAGCGGCCCAAATCCCAGTCTGCCCCTTCATTCCCATTCTGCTATGTTGGACCTGCAAGAGTGTACCAGCCTCTCCCTGCCCTGAACTCTGTCTCCATGGAGGATGGAGAAGAAAGGAACCACCTGCATTTGGGTGCTGAGTCTGTCAGGATGGGATCTGAGCTTCCTGAAGCCCGAAGGGGTTAGGGCCCTCCCTCTGCCCTCTGCCCTCTGCTGCAGGGCCTGGAGCTAGGAAGGGCCCAGGTCTCCACCGAGTCAGGGCTGAGGGACAGTGGATGGGACCCTGCAGGGAGTTGTGGAGCCTGGAGGTTCCTAACTGAGGCACAGCCCCCCGCCGGAAGTTTGGGCCTGGGTCTCACAGAGACACGTGCCAGACACGTTGGGTTTAAACCCCAGCCCCTCTGCTCTCAACTTGCGTGACCTTGAGGCAATCAACCTTCATCTGTAGAAACAATGTAAACCCTACTAGAGCTGTTAATGTTGGTTCCTCTTAGGGCACCCCAGTCCTTAGGAGACAGTGGGGGAGTGAGGGTTGGCCGTGTGTACACAGGAGCTTCAGGCCTTCGGTTTTAGTGGCCATGAAAAGGGCCCTCCTTCTCCATCCCACAGTTTCCTCCTTGAATCACTCTTGTCTTGTGGGTCCCTAGACTTGGAATTCCTGTCTCATCCTTGAACTTGTAGGAAGCTCATCTCACCTCTCAAGTGTCACCTCCTCTGTGAAGGCCTGTAACATCCCTGGAAGAACTGAGTCCCCTAGCAGGTAGGCTGGGGACGTGTTACTGTTCCTATTCTCTGGAAAACCGAGGTTCTGAGAGGTTTGTTGACTTGCCCGAGGCCACACAGCACAGAATCAGGACTAACATTCCACATAATGGCCCCCATTTTCAAGCACCTGCTGCAAGCCCAGCACTGTGCCGGTCACTTTGAGTTGCTGCATTTACAGAACCCTGGGCTTCAGGGCCACGTTCTTTCCGGACACCACACTGCCTCCTGGAGACAAAGACGGAAAACCAGGAGGCTTCCAGAGCTCTTCTTAAATCTTTTATTTTTTTTTAATAAATTTATTTATTTATTGGCTGCGTTGGGTCTTTGTTGTTGTGCACGGGCTTTCTCTAGTTGTGGCGAGCAGGGGCTACTCTTCATTGCGGTGCTCGGGCTCCTCATTGCAGTGGCTTCTCTTGTTGCAGAGCATGGGCTCTAGGCACGCAGGCTTCAGTAGTTGTGGCACATGAGCTCAATAGTTGTGGCTCGTGGGCTCTAGAGTGCAGGCTCCGTAGTTGTGGCGCATGGGCTTAGCTGCTCCGCGGCATGTGGGATCTTCCTGGCCCAGGGATCGAGCCTGTGTTCCCTGCATTGGCAGGTGGATTCTTAACCACTGCACCACCAGGGAAGTCCCTTAGATCTTTTCTCATGAAGAATTTTCGTGAAGCCATCAGCCAACACCACTTACTTAGAGCTCCGGGCATGGACAAATGAGGGGCATAGTTCTTGCCCGGGTGGAATGCAGGCTCCCAGGGTGACCAGACCTGCACCCTCCAGGGGAACTGAGACACAGGGGACCATCTGCTTCTCCTAAGAGTCCAGCTTTTGTGCTGGTTCAGCCACTACCCAGCTATGTGACCTTGAGTAAGTGAGGCAGCACCTGCCCTCAGTTTGCACATTTGTACCACAGGGAGCTGGAGGCATAAGGCCTCTAGGGACCCTCGCAGCCCTAGGATTCTAGGATTCTGTGACTTCTGAGAGTGCCATGGGCTAGCTATGCCTGGGTGCAGGGAGGCAGTGATCAGTGGGGGTCCTCGTGAATGTGCCTTGGTCTGCTCTAATCTTGTAGCGTCATCGTCTGCCAGAGCTCAGAACTCAGGAGGGGGCTCATCTGGGGTAAGGGGAGCCCTGGTTAAGATGATTTACAAAATCAGGATGTGCTCAGGTTAGCAGGCCTGATGGTGTGCTGGGAGCAGGCAGATGTGCTCCCTAAGCTGGCAGATGTTATTTTTTAAGAACTTCTGAAGGCACAGTCCTTGGGGGAGAGGCGGCGGGGGGGATCTCCTGGCCTTGTCTCTCCTGTGCTCCGGCAAATGCTCAGTGACTTATGAACATGCCCTGATTTAATCTCCCACCTGACCTATCGGGGAAGAATGTTGCCTTCCCCTCCATCCCAGATCAGAAGCAGAAGCAGCCCATACGGTGTGTAAGGTTACCTGGCTGGGAAGTGCTAGAGCAGGGGTTCAAAACCAGGCCCAGGAGCTGTCCCTCCACCATGCCACCCTGTACCTCTCCATGGTGTTGGGTGGGGGTGCAAATGACAGAGCTGGCAGGTGAATTCCAACAGCAGGGATACTCAGGGAAGCCACAAACGAAAGGGTTACAAGCTGAATACCGGTGTGCCTCGGTTTAAGCAAATCCAGTATACCCAAATCTAAAAATAGCCCCTTCTATTGGAACTCTTTCCCATATGAATTCATTCCCACAGAAAAAGAATCACTGATCCTTTTCTGCAAGAATCCAACTCCATTCGTGCATCAAAAATACGACTCAGGTTGCCAAATGTGATTTCATATACAATCCCATCTCCCCCTCCCAGCCCCAACTGACTCCTCACTCCTGATCCCAAAGGAATACTCCGCCTTGCCTGAAGAGAGGTTTGCCTACGGTGAGGGGCGCTGGTGGTCAACACGGCAAACACATGCCCTGGATTTTCTGAGACGGCTCCCTGTCTAATAGTAGGTTTCCATTGTCCCATGAGGATGCTTGGAACTGTCAGGCCTTGGGGACCGATGCCTTCGTGCCAGCAACATGGTCACCACGGAGGGGAGGACGCTGTCCGGTCAAACTCATTTTGCAAACCGGCTGGGCTGAAGGGTAAGGCTGGTCAGAGAGGGGAGCCCAGAGCCAAGCCTCTGAGGTGGGGTGGGGGATGCCAGCGGCATGGGGTGAGGCAGCTGAGGGACAACCCCCCGGGTTCCTGGGATTTATTAGTGAGCGCGCCATGCAAAGTGGGCAGGCTGCAGAGATCCAGGGCTCCCTCCCGGCGCTCCTCTGCATGGGACGTGGGCGGGCCAGCCCTGGAGGGTGGCCAGGGAGGAGCAGCTCCGTGATTAAAGGCTTGGAGACCAGGACTTTTGAAGCGAGACCGGGATGGCTGGTTATTTATGCATTTAGCTCTGGGCCCGGCCTCCACCTCACCCCACCCCACCCCACCCCACCACCCAGCAACTCTGACCAGCAGCCCAGTCCTGGGCCCCACACTGGGCTCCAGGAGGCTGGCAGGGAAGGCAAGGATTTCCAGAACCTTGACTGGGGACCTGGCGTGTGCTGGCAGGGGCTTTAGCACACAACATCACGCATCCTCCTGATGGGCCTATGGGGTGAGAGTTACTAGCCCCATTTTACAGCTGGAGACACTGAGTCAAAATGACCAAGTGGAACAAGGACCCAGGTCTTCTGATTCCATCTCATCACAGCCAAAACAGAAGTGACAGAGGGTGTGGCAAGAGAAATTTGACCGAACTTCTCTGATGATGCGGTTGTTTCCCCAGGGCTGTTTATATGTGAAATGAGAGTTCTTAAAATAATAATAATAATAATGTGATATAAGCTACATACACTTATTGAGCAGCTACGACACGCTCAAGGTTGCCACGTGTAATCCTTCCAAAAACTTCCCAAGGTGGATATTACAATCCTTGTTTTACAGGCGAGGAAACTGAGACTCAGACTTTTCCCGACTCGCTCATGGTCACAGAAGCAGGATTTCAAGCTTGGATTGTTCTGTCCTCAAAGCCCACAGTCCTTCCATCACCCCCTGCCCCACACAGCACCCACATTACAGTTCCTGGAACTGCTCTCTCTATGGGAAGGACTTTTGGGGAGTGACCCGGGAGCCATCCTGGGAGCACCCACAGAGCACAGGAGGGTGACCCCAGGAGGCTGCTGGCTGATTAGCTGTTCTCCAGGGCCCTACCTGCATTGGCTTGTGCTGTTTCCTTCCTGCATTAAAAACGTTTTTTACATGTCAAATCCTACCCATCCTTTAGGCCTGAGCTTGGGCAGCTCTCCTTCCATAACTCCTCTCTGATCTGCCAATCACAGTGTGCGCTCCTCTCTGAACTCTCTCTCTGCTTCTTGTGTAGCAGGTAGGACTCTGGGCCTTTTCTATTTGTTTGGCTCAAATGGTTGGAGGAGAGAGATCGATTTATGTTCAAGGAAGGGCTTCCTGGCTGGAATTTCAGAGTGGGGATTTTGGAGCTCAAACCTGGGAAGCTGGGGTGAGTCATGGAGAACGGTTCCTCTTGGTGAATTGGGTGATGAGGCCACGAGGCCCACCTCCTCATAGCCTTAGGCACAGATGTGGCTCTGGTCCTGCATTGCTCTTTCACGTTGGGAAGTCTGGGGTTTCCTGGCAAACACACCACAGCCCTTCCTCTTAAAGCAGCATCATCGCCAAGGTGTTGTAGAAAGAACTCAGGACCACAGGTCCCACAGGCCTGGGGTTTGGTGGCTTCAGTCTGTGTGTGCCTGTGTGACCTTGGGCAAGTCAGCTCCCCTCTGTGGGTCTCAGCACTGGCCAGTGGGCTTGCCACCGGATTCAGGAAAGACAAGGCTCAATAATAGAAGGTCTCTGCTCTCAAGGAGCTCCCGGTCTAGAGAGGGATACAGATCATTGTAAGTCAAGGTGATCACTTCTGCAATAGAAGGATGAACAGTGCACTGAGAGGAAACAGGGAAGATCAGGGGATACAGTGACCAAACCTGCCAGAGGGAAGTCAGGGGAGTCCTCACAGAGGAGGTAACATATAATTAAGGATTTGAAGGATGATGGGCGTCTGTCAGGCAGATAAGTGGGGGGGAGGTACCCCACTTCGGGGTTTACCTGACTTCTATTCCTGACTTCTGATAATAATATGCCTTGGCTTTCAGAGAAGGGGGTTCCTAGCACCACTAGGGAAACCTCCACTCGGCCACCGTGTAAATCCTGACAAGATTCGGTGGGAGAGCGGCTCACGAGGAAATAGGTGGAGTGATTGGAGCAGAAACCAGAGAAGGAGGCTGGAGGAGGGAGCTTCTAGAGGTAAATATTCAATATCATTAAGTGCTACAGGGATGGGTGGTGAAAAGTACAAAAATTATTGGAATAAGGAAAAAAGACTGGAAGGAAGTATGCCAAAATGCTCACAGTGGTCACCTTGGAGTTGTGTGATTATGTACAGGTAAGGCTTTCTCTGCTCCTACGCGCTCCTCTGCACTTGCCAATTTTTCTACAATGAAGCATTTATTCAATAATCAAGAAACAGAACAATTGAAACTTGTTTAGAAAAGAAGTCATTGGTGACCTTGGCAAGAGCAGGTTCGGTAGAGTTGTGCGGCCAAGCCAGATTGCAGGGCATTAAGAACGTGGCAGGGGGTGAGGAGGCGGAAGAAGTGTGCACAGCACTCAGAGAGGTTTGGCAGGAAGGATGGAGAGGGTACCTGGAGGCAGCGGGGCCAAGCAAAGATGTTCGCTTTTTATTTAACGGGGGAGGGAGTTTTAAAAGTAATGAAATTTCCAGAGTTGAAAAATCAGGATCTTAGAAAGGACTATTGTGTCTCTTCTGGGTACATGACACAGAAGGAGAAAATGCATTGGAATTTTTGGGACTTTTCTGTGGCTTTGGGGGACAACAGAAAAAAAATGGTATGAAACTAGGAGTATCCTGGAAAATCCAGGCTTTGTAGCTGCTGAGTATTGTGTGGGCTTCCAATCAGAAGGGATGCGCAAGTAAAGGGGGAGATAAAGACAATGCTGAAAAGTGGGGACACCCACGTGCACAGCGGCACCATTCACAACAGACAAAAGCTGGAAGCAGCCCAAGACTCCGTTGACAGATGCATGGACAGACAAAATGTTGTATATGTGTACAATGGAATACTATTCGGCCTTAAAAAGGAAGGAAGTTCGGACACGTTACAACATGTATGAACCTTGAAGACATTGTGCTAAGTGAAATAAGCCAGTCACAGAAGAACACATACTGCATGATTCTGCTCATGTGAGGTACCTGGAATAGTCAGGCTCATGGAGACAGGAAGCGGGATGGTAGTTGCCAGGGAGAGGGGGAAAGGAGGTGTTATTGTTTAATGGCTATAGGCTTAGAGTTTCAGTTTGGGAAAAAGAGAAAAGTTCTGGAGATGGATGGTGATGATGGTTGCAAAACAATGTGGGTGTACTTTGTGCTACTGAAATATACACATAAGATGGTTTAAATGAAAAATGTTATGTATATTTGACGGCAGTTTTAAAAAATTAGAAATAAATAAATAAAAAGAATTAAGAAAGGTGGAGGAGGAGAAGAAAGTGAGGAAGTAGAAGGGGAAAAGTAAGGACTCCCAGGAGGCAGTGCTGGGGCGGCCTGAGTGTTCCAATGGGAATAGTTTTGGAAAAGTTGAAAGAACACTTTCTACTTAGAGCACAGAGTGAGTGGAAGGGGAGATAGAGAGATGGAAGTATGATGGAGTAGGGGATAGGGTCAGGTCATGGACCCGGAAGGAGACTCTGCCCCTATCTGCTATGGCTAAAATTTGGAGAGCAAGTTGGAATTTTTCATTCATTCATTTGTTCCATGAGTTTGGACTTCAGTACCAGCAGGACCACCAGCATATACACAGCATCTTCATGTCAAGTAGAGAAAGAGCATCTCCTCCTTTCCCAGGCAGACACAGCCTCAGGGGCACAGGCTGAGTAATGGACAGGACCTCTGTGGGAGCAAGGGTTCCCATCCCTGATGGCCACTGGGCTGAGTGTCTGAGTTGTAAACAACATATCTGAATGCGCCCATTGGTTCTTTGTACCAGGCACCGTGCCAGACCCTGTAGAGTTTCTTGAGCTGTAGAAGACCCACCCCATGCCTTGGAGTATCCAGTGTTGCCAGGGTTGAGGGAGCAGAGGGAAGAGAGGAGAGGCAATTGGTTGGACAGCATGAGCCTGAACTCTGTGCACTTTGCTTCTGCAGGGCTCTACTGCCAGGAAGCAGGGATGAAAAGATGGGAGGAGTGATTGTGGTGGGTATGGGCACTGCAGACCCAATGCGGTCAAGGGGACAGGGGCATGGGGAGGACCACACTGAAGTGGTTGGCCTCGGGTCCTGGCGGGAGGGGGAGCCTGGCTTGACCGGGGAGGAAGGCGCCTGAGGAAAGCAAATATGCCTTAGGTGCTTAGTCTGCTCACGGCCTGTAGGGACTGGCCGGTGATACTGGGTATCAGGCAGTGATGCCTCTCTGTCCTGACCTGGTACACGCAGCTATATGGTCAGCGTTGACTGCTTCTGGATCACCCCTAGGGCAGGATGCCGACAACTAATTTTATCTAGAGGTTATCTGACCTGCCACGGCATCCGGTATGTGCTGCCTTCTCCACTGTCAGCACAAAATCATTCTCTTGGGCCTGTATGTGACTTAAGGTAACAGTTTGGAGTTGGGGAGGCAAGAGTTCAAATCTCCAGCTCTCAACTCTACAATTTATAAGCTATGTGACCCTGAATACATCTCAAGTTTCTTTCTCTGTAAAATAAATTCAATTAGACTACCCCCCTCAGGAATTTAGAAAGATTGAATGTGTTAATATATGAGGTTGAGTCAAAAATTATCCACACTCTGACTGTAGAATTTATTTTAATTAACTTTTAGAAAAAGACAAATACATCATTTTTCAACATAATCTCCTTGCTTTTCAATACACTTTATCCATCTGTCAACAAGCTTTCATATTCCCTCATTAAAAAAATGTTTTAGGCTGAGCTGTGAGCCACAAATGCACCGCTGTCTTCACTTCCTCATCAGAAGTGAATCTCCATCCTTGTAGAGCTGCTTTCAGGGAACCAAACAGGTGAATGTCTGATGGAGTAAGATCAGGACTATAGGGAGATGTTTTAACACCTCAAAACGAAGTTTCTGCAGAGTGTCGACAGTGTGGGCAGAAGCGTGCGGACGTGCATTGTCATGCAAGATCACAACACCCTTGGATAGCAGTCCTCGCGTTTAATCCGAAGTTTAGGCTTCAGCTCTTCAATGAGCATCTCTATCCATTCATATACACTTCTTCATGACAAAACACTTTCTCCATGCTGCGCACAAACTCTTCGATAAATAACGGCACCAGGTACACCCTCAGACCACAAAAAACGAATCACTGCCCGCTGCCCTTCTTTCATGCAAATTACAAGTGGGGCATCCATTTTTGCTCTCACAGCAGTTACAAACGAACTGATGTAACGTGTTCACACCCACACAGCAGTGACTGGGGAGAGAGTAGCCTTGAATGGAAAGCACTGATAAGACAGTGCGGCCAACAGAAGTTTTAATATAACTGGAGTGAGGATATTTGTGGAGTCACCCTCGTATATAAAGCAGCTAGTATAATGCCTGTAAAAACCAATGGATGTTTAGTAGATGTCGCTTCACTCACACACACCCCCCGCTCGTTTAGAGTGTCTATATCAGTGAGGTTTGCTGCCTGGCCCAAGTCAGCGGGGCTGGTATGGTTGGGTTGGCCCAGGCTTCTGCCTGTGGGCATTCAGAGACCCACTCTGTTTGCTTGGTCCCAGGTCTCTCTTCTCCCTCCTGGTTCCTCCCCAACATCCAGTGGGTTAGATACAGGATTGCTTCTGCCAACCATAGCAGGGCCTTATGGAACTTCAGTGCCAAACACTGTGTTTCTATGGTATTTGTGGAGACGTATGATGCCGTTTGCTGTGTGGTACCCTGTGATGAGGTGGGGTAGACTGTGGGGGCTGAGGTACCCTGTGATGAGATGCAGTAGACGTTGGGAGCTCTCCAATAGACACTATCCTGAGAACAGCCCAGTGACCTCCTACCTGGGCTCTCCTCTGCCAGCATCCCTTGCTGCAGGGCAATAGTTCACTTGGTGCAGAGCCCACTTACCACGTATCACGCTGGATACTTAACATGGTCCGATGGATGGGTGAGCCCATTCATGGGGAGCTGAGCATTTCACAGGGGTCAATTCTTCCTGAAGTCTCTCGGGTGTCATGCATTGAATCTCTGGTGATTCAGACCTGGATGAAAGCTGGTCCCCGTTCTCAAGGAGCTCAGTGTGGCAGAGGACATAGACCCCTAGCTTCACCTGGGCTTAGAGTACTCCAGAGACATGAACCATACATTCAAGCAGAGCAGAAAGCAGGCAACTAGCTCTGCCTAGGTAAGTCTGGTAAGGCCTCCCAGAGGTGGTGCCCGCTGAGGTGGGTTTTGAAGGAGGAATAGGAGCAGAGAACCAGGGACCAGGTATTCCAGGTTAGCTCTCAGTAGCTCCAGAAGATTCTGACCAGAGGGATATGTGTTCTGTAGAGGTTCTCCAGGGACCTGCAGTTGCATCCGGATTGTGTGAAACCCACAGGGACTTCAACAGGATAAAAGGAGCTATGATGGGGCTACAGCTGTTTCTGTTTAGAGGGAGGTGGGGGGCGGGTGGTCAGAGAACCTGCCTGCACCCATCTCTCCCAGCGGTAATCTAGTCGTTTCCAGTCAGGGAAGGAGGGAGGCATAGAGGGAGAGGGAGGCACTGGGTGGGCTGGGCTGGACCGGCCGGCACTGGAGGGGCTGGCTGTTGGGCAGGAGGATGCTGTTTATTTGACTACGATGTGTATTTAAAGGTCTCAGTTACAACGGGCCCCAGGCGCTCTTTAACAAGCTGCAGCTGTCTGGTCGCTCATTAGCTTTCCTGACATCTTCTCCGGGCTGGTCCTGGGGGAGCGGCCCCCAAGCCCCTCCCTGTGGGCCGGGGCCCTGGAAGGCTGACTTCTTGCCCCCAGCCCCGGAGCCACCATGATGAATGGTGTTGCTGCTCCATGCAGACAAACGCCTTCCTGCAACAAGCCCCGTTTGTTGAAGACAAACAGTCCCAACTTGGTAGAGCCCCTGAATGGAAGGTCCCAGCCTCACCTGCCACCGCCTGCCCCTCTGCCCCTGGGCATTGGGAAAAGACCCTCCGGGGGCCCGGCAGCTCCAGGCGCTGTCCTCAGAGTGTGGACAGAGTGGGGTCCCCGAGGACAGCAGGGCCTGTATGTCTTTGGCGGGGAGGGGAGGTGAGAGAGAGAATAAGCCCTCCACAGAGAAGCGGAGAAGCGGGCATCATGGGAAAGCAGGGTGTTCAGAAGCTCAGCTGCTGTTCTGCGCCGCGCCCTACCTGTGTCTGCTCAGGTATATCTCTCTTGGCCTCGGTCCCTCAAACATAGGCCAGGCCAGTTGTGAGATGAATGGTTCTCAAGCGTCGCTGCCCATGGGGGCCGCCTGAGGAGCACTGAAGACCTCCTAATGCCCAGACCCCATTCCCGGAGATCTGATTCAATTGGATTTCAGGAACTGCCATTTTCCCCCTGGGAGCCCTCACGTGGTTCTGATGTGCAGCCAAGGTTGAGGACCATTGGTTTGGGTGGTTCCCAAGGTCTGACTCTATGGCTTAATAGATCTTCCTTGGAAATTCCTGGTTCCCTAGCAAACACCTCCAGGAAGCCATTAGTTTGCAGAATGTGGGCCCCATATTTCCTCTACTCAGAGTTCCTCCTGAACAAACCCACCTGGATTGGAGCAGGAAGGGACCAAATCAGTTTCAGAGCTGGCAAACTGAGGAGTCCTCTTTCCATGCGAGGAACCCCAGCCCACATGGAAAGTGCTTTGTTAACGTAAACGTGGACAACATGGAAAACTACTCTTATTACAGGTGGAATAATTGAGGATGGAGAGCAAGATTGAAGCACTGGAATTATAACTGCTGTCTTCCCGACTAATTTATAAGCCTCCTAAGAGCAGGGACCAAGTCTCCCCACTTTTTTGTATCCTCCTCCTGACTTAGCAATAAGTGACTTTGCAGATGGATGGATGGATGGGTGCCCATTACTAGATTTGGGTACAGGGCTGCCATCACCACTATCACTGCTGTGAATAATGGAGGGAAAGGGGCTGAGGGAGGCACTGAAAGAAACTGGTAGCCTTGGGACTTGGGGGAGGGCCCTTGATAAGAAGTAAGGACCCAAATCTGGTCTTGGCAGATTTGTTGTGAATGGTGGGCGAGGCCAGATTACATGCTCATTGGATTCACACCTCCCAACGCCTATCAGCTTATCACGGTGTAGCCAGGAAGTTCATGTCCCTGGAGGTCTTGTCCTCAAATGTCTTGTCCTGGAAAGGCCAATTTTGCCAGAGGAAGAATGTGGGCCTGCAGGCATGAGGGAGGGGCCCCATGCAGGTGAGGACAGGAGTTAGTGCCCTGGACTGGGTCTGTATAACTCTCACCAAAAGACAAAGACCCTGCCCTCAAGGAACGTACAGTCAAGGAGGAGAAGCTGTCAGGAGAGGAGCAAAGTGGGGGCCACAGAGGAGGAAGTGCCAAAGGAATCTGGATGTCGACACAGAGGAGGTGACATTTAAGCAAAGTTGGGGGGTTCTCCAGCATGGTCTGAGTCAGAAATCTTTTTCAGATTCGTTAGCGGATTCTGTTGTGCAGGTGGGTTTAGGGCATGGCTCGCAGCCGGTGGGAAGGCATCCTGGGCAGAGGGTACCGCACGTGCCAAGAAAGGGAGGCAGGCAGAGGACACGGAAAATGGGCAATGGTCAAATGTGTCTGGAAACGCTCCTTTGGGGGAAGAAAGGAGATACGACTAGGGTAGGAGGATGGATTCGAAATGCCTTTTTGTTAGAATCGTTTAAAATAACTCCTCCAGGAAGCAATAATCCATTTCAGTCCTCCGCACGCGGTGCTGATTTGCCCAAGTTGCAGGGCGATCTGGTGCCGATTACCAGGTTTCGGTGCATTAAGTAATGCAACAATAAAATTTGGGTCATTGCAGCACAAAGTCCCCTTTATTTTGACACGTGTAGTCTTTACTCTGAAGTGTTATCATAAATAATTAAATTCAACTGGCAAATGGCTTGTCGTCTACTTTGCTGCAGTAACAACGTCTCTGTGACCCCAGACACTAAGCCATTCCTCTGGGGGATTCTTGGCTCAGAACCACTTGGGATTTTTCAGAGCTCAACCGTATTTGAACGAGTCAAGGGAGAGGGTATAGTGGAAGGTTCATCTCACTCCCCTGCTGTCCCCTTTCCACCAGTGTGTCCCCATTTGGCTGTGCCCCATCCTGTCATCTGACCTGTGGTCTCTTGTATCTGAAGGGATTGCTCCACAGGCCTGCGCTGGCCTGGGATGGAGGGTTTGGGGGCTCATCGCACATAGGCAGTCTTTTTCTTTTTCTTTTTTTTAAATAACACCTGCTCAGGGACCAGGTAGGTGCTTCTGGTCTTAGGTTGGAAGGGCTTGTACAGACGCTGCAGGTCATCTGACTCCCCACCCCCACCTGCTCTCCCTTCATTTTATAAACAGGGAACCTGAGGTCCAGGGAAGTTTCCCCTGGTGTTTGTTGGCTGACGAACAGGGACGTGCAATATGCTGAGTGTGAGTAGAGAAGACTCAGAGACCCAAAGGCAGGACATGCGGGAGGGACGGAGCTGCAGGATAGAGAAGAAGTCACGGGGAGGGGAGAGAGAAGGGGAAACGAGGAAAGAGGGAGGAGTGAGGTTTGTTGGAAGGTGGGGAGCTTTGAACCAGGCTCTTAGGGGACACCCAGGAGGAGACGCTAAGGAATAATCATCAGAATCCTCAAGCATCCAGACCACTGCCCCCTATATCTAGACCGTTCTTCAAATAAGCAAGAGAGAAGCAGGGAGATCTTTCCAGTGGAGAGGGGGGAAAAAGGATGCTGGAGAGAATCCTAAGAAGCAGAACGTGCTGGTTAAAAGCAGGGAGGAGTTTTCAGACCCTCCTCAAGGTGATTGGACAGCATTTTCCTCCTCTCCCATTCATTCCATCCCCCCCGCCCCCAACCCCCAATCCTCTTCCATCATTCTGCCTGCTGGACAACCAAGCACCAGCTTCCCTTCTCCTCCTGGGACCCTTAGCTAAGTTGGCAGCTGGTAACTGGGTTGGAGAGGGGTGCATTTCCATCATCGCCTCTTTGGGGGGCATTCCAGGCCTGTGGGACTCCACGTAGGAACAGCTCCATTCTTAGAGCCAGAATTTCCAGCGAGTTCCAGAACCTGGGCTCTCTCAGAGTCCCAGGCCACTTCCAGAAACTCCCAGGGCCTCCGGGCTGAGACAGCTCTGGGGAGAGCATCTTGGGTGGAAGAACCCATCAGAACGAGGTGCCTGACCATCCCCATGGCCTTTCTGCTCGCCCCGCAGACCGGCTGTTTTTCATAGCACCTTCAGTGGAAAGGAAAGCATGTTGTTCTAACTCCAAGGAACTCTGAGCTGTGTAAACAATAGACATGAAGCTTGGAACAAAAATCACCTACAGGGCAGACAGAGCTGCACCAGAAATTCCAAAGAGAAGGCAGCTGGGACTCCAATGTTCCAAGGTGGCATTTAACAGTGCACACACACAGATGCTGGTGAGGTGTCAGGTGGCATGGGGTTTCGGCCCGGGGCTGTTGGTCTTCCATTGGAGGGTGCTGGCACCTTCTCTCTCTCTGCTACCCGATGCCTCCTTCACGGGGAGGGTGCACAGGGGAGGGGGATTGAGCCCAACTGACCCGGAAAACCCGGACCGAGGAGGCCTGTGCCAGCTGAGAAGCCAGCTCACTGGTCCTCTCCACCTCCCACAGGCCTATGGGTTCAAGGCCACCCCTCGGGCAGTGGTGGCAGGGCAGGGGTGAAAGGAAGAGGGGATCTGCACAGCAGGTAGAATCTGAGACTGCTCCCAGAAACCCACGACTAAACTGCGTCCTCAGGGAGCTGCTTCTGAACTGAGCTGCCCTCCCTGCCGGCCTCCCCGTCCTCTGAGCCCCAAGGTTCACCGGGGTACCCTCCTCTGTGCCTCACTGTACCCTGTCACCCTCAACCCTTATCATCTCCAATCTGTCACCTACCCACCTCTGTGCCCACTTCCATATACAGTAGGTGCTCAATAAATGCTTGTTGCACAGAACAGCGCATCTCTAGACAAGGCCTGATACTTGGGGCGTCTTCAGGGCTGATGGCTTTAGTGGGTGGCCTGGTCCTCTGAGCGCAGCTGCCCTTGGCCTTGGGGCGCTAGCTGGGGCGGAGGCCTGGGAGTCAGCGCTGTGTGCATCTCCCTCAGGCCCGCCCCCCCCCCCCCCCCCCCCCCCCGTCTGTTCCCTGTCACAGCCTCGCTCCTTCTCACCCAGCAGGTCTGTGGCTAATGCCTTCCCTCCCTATCAGGCACTGTGGGGATGTGTGTGGCCAGGTTGGGGGGGAGGGGACTTTAAACCAACAGCCCTGGCCCCAGTCAGTGCCAAGGCTCCCCGCACCCACCTCCCCCAGGCAGAGGCGGCCCGCTGGACCGTGCCACGAGAATCCAGCAGAATCCGTTTAGCAAAGGTTTGGTGCTCAGCCTCCCACTCCCCCAGCCAGGCCGATAGCGCCTGGGTGCCCCGCCTGCTCGTCCTCCCCCTTGGGTTTTACCCCCTAATCCTCCAAGTGGGGCGTGGTCACGTGGGCCCCCGGCTCTCGACAGGAAGCTGTCGGCACTGCTGGCTCGCAGAGCCGGCTCCTTCACCGCCGGGAAGGCAGGCTGCCTTCCCCCAGCCGGGCTCGCTGAAACCCAACCCCTCTTTCCAGCTGCAGCACGAAAGAGCCCCAGGCCCAGCCTTCCCCGGGGACCCCCGCAGCCTGCAGATCTCACGGTCAGGGAATTTTCCCTGCACAGTGTTCCAAGCCGGCAGAGCCTCCAGAACAAAGGGCAGAGAGAGACAGTGACCATCTCCCACCCCTGCACCGAACCCCCACCAATTCGGGGAAGGGGAGACCCAGAGGATAGAGACCAGCATTCCTGGGGAGACAGGTGCCTTGGGAAGCAATCCCTGCAGGATCCTGGCCCAGATCAGTTTGGAGCCGTCAGTCCCCAATTCTTCCAGCCCTTTCCTCCCAGGCAGGAAACTCACCTGTGCTCTCCCTGACATCCCTACAGCCATGTGTGGTGAGTGACCTGTGTCAGAGTCAGGCCTGCTCAGAAGGGCCTCCCATGCTCCGCAGAGAAGGGGACTGTGGCTTGGTAGTTCAGGTTCCAGAACACTCACTAATTGCTTTACCTGGGGAAAAGCCTATTTACTTAAAAAAAAAAAAAAAAGAGCTTTTGCTGTTCCCAACAACACATTGCCCCTCAAACTCAGCTAATAAACTGTTATCTAGCAGCAGTACTGGTAACAGTAGAATAGGGTGGAAAGACCCCTAAAGCCAGGAATGGTTCGAACCCCAATTTCACCACGTACTAGCCATGGGGCTGGTTCAGCTGGAGAGATCAACTGAGATACGTTATAAACAACTCTGAGCCTCATTTTTCTCATCTGCGATGTGGGGCTATTATTTGCCATGCCCACCTCCATTCACTTAGCGACCACTAAGTACCTACTATGCGTCAGGCATTTAGTTGCTGGAGACTGAAAAATAACAGCATCTCCACCCGAAGGGTCACATCCAATAGTGTGTATGAAGGTGCCTGGAACACTGAAATGTTGAAATAAATAGATAAGGACCAGCTGTAATGATCTCATTAACTTCCTGCAAATGGGTCTGCGAAAGTGATTTTTAAAGTTCTTAAAAACAGTTTTAAGTAAGCCAGACCTGTCTCTGTAATCCGGTCTGCACTATTTATTTGCTTAGCAACCCGTTTCTTCATAGATAGCGTACAAGGAAAGACTTCAGACCTGCCCGAGGCAGAATGTATCCCAAATTCAGAGTTAGTGGGGTTGGTCTGAATTAATTAGGTTTTTCTGGAGCTTAATGTATAAACCTGGGCTCAGGAAATTTGGCCTTTAAAGCAGGTGCCCTTTCAAATGAGGTGGGTTTCATGTGACTATTTTAACTTCAGCTCCATTACCCTTTATGGGCTACAGGGGTGGTGGTGGGAGTGGGAGGGGAGGAATCGGAGGGATCTGGTGCAAGTCTGCTTCCGAGAGCGAGGAGCCAAAGGAACCGTAAAACAGCCTTGTTCCAACTCGGTAAATTCACACTTTCAGCCCCTGGGCGGGGGGCTCCTCCAGCCGGGGTGAAGGCGGGTGCTAAGGCTCCCAGTCCTGCTCACGGAGCTGGTTGCCTGCTGGGGTTTCCTTCTTCAGCCCCTCACCGGCCCCTCATGGTCTCTGGACTTTTGCCTCCCAGCTTTATTGAGGTATAATTGACAAATAACATTATGTGTATTTAAAGTGTACAATGCGGTGATCTGATACACCTATGCATTGTGAAATGATTACCATAGATAATTAACATATCTTTCACCTTGCATAGTTACCTTTATTTTGGTGATAATATTTAAGATCTCTTAGCAAATTTCAACACAGTGTTATTCACTATAGTCACTAGGCTGTACATCAGGTTGTCAGAACTTATTCATCTTATGACTGAAAGTCTGTATGCTTTGACCAACATCTTCCCTTTCCCATCTTCCAGCCCTTGGCAACTACCATTCTACTGTTTCCATGAGGTTGACTTTTTTTTTTTTTTTAGATTCCACCTATATGTTTTACCATAAAATATTTGTTTCTCCGAATTATTTCTTTTAGCATAAATGCCCTTCAATTTCATTCATGTTGTTGCAAATGGTAGGATTTCCTTCTTTTTTTAAGGCCATCGTATAAAAATATCACATCTTTATCCACTCATTTGTTGACAGACATTTAGGTTGTTTCCATATCTTGGCTTGTTGAATAATGCTGCAGTGAACATGGGAGTGCAGATATCTCTTTGACATAGTGCTTTCATTTCCTTTGAATATATGCCCAGAGTGGGATTGCTGGTTTAAATGTTCTGTTTTTAGTTTTTTGAGGAACCTCCACACTGTTTTCTGTAATAGCTGCACCAATTTACCTTCCCACCAACAGTGTACAAGAGTTCCCTTTTTTCCACATCCTCACCAACACCTGTTATCTCTTATATTTGTGATGATAAACATTCTAACAGGTGTGGGATAACTCGCTATGGTTTTGATTTGCATTTCCCTGATAATTAGTGATGCTGAGCACCTTTGCATATATATCTGTTGGCCATTTGTATGTCTTTGGAAAAATGTCTATTCAGGTCCTTTGCCCATTTTTTAATGGGGTAATTATTATTTTTTGCTATTGAGTTGTAAGAGTTCCTATGTGTTTTGGATATTAACTTAGTTTTGGATACATGGCTTGCAAATTCTCTCCTATTGCATGTGTTGTCTTTTCATTTTTGTTCATTGCTTCTTTTGCTGTGCAGAAACTTTTTAGTTTGATGTAATCCCACTTGTTTATTTTTGCTTTGGTTGCCTGAGTTTTTGGTGTTAAATCCGAAGAATAATGCCAAGAACCAATACCAAGGAGCTTTACCTCCATGTTTTCTTCTATGAGTTTTAAGGACTCAGGTCTTATGTTTAAATTGTTAATCCATTTTGTGTTGCTATTTTTGTATGGGATAAGACAGGGGTCCAGTTTCATTCTTTTGCATGTGGCTGTCCACTTGGAATTCTTGTTCTGGCTTGTGGTGGCCTCCAGACTCTCTAGCCATCAGAGTGCCGCCTAAGGTTCCAGGTCACTCTCATTTAAGAACCTTTTGGCTAATTCTGAAACTCCTCAGCCACCACCCATGGATCTTTCCCACCTCCTCTTCTTACCTGCTCAGTGGGATTCCAGGTCAACTGTCTCTTTAGCCAGTCTAATACCATAGCCACTAACCACATGTGACTAGTCTGAATCGAGCCCTTGTGGCCAGTCCGAATTGAGATGTGCTCTGAGTGTAAAATATACCCCAGATTTTGAAGACTCATTATGGAAAAAAATAATGTGAAACATCTTATTAATAATTTTGTATTGATAACATTGCAATAGTAGTATTATGGCTATATTGGCTTAAATCAAATATATTTAAAATTAATTTCACCTGTTTCTTTTCAACTTTTTAGTGTGGCTGCTAGAAAATCTGAAATTGCGCCTGTGGCTCTCATTTGTGGCTGCCATTATGCTTCTAGTGGACAGTGCTGTTCTAGAGCATCAAGCAGTACAGAGTGCCTGGGCTGGGGGTGGGCCATTTCAGTGACCTTCCTGAGTCTCTGCTTCCTTGTGTTTCAAACAGGATTAAAAGTACCTGCTTCAGGTGATTGTTGCGAGAACTCAGATGAGTTAAAAGTTGTGAGAATAGCTGGTGTGTACAAGTTAACACAATACACATTGGTTTCCTTTCCAAATCTCATTTCAAAACACCTTCTAGAGCAGTGGGTCTCCATTTGGGATACACCCAGATTCACCTGGGCAGCTTTTTAAAGAATGTGCCCAGGCCTGGCTCCCACGCTGATTTAATTGGTCTGTGGGGCCTGGGCAGCAGCCTAATTTCAAAGCTCCCCAGGTGATTCTCACGCCTAGCTGGGGCTGAGAACCCCCGCTCCAGAGGAACTGTTTGCTCCTTCACCCCTCAGTGCTTCTGACTCCTTGCTTTACGTGGTGTCCCTTTAGAATTTTACATGTGCTTTGTGCTGTTTTAATTATAACCAGCATTTCTGAAAGCCTACCAAATGCCTGGCACCTTACATATATTGTCTCTAATCCTTCCCACAACTCTGCAAGTAAATTGGATTAACCCCGTTCTGCAGATGAGGAAGCTGGGGCTCAGAAAGGTTAAAGTAACTTACTTGTTCGGTAAGTGGAGGGGAGTCAGGGGGAAGCACTCCACCCAGCGAAGTCTGACTCTAGAGTGCGAGCCATTGGCCATGAGACTACACCTGCCTTTGTTTTAAATTCTGCAGTAACTAGACTATAAGCTTCTGGGAGCAGGGACAGTTTCTTCTTGTTTGCGGCGGGACTCAAACAATGCATTCAGTAGCCCCTTGATAAATACCTAAGAAACCTCAGAGTATCTTTTGGAGAGCATCCCTGAGCAGGCAGGTGGGCAGGAGGCCCATCTGGGGATGAGGAAGGATTGGCGCCTGTGCTGCACGGCAGCAGTGGGCCGGGGCTCTCAGGGTTGCACCCCCCACCCAGGCAGGCCCCTGACAAGCGCAGGAAGGCTCTGGAAAGGGCAGCAGGCATCCGACAGAGGCTCCTTGGTTTCCAGTCTAACATTCTTCTACAATCAGTCCCTCCTGGCAACGCTCTGGCCTGGAAGCAATGTTGAGAACCCTGGTCCTGCAGGGCTAAGAAGGCAAGCGGCCTGCTTGGTGAGGCTCTGGGTTGGTGGCAGGTGCCCCAGCCTCACTCCTGCTGTGCCTCCCCCACTCACAGTCCCTCTCCCCAGTCTGCGGCAACCAAGGGCTGCTTGGATTTTCTGGACCAGCCCCGAGTCCATATAATTTTATTCTTTTCAAAATAGGAGATTTATTAAAGGTTGACTAAATGTGATTCAAGTTTTCTACTTTTGTAAGACTTCAAATACAAACATTCTTAAATCAGGAGGTGGAAGCCTTTACCTTGACCCCCACAGTGGACTCCCCTACGGTCATTTAAAAGGAGGACAGGCCAACTGCATAGCGACATGGGACGACGATTTTATGCCATGACAAGTGATGGGAAAATCCATCCACATTCGTAAAATGGCATCATTACAATTGTTAAAAATTTTTTTTAATAAAAAGGTGAGATAGCTAGGAAGGAACTACACAAGAGTATTACGAGTGGTTGTGTTATGATGGTAAAATTACAGATAATTCTTTTTCTTCTATTTGCCAAATCTTCTTTAGTATGTCTACATGACTTTTGCAATAAGTGGAAAGAAAAATTCCTTTGGGGTGATCCATCCCAACAAAAACCATAGGATTTGATCTGCTCTCCTTCATTCTCTGTCTCAGTTCAGGCAACCTCACCCTCACCCCTTCCTGGGAGAAGATAAGAAAAGAAGCGGGAAGCTGGCCAGTCCCTGCCCTGGGGTGAGGACTCAGACATTTTTTCACACAGCCAGTCTGGAGGGAAAGACTGGAGGGCTGCCTTTCCTCACCCCCACCCGCTCCAGGAGCAGGGTCCTTGGCCTCCACAATCAGGCCCCTGTTGCTCTGCAGGGAGCAGTAAGAGAAGTGGGGATACCTCCTTTTGGGGCTCCCCGGTGCCTCCCCCAGGTCTGGAGCTGAGCCCTGGAGCAGGTCACTTTTGACACCCGTCCCGGCTGGGCACAAGGGCAGGGCAGCCCTGTGGTTTAGTCTGATGTGTGCAGGCTTGGAGGGTGTCCAGAAGTGCAGTTACTGAGAGTAAACAATTTCCCCTTTCCTCGTAGGCTCTCTCTTCTCCCACCCAGAAGCTAGCTCAGCCCAGCCCACCCTGCCATTTTGGGCTGACAGGAGAAGCAGGCAGTGGGTAGAGTGATCCTGAGCTTCGGACCTCAACAGAACCTGGTTCAAATCTTCTCTAGCTTTGCCACTAACTCGATGAACAACCTTGGGAAAATTACATCCAGTCAGAGCCTCATCTGAAAAAGGGCATAATAACCCCTGTGTGGCAGGGCTGTGATTAGGGTCAAATGAGAGAAAATGGATGGAAAGCACCTCGCACAGGCTCGACAGACAACAGCAGTCATTGTTGGAGCCTGGGAGCTTCTGCCTCCCGGGCTCCTCCTGAGCCCGGCTCTTAGGGCTGGGGTAGGGGGACAGCGGGGGGGTGGAGCCCTCGATCTGACTCTAAAGATCAGCCCCTTTCAGTGCTCCGCTCTTCCGGCCCTTCCTGTGGGGCTGGCTTTGGGAAAGTCATGTGACTTCAGGCTGCTCTCTTAGCCATTCTGCTTGGCTCTGGAGGAGTGAGGTAATCCCTGGGAGAGAACCTCTCTCCTCCTTGGTGGTATAATCAACCGTCCTCTTCTTGGAGGCTGGATGATGACGGCCAGAGGGCTGGCCTAACCCTGGCCTTCCTGCCCTGGCTGTGCCCTATGGCACGATGGGTCAGGAGACAGAGACTCCAGTCTAGGCGGCTCTGATGGTGTTCCCCTGAAATCCTCCACAGGCTATGGGTGGGGGGTATTTCTGAGGGACAATGGCTGTTTTTATAGTGCTTGCAGCGCAGTAAGAGTAACCATTGTAATTACTATGTGTGGCACCGTGTAGTTTGCAAAGCCTTTTCCCATCCCTCAATTTTTTACTCCTTTCAACAAACAACCTTGTGGGGTGATATTGTTATTATCTTCATTTCAGAAATGAGGCCATTGAGGCCCAAAGAGTAAATGATGACCATATGTAAGTGATAAGTGATAGCTCCTGACTGCAAATCCTAGAGCGTAAACATGGTTAACATGTTCTCAACAGCAAGACCCCTGGGGGCTTCTCCCTTTGTTCTGAGTGCCTGCACACACCAAAAGGAGGTCCTTTCTGTTCTCTGTTCAGTAAAGAAGGTGAGAGTCTGAGTAAAATGGAGGTGGGGAAAACAGAGGGAAGGGGAGGTGATTTTCCCCAGGTTCTGGGTGTGAAATTAATGAGCTGAGACGGCAGATGCCTCCGTGCCCTGTGGAGTGTTGCGAGTGTTAGCTGGCTTCACACCGGGTGCCTGTTAGGTGGCCGCCACCAGGACACAACCCAGTCCTTCCCACAGCATGGCCAAACCTTGGAGAAGAGAACAAGGTTCACCTTTCTGGTGCGCTCCTGGCCTGTAGCGGAAGAGAAATCTCTGGAAAGATTTTCCAGGGAGCAAGACCCCTCCCTTCCCTCCACACCCCCTCCCCCCCCCCCCCCCACACACACACACACTGCTCAGAGGGGCAGGGAAGGAATCCTTCCACTTGTCCTGGGCCTGGGTCAAATGTCCATGTCCCCTACCTGCTAGAGCAGGGAGGCATAGGAGCAGGCTTGCTAAGACCAGCAGGGAGCTGCTGGCAGTCTGCCCAGCCTCCGTGTCCCCATCTGCGGAGAGAGAGTATAGCCCAGGATCCCACCACCTCACCATCCGTGAGGCCCAAACCCAGGGACAAAACCTTGTTTCAAGAGTCTTGGGAAAAAAAACAAACAGAGCTTTTGACGTTCAAAGTGCTGCGGTGTGCTCTGGGGGCGGGGGGGGGGGGTGGCAGGAGGAAGGGAAGTCCCCACTAAGTAGCCTGAAGCCAGCTGTCCGCTTAGTTTGGCCACTGCCTGTCCCTCTGCCTTTGCGGCCAGCTGTGTGGTGGTACTATTTTCAGCTGAAAGGCAGGGCACAAATGTCTTCCCCACAGTCAGCCAGCTTCCCCACCCGGAGGTCCTGGGGCCCCTTTACCGGGCGCCGGCAACCAGGGCCTCGGACTAGTTTCTGGAAACTTTATGGCCCTTCTCCCTGCTCTGCTCGATACCTCTCCCAGGGATTGCTCAGATAGTAAAATAAGGCATCATAATAACGGTGAGCATCTATTGATCACCTACCATAGGCCAGCTCTGTGCAAGGCGTTTTATTTACATTATCTTATGCATTCCCACTTTGTCCTGCTTGTTCTATACCCTGCTTTAGAAAGAGGTCCTCTATGCAGAGAACAGGTATATTGCCTCTTGTTCGTTAAACTTGTGGCTGATTCATCTCTTAAACAAACAAACAAACAAACAAACATTGTTTTCATGGGGAAAATAGACTTCATTTATATTGCTTTGCTTTGCAAGAAAACTTCCAGAAACCTCAGTGGGCACTACTTCTGCAGACACGTCACCTAAAATTCACAAGCATCTTTCTGGTCCCAGCTGTTCTTCCCATCAGGGAGGCTGTATTTTCGAGTCTGTTTCTCCAGTCTTTCGCTCTGTTGCTCAACAGCTGAGGCCTTTCCTATCAGAATTGGAGGGGCAGAGGTTCGGGGCGCAGCTATGGACGGGTGGGCCACGGGGGGCCTTGGCAAGCCTCCCCTCCCAGCCACAGGGACCCTGGAACGCTGCCGCTGCAGGAGCCGCCAGGAAAGTGGAGAGTTTGCGGGGAGGGCTGTCGGTGTAGGGTGGGAAGGAGGACATTCCTCCAGCTGGTGGCAGGAGCTGGCTAGCCAGAGGCCTTGTTCACGGCCCAATGCAGCGCAGCTCTTGCGTTCATGAGCTTTGTGAGATTTAGAGCGCTCTGTATTAGCCACAGGTTTTTTGGGGTCACATCAAAGGTTAGAAAGCCATGGAAAGAGTTCTTTCCCCATGAATCACACTTCCCAAAACTGTAATTCTCTGAGAGGAGCCGGCTTGCTTTATAGAGCTGGCAGGAGAAAGGGGATAACAGGGGCTCCTGGGGAGTTTTCCTGAAGAAAACTTCTCTGGAGGGCTAGACAAAGAAATTCGCAGAGAGGAGCCAGAGGAGGAGAAAGACCCACGGGACCAGGTTGATGGACTAGGGTTTGGGGATTGGGATGAGGGGGCAACAGGGCTTCAGATGCTGCTGGCCTGGAAGGACTGGGCCCTTGCATTGCACAACTCGAGGGAGCACCCTTCCTTGTGCAGTACACAACCTGCACAGCCACACATTGCAGCCCTTTCTCTGTTCCCTCCTGGATGGATTGGTTATATCTCTAGTGGGCTCCCATAGAATCCTCTAGATGGCCGAAGAATATGATTATCCCTGTGCTTATCTGCACCGCATTCCCAGCCATTTCACAGTTGTCCTTTTGACAACAGGGACCCTACCTTCTTAGCTTTTGTTTTCTAGCCTGACACATAGTTTAAGTTCAGTAAATGTTTGTGGAATGAATGAATAAACATTGTTGAGAGAATTCTTCTAGCATCTGGGGACAGGTATGGCTAAGTAAAGCCAAGAAGAGCTTTGATTTCTTT
This sequence comes from Hippopotamus amphibius kiboko, assembly GCF_030028045.1. Classification (NCBI taxonomy): domain Eukaryota; kingdom Metazoa; phylum Chordata; class Mammalia; order Artiodactyla; family Hippopotamidae; genus Hippopotamus; species Hippopotamus amphibius. Next base: position 159,805,735 of record NC_080191.1, read on the forward strand.
GAAAAGAAAGTACTATCCAACTACATCAACTCTTTTAAGACACAAATCGGCAACTGCCTGCTTTTAGGAAGCCCCCAGATGAATTTTGTTCACTTGGTCCCTCATTTCTCAAACAGTAGTCCCTGTCTCAGGCACCATGATGGGGTGCCCTTGAGAAGCCGACAGTCCTAATGGGGTGACGCACGCTGGTCCTTACAGTGGAGTGGTCAAAGCTGTCAAGACAAAGGACACGTGTGAGACCTGTGCAGGGGCTACAGGGTTCCAGGAAGGGAGTGGCTCAGTCACTGCCAGAATCACAGGCTTCACCAAGCAGGTGACAGGGCCAGGGGCTGGTGAGCAGACCTGGAGGGAAACTGTCTTTGCTGTTATCTAGGCTTTGACTTTCTTGAGCACAGAGAGGTTAAGTCTCTACACCAGGGCCACATGGCTAATGAGTATGTCTCAAAGCTGATTCTTCAACTCCATATCCTGTGACCTAACACCAGCTCTCTCTCTCTGCTTGAGCCCAGGCCTCGATAACCTGTCCATCCAAAAGCCCCTGTGGCCTCACAGAGCATCTTATCTAAGAGGAGGCCTCAGCCACGGCTACGGAGTTGATTCCTGAGCCATCCTGGTGACCTGTCTGGGCCTCCTTTTATCTGCGGTTATCCTGTTCACAATCCAGTTCGCTCCCAGCTGCGCACCAATCTCGCTCAACAGTTTGACGCTCTGCTGACCTACTTGGCAGCTCTCGTGCTCCCTGCTTTGTTCCCCAGGCTCTGCCTGGCCGTCGCCCCCATGGTGGATAATAGCGCCTTTGCACCCTCGGGCACCTGGCTTCCAGGCTGTCACGAGGCACTGGGGCTTCAGTTCCTCTAGGTCGGGGCACACCTCATTCCACCAAGCCTCCTGCGCAAGCCAAGCCCAAACAGAGTCCCCGCCTCTGCTGCCAGATATCCCCAGCCAGGCTCCTCTGCTAAGACTTCACCTCAGCTTACCAACCAGGGCACTGCCCATTCCTGGGCTGCAACAGGAGAGAGGCTATGGGCTCCAGACTCAGACTGACAGGTTCAACTTCAGCACCTGTCAGTTTTCAGAAGTTCCTTAACTTCCCTGAGCCTTATTTTCCTGTCTGTAAAATGAGAATAATAATACATACCTCACAAAAATATACGCACAATCTATAACTGGTACGTGGCTGAGGAAGTGGGAGCTGACAGCATCTACTACTTATAAAAATTTTTCAAAAGCTTCTCACGTATCCAGGCTCTGGCTCTCTTGAGCACAGAGAGGTTAAGTGTCTACTCCAAGGTCACGTGGCTAGTAAGTCTCAAACCCAATACTTCACCTCCACATCCTGACGCACCACCATCTTGCTCTCTGTGCTCAAGCCCCAGCTTTGATAGGTTGTCCAATCTATGGGTCTTGTTTGACCCTGAGATGCACAGAGAAAGCCTGAGTTAGCCCATTTTACAGTGAGGGGACTTGGACTCAGCGCAAATAAGTGAGTTGCCCTAGGTTGCACTGCTCCTCAGGAGGGAGCTGGGTGAGAACCACTTGATTCTGCATTCTGTGGCCTCAGAATAGATCCTTCCTGGGACTTCCTTGGTGGTGCAGTGGTTGAGAATCCATCTGCCAATGCAGGGGACATGAGTTCGAGCTCTGGTCCGGGAGGATCCCACATGCTGCAGAGCAACTAAGCCCATACGCCACAACTACTGAGCCTGTGCTCTAGAGCCCACGAGCCACAACTGCTGAGACTGTGTGCCACAACTACTGAAGCCCACGTGCCTAGAAGCCCATACTCTACAACAAGAAAAGCCACCGCAAAGAGAAGCCCGCGCACAGCAACAAAAAGCAGTCCCCACTCACTGCAACTAGAGAAAGCCCTCACAGCAGCGAAGATTCAATGCAGCCAATAATTTAATTAATTAATTTTAAAAAATCTTCCCTCCACTGTCAGAGCTCCCAGCCCTATTCTGAGAAAACCCTCTCTCCCCATGGTCAGTGTCTGAGAGCCCAGGCATCATTCTGGCTCTTTCCGTGGTCCCAAGCAGACTCTTCAGGTGGACGCGGGTGGGAAGGACCCTCGGGGGCTGAAGGACACAGTGCCTGGAGCCCTGGGAAGGAGGGTGCTGCTGGTTGAGATCCACTCCTTATGCTCCTGTGTTAGCCCAGACTCTACTCTCCCCACACCCCAGCCCCTGGCCAGAGCAGCCCTGTGGCCGGTTGTCAGCGGCTGCCCAGCCCCCATCCCGGAGCTGCCAAGGTTGGCAGCCTCGTGGCCACGCTGCACAGCTCCGCGCCTCTCCTCCTCAGTTTATTCCTTCCAGATACACAGTTGCTGCTTTTTATTTGGATCACTTTTCTGCGTTATGGTATTTCGGTTGTTTTTCCACTCCATCCCCCCACTCCCTCTGCCTTTCCCCCATGGCAGGATTCCTAAGAAGACTAGCTTTTGGAAAGAGCTGCGAACACATCTGCTCTCTGGCTGCGGCATTCCAGGAGGGCCCTGTCAGGGGCTCGTGTCTCAGGGAGCCAGGACGTGCTGGGCAGCAGAGGCTGGGGAGCAGGGTTCAGGGGCCCTGGCAGTGGACACATGGTGGGCACGTTCCCTGCAGCTGAGCCTCAGGGCCCCGGGAGTGCTGCCGACATCCTGGGGCCACAGCTCCCCAGCTCCCCGGCCCTGCTGGCTCTGACTGCTGACTCTCTAGGCTCAGATCTGCATACGCCAGACTCGGGGTGAGGGATAAACCAGGAACCTTGGAAAACACCCTGGCCCTCCACCTCTTTTGTCAGAACCTCTTTCGTCAACTGTTCTGAGGGTTGCGGGTCCTGTGTGTGGTCGGTGTGAGGGCAGTCGTGTGTGCTAGAGAGCATGTGCTGGTTGCCTGCAGGCTCGGAAGTCACAGGGCCTGGGTTCGACTCCTGACTTCCCATCAAAGGCTGTGTGAGTCTGGGCAGGTCACTGAGAAGTTGGCATGATAACATGCCTCGCTCACAGTGTTGTTGTAAGGGTGAACTGAGTTAAGACATGAAAATACTTCCAGGCACACAGTAAGTGCTCGATAAGTATTTTAGCTATCATTATATATGCATGGGGGTATGTATGGAATTTAATAGATTTCGGGTGGTGCTTCTTGGACTTTGGAGTGTGAGAGCCACCTTGGAAGCTTGTTTGTTTGTTTGTTTGTTTGTTTTTTGAGTAATTTTTCGGCTGTGTTGGGTCTTTTTTGCTGTGTGTAGGCTTTCTCTAGTTGCGGTGAGCGGGGGCTACCTTTTGTTGCGGTGCACAGGCTTCTCATTGCAGTGGCTTCTCTTGTTGCAGAGCAGGGGCTCTAGGTGTGCGGGCCTCAGTAGTTGTAGCTCACAGGCTCTAGAGCACAGGCTCAGTAGTTGTGGTGCACGGGGCTTAGTTGCTCCGTGGCATGTGGTATCCTCCTGGACCAGGAATCAAACTTGTGTCCCCTGCATTGGCAGGCAGATTCTTCACCACCACCAGGGAAGTCCTGGGAAGCTTGTTAAAAGTGCTGGCTTCTGGGCTTCACTTGCAGAGATTCTGATCTAGCAGGTCTTGGGTGGGCTTAGGAATTTACATTTTAATCCAGAGACCCGGGTGATGCTGATATACTGGTCCAGGGTCTGATTGGGAGTTGTCCGAGGTGTCTGGGAGAACAGATCCTTGAGATCCTGGGCTCTGGTATACCCATCAGAACTGCTTTGCAAATGTAACTGGAGACCAGATGAAAGGGTGGTGTGGGATGAGGCTGAGAGATGGGCAGGTCCCATCTCAGGCAGAGCCTTGACGCTCTAGGAAGGAATTAAGGTTTTTAGGCAGGAGTTTTAGGCATGGGATTGACACAGTCCTACTGAGTGATTTGGGCTGGACCAGCCCGCTTTACAAGCCCAGGGCACAGCAGATGGCAAAGAGGGTGTAAAATTGCAGTTAGCTCAAGGCCAGCGTGGCAGAAGGGCCTGTGCCCGTACAGAAGCAGCAGCAGCATCTGGAGGAAGAGAGAATCACCCAGATTAAGCAGCCGTGCCAACTCCCTGCTCCCCCAGGCTGGGCACCTGAGCCACCGGCAAGCACGGCCTGGGCCCCACGAGCTGATGGCCGCCCCAGCCGAGCCAGGCTGCGGCCAGACGCGAAGGCACGGCTTAGGGGAAGAATCCAGCGCTGTCAGCCCATCCACTCAAGAGCTTGCTGTTTCTTGATTATTTTTCTTTCTCTCTTAGTAAAGATCTTTCACAAAAATTCTTTGTTTTGACTGAGCTAAGAAAAGAAGGAGGTGGGATGTGCTGAGGCTGGGGAGAGGGCTGGTTGCTGCCCCGGGGAGGAGCCTGGGGAGAGCAGCAGTGGGGCCCCTGATGCGGAGGTCACCCCTTCAGGGGCAGGCCTGTTGGGGCAGCTCTGAGAGCTGCAGCCTCACCTGGGATCTACTTTCAGGCCGTGGGGTTTGATGTGTTTCTTAAGTGTATGTGAAGGTGAGCGAGTGTGCCTGTAAGTGCGTGCGTGCATGCGTGTTGTATAGATGTATATGTACACAGGTGAGGGTTGCATGCACGTGTATTCATTCAATTCATCGAACGACAACCACGAAATATTTATTAAATGTGTACTCTGTGTCAGACATTGTTCTAGATGCCTGAGATAAATCAATGAACAAAAGAAAATCCTTGCCCTCAAGGAGCTTACTTTCTATGGGGATTTCGTGTATGTAGAGGGGCTGGATGTGTGTTTGTGTGTATAAGTCTGTTGTACACACGTATGTGAAGAAAGAAGAGTAATAACGTGTGAGCGCACAGGCAGACCTGGGTCAGGAACCATCTGCCATTTTCTAGGCATGTGATCCTGGGCAAAATATTTAATTTTCTGAGCCTCAGGTTTTTTACACAATGGGAAAATGATCCCTCTCTCTCACAACTGTTGTGAGACTAAATGTAAAAATATTTGGAAAGCTCCAGGCAAAGTACCTGATATATGATAGTTGCCAAATGATATTTTTTTCTTCACATCTCCTGTGGATTTGGAGGAGATATTTCTACGTATATATACCAAGTGTGCGTTTGCACCTGGGCAACATGCCCTGTGTGTCCGAGAGGCTGAACGTGTGGGTTCTCCCTGAGTGAAAACCTGCCTCCCTCGGGATATGTCCTGCACTGTGGAGGTATCTCAGGTCTGATCAAAGGTGATGGTGTTGCCTGGAAAGTTCCATTCCAAGACAGAAGGTCCATTATAAAGTGGGGAGAGAGAGGCCGCTAAGTCTGGAATGCCACGAGTTGGCCCATTTCAGCCTTGGTTAGGTCTGTCTTGAGTCTGTCCAGCAGCAGTGTGACTGTGTGTTTGCCATGCCATTTTTAGTGCACACAAAGAGTCTTGACTACCCCTTAGCTGACACCCACCTACAACAACTTGCAGCTTCTCTTTTCCTAGTTCTGTGACTCCCTGGCCACGCTGCTCCCTCTGAGACCTTCTTCTTAGCCCCCAGATCATTTATAGAAGTATATCCAGAAGATGGACCCAGAAGGCAGCTGTGGGGGCAGGACTGCATTTCTGTGTAATCCGCTTGGGACTACCAAGACCCTTGTTTTGAGCAAGAAGAGAGATGGGTCAGGTTCCTGCGCTCCTCCCTCTACACTCTCTCCAGGTTTAGGCTGTGTCTTCTAGGAGGCTGGCCCAGGGTGTGTCTTCAGCCTCGGTGTCCCTCCTCGGCTCCATCTCTAAGCGTGCACCAGATATTCAGCTGAGCAACGGAGACTCAGTGTGACTGATGACACATCCATCTTCTTGACCACAAACCGGCTCCCTCTGGGCGTCCAGCTGTTCTAACGAGTGATTCCAGCATCCTTCCAGACACGCCAGCTTGAAGCTGCTGAGTCATACCTCACATGTCCTTCTGTTGCATTTCTCACAGCTGATCAGTTATCCAATCATTTCAAGTTATTCCCCCAACCAGTCCTATCCCACCCCTATTCCTGCTGCACCACTCCTCTGGTCAGGCTGCCATCCTCTCCAGTTTGGAGTGGCCTCCCTGCCTCTAGCCTCCCACTTCACGACCAGCCAGGCCATCATATATGTGCTCACTGCTCTCCCCCAGTCACTGGCCCCAGCTGCTCTCTCCACCCACAACGCCCTCTCCTCCACTAACTCTTCTTCAACCTAACTGGTCCCCTCATGGTTCCCAGGATAATGCAAATTCCTCCTACCTGACCTTTGCTGAAGTGGTTTCCCTTGCCTAGAATCCTTTCCTCCATTCTAACCTTTTACCTAAATTTTAGCCATCTCTCATGGTATAGAACATCCCTGGCTGAGATGCACCCTAAGGTTTTAAAAACATGATGAGGAGAAGGTTGGAAAAGTGGGCGAAGGGAGCTAAGTGGCTAGCAGTTTGCTAGACGTAGAGGATTTAGTTCACCTTTAGGGCAGACTTTTGCTTTGTTTTGGCAAGATCAACACCAATCGAAAACTGTGCAGTCGCTGTCCACGTGAATGCATATGTTCTTTGTTCTGGTTCAGCAGTGTACATAGCCTCGCCTTGGGAGACACGGACTGCCTTTTTGTTCCTTTTTTTCCCAAGATTTGTGGAAAAGAGTTGTGGAGGAAGGGCACCTGGACTGGTCCCTGTGGAGGTGACTATTTTCAGCTGAAGTCTGGAGCGTTGCTTGCAAGAGATGGCAGGCAGAGACTAGCAAGCTTCCTGAGGAGGCTGGAGAGTCCCTGGCACTGCTGCTTTGGGACCCAGGTGACATTTCTTGACACAGAGCGGGAGAGAAGAGCATTCTGTCCACCTCCGCACAGAACGCAGCATCCCTCTAGAACACTGGGGGCATCAGAGGAGGCAGCAGCCGTGGATGCTGAGGACCTCACGAGGACCGTCTCCGGCAGAGGGTCCTTTCATGGGCCTCCATAAGCCCCACACGGTGACTGCTGTGGATGGATGAGTGTGTGACATCATTTGAGATACCCCACTGGGAGCTCCCAGAAGTCTTTGAGGGAAATACTGCATGGAATGGGGCTCAGTGTCATTGTAGCTCGTTGTTAAAGTAGCAACAAGTCATTTATACCCTTGGCAGGTGAAAACTAAATACACTAGAGATAGACGTAAAAGCATACGGCACTGTTCACCATGGTTGCCTCTGGGTGCCAGGATTCTACAGAATTCATTTTCTTCTTTATATTTTTATGGAACTCGCCAAATTTTCCACTACAAGCATTTGTAATTAGAAAAAAAAAAGCTATGTATAAGGAATATTTTTTCTTTCCTTCCCCTTCTGGACCCAGTGGAAACCTCTGCTGTGTAAGGCCGCTGTAGTTTCTTCCCCTGCTGAACTCCAACAGTAACTCTTGGGTGCAGATCCGTGTTTATTCATTGTTTTCGGTACTTGTGCCAGCTCTGCAAGCTCCTTCAGGAGAAGGAACACATCTCCTGCTACCAACCCTCCCCCATTGCTCACTCTGCTTGCAGGAGCTACTTCTCAGAACCTGTCTGGTCTGCTTCCACCCTTGGCCTTCATACTCACTGCTCCATCTGCCAGGATCCCTTCCTCCCCAGTCCCCCCCAGGCAGCTTGTGGGCTTCCTGCTTCTCACCTTCAGTTTTGACTCAAATGTCTCAGTGAGGCTTTCCCTGAGCAGGCTATTTAAAATTGCACACCCTCCCAGCACTCTTCCCCCCTTGCCTGCTTCATTTCTCCCTACAACATAGATCTCCATCCGATATGCTATGATTTATGCTTCTCTATTATCTATTTCCTCACACGGATCTGTAAGCTCTAGAAGACAAGGATTTTTGTCTGTATTGTTCTCTGCTGTAATCTCACCACCAGGGTGTATGCCTGGAATGTACAGAAGATAAGTGTTTGTTGAATGAGTGAATACAGTTGATAATAACACTAGTTACCATGTACCAGATCCTGTGCTAGCTGCTTAGTCATTCCCTCATTCGGTCTTCACAGCATTTGGAGGTAGGTAGCATTATCTCTGTTTGAAAGATGAGGAAACCAAAGCTCAGCGAGTTGGGTAACTCAGCTGAAGGCACACACTGTCACATGGCAGAGTGGGGTGGAATGCAGGTCCGCCCGCTCCAGGGGCCAGGAGCTTTCCATTGCAGGAGATGCTTCTGTCTGCAGGGTTGTTCCTCACTGTGCTGACGCCCCTCTGCATCTCGGGCACTGCTTCCCCCACTGCAGGAACCACAGTGCTGCTGCCCAGAGCTCGGATTCCTCCCGATGGGCTCCTCTCCCAGACTGGGTCCCTTCTGGCAACAAAAGGCCCACGACCCTGCCATCAGAGAAGCCAACTTGTTCCTCCCCTGTCTCACTGCCTCTACTCTGGGTGCTCTGGTTTATGGTATAAATAAGCAGGCACAGAGGTTTGCTTTCCCTCTCCCTCAGCCCCGTTTTCCCAAAGGGAGGTTGGTTGCTCCCTGAGAACCTTCTGCAGACCAGCAGGGTGGAATAACAGCAAGAACCCAGGAGATTCAGGTTCAAGGTCTGGACCTGCGGCTCCCTAGCTATGCCATGACCTTGGGCAAGTCACTTCACTTGTGCATTGACAGAATGAAAGGAATTATTCCTTCCTTGTGATTTGTAACGATGGCAAGTGCGGAATCTGCCTCATGGGGCTGTTGTGTAGACTCGTGAGCCAGTTTCGTTATCATACTTAGCACCATGCCTGGCAGATAAGGCTTAATAATTGTTGGCTGCTATTGTTATCAGTCGTGACTAGCCTGGGAACTGGGCGGGGTTTGCAGTCAGCTGGTAGGATGGGTTGTGGGTGTGGATCGTAGCTAACCACTAACTCTAATCACCCACTAAACTTTCCTAGAGCTTCAGTCCTCAGAGTTTAGAATTTGTTGTTCAAGGTCACATAGTCGTGACTTTTAAAAGGCCTTGATTGGGACACTTTTCAGAATACCTAACCTCTTTAGTCAGTATACTCTATTTCTGCTGGGAGGTAATTGTTGCCATCTCTGCTGGGCCGCACAATTTGAAGAATAATTTGCACGAGTGTCAGTTGCCACTATGACCAAGGCATGAAGCCTAATTATCTCCAGTGGAAACTGTGATTGAGCCTGCGAATTGAGGCCTGATTTGCAGGGGCTGCAAATGAGCTGCCGCCTCCGGAGCACTGTATGCCTGCTAGGTGTTGGGGCTGTAACCAGCCGGAGCCTGTTTCCAAACACCCATCCTCCACGCTCCAGTGGGGCAGGAGTCCCAACTCTGCTGAATGTCAAGATCCCTGCAGAGTCTGTGGCTGAACGGAGACCTTCCCATTGTCTAGTTTTCAAGGGACTTCCCTTCACTGGCTTTGCTATTTAGTTGTGGTAGAGTAAGTATGATTTGGAGTAATCCATCTGCCATCACTCCCCTGGCAACATCTCCTTGCTCTCCCACCCACATGGTTTCACCCAGGAATATCTAGTTCTGTTTGTGCCTGAAGGGGAAGGTGACCAGGGATCCAGGCCATCCTTTTTCCTCATGTGGACGACCATAAGCAACAGGAGAATTCGTCTCTTGCCCTCACCATGGCCAATGTCTGCTTTACACATGGGCCCAGAGGCCACACTTTAGTACTTCTGAGAAGTTGATGATGGCATCTGTGACATGGGAGGTCTTTCATCCTGAGGCAAGGGTACGAGTTCTGCCAGCCCTTTATACCATCTGGAAACAACGCTGGGACTCATATTTGCAGGTCCACAAATGTTATTTGATTGTTTCATGGCATGAAAGACTTAATTTGAAGCTTAGCGGAGAGAGCAGACTAACGAAGATTGAGGAAACATTGCCTACAAGGGCAAAACGTGCTGAATTTGAGTAAAAATACACATTCTACACGTAGTCAGCACTCTGACAGCACTGCGGGGTAGGCAGAGCTGGAACCGATGTTCACAGATAATTCTCCAACTTTATTTTAGCCTCCTTTTAACCCTCCCACAGGCCAGGGTCTTGTCATAATTACCTTGGTTATACAATCCTTGTTTGTGTCTCTAGAGAGACAGCCATGTTTGGAAGAAAGAGCACGAGTCCTCAAGTCTGAAAGGAGTCCCAAGAAGAAGGAAATGGAAAATAGTGAAAAGTATGGAGTTTTGACTCGTCAGACTTCAGTTCCAGTCCTTGTTATGTCAGACACTATCTATGAGAACTTTATAGCTTCTCTGTTTGTTTGCATAGTTCAAAATGGAACAGATAATATCTATCCTGTTAGATGGTTACAAAAATCATTAAAACATATGTAAAGCATTAAAAAGCTGGCTCATATTAGGTATTGAATAAATGGCAAGTATTAATATCTGTAAAATGGAGGTATTTCATAATAAATATTCACTTTGCAACATGGTTGTGAAAAGGAAGGGGGAAATGCCTTTGGCCTATAGCAGATGTTTAATAAATGGTAGTTGTTAGTCCTGTCTTGCCATGAACTATATGTCTGACTTTCAGCAAAGTCACCTCTGCGGCCAGTGAAATGAGAAGTATTTCTACTCTACTCTCTCCCATAAGGACTGCAGTGGCAACTGGCAACAATCACACACGACTTGCTTGATTTTTGGAGTTGTGATAAATAAAATCACGCACAACATACTGGAAACCAGACGCAGGGAACAATGTACTAGAATGAAACACATTGGGAGGCAAGGGACTTGGGTTCTAGTCTTGGTGCTGTCTTTCGCCAAGTGACCCTAAGCAAATCACCAAGTAATCAGACCCTCAGATACACACACTACTGACCTCTCAGCAGCTGTGAGGAAATACAAATGTGAGAAATTATCACTATTGCTCCTTGAGGGTAAAGCCAGTTTTCCCTTTTTAATCTTTGGAACCCAGCAAAGTTCTTGGCACATAGTGAGCACTCAGTATTTTTATTTAATGGATTATAAACTGCCCAGAAGTCATTTTTAATCATTAGCTACCTTTTTTACCCATAAGCTGATAGCTTTTGGTCTCACTGTGATTTGCTGGATCCCTGTGCCTGTGTCCCGAAGTACTTGTATTGCACGCTAACCTTAACATACTCAGGTTATTCAGATGCAACTGAAAGCACACACACACAAACTGGCAGTGAAGAGAGAAGCGGCTCTTTTGTATATGGCAGCTGTAGGCGGACAGTCTCAATCCCGCCTACACCCACCTCTGGTTTGGTTACCCCTCCTCTAGGTTCCTTATTACTCTGTGTACCCATTCTACAGGATCCATCCCCAGAGTGAAGGTGGTAGGCACTGCAGAGGCTCGAGCTGCTTTCAGAGATGACTCTTCATGGGTAGTTAAGAACGTGAAAGATGCCTTACAGCTCTACTAATGGGACACGGCAGGTGGAAAACAGCAAGCAGAAACATGGATGAGGGTGCTGGGCTTCCTGGTGCCAAAGGAGAGCTCTTGAAGACTTCTTGGTAGTAGGGAACACACATGCACCCTCCACACTACATACTGTTCCAGAATTGTTATAGTATTTGGTCTCTGGGGGCTTTGGTAGAGAGGAAACTTTGTAGAGATTGAGAAGGGAGATGGAGAAGACCAAAACGCTAATAGTCACCATCATTATGTGTGCACTGTAATAAACTGCCCTGGACCAAGGGCATTGGCAAAGGTCAGGTGTTTCCCAGATCTGCCATGTGTCAAGTCTTCCCATGTTACTGAGGAGCATCTCTGATCTTAATTTTTTTAATACCATCTGCCAGCTGCAACTTCTTCCTCTTTTCTTTCCCCTCCTCTCTACCTACCCCATCGTTTCCACTTTCATACCCAAGTCTGCCTGAAGCTAACCTCAGGCAAGCCTCCCCCAATCACTCCAGCTGGGTTGGGTGTCCCCCTGTAGACTTCAACTCACTGCAATGTAATTTCTGGTTTATTTACTTACTGTCCAGTTCTGAAAAGGAAGACCTTTATCTTGTTCAGCACTGAATCCCCAAATACCCCAACAGTGCATCACACAAAGGAAGATGCTTAACAAATATTTATTAAATCTACCAGGTTATACATCTAATTTATTGCATTGCCCCCCCCCCCCCCCCGCTACTATAATAACTAAGCAGAGTTACATTACATGTCAGTCTTTTTTCTTTATACAATAGACAAAAACTGTTGGAAAGCTAGATACCAATCAGCTTTCTTTTTTTCCATTAAAAAAATTTTTATTGTGGTAACATACACGTAATATTTACCATCCTAACCATTTTAAGTGTATAGTTCAGTGGTGTGAAGTACAGTCACACTGTTGTGCAACCATCATCACCATCTATCTTCAGAACTTTTTTTTTCATTCCGAATATCAGCAATGACTTTGTGGTTTTTGTTTTTTTGTTGTTTTAATTGGAGTATAGTTGCTTTTTCCCCAGTACCAGATCATCATACTGCTGAGTTCCTTCAAACCATTTAAGCACAGCATTCAGTGCTGCATAATTGTTCACGATCACACAATAAAATGTAAAGTTTTTCAATTCATTTTACAAAACCAGCAAAAATCTGCAACAAAATCCTACAGGAAAAAGTAGACCAATTTCATTTATAAACATCAATTTAACAGCATATTAAACGTAACAAAACTTAGCAAGATACAAAACCTAAATCCTAGTTACAGGAATACAACTGCGACAGAAATAACGACCCTCTCCCCACCTAGTCTACTTAGGACTCAGACAGTAGCTTTTATACTCAACTCACCCCCACCTCCGGCTGGCCCTCACTAGGAGTAGATGCCGGCCCTAGCACTGGCCCTATCCCTCACACTGGCCTCAGCTCTGGCCCTGTCAGCCTCGTCTGCCAGGGCCTCACGGTACTGCACTGGCCAGTGTTGGGGTTCTTTCTTATGGAGCTTGGCCACGAACCCCAGAACTTTCATCTTGCTGGTTTCCAGGTTGCTTCGGGGACCCCAAGAGAATTCACATTCCGGTGGATTGGTGTGAGGCACACGCCTGTAATTGAGGTATCTCAGCTGCACGAAATCTTCCATAATAAGCCTCTTCGGGTACCCAAAGAGGAAGTGATACTTTGAGGGACGCACCCCCAACCGACGCAGCATCTCCCAGACCTGTGCCTCCCTGGCGCTATTACCTTTCATGTAGATAAGGCCCAAGATCATCATTAAGAGACCCAATCTGGGGCCATCTCCTCCCAGATCCTCCTCCTCCTCTCCAAGAGGTTTTAGTCTGTTGATCAGGATGTAAGTGTGGTGCTTGCGGTCAAGCTGTTTCAGCTCGAAACCAAAGACATACCGCAGATGCTCTGCGGCCCTTGCGATGATCTCGGGGAACAGATCCTTTAAGTCTCGGACAACGTATTTCACCATCTCGGAGCGAGTGATGGGCCTCTTCTTCTTGTCCTTCACCAGCAGAAACTGCACCAACTCGGCCACCGTCCGATCCAGACGGCGGCAGGCCCTGCGCCGGGTCAAGGTTTTGGCTGCCAAAGCCCTCGCACCTTTCGGGGCGAGGGAGGGCTCCGCAGCCCCCTGCTCCCTTACAGCGCCAAGGTCCTCCTCGGGGCTCTCTTGCAGGAGGGGGCTCGGGGCCACCTTCCGCGAGGCGGCCAGGGCCTGGGTCTCGCCGTCATGGCCACCGTCCATTTCCCCCTCCGCCTGAGGGATGGGGAGACCCCCGCTCTCGGGCTTCTGCAACATGTTCCCGGGCAGGCAGGTGCAGAGCGCGTACAGGGGCCGAGAAGTGTGCGAGCCGCTGCACAAACCCCGGCGGAGGGGTTGGAGAGCGGCTGGGGCGGCTGCAGTAGGACTAGGAGAGATGACAGACGGGGCTTTGTGGCTGCTGGGCTGCACCGCAGAGGGCTCGGGACGGCTGCTGCAACGCCGCCGGCGCCGAAGACCTGCGGCGCGGCCACCGCGCAGGCTCAGTGCGCGCCCGCACGCCGACCTGCCCGGCCACTTCCGGCCACCTCAGCCAAGATGGCGGCCCCGAGGCCACGCGAGGGCCCTCCTCTTCCGGCTCCCGCTGGGGTGGGAGTACGCACAGGCTTCTCAGGATGCCCGGGCTGTGGAGGGGTGTGTAGCCAGCGCTGCTTTTTAGACTCAAAGGCTGGAGGAGGCTAACCAGGGCTTTCCTGAGGTTTCAGTGTACAAGCACGAAATAGAGGTGGAGTTCTAGCCACGTCCTTTCAGCAGGTGCTTATTTCTAAGTGTGTGTATCTACGATTTTGAGTGATTTACAAGTGCAGTGTGTGTGGCGGTGAAGACTGGGAGATAAGGCTGTGCGGGACAGTTTGTGACGGGCCTTGAACAGGATGCTAGGGAGGTTGAAATCTGTTCTGAACAGATCTGTATTTTTCCAGTCTCTCTGGTGGCAGTGTGGAGGGTGGGTTGGAGGAGCGCTGACTGAAAGCTGGGAAGACAGGTTGGAGTATTGATATCATCACAGTGCAGAATAGGTACTGAGACTTGGCCTGTCTTGTTCATTGGTGTATCCCCAGTGCCCAAAACAGTGCCTAGCACATAGAGGCACTCCAAAAATATTGTGAAATGGATGATGAGGGGGTAAGGATAGCAGGTTCTGCAGGGGTCAGAGAAGATGATAAAAGACATATTGAGGTACAGCTGGCAGAAATAGTAACTGAATGGAGGAAAGGGGGGAGGACTTTTTGTTTTGTTTTGTTTTGTTTACAGAATCAAACATAACTACTCCCATTACTTTTTTTCTTTTTGCTTACCCTACTCTGAGCTTTCTCCCGCTACCAGCCTGTCTGTATGTCTGTCTCTTTCCCTCCCTCCCTCTGGGACTCCTCCTCCCTCTTCTTCTACCTCTTCCTTCTCTGCCCTCTCCTTTCCTTCCCTCCCACTCCCCCTCCCTCTTCTCTCTCCCCCTCCCCTCCCCTTCCCTCCCCTTTTTTTCCCTTCTCCCTCTTCCCTTTCCCTCTTTCCTCCTTTCCTTTTCTCTCCCTTCTTTCAGGGCTCAGCTTAAATGTCACCTTTCCAAAGCCTTCCTTAGTCTCCATGCATGGAAGTTATTTAGTGCCGTTTCTGAATCACCCTAGTAATTTGTATTTGTTTAACGCCCACAGATATTATTGTGTGCTAGGCTCTGTTCTAACCATTGTTCAAATGTTAATTTGTTTAATTCTCATAAAGGTAAGTGCCATTATCACTACCCCCATTTTATAGATATGCTTTTACTACGGAATTTGCTATTTACTAGCTGTGTAATCTTGGGCAAGCTACCTAAACTCCCTGCCCCTCAGTTGCCTTATGAGTAAAATGGGCGCAGTAGTAGAGACAGCATTGTGGAGATCATGTGAAGTAGTGCATATAAACCATTTAACACAGTGCTTGGCACATAGTGTTCAATACATGTTCGCTATTATTTATAGCATATTTTTAATGTACTGATAATGTACTAATTTTTTACATACATTAATTCATCTACTTCTCATAACAGCCCTTCTAGGTAAGTGGTATTATTATCCCCATTTTACAAGTGGAATAACACACAAAGAGGTGAAGTAACTTCCCCAACATCACATGATTGAGCCACTATTTCAATCATATGTTATAGTATGACTCCAGAGACCATGCTCTTAACCACTACATTAAAAGATGTTAATTATTATTATCATTATTATTGACCATACTCTGCTTTGTATTATAGTTATTTTTGTGCTTATCTTTTTACCCTCCAAAACCAAACATCCTAAAAGCTAGGGCTATGTCCTTAACTCTTTTGAAGCATCGGTACTCAGTATGTAATTGTCACTGAATAAATGATGAAAGATGTTACTTTTTTCCAGAGGAAATAGCATTTGTGTTAAGTAAATATCTGACAGTTAGATTTTTTTTTTTTGGCTGTGCCATGTGACATGTGAGATCCTTAGTTCCCCAACCAGGGATTGAACCCGTGCCACCTGCAGTGGAAGCTCAGAGTCTTAACCACTGGACTGCCAGGGAAGTCCCTAGACTTTTCTAGATGTAATCATGAGCTCTTCATTTTTAAAAATTTCTGAAAATATATACCCATTTATACTTTATGACTTAGGAAACCTGAAAGTATGTGAATGAAGCAGAAGGATATTTATTATAGTCTAGCTCGAGGGTATTATTAGTTTCTATTATGCCAAACATTTTATGTACAATATAATTTAGTCCTCACAAATCCCTGTTAGGAAGGTATTATTATCCTCATTTTACAAATGGGAAAATAGTCACTGAGAGGTTAAATCACCTATCCCCAACCACCCATCTGTTAAGTGCTAGGCTGGAAGTGAGGACCTAGATCTGTCTATTCTGCAGACTGTACTCATGACCACCATGTTCTCCTGCCTGGTTGTCAGTTTCTCCTGAAGGTAGATCCATTCCTACTTAAAAGGTCATCGCTGGAGATAAAATAGTCTACTCACATATCTTTCTCACTTCAAGTACTGCCAAGGAGATACAGAGGAGATAGATGCATGGAAAGGAGCATGCAGGAGATACACTGAATAGAAAGAATTTTGAGGGGCACATTAGCAGTAATATGACTGGATTTTGAAAACAATCAATAATATAATGCTACTCGTCAAAAATAAAAGAACAAATTACTGATACAACATGGATGAGTCTGGCTGACATTGTGTTGAGTGAAAGAAGAAAGACACAAAAGATTATATACAATCTGATTCCAGTTAATCTGATGTCCAAGACAGGTTCAGCTAATCTTTGGTGACAGAAATGAGCACAGTGGAGACCTGGAGTGGGGTTGACTGGAAAGGGGTGTGCATGAACTTTCTGGGGGAGGTGGCAATGTTCTGTATTTTCATTTTGGGTGTAGATATACTTTTGTCAAAACTTATCAAACTGTACCCTTAATATCTATGTATCTCACGGTGTATAAATTATACCTTAAAAATTATAACAATAAAAAGTTTTAAAATTGAGGTATAATTGACAGATAATAACATTAGTTTAAGGTGTACAACACAGTGATTCGATATTCATATATATTGTGAAATGATCGCCATAGTAAGTCTAGTGAACGTCTGTCACCATACAAAGTTACAAGATTTTTTTTCTTGTGATGAAAACTTTTAAGATCTATTCTCTTCACAACTTTCAAACATGCAATACAATATTATTGACTATAGTCACCACGTAAAAAAGTTTAAAGAAATTAAGTGAATAGGCCTTTAGGTATCGGAAGTGATGGGGGGTATGAAAGGTGAGTGACTTTGCTTTGCCACTTGCCCAGCCCCTGGCTGCTACAATGTTTTATACGGAAAGGGACCTAGACAATCATTTGCTAGTTTTGATTGTGCCGACCTCATACTGGACAGGCAGACTTGGAAAACAGTCCTCACCTAAGCTGTTAAAAGGGAGGACATGTATATTTCTTTGGTGGGGGTGGGGGTGGCAGCAAAACCAAACCTTGATGGTTGTTAGATGGAAACCTTCCTGAAGGATGATCCTTTGTCGTCTAGACTTCAGTGTTTGAAAAACCGCAGTGCTTAGCATAGTTTAGTATGCGGAAAAGGATAAGGGAGTTACACTGGAAAAGCAGAACTGCAGGATGAATGATCCTGGAAGTGTCTGGCACTATATGGGTGTAGAAAAGGTGTGTCCTAGCACAAAGCGCTGAACCAGGTCAGAAGACCTGAATTCTGGTGTCCCAACCCATTCATTCACTCTGTGACCTTGCACAGCATACTTAGCCTCTCTGGGCCACTGTTTCCTTGTCTTTAGGTCTGACAACCTTAGCTTTGCCAGTCTCCATGGTTATTTCGAGTTTCAAGTAAGATTGTAAATGTAAATATACTTTTTAAATACTCTACCATTAAGAAACAAGTATAAAATGTTAGTTTTTTGTTTTTTAAGAGACGTGGTAGAAACATCTCAGTAATGAGTGTGACTGGCCTCTCATGCAGACATTTTGGAATGAGCTTACGCATTCCTGGTTGAAAAAACTGTCTGGCCAAAAGAGATTAAATAAAGAAATGTCAAGTCCTGACACTCCATCTAAGGCCGGTGAATGCTTTGGTGGGAAGCCAGAGTTATCTTGTTGGATTCCTTCTAAATTTGTCAATAGAGTCCTCCAAGCTCCTGAGTGCCTTCTTCACACAGGTGCTGAGTAATGTCTCCCCCCAGATCTGAGTGAGCCCCAAACTGCATAGGTGCTTGTGTCTTCTCTATTTCTCCTGACAGTTTTGACAGCCGTGCAGCTGATCTGGCTCAAAGACGGGATCAGAGGAAGAGCTTTGTCCCACATCCCTGGGCCAGGGGCAAAATGGAGCCCAGTTTTGTCACAGCAGAATGGGCAGAGTGTGAAGCCCTGGGTCCCGTATGTGTGGCTGGTATTGAAGCGGGATGGCCAGGCGCATGATTCGATCTGACTTGGGTAATGAAAATTGTTTGTTACTGTTTGAAGAGCAATTGTGTAAGCAACAGTACTCCTGTGTTTGGCTGCCTGTGACCCACCAGTGTCTGTAACGTAACACCCAGCCCAGAGGAGGAACAGACCCAGGCTGGCGGGGGAGGGGAGAGTGGCAGGGGGCACAGGGCCCCCTTCTCCCTCCCTCGTCCCACCCGCTCTCTAAACCTCGAAGGAGAGTTGGCGAGAAGGCATTTGCCACCTGGACAAAATGAGGCCCAGTGCGAGGGGCAGGCGCGAGGCTGGCGGGGAGCCAGGGCCCTGGTCTGAATGGTTGTCGCCAAGGGGCTGCCAGCGGCCCATCTCTATCCCCCAGAGGCCGGGCCGGGGCCGGGGCCGGGGCCCATCCACCCCCAGCTCTGAGGCCCGACTCCCGCCATTCGCTGGCCGTGACCAGAATGTGCGGGACGCCGGGCCTTTGAGCAGCTGAACAGAGCCGTTTCCCCTCTGCTGGCCGCTGCTCCACTTGGATTAGAGCAGGCTCTCCCGAGTCCCTTTGTTGCCTGCTTGTTATTCCACACGCACCGAGCACTGTGCATTCATCTTTATTAGTTCTAATTGCTTCCCTATTCTAATGGGATCTTGATATTCCCACACAATTGAAAGGAAATGTATTCATTAAAATAATTCTTCTCCTAACGGCCGCTTCAAGCTGCTCCTCTAAGTGACATTGTCTCTCCAGCCACAGCCTGCTGAGGCCTCTTATTAAGACTCTAGTCAAAAGCCAACTTTGGGCAGCAAACTTTCCTTGCAGGAGTTTCCAGACACTGAAGAGAGGGCGCTTTTTAATCGGCTCACACACTGACGTTGGAGGCCAGCTGGTAGAACTGGGGGTGCCCCTCGGGGCGGGTAGGGGGAGAAGGGCTGGTCTCCAGCGCTGCCTGCCTCCTGTAACAATGCCCCCTTTCTGCACACCGACAGGCTCATTTAGACAGGGCTCTCCCCCCACTGTCATCTGGGTTGAACTTTTTGTTTATGGCGCAAGCAGTTGCTAGGTGTGTTCTTAGAGCAAGGCGCTGAGTAAGGTGCTGTGGGAAGTGTGGAGACGAAGCTGCCGTCTCGAGGTGTTTATGGTCTCCGTGGGTGGCTTCCCGCTCTGAGAGCCTCACGTGAGGCAGGAGAGGGGAGGCTGGGAACAGCCCTCAGTGTTCAGAAAGCTTCATGGGATAGAGAACTTAGAAAAGCGGTGTATGCTTCCATCAATGTTTGTGAATTAATAACCAAAATCTTTCAAGCCATGGGATCATGGAGGTAATACAAGAAGCTTCTTTGGGACATTGGGAACCACTGATCTTTTGGAGTGAGATAAGCCATTATAAAAGAGCATGCCTGTGTGAACACCTGCTTTTTACACCAGTAGTATGAAGACCACTATAGGAGTTTGGAGGAGTAGAGGGGAGCTCGTGCTGGGCACTACACTGTTGCTTGAATCTTCTTTAACACCTATAACAGCCCTGTGAGGGAGGCATAATTATTCCCCACTTTACAAATGAGATGCAAGACAAGTTAGATAATTTGTCTGGTGTCAAGAGCTGGGAGTCAGGTCTTGAACGCTGGCCTTCTGATCCCAAAGCATATGCTGCTTTTATAGCATCCTGCTGCCTCTGTTATGTCTGTCAAGGCCATCAGAGGAGGTGTAATGTGGAAGGTGGCATTTGATCTCCCTTGAGGCCTTTAGGGATGGTGGCTTGTCAGCAGGTAGAGAGTGGGGTCCACGGGAAGGAAGAGCCTAAGCAAAAGCTCAGGGACTGGAAGGAACCTGGCAAATCAGGACATGACAGGAGTCCCGGTGGCCCAGTGATTGGAGAGCATGCAGAGGAGTAGTGGGAGGAAGACAGGAAGGTTTGTGGGGGCCAAATTTTATAGGGCCTTGCCTGTCAGGAGTTTGGATTTTGCGCTATAGGTACTTCTCCAAGGAGGATATTTGAGCCTCTGGATAAACACAATATTTCTTTCAGGAGCATCAATTTTCCTTGAGGTGAATAATTTTAAACATCTTAATATTAAAAGAAATTTAGATATATTGTGGAATAGAATGCAAAATTCTCATGAATTTTTAAGAGAAAACCAGAAGGCTTCAAAGAGAGCTTGGGTGTGCTGGCAGGAGCTTCAGGCTATGTGGTCCCCTGGGGGAAGTGAAGGCATTTCTTTTGTCTGCTGTTGGTGTACTTTAGCAGGAAAGTTTGAGAAGTACTGATTTTGGATGAAATGTTTTGATCCCAGGAATGAAATAATTAGGTATATTTCAACAAGGGTGGCAGGGCTTGGAAGACAAAGTTGGACAGGGCAGGGACTCGCAGCAGGAGAACAGATAAGAGATGGTTGCAGTAAACTCTCAGGAGACTTGAAGGGCCTTAGGGGGCCTGGGCCTCAGACCCCACCTTTCTGCCTGAGCCTTTTTGGTGGGGGGGCCTGCCTAAGAGATACCCCACCCCGAAGCCACTACTTCTTTTTAAGGGGCTCAGTGATTAGACTAGGATGGCTGGCCAGGAAGGTTGAAGCAGAAATAGTTAAGGGAAAGCCTGGGCCTGGGCCAGGAACTGGTCGCCACAGAGAATCTTCGTGGCCTGGCCACCTCACCCAACTCACCCTCCACGCTGCCTGCCGACCACCTGCCAGCCCAGCAAGTTTATTGGCTCACCGGCTGGAAGGTAGCAGAAGGCAAGTGGCTGGACCAGTGATGCTCTGGGCTGGGGGTGAGGGGAGGTCCTGTTTTGTTGCAGTGTCTGTTGTCCTATGTAGTGCCATTGGACTCAGCATGGTGGCCAACACCCTAAGGTCAAGAAAGACTCAAAGGGAGGAAGGAGGGAATAAGACATCTCAGCTTAGGACCAAGACCTCCCTCTGCTTCTCCTTATCATCAGTAAATGGAGATAGCCCGCCTTACTTAGCCAAACTCTCCTTTCAGGTGGGTGACTTTTTTAGGCGGTTTAGAATTTAACTCTTGAAGCATTATTTTTAAAAAAGCATTACAAATTCCTTAGTGCCCCCCCCCCCCGCCATTTTAGAAGGGATTGTTTATTGTAGAGCAATGAGAAATCCTGACCATCAAAAACAAAAAAAACCAAAAACCACCTATAATACTACTACCCAGGGGTAACTATAATTAACACATACCCTGGTGTGTATCTTCCCCCAGTTTTACTAAGCATGTACTCTTTTTTTTTTTGTACTCTTTTGTTTTTAACGGAATTATCTTGTATATTCTGCTTTATGTATACAATATATAGTTCTTCACATACTATGAAACTCTCACACAAATGTTTTTCTATAATGTAATTATTTGTGATTGACAATATTCTACAGACCCCATATCACCTTTAATGCCTATTGTTATATATATAGGCTGTTTTCAGATTTTCACTATTAAATACAATGTGATGACCTTGTTTGTCGCTAAAGCTTTCCTATTTCCTCAGATTATGGAAATTATTATATAAGATACGACCTTATAGATACACGATTTTTTGAAAAACAAAACTGAGATTATCCTATATGTATCTCTCTGACCTAATTTATGCACTAAATCCATTTTGAAAATCTTACACATCAATACAAGTGCATCTGCACAATTATGTATTAAATTAATTTTATTTTAAAATTAGATAATACTTTCACATAGATCAAAAATCAAAGTGATATAAAAAGTATAACTGAGGATTTTTGCTTGCACCCATGTCCCTCTTCACCTGGTTTCCTGATTTCCCCTCCCATAGGTCACTGCTTTTAACAGTTATAGTGCCCCTTTTTGAAAATGCAAGCAAATGCAATTATATATACCTTGCCCTTTCTTACAAAGAAGTTAGCACACTATGTACATTATTAGGCACCGTGCTTTCCAAAAAAAAAAAAAAAACAATAGTATGTAGTGGAGACTTTTTCATATCAGCACATAGAGAGCTTCCTGGTGTATTATGATGTGGATGGACAATAATATCTAACCAATTCCATATAGTTGGACGTTTGGGTTATTGCCAGTCTTTTACTATTACAAGCAATGTTATAATACAAGCATATATCATTTCCGTATGTGTGCAGATATATTTGCAGGAAAAATCCGGAGAGTAGGATTGATGAGCCGACGGGTAAATACATTAGTAACATGCCATCTTGCCTTTCGTAGGGGTGTATCATTTTCTGTTGCTACCAGCTGTGTATGAGGATGCCTATTTCCCTACAACTTCCCCCAAGCAAGTGTACTTTGGATATGTACAGATCTGATGGGTGAAAAATGAGTATATCATTGCAACTATAATTTGCACTTGTTACTAATGAAGTTGAACATTCTTTTATATGCTTAAAAGCCACCTGTATTTCTTTTTCCTGAAAAAGGGCATTTTTTTCTATTGGGTTATTGGTCTCCTTGATTTATGGAAACGAATTATGTATTAGAGTGATTGACCCTTTGTGAAATGAGTTGCAATTTTTTTTCCAGTTAGTCTTTTCTTTGTTTCCTTCTTTCTCTTATGGTGCTTTTGCCATGCAGGAGTTTTAAGATTTTTACATAGATGTATTTATCAGTCTTTTATTTCATGAATTCTGGATTTTTGAATCAATTAGAAAGGCCTTCACTACTCCAGGATTATAAAGGAGTTCTATTATTCTTCTGGTAATTTGATGGTTTTATTTAAGTCTTTGATCCAATGGACGCTTATCCTGGTACTTTGTGAAATACTGGTCTAGCATCTATCTTTTTCCAGTTAGTCGAACACCATTTATTAAAAAGTCTGTCTTTGCCTCACTGTTTTGGTGTTTATCGTATACCAAATTCTCATATATTTGGACCTGTTTCTGGGCTTTATTCCATTGGACTGTATGTCTCTACAGCATCTTTTGGTATCTGCATAATATTGCTTCTTATGTATATAACATAATTTATTTAACTAATTCATTTTTGTTAAACACCAAGATTGCTTCCAATTTTTCAGCATTCAAAAAAATGCCTCGGTGAATAAAATCCTTGTATGCATTTTATGTGTGCGTGTGTATGTAGTAGATCCATTTTTTCCTTTGGATAAATATTTGTACATGGAATTACTGGGTCAAAAGTTATGTGCCTTCTTAGGCTTTTTTATACATATTGTCAAAATGCCTTCCAGAAAGATTGTACCAATTTACACTCCCTCCAACAGTGTATGAGTGCTGATTTCCCCTCACCCACACCAACTCTCAGTATTATCATTCTTTTTACTCATTGCCAATCTGATCAGGGAAAAAAAAGGCCTCTCATTGCTGTTTTAATTTGCCTTTCTTTGAATGCTAGTGAGGTTGAATATTTTTTCAATTTATGGTGGTTTTTGATGTACAGAAGTTTTTAATTTTTAATGTAGTCAAATCTATCAATCTTTTCCTCTATGGTTTCTGCTTTTGTTGACGTATTTAGAAAATCCTTCCCCATCGTAAGATTATAAAATATCCACTTATATTTTCTTCTAGTACCTTTATGGTTTCATTTCCATCTTTATCCATCTGGTATTCATTTTGATGAAAGGTGTGAGCTGGGAAAGAACTTGTATTATTTATTTATTTATTTCCCAAATGGATACCCTGTTCTTTCATCACTGTTAAGAAGCATATATTTGTGTGTGTGTGTGTGTGTGTGTGTAACTATCCCTAGAATGACCATCTTGAATAGCTGGATACTGAGGGTAATCGAGTTCTAGACTTTGGGTCATCATTAGAAATATCAGTCATACTAGACAGGCAGATATGGCACTTTCCAACATACGTGGGCTTTTAAGGACCAAATGACATTTGATATTCACATGCCAGCACTGCAGCTCAATGCTTATGCAACTTTGAGCGAGCCCATCCATGATCCTCCTTGAGTCTTTTTTTTTTCATCTGTGAAATGGGGTAATAATACTTATTCCCTTCAGACTGAAGTCCTCCCTCTCTCCTCCCTCCTCCCTCCTTTATCTAGTGGTTGCCTCAGGCCCTTACTCTAAACAGGATATGCTGAAGAGGGGAGGGCTTGAGAGCTGTGTCTGCTTTTTATAGGCTTTCTATCTTTACACTTGTGCTCAGGCTCTCATTTGTTACGTCTTGCTGGTTTCAGTGTCTTTTCATTAGCAGCCTTTCTCTCTCCTTCTAAATATGAGGCTTTCAATCATGTACCAGCTAGGAAACCAGACAACTGGATTGTTAGAAGTGTATATAAATTAAGAGTAACTGGGATCTGACTGCGGGCCTGAGGGCCTCTCCTGTTGTGTGATGCAGTGGTTCTTAACCTTGGCTGCACATTAGAATCACCTGGGGAGACTTTAAAGCCTATGCACGCCTGGGTCCTACCCCAGACCAATTAAATCAGAATCTCTGGTGGTAGGGCCCAGGCCTGGGTGTGTGATGAAGCTCTGCAGGTGATTCTAATGTGCATGCGGGGCAGGGACCCACTGGCTTTGTGAGATCAGTATTCACACTCAGTGGTGTCCCCCTCTGGTTCACTCCCCAAAGGTGCCCCAAGTTGTGGAGGTCGCTCTATAGAGCAGAAGGCCAGGTAGCGGAGCTGTCAGGGCTGTTCTGGAGGCTGTGGGCTTGCTGGAGAGAGCAGCTCCAACTCTCAGGCCTCTGTCACCTTGGAGATCACATACCTCTGGACATTTGGAAATGGTGTTGGCAGTTTCTCTTCAAACAAACAGAGCTATCCTAGTCTGCCTGATGCCGTTCCTCCTGCCTCTGGGGGCTTACCTGAGGAGTGCAAGAGGTGATGAGAAACAAACCTTGAGAAAATAGCTTTAGTTATTTCTATTTTGTGCATTTGTGTATTCTCTTGTTCTCTTGGCCCCTTCTCTGTCCCCCAAAACACATGTAGGTGATACACGTCAAGCCATGCTTGGTTCCCAGCTTTGGTGAATCCATTCTCTCCATGGATGGAGCCCCTCTCTCCTGAAGGCAGGCTCACCCCCACCAACAATTGGTGGACTCACTTTGTCACCTGGAAAAGTAGATACAGCCCACAGGATGGGTCCCAACATCAAGTCTCTTGGCTACAAGTTCAGCCTTCTTCTTATTCGCAAGTTTTGATAACCTGATTGTGGGCTTAGCCCGTGGGCTTGAGCCCTCTTCTAGGTGTCTCACTTGGTTCATCTAAGACTAGGGCCTCCCTGGTTCCACCAGACTCTGTGGGGGAAAGTTATTTCCTTTGCTAATGAATGAAGACTCCTCCAAGCTTAGCAATGAAGGAAGACTCTCTATGGAGAGAGGTGACTGGAGCTTTCCCTCGGGATTTCTCACTCATCACCGACACTAGTCAGTGACCCCACCCTCCAATACACACACATACACTGGGCAGCTGAGACAAGGCTGGATCCCTCAGACCAGCCTTTACTGCAGGTTGGGGATGACAAGAGAAATAAACAGAGAAGAATAACATGACTCCATATAAGTCATGACTTCTCATTTGCAAGATATGACTTGATCATGACGGCTCAGGGCCCACGTATCCTAGCGTGGGCCTGCCTCTGTGTAGTCAGAACCATCACAGCAGCCCTGGGAAGCCTGGACAGCTGCTCTCTTGAAAGTTCAGGTGGTTCCACGAAAATAACGAGGCGAAGGAGACAAGAGTCCCTCTTCTGTCTGGTGCCACCACCTGAATTCCAGTTTCCTGCCTGAGGATCTGCCTTTTCCTGGGATGCTTGAAATGACTGCTCCTTTTAATGAAACAGAACTCAGATTCAAGTAAGGTTTTGATGGCCATTAAGGCTGCATACAGCAAGGAAGGCAGGGAGCACTCATCAGCTTACCTCAGTGACTTGACTGATTTTGCCAGAGGTACAGTTTTACATCCACAAAAGAAAATGGTTTTTCTTTAGATACGTTCAGTTCAGAGACACACAACGTTGTGAAATTCTCCTGTGTTGATTCATGATGGAGCCATAGGTGAGCAAACTGAGGGTTATTTATAGACTGCTGTTGATGTGCTTTTCAAAGAGGTCCCAATAGTTGTCCAGGAGGAGAAAAATGCGAGAGTCCATCAGTCACTCTGCTGAGACTTTTCCTCTACCTGGAAGTCTGTGTGACGTATCTCTGCCTAGTATGGTGATCTTTTCTTCATACTCTACGAGAGTGACCTCATTCCCTACGCATGGGCGAATGGCCTTACCCTGTGGCCCCAACCGAACAAGAATGTAGCAGGGGACTTCCCTGGCGGCGCAGTGGTTAAGAATCTGCCTGCCAATGCAGGGGGCATAGGTTCGATCCCTGGGCCAGGAAGATCCCACATGCCACGGAGCAACGAAATCCGTGCACCACAACTGCTGGGCCTGCGTGCTAGAGCCCATGAGCTATAACTACTGAGTTCATGTGCTGCAACTACTGAAGCCCACGCGCCTAGAGCCCATGCTCCACAGCAAGAGAAGCCCACGCACCGCAACGAAGAGCAGCCCCCACTCACGGCAACTAGAGAAAGCCCGCAGGCAGCAATGAAGACCCAACACAGCCAATACATACATACATACACACATAAATTTATTTAAAAAAAAAGAATGTAGCAGGACACAGCAAATCATTGGGGTCTGTGTGCGAAATGCTGATCCATTTCTCTAATGCTATCTGTCTGGTCTGTGTTTCTGGAGGTTGTATGGCCATCATCCTGCATTCCTTATGGATTGGGTAACCCTATAAACTCTGGCCCACGGATCCTCAGTGGAGGCAGTGCTGCCCCCTAGAGGCCTTTTAGAAATATGTGGTGTATTTATGTGTTACATTGGTTGCTGGGTAATACTTAGGGGAGACAGAGGGGGCCAGACTTCTTGCCTTAGGTGAGGCAGTTTTGTCCAATGATTTGTCCTGCACTTCATGTGGCATTTGAATGCCCCACCAGACATTCATATAGGTAGAAAATCTCTTTATATTGGTCTGAGCCTAGAACATAATTCCATTTTGTATATAAACACAAATACTTTTTAAAAAAAATATTTATTTATTTGTTTGGTTGTACTGGGTCTTAGTTGCTGCATGTGGGATCTAGATCCCTAACCAGAGATCAAACCCGGGCCCCTTGGATTGGGAGCACAGAGTCTTAACCACTGGACCACCAGCGAAGTCCCACACAAAGTACTTTTTGCATAGTTTTAATATACACTGAATTTTTCATGAACGCTACTGTCATATAAATCGAGAATACTGTTTTTTTGTCTTTACCAGGAGTTGTCCACCATTTCAGAAAACCACAATATGAGTAGCAAAATCCTCACTGTGTTTGAGTTGCCACAATAACACACCTCTATTCATCTGCATTCGTGTATATCTGTATGAATATATAGTGCTTGTTTAATCTTGTTTCAGAGCATCAAATATAAAGAAGTACCTGTAATGTCGCAGTCAACAATGTTTTACTGCTCTTAAATTCTCACTTATTCATTATAAGTAGGTACAATTGTCATATCTTCTTATGTAGTCATGCTCAAACATTTATAGATTAAAATGCATATTGTTTTATTCTAAATTATTTCCTTTTAGTTGTTTATCTTATAGTTAGGGATCTATGTTTATTCTTTAAAAATTATGTGTGTAGGTGGGTCACATTATCTATTAATTTCATTTCAGAATAGTAAAAGTGGTCTTACAAAATATTTGCTATACAAAGGGAGCACTGGGTCTGATAGAATTGGGATGCACTGCTCTTGGTAACCTCCTGGAGGGTGTTTTCTTTTATCTAATTTTCATAACAGCTGTATGAGCTAGGTCCTATTATGACCACCATTTTGCACAGGAGGAAACTGAGTCACGGGGACAGGAAGTACTTTGCCCAAGGTCACATATCTGAAAAAGGGGGAGCCAGGATTCTAGAGCTCTTTCACAGTACCAGGTCACTATTCTGCCTTCTACCCAGCATGTTTGGCCCATCTCCCATGATTTGCCCAGGTGTCTGGGGCCTTCCTACTCGAAGCCCATTCTCTGGCCCTGATAGGCCTTTACAGGGCCCATCAGAGACTCAGACTAGAAGAAAAAAAATCACTTTTTCCTTTTGGATAAAATTTCAATAGAGTAAATCAAAGGGAAGTGCTTTGCATAGAGCAGAGCCCCAATGAACTTTGTTGAATAAATGAGTGCGTGATTTGGTAGAGTGGTGCTGGGTCCTTTAGAACAGCCCCTAGATTTTTAGTAATTTATTTCAGTAAGTTGATGTAAGTTTCCCAGCAGTTGACACTAGGTTCACAGGGCTCCCAGCTCAAGGATGGAGACTTCTATTGTCTCCCTGGGACTGAGAAAAGCTGGTTATTCTTTCCTCTGAGGAAGCACAGCTGTTGAGACAGGAGCCAGCACATCTCCCTCACTCTTTCCCCATGCTCACTGATGTGGGTCTCGGGCCCCGGATGTGGGGTGTTCTTTAAATAATAGCCTTTCTTTGGGCCCTTGCCTGTGATCCAACTGATGCTGGCTTGGGAGATGCCAGCTCCTACAGTGGGTACCACAAAGAGATGCTGCAGTGTGTTTCCTATGTGTCTTTGTCAGGTCTCACCCTGAGCTCCTGTTTCTTTCCTTCGTTCAGCAAATGTTTCCTGAGGGCTTGCTTTGTGCCAAATACTGGGGTGCACGGATGAGCAATAAGACATGGTCCCCACCCTCCAGAGAGTCAGACTTAGGACAGAGGACTAGCTTTTGAAATGAAGTATGGAAAGAGCTGTGACAATGGAATATACAGAGGCTCTGGGAGCCCAAGGAGAGGGGCAGCTGACTGACTGGAAAGAAGAGGGAAGCCTTCATGGAGGATGTGTCTCCTGAGCTTAGTCCCAAGGAAAGCTTATGATTTTGCAGACAAAGGATGACTCTCTTAGTCAGGGTCCCATAGGGAATGATGACACACTAAGGTAGCATAATTTGAGGAGGGTTTATGTACAAAGGGGTTATTTGCAAAGGTGTAGTTAGGGGGTGGGGGAACATGACAAGATATCACAGAAACCGAGCCCCTAGGCCAGAAGAAATGGGGAGGGGGCTCCTGTACTCTGGAAGGAGAGTCCTGTAGAACAGGCTGCCTTGATAGAAGGAGTGACCCTCCATCTGGGAGCAGCCAGCCTGAAACGACTACACAAAGAGGGGATAATTACCCTGGTTTCACTTTCTCCTGTCCTCCAAATACTCCTGGTGCTCCCCATTGGCTAAACCCAACCGGAAGCCATAGGGCTCTGGAGTTCCTTTATGTGATCCGTCGGGGCGGCCTCTGGGGCACTGAGCAGGGAGGAGAGCGGGTCTGGAGGCGCAGCAGAGATGTCCAGCCCGCGGGGTTAGGGAAGGCCTGCAGGTGTGGGAGAGGATGAACATCAGGGAAATGTATCCTTCATGGCTGGAGTGTGGAGTAAACTGGGCTGAGAGCTGTCCATCATGTGGGCATACGTGTCTTTTTGAGAAATTTGAAAACTTATCCTAAAGACAGGGGGAGCACTGAAGGATTTTAGGCAGGAGGTGAAATGATTAGATTTGTGTGTGTGTGTTTTAATTAATTAATTTATTTATTGGATTTATTATTTTTTTATTGGTTGTGTTGGGTCTTCGTTGCTGCACACGAGCTTTCTCTAGCTGCTGAGAGTGGGGGCTACTCTTCATTGTGGTGCGTGGGCTTCTTTTGTTGCGGAGTATGGGCTCTAGGCACATGGGCTTCAGTAGTTGCAGCACATGGGCTCAATAGTTGTGGCTCACGGGCTCTAGAGCACAAGCTCAATAGTTGTGGCGCACGGGCTTAGTTGCTCTGCGGCATGTGGGATTTTCCTGGGGCAGGGCTCGAACCTGTGTCCCCTGCAGTGGCAGGCAGATTCTTAAACACCGCGCCACCTAGGAAGTCGCTAGATTTGTGTTTTTAAACATCCCCTCTAGCCCTGGTGTGCACATGACCTGGAGGTACCATTTCAGACTAGAGATGGTGAAGCCTGAAATAAGACAGTGGCTGTGGAGCAAGAAAGAAATGGATGGATGTGAGGAATTTTCAGGATGTAGATGCAAAATGTTATCAAGGATTGAATAGGGAAGTGTCAAGGCCCTGGTTTTTGGCTTGAAGCTTGGGCAGGGGAGGGAACTTCATGGGAGCAGGTTGGCTGTCCTCCTAGGCTTTACTTTCTGGATTCAGGAGAAGACTTAGATTGGCCACATTATCAGGAACTTAAGCTTTCAAGGGGGCTTTGGAGGGGCTTCTCTGTCATGCAGCAGGTTGACGCCACCTTGGCTCTTCCATGAGCAAATCAAACTAGAGAGCAGGAGAAGGCACCTTCTGCTCCCCACTGGGATCTCAGAGCCAGGACCTGCTCCCCTCCAACCCCTGCCCCGTTTCCATATGGAGAGAGGATGTGTTTTCCTTTAATGTGCTTCACTGCAGGGGCAAATGAGGCCCAGCTGAGGGGAGAGAGTCAGCAATGAGGCAGAGCACGGGCTCCGCAAGCTGAGGCGAGTACTGGGGTCCTGTCATCCCTGGTTTCCTTCCCCAGGTTTTCTGAAGGCCCAGGTCCCCATAGGCTCATATTTCATCACTCACAGCTCTGAGGAACCTGCTATCCAGTAACAGGTCCCATTCCTTGGAGTCCTCTGCCCAGAAACCTGGAATAATTTTCTTTTGTTTTAGAGGGAAATGCTGAGGTAGTTCTTTCAAGGCCTAAGAACTTGGGTCGTCATGGCAACACATAAGGGTGGGGTGGGGGAGGTGGGGTGGGGGCTTCTTAGCAGCATTTCGTTTCAAATGCCAGATTAAAGGAAAAGCGTCTTTGGAGTTTGCCTCATTAAGACATAGCTGGGTGCAGGCTTGGTGGATGCTTTTCTGGTTCATCATTTTACACGTTGCATTTTGCCTACATTTTCTCACCTGATGGACAGTCTTTGGGGATTTCTCCCTGAGAATTTTGGCTCATGCACTTCTCTGAAAATTTCAGCTCATTCCTGGCAAGAGAGTTGGTGGGAGTGTTTCCTTTGTTCTATCTGGGGCCTTGTCCCGTAAGCCCCTTACTTACAATAAGACTGCCACTTAAAAGAAAAGAAAAAAAAGGTAATGTGCTTATTGAGGTTTTGTTCAGTCTGTGAAGGAAGGATGTTTGCTGAGCAGCCATTTCACTCCACACGATACCTTTGTCCCAGGATCCTTCTCCCAGTCTGACCTGGGCCAAGGACCAGGGGAGTCCACTGCTGACTCTGGCTCTGGCGGATGTCTTCCACCTACTGTCTGGGGAAATCTAGTAGAAAATAAAGGTGCAAATGTTTAACCCTGGGCTGAAGTCTTTTTTTTCCCCCTAAACTGAACTATAAATCCTGGCTTGACATGACTTCAGAATTCTCCCAGCTGGGACCGGCCTCCCCACTCCTTCCCAGTCCAAAACCTCTTTCCCAGGAGGGAATTCCAATTCGGACCCACAAATGATACTCAATCACCTTAGAATCACCCAGGTTTCAACTAAAATACTTTAGTCACCAAGTCCTGTCATTTATTCCTTCAACGTGACTCTTAGATTCACCTCGTTATTAATGTTCTTATTAACAACAGCCCCCACTTACTGACCATTACTGAGAGCCAAGATTTCTATGCGTCACCTAATTTAATAGTCACCCAAACCCTGTGAGGCAGGTACCATTCTTCTCATCTTACAGAGGAGAGAGCTGAAGGCTCCAAAAAGCTAACTTGTGCAGAGTCAAGGAGCTGGTCAGGGGCAGAGCCGGGTCTGTCTGCTGCTCCTCCCACCAGGACACCGTTGTAGCCTGGGCCACCACCTAGCTCTCGTCCTCTCTTACTAGACCTCGGCAGGCACTCCCACACAGGCTCTGCACCCCATTTCCTGAATGCAGTCACTGAGTGATCTCCCCAAAGCTCCCCGTTCACTGCTCCCCCAGTAGGCTCAGTTTTGGGGGTATGGATACACAGCTGTCTTGTTCACTGCGGTGTCAATAGGATGCAGCCCACAGAACGTGCACAATCAGTGCTTGCTTATTTACTTACTGAATCAATGAAAAAGATCTCTCTCCTCCACCAGCCCCTTCCTTATTCTTCCTTCTTGGGTCCCTCCAAGCTGGAGCCGCTACTGGCCTCCACCATCACACGTGGCTTACCTGGCTCCTGGGCCAGTCCTGCCCCGGCAGGTCGAAGCCGATCTGAATGGGCTCGTGTGTTTACAGGGCACCTGCCTGTGGAGCTCCCGTAGCATCAGCAGCTTCTGCCTCTGCCGGGAGAAAGTATTTCTGTTGCAATAGAGCCAAGATCTGGGGGTGATTCCTAGGCCCCCAAAACGCCCCCTGGGTCCCATCTTCCCTCCACTCCCTCACTATCAGCCTCATCTATAGAGTAGCTGTTAACTACGTGCCTACTGGGTTGGGCATTCCGCGTACATTATCTCATTTAACTGTCATAACAACCTCAAAAGGCAGATATTGGTGTCTCCGATTTACAGATGAGGAAACTGAGGCTTGCAGAGACTAAATCACTTGCTAAAGAACTCAGATGGACACTGGTGGGAAAGGGATTTGAGCTGATGCTTATCTGTGGTTGGAGATTTTGTTTGTGATTTTTCCTTGACTGTCCTTCCTCACAGGGCCCAGACTTCTGCCATCTTCTACCCATCAAGCCTCAAAACCCCTCATTTTCTGGGAATCTGACAATCTCAGGGGTTAATAATCGTAGTAAGACCAGGTACAATTCTGTGAGCATCTGTATATGCCAGAAGCTCCACAAATGACCTTATTTAATCTCCGCCGCTATGAAGTAGGTGCTATAATTATCTCTACTTTATAGATAAGAAAACTGAGAGATTGTCACCTCCAATATCCTATAGCTACTCAGAGGAGGAAGCTAGGTTTCAAACCAGGTGTGTCTGAGTCCAAAGCTCATATTCTTACTTTTTTAATTAAAAAAATTTTTTTTTATTTTTTTAAATTAAAAAAATTTTTTTTTTTAATTTTTGGCTGCTTTGGGTCTTCCTTGCTGCACGTGGACTTTCTCTAGTTGTGGTGAGTGGGGGCTACTCTTCTTTGCAGTGTATGGGCTTCTCATTGTGGTGGCTTCTCTTGATGCAGAGCATGGGCTCTAGGCACACAGGATTCAGTATTTGCAGCACGCATGTTCATTAGTTGTGGCACGCACGCGGGCTTAGTTTCTCTACGGCACGTGGGATCTTCCCGGACCAGGGATCGAACCCACGTCCCCTGCGTTGGCAGGCGGATTCTTTACCACTGCGCCACAAGGGAAGTCCCAAAAGCTCATATTCTTTACAACTCTTGCTAAAACCATCTGACTGGGAATGAGGCCCTGACAGTCCTCTACTGTCAGAACCTGGTTGCCACTGCCTTCTGGCCTCTGGACTCCTGCTGCTCTACCCCACCTGTCTGAGGGACCTACTTCCATCTGAACTGAGCCACATTTGCTTGTGCCTTTGGTTGCTGTGCTTAGCATGTCTGGCTACCCTGGCAGCCAAGTCAGTTCCTTTGGCCTAGCTTCCTCCACAGCCCACCCCCTGCCCTTTTCTGTGTGTGGAGGTCCCTGTGTGATTCTCACCACCCCGCCCACCCCCAGCCATGAATTCAGCAGGCTATGATACCCTGCTTTTATACCTACATGGCTTTTAAAGGTGGCCCAAGTGAATCTCAGCTCCTCCGCCTGGCTTCCTGGGAGTCATAGAGCTCCCCTGCTTCTATCCATCAGTGGCAACCCTTCTCTGTGGCCCTGGGACCCGCGCATTCCGGGGCCCATCCCTGTGTTTGGCCGAGCCTGGCTCTGGCCCCCTTGGCACTGTGGCTGAGTTTCTTGCTGGCTCCCTGCTGACCTGCAGAGCAGTTCTGCCCTGTTCTGCCACTTGATGGCTGCCGGAGTCTCCCTGCACTGACTCCCACCCCTTTTCTCCCTCTGACCCCCAAGGAGTGCAAGCTCCGAAGCCTCAGCATGTCCCCACAAGCCCCAGGTCCTGCTTTGCAACCTTGCCCAGTCACCCCTCTCACACCCCACTTGATGGGACAATATTCGGGCTTTTTTTCCCCCAACATCTCCCAACTCAGACTCTGCTCTGCTTAGAGCAGAATCAATCACTCAACTAAGAATAAAAGGCGGCGGCCCATTTGCAAGACATAGTGGGGGGCACTGAAATGTCCCAGCTGCCCCTGCTCCCCAGACCCCCTGTCCCGTACCCATGCCCTTTGTGCCTGGTTTTGCTGTTCTACTTGATTCCTCCTAAGACGACAGGCCCCCTCCCCTCTCGCCGCCTCACCAGAGGCCTCCCGTGCTCTGGGAGGACTGTGAGCCAGGGCTTTCCTATGTTCTTTGCACACAAAGAAAAAGCAAACTGGGGTAAATGGAGCGATGGCTGGCAGCCAAGGAAGAGCCTGCCAGGAGGTCCAGACACCCCAGGCTCAGCCCCAAGGGCTAAAGGGATGGATGAGTCTCTGCTCACCTGGAACCCATTCTGCTGAGCAGCTCTCCTCTGAGCCATGGCAATAAACAGTAATAGCTCCCTTTTATCAAATGATTAAAATGTGCCAGGTGGTGTGTCAAGCATTTAGATATCTCTTGTCTGGTGCTCTGAGCCAGGTAATCGTTATCCCCATTTTACAGATGAGGACTAAAGCTCAGAGGCATTCAACAGCTTGCCCTCGGGCTCTGCCTCTCTGAGCTTCCAATGTGCTTAAAGACAGGGTGTGATGAACCCTCCTGCATCCTTTGTCTCCTCCCTACGCGCCCATCTTGCAATGAAACAGGAGCTCTTTGAGAGCAGAGCTGGGTCTGGTTCCTGTCTGCATCCCACCCTGCCTGACACACTGTGGATACTGCCTGTTCTCCAGGTCCTTCTAGGAAGCCCCAGGATTCGTAGGTCCAGTTCCTGCTGCGATCCTGAAGGAATAAACCCAAATGCCTTCCTGGAGGAAGGCCAGACCCCTTATCTGGGAAGGGTGTTTGGGTAGAGGGGCTGAGCTGTTGCCAAGTGGCTTGGTGACTGTGGCTGCCTGGTAGTGAGGTGTTTCCAAGACGAACACTGCAGGAGTCCCTCTCTCTTTGCTTCCCTTCGGCAGGGCATCTGCTCACACTACTGTCCCTTGTCATGGCCTCAGGGATCTTTCCCACTTCAGGTATTGAGAAATCAGGTATCTCTTGAAAGATGATCCCATCTTTCTATCCAGCTCCTCACAGCAACCCCTGGCAATCCTTGAGAGAGGAGAGGGCCAGGGAATTGAGAAGTGGGTCGTATTTCCACACGCCTGCCTCCATCCTATCATGTACAATAGACAGTGTTAGATCAGTGTGACTCCAGAAATTGCTGAGCTGGTCCAGTCTCTCCATTTATAAATAGTGAAACCAAGGCCCAAAGCGATGAGTGTTTCCTGCAAGGTCACACACGAGAAGAGGCAGAAACGCCCTGACTCTTCATCCAGTGCTCTTCCCACAGGATACGTTGCTTCAGCATCAACTCAGTTACCAAGGTGCTGCCATCCACTTTGGGGGTCTGGAGGTCACTGACGTTTCCCAGTTGCTTCTGGGCTGGAGGATTTTGTGTCTCACCTGTGGGTAGGGGGATGGGTGGGGAAGAGCACCAAAGGACAAAAACCAAAGGTGCCCACCTAGGCCGTCGTTGGTCCCTGCAACTTCAAAAAAATGGCAGGCCGGGCCACGCAGGCTCACTGTTGCCCACGCTCCCTCTGTTCCCATTATCTGGAAGCTCAGTGGGAGGGCAGCTGCCTCTATTTTGAGGACTGTGGTTGCCATGGGCCCATGAGCGGCACAGACTTTCCACCCAGTAGAGGTCTGTGCTCTTCGGCCAAGCAAGGGCCTGGCTCTTCCTCAGCCTGGCAGGACCAGCAGGATTAATTGGGAGCTGCCCTCCTTCTCGTCGTTGCCACCTCTTCCAGAGGGAAGGAGTGAGCTCTCTGCCATCTACGTATTTTCAGCTGAGTTATATTTTTGCATAAAGTAAACTTAGCAAACAGAGAACACAGTGAGAATATATTTGGCTTTGAAGCGTCAGTGTTCTGACAGGCATTTCCTATTAGCTATCTCTGAGCCGACCAGCTCGGCTGGGTTTTGCTTAAGTGGCATAATTTTCCTGCAGTGGAGACAGCTCATTCATTAGTCATTCCAAACGCCAAACACAAAATACCCTTCTCTAAGCCGGCTCCACCAACCAGCCCCACAGCCCGCAGCCCGGGCGGAACAATGAAACTGTGCAGCTTACGGGCCGGGCAGAGGTCAGCCTGGGAGCCACCTGTCTGAGGGCCTCGGAGGACGGCTTTGGCTTGAGCCC
The DNA here is from genome assembly GCF_030028045.1 of Hippopotamus amphibius kiboko. NCBI lineage: Eukaryota > Metazoa > Chordata > Mammalia > Artiodactyla > Hippopotamidae > Hippopotamus > Hippopotamus amphibius. The sequence goes on from NC_080191.1 coordinate 159,842,233, forward strand.
TTCATTCCCTCTGGAACCGGAAGGACACACGGAGGCCTGGGGAGCCTTCTAGAGGATGGGCTCTATCCCATTTCACTACTGAGTCGCTTGCAACCGCTCGAAGCCCCGATTGAATACACTCCGTTTGGTTTCTGTTTGTTTAGGTCCTAGAAGCTAAAGGTACTCACTCTAAGAGGAAGCAAAGGAATGTGTCCCTTCCTGCTTGAGCCTTTCAGCTGAACTCAGCCCTTCTTGATTGGCATCCTGACTATTATCTTTTTTAATCTCTGCGCAATGAGGACTGAAGTCCCCATTTAACAGATGAGGAAACTGGAGCTCAGAGAAGTGAAGGGATTTGCCAGAAGTCACACAGCCTGGGTTTGAGCCCGTCAGGCTCCAAAATGCATCTTCTGTCCTCTGTCAGGAACCCTCCTTCAGGATGATTGTCTGAGTTTAAAAATGAATGTACATATGCAGGCGAGGATCTCCTTTTCTCAACTTTGGAAGAACTAAGAATGCCGCTGTACACCAGGCAGGGTGGGCTGAAAAGCCAGCCAGGAGGAGGCAGGGAAGGCAGGCTGTTGTGAAAGGAAGCCTGAAAACACCTGGGGTGGGAGCTGGTGGCGGGGGGAGGGTACTTCTGATGGGAGCAGAGCCTTGTTTGTGGTGGGCCAGGAGCTGGGACCAGACCAGGGAAAGCGAAGGGCTGTTGTGGTTCCACAGCCCAGCTGAGGGTTCCACACCGAATGGGCTGTCTGACAAAGTCTGACCAAGCAGAATGCCATGTGGTAAAGGCTCCACTAACACCCAGTAATGAGGGGGACACCAGAGAAGCACCAAGAAGTTTCCTGAGCGGAGGCGAAGGGCTGGTGGCTGTGACCACGGCGGGCGGTTTGTGTCAGCCTCCCCAGAGGGCCTAAGTAGCGCTCCAGGTGGATGAGTACACGTACAGGTGCCCAGGCCCAAATCAGAGGCAGAATGTGTGTGTATATATGTGTATGTGAGTGTGTGTGTGTGTGTGTGTGTGTGTGTGTGTGTGTATAGGCTAGGAATGAGAATCTCAGTGTCCTTCCAAAGCAGACCTCCAAAGCTAGAACCCTGGAGTGGTGCCCTCCTTAGCCTGGCATGAGACCTTCCTCGGGCTGGCCTCAACTCACCTCTGTGGTATCATCTCCCACCTTGCCCTGCATCCCTCCACTTTCTGTCTCAAACGGTTTGTTGTTTCCAAACACACATAAAACTTACTCTACAGCTCTTCCACGTGCTGCTTTCTCGGCATCCACTTCATCTCTCCCATTCATAGCTCCACCTAGCAAACGCCTACTTACCCTTTAAACCCTGCCTAAATGTAGCAGGAAGCCTCCTCCGTAACCTCTGGATACCTTTTTTAAAAAACTATGTTCTTGACCCTTTTTTCTATAAGTCTAGTAAATCATTGATTCTAGTACACTGTTGGGAATCATGTCCTACTTTATCTCTGGATTCCCAGGACCCAGTGGAGAGCTGGCATATAGAAAATGCTCAGTCAGTTGATAAAGCAACACAGCCTCAATGGATGAGAATTTGAAAACATGTGCCACAGAATCACTGTGTCTCAGAGCGGAAAGAAAACATATAGTTGATCTAAGTGAACCGTTTCTCTGATGTGGCCCCGCCTCAACTATATTCCCAGCCTGTGTAATGTACATACCACCTAATCTAATAACTGGCACATATTAAACACTCAAGGAATGGTAGCTGATGTTGTTGCTGTTGTTTCTCAGGGACTCAAGATGGACCTAGAAGAGTCCATAGAAAGAACACTGGATCTGGAGTCCGGGCTGCAGCTCTGCGTCTAAGACTCCAAATAACTTTGGATAAGTCACGTCAGCCTCTCTAGACCTCAGTTTCCTCATCTAGAGTGACGGATATAGCCAGATGTCCTGTAATTGGGTGCCTTCCAGCTCTAATGCAAACAAGCTAAAACAAAACCAAAACAAACATCACTGATAGATCTTGGGAATTCCACCTCTGATCTTCCTAGTGTGACCTCTGATCAGAAACCAGGGAACCAGCCCCAACCTAAATGGCTCTTCTGGGGGTGTGTTCTTCCCCCAGGCAGGACCAATCCTCAGGGAGTCAGAAACTCCTCCTTGCCAAGCTGGCAGCCAGTCATACCCGCTTTGCCATCCTGGAGAAGGAGGGAGAGAGTCTGTCATGGAGCTTGTGGCAAAATCCCTCTTCCTCCCCGAACACCAGCTATGATTAGCTGTGTCCTCACCATGACACTGCAGGGGTGTGTGCGGGTGAGGCACAGATGTTCAGATCACATTTATAGAGTGCTTGCAAGGCGGGAGCAGGGGGGGCGGCTTCATGGCTGTCAGAAGCACCCACTTCCCTTTCCCTAGCCCCAGCAGTTGTTGAGACTGCAGGACCCAGGCATGTGGGTTACAGAGTTGAAGAACCATCCTCTGATGCTACCCGCCTTCCAGGCAGTTCCTTATATCAGGCCTCTGCCATTCAGAGCAGGCCCCCTGGAGGTGAATACGGACGTGCCCCTCACACCATCATCCCCACCCCACCCCACCCCACCCCACCCAGCAGGACGGCCACAGGGACAAACCCAGGCTTGAACCCCTCTCTCCCTGGTCCCTGCCCTCCCTAGGGTGCCTCCGACGGAATTGGGAATCTCTCTATGAGTGGCTGGTCTGAACCTCACAAACTCCAGGGGCCCTCGCTCCACCCCCCCTGTACCCTAGGCTTACTCTGTGGCTGCTGATGTGAGGCAGGGCTGCAGCCAGTGGTGCAGGAGTGCCAGCCCCTCTGAGCTGGACACTCTGTTCCCAAATGCCCCCTCAAGCCCATCTGGTGATGGAGGAAGCTGAGCTGCCAATAGGAGCTGGGAAAGAGGTGGAGGCCTCTTGGGAGGAGGAATCCTGGCAGATGGGCAAGTCCCAACAGGTGGACCAGGGCTGTGGTGTGCAGACAGTGAATCACCTGGGTCCCCGTTGCTTACTGGACAGAGCCAGAATAATGACAATAATAATAGAGATCCAGGGTACTGTTATTAACGCCCACCTTTTCTCCCAGGATGGTATCTCTTTTCCATCCATCTGACAACCCTCAGGGGCAGGGAGTTGCTGAGGGCAGAGACTTTGTTGCCCTGTCTTAAATAGCGGGGAAACTGAGGCCAAAGTTATTCTCTGCCAAACCTGTGTAGTCCTGAGGAAAAAACTCTGCCTCCCCATGTCCTCCTGATGTCAGGAGAGTCATACAGGCCCACAATTACTGGTCCTCCTCACTGGCAAGTCTAGGCTCAGGGTTTTTTTGTTTTCTTGCTTTCGTTTTTTGAGTTCTCAGAGCCTTTCCTCTAATCCTTCCTTACAACAGCCTTAGGGGGTAGGGATGATTATTATCTCCAATTTACGGAACCTAAAGTTCAGAGAGGTTAGGCAACTTTTCTATAGTCACCCAGCAAAGGAGGGGCGGAGCCAGGATTTGAACCTAATGGATTGTCTGTGCCTTTTCAGCCTCCTGTGCAGCCATGCCATTCACAGTCAAGAATCGCAGGATCTCCAAGGCTGGCTTCCTAGGCTTTTCTGGGCCTTTCTCTATTGCCTTCCCCTCCTGGGTTCACTCTATCTCAAGATTAGGGCTCTTCCCAGGGTTCCCCGGAGGCCAGCTTTCATTTTCATCTCTGAGCAGCCGTGGAAAAGTAAAGATTCAACACTTTAATTCTGGGGTCTTAGTAATTATCTGGTATCCACCTCCCACTCAACTCTTCCCATTAGTTATTATAATAACAACAATAATAATTTAGAGAAGCAATGCTGATGATCACAGCATTCACTGATGCCCCGTCAGAGGCTGGACAGAGATATATATACAAGCCTCGCCCTTTTTAAAATTTCAAAGTGGTCCTGGATTTGGGAGTCAGGAACACTGGATCCTAGACTTAGTTCTGGCAAGGATGCCAGACATCATATGGCTGAGTGAGCCCCTAAATTCCTCTGTACCTTCATTTTCCCCTCAGTAAAATGGGAATAATAACCTTGCAAGTTGAAGTGCTTTAAGCTTCTTGTAAGAACATCGTAATAAGACACTCTTTTCTCTAAGCGTCACCACCCTGTATTTATCATTAAAAAGCACCCAGGGGTCTGATGCCCCCATGATGCACTAGCTTCATGCCCCCCGTCTCCCACTGCTCTGGCTGCCCAGCCCTTGGGGAGGGTGCTGGGTCGGGGCTGGGGCCGGTGCTGACCTCTGGGTTGCCGTGGGAGTCTTCCTTTTCCAGCTCTTATCCTCAACAGCTGCCTCTGCCAAGGCCCTGGAGCTAGGAAAAGCGAGGCTATTGCCTGAGCGCAATAAATGCTTTTATTAGTCCTTTTATTAATGATGGTTGGTATTTGTTGAGAAGCTGGGACAATAGTTATTCCAGTAAGAGGATATTAAGCTCCCGCGGACAGGCCCTGTATATCTAACATGCTCTGGCCCCTGCCCTCCCCTGATGCTGCTTTATTGCAACGCTGCACACCCCTGGCCTCCTAGCAACTCCAAGAAGAGGGAGGAGGGGTGGGGTGGGGGGTAGGGATTAGCTGGTGTCAAACACACAGTCCTTTTCAGAGGTTATGGTAAACCAATAGCAGGAAGCTTTTGCTTCCCCCTTGAGAGCTTAGGGAGCCTGTGTGATTTTTGCATTCTTTCTTTCTTTCTTTCTTTCTTTCTTTTTTTTTCTTTGCTGCCTCTGGGTTCTTGGCTATTTTACAGCCAGAGCTGCTCGTGATGAATTGGTAAAGGAGGAGGACTTCCTTGAACCATTTGTTAAATTTGAGACCATTCCTGTTCTTTATTTCAGCCATTTTACATTATTTTTAATTGAACAAACACATTTCTAATACTTACTATATGCCAGCAGTGTTCTCAGTGCTTCTTAAATACTAATTTACTTAATCCTCATAACATCCCCATGAGGCAGGTACTATTATGATCCCTATCTCATAGATGAGGAAATTGAGACCCAGAGAGGTTAAGTGACTTGCCCAAGGTCGCACAGCTAATAAGTAACAGAGCCAGGTTTTGAACCTAGGCAGTTGTCTCCACTGTGCTCTTTATCTGAAATTGAAACTGAGTGTGAAAAGAACTGGGAAATATGTCTAAAATTCAGCAGCTTTATCACTTTACCAAAGGGAATTCGATATTTTCGTATAAGTAATAGTATAGTAAATTATAATAGCAATTCTGAAAATTAGACTATCTGTGAGTTGAAAACATCCTTAAAGGACATTTGATCTAATCCTCTGATGAACAGAAGAATTCTCTCTGTAACATCCCTCATATGTGATCCTCAAGCTTTTGCCTGAATATCTCTAGCGACAGGGAACTCATTACCTCATCAGGCAGATCATTCTAGCTTTGTACAGTTCTCACTGTTACAAAAAAAAAAGTTCTTCCTCAGGCTGGACTGAAATTTAGCTCCCCATAACTTATTCTCATGAAGCTACCTTTGTCTTCTACAACTGGGGAAGAAAAAAAAAGATGTCTCCCTTTTGTGTAGGAGATAGGCCGTAAAGTACTTGAAGACAGCTTTCATGCCCCCTTAAATCTTTTTTCCTCTTTGGGGTTAAACTTCCTTAGTTCTTTTGTGGCCCTCATTTGTTATAACTTCCAGATTCTCTGTCTTCCTGTTTCCACCCCTCACGTGCATGATCGTTTGTCAGTGTTCATCCTAGAGTGGTGGCAGAAGGAAACGCAACACGTCAGGTGTGGTCCAGGAGCTCTGAGAAAAACAGGATGGCTTCCTCCATCTCCTTCTTTTGTGCCCTACTCTTCCAGTGATGCAGCCTAAACTGACCTTAGGTGTTTGAGAGTCACCTTATACTCTTGACTCATATTGAGCTTGCAACCAATGTGTGCCTCTTTTAGCTCCATCTTCCAAATTCTGAAATTGCACTGCTGTGCTGGGTTGTTCTGTTTGTTTTTTGTTTTAAGCCCAAGGGTAGTAAATGTCATCTTGTTAAATTCGGTTCCTTGTCCAACTTATCAAGGTTGACGTGGAACCTTACTCTTTTACCCTATTTAGTGATTCCTTACCTGATTTTGTATCATCTGAAAGTCTGATAAATATGCTCTCTGTGTTCACATTCAGGCTGTCATCAATTTATTTTAAGCCAAATAGGAAAATTTCCAAGGTTAGGTTTGTGGAGGAAGATAAGGTAAAGCTAAAGTGATTCCAGAAAGACATTTTCTTTTTGGATCAATAGGGGTGGCTAGTGTTGTACATTTTCTGGGAATGTGAGGGTCTGGGTAACTGGGTAAAGACTGGTCCAGCATCACTTGTGTGTCAGAGCCTGTGACCCATGATGAGGCAGGAAGGCAAATATTGATAGCTTGGTTCACAGACCTGATTGTCTCCTCTATACCCTCTGCTGACAAGTACTGAGAGTTGAAAGGGAGGATGTTGTGAAATAGAAGCAAGGCCTACGGTGAGGAGACGAACAGGACTCTCGGACCAGAAAAAGCCAGGAGATTGTTGTAAGCATTAAGATCTCCAGAAATAAAAAAGAAGACATTCTTGGAGCAAAGACAGAACTAACCAAAAAAAAAAAAGCTTTAGCACGCTGCATGGAGTTTGAATAAATTTTTCTCAGCTTGAACAGCCATTCTCTTCTGTCATTCCTTAGAGGTCACACCTAAAAGCCAAAAGAATCAGGCTGAGGCCGCCTCATTGGGGTTCAGAGCAGGGGGTCTCTGTTTCTGCCAAAGGGTGTTGGAAATCGATTTAATGTTGCAATCTCGCTCCCCAGCCCACTCATACCACGCACCACAGGAGTATATTTTTAACTCTCTCTAACATTCACCCAAACTGTTCTTCTCCTTGCCCATTTTGACACAGCCTTTTTATCCTCTTCACGCACTCCGCCCTGCCCTCCTCAGGAGTCTGGAGCGCTGTGGCATCCCGGGCACCTGAGCTGGGTGCAGCTGAAGGAGGAGGTCGATTTTGGTGCCTGGGAGTAATTATTCGTGGCTGAGACTTATGGGATTTCCAAGACGCTCATGAAGGAGAAACGGAACCAGGCTGCCAAGTCCATGTAGGACAAGCCAGGAAAGCTGAACTGGGAGAGAGCCTGGGACCAAGTGGGAGCCAATGTCTAGGGCAGACAGAGCACTAGACACTGAACTGATGGGCAGGTGGCATTTGTAATGTGTTTCTGGTGGCCGAGGCAGAGGCATGCTTCTTGGGGCTAAAGGCCCAGAGTAAGGAAGACCATCCCCAGCCCTACGCCTCCCTACTCCACACTCCAGCCCTGATGACCACCTCAGACTCTTTCTTGCTCCCACAATGCCCTGGGATTCTAGCTTCATCTGTTCAGACTGCTATAACAAAAAGACCATAGCCCCCCCCCCCAAATAATAAATAAATAAAAATAATAATAATAATAAGTAATATAATAAATAAGGATTAATACATTATTTTAAATTAATTTATGAAAATATAGCAAATATGGGGAAAAAAAAAAAGAGCATAGACTGGGTGGCTTCAACAGCAAACGTTTATTTCTCATACTTCTGGAGGCTGGGAAGTCCAAGATCAACCAACTGATCCGGTGTCTGGTGAGATCCCATTTCCTAGTTCATAGACCATCATTGTCTTACTGTGTCCCCGTCTGGCAGAGGGGTGAGAGAGCTCTGTGGGGTCTCTCTTAGAAGGGCATGAATCCCACTCATGAGGGTTCCATCTTCGTGACCCAATCACCTCCCAAAGGTGCCCCACCTCCTGATCCCATCACATCGGGGGTTACACAGACCTTCACTCTGTAACAGACCTGCTTTGTCTGTTTACTAGACTTGATGCACGAGGCCCACTCTCAACCCAGGAGGTATATCCCTTTCCCTCAAAGGGCCTGTAATCAACATAAGAGACGCTCCTGTTACCTGCCTCAGTTCGCTGGAGCCCCACCAGGTGGACCCCCCCCCCCCCCCCCCGCCTCCCTGCTTGGCCAGGTTGCAGGGAGCTGGACACTCACACAGCACTGGCCACTGTGCCCAGTAAGATCTGAGCTCAAACAAACAGGGGGTGGCCACGCTCAAAAAGATGGAAACCATGTATCTGTACAGAACCAACATTCCCATTAATTTAGCAAATTGAGATCTTTGTTCAGTTAAGTCACTAAAATGAAGATGAAAATCAATGGCATCTGGTTTTCTTCAGTCATGAGTACATAAACACACCAACCCCTACAGTTTGTCTGGATTGGGTATTTCACCTGACAATTTATCTTTCAGTCACACTAATCCAGTTAAAGGCCATAGGCCTTACCTATTATGATTATTTTTCTATTTTTAGGCAAATTCTTATTTGCTTGTGGTCTGATTCTTTGAGGTGTAGGCTTGTGGGCCTATGTTAATTTGCAGGGTCAAGTTATTTATGTCATATTACAATGTAGTCTCTCAATTCCCTTCATCTTTTCCCCTAAGATGATCACTAATTCAAAATGAATTAAAATCCTAAACCCAGGAGTGGGATAAAAGCAGTGAGAATGGGATTTAAGGAGAATGGAAGGATCATCTCTTGATATTTTGTCCCAGTGTCCTAGACCCCAAAGGCAGACCCCAAAGGCAGAAGAAAGCAGGCATTCCCACTCCCTGCACACAGCTCTCTCGGCTCAAAGGAGAGAGAAATAGGAAGATAGCAAAGATAAAAACACCAACTCCACCCAAATGACTCAAGTGAAGGCGCGTCTCAGAGTCTTTGTGTTTTCCTGAAACTCAAGGTCTGAACTTAGAAGAGCACTGTCCAGCTGCCTGTGCTCGAATGCGAGCTTCATAAATCTCCAGAAAGCCTGTGACCCTTTCTCTTTTCACTTTGGCTCTGTTTCCTTCTTTGCTGAGGGTCCCTATTTGTCAAAGAAGGGAATTGCATCACTCAGTTTTGAATCAGACAAAACAAAAATGAGTGGACAGCCTTCCTTGGAAAGGGAAAAATACTGGTGGGATTTTTTTTTTCACCACCCTTGACTTATTAAGCAGCATTAAGTATCTTAGAGGAGGGTGGCCAGGATTTCAGATATATGACAGCAATTTGAACATTGGGGGCGGGGGTGGGGTGTTGGGTAGGAAAGCAAGGGTTTGGATTCAGCCTCACGGTTCTCCCTCTCCCCCTGCAGGTTAGAAGAGGTGGAGAGACAGAAGCAGCACAGCCTGGGGACGTGCAGGTGTGAAGGTGCATGCTCAGGAGTGCCCCTGTACACACCAATACATAGGAGCAAACAGAGAAAGGAGTCCAGGAGAGAAAAAGAAAAGGTAACTGAAGTTGAACAAGAAAATACTACAGAATCATTAAGGATAAGAGTGATAACAGGAACCATCCGCTGCTTTCATCTGTTCAACATGCCTTTACTCACTGCTGCTCCGCGCAAGGCATGTTCGAGGCTCTGAGGATACAGCAGTGAATGAAACCAAGCCCCTGCCTTCAAGGAGCTTCCGTTCTAAAATAATACATGTCAGGCGTGTAATATCCATTATCTCATTTATAAACCCTATGAGGTGGTTATCCCATTCTACAAATGATAAAACTTTATAACTTGGCCAAGTGTCACAGTTGAGCCAAAATTTGAACCCAGGTCCCTCTGACACTAGAGCCCCTAGACCGTGATACACACCCCCCAATAGCGAGTCCCCAGTGAAGCCCCTCTGGCCCTCCCTCAGTGGTGAGAACTCACTGAACAGACCATTTTCCCTCCTCCAACCTCAGTCTATCCATCTGTGGAAAAGAGGGCATGGATCCATTGATCTCTGAATCCCCTCCTGCTTATTTGGAAAGAATATTCTATACTTGCGTCCTCCCCCTCCCAAGTGCTTCTCATGGAGATGAGCAGAAGCTCAGCGGATGTTCAAAAAGAGATGACCACCCAGAGTAATGTTTCCCACACTGGGCTCCGAGGAATTCTTTCCAGGGATTCTGAATTGTTCTATGAGAATTTTATTTTTCGGAGACAGATTCCTTGAGAACCCTCAGTTCTAGAGAGAAGCAGCCCTGGAGTTGCCCTCTGGCCAGCAGAGGTGGGGGAGAAAGGAGGTGGGAGGGTGGGGAGAAGGGTCTGCTGGGTGGGATGCAGCTGGTCCAGGCACTTGCCTTTCCTCCTGGAGGTACAGGGCTGGGGCAGTCCCAGAAAAGCCCCACCCCCTCCCCACCTGCCCCTCCCTCCCCCTTCTTCTTTAAATACCAGCAAGTCAATACCTTGCTCAGTGCATCCCCCTTGAGGCTGGGAGAGGCGGGAGGCAGGCGGGGCCTTGTGGGGCCCAAGGCTCAGAGCCCAGGAGGGCAGATGCGGTTCAGGCTGCACTTAGGACTCTGAGGATCCAGCTAGAACGTTTGAGGGAGGAGGGATGTGTCACCAAATGGTAACGGATGCCCAAACAAGGTGAGATGGTCCCCGCTCTTCCCCTTAACCCTGACTCACCTCGCCTGGCTGGTCAACCGCCCTAATGTGGAAAAGTGAGGAGAGACCATGAGCCCAGCTCGCCCAGGGGCTAAATACAGCCTGGGTCCCCCGATCAGCTTGGTCAAGTTAGCACATTACACAGGAAAAATCGAGGTAGAATATTAATTCCGCACACCTTTCCTCTCTGCCTGGGGAAACTGCCTTCCCAGGTTTCACTTTTCAAAGGCTGAAATAGATATGGAGATTTTGCACTTAATTGAAGGAGAAGGGCACTCACTTCAAGTCTTTTCAAAACCATTTTGCTTCTTAACTCAGTGGAGCCAGTCAAGACCCAGTCACCATCTGGCATGAAAGGTGTTAACTTGGAGTCTCCGGTCAATTCTAGACATCAGATTCAGAAACAAAGAGGATTAATTTCCGAGGCCCCCTTAGTGGGCCCCTCCCTTTCCAGCCTGTAAGCTGAGAGCCTCTGTATTGACTTGCTAGGTATTAAAAAGTTAAGTCTGCGAGGTCACCTGCAATGCAGAACGCCAGAACGCCAGGTGCCAGAGCTTGCCCCACAGGGCAGGATTATCTTATCAGCCAGGCTGATAACACTCAGGAAAGTCTGGCCGTGAGGAACAAACGTTTATAAGCCCAACACCTTTCAGTCCAGAAGAGATTGGGTACAGAATGGCAGCAGGAGCAGAGGGTCGAGTTAGCAATCCGCTCTGGGCATCGGAGCCTGGTTCCTCATCAGAACCTTCCTGCACTCCTTTGGCTCATTAAGAAAAAGGCGGGGCTTCCTAGGTGGCGCAGTGGTTGAGAATCCGCCTGCCAATGCAGAGGACACTGGTTCGATCCCTGCTCCAGGAAGATCCCACATGCCACGGAGGAACTAAGCCCGTGCGCCAAAAAAAAAAAAAAAAAAGAAAAGAAAAAGGCATGTTGACTGTTGAACTGTTTAGGAGGTACTTTCCCATCTGTCACCTCATGTGAACCCTCCCGATAAGCCTGGTGAGAGAGCTGTTGTTATGCCCATTTTACAGTTGAAGAGACTGAGGTGCAGAGCGGTTGACTGATTTGCTAGCAAGTGGAACTTGAACTCAGGTTTTCGGGGTTTCAGAACCCATTTGCTTTCCACGCTCCAGTGGTAACCGTGACCGGTTCTCATTTGGCTATCCTTTAAATTAACAGCTCCCCAGAAAGCCCCCTTTGCCCCTCAGTCCCCTGGTCACAAGCTCTGCTCATTTGGCAGACGAGGCAGACCAGAATCTGATAAAGAGGGAAAAGGAGATAGTGACCCCACGGGATTGGTTGAGGGGTGCTCTAAAACAGCCCTGGCCCCAAAATATACACATCCCTGTGGACTCTCCTGGGGCTTGGAACTCATTCCTGTGGGTCTCCAGGTCTTTTCTGTTCACTCATTCTCCCTGGGAGAGGTGATTCAATGATTAAATGCAAATGAATTAGAATGACAGGTCGTCCTTGGTGTCAGAGGAGGGGTCGCTGATTGAGGCGTCACTGGTTTCCTCTCGTGCTAGTGTGGGGGGAACCTGGAGAAAGCCCCCTGCCTCTGGGGCCTGGGTTTCTCCTCTGTCAAAGGAGAAGTTGGACTAGATGATCTTAGACATCCCCACTACTTGGACCTCTCAGAAAAGCCTCCGGGGAGGAGGAGCTCTGTAAGCCCTTTCTTTCCATCCTCAGCCTGGAGGTGGGGGGTGTTCTGGAGGGAGCAACTTCTAAGCTAACCACAGAGGAGGTGAGTGGCTGGGGTCAGGAAGCAGCCCATGCCGAGGCCTGGAGGTGAGCGCCAACAGGCGTGTCTGAGTAACAGTGGTCCTGAAGCTTAGGTTACGAGAGGCTGAGAGATGAGGCGCAAAGATAAGCAGGAGCCAGATTACAAAAAGTCTTGTAAGACCATGTCAAGGAGTGTGGGCTTTATCCTAAGAGCGCTAGGGAGCCAGAAAGGAGTTGAAGCTAGGAAGTGGCGTGCCGATATGTGTGGTTTAGTACTCTCCCTTTGGTGCAGATGTGGAGACTAGACTGGAGGGCGGGGGACAGAAGAAGGTGATGGGAGGAGGAAGGGCAGTGGGGGAGAGGCCCCACCTGGACTGATCTCTGCTTCCCACCCCCTTCGTCTGACCTAGGCCGGCCGGGTTGTGATACCCATGATTGCAAGTGTAATAATAATAGCTACCATTCATAGATGCTTCCTCTGTGCCAGGCACTGTGTGGGGTGCTGTGCAGGCTTTGTCACATGTAAGCCTCACAGTAACCCTACTGGGTAGGAATGCTTACCGCTCATATTTTATAGATGACCAAACTCAGGTCAGAGAGGCCAGGTGTCTTGCCCTGGGTCACACAGGTGGTAAGTGGTAGCACCACCACCCAAGCAGAGATGTGGCTCATTGGTTTTTTGTGGTTATTTATTTATTATTTGTTTATTTATTTATTTGTTTTATTGGCTGTATTGGATCTTCGTTGCTGTGTGCGGGCTTTCTCTCGTTGCAGCAAGCAGGGGCTACTCTTCATTGCGGTTTGCGAGCGCCTCGTTGCCGTGGCTTCTCTTGTTGCAGAGCACGGACTCTAGGCGCACGGGCTTCAGTAGTTGTGGCTCATGGGCTCTAGAGCACAGGCCCAGTAGTTGTGGTGCACGGGCTTCGTTGCTCCGTGGCATGTGGGATCTTCCAGGACCAGGGATGGAACCCATGACCCCTGCAGTGGCAGGCGGATTCTTAACCACTGCACCACCAGGGACTCCCCTGGCTCCTCGTTTTTCATCACGGGGTGCCCTGCCCCCTGAGGTGCCATCCCCACAGTTAGCCTGCGCTCTCCGGGGCGGGTGAGCTCTGACGGCTAGCTTCCTACGGCAGAGAAGACCTGGAGCAGTCCTAGCTGGCACAGATGTGATTTGCTGTGGGTCCCCTTTAAACAAACTGCGGCGTGTGTTTGAAGAGGGTGTGAGATCTTTGGGAGTGTTTGGGGTCCCACAGCTGGTTTGCCTTTGTCCGAGGGGTAACGGAGCTGGGCCCGGGGCAGGGTCTGGTGCTGGGGACCCTCCTCCCCATCCCCCTCCCACATGAAGGGGCCTCTGAGAAGCCTTGGGGCTTCACGAATCACTTCCTGATCCAGAGGGGCGCCAAGACGTCACACTCCACAGAGGCTGGAGAATGCGGAGGGAGAATGGCTACTATCTCTTTCCCATGCTGCCTTTTCCTGGAGGGGGCTTAGGACCCAAGGTCTGGGTCAGGGAGCTCTGGAGGGCACCCCAAGCTCCCTGCATGGGCAGGCGGATTCTTAACCACTGCACCACCAGGGACATCCCTGGCTCCTTGTTTTTAACCACGGGGTGCCGTGGGGGTTAGAGAACCCCGAGGAGGTTAACACAGGGGCGGTGCTCCCAAAGCCCAGGGTGGAGAAGGGGGGCAGACGGGTATCTCTGATTCCCTCAGAGTCACTGGAGACCCCCACGTGGATCAATGAAATTCACCCACTTCTAGCCAGTGATAAAGAGAAAGGTGTTACTTTGCTGAGAGCCAGAATTGCAGGATTTGTGCGGGGCCCTGCCACAGAGAGCTGAGTAAGCTTGGAAAGGTCCCTCCCCTACTCTCTGTACCTCAGTTTCCTCACTGGATGAGGTGAGCCCTAAATCCCCTCTCTCCCAGCTCTGGAGTCTGAGTCCCCAGGGCCTGGATGAGGCTGTGGCCCAGGCTGGCTGGCTTCACAGCCCTCTCCAGCCATGGGGTCCCATCCTCTTTCCCAGGGCCACCCTGGAGACAGGCTAGAGAGCAGGCTGCCCCTTGGGCCTTCCACAGCCTGAGCTAGAGCAGCTGTCTGCCCCTTCACAGGCCAGCGCCCAGCTTCTGCCCCACCCCCACCCCCGCCCCCCGCTACCCTATAAGGACACCAGTCTTTCTGGGTGTGCTCTGTCAGTTGGAAGATAGGGCTGGCTTGCACCTGCAGAAGGGCACACTGATTAATTTATTTTGCATCATCTTGCTTTACCTGGCTCCTGGGCCTCCAGCTTGACATGCAGATTTATGTAAAAGAGACCCAACATGCAAATGAGCCAGGCCTGCCACTTGTTTTAGTAACAGACAGGGCTGCCTCACTGGCTCCTCCAGCCCAGCTGTTCTTCCCAGGGCCCACCGGCGCTCCCAGGCTGACGAGGTCCGTCCCGCGACTGTGCTCCCTCTGCTCTGCTCTGCTTTGAGCCCAGGCCAGGTGAGACGTCAACTGGACAGCGAGGCTGGAAAGACGAAGGAGGCTCAAAACACTGCTTCCCCAGGAGTTTCTGGCTGTGACTTGTCGAGAGACAGAGTGGAGAGAGATAGAGACAAACGCACATCCAACCAGAGAGAAAGAGGCCAAATGAGAGAGAGGCAGATAGGGACTCAGAGGGGCTGCACATAAAACAAGCATGGATGGAGAGGGACAGACAGACGGACAAAGAGCATGCAAAGGACAAAGCCAGAGAGGGTGAGAAGAAAAAAAAAAAAAAGGCAGAGACAAGAGACAGGAGAGTCAGGGACACGGGAGGGGGATGCTGACGGAGGGGGCGGACACCAAGAAAGGAACAGATTTCAGAGTTGCTGTGGAGGAAGAAGTGAGGATATAGCAACAGCCTGGCTGCGGGGAGGAAAAGTGAGGGAGGAGTTGGTGAAGATGACAGCTTGATGCTGGGGAGTTGGGGAAAAGGAGTCCCAGGCGGAAGTGACGGGGGGAGACCTGTGGGGAGAGGCAGGGGAGCTGCCCTCTTGGAAGCCCTGGCAGCAGCTTGGCTGCGACAGGCAGGAGCGGCGCCACCACCCCGTAATCCCTGATTCGTATCCGTCTAGCTATATTTATACACACATATCTATAGACACACACTAATAAACCACACAGGCGGGCATTGGGTAGAAGAAGGCCTTCTAGAGCCACGAGGCTCTAGAAAGGGAGCTAGAGGGGTTGTCTAGTGCGGCAGCGGCAGTGTGTCTGTCCTCACAGGACCCAGGGAGGGTTCACAGCCCACCATCCCCCACCTTCCGGCTGGAGAGCAGCCAACACCTTGGTCCAGGATGTTCCTGGCTCACCTGTCTCAGCCAGCCTCCCACTTCCTGTCCTCTGAAAGCACCCAATTTGAGCAAGAAAGTAAGCAAGCAAGCCAATCAAAAAACAAAGAGGAAATCCCCTCTTATTTCCACAGCCTCTTTTGTAGGGAAATTGACACTGTGGGAGGATGGAGTCGGGGGTAGGCCTTGGGTGGGTTGTCTTGGAGCCAGGTAGGGGCAGGGTGGGAAAACTCCCTTGGCTTTTGGATAATCTCCACCTCCCTTCCAATGAGAGCTCCAGGGAGGGGACAGAGGAGGTATTTCTTAAAACCTCAGGTGGCTGACACTGAAGGTGCCCTCAGGGACCCTCCAGCACAAATTCATCATTTCACAGAAGAGGGCACTGTGACCCAGAAAGGTCTAGCAGCTCGGTTAGTACATAGTCCAGCTAGTGTGGGTTGGGCTAACGGATTTTTTTTTTTGCTCAACCACAGTTGTTTCCTTCAAATTGTCCCCTTGGCATTGATGACATTCCCCTCTCTTTTTCTGCGATTCCTCTGACTTGCCCACATCGGTGCTGGATATACACACACAGCCCCTTGAAGAGTGGCTTCTATTTTTACGCTGAGACAGATGAACTTTGCGCACATTGTGAAACTGATGGTCTCAGATGGGTCTGCGCACTTTTCACCGGTGCTCCCAGGAAGACCTAGGGCTCTTTGGGTCACTTTTACCTTCTCACCAGCTAGTGCTTGCCAGTTTCCAGCAGATAAAGCCCGCAGTCCAGTGAAGGTGTCATATGAGCCGTAGGATTTCACCTGGCAGAGATCTGCTTTAAGATGCAGTCTCCAGGCACCCGGGTCATCTCCGGAACCCCTCCCTGTCTCCCCACCTCCAGCCCCCGCCACATCTAGAAGTGTGGGTCAGCTCCTCAGACTCACATTACTGCCTGGGCCTGACTAACTCCGCTTAGTTCAGCCAGAGGTCATCTGGCTCCACTCTGGCCCCGTCTTTTGGGTCATTCTGTCCAGCCTCAAGTATTACCTTCATGTTAACCTCTAATCGAGTGGTTTTTAACTTCTTGGGGGTGAGATACCCTTTCCAGGACATGATTAAGGCCTTGGAGATTCTCCCCTCATAGTACTGTTC
The DNA here is from genome assembly GCF_030028045.1 of Hippopotamus amphibius kiboko. Taxonomy (NCBI): domain Eukaryota; kingdom Metazoa; phylum Chordata; class Mammalia; order Artiodactyla; family Hippopotamidae; genus Hippopotamus; species Hippopotamus amphibius. Next base: position 159,858,797 of record NC_080191.1, read on the forward strand.
ACGTCCATGAGACTTTGCACACGATGTCAGGGAATTCATGGACTCTTTGAAGGCCTCAGACCAAGACGGATCCAAGAGTCTTCCTGGCATCTCAGGCCTTAGGAGGCCAGGGTCCCCCGGTGAGGCCCAAGGCCCTAAATCATTTCCAAAGAAAACTGAAGCTCTGACGAGGTGGCGTTCCAAGATGTTTCCCATAAAATGTCTTCTTTCCCTCTTTCCATTTCAGGGATTCCTTTCTAGGCAACTGTTTCTTCCTTGTTGAAAAGTCAGAGCTAAGCTCTACCACCATCCCCTAGCTACATATCAGCCAAGCTCAAACGGCACATAACTGACAGCTCAATTTTACTTTCCCTTGGACTCTCTTTCTCTCTGTCCTCCTCTCCCATGTGCCAGAACAAAAGTGCTAACATTTGAAATATCCTCTTCTTCTTGTTTTTGGCACTCAGCTAAAGGACAACTCAGCCCGTGCCCCTGACCCTATTTTGCTCTATCTCAAGCTGGGGCTCAGCTGAGCACCAGACCCTGAGGTGACTCCAGGAGACGAGCAGGGTACATGACGTACCCTCAGGGAGTTGAAAGCTGGTCAGCCTTGTCCCCTCATCAGCCACGGGGGACCGTGGATGTCCATGTTCTCAGGAAAATGGCCTCTGGGGGCAAGAGTGGGGGGGCAACCAGAGTGAGGATTCTCTCTGCAGATCCAGACCCTGAGCACTGCTCCACCCTCACCCCCATCTCTCCTTTTCCAAAAGCTGGTGATAGAGGAGGTTGTGGACTCTGGGCTCTGGGCCTGGCTGGAGACGCGGAGAGGCCCCTGTGTGAAGGGGAAAGGATGGGAGGGCTGGAATCTCTGGGGGCCAGGGCAGCCTAGGGGCATGGGAAGTTCCTTGCAGAAGGCCCAGGACTCAGGGTGGGCCAGGGCTCAGAGACGTGAGAGCAGGCCCCTCGCCAGAGAGCGGTCTGGCCAGCCCATTGGGTGGCCAAGGCATCCAAAGTGCCTTTAGATGGAGAAAGCTGCTTCATCTCCCCCTGGAAATCAGGAAGTTGGAGCCCTCACAGTTGATTACAGGGCCAGAGGAGTGATTTCAGAGGAAAGATGAAAAGATATGCAGTCAGCTCAGGCAGGAGTAGAGTCGAGAGAGCTGGGGGCAGGTGGGGGTGTTGAGGGGTTTGTCTGCAAAGCCCCTGCCCCCTGAGCCTGGCTGGGAGCGCTTCTGGGGGTGGAGGTGGGGAGCCTTGCTGAGATGGAGAGTGTGGGTGAGGGTCAGGCCTGTCATCTAGAGGGATTCTGAGGGGGTGGGCGTCAAAGTAGAGAGGAACTACCAGGGGTTTCTGATGGCCATGAGAGAGCTCTGAGAGAGGACAGCACGAGGCCAGGAATAGAGCCTGAGCCCAGATTTCTAGTCCAGGCAGGGCCATTGTGTGAGGGGGGTGCTGTTGCGGTGTGGACGGGGCTAGGTTCTCTCAAGTGTTCCTCTCCTCCAAGCCTGGAAACTCCAGCCCCACATCATCTGGCTAAGCAGGAAAAAGGGACAAGAATGTATATGGTGAGTGGGTTATCTATCCCTGGCAGAAATTGTCACCCAGGGCATCCTGGGGCTGAGGGGCAGGGACAGGAACTATTGTCCCAGGAGACCCCAGGTCGAAGGACAAGGACTGTGCTAGGTAATGGCCTTGTCCTGCTTCAGGTCTAGACAGGAGAGTCGGGGCTGGAGGACAGCTGGGGCTCAGGCAGAGCCCCTGGTGACTCCTCTGCTCTGCTGTCTGCTCTAGTCTCACACACACACACACACACACACACTCAGCCATACTTGCTCGCTCTCATTTTCTCTCTCTCTCTCTCTCTCTCACACACACACACACACTCTCACATACATGCATACTTAAACATACATTTAAATAACTTGCAGACGTATATTAGCAAAAACATTCCATCTGGGCTGGGATTTCTCTCATTGCTTTGAATTCCCTTGGGTTTTAACTTGGAAAAAAAAATAGGAAGAGGCAAAGATTTGACTAATGTTGGGTTAAGATTTTTTTCTTACCCCTTTCTTTCTTGGTTACTGACTGCCAAGAATTTATGTTTGTAAAAGGAAAAGAATTAACTGTGTTGATTAAGAGGCAAACTCCCTGGAAATGTTCTCTCTTAACCCTTTGGTACCTTCTCAGTGAGAGATGCTGGGGTTCTCTGGCCCAGGGCTTCACCTCCCTGGGCTGGAGGCCCAGAACCTTCCAGGGGGCTGATCCTCCCCGAAGGGAACTTATGGGACAGAGGCAAGCTGTGCCCTCCCAGTGTGCGGGTGAGCGAGTGTGCGTGAGCGTGTGCGAGTGTGCGCGTGGATGAGATGTGTGGGTAAGCGTTGTGAGAGTCCGTGTGTGAGCGTGGGTGCTGTGAGTCCACGTGTGTGTGTGTGTGTGTGTGAGTGTGCAAGGGTGGGAGTGAGCACAGTGGCCACGCGCCTGTCCTTCGGTGGATGTGGGGTGCGCTGAGCATCCCCGCCGCCTACTGGCGGCGCAGTTAAACACCAGGAAAGCCAGGGGAACTCCGCCTCGACCAAATTAGTGGGGACTGATTTGGCAGAAGCGGTGGGCAGAGGGGCTGGAGGGGTCTGGAGGCGTTAGCTGAGGAAGCAGGTTCTTTCCTGATGTCTAGCAGCTGTTACCAAGGACTGACTACAGCCGAGGCCAGCCCTGGCCATTGTTCAGAGTGATTGTGCGGGGAGCAGGGTGGGTGGATTCTTTCCTCTTCCCAGCTCAGCCTAAGCGCCCATCAAAAGTGTCCCCTCCCTGTTATCCTTCCACAGCTTCCCCAGCCCTTAGGAAGAGCCCGGGCGGCATGGCTCCAGAGCTAGGACAGCAGAGGGGCTTCAGCCTCTGGGATAAGGCGGCCCCAGAGCTGAGACTGAGGGCCCTGACCCCTGAGGGTCTGACCGGAGAAAGGATGTTGCGGGGAGGAAGAGGAGCAAAGGAGAGCTTGCTAGAAGCTCAGAGCCTGTATGCACCCAGCCATGCAGAACTACTGGTAGTTCCCGAGCCTTCCACCTGGCCTCACTCCTCCCGGACTTACCTGGACAGACCCTCCATCCCTCCTTTTTTTGCCACGTCCTACTTGTCCTTCACGTCTTAGATGTCACCTCCTCCAAGAAGGCCTTCTTGCCCCCATCCTTAGCTGTCCCCCGCTGCCTGGGCACTAGGCACTCTCCACCTGCTATCATCCTCACATCTTCTTGTCCGCCTTCCCCACTGGACCCTGCACTCCTTGAGAATAGAGGCGTTGTCTTCTTCATCCTGAATCCCCTGTGCCTAGAATCATGCTGGCACCCAGCATGGGCTTAGTCAGTGCTCACCCAGTTGGATTTAAGGTCCTTGATTGCCAGAATCAGTGTTAGTCAATCCACAGGCTATGATCTAGAGCACCTTGTATACATACCCCCTCTATGACACTTACCACAAGACCCTAGGATTATCTGCACATATATTTGACCCTCTTAATTTTCTGTGAGTTCCTCAGGACAAGGATTTGGTCACAGTCATCCCCAGAGCCTAGCACAACATCAGAGAAGTAATAAATGCCCAATAAATGTCAAATGAATGAAAGAGTAACCGATGCATGATAAAGGTCCAAGAACACTTTGTAGAGAAGCTAACGTAGCTATAAAGGTTGATAAGCGCTGGAGTGCAGAGGGGAGACTCTGCTATCAGAGCAGGATAGGAGGGGAGAAGGGAAACATTCACTGAGCACGTACTGGGTGCCACTGCCCCCAGCATCGCACCAGGCATCTAGGGGTTGTTATTTCACTTCATCCTCTCTATCTAGTGATGGGGGGAGGGGTGGTATTTACCTGATTGGACATATCAGGAAATTGAAACTAAGAGAGGTTAGGTAACTTGCCCAGGGTCCCACAGCTGTACAGGTTCAGCTGGGATTCAAACCCAGAGCGTATGCTTCTCCCACTGTGCCATGGGTCACGAAGGACGTGTGTTTTGAGCAGAATTTGGAAAGATGAAAGGGGCATGGCTTTGCAGAGAAGGATTGCAAGCCCAGGCAGGTGGAGGACTGAGGGTTCCCAGGAGGGATTAATGCTGGCTAGCTTGTCCCAGGAGTTTACATAAGCTACTATGTGACCAGGAAGCAACGGGAGAACTAACATGACAGGGACAGGGCAATTGTGGAGAAGGCAGCAGAACAGAGAGCCGTCCAGGAGGGCCTTCAAAGATAGATCTGAATACATAAATTTAAAACGTAAACTCAAAAAAAAGATAGATCTGAAGCCCAGTTTTGAAAGGGCAATGGGTGGGAATTTTCAAAATGAGCCAACACAGATGTAGGGCTTATTGGGTGGCAAATGCTATGCTGAGCACATTTAATTCTTCCAGCAAGGCTACCAGGTGGGTCCTGCTATGATCCCCAAACACTGGGGAGAGTGGAGGCCCAGAAAAGTTAAGTGAGCTGCCCCAGGCCGCAGGGCTGGTTAGGGCAGACCTGGGATTTGAACCCAAACAGTCTGATTCCAGAGTCTGTGCTCATGGCCCCTGAGCTCAGGAAGGTAAGCAGGGCTATGGAGGTCCCGCCACGTGGAGGGTCAACATCTGGTTGGAGGGATAGAAGAGGTCAAGTTAAAGGAAAGACACAAACCCCAGGCTGATGAGTGAGGACAGCATTTCAGGCTGGGGAGCACTTAAGAGTGGGAGGCAGAGACAGAGTCTCTGATGATCTGAACCTTCTCTGTGCATGTGGAGAATTTGTCCTTGCTTCAGGGACTCTGGGGTTCATCAACCCTGACCCAGCCCCCACGAGGGGAGCCCCAAAGGACTATGCTGATGTGAGCTATTCCCAGGGTATTTCTCCTGGAGATGGCTAACCTATTTCCTCTCCCCTGCACCCCCACCTCTGCCCCCCCCCCCCCCCCACCGCCGCAACCTGTGAGCAGGGGAGTCAAGCTAGAGATGGCAAGTGGGCCCACCCCTTGTTCCTGCTGGGTGCCCGCTGCCCTGGGGGCTGGCGCCTTCTTCTTTTTTCCATTCAGGCCAGGACCCCTGGGGAGGGGACTTGCAGCCTCCTGGTAGCTCAGCTCTGACTTCTCCTACTTAGAGGAATTCTGCCTTCTCCTTTGTAGTCTGGGTGGGTGTTACTCTCCCAGGCCAGCCCATGCCTCTGTCCAGAGAATCCAGAGACACTTAGGAAGAGGGCGAAAGCCAAGCCATGGGCTGAGGGAAAATAATCACTCCCCCACTGTCCTGGTCTTGTGGTTTTGGAAGAGGGGTAGCTCTTATTGAAGGGAGATGCTTTGTATCAGAACACCAAGAGCTATTCTCTCAAACACCCATGTTCAAGAAACACTTTCTATCCAGCTTTGGAACTTTGAGTCTGGAGGGAACTGGGCATCCTGGGATCCCCCTATGACTTATAGCCACTGCAGACCAGCCGCCAGCCATCCTCTCCCTCCCCTTCTCTGGGCAGGAAATCATCTTAAAACATACTCTTGAACAGTCCTCTCCAACAGCCCTTTACCTTGGTACAACACCTTATAGTCAACAAGCATTCTCCCATCCTCAGCCCATGGGACCCTCCTCATATCAGCCCTATAAGGCAGGCAGTGCAGAGATTATTAGACCCATTTTACAGATGAGGAAAATGAGGTCACATGGTTGGTGAATCATGCTGGGCCAGTGTTAGATTTCTAGGCAGTGGGATCAGAAGGTAGTCTGGGAGGGGAGGGGCTGGAATCTGGATCAATGCAACCAAGGAGATGGAATAGGAGAGATGAGTGATCACCGTTCCTCTGTGTCCAGAAAGTTCCACCTTGAGTCACCTGCTTTTCCCTAACCAAGACACCAGCAGCTTCCCCGCTGAGTGGTGGTGAATCAGCTCCAAGGTGCTCTCAGCCAGGCCCTCCTCCTGGTTTTTGTGGGATCTGACTCAAGGTCTGTTTCAGGTAGGCAGTATCTGTGGAGCCCTCTGGTGTGAGGCCCACGTCTAAACAAGAGGAAGCACTTGAGAAATATTTGTGAAAAAAGGACACCATGAGCAGCGTTTGGGCTCTTCAGAGAAGAGATGCACAGGCCACAGGGGCGGTGGCAATAGCAATACACAATTATATAACAGCATCAGTATGACACCCTGCGTTGCTTTAGCACCACTTCCAAAGAGCTTTAAGGACCTTCAGGTTTATTAGGCTATTTGATCTCATAAAAGTCCCACAAATGGGTGGTGATGGCTATTATAACCATTTTATGGATGAGGAAACTGAGGCCTGGAAAGGTGTTAAATGAAGTGCCCAAGGCCTTACGGCAAGGGAGTGGGGAAATAGGGCTGGGTCTGTCATATTTCTAGAAGTTTCCTAGGTGTTTTGTTCATGGGACTCACTTTTGGTGTCTGCATTCCTATGAGGCAAGGTGTGGACGGAGGAGGTGACTGGCAGCAGGCTCAGAGTTTTCCTGCACAAGGTCACTGAGAAATCGTGAGTCAGGCTGCCTTATATTGAGGTCAGTTTCCTCTTTCACTTCCCCAAACAATTGTTGGGGAGTGAGCTCACTTGTTTATTCTCAGCTGAGGTGCTGAGGGTACTTGCACAGTCGCCCGTGAAGGGGTTGACACTTGTGCTGATCTGAAACAGAGGCCAGCGCTCTTGCCCTGGGACTCCTGGCCCCGCAGTGCCCCAGCCAGGTGAGGGGTCCTCAGTAGCCCTGTCTGTTACCACAGTGTCGACACTGGTTTCCTGACCTCTAGTATCATTCCATTCAATCCACTCCATGGCTGAGCTTCCTACAGCTCTCCTCTGTTCTCAAAAATTGTCAGCGCAGTCCCATTCCTTCCAGCCTCAGCTTGGCCTTCAAGACCCCACCCAACCAGGTCCCAAACTGTCTCCCCAGCCTGGGCTCCTCCACCTTATCCTCCTCTGCAAAACCCTGTCTTCAGCCAAGACTGTAGGGCTTGTCTAGACATGCTTTGTGTTTTCCCAACTCCACAGTTGACTGAGATATTATTCCCTTGGTCCAGAAAGCCACGCCCACGCTCTCTGCTTGATTTCTATCCATCCTTCAAAACCTGTGATGAATGTGATCTCCTTCATGAAGACCTCCTTGATTACACCACCAGGAAATGATGTCTCCCTCCTGGGATGTCTCACTGGGCATATGGGTCTCTACACAAGCAATTCTCTCTGTCTTGTGGCGATCGTATAAAGCCTCGGATGTTTGTAAAACTTCAGAGATCGCAGAATTCTGCAGTACTGTGTGTGTGTGCACGCGTGCATGATGTGTTTATGAGAGGTGAGCACAGCTATGTAGAACACCTGAACACAAGAAGGGATTGGGGACTTCCTAGGTGGCGCAGTGATTAAGAATCCGCCTGCCAATGCAGGGGACATGGGTTTGATCCCTGCTCCAGAAAGATCCCATGTGCTGCAGAGCAGCTAAGTCCGTGCACCACAACTATTGAGCCTGTGCTCTAGAGCCAGTGAGTCACAACTATTGAGCCCATGTGCCGCAGCTACTGAAGCCCACGCCCCTAGCCCATGCTCCACAACAAGAGATGCCACCGAAATGAGCCTGTCCACCACAATGAAGAGTAGGCCTTGCTTGCTGCAACTAGAGAAATCCGTTGTACAGCAAGGAAGACCCACTGCAGCCTATAAATAAATAATTTATAAAAAAAAAAGAAGAAGAGAAAGGGATTGGACATTTAGGGCGTTGGAATGTGTCAATCACTTCTGCTCGTCCAATGAACAGAGAGCCAGATGTGTCCCTCGGAGGAGGGAGAACCCTCACTTTAAAATCCATAAACACTTGGAGGAAGAAAGAACAGAGAGAGGGAGAAAGCGAACAGTATGTACTGATCCGTCTATATTCCAGGCACCAAGCTAGAGAGGAAACTGCACGTGAACAGTGAGCTCACCTAGGGCTCGCGATAGCTTTTAGAGGCGGGCATTACTGCCCTCATTTTGTGGATGTCTGCCATTGAGGGTCAGGCTCTTCGGAAACAGACCCTGGCAGGAAGGCTGTGTGCAGAAGGTTAATTGGGGACTGTTCACAGAACAAGCCCTGTGAGGAAACAGGACTGGGTGGAGGGAGAGGTTGAGTGGCATGGGAGTTCCCACGAGGACTCCGTGGCTCCCAGGCGGCACACTGAAGCTTAGACGACCCTTCAAAGACGTCCCCCCATCCAGGGAATGGGGCTGGGTTGTTGCACCCCTGGGAAGGGGCCTAACATAGGCAAGACCGCTCCCTGCAGCCAAGGGCATTTCCTGGGGAGGGACAGCACTCCTGGCGCGAACAGCGCTGGACTTGAGAGATACCTGCCCTGCACACACACAGCACTGCTTGCAGGTGGGAGGGTGAGGGACTGAACTCAGGCCTGTGCTTCGTCCTCAGGCACCGTGTAGCTTTCAATCTGTCTCAGCATTCAGCCTGGCCACCCCGTACCCAAGAGGCACCTTCAGGAAGACCATGCCCAGAAAGTCCCTCATGGAAGTCACCCTGTGAAGAGAACGGTCTCCCCCTTTCGGAAGATCTCAGTAGATCTGGTGTCAAATAATAACAGTGAGAAGGCAGGTATTGCTCATTCGTGGATGTTTTCTGATTCTTACACTTTGGAAACTTCGATGGTGGGATACAAGTGTGATATCCAAAATATTTCCCAACGAGGAAAACACCCAGGACAGTCAGAGGGCTGGCAGTGTGCATCCCAGCTGAACACGAATTAGACCTGGTGGGCTCTGTTCTGCAGGACAAGACTGCAGCGACCCCTGAGTGCCGTGTGCTGGCAAAGAACCCAGGAAGGGCTTTCTTCAGAAAACAAAGCTGAGAGAGGCAGGTCATTTGATTAAACTGGCCATTTGGTTCAGCCCCTGAGGTGCAGGTAGTGATTTGTGCTGTAAGCTTCTCCTCTCGCAAGGACCATGTCTGACTCAGCTCTGTATTTTCCCAAACCCGGTACAGTAACGTTTGTTACATGAAATCTGTATGACCCTAGGCAGGACCCCACCCTGCTCTGTGCCTCAGTGTCCCCATTTATAAGATGAGAGGTTTCCAGACCTGTTTCTCCTTGAAACAGGAGAGTCTGGTGAAGCCCCCTTAGGAGAAGGGAGTTGAGCGGGCCGGGTCCAGGGCCTCCTATCGTGCTTTTCCCAGAGCAGCTCCCCTTGTATTTGTTTATGCTTCCATACGGTTTCACTTAAACCAGCATTCCTCAGCTAAAAACAAAGCCTAGGAACCATCGGGCTGCGTATGGTATCTGAGGTCTCTTACACACAACTCTGACATGTGTGGGTGTGCGTGAGTGGACAGACACGTGAACGAATGGATGAGTGAACACATGGATGGGTGAACAAACTCTTTGTGTACCTAGCTAACGTAGGCCAGTCCCTGGCCACGCCACTCTTGGAGCAGATGGCCAGCCATCCTGGGAAGTTTGGAAATGGATACAGGGCTTTCCCAGGGTCCTGTCAATTGCAGGAGTCTGCAGGAGTCGGTCCGTCTCCACCATGGCCATGGATAAGGCCTCCTCCCTACAGACACCTCAGATGCCACCAGGTCTGGGCTACGCTCGTCTTTGACTCTCCTAATGCGTTGACTCAGCTGAAAGAGATACTGACAACAGTAGCACGAGTCACTGGCAGGTCTGGCGAAAGAATCACTGGGTTTTCTCCGTGTGTGTCCCGGGGTGTGGCACCAGGTCTGCTTGCTTCAGCTCCCTCCTCTCACAGGGAAAGGGCTCCCAGTTTTGGCCTTGCCCTCCCTCCCACCATCCCTCCCTTCCTCCCTCCCTTCCTTTCTTTCTCCAAGGCAGTGGTTCTCAATCTCGACTCCACATTGGAATCACCTAGGGAGACTTAAAAATTACTGATGCCCAGAGATTCTGATTTCTTGCTTTAGGGTGTGGCCTTGGCAATAGGAGTTGAAAAAGCTCCCCAGGTGATTCTAACATTCAGCCAAGGTTGAGAACAAAACTGGTCTGAGGATGTGGCACAGGGCTCCCAACCTCAGCCGAAACCGTTTCTAGCCGTGGGATTCAGATGCATCTCCCAGATCTGTGGAGGCGTGGGGCACAGTCTTCTATTAGCAATGGGGGAGGTAAAGGGAAGTGGAGGAAAGTACACATCACCACCCCTGCCCCACTAACCTAGCACTGAGTCCTGTGTGGGGAGAGGCCTCAAAGAAGCTGAAGGGTCTATTTTCATCAAGGGTCCTATGAGACTCAGGAGGTCAGCTCTGTTTGGGGTCTAGGTGCCAGGGTGTGGCCGCATGGGGAGGGGCACAGGACACTGTGAGGCTCCACTGCACAGAGGGCACCAGGTGAGCAACGTGGCCCTTTTTGAGAGAGCTTCAGGACAATGCTCTGGGCGTGGGTGGAAGCGTTCTGAGAGGGCATGCTGGCAGCAAGGCCCACCCTGGGGTGCCCGTGGGCTGCACGGCATCAGAGAGCAAACAGGGTGGGGGCGATGAAGCTTTGGTGAGACATGGCGTCCACTCCCCATGACGGCCCTGCTCACGAGCACATGTAGGGCACTCCCAAGGGGTCCCCCAAATCACAGAGGGAGCCTATGGCAGACAGGAGCAAGCAGCAGTGAAAGCTGGTCATTTCATTGATGGGAACCCACGTGGACTTGTGGGATGGTGAGGTCTGGGGACACTTGGGTCACAAATATAAGCTACCATCCTGAAACCATCTGGTGGTGGTGGGGGTGTGATAAGGTACAACAGAAAGAACCAGAGGAGCAGACATTTGTGCCTGCTCTGAAATGTTCCCCTGGTTGAGTCAGGTCCCCCACCAGCTTTCCCTCATGTGCTCACATCCGATCAGGGTCTTCTCAGCTCGAGGCTTTTCTGCGTGCATGTTCTCAATGCAAATTATGTGCTTTACTTCCTGTGCAAGTTCTTTCTCTCTCTCTTTTAAAATCACATTTTCTCCTAAATTAGAAAGCTTCTTTAATTGTTAGCAGGAGCTGAGGTTCTGCTCCTTGTATGGACAATATCATTAAACACTGGAAAATAAACAAACTGGAAAAGTTTAAGACATTTTCAAGCCCTTTGCTTCCCAGAGGGCGTCTGGGGCCCTGGGCAGGACAAGGTTCTGCTGGCCTGGGTTTATATTGTGTTGATGACTTGACCCCTCCAGCTGTGGGAAGCCAAACTGACAGCAGGGTTGTTTTTACTAAACTTCCCAGGATTGCAAACTTGATTTGGGAGGCATCTGCGCTGAGTTGCGCTGAGGTCTCCAGCAACTGCGCCGAGCTTCCTCCGCGGGCAGAGTGTGTGATGGGAGTGGCCAGTGGCGCTCGTAGCTGACAGCTGTTGTAAACCATCGCTGTCCTCCGGAGCTATCCCACAGGGCCGCGGGAAGCGAGGCGAGCCGTGCGAGGGGGTGCTGTGTGAGAACGCTTCTTTCCATCTTGCTGAAATGTGAGTCTAATGAAATGATAATGAGGTTGTGGCCTTTAAGCTCCATTGAGCTTCTTGCGCATTGTAATTTTACCCAGAGTGGGGCTAGTTTTTGAAATGATTAAAACTATCGATTCCTAGGCCTGTGTGGCTTGAATCGGAATTCATTAGAGGCCCAGAGGTGAGGGATAAACATTTCTCCCCAGTTCCGCTGGGAAACAGATCCCATCTTGTCTGAGTCTCCTGCCCACCCACCCAGCTCTCCAGCAGACCCCTGGCAGCATAACCCGCTGGTGTGGGAACCCCTGGCAGTGCTGGCAGACCCACAATAAATAGGATCCAGCATCCACAGAGCGACAAGTTATGAACATCCTAACCGTGGGTCCCAGCCCATTTTCCTGGGCCTTCTCCCTCCTGTTGGAGGAGGGAAGCTCTTAGTGTTCAGTCTTGGTCCTATTTTCTTCCAGGCATTATAAGTGAAATGTCTTTTCCGTGAAAAGAAACACACAGAAACACAGAAACCCTCCAAAGTTTGACCCAGAAGAATCCTGGGAGGAGAAACGCCAGCGGGGAGGGTGGCTGACAATGTGGGGTGAACTTGGATCTCCTGCACGCCATCTTTCTTGGCACAGAATGGGGAGTTTCTCCCTCTGATTTTTGTTATCACCACCGTCCTGGCTTCCAAGAGCATAAGATGACTCCTTTCAAGTTTAGAGCCGAGACAGGCTGGCATCTTAAAAAATAACCTTACTTTGAAAACGACGTGGAGGTTTCTCAGCAAATTAAAAATAGAACTACCATATGATCCAGCAATTCCACTTCTGGGTATTTATCCAAAGGAAACAAAAACACTAACTCAGAAAGATATATGCACCCCCATGTTCATAGCAGCATTATTTATAATAGCCAAGGCATGGAAACAACTTAAGTGTCCATTGACAGATAAATGGATAAAGAAAATGTGGTGTACATATATACAGGGGACTATTACTCAGCCACCAAAAGAAAATGTGAGGACATTATGGTAAGTGAAGTCAGAGAAAGATACATACTGTATGATTTCACATATAGGTACAATCTAAAAGCAAGCACACACAAAACAAAACAAAATAAAACTGAACTGGGTGAAGGGGATCAAAAGGTACAAACTTTCAGTTATAAAATAAATACGTCGTGGGATGTAATGTACAGCATGGCGACCATGTTTAATAATACTGTATGGTATTTTTGAAAGTTGCTAAGAGTAGACCTTAAAAGTTCTCATCACAAGAAAACAAATTGTAACCCTGAGGTGATGGATGTTAACTAGACTTATTATGGTGATCATTTCACAATATATACAAATGTTGAATCTTTATGTTGTACATCTGAAACTAATATAATGTTATATGTCAGTTACATCTATATAAGAATTTAAAAAAATAAACTATTTACTATTAAAGGAGACCAAAAAGAAAATAATTACAGAAAATGTCAATAGCATAAGGATGGGTGTGCTTCCTAAGTGTGGGTGTCTTCTACCTTAGTGCCGTTCTTAGGTTTGTTCTTCTCTTTAGGGGCTGAAGCAGTTTACATACACTCCAGTCCACGTGGGGGCCACCATCTCAAAACTGGTCAATCTCCCATCTTAATCTCCTCGCCGACAAGCCTAAGAGATCACATTTTAATGGCCCACCTGGGGCCTCCTGCTCATGTGGAGGCTCTGGTCTGAGGAGCAGGCTTTGTGTGCAGCAGGCTGCGGGGAGGGTGGTGGTGTCAGTGACTCCAGGAGACAGTTGGGGTGCTGTCCTCCACGTGGGGCCTGGCAAAAAGTCCCCTTGACCCCATCCCCTCCTTTTTTACAGCCTCCCTGGGCAATGGTGGTCATAAAACACACATCAATCATTACCTTCAGACTGGAGCATCAAGGTCGGCCTTCAAGGTCACACACAGCATGAGCAAATCCACATTTTGGAAACGGTGTGATATATTTCCCGTTTTCCTGCTCACCTTTTACAAGTCAGCATCCCTATTCTGAAGCTCTCTCTATGTCAGGTGAGTGGTGCACCCTTCCCCTGGCTTTCCAAAGCACCACATGCATCTAGGGTCCCCCATAGTACACCGCATCTCATCTTTTTCTCTGTGTGGCCTCCACTAGACTGTGGGCTTCTTGAAGGCAGGGTTTGCATTTTATTTCTTTTTGCATCTCGTTACCCAGCACAATGTCTGGCCCAAAACATACCCGGGCAGATGACTATTGACTGAATGAAGGAAGGAGTGAATCCATGATGGAGGTCATTTGTCATGTAATTCTCAGGACAACCTTGTTAGTCAAGCAGGGTAGGAATATGAGCTCTGATTTCCTGGAAAAAAAAAGGAACGGAGCTCCAGGAGGGTAGGGCCCTGCTTAAGGTCACCTGACTCGCGGAGCTGGCGCCAGGGCTGCGGTGCAGGCTGGGAGCCTAGAGAGGTGTGTGTTCTGCGGCCCACGCTTGCTGCTTGCTCGGGGGCACCTAAGGTGCCGGTTCCGTCTTTCCCGAGATGCCTCCTACACAGGTGGTTCCCCAGCGGTTCAGATCAAGGCCCCCTTTTATTTTCTCCCCCTGCCCCACCCCCCGCACCTGGGCTTTGAAAGACTAGGCCTAGCAAACGAACTGCAATTATGCAGTCATAATGACTCCATTTTCTCCTTTTTATTAATAAAACACATATGCGATACGCCACGCAGAGCCTGCAGTTGAGAGAAAACGAGTTTCCCCACCAGGTGAATAGGATTCCACCCAGAGGCAGACGGTTAACAAACCCGCTCTGGGCTCGGGGCTCGGCTGGGAATCGCAGCGCTGCACTTGACAGCCCTTTCAATGGGCCTCCATCAAGCCGGCCGCCTGCCCTGGGTCTCTGAAGTCGGAGGAGACAGGGGCCCTTTCAGCAGCTCCCGGCTTGCCTTCCCGTCCCCGCTGGAATCAGCAGACCCTGACTTCTGGAGACGCGTTCCTGCGATGTGTCAGCTGCTCCGGGAGAGCCCAGAGTGATGTATTCCAAGACCTGTCAGGAGAAAGGGTTTACGGTCAGTTAGGAACTGTAAACTCCCTCCCGTGGAATTGTCGGTAGAATTTTAATGCTCTGTCTCCCTCTGTCTGGGCACTTCCTTCCCCTCTTGGCCTGCTCCTCGATGCATATGGAGCAGGGCTCAGGTCTGAAAGTCCCCGGGGAGAGCACACGGTTTCACTCGGTCCAAGTGTCACGGCTGGAAATGGGAGGCGAAGCTCAGACAGGACTCCGGCCTTCCTGCCGCCCCTGGGCCTTGGCGAGGCCCCCAGCCTTTCATTCTCCTGCACTCCCTCCCCTCTCAAATCAGGAGTGAGGCCCAGCACAGGCCTGAGGCCCGCCGAGAAATGGAACTGTAGCCTGGCTCCTCCTTCCTTCCTTTATTCTGGCAACAAACCCTGAGAGCCTCCCTCCCGAGGGCCCACTGTGTGCCGGGCAGGGAGCTAGGAGCTGGGGTACTAGGGGGTCACTGTCCCAGTCCTCACTGCTGCTGTTCAACTTTAATCACCCTACAGAAAAATCAAACAGGGAAAGGGGAAAAGAGGGCGAAATAAGAGACAGACGTTTTCTGGAGGAAAAGTGTAGTCAGGAATGAGCTTAAGAGGTAGGGAAATAGAAAACTGTGAATGGTTTGGGAAGCCCAAATCTCTCCCTCCCTACAAAATGGCTCTCAGTCCTCCACTCCTCTCTCCAGGAAACTCACCTACCGCATCTGGGCGGATAACTCCGAAGGCTGTATTTCTTGCCCAAACTTCATTCCGAGTGTCAGGGACCCGCCCCTCCCCTCCCCCCTCACCCCGTATCCAACTGTCTTTCCCTGGAGGCCCCAGAGACAAGCCATCCATGACCAAACTCACCATTTTCCATCAGCTGTTTCATTATAATCTCTGATTTCCTTTTCCTCCTCCTTCTCCACTGAGAAATCTGAGGCTCGTCCCCACGTCTGTGTTTACGTCTGTGTCCCCAGAGCTCAGCACAACCCATGGTACATCGTGGGCATCCAGGAATATTTGTTGAAAAATGACCAGTATCACCTCATAGAATAGGCAGCTTCTACAGGATCAGTTTCCCTAGTTTTCCCTTGTAACTCCTCTCATCTGTTTCTCCTCAAGGAATGACCCATGGCTACAACTCTCAAGACTGTTGCTTTCGCAAACACCAAAATGGAACTGGTGAGATTTCTTCATCGCACAGGGAACTCTTTGACCAATTTGGGGGTGGAAGGGGATTGTCAGGACTTACCTTTGTATCCTAAGTCTTCCAGCCCAGGGCTGGATTTGCATATGTTAAGATGGAGAACTGAGCTAGTTAATGAGAAGCAGTGGGCCATGTGGGTGAGCGGAATTCCTCAGAGTATTTTTTTCAGATGTCTTAATTTACTCTCTTTGTTGTATTTCGGCAGATCCAGGTGTTTGGATTGAGTTGGTTCTGGTCCCCACTCCCCTCCCCCAAATCTCTAAAACCACAGATCTTTCTAGATGCCAGACTCAGCTTTCTGTCCAGAGGATGATGGTGGGGGAGAGCACTGTGCCCACCTGGACACATTCCCAAGGAGATGCCCTGAGGGAGGGGGCCCCAGGCTGGAGGGCCCCAGGCTGGAAAGCCCCAGGCCGAGGGCGGCGGGGGTGGCGGGGGTGGGGGGGGAGTGGGGGGGTGGGGTTTTCCTGAGGGGCGCTGGGGGGAGAGGGTAGAATTCCAGAGACAAGAACCCTCTATGGAGACAGCCCGCTGGGCTTCCAGCCCTCCATCTGGGTTCCACTAAAAACACATTTTGAGTGTTTCTGTTGTTCTTAAGTCTGGGTTTATTTCAAGGGGAATATTATAAAGAAACATCTCTGCCTTTATTTCAACAGCAGCCTGTGCTTGGGTAGATTCTCATCTGTCTGGCCTGTCCTGCCTGAAGGTGAAAGGAGGGGGCGAGGGGGGGGTCCCGGAGAGAAGAGGCCCCAAGAGACTGAGACCCTAGGCTCTGCTTGCTGCCAGTGTCGCAGACCAGTGGGTCTGTCCCAGCGCTCACCTTCCCAGCTGATCGCACCGTCGATGGCAGAGAGACTCTTGGTGGTTTGAGAAAGAGAGGTGGGAACTGGGGGAAGCACGGGGCAAGCGGAGACCAGCCCCACCTGGGAAACTGCCACAGACAGAAAGGCAAGTGACAGCGTCCCCACAGGTATTCAGAAGCCTTCCTCTCTAAGCCCAGGGCGGTATTCAGTACGTGACTGCTGAAATGAGCCTGGGTTCTGTCCTGATAGGAAACCGGAGGTAGCAGAGGCCTGTCCTGAGGAGTCAGGTTCTGACCCAGTCTGAGAATCCTCAAGGTTACGTTGAACTTGAAGCAGCCCTCACCTCAGAGACATAGAGAAGGAAGATTAGAGCTAGAAAGGCTCTTAGCCACCTAGCCCTGGGCTGTCATTTCTCACGTGAGGAAACTGAGGCCCAGTGAGGAGACGCTACTCTCTCAGACCACGCAGCAGGTCAGTTGGTGGACCAGACCTACATCCCAGGTCTAGGTGCTGTCTGGTCCTTTTCTACAATGCGCTTATGAGGGTAGGTGGCTGGCCAGATCTCTACAGAGGAGCCAAGAGTGCCCACACACACGCCACTCAGGGACTAGCATGTATGCATGTATACAGCACGTACACTGGCCCTCAGACCCTGTCAGCAGAGCTCATTGGTACCCGCATCCCCAGTGCAGCCCGGTTCCTCCAGGGTCATCTTGGACACTCAGGCTCCGGACAGACGCAGGGACTCTGAATACCATGGTAGATGTGGTCCTGTCTTTGTACAGAGCTGATGTCAGACACAAAGAGAGAATTCGCAGCCCAGGCGCTAGGCCCTGGCCTTCACCCATCAGAGAGCCATTCTCACAGAGCTCTCTCTTCCCCTGAGAAGGGCCTCGGCCTTGACTCAAGTTGACCTGCTTGGGAAGGATTTGATTGCCCCCTGGTGGCCGTATCTGGCTGAATCCTCGGCTCCTGCTTTGCAGGGCCTCAGCCTATGATTCACTCAGCAAATTTGTACTGAGCCCCCTGCTGTGGGCCAGGAAGCCGAGGGGTCAGTAGACTGTAGGATATTGATATACAAAGCTAGAGTTATAATGCAGGTTGATTAGTGCTATTAGAGGGGTAAGATTAGGGTGCAAAGGACACTTGGGCAAGGAGCCTAAGGAAGATTCCTTAAGGGGTATGGGCTGACACGCTTCCTGGGCTATGCATAAGCACTCAATTATTAAGGTTCATTTATTTGGAGTTTATAGTTTACCAAAATATCGCACTTGCGTTTTCTAGTGTGTCCTACTGACAGGCTTACGAGGTGTGTGTAATTGTCCTTATGTTACAGATGAAGACACTGAGGCTCAGAGACTCTCAGTGATGTGCTGCAAGTCACAGTCTTGTAATTGACTCATTTAATTTGTACAATTTCCAAACTACTCCATCTGGACCAGACAACCAGGGGGAGGTGCGTGTACCAGACACAGTTTGCCAGTGGGGATTGGTGGCCACCTCTGCCACCAAAGGATCAGTAAGGTAGAGGTTTGAACAACTCTCTCCCATCCCCAGGGAGCAGACGTCTCTTCTTCCAGAGCTGCACAGTGATGCCTGGCAGGCCTCATGGGGCCAGTGCAAACTGTAGAGTTCTGGGCCTGGTAACTAGGTAACCTTCTCATCACACGTTGGGAAGTGATGGACGCGAGGGATGTTTTCCTCTTTGCTGCCCCCAGGCACGTAGTTAGCTTCGATCTCAGGAGCACAGGGTGAGCACGAAAAGGCCCTCTGGACGGGATCCTTAGCGCCACAGCAAGGTGGGCCAGCCTCGGGGTGGGGAGCGCAATTCCAGGAGGAAGCCTCGTCTTCCACAGCCAAGCACAAGCGGGAGGTCCCAGGTCCTTGCTAAAGAAGAATGAAAAATCCGGTGCAGCTGTTTAAAAACAGGCAGCGGAAAGTGACCAACAGCTACAGGGCACAGCCCAGGCAGTCTCTGAGAAATCACCCACCGCTGCCCATCCTGGAGAGAGAGACCTTGTGTTCCTGGCCAAGGGGTGATGTGGGTCCATTTAGGCTCCGCTCTCATCCTCCTGCCCCAGTTCATCAAGGCGTCCTGCTGACTCCCTCCCAGACTGTCTCCGCAACCCCACTGCTGCCACAGAGTCTGAGTCCCATCATCGCTGCTTAAAAATCTGCTTGTTTCCCAGCTGTTCTCCTTCTCTCTTCTCCCCACAGCCTCCCTCACAGGGCAGGAGCAGCGCCTCACTCCCACCTGCTGGGCTCCCTCAGGGTGAGTCTGGGCTGTACAGACATCTCAGAAGGGTGGGGGGCTGCCTCTGGGAGGGGAAAAAGCTGGGCTAAAGACAGCCTCAGTGTGGTAGCTCAGAGCGCAGAGGGGGCTTAAGTGTGAGGGGCTGTGTGCAGTGGCCCGCTGGACCGGCAGGGCAGGCTACGGCACGTGTCGTCATGTAGGGGAGAGAGGATGTGAAGACTGTGCTGGGGCTCAGAGTGACTTGCATCTCCGCCAGGATTCTAGGCCTATATGTTTTCTAGTGAGCTCTAAAATGGAGATCCCAGGAAGCAGTGTGTTCCAAGGGCAGGACTCAATGAAGAAGGTCCTTTGGACCAAAGAAATTGATAAGGGATGGAGGATTTAGATTCAATGAACCTTCACTGATAGCCTACCATGGACCCAACACTATGACAGGCACTCGCTCGTATTTAATCCCATTTAATCCTCACCACAGTGCTATAAAGTGAAGAAACTCAGAGAGGTTAAGTAACTGACCCAAGGTCACAAAGCTGGTAAGTAACAGCACTAAGATTCAAACCCAGGCCTCCTAATTCCGATGTGATTTGTTACAAGAGCATCTTCAGACTTTGCTAATTTCTGGACATGATGTGGAGACTTCCATGAAGGAGTCAAATATTTTGGAAGACAGATATTCAAGGGAGGGAGCTGCAGGTATTTTTACATAAGCAGAATGCCCCTGCCATAGAGTCTGATCTCCCTGCCAGCTCTGTCTTATCCCAGGACACGTATTCTCTGCTATGCATTTGGTTTTGTCAGTGCTCTATAGAACTACATTTTCAAGGACTCCATCACTCCCCAAGCATACAAATGTCTCTCCTTCATTTTTCCTGTTAAGCAGATTTAAAGAATGAACTAAGAATCCTGGCCACCATTAATTTCACAGCCTACAATTATTTGCATCCCTTTTTTTGCTTGAGTCACTTTAAAAAGCCCTTAGGATTCTTTTAATCCCCTTTGGTAGAGCAATTCCATTCTCTTCTCTCTTAACCTCCTGTCTCCTGAATGTCCCCTACCCTACCCCCACTGTGGAAAGCTTTAAATAATGCAGCAAATTCTTGTTTCATTTCCTTTTCTCTGTTTCCAGATGGATTTTTCTCCCCAGAACATCCCTGGGAATCATTTCTGTCAGATGTTTCACTGGATGTCCCTTGGTCTTTACACTCATCTATCCCCTTCCCACCCCCACCCCCCTGGAAATTGCAATTTGCTATTTTAATTATAGTTTCTCTCGTCACACTTGAGGGTCTTTTCCTATTGCACTCCTCTACCTTGCTTAGATTTTAATCCTTTCTTCCAGTGCAGAGAATTCATTAAGATTTCTGGATTCCTCCAATTTGCTTCCTTGATGGTGAATAATTCTTCTTAGTCTGTGCATGATTCTGATTCTTCACATGCTGAATTAAGTTGCTGAGCAGTGGAGCCTGGGTGCCTCATGTGAACTAGGGGCTCCATCCAAGTGCAGACTGAATCACCACCCTGGAGATGGCATGTCCCTGGGTCTGTCTGGTCGCTGCAGTCCTGGGGCTGACTGTCTCTTGACCCAAGGGTGGCCCTAGGGCAGCTGATCACATGCCTTTGCCTCCCTGACCAGCTGGTAAGAGCTCCTGAGACTGGTGTTTTTTTTTTTTTTTCATGAGTTGCCCCTTGCAGGCTGGGCTGGGCTTGGCTGGCCTTGACCACGAAGTATCTGGGTCACCTGCACTTGTTCCCCAGGAGTCTGTTGGGCCTGTGGGCTGAGGCTGCAGCTGGAACTGAATCTGGGCAGGAAGTGAATGGGGAAGTAACCCACGTGACTAGGAAGTTGATGAGGCCTCCATGCGAGGGGAGGACTGGAAAGTAGTTCTCTGATGCATTCCAGGCATAGAAGCTGAGATACTCACCCCGGAGAGGAACTACTTGAAAGCTGCCACCCATCCTGTTTGGCTCACAAACCTGTCCCTGTTCTGTCCTTCAGGCAGATATGCAGGCCAGTACTGTGGAAGTGGGTAAACTTCAACTTTGAGCCTGGCTCAGTCAGAAACTCAGGGTCCTCCAAGGTGACCTAAAAGTCCTGGGGAAAGGGTGACACACCAGTAGCTGCATAACCTGGGTGGGTCACATTACCCCCTGAACTCAGGGCTGATGCGATACAAGGGCCAGTAACGGGCCTCACTGATGTTATTACCCAGGCAAGGATGGCCAAGGCCAAGGGCGAGGGCAAGGGCCGTCATTCTCCTGGTCATTCAGTGCTTATCTCCTTCTGTAAGGGATCTGAGATGAGAGACCCAGCTGGAAAACGGAGAAAGGGAAAATGCTGTTGAGATCCTAAAGTATAAGATAAGGTCTGAGATTGTCTCCAGTGGGAGTAAAGGAAGCAAAAAGGAGGGTGGTCCTGTGAAGCCAGGGAAGAAGGGAGGGTACAGAGGCAGAGGGCCTGGGGGCCCTGGAGCACGCTCATCGGGGAGGTGGAAGGAGCCGGGCGTTCCTTACGACCTTGCCTTCCTGTCCCGGAGGGTTCCTGCATTGGGATGGAGCAGGGAACACCTTCTAAGACATCTGGAAAACCAAATAAGATGGCAGAAAAGGAGGCAAATAAGTGGTTCCAAAAGTTGGGGTCATACCATTTTGTAAATAATTCTGACACATAGTAGGTGTACTTTATAAATTGTGCTTTTCTATATAAAAGGTTTGTGAGTTTGTCCCTTCCACTTCCTTTAATAGTTTGAGGGCAGTACCGTGTCAAGGAATGACTTGGAAAGGTATATTTTGCTCTTTTCCTCTTCATTAGTCAATCCCCCCAAAAACACTAAATAAAAATATTTTTTGACATGGGCTGTTGATGTAAATCAACTTATGTAAAGTGTGAATTCAAGCCCCTTTAGAAAAGTTGCTATTTTAATTGATCTATAAAGAATCAACTGAATGCCCACTGCACCTTGGAGATAAGTCCTCAGTTATTGCTTCCAGGCAGATTGAAGTTTCTAAGTCTTTCCAGGCAGAAAGACTAGAGTCCCCACTCCAGGGGCGTTCCATGAGGTGCCTGCCTCAGGGCGGGCTGAAAGCAGAAGCTCAGAGTGGTCTGGAGCCATGAGGGTTGTTTGGGGCCCAGTAGCATTTTCAGGTGGGCTGGATGCAGGGAGTGCACATCCTGTGGGAAGGAGGCAGGGCAAAGATGGAGGTGGGCGAGATTCTGGCTCTTCAGGGAGATGTAGGGGTTGGTCTGTTGAAAGGGTGGGTGTCTGGAAAGGAGAAGGAGGCGATGAGGTTGGAGAGATGGTGGTGCGAGACCCAAGGGGGCCTTGGGTGCTTGGTGAAGGAGGCAGGTCTGTGTCCTTGAGCAGGACTCCCTACTGAAGGCTTCCAAGCCCAGAAAGGCTGGGGTAAAAATTGGATTTTAGGAACATTGGTCAAATGTAGGATAAACCAGAGGGTGGGGGCCGGCCAGGGAGGTCAGTAGGGAGGCTTTGGTGCTCAGTCCAGCATGAGAAGCAAGGGCCTGGACTAGTGTGTGTTGCATAGAAATGAAAGGATACATAATAAGTGAAATGGAAAGGACATGACAGTAGGAGGAGGACAGCCCAAGAGCGGGAGGAGAAAAATGCCCCAGAAGCAGACGACGTGGGTACTTTATATTCCCAGGCAAATTCCCCAGAGAGGGCTAGTTCGTTAGGCTAGTTACTGCTGTCCAGGTCTTGCTAATGTGGGCATTAGAGCAGCAGAGATTTTCCACAAGGAAACACAGATCGAGGCAGGTAGGGGTTAATGTGGTCTGCAAATAAACCGCAGATTAATCCTCAACAGTACTTAATGCAGGGTAAAATGTGATAAATTATTCACATCATACAGTGTAATAAGCAGGTTGAATCTGTGGCACTAGGCCTCTTGAGCTGTATTTTACACTTAGGTCCTCCTCTTATTCCTCTTATTTAATCATTTTCAGAACACCTGACTGAAATAGGTGTTTCAGGTCCCATTTTTTTTTCCCCGCAAAAATAAATTAGATCATACATTCATCTCATGACATTCTGACATTTACCATATTTTTACATTAAAATAAAGATGATTAGAAAGAAAAGAGCTCAGTAATTGGGCACAGGAGGAAGCTGGAACATACTTTTCCTAAGGTTACCCCTTCTGGCCTTCATGGAAGAAGGTCTGTTCTACAGAGAGGCTTCAGAAAGCTCATTTGCATAAGAGATACTCCCAATTTATGGTTTATTTGAGGGGATGAAATCTGTTTCTTTTGAGCTGACAGGGATTCTGTCTCCTGTGGAGTGGGGTGTCTGGGTAGAGCTTCTCATGGCCCTCTGGGGTGTCTGTGAAATGTATTATCATGAATGGGGCTTTTGTAGCCAAGAGCTTCCCACGCGTGGGCAGCCGTTCAATGGCTCTAGTCCACGGCAGCTAATTGCCCTGAAAAATGGGGGATTTGCTTCACCTTCCTCAGGCAGTCTCCCCAAAAGGGCTCAGACCTCTGTGAGTAGAAGGTTCTTGGGGAGGGACCATTTCTCTCATAGTCCTGCTGTCTGTGGAACTTAAAGCCGGTGGGGAAGTGCTAGAAACCACAGGAAGAGGAGGGCAAACTAAGGTGTTGCTGAGAGACGGGAGAGAGAGCACAGAAAGAAGAGGGGGAGAGCCAGCCGGGGGGGTGGTGGATGAAAGAATCAAGCCCAAGGAAAGAAACGGCCCCTGGGGAAAGGCAGCCTGAGGCGGGAGGTGAGGTGGGCAGGGAACAGCCAGGGCTGGGGGTGAAGTTTTGGGAGAAAGAATTAGGGCTCCCAGAAAGAAAAAGGAGCCAGAAAGCGGGGACGTGGGAAGAGGTCAACTGGAGAAAGAGCTCCAGGAAGACTGTGGGAAGTAGCCTCCACCCCCAGCCATTCTGAGGAACCAAGCTGAGGGTAATTTAACGGAGCTGTCATCTGTTCTTACCCCATATCTGCTTCTTTCTGTATAAAGCAGGATGCGCGCACGCACACGTATGTGTAGTTTCGGATTTCTTCATTGCGTTACTGTCTGGAGTACTTGGCAAACTCAAACTGCTCACTTCCCTCCCCACCCGGGGATGTTCTGGCTGTGCCCCTCTCTTTCACTTCAACAGCCAGGCCAAAGAGGGAGTTTTGATGTTTAATTAGAAATATGAGACAGATGGAGACTAACAGGGTCTGCAAATGCTAACGAAGGGGTGGGTGCTTTGTGTCTCAAAAATGGGCTATCGGTGCCCTGGGTAGCCCATTCAGCACGTCCAGTGAGCTGTGACAGTGGCCCTGACCAGGACAGCTTCTGAGAGTGGGGCTGGCGTAGATGTCAGTGGCTGCTGCACAGTGCTGGGAGCTTCTCTTGCAAAGGGAAGAACTGTCAGCAAATGTTTAGAAGTAAGTTTCCTACGGGTATTCAGCAATGACTACGGAAATTCCAGATTTGGTTGTGGAAGGCATTGGTTCATATGTACTCTATCATAAAAGAAATCAGAGAGAGAGAGAGGTGCAGCCCATATTTCCCAATGGCTGTGAAAACCTGAAAACACGCTGATCTTTACCACTGAGGTAGGAGGCACCTGAGTGATGTCAATGGCGGCATGTACCACGGGAGTGAGAATGACTGAAGGAAGTCTTTGGGGAGGCTGGCAGGCAAGCCCAGAGCTAAGGGAACATCAAGCTTCAGGGGCGTGTAGCTGTCTGTGTGCTGCCCGCCAGGACTCCCCACAGCCCCGCTTCCAGCTTCCTAAGCAGGTTCATCAGAGCGCCCCTCTTAGTGCTACTTAGCAGTAGATGAGCCAGGATGCCAGCACCAGGGTCTGGAATGTTGCCTGTCCACCCTCAGCATGGAAGGGAGGCCCCCTGTCCAGGCTCCTCTGGACAAGACTGGCGGTATGGAAGCTGGAGATGGGGCATTGGCCATGAAGGCAGAGGAACTGCCAGGCCACCTTGGAACACAAACTGCCCCAGAGCCATGAACTGGAAGAAAAGAGTTTGCAGCATTCCCTCTTGGTGCAGCCCTTCTGAACACCTTACTTAAGGTTGATCTTTATTTTGTTCAATCAGTTACTAAATGGAATCAATATTTCCGGAGCCCACATTTAAAGACTGGTCCTCAAAGTTAGCCCTCAGTCCGGTGAGTCCAGTCCGAGGCACAGACATGTAAACCAGTCATCTCACACTGAGATAAGTGCATGACAGACATTTGAACAAGGTGCAGAAATGGCATGGAAGAGGGAAGAGATAATTTATTTGAGGATTAAATAATTAAAAACCAGCAAACATTTATTAAGTATTTACCATGTTCCAGACACATTGCTAGAGACTTCCATCAACTCCCTTAATGATTAGAAAAACCCAATCAGGTAGGCTCCGTTGTTATTCTCATTTTACAGACAAGGAAATAGAGGCAGGGAGAGTTTTTAAAAGTGACCTAAACTTACCTAACTAGTAAGCAAGAAAGCAGGATTTGATGCTACTACATCCAAATGACTTTCTAAGATAGGAGATGGAAGAGGCACTTACCTGAGAAGGAAGGTAGAGGAAAGCATTGCAGGCAGAGGGAAGCGCATCTACAAAGCACAGAGGCATGAGATCACACGGCATGTCCTGGGAACAACACGCAGCTCCGTTTTATAGGAACAAAAAGTATAAGAACAAGAAGGAGTGGACTGTGAGGTTGGAGGGGCAGGCAGGGGCCAGACCATGTAGGGTCTGAGAGCTTAGACAGCACCTTCTTGTCATGAGGGACCCTTGAAGGGTTCTCAGAGGGAGTCACAGAGTCAGACATACTTTTAAGAAAGACCGCTTTGGCTGCAGGATGAACTGGGGTGATGGCAGTGGAAAAAGGCTGGGGACGCTGCTGTGATAGGGAATAAATGAGACAACGAGGCAGCGAAAGGGAGCATCTTTTTGAAAAATAGTTTAGAAGATTGATTGCATGTGGGGGGTAAAGGAGTAAGAGGTAGCGGGGGTAAGTCCTAGGTTTCTGGCTTGGGAACTGCTATGGCCACCAGTTGAGGGAGGAGGAGCAGGTTTATGGGAGGGTGAAGGTAGGGAGCCAGCGAGTTCAATTTTGGAGCTCACCCTGCTTTGGCATTGCCTGAGGGACTCGCAGGTACGCAGAGGGCAGCGGGCAATTGGATACACGGATCTGGGTGGTTGTGGACCACCGTTCCTTCTGCTCTGCCCCGTCCTGCAGACAGTTCCTCCCTGGGAGCAAATGACAGGAAACATGAGACAATGGAATCTGGAGTTGGCAAGGCTGAGTGTGATTAATGCAGAAGAAATGAAGTCAGTATTGGATGGCAACAAACCCAGACTCTGTTAGACACAGCAGAAAGTGATCAAAGAGGATGGGATAAAGGTGGTAATGGACGCTCAGAATAGTTATTCCACTAGGCGGGGGGGTCATTAAGTGACTGGAAGAGAGAGTTCAATAAAGACAGGGCTGTCTTTTATTTTTAGTGTCAATTTTGAATTCAGTATGATGAAATTTGTTGAACAGTCATCAAAGTCATTGATTCAACATTT
This sequence comes from Hippopotamus amphibius kiboko, assembly GCF_030028045.1. Classification (NCBI taxonomy): domain Eukaryota; kingdom Metazoa; phylum Chordata; class Mammalia; order Artiodactyla; family Hippopotamidae; genus Hippopotamus; species Hippopotamus amphibius. The sequence goes on from NC_080191.1 coordinate 159,884,986, forward strand.
ATTAAACGCCTACTGTGTGCCATGCACCTTTATACGAGCTGGGGTTATAGCAGTGAAGAAAACAGACAAAAATCCCTGCCTTGTGGAGCTTCCCTTCTGATGGGGGAGAGTGGGGAGGCAAATGATAAACAAAAAAGAAAGGAAATACGTAATGTTTGGGTATCAACTAACTTATAGAGCATCTTCATGCAAATTAGGAGAAGGCCACTCCTCTGGGCTGAGGCTACCCAGTGGCTGGGCGCACAGCTTGGCAAGCAGAGCCTGGGTCTGCTTCTTGCTCCTTTGGCCAGGTGTCCAACCCACACAACTTTCATGGCGGCCCTAGAAAGAATGCCAATTGACTGATGGAGAAAAATAAAACATGATAAGGGAGGCAGGTGGTAAAGGGGTGTTGCATTTAAAAACAGAAGAAAGCCTCAGTGAAAAAAAATGACATTTGAACAAAGACTCAAAGGGGAGGAGTAAGCCAGCTGTGTGGCTCTCTGGGAGAAGTGCATCCCTAGGCAGAGGGAATGGACAGTCCAAAGGCTTGAGACAGGAGCCTGCCTGGCATATCTGAGGAACAGCCAGGGGGCCAGTGCAGCCGGAGCGTGGAGGTGGCTGGAGCAGGGAGTGCGGGGGAGGAAAGCATAGGAGACAGATCAGAAAGGCAGCTGGGGGCCAGACACTGGAAGGACTTTGGTTTTCACTCTGAGTGACAGGGGAAGCCTTTGAAGGATTTTGAGCAGGGGAGGGGCATGACTTGACTTACTTTTTAATGAGCTCCATCTGGGTTGAAAATACAGTCTAGGAGGGAAGAGTGGAAGCAGGGGAGCATTGAGGAAGCCACCACAGGGACCAAGAGGGGAGGTGATGGCAGCTCAGACTAGGGAGGCAGCAGGGGAGGTGAGGAGAAGTGGTCAGATTCCGGGTAAACTTTGTGAAGCCGACAGAATTTGCTGATGGATTGAATATGGGGTGGGAACACAGAATGACTCTACGATTTCTGACCTGGGCAATGGAAGAATAGATTGCCATTTCCTGAGAAAAGGAAGGCTGCAGGAGGCAACATGGTCGGGCATGATGTCAACATTTTAATGTGAGCACTCACGTGAGCGTGCAAACCTCCCTCCCCGTAGGGGGCCCTGGCACTTACAATGACCCCAGAGGACAGAGGACAAAACCAAGAGCCAGGATAACTTGTTTGAATCTTGCCCTGCTAATAAGTGGCAGAACTAGCATTTAAACAGATATGTGTGGCTCCAACACCCGTGCTCTTTGCCCCATACCACATTATGTCAGAGGATTCCTTCCCCACCGATGACCAGGCAGAAACTACACCGCGAGCTGCATGGGAGCCAAGGCTGTATCTCTTTTACCTCTGTAGCCCCAGAGTTGGTTGGAGGAACTAGTAAACAACGTTCCCCCTCTCAGCTCGAATCATGCAGATAGAAAAACCAGCTTTATCTTTGACAAGCTTGGGGTGGAAGATGAGGCTTGAATGGGTGGCCACTGCGGGCTTTCTTGAAGTTGGCCCCCACCTGCCAGAGCTTGGACACTGCTATAGGCTACTTCTGGGAACCTTCGCCTGGAGATGAGGTCCTGTAGGGACACCTGCTCTGAGAGAGAAGGGGAGAGGAAGGGGTGGGCTTGGCATACTCATGTCTTTCTCCCAAACTCGCTGTCAGATAAGTCACTCCTTCCACGGAAGCAAGAAAAGGAAGGTGCCCTGCCCTACTACCCCAAACCTGGCGCACAACACAATAGGAACTTAGCAATTTTGGGGGGATTTTTTTTTTAATGGCTAAAATATATGCAAGCACTTACTATTTTGCAAAGCCTGGGGAAGGCACTTTGCATTCACATTGCCTTCTCACTGTAATCCTATGAAGTAGGTACTATTTTTATTTCCATTTCACCCAATGAGAAAATAGAGACTTTGAAAGGTTAAGTACTTGACCTAGGGTGGAGCCAGGATTTAAACCAGGCAGTTTGTCCCAAAGTGAGACCAAGGAATGAGTACACATACTCCCCTCTGGTGCTAGTGAAGTCTCCACGAGTGGAGGGCGTTAGATGTACTATTAGACGTTAGCATCAGTTGTGCTGGGAACCAGATAAGTGAGCAGTTAATTCTGCCTGGAGTTGGGGTGGGAGGAAGATGGAGTCATGAACAGTCACAGAAAGAAGGTGACAGTTGACATGGGTCTCGAAAGACGAGAAGGAATTTGTCCAAGGGACGAGATTAGGGGAGGGAGGAAATGGCATTCTAGGTGGAGTGACCAGCTTGGCCAAAGATCCTGAGACTTGAGCAATATATGGTATGTCTGGGGACTAATGTGTGAACCAGGTTACTCAAAATATTGATCACAAGATGGTAGTCCACCCTCCAAATTCAACCTGAAGACACGAGGATAGTATGTACTCGTATATTGTATAATATAAACATTTTTAATTGTCCCAACATTTAAAAATTGAGTGATTGCACATAAAATTCTGGACTTCTGTCTTTTCTTGAAAAACCATAAAATAATCTTAAGGCACCCTAGGCCTGTGCTCCTGCGTGGCTACCTTTGCTGAGAGCTGAAAAGCTGCTTCCTTGCCCAGGTGGACATGGGCTCCCTACCACTCCCTCTCACTCCCAGCACCTGCCTGCTACTCCCATTTATTTAACAAACCTACCTGGCTCCTACGGGCCTTTGAGTTTGCAACCTTTGGGTTAGATGCTCAGACTGAATTTCAAAGGGCCCAGTGTGTCATGGCAGGACGTTGAATTTTATCCCGAAAGCAATCAGGGGAGCACATGATCATATGAGCACAAAAAACAGGGAGATGGGAAAGAGATGGAGGTCATGTTGAAATGGCTAGGCACAAAAGGCCCCTGTGGATCCCCCTGCAGAATTCTTTCTGTAGATGAAGCAGTAGTTGTTCCAGGAGGGTCACTGTCATGTGCATGGACTTGAAAATCAGAGGACCTGAATTTTAAAAGAAGATTCTCCTTTCCAACAAGACCTCCAGCAAGTCCCTGCCTGTTTAGTAAAGAAGAAGGAAACAAGCACAAACCTGGGTCAAAGTCCCGGCTTTGCCATTTGCTCTCTGCATATTTCTGACACGTCACTTAATTTCTCTGAGCCTGAGTTTCCTCAGCTGTAAAACAGAAATAACATTACCTAATTTGCAGAGTAGTTGTGAACACTGAATGAAGAAAGGTGTTTGAGCATGTCTGTAGACTGTAGAGGTCCTAGGGAGAGTAGAGGATTACTGGGATTGATCTTACAGGAAGACCCCACATGTGGGGCTTGGCTCCGGGAATGCCAGACACCTAGAGGTGGCACAAACCCCAGAATATCTGAGGTTCCTGCCATCCTGGGGCTTTTATCAATGTCAGGCCACATCAAGCTACATGAGCAAGAAACATATGCCAAAGAACTTGTATCGCCTGCCTCTCCCCGACCCTCCCAACACACACAGACACACACACACACACACAAAAAGTCTGGTGCAAGGGCAAAAACCCAGCATGTGGTCTGAGCTGGATTTGGCTTCTGGGCTTGGGGCGGGGCATAGAGGACCCAAATCTCCTGCATCCTGCATACAGCATCCCGAGGACTTAGGGAGGGAGGCTCCACAATCAGCCTGGTTTCAGCCTCTCCTTTCTTCTCCCCCTTCTCTGCCCTGCTGCTCCCTCCCTTCCCCTCCCCCTCACTCATCTCCAGCCCTGCAATTCATCACAGCTCTGTGTCCATGCCCTCTGTGACCGCGTCTCTCGGCAGGACTACTTTTGCATTTTGATGTTAAAACAATATTTTACCCAATGTATGACAGCACTTGGAGCGTTTGGAAAGGTCTTTCACATCTGTTATTTCATTTGATCCTCACCAGGTCATTGTCAGGTAGGCAGGGAAGGTATTATTAGCAGGGGTGATAGTTAAAATATTTAACAACCAATATCCTAGGGGCCCACCAATTGGAATGGATGCAGGCCATACAGCTGAGAGGGCTAGAGGTGTCCTCCATTAGTTAGTGGAGCAAGGTCTGGGGAAGGGAGGGGTCCCAGAGCAGGGACCAGGAAGGAGGAGGCGGGGCGGGGGTGGGGCACAGATTTGAAGGACTCAGGGAAATGGCTTTTTACCAAGCAGTCTGGAAACATTTCTGTTTCTCAAGCATGTATAACTGTACCAGTGCCTACAGCTGATTGATGGTCAGGCCAATTGCGCTGATGTGGGAATTGAGGTCCAGGGAGGTAAGTAACTTGCCCAGGGTTGGAGGTGAAAAGAAGACCAGAAGTTAGGGCCCCTGACTTCTCGGGCAGAGATTTCTCTGCCACCTCAGAGTGCAGGCTGAAGGCAAGAGCTTTTGTGTGCATCTCACCCTCCAGGATGGGAGCACAGCAGCCTGGACCACTGGTGACTGCTGCTCCTGAGCTCTGATCCCCGACCTCTCACTTCCACTCACACTTCTATTGCCACGTGGTCTCATCTGCTCACTCTCGCCCCTGTCTCCCCTCACATAGGTCATGATTCTGTCCCTGAATTCCCTCACTTGAGTGTCTCACCAGTGAGCTCCACGGAGCCCCATCCCATCTGCTATCATCTGGCTGGGAACAATTTCCAGAAACTCCCCGAGGCCCTCATCCCTCTCCTGAGCTGCCACTGGACCTCTCCCTAAGGTGTGCTCCTCCCTGTGCCACCTCCACACGCTCTGAAGTGACCTCACCGCCTTCTCCGCCCAACGTGCTCTCGCAGTGCCTGGAAACGGCAGCACCACCCTCCAGGCTCCTAGACCAGACGGGAGTCATCCGCAGACCACCCACAGGTGCCCCGTGTGGCCAGCCTCCTACCAGCACCTGATGCTCTCGGAAACCCCACTGAATGTCAGTTCTGAAGTCCGGGCTGAGGCTGGGTCTGGTCTGCCATAGCCATTGTTCTAGCCTGAGATCGTGACCCCATCTTCCTTTGCACTGCCTGTTCATTTTTTTTTTCCGGTAAATATAATTTTCACTTTCATGAAACTAATACATAATACAGTGTTTAAAAAGCCAAATAGTCCTACAAAGTATAATGAGAAAAAATTGCTTTCTGCTCCATTTCTCCCCACCTCCAATTGCTACGTCTCAGAGGTAATTGCTTTCAACATTTTTTTTTTGCTATTTCTTCAAGTGTTTACCTCGGTTTTCTAATGGCAGTAAATACTTTTGTTGTAATTTTAGGTTTTTCTATTTTAGACGTTATCTATTGACTTCTATCTCAGATGCTGTTGGTATCCCACCTGTGTCCCTTAGACCTTCCCAGGAAGCACTCTTTCTGCCTTGGAACTGCCAGGGTTGCATCTCATCTCTGTAGCTGGAGGCTTTGAGGCTCTGCCCTCACATGCAGCAGGCTGACATGCCAGGAAATAAATATGCCGTCTCCCCCACCTCCAGCAGTCCTCAACCAGTGACTTTCGGTGATTGGTGTATGGTTACCTCAGCTCCCTCCTCAGGCAGAATAATTCTGAGACTGTGTTTTGCCCCATTTCCCAGAGTTTTCCCAGTGGGAGTAAGTTCCAATCACTCATTCTTTACCGGTTATTTTCCCTTCCTTGTGTCACTCTCCCACTTCTCTATGAGTGTCCCCAGCACCTACCAAAGAAACTGCTTGCTGGCAAATCCTTGCCTCAGGGTCTGACTCTGGGGAAATCCAAACTAAGACAACTTCCATAGGAAGATGAGGATATGTGTTTCTTACTGGCCCTTTTCCTGAACGTGTGAACACGCGCGCACACAGACACACACAGACATTCTCTCAATATTGTTGAAGCACAGGGGTTTTTAGTTAAATCGACATTCAGCATTTACATAATTATGACTGTAAATATTGCTCGCAGCTGACTGACATAATAAACCATGTATGATTACATTTCATTTTTAAATAGCATTTCCCCCCTAAAGTTAATAATTGCTTCTTTTTTCCCCCTGTGCTTAGATTTCTATGTCCTTATCACTAGTTCATCCCCAAACTCTCCTATGGGCTAGAACTCTCTCTATATACTCAAATCAATCGGGTTATCCATACATGCTCCATTATTTGCTTGAAAACGTCACACCTGAAGCATGGGGTTTTCCTGCTCCAATCTGGTCGAGTTGCGATCCTGGGTTGTTGCACAACTGTCATCCTGGGGCTCCCTTCATCATCTTTCCGGAAAATTCATTAATCTTTCTCCCATATTAGATTCTCCTCTTTCCTTGGGTCCCGTGTCCTCTTTCTTGGTTTATTCCTCATAATATCCTTTAGTAGCTTATGAGAATGGGTACAACAGAGACACATTTTTTGAAACTTGGCATGTCTGCAAGTCACTTTGTTCATGTTTTATTAACAGTCTGACTGTCTAGAGAATTCTAGGTATAAAATAATTTTCTTTCAGAATTCGCAAAAGAAATTGCTTGATGGACTTCCAGCTTCCATTCAGCAGTGCTTTTATTTATTTTTGTTTTACTTTCTAATTTATTTGAATTATAGGATTAATTTTTATACATGGACTTTTTAAATTAGCTGTTTTGTGATATGCTTACAAATTTTTGTATTTGAAATGCTTTATATATTAATTCTACAGTTTTTTATTTTAGGAAAAATTTCACATTACTGAGATATATTATTGGATTTATAAAATTCACCCATTTCAAGTGTACAACTTAATTATTTTTCACTATGTTTACCAAGTTGAACAACCATCACCACAAACCTGTTTTAGAAAATTATCATTACCCTGATAAGAGCCCCCTTGCACCTTTGAGCATTGTTTTTGAGAAGTCTGATGCATTCTGAACCCCAATCCTTTATATGTGGCCCAATTTTTCTCTCTAGAAGCTTTAAGAATCTTTTTATTTCTGAGGCCTGAAATATTACAATGATGTGTATTAATGTAATTTTTATATCATTCCGGAAAATTTTTAAATGCTTTCTTTGGCAATTAGTCACCAGACTTTTCTCAGTGTCCTCTCTCTGAAATTCCTGTTCTAGTATTGAGCCTTCTAGGTTAATCCTCTAGTCTTCTTGTCTTTCTTATTAACTTTTAAAAAATCTTTTATTATTTTACATTTGGGAGATTTTCCAACATTTTTTCTTCCAAACCTATACAATAAAAAAAAAATCAACTATCTTTATTTCCAAAAGCCCTTTCTTATCTCTGAAGGTCCTTTTTTCTATAGGCCCAATCTTGTTTCATGCGTGCAATGGTTTCCTTTCCCTCTGAGGATATAAAGAATGCTGTTAAAATTTTTTTCTTTTCCTTAAATTGACTCTTTCTTCTGAGCTCACTGGAATCTCTTTGTGTGTGCACTGGGCTGGTTGAGTGGTGGACCACATCTCGGTTTACCCAGCAGACACTTCCCCAGCTTCTTTCCTCTAGCGTGTAAGCCAGGCTTCCAGCATTCTGGGAGCCTAGCAAGGAAAGAGGTGGAGGAGACTTTTACTTAAGGTGAAAATTAAGAATGGAGCCTTTCACTTAATCCCCCTGTGTTCAGTATGGTGCCTTACCTCTTCTGTCTGCTTTGCCTGGTGTCTTCCCCAAGTCCACAGTCCCTCTTCTCTGGCTTCTCCAGAGAGTGAACCTCCTGTATTTTGCTGGGTGGGATGGAAGAGCCATTTGGCTACAAGGGCTAGAGGGAAGAATCGGACTTTCAATTCTTCCTTGTGTTTTCAGCCCAACTCCACCCCATTAGCTTCAGAGTTACCTGGAACCTCTACATTCTAAACGTTTCTAGATTTGGTGGGGGTTTTGTTGTTGTTGTTTGTTTTGGTTTTCATATCAGATTTGTTCCTTCTTGAAGGCTTCTCCACTCCCTGCGTTCTTGCCTTTACTTAGTTAATACTCATCTAACTACTTTTCATCTTCCAATTTTTTTTTTGATATCTTCCATCAGCTATTGTCTTTTCTCTTGTTCCTAGAGTCCTTGTGGGTTTACACTTTATTACTTTACTGTCATTTTAGGCACAGAGTCAAATGCATATGTTTAATGTGCCAAGTCTAACCAGAAACTCCCTTCCTGTTCTGCCACCATACTCTCGAGCCTGACTCACATTTCTAGTATGGACTGCCTACTGTTCCCCAAACAAACAGGTTCTTTCTGGTCCATTTACCTTTAGTAATAAAGTTTATGGAATATTCTCCTCACCTTCTTTGCATCCTTCAAGGCTAATCTTAAATATCATATCCATGAAACTTCCTCCAATTGTCACTGCTAAAAAAATACTTTGCCCTCCTCTAATTCCTGCTGTATGTTTCAGCTCGCCGAAGACAACTCCTACCAAATGGTATGTACATCCATCACCTCCTCTATATAATTTTCTTGAGGGAAAGAAGAATATCTTAACATCTTAAATCCCTTTCAATCCACTCAACATATATTTGTGGAATAATAAGAACTGTAATAATCAAGTGTCTGCCCTAATGTGTACATTAAAAATTATTTATTTATTTATTTATTTATTGGCTACATTGGGTCTTTCTTGCTGCGCATGGGCTTTCTCGAGCTGGGTCTTTCTTGCTGAGCACTGGTTTTCTCTAGTTGCGGAGAGCGGGGGCTACTCTTCATTGCGGTGCATGGGTCTTCTCTTGTCCAGAGCACAGACTCAGTAGTTGTGGCACGTGGCCTCAACAGCTGTGGTTCGCGGGTTCTAGAGCACAGGCTTAGTAGTTGTGGTGCATGGGCTTAGTAGCTCTGCAGCATGTGGGAGCTTCCCAGCCCAGGGATCGAACCCGTGTCCCCTGCATTGACAGGCGGATTCTTAACTGCTGTGCCACCAGGGAAGCCCAATGTGTACGTTTTTAAAATGTGCATTTTAACCACAGTGGCTTTAATACTCACAGTAATTCTTCAAGGTAGAGTACTAGCTTCAACTTTCAGATGAGGAAACCGATGCTCAAAGATGTTGAACAACTTGTCCAAGGTCCAGCAGGAGGCAGGATCAGAAGTCAAATCCTATTCTCTCTGTCTCTAAAGTCTAAAGCCCAGTTTCTACGTTTCAGTTATCTTTTTAAAAAGTTTTTGTTAGTTACCTTTGTTTTATTAACTTGGATACTTAACATTTTTCTTCCAACTGTGTGCTCTTCTCTCCACTCTGAAAGTGTAGGCACATCATGGTTATGCTGTTCATTCCAAACCCTCATCGCTCAGGCTGGAATCTTCAACTTGGCCCCTGTGGGTCCATATCTGTTATTTATTGGGCATTTACTCGCTGCCAAACAATTAGCAATAAATATGGTTAAGGGCATGGGCTCTGAAGACAGGTTTAAATCCGGACTCCTCCACCTACAGCTATGAGTGTGGGCAAGTTACAACCTCTCTATGCTTCAGTTTCTTCCTCTGTAAAATGAACTTAATAATAGTAGACACCACCTAAGGTTATGGTGAGAATTAGATGAATTAAATACACATAAGCAGCTTAAATGAGTGTGCACTAATTAATTGTTACCTCTTATTTTCACATGCTTTGTCTCATTTAACTTCACACTAACCCTATCAGGTAGAAAGTATTATCTTAACTTTGCTATACAGATATAAATTGAGGCCTGACGCTAAAATCATGTTCTTAAGCACGTGCTACACAACCAGAGAGACTGATGCTATTTGTGGACATTTTTAAGGCTTTTAAAATTTGGTATATCCATGAACAAGAAGACAGTGAACACCTTTGGTCTCCAGTGCAAGTATAGAGAGAAAGTGAGAGCATCATTCTGTGTAGGCAGAAGAGCCATCCTTAGCCCTGATAACACTAGAGTCAGGAAAGCAGGGCTCCAGCCCTCACTGCTATGTGGTATGCTCCCCACACCTTCCCCTGGTCTTATTTCTCTCATCTGTAGAATGAGGGGTTGCACTGGCCATCTCCAAGAGCCCTTCGGCTATCTTGCAAAGTCTGCCGGCAAAGCCAGGGTATTATCTGCTGAATGCCAGCACCATCTGGCGGCCGTGGGCCATAACCCAAGCCCATTCCTCCCACTGCCACCTGGTGGCCATTAATGCCACAATAAGTTTGCATGGCATTTCGAATTAAAACAAAAAAACTGAGACATTCACACACGTTATCTTTATAACAACCTGATACGATAGGTAGGGCAGGTGTTTGTACTCACTTTTACCAAGAGGAAACTGGTGTGCAAAGAGGTTAGGTGAGTGGTATGGAGTCACACAGCAAGCTGGTTGAGTGTCAGAGCCTGGTTTAAAAGTTTCTGAGATATTAAGCTACCTCTGAAATAGAACTAGTAGATATTATTGAGAACGAACCAAGTGTAAGATGCTTCACATTTCATTTAGTCTGAATATATCAATGATACTCAGTGAAGTTAAATAATTCACTCAGCATAGGGTGTAGCAAAGGTAGGATTTGAACTCAGATTCCACAGCTCTACCCAACCATATTTCTCTTCCTCCTCCTCAGTGCCTGGGGCTGGCACTCAGAACAACCAAGTCTTCTAATCTCCAGAATCCTGTAAGTCCTCTTCAGGCTGAGTTCCTGGACTGATAGTCACCCAGAATAAAGACTATATTACCCAGCCTCCCTTGCAGCTAGATGTGGGTAGGACTGATATGGGCAATTTTAAGAAAGAGTCTTTGAAGAGAGTGGCCAAAACCTTCTTTGCTGGCAATTTCTAAAACAGCTCCCAGTGATCCCACTTCCTGGAAGTTACACTCTTGTGTAATTCCCTCCCCTTGGGTGTGGGCTTGAGCTAGTGCTTCTAATAAATAGAATGTAGCAAACAATGATGGGAAGTCACTTCCAAGATCACTTACAAAAGACTGTGACTTCCACTTTGCTCACATTCTTGATGTATCTTCTTGCATGCCTGCTCGGATGAAACAAGCTGCCATGTTGTGGATGACCTTATGGAGAAGCCCACGTGACAAGGAACTAAGGCCCTCAGTCCAACAGCCTGCAGGGAAGTGAATCCTGCCAATAACCATATGAGTGAGTTTGGAAGCAGATCCTTCCCAATTTGAGCCTTGAGATGTCACAGCCTGAGCCAACACCTTGGTGGCAGACTTGTGACAGACCTTGAGACAAAGGGCTGGCTAAACCATGTCTGGATCCCTGAAACTGTTAGATAATACATGTTGCTGTCTTACGCATCTAATTTTTGGAGTAGTTACACAACAATTGATAACCTACATACCTTCTCCCTTCCTTTTCTCTTCCTTGCCAGTGGAAAAGTAGATGTGATGGCTGGAACAGACGACTTGGACTAGGAGGTAGACTTGGAAATTTACGTCCCCCATGGAGGAAAGATGAGAAAGAAGGAGTCTGGGGCCTGACACAGTGGAACATTACTATTACTTTGAATTTTCTTTCATTTTCAGGTGAGCCCAACTCTTTCTTTTTTTGTTAAAGAGGTATGTGTCCTCTTGTGTAAGCAAGGCTAGCCCTAGGCAAAATGGTGAAATAGATGAAATTTGCATTTGATGTCCTTGTTTTTTCTATATTTTCTCTACTCTGTTCTTGCTCTTTCCCTTGTCTGATGCCCAGTCTTCTTCAGTACCTGCCTAGAGTCCCCTTTTCAGGCCAGATCCCAGCCCTAGACCTCCCCCTCCACCCTCTTTTTGCTGTCAAGTTCCAGCAAGGCGCTCCTGCTGCCACTTCTCCTTTCAGAAGGCTGATAAATGCATGTTTATTTACTTGCAGGAGTATAGAAGTGGCAGGCGTGGGGCTGGAAGACAAAATACTCTAAGCAGATTTCAAATGAGGGCATTTCTGGAATTGTAAATTTGTCAGATCTTTTTAACTAGTGAGATCTTCCAGGTTTGTCTCAACTAAGTGCATGGGGGCTGCTTTGTCCTCTAAGTCTGAAGGGAAAGAGAAGGTAGAAAGGGATTAGAATGAATGGGTGAATGAAAGTGAAAGGCAACCTGCTGTCAAGAATACAAAATGGTAGAGAATATAGATTTTATTTCCTTTATGACTTTGGGGAGCAATTTATGATTCCTGAGTCTCCTACCAGTCCCCCACCCTCATTCTTTTTTTTGTTGCCATTCTCATAATACTTGGATATAAAATTTGATTGTCACTAAAGGTCAGAAGAATTTGGCCTTTGAGTTCTCATAATTTATTTCTATTATGGGTTTTAATAAATACTGCATTTTTAAATTGCTTCTTCTTGGCTAAGGATCAGGGAGTATTTCTCATATCTGTGTTTCTGACATGAAGCATGGTACCTGGCACATAGTAGGCACTCAATACTATTGAGTAGGCACTCAGTGTATGCATAAGGGGGGTTCTTTATTTCTTGAGACACATTCTCAGGTAAGTGTATGTGATACCCCCTCTATACACAAATATAAACTGATATTGCAGAATTCATTCATTTATTTAATAAAAAATTATGGAGCTCTTACAATATGCCAAGTACTGTTCTAGATGTTGTGGATAAAAACGTAAATGAAACAGATGAAAATCTCCACTCTCATGGTGCTTATGTACTAGTGGGGAAGACAGAAACTTAACAGATAAATAAAATATACAGCATTTTGGAGGATGATAAGTACTGTGGAAGAAAATAAAGTCTGAAAGGGTGGTGAGGGAGTCCTGGGGGAAAGAGCGGTGGTCTGTGGGAGAGTCAGATGTGCTCCCCAGATATCCTGAGTGTTCCCCTACACTTCCTGGCTTCCATTGCAGTAAAGCAGGGCCAGGTGGCTGGCATTGGCCAATGGACTGTGAGCAGAAGGGGCACATATTTTCAGGCCAAGGCAGTTCAGTGCTAGTAAGCCTTTTCCATCTTCCTGCCTCAGAGAACTTAGAGGCCATGTGTTCAACTGAGAGTGTCACCAGATGGGAAGAACCTGGGCCCCTGAGTCCTGGATGGAGGAGAGTACTCCACCCCCATCTGCTTTGCATTTGTTGCCCTGACTAACAGTGGCATTTGAACAAAGTCCCGAAGAAGTTGAGGGAATGAGCCATGTGGTTACCTTGGGGAAAGAACATTCCGGGCAGAGGGAACCTGAGAATGACATCTGGACCAGCTTGTGTAACTTACAAACAACCAATTTCACTTATCTCCAGCTGTCTTGGGTGCTTTGACCCATTTAAGAACCCTGCACATCAGGTTCCTTTTTTAATTTTTTAATTTTTTAAAAAATTTATTTATTTATTTTTTGGGGAGGTACACCAAGTTCAATCATCTGTTTTTATACACTTATCCCTGTATTCCCTCCCTCCCTCAACTCCCCCCCACCCTCCCCGTCCCAGTCCTCTAAGGCATCATCCATCCTCGAGTTGAACTCCCTTTGTTATACAGCAACTTCCCACTGGCTATCTATTTTACAGTTGGTAGTATATATATGTCTATGCTACCCTCTCACTTCATCTCAGCTTCCCCTTCACCTTTTTTTTAAAAAGGAAAAGAGGCCAGTTTATTTTGTGATTGTGAGCAAAAAGAGAAATGTCACAAGTATCCACCTCCTAGTCTATTTCTCTCATTCCCAGATCCCAGACATTTTTTTCCTTCAAGATAAATGTGGCTTACTCTGGATGTAATGCTAAGAGCAATGTCTGGACCATGCTCTGCATCCTTGCTGCCTTGGAGAGAGCTGGAGGAATAGGGTTGGGTATCAGGGCATCATTCTCCTGCAGCAACCCTTGGGTGGTTGCGCCCCTTCTAGCTCCTGACCATGAGCCCGCCCTCACTGATTCTCACGCTCTAAGGCTCCTACGTTGCATGTGGGGCTTTTTTCTCATGAGTTTAGTTCTCTTAAGACCACTTCACAGAAGTTCCATTTTAATTGCTATCTGTTCAGCTGCTTTGTCTTACTTAAAAAGACAAGTTTAATAAATCCAAACATTCTTCTGTCTAGGTCTTAATGATCTGTACAAAGTTAACTTTGATGAATGGTACATTTTAAGCCAAAGCATGCTCTCTGAACCCTAAACATAGTATAGCTTTTGATGCTCTTTTCAAAGGCAAGGAAATCATAACAACATTCTGTGTAGAAAAATTCTAATATATAAGCTGACACCACTTTTACCTTTTTCTTTTTAATCCCAATGCCTAGGTTTACATAATTACAAGTGAAATTTTAAGAAACCTCTAATACCAATGTTTCTCAAACTTAAACAATGTGCAGTGTCCTTGTAAGGGAAAAAGAGTCTCATGGATCTCTACAGTTGGCTTAAATTATCTTTTATGATGTTGCATATGCATATGTGTATATGTGTATATATGCAAACACAAAACTAAGGAAAAGATTCATTTTTATAGAGTTTATGCATCTATGAAACCAAAACAAATTTATAAATTAAATACAAACTAAACTACCAAATGGGGAAATTAAAATCTACACTGTTGATTTAATATAAGGAATGGTATTTTGCTGAAACCAAATTGCCCCTCGTAACATAAATATTTTAACTGCAATATCACAGACCTATTTAACCACATATACCTCATGATGACTCAGTTCTCCCACTAACCTTTGTTTGTATGGCAAACCACAGTATAATTTGGCTATAACTTGGTGTGACCACACCATTTATTTTTTAAATCCCTCTGTGTTTTTATTTTTCTCATACGTCTGCAACAATTCACTTAGTGCTATTTGCCAATCACAAATCCAAACAGAGGCAGTGAAATTGCATTCCCAGAATAACTATAAAGGGTTAATAAATTTATAAAGCTATTTCACCCCAGTAGTAATCCAATACAAATTAAACTTAGAGCCACTTCCACTATCAAACTGGCAAAGCTTTCTAAAAGGATAAAATGAATGCTGGTGGGTATGTGTGATGGGTACCCTTGAGCACTTCTGGTGAGAATGAAAAGTGGCCTGACCTTCCTGGAAAGCAATTGGGCAGTAGGTAGTCACAGACTTAAGAGCCTTCAAAGTATTTGAATCAGTATTTCACTTACGGGTTTTTATCCTGGAAGACGTATACTAATCTTGAAACGTGGGCAAAGATTTCTGTATAAAGATATTCATGGCAATGTTCTTGTTAACAGTGAAAAATAGGAACCCCCCTGATGTCCAAAAATAATGACATCAACTATATTATCAACAATTATGTAGACACTGCAAATATTTATGAACAATTTGAATAACAGTATATAGTGTTCAAGATGTAACACTGAGAAATAATGCCATTTGCAGCAACATGGATAGACCTAGAGATTATTATACTAAGAGAAGTAAGTCAGAAAGACAAGTACCATATGGTATCACTTATATGTGGAATCTAAAATATGACACAAATGAACATATCTATGAAACAGAAACAGCCTCAGAGACATAGAGAACAGGCTTGCAGTTGCCAACGGGGAGAAGGGTGGGGGAGGAAAGGACTGGGAGCTGGGATTAGCCGACTCAAACTATTACGTATAGGATGGATAAACAACAAGGTCCTACTGTATAGCCCAGGGAACTATATTCAATATCCTGTGATAAACCATAATGGAGAAGAATATGAAAAAGAATATATACATGTATGACTGAATCACTTTGCTGTACAGCAATATTGTATAACAATATTGTAAATCAACTATACTTCTATAAAATTAAAAAGAGAAAACAAACAGAAAGATACAACACTGAGAAGAAATAAAAAGCAAGGTACAATACTAAATTTTTTATATAGTTCTATTATATAATAAATACAAATATGCAAAGTAAAAGACCCAAAGAAAGTAAGCCAAAACAATGAGTGCTTTTTTTCTGAAATGTGGATAATTTATGCTTTACTTTTTATATTTCCTGATTTGTTCAAGTTTTCAATAACAAGTATACAATAGTTTTATTTTTTTAATTAATGTAAACAGCCCTGTAAAGGACAGCATGTCAGCTTGGACCATGCTAGAACACTCCTTTTTGTGAGTTGGAATTGCTTCCCTGCAACATCTATCCACAGGTCCCAAGTCTACTTTCTAGAATTACACTAAGTCCACAGCTGCTACAGAGATACTTCAAAAAAGTCAGCAACCTTCCCCACCTCCCACCTCCATAACCCAGTTCCCCCACTTCTGTCAATTTCTTCTCTGCCCAACACTTTCAACTGTTCTGTCAGACAGGGTTTCTGATCTCACCAGCCTGCTTTCCTTGCTCCAGACAGGCTCCTGTTTAATAGGTTTCCTTTAAAAATGTGTTATTCAGAACTGAAGCCAGGTCTCCGGAGTTCTAAAGCACAGCTACAATTATGCCACTCCTCTGCTTAAGAACTTCCAAAGGCTCTTACCAGAAGAGCAGACCACCCACCTTGGCATTAATGCCCTCCTGGATCTGGTTCCAGCCTTTTGTACCTCTAACACACTCTACATCAGTGCTTTCAAACTATGTGTTGCTATGTATTAGTGTCATGAAATCAATTTATTGAGCAGAATTAAAAAAAAAAGTAGAAAAGAAAATACCAAGTTGCATTGCACATACGAAAGACAATGTCACAGGATACACACACACACACACACACACACACACACACACACACACACACGGTCACTAGGTAATAGCTGAAATGTATTTCTTACTGTGAGTGATGATCAAAAAAATTTGAAAGCCACTGCCCATTCCAGAGCTACATCAGGCCAGCAGCTTCTCTCCAGTCTTGCTTTGTACTGCCTTTAACCCCACTGTTTCCTCAGCTAGGAATTCTTCCTGCTGTCTGTCTACCAAAATCCTTCAGAGTCCTAATAAGACAGCACGTTCTCCCTGAAGTGTTCCCCATTTTCCCGCATGTGTGATCCTGAAATGATGGGCTCATACCTTTCTTATAGCACTCAAAACAGCCTGCCTTGTACTGTAGCTTTGTCTGTACACTGAGTTCTTAGAGTACCTGGAGGGCAGGGCTGTGGTTTACCCACGTTTGTGTCCTTCAAAGACCAAGAAGTATAGTGAACCGGGGGGATGCTCAATAAATGTCTGCCCAACCGAGTATTTTCTATATCTCCTTCCAGGAATATTCTGTGGTGTTCTTCCTCCTGCTATTTTCTTGACCATAGACCCCTGCAGGCATAAGATCTGTGCCCTGGGACCCATGTCACCTACAGTGGTGGCTCTAAAAACCAGTCTGTCCTGAAAATGTTCATCTTTTTTGAGGAGGAATAAGAGAAATAAACATATGTTTTTATCTATTTTACAGATATCTCTTTATTTGAGAGCGTATCTCTGCTATATTTTTGGAGTTAAGATGTATTTTTATGGAGCAATGTTGACGATAATAATAGTTGGTTTTTAGTGTGTGTGTGCTAATTGTCTTTATTTGGTAAAATAAAAAGCTGGTAATTCTATGTTCGTCTTTAAAAAGATTAAAATTAAAAATTACTGGTTGCTGACTCCAAAAGCCTGGGAATTAACTACCTTTTCTGGGCTGGCTGAAGATAGGTTCACGTTCTTAAATGCTAGGTAAATTCACTGACATAGGGCTGGAGGAGGGTTTCTCTTCTCATCTCACGAACTACTATTTATTGGTCTGTGCTCCTCCTCTGACGTTCCCACTCTCAGATTCCTAAAGATGTTAATCACCCCTTAAGTCCCTGGGGTGAGACAGTGTATCTCTGGCCCTTTAAATGGGGGCGTGGTGTAGGGGGGCGGACCGCCCCAGGGTGGGAAGAGGAAAGCGGAAGCGTGGCCACCGGGTAGATACTGCGCGTGCGTAAGGCTAGAGCAGGGGGCGGGGTCACGTGGGCAGGGCGTTCTGGGCTGGACTGCCTGCGAGCTCAGGTAACGAATCTCCCAAGCGCGGGCCAACAGGGTGGGGGCAGTGATGGGGGGCTGTACCCAGGGAGGGAGGAGAACGCATGCCGCGCCCCTGATCCTCGGCCTTTTCCCCCGCGCGACAGCGGCGCGGCCTTGGAGTGGCTGACAGAGCGGCCCCTAATGGGCGAACTGGACCAGGGCCCACCGGCCGGGCGGGGTTGAGTCTGGGGCGGAGGGGAGTGTTCTGTGTTTGGCCTGGAACTGGGTTAGGCGCTTTCCACTTGTTGGTGCCAAAGAATGTGTGGCTAAGGTGCAGGTGCACCCACTTCCCCAGATTGTGAGACTTGGAGGCCGTGATCACGCCCCTCCCCGAGACGGAACAGGTGTGTAGGCCGCCTTTGGGGCCTGGGGCGCAGGGGTAGGCTCCTCCATCCCTCGAGGACTGGGATGAGTGTGCTTCCCGAGTGTGAGGCCAAGGCTTAGACGGGGTGTCCACCTCTTAGGACTGATGCATACCCTGTGAGGCTCGGTCGAGTTTCTCTCTACTTGCAAAGTGTGCCCCAGAGTGAGGGCAGCAGGGGACACGAGGGTCTCTTAAGACCATTCCTGTGTCTTGGTTAGTTCTCCTAGTGTGGTGCTTGGGAAAGGGGGGCGGTGCGGGTGGAAACGGAGCTGCCTAAAATGTTTAGGTGTGTTTCAAAGGAGGGAAGGTGGGACGAAGTAGTATCAGTGAGAGAGGTTCCATGGCCGCTGGTTATCAGGAACTGCTGGGGAGCCTTCTCCAAACCTGTATGCCTCCTTTATACCCTGCTAATACTAGATTGATACTAGAATGGTCAGGAAGGCTGTGTTCTCTACCACATCCCTGCCCCACTCCAAACAAACCTAACATGATGGTTAACTTGTGCCAACTTTACTCCAGGTGTCTGCGATTAGGAGATAAATTACGTATCAGGTGTGCGTTTCAAGTATCGGATATAAATGGGGATGGAGGCTCTACAAATGTTTGTAGAATATGGGTTTGCTCATGGTTAAATTTAAGAGTAGATATTGAAATCTCTGGCAATAGCTAGTGTGGCCCCCAGAATGCAGCATAAAGATAAATGGGAGAAAAAATTCTGGTTGAACTATCGGCTTCGTATGTCAAAGAGACATAGTTAGATGTGAGAAAATTTTTTCCAGAGGTCAAGGGAATAGTATGTTAATTATCCTTTATACATTTCCTTTGTACCTGGACCAGCATCAGCAGGTGGAGGTTTTCTGGCTTCCAGAATATTGGGACATTTGGGTGATTTTTCAGCTCTTTCCCATCCTTTCACAGACATTTCAACCATTGTGACGCCAAGTGTCAGTTATGTATGTGAATGAAAAGTAAGGCCTTTTGAACTGAAGTATGTTTAACTTTTGATCTGTTTATAGTTTTCACAGGGTTTAGATAGCATCTTCTCTTAACCTACAGCTTCAGGTGTCATTTGTATTTATTTGTAAGAACAAGTTGTTCTATTCTTAAATAAATCTTGAATTCACATTTGAATTATCTTCATTCTGTTTAACAGCCTTTGTGTTACATCATCCAAACTTAAGCACCCCAGAGAGAAGAGAAAACTCCTACCTCCAATATTTACAAATTTCAGGGAAGGACGCTGGTTGGCCAGATTAGATTCAAGCATGTCATGTGCTTAGTCTTCTGGCCAAGCAGATAGGGTATTTGATTGGCGGCACCACCAAAATTATATGGTTGAAGTGGAGGAGGAGCAGTTTTCCAAAGGAAAGATGGGTCTGTTTCTGAAGTCCGTGAGTAAAGTGAAACTTGAGCACCCTCAGAAAGTACCTTGAAAATTGAGTACCCTCAAAGTACCTTGGGAAGGAGTCATGTTGGAGACTCACACGTGACCTCTCAGGAAGTCCAACACAGCCAGTTTTTGCTGCAGGTTGGAACAGCATGCTGTGTGTTACTTTGAGCACAGGTGAAATGGATTGCCTGTGTATGAGGCATGCGAGAAGTGAGACTGACCAAAAGACCAGTAGATACTCATCCCTTCCCCCATGCATACTCTGAAGCTTGTAGTTATTGAGGGGAATGGTATGCAGAGTCCCTGGCTTTGTGTGAATCATTTCTTTTTCCGATTGCTGAAGATAATGGTTGAATTCCTGTGAATTGAATGAACTTACACATTTTCATTTTTTTCATATTGGCCCATAGGCTGAATTAATGTAAAAAAACATGAAATATTCGAAATTGTGGAGTTTGTGTCATGTCATACATGAGCAAAATGATCATTTCAAAAAATCAGTGTTAGGGATTAAAAAAGAACTCAGATGCAAAGAGGGGAACTTGAAAGGTGGGAGGCTTTTGGGGGTAGAGTGACTAACCATATCTTATTTTTTTTTTTAATGGCTCACGGGCTTAGTTGCTCCGTGGCATGTGGAATCTTCCCAGAGCAGGGCTTGAACCCATGTCTCCTGCCTTGGCAGGCGGATTCTTTACCACTGCGCCACCTAGGAAGTCCCAACCATATCTTATTTTGAATGACCAGAACTACTGTTTAAGGCTGTGGAAGCCAGTGATGCAGTGTGGCTTGGCTGCTTACCTAGGGAGGGAGGGTGGGGTGGGTGGGTAGACAGATGGATTGATGGGGTGAATAGGTACTGTGTAACTAGGCACTGGGAATACAGTGATGAAAAAAGGCAGATACAGTCTTTGCTTTCCTGAAACCTGCATTCCAGTTGAGGGAAGGGAATGGAGGTTCAGACACTGAAAAAATGCTTACAATGTGATAAGTGTAATAAAAGGAGAACAAGGTTATAGGTGCCTATTAACTGGGAACCCAGTCTAGTTGAGCAGGACAAAAAAAAGGCTTTTTTGAGGAAGCAAAGTTTTAGCTGATATCTGAAGGATGGGTATGATCTCCTGTGGTTGGCAGGCCTGATTACATACAGGTAGAACTCAATTATAACTTGGCTTATTATGGCATAGATTCCTATATGCTGTGAGTCAAATAATATCCTCTGAAGCTTAACAGTTACAGGTAATAAAACTGGTATATTTAATTCGCAACACAGGTGTTATTCCTGTCTTCCAGTTCTTGAGTTGATCAACAGATGTTTATTGAATGTCTGTGTAGTTATGCAAGTCAGTGAGCCCAGTGATATGGAGTATACAAAGACACCTGGCCCCATTTCTGTTGTACAGTTGGGGAGAAAAGATGTAGTCACATGGTAAGTTAATGAATGAATCAATATAAGGAAAGTGTCAAGGTGCTGTTCTAAAGAAGACATGCATCCTGGATTCAGAGGATGCTTAGGGAAGGAAACTTCCCAGAAAGAAGGAGAGAAAGAAGGAGTTTAGATAAATGGAAGGAAAAGGAAAGGGAAGGTGAATTAGTGTGAGCAGACGTGGAGGGAAAGTGAAAGCTATTCTGGAAGGACTCTGAATACAAATAATAAGTTTAGTTGTAAAGAAACTATTATTCTGCCTGGAATGGCTTAGAATTTGGGATTTTATCCTGTAGGCATTGGGAAGCTGTTAAAAATCAGTCCATTTACTAGAGAAAGATAATAGAAAACTAATAGAAGTTAATTCTCTATTACATTTTTCTTCACAAAACAAACCACAAGAAAACAAAACAAAACAAAGAAATGGAAGAAGAGAAATACCTGGATTAGGAAGACCAGAAACAAAGTTGGCATGTAAGATTGCTTCCATGTCATGATTTTGTTCTATCTTTCGGGGGATATAGTATATTAAAAAAGAAGATTTGATTTCAGTGTAATGTGAAAAGTGTCTCGTATAACACTTTTGGGAGGAAAAGAATGTCAGTGAATTAAGTAGGATCCTGGAACTTGAGAACAGTTGGGAATGTGTTCTGAGGTTTAAAAAGCTGGTGGAAGAGTCCCCACATTAACCTGGCCTAATATAGGTCACATTCTAGAGCTCTTATTCAGTTGGCCAGTGTCAGAATGGGGTCATTGCTGTTTATATGGTACACAATTTTTTTTTAATGGTCCTTGAATCTTTTATTTATTGGTCGGGAATGATTAAGAAGGCGTAGCCTTGAGAACTATCAGGATGTCAGACAATCTTTGGTTGAAACGATGAAATTTTTAGTTTATCAGCACTCAGAAATGGACAACATACTGGGTAATCATGATTCTGTGATATGCATTTTCTGTTAGATTAACCTGATTTCACCTTACCTATTGTGTAGTCTGAAGGTACTCTCTCGCATGGCATCCCCTTAAGAACTATAAAAACACGCGATCACAGGATGGTTGGGTGAAAACTAGTTGTAGAATTGTATCTCGAGAGAAAATTATCAGTAGTTCTTTGTACTGACATAGCACTTAAGTGATATCTGAAGGCAGTGTCTGCATCAAGTATGTAATATCAAGCATCATATATTAAGAATTTCATCATTGGTCTGCATATTGGAAGAGTTTGACGAGTAAGTATTTGGGCAATACAAGATGACTAGGGAGGGGTAAGTATTTCAGAATGCTGGTGATGTGGCCAGAAACAAATTAATTGAAGTTTGTGTAGTGTAGTGTAGTGTAATTGTTTCCTATTCCTGCTGTAACAAATTATCACAAATTTAGCGGCTTAAAAAAAACACAGATTTATTATTTTACAATTCTGTAGTGCACAAGCCCAACACTGGCCTTAGTAGGCTAAAATCAAACTGTGGCAGGGCTGGGGTCCTTCTGAAGACTCTAGGAGAGAGTCCATTTCCTTGTCTCTTGCAGTTTCTGGAGACTGCCTAAATTCCTCGATTCCTGGTACCCCCTCCATCTTCAAAGCCTATAACATAGCATTTCTCTGACCCTGCCTTTGTTGTCATATCTCTTTCTCTGACACTCTCGTCTGCCCTTTTCTTCCACTTTTAAAGACTCTGTGGTTACATTGGGCCCGCCTGGATAATCCAGGATAGTCTCCCCAACTCAAGATCTTAATTTAATCACATCTGCAAAGTTCCTTTTGACATGTAAGGTAACGTAGTCTGGGGATTAGGATGGGCATCATTGGGTAAAATATTATTCTGCCTACTATGGGTAGATTCAGGCACAGCTCAATTTCAGAAGCTGCTCTAGTGAATTATCCTTTTCAAAAAAAAAAAAAATCTGACTGATGACCTTTTGATTCAGTAGGTTTCTTTGGGTTGGAAAAATTTGCTAACATAAAGGCATAACTGCTAGAAAGTGACAAAAGAGGAAGTTGATGTACATAAAGGCATAATTTAAGAGTGGGTTAATAGTATAATTAAAAGTTTTTATTAAGTGTCTCTGATGTTCTGCTGGAGCCTGTACTAGTCCTAGACAGAAAAAACCCTTACCTTCAGCTCATGAGGACACTTCTAACATGGTATCAGAAGTATATCCTTTTGGTAAGGTAGCCTTCTGATGTGCTTAGCACTGGCTGTAGTTTTACAAAAGTACCAGATCTTCTTTCAGGGTCTTTAACCCAATTTGGAAATCTTGAGGAAATTGTGAATTTCTTGAGCACCTAGTCTATGCCCAGGCATTATTCTGAATGCTTTACAGTCATTATATCATATATTCTCCACAGTAACTCTGCAGAATAGGTAGTTGCATTCCTAAGAGTCAGGACTCTCAATTGTAAGGTGACCTCCCCCCCCCCCCCGCCAAAAAAAAAAAAAAAAAGATTGGGAGAGTATATTGGCTTATGTAGCCAAAATGCCAGAAAACTGTGGCTGGAGCTAACATTGTGAAAGCCTGGAACCTGGGGCCTGAGTACTATCAGGACACTCTTTCTTCCTTTCCTCTAGAGGGTTCTGTTCATAGGTTGCTTTCATTCTTTCTAGAGAATTTGTGCCTACAGTGTAAATTCTGTTGGTAGAGGCAGCTCTCCAGTGACAGGTGCATAGTAGGTGTTTAGTTACCATGTGTTGAATAAATGACCTCCTTTTCTGCAGAATAGGATGGAGGTGGAGGGTGCGGAATATTGCTCAGTGTATTCATTGTTTAAAGAACAGTTGAAATGGCTCTTCCTTACCAGTTCCATTTTAGTGAATCCTGGTGAAGGACCCTGGCTATATTGTGCAATCTCTGTTACTAGGGGCTTTTTGATTGGCAGCCTCCACAAGAACCACATGGTTTGAAGGAGCCTTTCCCAGAGCAAGAGGTGATGCTCTGGGCAAACAGCCCAGATGGCCACAATATTTCATCATACAGATGTAGGAATAGAAGGGCTCAGAAAGAGTAGACAGATTGACCAAGGTCATAGACAGGAAGTGGTAAAGTCCAGATTCCAATATGGTTTTAATTGACTCTTTGGCTTATGTTCTTTCCAGTTTGCCACCACATCTCACCAACAGGAGCTCGGTGAAATGAAGGTTGGAAACAAAGTAGGGTAGCTTGGCAGGTTGACGTGCTTTTTTTAGAGAATGCTTGATTCCTTGAAACTTCTTCAGTGTGGTATGGGTGTTCACAGACGCTGAGCTGTTCTGAGAACCTCTCGTTAGCTCCAGATAGAAGATATATAAAGAGCCAGGAAGAAATTGTTTTCCTTTCTGAGTTATTTTGGGGACACAAATGTGAAGAATGAAACATTTTAGGTTATTGAATCATTTGAAGTTTTTGTTATGTGGTCTTTTCCACGATTTAAAAAAATGTGTAAGCGTGAAACTTAACTGGCCTCAGGAAACACTGAATGTGAATTTGTGCACGTTTGCAAACATTCCTTGACTAATTGAAATCATTTTTGTAAGTGGTACAAATAAGAGTGAACTTTATTAAGAAGTAATTTGTCATAAGCCAATTCAGTCTTCTCTGAAGACAGGCTGATAAATGCTGATATTTCTCCTGCCTTTGGCTCACTGCAAAAGGACAAGGACATTTAGCATCTAAGATTGGAAAGATGCTTTCAAATGTTGCCAGATACAGAGTGCCCTCAGTTGTGTCTTCTAGGAATGTAGTTGATAGCATGTGTTTGTAGGACAGAGCCTTAGGTTCTGTCTTTTGTAGCATGTGAAAGGAATTAATCTGTTTGGTAATGTACCAAATGTACTAGCTAGAAAAATTGGTTTCAGCTCTTGAAAAATCAGTCTTCGTGAGTCTGTATGTCTTATGCATAGTAGATATTTATTTTTTAAAATACGATAAAAAGAAATATTGAAGGAAGTGAAATTCGTTTTAAGTATACTAAAAGGATGAACCTAATTAGATAAAATTGTGAGTTTTGGGCATGTTACTTTTAAAAGAACAATCACAACTAATTCTCAACTCCCTTTAAAAAATTCTTTCAATAGCTCAGAGGTTGTCAGCCTTTTTTTCCTGCCTTCACTTCAGTAAGGAATAAGAGTAAAAGAAGTTCTTCTGGTGGGGAAATTTGGTGGTGGTGGTGATTATGCCCTCTGCGGGCAGTATGTAGTTTGAAAAATCTTCCTACTGAGAATTGTTGCTAGTTGTTGGGTTCTGTGGAAACCACCTAGTCTAGAAAACAAAATGACCTTTGTTTTTATTGTCATCATTACTGTGGCATTGTTTCTGTTTCCATATTTTTGCTTCTCCTAAACAGGCAGAGCTAAGTGATGGACTTTTTAAAGTTTGGTCACTTGTAGCCTAATTATAACACAAACTAAAACATTTAAGGGCAAATTTAATCATTAAACTTAAAATTTTCCCCCCCGAATGTATTTTTATTTTTCTAGAAATTTTGCAGTTGTTTTCTAGACAGTTTTTTAAGTAAACCAGATTATGTTTCTTTTTGATACGGTATTATATCATTTAGAGCTGTGAAAAATACAAAAAAATTGCATACATTTCTTTTTCTGTAGTGTTTGTTTTCCCTGAAAATGTCTGTTTCTCTTTAACTAGCCATCTTTCTAGAAATCTCTAGTCAGCTGTGGAATTATTTTATCCTGGTATCATTGTGGTCTCCCCTAATAGATCTGAACGTTTAGATTTGCTAGTGTCCTGTTAAGTGACTAGCTATCCATTCTGGGCCCTCTGTGTCTATACTGAGTTCTCTTAGAGCTCTATGGCCCTGTTTGGATGACACTGACAAAACTGGTCTATGTGCTTATTTTCAAGGAGAGCTAGAGATCTGCCCAGGTTTGGGAGTGTGAAGAAGGGGTTAATTGCAGCTTTTGGCACCAGTTACCCCCTTATTCTGAGGTACGGGAATCTCATGGGTACCAGGTCTAGTGGCGGAGCTTGTCTCAAGTCTGCCACTATCACCAGACTCAGGACCACGGTGGGTGGGCTACTTCCCAGACTCCTGAGTCAGATTTTCCTCCTTTGTGCTCCCTTAGAAACCCTCCTCCCGTATCATAGCCCGTACCCTAGGATTGATCTCTTTTTGCCTATAATCGGATGATTGAGTGAAGACTCAGTTTCCACAGAAGTCTGACCCGGTAAGTCTTTGGAATGTCCAGCTGAGGAAATCTAAATGGTAAATATTTTTTCTTTTTTGAAAGGAGATCATCATTCAGTTTCATCATGATCTAAGCCTCAAAACAGAGCAAAATAAACATGGAAAATGAACCAGACCAGGAAAATGTGGAGCAGAGCCTCTGTGCCAAGACTGCTGATGAAGAGCTGAATAAGCCTTTCAATCTTGAAGCTTCGCTTTCAAAATTCTCTTACATAGATCTGGACAAGGAACTAGAGTTCAAAAATGATCTGGTAAAAATTCAGCTGTTGTCAACTGTTGATTTTTAACCAAAATGTTGGTTAGAGTGTATTTTATGATCCAAAGACTCTAAATTTATCATTTTTGCATAGATTAATAGGCATCTATATACAGTTTTATGAGATAATGTTACTCTTCATTTGTATAGCTTGTTACAGTTTATCAAACACTTTAATGTATCTTCTCATTTGAGCATTACAACATGGATGCTCCCTTTTGTAGGGGAAGAAACTGAAGTGCAGCTATGTTAAATTATGTCTCAATATCATAGAGCTAGTGGTAGGTTTAGAATTCTCATGCAGTGATTTTTTTTTCTCACTGATTTGATATTAATAGGTTTTTGTGACCATGAGAATATTTAATGACAATTTTTTGACCAAATCATCCACCACCATAACTTATGAAATACTAAGAAATGCAGTGTCAGACCTTTGTATATTGCTTATGACTTATGTCTAAACTTAGAAAATTAGGACTTGTAAGAAATGCTCTTTTGTCTTGCTTAAGAAAGAAGATGCCAAAGCCCTTCAACAGAAGCTTTCTGGAAAGGGCTGTCAGGATGATGCCATCAGTGCATATTTGTGCTTGATAATCACTGAATATGTAGGCAGGAAAGAAAACAATTCTGTAGTCTTTTGACCTGACCCTTATTATCATGGATTATTGAGTTGGCTCTCTGTGTGAAGAGTTTGGTGGTATGTTTGTCTCTTAATTGATAACGGTTCTAATCAGCTAAAACGCCCTCACAGTTATGAATTATTATGTGAGCATTAATTTCTTTTCTGTATTTAGATTGATGATAAGGAGTTTGATATTCCTCAAGTTGATACTCCCCCAACACTGGAAAGCATACTAAATGAAGTAAGTATACACTAATGATCGCTCATTTTATGGCATTGACCTGAGTACTTCTGGGTTATAGTGTGTGTCTCTAGATCTGCATTGTCCAATATGGGAGCCAACAGTCACTTGAGGCAATTTAAATTTAAATTGATTACAGTTAAATAAAAATTGAAAATTCATTTTCTCATTTGTACAAGGCATACTTCAAGTGCTCAATTGCCACATGTGGCTAGTGGCTGCTATAAGTGGACAGCATAGATATAGAATATTTCCATTACTACAGAGAGTTCTGTTGGACTTGCTGACCTAGATTGTGAGCTTCTCAAGGGCAGAAGCCATGTCTTGTTCATCTCTGTGCCCAGTACAATGCCTCATACGTGATAGACTAAAGAAATGTTTTAGTGAGTTGTAATACTAGATTCATGAGACTTCTGAGATTTGTATTACATTTTGATAATGTTGTCTCTACCAGTGATATTCAAATAGCTTGTCCTCTGATACAAAAGAGCGTCTGCAACCTTGTAATGCACTTCATCACCCTTCTATATAAAGAAAATGAAGCCTCCATAGTTTATCTTGTGAATACCATCTCTATTAAAAAGTTTTTCAGAGTTCTGAAATGATGTTGCTTTCTGAATTAGTAGATCATAAAGGCTTTGTGAAGGAACTCTGTGGAAGTACACGTTAGTGAAGTGTGCCAGTTTTTTTGTATCCTCACATCTGCTGACAGTTCTCCAACTTGGTCTTCTTGATCTTTTAAAAACTTGCTTAAGACTCCCATTGGAGGTTTTAGCTTCTAATTTGAGAAGGATTTTTTAAAATCTATTTGAGATCCATAGTTGTGTTTTCTAAAAGAAAATGATGCAAAGGTTCCTCAAGAGAAATGCCCACTGACCATATAAGTCTGAGTGGGTCGGGCCCTGGTCTTTATTTCTTCTTTATCTATACTTCTAGGTTTGTAGGCGATACTATGTAGGATGCAAACTACTTTCTCTGTGAATTGTAGCTTTTGTTTATTTATTTATTTTAAAATATGAGCTTGATGTTGCTGTTTCTTTGAATATATGTATATTTTAAAATTTATTTAAAATTTAATTTTATTTATTTTGGCTGCATTGGGTCTTTGTTGCCACGTGGGCTTTCTGTAGTTGTGGTGAGTAGAGCAGGGGCTACTCCTTGTTGTGGTGCCAGGGCTTCTCATTGCAGTGACTTCTTTTGTTGGGGAGCACAGGCTCTAGGTACACAGGCTTCAGTAGTTGCAGTGCATGGGCTTGGTAGTTGTGGCTTGAGGGTGCTAGAGCTCAGGCTCAGTATTGTGGCTCGAGGGCTCTAGGATGCAGGCTTCTAAGCTCACAGGCTTAGTTGCTCCTCAGCATGTGGGATTTTCCCAGACCAGGGCTCAAACCCGTGTCCCCTGCATTGGCAGGCGGATTCTTAACCACTGCGCCACCAGGGAAGTCCCTCTGTGGAATATATATATATATATATATATATATATATATGTTTTTTTTTCCCCCAGATTTGACACATTTAATTTTTTCTTAGAGAAATAAAACATTGCAGATATGATTGAATACTTTTCCATCCCATTTCTCTCCCTCCTTCCCCAGAGAACCCACTGTCTTTATTTTTTTTTATAGTAGTATATATGATTATTAATACATTAAATACCAAGATTAAGTGATTGGTCTAATAACTACCAATTTTTTTTTAAGCTCTTTGTTGGAATATAATTGCTTTACACTCTTGTACCAGCTTTTGAGGTACACCAAAGTGAATCAGCTGTATTTATACATATATCGCCATATCCCCTCCCTCCCGCGACTCCCTCCCACCCTCCCTATCCTGGACCTCTAAGGCATCACCCATCATGGAGTTGATCTCCCTTTGTTATACAGTAATTTCCCACTAGCTATCTGTTTTACAGTTGGTAGTGTATATATGGCTATGCCACTCTCTCACTTTTTCCAGCTTCCCCTTTGCCCCCGCCTCCCCAACCCTGTGTCCTCCAGTCCATTCTCTGCATCCTTATTCTTGCCCTGTCACTGGATTCATCAGTACCATTTTTTTTTTTAGATTCTGTATATATGAGTTAGCATACGGTATTTGTTTTTCTCTTTCTGGCTTACTTCACTCTGTATGACAGACTCTAGGTCTATCCACCTCATTATATATAGCTCCATTTCATTCCTTTTTATGGCTGAGTAATATTCCATTGTATATTTGTGCCACATCTTCTTTATCCATTCATCTGCTGGTGGGCATTTAGGTTGCTTCCATGTCCTGGATATTGTACATAGTGCTGCAATGAACATTATGGTACATGTTTCTTTTTGGATTATGGTTTTCTCTGGGTGTATGCCCAGTAGTAGGATTACTGGATCATGTGGTAGTTCTATTTTTAGTTTTTTAAGGAACCTCCAAACTGTTTTCCATAGTGGCTGTACCAGCTTAACATTCCCACCTACAGTACAGGAGAGTTCCCTTTTCTCCACTCCCTCTCCAACTTTTATTGTTTCTAGATTTTTTGATGATGGCCATTCTGACCAGTGTGAGGTGATCCCTCATTGTGGCTTTGACTTGCATTTCTCTAATGATGAGTGATGTTGAGCATCTTTTCATGTGTTTGTTGGCTATCTGTATGTCTTGGAGAAATGTCTATTTAGGTCTTCTGCCCATTTGTGGATTGGGTTATTTGCTTTTTTGGTATTAAGCTTCATGAGCTGCTTGTATATTTTGGAGATTAATCCTTTGTCCATTGCTTCATTGGCAAGTATTTTCTCCCATTTTGAGGGTTGTCTTCTTGGAATATATTTTAACTTTATAAATGTTATGTATGATCTGTGTTAACAAGACTTAAGCATTTTAAATTTTGATAGAGAAGGCCTTGGTCAATGAAAGACTATCCTGTTACAGTGATATTTATTTATTGCTTTTTAATGTAGAGGAAATCTTTCATTTAGCAATGAAGAGATTAATTTTATTCACTGATAACATCATCTTATTCACATACTTATTTCAGTTACTAAGTGAAGAATAAAAGTAATCTTAGAGGACTGTGTATAAAGCCCTAATTTGTACATCTTTATATAATAATGGCAAAGGAAATAATGCTCATGTGACTGAGACTATAGTTTATAATGAAGGAAAACTGTGTTTGCAAAGTTTACGTATCTGCTAGTAACAGTAAGATAGTCATTAGTGATTTACTGAGAAGATGATACCATTATCATCCTCAATAGTAATTTGTGTATTTGGGTCATAGTGTTAGATGTTGGGATTATAAAGTGCTACATGACAGTCTCTGACTTTGAGAGAGAAATAGGACTGGAAATTGGCCAGCTTTCATACCATCAGGGAGCTAGGCAAGTGGATAAGTGAAAGTAAAAATAATTTAAGTTGTAGAACATTATGAAGACTAAACGGGGAAGAAGTATTAAAGAAAATGATTTTAAGAAAGAAAAAAAACAGGACAGAAGTAGAAAGTGTAAATAAATAATACCCTGCACTTACTCCAGGATATATGGGTGCATATATTCTATGAAGTTCATTAATATCAACCTGAAGAGATGCTGGGAAGAAGTGGACATTCAAGATATTTTACAGAAAGAGATTACTGAGACATCCTAAATCTCAGAATTTAGGACATGAAATAATGTTACTAGGCCTTGTCATCCTTTGAAACTGTGCTACTTCTGAGGTTTATAATTTTGAAATTCCATTCTCTAATCATCATAACAGTCCTCCCCCCCACCCCCACATTTTCTTACTTCCATTAAACCTGCTCTTTGACCTCCTCGGGACCGAGTCTCCTGATCCCTCTTGGTCTCCCAGTCTCTCAGAGTAGCCCTGGCTTCACTTCAGTTCTACTGCTGGATTGTGCAGCCAGAAATTTCTTTTGAACTTTTAATTGAGGTGTAACATACATATAGAAAAAGTGCATAGGTCATAAGTGTGCATCCTGGTGAATATTCACAAACAGAATGCTCTGTGTAACCAGAGTGCAGATGAAGAAATAAAACATAGCTAGCACCCCGGAAGCTCCTCTTGTGATCCTTCAGTACCCAGCCCAGGATGATCACTATCCTGACTTCTACCAGCTTTGACTGGCTTGCCTGCTTTGAACTTCATGTAAGTGGAATTGTACAGTATGTGATTTTGTGTGTCTGACTTATTTCCCTCAATATTGTGTTTTTAGATTCATTCATGTTTTTGCTGCATGCAATTGTTCATCCGTTCCCATTGCTGTATAAAATTTTTTACATTATATACCATTATTTATTCATTCTGCTGTTTATGGGCAGTTTTATAATTTCCAGTTTCTGCCTACTGTGAAAATTGCTGCAAATATTCTTATTCATGTCTTTAGATGTATACACACATGCGTATACTTACATACACACACACACACATTTCTGCTGGGTATGTACCTAGGAGTAGAATTGCTGGATCACCAGATATGAGCATGTTCAGCTTTGGTAGATACTGCCACTTGTTTCTCGAAGTGGTTGTGATAATATATACTTTCTGTAGCAATATATGGAAGTTCTGGTTACCATAGCCTCATCAACTTTTGAATTTTTCTCTTTTTAACTTTAGCCATTTATACTTGTAGTAGTATCACATCATAGTTTTAATCTGAATTTCCCTGAAGACTGATGAAATTGGGTACTTTGACATATGTTGTGGCCATTTGGATATCTCTTTTGTGAGGTGCCTTTTCATGTCTTTTGCCCACTTTTCCATTGAATTTATTTTTTAAAAAACTTATTTATAGGAGTTCTTTGTATTTGATGGATGTAAGTTTTTTTTATTAGATATATATATTAGATGTATTGCAAATATCTTCTTCCATTCTGTGGGTTACTTTTTCATTCTCTTAATGGTTTCTTTTGATGAGCAGAAGTTCTTAGCAGTAGTTCAGCTTACCAAGTTTTTCCATTATGATTAGTTTTTTAGTGCATCCTGTTGAAGAAAATTTTGCAGATTCCAAAGTCATGACGATGCTGTCTTATTTTGTTTGAAAATCTTTATTGTTCTACCTTTCACATTAGATCTGCAATTAATCTGAAATTTTGTGTGTGCTGGTGTGAGGTATGAGGCAGCATCATTTACTGAGCACAGTTCTTTTCTGTGGTGTCACTTTTGTTTTAAATCAGATGATCATATGTGTGCACGTGTGATTTCATTGCTGTTTCTATGCTTGCCCCAGTAACACACTCTAATGTTTAAACCTTTATAATAGGTCTTGAAACCTAGTAGTTTCAAATCTTCCAGCTTTGTTCTTGTTCTTCAAGATTGCCTTGCTTATTCTTGGTCTTTTTCATTTCCATGGAAGTTTTAGAATCACTTTATTAGTTTACACACGCACACACCCCCCACCCCAGCTGAAATTTGATGGGATTGTGTAGATTTTACACATCAGTTTGTGAGAATTGATATTGTGACTGTGTAGCTAGTCATTTTAAACTCAGCCTTACTGATACCCTCAATTCTCTTCCTCATTTTTTCCCCCACTTATCCTGTAAGTCCTCAACTCTGGCTTAATTTAGCTCATCTGCTTTCTTTAATTGTGTCCCCAGGCTGCTTAAAAAAATCAGATAAGATTCTGATTGACTCTCTTGCTTAAGACATTGGTGCTGCAGTTCTTATTTATGAATTGTTTCTGTTCCTTTCCCCTGTGGCAGTCCTTCCATTCTTGTACAACTCTAAAGTAACACAGCAGCTCCTCGTGGACCCTCATCCTGTTCTTAGCAGTCTCATGTGTGGAGATACCTGAAAAACAGTTGGAAATATGGCCTACCAAGAGAAATATGGGTACTAAAGACACAGATTTTGAAATCATTAGCATGACATCATACTTGAAGCCATGTCATCATGGCATGGAAGCATGATATCATCCATTTAAGTATGGACTAGCTTGTTCGTATAGGAAGTGTGTGAAGTAGGAAGAGACGAGAATATAATCCTGGAGAACATCACTTAAAGTTTGGGCTGAGGAGAAAGTAGAGAACGCGACTGATAGAAGAGGCTCCATAAGTTGGAGGAGTAGCAAAGAGATGTGTTGGAAACCAAGGGAGGAGAAAGTTTCAAGAAGTGGGGCATGGCCAGAGTGTTAAATGACACGTCCAAGATAAGAGCATGCTAACGGAAAATAGGCCGGTGGGTTTGACTCGTAACTTCAGCAAGAGCAGTAGTCAGTAGCTAGTAATGGGTGGGGAAAGTGGAGATAATGAGTATGGACTGCTCTGTTAAGAACATGAATGGAAATGATAAGGCAGAAGGTAGTCCAGCTGAAAGAGAAGGTACCATCAGAACTTTTTTCTTTAATGTCTGTTGCCCAGAATTAGCTTGTTCAGAGCTAAAGTCATTCTGCTTTATCTGCTATTCTTGTGCTTTCTTATCTCAGTTAGTAGTATTGCCTTTTGCTTAGTTGCTCAGGTTGGAAACCTTGGAATCTTCTTTGACTTCTTTGTTAAGCCCCCTTAACCCCTCTAAAAAACACTGTTTAAATGGTAACCAGGAATTTTGGATTTTACCTCAGTAATGTATCTTTCCTTATTCCTTCTCTTGACCCCTTCTGCTGCATTCCTAGACTGAACTCCTCTCTCTTTCCTTGACATAGCAATAGACTTCTTGCTGGTTCTTATTAGTCTCCCTGCCTCAGTCTCCCCCTCTACCCTCATCCATCTTCATACTGCCCCATTTATCTTTCTAAAACATGGTTCCCATCATGTGTTTGTTCCTTAAAGATCTCAGTTGCCTTCACACTGCCTACTATATACAGCACATT
Organism: Hippopotamus amphibius kiboko; assembly: GCF_030028045.1. Taxonomy (NCBI): domain Eukaryota; kingdom Metazoa; phylum Chordata; class Mammalia; order Artiodactyla; family Hippopotamidae; genus Hippopotamus; species Hippopotamus amphibius. The sequence continues at coordinate 159,918,892 of NC_080191.1, forward strand.
AATTTATTAAGTAAATGAGTACTGATTATGTGCCAGGCATTGTATGGCACTAGGGATACAGCAGTGGACAAGATAGACATGGGCCTTCCTGTTATCTAGCTTAGTGGAATATAAGACTTGACAATTTGGATCCCAGCTTATCTTTCTAGGATCACTTCCAACTCCTACTCAGATACTCCACTCGTTTTATTTTTTTTCCTCTACATTATATTTATTTGTTTATTTTTAATTTTTATTGGAGTATGGTTGCTTTACAATGTTGTGTTAGCCTCCACTGCCCAACAAATGAATCAGCCATACACATACAGGTATCCCCACCCATTTGGACTTCCTTCCCATTTAGGTCACCACAGTACATTAGGTAGAGTTCCCTGTGCTATACAGTATATTCCCATCAGTTGTCTATTTTATACTTACTATCAATAATGTATATATGTCAATGCCAGTCTCCCAGTTCCTCCCACCCCACCCCTTTCCCCCTTAGTATCCATACATTTGTTCTTTATGTCTGTGTCGCTATTTCTGCTTTGCAAATAAGATCATCTATACCATTTTTCTAGATTCTACATATATGTGTTATATTTGCTTTTCTCTTTCTGACTGACTCTGTATGACAGTCTCTAGGTCCATCCACGTCTCTACAAATGACCCAATTTCGTTCCTTTTTATGGCTGAATAATATTTCATTGTATATATGTACCACATCTTCTTTATCCATTCCTTTGTTGATGGACATTTAGGTTGCTTCCATATCCTGGCTCTTGTAAATAGTGCTGCAATGAACATGTGTTTTTTTGAATTATGGTTTTCTCTGGGTACATGCCCAGTAGTGGGATTGCTGGGTCATATGGTAGTTCTATTTTTATTTTTTTAAGGAACCTCCATACTGTTTTCCATAGTGGCTGTATCAATTTACATTCCCACCAACAGTGTATGAGGGTTCCCTTTTCTCCACACCCTCTCCAGCATTTATTGTTCCTAGATTTTTTTGTTGTTGTTTTTTTCCTAGATTTTTTGATGATGACCATTCTGACGGGTGTGAGGTGATACCTCATTGTAGTTTTGATTTGCATTTCTCTAATAATTAGTGATGTTGAGCATCTTTTCATGTGTTTGTTAGCCATCTGTATGTCTTCTTTGGAGAAATGTCTATTTAGGTCTTCTGCCCATTTTTTGATTGGGTTTTTTTTTTTTTAATATTGAGCTGTATGAGCTGCTTGTATATTTTGGAGATTAATCCTTTGTCAGTTGCTTTGTTTGCAAATATTTTCTCCCATTCTGAAGGTTGTCTTCTCATCTTGTTTTTGGTTTCTTTTGCTGTGCAAAAGCTTTTAAGTTTCATTAGGTCCCATTTGTTTATTTTTGTTTTAATTTTTATTACTCTAGGAGGTGGGTCAAGAAAGATGTTGCTGTGATTTATGTTGAAGAGTGTTCTGCCTATGTTTTCCTCTAAGGGTTTTATAGTGTCTGGCCTTACATTTAGGTCTTTAATCCATTTTGAATTTATTTTTGTGTATGGTGTTAGGGAGTATTCTAATTTCATTCTTTTACATGTAGCTGTCTGTTTTTCCCAGCACCACTTATTGAAGAGACTATCTTTTCTCCATTGTATATTTTTACCTCCTTTGTCATAGATTAGGTGACCATAGGTACGTGGGTTTATCTCTGGGTTTTCTATCCTGGTCCATTGATCTATATTTCTGTTTTTGTGCCAGTACTATATAGTCTTGATTACTGTAGCTTTGTGGTGTAATCTGAAGTCAGGGAGTCTGATTCCTCCAGCTCCATTTTTCTTTCTCAAGATTGCTTTGACTATTTGGGGTCTTTTGTGTTTCCATACAAATTGTAAAATTTTTGTTCTAGTTCTGTGAAAAATGCTGTTGGTAATTTGATAGGGATTGAATTGAATCTGTAGATTGTTTTGTGTATGTGGTATAGTCATTTTCACAATATTGATTCCTCCAATCCAAGAACATGTTATATCTCTCCATCTGTTTGTGTCATCTCCACTCATTTTAGACTACTTTCTTTTTCATGGGCAAAATCTATATTAGGAAATCACTGTTTGCACATGCTATTTCCAACCCAGAATGCTTTTCTCCTCCCTGTTTGTTATATTTCTTAAGGTATACTATCTATAGTCAGGTGGTATTTATTTTCTTCGATTAGCCATTGGCTATTAGTTGACTAGTAAAGCATCTGTACAGGTTTGAATTTTAAGAAGTATTCGGCAACTAACAATATTCCGAATAACTGCTCCTTCTTCTTCCAGCTACAAGAAAGAAACTTTTGGAGTGAACTCTTTGCAGGGAGAGAGATGTAGAGTTGAAACTTAATTCTGTACTGTGCCTCTCTGGTCAATAACAATGCATGGAAAAGGGGTGAAAAACAGAATAAGTGTATGAGTGTTTTGGAGAAATCCATTAGCGCCTATTTGACTTATAGAGAATTTGGAATTTATTTATCCATGTTCTTCTAATTTAGACTGATGATGAAGATGAATCTTTTATTCTTGAAGATCCTACATTGTTAAATATTGATACTATTGATTCTCACTCCTATGATACATCGTCTGTGGCAAGCTCAGATAGTGGCGACAGGACCAACTTGAAAAGGTAAATATGGTAAATATTCTTTTTTTTTTTCTTTTTTTAATCGAAGTATAGTTGATTTACAATGTTGTGTTAATTTCTGCTGTACAGCACAGTGACTCAGTTATACACATATATACATAGATAGGTTCATTTGTGCCATATTTGAGATTCCACATATCATATGATATCATGGTATTTATCTTTCTCTTTCTGACTTAATTCACTTTGTATGATAATCTCTAGTTGCATCCATGTTACTTCAGATGGCATTATTTTGATCTTTTTTATGGCTGAGTAATATTCCATTGTATATATGTACCACATCTTCTTTATCCATTTATCTGTTGATGGACATTTAGGTTGTTTACATGTCTTGGCTATTGTGAATAGTGCTGCTATGAACATAGGGGTGCATATATCTTTTTGAATTATAGTTTTGTTTGGATATATGCCCAAGAGTGGGATTGCTGGATCATACAGTAATTCTATTTTTAGTTTTCTGAGACACCTCCATACTGTTTTCCATACTGTTTTCCATAGTGGCTACACCAACTTACATTCCCACTAACAGTGTAGGAGGGTTCCCTTTTTCCCACACCCTCTCCAGCATTTGTTATTTGTAGACTTTTTACTGACGGCTGTTCTGACAGATGTGGGGTGGTATCTCGTAGTTTTGATTTGTATTTCTCTGATAATTAGCAGTGTTGAGCATCTTTTCATGTGTTTCTTGGCCATCTGTATGTCTTATTTGGAGAAATGTCTACTTAGGTCTTCTGCCCAATATTTGATTGTGTTGTTTGTTTTTTTGTTGTTGAGTTGTATGAGCCATTTGTATCTTTTGGAAATTAAGCCCTTATTGGGTGTATCATTTGCAAATATTTTCTCCCATTCTGTAGGTTGTCTTTTCATTTTGTTTATGGTTTCCTCTGCTGTGTAAAAGCTTGTAAGTTTGATTAGGTCCCATTTGTTTATTTTTGTTTTTATTTCTATTGCCTTGGGAGACTGACCTAAGAAAACATTGGTATGATTTATGTCAGAATGTTTTGCCTGTGTTCTCTTCTAGGAGTTTTATGGTGTCATGTCTTATGTTTAAGTCTTTAAGCTATTTTGAATTTATTTTTGTGCATGATGAGAGGGTGTGTTCTAACTTCATTAATTTACATGCACCTGTCCAACTGTGCCAGCACCACTAGCTGAAGAGACTTTTTCCCATTTTATGTTCTTGTCTCCTTTGTTGAAGATTAATTGACTGTGGGTGTGTGGGTTTATTTCTGGGCTATCTAGTAAGTATCCATTTAAATCACACTTGCATACAATACGGTCTGTTGAAGCCCTGCATAAGAAGTAGAAGGCCCACTCAGGTGGAAATAAAATGCTTGTTAGACCCTGAAGATTTTGGCACTGTTGAAGGGAGCGGATAGAAAGGTGAATGACATGACCACTGTCTTCTGCATCCCCAGTAGAAAGCTGTAATAACAGCCAGGGACTCCCAGAAGCAGGAGAGCCCTTAGAAGGTGCACACATCAGACCTGGTACAGTGTCTGTGGTGGAAATGTGGAGCTCGGTTTACCTCACCAACCTTCTGTTCCCGCCACTCCTCCCTCCACTGCCTTCCTCCTGCTCTCTAAGGACAGCTCCAGCGTTTCTGCATTCCCTTGGAATGGGTTCAGAGGAGAGTCACAAAGATGATTAAAGATTTGGGAAAAGGACTTCTAACCCTAAATAACTTCACTCTGGCTGCTTTTCACCTTCCAAATTCTTGGAGCACACATGAAAAGGAAAGAAGTGGAGGAAGCATAATGTAGATACTTTATTGAATTCATGTGTAACTTTAATGTTGATAAGTTGTTGGTGTATTTTTCTTCAACTTCTTAAATTTTGCCTGTATCAGTGCTGTCTTCTTTAGGTTGTCACCTCTTGTGGGATAGGGGCCATGGCTGGATGTATTAACCTGTTCATCACTTTCTTCTACAAATAAATAACTTAAATTTTTTTCAGCTTTATCGAGATATAATTGACATAGATTGTGTAGATTTAAGGTTTATAATGTGATTCTTTGATATATGTATATATTGTGAAATAATTGCCACAGAAGGGATACTTAACACGTTTATCACCTCACATAATTATCTGGTTTTTTTTTGTTTTCTGCAGTGAGAACACCTAAGATCTACTCTTTTAGCAACTTTCAAGTATATAACACTGTTGTTAGCTATAGTCACCATGCTGTACATTAGATCCCCAGAACTTATTCATCTTAAAACTGGAAGTTTATACCCTTTGACCAGAATCTTTGTATTTCCCCAAGCCCTGGGATATCACTATTCTAGTCTCTGTTTCTGTGAGTTTTGTTTTTTAGATTCCACACATAAGTGAGATCATACAGTATTTGTCTTGCTCTGTCTGACTTATTTCATGTAGCATAATGCCCTCAAGGTCCATCAGTGTTATTGCAAATGGCAGGGTTTCCTTCTTTCTCTTGGCTGAATAATAGTCCAGTGTGTGTGTGTGTGTGTGTGTGTGTGTGTGTGTGTGTGTGTGTACACGCATCTTCTTTATCCATTCGTCTGTAGATGGACATTTAACAGGTTGTTTCCATATCTTGGCTATTTTGTATCATGCTGCAATGAACATGAAAGTGCAGATATCTCTTTGGGATAGTGATTTTGTTTCCTTTGGATATACAACCCTGAAGTGGGATTGCTGGATCACATGGCAGTTCTCTTTTTAATTTTTTGAGGGACCTCCATGCTGTTTTCCATAGTGGCTACGCCAATTTACATTCCCACCAACAATGTCTGGGGATTCTTTTTTCTCTGTATCCTCACGAACCTTTTGTTTTTTTGATAATAGCCATATTAATGGGTATGAGGTGATATCTCATTGTGGTTTTCCTTTGCATTTCCCTGATGATTAGTGATGCTGAGCATCTTTTCATGTACCTGTTGGCCATCTGGATGCCTTCCTTGAAAAAATGCCTATTTAGGTCCTCTGCCCATTTTTTACTCAGATTGTTTGTTTTTTGCTATTGAGTTATAAGAGTTCTTTATATATTTTGGTTATTCACCCCTTATGGGGTCAATGGTTTGCAGATATTTTTTCCTATTCCATAGGTCGCTTGTTCATTTTTTGATTGTTTCTTTAGCTGTGCAGAAGCTTTTTGGTTTGAAAGTCCCATTTATATATATTTATATGTATTATATGTATATTTGCTTTTGTTGCTTGTGCTTTTGTGTCATACATAACCAAAAAATTGTTGCCAATACCACTGTCAAGGAGCTTTTCCCCTTTGTTTCTAGAAGTTTTGTGGTTTCATGTTTAAGTCTTTAATCCATTTAATCTCTGTGAGTGGTATAAAGTAGGGGTACAGTTTCATTCTCCTGCATGTGATTACCCAGTTTTCCTAGTGCCATCTATTGAAGAGAATATTCTTTCCTTATTGAGTGTTCTTGGCTCCTTTGTCAAATATTAGTCAACTAATATGCAAGTGGTTATTTCTGGGCTCTCTATTCTGTTCATTGATCTATGTGTCTTTTTTAATGCCAGGGCCATACTGTTTTGATTACTGTAGCTTGAAATATAGTTTGAAGTCAGGAAATATGACGCCTCCAGCTTTGTTCTTCTTTCTTAAGATTACTTTTACTGATTGGGATCAGTTGTTTTTCTATAAGCTAATGACATATATAAAAAATAGTAAAAATCTCATTTACGATAGCATCAAAAGCAATAAAATACTTAGGAATAAGTTTAGGAACAAGGAGGTGAAAGAGCTGTGCACTGAAAATTATAAGAATTGATGAATGAAATTGAAGAAGACAAATAATTGAAAGATATCCCATGTTCATGGATTAAAATATTCATACTACTCATAGCCAAGTATAGATTCAGTGCAATCCTTATCAAAATCTCAGTGACGTTTTTCACAGAAAAAACAATCCTAAAATTTGTGTGGAACCATGATAACATAAATGTTTTTGATGATTTGGTCACATCTGCTTAAAAGCTGTGGTGTCTTCTTTTTGCCTACATAGTAATGTCAGAACTGCTTTGCATGGCATCAGTCTGAATCCTGCTTACCATTTTGACATAATCTCTGAGCACTTTCACTGCTGTCCTCCTAGTCCATGCCTTTAATGTACTCACATTCCCCCCACACACTGAGCACCATTACATCTTCATATTTCTTTTCTTTTCTTTTTTTTTTTTTTTTTGGCTGTGTTGGGTCTTTGTTGCTGCCTGTGGGCTTTCTTTAGTTGTGGTGAGCAGGGGCTGCTCTTCATTGCAGTGTGCGAGCTTCTCATTGCGGTGGCTTCTCGTTGCGGAGCACAGGGTCTAGGCATACGAGCTTCAGTAGTTGCAGCTCATGGGCTCAGTAGTTGTGGTGCGTGGGCTTACATGACATGTGGGATCTTCCCGGACCAGGGATCGAACGCGTGTCCCCTGCATTGGCAGGTGGATTCTTAACCCCTGTGACACCAGGGAAGCCCCCATCTTCATATTTCTGCTTGTGCTTTTTTGTTGTCTGACAGACTCCTAGTTATTTACCAAGGCCACATCAGATGCCTTCTCTTTTCTATAACTGTCCCTGATATCCCCCTAATAAGCAGGATTAAACTCTTCATTTCATTTATATAGTGCTTTATTTTTCTTTCACTTATTGACAACATTTATCATTTAAGAATGAGTTACTCATTAATCTCTCTGGCTAGGATATGAGGTCCTTGAGAGTAGGAACTTTGAGCTTCTTATTTTTGTATCCCCAGAACATACTTGTAGTCACATAGAGTAGGTGTTCAATGTTTGGTAAAAGTTTAAAAATTGTTTTTTGTACAGTAATGAGTAGGGTAAATGAAAGGAGCCGTTTGTAGGAGCATCAGAGAATGAGTAATGAGTAATGAATTTGAGGTACTTGGTTGGAAAATGAGAGGGTTGTTATAGACAACAGGAGGGTAAGAAAGGTGGCAAAGTTGGAAGGCAGGTAGAGGTAACGTAGACATGTGAGCAGGGGTGCTCTATAGGCAACCTTCTGATGAGTAACAGAACCTCTTGCTGTTTTTCTTAAGGTGGCCCAGGAACAGGATGAATCAGTAACTTTGTTCATTTTCCTACTTGTGCTTCTCTGAGGTCCATGGTGGATTTAGTACAACATTTTAATGTGAGACTCTTAGACTTTATATCTCTTTGCAAAACAGAGCTAACAAATTAATAGTGTTGTTTTCTCATTTTCTTGTTTTTATTTTTTCTTCTTTCAGAGCTTTAAAGATCCTACCTCTTCAGTTTTTTTCCAGTTCTTAGACATTTTGATTTCTTTTTTTTTTTTTTTTAAAGGAAGAAGAAATTACCTGATTCTTTTTCACTCCATGGATCAGTTATGCGACATTCACTTTTGAAGGGAATTTCTGCTCAGATAGTGTCTGCAGCTGTAAGTATTTTGTTCTCTTCCCCCAGCTTTATAACCTGCAATGGCATAATGAAGTAGGAATGAGCATAAAACAAAGCACAAAACTTCTCTTGGCCCGAGGCTTAAGAAAAATAGAATCTGGCTTTCGTGGGTTTTGTGTGATTATTTTTGACTCTTAAGACATAGCTACACATCTTGACATAGAAATTAGTGCAGCCATGAAATAAAGGTCTGCCCAGAGTCTCGGGTGTGCCTAAATGAAATATGGCAACAAGCCTAAAAGAAACACTATCTGCTTTTTCTTTAAATTCCTTTTCAGTTTAGTTGCCATCTTGTGTATTTGGTTGAGTCAGAGTGCTTGTTTTTTTTAGTCTTTTCATATGGAGGAATGATTGATCAGAAACTTTTACAACTGAGTGATTTTTTTATAATTCACAAAAGTCTTTTCATGTACCTTATTTCATATACTTACAACTTAGAAAGTATGGAAAGCCATATCCTATTTTACAAATGAGAAGACAGGCTCAGAGAGGTGATATTTACTTACCTTACATCATTGGGTTAGGAGATAGCAGAGCAATTACTCAAAATTGGTGTTTTTGGCTCCAAGTCTAGTGCTTCTTTGTTGTGAAATGAGGGTGGTATTGGTGCATGTGGCCAGTGTATAATGGCTGGAACAGAATATCTGTGTCTTTTTTGAAAATGATTTAGAGCACTGGGTTAGTGCAAAAATATTTAATAGCCTGTCAAGACTATAGATGCTGATTCTGGTATGTTTTATCAAATTCTTTGGCCTCAAGGCCTATAGTTTTACGTAGTCTTTCAGTTTTGGTTTTCTGAATTCTATACATAGATTCTGTAAATAATAATAATAATAATAATAATAATGACAATGATGACAGATTCATACCCCAGGAACTTTGATATGTTTTTATGTTCTTTTCATGAGGTTTAATAGGTATTTTGCGTATTCACTTTGGACAAAGTTTTGATTTTTCACAAGGGTTAAGAGATTGATACAGAAGTGGCATCATGACGCCGTGACCACATTGTAAGAAAGCTCTTACTGCAGAAACCAACACAAAACAAAAACCCAAACAACAACAAAAAGCCCCCCAAAACAAAAAAAAACAAAAAGAAAAAGTGTTCTCTGTGGGCAATTGGTATACCCTGACCCAGCTCATATATCATGAAGTCAATTTAAATAGAGAGATAGTCAAGCAATGGAGGAAACCTGGGCAATTGTCCTTCCTCTTTTAGGTGGAGAGTAACTCATATTTGCTAGAATGGGAACCACCTGTTGAGGATTACATTTCCATGACGTTTTCTGAATTTAATCCTTATGTAGGTGATGAAATTCATTCCTTTCAAAATCAAGATGAACCAGAACAGTCATTTGACCCACCTGTGCAGTTTTTAAAATATTTTGAATAATGGAGACTGAACTAAAACTCAGACATTGAACAATGATTAGATAAATCTGTTATTTAAAAGGGTTTCTCCTTTCTCTTGAAGAGGAGGGGAAAATTCTAATAAATTCCAGAGTGTTTGCATTCTGTTCTTATTTCATTGCCATGGCTGAACTCCTTTGGTATGTTAAAATGAAAACTGCTTTTCTTGTGACAGTCTTCATACTCTGCTTTCCTAATTTTGGATTACCAGCTCAATTTAAATTGTATGCTTTTCTGTGATGGTTGGTTTATTAACATGTAAGGCTAGTTGTATTTTGGGGTGTCTCTCCTGACTGGCTCTTCAGTAATGCCTTCAGCCATGTGGATAGTGATGTTATTGGAGCTGCCTGGGACGTTGCTCATCATGGCCTTGTAGTCCGTGCCTGGAGAACACTTAGGAGAGATGAAACTTTAGGAGTTGTGAACCTCATTGTTTAGTTTTGGAGTCCTCCTCAAAGCAATATGACATGTGACTATATTTAAAATTGATTCAAATTAATTTTAAAGGATAGTTATCATTTTATGATCACCTAAGATAATGGAGATACCTTAGCATAGTGTTTTTGCACAATGTGTCCATTGCATAAGAATCTCCTCAGGTGCTTATGAAAATGCAGATTCCTGGGCACCATCCCAGACCTACTGAATTGGAATCTAGTTCTAGCAGGGTAGCTAGGGATTTGCATTTTAGCAGATATCCCAGGTGATTCTAATGCACCTTGGCTTTTGAGAACCACGATCCTAAGATGCTGTGACACCAGTACTAAAATTCTATTGCTATAACCTCCAGATTGCTTCCCACATCTGTGGGTTTTTAGCTTTTAAAGTTAGCTGACTCCTGATTGCATTTCTCAGGTTCCATTTTGAGTGTGGTTTATGTTCTTCATTTGCCGTCTCATTTCCCTACCCAGGACACAAAACAATCATTTAGCACATTCTTATTGCATGTTTCGTAATTGTTCAGCATCATGTTAGGCATCATTTACACAGACACACATCCACACAGAGTAGAGTATATCCTGCTACCCAGAACATCGCACATAGCAGCCTTGGTGATTGTTCTTCCTCATAGTCCCATGCCCTGGTGTAAGTTTTTTAAGTTAGTTCCTGGGAAGCTGTGTAGAGTTGGATAAACTAGAGTCTGCCTTCTCAGAGATTATAATAATGAATTGAGCACATTGACAGGGACAGACAGAAATGTAGAAGTGATACAAAGAGCCTGCTCTGGGAACTGGAAACCCTGAGTTTTAGACATTGTCACTTTCTGAATATCTTGGGCAAGTCAGTTTAAGCTCTTTGAAATTTAATCTGAATCTTAAGGATCTTAATCTGTTTTCTTAATCTGGAAAATCAGAATGATACTACTTGTTTTATTCATCTCCCCTGGTTTGAGTATCAAATAGTGTAATAAATGCATTTGAGAGCTCTTTGCTGCTACGGTGCTAATCATTGAAAGCCCTTGTTATTATTTAAAGCTATAGAAGCACCAAATATTAATAGATACCCTTACATTTATATGCTATTTTACATTTAATTTGATCCTCAGGACAACTCACTTAAACAGATAAGGGGACCAGTACTCAGAAAGCTTAGGTGACTGTGCCAAGGTCATACAGTTACTGGTAAGGAGCTGGGACTAGACTTAATTTTTGATTTCCTTATTCTGACTGAATATACCCTTCTCTGGTTTTTATTTAGGAGTTATTTTATAATCTGCTGGGTAGGAAGCTCCTACTTAGAGGAAGAATGTCTTTAGTATATGTTTTTTTGTTTGTTTTTATAAATTTATTTATTTATTTTACTGGCTGTGTGGGGTCTTTTTTTTTGCTGTGCACGGGCTTTAGTTGCGGTGAGCGGGGGCTACTCTTCATTGTGGTGCATGGGCTCCTCATTGCTGTGGTTTCTCTTGTTGCGGAGCATGGGCTCTAGGCGTGTGGGCTTCAGTAGTTGCAGCACATGGGCTCAGTAGTTGTGGCTCACAGGCTGTAAAGCTCAGGCTCAATAGTTGTGGCGCATGGGCTTAGTTGCTCCGCGGCATGTGGGATCTTCCTGGAGCAGGGCTCGAACCCATGTCCCCTGCATTGGCAGGTGGATTCTTAACCACTGCACCACCCAGGAAGCCCTAGTATATGTTTTTTTAAAAATCTTTATGTATTCTTACCATTTTGACCCATAGTACTTTTAGTTTATTCACATAATTGAGAGTAGAATCTCTTTCCTCTCTCTTTTCCTGCATATTTTCATTTATAACCAGTACCCTTCCTGAAACAGTAAAAGAAAATGATCTACCCTTGTGTTCTTTATATTTTGTTGGTGCATACAACTTTTGTAGTTTCTCTGAGTTGGGGGCAAAAATGATGGTTCCACCTCTTGTCTGAATTGTATATGTAAAGATAGGGCCTTATGCCATTTTCTGTTTAAAAATGGGAGTATCTTTTCAAATACTTTTTTTTTTAAATTTTATTTAGGACAAAGTAGATGCTGGCTTGCCTACAGCAATTGTAAGTATATTTTAAGTAATCCTTTAAAGGTAAGCTTTCTATTTGATCAGATTTTCTTAGATTTATTCTTATGATATTCAAAGTTATTATATAAATTTTGTGATGATAAATTCGTATGTAATTTACTGCCAGTAATCAGGTTTAAAGTTTATCTGTGTTGAATGTTCTTTCTTTCTAGTGTATTGTTACTCTTCAGTTTTGTTTTTTGTTTTGTTTTTTGAGAAGCATATAATGGAATAATGATTAGCCTTTTCCAGATTTATTTGTTTGTGGTACTACCCTGCCCAAGTATATTTGCTCCTTCTGCGACTTGGCCTTGCTTTGGTTATAGGCAGTGGAAAACAGTATTTGGTAAAATCACTTTGTAGTAAATAGTACACTTAACAACTCTGAACTCTGTTGCCAAGCCTGCCAAATAGTAAATCTGTGGAGTGATTATAGAGAACTGGGGGATATTGGAAGCATACCAGTACCCTCTTTTCTATTTTCAACTATTTCCAGCTGCCTCCTGTAGCTTTCTTATTAGTTAGTCAGTTGGTGAGGAAGTGGGCAAGGTTTTGAGTATTTGTGGTGCCTTTTGGCTCCTGTGAATAAACTGGAGAAGGGCTTTCTTGTCCCTTTCCAACACCTCATAGGAGGCTCTTGATTGGGTAGCATAAGTGCCTCTTATTTTGTGTGGACCTCTGAATTTTTTAAAAAATTGCTTTAGAGGAAGTTAAGTGGCATGCTTTTGCCTATAATGTTGAACATATGATATTTTAATATTGCTACCCTTAGAGTAAATTTAGAGGGATTCCCAGAAATAAGATGTTCTGAGTTTCATTTCCTGTCTTGCCTCCTAGGTGAAATTTTCTTTATTTATAATAGTTGGTATGTTATCTGGTGCCTAGAGGAAAGAAAACCAACAAATTCAGTTCTGATTATTTTAAGATCCTTGATGTACTGTCTTAAAATGTGATCTTTTGTTCTCAGGCAGTGTCCAGTCTGATAGCAGTGGGTACATCTCATGGATTGGCTTTAATATTTGGTAAATTTTCTACCTACTTTCCTTATTTTAAATATTAGTATTTGGGTTTTTTTGAAATGATGTCTTTTAATCACAGTTTATATAGTGAACTTATTTTTTTTGAAAAAAGCCAGAAAAACTTGAAAAGCAGTGGTCAGCATCTTTATAGCTAAAAATTACTTGACTCAGCTTCATTTTGTCACTCGTTGCCAGTTTATTTTCTTCTTTATGAATTTATAAGCTATCATATCATCTCGTATCATATCTTTGACTCTCTGCAGACCTAGACAAAAAGAATACAAAGTTGAAAGGGACAAGAGTTGTCATTTTGTATGCCTCTGGTTTGTGGTGGTGGTAATTTTTTATTCTGCATCATATCTGAGTAGTAGGTATTTGAAAAGATCTTCAGGGAAAGAGATTCCCAGGCTTTCTCAGTAATTTTCAGTAACTCTCACTGACAGTAAGTTTTTTTTTAATTTACGTTGTAAATCCCTCTAAAACTGAATATTGTTTAACCCATAATCACTTTCTCTTTTTGGTTGAGAAGAAAACTTAGCTAGTTTTTTGTTAGTATAGTAGGTGATAGTCCTAAGTATTTTCTCATTTTTTTTCCTATGTGAGACTAAATAAACCTAGTTTTAATCTTTCTTTGCTTTTGCATTCAATACTATGAGCAGAACGTTTTGTTCTATTTATTTAAAAACTACTAGATAATATTTGCTGGTCATTTTTAGTGTTCTCTTATGGATCTTAAGTCTTTTACAACTCTCTTAAATGGAATTCCTGATGATACTGTATTTTAGTAAGGACTCTACAGGATATTGTGTAAGGATTTCCTGGGAACACCTTAATAGCAGAACCACAGTTTGAATCTCTGTGGGCCTTGCATTTTATTTATCATGTGAGTAAATAACTAGTTATTTTCCTTTGTTTTTGAACAATTTGACTTCCTATTTATAAATTTTCCATTAGGCCAAAAGCCTTATTTATCATGTGGTTTTAACACCCAGTCTTTTCAAAGGTGATTGATATAAATAATAAAGTTTTATTGTCTGGGGATGAGGAGAGTGGAAACAAAAATATAATTCTCTTGAGAGAACTTTAGAATTGATTCTTTAAATACTAATTTTTTTTTATTCCATGATGTGTTCATAATAAAAAATTTAGATGCACAAAAGGTTGAAGAGACACCAAATTCTGCCATCCAGGAATAATTCCTAACATTTCTGTATGGCCTTCTAATCTTTTTTCCTGTACATGTGTGTGTATATATATATATGTACGCACCCCCAACTGGAATCGTGTTAATTTGTAACCTGCTTTTTCATTACAATGAACATCTTTCCATGTAATTATTAGCCGTCTGTAACATCATTTTTTTTTTTTGCATTGTTATTAGCTTTTTTCTTTTTAAATTGAAGTATGGTTGATTTACAATGTTGTGTTAGTTTCTGGTGTACAGCAGAGTAATTTAGTTGATGTATATGTAAAATGAATGTATATACACACACATTCATTATCATTTTCTTCTCCATTCTGGTTTATCACAGCATATTGAACATAGTTCCCTGTGCTCTACAGCAGAACCTTGTTGTTTATCTATTTTGTGTATAGTGGTTTGTATCTGCTAATCCCAGACTTCTAATTTACCCCTCCTCTTCTCCTTTGATAACCATAAGTTTGTTTTCTGTGAGTCTGTTTCTGTGTAACATCATTTTTAATGGCTACATAGTATTCTGTTAAGTGGATTCACCGTAATTTACTTAATCATGTCCTACTATAAGACATTTAGGTTGTTTCTAAACAAAAGGTAGAGTGATGAACATCTTTATAACTGCATTTTTGTGGCCATAATTACTTCCATAGGACAAATTCCTAAAAGTGGACTTGCTTAGGTCAGGGTATGAACTTTTTAAACATAATTGCCTTCTAGAAAGTTTTACCAGCTTGCTCTCCTATCGCATATAAGAATGCCTGTTTTCCTGTGAGGGCATAGTTGGTATCAGATTGATAGAGTTTTGGGAAGGGATCTTAAAAGGACTTTTACTTCAGTCCCCTTATTTACATATGAAGTGATTGAGAACCAGAGAGGTTAAGTGACATGTACAGAGCCAAATTCAGAATCAAGGAATACTGAATCCTAAGATCAGTGCATTTCTACACTTCCAAGCAGTTCTCCTGTTCTGAGGGAAAAGGAGGCAAATTCCAAGATATATAAAGGAAAGAATGGAAGAACTAAGATGAATGAGGATAGAATATAATGCATATATTTATCTGTCAGCAGAACACGTTTACTTTTGTTCCCACTTACCACTACTCACTTTTCCTCAACTCTATCTGCTTTAATATCCCTTCCTTACCACAAGGTTATAAGAATATGTGCCTGCTTGTAATCAAATCCATGTAGAGCTTACTGCAACAAATTAAAATGAAGTCTTTTAAAATAAAAACTAACAGAGGAGAAGAGTACATTGTCTTTCATTACTGTCTCCTTAATTTCCTTGGTCCTGCTTTCTAATTTTTTTACACCCCAGCAACTTTCTTGAAGATTTGATGAAATTGTAATAAACTTTCATTACAGTCTCGTGAAAAAGAAAGTATGCCATAATGAACATTTTGAGAAAGAATCTTAATATTATAGTTATACTTTGGATTTTTAATGCAGTGAATAAATTTTATTCATTATTTTTGTAGGAATGAGATATTTGGATAGTAAGTTTTAACAAATGGATTAAAATTTGCTTGAAAGCCAGGAAAAAATGGCAGAGTAATAATATTATGAAGTGTCTAGAGTAGAGGTCTGGGTTAAATCTGATCTTTTAAACATCTTTGTTGATCATAGGAAAAAGTGCAGCAGGAAGAAGTATACTTGTTTAATTAAGTACCATTAGATTCTCTTTGGAATAGAGCCCTGGGTCATTAAAATGGTAATTGTTGTAAGCTTCTTAAATGTGATGCAAATTGCCTATTCTTATGAAATTATATGTATATGGTATTTATTATGTATTTTGGTTCTTACCTAAATACAGGATCTCAAAAATTTGAATCTTAAAGATATCTCCCTATCCCAAGGCCCTTAGTTTTCCGTTTTTTGGGTTGTTAGTATACTTTAGTAGATTATCTTTTGGAAATTGTTTTTGTTTATATCAAACTTAATGGACTTGGATTTACTGTGCTAAAATTTGGAAATTATGCATTTTCTTTATTTCCATAACCAGTACCTAAATATAAATACTAGACGTATCATTTAATCACATTTAGTATCGTTCCCACAAATAAAGTTTATCTTATACTCTTAAAATTTTACCTGTCTCTTCTTTGAACTTTTGAACTGATTTCTTGCTTTTCTCTTTCTTTTGATCTTTTCTCCGTGGATTCAAAGGAAAAGGTATAGTAATTTTGGTTTGCATGAGTGACACTTTTTCTTTTGACCTTTTTATGTTGAAAAAGAATGTTATCAGTTACAGGCTATGCCCTCTTATGAAATGCCTATTGAAAAGAACCAGCTAATCGAAATTGGTTAAAGTAGGGAATTGTTAAAAATTATAAATATATGCATATCTTCAATGTTTTATTTTAAATGAAAATAAATATTCATTTTCTCCTTGATCTTTTGGTATAGTCCAAAGCTGTTTCTTAGAGTTTGTAACTGTGAGTTGGAGGTCTGCAGCAACTTTTTTTGGCGTAAGCTGCATCAGTGATGGGTCATGCAAAATGTGTACTTTTAGTTAAAAAAAAGAGGCAAAAGCTTAGGCACCTGTGAATCAGTCGAGGTGTGCCAAATTTTGGATTTTCATAAAACTTCTTTTCAATTTTCTGCAGTTGTCTTGTCCATACCTTACTTCATGACAGTTAATTCAAATGAACTCATCTTTACCAAGTTTTTCTAAAACATTTGCTTAGCTTTCATAGAAACAACAGCTCTTTCTTTTCCATTCTATTTCATCAGTTGACAGTATTGTTTAATTACATTTTTAAAGTACAGTAATGTTACAGTGGTATGAACAGGTTTTGGAAATGAACACAACTGACTCTTTGTAAGTATCTGCGTTCTAGAAAATAGCCAGTTAGCTGTGGGGAGTCAGTGTATTGTGGGCTTTAGTCAGGAAGCTTTATAGAGGGAATAGAGAACTTTAATTCTGTGTGTCTGTTACATGGTGGTTAGGTAAAGTGCTTTTGCTGTGTTATGATCACTGATGAAAGATGTTTTCTAATATCTCTTTTCTTCTTCTCCTTTGGCCTTAGAGAATATTTTAATATGCACAAAGGAGTAGTATTGAGGAATGGTGAATACTGGCAATAAAAGCAGAGCTCTACACACATAATTAGATTTTGATTCTTTCTAGGATCTAGCTGTTTCCTTCTTTGATGGTCTTTGGGATGTAGTTAAAACAAATTAAGGGTGAAGAAACTTTAACCAGTTAGGTTAATTTTGGTGTGTGGAGAGAGAGCAGAAATTCTTGAAGTATGTTTAAATTTAGATTTTATGGCTATTATAGACTATATGTTATTTAAGGCTTTTCTTTGCTACTTAGCATGTTTCTCTTAAGCCTAGAATATGCTGAGATCTGCCCTAAGTGTACTTTGAAAGGTATACTAATAAAGAAATAGATATAATTCATTGCACTGTCAAATAGATGTGCTTTTTTTGTGATATCTGGGCTTCCAGTTTTCTTAATGAATTGGTAGGCTATTTATTATCATTAATGATAATTCTTCACATGTGTACCATTGGATAGTTTTCATATTTTTCATAGGCATTTACAAAATTTAAGCTCTGTGCCAACTCTGTGAAGTTTATGAGAAAAATGATAGTCTCATTTCATATTTCTTGCTCAGATCAAGTTCCCCATTGGAGGAGTAGAACATGGAGAGCTCTGATTTTCACCTTTCTTGCTTCTGTCCAGGTCCTTTTGTTCTTTCCATGTAACTTTAGAAATTAGGTGTTTGGAAGAGGTTTTATGTTTATCTTCACCAAATACTTTTCCCCAGAATTGTCTAGAAAAATCTGGACTACAGAATGTTTTTCTAGTAGAAGAAACCTCTTCAGTAAGACCCTGCTTTCCTCTTTCCACAGAAATTCTACCTTTTCTGATTTTAGTCTAAATTGTTAGCAAGTTTGTTAATATGGCAGCATAAATATAGATGGTATAATGACAGCAATAAGAATTGATACGTATCTTTGTGGAGTTAAACTATATTACATTTTATGCACTGTCCATTACCTCACAGCCACGCTACCTTATAAAGAGACATTATAAATAAAAGGAATACATTATAAAAGTCAAGAAAAAAATTGACAATGTTTTTATTAACATAGTCCTATGGGATGTAAATTTAATACATATTTCAGGAGTGACCAAGGCTGAGAATTTGGTCCCTGTCTTAGCTAATTTTTAGTACACAGGACCCACAGTCAGGAAAGCAGAGTCATGTTTGGGTTTTTAATGTAGAAGTTAGATGTGTCTTTTTCCTTCCCTCTTTTCTTCTCTATTTCCTTTTTTTTTTAATGGTACCCTTATTCTCTATTTTGTCATACTGCTTAATTCTCCTACTTTCTCTTGAGTTACAAGAGTACTTAATTAGTCTAATTTAAAGTGTGAACTTTATTAAAGCAGAAAGCATTAGTTAATGTCTTTAAGTATTGGTGGATCAGAACTGTGTAGAGTTTGGATCTCAAAGCAGGGATTACAAAGGATCTCAGCAGGATGCTATTCAGCCACTAGAAGGCAGGCAGCCCAGGCTAAAAGGACTTCTTTTTGAGGCTGTCTTTGTCCTCTTATTTTCAGTCCATTCATTGGACTACTCGCATGACTCAAAGTGGTAGTATATATAGAACATTGTTGCCGAACCATTAAACCTTGACAGTTTGCAGAATAAGGAATATGGGTAATCCACGAACTGTAGAAGGCGGCCCTGACAAAATGAGGTCATGCAAAATGCTATATTAGGCATGCAATTTCAATAAAGCAAAATAAAATGTGATGCCATATTTAGACAGGAAGAAGGAGATTTTAATAATTTGGATTAAACGGGAGGAGGGAGGAAAACGTAAGTAAGGAAAAAATAAGGAAAAAAAATCTGTAATTGTAATAATTTTAGATGTGAATAAACATAGGACTTTTAAAATCGTCAGACCTTGTATGTTTATGAATTTTATTCCTTTTCTGATGTTCATCTTGGAAGGCTAAGGTCTAAAATGATTTCAGAAAACATCAAATATTTTCTGTGCGCTAGATAGAAGATAGCTATTAATTGTGTCAGAACTCCTGGGCAGGTGGGGATTGTTGTTTGAGCCTGCTTATGAACACAGAAAAATATTCTTACAGTATTCACTTTGGATGGGCAAAGGGACTTGCCTTGTATTATTTCTTATATTTGAGAATGAGTGTCTTTAGGCTTTTCCTGATAACTAGATTTACCTTTATAGGAGAAAGATTTGCAAATGTGGCAGCTATTCAGATGATTGTCAGATACCTTCTGTGTGCAAGGGATCAGGCTGGCTATTCTGGGGATATTAATTCACTTATGATCTCAGGCCATAGAGAGGTCGTAGTCTAAGAGTGGGAGTAAGATGTATTTACCTCCAAAAAGTAGCATGTAGATAGTGAAGGGGAGCACAAACAGTTGCTGGGGGAGTTGAGAGAACTCCTGATGGTGCAAGTATTGTGTCCCCCCTACCCCAGCAGTTAAGTTTTGTAGGCATGCCTTCTTATGTTTAAATTTTTTATTTTGTTGTTTTCAAGTGGGTACAATAATGAACTCTATATAATATAAAATAAGCATTGCCTGGGAGAAGCCCTAGAGGAATTTAATTATTAGATAATAAGGTTTAATAATATCTCAGTGCCTCCTGGAGAAATCAGAGGTGGTTACGGCAAAATTCTTGCCCTTAAATAATTCAGATCTCTACTAAATTGAGTTATTTTGCTTTTAGCATATGTGGATGCTTGAAAAGAATTTTCTTAAGTATTTAAACATACCCTGTGATTTTTATAACATATCCTGTTAATTTGCCTGGTAAACCTTTTCTTCATGGATAATATAAATGTAAATTTCAGCCAAACTCTAAATTAATTAATTTTGATTTTTGAAGTTTTAAACTTACTTTAAAAGATGGTATTTCATGTAACCTTGCACCCTAAAAGTAGCAAGAGATACAATTCTAAAATGAAAGTTAGTTGGTTTGTTTAAAAAGCTTTCTTAGGATTTTTTAAACTTACCATTAGCAAGTTTTGGATTATGTTTCCTTGTACAAATAGTTATTGTTTTTTTCTACATCCTTAGTGTCACATTCAATGCCCAGTGTCTAGTAGGTGCTCAATAAATAGATTTTAAGGTGAATGTAACTTCATCATTTGACTCTTTTGATTCTTGCCACCTCAAAGTGTTTGAAAACGAGTCTATGCTAAGTATATATTTACTCACCCCTTCATTTCTTTCACTCAGTTTTATCAATTGCTTTCTTTAGATCAGAATCAAGCTTTGCGACTCTGTCTGGGTAGCACTAGTGTTGGTCAGTATGGAGCCATCTCTGCCCTCAGTATCAACAATGATTGCTCACGACTTCTCTGTGGCTTTGCTAAAGGACAGGTAAATAGGAACTTTATTTTACCTGTAAGACAATTTAAAATCAATTTAAAAAACCGTATTATATCTAGATCAGTATCTCGAAGACTAAAACGTGTTATAAAGTGACATGTCTATAGAGCTAACCTGAGTTTGCTTAGTCTGACTTTGGCCCAAATTTTTAAATGTTATTGACTGAGCCAGAGTTTGCGATTTTTAATGTCTTTTTTTTTTTTTTTGATTTTTAATGTCTTAATTCATATGTCCATATAAGTAAATAGCTTTTATAAACCAACCAGTCTGTTATACAGAATTTACTTTCTTACTGTAGTGAGGATAATTGTTGTTGATTTTTAAGTATACTATGTTCTGGTTTGTGTATTCTTATTACTGTGTTCCTAGATAGCTATTTTGGTATTTCTTTTTACTTCTGAAACTGGCAGTAAATTTTATTTCTTCTATTCTTCTGACTTATATATCATCAGTTGGTTTGGCAATAAGCCTTTTCTATAATTTTTACCAGTGCTGAAGAGATTGACTCATTAAAGAAATTTCTTTTACCTCTCAGTGAAAGGACAAGGTTTAAAACCTGAAGGGGAAAGTAGGTTGGGCAGGATGAGAGGAAGATGAAGAGGGAATAAAGGCCCCATGCTTTAGTGGCTCTGCAACCTTTAGTTATGTTTTAACTTTATAGTTCTTTGTCTGCAATGTTTATAGACCAGGGATAGATGATTTCAGCCAAAAGCCAGGATACTTAACTCCAAAAAAGAGCAATAAATTTGTTTTTAAAGCATTTAGTTGTCTTATAGATCACTATGTGGGATTTGGCCAGTGGGAAGCTTCTAAGATCAATAACAGATGCTCACCCTCCGGGAACAGCAATACTGCATATTAAGGTAAACTCCTATTTTCTTTTTCTAATATTCTTTATTATTATGTCTTTGTATCCATTTTTAAGTAGATTTCTTCATAAACAGAATCCTTGAAACTGAACTGTCTTTTATTTGCCGGGCACAAGATGTTCTCCCAAGTTAAAACCAGAGGTGGGCTAGCATGGTAACATTCAGCTGTAAGTTGTATTGAAGCCTAGTAGATATATCAGGAAAGAGAGTAAATTGATGTGATTCTAGAGTAAGGTTGGCAGCAAAGACAGGCAGTACCCTACTGAAAAGTCATGTGCAGATTTTAAAAGATCTTTTTACTTTTTGTTTTGTCCGCCAGGATTTTATTGCTGAGGTGGTGTGCTCTGTCACACTTTGTTGGGAATTATCTGATGTTCAAGGCACCAGTTGTGAAAGAACCAAGGTTTGCATTATGTTTAGAAACAAATCTGTTAGTTTATTTTCCTTCAGCCCTCCAAAGGAAAAGCATTAAGAGTTGAATCTTGGCTTTCTCCTTACATGCCTGAAAAAATAAACCAACTTAGGTAACAGATTTCATTTACAAATACAATGTGAACCTTGGTTTTTGTATGCTGTCAAGCCCATGTTCAGAAGTATAAAATGTACAGGACTGTAACTAGGGAAGTCTAAAATCAGATCTTCTGGATTTTAATCATGTGCACATTTGGTTACTTAGCTATGAAGACCTCTCTTATCCATACGTATGCTTTTTAAAGTCTGGGAGCATCTGGACTTGATGTGTCTGCATCTCGGTTAGTTACATAAAAGTCTTTTGTGACAAAGCAGCATTGAAGCATTTAGTAACAATGAAAACAACCAAGACAAGTAAAAGTAGAGAGAATTTCTCCCCTTTCTGAACATCGTGGCTGTTCATCTTGACCTCTTTTCATATGGCATGAGGCAACTTCTAATATGTTATAGTTGTTTGTGTTATGTCTTATCTCCTTTAATAGACCAAGATCTTTGAAACCAGGATCTGTTTCTCTTTTATTTTTGTGTGTTACATGTAGTAGCTGCTCAATAAATGTTTTTTTGGTTGTTTGTAAAAGTCCAGTCCATTTGTAGAAAAAAGCAAAATCTTTGGGAGAAACAACAGGAAACAAGAGATAAAGGCAGAGAGAAAAAGGCAGAAGAAATAAAGGCAGAAGAATGCAGCTGATGTTAAACACATACTAGTAGTGGAAATTGCGTTGCTTGGGAATGGTGATAAGTGCAGACACTCTGACTTTACTTCTGAGGCCTTCCATTGACAACGGCTACTTGCACTTCAAACCTCTTACTCATTGTTCTCCAGACTTAACGCTTCACGTCCTATCAATAACAATTTGGGCTTTAATTCATTTATATATACATATGTGTGTTTGTATAAAATATTTATTTAAAAATTATTTAATTGTACTACTGTACTAAATTTAAGTCCATTATGAAACACATACACAAGAAGTAGAAAATTAATAACTAAAATTATGAGAGCTATTATTTTTCCTACACTCCACTTTAGCAACTGCTTAGCTAGGCCTTGAGAGCAAAGATGTGGGACATCTTTACTTGTGTGTGGGGTTGAGGAAGAATAATTTCATAGTAGCCTCCTGTACCTCAACCATCCCTGAAGAGCACAAAGGCATGCCATTGAGGATGGTTTTACAAACCTTTGGGGTTAGGGAGACTAGTCACTCTAAGTGATACAAACTAAGTTACTCAATTTTGTATCCTACCACAGTCATATCTACCATACCACATAAGCCCTTAGGACAACCTGTCATTGTGAACATTATTTATTATTTGAGTTTTCCAGGCTGGATGATAGTAACTGCAGTATACTCTGTTGAAGAAGATTGAGGGGGCAGCACATTTTAGGAAGAGGAGTGGCATAAAAAGTTAAACTCTTTTAAATATAGTGGATTAACTCTTCAGTTATTCGGAAAACATATTCTGACAAGTTTATTTCCCAAAGATACCAAATATCTTTTACTGTGTCTTTATTCTTGAAAGTTAGACAACTGCAAATGTATCCAAAGTATCCTATTCAGCTCAATAGCAAGTTAGAAAGAAATTAATGTAAGAACTCAACTAGAGGGACTTCCCTGGTGGCACAGAGGTTTAAGAATCCACTTGCCAGTTCAGGGGACACAGGTTTGATCCCTGCTCCGGGAAGGTCCCACATGCCCTGGAGCAACTAAGCCTGTGCCTCACAACTGCTGAGCCTGCGCTCTAGAGACCGTGGGCCACAACTGCTGAGCCCATGGGCCACAACTGCTGAAACCCACGCGCCTAGAGCCTGTGCTCCGCAGCAAGAGAAGCCACCACAATGAGAAGCCCGTGCATTGTATGGAAGAGTAGCCACCATTCACCGCAACTAGAGAAAGCCTGCACGCAGCAACGAAGACCCAATACAGTCAAGAAAGAAAGAAAGAAAGACAAAGAAAGAAAGAAAGGAAGGAAGGAAGGAAGAAGTACAATTTATTAAAAAAAAAGAACTCAAGTAGAGAACTTTAGGGCTTTTATGAGTCAAATTTGTATTTTTCTTTTATCCTGATGAAAGCTGGTTTTGCTTTTTTAAGGCCTCATTTTTTTAAAGGTATTGAGCCATTTTTATTCTGAATACGGGTAAGTTTGTATGTTTAGAGTAACGAGGTAAATCTAGTTTAGGTGATTTCAAATGCTATTAAATGTGTTTGTCTTAGACTTTTAAAATTTTACGGTTTTTTTTCTTTGACACTTGATTGGTTGTCTAAAAATCTATAAGAAAATTTATTCCTTCTCTGTTTAGTTTACAGATGATCCAACTCTTGCAATTTGCAACGACAGCGGAGGCTCTGTTTTTGAATTGACATTCAAGTAAGAGACTCTTGGACATTTGTAGACAGATGAAAAGATTAGCTCCAGTTTAATGACTTGAAGTTGAATATGAAGAGGTCTGGAAAAGCCACATGATTGGAAATAGAGTGTGGCTGTGTGTTACACTTCCTTGGGGAGGCATATCGAACATACAGGACAGCAGGCCAGGCCCCCCCAAACTCTGTCTCACTAGGTCCAAGTTGGGGTTTTAGACTCCTACTCCCCAAAGTATTCATAAGCTCTGCCAATCTTGGGAACCATTATTCTGGAGAATCTCATGAATTTCAGTTTAGGCCCCAGGCCCAGTTGGTTATAACAATAATGACCAGGTGTAGAAAGGTTTTTATTGCCTTGGAATTACCCTGTTTACCCTTTAAATAAGAGGAAAGACTGTTTAGATACATGGAAGAATATTTATAAATCTGAGTTTAAAAAAAAAGTAGAGCAAAAACTTCAATGTATTATATTTCCGTAAGTTCTTCAAAGTAAGGACTATGTTTTGTATTTCTCATACGTCTGCCAATGTCGAGCCCGAAGTAATTGCTTAAAAAATACTATTGATTGGGACTTCTCTGGTGGTCCAGTGGTTAAAAATCCACCATCTAGTGCGGAGGATGCAACTGCTGAGCCCTCACGCTTTAGAGCCTGCCCACCACAGCTGGAGAGAAGCCCATGCGCCGCAATGAAAGATCCTGCATGCCGCAACAAAGATCCAGGGTGCCGCAACCTAGACCTGATGCAGCCAAAAAAAACCCCAACGAGAAACAGCTATTGATTTCTTCAGCTAATGTTTATTGAGCATCTCCCATGTGTAG
The DNA here is from genome assembly GCF_030028045.1 of Hippopotamus amphibius kiboko. NCBI lineage: Eukaryota > Metazoa > Chordata > Mammalia > Artiodactyla > Hippopotamidae > Hippopotamus > Hippopotamus amphibius. The sequence continues at coordinate 159,943,969 of NC_080191.1, forward strand.
GCATTGCTCTAGACACCAGAGTTCCAGCTTAGAACCAGGCAAGGTTGCTACTCCAATAGAACTTATATTCTAGTTGGGGTGGGAGTAGGGAGACAGACAATAAACCAACACATGAATAAAATAACTTAGATAGTTATGGGTGCTGCGAAGGAAATAAAACAGGTCAGTGTGCTGGAGTGCATTTGAGGATAATTCAGGAAGGCTTCTTGTGAAAGGTGACATTTGAGTAAAGACCTGAATGACAATCTGGTCAGCAAGTGGAAAGATCTGGAAGTGTTCCAGGCAGAGGGATGTTCAAGCACAAAGGCTTTGAGGTGGGCACGGCGTGGGCTGCTAGAGCAGTGGAGAGAAGGCAGGTGTGGCTGGAGCGTGCGTTTGTCAGCAGCAGCAGTACTGGTGGAGGAGTGAAGGTGGGAGCCAGATCACATAGGACCTTTTAAACATGGTAAAGAGTGGATTTTGTCTTATGTACAGTGGCAAGCCATTGGAGAGTTTTTAGGAGAAGGGTGATAAATCTCACCCCTTCATTAAAAATGACATGCTGATGTTGTGTGCAGTTTGGATTGTTGGGGGCAGGAGAAGGAGTTAGGAGGCTTTTGTTGTAGTCCACGCTAGGGATGTAGTGCTTTGGATCATTGCTAAGTTGATTCGGCATTTTTGGGTTACGTTTTCAGGAGAGTGATGGGAGTGAGAACATGTGAATCTAGATGCCTGTTCAGTGGTTCCAAGGGTGAAGTTTGCTGTATTGAGCCTCTCCATTCTAAGCCTGAATTGAAAGATCATCCCATCACACAGTTTTCCTTATTGGCCATGGCATCCTTAACAAAGGTAGGTGTGTTTAGAAGATGAAGCTCATAACTTGAAAGTCTTTGAATACCAAAAATTTGAAAATTGCAGGGTAGATATTGAACATGTGTTTTTTTCCCTTAAAGATACTAGTCATCGGATTGAAGCCATCCTTAAAAGTGTGGATGACTTTTCCTTATGGACGGGTAAGTAAGCCTCTCCATCTTATTGGCAAAAAGACCATGTCAGGAGGTTGGGGAGAATGACTTGCAAGTGGTGAATTCTGTGAGGTTGTCAGAAAACTAGGTAGAATGGAAATCAGCGCTTCAAAGATCACTGAATACTTACCTTGATGTGACCAAAGCAGCATAAGCTGGTGACTAGGGCAGTATTCCGGGGATCACAAGGTCTGTACTTTTCTACCTTTATTCTGTTAAGTTTTTTTCTCATGAACAGCTGCTGCTTTGGTAATGAACTGCTGATAGAGGACACCCCACCACAATATCCAGCATGAATTGCTGTGACACACTCTTTCCTTGGCTTCTTCTGCCTCTGATATTTTACTTTGGGGGATGATACTTCTCAGAATGTATTATGCACACCTCAGTTTCCCTTTTCTTTCCTGCTTGATAGTTTTCAAAGAGTTGTTTTCTTCCAGTGTATGTATGAGGAGAGGCATGATGGGATGGGATGGAGAATGATGGTACAGGACCAAGACTAGTTCAGAAAGTAGCCCCTGTAGTGAGGGAACCCACTCTTCTGTTTTCTTGTTGGTACTCGGCATATCTCTGGTCCCCAGGAGAAGCAGGTCTGCCCTTTCAGATGGCAAAGCTGGCTTATATTACCATTAACAGTTCTTAAGTGAGCTTTATTGGCTAATTGAGATTTATCATGGTAGTTTGTGTTTACGTGTTTTTGTTTGTTTTTATTGGTGTTTTTTCCAACATTTTATTATGAACATTTTCAAACAAGTAGAGAAGTTGAAAGAATTTTACATTGAACATCTATATACCTACCATCATAAAACTCTACCATTAGCATTTTATGGTGCTTTATTATTATATACCTATTCATCTCCATTCATCAGATTATGTTTTTTTAAAATGTATTTCCAAGTAAATTACAGGAATTAGTACTTTTTTCCCCTAAATATTCAGCATGCATATGATTTAGTACAGTTTAGTATTTGTTGAAGTTTTTCCTTTGGTGTAAAAATTTACACAACAAAATGCGCAGATCTTGAGTGTACATTTGCTGAACTTTGACAAAAGGTATGTACTTTTGTAACCCAAACCTCTGTCAAGATGTGGAACATTAGCATCCGCACAGAAAGTTCCCTCATGACACTGCCCAGTCAGTCCCTGCTCCTTTGGAGTTTTAGTGAGAAATTAGGAGACCTTCTATCAAGGAACACCAGTCAGATGCTGTTATAAACCAGGGTTTTCTCTATGTTCTTTTGTGCGTTGCTGGTGATGACTTTTTTTTTTTTTTTTCCCTTCTCCTCACTCAGATGGATCCTTCCAGTGTTCCACTGCTGGCCTGGCACTTTGTGGCAGTGCATAATTACGTGAATCCCATGCTTGCCTTCTGCAGAGGAGATGTTGTTCATTTTCTACTGGTAAGTCCTAATGTGATGCTAAATCTGGGGTAAAGTCCTTTATCATAGGATTATGTTTCTGATTCGCCAGTAACTTAATATTGTGTCAAAGAAATATGCTATCATAATTCTTTGGAGAATTCTATTTGTCTGTTCTATTTATTATTTATCTATTAGATTCTATTTAATTTTTATTTAGAAGCTTTAGTGGTTAACATGGAAAACAGCTGATCACCCTCAACTCCATGCCTCTTCATGGTGTATTTCTCAGTTCCATCTCCTTTGACTAATAAATAATTGATGGTTTATGTGTATGTATAAATATATGAATGTACATAGGTCTGTATTAATGGCTTGCCTATCTACATATAGTGTATTTATTAGACAGCCAGTATCATCGAGTGCCTACTATGTTATCTACACCGTAATGGACACAAGAGGCAATTGAAGGAAGTATAAACTTAACTTTTTCTTTCATGTAGGTTAAAATGTGGTTTGAAAGGCAAACCAGTATGTTCATTACTAATAGAACAGTTTAAAGATTCAACTATGTGATGAGAATTTAAAAATTGATATAAGTTCAGAGTAAGAAGAAGAGATTTATATGAACTAGAGAGGCTGCGGAAGACTTTATGAAGGATATAAGGCAAATACTATAGAAGGGGCGGATATGCATATTGGAAAAAATAAGATGAACTGAAGTTACAGAGGTAAGAATGTGCCTGTGGAATCTCTTCTTGGGTTTCCTAGCTCAGTGAAGCAAGTGCACCACAGTTTGCCAACCTCTGATCTAGATTATATAATAATTGGCCAAGATTGGTAATGGGGAGCCATCACAGGCTCTTAGGTAATCAAAGTGATATGATTTAAGTGACATTTTAGGAAGATTGCTGTAGAAATAGCAAAAAGAACAGATGATAGGAGTTTGGAGGGAAAGGAAGGGTTTTGCTCTTGTAATAAAGCAAGTGTGAGTTCTTTAGACAAGGATGGTTGCAGTGAGAGTTAGGGATGGCGTTTTGAAGGAAAGACAAGGCTTCTCATCTTAGTGGATCTGGGGACTGGAGGACATAAACAAAACATTGCATTTCTGGCTTTGCATTTTAGAAGCATGAAATAGTCAAAAAGTTTAGGGTCAGGGAAGAATTGAATGCATTGGGTTGGAAGCGAAGGTGAGACTCACAAGTGTCGTATTGGGGAATGTCCTCTGGGAGAATTGGCAGTCCAGGTCTGGGGTGAAAATGAGAATTCCAGAATAGAGAAGGTAGTTGAAGCTGTGAAAATCAAAAGCAAGAGCATACATAAGCTTGGTGGACACTTATGTAAGGGAAAGGAAAAAGAGAAGGCAGGAAAGGGGGATCCTATAAAGGCATGTAGAAGTAGGAGGGGAAATAGAACAGTGTGGCAGAAGGAGAGGCTTCAGGACATTATCAAGTCCAGGGTAATACCAATACCAAAGAGAGATCCATGAAGAAGACGGACGATAAGGCCACCAGATATGCAAGAAGTAGTTCTTTAGAAACTTTTCAGAGGACTAATTATCAGCGGAATTGAGGCGGAAGCTAGATTAACAAGGCTAGAGCCTTGTTAAAGAAATGGGTATCTAGAAGAACGGACTTACACAATTATAGTACAGCATTTGGTTGCAAAAGGAAAAAGAATGGTTAACTTTCTGTAAGAAGTAAATCAAGGGAAGGTTTTTTGTTTTTGTTTTTTAAAGATGGAAAAGTCAGAAACCTGTTTGATAGCAAGAGGGAAAAGGCCCTTTCAAAGGAGTGATTGAATATGTTAGCAAGGGAGGTGTAATATTAAACAGCAATGGAGGAAGTGGATTTAGAGTATATACAGGTGAAGTGATTTTCTTTAGCGAGGACTTTAGCCAGTCTCAGAATAGTGAATGTTGGTGTTGATCTTTTTGTTTGTGAAACACTTTGAACATATGTAAGATATGGACCAATTTGGTGCTGTCTTATTTTCATTTTACAAATGAGGAAATTGAAAGAATAAATGATTTATCTTGGTGACTCAGCTGTGGAACTTACTTTTAAACACATGGCTGTAGATCCTACGCTCCTTTTACTACAGCATTCTTTCTTACAGGGGAAGTGACTTAGGAAGTGAAGATGGGAATACACAAAGGGCTCACATTAAATGGTTTCAGTTGTTTATTAAGATATCTGGTGAGGCTAACACTGCAAGTCATGGGACTAGAAGGCAAAGAGGAATTGGGACTTACAGGGAAAGGAAGACATCTAGAACACTACTATGGGGAGTATGCAAGAAAACCCAGGGTGAATTAGATGTCATGAAGTTTAGGCAGGTTGTTGTGCTGTGGCTTTCTTCTTCAGTGCTCTGTCACCTTGGAGCAGAAGTGGAGAGAGTAAATTATAAGGATGATTGTAAGATTATAGAGAGTATATATATGCATATATAAATTAAATATTGACACTTGAGATTCTTTGGGGAAGTTTTGGGCTATTTGAGCTATAATAGTATCATACTTCAAAGAAGTCTAGTTTTGTCACTGTAGCAGTTTTTTTTTTTTTTTTAATGAGGTTTTGTGTTACTTTTTTACATTAGGCCACCAATCCCATTTCATGCTTTAACTCTGGCTAAATACAGTCATTGATGTGATGAAGTTAGGTTTTTCTGAATTATGATGGAGTGAATATTATAGTATTTGCCAGTACAAGCATACCCTGGAGATATTGTGGGTTCAGTTCAGACCACTGCAATAAAGCAAATATTGCAGTAAAGTGAGTCACATAAGTTGTCTGGTTTCCCAGTGCATATAAAAGTTATGTTTACACTATACTGTAGTCTTTTAAGTGTGCAATAGCATTATCTCTAAAAAAAAAATGTACATACCCTAATTTAAAAATACTTTATTGCTAAAAAATACCAAAACAATTACAATAGTAGCATCAAAGATCACTGATCACAGATTACTATAACAATACAATAATAATGAAAAAGCTTGAACTATTGCAAGAATTACCAAAATGTGACACAGAGACATGAAGTGAGCAAATGTTGGAAAAATGATGCTGATAGATTGACACAGGATTGCCACAAACCTTCAGTTTGTAAAACACACAATATCTAGAAGCACAGTAAAGTGAAGTGCAATAAAACAAGGTATGCCGAAACTGACAGCGAGACCACTGACCAGATATACCGTGGATTTTGGTACAAATCATGATGTGAATGATTTTTTTTTCATTTGTATAATAGTTTCTTTCATCATCAGTATTTTTGTTTTATCCATATCCTGAATGGAAATCATTTTCTAGGTGGATTGACTAGGTAAGAGACTTTAAAACGGCTCTCAAACAATAGCTGATATTTAGGTTGTTTTTATTTCATCATCAGGTTAAGAGAGACGATTCTGGAGCAATACATGTTACTAAGCAGAAGCATCTTCACCTATACTATGACCTCATCAACTTTACTGTGAGTACTATTGAAATGAAATATCCCCGTTTATTTTATGTAATTGTTTTGAGTCCGTGTTGTATTAAGGCTACCAGGATTTCTGCCATAAACCATGACCTTTAGGATTATATAAAATGTGGACAGAAGTTAAGTCCTGCTTGCATTGAATAAAGTCTGAGATTGGTGTGATGCCACATTATTTTTATTGCCTTTCAGCCTTGTGTCCTGCTGAACACTGGCAGACTTGGCAAAAGTTTTCTTTAATACTCTGATTAACTCAGAGGGGAGATCAGAATCATTTCTTCAAGATCATTGCTGGGCTCTCTTTTTAAACGCATTTTTGTACTTCTGAGTATGTCCTCATTGGTTCAGGAGCTATTCTTTTCTTGTGGCTAAAAACTTTGCAGAGCTCTCTCTCTACCATGCATCTCAGTCCTGAGCAACTTTTGGTTTAAAAAAAATTTTTTATGCTATCAGTTTTTATAATAGATGATTTATTAATTTAGTTGCACATTGCCTTTTTAAAAAAATTAATTAATTAATTTTATTTGCTGTTTTGGGTCTTCGTTGCTCTGCACGGGCTTTCTTTAGTTGCGGTGAGCAGGGGCTACTCTTTGTTGTGGTGCACAGGCTTCTCATTGCCGTGGCTTCTCTTGTTGCAGAGCACAGGCTCTAGGCGTGTGGGCTTCAGTAATTGCGGCACATGGGCTCAATAGTTGTGGCTTATGGGCTCTAAAGCGCAGGCTCAATAGTTGTGGCACACGGGCTTAGTTGCTCTGCAGCATGTGGGATCTTCCTGGAGCAGGGCTCAAACCTGTGTCCCCTGATTGGCAGGTGGATTCTTAACCACTGTGCCACCTAGGAAGCCCAGCTGCACATTGCCTTTTAATCTCATATATAGACTTGATTTAGAAATAATACTTTTTTTATACACATTTCATGAAATAATTTTGTTCAACTTCTTCTCATGCATATAAGACATCAGTGTTTTTGTCATCACCAGAACCCCTTGTTGGATCATCCAACACAGTTCTCTAGAATTCATCATCATCACTTCCGTTTAAGATGTTTGAGATACAGTACTTTAAAAATCTGCACATGATTCTGTCCCTGGAAAAAATTTTCCCAGCACAAGCAGCCATTCTCCTAATAGTAGGGCAATCGGAATTTTTCATTTGTCCTGTGGCTTATTCAAGATGTGACCCCTAATTGCATTGCTTTGTAAGTTACCTTTAAAAGGCTTGTTTACAATGTGTCAACTCTTAAAAATTGTGGGGATCTAATCCCAAGAATAATTGCTAATCCTGCTGACATTCTTTGTCATTCTTTTTCCTTTAATCAGGTGACCTTTGAAAGCATCTAAAAAGTAGCACTAAATTTATATAGGCTGAATAATGTGTCTTTCCTAAATGATACTTTGTTTTTCAAAGTAATCAAGAGAGCACCTTACAAAAGCTCTTTGTAGATGATTTGAGTGTCAAACGGTTTTCTGAGAGATTTTTTTTTGGAAAACCAAACCAAACCTTTCCCTTATAGCAGCCACTCCACAGCGTTAAAGTATATATTCAGCATAGTTAAAAGAAAATTGATCCATTTTCAACTTGATTGTCTTTGATATGATATTATGCAAATAATTTCTGATAATATGGGAAGAGATCATATAAATAAACCAAAATGAATACCAGAGAGAGAAAGTGCAGGGGAAATACTTGTTCTGGCTACTTTAGAAATCCTAATTGAGCAGATTTTAAGACTTCATTTACTTCTTGGGGAGGGATTGAGATTTTGCAAAAAAAATATTTTGAAAATAAGAAATCTTATCTATAACCCAAGAAATTTATCAAAATGGCATCCTTCAGAAGATTTTAACATTGTTACTTTTAAAATTGTAATAGTACTAATTAAAGAATATTCAGGATATATAGATCAAAGAACTCTGACATAATTTGTTGGTATGTTTTGAAGGAAATATATGTTTTAAATAGCTTCTATTTTAAAATATGAATTACTTAAATGCTAACAATCATTCTTTGACCAGCTAGGTTTATAAGGTTTCATTTGTCCTTTTGTTTGATTAATGTCAAAAACACTAGAAATGCGGGGTTGGTCACTTTGCTTAAGTCATCGTGCCAATGTACCTTTTAAAAAAATTGATAAAAATCAGTATATACCATAATATCTATTAGAGCTCTTAGTTAGCCTTCTTTGAGTTATTTTAATACCATCAAAACTCAATACTATGTTGTGCACCTACTGTTCTCTGGGTTGTCGCTGAGTAGTTCTTGCTGTGATTGTAGTGTCATCAAGTTATTAATTAAATGGATAAGGTGGTCAACGTCATTTGAGTTGCCAAGCTTTCTTGTCCTGGATGATGGTGTGGGATGGGCCTCACTTCTGTGTTGTTGTGTGCTTGAATTACAGTGGATAAACTCACGCACAGTTGTGCTCTTGGACAGTGTAGAGAAGTTGCATGTGATTGATCGGCAAACTCAAGAGGAATTGGAAACAGTGGAGATCTCAGAAGTTCAGTTGGTCTATAACAGCAGCCATTTCAAATCTCTAGCCACTGGAGGAAACGTGAGCCAGGCGCTGGTAAGGGTCATCCATTATCTTAATAGTGCCTTGATAAACTTGGTATTTTGTTGTTGTTTTGTTTTAGAAATAGGAATTCTGAGGAGTTATCTTTATGTCTTGAGATGTTTCTTTAAAAGCCACTAATGGGCTGAGGTGGATGTGAGTGTGTTTGTAAGTGTTCAGGAACGTGAACTAAAACAATAATTCCTGTTATCTTCTATTCGGAAACATGACTAATTTAATACCAAAGAATTCTAACTTTTATACTGGAATAATGAAATGAAGTTGAAAGTTCATGAGAAGGAAATTGTGAAAGCAAGATATTTTAGAAAGTTTAGTATGTTGGCAACAGCCTGATAATTTAAGGAATAAATGACTAGAGAGACAGGGAGCCTGTAAGGCTTTGGAAATACTTGGGTGATTAGTAAAAACTTGAACAAGTATGGAGGCTGTAGTCATTAAAAGGTAAATATAGCTTGAAAAGAAAGAAAGAAGATTCATGAAGAACAGGAAATAGGTGAAATGTAGGAGCCTACAGAGAAGGAAGACACAAAAGTTATGATCTTAGTATTAATTTTACTATATTTTAAGCAATGACAATAATGGCCTTTAGCAATTTACACAGGTAGTTTACAGTTAAATTACTTTGAATTGTGATCTCATGTTTCCAAAGCCAGTAATCTTTAAGCAGGAAATTTAGACTTTTGTGAGGCTTCTCTGGGTAATTTCTTGAAAAAAAAAAAAAACAAAAAACAGTAATGAAGGTCATATTTAATGAGTGTCTGCAGCATAATATCTAGCCATTGCTCAAATCTTCCTGAGATATTAAAGCATAAATATATGTGAAAGGGTCTTCCATATATATTTTCAGAATTTAGAAACTAGGAAAATCCAGGAGAAGAAATAGTGATGCAATAAAATTCACTAAAGTAAGAATAATTATTGTCCCATACTTAGATATTTTCTTTTGTTTGAGTGGTTATTAAAAATACCGATAGACTTTGAACTTGCACTTTCAGCCATGATGGAATAATGGGGACTGGATTTACTCTCCTGTCTGGAAAAAAAATCCCAAAAACAATAGTTTTAAAGATATTAGTGAACTTGAAGATAGCATAATAGTATCTATCCAAAATAAAACAGAGAGAAAAAAATTTTTTAAAAATAGTGTTAGTGACCGCAATGAAACAATACCAAGTAGCCTAATAAATGTGTAGTTGAAATCTCTGAAGGAAAGGAGAGAAGAAAATTAGAAGAAATAACATTCAAACACTTTTCAAAATTATAAACACAGAATTTCAAGAAGCTCAGTGAACCCACGCACAAATAAAATAAACATAGATTGATCCGAAAGAGGAAAATATTAAAGCAGGCAGAGGAAAAAGACACATAAAATGCAGAGGAGCAACAACAAATATAAGAGCAGATTTCTCATCAGAAACAATCTGCAGCAATTCCCAAAGAAGATATAGAAATGCCAATAAGCAGATGACAGGATACTCAACATCATTAATCATTAGGGAAATGCAAATCAAAATCATGATGAGATATCTCTTCATGCCCACCAGGATGGCTATAGTCAAAAAGAGATAATAACAGATATTGATTAGGAAGCAGAAAAATTGGAATTCTCATATTTTGCTTGTGGACATGGTGCAGCCACCTTGGAAAACATTTTGGCAGTTCCTCAAAATACTAAACCTAAAGATTCCATATGACTGAGCAATTCAACTCCTAGGTAGCTACTCAAGAGAAATGAAGTCATACCTCTACATAAACACTTGTACACAAATGTTCATAGCAGCATTGTTCATAATAGCCAAAAAGTCAAAACAGTCAAAATGTCCACCAGCTGATAAATGGTTAAACAAAATGCGGTATATCCATGTACTAGAATGCTATTCCTCAATAAAAAAGGTGAACTATTAACATGCTACAAGATGGATGAATCTCAAAAATACTGTGTTAAGTGAAAGAAGCAATATGGAAATACCACATATTGTTTGATTCTATTTATATGAAATGTCCAGAAAAGGCAAGTTTATAGAGACAGATGTAGATTAGAGGGACTGGGTGGACTGGGAGTAGGAATGAGGGTTGACTGGAAATGGGTAAAACGTATCTTTGTGGAGTGATGGAAATGTTCTAAAACTGGATTTTGGTGATGGCCGAACAACTGTAAATTTACTAAAAATTACTGTATACTTAGTGAATTTTATGGTATGTAAATTATGCCTTAATATTGTCATTTACCAAAAGCAGTTGACTGTTTAAAACAAAAGTAATGTTTATGATATGTAGAAGTAATAGTGTGACAAAACTAGTACATAACAGCAGGGAGTGGGGGAAGGAAGTGTATTATTGTACGGTTCTTAACATTATACATCAAGTAGTATAATATTATGTAAATGTAGACTGAGATTACTTAAAGCTGCATACTGTAAACATGAGAGCAGTCACTGAAAAAGAAGTATACCTTTATAAGTCAGTAGTGGCAACAAAATGGAATGTTAAAGAATATTAAATTCAACAAAGCATAAAAAAAGAACAGATAGAACAAGTAGAAAACAATAAAATCATCTAAACCCAACTATATCAATAATTATAGGAAATGAAAATAGTCTAAACATTTCAGTTAAAAGGCAAGGATTGTCAGACTGGATTAAAAAAGCGAGAGCCAGCTATATGCTGCCTACAAAAAGCTCGCATTAAATACAAAGACATAGACAAATTGAAAGTAAGAGGAAGGAAAAAGATGTATTATGCAAACAGTAATCATTAGAATGGCTATTTTAATATCAGATCAAGTAGATTTCAGAGTGGGTAATATTGTCAGAGATAAAGAGAAATTTCAAATTGATAAAAAAGGGTTAATTCATCAGGAAGACATAACAATCTTAAAGGTTTAAGCACCCAATAACAGACCTTCAAAATATATGAAACAAAAACTAACAAATCTAAAAGGAGAAACAGACAAGTCCGCAATTAGAGTTTGGAAATTTCAAAACTCCTTTATCAGTAATTAATAGAATTTGTAGACAGAAAACCATCAAGGGTATAGAAGACTTTTAAAAAATTATTGACCAACTTGACTTAACTGACATTTATAGAATATTCCGCCCAACAAAAGCAAATTACAAACTTTTTCAAGTGCATATGGAGCATCCAATAGATTATATGCTAGGCCGTAAAACAAACTACAGCAAAGTGTTGAAGGAGTCATCAGGGTAAATTTGGAGAAACCCCAAATATTTGGAAATTAAGTAACACTTTTACAAATAACCCATGAGTCAAAGAAGAAATCTCAAAGGAAATTAGAATATATTTTGAACTAAACAAAAGTGAAGATACAGCATATCAAACAGCTGTGGTCCCAAACAGCTTATACAGCTCAATATCAAAAAAACAAACATCCCTAATCAAAAAATGGGCAGAAGATCTAAAAAGGCATTTGTCCAAAGAAGACATACAGGTGGCCAATAGGCATATGAAAAGATGCCCAACATTGTTAATTATTAGAGAAATGCAAATCAAAACTACAATGAGGTATCACCTCACACCGGTTAGAATGGGCATTGTCAGAAAATCTACAAACAGTAAATGCTGGAGAGGGTGTGGAGAAAAAGGAACCCTCCTGCACTGTTGGTGGGAATGTAAATTGGTACAGCTACTATGGAGAACAGTTTGGAGGTTCTTTAAAAAACTAAAAATAGAATTACCATATGATCCAGTGATCCCACTCCTGGGGATATATCCAGAGAAAACTATAATTCAAAAAGACACATGCACTCTAATGTTCATAGAAGCAGTATTTACAATATCTAAGACATGAAAGCAACCTAAATGTCTATCAACACACGAATGGCTATGTGTGTGTGTGTGTGCGTGTGCGTGTGTATTCCACTATAGTGGAATATTACCCAACCATAAAAAAATGAAATAATGCCATTTGCAGCAACAGGGATGGACCTAGAGATGATCACACTAAGTGAAGTAAGTCAGACAAAGACAAATATCATGCTGTCACTTGTGTGGAATCTCAAAAAATGATACAAATGAACTTATTTACAAAACAGAAACAGACTCATAGATGTAGAAAACAAACTTATAGTTACCAAAGGGGAGGGGGGGAAGGGATAATTAGGAGTTTGGGGTTAACATATAAACACTACTGTATGTGAAATAGATAACCAACAAGGACCTACCTACTGTACAGCACAGGAAACTATGCTCAATATCTTGTAATAATCTATAAGGCAAAAGAATCTGAAAAAGAATATATATCTCTATATATAATATATGTATAACTGAATCACTTTGCTGTGTACTTGAAAGTAATGCAACATTGTAAATCAGGTACACTTCAAAAAAAATTTGTAGTCCGTAATTAAATCAATTTGAGGGTAATTTATAGCATTAAATACTTAAGCAAAAATCTCAAATCAGTGATCTAAGTTCTATCTTAAGGAAATAGAGAAGAGCAAATATAAAGGAAGAAATAATAAAGGTGAACATAAATCAATTAAGTAGGAAATGGACAAACAACAGAGAAAAATCAAAGAAAATAAAGCTTGTTCTTTAAAAGGTAAATAAAATTGATGAACCTCCAGGAAAAGAGAAGACAATTACTAATATCAGGAATGAGAGAGGTGCGACCACTATGGAGTCTAAAGACATTAAAAAGATAATATGAATAACTTTATGCCCATAAATTAAACAACTTTAGATGAAATGGGAAAATTCTTTGGGAGGCACAAATGACCAAAGCTGACTCAAGAAGAAATGAAAATCTAAGTGGTTGTACTTCTGTGTGGCTGTGCATCAACTTGATTTCCTACAAAGAAAGTCCAGGCTTGGATAGCTTGACTAGTGAAGTCTATTATATTTAAGGGAAAAAATATCAATTTTACACAAAAATCTTTTTAAAAATAGAGAAAAAGGGAGCACATCTTCTTATGACACCAGCTTACCTCTGATAATAAAACCGAAGACATTACAATAAAGAACACTACAGACCGATGACTTCACGAGCATAGAAGCAAAAATCCTTAAAATAGTAGCAAATAGGAACCAGCAATGTATAAAAAGTGTAATTATGGCCAAGAGTGTTTTTCCAGGTTATGCCAGGCTGGTTTAACATTCAAAAGTCAATGCAGTTCACCATTACAATATTAGTTTATTGTAAAAGAAAGTTAATAATACAATTCAAAAGATGTAGAAAAAGCATTTCACAAAATTCAGTATCCATTCCTGATAAAATTCTTAGCAAACTAGGAATAGAAGGGAACTTCTTCAGCCTGATAACGAAGAGCATCCACAAAAATCCTACCGCTAACATCGTACTTAAAGTGGTACTGCCAGAAACACCCCCACCCCCAACAAAACCGAACCCTGATTCTGATCTTCTGGAGGAAATATAGAAGCAGAGGAACATGTTAAAAGATTCCATGGGGACGCCATTAGGAAAATCCAGGTAGTAGGAAACAATGGAATAAGGGTTCCAGTGTCTTCAACAAGTAAACTTCAAGGAAAATAAAGGACTGTGAGAGATAGATGCAAACTCTGTAGATTAAAAGATGCTTAAGAGATGTATCAGCCAGCTTCAACGTGTGGCCCTTATTTGGGTCTTGATTTAAACAAGTGAAACGTAGAAACAAAACAGAAAGCAAAAACCTCAGTAATATTTGACACTTATGAGACAATTTGTAATCCAAACACTGATCGGATATTTCACATCGAGGAATGATTGTTAATTTTTAAAAGTCTGTCAATGAAATTGTGTGGTTATGTGAAAAAAGGTTTATTTATTGTGCATATACTGAATTTTTGTAAATGAGATGTTCAAAATCTGAGATTCACTTCAAAATTTTTACTGTGTTATAAGGGGAGTCAGTGGGAATATAGATGAAATAAGATTCATGAAGAGCTGATAATGAAGCTGGTTACTGAATACATTGGGTTCAATATTTTATTCTCTCTACCTTTGTATATATTTTAAAATTTTTATAATAAAAAGTTAAGAAAAATTGCTAGTTATCAGTTATTGACCACTTACATATTTTGAGAGATTTATAAATATTAATGTATTTAAGCCTCCCAGAAACTGCGTGGTTTTCAGAGATGGAAGAATGTGGTATCAGAAGTTTGAAACTTGTTTCAGTTGTCACCCAGTAGGTGACAGAGCCAAAATTTGCAACCCAGATTTATCAGACAGTAGGTTTCATTTCTATTTTGCTGGGCTATGCTGACTTTCATATACCATGCTGTTTTATCTTCCTGTTTCCTTTTGTGTTTTTTGTTGATATTTACTTCAAAGTACTTGGAGGTACCATTTCAATTAGCCCTGTTCTTTGCCAGAAGCAGTGACTACCTGTCATCCAGTAGTGGGCAGGTTGCAACAATTTTCCTTCAAATTTGGATGTGGGCATGTTCCTCCCTTTTCTGCATTACTCTGAAAAATAAAAAGACCGTATATAAGCAGAGAATTACCTTTGCGCTTTGTCTTTTCTGCCACTTCCACTGACAGACTGGCACTTGACTGACATTTTTTGCCCCACTCACTTATGGGATGAAACCATGTTGTCTCTGTAAGCTGCATTGTTTAAAACTTGAGACTTCTAACGCATATAATTTTTACCTTTAAATGTTCTTTTTAGGCTTTGGTTGGAGAGAAGGCTTGTTATCAATCCATCAGTAGCTATGGTGGTCAGATCTTTTATTTGGGGACAAAAGTAAGTTCTTCCACTCTGTGACTTGGCGTGCATTTGTGTCAGGATAGTTGGAGCTGAAGGAGGCTGCTGGTGAAGAGGGCAGTGCGTTACAAAGTGAATACTGATCAGCAATAATTAAAAACTTTTAGGGTTAGGTGATTGTGATTTTTAACTAATTAATTTTCTTAAGATTGCCCCTTAATTTTATTATAGATTATTACAAGATATTGAATATAGTTCTCTATGCTGTACAACTAATTACTTCCTCTACTTTTAGATATACTGTATTTTTACTTTTGTCTAGGTTCTGGCTAATAGGATGCTTATTTTCTTTATTCAGAGGTATACTTTTGTAATCTTCCTTCACATTTATGCTTCATGACTGGGAAGATACCTTATCATGTGTATTTGTTGTGTAATTAAGATGTCCTTTAGCTTAGATCAGCATAGGGCATATTAAAATGCATTGAGACTTTTGACTTAGAATAGGAACTTTTTGTGTATCAATTTGTTCCTGTGGGGTTTTTTTTAAACTTAACATGGAGAAACATGTTGGGAGATTGGACTTTCCTTCTTCCTTGTCCATGGAATTAACTCCTTCTTGGACTATAGACTATTTGACCTTTAAATGTTCGATGTACTCTTTAATGTAGGCCCTTGAAGACCCTTTAGTAAATACTTCTAACTGTAGTATGAAATGTTTTTATGTAATATGAGATGTAGGACTGAGACAAATGTATCAAACAAGTCTGTTAAAGATGATAATTTTAATTTCCTTCTCTTTATTTTCCAGTCTGTTTATGTGATGATGCTGAGGAGCTGGAGAGAGGTGAGTTCAAAGTAATTTTATATGTTAGCGCTATTGAATTGAGAGCATCTTAACATCTTTTGTTTTGACTTTGCAGAAAAAGATTATTTGGGTTTGTGCTTTTTAATTTCAGAAGTGTGCCTCAAAACCGTTGTAACTATCATATACTTGATTTGATAAAACTGACTATAACTCATGATAAGGTTTGGCTGCATATATCAGAAGATTCAAAATACCAGTGGTATAAAAGATCCCTCTCTCATGTAAAAGCAACCTGGAGGTAGGCAGTCTGTGGCTAGTATGGCAGCTCCATCCATGGTCTTTGGCATACTACCCTATTCTACCATCCTTGTGTGTGGAGTCTAGTCTCAAGATCATTTTGTGCTCCAAAATGGAGCTGGAGCTTCAACTTTTAAGTCCACATTCCAGGAAGGAGGAAAGAGAAGAGAAGACTGGCCCCAGCCTTTTAAGGTGACATCCCAGAAAGGTCCAGATAGCACTTACACTTGTCATTGGCCAGAACTTAGTCACATGGCGCAAGTGGCTACAGGGGAATTTTAGAAAAGTCCTTTAGCTGGTTTACTGCTGTCGCAAATAAACTTGGGATTTGTTACGAAAGAGGAGGGAGTGAATGGATATTGTGATAACTAGCTGTTTCTGCTACAGGGACATTCCAGCTGTTTCCTCTTTTCGTATTTAGGCCTTGTGGCTGCTTATACTGGCCCATATAGTCACTGTACTAGCCAGTGCTTTACGAAATTGTTTTTCTTGGAAATAAGATATTCACGTGGGTATTGGAATAATTTTAGCTACTAAGCAGCAACTTCTGGAAAGATATTAGGTAGAATAGGAATTTTGACTGGTGATTGGTCAGACAGAGGGGTCTGGCTTCTCTCATTTATTCATTTTAGAGAGTGGATCACCTCCTGAAACAAGACTGTCTTACAGAAGCCTTGGCTCTTGCATGGTCTTTCCATGAAGGAAAAGCAAAAGCAGTAGTGGGTAAGTTAACAGAACACTGGTATAGTAGGTGCTGTTTTTTTGGAGCAGAGAAAATGAACAATGCTAATCACTCACAGAACACTCTTGACTTAGTGTTCAAGTGTTTCATAAGCAGGATGTTATCAAACCTTACAGACTTTCAGTGAAAAAGGTTAATGACAAATACAGGATATAGAATTTTAAATGTCACTTTTAAAATTTATTTCATAAGGAAAATTTACAATGAAACCAAAGAAGTACATTGATACGCTGTCTGGTCTAAGAGACGGGAGGTGTTCCTATAATGGCATGTTATCCAACATTTTGATACCTAAGGATTGCTGTATCTACTGTTAGCATAGGTTATCAATAGAAGACCAGAGCAGTTTCACTCCTGAAGATATGGATTAGCTTTGGATTTATGCTGGATTTTGCTTCTCTGCAGGATTGTCAGGGGATGCCAGTAAGCGAAAGGCTGTTGTTGCAGATCGGGTAGGTATTTTAATGGGGTCTTTCATGGGGTACAGTACAGATTTGTGTGATTAGGTGTGATTAATGACTGCAGTTAAGAAAGGAGTTTATAAAAAAAGGCAGATTATAATTCTTTGGTGTTATCTTGAGTGCTTTTTAAATTCCTTCTTATCGCCTTTTCTCTTTTCCCTTGCTCACTCTCTTATGAAACTGGTAAACAGTAAAATAGTCAAAAGACAGCAGACAGAGGGAGGAGGAAAACTCAGGGATCTGGGTTATTTTTGAACCTAACTGTAGCCCATAGAAAGTTGACATTTCTTAGTCTTACAAACATTAGTAATAGTGAGCGAAACTATATGCGCAAGTGTTTGTGTTGCCTGAGGTAGCAGAGAGGGCTGATGTTTATCATTATTATTATTATTAATTAGCCTTAAGAGGCTTAATGTTAATATTTAATACTAGCTTTGTTTTCCTCCTCTAGACTTGCTTGAATGTCTTTACTGTAGTCATTCCTCCCCCCCGTTTACTGTGCAAATGCGTTGGTAAAAATTAGATCCCAAATTAGTATAAACATTCAGAAAACATACACAGAAACTGGTCATTCCTGAGACACATCAGTGATTTTCTCAGAACCTGGTAAAACATATTTGCTGTCTGTGTTCTTTAGGGAAAGACTTAGGCAGAGGATAACTGAAGAGCTAAACTTCCACTTTTTATTTCCTGAGTAGTATTTATACTAATGAGGTCTGGAACCTGGAGGTATTTATTAGAAAAGATTAGCAAATTGGTACTAACCCTGAGGCTGAAAGCAATTAGGCTAGGGTTAAAGAAACTGGGAAATAAAGCCACTAAAATTTTCTTATATTTTTAATATAATAGCAATGCCTGATTCTGTATTAAGAAGATTACATAGATTAAGTATTGAAAAACTTTAGAGATATATTTTAATTTCTATATGAATTTTCCTTACAGATGGTAGAAATCCTATTCCATTATGCAGACCGAGCTCTAAAAAAGTGCCCAGACCAGGGAAAAATCCAAGTGATGGAGCAGCATTTTCAGGTACACCTTTGCAAGTGCTTCTAATAGACATTGCTATGAATAGGTCTAGTACTGCTCTTTGATATTATTTGAGAATGGGACTTTCACGTTTTGGTTAAACATTTTTCAGTATTCAGAGCTTTATTACAGGGTTTGTGGAGCATTCTCAATGATTAAATTTCAAAGTAACAGGTGTACAGACACATGGGAACAGATGAGTAAGATGTTGTGGGGTGTTGGTGCTTAGGTACTTGGTGCTGCATGGAAGGAAAGGATGTGTGTATGAGGGTACGTACCTGTGAATTGATACCTTGCACCTTGCTGATGACTAACACTTATGCTAACTAGGCTTGTTGCAGAAGAAGTGTACTACCAAGGTTTGAATTTAGTTCTCCTAGGAGCACCTGTGATTCAAGAATAGATGCCCAAAAAAAAGAAAAAAGAAAAAATTATGATCTCTTAAATATACTAATGAAAGACCTTTAGTTTCTTGGAAACTCAGTGAAAATGGAAGTCAAGGAATGATTTAAAGATCTGTAGTGTTTATTATGAGAGTTTTACCATTTGCAGTGATCTCAAAATACATTTGTTGCAAATCTGTTTCTTCTTCCCCATTCCGAGGGCTCCCTCCCCTCCTGCTGCCTCCTCTTTTAACAAATATTTAAGGGTCTGATACAGGGATCAGCAAACATTTTATAAGAAGAGCCAGATGGCAAAACTTAGGCTTTGTTGTGTATATATGGTCTCTGTCAGATACTCTTCTGTGTGATTTTTTGTTTGTTTTTAAACAAGCCTTTAAAAATGGAAAAACCATTCTTAGCTGTGAGCCATTCAGAAACAAGCTGTGGAGGGGCTTGGCCCATGGGTCAAAGTGTGCAACCTCTGGTCTAATATGTACTAGGCACTGGGCAATAGTGTCTAAAAGATATGTAGTCCTTGCTATATTAAAGTTGACAGTCTAGTCAAAATAACTTCTCCTGTGTACATTAGTGGAAATATTTAGAAGAAATCTAGGGTTTTGGAGTTCTGAGGAGCAGACACAACTCATATCTTTTTATATTTCCATTTGATGCTCTTAACTTTGGAAGAAGAGGATAAATGTGGCAATTAATAGTTGGAGGATATCAGAGCAGGATTTGGTTTCCTGAGCTGTACTCTTTAATGCCACAGTAGTGGGCTTCTGGCAGAGCAACTTTTATTGCCTTTTGGCTAGAGGCTCATTACATTTGTCAGTAAAGAAGAGAAAGAAGCCTATATGAGACTATAAAAATAGATAACTTAGGAGGAAAACACATGGCAGAAAGAAAGCATTTGGGGATAAAACTGTTTGGGAACAGTACCTTGTATATAAATGATTTTGTATATCAATGCAGTATAGAAAAAGAAGACTTAGTATTTTATCAAGAGGATATCTGTTACCAAGAGGTGGTAGGATGGTACTCATGTAAGAATTCTGGTTGTTGGAAGGTGTACTTTGTTGAAAAGAAGCATCCAATAGAGAATGCTAATACTAAGAGAGGCTAATGTGTGTGTGTGTGTGTGTGTATAAAACACACAGATTGTAAATGTACAGAGAAACAGACTGTAGAGAATGTGTTCTTTAACCATCTAGGTATTTGTCAGAAGTTTCATTCTTCTAAAAGAGTATCTGATAATATTTTTGATTTATTAATCATTTAGTCTCATAGGAGGTAAAGGAAACAGTGGTGGGAACCATTATCTTGAATTTACTTTTTACCAGTGATTGGGGAAGCAGAAGGGATAGACTACTGATAGAAAAATTATCACTTTATTTCAAAGATTGTAATAATGATGAAAAAATAACACATTGTGAATCCTGTGTTTTAGAAAGCAGATATTTTAGGGCAAAAATATAGGCACAATCTCATAGTTATAGGCTATGAAATACTAATAGATTCACAAAGAACAGGAAATTCTTAAATTTTGATGTAATAACCACAAAGAATTCAAAGAGAAAGGAAATGGGGAGGAATGTTGAGAGAAGTATCTGTCTACAAAACACAGAACAGCTACCAAAATTGGACAGAGGCAATAACGAAAGGTATTTGCCAAGAGCATCAAGAAACTATACAACCGTCAGAAAAGAGACTGAGGTGGTTCAGCTTGTGCAGACCAAAATGCTAAGGGGCACGAAGGAGGGATTTTGACAAAGATTCACTGAATGCATATATTACATGCCAAGTACTACGTGAAGGGTGTGACGTTCATTTTTGTTTAATTCTCACAACAACCCCATGATACTGTTTTTATCTTCATTTTATTGATGAGGAAGTTTCGGCTGAGAGAGGTTAAGTGACTGCCCAAGGTAATACTGCAGAGAGAGGGAGGCGCCAGAACTCCAGCCCAGGGTTTTCTGACTTCAGAGCCCAGCTCTTCGCTAACCACTGTACTATATTGTTATTTTCAGAGCAAGTGTAGGGAAGGGATGAATAAGAAGGGGTGATGTTAATAGGTGATCAAGAACGATAATTATAGCAAACATCTGAAGTGTTTCGTGCTTACTGTGTGGTAGGCACTGTTACAAACCCTTTACACATGTTAACTCATTTTATTCCTGTAACTCTGTGAGGTGGGTACTGTTATTATTCACATTTATAAACGAGCCTGAGGCACAGAGAGGTTTCATCGCCTGTTGCAGGTCACAAATCTAGTGAACAGTAGAGCTGGGATTAGAATCCAGGCACTTGGGCTTCAGAGTCCACACCTGGATTGCTGCACTCTAGAGCGACACTTCTTTTGCTTCCATTTTCATGAGCAGAGAGAAGGGTCTTTAAAATGGAAAAGTCCAGATAAATATATTAAAGAAAAAAGCTGAAGCCCAGCATGTGTTTCGTGTAGTTACATTATTATTGTTCAAATCTCAAGACCCAGTGGAATTATAACCCAGGATCCTGTTTGAATGATCTGAGCATTATAAATATCACCATAATTTGTAAGCAACTTTGAAACAGCTTTCAAATAAGGCACATTCACTTAAGCATGGATGCCTAAGCAGAGGGGAGACAATTTATTTCACTCAGGAGGACTATTTGCTTTTGGAAAAGGTGATCTTCAGTCCATTAGGATGGGTGAAACACATGTACAAGTGGCCACAAATCTCTTGTTTTAAGTGTTGTCATAAATATTTAATCATAAGAGTCATTAAATAAATAGGTTACCTCTTAAAATGTAATTTTTTAAAAGAAGAGTGGATGTAGGAAGCTATCCACTGATAATCCCAGTGTGATTTGTGAACATTTTCCATGAGTTCACCTAAAAACAACCTTGCAAAACTCATAAACTGCATTCTTGAAAGCAATGTGAGGACACTATATGTTCACGCAATGCTTATTACACAATATCTTGATTTCATTAAAGCATTTGTCTTGGTTTTCCATTATCCTCATTGCTGAAATAGATTAGTAAATAGTAGATTTGCAGATGATGAACATCCGACCCAAAGAATATTCTTGGTGGCTTAGTATTAATTACTCTCTAGAACCTTCATATCCAAGTTTTTAGTCATCGATTTGGATGAAGATTTATTGAGTGGCTGTCGAATTTAGATGAATCAGGGTCCAAAATGATCTTGAGGAAGTGCAGTTGAAATCGTTATGAGATGAAATTTAACAAGGATAAACGCCAGGGTCTCACTGGATTCAAATAATCAGGTTGCATGCATGCTGGATTGGGAAGATCTAGCTGGACAGGATTTTAGCTGACCACAAACTTAGCATGAGCCATTTGTGTGTTAAGGCCCACATAGAGGAAAGTGATAGTGCCACTGGGCTACGTGTTGACCATAAAGACTCTAAGATATTTTATGGGCTGTTGACAGACTGATCTACATCCCACAACTGGGATGGTGGGAGGTTTTAAAAACAACAGTAAAAAAAAAATATTGGGGTTGTTTAATGTGAGGAGAAAGTAAGTGGAGACAGCTGCTTTCAGATGGTGACGGGGTGTCATGGAGATTTGCTGTATTGCAGCAGAGGGAAGGCGAGTATAAGTGGGTAGAAATCAGGAGAAGGTCTATTGCAGTTTAAAATGACCTAGTGATGATGTAACAAGTCTCGGACTTGTGTGCCTCCTACTATGGAATGTACTGAAGTAAAGGGATGGTGACCAACTAACCAGGAGTGTTTTTAAAAGACTTTGTTTTGCTGGGTGGGAAGATCTGAGAATTCTGTATCATTATCAAGAAACTCTCATTGGAAACAGGTAACCTCTAATCCAATTAGTTGAAATTCCTGAGACTCAAAATACCGAGCATTTACATTTTACCAGCAGGTGGCACTCATGCCTGCTGTCTCAATTTTAATCTTTACCACTCCTTCCAACCTAGATTGTTCTCTGAGTTCCATATAGTTAGTTGCCTGTTTACATCTTCCCTTGGATGTTTTATAGGCACCTCAGACTCGGGAACATTCCCTCACAAAGCCTCTTCTGATGAATCCTGTTTTAGTGAACGGATCCACCATCCACCTAAAGGAAGTTGAGTGATTCTTGTCTTTCAGTTGTTCCTCTCTTCTGCCTCTTGACTATTTCTCCAGTCTGTTTACATCATGCCATCTATTCCACCCTATCCTGCTCCACATCACCGTCATCCTCTCTTCATGTATTACCACAGCCTCTGCATTATTGTTGTACATATTCTTATTGCACTCCAGTCCATTTTCCACGCAGTAGGCAGAGAGAAATGTATTAAGTCTAGACATGAGACTCAGGACTTTAAAATATTCCAAGGGCCTCTCGTTGTCCCTAGCCCTTCCTAAGGCTTTGCATGACATATCCCTGCCTGTCTCCCCCTAATTCTCTGTATCCATATCACACTAAATTTCTCTTCAGTTTCTTGATGTCCTTGTTCTCTCTTAACCCAGAGCCTTTGCCCGTGGTGCTCTCTACGCATACAAAATATGCTTCCCGTTTTTTTTAATTCTTGTGTATTTTCAGGTGCCAGCTTAAACATCACTTCCTCTGACTCCCAGATTGTCAGATTCATTTCTTTATAAAAATCCTGTGCACTTAAATTACTCATTCAGTGTCAGTCTTCCCCAGCTAAACTTTGTACATCTAGGAACTTGTATGAGTTCAGAGACCATGTCTGATTTTTTTTCATCACTGTATTCCCAGCATCTGGTTTAGTGCCTTTGATTTTGATAAGTATTTGTTGAAGGAACTTTTAAAAAAAATACATGAATTTGTTGTATACAGTGTTTAGGGAGTATGTTTTAAATCTAACTCTGGGAGGTTTGAACTGAGAATAGAACTTAGCATTTGCAACACAGATGTCCATAATCATGGCTAGTATGCTGTGTGTCTGGCAAGTATCTCATTTAGTCTTGACAACACACTTGAGGATGGTTGTTATTATTTATCCCCATTTTACAAGATATTTACAAGTATAAACAGGCACACAGAGAGGTTGAGTATCTTGCCTAATATCATACAACCAGTAAAGAGAATCACAACAGGCACCCAGCTTCTTTGGCTTGGGAGCCTTGGAGCCTTGACCCTGTA
Organism: Hippopotamus amphibius kiboko; assembly: GCF_030028045.1. Classification (NCBI taxonomy): domain Eukaryota; kingdom Metazoa; phylum Chordata; class Mammalia; order Artiodactyla; family Hippopotamidae; genus Hippopotamus; species Hippopotamus amphibius. The sequence continues at coordinate 159,967,889 of NC_080191.1, forward strand.
CTATAATCCCACAATTTATTCTTTGAAAATCTCAGACGAGTATGTTGTCAGCTAGGTCACTTTAATATAGAGAAGACTAAGTAATATGTGAGTTTTAGAATGATATTAAAATATACAAAAAAGTGAAGACACAAATGCATTCATTTTAGAATCATCATAGTAATCATATTTGAATGATTGTGGGCCCTTTCATCCCTCACCTTATTGGTCCTCAGTAGTATTCAACACAGTTAACAACTCTGGATACAGTCTGTCCCTTTGACTTCTCTGGTATCCAAAATCTCTGCTAACAGTGTCCTCCAACTCTAAAGCTGCCCAATGAACTGTGGAAGCATTTTCGTGTATTTTGGGTTATTTTACCTTATATACAAACATTTATCTTTGTTTATGAAACAAAGTAGAGGTCTAAATAAATAAACCTGAGACATTTAAAAAATATGAATCAAGCTAAAATGATTTGAAAAACAATGTAATTTTAAAATATCTTCAAAGTGAAGCCTTACATTAATTGTTACCAAGCTCTTTTTCCAGTTTCATTTTACATTTCCATGACAAAGAGAACATTCAGGGCCATTGTTATAGCAGCTGTTGGCATGTGTTTTTGTACTAAGAGTTGATGCCAAAGAGTGGACAGAGACTAAAAGCTGAATGTAGGGTAAGGCAATAGAGCTTTCCTCGTCTAACTCATGCTTCCCTGAGATGATTTGAAGAAGGAAAAACAGTGTTGGTGTCCAGCATACTGCCTTATCCCTGAGGCTTGTTTAAAAATGCTGGTTCTGGGGAGTCAGATTTTTCCTAGAAGATTATTTTGTTGTCATCATATGTGAAAAGAAAAAAAAAGGAAAAATACATATACACATACAGAGAGCTGTCTATATCTATATAGCTGCTCACGGTGTTTGTGTGCTAATACTGGAATACCAGCTGCTTAGCTCTGAGAGCCCACAGAAATCAACTGATTAATCTATCCATCTGTCTTTCTGAGATGTGTGTGTGTGTTTGTGTTCAGGCATGTGTGTCTGCTTTGATGTACATATATATTCTAGGCTTGGTTAAGATTTTGAATCTTTATCAAACAACGCAGTTTTCATTGCCTGATCGATTTTTAGAATATAAATTATGAGAATTACATTGCTCCAGAAGGCAAAAGAATCTGCATCTGCTATCTCATTTCTTTTCACATCATCCGTATGAGATAGGGAAAGCCAGAGATTGTATCTTCTGTTGGCAGATGGTAAGACAGTCACAATGCAATAAAATGATCTATTCAGTCACTCAGACAGTTGACATGCTTAAATTTAGGTTTTTTGTCAGCTCAGCATTTTATTTACATATCCACATTGTCTTCTTTAATCAATCGTAAGTGTACACAAATATCTGACAAGAGAAACAACCTTCTTTGGTCACTTATAGGGCTGTGCATTGAGGAAGAGATTAGAGGAATATTTACCTGTTTTTGGTTCTGGAGACCAAAAATTCATCCATTTCTTAGGGGTGGCCTTGTAAGCTTCTGAGACTGAGAGGAATCTTAAAGCAGATGTTGCTCACTGTGTCTTGTGTTGAAAGACAGTCAAATAAGCAAGCAGCACAAAGCACAGGCTGAACTTAAAGGCAGGAGGGCTGGAAGCTTGCATGTAGGCCCTTGATCTTGCAATATCTCATAGGTTGGCATGTGTAGACTAGGTCTGGCTGGATGGACTGAGGGTTTTGCTTCAATAGAAGGACTGGACTTTTTCCATTCTCCTCTTTTTTTTTAGGGCTCTGGTGAGGGCAGCCTTCCAAATGTTAAGTGGGGGATCATCTGAGCTTGGGCATCAACTGCTCAAGCTGGTTGTATGCTAGTCCTGGCAATGTCAGCTGCGTAGCTCTGACTGCAGATCCTGTGGGAAGTTGAGTCAGTGCTTAGCCTTTACCACTGGGAAGATGGGGTGCTACTGATCCTACCTAGCTCCTTTTCAGGCATCCAGGAGACTGCACCAGGGATGCTCCACTGGACAGTCCGGCTTGTCTCTTCATAATCAGGTTCTGGAAAGGAAGGCTTAAATAAGAAATAGATTTGGCTTTAACTAATGTTTTGTTTGATTTTAAATGTTCAAAATTGATAAAGCCCTAGTTTCTTTAAGAAGCCAGATTGAAAGTGCTAATTTGGATGGGTTAGCCCTATTTAAGTGAGTTGAGTAAGAACAGTTAGGGGCAGGCAGGCGTGTGTATCCTACTTTTTCTTCTAATTAAATTTTAAATTTTGGGATAGTTATAGATTCACATTTAGTTGTAAAAATTAACATAAAGAGATCCCGTTTACTCTTAACTCAGTTTTCCCCACTGGGAACATCTTGCAGCACCTTGTATATAGTACAACTGCATAACCAGAATATTGACCAGTACAGTAAAGACATAGAACATTTCCATCACCACGTGGATCCCTCATTATGCCCTTCTGTAGCCATACCTACTTCCCTCCTGCCCCCACTCCTTTCTTAGCCCTTGGCAACAATTATTTGTTCTCCATTTCTATAATTTTGTCATTTCAAGATTCATCTAGATTGTTGCATCTGTCAGTAGTTTGTTGCTTTTTGTCACTGAGTTGTATTCCATAGCATAGATAGATGTACCACAGTTTGATTAATCATTCACCCAGTGAGGGACACGTGCATTGTTTCCAGTTTGGGGCTGTTAAAAATAAAGCTGCTATAAACTTTCGTATACTGGTTTCTGTGTGAACCTAAGCCTTCATTTCTCTGGGAGAAATGTCGAGGAGTTCAATTCCTGGATCATACGATAGTTGAGTGTTTAATTTTTTAAGAAACTTTCAGACTTTTCCAGAGTGGTTGTACCATTTTACATTTTCAGCAGCAATGTATGAGTGATCCAGTTTGCCACATCCCCACCAGCATTTGACAAAGTCACTCTCTTTTATTTTTGCTATTCTCATAGATGTGTAATGATATCTCATTGTGGTTTGACTTATATTTCCCTAATGACTGATGATGTTGAACATCTTGTGCTTATTTGCTGTTCGTGTATCTTCTTCTGTCAAATGTCTGTTCATATGTTTTGCCTCTGTTCTAATTAGGTTTTTTATTTTACTGTTGAGTTTTGATAGTTTTAGATTTTTTAAAAAAAGTATTCTACATTCTAGTTTTTTGTCAGATAGGTGATTCTCCCAGTCAATAGCCTTTCTTTTTATCCTCTTAACAGGCTCTTTTGCAGAGCAAAAATTTTAAATTTTGATGAAGTCCAGTTTATTAATTTTTCCTTTTACACTTTTGGCATCAGGTCTAAGAACTCTTTGCCTAGCCTAGGATCCTGAAGATTTTCTTCTTTTTCTAAAAGTTTTATACTTATGTGTTTGCACTTAAATCTGTGATGTTTTGAGTTAAATTTTACATAACTTAGGAGACTTAGGTAGAAGTTTATTTGCTTTTATTTATTTATTTATTTGGCCTATGAATGTCCAAGTGCTCCAGCACCATTTTTTGAAAAAGCTATCTTACCCCATTGAATTGCTTTTTTAGTACCTTTGTCAAAAATGAGTTGGGCATATTTGTGGGGGTCTGTTTCTTGGTTCTCCTTTCTGTTCCATTGATCTGTGTGTCTATACTTCTGCCAATACCACAATCTTGATTACTGTAGCTATATAGTAAGTCTTAAAATTGGGTAAAGTGATTCTCCTATGTTATTTTTCATGTCAGAATTGTTTCAGCTATTCTAATTTCTTTGCTTTTCCATATACATTATAGAATATTCTTGTCTGTATCTACAGAAAAATCTTGTGAGGGTTTTGATAGAAATTATATTAAACCTATGTATCAGTTTGGTTAGAATTGACGTCTTTACCATGCTGAGTCCTCCGATCTTCTTTGATTTCTTTCATCAGCATTTGCTGGTTTTCCATACAGCCCTGTACATGGTTTATTAGATTTACATCCAGTCAGTCTTCCTGCCTGCCTGCCTTCCCCTCCTCCTTCCTTTTCTTTTGTGATTGTAAATGGTATTGAATTTTTTATTTTGGTGACCATGTGTTCACTAATAGCATATAGAAGTATAATTGTTTTTGTGTGTTTCTCTTGTATCCTGCAATCTTGCTGGTCTCACTTCTTAGTTCTAGTAAATTTTGTATAGATTCCTTGGGATTTGCTATGTAGACAGTCATATTATCTGCAAGCAGGAATAGTTTTATTTTTTCCTTCCTAATCTATGCCACCCCCCAACCCGTTTTCTTCCTTTATTGCCATGGATAGAACTTGGGCTAGTAATTCTTACTGTGTTAAATAAGAGTGGTGAGAGCCAACATCCTTGCCTTGCTCCCAGAGTGAAAGACTTTGATTTTTCACCATTAAGTATAATGTTAGCTGCATGTTTTACTCTATCATGTTGTGGAGATTTCCCTTTCTTTCTATTTTTCTAAGATCTGTTTTTCTTGAATGGGTGTTGAATTTTGTCAGATATGCTTTCTGCACTGATTGATATGATCATATGATTTTTCTGTTTTAGCCTGTTAATACAATGTATTATATTTATGGATTTTTAATTATTGAACCAGCCTTGCATCCCTGGAATAAACTTTGCTTGTTCATGATGTGTAATTCTTTTTATGTATTGATGAATTACATATGCTAATATTTTGTTAAGGATTTTTGTGTCTTTATTCGTGAGGGATTTTGGTCTGTAGTTTTCTCTTCTTGTGATGTTTTTTCAGATTTTGGTGTCCATAATACTATACAAAATGATTTGGGAACTGTTCTCTCCTCTTCTGTTTACTGGAAGAGATTATATAGAATTGGTATCAGTTCTTTAAACGTTTGATGTAATTCTTCAGTGAAACCATCTGAGCATAGAGCTTTGGGAGGGAGTTTTAAAATTAAGAAATTATGCATTCACTTTAATAATTAGAGGGGTAGTCAAATGATCTGTTTCATACTGAGTGAGTTGTGATAGTGTTTTTTTGAGGAATTGATCCATTTAATCTAAGCTGTCAAATTTATGTGTGTAGTGTTGTTCATGGTATTCCCTTATTATCCTTTTGATATCTACAGGGTCTATTGTGGTATCCCCTGTTTCATTCCTCATGTTGGTAATTGTGTCTACTTCTTATTCTTTGTCGGTCTTTGTGGACGTTCCTCAGTTTTACTCTCTCTTTTTTTTTTAATGAACTGGCTCTTTGTTTTATTGTCATTCTCTATTGTTTTTTGTTTTCAGTTTCATTGATGTCTGCTCCTTATGTTCTTCCTTCTGTTTGCTTTGGATTTATGTTGTTCTTCTTTTTCTCAGTTTTTGAAATGAGAGCTTAGGTTGATTTGAGACTTTTTCCCATTTTCTAGTGTATGTATTTAATGCTATAAATTTCCTTTTAGCATAACTATTAGTTAGCTCTGTCCTGCAAGTTTTGATATGCTGTATTTTCATTTTCATTCAGTTGGATGTATTTTTAAATTTCTCTTGTGACTTCCTCATTGATTCATGGGTTATTTAGAAGTGTTGCTTAGTTTTCAAGCGTTTGCAGATTTTCTTGTTATCTTTCTGCTTGTGATTTCCAGTTCAATTCAGTTGTGGTTGGAGAACACATGCTGTATGATTTCAGTACTTTCAAATTTGCTGAAGTTTGTTTAATGGCCTTAGATGTAGTTAATTTTGGAATATATTCAGTGGGCACTTGAAAAGAATTTGCTTTCTGCTGTTGTTGCTTGGAGTGTCCTAAAAATATCATTTGGGTATTTTGATGATTGATGGTGTTACTGAGTTTGTCTATATCCTCCCTAATTTTCTGTCTAGTTCTGTCAATTTTCGAGAGTAGGGTGTTGAAGTCTTTAGCAGAATTGTGATTTGTCTGTTTATCTTTTCAGTTCTATCAATTCTTGCTTCATTTACTTTGTAGCTGTGTTGTTTGGTGCATTCACATTTAGGATTGCTGTTTTCTTGGTGGATTGACACTTTTATCATTATAATGTCTCTGTTGGTTTATGGCAGTTTTCTTTGCTCCAAAGTTTATTTTATCTAATATTAATATAGCCACTCCTGCTTTCTTTTGATTGATGTTTGCCTCATTTATCTTTTTCCATCAGTTTATTTTCAACCTGTCTATATTGTTAATATTGAAGTGAATTTTTTGTAGACTTCTTTAATCCACTTTGCCAACTTCTGTCTTTTAATTGGTGTATTTAGACCATTTATATTTAATGTAATTCTCTATATATTAGGGTTTAAGTCTGTCATTTTTTGTTCTCTCAGTTTTTCGCTTCTCTGTTTTCTTTTTCCTGCCTTATCATGAGTCACTTGAAAATTCTTTAGAATTTCATTTTGATTTATCTATAGTATATTTGAGTGCATCTTTTTGTATAGCTTTTTTATAGTGGTTCCTCTGGGTATTACATTCTATGTGTGTTACTTATGCCAGTGTACTGGTGTTATTTTTCCATTGAAGTAGTGTAGAAACCGTACCTCCCATTATATCCATTTACCCTCTCCTCTTTATAATATATTGTCTTAAATATTTTCTCTACACTCATTTAGAACCACATCACACAGTATTATAATTTTTGCTTCAACTATAAAACATAAGTAAGAAAACTCAAGAGAAGGAATGTCTATTTTATTTACCCTTATTCTTGCTTGCCATGTTGTTTCTTCTTTCCTGGTGTACCAAGGTCCCTTGCTTGACTGTTTCCTTTGTATTTATGTATTTTTATTTTTTAAAGTTAATTAATTAATTAATTTTGGGCTGCATTGGGTCTTCGTTGCTGAGTGCAGTCTTTCTCTAGCTGTGGCAAGCAGGAGCTACTCTTCTTTGCAGTGCACGGGTTTCTCATTGCAGTGGTTTCTCTTGTTGCAGAGCACAGGCTCTAGGTGCACAGGCTTCAGTAGTTGTGGCACATGGGCTCTAGAGTGCAGGCTCAGTAGTTGTGGCACACAGGCTTAGTTGCTCCGCGGCATGTGGGATCTTCCTGGACCAGCAATAGAATCTGTGTTCCCTGCATTGGCAGGTGGATTCCTAACCACTGCACCACCAGGGAAGTCCTCCTTTCTGTTTAGAGAACTTTAATTAGCCATTCTTTTGGAGTAATTTTGCTGGCACAAAAGTCTTCTTCATCTGAGAATGTCTTGATTTTCCCTTCATTCCTTAAGAATATTTCACTAGATTTAGGATTCTGGGTTGGCAGTTATTTTCTTTCAGCACTTGAAAAAATCGTGCTACTTCTTCTGACCTCCATGATTTCTGATGTGAAATCCAGTCTTCAAATTGTTTTTCCCCCTATAGCTAAGGTGTGGGATCAAACCTGGGCCCCACCAGTGAAAGTGCAGAATCCTAACCACTGGACCACCAGGGAATTTCCAGGTGTGGTCTTTTTTATGCCACTTTTAAGAATTTTTTTTTTTTTTTTGTCTTTAGTTTTTGGAACTTTGAAAATGTCTTTGGTGTGAATTTCTTTAGATTTATCCTGTTTGGATAAATCTGTGTATTTATGTCTTTTGCTAGATTTGGGACATTTTTAGTCATTATATCTTTAAGTACTTTTTCAGTCCCACTCTCTTTCTTCTCTCCTTCTGAGACTCTGATAACGTAAATGTTAAATCTTTTTTTATAGTCCTACAAGTCCCGGAGTCTTCTACAGAGCCCTTCCTTTGAGTTTTTAAATTTTTCAGTTATTGTATTTTTTAGTTCTAAAATTTCCATTTGGTTCTTCTTTATATCTTCTACTTCTTCGATGAAACTTTCTATATTTTCATTTGTTCCAAGATTGTTTGTAATTGCTTATTGAAGCACTTTTATGATGGCTGCTTTAGAAGTCTTTGTCAGATCATTTTAACATCTCTGTCATCTCAGCGTTGGCATCTGTTGATTATCATTTTTAAATTCAGTTTCAGATCTTCCAGGTTCTTGATATAATTTCTGATGTTCTTTTGAAACCTGGACATTCTGGATGTTTATATTGTGAGACTCCACATCTTATTTAAGCTTTCTGTTTTAGCTGCTTCCTTCTGATAGTGCCCTGACAGGGTAAGAGGAGGGGTGCCACTCTGTTACTGCCAAATGTGGGTAAAAGTCCGCTTCCATTAATACCTGATGATGAGTGCTCTTCTTCACTGCTGGACTGAGATGGGAGTTCCTGCTCCTTATTAGGCCTCCACTGGTACCTCACTGGCTCGTTAGGACTAGGAGTGCCTCCTTGCTGCTCTCCTCGTGGCCTCCATTGACACTGTGGTGAGAGTGGCCTCACTGTGGCAGGATTGGGCACTGGTGAAAGTTCTAATTCACAGGCCCCCTCTGACACCATTCCCCAGTGGGGCCTCACTATTCTTGGGTGTAGGTAGGAATTCAGCTCCCCACACGATCTCCATTGCCACCTTCCATGGGGGAGGAGGAAGGGGTTTGTTATTGGCTTGTTGGGATTGAAAGTCCTGACTTCCTATAGCCTTTTCTGATACCATGCTGATCTGGAAAGGGAGGATTGGAGTACCTTGTTATAGTCTGTGGAAGGTGAAAATCTAGGTTTTCCACTCAGCCTTTGCTGGCATGGGTGAGTGTATCAATGAGGGATCTCCAGAGAAATAGAACCAATAGGGGATATATTGTTTGATTTTTTAAATAAGGAATTAGCTCACATAATTATGGAGGCTGAGAAGTCCCAGGATCTGCAGTTGGCAACCTGGAGACCCAAGAGAGCTGATGTGTAGTTCCAGCCCAAGTCTGAAGGCCTGAGAACCAGAGAGCTGATGATAAAGTTCTAGTCTGAGAGCTGGCAGACTCAAGACCCACAAAGAGTGGATGTTTCCGCACTGGGGAGGACAGCCTGCTTTACTCAGTCTACTGGTTCATACGTTAATCTCAGTCAAAAATACCCTCACAGACACACCAGAATAACGTTTTACCAACTACCTGGGCATCTTATAGTCCAGCCAAGTTGATACATAAAATTAACCAGCACAGTGGGTGTGGGGCCAGTTTTGTTTTACCAGATTCTTCCTTTTTTGTTGTTTTGGCTAGAGAGAGTAAGCTTTTGTTTGGGCTTTTCTGTCTGTGCCCATGGCCATTTCCAGGTTGCTGGCTTCTTCAGCTCCAAGCCTGAGACATGGTTAAAAGAAACCAGGGATCTCACCACTGTGTTGTACCTCAGGTCCTGAGGTCCTAGATGGTCTGCCTTCTCCTCGCTACCTATTAGAGTCTTATATTTATGTTGTATATACTGTCTGGGGTTATTAGTTGTACAAGTGGGAGGATAGGGAAAAATATGTCTGCTCCATCTTCCGGAAGTGGAAATCTCCTGTGTGTCCTCTTTTCAAGGCATTGAAAGGTCTCTTGATAAAGAAAGAAGTGAGTAAAAGTAGATGGTGAGAGAGTCTGGGCTAAGAGGGCTAAGAAGTGCTATAGGGAATGGGAGTGGGCAAGTGGCATATAGTAGCAGAAATTTACAAAGAAGTAATTAAAGCCTACACATGTATTCTAATGTAATTGTATTTTTTATTTTTATGAGTGACAAAAGTATAAAGACTCTAAACCATTTGCAGTCCTACCACACTTCTTAAATTTTTAATCTCACATCCCTATTTAAAAGCCCTCCGGTGGTTTTCCATCACCCTTAGAGTAAAGTCTGGAATGCTGTGCGTTGCCCCTTCCTCATCCAGCGCCAGTCTCATCTTTCTGTGCTCTGGTCATGGTGTCTCAGTTCCTTGAAGTTCTGTGTCGTCTATTACATCTGGACCTTTCCACAAGCTGTTATTATCTCTCGCTATAATATTCTTCCCTAAATTTGGTTGGTGAATGCTGTCTTTCAGGTGTCCATTTAAATGTCACATTCTCAGGAAGGCAGACAGATAGTCCTTCTTGCTGTCAGTGCCCCTGGCGTTCCATATTTGCCCTCTCTTAACGTTCATCATACTTCATTGGTACTCCTTAAAAAAAAAATCTTTGTACCGACTATAAGATATATCTGCTTTGTTAACTATGCATCATTAACATCTAGTACTCTGCCTGGTCCATAGTAGATACTTTCTGTAAAACATGGTTGAGTTTCACCAGTGGTTTGGTGTATGTCCTTGTCTATGTGTTCTGTTGTACACAGTTGTATTACCTGCTTCTGTGCTTTTTTAAACATTCAGTTACTTAATTTTTTGGATCAGCTATGTATTCATATGATTCAAATATTTAAAAGTGTGAAAATATGTACAGTGAAAAGTCTCCCTCTCACCCTAATGCTATCTGTCTAGTTCCCACCTGCCTCTCCCCTTTGTTACTAAGTTTTAAAATATGTTTCTAGGTTTTCTTTTTGTAAGTGCAACCACATATACACGTTTATCTTCTCATACATTCATATTTCCTCCTTTTCTAACACAAATGATAGAAAACTACATTTGTGATTTTGTACTCTTTTTTTTTTTTTTCTTTTCATTTACTATGTCCTGGAAGATTTTTTAAATTGGTTCATAGAGAGAATAGAGAGTGTCTTTTTTTTTGTTTTCTTTTTTGGTAGTTGCACAGTTTTCCCTTTTTTCTTTGACACAATTGTAGATGGTAATTCTTAAACTTCAATTTCACCTTGCTTGTTTCTAGTTTATAGAAATGCAATTGATTTCAGTATATTGATCTATACTCTTGCTAAACTCACTTATTAGTTCTAATAGTTTTTTTGTATATTCCACCGGATTTTCTACATAGACAATCATGTTGTCTACAATAAAGACAGGAATTACTTCTTTTCCAATCCGGATGTCTTGTGTTTCTCTTCCTTGCATTGTTACACTGGCTCTAGTATGACCTCCAGTATGATGAGTTTTTTTGTTTGTTTTCATTTGTTTGGTTTTTTTCTTTAAGAACTTCTATTGAGATACAATTGACATACAATAAAACTGCATATATTTAAAGTGTACAATTTGAATTTTTTTTCTTATTAGTAATGTATAAATGGCAATCCCAATCTCCCAATTAATTCCCCGCCCCCCCCACCCCAGTTTCCCCACTTGGTGTCCATGTGTTTGTTCTCTACATCTGTGTCTCTATTTCTGCCTTGCAAACCGGTTGATTTGGACCAGCCAGTGTGATGTTGAATAGAAATGGTGAGAGTTGACATCCTTGTCTTATTCCAGTGTTAGTGGGAAAACATCAGTCTTTGATTTGTAAACATGATGCTAGCTATAAGGTTTTAAAGATGCCCTTTATTGGGTTGAGGAAGTTCTATTCTAAAGGTTTTTTTTTTTTCGGGAATGAATGTTGTTGGCTTTGGTCAGGTTCTTTTTCAGTGTCTGTAGTGATGATCACATGGTTTTTCTTTTCTCTTTTGTTAATTAGGTGATTTATATTGATTTTTTGAATTTTAAACCAACTCTGAATTCCTGGGATAAATCCCCTTGGTTATGATATATTATCCTTTCTATGTGAACATCTGTGTTCATGAGGAATGATGATCTGTTTTCTTTTCTTGTAATGCCTTTGTGTGGTTTTGGTGTTGGAGTAATGCTGACTTCATAGAATTAGTTGTGAGTTATTACCTTCTTTTTGATGTTATGGAAGAGTTGGTATTAGTAATAATAATAATTAATAATAATAATTGGTATTATTTTTTCCTTAAATGTTTGATAGAATTCACCATTGAAAGTATCAAGGCCTTGAGTTTTCTTTGTAGGCAACTTTTAAACTACAGTTTCTTGAAAGGTTGTGTATTTCTTCTATTTATTTTTGAGTGAACAGTGGTATTTTCTATCTTTAAAGAAATTCAGCTATTTCATCTAAGTTGTCAAATTTATTGGCAAAGAGTTGCTCATGGCATTTTCATTACCCTTATCATATATGAAGAATCTATAGTGATGTCATCTCTGTTACTCTTTATTTTGTTAATTTCTAATTTGATTCCATTGTGGTCAGAGAACATACTTTGTATGACTTGAATCTTTTTAAATTTGAAACTTGTTTTACGGCCTAAAATATGTCATTGATCTTAGTAAATGTTCTGTGTATCTGAGAAAAATGTGTATTTTGCTGCTGGTGGAGTGTTCTAAAAATGTCAATTTATAGATTTATTTAAAGCTATAAATTCAATATATACCACTTTCATTATTGTCTTTATATATAATCTTCAAATGTGATTGGTATTACTTCTTTGAAGAGTTTTGGAGAAAGCTTATTTTTTAGATGGAGAGAGCATTTTGTTTTCTGATATGTGATTCTAGTTTTATCATATTTGATCAGACTGTTTTATATACTAATTCTACTTTTTGGAGTTTATTTAGGGTTTTTTTTTTTGTGTGGCCTAATATATGATCAATTTTCATTAATGTTCCACGAGCACTTGAAATATAATGTTTTGTGTGTTTTCACGGAAAATCATTCATTATCAATCAGAGTTTTAAAATTAATTGTTAGATCTTCTAAACCCTTACCCATTTTTGTCCACCCAATTTCTCACGGACAGTGAGAAGTAAATTAAAGTGCCCTGCTAGTAGTGCCCTTTTCTCTATTTTTCCTTCCATCTTCTGCCTTAGGAATGTTAGCATTGTGTAATTTAGAATGTACCCTTTAGCAATTTGGCATATAGGAATAGAAAATTTGTCCTCACTATGATTTATTTATTCATTTAATGCCCTTTTAGCCTGAATTTTACTTTAGCTGATAAATAACCTTTAATCTGATCACAATCCTGATTTTTCTTTGCATGGTATACTTTTGCCTATCCTTTTACTTTCAGTCCTTCTGGATCACTTTGTTTCTTGTTTACTACATAGAGTTGGTGCTTTGCTTTTTGAGATTTCAGATATTGGGGCTCTTTTCAGATTTCAATCTGAAAGTCTTAGGTGAGTTAAACCAAATATTTTTTGTTTTTATTTTTTTCTTAAAGAAAGCCTTTTACCATTTTTTTGTGTATTTCTGACATTTAGGATTGTGTATTTTATTCTAGTGATTACCTTTGTAATTGTAGCATTATATAGTTCCCTCGATCCTCTGTTTTTTTGGGCATTGGTCCTTTCTGTCATTAAATTTAGCATATTTTGCTTCTTTCTCCTCAACCCCTCCTCCGTTAGCAGATTTTAATCATTACCTTTTATACTGTTAAAAATGCTTCTAGTTCTAAGTTTAATTGTGAGTTTTAAAGGATATCTTTTAACCAGCAATTTACCAATGAGGCCACTTAATGTTTTCTCCCTGCAACCTTCTCTCCTCTTTCTCCTCCCAGTTTGTCTTAGTATAAACCTTTTCATCATTGCCAGGGGGTATCTGTTTGTTGTTTTAGGCTTACTTTTGTAGTTAAATATAGTTCCTGCTGATCACCAGTGCTTTTGCTGAAGGAGTTTCTTGGTTGCTGAAGCCATTTCTTGGTTGCTGAAGCAGTTTCTTCAAGAAAGGCTAATGAGGGAATTCGCTGGTGATCCAGTGGTTAGGACTCTGCGCTCTCACTGCCGAGAGCCTGGGATTCAGTCCCTGGTCAGGGACTGAAACAAAACAAAACAAAAAAAACAAAAAGAAAGGCTAATGAATCACCACCAGTCTCATCAGTACCATCTTTAACTACTCTGAAGCTGTAAAGCTCACAGTGGTGGCTGTGTGATTTCCAAAATTCTAATTTTCGATTGAAAGCTTGAATTTTATTATTGGCAACAAATCTGTTCATTTTTCCCCCTTGAAGTGACAGCTTTACTGTGTTCATTTCTGAAAAAATTTTTGTCAGACACTCAAGTCTGAATAGATATCTTTTTCTGTCAGTTGTGGTACCCTGTGACAGAAGTGGCTGGTTCAGCTCACAATTCAAACAGTTGCACAAGCTCTTTTTCTTGAGACAGCTATAGTACTTTGCTGTGCAACAGCAGAATATTAAAAAAATTTACTTAAAGGTTGAGATTTAATAAACTTAATAAAAACCACTGCTTCATCAAGGGCAGTCTTGAGTGAAAATGGCATTTTTTTCCTTTCTTCTGAGGGCATGACTGTGAAGAATCCTATGACCACTAGTATGCATTGGTGCTGCTGCTTGGATTCAGGCTAAGGAGGCAGCAGTTTTACTGACCCTTTCAGTTGCACCATATTTGCAAATGTGAACGTGCTGAAAAATAAAAATGAAATCTTGATATTATTATGGAAATTAGTTTGACCTCACAACCCCCCTGAGTCTTGAAGACCTCCTGTGGTCCTGTCATGGATCACACTTTGAGAATAACTGATAGGATCTTAATTTTGCTAAATGATTAGAAAAAGGCAAAGAAATATAATAGTTTTAAATATTTTCTCTTAGTGGTAAAATTATGGAGGACATTTTATCTTTTAAAATACCTTTATGTATTTTTCAGATGTTCTTCTGTGAATTCATATACTTTCATGAAGAAGAAAAGAATATCACGCTTCACGTTCTTGGAGATAAAATGATAGGCTTCTAAACAGAAGGGGGCAAAAGTTTAATAAAAGACACATCTTTTTCCCTAAATATGGAGGATGTTTGGGCATGATTTGGCCGAAAGTAAACTAATATTGAGGAGGGTTTAAAAAAAAAAAGGGAAGGCTCATGAGAGCAATATTTTTGAGTTACTGAGTCTTTAAGTTCTTGGTCTCTAGATTTGATTTGATTTGATTATTTTTTAAAATATTTATTTATTTATTTGGCTGCACCAGGTCTTCGTTGTGGCACTCAGGATCTTTAGTTGCAACATGTGGGATCTAGTTCCCTGACCAGGAATCGAACCTGAGTCCCCTGCATTGGGAGCGTGGAGTCTTAGCCATTGGACCACCAGGGAAGTCCCTCTAGCTGTTATATTGAAAAACATTTTGGCTCTTCTTAAGGATCTTGAAAGTACTGTTATGTTATCTTTTGTCATTGAATGCCACTGTGGGAAAATCTGAGGCTAGCCAGGTTTTTTTTTCTTCTCTCAAAATTCATCTTTTTCCTGGCTATTTTTTTTTCCCTTCAGATCTTTATTGTGGTATAATTGTTTTACAATGTTGTGCAGTTTCCACTGTACCACAGAGTAAATTGTCTGTATTTACACATATATCCCCATATCTCCTCCCTCTGGAGCCTCCCTCTCCTCCTCCCTATCCCATCCCCCTAGATCATCACCAAGCATCAAGTTGATCTCCCTGTGTTATGTGGTTGCTTCCCACTAGCTGTGTTTTGCATTTGGTAGTGTATATATGTCTGTGCTACCCTCTCACTTTGTCCCAGCTTCCCTTTCCCTGCTGTGTCCTCAAGACGGTTCTCTACCTCTGTGTCTTTATTCTTATCCTGTCCCTAGGTTCATCAGTACTGTTTTTGTTTTAGATTCCATACATATGCATTAGCATACGGTATTTGTTTTTCTCTTTCTGGCTTACTTCACTCTGTATGACAGACTCTATGTCCATCCACCTCACTACAAATAACTCAGTTTCATTCCTTTTTATGGCTGAGTAATATTCCATTGTATACATGTGCCACATCTTCTTTATCCATTCATCTGTTGATGGGCATTTAGGTTGCTTCCATGTCCTGGCTGTTGTAAATAGTGCTGGAATGCACATTGTGGTACATGTATCTTTTTGAATTATGGTTTTCTCAGGGTATATGCCCAGGAGTGGAATTGTTGGGTCATATGATAGTTCTATTTTTAGTTTTTTAAGGAACCTCCAAACTGTTTTCCATAGTGACTGTACCAATTTACATTCCCACCAACAGTGCAGGAGGGTTCCCTTTTCTCTGCATCCTCTCCAGCATTTATTGTTTCTAGATTTTTTTGATGATGGCCATTCTGACCGATGTGAGGGGATACCTTCTTGTGGCTTTGATTTACATTTCTCTAATAATGTTGAGCATCTTTTCATGTGTTGGTTAGCCATCTGTATGTCTTTGGAGAAATGCCTATTTAGGTGTTCTGCCCATTTTTAGGTGGTGTTTGTTTTTTTGATATTAAGCTGCATGAGCTGCTTGTATATTTTGGAGATTAATCTTTTGTCAGTTGCTTCATTGGCAAATATTTTCTCCCATTCTGCGGGTTGTCTTATATGTATAAATACAGCTGATTCACTTTGTTGTATAGCAGAAACTGGCACAAGAGTATAAAGCAATTATACTCCAGTAAAGATCTAGAAAAAAATAAAGGTGCACTGATTAAAAAAAAACTAATTGGGATAAAAATATATCTTTTTATATTTAATTTCTCTTTCAAACTGAAAGTGTAATTCCCATGTCAACAATATTGTGCTATTACAGGCATTTTGGATACAGAAATGGCCTTGTTATAAAATGGCTATTATGGTATTATTCATTAAAGTGGAATTCTATTATCTCTCATCCCCTCCAGTACTGTAATAGGCTACTTTTCTTAAAAATAATGCTACCATTATAAAAATTTTCACGATTTAACTTTGTACATCAATTGAAAAAAAAACAATTTTACACATTCAGGGATATTAAGTGTATGTTTCTTCACACTTAGGAATTCCATATCAATTAAAATATATTTTGCAAAACTATAAAAAAAAGAAAAAAGAATCAAGGCCTCAGCTTGTTTCTGGCATTAAAACCCAAGCTCTTATATGAACAAGAAATTTATAGGACAGTGTCAGTGACAGCTCAGGATTATTGCTTTGGCTTGCAGTTCCCTTTTCAATTTTAAACCCTAAGTATTGTCCCTACTTTTTGGGGAGCTCAGCTGTGTATTTTAAAGAATGTTTATTAAATTTCCCCAATATTTCTTGGAAGTTTTTTCTCTGAAGATTATCTGTCCCAATAGATGTGTTCTCATTCAGGGTTGAGACAACACAGCTCTAACACTTTTCAAACTATGGTTTTAGTTCCTGTTTTTGAAGAATCTAAGTAAGATTATAGATGTAGTAAAGAGGAATATTGATAACTAAGGGAAGCCGGATGGATGGGGCAGGGATAGCCTTTCAGGATTAGAGGTCCTTTGGCTTACCTCTCAGATAATAAGGGTTCCTCAGTTTCTGTTCTTTTTGTCAAAGAGGTGTCAGCATGTAGTACTCTTTGTTTCACATAATGTCTTCTCCCTCCTGATGGGATATTCTTCTGCCCAGAACCTAAGCCTTCTAAGGTTTTTAAAAGGAAACCATTGCTTTTCAGTTAGCAGAAAATGAAAGAGCACTGCTGAAATCTAATGCTTGGGTACTAGACAAGTTCTAGTCATAATAAGCTACTGCTTCTCCCTCAAACTGTTACTCTTGAAAAAGGCCAAAATTATGGGTTGCCGTTTGCTTGATATGAGTCTATACATGATGAATTTAAAACAATCAAAATATTATGAAACTGAGATGTTAAATAGGCTTTAAATATAGCTGGTTTGGAGGATTCTGACAAAATATGGACAACCTTAATCACCTGAGCCACCTATGGGACCAACTATATTATATTATCAATTTGATATATGTTTTTTTTTTCTTTGCAGATTTTCTTTACAAAGTTAAATAAATACATATTTTTCACCTAATGTTTGTTATATTGTAAACTTTATAAGCTTGTAATATCTACATATTTTATTTAAATAGCAAATTTGTTTAACATGTATATTTAATTTCAATATCTTTTTCCCCTCCCCCTCCTTCTCTTTCTTCTATTATAGAGCTGCAGTGAATACCTTAATGCATTAATTTTTTTTCTTCTTAAATGTATTTAGGTTAAATTTCCAGATAGAATTACTGGGTAAAAGTATTTTCACATTTTTAAGGCTTTTGACACAGAGTGCCAAATTGTTTACAAAAATTATGGTACAAAGTTATATTCTCCCAACAACCTAACAGTGTCTGAAGCAGACTACTTTCATTATGTGTTGTGTCTAACCAGGGGCCACTGGGCAGAGATGTGGTGCTGATGCTTTCTTTATGGTTTCTCTACAGGATATGGTGCCCGTCATAGTCGATTACTGCCTTCTGCTACAGCGAAAGTGAGTATACATTGCCTGTCAGATTCAATTATTTTGAATCCAAGTTGCCACTTGCTTATAAGATATCAATAATTTACTGCTATGAATTCTATGAATTTGACTGAATAGATTTTTTTAATGAATTTACAGAAATTTCATTCTTTAAGAATTTTCAGTCCATTTACCTAATAAAATTAACTTGTCCAATATAGATGCTGTGGGTGTATCATCTATATATTTATGTGGCAGGATAGTGGAGTTGAAGAACATAGCAAAAGAGCAGTACTTAATCACTTAAAGACCTTAAAAGTAAGAGTGTATAATTCATGCACTATATATATATATATATATATATATGCTCTTTTATGAACCATCACTAAAGCACAGTATTTCATATCACTCAAAAAAAGGCAAGATTTATTGTCCTTCTGCAGTGTTGTTTTTGAGAGCCTCTTCGTTTAAAAGAAATCAGTGTAAATAAATTCTTGGTTAGGCTTTGTTCATTTAAATAGTAACTATGTAAAGTAACCAACCTGTGCTAGTTCATAATTTTTCACACTTATAATAATAGTTAGCTTCCTACATGCCAGGTATTGTTCTAAGCACTTTAATTTATCTATCTTTTATAACAACTTATTTAATTTTTATAACAGTGAAGTAGGTATTATTATTATCTTCATTTTACATAGGAGGTTCCAGAGGCAGTATGCGATTAAGTAACTTGCCAAAGCTTGCTCACACTTCTTTTGAGGAGCGAAGGTTGGGATTCTAATGCAGGCGGCCAAGCTCTTGGGTTCATGCTCTTAACTACCAGCTTGTACCACTTTTGCAGTGGTGGTGAACAGATGTGAGGATCCAGTGCAGACACATCTCAAACACTATAGAACACTGACTTGACTCCTGAATTTATGTGTGTACAGGTTGCCTAAATCATATAAGGTTGGATCATACTTAGAAAATATCAGTGAAGGTTGTCAAGAGAGCAGTTATTTGCTATGTCAGACCTTCAGTTAAATCACAAAGAGCTCTAACTTCTGTTTACTTAGGGCTCAGATTCATTCCAGTGTTTTAGCTATAGTGTTATGTGTAATTGTCTAGTGAAATATATTGTATTCGTGGTTGAAATGTTGTTGAGAACATTGTTTTATGTTACACGTTGTCTTTATGAGGGCCCAAGAAAGAAATTTCTCTCATGTGTTAGTACCAGAAATACTTTTGCATCTTCTGAACAGCTAACTCAATTTTAGCAGATGGACAGTGAATTGTATAGCTAATTA
Source organism: Hippopotamus amphibius kiboko (assembly GCF_030028045.1). NCBI lineage: Eukaryota > Metazoa > Chordata > Mammalia > Artiodactyla > Hippopotamidae > Hippopotamus > Hippopotamus amphibius. The sequence continues at coordinate 159,986,992 of NC_080191.1, forward strand.
TTGTTTCCTAGGGAGCTAAGAACCATGATACTAACCTCACCCTAGTTCTTAACTTAGTTTTCTCTTCAACCCATGTTTTACACTTACTTCCTTGCTATTTAGCTTATATTTTTTAAAGCAGCCTCAATAGTTTATGGATTAGTTTTACATATTTCATTTAATCCTCATAATTGCAGTGTAAGAGAGGTAAAGTTATCCTCGTTTTCAGATGAGGAAATTGAGATGTAGAGGTGTTTCTAATACTTGTAAGTGCTGGAACCATCCTAAATCTTCAAATTGAGATAATATAAATGAGATAAAGTATTGAGAGATTAAATTTTGTTTAGAGTAAGAAGGCACATCTTTATAAAATGGATTATTTCCACATAAATGGTGCCTAGCCTGATGGTTGCATTAATGAAGTAGTCCTGCTTCTTGGTTTGCAGGGCAATTTGTGATCATTAACTTGAAATCTTGAATATGCTCACAGGGAGATAAAGTTGAAATGGCCAAGCAGTTGTAAGATGAAGGATTATACAGGGAAAAAGAAAAAAAGGGGGGGAAGATTTCAGAAATATTTGCTGTTAGTCCCAAAAATGTTCTGGAGATAAGTTTTTCCTTTTTTATATGACTCAAAAAGGATTTATTTTCAATTTTATTTGATCTATTGACCATCTGAGAATACAGTAATTTCTTTATTAAATCATGGCGTCTAACATAGAAGACAAGATCTAGTCTAGATTTTCACCAAATTAAGATCTATTTATTATTTCTTTATCAGTTTCTTTATCTCCTTCAATTTTCCCTGTCTCCTTAGCATGTTTTCTTCTGGGCTGTGTCTGAAATGAATACAGTATTTGTTTTTTGAGATCTCAGAAATACCAGCAGTCATAAGTGTATTCCTGACCACCAAGAAGAAGGGAGATCTCAAGGGTTCTTTTCCTAGCCCGTCTTGATCCTTTTTTCCCTCCTTTGTCCACTTATACACAAATACTTCTAGATCCAGGACTGGATATTTTCCCTGGACCATAGTGCAAATAGTATGGCTTCCTTTTTCTTGACTTTCTGAAGGCTGAAGACCAAACTGTACTAGATCCTGCTTCTGGTGTGTTCTTACTCTCAATCCCCACTTTTTCTACTCTCTGGGTTCCAGTAGGTGCAGAAGGGACAGGGTAGCATCCCCAGCAGTGTAAGAAAGTGTGCGGCTGTGAAACTAGGCATTGGATCACATGTTCCCTTTCATGTTCTAGATTGTGTGCTCTTGTGCTTGCTTACTTCTCATCAGCCTGACTTTTCTTTTTCATCAGAATGTTAAGATTCTATATATGGGCCCAAGCTTATGAATAAAGGGGTCAAATAGGCCATTTGATCAGATTTGTTTCTTTGTGTCTAGGTCATCTTTCCGTTTCCTTCCATTGCAAACATGCAATAATTACAGACTTATTAGATATAAAAATTCTGTTTACTTAAATCGTTCAGTGTAATTTACACTTAAAAATAGAGTTTTTATAATTTTTTCTTAGAGTTTCCATAGATAATAAGTTTAAAAATTGTCAATTCCCTAGACTAAATTGAAGCAGAGAGATGATAAAAATTATGTAGCTTCATTCCAGTTTGATATCTTTCTCCCTAAACTGGACACTCTCTTTATGCCATTTTATTTGACATTTGGTTCCATTTACATCTAGGATCTTCTCTTCTACATTACCAGATTTTCAAAATATTTGTGATGTTGAGATTGCTTTCGAGAATGCTCAGATTGTACATAACACAGATACAGTCTTAAAAAAAAAAAAGAATTTACCTGAAACAAAGTGTAGAGCATAAACAAAGATAGAAACTTAGAAAATATAAGACAAGGAGAATAGAAAAGAAGCTCCAACATATACCTGACCATTGTTCCAAAATTAGACGACACCCCAAGAATTAGACTATATGTAGTTTCATCATGGCTAATAATTATCCTGAGTTAATTATTAGAAAGAAAACTCTCGGTATACAACAAAACAAATCATAACAAGCCCAACAGCTGTGAGTCTAATTGTACTAAGAGTGACAGTGCCATCAAACTGCACACTGCACTGCGTCTCACACGCAGGAGTGCTTCTAGCAATGCAAGGAGGACAGCTGGAAATCTGGATAATTTGTTAACAAAATGTATACAAAAGCATCAGAGAGCTACCAAGGGGATGAGGATCTGTGGTTCCAAGATCCAGATAGAGGAGAGAGGCATAGAAGTTGGCTCTACCCATGGAGATAATTGCCAACTCTGAAAAATGGCAGCTGAAGGGTTGAGAAGCTGAGCAAAACTTTAGAGCAGTTCATGATGTTACCGCAGTTGAATTTGGGGATCACACGAAAGAGGGGCGCTAGATATGCCAGGCTTTTGATTGAGCCTGTGAAGAGCTACACCCTAAGAATTAGACTATATGTAGTTTCATCATGGTTAAACTGCTGGAAACTAAAGACAAGAAAAACTTTAATGTCACTATGAAAGAAAAAAAAAAAACCCTTCAAAATAGTAACAATTAACCATACAGCTTACTTCTAAGCAGAAATAATGGAAGCCAGAGACAGTAGAATTGTGAACGGAAAGAAAACATCTATTAATATAGAATTCTATACACAATAAAAATACCTTTTGAAAATGAAAGTGATGTAAAAATATTTTCTAAGAAACACAAACTGAGACAATTCATCATTGGCAGACCTGCACTAAAAGAAATAACAGGAGCTGTTCTTTAGGTAGAGGGAAAATGCATGAGGTGGAAAAGCTAATATGTGGTGGGTAAGTGAATGTGGACTACATAATCAATATGTGTGAGGATTGAATAAAACAGGAAGAAAAATGAAGAGAAAATACATGAAAACAGTGCTACATAGTTGGAGAAAAGGATAAAAAGTTAAAATGTTCTAAGCTCCTTGCACTGTCTAGAGGTGGTAAATGTATTAATTTATATTATAATAACTTGAAGATGCAGATTATAATCTTTAAACCCATACTTACTATATAATAGTAAAAACATACATAACTAACAAGGTAATAAGTGGTTATCATGATTAAAAACACAATTTAAAAAACATCAAAAGGAGCAAAAGGAATTAAGAACAGTTAAGATAAAGAGAAAGATAACATGATAAATTTAAAAGTATATCAGTAATTACATTAACTATCAAACAACTAAAAACAAACAAACAAACAAACCGTAATCTAGTATTCAGCCAATTTCAAGTAACTTCTTCCACTTCTTGGGTTACCACTTAGACACTCAATACAGGCCTCCAGATACCTTTTATATTAATATTCTCTGATTGAGTACATTGGTTTTATAGTCAGTCCTCTTATTTTCTTATACTGTCTCATATGTCTCTTACTGTATGAGAGTTAAATTATAAACACAGTACATATTCTGAAATTAATTTTAACTCAATAGCACAACCATTATTAGCCTATAATCACTGTTACCTCAGCGTCATGTCATATAATCCCTTACCCAGCAGTAATATTATATTACTAGTATATATATGTATTTCCATTCATATGTAAGAATTCTTTTATAATGTAAAATCCTTTTTACTATGGCAGGAAGCACACTGCTTTTTCTCTGTAAGGCAAACTGATCAGTGTGTAATGGACATCTTTTTTTGGTTAAAATTTGGCTTTATTATTTTTTTGTAAATCTTTTAAAATCAGAAATGACAGGAAATTCTGTTTTTGAAGACCTACCTTTATTTTCATAATTTGGTCTCTGCTCACACAATTTCATTTCAATTTGATAGTGCATATATATTTTTTCAGTATTAGACAAAAGATGTAAAATATCTTAAGGCTTTTTGTAGGATATTTAATGATTTGTCATTTTGCTTATACAACAGTAGCCATAATTTCAGTTTATTTTGAAAATAGGTCCAGAGTTTACTTGAACTATAATCATACTTTTGTACATTGTTTAAAAATAAGTGCTTAAGAATGCTGTGTTATTATGTGTGAATTGTATCTCAAAGCCATTAGAAAACAAAATAGGTGCTGTATGTAGATGATCTTGACCACTTTAAGCTTTTATCGCTGTCAGCAGATATCCAAAAAGAAGCCATTGTTCAGATAACTTGAATCATATATAAATCTGAATATTTCTGTTAAATCTAAAGTGAACCTGAAGTGGCTTTTTGATAGCCAGAGTATTTGTTCAACCTGTTGTTCAACATCAGGATTATTATTTGTGAAACAGAAAGATTTTAATTATCAGGCATGGTTGAGGAGCTTAACGTTTTGAGTTTTCTCATCGTTTTCTTGATAACTACATGCTAAAATTTTAAACATCAAAGCTAGGGGGAAAAGTGCCATGCCCGTTTTATTTTATCTAACTGCTATATTGAAATATAATTCACATACCATAAAATCCACCATCTTAAAGAGTACCGTTTAGTAGTTTTCAGTACATTCACAGAGTTGTACAAACCATCACCACAATTAAGCCAGTCTTTTTAAAGGAAATATTTACAAACTGTGACACTTGTATCAGGAAACAGCGTTTTAAACATAATTTTTCGAAGATGGTTTGAACTTTTTTTTTTTTGAGCAGTGAAATAACTTTTATTTTGTACACAATTCAGTGTCTGTGATAGTGCCAGACATATAACAGGTTCTCAATCAATTTTAATTAAATAAATAAGTGAAATTTGGTAAAAAAAAAAAAACAAAACAGTGGGTTGTCTCTAAAGATCATAGAAGTTACATGGAGCCCTTTTTTTCTTTAACTTTTTATTTTATATTGGAGTTCAGTTGATTAACAATGTGTTAGTTTCAGGTGTACAGCACAGTGATTCAGTTATACATGTATCTATTCTTTTGAACTTTGTTTTTAATTTTATAAGTAAAGAGACCAGCCCAAATCAACTTTGAATTTATTAAATCCCACTTATATCTAGTGGGGGGTTGTTTATTTGGTTCTGGTGATATATTTAGTGTACACTGGCAAGTATCAGGATTGATACTCTTGCTCCCTTCAGACAGTCTCTGAATTTCCAATTATCTCATAATCAAAGCTGAGTTCTTCACATTTTTTAATTGTAAAATTGATAGTGCAAAAAGTTTGGTTATTTTCTCTATCGATTTGAAGTTATGAACGATAAACTCCAAATAATATCTTTAATATGAATATTAATACAAAGTGAAGTTATATAGAAGACCTTTTTGATGGCCCTCTGTTATTCAGAATGGATTTTTCTGTTATATTGGCTGTAAGGAGGCTAAGCTTGAAGTGATAAAACATCAGTTTTGAAATTAGCTGTTCCAGGAAACAAAGTCAGCACCCTGGAGTACAATGCCTAAGTACAGAAAGAAACACAAGAGCCAAAACCTTTTTTTGTATGTACTTTTCTTTCTCCCTCCTTCTCTGATGCTCTAATAAATATTCTCTCAGAATGATGAGAACATGTCTTAGAATTTTTTTTTTTTAAGGTAGAGATGCAGGTAGGAGTTGCTGAGTTATATTTTTCTTGCTTCTTTATTATAGCCTCTTACTGGTTAAAAAGAAGCATATAGTTTTGCCATTAATCTTACCAGCATTGCATGCAGTAGTTGGTCACAAGAGTGCCTTGTTTGTCAACTTTTATGCTCTGTTTACTGAATTTTTAGCTCTTTAATTCTTCCCCCCAGGGCTTTTTGTGCTGAACTGAAATATATAATTATCTTTCCTAGCATGTTGTTTTTGACAACACATTACAGAGTGCAAGGGCTACCAAATATGACATTTTCTTTAAGTTCATTAGAGTTGCTTTATTACTCTTATGTTACCTATCTTTCTTACAGTAAAGCTTCATTAATCTCAGTTTCTTTTACTTGGCTAGTAATTGGTAATCAAAAAAATGTAATGGACTATCGATTAAAATGAAACTAACATGAAAAATACTCTGACAAATATTAAGCAAAGGGAAAAATGATGCAAAAATTACGTTTGTGGATATGAGAAAAATGAATGGATATGGATTTCACCCCCAGGATATTGCAGACACTGTTTATTGAGAAGCAACATGGGGTTCTGTGCAGTTGTGGCCAGTCCATTTATCTTTTGTCCCCTTCTAGGACTTCAAATGAGGCAAGACCCCATCCCATTGCTTTCAGAATCGTCCTTGTCTTTTTTGTGGAACTTGTCATAAAAGACCACACCTGTGGATGAACCATTTACCACTTTTCACAGTTGACATGATGCACACTTACAGAGATTATACATTTAGCAAGTAAATAAATAAATAGTCAATCCTAACAGGTAAATAGAATTAGCAGTTTTTTATATTTAAAAAAAAGAATTAAAGAATCAGTGAATGATATGTCAATACATTGTATAGATGGAAACATGGAAAACATTTAATTTTGTCAGTCATCAAAGAATTGAAAACAGTGATGTTTAATTTACACATTAAACTATATGGGAAAAAACTAAAGACAATGGTCTGTTGCAACTGTTGAAATAATGCGTTACTGAAGGCTGTGTAAATTGGTGCTGTGATGCTTTTTGAAGATAATTTAGTAATACGTTTTAAGTACTACAAAATTTTTTGTATGTTTTGACTTTAAATAGATTTCTAAAAGTAGAATGACTAAGGAATTAAGCCCCCCAAATGGAAAGACTGTATATGTAGATGTTTATTGTGGCCTCACTCCTAATAGTGAAATAGTGGAAATAAATGATACACTACAGGAATGGTTAAATAAATTCTGATGTTTCAACATATTGAAACGTTGTGAGTTAGACAAAATGGTAATTTTAAAGAGTAAGTACCAACTTAGAACAATTCTTATATAATATTACATGCAAATAAAATTCAGATTTTATCTATGATGCGTATAACTCTAAAATTATTTCTGGACTCTTTACAGAAGAAGTACAAAATAAATAAAGCACAGTTATTGAGTGTGGTAGCATCTGATTAATAATAATTTCTTAAATTTCTACAGTAAAATAGTTTTCAGACATTTTAAAAATATTGAACATTTTCTTCTTCCTCTCCCATCAATAATCACTACCTGAATCCTTTGGGAAGCAAGAGTGAGATAAAGAAGCAAACTGGCCTTGCAGATCAGATAGGAATATTTAGATACCAGGAAAGAGGGAAGGATAAATTATGAATAGTCCATTTAATTTTTTTCTACTTCATCATAGTCTCCATACTACCTGCTCCCACATCAGTGTTGTTTTTAAGAAGCAGTGTGTCGTAGTGGCTTCAGCACAGCATTTAGGTCAGAAAGCTGATTCAAATTCTGAATCTACCACTTGTTAGCTAACTGACTTTCAGCAAATAATTTAACTTATTCAGCACTTTTTATTTGTAAAAAGTATTGGGTGAATTAATTAAGATAGTATATATAAAGAGGTTTTTCAAAATATAAAGCTCAATTTGTTTTAATAAACTTGTAAGTTGAAATAGGAAAAAGATGAGATATACTTAGTAGACTGAATTTAATGGTTATTTAGAATGTTCCTAAAAGTATTTTTACCCGTTCTATTACAGGGATCTTTTATTTAGCCAGGTGTATGACAAATTAAGTGAGAATTCAGTGGCCAAAGGAGTGTTTTTGGAGTGCCTTGAACCATATATTTTAAGTGATAAATTGGTGGGGATCACACCCCAGGTAATGAAAGACTTGATTGTTCATTTCCAAGATAAAAAGTTAATGGAACATGTGGAAGCCCTCATTGTGCATATGGATATCACCAGCCTAGATATTCAGCAGGTGAGTTATAGGCCGTCTACTAATTTATGGAATAAACATTCCTTTATTGAATATATTTATCTGACTTATCGGGTCTCACTGTGTCTCTTATCAACCCCAATTATTTTTGAGCATTTTTTGGTAAGAGGTCTCATAAACTTGTATTTGGCAGTGTATTTCTTAGGAGTGTTCCTTACGTAAAGCTCGATTAGAAACGCCTGCAAGCCAGTCGTCTTCGGTTTCCTTGACATCCCCCAGAGCGCTTAGCATGGAGTTTATATTTGGAGGCTGCTTAGGGAGTGCTTATTGACTGACCCTTCTTCATCAGTTTGTTTGTTCACTACTACAGTTTTCGTCCTGAAGTGAATTTCAACTATAAGCGCTTTCACCTGAGTAATAGAATATTTTTACTTTTGAGAGTATGATGCCAGTTTTTGGAAAAGCTAGTTTATATGTGCAGGGTTGATACTGTTCATACATTATGTTTTGAAATGCAGAGTATAGTATAAGAAGCAAATTTCAGGACATCTTAGCATGATCAGCCAGCCCATTGTTTGATAATATACCTCCAGTATACCTGAGGTCTCCACAATAAGTTTTAAGTCCTTAATTGAGGAGCGATATGTGTCTGACCTAAGACGCTTCACTCCTAACTCTTCCTTCATCCCTTCGCCACGTTAGTCCTGACGATGGGCGAAGGCACAGAGGTGCCCAGGGGCTCGGCCAAAGTTAGAAGGACCAAAAGTTGGGGTTTTTTGGTTTGTTTTTTGTTTGTTTTTTTAAATGTGCAAAATCACATGGAAATGGAGGGTTTGGAAAGGCTTATTATTTTCTTCCTGGAAGCTCTTTATGAATGGCTGTGAGTTTGCAAAGGCCAGTCCCTCTTTTATATATGCCTTTCTGTCATGTGGGTGATTTGGCAATAATTTTCATGTCTGACAATAGTTCTGATGATTTGAGAGCATCTTATCAACCTAGCTTTATTTACCTATCACTGATATAAGAGGAATTACTAATTTCTTCTCCTTCCAACATTTTTAGCTTTTTCTCCAACACTAGGTAAATAAGGCTGTTGCCCAATTTTTTGGCTTTCATGTTAAAACAGCAGTTTAAACAATCTCCCCCTCAGATTTCCTCTCCGTATCAAGCCTTCCTCTTCTTCCCCTTTGGTTACTGCCATATCTCATTTTCCACTTGCAGCCAGATTCCTCCCTCCTCCCCTCCCTCCTTCCTTCCTTCTTTCCTCTCCCCCCTTTCCTCTCCCCCCTTTCCTCTTTCTTTCCCACATTTCTTGCAAGCATTCTCTAGGTTACCTCTTCCATTTCATTCACTTCCTAATAATTCTTCAACTTCGCTTTCATTAGAGTCTGTAATGACCTCCATGCTTTAGTGACCCTGGTGGACAAGGCTTATCCTCTCATAAGGCTTACATTAGCCAAAAAAAAAAAAAAAAAGTTTGACAATAAACAGAAAAATAAGTAAACAAGCCAGAAATATCCCAAACAAGTGTTACGTTAAAAGTCAAACAGGCAATATGGTAAAGAGAGAATGAGAGGCTCTCTTAGATGGGTCAATTACAGAAAACCTTCTTGAGAAGGTAACATTGAGTCTGATTGAGTCTGGAATGTGAATTATAAGAAAGAATCAGTAGTGAAAAAATCTTGGAGGAGAAGATTGTTACAGGAAGGAACAATAGCTAATGCAAAAAAAAAAAAAAAAGATATGCCTTGGGTGCTAAAAGTTACAGATAAAAGGCAAACAGAGCTTAGTTGAAAGAAAGAGGTAGCCCTTTCAGGGCAAGGTACATATTTTTCCTTTTTATTATGAGTGCTACAGGAAATCATTAAAAGGTTTTAAATGAGATCACTCTACAGAATAAGGAGTGAGGGCCAAGTACAGAAGAAGCAAGGAGATTGGTTAAGGGCTGGTCTAGGAGGTAGCCCTGGCCAGAAATGGCAGTGGTGAGATGGAGACAGATGGCCTGACATTGGATATGTTTTGGAGGTAGAATAGATTTGCTGATGAATTGGACGGGAAAATGTGGAAGGAGAGAATTTAAGGCTGTTGCCCAATTTTTTGGCTTAAGAAACAAGGTGGATAGTGATTCCTTTAAGAAGATTGGAAGGGACTTCCCTGGTGATCCAGTGGTTAAGACTCTGCACTTCCACTGCAGGGGGCACAGCTTCGATCCCTGATCAGGGAACTGGGATCCCACATGCTGTGTGGTGCGGCCAAAAATAAATAAATAAATAAAAATAATTAAAGAAAAAAAAGAAGATTGGAAGACTGGGGTAGGTCTAAGTTTGGGAGACGAAATCAGTAGTTGTATTTTGCCATTTTATTTTGAGATAGCTACTAGACGTGCAGGTAAAGATATCAAGTCAGTGACTGGGTATATGGGTCAGAGGGGAGGTTAGGGCTGAATCTGTAAAGAGATGTATGAGCATGGCACTGGCTGAGAGGGCAGAAAGCGAGAGAAGAGAAGAGATCCCAGAACATGCCTTTGTTTAGAGAGACTCTCCCACAACACCTTCCATTTTCCCTCTGAACCTCTTTGGCTATTCCTTATCATTCCCCTTTGTTGACTTCTACTATTCTACTTCAGTCTTCTCCTTCTGTCACTCAGTACTATAATATAGCTCTCCTAGGAACAGAATATAGGGTACTCTATACTTAAGTCATCTCTACTCCTCTTCCTAAATATTTTCTCAAATCGATTTCTCTCCATCCTTAACCACTTCAGGCTCCTTTCATCCTTACTGCTCCTTCTGCAGAACCCCTAATTTCCACATCGGCTTTTGGCTCACATACGTGCATCCAGTAGGTCCTAACTTAAATATTGCTCCCTCAGGGATGACCTTCTGAATACTCCAGACCAAGTCAAGTTCCTTTACCACACTTGTAAATGAACTATTTGTGTAATTGAGTATCTTTCCCAAGTTATAATTCACACATCATTTTGTGCCCCTTCTTTTGGTGAGTGTCCAGGATGAATGGAAGTTCTGTCAGGGTAGAGACTAGGTCTGGGTTTGTCCCTATCACTTTATCCCCAGTGCCTAGGAGAGGACCTGAATATAGATGTTCAGTAAATATTTGTAGAACTAGTGACCAAAGGTAAAATGGATATGGAAAGGGGAAGGATAGAGAAGAAATAAAATCAGATGTTGGAGGGTGTTTGAAAGTAGCTATTTTGCTATCGAAAGTAACATTGAACCTACAGCAACTCTTACCCTGGCATTGTGTTTGAGTACTTCAATTTCAGTTTTTTTCAGAGAAGGAATAAGAAAAATTAGGAAAGAGAATTCAAGATCTTCCCCATTCTTCAAGCTTCAGGAAAGTAATTGGTGAGACTGAATTGTGTGGACCAAACAACTTTTCCTTTTACAGATAGTTCTCATGTGTTGGGAAAATCGGCTGTATGATGCTATGATCTATGTCTACAACAGAGGCATGAATGAATTTATTAGTCCAATGGAGGTAAGATACTTGTAACTTGTACACATATTTAATACTGTCTATTAATGTTTTTCCCTTTTCTCCATTTGCTTTGAATAGTTTGTTTTCATCCAATCACTTTAAAATGTCTTGTAGATTTATTAGATTTGCACCCATTGTTATTTAGGACTTTAGATAGTCTTTAATTTTATACCTTCTGCCTTTGCTTTCTTTTTTATCTGCATAAGTAGGTATTTAAAGCTCAGGGAACGATAGATAAATTTAAAAGCCTGTTAGACTTTTAAGTTTTTTCCTAAAAAATTTTGATATTATTATACTTGTCCAAAAGGTATAAGAAATGTATTATATATATTTATTGTATAGAGTAACAGTACTATTGAGTAATGCTGTTTTGTTGATATATTGGTTGCTTTTCCCATTTCAGAATTTTATAGCATTCATTATGATTTCTTATTCTCCTACCATTGCAAGAGAGCCTCTAAAAAGCATTTGGGCTTATTTTAAAAAGAAGCAGATCCATCTCCATCTTGTTATTTCCCTTAAATTTGAAGACAGAATTACAGGTTATGGATTGTGGATATGTGTTGTGCCCTGCCAGCCCGTTGACGTCATTACCTGGGTCAGAAGATCCAGGCTTCTGCTGAAGGCATACAGTCACCTTTTTTGCCTATTTAATGGACATCCAAAACCATCTTCAGTGTTATTAAGTCAGCAGCAGTCATTCTATGTTATTTCAGTCTTCTCTAAATACATTTAGCTTGGTAGGTGAATATTCCTCTAATTCATAACTCCTTTAGTTTTGGTTATACTTCTTGTCTCTTGGTCATTTTCCAAGTGAGTGCCATAGCCTTCCCCTGCTTGGTTTTGACCTTAATTGTCTGTGTTTCAAATAAGTACTCTTAACATTTGAACACCTCTCAGCTGCCTCTTCAGTAAGGTCCATGACCTCTGTACATGCAGAAATGTTCTCCACAATTAGGAAGAATTAATGCAGTTTCTAGTTTCTCTCAAAATAATTTTTTAAAATTAATTAATTAATTATTTTATTCATTGGCTGTGTTGGGTCTTTGTTGCTGCACACAGGCTTTCTCTAGTTGCTGCAAGTGGGGGCTACTCTTCGTTGTGTTGCGTGGACTCCTCATTGTGGTGGCTTCTCTTGTTGCGGAGCATGGGCTCTAGGTGCATGGGCTTCAGTAGCTGCGGCATATGGGCTCAATAGTTGTGGCTCACGGGCTCTCTAGAGCACAGGCTCAATAGTTGTGGCACAAGGGATTAGTTGCTCTGCGGCATGTGGGATCTTCCTGGAGCAGGGCTTGAACCCATGTACCCTGCATTGGCAGGTGGATTCTTAACCACTGCACCACCTAGGGAGTCCCTCTCTGAAAATAATTTCTGAAAACAGATTCTAATTCAATGCATTCTATGTTGATGAGAATGGTTGTGGGGTTTTTGTTATTGTTGCTTTTGAAGTTTTTGTTTTGTGTGGATTTTTTATTCCTCAAAAATCTGGTTTGAATTTATAGCTTTGCATCTCAGATGGAACACTTTTCTATTGAGGTTGCCTTGTTTTGTGTTAAGAGTAGTTTTCAAGTTTAATGACTTTCAGCAAGAGCTTGGTATTTGTTATTAAATAGTCGTTTGGAGATTTTAGCATTGGGAAGTTAGATGCGTCCTGTGATTGCTCTTTTATAATTCTCTAATAAAGAGATCACTATTCAGTGTTTAAAGTTTAGTTATTTCAGTTTAAAGAGGTCTAAATTAAAAGAATCTGAAAAAGAATAGATATATATATATGTTAAATAAATCACTTTGCTGTACACCTGAAACTAACACAACATTGTAAATCAACTATACTGCAATATAACATAAAAATTTAAAAAAAGAGGAAATATAGTGCCTTTTGAAATTTTCTAGATTTTCTACAATGAGAGATGGTGTCATCATATTTGAGATGACTACCATAGTCTCTGAAATCTTTCCTTAGTTCTAGTTTTGGCTGCTTCTGAGGTAATAGTGCCTTCTGTTGGGAGGAAAAACTTTTCGTCTACCAACTGAAATCTGAATGGTGGGGAGAGGGCTGCAAGTGAACTGGTAGTAGAGAGATTAATGGAGGCAAAGGCAAGGTTTATTCACATTGTACTAGGAGCACTCAGAAGTGAGTAAATCACTGAACAGCCAGAGGTAAAGGTTTACATACCAGTGTAACAAAATTTTGGGTGTGAGGGAGGGATTTAGATTTTACTTGGAAAATATGAATAGTTTTATTTGGCTTTTTGATGCTGATGAACAGCTGGCTTTGCACCACCTCCCAGTGCTAAGGGTCAGTCTTCTCAACAGGAAACTCCCTCCCAGGAAGGCCGACATAGTTTGGCCATTAACCTTGTGTTTTCAGAGGCTCCGCTTACATTTCCATGTGTGTTGCTTGTGGCTGCTGATTGCTCACATTTTCAGCTTAAAGTAATCTTACCTACCATTTTGGTGGGCTGTTAATCCCTTGATTTGCTTACTATCTTTTAAAAAATGGGCAGAAGACCTAAATAGGCATTTCTCCAAAGAAGACATATGGATGGCCAAGAGGCGCATGAAAAGCTGCTCAAGGTCACTCATTATTAGAGAAATGCAAATCAAAACTACAATGAGGTATCACCTCACACCAGTTAGAATGGGCATCATCAGAAAATCTACAAACCGTAAATGCTGGAGAGGGTGTGGGGAAAAGGGAATGCTCTTGCACTGTTGGTGGGAATGTAAATTAATACAGCCACTCTGGAGAACAGTATGGAGGTTCCTTGCAAAACTAAAAATAGAATTACTATATGACCCAGCAATGCCCCTGCTGGGCATATACCCAGAGAACACCATAATTCAAAAAGACACATGCATTCCAGTGTTCACTGCAGCACTATTTACAATAGCCAGAACGTGGAAGCAACCTAAATGTCCATCAACAGATGAATGGATAAAAAAGATGTGGTACATATATATTTATTACTCAGCTGTAAAAAGCAATGAAACTGGGACATTTGTAGAAACATGGATGGACCTAGAGACTGTCATACAGAGTGAAGTGAGTCAGAAAGAGAAAAACACAACAAATATCATATCTTAACACATATGTGGACTATAGAAAAATGGTACAAATCAACCAGTTTGCAAGGCAGAAACAGAGACACAGATGTAGAGAACAAACATACGGACACCAAGTGGGGAAAGCAGGGAGGGTTGGGAGGGAATGAACTGGGAGGTTGGGATACCAAATTGTACACTCTAAATATATGCAGTTTATGTTAACTGTATCTCAATAAAAGTTCTTAAAAAAAAAAGAATAAACTACCTTTAGGAACCTAAGGATGTCTTATATTAGAAATAATGATATCAACAGAGACCTTCTAACTGGTAATTTATTGAATGGTTTCTTTCAGTGAGGAATATAACAATAGTGATTTCCCAGTGATCCTACTAAAACAGTTCATGTCCACATTGAAAGTTTTTGTATTTAATCTTAATAGCAAATGACTGTAATTCAAAGTGATTAATAGCATAAGATTTTGATTATTTTTTTAAAAATATTTTTTAAGATGATGTTGATTGTTTTCCTATTAATTTTTATGCAGAAACTTTTCAGAGTCATTGCACCTCCTTTGAATGCAGGAAAGACGCTAACAGGTATTAATTTTCTAAGCCTTAATTTTTTTCCCTCTGTTTTGTGTTTAAAAATATTACTTAAATAATAAAACTCACCAATTTTGTGTACAGTGTGAATTTTGACAATTGTACATGATCATGCAACCACCACCATAATCAAATTGTAGAAGTGGTTATATAGTTCCTTCACACTAAAAAGTTTCCTCCTATCCCTTGTACTCTAACCTTTCCTCACAGTCCCATCTCCAGGCAATCACTGATCTACTGTCTTTTACTACTATTCATGTAAATAGAATCACACACTATGTAATCTTGATCTTGGTGTTTTATTTCTTTCACTTGGCATAACGTTTTTTAAATTCATCTATGTTGTTGCATGTATTATTTTGTTCCCTTTAATTGCTGAATGGTATTCCATGGATTGGATATACTGTCATTTGTTTATCTATTAATCAGTTGAAAGACATTCAAGTTGTTTCTGGGTTGGAGCTGTGATAAGTAATGCTGCTACATTGGTGAATGAGTTTTGTTATGTTTTTTTTTTAAGCTTTTTATTGGAATCTAATTGCTTTACACTGTTGTGCCAGTTTTTGCTGTTTGTTATGTTTTTAATTAAACTTTTTATTATGAGGAAATTGTAGATTCACATGCAGTTGTGTGAAGTGACACGAGATCCTGAATACTCTGTACCCATTTTCCCTCATCTTGCAAAACTAAAGCACAGTGTCACAACCAGATGTTCACATTGATAAAGTCACGATACAGAACAGTTTCATCACCTTATGTTGTCCTTATCCTCCATTGCTGACCCCTAGTTATGAATACTTTTTTGTGTGGGCATATGTGTTCATTCTTCTTGGACAACTACCTAGAATTGGAACGGATGGATTGTATGGTAAATGTATGTTTTACTTTCTAAGGTACTACTGTTTGCTTTTTCAAAATGGCTGTACCATTTTTGCATTCCCATCAGCAATATATGAGAGTTCTGATAGCCCCATATCCTTGCAAGCACTTGGTACTGTCAGTCTTTTTAAGTCTTTTAAAAATTTTAGCCGTTCTAGTGGGTAGATATTGGTATCTCATTGTGATTTAAATTTTTATTTTCCTGATGGTTAGTGATGTTCAGCATCTTTTCATGTGCTCTTGGCCATTCACATATCTTTTTTGGTGAATCATCTGTTTAAATCTTTTAGCAGTTTTTGGAAGGGTAGGGAAGAGGTGTTATTTGACTTCATATTATTGAGTTCTAGGCACGTGAACTCCCCACTGGAGCCTATAAGAGTTCTTTATATAGTCTGGATACATTTTTAAATATGTGTTTCGAAAAAATTTCCTCCCAGTCTGTTGTTTAATGTTTTCTTTTATTAACCATGTTTTTAAAAGAACAAAAGTTTTTAATCTTCCTGAGGTCCATTTTCTTTTTTCTTCTGTAGTTTTAGACTTTTGGTGTTCTGGTTAAGAAATCTTTGTCCAGTTCAACATCATAAAGATTTTATCCTTTGTTTTCTTCTAGCAATATAATAGTTTTATTTTTAGCACTTGTATTTAGGTTTATAATCTGTTTTGAGTTAATTTTCATATATGATACAAGGTCAAGTTCAAAAACTTTTCCCCATACAGTTGTCAGTTCCTTTACCACTTTTTGAAAACATTATCTTGTTTCTACTGAATTACCTGTACACCTTTTTTATAAAAATTGATTTTTGTCAAAAGTCAACTGACCATATAAGCATGGGTCTATCTTTATGCTCTCTGTTATGTTCCATTGGTCTATATGTCTATATTTATGCTAATAATATACTGTCTTGGTTGTAACTTTGTAGTAAGTCTTTAAACCAGGTACCTTAAGTCTTGCAACTTTTTCTTTTTTAAAATTGGTTTACCTAGTCTAGGTCCTTTGCCTTTCTGTATGAATTTTAAAATCAGCTCAGCAGTTTCTTTTAAAAAGCTTATTTGAATTTTGTTTGGGATAGCATTGATTCTGTAGGTTAATTTGGGAAGGGTTGCCATCCTAATGCAGAGTCCTCTAATCCTTGAATATGATATATTTTCCATTTATTTTAAAATCAGTTTGCTTTCTCAGCTTCTGCAGAAAGACAGCTGGGATTTTGATAGTGATTGCTTTGAATCAATAGATCAATTTGGAGAGTGTTGCTATCTTAGCATTATTATGTCTTCCAGTCCATGAACACTGGGCACCTTTCCATTTATTTGGTCTTGTTTAATTTCTTTCAACAATGTTTTATAGTTTTCAGTGTGCAAGTCATATACTTCTTTTGCTGAATCTATTTCTAGTTTATTCAGTTTGATGCTGTTATGAATGGGTTTTTAAAAAAATTTCATTTTCAGAATGTTCATTGCTATTGTATAGGAATAAAATTAATTTTTTTTTTTTTTTTTGCCCACATCATGCAGCTTGTGGAATCTTAGTTCCTTTACCAGGGTTTGAACCCAGGCCCCGGCAGTGAGTGCTGAGTCCTAACCACTGGACTGCCAGGGAATTCCCAATAAAATTGGTCTTTATACTGATCTTATATCCTGCATCCTGCTGAATTCATTCATTAGTTCTGATTTTTTTAATGGATTCTTTAGAATTTTTTCACATATAAGATCATGTCATCTGTAAATAGAGTTAGTTTTACTTCTTCCTTTCTAATCTGGATTTCTTTTGTTTTTCTTTTCTGACTGGCCTAGACAGAATCTCCAATACAGTGTTGAACAGAAGTGGCAAGAGCAGACATCCTTATCTTTTTTCTGACCTAAGGGCGAAAGAAAGCATTCAGTTTTTCACCATTAAATATGATGTTGACTGTGGGTTTTTCATAGATGGCCTTATCATTTTGAGAAAGTTGCCTTCTGTTGTTTGTTGGGTATTTTTAACATGGAAGGATTAAATACTTTTTTCTGCATCTGTTAAGATAATCTTGTGGGTTTTAGCCTTTATTTTATTGATATGACATAAGCTTGATTGATTTTTGTTGTCAGTCTTAGATTCTTGGGATAAATCCCACTTTATCACGAGGTATAATCTTTTTTATATGTTTTTGGGTTGAGTTTGTTTTTTTTTAATTTATTTATTTATTATTTTTTGGGGATACACCAAGTTCAATCATCTGTTTTCACACACACATATCCCCGTATTCCCTCCCTTCCTTGACTCCCCCTCTTCGAGTCCCCCCCACCCTCCCCGCCCCAGTCCTCCAGGGCATCCTCCATCCTCAAGTTGGACTCCCTTTGTTGCTAATAGTTTTTTGAGGATTTTTTATGGCTTTCTTAAATGATATTGTTCTATAGTTTTATTTTTTTCATATCTTTTTTTCGGTCTTGGTATTAAGTATATTTGGTATCTTGGTATGCTTGCTTCATGGAATGAATTGGGAAGTGTTCATTCTGTCTTTTGGAAGAGGCTTTGAAGGCTTTGTGTTAATTCTTTAAATGTATGGTAGAATTCATTAATGAAGCCATGTGAGCCTGGAATATTCTTTGCTTGAAGTTTTTAAATTACTAGTTGAGTCTCTGCTTGTTAAGTCTGTTCAGATTATCCATTTCTTCTTGAGTTAGTTTTGGTAGTTTGTGTATTTCTGGGAATTTGTCCATTTAATCTGTTATCTAATTTGTTGACATATAGTGTCTATGGTATTCTCTTGTAATTCCTTTTATTTTTATAAGGTCTCTAGTGATGTCTCTTACTACTAATTTTTGTACTTTGAGTCAGTCTTCTCTCTTCTTTTCTTGGTCTGCCTAGCTCAAGGTTTGTCAATTTCATTTTTTTTTCAAAGAACCAATTTTGATTTTATTGATATTCTTTATTTTTCTTTCCTCTTTCATTTATTTCTGCTTAGTCTTTATTATTTACTTCCTTCATCTTGCTTTGGGTTTAATTTACTTTTCCTTTTTTTTTCTTTTTGGTTTCTTGAGATGAAAGTCTAGGTTATAGATTTGAAATCTTTCCTCTTTTTTAAAATAGGTGTTTACAGCTACAAATATCTCTCTAAGCAATGTTTTAGCTGCGTGCCATAAGTTGTGGTATGTTGTGTCTTCATTTTCATTCACCTCGAAGTATTTTCTAATTTCCCTTGTGATATTGGTTGTTTAGAAGTATGTTGTTTAATTCCCACATATTTGTGAATGTCTCACATTTCCTTCTGATACTAATTTCTAATTTCATTCCATTGTAGTTAGAGAACATGCTTTATATGGTTTCTATTTTTTTTAACTTATTGAAACTTATAGCCTAACATATGGCTTATTCTGGAAAATATTCCAAGCATACCTGAAAATAATGTGTTGAATGTGTTTTGTTGTTGAGTGGAATATTCTACAGATGTCCGCTGGGTTTAGCTGGCTTATAGTTTTGTTCAAGACTTCTGTTTTCTGTTTATCTTCTGCTAATTGTTCTATCCATTATTGAAAGAGGAGTATTGAAGTATCTAAATGTTATTGTTGAAATGTCTATTTCTTACTTGAGGTCTGTCAGCTTTTACTTCATTTTATTTTGGAGTTTCTAATGCTCCCACAGACAGTTTACAATTCTGCCTCATTAGCCTTTACTTCCTGCTTGTGCAGATCCTGGAAGTCAGCCCCAGGTTGTAGGTCTTTCCTGCATATGTCCACAGCCCTGTACATGCACATGTCCTTCTAGAGTTCCAGAAATATGCTGGAGCTTTTGAAAGCCCCTGTAGACCTTCCATTCTCTAGTTTTTCTTTTAAGTTTTTTAGTGGGTTTCTAATTAGTCTCTTCTGGTGGTACTGCTTCTTGTACCTGTAAAGTTAATAACATGCCTTGGGGCTAGTGCTGTTTGCTTAGAGTAAGCTCTGAGTCAGGACCAAAAAAGACAAGCCCTGAAAACAGAGCTTTTAAGTGAGCTGCCAGATAGGTTAGATAGTAACAGTTCTGTAAGGATTGCCTTTTGGGGGAGCTCCAAACCCTTTTTGCCCCCTGGAGTGGTTGCTGGGTTGCTGGTTTTCACAGCTGCCATAGCGGCAAGGCTGTTGGTTTCAAAGCTACTGTGAAGCCGGGGGAAGGGAGATGGGACTAGGTAATGTTAAACCACCGTGAAGCTCACTGTTCTTACTGAAATTCAGGCATTTTTCTTGAATAAACATTCCTAGGATTATTACAAGCCTTTAATTAATTTCAAGAGGACTGGAAAATTTGATTTGGACTGTTTCTGCCAGTATTTTCTGTACTTTCATGGAGTAGCAGATTATTGAAGGTCCTTCCTCCACCATCTCATAAGTCAGTCCCTCTGGGTTTTGATTTGGTTTGGTTTGATCTTTTTTCCTCTCTGTTCTTCTCCTTGGATGATTTCTGTTGCTCTACCTTCAGGTTCACTCTTTGATGTCAACTCAGCTGTTAAATCCACTCAGTGAATTTTTATCTTCTACAATCAATTTTTTTTAGTTCTGTAATTTTCATTTGGTTCTTTTTTTTATTGTTTCTGTTTCTTTCCTGCATCTCTTCATTTATCTGTTCAAATTTGCATGCATTGAAACATATTTTGTTTTGTTTCATTGAGGATAAATATAATGGTTGAATTAAAATTCTTATCAGTTCTAACATTTTGTTCACTTCAGGATTGGACTTGATTTTCTTTTCTCTTAAGAAAAATATGTTTTATTTTCTTGTTTCTTCACATGTTGGATAATTTTAGATTGTATCCTAGATATTTGAATGTTACATTATGGAGATTCTGGATTCTGTTATTTTTCTCCGCTGAGAATTTTTTCTCTTTGTTTTATCAGGTAATTTTCTTGGCTGGGCTTGAATCACAAACTCTGTTTCTATTTTGGCTCCAGTCTCTTCTCAAAAGGTCCTTTGTCTTTAGCTGGTGTGCTTTCATTCTGTCCCACATGTGTGGCTTAGGGGTCAGTCAGTGATGATGGCAGTCAAGCTCGCGAATCCTCTTTCTGGCTTTCTTTTTTGCAAAATTCTGCCAACCTGTTAACTGTTCACCTGTCCTAACTTCTCTAGTTCCCCAACCAGAAAGATTGCTGGTTTTCCCATGTGAGCCCCCCATGTGCTTCTGTGCTTGCCCCACAGACTGCACTTAGGCACAGGCTGAAAGCCTCAAGTGATGGTAATTTACTTGTCGACCTTCCTCTGGGCACATGAACTCTACACCAGAGCCTGTCTGCTTGTCTTCACACTCCAGGACCTTCAGGGAGGGAACTCCAGCCTTGGTTCTGACTTTTTCTCTCTGGCTGAGCTGCTTTGACTGTTTTTCATACATGGTGGTTTAGGGATCAGTCACATATGTGGGTAGCTAGTTTGGAGATCCTCTCTTTGACTCTTTCCCTTTTGGGGTTCCCCTAGTCTCTTCCACACTCATAGTTTCCTAGCTTCACTTTTCTCATCCACTATGCCAGAAAGATTAGGAGTTTTCCATCCCCTACCACCTCTGTGTGAAGTTACTTGTGTGGCTGCCGGTCTTTCCTTTTCCCAGTGAGTGAACTCTCTGCCAGGTTTGTCTACTTCTTTTCCCTCTTCAGTAGCTTCAGGTAGCTTTTCGTATTATGTCCAGGTTTTATAGATTTTTTTTTTCTATAAGGACCAGAAGCAGGGAAGATAATTTGGTAGTGTCTTAGTCCCTCTTTAGTCTTAGACCCTTTTCAGTAGCCCTGAAACTAATCCTTTTGAAACAAACTTGAAAATTGTCTTTCACATATATATGTAGCTGAAATTAAAGCAGAATAATAAGAACTCCAAGCAACAAGGATTTACTTAAAAAAAAAAAAAAGGACTATTAAGACTCCAAATGGAATGGATGAGCTTTTGCAACAGAAAATTGTCTAAAAAAAGATTTTGGGGAAAGAAAAGTAGAAAGGGGGTCAGGAAAATTAAATGCTGTGTCACTTCAGTTCAGTATACATTTAGTAAGCACCTACTATGTGCCAGATGCTGTGCTAGACGCTAGGAACACAGAGATAGACTCCCTGCCCTTAAACTCATAGTAATGGAATAATGGAGATGGGTATGTTAAACAAGTAAGTGTAACTCTCTCTAGGAATACCATGAGCTAGAATGCGTTGTATCTGAGATTTCTAGCGATAAAGGTTTATCTAATTAGTCAATAAACATGAACATGTTATACCAGTGAAGTGACTGCTATCATGTACCATGATAATTGAGTTGGATCAAATAACATTTGGGACTTCTGGTTTTTGGTCTGGCATATAAAGAGTTTAAAAGTCACCACTCTGTCCTACCAACAAGTGAAAAGCTCAACAAACTGAAAAATCAACAGTTCTTCTTAGATCTGCCAGAGAAGTAAGGTCACAGGCCAAACCACTGCACCAAAAAACTAGAGAGACAGCCAGATGCAGAAAATCACAATTTATGGGATCAGACATCTGTGCAGGAGTCAGTGCTAGGGTAGAAAAATCTGAAGTGTAATTGATCATTTGCTGCAGGCTCAGTGTGAACAAGTCTGAAATTTAAGAACTCTAGGAGGACCCAATCATAAGGGAGCTCCCACAGTTTTGTGAAATTTACCTCCAGGACTGCTTCCAGGTTGTCACAGTGATCGTCAGAGAAAAATCCCTTGTGCTTTGGCAGGCAGATGGGAGAAAGGAACCATTTTTAAATATGTCAGAGTATTCTGTTTTTTTTAACTAAGCCGGCTTTCAGGAAAAACTATTTTGCCAAAGGTTGACCTGCTGTAGGTTTATCAGAGCTAAACTTACCTGGGAGAGGGAAAATACCCAATTCCAGCACCTTCAACCCATTCTGTCCACCTAAGAGGGGAAAAGAACTGAGAAGCACTGGTGAAGTTTACATTCCAAGGTCACAGGTTTACCAAAAGACTGAGACCTAATCAAGACTATAGAACACTTGCCTCTCTCACACCTTACCATCACGTTACTACAGGTCTATTTACTGTAGTGCCAGTGCATCACACGTGCCTTTCAAAAATTACAAGGCATACTAAAAGGCAAAAAAGTTGAAGTGTTTGAAGTTTGAAGAGACAGAACAAATATCAAAACCAGACTTAGATGTGGCGGGAGTGTTGAAATTATTAGACCAGGAATTTTTAAGAATACTAGGATTAATATATTAAGGGATTTAATGGAAAAAGTAGACAACATGCAAAAACAGATAGATAATATAAGCAGAGAGATGGAAATTCTAAGAAAATCAAAAATAAACGTTACACATGAAAAACAATGTAACAGAAATGAAGAATGCCTTTGGGCTAATTAGTAGACTAGACACAGCTGGGGGAAGAATTTCTGAGCTTAAAGATATAACTATAGAAAGTTCTAGAACTGAAAAGCAAAGAGAAAAAGACTGAAAAAAAAAGAACATAATATCCAAAAACTGAAGGACAATTACAAAATGTGTAACATACATATAATGGGAATATCAGAAGGAGAAGAAAGGGAGAAAGAACAGAAGCAATATTTGAAGCAATAATGACTGAGGATTTCCCCAGTTAATGTCAGACAGCAAACCATAGACCCAGGAAGCTCAGAGTACACCAGGCAGAATAAACAGAAAACAAAACAAAACAAAACACCCTACACCTAGGCATATATTCAAACTGCAGATAATAAAAGGTAAAGAGAGAATAATATATTTAAGATGTTGAGAGAAAAAGCCACCAACACAGAATTTTGTACCCTGGGAAATTATCCTTCAAAAGCAAAAGAGAAAGACTTTCTCAGACAAACAAAAATTGAGGGAATTTGTTACCAATAGAACTGTCTTGCAAGAAATGTTAAAAGAAGTTCTTTAGAGAGAAGGAAAACAATATAGATAAGAAATCTGGATCCAAGAAAGGAAGAGCATCAGAGAAAGATTAGTAAAGGTAGAATAAAAACTTACATTTTTCTTATTCTTAATTGATCCATCAAATAATAGTTTATTCAAAATAATAATAGCAATAATGTATTTGATATTATATGCTTGTGTGTGTATGCTTATTTATAAAATGAATGACAGCAAGGATACAGTTACAGGAGGGAGGAATTAGGACTATTTTGTTAGTAGTCCTTGTGCTACCCATGAGGCAGTATAGTGCTGTTTGGAAGTAGATTTGAATTAGTTATAAATGTATGTTGCAAACCTGAGGGCAACAACTAAAAAAAGATACATAATAGATGTAATATGAAAGGGGAGAAAATGGAGTCATATGAAATAGTTAAAACTACAAAAGGCAGAAAAGGTGTTGAAGAAGATATTTGGAATAAAGAACAAGACAAGAAATAGAAAACAGTAACAATATGGTAGATATTAATCCAACTATGTTAATAATCATTTGAAATATCAGTAGTCTAAATATACCAATTAAAAGAGATTGTTAAAATGGATCAACTAAGTGTTGGGTATAAGAAACCCATTTTAAATATGAAGACATATTAAGTAAAGAAATGGAGAAAGATGTACTATAATAATACTACTCAAAAGAAAGCTGGAGTAGCTATATTAGTTTCATAAACAACCAACTTCAGAGCAAAGAAAATTATCAGGGATAAAGAGGGGCATTACATAATGATAAAGGGGTCAATACTCCAAGAAGATGTAACAATCCTTAATGTTGTGTGCACCTAACAACAGGGTCAAAATACACGAGGCAAAAACTGGTAGAATAGCAAGGAGAAATAGGTGAATCCAACGTTACAGTTGGAGTCTTTTAACACCCATCTATCAGAAATGGATAGATCCTACAGGCAGAAAATCAGTAAGGACATAGTTGAGCTCAGGTTATGAACTACGTACCATCATTCAGCTGGATACTATTGGCATCTATATGCTCCATTATCCAACAGTAGCAGATTACACATTCTTCTCAAGCTCACTGGAATCATCCACCAAGATAAGCCATGTTCTGGGTCATAAAATACACCTCAACAAATTTAAAAGAATAAAAATCATATAATACCTGCTCTCAGACCACAATGGAATTAAACTGGAAAATATTAAGAGAAAGAAAACTGGAAAGTCCCCCAATACTTGGAGATTAAACAACATACTTCTAAATAATGCATGGACAAAGGAGAAATCTCAAGAGAAGTTTAAGAGTATTTTGAACTAAATGAAAATTCAAAAATTTGTGAGATGCAGCAAAAGCAGTGCTTAGAGGGCAATTTATAACATTGAATGCATATAGTAGAAAAGAAGATCTAAAATCAATATTCTAAGCTTCTACCTTAGGAATTTAGAAAAAGAACAAATTAAATCCAAAGTGAGCATAAGGAAAGAAAGAATAAAAATTAGAGCAGAAATTAATAAAATTGAAAACAGGAAATCAGTTAAGAAAATTGTTGATTTTGGGGGGTTTAGTTAAAACCAAAAGCTGTGTCTTTGAAAAGATCAATAAAATCTATAACCTTCCAGCCAGGCTAACTTAGATAAAAAGGAGAGAAGACACAAATTACTAATATCAGAAATGAAAGAGCGGACGACCGTAAAGATCCCATGAGCATTAAAAACATAATAAAAGAATATTATGAACAGTTCTATGCCCATAAATTTGATAACCCTGATGAAACAGGCCAATTTTTTGAAAGAGAAAATTTGCCAAAGCTCACACAAGAAAAAATACACAATCTGAATAAGCCTGTATCTATTAAATAAATTGAACCACTAATTAATAACCTTGTAAAACAGAAAGCACCAGGCCCAGATGTGTTTCACTGGTGGATTTTACTGAACATTTAAGGGAGAAATTATACTGATTCTCTACAGTCTCTTCAGAAAACAGAGCTCAGGGAGTACTTTCTGACTTTTTCTATGAGGCCTTCATTACCCTAATACCAAAATCAAAGACATTATAAGGAAAGAAAACTTACAGACCAGTATTTCTCATGAACGTAGATGTAAAAATTCTCAACAAAATATTAGCAAATTGAATCCAACAATTAGAAAAAGAATCGTACACCACAACCAAGTGAGGTTTTATCCCAAGTGTGCAAGGCTGCTTCAACATTTGAAGATCAATTAATGTATTCCATCACATCAGTAGGCTATAGAAGAAAAATCACATGATAATATCAGTAGATGCTGAAAAAGCATTTAACAAAGCCCAATTCCCATTCATGATAAAAACTCTCAGCAAATTAGGAATAGAGGAAAACTTCCTCAACTTGATAAAGAACATTTACAGAAACCCTACAGCTAATGGTCATAGTTATTGGTGAGAAACTTAATGGTGAGGAACAGGGCAAGGATGTCCTTTTCTTACCACTGCTTTTCAACATCATACTGAAAGTCCTAGCTAATGCAAAAAGACAAGAAAAGCAAATAAAAGGTATACCGATTCAAAATGAAGAAATAACACTGCCTTTGTTTACAGGTGACATGATCATTTGTGGTAGAAAGTCTGAAAGAATTGACCCCAAAACTCCTGGAACTAATAAGCAGTTGTTGCAGGTTTGCAGATATAAAGTCAGTATACAAAAGGCAGTCACTTTACGGTATACCTGTAGTGAATAAGTGGAATTTGAAATTAAAAATACATTATATTTATATTAGCACCCTAAAAAATGAGGTACTTATGTATAGATCTGATGAAGTTTGTACAAGATCTATATGAAGAAGACTACAAAACTCTGAGGAAAGATATCAAAGAACTAAACAAATGGAGACTTATTCTGTGTTCATGGATAGGAAGACTCAATACTAAGATGTCATTTTGTCCCAAGTTGATCTGCAGATTCAATGCAGTCCCAATCAAAATCCCAGCAAGTTATTTTTTTGGATATCAACAAACTCATTCTGAAATTTATATGGAGAAGCAAAAGACCCAGAGGAGCTAAGGCAGTACTGAGACAATGTGGTATTGGCAAAAGAATAAAAAATAGATCGGTAGAACAAAATAACTCAGAAGTATTCTCTCATAAACATAGTTGACTGATCTTTGAAGAAGCAAAGGCAATACATTGGTGTAAAGATAGTCTTTTCAACAAATGGTGCTGGAACAACTGGAAATCTACATGCAAAGAAGTGAATCTAGATACAGACCTTACACTCGTCACAAAAATTAACTCAGAGTGGATCATAAACCAATTGGAAAATGCAAAACTATAAAATATCTAGACAGTAACATAGGCAATAACCTAATTGTAGTTATGGTGATGAATTTTTAGATACAACACTGTCCATGCAAAAGATTATTGTCCATGAAAAAAGTATTTGATAATCTGGGCTTCATTAAAATTTAAAAGTTTTGCTCTGCAAAAGACAGTGTCAAGAGAATGGGAAGATAATCCACAAATTGGGAGAAAATATTTGGAAGACTATTATCCAAAGTGTACAAATAACTCTTAAAACTTGGCAGAAAGAAAATGAATAACATGATTAAAAATGAGCAAAGACCTGAACAGTTATCTCACCAAAGAAGATACACAGATAGCAAGTAAGCATATTGAAAGATGTTCATCATAAGAGAGTTACAAATTAAAACAATAATGGGATACGAGTAGAAGCACATATTGGAATGGCTGAAATCTGGAACACCAACACCACCAAATGCTGGCTAGGATGTAGAGCAGTAGGAACTCTCAGCCACTATGGAAGACAGTTTGGCAATTGCTTATAAAAGTAAAGATACTGAGGCAAGGATATACAATGGAGAATAAAACAGCCTCTTCAATAAATGGTGCTGGGAAAACTGGACAGGTACATGTAAAAGAATGAAATTAGAACACTCCCTAACACCATACACAAAAATAAACTCAAAATGGATTAAAGACCTAAGTGTAAGGCCAGACACTATAAAACTCCTAGAGAAAAACATAGGAAGAACACTCTTTGACATAAATCACAGCAAGATCTTTTTTGATCCACCTCCTAGAGTAATGGAAATAAAAACAAAAATAAACATGTGGGACCTAATGAAACTTAAAAGCTTCTGCACCGCAAAGGAGACTATAAACAAGACAAAAATACAACCCTCAGAATGGGAGAAAATATTTGCAAACGAATCAACAGACAAAGGATTAATCTCCAAAATATATAAACAGTTCATGCAGCTCAACATCAAAGAAACAAACAACCCAATCAAAAAATGGGCAGAAGACCTAAATAGGCATTTCTCCAAAGAAGATATACACATGGCCAAGAAGCACATGAAAACCTGCTCAACATCACTAATTATTAGAGAAATGCAAATCAAAACGACAATGAGGTATCACCTCACACTGGTTAGAATGGGCATCATCAGAAAATCTACAAACAAATGCTGGAAAGGGTGTGAAGAAAGGGGAACCCTCTTGCACCATTGGTGGGAATGTAGATTGATACAGCCACTATGGAGAACAGTATGGAGGTTCCTAGAAAAACTAAAAACAGAATTACCATATGACCCAGCAATCCCACTCCTGGGCATATACCCAGAGAACAACATAATTCAAAAAAACACATACACGCCAGTGTTCATTGCAGCGCTATTTACAGTAGCCAGGTCATGAACGCAACCTAAATGTCCATCAACAAATGAATGGATAGAGAAGATGTGGCATATATATACAATGGAATATTACTCAGCTGTAAAAAAGGAATGAAATTGAGACATTTGTAGAGACATAGATAGACCTAGAGACTGTCATACAGAGTGAAGTAAGTCAGAAAGAGAAAAACAAATATATTAACACATATATGCAGAATCTAGAAAAATGGTACAGATCAACCTGTTTGCAAGGCAGAAATAGAGACACAGATGTAGAGAACAAACATGTGGATACCGAGGGGGGAAAGCTGGGGGGGTTGGGGTGGGATGAATTGGGAGATTGGGATTGCCATATATACATTAGTAATGAGAAAAAAATATCAAATTGTATACTTTAAATATATGTAGTTTATTTTATGTCAATTATATCTCAATAAAAGTTCTTAAAAAAGAAAACTGAACATACTCCTACTGTATGATCCAGCAGTTGCACTCCTTTCCCCAGAGGAGTTGACAATCTGCACAGATGTAGATAGTAGCTCTCTTAATAATTGCCCAAACTTGGAAGCAACCAAGAAGTTCTTTAGTAGGTGAATGGGTGAATAAACTGTGGTATATCCACACAATGGAATAGTATTCAACACTAGAGATAAATGAACTATTAAGCCATGAAAAGACATGGAGGAAACGTAAATGCATTACTAAGTGAAAGAAGCCAGTATGAAAAGGCTACATCATGTATGATTCCAATTATATGACATTGTGGAAAAGGCAAAACTGTGGAGACAGTAAAAGAATCAGTGCTTGTTAGGGGTTGGGGGCAATGGAGGGATGAATAGGGAGAGCACAGGATTTTTAGGGCAGTGAAACTCTGCTGTATGTTACTATAATGATGGGTATATGTCATTATGCATTTGTCAAAACCCATAGAACATACAGCACCAAAAGTGAACCTTAATGTAAACTGTGGACTTTAGGTGGCACTGATATGTCAGTGTATGTTCTTGATTATAAGAGATGTCCCACTGGTGCAGAGTGCTGTTAGTGAGAGAGGTTGTGTGGCTTGGGGATGAGGGATGTATGGGAAATCTCTATGCCTTCCTCTCAATTTTGCTGTGAACATAATTAAAACTTCTCTAAAAAAAGTTTATTGATTAGAAAAATGTTTGGAATTGAAGCAGAATGTAATTATTCATATGATTTTGAGCAATTCAAGTTTATTTGCACTTAGAACATCACAGATTTGGAGTATTTATAAAGGATTATTGATTGAGATGTATACTGGCTTGCATTATTCCAGTATTCATATGTCAAAAATAGAAATTACAGTTCATCAATATTACCAACCACAAATTCCTATAATCTACACACCATAAGGATTACTGATCACCTCACTCACTCTTGATGCTCTTACACTATTCTTTGTTAACTTTGATCTTTTAGCTTAAAACTTGGTCTAATTATGTTTCCAATTTCTTTTAAGCAAGAAGTAGGTTTATGCTACCAGATGACAGAATCTTACATTTTAGACATAACTTAGGGTACAGAGGGTCCTAAAGAGTGTTTAGTCTTAAGTTTCTTAAACATTTGTGAACAATGGCCTTCTCAGCCCTAGAATGCTGTAGGTGGTAAGAGTCCATGTTAGAAATGAGAAGACATTATAGTTATGCCTTAATATTAATTAGTTAATTCGGCAACTTATTGCCTGCACAACACCTTCCCTTGGTCCAAGCTATTCATTAAGCCAACAATACATAGATCTATACACGAAGATTCATACCTTCTACATGTACCCTTGAATGACTCATTGATTTTGTGTCTGTGAAAAGAATCTAAAGGAAATTCTAAAAATAATAAAGTGGTCTTCTCTCACTTTTCTTTTGTTCATGAATATACCTACCTCACCTTAAATGCCAAGTTTTATTTTTCATTGCCACATGAAGATTATATTTCTGAAAAGGTTTTTTTTTTTTTTAAATTTATTTATTTATTATTTTTTGGGGGTACACCAAGTTCAATCATCTGTTTTTATACACATATCCCCGTATTCCCTCCCTCCCTCAACTCCCCCGCCTTGAGTCCCCCCCACCCTCCTTGTCCCAGTCCTCTAAGGCATCTTCCATCCTCGAGTTGAACTCCCTTTGTTACACAACAACTTCCCACTGGCTATCTATTTTACAGTTGGTAGTATATATATGTCCGTGCTACTCTCTCACTTCGTCTCAGCTTCCCCTTCACCCCCTGCCCCCCACCAAACCTCGAGTTCTCCAGTCCATTCTCTGCACCTGTGTCCTTGTTCTTGTCACTGAGTTCATCAGTACCATTTTTAGATTCCGTATATGTGAGTTAGCATACAATATTTGTCTTTCTCTTTCTGACTTACTTCACTCTGTATGACAGACTCTAGGTCTGTCCACCTCATTACATATAGCTCCATCTCATCCCTTTTTATAGCGGAGTAATATTCCATTGTATATATATGCCACATCTTCTTTATCCATTCATTTGTCGATGGGCATTTAGGTTGCTTCCATGTCCTGGCTATTGTAAATAGTGCTGCAATAAACATTATGGTACATGTTTCTTTTGGGATTATGGTTTTCTTTGGGTATATGCCCAGAAGTGGGATTACTGGTCATATGGTAGTTCAGTTTTAGTTTTTTAAGGAACCTCCAAATTGTTTTCCATAGTGGCTGTACCAACTTACAGTCCCACCAACAGTGCAGGAGAGTTCCCTTTTCTCCACAC
This sequence comes from Hippopotamus amphibius kiboko, assembly GCF_030028045.1. Lineage (NCBI taxonomy): Eukaryota > Metazoa > Chordata > Mammalia > Artiodactyla > Hippopotamidae > Hippopotamus > Hippopotamus amphibius. Next base: position 160,017,928 of record NC_080191.1, read on the forward strand.
CCTCTCCAACATTTGTTGTTTCCAGATTTTGTGATGATGGCCATTCTGACTGGTGTGAGGTGATACCTCATTGTGGCTTTGACTTGCATTTCTCTGATGAGTAGTGATGTTGAGCATCTTTTCATGTGTTTGTTGGCCATCTGTATGTCTTCTTTGGAGAAATGTCTATTTAGGTCTTCTGCCCATTTTTGGATTGGGTTGTTTTTTTGATATTGAGCTGTATGAGCTGCTTGTATATTTTGGAGGTTAATCCTTTGTCTGTTGTTTCATAGGCAACTATTTTTTCCCATTCTGAGGGTTGCCTTCTAGTCTTGTTTATGGTTTCTTTCGCTGTGCAAAAGCTTGTAAGTTTCATGAGGTCCCATTCATTTATTCTTGATTTTATTTCCATGATTCTAGGAGGTGGGTCCAAAAGGATCTTGCTTTGATGTATGTCATAGAGTGTTCTGCCTATGTTTTCCTCTAGGAGTTTGATAGTGTCTGGCCTTACATGTAGGTCTTTAATCCATTTGGAGTTTATTTTTGTGTATGGTGTTAGGAAGTGTTCTAATTTCATTCTTTTACATGTTGCTGTCCAATTTTCCCAGCACCACTTATTGAAGAGGCTGTCTTTTTTCCATTGTATATTCGTGCCTCCTTTGTCAAAGATAAGGTGCCCATATGTGTTTGGGCTTACTTCTGAGTTCTCTATTCTATTGCATTGATCTTCCTTTCTATTTTTGTGCCAGTACCATACTGTCTTGATCACTATGGCCTCGTAGTATAGTTTGAAGTCAGGAAGCCTGATTCCACCAACTCCATTTTTCCTTCTCAAGATTGCTTTGGCTATTCGGGGTCTTTTGCGTTTCCATACAAATCATAAGATTTCTTGCTCTAGTTCTGTGAAAAATGCCATTGGTAATTTGATTGGGATTGCATTGAATCTGTAAATTGCTTTGGGTATTACAGTCATTTTCACGATGTTGATTCTTCCAATCCAGGAACATGGTATGTCCCTCCATCTGTTTGTGTCATCTTTGATTTCTTTCATCAATGTCTTAAAGTTTTCTGCATACAGATCTTTTGTCTCCTTAGGCAGGTTTATTGCTAGGTATTTTATTCTTTTTGTTGCAGTGGTGAATGGGAGAGTTTCCTTCATTTCTCTTTCTGCTCTTCTGTTGTTAGTGTATAGGAATGCAAGAGATTTCTGTGCATTAATTTTGTATCCTGCTACTTTACTTTTCTATTTTAGATGAGCAAGTTGTTATGGGCAACAAGCTTCTTGTATATATTAGGTAAGAGATTTTTAATTTATTTGTGTGTGCATGCATCTTGTACAAAATTTCTCCTGTATTCTTAGAGGTACTGTCATCTGTTATTTGTACAGTGCTTTTCATTTTTCAGTGTTCTTTCATGTGTAGCAGGGCTTCTGAACAATGCGTGATTCTGTCCCGCATCCCCTCTCCCCTCCCCCAGACATTTGCAGTATCTAAAGACCTTTTTGCTTTGTCACAGCTGGGGTGGGGGAAGAGGAGTGCTACTGGCATCTGGTGGGTAGAGGCCAGGGATGCTGCTGAGCATCCTGCAGTGCACAGGGTAGTCCCCACAACTAAGAATTCTCTCTCCCAAATATCAATAGGGCAGAGGTTGAGAAACCCTGATAGAGAGTATTTTACTTTTACTACCAACAAGTCTGTGGGATATGTGTTTGTCCATATTTTATATAATAAGGGCAAGAGATTAGCTTGCATAATGAAGAAGTTAGGGATAGAAGTAAGCTGAAATGTTTATCTCCTTACTCCTGGGACAAAGTTCTTCCAGTGGACTATGAAGGCTCAGAACTGTGTCCTGATAGAGCTTTTACATAGATAACTAGCTGGCAGACAGGTGGCAGAACCTGCTGGCACATCATTTTAGCTTCTATGTGCATCACAGTTAACTTTGAGACCTATTTCACTTTTGTTACATTGATTCTTTAGTGTAGAAGAACATATGTAGCATTTACCTAATACTTTATCATCTGTACTTTAAACTTTTTAGAATATGCAGGTATCCAGTTGTCTTTAACATTCAAAATTGATGACTACTTCAAAGAGGTTTAAAATTCACTCCCTCCTACCCCCGCCACCAAAATGAGGACATATTCGTAAGACATTTTTATAATTTAGCTCACAAAGCAAGTCATTAGCCATTAGGAGGGTCTGATTTGAAAGTAAAACTGTACAGTTAATTTCTCATGAGATTCTAATTCTCCCTGAAGGCTTGTCCGATTACAGATATTTTTTAGCCTAGCTCATTCCCCATCTTTATTCACCATTCTTAGAACCACTGGATTTAAAAGCCTCTGAGAACATGAGGCTTTTACTGTTAACAGTATAATGATGCTGTTAGACTCATTCCAGATGCTGGCTATGAGACTTGAGGTAATCTGTCCTTATTCCTTCTTGCCCATTTAGTGCAGCTTGGGTTTGTCTTAGGAAAAATAAGAAGAAATGACAGTCGTTACTCAGTTACAGTATGTGTTATTTCCCCACCATCTCTGTCACCCATATTTTCTGAACTGGCTATCATCTTGATCTGGGCTTGGACCTGACCTAACAGACAAAAGCTGAGCCTGCTTAAACATCAAACTAGTGTCTTGGGTTTGAGAAACTATGTGTTCCCGGGAAGTTAGCCCACTATAAGTCACCAAATCTGTTTTCTTTATTCTCTTCCAGCTGTTGTCTAGCAGGTCGTGCCTATCCCCTTGGTGACATCCCTGAAGATCTTGTTCCTTTGGTTAAAAACCAGGTTGGTGCTATTTTCATAGCATTTTTACTCTCTTGTTAAAAATGCAGTAAAGACAAATTGTAATTGAGGGTTACACATGGGTCAGGAGCTATTAGCTGTGACAAGAGAGAGCCTACACACCATCACTGAAGCCAGTAATTATAGCTGAGAGAGGTTAGAGAAGTTATAACACAGTGGCAATTTAAACTAAATTCAACCTGCTTTTATTTTATCCAAATGGGAATCGTTGCTTCAGCAAGATACTTTGTAAGGTGAGAAAATAATCAACTATTTTTTTATTTTTCAACCTGCAGGTTTTTGAATTTCTAATTCGCCTGCATTCAACAGAAGCTCCCCCTGAGGAAGAAATCTATCCCTATATTCGGACTTTGCTACATTTTGACACTAGAGAATTTCTAAATGTATTGGCACTGGTAAGAAGTAATACATAATACATTTCTAAGGTATTTTTAAAAGGAGTCAGGGTGATTTTTTTTGTTAATAGAAAGACAACTAATAGTCCTTATGCAGGTACAATTTTTATGCCCTAGCAGTAAGTCAGGGTTTCAAATGTTTAGTTTTGTTTAACATTTTCTAATTCCTTTTCTCCCTTTTACCCTTCCTTTCCTGCTTCCTTCCTCTTTCTTTCCGCTCTCCCTGTTTCTCTATGTCTGTCTGTCCATCTTCGTGTCTCTGTCTCTTTCTGACACATCCTTATTAAAAAGTTAAAGCAGGGTTAGATGTGGTACGTCCTTGATTTCCTAAATTATTAGTTTGTGTACTAAATATGGAAGATTGCTCTGAAGGACATGTGGTGGTGATAATAGCAGAAGTAACTGGAGTTGAAATGGAACATGGAAACTTCCTGCCGAAAAAACATCCTTACACATGTTTTATTAAAGATGGATTTGGGTATGCCAGATTCTCTGTGAAAATGCCCCTAAGGGGAATGATTATATAAAACATGATATATTTTCCCAATTAAATCATATTGTAATTGTTTTTTAAAAAGCTTTTGATAATATGGACAGCGCTCATATTTTAGTATTTAGTGAAGCAGCAGGCTCACAAATTATTAAAAAAAAAAAGCCAAATATTGTATGTGCACAATATTTGGAGAAAAGAGACAGAAAGGAAATACATCTAAATATTAATAGTGATTATCTCTGTGAGATGGGGTAATTTTATTTAATGAGCACATCGTACTTTTGTAAATTGAATAATGAACTGTTAAATTTTTAAAAAGTGCCTGTGAGAAGGATCCCACTCAAATCATATTTTGCATTAGTTTAATTTGAAAATCTGGTTTCAGAAATAGTAACTTTGATAGCATAGGAGGAAGGGAAGAGAAACTTAGAAATGGAAGTCAGATCTAGTTGGTTTAGGAGACCTTAGATGTCCAGAATAAAATATAAGGGTACTTAGTGTCTGGCATGTAGGAAAAAAGAAACAAGAAGTGGTGGGGCCGGGGTTCAGAAAGCATGAGAGAGAGCAACAAAGAATTTTACCTAATTTTCATTTTTTAAAGGACTGTGGTAGCCCTTTGTTCAGGTAGCCAGTTGTTCAGACATTATGCTCATGTCTGAATTATGATATAGGCATTGATAGTAAGGATGCAATACAGTCTCTTTCATTTACTTGACAAATATTTGAATGCCAAGTATGTCATACCTACTGTACTAACTGGGTGTGTATGGGCTGACAGGATATAAACCCTGCCTTTGGGGAGGAAGAGGATCCAGACTTGTAGATAAGTAATTATAGCACAGTGTAAGACATGTCACTGGAGAAGTGCAAGATGCTGTAAGAACACTTAGGAGAATCTAATGGAGGGTTAAGGAAGGTATATTCGATGAAATGATGTCCACGGTGAGTCTCAAAGGATGTGTAGAAGTTAAGTTAAGGATAGGGGAAAATATTCTAGACAAAGAGACAGAATATGCAAAAAGGCCTGGAGATAAGACAGGCAATGTGTGTTCAGGTAATTGAAAAAATTCAGTATGGCCATATCTTTAAGTGTAAGGAAGCCTGCAGAGAGAGAGAAATCCAGAGAGGTAGGTAGAGACAGTTTTGTTATCCATGGTAGGAAGTTTGGACTTTATACTAGAGCCGTAGATAGCGATTGAAGCCTTTTAGGTAGAAAAATATCATGATTTGTAGTTTAGAAAAATTCCCTCTGATTGTTGAATGGAAAATGGATTGAAATAAGATAAGATTGGAGGCACAAAGATGTTAGCACAATTTTGTGGTAATCTAGATAGAAGATAATGGTGGCTTGATTTAGGGCGGTGACAGTGGAGGTACTAAGACATGAAAGGATTTGAAAGATCGTTTAGGAGGCAAATCAACCTAAAATTTAGGGCTTATTGTACAGGTGGATGTGAAAAACAAGACAAATAGGGAAGCATCAAAGATTCCTAGATTTCTGACCTGGTGAACTGGATGTATAGTTGTTTATTTGTGCATTCAATAGGAAATCAGAGAAGAAACAGTTTTCTTAGGACATGGGTGAGAGGCAGAGTAGTGGTGAGGTGTGGTGGAGGTAGATAATCAGTTCTCTTTTGGACTTAATGAATTTGAAATGCCTGAAAGACAAGTGGAGGTTTCCTTCAGTGTGTGAATCAAGGGTTGGCTGCATCCCCAAGTATTACAGCTGGAGAAATGGGTAAGACCTAGGATCCTAAATCCTAGATTCACTGTCTATTATGTCTGCCATAACTGATTACTCATGTGTCCTTCCTAATTAATATACCTTAATAAAAAGAACATTTTCAGGGAGGCACATAAAAATTTAGATGACAGACTTTTAAGTCACATTTCCCCACTTTTTAAAATTTAGGAATATTTTTTTCAAGTGTGGTTTTAAAATTTAGCTTTCTTGAGGTACAGTTTATACAAAATGTAATTCATCCACTTCAAGAGAAGAGTTTGACGAACATATGCAGTCTTGTCACCACTAGCACAATCTAGATATAGAACAAAAGGTCACTTTTGCAGTTTTGTGGTGCCGCCCAGCCCCACCCCCTGGCAGCTGCTGGTCTGCTTTGTGACAGTATAGTTTCACTCTTCTAAAATGTCATTTAAATAGAGTCATACACTTGCTTTTTCTAGCTTCTTTCACTTAAAATAATGCTTTTGAGACTTATCCATGCTGTTGCATTATATCAATAGGTTGTTGCTCTTTACGGCTGTGTAATTTTCCATTTTATGGATATACACTTTGTTGATTCATTCACCAATAGTTGGTCCTTGGGGTTGTTTCCAGTTTAAGTTATTAGGAATAAAGCTATTTTGAATATTTACATAAAGGCCTTCATGTCAACATATATCTTTATTTCTCTTGAGTAAATACCAAATAATGGACTTGCTGGGTCATTTGTTAAGTGTATTGTTTTACTTAATAAGAAACGGACAGGACTTTTTTAAAGTGGTTCTGCCAGTTTACATTCCAGTAGTATATGAGAGTATCATTTCTTCATCTTCTCTCCAACACTTGGTGTGGTCTTAATTTGACCATTCTAAAACGTGTGTAGTGGTATCTCATTGTGGTTTTAATTTATATTTCCCTCCTGACAAATGATGTTAAACATCTTTTCATTAAAATATATTAGCAAAGAAGTTATGTTTGCCATCCATATGTTCTCTTTGGTGAAAATAGCAATTTTCTTTGCCCACCCCCCCCTTTAAATTTTTAATTAATTAATTTATTGGCTGTTTTGGGTCTTCGTTGTTGTGCATGGGCTTTCTCTAGTTGTGGCGAGTGGGGCTACTCTTCGTTGCGGTGTGAGGGCTTCTCATTGCGGTGGCTTCTCTTGTTGCAGAGCACGGGCTCTAGGTGTGAGGGCTTCGGTAGTTGTGGCATGTGGACTCAGTAGTTGTGGGTCACAGGCTCTAGAGCGCAGGCTCAGTTATTGCAGCTCACGGGCTTAGTTGCTCTCCGGCATGTAGGATCTTCCCGGACCACGTTTCGAACCCATGTCCCCTGCATTGGCAGACGGATTCCTAACCACTGTGCCACCAGGGAAGTCCTCCTCTATTTTTTAAAATTGTGTTTGTTTTCTTGCTGGTTTTGAGAGTTTTTTGATATATATATATATATCTTTTCAGATTACATAAGTTTAGCAAATATTTTCTCCCAGTCTGTGGGCTGTCTTTCCATTCCCCTAACACTGTGTTTTGAATAGCAGGGGTTTTAAATTTTGATGAAGTCTAATTGTTTAGTTTTGTTTTATGGGTCCGGCATCTGGTGCCGTAGTTAAGAAATCTTCACTTAACCCAACGTCATAGAGATATTCTCTTGTATTTCTTTTAGGAGTTTTATGGTTTTAGGTTTTACATTTAGACCTATGATCAAATTTGAAGAAATTTTTGCATGTGGTGCAAGGTTTAGATGCAAATTCTTTTTTCTTTTTTTGTGTATAGACATCTAACTCTCATAGCACCATTTGACAAAAAGACTGTCCTTTCCCTACTGAATTGTCTTTGTACTTTGTCAGAGATACGTCATCTGTGTATATGTGGGTCTGCTTCTGAACTCTGTTCTATGACGCTGGTCTGTTTGTCTGGATGCCAGTACTGCATTGCCTTGATTACTGTAGCTTTATAATGATTATGAAAATCACATTATGTTAGCTTTTCCATGTTCTTGTTCTTTTTCAAAATTACTTTGTCTTTTGTAGTTTTTTCTAATTTCAATATGAATTTTGTGTTATTAATTTCTGTAAAAGCTTGCCTGGATTTTTATTAGGATTGTGTTCAATGTTTAGTCAATTTAAGAATAGACATCTTAGCAATACTGAGTTTTGTGACCCATGAAGGTGTACTGTTCCATTTATTTAGGTTTTCTTTTTTTCTCAGTAATATTTTATAGTTTTCAATGTATTTTTCTGAGTGATAAGGATTCAGTGTAATGTTTTCTCCACTATTGTACAATTTAAAATTTTTGATAAAGTAAAATAGCAATTGCCTCTCACTTACCTTGCTTTTGTATATTGCCATAAGGAAAAATGTCAATTTGACTTTTCTTAGCTTTCTCAGGGACTTAATCTTTTTTCCTAGAGGACCAGAATACTTTTTTCCTTGTATTTAAAGACAAATAGTTTAAGATATTACTCAGAATTGACTCTTTTGGGGTCAGTTTTGCCATATGTGTACTGTGGGCCTTTTCAATATGTTAATTCGAGTCTTTTTCTTTCAAGAAAGTTTTCTTGAACTATAGATTTAAGTACTTTTTCTGCTTTGTTATTTTGTATTTCATCTTCAGAAACTTCAGCTATTTGTATATCTTCATCTTCTGCATTTATCACCTTTCTTTTTTCTCTTTTATTTCCTTCTTTATTTAAATTTTATTTTCTTACATTTACATTTACATTCTCTATTTCTCTTACTATGCTTTTGGTCATATCTGTTCTCTCTTTGGTGGCTTGTAATTCTGTCTTCATTTCTGAGATGACTTTTTTTTTTTCCAGTTTTTTTTTCCTGAGTTCAATTTGCTCCTGTTTCCTGTCTTCCTGCTCTTTGTTCATTTCTTTCCTGAATTCTTAAATTTCTAGTTTGTGATGTCCTTTCAAATCTGCACTTGTATATTCAAATATATTTCATATATGTTGGGATATTGTTATAGTTTACTTCTATCTTGTGGCTAGTTTTTTTATTTTATTCTTGTGTGCCTTCATTTGCTGTTTTTGTTGTCATTTTTTAATGTTAGATTTTTCTAGACTAGCAATAATAGGTGACCTTGTTGGATGGTGGGGGAAAATTACATACTATTTTCCACATTCAAGTACTTTCTTTATTTGCTACAACTAAGTGCAATTTCTTAAATAAATAGTGCTTTTGGGAGGTAGGCTATCTTCTCAATCTTTGACAATCTCTTGTTTTAGTAGGACTTTTATCTTGAGCCACTTACTTCTTTACTACAAGCCTCCAAGGACTACCTTTCCATTCCCTTTTCTATCTTAAAAGCTGTATCTTACCAAGACCTCCAATCCATACTTGCCAGATCCCTTCCTTTGATCTTCCTATTAGCCAGTGCGCTGATCCACCGGGTTGCAGGCCTGGCCTCATTATTTCCCCACCCAGGATGGATCTTCCTTTTCTTTTGGAGGTGAATTCCATTTGATAATACAGATGTTCTGTTCCCACTGAAACCTCGTCACATCCTCCTTTCGTCTACGCAGTTCTGTCCTGATCTCTTTTTGGTTTTATGGGCTTTGGAGCCAGCTTTCCTAATTTGGGGTGTTTACCTTCTTACTTTTATATAGATTGAAGGTTGTAATATTTATTGTCTTTCTAGTTTTCCCATTAGCCAGGGTTGTGGGTGATTTCTTTTTGTTCTTTTCTACATACATGAATCTTATTGGGAGGTGTGTGAAGTTATTAGGACAAGGTTTCACAGAATACAGCGTGTAGACCAAATCCAACTCCATTTGGCCTCTGGCTTGTGTGAGCTAAGAGTATTTTTTTTTGTATTTTTAAGAGTTATAAAAACAGAAGAATATATCGTACAAACCACATGTAGCCCACAAAGCCTAAAATATATTATCTCTGGCCCTTTACCGAGAATATTTCTTGACCCCTGGATCAGGATTTAGCCAACTATCATTATCTTACAGAAACCCTATAATAATTTTTTTTTTGAATTTTATTTATTTATTTATTATTTTTTGGGGGGTACACCAAGTTCAATCATCTGTTTTTATACACATATCCCCGTATTCCCTCCCTTCCTTGACTCCCCCCGCCTTGAGACCCCCCACCCTCCCCGCCCCATTCCTTAAGGCATCTTCCATCCTCGAGTTGAACTCCCTTTGTTATACAACAACTTCCCACTGACTATCTATTTTACAGTTGGTAGTATATATATGTCTGTGCTACTCTTTCGCTTCGTCTCAGCTTCCCCTTCACCCCCCGCCCCCCGCCAAACCTCGAGTTCTCCAGTCCATTCTCTGCACCTGTGTCCTTGTTCTTGTCACTGAGTTCATCAGTACCATTTTTAGATTCCGTATATGTGAGTTAGCATACAATATTTGTCTTTCTCTTTCTGACTTACTTCACTCTGTATGACAGACTCTAGGTCTGTCCACCTCATTACGTATAGCTCCATCTCATCCCTTTTTATAGCGGAGTAATATTCCATTGTATATATATGCCACATCTTCTTTATCCATTCATTTGTTGATGGGCGTTTAGGTTGCTTCCATGTCCTGGCTATTGTAAAGAGTGCTGCAATAAACATTATGGTACATGTTTCTTTTGGGATTATGGTTTTCTTTGGGTATATGCCCAGGAGTGGGATTACTGGATCATATGGTAGTTCTATTTGTAGTTTTTTAAGGAACCTCCAAATTGTTTTCCATAGTGGATGTACCAACTTACATTCCCACCAACAGTGCAGGAGAGTTCCCTTTTCTCCACACCCTCTCCAACATTTGTTGTTTCCAGACTTTGTGATGATGGCCATTCTGACTGGTGTGAGGTGATACCTCATTGTGGCTTTGACTTGCATTTCTCTGATGAGTAGTGATGTTGAGCATCTTTTCATGTGTTTGTTGGCCATCTGTATGTCTTCTTTGGAGAAATGTCTATTTAGGTCTTCTGCCCATTTGTGCATTGGGTTATTTGCTTTTCTGGTATTAAGCTGCATGAGCTGCTTGTATATTTTGGAGATTAATCCTTTGTCCGTTGTATCATAGGCAACTATTTTTTCCCATTCTGAGGGTTGCCTTCTAGTCTTGTTTATGGTTTCTTTCGCTGTGCAAAAGCTTGTAAGTTTCATGAGACCCCTTCGTTTATTCTTTTTTTTTTTATTTTTTTATTTTTTTTTTTTATTTTATTTTTTTTGGGGGTACACCAGGTTCAATCAACTGTTTTTATACACATATCCCCATATTCCCTCCCTTCCTTGACGCCCCCCCCTCGATTCCCCCCCACCCTCCCTGCCCCAGTCCTCTAAGCCATCTTCCATCCTCGAGTTGGACTCCCTTTGTTATACAACAACTTCCCACTGACTATTTTACAGTTGGTAGTATATATATGTCTGTACTACTCTCCCGCTTCTTCTCAGTTTCCCCTTCACCCCCCGCCCCCTCCCATACCTCGAGTTCTCCAGTCCATTCCCTGTATCTGCTTCCCTGTTCTTGTCACTGAGTTCATCAGTACCATTTTTAGATTCCGTATATGTGAGTTAGCATACAATATTTGTCTTTCTCTTTCTGACTTACTTCACTCTGTATGACAGATTGTAGTTCTATCCACCTCATTACATATAGCTCCATCTCATCCCTTTTTAGAGCTGAGTAATATTCCATTGTATATATATGCCACATCTTCTGTATCCATTCATTTGTTGATGGGCATTTAGGTTGCTTCCATGTCCTGGCTATTGTAAAGAGTGCTGCAATAAACATTATGGTACAAGTTTCTTTTGGGATTATGGTTTTCTTTGGGTATATGCCCAGGAGTGGGATTACTGGATCATATGGTAGTTCTATTTGTAGTTTTTTAAGGAACCTCCAAATTGTTTTCCATAGTGGCTGTACCAACTTACAGTCCCACCAACAGTGCAGGAGAGTTCCCTTTTCTCCACACCCTCTCCAACATTTGTTGTTTCCAGACTTTGTGATGATGGCCATTCTGATTGGTGTGAGGTGATACCTCATTGTGGCTTTGACTTGCATTTCTCTAATGATGAGTGATGTTGAGCATCTTTTCATGTGTTTGTTGGCCATCTGTATGTCTTCTTTGGAGAAGTGTCTATTTAGGTCTTCTGCCCATTTGTGGATTGGGTTATTTGCTTTTTTGGTATGAAGCTGCATGAGCTGCTTGTATATTTTGGAGGTTAATCCTTTGTCCGTTGTTTCATAGGCAATTATTTTTTCCCATTCTGAGGGCTGCCTTTTAGTCTTGTTTATGGTTTCTTTTGCTGTGCAAAAGCTTTTAAGTTTCATGAGGTCCCATTCGTTTATTCTTGATTTTATTTCCATGATTCTAGGAGGTGGGTCAAAAAGGATGTTGCTTTGATGGATGTCAAAGAGTGTTCTGCCTATGTTTTCCTCTAGGAGTTTGATAGTGTCTGGCCTTATATGTAGGTCTTTAATCCATTTGGAGTTTATTTTTGTGTATGGTGTTAGGAAGTGTTCTAATTTCATTCTTTTACATGTTGCTGTCCAATTTTCCCAGCACCACTTATTGAAGAGGCTGTCTTTTTTCCATTGTATACTCGTGCCTCCTTTGTCAAAGATAAGGTGCCCATATGTGTTTGGGCTTACTTCTGAGTTCTCTATTCTGTTCCATTGATCTTCCTTTCTATTTTTGTGCCAGTACCATACTGTCTTGATCACTATGGCCTTGCAGTATAGTTTGAAGTCAGGAAGCCTGATTCCACCAACTCCATTTTTCCTTCTCAAGATTGCTTTGGCTATTCGGGGTCTTTTGCGTTTCCATACAAATCGTAAGATTTCTTGCTCTAGTTCTGTGAAAAATGCCATTGGTAATCTGATCGGGATTGCATTGAATCTGTAAATTGCTTTGGGTAGTACAGTCATTTTCACGATGTTGATTCTTCCAATCCAGGAACATGGTATATCCCTCCATCTGTTTATGTCATCTTTGATTTCTTTCATCAATGTCTTAAAGTTTTCTGCATACAGATCTTTTGCCTCCTTAGGCAGGTTTATTCCTAGGTATTTTATTCTTTTGGTTGCAATGGTGAATGGGAGAGTTTCCTTAATTTCTCTTTCTGCTCTTCCGTTGTTAGTGTATAGGAATGCAAGAGATTTCTGTGCATTAATTTTGTATCCTGCTACTTTACTAAACTCATCAATGAGTGCTAGCAGTTTTCTGGTAGAGTCTTTAGGGTTTTCTATATATAGTATCATGTCATCTGCAAAGAGTGACAATTTTACTTCTTCTTTTCCAATTTGGATTCCTTTAATTTCTTTTTCTTCTCTGATTGCTGTGGCTAACACTTCCAAAACTATGTTGAATAACAGTGGTGAGAGTGGACACCCTTGTCTTGTTCCTGTTCTTAGAGGGAATTCTTCCAGTTTTTCTCCATTAAGAACAATGTTGGCTTTTGGTTTGTCATATATGGCTTTTATGATGTTGAGGTAATTTCCTTCTATGCCCATTTTCTGGAGAGCTTTTATCATAAATGGATGTTGAACTTTGTCAAAAGCTTTTTCTGCATCTATTGAGATGATCATATGGTTTTTATCCTTCAGTTTGTTGATATGATGTATCACGTTGATTGATTTGCGTATATTGAAGAATCCTTGCATCCCAGGGATAAACCCCACTTGATCATGGTGTATGATTTTTTTAATGTGCTGTTGCAGTCTGTTAGCTAGTATTTTGTTGAGGATTTTTGCATCTATATTCATCAGTGATATTGGTCTGTAGTTTTCTTTTTTTGTGACATCTTTGCCTGGTTTTGGTATCAGGGTGATGGTAGCCTCATAGAATGAGTTTGGGAGTGCTCCGCCTTCTGCAATATTTTGGAAGAGTTTGAGAAGGATAGGTGTTAACTCTTCTCGAAATGTTTGATAGAATTCGCCTGTGAACCCATCTGGTCCTGGGCTTTTGTGTGTTGGGAGATTTTTAATCACTGCCTCAATTTCCGTACTTGTGATTGGTCTGTTCATGATTTCTATTTCTTCCTGGTTCAGTCTTGGAAGATTGTATTTTTCTAAGAATGTATCCATTTCTTCCAGGTTATCCAATTGATTGGCATATAGTTGCTTGTAGTAGTCCCTCATGATGTTTTGTATTTCTGAGGTGTCCGTTGTGACTTCTCCTTTTTCATTTCTAATTCTGTTGATTTGCATCTTCTCCCTCTTTTTCTTGATGAGTCTGGCTAATGGTTTATCAATTTTGTTAATCTTCTCAAAGAACCAGCTTTTAGTTTTATTTATTTTTCTTATGGTTTCCTTCCTTTCTTTTTCATTTATTTCTGCTCTGATCTTTATGATTTCTTTCCTTCTGCTCACTTTGGGGTTTCTTTGTTCTTCTTTCTCTAGTTGTTTGAGGTGTAAGGTTAGGTTGTTTATTCGATCATTTTCTTGTTTCTTAAGCTAGGACTGTATTGCTATAAACTTCCCTCTTAGAACTGCTTTTGCTGCGTCCCATAGGTTTTGGGTTGTTGTGTTTTCGTTGTCATTTGTTTCTAGATACTTTTTGATTTCCTCTTTGATTTCTGTAGTGATTCCTTGGTTGTTTAATAGTGAATTGTTTAGCCTCCATGTGTTTGTATTTTTTGCAGTTTTTTTCCTGTAATTGATATCTAGTCTCATGGCGTTGTGGTCTGAGAAGATGCTTGATATGATTTCAATTTTCTTGAATTTGCTGAGGTTTGATTTGTGACCCAAGATGTGATCTATCCTGGAAAATGTTCCGTGTGCACTTGAGAAGAAAGTGTAGTCTGTCGTTTTTGGATGGAATGTCCTATAAATATCAATTAAGTCGAGATGGTCTAATGTGTCATTTAAAGCTTGTGTGTCTTTATTTATTTTCTGTTTGGATGATCTGTCCATTGATGTAAGTGGGGTGTTCAAGTCTCCCACTATAATTGTGTTACTGTCGATGTCCCCTTTTATAGCTGTTAGCATTTGCCTTATGTATTGAGGTGCTCCTATATTGGGGGCATAGATATTTACCATTGTGATATGTTCTTCTTGGATGGATCCCTTGATCATTATGTAGTGCCCTTCCTTGTCTCTTTTAATAGTCTTTACTTTCAAGTCTAATTTGTCTGATATGAGTATTGCTACTCCAGCTTTCTTTTGAGTTCCATTTGCATGGAATATCTTTTTCCATCCCTTTACTTTCAGTCTATATGTATCCCTTGGTCTGAAGTGGGTTTCTTGTAGGCAGCATATAGAAGGGTCTTGTGTTTGTATCCATTCAGCCAGTCTGTGTCTTTTGGTTGGAGCATTTAATCCATTTACATTTAAAGTGATTATTGACATGTGTGTTCCAATTACCATTTTCTTAATTGTTTTGGGTTTGTATTTGTAGGTGTTTTCCTTTTCTTGTGTTTCCTACTTAGAGAAGTTCCTTTAGCACTTGTTGTAAGGCTGGTTTGGTGGTGCTGAGTTCTCTTAACTTTTGCTTGTCTGGAAAGCTTTTGATTTCTCCCTCAAATCTGAATGAGATTCTTGCTGGGTAAAGTATTCTTGGCTGTAGGTTTCTCTCTTTCAGGACTTTCAGGATATCCTGCCATTCCCTTCTGGCCTGCAGAGTTTCTGTAGAAAGGTCAGCTGTTATCCTGATGGGTTTTCCCTTATATGTTGTTTGTTGCTTTTCTCTTGCTGCTTTTAATATTTTTTCTTTGTGTTGAATTGTCATTAGTTTGATTAATATGTGTCTTGGTGTATTTCTCCTTGGGTTTATTCTGTATGGGACTCTCTGTGCTTCTTGGACTTGGTTCATTATTTCCTTTCCCATGTTGGGGAAGTTTTCCACTAGAACCTCTTCAAATATTTTCACAGACCCTTTCTTGTTTTCTTCTTCTTCTGGGATGCCTATAATTCGAATGTTGGTACGTTTAAGGTTATCACTGAGGTCTCTGAGGCTGTCTTCTAGTCTTTTTATTTTTTTATCTTTTTCCTGCTCTGTGGCGTTTATTTCTTCCATTCTATCTTCCAACTCACTTATTCGTTCTTCTGCCTCAGTCATTCTGCTGGTTAGAGCATCTAGAGTATTTTTAATTTCAGTTATTTTGTTATCCATTGCTGTTTGTTTTTCTGAGTTCTTATGAACTGTTTCTTGTACTTTCTCTAATTTGTTATCGAGATTTTGTATCATTTTTACTATCATGACTCTAAATTCTTTTTCAGGCATTTTTCCTATTTCCTCCTCATTTATTTGGTCTTGTGGGTTTTTTTCCTGCTCCTTTGCCTGCATGGTGTTTCTTTGTTTCCTCATGGTTGTCCAAGCTTTTGGGGTTGCTTGTCCTGGTGATAGAGGTGTTTATAGAAGACTGTCCAAGCCTCAGACTAATGTCCAAGTATTGGATTAGACGAATATTCAGTCTAGGAAACACATACATGTATAAGACACACAATTATTGAATCCGTTAGGACATAAGGCTCTAGAAAGACCTGACAGAACCCCAGTGTGCTATCAGATATTCAGAGAGAAACCCAGCAGAAATTGACAACTGAAACAGAACAAATCAGAGACAAAAGCAAAAGCAAACAAACAACAAATAACACCCTACACATACAAACATCAATCCAGGGAGATTTTGTAAGCTAGGATCAAATATAGAAATGAGCTGGAGTACCACCAGAGAGAATGGAGATTCTCAGAATGTAATTAGACAACTGTACTAAGAACTAAGATAAAGACAAAAGCCTAATATTAATACCAAGGCAGTGCATCATCTGGAGAATAGAGCAAGGAGTCTGAGCAGACCGATAGTGTTGCTTATAAGTATGTTAAGATAAAATACACTTAAAATGGCTGGAAGAAAGGGGAACAGAAGAGCGTAATGTGGTTGGAAATATGCAAAGAAAAAGAAAGGAATAGAAGTGTATAAAAGAAAGGGATGAAAGGAAAGTATGAAAGATATTTTGTCCGTACTACCAAAAACTTAGCTAGATATAGAAGTATTTTAAAAGGCAAAAAAAAAAAAGAGTAAAAAATATCCTTATAAGATTATGTTGTAAAACTTGTAGATCCCTTAGGGCTAAGATCGTATTTAATAAATCAAAAAAAAAAAAAAAAAAAGAGAAAGGAAAAAAAAAAAAAATCCAGAACTGATCCCCGAATGGACCAGTTCAATAGGTATTGATACTACTATTTCTGTTTCCTTAGCGTCTCAGCTGTAAGTGTCCTTTTCCTTGCCTTGGGTTTTTTTTTTTGCGTTATTCTGTGACCAGCAGAGGTTCCTTTATTGTTCGTCTGTAAGCCTCGGTGTGTGGGGAGGGAGAGGGTGCAATAGTGGCTCCTTCTCCTGGGAGGGAGTGAGCAGTGGCGCACTGTTGCTTCAGTCAGGCTTGGAGGTGCCTGTTGCAGAGGGCGCTGGTGGCTCAGGCGTACACAGAAAGTCTTAGAGTTGGGCCTCTCTCGGGGTTTTTTCTTTTTGATGCTGGTTTTTTTTTTTTTTTTCCTCTGGGCAGCCTCCCTGCTGCTGGCGTTGCAAGGAGTTTTAATCTAGCCCCGCCCGAGCGCCTGAGGGTGCTTGTTATCCCTGAGCGCCTTATGTGGCCCCGCAGGGCGTCTCTCCGCTGCCTGTTGCAGAGGCGCAGAAAGAGAGAGAGAGGCTATGCGCGCGGCTCCTCCCAGCCGCTAGTGAGCCTGCAGCCTCCAGCCGCCATCATGGCCGGGCAGCTCTCAGGGATCGGCACTCCTCTCTGCGGACCTCCTCCCTCCTGTCCTCTCGGTCCGTCACCCTACCGGCAACAATGTTTCTCCCCCTGAACCAGCTCTCTGGTTCCCACGCTCCCGCTCCTGGACCCTCCGTTCAGCCGCGGATCGATGTCTCGGTCCGGGAACGCTGAGCTGCGCTGCGGACCCTCGGTATGTTTCTCACTCCCTCCCGTCTGCCACAGCTCCGCCGCTTCACCCTCTTTGAGCCCTCGTAGATACCTCCCTACCGGCTATGTCAGGTTCTCCGCAGCCCTTTCTGGTGTCCGAGGCCGTCTGCTGGTGTTCAGCTGGTTCTCTGTGGGAATGACTGCATCCTTCCGTGCATTCCCAATGCATCTGTGGAGAGGGATGCACTCCACGTCTCTCTACTTCGCCGCCATCTTTTTCTCTCCCCATTCGTTTATTCTTGATTTTATTTCCATGATTCTAGGAGGTGGGTCCAAAAGGATCTTGCTTTGATGGATGTCACAGAGTGTTCTGCCTATGTTTTCCTCTAGGAGTTTGATAGTGTCTGGCCTTACATGTAGGTCTTTAATCCATTTGGAGTTTATTTCTGTGTATGGTGTTAGGAAGTGTTCTAATTTCATTCTTTTACATGTTGCTGTCCAATTTTCCCAGCACCACTTATTGAAGAGGCTGTCTTTTTTCCATTGTATGTTCGTGCCTCCTTTGTCAAAGATAAGGTGCCCATATGTGTTTGGGCTTACTTCTGAGTTCTCTATTCTATTGCATTGATCTTCCTTTCTGTTTTTGTGCCAGTACCATACTGTCTTGATCACTATGGCCTTGCAGTATAGTTTGAAGTCAGGAAGCCTGATTCCACTAACTCCATTTTTCCTTCTCAAGATTGCTTTGGCTATTCGGGGTCTTCTGCGTTTCCATACAAATCATAAGATTTCTTGCTCTAGTTCTGTGAAAAATGCCATTGGTAATTTGATTGGGATTGCATTGAATCTGTAAATTGCTTTGGGTATTACAATCATTTTCACGATGTTGATTCTTCCAACCCAGGAACATGGTATGTCCCTCCATCTGTTTGTGTCATCTTTGATTTCTTTCATCAATGTCTTAAAGTTTTCTGCATACAGATCTTTTGTCTCCTTAGTTAGGTTTATTGCTAGGTATTTTATTCTTTTTGTTGCAGTGGTGAATGGGAGAGTTTCCTTCATTTCTCTTTCTGCTCTTCTGTTGTTAGTGTATAGGAATGCAGGAGATTTCTGTGCATTAATTTTGTATCCTGCTACTTTACTAAACTCATCAATTAGTGCTAGCAGTTTTCTGGTAGAGTCTTGAGGGTTTTCTATATATAATATCATGTCATCTGCAAAGAGTGACAATTTTACTTCTTCTTTTCCAATTTGGATTCCTTTAATTTCTTTTTCTTCTCTGATTGCTGTGGCTAACACTTCCAAATCTGTGTTGAATAATAATGGTGAGAGTGGACACCCTTGTCTTGTTCCTGTTCTTAGAGGGAATTCTTCCAGTTTTTCCCCATTGAGAATGATGCTGGCTTTTGGTTTTTCATATATGGCTTTTATGATGTTGAGGTAATTTCCTTCTATGCCCATTTTCTGGAGAGCTTTTATCATAAATGGATGTTGAACTTTGTCAAAAGCTTTTTCTGCATCTATTGAGATGATCATATGGTTTTTATCCTTCAATTTGTTGATATGATGTATCACGTTGATTGATTTGCATATATTGAAGAATCCTTGCATCCCAGGGATAAACCCCACTTGATCATGGTGTATGATTTTTTTAATGTGCTGTTGGAGTCTGTTAGCTAGTATTTTGTTGAGGATTTTTGCATCTATATTCATCAGTGATATTGGTCTGTAGTTTTCTTTTTTTGTGACATCTTTGCCTGGTTTTGGTATCAGGGTGATGGTGGCCTCGTAGAATGAGTTTGGGAGTGTTCCGCCTTCTGCAATATTTTGGAAGAGTTTGAGAAGGATAGGTGTTAGCTCTTCTCGAAATGTTTGATAGAATTCGCCTGTGAACCCATCTGGTCCTGGGCTTTTGTGTGTTGGGAGATTTTTAATCACTGCCTCAATTTCCGTACTTGTGATTGGTCTGTTCATGGTTTCTATTTCTTCCTGATTCAGTCTTGGAAGATTGTATTTTTCTAAGAATGTATCCATTTCTTCCAGGTTATCCAATTGATTGGCATATAGTTGCTTGTAGTAGTCCCTCATGATCTTTTGTATTTCTGAGGTGTCCGTTGTTACTTCTCCTTTTTCATTTCTAATTCTGTTGATTTGCATCTTCTCCCTTTTTTTCTAGATGAGTCTGGCTAATGGTTTATCAATTTTGTTAATCTTCTCAAAGAACCAGCTTTTAGTTTTATTAATTTTTGCTGTTGCTTCCTTCCTTTCTTTTTCATTTATTTCTGCTCTGATCTTTATGATTTTTCCTTCTGCTCACTTTGGGGTTTCTTTGTTCTTCTTTCTCTAGTTGTTTTAGGTGTAAGGTTAGGTTGTTTATTCGATCATTTTCTTGTTTCTTAAGCTAGGACTGTATTACTGTAAACTTCCCTCTTAGAACTGCTTTTGCTGCATCCCATAGGTATTGGGTTGTTGTGTTTTCGTTGTCGTTTGTTTCTAGATATTTTTTGATTTCCTCTTTGATTTATTTAGTGATTTCTTGGTTGTTTAATAGTGAATTGTTTAGCCTCCATGTGTTTGTATTTTTTGCAGTTTTTTTCCTGTAATTGATATCTAGTCTCATGGCGTTGTGGTCTGAGAAGATGCTTGATATGATTTCAATTTTCTTGAATTTGCTGAGGTTTGATTTGTGACCCAAGATGTGATCTATCCTGGAAAATGTTCCGTGTGCACTTGAGAAGAAAGTGTAGTCTGTCGTTTTTGGATGGAATGTCCTATAAATATCAATTAAGTCGAGATGGTCTATTGTGTCATTTAAAGCTTGTGTGTCTTTATTTATTTTTGTTTGGATGATCTGTCCATTGATGTAAGTGGGGTGTTCAAGTCTCCCATTGTTATTGTGTTACTGTCGATGTCCCCTTTTATAGCTGTTAGCATTTGCCTTATGTATTGAGGTGCTCCTATATTGGGGGCATAGATGTTTACCATTGTGATATGTTCTTCTTGAGTGGATCCCTTGATCATTATGTAGTGTCCTTCCTTGTCTCTTTTAATAGTCTTTACTTTCAAGTCTAATTTGTCTGATATGAGTATTGCTACTCCAGCTTTCTTTTGAGTTCCATTTGCATGGAATATCTTTTTCCATCCCTTTACTTTCAGTCTATATGTATCCCTTGATCTGAAGTGGGTTTCTTGTAGGCAGCATATAGAAGGGTCTTGTTTTTGTATCCATTCAGCCAGTCTGTGTCTTTTGGTTGGAGCATTTAATCCATTTACATTTAAAGTGATTATTGACATGTATGTTCCAATTACCATTTTCTGAATTGTTTTGAGTTTGTATTTGTAGGTGTTTTCCTTTTCTTGTGTTTCCTACTTAGAGAAGTTCCTTTAGCACTTGTTGTAAGGCTGGTTTGGTGGTGCTGAATTCTCTTAACTTTTGCTTGTCTGGAAAGCTTTTGATTTCTCCCTCAAATCTGAATGAGATTCTTGCTGGGTAGAGTATTCTTGGCTGTAGGTTTCTCTCTTTCAGGACTTTCAGGATATCCTGCCATTCCCTTCTGGCCTGCAGAGTTTCTGTAGAGAGGTCAGCTGTTATCCTTATGGGTTTTCCCTTATATGTTATTTGTTGCTTTTCTCTTGCTGCTTTTAATATTTTTTCTTTGTGTTGAATTGTCGTTAGTTTGATTAATATGTGCCTTGGTGTATTTCTCCTTGGGTTTATTCTGTATGGGACTCTCTGTGCTTCTTGGACTTGGTTCATTATTTCCTTTCCCATGTTGGGGAAGTTTTCCACTAGAACCTCTTCAAATATTTTCTCAGACCCTTTCTTGTTTTCTTCTTCTTCTGGGATGCCTATAATTCGAATGTTGGTGCGCTTAATGTTATCACTGAGGTCTCTGAGACTGTCTTCTATTCTTTTTATTCTTTTTTCTTTTTCCTTCTTTGTGACATTTATTTCCCCCATTCTATCTTCCAACTCACTTATTCGTTCTTCTGCCTCAGTCATTCTGCTGGTTATAGCATCTAGAGTATTTTTAATTTCAGTTATTTTGTTATCCATTGCTGTTTGTTTTTCTGAGTTCTTATGAACTGTTTCTTGTACTTTCTCTAATTTGTTATCGAGATTTTGTATCATTTTTACTATCATGACTCTAAATTCTTTTTCAGGCATTTTTCCTATTTCCTCCTCATTTATTTGGTCTTGTGGGTTTTTTTCCTGCTCCTTTGCCTGCATGGTGTTTCTTTGTTTCCTCATGGTTGTCCAGACTTTTGGGGTTGCTTGTCCTGGCGATAGAGGTGTTTATAGAAGACTGTCCAAGCCTCAGACTAATGTTCAAGTATTGGATTAAACAAATATTAAGTCTAGGAAACACATACATGTATAAGACACACAATTACTGAATCCATTAGGACATAAGGCTCTGGAAAGACCTGACAGAACCCCAGTGTGCTATCAGATATTCAAAGAGAAACCCATCAGAAATTGACAACTGAAACAGAACAAATCAGAGACAGAAGCAAAAGCAAACAAACAAACAAATAACACCTTACACATACAAACATTAATCCAGGGAGATTTTGTAAGCTAGGATCAAATATAGAAAAGAGCTAGAGTACCACCAGAGAGAATGGAGATTCTCAGAATGTAATTAGACAACTGTACTGAGAACTAAGATAAAGACAAAACCCTAATATTAAATACCAAGGTGGTGCGTCATCTGGAGAATAGAGCAAGGAGTCTGAGCAGATTGATAGTGTTGCTTATAAGTATGTTAAGATAAAATAAACTAAAAATGGCTGGAAGAAAGGGGAACAGAAGAGCGTAATGTGGTTGGAAATATGGAAATAAAAAGAAAGGAATAGAAATGTATAAAAGATAGGGTTGAAAGGAAAGTATGAGAGCTATATTATCCGTACTACCAAAAACTTAGCTAGATATAGAAATATAAAAAAAGACAAAAAAATAAAAAAGTTAAAAAAAATTAAAAATAAAAAAATAAAAAATATCATTAAAAAATTATGTTATAAAACTTATAGATCCCTCAGGGCTAAGATCGTATTTAATAAAGAAAAAAAAAAAGAGAGAAAAAGAAAAAAAAAAATCCAGAACTGATCCCAGAATGGACCAGTTCAATAGGAATTGATACTAATATTTCTGTTTCCTTAGAGTCTCAGCTGTAAGTGTCTTTCTCCTCGCCTTGGGTTTTTTTGCATTATTCTGTGACCAGCAGAGCTTCCTTTATTGTTCGTCTGTAAGCGTCGGTGTGTGGGGAGGGAGAGGGTACAATAGTGGCTCCTTCTCCTGGGAGTAAGTGAGCAGTGGCGCACTGTTGTTTCAGTCAGGCTTGGAGGTGCCTGTTGCAGAGGGACCCCGGTGGCTCAGGAGTAAACA
The DNA here is from genome assembly GCF_030028045.1 of Hippopotamus amphibius kiboko. NCBI lineage: Eukaryota > Metazoa > Chordata > Mammalia > Artiodactyla > Hippopotamidae > Hippopotamus > Hippopotamus amphibius. The sequence continues at coordinate 160,040,545 of NC_080191.1, forward strand.
GAAAGTGTTAGAGTTGGGCCTCTCTTGGGTTTTTTGTTGTTGTTGTTGTTGTTGTTGTTGTTTTTCTCGGCAGCCTCCCTGCTGCCGGCTTTCCAAGGGGTTTAAATCCAGTCCCGCCCAAGTGCCTGAGGGTGCTTGTTATCCCTGAGCGCTTTAGGTGGCCCACAGGGAGTCTCTCCCCTGCCTGTTGCAGAGGCACCGAAAGAGAGAGAGGCTATGCGCACGGCTCCTCCCCACCCCCCCCCACCCGTGAGCCTGCAGCGTCCAGCCGCCATCATGACCGGGCAGCTCTCAGGGGCAGGCACTCCTCGCTGTGGACCTCTTCCCTCCTGTCCTCTCGGTCCGTCACCTTACTGGTAACAATGTTTCTAACCCTGAACCAGCTCTCCGGTTCCCACGTTCCTGCTCCCAGACCCTCTGTTCAGCTGTGGATTGACGTCTCGGTCCGGGAACGCTGAGCTGCGGTGCGGACCCCAGAAACCCTATAATAATTTTTAAAGGGCCATAGAAAGAAGTTTTTATGACCAAATTCACAGGTGACTTTGGACTTGAGTTTTAGGCCTATTTGCACTTTATAAACTGTGTCATTCTCCATTAGGACATCTTCACATATTATTCTTCTAACAAACATTGTATACTTAGAAGCACCCTTGTGGAATAATATTGTTTTAACATAAATGTGCCATTTTGGTGGCAGCTGTTAACTGCAATCAAAATATGTCATTATGTATATCACAGCATTCATAATAAAGTATGTCACTGCTTAATTATGTTTACAGAGGTAAACATGCATTATGTGTTTCAAAGCAGTGAATACATGCTGCCAAAAGGAAAGTGGATAGGAAATTCTGTTTTACTTGCTGTCAGTGCTGTAGTTGTTGAATACATATGTTAATTCTCCATGGTTTTGTGTTGAGTTGAATAGCACTTGTATTGGCAGATAGCGCCATGTCTCTGCGACGGCAGAGTGACATCTCACTTTGCCAGGCTGGGCGGGAGAGGGGTTGTGTTTGTGTAAGTGCATGCATGTTTGTTGTTCTCATAAACGTTAGAACTGAGAGACTTTCTAGACCATATGTGTCTTCAGGTGGGGTTGTATTTAACCCATGTAAACATCAAAATACCCTCTATTTGTGCTTTCCAGATTAAGAATTCCTGCAGTCCGCTAGGTAACTCATTTCAGCTTTTCTTAACTAACTGCCAGCAAAGCATTCTAGTTGAAGAAAAAAAAATTTTTTTTAATTAATTAATTCACTTAAGTAATGGACTCAATAGCTGTGGTTCGCAAGGCTCTAGAGTGCAAGCTCAGTAGCTGTGGCGCACGGGCTTAGTTGCGCCACTGCATGTGGGATGTTTCCGGACCATGTCCCCTGCATCAGCAGGCAGATTCTTAAGCACTGTGCCACCAGGGAAGTCCTGAAAAAATTTTTTAAAAAGGTTTTATTTTCCTCTATAATTAACTAGGCAGATCAATAGTCATTGTTTAAAGTATTTAGTGTGTGTCAGACAAGAAAAAGGAAGAAAGGATATGCTAGTAAGAGAACAGCATGAGCAGAGGTATTTTGGAGAAGTTGGGGAAGCTCAGGGCCCATTTAAAGAACAGCAGTTATTCTGATTTGAATGTAACTGTGATGTAGTCTTGAAGGTTTGTGGCTTTGAAATTCTTTTTTAATCTGTTGGGACAATATATAGTCTATTTTCTTGCTTCAGGATGGTAAGCAATAAGTTATTGCTGTGTGGATTTAAACATTACGAAGGGCCAAATGGTGCTAAGTGAAAACCATAGGAAGATCTTCAAGTCTTTCATCATTCTTATTTTTCAGTAAATATTTTCATTTCAATTTTTTTATAGTGAATACAATTTCAGTTTCTTCTTATATGCAGCCTATAGCTTCTAGGTATTTTCAGAATCCAGCGCTGTCATTTACTTGGGGGCATGTGTATTCAAAATATATTTGGCTCTACTTGAGCAGGGACACAAAATCAAAAATGCTATACTTGGCAGTGTTTTGCAGTTGGAATACCTATTCTTTATATGTATCCTTGAGGATTTTAACATTGTGATAGTTTTACCATAATACTTTTTAAAAATATCTATTGTTGAACATCATTTTTTCTAAGTTTTCATGGAAATCATGAAAATTATTTTTCATGATAGTTAAACTATTTCAGTTATTATTTCCAAATAGCATGGACGGAATGATGGCTGAGCATGTAGCATGTATTTCATCCTTTTCAAACCCTTGCTCACAAATTGCCTCTTGCCATTAGTGTTTTTTCTTTTTTGTTGCCTATAAACTTTGCTGTCCTTCCTTGAGTCACTTTTTGGTTGTATAGTAATCACTATATTTTTATACTTTTTATTTATTCAGGATACCATGCAATATTGAATACTGTAGCTTTCTGTTTAACTCACTGAAAATAACTTACTATTAAAGGTGTAAAAGGAAAAACCTGATAAGTGGTTATCTTAATTTGGGAATTTACCTGACTACTAACAAGAATTTAACATCTTGTTTACTTCTAAAATTTCCAAATAATACTTTTTTAAAATTTCTTTTTCCCTTTTAGACTTTTGAAGATTTTAAAAATGACAAGCAAGCTGTAGAATATCAACAACGTATTGTGGATATTTTGTTGAAAGTAAGTATTCAAAAGAATACATGTCTCTGTGTTGATGTTTATATTAAGAAAACTGAATTATTTGATAGCAAGTTCTAAAATAATCTCGTTTAATAAAGCAGTATGTATGTTGCACTCATTTAAAAATTTTATTATGATGTCTGTCTTCAAAAGCTCGGTGAAGTACTAATCCTTCATTCAAAAAATATAATGTATCTCAGCTTTAGACTGGATACTAGGATAGAGAGTGCTACTCTTGAGAAATGCATATTGTGATAATTGGTATGTTAGTATGATTACATTCAGTAATGGGGACTTAACTTCAGAATTTTGAGAAAATAATTTGAGAAAATAATTAATGTGAAGAGTATCCTTCCGTCTCATACCAGCATCACTGTGTTGCTAAGGTAGTGCCATACATAGTTTTGCCATGGTACTGAGATGATGGGTGACACTTAAGAATGATTTGAGGCACAAAGAGATGATCATCCCAATCTAAATCTAACTAGATTCAGTCAAAAGCTATTTTGAGATTCATGCTGTTGCTAGTGAATGAGTGTGGAGACACGTTCTTTTCCTGTCCATCTGCACAGCTTCAGTCAGGCCAGTTTCTTCTTGTAGTTGAAAGCTTAGAGTTTCCCTGTTCATTTGGCTGTAAAATAGAGATTTCTTCCTCTTGGTGACTTTTAGATTATTTTGGACAAGTGACCAAAATATTCTCTAGTTGTGCATAACATTAATGCATTAATTACATTTATAATAGTTCTTTATAATTTTCAAAGCTCGTTTATATACATGATCTCATTTGAGCTATTTATTGACCTTGTAAGATGGGCAGTGATGAACATGAGAATAGGATTGCTAAGCTCCCAAATAATGCCAGTTTGATCCAGATGGAGAATTTTCACCTAAGTTTCCAAAATACCTTCCCAAATCGTCTTATTCTTGTCCTTCTTTAATTTGTAATCTTACCTCTCCTCTACTTAGTATTCTTCTATGGCTCCCCATTGGCTCAGTTGAAATTAAGTTCTGCTGTGAGAGAAAATTCAAAATAATCATAGTTTGTTATGAAAATTTAGTTTTCTGAGTCTGGAAGTAGAGTGATCTGCTTCCAGGCTACCTCATCTAATAGAATGGCATCACAAACTTAGCAGGAATGCATATTCCTTCTATCTTACTGCTGTTATTCTGAGTAGAAGGTTTGTGTCTTTTGGTCCAAAATGGCTGCTCAGGCTCCAGCCATCACCTCTGCATTCTAGCCAGCCTGAATGAAGAAAGAGATGAAGAAGAAAGTGTTCTCTTTCTTTCAGAAAATTTCTTAGAAGTTGTGTACTGCAAGTCTGCTTATATCATATTAATCAGAACTTAGATATATGCCCTTTAGCTGCTGAGAGAGACTGAGAAATGTATTCTGTATTGTGGGTGGCCATGTGTTTAGCTAAAAATGAGGAGTTCTGTTTCTAAATTAGAAGAAAGGAACAGATGTTGGAGCACACGTCCTTGTTTGTGTCATACCCATCTAAACTGATTAACATGACATCAAAGATCCTTCTGTATTTTCTGCTCCCTGGCTACTTCTCTGTAACTGTTCCCCTCTCCTACCCTCCTCACCTCTCCCTCCCCACTGTGTATTATAAACTCCTCAACAGTTTGGTTTTTTTGTTTTGTTTTGTTTTTTGGGTTTTTTGCCACTCTTCTCTCTGCCTGGACTGCTCTGTCTTCTGACATTTCTCCCTGTCACGGATTCCACCATGGGCTTTAAAGCTTAGTTTAAAAGCTACTTTTCTCATTTTTTAAAAAAATTTTTTCTCTAACCAGCTGAACTAAATTTCCCCCACTGTGCTTCCATAGTCATTTGTTCCTTTATGATAGTGCTGATCACATTTGGTTCTTATTTAAGATTTGTGTACCTGTCTCACCTTGCTTTCTGGTTCATAATTCCCTCAAAGGCTTCCTACCATAGCACCTTACTCATAGTGGTAGGTACTCAGGAGATGAGAGCTCAGTTAAATCAGAGGAGTGATTATGACTTGATAACTATGTGTGGTTGTAAAGAGTCTGTTATGTGAAACCATCTGTTCAGGAAACTGCTTATAGACAAGGCAGAAGCCATTCACTTCACTGATTCGTGGGCTAGCTAACTTCTTCTCTGGGATACCTTCACTCTCAAGTTATCTTACTTTCAAACCTCAAAGCAGCTCCCTTCTTCCTGTGTTGGTAGACAAATTTTTTTTTTCAATATTTCTTTCCTTAGGTTTTTTTTTTTTTTAAATATATGTATATTTAAGAGTAGATTGGTTTTTGTTTTTAAAGAACTTCTATTTATTAATTTTTTGGCTGTGTTGGGTCTTTGTTGCTGCACGCAGGCTTTCTCTAGTTGCGGCGAGTGGGGACTACTCTTCTTTGCAGTGTGCAGGCTTCTTATTGTGGTGGCTTCTCTTGTTGCAAAGCATGGGCTCTAGGTGTGCAGGCTTCAATAGTTGTGGCACATGGGCTCAGTAGTTGTGGCTTGCAGGCTCTAGAGCACAGGCTCAGTAGTTGTGGCTCACAGGCTTAGTTGCTCTGCAGCATGTGGGATCTTCCCAGACCAGGGCTCAAACCCGTGTCCCCTGCTTTAGCAGGCAGATTCTTAACCAGTGTGCCACCAAGGAAGTCCCAGTAGACAGATTTTTAATAGGGTTACTTTAAATTAGTTTTAGATTCTCTTTTAAGAATTCAAGAGGGAAACGATTAATATTTCTTTGAAATCCACCTCTCTATCAATTCAGTTCTTATCCAACTTATGCCTAGAAATATGCCAAAAATCACTAAAACGCTTTCCTTTCAGGGTGTGCAAGTAGTTGTGCTCCTTCTCTAAATGGTATTGAACTCAGCCAATAAAAGAATCTTTTTATGAGTCTTTAGTACTGAGGCTTCCCCCCAGTTTTAATTGTATATTTTTCTGTGTCAAACCAGGCAGTATATTGAATAAATGGTCTCTTTGGCTCATCAGGTTATGGTGGAGAACTCAGATTTTACTCCCTCACAAGTAGGGTGTCTGTTTACTTTCCTTGCCCGGCAGCTTGCAAAGCCTGACAATACCTTATTTGTAAACAGAACCCTTTTTGATCAGGTAAGTGTCTTTAACCATAAGAACTGGAATTGTTTTTATTTACTGTTCACAGAACTATTCACTGGATCACATGGTTTCTTAATATAATAGCCTATTGGATAAGTGTCTTATCAGGTAGAAGCTTGTTCACATTTCAGTTTGGATCTAAATTAGTTTTTTTGTTTTGTTTTTTAATGGTGTGTTTGGGTAGTATGACTGCCTAGTAACTTGGTATCGTGGCAGTATGGTTGTGGAGACTGGTGTAAAGAGATTCTGTTCTCCCAATTATTCTGTTGTTCTAAATTGCCTAGAATTCTTGGCCTAAGCCATAAAAAGGAATGAAATTGAGCTATTCGTAGTGAGGTGGATGGACCTAGAGTCTGTCATACAGAGTGAAGTAAGCCAGAAAGAGAAAAACAAATACCATGTGCTAACACATATATATGGAATCTAGAAAAATGGTACTCACGAACCTAGTGGCAGGGCAGGAATGGAGATGCAGACGTAGAGAATGGACTTGAGGACACTGTGGGGAGGGGAAGCTGGGATGTAGTGAGAGAATAGCATTGACATATACACACTACCAAATGTAAAATAGATGGCTGGTGGGAGGCTGCTGCAGAGCATAGGGAGTTCAGCTTGATGCTTTGTGAAGACCTGAAGGGGTGGGGTAGGGAGGTTGGGAGGGAGGCTCGGGAGGGAGGGGATATGGGGATATACATGTACATGTGGCTGATTCACTTTGTTGTACAGCAGAAGCTGACACAATACTGTAAAACAATTATACTCCAATAAAGATAAATTAATTAATTTAAAAAAAGGATTTTTCAATTTAATAATCACTCGTCTCACTGGTAGTAATCAACTATGATGTCGGTCATCTGGAGATTACTTTTAGAAAATCTGAATTTACTTGCAAATGACTTTGAAGGTATTTGCTAATCACAGTTAAATATCTCCCACAAAGCCACAGGTGGCAAAGAAAATACTTTTTATCTAGAGAAAGTTGCTAATAATGACCAGCATTTATTGAGCACTTCATAGTGCCACGCTCTTTCCCCAAGTTTTACATGTATATATTAACTCAGTACTCCCAGTAGCTCTGAAATTGGTATATTTGTTACTCCCATTTTGCAGGTGAGGCAGATAAAGACTGGAGAGGTTAAGTCACTCATCCAAGGTCATCATAACACTTAATAAGTGTTATTATTAGCAATAAAATTGTTAGTAAGTGTTAATAAGGTTAGGCTTCAAGTGGCCTGACTCCAAAGTCCATACTTTGCTTGGTCCATGGTGTTGGGGATCTTAAAGTTAGAGTATATAGATGATGCCGGCTTCCAGTCATGTTTCTAAACAGCAGAGAAATGTATAAGGTATATATTAAATTGTTAGCATACCTGAGCCTGCTATGTCATGTACTAGGCCAGTCAGTTGGGAAGATACCATATACCTGTGATGTTTGCTGAGCTGAGAGTGAATGAATTGGTGTTTTAGAAAGGGTAGTATGGCTTTCATTATGACAGTGGTGTGGCATGCATGCTGGTATCCAATTTAAAAAATACTTTTTCTTTGACCAGGTCCTTGAATTCCTCTGTAGTCCTGATGATGACTCCCGACACTCTGAAAGACAGCAGGTATTGAACTCCTAGAACTCATCTTGCTAAAGAATGGGAAAGAAGACAGAGTAAGCCAGAAAGTACCGTTCTGTACAGACGTCACAAGGCATAAGGGGAAAATGACGTGTTGCAAACCCTAATACTAAGCTACATAGTGGCAGCAGAAAACAGTGTGGATGGTTGTTAGTTTGAGCTTCAGTCCAACTAAATTCCTAGGCAGACTGGACCTGTCTTGCATTCAACATGGCATCAAAGAGAATATAAACTTTAGCCTCCTCCTTTATGAGCAGCAGTTGGCACCTGTTGCATGCAGCTTTCCACCAGTGTCCTTAAGCTGGTAACCACTCCTAGTTGCTATGGCCGTGAATTAGAAAGGCTTCAAGATCCTGAGTACTGAAACAGTCAACTTTTGGGAGTGCCTTATAGTTCCACTGCACTAGTGCTCACCATTTCTGGAGACTAGAATCCATCTGTCCCTCCACTAATCACTGTGAGAAAGAAACTGATTACCACTTCTTTCTACTTAGCCACTTTCTTAAGGATTCCTTCTAGGAGTAGGATTTCTTAAACGCTTACCCACTGTAATTGCAAGCTCTAAGAGAGGCAGTCTATTTAAAATTGATAGCAAGACTTTGTCAGGTAAGTAAGCTACAAAAATTAAGTGCTTTGAGAGCTATGCTGATTTTTTATGGTAACACATGCCCAGTCAGAGGTTGAGACTCAGGTAAAGAATATAGGATCGTCAACAGTGAACCCTTTCTCTGCACAGCTGTGGCCCCGTGACTGCAGCAGACTATCTTAGGGAAGAGAACAGCTGCTAAAATGTTGATTGTCTCTTATACTGAATACAAATAGTGACGTGGATCCCTCATTTTGCCCCTATTTCTCTGTTGGCAGGAAAAGTGAATCACGTTATGCATGATGTTACTATATAAAATAAAAACTTTTTATGTAAATTAGTAAATAAAACAAAAATAAAAACCAAACCTAAATGTAAAAGCCAAACCTATAAAAGTAATCATAATGTAGTATCTGTTATTGGGGATCCCCTTTGGGATTATCTGGGGGTTTTTTCCCCACTCATTTTAGAAAATAGAAAACTGATGAAGTAAATTGCTCAAGGTCATAACTGAGATTAGAACTCAATTCCTTCCCTTCCAATCCAGCACTCTTCCTCTTGTACTGTTTGTCATATATCAAAATTTGTTTATGCAATATATTTGAATATTTTCCAGTGGTATGCTGATAAAAGTAACAACTAGTTTGTACTGATATGAGTGTTGTTTGATATTTTCATTTCTTAAAGTGAATAAGATGAAAGTGTAACAATGAAAGCATGTCAGAACTTCATTCGTTCATCAGTGTTATGACTTCTTTGCTGAATTGGATAACAGTTTTTGAATACTGGAAAATAATTCCTTAATTTTTTTGTGCTATTTACAGTGTAATGACTCCAACAGGCACACATTTAACTTTGATTATCTTCTTAGCATTATCTCCATCACTTTCTTAACCAGAAATTGGCACACTTTTTCTGTTAAGGGCCAGATTGTAAATATTTTAGGCTTTATGGGTCACATATAGTCTCTGTCACATATTCTTCTTTGTTTTTTAACCCTTTGTAACAAGCCCTGATTTACAGCATTTGCCAATTGCCATGGTGTAAGTATTCCCACCATGGCTGACTTCAACCTACCAGCGTAATGTCTCACACTGCACGTGGAGTTGGGGAGAAATGCACCATTACCACACGCTGTGTAATATTTCCACCATGCAGATACGGCAATGGTAACTAACCTCGAAAGCATACACAGTAAAATATAATAAAATAATTAGGAAGTGGTGAGTTTAGATATTAACTATCTTTGTTTTTAATTTATTTAATTGTAAGTTTAATAATTTGATTTTTAGCAATGCCTATATTTAACAACCAGCTTACAAAATTCCTGGAAAGTTAACAGTCAGCTTCAGGGCTTCCCAGGTGGCGCAGTGGTTAAGAATCCGCCTGCCAATACAGAGGACACAGGTTCAATCCCTGCTCCAGGAAGATCCCACATGCTGTGGTGCAACTAAGCCCGTGCGCCAAAACAAACAAAAAAAAACAGTCAGCTTCAGCTCCAGTAAGTTGGTTCAAACTGGCTCCAGCAATGGCAGTTGATTATGTTATTCCAAACTGAGGCTTCCAGCAGATGGGTTCACTCCATCATTGCTCTATCAAGCAGTATGGTATAATGCTCAAAATGGATTAAATTACAGTTCTGAAGTGTAAAGGTAGGCTAGGTTTTATTTTCTGCTTTTTAAAAAAAATTTAACTTGGAAGTAATCAGTTCCCTGTGCTAGGAAAATACTTTGTTAAATGGTTTCCTAGAGTTCTGAGAAAGGGCGTATTACTCTGGATCTTGAACTTAAATATAGGAGAGAGATTTCTAGTGTTGCTCTAATGACTATGTAGTGATTCTATTATATTTTGAGGTTTATTTTAATATATTGCTATCTCAACATCCTGGTCACCTTTTTTATTCAGCTACTTAGTGTGGTAAAGATTAATTATATGAACCCCAGCATTTTTGTTTGTTTTTTATTGTGGTCAAATATATATACCATAAGATTTGTCATTTTAAGTATTTTAAGTGCACAATTCTCATTAAATATATTCTCACTGTTGTACACCCATCACCACCATCTGTCTCCAGAACTTTATTGTCCCAAACTGAAACTCTGTACCCATTAAACAGTAACTCCCCATTACCCCCTCCCCGTCACCCTAGCAACTATCATTCAACTTTCTGTCTCTGTGAATCTGACTACTTTTTAGGTGCCTCTTGTGAGTGGAATTATACATTATTTGTCATTTTGTGACTTACTTAGCATAATGTTTTTAAGATTTATCGATGTGTGGCATATGTCACAATTTTGTTCCTTTTTAAGGATGAATAATGTTCCATTATATATGTATATAGCATATTTGGTTTATCCATTTATCCACTGATGGACCTTAGGGTTGTTTCCACTTTTTAGCTCTCATGAATAATGGTATAATGTGAGAAACCCCAAGTTTAGTTAGAAAAATTAACACATGAACATGGATACTACCTGTGGGCAACAGATTTTAAAGAACCATAAGGCATAAAAGCACCAGACAAAAATTCACTTATTGAAAGAATACATATGGACATTTTTAGCTTAGTGGAGGATCAATTAGATATTCTAATAAGGCTTTGTTTGCAAACACTTTGGTGTTCCTTCCATGTTTGAAAATAGAACAATTTTATCTTTTTGTAAGACTTAAATACAATATGATCAACATTATAATGGCAGTCTGATCCCTTGTATACATGAAAATCAAGCTGAAACATCAGCACAGAATAAGACAAAAGGAAAAAAGGTATGCTTTGTGTGGCTGAATGAACCCTTAAAGAGCTAAGAAATAAAAGTAGATTCCAAAGTATTTTTACTCATTTACTTTAAATGTTCAGGTCCTTTTAGAATTGCTGCAAGCTGGAGGCATAGTTCAATTTGAAGAGAGTCGGCTCATCCGTATGGCAGAAAAGGCAGAATTGTAAGTTGTTTTGAAGCCATGTATTAGTTCCCATAGAACTATTAAATTACATTTCTCTAACTTGAAACCCAGTTTATTGATGCATTGCCATTTTTTAAATTAAGAAAAGCTGTGCATGTAATAAAAAAAAGTGGATGCAGAAGTTTTTGCCTTTCAAGTCTAGAAATTAGTTAAATTTGTAGAAATTAATAGCAAGTAAATTTGAAGTGCTTGTACATTTGTTTTAGTGTGAAAATGAAGTAGCAGTCTTATGATTTATTATTGTAGCTTTTTTTACCTAAAATTTCTATGGTATTTCATAGATTTTTGACAGTTATATATATATTATAAACAATGCAAAATTTAACACAGCAAATAAGATGCAGTATGTTAGCACTACTATTTATCTAGTTTATTGAATATTTCATTTAACATATTTAATTCTGAAAGGGAAACTTCATATAATTGGTTCTATTAATATCTAATATATTAACTGCTTTTTAAGTGACACATTGTTGCTTTAACGTTTATTTTGTACCCAGCTTTGAAATTTCTTGTAAGCATAGTATTCAGCAGCATCTTAAACCTATATTTAGGGGAATGGTAGATACTTGTCTCCCTTAGGTACTGTAATTTCATTAAACAGTGGAAATTACATCTACTGTATTCATTTTCTTTAATACTAACCTCTGTGCCTGAGCAAATGTCTTGAAACAATAAGCCAGTAACTGCCTGCCTGTTTGGTACACTGAAGTTTTTCCTTTTATATTCTAGCTATCAAATTTGTGAATTTATGTATGAACGAGAACACCAATATGACAAAATTATTGACTGCTACTTACGTGACCCACTGCGAGAGGTGAGTTAAGAGACTGCTTTACCCTTTTTTCTTACTGTTTCCCCCCTCCCCTTACACCTATGGAAATAACTATTCAGTAGGTGTAACTATTCGGTAGAAATATTTGGACATATGTTTGCTCTTTTAAAGTTTTCTCTGTTATTCAGTAAGGTTTTATTGAGTGCCTGCTATTAGCCAAGTATATATTGATAATTAAAACAGATATATAGTTCCTATAATTTTACAACTTATAGTTTAGTGTTGGAGACCGACAGTAAGAAAACCCAATATATAGTTACAACTTGTGATGAGCGCTAGAGAAACTGGGTGCAACATGAGAGGAAAATGGGGAAACTGACTTATACAGAGCAGCCAGGGAAGGAATCTCAGATAAAATGACATATAAACTGAGTTTTGGAATTTGAGAAGAAGCCAGCCAAGCAAAGAGCCAATAGAAAAGTGTTCCAGGATCGGGAACAGTATATGCAAAGATCTCGAGGTGGGAAAAAATGTTGACATGTTCAAGGAAATGAACAGAGATCGTATAAATGAAACAAAGATCATTGTAAGTGGAGCATAGTGGGCAAGGGCAAGAGTGATTTGAGATGAAATTGGCAATGTGGACAGAGACCACCAAAGCAGCAGAATGATATTCACTCTTAGGTTAATGAAATTTAGACTAAAATTATTGGAAGAGATTTGCAACCTCTAAGAATCTACCCTAAACTTTAAACAATTACTCTTTCTAAGTCAGTCTTCCATCACTTAACTATCTCCAAATAGTTTTCCATCTCTAAATAATGGCTATTTACCAAGACTGGTACAGATATTAGATAGTGACTAAATATTGCTTGAGTGAATGAATGAATGACTTATATTGTCTTGTGCTGTTCAGGAAGAAGTCTTTAACTACATCCACAATATCTTATCCATTCCTGGACACAGTGCAGAGGAGAAGCAGGCTGTATGGCAGAAAGCAATGGATCATATTGAGGTACTGATTCAACAGAATTTTCAAAACTTTCCCATCTGTATGGCTGTCTCTCAAATTAAGTTTTTGTTAACTAAGCAATGGGAGATATTATATTAAGTTGATTTACTTGAGGATTAACATCTTTTTCAGGTAGTTTATTCCACCTCGCATTTGCATTCATAAAACCCATGTCATATACAAAATTATATCATGACTTCTGAAAATAACTCATATTCAATCAGCTAGTTGACAAACTTGAATTTTAGTGGGTTTTTACAGTGTTCTTAGAAATTCTGAGAGTGCCGCTTACTGATCTGTTTCCCTACTACGTGACGGGAGCCATTCCCCCCCAGTCACCTGCTGGGATTTTAGAAACATTACTGCAGTGAGTTGTTCTCTCTGATGTCTTTCCCTTCCTTATGTAAGAGGATGATGATGCTGGTTCTGTTTGTGCATGCTGTTTTACAAGAATGCACGAGTTGACTTTGAAATTAAAAGCTCTTTTTCAAACACTTGCTTTATGGTTGCCTAAATGTAGAGATGAATACATGTGTGATGAACATGTAATCATAGTGCATTCTAAAAGGGGCCCCCAAATCACTTCTCACTTAAGTTTCTTTAGGTTCATAAATACAGTGTTCTTCAGAAACCAACAGAGCTAGAGATGTGTTTTAATCTGTTCTGTTTTATGGGTCACTAATTATTTAAAAAAAGTAGTAAAGAACGATGCTGAGGTCATTCTAGTTTTGGAAATAACATTTATATCTACACAGTTTCTCTCCTCATCCTAGTACAAAGGATCAGAAGATGAGGTAACTTCTGGTGATGGTTTTAGAGATGTAGTCAAAGATATGATTATTCAACATGTTTTAAAATTTTTTTACATGTGAAAAGTGATAAGAAAGGAAGAGCTCTGAAACTTTGAGAAAGCGTTGCATGTAGTGTGAATACTTTGTTTTTAGTTCCTATTAATTGTAAATTTTAGAAAGATCAGAAATGTGAACAGCATCTTATGTAAAACATCTGGTGTGAAAGGTGGTACAGTCAGTGGGCTGAAGTAATTTCTGCACTTTCATCTGTAGGATTGAGAACATACACATGCTATTTAGTATTACCATATTCCTGCTAACAACAAGACCAATATATCTTGGTGAAAGAACCCAAGGAAAACTTCTTCTACTTTGAATTATATCCTTTTTTCCTCTAATCATTTTGTATTCTTTTTCCTTTCATCATCCCCTTTAAGTCTCCATAGTTACATTATGGCTCATTGTTCGTTTCACTTCATCTGCATTATGCAGTGGTTTGAGCACATGGACTCCAGACATCCCAAGATGAAGCTGTGTCTCTCTGCGTAATGTGCAGCATGATGATTTAACCAATGAACAAACAAGTTATTCAGCAGAAAATGCATCCTGGAGAAGCAAGAAGTATTTTTGCTGCACAATTATTTCTGCTGTTTTTCCCACATCTACACATTTTTCCACCTTGAACTTTTTAATACTTCTCAAGGCCACATTAGAAATCTATAAGCTTTTTTGAAGGACTTGTGTGGCTTTGGTAAAGTAAATAAAATCAACATTAAATATGTAAGGGGAAAGTCCTCATAATAAAGTTTTCAAACAGTATACATAGTGTATAGATTAGTGACTCAACACTTTGGGCATTATAGACTTCTTTTGAGAACCTAATGAAAGATTTGGACCTGTACCTCATAGTACTGTACATGTGCTCAGATGCGTAATTTTGTTTACTATTTCAGGGATTCACAGACTCCCTAAAAGCCATGGATTCCAGATAAAGAATCTCTAGTTTAGATGGTTTTTCCAGTATGGACAACACGTTTCATGAGATTTTTAAAAATATTTTTTATTTTGAAATTTTTTTAAAAGTACATAAAAGTACAGCTTAATAAAAAATTAAAAAGCCAACATCCCAGAATTAGAGTTATTTCCAGTATCCCAGACTATCCCCATGTACCCTTTCCTGACCACTATATGTTCATTATTCTGGTTCTTCTGATAATTTATTGCACTTTTATATATTGTTGTTGCACCCGCCTGCAGCCTTAAAAATGCATATTTTTGTTTTGTCTATTTCTGAACTTTATGTAAATGAAGTTATACTCTGTATTTTCTTTTTCTCAATATTTTGAGAAATTTGTACCTTTTGCTGTTTGTAGCTATAGTTCATTTCTATTACAGTACGGTATTAAGTTTTACGAGTATATCACAGTCTATCCATTCTACTGTTAATGGACATTTCACGTGTTTCTAGTTTTTGACTATTAACAGTAGTCCATCCAGGATCATTCTTACATATGCATCTTGAACATGGCCACATGCATTTCTCTAGAACAGTGGTTCTTAGTTTGATCCCCAGTCCACTACTATAGCCTCAGCTGAGAACTTGATAGAAACGCAGTCTCAGTCTTCACCTCAGACTTACTGAGTCAGAAACTCTGGGGGCAAGGCCCAGCAATATATTTTAACAAGCCCTCTCAGTGGTTTTGATGCATGTTAACATTTGATGATCTCTGTTCTAAGTTCTGTAGTTGCCAGTTACCTGGGATAAATATATTAAACTTCAGATGCCAGCGTTGTGTGAGATTTTCCACTGACTCTGTATTCCTGTTAGACTTTATTTTGTCTGTCTAGTGGATGCATAATGATATTTCATTATGTTTTAAATGTACATATCCTTAATTACTAATGGGATTGATAGATTCATATTTATTGGCCATTTAAATTTCCTTTCTGTGATATCCTGTTCAAGTCTTTTGCCCATTTTTCTGTTAGAATGGCTCTTGTACTAATTGATGTAGTTCTTTATGTATCCTGGATGTTAGTCTTTTTTTCGGTGATACATATTGCAAATGTCTTCTACGCTGTGGCTTTTTTCTATGGTTCTTTTTAAGAAAAGTTGGGTTTTTTTGTGGTTTTTTTTTTTTAGTAGTCAAAATAATCAATTTTTTCCTTTGGTACTGAAGAAGTCCTCTTATATTATTGTCTAAAAACTTTCTTGTTGTTGTTTTTTTTAATTTATTTATTTATTGGCTGTGTTGGGTCTTCGTTGCTGCACATGGGCTTTCTCTAGTTGCTGCAAGTGGGGCTACTCTTCATTGTGGTGTGTGGGCTCCTCATTGCAGTGGCTTCTCTATCTGCAGAGCACGGGCTCTAGGCATGCGGGCTTCAGTAGTTGCGGCACATGGGCTCAATAGTTGTGGCTCCTGGGCTCTAGAGCGCAGGCTCAGTAGTTGTGGCACATAGGCCCAGTTGCTCTGTGGCATGTGGGATCTTCCTGGAGCAGGGAGCGAACCCATGTCCCCTGCACTGGCAGGCGGATTCTTAACCACTGTGCCACCAGGGAAGTCCCTCTTGAATTTTTTTTCATCTTTAAATCTTAAGTCAACCTAAAAGCAGTGTTTGTATATGGCTTGAGGTGGGATCTAATTAATTTTTTAAAATATGGATTCCCAATTCCCCCAGCAACACTTTTTTTCCTTTTTTCTTTTTTTTTTCTTTTTTTCCCCTTTTTAAAAATTGAAATATAGTTGATTTACAATGTTTCAGGTATACAGCAAAGTGATTCAGTTATACATATATATATGTATATTTTTCTTTTTTCAGATTTTTTTCCATTATAGGTTATTACAAGATATTGGATATAGTTCTCTATGCTATATAGTAGGTCATTGTTATTTATCTTATATATAGTAGTGTATATCTGTTTATCCAAAATCCCTAATTTATCCCTCCTTTCCATGAGTTTGTTTCCTATGTATGTGTGTTTGTTTTCTATGTGTGTATGTGAGTCTATTTCTGTTTTGTAAATGAGTTCCTTTGTATCACTTTTTTAGTTTCCACATATAAGTGATAGCATATGATATTTGTCTTTCTCTGACTTACTTCACTTAGTATGATAAACTCTAGGACCATCCATGTTGCAGCAAATGGCATTAATTCGTTCTTTTTTATGGCTGAGTAATATTCCACTATGTATATATCTATATCTATATCTATCTCACATTTTCTTTATCCATTCATCTGTTTATGGGCATTTAGGTTGCTTCCATGTCTTGACTATTGTAAATAGTACTGCTGTGAACATTGGGGTGCGTGTATCTTTTTGAATTAGAGTTTTCATATTTTCCGGGTATATGCTCAGGAGTGGTGTTGCTGGATCATATGATAGTTCTATTTTTAGCTTTTTTGAGGAACCTTCATACTGTTTTCCATAGTGACTGCACCAATTTACACTCCCACTAACAGTGTAGGAGGGTTCCCTTTTCTCCCCATCCTCTCCAGCATTTACTGTTTGTAGACTTTTTGGTGATGGCCATTTTGATCTGTGTGAATTGATGCCTCATTGTAGTTTTGATTTGCATTTTTCTAATGGTGATGTTGCATGTCTTTTCATGTGCCTGCTGGCCATCTGTATGTCTTCTTTGGAGAAAGTCTGTTTAGGTCTCCTGCCCAATTTTTGATTGTGCTGTTTGTTGTTTTATATTGAGCTGTATGAGCTGTTTGTATATTTTGGAAATCAATCCCTTTTTGGTTGCATCATTTGCAAATATTTTCTCCCATTCCATAGGTTGTCTTTTCATTTTGTTTATGGTTTCCTTTGCTGTGCAAAAGCTTATAAGTTTGATTAGGGTCCCATTTGTTTATTTTTGCTTTTGTTTCCATTACTCTAGGAGATGGCTCCAAAAAAAATACTGCTACAATTATGTCAAAGAGTCTATGTTTTCCCATAGGAGTTTTATAGTATCTGGTCTTACAGTTAGGTCTCTAATACATTTTGAGTTTATTTTGTATGTGGTGTTAGAGAATGGTCTATGTTCATTCTTTTACATGTAGCTGTCCAGTAGTACTTTTCCCAGCACCACTTGTTGAAGAGACTATCTTTTCTCCATTGTATATTCTCCCTCCTTTGCCATAGATTAATTGACCATAAGTGTGTGGGTTTATTTCTGGGCTTTCTGTCCTGTTCCATTGACCTATGTGCTAGCAACAGTTATTTTAAAAGCCCAGCAGTGCTACCTTATCATAAATACATCAAGGATCTCTGTGTTTTGTCTCTTTTTCTGAGTCCTCTTCTGTTTGATTGGTCTCTGTCTCTATATGTACCACACTACTTGAAATATTGTGGTTTTATAATAAGTCTTCATGTTTTTTAGAGAGTATTGGCTGCTTATGTCCAAATAACATTTTAGAATCAGCTTGTAAGTTCCACCAAAAAAATTTCTAACCTCATGATTCTGACAGGAATTGCATTGACTCTTTCAGTCACTTTTAGTTAACATCTTCACATTGTGAGTCTTCCACCTTATGACCATATGGTGTAACTGTGTACTCAATACCTTGCTGTAAAGTTTTATAATTTCCTCTGTAGAGATTTTTCATCCACGGTTAGATTTAATGTTACAACTTCATATATTTTAGCATAACAGTGCTATTGTTAATGATATTTTAAAAATTTCTAACATGTACAGTGTCTGCTATAAAGATTTTTATGGAAGTCTTCTATTTCTAGTATGCTGACAGTTTTCTCATGAGTGAATTTTATCACCTTTTCTCCCTTATTCTGTTTTTGTCATAAATTTTATTGATATTAAATCAGCCTTGACGTCTGTGGGTGAATGCAACTTGAACCTGATATACTATCTGTTTAATATATTGTTGAATTTTGTTTTTATTCATCAATGTTCATTATTAAGAGTCATCTATAATTTTCCTTTCTTATGTTCTTCTACTGGGTTTAGGTATCAAAATTTTGCTAGCCTTATACAATGAGCTGAAGAAGTTTCCTTTTTTCTATTCTCTGTAAGAGATTAATTAATATTGGAACTATTTCTTTCTTAAATGATTGCTGGGAAGTTACCAGTGAAGCTATTTGAGCCTATAGTGTTTCATATGGGAAGATTTTTGACTATTCATTGTTTCTTTCATGGTTAAAAATCAGTGCATGCTTTCTATTAAGTCGGTTTATTAAATTATATTTTTCTAGGAATTTAGCCATTTTAACTAAATTTTCAAATTCTCAGCATAAATTAATTCTTAATAGTTTCTTATCTTTTTTAAAAAATTAATTTGTTTTATTGGCTGTGTTGGGTCTTTTTTGCTGTGCGCGGGCTTTCTTTTTAGTTGCGGTGAGTGGGGACCACTCTTTGTTGTGGTGCTCGGGCTCCTCATTGCCGTGGCTTCTCTTGTTGCAGAGCACAGGCTCTAGGTGCGTGGGCTTCAGTAGTTGCAGCACATGGGCTCAGTAGTTGTGGCTCACGGGCTCTAAAGCGCAGGCTCAATAGTTGTGGCGCACAGGCTTAGTTGCTCCGCGGTATGTGGGATCTTCCTGGAGCAAGGATCGAACCCGTGTCCCCTGCATTGGCAGGTGGATTCTCAACTGCTGCACCACCTAGGAAGCCCGTTTCTTATCTTTTTAATGTCTGAAGGTTAGTAGTGATGTCCTCCTTTTCATGTGTGATATTGATTAGTTGTGCCTTCTGTGTCTTGAGATGTATAACAGTAGTATAAGCTATACGTTATTTGTGTCAGCTAAGTATTATTAATCTGCAAATGCCAACACAAAATTATTAGATATGTATCATGAATATCACCATCACAATAACTCGTCTTTTGACAATATAAGATGTTGATCTATAGCCGGTCTTTACATTTTAGCCATGGAACATGCAATTGAAAAGGTAGAATAGGGTCACAGAAACCAAGAAGAGAGTTTCAAGAAGAAAAGGATAGCTAGTAGTGTCTAGGAAAGTTCAGGGAGAGGGCAGATTGGAAGTCTTAGATTTGACATAAATAGGTCTTATTAACAGTGGTCAACCTCTTAGTCTCACTTAAGACTTATGACCTGAAGTTGACTTCTTAAGACACTTGTAGTTTCAAAATATACCAGGCATGGGAGGTAAAGTTTTAGAATTCTTAGCTAGAGAAATTGGAACTGTGTTCCTTTTTTTTTCCATTTCTTTAAGTTATTGCTTTAAGCTCAAGGGTAAATTCACTGGCAGGGAATTTGGGAAGCTTTTGTTCCTTCCATTCATCCTGTAGATATTATGGCCTACATCCAGAATTTTTGTGCTTTCATTTTCTAAGAATTCTGAAATAGCTTTTATATCAAAATCTGATTTTTTACATGACACTTCTCTAATTCTGCTCATTTGCAATATGTCTTTAAATTGTGGCCCTATATCAAGGTTTCCTGAAATGCAGTGTAGAAGCTCGTGAAAATACTGAGGTGGGTGATCATGCTTCACATCTGTGGAAATTCTATTTAAATTTAACACTGAGGATTATTTTATCTTTTTCTTTCATTACAGGAACTTGTGTCCCTGAAGCCCTGTAAAGCTGCAGAGCTGGTTGCTACTCACTTTTCTGAACAGATTGAAATAGTCATTAAAAAGCTTCAGGTAAATTTTGCAAAATATATTGGAAAGAAACATCTAGTGGAGAGACAATTATTGAATATCTACCTAAGAACTTTTGATTGTAGTCATTTCTTCAATTGATAGTTGCCTTTTAATAGCAGTTTCTACACTGTGTGTGTGTATGTGTGTGTGTGTGTGTTTAGAAGCAGTTGTGTGATAATCTCTGAGTCTGGAAATGAGGGAGTTCATCTTTGAGCATAACGAATATTAACATCACAGAAACATTATATGGAAATATAACCTGTAGTTACTCTAGAAATTGTAATCCACAGAGGGCCCTCCCCCTGCCCCACCTCTCCATATCTTTTGCTATAGTGACTGCGGCCATATTCTCTTCATGGTTCATGTTATTTATTCAGACTTTTGTCATCCTCCTATTGTGTTAATGTTGACTATCGAGAATTTTTCTTGGAAAATCTTAGCTAGAATATAGCTATATTAATGCTGAATATTGAGATGCTCAGTTTGAAGTACTATTTAACGGACTTGGTGTTTCATCTGTCACTACCATGGCAGTGCTAGTAGTGAGTTTTGCTCACTACCTTTATGGCCACAAGTGATAGTGAAAGGGAATAGGACAATGCCAGGGGTATGTAGCACAACCCAGAATCCTCATGGAAAAGTAATAGTACTAGAGGTTAGGTATGCAAAATGGAACACAAAGCAGTGAGTGGGAGGCAGCTGGCATGAGAGACAAAGATATGGAATGCATTCATTTATGCACTACAGTGGCCCCACTCTGTACCACAGTATGGTAGGCTCTGGGGGGCACAAATAAGAATTCAGTCTTTTTCTTAATTTTCCCTAAGGAACAGAAAAGCACTTATATAACCATAGTACAGTGTATAAGCTCTACACCAGACATATGTAAAAAAGTTCTGTAGGAACAAGCAAGGAGAGTGACAGACTATGTGAGAGAGTTCGCAGATATGCCTGAACTTGGTCATGAATAATTGGTGTCAGTTTTCTAGGCAGAGAATTGGGAAGGGCATTCTAGATAAAGGGTTCTGGGTATGTAAAGACTTGAAGGCATGAAGCAACATGCATATTCAGAGAATGATGTGGTGAAGACGATGGTGGAAGAAGCATTAGATTAAGCTGTAAAAAGTATATTGGCAGGAAGGAGTTAAACGTATAGAGACTGGAAAATAGAGTTTTGGGGCTGATATTGAACAATCATGTGTAATGCTAAGAAATTATACTGTATCTTCTGTGTGCTGGAGAATTACCGAAGTTTTTTAAGCAAGGGAATGATACCATTAGATTCATTTTATAGAAAATTAACTCTGTAGTGTGGAGAATGGACTGGCAAAGAGAGCAAATGGAGGAGAGACCAGTTAGACCAGTTGGAAGGCAAAAGGTCTTGGCAAAAAACGGTGAGAACAGGATGAAAGTAGTGGCAGTGGAGAAGACAGGTCCAAGATAACGTTTGTGAAATAAAATGCATAGGGCTTGGAAATTATTTGAACGTGATGGGTGGAGTTAAAGATGATCCCTAGATATAGGGTTGGTTGTCCAGCATGATAAGGTCCATTAATGGAAGGTAAGGACTCATCCATTCATTCAATAAATATTTATGTACCTACTGCAGGCCCAAAACACATTGATAAAGTGCTAAGGATACAAAAACATATACCATTGACCCTTGAACAACGAGAGAGTTAGGGTTGTTAAGTCGAAAATCCTCATATAACTTTTGACTTACCAAAAACTTAACTACTGATAGCCTGCTGTGGCTGGAAGCCTTACCAATAACAGAAACAGTTGATTAACATGTGCTTTGTATGTTATATGGATTATATACTGTATTCTTAGAATAAGTGAGCTAGAGAAAAGAAAATGTTATTAAAAGAATCATAAGGAAGAGAAAATACATTTATACTACTGAACTGTATTTATCAATACTTTATGTTTACGTCATCTGTTTACAAGATGGATAATCTGTACCCATATCAATATTGTCTTGTACAAAACACTGTAGATGTTATACATATTACTAACACTAGACATCAAAATGAAAAGATAATGTGAAAAAGAAATTTGTATTTATTTACAGGTATAACAGTTCATGCACTGATTATGAAAAAGCAATATGATTGCTGTATGGTAGTCTAGTGTAATTGATATGATTGCTTCTATACACTAATGAGTGAATCATTATAAAATTTTTATGGCATACAGTATTACAGTCATATTCACAATACAGTATTGGAAACATTGTTACATTTTTTTAAAAAACACATGTGATGGTAGGTTGATATGCAGTTTCTCCAATTACTAGAGAGGAAGAGAGAGGTGGGCATATTTTATATTATCATTCACCTTATGCCTATGTAAGGATAGACTAATATCTCCATATATTTCATGCATTCGTGACATACCTGACTTTTTCATAATTTTTTCACTATTTCTGAGTGATGAGCCTGCAGAGTTTTTCAAATTGTTGCAAATCGTCCAATTTTTTCCCAGTATATTTATTGAAAAGAATTCATGTGTAAGTCGACCCACTCAGTTCAAATCTGTGCTCTTTAAGGGTCAACTGTAAATGTATCCCTGTGCTCAAGGAAGAAGACAGATTAGCCAAAAGATAATTGTAGAATAGTTTAACTTGAATGATGATAGAGCAAGGCCCAGGGTCCTGAGGAAGTGTGTGAAAGGTCATCCAGTCCATTCTGGTGAGGGGGGTACATTTCTGCTAAAAATACTCTCAACCCACAGAGCATCTCCCCCTTTTAAAAGTCAGCAATTCTTATGAATATTCTTGCCTATAGTGATGTTACTGTCATTTAAAATGTAAGATTATCCATTGTAGGATTTTATTTTTCCCCCAGTCTTTAAAGTATTTAGAGGCAGAGAGGCCAGGTAAATGAATATAATGTCATTCATTAGACAAATTCATAAAAGCTGAAGTGATTTACAAAAAAAAGTGGCTCTTGACTGTGGACTGTTTGTAGAGAAATGAAGTATTTATTTTACTGGAGAGCTTAATTGAGTGTATGAGAATCCCATACAAATTTGATAAATTACCTTCACTTTTGATGGCAAGAAATATGCCTCTGACCAATTATTTTCAGAATTCTTGAAATGAAAAATAAGCCGGAATATTAAGGTATAACCAGAAGGAAAGCCATGTAAAATAAAACAAAGTGATAGGCCAGGGAAAAGATAGAAAATCAAAGACTGATAAATATATTTAAAATGTTATATTCTAAATGACCTGAATCCTTTTTAGTTTTGAGATCCCCTACTTTTTATAGGTGAAGTTAGAATGTGTCAAAAAAGAAAGAAAAAAGGAAAACTAAACTGTAATAATTTTTGCTTAGCTTTCTTAAGAACTTAGAAACATTATTAATATTCATATAGTATTCTAAGATTTTCCTCGTTTAATTCTCACCTCTATCCTGTGCAGAAGGAAGGGAAGATATTGCTGTTCTCTTTTTCAAATAAGTAAACTGAAAGGCTTAAGGGAGTCAGCGACTTACACAAGTGGAAGAAACAGAAGCCAGACTTTTTGCATATTAATTGCTAGCCTGTCGCAGTTTGCTGACTCTTCTCTGGTTGATTATATTGGGGCGTTAATGAGCTTTTTGGATACTCGTTGTTTGGGCCTCAGCCTCCCACCCCACCTAGGTTAACTGTCTCACAGTTGGCCATTGTCACCAGATGAGGCCGTGTGAACCCGTCAGTGCAGCCAGAGCAGTCCAGAGCACCTGCCATTCCAAGGGTCCGCGTGCTGGGAACTGTTAAGGGATGTGTCTCAATAGAGGGCTTTTTTTTGGGGGGGGGGGGGGGGCTGGGGGGGGTCGGCAATAACAAGGTGTTTGTGTTTCTTCTGCACTCACAATCGAGTATGTGACAATGATTAGAATTACTGAGAGGAAATGACCTCCAAATGATTCTTTAGAATTTCTCAGATCTGTACAGAGGGCGTAATGGAGGTAAATCATACGCATGTGTGCTTTTTAAAGGGATATTCTAGAGTTCTTTACCATGGTGTAGTTTGAAGGATTTGTTTTAATAGTTAATTGTATTTTTTATTGTTTTTCTATTCAGAACCAGGTTTTGCTTTTCAAATTTTTGAGGAGTCTTCTTGACCCAAGGTATGTTAATAAAATTTAGTTTTTATAATACGTAGGTGAGAAAACCAAAGGAAATGAATTGAGCTTAAGAAACGGGCTTGTGATATCTAAATGGTATAGTCAGCTCTTGATTTTTAATATTAGCAGGAGTAATAGTTACAGAGATTATTCTAAATATGTGATTGAAAAATTGATTACATCTTGAACGAATACTGTTCTTTCCATTTGAACGTGAGCATACATGATGAATTGTCATCACTGTAAAGCAAATAGCGAAGGCGTGCCATGAGGACATGTTTCAGGAATAATTTGATGACCATCTAGCTTCCCCTCTCTCTGGTAGCGTCACCTCTTCAAATTCCTTATTCCATGCTGTAGATTGATAGCTTTACTTTTCAAAGTAAACACCTACTTCCCAGCCCACCTCTAAATGTATTACCTTTTAAACTTTAATTTGAAGTGTTTAGTTTTAAATAAGTTTCCTGGAGGTGTGAGAAGGAAAGTTTAAATGTTTTTTTTTTTTTTTTTTTATTAATTTATTTATTTATTGGCTGTGTTGGGTCTTTGTTGCTGCATGCGGGCTTTCTCTAGTTGTGGCGAGCGGGGGCTACTCTTTGTTGTAGTGTGAGGGCTTCTCATTGCTGTGGCTTCTCTTGTTGCAGAGCACGGGCTCTAGGCGCGTAGGCTTCAGTAGTTGCGGCGCACGGTCTCGGTAGTTGTGGCTCATGGGCTCTAAAGCGCAGGCTCAATAATTGTGGTGCATGGGCTTAGTTACTCCGCGGCATGTGGGATCTTCTTGAGGCAGGGATCAAACCCCTATCCCCTGCATCGGCAGGCAGATTCGTAACCACTGTGCCACCTAGGAAGCCCTAAATGTTATTTTAAGTGCTACTATAGTACTCATCAAATAAAAACTAACCCGAGGAGGTGATGAAATTAGTAATGGATTTGTAAGCAAAGCAGCTCTGTATGTGAGATCTTATCTTCCGGTGACCAAGGAGGGTGCACTGGGAGCTGGGTGTAGTATTTAACATCCTCTAAGACAGTCACTCTTAACTAGAATTGTGTGTCAGAATCACCTAAGAAACTTTTAAAAATATAGTTGCCTGGGCCCAACCCCACAAAATCGTTGTGATGTACACCTAGAGGTAAGCATCATTGGCTTAAATGTAATATTCCAGAATGACATAGGTTTCACATCAGACGTACAAGCTTTGAAGTTGCATTATAAGGTATACTAGCCATTGAAAACAGTCATATACTTACTTTATAGGTATAATATTATAAAAATGGAAAGTTTTGACTGTTGTAGTATTCTGTGCAATTTTAAAATACCAAAATACCAGGAATTTTGTGGATTGTAATAACTTTTTGAAATTTCAGTCATTTAAACCTTAAGCAGGCCATGCTTCATTTAAATTTAGAGTCATACACCTAGAGTCTGTCATACAGAGTGAAGTAAGTCAGAAAAAGAAAAACAAATACCATATGCTAATGCATATATATGGAATCTAAAAAAAAGGTACTGATAAATCCAGTGGCAGGGCAAGAATAAAGACACAGACGTAGAGAACAGATTTGAGGATGCCGCGGGGCGGGGGGCAGGGGTAGCTGGGATGAAGTGAGAGAGTAGCATTGATATATATCCACTACCAAATGTAAAATAGGTGGCTAGTGGGAAGCTGCTGCATAGCACAGGGAGATCAACTCGATCCTTGGTGATGACCTAGAGGGTGGGATAGGGAAGGTGGGAGGGATGCTTAAGAAGGAGGGGATGTGGGGACATATGTGTAAATACAACTGATTCACTTTGTTGTACAGTGGAAACTGGCACAACATTGTAAAGCAATTATACTCCAACAAAGATCTGAAGGAAAAAAAATTTAGAGTCATACAGATGTGCATATGCAGAGGTTGAGAAGAGTAGTCTGACTGCATACCCTCCTGAACTGCAGTTCAGTACCTTTTCAATATATCTGTGTTTTAACTCCCTGTTCTCAGAAATTACTGAGGCTAGACATCTTTTTTTATTTTTATGAATTATCTGTACTTCCCTCAGATCCACTTTGGGCCCTAGTCTACCCCTGGAATTAACTGATGGAGATACCTTAGAATTAGGGTTGGGGTAGGAGGGAAGGAAGAGAGCTGGGAGAAGGATGGGGGAGCCAGATTGGAGCTGAGAGAAGGGGGAGGGGGCCCGAGGAGGACTGAGCTAGGTGCAGGAGGGAGGAGGCGCCAAGCCCTTTCTCTGGAGCCCGCATACTTTTTTTGCCATAGCAGATTTCCTTCTGTTCCTCTTTCCTTTCCTCCAGTGTCAGATCCATTCTTTTAGGACCTGACTCCTCTTCCCCTAGGATAATTTATTTTAACCAAGTCGTTACTCTCCAACCACCTTGCTTGGAAAGACTCAAGCTAGGACAGAGAAGTTCAGCTTTGAACTTGGCCTTTTGTCACATATAACAGTATAGAAGACAATGGTGACTAAATCTTAACTTTTTTAATTAAAAAAATGTACTAGGTAATATAAATATCAATATAGTCATTTGCTCTGATATTGCTCTGATACTGAATGTAATTAAACTTCACGGTAATAAAAATGGCAAATCAGAAGAGTATCAGAGATCTTCCATGGAAAGTCTTGCTCTGTTATTACCTATACCTAGGTTGTAAATATGTTATTAGGTAAGAGCCTTTAGCAGTATTGATACTATGAAAGTTGTTTTGTTCACTAGCAAACCACAAATAATTTTACATTTACTCATTATATTTTATCTCCCTAAACTAACTTCAACCCAGAATAATTAACTCTAAGTTAACTTGTCACACATTATTCCTTTCTCTCATATCAATTCAGCTGCAAGGCCCTCTCTCACCTACTTCAGAGAGAAGCAGTGCACCCACAGTCCTTCCTCTTCCCTCTCCCCAAAAAGCAACATAACCTGGAATGTCCTCACTTTTGAAAACAGCCAGATCGCCAGCTTTACTTTAGCCTAGAGAAATTAAGAGTTAGCAAAGATTCTCCCCTTGACCATACTTTAGTCAGGCTCCTCTGAGCCCTCTGTTCCGCTAGATCTGACCTTGGGCTTCCATCTCTGTTTTTGTAGAGTCTGTTTTTAGCAAGAAGCCTGCAAAGTCAGCTTAGCCAGGATCCTCACCCTTAATATCTGATCACCCTTGATATCTGTTCAAATTTCTCATCCTGCACCACCTCCCAGGTAATATCTGATCATCCTGGCCTGCCTTCAGCAAGAATTCCATTAGGTCAGTTTTTCAAGGAATTATCCTACCCACTGAGTAATTTTCCATCCATTGACTGCCGCCTCCCCATGGCTATACATCTCTACTTTTCCTTGTTGTGTTTGAGTTGAGCCCAGTCTGTCTCCCTTACTGCAACACTGCACTGTAGTGTTCCCTATGCTATTGTGATACTGCAAATACAGTCTGCCTTACTGTTTTAACAAGTGTCATGGATAATTTTTTTTTAACTGAACCTTGAATTAACAAGACTGATAACTTTAGCTCCACCTTTAAAAAGAGCACACTTTCATGTTGATCCACCATATCCAAGATGCCAAAGACCTAGTGTTCTGCTTTAAGAGTCCCAGTCCAGAATCCATCATATTACTTTATCCTCCTACTTTATGTCTTATATAGGAGGCAGGCATCAATTTAGATTTTGCTGTAAATTTATTTTAAATTTGATGTTTGGCATTTCAATACAATCATTTTTATGTAAGCAGTATTTTAAATGATAGTATCTCAGACTAACCCATAAAGGCTAGTTTGACCCACAGTGTAAATACATAATACCAGTGCGGGGGGTGGGGGGGAGTTTTTTCTTCTTCTACGCTTCTGGGTTCTGGACAGGTTAAGAAGAGTAAAGCATACAAATTTATTGAGTGTTCTATGTGACATGGGAGCCTTCATAAGGAAATGGAGACCAGAAGAAGCACTTAAACCTGAGCATTTTCTGCTGGGTTTGATAAAGAGTAGAAAGCCGTGGGCAGATGTGATAGGACTGAAGGATATGAGCTACAGATGATAAACTGGGGGAAACTTAGCAAGACATATTTGTTTGGATTCCTCTCAGTGTCCCTCCGTCTTCAGAGATGAGGATATTCCTTTCCTCCAGGAAGAGAGAGAGTACTTTTCATAAGATTGTCTTATGATCTGCTTCACAGGAGAAGGGGGAGGGCAGAGAGTCCTTCCTGCACCTGCCATTTCTCAAATTCCTTCAGCTTAAAATATGCAGTATGCCAACATACCATATTTTGGGGAAGCGTGTCCTGAACCCCAGCACTAATGATACATACATTGAATTCTGGATTGAGGGGAAGGAACAAGGTTAAGAAGGTTGAGTTCAGAGGAAGTAAGGAGGAGTTGCCTCCCAAGCCTACCTTAGACAAAGTTTTGAACTGTAGAAAGTTTGTCTTTTGTGACCTTTGAGCTCTGCCTCCTCCCACTCTGTCCTCTCCTTTCAAGGATTGCAAGGTGCACAGACTTCTTCAAGCTCTCCATTTTATAAGCACACTCATATAGTATTGTTCCTAGGTAGAATTTTAAAATCCAAAATTACCTTCTTCCATACCCCAATCAAAACATTTAAAACTCTTGCTAATTGCTTTTCAATTTCTGTATCATGACACTTTTGCAGTGAGAATGTACAATTAACGTATGAATACAATGAAGTATACACAATGATGAAAAAACCCTTTTCCAATACCAACTGACCTCAAGGGTAAGAAGAAAGCAGGTAGTGTGGACTAGTTTACATTAACCTCTAAAAGTTTTCCCATCACACTTTAGCCTTTGTAAATGAGTATGCTTGTTGACTAATCTGAAGTAAAGGATTAGAGTCTTTCCAGGTACGGGGAAAACTGAAGTGGGAAACTAGGGGAGTATCGAAAAAGGTATTTAGGGACAAAAGAATATCAAGAATAAGTCGACTGGTTCTGCCTAGCAGTTTTCCCTGGCAGACAGCTTCAGACTATTTTTGCCTTTGATTCTTCCCTCTCTGTTCTTCTTAAGCAGAGGATTTTTTTTTAACATCCAGGTTTGTCCTCTCATGAAACTACTATAGCAGCATTCTGCAGAGTAGAGAAAATGAAAGGTTATTTTGAGATGGTGACTGCTTGTGTATGTGTGTCATATCAGAATATTGCTTTTTTTGCTCTTGCCCCAAAAACCTGAGTTAGTAGAATCCTCATTCCTGTGCGTGGGTGTAGTTTATACTATATGCATATATTTATGCATATTTGATTTAACATTTACATGTATTTATTGATTTAACATTTGATTTAACATTTACATGTATTGAGTTGTTTTTAAAGGAGTAACTCATTTTGTCAACAGCATTTTTTAGGGAACTAATAATCTAGTTGAATTCTCATGTGAATTTATTTTCTTTATCCGATTTCTTTAAGTTACTTTTGCTCTATAAATAATGTCCTCTGTAGAACTAATTGACCTACAAAGATATTGGTAGCATTTTTACGTAGAAAGATTAGGTAGTTTTGAAGGAAGGGAGGGTTACCCTGCAGAAGCAAATTATTTGCCTGAATTGAGGCCAACAGCCTGAGAGAGAAAGGATTTGTGTCCTTCCAGTTCGCTTCTTTGGGACAGCTGTTACATAAAGCCCTGCCCCACCCCTACTCTCTGCGTGCATTCCTCCTGGCCAGGAATTCTCACAGGAGTTCTCCTGATGTATTTACGTCTAGAAGCAGGTCCTTTGTGCCATGGGGACACTTGAAGGATAATACAAAAGGACACGGATGGTTTTTGTGGGGCTATGAGTTTCATAAGGAATAAAAAGAATGTGCAAGCGTATTTATAGTCACAGTATTTTCCTCAGTACTGTTTTCTTGTTAATGTTGATTTACCCTTTGTTAACAATGTTCTAGAGGCCTCTGAAACATATGGTATGATTTTCTTGTAGGGAAAAAACACATAAAACATTGCATTGTATTTCTGTCTTTAATCAAAATAAAGTAAAAATTGAACAATGCTAAGGAAATGAGTATCTTTGCCAAGGAGCAAAACATAGATTAAGGAAATGGTTATACATTGGATTTAACTTGAATCTGTCACTATTTCTGTGGATAATTTTGAAGGGATATTTAAGATATTGACAGTGTTGAAATACCATATTTCAAAGTTAAAGTAGAACATTATATATATATATATATATATATATATTCATGAACTTTGACATATAAAAATGCATTCTTACCTCAGTAAGTGTCTGTCTGCTTGCCCAGGCTCACCACTAGATAGCGTGTCTTTGGTTAATTTTTTTGCCAGCAGCTCGAATTCAACCTTCTAAATCCTAACACATCATCATCTCCTAATCTCCTTTAAGGTAGATGGATGGATGGATGGACAGACGGACGGATGGATGGATAAATAGCTTACATACATTTATATCTTTATTTCTTAATTTAATAATTCTTTATAATGAGATTGCTATCTGCTAAGCAATGTGTGAGAGGTTGAAATGGTTCAAAATTTTACTCACTTTTTTCAGTCTAAACCTGTTCCTCCTCTATTTTCTCTCTTAGCAAATGGTAGTATCCACCCATTTATTTCATTTAAAAACTTACTAACTATAGCATACTAAACACTGTGACAGGCATGAGAGAGAAAATGTGAATAAGATGGGACCCTTCCTTCGGAGGCAATTACAGGATAAGTGTCTTAAATAAAATCCTG
The DNA here is from genome assembly GCF_030028045.1 of Hippopotamus amphibius kiboko. NCBI lineage: Eukaryota > Metazoa > Chordata > Mammalia > Artiodactyla > Hippopotamidae > Hippopotamus > Hippopotamus amphibius. The sequence goes on from NC_080191.1 coordinate 160,071,451, forward strand.
GGTGTAGTGATGAGTTTTTAGCTCTCCTTTACCCACTCCACTCCATCTTCTCAGCCACACCACACAGAACCAGTCAGTCATCAAAATGTACCTCTTGAGTATCTCTTACACGTGAGTCCTTGTCCACCGCCACTGCCCTGGTTTAGGCCCTCAGCATCTCTCTCCTAGTCTCTTTTGCTGGTTTCCTAACCAGCCTTCTTAATTCTTCTGCTTCCATTTTCACACAGGCAAATCATGATAATGTTCCCTTTCCCCTTCTCAAAGTTCTTTTAGTTTCCTTTATCCGAGGTAAAATCCGAACTCCTTATGGTGTAAAAGACCTTTCTTGATCTTATTCAGGCATATCAGTTCAGCTTAGTTTTCTTCCATTCTGGCGTCTCTCTTTCCCCTTTTATTCCTCAGTAGTACTGAACTATTTGTTCACGGGATACACTACACAGGGTCGTTCTGCCCACCCTTTGAATATGTGTTCCTCCCTTTTAGTCCACTTTGTTTTCTTTCTTTTCATAGTTTTACCTATATGTATTAAAAGCTCTAAGGTTATACATGTGCTTTGATCCAGTGATTTCATGTTGGAAAATATAAGAAAATACTGTAAGAAAAAGGTAGTTAATATTGAAATATCCATATTAGCATTTATATAATGAAAAAGCTGTTTTAAAAAGTAGGTGAGGGAGATGGCTATATGAACAGTAAGGTATACGAACATAATTGAAAAGCAAATTGGCACACGTGGCAGTTCTTTCGTTGCATGCCCCTGTTGTTATCTAGAAGCACTGTCCATGTGGCCGAGCGCTATGGCGGTGGTGGGGGGAAGCTCTCTACAGTCCTATGATGAGCTTTTAGTCTCTTAGTCAGTCTGTGCCCCTCTCAGTCCCCGGCCCCCTTTAAGTGAGATAGGAAGGCGAGAGGGGGCTGGAGTTGGGTGTTTCTCTTCATACACGTGAGATGATCAAGTGGGACTGAAGTTGAGTATTTCCCTTCCCCCACATGAGAGGCTTCAGCAAGCTGGAATTGGGTGTTTCTCAGCTTAGTTAAGCTCTAGTAAAACCCCAGTTAGTTTGGCTCTGGTGAAGTCGTTTCCCTTGAAGACAGATGCAGATTGCCAGGGCTGCCTTAACAAAGCACCACAAACTGTGGCTTAAACAACAAAATTTTTTTGTCTCAGTTCTGGAGGCTTGAAGTCCAAGATCAAGTGTTGTCAGGTCTGGTTCCTTCTGAGGTCTGTGAGGAGGAGTCTGTCCCATGCCTTGCCTCTAGCTTCTGGTGGTTTGCTGGCAATCTTTGGCATTCCTTAGCTAGTAGGAGCATCACCCTGTTTTCAGCCTTCATCTTCACTTGGCATTCTCCCTGTGTGTATGTTTGTGTCCAGATTTCCCCTTTCTTTAAGAACACTGGTCTTATTGGATTAGAGACCCACTCTACTCCAGTATAACTTCATCCTAACTTAACTAATTATATTCACAAAGACCCTATTTTCATGTAAGGTCATCTTATGAGGTACTGGGAATTAGGACTTTAACACGTGAATTTGGGAGTATATATTTCAGTCCCTATAAGCAGGCCTTGTTAAGAAGAACAGAGTGCACTGGTGGCATTTCAAAGTGGCTACATTTCCACTCCCCACTGCTGAAGCATGATGGAATTTTTCTCCAGTCCTTACAGTGAGAACCTGGTGAGCCCGCTGGAGGTAAAACTTGTGACGGACATATACCTTATCCTTCCCCATAAATAGCCTGCTGTACTAGATTATAATTTTAAATGATTTCCACACACTGAGTAAGAGTGAATGTTTTCTCCAACCTGAATTTTGGGATGTAGTTGGGGGTTGTGTGTGTGTGTATGTGTTTCACAAGGTATACATATACTTTATTTTAAAGCTGACAAAAGAAAGCCTTGTGTGAGTCTTGTAAAATTCTCCCTTTATATATATATTTAAATGTTTATCTCTTGTAAGTCAATTCTGTTATTAAAATAGAAATTTCCCAAAGAGTAGATAGAGTATAGGTCTAAAATACATAGTTTTGACAGCCATTAAAGTTAGCAGTGGGTATTTGGCAAAGCAGGTAGCTGAAAGAAGATGTAAAGGAAATATCTTTGAGAAATGGATATAACAAATTGCTTTTATGTGCAAAACTGATAAGCAGCAGTCATAAATGGATGTAAATTCATTAATGCTACAATTTACTTATTAAAGTTTTGATTATGTTCATGTTACCTGATCATTTCCCAACAGACACATTATTTCCCTCAGAAATGAATGCATCAAAATCTGTTCATTTGAGTGATTTGCTTGGTTTGATGCATATTCACATCTTCAGTACTTGTAAGGGGTTTTGTCAATAAGTGTTCTGGAAAGAATTAAGTACTGTGATTTATCGGCAGGTGCTCATATCCGATCTTAATTTGCTCCATAGTCTGCATTTATAAGACGTATTAATGGAAGTCTGATGTAGATAAAATATTAGCACCACCTACAGTGTGGTATAAACATATGGAAAGTACACTGACTCACATTAATGTCAAGAAATGGTTTGCATTCCCTTTCTCTTTTACCTAATAGTGTTCTGTTGAGACACAGCCTTGGTCCTACATAGATAACTGTCATTTCCCTGAGTGTATCGTGTTCATCTCGTCTCCATATAGAGCTTTCTGACAGGACTTATTCCTAGCTACATCTGACTTTATAGTCCTAGTCCTTGTAATTTTCACCCCTGTGTTCTACATTTGGGCCCCTCTGTTTGAAGGCAGTCCAATGTACTGTTTATTTCCAGTCAGTTCAGCGCAATTCAGTGTGCATTTACTGAGCACCTTTTATGCGCCAACACTGTGCTAATGCTGGGAAAACAGTGATAAATGCAGCACCGTTTTTGCTCTCAGAATTTATTGTATAGTTGGGACAGACACTTAAACAGATAATTTTCAAGCTATGTGATCAGAACTAAGGTGGTGGTCTACATAGGGAATAGCCAGTCACTTAACAAAATACTGCCTTAAAGGCAGTTGTGAAATACCAAAAAAAAAAAGAAAAGAAAAGAAAGGAAAACTTAATCTTTGGGATTGACAGCCAATTTGAGGAGATACTGAATTAGCCCATCAGCAAGTATTGAAATCCCCAAGCAGCAGAATTTAGTGAGATCATCACCCAACCTCTGGTCAGGACTGAGTGTCATAAAGCTCTTAATTTGGGAAAGATTTCCCATGTCTAAATATAATTCCTCCTCCTGTAACTGAAGCATCTTACTAGAAAAAAATAGGAGTGCTATTTACCATCATTTATAGAATACTTATAACCCCCAGATCATTCTCTCTGGAGTCCAGAGATTCCTGCCTATGGTTGTTGGTGTGCTGCTCCTGGGCTGCAGGTATGTTTAGAGACTGATCTCCTCAGATCTTAGGGATGGCTCTTGGGGTACCCAAGTCCCTTGTAATCAGCTTATTTCTGATGGGCCAGAAAAATATTGTCATTTTCTGTGTGCCATTATGAGAAAAACTGGGAAGTGTTGCCTTAGACCATTCACTTTTCTTTTTTTAAAAACAATTTATATATTTTTTTATTTTTTTGTTGATTTTTAATTTTATTGAAGTATAGTTGATTTACAATGTTGTGTTAATTTCTTCTATACAGCAAAGTGACTCAATTATACATATCTATATATATATGCTTTTTCATGTTCCTTTCCGTTATGATTTGTCACAGGATATTGAATATAGTTCCCTATGCTATACAGTAGGACCTTGTTGTTTATCCATTCTATAGGTAATAGTTTGCCTCTGCTAACCACAAACTCCCATTCATTCCCTCCCCTACCCAGCCTCCCCTTTGGCAACCACAAGTCTGTTCTCTATATCTGTGAGTCTCTTTTTGTTTTGTAGATATGTTGATTTGTATCGTATTTTAAGATTCCAAATATAAGTGATATCATATGATATTTATCTTTCTCTTTCTGACTTACTTCACTTAGTATGATGATCTCTAGGTCCATCCAGGTTGCTGCAGAGGCATTATTTCATTCTTTTTGATGGCTGAGTAATATTCCTGTGTGTGTGTGTCTGTCTGTCTGTCTGTCTGTGTGTGTGTAAACCATATCTTCTTTATCCATTCATCTGTGTTGGACGTTTAGGTTGTTTCTCTGTCTTGACTATTGTAAATACTGCTACTGTGAACATACGGGTGCATGTATCTTTTCGAATTAGAATTTTGTCTGGGTATATGCCCAGGAGTGGGATTGCTGGATCATATGGCAACTCTATTTTTAGTTATTTGAGGAACCTCTTTCTATAGTGGCTGCACCAGTTTACATTCCCACCAACAGTGTAAGAGGGTTCCCTTTTCTTTACACCCGCTCCAGAATTTGTTATTTGTGGACTTTTTAATGATGGCCATTCTGCACAAAAACAGAAATATAGATCAATGGAACAGAATAGATAGCCCAGAGATAAATCCATGCACATATGGGCACCTTATCTTTGACAAAGAAGGCAAGAATATACAATGGAGAAAAGACAGCCTCTTCAATAAGTGGTGTTGGGAAAATTGGACAGCTACATGTAAAAGAATGAAATTAGAACACTTCCTAACACCATACACAAAAATTAACTCAAAATGGTTTAAAGACCTAAATGTAAGGCCAGACACTATAAAACTCTTAGAGGAAAACATAGGCAGAACGCTCTATGACATAAAGCAAGATCCTTTTGGACCCACCTCCTAGCATAAAGGAAATAAAATCAAGAATAAACAAATAGGACCTAATGAAACTTAAAAGCTTTTGCACAGCAAAAGAAACCATAAACAAGACAAGAGGACAACCCTCAGAATGGGAGAAAATACTAGCCAATGAAGCAACAGACAAAGGATTAATATCCAAAATATACAAGCAGCTCATACAGCTCAATATCAAAAAAACAACCCAATCCAAAAATGGGCGGAAGACCTAAATAGGCAGTTCTCCAAAGAAGACATGCAGATGGTTAACAAACACATGAAAAGATGCTCAACATCACTCATCATTAGAGAAATGCAAATCAAAGCCACAATGAGGTATCTCCTCACACCGGTCAGAATGGCCATCGTCAAAAAATCTAGAAACAATAAATGCTGGAGAGGGTGCAGAGAAAAGGAACTCTCCTGCACTGTTGGTGGGAATGTAAGTTGGTACAGCCACTATGGAAAACAGTATGGAGGTTCCTTAAAAACCAAAAATAGAACTACCATATGACCCAACAATCCCACTCCTGGGCATACACCCTGAGAAAACCATAATTCAAAAAGATACATGTACTACAATGTTCATTGCAGCACTGTTTACAATAGCCAGGACATGGAAGCAACCTAAATGCCCATCAACGATAAATGGGTAAAGAAGATGTGGCACATGTATACAATGGAATATTACTCAGCCATAGAAAGGAATAATATTGAGTTATTTGTAATGAGGTGGATGGATCTAGAGTCTGTCATACAGAGTGAAGTAAGCTAGAAAGAGAAAAACAAATACTGTATGCTAACGCATATATATGGAATCTCAAAAAAACGATACTGATGAACCGAGTGGCAGGACAAGAATAAAGACGCAGATGTAGAGAACGGACTTGAGGACGTGGGGTGGGGGAGAAGGTGGGACAAAGTGAGAGAGTAGCATTGACATATGTCCACTACCAAATGTAAAATAGATAGCTAGTGGGAAGCTGCTGCATAACACAAGGAGATCAACTCGATGCTTGGTGATGACCTAGAGGGGTGGGATAGGGAAGGTGGGAGGGAGGCTCAAGAGGGAGGGGATATGAGGATATATGTATAAATACAGCTGATTCACTGTGTTGTACAGCAGAAACTGGCACAATAGTGTAAAGCAATTATACTCCAATAAAGAGCTGGGAAAAAAAAATGATGGCCATTCTGACTGGTGTGAGGTGAGGTGATACCTCATTGTAGTTTTGATTTGCATTTCTCTTATAATTAACAACGTTGAACATCTTTTCATGTGCCTATTGGCCATCTGTTTGTCTTCTTTGGCGATATGTCTATTTAGGTCTTCTGTCCACTTTTTGATTGGGTAGTTTGTTTTTTTTGTTGTTGAGTTATATGAGCTGTTTGTATATTTTAGAAATTAAGCCCGCATGAGTCCCATCAATCACAAATATTTTCTGCCATTCCATAGGTTGTCTTTTCCTTTTGTTTGTGATTTCCTTTGATGTGCAAAAGCTTGTAAGTTTGATTAGCACCCATTTGTTTATTTTTTTTATTTCTGTTGCTTTGACAATTCTACATCTTTTAATGTTCCATATAAATTTTAGGATTATTTATTCTAGTTCTGTGAAAAATGTCATGAGTAATTTGATAGGGATCACATTAAATCTGTAGGTTGCTGAGGGTACTATTGCCATTTTAACAGTATTGATTCTTCCAATCCAAGAGCAAAGAGTATCTTTCCATTTCTTTGAATCATTTTTATTTTCCTTTATTAATGTTTTGTAGTTCTCAGAATATGTCTTTCACCTCCTTGGTGAAGTTTATTCCTAAGTATTTTTTTTAATGTGATTTTAAAGGGTATTGTTTTTTTTACATTCCCTTTCTGCTATCTCATTGTTAGTGTAAAGGAATGCAACTGATTTCTGTATGTTAGTTTTGCATCCTGCTACATTACTGAATTCATTTATCAGTTCTAGTGGGTTTTGTGCGGAGACTTTAGGGTTTTCTATATATAGTATCATGTCATCTGCGGAAAATGACAATTTTACCTCTTCTCTATCAATTTGAAAATAATTAGAAAATTATTTCTTTTTCTTGTCTGATTGCTGTGGCTAGGACTTCTAATATTATGTTGAAGAGAAGTGGTGAGAGTGGACATCTTTGTCTTGTTCCAGATTTTAGTGGGAAGGCTTTCAGCTTTTCACTGTTGAGTATTATATTGGCTGTGGGTTTGTCATAAATAACTTTTATTATGTTGAGATATATTCCCTCTATACCCATTTCCTAAGAGTTTTTATCATGAATTTTGTCAGATGATTCTTCTGCATCCTTTGAAATGATCATGTGATTTTTGTCCTTTTTTTCGTTGATGTGGTGTATCACATTGATGATTTGCATATGTTGAACCATCCTTGTGACCTTGGTATGAATCCAGCTTGGTCATGGTGTATAACCTTTTTTATGTGTTGTTGGATCTGGTTTGCTAATATTTTGTTGAGAATTTTTGCATCTATATTCATCAAGATATTGGCCTGTAATTTTCTTTTTTGGTAGTGTCTTTGTCTGGTTTTGGTATCAGGGTGATGGTGGCTTCATAGAATGTCTTTGGGAGTGTTCCTTCCTCTTCAGCCTTTTGGAAGAGTTGGAGAAGGATCGGTGTAGGTTTTTCTTTGTAGGTTTGGTAGAACTCCCCAGTGAAGCCATCTGGTCCTGGACTTTTGTTTGTAGGGAGTTTTTGTAGCAATCATTTTTTATCTTATTAACCCCATTCCAGTTCTTTATATAAAGGAGCTTTAGTTGAGGAATTCTGAGGAGAAGATAGGACTCCCAGAAGGAACTGACTTCTTTTGAAGGTAGAGAGATGATTCTTGTATCTCCAATGAATAGTAGTTGATTTTTCTAGGTAGTTCCAATAGTCCACCATGGTAAAACTAATTACTTCCACAGCATTACGAATAGTTGGCTTTGTGAATGACTGACATACAAGGCAAATGAACCATAAATTTTGTATATCCTACTGTTCATCCACTTATTTGTTTTAACAACGACCAAATAGTTAGCCCTTGCTACATACAAGACACTGTTGTAGGTTTTGAGAATTCATTAATGAGAAGGTACCTGGTGCCTGCCCTCACAGAATTTATAATCTTCTGGGAAAGATAGATAATTAAAGAAGCAATTACAACATGATGTGATTGGTGCTATATGGGAAGTATAGTAGGGGCAGTTGTTGAGACTGGAAGATGGCTTATTATATATATTGGGTTGGCCAAAAAGTTCATTTGTTTTCCCCCTTAAGATGGCTCTAGTAGCACTTAGTTGTCTTTAACTTCATTCAAAACAATTTTGTTAGATTGTATTGTGATAGCTGTCATATCATCATACATTTTTTAAAAAACATCAAAATTAGTGAATTTTTATGTAGCCATTTTAATATTGAAGACGGAAGAAAAAAAGCAACATTTTCCGCATATTAGGCTTTATTATTTCAAGAAAGGTAAAAACACAACTGAAATGCAAAAAAAAGATTTGTGCAGTGTATGGAGAAGGTGCTGTGATTGATCTAACGTGTCAAATGTGGTTTGCGAAGTTTCGTGCTGGAGATTTCTCACTGGACAATGCTCCACAGTCGGGTAGACCAGTTGAAGTTGGTAACAATCAAATTAAGACAGTAATTGAGAACAGTCAACGTTATACCATGCAGGAGATAGCTAACATACTCAAAATATCCAAATCAAGCATTGAAACTCTTTTGCACCAGCTCGGTTATGTGAATCGCTTTGATGTTTGGGTTCCACATAAGTTAAGCAAAAGAAACCTTCTTGACCATATATCCACATATGATTCTCTATTTAAATGTAATGAAAACGTTCCATTTTAAAAACAAAGTGTGACAAGTGGTGAAAAGTGGATACTGTACAATAACGTGGAACAGGAGAGATTGTGGGGCAAGTGAAATGAACCACCACCAACCACACCAAAGGCTGGTCTTCATCCAGAGAAGGTGGTGTGGTGTATATGGTGGTATTGGAAGGGAGTCCTCTATTATGAGCTCCTTCCAGAAAACCAAACAATTAATTCCAAGAAGTACTGCTCCCAATTAGACCAACTGAAAGCAGCACTCGATGAAAAGCATCCAGAATTAGGCAACAGAAAACGCATAATCTTCCATCAGGATAATGCAGGACCACGTTTCTTTGATGACCAGGCCAAAACTGTTACAGCTTGGCTGGGAAGTTCGGATTCATCCGCCATATTCATCAGACATTGCACCTTCAGATTTCCATTTATTTTGGTCTTTACAAAATTCTCTTAATGGGAGAAATTTCAATTCCCTGTAAGACTGTAAAAGGTACCTGAAACAGTTCTTTGCTCAAAAAGATAAAAAGTTTTGGGAAGATGAAATTATGAAGTTGCCTGAAAAATGGCAGAAAGTAGTGGAACAAAATGGTAAATGCGTTGTTCAATAAAGTTCTTGGTGAAAATGAAAAATGTGTCTTGTATTTTTACTTTTAAAATGAAGGAACTTTTTGGCCAACCGAATAGTTACTCATGGATCAAATTGTTTGAACTAAATTGAGTCATCTTTGTTTCTTTTAGGGCAACAGTGCAACTTCAGGTATGATTTAGAGGAGCCGCCACTGAATATCATTTCCTTAATTATTCAATGTAAATTGAGAAATATTGTGATTTAGAATGTCTCTGATGTGATATATAATTCACCTTAATAACCTAAGTAACATTAAGACTTTTAATTCACGATTTTACCTGATCAAAAGGTAGTCTTGGTTTTAAGGTAACACACTTTTGACCTGTAGCCTTAATTATGGTATGATTAAATAATGCTGCTGTCTTACCTCTTCTGTTTTCAGGGAAGGTATTCATGTAAATCAAGAGTTGCTGCAGATATCTCCCTGTATTACAGAGCAGTTCATTGAGCTATTGTGTCAGTTCAGCCCAAACCAGGTTATAGAGACGCTACAGGTCCTTGAGTGCTACCGTCTAGAAGAAACTATTCAGGTAAGACCAATAATGTAGAGAAGACAAGAGTAAAGTTTTCTTTAGCATTCACCGTGTTACAAATGAGCACGGGGAGACTCATATATTAAATCAGTTGCCTAAGTTTGTATCTAGTAAGTGCTAGCACTTGAGATTGAACCCAGATAGTTTGACTCCGTAGTACGTGCTTTCCATTGCTGTGATAAATTGCCTCTTCGTTTATTCTAGTAAAGTGAGAAACAGCACATGTCCATCATTGTTATTAGTCAAGTTTCACAGGCATTCTAGCCAACAGGATAAACATAGAAAAAGGAATACAGTAAAAATATTAAAAGGGGAAAACCAAGTTCTTATTTGCAGACGCTGATGGTTAGATAGTCCTGTTGCCGTGAGACTTAGTAGGTTAAATGGCAATTAGCACAGTCATTGCCTTGATTCTCTTTCCTTGTTTTCTCGTTTCCAAATGAAAATGAATGTGTGTGTGTATGTGTATATGCACATATGTGCATATGTATATATACAAACATATTCTAATCTACCACAAGAGGCTAGTATGTTCCCTGTTTAAAATTTGTTTTTAAGCTGCCTTTGTATCTTTGCTATCAATACTCATGAGATAGTAACCTGTATTTTCTGCATCCACCTCCTAAACTGCCCACACAATTAAAATTTTTTAAATTATGAAATATTTCAAAATATATAGAAATGTGCAAAGTATCAAATACCTACATATGTACCCACCAACTCAACTTCATAGATATTAATGTTTTGCCATACTGGCTTCAGATCTTTGTTGTTTTGCTGTTTGTTTTAGAAATAAAGCATCCTTTATTTGTCATGTCTCCCCTGAGGTTACCTCCAACGTGAAGGTGGGAAGTTTATCCTTCCCATCCATTTTTAAAAATTTCCGTGTTTGAATTTACCTATGAAACACAAGGTACAGTTTTACATGTTTTAAAAGTTTATATTAATGATATCATACAGGAATATCCTATTGCAGATTCCTTTTTATTAATTTTTTATCTGTCAATTTCTATGCATGTAGTTTTAGTTCATTCATTTTAATGATCATGTAATAGTCTATTCAGTGACTGTGCTGCATTTTATATATTTTCGTATTCACAGACATTCAGAGTGTTTCCAATCTTTTGCCATTATCAACAATGCTACTTTGGAGATCTTTGTATGTACCTTCTTTGTGCCCATCTGAGATTTCTCTAAGTAGTATGCCTGGAAGTGAAATTCTTTAGACAATAGAGTAGCTTAATTCTATTCATATTGCCACGTTGGTTTCCTGTTTATTTCCATTTTCATCGTCGGTGTTTGAAATTTACTGGTTTTCCACATCCTCGCTGATTTCTAGTATTTTTAGACTTCTTAATTTTTGCCAGTGTGATGATTATCCTTGCTTACTCATGACATTGCATATCTTTCCATATATTTAATGACATTTGGGTTTTCTTTTCTCTGAATTATCTATTCATATCATTTGCCCAGCTTCCTATTGAGGTTTTGCCCTTCTCTTACTGATTTCTAGAAGTTCTTTCTAATTTCTGGATCTCTAGTCCTTTGCTGATTTTATATGTTGGAGATGCCTTCTTCCAGTCTATTATGGCATGTCTTTTAACTTGGTTTTTAGTGACTTCTCTTTTAATTTATCAGTCTTTTCCTTTAACGTTCAAGTTTTGTGTGTGACTTTTATTTCCTTTCCTACTTTAATGGCATTAAGGATATTGTCTTATATGATTTTTATAGCTTGGCTTTTCTCCTATAGGCTTTTAGTCCATCTGGAATTTATTTTTGTAAACAGATCAAGAGGGATTTATATTTTTTTTCCATGTGGATGGCTAATGGTCCATGTGACATTTTATTGTCCCTTCTTCACTTATTTATAACACCATACTGCTGTATACCAAACTCCCAAATATACATAGATCTTTTTTATGAATTCTGTTCTTTTGGTCACTTGTCTTTCCCTATACCCATACCACATATTTTAATTAAGAAAGCTTTAAAATAAGGTTTATTATTTGACAGAAAAGTCTTCCCTCCTCATTCTTTTTCTTTGAAATTCTTTGACTACTCTTAGCCTTTTACTGTCTTGTATCAAATTAGGAATCACATTGTCACATTCCTATAAAAATAACACATTCTTCTGGGATTTTCATGAAAAATACATTGAATTTATAGATTAATTCAGGGAGGATTGACATCTTGTGGTATTGTTTTCACATTCAGAAACATGGTTGTCTTTTTGAAATGCCTTTTATGCTCTTTGATGAGGTTTTATAACTTTATATAATATTTTACATAAGGCTCTTGCAATTTTCCTCAATTTGTTCTTAGATACTTTTTGTTAACATTGTAAAAGGAAATTTTTTAAAAAATTGTATTGGAATAGAGTCAATTTACAATGTTGTGTTAGTTTCAGATGTACAGCAAAGTGATTCAGTTATACGTATACATATATTCATTCTTTTTTGCAGTCTTTTCTCATATAGGTTATTAATATCACAAAATATTGAGTAGAGTTCCCTGTGCTATACAGTAGGTCCTTGTTGGTTATCTGTTTTATGTATAGTAGTGTGTATATGTTAATCCTAAACTCCTGATTCATCCTCCCCCCTCCATGTTTCCTCTTTGGTAACCATAAGTTTGTTTTTGATATCTGTTAGTCTGTTGTTTTGTAAATAAGTTCATTTGTATCATTTTTAAATTGGACTCCACATATGAGTCATATCATATGGTATTTGTCTTTGTCTGAGTTACTTCACTTAATATGATAATCTCTAGGTCCACCCATGTTTCTGCAAATGACATTATTTCACTCCATCATATATGTGTGTCACATCCTCTTTATCCATTCCTCTATCAGCAGACATTCAGGTTGCTTCCATGTCTTGGCTATTATAAATAGTTCTGCAGTGAACATTGGGGTGCATGTATCTTTTTAGATTATGGTTTTCTCTGGATATATGCCTAGGAGTGGGATTGCTGGATCATATGGTAGTTCTGTTTTTGTTTTTTTAAGGAACCTCCATAGTGGTTGTACCAACTTACATTCCCACCAACAGTGTAGGAGGGTTCCCTTTTCTCTACACCCTCTCCAGCTTTTACTATTTGTAGACTTTTTGATGATGGCCATCCTGAGTGGTGTGAGGTGATACCTCATTGTAGTTTTGGTATGCATTTCTCTGGTAATTAATGACATTGAGAATCTTTTCATGTGCTTTTTGGCCATCTGTATATCTTCTTTGGAGAAATCTCTATTTAGATCTTCTGCTCATTTTTTTATTGCATTGTTTGTTTGTTTTTTGACATAGAGCTGCACGAGCTGTTTGTAGATTTTGGAGATTAATTCCTTGTCCGTTGGTTCGTTTGCAAATATTTTCTCTCATTCTATGGTTTGTCTTTTTGTTTTGTTGATGGTTTCCTTTGCTGTGGAGAAGCATTTAAGTTTAATTAGGTCCCGTTTGTTTATTTTTGTTTTCATTTCCATCACTCTAGGAGATGGATCCAAAAAATATTGCTACAATTTATGTCAGAGTGTTCTGCCTACATTTTCCTCTAAGAGTTTTATAGTGTCCAGTCTGAACTTTAGGTCTTTGATCCACTTTGAGTTTATTTTTGTGTATGGTGCTAGAGAATGTTGTAATTTCATTCTTTTACATGTAGCTGTCCAGTTTTCCCAGCATCACTTATTGAAGAGACTGTCTTTTATCCATTGTATATTCTTGCCTCCTTTGTTGTAGATTAATTGACCATATGTACATGGGTTTATTTCCAGGCTTTGTATCCTGTTTCATTGATCTACCATACTGTTTTGATTACTGTAGTTTCGTAATATAGTCTGAAGTCAGGGAGTCTGATTCCTTCAGCTCCATTTTTCTTTCTCAGTATTGCCTTGGCTCTTTGGGGTCTTTTGTATTTCCATATAAATTTTATATTTTTTTTATTCTAGTTCTGTGAAAAATATCATTGGTAATTTGATAGGGGTTGCATTGAATCTGTAGATTGCCTTGGGTAGTATAGTCATTTTGACAGTATTGATTCTTTCAATTCAAGAACATGATATATCTTTACATCTGTTTCTGTCATCTTTGATTTCTTTCAACAGTGTCTTATAGTTTTCAGAGTAGTCTTTTGCCTCCTTATTTCTAGGTATTTTATTCTTTTTGATGTGATGGTAAGTGGGATTGTTTCTTTAATTCCTCTTTCTGACCTTTCCTTGTTTGTGTATAAGAGTGCAGAAGATTTCCATGTATTAATTTTGTATCCTGCAACTTTACCAGATTCATTGATGAGTTCTCATAGTTTTCTGGTAGCATCTTTAGGATTTTCTACGGATAGTATCATTTCATCTGCAAACAGTGACAATTTTATTTTTTCTTTTCCTATTTGGATTCTTTTTATTTCTTTTTCTTCTCTGATTGCCATGGCTAGAACTTCCAACACTATAAAAGTGTTGGCAGTGGATATCCTTGTCTTGTTCCTGATCTTAGAGGAAATGCTCTCAGCTTTTCACCATTGAGAGTAATGTTAGCCATGGGTTTTTCTTATATGGCCTTTATCATGTTGAGGTAAGTTCCGTCTATGCTCACTTTGTAGAGAGTTTTTTTTAAATCATAAATTTGTGTTGAATTTTGTCGAAAGCTTTTTCTGCACTTATTGAGATGATCATATGGTTTTTATTCTTCAGTTTGTTAATGTGGTATATCACATTGATTGATTTGTGAATACTGAAGAATCCTTGCACCTCTGGGATAAATCCCACTTGATCATGCAGTATGATCCTTTTAACGCATTGTTGGATTCAGTTTGCTAGTATTTTCTTGAGTATTTTTACATCTGTGTTCATCAGTGATATTGGCCTACAATTTGTCTGTGTGTTTGTGTTTGTGTGTGTGTGTGTGGTATCTTTGTCTGGTTTTGGTATCAGAGTGATGGTGGTCTCAGAGAATGAGCTTGGGAATGTTCCTTCCTCTGCAGTATTTTGAAAGAGTTTCAGAAGGATACGTGTTACTTCTCTAAATGTTTGATAGAATTCACCCATGGAGGCATTGGGACCTGGACTTCAGTTTTTTGGAAGTTTTTTCATCACTGTTTCAATTTCAGTACTTGTGATTTGTCTGTTCATATTATCTATTTCTTCCTGGTTCAGTCTTGGAAAGTTGTATCTATCTAAGAATTTGTCCATTTCTTCTAGGTTGTACATTTTATTGGCATATAGTTGTTTGTAGTAGTCTTTTAGGGTTCTTTGTATTTCATTGGTGTTGGTTTTAACATATTTTTCATTCTGCTCTTAACTCCTTCTTGTGTATTTTAAATTTCAGTTATTGTTTTTTTCAGCTTTGATAGTTCTCTTGTATGTTTTCTATTTCTTTGTTGCAGTTATCACTGTGTTCATCTATTATTTTCTCATGTTCATTTAGCATTTTATTAGTAATGCTTTGAACTTTTTTCAGGCAAATTATTTAACACTTTTTTGTTTCCCATCCACTTAATGAATTATCTTTTTCTTTCATCTGAAACATATTCCTCTCTCTTTTTTTTTAAGCTCTTTATTGGAGTATAATTGCTTTACACTATTGTGCCAGTTTCTGCTGTACAACAAAGTGAATCAGCTGTATTTATACATATATCCCCATATCCCCTCCCTCCTGCGACTCCTTCCCATCCTCCCTGTTCCACCCCTCTAAGTCATCATCAGTCATTGAGTTGATCTCCCTGTGTTATGCAGCAGCTTCCCACTAGCTATCTGTTTTACATTTGGTAGTGTATATATGTCAGTGCTACTCTCTCACTTCATCCCAGCTTCTTGTCTGACATTCTCTGTGAGATTACGTGAAACAGTTCCCTACCCTAGTCTTGAAGATATGTCCATTTGTGGGAGCATCCCTGTGAAGTCTGCTTGTCCCCAGTGGCATTGGTGGAAGAGCTAAATTTAAAGTGAGCATAGGCTGCATCTTTCCCGGTTATGTGCTACCAGGCACTGTATTGCTGGCATCTAGGGCTAGAGTCACTGACCTATTAGGGGTGGTGCCAAGGCCTAAGGGTCTAGAACAGGATCTTACAGAGAGTTGGGTTTCTTCCCAATGTGATGGTGGTGTTCACCATGGTTGGGGATATGACTGGGTCCTGAGGGCTTGGGGCTGCGTTTCTTTTTCGCTGGTGTGCACACATTGGGTAGAGGCAGGGTCAGGGCAAGCGTGGTTGGAGTCACACTAATAAGTTGGCGCTACTCCTACCTTTGTGCAGTTGTACCAGCAACAGTAGTCTCCACCCTAGCTAAAGGCAGGACGAGAGCCTAAGCTGATTCCACTCCTTCCCTAGTGCTCGCACATATGTGTGTGCAGCCAGTGACAGTATCTGACATGTTTGGAGGAAGGGTTATTGTCCAAGCAGCTTCCGCTCCCTCCCATGTGCAGGCATGCATGCTGGTACCTACAGTGGCTCTCTCTGCGCTGGCTAGATGCAGGGCCATGATGTGAGGTGACTCCCTTCTCTCCATGTTCACTCAGGTTCATTAGAAATGAAATTTTTAAAAGGAAGTTTTTTGAAATGATTTTTTTAAATTGGTTACTGCTGGTGTATGTTATTAATTTTTGTACATTGTTTTAGATCTAGAAACCAGTCTGAATACTTTTTTCATTCAAATATTTTCTAGATTTTTTTATGACAATTTTTTCTGAGAATGATGGTAGTTTGTTTCTTTTTTTTCCCAGTGTTACACTTTTTTCATTCCCTCATCAAATGACTAGGAACTCTGGGATATTATTGAACAGAGGCACTGATAGTATGCATTCTCTCCTTGTTCCTGATTTAAAAGGGGATGTGTCTAACATTTTATGTTAAATATGGTGTTTATTGTAGGATTTTGATAGATAATTTTTATTAAATTAAGAAAGTTCCATTACAAGTTTGGGTTAGAGTGTTTTGTATTGGTTTTATTTTTGTCAAAAATGGATGCTGCGTTTTATTAAATACTTTTTCTGCATTTATTGAGATGATCATATTTTCCTCCTTTGATCTGTTAACCTGTAATATGTTATTTGTGCCTCTCTTTTCTTATTCTTAAGAAAGTTTTATTCTTTATTTGTCTTTTCAAAGACTGATTTAGGATTTTTTTTAAACCTCGCTATTGTTTCTCTGTTGTTTCTTTCTATGACATTCTTTTCTATACTTATTTTCTTTCTTTTGCCTTGGTTTAACTGGTATTTCTTTTTTACTTATTAGAAACTTAATTTATTAATTTTCATTAAGATCCCACAAGCTAATGTATACTGTTTTCATTGTCATTTTGCTCTCAATATTTTGTGAATAATTACACATCAATTTCTGGTGTATATTATTACT
The DNA here is from genome assembly GCF_030028045.1 of Hippopotamus amphibius kiboko. Lineage (NCBI taxonomy): Eukaryota > Metazoa > Chordata > Mammalia > Artiodactyla > Hippopotamidae > Hippopotamus > Hippopotamus amphibius. The sequence goes on from NC_080191.1 coordinate 160,088,501, forward strand.
ATTTATGTATACATGTTACCTTTTGTGCAATGGATATACCTAATTCAGGTGCATAACAACTTTTTAAATAAATAAGTGAAAAAAAATGAATGACCTTGGTTCAATTAGAGTCCCAAATGGGCTACTCTAAGTCTAGAAAGTCAAATATTTGCATGTTATACTGTAAAAGTAGCATACTACTAGGGTATGAATTCATTGTTTATTATCATGGGGTTTTTTTCATCCTTAATAGGATCTTCTGACTCCACAAACAAGATTTTTGAACCAAAAAAAGCTTTCTCTTTTCTTCTTTCTTAGATTACCCAGAAGTATCAGCTTCATGAAGTCACTGCTTATTTATTAGAAAAGAAAGGAGATATTCATGGTGCCTTCTTAATAATGCTAAAGGTAACATTTTACTGTATTTGCATTGTCATGTTTCTGTCTAGCCCTGTATCCATTTATCAATCCATTCTACTTTAGACTCTGAATTTGATTACTCTGTGTATCTCACATAAGAGGAATCAAACAGGATTGGTCCTTTTGTGTCTAGCTTATTACACTTAGCATAATGTCACCAAGTTTTATCCATGTTGTAGCACGTCAGAATTTCATTCATTTTAAAGGCTGGATAATACTCCATTTTATGTATATACTACATTTTGTTTTTCCATTCATTCAGCAGTGGACACTGGGGCTGCTTCCACCTTTTGATCACTGTGAATAATGCTGCTGTGAACATGGGTGTACAAATATCTTCTTGAGTCCTTGCTTTCAGTTCTTCTGGATATATACCCAGAAGTGGGATTGCCGAATTAAATGGCAATTCTATTTTTAATTTTTGAGGACCTGCCATACCGTTTTCCATAGTGGCTGTATCATTTTACATTCTCACCAGCAGTGCACCAAGGTTTCAATTTTTCCTCACCAGCACTTGTTATTTTCTGTTTTCTGGATAGTAGCCATCCTAATGTGTGTGAAGTGTTATATATCTGTTTTTTAAACATTGTCATCCAGCTAGGAATAGATTAGGGATGTCCTATTCATATTTTTTAAATGGTTCGTGTTAGCTTCTAGTTTTTTTCTAGCCATATAATTGTGAAACAGGCCAGGAACAGTATTCCACAGAGGATTTGTGTAGGCTCTTAACCTCTTTTAATCTCTAAATTACTCCTGCATCTCTTTATTTCCTTGCAATTTATTTGTTGATGATACCATGAACCTAATTTTAAAGCGTAAATAAAAGTACTCCTGGCATGGATGGGGAATGGAGAAGTAGGAGATTCTTGCAGGGAGTAATATGATCATTTGCAAAAGCATGGGGATACAAAGAAATATGAACTACTAGAAGATGAGCCAGTAGCTTTACTAGGGCTCAACTATCAATGTATAGGCAGATCAGGCCAGAAACAAAGGCTAGATGCAGATTTGGAAAGATTTTGCAGGACATGCTAAAGAATTAGGACTGATCCTGTTTTTACCCAGGATCAACAAAAGGTTTTTAAGCAAGGGCCTGAGGTGATGTTGTTTGTTTCATAAAGACTACTCTGCTGACTGTAGGAGGATCTCTGGGCTGCAGAGAAGGGGGAGGTAGAACTGGAAGCAGAGAGCATTTGGGAGGGTATTGCAGTAGTATAGGTGTGAATCAGTGAGGGCTTGAGCTGAGTGTGGCAGTGGTTGTGGAGTGAAAAGAGAGGGTGGATTTGAGAACTTACTGATCATTTGAATATGGAATGGGGTGAATGAGAGGGAGAAGTTAATGATGATTCTGATTTTTAGTGTAACATTAGTCTATAAAGGACCTCAAGGAAACGAGCAAATTTGGGGTAGAAGGAATAGGTTAAGGTCAGCTTCAGTGTATATTAAGAAGCCTTTGGAATGTCAGTTAAGGATGTGTAAGAGTCTAGAATTTAGTAGATTAGAGGATACTATAACTGCATATATAGGAGATGTCACACCTGAGGCTATGCCCTATGCTGTGGTGATGGACTTGTTGTGTCCTTTATTATTCCCACCCATCTCTTTTTCTCATAACCCAGTATGAATTTTTTTCCCTTATCCAAAGCATGGATTAATCGTGATCCTCATTACTTTGCCTAAAGAGTGTCAATGATGACTACGTGGTGGTACAACAGAAGCAAAAGTGGGGCAGAATAAGTGATATTTGATATTTTGGGTCACTTCCAGTACTACTAGCTTTGCTTTCTGTATATACAACAATTCTCTCCTGAATGGCGGAAATCATTCTTAATAACCTTGTTGTTTCTTGCTTTAACATATTTTGCTTTAAAATATGTTAATTCAGGTATTGGTAGATTAGAAATATAAAGTGTTCCTTTTACCTCCTAGAAACTACAAAGCAAACTTCAAGAGATAACACATCAAGATGAAAGTAAGTTCTTGAGTGTAACTTATAGTTTCTTTTTCCATGGGCCCCATGTTTTAAAAGATATTAAATGATAAACTGTATTTATTAAGTAATAATTACATTGATCTGCATATTACTGTTTATCTGACATTGATCCCAATTTGGCTTGCTTTCAAGAGCTCATAACAGGAAGTAATATAAACCACTGTGGTTTTGCAATGCTAATTGTCAGTAGAAGTCATTGTACAGAAAATAAGGTACTTTTCACTGGTATCAATTAATTTTTTGGTTATATTTCTGTACTTATGTTTTGATTATTATAAATGAGGTACATAACTAATGTCTTAAAAGTTACTGTAATGTGCTGAACAACAGCAAAGCAGAACTTCTCATTGGTAAGTAATAATCAATGTTTTTGTATTGAATTTATATAATTTTAGCAGAAAGCAGTAAAACGACATTTTAGAATCTTAAATAGCTTTGTGACAGATAGATATGTAATTCCTATTTTATCCATTGATACTAAAAAATTATTTTGTAAAAGTATGGTAAAATAAACATAACAAAATTCACCATTTTAACCATTTTTAAGTTTACAGTTCGTTGGCAATAAGTACTTTCACATTGTTGTACAATCATCACCACCATCCATCTCCAGAACCTTTTCAGCATCCCACACCGAAACTGTACCCATTAGACAGTTACTCCTCATTCCCTCTTCCCCACTCAGCCTCTGGTAACCACTACTTTGTGACTTGATGAATATGGTTACTCTGTGTATCTCATATAGGTAGAATCAAACAGTAATTGTCCTTTTGTATCTAGCTTATTACACTTAGCATAATGTCTTCAAGATTCATCCATGTTAATGGATGAATTGACACATGCAGAATTTCTTTCCTTTTTAAAGGCTGAGTAATATTCTATTTTATGTATATACTACATTTTGTTTTTCCATTGTGTTTTTCCATTCATTTATCAATGGGCACTTGGTTGCTTCCACCTTTTGCCTGTTGTGAATAATGCTGCTGTGAACGTGGGTGTACAAATATCTTGTTGAGTCCCTGCTTTCAGTTCTTCCAGTGTGTACCCAGAAGTGGGATTACTGAGCTAAGTGGTAATTCTATTTTTAATTTTTTGAGAAACCACTGTACAATTTTCCGTAATGGCAATATCACTTTCCGTTCTCACCAGCAATGCACAAGGGTTTCAGGTTCTCCACGTCTTCACTAACACTTGTTATTTTCTGTTTTCTTGGCAGTAGCCATCCTAATGACTGTGAGGTAGCATCTCATTGTTGGGTTTTTTTTTTTTTAACTTTTTATTTTTTTATTTTTTACAATAAAGTGCATATATTTAGAGTGTACAATTTGGTATCCCAGTCTCCCAATTCATCCCCCCCCAACACTCCCCGCTTTCCCCACTTGGTGTCCATATGTTTGTTTTCTACATCTATGTGTCTATTTCTGCCTTGCAAACCGGTTGATCTGTACCATTTTTCTATAGTCCACATATATGTGTTAATATACAATATTTATTTTTCTCTTTCTGACTCACTTCACTCTGTATGACAGTCCCTAGGTCCATCCATGTCTCTACAGATGTCCCAGTTTCATTGCTTTTTACAGCTGAGTAATATTCCATTGTATGTATGTACCACATCTTCTTTATCCATTCATCTGTTGATGGACATTTCAGTTGCTTCCATGTCCTGGCTATTGTAAATAGTGCTGCAATGAACATTAGAGTGCATGTGTCTTTTTGAATTACGGTGTTCTCTGGGTATATGCCCAGGAGTGGGATTGCTGGGTCATATGGTAGTTCTATTTTTAGTTTTGCAAGGAACCTCCATACTGTTTTCCATAGTAGTTGTACCAACTTACATTCCCACCAACAGTGTAGGAGGGTTCCCTTTTCTCTACACCCTCCCCAGCTTTTACTGTTTGTAGACTTGATTTTGATTTGCATTTCCCTAATGATTAGTGATGTTGAGCATCTTTTCTTAGACTTATTGGCCATTTCTATATCTTCTTTGGAGAAATGTCTAGTCAAATCCTTTGCACACTTTTGAATTGGATTAGTTGTTTTCCTATTACTTGACATTTTCAAAATAGCCCTCCCAAAGTTCAGAGAATCACTTGATAGGTGATTTTTAGATTGTTTTACCTTTTTAACCCACTAACACATTTCTTGGGCCCCTTTGCCCACACATTCCCCTAAACACCTTTACCCGAATTCTCCATAGATTATTAGTTTTTGGAACCTCCATAAACAGTCGGTTGACTTTTCTATAGTTAGTCCAACGAAACATTTAATTATTGTTTTTGTGCTGTCAGTTTGTGTTCAGTCAATTTGACTGTTAGATTTGTTGTAGTTATAGGATATTTCTTTTTCAACTTATTGTTATGAGAATAATTTTTACAGACATTACATGAAAGATTGTGGGAAAAGTAAGAAGAATGTTTCCCTCAAATGACTACAGTGATTTGCAGGTGATATATCTAGGGAAGCCAGTTCCTTGAATTCCAACGAAGATAAATTTCTCAGTGATAGTCTCATAACTATCATTTATTGCCAGATTCAGTTTTGATAGTGTGCTTAAGAATTTTGGAGGATTTGGTAATTACACAACACTGGGCTAGTTCCTATGGGTTATACTCAGATGGCTAAAACACAGTCCTCACCCAAAGAGCTACAGTCTCTTGAAGGAGACAGATACATAAATAAAAACCTCTAATGCAGGTAGAATCAAATACTGTTAAAAAGGTACAGTGAGGGTGGCCGAGGGTTGTAGAAAATTGGGGAACTATCTGTAACTGAGATGCTCTTGTGGAAGATGGGACCTTTGACGTAATCATGACTAGAATGGCGACTAGGAATGTGATAGACAAAGCAAGAAAAGGGACTTCTGGGCTGAGGAGAACATGAACATGACAGCACCTGGCTAGTATCCTAGGGGAGTAGGAAATAATCTGGTGATATAAGAGCACAAAGGTTGGAAAGATGCACCAGAATGTTTAATGTGTTTACTTAGGATCAGAGGTTTATTGACATTCTGTTTTGTAAAAATTAGAAGTCTTTGGTAGTTTTTGTGGATGAGACTCATATGTTTGGACTTGTGCTTAAGAGAACTGTAGTGACAGTTAAGGGAATATAAAAGGGAATGAGGAGGGCAAGATTTGGAAGTCAAAAGTTAATTTAGAGGCTGCTGCAGTAGTGCAAACGAGGTGATGAAGGGCTCTGCTAGGGTAAAAGTAGTGGGTATATGAGAGTGTGGATGTAGAATTAACAAAATTAGCAATTTATTTTAATGTATGGGTGAAAGCATCAAAGATGATGAAGATTTATAAACTGGTTGACTTAAAGGTCGTGGTTCTGTTAAGTGAGTTTCGAAATGTAGGGGGAGGAGCAGATTTGAAGTGAGAAAAATGGGTTGGGTTTGCACATAAAAGTTCAAAGTGATTGCAGGATGTCCATGTAGAGATAGATGTCCTAGAGCCTGATGAAAATTCAACTTGCAGATTATGAAAGGAATAAAGGCTGGAGATGTATATTTGAAAGTTATTAGCAAGGACATAGGAGTTAAAACCAGAAGAGCGGCTGAAATTATTGGAAAAAAATGAAAAGAAAAGGGCCTGAGATAGTATGTTGGAGGAATACATACCTTTAAGAAATAGAGGAATAAATGGTAGAGCAAGAAAGATAAAAGATAATCTCTCTATTAACTACTTCACAAACAAATGATTGGGGATTTTCCGTAGCTAAAGCATATTAAAATGCTAAGTATGATGTGCTATGTCCTAGGAATGTCAAACGTTTACATGGAAAACTGTTGCAAAAAATTATCCGCTTTTTAATCTACTAAACCTTAGTATCAGGTCTTATACATGATTATATAATACATAACTAAAAGTATGCAGAGCAAAATTTGTTTAATTTTTTACAGAAGCTTTGAGATCATCAGTAATATATCCTTGAGTGATGCTAACAATTTTTCTGAATCTAGATACCAAAGAGGATCCCTCATTGAAGGATGTTGAAGAGACCTTGGTAGAGACAATTGCCCTTTGCCAGAGAAATTCACATAATTTGAATCAGCAGCAGAGAGAGGTAGGAGAATGACTACAAAGGCTTTTAAAAGTCTGTTCTGGTCTGAAACTAGGAAGCAGTTCTATTTCCACTGCCCTCTCAGCTGCCTGCAGTCAGGGCAACTGGATTTTAATCACGGTTCAGTGCTCCCAGGAGTATAAGACTCCTAAAGTTATTATGAGGAGTGCCTGTCTGCTTTGTTCTCACAAAAGGCTTTATATTCTTAGATTTGGCTGTGCTGCAAAATTTAGCTGTGTGAATACTGGATGTCCTTGTTCTCTCTGGACTGAGATTTTGTGTATTCCGCATACTGGTACTGTGGAGGTGTCGTCCATTTATCATCCCTACCATTCCCTGTGGCTAAAGTGAGCGTGAAGAACTGGAGGAAAAGCCTCAAGGGATGACAGAGAAAGCTGGAAAAGGTCAAGAATGCTACGATACAGTAGTTCTCAACCTTGGCCGCACATAAGAGTCACCTGAGGAACTTTGAAAAATCCCAGACTGTACCCGAGATCAATTAAATTAAAGTCTCTGGGGCTGGGCCCCGGTCATCAGTATGTTTTAAGGCTTCCCACATGACTCCACTATGCAGCCAAGGTTGGAACCATGTCTGTAACAGATTCCAGACTGTGAAAAGGGAGAACACAGAGCTGAAGGAGGTACAGTTGAGCACCTGGTGTGGGTGGCAGTTAACAGCAGTGAAGCAGAAACCAAGGGGGCGAGATTTGACTTGACAGCTAAATTCTGCAGTAGTTTTAAGAAGTAAAGTTAGCAGTATGATAACACAACTGCCTGCCCCTCCAGACGCTGGTCTCCGACTTAACACCACCTGGCCTGGGCTTCTGAAATGGGAAGCAGGGTAAATTTTTCATATACAGCTTGCCATACATGTTACAATGAAATGATAAACTTGATATGTTTTCTGTTCTTATGAGATGGGTAAATTTCTCCTTTACATTTTTTGTCAAAGGTTTTTTTAAGGTCATAAATTTTGAATACCCTTTAGAATATAAATTATATATAGCAAACATTTACATAATAGATGTTTTTTATTTTAAAAAGTTTTTTGAATGAAATAATACATACCCATTATTTTTAAAAATCCTGCAAGACAGAAAGTTACACAGAAGGATGTTTAAAAAAATTACCCTGTATCTGTCTTATCACCCAGAAATAACCATCATTATCATTTGGTGTATGTCACTGTAGATATTTTTTATCTACCTAGGTTGGCGTAATTTTAGAAAACAGTGAATCAAATAATGCTTGCTTTAAAAATATAGTATTTAATCTCATGGGGGAAGTTTATGTAAAACTGAGGAAATTCTGAATTTCAAATAAATAGTTCTTCACTATGCCATCTCTTAATGAATCTCACTGAAGTTTAAAAAATCTAAATTACTGTGAAAGATTGGAATTATTGTTTATAATTACATTTCAGTTTTTATAATATCTGTGATGTCAACCAATAAGGAAATTTATGTGGACTCATAGACACTTGCTCCAGTCTATCTTCTCCATCCCTCTGAATTTTAATTAGTTATGTTATTTTACCTCATTAAAGTTAACAACACATTCTTTTCTGTATCCACAATTCCCATAGTTGTTTAATCTTTATTTAAATGGAGTATGAGCTTTACATCATTCCTTTTGCCATGATTTTTCTGTTCCTGAGTTTTTTTTTTTTTTCATTTATCGTTTGGCTGTCTATATTTGGACATGGTTATCTTTTGATAGAAAAACACAAAAGGGTAAAACTGTTAAAGCTGTGTTTATACATAAATACACATAAATATTTTTCAACCCTCTTCTCTCCTCCCTAACATCTATTTGAATTCTTCCTTCTTTTCATGGAAAATGTAAGGAAAAAAATGACAATTATGTTTTATACATAGAGCCACTTAGGCTCACATAAGCTAAAATATGTCTAGATTCACATATATTAATGGTAGAATTAGATATAAAATTCATGCCTCCAGAGATCTAGGTATTATTCTGACTGTATTTGAACTCTTATCTCTTAATCAGAGACAGGACTAAGGCTTCCTCTGATGTGGTGAAAGGCTAATTCTGTATTTTTTGGTCAAAAAATGTATCTGAGTTGGAATCTGTCTCTTCCTCTCTTAGACACACACACCCACTTCTCACACCACTCTCTACTTTCCCCACCTTCCAACAACTGGTTTTTGTGTCTTTTCTGAACAACTTTCATAACAACAAGAAAAACATTTCAATGTTAGTTTTTATGTAAATACTATTTTCTTGAAAATGCTGAACTGATTTTATGTAATACCGAACATTAAATCTGAGGGATTTTCACGGTGGTTTGCCTTGTTCCTCTTTGCCTTGTTTTTGTTTTGGAGAGAGTGAGAACAAGAGCTATGGCCACAGACCCTAACCTAACTAGAAAATCTGAAGTATCCCAAAGCTTGATAATGAATTGTCTGTAATATCTCTTTCCAAAAGTTTCTTCAGAAGATTTAATATCATGGAGTATTTCCTTAAAGTTAGACTGTGGGAAGTCGGGTTGTCAGTCCTTTCCCAGGTAGAATCTATACCTGTCCTACTTTGTATGTCCATCTACCCCAGTGTCCAGTGATGACATATAATAAAGAATACGGCTTTGTTATGTACATCGTTCCCTGGAAAAGAAAGCTGTGGATTACGTAACATGAGGAAGCAGTTCACATTCAGTTGTGCGGCTCTCAGGGGTCAGGATTGTCATTGTCATGGGTTGTTATTTTAGCCTGTGGGTTTTTAAGAGTTACCAAGTTAATATATGTCTGTGCTACTCTCTCGCTTTGTCTCAGTTTCCCCTTCACCCCCCGCCCCCTCCCATACCTCGAGTTCTCCAGTCCATTCTCTGTATCTGCATCCTTGTTCTTGTCACTGAGTTCATCAGTACCATTTTTAGATTCCGTATATGTGAGTTAGCATACAATATTTGTCCTTCTCTTTCTGACTTACTTCACTATGTATGACAGATTGTAGTTCTATCCACCTCATATACTACCAACTGTAAAATAGTCAGTGGGAAGTTGTTGTATAACAAAGGGAGTCCAAATCGAGGATGGAAGATGCCTTAGAGGACTGGGGCGGGGAGGGTGGGGGGGACTCGAGGGGGGGGGAGTCAAGGAAGGAAGGGAATACGGGGATATGTGTATAAAAACAGATGATTGAACCTGGTGTACCCCCCAAAAAAAAATAATTAAAAAAAAAAAAAAAAAAAAAGAGTTACCAAGTTAAAATTTCAAGAACCAACATTAAAGAGCAAAAGTGATAAAATATTTAAAAGGTGTTTACCCTGTGTTTCGGGTGAATGTGGAGATTTAATTGAAGAAGAATTCCTCTGTTTAGGGTGTGAACACTTTCCATGGCTATTATCTCTACAGCCTTGCTTCCCTGCTATCTGTAAGTCTGCTATCTATAAATCAAGAATAAAGTAACTTTTCAAAAGGTAATTCTTCTAAAATTTCTGGATTAAATAATAAAAATTTTAAATCAAATTTCTAAATATAATAAATATAAAAACCAAAAGTAAAAATTAGGTATACTGTATACAATTAAATTAAAAGACTATAAAAATACATAGAAATAAATGATGTGACTGTAAAAACAAGCTGAAATAGGCAACTAAAGGACAAGCTAATTGAGTAAAGCCATCTAAGAATAAAATACAAGATTAAAAATTCATGAGTTACTAGATAAAATAAAGTGAAATTTCAATACAATAAAGATTTGCCAGTGTACAACATAGTTAAAACCAGTATCTTAAGAACTTGAAGAAATACTATTTAAAAAAAAGACATAAAATCCTGGCCTTAAAAAACCTCAGAAAGGAGCAGACAAGGGCTTCCTTGTAGAGCTCTTCAGTGGGAGGTCACCCACCCAGTGGGAAAGTCACTGGACCATTAGCCTGTCCCCTTCACCATGCTTGTCCTGCTCTGTCAGTACTGACTTTTCTTCAGGCTTCTTGGATGTTTTCAGGAATAGGTTTCTCCCAAGATACTGGGTTAAATAAGGCCTTTGTAAATCATTACCCAACAGGAAAATATGCTTGAAATTTTAAAATGTATTAGTTTGATTTTTGCTGATGAAGATTTTTCCCAAGGCTTAGGAAGAACACGTGATGCACATATGGCAGTGTGTAATCTTTGGCAAATTACTCAGCTTCTCTAAGCTTCAGTATCTTATCGCCAGTAAAGATAATGCTTATTGTGTAAGGTTATTATGAGATTGGAATGACAAAGTGTATGTAAAGCATTTAATACAGTGCCCAACATAATAGGAATAAATAAATGATAGATCTATTCATTTATCTCATGTTGTGGTTGGAAATGTTAATTGAAATAATGTTAACTTCCACTTCTTAGTCTGTGATGACTGAGGAAGTACAAAATAATGCTTGATATAGGAGAAAAGTTTGGATAATTGTATTCATTTATCTTGTTTGACATAGCTGATGAGAAATGGGGGGAGAGTAGTTGTGGGAGAGTTCTCTATTCCCTTCTGCAGTACATAGGGCTGTTCAGACTGTATCAGTGATACATTTAAGAACAAAACCGGAGGTTCTGCTCTAGCTCCTTTGAACCTACCCTCTCCTGAGACATAGAAGATTGCAGTTCCAAAGTTTAGACTTACTGCAGCTTCCTTATTTTTCCCAAGGTGCATGGTAAAGATATCTGTCCTGGCTATGGTCTTTGCTTTTTATTGTCTTTTCTCTTCCCAGTCAAGTGTTCCATCTTTTCTTTTTCTAATTTTTACCAACAAATGTATGTGAGAAGTGCATTTAAACCTCTGAAACAGTAAGCTGATGTTAGTTATTCTTAAAAACAACAGAGTGCTTATGTTTTTCTTTGGTTTCCTCTGACATTATAGGCGCTCTGGTTTCCTTTATTGGAGGCAATGATGGCCCCTCAGAAGCTGTCTAGTTCAGCTGCACCTCATCTACACTCTGAAGGTAAGTTCATCAGAATCCATCCATACTGTCACCCAATTTTTATCTGCTAAAAATTAGTCATTTTGATACCTTCTCTCAGTATATTTTTATTCTTTTCCTTAATGAAATCATATTGTAGTATTGATCTCATTTTTCAGGTTCACTTCTTTCTGTGGCACCAGTTATATCATTTGTCTTGAATAATAGTAGCTTTGCAACTTACCAGCAGTTAACTTTAAAATATCAAACTGGCCTTGGTTAGCTAAATTTCTAGGAAGCTATATTCCTATGACTTACAGGAAAAACCAAAACCTCTTATTTTAAACTAACTTTAATATTAACGTTTTATTATAACAGCTCTGAAATCTTTGACCATGCAAGTTCTAAACAGCATGGCAGCATTTATTGCCCTCCCATCAATCTTGCAAAGAATCTTACAGGTGAGTTGAAAGGGGGAAAATTCAGTGTTGATCAGTTTTAATTAATATTTTAGTTATGTGTAAATAATAGCAAGTTGGGCTAATGTGTAAATGGGTCTGAAACATAATGCAGCTGATGTTTGGCATTAGCTAAATATTTAATTTATGACTCTCATGCTTGAATCTTTCCTAGCAGTCCAGTGATGTGGGTTTGCCTGGCATACACTTGCAACCTTCAGTTAGGGGGTGCAGCCTTCAGTTGTTCACCGTGACCTTGAGATTCAGATACACAAGCTTCCTTTTGGTGTGCTAACTGGGAAAAAATGACCATTGTTTGCAGCTGATTATACTTTTTTTGGGGGTGGGGGGAGCTGTGTTGGCCTTCGTTGCTGCATGCGGGCTTTCTCTAGTTGTGGCGAGCACGGGCTACTCTTCGTTATGATGCGTGGGCTTCTCACTGCAGTGGCTTCTCTTGTTGCGGAGCACATGTTCAGTGCACAGGCATCAGTAGTTGCAGCACATGGGCTCAGTAGTTGTGGCACACAGGCTCTAAGGCTCATGGGCTTCCACAGTTGTGGCTCACAGGCTCTAGAGTGCAGGCTCTGTAGTTGTGGCACACAGGCTTAGTTGCTCTGTGGCATGTGGGATCGTCCCGGACCAGGGATCAAACCCATGTCCCGTGTATTGGCAGGCTGATTCTTAACCACTGCGCCACCAGGGAAGTTCCTGATTATACTTTTTAAATTAAAAAAAGAAATGTAAAAATTAGGTTAATATAGACATTTCTTAATCTTGTTACTTAGGTTTTCTAACTCATCCTAAAACTTTGTCCAAAACTCATCTCCTACTCTAGATTCTAGCTGGCTTTGTGTCCAAGGCCTTTGTAGGAAACATCATTCCAACCTATTTTCTTCAGCAAAAAGGCCTGAACCTTTCCAACTTCTTCAATAGGAGGAGAACACTAAAAATATGCTAAACTATATTTTTAGAAAAAAATCTGTGAACATTTTTAGGTAAACAGCAGGAATTATCCTTAGAATCCATTTTGTCTTCCTTTACTTTATGCAGGTTAGAGACACACCAAAAAAAAAAAAAAAAAAACAGTAATATGATGCCATTGATCTTCATAATTTTCAAATAACTTTTATCCAACCAAGAATGTCCCTCTCAGCTCTCTTAAGACTCTCCAAGCTCTCCTTCTGATCTGGTATGAAGCAGCTAGGCCCTTGCTAATAAAGACTACTACATCCAGCAGTCTCACACCACATTGTACTTTATCCTTTAGAATGTGTCTTCACACATATCATTTCATTTGATCCTTATCATGAATTGAATAATAATTTGGTACAGACTACTTTACATGTATCCATTCTAAAATATGTTAGTCTTAAGGTTTTTAATCATATATAAAGTAATAGCTCTCTAAGACAGGAATACTTTAATTTACCAGGTAAATTAGGAAAAAAATGAAATCCTAAAGCCAAAAGTGTCTATCTACCCTCTCATTGTACTCATTTAGCTTTACGTTGCACTTTAACCACACTTTGATACCTAAATTATAATAAATATAAATCAATTTTTTCCTTGGCAAAAGCATATGATTTAAAAAAAAAAAATACTGTATTTCGAGACTCATATCCTTCAAGGCTTTTGATATTTGAAAGTCTTAACTTTTTGCATTATACCAGCATTCATTGTAATTGTATTTTTATTTTCCACCTGCAGTGTTTGTTCACTCACACTAATCAGGAGAGTCTGCTGATTCTTAAATTCCTTATTTGCACATTTGTGATTACTGTAATAATATCTCTACCTTATATTTGTATAGAGATTTTTATTTTTTCAGGTTGCTTTCACAGATATTATTGCATTTGAAGCTCACAAGAATCTCTTGAGGTAGGTAGGTCTACTATAAAAATTTCTGTTGATGAAGAAGGAAACTGAAGTATAGAAAAGTACCTGATCCACCATTAGTGGCAGCATCCAGACTACCACCAAAATCTCTGACCTCCTAATTTAAGCTCTTTCCCATTATATCATATAAGCTCCTTCATTTGTTTCAGTCCCTGGTCATTTGAGGAGTTAATTATTAATTGGTTTATATATTATATGTTACTTACCCTGTTTGGTTATTATCTTTGTAGGTTGAAAAAAAGGGCACGTTGTTGCCCTAAAAAGTCTATTTTAAGGGAGACAAGAAAATATCTGACATAATTATTATATGGCTCTAAAGAGCAAGTAATATTGGCCACCTTAAGGATTACCTTCTCTGAACCCCAGGTAGGGTAATTGCTGCTTCTGCATCCATATACTTTTAGTCCATGTGATTGTAGCAGGAGCAGCCATTTAAAGCATGACCCTGCCTCTTGACTCTACCTGATTGACTCAGGGTGGGCAGCTGGCCTAAGAGGGGCCAATCAGTGTCCTTTCCAGGAAATTTTAGAACTGAATTGAAAAGAAGAATAGTTTCTCTTCAGTTCTCTAGATTATGTAAGGTACAAAGTTCAGGAGCTGACAGTGACTACCTTTCCATCATATGGCCTGAATTAGTAAAAAGTTAATCTGCAGTGAGAAGAACAATGAAGCAGACACTTAAAAAGGAGAATAGACAAGATGCATGCAGAAGAGATAAGATACAAGGAGTGGATTCAAGACACTGGGAGAGGAGACAACATGGAAAGAAAATCCTGCATGGTATCTGAGTCCCTCATTGTAGTTCTTAAGGCTTACCTGAATTCCTTTGCTTGGATCCTTAAATACCCTAGTACCTTTACAATTGTTATCTTTTTTGAATAAGTTAGAATGAGCTAGGTTTCTGGAGGAAAAAAAAAACAACTATATATACCTATATATCCAGAGGAGTACCAGTAAAAGTATATATATGAAACAGACTGTGGAAAGATTTCCTGGAGGAGGAGATGTCTAAACTGAATCTTAAAGAGCCTAAAGGAATCAGGGGTAAAACACAGGACTATTCTAAGCAGAGTGAACTATATATACAAAGAATTTGAGGTAAAACATGGTACATTTGGGGAGTTGCAAGTATTTAACTATGATTGGAACATAGGACAAGAATAAAGGTGAGTCACAGAGCTGAAATTTGAGAGACAGGGACTCTTTCCTTAATTGCTTTGTAAACCATGGTAAGGATTTTGAATTTTATTTTAAATTCACTAAATTCTCATTAAAGGATTTTAACCAGAGGAATGATGGAATGAGGTTTCTTTTTAGAAGGATGGCTCAGCCTGTATTATATAGGATAAATTGGATGGGATCAAGACATAGAAGGCATAGAAATACCCAGAATGTCATAGGTACTCAAATTTGTTAATTGAGTTACATAGAATGGATAGGAGAAATGGACTTGGAAGTTACTTAGCTGATAGAATCTACTTGACTTTTGACTGATTAGATGTAGGGGAACACAAGAAGAACCTAGGTAAATCCCTGATTTCAGTTTCATGTAGAACTGACAGTGAGCAGTGGGGGAATAAAAGATTGGACTTTAAGGAAGAGGTAAGAAGTGGAGAGGAAGATTTGGAAGTCATCAGCATAGAAGTGGTAGTTAAATTCTTGAGGCTAGGTGAACTTTAGCATGAAATGAATTAGTAAAAAAGGCAGAAGGCAAAAATGAAGTTCTAAGAAACAGTCAAGAATCAGGTTGTTTACCTATTTTTATTTCCCATTAGAATATAGGGACCCTGAGAAATGAGACTGTACTTTGCCTAGTACTGTATCACCATCACTTAGCCCAGAGGTACCTGGCACATAATAGATACTCAGTAAATATTTCTAGAGAGAATAAAAGTCAAGGATGGAGGAATTTCACTTCTGGCCAAGAGGAATATCAAAGACTGGGTTTATCTTCTTGCTTAAAACAACTAAAAAGTGGACAAAATATATGAAATAGTGGTTTTCAAAAAACTGGATCAGGCAGTACAAGGCAGTAATTCCTTAGAGACAGGAAATAAACATTGTAAGCCCTGTGTTTGCCCCAGCTTTATATCTCGAGAGAGTTTCCAAGCAATAGCAGGAAGAGGGATCCCAGGCGGTTCCTAGCATACTCATTGATTTGAGGAGATGGAGCTGAGGGTCAAGAGAAACCAAGGTGACCAGAGTTTGCAGAGCAAGTACTAGGAGAGAGAACTCGAGCAATCAGAAGGCCTCTCTCAAGTAGAAGTGCATGATCTGAGGAAACTATCTAGGCCAGGGAAAGAATCACCTGAAAGGATTAGAGGGAATAATACCCATATTCACACAGGGCCAACAATAAAGTCTTATTTGCCAGTAAGATCGGAAGGCCTCATAATTCACAGAACATTGGGTAAAGTACTCAGAAATACTCAATAGTGGGAAACAGTTAGTCCTAGAGTAAACATAGCTCCTATCATGCCTTTCACATCTTAAAAGCAAGACCTAAAGGATCAGACTGTTTCCAGGTAATTTAACTGCATCCCAGAACAAAGCTTTAAAATATTTTTAGGAATACAAAAATATATAGGTTCCAACAGTGTAAAATTTACACTATATGTAGAACATTGAATCAAAACTTAAAAGGTATGCAAAGAAGTTGGAAAATGAAACCCAGATATGACATTGGATATTGGAATTAACAGGCAAGGACACCAAAGCAAAAGATTAGTGAATTTGAAGACATAGCAATACAGACTATCCAAAATGAAACACTTAGAGAAAAGTGAAGCAAAAAAAAAACAGATAAATAAACCAGAGTATCAGTGAGCTGTGGGACAATTTCAAGGGACCCAAAATACATGTACTTGGAGTCCTGAAAGTACGGAGTTGGAGCAGAAAAAAATATTTGAAGAAATATTATCTAAAAATTTCCAAATTTATTGAGAACTGTTAGCACAGATCAGTAACCCCAAACTCAAAAACATGTAGAAAACTACAAGGCACATTATAATTGCTCAGAAGAAAAAATTAACAGAAATCAAAGAGGAAATCAGAAAATACCTCAAGACAAATGAAAATGGAAACACAACTTTCCAAAATCTGTGGGATGCAGGAAAAGCAGTTCTAAGAAGGAAGTTTATAACAATACAAGCCTTCCTCAAGAAACAAGAAAAACTCCAAAAAAACCTAATCTACCACCTAAAGGTATTAAAGAAGAACAAACAGAGCCCAAATTCAGCAGGAGGAAAGACATAATGAAGATCAGAGAGGAAATAAAATCGAGATCAAAAAAGAAAAACGCAGTAGAAAAGATCAATGAAGCCAAGAACTGGTTTTTGAAAAGAAAAACAAAATTGATAAACCATTAGCCAGACTTAAAAGAAGAGAAAGGATCCAAATAAACAAAATAAGAAATGAAAAAGGAGAATACCATATGACCCAGCAATCCCACTACTGGGCATACACCCAGAGAAAACCATAATTCAAAAAGATACATGTGCCCCAGTGTTCATTGCAGCACTATTTACAATAGCCAGGACATGGGAGCAACCTAAATACCCATCAACAGATGAATGGATAAAGAAGATGTGGCACATATATACAATGGAATATTACTCAGCCATAAAATGGAATGAAATTGAGTTATTTGTAGTGAGGTGGATGGACCTAGAGACTGTCATACAGAGCAAAGTAAGCCAGAAAGAGAAAAACAAATACTGTATGCTAACTTATATATATGAAATCTTTAAAAAATGGTACTGATGAAGCCAGTGACAGGGCAAGAATAAAGATGCAGATGTAGAGAACAGACTTGAGGACTGGGGGGGAGAGGGGCAAAGGGGAAGCTGGGGTGAAGTGAGAGAGTAGCATTGACATATATACACTACCAAATGTAAAATTGCTAGTGGGAAGTTGCTGCATAACATAAGGAGATCAACTCAATGATGGGTGATGACTTAGATAGAGATAGCTGGGATAGAGATGGTGGGAGGGAGTCACAGGAGGGAAGAGATATGAGGATATATGTATAAATACATCTGATTCACTTTGGTGTACAGCAAATAAATAAATAAGAAATAACTGATACCACAGAGATACAAAAAATCATAATACTGCAAAGAGTTGTATGCCAACAAATTGGACAACCTAGAAGAAATGGGCAGATTTCTAGGAGCATACAACCTGCTGAATCTACCTGAATCAGGAAGAAACAGACAATACAAACAGACTCATCACTAGTAGTGAAACTGAATTCATAATTTAAAAAAAAAAATACTCCCAACAAACAGAAGTCCAGGACAGGACAGCATCACAGGGGCATTCTACCAAACATATAAAGAAGAGCTAATACCTATCCTTCTCAAACTATTCCAAAAACTGAAGAGGAGGGGACACTCTCAAATGCTTTCTATGAGGATATCATCACCCTCATACCAAAACTAGACGAAGACACTACCAAAAAAGAAAATTACAGGCAGTATCTTTGATGAATATAGATGCAGAAATCCTCAACAAAATATTAGCAAACCAAATCCAACAATATATAAAAAGGGTCATATACCATGATCAAGTGGGATTTATTCTAGAGATGCAAGGATTTGCCACTATTTGCAAATCAATCAATATTATATACCACATTAACAAAAGGAAGGATAAAAATCACACAGTCATCTCAATAGATGCAAAAAAAGCATTTGACAAACATTGAACATCCGTTAATGATAAAAACTGTCATCAAAATTGGTGCAGAGGGTACATATTTCAACATAATAAAAGCCATTTATGACAAACTAACAGCTAACATCATGCTCACTGGTGAAAAGCTGAAAGCCTTTCCTCTAAAATCAGGAACAAGACAAGGATGCCCATTCTCGCCACTTCTATTTAATATAGTATTCAAAGTCCTAGCCACAGCAGTCAGACAAGAAAAAGAAAAAAAGACATCCAAATTGGAAGGAAAAAAGTAAAATCATCACAATTTGCAGATAACATGGTACTATATATATATAAAATCCTAAAGTCTCCACCCAAAAACCATTAGAGCTAGTCAGTGAATTCAGTAAAGTTGCAGGATACAAGATTAATGTACAGAAATCTTTCACTTTTCTATACACTAATAGTGAACTATTAGAAAAAGAAAGCCAAAACAAAAATTGCATTTAAAATTACAGCCTTGGGACTTCCCTGGTGGCACAGTGGTTAAGAATCTGCCTGCCAATTCAGGGGACACAGGTTCGAGCCCTGGGCCAGGAAGATCCCACATGCCATGGAGCAACTAAGCCCATGCACCACAATTACTAAGCCTATGCTCTAGAACCTGTGAGCCACAACTGCTGAGCCCACATGCTGCAACTACTGAAGCCCTGCACACCTAGAGCCCATGCCCTGCAACAAGAGAAGCCACTGCAATAAGAAGCCCATGCACCACAGTGAAGAGTAGCCCCTGATCGCCACAAATAGAGAAAGCCCATGTGCGGCAACAAAGACCCAATGCAGCTGATAAGTAAATAAATAAATAACAACATAAATCTTTTAAAAATATAAAAATAAAATTGCATCTTTAATTTCTCTTTCTGATCTTTTGTTGTAAGTGTATAGGAATGTAGGAGATTTCTGAGTACTAATTTTGTGTCTTGAGACTTTACTAAATTCATTGATTAGCTCTAGTAGTTTTTGGTGGCATCTTTAGGATTTTCTATGTATAGTAGCATGCCATCTGCAAACAGTGACAGTTTTACTTGTTCTTTGCCAATTTGGATTCCTTTTATTTCTTTTTCTTCTCTGATTGCCATGGCTAGGACTTCCAAAATTATGTTGAATAATAGTGGTAAGAGTGGGCGCCCTTGTCTTGTTCCTGATTTTAGAGGAAATGCTTTCAGTTTTTCACTGTTGAGAATAATGTTTGCTGTGAGTTTGTAATACATGGCCTTTATTATGTTGAGGTAGTTTCCCTCTATGCCCACTTTCTGGAGAGTTTTTATCATAAATGGGTGTTGAATTTTGTTGAAAGCTTTTTCTGCATGTATTGAGATGATCATATGATTTTTATTCTTCAATTTGTTAATAAGGTATATCACATTGATTGATTTGCGTATATTGAAGAATCCTTACATCCCTGGAATAAATCCCACTTGATCATGGTGTATGATCCTTTTAATGTGTTGTTGGATTTGGTTTGCTAGTATTGTGTTGAGGATTTTTGCATCTGTGTTCGTCAGTGATATTGACCTGTAAGTTTCTTTTTTTGTGATATCTTTGTCTGGTTTTGATATTAGGGAGATAGTGGCCTCGTAGAGTGAATTTGGGAGTGGTCTTTCCTCTGCACTTTTTTGGAAGAGTTTGAGAACGATGGGTGTTAGCTCTTCTCTAAATGTTTGATAGAATTTGTCTGTGAAGCCATCTGGTCTTGGACTTTTATTTGTTGGAAGATTTTTTTTTTTTTTAATTTATTGGCTGCATTGGGTCTTCGTTGCTGCACACACAGGCATTCTCTAGTTGCTGTGAGCAAGGGCTACTCTTCATTGTGGTCTGCAGGCTCCTCATTGTAGTGGCTTCTCTTGTTGTGGAGCACGGGCCCTAGGTGCATGGGCTTCAATAGTTGCGGCACATGGGCTCAATAGTTGTGGCTCATGGGCTCTAGAGCACAGGCTCAATAGTTGTGGTGCATGGGCTTAGTTGCTCCGTGGCACGTGGAATCTTCCCAGAGCAGGGCTCGAACCTGTGTCTCCTGCATTGGCAGGCGGATTCTTTACCACTGCGCCACCTAGGAAGTCCTGTTGGAAGATTTTTAATCACAGTTCCAATTTCATGATTTGTGAATGGTCTGTTCATGATTCAAAAAGACACATGCACCCCAGTGTTCACTGCAGCACTATTTACAATAGCCCAAACATCCATTAACAGAGGAATGGATAAAGAAGATATGGTACATATATACAATGGAATATTACTCAGTCATAAAAAGGAATGAAATTGGGTCATTTGTAGAGATGTGAATGGACCCTAGAGACTGTCATACAGAGTGAATTAAGTCAGAAGGAGAAAAACAAATATCGTATATTAATGCATATGTATGGAATCTGAAAAAATTGGTATAGACAATCTTATTTACAAAGCAGAAATAGAGACCAAGACATAGAGAACAAACATATGGATACCAAGGGGAAAGAGGAGGGGTGGGATAAATTGGGAGATTGGGATTGACATATATACACTATTGATACTATGTATAAAATAACTAACTAATGAGAACCTACTATATAGCACAGGGAACTCTACTCAGTGGTCTGTGGTGACCTAAATGGGAAGGAAATCCAAAAAAGAGAGGGTATATGTATATGTATAGCTGATTCACTTTGCTGTACAGTAGAAACTAACACAACATTGTAAAGCAATATAGTCCAATAAAAAATTTAAAAAATAAAAAATAAAATTGCATCAAAAAGAATAAAATATCTAGGAATAAACTTAACCAAGGTGAAAGACCTATACTCTGAAAACTGTAAAACATTGATGAAGGAAATTGAAGATGATACAAAGAAATGGAAAGATATCGTGTGTTCTTAGATTGTAAGAATTAATGTTATTTAAATGTCCATACTACCCAAAGCAACCTACAGATTTAATGCAGTCCCTGTCAAAGTACCAATGACATTTTCCACAGAACTAGACCTAAGAATTCTAAAATTTGTTTGGAACCACAAGAGACCTCAAACTGCCAAAGCAACCTTGAGAAAAAAGAACAAAGCTGGAGGTATCACACTCCCAGACTTCAGACAATACTGCAAAACTGCAGTAATCAAAACAGTGTGGTATTGGCACAAAAATAGATATATTGATCAGTGGAACAGAATAGAGAGCACAGAAATAAACCTGCACACCTACAGTCAATGAATCCACGACAAAGGAGGCAAGAATATACAATGGAGAAAAGACAGTCTCCTCAATAAGAGGTGCTGGGGAAAATGGCCAGCTAGATGTAGAAGAATGAGATTAAAACATTTCCTTATACCATATACAAAAATAAACTCAAAATGGATTAAAGACGTAAATGTAAGACCTGAAACTGTGAAACTCCTAGCAGAGAACATAGGTAGAAAGAACACTCTTTGACATAAATCGGAACAATGTTATTTTGTATCTGTCTCCTAAGGCAAAGAAATAAAAGCAAGAATTAAAAAATGGGACCTAATTAAACTTAAAAGCTCTTCCACAGCAAAGGAAACCATCGACAAAAATAAATTTAAGCTTTCTTTTTGACTCTCACCTTCACATAGGCTTGCCTGCTAGACTGTGAGTTCCGTGAAAGCAGGGACCAGGTCTACTTGTTCACTGCTTTATCTCCAGCACCTAGCACAGTGCTTGGAACATAGTATATACTCAATAAATATTAGTTGTCTCAACCACCTAATGTCTCTGAGTAGTCCTCTGCAGTTTATAAAGCACTTTTGTGTTCCTTATCTACTTTATCTCTGTGAACATAATGTTGGGGAAGTAGTGGTATCCTTGTGGTTCTCAAAAGGAAAATGGCAGTCAGAAAATTAAATAATTTGCCCAATTATTAAATGGGAACATTAACCTAGGTCTTCTAACTCAAAACTTTGGGCCTTTTCTCCTGTACCTAATACAAACCATAGCGTTTTTCATATCTGCCTCACTTTATCAGGTCCCCTGGGGGGAAGATATTTAGATGCACAGTTATTTAGATGCACAGTTGCTCAGATATTTATAGTTTTTCCAGAAGGGATATTCACATATTAAGAGGTACTCAAAGATCTTCCTGACCTCTAAATATTTATTCAAACTGATACCTGGGACCTGAATTATACAGGTGTCTTTCAGGAACATTAGGTAATAAGTTGATATTTTTAAGGGACCATATTTATGTTATATACATTCTGTCTTCACTGCTTGCTGTTATTGATCTTTACTCTATGACAAAAATAATTTTCGGCTTCTGAGAAGCTGCTTATGACTGTTATACAGAGGGAATTAATACAGACAAGTGATTTATATGCTAACCTGCTGTGGGCATTATTCATATTTTAAAGTAATGCTTGATTAGTAAAAATTTTAATTTTACAGCAAAGCACGTACATGATACTTACTGTAGGGGTATTGTCATTTGCAACAACATGGATGGACCTAGAGAATATTATACTTAGTGAAGTGAGTAAGACAGAGAAAGATAAGTACTGTATAATATCACTCATATGCGAGATTCTAAAAAAAGAATAATACAAATGAATCTACATGTAAATTAGAAACACTCCAGACATAGAAAACAAGCTTATGGTTACCAAAGGGGAGAGAAGAGGGGAGAGGGGCATATTAGGAGTATGGGATTAACAGATACAAACTACTGTATATAAAATGGATAAACAACATGGATTTAATGTACAGCACAGGAAATTATATTCCATATCTTGTAATAACCTATAATGGAATATAATCAGAAAAAAATAACAAAATCACTATGTTGTGCACCTGAAACTAACACAATACTGTGAATCAGTTACACTTCAATTTAAAAGAAAGAAAGCGAGAAAAAGATGGCGGCGAAGTAGAGAGACGTGGAGTGCATCCCTCTCCACAGATGCATTGGGAATGCACAGAAGGACGCAGTCATTCCCACAGAGAACCAGCTGAACACCAGCAGACGGCCTCGGACACCAGAAAGGTCAGCGGGGAGCCCGACATAGCCGACTGAATATTCGTCTAATCCAATACTTGGACATTAGTCTGAGGCTTGGACAGTCTTCTATAAACACCTCTATCACCAGGACAAGCAACCCCAAAAGCTTGGACAACCATGAGGAAACAAAGAAACACCATGCAGGCAAAGGAGCAGGAAAAAAACCCACAAGACCAAATAAATGAGGAGGAAATAGGAAAAATGCCTGAAAAAGAATTTAGAGTAATGATAGTAAAAATGATACAAAATCTTGATAACAAAATAGAGAAAGTACAAGAAACAGTTCATAAGAACTCAGAAAAACAAACAGCAATGGATAACAAAATAACTGAAATTAAAAATACTCTAGATGCTATAACCAGCAGAATGACTGAGGCAGAAGAACGAATAAGTGAGTTGGAAGATAGAATGGGGGAAATAAATGCCACAGAGCAGGAAAAAGAAAAAAAAATAAAAAGACTAGAAGACAGCCTCAGAGACCTCAGTGATAACCTTAAACGTACCAACATTCGAATTATAGGCATCCCAGAAGAAGAAGAAAACAAGAAAGGGTCTGAGAAAATATTTGAAGAGGTTATAGTGGAAAACTTCCCCAACATGGGAAAGGAAATAATTCACCAAGTCCAAGAAGCACAGAGAGTCCCATACAGAATAAACCCAAGGAGAAATACACCAAGGCACATATTAATCAAACTAACGACAATTAAACACAAAAAATATTAAAAGCAGCAAGAGAAAAGCAACAAACAACATATAAGGGAAAACCCATCAGGATAACAGCTGACCTTTCTACAGAAACTCTGCAGGCCAGAAGGGAATGGCAGGATATCCTGAAAGTCCTGAAAGAGAGAAACCTACAGCCAAGAATACTCTACCCAGCAAGAATCTCATTCAGATTTGAGGGAGAAATCAAAAGCTTTCCAGACAAGCAAAAGTTCAGAGAATTCAGCACCACCAAACCAGCCTTACAACAAGTGCTAAAGGAACTTCTCTAAGTAGGAAACACAAGAAAAGGAAAACACCTACAAATACAAACCCAAAACAATTCAGAAAATGGTAATTGGAACACACATGTCAATAATCACTTTAAATGTAAATGGATTAAATGCTCCAACCAAAAGACACAGACTGGCTGAATGGATACAAAAACAAGACCCTTCTATATGCTGCCTACAAGAAACCCACTTCAGACCAAGGGATACATATAGACTGAAAGTGAAGGGATGGAAAAAGATATTCCATGCAAATGGAAGTCAAAAGAAAGCTGGAGTAGCAATACTCATATCAGACAAATTAGACTTGAAAGTAAAGACTATTAAAAGAGACAAGGAAGGACACTACATAATAATCAAGGGATCCATTCAAGAAGAACATATCACAATGGTAAATATCTATGCCCCCAATATAGGAGCACCTCAATACATAAGGCAAATGCTAACAGCTATAAAAGGGGACATCGACAGGAACACAATAACAGTGGGAGACTTGAACACCCCACTTACATCAATGGACAGATCATCCAAACAGAAAATAAATAAAGACACACAAGCTTTAAATGACACATTAGACCATCTCGACTTCATTGATATTTATAGGACATTCCATCCAAAAACGACAGACTACACTTTCTTCTCAAGTGCACACGGAACATTTTCCAGGATAGATCACATCTTGGGTCACAAATCAAACCTCAGCAAATTCAAGAAAATTGAAATCATATCAAGCATCTTCTCAGACCACAACACCATGAGACTAGATATCAATTACAGGAAAAAAACTGCAAAAAATACAAACACATGGAGGCTAAACAATTCACTCTTAAACAACCAAGGAATCACTACAGAAATCAAAGAGGAAATCAAAAAATATCTAGAAACAAATGACAACGAAAACACAACAACCCAAAACCTATGGGACGCAGCAAAAGTAGTTCTAAGAGGGAAGTTTATAGCAATACAGTCCTACCTTCAGAAACAAGAAAATTATCGAATAAACAACCTAACCTTACACCTAAAACAACTAGAGAAAGAAGAACAAAGAAACCCCAAAGTGAGCAGAAGGAAAGAAATCATAAAGATCAGAGCAGAAATAAATGAAAAAGAAAGGAAAGAAACCATAAGAAAAATAAATAAAACTAAAAGCTGGTTCTTTGAGAAGATTAACAAAATTGATAAACCATTAGCCAGACTCATCAAGAAAAAAAGGGAGAAGATGCAAATCAACAGAATTAGAAATGAAAAAGGAGAAGTCACAACGGACACCTCAGAAATACAAAACATCATGAGAGACTACTACAAGCAACTATATGCCAATCAATTGGATAACCTGGAAGAAATGGATACATTCTTAGAAAAATACAATCTTCCAAGACTGAACCAGGAAGAAATAGAAATCATGAACAGACCAATCACAAGCACGGAAATTGAGGCAGTGATTAAAAATCTCCCAACACACAAAAGCCCAGGACCAGATGGATTCACTGGCGAATTCTATCAGACATTTCGAGAAGAGCTAACACCTATCCTTCTCAAACTCTTCCAAAATATTGCAGAAGGCGGAGCACTCCCAAACTCATTCTACGAGGCTACCATCACCCTGATACCAAAACCAGGCAAAGATGTCACAAAAAAAGAAAACTACAGACCAATATCACTGATGAATATAGATGCAAAAATCCTCAACAAAATACTAGCTAACAGACTGCAACAGCACATTAAAAAAATCATACACCACGATCAAGTGGGGTTTATCCCTGGGATGCAAGGATTCTTCAATATACGCAAATCAATCAACGTGATACATCATATCAACAAATTGAAGGATAAAAACCATATGATCATTTCAATAGATGCAGAAAAAGCTTTTGACAAAGTTCAACATCCATTTATGATAAAAGCTCTCCAGAAAATGGGCATAGAAGGAAATTACCTCAACATCATAAAAGCCATATATGACAAACCAAAAGCCAACATTGTTCTCAATGGAGAAAAACTGAAAGAATTCCCTCTAAGAACAGGAACAAGACAAGGGTGTCCACTCTCACCACTGTTATTCAACATAGTTTTGGAAGTGTTAGCCACAGCAATCAGAGAAAAAAAAGAAATTAAAGGAATCCAAATTGGAAAAGAAGAAGTAAAATTGTCACTCTTTGCAGATGACATGATATTATATATAGAAAACCCTAAAGACTCTACCAGAAAACTGCTAGCACTCATTGATGAGTTTAGTAAAGTAGCAGGATACAAAATTAATGCACAGAAATCTCTTGCATTCCTATACACTAACAACGGAATAGCAGAAAGAGAAATTAAGGAAACTCTCCCATTCACCATTGCAACCAAAAGAATAAAATACCTAGGAATAAACCTGCCTAAGGAGGCAAAAGATCTGTATGCAGAAAACTTTAAGACATTGATGAAAGAAATCAAAGATGACACAAACAGATGGAGGGACATACCATGTTCCTGGATTGGAAGAATCAACATCGTGAAAATGACTGTACTACCCAAAGCAATTTACAGATTTAATGCAATCCCGATCAAATTACCAATGGCATTTTTCACAGAACTAGAGCAAGAAATCTTACGATTTGTATGGAAACGCAAAAGACCCCGAATAGCCAAAGCAATCTTGAGAAGGAAAAATGGAGTTGGTGGAATCAGGCTTCCTGACTTCAAACTATACTACAAGGCCATAGTGATCAAGACAGTATGGTACTGGCACAAAAATAGAAAGGAAGATCAATGGAATAGAATAGAGAACTCAGAAGTAAGCCCAAACACATATGGGCACCTTATCTTTGACAAAGGAGGCACGAGTATACAATGGAAAAAAGACAGCCTCTTCAATAAGTGGTGCTGGGAAAACTGGACAGCAACATGTAAAAGAATGAAATTAGAACACTTCCTAACCCCATACACAAAAATCAACTCCAAATGGATTAAAGACCTACACGTAAGGCCAGACACTATAAAACTCCTAGAGGAAAACATAGGCAGAACACTCTTTGACATACATCAAAGCAAGATCCTTTTGGACCCACCTCCTAGAATCATGGAAATAAAATCAAGAATAAACGAATGGGACCTCATGAAACTTAAAAGCTTTTGCACAGCAAAAGAAACCATAAACAAGACTAAAAGGCAACCCTCAGAATGGGAAAAAATAATTGCCTATGAAACAACGGACAAAGGATTAACCTCCAAAATATACAAGCAGCTCATGCAGCTTCATACCAAAAAAGCAAATAACCCAATCCACAAATGGGCAGAAGACCTAAATAGACATTTCTCCAAAGAAGACATACAGATGGCCAACAAACACATGAAAAGATGCTCAACATCACTCATCATCAGAGAAATGCAAGTCAAAGCCACAATGAGGTATCACCTCACACCAATCAGAATGGCCATCATCACAAAGTCTGGAAACAACAAATGTTGGAGAGGGTGTGGAGAAAAGGGAACTCTCCTGCACTGTTGGTGGGACTGTAAGTTGGTACAGCCACTATGGAAAACAATTTGGAGGTTCCTTAAAAAACTACAGATAGAACTACCATATGATCCAGTAATCCCACTCCTGGGCATATACCCAAAGAAAACCATAATCCCAAAAGAAACTTGTACCATCATGTTTATTGCAGCACTCTTTACAATAGCCAGGACATGGAAGCAACCTAAATGCCCATCAACAAATGAATGGATACAGAAGATGTGGCATATATATACAATGGAATATTACTCAGCTATAAAAAGGGATGAGATGGAGCTATATGTAATGAGGTGGATAGAACTACAATCTGTCATACAGAGTGAAGTAAGTCAGAAAGAGAAGGACAAATATTGTATGCTAACTCACATATACGGAATCTAAAAATGGTACTGATGAACTCAGTGACAAGAACAAGGAAGCAGATACAGAGAATGGACTGGAGAACTCGAGGTATGGGAGGGGGCGGGGGGTGAAGGGGAAGCTGAGATGAAGCGAGAGAGTAGCACAGACATATATATACTACCAACTGTAAAATAGTCAGTGGGAAGTTGTATAACAAAGGGAGTCCAACTCGAGGATGGAAGATGCCTTAGAGGACTGGGGCAGGGAGGGTGGGGGGGACTCGAGGGGGGGGGCGTCAAGGAAGGGAGGGAATATGGGGATATGTGTATAAAAACAGTTGATTGAACCTGGTGTACCCCCCAAAAAATAAAATAAAATAATAAAAAGAAAATAAAAAAAAAAAAAAAAGAAAGAAAGAAAGCAATAGGGGAAAAAAATGGTCATCACATCTTTTTATGGTGTGCTTTTTAAAAAACGAGTTTCTGTGAAGTACCTAAATGTGCTCTTCTTTTTTAGTTTACGAACAACTTAAAGAGGAACCTCAGCAGTTATTTATTGCTGAAGAATCTAGCTGACATATTTGGAAAATAATTTGAAAAGCTGGTGGATTATGTACATGCTGTGCCGGAAGCCTTCAGCTCCCTTTTACGTTCTATAATTTATATGTTGTCCCAGCATGAGGTTATTTTCATGATTTTGCTTTTAAATTATGCATATTAAAGTGAAATGTACTGATATAAATATAGACATGACCTATAAAGATTTCTTTTTTTTCCCAGAATTTAACCTTTTCAAGATCTCTTTATTCTCCAAACCACCCTTGTCATAAACAAGTGACAGAGCTTTTCTATGCTAGAGCTATATTAATGTGTATTGTATATGTGTGGACATGTCAGAGTAGCTATTACAACGTTTTTATAATGAAGTATTACACTGTCCATTGGTACTTTGAGAAGTATAATTTGACCAAAAGCATAATTGAATGTTAGTTCAGAAACATTAGCATGAATCTATTTTTATGCAAAGAGAATTAGAAGATTATCTTGTGAGTATATGGCCTGAGTTGTTGTTCTAGTAAAGAGTTAGTCTGAAATATCTGTAGTCTTGTCTTTTGCACATGCTCTGCATATGTTTCACAGGTATCTTTAGCTTAATGAAGCAAATTTCCCCAGTAAGTTTAAGTGATCTGTTCAAGCCCAAAGTAAACTTGTTAATTAGTACACAGATGTGTAGTTATTCTCTACCTTCAGTTTGTACCTTCATTGTACTTGGTGTAAGCTACACAGTTAATAAATAGCAACTACTTTTATCATTACTGTATAGTTGGACTCTCCTGTTTAGCATGGAAGAGTCATTTATGTCATATGTAGCCTCATACTAAAGTAATAGACTTGACATACTCATTTATTAGCAAATTTTTTATAATTCCCAGTCTAGCCAAAGGTGCAGTAAAATGGGCTCACAGAAGTGCTGATGGAGATAAAAATTGCATAATACAACTTTTTGGTAGAGCAAATATGCAGTGCAGTTGACCATGAACAACGTGGGAGTTAGAGATGCTGACCCCCTGCTCAGTTGAAAATGCATGTATACCTTTTCACTCCCCCAGAACTTAACTACTGTTGACTACTGTTGACTGGAAGCCTTACCAATAACCTAAACAGTCGATTAACACATATTTTGCATGTTATATGCATTATTACTGTACTCTTATAATAAACAAAGGTAGAGAAAAGAAAATGTTATTTAAAAAATCATAAAGAGAAAATACATTTACAGTACTGTACTGTATTTATCAATACCTTAAGCTTACACCACCTGTTTACGAGATGAATTGTCTGTCAGTGCCTACATCAATATCGTCTTATGTGATAGAACTCAGTTGATATTAAATGTATTACTAACACTAGACATCAAAAATGAAAAGGTAATGTGAAAAAGAAATTCATATTTTTTTACAGGTATGACAATTCATGCATTAATAACACAGAAGCAGCAGTGTGATTGCTTTATGGTAGCCTAGTGTAATCAATACAGTTGCTTCACAGTAGCCCAGCCTATACACTAATGAATGAATTGTTATAAAAATTTTATGGCATACAGTATTACAGACATATTCATAATACAGTATTGGAAACACTGTTACATTTTACAAAAACATGCTACCCGTGATGATAGGCTGATACACAGTTTCTCCAGTTACAAGAGAGACAGACAGGGAGAGGAGCATACTGTATAGTAATATAATTCTTTAAAAGCAAAGTTATAAAACAGTAAGAAAACTAACAGATTATTAATTTTATATTAAATATCACTCACCTTATGCCTGTGTAAGAATTGATTAGTATCTACATATATTTTATGCATTCGTGACAACCCTTTTTCTTAGTTTTTTTGATATTTCTTGGCTACATGGTTCATTTGTGAGTTATTTCATATTTTTGCAAAAATTTTTCCTGTATATTTATTGGAAAAAAATCTCCGTGTAAGTGGACCCACTCACTTCTAAGTGGCGTGTAGGTGGACCCACTCACTTCTATAGTTCACCCATGTTATTCAAGGGTGAACTATATATATTAATACCTGTATCTATACTCTTTGAGTCTGTAATTCATCCTCCTTCTTGAAATCTCCTTTTAAGAAAGACTCAGCGATTCAGACCAAAACTTACAGCCATTAGCATTTGATAATAGTGGGTAGGACTTAAAGATAGGGTATGGGGAGGGAAACGTAAATCCCCAACAACAGAGAATGGTTGCATAACACATGGCATTTTCACATGATTCATACTCTGTAACTATCATGATGTATTTGATAAAATGGGAAACTGCTTACAACATATTATTAAGTAAAAAAAAGTTGCAAAAGTATTATGTGAAATGCTCAAATTTTGTACACTAAGAAATACATCACTCTCCCTCCTTCCCCAGAAATAAGACTGGAAGAATATACCTTAAAAAATCAAAAGTGTTTATCTCTAGATGGTTGGATTTCAGTTCTATTTTACTTTTGTACACATCAGTGTTTTTCAAATTGTATGTAATAAACAAGTTACTTGGCATACATCATATGAAAAGCAATGGAGGGAAGACTGGGTGTCTAGGTATCTGTTGTTTATCAGTAGTGACTTTATTGAGAAAAGCTTTGGGAAACCGAAAGTTGCTTGGATTCTGAATCCAAGTTTCTGAAACTGATCTCCTAAACTGACATGACTTAGTTGGTTTGGACCAGGAGGTGGCCAAATATGGATCACAGGAGGAATTGGACAGATTCTGCGTATTCATGAGTACTTTGGTTTTAATGTAACAAATAAGAGCTCAAAAGGCGATAGGTGATGTTTAATAAGAAGGAGAGGAAGCTTGCTGCAGAAATAAAACCAGAGTGAAATTTAATTAGACTTGCAAAGATGGTTGTTAAGCAAGGGGCTTGGATCATTTAAATTTTATTTAGTTTTCCAGAATATTTTTGATGACCTGGGGAGACCAATGTGCATTTCCAACAGAAGATTCGTGGAAGAATAACCGTTTTGTGACTGTAGACAAATACTTAAGAGTATTTGGCTTTTTCAGATAACTTACTTTTTTTTTTCAGATAACTTATATTTTAAAGTAATCTTAAAATAGCAAGGATAGAATTATAATTTTTTGTAACTTTTTTTCTAATTAGGACCCAGTTTATGGAAAAGGAAAACTTGGAGAAATCCAGGGACTTATTCTGGGAATGTTAGATACCTTTAACTATGAACAGGTAAGCTACTTTCTATTTCCAAGCCCATTCTAAGGTAGAAAGAAGCCATTCTTTTTTCTTTGCACCTATACTTTTCTTTAAAAATTACCATCTGTTTAATGGA
Organism: Hippopotamus amphibius kiboko; assembly: GCF_030028045.1. NCBI lineage: Eukaryota > Metazoa > Chordata > Mammalia > Artiodactyla > Hippopotamidae > Hippopotamus > Hippopotamus amphibius. Next base: position 160,120,586 of record NC_080191.1, read on the forward strand.
CATTTGATAGATTGAAGTGTGTGGCTTTTTAATTTTTAAATTTCTCTTGACCTTAATTAATTAATGTATATTTTATATACACATACACATATATTCTGGAATGTGGAAATGCATCAAGTTTGGATTCATTTTATTCTTCTGATGCATCATCAGTGGGACATATATCTTTTTTTTCCAAATGAAAAATGTAAGAAACTTTCTTGGAAAATAATGGGATACTAAGATATAACTCATGAAAAGAAAGGGTCAGCATAAGTATAGAAAACTTGCAAAATAAAATTAGTGTTCTTTTAAACATTCTGAAACAGATAATCTCCACTAACCAAAAATGGTCATTAGTCTTCCCTTAACCCAAAACTGCCTATAGCTTTAATTCTCAGTAAGAGCCAGCTTGGGATACAGATTTTTTCTTCATGTACTTCAAAGTGACTCATGAAGCCACCTAGGAAAAGTGCCATTTAGGCATGTTAGATATAATGTCTGCTTTTTTAATAGAAGAAAAAGAAAATTTGGGGTGACAGAGCTTTTCTTAGGATGTAAGAACTGCAGTTTTGCCAAGGAAGCTGATCCCCCTTTGGGCACAGACTCCATGACTGCAGAAGGAAAGCTGAGTGCAAGACAGAAATTTTTTGTGAACTTTGGAAGAGGTGAAAAGGATGGGGTTGATTGGAAAGAATTAAAACAGACCATTAGAACTAAAGGTTCTGTGTTATAAAGTTAAAGGACTGGGCTGTGTAGCAAGAAGGATGGGCAGTATAGCTTCCCCTTTGGGACAGAAAAGAACCCAACTGTATGTTGAAATGATATATATGAATGTTCAGAATGAGATGTAGTAAGGAAATAATACTTTGTAAACACAGAGAGCCTTAAAATGACTTGATGTGATAGCTGTCAAATATCTTTGTGACTTAATGACAGATGTCAAAGTCTTGAGTAGTTTCAAATGGCTTATAAGTGCTGATCGGGAAAATGTGATCTCTCTGCCCAAGGGAGATGAAAACTGAGTAATGGCCATTAGCTTTTCCAGTGAAAGGTTAATGTGAAATATTGCCATGGATGCAGCTTCTATTTTAAAAAATCAGGGATTTTTTTTTATTTGTTACATGCAACTTAGAGCCATTCAGAGAGAACTTATTATATAAATGTAATAAATAAGTAGATTTGGGTTTATCTGGTCATCTGAAAGCCATCAGTACTGGAGTAATCCATAGAATGGCAGAGCACATATTTCTCAATAGTAACGAGTGACAGCCTTTTAATAATTATTTGGAGAATCTTGATGTATGCACTTATCCGTATCCTGCACAGTAAAGTTAACCACTTAAGTTTGGGGTGTTTTGATGTTTATTTGATCAATGTTATGCCTTTATAGTATATTCCAGTTCACTTGTGGTTGAAAATGAAACAATGCTATTCTCCACTCATCCCCTCTGTCTCTTTCACTTTATAAACAATTTTTTGTTGGTTTTTTATTTTGGTCTTTCACAGACCCTGCTGGAAACAACGACTAGCCTTCTAAACCAAGATCTCCATTGGTCACTGTGTAACCTGAGAGCTTCAGTCACCAGAGGACTGAATCCCAAGCAGGATTACTGCTCTATTTGTTTGCAGCAGTACAAGAGACGCCAAGAAATGGCTGATGAAATTATTGTCTTTAGGTAAGAGAAGGAAGGAAATGTCACACATGGTGTGTGTACATGTATTGCCAGGCAGGAACACACGTGCACACGGAGCCCCAGTCAGTCGTTCTGGCAGTGAACAAAACAAGGCAAAGTTCCTGCCCTGATAGACCTTATATTCTGCATGGGAGTCAGGAGGAAAGGGTGTTAGGGGGGTCAGGTGGTAAATAAACACAGAGCTATGGAGAGAAATAAAACACAGGGTAAGGGGATATGGAAGGAAGAAGTGTTCAGAGTGGGAGTGCTATTTTAAGACACGGTAATGAGGAAAAACATGTCTAAGAAAGTGACATTTGAGCAGAATGAGAAAGGTAGGAGTGAAGGTTTGGAATATATTTTAAGGGAAGAGCTAACTTGCGGATGTATTAGATGTGAAATGAGAGGGAAAAACATCTTCAGCCTGAGCCACCTGATGAATGTGGTACCATCCTCTAAGGTGAGAAGGAACGGGCATGAGGAGCTGGGGAAATAATAGAGTTTTGTCTTGGAGATGTTAGGTTTGAGATGCCTTTTAAACATTCAAGTGGGAATGTCAGGTAGACATTTATTCTAGTCAGAGACATGTCCTGGAAATATAAATTTAGAAATCATCAGCATGTAAATGATATTTAAAGCCACAGTGCAAAGAGAGAAGTCTAGTGCAAAAATGGAAGGTTTGATCTCAGGAAGAGACAGCTTATCCAGAATATATGGATACAGGCAATACAAGATGGACTCTGGAGCCAGACTTTAAATCTTGAGTTCAAATCCTGACTCTGTCACTAGCTCTGAGACTTTGACAAGTTATTTCATCTCTTTGCTTCTAAGTTTCTTCATCTGTAAATTGGGATAATAATGGTACCTACTTGCTAGGATTTTGTGATTAAATGAGGTAATTTACATAAGACACTTGTAACCATGCTGACATATAGTAAGCACTATATAAGTGTTAGCTTCTATTATTACAGATACAGGAAAATTGGTAGATTTGGTGGTTAGAAGTGGAAGTTGTTCTCATCACACAAAGAGCCCATTCATTAAACAAATATTTATTGAGCACCTACTATGTGTCGGGTACTGTTCAAACGGTTAGGGTACCTACCACATGAACAAAACAAAGCTTCTGCTCTCACGGAGTTTACACTCAAGTGAAAGAGGCGAACAAACAAGTAAAATGCCAGATAATGACTAACATGGAAAAAATAGAACATGTTAAGTGAGATGTAGAGTGTTTGTGGGGGAAGATATTTTATGAAGAGTGGTCAGGGAAAGCAACACTGTTAAGGTGATTATGGACAGACAATTTACAAATTAATAAAAATGGAATAATTACCATGAATAAAATAAAACATGGTATAGAGGAGAGAGAACGTTGGGAGGTAGTAATTTATAAAGAGTTATTAGGGAAATTTAAGTGACATTTGAGCAGAGACCTAGAGGAAGTGGCCATGCAATATCAGGGGGAGAGTGCCCCAGACAGAGGATCAACAAGTGCAGAAACCATGAGGCAGGAGCTTGGCATACTTGGCAGGTAGTGAGGGAGTAGGCTGGTGTTGCCTGAGCAGTGTGAAGGCAAAATGATAAGAGATGACTTCAGTGGCCAAATCATGTAGGAACTATAAAGAGTTAAATTCTTACTCTGAGATGAAAAGCCAGTGGATGGTTTTGAGGATAGAGTTGACATATGACCCATGTCTTAAGGATCACTTTGACTGCTGTGGTGAGAATGGACTCTAGAAGGTCAAGGGTGAAAGTGGAATGACCAGTTAGGCTCTTGCAGTAATCCAAATGAGAGATGGCCCAAGATGATTGTAATGAAGTAAGCAGTGATGGGTTACTGGTACATTCTGAAGCTCTAGCTGATAAGAACTATTTGTAGACTGGATATGAGGTGTGAAAGAAAGAATAGTTTTTGGGCTGAGAAACTGGAAGAGTATAGTTACCATTTATTTAGATGTGGAAGGTTGGGTGAAAGCGTGCAGTGGGGGTGGACTGGGCTGGAAATCAAGAATTGGTTTGGGGCATGTTAAATTTAAGACGCCTATTAAACATCCATACTAGAGTTCTTGCGACAGATGGAGTTGAGGAGAGAAGTCTGGGCTGAGTGGCAGTAACCAGCATGGAGGTGGTATTTTAAAGCTATGAAAGTGGAAGGAAATGGAAGTAATCACTAAAGGAGCAAGGAAGGCTATAGAAAGAAGAGTATAGAAGAGGAAGACTACAAAAGAGAAAGGATGGATGGATGGATATATGTGTGTGTGTGTGTGTGTGTGTGTGTATGTGTATATATATATAGGGAAGGTTAGAGAAGATTATAAAGACTTGAAGAGACAAGGATTGATGTCTGAGGTGGTCCAACATTTCAGGTTGGAGGAATGAGGAGGAATCAGTGGACATGACTTAGCATTATACTCAGCACTCATTTCTGAAAGGCTTATTTGGTAACTGAGTGTGATCAATAGGTAATTTCTTCATAGGAATAATGTTAGAATCTACTATAGCACTGACATTTTTGTAAATGCTTATTAATCAAGTCATGACTTGAATTTGATGAGACAGACTACTCATGTTATTATCAAATTACTTATGTAATTATGATTTTCCCCAATTGACTTTTCTTCAGACTGTCTAAAAATGTTCCATAGTTTGCAAAATGAACAGAAGTTCAACTCATCCCCTGGAGGTTTGTAGTCAGGGAACTGTGATGCTGTTCGTACTCACAACTTAAGTGTACAAATATGTGAGTCTAGATTTTATAAAAGAGAGGACAGCAACAAGTAAATCTCCTGTCTTGTTTCTTAACCTATACACCCATCAGTGCATTTCAGCTTATTGGAAATATTTATCACTTTTAAATATACTCTAACACAACTTAGGTTTATGATTTTATGATAATGAAGGGTGTCAACCTGTTGCCTTCATTTTGCAGCTGTGGCCATTTGTATCACTCATTCTGTCTGCAAAGCAAAGAGTGCACCGTCGAAATTGAGGGGCAAACAAGATGGACATGCTACAAATGCAGCTCAAGTAGCAAAGCAGGAAAGCTGAGTGAAAATTCATCTGAAGTTAAAAAGGGAAGAATAACCCCATCACAGGTAAGACTTGTTTTCATGGCAAGATGCAGATGGTCTTTTCTTAACAGTGTCTTTTAGGCCTGGTCTCATTTTTCTTTAGGTCCTGTAGGCATCAGCAGATTTACTTAATTTGCAGTTTCCTGGTCCTTCCTCTATGCCACCCTATCCTGTAGCTGACCTTAACATCACATAGTGAAAAGTTGGACCTGTTGCTTTTTTCTCTCTGTTTTATCAGCTTTCAGTGTTAAGTCAGAAGCAGACCCAGGGGAAAAAACCCTGACCTAGCTTCTCCCAGATAACAGTTCAGAATTTCTACACACCAGTGGTAGGCATTAGTTTATATATTCATCCAGTAGATATAGAACCGTGTGCCAGGCACTGTGCTGAGTGCTAGGGATACAATAATAGACAAGACATTTGTCTTGTGGAGTTTATGACCAATGAAATTATAAACAGATGTTCTCAAGTTCTTTCTGACACTGAATACTTGGTGTCTTTTCCATCATCAGTTCTGACACCAATTCTGTCACTTCTCTGGAAACCAACTGGAGGTCCAATAATTTAATTAAATTCTGACACTAACCACCAGGAATTAATGTCAGACTCCACAGGCTTAAAGGTTCATTCCCATAAGACTGTCCTCACTTCAGACACCAGTTACAAATGGGCTGCCCAGATCATATGCTCTTCTGTCTGACATGACAAATTGAGGGATCCCCCTGACCCACTCCACCAGGTTTGATAATTCACCAGAACAACTCATAGAACTTAGGAACATACTTTACATTTACCCATTTATTATAAAGGATACAACTCAGGAATAACCATATGAAAGAAGTGCATAGGGCAAGGTATGGGCGGAAAAAGGTGCCCAGAGCTTCGGTGCCCTCTCTTGGCATACCGCCTTCCCAGTATATCAGTGTGCTCACCAATTCGGAAGTTCCTTGAACCTCAACATTTAGGGGGTTTTATTGGAAGTTTCATTACATAGCCATGATTCATTAAATCACTGGCCATTAGTGATTAGATTCAATATCTAGCCCCTTTCCCCTCCCCATACATGGGGTTGGGGGAAGGATGGGGAGGGGGGAACTGAAAGTTCTAACCCTCTAGTCATGACTTGATTTTTCTGGTGACCAGCTGCCATCCTGAAACTATCTAGGGGTCCCCGGGTACCAGTCATCTCAGCATTCAGAAGGCACTCTTTTCACTCAAGAGAGTCCAAGAGTTTTAGAAACTATGTGACAGGAACCAGGGACAAAGACCAAATAATATTTTTTATTATACCACAGGTACTTACAGATGAACTGTGCTGTAAGAGCAGATAATGAGTAGACCTAAGCTAGACATGAGAGGTCATAGAAGACTTCCTCAAAGTGCCATGTTAGCTGCCTCTGAAGGAAAAAAAGAAGATAAAGCTTAAGTGCAAAGGTAGGCAGGAGGAGGAGTATTCCAGGCAGAGGGAACAATATATAGAACAAACAAAGCATCTCTGCAGAAACTAGACATTGAATATGATTGGATCTAGAAGGTGAACAAGAATGGTATTAGATTAAATTAGTAAGTAAACAGGGACCATATTAATTATTTTTATGTTTGTGCTAAAGAAACAGGGAAGACATTGAAGGGCTTTAAAGAAAGCATGATATGATCAAAATAGTATTTTTTTCAGAATAGTACTTTTAAAAGAACTGCAGTACAGAAAATGAATTGAAAGGGAAACAAGAATGGATATAGGGAGACCAAGAATATTGAAATAGTTTTGAGGAAAGGGTGGTAACTTGTATTAGGATGGTGGAACTTGGGGTGGAGAAATGAGTATGTATTTCAGATGTGTTTGGGATGAGTACAAAAATCAAAATAATTAATATGGTCCCTGCCTGCCTCACTAACGTCATCTCATACCACTGCCTTTCACCTTCTAGATTCAATTATGCTCAAGTTCTAGTTCTATACTCTTTTCTGCTTTACAGCAGAGAGCCTGTATTTGAGAGGTAGAATTATCAGGACTTGGTGATAAATAAATTGGTTGGTGGGTGAGGCAAGACAGAGGGAGGAGTCAAAGATAGCACCCAGATTTCTTGTTTGAACAACCAAGTGAATGGTGATACCATTTACTGAGATAGAAAGCAATAAACAAAGAATACATTTGGGAATAAGACAGAGTTCGAGTTAGAGTTGTCTGAAGGACATAAATGTAAAGATGTTCGGTATGTTTCTGGATTGAAAATTTTATTAGTCATCCAAAATGCTTCCTTGTTTGCATTTAGGAAAGGAAAAACAGGTCCTGTGATTTCTAGCATCTTTCCAAGCTAAATTGAAATGCAGATGGGGGAACCTTTATTTATGTAGATACTTAAGGCTTTACATCTGGGGGCACTTCAGTTTTTTTCCTCTTTCAGTTATATCCTGTTCATAAACAACTTGTGATTACATGCATATTATTGCCTGGGTATTACCAATCAGATGTTTCTCTTTCTTTCTAGATAGTCCTCAGAGGCTAAAATAGACTTTTTTCCTTTGTTTAAAAAAAAACAATTATATATGCAATTATGTATTTTAATACATATATAAACAATAAAATTCACCTTCTGCAAGTTTTGGCAACCACCTTTACAATCAAGACATAGAGCAGTATTATCACCTACCTCAGAAGTCCCCCATAGCTCTTTGTAGTCAGCCGTTCCCTCCACCCTCCAATTCCTGGCAACCACTGATCCATTTGGAGTTAATTTTTAACAGCATGAGAGATAAGAATTCAGGTTCTTTCTTTTGCATGTGGATATCCATTGAATTGCCTTTGTACCTTAGTAAAAATCAATTGATCATGTATATCTGGGTCTATTTTTAGACTTTCTGTTCTATTCCATTGATCTCTTTATATCTATCCTGCTCCAATACTGTATCTGTATAGTAAATCTGGATATCAGGTAGTTTGAGACCTCACAGTTTGTTCTTCTTTCTAACATTTGGCTATTTACTTGCTTTTCCATATAAATTTAAAAATCAGCCTGTCAATTTCTACAAAAAAAAAATCATTCTTGGATTTTATTAGGATTGTGTCGAATATATAGATCAATTGGGGAGAGTTGACATCTTGGTGATAATGAGTCCAGTCCATTAACATGGTATAGCTCCCAATTTATTAAAATCTCCTTTATTCCATCAGTGTTTTATAGTTTTGGGCATATAAGTCTTGTGTATGTTTTGTAAGATTCATTTCTAAGTATTTAATGACTTTTGATGGTATTACATATTTTACTGTTTTATATTTCAGTTTCTAATTGTTCATTGCCAGAATATAAAAATACAATTTATTTTTGCATATTGATCTTGTATCTAGTGACCAGTGACCTTCCTAAACTTGATTGTTAGTACCACTACTTTTTTCTAGATTCTTTGGTATTTTATACATAGACAATCATATCAAGTGCAAATAATGAGTGTTTTATTTCTTCCTTTCCAATTTTATACCTTTTATTTCTTTTTCTTGCCTTATTGCATTGGCCTCCAGTACAGCATTGAATAGGAATGGTGAGAATAGATATTCTTGTTACTGATCATAGGGAGACCATGCTCAATTTTTCATTATTAAGTATAATGTTAACTGTAGGCTTTTTGTATGTAACCTTTATATCGTGTTCAGGAAGTTTCCTTTTATTCCATGTTTTGTTGAGAATTTTTTCCATGAATGGGTATTGAATTTTGAAGACATTTATACTACGTTGGTTGCCAGGTCCCCACATCCCCACATCTCACACAAGAAAGACAGTAATCTGTTTCATTGACTTTCTTCCTGTCTGCTCTCATAGCATCGAGAAAAGGGAAATTATTTTAAATTTGGATCTGTATGTCAAAGGCAGCTTTATTTCTGAGGCTACCCCATTCTGCAGGGCAGGAGAGATGACCCAACCTTTTCTATTCTTTAGAAAAGCCCAAGTGAGATTACTGATCAGATCCTCTTGAAAATCTGTTTGATGCTTCCTAATTAATGAAAGAGAATAGAATGAGAACTATTTTGGATCTATTTATTTATTTATTGGCTGTGTTGGGTCTTCATTGCTGCATGTGGGCCTTCTGTAGTTGTGGAGAGTGGGGGCTACTCTTCTTTGCATTGCTCGGCCTTCTTACTGCGGTGACTTCTCTTGTTGCAGAGCACAGGCTCTAGGTGCACGGGCTTCAGTAGTTGCAGTGCATGGGCTCAGTAGTTGTGGCTCGAGGGCGCTAGAGCATAGTCTCAGTAGTTGTGGCATACGGGCTTAGTTGCTCTGTGGCATGTGGGATCTTCCGGCCCAGGGGTCGAATCTGTGTCCCCTGCATTTGCAGGTGGATTCTTAACCACTGTGCCACCAGGGAAGCCCCTATTTTCGATTTCTAAAATTTTCCTCTAGCTATCTGTCTCCTTTGTTTTTCTTGCGAAGATATTGTAGAAAGATCTAATGGATTGGTAATGCAAGGAAAGAGAAAATGAAATTTATCAAATATATGCTTTAGATGTATTTATGCTAATCTTCACAAGAACTTTAGCTGAAGGAACTGTATGTAGCTCAGAGAGGGAGGGCCAGTGTTTGTTTGTTTGGCTGCATCAGGTCTTCATTGCCGTGTGTGGGCTTTCTCTAGTTGTGGCGAGCGGGGCTACTCTTTATTGCGGTGTGTGGGCTTCTCAGTGCCATGGCTTCCCTTGTCGCAGAGCCCAGGCTTTAGGCACACTGGCTTTAGTAGTTGCTGCACATGGGCTCAGTAGCTGTGGCACATGGGCTCAGTAGCTGTGGCACACGGGCTTAGTTGCTCCATGGCATGTGGGATCTTCCCAGACCAGGGATGGAACCCATGTCCCCTGCATTGGCAGGTGGATTATTAACCACTGCGCCACCAGGAAAGTCCAGGCCAATACTTGAATTCAAGTTTTTAGAACTGTCATCACCCTCAGTTTTCGTGCCTCCAATCTGTTCTATATTTAGCATTCTGGCTTTATTGAAACCTGGCAAAGCTGATTTTTAAAATATATCTATACTATATTGGCTGTGCTAACTTAAGATTTCTTACCATTGTATGAGCCATTCACATTTTTAATTGTAAGAACATTTAAAATGAAAATATTAATTCTATATGTGATGGTTTTTATCAAACTTAAATTCATGAAAGTTCCGCATTGCTCTTTTAGTTTCCTTAGAAAATCTATCACCCTTTGTTATTAAGTTCCTAACCAGTGCATGGTGAGATACAGAGGTATGTGTCCCAGTGACTCCAAAATCAAACTGAGGTTGCCAGTCAGCTTCCACCTGTTGCTTTCTACTCTCAGTAGATACTAAATACCTTTGAAGCTTTTCACTACCTTTGTAATATGATCCTTCTGTCAAATACCTTTTTATTTCATCCTTTTTCAGGACTTGAGATGATTGACTTTTACTTCTTCCTTTACGGACTCTGACTCAACAGGATGCAACAGTTACCCTCAAAACTGTGGTTTTAGTGGATAAAGTCTCTGTTCTTGCTTCTCTTAATCTCATTTCTCTTTTTCACAACTGGTCAATATATATAAGCAATAACTCTGACACATCAATTGCCTCCCAGCAGGTCTACACAGACATGATTGGAGTTATTCCCCCAGAAAGCCTGCTTTCCACTGGAATGAGCATTTTATGCTTTGCAAGCAAATGTAAAAGAAATGACTCAAATTTCTTTCTATCTCTCCTCCCCCAACCCCCACCTCAGGTTTACAGTAGCTCAATCTTAAATACAGGTCCAAAGAGTAGACCTTGCAAGTCTGATTTTCTGTTTTGCTTTCTTTCTCTATTACTCACAGATAAAATACATTTGAGAAACTAATTTCAACTGCAGTGCTCATCATGCTATTATATTTTCTCAACAAATGTTATTCCAGTAGAATAGAATAGGAGTAACTATGTTTGATTTTTCTTTTATTAAATTTATAGTAGCAAATAACCATCTTCATTGGCACTGAGTAGCATTAGAAGAAATTAACTTGCTAGTCATTTAAAAAATAATAAATCTTGGTCAACAAGCAGCTTGATATAAATTCAAAGAAGTATAATTGAAGATTTACTACATTTTAGTTTTAGCATTAGTATATTATTAACAGGGTTTAGAGGTCTCAAGAGCTGGTAACAAACTAACACAGTTTTATGTGCCAGCAGCCTTCTAGTTGTTACTCCTTTTAAAACTTCAAAACCCGACAGCATTTGGAGACTCATTAGAAAGTCTTACTATATGTTGCTCGATATCTTTTCAGATTCAGATGTATCATCCCTTATCAGTAGAGAGCCAGGTACTTTAGTCAAATATCAGAGTTTTTTGTTTTTTCAGTAAGAGGTAAATATCTGAAGAAGAAGAGGATTGGAAATAAACATATAGTTGCTTACTCATCCTTTAGTAATCACAAAAGGAGAGAATTAAGAGAAATAAGCTGATATTTTCCCTGGTATTTGGAGTTGGTCTTATTTCTTGGTTTTTAGAATTGTCTAAAATGTTTTGTCTTTGGGGATAAATTTACAAATAATGTCAGATGGAAGAACTTACAACTTCAAAGAAATTATTCAGTAAATGACATTTATGCTCACTGGTCATAATTTTCTATTAACCATTATACGTTGCTTCTTTATTTGGATTCCCACTATAAATTGGAGATTTGTTTTTCATGCCATTTAATGAAATAGGAACACTGGTATTAATGCCTTGTTTTCATTTGCCCATTTTTAAAGAGTATTAGCTCCCTGTTGTAAATATGTTAGAAGAAAATTAAATGCTAAAAAATGAGATTTCAGTTTTAGGTGATAGCAGCATTTCTCAAAAGAGTATCTTCTAAATTAAACTTTCAAATTAAATGAGGATTAATTTGTCTCAGAAGTGCAGAGAGGCGATGAATAATCCTAATGTAAACGAATCTCCTTGAGGAGATTTTTGCCCATTTTCCAGTAATCTTATTATTATACCCTAGTATTAAGTGATTCATTACTTCAGCCAATATATAATGTATGCCTACTTTGGGCCCAAAAATATTCTTGGTACCAAGTATACATTGGTGAACAACAACAAAAAGTTCCCAACATCATGTAGCTTACCATCTAGTAAGAGAGTTAGACAGTAATTAAGTAAACAAACTGTCAAACACGTAATTTCAAATTCTGATAGATATATGAGTGCTATGAGGAGAAAGAATAGAATGTTATAGGAAGAATAACAGAAGGGGAACCTACTTTGTATCGGGTGGTCAGGGACTATCAGCAGAAATGAAGAATAAAAAGGTACCAGCCCTGGGAAGAACATTCCAAGCAAAAGAGAACAGCAAGCACAAAGGAACTGAGAAGGGAAATGACTTGTTCAAGGAACTGAAGAAAGGTCGGTCTGGAACATATGACTAAAGGGGAACACAGCAAGCTGGCAGCGCCAGATCCTTATTAGAATGTAAGACTCTGGTAAAGAGTTTAGTTTATATTCTTAAAGTAAGAATAAGAAGGATTTAAAACAAGGGAATTGATACCATCCATTGATTGTGATTGTAGAAGATAAAATAGGTAGACAGCCACACCTCTATTACCATCCAAGTCGTCTCCTCTTTGCCAGAGCAGCATGATAATCAGATTCCCTTTCATCCAGACAAAGCTTGTGTCCAAGGGACCAAAGGAAGACAATAGTACCAAGAATGTGTTTCCAGTCTTTACGTAGAACTAAAGCTTTACTGGAAATATGGGCAAAGGGCATAAAAAAGTTTTGTTGTGCAATAAAATGTGAAAACATGTTCAACTTTACCAGTGGTCAAAGAAATACCAGTTAAAATAGCAATATGATGCCATTTTTAAAAAAATTCCTGAACTAGCAAATTTTAAAAAATACATATTAAACTGGCATACATTAAAAATACTAATGCATTTATAATGATAAAGATGTGAAGAGACACACTTTTATGCACTACTAGTGGGAATGCATATTTGTACAAGTCCACAGTCCCTTATCCAAATCCTTTAAGCCAGATATGTCTCAGAATTCAGATTTTTTTTTTTTTTTAGAAAAGTAATATAGGGACTTCCATTTCACTAAGAGTCTTTTGGGGGAGAAATGGACAGAATATACAAAACAATGATTCTCAAGACATTGGACCTCAAGCAGTGAAGGAGAATGGCCCCCAAGAGACAATAAACAAATAGTGTACTAAAATACTGCTGGAGGAGACTTTCCAAGCCACTGCATAGGGAGGGAGAGCCAAGGCAGAGCTCACCAGTCTCTGATTTTAGACAGAGCAGGGAGTCAGGGAAGACAAGGGCTAGAGTTCACAGGACAGAGTATTGGACAGGAGAGAGCCACACAGAGAGAGGGCTCCAGAGATCTGCAGAAGGCAACCTTGAGTTGAATATTGACCCACTTGTGTGTGAGGAAATGACTCAAGGCCAGAAAAAGAAGCACTCAGAAGTATTAGAGGTAGCAGTGCCGCAAATTCATATAGAGCCAGGAATACTGTGACCTGGAAAATGTCATAATTCACGGGGCGGCTTTGAAAGTACTAAGTAAGGTTTTGACCTCAATACTGGGGGAAAATAAAAGTTAACCCTAGACTAACTGCTGTTTTGATCCCACATAACAAAACTTAAAAGCAAAATCTAAAAAGATGAAATTATTTCCAGGTATTTTAACAACATCCCAAAACAAAGTTCAAGAATATGTTAAAGATTACAAAAATATCTAACCAAACAAAGTAGAATTCACAGTGTCTGGCATTTGATCAAAAATTATAAGGCATGCAAGAAAGCAGGAAAATACAAAATCAATTACATGACATTCTGGAAAAGGAGGGTTATGGAGATGGTAAAAAGATCAGCAGTTGCCGGAGGTGGTGGGGTAAGGATGAATAAACAGAACAGATGGTTTTTTAGGACAGTGAAAATATTCTGTATGATACTGTTGATATAATGGTGGATATATGTCATTATGCATTTGTCCAAATTCATGGGATGTGCAATGCCAAGAGTGAACCCTGATGTAAACTGTGGACTTTGGGTGATAAAGATGTGTCAATGTAATGTCATCAGTTACAATATATGTACCACTTTGGTGGGAGACATTGATAATGGGGAAGCTATGCATTTGTGGGAGCATGGCATATATACAGTATCTCTGTACCTTCCTCTCAATTTTGCTATGAACCTAAAACTGCTCTTAAAAAAAAAAAAGTCTTAAAAAAACAGTCAATTGAAACAGACTCAGAAATGGCACAAATGATAGGATTAGCAGACAAGAATATTAACAACAGTTATTATATTCCATATGTTCAAGAAGCTAGAGGAAAGATTGAACATGTTAAGGACTTCCCTAGTGGTGCAGTGGTTGAGAATCCACCTGCCAATGCAGGGGACATGGGTTCAATCCCTGGTCCAGGAAGATCCCACATGCCATGGAGCAACTAAGCCCATGCACCACAACTACTGAGCCCTTGTTCTAGAGCCTGCAAGCCACAACTGTTGAGCCCATGTGCCACAACTACTGAAGCTTGTGCGCCTAGAGCCTGTGCTCCACAACAAGAGAAGCCACCACAATGAGAAGCCCATGCACCACATCGAAGAGTAGCCCCCACTAGCCACAACTAGAGAAAGCCCGCACATAGCAATGAAGACCCAACACAGCCAATCAATAAATAAATAAATTTATTTATGAATGTATTAGAGATATGGAAGTTATAAAGAGCTGATCAAACATCTAGAGGTTAAACCTGCAGTGTATGAAATGAAGAACACACAAGATGGGATTAACAGCATAATTGACATTGCAGAAGAAAGGATTAGTGAACTTGACTATATAGCAATAGAAACGATCCCAAATCAAACACACACTGAAAAGCAATGAATAACTATGAACTATAGAACAACTAGCAAAATCTACATGTAATTGCAGTTCTAGAAGAGTTAGGGGCAGGGATAGTATAGAAAAAATATTTGAAGAAACATAATACAGAGTTCCAATTCCAATAATGGCAGGACAGCCTGTATTGGACAACTCTTCTGCCAATAACAATTATATAGACAAAGTATTGTTTAGAGAGCAACCAGAAGCAGGCAGAAACTTTAGGGAACACAGACATTGAAAGAAAGGAAGCAAACTAGAGGAGCTCTACAATTAACCAGCTTTTTTTCCTTTAGAACACATTTCAATTTGCCTTGGAGAACTGAGGGAAAAGAGCTTAAACAAAAAGTATTCCTACTGGATGAAGAAACAGAGTTCAAGGCTACCAAAGCAGCTGTAAACTGTGAGGGTCCATCTCAGAAAGAAGGGGGTCAGGGAGGAGGGAGCCCCAGATTGTTTTAATACGTTTCTAAGTTGCACATACACAAACAGTGCTTCAAGAAATCAGGCAGAAAGTAGCATCAGGAGGACTAAAGCACTGAGCAGAGACACCAGCAGCTGTGTAGTGCTGAATTTGAGTGCGAGCCCTGCCAAATTCAAGGGATTGATAAACACCTCAGGTTTTGTATTGAAACTGCAGAAGGACTGTCAGGACTAAGGGCCACCCTAAGACTACGGGCAAAAGCAAAATACATCCTTTCTAACAAAGCCACAGCTCAAACTGTCATAGGATCAATAGGAAGAAGGAAAATGTAACCTAAAGTCAAGAGAAAAACATCAATAGAAGCAGATCTGTGGATGGCCTAGATATTAAAATTGGTAGTCAAGGACTTTAAAATAGAAATTATAAGTTAAAGGATTTAGAGGGAAAAGATCAGCAGAATGATTGAATACATAGGGAAATCTCAGCAGATAAATGGAAACTATAAAATAAAACCAAACGTAAATTCTAGAGCTAAAAAACATCTAAGATGAAAATTTCATTAGATATCAATAGCATTTTTGCTGAGACAATGTTATCTGTAAATTTGGAGACAGTCCAATAGAAATAACCCTAACAGAAGCACAGAGACTAAAGGGGTTGAAAATAAGTGAAGAGAGCTCTTGGTAACCTGTGAAACGATATTAAGAAGTCTAACATATATATCACTGGCATTCTTGAAAGCGAGGAGAAGAGAGAGAAGCAGTGGGGCTAAAAATTTCCCACATTTGGTGAAAAACATCAACCCATATGTCCAAAAACTCAGCAAACTGCTAGTGGGATGAATACAAAGAAAACCACACTCAGAGACATCATAGTCAAACTGCCAAAACCAAAGATAAAGAGGAAATCTTAAAAGCAGCCAAAGATAAGACAATAATAAGAATGATGATTGACTTCTCATAAAAAGGGGGTGGGGAGGGGAGGCCAGAGGACAAGAAAATGGCATCTTTAAAGTACTAAAGAAAGGTAATATGGTGCTTATATTCTATGTTATATAACATTCCTAGTGGGATCTAGGATAGCATCCCATAATCAGATGCTTACATGGGATAAATAAAGCCTATAAATAGCCTCACTTCAGGTCAAGTTTCGATGTCAGATAATTTTTGGTGCCAGAAGTTTTTAAAAATAAATACTTTTTATTTCAGAGCTTTTTGGATTTTAGAACTGTAGTAAAAGGGTTTGCAGATATATTTTACTTGTCAGGAGGAAAAGTGGCAATATGTATTTATAAATGTCTACACCCTTAGAAGCAGGGATAAGAATCTGTGCAATGAAACTAATACATGAAGAGTGTATGCCAAGTGTTAATACAAGGATATTTATGACAGCATTTTTTAAATAAATTTAAAAAATTGAAAACAACCTAAATGTCCCAATAGCCTCCTAATACTTGGTTAAATTAGTTATGGTATATCTATGCAATGAATGGACTGCTTTATAGCCATGAAAAAGCATATTGTCAAAGAATATTGATATCGTGAAATAAACTCTCAAGATGTCACATGAAAAGATCACAAAACAGTGTGATTCCAAATGTTAATAGTAGTTATTGTTGTGTGGTTGGATTGTCTTTTATTTGCTTTATTCTGTTCTTTTGTATTTATAAATTTCCATTAGTGAACATGTATTCCTTTGGTAATCAGAAAAATCAAGGCTTGCAGCAGACAAACTTGAACTTCAGCATCCTCTTCCTAGATCTCTGGCTTGCCAGCCCACTCTGCAGATTTTGGAATTGCCAGCCTCCATAATCATGTGATCCAGTTCCTTAAAGTAAACCTCTGTTTTAATTGTACTGTTTCTCTGGAGAATCCTGACTAGTACCATATCCATGTGCTTTGGGGGAAGTTTGTCTTCCTTTTAGTCAAGAGGTGGAAATGAAATGTTAGAGGAATTCTACTGGGAATACTTTGAGAAATGTTTCCTCGATGGTAAAAGGAGACACAAAACAGGAGATCCTTTCTTTTATCACTCTGGACCTCACTGGCCGCTGTGACACCAGGACCAGTGCTGATCAACTTGGAATAAGGGGAGAAGATAGCCACAGAAACCAAGGCTGTATATACTCAGGACGGCAAAGCAGGAAGCTGAGACCTTCTAGTTGCTTGAAATACTGTTGAGCTGCTGAATTTGCCAACCTAAGAACCCTGAGTTTAATACTTCTTTACAGGCAAGATAATAAGTGTCTATATTGTTTAATCTAAAAAAAGAAAAAAGAAAAATCAAGGCTTGTTTTTAAAAAAGCAAGGTGATAAGGAAGATATTCCTATTGCTATTAAACTTCAGATCAGATTGCTTCTCTAAGTTAGGAATCATTAACAAAGATCACAAAAGTTTAGTGTTGTTAAGGCCTTGGCTTAATATATCATCCATATCCCCAGATCTAGCGTCTGCACACCTGGATTTAAAATGTCTTTTAAGCTGCATTGCCTGAGGCATTTCCAGAAGGAATCCTGTTAAGTGAAAAATAAGACCTTTCATAAGTGATGCTGAACCATTTCTGTTGCCACTTCAAACACTCTCTGACTTAATCTCCAGAGAACAGCTTTCTCAGATAAATTGTCCAGCACCACATCTAGTTCTTGGCTTGTTTTAAAAAGTCTGCAGATCCTTTTATGAGGTCATTTTTTTAAGCTTAAATATCTACTTTGCTTTGAAAAACTGTTTTCTCCCTTTTCAAAAAGAGCATGCTAGGAGTTAAAATTGGATCACGTTTAGCAAGCTACATCATACATCTGGAGTAAATTCCAGAGTATTAATGTCATGGTATGTTAAAGCAAAGACTTTCAAGTCTAATTTTTGCAGACCTGCTAAATCTTAAAGGACAGTCTGGATAGCCAGCAGTTTTGATCCCTGAGCTGAGGTATGTTTTCTAAAGTTATTCTGAAACTCAGAGGGGAAGGGCAAAAAAGACTGCAGAATGGTCCTGTTTGAATAGATTGATGCCACAGTGATAGGAAATGTCTTTATCATTTTATACTGTAGGCTCTTAGAATTAAACAGTTAGAATTGGAACAGGCTTGAGAACTTGAATCCAGTTGCTTTCCCAGTTCTTATATCTCTTCTGCATCATTCTAGATAGATAGTATCTAGTATCTATTGAACTACTTGTAATAATTATTTTCCCTAAGTTAGTAAGTAGATATTCTGATTTATATCTTAGTCTCTGTGTACTTAATATTTGCTAGAACGCACTGCCAAAACCATGTGGACTTGGAGTTTTCTTTGTGGGAAGATTTGATAAGAAATTCATTTTCTTTAATAAATATACAGCTATTCATATTTTCTGTTTCATCTTGGGTCCATTTCTATAAGTTGTTTTTAAGGAATGTGTCCTTTTCATTTATCAGATTGATTGGCATAAAGTTATTCGGCTCCTGTTGCCTTTTAAACATCTGTAAGTAATGCTACACACAGTAATATTTCCTTTTCATTGCTAATATTGGTAACTTATATTCTCTTTTTCTTGATGAGGCTAAATAGCAATTTATCGATTTTGTTACTTTCAAAAACCAACATTGGCTCTGCTAATTTTCTCAGTTGTTTTGTTTGATTTCTGTTACACTGATTTCTGCTTATTATTTCCTTTCGTTTACTTAGTTTGGTTTTACTTTGACCTTCTTTTTCTAGAGTCTTAAATAGGAAGTTTAGTTTCTTTATTTTAAACCTTTATTTTCCAGAATAGCATAAGAGGCTATAAATGTCTTTCCGAGCACTGTTTATCTGTACTCTACAAATTTCTTTAAAATAAATTGTACCTAAAGTGTACAAATTTAATATATGTATATGTCTGTGAATTCACCAGCACACTCGGGATACTGACCGTATCCACCAAAAATTTACTCAGTTCCTCACTTCTGTTCCCTGGAAACCAACTGATTGGCTTTCTGTCACAGTAGGTTAATTTGCATTTTCTAGAATTTTAGGTAAATGGAACCATAAATTATGTATGCTTTTTTGGTCTGGATTCTTTCACTCAGCATAATTAGTTGAGATTCATCCACATTGTTGTATCAGGAGTTCATTCCTTCTAACTGGTGAGTAGTATTTCATTTTATGGATGTATCATAATTTGTTTATGATTTCACCTGTTGATAGACATTTGGACTTCTTTAGTTTCTGGGTCTTATAGATAAAGCTTTTATGAAAACTTATGTAAAAATTTTTGTATGAACATATACTTTTCTCTTGGGTAAATACCTAGGAATGGAGTCGCTGGCTCATATGGAAAATGTATGTTTATCATTTTAGAAAACTGCAGAGCTGTTCTCCAAAGTGGTTGTACCATCTTACCCTCCTGCCAGCAGTTATAAGGGTTCCAGTTCCTCCACATCTTGGGATAGGCTTTTTAGTTTTGGCTACTCTAATAGGTGTGCAGTGGTATCTCATTGTGTTTTTAATTTGCATTTTGTGAATGACTAATGACATTGAGCATCTTTTCATGTGCTTATTGACCATCTGTATATCTTCTTTGGAGAAATGTCTATTCAAGTCCTTTTCTCATATTTTAATTGGGTGGTTTGTTCTGTTGTTGTTAAGTTTTAGAAGTTCTCTATATATTCTGGATATTAACCCTTATCACATGTGTCATTTGCAAATATTTTCTTCCAGTCTCTAAGTTGCCTTTTTACTCTATTTACAGTGTTTATTAGTGCATGAAAGTTTTTAATTTTGATGAAGTCCAGTTTGTCTTTTTGTTGTTGTTGCTTGTGCCTTTTCTGTCATATCCAAGAAACCATTACTAAATCCAAAGTCATGGAACTTTTCCCCTATGTTTTTTTCTAAGAGTTTGATAGTTTTAGCTCTGGCATTTAGGTGTTTGATCCATTTTGAGTTAATTTTTGTATATGATGTAAGGTAAGGGTCTAGCTTCCACAGCTTTGCATGTGGATCTGCAGTTCTCCCACCACCGTTTTGTTGAAATGACTGTCTTTTCCCCATTGAATGGTCTTGGCACCCTTGTCAAAAATCATTTGACCCTATATGTGAGGATTTATTTCTGGTCTCTCTATTTTATTCTGTTGGTCTATAATTCTGTCTTTATGCCAGTTGCACACTTTTTTTTGGGGGGGGGTGTTTTATTGAAGTATAGTTGATTTACAATATTGTATTGGTTTTAGGTATACAGCATAGTGATTCATTTATATGTGTATATTTTTCCATTATAGATTATTGCAAGGTAGTGAATATAGTTCTTTGCATTATACAATAAATACTTGTTTATCTACTTTGTATATAGTGGTGTATGTCTGTTAATCTTATACTTCTGATTTATCCCTCCCTCACTGCTTTCTCCTTTGGTAACCATAAGTTTGTTTTCTATGTCTGTGAGACTGTTTCTGTTTTATAAATAAATTCATTTGTATTATTTTTTAGTTTCTACATATAAGTGATATTATATAATATTTGTCTTTCTCTGACTTATTTCACTCAGTATGATAATCTCTAGGTCCATCCATGTTGCTGCAAATGGCAATATTTCATTCTTTTTGATGGCTGAGTAATATTCCATTATATAAATGTATACACCCCCCCCCCACATCTTCTTTATCCATTCATCTGTTGATAGATGCTTAGATTCTCTCCATGTCTTGGCTATTGTCAATAGTGCATTTGTTTATGAATGTTGGGGTGCAGGTATCTTTTTGAATTAGAGTTTTCGTCTTTTCTGGATATATGCCCAGGAGTGGGATTGCTGGATCATATGGTAGCTCTATTTTTAGTTTTTTAAGAGACCTCCATACTGTTCTCCATAGTGGCTGCACCAATTTACATTCTCACCAACAGTGTAGGAGAGTTCCCTTTTCTTCATACTCTCTCTAGCTTTATTATTTATAGAGTTCTTGATGATGGCCATTCTGATTGTTGTGAGGTGAAAGCTCATTGTGGTTTTTATTTGCATCCTCTAATAATTAGCAGTTTTGCACATCTTTTCAAGTGTCTGTTCATCTGTATATCTTATTTGGAGAAATGTCTGTCTAGGTCTTCTGTCCATTTTTTTATTGGATTGTTTTTTTTTTTTTGATATTGAGTTGTGTGAGCTGTTTGTATATTTTAGAAGTTAAGCCTTTGTCAGTTGCATTGTTTGCAAATATTTTCTCCCAGTCTGTAGGTTGTCTTTTCGTTTTGTTAATGGTTTCCTTTGCTGTGCAAAAGCTTTTCATTAGGTTCTATTTGTTTACTTTTGCTTTTATTTCTTTAGCATTGGGAGAGTAATCTAAGAAAATATCACTACAATTTATGTCAGAGAATGTTTTTGCCTATGCTCTCTTCTAGGAGTTTTATGGTGTCATGTCTTATATTTAGGTCTTTAAACCATTTTGAGTTTACTTTTGTATATGGTGTAAGGGAGTGTTCTAATTTCATTGTTTTACATAGGGCTGTCCTGCTTTCCAAACACCACTTGCTGAAGAGATTGTCTTTTCTCTATTGTATATTTTTGCCTCCTTTGTCAAAGATTAATTGATTGTAGGTACATGGGTTTATTTCTGGGCTTTCTATTCTGTTCCATTGATCTATATGTCTGTTTTTTGACTAGCACACTGTTTTGATTACTGTAGCTTTGTAGTAAGTTTAGAAATCAGGAACTGTGAGGCCTCTAACTTTGTTCTTTTTTGAGATTGTTTTTGCTACTCAGGATCCCTTGAGATTGCATGTAAATTTTAGGATGGATTTTTCTATTTCTGCAAAAAATGCCATTGCATTTGATAGGGATTGCATTGCATCTATAGGTTACTTTCGGTAGTATGGACATCTTCACAATATTTAGCCTTCCAATCCATGAACACAGGGTGTTTTCTATTTATCGTTGTCTTCTTTAGTTTCTTTCAGCAATATTTTGTAGTTTTCAGTGTATAAGTCTTTTGCCTCCTTACTTCTGTTTGTTCATAAATATTTTATTCTTTTTGATGCTGTGGTAAATAGATTTGTTTTCTTAATTTACTTTTGGCTTGTTTGTTGTTAGTTTATAGGAACACAACTGATTTTTGTGTTGTTTTATATCCCTACTACTTTGCTTAATTTGTTTATTAGACCTAATAACTTTTTCGTGGAATCTAAATTTAGAATTTTCTGCATATAAGAGCATATCATCTGCAAACAGAGATAGTTTTACTTGTTTTTTTCCAACTTGAATGCCTTTTATTCTTCTTGCCTAATTGCTCTGGCTGGGACTCCCAATACTATGTTGAACAGAAGTGGTAAAAGTGGGCATTCTTGTCTTATTTCTGATCTTAGAGGAAAAGCTTTCAATCTTTCACCATTGAGTATGATGTTAGCTGTTTTTTTTAAATATAGGCTTTATGTTGAGGTAGTTTCCCTCTAATTCTAGTTTGTTGAGTGTTTTTATCATGAAAAGATGTTGAATTTTGCCAAATGATTTTTTCCTGAATCAGTTCAGATGATCATGCAGTTTTTTTCCTTAGTTCTGTTAATGTGATATATCACTTTTTTCTCTGGTATGTCACATTGATTTGTGTACATCGAACCCTCCTTGCATCCCATGAACCCCTCTTGATTATGATATATGAACCTTATAATGTGCTGTTGAATTCAGTTTGCTAGTATTTTGTTGATGATTTTTCCATCTATATTCATCAGGGATATTGGCCTGTAATTTACTTTTCTTGGAGTGTCCTTCTCAGGTTAATGCTGACCTCCTAAAATGAGTTCCCTCCTCTTCAGTTTTTTGGGAGAGTTGGAGGAGTAGTGTTAATTCTCCTTCAAATGTTTGGTAGAATTCACCAATGAAACTCTCTGGTCCTGGGCTTTTCTTTGTTGGGAAATTTTTTATTACTGATTCAGTTTTCTTACTAGTAATTGGCCTATTCACATCTTGTTTCTTCATGATTATGGGTGTTTTTAGGATCTAATTTCCTTTTGATGTCTTCTTTGAGCCAAGCATTATTTGGAAGTGTGTCAGTTCCTACATATTTGAGAATTTTTCCAGGAATCTTTCCGTTATTGTTGTCTAATTTATTTCTGTTATAGTCAGAGAACATTCTTTGTATGACTAGAATTCTTCGATAGTAACTGAAAATTATTATTGCCAGAAAATAATCTATGTTGGTAAATGGCCCAGGCATACCTCATTTTATTGTGCTTTTCTTTATTGCACTTCGTAGATATTGCATTTTGGGTTTTTTTTTTTTTTTTGGTTTTGTTTTTTTTTTTTTTTTCTTTGTTTTTTTACAAATTGAGGTTTGTGGCAACCCTGCATCAAGCAAGTCTGTTGGCACCATTTTCTAACAGGATTTGCTCATTTTGTGTCTCTGTGTCACACTTTGGTAATTCTTTCAATATTTCAAACTTTTCATTATTATTTGCATGGTGGTCTATGATCAGTGCTCTTTGATGTTACTATTGTAATTGGGGGCACCACAAACTGCGCTCACACAAGATGGCAAACTTAATCGATAAATGTACGTGTTCTGACTGTTCCACCTACCAGCTGTTCCCCTGTCTCCTTCCCTCTCCTTGGGCCTCCCTATTCCCTGAGACACAATAATTTTGAAGTTAAGCCAATTGATAACCCTACAGTGACCTCTAAGTGTTCAAGTGAAAGGAAGAGTCATATCTCATTTTAAATCAGAAGCTAGAAATAATTAAGCTTAGTGAGAAAGTCTTGCCAAAAGCCTAGATAGGTCAAAAGCTAGGACTCTTGTGCCCAACAACTATCCAAGTTGTGAATGAAAAGTGAAAGTTCTTAAAGGAAATTAAAAGTGCTATTGCAGTGAGCACACAAATGATAAGAAAGCAAAACAGCCTTAGTGTTCATGTGAAGAAAGTTATAGCAGTCTGGATAGAAGATCAAATCAGCCATAAAATTCCCTTAAACCAAAGCTTATCCAGAGCAAGGCCCTAATTGCCATTAATTCTGTGAAGGCTGAGAGAGGTGAGGAAGCTGCAGAAGAAAAGTTTGAAGCTAGCAGAGGTTGGTTCATAAAGTGTAAGGAAAGAAGCCATAACATAAGAGTGTAAGGTGAAGCAGAAAGTGTTGGTTTAAGAGCAGCAGGAAGTTACTCAGAAGATCCAGCTAAGATAATTAGTGAAGGTAGCAACACTAAACAACAGATTTACACCATAGACAAAACAGCCTTAAATTAGAAGAAGATGCCTTGCCTTCCAGGACTTCATAGCTAGAGAGGAGAAGTCAGTGCCTAGCTTCAAAGGACAGGCTGACTCTCTTGTTAGGGGCTAATGCAGCTGGTGACTTTAAGATGAAGCCAATGCTCGTTTACCATTCCAAAAATCCTGGGGCCCTTAAGAATTATGCTAAATCCACTCTGCCTGTGCTCTGTAAATGGAACAAAGTCTGGATGACAGCACATCTGCTTACAGCATGGTTTATTGAATATTTTAAGCTCATTGTTGAGACATACTGCTCAGAAAAAAAGTTTCCTTTGAAAAATATTACTGGGCTTCCCTGATGGTGCAGTGGTTAAGAATCCGCCTGCAAATGCAGGGGACACGGGGAAAGATCCCACATGCGGCAGAGCAACTAAGCCCATGTGCCACAACTACTAAGCCTGCACTCTAGAGCCTGAGAGCCACAACTACTGAGCCTGTGTGCCACAACTACTGAAGCCCATGCACCTAGAGCCCATGCTCTGCAGCAAGAGAAGCCACCACAATGAGAAGCCCATGCACCGCAACGAAGAGTAGCCCCTGCTCACCACAACTAGAGAAAGCCTGCACACAGCAACGAGTTCCCAACACAGAAACAGAGACAATAAATAAATAAATTTATTTAAAAAGAAAAATAGAATCCTCCTGCCAAAGCAGGGGACACAGGTTTGGTCCCTGGTCCGGGAAGATCCCACATGCCACAGAGCAAATAAACCCGTGCACCACAACTACTAAGCCTGCACTCTAGAGCCCGAGAGCCACAACTACTGAGCCCATGTGCTGCAACTACTGAAGCCTGTGTGCCTGGAGCCCGTGCTCCACAACAAGAGAAGTCACTGCAATGAGAAACCTGTGCACCACAACAAAGAGTAGCCCCTGCTTGCCACAACTAGAGAAAGCCCACACGCAGCAACAAAGACCCACCACAGCCAAAAGTAAAATAAATAAATAATAAAATAAATATTTTTTAAAAAAAGAAAGAAAAATATTACTGCTCACTGACAGTGCACCTGGTCACCTAAGGACTCTGAATGACATGTACAAGATTAATGTTGTTTTCATGCCTGCTAATACAATATCCATTCTGCAGCCCATAGATCAAGGAGTAACTTTGACTTCTAAGTCTTATTATGTAAGAAATACATTTCATAAGGCTATAGCTGCCATAGATGGTGATTCCACTGATCGATCTGAGCAAAGTCAATTGAGAACCTGGAAAGGACACACCATTCTAGTTGCCATTAAGGATATTGGTGATTTATGGGAAGAGGTCAAAATATCAACATTACCAGGAGTTTGGAAGAAGTTGATTCCGGCCCTCATGGTTAACTTGGAGGGGTTCAAGACTTCAGTGGAGGAAGTAACAGCAGATGTGCTAGAAATAGCAAGAGAATTAGAAGTGAAGCCTGAAGATGTGACTGAATTGTTGCAACCTCATGATAAAGGTGGGGGTTGCTTCTTATGAATGAACAAAGAAAGTGGATTCTTGAGATGGAATCTACTCCTGGTGAAATGCTGTGAAGATTGTTAAAATGACAACAAAGGATTTATATTACATAAACTTAGTTGATAAAGCAGCAACAGGTTTGAGAGGATTGACTCCAGTTTTAAAAGAAGTTCTCCCGTGGGTAAAATGCTAACAAACAGCACTGCGCGCTACAGAGAAATCAGTCGTGAAATGGAAGAATCAATCGATGTGGCACACTTCAGTGTTTTCTTATTTTCACAAATTGCCACAACCACCCCAACCTTCAGCGAGCACCACCGTGATCAGTCAGCAGCCATCAACACTGAGGCCGGACCCTCCACCAGCAAAAAGATTGTGGCTCGCTGAAGGCTCAGATGATAGTTACCGTTTTTTAACAATAATGTATTTTCTAATTAAGGTATATACATTGTTTCTTTAGACATAATGCTCCTTAATAGACTACAGTGTAAACAACTTTTATATACGTCGGGAAACCAGAAAATTTGCAGTATTCACTTTAATGCGGTGGCCTGGAACTCAATTCGTAATATCTCTGAGGTATACCTGTACTTGAAAAGAATATGTATGTATTCTGCCTTTGTTGGGTAGAGGGTTCTGTCAGTGTCCATATTCTGTATCCTTCCTTTTTAATTTTTTTAATTGAGATATCATTGACATATAATATTGTGTAGTTTGAGGAGTATCATGTGTTGCTTTGATACATTTATGTATTGCAATATGATTACCACGGCAGCCTTAGCTAACACCTTTATCATGTCAATAATTATTACTTCTTTTTTGTGCTGAGAATAGTGAAGATCTAGTTTCTTAGCAACTTTGAAGTTTATAATACAGTATTATTGACTGTGATCCCTGTGTTGTGCCTTAGATCTTGAGAACTTATTTCTCTACTAGTTGCAAGGTTATCCCTTTAACAGTATCCCCCCCAACTACTCCCACCTCCCAGCCCCTGGTAACCACCATTCTACTCTCTGTTTTTACAAATTCAACTTTTCTAAATTCCACATATAAGTGCTGTCATACAACATTTGTCCTTCTCTGTCTGACTTCTCTCACTTAGCATAATGCCTTCAGAGTCCATCTGTGTTGTTGCACATGGCAAGATTTCCTTTTTTATGGCCAAATATTTCTCTGTGTGTGTGTATGTGAATATATATATCACATCTTCTTTATCAGTTCATCTTCTGATGGACACTTAGGCTGTTTCCATGTCTTGACTATTGTAAATAATGTTGCACTGAACACGGGTGGGCAGATATCTCTTCACGATACTGATTTCAGTTCCTTCTAATATATACCCAGCAGTGGGATTGCTGGATGATATGGTAGTTCAGTTTTTAAAATTTTTTGAGGAACCCCCATACTGTCTTCCATAATAGCTATACCCACCTACATTCCCGCCAACAATGTGTAAGGGTTCCCTTTCTCTACATCCTCACCAACATTTGTTATCTCGTCTTTTTTTTTTTTAAATAAAAGTCATCCTAACTGGTATGAGGTGATACCTCATTGTAGTTTTGATTTGCATTTCCCTGATAAGTGATGTTGAGCATCTTTTCATGTACCTGTTATTTTGTATGTCTTCTTCGGAAAAATGTTCAGATCTTTTGACCATTTTTTAAATTGGGTATATTATATGCTTTCTAATCTTCATATTTATTCTCTCATTTATTGAGAGAGAGAGATGGAAATCTCTGTAAAATCCATTTTCCCTTGCATATCTATCAGTTTTTACTTTATGTACTTTTTAAATTACTATTTACTGGAGTATAGTTGTTTTACAATGTTGGTTAGTTTCTGCTGTACAGCAAAGTGAATCAGTTATTCACATACATATACATATATCCCCTCTTGTTTGGATTTCCTTCCGATTTAGGTCACTGCAGAGCATTGAGCAGAGTTCCCTGTGCCATTATATACAGTAGGTTCTCATTAGTTATCCTTTTTGTACATAGTAGTATATATATGTCAGTCCCAGTCTCCCAGTTCATCCCACTCCCTCCTTCCCCCCCAAGTATCCCTAAGTTTCTACTCTATATCTATGTCTCTAGTTCTGCTTTGCAAATAAGTTCATCTGTATCATTTTTCTAGATTCCACAGTGATACTATACGATATTTGTTTTTCTCTTTCTGACTTCACTCTGTATGACAGTCTCTAGGTCCATCCACATCTCTGGAAATGGCACAATTTCATTCCCTTTTATGGCTGAGTAATATTCCATTGTATATATGTACCTCATCTTCTTTATCCATTCATCTGTTGATGGACATTTAAGTTTAAGCTATTAGATGTGTAGACATTTAGGATTGTTACATCCTCATGATGAATTGATTCCTTTATCATTATGAAATAGTATATCCCTGGCAAGTCTTTGCTCTGAAATCTAGTGCTATCATGGTATATCTTTCCAATCTTTTTGCTTTTAATCTACTTGTGCCTTTATTTTTAAAGTATGTTTCTTGCAGGCAGCATGTCATTGGGTCTTGCTCTTTTATCTGACAATCTCTTTCAACATTTCCAATATTTGAAGATCTTCCTGTACCATCAGTCTTCTCTTCTTAGGGCCAAACGTCCTTTTATTATGGTTTGGCTGATACTTTTTCTAAATCCTTCTATTATTATCAAACTCTTGTGCATGTTTTGCTTAAAAGGGACATTAAATCAGAAAGGACAGTGAGTTGGTCTCTGCAAGATGTGCTACTACATGTTGCATTGGTTTATTTACATTGTCCACAAAGATCTGTGTCTATTAGGTGGGTCACCATTTGGCTAAAAGCAATTTGGACCATCTCTTCTACTTTTCTTACCCTAATCACATTTTTATCTTGGCTAACTATTGACTTTTTGATCTCCAGAGAAACTTCAAAGGAACTTAACAAAAAAATCTATTCATTGTTCCCTTGAAAATGTCTGTTTTATCTCAGTTACACCAATTCTAGTTGAATTATTTTAAGTGTAGGTCAAATAAAACTAGACTCTAACTAAGGAGATATCAAAGGGTTTTTTGCCTTTTTTTTTTCCAGGTAAAAATGTCCCCATCCTATCATCCATCCAGAGGGGATCTTGCTGTTAAGAAGGTGAGTGAGTTCTAACCGCAGAGAGCCAACTTCCTCCTTCTGTGTGTTTATTCTTCTCTGTTGAATGATGTTCTCAAAACGAGTGATTTTTAATCATTTTAATGCTGTCAAAGGTTCTTTCTGATTAGATGCCTTAACGAGGTGCCACCAGGACTCCTTGGCTTTCCCAGAGAAGCCAAATGGGGGTTTGGGTCTAGCATCAGTCTCCTGGCAGCTAGGGACTTTCATTGTTCTAGAATTCCCATCCTCTCTACCAGATGGGCATCCTGGTATCAGTGAGTGGTAGCAGATGAAAGATATTCTAAGGATGAAAAGTATGCAGTTTTTCTTAACTATGTACTTTCCCTCCAGATAGTTGTTCTAAAGAAAACTGGTCTGAGGTGTTAACATTTCAGCACATATCAGCGAAGTAAGTCCTCAATAAATACTTGTGCGATAGAACTCTTGTCTATGCCATTTCACCCCTTGACTATATAAACTCTGTGGCACAGATAGGGTGTGTGTCTCTCAACCAAGTAATTCTCAGATGATGTCAAGAGAACCACTAAAATCCTGTTCTTTAACCAGCTGCAGCAGTGCAGTTGAAACACAGCAAACAGATTGACATTTTTGCTATGTTTTCTTTTACCATTTTTATTTCTCTGCTAGTTGAATTGTCCCTGGTTGTAGGTTTGCTTTCCTTGCCCTTTTTACGACTTCAGCCAGCATCCGTGTTGGGGAAGGACTGTAGAACAAAAGTAAGAACTTGCTGGCTCTGTTGACTAATGGCAGGTTCTAGCTTCAAAGCAGTGTGCCAAAAACGGGTCCCTTTTCTCTGCCTTCAAAATCCCCTGAGACTTTTTCAAAGGAAGAAAAGAATAGAAACAAAATGTGTTGTCTGAAAAGCCCTGTAACGTGCTGCACGTGAAAACCTCTTTCCCTCTTGTCGAGACAGCGAGGGCAGGCAGGAGTGCAGTGCTGATTGTTGCTGCTCAGAACTGTCACACTGTAACATGAGGAGCTGGAAAGGGAGTCAGCCACGTAGTCCCCACTCAGTACGCGGAGGAGGAAACTGGAACCCAGAGGGACATTTTGTGTCTCTCTCACATGTTACATGGGACACACCTCTAACATAGAGGTTAAAAACACGTGCTTTGCATTCACAGATTGCCTCTTCTGCTTTATCTGAATAACCTTGAGTAAGTCAGCCTCTGTGTCCTCCCCTGTGAAATGATGATGCTGCCTCTCAGAATCGTCCTAAAGGTTAAATGAGACACCATTTAAGTGCCTAACACTGTGCTGGACACATATTAAGTACTCAGCTGTTGCTGCAACTAGTATTTAAAACACGTCTCCCAACTCCTAGTCAGATGTCCTTTCATCTGTCCTTTATTATGCGACTTATATATTATTGTCCATTCAGCAAGTATTTCTGCATACTAGATAGTGAGCTAAGAAGCAGACTACAGAGATGAAAAATACAATCCCTGTTCTCAAGGACCTCAGCATTTAGTGGGAAAGGTAGACAGGTTGCACTGACAGTTACCCTACGACTTGACACATGCCGTGCAGGCTGCATGGAGCGCTGCAGGAGCGTGGGGGAGAGGCCCTGTTTTGAAATGACTACGCTCCGTTAGTACAACCCTTACATTCTTTATGGGAAAGAGTCCAGGGAAGAAACTTGAGATGGTTGGCTGCTCCCCTACAACCTTGCTACTAGATTGTAATGAAAGCAAACCCTACCATGCTTAAAGACATTTATTAAATTAAGATCTCGAAAACATTTTATCCAAGCTACCTATTTTGAATACCTTTTATGTTAGCAGTGAGGATCCATATCTAATATTTACCATTCTGATTAACAAGACATTGATTTCACCAATGGGAAACTTTTCTATTTTTTGAGCTAATGAGCAGAGGCTTAGGTGTTGGTCAGTATATGAACAGCTAAAGTGCTTCTAGGAGCTGCCTTTGGAAGTTTGTGTGAGCTGTAGTCTCTGAAATGTGGAATCTTGTTTAGAGCCACTGACCACCCCTGACTTGAAGCCTAAACTTAATAGCACATACTTAGTATCTTACTGTTTATGGTGTCTAGAATAACTAAAATATACATCATAACAGGTGCCTCTCCCAGACTAAGAAGTCAGGGAAGGCTTCCCAGCAGAGGTAAAGCTTGATGTAGCCTAGATACACAAGGCAAAAGGTATTCCAGGCAGACATGGGTGAGCACAGCACATTTCAGGAAGTGGGGGTGGTTCCGTTTGTCTTAAGTATGGGAGCTTGCATGAGCCTGGTGAAGTAAATGGGAGTCCGGATCACAGAGCCCCAGTCTGTGGGGTTTGCTTTTTATCTCAAGGATAAGTGTTTCCATCAAACATGAGATTAGAGGCAGAAAGACCAATTAGAAGAAAAAAGGTCCTAAGCCTATGCTGTGTTAATGGAATGAGGAGGTGAGATAGATTGAAGACTTCTCCTTTTTTTTTCTTCCCCCAAAACCCTTTTTGACCCCCTAAGTCTGATTAGGTGTCCTTCGTTTTTTGAGCTCTTCGAGTGCCCTGAACTAGTTCCTGCCAACATTCTTACCTGGCTGTGTTGAAGTTGCCTCTTTGCTTCTATGCGTCCCCGTTAGACTCTCTGCCTCATGAGGGCAGGGCTCATAGCAGTTCTGTTTCCTGTTGTCTCTCTAAGTGGAGAACAAAGCACTCGGTCACTCCGTGGTTGTTGCGTGGAAGAGAGACATGAAAGAGATTCCACAGGACTTCGCAGTTGTTTATGGGAAGTGGGAGGGGAGAAGAGAAGTTTCTACTGAATAACTTGAGAAAGAACGAATGACACATCATTGCTGTCCTGGGCTTGTATTCCCAGCATAGCCAGTCCCTTACTGCTCACTCTGTGAGCAGTGCTCCAAGTGAGATCAGTGTGAAGCTCAGCGCCTCACTCTTCCTTCCCGAGCTGGGTAGGGGTGGGGGGGTGTGTGTGGGGGGGTGTTTGCGTGCGCGCACATATATACGTACATCTACATATATATTCTGGTTGTCTTCCTGGAGCTACAGTCGCTCTTCCCAAAGTTGCACAGACAGATGGAAGCACCAGCAGTGTCTGTTGAACAGTGTGACTGCCAAAGTGACATGTGTGAGAAACACAAAAGAGCAGCAGCGTTCTTGATTTTAGCCGAAGATTGTCTGTTGACCAATAACTGAAGAAAGTGTTTGATGACTCTGCTGTCAGTACTGGCCCTGCCAAGAGCTGAATTCAAGTGCCGAGGAGTCAGGAACCACGTTCTGTAGGGTCCTGTTAGCCCAGGACAGGTGTCTCGTGTAGGAATCACTCTCCCACCCTGCTGCCATGTCAGGACCTGGCAGACTCCATGAGCATTTCATCTTTTATTTATTTATTTATTTCACGGTACGAATGGCCTTTACTGTTTACGACAGAAGTGGAAGAGGAGGGGGTATGACAGCTCTGGCTCCTGGGGCAGCTCCACAGACTTGGTCGCCATCCTAGAAAAGCCATTTCATCCTTTAGGTAGTCTTTTAGAAAGCTCTGGATTAGAAATACTTATATATAATAATATATCTGTAGTATTTAAAATTTGTATATCATATTTATCTTTTGGATATAAAATTCTTCGTAATGGGCTCTGATGACTTCAGTAAAAAAAGTAGGAAGACACACGTTTCCCTAGGACTTCTTCAGTTGTTGATCATACATGACTAGAAATTTGAGAATTAGAAGCATTTTCCTTAGATAGAAATTGCCATAAAGTCCATTGCAGTTAACTTCCTAGCATAGATCCGAATTGGAGGTGCTGACAGTGTTTGAGGTGGATTAAAGGAGTTTAGAGAATTAGTTGAAGGCAGCATCAAAAATGTCTCAGCTATGATGCATCGCTTCTTGACTACTCTAGAAACATCGACCAGGAACTTGTGTGGCAAAGTTGGCATTGTTCCATGCATAATCAGAGAAAGCAGTTTTGTCTTATTTTTGATCACCAAAGCATGGTTACACTCTCTGAGCCATCCTGTTTTAGATGAGCCTTCTCTGCTAGTGTGTTTGTGGAAGCCTCAAGGGCCAGGTGTTCTGGCTGGTGGAACCCACTAGAAGGGGTACAGTTAATATTCTTCTCAGAGTGACTTCTTCTAGTTAGGGAGAAGGTACTGGGAGTGACAGAGTAGGAAGCCTTTCTAATAGTTCTAGGTAAATTCAGTAAATATTCAACAAGCCTGTAAGGTGCCAGGCCTCGGAGGGACAGAGGTCAGTGAAATATAGTTCTTGCTGTCAACACACTTAAAAATTAATGGTGACCGGACTGGTGGACTTAATAGCCAAGCCTCCCATAAACTGGTGCACAGCTTCTCAAATATTCAAGTGTAATAGCAAAATTTGGAGCTGATTTTTTTTTTTCCAAGTGTTCTGGTGAGGCAAAATTTTTATAGCTCGTTCCCAGTCTTGCCACTCACATCAGGAATGTAGATGACTGTACTTGCTCATGATTTTTACTGAAGTATGGAGTGGGAGGGTTTTTTGTTTGTTTTTAAGGGAAAAAGCCTCATTGAGCCACTGTTTCCATAGCAACAGGAAAAGCTGGCTGCAGCGTCTCAACTGACCGGCTGGTTGATAGTTTCACAAAAGTCAAGGGAACACAAAAGGAGAAAGCACTGAGAGATAGATGCAACATTTTCTAGCTGTTGTGTGATGGTGGCTTAAGATTCATTTGCCTTTTTCTGTTTAAGTGTAGTTGATGTACAATATTATGTAAGTTACAGGTGTACAGTATAGTGATTCACAGTTTTTAAAGGTTATACTCCATTTATAGTTCTTAGAAAATATTGGCTGTATTCCCTGTGTTGTTCAGTGTATCCTCGTAGCTTATTTTATACATAATAGTTTGTGCCTCCCACTCCCCTGCCCTTGCATTGCGCCGCCCCCTTTCCCTCTCCCCAGTGGTACCCACTAGTTTGTTCTCTGTATCTGTGAGTCTGTTTCTTTTTTGTTATATTCACTAGTTTGTTGTATTTTTTAGATTCCACATATAATTGATGTCATACAGTATTTGTCTTTCCCTGTCTGACTTATTTCACTTAGTGTACTACCCTCCAAGTCCATCCATGTTGCTGCAAGTAGCAAAATTTCATTCTTTTTTATGGCTGAATAGTATTCTTTTTTATGTATATAAGTCTTCTTTATCCATTCATCTGTTGATGGACACCTAGGTTGCTTCCAGTTGTTTCTTGGCAATTGTAAATAATCTTTTTATGCACATTGGGATGCATGTATCTTTTCAGGTTAGTCTTTTGGGAGGTTTTTTTGAATATATACCCAGGAGTGGAATTTCTTGGTCATATGGTAGTTCTATTTTTAGCTTAATGATAAATCTCCATACTGTTTTCCACAGTGGCTGCGCCAATTCACATTCCCATCAATAGCATATGAGGGTTCCCTCTTCTCTACATATTCGCCAACATTTATTATTTGTGTTCTTTTTGATGGTAGCCATCCTGACAGGTGTGAGGTGATATCTCACTGTGGTTTTGATTTGCATTTTCCTCATAGTTAGCAATGTTGAGCATCTTTTCATGTGCCTGTTGTCCATCTGCATTTCCTCTTTGGAAAAATGTCTATTCAGGTCTTCTGACCATTTTTTAATCAGGCTGTTTGTGTTTCTTATGTTGTTATATGAGCTGTTTGTTTATTTTGGTTATTAACCTCTTATAAGTCATCTCACTTGCAAATATTTTCTCCCATTCAGTAGATTGTCTTTTCATTCTGCTGATGGTTTTCTTCACTGTGCAAAAGCTTTTAAATTTAATTAGGTCCCATTTGTTTATTTTTGCTTTTATTTCTGTCACTCTAGGAGACGGATCCAAAAAACTACTGCTACAATTTATGTCAAAGAGTGTTCTGCCTATGTCCTCCTCTAGGAGTTTTGTGGCTGCTGGTCTTGCATTTAGGTCTTTAATCCATTTTGAGTTTATTTTTGTGTATGGTGTTAGAGAATATTCTGATTTCATCTTTTTACATGTAGCTTGTCCAGTTTCCCCAGCACCACTTATTAAAGAGATTGTCCTTTCTCCATTGTATATTCTTGCATCCTTTGTTGTAGATTATTGACCATAAGTGCATGGGTTTATTTCTGAGCTCTCTGTTCTGTTCCATTGATCTCTGTGTCTGTTTTTGTGCCAGTACCATACTGTTTTGATTACTGTAACTTTGGAGTGTAGTCTGAAATCAGGGCATCATCTGCCTTTTTATGTCTGACCCTTAACTCTCCTGCAAAGATGCAATTCCTCATGAACAACAAAGTGATAGCCCTTGATGGTTGTATGCTGCCTTTTTCCTTAGAGTATTTGTTTAGTAGGACTTTGATGCACATTATATCCAGATGTGACTTCCATGCCTCTATTGATTTAACAAACAAAAAACAACCGGAGGACATGATTTGATCTTTTTTTTTTTGCACAGACGGGTAGAAGTTTTCAGCATACCAGGTACCTTTTTATGCTGATGTGAAGAAGCTGAGGTGCAGTTGTCTTCAGACATCTGGAGGGTGCTGATTTGGAAGTAGAGGCATTCTTTGTAGTTCAGAGGACAGAACTGGTACCTGTGGGTAACTGCTGTGTAGATGGAGATGTTAGCTTAGTATGAGAATTTTCTAACATTACCTTTTATCAGAGGTGTGTCATGAGTGGCAGGATGTCTGTCTCTCAGAGCTGCTGCAGAGGGATTCCTGCCATGGGTGAGAGGTTGGACTGGCTGATTTTTAGATCTTTTGGAAGGTTAAGATCTTATGACTCTACAGTTGTATTAGACAAGTGGCACGTTCGTTGGCTGTGCTGAATGATTTTAGTTAGACCCTAACACCCAGTCTGAATTAATAGGATATGTTGTCTATCAAAGGAAAACAGATTTGGACTTTGGTCAAAAAAAAAAAAAAAGAAGACTTCATTCAAAAGAATTATTGCCATAAGGGGAGGGAGCTATTACAGTAGAGGGGAGGAGGCTATTGCCATAGGGAGAACAATTCAACCAAAGTATCTGCAAGGGTCTCAAAGGTCAGGCAGAAAGAAAATTTGTTTTTTAAGGGCAGGTATACAAGGCTAGAAAGAATCAGATATGGGGGAGTAGGTGACAGAATCGGACAGTGATCAGGGAATGTCTTTCTTTGACATCAGCTGATTCTCAGGAGACGTCATTAGGGTGAGGTTATATGCCGGCCTGGGCTGAGGGTGGGTTAGAGGCTTAGGAGGAGAGAAGCTTAGCTAACATTTGGTCATCAGTTAGCAAGCATTTTGTTTTAATCAATCAGTGAGGACAAGCAGCTCAGCTAATCTCTTCTGAGGCAAAGAATGCAATTTGGTAGGTCTGGGTCTGCCCTTGTCATAGGTAAGCATGGGGGCTAAGTAAGTCTTCCCTGAGTCTTATGAGGAGGGGTGGTTCTTGCAGTGAGCTGTTTTCCAGAACAGGGTGGGGGATTTCCTTAACAGTGCCGTTTTCCAAGAGCTCAGGGCTCAGGTAAAGTAAAGTTTAATATGGTCATGGATCTGACTGTAGCTGCCATGTTCTTTCCTTATTCTTTTTTTTTTTTTTAAAGTATTGCTGATTTAGTGTTGTGTTAATTACTGCTATACAGCAAAGTGACTCACTTATACACATATATACATTCTTTTTTATATTCTTTTCCATTATAGTTTATCCCAGGATATGAAATATAGTTCCCTGTGCTGTACAGTAGGACCTTATTGTTTATCCATTCTATATGTAATACTTTGCATCTACTAACCCCAAACTTCCAGTCCATCTGTCTCCCATCCTCCTCCCCCTTGGCAACCACAAGTCTGTTCTCTATGTCTGTGAGTCTTTCTGTTTCATAGATGGGTTCATTTGTGCCATATTTTAGATTCCACATATAAGTGATATCATGTAATATTTATCTTAGTATGATGACCTCTAGTTGCATCCATGTTGCTGCAAATGGCATTATTTCATTCTTTTTTATGACTGAGTAGTATTCCACTGTATACATGTACCATGTTAGCTTTATCCATTCATCTGTCAGTGGACATTTAGGTTGTTTCCATGTCTTGGCTATTGTGAATAGTGCTGCTATGAACATAGGGGTGCATGTATCTTTTCAAATTAGAGCTTTCATCTTTTCTGGATATATGCCCAGGATTGGAATTGCTGAGTCATATGGTAATTCTATTTTTAGTTATCTGAGAAACCTCCATACTGTTTTCCATAGTGGCTGCACCAATTTACATTCCCACCAACAATATAGGAGGGTTCCCTTTTCTCCACACCCTCTCCAGAATTTGTTATTTGTAGACTTTTTGATGATGGCCATTCTGACCAGTGTGAGGTGGTATCTCATTGTGGGTTTTATATGCATTTCTCTAATAATTAGCAATGTTGAGCATCTTTTCATGTGCCTATTGGCCATCTGTATGTCTTCTTTGGAGAAAAGTCTTTGTAGGTCTTCCACCCATTTTTCGATTGGGTTGTTTGTTTTTTATTGTTGCTGTATGAGCTATTTGTATATTTTGGAAATTAAGCCCTTGTTAGTTGCTTCATTTGCAAATATTTTCTCTCATTTCGTAGGTTGCCTTTTCATTTTGTTTATGGTTTCCTTTGCTTTGCAAAAGCTTGTTTGATTAGATCCCATTTGTTTGTTTTGTTTTTTTATCTATTGCCCTGGGAGACTGATTTAAGAAAACATTGGTACGATTTATGTTTTGCCTATGATCTCTTCTAGGAGTTTTATGGTATCTTGTCTTGCATTTAAGTGTTTAAGCTATTTTGAATTTATTTTGTGCATGGTGTAAGGGTGTGCTAACTTCATTGAAAAGCCTCCTGCTTTGTTCTTTTTCCTCGGCATTGCTTTGGCAATTCTGGGTCTTTTATAGTTCCATATAATTTTAGATTATATGTTCTAGTTCTGTGAAAAAAGTCATGGATAGTTTGATAGGGATCCCATTAAATCTGTAGATCGCTTTGGGTAGTATTGCCATTTTAACAATATTAATTCTTCCAATCCAAGAGCATGGGATATCTTTCCATTTCTTTGAATCATCTTTAATTTCCTTTATTAACGTTTTATAGTTCTTAGCATATAAATCTTTCACCTCCTTGGTCAGGTTTATTCCTAAGTTTTGGGGGGTTTCTGGTGCAATTTTAAAAGGTATTGTTTTTTTATACTCCCTTTCTGCTCTTTCACTGTTAGTATAAAAAAATGCCACTGATTTCTGTATGTTAATCTTATATCCTGCTACATTGCTGAATTCATGCATCAGTTCTAGTAGTTTTTGTGTGGAGTCCTTAGGGTTTCCTATATGTAGTATAATGTCATCTGCATATAGTGACAGTTTTACCTCCTGCCTTCCAATTCGTTATGAACAATTGTATGCCAACAAATCTGACAACCTAGAGGAAATGGACAACTTTCTAGACACATACAGCCCACCAAAATTTAATCAAGAAGAAACAGATAATTTGAGCAGACCAATCACTAGAAGTGAAATAGAATCTGTAACAAAAACAAAACAAAACAAACCTCCCTATAAACCAAAGTCCAGGGCCAGATGGCCTCACAGGCAAATTCTACCAAACGCACAAAGAACTCTTACAGATCCTTCTTAAACTCTTCCAAAAGACTGAAGAGGAGGGAACACTCCCAAAGACATTCTGGGAAGCCACCATCACACTGATACCAAAACCAGACAAAGATACCACCAAAAAGAGAAAAGTATGGGCCAGTATCTTTGATGAATATAGATGCAAAAATTCTCAACAAAATACTAGCAAACTGAATCCAACAACACATAAAAAAGATCATACACCATGGCCAAGTTGGATTCATCCCAGGGTCACAAGCATGGTTCAACATGTGCAAATCAATCAGTGTGATAGACCACATCAACAAAAGAAAAGACAAAAACCACATGGTCGTCTCAATGGATGCAGGAAAAGCATTTGACAAAATTTGACATCCTTTCAAACTCTTATCAAAGTGGGTATCGAGGGAACATATCTCAACATAATGAAAGCTATTTATGACAAACTCACAGCCAATATAATACAGTAAAAAGCTGAAAGCATTCTGGCTAAAATCTGGAACAAGACAAGGATGCCCCCCTTCACCACTTCTATTCAGCATAGTATTGGAGTTCCTAGCCACAGCAGCCAGATAAGAAAAAGAAATAAAAGGTATCCAGATTGGAAGGGAAGAGATAAAATTGTCACTATATGCAGATGATGTGATACTATATATTGAAAATCCTTATTCTCTTCTGTGATTATGACCTGAAGTCTGTGACCTGGGATTTTCTGAAATCTGCCAGTTAGTCCTCAGGTAGAAAGAGAAAATGTCAGCAAGAAACAGTTACTAAGAAGGACAGTGGTGACCATTTGTTTGTGGTACACTTCCTTCTTGACAATAATTATACCTATCTTCTGACCTGCAGAGTGAGACTAGCCAAGGGTTTCAAGGGGCCTCAGGATTCTTACCCAATGTGTAGATCCACTCCTCACCCTTTTCTTTTGCATTAAGTGAATATTTTCCAATGTAGCATTTTGATTACTTTAATGATTTTTTAATTAATAGTATTTTTAGAGCAGTTTTAGGTTTACAGAAAAATCAAACAGAAAGTACACAGTTACCGTAGATCCCCTCACCCGTTTCCCCTGTTATTAACATCTTGCATTTCTGTGGTACATGTATTACAATTGATGACCCACCACTGAAAATTATTATTAACTAAATTCTATAGTTTACACTATAGTTCACTCTGTGTTGTGTGTTCTGTGGGTGCTGACAAATGTATAATGACATGTGTCCACTATTACAGTATCATACAGTATAGTTTCACTGCCCTAAAAATGCCATGCTTCACCTAGTCATCCTTCCCTCCCTACCTGCAAACTTCTGGCAGCTGCTGTTTGTTTTGTTTTGTTTTGTTTTGTTTTTTTTACTGTCTGCATAGTTTTTCCTTTTCCAGAATATCATGTAGTTAGACATTATGCAGCCTTTTCATTACTATAGGTTCTGTTTCTGTAACTCCGACAAGAAGCACATTAAGGTTTTTAGCAGCCATTTGACATAGTTGACTCAATGAACATGTTTGATAGCAAACTCCTGATTCTGTTCACACATGCTACGGATCCCACCCTTTGTAAATAAATTGGTTTCTAGAGCCAGTGCAGGGCTTTTCTTTTCTTTTCTTTTCTTTTCCAAGCTCTTTATTGGAAAATAATTGCTTTACACTCTTGTACCAGCTTTTGAGGTACACCAAAGTGAATCAGCTGTATTTATACATATATCCTCATATCCCCTCCCTCCCGCGACTCCCGCCCGCTCTCCCTGTCCTGGCCCTCTAAGGCATCACCCATCATCGAGTTGATCTTATATTGTTTCAGTTTATAACCTTTGGGAGTCATGTATTTTCATACTATGCATGTTGGCCTATTTTATCTTTATCTAAGTCATGGATAAAATATTTGTATAGAACAAAGCCAGGGATAGAGCCCTACAACTTGTCAAGAAACCTAGGTCACATTATTTATTAGTCAGCATACTTTTGCAATTGAGGGTTAATGGATGTGATTTTTATGCTTTTAAATATGACACCCCTTCATGAGCAGCTGACAGAATTGTTTCCACTGGGTAGAGTCCAATCATATGAGATCATATACGTATATGAGACCACATCAGAGCCAGTGGTGGTTCTTTATTCTATCCTTGTCCTCTCGGTATATGGAAGTGAATTCCCTTATCAAAACAAGTAGTGCCATCATGTCTACCATCTCTTTGGAATTTTGGACCCTACTGCAGTCTAGAGTGTTGAGCAACTTACAAATGGGCCTTTCCCCTCCAACAGTATTTCCTGATGAAGCTTTTTGGCCTTCTTACAATACATGGCAGATATGTTTTTTCTTTTCAGCATGCATGACAGAGAAACTAACAGCCTGTTATTTTGCATTAAAACAACTCAGTAGGCCATTCTTAATTGCACTCCGTTGAAATATCGCCTATCTGTAAAGGTCACAGAATCCAAACAGCAGAGCTTTGCAGAGTTTGAGCTGCTTTAATGTATGTGGTGCTCTTGACTGGCTGATACACTGTTAACCAGAGTACAGCTTTCTGTCCCAAATCAGTTACTGTGTCACCCCTGAAAGCTCACACTCCTTTCATGTAGTATCAGAATATGGCCTTAAGTATGTTCAACAAACAGTGAGAAATCTTCTTTAGTTAAAGCAGGAAGGAAAGGAAGAGAGGATGAAGTGTGGGCGGGTACT
This sequence comes from Hippopotamus amphibius kiboko, assembly GCF_030028045.1. Classification (NCBI taxonomy): domain Eukaryota; kingdom Metazoa; phylum Chordata; class Mammalia; order Artiodactyla; family Hippopotamidae; genus Hippopotamus; species Hippopotamus amphibius. Next base: position 160,161,617 of record NC_080191.1, read on the forward strand.
TAGTACAATCTGTTCTGTCTGACAGGTCACTGCTTTGGGACTTTTGTGTTTTTGTTGTTTCCTACACATATCCTAGGGGCATTCTAGTTGTGATTCTGTTACAACATGAATAAGTTTTATTCCCCTGGTTTTGTAGTGAGACATCTGTTAATGGTAGGTATTATTCCAAACAGAGCATTTTCTTAAAGAAGAGAACCCACTCTACACGGTTATGTCACATAACTTCTTCATTTATTGACTAAGTCATTTAAGGCTACCTTTTTAAACAGGGCAATTCATATTTGTCTCCAGAAACTTCACAGCAGTGTGCAAGAGAAAATGAAATTACACAGAAATTTCTTTGCGACCTTTGGAAGGAATTCTCTAATTCCCTGCGTTTTGCTTTTAGCTCTGAGAAGCCTTCTTCAACAGTGCCCGCCATCTCCTCTATACTTCCTATTTGTTTCAACAGTGTTGTCCTTGCCCAGTTAGTGCACAGCTCTGCTTCCACGAGTCTCTTCACTGACCTCACCGCCTCTGTCTCCTGGGGCTCCAGTGCCTCCTCCTCCACCTCTTCTGGCGCTGAGGAAACTTCAGTTGCTCCCTGTCGCTAGCAAAGTTAAGTCTGAATAAGTTTAGAGCCACAGTCTAGGCTGTTGAAGCACAACCAGCCCACATTTCATCCTCATCGTCTCTTCCTTTCCTTCTTTAACTAAAGGAAACTTCTCACTTCCCTAAACATAACAAATCCCATGGTCCATATATTTGCTCTGCCACTCCTTTCCATAATCTGGTGTCCTTCCTTCCCTCCCCTTGTAAGTGATGCCTTGTTTTTAACCTTCAGCTCAAGTTCTGCTCCATCCATTCAAAAAATATTTATTGAGCACCTTTTGTACACCAGGCGTGGGTCTAAGAGCAAGGGATCCTGCAGGGAACAAAACCAAGTGTCACCTTTCACAGAGCTCATTCGGGTGGCAGAGGGTAGATATTAAACAAATATATGAGAAGATATATGGTATATCAGATTCTGAGAAGGCTGTGGAGAAAAAACACGATGAGGGAGATAAAAAGGAAGATTGCTGTTTTAAGTGGAGTGGTCACTGAAGATTGATAGATAACATTTTGTACCTGAAAAAAGTGAAGGTTCAATCATGTGACATGAGGGGAAAGAGCATTCCAGACAGAAGCAACAGCAGACACAGAGTTCCGGACACAGGAGGATGCCAGTGTCCCAGGAACAACATGGAGGCCACTCTGCCTGGGACGCAGCTTGGTGGCTGTGGAGGTGAGCATTTGGCGGGGGGTGGCAGTTCTTCCTCCTTGTTTTCTAGTTCACTGAGAAATCAATTGAAAATACAGAGGAAATGAGAAGTGTTGGAAGTGTGGAGAGAGAGGTGAATGTAAGCCTCTAGCATAGCAGCAGAGTGATTAGACTAGGGAGCTATCAGGGGGCCCACTTGCAGTTCATAACATTGAATTTAAATTGTCTTTGGCCTGATCACCTCTTCCTTTGATTTCTTTTTTTATATATATAAAAATTTACTTACTTACTTTTATTTATTGGCTGCGTTGGGTCTTCGTTGCTGCATGGGCTTTCTGTAGTTGCAGAGAGCAGGGGCTACTCTTTGTTGCTCAGGCTTCTCATTGTGGTGGCTTCTCTTGTTGCGGAGCACAGGCTCTAGGCACATAGGCTTCAGTAGTTGTGGCACGTGGGCTCAATAGTTGTGTCTCGTGGGTTCTAGAGCACAGGCTCAGCCGTTGTGGCACACGGGCTTAGTTGCTCTGCGGCACGTGGGATCTTCCCTGACCAGGGATCAAACCCATGTCTCCTGCACTGGCAGGCAGATTCTGAACCACGGCGCCACCAGGGAAGCCCCCTTTGATTTCTTATAGCAGTTGTTATCCATACTTCATTTGGTACTTGGCATAAACTACCTTGTGTTGTTTTCAGTGTCTGTCCTACCTTTCTAACTTGTTATTTGTTGTTGTTGTTGTTGTTGTTTTTAATGTGTTATTCCCCACCTGCCTCCTCAGTTGCTTTGAGGTAACTTTCAATATGCAAACAGCAGAAAAAGACAGAAATAAATAATGGAGAGTGTCAGAACAAAATGAAAATACACCTGAGTAGAATTCGATAAAAGCTGAAAAGCATTTGGAGAGGAGGAATCTTGAATGAAAACTTTTTAATCTCCACTATCTAAAACAGGACAGTTTATTGAAATTGAATAATATTAAAATCATTACTGTAGTAATTACAGTGAAACCCACCTTTGCATTGTCTCAACTTTTGTCCCACATGTCCATCGTGATTCCTGGGGAAAAGGTTTTACATGTACCCAGTATATGGATTCCTTATAATTTACAATGTCATATCAGAGGTATTTGGTAAGGACTGCAGTGATTGCTATGAAACTCACTGAGAAGAGCATGCAGAGGGCTGCGTGCTTTGACAAAATGCCTGGCACAGTTTTCTCATGGGCACAGGAGTCCTGGCCAGGCATTCCAGAACCCAGGGACCTTCTGAGCCAAAGTGAAAGTTCATTTCACAAAGGAATCTATAAATATTTCGCCTCTTGAGAAGCTTTTGGTGATTGTCACAGTTGTAAAATGTCCATGATGATTACAGTCCATATCTTTTTTTTTTTTCAGCTCATTAAAAATGCTCTTCTACTGTCTTAGGTTTGCATTGTTTTAATAAGCCATCAGTGGTCACTCTTACCATTGTTTTCCTCTGTTGTGGATGCTGTGGGTGCCCTGTTCTCCTGTCTTCCGGGAGAATGAGAAGTACTCATTCCTTCACCTGCTGGGAGTTTCAGCAGCAAATAGCTTTCAGCTCATCCTTCTCTAGGAATTGTCCTCAGCTAAAGGGATCTATCTTGCCAACAGTGACAGCCTCTTCCTGAGAGTAGCGTGCATTTAATGTCTAGTGATTGAAGGGTTATAAAGGTCAGAACACCTTGTCTTAATGCAAGACAATTTCTTCAAGGCCATCTTAGCTCCAGAGCTCTCCTTGGGATCACCTGGGGCCTTTGTTATGATTGCATCACAGTTTAACTTCTCCCTCTGCCCAGTTCTGCTTCCTTTACTTCCCCATAGATTTCCATTCCAAGCACCCGCCAGTAACTGCCAGCACATAGATCTTAGAGTCTTTTTTCCAGGGAAGCCAGCACACCTGTGTACAATGTCCTTTTTCCCTCTGGCTGCTTTCAAGTTTCTCTCTCTCTCTCTCTTTTTGGCTGTGTTGGGCCTTAGTCACACAGGATCTTCAGTGTGTCATGCGGGTGTGGTACACAGGCTGTTCCCTAGTTGTTTGGAAGTATGTTGTTTTAATTTTCAAATATTTGAGGTTTCTGTAGATACTTTATTGTTTTGGATTTCTAATTTAATTCTGTTGTGGTCAGAGAACATACCCTGTAAGATATAAATCTTTGGAAAGTCATTGAGACTTTTTTTTGGGCAAGCATATGGTCTATGTGAACATTATTTGTGCACTTGAAAAAAGTGTAATCTACAGTTGGGTGTAATTCCTATAAATTTCAATTAAGTGAAGCCAGTTGTTAGTACTTTTTATATCTTCTGTATGCTTACTGATTTTTTGTCTAATTATCTTATTAATTACTGAGAGTGTTAAAAATCTCCAACTATGATTGTTGATTTATCTGTCTCTTTTTTTTGACTTACCTGTATTTTGCTTTGTTGTTCCTTCTTCCTTGTTTACTTGGGGATTATTTGAATATTTTTTAGTATTTATGTTAATTCTTTTATTGCTGTTTTAGCTATATTTCTTTGCTTATTTTTTTAGTGGTTACTGTAGACATTACAGAATACATCTTTACATTACTGCAGTCTAATTAGAGTTAATATTTTACTACTTAACATAAAATATAGGAACCTTGCAGTGCTATAGGTTCATTTGTTAACCTCCTATCATTTAGATCTTTTTGTAGTTTCTATTTCTCTAGTGGGGTTCCCTCATGTATTGAGTTGTTAGGTCCATCCTTTCCTTTAAATCCTTAAACATATTTATAAAATAAATGTTTTAAATTCCTTGTCTGCTAACCGTGTATCTCTGTCATCTCTGAGTCTGTTTCTATCAGTTTCTTTCCTGGTTATAAGTCACATTTTCCTATTCCACATATCTAGAAGCTTTTGATTGTATGCTGGTCATTGTGGATGGTATGTTATCATCTGGATTTTGTTGTCTTCCTTTGAGACTCTTGAGTTTTGTTCTGGTAGGCTATAAATTTACTGTTAAATCAGCTGCACATTTTTGAGGCTTACTTTTTAAGCTTTTTTTGGCCAGGTCTAGAATATCCCTGCTCCTGATACATGGCTTTTTTTTTTTTTTTTTTTTTTTGTGGTCTCATTGGACACCCACCCAAGATGTTTCTCAAGGTCTTTCCACTTTAGCTGGTTAGTATTCCCGTGTCTTCCAGCACTCTGCAACCTCCAGAAGCTCCATTTTTCTCACAGCTCCCCAGCAGTTGTCCTCTACCAGGCCTCTAGAGTCTTGCCTGCATATGTGCAGCTAAGTGATAGGCCAAAAATTTGAGACCCCTATATAGATTCCTAGAGCTCCTTCTCAACTCAGCTTCCTCCTTTTCAAATTCTCCCCATTGCCCAGCCCCAAACACCTATCTCTAATTCCTCAGCTTAGCAAGACTGTTGGGCTCTCCTTCCCCATGTAGCAGTCCAAAAAGTGCATCCAGGTAGAATTCCAGGGAAATCACAGGACTCTCTTTGAGTATTTCCCTTCTGTCAAGGGTCCCAGTCCTGCTCTGCCAAGTTTGAAAGCAACTGCTATACATAGGTAGGCAGGTAGGTAGGTAGGTAGGTAGACAGACAGACAGACAGACAGATATACACACACATATACCAATTTCATATTTACTTATGTTGGGAGAGCTAGTCTAGTTCAGTAATATTACTTTATAATGGCAAGATTTGGAAGTCTGTAGTTTGCTGCCTTTTTTTAGACCTTAGCTACAGTAAGCAATAGCTTGATATATTCCATTTTCTCAATTTTCATCTTCTCACTTCACTTCCTACCCTCCACCTCCCAATAACCAAGGTCTAAAAAGAAAAATGCTCCAAAAGCTCTTCTCTTCTGTAAACAGCAAATTGGTGTCTAAAAGAGAGTACAACCACAGTGCACCAGTGTTCTTTTTCCTTTGGTTTGTAATTACATTGTTCACTTGAATTGGGTTTTGCTAATTTCAGGGTTAAACCTGCTTTTCTAGTTGACTCTGTACTCCTCTTGTTATCAGGTAATCATTTTATCCAGTTAAAATGGGCAGGAATACTGGAATTTACAGTGTTTCAGCAATCACGACTCCGATAGAGAATCATTAAGGACCCTGCCCTCAGAGGAGAGCTTTGTCATAATTGCTACCCCACAGCAGCATCCATCAAGATAATTGTTTGACTTTTTTCTTAAGTAGACAACAGTTAGATAATCAAAGGGTAGCACGCCTTAATTACATTTATGAATTCCTTGTTTTAATTTTTTTAAATAAGACAAAGGGGGATTTCTGACTAACAGAAAATGCCACCCCACTAGGGAGCTTTGTTTTTAATTGTGCTTCCCATAAAAATAAAACTTCCTGGATTCTTTTAGATTTCCCTTTCCTGACAGAAAGAAAAAGCAAGAATGGAGGAACCACAGTGTACCAGGTAGCAAGAATGCAAGTTTGCATAGGACAGTGCCCTCAGGAAGGAAGGAGGTTGGGGGGTCCCAGCCTAGTTGTCATCCGCTCATTTCTCGGTACTTTCATTTTTCATTTCTAGTTATGATGGTCCTGGTCTGTGTCCTGACATCTCCAGATAATGCTAACTCTAGATAATGCCTCCATTACATGGGGATGGCAACACCCAGCAGTTGTTTTTTAATCTGTTTGGGAGTTTGAGTTTCCCATTACACTAAGGTGACCAACCCTTTGTAATAATAATAATGATCCCTGTTAAGATAATAGGCAGATTTTCATGAATTTGACCAAGGAACTACATTAGTTATGTAGAGTTCAAACTACATTCTGCAGTTTCTTAATCCATCTGTTTTCAATCTTTTTTTTTTTAGGCAGAATGAGATCATCAGTTTTTGCCACCACGGATTTTCCCCAGGGTGTTGCCTTTTAAAGCAGGTTAGGCAAGGAGTAGCCAGTCATAGTCGGAATATACAGGTATCAGCAACTTTAAACCAGTTAGGGGGCATTTCTTTTTGTGAGGGAGCAAAAATGGGTCGACAACCAAATAAGAAAAAGTACTGTGTCCTTTGTATCGTGGCACAGAATTATGTGGCCCTGACCTCACGGATGGCCCAAGGATCCTGGCAGATACTTGGGCAGATGCCCTGTCAACCCCCAGCACACCAGGCAACTCAGGTCATCCTCGGAAGTCCCTAATCCCTCGCACACTCAGAGCACCTTATGTTGTTGCTAACATGGACAGTGGGTTTAGGATTAGACCTGCTATCAGGAGCTACCCTGTCTCTTACAAAGTATACGTGAACATGTCTGAACCTCAGTTTCCTCCTATGTAAATCAGAGAAAATCAAGTCTACTTGCTGGGTTAATATACACATCAAACACAGAAGTAGTAGAATAAGGCCAGAGATTTAAATAGATGACAGGAAACGTCTTCTCCATTTCCTTTTCCTCCCCTTCACTCCCCTCACAAGAGTCTTGTGAGGTAGGCTATGCAGGTATCTTTTGTTTAGTAGATGAGATAACTGACATCAAGGGTATCAACACAACTAATTAGAGTCAGCCAAGTTCAGGGTTTTCTCTGTGGTGGCAGAAAACATTTATGACCTTGGCATGTGCACAAAACTGTCTTCTCACCATATGTGAGGTCTCTCATGGCAAGAGCGTAGCTTGGTCCTTAGTATCGTTGGCTCTCACGGAACTTCTGCAGGCCAGCCTTCCAACATGCACTTTTAGGCCTGACGGTAATAGCTATAGAGGACTTTCATCAGACCTGCACTCTCTGTCTCCTGGGCTTTTTGTTGAGACTTCATAGACCTGATAGGATGAGTTTCTTTAACTAAAAAGCAGAATCGTGAAGGATCCCCGGAAGGAGGTGAGAAGCCTTTTTTTTTTTTTTTTTTTTAGATTCTTTTCCCATATAGGCCATTACTGAGTATTGAGTGGAGTTCCCTATGCTGTACAGCAGGTGCTTATTAGTTATCTGTTTTATATATAGTGGTGTGTATATGTCAACCCCAATCTCCTAATTTATCCCTCCATCCCCCTGCCCCCATCCCCTGGTAACCATAAGTTTGTTTTCTGTTATATTTGTGGCTCTACTTCTGTTTTGTAAATAAGTTCATTTGTACCCTCTTTTTTTAGATTCCACATATAAGCGATATCATATGATATGTCTTTCTGTGTCTGACTTACTTCACTCAGTATAATAATCTCTAGGTCCATCCATGTTGCTGCAAATGGGATTATTTTGTTCTTTTTATGGCTGAGTAGTATTCCATTGTATACATGTACCACATCTTCTTTATCCATTCCTTTGTTGATGGGCATTTAGGTTGCTTCCATGTCCCGGCTATTGTAAATAGTGCTGCAGTAAACACTGGGACACGTGGCATCTTTTCAAATTATGGTTTTCTCTGGGTATATGCCCAGGAATGGGATTGCTCGGTCATATGGTAGTTCTATTTTTAGTTTCTTAAGGACCCTCCATACTGTTCTCTATAGCAGTTATTCCAATTTACATTCCCACCAACAGTGTAGGAGGGTTCCCGTTTCTCCACACCTTGGCCAGCATTTATTGTTTGTAGATTTTTTGATGATGGCCATTCTGACTGGTGTGAGGTGATACACATTTGATTTGCATTCTCTAAAAATTAGTGATGTTGAGCATCTTTTCATGTGCTTTTTGGCCATCTGTATGTCTTTGGAGAAATGCCAATTTAGACCTTCCACCCATTTTTTGATTGGGTTGTTTTTTGATATTGAACTGCATGAGCTGTTTGTACCTAGTATGCTCCTGACACAACCTTCTGAGTCCCTTGAAAGTGACTTTCTGTCAGTATTTTTGCAGACTGATACCAAGAGCAGGACACGTAGAAGAAACCTCTGGGACTGGACTGCCCGAGTTCAGATCTGGGCTCTGCCACCAACTAGAGTGACCTTGGGCACATCCTGCACCCAGGACCTTAATTCCTTCAAATGTAAAATGAGGATAACAGAAGAACCAAGGTCATAGGGTGTGATGATTAGATGAGGTGAGATGATACACGTTCAGGGCTTGGAACACACTGGCACGCAGTAATCACTTGCTCAATAACTGTTAGCTGCTGCGGTGGTGCTTGTTATTCTGTTTCACATCTTAGAAGACTTAAACCAGCATTTTCTTCCTCTGCTGTGAAAGGTCACTGTGCTGCTTCTTTTTAATTGTGGTTCTGAAGGTCTTGGTTTTGTGTGGATATTTTTCAGTCGGCCTCTCACAATTTCCATCTCCAACCTCAGATACTCTCTTCCCCTATAGCTGGTTCTAAGTGAAGTCTCCTTAAGAGATGTTCTACCAGATACTTCCCTTCTCTCTCCAGTCAGCTTAGCAACGTACCTGCTTATTTTATTACTGCTTCAGCTGATTCATTAGTAGCTGTGAGCTAATTGAGAGTTTTGAGGCATTGGGAAATGAGGGTGTGTGAGAGGCCAGGTTCTGTGTGAAAGCAAACTGCGTTGTGGGTGGGAATTTTAGGAAAGGTATTTTTTGTTTGCAGGTGGGGAAGGAAGTATGGCTTCACTCTTATGTCTGAAGTTAGAGTTTCATTTTAGGCAAAAGCATTAAATATTAGGGACCTCTCGTTTGAAACAGCTTAGGTTGTGGCAAAAGTCTGACTCTGTTAGAAATAGAGAAAGACTTGATAGTGAGGTCAAGGCAGGCGGGAGAAAGTGGGAGATACAGTTCTCACTCTGCTCCATCCCTGCCCCATCGCCACCAGCCAGTTACAGAACTGCCAGTAGCAGGCTCCTGGAGTGCAGAAGAGACACGCACTCACGCTGCAGAACGAGATCAAGAGCCCCGCATCTCTCACAAACTAGATTCAACCTTCTCATGTGTGCGTGTGGGAAGACAGTTAGGAAGGGAAATGTTGGAATTTTGATTTCAGAACCTCGTTTGTTGTGGAGAATTAGACATGAACAAGCAGAGCTCAGCTCTCCTGTGACTGACCCTGTCTGCATGTATGACTCGGAAGGCTCCGTATCCAGAATCCCTAGTGTTATTATCCATATTCCTAGGAATCCAGCCTTTGGGGTGGCAGGGATCATAGTTGTTTCCTATATTACGCTTGATGTGTTGGTCACGAGGCCCATGGATCCTGGAAGCCCTGGTTTGTTTTCTTCCTTGCAGCAGATGTAATTACAGCTCTCACTTCCACCACGTCTGGGAGTCTCTGAGCTTTGAAATGTGCTGGTGCGCTCTCAGCCCAGCGTCCCTCTCCCTGGGGCTTTCCCAGATCATCGGGGCCTCACTTTCCACCAGATTCACTTTAATGCTGAGTGTTACAAGGTCATTTCCAGGGCTGTCATTGCTTCCTCCTCTAATGTTCAGCTGCAGTTTTTTAATTTTCAGTTCTTATCACTGGACTTCATTACATGGGAAGAAATTTGCTCTAGCAGGTAGCATCAAGTATGTTTTTCTCTTCCAATTGGAAAATCACTCCTGATCCGTTCTGTGCTGGTGGGTTAGATGGTCTAGGGAGGGTGCTTTATGTTTACGGATTTGCCAAACTGAGACTGTGTTCAAATTGTGTTGCTCCCACTTTTGTGCAGGACACTGATTTGGCAAATCAGTGTCTCTGCACAGCATCTTAGACTGAATCTGTGGTTTCCCTTCAGGACTGTCACGGGTCTTTGTGACAATGTCTCTAGTTGGTTGCCCTAGTTTGCTTCTGATGATGCAATAAAATCCATGATGAGCTTCAGTGAACAACACTAGCTTACTTGAAACTTTCATGCCCTAAGTGCCTGTTGTCTCATGGCGCCCACATCTTCCCCGGATGGTAGCGTGTGGCCCGTGGTGGCACTGGCCTTTGATAAACTAGACCCAGCGGAGCGACGTGACCTGCTCAGGTTACATGGGGAGCTGTGACAGGATTAGTACTCAGGTTTCCTGCTTCTCAGCCCAGTGCTCTTCCTTCCAGGTGCCTCCACACAGAGCAGTAGTCGTGGCCACTTACTGACCATCAAATAGGTGCCATGCCTGTACGTCATCTCTGAGCCTGACAACTCTGCAGAGTAGTGTTCTACAGCTAGAGAAGCTAAATAACTTGGCCAGAACCACTTGAGTCATCAAAGAATCCAGGTGGAGCCCCAGTCTGTGCGAAGCCATCCCTGTGTTCCCCTTCCTACGTGGCAGGCTGTTTAGAAACGCCCCAGTGACTATGTAGGAAGTAGAGTATCTGCTTGCCCTTCGCATCCCTTCATCCATTTGATCAGCAGATAATGCTCTCACAGCTGTCCTGTGCCAGGCACAGTGCTGGGCGCCGGGAGCGAGGGACCGCGCCCTGTCCTCGGAGCGCTCTGTTCTCGCAGCTTTCCCTCCACCGTCCCTTCTCTCCTGCAGCACTCACCCATCCTTCTCATTGCCAGGTCTGCCAGTCTCGTCTGCACTGTGCTCTGACGTCTCCTTTCTTTCCATTTTTGGTGGCCACGTTAGCACTAGGTACCATGACCAGTATTGTGTGTGGGCTGGGAGGCCCTCCTGTGCCTCCAGTTGGTAACACTCAGTGAGGACTTTGAGTCCTGGGCGTTCACTGCGTGCTCCATACGCATGACCTTCTTAATCTTCTCAGTCACTTTATGTGGGGCAGCTACTCATTATCCCCATATCACACACACACCCCCTCTTAGCTCAGAGAGAATAGGTAACTAGCCAGTGACTGCAGTGCCAGTGAATGGTGACATGGGGTGTGGGCGCAGGCAGGCAGGCTCCGGAGCCCAGGCTTTTGTCTGCCAGCCGCCTCAGTGTCACGGGCAGTTGGGAAGCAGGCTTCGGTCACGTGGGACGGAGGGTGCGGCACAGGAAGTGCTGGAGCAGCAACAGAAAGAGGCTTTCAGTCACACGTCCCACTGGTTTGGTAAATTTCCCTTCCTTCTTACAAGGGTTGGTATTTTCTGACATTTGAAAAATAATCCTTTCCCCAAAAGTGAATTAAATAAGATGAAATAGATATTTCAGTGAGCTGTAGGACAAACACGCCAGAAATCACAAAGAGTCTTTGCAAAGTCCACGTTCTTTGGAACTACGAAGACAAAGGCCAGTGATTTCACTCTGGGCCCGGAGAGCACGTGGCTGCCCACTCCTGCTCCTAAAACGGACAGCTCAGAGGAAAGCAGGAGGTGGGATGTTCAGCACATGTTCTGTGTGTCACGTGTGTGAGAGTGTAATCTGGACCCCAAAATGTTGTAACTCCAGGGACATTTTGATGGTGTGTGTGGATGATGTGAGAGCATGTTTCAAACAAGGCTGCCCCGGCCAACGTGCCGTATATGTGGCTGTGACACCTCAGTAGCCTCTCAAGCCTGGCTTACCAGCACTGGAGAAGGTGAAATCTTTCTGTGCGGTCTTTAACGTCCCAAAATCTGTGAGACGTTTAAGCCTCTCTTGACTTACTCATCTTTATACGCCAGGTGCTGATATAGCAGAGGTCCCAGAAATATTTGTGGGACCACAGACCTGGATCCGCATTCGTGAGGCCTGGAGATGAGCGGGCAGAGCCTGCCTAGGGCGGAGCGTACACCAGCTAAGTGGGCCTTCCCTGGACACGCCGCCTGCCCAGGGCCCTGTCCCCCCTTCTCACCCCGCCTCACTGTCGGAACCGTCCACCCCAGGAAAAGAGTACAGAAACCCTCACCTTCGTGATGTGTTAGTCATTCCCTGAGTACTTCCTTTTTTAAAAATGCTCTGTCTTCTTCCAGGAAGGATTTTGAGACAGGTAAGCATCTACTGGGTCGTAGGCACGTCTACAAGTAGCTCTCCTGTTGCACCTCAGGTGACTTGTGTTCAGAGAGTTTTCCGCAGAGACAGTGCAGCCTGGCCAAGAATAGGGCCCCTCCATCCTGCAGCAACTTTGCTTCCAGAGGGTCCCAGGAGAGCCCCCGCAGCGGCTCCTTTGTTGGGTATCTGGTTGTCCGGGATGAAGGCTTGTGTTATAAGAAAGGACCTGTCACCTTCAGTAATTTCACACCCATGGCACAACCCCATTTTTCAGTTTCTGAAGGAGGTCGTTGTTGGAAAACCCCTTCCCTTGGTGTCTCCAAGGAGTCTAAGGGCCTAGAGGCGGAGTATGGTGATGACAAGAGCTCAGTGCCACCCTGTACACAGATCTGGGCTTGTGTCTACAATGATGGGTCTGCATGCGTGTATGTGTTTGTGCGCACACTTACCTATTTGTTTATTCCAGCTTTTCTCCCAGGAGAGGGGGACTGGGGTTTATACGGTAGAGGTCCTGCTTATGAGTATTAACTGTGAATTTTTGATTCGTATTAGGCAAGCCTCTGAGCCTTCCTTTCCTCAATGTGCGCAACCCTGTTCACTTATGTAGTAAAGTAGGTGTACGGCTTGCAATTCAGTAGGATTCAAAATAAACCATACGGCAGAAACATTCTTATCTTATTACATTTTTTTATTATACCCAAGGGTTGTTAAGATGCATCTGAATGTACTGAATGCTGAAAACAATGTACCTAATCGAGACACCTTAGAAAAAGAGGAATGCTGGTTGACTGGTTGATCTGGTCCAGTTGAATCCACAGAAGGCAAATGCCCATAAGCTGAGTGTCCTGCTCCCATCAGGATGCAGTGAGGACAGGAAGCCCAGCTGTGCTGAGCTGTTCTGGGTACAGACGAGCACTGTGCTGCTCCAGGTGTCACCTGGGAGCATGTGGGAAACACTGAATCTCAGACCCCACCCCAGAACTTCTAACCAGAATCTGCATTTTAACAAGATCTTTTGGTGATTCTTACGCACATTAAAGAATCTCTGGATCAGAAAGTGCTGGATCAGAAAACATGGGTTGCACTATCATTTGAGACCCCTGCACGTTCTGCCTCAGTGAGCAAACTCTCAGGGCTTAGAGCCATTTATTCTGTGCCTGGAATAGACTCATCTGCTGTGTAGTGCGTCCTAGGGGTGAAAGTGTGACTCTACTTTTAACAGTAGCATTTTCTACTTTTTTTATTTTATTGGAGTTTGATGTACAACATTGTGTTAGTTTCAGGTGTATAACAAAGTGATTCAGTTATACATATATTCATTTTTTTTCGGATTATTTTCCATACAGGTTATTACAGAATGTTAAGTAGAGTTCCCTGTGCTGTACAGTAGGTCCTTGTTGGTTACCTATTTTATATACAATAGTGCATATATGTTAATCCAAAACTCCCAATTTATCCCTCCCCCTGCCACATTTCCACTTTGGTAACCATAAGTTTGTTTTCAAAATCTGTGAGTCTGTTTTGTAAATAAGTTCACTTGTAACATTTTTTAAAATTAGGTACCACATGAGTGATATATGATATTTGTCTTTCTCTGACTGAGTCAGTATGATAATCTCTAGGTCCATCCATGTTGCTGCACATGTCATTATTTCATTCTTTTTTATGGTTGAGTAATATTCCATTGTATATATGTACCACATCTTCTTATCCATTCCTCTGTCAATGGACATTTAGGTTGCTTCCATGTCTTGGCAATCATAAATAGTGCTGCAGTGAACATTGGGGTGTGTGTATCTTTTCGAATTACAGATTTCTCTGGATGTTATGCCCAGGAGTGGGATTGCTGGATCATATGGTAGCTTTATTTTTAGTTTTTTAAGGAATTCTCCATAGTGGCTGCACCAATTTACATTCCCACCAACAGTGTAGGAGGGTTCCCTTTTCTTCACACCCTCTCCAGCATTTATTATTTGTAGACTTTTTGATGATGGCCATTCTGGCCGGTGTAAGGTGATACCTTATTGTAGTTTTGATTTGCATTTCTAATAATTAGTGATGTTGAGCATCTTTTCATGTGCTTTGGGCCATCTTATGTCTTCTTTGGAGAAATGTCAATTTAGATCTTCTGCCCATTTTTTACTGGGCTGTTTGTTTTTTTGGTATAGAGTTGCATGAGCTGTTTGCATATTTTGGAGATTAATCCCTTGTTGGTCTCTTCATTTGCAAATATCTTCTCCCATTCTGTGGGTTTTCTTTTTGTTTGTTTGTGTTTTCCTTTGCTGTGCAAAATCTTGTAAGTTTAATTTGGTCCCATTTGTTTATTTTTTATGTTAATTACTCTAGGAACTGGATCAAAAAAAGATCTTGCTATGATTTATGTCAAAGTATGTTGTGCCTGTGTTTTCCTCGAAGAGTTTTATAGTGTCCAGCCTTACATTTTTAGGTCTTTATTCCATTTTGAGTTTATTTTATTTTGTATATGTAATGTTAGAGAATGTTCTAATTTCATCCTTTTACTTGTAGCTGTCCAGTTTTCCCAACACCACTTATTGAAGAGACTCTTTCCTCCATTGTATAGTCTTGCCTCCTTTGTCATAGATTAATTGACCATAGGTGCATGGGTTTACTTCTGGGCTTTCTATCCTGTTCCATTGATCTGTTTCTTTTTTGTGCCAGTACCATATTGTTTTGATTACTGTAGCTTTGTAGTATACTTTGAAGTCAGGGAGCCTGGTTCCTCCAGCTCTGTTTTTCTTTCTCATGTTTGCTTTGGCAATTGGGGTCTTTTGTGTTTCCATACAAATTTGAAATTTTATTGTTCTCGTTCTGTAAAAAATGCCATTGGTAATTTGATAGGGAATGCATTGAATCTGTAGATTGGCTTGGGTAGTGTAGTCATTTTCACAATACTGATTCTTCCAATCCAAGAACATGGTATATTTCTCTGTCTGTTTGTGTCATCTTCGATTTCTTTCATCAGTGTCTTACAGTTTTTGGAGTACAGGTCTTTTGCTTCCTTAGGTAGGTTTATTCCTAGGTATTTTACTCTTTTTGATGTAATAGTAAATGGGATTGTTTCCTTAATGTCTCTTTCTGATCTTTCATTGTTAGTGTATAGGAATGCAAAAGATTTCTCTGTATTAATTTTGTATCCTGCAACTTTACCGAATTCATTGATGAGCTCTAGTAATTTCCTGGTACCACCTTTAGGATTTTCTATGTATTGTATCATGTCAGCTGAGGTTTTGAATGACCAGTGAAAGGCAGGTGTCATCCTTGTCCTTAACCTGTCCTGCTCCCCACTACATGCCAGTAGTACTGAAGAGATTTGGAAAATTGGGGGCAGGACTATGTTTTCCATTGTTAAGTCTCTGGAAGGTATGTATTTTCTCTTTTTGCTTATTTGAACTTGGTTTGTGGTATTTCTCAAACCTTCAGATCATCTTTAGCTTGGAATGCCTGTGTGTGCCTTACTTAGTATCTATTGGAAGTGTGATACTCTGTACATGTTCTAAGAATAGGATAGTTTTTGTACCAAATTATAATGAGAAGAAGTGTGTCTTTAAGTGTCAAGGCAAGTTTAAACATTCTCAGATTAGAGGATGATCCCTCCACGTCTTGCAGACCCAGAGGCATGAGTCTAGAATGAGAGGTGGGGGCCCTGTGGTCCGTGCTCTTCTCTTTCTGGCTGCCTTGCTCAGGATTCCTGTCAGGCCATCCTCAGCCACTCCCACATCACTGAGAGCTCAGGCAGCTGTGTCCTGGGCTGGTCTCTGGGGCATCACCGTGGGATTCCAGAAGCCCAGGAGCTGTGAGCCTCCTTACTGACAGCTGCTCTGTTGATCTAGAAGCAGATCCTTTCACAGCAGATGAAGCTGTGAAGTCATTTCACACCTATCAGCATGATTTACTGAGAGGTAGTGCTTATCTCCATTCTCTCTTAGTGCTTAGTAGGTTTTCTCCCCCTAAGGGTGGTGAAAATTTTGAAGAAAAGAAGCAAAGTCATTCCTGGAATACAAGTTTACATAACCTCTTAAAGTCGTAATGCTTTGGGGGATGGGGGGAGAACGGACATGGCCGTACCTTCCTCCTAGAGTGGTTGTGAGGCTTTAACGAGATCATCCACGGAAAACACGTAGCACACAGGGCCTGACACGTAGGAAATGCTTAGTACATGGTGACGGTCCTGAGTGATAGTTTGCTCTGTGCCTCCCTTGTTCCTGAACTTCTTCCACATCCTGGATGCAGGCATTTGTTTATATCACTGTTTTGGTGGCCGTTCCTGCCAGGACTTTCCTGAAAACAGAACAAGACTTCAGACCACTTTTTGAAGCTCCCTTCTGTCCCAGAGCCCTCAGGGATGGACGGCTGTGTGGACACCTTCATCATTCAAACACGTTTAAATAAGGGTCTCATCTAATTTAATGTTCAGTAATCTCATAAGGAAGCATTATCCTCGTTCACAAGTCAGAGCAGGAACTTGCCTAAGGTCACGTAGGCAAGTCCCTGCTGTGAGCTGGATCAGCCCACTGAGCTGGATTGATCCACTGAGGTTAGGACCACAGTGTTGACGCAGTAACGGGTGGAACAAAGCCAGACTGCTGGAGAAGCAAGTTAGACTTTCCCTCTCCCAAAAGCAGACTAAAACCTCAGCCCCTTAGGTGGCTATCAGCTTTATAATGAGCAGGGAAATGACATGATTTTTCATTTATAACATATCCCCAGCACCAGCACAAAGAGGGGGCGTCTCTGCTGGCCATATTCACTGCTGGATATGGGGGCGCAAGGCTGAGTGGAGCTAAATTATTCTGCATAGTAAAGGCAAAGAGGGACTGAGAAGCTCTCAAGTATGGAAAATCTGGAGACCACAAAGGCACAGGGAGGTTGTGAGCCTGGAGCTGGCACCAAGGGCCTGCGGAGGCACACGGCCACTTCTAATTAACGTTCAGTGAAATAGCTCCTCGGTGGCCGGTAGCATGGATTTTCTTCAGAGGCGTGAAGGAAGCACCACATCCTGCTTCACCGTTGACCAAACACAGAGGCTGCCCATGGGCGTTATTAACCTTACTGTTTTGATTTCTCAGGCAACCTCAGAACCTGTTCTGGATCCACAACAAATCCAAGCATTTGATCAGCTTTGCCATCTCTACCGAGGAGGTTCCAGGGTAATGTTTGTGTGGTTGTTTAATTTTTATTTCCCTATTTATAATTACTGTTTTGGTAATGCAGTGTCAAGTTCTCACTGCAGCCTCGTCCTTAGTGTGTGAAGTGCCCTGGCATCCCCATCATGGCCACATGGAGCCCTGACTCAGAACTTGGCAAAGGATGCAGAGGACGTGGAAAGATATCTGTCCTTTACCTGCCATGGGCTGTGTGGAAACAGAAGGGCATCTGTGTCCTGCCTCCAGAGAGAGCAGGCATAAGCCTGACCCCGCATCTGGGAGTCTTTGTTTATACTGATGACTGCCAAATCTGCCCTAAGGCCCAGACTGCTGGACATCTGCACTGGGTGAATTTGTTTTGGCCATGAAAGATAAATGTGAAGTTGTAATGGCTTAACCAAGATAGAATTGTAAACGTGGGCATCCCAGGGATCTCCCACGAACCTCTCTCCAGATTTCTTCTACTTTGTGGCTCTGCCATTTCTAACACATGGCTTATATTAGCATGATTCAACATCGATGCCTCAGCTCCAACCATCACATCTACATTCCTGCTAGCAAGGTGGAGGAAAAAGGAGGAAGATCATAAGCCCTCTATTTAAGGATAGTTCCTAGAAACTGTCTACACCACTTCCACTTACCTCCTTTATCCAGAACTTAGACACGTGACCACACCTAACTTGGTCTTGGTTCCAAGTTGGTCTTGATTCCAAAAGGCCAGGGGCTAAAGCTGCTGGAATCCTGTTACTGTAGAAGCATACAGATTCAGAGGGCTACTAGCAGTCATGCCGCAACATCAGCCTGGGGGCCCCGCAGGCACTTCAGAAGTGCACTTGTTAACTTTTCCAACCTGCTCTTCCTTGCCCGTGCCTGTCTCTGGGTGGCATCCTCGGTCATCAGGTCACCCAAAGCAGTCACCTGCTGGCACCCTGGGCTCATCCCTCCCACGCCACCCACTCAGAGACAGATCTCCCTCCTTTCTCCCGTTTCCTTCCAGCACACAGAGGTCACTGCAAGTCTTCTGTCCTTTCTCCAGGCTGCTGCTTGGGCACCATCTCCAAACCCAAAAGTCATGTCACCCCTTGCTTACAGCATTTTCCTGGCTCTCCATCACCTGAAGGTAGAGTCTAAACTCTACCGCCTCCTCCACACCCCAAGTCACACCTAAATTCTAGCAGGCCTGATTGTTCTGTGAGCTTTTCTCCAGCTTTCGCAGACTGCTTATGTGCTGTTTTAATGCCTGGGCTCCCTTTTCCCACTCCCCACACACCTGCTAGGTTGCTGGCAGCCCAGAGGAAAAATGGTGTTCCCCCTTTGAGAGCTGGCCTGGGCTTTTATTCCAGAGGTTTACTGAACTGGCATCACCTCCAGCCAGGCTCTGCCCCAGAAGTTGGGTTTCTGGGCTTTCTGCTTGTAAGGAAGTTCTGCTGCTTTTAACTGTTGAGCGACTATTTGGGACTCATCAGTTTCTAGACCCCTAAGTTTCACAAGTAGAACACAAAAATATCTTTTTTCTTGGAGAATAGAAAATATTTTTGTGATTGATCTTTCTACTTCAGTGTCTGAATGTGAAAGAACTTTGGGTTTACGGAGCATGTCGCCTGTCCTGTTACAGCATCACACGTAACAGTCCTTGCAGAGAACTCCACAGGCTGACGTGCAGCCAAGAGGGTTACAGAAGACAGGAAGTGGCACGAGGGACTCCTCTCTGTAACCTGCTCAGGTGGCAGTGGACGTCCCTGCAGGGAGCCACCTCCTGCAGGTCCTGGGCCAGCTAAGGAGCTTGCAGTTGGAGCTTTCAAGTCTGTGTTACAAATTGCATTGGACCATAGCCATGTGTTTGAACCAGGACCAGGCGCTGGATTATTTTAGATAAATTGGCAGTTTGAATCAAGGGGCCATCTGATGTCTCCCCAGTTACCACAGTCACTGGTAGTGAGTTTTCAACAGAAGTGGCAGACAGACACGTGTGAGCCTTTTGCCCCTATCGCCTGGGGGAGGAGGAACCCTTGCCAGAGGTCAGAGAGCAGCTAGAAGACAGGCTACCTGGCGGGGAAGGTGGGGAGAGAGCAGGTGATAGACCAGTCATCTCCAGAGAAGGCAGAACCACGGGCAGCTCGGCTGAGCAGAAAGTGTCACAGCGACCAGAGTTCAAGTCCCCTGCTGCCACTCACCGTTGGGTGACCCAGGGCAAGTTATTTAACTTCTCAGGGCTCTGCGATTTTTACCCAGAGGGTGGTTGTGGAGGATTAGACATAATTCATGTAAAGGACCTAGTACATGGTGCCTGGTGCCTAAAAGGCACTCAGGGCAGATACCTGGGGCTGTTAGAAGTCCCACAGACTCCGGGCCTGCAGCTGGACACCAGGAGGCTCGCCCTGCCCTGTGTGACAGCTCAGTCCTCACAGCTGCCCTCTCTCCAGGTGAAGGAGCTTGGGTGTGGCATTCAGCTCTTCTCTGACCATCAAGGGCGTTTTGAGGGCTAGGCCATCAGCTCTGTACTTTTGCCAAAAGCCTCGTTGAGATCGAGGGAATGGCCCCACTGAGGGCCCAAGCCTGGTTTCCCAGTGGGCTGGATTACCACTCGCCCTCCTCCACAGGAGTCCCAGAACCGAGCCTGTAACAGAGTGAGGGAGGCGCTGCTATCGCTGGTGGACACAGGGGAGCAGGGAGGGCACTTACAGGAGAAGGTGGCATCTGTGAGTTTCCCTGGAGCCCCTGAGTTTGAAGTGGCAGCTGGGCGTCCATTTGGAGCTGTCCAGGTTACCAAGGAGAGGGGTCAGAGCCAGTGATCATCATTAACCCCGGGGAGAACTCCCCAAGAGGGAGAGCGTGGAGTGAGCTGAGCAGAAAGTGGAGAATGGTGGCTCAGGGTGTGTCCACAGGGAGAGAATGGAGGCGACAGGGTCACACACCTGCTGGAGAGGGGACACTCAGAGTGAGGGGGTTTAGGATCAGACAACTTCCCCTTGTCAGAAAGGGTCACAGTTTGATGTGGCTGCGGGACTTACCCAGTCCAGCCTCCTCATCATTAAAGGAGGAAATTTAGGCCCTACCAGAGGACATGAACTTGTGCAAAGTCACTGTTGCTTGTTAGCGAGATGCAGATCTGGGTCTTACCCTCCAGCCTTGGTTGACCTGTGTCCCTTCCTTTGCAGCTGGCTCTCCTTACGGAACTCTCCCAGAATCGCAGCAGTGAGAGCTACAGGCCGTTCGGCAGCTCCCAGAGTGGCCCTGCCTTCAACAGCATCTTCCAGAAGGAGAACTTCCAGCTGCAGCTCATTCCGCCGCCTGTGACCGAGGACTGAAGACTCTCGGCCCTGGTGCCCCGAGATGATCCCAGCAGGTGGGAAGGGTACCCCCGCTGCCCCCAGGCTCCTGAGTGAGGCCCGAGGGCGGCTCCACGCACGCCCGCCCGCCCGCCCCAGGAGACTCCAGCTCTTCCTGATGTTGCCGCTACATCAGCACCAGACAGGCTGATTTTGTTTTGCTTATTGAGCAAATGAATGCCACATACCTCCATTCAGTTATTTAAGAAAATGCATTTTGCCTGTTGGGACTTTCTGCTGTTTCCCCCAAGCGTGGGGAAGAGGCGGAGCTCCCGCAGATGGCATTTCAAGTCCGCCACAGCCCATCTCCTCCAGCTGCTGGACACCACAGAGGCCCATCACCTCCTGCTGCCGTCGCAACAGGGAGCAGCACAGTTGGGAAGCGGGGTTGCCAGGCGGCAGCTCAGTGGAAACCTGCGTTGGTGGGGGGGGGGGGAGGGTCTGCCGGGGCGGGGCACCTCCCTTTCCGTGTGTTTGTGCTGAAACCCGTTTGAGTGTAAGATCTGCCATTTCTAACAATAAATGCCTCCCATTTAAGCCGTGCAGGCCTGCTGGCTGTCTCACTCTCCATCTGTCAAGTCTTTGTTGCCACAGTTCAGTTCTGTTAGCTCAAAGACAAGGACCCTGATTGGGGCCGCCCTGCCTTTATTCCATAAGCAGCTGCATCGCAGGCTCCAAGCAGAGCACTAGCCACCTGGGGCCCCCTTTGACAGGGACCAGGCTGCCAGAGCAGGATCCTTACATCACTTGGCCTGGGGACTTTGTACGTCATTGTACCAACCACCGCAGGAGCTCACATCACACGCTCAGATGATGTGTCCGCCTCTCAGGCTCAGGTGCTCCCTGTGCGGTTCCGACCGGGCTTCCAGGGACCGGCTGTGAGGACCCCTGTCAGGCACGCAGGGCAAACCCACCTGTCCAGCTTCGGGCCCAAAGCCCGCAGTGCTCCTACCAGCCCGGAAACCAGCCAGCGCCTTCCAGGTGCCAGGCACCATGCTGGGTCCTTTACATAAGCATCACCTCTAATTCTCCAGAAAAACCCACAGGAAGTAGATGTATAAACTAGATACAACTTTCATTAGAAAATAAATCCTGCTTCTGCCATATCCTGGCTGTGATCCTGAGCAAGTCACTTAACCTCTCTCGGCTTCAGCTTCTTTACAGAATAGAGCCACAGTGAGGAGTGAGTGAGCCAGTACCTGCAAGCGCACAGTGCTGCGCAGGCACAGAGCAGATGCCCCAGACGTGTCAGCGTAGCTCTCATCTCAGAACCGCCCCCGAGACGGCGGCACGAGGCGGCCACATCGGGGTACATGCTGGAGTGCTAAGTGAAGGGACCACCAGCTCGATGCCCGCTGCAGCCACGTGAGCTTCTCAACCCCATTCTACAGACGAGAAAGCTGAGGCTCACACGTGGGGAAAATTTAACCAAGGCAACACACAGGCAAGTGGCAAAGCACAGATTTGAACTCAGAACAGATTCCAGAGCCAGTGATGCCACCTCCACAAATTCCACATCAGAAAGTTTCCGGATGCAGCAAAAATTAAGGCCAGAGGGGCTTGACAGTCTCAAAGCAAAACGTGGTGACTGCCTGCCTTCTTCAGTCTATACCCTGAAGGGCCAAGTCAGTTTACGGAGCATCTGAGCCCATTCAAGCCAGGGCTGCTAAACACCAGCAAAGCACCCTCCCCAGCCACTTTCCTAGTTTATCATCCCCAAGAGTTGTCATTCGAGTCACAGCACCACTGAATAAGTGACAGCACCTTTATATCCAGGTAATGCGTCTGGATTGGATTTGAAGAGTCCTCTTGTCTCATCTAAGGGCAGATGAGAAACCTGCTCCAGGGCTGGGTGGGGCTGGGCCGGGTCCCTGCCCCTCTCATGACATATGTTCTACTCTGCAGTGACATCGGATCCCACTTCAGAGCAGTTACTTAGGGGCAGAGACTTCCCTGGAAATACATCCGGGCTCCGTCGGTAGCCGCGGTTCTGCTGACAGGGCCCCGGGAGCTCACTGAGGGAGTGGGGGGCTCCCGGGCTGGAGGAGCAGCAGCTCTGAGCACGCGGTCCGGCCCCAGTGCTGAGCTCCAGCTGCTCTTCTGGGTCACGTGCCCACGCCCGGGCTGTGACAGGTGCGAAGAGGAAGGATCTGGGGGAGGGACGTTCCAGGCACCCACTGGCTCCCATTTAGGGAGGGCAGGTACCTGGTCTGAGCCGGCTTCTCCCATGCTGCCCCTGCGGGAGGGAGGGGTGGTCCTCTGAAAGCAAATCAGGGTCCTGAGAGAAGGGAGGGATTCTGATTGGCCAAAACGCAGCAGTGTCCGTCACAGCCCGTTTCTTCTTTGTACCTGGCAAACAGTATTTGAAGGGACCATCTGAAAATAGTTATCAGCTCCCCAGCTTCAGCTGAGTGCCCCTTCCTTCTACCAGGGGGAGTGAGGAGGGGGATGGAGGCTCACCCAGCTACCCGCGGGAGGCAGAATGGACTGCTGGAAAGAGCCCTGCGCTGCCAGTCAGGAGGCCCGGGTTCTAGGCACAGGCCCCCCACAGGCCCATGTGTGAGCTGCGGAAGGCTGTCACTCTGCCGCAAAATAAAGACGCATCTGCTCCATCTATAGCAAAGATCCAGGTGACGTGCAGGAGATGCTTTGTAGAGGTAACATATTACCAACCAGAGTCTACCGAGGTGAGAGGGGGAGGGAGGGTGTTTGTGGAAGAAGAAAGCCAACGGGCCTCATCAATGATGAATGCAACAGTGAATAAATAATTCAGAGCTTTGGGGATCCTTTCAGAAGCAGTCTGTTTCCACTCAGCTCTGCCTGCTGAAAATGTGTTTCCAAAAGTGCATCTCCAAAATCAGACGCCTGTGATATGCCCAGGGCTGCAGGAAAGGCCTGGCGTGTTGTCCTCTGGGCAGCCCAGGGCAGACTCCAGGCCCCCGTGACGTCTGAGGGGAGTCTGCGCACCTCTGGGCTCCAGGGGGCAGCCCTGACTCATCAGACGGTTCATCCAGTGGGCTCGCTCTCCTTCCCAGGGCAGCCATGGCCATCTTTCTGCCACCAGCCTCCTCTACACCTCAATACTCTACGAAGCCTCCCCCACTTCTCCAGGAAAATGGTGGTTTGACTCACCTTGTTTCCACACTCGGGTGTTCTCCTGTCTTTCTCCATCACTCCTGAGAGCACGACTGTGTCCAGTCCACTCCTGTGTCTTTCACGGCACAGTGCTGAAAGCAGGCTAGCTGCCACCATCTTTTAAAAGGAAACTTTTTATGGACAGAAATGTTCACAAACCACATTGCAAAGCTGGATTAATTCATGACGTGAACGCACCCGTCTAACCAGCACCCAGATCAAGCAAATAGAAATGACCAGCACCCCGGCTATCCCCTGAATTCTCTGTTTACCACCCTGCAGGTTAGCCACCATCCTGCCTTCTAAAACCATAGTTTTTCCTGCTCTGAACTTCATATAAAGTACATTATTTACTCTTTCGGAAGTGGCTTCTATCACTCCCACTATGTTTGTGAGATTTCTCCTTGCCATTCATTCTCATTGCTGAATGCTGTTCCACTGAATGAATAGACCATAACCAATCCATTCTATAGTTAATAGACATTTAGGTTGTTTCCAGTGCTGGCCCATTACCATTCTTCTTCCTCTCTTTTTTGTGGACATATGTATGCATTTTTGTTGACATATGTATGCATTTTTGTTGGGGATAAACTTAGGAATGACTTTGCAGAGGGTAAGTATAATTAAGAGTTTTGAACACATGCCTGCCTGTATGAATGGATGAATGTTTACAGCTTCGGGGCAATGGAGTAGGTAAGACGTGCACACCACCCCCTGCACAGCCCCTGCCCCGGCTCTCAGTGCACAGGCCCTGATTTCTGCCTCCTGCCTCAGCCAGGGCTGAGCTGGCCCAGCAGCCTGTCTGCTGTTCGGCTGTCGCTGGGGTGGGGCCTCGGCCTCACACGGGGATACGTGTCAATAACTGAGTGAAGGCAGTAGCCCCCATTCCCACCTGACGTCCGTTCCCTCAGAACTCTGTGCTACGTGCCATCTCAAAGGTCAGAATTTGGTCCCAATAGTCTTGGAGGGCCCCGTCCCAGCCCCTAGCACACTGGAGGACCTCATGGTTTCCCCCACCCGGCCTCTTCTCTCTCTAGAACAGTGAGTTGGCCCATCATCCTCAAGACTCCCACAATCCACCTCCACCTGAGACGGTGACTCCCAGTCACCTTCCTCCTTCACCCCCCACTGCTGACCTCTCCATAACCCCATTATTCCCTTCATGGCTGTATCGGGCATAACATGGGGCCCAAGTGATTTCCCGTTTGATGCAGGAAACACACTGCAGCTCCAGGAATTCACTGCCTCTCTGACTCTTGGATAGGCTGGGGTAAGGATAAATCCTCTGGGGAAGAACTGACCTGTTTTGGACCCCCAGTGATCAGAAAGGACCCCAGTGAATTCTAGTTGGACCCACTGATGTTGTGCTGAACTCCCAGTGACCTGTACAGAAATGCCCACGCTAGGCCCCACATTTACCTAGGGCCTTGGGTTCCTCAGGAAACCCAAACCCCTGGTGTCCTCCCCATATTCAGTGCAGCTTCTAAATCATGCTAGAGTCACCTCTCAATATTCTAGATTCCCAGGAAAACAGGCTCTGCGGATTCCTATGCAAATCCCACCCAGGCCTCAGGAAGCCCACTCTCCAGGCATAGCACAGAACCCCAACCCTGGGTCTTCCCAACGGCTCCTGGCCTGACTGCATGGCCTTTGAGAGCGTTGCTGTGGATACACTGGGATGGCTCTTCCAGGTCGTTTGCTTGATGAATTTTGGCATCACAGTTCACACAGGCAGATTCTAAACATGGGGGCATCCTGCACTGTTGGTGGGAACGTAAACTGGTACAGCCACTATGGAAAACAGTATGGAGGTTCCTGAACCTGCAATCCCACTGCTAGGCATATATCCAGAGAAAAACATGGTCTGAAAGGATACATGCACCCCAATGTTCACTGCAGCACTGCTTACAATAGCCAAGACACGGAAGCAACCTAAATGCCCATCAACAGACGAATGGATTAAGAAGATGTGGCACACACATACAACGGAATATTACTCAGCCATAAAAAGGAATGAAATTGAGTTATTTGTAGTGAAGTGGATGGGGGAGCCGTGAAGCTGGGACGACGTGAGAGAGTAGCACTGACATATGTACACTACCAATATGTGACAGATGGCTAGTGGGAAGCTGCTGCATAGCACAGGGAGATCAACTCGATGACTGGTGATGACCTAGAGGGGTGGGATGGGGGGGGTGGGATAGGGAGGGTGGGAGGAGGCTCAAGAGGGAGAGGATATGGGGATATTTGTATATGTATAGGTGATTCACTTTGTTGTACAGCAGAAACTGGCACAACAATGTAAAGCAATTATATTCCAATAAAGAACTGAAAAACAAGCAAACATGGGGGCAGAAACTCAGCCTTTAGTCTACTACCTGGGGCCCTTGTTAGGTCATCAGAGTCAGGGTCCACAGTGCCCCGGAGGAGGCTGGCCCCGGGAGGCAAGCCTAAGGTGCTTACCGTGGGAAGCAGTTGGTATCAAAGGCCCCACTTCAATGAGGCTGGGAGGAGGGGAGGCAGAAGCAGCTGACACCAAAAGGGCTAAGACCTGAGGCCAACTCCCAAGAGAGTTTTTAGATCCAGGGCCACTCCTGAGCCTGAGGCAGCATCTGGGTCTCAGGCCAGACCCAGGAGGAGGTGAAGCCAGGCGGGGCCGAATCCAGAGCCCTTGACAACAAGGGCAGCATCCGGGGATGCCCAGGAGGCTGGGCTGCGGCTCCTGGGTGACCCCACCTGGAGCCAGGACAGGGTGGGGCGTGCAGTGGACAGCCTCGGGGCCTCAGGTGTGGGGAGGAGAGCGCGGCAGGTGAGGGAGAGCAGCTGGAGCAGGCCCAGGCAGGAGAGGGCCTGTGTGACCGCAGGGGCTCAGCAAGTGAGGGGGTAACACCGGCTGGGTTTGGCATCAGCAGACGTTTGTAGCTCTGACCCCGTCATTTACCTGCCAGTTAAGAGTGACTCACCTGCCTTTCCTGTTGACTTAGCTCTTGGGTGCTTCAGCCATAAACTCAGGAAATTATCCTGTCCCGCCTGTCCCACAGAACTGCTGGGTTTGGCAGGTAAAGGGACATCTGGGAAAATGCTTGGTAAGTCCCGTTTCGGGTGCTGTGGGGCTTCAAGGAGCCACAATGCTGCATTTTCTGTTATCATCTTGCAGTGACGCTCCAGATCGCCTTCTTGGGATAAATCTTCTGGGACTGTACACGAGGTGACAGGCTAGTTGTCAAAGAGAACTCAGATGTCCCACCAGAGCCCAAGCTTTCTGATCTCCCATCTCCAAATTCACACACACAGTTTCCAGCTGGGGACTGAGAAGGCCAATGAGAAACAAATCCTCTCTTTTCTCCAATTCACCGGCCCAAGACCCTCCCAGCCGTGGCTGGAGGCCTGGACTGGGGTCAGTCCTCAGGGAGGCCAGGTGGTTCAGGACACACAGTCCGCAGTCCGGCCTTTAGTACCCCCTCCCCCAGGCAGGTGAGCGGGTGCGAAGCTGCCCAGACGCGCCAGCTCCCCACTTCCTCCCACAAACCTGCAGTGTCAGGCTCCACCTGCACTCACTGTTCTAGGGTACACTATCTTCAAAATAGCTTAGAGGGTTTGTTTCTGATTATAAAAGTAGAATCAATTCATTTTAGAAAGCTAGGAAAATTCCAAAAAGCAAACAGAAAAACACCATTAATATCTAGGCATACTTACCCTTATCTGCCTAGTTTCTGAAAAATTCCATCTGACTTCTAATTGCTCCTCCTAAACCCACGGTGGCAAGCCTGAATCCCAAGGTTCTGTCTCACCCCTTCATTCAGCACAGAACTAGAGCGGGACACCAAGGGTTAAAGGCATTACCAGTTCCCAGTGACTGAAATGTAATGAGGACGAGATGCTAAATTAAAGTTTATTGCAGAATAAAAGTGTGTGCAGTCAGCATCTGTAAGGGGCTACAATGAGATGCTTTCTAGAACTCGGCAATACAATTATGTAGAGAGTTAAATTAGCAGAATGCACACACAGTTGATGAGATTAGCTGTCTGCAGAAGTCACTTTAAAAGACAAATTATCTTTTGTGAAGGCAGAAAGAGCTAGCCTAGAATCGTGATTAAACATAGAAGAAGCAATGGCCAAATCAAAGCGCTGAGATATCTGCAGAAAGATGACGCGCGCGTGCGTGTGTGTTGAGGGGAGTTCCATGTGGAGCACAGAACGGGGAGGCAGGGAGAAGCCCGGTGGTGTCTGGGTGAGGAAGCCATCTTCTTGGTCAGGGACAGGAAGGAGGCACCCACTGCTCTCCTCCCTGCTGGCTCAGCCTCCACGGCCCCTGAGAGTGGGAAGGGCTACAGGAGGAGAAAATGCAGGAAAAAGGCCAAGACCATGGGCTCTACGGTCAAGGTGGCTGGGTTCGAACCCGACTCCCACTTACTTACAAGCTGTGCCACTTTGTACAAACATGTTTTGCTTCTTGAGCCCTTTTCCTGATTTGTGAAATGAGGATGCTGAAATCTCCCTCAGAGGGCTGCTGTGAGGATTACTCGTAGAAAGCAGGAAGGCAGCTGTTGAGCTATCATTATTAATATGAACAATGGTATTATTTCTGTTACTGATAAGCAAATTTATTTAGCATTCCCCATGAGCTTATTCAATAAAAGCCAACTCCAAAGCTATTCTTTTCTTGGTGTGAATAAAAAAAATTAAGCTTCTGGACCTGCCACGCTGAGGCCTGGACCCTGAGCCGTGGTGAACCAGTGACTGCACTCCCAAAGCTCAGCAGGGCAGCGGCCTCCCCGGATCCCAACCAGCACTCAGAACTGTCTCACATGGAACGTATGAATGTGTGAACACACCGCCTGTAGCGCTGTGTGAAATAAATACTGCTTGTAGGGGAATGTAATTTTTATTTGTGGGGGAATGTAATTTTTTTTTGCAGCCAACAAAAAAGTTCTTATAGAGGCTTCTGGGAGTTACCAGGAGTGGTGGGAGTGAGTCTATAGTATGCATAATAATAATTACCTGCACCAAGGTTTTGTAAAATGTAAACGGAATAATGATGTAAACTACTTATTTCCTAGCACAAAGCAAGCACTGGATAGAAACATTTCACATTTTGCAAATGGGAGTTTTTGTTTTTGTTTCGTTAGGCTCACATTGTGTTATTTAAATCAGACAGAACCTCTCCAAAGGGGTGTGGGGAGGGAGGATATTCCAAAATTCAAAATATCATATCTGTGCTGGTAAAAAAGAAAAAAATCACATTTATTTTACAAGGCAGTATTTTTCTAAAGTATTATACAGAGAGGAAAGTTGAGCTGTTTGTAGGAAAACAGGATATAATTTTAGGAAATTACAGAAGGATCAACATTGTGCTTAAAACTTGAAAACAGGTTTTAAAAATCACACAGTGAGTGAGTATTACAAGGTACGAACAGCCTTAAAAGTACATATGAACACAATGATATGGAAGCTCAGCATTAAAACTGCTAGTGATTATTTGCTTTCAGACTTGTTCAGACTATTAAGAGAGCACTGCTTCAACCTTAATAGAAAGAAGAACTCAAAGCACTAACAGAAACGCGGTCCTTTCCCAATACAGGCAACTCTCAATTACCCACAATAATGAAAGGGAGCAGTGACATGAGAAATATTCTAAAGGTAAATAATTCCAAAATGAGTTTTGAGAAGTACCTCTGTACTTATGTTTGGATGTGAGGAGCACTGACATCCCTGGAACTGATGACACTGAGAGAGTGTGGAAACACCCACTTCTTTCTCCCCTCCTCAGTGGGAAGAGACATAATTACACACGGCAGAAAAGCCTAAAATACAACTAACCTTAATGTGCTCACACTTCCTCTGGAGAGGAGAATAGGAACGAAAACCCAAGAACACTTTGTTTTCCTCATGTAAAAACCCAAAACATGTCAACAAAATTTTGCAAACAAGATGGACTAATCAAGTAGTGACTGTATAAATATTTTTTTAACTTGTGCCTTTTTTTTTCTTGCCTAGAAGTATTTATGCCACCAAAAGTATCTGGATATTTTGACAGCTTTCTAAATTATCTGGTTGCATCCTATTGCCAAGTAGAGAAATTTGCATAAAAAGGAGTTTATGATCAGTCCCAAAAGAACTATGATGTTCAAACAGGCCAAGAAGTAGAAATAAAACCACCACTCCCAAGACAAAATCAAATCCTAGATCAAATCCAATAAGTACTTCAGGAAAACAACTTCACGGTTTTGTTCTGGTTTTGGTGATTTTATTTTTTGTTTCATTTTGTACTGTATTACCTTGAACTACTGGCATTCCCCTTCTAGGAAAGCTACTGTTTTTCCTCAGGGATTTCCTCAAATTTGCATTTCAAATCTTGAAAATACCTAGATTTAATGCTTCAATTGTTAATGTATCAAATAGTTATAATGACAAAAGCATTTTAATTGCTTTGTCATTTCTTAGAAAAGTCATGAACACACGTGAAACTTAAAAATTCTAAAAGAAATCTTGGTTAGATAAGAAAGCTAACCACACAGCACTTATCCTACCTAATAGCTTTTACACCAACTTTCAAAAAGTGGGAATGATGTCACTTTTTGACAAAAGCCCAAGAAAGCAGGTTTTCCATCCACGCAGCCCAACTCTGCCCCAAGTGAGCAAAGGTCCAAATGATAAAGTTCTCATATCTCTCAATGTACAAGTATTAATCAAAAGCCTATTTAACATGACCGTGTTCAATGTCTAGAGTACACACAGTTTCTAAAGTGCCTATAAATATGCTTATACAAATGAGCAGTGCAGTATCAGGATCACAGAGAAATTCTTTCACAGAATATAAAACAGAACAGGCCTAGAATTTAAGTTGAAACTACATATTTTTATATCCTTATCAGTTGTTTTTGCAATGCAAGCACAGAAACAATTCTGGTTCAATCATATATGATTTTCAGATAATCAGTAACAGTGCTAGGACAAAAAAAAAATTCTTGCTTGTGCTTATTTAGAAAAGGCTATTTTGAGATCCAGGAACATCTGATACTTAGAATCCAGTGGAACATCTCCAATTCTATAAAACAGACTAGTAAGTGAACCTTAGTGAGTTTTCAATCATAAAGAGTTTGTGCAAATATTTAAAGTGATTAGCAACTAGTGTTAAATCCAAAAATTTCACTAAAATTGTGGCTAATCTGAATGGCAGTTCAGGAGTTTAAACAGGAATGTAGGCACAATCACAGATGTTCCCATAATGTGCCCAACCCTGACACAGCCAGCCTCAGAAACGTGGCCCTGTCTGTGCGCGTGGCTTCCCGCGACTCTGGAGACCTGGTGGTGGACCTCAATTAGATTAACGGATGGAGGAGAGAACTGGTAGGAATGGTGCAGAGAAAGAGAGCCTCGTGTTCCCACCCAGGGATGTAACAAGCTCACCCAGCGCCAGGTGCAGACAGGACCCTGGCGTCGCCCTGGCTGCAGCTGGCCATTCAATCCCAGCGGGTGCTGAGAATCCCAGGGCAGGGCTCATCAGCTGTCTGTTCCTAAGCCCCTCTCCACACGCCCGCCTCTGCCACCCTCTCCTGGGCCCACTGTACCTGGAGCTCTGCTCAGCACCTTCTCGGTTTGACTTCTTGAGTCTTTACTGTTTCAGTAAGTGGGAACTTTATGCTGGCTGCATTCCCATCTAGCACAGAAAGTGTTAACTAACACTGCTTTCAAAGAAATACGCACACTCTGCTTTCTAAACCCTATGGATGTTTGGGGCACCTAAACCTAACAAAATCTTCTAGCCAGTCACATGAACTATACATACAACTAAGAAAGCAGGTTCTGCCTGGAGTGATTTGTGAAAGATGCCACGCAGAGGCTTCAGCAAAGGACACAACAGGCCTCTTCTTATTTCTTAAAATACAAACTAATGTGACACAGAAGAGACATGTCATAATGCTGACAGAGCATGAGATGATGCCAGGAGAGCACACGTGTGGACAGTCAGGGTCAAAGAACTACTTCTCTGTCTCCAACGTTGACAGTTCTGGTTTCACGTGGCCATGGTTTAAACTTCCCGGATTTTTAACTATGCCTCACAGACGGTACGTGTGGAGAAACAGCAGCTAACCAGCTCGCATGAGAACACCTGTTATAAATGGAGATCAGGAGCAGAATTCTGAAGAGAGCTAAATAGGAAAAGAGAACATTCACAACAGCCCGTGAATATTCCTGTAGTAAAGTGAGTGAATATTACACAAAATATGTTCTCCTGACTTAGCAGCGAACTAGTTCAACTGTTTTTGCATTGGCATAAAAAATCCATGCATCATACTGAATTCTAATCTACTTCTCACCTAAGCCGCTCTAGTGCTTCATACAACCAAACGAAGCAGAATTAATCAAACCTATTAGATTCATTCCTAATCCCTAAGGGACTGCGGTCCTTAGCATTTCCATGCTGACTAAAACTATTACTGATTCTTTTCTCTTAAGACATCAGATGTGGCTGCTTCCTAAGTATAATGCTATGTAACTCCTAAAAGTCTCCCCCAGATCTGAAGGACAATTTCAAAAAGCAGGGAATTGGCAGGGAACCCACCCAAGAGGCCGGCTCAAATGCTCCAACTCCTTCCACAGCCAGCCCAGGCCAAGCACACCTCTCCCTCCCCTGGGTTCCCAGGGCACTCTGGGTCCCATCACCTGCATGTGTTACCTCCTCTAACGGACTGTGGTCCCTTCCTGCGGGAGTCAGGCCTTATTCATTCTGTATCCCCACAACACCCTGAAGAGTGTAGGCACTCAGCTAAAGCTGGACTGAGCGTGAAATAGAAGATGTCATCTCTTCTGAAGCGAGGTCTAGCTCAGCCCCAGATCATGGAGACACTGGCCATAACCAGGGACTGAGCTGGCCTCCAGCAACCTCCCAGAAGTAAGCTAGGGCAACACTGGCCCAGACCCAGTGCAGGGGGTGGGGAGATGGGGAAAGGGACAGAATGGCATCGACCAGTGCACACCTTGAGGGGCCACGTGAACCAATTTCCACATGGGACTAGCAGGGTAGGGACCCTCATCAGCATGCCAAAAGGAATGCCAAAGAGTTGTTCTTCGCAGAACTGGCGACTTATAAAACACAGTGTCTCCTTTACTCTGGGCAGCTCCTCAGCCTGATCCATGATGCTCTGTGATCATCCCTTCACCACTTCATCGTTCTCAAAGTCCCGTGAAATTAAGGCTGGGTCACAGTTCATGACACCAGATGCTACATAGAAAGGAAGTCAAGATACAAAAGGAAACCATTTATAAGAAAAAGAACGTCTTAGTTATAAGACTAATTTAAAAGTGAAGCTAAATCAGCAGACCACTGAACTGCTATGGTTGTTACAGAAGGGTAGAAAACACCAACTGCATCGGAAAAAGGATCCATCAGACAAAAGTACAAAAGCTCAGCATGGATCGAGGGACGTGGCTTCCTGCCTGGACCCTCACACGGTGGTTTCTATTGTTTCAATCACTTCCAGATCAGACTGTGACGGGGAGAGAAGGGTGCACTCGTCCGGTTCCCAGCTGCTCTCTGGACTGTAATCTTCCTCTGAACTCAGTTCTGCTCCTTCTTCTGTGTCCTCATCACACGATTCCACATAGTGAGCCCCGACTGCATTGATCCCAGAGTCCTCAGAACTTGAGGGGGAAGAGCAGTGATCTATTTTTGGTGTACTGCTCTCTTTTGATATTAAGGCATCACCACGTGCAGAGACCTCCTCAGGGCTCATTTTGTGGGAATGTGGCGCCGGCTGCTTCTGCACGTAACACATCTTCCCATTAATACATTTAACCTGATAGTTGTCAATAAAGAGGTCTGAGATCATACAGTACCTTGGTGAATCAGGGGGGAGAGGAGGCTGGAAGACAGATGCAAATTTCAAGAAGTGTTCAGTGAGGGAGACTGAGATCTGAATGGTGTTTGTAGGTTCCCGAGGCTTCGCGGGAATCTCAGTGCTTGGAAGCTGTTCCACAGGGGTCATCGGCTGATACACGTATTTGCCTGTGGGGAACACAAAAAGGCAGCTGAAATCTAAGAGTATTACACACACTACGTTAAGGTAGCTGTAGCGGTTTCTGAGGACTCCGAATGTTTCTAAAAATATTTCAACAATATCTCAAAAGAAACTAATAACAGAATCATTCAACATTGTTATAATCAATTAAAAATACAGCATGGCACATATAACGTCATGGTGTTTACATCTATGAAACAACACGCTTTACAAATCTTAATTTATATTTCAGAGTTTTTAAAAATGCCTCTGGAATAGGTGGGTAGATACTATCATCCTTATTTTACAGACAACTTGAAATGATTTACTAGAATAAAGAATGTTCATGACAGTATGATAAACACACTGTAAAATAGTATAATATACCATAAAATTATAATTTCATTTTTATCTTTAATAATTACATGCTAATATAGACATTTAAAATTTATTATCAGGATTATGGAAGACTTTCACTCCTCAGGTTTCTACGATTTCATCTGAATACTCACACACACATCTAATAGGTAATGGCCTAGAGGACTGTCCTGGTCACCCTCAGTGGCTGGGGTAAGGTACAGGGTGTGAAACGATTTCTTTCAAGACCCCAAGCTCATCCGTGGCCCAAGCAGGAGATATTCTCCCTGACACCAATTCCACAGGCAAACAGAAGCACAGGCACAGGCAGATGCAGGGGGTGACCTGTCGGATATTTCCAGGAAACCAAGAGGCTTATCCCAGAGCCTTCCCTCTGCTCTGAGCCCTCAGGTGTTTCTCCCAGAGTTTAGGTGGAAGTGACCCCTAACTGGGTCCGTTCCTGCTGTGTCTCTTTCCTCATTCTCTTCTTCTTCACTCAACAGTTACAAAACCTCTTATGTACCAAGTGCTAAGAAAACAGAAAGAGATGACAATTATCCAATCTGTCAGCCTAAAGTGGTTTAAAAATAGAAATCTGTAAGTAAGTAAATAAACAAACAAAGAGAAGTCCCAGAGACGAAGCCACAAATGTGGGCACCATCTTGGGTTTGTTCCTAACGTAGCTGATTTATCAATCAGTCCACACAGTATCTCCAACACATATTTCTGACACTGTTTTCTAACCTCAGTGCTATTGCCATTTCGGACAAGATAATCCCTTGCTGAGGGGCTGTCCTACACACTGAAGGATGTTTAGCAGCATCCTTGGTCTCTACCCACTAGAACCTCCTCCCCAGGCGTGACAATCAAAAAATCTCCTGACGTTGTCACATATACCTGGAAGCAAAACTGCCCTTGCTGAGAACCACTGATTTATGACCTCCTCTTGAACATCTCCTCGTAGGCAAGTCACTGTGCTCTGCTCCCATGTGAAAATTGGGATCACATTTGTAAGGAAAACTACCTTAGATTTTTAAATAAGTTCATTAAGCCATGGACGAATAGCAATTTTGGATCAGAAATGTGAAGAACAAACTGCGCCACAGACAGTGCAACATCAGTGATCCATTAAGATCAATTAAGCCTGCCTGTGTTTTTTTACCTCTGTTTCTTGACTCCCAGACAAAAAAGCAGGCTTAGGTGCCACAGTTTCTTTGCAACTTAATTACTCTAACAATACATTCTGCTTCTTTCTGGGGTAAGGGAACTCCACTGGCAGTCCAGCAATTAGGACTCTGCACTCTCACCGCCAGGGGCCTGGGTTCAATCCCTGGTCTGGGAACTAAGATCTCGCATGCCACATGGCACAGCTAAAAAAAAAAAAAAAAAAAAAAAAAATCATTCTGGAGTAAAATTGTTAAGCCTTTGGGGTCACAGATCTGCTTCCAAGCCTGGACATATTTAACACAAACCCTGCGGTCTAACAAAAATACAAGCAAGGAGAACTGTCATGCCTGCCTGGGAAACTGTTTAAAATATCCTGGGTCAGCCAAAAATTTCGTTTGGTTTTAAGTAAAAATAAAAGACATATTTTTCATTTTCACGAAGAACTTTATTGAGCATATTCACTAACCAAATGAACTTTTTGGCTAACCCAATACCAGGTGTCTTCAATTCTGTTATCTGTAAAGGAAGGCATTACTCCTTGTCAGGCAAAGTTCACGTAAGGCAAGATCCAACAGTGTGGGGGGCAAAAAAAAAGATCAAACAGTTTGGTATGGTAAGACACCTCTGCATCCACGCAGGGGGCAAAAAGGCAGACTTTCCAGACTACCCTCCGATCTACCAGCCCCAGGATTAAAGATAAGTCTGGGCAAGGGACAGAGAAGGGACTGGGAGAATTTAGGGGACCACTCCTCTCTGTCCACAGAGTGGGGAACAAAACATGTGGAACCGAGGTTTGGTCTTTTCTCTTCTTTTTTTTTTTTTTTAATTTTTTTATTTTTATTTTTTGGCACACAGGCTTAGTTGCTCCGTGGCATGTGGGATCTTCCTGGAGCTAGGATCGAACCCGTGACCTCTGCAGTGGCAGGCAGATTCTTAACCACTGCGCCACCTAGGAAGCCTGGTCTTTTCTCTTCTTGGTGGATAGACTGGTGGTTCCTGAGTTCAGGAGGCCGTGGATGACAGGCGCTCAAGAAATGCTTGTTGCAGCTGCTGACTAAGCTTATTCTGGGTTTAGTTACCCACTTGTCACAGTATAAGAGGCTCCTGAGACCCAGAGGGATCAGGGCTTTATCTAGTCCCAAGGTGGAGAGGATCCTGCAGGCTGACCTTGGGCTTCCCCTGCCCAGCCTCTCCTCTCTCACTCAATTCCCCTTGCTGCACCCCGCCCCTTACCCTCCTTTGTGCTTCTTCATAATTTGCTTTTTCTATTCTCGGTTCTTCTACCTCTTACTTTCTCTAATTCTCCCTCTTGCAAAGCACCATTTTTCTTTCCTGAAGTGTAGTAAAAGTAAGAGAAATGCAGCCTGGAGAGGAAGGTGTATGCTGCATCCTAGATTACATTTCCTCCTACAAGTTACACCTATTAAACGTGCTTATTATTCAAAGCTAGAGTGACAGCCTGTTATCTGGTGATACTGGGATACAGATGCAGAGAGGAAGGCAGAGAAGAGAAACGTAGTAAAGACGGCCAGATGAGCACAGTTTAATAAACATCTTTTAAATTATCGATTATTATATAATACTATATTGTTTGAGTTCCTCACAAACATATAAATAATAAAACAAGGTCACATCAAGGATTTAGTAAAGATTCCAGACGGGTTAGTACTTTGCTCCAATCCCCAATAACGTCTACCCTGCGGCAACACTGCTGTGAACGCCTACTCACGAGCACAGCCCTGAGGCATCACTGCGAGGTTCTGAGTTATTAGAGATTCCGTTATGTCCATTCTACTGTACTAACTAAAAGATAAAGTCAACTAAATTACTTTTGCACTGCAAGGACTGAAAAAATAGCAAGGATTGAAAAAAAAGGGGTTTCTGGCCACGTACCCAGGAAACTCAATAACCACTGTATTCTCTGAACAATCACCTTAATGAAAGGTTTACTATGTTATCTGAAGCAGGGGTCCCCAACCTCTAGGCCTCAGGCCCGTACCAGTCCGCGGCCTGTCAGGAACGAAGTGAGCGAAGCGTCATCTGTATTTACAGCCGCTCCCCATCACTCGCATCACCGCCTGAGCTCTGCCTCCTGTCCGATCCGCAGCGGCATTAGATTCTCACAGGAGCGAGAACCCTTCCGTGAACGGCACATGCGAGGGATCTAGGTCGCGTGCTCCTTATGAGACTCTAATGCCTGATGATCTGAGGTGGAGCTGAGGCGGTGACGCCAGTGCTGGGGAGCGGCTGCAAATACCAATTTTCATTAGCAGAGAGGTCTGACTGCACAGAGGCCATAATAAATCAACTGCTTGCAGCCTCATGTCAAACCCTATCAGTGACAATTAAGTGACAAGCTGTATCTGGTAGCAGGCGTTATAGTGGCAAGTGAGTTGATGTACTTCAATTGTACAACTGCATCTGGTGGCAGGCTTTAAGTCAGAATCTGACATTTATTTTAGTCCAAGGGTGGCCTGCCATTTTTTTTTTTTATTTACCACTTCTGTCCATGCCTCTTTCCTGCACTGTGCACTTGTTGCAGTCACAAGCTAACCCTAGCCAGAACAGTAAAAAAAAAAAAACATCGCTGGAGAGCTTCTTGGAAAAGGGGGAAAGACCCAATGATGAGACAGCAGAAGACTCTAATAAGATGGCCAACTAAAAGAAAGCTGCATTTAAAAGAAAATACCAGGACTTCCCTGGTGGTCCAATGGTAAAGAATCCACCTTCCAATGCAGGGGGCGCAGGTTCAATCCCTGGTCAGGGAACTAAGATCTCACATGCCATGGGGCAACTAAGCCCACGTGCCACAGCTACTGAGCTCTTGCGTGCCACAACTACAGAGCCCATGTGCCCTGGAGCCTGCACGCCACAACTAGAGAAGAGAAAACCCACACGCCACAACTAGACAGAAGCCCTCACGCTGCAACAAAGAGCCCACATGCCTCAACGAAGATCCCATATGCCACAACTAAGACCCAAAGCAGTCAAATACATAAATGAAAACACAAAGAGTCCTATTTAAATCATGGGTTCACTGCAACAGATGATTCACATTCTCCAAGCCCTCTTTGTATGCTATGTGGTGACCGGCTATCCAATGAAGCCATGAAACCTTCAAAACTGCTTCACCACATGAAGACCAGGTACTCTGCATTAAAAGACAAGCCTCTGGAGTGAAGTGAGTCAGAAATAGAAAAACAAAAACCGTATATTAACACATATATGTGGACTATAGAAAAATGGTACAAATCAACCTGTTTGCAAGGCGGAAACAGAGACACAGATGTAGGGAACAAACATATGGACACCAAGTGAGGAAAGTGGGGAGGGTTGATGGGGAATGAATTGGGAGATTGGGATACCAAACTGTACACTCTAAATACATGCAGTTTATTGTATGTAAAAAAGAAAAAAAAAAAAGACAAGCCTCTGGAGGTTTTCAAAAGAAAAAAACGTGAACACAAAGAACAGAAGCAATTATTGAAGGCCACCACCTCATCAAATGTGTCTGCGCTGAGAGCATCATTCTTAGCAGCTAACTGCATTGCTAAAGCTAAGAAGCCCTTCACTACTAGTGAAAAGTTGATCCTGCCTGCTGCTAAGGACATTTGTCGAGAACTTTTAGAGAGGCTGTAGTTCAAAAGGTGGCACGTGTTCCTCTTTCGGCTAGCACCATAACTAGACGAATTGATGAAATAGGAGAGGATATTGAGGCACAATTGTTAGAGAGGATTAATGAGTCACCGTGGTACACAATCCAGGTTGAAGAGTCTACTGATGTTGACAGCAAGGCGACAATGCTTGCTTTTGTGTGATATATGTTGTAGGAGGATGTGCATGAGGATATGTTATATGTACTTTTGCTCCAACCAACACCACAGCTGCAGAACTACTCAAGTCTTTGAATGATTACATATCAGGAAAACTGAACTGGTCATTTTGGGTGGGTATATGCACGGATGGAGCGGCTGCCGTGACTGGATGGCTTTCTGGTTTCACTACTCTGGTCAAAGAGGTCGTTTCTGAATGTGAGTCTACGCACTGTGTCACCCACAGAGAAAGACTGGCTGGCCCAAAAATGTCACCTGAACTTAACAATATTTGGCAGGATTAAAATGATCAACCATATTAAAGTACATGCCCTCAACTCATGTCTGTTTGAGCAGCTCTGTGAAGAGATGGACACAGAGCACACACATCTCTTACACACAGAAGTGAGATGACTTTCTAAAGGTAGATCACTGACCAGGGTTTTTGAGTTACGAGAGTTGCTCCAGAGATTTCTTTTAGAAAAACAGTCACCACTGGCAGCACATTTCTGTGACACAGAATGGGTCGCAAAACTTGCTTACTTGTGTGACACATTCAACCTGCTCAACAAACTCAATCTGTCACTTCAGGGGAGAACGACAACTGTGTTCAAGTCAGCAGATAAAGTGGCTGCATTCAAAGCCAAACTGGAATTATGGGAATGACAAGTGAACATTGGGATTTTTGACATGTTTCAAACATGAGCAGAGATTTTGAAAGAGACTGAGCCAGGGCCTTCCTTCTCCCAGCGGGTGCAGGATCACCTATTTCAGCTTTCAAGAGTTTGAGCATTACTTCCCAACCACAAAAGACCCTGAACTGGGAAGGAATGGATCCGCGACCCATTTGTGAATAAACCAGGTGAGTCGATTTTGTCCATGCTAGGAGAGGATCAACTGCTTGAGGTTGCAAATGATGGTTGAGACAACTTCAAATCTCCATACATTCTGGATTAAAGTCAAGGTAGAATATCCTGAGATTGCCACCAAAAAAAGTGAAAAGTCTGCTTCCATTTCCGACATCCTATCTTTGTGAAGCAGGGTTTTCTGCAGTGACAGCAACCAAAATGAGATTATAGAGTAGACTGGACATAAGCAACACACTTCAGGTGTCACTGTTTCCCATCACCCTCAGATAAGACCATCTAGTTGCAGGAAAGCAAGCTCAGGGCTCCCACTGATTCTGCATTATGGTGAGTTGTATAATTATTTCATTATACATTACAATGTAATAACAGTAGAAATAAAGTACACAATAAATGTAATGCAGTTGAATAATCCCAAAACCATCCCACCCCCATCCACCCACCCCAGTCAGTGGGAAAATTGTCTTCTACAAAACCAGTCCCTGGTGCCAAAAAGGTTGGGGACCACTGACTTAAAGAAAAAAATGGATAAGAACTTTTAAAACTTAAATCCCTAAAAGGAAAGATACTCAGAGATAGTCGGGGCTTGGAGAAGAGCAAAGTAGAGAGAGAATAAAAGAAGGGTCTAGATACCATAATGACTCAGCATTCCACCACTGGGTATCTGCCCCAAAGAACTGAGAGCAGAGTCTGGAAGACATATCTGTACTATATTCATAGCAGCATCATATGCAATAACAAAAAAAGGTAGAAGCAACCTGAGTGTCCATTGATGGACGAATGCATAAATAAGATATATGGTATATACATACAACGGAATATTATTCAGCCTCAGAGAGTAAGGGAAACCAGGCCACAATGTGGATGAACCCTGAAGACACTGTGTTAAGTGAAATAAGCCAGTCACAAAAAGACAAACGCTATACGATTCCACTTATATGAGTCACCTAGGATAGTCAAATTCATAGAGACAGAAAGTGGAATGGTGTTTCCCACAGGCTCAGGGATAAGAGGTATGGGGAGTTGTTGTTTAATGGGGCATAGTTTTGGCTCCAGTTCTGCAGTATGAAAAGAATTCTGGACATGGATGCTGGTGATGGCTGCCCACCACCATGACTGCACTTAATACCACTACACTGTATACTTAAAAATGGCTATGATGTTAAATTCTGTTATGTGCATTTTACTACAATTTAAAATAATAATCAGTATAATTTACTCTATTAACAAACTGAAGATAAAAATCCATATGATCCAGATTATATAAAAAATTCTTACAGCTCAAAAAGAGGGAAAACAATTTTTAAAAGGGGGGACTGGCTATACAAGGGCCACATGAGTGATCTTTGTAGTGATGGAAATGCTCTATACTTTGACTGTATCACTGTCAATATCTTGGTTATGATACTGTGCTACTGTTTTACAACTATAGTTGCCATTGGGGTAAAGGATACACTGGGCTCTCTACTTTTCTTAAAGCTGCATGTGAATCTATAATTTTTTTCAAAATAAAAAATATAATTTAAAACAATGGGGAAAAGCACCATCCCAGAAGTGACACTGCACCCTTTTCATTATGTTGCATTATACCAGGAAGGACATGCTACTGACGTCTCATTACAGATGGTGATAACTTTGAACACTTGTTTAAATGTGGTATTTGTCTAGGTTTTCCCACTGTAAAGTTAATAATCTTCTCTTTGTAATATGAAGTATTTTATGAAGAGATATTTTGAGACCATGTAAATATCCTGTTTCTCATCATAGCTCCATCTACGAATTTTAGCATGCATAGGTGGATGTGGTCTGCAACAACCAAACCACTACTGTGGTTATTTGCCAAATAGTGATTTTCTATTTCCATCATTCTTTCTATATTTATTACTTAGAATTCTGTCTCAGCAGGAGCTGCTCCTTCTCCCTCATTTATATATTCAATTATTTACTGACAGGAGCTTGGACTCATAGATATTTGTTTTATTCTGGAGATTGTAATCCATTACTACCATTATTTACTTTGTTGCTCAAATTGTCCCAGGCTTAGCTCCTGGGAGCTCCTTTCAGTTATTTAGCCCCTGTGTCATTTCAACATGCCCCATATTTTTGTGACGACTTCCTCACTTTCTGGAATCATAAGAAGTTGCTGGCTTATCCTGTACTTCCCCTGCCCTAGTCCAGGAATCGGCCATTTCTCCAAGGGGCCCTAGCTCCTTTCTTTAGAGCTTAACACACGTTCTTAAGCTTATTCTCAAAATATTCCTGTGAAGCAGAATATTCAGAAGTCACTGAATAATGACTCATTCAGTCACTCACAAAATTCATCCTTACGAAAGTGAAGACTAAACCTCATTACACTACTTCACACCCATTTTTTTAAAATAATATAAAAATTAAAAATAAACTTCAAAAACCCATTAATTTATCTGGAATCTTTTTCAGGGGAGCTGAAATCACATTCTCAATAATGAAAGTGACTAATCACAATAGGTTTTGGTGACCACCAAGTAAAAATAAATTTCATATATTCAAGCTGCTTTTCAGGAAACCTGGTTCAACACCTCCAGCTATTTCTCAACTAAAGGCCAATCAAAAACACTAAATAAATAACATGCTATTCTTTTAAAGATTTGGTTCATAATTTTTCTGACTGTTCTTCCCCAATGGTGTTTAGCAATAATATGTAGTACATACTGTTTTCACAATGCCTCAATGAGACACTAAAAAAAGGTCTATGTTTTCATCCTGGTGGAAGCAAGGGAGGGAGGGAGGGAGAGAGGAGAGACTTAATTACTTTCTCAAGCTCATGTAATAAGGCAGAGGT
This sequence comes from Hippopotamus amphibius kiboko, assembly GCF_030028045.1. Taxonomy (NCBI): domain Eukaryota; kingdom Metazoa; phylum Chordata; class Mammalia; order Artiodactyla; family Hippopotamidae; genus Hippopotamus; species Hippopotamus amphibius. The sequence continues at coordinate 160,204,207 of NC_080191.1, forward strand.
CAGTTCTAGGACCCAAGCCCAGTGACATCCTGTGTTCTTCCTTCATGAGAATACTCATTACTTAATTAATAAGGTTTATCTAATACTCTTCTTAGTTTACACTGTCATTCTCTACCGTTAACTTCAGCTAACATTCCAATTTGTAGCATAGTGTAAATACACAGCAGATACATTTCCTTGAAGGAGCTTCTTTCTTTTGGTGTAGAGCACACAGGGAAGGCAAGGAACAAATGTAGAAAATGATTTATAAGGCCCCTTAAGCTATTGTATGCACTTCGTTAAGACTATTTTTTAGGATCCGCTGTGTATTTTGATTCTTAAAAAATATCCTCTGGGGCATTTGAGCTTTTTGCTTTTACAGATAGTTTTATGGACTGTTAAATGTGCGTCCCCTTGACACATGAAGCACACTGCTCTCAGGGAATGCAAACTAACTTTAAAATTAGCCTAAGCAAAATACAATTAAAAAGGTAAATCTACTGAAAAAAAAAATTGAGTGGCCTAAGGGAAACTGCATCCACAGTTCAGTTCTTTGATTTTATATACTGAATCACAAGTACGCTTATTTTAGTCCCAAGGGCATTCATTATACTGAAAGTCATATTAAATGTTCTTATTCAGCTATTTCTGCAATGTGAATTATTTACTTAGTTGAGTAGCTTATCACAGACTAAAAGCAAAAGAACCTAATGTTTATTATAACCAATATTTTTTGTGGCCTTAAACCTCTACCACCCTGCTCCACTGGCCGTCAATATACCTGTATTTTTGTACTTCAATCTATGAGAACAATAAAGTTCATATATTGCTCAACACCACTGGAGTCCCTAATCAGAAATTCATGCAAGATCCTAGTTTCTTCATTTTTCAAACTGTGTAAACTGTAATACAGTGGAACATATTAATGTAAAGCAAAATCCTAATGAGACAGAGCACCAGAGCATGGTTTATTTACTCATTTCACAAATATATATCAACTATCTACCATGTTTATACTATTAAATCAGATGCTATGTGGAAACAAAAAGAAATACAACGTGTAGTCATGCTTCAAGGAGCTTCCAGTCAAACTGCAGGGAGAAGATAAAAATGAAGTAAAAATAAAACACCAGATAAGCAAAACTGTAAGTATACAGGGGCATTCACCAAGCAGTGAAATAGGATTCCAGACCTCACTGAACGATTGTACCTAGCTGTTAAGAGACACACACCTACGGAGTAGCAAGCAGAACTGCTCCAGGCCAGCTCCAGAGCCAGAATGTGTCAGCTGGCACGCGGGGTTCACAGAGTTGACCCAGAGAGCAAAGGAGGATGAAGTTTGTGAGGAAGACGGAAGCTGGAAGGGGCTTAGGATGCAGGGCCGAAGCATGTGTGTTTTGGTAACAATGAGGAACCACTGAAGATTACTGACGAGGCAAGGAATAACTGCCGAGACCAGCTCGGCGACTCGAGGTGAGTGACGGGTGCCGCAAGCTTGAAGAAGACACAGACACAGACTGAAGAGAAAAGTGGGACCGGGGGGCTCAAGACCTCTCGGATCAAGAGCCCCGCTGACTCATCCCAGGCTGCTTTTATTGAGTTCGTGGGCTAACATTCTCAGGTTACACTCATAAACAATCAAAGGCCTCACATGACTGAGGCAATTATCTTTGTTTACTTCCTGGGTCTGAGTTGAGCAGGTGTGGATTTGAGCTGGGGGTGGAGAGCAAAACAGCCCTGGGGGCAGGAGACCTCTCTCAGATATTGGGGGTCTGTGCCCCACCCGTGTTGGCCCCTCTGCGACTGTGCCTGTCTTAGGTTGTTCCTCCCTTGAGGAATCTTACCCGTCTCTGGCTAACCAGTCATCCTCCAGGGCCAAAGACGGTGATATAAGGAAGGTTCTATGCACCACCCCTGTTGGCCCCTCTGCGGCTGTGCCTGTCTTAGGTTGTTCCTCCTCTGAGGAATCTTACCCGTCTTTGGCTAACCAGCCATCCTTCAGGACCAAACAGGGTGATATTAGTCTCCATGCCCCACACCCTCAGCTCCTCCACTGCTCAAGCAGGACATTCTGAATCCCATTGCTCGGCCCCCATACTTCAACATTTTCAAGGTTTCAGAAAGGTTCCCGAATGTCTTCCCACAAATAACGATAAGAGACTTCAGAGCATTTAGTCTGGTAAAGATGTGCAGAGGGACAGGAAAGAGAAGAGGGTTAAGGGGAGGCTATTACAGGTTTTCAAGCATGACATTCTGCTCTGACTACAGTCACCTGGCTCAGTAGAGGAGGGAACACAGGAGACACTCCCAGGAAGGTGGCAGATCCTGGGGATTTGGGGAAGGACTGGGGCTGCGTGCTGGCTGTCTGACCTTATCAAATTGTTAACAGTCTCATGCTTTCCATTTCCTCAGGGTAAAGTGGTCAGTGCTCTCTACCTGTTAAAGCGCTAACTCAGTGTCTAGCACACTGTGAACACTCTGTCATTTGGTGTTGCTTGTAGAAGACAGGAGCTGCCTGCAGGTCTCCCAGCCCCTCTAGAGGCTTCCCAGCTTTACCATTCTACTCACTTCCATTTCTATCTGCTCCTCTCACGGAATGGGCACAGATAAAGCTAGTTTAAAGTGCAAATCAGACGTCAATCTACCACCCTCTCCCAGTTGGTTTTACCCTCAGATTTGGAGTTAAGTCAAACTGGTGAGAGAGGGAATGGAGGAGGTAGAGGCAGGACCACGAAGCAGCCTGTGCAGGGCAGGAGCCCTCACCAACAGACCCCTACCGTCTGCTCTGCTCTGGGCCACAATTTTGACACCCTGAAGTATGGGCAGCGGGTACAGTGAGGCCTGCTTTGAAAATAACATTTCCAAAAGTGCCATAAACCAACAGCGAGAGAAGCTGTTCCCCACGCTTACCAAGTTAGAGCAGACAATCTGAAGAGAGACATGATGAAGACTCTATCCTTTTTTAAACCATGTTTAGTCCTTCGTGAAGCCAAGTCTTCCGGTTTGAGGGACGGATACACGTGAAAAAAAAATTTTGTGTATTTTAATAAGTAACTACCAGTGAACAACTAGGGGGTAAAGAGAAGTGTAAAATGCATCTCTCTTATGATCCAATTTGGGTCACACAAACATTTGTAAGCACAAGAACTTGAAAGAGAAGTATTAAGTTGTGAGGTATACATTATATATGGTACAGGAGCCCAGAAAAAAGTGAGGGCTGGAAGGGCTTAGAAGAAGCTCCCAAGAAACATGGAATGTAAACTTAAGAAGAGCTAGGACTTGGGCAAAAGAAAGTGAAGTGGTGGGCTTTGTGCAAAATCCAGAGGTGGAAGAAGTGTGGGATGTCTGAGGGGCAGCGGGGTGAACAGCCAGACTGGAGTATCCACTGAGACCAGTCTCATCACCCAGATGGTCTGGAAAGACAGCAAGACCCTCCCCTCGTCTAAGGAGACTGGATACCATAAGAGTCACTTTGCTGAATAAATCGGCACAATGGAACTCCTTGAACTTGTAGACACAGACAATTCCAGTTGGGAAAGAGCCCCTTGTAGGGCCAGTGAGTTCAGAAACATCCAATAGGTAAGTCAGGCTAAAACAGGCCATTTAAAAAAAAAAAAAAAAGTCAGAGAATGAGAACTCTCTCAGGCTTCCAGTTCCTTTTAGGGGGGCCAAATGAGGTTTTCATGGAGCAAATATGTCTACCTCTTTATCCTTAATCTCAGAAGTCCTTAGACTCTGCCAGGAGCTGTTCTGCAGAAAAGTAATGCAATGATTGGTTAGAAAAGGGATGGCTAAGGGAGTCTTCTAAGGATGGGTGACTGAGGATGAGATGAAGCATGAAAAACCATATGTTCAGAAAGAAAAGGATGCCTGCTGACAGAGCACACAGAGACTCAACCAGTATGTATTAAGTATCTGCACTCTGCAGTACAGGAAAACACTGGGAGAGAAGCGTGGTGGAGGGTAAGAGGAGTAAGTGGGAAAATGGCTGGTTATGGATGACTGCAAGCTAAGAAAAGCTGTATGAGTACCACCCCTCTTCTGTCTGAAGATGGACGGTGATGATGACGGTGACAGCCATTACCTTTGAATTCTTTACAATAAGCCCTTGACCTTACTGGCATTTTATTAAACCATCTCAGCCTCCTACCTTTCTCTGCAAAAATCAATAGTGGATGGGCTGAGTTATTAGACTGGCCAACAGATTTCTAAAACTTCAATTGGAAAAAAAAGTGAGAACAAAGAAAATCCCTATGGGAGGCACCACAAGTGGAGACCAAGAACATGAAGACTCTGGGGCAGTCTTCTGCCATCCCACTAGCACACAGCTGTGTAGTCCTATGGATCCCAAATAAGTTATTAGCAGCCACTAATTCAATGGACAGGTATTCCTGACAGTCTAAAACTAAAGGAAATAGTATAAGACACCTGTCACATTTATCTATTGATCTGGGGATGAAAAGTTCACAAAATTCACAAGAAAAGGATACTAACCAGTCACCCTGATCTAAGAAAAATAAGATCTTGAAACATCTGTGCTTTGCACAGGGGCTCAGTAGGGACTCAGTAGATGTTTACTGAATTTAAAACAATACATCTTTGTTAAAGATTATTTTTGTAAGGAACATGTCTGTATGTTAGTCAAGAACCTCATTTTTAAATTTATACAAACCAATGTGGCATTCTGGAACTTTACTTTTTCTTAATCAGTCACAACAATAATAAAACACATTCTAAGTATCAATGAGATATAATTTAAAATCAAATTATTAACATTTATATGCAAGAATTTACATTTCCCAATATAATGAAGAAAATATATTCACCATCTTTTTTCTATAATCAGTTGTAATAATTACTGCTCATTTCTCTTGGACCTGTGGTTGGGCCAGCCAACTTTAAAATCAGGGCCACTGGGGAAATCCAAAGAGTCAGGGGTAAGAAGTTACAAATTTAGTACTTACAGCTAAACAGCAACTATACTTAACGATCCATGTAACTACCTCTGAATGGGGAGTAGGAGGCTCAGATGATGGCACCAAAACTCAACTTGGAGCTTTGTTCTTAGACTACCTCTTCACCATAATAGTTGGGTTGTAAAATATATGGAGGAAGTCACTTCACAGTTGACACTAGCAGTAAAGAGGGAAAGGGGGGCTCAGATTATTATGAGATAATAAATGTGCTAGTTATCAATTAATGTCTTTGAACTCCAAATTTTCCTTTCAATGTGTGCTCAGCAGTCAGGGACAGAATTCCTTTCAACACTTTTCCTCTACAGCGAGCATGCTGCTGAATCTCTCAGCGGTGGGCATAGAGAGGCACCACAGGAGGAAGGGGCTCCCATGTCTGCTGCACACAGGCTGGGTGGGAGGGCGACGAAATCTCTCGGAGCTCTGCCCCAGCCGTGCACCCAGAACGTGCGGTTCCTTGGCAACCTTGCAGTCTTGGCCTGGCCTGGTGATCGCCTTCCCGTGGCCCTCTCCACATGGAAACCAGGGTTCCGAAGGCCTTCTGCCCACACCCTTCCCTCCTGCCTACCCAAGCCTATGCCCCCGCTGTACACCCATGCCCTTAACTCCTCACTGCCCATGCCTCCCCTGCACTCCAGAGGGGCTGCTTCCTACTTGCCCAGCAACTTCAAAACAGTACAGCCTGGGCAAAGAGGCAACCTTTAGTACTCCGTGGGTGAACCACACTTTCTCCAACAAGGTCTGAACCCCAGTCTTGGCGGGGGGGGGGGGGGGGGGGCGAACCTCCTTCCACCTTTGTCCTTCCTGGGTATTCTCCCTCAACTCAAGGGAAACACACAGAGTTTCCTTATAGCTTTTGGTCACTTATTTCTTAGAGTTTAATAATCCTTTATATTAAATTTCCCCTGTGTAATCTAGTATATGGTTTCCATCTCCTGACTGGATGCAAACTGATTCAATGACCAAGATCAAGGTGTGGGATTTCCTGTAGGTGGTACTTTCCTGATGTGTCTACTGAGAAAATATAAGCATTATATTGAAAAATTTAAGTAGTTTATATATTGGGAATGTAGACTAAGACATTAAATCTTATGTATTAAAATATTAATCCTTTAGATGTTTAAAACTGGACAACTTTATAATTAAGTTTAATATTAACAGAGAACAATTTTAGAAGAATGCATTCTAAAACTTATTTTTAAAAGAACATTGTCTGTTACTTGAATATTTCTATATCAATAATGTCAAAAATAACTAAGATAAACAAAGAGAGCTTATTGAATACCCTTTTGTATTCTCTTGCAAAGGAATGAAGTATAAAACTATCAAACTAAAACTTCCCTGAAAAAAGTTAGAAAAAAAAAAATTCTGAACCAGCTTTCATAACAGACCAACATATGTTAATCTTAATTCCATATTGAAAAAATTCAAGGTAGGTTGGGAGTAATATTCAGTGCTTTTATGACTGAGAGCAGAGCATCATGGCTGGGAAAGTATAGCAGAGCTCTTTTCCCTACAGCCTGGAACACAACTGCCTATGAAGAGGACAATGGAGAGAAACAAGGAGGAAGCAGCCCTCCCTGCAAAGCGTGTAGAACATAAAAGAACCATCTGAGAGAAGAAATCCTGATTACATGTGAAGTGCTAGACAAAACTGGAGCATGTAGGAGCAGCATATAGAGTAAACCTACCCATTCAGCACTGTGATTAGCACTTATGTGAGCTTTATACCTATTTGCCCACAATGTGTGTGGTAATTTATGACTACAGCAGTCACCTGCATGCTTTTAGCTTCCTGATAAAACAATGAGATTTGATAATATGATAATGCAGATTTTCAAGGCTGAATGAGATTTCTCTGGGTTTGATAAGTTTTTAAAATTATCATTTGAATTTGCAAGGAAAAAAAGGTACCACCAGCAAAAATATGTCCCCTGAAGAGAAAGCCACAGGTCTTTGGGGGCCAGGCTGTGGCTAAAAAACCCTCCCAGAGGCACAGCCTTTCAGCAAGGACGAAGCATATCCAGGCGCAGTTTTTGTTATGTCCCTGGACTAATCTAAGCAAATAAAACCTTCCTGGGAATTGTCTGCGCAGATGGCTGGCTCAAAGAGATCCCCAGCTGTTTCCGCCCCAGGCATACCAATTGTGGAATTTTTTTTAAATGTTGCTAATAAACAACCAAATAGGATTTCTGTGAATCCTTTACAGACCATGAAACTAAAATGTCAGGTTAGATCTTCTTGATGATTTCAAACGAATAGATTAATGAGGCTTTTATTACTTCTGTCTGGAATACAAACAGGCCATATTCGATTCAAAAAAAGTATCTCCAAGCATTCACTGATTAATGCCCATAATTCAGAAAATCTATAGTGTTTCCATAAAACCTCAAAGAATTAAAAAATGATGTGATAAAAGAAGAAAGTATTTCCCTTTACAGTAAACATTTTTATGAACCTACACAGAAAAAAAGATGTATTCATACATTATACTGCATAAGGAAACGTATTACAAAACTACTCATTTTACAGCTTGGTGGATGTAATGGTTAACTGTATGTGTCAATGTGGAGGGTGTTTTTGCATGAGACTAACATTTACATTGGTGAACTCTGGGTAAAGCAGATTGTCCACCATAATGTGGGTGGGCCTTACCAAATCAGCGGAAGGCCTGAATAGAGCAAAAAGACCAGCCTCCCTGAACAACAGGGAAAGTAAACTGTCTTTGGACTTCATCCGCAACACTGGCTCTCCAACCTACCTGCCCACACTGCAGATTTTGGACTCACTGTTCTCCACAATTGTGGCCAATTCCTTATAAAAAATCTCTTCCTATATGTACACACATCGCATTGATTCTGCTCCTGTGGAGAACCCTGAATAATACAGTGGGACTGATATTACCTGCAATGGTCATAAGATATTGCCATAGCAATATAATCTGATGAAATTTAACTTCCACTAATGGGGGGGAAATGTACCCAACTCTTTGGTGCCCTTTTTCCTTGATAAGACTGCCCCAAAGGGGGAGCTTCTACCTCATCTTCAACTGTCTCTCAGGCCAGCTAGTGAGAAGCAACACTAGAAGTCTCAATCTTTGTTCTTTTAAGGGCAAACAGGAAAGATGACAAGATGGCAGAGTAGAAGGGCTTGAGGTCACCTTCTCTGATGAAAACACCAAAATCACAACTAACTACTGAACAACCACTGACAAAAAAGACTGGAATCTACCAAAAAAGATATTCTACATCCAAACACAAAGAAGCCACAACAAGATGGTACAAGGGTCGCTTTTGCAGTATAAACAAACCCCATAACAACAGAGTAGGTGACCCACAAACTGAAAAATACTTGTATCACAGAGATTCTTCCACAGGAGTAAGAGTTCTGAGCCCCACGTCAGGCTCCTCAGCTTTGGGTCTGGCATTGGGAGGAGGAGTCCCCAGAGCATTTGGCTTTCAAGGCTAGCGGGGCTTGAGTGCAGGAGCTCCACTGGGGGAAACAGAGACTCCACTCTTGGAGGGCGCACACAAGGTTTCATAGGCACTGGGCCCACAGCAAAGCAGTAACTCCATATGAGCCTAGGCCAGACCTACCTGCAGGTTTTGGAGGGTTTCCTAGGGAGGTGGGAGTCAGCCATGGCTCACTGTGGGGGCAAGGACACTGGTGGCAGAGGCCCCAGGGAATATTCATCAGTATGAGCTCTTCCAGGGGACACCATTTTGGCACTGAGACCTAGCCTACCCAACAGCCACCAGGCTCCGGCATTGGCTCCAGTGCCGGGTTGCCTCAAGCAAAACAACCAATAAGGTGGGAATGCAGCCTCACCCATCAACAGACAAGCTGCCTAGGGTCGCCCTAACCACAGCCATCTCCAAACACATCAATTGACAGGGCCCTGCCCATCAGAGGGACAAGACCCAGCTCCTCTCACCAGTGGGCAGGCACCAGTCCCTCCAACCAGAAACATAAATATAAATATAAACATAAATGTGTGTGTGTGTATGTGTGTGTGTATGCACAAACACACATATCATGGTAACAGCAAACCAGAAACCTACAATAGATATATAAACATACAAAAATAAAAAGCAATCCAAACACAACTCTAGTGATAATCAACAAATCACAAGAGAAGAAAACAAAATAGGAAGAGAAGGAAAAAGACCTACAAAACCAAATCCTAAACAATTAACAAAATGGCAATAAGAACATACTTATTGATAGTTACCTTAAGTGTAAATGGATTAAATGCTCCAACAAAAAGACACAGACTGCCTGAATGGATACAAAAATAAGACCCATATACATGCTATCTAAAAGAGACCCACTTCAGATCTAGGGACACACAGACACTGAAAGTGAGAGGATAGAAAAGGATATTCCATAAAAATAGAAATCAAAAGAAAGTTGGCGTTGCAACACTCATATCAGACAAAATAGACTTTAAAATAAAGACTGTTACAAAAGACAAAAAAGGACACTACATAATGATTAAGGGTTCAATCCGAGAAGAAGATATAACAATCGTAAATACATACACACCCAACACAGGAGCACCTCAACATATAAGGCAAATATTAACAGCCATAAAAGGAGAAATGGACAGTAACACAATAATACTGGGGGACTTTAACACCCCACTTACATCAATGGACAGATCATACACACAGAAAATCAATAAGGGAACACAGGCCTTAAAGGACACACTAGACCAGACGGATGTAACTGATATTCACAGAACATTCTATCCTAAAGCAGCAGAATACACATTCTTCTCAAGCGCACCCAGAACATTATTCAGGATAGATCAGATGCTGGGCCACAAAGCAAGCCTCACTAAATTTAAGAAAATTGAAATCAAATGGAGGCATCTTTTCTGACTACAATGCTATGAGATTAGAAATCAACTACAAAAAAAAACTGTAAAAAACACAAACACACGGAGGCTAAATAATATATTACTAAACAGGACTTCCCTGGTGGCACAGTGGTTAAGAATCTGCCTGTCAATGCAGGGGACACAGGTTCAAGCCCTGGTCTGGGAAGATCCCACATGCCGTGGGGCAACTGAGCCTGTGCACCACAACTAGTGAGCCTGCACTCTAGAGCTTACAGGCCACAACTACTGAGCCCATGTGCCACAACTACTGTAGCCCACACACCTAAAAGCCCCTGCTCCACAACAAGATTAGAGCAGAAATAAATGAAATAGATATGAAGAAAACAACAGAAAAGATCAATCAATGAAACTAAAAGCTGCTTCTTAGAAAAAATAAAATTATTAAACCTTTAGCCAGGCTCAAGAAAAAAAGAGAAAAGGCTCAAATCAATAAAATTAGAAATGAAAAAGAAGTTACAACAGACACCACAGAATACAAAGGATCATGAGACAAGCAACTACATGCAATGAAATGGACAACCTAGGAGAAATGGACTAATTCTTAGAAAGGTAAAATCTCCCAAGACTGAACCAGGAAGAAACAGAACCTATGAACACACAAATCAGAAGTATTGAAATTGAAACTGTGATTTAAAAACTTCCAACAAACTGAAGGCCAGGACCAGATGGCTTCACAGGCAAATTCTACCAAAAAACTACTAGGGGACTTCCCTGGTGGCACGCTGGTAAAGAATCCACCTGACAATGCAGGAGACATGGGTTCAATCCCTGGCCCGGGAAGATCCTACATGCCATGGAGCAACTAAGCCCATGCATCACAACTACTGAGCCTACACTCTAGAGACTGAAAGCCATAACTACAGAAGCCTGCAAGCCTAGAGCCTGTGCTCCACAAGAGAAGCCACCATAATGAGAAGCCCATGCACTGCAATGAAGAGTAGTACCCACTCGCCATAACTAGAGAAAGTCCATACACAGCAATGAAGACCCAAAGCAGCCAATAAATAAATTAATTAAAAAAAAAGAAAACTACAGAGCTCATCAATGAATTCAGTAAAACTGCAGGATACAAAATTAATATATAGAAATCTCTCACACTTCTATACACTAACAATGAAAGATGAGAAAGAGAAATTAAAGAAACAATCCCATTTACCATCACATCAAAAAGACTAAAATACTTAGGAATAAGCCTACCTAAGTAAGCAAAAGATGTATACTCTAAAAACTATAAGATACTGATGAAAGAAATTGAAGATGACACAAACAGATGGGAAGATATACCATGTTCTTGGACTGGAAGAATCAATATTGCCAAAATGACTATACTACAAGGCAATCTACAGATTCAACGCAATCCCTATGAAATTACCAATGGCATTTTTCACAGAACTAGAGCAAGAAATTTTACAATTTGTATGGAAACACAAAAGACCCCAAATAGCCAAAGCAATTTGAGAAGGAAAGACGGAGTTGGTGGAATCAGGCTTCCTGACTTCAGGCTATACTACAAGGCTACAGTGATCAAGACAGTATGGTACTGGCACAAAAACAGAAATATAGATCAATGGAACAGGATAGAAAGCCCAGAGATAAACTATGTTCAACTAATATGTGACAAAGGAGGCAAGGATATACAATGGAGAAAAGGCAGCCTCTTCAATAAGTGGTGCTTGGAAAACTGGACAGCTACATGTAAAAGAATGATATTAGAACACTTCCTAACACCATACACAAAAATAAACTCAAAATGGATAAAAGACCTAAATGTAAGGCCAGAAACTATAACATTCCGAGAGGAAAACATAGGAAGAACACTCTTCAACGTAAATAACAGCAAGATCTTTTTTGATCCACCCCCTAGAGTAATGGAAACAAAAACAAAAATAAATAAGTGGGACCTAATGAAACTTCAAAGCTTCTGCAGAGCAAAGGAAACTATAAGCAAGATGAAAAGAAAGCCCTCAGAATGGGAGAAAATATTTGCAAACGAATCAACAAAGGAGTAATCTCCAAAATATATAAACAGTTTATCCAGCTCAATATCAAAAAAACAAACAACCCAATCAAAAAATGGGCAGAAGACCTAAACAGGCATTTCTCCAAAGAAGACACACACATGGCCAAGAGGCACATGAAAAGCTGCTCAACATCAGTAATTATTAGAGAAATGCAAATCAAAATGACAATGAAGTATCACTTCACCCTGGTCAGAATGGGCATCATCAGAAAATCGACAAACAGTAAATGTTGGAGAGGGTGTGGAGAAAAGGGAGCACTCTTGCACTGTTGGTGGGAATGTAAATTGATACATTCGCTATGGAAAACAGTATGGAGGTTCCTTGAAAAACTAAGAATAGAACTACCATATGACTCAGCAATCCCACTACTAGGCATATACCCAGAGAACACCATAATTCAAAAAGACACATGAACTCCAATGTTCATTGCAGCACTATTTACAATAGCCAGGTCATGGAAGCAACCTAAATGTCCATCAACAGATGAATGGATAAAGATGTGGTACATACATACAAAGGAATATTACTCAGCTGTAAAAAGCAATGAAACTGGGAAATTTTTAGAGACATGGATGGACCTAGAGACTGTCATACAGAGTGAAGTGAGTCAGAAAGAGAAAAATATCGTATAGTAACACATATATGTGGACCATAGAAAAGTGGTACAGCTCAACCCGTTTGCAAGGCAGAAATAGAGACAGAGATGTAGAGAACAAACATATGGACACCAAGTGGGGAAAGAGGGGAGGGTTGGGGGAGGGGGGAATGAATTGGGAGACTGAGATACCAAATTGTACACTCTAAATATATGCAGTTTATTGTAAAAAGTAAAAAAATTAAAAATTAAAAAAAAATTAAAGTGGCCAGAGTGAAAAGACAGAAGAGTGAATACAGGAATGACAGCAGATTTCTTGTCAAAAAATGCAAGCAATAAACCAGTGGAACAATATTTTTTTAAGTACTGTCAACCTAGAATTTTATACCCAGAGAAAATATCTTTCAGAAGTGAAGCCTAAATAAAGATATTTTCAGATATACAAAAGGTGAAAGAATTCATTACCAGTAGACCCACACTACAAAAAACAAAAAAAAAACATTAAAGGATGTCCTTCAGGCAGAAGGAAAATGACACCAGATGGAAATATGGATCTATACATGGGAGTGAAAAACAGTGCAAATTGAATCCACATGGATAAATATATAAAACTTTTTCTTATTATTTAAACCTTATTAAAAGATACATGACTAACTGAATGACACCAACAAAAAACCAATGTATTATGGAATTTATAACATAAATAAAAGTAACATGCATGACAACAATAGCACAAAGGTCAGAAAGGGAGAAATGGAAGTATACTATCACAAGGTTCTTACACTATATGTAATCCAATATAATATCATTTAAAGTAGACTATGATAAGCTTAACACCTTAAACCCTAAAGCAACCAGTAAAACAACAAAGAAGCGCCTAATTGGCCCACAAAGGAAATGAAATGGAATCATAAAACTTCTCAACTAATTCAAGAAGAAGAAGAAGAAGAAAAAGTGAAAAACAGAGAATAAATATAGCAAGATGATACTCATAAAGCTAAGCACATCAACAGTCACAGTAAATGCAATGGTTTAAACACCCAACTAAAAGACACAAATTATCAAATTGGATTTTTAAAAAAGACCCAATTCTATACTGTCTAAAAATATGCATTTCAAATAGAAACAAATAGATTAAAAATAGAAGGATATAATTAACACTAATCAAAATAAAACTAGAGTAGCTATATAAATATCAGGCAAAGTAGATTTCAAAGCAAAAAATATTACCTTGGATTTGAAAAAGGTCATTTCTCAATGACAACAGGGTCAATTAGTTACAAGGACATAATTTTAAATGTCATATTCCTAAAAATAGAGTTTCAAAATATTTGAAGCAAAAACTGATAGAACTGCAAAGAAAAATAGACAAATCAACATTTATAATCAGAGATATCTATAGGTCTCTCTCAGTAAGTGAGAGAACAAGCAGAAGGAAAATCAGTAAGGACAGGATAGCATTAAACTACACTATCTGCCACCATGACATCACTGACACTTATAAAACACACCACCCAAAAAGAGCAGAATAAACATTATTCTCAAGTGTGGATGAAATATTTTCCAAGACAGACCATATTCTAGGCCATAAATCCAGCCTCAATAAGTTTAAATTTAAGAGGATCCATGTCATACAAAGCATGGTTCTTTGACCATGATGGAATTAAATACAAATTAGACCATGTACTGGAAAACATAAAGTACTCCTGAGAAATTGGTAAAGTTGCAAGATACAAATTAATGCACAGAAATCTCTTGCATTCCTAGACACTAACAATGAAAAAACAGGAAAAGAAATTAAGGAAACAATTCCACTTGTCATTGCAACAAAAAGAATAAACTACCTAGGAATAAACCTACCTAAGGAGGCAAAAGACCTGTACTCAGAAAACTATAAGGTACTGATGAAAGAAATCAAAGACAACACCAACAGATGGAGAGATGTACCATGTTCCTGGATTGGAAAAATCAATATCATGAAAATGACTATACTACCCAAACCAATTTCTAGATTCAATGCAATCCCTATCAAATTACCAATGGTATTTTCCACAGAATTAGAACAAAAAAAAAATCTTACAATTAGTATAGAAACACAAAAGACCCCGAATAGTCAGAGCAATCTTGAGAAAGAAAAATGGAGCTGGAGTAATCAAGCTCCCTGACTTCAGACTATACTACAAAGCTACAGTCATCAAAACAGTATGGTACTGGCACAAAAAAAGGAAATATAGATCAATGGAACAAGACAGAAAGCCCATAGATAAACCCACACACCTATGATCACGTAATCTATGACAAAGGAGGCAAGAATATACAACATAGAAAAGACAGTCTCTTCAATAAGTGCTGCTGGGAAAACTGGACAGCTACACGTAAAAGAATGAAATTAGAACACTCCCTAACACCATATACAAAAATAAACTCAAAATGGATTAAAGACCTGCCCTGTAGAAATAAGCACTCTTTACTCTTTAATCTGTTTTCTTCTAGCCTTTTAAAAATGTACTTGTTTTATTTATCCAAAACTAAACTTACACTAAGTGATTTTTATTCTTGCTTTAAAGTGTTTAAAAGGTTGCATAGGCAAAAATAATGAAAATTACTAAAACATCCTTCAACAAACAATGATACCAACAATGACTCTAAGTAGCTATTTAAAATAATAAAATAAAAAGAGAAATATAGATCAGTAGAACAGGACAGAAAGCCCAGAGATAAACCCACATATCTATGGTTACCTAACCTATGACAAAGGAGGCAAGAATATACCGTGGAGAAAAGACAGTCTCTTCAATCAGTGGTGCTGGAAAAACTGGATAGCTACATGTAAAAGAATGAAATTAGAACACTACCTAACACCATATACAAAAATAAATTCAAAATGGATTAAAGACCTAAATGTAAGGCTGGACGCTAAAAAACTCTTGGAGGAAAACATAGGCAGAACACTCTTTGACATGAATTGCAGCAAGATCCTTTTTTGATCCACCTCCTAGAATAATGGAAATAAAAACAAACAAACAAATAGGATCTAATTTAACTTAAAAGCACAGCAAAGAAAAACATAAAGAAGATGAAAAGACAATCCTCAGAATGGGAGAAAATATTTGCAAATGAAGCAACCAACAAAGCGTTAATCTCCAAAATATACAAGCAGCTCACAAAGCTCAATATTAAAAAAATGAACAACCCAATCAAAAAATGGGCAGAAGACCTAAATAAACATTTCTCCAAAGAAGACATACAGATGGTCAACCAATACATGAAAAGATGCTCAACAACACTAATTATTAGAGAAATGTAAATCAAAACTACAATGAGGTATCATCTCACGCTGGTCAGAATGGTCATCATCAAAAAAGTCTACAAACAATAAATGCTGGAGAGGGTGTGGAGAAAAGGCTACTCTCCTGCACTGTTAGTGGGAATGTAAATTGATACAGCCACTATGGAAAACAGTATGAAGGGTCCTTAAAAAACTAAAAATAGAACTACCATATGACCCAGCAATCCCACTCCTATGCATATACCCAGAGAAACCCATAATTCAAAAAGATACATGTACCACAATGTTCATAGCAGCACTATTTACAACAGCCACAACATGGAAGCAACCTAAATGTCCATCAACAGATGAACGGATAAAGAAGATGTGGTACATATACATAAAGGAATACTACTCAGCCCTTAAAAGGAACAAAAAGGGGTCATCTGTACAGATGTGGATGAACCTAGAGACTGTCAGACAGAGTGAAATTAGAAAAACAAGTACCGTAATATTAACGCATATGTATGGAATCTAGAAAAACAGTACAGAGGAACCTATTTGCAAAGCAGAAATAGAGAGACAGACGTAGAGAACAAACATATGGACACCAAGGGGGGAAAGGGGGGGAGATGAATTGGGAGATTGCGACTGACATGTATACACTACTATGTATGGAACAGATAACTAGTGAGAGCCTGCTGTAAGTGTGGGGAACTCTATTTGATACTCTGTGATGACCTAGATGAAAGGGAAATCCAGAAGGGAGGGGATATGCATATATATATGGCTAATTCACTTCGCTGTACAGCAGAATCTAGCACAACATTGTGAAGCAACTATACTCCAATAAATAAATAAATAAATAAATAAATAGTTTTGGCAATTAGGTAACTCAAAGCAAATACTTGAGAAAAATACTGATTTAAAAACTAAATTTGTTAGAAAAATATTTGCATTGGAAATCTACCCTAAAATTAGTAATTTACATAGCACATATTTATTTACAGACCCCCACAGGAAGGTTCTCGGCCTACTACAAGCTCACCCATTAAAACTTATGATAAAAGATTTTAAAGGAAGAGTAGAACTATAAATCTAAGTGGCTGAAGTGTCACACTGTCATGAGGATTCTATGGAGAATGAGATACATATTGTTAAGTTCTGGTCAGATGCTTACCTGAGTAGAAGATGCACCTGCAGGAATCATACATTAAGGAATATGCAGAGGATTTAAACACATTGGTGAAAGTTAGAAGTATTTTTAAACTTCAGTATTTTGCCCAATTAAAGAAAGCTGAACAACAACAAAAATGGGAAAACTTACCTAGACAGAAATCTAATAGTCATCATATTTTTCTAGAAGAGTTTTTTAATTTTTTGTTTTGTTTTCTAGTAGGGTTTTATTTTGTTTTGTCTTGTTTGGGTTTGGTTTGGTTTTTACAAGTATAGAGATATATTCCGATGCTGATAAAGAGAGAAACTTTTAGTAATTTTACTAAAAGGCTGCCTATTTTTGCTAATACCAGTGAAAAGGTGGTAAGCACTGAAGAGAATAAGAGAACAAAGGAGAGGTTGCAGACTGAGAAGACAGCTTTAAAAGGCCTCGTAACTTTGTCAAAGATCAATTTTGAGATAAGGTAACTGGCAACTGTGCAAAAATATTTTATCATGCAAGTTGCATGCATGTCTGTTTTTTATGATTTTTTAAAAAGTATTTTAGACTCAAGTTTCTTAGAAGTGAGTCCAGTTTCTAAAAGATTTCTTAAGTGAGCTATCTCTGGAACTCTGCCAACAGAAGGTCTGGATGACTTCTCAAGAGCCCAGTAAGCCCTGTGTTTGTCAACACCAACAGAGTTTGAGATTTACAACTGGGCTTCACAGTCACTCCTACTCCAAAAAGATAAGGAATCTCATATGTACTGAAAGGTACTGACTTAAGCTTTGATGTACAGTAACATGTTCAGGTAGAAGATAAATCAGCTTTTATTAACAACAACAAAAAAAACAGAGACTTCAGTGAACATTGTGTACGTCACCCTTTAGGGAAGTTTAGACTTTGGTTTCCTTTTCCCTTGAATTCTTCTCAGTCCCAAGACTTTGGCAGATGTCACTGATGACTTCTATATGACTCTGTGGCTCTTTTTATGACAATATTCTGACTATAACAAGAAACTGGCTGAGTGAATGGTCATTTTAACACCTGGTTCTCACTTCCCTATTTCCCAGCAAGCATCCCTTTTCTCTAGTCTGGCTTTCTTTCATCCTGTCTTTTAGACTTGAAATTTTAGGCTTCCATTGTCAAATAATTCCACTATTTTCAAATTTAACTAGAAAATTTATTTCTGCAAAGTTTTTCAACAAATAGTTCATATTAGCATTCCAGATTGGCTAAAGAATTACACTTACGGTGTTTACACATTCAATCTATTCTCATCCAGTTTACTTTTAACATTTTAAAAATAATCATTATGAAACATTTGTCTTACACAAAGGTATAAAGAAAAACATAACAAACTTCCATGCACCTACCACTTAGTTTAAAAAATAAAACTAGCAATATAGTTGAAGTCTCTGTGTATTCATCTCTAATCTCATTTCCCTCTCCCTCCCCAGAGCTCACCACCGCAAGAGATAACCTCTATCTTGAATTTTTACCTAAATATTTTTCATTATATCTTTGGACTTGTATGCTTAGACCAATTAAAATATTTTCTTTTTTGTATATTATATACAATAATCAATAATAATCATGGTACTTCAAAACAAATCCAGAATCTGCAAATTCAGAAAAGACTCCCATTACATTATTTTGAACCTGAGTCACTGAACGTGAGTTAAATTTTTAACATTTTTATCCCAAAATGATAGCTGCCATTTGACATGCACACAAGCCCCATAGAGAACTGGGCAAAAATAAAGTAGCATATCTAACATTTGCCTTCCTGCAGAAATTTTCATCTAGACTAGAAAAAAGATCTACAATATGTAGAAAATTAAAAACGAAAAAAAATGAGACTCCCAAAGAATTAACTGTGCCATACTTTTTTTGACAGAACTGTAACAATATAAGTTAAAAGAAACATAAGACTGCTTAAAGAGAGTATTCCTTTTCTTCTAACATGACTGAAAAGAGCAGTGTCTTGATTCCTGCCTCACCTGAGATTTATTCAGAAGTTAGGAAAACCTTATCCAGTTAAAGAATTATGGACAAGCATAAAAAGCTCTATCAATAACACTAGTAGAATCTTTAATGAAATAATTCTATTCATTATTCTTAGTTTTCAATTATAATTCATTACCAGATAGTGCCAAAAGCAAAATTCCAGTTGTGATATATGCAGGTGAATCAAAAATTATCCACACTCTGGCTGTAGTTTATTTTAATTAACTTTTAGAAAAGACAAATATATTTTTCGACATAATCTCCTTGCTCTTCAATACACTTTGTCCACCTGTCAACAAGCTTTCGTATTTCCTCATTAAAAAATGTTTTAGGCTGAGCTGCAAGCCATGAAAGCACCGCTGTCTTCACTTCATCAGAAGTGAATCTTCGGGACCTCCCTGGTGGCACAGTGGTTAAGAATCTGTCTGCCAATGCAGGGGACACAGGTTCAATCTCTGGGCCGGGAAGATCCCATATGCTGCAGAGCAACTAAGCCTGTGTGCCACCACTACTGGGCCTGTGCTCTAGAGCCCGTGAGCCACAATTACTGAGCCTGTGCACTGCAACTACTGAAGCCCGCACCCCTAGAGCCCATGCTCCACAATGAGAAGCCACTGCACTGAGAAGCCCACGCACCACAACAAAGAGTAGCCCCCACTCATCACAACTAGAGAAAGCCCACCCACAGCAACGAAGACCCAATGCAGCCAATAAAAATTTAAAAAAAAAAAAGTGAATCTTCGTCCTCATAGGGCTGCTTTCAGGGGACCAATGATGCAAGATCAAGAGTATAGGGAGTATGCTTTAATACCTCAAAACAAAGTTTTTGCAAAGTGTCAAGAGTGTGGGCAGAAGTGTACAGATGTGCGTTGTCATGCAAGATCACAAAGCCCTTGGATAGCAGTCCTCTGCATTTAATCCAAAGTTTAGGCTTCAGCTCTTCAATAAGCACCTCATTGTAATGAGTACTGCTGATTGTTGAACCTTTTTCCTGATAATGTTCCAATACTGGCCCCTGAGAATCCCAGAAAACTGTAAGCATCAACTTTCCAGCTGATGGTTGACTTTTCAACTTTTCCTTGGTTGGTGATTGAGGATGTTTCCATTCCATACTCTGCCGTTTACTCTCAGGCTCATAGTGATGACTCCATGTCTCATCACCCGTAATGATTCTCTTTAAGAAACTTTCACCTTCCTTAGAGTATTGGTCCAAATTTTGTTTGCAGAAACACTTCTGTTTATGCTCTTGCATGAGCTGTTTCTGTACCCATCTCACACAAACTTTTCGAAATTTAAGTCTGTCATGGACTGCTTCATTTTGAGGTGTTAAAGCATCCTCCCTATAGCCCTGATCTTGCTCCACTGGACTTTCACCTGTTTGGTCCCCTGAAAGCAGCCCTATGAGGACGAAGACTCATTTCTGATGAAGAAGTGAAGACAGAAGTGCATTCATGGCTCGCAGTTCAGCCTAAACCATTTTCTAATGAGGGAATACGAAAACTTGTTGACAGATGGACAAAGTGTATTGAAAAACAAGGAGATTATGTGCAAAAATGATGTATTTGTCTTTTCTAGAAGTCAATTAAATTCTACAGCTAGAGTGTGGATAATTTTTGACTCACCCTCATACAAGGAAAAAAGACACAGTGGACTATAAATACCATAGTATAAAATAGTAATTAAGTAACCAACACTTATTAAGCACTTATTAAGTGCCAGGAATAGAACTAGGAGGGGGCAGGGGAGGGTACATAGTAGCTTAACCCCTGGAATACAAAAGACCCTGCCCTTAGAGCCAGAAACTAAAACTGTTTAAAATAACAATTTAAATTTCAAATAACACATTCTAAGTTGATTACTATAAGAAAATCAATAAACACAAAAATAACTAAAAGAACGTAACTGGATTAAATAATTTTATCTCAAGTTTTATTTGTATACTGAGAAATATTAGGATTACATTAAGAGGACTCAAGTCATTATTCAGCTATTTGAATATATCCAAGACTTGGAAATATCCAAGAAGAATTAGCAGCATTTTTTTTCTGATATTTCTTACCATGTAAACATGTCCCTAGAGGTTACCTTTACAGTAAATTAATGAAACAAATTAAAGAAGCTCAGATATTCAAGGCATTATAATTTTAAATGGTGGTAGTAGCTAGATTTTAATGATTCTTTTAAAGATTCCCCATCAGAAACATCCTAAAATACTGGATTGGCCAAAAAGTGCCTTCAGTTTTCAAGTAAAAATAAAAGACATTTTTCATTTTCACCAAGAACTTTATTGAACAACAGAATTCACCCTTTTGTTCCACTACCTTCTGCCATTTTTCAGGCAACTTCATAATTCCATCTTTCCAAAACTTTTTATCTTTTTGAGCAAAGAACTGTTTCAGGTGCCTTTTACAGTCTTCCAGGGAATTGAAATTTTTTCTATTAAGAATTTTGTAAAGACTGAAATAAACAGAAACCCAAAGGTGCAAAGTCTGGTGAATACAGTGGATGAAACAGAATTTTCCAGCTAAGCTGTACCAGTTTTTGTCTGGTCATCAAAGAAACATGCAGTCTTGTGTTATCCTGATGGAAGATTATGCATTTGCTGTTGATTAATTCTGGATGCTTTTTGTCGAGTGCTGCTTTCAGTTGGTCTAATTGGGAGCAGTACTTCTTGGAATTAATCACTTAGTTTTCTGGAAGGGGCTCATAATAGAGGACTCCCTTCCAATCCTACCATATACAAACACCACCTTCTTTGGATGAAGACTGGCCTTTGGTGTGGTTGGTGGTGGTTCATTTCGCTTGCCCCATGATCTCTTCCGTTCCACATTATTGTACAGTATCCACTTTTCATCACCCATCACAATTTTTTTTCCACAATTTGTTTTAAAAACAGATTGTTTAGGCAGAGAATCGCATGCAGAAATATGGTCAAGAAGGTTTTTTTCACTTAACTTATGTGGAACGCAAACGTCAAAGCAATTAACATAATTAAGCTGGTGCAAATGATTTTCAACGCTTGATTTGGATATTTTGAGTATGCCGGCTATCTCCCACGTGGTATAACATTGATTGTTCTCAATTAATGTCTCGATTTGATCACTATCAACTTCAACTGGTCTACCCGACCATGGACCATCGTCCACCAAGAAATCTCCAGGCACCGAACTTTGCAAACCACTTTTGACACATTTGATCAGTCACAGCACCTTCTCCATACACCGCACAAATCATTTTCTGCGTTTCAGTTGCATTTTTACCTTTCTTGAAATAATAAAGCATAATATGCCTAAAATGTTGTTTTTCTTTCATATTCAATATTAAAATGGCTACACAAAAATTCACCAATTTTGTTCTCTTTTTTTAATGCACACTGATATGGCAGCTGTCACATATAAACTAACAAAATTGTTTTGAATGAAGTTACAGACAACTAAGTGCTTCTAGAGCTATCTGAAGGAAAAAAAAGAATGAAACTTTTGACCAACCCAATATTTCAATTAAAATGAATTAATGCATCTAAAAGCCCTTAGCATTCCACTTGTTAGATAGCAAATTCTTAACAGAGGTTAAAATCACAACAGCAATTAACCCTATCTAAGGAGCAATAAAGCTCATGATTTGAAACTATAGAAGCACACAATTTTATTGACACTAACTAAAAATACCTTGGAAATGATCTTGTCTAACACAGTTGTTTTCTGGCTGCTCTGCACAGCTTGAAGGATCTTAGTTTCCTGACCAGGGACTGAACCCCCACCCATGGCAGTGAAAGTGCCAAGTCCTAACCACTGGGCCACCAGGCAACTCCCTAACACAGTTTTACTAACTAAAAAAAAAAAAATTTGGAAATGATCTTGTCTAACCCCTCAATTTTAAAAGGTAAGGAAACTGAGGCCTAATGACTTAGCTAGCTAGCACCAGAGCCAGGATTAAAATCCAAGTCTCCTGACATGCTTTTGCAAATTCTTTTGTTGAGCTAAAATTATGGGGGAAAAAAAAAGGCAGACCCACCAAAAGCTTTGTTTTCAATAAGAAGCACTGGACTCTGAGGCAGAAGGCCAGATTCTTACTCCAGCTGTCACTAATTATAGCCTTAGACAAGTCACCAAAACTCTCTAAGATTCAGTTTTTGTACATAAACTGAGAAGGCCAGACCAGATCAGTGATTCTCAATCTTGGTTAAGCAGTAGAATCCTCTGAGTGGATTTTTACAAAATAGCAATACCCAGGTCCTACCTTGCAAGACTATTTTAAATGGTCTGGGATGGTACTCTGGCATCAATATTTTTTAAAAAGTTTCCCAAGTGATTCCAATGTGCAACCAAGATTAAGATTCACTAGATAAATAATTTCTAAGGTCCCTTTTATCATCTAAATTTCTAATTTATTCTTCCTAATTTTGGCTTTAGTCATTTGCCCGTGGGTTAACTAATGCAGAGATTAGATACAATAAATGCACACAAATCCAGAAAACAAAAACAAAAACAAAACAAAAAACTGTCACCTTCTAGACCTTGCAGACATTCACAATACGGATAGATTCCATTCCACAGTCTCAAGGTTTACTGAGGCCTGATATGGACAAAGCTTCTGCTCCTTCCCCTACGTGTCCTACAGAGGGAGCTCAATTAGTATCAAACTCTTGGCCCTCTCTATGTCTTTCCTCCTTCTATCCAAGGAAAGAAAGAATGGTTTACCAATTGGCAAATTTGTAAGAATAAACTGTGTATGCTTGGCTCAGCTGCCTCCTTTCACCTCTTGGGAATGAGCCAACCACAGAGAACACAAGTCTGACCTACTTCTCTAAGGACAGTCTCTGCATTGGCACTCATCTCAGTCCAGTGCTGCTATGACTGGGTGGATAAGCCTTCCAATTCTGAGTGTCAGAATTTGGAACCCCACTGGCCAGCAAATATAAGCTGCATCCTCTAATTTAGATTTTAATAGAATGAGGGTGATAGTTTGGTTTCCACACACTTAGTCTTCTCTTATTTCTCAGCGGGTTCAGAACTCAGTGTAAGAGGAGCAATGTTATTTATTGAGTCCCCTCAGATATCTCAACAAGACCTACTCTGTATTAGATAATACCACAGGAATGCAAAGATGATGTGCTTAGTGATTTGGCAATGTTCAGAGTGAGTGAATGAATGAACAAATAAATATTGTAGTTGTTATGAACTGAATGTTTGTGTCCACCCAAAACTCATATATTGAAATCCTAACCTTCAATGTGATGGTATTAGGAGGTGGGGCCTTTGGGATGCAACTGGGTCACAAGGGTGGAGCCCTAATAAATGGGATTGGTGCCCTCATAAGAGACACAGAAGAAAGTGAGTCAGAAAGAGAAAAACAAATATCCTTTATTAACACATATATGTGGAATACAGAAAAATGGTACCAATCAACCAGTTTGCAAGGCAGAAACAAACATTTGGACACCAAGTGGGGAAAGCAGGGGCAGGAGGGGATGAACTGGGAGATTGGAATTGCTATACATTACTAGCAAGAAAAATATCAAATTGTACACTTTAAATATATGCAGTTTATTGTATGTTAAAAAAAAAAAAAAGAGAGATACAGAAGAAACGATCTCTCTCTCTCTCTACCATGTGAAGATACAGCAAGAAAGCAGCCATCTATAAACTAGGAAGACCCTCTCCAGAACATGACTGTGCTGGCACCCCAATCGGGAAGTCCTAGCTTCCAGAACTATGAGAAATAAATATTTGTTACTTAAAAAAAAGAAAAAAAAATTTGTTATTTAAGCCATCCAGTCTATAGTATTTTTGCTATAGCAGCCCAAGGTGACTAAGAAAATAGTAGACAGAGAATATCACATCTACTCAAGAACTGTATTTTAACCAAAGGAAGTCTTCTCAATCTTGCCTTAATTTAGGGTTTCCCAACTTTGTCATTAACATTCTGGGCTGGAAAATTAATTCCTTAAAAAAAAACACTTTATTGAGATATGACTGACATACAAAAAGTCGCACATATTTAATGTTTACAATGTATACAACTTGATGAGTTTGGAAACAAGCACATACTGTCAAGCAATCACTGCAATTTATTTCATGACAGATCCATCACATCCAAAACTTGTTAATAATGCTTTTTGTGAAGTGCTGTCCTGTACTTTCTAGGAAGTTTAGTTGCATCCCTGGCCTTTATTCATTAGATGGGAGTAGCACCCAGTTGTGACAGTTAAAAATGTCTCCAGACACTGCCAAATATCTCCTAGGTAGCAAAATCACCCACTGTTGAAAACCACTTCCTTAATTTTATGTGTCGGTGAAGAAAGCAAAAGTATGACTGACTACCTCTTGAAAGAGCAAACACAGAATCAGGGTTTACAATGGCCAGAAAGATCTTTAGAGCTCAGCTAATCCAACATTCTGCATTTTTAGATAAGAAATCACAGTTATGGAAATTTTAATATTTATTACCAGTCATTTATTGAAGTAGAACCTTTTAATTTTAAAATCAGCAACCCTGTCAATAAAAATGCAAACAGAAGCATAACCCAGGAATTTCCTACCTGTTTTTCCCTCCTGAAAACATTAATCAGTATTATTTCTGGAACAGTGCCATATCACTTTAAAATCTGTGAAATATATTTCCTCCAATTCCTGTTCTTGTAATACCTGTGAGAAATCTTTAGAAGCCATGCCCACTATTAAAGGTAAAAACCATGGTTCTTACCATACGTACCACCAAAAATAAATACACAGAAGGTGGCCATTGACATGGCAGAAATAAAGGAACTAAAATATAAATTAAAAGTACAGAACCTATCATATATTACTTGCCAGAGAAACAAGCAGTTATTAACGTAGTCTTGCCTTATCCAACCAATCCTCTACAGTAACCTTTCTCAAGAAGATCCTTCTAAAACACAAATCTGATTATGTTTCTGTCAGCCTGGCTCCAAATCCTTCAGTGGTTCACAACATCCATCAGCTTCAAGACAAAAACCAAATTTCCCAGAATGCTATGCAAAGCCCTCCATGCTCTTGCTCCTGCCCACCTTTCCAGTCTCACCTCCTTTCCCTCACCCACACAGACCCCACATTCCAGCCATTCTGTACTCCCTGGAGAGAAACACATGAACCAATGTTTTATCCAAAGAGTAAAAGTGAGATCAATACAAACGTGTATAATATTTGCTTACAATATTACAAACCTATCCTCCAGTTGTCAGATCTAAGGACAGTTCCTCAGGGAACACTGCTCCAACCCCAACTCTAATACATGTTCTTACAGCACCCTAAACCTCTCCTTCACATTTATCACAATTATACTTTTGCAATTACTTGTGTGACTGTTTTATTCATCTCTTTCTCCATATAGACTTGTAAAGGCCATTAGGGCAGGAAGTGCATCTGTTTTCATACTCCAGTATGTCCCCAGTGGAGGTACTACATATGGCTGGCATAGAGTAGATGCTCAGTAAACAAGTCAAATAATTAAATGAATGTTCTTTTATATCTACAAGTCTTTTCACAGTGCTACCTCCTATTTATAATGATGCTCCCTTCCTTTTTTTTTTAAGAACTTTTATTGAGATACAGTTAACATACAATAAACTGCATATATTTAGAGTGTACAATTTGGTATCCCAATCTCCCAATTCATTACCCCCCCCAACTCTCCCCGCTTTCCCCACTTGGTGTCCATATGTTTGTTCTCTACATCTCTGTCTCTATTTCTGCCTTGCAAACGGGTTGAGCTGTACCACTTTTCTATGGTCCACATATATGTGTTACTATACAATATTTTTCTCTTTCTGACTCACTTCACTCTGTATGACAGTCTCTAGGTCCATCCATGTCTCTAAAAATATCCCAGTTTTATTGCTTTTTACAGCTGAGTAATATTCCATTGTATATTATGTACCACATCTTTTTTTATCCATTCATCTGTTGATGGACATTTAGGTTGCTTCCATGTCCTGGCTATTGTAAACAGTGCTGCAATGATCATTGGAGTTCATGTGTCTTTTTGAATTATGGTGTTCTCTGGGTATATGCCCAGCAGTGGGATTGCTGGGTCATATGGTAGTTCTATTCTTAGTTTTTCAAGGAACCTCCATACTGTTTTCCATAGTGGCTGTATCCATTTACATTCCCACCAGCAATGCAAGAGTGCTCCCTTTTCTCCACACCCTCTCCAACATTTAATGTTTGTCGATTTTCTGATGATGCCCATTCTAACCGGGGTGAGGCCATACCTCATTGTCATTTTGATTTGCCTTTCTCTAATGATTAGTGATGTTGAGCAGCTTTTTATGTGCCTCCTGGCCATCCGCATGTCTTCTTTGGAGAAATGCCTACTTAGGTCTTCTGCCCATTTTTTGATTGGGCTGTTTGTTTTTTTGATATTGAGCTGGATAAACTGTTTATATATTTTGGAGATTACTCCTTTGTTAATTCGTTTGCAAATATTTTCTTCCATTCTGAGGGCTGTCTTTTCGTCTTGCTTATAGTTTCCTTTGCTCTGCAGAAGCTCTGAAGTTTCATTAGGTCCCACTTATTTATTTTTGTTTTTGTTTCCATTACTCTAGGGGGTGGATCAAAAAAGATCTTGCTGTTATTTACGTTGAAGAGTGTTCTTCCTATGTTTTCCTCTAGGACTGTTATAAGTTTCTGGCCTTACATTTAGGTCTTTTATCCATTTTGAGTTTATTTTTGTGTATGGTGTTAAAGAGAGTTCTAATATCATTCTTTTACATGTAGCTGTCCAGGTTTCCCAGCACCATTTATTGAAGAGGCTGCCTTTTCTCCACTGTATATCCTTGCCTCCTTTGTCATAGATTAGTTGACCGTAGTTTATCTCTGGGCTTTCTAACCTGTTCCATTGATCTATATTTGTTTTTGTGCCAGTTCCATACTGTCTTGGTCACTGTAGCCTTGTAGTACAGCCTGAAGTCAGGAAGCCTGATTCCACCAACTCCGTCTTTCCTTCTCAAGATTGCTTTGGCTATTTGGGGTCTTTTGTGTTTCCATACAAATCGTAAAATTTCTTGCTCTAGTTCTGTGAAAAATGCCATGGTAATTTGATCGGGATTGCAATGAATCTGTAAATTACTTTCGGTAATGTAGTCATTTTCACAATGTTGATTCTTCCAATCCAAGAACATGGTATGTCCCTCCATCTGTTTGTGTCTTCTTTGATTTCTTTCATTAGTGTCTTATAGTTTTCTGAGTACAGGTCTTTTACCTCCTTGGTTAGGTTTACTCCTAGGTATTTTATTCTTTTTGTTGCAATGGTGAATGGGATTGTTTCCTTAATTTCTCTTTCTGATCTTTCATTGTTGGTGTATAGAAATGCAGGAGATTTCTGTGTGTTAATTTTGTATCCTGCAACTTTACCCAATTCATTGATTAGCTCAAGTAGCTTTCTGGTGTCCTCTTTAGGATTTTCTATGTATAGTATCATGTCATCTGCGAACAGTGACAGTTTTACTTCTTCTTTTCGAATTTGGATTCCTTTGATTTCTTTTTCTTCTCTGATTGCCGTGGCAAGGACTTCCAAAACTATGTTGAATAGTAGTGGCGAGAGTGGACATCCTTGTCTTGTTCCTGATCTTAGAGGGAATGCTTGCAGTTTTTCACCACTGAGAATGATGTTTGCTGTGGGTTTGTCATATATGGCCTTTATTATGTTGAGGTAGGTTCGCTCTGTGCCCACCTTCTGGAGAGTTTTTATCATAAATGGATGTTGAATTTTGTCAAAAGCTTTTTCTGCATCTATTGAGATGATCATGTGGTTTTTACCCTTCAGTTTGTTAATGTGGTGTATCACACTGATTGATTGGTGTATACTGAAGAATCCTTGCATTCCAGGGATAAACCTCACTTGAT
The DNA here is from genome assembly GCF_030028045.1 of Hippopotamus amphibius kiboko. NCBI lineage: Eukaryota > Metazoa > Chordata > Mammalia > Artiodactyla > Hippopotamidae > Hippopotamus > Hippopotamus amphibius. The sequence continues at coordinate 160,232,978 of NC_080191.1, forward strand.
CATGGTGTATGATCCTTTTAATGTGTTGTTGGATTCTGTTGGCTAGTATTTTGTTGAGGATTTTTGCATCTAAATTCATCAGTGATATTGGTCTGTAGTTTTCTTTTTTTTGTAGTATCTTTGTCTGGTTTTGGTATCAGGGTGATGGTGGCTTCATAAAATGAGTTTGGGAGTGTTCCTTCCTCTGTAATTTTTTGGAAGAGTTTGAGAAGGATGGGTGTTCCTCTTCTGTAAATATTTGATAAAATTCACCTGTGAATCCATCTGGTCCTGGACTTTTGTTTGCTAGGAGATTTTTAATCACAGTTTCAATTTCATTCCTTGTGATTGGTCTGTTCATATTTTGTAGTTCTTCCTGATTCAGTCTTGGAAGGTTATACCTTTCTAAGAATCTGTCCATTTCCTCCAGCTTGTCCATTTTATTGGCATATAGTTGCTTGTAGTAATCTCTTATGGTGCTTTTTATTTCTGTGGTATCCATTGTAACTTCTCCTGTTTCATTTCTAATTTTATTGATTTGAGTCCTCTCCCTCTTTTCTTGATGAGTCTTGCTAGAGGTTTATTGATTTTATCTTCTCAAAGAACCAGCTTTTAGTTTTATTGATTTTTGCTGTTTTTTCTTTGTTTCTATTTCATTTATTTCTGCTCTGATCTTTATGATTTCTCTCCATCTACTAACTTTGGGTTTTGTTTGCTCTTCTTTCTCTAGTTTCTTTAGGTGTAAGGTTAGATTGTTCATTTGGGATTTTTCTTGTTTCTTGAGGTAGGATTGTATCACTCTAAACTTCCCTCTTAGAACTGCCTTTGCTTCATCCCACAGGTTTTGGATCGTTGTGTTTTCATTGTCATTTGTCTCTAGATATCTTTTGATTTCCTCTTTGATTTCTTCAGTGATCTCTTGGTTATTTAGTAGCATATTGTTTAGCCTCCATGTGTTTGTGCTTTTTACAGTTTTTTTCCTGTAATGGATTTCTAATCTCATAGCATTGTGGTCAGAAAAGATGCTTGATACTATTTCAATTTTCTTGAATTTGCCAAGGCTTGATTTATGACCCAAAATGTGATCTATTCTGAAGAATATTCCATGTGCACTTGAGAAGAATGTGTAATCTGCTGTTTTTGGATGTTATGTCCTACAGATATCTATTAAATCAAGCTGACATTGTTTCATTTGAAGTTTGTGTTTCCTTATTAATTTTGTGTCTGGATGATCTGTCCATTGGTGTCAGTGGGCTGTTAAAATCCCCCACTATTATTTTGTTACTGTCGATTTCCTCTTTCATAGTTGTTAGCATTTGCCTTATGTATTGAAGTGCTCCTATACTGGGTGCATATATATTTATAATTGTTATCTCTTCTTCTTGGATTGATCCCTTGATCTTTGTGTAGTGTCCTTTCTTGTCTCTTACAATATTTTTTATTTTAAAGACTATTTTATCTGATATGAGTATCGCTACCCCAGGTTTCTTCTGATTTACATTTGCATGGAATATCTCTTTCCATCCCCTCACTTTCCGTCTGTCTGTGTCCCTAGGTCAGAAGTGGGTCTCTTGTAGACAGTATATATATGGGTCTTGTTTTTGTATCCATTCAGCCAGTCTGTGTCTTTTGGTTGGAGCATTTAGTCCCTTTACATTCAAGGTAATTATCGATATGTATGTTCCTATTACCATTTTCTTAATTGTTTTGTTGTTGTTTTTGTAGGTCCTTTTCTTGTCTTATGTTTCCTGCTTAGAGTAGTTCCTTTAGCATCTGCTGTAGGGCTGGTTTGGTGGTGAATTTCTTAGCTGTTGCTTGTCTGTAACGCTTTTGATTTCTCCATCGAATCTGAATGAGATCCTTGCTGGGTAGAGTATTCTTGGTTGTAGGTTCTTCCCTTTCATCACTTTAAATATATCATGCCACTCCCTTCTGATTTGCAGAGTTTCTGCTGAGAAATCAGCTGTTACCCTTATGGGCGTTCCCTTGTATGTTATTTGTCATTTTTCCCTTGTTGCTTTTAATAACTTTTCTCTGTCTTTAATTTTTGTCAATTTGACTACTCTATGTCTTGGTGTTTTTCTCCTTGGGTTTTATCCTGCCTGGGACTCTCTGCGCTTCCTGCACTTGGGTAGCTATTTCCTTCCCCATGTTAGGGAAGTTTTCAACTATAATCTCTTCCAATATTTTCTCAGGTCCTTCCTCTCTCTTTTCTCCACCTGGGACCCCTATAATGTGAATGTTGGTGCATTTAACATTGTCCCAGAGGTCTCTTAGGCTGTCTTCAGTTCTTTGCATTCTTTTTTCTTTATTCTTTTCCACATCAGTGATTATCACCATTCTGTCTTCCAGCTCACATATTCACCCTTCTGCCTCAGTTATTCTGCTATTGGTTCCTTCTAGTGTATTTTTCATTTCAGTTATTGTGTTGCATATCTCTGTTTGTTTGTTCTTTAATTCTTCTAGGTCTTTGGTAAACTTTTCTAGCAACTTTTTTATCTTTGCATCCAATCTTTTTCAAAGTCCTGGATCATCTTCACCATCATTATTCTGAATTCTTTTCCTGGAAGGGTGCCTACCTCCTCTTCATTTAGTTGTTTTTCGGGGGTTTTATCCTGTCCCTTCTTCTGGTACAAAGTCTTTTGCCTTTTCATTTTCTCTGTCTTTCTGTGGCTGTGGTTTTCAGTTCCACAAGATGAAATAGTGCTGATACTGCTGTCTGCCCTCTTGTGGAGGAAGCTCTCTAGGAGCCTCATGGGTGCTTCCTGATGGGAGGGACTGATGGTGGGTTGGGCTGGGTGGGTGGAGCTCAGTAAAACTTTAAACCAATTTGGTGGGCGGAGCTCAGTGACACTTTAATCTGCTTGTCTGCCAATGGGTGGGGCTGTGTTCCCACCCTGGTGGTCATTTGGCCTGAGCCGACCCAGCACTAGAGCTTTACAGGTTCTTTGGTGGGGCTAATGGTGGACTCCAGGAGGGCTCACGCCAATGAGCACTTCCCAGAACCCTTGTCACCAGTGCCTCTGCCTCCTCGGTGAGCCACAGCTGCCCCCCAGCTCTGCAGGCAACCCTCCAACACCAGCAGGTAGGTCTGGTTCAGTCCCCTATGGAGTCACTGCTCCTTCCCCCTGGGTCCTGGTGAGCACACTCTTTTGTGTGCCCTCCAAGAGTGGAGTCCCCGTTTCCCCCAGTCCTGTGGAGGTCCTGCTATCAAATCCTGCTGGCTTACAAAGTCTGATTCTCTAGGGAGTTCTCCTCCTGCTGCTGGACCCCCAGGTTAGGAAGCCTGATGTGGGGCTCAGAAACCTCACTTTAGTGGGTGGACTTCTGTGGTATAACTGTTCTCCAGCTTGTGAGTCACCCACCCAGCATTTATGGGATTTGATTCTAACACGATTGCGCCCTCCTACCGTCTCATTGTGGCTTCTCCTTTGTCTCTGGATGTGGGGTGTTTTTTTTGGTGAGTTCCAATGTCTTTCTGTCGATGATTCTTCAGCAGTTAGTTGTAATTCCGCTGCTCTTGCAAGAGGGAGTGAGCGCACGTCCTCCTACTCTGCCATCTTGATTGTTGTTCCTCTCACTCCCTTCCTTCTTAATGGCCAGTTCCTGTTTTCCTTTAAAACTCAGCTCAGTATCTTTCACCCTGGAAGTCTTCTCTGATACCCAAGTCTAAGTTAGATAGTCCTCTTCTGTGCTCCCATTGCATCCTGGATATATTTTCACACAGCACATACAGTTTTCTATTTGTCTATTTCTCCCTGTCTCTCCCAATAGACTGTGAGCCCCTTAAGGATTAGGGCTGTGTCTATCATCTGTATATGCTCTATAGGCAGCATAAGTGCCTACCATAAAGGGGGCATTCAGTGAATGTTTAAATACATAGAGATGTACGTATACCATATTTTATTACATAGGTCACACCTGTTTGCACAAACCTCTACTCAGCAAAAACATTATAGGGATAAAATAAAGTTGGAAATAAACATCAACATTTAAATTACATCAAAGTGTCCCAGAAAGGACTGTGACCTAACAAAATTGCTTTTAAAAAATTTTACTACTATATTCTTTGGTGTGCTTTAAAAATAGCAAAACTTAAAATCCATATCAGGGAGCGGGCGGGCGGTCCGCCGCGAGGCGAGCCACCGCCCATCCCCGCCCCTTGCCTCTTGACGCCCCCTCGATGCTCTTAGCTGAGTGTCCCAAGGGGCCAAAAAAAAAGAAAAAAAAAATCCATATCAGGGGACTTCCCTGGCAGTCCAATGGTTAAGACTTCGCCTTCCAATGCAGGGGATGGGGGTTCAATCCCTGGTTGGGGAGTTAAGATCCCATATGTCTCGGGGGCCAAAAAAACTAAAACATAAATCAGAAGCAATATTGTAACAAATTAAATAAAGACTTTAAAATGGTCACATTAAAAAAAACATATAACAACATTATATTGTATCTAAAAAAACAAAACAAAATTTAAAACAACAAATCAGTTCTAGGAAAATAAGACAGCTAAATGTTTTACTCACTGCAAGTCAAGTCATTTTAAAATAGTGATATTATCTCAAGAACCACTCTACCATGTTATTTCATTATTGAAAGGATACTTTAACTTAAGAATTCCCCAGCAAATGACTTTACCCCTTTACGGACGATGATAATGATTTCTGTAAATTTCTCCTAGGTCCCTATATTGAAAGAGAAGTGTCAGTTGCTAAAGCAACTTCATTTTTCTTAACACATCATCTATCCCTCCAGACTTCTAAAACATTAAATGTTCTTCCAATGATTCTTTAATGGACATAATTAAACCAATATAAGAATGGAAGCTTATGTTACTTGGCTGCTTCTATTACAGCTCATAAATGACCACGTTTGCACTACTTACAAGCCAGTCTCTCCTAAACCAAAGCTTGCAAGAAACTAATAAAAGGTTAATGACGAGGAGACTCCCCTTTTTTCTATCTTACAACTTTATTTAAAATGTGATAAAAGGATGGACTTCCCTGGTTCCACAGTGGTTAGGAACCCACTTGCCAATGCAGGGGACACAGGTTCAATCCCTGATCTGGGAGGATCCCACATGCCATGGAGCAACTAAGCCCATGTGCCACAATTACTGAGCCTGTGCTCCAGAGCCCACAAGCCACAACAACTGAACCCACATGCCACAACTACTGAAGCCCGCATGTCTGGAGCCCGTGTGCTGCAACAAGAGAAGCCACTGCAATGAGAAGCCCATGCACTGCCACAAAGTGTAGCCCCCACTTGCCACAACTAGAGAAAGCCCACGCACAGCAAGGAGGATCCAAAGCAGCCAAAAACAAAAATAAATTTTAAAAAAACAGTTTTTTTTTAAATGTGATAAAATGAAAACTCAATAGAGAGAGAGGATGGAACAGGAACTAAAAGAAGAGTAATGGGGAGAGGGGCAATAAGCCTGAGAAAGGAGGAGTTTCTTCTCCAAAAACCCCCCTCACCCCTCCACTAATCTCCCTCCCAAGCACCCTTCATTCTCCTCCTCTTTGGTTTTGAGAGGAGAAGAGAAAGAGACCAAAAGCCTCTTAGCAACCCTTCTCTGCTGCTGCTGCCGCCACTTGGCCCTGACTGGAGATATCTCACTACACCCAGAAGCAGCCACTTCCCCAGCTTCCCCATATCTACCTGCTAGTATTGGTGGGTGTCCTGCAGAGGCAGGGGGCATCTGTGGCTCACTGTGTGGACAAAGACACTGGCGGTAGTAGTTCTGGGGAGTACTCATTGGCATGAGCCCTCCTGGAGGCCATCATTTTCTCACCAAGACCTGGCCCCACCCAACAGAATGTAGGCTCCAGTGTTGGACGCCTCAGGCAAAAACCAACAGGGTGGGAACACAGCCCCACCCATCAGCAGACAGACTGCTTAAAGTCTTCCTGAGCACACAACTACCTGCTAAACACACGCCTTGACACAGCCCTGTCCACCAGAAGGACAACACCCAGCTCCATCAACCAGTGGGCAGGAATCAGTCCCTCCCACCAGGAGGCCTGCACAAGGCTCTTAGACAGCCTCCCTCACCAAGGGAGGAGACAGCAGAAACAACCCTGCAGCCTGCGGAATGGAAACAGCAATCACGGAAAGTTACACAAGATGAGACAGCAGAGGAATATGTTCGAGTTGATAGAACAAGATAATACTCCATAAGAACAATTAAGTGAAGTGGAGATAGGCAAACTAACCAAAAAAGAATTCAGAGGAATGACAGTAAAGATGATCCAAGATCTTGCAAAAGGAATGGAGGTACAGACTGAGAAGATATAAAAAATGTTTAACAAAGACCAAGAAAAACTAAAGAACAAAGAGATATGAATAATACAATAACTGAAATGAAGAATACACTAGAAGGAATCAACAGCAGAATAAATGAGGCAAAAAAATGGATAAGTGAGCTGGAAGACAGAATGGTGGAAATCACTGCTAAGGAAAAGAATAATGAAAAACGAATGAAAAGAAATGAGAACAGCCTAAGACACCTCTGTAACAACATTAAACTCATTTGCATTATAGGGGTCCCACAAAAAGAAGAGAGAAAGAACCTGAGAAAATATTTGAAGAGATAATAGCTGAAAACTCCCCTAACATGGGAAAGGAAACAGTCACCCAAGTCCAGGAAGCACAGAGAGTCCCACACAGGATAAATCCAAGGAGGAACACGCCAAGACACACAATAATCAAACTGGCAAAATTAAAGACAGAGAGAATATTAAAAACAACAAAGGAAAAACAACAAATGACATAAAAAGGAATTCCCATAAGACTATTAGCCAAGTTTTTCAGCAGGAACTCTGCAGGCCAGAAAGGAATGTCATGATATATTGAAAGTGATAAAAAGGACCTACAACCAAGAATACTCTATGTAGCAAGTCTCTAATTCAGATTCGATGGAGAAATTAAAAGCTTTACAGACAAGAAAAAGCTAAGAGAATTCAGCACCACCAAACCAGTTATACAATGCTAGAGGAACTTCTCTAGGTGGAAAAGAAAACAACTATGTATAAGCAAATTACAAACAGAAAAGCTCACTAGTAAAGCCAAACATACAGTTAAGGTAGGAAATCATCCACACACAAATATGATATCAAAACCAGGAATCCTGAGAAGAGGAGAGTACAAACTGCAGGATACTGGAAATACATTTGAAATTAAAAGACCAGCAACTTAAAACAATTTTGTTTACATATCGACTGCTATATCAAGACCTCATGGGAAATATAACCCAAAAATCTACAAGAGATACACATACAAGAAAAGAAAAATGAATCAAAACACAACACTAAAGTTATTCATCAAATCAAAAGAGAATAGAACACAAGTGTAACGGAAGAAAAAAGACCTACAAAAACAAATCCTAAACAATTAACAAAATGACAATAAGAACATACTTATTGATAATTACTTTCAATGTAAATGGATTAACTGCTCCAACCAAAAGACACAGACTGGCTGAATGGATACACAAACAAGACCCGTGTGTGTGTGTGTGTGTGTGTGTGTGTGTGTGTACGCACACATACATATGCTATCTACAAGAGACCCACTTCAGATCTAGGGACACATACAGACTGAAAGTGAGGGGAAGGAATAAGGTATTCCATGCAGAGAGAAATCAAAAGAAAGCTGGAGTAGCAGTACTCATATCAGACAAAAGAGACTTCAAAATAAAGACTGCCACAAGACACAAAGAAGGACAAGGGATCAAGGGATCAATCCAAGAAGAAGATACAACAATCGTAAATGTATATACACCCAACACAGGAGCACCTTAATATATAAGGCAAATACTAACAGCCATAAAAGGAGAAATTGACACTAACACAATAATGCTGGGGGACTTTAACAGCCCACTTACATTAATGGACAGGCCAAGCACACAGAAAATCAATAAGGGAACACAGGCCTTAAATGACACGTTAGACCAGATGGACTTAATTGATATTTACAGAACATTCTAACCTAAAGCAGCAGAATACTCATTCTCAAATGCACACAGAACATTCTCCAGGATTGATCACATGCCACAAGGCAAATCTCAGTAAATTTAAGAAACTGAAATCATATGGAGGTATCTTTTCTGACCACAAGGCCATGAGATTAGAAATCAACTACAAGAAAAAAACTGTAAAAAACACAAATGCATGGAGGATAAACAATGTTACTAAACAACAAATGGCTCACCAAAGAAATCAAAGAGGGAAAATACCAGAGACAAATGAAAACTAAAGCAGAAGAATACAAAAGCTACAGGATGTAGCAAAAGCAGTTCTAAGAGGGAAGTTTATAGCAATGCAATCTTACCTCAGGAAACAAAGAAAAAATCTCAAATAAACAATCTAGCCTTACATCTAAAGCAACTACAGAAAGAAATACAAACAAAACCCAAAGTTAGTAGAAGGAAAAAAAATCATAAAGATCAGAGCAGAAATAAAAGAAATAGAGATGAAGAAAACAATAGCAAAGATCAAAGAAAACAAAAGCTGGTTCTTGGAAAAGATAAACAAAATTGACAAACTTTTAGCCAGAGCCATCAGGAAAAAAGGGAGAGGGCTCAAATCAATAAAATTAGAAATGAAAAAGGAAAAGTTACAATGAACACCACAGAAATACAAAGGATTGTGAGGGACCACTATAAGCGACTATATGCCAATAAAATGGACAACCTAGGATAAATGGACAGATTTGAAGAAAGGTACAACATCCCAAGACTAAACAAGGAAGAAACAGAAAGTGAACAAATTACAAGTAATTGAAACTGTGATTTAAAAACTTCAAAACAAAAGTCCAGGACCAGATGGCTTCACAGGTGAAGTCTATCAAACATTTAGAGAAGAGTTAACACCTATTCTTCTGAAACTATTCCAAAAAACTGCAGAGGAAGCAACACTCCCAAACTCATTCTATGAGGCCACCATCATCCTGACACCAAAACCAGACAAGATACCATAAAAAAAGAAAATTATAGGCCAACATCACTGATGAACATAGATGCAAAAATCCTCAATAAAGTACTAGCAAACTGAATCCAAAAATACATTAAAAGAACCACACATCATGATCAAGTAGGATTTATCCCAGGAATGCAAGGATTTTTCAATATCCACAAATCAATCAGTATGATACAGCACATTAACAAACTGAAGAATAAAAAACATATGATCATTTCAACAGGTGCAGAAAAAGCTTGTGACAAAATTCAACACCCATTTATGATAAAAAGTCTCTAGAAAGTCGGTATAGAGGGAACATACCTCAACATAGTAAAGCCCATATATGGGAAACCTACAATTAGCATAATACTCAAAAGCTAAAAGCATTTACTCTAAGATCAGGAACAAGACAAGGATGTCCACTCTCAACACTTCTATTCAACATAGTATTGAAAGTCCTAGCCACAGCAATCAGAGAAGAAAAAGGAATAAAAGGAATCCAAATTGAAAACGAAGTAGTAAAACTGTCACTGTTTGCAGATGACATGATACTTACTACACACAGAAAATGCTAAAGATGTCATCAGAAAACTACTGGTGCTAATCAATGAATTTGATAAAATTGCAGGATACAAAATTAATGTACAGACATCTCTTGCATTCCTATACACTAGCAACAAAAGATAAGAAAGAGAAATTGAGGAAGCAATCCCATTTAGCACTGCAACAACAACAACAACAAAAATAGCTAGGAATAAACCTACTTAAGGAGGCAAAAGACCTGTACTCAAAACTATATACACTGATGAAAGAAATCAAAGACAACACCAACAGATGGAGAGATATACCATGTTCTTAGATTGGAAGAATCAATACTGTGAAAATAACTACACTACCCAAAGCAATCTACAGATTCAATGCAATCTCCATCAAATTATCAATAGCATTTTTCACAGAATTAGAACAAAAAAACTTATAATTTGTATGGAAACACAAAAGACCCTGAATAGCCAGAGTAACTTGAGAGAAAAAAAAAATGGAGCTGGAGTAATCAGGCTCCCTGACTTCAGACTATACTACAAAGTTACAGTCATTAGAACAGTATGATACTGGCACAAAAACAAATATAAATCAATGGAACAAGATAAAAAGCCCAGAGGTAAACCCACACACCTATGGTCACCTAATCTATGACAAAAGAGGCAACAATATACAATGGAGAAAAGACAGTCTCTTCAATAAGTGATGCTGGGAAAACTGAACAGTTAACATGGAATGAAATTAGAACACTCCTTAACACCACATACAAAAACTCAAAATGGATTAAAGACCTAAATATAAGACCAGACACTATAAAACTGTTAGAAGAAAACATAGGCAGAACATTCTTTGACATAAATCATAGCAAGATCTTTTTGACTCATCTCCTAATGAAAATAAAAACAAAAATAAACCTAAATAATAAACCTAAATAATAAATGGGACCTACTTAAACTTAAAAGCTTTTGCACAGCAAATGAAACCATAAACAAGATGAAAAGACAACACTCAGAATGGGAGAAAATATTTGCAAATGATGTGACTGACAAAGGATTAATCTCTAAAATATACAAACAGCTTGTGCAGCTCAATATCAAAAGCAAACAAACAACCCAATCAAAAAATGGGTGGAAGGCCTAAATAGACATCTCTCCAAAGACACACAGATGGCCAACAGGCACATGAAAAAATGCTCAACATCAGCAATTATTAGAGAAATACAAATCAAAACTACAATGAGGTATCACTTCACACCAGTCAGAATGGCCATCATCAATAAATCTACAAACAATAGGGACTTCCCTGGTGGTCCAGTGGTTAAGACCCCATGTTCCAATGCAGGGGGCCTGGGTTCAATCCCTGGTTAGGGAACTAGATCCCATGTGCCACAACTAAGAGCCTGCATGTCATGACTAAAAATCCTGTATGGTGCAACTAAAGATCCTGCATGGTGCAAATAAAAGATCCCACATACCACAACAGAGATCCCCCACTCAGCAACAAAGATCCCACATGCCACAACTAAGACCCTGCACAACCAAGTAAATAAATAAACAAACAAATAAATAATTTAAATATTTTTTTAAAGTCTACAAACAATAAATGCTGGAGAGGGTGTGGAAAAAAGGGAACCCTCTTGCACTGTTGGTGGGAATGTAAATTGGTACAACCACTGTGGAGAACAGTATGGAGGGTCCTTAAAAAACTAAAAATGGAATTATCATATGACCCAGCAATCCCACTACTGGGCATATACCCAGAGAAAATCATAATTTAAAAAGACAAGTGCACCCCAATGTTCACTGCAGCACTATTTACAACAGCCAGGTCATGGAAGCAACCTAAATGTCCACCAACAGATGAACAGATAAAGAAAATGTGGTACATATATACAGTGGAATATTACTTAGCCATAAAATGGAACGAAAGTGGGACATTTGTAGAGGCATGGAAGGACCCAGAGTCTGTCATACAGAGTGAAGTCAGTCAGAAAAGAGAAAAACAAATTATTGTATATTAATAATATATGCTGAATCCAGAAAAATGGTACAGATCGATTGGTTTGCAAGGCAAAAACAGAGACACAGATGTAGAGAAGAAAGATACAGACACCAAGGGGGGAAACGGGGGGGGGGGGAGGGGGCGGGGTTAAGGTGGGATGAATTGGGAGATTGGGACTGCCATGTATAATTACTAATAAGAAAAAAAATCAAATTGTACACTTTAAATATATGCATTTATTGTATGTCAGTTATATCTCTATAAAAGTTCTTAAAAAAATAAACCTAAGTATTTTTTTGGGGGAAAAAAAAAAACTAAACACAGTACTACCATATGATCCTGCAATCCCACTCCTGGGCATACATCCAGAGAAAATCATAGTTCAAAAAGATACATGCACCTCAATGTTTGCTGCCATGCTGTTTACAACAGCAAAGACATGGAAGCAACCTAAATGTCCACTGATAGAAGAATGGATAAAGAAAATGTGGTACATATACACACATCCATTTAAAAGAATGGCTCTCATTCTTTTTAATGGCGAGGATTTTTACTCAGCCATTATAAAGAATGAAATGATGCCATTTGCAGCAACATGGATGGACTTGAGATTACCATACTAAATGAAATCAGACAGAGAAAGACAAATATTATATGATATTGCTTATATGGGGAATCTAAAAAAAAATGATACAAATGAACTTATTTACAAAACAGAAACAGATTCACAGACTTAGAGAACAAACTTATGATTACCAAGGGGGAAGGGTGAGTGGTAGGGATAGACTGGGAATTTGGGATTGACCCATACACACTGCAATATTTAAAACACACAACCAACAAGGACCTACACAGGGAACTCTGCTCAATATTCCATAATAACTTAAGTGGGAAAAGAACCCAAAAAACAACAGATACATGTATATGTATAACTGAATCACTTTGCAGTACACCTTAAACTAACACAACACTGTTATCTATACTCCAATATAAAATAAAAATTTTTGAAAAAGAGAAAAAAAAAGTAATGGGAACAGATTCAACTTCATTCAAATTTGAATAGATAACCCACTGCCAGATCACGATCTCACTGAAAAACAGCAAGAAATGGATTACACTAATTTAGAAATGTTTTTTCAGTTTCTTTCCTGTATTTGATTTGATTCATGAGGTAAAAATACTCTTTAGGAAGCTGTCTTGTTCTAGTTTCTACTTACACATGCAGCCCATGCTCTCCACTCTTATCCCCTGGCCTGGGTTAAAACCCCAGAGGCCAATATCCAGTCCAATTACTGTCACATGGGCCTCTAGACTTTAACTTCCAATCTCTGAGTTCCCTCTGGCATGAGGAGATTCGCCTTTCCTGCCTTCAAACACGGCCATGCACAAAAAGATCTTTTCTTGCTGCTATATTTAATCCAAAATGTATCTGTGTTTGTAACCAAAGAACATTCCTTTATTTTCTTATTCCATTATCAACCAAAGAAATTCATTATTGTTATAAGTTACTCTTTAATATGGTATCTTTAACATTAGTCTTCACTAATGTCCCTCAAAAATAAACATATTAATTACTTTCTAAGCAGACTCTGCCCCTCTTCCCACCAACAATGCTTGTTGATCCTAATGACTGACTGATGATAAACTGGCTCTAATATCTAGTTTACTACCACTTTATGTTAATCATCAAATGTCAAATAAACAGTGCATCACATTTCACTACATATGCAAATATAAAAATGAACTGAAAAGCCATGTTTAAGTGATTGTAAAGTTTTGAGATAGGCTTTCAGTTAATCCAATTCTGAATTTAAAAGTACATCAGTAGGGACTTCCCTAGTGCCACAGTGGTTAGGAATCCACCTGCCAATACAGGGAACACAGGTTTGATCCCTGGTCTGGGAAGATCCCACATGCCATGGAACAACTAAGCCCGTGCACCACAACTACTGAGCCTGCACTCTAGAGCCCGTGAGCCACAACTACTGAGCCCACATGCAACAACTACTGAAGCCTGTGAGCCTAGAGCCCATGCTCTGCAACAAGAGAAGCCACCACAATGAGAAGCCCACACGCCACAAAGAAGAATAGTCCCTACTCACCACAACTAGAGAAAGCCCATGCATAGCAATGAAGACCCAACAGAGCCAATAAATAAAATAAGTATATTTTTTTAAAGTACATCACTAATCTATTTTTAGTTTTGTGTCTCTGTATCTGCATTTTTCAGAATTTTGGGTGCTTTTAGAAAAATGAAGCAAAGTTTTACAAAGATCCTTCACTAGGTCATAGAACACTAACACCACTATAGGTTACTTGAGAGACATGACTGCTAATGGGCAAAGGGTAATTTAGCAAGTATAAATACATTTCTGCCTAACTGATAATATACACAATGGGGAAATATACATATATATAGCTATGTAACTTCCGGAAAGAGCCAAATTTTGAAAAAGTATTCATTTGCTCATTGAATAAACATATATCAATACTATATACCAAACACTGTATTACTGAATGCTAACCATTCAATGTAAAACAGGTAAGATTCCTTTACTTTCATGATACTGGCATTCCAGAGGGAGAAGGTAGAGAGTATAGTAAACAAATAGTCATGCAAAGCAAATACAGACATTGTGACTGTGGTCGGAAAGAAAGAAAGCATGATGCTGTTACAAAGAATAGGGAGGGCCTACGCTAGACAGGATGGTCAGGAAAGGCTTCTCTGAAGAGATGGTATTTAAGAAGTGACTTGAAGGACAAGAAGGGTACCTACTATAAGCTTACAGCACAGGAGACCAGAGGGAGGAAGGATGGTAGGATACTATGGGGTGTGACAATATTCAAGGCAGAGACAACAGCAAGAACAATGCTTCACAGCAAGAAAGAACTTTATGAGTCCCACAAATTGAATTCAGGCCAGTCTGATGGGAGAGTAGTGAGGAGGAAGAATGTAATGAGATACGTGAGGCTGGAGAAGTAACAAGGCCAAGACCATACAGGACATCGAAGAAAGTTACAATGCCAGATTATATAGAAAAGCAAGGCCCAACAACATTGTCTACAAAAAACCCACTTTAAACATTTACACATAAACTAGTTAAAAGTAAAAAGATAAAGAAAATATACCATACAAAAATTCATCAAAAGGAAACTGCAGTGACTATAATATCAAAATAGATTTCAGAACAAGGGCTGTTACCAAGGATAAAGAGGGGTATTACATAAGAGGGCCAATTGACTAAGAAGATATAATCACCCTAAACACGTATAAATCTGACAACAGAGCTTCAAAATACACGAAGGAAAATCAAATCTCTCCAAATTGATCTATAAATTGAATGCAAATGTAATTCAAATCCCAGTAGACTTGCTTTGTTTTACAAATTGAGAAGCTGATTCTAAAATATATATTTTCAACAATTTTGAAAAAGAACAAAAAAGCTGGAAGACTCACATTACCTGATTATAAGACTTACAACAAAACCAAAGTAATCAAGACAGTGTGGTACTGGCGAAAAGACAGACAACAGATTAATAGAATAGACTACTGGGCATTAACACCTTTATAGTCAAAAGATTTCCAATAAAGATACCAAGGCAATTCAATGGAGGAAGGACAGTCTTCAAGCAAAGGCAATGATACAAGTGAATATCCACATGTTAAAAAAAAAAATCTCAACTAATACCTAACACTATATACAAAAACTAACTTGAAATGGAGGAGTCAAGTAAACATGAAACTTATACTATAAAACTTCTAGAAGAGCACATAGGAGGTAATCTTTGTGATCCTGGATTAGGTAAAGGTTTCTTAAGTAGAACACAAAAAGCATGGACCATAAAAGAAAAAAAAAAAAGTTAAACCAGGTGTCATCAAAATTTGAAAATCCTTTCTAGACACTATAAGAAAAATGAAAAGAAAATCCACAGACCAGGAGACCTATGCGCAAACACACATTTGACAAGGAGCTGATATCCAGAATATATAAAGAACTCTCACAACTTAACAGTAAAAAATATACAACTCAAACAAATAAATGAGCAAACAATTTGAACAGATATTTCACCAAAGAAGATTGTCTGTAGATGGCAGATAAACACATGAAAAAATGTTCAATATCATTAGTCATTAGAGAAAACACATTAAAGCTATGAGATACTACTACACCCATCTTTAAATGGATAATTTTTTTTAAACTGACAATACCAAGTGCTGACAAGGATGCAGAGCAACAGGCACACTCATTCTTTGATGGTGTGAGTGCAAAATAGTTCAGCTAACTTTGGAAAACAGTTTGGCAGTTTTTCAGAAAATTAAACGTATACAATCCAGCAATCCTATTCCTAGATATTTACTCAACAGAAATGAAGATATGCATCCCCACAAAAACATGCATGCAAATGTTTACAGCAGCTTTATTCTTAATAGGCAAAAACTAGAAACAACCCAAGTGTCCAACAACTGATGGAATGAACAAATTGTGGTACATTCATACAATGGAATATGAAACTGCAATAAAAAGGAACAAACTACTGATACATTCAATAGCATGTATGAATCTTAAGAGCATAATGTTAAGTGGAAGAAGCCACATACTACTTAATTCCATTTATATAAATTCTGGAATATTATAAAAACTACAGTAAAAAGGTTGCATATTGTTAAGATTCCATTTATAAACATTCTGGGAAAGCAAAACTATAGGGAACAAAACAGATTAGAGATTGCTAGGACCGGGGGTGAGGATGGGGAAGAGATATAAAAGGGCTTGAGGAAAACTTCTGGGGTACTGAAAATATTTACACCTTGATATGGTGATGTTTACACAACTATATATGTTTGTTTAAAATTCATAAAACTACATATCTAAAATTTTGTGAATTTTACTGCCTGTGAGTTATACTTCAGTGAACCTGACTTTCTAAAATGGAAAAGAAAACAAGGATCATCGTAAGTACAAAAGGATGCCACAGAACAGAAGGAAGCTAAAATGATAAATATCTTACAATTCTATAATGCTCATCTTTTTAAAGCAGTTTCTTACTCATTTTCTCACTTTAAGTCCACTCTTTAATCAATTTCTTGAAATAAAAAAATATCAAATGACATAATACAGTGGTCTGAGTTCAGGCTGCCAGTATCTATATAGCTAACAAACTGACAGCTGAAAGCTCCAGGCCCCCATTCTAGGAAAGACAGCTTAGAGAACTTGTTGCAAGATAATTAAAAGAATATGTGAGTCACAGACTGAAGAAGCTGTCCTTTCAGACAAGTGAAATTCAGGGGTATGTGACAAAATGGCTATAGTACAAGGGCATTACTGTTAGAACAAGCAGTCCCAAATAACTTCTCTGGGTGCCTCCAGGTACATGCAGCTGGGAAGAGGGACATGGGAAGTAACGTAAAAAACAGAAGTCACATCGGATACTGATGAGGCTCAGAATGGACTTTCACATGTAGCTCATCTTACCTTCAAAGAATCCTGGGAAATAGGCATTGTTTTCTTCTATATTAAGGGCATATGTGTTTCTTTGCCTAGAGTGGATCAGTCATAGAAAAAGGCATGACTGGCTACATCATTCATGGGTCTAGTATAAAATGAAAATGTAGACCCCATGTTTAAAGCTTAAAATTTTCAAGCCCATGACTGCAAAAATCATTAAACTGAGCACGAAGCCCTTCTAAGAGTGGGGCCATCCAACTGCACAGTCACATGGCCACAAAAGCAGCCCCAGGGAGAAGGTACAGTCCACCGACAAAATCATAAACACGCAAGAGATCTCGTCCATTCCCTTACTGCACTAATAATTACACTACAAAAACATTATTTAATATCTTCACATTCAAATCTCCAGAGGAGATTCTGTAGCTTTTTAAAAATCCACTTAGTGTCTCAGGAAAGTTTTCCAGGTATCTTTTACCTACCTTTTCTATTGAAATTCCCCATCTCCCTTATCTCATACTCAGCAATAAGAGAAATACCTTTCCATCAGCTCCTCTAAGGTGTCCCTTTTATATGCCTGAAGATCATTATGAGCTGTCTATCCAGAACCAAAGAATGTAAAAGTAAAAGTAGAATATCTAATTCATTCTGACATTACAATTAAAATAAGCTAACTCCTACAGGGAGAAATTAATCTGTTTAAAAAGTGGGCCTAAAAAATGAGATAATAAATAAGAAAGTGCTATTAAAAAGTTAAATGTGTTGTAGAAATGTAAGTTCTTTATATTTTTTATCTCAATTTTTAAGGAAAAGTCTAATTAATCTCTATCACCTTGAAAAGATATGATTAACTTATAGAAAGGAACTAAGATCTAGAAATGATCCTTTTATAAAACACTTTTTTAAAAAAGTCTAAGTAAAATTAACCCCTCAAAAAAATCTATATAACTGGCATGTGAAGAACATGCAGGGTAGATCAACAGAAGCGTTAAAAAACTGAGAAACAGAGAAACAAGTTTTACGTGTTAAGGTTACAGGATTATTTGGCCCAGAAGACATTCCCCTCAAGGCATGCTTCAATTTTTTTTATTAGTATGTTATCAGTGAAAAACAAATATAAAACTAAGTATAAGCCTCTTATGCTTATAGTTTTCACACAACTACAAATCAGAAACTAATTTTCAAATTAAATATACAAGCAACAAAACCAGTAATAATTAAATTAGCAACACTAATTTAATTTGACAAATAATGCTGGGGTTTTTTTTTTGACAGTTAATTGCTCCTTGAAACCTGACCATGGTACTCAGTACTACAACACAGACTCTTTTATGTATCTCTGAAGACTTTAGTGAGTGCTTTTATAAAATAATAAAACCACCAAGTAAAAAGTGAAAAACTTCATCAAACCAAATGTTATACCTTTATGATCCACAAATCTATGAAAAATACTTAAGAATGTAAAACTCTTATTTCTAAAACCTAATCAGAAATTAATTTTAAATTATTTTCTGTTGTAAATAAATTATTCACAACACATATACCCTTTATTTCTGGGATAACTAAGCAACAACTATACTTGTAAAAACAATGCCTCTAAAAACATTTTAAAAGTGAGGTCATGAACATATATACAGTATTGATACTATGTATAAAATAGATAACTAATGAGAACCTACTGTATAGCTCAGGGAACTCTACTCAATGCTCTGTGGCAACCTAAATGAGAAGGAAATCCAAAAAAGAAGGGATATAACTGATTTACTTTGCTGCACAGTAGAAACTAACACAATATTGTAAAGCAACGATACTCCAATATATATATAAATAAACAGCCCAGCCTAGGTTTTCAATTTCACTGAATTCTCTCTTGCACTGAATGAATCTTTCAGTCGCTCAAAAAAAAAAAGTAAGGTCATGAAGAAATAGTGTACATCCATGTAGAAAGAAATATATTTAAGCCCAGAAATCATTCAACAATTTATCCCTACCCTATCCTAAAAAACTTCTTTTTTTAAAGTTTATTTATTCATTGGCTGCATCAAGTCTTTATTGCTGCGTGAGGGTTTTCTCCAGTTGCGGCAAGTAGGGGCTGCTCTTCATTGCAGTGAGCGGGCTTCTCATTGTGGTGGCTTCTCTTGTTGTGGAGCATAGGCTCTAGGCGTGCAGGCTTCAGTAGTTGCGACACGTGGGCTCAGTAGTTGAGGCTCACAGGCTTAGCTGCTCTGCAGCAAGTGGGATCTTCCTGGACCAGGGATCGAACCCATGTCCCCTGCATTGGCAGGCAGATTCTTAACCACTGAGCTACCAGGGGAGTCCCTAAAAACCTTTTAAACCAGTAAACAACTTGCCAATAAATCCCTATATTCAATAAGGGTAAAATAAGCAAGCAGAATCAACATGCACCTTTGAAAGCAGGACACAAAAAGTGAGATTAAAAGCTCCTTTGCCATGACATCAAAACAACAAAAATGGCTCCCTCTCTCCTTCCCTCTCTCTCTCTGCATATGATCTGTTACACTGGGAGTTAAATCTATAACAAAGACTTTATAAACACTGCATGGCTTCCTCCACCCTTCTATTCTCTTCAAATCTACTTGCTCTATTTCCCATTTTTGGTGGCAACAAACTAAATCATCTAAGACTCAGATACACAGTCTCTGCCTTTTCTTTCCAAATCTGCTAATTCACTAATTTTGTAGGCCAGAATAGTAAATAATGTTTTGGTTTATAGATTTTCAAAAAAAGGAAAGCAACTGTTTTTATTTATCACATCTTTTTTTCCAGTTCCTGTTAAACTAGAACAACAAAAACAAAGTACAGTGAAATCTTTCCCTAACTGATTCTAACTTACATTGACATAGGATATGGGTAACTGAGGTCATTCCTTATTGAGACCAATGGAAAGAAAATTTCCTCAGGACAGATCAGGAAGAAAGCAAGGCTCCAAGACTGATCCATTCACTTTCAATGCTCATTCTCCATTCCCCACTTGCTCAGCTTAGTTTCGATAACCATCTACTGAGTGTCCACTGCTTTCCAATCACTGCTGGGTACTGAGACTACAGATATAAGACTAGTCCCTGCTCTTTTGGAGTTTGCCTTCTGGAATGTCCCTTTCCTAAGCAGAATGTCCCTCAACCGTCTAGATCCAATTAAGGATTCCTTTATCTAATTCCCAATGTAGAATTAAGTACTCCTTCATCTGAATTACTGTTAACCATCTATACCACCTGTAAAATCTCTTACATCAATGTCCACTGAGTATAAGGTGAAGGGAAAGAGACAGTTAAATTCTAGCTCCATCAATTAATTAATAGCTATTCAACCTTTGGCAAGTAAATTAACTTCTGAGTCTCAGGTTCCACATCTGTAAAATAATGACATTTACTGAATACTTACTATGTGACACAATTTCTAACCCCTTTGCTCATATTAATTTATGAAATCCTCACAATAACTCTGTGAGGTTGGTTTTATTATTATATCTCACAGCTGAGGAAACTGAAGTCCCCAGAAGTTAAGTAACTTACTTGCTTCATGAAGTCATGCAGGTAGTGTTGTAGTCTATACCCAAGTAGTCCAGCTGTTGACTCCATATTCTGAACCCCATACTATCTGTACCTCAAAATGAGGTAATGATACCCACTCACAGAGAATCACCTAAGATAATGCATGTAAAAGCTTTTAACACACCGCCCAGCACACAGTAGGTACTCATTAAATGTTAGTTCTCTTCCAGCCCTAGGAGACTCTAAATTCCCTATGGGAAAAGGCTGTTTTTTACTCTTTTTATCTCCTAACAAGTCAAGTTCTGTGCTTGGCAGATAAAAGGTGATCAGTACAACTTCAAATATATGCAGTTTATTGTATGTCAATTGCATCTTAACAGAAGTTCTTAAAGAAAAAAAAGAGACCCAACGCAACCAAATAAATAAATATATATTAAAAAAAAAAAAAAAAGGTGATCAGTACAGTCAGCCCTCCTTTTCCACAGGCTATGCATCCATGGATTCAATCAACTATGAATCAGAAATATTTTCTTTAATTCCAGAAAGTTCCAAAAAACAAAACTTAAATTTGCCCTAAGTAGGCAACTGTTTACATAGTATTTACATTGTATTTACAACTGTTTACATAGTATCTGTGTTGTACTATGTACTATACATAACCTAGAGATGATTTAAAGTATACAAGAAGATGTTCCTAGGTTATATGCAAATACTACTACATTTTACATACGGGACTGAACATCCTTGGATTTTGGTATCGGTGGGGGGGCCAGTTCCTAGAACCAACCAACCAGTCCCGCTGTTCCCCCTTGCAGAGACCAAGGGAAGGCCGTAAATGAGTCTAGTGTTCATGCACTTGACACATAGGGACAAACTGTCCATAGAAATGCACAGCAGAAGAATCTCATCCTGAGCCAGACCCCACCCCTATATGGGCATAGAGACAAGGCTCTTCTGTTTCCCAATTTAAGGTATTACTGGTCTAACAGGGTTCTCTTGTCCTATATTGGAAAATAGAAAAACTTTTCTTTCACCCAGGTATGGAGACAGTGTTGGATTAGGAACAGGACAGCAAGACCCATGATGCCAGTTTCTAAGGGATAAATGAGAAATAGAGCCCTAGTAATCCCAGGATTTCACATTTTACAGTGAAGTATAAACTGATTCTGCTATGGCTGAAGTAGTTTTTTATATGGAAATTGCTAAGTAAGCCCACCTATTTCTGAGTATTCTGAATCCTGCATTTGAGAATAGAAATGTTATATTCCACTTAGTATTCTGTAAGAAATCCTTCTTTCTGAATATAAAGATACACAAATTTTTATTTCTCTTCACTACCAATAAATGCTGAGCAAAATATTTAAACAATATCAGTTTAGAAGAATGCTAAATTAATAGCCTGCTCAGGGCACGTATGTGTCTTGGTTCAGTCTTGTATAAAGAAATTCTGTATCAGAAGCAAATATATAGTTACTGCACTACAGTGTCTAGAGTTACCTGTTCTCTCTGCCCAAGGAACCCCAAGATTAGATATGCTAGCACCTCCAGTATCAGTGCAATAAAATCAATCATTTGAAAAAAATTTGTGTTGAATAAAATTTTAGTAGCTACTTTAAGATCCTAATTACAAGTTAGAACAATGTTTCTAGAA
Source organism: Hippopotamus amphibius kiboko (assembly GCF_030028045.1). NCBI lineage: Eukaryota > Metazoa > Chordata > Mammalia > Artiodactyla > Hippopotamidae > Hippopotamus > Hippopotamus amphibius. Next base: position 160,255,062 of record NC_080191.1, read on the forward strand.
AAAGTGTACTCTACTTAATTAAAAAGCAAATTTAATAACTGTCAGCCAGCTTCTAAGTGATAGACTATCTATAGTGTCAAAACAAAATCTGAAACCTGAAATATGACTAAGGATAAACACATTTTATTATGTAAGAAAAACGTTAAGAAATTTTTAAAAATCATTACGAAGTTCACCTTTACCCCACTGTGTATTATGCTGCTGTGTTTATTCACTGTTGTGACACATCTCCTGAGGGTTATATTTTCAAGGTCTCTGGCCCATGACCAAAGGAGTAAAGCAAGCTCAAACAATCTGGATTAAACAATATGAAGCCAGACACATGGTATGAGATGAAGACAAGCTGGTCTCAGTGAAAGGTAGTATCCAAGAGTCTATAAGGTCATGCCAACAGCTGAGATCAAAAGTTGTGATGAAAAATTTTACACCCAAGACCCTTGGTCACAGCAGCCAACAGAAATTCATATCTGTGGCCACACCAATGATAGACAAAGAACTTTTGCTACCTTTCAAACAAAAGCTGTCGGAGTTGACCTGATCAACCTTTCTGCATTTAAAAGGCCTCACTACGAAAACGAGTCAAAAATTATCTGCACTCTGGTTATATTAAAGCTTCTGTTGGCTGTACTGTCTTATCAGCACTTCCCATTCAAGGCTACTCTCTCCCCAGTCACTGTTGTGCAGGTGTGAACATGTTACATCCATTCATTTGTTAACTGCAGTGCAAGCAAAAATGGAAGCCCCACTTGTGATTTGCGTGAAAGAAGAGCAGTGTACAGTGATTCGTTTTTTGTGGTCTGAGGATGTACATGTCTGCACACTTCTGTCCACACTGTCGACACTCTGCAAAAACTTCATTTTGAGGGGTTAAAGCATCCTCCCTATAGTCCTGATCTTGCTCCATTGGACTTTCACCTGTTTGGCCCCCTGAAAGCAGCCCTACAAGGACAAAGATTCCCTTCTGATGAAGAAGTGAAGACAGTGGTGCATTCATGGCTCACAGCTCAGCATAAAACATTTTTTAATGAGGGAATATGAAAGCTTGTTGACAGATGGAGAAAGTGTACTAAAAAGCAAGGAGATTATGTCAAAAAATGATGTATTTGTCTTTTCTAAAAGTTAATAAATTCTACAGCCAGAGTGCGGATAATTTTTGACTCAGTTTCCCAAAATGCCCCTTTACAGTTAGTATCCAGTCCCTCTCCCAATGAATGGAGTAACTCAAATGAATGTTCAGAAACATTTAAATCTTGGGCCCTAGGCCCTGCCTTCTTTTTACTGACGTTATTGTTGGCTAGGAATCTGGATTACACAGAATATGGCAATTATAATAACGGTAGTTAGCAATATCACAAAGTATTACATTATTTCTAATTCTCACAATAACTCTAGAATATAGGTATTACCTCTAGCTAACAAATTAGTAAACTAAGGCTCAGAGAAGTTAAGTTACTTACCCAAGACCACAAACATTCATAGCAAAATGAATGTAAGTAGAAAACCTAGAATTCAAACTCAGGTCCATCTGACAATAAAGACCATACTCTTCCCATATTCATTACCTTTTATAGTATCTGTAGGAACACAGTATATGATCCAAGTATTATTTGTTTAAAAAAGAAACTACACACACACACACACACACACATCTTCCTAAGACCTAAGATAATACCCAAAGACTTTTTTTAATGACAACAACCTCATAAAAGCAACAAACCTTACATATCGTCACTGTTAATAACCACTAGAAAGTCCATGAGGATGGGGATTTTTGTGGTTTTGTTCACTGTTAAAGCCTCAGCTTCTAGAACAGTACCTGGCACCATTATGTATTCAATAACTATTTGTTGAGTGAAAAGCAAAAATTTATGGTGGCAAAGTTTTAATTATTAAAATCTCCATGCTTTGTGCAAGACACATTCTTTAATTCTCTTTCATGTCAGAATGTGACTAATAGTCAAATACATACAAGAACGAACAAATCAAGCACTGGTTTTTGCAGTAATTAAAGAAAGAACAACAAATCTGCTGGGAGAAGTATACTCTACATCTCAACAGTTTATACTCTGAGAAAATTGAAATAGATAGATTTTAGGTTTGTATTAAAACGTATGAAAAACTGCAAATACAAGTGTTTGGGTTTTTTTAGAGATTGTACAAATACAATATTAAAATTTAGGGAAGATGATGTGCAGCCCATGTGTAAGCTACCCACAGAACAGACACTCTCTAGAAGGGCTCTCAGAGCTAAAAAGGCATTAAACACCTAAGTGAAAATGCCTCTGCAGAAGTAACTCACAAATAAAGGAACTTTTAAAGGAACAGTAATGGTTGGAGGTCTTAGAATACTGAGAAAGTAAGGGAAACTAAAACCCATGAGTCTGTCTTCTAGATTCAAAAGAATCTAAAGTCAGTTACTTCAGCAATCACTGTACCGGAAACTGCTAACATACTTTTGGTACAAGTTTCTTTCAAAACAGCCTGATACAACCAGCTGTTTTTAAAAATCAAATAGTATCCCTGGTAACAAGTTAAGTAGAAAAGAAAAAGAGAGAGAAAAGGAAACAGAAAGAAAAAGAAACGACCTAAAAGACAGAAATGTTAGTGATGATAATATTATTACTGCACTTTGTTTACAAACTCAGCATGCTTAAAATCTGATGTAAGAAAGTTACTTTAGGGACATCCCCTGCAGTGCAGTGGTTAATACTCTGCACTTCCAATACAAGGGGCATGGTTCAATCCCTGGTCAGGGAACTAAGATACCACATGTAGCATGGTGTGGCAAAGAAAATATAAAAAATAGAAATAAAAATGGTTGTTTTCACATATTAAAGAATATGAGGCATCTTCACATGTTCTCTTAGGAATGTAGTCTGGGATCATGCCAAACACATTTCCCCTTACAACATGACAAATATTCTGATTCCTCTAGCTTCTTGACTATTCCAGATGCCTCCATTTTCTGCTTTCTGTGTGAATATAATTAATCCATAGGCAGAGAAACACTCATGCCAAACCAAGAAATAAATTAACAAATGAAAGGGTACGCTTACAGTAACTTAAAACTAAAATTTTCACATATCATAAAACATTTGAAGAAGCTTAAATTAATAAAAAATAAATCACTTAGAAACAAATGAAATAGACCATATTCTATCTAGCAAATACTATAATCAGTGAGAGTTTTCCATCTTTTTCTGAAAATGAATGAGCTTATATCTGATTAACCTTGTGAAGGGCACTAAGTCCAGAAAACATAACTTTCTTCATTTTATGGTGTTGATGATTTCCCCAGTTTTTCTATTTCATGTAAAACAGATAAAAAGATGTCTCTTTGAAGTGGAAGAGAGGTGCCCCTCACTATGAGTTTCCTAGGCACTTCCATCAAACTCTACCTTACAGCATAATCTGAAAAACTCTGAAACAGATGATCTCTCAGTACTCTTTTCTAAGTTCTTCAGTGATAAGTTCTATCACACTGTGAATATATGGCATTTAATCAAGTAATTAAAAGTAATGTTATCTGAATTAAAACATTTAACAAATATTCAATTACAATTTTTTCTTCAATTACCTATTTTCTTTAACAGAAAGTTTCTAAGTATATAAATTTGGCCTTTATTACATTCTTGAGAGATGCAATGACTAAATGAGATTAGTGAAAAAATATTTTTACACCCTTTTCAAAATAAAGGGCTATCAAAATGATAGCTGTACAGGGAAGCTCATAAATCCATAATTCTGTTTAAAGTGAACCCAAAGTTAAATATAGAAATTAATAATAAAATATTAATTATTAATAAAAATATAAGTATCCCAGCTTTAGCCATAATTTCACACGTGCAATTTGAAATATCAATTCTAAAACAGAGCTTCTCAAGCTGCTAAAAATTGTTAATAGGTCTTTGTTATTTAAATGAGGTTTGATACTGCTAAATTATAAAATAATAAACACAAGTAGATTCATGTCAGTTAACATTAATAAATTATAATAAAGGCTTTAACTCCTTAATCTAAACATAACATTTAATATTAGCTCAAAGCAAGCAAGCTAAGACAAAGCCTCATTTTTGGTAACAGTTCCAATACAGTCAGTAGTTCTTGAACAAAAAAGCCATTATAAATAACAGCAGAGGGACTTCCCTGGTGGCGCAGTGGTTAAGAATCCACCTGCCAATGCAGGGGACATGGGTTCGAGCCTTGGTCTAGGAATATTCCACATGCCATGGAGCAACTAAGCCTGTGCACCACAACTACTGAGCCTGTGCTCTAGAGCCCAAGAGCCACAACTACTGAAGCCCATGTGCCTAGAGCCCGTGCTCTATAATAAGAGAAGCCACCACACTGAGAAGCCCATGCACCGCAATGAAGAATAGCTCCTGCTCACCACAACTTGAGAAAGCCTGTGCACAGCAACGAAGACCCAAAGCAGCCAAAAATAAAATAAAATAATCAATAAATCTTAAAAATAAAATAACAGCAGAGAGTATCCCCTGACTACTGTTAAAAAAAAAAAAAAGACTAACACCATCCAGAAATTATATAAAAATAATTAACACTGGGATAGAAGGGATAGAAGAGGAATAGTCTGCAATTTCTATTATTCTCAGATTAAAAACTGAGGGGTCATAATTCTGTAATAATCTGATTCCAATCTCTATAAAATGTTCATTTTAAAAAGCTAGTTTACCAAACTGTATATTCCCTAAGTTTAATCATGAGGAAATGTCAGACAGGCCCAAGCTGAAGGACATTCTACAAAATAACTGATCAGTACTCTTAAAAAGCAACAAGACAAAGACAGATTGAGAAACTGTTCCAAATTAAGAGATTAAGGAGATATAACAACTAAATGCAACACAACATCCTAAATTTGACCCTGGACCAAAAAAGGGTATCAGTGGGACAACTGGGGCAATCTGAATAGCCTATGGAAATTAGATCAGGGGTCAGCAAACTTTTCTGTGTAAAGGGCCAGATAACAAATATTTTAGGATTTGTGGGCCACATAAGGTCTCTGTTACATATCCCTCTTTGCCTTTTTTTTTTTAAATAACTCTTTAAAAATGTGTACTCCATCTTAAAAAGGAACTGTTGGTGCAAATGTAAATTGGTACAGCCACTATGAAGAACAGTATGGAGGTTCCTTAAAAAACTAAAAATAGAACTACCATATGACCCAGAAATCCTACTCCTAGGCATATATCCGGAAAAAAAACATAATCCAAAAGGATGCATGAACCCTGATGTTCACTGCAGCACTACTTAAAATAGGCAGGACATGGAAACAACCTAAATGTCCACAGACAGAGGAACAGGTAAAGAAGATTTGGTACATATATACAATGGAATATTACTCAGCCATAAAAAGGAATGAAATAGCGTCATTTGCAGAGATGTGGATGGATCCAGAGACTGTCATACAGAGTGAAGTAAATCAGAAAAAGAAACACGAATACTGTATAATATTGCTTATATGTGGAATCTAGAAAAATTGTTTTGATGAACTTATTTGCAAAGCAGAAATAGAGACACAGATGTAGAGAATAAACTTATGATTACCAAGGAGGGAAGGAAGGGTGGGATGAATTGGGAGACTGGAAAGACACATATACACTACTATGTATAAAATAGATAACTAATGAAAACCTACTGTATAGCACAGGGAACTCTACTCAATGTTCTGTGGTGACCTAAATGGGAAAGAAATCTAAAAAAGAGTGGATATACGTATACATATGACTGATTCACTCTGCTGTACAGCAAGAAGCTAACACAACATTGTAAACCAACTCTACTCCAATAAAAATTAATTTTTAAAATGTATATTCCATCTTCACTTAAAAGCCCTACAAAACATGCAGTAAGTCTGATTTTGATAATCCTACCATAAAAACATACGCTCAATATTAATATTTAGGGAAATCTGAGTAGAGGATACATAAATGTATACTATTTTATAACTTTTTCCTCAGTTCAAAATGAAGCATTAACTAAAAGTTAACTAAATAAATAAAATACAAATATTAATTAGATCACTTCCATGTAAACAACAACTGTGACAAAAACAAAGTTTCAAACTGAATTACATCACCAGCTTTCCTGGGTCTCCAGTGTGAGGTGGCAGATCATGGGACTTCTCAGCCTCCATAATTACATGGGCTAGTTCATCATAATAAATCTCTGTGCATGTGTGTGTGTCTGTGTTTGTGTGTGTATCTTACTGGTTCTGATTCTCTGGAGAACCCTAACTAATACACTCTATATTCTTTCCTTCGGTCAGTGACAACCACTAACCCACTCTCTGTCTCTGTGGATTTGCCTATTCTGGACATTACGTATAAATGTAATCATCAATATGTGGATTTTGTGTTTCACTTATTTCAGTTAGCATAATGTTTTCAAGGTTCATCTATGTGGTAGCATTCATCAGTACTTCATTCCTTTTTATTGTCAAATAATAGTACACGTATGGATATACCATACCATGTTTAGCAATTCATCAATTGAGGGGACATTTGAGTGGTTTCCACTTTTTGGATATTATGGATAATGCTTCTATTACATTTGTGTACAAATCTTCGAGTGGACATATATCCTTTCTCTTGGGTATATATATCTAGGATTAAAATTGCTAAATCATATGGTAACTCTGTGTTTAAGATTTTGAGAAACTGACAAACTGTTTTCCACTTTACATTCCTGCCAGCAATGTATGAGGGTTCAAATTTCTCTATATCCTTGCCAACACTTGTTATCATCTGTCTCTTTTATTACTGCCATCCTAGTAGGTGTGAAGTAGTATCTCAAATGTTTTGACAGTCTAAAATTGTAAAACAATCAAATGATTATCACCTTAATCAAATCAAAATGATTTTACAGAAGCTACTGTAATTTAACCCAAAAGTTAACCATAACAAGTCTATGACTAGGAGGTAATTTCTCCAATGATTTGAACAGAGGTACCCACTACAGCTGACCCTTGAACAACATGGGTTTGAACTTCATGGGTCCACTTACATGTGGATTTTTTTCAATTAATATGTACTGCAATACTATACAATTGTGAATGACTGAATCCACAAATGCAGAATCATGGATACAGAGGGCTGACTGTAAAGTCATACATGGATTTTCAACTGTACAGGGGTCAGCAGCCCTAACCCCTGCATTGTCCAAGAGTCAACTGCAGTAAATGAAAAGAAACCAAGTGACAATGTCTTGTTATAACAGAGTTTGCTTCAAATTTGATGTCTGGTTAAACAGATGATTAATATACTTACTGCCTCTCATTATACTGAATTCGTATGTGCATATGTCTATATTCCATGAATGTATTTTTTACTCCAAAATGCTTTGAAATAACTTTAAAAAATACATACCAAACAGTAGGAATTTTAAAAATAGACTTGTTTCTGATGGTATGGTATACTAGTCAACTAGACTAATCCTCCTGCCAAAAACAATTATAAGATGTTAGAAAAAAAATTGTTAATACTCCCAGTACACTGAGAAACTGACAAAAAGTATGGAATTATCGGGCCAAAACCCAAGTAAAGGTAGATATTTAAAGAATTGAATATAAAAGTGAACATATTTACTTCAAGGACATTTGTAGGAATATGTGAACTTGAACTTTGGTTTCTAGGACCTTTTGGAAGCATAGGGTTCAGGAGACAAAAATGTAAGCCTTACCATAGTCTAAAAGTAAGCTCCCCATAAAGGTGGTATCAGCGTAAGAGTAAACTAGAGATAAACCTACTTCTGCACGGGTTTTACATATCTTGAACTTTGAACATATGAAGAAAGAGGGGAGAAAAATGGCAATTCATAAACAAAAGCTGTCCTTGAACAAGTTTTAGCCAAACTTTATACTCCCTAGGTGGTACAGATATGTCAAGGTATTTGTCTAGTTTAAAGCAATCCTGCACTAATAAAGCCCCTAGACATCTGGCAGAAGCAAAAGCAAATCATGTCTGGAGGAATCCCATGGGTAACACTTGAAGAAATAGGTGTTCACAGTTTAAAAGTTAAATATACAAATAAATAAGGCACTTAGTAAAATCCAGGAGAATCAGATCTGCAAAGCTTCTAACACTGGAGTGATCAGAAACAGAATATAAAACAACTATGCTTGTTATGTCTACAAAAATAAAAGGAATTGAAAATATGAGTAAAAACAAGTACCTATTGGGCTTCCCAGGTGCCGCAGTGGTTAAGAATCCACCTACCAATGCAGGGGACATGGGTTCGATCCCTGGGCCAGGAAGATCCCATGTGCCACAGAGCAAACTAAGCTTGTGCACCACAACTACTGAGCTTGCGCTCTAGAGCCTGCAAGCCACAACTATTGAGCCCATGTGCCACAACTACTGAAGCCTGCATGCGTAGAGCCTGTGCTCTGCAACAAGAGAAGCCACCACAATGAGAAGCCTGCACACTGCCACAAAGAGTAGCCCCCACCCGCCACAGCTAGAGAAAGCTGGCGCAGCAACGAAGACCCAACACAGTAAGTAAGTAAGTAAATAAATAAACAATAAAAATTTTTTAAAAATTTAAAAAAACAAACAAAAAAGTATCTATTAAAAATGAGCAAGTCTTTTTAAAAATGACTACTTGAAAAAGTTCCAAAAAAGAAACCTATAAAATAATACAATAAGTGAAGTGGAAAACTCAATGAATAATTTAATAACAGTTAAACACAGTTGAAGAGATTATAAATTGGAAGGCAGAGCCAAAGAAATTATTGAAAGGAAAATATAGAGCAACAAAGGGATTCTCAATACAAAACAGAGGTAAAAGACATAAATGATAAAATGAAAACTTAAAACACATCTAATTAGAGTCCCCCACACCCAAAAAAAAAAAAAAAAAGAAAATAGTAAATAGGAAAACAATATTTGAAGAGTGAGTGGTCAACTATTTTCTGAAGTTGATGAAAGACATCAATCCACAGACTAAAGAAGCTAAATGAATCCCGAACAGGATAAAGAAAAAGAATTCCACATTTGGACACACAGTCAAATGCAGAACATCAAAGACAAAGACACTATCTTAAAGGCAAGTGGAGAGAAAAAGAGATAGGTAACCTTCAAAGGAACGACAAGTTGACAGTTGACTTCCCCACAGCAACAATGAGATCTAGAAGAAAGAACGACATCTTCGATATACTAGAAATCTATACTTATCAAAATATTTGAAGACTAGAAGTAAAAACAAACAAAAATATGCTAAACTTCACTAATAATATGAGAAATGAAAATTAAAACTACACTGAAATACCATTTCTACCCTATCATACTGGCAAAAGCTCAAAAGCTTGACAACATACTCTCGCAATGAGGCTTTGAGGTTAACAGGCATTCTTATATGTTGCTGGCCAGAGGCAAATGATACAACTCCTATGAAACAGAACTTAGCAATATCTAATAAAACTATATGTGCATTTATTCCTCAATACAGCAACTCTTCCTCTAGGACTTTATTCTAAATACATATTGGTACCTCCACAAATATATAACAACACATACACCATTTACTCACTGCTACATTAATTGTAATAAAATATGAGAAATAAACAAAATGCCTAGCAAAAAAAAAAAAAAAAAAAAAAAGGTTAAAAACCTACTGCACAGGGCTTCCCTGGCACAGTGGTTAAGAATCCACCTGCCAATGCAAGGGACATGGGTTCCAGCTCTGGTCCAGGAAGATTCCACTTGCTGCAGAGCAACTAAGCGCATGCACCATAACTATTGGGCCTGCGCCCTAGAGCCCATGAGCCACAACTATGGAAGCTGTGCACCCAGAGCCCGTGCTCCACAACAAGAGAAGCCACCACAATGACAAGCCTGTGCACCACAACAAAGAGTAGCCCCTGCTCTCCGCAACTAGAGAAAGCCCGTGCACAGCAACAAAGACCCAACACAATCAATAAAAAAATAAAAAAGAAACACATTTATTTTTTAAAAAACCTCCTGTACACAAAGACACAATACAGTACCATGGAGGCATGAAGATATGAGCAGGATCTCCATGAATGGATATGGAATGACTTTTAGGATACACTGTCAAATGAAAAATACACAATTCAATAAGTAACAAAGTATGATTAGATTATGTTTAAGAAAGAAATGGAAATAAAAATATGTAAGTGTACACAAATACACACAAATATGTGTGAACATACATATAATGCACTTATATTTGCAAAATGAAACACAGAAGGAATAAAAGAAAACATTAATAAAAACGAACATCTAGAAGAGGTAAATTGGAATGGAGTGGAAGATACAGAAATATAAATGAGACTTTTCTCAGTATTCTTTTACATGTAACTTTGACTTTTGATACATATTCAAAAGTTAAATTCAAATGAAAACAATAGAGACTGATACAGGAACATGGAGTAGACACACTTTTCCCTACTCTTCCTCACTAAATACAACTAAAAACCCTATACGTTATATATAAAACAAACAAAAGATGACTCTGAATGGAGAATAAAAGAAAGCTAACCAACTAGGTACCCTCAGGAACCAAGCAACAACATGGTGGTGAGTTCCCAGGGATTTCTATGGTGGTTTATAGTCCCGGTTTAGAGCTAAAGAAGCTGTCAACCAGGAAAAGCCAATGGGAGCAGACAAAAGGCACCAAACAAATGCCTGTTCTCTGTGGCCAAAAGACAAGGAAAGGAATAACCTAGCATGACATAAAACTTTTACACAATAATTGCTCTACTCCAGGCAAACATCAGAGAAAATACTGTTGTACCCTACCCTGATCCATGAGAGCAAATGCCAAGAAATAGGAAAGAACCTAGACTTCTGTACTTGAAAGGCTCTAATGAAGTATCTTAACACTTTGGCCAGGCAGAATCAGAAACCTAGTGGAGGAACAGGAAATGAGGTCATCTCCATGGTGGTGTCAGGGGAGACCACATGGAGAGTCCCCACTCCCACCCAGCAGTAACAAAAAGCAGCTACTCCACTGGGCGTCAATTAATGAGGCAGCACTTTCCTTCCCCTGATACAGTAGCGCCAAAAAAGTCAGTAAAAATAGGTTTAAGATCCAGAATCTTATAATAACAAAAATGTCCAGGTTTCAACTGAAAATCAGTTGTCATAGCAAGAAGCCAAGAACTCAAACTGAATGAAAAATGACAACAAATGCCAACACTGAGATGATAGGGATATTAGAATTATCTGACAATGAATTTAAAGCAGCATGATTTTTAAATGCTTCATTTAGTAATTACAAACATGCTTGAAACAAAGGAAAATAGAGAAAGCCTCAGAAAGGAAATCATCTCAACAAACAGAAGAATAAACAACCAAACAAATATGAGAACTGAAAAATACAATAACCAAAATAAAAGGCTCAGTGAATAGGAACCAACAGAAGAATGGAAAAAGAAAGTTTCAATGAACTGAAAGAAGCAACAATAGAAGTTACTCAATTTGAACAGAGAGAAAACAGACTCAAAAAAATGAACAGAGTTCAGGCACCAAAAAAATCTAACATTCATTTCATTGAAGTCCCAAAAGGAGAGGAGGAAAAAAAGGCAAGATTGCAAAAGTTGCAAAGAAGTAATGGCTGAAAACTTCCCAAATTTGGCTACAGACATAATCTACACATTCAAGAGCTGAGCAAATCTCAAACAAGATAAATTCTAAGAAATCCAGGTCAGTACATTATATTCAAACTTCTGAAAACTAAACGAAAAGAAAAAAATCTTGAAAGCAGCCAGAGGAAAACAACTCCTTACCCAGGAGGGAAAAACAATTCAAATGACAGCGGATTTATCATCAGAAACCATGGAGGCCAGAAGGCAATACAATTTTTTTCAAGTGCTAAAAAAAAGAATATCAATCCAGAATTCTAAACCAAGTAAGCATATCCTTCAGGAAAAAAGGAGAGAAATCAAGACATTCTGAGATGAAAGAAAACTAAGAGAATTGACACCAGCAGACCTACCGTAAAATAACGGCTATAGGCAGTTCTCTAAACACAAAGGCAACAATAAAAGGAGGAACTTCTGATAATCAGCAGAAAAAAAAAAGGACACAATAGGTAAAAACATAAATATACTCCTTTTCCTCTTGAGTTTTCTAAATTATATTTGACAGTTAAAACAGAAATTGTAATCCTGCCTGATATAGTTCTAAACATACATGGAAGAAATACTTAAGATGATTATATTATAAATGGATAGAGCACAGAGAAATATAAAGGGAAGCAAGGTTTCTACACTTCACTCAAAATGGTCGAAGGACACTAACAGACCATGATAAGCTATCTATATATAACTAAATAGCTACAGAAAGAGAACACTCAAAAACATTACAGGTACTCATAATGGAATTCTACAAAACGCCCAAATAACCCACAGGAAGGCAGAGAAAAGAAAGAAGAGAAACAGAAAACAGGGAGAAAAACATAAAACCAAAAATAAAATGGCAGACTTAATCCCTAACTTATCAATAATTACATTAAGTGTAAATCACCTAATTAAAAGAGAGATTGGCACACTGGCTTAAAAAACAACTTATGCTCTATATGAGAAACTCACTTCAAATTTAACAATACAGGCAGGTTGGAAATAAAAGGAGGGGAAAGATAGTCACAAAAAACATTAATCAAAGGAGAGTAGGTACGCCTACATTAACATCACATAGATTCAAAGCAAAGAAAATTACCAGAGATAGAGAGATATGAGGTGATGACAAAAGAGTCACCTAACAAGAAGACACAGCAATTCTAAATGTGTATGCACCAAACAACAGAGCTGCAAATACATATGAAGCAAAAACTGAGAGACCTGCAAGGAGGAAAAGACAAATTCACAATTAAGTACGAGACATCGACACTCCTTTTTCAACAACTGACAGAATATATTAGCTAGAAAATAAACAAGTATGTACTCAACAACACAAGCAACCAGCAGGATCTAACAGATCTTTATAGAACACTTCACCAAACAACAGTAGAATACCCATAGTTTTTAAGCATCCATGACACTTGGACCGTATCCTGGGCCATAAAACAAACCTCAACAGATTTAAAAGAATTAAATCACAAAAAATGTGTTCTGTCATCAAACTAGAAACCAATTAACAAAGTATAACAAGAAAATCTCCAAACACTTAGAAATTAAACAACACTTCTAAATAATCCATGAATCAGAAAGATGCATCAAGAGAAATCAAAACATATATTGAGTTTAATGAAAATTAAAATAAAGCATATCAAAATTGTGGTGCACAGCTAAAGCAATGCTGAGATGGACTTTTATAGCAATAACTGAATACATCAGAAAAGAGGAAAAGTTTCAAATCAATAATGTAAGTTCCCGCCTTTACAAAGCTTCAAAAGAAAAAAAAAGGGGGGGGGGCAGTACAAAATAAACCCAAAGCAAGCAGAACAGAAAGAAGGACATAATAAAGATGAGAGGAGAAATCAATTACATTGAAAACAGAAAAATGATAGAGAAAATACATGCAACAAAGAGTTAGTTTTTAGAATAGGTCAATAAAATTAACAGACCTCTAGCAAGACCGATAAAAAGAAATAAAGAGAAAAGACACAAAGTACCAGTACCAGGAATGAAGCAGGGGATATTACTAAAGACCACGCAGACATAAAAAGTATAATTAGGGAATACTACAAACAACTCTACACACGTAAATTTAACAACTTAGAATGAAATGGGCCAGTTCCTCAAAAATTACAAACTACCACAACTCACCCATTGACAATAATTTGAATATCCTTTCATAAAAAAGGTGAATCATTAATTTCATTTTACTTTTTAGGTTTTTTTAATTGAAGTATAGTTGATTTACAATGTTGTGTTAGTTTCTGGTGTACATCAAAGTGATTCAGACAGACACACACACATAAAACCTTTTTGAGATTCTTTTCCATTATACAAGGGTGAGTCAAATATAATCCACACTCCAGCTATTCTAAAACTTCTGTCAAAATTACAGCCAGAGTTAGGATAATTTTTGACTCATCTTCGTAGTTTATTACAAGACACTGAATATAGTTTCCTGGGCTATACAGTACTGAATTAGTAATTTTTAAAATCCCCAGACCCAGATGATTTCACTAGAGAATTCCACCAAATGTTTAAGGAAAAATTAGCATCAATTCTAAACAATCTCTTCCAGAAAATAGGCTATGAGTAAAAAATTCCCAATTTGCTGTATAAAACTAGTATTACCCTGATATCACAACCAAAGATAATATAGAAAAAAAAACTACAGACTAACACTCCTCATAAATATAGACATAAAGATCCTTGACAAACTATTAACAAATAAAACTCAGCAATATATAAAAAAATTATACACCATAACCAAGTGACATTTATTCAAGGGGTGGAAGGCTGGTTCAGTATTTGAAATATAATTCAAAATATTAACAAGCTAATGAGGAAAAATGACATGAACATATCAATTGATGTATCTGACAAAAATTTAATACTTATTCATAATAAAAACTTTCAGGAAATAGGAATAGAAAGGAATTTCCTAAACTTGATAAAGAGAATCCACAAAAAACCTACTACTAACATTATACTTGAAGATGAAAGATTTAATGCCTTCCTCCTAAGGAGAAGGGAACAAGGCACGGATATTTGCTCTCATCACTCTTAATACAGTTCTGGAAATTCTAGCCAGTGCAACAAAGCTAGAAAGGGGGGAGGGGAGAAAGCCATATGAATTGGAAGCAAAGAAATAAAACTGCCCATACCTGCACATGAAATGACTAAGTAGAAAATCCTAAGGAAAGCATGTTTTACAACTCTTGGAACTAATAAGTGAGTTCAGCAAGGCCACAGAATGCAAGATATACTTATGAAAATCAATTATATTTCTATACACTAGCAATAAACACAAACACATCAACATTAAAAACTCAATCCATCTGCAATTTTTAAAAATGTAAATACTTATATGTAACTCAAACAAAATATGTACAGGACTTATGTGCTAAAAATTACACAATGCTGATGTAAGAAATCAAAGATCTAAATAAATAGAGGGATATACCATGCCCATGGAATGGACAATTCAACACAGTAAAGATTTTAATTCTCCCAAAACTGATTTACAGGTTCACCACAATTCCTTTCAAGATCCCAGTAAGATTTTTGTAGATATAGAAAAGGTTATTCAACAATTCCCATGAAAGACAAAGGAACTAGCATAGCTAAAACAATTTTGAAAAAGGAGTAAAGTGGCGAGAACCAATTTAAAGACACATAGCTATAGTAATCAACACTGTGTGGAATTAGCAGAACAGACACACAGATAAACAGAACAGAATAAAAAGCCCAGAAACAAACTAACACAATATGGTTTTTGACAAAGGTGCAAAAAAGCAGTTCAGTAAAGGAAAGCCTGGTTTTTCAACAAATACCACTGAAGCAAAAAAAAAAAACAAACAAAATAAAAACCACCTTGATCTAAAATGGACACCTTTTACAAAAACTCAAAATGGATCACTGACTTAAATATAAAACTTAACTATAAAACCTTTAAGAAAAAAGACAGGAAAAATCCTTCAGCATCTCAAGTTAGGCAAAGAGTTCTAAAAAGCACCAAAAGCATCATCCATAAAAGGAAAAATCTGTAAATCTGACCATCAAATTTTTAAAATTTTTATCCACAAAAGACTCTGTAAAAGGAGGAAAAGACAAGCTACAGAACTAGGAGAAAATATTTTCAAACTACTCTTCTGACAAAGAACTAGTACACAAAATATATAAAGAACCTCAAAACTCAACAGTAAAAAAAAAAATCCAATTAGAAAAGAATAAAAGAAAAAAAAAGACTAAAAGAAAAAAAAGAATAAAAGAAGTCTCTTCAACAAGTGGTGTTGGAACAACTGGACATACACATGTGAAAATAAATAAAATCTAGACCAGACCTTTACTCTTCACGTACATTAACCCAAAATAGATCAAAACTACAAACTACTGGACGATAACATAAGAGAAAACCTAGATGACCCTTGGTATAGTGATGCCTTTTTAGATAAAACACCAAAGACATGCTCCATAAAAGAGATAAATAATAACATTAACTTATTTAAAATTAAAGATGTCTGCTCTGTGAAAGAAAATATCAAGAGAATTAGAAAACAAGTCACAGACTGGGAGAAAATACTTGAAAAAGACACATTCAATAAAGAGCTGTTATCCAAAATATACAAAGAACTCTTAAAACTCAACAATAAGAAAACAAACAACCCAATTAAAAAATGGGCCAAAGACGTTAACAGACACCTCAACAAAGAAGACATACAGATGGCAGGTAACATGAAAAGATGTTGTACATCATTAGTGAATTACAAATTAAAACAACAATGGGATATCAGTACAGGCACCTATTGGAATAGCCAAAATCTGGAACACTGACACCACCAATGCTGGACAGGATATAGAGCAACAGCAACTCTCATACATTTCTGGTGGGAATCAAAAATGATACAGTCACTTTGGAAGACACTTTGGCAGTTTCTCACAAAACAAAAAAGACTCTTACCATATGATCCAGCAATCACACTCCTTGGTATTTACCCAAAGGAGCTGAAAACTTATCTCTACACAGAAACCTGCACACAGATGTTTATGGTAGCTTTATTCATAATTGCCAAAACTTGGAAGCAACCAAGATGATCCTTAGTAGGTGAAAGAAGAAACTAGTATAAAAGACCCCAAATAGCCAAAACAATCTTGAGAAAGAAAAATAAAGCTGGAGGTATCACGCTTCCTGATTTCAAACTATACTACAAAACTACAGTAATAAAGACAATACGATACTGGCATAAAAACAAACAGATCAATGGAACAGAAGAGAGAGCCCAGAAATAAATCCTGGCATATGTGGTAAATTAATTTACAACACAGGAGCCAAGAATACACAAATGGGGAAAGAACAGTGTCTTCAACAAACGATGTTGGGAAAACTGGACAGCCACATACAAAATGAATGAAACTGGACCACTCTCTTATACCATACACAAAAATTAACTCAAGATAGATTAAAGACTTGAATGTAAGACCTGAAACCATAAAACTTCTGGAGGACAACACAGGCAGTCAGCTTCCTGATATCAGTCTTGGCAATGATTTTTTTAGATGATGTCAAAAGCAAAGGCGACAAGAGCAAAAATAAACAGATGAGACTACATCAAACTAAAAAGTTTCTGCACAGGAAAGGAAACCATTAACAAAATGAAAAAGTAACCTATCCAATGGGAGGAAATAGCTGCAAATCATATAACTGATTATGGGTTAATATCCAAAATATAAAAAGAACTCATACAATTCAATAGCCAAAAAAAAAAAAAAATTAAAAAATGGACAAAGAATCTGAATAGACCTTTTTTCAAAAAAGATATGCAGATGACCAACAAGTACATGAAAAGGTGCCCAACGTCACTAACCATCAGGGAAATGCAAATCAACACTACAGTGAGATACCACCTCACACCTATTAGAATGGCAGTTATCAAAAAAGAAGAAGAAGAAGAAGAAACAAAAAATAACAAGTGTTAGTGAGGCTGTGAAGAAAAGGAAACCCTTGTGTGCTATTGGTGGGAATGTAAATAGTTGCAGCCACTTATGGAAAACAGTATGGAGGTCCCTCAAAAAATTAAAAATAGAACTACATATGATCCAGCAATTCCACTTCTGGGTATTTATTTGAAGAAAATTAAAAATGCTAACTTGAAAAAACATATACATCCCTGTGTTCACTGCATTATTTACAATAACCAAGACACTGAAATAATCTAAGTGTCCACCAACAGATGAATGGATAAAGAAAATATGCTATATATTCAGAATATTATTCAGCCGTAAAAAATAATGAAATCTTGCCATTTGGAACAACATGGATGGACCTTGGGGCACTATACTAAGTGAAATAAGTCAGACAGAAAAAGATAAATACCACATATTCTCATTCATATGTGGAATTTAAAAAAAACAAAAAACAAACAAACAAAAAAACCCCCGAACTCACAGGGAACAGACTGGTGGTTGCCAGAGGCAGCAGGGTGAGAGAATGGGCAAAATGGGTAAAGATGGCCAAAAGGGCCAAATTCCAGTTACAACATGAATAAGTTATGGGGATGTAATGTGAGTATAGTTAATAATACTCTATTGTATACTTGAAAGATGCTACAAGAGTAGATCTTAAAAGTTCTCACCACAAGAAAAAAAATCTGTAACTATGTATGGTGATGGATGTTAACTAGACTTACTGGAGTGATCATTTCACAGTATATACAAATACTGCATCACTAAGTTGTACACCGGAAATGAATATGTCAATTATGCCTCAATTTTTAAAAAGTAAAATAATAAAAAACTGTGGTACATCCCGACCATAGAATACTATTCAGCACTAAAAAGAAATGAGCTACTAAGCCATGAAAAGACATAGAGAAACCTTAAATGCATATTACTAAGTGAAAGAAGCCAGTCTGAAAAGGCTACATACACATTATATGATTTCAACTATATGACATTCTGGAAAAAAAGTAAAACTATGGAGACAATGAAAAGATCAGTGGTTTCCAAGGGGACAGGTGAAATGAATAGGCAGAGAACAGAGAATTATTAGGGCAGTGAAAATATTCTGTATGATATTATAACGATGCATATATGTCATTATATACTTGTCCACATCCGCAGAATACACAATACTAAGACTGAAGCCTAAGGTAAACTATGGACTTTAGATGATTATGATGTGTCAATTTAGATTCATTCCTGCGGGGGAAAAAAAAAAGGAAAAAAAAGTACAATTCAGATAAATAATAAGGGGGAAGACTATGCACGTGTGGGGGCAAAATACATGGGAAAGCTCCATACCTGCCTCTTGATTTTGTTGTAAACCTAAAACTGCTTTTAAAAAATATTTTAAAAAAGAGAGAGAAAAGACACTTCACCAAAGAGGATATACGAGTACAAATGGCAGATAAGCACTTGAAAGCCATCAGGTAAATGCAAATTAAAATCAAAATGACTGATCAGTACACATCTATCAGAATCACTAAAATAAAAATAGCAACACCACCAAATGCCGACAATAATGTGGTGAAGAAACTGGATCACTTATACATTGCTGGCATAAATGGTAAAATGGTACAGTAACCATGGAAAACAGTTTAGAAGTTTCTTAAAAAACTAAACGTGCAACTACCACACAACCCAGCAATTGTGCTTCTGGACACTTATCCCAGAAAAATGAAGGCTTTTGTTATCATTGAAAACCATACACAAAGGTTTAAGGCAGGCTTATTTATAATAACTAAAAACTGGAAAAAACACAGATGTCTTTCAATGGGTGAATGGATAAACAAACTGTGCTACACGTATACCATGGAGCAGTATTCAGCAATAAAAAGGAACGAGCTACTGATATACCCAACAACCTGGTTGAATCTCCAGAGTTACTATGTTGAGAGAAACAAAGCCAATCCCCAAAGGTTACATACTGTATGATCCATTTATATAACATTCTGGAAATGACCAAATTAAAAGAGTAGAGAACAGATTAGCAATTGGCAGGGATTAATGAGGGGTTGGGGCAGGAAGGAAAGTGAGTGTGGCTATAAAGGGGCATATCCTTGCAATGATGAAAATGTTCTTGAATCTGTCTGTATCAATGCCGATTTCCTGGTTGTGATATCATACTATAGTTTTGCAAAGTTCTTCCACTGGGAAATTAGATACAGAATACATGAGATCTCTGTATTATTTCTCACAACTGCATGTGAATCTACAGATTATCTCAAAATAAAAAGTTTAATTTAAAAAGCAATAAGAGGGACTTCCTAGGTGGTGCAGTGGTTAAGAATCCATCTGCCAATGCAGGGGACACGGGTTCGGTCCCTGCTCCAGGAAGATCCCACATGCCGTGGAGCAACTAAGCCCGTGCACCACAACTATTGAGCCTGCACTCTAGAGCCCATGAGCCACAACTATTGAGCCCATGTGCTGCAACTACTAAGGCCCACGCGCCTAGAGGCCATGCTCCACAACAAAAGAAGTCACTGCAATGAGGAGCCCGCGCACCACAATGAAGAGTAGCCCCTGCTTGCCGCAACTAGAGAAAGCCCGTGTGCAGCAACAAAGACCCAGCACAGCAAATAAACTTATTTTTAAAAATTAGAAAAATAAAAAGCATTACAGAAAGTATACCCAAAATTGATTCAAAGCAGAAATAAATGAACCTAACTGATAACACAATCACAAAGAAAAAAAATTGTTAATTCAAGAAACTTTCGAACACAGTGTTCTGACTATACATCCTTTCCAGGATATATTCTAAAAACCAAAACAAGCAAAGAATCTTGAACATTAGTAATCAGTTGGTTGTTGGTAGTGGTACTAATGTAATAATTCCTAAACTATGTTGTGTGTAGCTGAAGATAGAAAAAAATGAGTAAATAATATGATATAATGGAAACCAGGGTTTTTGCCTGAAGAGAAGGGAGGTACAATCATGGAATGAGGAAAGGTGAAAGAAAGACACACACACACACACACACACACATTCTAAGTCTGTCCACTGAAAGTAACACGCAGTAACATCCCAATATAAATAAGCACATTAAAAACCCAGATAGGGACTTTCCTGGTGGCGCAGTGGTTGAGAATCTGCCTGTCAATGCAGGGGACACGGGTTCGATCCCTGGTCCAGGAAGATCTCACATGCTGTGGAGCAGCTAATCTCATGCACCACAACTACTGAGCCTGCGCTCTAGAGCCCACATGCTGCAACTACTGAAGCCTGTGCCTAAAGGCTGTGCTCTGCAACAAGAGAAGCCACCGCAATGAGAAGCCGACGCACTGCAACAAAGAATAGCCCCCACCTGCCGCAAGTAGAGAAAGCCAGCATGCAGCAACGAAGACCCAACACCATCAAAAAAAAAAGGGGGCGGGGGGCAGATAATGGTTTCCATACCATTCTTCACTAAAAAGCACCTAGGTTCCTTGGGGAAAATGACTGACCTCTGGTCTGGGGTGAGGAAATTACTAGCTAAGCCAGTAACATCTTGTTGTTCCAGAAAGCAGTAAAGTGCTCAAAAAATGATAGGGACACAGAAGCCAGCTTGAAGGAGCCCTCACTGCCCAAATTTAAGACAATTTGAGCATCAAAAAAATTTATGATACTTGATTATAACAAATTAAAAAGAGTCAAGCTGTCCTTCTGGAAGTCCTAGCCACAGCAATCAGAGAAAAAACAGAAATAAAAGGAATCCAAATTGGAAAAAAAGTAAAACAGTCATTGTTTGCAGATGACATGATACTATACATAGAAAATCCTAAAGATGCTATCAGAAAACTACCAGAGCTCATCAATGAATTTGGTAAGGTTTCAGGATACAAAATTAATGCACAGAAATCTGCTGCATTCCCCTACACTAATGACGAAAGATGAGAAAGAGAAATTACACAATCCCATTTACCACTGCATCAAAAAAATAAAATACTTACGAATAAACCTACCTAAGGAAGCAAAAGACCTATATATTCTGAAAACTATAATTTGCTTATGAAAGAAATCGAAGATGACACAAACAGATGGAAAGATATATCATGTTCTTGGATTGGAAGAATCAATATTGTCAAAATGACTATACTACCTGAGGCAATCTACAGATTCAATGCAATCCCTACCAAATTACCAATGGCATTTTTCACAGAACGAGAACAAAAAATTTCTAAATTTGTATGGAGGCACAAAAGACCCTGAATAGCCAAAGCAATCTTGAGAAAGAAAAGTGGAGCTGGAAGAATCAGGCTCCCTAACTTCAGACTATACTACAAAGCTATAGTCATCAAAACAGTATGGTACTGGCACAAAAACAGAAATATAGATCAATGGAGCAGGAGAGAAAGCCCAGAAATAAACCCACGTACCTATGGTCAATTAATCTACAACAAAGGAGGCAAGACTATACAATGGAGAAAAGAGTCTCTTCAATAAGTAGTGCTGGGAAAAGTAGACAGCTACATGTAAAAGAATGAAATCAGAACATTCCCTGACACCATACACAAAAATAAACTCAAAATGGATTAAAGACCTAAATGTAAGACTGAATACTATAAAACTCCTTGAGGAAAACATAGGAAGAACACTCACATAAATCACAGGAATATCTTTTTTGATCTGTCTCCTAGAGGAATGGTAATAAATCAAATAGGACCTAATTAAACTCAAAAGCTTTTGCATAGCAAAGGAAACCATAAACGAAACGAAAAGAAAATTTCAGAATACAAGAAAATATTTGCAAATGACGTGATCGACAAGGGATTAATCTCCAAAATCTACAAACAGCTCATGTAGCTCAATATCAAAAAAACAACAAATAACCAAATCAAAAAATGGGCAGAAGACCTAAAAAGACATTTCTCCAAAGAAGACATACAGATGACCAACAGGTACATGAAAAGATGCTCAACATCACTAATTATTAGAGAAATACAAATCAAAACTACAATGAGGTATCACCTCACACCAGTCAGAATGGCCATCATCAAAAAATCTAAATAATAAATGCTGTAGAGGGTGTGGAGAAAAGGGAACCCTCCTACACTGTTGTTGATGGGAATGTAAATTGGTACAACCACTATGGAGAACAGTACTGAGGTTCCTTAAA
The DNA here is from genome assembly GCF_030028045.1 of Hippopotamus amphibius kiboko. Classification (NCBI taxonomy): domain Eukaryota; kingdom Metazoa; phylum Chordata; class Mammalia; order Artiodactyla; family Hippopotamidae; genus Hippopotamus; species Hippopotamus amphibius. Next base: position 160,277,754 of record NC_080191.1, read on the forward strand.
AATCTAAAAATAGAACTACCATACGATCCAGCAATCCCACTTCTGGACATTATCCAGAGAAAACCATAGTTTCCCCAGGATACGTGCAGCCCAATGTTCACTGCAGCGCTGTTTACAGTAGTCAAGACATGGAAGCAACCTAAATAAATGTTCACTGACAGATAAATGGATAGAGAAGATGTGGTACATATATACAATGGAATATTACTCAGCCATTAAAAGAATGAAATAATGTCATTTGCAGCAACACAGACGGACCTAGAGGTTATCATACTACGTGAAGTAATTCAGACAGAGAAAGACAAATGTTATATGATATTGTTTACATGCAGAATCTTAAAAAAATGATACAAATGAACTTATGTACAAAATAGAAACAGACTCACAGACTTAGAAAACAAACTTATGGTTACCAGGGAGGAAGGTTGGGGTGGGGGTAAATTGGGAGTTTGGGAATCACATATACTCACTACCATTTTTAAAACAGATAACCAACAAGGACCTCTGCACAGCACAGGGAAATCTGCTCAATAGTCTGTAAAAACCTAAATGGAGAAAGAATTTGAAAAAAAAAAATAGATACTTGTATATGCATAACTGATCACTCTGCTGTACACCTGAAACTAACATAATATTGTTAATCAACTATACTCCAATAGAAAATAAAATTTTTTTTAAATAAATAAAAATAAAATAGGAAAAGATTAGACCCTAATATACCTTCCAACTCTGAAAGTGTGATGTAAGCAGACCCAAACTTTATTGGTAGAGTACACATCAAATTCATGACAGTGGCTGCTTCTAATGAGAGAAAGATGAGAAAGAGACTCTGAAGGAAAATAGCAAGGATTCTAACTTTTTCTGAAGCAAGAGTGATGAACGAATGGAAACACTGGTTCCATCTGGGTGGTGGGAATTCTGATGTCTCCAATATGCGTTCTCTGTTATTTTTTATAAATATTAAACCTAAACATACACACACACACAAAGTATGATACTTGATTATAACAAAGTAAGAAATAACAAGTTGTCTATAATAATACCTAAAACAGAAGGGATATAGGTAGAGAAGATAAACCTCTTCTTTACAAAAGAATGCCATCAAATGGTAGCAATGACAGAATTAGAAAATCACTATTTTGCAACAGCTATGGAATAAGTGCTTCACACAAGACTCTTCAGTCAATACTAAAATCACCAGCTTAAAATTTGTTGGGGAACATGGTATTCACTCAGTGTCAAAGTATCACCCCACGGATTACTTATTCTTAAAAACTGACAAAAACAAGTTTAAAAAGAAAAATAACAAAGGGAAACAATATTTTTATAATGGACAGATTCGGCAGTTATCACCTTAGCACTAGCACCAGTGGAACAAACTGATGTATGTCTCCTCGTGTAATGCTATAAGGAGGATACACTATCACCTATATAATAACTAGACAAAATGTTTAACCTAAATCTAATCAGGCAAATTTAAAGATATGGAAGATACTATAGGCAGTTAATCTGGACTCTTCAAAAATTTCAATACCATCCAAAAAAACTGTGATTACTCTAGAATGATTAAAGAGGGGACTAAAGTGATACAATAATGAAATGTGATGCATTAATCTTTTTTCCACTCATTTTATTTACTTCACTTGTTGAACCACTTTATTGAGGTATGACTGACATGGAAAAATCTGTACATATTTAATGTATAAAATGTGATGAGTCAGAAGTAAGTATACAGCCATGAAACCATCACCACAATCTATGCCATTAAAATATCCATGTGATGTATGAATCTTCATTGGATTCCAAAATGAAAAAAAAAAAGTCAGCTATAAAATTCATTTTTTGACATTAAAGGAAACTGTATATTAGATGGTATTGCTGAATTAGTGTTATTATCTCAGGTGTGATTAGTATTGCGGTTACATAGGAAAATGTCCTCTTTCTTGAAAGGTATACTGAAATATTTAGGTGAAATGTCATGTCTGCAACTTACTTTTAAATGGTTTAAGAAAAAAAGTACATGTGCGTGCATGTGTGTGTAGACAGAAAGACAGAGCAAATGAGTCAACTATTCCACAAAATACCACATTATGACACAAAGTGTTTTTATTTCACTAAAGGTCTGTTTAAATGTGGGACAGAGAAAGAAATACATTCTATATTACACCAAGAATCTAGTCCTAAATTGACAAATAAGTACTAAGGAGGTTAAAGAATTTGTCCTGAATGGACTGTTTCAGGGCATTGTGCAGACAGCTGGAGGGATTTATTATACATTGTTGGCACTCCAGATATTGCACGTTTTTGGCAGTGTGCTTACAGAACAGTGCTAAATATCAGGATATTCAAAAGCAAACCAACAATAAGAAAATGAGAAACACAAAACAAAAAATCTGTGAATCTGAGTAAACTAACCTGCAAAAACTACAATTAAATCTACTTTCTCCAACCACTCTGAGAGACAGGACTCCTCTATTAACTAGCACTTTTGCCATTTTTCTATGCAAACTCAGTATTCCAAATGATAGCTAAGATTGCTACAGGATCATGACAAGACTTTTAAATCATTAAAGTTAAATATGTGCAGTTTCACTTTTACAGTTTTGTAACATTCTGATCCTTTGAAACCTGTTAACCCATGTTTGATATAATATGACAGTTCTCTGTTAAAACTGGTACATCCGATTAACCAGAACTATCCATTGCTTAACAATGGTGGAAAATAGGATGGAGTAGGGGAGTGGAGTAGTATAACATAAGATTCCATGATAAAAAGCAGATAATCACCACAAGGTGACTGTTATAAAACAGACCTTTCAACAATGAGGGTAAATTTAAAATCTCGATTTCTAAATGTCATACTATTTAAAATGTATATTTTTACCACCTGTATTGTATTGAACTCTGTAATTGAACAAATGAGTAGGGTTACTAAGTGAATTCCAGATTAACCAGAACATCTGTAGAAACGGAAGCAGCTGGAGAGGACTTGGACAACCATCACACTATAATAATAACATAGTTTTATGTTATATGTTATTATCTCCATATTAAAAATGGTGAAACTAAAAGATGGAGGTTAAGTAACCTCCCCCAAACCTGGTAACTAGTACGTGGGCAGAGCCAGAATTCAAACACAAAGCCCAACTCCAGAGCCTGCCCTCAGGACGACTACACTCTCTACTAAGTCCACTGTTTGTTGTGAGGAGGGGCTGATGCTAAACACCTGCACTAAGTACTTTGCTTATGTCACTAAATCTTCACAACAACTCTGTGAAGTAGGATTTTTATTCCTATTTTGCAAAAGAGAACACTGAAGCTGAGAGAGGTTAAGTAACCTGTCCGGTTTCACTGCCAATGAACTGAAGAACCAGGATTCAATTCAGGTGTGTCTGACTCCACAGCCCTTGCCCTTTCTAGGACTACACTCTGCCTTCCACAGTCTGTGTATAAAATATTTCTTATTCTTCAAGGAAACACATCTTCTTCTAGACAGCTGTTAGTTGTTAAACATATGTTCCTGTATTTGTTTGGAATTAATAATACTTAATTTCTCTGAAAATATTCTTTCTCGTAAATTAATGAGATTCCACAATATGACAACAAACTTAAAGTGAGGGTGTTGTAATATAGGAAATTCTCACTAAAAGGCCCTCAAAAGCTATTTGGTTCAAATCCCTAAGTTCAACAGGCATAGAAACCAGTAATAATTAATAGTACGTATACAAATCTAACCCAGAAAAAAAGGGGTTTGCACTAGTTAGAGATCAGCTGAGGATATGACATGACTGAAACTTCATATTATACAAATACATTGTTACATGTTTTTTAAAAGCATAGTTTTATAGAGTTTGTAACCACTCCAAAAACATTCATATTGCATATAACTGCCCTTCTTTAAAATCAGAAACGATTCTCATTTCACTTATTTATTTAAATACTGCTTGTTCCAAAAAAAATTTTAAATAGCTGAAATCCTCCTCACTGTGACCAGAACAGCCCAGAGCCCTGGTCACCAGCTGCTTTGTGAGATGCACACTGACCACATGTGGCCGGGGCTGCTTCATGGGGCCTCCCGTAAAGTTCCTAATCTAAAAAATGAGGATAATAGCAGTACCTACTTCACAAACTTGTTGTGAGGTGTAAATGAGCTAACACATCCAAAAAGGTTACAACTGTGCCTGCATATAAGCAACAGGTGTGTTACCTGTTGCCGCTGAAGTTGCTGTGTGTCCACGACTGAAGCACCACTTGGATGGAGAAACACTTAGCAGCTTACTCTATCTCTTGAAAAGCTTTGAGGAAACTCACTCAGACCTTGACTGCACCCTTGCAGTGATAACACCTGTATACTCTTCCTTCAACCACCAGACACGGAAAGAACCCTCACTGGTAGAAAAAAGTTTCAGCTGACTCCTCCATCTAATCAAACTACCACTCCATTTTCTGCCAGTTTTTCCCATCAAACATTTCAAATATATTTTCTGTAGCTTCTGTTATTGACATGACTGCGTTGCCCCTTAGGAAAACCAGCTGGCATTACCCTGGGGAAGTCAGAACTTGATTTGGGGGGCTGTGTAGAAGCAGGAAAATAGAACAAATAGAGTAACACAAAAACCACAACGCTAATATACTAGCTAGTGGAGAGAAGTGTATTTGCCCCAAGGTCCTGACAGTTGAATCCTCTAATCACCTTTCTCTGTATATACGAAATCTATAAATACGAAGCCAAATTATAACCAAATGTTTGCTGGGATAGTCCGGTCACAGGGACCAGACGTTGAAGCCTCTGGGCACTGCCGTATTCTCTGAACAGTCCTGAAAAAAACACTGCCAAATTCTGCTTCTCCAACTCCCATTTTACTGTGATTCCATGCTGCCCATCGACCTTCTGCTATAACAGTCTTTCTTTAGATATGTTAATATCATCAAGTTCCACTCTTGCTACTTCCAACCTGAAAGAGACAGACATCTTTTAAGATGTCTTCTGCAGAACACTGAGCTCACCTATTGTCAGATTTTATTAAGCCAATAAAGCTGAGTTCTGCTGGTGGTACCAACATCACAGCACATACACTCCCCACCTCCACCCACCCCCAACACCCACTAATCACTTTCATTCCCCACCATGTTCAGTGGCCTCTTGACAGTTCCCATTCTTCTGTATTTCACTATGGCAACTGACACAATTTGCCACTGATTTCCTAAAAACTCTCCCTATCACCGGCTTTAACAAAGCCAACAAACTGTGGATTTTGCTCATTAACTTTATCTTGCTCCACAGCACCTATGGTGGGTAAGAGTCCTGGTCCTAGATTCAGACACACATGGATCCAAATCCAGGCTCTACTCCTTACCAGCTATGTGCCCACGGGAAAGTTACTTCACTTCTTTAAGCCGTTTTTCCTCCACTATAGCGTGGCCATAATGACATAACTGGCTACTGAGTGCTCAGCATAATCAGTTTACTATGGCACAAAGTGATCACTCAATAAATATTAACTATTATCTTTGTGTCCTAATTCTCTGCTCCAGGCACTCTGTTCTTCTCTACCTAGAAGAATTCACTATCTCAAATAGCTTTGACCAATGCTGCAGTTAAGTATATTCATGAAGTTACTGTTGTGGGACTAAACCTTTCATCCTCTTCTTCAATAATAAAGAAAATCACTATTTTTAGACTTCACCAATATCTAAGAACCTGTTGAAAGCTGATTTCATCTTCATACTCCTTCTTAAAGCACTCATTTCTCTTGGCCCCTCAATACCATACTTTCCAGAGTTTTCTTCTCTGGCCATCTCTTCTTACACTTTACTGCCAGCTCATCCTCCTGTAATGAGCCTCTAAATGTTAGTGTTCTAAAGGGAAAGCCTAATGGTTTTCTTCATTTCTCACACTGGAGTCTCTCCCTTGGCAATCTCATGCTTCATCATGGCTACAACTGCAGTCTATAAAGAAGAAAATGACTTCCGTATTGTCTCTAGTGCAGACTTCTCCAAGTTCCAGATCCCCTATATCCAACTGCCTACTGACATCACCATGTGATAACAAGGCAACTTAAACTCCATAGACACACAACTGGATTCATGGTCTTGGATTCATGATTCCATGATCAACCAAACCAAGTTCTTCTCCAGCATTTTGTTGTTAGTGAATGAATGGTATCCCCATCCATGAAAGCTTCTTCATAAGGCAAAATTCTAGAAGTCTAGAAGTTATCCTTTATAACCTTGCTTTCTTCCCCCTCCAAATCTAACCTATTCCAATTACCCTTAAATGGATATTGTTGCATGAATTTCAACATATTTTTTACACGAATATGAAAATAATCTCCCTTGCTGATTTCATACCCCCACTAACCCAGTTTATCATTATAATGCCAAGGTCTCTATCAACTGAAATGTCCCCACCTTTCCTGTTCATCCCTCCCTAACATCTCAACAACCAAATTGTTTACTTCTTCTAAATATTCTACCTCCTCCAGCCACAAAAAATCTACTTTAAAATATCTGCATATGATTTATTCTTTCCCGTCCCTCTTCCCTAGCCACACCATGTCTTTTTCTCTCTCAAAACTCTTCTTGGATACATGTACCACAATGTTCACTGCAGCATTATTTACAATAGCCAGGACATGAAAGCAACCTAAATGTCCATCAACAGATAAATGAATAAAGATGTGGCACATACATACAACGGAATATTACTCAGCCATAGAAAGGAATGAAATTGAGTTATTTGTAGTGAGGTGGGTGGACTTAGAGTCTGTCATATAAAGTAAGTCAGAAAGAAAAGAACAAATACCGTATGCTAACACATATATATGGAACTTTTAAAAAAATGGTACTGCTGAACTCAGTAGTAGAGGAAGAATAAAGACGCAGAGGTAGACAACAGACTTGAGGACACGCGGAGGTGGGGAAGGAGAAGCTGGAACAAAGTGAAAGAGTAGTATTGACATTTATATTACTACCAAATGTAAAATAAATAACTAGTGGGAAGAAACTGCCTAACACCGGGAGATCAACCCGATGACTGCTGATGACCTAGAGGGGTGGGATAGGGAGAGTGGGAGGGATGCTCAGGAGGGAGGCTCAAAAGGGAGGGGATATGGGGATATATGTATAAATACAGTTGATTCGCTTTGTTGTACAGCGGAAAATGGCACAACAGTGTAAAGCTATTATACTCCAAGAAAGATCAAAAAAAAGAAAGAAAAAAGAAAATTTGCTTGATACATGTTCAACAAAATTAAAGGAATTCTGCTTTGGCCTGATGTTATGTTCATAAATGCCAAAGGAAGTAGAACTTTGCAACTATGTTAACTCTGCTTCTGTTCAAGAAAAATAATATTGGGGCTTAAAAAATGCAGAATTGATGCCCAGTATAGGTGAGGAGACTGTAACAGAGCACCTGGCTGCTCTAAATGAACTGAAGCTGTTCTTGGATGTGATCACTGAACCACCGACAGTAGAGGAAGCACAGAGACCCCGAGGGCCGCCAGAGACTGGAAAAGAGCAAATAAATGTAGGCCTGATTAAAAAAAAAAAAAATAGAAAGAATTGCCAACAGTTCAGTATACTCAGCATCAATCCTTTTTGAAATTCAGCTTATTTATTTTAAAAATAGATTCCAATCGCTTAGAAAAGAATATGTTAAGCATGTGTGGAAACAACCTGTATTATACGAGACTAATCTAATTTCCTTTCTTTTTTTTAAAGAGTATGTTTATAGACAGACAAACAGCATATATCAAAAAGATGTAAAACTGGTATGCTGGTAGAATTTCAACAAAGTATTTGACCAGGTTCTCATTATACCCATACAGATAAGATAAACAGAAGATGGATAATTGTATAATTAGGTAGTGAGGTAACTGTTTAACCACCATAATAAGTGCTCAATAATGAATCACTCTCAACCTGAAGGGCAGTTCAGCACTTTCACCTGTGGCCTTCTCCTGTTCCACAATTTGACCAAGAAGGAAAGAGGGAAATATAGCTACGGGATCAACGACTACCCATATCCAAATATACATGTGTAACTCCGAGACAGGCAGGCGCTGTAACTTATGCCACAAATGTTAAATAAACACACAAACACAGAAGAGGCTTCATGGCTTAGTTCACAGCAAGCTTACTTCAATCTGATAGCGACACGCTCAATATGATGTGGAAATAAGAAAAGCTAACGTGATGCTAGCTGCAGAAATAGTATCTCAAATGTGGGAGATAGCAGCCCTGCTGAACTCTGGACAGATCAGCCCACAACTGGGATGTTGTGCACCCTGCTAGGGGTCACTGTCTTCAAAGGATCATAACCATATTGGCACACATGTTCAAAAAAGAAAAACCACGGTGCTTAGGGGGCTGAATACCATTAAAGGAAAGGCAGAAGGGAATGGAGATTTAGGAATAGGACCAAACAATGCCCCAAGAGGAAAACAATGGCTACCTTCATTCAGTCATTCAACAAACGTGAACTTCAAACCTATTTCAGGCCAGATGTTGTGACTGTGTCTGTGACTGGGGATATGGTAAAAAGATAGTCTATATCTGTGAAAAACTAATGTGTATACCTGAAGAGTTGAAACAGACTTGATCTAAAACAGGTTTAGGTTGTTCTATATGATTGCATAAGGTAGAAACAGGAGCAGTGGAAAGAAGTTCTAGAGTAACTGACTTCAGCTCTATATAAGGAAGAGCATTTTAAGAGTTAAAGCTGTCTAATGAATGAAGCGGCTGCCTGAGAAGACTGCAAGGTTCCCATCAGTAAGGGTGTACTTAAAGGGGAGACTGATGAATTGAGACATGCTCCCAACTGGACCATCTTTCATGTTCCTCACAGTCTACACTATGATTCTGTACTTCCCCAGGAAATGGACTCACCAGATTCACCCCACTTGTGTACTTCAGCAACACAGGTTTCCCACAGTTGTTACTTCCAACTTTGCACCCTCTCCCCCAAGGAAGCAATGCCATATAAATAGGAATGGATCTGACAGCAACAGGAGTAATGCGATACAAGAAGAAACTGACCCATCAGCACACAAAATGCAAAAAAATCAATACTGTTCAATGTACCTTGTATTTCTAAAGAAAATGTCAGAATTCTCTATCCTTGATGTCATAAATTCAATCTAAAATAGTCTATTATGTTCAATTAATATAAATAAGGATTGGCTTTGTACTGCACCTCTTGTTGGTAGCCATGTTTTCCTAACCAACAAGGAAGAAATAGTTTTAATTTAAGATCACTTTGGGGGACTTCCTAGGTGGCTCAGTGGTTAACAATCCGCCTGCCAATGCAGGGGACACGGATTCCATCCCTGCTCCATCCACATGCCTCGGAGCAACTAAGCTCAAGCACCACAACTACTGAAACCTGTGCGCCTAAAGCCTATGCTCCCCAACAAGAGAAGCCACTGCAATGAGGAGCCCACACACCACAACTAGAGAAAGGCTGTGTGCAGCAATGAAGACCTAACGCAGCCAATAAATAAACAAATCCATTTCTTTTTTTTAAAAAATCACTTTGGAAATTTGTGTCCTACGTAAGCACTCCAATACCCTCTATTATAACGTTATATGGAAACTAAGTTTCAAATACCTGTCTCAAAAGAAATAATTCGTCACATATACCAGGCCAAATACCATGGACTAATCAAATTGTGAATTTCTGATTCAATGGCTACTTAAATCCTTTCAAAAAATCACAGGCAGGATAAACTTCGCGAGAAGGTCTAGGCCATTTAGTTCGAGAAATGAGTGGAAGATAATTGAAGCTTACTGTCATTCATTTTATTTTTGTAATTTTACAACACTCTCTATAGTACACGGGCTCTATATGCTGGAACTGCGTATTCAAGGAGTTCACCCTTGCAAACTGTTCCTATTAACTTCTTGGAAGCAGTCCCTCACACTTTAGCGCTTTCTCAATCTGGATACAAGACAGGCGCTACCATCCGAATTCCGAGGGCTGTCTTTCTTGCAAAGAGCAGCCCATTAAGACAAACGTGAGAAAGAAAGAGAAGCATCTTTTAACCACCAGCCCCGAAAAAAAGCTTCCCCTCTGGTGGTCGTCAACTCTGATGGCCGTCTACCCTCTCTCAACACGCTGCCCGCTCCTCTCGGGCAGAAAGAAAGCGGCAACAACAGCAAGGAAACCCCAGCGTTCCCGGGACGGGGAGATGCGATTCTGCAGAGCGGCGAACGCGAGGCTCCCCGCGGATCCCAGCTCGTGGCCAGGGCGGCGCCGACCCGCCGCGGCCGGCGCGAGGGCAGTTCCCGCCGCCAGCACCCCAGGGCGGCCCCGGCCCAGCCCCGAATCCCCCGGCCGCAGAGTCCCCGCCGCGACCCCGGACGGCCCCGCGCGCGCCCCGGGACCGCGGCGACAGGCGGCGACAGGCGGCGAGGCGCGGCTCGACTTACAGTGACACCACCCCAGGTGGCAGCACCAGTGCAGCTTGAAGCACTTGCCGTGGCTGTGCGTGGCACAGATGGAGAGCCCGTCGCACGGCTGGAAGTCGGGTCTGCGGGCGGCGCAGCTCCGCGCCAGGGCCTGAGCCTCGTCCACTTTCTCGCTCTTCCAGCCGCGCTCGGGCGCCGGCGCCGCGGCCGCACGCATCTCCTCTCCCTCCGCGGAGCCGACACCCGGGGCTCGGGAGGAGCGGCGTCTGGGCGGGCGGCAAGCCGGGCCGGCTGCGGACACGGGAGGGCTCGGCGCGGGCCGGGACTCACGTCAGGGCGCGGCGGCGGCGGAGGCGGCGGCGGGAGCGCGGCGGCCCTAGGCTCGCAGAGGAGCCGCCCCGAGCGCGGCGACCGGGGTCTGGGCCTGCAGCCACCTCCCCTCCCTCTTTCCCTGTCTCCCCCTCTCCCTCCCTCCGCCGCGGCGCGCGCCGCACCCCACGCGCACACGCACGCGCACACGCGCGCGCGCCTATGGCCGACGCCGCGAGTCCCTCCGGCGCCCCGCCTCCTCACACGCGCCGGGCGGGAGTGTGGGGTGGTCGGCGTCCCCTTGGACGCCGCGCGCTCCCTCAGGCCCCAGAGGCTGAGGGAGGCCCCTCCCCGACCCACGGAGGGCCGTCAGGAACACACCCGCCTCGGCAGCTCGGTTTTCACACGCACGCCAGCTTCCACGCACACTTTGCACACACACTCGGCGCCAACCCCCCCCCCGCGCCCCGTCCTCACTCCGCGGAGGGCTGTGCACGCCGAGGACACGCCCGCCCGGACCCCAAGGGGCTGGTCCCTGGGCCACTGGGAGCGAGGTTTCCTCACAGGCCCAGCGTGTCCCCACGCGCGGCCCACGTGGCCCTCGTAGCCCTCGTACACGCCCCGCAGGGTGTCTGGCCTCACAGGCCCCTGGGGTCGCGCGCACGTGCACACGCGACACGCACGTGCTCCCCCGGGGCTACCTCCTGCCCATTATTTCAAAATTTAATATTTTTTAAATGCGGTTTAAATTTTTATTTTTTTATTTTTAAATGTTATTAATTCTATTACAATAAACGGTTGAATGGTAAATTCTCCTTGGGCAATTCTTTTCCTTAAATTGAAGTATAGTTGTTTTACACTGTTGTGTTAGTTTCAGGTGTACAGCAAAGTGATTCATAAAAGTGAATATATATACTTTTTCAGAATATACATCACAAAATATTGAGTATAGTTCGTTCCCTGTGCTCTACAGTAGCTGTGTCAGCGGTGTGTTTCTGTGTGGTAGGGTATATGTTCTGTGTGTGGTATTCGAGTAGCTGAGAATGTGTGTGTCCATGTGTACGTTCGGTGTGTGGGGCACGGTTGTTAGATAGCATGTGTGTATGTGTCTGGTGTGTATTTGGCAGTGTGGTGCATGTGACTGGAATATTGAGTGTAAGTGCCTGGTGTATATGGGTGGAGTTGGGTGTGTGTAGTACGTGTGGTTGTGGGCATACAAACAAGACTCGTGGTTCCTGTGGACTCTGTGTGCGGCACTGCGTGTTAATGCCCGCCCTGACCAGCGGCTGTGACTGGCCCTGATGGTGGCCACAGCTCTCTCACCCAGTCAGCTTGCCTTCTTCCCTCTTGGGGACAAGTTGCTCCAAATAGATTCTCCATGCCAGGCTCCTCTGCTGAGAACCCAGCCCGAAGCAGGATTCGTGAGGAGAAAACAAACCATTTGCTCCCCGGAGCGCAGTTCAGAATTAGCGTTTTCCTGTAACAAGGCCAGAACCCAGCCTTGAACACAGAAAAGGAGGGGACCTTCTCTCGCTATTTGCCAGACGATTTTCAGAGCAGAAGAAAATGCCTGTAATTGCCACGGCCCAGGGAACAACAGCAAAGCCTCTCAGCACAAATGCTGTGTGGGAACATGTTTATGCCCAGGTTCACCTTCTCCATGACTTTATTCCTTTCCTGCTTTCTACTGACAAGGAGACTCATCATGGTTTTGAAATAACCAAATTCATCTTCGAGCTCTGAAAATCCTCATTGCCATAAGAATCTTCCCTTTTATTTAACCTCGGCTTAAGGAGGGAAATGTAACTTGCACACATCTGACCTAGTGAAGTCTTCATTTATTATAGGTTGATGAGAGATTCAATTTGGTGGCAGAGTATTTTCAAGAAAGGTATGAATCAAAATCTCAAAATATGGTTCCCCCAACAACCTAACGTTGAAACAGTTATAAACCTGAAGCATCATGTCTTCAGCTTCAACCCCAGGCATCCCTCTCCCCTGACCAAAATAATCCTGAGGAAGTACATCCCTGACTCATAAACTTTCTCCATCCCTGCTGTTAATTTCACAGCCTGACCCACCTCAGAATAACAGGAATAAAAGGAAGAGAAAACTTAATCCAAGAAATTCATAATCCATTATTGCTGTAGCAAGCCACACGATTCCCATCTCTCCTACCCTATTTTTCTCCTTCCCCAACCCATACATTCATTCTAATACTGTCCATGTTATATAAGGTCTTATAATAGAATTCTTTCTGTAACGACTGTTTGAACGGAATCCTTCCACTGGCTTTTACTCTAGGGCGAACCATGTTGTAAGATTCTACTATATATGAAAAGATGCCATCTTAGCTAGTGAAAAAAGAGCACGTGTTATAGAGAGGAGGTAAGGTAAATTACCCAAATACCTTACTTTATGTTAGCCATATGATTTGAAACTGAGTCTTTACCTTTTCTATAACATAAAACTCATTCCATTCCCTTGCCCTAAAGATGTTATTAAACTCTATTGGCTCTAGTGGAGCAGGGGGAGGTATATGTGCTGTGACCTCTCAAACACATAACACACAGACTTTAGGATATATTGCCCGGATATAAGTTTTCAAAGTTTTATTATGGAAAATACAAAGTAGAGAGACTAGTGGAATGAACCCACATGCATCCATCACCTGGTTTCAATAATTATTAACTCATTTGGGAAATCTTGTTTCAGCTATAGCTCTACCCACTCCTGACCCCCACCCTGCCACTGGATTATTTTCAAGCAGATCTCAGACAACATATAATTTCACCCATAAATATTCTAACATTTATCTCTAAATGAACTTTTAAAAACCATAAGCCACAATACCATTATCACACAGCAGGAAACAATTTGATCAAAAACTTGTTTCATAGCTGCTGACCACCTATCCAGCTCCCCTTGAAGAATGTTCTTCCCTGGAATTTTCCTCTTCCCTGCCTCTTTCTCTCCTGCCTACGTCTTCAGTTTATCTGCCACTCTCTCAACTTTTCTCTGACTAACCCAAACTAAGTTATATACACACTTCCTTTATATTACCTGACTCAACTTCCAGCACATAATTAAAGGAGGAATTATTGAGCTAATGTCTTTCCTTATCCCCCCGCTTCTGTTACAAACTGTAGGCTCCTTGAGGACAGGAACATGGCCTCTGTCTTGTTCACCATCTTGTTCCCAATATTTAACACAGAGAAGAAATCATTGTTGACGGAGTGGAAGTTATTGCATCTCAGACTCCCAAAGGCTGGAAAAAGTCTATCTGTGGTAAGTTGTTTATAAATATGTGTAAATAATTCCTCTAATTACTTTTCCTGTAATCACATCCTTGAATATTTTCCTCCCTCACTGATTCTGAGCTTAGCTACATGTATTAGTTATCTATTGCTGAATAACAAATCATCCCCAAATTAACACAACACAATTTCTATGGGTCAGGACTCCAGGCATGACTTGGCTAGGTCCCCTGCTTCAAGGTCTCTCACAAGGCTGCAATGAAGTTATGGGCCAGGACTGCATTCTCTTCTGAAGTTTCCACTGGGGAAGGGTCTACTTCCAAGATCACTCACTCACTGGTTGTTGCCAGGATTTGATTCCTTAAAGGACGGTTGGGCTGAAGGTCTCAGTTCCTCACAGGTTGTTGCCTGGAAGGTACTCTCAGTTCCTTGCCACATGGGCCTCTTCATAGGGCAGCTTGCTTTACCAGAACAAGCACGTAAAAAGAGTCAGAGAGTGTCAGTCTTTTATACCCACCTAGACTCAGAAGGGATAGCCCATCATTCTTGCCATAGTCTATTCATTAGAAACAAGTCACTAGGTCCAGCCCTCATACAAGGGGCGGGAGTTACACAAAGACGTGAATATCAGGAGGCAGGAATCACTGGGAGCCATTTCAGGAGCTCTGTACCACATCACGTGAACTGCCTTAGCCAGTGGGAGAATAGGAAACACGCATAGCAAAGATTTCCAAAGAACAAGCTCATTGGGATTTGTGAGCTCGGCCCTGTGAGAACAACATGTATACAAGCCAGAGCAAGCCAGCCAGAGGGTGAAATGCCTTGTGGAGGAAAATGGAGGTGCTCCCAGTGGACAATTCCCAGCCGATGGTCTATCAACCACGAGAAGCATCAGAGAAGCTATACTAGATCATTCTAGACCCACCAGCTGATCACAGAAGCAGGAGAAAGTCCGCTAGAGCTCTGCTGAGCCAGTCCTGAACAGAACAACCACGAGGACACAGCATAGAATCAGGAGCTACATAAAACAGTTGTTGTTTCAAGCTGCTGAGTTTTGAGTATGTAGTTTCTTAGAGAGTAAAAGCTAAGTGATACACCCACCAATTCTCTCAAGTTGTAGGCAAAGTAATTGAGGATTCAAGAGGCTAAGTGACTTGCTCAGTGTCACAGTGCAGCAGGCACAGTGGGACAAGTTCTCTGGGATTGGGCATCAGAACAATGCAGATGGTGCAAGTCTAAGCTCCGTTATTTTTCTGGCCGGGAGACCTGGGCAAATCCCTGATGCTTTCCGGGCTTCAGTTTCTTTGTCAGCAAAACAAAAAGGAAGGTTTTCCAGAACATCTCTTAGCACTCAGAACTATGACCTGCCCACTTAGCTATAGATCGAGCTAGGGTTAGAACCCTTTTGATTCAGATGTCATTTGTGAATAGTCAAATATTCCCTTCTTATCCAATTGCACATGTTTGTCTGATGCTAATGTAAGTTTTGTCTACGCACACCAACCATTCTGAACACTTTGATAAATCTAGTCATTACAAATCAGTTACTATTTGGTTGCTTGATTGAACCAAGCAACTAATTTCACCGTGGTTATAAATAACCTGCTAGTAATTGGTCAATTTGTCATATTAAAGCAATTAGAATGATGAAGTGGATGGAGTGGCTTCCAAATGAGGTGCAACTAAATTAGGAGTCCTCTGGGGGCGGGGGGGAATGTCTCTTCAACATTGCCGCTGGCATAATTCACACCCTCATCATCCCCTTTGGCGTAAAGGAAAGAACAGCGGCTTTGGAATCACACAGAATGGAATCAAAGCTCAGCTCTACTAATCCCTAGCTGAGTGATCTTGGACAAGTTATTTACCCTTACATCTTAAATGAGAAATACAATTCCAATTTCATACACCTGCAGTAAACACTAAATATGATAACATGTCAAGAGCCTGGCACAATATCTGGCACGTTGCAGATCCTCAATAAGTATTAATTTTCCTTTTCCCAGCACCTGCAAATGCCTTCCATGTTTATAGAGTCTACGTTCAATCCTTCCTTTACAATGCTGAGAAGAGATTTCCCTAAAACATAAATCTGATCAGAACACACCTGGCCTTAAAAACCTTTGACACTCCTCACTGCCTCCTGAAAAAACTCCAAAACTCTGTAGCCTATGCAAAGCCTTCTCCACTGCTTCTCCAGCTACCCTTCCCCATGTCTCCAAATCTGTACCTTCTCCAGATTGTTGTTTTGTTTTTGGACATGTAATACATTTTCCTGCCTGCCTCTGTGCCTTCCCCCATTCCATTCTCTTTGTCTTGAATTGCCCACCCCACCTTTATACACCTTCGAATTCTAGCTCAAAAGCTACTTGAAGCCTTTTCTTAGTTTACTTCCTCCTCCATACCCAAGGACTTGCTGTGCCTACCACTTGGTACCTCACACAGCAAGGCAGGTACTGTGTGTTTCCAGTGCTTGACATTGTATTGGGTACTAGAAAACACTCAGCTCAATATATTGTTGAGTGTTTTGAATGGACACATTAAAAGATTTATGACTAAACAGTCATAAATAATACAGAAAGGCAAAACATCTGTTTTTTAAAGCTTGAGCCCTCAGAACTAGAACAGTCCTATGAATCCTTTGAAATTAAAAAAGAAGCCTTGCTTAACAAACTGGCTTGTCATCTTATTGAATGAATGTCTTAATCTCTATAGGTGAGTGACCCAGGCTACAACAACTCTAGACTCCAAGAGGTATTTTAGACATTGCAAGAAGGACAGACTCATAACAGAGAAATACTCATGGTCCTTCCCTAACCTTCTGATATTGCACCATGAAGGGTAGCTTTCCTACAGAACATCCCATTGCACCACCATCAAAGACAAAGTAGAAAAACAGACAGGCCTCTAAAACCAAGTAGGACCCTGCAGGACCTTCCTGGGTGCAAGCCCCTCTGTGCTCTCCTCTCCTTCTCCTTTGGCCTTCCTGAGTTACAAAGAACAGAGTAAAGCAGTTAATGATTAGAACAATAGAGTCACAAGACTCCTAGCTTCCCCTGAAGGAATATAGATAACAATCTGATGCATTTCTTTACATTGTTCAGCTGAAGCTAAGACTACCACCTGGTGGAACATGGAGACTACATGCTGACCACAAGCCCATAGACCACAGACTGGATGGAACCAGAAGGCTGATGATTAAGATTCCTGAAACATCACCCTGTTATCTCACTACCAACCAGCAAGAAAAAAGTCCATGAGCTCATCACGTACCCTGGGACCCTCACCCCAAATGTTGCCTTGAAAAATCCTCCCTAAGAGCCATTCAGGAATCTGGGTCATTAGCTGCCCATTCTCCTTGCTTGGCACCTTGCAATAAACACTGTGCTTTCTTTCACCACAATCCAGTGTCAGTAGATTGGCTTTGCTTTGTGTTGGGCAAGCCGACCCAGATTCAGCTTGGTAACACCCTGAGCCAGTCCAAAGCAGCATTTCTGTAGTATTTTTGAAGCAGTGGAAGTGGTAGATACTTGTAGATCATCTTAATATAATTTTCAAAATTCACCATTTCATCCCTTAGCTGCTCTTTAAAGAGACACACCAAGTTTTGTCCCAATTTTTTTTTATGAACTAGAGAAATATTTTTATGTATGAAAATTTTTTCGAGGAAAAATAACCTCCAGAGTAGGTTTTGAATGTAAAAGAGGAGGGCACCAGGGCTGTGATTAACGTGCCAAGCCATCAACCCCCTGTGGGCATCAGTATGCAGCCTCAGCATTCAAGCCCAATGACCACTGGACGTTTCCTGAGTAATATGATGTGACACTAATGGAAATAGGATCTGGGTCAATTTTGTGCTGCACACAACACAACTGTTCTTTACGCTCCAATGGTCCACACTTACTTCTGGAAGCGGTGGACCTATCATAATTTTGAAACAAGAACGCTCTGGTTTCTTTTAATGGTAGGGTAATACACACATTCTGCTATTACCATTTAAAAAAAAAAGAAAGAAAAGCTTTTTTCTCAATGATTAGCAATTAAAATAATTCAGCTTTAATTAGTTCATTTTGGTAAGCAGCTAAAGGCTAAAATGACAGTGAAGAGCAACCTGGAATACAATGACTAACACATGGATTATTAATGAGACAGCTGATGTGCCACATGCAACCTGTGAAGATGCTGGGCTACAATCAGGACTCCATCCACACCCAGGGCCCCAAGCATTTAGGTGGCATCCAGCATATAGTTCTGGGCTCATTGAGCCCCTCCACAGACAGCTGTTGAGTATCTTCTGCGTGCCAGGCTCTGGGTTGGATGCTGGAGATAATTTAGAAGGGAGACACAAACCAACCGTAACAGTATAACAGGTGATTGCTTTGATTAAGGAGTTTAAACAAAGCAGAATGAGGGAGAAACAGAAAAATCTGCCTGGAGCCATCAAAAAATATCTCACGGAAAGGATGAGTTAGCACTGGCAATACAGTCAACCTGGGCTGCGGTATTATAGGATAGAGGACAGCAGGCATGCAGGCAAGAAAGGCAAAGGGCTGCTCTGTAAGTCTGTGGTGCTGGAAAGTAATGCAGGCCTGACAGAGCAGTCAGACAAGGGACGGAATAGGCAGGCAGGGGCCAGATCGTGAAAAACCCTGCAAAGTTTAGATTGAGTCCTCTAAACCAGTAGTTTTTGTTCAGTGGAAATACTTACCAGAAAGCATAAATGAAACAAACTCATAAAGTCCAGCAGCTCTCACTGAAGCTGATTTTTATTGGTGGGGAATGCTGGAAGCTCATTTGTTTGTAACCTCACAACAACAGAGCCAAATCACTGCTTCAAGAGAGTGGGAGTTGTGGTGGGCAGCCTCTGACACAGCCCCCATGGTCACCACCTCCCAGTATTCAGACTCAGCGTAATTCCCTCCCTTGGGTGTGGACTGGTCTTAGCGACTCCAAAAGTAGTAATGGAGTCTCGCCCAAGATTGGGTTCCAAAGACTTGGCTTCTGTTGTCAAAGTCTCTCTCCCTCTCTCTCTCTCTCTCTCTTTCTCCCACAACCCACCCCTGCCCCAGTCCCCTAGCCCCCTCTCCTCTCTGTCTCTCTCAGGGATCACACTCTGAGGGAAGCTGATGGCTGTGTTGTGAGTGGCCTATGGAAAAACCCACATGGGGAGGAAATGACCATCTCTGGCCAACAGCCAGTAAGGACTCGAGGCCTCCAACAACCGCATGAGTGACCTCGGAAACAAATCCTCCCAATTGAATGCTGAGATGAAACACTTCTAGCCAACACCTTGACTGCAGTAGTAAGAGACCTTGAGCCAGCTGAGCTGCACCAGATTCCTGACCCACAGAAACTGTGAGTTAATTTGTTACGCAGCAAGAGAGAACTAATACAGGAGCCAGTGAGGAATTCTGAGCCCAGAGTGGCAGGCTCCAGTGTGAATTTTAAATACTAAATTAGGAATTTGGGAGTAACATATACACACTACTATATACAAAATAGATAAACAACAAGGTCTTACTGTAGAGCACAGGGAACAAACTACACTCAACATTTTGTAATATGTATTCTGAAAAAGTGTATATATATATATATTCACTTTTATGAATCACTGTGCTGTACTCCTGAAACTAATACAACATTGTAATAAATATACTTCAATTTAAGAAAAAGAATTACCCAAGGAGAATTTACCATTTAACCACTGTTTGCAATAAAATTAGTAAGATTTAAAAATAAAAAAATAAAATTTTAAACCCCATTTAAAAAGTATTAATTTTTTAAAATAATGAGCCAGGAGAGAAATTGAATGGGGCAAGATCAGAGTAAGGCAATTCCCAGTCCAGGAGGGAGAGGAAGAGGGCCTGAACAGTGTTGATATAAAGCAGAAGAAGTGGTATAAATCCTGAAGAGGTAAAATCCATAAAACTGGGGACCATTTGAGTCTGGGGAGCAAAGGAGTTTCAGGGACAATGGCAGTCATTAGCTAGGGAACAAAGAAGGAGGACTGTGTTTGCAGAGAAAGAAAAAGAGCTCCATTTGGGTTGCGTGGAGATCAAAGTGCCTGGGAGTCATCCTTAGGGAGAACACTAATCGTTACTTGGAGGCTGGTTCAGAGAAGTCTGAAGTAGGGTACTCTGCATGAGAAATTGTACTTACACATTAGGGTGCTTCACTCACAGAGGCTGCAAACTCCACTGCCTTTGGGGGCCAAGAAAATAACATAGAGGAGTGAAGAGTTCTGGGTATAAAGTAATAGACAGAGGTGGGGACTGTGTTGAATTGCAGAGTGCCTGCCTTCCTTAAAGCTATCAAAACCACACCCATTTGAAACTCTGTGCTGTCTGGGAAGCTGAATTCTGTTTCTAGAGAAGCTGGATTTAACAGCTCTCCTTAGGAAGGTATCACAGCAGAGTGAGAAGGACATGAGCTTTGCAGTCAGGCAGCCCTAAGTTCAAATGTTGCCTCCACCACTTGCTAACGGATGTCACTTATGCTCTCTGAGCCAGCATTTTCTTAGCTGTACACAGGGTTAATAATACCAGTTTCAGTGGGTGGCTGTGATTAAGTGAGGAGACAATGGTTGTTCCATGCCGAGTACAGTTCCTGGAACAAAACCGGCACGTAAGTGGCAGCGGACATTATGACGGTGATGTAACAATGGCCATCATCTCCCACGGAAGGGCACTCCAGGACACAGTGAATGTCCTCACCATTCTATTCAGATCAGAAGAGTCATCACTGAGCATCTGTGCTAGAGCTCTTAGTACTCAGTGTCCTGCAGGGTGTGTGTGTCTGTCTGTCTGTCTGTCTTCTGTCTTGCAGGTACTTTGTGTAACGAGAAGTTCAATGTCAGGTGGTACTTGGTGCAATAAGAGAAACCAGGAACAGAAGTCATTGTACATTCAGGCGTCCAGAAACTGGGACCAGCAGCAGCAGGAGGTGACCACTCTTGTGCCCCAGAAATGTGACTCTGCTATTCCGCATGTGTTGGTGCCTCACATCACCAACACACTTATTCTTTCTATTATTTTTTCTCTATCCTGCAACTTCTCTTCCTTCTTAGTATCCACTTCCTTCCAATGTTGACCTCCTACAGTCCCAGCACCAACTTATTCTCTTCCACTGTTAATCCTTTCTAATTCAGGTCTTGATATGACCTAGCATTTCCTCTTTCCTCCCCCTTTGAATTCCTGAGGGTGAGGATGTGTTCGGACCACCTTAGCCGTCACAGGCAGCTGATAGCAAAGAAAGTGAAGTCATGTGATGCAAAGGCCACCTAAGCTGCTCCTTTAGCAGCAGCTACGGGTGGACAATTTCCCACTGAAAGAACTGTGGACACGGAGGCACCATGGCTGACGAGCCTGCTGTGGTGCATAGGTGAGTGTGTGTCCAGCAGAGGCCAGCAGGCTGGGGGTGGAAGGACAGGCCAGAAATATAATACTTATTTCAGAAGTTGGTATAAGAATAATATTCAGCATAAAACAGAAGGAAATCCTACCATTTGCAACCACTTGAATGGACCTTGAGGGCATTATGCTAAAATACAACAGACAAAGACAAATACCTTATGATCTCACTTATATCTGGAAGCTAAAACAAAAATACCCCTCGCAAACTCACAGATACCAAAAACAGACTGGTGATTGCCAGAGACAGGGGCCAGCGTGGCGGGCGGGATGGAAGACATGGGGGAAGAGAGACAAAAGGTACATACTTTTCATTGGAAGATAAATAATTCGTGGGGATGTAATTACAGCATGGTGACTATAGTTAATAATAGTATTATATATTGAGAGTTGTTAAGATGGTAAATCTTCAAAGTTCTCAACATAAGAAAAAAAATTGTAACTATGTGTGATGATGGATGTTAGACTTATTATGGTGATTATTTCACAATAGGTACATATATCAAATCATTATGTTGTATAGCTGAAACTAATATAACTTTGTCGATTTTATCTCAAAAAAGTCAGATTGAAATTAGTTTCAGGAAGATGACATGTAACATCACAATACTGGAAACTTCTTCCAAGAGATCCTCTTTCCCTCCTATTCCCAGTGGATCAGGTACAAAGACTCATCAATGCAGTTAGCTCTAAACATTATGTCTGGACTTCCTAGGTGGTGCAGTGTTAAGAATCCACCTGCCAATGCAGGGAACATGGGTTCGAGCCCTGCTCTGGGAAGATTCCATATGCCACGGAGCTACTGAGCCCGTGTGACACAACTATTGAGCCCGTGTGCCACAACTATTGAAGCCCACGTGCCTAAAGCCCGTGCTCCACAATTAGAGAAGCCACTACAATGAGGAGCCCACGCACCACAATGAAGAGTAGCCCCCGCTCTCAACAAGTAGAGAAAGTCCGTGTGAAGCAATGAAGACCCAACACAGCCAATAAATAAATAAAATAAATAAATGCATTTTTTAAAAATCACTTTAACTTTAAAAATAAAATAAAATAACATTATGTCTATGGTGGCCTCATTCAGGTTCTTTACATGGCTGTTTGGAAGAGGAGCCCCTTCTGTGCCCCCGCTTCCAGGGGACAGGATGAGGATTGTTTGCTTTCTCTGCCACCCATTCCTACTTGACCGGGGTGTATACCTATGTGGAACTCGGGGCTCCACTGTTACTCCAGGCCTGAGCAGAACTAGTTCATCCAGGGAAATAAGGTAAGCTCAAAGGCTGCTTCTCCTCACTGGCAGCTGGCTTTCCCCAGGGAGCTGCTGTCCCTGGGGAATTTCATCCTCCACTTCCCAGAGAGACAGCCAGGCCCCAGTGGCAGCTGTTGTGATTCGCAGGAGGCACAGAGCGGGGGACTCCCCACCCTCCTCGCATCTCCCGTGGGTGCCCATCCAAATGCATGTGTTCCTGTTTGGCAGCTGAAGGTGTAAATAGCTTTGAACGTGACTGAGAGGAGAGATCTGTGGATTCATAGATTGACAGGACTAGTTAAGTAAAACACCCCTTTTATTCCTCAGGAAAGTGGAGTCACAGAAAAGTGATGAGCTGACTTGCCCAAGGTCATCAGACTACTCATTCCATAATCTATCCTGGTAGAGAAAGAAATAGAAATCATATATTGTGATCCTAAAGCTGCTGCTCTTTCTGCTACCATAGAGATACGGGGAGGAATTGGCTTCTGCTTTTACGCATTTTACGTCTTAGTCACTCCTTTTCACTCTAATAACCCATCCATGGTGGGTTATTAGGGTGAGGTTTTGATGCTGCGACTTTACGGGCAAGGACCCAGCAAGGCACGAACCCTGCCTTGCCTCCCACTGCCCTCTCCCCTTCCCATCAGGCTCCAAGGAAGCAAAGCCCAAAAGGCAACCACTGGCTGTGAAAGAAGATACCTTCGCACTAGGAGGGCCCAGGTGCCTGTACCCCAATGTAGAGCTCTCTGGTAAAAAAAAGTAAGTAGGGCCTCCTTCCTCTTTGGGATATCCCTGCCCTCTGACCATATGCAAAGAGGAAGAAGTCTAAGAAATGGGGGAACTACATGGCCAGGTTTGCACAATAGGCCTTGGCTTATTTGCTCTCCCAAATGCATGTTAGGAGGAAAGTAGAAGCGAGAAGAGACTGGCCAGCCTGATGCATCTAGAAGTGAGGCAGGAAGCACAAGAGGAGAGCACGTGGGTTCACACCCTTTTATAAATGTAGCCTGTGTTCGTTACCTAGTGCTGTGTAACAAATCACTCCAAAACGTGGCAGTTTACAGCGAGAATCGTGGATTATGTCTCGCGGTTTCTGTGGGTCGGGAGGAATTAGATGGGGCACAGCAAAGAGGGTTTTCTCTGCTCCACAATTTCTGGACTCTCCACAGAAGATGCAAATGTTGAGGACTGGACCTGTCTGAAGGAGCGTTCGCTCACATGTCTGTGGTTGGCTGTCAGCCACATCACTCACACGTGGCCTCTCCACGTGGCTTCCACTAACACTATCAGTTCCTCAAGAGAAAGCCAGGTGGAAGCCATGGTAACTTTTATGACCCCGCCTCAAAGGTCACACAGTGTCACTTCTGCTGCATTCGACTAGTTGAGGCACTTACAAAGGTCTGCCTGTGTGCGGGGGGAGAGGACAGACCCCACCTTGCAATGAAGCATGTCTACATCACTTCATAACAGCATGAGAGATGAGACAGTTTGGGAAAATACACTCTTCCACACAGCTCAATCCACATCTTGGGCTCTGACCATTCAGATTAGAAACTTCTTCCCTGTTGAGTGGGAAGCCAACAAGGTGATCTGAGACAAGCGTGGCCAGGAAGAGGGCCTCAATTTTCATTTCTTACAGAACCACCACCCTTTTCATACAGATATTAATTTAGAGACTCCTTCCCACACTCTTTGTAACTTCCTTACCTTGGTCCCTAAGAAATATTCAAATCACCTGTCTGGTTTTGACTTCGAGATGGGACTAGGTTGATGGGTACGAGGGCATGTATGTGGATAGTCAAGAAGGACTTCTGGACTTCCCTGGCGGTGCAGTGGTTAAGAATCCACCTGCCAATGCAGGGGACACGTGTTCAAGCCCTGGTCCAGGAAGATTCCACATGCCACAGAGCAACTAAGCCCGTGAGCCACAACTACTGAGCCCATGTGCCACAACTACTCAAGCCCACACGCCTAGAGCTGGTGCTCCATAACAAAGAGAAGCCACCACAATGAGAAGCCCAAGCACCTCAATGAAGACTAGCCCCCGCTCGCTGCAACTAGAGAAAGCCTGAGCACAGCAACAAAGACCCAACACAGCTAAAAATTAATTAATTAATTTTAAAAAAAGGAGTCCTGCCCCGTTGACCCCCTTCCAAACAAATAAAACCTAACACTTTATTGAACTGTGCCTGAGAAATTCACATGAAAGTTAATTTGCCTTCGAACTATACCAGTTGTTAAATTCAAATACAGTAGCACTTATAGCTTAGTAATTGTGTATACCTTAGTGGAAATTCATTTGGGTTTGAACTGTAGTAAAAGGGGGATAGAGATGGAGTTGAGAAGCTGTAAGGATGAGGTAGAGGAGGAAGGAAAAGCAGAAAGAGCAGAAGCTATAGTTACCTGGAGCTTTGCTGTGTTAAGCTTGACCGAGGTCTAGTTCTTGAAAGCAGGTTACATGGTTTTCCAGCTGTAAACCCACGCTATCAGCTGGGGAATCACAGATCCTCTCCACCCCTCAGCCAGACACCAATCCCCGAGGCCAGGCTTCCCTTTCACCCTACCCCTCACCGGAAGTGCCTCTCGCTTACGAGGATTCCTAAAGGAGGAACTAGGTAATTCATATTTTCTAATTAAAAATAATAGCAATGACAACTAACATACTAATATTTATTAACTTACTATGTGCCACATACTATGTTAAGTGCTCACACTGTCTCAAATAATCTTTACAAAAGTAATCTACGAGGCGGATCCTAGTTCCCACCCCCACTTTACAGATGAGGACGCTAGAGGCACAGAGAGGTTCAGTAACTTGTCCAGTGCAGCCCAGCTGCTAAGGCCTGAAGCTGAGATTTGAACCCAGGCAGCCTAGCTCTGGAGCCCGTGTTCTTAACCACTGCACTATTGCATAGGGAAACCTCATGCAAACCAGTTAATAAACCAGCACCTTTACTAATAAATAAATAAATAAAGATAAACATGGTGAACTAAAACTCTGCCTAAAATATTTAGTGAGGGGGGAAAAGGAGCAAATCAAGAGTAGGAAAAAATGAAACAAGACTACACATAAATAAAATAAAGAGCAAAACCAAGTTAGTGTGTTAAAAAAGTAAAAAGTGTTTTTAACTAAATGACTATTGTCTCAATGAAAACAAGAAAAAATATACATTAATTAGATTAGAAATAAGAACATAATGCATAAGCAAAGGGGTGCTTGCTTGCAAAAACATAAAGCGCTGTGACATCAGATAACTGAGAAAGAGATACAAGCAGTTACTCCACGAAGATGTCTAGTCCTGATGGGTGTATGAAAATTTCCCAAACTTTCAAAGAACAACAACAACAAAACTCTGTTTCACATAAACTTTAAACGTATGTGTTTGTGTGTGTAGTATGTTACCCAATTTCTTTTATAAAGTGAAAATGATTTGATTTCAAAATCTGAATAGGACTCAAATCAAATTATAGGCCAATCTCATTAATAAATATAAATGTTAACATTTCGTGTTAGCAAAAGAAGAGAAAAGCACTTTACATGTACTACTCACTATATTTAATTGTAGAAACACAAAACTGGTACAAAGAAATAAAAGTAATAGAGGACATTACATTAACAGGAAAATGAAAATATAATATAATATAATATAATATAATATAATATAATATAATATAATATGACATAATATAATTACATCCAAAGAGATTTTAACAAGTTTTTGGCTATAATTCTCATCTCCTCCTGATGAAAACTTTTAAAATCAGGTGTTGGTAATTTAGCGTTGCTTTTTGTCATATGGAATTTAGTTCAGTAATTCACCAGAAAGGCAGGTTCCTGCTCTGCATTGTTTAAACTCATCCCTCTCATATGAGGATATATCCTTTACTGCTGGGGAAGAAATGCGAAAGACGGGGTACTGGTAACAAGAAAAATATGAGCATCTAAGTCCCTCATAACGACAGACTGTGGCACTGGGGATCTAGGGTCCAAGGAGAGATGAATTCAAGAGACTCAAGTGTATAAAATACACCAGCAGTGCCCAGAAAAAGGAGTAGGAACAATCACTTTTAGATGTCCTGATAATATACCCTTTTTTTTTTTTTTTTTGGCTTATTTTGATTGGAGCTGCTGCCAAACTATTTTTATCCTCAGCCCTTCCAAACAGGAAAGTAAGGCAACATTAGCTACGTTGGATCTCTGGTCTATACATAATGGAGTGTGTACTAAAAACACAAGTTGATTTTATTCTTAAAGAAGAAACACATTGGTTTCTCAAATCAGATCTATTGTTCCAGACATGTTGTCAATAACTATTCAACAAGAAAGAAAATATGTATAAATATCAGAAAGGAAGAAACAAAAGTATCTGTTTTACAGATAGCATGATTACAGACCTAGAAATCTCAGAAAATAAACTAAATATTTACTGGAAATAATGAGTTTAGTTGCAGGACTGACTCCAAAAACATTGTAGGTACCTATGTATATTATATATACACACACATGTGCATTGTATTGTACATGTGTCAGTAAATTTATTGATATGTAACAGGAAAATACAATGAAAATGGAGTCTACTGTTGGTATTACAACAACAACAAAAAAGGATTAAATACATGGGAGTTGATTTAACTTGTGGCAAGGTTTATTCAGAGCAATTATAGAGAGGTCTGTTGATAAATTGAGTGCTGTATTTGCTGCTGATTAGGAAAGTAAATGTACTAGTATTTCCAAGTTTAATATGTAGATTTATCAATTAAAGCTTCAGCAAGTTAAACTCTCTAACAAATGAAGAGAGTATGTCCTCTGATATAATAAGAGGAATGCCAAAGATTTTTTTTTTAATTTTTATTTTGTTAGATTTTTTTGATGTGGACCACTTTTTTTTAAGTCTTTACTGAATTTGTTACAATACTGCTTCTTGTTTTATGTTTTGAGTTTTTGGCCCCAAGGCATGTGGGATCTTAGCTCCCAGACCAGGGATTGGACCTGCACTCTCAGCATTGAAAGGCGAAGTCTTAACCACTGGATTGCCAGGGAAGTCCCAAGAATTTTTTTTAATGTAATGATTACTGACTCACCCTACTGTATATTTTGCTTTACTAAATTTTAAAACATATTATAAAGTGGTAATTATAAAGGCAATGGAGCACTAAGTTAAAAACATAATAAAGTTGTTGAATCAGAAAAAAATAGGGGGACTTTCTAGCTGGCACAGTGGTTAAGAATCCACCTGCCAATGCAGGGGACACGGGTTTGATCCCTGCTCCAGGAAGAGCCCATATGCTGTGGAGCAACTAAACCCATGCACCACAACTATTGAGCCTGCACTCTAGACCCCGTGAGCCACAACTGTTGAGCCCATGTGCCACAACTACTGAAGCCCATGCACCTAGAGCCCATGCTCTGCAGCAAGAGAAGCCACCACAATGAGGAGCCCGCACACCACAATGAAGAGTAGCCCCCACTCACCGCAACTAGAGAAAGCCCATGTGCAACGAAGCAACAAAGACCCAACACAGCCAATAAATAAATAAATAAATACATTTATAAAAAAAGAAAAAAATAGAAACATAACAGATTGACTCAAACTCTAAGAGTTTAATGTGTGATAAATCAGAACTAGGACAGTGAGGTAAGGAATCACCAATAAATACCAGTGAGACAATTGGATATTGGTATAAAAAAGCATTTACTTATACATATAATAATTAAAAACAAAACTAGAATGAGATCATCTTTGATGAGTTTCTTAAAATTCCTAAGACTCCTTTTCCTTCTTGGTAAAATGGGACTCATAATACCCAGCTTGAGGATACTTTTGAGGAGTAACTTAGATAATGTACGTAGAGCACTTAGCATAGTGCCAGACCATAGTCAACAGGGCTTTCATGAGTCAGAGTGTTAAATATAAACTAGAACAAACAAACTGGTTAAATGATCTAGAAATACAAACAAAAAAACATGTTTATCCAAGTGGTGGAGAAATGAATTTCTGACCATAGAAGCATGAAGGACATTATCAGAGACAGGATGGATGTACAAAAACTTTAAGAAAAAGAAAACAAACAAAAAACCTTTCAAACAAAATGTATTATTGAGAATAAACATATATTATTGAGCTCCTGAGTGAGGTAGCTCTGGAGAGAGTATTGCCAGGCCAGAGAGGGGAAGGACTGAGTTTCAGGATGGCCTGAAGTCTCACTCTGTATTTGTCAAAAAGCCCTTCCAGGATGCACCCAGGGCCTTCGCATGAGCTCAAAGGAACTCACACCCAGCAAAGGTGGTCCCCCTCCCTGTTCTGTCACCCCTGTGGCTAATTTGTCCAGAGCTCTGTGGTCCCTCCTCCTCTAGCTTGGGGGCCAGAGGAGCTTCCTGCGGTCACACTGGCGCTGAGCCACTTCCCTCTCTTCACAGAGGCTGCTCACCTGGCTCAGCTCCCGCCAGTCCAGCTGCCTCTGCCAGCCGCGCCCAGCCCACCTGGGGGCGTGTCCAGTGCCCTCTCTACCCGCTCACCCACCTGTTTAATTCTCATTGTGTCACTTTTTTTCCCCTCTAGTAATCCCAAATTGCATGTCATTCCTATACTCCCACCCCAAACCAATATACCTTCTGTATTAGTCAGAGTTCTCCAGAGAAACAAAATCATTATTTTAAAGGGATTTTTAAATAAGGAATTAGCTCACACAATTATGGAGGTTGAGTAGTCCAGACCCAGAGGAACTCATGGCAGAGTTCCAGTCCAAATTCAAGCCCGAGGGCAGAAGAAGGCCCATACCCCATCTCCAACTTAGTAAAGTAGAGAGAGAGGATTCTTTCTTACTCAGTTTTTCATTCTATTCAGGCCTCCAAAGGATTGGATGAGGCCCACTCACGCTGGAGAAGGCGATCTGTTTTACTCAGTCCACCAATTCAGTGTTAATCCCACCCAGAAACCCCCCCACAGACACACTCAGAAATAATATTTAATCAAATAACTGGGTACCCCATGGCCCAGCTAAGTTCATACATGATATTAACCATCACACCTGCGAAATGTAGTTCATACCCCTAAGCCTTTGTGCAGGGACTGTTCCCTTTGTCTGGACCACTCTCCCCTTTTCCCTTCTTCATCTGGATAATTACTTTGTCCTTTATGACTCAGGTAACTCCTCCAGGAAGTCTTCCTTGACACATCCTCGCTGAGCCAAAAGGCTCTCTTTCACGCTTCATAGCAGCCTGTGTGCTTCTCCCTGAGTAGGCTGCAAATTCCCTGTGGCCCACAGACAGTCCGAGCTCCTAGGCAGCTTGGTTCCTAGCGCAGTGCCTGGCTCACAGCAGTCCTAAGCAAGGTCTGTGCCACCACTGCCCACTACGCGTTTTGACATCACTGTTTGCCCTACTGAAGCTGCTCATACTAATTTAGATAGTGGCTCTCAGCCCTGATCACACACTGAGTCTCCTGGGGAACTTGTAAAAATACCAGTCCCAGCCCCCCCCCCCCCAGACCAAATGAATGGAAATCTCTAGGAGTGGGCCCAAATATCAGGATTTTTTCAAAGCTCCCCAGATTGATTTGCCTGTGCAACCAAGATTGAGAACCATCCACTTAGGACACTCTTCAGACCCCAACTAAGAGAGGAGTTTAATCCTGTAACTGACTAGACAGATGGGAAAGTGAACCCCTGCTGATATGGTTGCTATGCAGCGCTTAGGGGAGTCAGGAAGCATCTCTGCTCCCTCTCAGTACATCCCCGCCAGACACCCCCCTCCATCCCCACTCCCCTCCACACTCCCACCCCCACTAGGCTGAATACTTAGCGAGCTCACTTTCACATCTTCTTGGAGGGTAGATGTTGAAGCTCTTTCTCTGGGAACTGCCTCAGCAATTCCTATGCACCCACATCACTTGTTTGCCTTTGCTGCTAATCAGAGGGGTAGGAGCTTCATTGGGCATTACAGCACCTTGACCCTCAGGTGCTCCCTTTAGAGTCTCAGGGTGGCAGGAGATTAACGGGAGGATCCAACATGAGCCTGAAATATATACAATTTTAGATGCCCTCTTTAAGAAAAAGAACACAAAACTACAAGTCACAAAATTGTAAGGGCCTTCCCAAAGAATTGGAAAGGGGCAGTGCAAGTACCACACCCTGAATTTAAGCTTCAGTAGCTTCAGAGCTGATCTGCTTCTGAGAACCGTAACTACCATTTATTGTGTCAATACATACCAGAGACTTTCCTATGTAGCTCTCTTTGCAACAAACAAGCAAGGATGTGTCATCCTCATTTTACAAATAAGGAAACTCTGGTTCAAAAATGTTTGTTACTCATTTCAGGTCATAGACGTGGCACTAGAATTTAATCCAGTTCTGGCTAGTTCCGGAACCTGGACTCTTTCCACCACACCCGCAGATCTCAACATGTACAAAAGCCGGGCACCCCCAGGGGCCTGGGGTTATTATAAAATGCAGACAAATCCACTATACCAAGTATCACATGTAGAGTGAAAAATTAATGTGACTGGCGTGTATGTGCAAAGTTTTCTACATGATGTAGATGGTGTTGTCATAACCCTGGGAGACAGCCTGTCAGGGTTCTCTGAGGGACTGTTCCTGGTTTAAGCCCTCAGCCAATCCACCAAATAAAACATAATTCTCAGCTTTTAGGTTGTGCATTTTTTGAGATGTGGCAGGTGACATGCTTTGTCCACAGTGTTGCAGTAAATAAAATAGTCATTTAAGAGCACAGGTGTTACTTAATAGTTTTAATCATTGTGTCCTTTCTCAATCAACAAATATAAAAGGTACAACTTTTGTATGAGCACTTGCGAAGCTGTTTTTATGTGAAAGGGGCCCCTGGTGCTGGGAAGGACGGGAGCCCACTGTGTCACTGGTGCAGCGGTACAGCTGCAGTTCCCTGAGCCTGTGGTGGTCGGCCTCCTTCCACAGGACTCCAACTTCTCGAAGAGTGGTCTTTAAAATGAGGGGCTATGAAACAATCCGTTGGGGTAAAAGAAGAATATAGAAGAAATTCTATCTGCACTTATTCCTACCCTCATCTTTTAAAATGTCCATGTATGTCTATGTTTCATAAACTACATATGATCACAGTAGCATCTGTGTATGATTATAAATAAGTACATATTGTATGGAATACTAATTAGGAGCATAGACTCCGGGTCAGACTGCCTTAGGTTTGCCTCTGTGTGTCCTTGGGTGAGAATCCTTTTTGTGCATCAGCTTCCTCATCTGTAAAATGGAGATAATAATACCTACCCCTAAATACATGCAGAATATTTAGAAGAGTGCCCTGCAATAGTAAGGGCTGTGCTAGTTTTTTTCTATGATAAAGAAAGGTAATTATCACACATCCATTGTCACACTAGGGGTGCATTCTCTCACTCAGTCCCTTGCTCTCTCCTTACTCTTTTAACCAAAAAAGGTGTGATCTTAAAAGTTTGGCAATTACTGCTTTATTCTACTAACTCTTTTGGAGGCAAAGAAACAAATGACTCTGGGCATCAGATTAAGATCCCTCCCAAACTGCCTCCTCCAGCTGAAGCCAGCCTCCAGCCTTGGGATCTGACAAATTGCCTAACTCCTCAAGAGTTAAAAAAGGGTGCTAGGGACTTCCCTGTTGGCGCAGTGGTTAAGAAGGTGCCTGCCAATGCAGGGGACATGGGTTTGAGCCCTGGTCCGGGAGGATCTCACATGCCACAGAGCAACTAAGCCCGTGTGCCACAACTACTGAGCCTATGCTCTAGAGCCCTCGAGCCACAACTACTGAGCCCACATGCCGCAACTACTGAAGCCCATGTGCCTAGAGCCCATGGTCCACAACAAGAAGCCACTGCAATGAGAAGCCCGTGCACTGCAACGATGAGTAGCCCCCGCTCGCGGCGACTAGAGAAAGCCCACATGCAGCAACAAAGACCCAACACAGCCCAAAATTATTTATTTATTTATTTATTTATTTAAAAAAAAAAAAAGAGGGTGCTAATACGCAGGGATTATTTCTCTTGTGTTGTCCTCTGGCCCAGCCCCATCCAGGACTGGTTACACAGAGGTTTCCCTCTGATGACTGGAGCCTGGAGAGACCAAGAAACAAGGCTCCACTCACAGCAGCTTCCCACTCCCTCCAAGGAAGAAGAAAGAGGTCTGTGTGCTGGGGCTGCTCCCCTGCCAGGAGCTGGGCAGAACCGCTTCTGACCCCTGGCCCTGAGCTCCCGTTTCCCCCATCTCCAGACGGAGGCATCAGGGAGTGGGAACATCAGCTGCAGAGAAAAGAAGAAAGCCGTGCATTGAGTGGTGCTCCTGCTGCCTGCTTTCCTTTCCTCTTTTGCTCTCTCCAGTGACAATATCATAGTCTGTATCCCCTCGCAAACTCAATGCCCTCAAGCCCAGAGATCGGCTCCTCTGTCTCTCCTGTCTCCCTGTATGTTGTCATCCCAGATTCTCATCTTTCTAAAGGGAAGTCCCAGAAGACCTTTTTGAAGTTCCAGCCCCCGCGCCAGGCTCCTCTCTTTTCCCCTCCCATCTGTCTCTCATGTGCTCAGATAGATTTATAACGTATGCAAATAAATGTAGATGATTAGAAAAATGATTATGTAAATGATGCCTTCCATTTTCTCATCCCAATTCTGGTAACACTAGGAGAAAGTAACGATAATGATTAAATCCTGCCATTGGCAACAACATGGATAAAACTTGAGGGCATTATGCTAAGTGAAATAAGTTAGGCTATATATATGATCTCACTTATATGTGGAATCTAAAAAAAAACCGGTACTTATAGATACTGTAAATTGGTCGACACCAGGGGCTAGGGGAAAGGACCAAGATGAGTGAAGGTGGTCAAAAGATACAAACTTACAGTTGTAAGACAAGCACATTCTGGGCATCTAATGTACAGCATGGTAATTAAAGTTAACAATATCACTTTGTTTTGCTGAGAGAGCATCTCTTAAATGGTCTCCACACACACACACACAGAGTAACTATGTGAGGTGATGGATGTGTTAACTAACATTACGGTAGTCATTTCCCAATATATATGCATATCAAATCATCAGGTACACCTTAAACTTACACAATGCTGTCTGCCGATTGTATCTCAACACAGCTGGGAAGACAGCAACAATTAAGATAGAAAATGGAATCAGTGTGTAAAAGGTAAAGAAGCTGAAATTTAATCTAGAAAAGAAAAGGCAATGGCTTGTTCACAGCAAGATTCAATTTCCACAGAGGAGAAAATAAAAGAGGGCTTTGACCCTCAAATTTCCATTAAAACTTCAAATTTTGTAACAAATTACAGAATCTGACTCCCTATATCCATTAGGTTTTTCCCATTGAAATCAGTGCCTCTTAGGAAACGGTCAAAAGGGCTAATTGCCATATTTTACCAATAGCGCTTACTACTACACTTGTATACAGCTTCTATTATACACTGAAAAAAAAACCCCACTGAATTTTCTGTCTAATAGACCAAACCTTTTCACAGAAAGAACCATACATCCAACTGTTGAATTCTTATTTTTCTTATTCTTATTTTTAAAACTCTTCTCATATTTGTAAGAATTAATAAAGCTGGCTTTTCATGAACCACGTAAAAATAAGCAACTGGGTTTTTTAATTGAAAGAGTATTACAATACTTACTTTGGTAGATAGAACAAGATCTACCAGAAAATTGTGTATATGTTAAGTAGTTTTTTTAAGCTTGAGAAAGTTTATTGGAAGCCAAGTACATGATGGCTGGGAATCTAATAATATCGAATGCTGTTACAGCTGAAATTCTCTCTCCAATTTCTACCTACTCAGATTGCCTATTATTTATAAAACTGACACACATCACATCCACACACAAGCTCTAGGAGCCCACAGAACATTTTGTTGAAAGTTTTAAAAACAAATGTTATTACAGAACCATCGTTAAACATATGAATGATATTCTGTTGCTTGGTTAAACGTGGATCTCTAAACTGGAATTTTTAAGAAAACTTCTTAGCAGCACCATCTAGTGGGGAATGCAGCAAAAAATCCTACTCTCAATATATCCAGTTCATGGAATGATTTATTTAAAGTTTACTTCATAAATTTTGTTCCATTTTCTGATATAGAGTCTAAATTATGAGATATTTCTGAGGGCCAGTTGAATAACTGAAAATACAAAAGTACAGCAAAACAGATTTCTGCAACAGTTCAGAGTTCAAATTCTCATACATTCTAACAACAAATATTCTTGACTTTTATATTTATGTAATGTGATTGTCTTAAAGAGAATTTTTAAATTATACAAAAATATAGTCCTTAGTTCTTTTGTAAGTATTTTTTATTGCAAATCAAAAATCAGGAAAAATGTTATTTGATCATGTGTTCTGTAGTTACGGGTGGGTAGACAAGGCAAAAGTTAGCTTACCAATGGAAATTTAGTTTTTATACCACCTTACATTAAGCTGTGCTGGATAGTTTTCAGCAGACAATAGATGAGCAATCATTCTACAGCTTTTCTTTACTGATGCTAATGTAGCCTGGGCTACTCTCCAGCACGCAGAACACAAGGTATAATATTTTAGAACGGCTCGCCTCAGACAATGAGTAAATTAAGATTTTTGCATCTTCAATAAATACTGCTGATCCTTGAACAACACACATTTCAACTGTGCAGGTCCACTTATATGCAGATTTTTTCAATAAATATACTGGAAAATTTTTTGGAGATTTGTGGCAATTTGAAACAATTCACAAATGAACCACATGGGCTGGAAACATTGAACAATTTAAGAAAAAGGTATATCAGGAATACATAAAATATAT
The DNA here is from genome assembly GCF_030028045.1 of Hippopotamus amphibius kiboko. NCBI lineage: Eukaryota > Metazoa > Chordata > Mammalia > Artiodactyla > Hippopotamidae > Hippopotamus > Hippopotamus amphibius. The sequence goes on from NC_080191.1 coordinate 160,313,181, forward strand.
GTATTGTAGATACTAGTCTGTCCTAACATAGGCACAAGGTGAGTGATATTTACTATAAAATTAATAATGTGTTAGTTTTCTTATTGTCATATAACTTTGCTTTCAGAGAATTACCTTACTATACAGTATGCCTCTCTCTGGTAACTGGGTAAGCTATATATCACCCTACCATCACAGGTAAGTGGGTTCTTTTAACACAACAATGTTTCCAATACTGTATCATGCATATGACTGTAATACTCTATGCCATAAAATCTTCATAACAATTCATTCATTAGCATATAGGCTAGGCTACCATGAAGTCATCATACTGCTGCTGCATTGTTATTGATGCATGAATCTTATGGCTGTAAATAAATACAAATTTCTTTTCCACATTATCTTTTCATTCTTGATGTCTCGTGTTAGTATTAAGGATAACACCTACCATGTTCTGTATCATATAAGACAATATTGATGTAGGTACTAACAGATGATTCATCTTGTAAACAGACAGCATAAACTAACAGTATTAATAAACACAGTACAGTCTGTAAATGTATGTTTCTCCTCCTTATGATTTTCTTAATAATATTTTCTTTTCTCTAGCTCACTTTACTATAAGAATACAGCATATAATATATATAACTTACAAAGTATGTGTTAATTGACTGTTTATGTTATAGGTAGGGCTTCCTGTCAACAGTAGGCTATTAGTTACTAAGTTTTGGGGGCGGTAAAAGTTATACATGGATTTCCGCTGCACAGGGGGCCAGCACCCCAACCCCCACATTGTTCAAGGGTCAACTGGCATATTGAGCACCTCCTACGAACCAGGCACTAGTTTAGGTGTCAGTTAGAACAACAAACAAAACTCCCAAAATGCCTACTTTCAAGAAACTTACCTGAGCAGAGGGGGCATAGAAAATAAGCACGTAAACAAATATATAATATGTCAGACAGTAATTGTGCTATGGAGAAAATGCAGGATCAAGGAGCTAGCAACAAGGAAGGGAATGGTTGCTCTTGTATGTGAGGTAGTCAGAAGAACCTTCTAACAAGGTGATCCTGAAACATAAGGTAAAAAAGGGAGAAAGTGAGCTATGCAGATAGCTGAGCGCCATGAGTTTCAGGTAGACAGAATAGGACGTCCAAATGCCCTGGAGTGGGAGCTTGCTTGGGATATTCAGAGAACACCAAGAAGGTTGGCTGGGGCAGAATGATCCAAACAGAGAAATAGGGGCTGAAATCAGAGAGGTAGTGGGGCTACATCATGTAGGACCTTGTGGCATCGTAAAGAATCTCATCTTTATTCTAAATGATGTGGAAGCCATGGAGGATTTTGAATAGAAGAGTTGCTTTTGGTGTTGTGTCAATAAGGCCACAGTAAAACAAGGAGGGAAGCAGGGAGTCCCGTTAGGATGCTTTTACCTCGAGTGAGAGAGAACTTAGACCCAGGTATAGCAGAGGAGGCAGTGATCAGTAGTAGGATTCTGAATTCATTTGCAGGCAGAACCACCAAGATGTGTTGACGGACTAGATATGGAGAGTGAAATAAAGAGAAGAGTCAAGGATGACGCTAAGGTTTATGTCCTGAGCAACTGGCAGGATGGAATGGGATACACTGCAGGAGAAGTCTGTATTTGGGGGACTGGAGGATATCAAGAGCTCAATATTGAACATGTTAAGTTTTAGATCTCCATTAGACATCCAAATGTAAATGTCAAGTAGCCAGTCAAATAGGGGAGAGGTCCAGGCCGAAGGTGTGATCAGTGTGTAGATAACATTTAAAGCCTTGAAGCTAAATGAGATCCTCAAAGGAGTAGGTGTGTACATAGACAAAAGAAGAGGTTTAAGGACTATGCCCTGGGGCCTTCCAACATTTAGAGGTGAGGGAGATAGAAAACCAGCAGAGGAGACTAAGAAAGAAGCTAACAAAGTGGAGGATATCATGAGAGGGGGTATCCTGGAATCAGATGAAGCGAGCTTTTTAAGGAAGAGGGAATGATCAATGAATCAAGTAGGATGAGAACCAGGAACTAACCGCCGAATTCAGCAATAAAAGAACTATCAGTGACCTTGCCAAAGGCATTACTGGTGGAGTGGTGGGGATAGACATCCGACTGAAGTAGTTTCAAGAGAGAATGAGAGGGAAGCAACGGGAAACAATGAGAATAATCAGTATGGATGTTTGCTATGAAGGAAAGAAGAGAAAAGCGCTGGTAGCCGGAAGGGGAGACAGGATCAAGAGTTTCTGAGAGAGGAGAAATTTTCTTTCAACAAGATTTTTTTTTTTTTAGGATGGAAGACATTACAGCTTGTTTATATGCTAGTTGGCAAGAAGCCACAGAAAGAGGGGAGCTGATGAAACAGAAGGAAAAGGAGATGCTCACTGGGGTGGTGCATTTGAGTAGGTGAAAGGGGAGGGTATCCAAGCATAGAAGAGGAGATGGGGGTTGAAAGGCACACAGACAGTCGGTTCACAGAAATCGGAGGGACAGCAGGATGTACGAGCTCAGACGCAGGGGGGTGGGTAGATGTGTTGGTGGTACTATGGCAGTTCCCTTCTGGCTGCTTCTATTTTTTTCTGTGAAGAAAGCAAGGACATCAGCAGAGGAGGACAGAGAAGGAGGAGATAGAGCTCAGAAAAAGAGGGGGTATGAAATAGTCCTCTAGAAGAGTGGGGAAAAGAATGGGGAACCAAATGGCTTGGGGAAGTGTGTTGCAGCAGGATAGCCTCCTTGAGGTTAGCGGGCTTTAATTGTTTAGTGAGCACTTCCTTCGCAGAAGTCCAGTCGTCATATTCTACCTTATTCATTTGACACAAAGCACATTACATCCTATCATCATGTAACTGTTTTTGAGAGTCCTACCTCTCTTTTTTTTCTAATTATACCGCACATGTTTCCTAAAAGGGGCTGAGACAATTTACATACAATAGAGAATTATTTAAAACTACATAACTGAGGGCTTCAGAAAAAAAAAAAAAAAGAAGAAAGAAAAGAAAGAAAAGAAAAAAGAAAAGAAAAGAAAAGAAAGGTATGTGTGGGTCAGTGCTGCTGTGACTATGTGGCGTGGTCTACTTCTAGATGCAATGTTATCACGTCCATAGGGTTCATATACTAAACCTCTACCAATAAGAAAGGTGGTATTTGGCCCCAATATTTACTTTATGTTTATTTCTCGATTATTCAGAAGCTGGCTGGTGAAGCCACTCACTGGAGACTCCTTTGAAGACTCTAAGAATTTAGGCCATGAAGATGAAGGAATGTTCAGAGAACATTCTAAGGATAAAGGCGATTTTGCTGGTGGAAATTGTGAATTCTAGAGGACTCAAGGGAAGGATTTAGAACGTTGAAGAAGACAAGGCATCAGATTAGGTGATGTACAGAGTTGTACAGGGAGGAGAGTCCAGGCAATGAGGGATGGCTGGGAGACTGGGGCTTCTTGTACTGAATGACCAAAGCAGGGACAAGGTGTGAGGAGGGAGCTGTGGGAGGGCTACAAGGCAGAAGCTGTGTGTTGGGGGCTGTGGGGCACAGTCCATGTCCCTGCTTTCAATACTAAGACACGTATTCCCTCAGCCGCTGGGAGGAGCCAAGGACCTGAGTTCCACGAATGATATTCACCTTGGCTGAAGGTAGATGCCTTGTCCGAGGCCATGCCTCCCTCCCTGGGGGCAACCCACATCCAAAAATGTGGAAGTGCGAAGGCCAAACCCCCTTGCCTCAATTCAGGACATCTCTGAAGGGCCGTCTGAGCCTCAGAGCTCCCCAAAGATCTGCTGAAGCTTCTGCTACATCTGCCTCTCAAACTCCTCCTTCTGCTCAATCCTGCTTTCTTCACTCCGTTGCAGATGTTATTCCCAAGAGCACTCACCAGTAGACTTCCTGCATGGAAATCTCTGTTTCAGAGTCTCTTTCCTGGGAAATTTGTTCTATGCCAATTGCTAACAGAAGTGGTCCTAGGAAGCAAAATCTAAAATGGGACTTTAGAGCTGGATTACAGACCAGCCAACGGGCAAGGAAAACATCATCTGGTGCTAAGTGGAGTATTGAACGCTCCTAGCATGCTGTAACTGTGCAAACGTTACAACTTTCATCAGTGGAGAAGTCAGGATGGGATATCTGTAGAAGGTAATGAGGGCAATATTTCAGGCATTTGAGAGGTTACAGGAAGTTGTAATTACATAGATTCAGATCGCTGTTGTTGGGGGCTATTCCTGTACTGGAGAATACAATAAAAGGCATGAAGCTGATTAACTATCAATCTAAGACAAACTGTGAATGTCAGAGGACTTCCCTGGCAGCATATAAGAGACGTATCTCCTGTAGTCACAGGGCAGAAAAAGCAGAGGGTCAGGCCCAGGATTTAATTACAAGGCAAATGGAATTTCAGAGAAGGGTGAATTCTCTTGGCAGTTCTGCTTTGCCAAGGTTAAGGCCTTGATTGAAAAGAAGTGGGACCCTGTGACTGGCAATGGGGACATTTGGGTAAATGAATTTGAAAATATCAGATTCTAAGTTCCCCTGAGTGTTTTGGGCCTGCAGAGGAGGCCGGCCCTTCCTTCCTAAAGACTCGTGCTCCTCCCTGGCTTGGAGACAATTCAGAGGTTTCCATTATGCAAGACACACGCCCAGCTCAGGAAATAACTCCCTTCCTTGGCATCAGAACAATAACTAGAGTTAAGTCACAAAATAACCCATTCGTGGAAGTGCTAAGACTAAGGGAAGAAAGGGTTTATATCCTCAAGGAGGTACTGGATCCAGCCAAGAGATAATGGCAAAAGCTGGGAGAGTATGTTTGAGAGCGGACCCTGAGGGGGCCGGATCAAGAGGGGCAGAACATAAACTTTGCTAGAGTGAGTTTATAGATATGGAAACTTTTTCCGTGATACAGGATTTAATGCCCAGGCAGACTCTAGGACACGTTACTAACTCACAGGGGGAGGCAGGACTATAGATAAAAAAAAATATCAGCAAGGCTACATAGAAAACTTGACTAGCATAATTAACAAGCTTGATCTTTAAGCATAGAATCCCATATTCATCAAACAGCAAACGTATATTCTTTTCTAGCACACACAACTATTTACAAAAATGGATGACGTGAAATCAGAAGAAGTCTATCACACACATACCAAAGAGCTGCTAGCACATGGATCAATGGTTTCCAAACATCTTTGATCAGGCACCTCCAGTGTTGCAGGTTCCCTGGGAAGCAGACTCAGAGATGGAGATGAGTGCACATGTTGTTTAGGGAGGGTTGTTGGGAATAACACCTGTGAAGGAGAGGGAAAGAGGCAGGAAAGCAGAGCGAGAAGTTGAGCTGCAGTTGTTTACTACGAACGAAGGCCCCAGCCCAATGGCATTGGGAGCTCTCAAGCTACGTTAGCCCTTCAGAGCTGGGGCAAGAAGATCAGGTGTTTATACTCCTGTGTTGAGCAGTCATTGAATACACGCTATTTTTTCACTAAATTTTATTGCAGTATAATTGCTTTACAATGCTGTGTTAGTTTCTACTGTACAGCAAAGTAAATCAGCTATACATATACATATACCCCCTCTTTTTTTGGATTTCCTCTCCACTTAGGTCACCACAGAGCACTGGGTAGAGTTCCCTGTGCTCTACAGTAGGTTCTCATTAGCTATCTATTTTAGACATAGTATCAATAATGTATATATGTCAATCCCAAACTCCCAATTCATCCCACCACCACCCCCTTCCCTGAAAACAAGCTATTTTTGGAAGAAGCTGTGGCCTTGTGCAAGGTAATCCCAGAAGAAGGCCATTTTCTGGTAGCACTTCTAGCAACTGGGAGAATAAAATTCTCATTCTTAAAAGAGGATCTGGGTAGGCCACTCACCTGATATGGCCCACACTCTGTCTATGGAGTGTGTTTCTCTCTAAATAAATCCACTTCTTACCTATCACTTTGTCTCTCACTGAATTCTTTCTGTGATGAGACATCAATAATCTGAGCTTCAGGCTTCCCTGGTGGTGCAGTAGTTAAGAATCCACCTGCCAATGCAGGGAACATGGGTTCGATCCCTGGGCCAGGATTCTGGTCCCACATGCTGAGGAGCAACTGAGCCCGTGGACCACAACTACTGAGTCTGTGCTCTAGAGCCCATGAGCCACAACTACTGAAGCCCATGTGCCAAGAGCCTGTGCTCCACAATGAGAAGCCACCACAATGAGAAGCCCGTGCACTGCAAAGAAGAATAGCCCCCACTCTCTGCAACTAGAGAAAGGCCCGTGTGCAGCAATGAAGACCCAACACAGCCAATAAATAAATAAGTAAATAAATAAATAATTTAAAAAAAAGAAATTAAAAAAAGAAAAAAAGAACGTCTGGGTAGCACATGACATAAATGTTGAGTATACATCTCTAATACATAATAATAGGATGTTTATAAATGATATACTTGTACTACTATATTGACATATATATCCGTTTTAAACATAACAAAATAGAAATTTATAAAGAATGAGATAGTGATGAAATAAACAATGTATTAAAACATTTTGCTAATAGGTGATTGTTTCATACTACTATTCATTAAATAAGACATAATACACACGTAGGGCAGGTAAGCTTCATCATGAATGGTAGGTTGTAAGTCAATACTTCTAAGAATCTTCTCGATAATTTCAGTTTTTTTGGCCAACCTCTTGTCTGACCTGACTGCTTGCATTATTTGTATTATCTTCAACTGTGCTTTCTTTCAAAGAAATTTTTTGAGTGCTGTCTTTGAAGGAATCTTTCGTGAGGGTTCATTTAGTTAAATTAAATAATTCAGTCTAAATATCCACTTAGCCCAGCATACGGAATCTGCACTATTTCTCAACATGCTGGAAGCAAGTGTAGGAGGGAGGCGGCCACTGTCAACCTCCCTGCATGCTGGAACGCACCCTCCTCCCTCGCGATGCTCCTCTCCTGACGTGTGGCTGCTGAGACGCAACCTGGCGAGGACAAGGGTGTTCTCATGTACGTGAAATACTAATAAACACGAATCTCTTGGGTTTTAGACAAATAAGGAGCAAGAGCAGTTCTAAATATTTCCTGCCTGCACCTCTATGGGTCATCTTTCACACCACCTTGGGAAGGGTGCCCCATTTTGGAGATCTCCGGTCTAGTGAGCAGAAGGTGTGTGCACCGCATATCCAGCACCTCCCTTTTGGTCCGTACTGAGAGATACTGCTTCCTGAATTATTCTTCTTTCCGTCTTCCTTTCTGATAACATATCTTTTGTTAGTGTTTTCATCTCTAATCAGGTAGGAGTCAATTTGAGGTTTAAGTAGGCCTGTGAGACTGTTGCCTACTAAGTTGATGTCATCATTTCTGCTATCCCTTTGTCTTTGTGGTCCAGTTTTTAAATTAGGTTCAGGATCTTAGTCGTGTCTCCATGAACTGCCTACAACAATTATATGTGAAACATAACATACAAGTTTCTGAGCAATTCAACATCAAGTTGAAAAACACATCACACTGGCAAAACATTGTTTTTCTTAAAACAAGAAATCCTGTTTAACGAGATCAGATTCTCAAAGCTGCCTGTGTGTCAGAATGACCTATGGCACTGAGAAAAACAAAAAGAAAACGAAACAAAACCCACCCATTGTTGGACCCCACCTGCATTAGTTAGGATTAGAGTCAGCTGTGAGGAATTAAAGACCTACAGTGATAGTGTCTTGACCATGATGGGAGTTGATTTCTCTCTCACACAAATGACTGCTGGAAGGCAGACTAGCACCTCTGCTTCGTGAGGTGCTGGGGAACCAACCTCTTTGCAGCCCTCCTTTCTGCTATCCCTAGGGACCTTTGTCCTTGTGGTCCAGTATAGTGGGTTGAACTCCAGCCTTCACGTCTATGTTCCAGGCAGCAAGATGGAGGAAGGGACAAAAAAGAAACAGGAAAAGGATGCATATCATCTGATCCTTAAGGTAGGTTCCCCAAGGCTGCCATGTGACACTGCCACTTACATCCTATTGTCTGGATCTTAGTCACATGTTCACAACTGGATGCAAGAGAAGCTGACAATGATACTGTGTATTCTGAACAACAAAATACTCAGCTAAAAATCGAGAAGCTTATTGCTAAAAAGAAGAGAAACTGGGAGACAGCCAACAGTCCCTGCCAAAACTTACAAATCAGGAACTCTCTAGGCCTTGGAGGTCTTCAGGAATCCAAGTGCACTTATGATTTGGTTGGAGAGATATTGCTGTACCCCATCCGAAGGATCTCATGTTCAGAATTAGCAACTGCTTCTGTGCTCTCTTAGAGAAGTTGTCAAGATGTGCGCAAGGTTGATTGCATCAGCTCTGCGCATGTCATTTTATCAGATGCTTTCAGGCATCCCTCTGCCAGCCTATCTTAAGTTTGGTGAAAGAGAACAAATAAATATTACAATTGAAATACCCTGGAATTCTTTTAACAATATTTTTTTTAATTTTTATTTATTTTTTAAAAGTTATTGAGATATAACTGACATACAATAAACTGCACATATTCAAAGTGTACAATTTGATTTTTTATTAGTCATCTATTTTATACATATTAATGTATATATGGCAATCCCAATCTCCCAATTCATCCCACCCCACCCCCCAACCCCTTCCCCACCTTGGTGTCCATATGTTTGTTCTCTACATCTGTGTCTCTGTTTCTGCCTTGCAAACCGGTTGATCTGTACCATTTTTCTAGATTCCACATATATGCGTTAATATACAATATTTGTTTTTCTCTTTCTGACTTACCTCACTCGGTGTGACAGTCTCTAGGTCCATTCATGTCTCTACAAATGACCTAGTTTTGTTCCTTTTTGTGGCTGAGTAATATTCCATTGTATATATGCACCACATCTCCTTTATCCATTCATCTGTCGATGGACATTTACGTTGCTTCCATGTCCTGGCTATTGTAAATAGTGCTGCAATGAACATTGGGGTGCATGTGTCGTTTTGAATTATGGGTTTCTCTGGGTGTATGCCCAGTAGTGGGATTGCTGGGTCATATGGTAATTCTATTTTTAGTTTCTTAAGGAACCTCCATACTGTTCTCCATAGTGGCTGTATCCATTTACATTCCCACCAACAGTGCAAGAGTGTTCCATTTTCTCCACACTCTCTCCAGCATTTACTCTTTGTAGATTTTGACAAGAATTAAAAGCGCTGTTCACCTGTCACATGTTCCTCTTTCTCAGGGTGCTAGGAAAAAAATACTAGGAAGAACAGACAAGATGTACAGTTGACCCTTGAACAAGGCTGGGGTCAGGGGCTTTAATCCTTCCCCCAGTCTACAAATCCACCTAAAATTCATAGTGGGCCCTCCATACATGCAGTTCCTCAGTATCTTTGGTTCCTACATATCATCAGATTCAATGAATCGTGGATGGTGTAGTACTGTACAGTTCAAACCTAAGTTGTTCAAGGGTCAAATGTAATCTTTTACTAAAGATTTGGTCCATTAGAGACTCCAATCGTAATAGAGACTTTCCTTTTACTTTTGTCAACTAACTTTGTTTAGAAACATACTTACAGCAATAGAAAGAAGAAACTGTTTGGGGCTTGAAACCGCTACACCACGGTGGGCCCTGGAAGCAATACTGGGTGCTGTACAACTCCATGGGTACTACTCACATTAGTTCTATGTGAACGGCAGCTGCCGGGAGCATGGTATAAATGGTGTTCCTCAGAGTTGGGTAATGTTGCCGTCCTGCCAGGAAGCAGTGTAGCTTGTCTGTTAATCTCAAAATACACATAAACTGGCAAAATAACCACGTGGCACTGACGGTTCCAAGAAGAGCCAAAGACTATTCTGTTCTTAAAGAAAGCTGTTTTTAAACATAGTCCAGAGAACTTGATTTATATTAATTTCATCAATGTCTACCAAAAGGGGTCACCTAACTGGTCAATCTGCAACATTTCAGACTTCCCAGGTGTAACAGGGATTTCTGTAACATTTCTGTAACACCATTAATCACGGGGGTGTAGGGTCCCTCAGGTGCCTTCTTGTGAGCACACCTGTTCCTGCTGGAAAGGAACACACGGATAGAGACCGCAGCTGCACGGTGGCTTTCCTGATTTAAGGGACAGCATCACTCTCCTCTTTAAAGCTGGAGTATCACGGCAAAGCTTCAAGGGCGCTTCTAACATGTAGTTCTTGTCAGAGTCAACTACCATTAGAACACATTTTAAAAATGTCATCCAGATGGTATTTTTTTAAAAAGATAGTTTTAAAATTATTAACAACAACCACAACAAAATAAACTTTTAAGCAAGTGCATTTTCAATAATGGGACAGGATGTCTTGGAAAGGTTTCTTCACATCAACCACTGTTGTTTGTCGGATCCAACAGTTTGAATCACTTTTTCCTCCTTTGATACAAAATAAGGATAAATGAACTCACGCTTCTTCTTCCCATTTTATATCAATATATAAAGTATTGGTCCTTAACACTTATTGGGTCATAGACACTTCAGAGAATACGATGTAAGATATGGCACCTTTTCTAAGAAATGCACTCAGATACATATACACAAATACTAGCATAAGATTTCAGGGATTATTGACTCAAAATCTATTCACAGACACTATAGTTTCAAAACCCCAATCTAGAGGAGAAGGTAGGATGAAAATAAGTTTTAAGAACTGAAAAAAAAAACAAAACAAAACCTCAAAGTTGAAATCTACTCAAGGTCTAAAGAAGGAAAATTTGAAATAAGTTTACATTAATTTGAAACCAAGTCACTTCGGAGACAGAGTTAATATTTTCAGGAATTTCTTCTATTGATGTTTTTCATTTCAAGGACCAATTTATAGAAAATCCAGCAATACACATCTCAAAAAGTATTCTAAATTAAACTACAATTCAAAGCAACCTCTAGAAGTTTTTTTGGCTTGTTTTTTACAATAGAAAAATTGTACTATATTCTTTCAATATTTCTTTATCAGAACTTTTGGTAATTTTGTTGGGGTTCAATGGTGAAACTACTGTAAAAAACAGTTCATTTACATCACCCCAAAAGACACTAACCTAAGCCCATTTGTTTCTTTGTTTACTTATTTAGTAACTTTATTAACATATAGTTCACACAGCACACAGGTCACACAATTAAGGCACACAGCTCAATGGTTTTTAGTAGGTGCACAGAGTTATGCAACCATCGCCAGCATAATTTCAGGACATTTTCATCAACCCAGAAAGAAACCCTGCACCCATTAGTAGCTACTCCCCATTCCCCACCCTCACTCATTCCAGCCTTAGGCAACCTGGAATCTGCTTTCTGCCTCAATAGATTTGCCTGTTTTTTCATTTAGCACAATATTTTCAAGGTGCATCATGCTGTAGCATGTAAGAGCACTTCATTTCTCTTTAGGACTAAATAATATCCTATTGCATGGCTATTCTACATTTTATTTATCCAGTCACCAGTTGATGGACATTAGGGTTGTTTCCAATTTGGGCCTATTATGAATAATTATGCTGTAAACATCTGTGTACAAGTTTTGTGTTGACGAGCCCCTCAACTTTTTTTTCTTTAAGAACTTTTATTGAGGTACAATTGACATACAATAAACTGCATATATTTAAAGTGTACAACTCGATACTTTTTTTCTTATTAGTAAGGTGTGTATTAGCCCCTCAACTTTTAACCATGTAAGGCAACAAGTAAAAAAGAGAAGAATTCTTATAACAAAATTATACAAAATTTGTTTGGCAATAATTTTAGATTTGTTAAGACTCAACCATTTCATACCCAACATCACAAAGGCTTCTCATGACTGGGAAACACATTATTACTTTACCACAGAATTAGAGGAGGTTTGATCCCTGAGAGCCCATCTTACACTAAGTCAACAACTTACTACTTTCCCTTACTTCTGCTTAAATAGGAGAGTACATGAAGACCAGGTTGTGGACATCCAGGGGTCTGGAGGAAACTATCATCAAATGTTACTGAGCCCTTTGCAAGCAGCAAGGACAACTATGTGCACGGGCCTTGGACAGAAGTGATACATGGAGCACGACTTGCCACGCGACCCTGACCGCCCCATTCTGGCCTGGAGTATGTGCTTTCCTCACCAACTCCCAACCATGCTTGGCCTGAACGTCAACACAGCTCTGCTGTTGAGACTCTGCCTCTCCCTGGGCAGCTTTCCAAGCTCACTCATAGAGACCGTTACTGCTGACTCTACCCTGTCAACCACCTCCACTCCACCTTGAGACTCTGAAGTGAACTTTGTCACAGGCGTCCTTGCTGCATGAATGCCCCTCCAGACTCCAGGTCTGTCAACCGCTGCTGTGCAAGATGCTCAGGGGGGCACAGTGAGTGTCTGGTGAGTGAAGGGCCCGTGAGATTGCCTATCAGGGCTACGTGTGTGAAGCTGAAAGGGCTCAAGTGAATTAGGCATTGATCACTTAATAACTGATGACATATTTCTCCAATGATCAGAGAACTTGGGAACCTCAACTTATTCCTGAGGCTCTCTCCTTAGCTATCATGGTGTTAACACAAATTTGTTCACTGCAATTGAAATAATTTATCTGATAGGGACAGATTCCCAGACAAAGGAAGCACATGCCTTAAGAGTTGAGCCATTAGAATCTTTATCGGACAGAAGACCCACAGAGGAGTTGTAGCCGGCCAATGATTTCTTTTGCTTTGTATTTCAGAACAATCTTACTTTGGATCTTTGGATTTAGCTTCAGTGAAATTCAGTGAGCAATACCTGATGCCAGCATGTGAGGCAAAACCTGAAAGGCTGAATCACAGTTTACTGCTGGGGAGTCCTGCCAAGCTTTGCCACTCTTTCAGAGGAGGGTTTCCCTGCGAAGCCAGTTTTTTCAGATAGTCACAAGGCTCCAGTTGGGGAATATCAGGATTCTGCCTGTGATATTTCTGCAACTTCTCTAGCACTGTGGGCAACCCAACTGTGGACGCATAGAACATGGGCCCACCCCTGTGCCTTGGCCAACCATACCCGTGTAAATAGACAATATCGATGTGCTCTGGGGTAGATGCTATCCCTTCCCCTAAGATGCGGAATGCTTCATTGATGAGTGAATATAAGCAGCGCTCAAGGATCTCATCCCGGCTAATGACACGTGGGTCAATGTGATGGGTTTCTCTGTACTGGGTCAGAAACTTGGAAAGCCAGGGATCAGGTGTGTGAATCCTACCCAATGGCTTATCGTAAAGGTACCAACCCTTCCCTGTCTTCTGGCCAAAGCGTCCTGACTCACAGAGCATATCAGGAATTGGGCAATATCTGGAGCTGCCTCGCTTTCGGGCAGGAGTTCCTGGAGGCAACGCAGGTCCGGTAAGACCTTGCCCTTTCCGGGATTTCCAACCTACATCCAACCCAGCAAGATCAGACACTCTAAAAGGTCCCATTTTGAAACCAAACTCTTCCAGCACCTGATCTATCTCCTCTGGTTTACTGCCTTCTTCTAATAAGAAATAAGTCTGCCTATAATAAGGGGACAACATTCGATTCCCAACAAATCCAAAACAATTGCCTACGACTACTCCAATTTTTTCAATCTTCTTTGATAAATTCATAACAGTGGCAATGGTAGTAGGGGAAGAGTATCGGCTGGGAATAACCTCTAACAACTTCATGACATGAGCTGGGGAGAAGAAGTGGGTGCCAATGACCAAGTGAGGACGATTGCTGGCAGACGCAATCTCATCAATGTCCAGGGCTGAAGTATTGGTGCACAAAAATGCTTCTGGCTTGCACACGGCTGACAGTTCAGCAAAGACCCGTTTCTTCAGGTTCATGTCCTCAAATACTGCTTCAATGACTAAATCCACACCACTAAGCTCTTTCATAGATGTGGTTAACCTGGGTTTTGGTCCTGTCCAAGGGTGGCCGCTCTGCTGCATTTTGGATGCTTCCTTTTCCAAGATGGAGGTTATTATCTTGTTTGCAGTCTCTAGCTGCCTCTTGTCTGATTCTACAGCAATCACAGGGATCTCGGCCTTTGCTAAAGATACGACGATGCCTCGGCCCATTGTTCCCAAGCCTGCAGACAAGAGAAACAGAGACACAGATGTAATACAAAGAAGATGTGGCACACACATACGACGGAATATTGCTCAGCCATAAAAAGGAATGAAATGGAGCTATATTTAATGAGGTGGATAGACCTAGAGACTGTCATACAGAGCGAAGTAAGCCAGAAAAAGAAAAACAAATACCGTATGCTAACTCATATATATGGAATCTAAAAAAATGGTACTGATGAACCCAGTGACAGGGCAAGAATAAAGATGCAGATGCAGAGAATGGACTTGAGGACACGGGGTGTGAGGGGGGGTGAAGGGGAAGCTGGGACGAAGTGAGAGAGTAGCATAGACATATATACACTACCAACTGTAAAGTAGATAGCCAGTGGGAAGTTGCTGTATAACAAAGGGAGAACAACTCGATGATGGATGATGCCTTAGAGGGCCTGGACAAGGAAGGTAGGAGGGAGTCGTGGGAGGGAGGGGATATGGGGATATATGTAAAAATACATCTGATTCACTTTGGTGTACCTCAACAACTGGTACAAGAGTGTACAGCAATTATATTCCAATGAAGAGCTTAAAAAACAAACAAACAAACATGTGGACACCAGGGGGGAAAGGGGGTGTGATGAATTTTACAGATTGGCATTGACATATGCACACTGTTGGGTATGAAACAGATAACTAGTGAGGACCTGCTGTATAGCACAGGGAACTCTATACAGTGCTCTGTGGTGACCTGGGTGGGAGGGAGACCCAAAAGGGAGGGGATATGTGTATACATCTGGCTGGTTCACTTCGCTGTGCAGCTGGACCTAGCACAACACTGCAAAGCAATTATAACCCAATAAATATATAAAATTTTTTTTAAAAAGGGGTGAAGGAGAAAAAGAAGGATTCAGTGGTATTGGGAGCTGGGAAATTACTCAGTGAATGGAAGGCTTCTGTGGAAACGTGGCATTCAAAGATATCAATTCAAGGACTACAAGTAGACTGAATACTAGTTAAGGTTAGGCACTGTATTATGTGCTCCAGAGGGTATAACAACAAGTAGGATTCATTCACACACACACACTATTAGAAATAATAAGCAAGTTCAGCAAAGTTGCAGGATATAAGACCAATATACAAAAATCAATTCTATTTATATATACTAGCAATGAATAATCTGAATATGAAATTAAGAAAACAATTCCACCTAGAATAAAATACTATTCTAATACTATTCTATATAATAGAATAAAATAAAAAGAATGAAATACTTTAGAAAAATTTAAGGAAGAATCATAAGACTTGTACACTAAAAACCAAAGAACATTGTTGAAAGAAATTAAAGAAAACCTGACTAAATGGAAAGACATCCCCTGTCTGTGGATCAGAAGACTTAATATTGTTAAGATGGTAATACTACACAAATCAATCTGCAGATCCAGTGCCATCACTATGAAAAATCCAACCGGTTTTTGGCAGAAATAAACAAGCTGATCCTAAAAGTCATATAGAAATACAAATGGCTATCCAGAATAACCAGAACAATATAGGGAAAAAAAGAAAAAATTCTTTCCAATTTCAAAACTTTTGACATACCTACAGTATTCAAGACAGTGTGGTTCTGGAATAAGGATAGATATATAGATCAATGAGAGATCAAAGATCAGTCTTGAAATAAACTAATACAGTTACGTATAATCAATTTTTGACAAGGGCGCCAATATAAGCCAATGGGGAAAGAATAGTCTCTCAACAAAGGTGCTGGGACAACTGCATATACACACGCAAAAGAATGATGTTGGACTTCTGCCTCACGCCATATACAAAAATTAACTCAAAGTGGATCAAAGACCGAAGTAAGAGCTAAAACTATAAAACTCTTACGAGTAAATCTTCATGACCTTGCATTAGGCAATGGTTTCTTAGAGATGACACCAAGAGCATAAGCAATAAAAGAAAAAAAATAAACTGGACATCATCAAAATTAAAATCTTTTATGCTTCGAAGGACACAACAAAAGTGAAAAAACCCCCGCAGAATGGGAGAAAATATCTGACATCTGAATCACATATCTGGTAAGGTACTTACATCAGAATACATAAAGAACTCAAATGCAACAATAAAAAGACAGCTCAATTTAGAATTAGGTAAAGGAATCTGCAGCAACAGGGATGGACCTAGAGATTCTCATACTGAGTGAAGTAAGTCAGAAAGAGAAAGACAAATACCATATGGTATCACTTATGAATGGAATCCAAAAAAGGATACAAATGAACTTATTTAACAAAACAGAAATAGAGTTACAGGTGCAGATAACAAACTTATGGTTACCAGGGGATAAGTGGGGAGGGGGGAACTAGAAGATTGGGATTGACATAAACACAGTACTATACAGAAAGTAGGTACGTAATAAGGACCTGCTGTACAGCACAGTACTCAATACTCTGTAAGGGCCTGCATGGGAAAAGAATCTAAAAAAGAGTGGATATATGCATATGCTGGACTGACTCACTTTGTTGTACACCTGAAACTAACACAACATGGTAAATCAGCTATACTCCAGTAAAAATTCAAAAATAAATAAGTAAAATAAAATTAGGCAAAGGATCTAATAAACATTTCTCCAAAGAAAATATGCAAATGGCCAATAAGCATATGAAGAGATGCCTAACATCATTAGTCATTATGGAAATGCAGGTCAAAACCACAATGAGCTACCACTTCACACCCGCTAGGATAGCTATAATTTAAAAAGACAGACAATAACAAGTTCTGGTGAGGACATGAAGAAATTGGTACAGGACAAGTTCTGGTGAGGACATGATTCTGTGCTGGCAAACTGTAAAATGGTGCTGCTGCTGTAGAAAACAAATTGGAAGTTCCTCAAGACGTTAAACATGGAGTTACCATATGATTCGGCAATTCCACTCCTAGGTCGGTAGGTATATACATAACCCAAGAAAAATGAAGACATATGCACACACAAAACTCCCACAGAGATGGTCATAGCAGCAATATTCAAAACAGTCAAAAGGAAGAAACAAGCCAAATGTCCATCAACATGGATAAACAAAAGGTGGTGTATCTCTCCAGCGGGACATCACTCAGCCATAAAAGTAAATGGTACATTCTATAACATGGATGAGCCTTAAAAAACATTATGCTACGTTAAAGAAGTTGGACACAAAAGGTTACGTGTTATATGATTCCATTTATATGAAACGTCCAGAACAGGAAAATCCATAGAGACAGAAAGTAGATTTGTAGTTGCCAGGAGCTGGGAGGAAGGGCAATGAGGAGTGACTGCTAATGGGTACAGGGTTTCTTTTCAGGGTGATGAAAATGTTTTAAAATTTTCTGTGGCAATGGTTGCACAACTTTATGAATATCTAAACACCACTAAGTGTACTCTTTTTTGGTGACATTGTTACTATGTATTTCAAAACTGTTCTGGACTTCCCTGGTGGCCCAGTGGTTAAGAATCCATCTGACAATGCAGGTGACTCGGGTTCAAGCCCTGGTCCAGGAAGATCCCACATGCCACAGAGCAACTAAGCCCATGTGCCACAACTACTGAGCCTGCGCTCTAGAGCCTGTGAGCCACAATTACTGAGCCAGTGCGCTGCAACTATTGAAGCCCATGTACCTATAGCCTGTGCTCCACAACAAGAGAAGCCACCGCGATGAGAAGCCCCCACACTGCAACGAAGAGTAGCCCCCAGCTTGCCACTACTAGAGAAAACCCGGGTGCAGCAATGAAGACTCAATGCAGCCAAAAACTTTAAAAAAAATTAAAAGAAGTTTTAATTGTGGTAAAATACATACAACATCAAACTTAACATCATAACCAGTTTTACGTGTACCGTTCCGTGGCATAAAGCACATTTACAGAGTTGTGCAGCCAGCACCACCATCCATCTCCGGAACGCTTTTCATCTTGCGGAACTGACACTCTGTACTCATGAAACAATAACTCCCCATTCCTCCCTCTCCCCAGCCCACGGCAGCCATCATTCCGCTTTCTAGCTTTATAATTTTGATTACTCTAAGTAAGTGAAAGTGGAATCTAATAGTATTTGTCCCTTTGTGACTAGCTTATGTCACTTAGCAGAAGAGCCTCCAGGTTTACTCACGTTGTAGTATGTGCCAGAATTTCCTACCTCTTAAGGCTGAATAACATCCCTTTGAATATATATGTACATTTTGTTTATCCATTCACCTGTCAATGGACATCTGGGTTGCTTCTACCATCATTCCATTATGGTGAGTAATTCTCCTATGCACGTGAGTGTACAAATACCTGTCTGAGTCCCTGCCTTCGATTCTTTTGGGTATATACCTGGAAGTAGAACTGCTAAATCATTTGGTAATTCTATTTTTAATTTTTGGAGAAACTGCCATACCGTTTTTCATAGCAGCTGCACCATTTTATGTTGAATTGTACTCTTTAAATGGGTGAATTTTATGACACATGGGTTTCACCTCAACAAAACGGTTATTAAAAATATGAGTAGTACTAACCTTCAGGGAACTTATAATCTAGTGGTGATTAGAAGAAAAGTTCACAAATATCCACCCTAAAAGGTAAACATGTGATAAGAGAAGTTTGTATTTCTTTGGTGATTCAAAGGAAAGAGATTAGTTTTGGTTGGATGACTCAAGAAAAGCTTCAAGATAAAGATATCTGAAGATAGATTTAAAGAAAGATCGTATTGAAACAGTGAAACAGAGAAGTTGGAGAAGTTGAACCACCCAGCTGGGGAAAGGAAAAGAAAAGTGAGAAATACTTTAAACAAAGGCAAGAAGAATGGAAAATGTAGAAAAATTATTTGGTGGGAAAGATGTTGCTGTTTCTTCCCCACACCATTTCATTTTCTTCCTGGGCACACAGAAGCCTGTACTTCCCAGACAGAAGTCTGTATCCTGGTAGGGCCTGTAACTAATTCCGGTCAAGGAAATGGAGGAGGGGTGGTGTGGGATCACGACTGGCCCCTAAAATCTCCCACAAGGTCCTTCATGACCACCTGGGTGTAGAGGACGCAGAGAACAACTCTGAGGCCTTGGAGGAGAGACCCTGGAGCAGGTGTTGGCCTGCAGGTCACATCCAGCCCACGGCCTGCTTCTGCACTGCCTGTGAGCTAACAATGTCCTTACACTTTAAATAGCTGAAAATGAAAGAATAAGGATATTTTGTGACACATGAAAAGCGTATCAAATTCAAATTTCAATGTCCATAAATAAAGTTTCACTGGAATCAACCACACTGATTTGTTTCTGTATTGTCTATGTGTGTTTTAGTCCTCACTAGCAGAGCTGAGTAGTTGCAAAAGAGACCATAGGGTCCCCAAGTCCTAAAACAGGAACTTAGAAAAAGTTTGCTGACCCTTGTCCAAGGAGAATGGCAGAGCCGCTGCTAGTTGGAAAGAACCTGGTTCTAGAATTACTGTGGAGTGAGGAGGAAATGTGTCTTTATTGTGTTAAGCCACTGAGATTGTTATCTGTTATAGCAGCAGGCTATCTGGTACCTCACCAACCCACTGCGGATATTTTGTAAAAGCTATGTATAGGACACCAGGAGGGCGATCCTGTGTATAGCGGGGGCTCTGAATGCACAGACAGAATAAGGAAAGCAAGTCTAGACCAAAGCCAAGTTCACAGCCCTAAGAGTGAACCCTGAGGTGCAATTAAAAAAAAATGCTTAGGGGACTTCCCTAGTGGTCCAGGGGTTGACAATCTGCACTTCCAATGTAGGGTGCATGGGTTCGGTCCCTGCTTGGGGAACAAAGATCCCACATGCCGGCCAAAAAAAAAAAGCTTAGATGAAAATGACTTCTCCTCAGAAGAAAGAAAAAGCAAGAACCATAGACATTTCTTTCCCCAACTGCGGATCTATGGCATGAAACTGAACAGTATACAAACACTGTTTTAAGGGAAAAATAGACATCTAAATATCTTTCTTAGTCAATCAAGCAATAAAAATCAACCACTAAAAAAAAAAAAAAAAAAAAAAGGCTATGTATATATAACTCCTCTATATTTCACATTGACTAGCTCTGGGGATTGTTGTGGGGTTTTTTTTTCACTGAAGTTTAGTTGATTTACAATATTATATTAGTTTTAGGTGTACAATATAGTGATTTCAAATTTTTATAGATTATACTCTATTTAAAGTTATAATAGAGACTTCCCTGGTGGCGCAGTGGTTAAGAATCTGCCTGCCAATGCAAGGGACATAGGTTTGATCCCTGGTCCTGGAAGAGCCCACATGCCGCAGAGCAATTAAGCCAAGGCGCCACAACTACTGAGCCTATGCTCGAAAGTCTGTGTGCCACAACTACTGAACCCTGTTTGCTCTAGGGCCCACATGCCACAATTACTGAGCCCACATGCTGCAAGTACTGAAGCCTGCGTGCCTTGAATCCATGCTCCACAACAGGAGAAGCCATCGCACTGAGAAACCTGTGCACCTCAAATAAGAGTAGCCCCCCTTGCCACAACTAGAGAAAGCCTGTGTGCAGCAATGACCACCCAACGCAGCCAAAAAAAATAAAAGATAAAAAAAAATAAAATAAAGTTATTACAAAATATTGGCTGTATTCCCTGTGCTGTGCAACATATCCTTGTAGCTTATTTATTTTATACATAGAAACTAACTTGTGCCTCTTAATCCTCTGTGGGAATTGGTTTTCAATATAGAATGTTATCAATAAGAAATCATTGATTTAGTCCCTCTGGAATATATTTAATTTTTAAACTGTACTAAATTATTTAATATAATATGTATATTAAATTATTTAAAACATTTAGCTTTCCAAATTTTCTAAGCAACTGCGTTTCATTCAGCAACAAGAAGGCTGGGTAGCTCAGTGCTGTAGCAGCTTGTATCCTAAACTTTAGCCTGGGTAAATAGAGGTAGAGTTGGGGGTTCAAAACCCTGGCACCCTAGATTTCAGTCCCAAGCGTCATACGTAGAGATTACAATCTCACAGGGACAAGAAGGACTAATGAGAAGTTTACGTGCAAGTGCTTTATAAAGTATAATATGATGCAGGTGACGCCTCAGCACTGAACACAGCAGGAAAGGAAAGCCACCTGGTGAAGGTGGAGTGCAGCTCCTCAGCGCTCACCTCTCAGAGCTGAAGGACCTCTGGGGCTCGGAACAGCCCAGGATCCACACCACAGGTGGGCCAGACTAAGGCTTTTCAGAAGTGTCTCAGCCGAAATTTAAACCTTCTTCAGTTCTATAAACTGATACCTTTCATTTAGTCACTAAAACGAAATATACATGAAAACAATATCTATTTCTTGCAAAAACGTCTTAGCTGTTAACTTTTCTCCCAACCCTGTGATCTCAACGTTCTCAAGAACACAGGGCTGAAAGACCAAGCTTTTCACCGCTGGTAATTACGTTTTCATAGGCATATATATTGTATTTATGTTGAATGTGGTTTCTTACTTTCTCCTCATTAAACACACACACACAGGGACCGGGAGTCCTGCTCCTGTGCCACGTCACTGCATGTAACTGCCATGGGATTAAATCCGGCCAAGAACCTCTTCTACTCAGAGAAGTAAATAAAGGGCAAGGCATGCTCTGACCACTGGTTCTGCAGTGTTTGCTCAAGGACAGCCTTCTGCCCTCCTGAGGGCCCTGAGAGCCCAGGCGAGGTGGGAGAACGTGGACTTGCAGGGGCGCGGACCTGATGTGAGAGCACAGGCTCCCGGAAGTGCACGTTTGGGCTCATCGGGGCTGGGGTTCTGCCAGGCGGCATAATGAAAGGACAGTGAGGCAGGGCGTTTGAAGACACTGGCAAGAGAGCAGCCGAAGGGACGACTGGAAATGAAAACGGAATAGAGAAGAGAGTAAAGATAAGAGGAGCTGGTCAAGTAACAGAGGTACTAGTTAGAATAACCGAAAAAGGGATGTGGAAAGATACAAGGCGGTGGTGAAAAACGGAGATTTCACATTTCAGAGGCAGAGAAATGTTTAGGGTGAAGACAAGACGTACGGCGAGGCCTGACGTGCACGTCACAGAAGTGAAGTGAAGTCAGCATCACTGGATCTGAGGAGGGGAAGGCACCCAGAAGCAGCAGGGCTGCATGAGCTACCCCCACAGGGGTGAAGACCCTCAGGGTGGCAGCAGGGCTCGGGCCACGCGGGGAACTGCGAGCCAGGCACTAAAGCGAGGGCAAAGGCGGGGAGCGCCCACAGTAATGAGGAGGGATACAGTGGTAAGACCGGATGGCGGGACCGCGGGGGAGAGGGTCCCGAAAGGAGTAACGGCCTGGCCTCCAAGGGGAACTGGGACGTGACAGTGAGGTCCGTGGAGGGTGGGAGAAGCAACCGCATTCTCTCAAGAGGGCTGCGGGAGAGCCAGGTACCCAGGGTCGGCCAGGCTTCGGGCCAGAGACAGAGGAGGAGCCATGAGTCAAGCACATGAGGCTGTGGGCGTGGTCCAGAGGACACAGCTGAGGCGGGAGGCTGCGGCACAAAGACGCAGTGCGGAGCAGGATGCCCTAAACGTGAAGAAGGGGGAAACGACCAACTCTCTCCCTTTATTTTGATCCACGTTGTCTTCTACATAGTTTAAATGCTTCTTCAAATATTTTTCAGAACCATGTGGGGTATACTTAAAAAAAAAAGCAACCTCAAACTTTTAAACATTCCACACCAGACACAAACCTGAAGTCTTTTTTCAAAAGCCCACAATAAGGAAATAGGGAAATTCTCCAACAGTGGTTGACAAACACAATACTGATCAACTTAAAACTTTTACTATTAGTTTGTATTAATTATTCTTGGCTTGAAGGAATATAGGGAAGAAGAAACAGGTAAGTTCATGACTAGAAACAAATACTGGTGTTGCTGAAAGAGTATAAAAAGGGACACTCATAGCTCTTTGTCACACTCTTTATCCATCTCCTTAAAAAAAATCACAAGTGAACCGAGTCAGCGCTGGAAGGAACACAGTGTGTTTGTATTGAAGACACACCACTTTATTCCCAAACGCGACGGAGACGACAACAGACTGAGAAGATGCAGAGAGGGCCCTTCCCCTCCAAGCTGCATTGGTGCAGGAGAGCTGGGTGAGGGTTAAGAAAGCTGATGTTTTTAGCAAACTAAGGACCTCCTCCCCCAGAAGACTGTACACAAGCTAATACATATACCATTTCACTTCCCATCTCAGCGGATTTAGAATCCATCCAAGACCACTCTTGGGCCAAGACTAAGAGAAAGTGAAGTTTAGGAAAGTGGCCCAAAGAAGCCAAACATAGAGCTAGCTTCTGAGGCAAGAAGACATTTTGTTTGAGAAAATTTCAAGGGGAAAAAGTAAGGAAGCCACTTTTTCAGGGTTCAGATGAATTTGAGGACAGTGGTGTTGAACCAGGAAAACAGAGTGGATCCAAGGGCCAGAAAGACATACCTTCATTCCAAATCCCTAGCTTCGGGAGGGACAGGCCACACCTTGAAATGTGGTACACATAATAAGCATTGTTGGGAAACCCAGGAATGAGAGACATGGAAGAGGCAGAAATGAATTAAAAAAGGCCCAGAGTCTGTCGTCAGACAGACCTACAACAGATGACTTGGGTTTAACTAGCTCCCTGTGGAGAAGGTTAGTATTTCTAGGCCTCACATGTAAAGTAAAGATAGTTCATGGGCTGCGGTGAAAGTTAAGTTAGCTAAAACAAGTGAAATGTTGAGCAAAGAGCCTGGCACCTGGTCACTCTAAGCAAATGGTAGCACCTGGTCGCTCTAAGCAAATGGTAACACTTTACATGTGCAGATTTGGGGTGTAACATTACCCATGATCTTACCGAGAACGCCAACAGAGGAGATGGGCTGTGCTGATGCTGTTTTCCAAGATGCTCCAGAGGGAGTGGACCACTTATTTGCGGCCCTCTCAGCCAAGAAAGCATACTGCAGGGCTCTAGCCTGCCCGGAGTTCTGAAGGTACATAAACAGCTCCTCCTCCTTCTTTATGCCCACCTCATAGGGATACTGGACAGCGGCCTGGACTGCACGGACACAAGTCTCCTGAGAAAGGCACCCAGGGTACTGTTTCCGCATCTTCAGAAGGGCTTCACTGAAAATGGTGTCCATGTTGGACAAGCTCTGAATCGGCCTGTTGCAGATTCTACGGGATTCCAGAGGTTGATCTGAAAGAAATAAGAAAGAAAATTTGGAAATGTTACCTATACCAAGGGAATATATGTATATAATGATAATAACCTGTTCAAATTCAAAATAGAAAATTAAATACTATTCATCAAGATATTCAATGTAACACTAATACCCAAATCTCTGACATCGTTGCAACTTAGTCCCATAAGATAGAATTTAGCAGATTCAAAGCAACTTCAAGTTACCTAATTGAGGCATAAAGGTTACATTTTCCTTTTACTTCAAGGCCAAGATAATATGGTAGATTAATTATATTAATCTGCCAGTGAGCTTAAGGAAAACAGTTCTGAGTTAATAATATTTTAGGTTCAAAATAATTTAAACTCCACTCTTAACAGTAATAGAAACTTTAAAATACCTAGAAAAGGAGAGAGTGTAATATCAGCAGAAGGATAGACATACAAATCAATGGAGAGCATTGAGAGTTGAGAAATAAATCGTTATAATTATGGTCAACTGATTTTCAACACAGGTTCCAAAATAATTCAATGAGAAAAAGGAGACCTTTTTGAAACAGACAATGCTGAGGACAACTGGATATCCACCTGATAACAAAGAAACTTGGATACTTACCTAACACCATATATAGGGGTGAAATTAACTCAAAAGGATCATAAATCTGAATTTAAGAGCTAAAAGTATAAAAAATTTCTTAAAAAAATTAGAAAAATCGCTATGACCTTTGGTTAGGCAAAGTATTGAAGTATTCTTAGCACAATCCATGAAAGAAAAAAAAATCAATAAATTAGACTTCACTGAAATTAAAGACTTGTAGGTCAAAGAACACCATTAAGAAAATGAAATAGTAAACCATAAGCTGGGAGAAAATATTTGTGTGGTAGGCAAAATAACATCCTCCCCAAATGTCTACTTCTTAATCAACAGAGCCTATGAATACATCATGGTACATGGCAAAGAGACTCTATAGATGTGATTCCAGTTAAAGACCTTGAGATGTGACGATTACCCCATATTAACCAGGGGGCCCAATCTAATTACATGAATCCTTAAAAGAGGAGAACCTTTCCCAGCTGGAGTGAGAGAGGAAGAGTCAGAGAGATGCAACACGGGAAGGACTGGCTCCGTTGATGACAATCTGGCTTTGAAGATGGAAGAAGGGGGCCAAGAGCCAAGGAATGCAGTGACCTCTAGAAGCTAGGAATGGCCACCTGTTTACAACCAGCAGAAACATGGAGACTTTTGTCCTACAACACAAGTACTGAATTCTGCCAACAACCCGAGTGAGCAATAAAACAGATTCTCCCCTAGAGCCTCCAGAAAGCAGTGCAGCTGCTGACACCTGGGTTTAGTCCAGTGAGACCCCTACCAGACTCCTGACCTACAGATCAGTAAGATAATACATTTGTGTTGTTTAAACTGCTAAGCTTGTGGTCATTTATCAAGCAAAAGAAAATGAATACAATTTACATATAAAATACCTAATGAAGTATTTGTATCCAGAGTATATAAAGACCTCTTACTACTCAATAATAAGAAGGCAAACAACTCAATTTTAAAATGTGTGAAAACTTGAGCGGATATTTCACCAAAGAACAGCATACAGGAACAGCTAATAAGCATGTGAAAAATGTTCAACATCATTAGTCATCAGGGATATGCAAATTAAAACCACAGTGAATGTGGTAGGCAGTCTCTAAGTAATGGGATGTCGTTTCTGAGATTAAATGACAAAAAGGCTCTGGCTTCTGTCTTGCTCACCCCCTCCTGCTCTCTCACTTGCTCGTTCTGAGGGAAACAAGTTGCCACGTGTGAAACTGCCCTCTGGTGAAGCCCATGTGGCAAAGAACTAAAGGAGGCTTTCAGCCAACAGCCAGTGAGGAACCGAGGCCCTCCGTTCAACAGACCATGAGGAACTGAGTCCCACTAACGGCCACCTGAGTGAGCTTGGAAGCAGAGTGTTCCCCCAGCCAAGCCTCAAGGTGATCACAGGCTCCCCACAGCACCTTGAAGGTAGTCTCTTGTGAAACCCTAAGCCAGTGGACCTACCTAACCATACCCAGATTCCACAGAAATGCTAAGATAATAATTGTTTGATTTTAAGCAACTAAATTTGGGGATAATGTGTTATGCAACTATAGATAACTAGTACAGACCCACTGGAAGGACTATCATCAAGAAGACAAGACACAGAATGTTGGTGGTGATGTGGAATAGCTGGAACCCTCGTACACTGCTTGTGAGAACGTAAAACAATACCTTCACTGCGGAAAACAGTTTGGCAGTTTCTTAAAAAGATAAACTTACTGTTGAAACCTGCAATTTCACTCCTAGGAATCGACCCAAGATAAGTGAAAACATATGTCCATATAAAACTTGTATATAAATACTCATTGCAGCACTATTCTTAACAGCTCAAAACTCAAAACAGTGTGAATATCCAACTGACGAATGAGTGAAGAAAACATGGTATAGCCATGCAATGAGATACTATCCAGCAATGAAAAGGAACGAACTAATCATACACACTACAAGACAAACGAACCTAGAAAAGATTATGCAAGCTGAAAGAAGCCAGATGCAAAAGATTACATATAGCATGATGCAATTTATTTTAAATGTCCAGAAAAGGCAAATCTATAGAGACAGAAAGATCAGCTGTTGCCTAGGGCTGGGGTGGGAGCGGGGTAAGCTGCAAAAGGGCAGCGGGAACTTTTGGGGGCAGGGGAGAAGTCTGAAAACGGATTTCTGGGGATGGCTGCACGACTCGATCTCAAAGATAAATCACGCCTCATTAAGGCTGTCAAAAAATAGCTAGCAATGAATTTACTAAGAAAGGTACAAGACCTTTAAGAAGGTCCATATAACGATAACATTTTATGGAAGAACATAAAATAAGACCTTAATAAAAAGTGAACCCATGTTTCTGGGTATAAATATTTAACAGCATAAAATAAATATTTTCCATATATTATATAGAATTTCTAATCAGAATCCTTGTGGTCCTGTTTTTTTAAAATAACTCAAAGGAATGAGTTTATAAATGTGTAACAAATTTATACTTTCAACAAAACTGTTTTCTAAAACAGTATTCCAGAAACTGTCTTCTAAAAAGTGCTACTACCTCTTCAAAAATAAAGCAATATATCAAAAATATACACCTTCGTTAATTAGACCAAAAACCTACCAAAGCTTACAAAGCAGTATCACTATAAAAAGACAGATGAGTGTGAGCCAGTCTGGCATTGGTGTGTCACTGTGTGTCCAAGGGAGAGTAGTAAGGCTTGGAGGTAACCATGTGCACATGTATGAAATATTATCTGTGAGGCACTGTATAATCTCAACCCTTTTTTTTTGTAACCAAGGAGGAAAGAATGTTTCCTTAATGCTTGATTACTAAGTAGAATTTAAAAGAATGAAATTTTAAATTAATGCTTTCCCGTATGATGTAAGAACAGGATTCAGGAAAGGAGGCAAAATGGTGATTAGTAGCATGTGGTCCCTGTTCACCCTGCTACTGTTGGAAAAACATGAACTCTACCCAACAAGCTACACCAATTACTTGCTCAATTATCCAATGAGTTACCCAATCCTCAATTCACGGGAAGACAAGCTCAGCAGAGAAGGATGAAGACCTTCCCAGGGCCTACAGGTGATTTAATCCCCTGGTGGCCCCAGCGCGAGATAAGAACAGACAGTGGGGAGAGGAGAGTGAGGGGAGAGGAGAGAGTGGATGAGGAAAGGGGGCAGAGCTGTCAGTGTTGTGGCATCTGACAACAGGTGGCTGGTGCAATCTTTGCAGGGACTGGGCATAGATGGGTTTGGGATATCTTAGAGCCCAATCTCTGTCCTTGTGACACTACCACCAGCCCCACTATGACAGGGGCTGATTCTGAACATCATAGCACATGGCAGAGTTATTTGAGGAGTTTAAAAAATTGGGATGCCCATGCCCCACTGTGGACTCAGTTAAGAATCTTTAACGGCGGGGCCCGGGCATGAGTATTTTTTTTTAATTCAACAGTTGATTTTGAGGTATAGCCTCTGGGAGGTCCAGGAGCAGAGCATTATGTCAGTTGCTATATCAAGGACAGCTGTGGCTCCTGGCAACTCTGACCTGAGCCACAGATTGAAGACAGAAGAGAAGAAAAGAAGCACGAAGAAAAAGAGAAGAAAAAAACTTAATGCTGTGCACTAATTTTAGCCAACTGGCATAATCCTAGTATCTTGGGGATACTCAGAACCTCTGAGACCACAGATTGGCATTTTGGGAGCCTCCCACAGCACTTGTCCAGAACAGCCTAGGACCAAACTAAGCAGATCCACTGGACAGTGCTGGATCAGGGCACAACCATTAGAAGGTTTTTCCCTGCTTCATTTCCCATCCCTTTCCTGCTGTGGCTGTAATTGAAGGATACTATTACCTTATAACTTCATTTTATTACTACAAAATATATTCAGAATTTCCACTTTCGGTCTGCAGGTATGGTGTTTTCAAAGCGTATTTCTTATACACGTGGTACTTTTAGAGTATTAGTAGTTTTAAAGTCACTCAGCTGTACCTACATAATAAGAGAGGCAAGTGTGAGCAGGTCAGCACCAGCATTAGCTGCCTAGGAAAATGGGAAAGAGAACTAATTAATGATTCAAATATGCTTATAACTGAATTCTTTCTCTGACCGATTCACATTTTTTTCTGAATTCTTTGAAGTTTTCTAAGGGAGAAGTTTTAATTAAAAAAATAAGTGAATCACACGCCTAAAGGAAGAAAAGGAGGTGATTCTTTTCCCTCCTTCCCTTCTAGTAAACTGACAGGAAGAGCTTTTCCCTGCCTGGGATCAAGAGAGACACAATATGCAGTTTACAGAAACGCCTTCCTGAGACACAGAAGACTCTCTCTTCTCTAACTCTGATAGACAATAAGATCTCTCTCTCACAGAAGGTCTGAAAAGGACAAACAGAACAACTGCACTTTTCCAGGCTTGAGGGGGGGTCTTCAAGGAACTGGGGTAGGTAAAAAAGCAGCTCAGTTTAGACATATGCTCTGGCCTCCTGGGTATGGCAGTGTCACTCTGCTCTTGTGAAACATGTTTATATAAACGTTCACACAGAGTAAAAATAAATTACAAAGAGCAAAAGATAAAATGAAGAGAAAGACAGATGAAACCACTAAGACTTCTTTTAAGCCACAAAACCCACATGAATAAACAGATCAAGGTCTTGGGGCAGAATAAGAATCGCTAAAAATGGCTAACACAGCCCAGTGCCGTCACAGTAACAGGACCAGGGTTCACTACAGGGACAAAAACAGAGCACTGGGCTCTGGAGCTGAGGCTCCCACTTAGATGTCCCCGGTGCCCAGCTCTGACTAACGCACACATTTTCACCTTCATGCCAGAATCATGTGCATGGGAACAAGGAGTTCTTACTCAGTTTGGGAACAAGCAGCCTGCTGGCCAAATGCAAATAAAGAGCATTTTACAGGACCCTCCCCTCCCCAGTTCCGCCACAGCAACCTGGTTTGGCCAAGCGATTCTGAATTGCTCTGTTAAACTCACTGCACTGCAGTAGTCTGAGAGGCTTCACGTAACGAGAGCATTAAGATGCATGAAGCTAATTAACTTTCACAGTCAGCTCTCCAGGATGCGTATTGAGTTTGCAGAGAAGTTTGCGGCTACTTCCCAAATCACATTTTTAGATATATTTGTTAACCTCCTAAATCCCCTCCCGCCCACAACTGGCTCCAAAAGTGCTGACTGCAACACTGACCACTGGAAATTTCCTTCCTTCTCAACTTCTCTATCAGATGAGGAAACTAAATTTTAGCATTCTTAATCTTTTCCTTTAGTTATTTTTTAAAGTCAATATTTCGGCAGTGGGGTGGAAGTAGTGATGGCGGGGGTAAGAATACGCTGCATTGTGGAATGTTTTTACAAATGGAAAAGAGAACTCAAACATTTTACATGTACTTTTAAAATTGAGATATAACACATGCAATAAAAATCACCATTTCAAGGTGAGTAATTCAGGAGTTTTTAGTATAATCGCAAGGTGTACAACCATACATGTATGCTTTTCTTTCTTTTTTTTTTTTTTTTTTGTCTCTCCCTCTTTTTTTTTAAGCTTTTTATTGGAATATAATTGCTTTACACTCTTGTACCAGCTTTTGAGGTACACCAAAGTCAATCAGCTGTATTTATACATATATCCCCATATCCCCTCCCCTCTGCGACTCCCCCTCACCCTCCCCGACTCCCCCTCACCCTCCCCGACTCCCCCTCACCCTCCCCGACTCCCCCTCACCCTCCCCGTCCCGGCCCTCTAAGGCATCACCCATCATCGAGTTGATCTCCCTTTGTTATACAGCAACGTCCCACTAGCTATCTATTCTAGAGTTGGTAGTGTATATATGTCTATGCTACTCTCACACTTCAACCCAGCTTCCCCTTCGCCCCCCGCCCCCCCAACCCTGTGTCCTCCAGTCCATTCTCTGCATCCGCATCCTTATTGTTGTCCTGACTCTGGGTTCATCAGTGCCATTTTTTTTTTTTTTTAAGATTCCGTATATATGAGTTAGCATACAATATTTGTTTTTCTCTTTCTGGCTTACTTCACTCTATGACAGACTCTAGGTCTATCCACTTCATTACATATAGCTCCATTTCATTCCTTTTTATGGCTGAGTAATATTCCATTGAGAGATATACCACATCTTCTTTATCCATTCATCTGTTGATGGGCATTTAGGTTGCTTCCATGTCCTGGCTATTGTAAGTAGTGCTGCAGTGAACATTATGGTACATGTTTCTTTTTGGATTATGGTTTTCTCTGGGTATATGCCCAGGAGTGGGAGTACTGGATCATATGGTAGTTCTATTTGTAGTTTTTTAAGGAACCTCCAAACTGTTTTCCATAGTGGCTGTACCAACTTACATTCCCACCAACAGTGCAGGAGAGTTCCCTTTTCTCCACACCCTCTCCAACATTTGTGGTTTCCAGATTTTGTGATGATGGCCATTCTGATTGGTGTGAGGTGATACCTCATTGTGGCTTTGACTTGCATTTCTCTTGATGAGTAGTGATGTTGAGCATCTTTTCATGTGTTTGTTGGCCATCTGTATGTCTTCTTTGGAGAAATGTCTGTTTAGGTCTTCCACCCATTTGTGGATTGGGTTATTTGCTTTTTTGGTATGAAGCTGCATGAGCTGCTTGTATATTTTGGAGGTTAATCCTTTGTGCGTTGCTTTGTTGGCAACTATTTTCTCCCATTCTGAGGGTTGCCTTCTGGTCTTGTTTATGGTT
The DNA here is from genome assembly GCF_030028045.1 of Hippopotamus amphibius kiboko. Lineage (NCBI taxonomy): Eukaryota > Metazoa > Chordata > Mammalia > Artiodactyla > Hippopotamidae > Hippopotamus > Hippopotamus amphibius. Next base: position 160,344,619 of record NC_080191.1, read on the forward strand.
TCTTTTGCTCTGCAAAAGCTTTTAAGTTTCATGAGGTCCCATTTGTTTATTCTTGATTTTATTTCCATGATTCTAGGAGGTGGGTCAAAAAGGCTCTTGTTTTGATGTATGTCATAGAGTGTTCTGCCTATGTTTTCCTCTAGGAGTTTTATAGTGTCTGGCCTTACATTTAGGTCTTTAATTCACTTTGAGTTTATTTTTGTGTATGGTGTTAGGAAGTGTTCTAATTTCATTCTTTCACATGTTGCTGTCCAATTTTCCCAGCACCACTTATTGAAGAGGCTGTCTTTTTTCCACTGTATATTCTTGCCTCCTTTGTCAAAGATAAGCTGCCCATATGTGCTTGCGTTTACCTCTGGGTTCTCTATTCTGATCTATTGATCTACCTTTCTGTTTTTGTGCCAGTACCATACTGTCTTGATCACTGTGGCCTTGTAGTATAGTTTGAAGTCAGGAAGCCTGATTCCACCAACTCAGTCTTTCCTTCTCAAGATTGCTTTGGCTATTCGGGGTCTTTTGTGTTTCCATACAAATTGTAAGATTTCTTGTTCTAGTTCTGTGAAAAATGCCATTGGTAATTTGATAGGGATTGCGTTGAATCTGTAAATTGCTTTGGGTAGTACAGTCATTTTCACTATGTTGATTCTTCCAATCCAAGAATATGGTATGTCCCTCCATCTGTTTGTATCGTCTTTGATGTCTTTCATCAGTACCTTATAGTTTTCTGCATACAGGTCTTTTGCCTCCTTAGGCAGGTTTATTTCAAGGTATTTTATCCTTTTTGTTGCAATGGTAAATGGGAGAGTTTCCTTAATTTCTCTTTCTGCTTTATTGTTGTTAGTGTATAGGAATGCGAGAGATTTCTGCGCACCAGTTTTATATCCTGCTACTTTACTAAATTCATTAGTAAAGCAGAAGAATACAAAATTAATGCAGATTAGTGCTAGCAGTTTTCTGGTAGAGTCTTTAGGGTTTTCTATGTGTAATATCATGTCATCTGCAAAGAGTGACAATTTTCCTTCATCTTTTCCAACTTGGATTCCTTTTATTTCATTTTCTTCTCTGATTGCTGTGGCTAAAACTTCCAAAACTATGTTGAATAATAATGGTGAGAGTGGACACCCTTGTCTTTTTTCTCTTCTTAGAGGGAATTCTTTCAGTTTTTCACCATTTAGAACAATGCTGGCTGTTTGTTTCTCATATATGGCTTTTATTATGTTGAGGTAATTTCCTTCTATGCCCATTTTCTGGAGAGTTTTTTATCATAAATGGATGTTGAATTTTGTCAAAAGCTTTTTCCACATCTATTGAGATGATCATATGATTTTTATCCTTCAATTTGTTGATATGGTGTATCACATTGATTTGCATATATTGAAGAATCCTTGCATCCCAGGGATAAACCCCACTTGATCATGGTATATGATCTTTTTAATGTGCTACTGGATTCTGTTAGCTAGTATTTTGTTGAGGATTTTTGCATCTATATTCATCAGTGATACTGGCCTGTAATTTTCTTTTTTTTTGTGACATCTTTGTCTGGTTTCGGTATCAGGGTGATGGTGGCCTTGTAGAATGAGTTTGGGAGGGTTCCTCCTTCTGCTATATTTTGGAAAAGTTTGAGAAGGATAGGTGTTAGCTCTTCTCGAAATGTTTGATAGAATTCACCTGTGAAGCCATCTGGCCCTGGGCTTTTGTTTGTTGGGAGATGTTTAATCATAGTCTCAATTTCAGTGCTTGTGATTGGTCTGCTCGTATGTTCTATTTCTTCCTGGTTCAGTCTTGGAAGATTGTATTTTTCTAAGAATTTATCCACTTCTTCCAGGTTATCCAAATTATTGGCATATAGTTGCTTGTAGTAGTCTCTCATGATCTTTTTTATTTCTGAGGTGTCAGTTGTTACTTCTCCTTTTTCATTTCTAATTCTATTGATTTGCGTCTTCTCCCTTTTCTTCCTGATGAGTCTGGCTAATGGTTTATCAATTTTGTTTTTCTGAAAGAACCAGCTTTTAATTTCATTAATCTTTGCTATTGTTTCCTTCATTTCTTTTTCATTTATTTCTGATCTGATCTTTATGATTTCTTTCCTTCTGCTCACTTTGGGGTTTCTTTGTTCTTCTTTCTCTAATTGTTTTAGGTGTAAGGTTAGGTTGTTTATTTGATATTTTTCTTCTTTCTTAAGGTAGGATTGTATTGCTATAAACTTCCCTCTTACAATTGCTTTTGCTGCATCCCATAGGTGTTGGGTTGTTGTGTTTTCATTGTCATTTGTTTCTAGATATTTTTTGATTTCCTCTTTGATTTCTTTAGTGATTTCTTGGTTGTTTAAGAGTGAATTGTTTAGCCTCCATGTGTTTGTATTTTTTACAATTTTTTTCCTGTAATTGATATCTAGTCTAATGGCATTGTGGTCAGAGAAGATGCTTGATACAATTTCAATTTTCTTGAATTTACCAAGGCTTGATTTGTGACCCAAGATGTGATCTATCCTGGAGAATGTTCTGTGTACGCTTGAGAAGAAGGTGTATTCTGTAGTTTTTGGATTGAATGTCCTATAAATATCAATTAAGTCGAGATGGTCCAGTGTGTCATTTAAAGCTTGTGTGTCCTTATTTATTTTCTGTTTGGATGATCTGTCCATTGATGTAAGCGGGGTGTTAAAGTCTCCTACAATTATTGTGTTACTGTCGATGTCCCCTTTTATGGCTGTTAGCGTTTGCCTTATGTATTGAAGTGCTCCTATGTTGGGTGCATAGATATTTACAATTGTTATATGTTCTTCTTGGATTGATCCCTTGATCATTAGGTAGTGTCCTTCCTTGTCTCTTGTAATAGTCTTTAAAATCTAATGTGTCTGATATGAGTATTGCTACTCCAGCTTTCTTTTGACTTCCATTTGCATGGAATATCTTTTTCCATCTCTTTACTTTCAGTCTATATGTGTTGCTTGGTCTGAAGTGGGTTTTTTGTAGACAGCATATGTAAGGGTCTTGTTTTTGTATCCATTCAACCAGTCTGTGTCTTTTCGTTGGAGCATTTAATCCATTTACATTTAAGGTGATTATTGACATGTATGTTCCTATTACCATTTTCTTAATTGTTTTGGGTTTGTTTTTGTAGGCCTTTTCTTTCTCTTGTGTTTCCTGCTTAGAAAAGTTCCTTTAGCAATTGCTGGAAGACTGGTTTGACAGTGCTGAATTCTCTTAACTTTTGCTTGCCTGTAAAGCTTTTGATTTCTCTGTCGAATCTGAATGAGATTTTTGCTGGGTATTCTTGGCTGTAGGTTTTTCTATCTCAGGACTTTCAGTACATGTATGCTTTTTAACCTCACCTTTCAGAACTGATTTACTAATATCTTTAAGACAGTAAGTAGTGTTTGCATGTAAAGAGTCAAAACTAGGAAAAGTTATCTCTACTCTTATCCTTGTTTTCTGTATATCATTGGTTCTCCAAGTGTTGTCCCCAGAATACAGCATCAACACTGCCTAGGAACTTGTTAGAAATGCCAGCTGGGCCTCATCCCAGATGTACTGAACCAGAAAGTAATGAGTGGGGTCCTATAATCTATGTTCTAACAAACCCTCCAAGTGATTCTGATGCACAGTAACTTGTGCCAGCTTCACACATATTTAATATCAATATATTTTAGTAATAAAAATATTTTATATTTATACATTCATATTTATAATAGATTTATAATAAATATCTGTACTATTTATATATCATATATTTATAATAAATATCTAGTATAAAACATAAGTATACATTTTTATAATAGATTTTTGTGAATCCTGTCCTTCAAATCAGCCATCAATTTTGTTCTGCCAAATAACCACATTCTAATAGCTACACTTAAAAGCAAAGAAAAAAAAGGAAAGCAGGAAAATACAAAAAGAAAGGAAAAGTACAAGACCTCAAATGAAAATGAAATGCAAAATAAGTAAGCCTAGCTAAACTACATATTTTATAAGATAATAAATGCAAGTTTAGATAAGATTCTCTGAGCTAGTCCTTCGTTGACCTGCCCTATTTCTCTACCTTGTATCTCTAGCATTTATCTATTACAAAGTGGCACCAAGAAATCATAGGATTCTAAACAGTGGAACTCATTTTTTTAAAAAAGTAAAAGTACCAGAGTTTTCCTTGGGATTCTAAACCCTAAACCTCAAAAGAGACACAGTGGAGCTGCCCAGGTTGCAGCAAGGACAAAAAACTGGAGCCCACAGGGTCTCAGAACAGGGTTTGAAAACAACTAATTTTGTTGAAAATTTTCCTTTCGTTGATGAAGAAAATAAGGCCCCCAAAGCTGATCTGTTAGTGTCCATACAGGTATAAGTTGAAACTATCAATATAATCCAGCCTTCTGCCACCCAATCCTAAACCTATTTCTCTACCAGACTGTACCCCTTCCACACTGGCCAGGCATCCCTTTTTCCTCTGGGTAAATTTAATGACTCAGATAATAGGAAAAGATAAACTTTTTTTTTTTTTAATCAAAGCTCTTCACTACTTACCACCCAAATACAATCACTGTTAAAAATTTGTTATATCTCCTTGTAGTTTTTCTCCTGTATGTAAACACACACACATTTGTGCAACTCTCTATCTGGTTGTTTTTTCTACTTAATATTACATGTAAGCATTTTTCTAAGTTCTTCAACTTTCTTTAAAAATGGAAGTTTTAATGGCTGAAAGGCATTGTTTCACTAAGATCTATCATCTTTTATGTAACTAAATTCCTTAAAATTAGATATTTGAGTTGTTTCCAACATTTTACAATGATGAATAAAGCTCAGCAAGTATCACTGTATACAAATCTTTGTGTATTCTCTGATTATTTGCCTGTGATAAATGCCTGAGAATAGAAATACTAAGTCAAAATGTAGGAATAAGCTTCAATACATGATTGCCCAATTGCCCTCTAGACAGGCAGGATACACTACAAGTTGTTTAGTAAGACCTTATTTAAATTCAATCTCAGCATATTATTTTCTCTATCTTTGCTAATTTGCTTGGCAAAAGTTAATGTCCTTAAATCATGAATGGTTTTATATTAATCACCAAGTTTAAAAAGCATTTAAGGGACCTTCCCTTGTGGTCCTGTGGGTAAGACTCCACACTCCCAATGCAGGGATCTAGTTCGATCCGTGGTCAGGGAACTAGATCCCATATGCTGCAACTAAGAGTCCACATGCCACAACTAAGAGTCCACATGCCGCAACTAAGAGTCTGCATGCCACAAGGAACAGTTTCCTTGCTGCAACTAAAAGATCCCATATGCCGCAACTAAAGATCCTGCATGGCACAGCAAAGATCTTGCATGCCGCAACTAGGACCCAGCGCAGCCAAAATAAATAAATAGTTTTTAAAAATAAAAATAAAAAACATTTAAGAATTAAGCACATACTTAACTATATGATCCAACAATTCTACTCTTGGGTATGTACTCAAAAGAAAGGTAAACAATATCTGCAAAGACTTGAGTACATCTAAATAAATGTTCATTAACAGATAAATGAATAAACATATTGTGGTATACCCATACTATGGATTATTATTCAGTAATAAAAAAGAATAAAAAGTTAATACATGAAAGAACATCATGAACCTCAAAAACATTATGCTGAGAAGCCAGACACAAAAGATTACACGCTACATGAAATTCTAAAAAACAAAACTATAGTAACAGAAAACAGGCCGGTGGTTGTCTGTGGCCATGGGCAGGGGAAGGAATCCTCTGGAAAGGGGCATGAGAATACTTTTTAGGGTTAGAACTATACTTCGTGGCAGGGGTTACACAACTGTGAATGATTACAAATATTCATCCACCTCTGCATTTAAAATGAGTGAATTTTATCGTGTGTAAATTATACCTCAATCTGGAAAAATAAAAAAGCAAAAATTATTTAAGAAATTCTGTGGGAAAGGCAACTCATTTCATTTTTGTGTATTTTCTTTAATTTTTTGTCTGTACTCAGAATACTCTATGTAGCTATAAGTATAGAATGTATGTAAATTTGTATTTAGAAATTTTTATATCACAATTTTACATTTCTACAAAGTTTTCATGATTATAATTTAAAATAGCTATACATAATTGTCCAAAGCCTAGAATCATTCCCCTACTGTTCACAGGTAAATTACCAAATTTTAAAGCAAATGATTCCTCCTCAGTATTTGGATGCCACCAAGTGGACAAACTGTATTAATACTGCTGAGATTGACGAGACAATTTTGTAAATAAAATATAATAATTTAATGTTTAAATTTTAATTTAAAATTAATTTAAAAAACTAAATAACTTTTAATAATTAAAACAGATGATTTTATAAATGCACCAGACCATGATCCTCATCTATCTCCTGAAGTAACTTAACTCTCAAATCTGAAGCTCCAGAAAACAAAGAAAGGAACTTCTTGCCAAAATCAGGTCCTTTACAAACTGAAACTACGGGTGTAAATGATACACATGAGTCTATCTTAAGCCCCAAACCAAAAACCATTTGGGGGCCTCCAAATGCAAATGCCCTTTGCTATAGGCCAACTGACTTCTAACCAAACAATAAGTGCTCCCAGCAGGCACAGTGAAACCACTGATGAAACTGTGCTGAAGATAATCTGAAAGCAGAGAAAGACAGCAGGAAACTCATACCCCTCTGGCCAAAGCCTTGCTAACTTTCTTCAGAGTCACCAGTATTTTCTCCTCACAGTCCTTGGCCTTTCCAGTTCAAGCTTTTGCTATTGAAATGAAACAGTAACTGGTTAGAGCCACAAAAAGAAAGATTATTTCAGGGAACTGTTTGGTCCCTGCCAGGGTGGACAAAAGAATGACCCTTTCAAAAGAAGCCTCTGAAGGACACCGAGCCATTACCTGCCACCGACCGGGGGGATGAACACTCTGCTCTGCCTGTAGCCCAACGTTCCTCCCAATTATTTTTTCTGATGTTCCTTAACCCTCTCCATCTTGCTGCCAACCTCCACAAATTGAAAAGAAACAAAAAAAAAAGAAAGAAAGAAAAAAAAAACTAGGAATGCCACTCCAAAGAACTCTTAAAGGAATGTCATGAGTCCATAAAGTCAGAAATCACTGAGAGAAAGAAAGTGTAGCTCATTGAGACAGAACCATGGCTTCATTGTGGTAAATTACTGAGCCTGTCTTCTAATGGCTGAAAGGTTTGTTTGCTTGGTTTTTCATAAATTTTAATTATGTTTCTTAATAAAAGATATATTCATTCAATAAAAATTCAAAAGGTACAAAAGAATAGGGACCCTGGTGGTCCAGTGGTTAAGATTCTGCACTCCCAATGCAGGGGACTTGGGTTCAATCCCTGATCTGGAAACTAAGACCCCACATACCGCAACTACTGAGCCAGCAGACTCTAGAGTGCGCAGGCTGCAACTAGAGAAGCCCTCATGCCACAACAAAGACCCAGTGCAGCCAAAATAAATTAATTAAAAACAAAAGCACCTATGAGATACCATTAAAAAAAAAAAGGTACAGAAGAATAAAGATAGACGTCTCCTTCTAACTGCTTCTGCTGGCTGGCCAGCCCTATTCCCAGAGGCAACCAACAATCCTTTCTTGTAAATCGTTACAGAAGTATCCTATACAGTTACATATATACACTTTCCTTATATAGACATTCAATCCCATCCTCCCCTTTTTCGTTACACAAATGTTGAACCACTGTATAGAATGATGCTTTTTTCATTTAACAATACACCATGGCATTTATACCATGTCAATACACAGAGTTTCTCATTCATTTTAAAACTCTCTCATATTCTATTTGGATGTGCCATAAAATATTTAAGGAGTTTCTGATTAAGACAGACATTTAACTTGTTTCCAATCTTGTGCTAGTTTTATTATTATCTTCTTACCTGAAACATTATGGGCATATTTGACTGCTTCTTCAACTGGATCTGAGTATAAAATTTTATCTAGAACACCCAGCTTAAGTGCTTCACTTGCTGAAATATGTCTTCCTAAAAGAAAACAAAATAAAACAAATCAAAGAGCAATGTGAGATTAAAGCAAAAGCATCACCATCTCTAGTAGGAAAGTTTACTTATCCAGGATATAAACATCTATTACTAAATAAATAAACACCACACTGACTGTTATAGTGGAAAGATTACTGCAGAGGTAATCAGAAAACTTGGATTCAACTTCCAGCACTACCTTGTACTATTTGTGTAAACTGTACTAGGACCACAATTTCTTCGTTGGTAAATGGCAATAATTATGCTTACCTTAGTAATTCTGAGCATTAAGTGAAAATAATACATTCTCCTTCTATTCTATAAATCTCTATAGAAGCACTTTGTGAACTATAAATCTCTACATAATATATGAGAGGACTGATTTTTTGAAAATAACAGAGATAAAAAATTATAGAGGTAGTAACAGCAGGGCAGTAACAGTACTATCTGTTCTTATACTAGCATATACCAAGGGTTGCCAGTGATTATGAACAGCGTCCTCAAACATAAATATAGTTGGATAGACAGTGGAAAAGAATTATTAAGCTGATATTATATATGTTATTATCAACATTTCACAGGAAAAGTGGGGTGGACCTCTGCCATTTTGGGGCTACCCAGCATGTCGACACCTCCCTCACTCTGTGGAATTGCTAACGGGTGAACTTTGAAGCTCAAAAGAAAGCAGAGATGATCAGGCAATTGTTCGTTCAGGTCTGGCACTAAGGTGTGTCCCATGATCCCAAGCTTGGCGAATGGAGTGCTCAACTGAGGGTTTTTAGCTGGAATTAGTGACACTAAGCTACAGCAACAGCTTAAATCTCACTTCACAGGTGGAGACATCCAGTGCCTGGTGGGGGGGGGGGAGGGGGCGGGCAGGAGCATCTACCATCCGCTAGCAGCACTGGCAGCCTCTGGTACAGACTGGAAGCTCTAGGGGGTTACAGAAGTTGGACGAGGGTCTGCATTACTCCCAATTCTCCAACAGGTACAAACATGGAATTTGATCTGCACACTCTGAAGCAGGAGGTTCAGGGATACGAGCAGCCCTCACCACAGGGTCAGAAGGAGAGAGACAGTGACACATCGCTTGCTTCTTCACCAGCACCATCTGGGCTTTGCAAGAGCAGCCACCAAGTCAGCCTTGCCAGCAACCACTCCACAACCTTCACTGCTCTTACCGAGTGTTGGTGGAGGCCATCTCGGAGACAAACCCTCCATGCCTGCTTCTTATTAGTGCTTCGGAGAGCTACCAACAGCTTTTCTCGATCAGGTAGACAATTCAATGATTTTGGGCAGGGGTCACTCTGTCACAGCAATATTTGGGCAGTGTTCTGGAAGTGCCTTTGAAAACAGGCTTCAGATCTCCTCCTGGGGTGAGGAGGGCAGTGGGGGTGGGCAAGTGGCTTCAAGGGTGAAGTCTCCTCTGTACAAAATCCCTTGAGTGAGGGGTGAGTGAATCAGACTCTCCAGGTTAAGGGGCCCAAAGGGACACAGAATGGAGTACCATAACCTGGGTACTAAAAGGATCTCTGGGGCAACTGAGCAGGGGAAATGTGAGATGCCCACAGGATGGACTGAAAATTCCTTTAGCTGCAATGATTTCCTCTGACCTGGATTTCACAAAAGTTGGGAGGACCACGACTGTTCTAATGGAGTCATTGAGATTTCTGGTACTTTTATTCTGTTTCAAGGACCTGAAGACACAGCTCTGTATGCCCAACACAAGTCCTCACGCTGAGATTTCAACTTGTTCTTTCTTGCGCTGCTCTGAGTATAGACAGTAATCACTGTCCAAGCTAATAAAAGCCCCGCCTAGATCTACTATAAAGAGACACTGGGGCAACTGAAGTTGAGACTTCTCCAAGCTGGGTGATCTCAATTTTTTCCAATTTTCTTAGTGGCTTCTTTTCCAGATGCCATTTTAAAGTCACCCTAAAATTGTACAGACTACTTAAATAGGTAGGTGTATGATTCTAATGTTAGCTTCCTTCTAATTCACTGTGACCGTTTCTGTGCAAATCAAAACCCATCACATTCTGACTGTTTTTACCTTTTCTCTTCATCATGTTAAAAATAGTGATATTTCTATAAGCAGCAGTGCTTTGAAAAAGGCAAATCCTAATTCACTTTATTTCTTCAAAGAAGCCAGATTCCTTTCTGATTTCCCCCAAGATATTCTTGACTTTCTGGCTTAATACTGAAGCAGGAACACACACAATTCCTCAATATTCCCCTACACACGTTAATTTCTATAAACCTTCAAATTTACAGACTCATTTCACACTATTATGATTTCCCCCTATATTTTATTCTTTGCTTTCTTTCTATTTTGTATTTGCAGAGCAAATCCTCTCATGTGCTCTGAATTTCTGTAGTATGTTGGACTGACTGTAAGCATCCTGTTATGAATTCTGCATTAGGTACTTAAAATGGTTCACATTCTGAAAAGTGTACTTATCATACCATTGTAAATTAAAGCAATTTCTAATCTAATTTATTGAAGACAAATTTAGTTTTTCAAACTCCCCTCTGATGCTCTATAGAATTCATAACAACTCTCCTTTTAAAGGGAGGGAAAAGTCATTCTCGACTTTAAATTAGACATTAGTAACTATATAAATTATATATTATTAATATATATATTAATAATAATATAGACACATTATTTTCTAATGTGAACCATATGTACACTTTTCTATTATGGTTTCCATGTCAAAACATAAGCATTTTGATTAGTAGTTCTCAAACTTTTTACTCTTGGGACCACTTTGTACTCTTAAAATTATGGAATACCCCAAAGAGCCTTTGTTTATGTAGGTTATTTCTATCAATATTTACTGTATTAGAAATTGAAACTGAGAACTTTAAAAATGTCTTTATTAAGCCAGTTTAAAATAACAATGATAAACCATTACATGTTAATATAAATACATTTTTATGCAAGATAACTCTATTTTCAAAATTTTAAAAATTCAATGAGAGGAGTGTCGTTTTATATTTTTGCAAATTTCTTTGTCTGGCTTCATTGAAGATAGCTGGATTCTCATTTCTGCTTCTGCATTCAATCTGTTTTCATATCACACGGCATACAGTAACTTCTGGAAAACTCCACATATATTTGTGAGAGAATGAGAGTGGAAAAGGCAAGTAATGTCTTCTTATTATGAAAATAGTTCTGATTTCATGGACAGCCCCCACCCCAGTGGTCTCAGGTACACCTAGGAGTCCCTAGGCCACACTTTTAAGAACTCCTGATTTAGACCACATTTGGAGACTATGTAACATCCTAGCATGTGAATTTATTTGTGGCTGGAGTAATTTCAGCTGTTTTGAGAGTAACCTTTTGATGTGTTTGTTTTTATCCTTTGGAAGCTTGCAGGAGTCTGTTTCCTGGAAGTTCAGAATCTTTATCAAAATACAAGGCATTGACATCTCATCAGCTTTTCCAGGAAGATGGTGTGCTTGCTAAAATATAATCTCTGATTCTTTTATGTATCTGAAGAGTTTCTTCTATTTTTTCCTTTGGTTACTGCTTCTCCCCTTTTTGCTTTGTGCTCTGGGAGTTTTTACTATTCATAGCAGAGACCTCTATTATAGAGCTTTATGTAGTACACACACATAAAATGCATATGCTACCTTCATTCACATGTTCTGTGTCTTCTTGCTAAATACTTCTGAGTTCTATAAATGTATTTATCCTCCATGTTGCTGATTCAGCTGTCTGTTCTACTGCAGCATTTTTTATTGCTTCAAAAATTATTTTAGCTAATGTTTTGATTTTAAACAGGGTGTTCTTATTTAATAAATAAAATGTCTTCTTAGAATATTGTGAACTTCCTAAAATTTTTGTTTTCTTTAATCTGTTTCAACAGACTCACATTTATGTTTCATTTTTCTAATGTCACAGAATATTTTCATAGGTTTTAGGTTGAGTGTTAAATGGGTTTTTTTTTTTCTGTTTGTTTTGGTCACGAAATATTATTTGCTGATATTTATTATTGCTGACTGGGAGCCCTGGGTACTAAAACTCACCCTAACATCTTGTTCAAATATAGAGAAAAGCCACCCGGATGGAGCTACATCTGAAAGGCTGGCAGGATAACGACGCCATTCTCAACTTCTAGCTCAATACCACGGGTGGGGAGAGGCACCTCATCAAAGTCTAGCGTCTGAGGGCATCCCTGTCCTGGGAATGATCATGAAGAATCCCATGGGGCTGGAGCAAAGCTCTATGAGAACAGAGAAGAGGCTTTCTATGCTGTTCGGTGAACAATGAAGACGGGACCTAGAAAATAATAGCAAAAGGAAGATCGGGGTGCTGTAGTTTTCATCATTTGACTGGACAGAGAACATCAGGGAATGAACTGCAGTGTGCCCAAGCGTATCTCTTGCACTTACTGCCAAAGATTCGGTTGATTTCAGGCAGCGTTTTAAGGCAATTGTGGAGAAGCAGTGCGCACTGTAATCACTCCACTTTTCAGAATTTTCTCTCTTATGTTTTTCAGAACATCAGAGAAGGTTAGCTATTTATTCATTAATTTAAATTAAATTTATTTACTTATGAATTTAGTATGCGGTCAGTGCCTACAAAGCTGGTGTTTTTTCTTAATATCAGTAGGGAATCTGCAACTTTCAGTAACAATTTTTTTAGCATCTTTTCTTAGAAAAAAAATGTTCTCCAAAAACAAGAATCTTTACTATCATCATTATTCATAGCTGCTGTATTAGGTTCCTATACAGATTACCACAAACATGTTCCCCTCACTCATCTTACTCTAGCTTCATTGACCTTCTTGCTGTTCTTTGAAATTTCCAAGTATATCCCTTCTCAGGCTTGGTATTTGCTATTTTCTCCATGTGGAATATCTTCCTCCAGATATTGGCATAACAAGCTTCCTCCCTCCCCCAGGTCTTCACTCACATTCATTTTTAGGGAAAGCCTTTCCCAGCTGTCCTACCTAAAATGTTACCCACTCCCCAGCCCTATCGTTTTACATTTCCCCTTGCTGCTTTATGTTTTCTCCTTAGCTCTGATCTCCACCTAACCTACCATATACACTACGTACATAATAGATAGGCATGGAGTTTAGTAAGAGTGTACAGTGTGGGAGCTGGTCTTCAAAGTGACCTGCCACGTGTTTGACCTCTGGGTATTCAAGCTCCCCTCCCAAGTTGGATATGGAAGACCTGTATAATCAGTAGGACAGTTCAGAAAAGATGGCATGTGACTCCAAAGCTAGGTCATAAAAGACACTGCAGTCTTTGCCTTGCTCTCTCTTGGATCACTCACTCTAGGGGAAGCCAGCTTCCACGCTGTGAGGACATGCAGGCAGCTCTAGGGAGAGGTCCACGTGGAGAGGAAATGAACCCTCCTGCCAACAGTCAGCAGCAACCAGCCATGCGTGGGAGTGTGCCATCTTGGAAGCAGGTCCTCCAGCCCCAGTCAAGTGTTCAGATGACTGTGGCCCCGTCAGTATCTTGACTGCAACTTCATGAGAAACCTTGAGCTAGAACCCAACTAAGCTCCTCCAAATTCCTGACCCACAGAAACAAGAAACAAAAAACACTGCCAATCAAACCACCACTCACAAGGAATGTAAGAGGCATCCTGGTTTCAAAGATGTGGAAACCACTGTGCATTTCTAAATTGATGAGGAAGAGGACTGTGACTGCTGGTGTTTCCCATGTATAACCTCTACGAGGCCAGGAGTTTTTTAGGTTTGATTTGCCACTACAGGCCCACTGCCTACAACAGGGCCCAGTACCTGAGAAAAAATTAAACAGCTGCTGCATGAGTGAATGAAAATTAATTTGTACAAGGCATATGGTTTATATGTGGTACAGCTGGGATTCAAGCGTAGGTCTTTGATTCTAAAGCATGGGCTCTTTTTATTGCCCATTCTTTGGGATACACTCTATTACCAAGATCCTCATCTTATGTTTATTCAAGCCTCTTCTTTTACTAAGAAGTCAGATGTGGGAATAATAACATATATGTAATACTTATTACCATGTCTAAGACTGTTCTAAGCACACTGTATGCATTAATATAGCTAATCTTCACTGTACCACCATATGGTAGGCAGTGTTGTTACACACATTTATGAGGAAACAAAGGCACAGAGAGGTACAGTGACTGACCCACGGTCTCAAATTAGTTCTACCTGCTTGGAGTAAATAGTTACATATGTTCTTTCTTCCAACATTACTTCAACTGGAAATATCTTTCTATAGCTTATAATATTTGGTATATTCAGGGTCTTTAAATGTCTTCTAGTGTTGCACTGTTCACATTCCTTATTGAAAGAGTACAACGTCTCTTTGAAGCTCATATCTTAATACCTGGGAAATGAAAAATTCAGTCATTTCCAAACAAAAACTTGAAATCTTTCCTTGGAAATTCTGGTTTTAATTCTTGCTTATACTATAATTCCTAAGTTAGATCTGAATATAATGCACCCTATGCGAAACCAGTGTCTATGTGTAGACACTTAAATGTGATTAGGGCTTTGTATATATACTTTCATTTAGAAGGCGCTCACATTTGTTCTTCATGGCAACTTTTGAGAAGCTCTCAGGAAAGGTATTCTTTCCATTTTACAGATGAGATAATTGACATCAAAGAAGGTAAAGTATTCTCTTAAGATTGCACAGGTAGGGAATGGTCAAGCCAGAATGTTTCTAAATCCTAGCCTAGTTCCTCACATTGATCTAGACAGCCACTGGCAGCATTAGTACTGACCTGAGGTAATTAAGTCCAGTGCAGCAGGAACTCCAATAAGTCTGGGGAGAAGCTGGGTTCCTCTTGCACCAGGAAGGATTCCTAGTGTGACTTCTGGGAAGCCAACTTGAACCTATCGAAGATTGAAGGCATAAAGGTCATTAGAATAAGATGATATAATCAGAGTCAAGGCAAACATTCCCCTGGGTTTCTCACACCCTCAAAAATATTGCTGCATAGAATGCAGTGAGAGTTTCTACAGAGGAATTAGTGCACACCCTCTCCTTTAATTAATAGCATAAGTAGAGCTGTGCTGTCCCTAGGTCTTCATGTTGAAACACATCCCTAGCTTCGCACACAATTTTTCTCTGACTCTATTATGACCTGTCTCAGCCAACACAAATAACAGTCTCCAGAAACAGCCTTATGGAGCCCTGAAAGAGCCCAGCAGTCAAGTAATTAGAAGACAATCCACAGAATGGGAGAGAATATTTGCTAATCTTATAGCTGGAATATATAAAGAATTATTACAAGTCAATGGTAAAAAGATGATCCAATCAAAACTAGGCAAAGCATTCAAACAGACATGTCTCCAAAAAGATACAAATGGCCAATAAGCATATGAAAAGATGCTCAATCAATATCACTGGTCATCAGGGAAATGCAAATCAAAACTACAAGACATCACTTCACACCCACTAGGATGGCTGTAATAAAAAAGACAGTGACAAGTTTTACAGAGGATGTGGAGCATACAAAACCCTCATACATTGCTGGTGGGAATGTAAAATGCTACAGTCACTTCGGAAAACAATCTGGCAGTTTCTCAAAGATTACCCATAGAGTTATCACATGGCCAAGCAATTCCACTCCTCAATATATACCCAAAAGAAATGAAAACATGCCCACAAAAAAAAACCTTGTTACTCCTAAATGGTGTAAAGTTTCTTTTTAGGGTGATGAAATATCCTAAAATCAACTGTGGTATATACTAATATACCACTGGACTATAAATTTGAAATGAGAGAATTATACAGTATATGAATGATATCTCAATGAAGCTATTACAGTAAGAAAGGAGGAAGGAAGGAAGGAGGGAGGGAGCAAGAAAGAGAGAAAGAGGGAGAGAGAGAGGGAGAGAAAGAAAAGGAAGGAAGGAAAAGAAAGAAAGAAAGAAAGAAAGAAAGAAAGAAAGAAAGAAAGAAAGAAAGAAAGAAAGAAAGAAAGAAAGAAAGAAGGAAGGAAGGAAAGAGAGAGAGAAGAAAGAAAGGAGGGAGGGAAGGAAGGAGGAAAGAGGGAGGGAAGGAAGGAAGTCAGGCAGCAACCTCAATCAAGAAGAGTGGCTGAGCTTGAGACCTTAATCACACGCCTCTCCTGGCCTTAAAAGTGGCCAAAGCTCTGTTAGTCATTATCCAGGTACAAAGATGGGAGGAGGCGGGAACTTAAATACAGACTGGCATTTACCCAAATGTGATGCCAACAGCTCCAAAATACCTGGAATGTTTCAGCCTCTTTCATATGAGGCTTTCCTAGCAGCTGATCGTTATTTTTCCCACCAGTGGTCATCCCCATTCCCTGACTTATTATTGCTTGTAACTTAGATCTGCACTCAGTGTGCAGAAGCTCATGGTATGAGGGACACATGGTACGAGGTCACAGAAAAAAGGGACACTTAGGATACGTGTCTCTATTTATAAGCTTTACAAAAAATTAAAACAACATAGAGAAATGGTTAAATTCTATAAGATGGAAAATTATGCAACCACTCAAAATGATATTTTAAAGGAATATTTCCAATAAGATTAACAGCAAATTTCTCATCAGAAACCATAAAGGCAAGAAGGCAGTGGGATGACAATGTTCCAAGTACTGAAAAAAAGAAAAAAATGTCAACTAAGAACTCTACATCCAGCAAAACTAGTCTTTAAAAATGAAGGCAAATTAAGACATTTTCAGATAAATAAAAACTGAATTTGTTGCTAGCAGATCTGCCCTATAAGAAATCCTTAACGATGAAAAGACACTAGACAGAAACTCAAATCCACATGAAGGAATAAAGAACACTGTTAAAGGGTCACTACATAGGTAAATATAAAGGACAGTATTAATGTAATTTTTTGTTTCTAATTCCTCTTTTTTCTTACCTGATTTAAAAGACCACTACATCAAGCAATAATTATGTATTTCTTTTTTTTTTGATGATGTAATGGTTTTATTTTAAAATTTCAATGTTCATGGTACACTTTGCCACTTTAAATTTATGATGAAAAATTTTAAATGTCAACGTAAAATGTCTGAGGGAGTACATGATTTTGCAGATTCTCTTAGGTGGTTCATAAGCAAAAGTTTGAAGGTTGTTTTTTTTTAAATTTTATTTATTTATTTATTATTTTTTATTTTTGGGGGGGTACACCAAGTTCAATCATATGTTTTTATACACTTATCCCCGTATTCCCTCCCTCCCTTGACTCCCCTCCCACCCTCCCCGCCCCAGTCCTCTAAGGCATCTTCCATCCTCGAGTTGAACTCCCTTTGTTATACAACAACTTCCCACTGGCTATCAATTTTACATTTGGTAGTATATATATGTCTATGCTACTCTCTCGCTTCATCTCAGCTTCCCCTTCACCCCCCGCCCCCTCCCAAACCTCGAGTTCTCCAGTCCATTCTCTGCACCTGCGTCCTTGTTCTTGTCACTGAGTTCATCAGTACCATTTTTAGATTCCGTATATGTGAGTTAGCATACAATATTTGTCCTTCTCTTTCTGACTTACTTCACTCTGTATGACAGACTCCAGGTCTATCCACCTCATTACATATAGCTCCATCTCATCCCTTTTTATAGCTGAATAATATTCCATTGTATATATATGCCACATCTTCTGTATCCATTCATTTGTTGATGGGCATTTAGGTTGCTTCCATGTCCTGGCTATTGTAAATAGTGCTGCAATAAACATTATGGTACATGTTTCTTTTGGGATTATGGTTTTCTTTGGGTATATGCCCAGGAGTGGGATGACTGGATCATATGGTAGTTCTATTTGTAGTTTTTTAAGGAACCTTCAAATTGTTTTCCATAGTGGCTGTACCACTATTGATGGGCATGCAATGTATAATAATATAATTTGTGACAATAACAGCATAAAGTGGGTGTGTAACAGAACTGTATGGGAGCAAATTTTTTGCATACCATTGAAATTAAGTTCGTATTAATCTGAACTAGCTTGTCAAAAGTCAAAATATTGAGTATAACTCCCAAGGCAACCACAACCAAGAAAATACCTAATAAAAGAGGTAGTAAAAGAAGCAATAAGAGAATTAAAAGGGTACTACAACTTATCCATTTAATACAAACAAAACCATTAATGGAGGAATTAAAAAAATATAAGACATAGAAAATGAATATGGCAAAAGTACTTCCTCATCAGTAATTACGTTAAATGTAAATGACAGAGATTGGCAGAATGCATAAAGAATACTTAATAATAATTTTAATATGATTTTAGTATAAATATAGAGTACAAATGAAATACGATGAAATTCCAAATGTTGTTTTTTTATTTCCAAAAAAAAAAGGTTGCAAACAAAAAAAGGTAAGAAAAAAATCACACAGAAAAAAGACAGGAAGGAAAAAAAATGTTAATAGAGGTTATTTTTGAACTGTGAGTGTATGGTGACTTTAATTTACATCTTTATACTTTCCTGTATTTTAGAGTCTACTCCAGTGAGAAATACTATCTTTATCATTAGAAAAATACATTACTTATAAAAATATTACTATTATAACACTGGTATCATAAACCTCAACCAATATGTTTAATATCCCAAATTAAATTTATTCCCAGAAATAAATGGATTTACTAGTTGTATGCTGCTTCCAATAGGAACTTGTGTTCTCAGGTACTAATAATTATGAGACTGCAAAACTGAAATGTTTGAGATACGAAATGAAAATTTAAATAAGTATGCATACTCAAGGGGGATAGTCAAAATACTTAATACCTCATACTGCATGTGCACGGCTCAGGGAAATATGATGTGGGCCACAGTACTAGGGCAGGGCCCTGGGGGTCCTTTACAGGAGTCCCCGTTAGCTAGTGGGTCATGGGGAGGTCCAAGGGCTAGGGTTAGGGGAAATGAAGGGACAGTCATAGACTCGAGGTACTAGCTATTTATCAACTAGAATGGACATATTTCAAAAACTAGTACCACTGTACTCGTACATGACAGCTGAACACCACTGCTAGAAATACCTAAGAGTTGTCAGTCAGTAAGCCAACCATTTAAAATAATCACCTCTGACGCTTACAACTACATTCAGAGCTCGCCCTAAAGAAAAGCCCTCACACCATATCCCAAACGGCTCCCCTCTGTTACCTCTGCATGGGCAATCCTATAGTGACAGCCCAGGGCCAGCTCCAGTCCCCCTCCTAAAGCCACCCGTTGGATAGCCGCCACCACAGGCTTCTCGTTTCTCTGTATTTCATCTACGACACTTCCCAGTGTTAAGTCAGAGGTTCTATGAGCGCTGAAGCCACGGATATCAGCACCTAAAAACACAAAGACAAGGGAAAAAGAGAGTCAAGCAAGAGGCGCTTTGCTATATAATAAGCTTAAGTAACGCTTAAGGAATCTCAGACTTCTCTGGATCCATGAAACACTTTAATCCTTTTGGCTGCAGACACACTAAAGGAACAAGTAGCCTGGAAAATGTGGAATGATATGAGAGAAAATCCTCAAATCTTTATGAGAAGTCCTGTAATCTAAAATCTGTCTTTCCATATGATAGTAGGAACTCTACCTTTAGAAAAATCTGAAAGCTCAGAGAAGGGAAGCAAAGGTTCTGAGACGGAGTCAGCCGCTCCCATTTTTTGCATGATACCGCTCACCACCTCTGCTCACAGCAATTTAGACCCAGATCTTCGTCAAGGGCACCAGTCATTACAATATAAACCCCAGGGTAAAATGCACACATATTTCTGACTTACATGTTAATCAATCAGCTTAGAATTGTTTTTGTGATAGAATGTATTGTGATCACTAAAAGGAACAACATTTACTGCTTTTCCTAATTATAAAAATAATATACATTATAGAAATTTTGAAAAATACACAGAATTATAAAGGACATAAATATTACTCCAAATATCACCGCACAGAGAGAACAATGTAATATTCTGGTGAATCTTTCGTTTTTTCCCAATGCGTACACATAAATTGCTTACTGACTTTAAGTTATTTAATCATTTTGTTTCAATACCTATCTTAAATGACTGATGTGAGAATTAAATGAAAATTTACTATAGTATATATTTTTAACAATATTGAGAACATTGTGTAAAGTCATTTTTTATATTTTCCTTTTTTCACATCACATTATACATAGTGAGCTTGTCCCCTATAGCACTATCTATTCTTTGAAAATATTAACCCTGGTACAAGTTAAAAAGTTAAAGTAATTATTTCACGTTCGGCCTTTTTTTTTTTTTTTTTTTTTGCTACCTGCTCCTCATCTAGCATCCACCCAGGGATCCTGCTTTTTATCTCACAATCCATTATTTTTACTGTTATTATTTATTTTAATTTTTTTAGATTCCTTTTGGTTCTAGAAAAACAAGATGAATTTCAGTCTGAATGTCAGGTCTATTATTCCTGTAACTTTAGACTAAAATAATTTTTCATGTAATAGTAGCAATTAACATTTATGGGATAAATACTATATATCAGGCCCTGGGCAAAGTAGTTTCATATATTGTCTCATTTAATTTTCTTAACACCTAAATTAAGTAGTATAACAATTTCCATTTTACAGGTAAGGAAATATAAGGCTGTGAGATGTTAAGTGACTAGTTCAGATATATGACTCTGTAACTGGTCGAATAAGGATTTGAGCTCAGGCAGTCTGACTGTACAGCTCACATTCTTTTTCTTTAAGCTCTTTATTGGAATATAATTGCTTTACACTCTTGTGCCAGCTTTTGAGGTACACCAAAGTCAATCAGCTCTATTTATACATATATCCCCATATCCCCTCCCTTCCATGACTCCCTCCCACCCTCCCTGTCCTGGCCCTCTAAGGCATCATCCATCATGGAGTTGATCTCCCTTTGTTATACAGCAATGTCCCACTAGCTATCTATTTTACAGTTGGTAGTGTATCTATGTCTATGCTAGTCTCTCACTTCGTCCCAGCTTCCCCTTCACCCCCCATCCCCCCAACCTCGTGTCCTCCAGTCCATTCTCTGCATCTGTATCCTTATTATTGCCCTGTCACTGGGTTCATCAGTACCATTTTTTTTTTTAGATTCCATAAATATGAGTTAGCATAAGGTATTTGTTTTTCTCTTTATGGCTTACTTCACTCTGTATGACAGACTCTAGGTCTATCCACCTCATTACATATAGCTCTGTTTCACTCCTTTTTTACGACTAATATTCCATTGTATATATGTGCCACATCTTCTTTATCCATTCATCTGTTGATGGGCATTTAGGTTGCTTCCATGTCCTGGCTACTGTAAATAGTACAGCTCACATTCTTAAATGTTATGCTACAGGCTTCTACGTGCAGCAAAAGGTTAGTATGATCATCCCAATTTTATAGAAACCAAGGCACAGACAAAAGTATAGTGACTTCACTTTTAACTGTTTATCCCTGGCACAGAGAAATGTGATTAATTTTTGGATACTGACTATATAGCCAGCAAAACTGCTAAATTCTACTATCAATTCTAATAATTTTCTGATAGATTTACTCTTCTACAAACACTCATATCTTCTGAATAAGATGGTTTTGTTTCTTCCTCCCCAATCTTTATACTTTTCATTTCTTTTTCTAGGATGACCAGGGCCTAGAGTATAATGTCAAATACAAATGGTGACAGAAGCCAGCCTGTCTTAGTCCTTTCTCACAAGGAAAGCTCCTAATTTACCATTTTGTTTGCTGTTTGCTGTAGGTTTTTAAAAATAGATAGGTTTTGCCTGATAAAGACATTTCCTTTCTATATTTAGTTTACTAAGAATTTTAATCATTAATGTGTTAAATGTTATCAATCGGTTTTTTCTGCATCTCTTGAAATAATCACATGATTTTTCTCCTTTAGTCTTTTCATAGGATGAATTACATTGATATTCTCATGTTTAACGAATCTGGTGTTTCTGGGATGAAAGTGATGTATCATGCTTTTTATATATTGTTAGATTCAATGTGATAATATACTGTCTCAGAAGTTTACATCCAGATTTACAGATGAAATTGGCCTGTAACTCTGCTTTTTCATACTGTCCTTGACAGGTGTTGTTATCAAGGTGATGCTAGCCTCACAAAATGAGTTGGGAAGCATACTGGGTAGAATGGTGTCCACCCAGGACCCGTGAATGTGATCTTTTCTGCAAATAGATTCTTTGCAGATATAATCAGGTAAAGAAGAGGTCATACTGGATTGGGCGTGAGGGGGTCTATATAAGATCAGGGAAATTTGCACACAGAGGAGAAAGCCACAGGAAGAGAGAGGCAGAGATACGCCAACAAGCCAAGGAATGCCAAGGATTGCCAGCAACCACAGAAGCCAGAACAGGCCAGGAGGGG
This sequence comes from Hippopotamus amphibius kiboko, assembly GCF_030028045.1. NCBI lineage: Eukaryota > Metazoa > Chordata > Mammalia > Artiodactyla > Hippopotamidae > Hippopotamus > Hippopotamus amphibius. Next base: position 160,366,920 of record NC_080191.1, read on the forward strand.
GTCTTCCCTAGAGCCTTGGGAGAATGAATGGCCTGGCAGGTATCTTGATTTTGAACTTTTAGCCTCTGGAACTCAGAGAGAATAAACTGCTGTTGTTTTCAGTCACCCAGTTTGTGCTCGCTTGTTATGGCAGCCCCAGGAAACTAATATAGAAAATGTTCCCTCTTGTTTTCATTCTCTGAAATGTTTGTGTCAAATTAGAATAATACTTTCCTTGACTTTTCAGTTAGAGGTTACCAATGAAGTCATCTGGGACTTGAATTTACTTTGTGAGATTTTTGATGACTGACTCAATTTCTTCCTTCTTCTTGAGTCAATTTTGTAAGCTCTATTTTTCTACTTGTTCATGTTATCTTTTTGAAAAGCTAGAGCATCTGCAGTGATATCCCTTTTGTCATTCTTTATATGTATTATTTGTACCTTGCTTTATTTTCTTGATAAGCCTCTCTGAAGCTTTATCAATTTTACTAGTCTTTTCAAAGAAATTTTGACACCGTTGTGCTCTTGATTCACATTTGTTTTCTATGTTAGTAAATTCCCCTCTATCATTTCCTTCCTTCTACTTCATTTGGACCTATTTTACTGTTTGTTTCGTCAGATCCTTGATATAGATGCTTACCAAAATATGTTTCAGGCTTTTTTCTTTTCTGATGGATACCTTTAAGGCTATACATTTCCTGCTAAGCTTTGCTTTAACTGTATCCCTCAAGTTTTATACATTATCAGTCAGTTCAAAATATTTTCTAAATTGCCTTATGATTTCTGCTTTGACTCAAAGCTTATTAAGAAATAAATTTATTTTCCAAACACATGAGAATCTCTAGTTATATTTTTGTTATTCATTTCTAGCTAGATTGCATTGTTTTCAGAGAATACATTCTAAATGAAATTTACTGAGATAAGCTTTCACGGTCCAGTACCTGATCAACTTTTGTAAATGTTGCAGATTGGAGAAGAATATATATTTTCCAATTGTTGGGCACATTGTTCTATCTCAGTCCATTAAGTCAACTCTGATAATCCCCAATGCTTTTCTGGGAAAATTGTTTTTGCGGCCTCTGAACTCTAACTACATTGTCTCTTACTTCTTTTTTTTTTACAAACAAAGATATGAGTTCTGATTCTTCATAATTCTGATCCCTCACTCCACACCTCAAAGTCACCATCTTGGGCTCCCAACCTGAAGTTTTCAAACAGTTGAGTAAGCTATGTAATACCTGGCTAATGTTTGGCCCATTATTTCATCTCTCTTAGGTTTAGCCTTCTCATCTGTAAATGAAAATTGTAGGATTTACTGAGGATTAAAATATAAAGTATGTAAAAAATATTACTATTTTCATTCTTAATAAATAAACAATCTACACAGTACTGGCACATAGCAGGTAAGCTAAATGGTAATTATTAATGTCTTTATACTTATTGTTATGATTTCAACATCTACGTCTTCTCAGGTTACCACTGACACACATTACATTCTTCTGGCAAAAAAAAAAAAAAAAAGGAAGAAGGAAAAAAAGAATAAAAAAGAAAAAAATTCCTCTGGCTACAGTAAGAATACATGGGCCTTCATATCCATGTGACTTTTGTCAAAGGGTATAATATAGTCATTTGGGAAATGAAGAAAAGGTGCCACAAATACCATTGAATAAATCACCATTTCAGCTACTTTGGCCATATTTTGCCACAAAACCTCTTAAGATATAAATATTATGGTATGTATTTTATAAAGAGAGAAATTGAGGTTCAGGAGATTTAAGGGCCTTACCCAAGCTCACATAGGGGTGGAGACAGATGAAGACCAGCCATGCACCAGCAGGTGTATACCAGCAGGTATAATAGCTATCAAGCCTGGAACTAAATGTCCCCCAAAGGCCCAATCCAATATAAAAGAGAGTAAGGTCAGCCTCTTCTCTGGGTCTCTCCTGTGACTCTTGTCTCTTTCTCCACAATGTTTCTCATTCCTGCTCAACTCCCATATTCATTACCCACACTACAGTATTACCCACACTACAGTATTACCCACAGGGAAAGATAATGCAGCATTAACCTGAGTCTGTGGCAGGATTCCAGAGACAGAGAGAGAGGGTTAGACACTGGTTACCTGCAGAGAAGATGCCATCTGCTCCACAAATCACAATCGCTTTTACTGTATGGTCTGTTAGAGCTTTCTGCAGACCCTCTTTTATTCCACGGAGGACAGCTGCACTAAAAGGGAAAAAAATTACATAAAGCATTAGCCAGAATCAAACTTCTACCATCTCAGAGCTTTTTTTCCTTTCCTAACAATGAAAAATTAAACGTATACATGATGTATAAGAATCCTAATTACTTATCATTAAACTGTCACTAATTTAACAAATAATATGTGTCTACTGTTTAAGCACTGAGCTGATTAAACACATAAATTTAGGGAAAAGTTATTTTCCTGCATTTTGCTGTAACTTTGACCACTTAGAATCAGCACCATCAATTTAAAAATATTATATACATCTTTTATGTGCAGTGAAAGGAGTTTACAATATCCGAGGGAGAACAAAATGTACACAACAGAATATCACACTAAGATGAGTGCTATAAGAAAGGTACAAAGAAAGGGATGTGGAAGTTCTGAGAGGAAAGAAAGTGCTTTCAATTTGTCATATTGGCATAATGTAAGAAAACTGAAATTGTCTAAAAATAACAGTCTAAGACATGTGGCAGGGGCTGCAAGTTACCCCCAAGTATCCCTCCCTTCCAACCTTCTTCAAAGTATTACACATCTGGTTTTTAGCTGGATACATGGCTGCCCAAAATAAAGACTACATTTCCCAGCAGCAAGGTCAACCCAAGGCATTAAGTTCTGGCCAATGGGATGGAAACAGACTTGTTATATGCCATTTTGGGAATAGTCCTTAAAGGATTGCGTATGCTTTTCTCTTTCTTTTTCCTCCCTACTCCTGGCAGGAATGCAGATATGATGGCTAGATTGGGAGCAGCCATTATGGATCAAGAGGTGGAAGCTTTCACTGACGATGGCAGAGAAAAGTTAGACAGAATTAGGGTCCCTGATGATTGTGGAGCAGCCAGACCAGCCATTCCAGGACCCTGCTGTGACAGACATCCACTTTTTCTTGTTTAACCCACTACTGTTTTGAGTTCTCTGTCACTAGCAGTCAAGCCTAATCCTAACTACTTTAGGAGGTAAAGGCAAGGTCTGGGAAAGAAAGGGCATGTAGTAAGTAGACTTTGCCAAGTTTCAGTAGATGAGGGAGTCATCCACAGAGAAGACACAGCCAAGACTGAATGAGTCCGCCAGAGAAAAAGAGATGAGAGCTGAGGGTAGATCCTCTAGATCCAGGCTCATTTAAGAGGCGGGAAAGGCTCGGCAGAGGGATTCAGTACCAAGGGAGCCCAAAGTCACAGAGACCAAGAGAGGGGAATCTGCCAAGAAGCAGAGGATCAATAAGTGCCAGGGGATGGCAAAGGGGAAGAACTAGGAGGTGTGATGAGGAACTGCTTAAAGGAAAAATGATAGAACCAGAGTCTAATCAGTTTTGCCTTAGAATTCTAAGTATTTGGGGAACATTTTATACAGCATGAAAAAAAATCTTAAAACAAACAACAACAAACGTCCATAAAGCCAGATTGTTCAGACCAGTAACTATGAGTTAAAACCTCAGGGAACTGGGACTTTTCTGGTGGTGCAGTGGATAAGACTCCATGCTTCCAATGCAGGGGGCCTGGGTTTGATCCCTGGAGCCTGCCTGACCCCACCAAGACCCAGCACAGCTAAATAAATATTTGGGGGGCGAGGGGGAACCTCAGGGAATAAAGGAGATACTTGTGCTTGTTTATGGCAATTCCCTTTTACCTACTTTTCACCATTTAACCCAGAGGAAATCAAAGAAAACCTCTTGCCTTCAACTAGTTAATGAGAAAACAATTCTGCTAATGGAAAACTGATTCTGAACCATCCATAATACTGAGAAGTCCAAAAGTCACATATTTCCTTTTGGGTAAACAATGACTCCAAAATTAACCAATATAAACTCAATCTGTGCCACTGAGGAGACAAGGCTGGCTTTTTCCATTTCAATCAACCCCCACTCTTTTATTTCTTATGTTCTTGCTAATTTTGCAAAAATCAAACACGGGAAAAAAAATGAATATGGCTGTAACAGATACAGCTTTACTAGATTCTAGCTGAGTGAAAGGGACCACAGCTTCATAGCAATGTCAACGTCACAGGGGTTAAGAAATTATTTTCTCCCCTTAATATTGTCAGGTATGGAGAAATGGAGTCTAAAGGCAATATTTCATGAGTGATGACCAAAGATCTGTAGCTTCTGTCACTACAGGAAGTCTCTTTTGTGACAATTCTTTAAAACCAAAGGTCATCAAATCAAGTCGTGGCTTATGACCAGCATTTTTCAAACAAAGAAACAGAAAATAGAATATATCAAACAAAACAAGTTCTGTTTCACGAAACTTTGTTTTCAGTTATGTATTGGTAGGTGTGTGCGTCTTAGGTTGCTATGTAAAACACGGATCACTGTATGGATTATAATTAAAAAAAAGTACAACAGTTCTGGGAGACAGGTCTAGTAACCAGGCATGTCCTACACTTGCAAAGAGGGTTGGCATTCATCTGAATAGAAGGAAACCTGACTAGCTAAAGGAGCAAGGAAAGATTTGAACTATTTGTTTGGACCCAAAAATCTTCAAATAAGAATCTCTCACTTAGCTAGGAAGAAATAATTTTCAACATAAAATCATAAGTAGGAAGGGGGAAGGAAGGAAGGGAAGAAGAAAAGCGTAAAGCAAAAAGAAAAAACAAATTGGGAACCTGTTCAACTTGATGAATGTGCTGGGACACACGTCTCTAACGAAACATAAGTTCAGAAGAAGGTAGATGCGAAAGGGCAAGAAAGTGTTTACTCCCAAGTGGAGAAAATCTTGATGCAGCTGCAATGAATCCTGAGCAGCAGGGCCTGTTGGTAGCGGCTTGTAATGGGCCTTCTCACTAATAGGAATAATGATAGCTAACATCTGCTAAGTGCCAGTTTCTAATCTTCAACACATTTAAACCTCACAACTTAATGAGGTAGGTACTAACATTTCTCCTGTAAGAGGGGTAGGGGACAGGTTAAATAACAGAAATATTTTCTGTAGTTATGGAAAAATATTCCTAGTTACAGGTACTAGACTGTAGAATTTTTCCCCCAGGTGGGCACAGTTTCCCATTATGAGCAGAGGTTAAGGCAGAGTCCTAATATTAATTAATTCTAACTGAAATACAGACAAGTTCAAAACTGATATGTAATCATATTAGTCATGTTTTTCTTCATCAAAACCAAAGTAACAAATATTTTGCTTTTTTCCAAGAGTTGAAAGTAAGTGGACATATCCTGGCATGATTTTATTTCTGAAATTTATTATATTATTCAATGCAAAATTTTATATTAAAATTAAGAATTATAATATTAGTGGTAATGATAAAATCAAATCTGATGACAGTAGGACAAAGATTCAGTTAAAACTAGCATGTCTTACGGATGGCCAAGAGGCACGTGAAAAGCTGCTCAACAACACCAATTATTAGAGAAATGCAAATCAAAACTACAATGAGGTATCACCTCACACTGATCAGAATGGGCATCATCAGAAAAATCTACAAACAATAAATGCTGGAGAGGGTGTGGGGAAAAGGGAACCCTCTTGCACTGTTGGTGGGAATGTAAACAGACACAGCCACTATGCAGAACAGTATGGAGGTTCCTTAAGAAACTAAAAATAGAACTACCATATGATTCAGCAATCCCACTACTGGGCATATACCCAGAGAACACCATAATTCAAAAAGACACATGCACCCCAATGTTCACTGCAGCACTATTTACAATAGCCAGGACATGGAAGCAACCTAAATGTCCATCAACAGAGGAATGGATAAAGAAGATGTGGTACATACGTACAATGGAATATTACTCAGCTGTAAAAAGCAATGAAACTGGGACATTTGTAGAGACATGGATGGACCTAGAGACTGTCATACAGAGTGAAGTGAGTCAGAAAGAGAAAAACAAATATTGTATATTAACACATTTATGTGGACCACAGAAAAATGGTACAAATCTACCAGTTTTGCAAGGCAGAAACAGAGACACAGATGTAGAGAACAAACATATGGACACCAAGTGGGGAAAGCAGGGAGGGTTGGGGGGGGGGTAATGAATTGGGAGATTGGGACACCAAATTGTACACTCTAAATATATGTAGTTTATTGTAAAAAATAAAAAATCAAAAGTTAAAAAAAAAACAAACTAGCATGTCTTCTCATTTCAGTCTCTTTCTGCTCCAGCAACATGTGATAAGGATTTTGACCAAAAGTCCTTCTCCTTATGCTTTATACATGCTCTGTAAATGATCATTTCTGCTAATCCTACTCCCTGTGGATGGGGGGGCTCTTTCCTATGCTGATGTATCACTATACTTTTTTCAGAGATATAAAAGAATCAAACCTATATAATGTCATTAACTTTCAAAACAGCAGTGTTAATCTCACTTTTTAAGGTAATGTTTTTACAACTTTAACAAGGAAGGTACTACACAGCAGTTTTTCCAAAAATGCTATTTAGTGGGCTTTTTCTGACATGGAACTTCTTCAGAAGCACTAAGACCTTGAGCTTAAGAACAAACCAAGAAATACACCTTTGCGTATTCTGGGCCAGGACACAATTCTCTTTTACTCACTGTGTTGGCATTAATGGGGATCTTTATTTTTAACAGTGTGAAGTCACTTTATTGTTGGATTCCTAAAGCTTTCAGTCACACATTATAAACCTGGCCTGAACTCGAGGTTGGGAAGTGAGGGATCAAAGTCCAGCCAGCATTTTGCACTAAGACCTTTGGAATAGAAAGTACGCCTGACAAGTCAAAGTTGCAAGCAAGCAGAAGAGGGCAGCATGAAGCTGGCACGGTTCCAGCCCAGCTCTCCCACTTCGTGGCCATCTGTCTGCCTCTCAGCCTCGGTTTCCTTACCAGTGAAACGGGGATGAGAGTTCTCTGTAAACAGGAACCAAGCTAACCAATGTAAAAGGCCCTGGCATATGCCCTGGTTCAATCCACGTCAGTGTCTTTCTCCATTTAAACCAGCAGGGGAGAGTCAAAGCCTCCACTGCAGGCAGGCGACTGAGACCCTGCTCGCTGTCCCCGGGCTGAAGGCAGCCGAGCCTGTTACCTGATGGCGTTGACCGGCGGGTTTCGTAGGCGGATCAGCGCCAGGCAGCTCTGCAGCCGCATAAACTCAGCCATGTTTCCTCAGTCGCTGAGGTCGCCTCCCCTCTGGCCACAGGGAGGTTATCACTTTCACTGGGCACCAGACCGGCCCCTCAAGGAGGGGCGCCTGCTGGGCCAACGTGAGCCCGGCACCGCCTCCTGCCCCAGGGCTGCTCCCGGGCACCAATGCCCATTCTCCAGCCCAGCCCTCCTCCTTCCCTGGACCACAGCCCTGTGCTCTGCAGACCTTTGTCATCTCTTCCTCTCTGCTGGCTCCTGTCCTGGGCCCATCACAAAGTAGATCAGGGAGGATGATGGAAAATGAGTGGACTTGCCAGTAAGTCCAGATTTGCAAACCCCTGGCTTTGGACAAGTTCTAGGCTCACTAAGTTGGTGGAGCTGTCCTCATCACCGTTTTCATCTTCATCCTCCTGCTTATCAGGGACAGGTATCTGGGATCCTGACCATTATGTGATATGACACACACCTGGAACACATAAAATACACAAAGCATGCATTTCCCCTAAATGGGTATGGTACTCCCACCAGTAAAATATTTACAGAACCATCATACAGCAACCTAGTGAAACCTACAACTTTCTGGTCTGCCCAATCCTTCCATCTTCTTCTTCTTCTGCCATTCCTAAGGACTGTGATTTCTAATACTTCAGCCAGGAACTGAGCACACCTATTATGTGCTAGGCCGGAGGCAGGAGACTAAACATAAACAAGGCCCAGTTCAGGTTGGGACAAAGTTTTTAAAGATGCAGTTGGTCTCAGGTGATCTCTGTAGTCTATCAAGCGGCAGAAGGAAGTCTGGAAGTTTCAGAGGAAAAAAACATTGGAGTGATTTTATTCACTGATGTTTCACCAATTTTGCAATGATTAAGGATTATTTTCATAGATATTCTGTTACCTACTGAAAGTAAAACCAGGTTCCTACTCCTAGGAAAGTACCCATGCCTTGAGCCCTGGAAACAAGGAGCAGGCAGAACCCATCTAATCCATCAGGGACAAGCTAGCAAGGACAACCCCTCACTTTTGATAGCCAGCCAATCACAAACAGCCCAGGGCACACGCCTCTGAAGGCCAACATAAAACATCAATCAGCTTCTCATAACTGGCATCAATCTCTACTGCCTCTAAAATTCGCCAATCCCTGAATGCCACCTTGCCCAAAATCTCAATGTAAGAGCAACAGTCTGCTCTGCTTGGAGAGACTGTGTGTGACCAGCACAGCTTTCCCTTACTGTAGGAAGCAACAGATTCAGTATTGTCTTATTCCAGATGTTGGCCTCTAGGGGAACAATTCTACCGTCCATCCTAACAACTCTAAAAGTCTCCACAAAGGCCACGTAGGCAAGGCTTAACCGTTCTGAAATTATTCCTGAAGCAAGTGGAGACCAGCACGGCATGGAGCCTTTCTGAGGCATTTTCTCACCTACATCTTGGAGTCAGCCACAGGTCATCTCTCATCTAACTCCCTGGTTTCAGTTGAACACAGACCTTTCTGCCTTGCATGTCCCTCCCCTTAGGTACAGGTGCAAACTTCTGTGTAAATCTGTAAAGCTTCTTGGCAGTAGTCTACAAACGTCTCCTCAGCAGGACAGGGACTAGGGTGAGCAAGAAAGGCGCCTAGTGGGCAAAACTGAAGAGGGGACTCACTCTCAGGTTCATGCAATTGCCGCTATCCTGCCCTGCTCCTCAACAACAGAGCGATCCCCACAGTTCCCATGATCTGTCATCCAGCCCCTCCTGTTTGGTGTCATACTGTGGGACTAGGACCACAGGGAGCTGATATCATGCTGATCTTTCTTTCGTTGTCTATGTAAATAATAAACTGTCTAAACCTGTTTGGACTCCTTATAGGCCCAATCTATGGCAGTGCAGCAAGCCAGTTTAGCAGGTGCCACCACAATGCTGCTTATAGACCACTTGACCCCTGGACAGTCTCTTGATCATTGTGATGAACCGTTACCTTCTTAAGCTGTCTTCTCATTTAATTTGTCTCAACAAGTGTTAGTTAACAGGATGCCATTCCTCTTGACTAATGCACTTCCACATCATTTGCATGTTACTGCTCTTGTTAAATATGTCATTTTCATTGTTGTCATGGTGTTGCAATTCACAAATAGATCAATTGATCAGAAATATATTCAATGGCCATCATCAAAAGGTCTACAAATAACAAATACTGGAGAGGGTGTGGAGAAAAGGGAACCCTCCTACACTGTCAGTAGGAATGTAAGTTTGTGCAGCCACTATGGAAAACAGTATGGACGTTCCCAAAAGAACTAAAAACAGAGTTGCCATATGATCCAGCAATCCCACTCCTGGGCATATATCTGGACAAAATTGTAATCCGAAAAGACAGATACACCTCTATGTTCATAGCAGCACTATTTACAATAGACAAGACATGGAAACAACATAAATGTCCATTGATAAATGTATGGATAAAGAAGATTTGGTGTATATATACAGTGTATATTGCTCAGCCATTAAAAAAAAGAATGAAATAATGCCATATGCAGCTACAAGAATGGACCCAGAGATTATTATACTAAACAAAGTCAGTAAGAAAAAGACAAATACCATATGCTATCACTTATACGTGGAATCTAAATACAACACAGATGAACTTATCTATGAAACAGAAACATGCTCACAGACAGAGAAGAGACCTGTGGTTGCCAAGTGGTAGGGGCAAGGGAGGGTTGGTTTGGGAGTGTAAAACTAGCAGATGCAAAATATTACACACAGAATGGATAAACAACATTCCTATTATACAGCGCAGGGAACTATATTCAATACCCTGTAAAAAACCATAACAGAAAGAACTTTTTAAAAGAAGTATTCAATGTCTTGTAATAACCTATGATGGAAAAGAATCTTAAGTAAATATGTATACATATAAATTAATCACTTTGCTGTACACCTGAAATTAATACAATATTGTAAATCAACTATACTTCAATTAAAATAGTAGCTTAAAAAAACAGAGCTTAAAAGAAAAACAAGAATGCAAATATAAAACTTTTGTATACTAAAATATGCAAATGTACACTCACAGTAAAAACAGAGGTAGCTATTGAAACTTGGCTTTCCCTGCATTGGTGATCTTTTAGCTCTGGAATCCAGGGGTGGTGGTATGACATTTCATTTGATAGTGACATGAAGCCATCAGAGCAGACTACTTTGGTAAACCAATCTGGTTTTTCTGGAACAAATGCAAAATACTGCTTTCCAGCTGGAGTGATAAAATCTCTCATGCGTTCTCGTCAATGTCCTTTCCCCTCTCACTGTGGGATACAAATGGCCACAAGGCTCCAGGGGAGGAGGAGCCTCACTTCTCAAAGGATGTTGTAAAGGAGAGCTGCCCCACTGGCAGGAACCAACATGGACTGTTACTGGCCAAAGGAAGAAATTTGGGTCTGCTTGTTGAGGAATTTTAACCTATAGTAACTAATACAGTGTAGAAATGGGCAGTGAGTACACACTTGGGCAGTGAGTACACACTTCCACAGTGAAGTTGGCTGACATGTGAGGAGAAAAGCTACTCATATAAGTGTCTGAAATGAGAGATGGGAAGAAAATAATTTCTTCATTATACCAATACCATCAGTAATGATAATTTTTTTAAATTTATTTATTTTATTTATTTATTGGCTGCATTGGGTCTTCGTTGCTGCACACGGGCTTTCTCTAGTTGCTGAGAGCAGGGGCTACTCTTCGTGGTGCGCAGGCTCCTCATTGTAGTGGCTTCTCTTGTTGTGGAGCACCAGCCCTAGGCACGTGGGCTTCAATAATTGCAGCACATGGGCTCAATAGTTGTGGCTCACGGGCTCTAGAGGGCAGGCTCAATAGTTGTGGCAAACGGGCTTAGTTGCTCCGCGGCATGTGGAATCTTCCCAGAGCAGGGCTCGAACCCGTGTACCCTGCAGTGGCAGGCAGATTCTTTACCACTGTGCCACCCAGGAAGTCCAGTAATGATAATTTTTATAATTTCAAGTGACTTGCTCAAATTTGGGGTCTTGGAGATACACCCCACCCCACACACACACACACTCAGTATCTTGATGAATATAAACCACCAGGATTTCTAAAGAAGACGCAGCTATGGCAAAAATGACTCAGTCACATGCTAATCATTTTCACCAGCTGAAATGTCAGAGATCAACGATGTATTATTGAGCATATTGAAAGATCACCCCCCTGTGTGGCAACAAAATCTGAGTCGAACGCAGCCAAAACTCAAACTGAGAATTCATTCCCTGCTATCTCCCAGGTTTCAACCTCTCAGCTTTCCAGCAGGCTCTGCCTTTCACTTTAGGTTTGCAAACAGTTTTTCATCAAATGTCATCTTTCAACTTCTGAACTGAAAATCATGCGGGAAATGTCCCATCTCAACAGGATTAGCCCCTTTTATGACATTCCTGGCATTCTCTGGCATCCAATTCCATTTCATGTTGAAAGTGCAATTACGGTATAGTTCACCCTTATATTTTCTCAGATCTTTCTTCTGATTTACCACCGTATCATTTTATTGAAGACACTATTTCATCCACTAATAACAATCCTTTTCAGATTTTTCTGACAAGCTGGCACCATTTGGAAAGAGGCTACACATATATATACGTATATATATATATATAAATTTGAGACAGGCTCTAGCTTATTTAGTCTAATATTCTCTCAAATATCGGAATGCCTCAACAACATTCCTAGCACAGGATTACCTACCTCTCTTTGCTCTCAATGATGGGGACCTGAATACTCTGCATGGTAGACATTTTTGCTTGCTAAAAATCTGCCCTATTCTTTAGGACTTTCCACTCCCTGATTCTACTTTTGTTCTCAGGAGTAATTACTCCCTGATTCTACTTTTCTTATACGTTATGTCTCCCTTTAATAAAACAGTCTTTCATCAAATATTTAAACATACTAACAAGTCTGTCCATGCCTGCTCTTTTTAGGTTCTTCCTCAGGTACCACCTTCTCATATGAGAAGCTACCTCTAGTTTCTCACTATGCGGGTTGTTCTGGACACACCATGTTTGTCAATGGCCTCAATTCTCTGTATTCTGCACCTGTCATCAACCAAGTGATCTTCATGTTCCCTTAACTCATGTTTGTTCTTTTTTTCTTATCCATAAAAACTTTTTTTCCTTTTAAATTTCAAGTGATGTGCTCTTTTCTTTGAAGGATACTTAACTTTTTATTGAGATAGAACTCACATACTATAATTTACCCTTTGAAAGTCTATAATACAATGATTTTTAGTATATTCACAAAATTGTACATCATCACCACGCTCTAATTTCAGAACATTTTAACACCCCAAAAGAAACCCTGTATCCATTAAGCTGTCACTTACCGTTCCCCCTTACGCTCATCCCCAGCAAACACAGATCTACTCTAATAGAGACACTAACCTGTCTCTATGAGTTTACGTATTCCGGACATTTCATATAAATGGAATCCCACAACATGTGGCCTTGTGTGTCTGGTTTCCTTCAGTTAGCATAACGGTTTTAAGATTCATCCATGCTGTGGCATATATCAGTACTTTGTTCCTTTTTATGGCCGAATAGCCACATTTTGTTTATTCATTCATCAGCTGGTGGATATTTGGGTTGTTTCTACTTTTTGGCTATTATGGATAACGCTGCTATGAACATTCCATGTACATGCTTTTATGTAAACTATGTTCTAAATTCTCTGGGGCATATACCTAAAAGTAGAACTGCTTGGTCATGTGGTAATTCTGCTTAACTTTCTGAGAAACTGCCAACTGCTAGGCACCATTTAGCACACAATACATATGGCAATGTCTGAGGTTTCCAATTTCTCCAAATCCTTGACAATACTCCTCCATTTGTTAAATTATTAGGCTAGTTGTTCTTAAATTGAGTTATATTGTATCTTTCTTTGTTACTGAGTGTGGCCTTCTCCCTTTTTGAGTGAATACACATTTAGAATCTGCCTGGCTTATGAACAGCACTCAGTAAAAATAGTCATGCTATTAGACATTATTTGTATTAAGTAAGTATTGACATGAGTCAAATTGAATTGTATCTTTCTTCTAGGAATATATTTCTACCTGCTTTGATTAGCAAACAAGGTTCAAACTAATATACCACGCACTGTTAAGGTCAAAGAAAACAGGCTGGCACAACTCATACCTCCAGTAATATAATCATCAAAAGCCCTAGCAACTAGTACTTATTTCCACCCCAAGGGAAAGGAAAGAGGTCAGAAGACTAGGGATGGGCAAATGTTTTGGTCTTTGGGTAGGCAAAAAGATGGCAAAACATGTTCTTGACTGGTGAGTTTAAACTCAATACCTAAACCAGGCAAAGATGTCACAAAAAAAGAAAATTACAGGCCAGTATCACTGATGAATATAGATGCAAATATCCTCAACAAAATACTAGCTAACAGACTCCAACAGCACATTAAAAAGATCATACACCATGATCAAGTGGGGTTTATCCCTTGAATGCAAGGATGCTTCAATATACGCAAATCAATCAATGTGATACATCATATCAACAAATTGAGGGATAAAAATCATATGATCATCTCAATAGATGTGGAAAAAGCTTTTGACGAAATTCAACATCCACTTATGATAAAAACTCTCCAGAAAATGGGCATAGAAGGAAATTACCTCAATATAATAAAAGCCATATATGAGAAACCAAAAGCCAGCATCGTTCTAAATGGTGAAAAACTGAAAGAATTCCCTCTAAGAACAGGAACAAGACAAGTGTGGCCACTCTCACCATTATTATTCAGCATAGTTTTGGAAGTTTTAGCGACAGCAATCAGAGAAGAAAATGAAATAAAAGGAATCCAAATTGGAAAAGAAGTAAAAGTGTCATTCTTTGCAGATGACATGATATTATACATAGAAAACCCTAAAGACTCTACCAGAAAACTGCTAGCACTAATTGATGAGTTCAGCAAAGTAGCAGGATACAAAATTAATGCACAGAAATCTCTTGCATTCCTATACACTAACAACGAAAAAGCAGAAAGAGAAATTAAGGAAACTCTCCCATTCAGCATTGCAACAAAAAGAAAAACATATCTAGGAATAAATCTGCCTAAGAAGCCAAAAGACCTGTATGCAGAAAACTATAAGACATTGATGAAAGAAATCAGAGACGATACAGATGGAGAGACATATCATGTTCTTGGATTGGAAGAATCAACATTGTGAAAATGACTGTACTACCCAAAGCAATTTACAGATTCAATGCAATCCCGATCAAATTACCAATGGCATTTTTCACAGAACTAGAACAAGAAATCTTACGATTTGTGTGGAAACACAAAAGACCCCAAATAGCCAAAGCAATCTTGAGAAGGAAAGACTGAGTTGGTGGAATCAGGCTTCCTGACTTCAAACTATACTACAAGGCCATAGTGATCAAGACAGTATGGTACTGGCACAAAAACAGAAAGGTAGATCAATAGATCAGAATAGAGAACCCAGAGGTAAACCCAAGCACATATGGGCACCTTATCTTTGACAAAGGAGGCAAGAATATACAATGGAAAAAAGACAACCTCTTCAATAAGTGGTGCTGGGAAAATTGGACAGCAACATGTGAAAGAATGAAATTAGAGCACTTCCTAACACCATACACAAAAATAAACTCAAAGTGGATTAAAGACCTAAATGTAACGCCAGACACTATAAAACTCCTAGAGGAAAACATAGGCAGAACACTCTATGACATACATCAAAGCAAGAGCCTTTTTGACCCACCTCCTAGGATAATGGAAATAAAATCAAGAATAAACAAATGGGACCTCATGAAACTTAAAAGCTTTTGCACAGCAAAAGAAACCATAAACAAGACCAGAAGGCAACCCTCAGAATGGGAGAAAAGTTGCCAACAAAGCAACACACAAAGGATTAATCTCCAAAATATACAAGCAGCTCATGCAGCTTAATACCAAAAAAGCAAATAACCCAATCCACAAATGGGCGGAAGACCTAAACAGACATTTCTCCAAAGAAGACATACAGATGGCCAACAAACATGAAAAGATGCTCAACATCACTACTCATCAGAGAAATGCAAGTCAAAGCCACAAGGAGGTATCACCTCACATTGGTCAGAACGGCCATCATCAAAACATCTAGAAACAGTAAATGTTGGAGAGGGTGTGGAGAAAAGGGAACTCTCCTGCACTGTTGGTGGGAATGTAAGTTGGTACAGCCACTATGGAAAACAGCTTGGAGGTTCCTTAAAAAACTACAAATAGAGCTACCATATGATCCCGTAATCCCACTCCTGGGCATATACCCAGAGAAAACCATAATCCAAAAAGAAACATGTACCATAATGTTCACTGCAACACTATTTACAATAGCCAGGACATGGAAGCAACCTAAATGCCCATCAACAGATAAATGGATAAAGAAGATGTGGTATATCTCTCAATGGAATATTACTCAGCCATAAAAAGGAATGAAATGGAGCTATATGTAATGAGGTGGATAGACCTAGAGACTGTCATACAGAGTGAAGTAAGCCAGAAAGAGAAAAACAAATACCTTATGCTAACTCATATATACAGAATCTGAAAAAAATAATACAGTGGTACTGATGAACCCAGTGACAGGGCAAGAATAAGAATGCAGATGCAGAGAAGGGACTGGAGGACACGGGGTTGGGGAGGGGGCATGAAGGGGAAGCTGGGACGAAGTGAGAGAGTAGCATAGACATATATACACTACCAACTGTAAAATAGATAGCTAGTGGGAAGTTGCTGCTGTGTAACACAGGGAGATCAACTCAATGATGGGTAATGCCTTAGAGGGCCAGGACAGGGAGGATGGGAGGGAGTCACGGGAGGGAGGGGATATGGGGATATATGTATAAATACAGCTGATTGACTTCGGTGTACCTCAAAAGCTGGCACAAGAGTGTAAAGCAATTATATTCCAATGAAGAGCAGAAAAAAATAAAAGCAAATTACCATATGACACAATAACTGCACTCCTAGGTAGCTACATAGAAATAAAAACATGTACACACACACACACACACATACACACACACACACACACAAAATCAATATCTTATGAAATTTTAGAATAGTTCATTAGGGAGATGGTTTGTGAAAAAGAATTTGTGATTATCAAAAACATACTGTGTTCACTAAGAACAAGATATGCCAAATTAATTTCATTTCAGTCTTTAAGAGGATTAATACATTGGAAGGTCAGAGAAATGTTGTATTGAGACTCCTAGAGAGATTTAACATAGTTAGATAATGGAATCCTTGTGGATGTGATGTGGGTTACTTGATGACTATGTTTTATGATTAAATATCTGTATTTATTCAATTATATTTTGTTTGAGCAGTTTTGTGTGCTAGGTGCTTTTAATGCAATGTGAGCAAAAGCATACATGGTACATGCCCTCATGTTGCCTGCTTCATGGTGTTATGGGACAGTAGATCTTTTTTATTTATTTATTTATTTATTTAATTGGCTGTGTTGGGTCTTTTTTGCTGTGTGCAGGCTTTCTTTTAGTTGCGGTGAGTGGAGGCTATTCTTCATTGTGGTGCGCGAGCTCCTCATTGCCGTGACTTCTCTTGTTGTGGAGCATGGGCTCTAAGCACGTGGGCTTCAGTAGTTGCAGCACATGGGCTCAATACTTGTGACTCACAGGCTCTAAAGCGCAGGCTCAATAGTTGTGGAGCACAGGCTTACCTGCTCCGCGGCACATGGGATCTTCCTGGAGCAGGGATCGAACCCATGTCCCCCTGCATTGGCAGGCGGATTCTTAACCACTGTGCCACCTAGGAAGCCCGAGACAGTAGATCTTAACTGAGGGAGGTGGGGGGAGAAGCATGCATTTTGAAAATGCACACAAAAGGCACTCCCTCTGGGAGATTCTGATTCTGGGTGGATTGGCAATTTTTTTTTTTTCACTTTTGTTTTTTTTTTTAATTTATTTATTAATTTTTGGGGGGTACACCAAGTTCAATCATCTGTTTTTATACACATATCTCCATATTCCCTCCCTCCCTCAACTCCCCCCCGACCCTCCCTCGAGTCCCCCCCACCCTCCCTGCCCCAGTCCTCTAAGGCATCTTCCATCCTCGAGTTGGACTCCCTTTGTTATACAACAACTTCCCACTGGCTATCTATTTAACAGTTGGTACTATACATATGTCTGTGCTACGCTCTCGCTTCGTCTCAGCTTCCCCTTCACCCCCCAACCCCCCCAAACCTCGAGTTCTCCAGTCCATTCTCTGTATCTGCGTCCTTGTTTTTGTCACTGAGTTCATCAGTACCATTTTTAGATTCTGTATATGTGAGTTAGCATACAATATTTGTCCTTCTCTTTCTGACTTACTTCACTCTGTATGACAGATTGTAGTTCTATCCATCTCATTACATATAGCTCCATCTCATCCCTTTTTATAGCTGAGTAATATTCCATTGTATATATATGCCACATCTTCTGTATCCATTCATTTGTTGATGGGCATTTAGGTTGCTTCCATGTCCTGGCTATTGTAAATAGTGCTGCAATAAACATTATGGTACAAGTGTCTTTTGGGATTATCGTTTTCTTTGGATATATGCCCAGGAGTGGGATGACTGGATCATATGGTAGTTCTATTTGTAGTTTTTTAAGGAACCTCCAAACTGTTTTCCATAGTGGCTGTACCAACTTACAGTCCCACCAACAGTGCAGGAGAGTTCCCTTTTCTCCACACCCTCTCCAACATTTGTTGTTTCCAGATTTTGTGATGATGGCCATTCTGACTGGTGTGAGGTGATACCTCCTTGTGGCTTTGACTTGCATTTCTCTGATGATGAGTGATGTTGAGCATCTTTTCATGTGTTTGTTGGCCATCTGTATGTCTTCTTTGGAGAAATGTCTGTTTAGGTCTTCCGCCCATTTGTGGATTGGGTTATTTGCTTTTTTGGTATTAAGCTGCATGAGCTGCTTGTATATTTTGGAGATTAATCCTTTGTCCGTTGTTTCATAGGCAACTATTTTTTCCCATTCTGAGGGTTGCCTTCTGGTCTTGTTTACGGTTTCTTTTGCTGTGCAAAAGCTTTTAAGTTTCATGAGGTCCCATTTGTTTATTCTTGATTTTATTTCCATTATCCTAGGAGGTGGGTCAAAAAGGATCTTGCTTTGATGGATGTCATAGCCTATGTTTTCCTCTAGGAGTTTTATCATGTCTGCCCTTACATGTAGGTCTTTAATCCATTTGGAGTTTATTTTTGTGTATGGTGTTAGGAAGTGTTCTAAGTTCATTCTTTTACATGTTGCTGTCCAATTTTCCCAGCACCACTTATTGAAGAGGCTGTCTTTTTTCCATTGTATATTCGTGCCTCCTTTGTCAAAGATAAGGTGCCCATAGGTGTTTGGGCTTACTTCTGAGTTCTCTATTCTATTCCATTGGTCTTCCTTTCTATTTTTGTGCCAGTACCATACTGTCTTGATCACTATGGCCTTGTAGTATAGTTTGAAGTCAGGAAGCCTGATTCCACCAACTCCATTTTTCCTTCTCAAGATTGCTTTGGCTATTTGGGGTCTTTTGCGTTTCCATACAAATCATAAGATTTCTTGCTCTAGTTCTGTGAAAAATGCCATTGGTAATTTGATAGGGATTGCATTGAATCTGTAAATTGCTTTGGGTAGTACAGTCATTTTCACTATGTTGATTCTTCCAATCCAAGAATATGGTATGTCCCTCCATCTGTTTGTGTCGTCTTTGATTTCTTTCAGCAATGTCTTAAAGTTTTCTGTGTACAGATCTTTTGCCTCCTTTCGCAGGTTTATTCCTAGGTATTTTATTCTTTTGGTTGCAATGGTGAATGGGAGAGTTTCCTTAATTTCTCTTTCTGCTATTCCATTGTTAGTGCATAGGAATGCAAGAGATTTCTGCGCACCAGTTTTATATCCTGCTACTTTACTAAATTCATCAATTAGTGCTAGCAGTTTTCTGGTAGAGTCTTTAGGGTTTTCTATGTATAATATCATGTCATCTGCAAAGAGTGACAATTTTACTTCTTCTTTTCCAATTTGGATTCCTTTTATTTCATTTTCTTCTCTGATTACTGTCGCTAAAACTTCCAAAACTGTTGAATAATAATGGTGAGAGTGGACACCCTTGTCTTGTTCCTGTTCTTAGAGGGAATTCTTTCAGTTTTTCACCATTTAGAACGATGCTGGCTTTTGGTTTCTCATATATGGCTTTTATTATATTGAGGTAATTTCCTTCTATGCCCATTTTCTGGAGAGCTTTTATCATAAATGGATGTTGAACTTTGTCAAAAGCTTTTTCTGCACCTATTGAGATGATCATATGGTTTTTATCCTTCAATTTGTTGATATGATGTATCACGTTGATTGATTTGCGTATATTGAAGAATCCTTGCATCCCAGGGATAAACCCCACTTGATCATGGTGGATGATCTTTTTAATGTGCTGTTGGAGTCTGTTAGCTAGTATTTTGTTGAGGATTTTTGCATCTATATTCATCAGTGATATTGGTCTGTAATTTTCTTTTTTTGTGACATCTTTGCCTGGTTTTGGTATCAGGGTGATGGTGGCCTCGTAGAATGAGTTTGGGAGTGTTCCTCCTTCTGCTATATTTTGGAGGAGTTTGAGAAGGATAGGTGTTAGCTCTTCTCAAAATGTTTGATAGAATTCGCCAGTGAATCCATCTGGTCCTGGGCTTTTGTGTGTTGGGAGATTTTTAATCACTGCCTCAATTTCTGTACTTGTGATTGGTCTGTTCATATTTTCTATTTCTTCCTGGTTCAGTCTTGGAAGATTGTATTTTTCTAAGAATGTATCCATTTCTTCCAGGTTATCCAATTTATTGGCATAGAGTTGCTTGTAGCAGTCTCTCATGATCTTGTATTTCTGAGGTGTCCGTTGTGACTTCTCCTTTGTCATTTCTAATTCTGTTGATTTGCATCTTCTCCCTTTTGTTCTTGATGAGTCTGGCTAATGGTTTATCAATTTTGTTAATCTTCTCAAAGAACCAGCTTTTAGTTTTATTAATTTTTGCTATAGCTTCCTTCCTTTCTTTTTCATTTATTTCTGATCTGATCTTTATGATTTCTTTCCTTCTGCTCACTTTGGGGCTTCTTTGTTCCTCTTTCTCTAATTGTTTTAGGAGTAAGGTTAGGTTGTTTGTTCGATAATTTTCTTGTTTCTTAAGGTAGGACTGTATTGCTATAAACTTCCCTCTTAGAACTGCTTTTGCTGCATCCCATAGGTTTTGGGTTGTTGTGTTTTCGTTGTCATTTGTTTCTAGATATTTTTTGATTTCCTCTTTGATTTCTTTAGTGATTTCTTGGTTGTTTAAGAGTGAATTGTTTAGCCTCCATGTGTTTGTATTTTTTGCAGTTTTTTTCCTGTAATTGATATCTAGTCTCATGGCGTTGCAGTCTGAGAAGATGCTTGATATGATTTCAATTTTCTTGAATTTGCTGAGGTTTGATTTGTGACCCAAGATGTGATCTATCCTGGAAAATGTTCCGTGTGCACTTGAGAAGGTGTATTCTGTCGTTTTTGGATGGAATGTCCTATAAATATCCGTTAAGTCAAGATGGTCTAATGCATCATTTAAAGCTTGTGTGTCCTTATTTATTTTCTGTTTGATCTGTCCATTGATGTAAGTGGGGTGTTCAAGTCTCCCACTATTATTGTGTTACTGTCGATTTCCCCTTTTATAGCTGTTAGCATTTGCCTTTTTTTTTTTTTTTTTTTTATTAAGGCACACGGGCTTAGTTGCTCTGCGGCATGTGGGATCTTCCTGGAGCTGGGATCGAACCCGTGACCTCTGCATTGGCAGGCAGATTCTTAACCACTGCGCCACCTAGGAAGCCCTGCCTTATGTATTGAGGTGCTCCTTTGTTGGGGGCATAGATATTTACCATTGTGATATGTTCCTCTTGAATGGATCCCTTGATCATTAGGTAGTGTCCTTCTTTGTCTCTTTTAATAGTCTTTACTTTCAAGTCTAATTTGTCTGATATGAGTATTGCTACTCCAGCTTTCTTTTGACTTCCATTTGCATGGAATATCTTTTTCCATCCCTTTACTTTCAGTCTACATGTATCCCTTGGTCTGAAGTGGGTTTCTTGTAGGCAGCATATAGAAGGGTCTTGTTTTTGTATCCATTCAGCCAGTCTGTGTCTTTTGGTTGGAGCATTTAATCCATTTACATTTAAGGTGATTATTGACATGTGTGTTCCAATTCCCATTTTCTTTTTTTTTTTTTTAATTAATTAATTTATTTTTTTTATTTTTTGGGGGGTACACCAGGTTCAATCAACTGTTTTTATACACATATCCCCGTATTCCCTCCCTTCCTTGATGCCCCCCCTCGAGTCCCCCCCACCCTCCCCGCCCCAGTCCTCTAAGGCATCTTCCATCCTCGAGTTGGACTCCCTTTGTTATACAACAACTTCCTACTGACTATTTTACAGTTGGTAGTATATATATGTCTGTGCTACTCTCTCGCTTCATCTCAGTTTCCCCTTCACCCCCCGCCCCCTCCCATACCTCGAGTTCTCCAGTCCATTCTCTGTATCTGTATCCCATTTTCTTAATTGTTTTGGGTTTGTATTTGTAGGTGTTTTCCTTTTCTTGTGTTTCCTACTTAGAGAAGTTCCTTTAGCACTTGTTGTAAGGCTGGTTTGGTGGTGCTGAATTCTCTTAACTTTTGCTTGTCTGGAAAGCTTTTGATTTCTCCCTCAAATCTGAATGAGATTCTTGCTGGGTAGAGTATTCTTGGCTGTAGGTTTCTCTCTTTCAGGACTTTCAGTATATCCTGCCATTCCCTTCTGGCCTGCAGAGCTTCTGCAGAAAGGTCAGCTGTTATCCTGATGGGTTTTCCCTTATATGTTGTTTGTTGCTTTTCTCTTGCTGCTTTTATTAATTTTTCTTTGTGTTTAATTGTTGTTAGTGTGATTAATATATGCCTTGGTGTATTTCTCCTTGGGTTTATTCTGTATGGGACTCTCTGTGCTTCTTGGACTTGGTTAATTATTTCCTTTCCCATGTTGGGGAAGTCTTCCACTATAACCTCTTCAAATATTTTCTCAGACCCTTTCTTGTTTTCTTCTTCTGGGATGCCTATAATTCAAATGTTGGTACGTTTAATGTTATCACTGAGGTCTTTGAGACTGTCTTCTATTCTTTTTATTCTTTTTTCTTTTTCCTGCTCTGTGGTGTTTATTTCCCCCATTCTGTCTTCCAACTCACTTATTCATTCTTCTGCCTCAGTCATTTTGCTGGTTATAGCATCTAGAGTATTTTTAATTTCAGTTATTTTGTTATCCATTGCTGTTTGTTTTTCTGAGTTCTTATGAACTGTTTCTTGTACTTTCTCTATTTTGTTATTGAGATTTTGTATCATTTTTACTATCATTACTCTGAATTCTTTTTCTGGCATTTTTCCTATTTCCTCCTCATTTATTTGGTCTTGTGGGTTTTTTTCCTGCTCCTTTGCCTGCATGGTGTTTCTTTGTTTCCTCATGGTTGCCAAACTTTTGGAGTTGCTTGTCCTGGCGATAGAGGTGTTTATAGAAGACTGTCCAAGCCTCAGACTAATGTCCAAGTATTCGATTAAACAAATACTAAGTCTAGGAAACACATACATGTATAAGACACACAATTACTGAATCCGTTAGGACATAAGGCTCTGGAAAGACCTGACAGAACCCCAGTGTGCTATCAGATATTCAAAGAGAAACCCAACAGAAATTGACAACTGAAACAGAACAAATCAGTTACAAAAGCAAAAGCAAACAAACAAACAAATAACACCTTACACATACAAACATTAATCCAGGGAGATTTTGTAAGCTAGGATCAAATATAGAAAAGAGCTAGAGTACCACCAGACAGAATGGAGATTCTCAGAATGAAATTAGACAACTGTACTAAGAACTAAGATAAAGACAAAAACCTAATATTAAATACCAAGGTGGTGCGTCATCTGGAGAATAGAGCAAGGAGTCTGATCAGATCGATAGTGTTGCTTATAACTATGTTAAGATAAAATAAACTTAAAATGGCTGGAAGAAAGGGGAACAGAAGAGCGTAGTGTGATTGGAAATATGCAAATAAAAAGAAAGGAATAGAAATGTATAAAAGATAGGGATGAAAGGAAAGTATGAGATATATTGTCCGTACTACCAAAAATTTAGCTAGATATAGAAGTATATAAAAAGGCAAAAAAATAAAAATAGAATAAAAATATCATTAAAAAAATTATGTTATAAAACTTGTAGATCCCTTAGGACTAAGATCGTAATTAATAAAGGAAAAACAAAAAAAAGAGAGAGAGAGAAAAAAAATCCAGAACTGATCCCAGAATGGACCAGTTCAATAGGATTGATACTAATATTTCTGTTTCCTTAGAGTCTCAGCTGTAAGTGTCCTTCTACTCTCCTTGGGTTTTTTTGCATTATTCTGTGACCAGCAGAGCTTCCTTTATTGTTCATCTGTAAGCGTTGGTGTGTGGAGAGGGAGAGGATACAATAGTGGCTCCTTCCCCTGGGAGTGAGTGAGCAGTGGCGCACTGCTGTTTCAGTCGGGCTTGGAGGTGCCTGTTGCAGAGGGACGCCGGTGGCTCAGGTGTAAACAGAAAGTCTCAGAGTTGGGCCTCTCTCGGGTTTTTTTTTTTTTCCCTCGGCAGCCTCCCTGCTGCCAGTCTTCCAAAGGGTTTTAATCTAGCCCTGCCCGAGTGCCTGAGGGTCCTTGTTATCCCTGAGCGCCTTAGGTGGCCCACAGGGCGGCTCTCCACTGCCTGTTGCAGAGGTGCTGGAAGAGAGACAGTGGCTATGCCCGCTGCTCCTCCCCCCCGCCCATGAGCCTGCAGCATCCAGCCGCCATCATGGCCGGGCAGCTCTCAGGGACAGGCACTCCTTACCGCGGACCTCTTCCCTCCTGTCCTCTCAGTCTGTCACCTTACTGGCAACAATGTTTGTCACCCTGAACCAGGTCCCCGGTTCCCACGGTCCCCCTCCTGGACCCTCTGTTCAGCTGTGAATCGACGTCTCGGTCCGGGAACGCTGAGCTGCGGTGCGGACCCTCCGTATGTTTCTCCCTCCCTCCCGTCTGCCACAGCTCCGCCGCTTCACCCTCTTTGAGCCATCGTAGATGCCTCCCTACCGGTTATGTCGGGCTCCTTGTGGTCCTTTCTGGTGTCCGAGGCCATCTGTTGGTGTTCAGTTGGTTCTCTGTGGGAATTATTGCGTCCTTCGGTGCTTTCCCAATGCATCTGTGGAGAGGGATGCATTCCACGTCCCTCTACTTCGCCGCCATCTTTTTCTCCTCTGGATTGGCAATTTTATAAAGTCCCCCAGAGAATTTTAATGCACATCCTTGGTTAAGAAACTCATGAGGGAAGCTTTGAGTAGTTCGCTACAGTGTTCTTGACTTGCTTCCACCTTGAACTCTACTATTTTTCAAGCTGGGCAACTAAGAATGTCAGAATAATTTCATGACTACACAGTATATAACTGCTCACATTTTAATAGAATTAAATGAGAGAAACTATTAAGGAAAATTCCTGCTGCTTTGTACTTTATCCACAGATTGGTACACTTGAATTCAAGATGAGTGTGTGTCACTGAGACCTAAAATATAGAGCTGGCTTTCTAATAGTCATTGGTGTTGTTCACAAATATTCTAGTTTTCTACTCTTCTTACCCATGGTAGTATTGCACTTCCTGCACAGTGAAGTGAGATCATGTGACACTGCTGTGGCCTATAAAATGTGAGCAGAAGCAGTGGAAGCATTAAGTTAATGCCTGCTTTACTGGAACCCTTTTCCCTCTGGCTTGGCTACTGGAAATGTTCAAAACACTGGTTGCTCAATCAGCCTGGGTTTCCGAGTGACCAAAATGAACAGAGTCTCTTGGCACAACCAGAGCAATGTAAGTTAGGAATGTAAGTAGCATGAGTGAGAAATTAATCTGAATTGTTCTAAGACATTTAGGTTTGGGGGTCGTTTACTTCCTGCAGTATTACCCTGTCTGTCCTAAACTGATGCAGAATTCTACTGCGACTCTGCGTCAGCATGACATTAATGGCAACTAACATAAAGCCCTATACTACAATTAAGAGGATAAAAGTTATAGAGTGCCCAGTCCATAAATTAACACATATTCTTCTCTCTTCTAGCCTGAGAATCACCCTGGAATTACTGAATGTGTGTCCATCCCCTCTAAGCGCGTGCACTGTGTAAACATGTGAAGATGAGCTGCTACGGCCATTTGCCACCTTGAGGGAAGCCGACCGTAAGCGGAAGCAAATGCTACTGAAGGCAGGGCAAAGAGGCAAAGAAACAAGGGTCCTGGATGATATGATTGAGTTGCTGGAGCAACCAACCCCAATGCCTGTCATAACAGTGCACTTAGAGACGTCAATACACCCCCTGTTGCTTAAGCCAGTTTTCGTTGTGTTTTGTGGAAGAGGCCAAGATATGCTGCCAAGTCCCCCTCGAAGGAGGACTTGCTGTGAAGCTCTGGAAATGTGGGCAGCATGCAGCCCCCAGCTGTCAGCTTCTTCAGGGTCTGCCTCAGCTGCAGAGAGCCACCTCGCTTGAGATTACACCCTTTCTGGGGCAGACTGCATCCATGATAAAGGGATGGCCATTTCAGCCTGACACAAGATACTTTGATGGGCTATACCCAGGTGGGCTGAAGATTCCTTGGACTTGAATACCAGTTCAACTTCTTTCTCTGGCCAAGCCTGCTTTCGTCCATTCCTAATACAAATCTTTCTCCCCATCTCCATATCAGTGTCTACTTCCGCAAAACCCAGTCTGTGACAAGTTTCCTGTAACATCAGGCAAAAGCAACCTAATTGAAATTCAGTGGGGTAGTTTCAACTTGGTCTTGTCTACATGAAGGGAAATGCACTCATGCTCTATCTTATTTTTAATTCTGTATTGTGGAAATTTTCAAGCATACACCAAAAAATGGAAAGAATATAATGAAACCCAAGATACCCACCTTCAACAATATCAACATATAATCAATCTTTATCATCTGAACCCTCACATATTATTTTAAAATAAGTCTCAGACATTATTTCATCCATAAATACCAGAGTGCACTGATGTTTGCGACTCAAAGCAATGCCTTTTTCTCCATTCTCCTCCCAACTCAAAGCCTATCTATTGTTTCATCTTTTCTGCCTCTTCCCACTGCCACCACTTTAAGAAGAGGAAGTATTTTTATAGAAGAAAGGGGCAGTAGTAGCGGGCAGTAATAGTAGGGGATAGAAGGGTAAGGAAGTAGTCCGAGACTCCACTCTTCCTTTCATTCATTCAACAAACATTTTAAACCTGTTCTCCCCCGGAGTCTTGGATACTCAATTTATCTCAATATAGATGGTCGGTCAGATAGGTGTATAATAAAATCCTTGGTTAGAGAAAGAAAGAAAAGAAAGAAAGAAAAGAAAGGAAGGAAGGAAGGAAGGAAGAGAGAAAGGGAGAAAGGGAGAGAGAAAGGGAGAAAGAGAGAAAGGGAGATAAGTAGGAAGGAAGGGCAATTGAGAGAGGAGAGGGAAGAGGTAGAGAGGTGAAGCAAAGCAAAGAAGCCATCTAGTGGTCACAGTGGAAGATATATATTTTTCCTACTAGACAGAAGAAGACAAAGTTTACTCCGGGTAGGACCTTGAAGAGAAAATGAGGCTAATAAGGTGAAGTGATGTGTTTAAGGTCAGTCACATGGTTAGTAGCATAGAATCCAAACAGACTGACTCTAAGAACTGCAGAAATTGTGATTCTCTGACTCTTAAAAATGTGGTTCGGAACTTCGCCAGTGTCCTAGTGGTAAGAATTTGGTGCATTTAGTGCTTTGGCCCAGGTTCAACACCTGGTCGTGAACTGAGATCCCACAAGCTGCGTGGTGTGGGCAAAAAAACAAACAAAAAACACACATACATATAAACATATATATTAAAAGGCGGTTCAAAGGATTTAAAATTTGATTAAAATATATGTTGTACTTATTTTTAGCAAGTTACAGTATGTTGGCAGCAAAGGGGAAAAAGCACATTGTCTGAATGAAGGTTCTAGACAGACCTCTGATAACATTAATGCAGAATTATTTTTTCATTAAAAGGTCTGCCTCCCTCACCAGATAGAAAGATCCTCAAAGGCAGGGGGTTACGGTATTCATGTTTGTATCCCTAATGCCTGGCCTGGTGTCTCTCCTGAATGAATGAATGAATGAATGAATGAATAGAATTACAAGGCTTAGACTTCAGAACTGACGGCCATTGGCTAATGTTGTGACTTTCAGTAAATTATTTAGCTCCAATGGTCCACAGAGTCATTAAAAGTATCACTGACCTTTTTAAATTAATTAATGTATTTATTTATTTATTTATTTATTTATTGACTGCATTCGGTCTTCGTTGCTGCACACGGGCTTTCTCTAGTTGCTGTGAGCGGGGGCTACTCTTCATTGTGGTGCGCAGGCTGCTCATTGTAGTGGCTTCTCTTGCTGTGGAGCACAGGCCTTAGGCACGTGGGCTTCAACAGTTGCAGCACATGGGCTCAATAGTTGTGGCTCACAGGCTCTAGAGCACAGGCTCAATAGTTGTGGCGCATGGGTTAGTTGCTCCGTGGCATGTGGAATCTTCCCAAAGCAGGGCTCGAACCCGTGTCCCCTGCATTGACAGGCAGATTCTTAACCACTGCGCCACCTAGGAAGTCCTCACTGACCTTTTTAAATTGTTTGTTGTCTCCTTTCCTCAGGATGCAGGGTCATAGTGCTTCTGGTATGTTCCCCCTGGTGGGTGAGGTTGGTTCAGGGGCTTGTGTAGGCTTTCTGGTGGGAGGGACCGGTGCCTGTACTCTGGTGGATGGAGCTGAGTCTTGTCCCTCTGATGGGCAGGGCTGCATCAGGGGGTGTGTTTTGGGGTGTCTGTGAACTTAGTATGACTTTAGGAAGCCTGTCTGCTAATGGTTGGGGCTATGTTCCTGTCTTACTGGTTGTTTGGCCTGAGGCATCCAGCACTGAAGCCTGCAGGCAGTTGGGTGGAGCCAGGTCCTGGTGTTGAGATGGAGACCTCCAGGAGAGCTCACTCTGGTTAATATTCCCTGGGGTTAAGAATTCTCTGGTGGTCCAGTGCTCCCATCCTGGGGGCTTAGGCCCGGGAACCAAGACCCCTGCAAGCCATGCAGCCCAGCCAAAAAAGAAAAAAGAAAAAGAAAACAAACAGATAAACAAAACCCAAGACAAATACCAAAAATAAAAAACAAACAACACCAAAAAAGAAAAAACAAAACCCAAGACTAATGATAAAAACAAAGCCAAACAAATAAAAACAAACAAAAGACAAAAAAGAGAAAACAAGAAAACACCCAAACAAAAGAACCCCAAAATGAAAATAAACAATAAAAACAAAACTAACAAAAACAAAAACAGAAAGCAAACTAAAAAAACAACAATAACAACAAAGAAAACATAAAACAAACACACAAAAATGATCAAAAAAACTAAATGGGACCCAATTAAACTAAAAGCTTTTTTTGCATAGCAAAGGAAACCAGTGACAAAATGAAGAGACAGCCTGCTGAATGGAAGAAAATATTTGCAAATCATATGATTGATAAGGGGTTAATATCCAAAACATATGCACAGTTCATACAACTCAGTTAAAAAAAATAATTTAAAAAAATGGGCAGAAGACCTAAACAGACATTTTTCCGAAGAAGACATACAGATGGCCAACAGGCACATGAAAAGATGCTCAGCATCACTAATTATGAGAGAAATGCAAATGAAACCACAATGCAATATCACCTCACACCTCTCAGAATGGCTATTATCAAAGAGATTACAAACAACAAATGTTGGTGAGGACGTGGAGAAAAGAGAACCCAAGTATACTGTTCGTGGGAAAATATTCATAAATTGATGCAGACATGACGGAAAAGAGTATGGAGGTCCCTTGAAAAACCAAAAATAGAACTAACACATGATCCAAAAATTCCACTCCTGGGTATATATCCAAGGAAAACAAAAATGCTAATTCAAAAAGATACATGTAACCCAATGTTCAGAGCAGCATTATCTACAATGGTCAAGACAAAGAGGCAACTTAGGTGTCCACCAACAGATCAATGGATAAAGAAGATGTAATGTATATATTATGTACATATATTCCATACATATCATATATATATAAAAAACATATATATAATGGGTTATTACTCAGCCATAAAAACAAGTGAAAATTTGCAACGACACAGATGGACCTGCAGGGTATTACACTTAGTGACGTAAGCCAGAGAAAGAGTAATACTGTATGTTCTCTTATATGTAGAATCTAAAAAAATAAAAGCAATGAATGAACAAGACAAAAAGGAGACTCACAGATATAGACAACAAACTAGTGGTACCAGTGGGGAGAGGGAAGGAAGGAGGAGAGACAAAATAGGGGTAAGGGATTAAGAGGTGATTAAGAGGTGTAAACTACTATGTATAAAATAAATAAGCTACAAGGATATACTGCATAGCACAGGGAATATGGCCAATATTTTATAATAACTTTATATGGAATATAATCTACAAAAATATTGAATCACTATGTTGTACATCTGAAACTAATAAAATATTGTAAATCAACTATATTTAAATAAAACACTGAAACTCAAAAAAAAAAGATACATCCAGAAATTCTTTTATTCCTCCCGTCAAGAGATAGAGCCTAATTCCTCTTCCCTTGAGCGTGGGCTGGACCCTAACAACTTCCTTCTAATGAATGAATAAAGGGAAAATGAGGGCATGCAGCTTTGGAGACCAGGTCAGGGGTTAGCAAACTATAGTATGTGGGCTGGCTGCCTATTTTTATACATCAAGTTGTAGTGGACATATCATCCCTATTTGTTTACATATTCTATGTAGCTGTCTTTGCACTGAAACAACTGAGGTAAGTAGTTACAATATTCTATGGCATGCAAGCCTAAAACGTTTATTACTTAGCCCTTTAAAAACGTTTGCTAATCCGCGAACCAGATCATAAAAAGCAGTGCAGCTTTTTGCTTGCTCTTGATAACTTGCTCTGGGAGAAGCTAGCTGCCTTGTCAGGAAGACACTCAGAAATTCTTGTTGTCAAGGAACTAAGGCCTCCTGCAAACAGCTATGTGAGTGAACAGTCTTGGAAGTACAACTGACCCTTAAACAACGGGGGGAGGTTTGGGGGACCAACCCTCTGCTCAGTCAAAAACCCACATATAAGTTAAAGGCGGCCCGTTGTAGTCATGGATCTTCCATACCTACGGTTCCACATCTAGAGATTCAACCAACCGCAGATCACGTATTACTGTAATGTTTTTAAAAGCCACATGTAATTTTTTAAAAGCCACATGAAAGTGGACCAACACAATTCAAAGCTGTTCAATGGTCAACTTTAGTTCCTCAAGCCCCTGGCAAGCTTTAAGATGACTGCATCCCACTCAACAGCTTCACTGAAGCTTCCTGAGAGACTGAATCGGAATCACCCACCTAAGCTACTCCCAGATTCCAGACCTTCAGAAAACACGTGAGAGCGCACCACAAAGAAGAGTAGCCCCCGCCTACTGCAACTAGAGAAAGCCCCTGTGCAGCAACAAAGCATTGTAATCATTTTTATATGAAGATTTTTGGGTTGTGGAACGAATCATCTGAGTTTCCATTATTTCTTATGGGGAAATTCTCTTTGATATACAAGTGCTTTGGATTACAAGCTTGTTTCCAGAACGAATTACACTTGCAAACCAAGGTTTTACTGGATATGTATAAATACAGCGGATTCACTTTGTTGTACAGCGGAAACTGGCACAACAATGTAAAGTTATCAGACTCCAATAAAGATCAAAAAAAAAAAAAAGAAAGAAAAAAGAAAATGTGCTTGATACATGTTCAACAAAATTAAAGGAATTCTGCTTAGGCCTGATGTTATGTTCATAAATGCCAAAGGAAGTAGAACTTTGCAACTATGTTAACTCTGCTTCTGTTCAAGAAAAATAATATTGGGGCTTAAAAAATGTAGAATTGATGCCCAGTATAGGTGAGGAGACTGTAACAGAGCACCTGGCTGCTCTAAATGAACTGAAGCTGTTCTTGGATGTGATCACTGAACCACCAACGGTAGAGGAAGCACAGAGACCCCGAGGGCCGCCAGAGACTGGAAAAGAGCAAATAAATGTAGGCCTGATTAAAAAAAAATAAAATAGAAAGAATTGCCAACAGTTCAGTATACTCAGTGTCAATCCTTTTCGAAATTCACCTTATTTATTTTAAAAATAGATTCCAATCGCTTAGAAAAGAATATGTTAAGCACGTGTGGAAACAACCTGTATTATACGAGACTAATCTAATTTCCATTCTTTTTTTAAAGAGTATGTTTATAGATAGACAAACATCATACATCAAAAAGATGTAAAATTGGTATGTCGGTAGAATTTCGACAAAGTATTTGACCAGGTTCTCATTATACCCATACAGATAAGATAAGCAGAAGATGGATAATTGTATAATTAGGTAGTGAGGTAACTGTTTAACCACCACAACAGCAAGTGCTCATTAATGAATCGCTCTCAACCTAAAGGGCAGTTCAGCACTTTCACCTGTGGCCTTCTCCTGTTCCACAATTTGACCAAGAAGGAAAGAGGGAAATATAGCTACGGGATCAGCGACTACCCATATCCAAATATACATGTGTAACTCCGAGACAGGCAGGCGCTGTAACTTATGCCACAAATGTTAAATAAACACACAAACACAGAAGAGGCTTCATGGCTTAGTTCACAGCAAGCTTACTTCAATCTGATAGCGACACGCTCAATATGATGTGGAAATAAGAAAAGCTAACGTGATGCTAGCTGCAGAAACAGTATCTCAAATGTGGGAGATAGCAGTCCTGCTGAACTCTGGACAGATCAGCCCACAACTGGGATGTTGTGCACCCTGCTAGGGGTCACTGTCTTCAAAGGATCATAACCATATTGGCACACATGTTCAAAAAAGAAAAACCACGGTGCTTAGGGGGCTGAATACCATTAAAGGAAAGGCAGAAGGGAACGGAGATTTAGGAATAGGACCAAACAATGCCCCAAGAGGAAAACAATGGCTACCTTCATTCAGTCATTCAACAAACGTGAATTTCAAACCTATTTCAGGCCAGATGCTGTGACTGTGCCTGTGATTGGGGATACGGTAAAAAGATAGTCTATATCCGTGAAAAACTAATGTGTACACCTGAAGAGTTGAAACGGACTTAATCTAAAACAGATTAAGGCTGTTCTATATGATTGCATAAGGTAGAAATAGGAGCAGTGGAAAGAAGTTCTAGAGAACTGACTTCAGCTCCATATAAGGAAGAGCATTTTAAGAGTTAAAGCTGTCTAATGAATGAAGCACCACCTGAGAAGACTGCAAGGTTCCCATCAGTAAGGGTGTACTTAAAGGGGAGACTGATGAATTGAGACATGCTCCCAACTGGACCATCTTTCATGTTCCTCACAGTCTACACTATGATTCTGTACTTCCCCAGGAAATGGACTCACCAGATTCACCCCACTTGTGTACTTCAGCAACACAGGTTTCCCACAGTTGTTACTTCCAACTTTGCACCCTCTCCCCCAAGGAAGCAATGCCATATAAATAGGAATGGATCTGAGAGCAACAGGAATAACCCGATACAAGAAGAAACTGACCCATCAGCACACAAAATGCAAAAAAATCAATACTGTCCAATGTACCTTGTATTTCTAAAGAAAATGTTAGAATTCTCTATCCTTGATGTCATAAATTCAATCTAAAATAGTCTATTATGTTCAATTAATATAAATAAGGATTGGCTTTGTACTGCATCTCTTGTTCGTAGCCATGTTTTCCTAACCAACAAGGAAGAAATACTTTTAATTTAAGATCACTTTGGGGGACTTCCTAGGTGGCTCAGTGGTTAACAATCCGCCTGCCAATGCAGGGGACACGGGTTCCATCCCCGCTCCATCCACATGCCTCGGAGCAACTAAGCTCAAGCACCACAACTACTGAAACCTGTGCGCCTAAAGCCTGTGCTCCCCAACAAGAGAAGCCACTGCAATGAGGGGCCCACACACCACAACTAGAGAAAGGCTGTGTGCAGTAATGAAGACCCAACGCAGCCAATAAATAAATAAACAGGTAAATTTATTTTTTTAAAAAATCACTTTGGAAATTTGTGTCCTACGTAAGCACTCCAATACCCTCTATTATAACGTTATATGGAAACTAAGTTTCAAATACCTGTCTCAAAAGAAATAATTCGTCACATATACCAGGCCAAATACCATGGACTAATCAAATTGTGAATTTCTGATTCAATGGCTACTTAAATCCTTTCAAAAAATCACAGGCAGGATAAACTTCGCGAGAAGGTCTAGGCCATTTAGTTCGAGAAATGAGTGGAAGATAATTGAAGCTTACTGTCATTCATTTTATTTTTGTAATTTTACAACACTCTCTACAGTACACGGGCTCTATATGCTGGAACTGGGTATTCAAGGAGTTCACCCTTGCAAACTGTTCCTATTAACTTCTTGGAAGCAGTCCCTCACACTTTAGCGCTTTCTCAATCTGGATACAAGACAGGCGCTACCATCCGAATTCCGAGGGCTGTCTTTCTTGCAAAGAGCAGCCCATTAAGACAAACGTGAGAAAGAGAGAGAGAAGCATCTTTTAACCATCAGCCCCGAAAAAAAGCTTCCCCTCTGGTGGTCGTCAACTCTGATGGCCGTCTACCCTCTCTCAACACGCTGCCCGGGCGTCTCGGGCAGAAAGAAAGCGGCAACAACAGCAAGGAAACCCCAGCGTTCCCGGGACTGGGAGATTCGCTTCTGCAGAGCGGCGAACGCGAGGCTCCCCGCGGATCCCAGCTCGTGGCCAGGGCGGCGCCGACCCGCCGCGGCCGGCGCGAGGGCAGTTCCCGCCGCCAGCACCCCAGGGCGGCCCCGACCCAGCCCCGAACCCCCCGGCCGCAGAGTCCCCGCCGCGACCCCGGACGGCCCCGCGCGCGCCCCGGGACCGCGGCGACAGGCGGCGACAGGCGGCGAGGCGCGGCTCGACTTACAGTGACACCACCCCAGGTGGCAGCACCAGTGCAGCTTGAAGCACTTGCCGTGGCTGTGCGTGGCACAGATGGAGAGCCCGTCGCACGGCTGGAAGTCGGGTCTGCGGGCGGCGCAGCTCCGCGCCAGGGCCTGAGCCTCGTCCACTTTCTCGCTCTTCCAGCCGCGCTCGGGCGCCGGCGCCGCGGCCGCACGCATCTCCTCTCCCTCCGCGGAGCCGACACCCGGGGCTCGGGAGGAGCGGCGTCTGGGCGGGCGGCAAGCCGGGCCGGCTGCGGACGCGGGAGGGCTCGGCGCGGGCCGGGACTCACGTCAGGGCGCGGCGGCGGCGGCCGTGGAGGAGCCCGCGGCGGCGGCGGTGGAGGCGGCGGCGGGAGCGCGGCGGCTCTAGGCTCGCAGAGGAGCCGCCCCGAGCGCGGCGACCGGGGGCTGGGCCTGCCGCCACCTCCCCTCCCTCCCTCTCTCCCTCTCTCCCTCTCTCTCTCTCTCCCTCCCTCTCTCCCTCCCTCTCTCCCTCCCTCTCTCCCTCTCTCACTCCCTCCGCCGCGGCGCGCGCCGCACCCCACGCGCACACGCACGCGCACACGCACGCGCACACGCACGCGCACACGCACGCGCACACGCACGCGCACACGCACGCGCGCACGCGCGCGCGCCTATGGCCGACGCCGCGAGTCCCTCCGCCGCCCCGCCTCCTCACACGCGCCGGGCAGGAGTGTGGGGTGGTCGGCGTCCCCTCGGGCGCCGCGCGCTCCCTCAGGCCCCAGAGGCTGAGGGAGGCCCCTCCCCGACCCACGGAGGGCCGTCAGGAACACACCCGCCTCGGTGGCTCGGTTTTCACACGCACGCCAGCTTCCACGCACACTTTGCACACACACTCGGCGCCAACCCCCCCCCCCCGCCCCGTCCTCTCTCCGCGGAGGGCTGTGCACGCCGAGGACACGCCCGCCCGGACCCCAAGGGGCTGGTCCCTGGGCCACTGGGAGCGAGGTTTCCTCACAGGCCCAGCGTGTCCCCACGCGCGGCCCACGTAGCCCTCGTAGCCCTCATACACGCCCCGCAGGGTGTCTGGCCTCACAGGCCCCTGGGGTCACGCGCACGTGCACACGCGACACGCGCGTGCTCCCCCGGAGCTACCTCCTGCCCATTATTTCAAAATTTAATATTTTTTAAATGCGGTTTAAATTTTTATTTTTTTATTTTTAAATGTAATTAATTCTATTACAATAAACGGTTGAATGGTAAATTCTGCTTGGGCAATTCTTTTCCTTAAATTGAAGTATAGTTGTTTTACACTTGTGTTAGTTTCAGGTGTACAGCAAAGTGATTTATAAAAGTGAATATATATATATACTTTTTCAGAATATACATCACAAAATATTGAGTATAGTTCGTTCCCTGTGCTCTACAGTAGCCGTGTCAGTAGTGTGTTTCTGTGTGGGTATATGTTCTGTGTGTGGTATTCGAGTAGCTGAGAATGTGTGTGTCCATGTGTACGTTCAGTGTGTGGGGCACGGTTGTTAGATAGCATGTGTGTATGTGTCTGGTGTGTATTTGGCAGTGTGGTGCATGTGACTGGAATATTGAGTGTAAGTGCCTGGTGTATATGGGTGGAGTTGGGTGTGTGTAGTATGTGTGGTTGTGGGCATACAAACAAGACTCGTGGTTCCTGTGGACTCTTGTGTGCGGCACTGCGTGTTAATGCCGGCCCTGACCAGCGGCTGTGACTGGCCCTGATGGTGGCCACAGCTCTCTCACCCAGTCAGCTTGCCTTCTTCCCTCTTGGGGACAAGTTGCTCCAAATAGATTCTCCATGCCAGGCTCCTCTGCTGAGAACCCAGCCCGAAGCAGGATTCGTGAGGAGAAAACAAACCATTTGCTCCCCGGAGCGCAGTTCAGAATTAGCGTTTTCCTGTAACAAGGCCAGAACCCAGCCTTGAACACAGAAAAGGAGGGGACCTTCTCTCGCTATTTGCCAGACGATTTTCAGAATAGAGGAAAATGCCTGTAATTGCCATGGCCCAGGGAACAACAGCAAAGCCTCTCAGCACAAATGCTGTGTGGGAACATGTTTATGCCCAGGTCCACCTTCTCCATGACTTTATTCCTTTCCCGCTTTCTACTGACAAGGAGACTCATCATGGTTTTGAAATAACCAAATTCATCTTCAAGCTCTAAAAATCCTCATTGCCATAAGAATCTTCCCTTTTATTTAACCTCAGCTTAAGGAGGGAAATGTAATTTGCACACATCTGACCTAGTGAAGTCTTCATTTATTATAGGTTGACGAGAGATTCAATTTGGTGGCAGAGTATTTTCAAGAAAGGTATGAATCAAAATCTCAAAATATGATTTCGCCAACAACCTAACGTTGAAACAGTTATAAACCTGAAGCATCATGTCTTCAGCTTCAGCCCCAGGCATCCCTCTCCCCTGACCAAAATAATCCTGAGGAAGTACATCCCTGACTCATAAACATTCTCCATCCCTGCTGTTAATTTCACAGCCTGACCCACCTCAGAATAACAGGAATAAAAGGAAGAGAAAACTTAATCCAAGAAATTCATAATCCATTATAGCAAGCCACCCCAGAATTTTTCAAATAAAAGGGGATTCCCATCTCTCCTACCCTATTTTTCTCCTTCCCCAACCCATACATTCACTCTAATACTGTCCATGTTATATAAGGTCTTAGAATTGTTTCTGTAACGAATGTTTGAATGGCATCTTTCCACTGGCTTTTACTCTAGGGTGAACCATGTTGTAAGATTCTACTATATGTGAAATGATGCCATCTTAGCTAGTGATAAATGAGCAAGAGAAGTAACATGTTACAGCGAGGAGGCAAGGTAAATACCCTACTTTATGTTAGCCATATGATTTGAAACTGAGAAGCCTTTACATTTTCTGTAACATAAAACTCTTTCCATTCACTTGCCCTAAAGATGTTATTAAACTCTATTGGCTGCAGTGGAGCAGGCGGAGGTATATGTGCTGTGACCTCTCAAACACATCCACACAGCCTTTAGGATATGTTGTCCCGATATAAGTTTTCAAAGTTTTATTATGGAAAATACAAACTAGAGAGACTAGTGGAATGAACTCACATGCGTCCATCACCTAGTTTCAATAATTATTAACTCATTTTGAAAATCTTGTTTTACCTAAGCTCTACCCACTCCTGACCCCTCCCCCCCACCAATGGATTATTTTCAAGCAGACCCCAGAAATCATATAATTTCATCCATAAATATCTTAACATTTATCTCTAAATGAACTTTTAAAAACGATAAGCCACAATACCATTATCACACAGCAGGATATTTGACCATAAATTTGACCATAAATATAAACTTGTTTCACAGCTGCTGACCACCTATCCAGCTCCCCTTGAAGAATGCTACTGCCTGGGGACTTCCCTGGTAGTGCAGTGTTAAGAATCCATCTGCCAGTGCAGGGGATAGGGATTAAAGCCCTGGTCCAGGAAGTTACCACGTCCCTTGGAGCAAATAAGCCTGGGCGCCAGAACTAATGAGCCTGTGCTCTAGAGCCCGTGAGCCACAACTGTTGAGCCCACATGCTGTAACTCCTGAAGCCCATGCAGCTAGAGACCATGCTCCACAATAAGAGAAGCCACTCCAATGAGAAGCCTGCGCACCACAACAAAGAGTAGCTGCTGCTCTCCACAACTAGAGAAAGTCAGTACGGAGCAACAAAGACCCAACTCAGCCAATAAATAAATAAATTTAGAAAAAAGAATGCTGCTGCCTGGAATTTTCATATTCCCTGCCTCTTTCTCTCCTGCCTATGTCTTCAGTTTATCTGCCACTCTCTCAAGTTTTCTCTGACTAACCCAAACTAAGTTACATACTCACTTCCTTTGTATCACTTAACACAGCTTTCAGCACATAATTAAAGGAGGAATTATTGAATTAATGTCTTTCCTTATCCCCCCGCTTCTGTTACAAACTGTAGGCTCCTTGAGGACAGGAACATGGCCTCTGTCTTGTTCACCATCTTGTTCCCAATACAAGAGAAGAGAATAAATCATTGTTGACATAGTGGAAGTTATTCCATCTCAGACTCCCAAAGGCTGGAGGAAGTCCATCTGTGGTAAGTTGTTTGTAAATACGTGTAAATAATTCCTCTAATTACTTTTCCTGTAATCACATCCTTGAATATTTTCCTCCCTCACTGATTCTGAGCTTAGCTACATGTATTAGTTATCTATTGCTGAATAACAAATCATCCCCAAATTAACAGAACACAATTTCTATGGGTCAGGACTCCAGGCATGACTTGGCTAGGTCCCCTGCTTCAAGGTCTCTCGCAAGGCTGCAATGAAGTTATGGGCCAGAAC
Source organism: Hippopotamus amphibius kiboko (assembly GCF_030028045.1). Classification (NCBI taxonomy): domain Eukaryota; kingdom Metazoa; phylum Chordata; class Mammalia; order Artiodactyla; family Hippopotamidae; genus Hippopotamus; species Hippopotamus amphibius. Next base: position 160,405,670 of record NC_080191.1, read on the forward strand.
TGCATTCTCTTCTGAAGTTTCCACTGGGGAAGGGTCTACTTCCAAGATCACTCACTCACTGGTTGTTGCCAGGATTTGATTCCTTAAAGGACCGTTGGGCTGAAGGTCTCAGTTCCTCACTGGTTGTTGCCTGGAAGGTACTCTCAGTTCCTTGCCACATGGGCCTCTTCATAAGGCAGCTTGATTTACCAGAACAAGCACGTAAAAAGAGTCAGAGAGTGTCAGTCTTTTATACCCACCTAGACTCAGAAGGGATAGCCCATCATTCTTGCCATAGTCTATTCATTAGAAACAAGTCACTAGGTCCAGCCCTCATACAAGGGGCGGGAGTTACACAAAGACATGAATATCAGGAGGCAGGAATCACTGGGAGCCATTTCAGGAGCTCTGTACCACATCACGTGAACTGCCTTAGCCAGTGGGAGAATAGGAAACACGCATAGCAAAGATTTCCAAAGAACAAGCTCATTGGGATTTGTGAGCTCGGCCCTGTGAGAACAACATGTATACAAGCCAGAGCAAGCCAGCCAGAGGGTGAAATGCCTTGTGGAGGAAAATGGAGGTGCTCCCAGTGGACAATTCCCAGTTGATGGTCTATCAACCACGAGAAGCATCAGTGAGGCTATACTAGATCATTCTAGACCCACCAGCTGATCACAGAAGCAGGAGAAAGTCCGCTAGAGCTCTGCTGAGCCAGTCCTGAACAGAACAACCACGAGGACACAGCACAGAATCAAGAGCTACATAAAACAGTTGTTGTTTCAAGCTGCTAAGTTTTGAGTATGTAGTTTCTTAGAGAGTAAAAGCTAAGTGATACACCCACCAATTCTCTCAAGTTGTAGGCAAAGTAATTGAGGATTCAAGAGGCTAAGTGACCTGCTCAGTGTCACAGTGCAGCAGGCACAGTGGGACAAGCTCTCTGGGATTGGGCATCAGAACAATGCAGATGGTGCAAGTCTAAGCTCCGTTATTTTTCTGGCCGGGAGACCTGGGAAAATCCCTGATGCTTTCCAAGCTTCAGTTTCTTTGTCAGCAAAACAAAAAAGAAGGTTTTCCAGAACATCTCTTAGCACTCAGAACTATGACCTGTCCACTTAGCTATAGGTCGAGCTAGGGTTAGAACCTTTTGGTTCAGATGTCATTTGTGAATAGTCAGATATTCCCTTCTTGTCCAATTGCACATTTGTCTGATGCTAATGTAAGTTTTGTCTACACACACCAACCATTCTGAATACTTTGATAAATTGAGTCATTACAAATCAGTTACTGTTTGGTTGCTTGATTGAACCAAGCAACTAATTCCACCGTGGTTATAAATAACCAGCTAGTAATCAGTCAATTTGTCATATTAAAGCAATTAGAATGATGAAGTGGATGGAGAAGCTTCCAAATGAGGTGCAACTAAATTAGGAGTCCTCTGTGGGGAGGGAGGATGCTTCTTTAGCTTTGTCACTGACATAATTCACACACTTATCATCCCCTCTGGCGAAAAGGAAAGAACAGCAGCTACAGAATCTGACAGAATGGAATCAAAGCTCGGTTCTACTACCATCTAGCTCAGTGATCTTGGACAAGTTATTTAGCCTTACGTATTTATTTTATAAACTTATTTATTTATTTATTTATTTATTTACTTATTTATTGGCTACGTTGGGTCTTCATTGCTGTGCTTGGGCTTTATGTAATTGCAGAGAGCAGGTGCTACTCTTCATTGCGTTGTGTGGGCTTCTCATTGCAGTGGCTTCTCTTATTGTGAAGCACGGGCTCTAGGTGCTTGGGTTTCAGTAGTTGTGGCACATGGGCTCAGTAGTTGTGGCTCACAGGCTCTAGAGCACAGGCTCCATATTTTTAGTGCACAGGATTAGTTGTTCTGAGGCATGTGGGATCTTCCCGGACCAGGGCTCAAATCTGGGTCCCCTGCATTGGCAGGTGGATTCTTAACCACTGTACCACCAGCCTTCCATCTTAAATGAGAATTACAATTCCAATTTCATACACTGTAGTAAACACTAAATATGATAACATGTCAAGAGCCTGGCACAATATCTGGCACATTGCGGATCTTCAATAAATATTAGTCTTCCTCTTCCCAGCAGCTCCAAATGCCCTCCATGTTTATAGACTCTCTATGTTCAGTCCTTCCTTCACAATGCTCAGAAGAGATTTCTGTAAAACATAAATCTGATCAGAATATACCTGGCCTCTAAAACCTTTGACACCTCTCACCACCACCTGAAAAAACTGCAAACCCTTGTAGGCTATGCAAAGCCCTTCCCACCACGTCTCCAGCTACTCTTCCCCATGCCTCCACATCTGTACCTTCTCTAGATTGTTGTTTTGTTTCTGGACGTGTGATACACTTTCCTGCCTGCCTCTGCGCCTTCCCCCATCCCGTTCTCTTTGCCTTGAATTGCCCACTCCCCTCCTCTTCTTTGTACATGAGCTCGAAGGCTGCTTGAAGCCTTTTCTTACTTCACTCCCTCCTCCATACTCAACGACATGCTGTGCCTAGCACTTGGTGCCTCAGGTAGCAAGGCAGGTACTGTGTGTTTCCAGTGCTCGGCATTGTATTGGGTACTAGAAAACACTCAACAAATATTTTTGAATGGACGCATTAAAAGATGTATGACTAAACAGTCATAAATAGTATAGAAGGGCAAAGCATCAGCTTTCTAAAGCTTAAGTCCCCAGAACTAGGAGATTCTCATGAATCCTTTAAAATTAAAAAAGAAGCCTTGCTTAATAAACTAGCTTGTCATCTTACTGAATGGTCTTAACCTCTATAGGTGAGTGACCCAGGCTGCAACAACTCTAGACTCCAAGAGGTATTTTAGACATTGCAAGAAGGACAGACTCATAACAGAGAAATACTCATGGTCCTTTCCTAACCTTCCGATGTTTGACCAGAAAGGGCAGCTTTCCTGCAAAATATCCCATTGCGCCACCATCAAAGACAAAGTAGAAAAACAGACAGGTCCCTGAAACCGAGCAGGACCCTGAAGGGCCTCCCTGGCTACAAGCCCCCTTGTGCAACCCCACCACCCCACCCCACCCCACTTTGTGTTTGGCCTTCCCTGAGTTACAAAGAACAGAGTAAAGCAGTTAATGATTAGAACAATAGAGTCCCAAGACTCCTAGCTTCCCCTGAACGAATATAGGTAACAATCTGATGCATTTCTTTACACTCTTCATCTGAAACTAAGACCACTACCTGGTGTAGGATGGCGACTACATGCAGACCCCAAGCCCATAGACACAGACTGGTTGGAACCAGAAGGCTGATGATTAAGATTCCTGAAACATCACCCTGTTACCTTACTACCAACCAGGGAGAAAAATGTCCATGAGCTGATCACATACTCTGTGACTCTCACCCCCAATGTTGCCTTGAAAAACCCTCCCTAAGAGCCATCCAGGAGTTTGGGTCATTAGCTGCCCATTCTCCTTGCTTGGCACCTTGCAGTAAACACTGTGCTTTCTTTCACCACTATCCAGTGTCAGTAGATTGGCTTTGCTTTGTGTTGGGCAAGCTGACCCACAGTCGGCTTGGTAACACCCTGAGCCAGTCCAAAACAGCATTTCCTGTAGTATTTTTGAAGCAGTGGAAGCAGTAGATATTTGTGGATCATCTTAACATAATTTTCAAAATTCGCCGTTTCATCCCTTAGCTACCCTTTGAAGAGACACACCATTTTGTCTCAATTTTTTTATCAACTAGAGAAATATTTTTATGTATGAAAATTTTTTGTGGAAAAATAACCTCCAGAGTAGGTTTTGAATGTAAAAGAGGAGGGCACCAGGGCTGTGATTAACGTGCCAAGCCATCAACCCCCTGTGAGCATCTCAGCACACAGCTTCAGTGTTCACGCCTAATGACCACTGGGCTTTTCCTGAGTAATATGATGTGACACTAATGGAAGTAGGATCTGGGTCAATTCTGTGCTCCACACAACACAACCATTCTTTATGCTCTGATGGTCCACACTTACGTCTGGAAGCCGTGGACCTATCATAATTTTGAAACAAGAACACTGGCTTTTTTTAATGGTAGGATAATACACACATTCTGCTATTGCCATTAAAAAAAAACAGAAAAGCTTTTTTCTCGATGATTAGCAATTAAAATAATTCAGCTTTAATTACAATGGATAACAAAATAACTGAAATTAAAAATACTCTAGATGCTATAACCAGCAGAATGACTGAAGCAGAAGAACGAATAAGTGAGTTGGAAGACAGAATGGGGGAAATAAACGCCACAGAGCAGGAAAAAGAAAAAAGAATAGAAGACAGTCTCAGAGACCTCAGTGATAACATTAAGCATAACAACATTCGAATTATAGGCATCCCAGAAGAAGAAGAAAACAAGAAAGGGTCTGAGAAAATATTTGAAGAGGTTATAGTGGAAAACTTCCCCAACATGGGAAAGGAAATAATTAACCAAGTCCAAGAAGCACAGAGAGTCCCATACAGAATAAACCCAAGGAGAAATACACCAAGGCATATATTAATCACACTAACAACAATTAAACACAAAGAAAAAATAATAAAAGCAGCAAGAGAAAAGCAACAAACAACATATAAGGTGCCGGGATCAACTCGGCGACTCGAGGTGAGTGACGGGTGCCGCAAGCTTGAAGAACACACAGACACAGACTGAAGAGAAAGATGGGACCGGGGGACTCAAGACCTCTAGGATCAAGAGCCTCGCTGATTGATCCCACGTTGCTTTTATTGAGTTCTCGGCATAGCCTAAGGGTCTGACACTCCCAGGTTAATCCCATAAACAATCAAAGGCCTCACATGACTGGGGGCAATGATCTTTGTTTGCCTCCTGGGTCCTGATTTGAGCAGGGTGTGGATTTGAGCTGGGTGTGGATTTGAGCTGGGCGTGGCATGGGTTTGAGCTGGGCGTGGAGAGCAAAGCAGCCCTGGGGGCAGGAGACCTCTCTCAGAAGGATTAAGGGTCTGTGCCCCACCCGTGTTGGCCCCTCTGCGACTGTGCCTGTCTTAGGTTGTTCCTCCCTTGAGGAATCTTACCCGTCTCTGGCTAACCAGTCATCCTCCAGGGCCAAACACGGTGATATAAGGAAGGCTCTATGCACCACCCCTGTTGGCCCCTCTGCGGCTGTGCCTGTCTTAGGTTGTTCCTCCTCTGAGGAATCTTACCCGTCTTTGGCTAACCAGCCATCCCTCAGGACCAAACAGGGTGATATTAGTCTCCACGCCCCGCACCCTCAGCTCCTCCACTGCTCAAGCAGGACATTCTGAATCCCATCGATCGGCCCACATACTTCAACATTTTCAATGTTTCAAAAAGGTTCCAGAATGTCTTCCCACAATAAGGGAAAACCCATCAGGATAACAGCTGACCTCTCAACAGAAACTCTGCAGGCCAGAAGGGAATGGCAGGATATACTGAAAGTCCTGAAAGAGAGAAACCTACAGCCAAGAATACTCTACCCAGCAAGAATCTCATTCAGATTTGAAGGAGAAATCAAAAGCTTTCCAGACAAGCAAAAGTGAAGAGAATTCAGCACCACCAAACCAGCCTTACAACAAGTGCTAAAGGAACTTCTCTAAGTAGGAAACACAAGAAAAGGAAAACACCTACAAATATAAACCCAAAACAATTAAGAAAATGGGAATTGGAACACACATGTCGATAATCACCTTAAATGTAAATGGATTAAATGCTCCAACCAAAAGACACAGACTGGCTGAATGGATACAAAAACAAGACCCTTCTATATGCTGCCTACAAGAAACCCACTTCAGACCAAGGGATACATATAGACTGAAAGTGAAGGGATGGAAAAAGATATTCCATGCAAATGGAAGTCAAAAGAAAGCTGGAGTAGCAATACTCATATCAGCTTTAATTAGCTCACTTTGGTAAGCAGCTAAAGGCTAAAATGACAGTGAAGAGCAACCTGGAATACAATGACTGACGCATGGATTATAAATGAGACAGCTGAGGTGCCACATGCAACCCGTGAAGATGCTGGGCTACGGTCGGGACTCCATCCACACCCAGGGCCCCAAGAATTTAGGTGGCATCCAGCGTATAGGACTGGGCTCATTGAGCCCCTCCACAGACAGCTGTTGAGTATCTTCTGCGTGCCAGGCTCTGGGTTGGATGCTGGAGATAATTTAGAAGGGAGACACAAACAAACCACAACAGTATAACAGGTAATTGCTTTGATTAAGGCGTTTAAACGAAGCACCATAGCAGAATGAAGCAGAAACAGAAAAATCTGTCTGGAGCCACCAAAAAATACAGTAAGTCCCCTATATACGAATGAGTTCCATTCTGAGAGCACATTTGTAAGTCCGGTGTGTTCGTAAGTGCAACAAAGTTAGCCTAAGTAGCCAATTAACACAATCAGCTATATAGCAGGGTACTATAATAGGTTTATAATTCTTTTCAAACAAATAATACATAAAAAAAACCACAAGAAAGAGAAAACACTTTTAATCTTAGAGGACAGTACCTTGAAAGGTAGAATAGTACAGTACTGCAGCTGGCATCCAGGGGCTGGGATCCAGTGAACAGGCAAGAAGAGTTCCTGACTGGAGGAGGGAGAGGAGGTGGGAGATGGTAGAGCTGGACCCTCAGCAACAGGAAATGGAGGGCAGCCTGCAGTTTCACTCCCGCCTGACGTTGACAGAACACACGATCACTTCTTTGAAAGTTCACAGATTGAAGGTTCCTATGCAGGGGCCTTACTGTATTCCACGGAAAGGATGAGTTAGCACTGGCAATGCAGTCAACCTGGGCTGGGGTATTATAGGATAGAGGACAGCAGGCACGCAGGCAAGAAAGGCAAAGGGCTGCTCTGTAAGTCTGCCGTGCTGGAAAGTAATGCAGGCCTGACAGAGCAGTCAGACGAGGGATGGAATAGGCAGGCAGGGGCCAGATCATGAAAACCTCTGCAAAGTTTAGATTGAGTCCTCTAAACAGAGGTTTCTGAATAATTTTCATCTAGGAACACTTAGTTCAGTGGAAATACTTACCAGAGAGCATAAATGAAATAAACTCGTAAAGTCCAGTTGAAGCTGTTACTTGTTGGTGGGGAATGCTGGAGGCTCATTCGTTTGTAACCTCACAACAGAGCCAAACCACTACCTCAGGAGAGTGGGAGTTGTGATCTCACGGGGCCTGTGTTAGAGCCCCGTGATCACCACCTCCTGGTACTCACACTCAGCATAATTCCCTCCCTTGAGGGTAGACTGGTCTTCACAACCCCAAAAGCAGTGATGAAGTCTCGCCCAAGATTAGGTTTTACAAAGACTGTAGCTTCTGTTGTCATAGTCTCTCTCCCTCTCTCTCTCTCTCTTTCTCCCCACCCCTCCCCACCCCTGGCTCCCCAGCCCCCTCTCCCCTCTGTCTCTCTGTCTCTCTCAGAGATCTCACTCTGAGGGAGACCGACTGCCATGTTATGAGTGGCCTATGGAAAAGCCCACATGGGAAGGAAATGACCTTCTCTGGCCAACAGCCAGTAAGGATTCGAGGCCTCCAACAACCACATGAGTAACCCTGGAAACAAATCCTCCCAATTGAATGCTGAGATGAAACACTTCTAGCCAACACCTTGACTGCAGTAGTAAGAGACCTTGAGCCACCAGATTCCTGACCCACAGAAACTGTGAGTTAATTTGTTACGCAGCAAGAGAGAACTAATACAGGAGCCAATGAGGAATTCTGAGCCCAGAGTGGCAGGCTCCAGTGTGAATTTTAAATACTAAATTAGGAATTTGGGAGTAACATATTCACACTACTATATATAAAATAGATAAACAACAAGGTCTTATTGTAGACCACAGGGAATGAACTACACTCAACATTTTGTAATATGTATTCTGAAAAAGTATATATAATATGTTCACTTTTATGAATCACTTTGCTGTACACCTGAAACTAATACAACATTGTAAAACAACTATACTTCAATTTAAGAAAAAGAATTACCCAAGGAGAATTTACCATTTAACTGCTTATTATAATAAAATTAATTAGTAAGATTTAAAAATAAAAAAATAAAATTTTAAACCCCATTTAAAAAGTATTAATTTTTTAAAATAATGAGCCAGGAGAGAAATTGAATGGGGCAAGATCAGAGTAAGGCAATTCCCAGTCCAGGAGGGAGAGGAAGAGGGCCTGAACAGTGTTGATATAAAGCAGAAGAAGTGGTATAAATCCTGAAGAGGTAAAATCCATAAAACTGGGGACCATTTGAGTCTGGGGAGCAAAGGAGTTTCAGGGACAATGGCAGTCATTAGCTAGGGAACAAAGAAGGAGGACTGTGTTTGCAGAGAAAGAAAAAGAGCTCCATTTGGGTTGCGTGGAGATCAAAGTGCCTGGGAGTCATCCTTAGGGAGAACACTAATCGTTACTTGGAGGCTGGTTCAGAGAAGTCTGAAGTAGGGTACTCTGCATGAGAAATTGTACTTACACATTAGGGTGCTTCACTCACAGAGGCTGCAAACTCCACTGCCTTTGGGGGCCAAGAAAATAACATAGAGGAGTGAAGAGTTCTGGGTATAAAGTAATAGACAGAGGTGGGAACTGTGTTGAATTGCAGAGTGCCTGCCTTCCTTAAAGCTATCAAAACCACACACATTTGAAACTCTGTGCTGTCTGGGAAGCTGAATTCTGTTTCTAGAGAAGCTAGATTTAACAGCTCTCCTTAGGAAAGTATCACAGCAGAGTGAGAAGGACATGAGCTTTGCAGTCAGGCAGCCCTAAGTTCAAATGTTGCCTCCACCACTTGCTAAAGGATGTCACTTATGCTCTCTGAGCCAGCATTTTCTTAGCTGTACACAGGGTTAATAATACCAGTTTCAGTGGGTGGCTGTGATTAAGTGAGGAGACAATGGTTGTTCCATGCCGAGTACAGTTCCTGGAACAAAACAGGCACATAAGTGGCAGCGGACATTATGACGGTGATGTAACAATGGCCATCATCTCCCACTGAAGGGCACTCCAGGACACAGTGAATGTCCTCACCATTCTATTCAGATCAGAAGAGTCATCACTGAGCATCTGTGCTAGAGCTCTTAGTACTCAGTGTCCTGCAGGGTGTATGTGTCTGTCTGTCTGTCTGTCTTCTGTCTTGCAGGTACTTTGTGTAACGAGAAGTTCAATGTCAGGTGGTACTTGGTGCAATAAGAGAAACCAAGAACAGAAGTCATTGTACATTCAGGTGTCCAGAAACTGGGACCAGCAGCAGCAGGAGGTGACCACTCTTGTGCCCCAGAAATGTGACTCTACTATTCCGCATGTGTTGGTGCCTCACATCACCAACACACTTATTCTATTATTTTTTTCTGACTTATAGCTTCTCTTCCCTCAACTGTTTCTCTTCCACCGTTAATCCTTTGTAATTCAGTTCTTGATATGACCTAGCTTTTCCTCTTTCCTCCCACTTTGAATTCCTGAGGGTGAGGATGTGTTTGGACCACCTTAGCCATCAGCAGCAGCTGATGGAAAAGAAAGTCATGCAATGCAAAGGCCACCTAAGCTGCTTCTTTAGCAGCAGCTACGGGTGGACAATTTCCCACTGAAGGAACTGTGGGCACAGAGGCACCATGGCTGACGAGCCTGTTATGGTGCATAGGTGAGTGTGTGTCCAGCAGAGGCCAGCAGGCTAGGGGTGGAAGGATAGGCCAGAAATATACTGTTATTTCAAAAAGACACAGATGTAGAGAACAAACGTATGGACAGCAAGAGGGGAAAGTGGCGGGGGTGGGGGATGCATTGGGAGATTGGGATTGACATATATACGCTAATATTTATAAAATCGAAAACTATGGGCTTCCCTGGTGGCGCAGTGCTTAAGAATCCACCTGCCGATGCAGGGGACATGGGTTTGTTCCCTGGTCTGGGAAGATCCCACATGCTGCGGAGCAACTAGGCCTGTGTGCCACAACTACTGAGGCTGCACTCTACAGCCCGTGTGCCACAGCTGCTGAGGATCACATGTCTAGAGCCCCTGCTCCATGACAAGAAGCCATCGCAATGAGGAGCCCTTGCACTACAACAAAGAGTAGCCCCCGCTTGCCACAACTAGAGAAAACCCGTGCACAGCAATGAAAACCCAACACAGCCAAAAACAAACAAATAAATAAATAAATAATAAAGTAAAATAGACAACTAATAAGAACCTGCTTTATAGCACAGGGAACTCCACTTCACTGTACAGTAGAAACTAACACAACATTGTAAACCAAATATATCTCAAAAAAATTGAAAAAGTATTAGAAATAAAAAAAAAGTAAACTGTTATTTTAGTAGCAAGTAAAAAAATAATATTGAGCATAAAAAAGAAGGAAATCCTGCCATTTGCAACCACTTAGATGAGGGCATTATGCTAAAATAAAACAGACAGAGAAAGACAAATAACTTATGACCTCACTTGTATGTGGAAACTAAAACAAAAATACCCTCCACAAACTCATAGATACCAAGAATAGGTTGGTGATTGCCAGCAACAGGGCCCAGGGGGTGGGGGGGTGAAGGAAATGGGGGAAGGGAGTCAAAAGGTACAAACTTTCCTTTGCAAGATAAAGAGGCACTTCCCTGGTGGTCTAGTGGTTGAGACTTTGCCTTCCAACGCGGGGTGTGTGGGTTCAATTCCTGGTCCGGGAGCTTAGCTCCCACATGCCTCTGGGCCAAAAAACCAAAACGTAAAATAGAACCCATATTGTAACAAATTCAATGAAGACTTTAAAAATGGTCCACATTTTTTTTAAAAATCTTAAAAAAATAGATAATTCCTGGGGATGTAATTACAGCATGGTGACTATAGGTAATAATTTTGTATTATATACTTGAAACTTGCTATGATGGTAAATCTTAAAAGTTGTCATCAGAAGAAAACAAATTGTAACTATGTGTGGTGATGGATCTTAACTAGACTTATTGCGGTGATGATTTCACTATATGTACATATATCAACTCATTATGTTGCATAACTGAAACTAATATAACTTTATATGTCAATTACATCTCAAAAAAGTCAGATTGAAATTAGTTTCAGGAAGATGACATGTAACATGACAACATTGGAAACTACTTCCAAGAGATCCTCTTTCGCTCCTACCCCCAGTGGATGGGGTACAAAGACTCATCAATGCAGTTAGCTCTAAACATTATGTCTATGGTGGCCTCATTCAGGTTCTTTACATGGCTGTTTGGAAGAGGAGCCCCTTCTGTGCCCCCGCTTCCAGCGGACAGGATGAGGATTGTTTGCTTTCTCTGCCACCCATTCCTACTTGACCGGGGTGTATACCTATGTGGAACTTGGAGCTCCACTGTTACTCCAGGCCTGAGCAGAACTAGTTCATCCAGGGAAATAAGGTAAGCCCAAAGGCTGCTTCTCCTCACTCGCAGCTGGCTTTCCCCAGGGAGCTGCTGTCCCTGGGGAATTTCATCCTCCACTTCCCAGAGAGACAGCCAGGCCCCAGTGGCAGCTGTTGTGATTTGCAGGAGGCACAGAGCGGGGGACTCCCCACCCTCCTCGCATCTCCCGTGGGTGCCCATCCAAATGCATGTGTTCCTGTTTGGCAGCTGAAGGTGTAAATAGCTTTGAACATGACTGAGAGGAGAGATCTGTGGATTCATAGATTGACAGGACTAGTTAAGTAAAACACCCCTTTTATTCCTCAGGAAAGTGGAGTCACAGAAAAGTGATGAGCTGACTTGCCCAAGGTCATCAGACTACTCATTCCATAATCTATCCTGGTAGAGAAAGAAATAGAAATCATATATTGTGATCCTAAAGCTGCTGCTCTTTCTGCTACCATAGAGATACGGGGAGGAATTGGCTTCTGCTTTTATGCATTTTACATCTTAGTCACTCCTTTTCACTCTAATAACCCACCCACGGTGGGTTATTAGGGTGAGGTTTTGATGCTGCGACTTTACAGGCAGGGACCCAGCAAGGCACGAACCCTGCCTTGCCTCCCACTGCCCTCTCCCCTTCCCATCAGGCTCCAAGGAAGCAAAGCCCAAAAGGCAACCACTGGCTGTGAAACAAGATACCTTCACACTAGGAGGGCCCAGGTGCCTGTATCCCAATGAAGAGCCCTCTGGTAAAAAAAGTAAGTAGGGCCTCCTTCCGCTTTGGGATATCCCTGCCCTCTGACCATATGCAAAGAGGAAGAAGTCTAAGAAATGGGGGAACTACATGGCCAGGTTTGCACAATAGGCCTTGGCTTATTTGCTCCCCCAAATGCATGTTAGGAGGAAAGTAGAAGCGAGAAGAGACTGGCCAGCCTGATGCATCTAGAAGTGAGGCAGGAAGCACAAGAGAAGAGCACGTGGGTTCACACCCTTTTATAAATGTAGCCTGTTTTCGTTACCTAGTGCTGTGTAACAAATCACTCCAAAACGTGGCAGTTTACAGCGAGAATCATGGATTATGTCTCGCGGTTTCTGTGGGTCGGGAGGAATTAGATGGGGCACAGCAAGGAGGGTTTTCTCTGCTCCACAATTTCTGGACTCTCCACAGAAGATGCAAATGTTGAGGACTGGACCTGTCTGAAGGAGCGATCACTCACATGTCTGTGGTTTGCTGTCGGCCACATTGCTCACACGTGGCCTCTCCACGTGGCTTCCACTAACACTATCAGTGCCTCGAGAGAAAGCCAGGTGGAAGCCATGGTAACTTTTATGACCCCACCTCAAAGGTCACGCAGCGTCACTTCTGCTGCATTCGACTAGTTGAGGCACTTGCAAAGGTCTGCCTGGGTTCGGGGGGAGAGGACAGACCCTACCTCGCAATGAAGCATGTCTACATCACTTCATAACAACAGCATGAGAGATGAGACAGTTTGGGAAAATACACTCTTCCACACAGCTCAATCCACATCTTGGGCTCTGACCATTCAGATTAGAAACTTCTTCCCTGTTGAGTGGGAAGCCAACAAGGTGATCTGAGACAAGCGTGGCCAGGAAGAGGGCCTCAATTTTTGTTTCTTACAGAACCACCACCCTTTTCATACGGATATTAATTTAGAGACTCCTTCCCACACTCTTTGTAATTTCCTTACCTTGGTCCCTAAGAAATATTCAAATCAGCTGTCTGGTTTTGACCTCGAGATGGGACTAGGTTGATGGGTACGAGGGCACATATGTGGATACTCAAGAAGGACCCCTGCCCCGTCAACCTCCTTCTAAACAAAAAAACAGAAACAAAATAAAAACTAACACTTTTTTGAACTGTGCCTGAGAAATCCACATGAAAGTTAATTGGCCTTAGAACTATACTGGGGCTTCCCTGGTGGTCTGGTCTAGTGGTGAAGACTCCCGCACTCCCTATGCAATTCAATCCCTGGTCAGGGAACTAGGTCCCACATGCTGCAACTAAAAACAAAAAAGATTCCGTGTGCTGCAATGAAGATCTCACACGCAGCAATGCAAATCCCCCATGCTGCAACTAAGACCTGGCACAGTCAACTAAATAAACATTAAAAAGAAAAAAAAAAAACTATACCAAATGTTAAATTCAAACACGGTAGCACTTATATCTCATTAATTGTGTATACCTTAGTGGAAATTCATTTGGGTTTGAACTGTAGTAGAAGGGGGATAGAGATGGAGTTGAGAAGCTGTAAGGATGAGGTAGAGGAGGAAGGAAAAGCAGAAAGAGCAGAAGCTATAGTTACCTGGAGCTTTGCTGTGTTAAGCTTGACCGCGGTCTAGTTCTTGAAAGCAGGTTACATGGTTTTCCAGCTGTAAACCCACGCTATCAGCTGGGGAATCACAGATCCTCTCCACCCCTCAGCCAGACACCAATCCCCGAGGCCAGGCTTCCCTTTCACCCTACCCCTCACCAGAAGTGCCTCTCGCTTACGAGGATTCCTAAAGGAGGAACTAGGTAATTCATATTTTCTAATTAAAAATAATAGCAATGACAACATACTAACATTCATTAACCACTTACTATATGCCACATACTATGTTAAGTGCTCACACTGTCTCAAATAATCTTTACAAAAGTAATCTACGAGGCGGATCCTAGTTCCCACCCCCACTTTACAGATGAGGACGCTAGAGGCACAGAGAGGTTCAGTAGCTTGTCCAGTGCAGCACAGCTGCTAAGGCCTGAAGCTGAGATTTGAACCCAGGCAGCCTAGCTCTGGAGCCCGTGTTCTTAACCACTGCACTATTGCATAGGGAAACCTCATGCAAACCAGTTAATAAACCAGCACCTTTACTAATAAATAAATAAATAAAGATAAACATGGTGAACTAAAACTCTGCCTAAAATATTTAGTGAGAGGGAAAAAGAGCAAGTCAAGAGCAGGAAAAAATTAAACAACAATATATGGTAATAAAATAAAGAGCAAAACCAAGTTAGTGTATTAAAAAGGAAAAAGTGTTTTTAACTAAATGACTATTGTCTCAATAAAACAGGAAAAAATGTAAATTAATTAGATTAGAAATAAGAACATAATGCATAAGCAAATGGGTGCTTGCTTGCAAAAACATAAAGCGCTGTGACATCAGATAACTGAGAAGGAGATACAAGCAGTTACTCCATGAAGATGTCTAGTCCTAATGGGTGTATGAAAATTTCCCAAACTTTCAAAGAACAACAACAACAAAAATCCCTGTTACATAAATTTTATTTTCTTAAATAAATTTATTTCTTTATTGGCTGCATTGGGTCTTCGTTGCTGCACGGGCTTTCTCTAGTTGCAGAGAAGAGGGGCTACTATTCATTGCGGTGTGCAGGCTTCTCATTGCGGTGGCTTCTCTTGTTGCAGAGCAGAGGCTCCAGGCGTGTGGATTTCAGTAGTTGTGGCACAAGGGCTCAGTAGTTGTGGCACACAGGCTTAGTCGCTCTGAGGCATGTGGGATCTTCCTGGAGCAGGGATTAAACCCATGTCTCCTGCATTGGCAAGCAGATTCTTAACCACTGCGCCACCAGGGAAGCCCTATATAAACTTTAAATGTATGTGTTTGTGTGTGTAGTATGTTACTCAATTTATTTTATGAAGTGAAAATGATTAAATCTGAATAGGACTCAAATCAAATTATAGGCCAATCTCATCAAAGAACATAAATGTTAAGATTTTGTGTTAGCGAAAGAAGAGAAAAACTTTACATGTACTAGTTGCTATGCTTAATTGGAGAAACACAAAACTGGTACAAAGAAGTAAAAGTAATATAGGACATCACATTAACAGGGAATGAAAAATATAATATAATATAATATAATATAATATAATATAATATAATATAATTATATCCAAAGATATATTAACAAGTTTTTAGCTATATTTCTTATCTCTTTCTGATGAAAATTTTAAAAATCAGATGTTGGTAATTTAGGGTTGCTTTTTGTCATATGGAATTTAGTTCAGTAATTCACCAGAAAGGCAGATTCCTGCTCTGCATTGTTTAAACTCATCCCTCTCATATGAGGATATATCCTTTACTCCTGGGGAAGGAATGTGGAAGAAGGGGTACTGGTAACAAGAAAAATACGCGCATCTTAGGGCAGCGACCCTCATAATGACAGACTGTGGCACCAGGGATCTAGGGTCCAAGGAGAGACGAATTCAAGAGACTCATGTGTGTGAAATACACCAGCAATGCCCAGGAAAAGGAGTAGGAACAATCACTTCTAGATGTCCTGTTAACATACCTATTTTTTTTTTGTTGGCTTATTTTGATTTGAGCTGCTGCCGAACTACTTTTATCCTCAGCCCTTCCAAACAGGAAAGTAAGGCAACACTAGCTACATTGGATTTCCAGTCTAAACATAATGGAGTGTGTATTGAAAACAAAGAATTGATTTTATTCTTAAAGAAGAACATATATTGCTTTCTCAAATCAGATCTATTTTTCCAGAAATGTTATCAATAACTATTCAAGAAGAAAGAAAGTATTATGTATAAATATCAGAAAGGAAGAAACAAAAGCATCTGTTTTACAGATAGCATGATTACAGACCTAGAAATCTAAGGAAATTAAATATTGAATGGAAATAATGAGTTTAGTTGCAGGACTGACTCCAAAAAATTTGTAGGTATCTATGTATATTACATACACACACATGTGCATTGTATTATATATTTATCAGTAAATGTACTGATATATAACAAGGGAATACAATGAAAATGGATTTTACTGTTGGTATTACAAAAAAAAGGATTAAATATATGGGAATTGATGTAACTTGTGGCAAGGTTTATTCAGGGAAATCATAGAGAGGTCTGTTGATAAATTGAGTGTTATATTTGCTGCTGATTAGGAAAGTAAGTATGTTAGTATTTCCAAGTCTAATAGGTAGATTTATCAATTAAAGCCTCAGCAAATTAAAGTCCCTAACAAATGAAGACAGCAATTCCTCTGGTATAGTAACAAGAAGAATGTCAAAGAATTTTTGTTTTATTTATTTTGTAGATTTTTTGATGTGGACCATATTTTTAAGACTTTATTGAATTTGTTACAATATTGCTTCTGTTTTATGCTTTGGTTTTTTGGCCCTGAGGCATGTGGGATCTTATTTCCCTGACCAGGGATCGAACATGCACCCCTTGCATTGGAAGGCAAAGTCTTAAGAACTGGGCCACAAGGAAAGTTCCAAGAAGCAGACTCTGAGATGGAGATGAGTGTGAATATTGTTCAGGGAAGGTTCTTGGGATTAACACCGGTGAAGGGGAGGGGAGGAGGCAGGAATGAGCAGAGGGAGAGGTTGAGCTGCATTTGGTTACCAACAAAGGCCCCAGCCTAATGTCATTGGGACCTACGTTAGCCCTTCAGAGCTGGGGCAAGAAAATCAGGTGTTTATACTCCTGTGTTGAGCAGTCATTGAATACACGCTACTTTTTACATTATTTTTATTGGAGTATAGTTGCTTTACAATGCCGTGATGGTTTCTACTGTATAGCAAAGTAAATCAGCTATACATATACCTAGACCCCATCTTTTCTGGATTTCCTCTCCATTTAGGTCACCACAGAGCATTGAGTAGAGTTTGCTGTGCTCTACAGTAGGTTCTCATTAGTTATCTATTTTAGACATAGTATCAATAGTGTATATATGTCAATCACAATCTTCCAGTTCTTCCCACCACCACCCCCCCGTCCCCGAATACAAGCTATTTTTGGAAGGTGTGATCTTGAGCAAGGCAATCCCAGAAGAAGGCCATTTTCTGGTGGCAGTCCTAGCAATTGGGAGAATAAAACTCGTTTCTAAAAGAGGATCTGGGTAGCACATGACATAAATGTTGAGTATACATCTATAATACATAATAATAGGATGTTTATAAATGATATACTTTTACTACTATATTGACATATATATCCGTTTTAAACATAACAAAATAGAAATTTATAAAGAATGAGATAGTGATGAAATAATGTATTAAAACATTTTGCTAACAGGTGATGGTTTCATACTACTATTCATTAAATAAGACATAATACACACGTAGGGCAGGTGAGCTTCATCATGAATGGTAGGTTGTAAGTCAATACTTCTAAGAATCTTCTCGATAATTTCAGTTTTTTTGGCCAACCTCTTGTCTGACCTGACTGCTTGCATTATTTGTATTATCTTCAACTGTGCTTTCTTTCAAAGAATTTTTTTAAGAGTGCTGTCTTTGAAGGAATCTTTCGTGAGGGTTCATTTAGTTAAATTAAATAATTCAGTCTAAATATCCACTTAGCCCAGCATACGGAATCTGCACTATTTCTCAACATGCTGGAAGCAAGTGTAGGAGGGAGGCGGCCACTGTCAACCTCCCTGCATGCTGGAACGCACCCTCCTCCCTCGCGATGCTCCTCTCCTGACGTGTGGCTGCTGAGACGCAACCTGGCGAGGACAAGGGTGTTCTCATGTACGTGAAATACTAATAAACACGAATCTCTTGGGTTTTAGACAAATAAGGAGCAAGAGCAGTTCTAAATATTTCCTGCCTGCACCTCTGTGGGTCATCTTTCACACCACCTTGGGAGGGGCACCCCATTTTGGAGATCTCCGGTCTAGTGAGCAGAAGGTGTGTGCACCCCAAATCCAGCACCTCCCTTTTGGTCCGTACTGAGAGATACTGCTTCCTGAATTATTCTTCTTTCCGTCTTCCTTTCTGATAACATATCTTTTGTTAGTGTTTTCATCTCTAATCAGGTAGGAGTCAATCTGAGGTTTAAGTAGGCCTGTGAGACTGTTTCTTGCTAAGTTGATGTCATCATTTCTGCTATCCCTTTGTCTTTGTGGTCCAGTTTTTAAATTAGGTTCAGGATCTTAGTCGTGTCTCCATGAACTGCCTACAACAATTATATGTGAAACATAACATACAAGTTTCTGAGCAATTCAACATCAAGTTGAAAAACACATCACACTGGCAAAACATTGTTTTTCTTAAAACAAGAAATCCTGTTTAACGAGATCAGATTCTCAAAGCTGCCTGTGTGTCAGAATGACCTATGGCACTGAGAAAAACAAAAAGAAAACGAAACAAAACCCACCCATTGTTGGACCCCACCTGCATTAGTTAGGATTAGAGTCAGCTGTGAGGAATTAAAGACCTACAGTGATAGTGTCTTGACCATGATGGGAGTTGATTTCTCTCTCACACAAATGACTGCTGGAAGGCAGACTAGCACCTCTGCTTTGTGAGGTGCTGGGGAACCAACCTCTTTGCAGCCCTCCTTTCTGCTATCCCTAGGGACCTTTGTCCTTGTGGTCCAGTATAGTGGGTTGAACTCCAGCCTTCACGTCTATGTTCCAGGCAGCAAGATGGAGGAAGGGACAAAAAAGAAACAGGAAAAGCATGCATATCATCTGATCCTTAAGGTAGGTTTCCCAAAGCTGCCATGTGACACTGCCACTTACATCCTATTGTCTGGATCTTAGTCACATGTTCACAACTGGATGCAAGAGAAGCTGACAATGATACTGTGTATTCTGAACAACAAAAGACTCAGCTCAAAAGCGAGAAGTTTATTGCTAAAAAGAAGAGAAAATGGGAGATAGCCAGTCATTCTGACACACAGGCAGCTTTGAGAATCTAATCTCGTTAAATAGTCCCTGCTAAAACTTACAAATTAGGGACTCTCTAGACCTTGGAAGTCTTCAGGAATCCAAGTGCACTTATGATTTGGTTGGAGAGATATTGCTGTACCCCATCCGAAGGATCTCATGTTCAGAATTAGCAACTGCTTCTGTGCTCTCTTAGAGAAGTTGTCAAGATGTGCGCAAGGTCGATTGCATCAGCTCTGCGCATGTCATTTTATCAGATGCTTTCAGGCATCCCTCTGCCAGCCTATCTTAAGTTTGGTGAAAGAGAACAAATAAATATTACAATTGAAATACCCTGGAATTCTTTTAACAATATTTTTAATTTTTATTTATTTTTTAAAAGTTATTGAGATATAACGGACGTACAATAAACTGCACATATTCAAAGTGTACAATTTGATTTTTTATTAGTCATCTATTTTATACATATTAATGTATATATGGCAATCCCAATCTCCCAATTCATCCCACCCCACCCCCCAACCCCTTCCCCACCTTGGTGTCCATATGTTTGTTCTCTACATCTGTGTCTCTATTTCTGCCTTGCAAACCGGTTGATCTGTACCATTTTTCTAGATTCCACATATATGCGTTAATATACGATATTTGTTTTTCTCTTTCTGACTTACCTCACTCGGTGTGACAGTCTCTAGGTCCATTCATGTCTCTACAAATGACCTAGTTTTGTTCCTTTTTGTGGCTGAGTAATATTCCATTGTATATATGCACCACATCTCCTTTATCCATTCATCTGTCGATGGACATTTACGTTGCTTCCATGTCCTGGCTATTGTAAATAGTGCTGCAATGAACATTGGGGTGCATGTGTTGTTTTGAATTATGGGTTTCTCTGGGTGTATGCCCAGTAGTGGGATTGCTGGGTCATATGGTAATTCTATTTTTAGTTTCTCAAGGAACCTCCATACTGTTCTCCATAGTGGCTGTATCCATTTACATTCCCACCAACAGTGCAAGAGTGTTCCATTTTCTCCACACTCTCTCCAGCATTTACTCTTTGTAGATTTTGACAAGAATTAAAAGCGCTGTTCACCTGTCACATGTTCCTCTTTCTCAGGGTGCTAGGAAAAAAATACTAGGAAGAACAGACAAGATGTACAGGTGACCCTTGAACAAGGCTGGGGTCAGGGGCTTTAATCCTTCCCCCAGTCTACAAATCCACCTAAAATTCATAGTGGGCCCTCCATACATGCAGTTCCTCAGTATCTTTGGTTCCTACATATCATCAGATTCAATGAATCGTGGATGGTGTAGTACTGTACAGTTCAAACCTAAGTTGTTCAAGGGTCAAATGTAATCTTTTACTAAAGATTTGGTCCATTAGAGACTCCAATCGTAATAGAGACTTTCCTTTTACTTTTGTCAACTAACTTTGTTTAGAAACATACTTACAGCAATAAAAAGAAGAAACTGTTTGGGGCTTGAAACCGCTACACAGTGGGCCCTGGAAGCAATACTGGGTGCTGTATGACTCCATGGGTACTACTCACATTAGTTCTATGTGAACGGCAGCCACCGGGAGCATGGTATAAATGGTGTCCCTCAGAGTTGGGTAATGTTGCAGTCCTGCCAGGAAGCAGTGTAGCTTGTCTGTTAATCTCAAAATACACATAAACTGGCAAAATAACCACGTGGCACTGACGGTCCCAAGAAGAGCCAAAGACTATTCTGTTCTTAAAGAAAGCTGTTTTTAAACATAGTCCAGAGAACTTGATTTATATTAATTTCATCAATGTCTACCAAAAGGGGTCACCTAATCTGGTCAATCTGCAACATTTCAGACTTCCCAGGTGTAACAGGGATTTCTGTAACATTTCTGTAACACCATTAATCACGGGGGTGTAGGGTCCCTCAGGTGCCTTCTTGTGAGCACACCTGTTCCTGCTGGAAAGGAACACACGGATAGAGACCGCAGCTGCACGGTGGCTTTCCTGATTTAAGGGACAGCATCACTCTCCTCTTTAAAGCTGGAGTATCACGGCAAAGCTTCAAGCGTGCTTCTACCATGTAGTTCTTGTCAGAGTCAACTACCATTAGAACACATTTTAAAAATGTCATCCAGATGGTATTTTTAAAAAAGATAGTTTTAAAATTATTAACAACAACCACAACAAAATAAACTTTTAAGCAAGTGCATTTTCAATAATGGGACAGGATGTCTTGGAAAGGTTTCTTCACATTAACCACTGCTGTTTGTCGGATCCAACAGTTTGAATCACTTTTTCCTCCTTTGATACAAAATAAGGATAAATGAACTCACGCTTCTTCTTCCCATTTTATATCAATATATAAAGTATTGGTCCTTAACACTTATTGGGTCATAGACACTTCAGAGAATACGATGTAAGATATGGCACCTTTTCTAAGAAATGCACTCAGATACATATACACAAATACTAGCATAAGATTTCAGGGATTATTGACTCAAAATCTATTCACAGACACTATAGTTTCAAAACCCCAATCTAGAGGAGAAGGTAGGATGAAAATAAGTTTTAAGAACTGAAAAAAAAAAAAACAACCCTCAAAGTTGAAATCTACTCAAGGTCTAAAGAAGGAAAATTTGAAATAAGTTTACATTAATTTGAAACCAAGTCACTTTGGAGACAGAGTTAATATTTTCAGGAATTTCTTCTATTGATGTTTTTCATTTCAAGGACCAATTTATAGAAAATCTAGCAATATACATCTCAAAAAGTATTCTAAATTAAACTACAATTCAAAGCAACCTCTAGAAGTTTTTTTGGCTTGTTTTTTACAATAGAAAAATTGTACTATATTCTTTCAATATTTCTTTATCAGAACTTTTGGTAATTTTGTTGGGGTTCAATGGTGAAACTACTGTAAAAAACAGTTCATTTACATCACCCCAAAAGACACTAACCTAAGCCCATTTGTTTCTTTGTTTACTTATTTAGTAACTTTATTAACATATAGTTCACACAGCACACAGGTCACACAATTAAGGCACACAGCTCAATGGTTTTTAGTAGGTGCACAGAGTTATGCAACCATCGCCAGCATAATTTCAGGACATTTTCATCAACCCAGAAAGAAACCCTGCACCCATTAGTAGCTACTCCCCATTCCCCACCCTCACTCATTCCAGCCTTAGGCAACCTGGAATCTGCTTTCTGCCTCAATAGATTTGCCTGTTTTTTCATTTAGCACAATATTTTCAAGGTGCATCATGCTGTAGCATGTAAGAGCACTTCATTTCTCTTTAGGACTAAATAATATCCTATTGCATGGCTATTCTACATTTTATTTATCCAGTCACCAGTTGATGGACATTAGGGTTGTTTCCAATTTGGGCCTATTATGAATAATTATGCTGTAAACATCTGTGTACCAGTTTTGTGTTGACGAGCCCCTCAACTTTTTTTTCTTTAAGAACTTTTATTGAGGTACAATTGACATACAATAAACTGCATATATTTAAAGTGTACAACTCGATACTTTTTTTCTTATTAGTAAGGTGTGTATTAGCCCCTCAACTTTTAACCATGTAAGGCAACAAGTAAAAAAGAGAAGAATTCTTATAACAAAATTATACAAAATTTGTTTGGCAATAATTTTAGATTTGTTAAGACTCAACCATTTCATACCCAACATCACAAAGGCTTCTCATGACTGGGAAACACATTATTACTTTATCACAGAATTAGAAGAGGTTTGATCCCTGAGAGCCCATCTTACACTAAGTCAACAACTTACTACTTTCCCTTACTTCTGCTTAAATAGGAGAGTACATGAAGACCAGGTTGTGGACATCCAGGGGTCTGGAGGAAACTATCATCAAATGTTACTGAGCCCTTCGCAAGCAGCAAGGACAACTATGTGCACGGGCCTTGGACAGAAGTGATACACGGAGCACGACTTGCCAAGCGACCCTGACCGCCCCATTCTGGCCTGAAGTATGTGCTTTCCTCACCAACTCCCAACCATGCTTGGCCTGAACGTCAACACCACTCTGCTGCTGATCCTCTGCCTCTCCCTGGGCAGCTTTCCAAGCTCACTCATAGAGACCGTTACTGCTGACTCTACCCTGTCAACCACCTCCACTCCACCTTGAGACTCTGAAGTGAACTTTGTCACAGGCGTCCTTGCTGCATGAATGCCCCTCCGGACTCCAGGTCTGTCAACCGCTGCTGTGCAAGATGCTCAGGGGGGCACAGTGAGTGTCTGGTGAGTGAAGGGCCCGTGAGATTGCCTATCAGGGCTACGTGTGTGAAGCTGAAAGGGCTCAAGTGAATTAGGCATTGATCACTTAATAACTGATGACATATTTCTCCAATGATCAGAGAACTTGGGAACCTCAACTTATTCCTGAGGCTCTCTCCTTAGCTATCATGGTGTTAACACAAATTTGTTCACTGCAATTGAAATAATTTATCTGATAGGGACAGATTCCCAGACAAAGGAAGCACATGCCTTAAGAGTTGAGCCATTAGAATCTTTATCGGACAGAAGACCCACAGAGGAGTTGTAGCCGGCCAATGATTTCTTTTGCTTTGTATTTCAGAACAATCTTACTTTGGATCTTTGGATTTAGCTTCAGTGAAATTCAGTGAGCAATACCTGATGCCAGCATGTGAGGCAAAACCTGAAAGGCTGAATCACAGTTTACTGCTGGGGAGTCCTGCCAAGCTTTGCCACTCTTTCAGAGGAGGGTTTCCCTGCGAAGCCAGTTTTTTCAGATAGTCACAAGGCTCCAGTTGGGGAATATCAGGATTCTGCCTGTGATATTTCTGCAACTTCTCTAGCACTGTGGGCAACCCAACTGTGGACGCATAGAACATGGGCCCACCCCTGTGCCTTGGCCAACCATACCCGTGTAAATAGACAATATCGATGTGCTCTGGGGTAGATGCTATCCCTTCCCCTAAGATGCGGAATGCTTCATTGATGAGTGAATATAAGCAGCGCTCAAGGATCTCATCCCGGCTAATGACACGTGGGTCAATGTGATGGGTTTCTCTGTACTGGGTCAGAAACTTGGAAAGCCAGGGATCAGGTGTGTGAATCCTACCCAATGGCTTATCATAAAGGTACCAACCCTTCCCTGTCTTCTGGCCAAAGCGTCCTGACTCACAGAGCATATCAGGAATTGGGCAATATCTGGAGCTGCCTCGCTTTCGGGCAGGAGTTCCTGGAGGCAACGCAGGTCCGGTAAGACCTTGCCCTTTCCGGGATTTCCAACCTACATCCAACCCAGCAAGATCAGACACTCTAAAAGGTCCCATTTTGAAACCAAACTCTTCCAGCACCTGATCTATCTCCTCTGGTTTACTGCCTTCTTCTAATAAGAAATAAGTCTGACTATAATAAGGGGACAACATTCGATTCCCAACAAATCCAAAACAATTGCCTACGACTACTCCAATTTTTTCAATCTTCTTTGATAAATTCATAACAGTGGCAATGGTAGTAGGAGAAGAGTATCGGCTGGGAATAACCTCTAACAACTTCATGACATGAGCTGGGGAGAAGAAGTGGGTGCCAATGACCAAGTGAGGACGATTGCTGGCAGACGCAATCTCATCAATGTCCAGGGCTGAAGTATTGGTGCACAAAAATGCTTCTGGCTTGCACACGGCTGACAGTTCAGCAAAGACCCGTTTCTTCAGGTTCATGTCCTCAAATACTGCTTCAATGACTAAATCCACACCACTAAGCTCTTTCATAGATGTGGTTAACCTGGGTTTTGGTCCTGTCCAAGGGTGGCCGCTCTGCTGCATTTTGGATGCTTCCTTTTCCACGATGGAGGTTATTATCTTGTTTGCAGTCTCTAGCTGCCTCTTGTCTGATTCTACAGCAATCACAGGGATTTTGGCCTTTGCTAAAGATACGACGATGCCTCGGCCCATTGTTCCCAAGCCTGCAGACAAGAGAAACAGAGACATAGATGTAGAGAACAAACGTGTGAACACCAGAGGGGGGAAAGGGGGTGTGATAAATTTTGCAGATTGGCATTGACATATATACACTGTTGGGTACGAAATAGATAACTAGTGAGGACCTGCTGTATAGCACAGGGAACTCTATACAGTGCTCTGTGGTGACCTGGGTGGGAGGGAAACCCAGAAGGGAGGGGATATGTGTATACATCTGGCTGGTTCACTTCACTGTGCAGCTGGACCTAGCACAACACTGTAAAGCAACTATAACCCAACAGACAAATAAATTTTTTAAAAAAGGAGTGAAGGAGAAAAAGAATGAGTCAATGGTATTGGGAAATGGGAAACTACTCAGTGAATGGAAGGCTTCTGTGGAAATGTGGCATTCAAAGATATCAATTCAAGGACTACAAGTAGACTGAATACTAGTTAAGGCTAGGCACTGTATTATGTGCTCCAGAGGGTATAACAACAAGTAGGATTCATTCACACACACACACACACACACACACACACACACTATTAGAAATAAGCAAGTTCAGCAAGGTTGCAGGATACAAGACCAATATACAAAAATCAATTCTATTTATATATACTAGCAATGAATAATCTGAATATGAAATTAAGAAAACTATTCCACTTATAACAGTGTTAAAAAGAATAAAATACTTTAGAAAAATTTAAGGGAGAATCATAAGACTTATACACTAAAAACCAAAGAACATTGTTGAAAGAAATTAAAGAAAACCTGACTAAATGGAAAGACATCCCCTGTCTGTGGATCAGAAGACTTAATATTGTTAAGATGGCAATACTACGCAAATCAATCTGCAGATCCAGTGCCATCACTATGAAAAATCCAACCGGTTTTTGGCAGAAATAAACAAGCTGATCCTAAAAGTCATATAGAAATACAAATGGCTATCCAGAATAACCAAAACAATACAGGGAAAAAAAAGAAAAAATTCTTTCCAATTTCAAAACTTTTGACAAACCTACAGTATTCAGGACTATGTGGTACAGGTATAAGGATAGACATGTACATCAATGAGATAGAATTAAGAGTCCTGAAATAAACTCATACACTTATGGAAAATCAATTTTTGACAAGGACACCAACATAATCCAATGGGGAAAGAATAGTCTTTCTCAACTAAGGTGCTGGGACAACTGGATATCCACATCTAAAAGAATGATGGACTTCTGCCTCACACCACATACAAAAATTAAATCAAAGTGGATCAAAGACCAAAGTAAGAGCTAAAACTATAAAACTCTTATGAGTAACTCTTCATGACCTCGGATTAGGCAATGGTTTCTTAGATATGACACCAAGAGCATTAGCAATAAAAGAAAAAAAAATAGATAAATTGGACATCATCAAAATTAAAAACTTTTGTGCTTTGAAGGACACAAAAAAGTGAAAAAATCCCCACAGAATGGAAGAAAATATTTCCAAATCATATATCTGATAAGATACTTGTATCAGAATATATAAAGAACACAAACTCAACAATAAAAAGATACCTCAATTCAACATTGATCAACTAGAGATTCTCAACCTGCGTGAGTAAGTCGGACAGAGAAAGACAAACATCATATGATATCGCTTATATGTGGAACCTAAAAAAAGGGTACATTGATCTTCCTTTCTATTTTTGTGCCAGTACCATACTGTCTTGATCACTGTGGCCTTGTAGTATAGTTTGAAGTCAGGAAGCCTAATTCCACAAACTCCATCTTTCCTTCTCAAGATTGCTTTGGCTATTCGGGGTCTTTTGCATTTCCATACACATTGTAAGATTTCTTGTTCTAGTTCTGTGAAAAATGCCATTGGTAATTTGATAGGGATTGTATTGAATCTATAAATTGTTTCGCGTAGGATGCTCATTTTCACAATGTTGATTCTTCCAATCCAAGAACATGGTATATCCCTCCATCTGTTTGTATCATCTTTGATTTCTTTCATCAGCATCTTATAGTTTTCTGCATACAGGTCTTTTGCCTCCTTAGGCAGGTTTATTCCGAGGTATTTTGTTCTTTTTGTTGCAATGGTAAATGGGAGAGTTTCCTTAATTTCTCTTTCTGCTTTTTCATTGTTAGTGTATAGGAATGCAAGAGATTTCTGTGCATTAATTTTGTATCCTGCTACTTTACTAAATTCATCAATTAGTGCTAGCAGTTTTCTGGTAGAATCTTTAGGGTTTTCTGTGTATAATATCATGTCATCTGCAAAGAGTGACAATATCAATGGAACAGAATAGAGAACTCAGAGGTAAACTCAAGCACATATGGGCACCTTATCTTTGACAAAGGAGGCAAGAATATACAGTGGAAAAAAGACAACCTCTTCAATAAGTGGTGCTGGGAAAATTGGACAGCAACATGTGAAAGAATGAAATTAGAACACTTCCTAACACCATACACAAAAATAAACTCCAAATGGATTAAAGACCTAAATATAAGGCCAGGCACTATAAAACTCCTAGAGGAAAACATAGGCAGAACACTCTATGACATTCATCAAAGCAAGATCCTTTTTGACCCACCTCCTAGAATAACGGAAATAAAATCAAGAATAAACAAATGGGACCTAATGAAACTTAAAAGCTTTTGCACAGCGAAAGAAACCATAAACAAGATAAGAAGACAATCCTCAGAATGGGAAAAAGTAGTTGCCAGTGAAGTAACAGACAAAGGATTAATCTCCAAATTATACAAGCAGCTCATGCAGCTTAATACCAGAAAAGCAAGTAACCCAATCCACAAATGGGCAGAAGACCTAAATAGACATTTCTCCAAAGCAGACATACAGATGGCCAACAAACACATGAAAAGATGCTCAACATCACTCATCATTAGAGACATGAAAGTCAAAGCCGCAATGAGGTATGACCTCACACTGGTCAGAATGGCCATCATCAAAACATCTAGAAACAATAAATGTTGGAGAGGGTGTGGAGAAAAGGGAACTCTCCTGCACTGTTGGTGGGAATGTAAGTTGGTGCAGCCACTATGGAAAACAGTTTGGAGGTTCCTTAAAAAATTAAAATGGAACTACCATATGATCCAGTAGTCCCACTCCTGGGCATATACCCAGAGAAAACCATAATCCAAAAAGAAACATGTACCATAATGTTCATTGCAGTACTATGTACAATAGCCAGGACATGGAATCAACCTAAATGCCCATCAACAGATGAATGGATAAAGAAGATGTGGCATATATATACAATGGAATATTACTCAACCATAAAAAGGAATGATATGGAGCTATCTGTAATGAGGTGGATAGACCTAGAGTCTGTCATACAGAGTGAAGTAAGCCAGAAAGAGAAAATCACATACTGTATGCTAACTCATATATACAGAATCTAAGGGGAAAAAATGTGGTACTGATGAACCCAGTGACAGGGCAAGAATAAGGATGCAGATGCAGAGAATGGACTGGAGGACACAGGGTTGGGGGGGTGGGGGGAAAAGGGGAAGCTGGGACGAAATGAGAGAGTAGCATAGACATATATACACTACCAACTGCAAAATAGATAGCTAGTGGGAAGTTGCTGTATAACAAAGGGAGATCAACTCAATGATGGGTAATGCCTTAGAGGGCCAGGACTGGGAGGATGGGAGGTAGTCGCGGGAGGGAGGGGATATGGGGATATATGTATAAATACAGCTGATTCACTTTGGTGTCCCTCAAAAGCTGGTCCAAGAGTGTAGAGCAATTATATTCCAATAAAGAGCTTAAAAAATAAAAATTAAAAAATTAGAAAAGAGTAAAAATGAACTTATCTACAAAACAGAAATAGAGTTACAGATGTAGAAAACACACTTATGGTTACTGGGGGTAAGTGGAGGGGAGGGATAAACTGGAAGATTAGGATTGATATAAACACATTACTGCTATATATAAAATAGATAACTAATAAGGACGTACTGTACAGCACAGGGAACTCTACTCAATATTCTATAATGGCCTATATGGGAAAGTAATCTAAAAAACAGTGGATATATGTATATGTATAACTGACTTATTTTGCTGTACACCTGAAAGTAACACAACATAGTAAATCAAGTATACTCCAGTAAAAATTTTAAATTAAATAAATAAAATAAAATTAGGCAAAGGATCTAATAAACATTTCTCCAAAGAAAATATGCAAATGGCCAATAAGCATATGAAGAGATGCCTAATATCATTTGTCATTATGGAAATGCAGGTCAAAACCACAATGAACTACCACTTCACACCCGCTAGGATAGCTATAATTTTAAAAGATAGACAATAACAAGTTATGGTGAGGATGTGAAGAAATTAGTACACTGATTCACTGCTGGCAAATTGTAAAATGGTGCTGCTGCTGTAGAAAACAAGTTGGAAGTTCCTCAAGATGTTAAACATGGAGTTACCACATGATCCAGCAATTCCACTCCTAGGTACGTAGGTATATGCATAACCCAAGAGAAATGAAGATATACATCCACACAAAAGTCATACATAGATGTTCATAGCAGCAATATTCAAAATAGCCAAAAGGAAGAAACAAGCGAAATGTCCATCAACATGGATAAACAAAAGGTGGTGTGTCTCTCCAATGGGATATCACTCAGCCATAAAAGTAAATGGTACATTATAACATGGATGAGCCTTAAAAAACGTTATGCTAAATTAAAGAAGTTGGACACAAAAGGTTACATGTTATATGATTCCATTTATATGAAACGTCCAGAACAGGAAAATCCATAGAGACAGAAAGTAGATTCGTAGTTGCCAGAAGCTGGGAGGAAGGGCAATGAGGAGTGACTGCTAATGGGTACAGGGTTTCTTTTCAGGGTGATGAAAATGTTCTAAAATTTTCTGTGGCAATGGTTGCACAACTTTATGAATATCTAAAAACCACTAAGTGTACTCTTTTTTGTGACATTGTTATTATGTATTTTTAAAAAGTTTTAATTGTGGTAAAATACATATAACATCAAACTTAACATCATGACCAGTTTTACGTGTACCGTTCCGTGGCATAAAGCACATTTACAGAGTTGTGCAGCCAGCACCGCCATCCATCTCCAGAACGCTTTTCATCTTGCAGAACTGAAACTCTGTACTCATGAAACAATAACTCCCCATTCCTCCCTCTCCCCAGCCCACGGCAGCCATCATTCCACTTCCTAGCTTTATAATTTTGACTACTCTAGGTACCTCATGTAAGTGGAATCTAATAGTATTTGTCCCTTTGTGACTAGCTTATGTCACTTAGCAGAAGAGCCTCCAGGTTTACTCATGTTGCAGTATGTGCCAGAATTTCCTACCTCTTAAGGCTGAATAATATCCCTTTGAATATATATATGTACCACATTTTGTTTATTCATTCACCTGTCAATGGACATCTGGATTACTTCCACCATTATTCCACTATGGTGAGTAATTCTCCTATGCACATGAGTGTACAAATACCTGTTTGAGTCCCTGCCTTCAATTCTTTTGGGTATTTACCCAGAAGTGGAATTGCTGAATCATATGGTAATTCTATTTTTAATTTTTGGAGAAACTGCCATACTGTTTTTCATAGCCGCTGCACCACGTTATGTTGAATTGTACTCTTTAAATGGGTGAATTGTGGGACTTCTCTGGTGGCACAGTGGTTAGGAATCCACCTGCCAATGCAGGGGAACATAGGATTGAACCCTGGGCCTGGAAGATCCCACATGCCACGGAGCAGCTAAGCCCATGCACCACAACTACTGAGCCTGCGCTCTAGAGCCCGCGAGCCACAACCACTGGACCTGCGTGCTGCAACTACTGAAGCCTGGGCGCCTAGAGCCCGTGCTCTGCAACAAGAAAAGCCACCACAATGAGAAGCCTGAGCACCACAACAAAGAGGAGCCACCGCTCTCTGCAACTAGAGAAAGCTGGCGCACAGCAACAAAGACCCAACACAGCCAAAAATAAATAAATAAATAAATTTATTTTTTAAAAATGGGTGAATTTTATGACACGGTTTCATCTCAATAAAACTGTTATTAGAAATACAAGTAGAACCAACCTTCAGGGAACTTATAATCTAGTTGTGGTTAGAAGAAAAGTTCACAAATATCCACCCTAAAAGGTAAATATGCGACGAGAAACGTTCAAATTTCTTTGGTGATTCAAAGGAAAGAGATTATTTTGGGTTGGATGAGTCAAGAAAAACTTCAAGATAAAGATATTTGAAGAAAGATTTAAAGAAAGATCATGTTGAAACAGTGGAATTGGAGAAGTTGAACCACCCAGCCAGGGAAGGGAAAAGAAAAGTGAGAAATACTTTAAACAAAGGCAAGAAGAATGGAAAATGTAGAAAAATTATTTGATGGCAAAAATGTTGTTGTTTTTTCCCCCACACCATTTCATTTTCTTCCTGGGCACACAGAAGCCTGTACTTCCCAGACAGAAGTCTGTATCCTGGTAGGGCCTGTAACTAATTCCGGTCAAGGAAATGGAGGAGGGGTGGTGTGGGATCACGACTGGCCCCTAAAATCTCCCACAAGGTCCTTCATGACCACCTGGGTGTAGAGGACGCAGAGAACAACTCTGAGGCCTTGGAGGAGAGACCCTGGAGCAGGTGTTGGCCTGCAGGTCACATCCAGCCCACGGCCTGCTTCTGCACTGCCTGTGAGCTAACAATGTCCTTACACTTTAAATAGTTGAAAATGAAAGAATAAGGATATTTTGTGACACATGAAAAGTATATCAAATTCAAATTTCAGTGTCCATAAATGAAGTTTCACTGGAATCAACCACACTGATTTGTTTTTGAATTGTCTATGTGTGTTTTAGTCCTCACTAGCAGAGCTGAGTAGTTGCAACAGAGACCACATGGCCCCAAAAGCCTAAAACATTTATTATCTGGAACTTAACAGAAAAAGTTTGTTGACCCTTGTCCAGGAGAATGGCAGAGCCACTAATTGGAAAGAGCCTGGTTCTAGAATTACTGTGGAGTGAGGAGGAAATGTGTCTTTATTGTGTTAAGCCACTGAGATTGTTATCTGTTATAGCAGCAGGCTATCCATTACCTCACCAACTCACTGTGGATAGTCTGTGAAAGATACATGTATATATAACTCCTCTATACTTCACATTGGCTAGCTTTGGGGAATTTTTTTTTTCAATTGAAGTTGAGTTGATTTACAATATTATATTAGTTTTAGGTGTACAACAGTGATTCAAAATTTTTATATATTATACTCCATTTAAAGTTATTATAAAATATTGGCTGTACTCCCTGTGCTGTGCAACATATCCTTGTAGCTTATTTATTTTACACATAGTAATTTGTGCCTCTTAATCCCCTGTGGGAATTGGTTTTGAATATAGAATGTTATCAATAATAATGTCATTGATTTAGTTTCTCTGGAATATATTTAATTTCTAACTTTATTAAATTATTTAATATTATATATATATTGTTATTTAAAACATTTAATTTCCCAAATTTACTAAGCATCTGCCTTTCACTCAGCAACAACAAGGCTGGGTAGCTCAGTGCTGTAGCAGCTTGTATCCTAAACTTTAGCCTGGGTAAATAGGAGGTAGAGTTGGGGGTTCAAAACCCTGGCGCCCTAGATTTCAGTCCCAAGCGCATACATAGAGATTACAATCTCACAGGGACAAGAAGGACTAATGAGAAGTTTATGTGCGAGTGCTTTATAAAGTATAATATGATGCAGGTGACGCCTCAGCACTGAACACAGCAGGAAAGGAAAGCCACCTGGTGAAGGTGGAGTGCAGCTCCTCAGCGCTCACCTCTCAGAGCTGAAGGACCTCTGGGGCTCCGAACAACGCAGGGTCCACACCACAGGTGGGCCAGACTAAGGCTTTTCAGAAGTGTCTCAGCTGAAATTTAAATCTTCTTCAGTTCTATAAACTGATACCTTTCATTTAGTCACTAAAACGAAATATACATGAAAACAATATCTATTTCTTGCAAAAACGTCTTAGCTGTTAACTTTTCTCCCAACCCTGTGATCTCAACGTTCTCAAGAACACAGGGCTGAAAGACCAAGCTTTTCACCGCTGGTAATTACGTTTTCATAGGCATATATATTGTATTTATGTTGAATGTGGTTTCTTACTTTCTCCTCATTAAACACACACACACAGGGACCGGGAGTCCTGCTCCTGTGCCAGGTCACTGCATGTAACTGCCATGGGATTAAATCCGGCCAAGAACCTCTTCTACTCAGAGAAGTAAATAAAGGGTAAGGCATGCTTTGACCACTGGTTCTGCAGTGTTTGCTCAAGGACAGCCTTCTGCCCTCCTGAGGGCCCTGAGACCGCAGGCGAGGTGGGAGAACATGGACTTGCAGGGGCGCGGACCTGATGTGAGAGCACAGGCTCCCGGAAGTGCACGTTTGGGCTCATCGGGGCTGGGGTTCTGCCAGGCGGCATAATGAAAGGACAGTGAGGCAGGGCGTTTGAAGACACTGGCAAGAGAGCAGCCGAAGGGACGACTGGAAATGAAAACGGAATAGAGAAGAGAGTAAAGATAAGAGGAGTTGGTCAAGTAACAGAGGTACTAGTTAGAATAACCGAAAAAGGGATGTGGAAAGATACAAGGCGGTGGTGAAAAACGGAGATTTCACATTTCAGAGGCAGAGAAATGTTTAGGGTGAAGACAAGACATACGGCGAGGCCTGACGTGTGGGTCACAGAAGTGAAGTGAAGTCAGTGTCACTGGATCTGAGGAGAAGGCACCCAGAAGCAACAGGGCTGCATGAGCTACCCCCACAGGGGTGAAGACCCTCAGGGTGGCAGCAGGGCTCGGGCCACGCGGGGAACTGCGAGCCAGGCACTAAAGCGAGGGCAAAGGCGGGGAGCGCCCACAGTAATGAGGAGGGATACAGTGGTAAGACCGGATGGCGGGACCGCGGGGGAGAGGGTCCTGAAAGGAGTGATGGTCTCCGAGGGGAACTGGGACGTGACAGTGAGGTCCGTGGAGGGTGGGAGAAGCAACCGCATTCTCTCAACAGGGCTGCGGGAGAGCCAGGTACCCAGGGTCGGCCAGGCTTCGGGCCAGAGACAGAGGAGGAGCCATGAGTCAAGCACATGAGGCTGTGGGCGTGGTCCAGAGGACACAGCTGAGGCGGGAGGCTGCGGCACAAAGACGCAGTGCGGAGCAGGATGCCCTAAATGTGAAGAAGGGGGAAACGACCAACTCTCTCCCTTTATTTTGATCCACGTTGTCTTCTACATAGTTTAAATATTTTTCAGAACAATGTGGGGTATACTTAAAAAAAAAAGCAACCTCAAACTTTTAAACATTCCACGCCAGACACAAACCTGAAGTCTTTTTTCAAAAGCCCACAATAAGGAAATAGGGAAATTCTCCAACAGTGGTTGACAAACACAACACTGATCAACTTAAAACTTTTACTATTAGTTTGTATTAATTATTCTTGGCTTGAAGGAATATAGGGAAGAAGAAACAGGTAAGTACATGACTAGAAACAAAT
Organism: Hippopotamus amphibius kiboko; assembly: GCF_030028045.1. Taxonomy (NCBI): domain Eukaryota; kingdom Metazoa; phylum Chordata; class Mammalia; order Artiodactyla; family Hippopotamidae; genus Hippopotamus; species Hippopotamus amphibius. The sequence continues at coordinate 160,440,119 of NC_080191.1, forward strand.
ACTGGTGTTGCTGAAAGAGTATAAAAAGGGACACTCATAGCTCTTTGTCACACTCTTTATCCATCTCCTTAAAAAAATCACAAGTGAACCGAGTCAGCGCTAGAAGGAACACAGTGTGTTTGTATTGAAGACACACCACTTTATTCCCAAACTCGACGGAGACGACAACAGACTGAGAAGATGCAGAGGGCCCTTCCCCTCCAAGCTGCATTGGTGCAGGAGAGCTGGGTGAGGGTTAAGAAAGCTGATGTTTTTAGCAAACTAAGGACCTCCTCCCCCAGAAGACTGTACACAAGCTAATACATATACCATTTCACTTCCCATCTCAGCGGATTTAGAATCCATCCAAGACCACTCTTGGGCCAAGACTAAGAGAAAGTGAAGTTTAGGAAAGTGGCCCAAAGAAGCCAAACACAGAGCTAGCTTCTGAGGCAAGAAGACATTTTGTTTGAGAAAATTTCAAGGGGAAAAAGTAGGGAAGCCACTTTTTCAGGGTTCAGATGAATTTGAGGACAGTGGTGTTGAACCAGGAAAACAGAGTGGATCCAAGGGCCAGAAAGACATACCTTCATTCCAAATCCCTAGCTTCGGGAGGGACAGGCCACACCTTGAAATGTGGTACACATAATAAGCATTGTTGGGAAACCCAGGAATGAGAGACATGGAAGAGGCAGAAATGAATTAAAAAAGGCCCAGAGTCTGTCGTCAGACAGACCTACAACAGACGACTTGGGTTTAACTAGCTCCCTGTGGAGAAGGTTAGTATTTCTAGGCCTCACATGTAAAGTAAAGATAGTTCATGGGCTGCGGTGAAAGTTAAGTTAGCTAAAACAAGTGAAATGTTGAGCAAAGAGCCTGGCACCTGGTCACTCTAAGCAAATGGTAGCACCTGGTCGCCCTAAGCAAATGGTAGCACTTTACATGTGCAGATTTGGGGTGTAACATTACCCATGATCTTACCGAGAACGCCAACAGAGGAGATGGGCTGTGCTGATGCTGTTTTCCAAGATGCTCCAGAGGGAGTGGACCACTTATTTGCGGCCCTCTCAGCCAAGAAAGCATACTGCAGGGCTCTAGCCTGCCCGGAGTTCTGAAGGTACATAAACAGCTCCTCCTCCTTCTTTATGCCCACCTCATAGGGATACTGGACAGCGGCCTGGACTGCACGGACACAAGTCTCCTGAGAAAGGCACCCAGGGTACTGTTTCCGCATCTTCAGAAGGGCTTCACTGAAAATGGTGTCCATGTTGGACAAGCTCTGAATCGGCCTGTTGCAGATTCTACGGGATTCCAGAGGTTGATCTGAAAGAAATAAGAAAGAAAATTTGGAAATGTTACCTATACCAAGGGAATATGTGTATATAATGATAATAACCTGTTCAAAATAGAAAATTAAATACTATTCATCAAGATATTCAATGTAACACTAATACCCAAATCTCTGACATCGTTGCAACTTAGTCCCATAAGATAGAATTTAGCAGATTCAAAGCAACTTCAAGTTACCTAATTGAGGCATAAAGGTTACATTTTCCTTTTACTTCAAGGCCAAGATAATATTATGATAGATTAATTATATTAATCTGCCAGTGAGCTTAAGGAAAACAATTCTGAGTTAATAATATTTTAGGTTCAAAATAATTTAAACTCCACTCTTAACAGTAATAGGAACTTTAAAATACCTAGAAAAGGAGAGAGTGTAATATCAGCACAAGGATAGACATACAAATCAATGGAGAGAATTGAGAGTTGAGAAATAAATCGTTATAATTATGGCAAACTGATTTTCAACACAGGTGCCAAAATAATTCAGTGAGAAAAAGGAGACTTTTTTGAAACAGATGATGCTGAGGACAACTGGATATCCACATGAAAACAAACAAAACAAGAAACTTAGATCCTTACCTAGCACCATATATGAAAATTAACTCAAAATGGATCATAATTCCAAATTGAAGAACTAAAACTATAAAAATTTCAAAAAAAGAAAAAAAAAGAATAATCTTTATGACCTTTGGTTAGGCAAAGTGTTCTTAGCACAATCCATGAAAGAAAACAATCAATACGTTGGAAGCCCGCACACCTAGAGCCTATGCTCTGAAACAAGAGAAGCCACTGTAATGAGAAGCCTGCACACCTCAACGGAGAGTAGCCCCCGCTTGCCACAACGAAGACCCAATGCAGCCAATAAATAAATAAATAAAGTTTAAAAAAAAAGAAAATGAAATGATAAACCATAGACAGGGAGAAAATATTTGTGTGGTAGGCAAAATAACATCCTCCCCAAATGTCTACTTCCTAATCCCCAGAACCTATGAATATATTACCTTACATGGCAAAGAGACTCTACAGATGCGATTAAGACTAAAGACCTTGAGATGTGAACATTACCCTGTATTAACCAGGGGGCCCAATCTAATTACATGAATCCTTAAAAGAGGCAAGCCTTTCCCAGCTGGAGTGAGAGAGGAAGAGTCAGAGAGATGCAACACGGGAAGGACTGGCTCCGTTGATGACAATCTGGCTTTGAAGATGGAAGAAGGGGGCCAAGAGCCAAGGAACGCAGTGACCTCTAGAAGCTAGGAACGGCCACCAGTTTACAACCAGCAGAAACATGGAGACTTTTGTCCTACAACACAAGTACTGAATTCTGCCAACAACTCAAATGAGCAGTAAAACAGATTCTCCCCTAGAGCTTCCAGAAAGCACTGCAGCTGCTGACACCTGGGTTTAGTCTAGTGAGACCCCTACCAGACTCCTGACCTACAGATCAGTAAGATATTACATTTGTGTTGTTTAAACTGCTAAGCTTGGGGGTACTTTGTTATCAAGCAATAGAAAATGAATATAATTTGCATATAAATTAATGAAGTTTTGTATCCAGAGTACATAAAGACCTCTTACTATTCAATAATAAGGCAAACAATTTAATTTTTTTCTATTTTCTTTTTTCTTTTTTTTCATCTTTATTGGAGTATAATTGCTTAACAATGTTGTGTTAGTTTCTGCTGTACAACAAAGTGAATCACCTATATGTATACATATATCCCCATATCCCCTCCCTCTTGAGCCTCCCTGTCACCCTCCCTGTCCCACTCCCTAGGTTGTCACAGAGCATGGAGCTGATCTCCCTGTGCTCTGCAGCAGCTTCCCACTAGCTATCTATTTTACATTTGGTAGTGTATGTATGTCAATGCCACTCTCTCTGTCCTAGCTTCCCCTTCCCGCCCTGTGTCCTCAAGTCTGCTCTCTAAGTCTGTGACTATTCCTGCCCTGCCACTAGGTTCATCAGTACCATTTTTCTAGATTCCATATATATGAATTAGCATACGGTATTTGTTTTTCTCTTTCTGACTAACTTCACTCTATATGACAGACTCTAGATCTATCCACCTCACTACAAATAACTCAATTTCATTCCTTTTTATGGCTTAGTAATATTCTATTGTATAGATGTGCCACATCTTTTTTTTCTTTTAAGAACTTTTATTGAGATACAGTTAACAGACAATAAACAGCATATATTTAGAGTGTACAATTTGGTATCCCAACCTCCCAATTCATTCCCCCCCAACCCTCCACACTTTCCCCACTTGGTGTCCACATGTTTGTTCTCTACATCTGTGTCTCTATTTCTGCCTTGCAAACCAGTTGATTTGTACCATTTTTCTATAGTCCACATATATATGTGTTAATATACGATATTTGTTTTTCTCTTTCTGAGTCATTCCCTCTGTATAACAGTCTCTAGGTCCATCCATGTCTCTACAAATGCCCCAGTTTGTCTACTAACTTTGGGTTTTGTTTGCTCTTCTTTCTCTAGTTTCTTTAGGTGTAAGTTTAGATTGTTTATTTGGGATTTTTCTTGTTTCTTGAGGTAGGATTGTATTGCTATAAACTTCCCTCTTAGAACTGCCTTTGCTGCATCCCATAGGTTTTGGATTGCTGTGTTTTCATTGTCATTTGTCTCTAGGTATTTTTTGATTTCCTCTTTGATTTCTTCAGTGATCTCTTGGTTATTTAGTAGCATATTGTTTAGCCTCCATGTGTCTGTGTTTTTTACAGGTTTTTTCCTGTAATTGATTTCTAATCTCATAGCATTGTGGTTGGAAAAGATGCTTGATACGATTTCAATTTCCTTGAATTTGCCAAGGCTTGATTTATGACCCAAAATGTGATCTATCCTGGAGAATGTTCCACGTGCATTTGAGAAGAACGTGTAATCTGCTGTTTTTGGATGTAATGTCCTATAGATATCTATTAAATCAAGCTGGTTTATTGTGTCATTTAAAGCTTGTGTTTCCTTATTAATTTTCTGTGTGGATGATCTGTCCATTGGTGTAAGTGGGGTGTTAAAGTCCCCTACTATGATTGAGTTACTGTCGATTTCCTCTTTCATAGTTGTTAGCATTTGCCTTATGTATTGAGGTGTTTCTATATTGGGTGCATATAGATTTATAATTGTTATCTCTTCTTCTTGGATTGATCCCTTGATCTTTATGTAGTGTCCTTTCTTGTCTCTTGTAACATTTTTTATTTTAAAGTCTATTTTATCTGATATGAGTATCGCTCCTCTAGCTTTCTTTTGATTTCCATTTGCATGGAATATCTTTTTCCATCCCCTCACTTTCAGTCTGTATGTGTCCCTAGGTCTGAAGTGAGTCTCTTGTAGGCAGCATATATATGGGTCTTGTTTTTGTACCCATTCGGCCAGTCTGTGTCTTTTGGTTGGGGCATTTAGTCCATTTACATTCAAGGTAATTATCGATATGGATGTTCCTATTATCATTTTCTTAATTGTTTTGTTTTTGTTTTCGTAGGTCCTTTTCTTGTCTTATGTTTCCCACTTAGAGAAGTTCCTTTAGCATTTGTTGTAGGGCTGGTTTGGTGGTGCTGAATTCTCTTAGCTGTTGCTTGTCTGTAAAGCTTTTGATTTCTCCATCAAATCTGAATGAGATCCTTGCTGGGTAGAGTATTCTTGGTTGTAGGTTCTTTCCTTTCATCACTTTAAATATATCGTGCCACTCCCTTCTGGCTTGCAGAGTTTCTGCTGAGAAATCAGCTGTTAACCTTATGGGAGTTCCCTTGTATGTTATTTGTCATTTTTCCCTTGTTGCTTTTAATAACTTTTCCCTGTCTTTAATTTTTGTCAATTTGACTAATAGGTGTCTTGGAATGTTTCTCCTTGGGTTTATCCTGCCTGGGACTCTCTGCACTTCCTGGACTTGGGTAGCTATTTCCTTTCCCATGTTAGGGAAATTTTCAACTATAATCTCTTCCAGTATTTTCTCAGGTCCTTTCTCTCTCTCTTCTCCTTCTAGGACCCCTATAATGCGAATGTTGGTGCATTTAACATTGTCCCAGAGGTCTCTTAGGCTGTCTTCAGTTCAACTGGAGAGACTGCGTGCCGCAAAATACAGAGCCCAGGTATACTGGAGCCCGTGCACCATAACTAGAGAGAAGCTTGTGCCCCGCAAGCTTCCCACATACCGCAATGAAGATCCCACATGCTGCAACTAAGACCCAACACAGCCTAAACAAATAAATAAATAAATAATATAATACAATTTTTTAAAAAGAGCTAATTTAAAAAAAAGAAGAAATGGTTTCCTAAGACATAAAGGACTCTCTTCTCTAACTCTGATAGACAATAAGATCTCTCTCTCATAGAAGGTCTGAAAAGGACTGAATAACTGCACTTTTCCAGGCTTGAGGGGGGGTCTTCAAAAAACTGGGGTAGGTAAAAAAGCAGCTCAGTTTAGACATATGCTCCGGCCTCCTGGGTATGGCAGTGTCACTCTGCTCTTGTGAAACATGTTTATATAAATGTTCACACAGAGTAAAAATAAATTACAAAGAGCAAAAGATAAAATGAAGAGAAAGACAGATGAAACCACTAAGATTTTTTTTTTAAGCCACAAAATCCAAATGAATAAACAGATTAAGGTCTTTGGGCAGAATAAGAATTGCTAAAAATGGCTAATACAGCCCAGTGCAGTCACAGTAACAGGACCAGGGTTCGCTACAGGGACAAAAACAGAGCACTGGGCTCCTGAGCTGAGGTTCCCACTTAGATGTCCTCCATGCCCATCTCTGACTAAAGCATATATTTTCACCTTCATGCCAAAATCATGCACATGGGAACAAGGAGTTCTTACTCAGTTTGGGAACAAGCAGGCTGCTGGCCAAATGCAAATAAAGAGCATTTTACAGGACCCTCCCCTCCCCAGTTCCGCCACAGCAACCTGGTTTGGCCAAGTGATTCTGAATTGCTCTGTTAATTGCTCTGCACTGCAGTAGTCTGAGAGGCTTCATGTAAGGAGAGCATTAAGATGCATGAAGCTAATTAACTTTCACAGTCAGCTCTCCAGGATGCGTATTGAGTTTGCAGAGAAGTTTGCAGCTACTTCCCAAATCACATTTTTAGATATATTTGTTAACCTCCTACAATCCCCTCCCACTTAACTGGCTCCAAAAGTGCTGACTGCAACACTGACCATTGGAAATTTCCTTCCTTCTCAACTTCTCTTTTGGATGTAGAAACTAAACTGAAGCGTTCTTAATCTTTTCCTTTAGTTATTTTTTAAAGTCAATATTTCAACAGTGGGTGTGGGGGTAGTGATGGGGGGGGTAAGAATAGGCTGAATTAATGGAATATTTTTACAAATGGAAAAAGAGAATTTGAAAATTTTACATGTACTTTTTAAATTGATATATAACACCTATAATAAAAGTCACCATTTTGAAGTTTGTAATTCAGGAGTTTTTAGTATAATCACAAGGTGTACAAGCATACATGTATGCTTTTTTACCATGCAGGACTGATTCACTACCGGTCTTTAAGACAGCAAGTAGTGTTTGCATGTAAAAAGTCAAAACTAGGAAAAATTATCTCCACTCTTATTCTTGTTCTCTGTACATTAGTGGTTCTCAAAATGTGGTCTCCAGAATACAGCATCAGTATTGCCTAGGAACTTGTTAGAAATGCCAGTTGGGCCCCATCCCAGATGTACTGAATCAGAAAGTAAGGAGTGGGGTCCTATAATCTATGTTTTAACAGACCTTTGAAGTGATTCTGATGTACAGTTTGAGAACCATCCCTCTAGATGAAGACAACTGCACTAGCTTCACATAACTATAGATTTTTAAGTGCACATATATTTAATATTAATATATTTTTAAGAATAAAAATATTTTATATGTATACATTCATATTTATAATATATTTATAATATCTATACTATTTGTTATATATTTACAATAAATATCTATTAAAAAACATAAACATACAATTTATAATAGATTTTTGTGAAGCCTGTTCTTCAAATCATCCATCAATTTTGTTCTGCCAAATAACCACATTCTAACAGCTATATTTAAAAGCAAACAAAGAAAAGAAAATAAAGGAAAGCAGTGAAATACAAAAAGAAAGGAAAAGCATAAGACCTTAAATGAAATGAAATGCAAAAAGAAGTAAGCTTAGCTAAACTACACATTTTGTAAGATAATAAATGTAAGTTTAGGTAAGATTCTCTGAGCTAGTCCTTCATTGATCTGCCCTAGTTCTCTACCTTGTATCTCTAGCATTTATCTATTACAAAGCACCAAGAAATCATAGGATTCTGAACAGTGGAACTCATTTTTTTTAAAAAGTAAAAGTACCGGAGTTTTCCTTGGGATTCTAAATCCTAAGCCTCAAAAGAGACACAGTGGAGCTGCCCAGGTTGTAGCAAGGACAAAAAACTGGAGCCCACAAGGTCTCAGAACAGGGTTTGAAAGAAACTAATTTTGTTGAAAATTTTCCTTTCATTGATGAAGAAAATAAGGCCCCCAAAGCTTATTTGTTACTGTTCATACAGGTATAAGTTGAAACTATCAATATAATCCAGCCTTCTGCCACCCTATCCTAAACCTATTTCCCTACCAGACTGTACCCCTTCCACACTGGCCAGGCATCCCTTTTTCCTTTGGGTAAAAGTAATGATTCTGTTAATAGGAAAAGATAAACATTTCTTTTTTATTTCAAAGGTCTTTACTACCTACCACCCAAATACAACCACTGTTAAAAATTTGTTATATCTCCTTGCAGTTTTTCTTCTGTATGTAAACATGCATATGAACACACACATTTCTGCAATTTTCTAGCTGTTGTTTTTTTCTGCTTAATATTACATATAAGCATTTTTCCAAGTTCTTCAATTTTCTTTAAAAATGGAAGTTTTAATGGCTGAAGAGGGTTGCTTCACTGAGATCTATCATCTTTTATGTAACTAATCCCTTAAAATTAGACATTTGAGTTGTTTCCAACATTTTACAATGTTGAATAAAGCTCAGCAAGTATCACTGTATACAAATCTTTGTGTACTTCTCTGATTATTTGCCTGTGATAAATGCCTGAGAATAAAAATACTAAGTCAAAATGTAGGAATAAGCTTCAATACATGATTGCCCAATTGCCCTCTAGACAGGCAGGATACACTACAAGCTGTTTAATAAGAGCTTTTTTAAATTAAATCTCAGCATATTTTTTCTATTCTTGCTTATTTGCTTGGTAAAAATTAGTGTCTTTCAAATCATGAATGGTTTTATATTAATCAAATTTAAAAAACATTTAAGAATTAAGCATATACTATATTTGCAGCTTATTGAAAGTTAAAAAAAAGAATTAGCATATACTACATATATACATGATCTAGCAATACTACTCTTAGGTACTACTGCTCAAGAGAAAGGGAAATATAATGTCTGAAAAGATGTGTATACACCCAAAGTGAAAACAACCTAAATAAATGTTCATCAGCGATAAATGAATAAACATATTGTGGTATATCCATACTATGGATTATTATTCAGTAATAAAAAAGAGTAAAATATTAATACATGAAAGAACATCATGAACCTCAAAAACATTATGCTGAGAAGCCAGACACAAAAGATTACAGGCTACATGAAATTCTAAAAAACAAAACTATAGTAACAGAAAACAGGCCGGTGGTTGTCTGTGGCCAAGGGCAGGGGAATGAATCTACTGGAAAGGGGCATGAGAATACTTTTTAGGGTTACAGAACTATACTTTGTGGCAGGGGTTACACAACTGTAAATGATTACAAACATTCATCCACCTCTACATTTAAAATGGGTGGGAGCGAGGCTCACAAGTGAGGGGATAGGACTTCGATGGTGGAGCAGTGGTTAAGAATCACCCTGCGAATGCAGGGGACAAGGGTTCGATTCCTGATTGGGGAAGATCCCACATGCCGAGGAGCAACTAAACCTGTGCACCACAACTACTGAAGCCCACGCACCTACAGCCCATGCTCTGCAACAGGAGAAGCCACTGCACTGAGAAGCCTGTGCACCACAACGAAGAGTAGCCCCCACTCGCCACAACTAGAGAAAGCCTGTGAGTAACAATGAAAACACAACTCGGCCAAAAATAAATAAATAAATATAAAAAAATTAAAAATTAAAATAAAATAAAACTCATAAAAAACAAAAAGAGGGAGGGAATATGTGTATACATATACCTGAATCACTTTGTTGTACAGCAGAAACTAACACAACATTGTAAAGCAATTATAATCCAATAAAGGTGTAAAATAAGGAAATAAGTAAATAAATAAAACTGGTGAACTTTATTGTGTGTAAATTATACCTCAAGCTGGAAAAATCAAAACAAAAGCAAAACTAATTTAAGAAATTCTAGGGGAAGAACAACTTATTTTCATTTTTATGTATTTTCTTTAAAGGTTTGTCTGTATTCATAATACTCTAGCTGTAAGTATAGAATATATGTAAATTTGTATTTAGACATTTTTATATCACAATTTTACATTTCTACAAAGTTTTCATGATTATAATTTTAAATAGTTATACATAATTGTCCAAAGCCCAGAACCATTCCCCTACTGTTAATAGGTAAACTACCAAATTTTAAAGCAAATGATTCCTCCTCAATATTTGGGTGCCACCAAGTGGACAAACCGTGTAATAGTACTGAGATAGAGCAGACTATTTCAATAACTTTTTTTAAATAACAATTTAATGTTTAAAATTTTAATGTAAAATTAATTTTAAACACAAAATAAATTTTAGTAATTAAAACAGATGATTTTATAAATGTACCAGACCAAGATCCTCATCTATCTCCTGAAGTAACTTAACTCTCAAATCTGAAGCTCCAGAAAACAAAGAAAAGAACTTCCTGTCAAAATCAGGTCCTTTACAAACTGAAACTACGGGTGTAAATGATACACATGAGTCTATCTTAAGCCCCAAACCAAAAACCATTGGGGGCCTCCAAATGCAAATGCCCTTTGCTATAGGCCAACTGACTTCTAACCAAATAAGTGCTCCCAGGAGGCACAGTGATGAAACTGTGCTGAAGATTATCTGAAAGCAGAGAAAGACAGCAGGAAACTGATTCCCCTCTGGCCAAAGCCTTGCTAACTTTCTTTAGAGTCACCAGTATTTTCTCCTCACAGTCCTTGGCCTTTCTAGTTCAAGCTTTTGCTATTGAAATGAAACAGTAACTGGATAGAGCCACAAAAAGAAAGATTATTTCAGGGAACTGTTTGGTCCCTGCCAGGGTGGACAAAAGAATGACCCTTTCAAAAGAAGCCTCTGAAGGACACCGAGCCATTACCTGCCACCGACCGGGGGGATGAACACTCTGCTCTGCCTGTAGCCCAACGTTCCTCCCAATTATTTTTTCTGATGTTCTTTAACCCTCTCCATCTTGCTGCCAACCTCCACAAATTGAAAAGAAACATTTTTTTTAAAAAAAGAAAGAAAAAAGATCTAGGAATGCCACTCCAAAGAACTCTTAAAGGAATGTCATGAGTCCATAAAGTCAGAAACCTGTGAGAGAAAACATAGCTCACTGAGACAGGACCATGGCTTCATTGTGGTAAATTATTGAGCCTGTCTTCTAATGGCTGAAATGTTTGTTCGTTTTGGTTTTCTTACATTTTAATTATGTTTCTTAATAGAAGATACACTCGTTCAATGAAAACTCAAAAGGTACAGAAGCATAAAAAGGGACCTCTCCTTCTAACTGCTTCTGCTGGCTGGCCAGCCCCACTCCCAGAGGCAACCATCAATCCTTTCTTGTGAATCCTTACAGAAGTATCCTATACATAGAAACTTACATATGTGGGTGAGTCAAAAATTATCCGCATTCCGGTTATATTAAAACTTTTGTTGGCTGCACTGTCTTATCAATACTTTCCGTTCAAGGCTGCTGTCTCCCCAGTCACTGCTGTGCAGGTGTGAACGTGTTACATCAGCTCATTTGTAACTGCGGTGCAAGCAAAAATGGATGCCCCACTTGTGACTTGCACAAAAGAAGAGCAGCGCGCAGTGATTTGTTTTTTGTGATCTGAGGGTGTACCTGGTGCCATTACTTATCGAAGACTTTGTGCACAGTATGGAGAAAGTCTTTTGTCTCGAAGAAGTGTGTATGAATGGATAGAGAAGTTCAAGGAAGGTTGCACAAGTGTTAGCCATCAAGAAGGAGAGGGTTCACTTCTGATGAAGAAGTGAAGACGGTGGTGCATTCGTGGCTTGCAGCCCAGCCTAAAACACTTTTTAATGAGGGAATACGAAAGCTTGTTCACAGATGGACAAAGTGCATTGAAAAGCAAGGAGATTATGTCAAAAAATGATGCATTTGTCTTTTCTAAAAGGTAATTAAAATAAATTCTACAGCCAGAGTGTGGATAATTTTTGATTCACCCTCATATATACACTCTCCCTATGCAGACATTCATTTCCAACCCCCATTTCTTGTTACACAAATGTTGAACCAGTGTACACAACAATGCTTTTTTCATTTAACAATACAGTATATCATGGCATTCATACCATGTCAATACATAGTTTCTCATTCATTTAAAACTGTATCATACTCTATTTGGATGTACCATAAAATATTTAAGGAGATTCTATTCTTATTAAGATGGACATTTAACTTGTTTCCAATCTTGTGCTAGTTTTATTATTATTTTCTTTACCTGAAATTCTCTGGGCAAATTTGATTGCTTCTTCAACTGGATCTGAGTTAACAATTTTATCTAGGATACCCAGCTTAAGTGCTTCATTTGCCGAAATATGTCTTCCTAAAAGAAAACAAATCAAAGAACAGTGTGAGATTAAAGAAAAGCATCACCATCTCTAGTAGGAAAGCTTACTTGTCCTGGATATAAACATCTATTACTAAATAAATAAACACCACACTGACTGTTATAGTGGAAAGATTACTGCAGAGGTAATCAGAAAACTTGGATTCAACTTCCAGCGCTACCTTGTACTATTTGTGTAAACTGTACTAGGACCACAATTTCTTCGTTGGTAAATGGCAGAAATTATGCTTACCTTAGTAATTCTGAGCATTAAGTGAAAATAATACATTCTCCTTATATTCTATAAATCTCTATAAATCTCTATAGAAGCACTTTGTGAACTATAAATCTCTACATAATATATGAGAGGACTGATTTTTTGAAAATAACAGAGATAAAAAATAATAGAGATAGTAACAGCAGGGCAGTAACAGTACTATCTGTTCTTATACTAGCATATACCAAGGGTTGCCAGTGATTATGAACAGCGTCCTCAAACATAAATATAGTTGGATAGACAGTGGAAAAGAATTATTAAGCTGATATTATATATGTTATTATCAACATTTCACAGGAAAAGTGGGGTGGACCTCTGCCATTTTGGGGCTACCCAGCATGTCGACACCTCCCTCACTCTGTGGAATTGCTAATGGGTGAACTTTGAAGCTCAAAAGAAAGCAGAGATGATCAGGCAATTGTTCGTTCAGGTCTGGCACTAGGGTGTGTCCCATGATCCCAAGCTTGGCGAATGGAGTGCTCAACTGAGGGTTTTTAGCTGGAATTAGTGACACTAAGCTACAGCAACAGCTTAAATCTCACTTCACAGGTGGAGACATCCAGTGCCTGGTGGCGGGGGGAGGGGGCGGGCAGGAGCATCTACCATCCGCTAGCAGCACTGGCAGCCTCTGGTACAGACTGGAAGCTCTAGGGGGTTACAGAAGTTGGACGAGGGTCTGCATTACTCCCAATTCTCCAACAGGTACAAACATGGAATTGGATCTGCACACTCTGAAGCAGGAGGTTCAGGGATACGAGCAGCCCTCACCACAGGGTCAGAAGGAGAGAGACAGTGACACATCGCTTGCTTCTTCACCAGCACCATCTGGGCTTTGCAAGAGCAGCCACCAAGTCAGCCTTGCCAGCAACCACTCCACAACCTTCACTGCTCTTACTGAGTGTTGGTGGAGGCCATCTCGGAGACAAACCCTCCATGCCTGCTTCTTATTAGTGCTTCGGAGAGCTACCAACAGCTTTTCTCGATCAGGTAGACAATTCAATGATTTTGGGCAGGGGTCACTCTGTCACAGCAATATTTGGGCAGTGTTCTGGAAGTGCCTTTGAAAACAGGCTTCAGATCTCCTCCTGGGGTGAGGAGGGCAGTGGGGGTGGGCAAGTGGCTTCAAGGGTGAAGTCTCCTCTGTACAAAATCCCTTGAGTGAGGGGTGAGTGAATCAGACTCTCCAGGTTAAGGGGCCCAAAGGGACACAGAATGGAATACGAAAACCTGGGTACTAAAAGGATCTCTGGGGCAACTGAGCAGGGGAACTGTGAGATGCCCACAGGATGGACTGAAAATTCCTTTAGCTGCAATGATTTCCTCTGACCTGGATTTCACAAAAGTTGGGAGGACCACGACTGTTCTAATGGAGTCATTGAGATTTCTGGTACTTTTATTCTGTTTCAAGGACCTGAAGACACAGCTCTGTATGCCCAACACAAGTCCTCACGCTGAGATTTCAACTTGTTCTTTCTTGCGCTGCTCTGAGTATACACAGTAATCACTGTCCAAGCTAATAAAAGCCCCGCCTAGATCTACTATAAAGAAACTCTGGGGCAACTGAAGTTGAGACTTCTCCAAGCTGGGTGATCTCAATTTTTTCCAATTTTCTTAGTGGCTTCTTTTCCAGATGCCATTTTAAAGTCACCCTAAAATTGTACAGACTACTTAAAAAGGTAGGTGTATGATTCTAATGTTAGCTTTCTTCTAATTCACTGTGACCTTTTCTATGCAAATCAAAACCCATCACATTCTGACTGTTTTTACCTTTTCTCTTCATCATGTTAAAAATAGTGATATTTCTATAAGCAGCAGTGCTTTGAAAAAGGCAAATCCTAGTTCACTCTCTTTTTGTCAGAGAGGCCAGATTCCTTCCTGATTCCCCCAAGATATTCTTGACTTTCTGGCTTAATACTGAAGCAGGAACACACAATTCCTCAATATTCCCCCACATGCTTTAATTTCTACAAACCTTCGAGTTTACAGACTCATTTCACACTATTATGATTTCCCCCTATATTTTATGCTTCTTTGCTTCCTTTCTATTTTGTCCCTTGCAGAGCAAATCCTCTCATGTGCTCTGAATTTCTATAGTAGGTTGGATTGATTGTAAGGATCCTCTTATGAATTCTGCATTAGGTACTTAAAATAGTTCACATTCTTCAAAGTGTACTTATCATACCATTGTAAATTGAAGCAATTTCTAATCTAATTTATTGAAGACAAGAAATTTAGTTTTCCTAACTCCCCTTTCATGCTCTACAGAATTTATAACACCTCTCCTTTTTTTATATATAAATTTATTTATTTATTTATTTATTTACTTATTTACTTATTTATTTATTGGCTGCATTGGGTCTTCGTTGCTGTGAGCGGGGCTACTCTTCATTGGGGTGTGCAGACTCCTCATTGCAGTGGCTTCTCTTGTTGCAGAGCATGGGCTCTAGGCGTGTGGTCTTCAGTAGTTGCGGCACATGGGCTCAACAGTTGTGGCTCACAGGCTCTAGAGGGCAGGCTCAATAATTATGGCGCAAGGGCTTAGTTGCTCCGCGGCATGTGGGATCTTCCTGGAGCAGAGATCGAACCCGTGTCCCCTGCACTGGCAGGTGGATTCTTAACCACTGCACCACCTAGGAAGTCCCTAACACCTCTCCTTTTAAAGGGGGGAAAAGCCATTTTAGACTTTAGTCTAAATTATATGTTAGCAACTATATAGATTATATACTAGTAATTATATATTAGTAATAATATAGACTCATTATTTTCTAATTTGGACCATGTGTGCAGTTTTGTATTGTGGTTTCTGGGTCAAAACATAAGTGTATTGATTAGCAGTTCTCAAACTTTTTACTCTTGGGACCCCTTTGTACTCTTAAAAATTATGGAATACACCAAAGAGCCTTTGTTTATGTGGGTTATTTCTATCAATATTTACTATATTAGAAATTATAACTGAGAACTTTAAAAATGTGTCTTTATTAAATCACTTTAAAAGAACCATGATAAAATAAAATAATCATGACAAACCTATTACATGTTAACATAAATAAATTTTTATGCAAAATAACTCTATTTTCAAATTTTTAAAAATTTAGTGAGAAGAGTGTCGTTTTATATTTTTGCAAATTTCTTCAGTGTCTGGCTTTTAACAGAGGATAGCTGGATTCTCATTTTTGCTTCTGTATTCAATCTGTTTTGATACCATATGGCACACAATAACTTATGGAAAATTCCAGTGTATATTTGTGAGAGAATGAGAATGGAAAAGGCACGTAATGTCTTATTATTATGAAAACAGTTCTGACTTCAAGGACCTCCCCCGAACCCCACTCAATGGTCTTAGCTACACCTAGGAGTCCCTAGGCCACACTTTAAGAACTCCTGATTTAGACAACATTTAAGACTGTATAGCATCTTAGTATAGAAATATTCCATACATTGAGAACTTATTTGTGGCTGGAGTGATTTTAGCTATTGTGACAGTAACCTTTTGTTGTGTTTTGTTTTTATCCTTTGGAAGCTTGCAGGAGTCTATTTCCTGGAAGTTTAGAAACTTTACCAAAATACAAGGAATTGACATCTTACCAGTTTTTCCAGGAAAATGGTGTGCTTGCTGAAATATAATCTCTGATTCTTTTATTTATCTGAGGAATTTCTTCTGTTTTTGCCTTTGGTTAATCTTCTCCCCATTTTGCTTTGTGCTCTGGGAGATTTTATTATTTATAGCAGAGACCTCTATTATAGAACTCTCATGCCTGCTGCCTTCATTTTCATTTCCTGTATCTTTTTAAGAAATTCTTCTGAATTCTATGTGTGTCTCTGCCCTCTATGTTGCTGATTCAGTAGTCTGTTCTACTGCATCTTTTTTTTTTTATTGCTTCAAAAATTATTTTGGCTAATGTTTTTATTTTAAACAGGGTTTT
The DNA here is from genome assembly GCF_030028045.1 of Hippopotamus amphibius kiboko. NCBI lineage: Eukaryota > Metazoa > Chordata > Mammalia > Artiodactyla > Hippopotamidae > Hippopotamus > Hippopotamus amphibius. The sequence goes on from NC_080191.1 coordinate 160,456,441, forward strand.
CTTATTTAATAAATAAAATATTTTCTAATTTAGAATATTGTGAGTTTTCTAAAATTTTTGTTTTCTTAAATCTGTTTCAACAGACTAACATTTATGTTTCATTTTTCTAATGTCACAGAATATTTTCATAGGTTTTAGGTTGACTGTTAAGGGGATTTTTTGTTGTTGTTTTTTGTTTTGTTTTGTTTTTGTTTTTTGGTCCGTTTGTCTTAATCATGAAACAATATTTGCTGATATTTATTATTGCTGACTGGGAGCCCTAGGTACTAAAACTCACCCCTAACATCTTGTTCAAATATAGAGAAAACCCACCTAGATGTAACTAAATCTGAAAGACTAGCAGGATAAAGATGCCACTTGCAACTTCTTCCCCAGTGCCCCGGGTGAGAAGAGGTACCTCATCAAAGTCTAGCGTCTGAGGGCATCCCTGTCTTGAGAATGATCATGAAGAATCCCACAGGGCTGGGGCAAAGCTCTATGAGAATAGAGAAGAGGTTTTCTATGTTGTTCAATGAACAAGGAAGACGGGACTTAGAAACAACAGCAGAAGGAAGAGCGGGGCGCTGTAGTTTTCGTCATTTGACTGGACAGAGAACATCAGGGAATGAACTGCAGTGTGCCCAAGTGTATCTTTTTGCAGTTACTGCTAAAAATTTGGTTGATTTCAGGTGACATTTTAAGGGAATTGTGAAGAAGCAGTGATTGCTGTAACTGTTCCACTTTCCAGAATTGCCTCTCTTATGGTTTTCAGAAGATCAGAAAAGGTTAGCTATTTATTAATTTAATCTAAGGCTATTTACTTATTAATTTCCTATGAGGGCAGTGCCTACAAAGCTGGTGTTTTTCTTCCCTACATCAGTAAGGAAACTTCAACTTTCAGTAACAATTTTTTAGCATCCTTTCTTAGAAAAAAATGTTTTCCAGATGGAAGAGTCTTAATATCATCATTATTAATAGCTACTGTATTAGTTTCCTATACAGATACTACAAACATTGCATCCTAAAACAGCACACATTTATTATTTTAGTTGAGGAGTAAGAAATCTAAACTACGTCAGCAGAATTTTGTTCCTTCCAGAGGCTCTGAGACAGAATCCACTTCCTTCGTTTTTCAAGCCTCTAGAGACTGCCTACATTTCTTCTCATCTTCCTCAATCTTCAAAGCCAGTTGAGTAGCATCTTCTCTCCTCTCTGACCGCCTGCCTTCCTCTTCTAAGGACCCTTGCGATAAATTAGGCCCACCTAGACAATCCAGAATAATCTCTCATCTTGAGATCCTTAATTTAATCACATTTGCAAGGTCCCTTTTGAATGTAAGGTAATATAGTCACAGTTTCCAGACGTGGATATCCTGGAAAGGGGCATTATCATGCCTACCACAGTTACCATTTATAAAATATCTCCTATGTGACAGGTACTATACCAGAAGCATATCATGTAATTTCATTATTCCTTACAACAACTATGTGGTTGTTTCTACTAATGAGAAAATGAAGACTGAACAGTTCAGAGAACCTCCCTTCTGAATTCCAGGCCCGTCTATCCAACTGTCTCCATGACACTTCAACTTGGATGTCAAACTTAACATGTCCAAAACTAAGCTCTTGCAATTCCCCCCTACAGCCTGCTCTACAAGCAAAAATCCCCATCTCAGTACTGGCTCCATCCTTCCCGCTGCTCAGGCCATTAGAATCATCCTTCTCTCTCCCCTTTCTCTCACCTCTACATTTGATCTGTCACAAAATCCTGTTGGCTCAAAATACATCCAGAATTTGACCATGTCTCACCATGTACATTGTTACCACTCAGGTGTAAACTCCCATCATGCCTCCCTTGCATTATTAAAGCAGTCTTCTAATCAGTTTTCCTGTTTCTGCCCTTACCTGCAATTAATATATTTTCTGTAGCCAGAGTGATCTTTTAAAAAACATAAGTGAGAGCATGTTACTCTTCCGCTCAAAACACTCCAATGCTTTTCTACCTCACTCAGGAGAAAAGCCAAAGTTCTCTCTATAATCTTCAAGGCCCTGCATGATGTGACTTCACCCCCTACTACTTTTCCCCTCACTCATCTTACTCTAGCTTCATTGACCTTCTTGCTGTTCTTTGAAATTTCCAAGTATATCCCTTCTCAGGCTTGGTATTTGCTATTTTCTCCATGTGGAATATCTTCCTCCAGATACTGGCATAACAAGCTTCCTCCCTCCCCCAGGTCTTCACTCACATTCATTTTTAAGGAAAGCCTTTCCCAGCTGTCCTACCTAAAATGTTACCCACTCCCCAGCCCTATCGTTTTACATTTCCCCTTGCTGCTTTATGTTTTCTCCTTAGCTCTGATCTCCACCTAACCTACCATATACACTACGTACATAATAGGTAGGCATGGAGTTTAGTAAGAGTGTACAGTGTGGGAGCTGGTCTCCAAAGTGACCTGCCACGTGTTTGACCTCTGGGTATTCAAGCTCCCCTCCCAAGTTGGATATGGAAGACCTGTATAATCAGTAGGACAGTTCAGAAAAGATGGCATGTGACTCCAAAGCTAGGTCATAAAAGACACTGCAGTCTTTGCCTTGCTCTCTCTTGGATCACTCACTCTAGGGGAAGCCAGCTTCCACGCTGTGAGGACATGCAGGCAGCTCTAGGGAGAGGTCCACGTGGAGAGGAAATGAACCCTCCTGCCAACAGTCAGCAGCAACCAGCCATGCGTGGGAGTGTGCCATCTTGGAAGCAGATCCTCCAGCCCCAGTCAAGTGTTCAGATGACTGTGGCCCCGTCAGTATCTTGACTGCAACTTCATGAGAAACCTTGAGCTAGAACCCAACTAAGCTCTTCCAAATTCCTGACCCACAGAAACAAGAAACAAAAAACACTGCCAATCAAACCACCACTCACAAATGTAGGAGGCATCCTGGTTTCAAAGATGTGGAAACCGCTGTGCATTTCTGAATTGATGAGGAAGAGGACTGTGACTGCTGGTGTTTCCTGTGCAAAACCTCCATGAGGCCAGGAGTTTTTGTAGGTTTGATTTGCCACTACAGGCCCACTGCCTACAACAGGGCCCAGTACCTGAGAAAAAATTAAACAGCTGCTGCATGAGTGAATGGAAATTAATTTGTACAAGGCATATGGTTTACATGTGGTACAGCTGGGATTCAAGCGCAGGTCTTTGATTCTAAAGCGTGGACTCTTTTTATTGCCCATTCTTTGGGATACACTCTATTACCAAGATCCTCATCTTATGTTTATTCAAGCCTCTTCTTTTACTAAGAAGTCAGATGTGGGAATAACAACATATAGGTAATACTTATTACCATGTCTAAGACTGTTCTAAGCACACTGTATGCATTAATGTAGCTAATCTTCACCGTACCACTATATGGTAGGCAGTGTTGTTATATACATTTATGAGGAAACAAAGGCACAGAGATCTATAGTGACTGACCCAAGGTCTCAAATTAGTTCTACCTGCTTGGAGTAAATAGTTACATATGTTCTTTCTTCCAACATTACTTCAATTGGAAATATCTTTCTATAGCTTATAATATTTGGTATATTCAGGGTCTTTAAATGTCTTCTAGTGTTGCACTGTTCACATTCCTTATTGAAAGAGTACAACGTCTCTTTGAAGCTCATATCTTAATACCTGGGAAATGAAAAATTCAGTCATTTCTAAACAAAAATTTGAAATCTTTCCTTGGAAATTCTGGTTTTAATTCTTGCTTATGCTATAATTCCTAAGTTAGATCTGAATATAATGCACCCTATGTGAAACCAGTGTCTATGTGCAGACACTTAAATGTGATTAGGGCTTTGTATATACTTTCATTTAGAAGGCGCTCACATTTGCTCTTCATGGTAACTTTTGAGAAGCTCTCAGGAAAGGTATTCTTTCCATTTTACAGATGAGATAATTGACATCAAAGAAGTTAAAGTATTCTCTTAAGATTACACAGGTAGGGAATGGTCAAGCCAGAATGTGTCCAAATCCTAGCCTAGTTCCTCACAGATCAAGTTCCTCCTTGATCTAGACAGCCACTGGCAGCATTAGTACTGACCTGAGGTAATTAAGTCCAGTGCAGCAGGAACTCCAGTAAGTCTGGGGAGAAGCTGGGTTCCTCTTGCACCAGGAAGGATTCCTAGTGTGACTTCTGGGAAACCAACATGAGCCTATCAAAGATTGAAGGCATAAAGGTCATTAGAATAAGATGATATAATCAGAGTCAAGGCAAACATTCCCCTGGGTTTCTCACGCCCTCAAAAATATTGCTGCATAGAATGCAGTGAGAGTTTCTACAGAGGAATTAGTGCACACCCTCTCCCTTAATTAATAGCATAAGTAGAGCTGTGCTGTCCCTAGGTCTTCATGTTGAAACACATCCCTAGCTTCTCACACAACTTTTCTCTGACTCTATTATGACCTGTCTCAGCCAACACAAATAACAGTCTCCAGAAACAGCCTTATGGAGCCCTGAAAGAGCCCAGCAGTCAAGTAATTAGAAGACAATCCACAGAATGGGAGAGAATATTTGCTAATCTTATAGCTGGAATATATAAAGAATTGTTACAACTCAATGGTAAAAAGGTGATCCAATCAAAACTAGGCAAAGTATCCAAATAGACATTTCTCCAAAAAGAAACAAATGGCCAAATAAGCACATGAAAAGATGCTTAATCAATATCACTGGTCATCAGGGAAATGCAAATCAAAACTACAAGACATCACTTCACACCCACTAGGATGGCTGTAATAAAAAAGACAGTGACAAGTTTTACAGAGGATGTGGAGCATACAAAACCCTCATATATTGCTGGTGGGAATGTAAAATGCTACAGTCACTTCGGAAAACAATCTGGCAGTTTCTCAAAGATTACCCATAGAGTTACCATATGACCCAGCAATTCCACTCCTCAATATATACCTCCCCAAAATGAAAACATGCCCACAAAAAACACTTGTGCAAAAATTTTTATAGCATCATTGTTTATAAATCCAAGAAAGGAGAAAAAATCCAGATGTCCATCAAGTAATGAATTGATAAAGAAAATGTAGTATATCCATAAAAAGAATATTCAGCCATGGAAAGGAATGAAATAGTAATGACATGCTACAACACAGCTGAACCTTGAAAACACAGTGCTAAGTGGAGAAAACCAGACACAGAAGACAACATATTGTATGGTTCCATTTACATGAAATGTCTAGGATAGGCAAATCCATATAGACAGAAAGTAGATTAGTGATTGCTAGGATTGGGGGAGAAGGAAATGATGGGTTACTTCTAAATGGTGTGAAATTTCTTTTTGGGGTGATGGAATATCCTAAAATCAACTGTGGTAATGATTGCATAATTCTGTGAACATACTAATATACCACTGGACTGTACACTTTAAATAAGTGAATTATATGGTATATGAATGAATCTCAATCAAACTATTATAGAAAGAAAGAAAAAGAGAGAGAGAGGGAGGGAGGGACAGAGGGAGGAAGTCAGGCAGCAACCTCAATCCAGAAGAGAGAGTGAGCTTGAGACCTTAATCACATGCCTCTCCTGGCCTTAAAAGTGGCCAAAGCTCTGTCTGTCATTTTCCAGGTATAAGGATGGGAGGAGGAGGGTACTTAAATACAGACTGCCATCTACCCAAATTGTGATGCCAACAGCTCCAAAATACCTGGAATGTTTCAGCCTCTCTCATGTGAGGCTTTCCTAGCAGCTGATCACTATCCCAGTGGTCATCCCCATTCCCTGACTTATTATTGCTTGTAACTTAGATCTGCACTCAGTGTGCAGAAGCTCATGGTATGAGGGACACATGGTATGAGGAACACATGGTATGAGGTCACAGAAAAAGGAACACTTAGGATATGTGCCTTTATTTATAAGTTTTATAAAAAATTAAAACATAGGAAATGGTTAAATAAATTATGATACATCTATAAGATGGAAAATTGTGCAACCATTTAAAATGATATTTTTAAGGAATATTTCCAATAAGATAAACAGCAAATTTCTCATCGGCAACCATGGAGGCCAGAATGCAGTGGGATGACATGTTCAAAGTACTGAAAAAAAAAAATACTGTCAACCAAGAATTCTACATCCAGCAAAACTAGTCTTTAAAAATGAAGGCAAATTAAGACATTTTCAGATAAATAAAAATTGAATTTGTTGCTCACAGATCTGCCCTATAAGAAATGCTTTAGGATGAAATGAAAAGACACTAGACAGTAACTCAAATCCACATGAAGGAATAAAGAACACTGTTAAAGGGTCACTACATAGGTAAATATAAAGGACAGTATTAATGTAATTTTTTGTTTGTAATTCCTCTTTTTTCTTACCTGGTTTAAAGTACCACTACATTAAGCAATAATTATACATTTATGTTGATGGGCATGCAACGTATAATGATATAATTTGTGACAATAACAGCATAAAGGGGGTCTGTAACAGAACTGTAGGGGAGCAAATTTATTGCATACTATTGAAATTAAGTTGGCATTAATCTGAACTAGCTTGTCATAAATTAAGGTGTTAATTATAATCCCCAGGGCAACCACCACTAAGAAAACAATAGAGTAAAGGAAACAATGAGAGAATTAAAAGGGTACTAGAAGTTATCTACTTAATACTAACAAAAGCATTAATGGAAGAATTGAGGAATGAAAAAAATATAAGATGTAGAAAATGAATAGCAAAATGGCAAAAGTCCCTCCTCATTGAAATTATGTTAAATGTAAATGGTACAGATTGGCAGAATGCATAAAGAATATTTAATAATAATTTAAATACAGTATTAGTATAAAAATAGAGGACAATTGAAATACAATAAAGTTCCAAATTTAGGGGGTTTTTTTGTTTAAAAAAAAAAAGGCTGCAAAGGAAAAAAAAATGTAAGAAAAAAAAAAAGTACACAGGGAAAAGACCAGAAGGAAAAAAAAAAAAATGTTAATAGTGGTTACTTCTGAACTGTGAGTTTATGGTGACTTTACATCTTTATAATTTCCTGTATTTTAGAGTCTATTACAATGAGGAATATTATCTTTATCATTAGAAAAATACATTACTTATAAAAGTATTACTATTATAAGACTGGTATCACAAACCTCAATCTATATGTCTAATAACCTACATTAAGTCTATTTCCAGAAATAAATGGATTTACTAGTTGTGTGCTGTTTCCAATAAGAACATGTCTTAAGTACTAATAATTATGAGACCACAAAACTGAAATGTTTGAGATATGAAATGAAAATTTAAATAAGTATGCATACTCAAGGGGGATAGTCAAAATACTTAATACCTCATACTGCATGTGCACGGCTCAGGGAAATATGATGTGGGCCACAGTACTAGAGCAGGGCCCTGGGGGTCCTTTACAGGAGTCCCCGTTAGCTAGTGGGTCATGGGGAGGTCCAAGGGCTAGGGTTAGGGGAAATGAAGGGACAGTCATAGACTCGAGGTACTAGCTATTTATCAACTAGAATGGACATATTTCAAAAACTAGTACCACTGTACTCGTACATGACAGCTGAACACCACTGCTAGAAATACCTAAGAGCTGTCAGTCAGTAAGCCAACCATTTAAAATAATCACCTCTGATGCTTACAACTACATTCAGAGCTCGCCCTAAAGAAAAGCCCCCACACCAAATCCCAAACGGCTCCCCTCTGTTACCTCTGCATGGGCAATCCTATAGTGACAGCCCAGGGCCAGCTCCAGTCCCCCTCCTAAAGCCACCCGTTGGATAGCCGCCACCACAGGCTTCTCGTTTCTCTGTATTTCATCTACGACACTTCCCAGTGTTAAGTCAGAGGTTCTATGAGCGCTGAAGCCACGGATATCAGCACCTAAGAACACAAAGACAAGGGAAAAAGAGAGTTGAGGAAAACAGGCTTTGCTATATAACAATAAGCTTACATAACTCTTAAGGAATCTCAGACCTCTCTGGATCCATGAAACACTTTAATCCTTTTGGCTGCAGACACACTAAAGGAACAAGTAGCCTGGAAAATGTGGAGTGATACGAGAGAAAATCCTCAAATCTTTATGAGAAGTCCTGTAATCTAAAATCTGTCTTTCCATATGATAGCAGGAACTCTACCTTTAGAAAAATCTGAAAGCTCAGAGAAGGGAAGCAAAGGTTCTGAGACGGAGTCAGCCGCTCCCATTTTTTGCATGATACCGCTCACCACCTCTGCTCACAGCAATTTAGACCCAGATCTTTGTCAAGGGCACCAGTCATTACAATATAAAACCCCAGGGTAAAATGCACACATATTTCTGACTTACATGTTAATCAATCAGCTTAGAATTGTTTTTGTGATAGAATGTATTGGGATCACTAAAAGGAACAACATTTACTGCTTTTCCTAATTATAAAAATAATATACATTATAGAAATTTTGAAAAATACACAGAATTATAAAGGACATAAATATTACTCCAAATATCACCACACAGAGAGAACAATGCAATATTCTGGTGAATCTTTCATTTTTTCCCAACGCATATACATAAATTGCTTACTGACTTTAAGTTATTTAATCATTTTGTTTCAATACCTATCTTAAATGACTGATGTGAGAATTAAATGAAAATTTACTATAGTATATATTTTTAACAATATTGAGAACATTGTGTAAAGTCATTTTTTATATTTTCCTTTTTTCACATCACATTATACATAGTGAGCTTGTCCCCTATAGCACTATCTATTCTTTGAAAATATTAACCCTGGTACAAGTTAAAAAGTTAAAGTAATTATTTCACGTTCGGCCTTTTTTTTTTTTTTTTGCTACCTGCTCCTCATCTAGCATCCACCCAGGGATCCTGCTTTTTATCTCACAATACATTATTTTTACTGTTATTATTTATTTTAATTTTTTTGATTCCTTTTGGTTCTAGAAAAACAAAATGAATTTCAGTCTGAATGTCAGGTCTATTATTCCTGTAACTTTAGATTAAAATAACTTTTCATGTAATAGTAGCAATTAACATTTATTGGATAAATACTATACATCAGGCACTGGACTAAGTAGTTTCATATATTGTGTCATTTAATTTTCTTAACACCTAAATTAAGTAGTATAACAATTTCCATTTTACAGGTAAGGAAGTTTAAGGCTGTGAGATGTTAAGTGACTAGTTCAGATACATGACTCTTTAACTGGTCTAATAAGGATTTGAGCTCAGGCAGTCTGACTGTACAGCTCACATTCTTAAATGTTATGCTACATTCTTCTATTTGCAGCAAAAAGGTTAGCATGACCGTCCCAATTTTATAGAAACCAAGGCACAGATAAGAGTATGGTGATTTCACTTTTTAACCGTTTATCCCTGGCACAGAGAATTAACTTTTGGATATTGATTTTATATCCAGCAATATTGCTAAATTCTACTATCAATTCTAATAATTTTCTGATAGATTTACTCTTCTACAAACACTCATATCTTCTGAATAAGATGGTTTTGTTTCTTCCTCCCCAATCTTTATACTTTTTATTTCTTTTTCTAGGCTGACCAGGGCCTAGAGTATAATGTCAGACACATATGGTGACAGCAGCCAGCCTTGTCTTAGTCCTTTCTCACAAGGAAAGCTCCTAATTTACCATTTTGTTTGCTGTTTGCTGTTTGCTGTAGGTTTTTAAAAATAGATAGGTTTTGCCTGACAAAGACATTTTCTTTCTATATTTAGTTTACTAAGAATTTTAATCATTAATGTATGTTAAATGTTATCAATCATGTTTTTCTGCATCTCTTGAAATAATCACATGATTTCTCTCCTTTAGTCTTTTCATAGGATGAATTACATTGATATTCTCATGTTTAACGAATCTGGTGTTTCTGGGATGAAAGTGATGTATCATGCTTTTTATATATTGTTAGATTCAATGTGATAATATACTGTCTCAGAAGTTTACATCCAGATTTACAGATGAAATTGGCCTGTAACTTTGCTTTTTCATACTGTCCTTGACAGGTGTTGTTATCAAGGTGATGCTAGCCTCACAAAATGAGTTGGGAAGCATACTGGGTAGAATGGTGTCCACCCAGAACCCGTGAATGTGATCTTTTTTGCAAATAGATTCTTTGCAGATATAATCAGGTAAAGAAGAGGTCATACTGGATTGGGGGTGGGGGGGGTCTATATAAGATCAGGGAAATTTGCACACAGAGGAGAAAGCCACAGGAAGAGAGAGGCAGAGATACGCCAACAAGCCAAGGAATGCCAAGGATTGCCAGCAACCACAGAAGCCAGAACAGGCCAGCAGGGGGTCTTCCCTAGAGCCTTGGGAGAATGAATGGCCTGGCAGATATCTTGATTTTGAACTTTTAGCCTCTGGAACTCAGAGAGAATAAACTGCTGTTGTTTTCCGTCACCCAGTTTGTGCTCGCTTGTTATGGCAGCCCCAGGAAACTAATACAGAAAATGTTCCCTCTTGTTTTCATTCTCTGAAATGTTTGTGTCAAATTAGAATAATACTTTCCTTGACTTTTCAGTTAGAGGTTACCAATGAAGTCATCTGGGACTTGAATTTACTTTGTGAGATTTTTGATGACTGACTCAATTTCTTCCTTCTTCTTGAGTCAATTTTGTAAGCTCTATTTTTCTACTTGTTCATGTTATCTTTTTTAAAAGCTAGAGCATCTGCAGTGATATCCCTTTTGTCATTCTTTATATGTATTATTTGTACCTTCTGTTTTATTTTCTTGATAAGCCTCTCTGAAGCTTTATCAGTTTTATTAGTCTTTTCAAAGAAATTTTGACACCGTTGTGCTCTTGATTCACATTTGTTTTCTATGTTAGTAAATTCCCCTCTATCATTTCCTTCCTTCTACTTCATTTGGACCTATTTTACTGTTTGTTTCGTCAGATCCTTGATATAGATGCTTACCAAAATATGTTTCAGGCTTTTTTCTTTTCTGATGGATACCTTTAAGGCTATACATTTCCTGCTAAGCTTTGCTTTAACTGTATCCCTCAAGTTTTATATATTGTTTTTATTATCAGTCAGTTCAAAATATTTTCTAAATTGCCTTATGATTTCTGCTTTGACTCAAAGGTTATTAAGAAATAAGTTTATTTTCCAAACATATGAGCATCTCTAGTTATATTTTTGTTATTCATTTCTAGCTAGATTGCATTGTTTTCAGAGAACACATTCTAAATGAAATTTACTGAGATAAGCTTTCACGGTCCAGTACCTGATCAACTTTTGTAAATGTTGCAGATTGGAGAAGAATATGTATTTTCCAATTGTTGGGCACATTGTTCTATCTCAGTCCATTAAGTCAACTCTGATAATCCCCAATGCTTTTCTGGGAAAATTGTTTTTGCGGCCTCTGAACTCTAACTACATTGTCTCTTACTTCTTTTTTTTTTACAAACAAAGATATCAGTTCTGATTCTTCATAATTCTGATCCCTCACTCCACACCTCAAAGTCACCATCTTGGGCTCCCAACCTGAAGTTTTCAAACAGTTAAGTAAGCTATGTAATACCTGGCTAATGCTTGGCCCATTATTTCATCTCTCTTAGGTTTAGCCTTCTCATCTGTAAATGAAAATTGTAGGATTTACTGAGGATTAAAATATAAAGTATGTAAAAATATTACTATTTTCAATGTTAATAAATAAATAATCTACACAGTACTGGCACATAACAGGTAAGCTAAATGGTAATTATTATAATGATTAATGTCTTTATATTTATTATTGTTATGATTTCAACATCTATGTCTTCTCAGGTTACCACTGACACACATTACATTCTTCTGGCAAAAAAAAAAAAAAAAGGAAGAAGAAGGAAAAAAAAGAATAAAAAAGAAAAATTTCCTCTGGCAACAGTAAGAATACATGGGCCTTCATATCCATGTGACTTTTGTCAAAGGGTATAATATAGTCATTTGGGAAATGAAGAAAAGGTGCCACAAATACCATTGAATAAATCACCATTTCAGCTACTTTGGCCATATTTTGCCACAAAACCTCTTAAGATATAAATATTATGGTATGTATTTTATAAAGAGAGAAATTGAGGTTCAGGAGATTTAAGGGCCTTACCCAAGCTCACATAGGGGTGGAGACAGATGAAGACCCGCCATGCACCAGCAGGTGTATACCAGCAGGTATAATAGCTATCAAGCCTGGAACTAAATGTCCTCCAAAGGCCCAATCCAATATAAAAGAGAGTAAGGTCAGCCTCTTCTCTGGGTCTCTCCTGTGACTCTTGTCTCTTTCTCCACAATGTTTCTCATTCCTGCTCAACTCCCATATTCATTACCCACACTACAGTATTACCCACAGGGACAGATAATGCAGCGTTAACCTGAGTCTGTGGCAGGATTCCAGAGAGAAAGGGTTAGACACTGGTTACCTGCAGAGAAGATGCCATCTGCTCCACAGATCACAATGGCTTTCACTGTATGGTCTGTTAGAGCTTTCTGCAGACCCTCTTTTATTCCATGGAGGACAGTTGCACTAAAAGGGAAAAAAATTACATAAAGCATTAGTCAGAATTAAATTTCTAACATCTCAGAGTTTTTTTTTTTTTTCCTTTCCTAACAATGAAAAATTAAACATATATGCAATGTATAAAAATCCTAGAGGGCTTCCTAGGTGGCGCAGTGGTTAAGAATCCTGCCAATGCTGGGGACATCAGTTCGATCCCTGCTCTAGGAAGATCCCACATGCCATGGAGCAACTAAGCCCATGAGCCACAATTATTGAGCCTGCGCTTTAGAGCCCATGAGCCGCAACTACTGAGCCCATGTGCTGCAGCTACTGAAGACCACGCGCCTAGAGCCCATGTTCCACATCAGGAGAAGCCACGGCAATGAGGAGCCCATACACCACAACAAAGAGTAGCCCCCACTTGCCACAACTAGAGAAAGCCTGTGTGCAGCAATGAAGACCTGATACAGCCAATAAATAAATAAAGTAAATTTATTTTTTTAAAAATCCTAGATATTTATCATTAAACTTTCACTTATTTAACGAATAATATATATCTACTGTAAATTAAGCACTGAGCTGATTAAAGACATAAACATTAGGGAAAAAAGTGTTTTCCTGCATTTTGCTGTAACTTTGACCACTTAGAATCAGCACCATCAATTTAAAAATATTATATACATCTTTTATGTGCAGTGAAAGGAGTTTACAATATCCGAGGGAGAACAAAATGTACACAACAGAATATCACACTAAGATGAGTGCTATAAGAAAGGTACAAAGAAAGGGATGTGGAAGTTCTGAGAGGAAAGAAAGTGCTTTCAATTTGTCATATTGGCATAATGTAAGAAAACTGAAATTGTCTAAAAATAACAGTCTAAGACATGTGGCAGGGGCTGCAAGTTACCCCCAAGTATCCCTCCCTTCCAACCTTCTTCAAAGTATTACACATCTGGTTTTTAGCTGGATACATGGCTGCCCAAAATAAAGACTACATTTCCCAGCAGCAAGGTCAACCCAAGGCATTAAGTTCTGGCCAATGGGATGGAAACAGACTTGTTATATGCCATTTTGGGAATAGTCCTTAAAGGATTGCGTATGCTTTTCTCTTTCTTTTTCCTCCCTACTCCTGGCAGGAATGCAGATATGATGGCTAGATTGGGAGCAGCCATTATGGATCAAGAGGTGGAAGCTTTCACTGACGATGGCAGAGAAAAGTTAGACAGAATTAGGGTCCCTGATGATTGTGGAGCAGCCAGACCAGCCATTCCAGGACCCTGCTGTGACAGACATCCACTTTTTCTTGTTTAACCCACTACTGTTTTGAGTTCTCTGTCACTAGCAGTCAAGCCTAATCCTAACTACTTTAGGAGGTAAAGGCAGGGTCTGGGAAAGAAAGGGCATGTAGTAGACTTTGCCAAGTTTTAGTAGATGAGGGAGTCATCCACAGAGAAGACACAGCCAAGACTGAATGAGTCCGCCAGAGAAAAAGAGATGAGAGCTGAGGGTAGATCCTCTAGATCCAGGCTCATTTAAGAGGAGGGAAAGGCTCAGCAGAGGGATTCAGTACCAAGGGAGCCCAAAGTCACAGAGACCAAGAGAGGGGAATCTGCCAAGAAGCAGAGGATCAATAAGTGCCAGGGGATGGCAAAGGGGAAGAACTAGGAGGAGTGATGAGGAACTGCTTAAAGGAAAAATGATAGAACCAGAGTCTAATCAGTTTTGCCTTAGAATTCTAAGTATTTGGGGAACATTTCATACAGCATGAAAAAAAATCTTAAAACAAACAACAACAAACGTCCATAAAGCCAGATTGTTCAGACCAGCAACTGTGAGTTAAAGCCTCAGGGAACTGGGACTTCTCTGGTGGCACAGTGGATAAAACTCCATGCTTCCAATGCAGGGACCCGGGTTTGATCCCTGAAGTCCGCATGCCACAACTAAGGCCCTGTGCAATCAAATAAATGAATAAATATTTGGGGAAAAAATTCAGGGAATAATGGAGATACTTGCCCTTGTTTATGGTAATTCCCTTTTATCTTGTTACTTTTCACCATTTAACCCAGAGGAAATCAAACAAAACCTCTTGCCTTCACCCAGTTAATCAGAACCCAAATCTGATAATGGAAAACTGATTCTGAACCATCCATAATACTGAGAAGTCCAAAAGACACATATTTCCTTCTGGATAAACAATAGGTGCAAAATTGGCCAAAATGAGCTCAATCTGTGCCCCTGAGACAAGGCTGGCTTTTCCCATTTCAACCAATCCCTACTCTTTTATTTATTATGTTCTTGCTAATTTTGCAAAAATCAAACACAGAGAAAAAAAGAAAAATGAAAATGGCGGTAACAGATACAGCTTTACTAGATTCTAGCTAAGTGAAAGGGACCACAGCTTCATAGCAATGTCAAAGTCACAGGGGTTGAGAAATTATTTTCTCCCCTTAACATTGTCGGGTATGGAGAAATGAAGTCTAAAGGTAACATTCATGCGTGATGACCAAAGATCTTTTGCTTCTGTCACTATAGGAAGTCTTTTTTGTGACAATGTTTTAAAGCCAAGGGTCATCAAATCAAGTTGTGGCTTATGACCAGCATTTTTCAAAGAAGTAGAAAATAGAATATATCTAACAAAACAAGTTTTGTTTCACAAAACTTTGTTTTCAGTTATGTATTTGTATGTGTGTGTCTCAGTTTTGCTATGCAAAACAGGGATTTACTGTGTGGATTATAATAAAAATGGTGTGAACGCTATTGTTCTGGGAGACAGGACTAGTAATCAGGCATGTCCTACACATGTAAGAGGGTTGGCATTTATCTGAATGGAAGGAAACCTGGCTAGCTAAAGGAGCAAGGAAAGATTTGAACCACTTGTTTGGACCCAAAAATATTCAGATAAGAATCTCTCACTTAGCTAGGAAGAAGTAATTTCAGACATAAAATTAGAAATAGGAAGGGTGGGGGGTGGGGAGTGGGGCCGGGGCTGGAGCGCGGAGTCCGACTGCAGGGCCTGCGGGCTGCAGGTGGCAGCCTAGGTGGCCGGCAGAGTACTTAGGATTTCACGTATTTTGGCTGAACTTTAACAACAACAACAAAAAAGAACGGTGCTTGGGATGATGGATTAATGAGAACAATGCAATTCTGTGAAAAGTTTCAAATTGGAGCATATTGAATTTTCACCGTAGTCCAGCAGCTCTGCTGCTCACTGAAATACAGATGAATGAAGACCCCATTCGGGAAGACACCTGGCCAGAGGTCCAGAGCTGATGCCGGCCGTGCTGGTGTATCTGCAAGCATGATGAGGAAAGGGACATCCCGCAAAAAAACATCAGAGCAGTGTGGGGCCCAGCAAACCTGTTTCCCAGCCCCAGCAGAACATCATTGGCTGCAGGATTCAGCATGGGTAGAAAGGGCGGAATGGCCCCATCACTCAGTGGAAAGGAATCGTTCCGGACCAGGTGCCTGTAAATCCTTCTTTGTATTTATAAAATACTATGGATTTGACTGTGTTTATGGACTAGAACTTAATAAAGATGAAAGAGTTTCTGCGCTTGAAGTCCTCCCTGATAGAGTTGCAACATCTTGAATCAGTGATGCACACCTAGCCAATACAATGATTGGCAAAGCAGTGGAGCACATGTTTGAGACCGAGGAAGGCTCTAAAGAGGAGTGGAGGGGAATGGTCTTCCAATGTTCCCCTATAATGAACATATGGTTTTATATCACCTGTGAAAAAGATCCTGTCTTGTACATGTACCAGCTCTCAGATGATTATAAAGAAGGTGACTTTCGCATTATGCTGGATTCTAATGATTCACCTCCAGCAGAAAGGGAATCGGGAGAAGTTGTGGACAGCCTGGTAGGCAAACAAGTGGAATATGCCAAAGATGGTTCTAAAAGGACTGGCATGGTCATTCATCAAG
Source organism: Hippopotamus amphibius kiboko (assembly GCF_030028045.1). Taxonomy (NCBI): domain Eukaryota; kingdom Metazoa; phylum Chordata; class Mammalia; order Artiodactyla; family Hippopotamidae; genus Hippopotamus; species Hippopotamus amphibius. The sequence continues at coordinate 160,472,823 of NC_080191.1, forward strand.
TAGAAGACAATCCGTCTATTTCATCAAGTTTGATGATGATTTCCATATTTATGTCTACAATTTGGTGAAAACATCCTAGATATTACAAACTTTGCCAGATTTGTGGAACTATTAAATGTGTAATTTGTAGACATAAAGACTTGATTGCTGTACAGTTTAACGAAAGCTTAAATGTCCCTGTGAACCCACGATCTCTGCCAGCAGAACTGGTTTTGTTCTGAACAGTACAGATTTATGTGAACACAAGCATTTTATGTAAGGAACTCCTTCCTCTTAAAAGAAGTCTATTGGTTTGGAAGGAAGTTACAGGCAAGTCTGGTAAAATTTAAGCTAGTATCATAGTCATTTAAAACTGTAATCAATCTTATCCACTTTCACCTTCACACTTACTCTCTTATTCTATTGCCACAATGCAAGCATAGTTTGGTATTTTTGTTATTGTTTTTTTTTTTGAGATATATATGTATCTATATCTACCTATCTATATCTATATCTACCTATCTATATCTGTGTGTATACATATAATATATATATATACATACACATAGGTCTGTAAACACACACACACACATTCATTGGCAGTCCTTTCTTTGTGGATTGGGGTGGAGAGTTAAATAATTTTCTCCAGTTTAACAGGAGTGCTTGACCCAGGTCATTTATATTTAGTATATTACTGCTGTTAATTTAAAATTAAATTTGGGCACAGGAAGCACATAGGGACATTCAGCTTGTTTTGAAAGTCAAGTTCAGAGCACCATTTCATTCTGGAGGCTTTAAACTGTAAATTCAAACATAAATCACTTGTGAACATTTAATGACCCACATTAGAATTTTACAAACAGTTAGAAATCTGGGTAAAAGGCTGCCTTTAATTCTAAGCTTTGTACATTTTTTGTTTACATTTTTTATCATGAATACTTCTCTTTTAAGCAAAGCCCAGGTACTTGGTCCACATAGTGTAATGCAGGTGTATTTTGGATGGCACATTTGGTCCATTATTTGTACAAATTAGTAATCTGAATTTTAGTACATGGATTTAAAAGGCAACTGTATAGTAGTGGTTTATGTGTATTTGGTAAGTTCCTGGAAGAACACAGTACTTTTATATTAGAAATATAAGTTTAAGAATGGCGTTGTTGCCTTTTAACAAGTTCTCTGGGATACTTTTATTTTTATTACTATTATTACTGATATATGATTATGGTCAGAAGGCTTTTCCCCCTCAGCTTTTCCCCTCAAAGAATGTCTAGACAAATAACAGCTTAAGTTCCTGACACCTTTTGCAGTGCTGGATGCTCTCGCTCATGGTGTGCTATTGACGTGGATTCATTCCATTTGGTGGGTCCTGACACATCAGGGTCAGTCACCTGCACTGGCTTGTGGGTGTGACTGATAGCAGCCCTTAGCCATTGAATCCTGTCCTGCAGGGTTGTTTTAACTAAAATAGAACTGCAGAAGTGGTTTGTTTAGCAGCAAAACTTCACTTTGCTTTGGATGATCCTTGGCAGTTTGAAAGCTAGGAGGAGAAAGACAGTTTGTGAAACTAGTCTTGTGGAGATTGAAAACCTAAGATTTGGGCAGAAAGCTTAAATGCATATGCTGGCAATCAAACAACAGGTCTGTCTGTGTGGCCTCTGTCATGGCTGTTCTTTTTTTTTTTTTTTTTAAACTTTTATTGAGATAGAGTTAACAGACAATAACAGCATATATTTAGAGTGCACAATTTGGTATTCCAATCTCCCAGTTCATTCATCCCCAACCCTCTCCCCTTTCCCTACTTGGTGTCCATATGTTTATTCTCTACATCTGTGTCTCTATTTCTGCCTTGTATTTCCTCTTTCATAGTTGTTAGCATTTGCCTTATGTATTGAGGTGCTCCTGTATTGGGTGCATATATATCTATGATTGTTATCTCCTCTTCTTGGATTGATCCCTTGATCTTTATGTAGTGTCCTTTCTTGTCTCGTAACATTTTTTATTTTAAAGTCTATTTTATCTGATATGAGTATTGCTACTCCAGCTTTCTTTTGATTTCCATTTGCATGGAATATCTTTTTCCATCCCCTCACTTTCAGTCTGTATGTGTCCCTAGGTCTGAAGTGGGTCTCTTGGAGACAGCATATATATGGGTCTTGTTTTTCTATCCATTCAGTCAGTCTGTGTCTTTTGGTTGGTGCATTTAGTCCATTTACATTCAAGGTAATTATTGATATGGATGTTCCTATTATTTTCTTAATTGTTTTGTTTTTGTTTTTGTCTTTTCTTGTCTTATGTTTCCCGCTTAGAGAAGTTCCTTTAGCATTTGTTGTAGGGCTGGTTTGGTGGTGCTGAATCCTCTTAGCTGTTGCTTGTCTGTAAAGTTTTTGATTTCTCCATCAAATCTGAATGAGATCCTTGCTGGGTAGAGTATTCTTGGTTGTAGGTTCTTCCCTTTCATCACTTTAAATATATCGTGCCACTCCCTTCTGGCTTGCAGAGTTTCTGCTGAGAAATCAGCTGTTAACCTTATGGGAGTTCCCCTGTATATTTGTCGTTTTTCCCTTGTTGCTTTTAATAACTTTTCCCTGTCTTTAATTTTTGTCAATTTGACTACTAGGTGTCTTGGAGTGTTTCTCCTTGGGTTTATCCTGCCTGGGACTCTCTGTGCTTCCTGCACTTGGGTAGCTATTTCCTTTCCCATGTTAGGGAAGTTTTCAACTATAATCTCTTCCAATATTTTCTTGGGTCATTTCTCTCTCTCTTCTCCTTCTGGCACCCCTGTAATGCAAATGTTGGTGCACTTAACATTGTCCCAGAGGTCTCTTAGGCTGTCTTCAGTTCTTTTCATTCTTTTTTCTTTATTCATTTCCACATCAGTGATTTTCACCATTCTGTCTTCCAGGTCACTTATTCACCCTTCTGCTTCAGTTAATCTGCTATTGGTTCTTTCTAGTGTATTTTTCATTTCAGTTATTGTGTTGCTTATCTCTGTTTGTTTGTTCTTTAATTCTTCTAGGTGTTTGGTAAACTTTTCAATCTTTGCATCCAGTCTTTTTTCAAAGTCCTGGATCATATTCACCATCATTATTCTGAATTCTTTTTCTGGAAGGGTGCCTATCTCCTCTTCATTTAGTTGTTTTTCTGGGGTTTTATCCTGTCCCTTCATCTGGTACAAAGTCCTCTGCTTTTTCATTTTCTCTATCTTTCTGTGGCTGTGGTTTTCAGTTCCACAAGACAAAATACTGCTGATACTGCTGTCTGCCCTCTTGGAAGCTATCTAGGAGGCTCATGGGTGCTTACTGATGGGAGGGACTGATGGTGGGTAGGGCTGGGTGGGAGGAACTCAGTAAAACTTTAATCTGCTTGTCTGCCAATGGGTGGGGCTGTGTTCCCACCTTGTTGGTTGTTTGGCCTGAGGCTACCCAGCACTGGAGCTTACAGTCTCTTTGGTGGGGCTAATGGCAGACTTTGGGAGGGTTCACACCAATGAGCACTTCCCAGAACCCCTGCCGCCAGTGCCCCTGTCTCCTCTGCAGGGAACCCTCCAACACCAGCAGGTAGGTCTGGTTCAGTCTCCTATGGGGTCACTGCTCCTTCCCCCTTGGTCCTGGTGAGCACACTTTCTTGTGTGCCCTCCAAGAGTGGAGTCTCTGTTTCCCCCAGTCCTGTGGAGGTCCTGCAATCAAATCCTGCTGGCTTTCAAAGTCTGATTCTCTGGGGATTCCTCCTCCCGTTGCTGGACTCCCAGGTTGGGAAGCCTGACGTGGGGCTCAGAACCCTCACTTTAGTGGGTGGACTTCTCCAGTATAATTGTTCTCCAGTTTGTGAGTCACCCACCCAGTATTTATGGGATTTGATTTTAACACGATTGTGCCCCTCCTACCATCTCATTGCAGCTTCTCCCTTGTCTCTGGATGTGGGGTGTCTTTTTTGGTGAGTTCCAGTGTCCCTCCGTCAATGATTGTTCAGCAGTCAGTTGTAACTCCAGTGCTCCTGCAAGAGGGAGTGAGCGCACGTCCTCCTACTCCACCATCTTGATCCTATCTCTGTCACAGCTGTTCTTGATGTTAGAGATTCTATAGTGTCAAGGACGTGCTATGCGAAGTTTGTGTGATTCCCATTTTTGCCTTCAGGAAGGTTGTGTCTTGTGGTGCTGGTGGATGGTAACCTTGTGCACCAGGTATATACAGCACCCCAATTCTCTCCAGCATACCCAGTGCCTCACCGAGGGCAGCCAGGGGTGAGATTCTCCATGCAGTGTCTTAGATGTTCCTTGCATGCTCGAAACAAGTGTCATGCTACAGATCTGTCACCTGTTCTCCTGGTGGCTCTTGTAAGAGATCCTGAATGTGAATCTTAAGGCTGAGCCCAGTTCCCCAAGCCCAAGTGGACACGTGTGGCCCAGAGTGTGTTGTCCAGCATGCAGTCCATGAACAGGACACAGAGACTTTAGACTGAAAAATAAAGCCCTTTGGAGGTATCCTGAGGGTTGGGTCAGTTAAAACATTTCTGGCATTACTTAATGACTTGCATTGTGATTTTTCTGCAAGTACCTTTAGCAACTTTTAATACCACATGATCTGCCACTCTCTAGATGAATGTGATGTGATTTATCATCATCGTTGTTTTAATCATTGTTCCATTTATTGCGTTTAGGGTTGAAGGAAGGGGAAGGAGTTTTTTTGTTGTTGCTTTTCCTTTTTTTCCCATTCTTTTGTCTTTTGGTGGCTTAAACCACACTTCCTGACGCCGTGACTAACTCTGCTCCCCAGCCTAGAATTTCAGGCTTCATTTAGGCTCATGTTTCAGATCTGTGTGCATTGCTTGCATTTTCCTGGTATTGGAATGTTGGTTCCTTGTTCTAGGAATACAACATTAATTTCCAAAATTATCATGGGACTTGTGACAACACAAGACATGAATCTCTGTATAAAATGTATTGGCCTTTCTCATTGACCTGCTATAGTATTACTATGTCATTTGTGTGTGTTGTGTGTGTGTGTGATGTCTGGCTGCCACGTAAAGCTTCAAAGGAAAACCTTAAAAGCAGACCATGCTGACTGGAGGACACGGGGTTGGGGGGGGTGGGGGGCAAAGGGGAAGCAGGGACAAAGTGAGAGAGTAGCATAGACATATATACACTACCAACTGTAAAATAGATAGCCAGTGGGAAGTTGCTGTATAACAAAGGGAGATCGACTCGATGATGGGTGATACCTTAGAGGGCCAGGATGGGGAGGGTGGGAGGGAGTCACGGGAGGGAGAGGATATGGGGATATATGTATGAATGCAGCTGATTCACTTTGGTGTACCTCAAAAACTGGTACAAGAGTGTAAAGCATTTATATTCCAATAAAGAGCTTAAAAAAAAAAAAAAGCAGACCATCCTTTTTGGCATGCTGTATTCTAAGCAGAATGTTCAATGTAACTAACTAAAATTGCATGTTAAATATATTCAGGTTTTTGTTTTCTACCTTTGTTTTTATTTGTTTTCAGTTTCTGTATATTTGCTTAACTGTACTGTTTTAGTGGTTGTAGGATAAAAATGCACCAGTAAAGCAAATGTTAGTGCCAACAGAAGGTGATTTTCCAGTTGTGTATGTCATGCAGCATCTGAAGGGACTGTGCATTCTTAAAACAATCACAGCTACTTCTAAACCAGATTTCCTTTCTATTATTTTTACGTGCCAAACCCCAAAGTGCATTTGGCTTGAATCTCTGAACACGTGGACCCATTAGAAGACTTTTGATCATCACAACTTGTAGTGCCTGAAAACATTCTTAAGCTGATTGTCTTAAAAAAAAAAAAAGAAAGAAAGAAACTTATTCAAAGACAAAACAGGAACAATTACTATAACAGAAAATAATTATGGTCGAAATGCTTGTGGTTCCTTGGAAATGCTGTGCTTTTTGTATTTTCCATCATTAGTGCAGTTCAAACGAATGTGTACATACATTTCAGAGGTCTTTGTGTTCACATTTTAAAATTAGGTAAATGACCTCATCTTTCAAGCTTGAATTCATTTTTAATTTTAATTTTATTTTATACAATGTGTAGAACCCTGTTGCCTGCATTTAGAAGTATAAACAATATAAATCTGTTAATTTTGTAAGTAATTTTTATAATTATGAGGTAACTCTATCCTATCCTTAAAACATTTAAAATAAACCCTTTATGTGCCAAAAAAAAAAAAAAAATAGGAAGGGGGAAGGAAGGAAGGGAAGAAGAAAAGCGTAAAGCAAAAAAAAAAAAAAAATTGGGAACCTGTTCAACTTGATGAATGTGCTGGGACACACACCTCTACGGAAATATAAGTTCAGAAGAAGGTAGATGGGAAAGGGCAAGAAAGTGTTTACTCCCAAGTGGAGAAAATCCTTATGTAGCTGCAATGGCTCCTGAGCAGCAGGGACTGTTGGTAGGGGCTTGTAATGGGCCTTCTGACTAATAGGAATAATGATAGCTAACATCTGCTAAGTGCCAGTTTCTAATCTTCAACACATTTAAACCTCACAACTTAATGAGGTAGGTACCAACATTTCTCCTGCAAGGAGGGTAGGGGACAGGTTAAATAACAGAAACATTTTCAGTAGTTATGGAAAAATATTCCTAGTTATAGGTACTAGACTGTGGAACTTTTCCCCCAAGTTCTAGATGGGCACAGTTTCCCTTTATGAGCAGAGGTTAAGGTAGAGTCCAAATATTTATTAATTCTAACTGGAATACAGACAAGTTCAAAACTGATATGTAATCATATTACTCATGTTTTTCTTCATCAAAATCCAAATAACAAATATTTTGCTTTTTTCCCAGAGTGGCAAGTAAGTGGATATATCATCCTTGTATGATTTTATTTCTGAATTTTTTATATTTTTAAATGCAAAAATTTATATTAAAATAAAAATTATAATAATAGTGCTAATGATAAAGTCAAATCTGATGATAATAGGAAAAGATTCAGTTAAAACTAGCATGTCTTGTTATATATCAATTATATCTCAATAAGAATAAAAAGGTGGAAACATAAAAATGATCACTCACAAGATATTTTTGAAACAGAAAATGAGAAGCATTCTGTCAAAATTTGTAGTTAATTTTGACAGAGAATGCTTAATTAAATTAATCAATACCTTTAATGAAAATATAGCTGATATATGGTAGACAGAAAAGAGATAAGTATTTAGAATGCTGAAAATTTTAGAATTCATCATTGAATTTATTAGTGCATAAGTGTGTGTATATGAGTGTGTGCACGTGTGAGTGAGTTAGAAATGGAGGGCAGAAAAGGGGATTTTGAAGTAGGGAAACATGGAGAAAGACGTCTATTTCTTGGACCACATTCTCTACATGTTAGTCGTTCTCATCCAGGCAATAAATATTGGGGGAAATTAGAAAATGGACTCTTTCATAAAACCTGTGTAGCAAAAAACAGTCATCATCTATTGCTACTCAGGATCCATTTCTTCTCTGAGGGAAGAATCATTATTTTTCTGGGAAGCACTTGACCCATCCCTGAGTTCAAGCTTGTGTTTGATTGAGAGACAACATGGTGTTACTGGCCTTATCCCTCAAAGCAGAAATGAACACCTGACTCAGGTTAGGCCAGTCAGAGACCTTCTCTGGATTTTTTACTTTGGACCATAGGCACTGTTAAGCCAGTACTTTCTAGATGTTTGAGAAGTATAACCCTGGCGTGGTTCATTACCATGTTCTCAAACTCTGTAATGTCAGTTTTCACCAAAAGAAGATGCTGGACCTGTCATCCTGGGGATTAGTCCTGCACTTGCTTGAATTTCGTTATATAAACTATCCTGATACCTTTCAAATAAATTTCTTGCTGCATTTAAAAAACAAACAAACAAACAAACTAGCATATCTTCTCATTTCAGTCTCTTTTTGCTCCAGCAACATGTGATAAGGATTTTGACCAAAAGTCTTTCTGTTTATGCTTTATATGTGCTCTGTAAATGATCATTTCTGCTAATCCTACTCCCTGTGGATGGGGGGCTCTTTCCTATACTGATGTATCAATATACTTTCTTCAGAGATAAAACAACCAAACCCATATAACGTCATTAACTTTCAAAACAGCAGCATTAATCTCACTTTTTAAGGTAATGCTTTTACAACTTTAACAAGGAAGGTACTCCACAGTAGTTTTTCCAAAAATGCTATTTAATAGGCTTAATATGACATGGATCTTCCACGGAAGCACTAAAACTTTCAGGTTTAGAACAAACCAAGAAAGACACCTTTGCATATTCTGGGCCAAGACACAATTCTCTTTTACTCACTGTGTTGGCATTAATGGGGATCTTTACTTTTAACAGTGTGAAGCCACTTTATTGTTGGCTTTCAGTCACACATTATAAACGTGGCCTGGACTCAAGATTGGGAAATGAGGGATCAAGGTCCAGGCAGCATTGCACTAAGACCTTTGGAACAGAAAGTACGCCTGACAAGTCAAAGCAAGCAGAAGAGTTCAGCACGAAGCTGGCATGGTTGCGGCCCAGCTCTCCCACTTCGTGGCCATCTGTCTGTCTCTCAGCCTCGGTTTCCTTACCAGTGAAAGGGGGGATGAGAGTCCTCTGCAAACAGGAACCTAGCTGACCAAAGTAAAAGGCCCTGGCATATGCCCTGGTTCAATCCATGTCAGTGTCTTTCTCCGTTTAAACCAGCAGGGGAGAGTCAAAGCCTCCACTGCAGGCAGGCAGCTGAGACCCTGCTCCCTGTCCCCGGGGCTGAAGGCAGCCTAGCCTGTTACCTGATCGCGTTGACGGGCGGGTTTCGTAGGCGAATCAGCGCCAGAGAGTTCTGCAGCCGCATAAACTCAGCCATGTTTCCTCAGTCGCCTCCTCCTCTGGCCACAGGGCAGTATCACTTTCACTCGGCACTGGGCAGGCCCACCGAGGAGGGGCGCCCGCTGGGCCAATGTGAGCCTGGCACCGCCTCCCGCCCCGGGCCGCTTCCAGGCACCGATGCCCATTCTCCAGCCCAGCCCTCCTCCTTCCCTGGACCACAGCCCTGCGTTCTGCAGACCCTTGTCGTCTCTTCCTCTTTGCTGGCTCCTGTCCTGGGCCCATCACAAAGTAGATCAGGGAGGACGATGGAAAATGAGTGGACTTGCCAGTAAGTCCAGATTTGCAAACCCCTGGCTTCTCTGGACAAGTTCTAGGCTCACTAAGTTGGTGGAGCTGTCCTCATCACCGTTTTCATCTTCATCTTCCTTCTTATCAGGGACAGGTATCTGAGATCCTGACCATTATGTGATATGACACACACCTGGAACACATAAAATACACAAAGCATGCATTTCCTCTAAATGGGAATGGTACTCCCACCAGTAAAATATTTACAGAACCATCATACAGCAACCTAGTGAAACCTACAACTTTCTGGTCTGCCCAATCCTTCCATCTTTTTCTTCTTCTTCCTTTCCTAAGGACTGTGATTTCTAATACTTCAGCTAGGAACTGAGCACACTTATTATGTGCTAGGCCGGAGGCAGGAGACTAAACAAACAAGGCCCGGTTCAGGTTGGGACAAAGTTTTTAAAGATGCATTGAGACTCAGGTGGTCCCTGCAGTCCATCAAATGGAAGAAGGCAGTCTTGAAGTTTCAGAGGAAAAAAACAATGGAGTGATTTTATTCACTGATGTTTCACCAATTTTGCAATGATTAAGGATTATTTTCATAGATATTCTGTTACCTACTGAAAGTAAAACCAGGTTCCTACTCCTAGGAAAGTACCCATGCCTTGAGCCCTGGAAACAAGGAGCAGGCAGAACCCATCTAATCCATCAGGGACAAGCTAGCAAGGACAACCCCTCACTTTTGATAGCCAGCCAATCACAAACAGCCCAGGGCACACGCCTCTGAAGGTCAACATTAAACATCAACCAGCTTCTCACAATTGGCATCAATCTCTACCGCCTCTAAAATTCGCCAATCCCTGAATGCCACCTTGCCCAAAAACTCAATGTAAGATCAACAGTCTGCTCTGCTTGGAGAGACTGTGTGTGACCAGCACAGCTTTCCCTTACTGTAGGAAGCAACAGATTCAGTATTGTCTTATTCCAGATGTTGGCCTCTAGGGGAACAATTCTACCGTCCATCCTAACAACTCTAAAAGTCTCCACAAAAGCCACGTAGGCAAGGCTTAACAGTTCTGAAATTGTTCCTGAAGCAAGTGGAAATCAGCATGTCATGGAGCCTTTCTGAGGCATTTTCTCATCGATATCTTGGAGTCAGACATAGGTCATTTCTCATCTATCTCCCTAGTTTCAGTTGAACACAGAACTTTCTACCTTGCACCTCTCTCCTCTTAGGTATGGCTGCAAACTTCTGTATAAATCTATAAAACTGCTTCACAGTAGTTTATTATTTATTTTATTTTTTTAGTGAAACAAGTAAAAGTTTAATTAGGAGGGAAAAAGTACATGTGAGTACACACACTAGGCTTAGAGAGTCGTGCCTTTACAGTAGCTTAAATCACCTATACAGGACATTTCTTCCGGGTTTCCTCTGGCCAATCATCTTGCTTTGCCTGGCTCTGAGTCCATATTTAGTATAACTCAGGGTTCTCCCCTATGTGCACGTGCATCTCTTAGCCAAGATGGATTCTAGCGCAGAGGCCTATGGGAAGGTTGACACCACCTATTATGGGGTGGCATTCCCTCCCTTTTTGGCCCCCAAGGAGTCTTTCTATACAAACGCAGTCAGGAAGATCTCCTTGGCCTCAAGAATGAGAAATATCTAGTCTCTTTATCTTTTATCCGGGTAGGACTCAGCTCCTCACTGCCCTGCTTGGCAGTAGTTTAGAATCGGCTCCTCAACAGGGCAGGGACTAGGGTGAATAAGAAAGGCCCCTAGTGGGCAAAACTGAAGAGGGGACTCACTCTCAGGTTCATGCAATTGCCGCTATCCTGCCCTGCTCCTCAACAACAGAGCAATCCCCACAGTTTCCATGATCTGTCGTCCAGCCCCTTCTGTTTGGTGTCATACTGTGGGACTAGGACCACAGGGAGCTGATATCATGCTGATCTTTCTTTTGCTATCTATGTAAATAATAAACTGTCTGAATCTGTTTGGACTCCTTACAGGCCCAATCTATGGCAGTACAGCAAGCCAATTTAGCAGTTGCCACCACAATGCTGCTTACAGACTGCTTGACCGTTCGACAGTCTTTTGATCATTGTGATGAACTTTACATTCTTAAATTGTCTAATTTGTCTCAACAAGTGCTACTTAACAGGATGCCATTCCTCTTGACTAATGCACTTCCACCTCATTTGCATGTTACTGCTTTTACTTGTTAAATATGTCATTTTCATTGTTGTCATGGTGTTGTAATTCACAAATAGATCAGTGGATCAGAAATATATTCAATGGCCATCATCAAAAGGTCTACAAATAACAAATACTGGAGAGGGTGTGGAGAAAAGGGAACCCTCCTACACTGTTGGTGGGAATGTAAGTTGGTGCAGCCACTGTGGAGAATAGTATGGAGGTTCCTAAAAAAACTATAAACAGAGTTGCCATATGATCCAGCAGTCCCACTCCTGGGTGTATATCCTGACAGAACTATAATTTGAAAAGACAGATACACCCCTATGTTCATAGCAGCACTATTTACAATAGCCAAGGCATGGAAACAACCTAAATGTCCATTGACAGATAAATGGATAAAGAAGATGTGGTGTATATATACAGTGGAATATTACTCAGCCATAAAAAATAATGAAATAATGCCATTTGCAGCTACATGGATGGACATAGAGATTATCATACTAAATGAAGTAAACCAGAAAGATAAAGACAAATACCATATGCTATCACTTATATGTGGAATCTAAAACATGACACAGATGAACTTACCTATGAAACAGAAACAGACTCAGAGACAGAGAACAGACTTGTGGTTGCCAAGGGGGGAGAGTGGAGGGTTGGATTGGGAATTTGGGACTAGCGAATGCAAACTATTACATATAGAATGGATAAACAACAAGCTCCTACTATATAGCATGGGGAACTACATTCACTACCCTGTAATAAACCATAATAGAAATAATTTTTAAAAAGAAGAATATTCAATATCTTGTAGTAACCTGTAATAGAAAGAATCTGAAGAAAATATGTATAGATATAAATATAATGAATCACTTTGCTGTACAACTGAAACTAACACAATATTGCAAATCAACTATACTTCAATTAAAGTAGTAGTTCATTAGAACTTAAAAGAAAAATAGAGTGGGGGGGACTCAAGGAAGGGTGGGGGGGAGTCGAGGGAGGGAGGGAATACGGGGATATGTGTATAAAAACAGATGATTGAACTTGGTGTACCCCCCCCAAAATAATAAATAAATGAATAAAATTTTAAAAAATAATAAAATAAAAAAATTTAAAAAAAGAAAAATATAAGAATAGAAATATAAAACTTTTGTGTTCTAGAACATGTAAAGAGAAACTTCTGTGTTCTAGAACATATATACATATACACTCATGGTAAAAACAGAGGTAGCTATCTAAACTTGGCTTTCCCTGCATTGGTGATCTTTTAGCTCTGGAATCCAGGTGTGATGTTGTGACATTTCATTTGATAGTGACACGAAGCCACCAGGACAGACTGCTTTGGTAAACCAGTCAGGTTTTTCTGGAACAATTGCAAAATATTGCTTTCCAGCTGGAGTGATAATATCTCTCACATGTTCTCTTCAATGTCCTTTCCCCTCTCACTGTGGGACACAAGGACACAAGGCTCCAGGGGAGGATAAAGCCACAGGAGCCTCACTTCTCAAATGACTTTGTAAAGGAGAGCTGCCCCACCGACAGGAACCAACATGGACTGTTATTGGCTGAAGGGGTCTGCTTGTTGAGGAATTTTAACCTATAGTAACTAATACAGTAAAGAAATGGGCAGTGAGTACACACTTTCACAGTGAAGTTGGCTGACATTTGAGGAGAAAAGCTGCTCATATAAGTGTCTGAAATGAGAGATGGGGAAAAAATAATTTCTTCAGTATACCAATATCATCAGTAATGATAATTTTTATAATTTCAAGTGGCTTGCTCAAGTTCAGAGCCTTGGAGATACCCCACCCACCTACCCCCCCACCCCCTCCCACCCCCACCCCACCCCTACCCCTCTCCCACCCCACCCCTACCCCTCTCCCACCCCAACCCTACCCCTCTCCCACCCCACCCCTACCCCTCTCCCACCCCCCACATATTCAGTATCTTAACATATTATTGACCAGAGGATTTTTGTAGAAAATAACACCTCTGGCTGTAATATGTCTCCAGTTAAAAATGTGTTATATTTCCTCTGCCCACTCAGCCCATGAAGCCTGCTGGGCTCCCAGGCCTGATCTCCAACCCTGCAGGGCCCCCTCTGAGCCCCATTGGTCCTAGGGACATATGAGGGAGATGGGTAAGAGAAGGAGCAGCAGATGGGTGGTGGGACCTTCCTGGATTGGAGGACCAGGGGAGGTGTGGAGGGCCTTTCCCCTTCCCACTTGGGCCCAGGGGGCCAGCTGGGCTCCTGAGCCTGGTCCTTCATTCTCTGGGGACCTCTCCAGCTGCCTGAGTCCTATGGATGTGGGAGGGAGGGAGGAGAGGGGAAGAGGAAGAGAGACAGACAGTGGTGGTGGGGGGGGACCCTACAGAACTGGAGGATCAGGGGAGATGCCGTGGGCAATCTCCCTGCCCACTCTGTGGTGGGAACTCTAGGAGCTTTAGGACCCAGAGACCATGACTCAACCAGAGAGGAGTGTAGGTGGTCCAGTTGTTATCTATATGTTCCTGTTCACTCTGTAACTCCTCTTGCATGTTTCTTGCATATCTCTGTTACTGTATAGCCCTTATAACCCCAAAATGGCCCAGAGGCCATGAAAGAAGAGTATCCAATCAAATCATATGCTACCTTCCTTGTTACCTTATTTGGGGGACAAAGAAAGCCTAAAGTATAGAAAGTTGACAAAAAAGTATTAAAAAAATGCTCCACTGTGTTTGGGGCTCAGCCTTTGGATATGAATCTGCTGAGCCTGTGCTGGCACAAATAAATGCTGCTTCCTGCATATAGCCTCAGTGTCTTGCTTCACTCTGTAAAATCCTGCAACATTTCTTGGTACACTGGACAGGAAAGAGGGGGAAGCAAAGATAGTGTTTTCACCTCCCTTGTCACTGGGGTATGACCCCTGGGATGCCAGGAGTGGTGACATCGCTTGGCACCAGCAGACCAGTTCATCCATAGGGGACTAGCCCTCCCTGCGTGTCAGGGTGAGACATCCGGGAGCACAACGGAACCCGGAGAGGCACAGGAACCAGTGCAGAGAGCACTGCCTGATGGACTGGTAAGAACCCAGGTTCTTCTGGGTTAATTCTCATTAACAGACCCATCCCATAATGATGAAAGGGGACCCTGATCACCTCCCAAGAGTCACTCGAGTAGCCTCAAAGGTCCTCTCGAGGGGAGAAGAGGAGGTGAATCCGTGACTCTTAGGTTAAGGTCTGGGCGGAGGAATGGAGTTGCTGTGTGAATGTGAGTGAATGAGACGGACAATGGGAGAGTTCCGACTAGACCAGGGGCCGAAGCAAATGTGGAGTCCCGATCTGTGATTCCATGGCAATCCTCATACGGCTTGAGTGGTTCTCTCTGGAGAAGTCCTGACGGGCATTTATACCATCTCACCAATGCTAAGAGGTGCCTGAAATATCTCTGCAAGGACTGGGCGGAGGAGGACAAAATGAAATTTCTAACCTTGTATTCCGCCCCCTAACCTTCCTCGTGTGTGCCTGTCTTCTGTTAGGATGGGAGGAAATGGGTGGCAAACAGAGTAAACCTACTCCTTTAGAGTGTATGGTAAAGAATTTCAAAAAAGGATATTCTGGTGATTATAGTGTTAAGTTGACCCCTGGAAAGCTCCGTACATTTTGTGAGGTGGAATGGCCTTCGTTTGGGGTGAGATGGCCCCCTGAGGGGTCACTAGATAAAGAGCTAGTCAGCAGGGTGTTCAAGGTTATCAGGGGGGACCCAAGTCATCCTGGCCAATTCCCTTACATTGACTCATGGCAAGACACAGTCCTTTCTTGGTCACCTTGGCTAAAAGCCTGTCTGGAAGAAAACTGTAAAATCATGATGGCTCGGATCACAGCTTCTTCAAAATACCAACTGGAACCAGAAAAGCCTGTTTTGCCTGGGGAGACAGAATAGAATACCCCGCCTTATGCCCCACTGTATCCCTGCTGCCACCTGCACCTTTCACACCCACTGCAGCTGAAACCCCGGCTGTTTGCACTCCAGAGGCCTCCCCTCCTCCCAAGCAACCCAAGATACCTCTGTCCATGGCTATTCTGGAGCCGCTGAATTTAACCCCTTACATCCCGGCCAAAATGCACCAGGGAGATGCTGCTGGCAGCCCTCCTCTCAGTAAAAGCCAAAGTGCCTTACAGATGCCACTGAGGGAAACCCAAGGACCCCTCTATTATGACCAAGATGGTCAAATACAAGGAGGGCAACATACTTTTATATATCAACCTTTCACCACTATTGATCTCCTAAACTGGAAAATTCATACTCCCTCATTCACCAAGAAACCTCAAGCTATGATCAATTTAATGCAGTCCATTGTCCAGACCCACAGGCTCACTTGAGCAGACTGCCACCAGCTTCTCCTGATGCTGTTTAACACTGAAGAGCGTCACCGAGTTACTCAGGCTGCTTTAAAGTGGCTAGAAGAGCATGCCTCAGAGGGGACACTGAAAATACAGGCTTATGCCCAATGCCACTTCCCTGAGGAAGATCCCCAGTGGGATCCTAATGAGTCCTGGGAACTCCAAATGCTCGAACGCTATCAAGAGGCTCTTTTACATGGTATGAAAGAGGGAGGAAAGAAGGCTATGAACATGAGCAAAACCACAGAGGTGCTCCAGGAACCTGGAGAGAGCCCGAGTCAATTCTATGAGAGACTATGTGAAGCATTCCACCTTTACACCCCCTTTGACCCAGAGGCAGCTGAGAATCAGCGGATGATTAATGCAGCCTTTGTCAGTCAGGATCAGGGAGACACTTGGCGCAAATTACAAAAGCTAGAGGGCTTTGCCTGAATGAATGCTAGCCAGTTGCTGGAGGTTGCCACTAAGGTATTCGTCAACCAGGACCAGGGAGTTAAACGAGAGGCAGATTGAAAAATAAAGAAAAAGGTGGATCTGCTCACGGCTGCCCTGATGGAACAGTCAGGACACTCCTGGAAAGATGACACATCAGGTCGGGGCCGAGGCCGGGGTCAGAAGTGAAAACGGCAGGGAGGACCGCCTCACCCAGGGGTGCAATTAGGCCGGAACAAGTGCACCGATTGCTTCCAAGAAGGCCACTGGAAAATTGAGTGCCCCTACCGATCAGAGAATTCTCATTCTGGCCTTAGAAAGAGGGAAAAAGGGCAAGTAGTTCAAGGATGGTACCAACCAGCACAGTGGATGAGTGAGGCCCCTGAGGATGATTTTGTAGGCCTAGTTGCCATGGGAAGCTATGAGGAAGATTAGGACAGACCAGGCTCCATTCTGCTAGGCCCTCAGGAGTCCATGGTCCGAATGACTGTAGAGGGGCCAGCCCATTGACTTTATGGTAGATACCAGGGCAGAACGTTCTGTAGTGACTCAACCTCTGGGCCCTCTCTCAATAAGACAGGCCACCATTGTGGGAGGTCACTGGGGGAAACTGTAAAGCAGACCGAGAGGCAAAGTTTGCAGCCTCCAAGAGAACACTGGGAGCAGCAGTTCTGACCACTGTGTTGTTCCCTAGTCCCCTGACAGAATGGGACCCCAATTACTCACAGCATGAAAGTACTTGGTTTAAGACCGAAAAGGGGAGTTATCTCCTGGACAGATGATGGAAATTTGAAGACAGTCGAATAGCAATTCCTCAGGCCCTAGCCCCAGCTTTTGTTAAATAGTTCCACCAGGGAACTCACAGTGGCCAAACGGCCCTGGAAGCCACAATGAGCCAACACTTTTAAGTCCCCCGACTTTCTAGCATAGCCCGAGTGGTATGCGAACAGTGTGAGACATGTGCCTGAAATAATCCACACCAGGGACCCAAGTCCACCCCTGGGGTGCAGAGTGTAGGGGGAGCTCCATTTGAAAATATTGTGGTGGACTTCACTGAACTTCCCCGAGTCCGCGCCTATAAGTATTTGTTAGTTTTTGTGTGCACATTCTCAGGCTGGGTAGAAGCTTTTCCTACCCGCACAGAAAAGGCAAATGAAGTGGCTCGATTTCTTCTGGAAGAAATCATTCCCCAATTCGGAATTCCAATCACCATGGGATCAGATAATGGGCTGGCATTTGCGGCTGAGGTGGTGCAATTGGTGGCAAAGGGGTTAAGAATCACTTGGAAGCTACACACGGTGTATCTCCCACAGAGCTCTGGAAGGGTGGAGTGAATGAACCGAATTTTAAAGTTACAACTGAGTAAACTATGCCAAGAGACTCACCTACACTGGGATCAGCTGTTGCCGATTGCTTTGTTAAGAATTAGGTCTAGCCCCAATAGACAGATGGGATTTTCCCCTTAAGAAATTCTTTATGGATGTCCACCTCCCATTATTAGGGGTATATGGTGAGACTTAAAGGAATTGGGCAATATAACTCTAAGACAACAAATGCAGGCTCTCGGCTCGACCCTAACTGATATACATCACTGGGTTAGGGAACATCTACCCATAAGCCTAACCACTGATGCCCATTCCTTTAAACCCAGAGATGCTGTATAGGTAAAGGAATGGAATATCTAGCCCCTAAAGCCCCTCTGGAGGGGACCGTTCACTGTCATTCTGTCCACTCTTACTGCAGTTAAGGTGGCCAAGGTGACTCCTTGGATTCACCACAGCAGAGTGAAGCTGGCTTCTCAAGACTGGGAGTGCATCCCTGATCCATCAACACCGTGCAAGCTGACCATCTGGAAGAAACAAGTTGCGATGCCTGGGACCCTGGAAGAAAACAGCCCTGCTTCAGTCACTCCGGAAGCTCTGTGCACAGCAGAAGCTTCAGGAATCAACCATCAAGCAAGACAAATTGACAGACTGTTCTTATTCTCTATGAATTGTTACCCTTTATCCCCAGCTCTTGCTGTAATCCTTGCTCTGGTTTTTGCTTTAGGGCTAATAGCGACAACCCCAGCCAACTGGAAATGGCGCAAAAGGGTTTTGCTAGCATTTTTCTTTGCCCTGTGGGCAAGTTGTTCTATTGCTATTGGCTGTTTTTAATCTGGGCCCCTCAAGTAGACTCAGATTCCCTATCTTGTGATCCATGCTTTTGGATAACTCAGTCAGCTCAAGGAGTTACTTGGACCTTGCTTTACCACACCCACTTCTCATGCCAGGAACAAGTACAGGGGACTTGTACTCACAATAAGACTACCTACTCCATTTGCCAGCATGGGAACAAATATACATGTTTCGACCCACAGTCCTCCCCCTATGAGGAATGGTTGGAGGTCTGGCACTCACAAGAAGGTGGGGATCTAATCACCCGGACCCAAGTTACTAATCCCCACATGCCAGTATCTGTACTATTTGATGTATGTAAGGCCATAGGGCAATCATGCGGAGGCTTACAATGGGAATGGGAATACCAGCTACATGATAAATACACGTGTGAAGGAGTTGCCAGATGGCGCCCTTGTGGCGCCCCCACAGATTACTATTGCCCTTACTGGAGTTGTGTCTCATGGGCCACCTGGAGGGGAAAAGATAAAGCAGCACTCCTCCAAAAGAAAAATACCACTTCAAACTGTAACTTAGGGGCCTGTAATCCCGTCAATTTTACCAACCTTAATCCCGAGGACCCAAAAATGGAAAAATGGCCAAAAAAGTTGGAGTACTCATTGATGGGCGGGGCACAGATCCAGGAACTATCATATTTCAAAAGGGTGACCATATCCCTTTGAGCTTCAACCCACCGAGTTTTCCATTCTTTTTATGGGGGAATAAATAGTAGCCCACAACCCATCCCTGACACAACAAACAACCTGTTTCTGGCCCTGGCAGAGACCATAGGCCAGTCTCTAAAGATTTCATCTTGCTATGTATGTGGGGGAACTAATACGGGAGATCAATGGCCTTGGGAAGCTAGAGAGCTTGATCCATGTGAACTTTATAATGGGATGGGATACCCTAGCACCACCACTGGGGTTTGGCTCCTTAAAACCTCAATCATAGGGAAAAACTGCCTTGCCAGATGGGGAAGATGATTTAACACCTCCGTTGGGAGCCTGACATGCCTGGGCCAGAAATTCTATAATAAAACTGCCCAGAAAACCCAATGGTGGGGATCCCCAAGTCACACTGAGCCAGATCTGCACCCCTTATCCAACTTCCCTCATTTCTGAGAGGCCTGGAATGATGTCAGTGCAGACATCCAATGGCAAGCCCCAGGTGGACTATACTGGATATGTGGGAAAACTGCCTATACTATACTTCCCCCAAATTGGTAAGGAGCATGTATGTTGGGGTCCATTCATCTATCCTTTTTCCTGCTTCCACTAGCCAAGGGAGAACAGTTGGGAGTTCAGGTACATGAAGGCCAGGGTGCCCAAAGGAAGTAGTGTTCCCTACAGATAGGCGACTGGAAAGATAATGAATGGCCCCCCCCCCGAATGTATAATCCAGTATTATGGGCCTGCCACCTGGGCAGAAGATGGGTCCTGGGGTTACCATACCCCCATCTATATGTTAAACAGAATCATAACGTTACAGGCCATCGTTGGAATCATAACCAATGAAACTGCAAAAGCTCTCAACATACTGGCCAGACAGCAGACCCACATGCATAATACCATTTATCAAATGTGTTTGGCCTTAGATTACTTGCTGGCCTCCAAGGGAGGGGTTTGTGGAAAATTAAACTCGAGCAATTGTTGCTTACAAATAGATGATAACGGCAGGTCATAGAAAAAAATCACAGACCAAATGAGAAAGATTGCTTACGTCCCAGTCCAGACCTGCAAAGGCTGGAACCCAGAAGACTTACTTGGAGGATGATTTTCAATTTTGGGGGGCTTCAAAACCCTCAAAATTGGCATGCTCTTAATCTTGGGAACTTGCCTAATATTACCCTGCCTGGCTCCCCTGGTGATAAGGTTTGTCTCGAGGCCATGGTTGAAATAAAGACAGCCACACATGCAATGATGTTGTGGAAATATAAACACCTGAGCCAAAATGATGCTCTTGGACCTAAAAGGGGGGTCCAAGCATCAAAGGGGGAAATGTGGTGGGAACTCTAGGAGCTTTAGGACCCAGAGACCATAACTCAACCGGAGAGAAATGTAGCTGGGTCCAGTTGTTATCTATATGTGCCTGTTTACTCCATAACTCCTCTTGCATGTTTCCTGCATATCTCTGTTACTAATATCCCTTGAAACTCCAAAACAGCCCAGAGGCCATGAAAGAAGAGTATCCAATCAAATCACATGCTACCTTCCTTGTTACCTTATTTGGGGGACAAAGAAAGCCTAATGTATAAAAAGTTAACAAAAAAGCATAAAAGAAAATGCTCCACTGTGTTTGGGGCTCAGCCTTTGGATACAAATCTGCTGAGCCTGTGCTGGCACAAATAAATGTTGCTTCCTGTGTATAGCTTCAGTATCTTCCTTCACTCTGTAAAATCCCACAACAACTTGGCACTGAGAAACCTGTTGGGCTCCCAGGCCTGGTCCTCAGTCCTCCAAGGGCCCCTCCAGGCCACATTGGTCCTAGGGGCATAGGAGGGAAGTGGGGGAGAAGAGGAGAGACAGATGGGGGGAGGGGTCCTCTGGGATTGGAGGATCAAGGGAAGCAGGGAAGGCATTTCCCCCGCCCACTGAGCCTGGGAAGCCTGCTGGATTCATGGACCTGGTCTTTCACACTCCAGGGCCCCTTCCAGCAGCTCAGGACCTCTGCAAGTGGGAGGGAGGGAGAAGGGGGGAAGAGGAAGAGAGGCAGACTGGGGACCCTCTGGAATTGGGAGATCTGGGGAAGCGCCGACTGCATTTCCCTCACCCAGTTGCCCTCAGGAAGTCTGTTGAGCTTCCAGGTCTGGTCTCCTACCTTCAAGTGCCACCTTGAGCTGCAAGGGTTCTAGGGCCTTAGGAGGGAGGGAGTGGGGAAGAAGAGAGGACAAGGGGGAGGGGCCCTCTGATATCAGAGGACTGGGGGAAGTGACTAGCACTTCCCCCATCAACTTGGGTGCAGGGAGCCTGCTGGGGTCCCAGACCTGGTCCTTTGCCCACAAGACCAGAGGCCCTCCTGGGCCCCTCTGCCTCACTGAGCCTAAGCCCCAGCACCCCCCTTCTGGCCCTGTGGGACCTAAGCATAGGCCCCACCCCTCCCTAAGCCCCGCCCCTGCCTAAGCCCCACCCCCACAGCCAAGGCCTTTTCTGGCTTTTCCCCCCCTCCTCATTTTTGTACTGCAGTTCTGTTTTACCTTCCAGTTGTTGCTTCATCTATTTTTTTAATTTTTTCTAACATATCTGTTAGTTTCTTAATCTTATTGTATTTTTTATTTTGCTATTGCTCTGCTCCTTTTTTTCTTTTCCTGCCCCACATGGCTTGTGGAATCTTGGTTCACAAGCCTGGGGCCAGGCCTGAGCTCCTGCAGTGGGAGCTCTGATTCCAAAACATTGGACTAATAGGGAAGCCCAGACCCCAGGGAATATTCATCAGAGTGAGGTCTAACAGAGGTTCTCACCTCAGCACCAAGACCCAGCTCAACTCAACAGCCTACAAACTCCAGTGCTTGAAGCCTCAGGCCAAACAACCAGTGAGACAGGAACACAATCCCACCCATCCCCGCCCCCCCCAAAAAATGAGATGACAAAAAATATGTCACAGACAAAGGAACAGGGTAAAAACATACAAGGCAAAACAAATGAAGAGGGAATAGGCAATCTAGCTGAAAAAGAATTCAGAGTAATGATAGTAAAGATGATCCAGAATCTTGGAAGTAGAATCAAGAAAATACAAGAAATGTTTAACAAAGCTGTAGAAGAACTAAAGAACAAACAGAGATGAACAACGCAATATGAAAAATGCACTGGAAAGTATCAATAGCAGAATAACTGAGGCAGAAGAACAAATAAGTGAGATGGAGAGTAGAATGGTGGAAATAAATGCCAAGGAAGAGAATAAAGAAAGAAGAATGAAAAGAATTGAGGACAGTCTCAGAGACCTCTGGGACAACACTAAACACACTAACACTCGAATTATAGGGGTCCCAGAAAAAGAAGGGAAAAAAAAGGGTCTGAGAAAATATTCGAAGCTATTATAGTGGAAAACTTCCCTAACATGGGAAAAGAAATAGTCTCTCAACTCCAGGAAGCACAGAGAGTTCCATACAGGATTAAACCTAGAAGAAACACACCAAGACACATATTAATCAAAATAACAAAAATTAAATTCAAAGAAAAAATATTAAAAGCAGCAAGGGAAAAGCAAAAAATAACATACAAAGGAAAACCTATAAGGTTCCCAGCTGATTTTTCCACAGAAACTCTACAGGCCAGAAGGGAGTGGCAGGATATATTTAAAGTCTTGAAAGAGAAAAACCTACAACCAAGAGTACTCTACCCAGCAAGGATCTCATTCAGATTTGATGGAGAAATCAAAAGCTTTACAGACAAGCAAAAGCTAAGAGAATGCAGCACCACCAAAACAGCTTTACAACAAATGCTAAAGGAAATTCTCTAGGAGTGAAACACAAGAGAAGAAAAAGACCCATAAAAACAAATCCAAAACAACTAAGAAAATTGTAATAGGAACATACATGTCAATAATAACATTGAATGTAAATGGATTAAGTGCTCCAACCAAAAGATACAGACTGGCTGAATGGATACAAAAACAAGACCCACATATATGTTGTCTACAAGAGACCCACTTCAGACCTAGAGACACATACAGACTGAAAGTGAAGGGATGGAAAAAGATATGCCATGCAAATGGAAATCAAAAGAAAGCTGGAGTAGCAATACTCATCAGATAAAATAGACTTTAAAATAAAGACTGTTACAAGACATAAGGAAGGACACTACATAATGATCAAAGGATCAATGCAAGAAGATATAAGAATAATAAATATTTATGCACTCAACATAGGAGCACCTCAATACATAAGGCAAATGCTCACAGCCATAAAAGCAGAAATTGACAGTAACACAATAATTGTAGGAGACTTTAACACCCCACTTACACCAATGGACAGATCATCCAAACAGAAAATAAACATGGAAACACAAGCTTTAAATGACACCAGAGAGATTTAATTGATATCTATAGGACATTCCATCCAAAGGTGGCAGAATATACTTTCTTCTCAAGTGCACATGGAACATTCTCCAGGATAGATCACATCTTGGGTCACAAATCAAGCCTCGGAAAATTTAAGAAAACTGAAATTGTATCAAGCATCTTCTCTGACCACAATGCTATGAGATTAGAAATCAACTGCAGGAATAAAACTGTTAAAAACACAAATACATAGAGGCTGAACAATGCATTACTAAATAACCAAGCTATCACTGAAGAAAGCAAAGAAGAAATTAAAAAATACCTAGAAATAAATGACAATGGAAACATGATGACCCAAAACCTATGGGACACAGCAAAAACAGTTCTAAGAGGGAAGTTTATAGCAATTCAATCTCACCTCAAGAAACAAGAAAAATCTCAAATAATAAACAATCTAGACTTACACCTAAAACAACTAGAGAAAGAAGAACAAAGAAAACCCAAAGTCAGTGGAAGGAAAGAAATCATAAAGATCAGAGCAGAAATAAATGAAATAGAAACAAACAAAACAATAGCAAAGATCAATAAAACTAAAAGTTGGTTCTTTGAGAAGATAACAAAATTGATAAACCTTTAGCCAGACTCATCAAGAAAAAAGGGGAGAGGACACAAATCAATAAAATTAGAAATGAAAAAGGAGAAGTTATAACTGACACCGCAGAAATACAAAGGATTATAAGAGACTACTATAAACAACTATATGCCAATAAAAAGTAAAACCTTGAAGAAATGGACAAATTTTTCAAAAGGTACAATTTTACAAGACTGAATCAGGAAGAATTAGAAAATATAAAAAGACCTATCATAAGCAATGAAATTGAAACTGTAATAAAAAATCTTTCAACAAACAAAAGTCCAGGACCGGATGGCTTCACAAGTGAATCCTATCAAACATTTAGAGAAGAGCTAACACCTATTCTTCTCAAACTCTTCCAAAAAATTGCAGAAGGAGGAACACTCCCAAATTCATTCTATGAGGCCATCATCACACTGATACCAAAACCAAAGATATCACAAAAAATGGAAATTACAGACCAACATCACTGATGAACATAGATGCAAAAATCCTCAACAAAATACAAGCAAAGAGAATCCAACAACATATTAGAAAGATAACATAACGTAAGCAAGTAGGGTTTATCCCAGGAATGCGAGGATGCTTCAATATACACAAGTTAATCAATGTGATACACCATATTAACAAATTAAGGAGTAAAAACCACATGATCATCTCAATAGATGCAGAAAAAGCTTTTGACATAATTCAACACCGATTTATGATAAAAACTCTCCAGAAAATGGACATAGAGGGAATCTACCTAAGCATAGTAAAGGCCATATATGACAAACCCACAGCAAACATTATTCTCAATGGTAAAAAACTGGAAGCATTTCCACTAGAGTCAGGAACAAGACAAGGATGTCCACTCTCGAGATTCTTGCTCAACATAGTTTTGGAAGTCCTAGCCATGGCAATCAGAGAAGAAAAAGAAATAAAAGGAATACAAATTGGAAAAGAACTAAAACTGTCACTGTTTGCAGATGATATGCTACTATAGATAGAAAATCCTAAAGATGGCACCAGAAAACTACTAGAGCTCATCAATGAATTTGGAAAAGTAGCAGGATATAAATTTAATGCACAGACATCTCTTGAATTCCTATACACTAACAATGAAAAATCAGAAAAAGAATTTAAGGAAACAATTCCATTTACCATCACAACAAAAAGAATAATATACCTAGGCATAAACCTACCTAAGGATACAAAAGACATGTATTCAGAAAACTATAAAACACTGATGAAAAAAATCAAATATGACATAAACAGATGGAGAAATATACCATGTTCTCAGATTGGAGGAATCAATATTGTGAAAATGACTATACTACCCAAAGTAATCTACAGAGTCAACATAATCCCTATCAAATTACCAATGGCATTCTTCACAGAATTAGAACAAAAATTTTAACAATTTGTATGGAAACACAAAAGACCCCAAATAGTCAAAGCAATCTTGAGAAAGAAAAATGGAGCTGGAAGAATCAGGCTCCCCAATTTCAGACTATACTACAAAGCTACAGTAATCAAGACAATATGGTACTGGCACAAAAACAGAAATATAGATCAATGGTACAGGACAGAAAGCCCAGAGATAAATCCACACACATATGATCACCTAATTTATGACAAAGGAGGCAAGAACATATGATGGAGAAAAGACAGCCTCTTCAATAAGTGGTGCTGGGAAAATTGGACAGCTACATGTAAAAGAATGAAATTGGAACACTACCTAATACCATACACAAAAATAAACTCAAAATGGGTTAAAGACCTAAATATAAGACCAGACACTGTAAAACTCCTAGAGGAAAGCATAGGCAGAACATGCTATGACATAAACCATAGCAAGATCCTTTTTGACCCACCTCCCAGAATAATGGAAATGAAAACAAAAATAAACAAATGGGACCTAATGAAACTTAAAAGCATTTGCACAGCAAAGGAAACCATAAACAAGACAACAAGAACCCTCAGAATACGAGAAAATATTAGTCAATGAAGCAACTGACAAAGGATTAATCTCCAAAATACACAAGCAGCTCATGCAGCTCAATATCAAAAAACAAACAACCCAATCCAAAAATGGGTGGAAGACCTAAATAGACCTTTCTCCAAGGAGGACATACAGATGGCCAACAAACACATGAAAAGATGTTCAACATCACTAATCATTAGAGAAATGCAAATCAAAACCACAATGAGGTATCACCTCACACCAGTCAGAATGGCCATCATCAAAAAATCTGTAAACAATAAATGCTGGAGAGCGTGTAGAGAAAAGGGAAACCTCCTGCACTGTTGGTGGGAATGTAAATTGGTACAGCCACTATGGAAAACAGTATAGAGGTTCCTTAAAAAACTAAAATTAGAACTACCATATGACCCAGCAATACCACTACTGGGCATACACCATAAGAAAATCATAATTCAAAAAGATACATGTACCACAGTGTTCACTGCAGCACTATTTACAATAGCCAGGACATGGAAACAACCTAAATGTCCATCAACAGATGAATGGATAAAGAAGATGTGGCACATATATACAGTGGAATATTACTCAGCCATTAGAAGGAATGAAATTGAGTTATTTGTAGTGAGTTAGATGAACCTAGAGCCTGTCATACAGAGTGAAGTTAGAAAAAGAGAAACACCGTATGCTAACTCATGTATATGGAATCTAAAAAAATGGTACTGATGAACCCAGTGGCAGGGCAAGAATAAAGACGCAGACATAGAGAATGGACTTGAGGACACGGGGGGTGGGGCGGGGGGAAGCTGGGATGAAGTGTGAGAGTAGCATTAACATATATTACATTACCAAATGTAAAATAGATAGCTAGTGGGAAACTGGTGTATAACACAGGGAGATCAACTTGGTGCTTGGTGATGATCTAGAGGGGTATGATAGGGAGGGTGGGAGGGAGGCTCAAGAGGGAAGGGATATGGGGACATATGTATAAATACAGCTGATTCACTTTGTTGAACAGCGGAAACTGGCACAACATCATAAAGCAATT
This sequence comes from Hippopotamus amphibius kiboko, assembly GCF_030028045.1. Taxonomy (NCBI): domain Eukaryota; kingdom Metazoa; phylum Chordata; class Mammalia; order Artiodactyla; family Hippopotamidae; genus Hippopotamus; species Hippopotamus amphibius. The sequence goes on from NC_080191.1 coordinate 160,499,706, forward strand.
ATACTCCAACAAAGATCTGAAAAAAAAATAATGTTGCTATGAACATTATATATACTTTCTAACGTAAACTATGTTTTTAATTCTCTGGGGCATATACCTAGAAGTAGAATAGCTTGGTTATATGGTAATTCTGTGTTTAACTTTTTGAGAAACTGCCAAACTGTTTAGCACCATTTAGCATACAATACATATGGCAATGTCTGAGGTTTCCAATTTCTCCAAATCCTTGACAATACTTGCCCATTGGTTAAATTATTAAGCTAGTTGTTCTTAAATATGAGTTATATTGTATCCTTCTTTGTTACTGAGTGTGGTCTTCTCCCTTTTTTTGAGTGAATACACATTTAGAATCTGCCTGGCTTACGAAAAGCACTCAGTAAAAATAGTCATGCTATTAGACATTATTAGTATTATGTTCCTTTGAGATGAGTTAAAATAATTTGTGTTTTTCCTCTAGGATTGTATTTCCAACTGCTCTGAATACCAAACAGGATTCAAACTAATATACGAGGGTGAGTAAAAAATTATCCTCACTCTGGTTATATTAAAATTTCTGTTGGCCGCACTGTCTTATCAGTGCTTTCCGTTCAAGGCTACTGTCTCCCCAGTCACTGCTGTGCAGGTGTAAACGTGTTATATCAGTTCATTTGTAACTGCGGTGAGAGCAAAAATGGATGCCCTGCTTGTGATTTGCATGAAAGAAGAGCAGCGTGCAGTGATTCATTTTTTGTGGTCTGAGGGTGCACCTGATGCCATTATTTATTGAAGACTTTGTGCGCAGTATGGAGAAAGTGTTTTGTCACAAAGAAGTGTCTATGAATGGACAGAGAAGTTCAAGGAGGGTTGCACAAGTGTTAGCCATCAAGAAGGAGCTGGATGCCTGTCCACGTTCATGCCTGATGACAACACTGAGCATACACGTGAAATGATTCTATCAAATAGATGAGTGACAGTGGATTATGTGGCAAATCATTTGCAAATCAGCCATGGTTCAAAGGTTTAACAATCAACAGTGCTTGTTACACTGAGATGCTTATTGAAGAGCTGAAGCCTAACTTCAGATTAAATGCAGAGGACTGCTATACAAGGGTGTTGTGATCTTGCATGACAATGCACACCCACACACTTCTGTCCACACTGTCCACACTCTGCAAAAACTTCGTTTTGAGGTGTTAAAGCATCCCCCCTATAGCCCTGATCTTGCTCCAACAGATTTTTACCTGTTTGGTCCCCTGAAAGCAGCCAAATGAGGATGAAGATTCACATTTGATAAAGAAGTGAAGACAGAGGCACATTCGTGGCTCATAGCTCAGCCTAAAACATTTTTTAATGAGGGAATACCAAAGCTGGTTGACAGATGGACAAAGTGTATTGAAAAGCAAGGATACTATGTCAAAAAATGATGTATTTCTCTTTTCTAATAGTTAATAAGATAAATTTTACAGCCAGAGTGCAGATATTTTTTGACTCACCCTTGCACCATGCACTGTTAAGGTCAAAGTAAAACAGGCTGGCACAACTCATACCTCCCATTAATATAATCATCAAACGTTCTAGCAACTAGTACTTATTTCCACGTTTTCCCATCAAAGTGCCTTGTTTTTATGCCTGGAGATTGTGCTGATGTGACTGTAGCAATGGGAAATCCCAAGGGAAAGGAAAGGGGCCAGAAGACTAGGGGTGGGCAAATGTTTTGATTTTTGAGTAGGCAAAAAGATGGCAAAAGATGTTGTTGACTGTTGAGTTTAAAATCAAAACTTTATGAAATTTTAGAGTAGTTCATTAAGGAGATGGTTTGTGAAAAAGAATTTGTGATTATCAAAAACATACAGTGTCCACTAAGAACAAGATATGCCAAATTAATTTCATTTCAGTCTTTGACAGGATTAATACATTGGAAGGTCAGAAAATGTTGTACTGAGACTCCTAGAGAGATTTAACATGGCTAGATAATGGAATCCTTGTGGATATGATGTGGGTTACTTGATAGGTATGTTTTATGAATAAATATTTGACCAATCATATTTTTATGGAGCAGTTTTGTGTGCTAGGTGCTGTTAATGCAATGTGAGCAAAAGCATACATGGTACCTGCCCTCATGTTGCCTGCTTCATGGTGTTATGGGACAGTAGATCTTAACTGAGGGAGGTGGGAGGAGAAGCATGCATTTTGAAAATGCACACAACAGGCACTCCCTCGGGGAGATTCTGATTCTGGGTGGATTGGCAATTTTATAAAGCTCCCCAGAGAACTTTAATGCACATCCTTGGTTAAGAAACTCATGAGGGAAGCTTTGAGTAGTTCGCTACAGTGTTCTTGACTTGCTTCCACCTTGAACTCTATTATTTTTCAAGCTGGGCAACTAAGAATGTCAGAATAATTTCATGCATATATAGAATATAACTGCTCACAATATAATATTAGAATTAAATGAAATAAACTGTTGAGGAATTTTCCTGCTGCTTTGTACTTTATCCACAGATTGGTACACTTGAATTCGAGATGAATTTGTAATCACTAAGACCTAAAATATAGAGCTGGCTTTCTAATAGTCATTGGTGTTGTTCACAAATATTCTAGTTTTCTCTTCTTCTTACCCATGGTAGGATTGCACTTCCTGCACCGTGAAGTGAGGGCATGTGACATTGCTGTGGCCTATAAAATGTGAGCAGAAGCAGTGGAAGCATTAAGTTAATGCCTGCTTTACTGGAAGCCTTTTCCCTCTGGCTTGGCTACTGGAAATGTTCAAAACACTGGTTGCTCAATTAGCCTGGGTTTCCGAGTGATCAAAATGAACAGAGTCTCTTGGCACAACCAGAGCAATGTAAGTTCGGAATGTAAGTTAGGAATGTAAGTAGCATGAGTGAGAAATTAATCTGAATTGTTCTAAGACATTTAGGTTTGGGGGTCATTTACTTCCTGCAGTATTACCCTGTCTGTCCTAAACTGATGCAGAATTCTATTGTGAGGCTGCGTCAGCATGACATTAATGGCGACTAATGTAAAGCCCTATACTACAATTAAGAGGATAAAAGTTATAGAGTGCCCAGTCCATAAATTAACATATATTCTTCTCTCTTCTAGCCTGAGAATCACCCTGGAATTACTGAATGTGTGTCCATCCCCTCTGAGCGCGTGCACTGTGTAAACATGTGAAGATGAGCTGCTACGGCCATTTGCCACCTTGAGGGAAGCCGACCGTAAGCGGAAGCAAATGCTACTGAAGGCAGGGCAAAGAGGCAAAGAAACAAGGGTCCTGGATGATATGATTGAGTTGCTGGAGCAACCAACCCCAATGCCTGTCATAACAGTGCACTCAGAGACGTCAATACACCCCCTGTTGTTTAAGCCAGTATACGTTGTGTTTTGTGGAAGAGGCCAAGATATGCTGCCAAGTCCCCCTCGAAGGAGGACTTGCTGTGAAGCTCTGGAAATGTGGGCAGCATGCAGCCCCCAGCTGTCAGCTTCTTCAGGGTCTGCCTCAGCTGCAGAGAGCCACCTCGCTTGAGATTACACCCTTTCTGGGGCAGACTGCATCCATGATAAAGGGATGGCCATTTCAGCCTGACACAAGATACTTTGATGGTTATACCCAGGTGGGCTGAAGATTCCTTGGACTTGAATACCAGTTCAACTTCCTTCTTTGGCCAAGCCTGCTTTCGTCCATTCCTAATACAAATCTTTCTCCCCATCTCCACATCAGTGTCTACTTCCGCAAAACCCAGTCTGTGACAAGTTTCCTGTAACATCAGGCAAAAGCAACCTAATTGAAATTCAGTGGGGTAGTTTCAACTTGGTCATGTCTACGTGAAGGGAAATGCACTCATGGTCTATCTTATTTTTAACTTTGTACTGTGGAAATTTTCAAGAATACACACAAAAAAATAGAAAGAATATAATGAAACCCAAGATACCCACCTTCAACAATATCAATATATAACCAATCTTTATCATCTGAACCCTCACATATTGTTTTAAAATAAGTCTCAGGCATTATATTATTTCATCCATAAATACCAGAGTGCAGTGATGTTTGTTTTGAGATGTGAAGCAATGCCTTTTTCTCCATTCTCTTCCCAACTCAACACCTATCTATTGTTTCATCTTTTCTTCCTCTTCCCACTGCCACCACTTTAAGAAGAGGAAGTATTTTTATAGAAGAAAGGGGCAGTAGTAGTGGAGAGTAATAGTAAGGGATAGAAGGGTCCAGAAGTAGTCCTGGACTCCATTCTTTCTTTCATTCATTCAACAAACATTTTAGACCTGTTCTCGCCCGGAGTCTTGGATACTCAATTTTTACCAGTATCGATGGTTGGTCAGATAAGTGGTATAATAAAGGCTTTGGTTACAGAAGCTAACAAGAAAGAAAGAAAGAGAGAAAGGAAGAGAAAGTGAAAGGGGTGAGTGAGAGAGGGAAAGAAAAGCAAAGCGAATAAGCTATCTAGTGGTCACAGTGGAAGATACGTATTTTTCCTACTAGACAGAATAAGATAAGGTTTACTCCAGGTAGGCCCTTGAAGAGGAAATTAAGGCTAAGAGGTGAAGTGACTTAAGGTTAAATGGCTAGTTAATAGCAGAGCTAGGTACAGAACCAAAAAAAACTGACTCTAAGGCCTGTGTAAACTGTGATCGTCTGACTCAAAAATGTGGCTTGGGAGCTCCGTGGCAGTCTAGTTGTTAGGATTTGGCACTTTCACTGCTGTGGCCCAGCTTCAATCCCTGGTCGGGAAACTGAGATCCCACAAGCCGTGTGGCATGATATGTGTGTGTGTGTGTGTGTGTGTGTGTGTGTGTGTGTGTGTGTGTGTGTACATATGGTTCAAATGATTTAAAACGATTAGAACATATTTTATACTTATTTTTATCAAGTTACGGTATGTTGGCGGCAAAGGAGAAAAAGGTTGGTTGGATGAGTGGCTCTAGATGGACCTCTGATAACATTAACACGGAATTATTTTTTCATTAAAAGGTCTGCCTCCCTTACCAGATAGAAAGCTCCTCAAAGGCAGCAGGTTACTGTATTCATCTCTGTATCCCTAATGCTTGGCCTGGTGTCTCTCCTGAATGAATGAATAAATGAATAGAATTATGAGGCTTAGACTTCAGAACTGACTGCCACTGTCTAATTTTGTCTTGCAGTAAATTATTTAGTTCCAACGGTCCATAGAGTCATTAAAAGTATCATTGACCTTTTTTTAATAATAGAGTTGGAAGAAACCTTACATTTCATCTATCCCAAGTATATTATTCTATGGGTCTATGGGATTACCTGGTTATTTGGAACACAGACTCATAACCAAAATTTCAATAATAATACCTATGATAGCTTTGTCATAGTCCTAAAACAGAGTTGGAATATTTAAGAGAAATTGCTTCCAATAGAGAAGTCTAAAAAAAGTTGTGCCATGTTATTGGCAGTGTATTCAGAGTATTCGTGTTTACCCTAGGGAACTGCTTCAATCTATTACTTATTCCTGTCCAGCCAGTTAAAACTGAAGGTAGAGCTCACAGAGGTTGATACTTGACTCCTCATTTCTGAATAAATATAAGAAGTTTGCCAGGGGAGAGGGGGCTACAGTGTTTGAAATGAACCCAGCAGTGGCCAGACTAGAACATTCAAATGATCATTAGAGTCCTGTGGCCACTGCTGGGTTCCATTGCTCTCCTCTCTCTTGGACTGAGATTTTCCTAGCCCTTTTCACTTGCAAGTGAAGTCTTGCGAGTGAAGTCTTGCAAGTGAATCTGCTTTTACCTTTTTAACCCTTGAGGCATATTTTGGAAATGTAGGAAGGTAGTGAGCATTTTTAGACTTCACTTCTGGTTCTAAGCCCTGCCACTAATTGTGTGACTTCTGGTCAGTTGCTTCTTTGGATCCAATTTTCCTTCTTTGTTACATCAAGAGGTTGACTAAATAATAAAATTATCCCTAAAGTTCTTTTCAGTTCTAACATTCTGCGAATTTTTTGTTCTAAACATAAGTCGTCAGCTCAGGTTGTCCCACCTGTTTTTTTTCCTGGGTTGACTTTCTTCCTCCCATAATAACTTATCGAGCATCTCCACCTTTTTGAGGTCAGGGTTTGGGTTTTATTCATCTTTCCCCCAGTAACTAGCACAACAACTAAGCATGTGATTTCAAGTAGCGTTGAAATTGATTCTCATAGAAAATCCCATCTTTGTCTGGAGGAGCTCACAATTCAGAAGGGAAAGTACCAGGCATCATTAATTAATCACTTAATTAAAAGCTAACGTTAACAGGAAAACCGGTTCCAACCTCCTTTACCCACTGTATGTTCCAACTGTAACAGTTAACACCCATTGAACGCTCTTACTGTGCCAGCGCTTTCCATCTATTATCTCAGGTAATACACACACACCAGCTTTATGTTCCATGTACTATCTGTTTCACGCTTGAGGGAAAGGCACCGAGAGGTTAAGTCACTTGCCTAGGTAATACCGTTACAAGTGGGAGGCAGCGTCACTCGAGCAAGACTGAGAAAACCTTGTGATTCTCTGAGGGGCCTGACGAGTCTGTAGAACAGCGATGAGCTCAAGGTACAGAACGAGCAGAAAGAAGTGAGCGTAGACGAGAAGGCTGCAGAAGCCGGCAAAGAAGTTTGAAAAACAAAAACATGCACTTCTCTCGGCTGGACTACACAGCCGGAGCTCAGGAAAGCAAGCGGAAAAAAACGGGCTAACCCAGTCTTCGGAAGTGTCTGGGCCCCCCAGGAGCCGAGGACCAGGCCGGAAGTGACGTCAACTAGCGGCGTTGGGCGCTTAGCGGGACTGCAGGGCCCGGAGGAGTTCGGGCAGGACTCGACGCCCGGAAGTTACGCCCTGGAGGCGGTACCTGGTTATGGAGGGCGTCGCGATGGGCGGGGCGGGGCGTCCGCGGTCACCGTGGAACCTTGTATCCCAGGTAGGTAACCTGCGGGCCAAACTTGGACCGGTCAAGGGTGGAAGTTGGGGTTAGCGGCTCAGTTTGCTCCAAGCTGCAGGTTCGGACGGGGAAACGTGGATCTCGCTTGAGGTGGGGGCTGGAGGAAAGGCTTCTTGGCGTGCGACTCCCTGGAGAGATAGGTATACGTGGAAATTTGGGAACGGGGTCGTGAGGGCCGAGATCGTTGAGGAAATACAGACACGCTGAGTCTTCTAGGAATAGGTCATGGCTGGGGGCAGGGTCACAGGCTCGTAAGTATTGGCGCTCGGGGGTGAAGAGATGGAGCCTGGGCACTGAGATGAGCTGACCTAGAGTTCATTTCCCACCTGCTCCGTCCCCCATCCTGTTCTGCTGGTAGGGGACAGCGGCATGGTCTTTTCATCTATTAATCCAGAACAGTGACTTGCCACTATTAGGCATCTTTAGATGCTGTCAAATGAATTAATGAACACAGGAAAGCAATTCTGGCTCAGCTGGGGGAACTTCTGAACTTTGGTGTTCTTACTTCTGAAAGTAGAAGTGATGCCCGCTTTAGTTTGCTAACCAGTGGTTTTGAGGATGTCAGTGCAGTAGAGATTTGGGATGGGGTTGTTATTGTTTTGTGATTATTGACGTTTAGAAATGTGTCAATATTTTTCTCTGGGGTGGGTAGAGAGGAAAGGCGATCAAGTTCGCTTTTTTCAGGTACCTTTACTTTTCTGGGAATAACTTCCAGGTGAATGATACCGGGCAGGAGTTGGTCATCAAATGATAAGCTGCAGTTGTAGCACTGAGCTTCTAATTAATGTTCTAAGTGCTTTCTTTTTTTCAGTAATATGAACTTGCTTTTCTTTTTCGTAAAGTTTTCTTTCTTAAATTGAGGTACTTTTTACATTTGAGATGTAAATGAGAAGTATTTCATAACAAAGATGAAAATAGTAATCTATAAAAAATCCAGTCAGAGGTTTCGCGTGGTGGGTACACATAAAGATTAACTCCTTCCAAACAGTTGTAGGAGGCTTCCAAAACCCTTGTTTTAATTTAATCCCTGAGGATTAAATTGTTTGCTTTGTAAAGTATTTGTTTAGGTGTCTTGAATGGGATAAAGAGTGGGCATAGACCTAAAGAACAAGTAGTGTAACTAGATTCTTTTTGGTTGTCAAATAGGAAAAAAGTGCAGATGACACCTCAGGCTGTGTAGTGAGATCTGGGTATGAATGAGATCTAGATGCAGTGATTGATCTAGATCTAGGGAAGTGACTGTGTATATGGGTTTCATGCTATCAAATGAGATAGTAGCTCCTAAGTGGTTCTAGAATGTTATTATTAGATTGGATATACTGGAGTAGGAAAACCTGAATTTATGGCTTTTTGTTTGTTTTTTACAAAGAAGAAAATAATAAGCATTATTAGATTTAACAATCTAAGATGTTCTTAAAAATAGGTTGGAAAAAGCTAAAACTAGACTTGTGAATATCTTTTTGAAGTCATCTAATTTTTAAAAGTTTGCCTGCCTTTAAACCTTGTTTTCCCAACTTTCAGAAATTGTTGGTATCCAAATCATCGCCACCTTTGTGTGCTCTTATTATGGTGCCACTTTTAGGATACATATAAATTTGGTACAAAGTAATGTTTTGAGATCCTCTAGATTTATGTTAATGTCATAAAGTCTAATTTTGCTGCCTCAATGTGCTGTTCGATATCATGTCCACTAATTTTGCACATCTAAATGCCTATATTCATAATAATTATTATAACTGTTATTCATAATAAATTGGTATCCAAGTGGTAACTTAGGTATGTGCATTGACATTCTTGAGGTTTTCAGTTTTGCAGAACTCTGATATCTGTGGGTGCTAACATGGACTTCATTTAAAGAAATCCACGGACCATTAATGGACAAAAACATGAATCAGTTTGTGTTTTGGCATTCAAATCCTAGTACTTTGGGAAAGGTAAGTTGTTAACTATTTTATGTTAGGTGAGAAATAGCCCTGGATTGGTTTAGAAAATTGTGGGATTGTGGTTGAAATATATAGGCTGAATCTCTTTAAATTATGTTTTAATCTGGACCTTCCAAAGAGGTTTGAGCTTTGTTCAGTATATATGAGGCAATTGTTACTATTTCTCTGTAAAACTGATCAGAAATTAAGGAGATTGACTAGTTATGTTATTCCTGGAAGATTATTGCTCTATTTTCTTTGGGGGTGAAGGGGAGATCTCCTTTCAACATTTTAGAGCCTGGTGGAATATATCAACCCTGTAGCTTCAAACAGTCATTTAAATCATCTCACATCCAAGTTCGGCTCTGTAACAGTAGGTGTCCCAAATCTAGCCAATTTTATTCCTTAGGTTAAAGCAAGAAAAGGGCCCCCTAAATCTCTTTTTTTTTTTTTAACTCCTGGATTATTATGCTATTTTGTTTTTTCTTTTTTCTTCTTTGTTCTTTTAAAAAATATCTTAGATGATTCATTCTCCAGGCCTTTTGACTTTCTGACCCAGGGATAAAGGTTCTCTTTTTTTTTTTCTAGTTTATCTTTCCTAGCTGAGGAGTTTTTAATTTTCAAAACTTTTAACTTCCAACTTTGCAATAATATTAGGCACCTTTTAATTACTAATTATTAAACTTGTAGTTTTTCCTGGTCTCCTCTGTAGATAAACTGGCTTCTTGTTTAGAATTTGTTCACTTCTAAAAATAGACTACCTCTTGGAATTCATCTTGCAGATATATTTGCACTTGCACACAAAAGTTTGTATATAAAGATATTCATCACCATATTATTTGAAATTTAAAAACAACAACAACAACTAGAAATAACCTAAACATCCCTCAGCAGAGGTCTGGTTAAGTAAATGCCTTCATATAATGTAGTATTTGCTACTCTAAGCATGAATCCATAGGTGGAGATATGGAAAAATCTGTAAGATACATTGTTAACTGAGAAAAACAATATAGGACTGTATGTATAGCATGTTTTCATTTGTGTTTTTAAAATCATATATTTCTATATATACTTGTAAAATTTCTTCAAATCTGTGTAAGGAACTGTTGACAGGTAACCCCAGGGAATGAGACCAGAAGTCTATAGTAGGAAGAAGGCATATTTTTTCTGTATTCTCTTTCTGGTGGATTGGTTTTTATTTATTTATTTATTTATTTATTTATTTATTTATTTTACCATGAACATATTGTTATTTTTATAATACTAAGAAACAAACAGCAAGGCTTTAGGCTATTTATGGGAGCCCACTATTATTCCTTATGACTTTTGTCCTTATGATTATTTGCACTGTTTGGAAGGAATGGAGTTGCACAAGTGAGTTAAGTTTATTTCAGAGCTGCCTGAGAGGTTTGGGGATATTTTAACAGATTTTTAACCTTGACATTATATGATTATTCATAGTAAGATTTCGTGAATACCTTAGGTGCATAGTGTTGCTGAATTCAGTGCTCATACTCAATTCATACCACTGGCTGACCCCCCCCCCCCCCCCGCCCAGGTGATACGGATGTTGTTACTTTTGTTTGCAAGCTGTGTTTGTGTTGCATTGGCATGGTTCTGAGCCTCTCCTTATTACTGAATGTGGTGGACTTTGATTTGAATTACTATTTAGAGACTCTACTCTTCAAACAAATCTTACTGTTATTATTTCACTTTGTTCTTGATGTCTGGAACTGGCTTCAGGCATTTCAAAAAAAAATGGCTTGTTCTGTTATATTAATCAGGAAACCGGAAAGACCATTTAGATATATTTGGATCATCTCATTCTGTATTGAGAATAGTACTTTAAATTGGCTGATTATCTGCCTTGGAACTCAGAAAAAATTTCCGGTGACTTTTAGTTCTCTAGCCATCTTTATCTCTCCACACTTTCGTTGGGGGAAATTTGGAGTAAGAGTAGTGGGTCAGTAAAATGAGTTATACAAGAAATTTAAAGATGTAATAGTCTTCATTTTGTTAGTGGAAGGATTTTATTTGAAACTTGCTTAAGAATAGGCTATGTAAGATACGTACTTATATGATTACCACTATCATATGAAATACATGATTGTGTATGTTGTTAAAAGCAAAATGAAGGCTGCTAATCTAGGGGCTGAGTCATGATTAATGGACTAGAACAGGTTATGGTATGCCAGGTGAATTAAATCACACCTTGGCAGACTATTTTGCATATAATCATTTCTATTAAATGATGCTTTGCTTCTTGAGATCCGTGGGACCAATCGCTGCTGGCCACAAGGGGGAAATCATGGGGCAGAATGCCTAGAGTGGGAGTCCTTATTTTTGCTAGGAGAATGGATAGCAGTGGGTTGGATCCAAGGGTAGACCGTGTTTTCCTGAGTCAAGATGAATATGGTAAAGGTGACTTATAGAAAGAAAGGAGATGAACATAAGTTATATGTAGAGAACATAGAATTGAGATGTGTGTGTGTATGTATGTATATGCACATAGATATATGATACATTATATATCAAAAAATGTGTATATTATTTCACATATGTATTTTTTTCATATATATTTTATGTGAAAACCACAAATTTCACATAGGAAGACATCCAGTTAATGCAAGAGAAAGAAAAAGAATTTTCAAGCCTCAGAGCTGGGTCTGTTATGGGGTAATTTGTAATTGTGAGAACAGCTTGAAGAATTTTGGAAGTTTTAAGATCATTCACAGGGTCCAGGTGATGTGAAGGTAGACAAAAGCCTGAGAATGAGAAAGTTAAAATCTAGTAACATGCAAGATTATGGTTAAGGATATCTTTAAAGATTCTGTTTTGTAGCATTGTTTTGTGTGGGGGAGAAAGAAGGAAGAACTGAAAAGTGTGTTGCTTTTGAATTCAATTTGAATTAAACTAGGTCCATAAGCTTTTCCTAGCATTCCAATTGTGTATGACCAAGATGGATTAACTAGACCCATTAACTACAAAACAATCATCTTTTGTATATTAATTATTAGATAAACCTTGAAGAACAAGAGAATTGTTTTTAATCAATTTTGTGATTATATAAAAGGACAACTGTGATGATCTAGGTTGAGGGCACTGGGACTATTTTGTTCAGAAAATAGAAGACTTTGGAAGAGTTGGAGAAACTCCATAGGAAGTACGTTTGTTCTCTGTTGTCACCAAAATTAGTTCTAAATGAGAGAAGCTATAGACAGAACTAGTCAACAGTGGAGCAGGTTGTGTCGAGGCAGTGAACTCCAAGTTATTAGGGCCGCTTAAGCAGAGATCAAACGTCGGGAATGTTGTAGAGGGTATTTCTCATTGTATGGGAGATTGTACCAGATTATTATTGAGGTATCTTTTAAATCTGAAAAAAATTCATAGTGCAGTAAAGTGGTTTAATATAGTATGTGTATACAATCTGTCATCCCTGTATTTAAATACTGAGAGCTAACTTATCTACTGGTCATTTATTCACCAACTTCAGGTTACTCATAACTGAGAAATAAAATTACCTGAGCTCCCAAATTAGAAGACACAAAAGCTATATGCTTTTTCTGAGGTCCTCATTCAGTTTATTTACATTTAGACACAGTTGTAACATGCTTAATTAACTGGTATCTAACTCCACAGTGTATTAGAAGCAACTAATTCTGAATGGGCCAAGTGCTCCTATAGACTCAGGCACATTGACAAGTGTGGACAAGAAGAGAGAAAGCCGAACAAGTAATTTTAAAATTGTAGCAACCCGGGCTCTTTTACTTAGATGAGAACACCTCTGTGCTCATGGATATTCAAAATGATAACCCTGACTGAACTTAAATAATTTATGTTCAGTATTTTCTATTTAAGAATTCCCAAATTTTAGAAAGATTTCTTCAGTGTGTTTAATAACAAAAGACATATTTTGGCATTTGGAGAAGGTACATTCACTGTACAGTGGAAGGAACAAGGACTCTAGAGCAATAAACACAGATTTGAATCTGGGCTCCAATATCTACTAGCTGTTCTATTAATTAAATTTTTTATTCATCCTAAGCCTCAATCTCTTCATCTATAAAATAGGAATTTACTGAAGAGTAAATGTATGTAAAAGATTTGCCTATATTAGGTGTTAAGTAAATAATAGTTATTATTAATTCATTATTACCATAAAGCCAACTCTACCTTGAATTTTTTTCTCTTCAAATAGAGGAAGTACAAACTTATCTAATAATTTTATTATAAGTTAATATATATTAATGGTAATAATGGTGAGGACATGCTTAAAAAACCTTTTTTAAAAATTGTGTAAGTAATCCATGTCCACTGTACAAAAAAATAGAATTTAGGAAAAAAAATATGTGTATATCCCCCCAAAAGGAGGAGTCATCTATAATCCCCTACCACTGTTAATGTTTAAGTGGCATGCTTTATTTTTAAACTGCTTGACGTTCCTATAGGATGTCACTTCTGAGTAGTGATGTCTGAAACTGATTCAACATGACTACTGATGGGAAACTTAAATTAGTTGCTACACTTTAGTGAGAATATGTAGTGAAAGATTGTGACATGGCACAATGCTGAGTTAAAGAAAGCCCTAATTCTGGAAAATTTTGTGTAATGAAAGCAGTTTTGTAGAGTAGTGGGTGTAGGTTGGTGCTGTACAGCTGGAGGGCCTGAGTTTGAATCCTGACTCCACTCTTTACTAGCTAGGTAAACTACCTGAAATGTCTTCACTTCGCTGTACCTCCAGTTTCTTCATGTGTGAATTGGGGATAATAGTAATAGTAATTCCTGGGAGTTTTTTGAGGACTGAATGAATTAATCTATCTAAAGTGCTTGGAGTAGTGCCTGGCACAAAGTATAGACTCAGTAAATATAAATTGCTATTATTATTATTAATTTTTAAAAACTTATTTTTTTTCACAGAAAAAAAGCAGATGTACTGGAGCAGATAAAATAAAAGAAACAAGTTAGAATGAGTACAGGAGTAGTCAGTGAGATTTACTATATGTTTTTCATTTGAACTTGCAAAGTGGTCTGAATTTTTTCATTCTAAGGCTTTGTTAATTTTTCTCCCTGTTTAAATATTTTCAAACCGTGATAGTCTTAATTTAGCTTCTTTCTCTACCCCACAAAATCAGGTTCATTTATGCTGTCTCATCAAACAAATATTTTGGCCATGCTTTCAAAAATTAAAAGCCCTTTAAGACAATCAAATGTCGTGAATAGCAAGCAGTGAAAGAAATTCAGGAAATTATCCTTAAATCAGTTTATTTGACTACAGCCCATGGTGGTTCTGTGAGAACTTTAAATTCAGTTGCAATTTGAAGTGAAGAATATTAATCAAAGTGATAAACCAATAAACATATTTAGCCATTCTGTACACTGTATCTTTTTAAAATCTCTTTCTTTCCTTTTCTTTTTTCTTTTTGTTTTCTTCTTTTGCTCTTTCAGCATAGAATCTAGCAATCTGATGGATTACTGGTCAAAGAGCTATAGCTTTTCAAAACCCTTAAAAACTTTTATTAGACTTGCTAGTAGCATTTTTTGTGTGTTTTGTTTTAAGGCATCAAGTGTAAGTTTTTGAAGACCCTAGGGCCTACCATGATTATTTTTTCAAGATTTGAGTTTGAATAACTTCATCAAGACTTAGATCCTCTTCAAAAGCCTCAAGTCTCATCTGTATTAAAGCTCTCCTTTGAACCCTCTCGCAAAAATAAAAGCTTAATGGGACTAAAATCCATTAATACATTACATTTCATATCCTTTTCTCTGATTTTAATTTCCGTGGCCTTTAGGGTCTTTCACATTGCTTATGTTCCTTTAGACTACAACCAAGTAATCAGTGCTTTCCAACAGAATGTATGTCCTGTGGCCATAAGTTTTCATTGGTAGAGGAGGGTAAACTTGGCATGATAAATTTAGAATCAGGTCTTTGGTTGTATCCTATAAAAACTTGAGTCAACACTAAGAAAAGGAGGATGAAGTGATAAAAACATTTGAGGTAAGATTATGCTCTCAGAGGCTACGTGGTTTAGAGAAAAGAATCCTCAGCCTAAAAGTTAATGGTTCTTATTCTCTAAGCTCTTGGACCTGGGAAGGTAGGTGATTTAAGTGCAGTAAAAGCATGTACCTGTCTAGGTTGGATTCATGGTAACAAGGCTATGTTAATTTTTCTTTTCTTTGAGTACATAGCATACTCCAGTGGGCTAATTCTAAGACGGAGGAGACCATAAATTTCCCTAAGATTATGTTAGCATTGATAATGCTCTAGAGCAGTTATGTGGTATAACATATACCTGGTTTGCAAAAGTTGTTTACTAAGTTGTGATCAGCATTTTTTTTAATGAAAGTACATAAAACAGAAAATTTTACAATTCATCCCAAATGGTAAGAGTAAATGTTGTTTTAGTCATATATATATATGGATATATATATATGACTAAAACAACGCATACATATATTCATATATATATGAATATACATATACATATATTCATATGTATATGAATGGATGTGTTTGTATTTGTGTATTTGGTCATTAAATAAAACTAATTTTTCTCTATGAGTTGCAGTCACTGATCTAGGAGTATCATTTCAGTACTAAAGCCTTTCTACCGTTTGGTTTCTAAGACAACTTAGTGTTTCTTTTCACTTTATAGTACTACTTGTGACAAAGGAATGAACAGTTAATATCAGTTTGACTTTTGGTCTAATTAATGAGCTATTCTTTATTTCATAGCACACAGAAAATCTATAGGCCCTATGGATATTTTATTTAATATTCTAATACCATCTACTCTCACACCCAGATCATTATAGCATTTAAGGTTGGTTTGACCTCATACTAGTAAGAAAGATTGTATTAAATGTTTTCCCTTTAAATTTCTTTTTTACTTTTATCTTTCTGGCCTAATGAAAAACAAAAAACTCTGCTTAGTTTAGCATTGTTTGAGAACTCAGTGGAGATATGTTCCAGAAAATATAGTTAGAATGACTGGAGTTTGATGGTCTCTAGAAGAGAAAATGTCAATTTATCTTTCCCTGAGTACCTAAATTTATCTTTAATAATTTAAGATAAATAAGCCACTGGCATTAACTTATTCAACTGTTTCCCTAAAAACAGGTATCTGCTGTTTTGGTGATAGAATTAGTTAGGAATTGGTGACTTATGGTATCTGTGAACAATAGGTAATGGCTTCTTCTTCCAAGGTTTGTACATTACAATTCATTGGTGAAGAACTAATTCTTTAGTGCTTTACTAAGTTGTAACCAGCATTTTTTTTTAATGAAAGTACATAGAACAGAAAATTTCACAATGCATCCCACATGGTAAGAATAAATATTGTTTTAGTTCTCTCTCATCTCCTAACAGTCAGCTCCAGCCACTATGGTCTTCTAGCTGATCCTCAGAAAGCAAAGCTTTCTTCTACTTCAGGAACTTTGCTTCTCTGCCTGGAATGCTCTTGCCTTAGATATCTATATGGTTTAATCCCTCATCTTCAGATCCTTCAGGTCATGATATGTAAAATTGTAACCTCACCACCACCCTATGGCATCCCTATTCCCATTCTCTGCTTTACTTTTTCTCCATGGTACTTATCTTTGACTGACATCCTGTTCACCAGTGTTTTCGTCAGCACCTAGCAAAGTGCCTGACACATGGTAGGTGCTTAGAACATATTTATTAAGTGAATGAATTTAACTTGTATTCACAGAGGTGCACATTTAGGACAATGAGTCCTATAAACTGAATTATGGGGACCTAATATTTTTAAATGACTTTAAAAGATCAGTTAATTAAATTTATTTATAGCTTGCTTTGTTCTAAATATTTGAAGTAGCTTCTAAAAATGCATATAGGACATGGGATGAAGACATATAAAGAGAACAAAACAAAGTGAATGTAATAGTAACATTAAACTGAGTAAAGTTAATGTATAGAAGATTCTCCATAGTGACTAAAGGCAGATTGTAAATTTGACTTGTTAAAGAGTTAGCTTGCTCAGAAATGATAATAGGACTTGAATCATGAAATTTGTCCTGTGGCACAGGTCACAGACATTTGAGTCTTAACGTAGGAACCCAGAAAACCTATTTGGTTTAACTGTAAGAACTTGTGAGATTACTCTTATGCAAATAACTTGCTTTTTGTATTGGGAAATTTCCTATTGGTGTAAAATGTACACAGTCTATCCATAATAAAGCTTCTGCTGTGTCTGAGTCATAGCTGTCAGCCCCTGCTTCCGTTGTGTTCAGGACATTTCCAACGTTGATTCAAACTTAGTAATTGGGTATTTTCGAAAGTTTGCTGTCAAAGATACGAACGAGGACATCAATTACTCTATTTCTCCTACTCATGAGGTAG
The DNA here is from genome assembly GCF_030028045.1 of Hippopotamus amphibius kiboko. NCBI lineage: Eukaryota > Metazoa > Chordata > Mammalia > Artiodactyla > Hippopotamidae > Hippopotamus > Hippopotamus amphibius. The sequence continues at coordinate 160,516,924 of NC_080191.1, forward strand.
TATGATATTTTAGTGGTAGTGGCTTTCTTTTAAGATAGATACTTGGAGGCTTAGAAATAAGTTTTTCGTTTTGCGATCTATGCATTTATCAAGTTATTGTGTTGTGTACCTTAAATGTAATGTAAGGTTATATGTCAATTATATGTCATGTAAGGTTATATGTCAATTATATGTCCATAAAAGTAGGGAAGAAAAGAAGTTTTTGTACAATCTTGACGTTTTTATACAACCGCTGAATTGGGGTGGAGGATTGGGAGTTAAGTAAGTGAATTAGACGTCAAGAAATCTTTCACTGACCAGCGCTCGGGGGACCGCGGAGCCCGCGCGGCGCTGGGCTGTCTGGCCGCCGCCTCTGAGCTGTCCCACGGGCAGGACATGGGCGCGGGTGCTGGCGCGGCACGATGAGCACGGGAGGCAGCCCGGTCCGCGCCTACGACTTCCTGCTCACGTTCCTGCTGGTGGGCGACAGCGACGTGGGCAAGGGCGAGATCCTGGCGAGCCTGCAGGACGGTGCGGCCGAGTCCCCATACGGCCATCCCGCGGCTTGTAGGATCTTAGTTCCCTGACCAGGCATTGAACCCACGCCCTTGACAGTGAAAGTGAAATCATGCACCTCAGATTGAGACTTGAACCCACAGGCCAGGACACGAACCCAGCCTAAACCCAGATTGGGACTCAAACCCACATGGCCAGGACTTGAACCCAGCCAAAATCTTTATTGGGACTTGAACCCACGTGGCCGGGACTCGAACCCGGCCAAAACCCATGGTCTTCCAACGGAGATCACACACCTGGTTTCAGGACTTAATGAAGCTCAGGTTATTGATATCTCATTGCAGAAAGAATTCAGTGAGAGACAAAATGATAGGCATCGACTATAAGACCACCACCATCCTGCTGGACGGTCGGCGGGTGAAGCTGCAGCTCTGGGACACGTTGGGTCGGGAAGATTTTGTACCATATTCCCCTCCTACTCTCGGGGCGCCCAGGGTGTGATCTTGGTCTACGACATCGCAAACCGCTGGTCCTTTGATGGCATCGACCCGTGGATTAAGGAGATCAATGAGCATGCCCCGGGGGTCCCTAAAATCCTGGTGGGGAACCGCCTGCACCTGGCCTTCAAGCGGCAGATCCCCACGGAGCAAGCCCAGGCCTACGCGGAGCGCCTGGGTGTGACATTCTTTGAGGTCAGTCCGCTGTGCAATTTCAACATCACTGAGTCCTTCATGGAGCTGGCCAGGATCGTGCTGCTGCGGCATGGGATGGACCAGCTCTGGAGGCCAAGCAAGGTACTGAGCTTGCAGGACCTGTGCTGCCAGGCCAGTGGTATCCTGCACGCCGGTGCACCTGGTGGACAGGCTGCCGCTGCCCACAGCCCTCAGGAGCCACCTCAAGTCCTTCTCGATGGCCAGTGGCCTGAATGCCAGGATGATGCATGGCCGCCCCTGCTCCCTCGCCACCAGCTCCGGCCACAAGAGGACCAGCCTCCGAAAAGCAAGGCCCACCCACCTCCCACAGAGCCCCCCCAAACGCTGCACCAGAAACAGCTGCAAAGTCTCCTGAGGAGGGTGCGAGGCAGAGGAGCGGCACAGGTGGGAGGCGGGAGGCCGCTCTGGACCCAGACGCCCGCCAATGTCACGGTGACCACGTGGCCCTGAGCAATGATGCCGTGGCTTACCTGACATTTCTGCGTGGACGGGCATGGGGCTTTTGTTTCAGATGTGTGTTTATAAAGGGAAGATCTTCTCTCAATAACATGGAATTTTGAATGTTGCTTAGATCATGATTGCAGTGCAACTTTTTTCTCAAAATAACTGCTTTTAATAAGAATGATGACATGTGTGTTTTGAGCATAAATTCTAGAGACCAAAAAGCAGGGATGGAGAGAGAAATCAGAGTCTTCAACGTTAGGCAGAGCCTTTTTGTAAACCTCCTTTTTTTTATTTATTTATTTATTTTTTGATTATTTTTTTTTTTTTTTTGGGGGGTACACCAGGTTCAATCAACTGTTTTTATACACATATCCCCATCTTCCCTCCCTTCCTTGACGCCCCCCCCTCGAGTCCCCCCCACCCTCCCTGCCCCAGTCCTCTAAGGCATCTTCCATCCTTGAGTTAGGCTCCCTTTGTTATACAACAACTTCCCACTGACTATTTTACAGTTGGTTGTAAACCTCCTTTTTAATGTCGAAGCACTAATTTATAAAACGCCACAGATAAGTTAGAGATATGCACAACAGGTCTGTCCAGCTTGTGTATGAAACAGATTTGATCAAGTTTTTGCTACGTTATTTACTACGTTTTAGGATTATTAAGTGATTTATATGCATATTTTTCTGCAAATCTACACTTTTTTGTACACAATGTTCCACGAGTTATGAAGCTAAGGGAAGAAAATGCCAAAGATATCTCTTGTTATGGAGAACACACCGCAGCACAGTTACACCAGGTCCGGACGGGCAAGAAAATGTCAGAGTCTAACATTTCAGCTGAGTGAACACTGTTGTTTAAAACACTGTTTCTCGACAATAAAAAAGTATACTTGTTTCTTGGTAGAAAAAGAAAAAAAGAAATCTTTCACCAATATAGTCACCAAAATCAGAGCTACCTTGTGTATGTGTGAAGTTAAATGGGACATTATGCAGTAAGATATGTCTTTCTGTTCATGAGATGTACACTTTCCGAATTCTGTTTTGTCTTTTTTTTGTGATTTAAACAAATAAATGAAATGAATGAAAACAAAACTGAGAATTGTGGAGATACCTGCAGGCCAGAGATGAGGCTGGGGATGTGAGTGGGGGTGGACTGCAGACCTTCCAGTAAACTCCACAGTGCTTCATTAAACACAGCTGGCATTTTGAGACAAAAGAAGAGAATATTTAGCAGTGTTGCACTGGCAAAATGTGCTTTTATTTGACTTTTTCTTGTTTTTTAACCTTTCTCCTTTCTTTCTTTGACCTGGAGATAAACAGTACTCTTGGAAGTCAAATCTTTTCTGCCCCATTTTTCAGGTTGAAAGAAGGGAACTAAATGAACAGTAGACTTTTAGGGAAATAATGAAAACATGAGTTAAAAAAATCATTTATATTCCACATATTTCAAAGTCAGAATATGGGGAGACATAATAAGAACACCACAGAACCATTAAAGTGGGCAGTTCACATAAAAGGAAAATATTACCAAAAGCTTTATGTATAATATGTTGCTGATTAAATGATCATATTGGGTTATATTTAATCTATATTTAATCATTATTCTAACAGTGTATAAGTATACATGATTCTAATTTAAAATATACTAATCTTGCTTTACGTATTTTGTTTATTTGATGGAACTTCATGTTTTTAAAGAAATCAAGCATCTCTTCATTTTGGCATTTGATGAGTAATAGTAGAAAGCCTGAGAACAGACAGAACTATCACTGTAAAAGTAAAGCAAAGGTCTTCTAGCATGAGTGGTATAGAAGCAGAAAGAGCTTGTTTTCAGTAAAAGTGTTAAAGTGGCAGAAAGAAAATATCCCCCAACAACTTTGCTGACACAAATTTTACTACAGTGAGGACAAAAAAAAAAAACTGTCTAAACTTTTAACTTACTATTTCCCAAACTGTGTTACTCAGCATGGCTGATACAGCTAAAAGAGACTTTGTAAACCAAAAGGGTTCTATAATGACATAAGTTTGGAAAATGTCGCATTCTTTTTTGGAAATTTATAATGCAGATTAGCATTTTCCAAACCTATGTGTGGCCAGAACTCTTTTTGGCTCATAAAATCTTAAGAACCCTTGGAATAGGGTTTTAGAAAATGCTGTTCTAGACTGAAAAATTAAAATATATATTCATACATATATACATGTATGCTAATATATTCTATTGTAATATACACTCTTAAGTAAATAAATCCTGATTGTCAATGAGATTTTTATCTATCTTTAATGAATATAGAGGTTAGAATATTAAGATTATTCTGAAATTTGTACATAGGTATTAAATTAAATGTGTGGGCATTAAATAATGGTACAGCATTGACATAGATAATCACTTATCTTTTCCTGGACACATTCTCTTTACTCGGCCTCCAGTATATCACGTCCTTCAGGCTTTCCTCCTTCTTCTCTGACTATTCCTTCTAGTCCCCTCTGTTGATTTCTCCTCATTTTCTTGACCTCTCAACACTGGAGTGCCCTACAGCTCAATCCTAGGACTTTATCTCTTTTCTACCTAGACCCATTCCTCTTATCTACTGTTGCTGTTTTAATACCCTAATTACTAAAAAAATTTAATCTCTAGCTTGGATGTCTCCTCTGAACTCCAGACTTCTATATACATCTATCAACTTAACATTTCCATTTGTATGTCTAACATCCATCTCAAACTTAACATGTTCAAAATTGAACACCTAATCTTTCCTCCCATCAAACTTCTTTTTAGTTTTTTTACCTGGATAACATACAATTCCATCATTCCTACTTCTCAGCCTTGGAGTTATCCTTGACTCCTCTCTTTCTCTCATACCTATCACCTGATCCTTTAGAAAGTCCTGTTGACTCTACCCTAAACATGTAGGCAGAGTCCAGTCACCTCTGCCACTACTTCCTAACTTACCTTCTTTCTTCTACCCTTGCCCCTTTCAGTCTATTAACACAGCAGCCAAAGTGATCCTCTTAAATCAGAAGTAACATCAAGTCACTCTGCTGAAAACTCCAGTAGCTTCCTATCTTACTAATAAAAACTCTTTACTTCTTTGACCTGATCTGCTACTAGTGTCATCACCAGGTCACTTGTTTCAACCTTATCTCTGTTTTAGGGATTCTGCTGGTGCTGTTCCCTGTGCTTGGAATAATCTTCTGGAAACTAAGTGGTACTTTCCCTCACCTCCTTCAGGATTTGACTGAGAGGTCTCTTCCGCAGTGAAGTCTTCATTAGCTCCACCACCTGACTCCCTCCCAGCCACCGCACACACACTTCTTAATCCCTTTACTTGCTTTCTTTTTCTCCTTCTCACTGTATAATATTCCATGTATTTTCCTTGTTTATCTTATCTGTTTCTTTCTTCCAGCTCTAGCATGTAAGCTGCATGAAAGCAGAGTGATTTGCTTTGCCTTTTTTGTTCGCTGCTGTAACCCTAGTGCCTAGAACAGAGCCTGGCTCATAGAAGGTACTAAATAAATATTTGTTGAATTAATTAATCAGTTAATCATATATGGAATTGCTTGTGTCTTAATTAGTTGAATTAATATTGTTTAGTTGTCTTAATGTGGCTGAATATAAAATAATTAAAGGTTTTGTTTATACAGAAATCAAAGTAGTTTTGACATAATGGGGAAAATCCCATTTAAGCTGAGACTTTTTCAAAATGTCAGTATACATTTATACTCATTTGATTACTATTTATTAAACACTTGATATTTTCAGGTATGCTGTCAATGTGCAATTAAGAAATAGTGCTTTCAGCAGGTTAGAATTAAGTAAATTACTCTTGAATGGCTAAGGTAATTATAGTCAACATAGTGGTAGTATCGTTTTCTAAACTTGCCATAGTGTGTAAAAATAGGTGTATATAAAATGTTAACTAATTTAATTGGAGAAAATAAGAGCACACGTAAATAAAAAAGTCACTGAAGAAAGTGCAAGAAGAAAAGATTGACTTTCAGATTTTTTTTGTAACGCAACTATCCTTGTAACCATGTGGTGTTAGTACTGGCAGACCAAAATATAAGTAGCAAGATTGAAAACCCAAATTAGGTACCTCAGTATTGAGCATTATTCTGAGAGGAATATGTATTGCACATTCATATCTAGGGTGAAGACAAAAATGGAAACAAATACCAAGATAAAGATTTGTGAAGTCAAGTTGTTTAGAGATAGTTTAATAAGCATGAAATATTAAACTCATAACATTTCCTTAATACACATAATTTATGCCAAAATCAAAAATATTAATAAACAGAGCAAATAAACAAAGTGCTTTCTGGACATTGTTTTAGATTTAAAAAAAAACCACTTGTAGTTACATATAAAAATTAAATAAGAATCTCTTAAATCTAAAAAAGTTCATATTAAACTATGGGAGGAAACTTTTGTTTCTATTTAAGATGTAGAAAGTTGCAAGAGAACATTTCTCCCACTCGTAACGAGAGAAAGCCTGATAATTCTACAAAGCCATAGCTTCTCCGGTGAGCCCATGGGAGAGCTGAGTCCACAAGGTGGTCAGGTGAACTGAAATTCCAAAGACAAGCCCTGCTGAGCAGAGAGGACACTTGTTTTATCTTTGGCAGAGCATGGGAGGAAGCAGCAACCACCATAAAAGGGGATAAGAAGAAAACAGCTAAAATTTTAATGAATTCTTGAAGTTTGAATATGGAGCTAGAATAACAGTTTAGAATAACTGGGAGCCCCAGACACTGGGGAGTCTGCACTCACTTGAAGCTCTTTTCCGAGTTCCTTGTGTTAATTTCCTAGGGCTGCCATAACATGTGTTACAAACTTGAATGAATTAAAACACCAGCAATTCTATCACAGTTCTGGATGCTAGAAGTCCAAGATCAAGGAGTTGGCAGGGCCATGCTTTCTCTGAAGAATCTAGGGAAGAATCTGCTCCATGCCTTTCTCTTTTTTTAAAAGTTGGTATTGGATATTTTTGTTATTTTTAAAATTTTATTTTGTATTGGAGTATAGTTTATTTCCAAGCATTTCTCTAAACTTCTGGTATTTGCTGACAGTTCTTGGTGTTGCTTGCTTTGTGACAGCATAACTCTAATCTCTGCCTCCAGCTTCTCATGGCTGTCTTCGTTATGCATGTGTATCTGTCTCTCTGTTGCTCCTCCCCAGCATCTTAACTGTTTAAGTGTACAGTACTGTTACCTATATGCACACTGTGCAGCCCATCTCCAGAACTTTTCATTTGCAGAACTGAAACCCTATACCCACTGAACAACTCCTCTTTTCTTCTTCCCCCAGCCCCTGGCAACCACCATTCTACTTTGTTTCTAAGAGTTTCACTACTTTTCACTACTCTAGATACCTCACGTTTAAGTGGAGTCGTGCTGTATTTATCTTTTGGTGAATTCACTTTTTTCGCTAGTATGGTGTCCCCCGGATTTATCCATTTTGTAGCATATGACAGGGTTTCCTTCTTTCTAAGGCTGAATAATATTCCATTGTATGTATATACTACATTTTCTGTATCCATTTATCTATTAATGGACATTTAGCTTCCTTCCCCCTCTTAGCTAATGTGAATAATGCAATGAATATGGAAGTGCAAATATTTCTTCAAGATCCTGTTTTCTATTCTTTTGGCTATATACCCAGAAGTGGGACTGCTGGATCATGTGCTAGTTCTATATTTAATTTTTTGAGGCACTTCCATACGGTTTTCCAAAGTGGCTGCAACATTTTACATCATTCCCACCCAAGATATTTTCTAATTTCCCATGTGTTTTCTTCTTTGATGCGTTGGTTGTTCCTGATGTGTTGTTTAATTTCCACATATTTGTAAATTTTCCTATTTGTATTATTTCAGCTCCAGAACTTTATCTTTGTTGATGGTTTCATTTTGATCATGCATTATTTTCCTGATTTTCTTCAGTTGTGTGTGTTCTCTTGTAGCACCTTGAATATCTTTAAGATGATTATTTTCATTCTTTGTTAGGTAATTCATGAACCTCCATTTCTTTAGAGTCAGTTTCTGGAGATTTATTTTGTTCCTTTGATTGAGCCATGTTTCCCCATCTCTTCATATGCCTTGTTATTTTTTGCTGAGATTTGCACACTTGAAAAAAACTGTTACCTCTCCCAGTTCTATACACTGGCTTCATAAGGGGAAGACCTTTACCAATCAGTCCTAGTAAAGATTCTGGGAGCCTCTCAAACTTTGTATGAAGATGCATCTTCTCTCAGCTTGTGTGTATGTACCTTCCCAATTAGTTTCTTTTTCAGGAGTTTGTAATCTTTTGCTCCCTCTGGTGTTAATCTGTAGTATTGCAGGTTTCTTGGTGCTAGAACTAGCCTGTGCTCTTCCCTGTTCTCAGTGAAACTTAAGACAACTTCCTAGGAGTTGAGTCAGAAGGTGCTTTGAATTAACCTGTTTTGTGTCTCAAAATTATGTCTCTTTAGAGCTCAGTCGAGTGGAACTTTGATCTTGGGACTAGTACCTTGGGATTTTCTCCTATTTTAAAGTACGTTTCCTAGGGATATTCCTACTGCAAAGGGCAGTACGCTTTGTTTCCTCCTTCCTTTGAGAATGTTAGTCTTGCGACCCCATGTGTCTACTGTCAGCCCCAGAGACATCTTTGCTAATTTTCTTGGCAGTCCAGGGAGGTCTTCAAGCCCATTGAGATTCTCTGTAGTTATTGTTTAGATTCTCCTTTTCTTCTCATTGAGCTGCTTTGAAAGAATTTCTGTGCTTTTTGGTTGAAATTGAAAGAAAGGAGGGAAGAATGGGGAAGGGAGAAATTCAAACACTTTTTTTTTTAATGTGGTGGTCCTTTGTATTTGCTGAAATAATCTATTAAAATATTAATTGCATCACTGTTTTAAAAGGAAAAAAAAAGTTAATAGCCTAAAATTCTATTAAGAGGAAAATGGATGAATGAACTTTGTTGGCTTCTTCATTCATTGTAATAAAATTCATCAGTGCATTATAGAGCTGCTTGTGTCAGCATGGATCAATCTAAAAAAATGTTGAATAAAATAAGTTTCAAGAGGATCTTATATATTTTCATTAAAAATGAAAAATAGTACAATTGACCCTGAATAACACGGGAGCTAGGGACACCGACCCCCATGCAATCAAAAATCTGCATATAACTTTTGACTCCCCCAAAACTTAGCAGCTAATAGCCTTACCTATAACATAAAGTCAATTAACACATCTTATATGTATTATATGCTGTATTCTTACAATAAAGTAAGCTAAAAAAAAGAAAATGTTATTAAGGAATTCATAAGGAGGAGAAAATATAGGTACAGTACTGTACTGTATTTATCAATACCATAGTTTACATCATCTGTTTGCAAGATGAATCATCTGTCAGTACCTACATCAATATTATTTTATGTAACACGAAACAAAAAACATGGTAGATGTTATCCATATTACTAACACTAGACATCAAAAATGAAAAGATAACATGAAAAAGAAATTCATATTTATACAGATACAACAATTCATGTATTGACAATGAAGAAACAGCAGGATGATTGCTTTATGGAGCTTAATGGAATCAATACGATTGCTTCATGGTATAGCCCAAGCTATACACTAATGAATGCATCATTATAAAATTTTTATGGCATAGAATATTAGTGTTATATTCATAATGCAGTATTAGAAACATTATTATATTTTTTAAAAAACAACTTGGGTGTGACAATAGGCTTTTTTCATTTACGAGAGCAAGGCATACTATATAGTAATGTGATTCTTTGAAAGCAAAGTTATAAAACAGTAAGAAAGTGAACATATTATTTTTATATTAAATATCACTCACCTTATGCCTGTGTTAGGATAGACCAGTATCTATATATACTTTTTTTTTTTTTTTTTTGGGCACACGGGCTTAGTTGCTCCGCGGCATGTGGGATCTTCCTGGAGCTGGGATCGAACCCGTGACCTCTGCATTGGCAGGCGGATTCTTAAACACTGCGCCACCTAGGAAGCCCTCTATATATACTTTTATGCATTCATGACATACCTCTTTCTTAAGTTTTTTGATATTTCTAGGCTGCTTTTCATCTGTGAGATTTTTCACATTGTCACAAATCTCCAAAAATTTTTCCAGTGTGTTTATTGGAAAAAAAAAAACCACCATGTGTGAATGGACCCACGCAGTTCAAACCTGTGTTGTTCAAGGATCCACTGTACTTTTAGGGGGATGTGAACACTATATTCAGAACAGTGATTAAAGTATTAGAAGTACGTGAATTTGGAAGAGTACAGAGAGTGTTTGAATATTTTTATATTTTGGAAAATATCTGACAGAATTATGAAAGGATGAGATGGTGGTGGGAAAAGGGTGACTTATTGTAAAGTTATTTGTGGATTAAAATTGGAAAGCTCTTTGGACTCTTAGGCAGCTCCGGAGACTGGTTGGCTGCTTTCTCTACTTGTCTCTCATGGCCTCTGGATTCAAGGAAAAATGATCTTACTAAGTTTCTTAATCCTTGTGTGATAGGGAATGCTGCTATGGTAATACCCCTGGTTTGGGCATGGGTCCCTGGTTAGGACAGCAGGATATGTTCATACAAAAAATGTTTCTCAAAAAGGTGCAATGGAGTGCAATTCCTAAGAGATCAAGACACAGTCCTTTACCTGTTGCAGTTTGTCCTTCCTCAGCTTCCTGTGCGTCTCTGTCACTGTATTACCACGTGGCATTGTAATTATTAAATGTGCCTATCTTACTAGACTGTTAGTTCTTCAAGCACTCATTTTTTTTAAGCTCTTTATTGGAATATAATTTCTTTACACTGTTGTGCCAGTTTTTGCTGTGTAACAAAGTGAATCGGCTGTATTTATACATATATCCTCATATCCCTTCCCTCCCATGACTCCCTCCCATCCTCCCTATCACACCCATCCTAGTCCTCACCCATCCTCGAGTTGATCTCCCTGTTTTATGCAGCAGCTTCCCACTAGCTATTATTTTACATTTGGTAATGTATATATGTCCATGCTACTCTCTCGCTTCGTTCCGGCTCTCCCTTCTCCACCTTCCCCTTCCTGTCCCGTGTCCTCAGATCCTTTCTCTACATCTGCATCTTTCTTCTTACCCTGCCACTGGGTGCATCTGTACCATTTTTTTTTAGATTCCATATATATGAGTTAGCATACAGTATTTGTTTTTCTCTTTCTGGCTTACTTCGCTCTGTATGACAGACTCTAGGTCCATCCACCTCACTACAAATAACTCAATTTCATTCCTTCTTATGGCTGAGTAATATTCCATTGTATATATGTGCCACATCTTCTTTATCCATTCATCTGTTGATGGACATTTAGGTTGCTTCCATGTCCTGGCTATTGTAAATAGTGCTGCAATGACATTGTGATACGTGTTTCTTTTTGGATTATGGTTTTCTCAGGGTATATGCCCAGGAGTGGAATTACTGGGTCATATGGTAGTTCTATTTTCAGTTTTTTAAGGAACCTCCATACTGTTTTCCATAGTGGCTGTATCAATTTATATTCCCACCAACAGAAGGGTTCCCTTTTCTCTGCACCCTCTCCAGCATTTATTGTTTACAGATTTTTTGATGATGGCCATTCTGACCAGTGTGAGGTGACACCTCATTGTGGCTTTGACTTGCATTTCTCTAATGGTTAGTGATGTTGAACATCTTTTCATGTGTTTGTTAGCCGTCTGTATATCTTCCTTGGAGAAATGTCTATTTAGGTCTTTCACCCATTTGTGGATTGGGTTATTTGCTTTTTTGGTATTAAGCTGCATGAGCTGCTTGTGTATTTTGGAGATTAATCCTTTGTCAGTTTCTTCATTGGCAACTATTTTCTCCCATTCTGAGGATTGTCTTCTTGTCTTGTTTATGGTTTCTTTCACTGTGCAAAAGCTTTTAAGTTTCATGAGGTCCCATTTGTTTATTTTTTATTTTATTTCCATTATTATAGGAGGTGGGTCACAAAGGGTCTTGCTTTGATTTATGCCTATGTTTTCCTCTCAGAGTTTTGCAGTGTCTGGCCTGACATTTAGGTCTTTAATCCATTTTGAGTTTATTTTTGTGTATGGTTTTAGGAAGTGTTCTGATTTCATTCTTTTACATGTTGCTGTCCAATTTTCACAGCACCACTTATTAGAGTGACTTTTCTCCATTGTATATTCTTGCCTCCTTTGTCAAAGATAAGCTGCCCATATGTGCGTGGATTTATCTCTGGGCTCTCTATTGTGTCCCATTGATCTATATCTCTGTTATTGTGCCAATACCATACTGTCTTGATCACTGTAGCCTTGTAGTATAGTTTGAAATCAGGGAGTCCGATTCCACCGACTCCATCTTTCCTTCTCAATATTGCTTTGGCTATTCGGGGTCTTTTGCATTTCCATACGACTCATAAAATTTCTTGTTCTAGTTCTGTGGAAAATGCCATTGGTAATTTGATAGGGTTTGTGTTGAATCTGTAAATTGCTTTGGGTAGGATAGTCATTTTCACAATGTTGATTCTTCCAATGCAAGAACATGGTATGTCCCTCCATCTGTTTGTATCATCTTTGATTTCTTTCATCAATGTCATAGTTTTCTGCATACAGGTCTTTTGTCTCTTTAGGCAGGTTTATTCCTAGGTATTTTATTCTTTTGGTTGCAATGGTAAATGGAAGAGTTTCCTTAGCTTCTCTTTCTGCTGTTTCATTGTTAGTGTATAGGAATGCAAGAGATTTCTGTGCATTGATTTTGTATCCTGCTACTTTACTAAATTCATCAATTAGTGCTAGCACTTTTCTGGTAGAATCTTTAGGGTTTTCTATGTATAATATGTCATCTGCAAAGAGTGACAGTTTTACTTCTTTTTTTCCAATTTGGATTCCTTTTATTTCATTTTCTCTGATTGCTGTGGCTAACACTGCCAGAACTATGTTGAATAATAGTGGTGAGAGTGGGTACCCTTGTCTTGTTCCTGTTCTTAGAGGGAATGCTTTCAGTTTTTCACCGTTTAGAATGATGTTGGCTGTTGGTTTGTCATATATGGCTTTTATTATGTTGAGGTAATTTCCTTCTATGCCCATTTTCTGGAGTTTTTATCATAAATGGATGTTGAATTTTGTCAGAAGCTTTTTCTGCATCTATTGAGATGATCATGTGGTTTTTATCCTTCAATTTGTTGATATGATGTATCACATTGACTGATTTGCATATATTGAAGAATCCTTGCATTCCAGGGATAAACCCCACTCGATCATGGTGTGTGATCTTTTTAATGTGCTGTTGGATTCTGTTAGCTAGTATTTTGTTGAGGATTTTTGCGTATATATTCATCAGTGATACTGGCCTGTAATTTTCTTTTTTTGTGACATCTTTGTCTGGTTTTGGTGTCAGGGTGATGGTGGCCTCTTAGAATGAGTTTGGGAGTGTTCCTCCTTCTGCTGTATTTTGGAAGAGTTTGAGAAGGATAGGTGTTAGCTCTTCTCTAAATGTTTGATAGAATTCGCCTGTGAATCCATCCGGCCCTGGGCTTCTGTTTGTTGGGAAATGTTTAATCAGGCTCAAATTCTGTACTTGTGATTGGTCTGTTCATATTTTCTATTTCTTCCTGGTTCAGTCTTGGAAGATTGTACTTTTCTAAGAATTTATCCATTTCTTCTAGGTTATCCAATTTATTGGCATAGAGTTGCTTGTAGTAGTCTCTCATGATCTTTTGTATTTCTGAGGTGTCCGTTGTGACTTCTCCTTTGTCATTTCTAATTCTGTTGATTTGCATCTTCTCCCTTTTCTTCCTGAGTACAGCTAATGGGTTCTCAATTTTGTTTATCTTCTCAAAGAACCAGCTTTTAGTTTTACCGATCTTTATTACTGTTTCCTTCATTTCTCTTTCATTTATTTCTCACCTGATCTTTATGATTTCTTTCCTTCTGCTCACTTTGAGGTTTTTTTGTTCTTCTTTCTCTAATTGCTTTAGGTGTAAGGTTAGGTTGTCTATTTGAGATTTTTCTTGTTTCTTGAGGTAGGATAGTATTGTTATAAACTTCCCTCTTAGAACTGCATTTGCTGCGTCCCATAGGTTTTGGGTTGTTGTGTTTTCATTGTCATTTGTTTCTAGGTATTTTTTTTATTTCCTCTTTGATTTCTTCAGTGATTTCTTGGTTGTTTAATAACGTATGTTTAGCCTCCATGTGTTTGTAGTTTTTATAGTTTTTTTCTTGTAATTGATATCTAGTCTCATGGCATTGTGGTCAGAGAAGATGCTTGATATGATTTCAATTTTCTTGAATTTACCAAGACTTGATTTGTGACCCAAGATGTGATCTATCCTGGAGGATGTTCTGTGTGCACTTGAGAATAAAGTGTATTCTGTAGTTTTTGGATGGAATGTCCTATAAATATCAGTTAAGTCGAGATGGTCTAATGTGTCATTTAAAGCTTGTGTTTCCTTATTTATTTTCTGTTTGGATGATCTGTCGTGTAAGTGAGGTGTTAAAGTCCCCTACTATTATTGTGTTACTGTCGATGTCCCCTTTTATGGCTGTTAGCATTTGCCTTATATATTGAGGTGCTCCTATGTTGGATGCATAGATATTTACAATTGTTATATGTTCTTCTTGGATTGATCCCTTGATCGTTATGTAGTGTCCTTCCTTGTCTCTTGTAATAGTCTTTACTTTGTCTGATATGGGTATTGCTACTCCAGCTTTCTTTTGACTTCCATTTGCATGGAATATCTTTTTCCATCCCCTTACTTTCAGTCTATATGTGTCCCTTGGTCTGAAGTGGGTTTCTTGTGGGCAGCATATATAAGGGTCTTGTTTTTGTATCCATTCAGCCAGTCTGTGTCTTTTGGTTGGAGCATTTAATCCATTTACATTTAAAGTGATTATTGACATGTATGTTCCTATTACCATTTTCTTAATTGTTTTGGGTTTGTTTTTGCAGGTCTCTTCCCTGTCTTGTTTCCTGCCTAGAGAAGTTCCTTTAGCAATTATTGTAAGGCTGGTGTGGTGGTGCTGAATTCTCTTAACTTTTGCTTGTCTGGAAAGCTTTTGATTTCTCCCTCAAATCTGAATGAGATTCTTGCTGGGTAGAGTATTCTTGGCTGTAGCTTTTTCTCTTGCAGGACTTTCAGTATATCCTGCCACTCCCTTCTGGCTTGCAGAGTTTCTGCAGAAAGATCAGCTGTTATCCTTATGGGTTTTCCCTTATACGTTATTTGTTGCTTTTCTCTTGCTGCTTTTAATATTTTTTCTTTGTGTTTAATTTTTGTTAGTTTGATTTATATGTGCCTTGGTGTGGTTCTCCTTGGGTTTATTCTGTATGAGACTCTCTGCACTTCTTGGACTTGATTAACTATTTCCTTTCTCAAGTTGGGCAAGTTTTCCACTATTACCTCTTCAAGTATTCTCTCAGACCCTTTCTTTTTTTCTTCTTCTTCTGGGACGCCTATGATTCGAATGTTGATGTCCTTAATGTTGTCACCAAGGTCTCTGAGACTGTCTTCCATTCTTCTTATTTTTTTCTTTTTCCTGCTCTGTGGCAGTTATTTCTACCATTCTATCTTTCAGCTCACTTACTCATACTTCTGCCTCAGTTATTCTGCTGTTTATACCATCTAGAGTATTTTTAATTTCAGTTATTGTGTTTTTCATTACTGTTTGTTTGCTCTTTAGTTCTTCTAGGTCCTTATTAAATGTTTCTTGTGTTTTCTCTATTTTGTTTTCAAGATTTTGGATCATCTTTACTATCATTACTCTGAATTCTTTTTCAGGCAGTTTTCCTATTTCCTCTTCATTTATTTGGACTTGTTGGTTTTTATCTGCTCCTTTGCCTGCAAGGTGTTTCTTTGTTTTCTCGTTTTGTCTAATTTATAGTATTTGCTATCTCCTTTCCCTATGCTACCTGGTAGTAATTCCTCTTGTTTCTGTTCTCTGCCACCTATGGTGGGGGTGGTCCAGTGTCTTAAGTAGGCTTCCTGGTGGGAGGGTCTGGTGCCTGCTTTCTGGTGTGTGGATCTGAGTCTTTTCCCTTTGATGAGCAGGGCCATGTCAGGTGGTGTGTTTTAGGGTATCTGTGAGCTTAATATGGCTTTAGGTAGTCTGTGTGCTGATGATTGGGTTTGTGTTCCTGTCTTGTTTGTGGTTTGGTGTGAGGTATCCAGCATTGGCAGTTGCAGGCAGTTGGGCGAAGCCGGGTCTTAGACTCTGATAGAAGCCTCCGTGAGAATTCTCTGTGGTTAATCTTCCCTGTGGCTGAGGACTCTCAAGTGGTCTAGCGTCCTTGACTCAGTGCTCCCTCCCCAGAGCCTCCAACCTGACTTCTGGTCAAAGAATGCAGACTCCAGAGGTCACTCATCCCGGCAATAAAGGGGTTTAAAAAAAGACTATCCACTCCCCAGGCTAATGGTAAAAGGTTAAGTCAAACAAACAAATACTGAATCAAGGAAACACATACATGTACAAGAAACATAAAAACAGAACGCAGTAGAACATAAAGCACTAGAACAACCTGACAGAAGAACTCCAGAATGCAATCAGACAATTAAAGAGAAAACCAACAGAAATTCAAAACAAAAGCAAACAAACAGAAAACCAGGGAAATTGTGAAAATGAGGACCAAATACAACAGGAACCAAATAGAAACAGGGAGCAGATATAACAAATAGCAAGAGAACAACCAGATAGACTGAAGATCCCCAAAAGGAAATCAAACAATTATAATTAGAACTAAGATAAAGACAAAACCTAATAACAAAAACCAAAGCAGTGAACTTCCTAGGTGGCGTAATGGTTAAGAATCCACCTGCCAGTGCAGGGGACACGGGTTTGAGCCCTGCTCTGGGAAGATTCCACATGCCACAGAGCAACTAAGCCCGTGAGCCACAGCTAATAAGCCTGTGTGCCGCAACTATTGAAGCCCAAGTGCCTAGAGCCTGTGCTCCACAAGAGAAGCCACTACAATGAGAAGCCCGCACCTCAGCAACTAGAGAAAGCCCGTGTGCAGCAATGAAAACCTAATGCAGCCAATAAATAAATTAAATAAGTAAATAAAATTTTAAAAACAAAATAAAAAACCAAAGCAATGTGTCATTTGAAGAATAAAGCAAGGAAACAGAGAAAACCAATAATATTGATTAGAAGTATAATAAGATAAAATAAAAAGGGATAGAACACAGAGCAACAGAAGAGTGTATTATGACTGGAAATATAAAAAGAAAAAGAAAAAAATGAAATAAAATAAAATAGAAATGTATTAAAGATAAGAAAGAAAGATAGGGGAGATAAACTCTGCTACAAAAAAGCTAGCTAGAAATAGAAATATATAAAAAGGCTAAAAATAAAAATAAAAGTGAAAAATAGAATAAAAAAATATGTTATAAAATGTGAAGATCCCTTAGGACTAAGATCATGTTAAAAAAAAAAAAGAACTGGCCACAGAGTGGATCAGATCAATAGAGTTAATAATAATTCTGTTTCCTTGGGGTCTCAGCTGTAAGTGTCCTTGTATACACCTTGAGCCTCAGACCACCTTTACCTCCCCAAGAGACCCTCTTCTGCCTCTGGGTTGGACTCTGAATCTGCTGTGGGTCCTATGGGGTCCACTTAGGCTCTGATCTGGCCCAATTCCTGTGTGTGCTTGCTGCTTCAGTCCACAGCTTTTAGAACTAGACCTTTTTCATTTGCAGGAACATTCATTGTCTACTCTGATATTCCAAAGACATAGGGTCTACCTAGCTGATCCCGGGGCTTTAGTCTACAGCGTGTATATCTGATGGAAAGATTTTAGAACCTCTTCCTTAGTCCCCCTGTCCCTGGTGTTCAGCTTTGGTTTTGTCCTTTCTTCTTCATGTGGTCTAACTGCCAGAGTCTGGTCCTGAGGCTGCCTTGGAGCTCTTTGGGTCTGCCTCAGTGAGGGTTTCCTTTATTGTTCATCTGCAGATACAGGTGTGTGGGGAGAGAGAGGCTTTGACAGTGGCTCCTCTCTCTGTGTATGACTCACCAGTAGCGCTCTGCTTGGATTGTGGGAGCCCCAGGGATGATATCGAATGCTCAAGGATGCCAGCAGCCGTGGGTATAGGAAATCTGGCCTTAGTGTGGTTCTTTACTGGTGCCTGGTGCAAGGCGCCTGGTGGTCAGCCCTCAGGGGCTTTTTGTATTACTCTGCAATAAGCAGAGCTTCCTTTGTTGTTCGTCTGTAGGCACCGGTGTGTGGGGAGAGAGAGGGTACAATTGTGGCTCCTTCCCCTGTGTGTGAGCCAGCAGTAGTACCCTGCCTGAGTCGTGGGAGCCCTGGCAGCGGTGGCGGTGCCAATTGCAGAGGGAAGCTGGTGGGCTTGGGTGTAATACGAATGTCTCCAGAGATGTCCTCCTCTGTGCCCTTCTTCTGGCTCTCGGCAGCAGGCGCACCAGGGCAGCCCCCACACCAGGGGGCTTTTTCTATCCCTTGTCAACTGCGACAGCCAGGCCCAGAGAGGGCCTCCCTTTGTTTGTCGCAGGTGCCAAAAGAGAGGCTACAACAGTGTCTCCTTCCCCTGCGTGTGAATCAGCAGTAGTGCCCTGCTTGGCTCACGGGAGCCCTGGTGGCGGCGGCACCAATTGCAGAGTGAAGCCAGTGGGCTTGGGTATAATAGGAATGTCTCCAGAGATGTCCTTCTCTGCAGACTTCTTCTGGCTCTCGGTTGCAGGCACACCAGGCCAGCCCCGCCAGGGGGCTTTTTCTGTCCCAGGCCTAGAGGGGGCCTCCCTTTGTTCATCACAGGTGCCGAGAGAGAGGCTACAACAGTGGCTCCTCCCCACTGTTTGTGAGTCAGGAGTAGCGCGCTACCACCATGGCTGCCCAGCCCTCCGCAGTAGGCATCCTCTGCTGTGAATTTCTTCCCTCCTGTCCCCTCAGTCTGTCTCCCCACAGCCAACAATATTTCTCACCTTGAACCAGTTCTCTGGTTCCCATGTTCCAGCTCCCAGACTCCCTGTACAGCTGTGAACTGTACACACAGAGCCTTGGTACAGACCCTCTGTGTGTTTCTCACTCTTCCCTGTCTGCCACAGATTGGCCACTTCACCCTCTTTGGACAGTCCCAAATGCTCCATTCTGACCCAATCAAATTCCCCATTGGAGAGGGAGTTTCCCCATCAGATAAGGGGGGTTTACCTGAATTTGGCAATCTCTACTCTGTGTCAGCTCCCCCCACCCCAGGGTGTAGGACCTGTCCCTTACCTTTCTTCTCCTCCTCTTTCTCCTTTTTTTCCCCTTCTGTCCTACCCAGTTTTGTCAAGATCTTTCCAGTCCTTTCTGGTGTCCAAGGTCTTCTGCTGGTGTTCAGCTGGTTTTCTGTGGGAATTATTGCATCTTTTGATGTATTCCTGATGCATCTGTGGAGAGGGATGCCCTCCATGTCCCTCTACTTCACCACCATGTTTTCCTCTTCAGTAGTATTTTAGCTGGTGAGGACGCTGACAGCACATGAAGGTTGGGCCAAGGCTATAGGCTCCCAGGCTCACCTCATCTTCCTGCTCCTCTGGATCTCTCATAAGAGAAACATTTCCTTCTTTCACAGCACTTAAGTCCTCTGAATAGCGGAAAGCTCGGCGGCCACAGTGGTGGGACGCCACCGCTGACTCCAACAATATATTTTTAAACTGGAAGTAGTATCTCACAGGGTTATTGTGAAGATTTAATTAATTAATTGTTCAGAACAATGTCTGGCTTAATACATACTAGCTATTCTTGTATATTTGGTTAAGAAATTTCAAAACTAACCATAGAGAAGAAAAGGGAAAGAGAGAGTCCTGAGCAGAAGATATCAACGTGGGAGTCAATAGGATATAAGAAGTCAGTAAGAGAAAGCCCTGAACAAAAAAGGCAAGGGATATTTTTCCCTTACGTGTGAAAATGAAATTGTATCTTAGAAGCCAAAAGACCTCTTATGTTCACATTTAAGAGTTACTATTTGGGAACTACTAAATATTCTGTAATGGCCTATGTGGGAAAAAAAATCTAAAAAAAACCTGGATATATGTATATGTATAACTGATCCACTTTGGTGTACATCTGAAACTAACACAACATTGTAAATCAACTGTACTCCAATAAAAATTTAAAAAAAAAGTTTACTGTTTAATGACATCACATAAAAATCTTTGTGTTGAGTGACTTTTATTTTCCAAAATGAAAATAACTTTATAGGGGTTTTGGGGTTGTAAATGTATTTGAGCCAAAATATATAAAGAAGCATAAAAGATGTTCTTGAACTCTTCTCCCTCCCCCAAGATGTCAATGTCCTTTAAGATATCTCTCTATATTGCAAAGGTCTTAAAGAAAGCATTTTGGGAAGTAAAGGTTAGGAGATAATTGTGAATTGGTTATGCTAAGTATCTTAATATTTCCAAATAATATCATTAAAATATTTCCAAATAATATCATTGAAAGCTTTTTTTTTCTTTTTAATATCTAAATGAGGGTTGGGAGGTAGAGATAGAAGAGATGTGTTTGGGTAAAAGCAATTTGATTATCTCATTTTTCCTTCTTCCCTGCCTCCAGCCATTACACTCTTATTCCAGCTTTATTTGAAAAATCAGGTTGCAGTAGTACATGGAATTATTATCCCATTTACTGTGTCTTCCTAAATTGAAGGCAGTAGGGACAGGAAACATTGTGAGCTATAATTATTGTGATGTCATGCTAATGGTTTCAAATTTTTCTTTAAAGGATATTTTGTATTCTTTATGTAATATTGAAGTGATTCTAGCCACTATTATAAAATAGTGCAGAGATATTCTAGGAAAAATATTAAAGAGCAGTGCTCCCTCTGCTGAACTCTCCCTGATACTCTTTCCCCATTCACTCTCGTGTACCAATTCATCTCATCTTCTGAAGCACTGATCTATTCTGTCGAAACTGAGATTATGAAATGTTTAATTTTTTCTATCCTGTAAACAGCACTTGAGAGCAAGAAAGATGAAATTCCAGAGTGTACTTATCGTACTTTCACCTTCTGAAAATGAGGGGGAGAAGTGCCAAGGGTGAAACTAGGGGTGTGGCCTAGATTGGAGAAATATTTTGTTTCTGTTCTAAATCATCCCCACTGTTGCTTATGACTCTGTATTGATTTTCAGTGGTTTAGGGTTAGTTTCAGGACTGCCTGACAGTGGAAAGGACAGGTTTGCCATAAGCCTTTTCACAGTAAATTTCCTCTCAGTGAAAATAGGTATTTTAGAAAATCTGAAATAAAGCAGAAACAATAAATGCTTTATTATTATGTAGACTTTTAGGTAGTTATATCAGTGTGAATTTCTTGAGTTGGGTAAATATCTGAAGTTTTTCTGTGTATAATTTTTTTTTTAATTTGGTTGTGCTGGGTCTTAGTTGTGACAGGTGGGCTTCTTAGTTGCATCTCTCTGGCTCCTTAGTTGCAGCTCACCAGCTCCCTAGTTGTGGCATGCATGTAGGATCTGGTTTCCTAATATATATATTGACCCTATAAATATATACTGTCAAATACAGTTAAATTTAGTCTTTTCTTAAATGGCCCAAGGGAAAAAAGCTTATCGTTTTGTGTAAAGTTTATTGATTCATCAGTGACATAATATCTGAGTTCAAGGTGCAGAGACAGATACCACTTGGCATGCCATTCTAATGTGTCATGTGAAAGTAGTTTCTGTTTGAAATTTCCAGATAGATACTCCAGAACTGACAGGGGAATTCCAGCAAGGTCACTCACCTATTCAAATTTTAAAGGAAAATAAAAGGTTGGGGCAGGAGGGGTGGGGGGGGGGGGTTGCCTTTGTGTAAACATTAACCTATTTGCTTTTCAGTGGCTTTTTTTTCCCTAATATTAAAGGAAGAGGTCAAACTGAGTTTCCTTTATATTCCAAATCAAAAATAATAAATTTAATTAATTTGGAAGTTAAGTTTATTTTTCTGTGGTCTATTATAGCTCTTCTGGATTGGCAAACTATCCAGTGCTTAGAAAAATAGCTTCCCAATGTGTAGCCCTTAAAGCACAAGAAGAAAGAGTAGAGGCAGGAATTCTTAAGCCATTTTCATTGTGTTTTCCTTGATAGTTATATCAAATGAAACAGATCTAGTTCTTGCTCTTGAGGCTTTATAAACCTGCCCTTAAATGACATTGACAAACAGACAGGCATTTGACTCAGCAAACATGGCTGGATATACATGATGAATTAAAGTATTGTCAGTCTCTAAATGTCGTTTGTGTAGTCTAAATACACAATGAAATGTTGACTGTTAGAAAATAGCAAGAACAGTTATTCATCATAGGCTGGCAGTTTATTCATTCCTGATTCTTTAAATCTGTGTTTTACTTAATGTTAACATTTGCATATATGGTGCCTCATAAAATGATAGCATATGGAATTTAGTCTTAATTTTAGTTATTGTGTAGCTTACAGATCTTTCCTTGCTGCAACTGTGTATGAGTTTGTAGGGCCTTTGTGAAAGGTTCAGTGTCTGACCTACAGCGTTCTGTATATTTGGTGCTTTCTGTCCCTCCTATTCCATGTACCTCATACTGTGGCAGAGATCACAGATGCATTTGCTATCTACCTCTGAACAAAGTAGGGCTTTTATAAAAGATGTTTATTACACATTGAATAGATTAAAAAATATGTATAAAATATCTGCAAAGCTTATGGAATAAATATATGGAGAACATGTGTCCCTACAGCCCAGTTTTGAGAAAGCAATATGACTATTACCTCTAATATCTCCTGTGTGCACCTCTCTGATCCCAAACTTTTCATCCTCCCTCAGAGGTAACCAAAATTCTGATTTTTTTTTTTTTTTTTTTTTGGTTTTTTTGGGGGGGAGGGGGGGACACGCTGCACAGCTTGTGGATCTTAGTTCCCCAACCAGGGACAGAACCCGTGCCCCTTACAATGGAAGCACAGAGTCCTAACTGCTGGACCACCAGGGAATTCCCCTGAATTTTGTGTTAATGATTTTCTTGCCTTTTCCAAAGGTTTTATCACATATCTGTATATCCCTAAACAGTTTATTGATTAGTTTTACTTGTTTTTCAGATTTATAAAAATAGAATTATATTGTATGTATTTTTCTGGGAGTTACCTATTTTTTGTTCAACATTGTAGTCTCAGATCTATCCATGTGGATGCATATAGCTGTTGTTCATTAGTTTTCACTGCTGTATAATATTGCATTGTATGAGTATTCCAGAATTTATTAGCAGACTGATTGGTGAACATCTGAGATATTCCAATTTTTAGTTAATACAACCATTGCTCCTATATATACATATATTCCTGAATATATGTATCTGCCACAGACGTGCAAGACCTTCGCAATGTTTCCCAACCTTTTTCATGCCGTAGCACACATAGAAAATTATAGATGATATTTGTACAAAACTCCCCATTAAAGGAATGAAGCTGTGTTTCTGGCCTGGGGGCTTCTGATTGGCTGGAGGGTAGAGGAGATCCATATCTGGGCATACCTATGACCCATTTGTTGCACACTAGGGTACCTGGAACAGCACTTAGGAAGCTGTGCTAGGATGTGTGCCTGGGAGTTAAATTGCTGGTTGTAGGAACATGCTGCTTCATCTTTTCTAGTTAATACCAAATTTCATGGTGGCATTAATAATTCCATTTAACTGACATCCAAAGTGTTTGTATCAGTTCTCATCCCTTGAATATATATTTAGGACAGAAAGGGAATCATTGAGAATTCTACCACTCTCATGATAATGAAGATCAAGTAGGAAAATAAAATAATGTATTGTTCCCTAGGATATCAATTCAGATTTGCTTTCTCGGAACATGATAATGTCAACATTTCTTTAAAATGTAACAGCAGAGAGTTATAGGCAGTAGATGATGTTAAGAAGTGACAACATGCGCCCATAGTTGTAATTGACTGTGAAAGCTAACAGCCCAGGCTGAATGAATTAAATACGTGTGAAAGCTGTAGTTTTGTCTTTCAGGTTTAGCGTTGCATTAGCTTTTTGTTTCTTAGCCTCAAGAGGTACTTCCAGATAAGGTACACAAGATGAAGTAATGAAAGCTATTTGCTATGTAAGTACTTTTAGTTTAGAAACCTAAACATTTACGAAAGAAGCTGGTTTAACTATTCTTAAAATCGATTTTCTTTCAAACAGTAAGTCTCTAAGTATCAGAATTACATTAGGGTAATAAATGATGCTGATACTAATTTCTCCATTCAGATGACATTAGACTAGATAGCTGATTTTTTTTTTTTTAATTTCTAACCCTACATAGTTTTCCCATGACATTTTCAAGAAGCTCCTGTATATTACCTACACTGTTACTGCTCTAATGGCTTTCTCACACAAAAGATTTAAAATAAATCTTACTTGGTGGGAATATTGCCTTGTGGCTTGTAAACAAGGCTGTTTAAAATTAGATGGAAAGTATCAGAGCAAAGCTTTCAAGTATGTAGTTAGCCTGGTTTGTGAAGAACTAATGCCAAAGTAATATTTTAACTTACTTGGCAGAGAATTGCATATGAAAACTACACTTCCATTTTACCAATATACCATGCACTACACATAAGCCAGGGTTTCAGTTTCTTTGTTACAAATTAGAATTTGAAGCATAGTCACCAATTCTTGCATTAGCATCCATGTTTACAGTATGTGTGTACATGTATGCATATATACATACATTTATGCATATGTATATACATACACACCACACATACATACACATTTACAGTATGTATATATATAAATTGTATATGTATGCATATATATATACATACACGCACACATATGTATATATATAGTATTGGTTGGTACTTAGTATATATTCATCAGTTTCAAATAGCATTGATAAAGCATCTGAGTATAGTTGTGACTTCCCTCTTAGTGTGTAGCCAAGCTCTAGCTATAGACATAAAGGATAAATAATATATGGTTACATGAATAGAAGTGGCAAATAAGATAAATCCAAGATTTTGTTCATTATTTTTCTTCTTTGAATGTGAAATATTTTAAATTATAGTTACCTTGAGTTTTAATAGCAAGCCCACAATTCAAAATAGCTGGCCCTTATATCAGTGCTTCTCAAATCTCTACCCAAGTACCCCTTTATGGAAGTGGAGACTGAATTTGTAGCCCTAGAAATAAGAGGGCTACCCCCGTGCTTGAAATTTTAGGATTTGTCTTAGAAACAAGCTTATGCAAATTTTGCATTCTTTCTCGTTCAGTAGATTTTCCTCCAAATAAAGATGATGCTATATAACAGTCTGTGCTATGGCTTCAGATACCCAGTTTGAGAAGCATGGTAATAAATGGAATCCCATTTCCCAAAGGCCTTTCTTTCTTGTAAGAAAACTTTGATTTCTGTGACCTGGGTTCCATTTAGGCTTCACTGAAAGTGAAAAAGGTCTCTAGAGTGACTTCTTTTGCTATCAATTATCTTTCTTTAACCCGCCGTCTTGTGATCATTTTTTGTAATATCCTTATTTCTTGGACAGTGCATTTGATGGAACCCTTCTTCTCTGATCTTTTATCTTGGTTTCCACAAAATTACCCTACCAAGCTTCTTTTCAAAACCCTCTGTCCATTCTTTCTCTGTCTTCTTTGCTGCTCCGCTCTTCTCCCTAATTGTGTTTCTGCTCCGCAGCTCAGTTTTGGCCTCTCCTTCCTCACTCTGTATCATCTTCCTTAGCTATCCCAGTTCTGTCCTCTCCTCTGAACTCTCATCCTCTGATATCCAGAGGCCTTTTGGACAATTGAACTAGAATATTTTAGGGTTACATCCCCCGTGCCTTGCATAGTGCCTGGTATAGTAGGTACCAACAAATATTTGTTGAATGAGTGAATTAAATGAATTTCATTTCCCTTCAAACCAGCTTCCTTTTCTAATTTTCATCTTTTGTCACTGGTTTCACTGTTCTTACCTCTCTCCACTACTGCAAATATTTGGTTGATTTTTTTTTCTTTCTAATTGTATCTTCTATCTGTGTTAGTTCTTTTCATTGTATCTTCATGACTTTTACCCTACTGCAGGCCCTTAATCGCCTCATGCCAGGATTACTCCCACAGTTTCTCATCTGGCCTCTTTGGCTCTAATCTCTCCTCTCTCCAAGCCATTTCCACCATTGCTGCCTTAATAACTTTTAAAATGTTTATTTCTTGTTTTAATAAACTTTTTATTTTGGGAATAGTTTTAGATTTACAGAAAAGTTACAAAAATAGTACCTTCACCCAGTTTCTCCAGATGTTAACATCTTACATAACCGTGGTTCATTTATCAAAATTAAGAAATTAACAGTGGAACATGACTGTTAACTAAAATCCAGACTTTACTTGATTTTTGCCAGATTTTTCACTACGCTGCTTTTTCTATTCCAGGATGCCATATTGCCATTTAGCGTATCTATATTTTTGAATAGGTAATACAAGCTTGGGTAAAAATTCAAAAAGGATGCAAGGATGCGTAAGTCTCCTTCCCACTACTGAACCACAGCTATCCAATCCCTTCCCTAGAGAGAATCCACTCTTTCAGGATTCTTGGTTATTCTTCCAGAGAAGTTTTCTGCATATACACTCTCTCTCAAACTTAAACACGCAAATAGTTGCATTCTAAATATAGTGCTCTGTACTTTACCTTTTTAAACTTAATACAGCTTGATCATTCTTTATCAGTAACAAAGCTTGCCTTGTTTTCTTTTTTTTTAATTAGTTAATTATTGGCTGCATTGGGTCTTCATTGCTTCACACAGGCTTTCTCTAGTTGTGAGCGGGGGCTACTCTTCGTTGTGGTGTGTGGGCTTCTCGTTGCAGTGGCTTCTCTTGTTGTGGACCATGGGCTCTAGGCACGTGGGCTTCAGTAGTTGTGGCACCTGGGCTCAGTAGTTGTGGCTCATGGGCTCTAGAGTGCAGGCTCATTAGTAGTGGCACATGGGCTTAGTTGCTCCATGGCATGTGGAATCTTCCTGGCCCAGGGCTCGAACCCATGTCCCCTGCATTGGCAGGTGGATTCCTAACCACTGCGCCACCAGGTAAGCCCCAGCTTGTTGTCTTATTCCAGTATTCCATTGGATATCTGCACTATAATTTACCAGTTCCCTGGCTCATTGACACCTTTAACTTTTGCAAACAAAGCTGCAGTGAGTAGTTGGACATAAATCATTTTATAAATGTATGTTTTTAGTTATTGCTGGGTCAAAGGGGATTTGTATTCATAATTTGATTGCCAATTTGCTTTTCAGAGGTTCTACCAATATATCCTCCATTATTTCCCCATAACTTCACCAGCATTGTGTCTTATGTGAGTGTGAGCTTTGCCAATTTAATAGGTTAAAATATAGGTTAAAATGATGTTGTACTTTTAATTTGCATTTCTCTTATAATGAGTAAGGTGGAGAGTCTTTTCATATATTTAAGAGCCATACATGTTTCTTCTTCTGTGAACTGTGCATATAACTTTGCCCATTTTTCAATTTGGTTATTAATGTACTCCTTATTTTCTTTCTTTAAAATCTTTCAATTTTACCTATTTTCTAATATATTAAGTTAAAATCCTAGTTCCCTTTTCAAGACTTTATATCCTATATTTCAACCCTAGTTTCACACTACTTTCCAGCAATCGCTAGTGCTCTGATCAGTCTGTTTTTTATACTCTCCCAAGGGCACACAGTGCTCATTCCTTCTACCATGCCTTCTTTTATAGTGTTCCCCTGTTTCCGCCCTCAACTATATATCTGCTTTTCAGACAGAGATTGTTGTCACTTCCTACAACTGGGAAAACTTCCTTTTAATTTGAAGTAGACATCTAGAAAGAATAATTAACTGATAGTTTATAAACTCTTAAGAAAGAAAATGATAGTCACTAAGAGACAGCACTGACTTACATACAAAACAAAAAAACTGCTCACATCAAACTAACCACATCTCCATTTCCAGTAGCGTTCTAGTGGACTGCTATGCTGTAGACATCTTTATTTATTAAGGCATTTATTCTCCTGATACATTTGAGAAGTTTAAAAAAAAAAAAAAGTATAAACTATGTGAAAGTGTTTTTGTAGCTGATCAAACTTGTGTACCCTGAGTATTGATTCATGGACCAGTGTCAAGCTGAAGATCTCTAATCACAGGACTCTGTTCTGTTTCAGAACTCTGTTCTTGATCTTGGTTGCTCAATGTTTATTTACTAATAACTTGGTGAATACATGGAAATTAAGTCAATGCAGTTAGGCTTAAAAATATTTCCAATGACAGAGTACACAGGCATGATTCAAAATTATCTTAATATTGGAAGGATGGGCTAAAACCAATAAGATAAAATTTAAAATGACTGAATATACAGCTCTGCGTTTAATCTCCAAAATTAGTTGAAAAAAATGAATGAGGCATCTGATTTGATGTAGTTCGTGTGACAAAAACTTGAGTCCACTAACTTAAGAGCATAATGCATTAAAGACCTAAAAACAGTCTTGAGTTGCATTTATAAAATCATAGCATCTTGATAGTTCCACAGTTATTTTTTTTCTTCATCAGACTTCATTTGGAGTATTTTATCAGTTCTGAGTGTTATGTTTGAAATTAAAGTACCTATGTTATATTTCTATTGCTGCTATAAAAAATTATCACAAACTTAGTGGCTTAAAACAACCCACATTTATTGTTTTACAGTTCTCTAGGCCAAAAATCCAATGTGGGTCTCACTGGGCTAAAACCAAGGTGTTTTCAGGGCTGTGTCCCTTTCTGGAGGCGCTGAAGGAGAATGTGTTTCCTTGCCTTTTCCAGCTTCTAGTGGCCCCCTCCCTCCATCTTCAAAGCCAGCAAGGGCAAGTGAAGCCCTCACATGGCTGCTCTCTTCCACAGCTGGGAAAGACCGGAGGCATCTAGATAATCTCCCCATCTCAAACTTCTTAACCTTAATTGCATCTACAGAGTCCCCTTGGTTGTGTCAGGTAACATATTTACACATCTAATGATTAGCGTGTGGACATCTGTGGAGGAGGTCATTATTCTGCCTACTACAGTGGAGGAGCGCAAGGATAATGAAGAGGCTAAATTGGATACAGAGAATCAGACTAAGAACTGAAGGTGATCCCAAAATGTATTGCTTAGGAGAGAATGAGATAATGTTTATAAAGTGATTAGTGTAGTAAGTACATAATAAATGGTTTCTGCTTCAAAGGCTAATGCTACAAATTACAAAAATATAGTAGCTCAAAGGGAAAGAAGCTTAGGGATGTGGAAGGGGATGAAGCAGCATAGCATTTTATCTTGAGAAGAACAGAATTTGGGGTCCAAGTTCTCACTTTACATTAGATCAGCAAGTGGTTTCAATGAAAGCACTAAGTTTAACAAGAACTCTGCGTTGTTTCCCTAACGAGTGAAAGAGTTGGAGAGAATGGAGGTGATGGACTATGTAGTAGTTGAGAAGCAACTTTCTGGCCTCTTACTGCCGTGATTGTGCAATGTATGCACTCTGAGGAGGAGAGAAAACTTTTATCAGAGGAAGAAAGCAAGATTTTTGAATCTCAGAGGACTATTGTACTGGTTTGTTTGTTTGATTTTTCAAGGAACACATGGGAAGGAAATCCCCTCTGAAACCAAGACCCAGCTATTAGAGATTATGAGATTTTTCAGGCTTTCTCTATAATCTTCCTTAGATTTGTCTCTTTAAACATGTCCAATTCAACCTTTGAGAGGTTGCTGATAGGTGGTTATCAAGCAGGATTTAAATTAGCAAACCCTCCCACCTTGTTGGGTGGTAGCTTTCAAGGCCGTGGTAAGTGTGTATCAGTGTGAACCCTCTCCAGAACCAGCCAGGAAGGGAGCAAAGTTTAGTCTGTGAGGAAATAGGCGGCTGCTGGTAGTTTCATGCTGTCTGTGCAGACTTCAGGTTGCTGTGGTGTAAGTATTTTTTTTTTTAATATTTTGATATTTGAATATGAAAGTATGTCTATCTAAGATCAAACTAAGGTGCTAGATCTTGTGTACTAGATCTACTTGTAAGAAAGTTTCAGCATTTCACAAGTAGTTTTATTTTTTTAATGAAAAGGAAAGTCCTAAATTTTTTCAACAAATGTTCTGCTAACACAGGTCCTCTTGCTTGCATGAGATGACATTTAATGTTTTGTCTTTGGTTGAGTTAAGGTGCTTATGGTCAGAAAATAAAAGTGATTGAATTTATATCTGGTGCCCGGAGATTGATTATTTCTGAGTAGTGCTTAATTTTCTCTCTGTTATTCTTTCTGGTTGCTTTCCCTTTAGTTTAGGCTCATGTTACAAGATTTTGTTAGCAAATATTTAGTAGTCTCCCAGGTAATTAAACTGGAGGTTTTGATGGTCAAAGAAATCAAATGAATGAGAATTAAGTAGAACTAACATGATATAATCAGTTGTTGGGATCCTAGATTTAAGAGCAGGAGAATATATTTTCAAAGAGGAGGAACTTCATGAAATTCATGGAAATGGCAAACAGTCTTAGAAATTTCATGCAACTTCAGAGAAATCTGTTTTTAAGCTTTTGACATGTGTACTCATTTTCTAGACTAAATTCCCAGTACTGTAGTGTGCAAAATAAATTTCATATATGAAATTAAAATTGCTGTAGTTCAGCTGCTGTAGTTCTGTGTTGATATTAGGATTCCAGGAACTACACATCGTTATACAAACATTGACTTTATTGAGTGAAGCTGTGAGAATGTTAAGACTGCATTTGGTGCTGGAGAGGTTGATGTTTTCTGTTTCCCTTTTGTCACAATGTATTTGGAAAAAAAACTCCTGGTGCTTAACAATTGTATGACTTTGAACATAGAAAAAGTTTGATGTGGTTAATGTGTTATATAAAAGTTATAAAGGCTGGCTATGGGCCAGTAGCCTTTCAGATCATTCAGGAAGTACTGAGGAGACAGATTGTTTATATGGAAGTACACTGGATTTCCCCTTTCCTCTAGCTCCATCCCAGACCTCAGGGACATTCAGTTTATTTCTCTAGCTCTTATTCCTGCTGGACTAAGTGGGAGCCCAGACGATGGTATTGGGCCCCAGCTGACCCTTGGTGGGATGGAAGACCAAGACACACTGTCCTGAGCAGGCTCTAGCACTGTAATAAAGTGAAACCTTGGCTGATTCTTTAGATTGCTGGACCGCAGCGATTCTAGGTTCCTGAGCTGATTAACTCCCCCACCTAAACAGCCACTGCTGGGCCAGGGTACTTACTTAGTTACCAGCTCATGGCGGGGGAGGGGGTTGGTTATCCTGGGAGAGGAGCCAGCATGGCAGGTGACCCTATTACCAGGGAAGCGGTTATTTCCTAACCAACTGTATTTGAAATATTTCAGTCTTTTAACAACATGGAAGGCCATACAGGTGTGCCCTGGCTGAATCTTAACCAAGACCCTTTCGGATTTTTTTAAAACCTCCAATAGCTGTCTCTTAACACCTAAACCCTTGCACATGCCCCACAAAGTCCAGACGATCTGCCTTCTGACCATCTGTTTAACAGACGTCTCACACAGTTCGCTCCAGCTACGCAAATGTTTTTGCTGTTTCTGGAACACATCAAGCTTGCTTCTGCCTCAAGGCCTTTGCTGCCTGGAAAGCGTTCCCCTATGTTGTTTCTTCCTTCCCTCCATTCAGGGGAAGGGAATGCCTCCTCCTCAGAGACACCACCATCTCACTTTCACCACCTTGCTCCTTTTTCCTTTACCCTGGTTGACTTTTTCTTAAATAGCTGCCTGGCATAATTTATTTTGTTCAATTAAATATATATAGTCTTTCCCACTAGAATATAAGTTCTATGAGGGCAAGAACTCTATCTTGTCCAGTGCCCCAAATAGTGCCTGCTTGACATATAGTAGATATTTGGTAAACATTTGTTTTATGAATACTTTAATGCCAATTGGTGCCATTAACTTTTATTTTTAGGCATAGGAATTGAATTTAATTGAATTTTTTGAATAGGTGGTATATTCACATGGTTCACAAGACCAAAACATATAAAAAATTATGTTTTAAAAAGTCTTCCCACCCCAGTCCCCTACTCATTCAGTTCCCATTCAGAAGCCCCAAATCGCTTTTATCATTTCTATTTATCTATTTATTTATTATTATCATGAATATTACTATATTTTATTATTATCCTTTTCACGTATCTAGATTTCTTTATATATCAAGGAAATATAAAAGTATAAACAGATTCCTGCTTCCTCCTTTTTTACACATACTATTATATATACTGTTAACTTTTTCACTTATTATCTTGAAACTCTTGCCGTGTCAGTGCATAGTGAGCATTCTCATTTTAAAATAGCTGCATAGTATTCCATTCTGTAGATATATTGTATTATTTAACCAGTTATCCAGTAATGGGCATTTTGGTTATTTCCATATCTTTCTTTTGTAAACAATGCTGGAGTTCACAATACTGTACCTGTATCATCTCATATATTCATACAGTATGCCTGAATGATTAAATTCACAGAGTAGAATTGCTAGATCAAAAGGTGTCATAGTTATTGCCTAATTGCATTCCTTAGGGGTTGTACCAGTTTGTGCTCCCCCGGCAATGAACGTATAAGAGAGTGCTATCAGACTTTTGGATTTTTGCCAATCTGATAGCTTAAAAAATGGTTTCAGCATATTTTTTTAAAAATTCATAATAAAATTTGTGTTGAGGTTTTAAAAATAATTTTTAAATTTTAAATTGTGATTTAAAAAATAATGTAAAATTTATCTCGCAACCGTTTTTAAGTGTACAATTCAGTAGTGTTAAGTATTTTAACATTGTTATGAAACAGATCTCCAGAACTTTTTCATCTTGTAAAATGGAAACTCTTTACTTATTACATGACAATTCTCCATTTCCCTCTGCCCCCGCCCCATTTCCTAACAACAACCATTCTGCTTTCTGTTTCTATGAATTTGACTAGTGTAAATACCTCATATATAAGTGAAATCATGCAGTTTTTGTCTTTTTTGTGAGGCTTGTTTCACTTAGGAAAAAGTCTTCAAGGTTCATCCATGTTGTACCATATGACAAGATTTCCTTCATTTTCAAGTCTGAATAATATTCCATTGTGTTGTAGATATCACATTTTGTTTATCCCTTTATCCATTTATAGATATTTGGTTTGCTTCTACCTCTTGGCTATTGTGAGTAATGCTGCTATGAACATGAGTATGCGGCTAACTCCTTGAAGTTCTGTTTTTAGTTCTTTTGGATAAACCCAGAAGTGGGATTGCTGGATCATATGGTAATTCTATTTTCATTTTTTGAGAAACCACTATACTATTTTCATACTGCACCATTTTAGCATAGTTTTAACTGGCATTTCTCTCATTTTGAGTGGGGTTGAGCATCTTTCCATGTTTAAAAGAAACTTGCCTTTTTCTTTTCCTATGAACTGTTTGTATCTTTGCCCTTAGTCAGATTTTTTTCCTATTATTAATTTGAAATTTTTTTTGCTTTTGTGCCTCTGAGTTTTCTAAATTTAGAAGCTAATAGTCATAAGTACAGGTTTGGAGTAAGAGTGCCTAGGTGTGAATTCTAGATCTGTAATAGATGTGCAATATTGACTGGGCAAGTTACTGAACATTTCTGAGCCTTAGTTTTCTTATCTTTAAAATAGGAATATCATTGAGTTGTTATGAAGATTAAATGAGATTATGTATATTATGTGCTTAGTATAGGGCCACTGTGATAAGGCAAGAAAAGGGGATAAAAGGCCAAGTTTCAGAAAAGAGGCAAAACTCATGTGATTCACACACGGGAAGATTGTATACATAGAAAACCCTGTAGAAGCTACAAAAAACTATTTGAACTAATTAATGAATTTAGCAAGTTATAGTCAATATAAAAAATTGTATTTTAAATAATTAGAATAGCTAAAATAATTAGAAAATAAATGCAAATATCATCATTAAAATACCAAATACATAGAAATAAATCTTTTAAAAGAGCACAGAATCTCTATACTGAGAACTATAAAACATTGCTGAGAAAAATTAAAGATCAAAATTAAAAGTACAATATATACACAGTTGACCCTTGAACAACGCAGGCATTAGTGGTGCTGATGACCATTGTGCAGTGGAAAATCTGGATGTAATTTGTAGTCTGCTCTCCAGATACACTGTTCCTCCCTCTGGGTTCCAAATCTTCAGTCAACCAACCTCAGATCTTATAGTACTGTACAATTTACTATTGAAAAAAATCCAAGTGTAAGTGGACCCATGCAGTTCAAACTTGTATTGTTCAAGGGTCAACCATACCATGATCGTGGATTTTAGAACTCAAAACTGTTGAGATGCCAGTTCTCCCTAAATTAATCTATAGATCTAATGCAATCTCTACCAGAATTCTAGCAGGCATTTTTGAAGAAATTGTCAGGCTGATTCTAAAATTTATTTGGAAATGCAATGGATATAGAAGAACTAAAACAATCTTGAAAAGGAACAGCAAGGTGGGAGATTTATAATATGTGATTTCAAGACTTTAAAGCTACAGTTACTCAAGTATTGCCCTGAGCATAGATAAATAATATCAAGGGAACAGAAGAGTGTGTGTCCAGAAATTGGTCACACATATAAGGTCAATTGATTTTTGATCAAGGTGGCAAGTAAATTCAGTGGGAAAAGGATGGTCTTTTTAAGCATGTGGCTGGATCAAATGGATTTTCTTATGGGGGGAAAAGAGAACCTCCATGTCTTTCTTGCTCCATACACAAAGATTAAATAGGTATGGACCATAGATCTAAATATAGAACTCAGAACCCAAACCTGGGAAAAACAAAGAAAAATACGTTTGCGGTCTTGGTGGTTGCAAAGATTTCATGAGACACTAAAAGCACTAACCATAAAGGTAAAATAATCTTAAATGAACGCATGTTCTTACTGCAAGACTTCTCAAGACCTTTATTAATGTTTCTAGCAGCATTTCTCAGCATGTTTGACCACAGAAGCCTTTTTTCATCTGGAACATTGAACTAAAATATAGGAGTGAGTATGGCATAGAATATACTTGGAGGAGTGTTGCTTTGGTCCTCTCCTCAAAACATACTATTTTTGAGGGTTGTAATAAGTTAATGATCATTTTCCCCCTCTTCGATATGAATTACTATAATTGCATCTACTTCAACAGAGTGAAGAAAACCCTTCTGCCAAAACAGATGTGATCACTCCTCACCCCATATTGACTGGTCAGCCAGCCAACTGTTGTAGTTACTACTATTGGTAGGATTCTGGGCTAGTGTCACATTTGATTGAAATTCACCATAATAAGAGGAATAAAGAGTGACTGAAGGTACAAAGCATTTTCCATTCTGCCTGCTGCTGGTTCCATATACTTGTTTGGCCTGCTCTGCCTTGCTCACTCATTTCCTGGCAGACTCCAAGTTGTTAACCCCTTGCTTCTCTCAAAGCACTCAATTCCTATAGTAATCCCAGTTCCTAATTGCTCGATAGCCTTTTTCTTCCTTCCCCTCCCCGGGAATTCCAACTCTCTGACTCATAACTCACTGTCCTTATTAGATTCCTCTTCCTGATGTTTCTGCCCATGAACTGATTTTTATGGATACAAATTGCCACGTAAGAAATAGGAGAAGAACCAAAAGAGAAAGTAGAAGGAAATTAAAGCCAAACTTTACTCAAAGCAGAATTTGGCTGAAGCCTCCATTCAGGGAAAGAGATCTGGGAAGAAGTCAAAATAGTATTGTAATGCCAGTAGAAATATATAAAGAAAAGAAAGTTTAAGGAAGTGTCCCGATAATGTCTTGGATGGTATTTTAAAAATTGACTACTGTAACAGATATTAGTTTGTCCTGAATGTGGAAAGCTAATAGCCAGATATGGAAATGTTATCTGTGACATCTGAATAGAGCTTACTGGAAGTTAAGAAGCTTTAATTTTAGATCTTCCACTAATTTGCTTTTTGATAGTAAGTAAATATATTCTTACAAAGAAAGAAATTATTGCCCTCACCCGCATTTTGCAAAATATGTATATATACATATATACGTAAAATACATATATATACACATACATTATGTGTGTCTCTGTGTATATGTACACACACATGCCAGGCTCTCTCACAGATACTTCTCTTGTGTGCAATCTCATTTAATCATCTCTGTTCATGTCTCTGCTTCCTCATCTGGAAAGTGCGGTGATAATATCTCACTCTGCCATCCTCCCAGGACAAATGTAATCATAACCAGATAATAAAATATACTACTTCAAGCATTAGTCTAAAATATAAGAAATAAATCTTGAATGCCATGTTGTGAGATGTATACCACTGTTTCCATAACAAAATGGTATGATGGATCCTGATAAAATTCATTTCAGAATACATTTGCAATACAAACTTAGCAGAAACAGTTTACACGGGTTGTTCCACAGACATCAAAGAAATGACAGAACATCTGGAAAGTATAGAACAACGTTTTTTCTACTTCTCAATAAAGGCAACACAAAGTAAACACCCTTTGCAGTACTTTATGACACACCTCATCAAAAAACAGGCAAGACAGATATACTTAGGCAAATGCTTAGAAGCAGGATTACAACATAGATGACAAAAGAATTTTACATTAGAAATTGAAAACCAATTTTTAGTCTTTATTATAATAGTATAAACAAAAGGGTGAGACATACTTCAGAAGGCATCTCAGGATTGTGGCAGGTCAAATGGAAAGATGTTTAAATAACTCTACTGCTTATTAATCTGGACCTGGGAGCTGAAAGAAACTTGATCTCTTTCTAGTAGCCTGATTCTTTATTACAATCAGAATGGAAGTTTTTAAAACTACTGAGCCCCACCTCTAGGCTGTCTTTCCATTGTCCTTACAGCTTTCATAATTTAATAAGATGATGGAGGTGGGGGCACAGTGGCTGCCAAGTGTCGGGGAAACTACAAGCTTTCCTCACTAAAATTTCCTAAAATAGCTAGCGGATCGTAAACCAGGAAACAAACCTATCCAAGAAAGACCATAAAAAGTTACTAATTAAAAAACTGAAAAAGGCTGCCTTATCATCTCTTACCTGGAAAATGATTAGCCAGTAAGGTCCATAGAAACAAACACGAAAAACAAAGTGGTTCATATGACTGCTTTAAGAAACTGTGAAAGAAAAAATAATTTTGCTAGAACTTTTTCCAGTTGAAAGTTTCAAGAATAAAGTTTTCAAACAATACACTTAAATTGTGTGAGATACACGTTAGCAACAAGATAAATACAATTGGAAATGACCAACATATAAGTGGATGTTAATAGTGCAGGTTCACTGAATAAATAAAAGAACAGAAAACATGAGAACCTTACATTCCAGTAGAGAAGTTACCTTCACTCAATAGCAAGACTCTTATGCCCATATAATGAATTCTTAAATTTTTATATTTATTATTTCTAGAATTTCCTTCTGATTCTTTTTTTATGCTTTCCATCTCTGTAGTAAAATTCCTCATTTATTCCTGCTCCTCGTTTCTACTAAATTCTTTAACAGGGAGTTATTATAATGTCATACATAAGTTAAAACTTGTAGAACTGTACACCACTCCAGGAAGTCAGTTTCACTGTGTGTCATTTAGGGAAAAAACTATGGCCCATTTAAAGCAAAAAATAATAACATACGATAGAGTTAAGAGCATATGAAGAAATAAAATATACGATGAGAAGAGCACACAAGTTAGGACTGAAGTAGTATAAGATAGTATGAGGGAGGTTGTAATAAGTTAAAGTTATATAATATAATCTCAAACAGTGGTTCTTAGAGTGTAGCTGCCCAGCAGCAGCAGCATCACCTGGGAGCTTGCTAAGAGATGAAAGTCTCTTGCTCCATGGCAGACCTAGCTGAGTCAGCAACTCTGGGGGTATGCCTCAGCAATCTTTCTGTGATTCTGATACATGCTAAAATGTGAGAACCATCACTTTCAAGCAAAGGTTGGGAAAGTTTTTCTGTAAAGGGTTAGATAATAAATATTTTAGGCTTTGTGGGCCATATGGTCTCTGTAGCAACTACTTAACTCAGTTGTTGTAGCACAAAAGCAATACAATTCATAAATGAATGATCAAGGCTGTGTTCTTATAAAGTATTATTTATTTTTTTAAAAAGACAGTGAGCTGGATTTGGTCCACGTGCTGTAGTTGCTGACTTCTGCTTTAGAGCAGCCATTAACACACATGCACGTGCCCACGTACACATAAACAGATACAGCTAAAATGCCAAAAAGGAAATAAAACGAAAAGTTAAAAAACACAGACAACCCTCACTTTGCATAGTAATGTGGGACTATAAAAATGATCATACATGCTGAAATCATGCAAAGCACTTTTAATATCAATGGGAAAAATTATAATTTTTGTGACCTTTAAAATCTTCTTTTCAAAACATTTTTGACTTTTCCCTGGTGTGATTTTGTCCTGCGCAGCTGTTCTCTGGAACAGTAGTCTTTTATCTCCGTCCATCTTCTCTCCCACCTAAGTGCGTGCCACCAACCCACAGAAGATTCAGTGGACATGGACATGCACCCCCTGAGGCCCCAGAACTATCTTTTTGGTTGTGAACTAAAGGCTGACAAAGATGATCACTTTAAGGTGGATAATGGTGAAAATGAGCACCAGTTATGAAGAACAGTCAGTTTAGGGGCTGGCGCAAAGGATAAATTGCACGGTGTTAAAGCAAAGGTGATGAATTATGAAGGCAGTCCAATTAAAGTAACACTGGCAACTTTGAAAATGTCTGTATAGCCGACGGTTTCCCTTGGGGGCTTTGAAATAACACCACTTGTGGTCTTACAGTTGAAGTGTGCTTCAGGGCCTGTGCATATTAGTGGACAGCACTTAGTAGCTGTGGAGGAAGATGCAGAGTCAGAAGATGAAGAAGAGAAGGATGTGAAACTCCTAAGTATATCTGGAAAGCGTTCCGCCCCTGGAAGTGGTGGCAAGTTTCCACAGAAAAAAGTAAAACTACTGCTGCTGAAGATGAGGATGAGGATGAAGATGATGACGACTGTGATGATGAGGAAGCTGAAGAAAAAGCCCCAGTAAAGAAATCTGTATGAGATACTCCTGCCAAAAATGCACAAAAGTCAAACCAGAATGGAAAAGACTCAAAACCATCAACAGCAAGATCAAAAGGTCAA
The DNA here is from genome assembly GCF_030028045.1 of Hippopotamus amphibius kiboko. Lineage (NCBI taxonomy): Eukaryota > Metazoa > Chordata > Mammalia > Artiodactyla > Hippopotamidae > Hippopotamus > Hippopotamus amphibius. The sequence continues at coordinate 160,555,679 of NC_080191.1, forward strand.
GAATCCTTCAAAAATAAGGGAAAAAAACTCCTAAAATGCCAAAAGGGCCTAGCTCTGTAGAAGACATTAAAGCAAAAATGCAAGTAAGTACAGAAAAAGGTGGTTCTCTTCCTGGGATGGAAGCCAAGTTCATCAATTATGTGAGGAATTGTTTCTGGATGACTGACCAGGAGGCTGTTCAAGATCTCTGGCAGTGCAGGAAGTCTCTTTAAGAAAATAAACAGTTTGTTAAAATTTTCCATCTTCATTTCTGTAACAGTTGATATCTGGCTGTCCTTATAATGCAGAGCGAGAACTTTCCCTACTGTGTCTGATAAGTGTTGTCCAGGTTCCATTGCCAAGAATGTGGTGTCCAGAATGCCTGTTTAGTTTTTAAAGATGGAACTCCACCCTTTGCTTGGTTTTAAGTATGTTATGATAGGACATAGTAGTAGTGGTGATCAGACAAATGGAAATGGTGGGGAGACAGAAATATACATGTGAAATAAGCTCAGTATTTTAATAAAGTAGCACTATTTCTCTTTCTAGAAAAAAAATTTTTGGGGGCTGGGGCAGTGGAAGAAGATATTTCGTTGACTGGAAAGGAACATCAGGGAACTTTCTAGAATTCTAGAAATATTCTAGATCTTGTTTGGGGTGGTGGTTACATGAATGTATAGAACTGTTGACATTCATTAAACAGAACACTTGAGATCTGTGCATTTCCTGTATGTAAGTTGTATGCCACTCAGATTTTTTTAAGGTACTAAATAAGAGTCTGGAATAAAATTTGCAGTTCACATTAAGTGACATTCTTATTGCAGATAAAATAAGGTGAATTATGGGGGCTGAATTCTTTAGGAAGAAAGATGGGGAAGACAGTCCTGGCAGAGGAAACATTTGCAGCAGTTGGGAAGAGGTATGGGAATGAATGAAGTTTGAGAAGCATCGCTTTATGCACTGGGGAGCCATGGAAAGATTTTCATTAAAGGGGCAAAATGAACAGACTATTTTAGAAAGATCACTCCTGTAGGAGTTGAAGGGGAAGGAGGTAAGAAGCAGGGAGATATATTTGGAGGCTCTCATTACAGGCCACATGAGAGATGAACCTAAGGGAAAGATGTGCAAATCAAGAGTAGGGCAAAAACTTGAATGGTACTGAGATGGAATCAATTGGATTTGGTGACTGACTAGATTTATTAAAATATTAGCAAACATTTGTGAGCAGGCATTGTGCTTTGGGCTGCCATGCCTTATCTTGTTTAACGTTTACAGTAACCATATTGGTAGGTATGGTCATAATTATAGCTGTGACCACCACCACTGTCATTATCTCCAATATACAGATAATGCTAAGTAACTTGCCCAAGGTTACATAGCTTGCAGGAGCCAGAGCCAAAGTTTGTAATGTACAGTTTCTCAGAAATAAATTGTAGGAATTCTTAAGATAATTTGTGTCCCAACTTGCTAACACAGTAAGAGGGAAAACAGTAATGAAAGACTAATTTCATGACCAAAGGTAGAAAAGTCAAGCAAATTGTAAAAGCAGAGGAAATACAGTCATCCCATGGTATCCCCGTGGGACTGATCCAGGACCCCCTCAGATACCAAAATCCACAGATGCTCAAGTTCCTTATATAAAAAGACCTAGTATTTGCATATAGCCAAAGTATATCCTCCTGTATACTTTAAATCATCTCTAGATTACTTATAATACCTAATGTAAAATGCTATGCAAATAGTTTTAAATACAGTGTAAAGGCTATGTAAATAGTTGCTGTTACACTACAAATTCAAGTTTTGCTTTTTGGAATTCTTTTTTCAAATATTTTCTATCTGCAGTTGGTTGAATCCATGGATGTGGAACCCATGGATATGGAGGGCCAATTATACTTAATTTAAATCAAATTCTTGGAACATACTACCTATGCCATATTTTCCAAGGAACAATTAAATCAAATTTCACATATTTCTTTCTCTCTGTATTAATTTTCCCCAGAAAATCTTTAGCACCAAATATTGTTTATTAGTATGTGTAAAAGAATATATAAAGTTGAAATCATATTGCAATATCATTAAAAGAAATGGATTTTTTTCACATAAAAAATTGTCATCGATAGTATAATGTTGAGAAATATTATAAACCGGAGATTAAATTTAATACTATATGAAAAGCCTCCAAAGCACTGCTAAAGGAAAGCTATATTGCATTAGGTTCCTCAAAAAAGAAAATATGTAATTGAAATTTACATATTGTAAATGTTTATATATGTTCGATATTAATCCCTTATCGATCATTATGCACATGATGTATTATATTGTGTTGTACAATATATCCTTGTAGCTAATTTTATGCCTAATAGTTTGTACCTCTTAATTCCCTACCCCTGTACTGCCCCACCCCCTTCCCTCTCCCCACGGGTTTGTTCTCCATATCTGTCTGCTTATTTTTAGTTATATTCACAAGTTTGTTGTATTTTTTAGATTCCAATAATTTGTACCTCCCCCTCTCCCACCCCTATGTTGCCCCTCCCTCCCTCCCTGCTTATAATCACTGGTTTGTTCTCTATATCTGTGAGTCTGCTTCTTTTTTTGTTATATTCACTAGTTTGTTGTGTTTTTCAGATTCCACGTATAAGTGATATCATAGAGTGTCTCTGTCTGACTTATTTCACTTAGCATAATGCACTCCAAGTCCATCCATGTTGCTGCAAATGGCAAAATTTCATTATTCATTGTATATATGTACCACATTTTCTTTATCTATTCACCTATTGATGGACACTTAGGTTGCCCCCATATCTTGGCTAATAATGCTGCTGTGAACATTGGGATGTATGTATCTTGTTGAATTAGTGTGTTTGGTTTTTTTGGATACATACCCAGGAGTGGAATTGCTGGGTCATATGGTAGTTCTATTTTTAGTATTTTGAGACACCTCGGTACTGTTTTCCACAGTGGCTGCACCAATTTATAATCCCACCAACAGTGTTTGTGGGTTCCCTTTTCTCCACATACTCACCAAAATTTGTTATTTGTGTGCTTTCTAATGACAGCCATTGTGACAGGTGTGAGGATATCTTATTGTGGTTTTGATTAGCACTGTTGAGCATCTTTGCATGTGCCTGCTTGCCATATGCATTTCCTCTTTGGAAAAATGTCTGTTCAGTTCTTCTGCCCGTTTTTAATCTGGTTGTTTGGTTTTTTGATGTTGAGTTGCATGAGCTGTTTATAGATGTTCGATATTAATCCCTTATCAGTCATATCATTTGCAAATATTTTCTCCTATTCAGTAGGTTGTCTTTTTGTTTTGTTGATGGCTTATTAGTAGAATTTTTTGAGCAGTTTTAGGTTTATAGAAAACTGAGCAGAAAGTACAAAGAATTTCCCATAAACTTTTTCACCCCTACCCCCACCTGCAGTTTTCCCTATTATTAATATCTTGCATATAATGTGGTACATTTGTTTACAGCTGATGAGCCCAAATTGATACATTTTTATTCACTAAAGTCCATAGTTTACATTAGGGTTCTTTTTTAAAAATTTATTTATTTATTTATTTATTTATTTATTTATTTATTTATTTACTGCATCGGGTCTTCATTGCTGCATGTGGGCTTTTTTCTCTAGCTGTGGCAGGTGGGGGTTTCCCATTGCAGTGGCTTCTCTTGTTGCAGAGCACGGGCTCTAGGCACACAGGCTTTAGTAGTTGTGGCACGTGTGCACGTGGGCTCAGTAGTTGCGGCACACAAACTTACTTGCCCCAAGGCATGTGGGATCTTCCCGGACCAGGGATCGAACCCGTGTTCCCGGCAATGGCAGGCAGATTCTTAACCACTGTGGCACCAGGGAATTCCCATAGGGTTCATTCTTTGTGTTGTAGATTCTATGGATTTTGAAAAATGTTATAATAACAGGTATTCGCCTTTACAGTATCACACAGAATATTTTCACTGTGCTTCACCTCTTCATCCCTCCCTCTTCCAAATTCCTGGATTTTTTTTTTCTTTCTCTTTCTTTTTCTTTTTTTCCTTTTACTGTCTCCATAGTTTTGCCTTTTCCAGAATGGTTGGAATCATATGTATATAACCTTTCAGATTGGCTTCTGTCACTTAGCACAATTTGTTTTTTCCTTTCCTTTTTCACTCATCAGTCTTGCTTGGGTATTAACAGTTTTACTAATATTTTTTTACATAGCTGTAGGCTTTATTAATTTTCTTTTTTGTTTTTTATTTCATTGGTTTTTGTTCTTTATTATTTTCTCTTTCTTTGGGTTTAGTTCTACTTTTTATACTTCTTACTTTGTACTAGTTTGCTCTATTTTCTTTTTCTTTTATTTATTTATTTTTTAATTTTTATTTTATATTGGAGCATAGTTGATTAACAATGTTGTATTAGTTTCAGGTGTACAGCAAAGTGCTTCAGTTATACATATGCATTTATCTATTCTTTTTCAAATTCTTTTCCCATTTAGATTATTACTGAATATTGAGCAGTGTCCCCTGTGCTGTACAGTAGGTCCCTTGTTGGTTATCTATTTTAAATATAGCAATGTGCTCTATTTTTTCTAGCTTTTTTGGCAGAAACAAGATCAAGATTATTACTTTAAAATCCTCCTTCTTCTCTAAAACACACATTTAAAGCTATAAAATTTCCTCTAAACACTGTTTTCTTTGTATCTTGCACATTGTGACATATTAGGCTTTTTCATTTTCATTTAGTTTGAAATCTTTTTAAATTTTCCTTGTGATTTGTTTTTTCACCCATAGGTTATTAGATGTATATTTTTAGTATCCAAATATTATAGGGATTTTTTTTTTTGCAGTATAGTTGATTTACAATATCATATTAGTTTCAGGTGTATAACATAGTCATTCAATATTTTTGTAGATTTTACTCCATTTAAAGTTACTAGAAAATAATGGCTATACTTTCTCTTGCTGTACAATATATCTTTGTTGTTTACCTATTTTATACGTAGTAGTTTACATCTCTTAATTCCATGCCGCTTTCTTGCCCCTGCCTCCTCTCTTCACTGGCAACCACTAGTTTGTTCTTTATATCTGTAAGTCTGTTTCTGTTTTGTTGTATACATTTGTTTGTTTTATTTTTTAGATTCCATATATAAATGATAAGAGTATTTGTCTTTCTCTAACTTATTTCTCTAAGCATAATACTCTTTAAGTTCATCAACATTGTTGCAAATGGCAGAATTTCATTCTTTTTTATGACTAATATTCCATTGTATATCTGTTGAAGGACACTTAGGTTGCTTCCATATCTTGACTAATAAGGCTACTGTGAACATGGGGGTGCATGTATCTTTTCAAATTAGTTTTTGGTTTTTTCATATACATAGCCAGGAATGGAATTGCTGGATCATGTGGCAGTTCTATTTTTAGTTTTTTGAGCAACCTCCATACTGTTCTCCACAGTGGCTGCACCAATTTACAATCACACCAACAGTGTACAAAGGTTCCCTTTTCTGTGTATCCTTGCCAACATTTGTTTTTTGTGGTCATTTTGATGATTCTGACAAGGTGTGAGGCAAACAGAGATTTTTTTAAAAGGTATCTTATTGATATATAAAAGTCCTTATCTAATTTAATTTGTATATGGTCAGTGGGCATACTCTTCAAGATTTCAGACTGGAAATTTATTTATTTTTTAAAATTATTTATTTATTTACTTATTTGCTTATTTATTTATTTGGCTGCACCGGGTCTTATTTGCCACACTTGGGATCTTCACTGCCACATGTCGGAAGTTTATTGTGGCATGTGGGGTCTTTAGTCACATCATGCAGGATCTTTAGTTGTGACATGCGGGATCTAGTTCCCTGACCAGGGATTGAACCTGGGCCCCCTGCATTGGGAGCACGGAGTCTCAACCTCTGGACCACCAGGAAAGTTCCTGGAAATTTATTGAGAAACATTTTAAGGCCCAGAATAAGGTCTGTGTTGGTGCAGCTATCTTTGCACTCATGTGTTCTGCAGTTGCCCAGTGCAGTGTACCGTGAGTGTCAATTAGGGCAGGATGGTTGATAGTGTTGTTTAAGTCTATCTGCTTATGGATTTCCTTTGTCTACTTCTATTACTGTCTATTACTGAGAAAGAGGTGTTGAAATCTCTATGATTGTGGACTTATTTATTTCTTTAGTTCTGTCATCCCATACTTTGAAGCTCTGTTGTTAAGTATGTCCACATTTAGGACTATTATGTCTTCTTGATGAAGTTTTATTATTATTATTATTATTTTATTATTAGTAAATCTCCCTCAGTATCTCTGTAAATGCTCTTTGCCTTGGTCTATTTTTTCTGATAATACAGTCACACCAGCTTTTTTATATTTAGTATTTGAATGGTATATCATTCCTTCCTCCTTTTACTTTCAAATTGTCTGTCTTTTTTTAATATATGAGTTGTATTTATTAGAAATAGCATGTAATCAAATCTTGCTTTTTTTTAATCCAGTCTCAGTCTTTCCCTTCTAGTCCATCTACATTTAATATAGTTACTGACATGGTTGCACTGTGGTGTACTTTGTTTTTTGTTTTCTGTTTATCCCATCTGGGGTTTTTGTTCCTCATTTCTTCCTCTGATTGATCAATTGATTTTAGTTTAATTAAATGTTTTCTAATATTCTATTTCAATTCATCTTATGACTGCTTAGCTGTATCTTTTTAAATATTTTTAGTACTTGATGTAGCAATTTTAGTATGTATCCTTAAATGATCACATTCTACACATTAACATTATATCATGTCTTATAAAATGTAAAATCTGTATATAAAATATAACAATAGGACCATAAAAGATGGGATGTAATAGAACTGCTTTAGGGTAACACAAGGGATACTTGCAGTGTTGAAGCTGTTCAGTATTTTGACTGTGGTGGTGGACAAATGAGCCTACACAGATGATAAAATTGTATAGAATGTAATGCACACTCACGCAAACACACATACACACACAGATGAGTACAAATAAAACTCTGAATAAGATCAGTGGATCATATTAATATCACTATCCTATTTGTGATATCATACTATAATTTTGCATAATGTTAACATTGTGGAGAACTGAACAAAGTTTACAAGGGATTGCTCTGTATTATTTCTTCTAACTATGTGAATCTGTAACTATCTCAATAAAAATTTCAGTTTAAAAAATGTTCTTGCTATAAGGCAACCAAATTTTATTGCTTAAAATAATGGGCCTTCAAGTATCAAGAAAGAAAAAAGTTAAAGGATATTTCTAGTTTGGTTCATAATATATAAAACTAGAATATTAAACACTGCTTCACAGTTCACATTACCTGGCTGGTGGAGAGTGGTAGAAGGGATTCAGAACAGTGCTCATCAACTTGCCTGCACTTATGTGTTCCAGATATGGGGGCCAGCTGTGCACCCACAGTCCTTTATTGCCATGGCCCAGGACTAGAGAGACTTTCATAAAAGTAATTCTTGAAATAATGAATCCAGCCTCCTATGTTCAGGAAGGACTGTGTTACAATTGTCCTAGCCCAAAGAGATTTTATCCTGCATTTAAGAATTTATAAGAAGAAAATCCTGTTAACTTTGGTCAACAAATGTTTCTTTTTTTTTTTTTAAGCTCTTTATTGGAGTATAATTGCTTTACACTGTTGTGCCAGTTGTTGCTGTACAACAAAGTGAATCAGCTGTATTTATACATATATCTCGATATCCCCTCCCTCCCACAACTCCTTCCCTCCTTCCCACCTTCCCTATCCCAACCCTCTAAGTCATTGCCCATCATGCTGTGTTATGCAGCAGCCTCCCACTAGCTATCTATTTTACAACAAATGTTTCTTGAATACCTTCTATTATTGAAGTACTCTGCTAGTTGCTGAGGACACAGGAATGAAAATGACAATTACTGACGTCAAGCAGCTTAGGATTTAGTGTAGAAGACAAACTTATATACTAGTCATTACAATACAGGTGTGTTAGAAATATGCATAGGGTGCTGTGGAAACACCTCCAACAGACCCAGGGGTGTCATCAAGGAATTCTGAAGGGACATTTGTACAATCTTAAAGGTTAAGTAGAAGCAAGGAAGAGGTGACAGGGCACTCTAGGGAGAGCAACCGCAAGGTCATGTAGCCTAGTAGGTCAGGAGAACAAGCCATTCACTCTGACTAGAGCCTAGAGCTAGGAGTGGCAGGAATTGAAGACAGACAGAGGTAGGGAACACTCTTGGATGTTGTGATGGATTGAATAGTGTTCCTTTAGAATCCATATTCACCTGGAACCTCGGAATGTGACCTTATTTGGAAATAGACTCTTTGTAGTTATAATTATTTAAGTTAATACGAGGTCATTCTGGATAGGGTGGGCCCTAAATCCAATGAGTGGTATCCCTATGAGAAGAGGAGAGGGCACACAGAGATACGTACAGAGAACAGGCCATCTGAAGCCAGAGGTAGGAATTGGAGTGGAGCAGCTACAAGCCAAGGAACACCGAGGATTGCTGGGAGCCAGCAGCAGTTAGGAAGAGGAAAGATTCTTCCCTGGAGCCTTCAGAGGGAGCATGGCCCCACTGATACCATCCTTGATTTTGGACTGCTAGTCTCAAGAAACTGTGAGGGAATAAATTTCTGTACCTCTAAGCCACCCAGTTTGCGTAACTTGTCACAACAGACCTAAGAAACGAATGCAATATTTAACCCATATTCGGCTTACTATGTGTTAAACCCATTGTGATGGTTTTAAGAGATGTCCAGAAATTCTTTTAATCCTTCCTTCAAGAGATAGAGCCTAATTCCTCTTCCCTTGAGTGTGGGCTGGACTCTAACGACTTCCTTCTAATGAATGAATAAAGGGAAAATGAGGGCATGCAGCTTTGGAGACCAGGTCAGGGGTTAGCAAACTATAGTATGTGGGCTGGCTGCCTATTTTTATAAATCAAGTTGTAGTGGACATATCATCCCCATTTGTTTACATATTCTATGTAGCTGTCTTTGCACTGAAACAACGGAGGTAAGTAGTTACAATATTCTATGGCACGCAAGCCTAAAACATTTACTGTTCAGCCCTTTAAGAAAGTTTGCTAATCCCTGAACTAGGTCATAAAAAGCAGTGCAGCTTTTTGCTTCCTCTTGATAACTTGCTCTGGGGGAAGCCAGCTGCCTTGTCACGAGGACACTGAGAAATTCTTGTTGTCAAGGAACTAAGGCCTCCTGCAGAGAGCTATGTGACTGTACAGTCTTAGAAGTACGATTGACCCTTGAACAATGTGGGGAGGTTTAGGGGACTAACCCTCTGCTCAGTCAAAAACCCACACATGTAAGTTACAGGCGGCCCTCTGCAGCTGTGGATCATAACTACAGTTTCACATCTAGAGATTCAACCAACCGCAGATCAGATCACATATTACTGTAATGTTTTTAAAAGCCACATGTAAGTGGACCCATGCAGTTCAAACCCGTGCTGTTCAAGGGTCAACTTTAGTTCCTCAAGCCCCAGGCAAGCTTTCAGATGACTGCATCCCCAGTCAACAGCTTGACTGAAACTTCCTGAGAGATTCTGAGCTGGAACCACCCACCTAAACTAATCCCAGATTCCAGACCTTCAGAAACCATGTGAGATAATAAAGGTTTGTTGTTTCAAGCGGCTAGGTTTTGGGCAGTTTGTTATGCTGCAATACATAACCAATTCACTCATCCTTTCCTTCTGCAGTTTTCCAAGCTGCCTACAAGCTGCTCTGCAGTGCCTTATCTATGCCTCTGGCTTTGCTATTTTAGAAACACAGGGAAATAAGACCTTTATGTAAAGAAACTCCCAGATGACATAGATAAGCCTTAGGAAACAAAGACTATTGGCAGGCAAGGGCTGTATCTTTTATATTTTTCATAATTCTCCTTATTAACTAATACAGCACTATGTATGAATATTGCTGCTAAATGTGACTCTCACTAAGACAGTGTTAGGCTTGTAAACCATGCTTGTTTGACTTATTAGGCAGGATGCTTACTCTATTGTTGCAGAAAAAACCGATCCCACGAGAAACCAAGCACAACACTTGGAGAGTTGGAGAACTCAGGTTTATGGAGCCGGCGGACCCAGACGAGCTAACGCTCCAAAATTCTGGGGGCCCGTTTCAGGGGAGTCTTCTCCTTATATAGGTTAAAATATACAGCTATCATTGGTACAAACTGATTGGCTACAAATTACTATAGGTCACGGGCAGTTACAGAGCACGGGAGTTGCCATGGGTTACACACATGGTAGGGGGTCCTAACAGGAACTTGTAGGAGCCGGACATTCCATTCCTATCAGGACTAAGGTCACAATTGGCATTCTCACATTGGTTGCAGGTTGAAGTTAATGGTCACTTAACAAGTCTATGTGTAAGGGACTTTCCTGGTGGCACAGTGGTTAAGAATCCACCTGCCAATGCAGGGGACATGGGTTCGATCCCTGGTCTGGGAAGATCCCATATACTGTGGAGCAACTAAGCCCGTGTACCACAACTACTGAGCCTGCGCACCTAGAACCCATGCTCTGCAAAAAGGGAAGCCACTGCAATGAGAAGCCCACGCACTACAACGAAGTGTAGTCCCTGCTTGCTGCAACTGGAGAAAGCCCACGTGCAGCAACAAAGACCCAATGCAGCCAATAAATACAGAAATAAACAAGTCTATGTGCAAAGGGTCTCAAACAAAGGCTCGGGGTGGGTGCCTGAGAGCGAGACAGTCTTCCCTTATCTGATCACTCTTAGTAATTCATTTTACTGTTTAACTGAGAGTGGCGAGCAGGCCTTTGCAAGATAGAGGAGAGTAAGCAATTACAAGTATGGAAGTTTCGATTCCCTCATCACTATTTTGTTACTATTATTTATATAAAAAGGAGTATTCGAGTATGTCATTATTATCTTTTTTGGGTGTACATCAAGAGTTTTAGTTGCTTTTTATAAATATTAACCAAGTTGTCTCTAGTCAGGATGGTGTTGACTTCTGTGGGTGTATTAGTTTTCTGTTGATGCATCACAATATTATCTTAGTGGCTTAAAACAATACACATTTATTATCTCAATTTCTGTGGGTCAGGACTCTGAACATGGCTTAGTTGGGCCTTCTGCTTAGGGTCTTAGGCGGCTTCAATCAAACATGTTGGCCAGGGTTGGGTTCTCATCTAGAAGCTTGACTGGGGAACTTGTGTGGTTATTGACAGCATTCAGTTTCTTGTGGTTGTAGGACTGAGAGCTTCACCTTTTTGTTTTTGGGTTGTTTTTTATTTGGTTGGTGGTGGTGCTGGTGGTGGTGTTTTTTTGGTTGCTGTTGCCTATTGGGTAGAGGTGTCCCTCAGCTTACAGGGACCACCCACACTTCTTTGCCATGTGGGGTTCCCCAACATGGCCATTTGCTTCCTCTCACCTAGCAAGGGAGAAATTCCAGCAGGACAGGCAGTATATTTTTATATAACATCATCCCATCCTTATGTGCATGTAATCACATACATCCCAGCACCTTTACTGTATTCTGTTGGTTAGAAAGCAAGTCTTATTCACAGTCAAGGAAAAACATTAGCAGGTGGGGATCACAGGAGCCACCTTAAGAATATGTCTGCCATGATGGACTTGGAGATCATGCAAATCTTCCTTACAAGGTGACATTCCTACCTTACCAAAGACGGTTTCTGTACCTAAAAAAGGAGTGTGGTGCATTTTTCCCTTCTTTGTGCTGTGAATGGATGACAGCCAGGAGAGTGTTGAATAGAAGCATAGAGAGTAAATGAATAGAAATGGGATCATAAAAAGGAGGCAAGGTAAAAGATATACCTAATTCCAAAACACATTTTGAGGCTAGAACATGCTGTAGCTGGAAGCAGCTTGGCATGCAGCTAGCTAAACTGACCCTAAACAAAGGCTTCCTGCATATAAGGAGCCAAAGGTGCCCATTTTCACAAAAGGTCACAGGTTTAGTGTAAAAAGTTCTATTATTTGTTTTCAATCATACCTGCGTAGATTGTATTCAAGTTATATAGTAAGACCTTAGAATGAGAAGGGCAACATTAAATGTGATCCCACATCTACTTTAATGTATTCCCACCTCCTCAAAGCTTACTCCCAGCCATGAGCATCCTTCACTCTATTGAAGAGACATATTACCCAATATAGCAGGATATATTACAGAATCATCACCAAGCCATCTGTGCCTTGATGTTTGACATCTCCCTTGAAATTAGAGGGGGAAGAAAACTGTAACAACTTTCTTAAAGTTCAAATAATTTAAATAAGTTAAAATAATAGTATTTATTTATTAAAATATTTATGAGTATTAGTAGCTTATTTATAAATTGGCAAGTTGTAAAAGTTAAGTTTGTTCCCAAAGTAATACATGTGTACTTCGTAGATAATTTAGAAATTTAGATTAAAAGATAAGAAAACAAAATCATCACTCTCCCTATATCCAGAAAACCATGGTTAATAATATCTTTATCCTTCTAGTCATATAGGTTACATGGTATCTATTATCATGTCACCTTTTTCACACTTTGTTATGAATATTTTTATCTGTTCTTATATATTTTAATATATAATTTGTAAAGGTATTAAATATTCTATTATATAGTTTTACTTTATTTAATAAAACTTCCCTTTATGGGTATTTTATGTTCCCAATGATTTATGTTTTAAATAATTACATGATGAAATCTTGATAGCTAGGCCCTTTTTGAAAACTCCTAATTATTTGTTTAGAATAAATTCCTTGAATTTCAGATCAAAGAATATTTACATTTTAAGCTTACTGATGCTGGCTGCCAAATAATTGTACTTCAGAAAGGTTGTAACAAGTATTTAACCATCAGCAGTGTATGAGTATCTGTTTTCCCATACCTTTTCCAAAGCAGTGTATAAAAAAGCAATCTTAGCCACTTTCCAAGGAGAAACTAGTATCTCATTTTGGTTTAATTTGCATTTCTTTGATTCTGAAGTCACACATTTTTCTTTCTGTCCATTGCATATCTTTTTTTGTAAATTGCCTGTTTATGAACTTTTTCTTCTTTCCCTCATCTTATTTGTATGTTTATCTACTTTGGTAATTTTTGAACTCATGGTTGTTCAAATAAGTAACAGTATATTTTGTACTTTCTGGTAGCTATAAATGGGGTTTTCCTTAACACAAAGGATAGACTGATTTTTCCATGTAAGATAGACTAGAGAAAAAATGACGTACATATATATGGCATCCCTACATACGTATGTATGTATACATGTAGGTGTGTGTGTATATCTGTCAAGCATGGGTCGATGAAGCCACCTAATACTGTTCTGTTTAGCTTAGTGACTTTCTTTATGCAACATTATCTTATTGGGTTCTGGGATAATTAGTCATTTAGTGAAAGTAAAGCATAATGACTTGATCTCAGTCTACTTGTCTGACAAATTTTTCTTCAGTAATATTATTGTATTGGATTTTCTTATTTAAGTTTTTTGAACATTTTTCAAGTTTGCAGTAGGTGGCAGCAATAGAAAGCATTCTTTCATTTGGTTCAAAATAATCATGCATTTATAGGAGACAATATAAAGGAACTTGCCTTAAATGTGAAGAGCTTTGTGATAGAGGCTACTCCAGAAATGTAAATTCAGTGCAAAATTTGTATTTCATAGCCCAGTTAGGAGGTAAGCTCCAACAAATACTCTTTTTGGGAAATTTTGTTTTTCAGTGTTGCAGTGTTGACTTATTGTAGCATGTTTTGCTATTTGGGGGACTCTTACTCCCCTCCACCACCTCTTTTTATATTTACAGTGAAAGCCACTCAAGACAACCAGCCTCTTTTCTAGAGGGGTGGCCTTTTGAACGATGACCATTTAATACAGAGCCTTAAGTGATTTAACAGACTGAAAATACATGCTAAGGAAATGTAGCCTTGTTTAGGCCACTGCTTCCATTTTGACTGTGCTTCACTGAAGCTTCATTTTGCTAATTTTAAAATTCAGTGTTAATACATGTCTCAAGAGTATTTGTAATAATTGTCTTTAGAGCATAACATTCCCCCTGAAATTGGTTAAACATTGCCTATAGTCCATTCACGAGAGGGACACACAACACCACTACAGAGGATCTGGGGACATACCTGGTTTTGTTTCCAAACTACGATGACAGGTGGATATTCTGTCCCATAGGCCAGGAAGGGTGGCTGTCAGATAGGCCTAGTGGTCGAGAGTTTTGAGGGGGAAAGAGGAACACTTTCTACTCTGGTCATTAACTTCCTCCTCAGCTAGAGTTCAGCTTAGAAGAGAAGGTTTCTGGTGAAGAGCGGCTGTTGTTGGCTAGCCAACCCGGAAGAGGTCCCTAGGCTTAAGAGGTGGTTTTTAAAAGATTAAAGAATTAAAATTTTGCAGTCTAAGGAAAAAGAAGAATTTCATAAAGATTGAAAATACAGTCCAACCCCTTGCATGTTTCAGTAGGTTCCAACAGAGTGTTTAAGAATTGGTTCAAATATTCTTGAATCTTAATTTCTGTATTTCCAAATCACTTGTTACGATGAGATGAATTGCTTCTATAATACTTTTATGACCATTTCCACTTATATCTTGATAGGTCTTCCTTGTTTGTCCAGGTTTTAGTAGTACCATATAGTTAAGCTAGTATTTTCTCTTATGTTAGATTGCAGATACCTTTGAGGAAAAAAAATGTGATTTTTAAAATTCCTGTTGGCTTTTCTTTAGAACCAAGGACAGTATTCTATGTCCCAGGAGTACTGAGTGAACCGTAACTGACTGTCCAAAAAAAAGAGGCAGCTTTAGTGGTCACTGTTCTCCCACAAAAAAAAAACAGAACATTCAGGAGATCTGGGATCAACTCCTGATTCTGCCACAAATTCCAAGACTATGGACAAATCTCTGAACCTCAGTTTCTTCATATGTTAAAAAAAAAAAAAAGAAAAGAGGACAGAGTAGATTTGAGTTTTAAGGTTTTTCCCAGATCCTTGATTCTCTGAGTCAGTACTTCTTCTCACGTCTAGAACAATCATTGCTTATTTATCTCATTTAGGAAATAACCGTATACCACTTGGTAACAGGATATACAGTATTAGTAGGAATACAGACGAAGTAGCAGCAACAGAGTCTCAAAACTTTTGCTGGCTCCAAAAGGGAAGAATGTTATTTTTGGTCTTCATTAACAGTCCTAAAGTAGGCAGGTACCCCAGGACAGATGGACAGCTCTGATTCATCAGAACATTCAAAGCCCAAGGCTACTTCTGTTTTGTTGTTTTGCCATTGCTTGGGGTACTATCATCTGCATGGTAGAAGCTCACTCAGCATGGGACTTAGGAGAGTCCAGCACAAGCAGCTTCATTTCCAAGAAGACCTTGGAAGTTACAAATATGCTTCCACTCAAACCCCACTGGCTAGAACTCAGTCATGTGGTCATATCTACAACCAGGAGAATAGAGAAGTCTTGACCAGCGTGGCTTGTACCCACCTACAGCTTTAAGAGTGGGGGTGGGGTAAGGGTTCTGTAGCTAAAAGGGAAGAGGAGATTGTATACTGGGGGATGGTCTCCACCACAATGCCTTCTGTTATGATTTTAAACCACTCTAATAATTTTTATTTTACTGTTTATTGGTTTTCTATGTTATCTAATGAAATAGGCTGAGATCTGGATCTGTGATTTATCCCTGTATGTATACCCCACAGCACATGTCAAGGTATCTTGAACACAGATGGCATTCGATAAAAATGTGTATATTTTATGTGTTGATTTTTCAGAGCATTTAAGTAAGCCCTGTGTCCAGTAACCCTCCCTCCCATCTCTCTGCTCCATTTACATACTGCTTGTGGAGTGGATGTTACATGTAAAACTTTAATTCTCAACCTAGTTCAGGAGACTGTATTGGAACCTATGAAGTAGTAAAACTTTTAAATATATATTATAGATAAATAGATTGATTGCTTGGAGGCAGGTTGCTACTAGAAGCAACTACTGTCTTTTGGGGGTAGCATGATTACGTGTAATAGAAAACCGGGAGCTTTCCAGAGTGGCTTCAACATTTGGTTTTAGGTGTATTCCCTGGACATCACATATAATTATATTTATGAGAGACTTTAAAACAGATCTTTCTCTGAGAGATTTTTGGGTTCTGTCTTCTCTGTTCCCTCCATCAGCGTTAATAATAAAGAGCTGACTGCAGTGCTGTGTGTGGGTCTACACAGAGTGAGCCTGTTTTTGGATGGTTGTATAAAGCTCATTTTAAAAGCAGGCCACACTTTATTAACTCTGTGTTAACATCTCCACTCTGACTCCCAGTTTCTTCTCTGCTGAACTTGTACACTGTAATCCAATATGGGAATGAAAAGTACTGGTATGTGCCTTACCTGTTTTACAGTTGATAAGAACTACCTTGGAAGAATTGCCCTAGTCTCTCATATTCAGTTTCCCCAAATCTTCCCTCTTTGAGTTTACCTCCTTTTATAACTGACTGTAACCACCCAGACCCAAATGATCTTTCTATCAGAAAGAGAAGAAGGCTTGGTTCAAGCCCTGGGCAAACTGCAGCATAAGGACAGGGTGTGTTTGTATAAGAAGCCTTTATTCCCTTTACAAACATGCCAGCTTGCCAAAGATAAGCAAACAGCAAATATTGGCTATAGTCTGGACCAGGAAGAGTGGCTCCAAGCCTTTATTCAGCCTCACCCCACATTCCCAGAGCTCTCACTGAGTCTCAACACCAAGCTGTTCTTGGAACATTTTTCTCCAAGGCACAGGACGCTTTTTTTTCAGCTAAGGGCTCAGTCTTACCTTTCTGTGTCAACAGAGGGCAGCAGAGAGCACCACTCTATAGCCTAACCTGTAGGCCTCAAACTGTGTGAGGCCCAATCCCCTAGTGCCTACAGAGACAAATAACGTGGGGGGCTATTTTTTTTAGCTATGGAAAAGACTAGGGCTGCTTACAGGCATTAGAGGTGTGAGGGGTTGCTAAACATTTTGCATTATGTAGGAAAGTCCCAGGCATGGAAGAATATTCCCACCCCCAAATGTCAGTTAACTTCCTTCTGGTATTGTTCTCCAACCTCAAGTAAAGCATTCCTGCCTAACTTTGCACTTTCACCATTTTGTGTTATTATTCATCTTACCAAAGCTCCTTGATACTAAGAACTGGTCTTTTCATCTTTGCCATGTCACTTTTTAAATTCATTTGAAATTTTAGTCATTGAATGATCATAGACAGATCTTTAATAGGGGAGGGGCAAGAGGTGATAGATAGAATTTATAAGTCAGTAGGTTACAGAGTTTAGATAGAGCTGCATTAGATGAGCCAATCTTCTTGAACCTTAATTTTCTCATATATAAAATGAGACACCTATCCTATTTTAAAATATTCTGTAAATTGTAAAGTGAAGGACAAGATTGTTTGCAAAGAATGTCTAGGACCAGATTTGTTCCCAATTATTATTTTTGGAAATTAGATATCTAAACCTCTAAGAGAGCACAGCTATATAAAGAAGATATTCTAGCACCAAAGGCATGGTATATAATATGGGACATAAAAAAATAATAAGGAACAGATATATGTTATATGTATATATCATTGAATAGTGATTTTTTTTTAAAACTTTTCGTACCACAACTCACAGTAGGAAACAGCTTTTATAGTGTCCCATTACACACATGTAGCAAGTTTCCTGAAACAATAGACTTAACTTCACCACATGGGATAAACTATTTTCTGTTCTATTTTACCTAATTGTTTTTTACAATTTATTTATTTATTTTGGCTGTGTCGAGTCTTAGTTGCAGCTTATGGGATCTTCGTTGAGGCATGTGGGATCTTTCATTGCGGTGCACGGGCTCTTCACTGCGGCACACAGACTCCTCTCTAGTTGTGGCATGTGAGGTTTTTTCTCTCTAGCTGTGGTGTGCGGGCTCCAGAGCACACGGGCTCTGTAGTTTGTGGCACACAGGATCTCTAGTTGAGGCTTACAAGCTTAGTAGTTGTGGCACTTGTCAGCTTAGTTGCCCTGTGGCGCGTGGGATCTTCTTTCCCCAACCATCGAACCCTCATCCGCTACAGTGGAAGGTGGATTCTTTACCACTGGATCACCAGGGAAGCCCCTTACCTAGTTTTTAAAATGATAGTCATAGCCCACTAAATTAAGTTTTTTATTGAAGTATAGTTGATTTACAGTGTTGTGTTAATTTCTGCTGTACAGCAAAGTGATTCAGTTATACACACACAATCTTTTTCATATTCTTTTCCATTATGATTTATCACAGGGTATTGAATGTAGTTCCCTGTGCTGTGCAGTAGAACCTTGTCATTCATCCATTCTGTATATGATAGTTTACATCTGCTAATCCCAAACTCCCAAGCTATCCCTCTCCCACCCCCTTCCCCTTGTCAACCACAGGTCTGTTCTTTATATCTGTGAGTCTGTTTTGTAGGTAGGTTCATTTGTGTCATCTTTTAGATTATATATATATGATATCTGTTAAATTCTTATTTTCCCAACAACAACAACAGCTCTGATTCTTTAAAATGAATATATCAAATATGTGATTCCATCAAAAATAAATATTTTGGGTACCTCTGTTCCTGGGGCTCTGTGCTTATAGTTTGCGTGGGTGGTCCTGAACAATTCATTTCATGAAATAAGTTCTAACAGCTTGCTTTTCATTTGCCTATTGCTACCCTTACCACTATCACAGATCAGGCTGTCAGGCCCATGGATTATTCACAGGCCTGTGGATCATACCCTTAAAATGGACTTTTTCAGTAATTGCCGTAGCATAACTTTTTAAATGGATGATTATGCATAGTCCTGTGAAAACATATCCAATTGTTTGGATACTTTTTGTTTGAGACTCCCAGTTATATTCTTCTTCTCTTACAAACAGACTAGTATAATGAAAGCATAGGTTCTGGAAACTGCTGTCCTTTTTTTTTTTTTTAAACTGGCTTTGTGATTTCAAATTATTTAGCTTTTCTGTGTCTCACATTCCAAATCTTAAAATGGGGATTAAAATACCGACTCAAATCATTGTATTAATTAAGTGAGATATTTACATGGGGCCCTTAGCGTAATACTTGATATGTAGTACAAATTGATGAAAGTCACTGACTTTATTTTTATTGAAGTATAGGTGATTTACAATGTTGTGTTAGTTTCAGGTCCCCCCACCCTTTTCCCTTTGGTAACCATAAGTTTTTTATTTCTGTGAGTCTGTTTCTGTTTTATGTATGAGTTCATTTGTATTTTTTTTTTTTTAAAGATTCCACATATAAGTGATAGCATGATATTTGTCTTTCTCTGTCTGGCTGACTTCACTTACTATCATAATCTCTAGGTCCATTCATGTTGCTGCAAATGACATTATTTTATTTTTCTTTTATGGTTGAGTAATATTCCATTGTATAAATATATATCAATACCACATCTTCTTTATCCATCCGTCAATGGACATTTAGGTTGCTTCCATGTCTTGGCTATTGTAAATAGTGCTGCTATGAACATTGGGGTGCATATATATTTTCGAATTACGGTTTTCTCAGGATATATGTCCAGGAGCGGGATTGCAAGATCATATGATAGCTCTATTTTTAATTTTTTGAGGAACCTCCATATGGTTCTCCACAGTGGCTGTACCAATTTACATTCCCACCAACAGTTTAAGAGGGTTTCCTTTTCTTGACACCTTCTCCAGCATTTATTGTTTGTAGACTTTTTGATAATGGCAATTCTGATACCTCATTGTAGTTTTGATTTGCATTTCTCTAATAATTAGCAATTTGAGCATCTTTTCATGTGCCTGTTGGCCATCTGTATGTCTTCTTTGGAGAAATATCTATTTAGATCTTCTGCCCATTTTTTGATTGGGTTGTTTGTTTTTTTTATATTGAGCTGTTTGTATATTTTGGAGATTAATCCCTTGTCAGTCACATCATTTGCAAATATTTTCTCCCATTCTGTAGGTTTTCTTTTTGTTTTGTTTATGGTTTCCTTTGCTGTGCAAAAGCTTTTAAATTTAGGTCCCATTTGTTTATTTTTGTCTTTATTTCTATTACTCTAGGAGATGGATCCAAAAAGATGTTGCTGCAATTTATGTCAAAGAGTGTTCTGCCTATATTTTCCTCTAAGATTTTTGTAGTATCTTATATTTAGGTCTTTGATCCATTTTCAGTTTATTTTTGTTTATGATGTTAGAGAATGTTCTAGTTTCATTCTTTTACATGTAGCTGTCCAGTTTTCCCAGCACCACTTATTGAAAAGACTGCCTTTTCTCCATTGTATATGCTTGCCTCCTTTGTCGCAGATTGATTGCCCATAGATTTGTGGGTTTATTTCTGGGCTTTCTATCCTGTTCCACTGATCTCTATTTCTGTTTTGGAACCAGTACTATACTGTTTTGTTTAATGTAGATTTGTAGTATGTCTGAAGTCAGGGCACCAGATTCTTCCAGCTTTGTTTTTCTTTCTCAAGATTGCTTTGGCTATTTAGGGTCTTTTGTGTTTCCATACAAACATAAAACTTTTTTGTTCTAGTTCTGTGAAAAATGCCATTGGTAATTTGATAGGAATTGCATTGGATCTGTAGATTGCCTTGGGTAGTGTAGTCATTTTGACAATACTGATTCTTCCAATCCAAGAACACAGTATACCTTTCCATCTATTCATTTAAAAAAAAAAAAAAAAACTCCCAACAAACAAAACTCCAGGACCAAATGGCTTCAAAGGCAAATTCTACCAAAAATTTAGAGAAGAGTTAACACTTATCCTTCTGAAACTATTCCAAAAAATTGCAGAGGAAGGAACACTTCCCAACTCATTCTATGAGGCCACCATCACCCTGATGCTAAGACCAGATAAAGACAACACATAAAAAGAAAATTACAGGCCAATATCACTGATGAATGTAGACACAAAAATCCTCAACAAAATACTAGCAAACCGAATCCAACAATACATTAGAAGGATCATACACCGTGATCAAGTGGGATTTATCCCAGGGATGCAAGGATTTTTCAGTATCCGCAAGTCAATCAATGTGATACACCACATGAACAAATTGAAGAATAAAGACCATATGATCATCTCAGTAGATGCGGATAAAGCTTTTTGGCTTTTTTAAAGAACTTTTATTGAGATATAATTGATATACAATGAATTGCATATAGTTAAAGTGTACAATTTGATTTTTTTTCTTATTAGTAATATATATATGGCAATCCCAATCTCCCAATTAATTCCTCCCCCCCGCCCCCGGCTTTCTCCACTTGGTGTCCATATGTTTGTTCTCTTCATCTGTGTCTCTATTTCTGTCTTGCAAACCAGTTGATCTGTACCATTTTTCTATATTACACATATATGCATTCATATACGATATTTGTTTTTCTCTTTCTCACTTCACTCTGTATGACAGTCTCTAGGTCCATCCATGTCTCTACAAATGCACCAATTTCATTCTTCTTTATGGCTAAGTAATATTCCATTGTATATATGTACCACATCTTCTTTATCCATTCATCTATTGATGGACATTTAGGTTGCTTCCATGACCTGGCTATTGTAACTAGTGCTGCAGTGAACATTGGGGTGCATGTGTCTTTTTGAATTAGATGCAAACAAAGCTTTTGATGAAATTCAACATCCATTTATGATAAAAACCCTCCAGAAAGTTGGCATAGAGGGAACATACCTCAGCATAATAAAGGCCATATATGACACACCCACAGCTAACGTCATACTCAATAGTGAAAAGCTGAAACCATTTCCTCTAAGATCAGGAACAAGACAAGAATGTCCACTGTCACTACTTTTATTCAACATAATATTAGAAGTCCTAGCCACAGCAATCAGAGAAGAAAAAGAAAAAAGAAAAGGAATCCAAATTGGAAATGAAGAAGTAAAAT
Organism: Hippopotamus amphibius kiboko; assembly: GCF_030028045.1. Classification (NCBI taxonomy): domain Eukaryota; kingdom Metazoa; phylum Chordata; class Mammalia; order Artiodactyla; family Hippopotamidae; genus Hippopotamus; species Hippopotamus amphibius. Next base: position 160,577,537 of record NC_080191.1, read on the forward strand.
GGTCACTATCTATAGATGACATGATACTATACATAGAAAATCCTAAAGATGCTACCAGAAGACTACTAGAGCTCATCAATGAATTTGGTAAAAATCACAGCATACAAAATTAATACACAGAAATCTGTTGCATTTCTGTACACTAGCAATGAAGGATCAGAGAGTTTAAGGAAACAATCCTATTTACCATCGCATTAAAAAGAATAAAATACCTAGCAATAAATACCTATGGAGGCACAAGACCTGTATTTTGAAAACTATATTAGACGCCAATGAAAAAAGTTGCTGAATTTAAAATACCAAAGATAGAGCTCGCTATTAAAAAAAAAATTGGGTCTTAAGAAGGGTGAACACATCTAGGCGCCCCCTCCAAAAAAAAAAAAAAAGGAAGAAAAAAAAGAATGGTGAACATTTGAGGATTACAAAGACAATAATGAAGTACAAATACTATGTGAGAGTTAGAAACAGGATTTTAAAGTTAATCTACCAAAGTATTAGCATTATTAATGTCAGAAAAGGAACTCTCATAGTTCGGGGAATCTGATATTAATTGTTGTGTCTTGAACATGACAGAAGAGAATCAATTAATGACATTGTATTAATAAGGACTCTTTTGGCTGCAGGTGACAGAAACCTATATCAAATTAGTTTAAGCCCCCCAAAAGAGGGTAGATGGAGAGAAAGATTGATTCGTTTATGTGATTGGGAGATCCAGAAGAGTAACTAGCTTCAGACATGACTGAAGTTAGGTGCTCAGTTACTATTGTCAGGAATCTTCTTCCTTTATCTTTGCTTTTCTCTGCCCTCTGTATGGACAAAGATGACAGGTCTCTGCTCACATTATACTTAACAGCTCATATCCTAATTAAACAATAGTTGTAGCAAACATCCTGGGGATGACATGGATGATTCTCATTGGCTAGCTTGGGTCATGTGTCTATGCTTTCACTAATACTATGACCAAGCAGGTGAGTTGCCCTGCCTTGTGCCACATGTTCACTCTTGGAGTCCCAGCTTCAGGTGGGGCTGGCTTCATCTGAACCACTCGGACTGAGTGAGAGTAGGGGAGAGACAATTTCCTCAAGTGGAGAAGATGTAGGGGCAGACTTTAAAAAGTGGCAGTTCACTATTTCTATGTTTTGATCTTCAATTATGCTACATGCATTATGAAGCTAAAGCTAAAGTGGAAATGCCAACTTCCGCTAAAGAAGCGGGAAAATGAAAACAGGATCAGAAGTATAGAAGTTAAATGGTTAAGTTTTTTTTTTTTAATTATTTATTTAATTTGTTTATTGGCTGCGTTGGGTCCTCGTTGCTGCACATGGGCTTTCTCTAGTTGTGGCACGCGAGGGCTCCTCTTCATTGTGGTGCACGGGCTTCTCATTGCAGTGGCTTCTCTTGTTGTGGAGCACGGGCTCTAGGCACGTGGGCTTCAGTAGTTGCAGCACACAGGCTCAATAGTTGTGGCACACGGGCTTAGTTGCTCCACAGCATGTGGGATCTTCCCAGAGCAGGGCTCGAACCTGTGTCCCCTGCATTGGCAGGCGGATTCTTAACCACTGCGCCACCTAGGAAGTCCCAAATGGTTAAGTTTTTTTACATGACCTCTCAGAAAGTCGTACAGACTTGATGTGGATAAGTAAAATAACGTATAAAGTTTTTTTTCTACTCTTTCAATATGTGAAGTGCCTTTATAAACTCAAGATATTATTTTTATCCCACAAAGGTTTGGTTTATGGTAACTTGCCAGATTTTGTGTATTATGGAGTGGTGTATTTCAGGGATGTTAAATGTTTTATTAACTGAGAAATCCATTTGCTTTTGATTTGTTTTAGTGCATTTTCATTACCAATCAGAGAATTCTTACCTCCCTTGTTAGTGATCATCCTTGCGGCAGCAATAATACATTAAAACTTCATTAAGTTGTTAAAATTTATTCTAAATAGCATAAAAATCTCTAAGCAATTGATTTTCTCCAGTTGACTAGGTGTTTTATTATCCTTTGATAAAAATATTGGACTTCAAATCCACTTAACTCACCATATTCTTTAAAGTTTGCTATAATTATATGTAACGTTAGGATTTTCTTTTACCATAAAGATGATTGTGGAATTTACCGACATGAGATGTTCATCTTTGTAAAAGTTAATAGCTATGTATTTAGTATAAATTTTTATTTATAGTCTACTTTTTCTAGAAAGATTTGACGTGCTTATCATGAGGTATATATATGTACAAAAAGATTAGCAAAAGAGAGATCAAACCTAAAACAAGGAAGATAAAGCAAAACTGATAATCATAAAAAGCTAAAATTAATTATATAGAGATATAGATTGATTGATTGATTTGAACATAAAGTTGGCTCTGGGCTTCCCAGCAGGGACAAAAAAAAAAAAAGGCAATTCTGTGGATTACATTGTTGTCATCTAAAAGGTGGATGCATAATAATTCTTCAAGAACAGAAAACTTTTCCCGGGTGTTGAGTTCTAAAATGAACTCCTCGTGTGAATTTATTACGTGTGAGACATCATGCAAGATAACGGACAACATAAAAGCAATACGGCTGTTCCTTATAATAAAAGGAAAACTATAACATAGAAGTGTAACTAAATGATAGTGATTTCTGCTAAGGAATACTAAGCTATATTTTAGGTAACGTAGCTTTCTGATTCTCTCTCTTATCTCCTTTGATGCAAGGACAGATTTTAGTAATATTTATAAGAATGTTTTTCCTTAGATGGTTCTTAAAAATCACTTTCTCAGATAAACCTTTCCTGGGAGCTGGACAGCAACAACAATGAAGTTCAAGTGATAGTCTGCTGAAGCCTTTGAATATTGAAATTGTCTGAATAAAAAATAAAAATAAATTTTAAAAGTTTAAAATAATAAAAAGAATGAGGAGGTAGACAATGTGACCTGGGAATCTCTGGACAGGAAGGACCCACTCAGAGCCCTAGTCACAGTCTACCAAAGTTTAAGTGGGAAAAAAAAAAAGGAATTGTTGTTTGAGGAACCATATACTTTGAAAACAGGGAAAGTTAAGGTTAATGTTCTGCTATGAAAGTGGAGAATTCTAACTGGTGTTCTCACCTATTAGATTTTTTATATTAGTTCATACAACTACATCTTTATGTAGAAAAATTTAGATTTTTTTTTGATAAAGAGAATTTTTGGTCACCTTGCTGAACTTGCTCTGGGGTCCTCACCTTCAGAACCTCAGAGTATTCCTCAATCTCCCAAAGGAAAATGATTTGGATGAGCTTTTCTTTGGAAGACGTGTCACTAATACATATTTTTTAAATTTCCTGCCAAGATCTGTTCAAGCTTTATCATGAGCAAAATAAAGAATCTTTATTTTGTTTATTCTAACAATAGCAATAAAACAAAAACAGCTACCAGTATCATTTTCTGAGTATCTTCTATATGCAGGTACTGTGCTGAAGTCTTTACAGGTGTTATTTTATTTAACTGTTATTATCTGCACTTTATTTTTCCTCTTCCAGTTTTGTTGAGATATAATTGACATACAACATTGTATGAGTTTAAGGTGTACAACATAATGATTTGACTGACATATATCATGTAACGATTACCACAAGTTTAGTTAACATCTGTCATCTTATATACATACAAAAGAAAAACAAGAAAAAACATTTTTTCTTTATGATGAGATCTCTTAGGATTTACTCTCAACTTTCATCTGTAACATACAGCAGTATTAATTATATTAATCACGTCATACATTACATCCTTAGTACCTGTTTTTCGTGTAACTGGAAGTTTGTACCTTTTGACCACCTTTGTCACCATACAGAGATGTTACATTATGATGACTGTATTCCCCCACACTATACATTTCATTCCCACTCTAATAATGTGAATCCAACACTCAGGTTTACCTGAACTTACCTACCTAATAAATGACAGAGTCAGGATTTGAACCCAGATGTCTTTACTAGCTTCTAGCCACATTGGTGCCTGTGAAGGAAATCTGAATCTTCATTCATTAGCATTGAGGTCATTATACTGTTTCTTTCTTGTGGTTTTTATGACAGAAATTGTCACTGAGTCCTAATACTTGAACTTCTCTTAGATTCTGGCTTAACTGAGTCATTTTCCTTTTAAAAAAACACATTTTTTTTCTCAAGAAAAAAACAACTCTAGAATAGCTCATATTTATGCCAGAATAACTGTACCTTAACTTCTATTCTTAAATTTTTTCCTAATAATGAGTTTTGACTATCTTCTTGGGAAAGGAGATCAGAGTCATTTTCTAGTCATTATTGAAATTTGAAGAGGTTCATTTGGTTCTTAGAAGAGCTTATTCACCTTGCTAATGGCTTTGTAGTGCTCCACACTTAGTGTGCCCACGTGCTGAAATTAAAAATGACTTGTGACTATGGGACTTGGCTTATCTCTAGAGCTGCAATGTCCCATTCAGTAGCCATTAGCCACATGTGACTTTTTTCAATTTAAATTAATTAAATTTAAATAAAATTTAAAATTCAGTTCCTCAATCATACTAGGCACACTTCAATGCTAATGTATGAGACAGTGCAAATTTTAGGACATTTCTATCATCACAAGAAGTTCTCAGGAGGTGTTGCTCTAGGATGTACATTTTTCATGGCCCCCTTTCCCTACCTTCCAAATTCTGTCTCCAAAACAGCATTGGCCTCTTCAAATAATAGCTTGTGCAGTTTCTATAATTTGGGGATACAGCTTATCTTCCCAATTACTTCCCATGGTGTTTGACCTAGATAAATTTTTGCTGGCACAGTTGATCTTTCTGTGCTCGAGGGAGGCATGCTAATCCAGACTAAGTGCATCTTACTAAAATGACAAGTCCATAGAGCCAGCTAATTTTTATTTGCCAGATTACATATTAAACCAACATCTTAGATGGCTGTTATTAGAACCATTTATACACCCTGCTTTGTTGACTTGCCTGAGAGACCTACCCTGATCATTGAGTAGTGATGTTGCTCTCAAACCATACAGGCAACGTTAGCTTCTGTAACAGATTTGGCCATCTCATTGACATGTTCTGTAAAGAGGTTGCCTCTTTTTATTAGTTAGTCTGTATTATTTGGAAGTTTTGTTGTTGTTGTTGTTTTGTTTTATAAATCCAATTCTTACAGTGTATCCTGGTTGGCTTTGATTGCTCTTGAAGGAAACAGAGATGTATATTCTCCATCTTCTTTCCATTTGTGGGTTCTAAAATATCTTGGTACATGGACACATTGATTGATATAGATCAGTGTGGTGCACTCAGGCCTACTAGGAATGTACTAGTACTACATTGGTCTTGAGCACACCCATCTCACTTGGATAAATTTCTTTGGTCTGTCTTTTCCACAGTGACATTCCACAATAAGCTCTTTCAGAGAATTATGTTGAGTATGTTATTTGCCAAAGATATTCTATTGCTTGAGTATATAGAAGAGTATACTGAACATCTTTTGTGTGTAAAATAGTCCTGGGAAGTTTTGTTTTTTGTTTTTTTTTTCCCCCACGTGAGGTAAGCAGTGAGCAGTACTTACTAGTGTCAGGTTTGAACCCTTTATAACCACATAGAAACAGGCAGCCGCTCTCCTTCTCTCATCTGTACAAAAAAATCTGATTGAGAGAGCAGATATCTGTTCAGAATGTTCTTGGTTACTGCTTTATAACCAAGGCCTTATGTTAACCACTGCTGTTCCAGTTTCAAGGATTTGAGGTCATTTCCCAAGTCCAAAAAAATTATGATCAGTATTAGTAAAGTATTAGTAATTGTGAAGTGAAATGATGGGATACAAGGGCAATAAATTATATGAATCTCCACTTCTGTGTAACTTCAAAAAAATTTAAAATAAAGAATGAAAAATGAACTCTTCTCAATACTCTGTAATGACCTATGTGGGAAAAGAATCTAAAAAAGAGCGGGTGTGTATGTGTGTGTGTGTGTGCATAACTGATTCACTTTGCTGTACAGTAGAAACTAACACAACATTGTAAATCAGCTCTACTCCAATAAAAATTTTAAAAATTTTGTCGATGATACTAAGCTAAAAAAAAAAAGCAAAAAAGTCATGTTTTGTGTTGTTGTTGTTTTGCTATTGAGTTTTATGAATTCCTTGTATTTTTTGAAAATTAACCCTTTACCAGATAATATATCTGGTTTACAGATATTTTCTTCTGCTCTGTAGGTTGCCTTGTCATTCTGTTGACTGAAGCTTTTTAGTTTGATATAGTCCCACCTGTCTATTTTTGCTTTTGTTGCCTGTGCTTTTGGTGTCATTTCAAGAAATTATTGCCAAGACTGATGTCAAGAATGGGTAAGGGACTTGAACAGACAGTTCTCCAAAGAAGACATGCAGATGGCCAATAGGTATATGAAATGGTGCCTATAATCATTATCAGGGAAATGCAAATTAAAACCACAATGATCAAAAAAGCAAATAACCCAATCCACAAATGGGCAGAAGACCTAAATAGACATTTCTCCAAAGAAGACATACAGATGGCCAACAAACACATGAAAAGATGCTCAACATCACTCATCATCAGAGAAATGCAAGTCAAAGCCACAATGAGGTATCACCTCACACCAATCAGAATGGCCATCATCACAAAGTCTGGAAACAACAAATGTTGGAGAGGGTGTGGAGAAAAGGGAACTCTCCTGCACTGTTGGTGGGACTGTAAGTTGGTACAGCCACTATGGAAAACAATTTGGAGGTTCCTTAAAAAACTACAAATAGAACTACCATATGATCCAGTAATCCCACTCCTGGGCATATACCCAAAGAAAACCATAATCCCCAAAGAAACTTGTACCATAATGTTTATTGCAGCACTCTTTACAATAGCCAGGACATGGAAGCAACCTAAATGCCCATCAACAAATGAATGGATACAGAAGATGTGGCATATATATACGATGGAATATTACTCAGCTATAAAAAGGGATGAGATGGAGCTGTATGTAATGAGGTGGATAGAACTACAATCTGCCATACATAGTGAAGTAAGTCAGAAAGAGAAGGACAAATATTGTATGCTAACTCACATATACGGAATCTAAAAATGGTACTGATGAACTCAGTGACAAGAACAAGGAAGCAGATACAGAGAATGGACTGGAGAACTCGAGGTATGGGAGGGGGCGGGGGGTGAAGGGGAAACTGAGAAGAAGCGAGAGAGTAGCACGGACATATATATACTACCAACTGTAAAATAGTCAGTGGGAAGTTGTTGTATAACAAAGGGAGCCCAACTCGAGGATGGAAGATGCCTTAGAGGACTGGGGCAGGGAGGGTGGGGGGGACTCGAGGGGGGGGCGTCAAGGAAGGGAGGGAATATGGGGATATGTGTATAAAAACAGTTGATTGAACCTGGTGTACCCCCAAAAATAAAAATAAAAAAAAATAAAATAAAATAAAATAAAATAAAATAAAATAAAATAAAACCACAATGAGTATCACCTCACACCTTTTAGGATGGCTTATTATTTTTTAAAAAGATAACAAATGTTGGGAAGATTGTGGAGAAATTGGAACCCTTGTACACTTCTGACGGGAATGTAAAACAGTGCAGCAACTATGAAAAACAGCTTTATCATAAAATTAAAAACGGAACTACCATAGGATCCAGCAATGTCACTTCTAGGTATATATCCAAAAGAATTGAAATCAGGATCTCAAAGAGATATCTGCACTCCCATATTTATTGCAGCACTGTTCATAGTAGCCAACATATGGCAGCAACCCAAGTGTCCATAGACAGGTGAATGGATAAAGAAAATGTATATACTGTATATACAGTAGAATATTATTCAGCCTTAAAAAAGGAAATTCTGCCATTTGTGATGATATGGATGAACCTGGAGGACATTATGCTAAGTGAAATAAGCCAAAAAAGACAACTACTGCTTGATTCCACTGTAAGTGGATGACTTAGAGTGATGAGGATAAGTTATCCAAAATAGTCAAACTTATGAAGCAGAGAATACAATAGTGGTTTCCAGGGCCTGGCGGGAGAGGGAAATGGGGAATTGTTATTCAATGGGTATAAAGTTTCAGTTATACTAGATGAAGAAGTTCCAGAGATCTGCTGTACAACATAGTGCCTGTAGTTAACAATACACTATTTTATTGTGCACTTCAAAATTTGCTGAGGGTAGATCTCATTTTAAGTGTTCTTGCCACAAAAACTAACAACAACAACAGCAATAACAAAAAAAAAAAACCCAAAGGAACACAAGGAAGTCTGGAAAATATCAGATATGTCTACTGCCTTGACTGTGATTATGGTATCATGGGTATTTGCATAGCTCCAAGCTTATCAAATTGTACACATTAAATATATGTAATTCTTTGTATAGCAGTTACACCTCAATAAAGCTGTTAACATTTTTAAATAAGAAAAAAAATTTAATGTCATGAGCTCTTTGGGTGAATTTAATTACATCTGTTTTTGTTAGTAATAAGACATCTTACTAAAACTAAAATTTGCTCAAAGAAACCTTAAGAGCTCTTTTGGAGCTATGTCTTAATTGAATGTCAGAAGTTTAATAAACCAATGAGGAAATATCCTTATTTAAATGTAGCAGTAAATTACTCTTTCACACCCACTTTTGATTCATTGCAAATGTCAGCAAGGTGATATTGTTCTACAAAACAATTACATTTATGTAATATTTTCTTATGTATTTCCTTAATCACTAGGTTATTATTCCCATTATTATTTCTCTACTGTTTTGCTTTTACAAGCCTTGATGTGTAGGGCTTACGTGTCTACTGGGCATCCGTTTTAGAAACTCTGGCTTTGATTTGTTTTTATCACATCAGATCAGGCACCTTGTTGAATAACAAGAAAAGGGTTAAAGAAAATAGCTCTAGTGAATTAAAAGATTGTGATATCTTCTGTATGCATTTTTGGTAGCGCTGATTGCACCAAAATTCTATTTTGATTCCCTCATTCAATAGCAATAATAATGTTTTCATGACTGTTGCAGCTTGAAACACGCGCGAACGCACCCCCCCACACACACACACCCTCCCCCTCCCCCCTCCTCCCCCCTCCTCCCTCCTCCCTCCTCCTCCCTCCTCCTCCCTCCTCCTCCTCCTCCTCCTCAGGCTGCCAGTCTGTCCTAAGGCAGTGGCGGACGCCTGATTGGTGGGCTCTGTTTATTCTGTGACCAGATTCCTTCTGAAAGAAGGCAGGCCATGACTGCCTGAAGCCTATTGGCTGGGGCTGCTCTGGACCCTCCCTTTCTTTTTCAGGGCACACACCATAGCGAAGTCTGTGCGGAATCCTAAACCAGCCCAATTTACATCCATTCATGAATCTGTGACGTCAGCAAGCCTTCGGGCTCCTTTGCGGTGGGCTGGAGGATTGTGTGGGTGGAATCCCCCTCCCCCTTATTTTTCTAATTCTGCAGGGCTTTTTAAATTAACCTTCCATCTTTTTAAAGCAGGAAAATGGAACAGCATGTGTAGGAATTCTTCATTGTTGTGAGTATCGCACTCTCTTTTTCTGTTTCATCAGCATTTATTTCACAAGGACAGATGGAGAATGTATTTGTGATTTGAGGTGATTAGAAAACTGATATTATTGAGGGAGACAAGGTGAGAGAGAGAGCGGCAAAGAGAAACCTGAAACCCCGGTACAGCTAGGAGCCTCTGAAACTGACAGCTGGTTTTCTTTTGCTTGTCTGCCTGCTAGACGTGGACATTTTTCATTTACGGTTCTGCACGTTACCCCTGGATGCTGGTTTGGCTTTCCTTAAAGGGAGATTCCATCTCTCTGAGAGATGATGTGAATTGTATTAGAGGAGAAGCCCAGAACTGGTACCAGAAAGGTGCTGGGGAAAGCCGGGCCAGCTAGACAGAGCAGGTTCTAGCCTGCTGAGCGCCTGTCTTCCTTTCTGCCGTCTTTTCTGTTGTTTCTCACCCTTCACCTTGCCTTTGTTTCATAATTGTATAACAGTCAATATCTTGGGATTGCAGTTTGGGGAAGATGAATACCAGTTCAATTTTTCCCCCCCCCCCCCGAAAGCTTTTATTATGGGAGCTATAGTGGTATATTTATACATATTTGTAGCTCTTCATGTCACTCTGTAAATGTAAATTTTACTTACATTTTCAAAAACCGAAATCCTGCACCAGAGGCAAAAGGGATAGTTTAAAAACTATACTTAAATTCTGATTTGTTTAATATCCCCTAATGAAAACTAAGAAGTGGTTTCTTAATATATCCTGTAATTATATGCCTAGAAATGCACATTAGCCTCTTTCTAAGATGAACTTCCAACTGGAAGTCGTTTATTCCACTGTGTCTGGGAAACATGGAAAACTTCTGATATGTTCCAGGTGTTAAGTTGATTTGATAGTTTGCTTGGAGCTTTAACGAAAAGTTGGTATTTGTGGCTGAATTTGTTTTCCAAGGCTCTGGTCAATTCTGGTGAAAGTTGTGGTAGTAAAGAAGAGGGATGTGACATTGTGACATGTTTTGCCCTGTGGCAGCTCCTCAACCCACATAATCTAATAGCATTTTCCAACTGCCTCACTTAGGGCTGGTCAGCAGCGTGGACCAGGCTGTTCTTTCCAGTGAGAGAGAACACATAATGTCTGTTAGTTTTTTATCATTCAGCCTTGTCTTGTTTACCTTGTATAATCGATACTTAGTTTTGAGATTTTCATGTTATAATCTTCTCATGAAACAAGGCTTCTAAATTATGGCTCTAATGATATCTTTTGAATTATTCTTATAATGAACCTTCCAACTGTAAACTCATTTCAAAATTACCTGAGGATTTAGAATTTTCTTTTTATTTCTCATCTTGACATTGCCCTCACTCATTTAGTTTTTCTGAGTATATTTGAACTCACTAGAGTTAAGGAAGGGAAAACTTCTGCCTGATTCTAAACCAAATTTTTGTCCTATACTCAGGCAACTATGGTGTCATATGTTGCTACTTTTTACCTGCTGGGATGAATAAGTGACAAAATTCCCTATATTTATAAACACCTAGACGTATTTCAGCATTTTTTTGTGTATGTACCTTCAGAGACTTTGTTGAAAGTAGCAATTTTGAAGTTAGTTTTAATTATGAAAGTCTACTAGGTCACTGCTAGATCAAAAGACTGAATGAATCCTTAGGATTTTTTAAAAAATGCATTTACTTAAACTCATCTTAGGCAATGTTCATCAGACTCTTTTATATACATTTTGCCAAAGAGAGGTTAATTTCCAAGGAAAGAAATAGTTTGCCCTTTGGCTTTATTAAAATACAGCTATCCCTTTAAGGCACAGAATGGGTATAGAATCTCCCCCTCTCTCCACTCCTGGTGGCTGTATTCTAGATTATATTTATTTTCATGTATAGTGTACTTGTAGGGAAAAAAACAATAACTCTTAATTGTTTAATATCAAACAATAAAATCCTGTGTCAGTGACTATCAATAGATGGCTTTCTGTTTAAAAATTGAAGCTACTCCAGAAGTAGGAATTTATTTAGTAAACAAAGTCAGTCAAACCAGAGCCGTGTCGTGGGGAGCCTGTCAAAAGAATGGTTCCTAAGGGCCAGTGGACACATCCACTGTAGTATGGTGGAACAACCATACTTTGAATGGCAGAACCGGTCAGTTTGGTTTGCACTGTCTACCTATCATCTCTCTGTGTGCTACAGCTGAATGAATTGCTTGGGGAGTTTAAATGAATCAAGATAGCCAAGATGATCAGTGCTGCCAGATGGCAACCTGAATCTTTACAGTTTTGATTAAAATAAAAAACATTCACCAAGAACACTCTTTTACTTTAAAAAAAAGTTATTTAAAAGATATCATACTCCTGCTCTGTACCACTTATTATTCCTTATGGGTATGGAGGAGAGAAAGAATTAGAAGATGCCATCTTTACCCCTAAGGAATCTAGGCGGTAAGATACCATATACACTTTGAGTGTTGTGGTTCAGCAGTTGGTTTCTGTAAATAGACATTAAGATTAGAATTACCTGGGGAACTTTCTGTCTCTCATTCCTATCCAGTGGTTTTTAATATGTTCATAGAGTTGTTCAACCATCACCACAGTCCATTTTAGAACATTTTCATCATTGCAGAAAGAAACCCCATACCCATTGGCAGTCACTCCTCATTTCCCCTCAACTCTCAGCCCTAGGCAACCACTGATCTACTTCCTCTACACATAGACTTGCCTATTCTGATCACTTCTTATAAATGAAATTATACAGTATATGGTCTTTTGTGACTACAGTTGACCCTTGAACAATGTGTGAGGGAGGTTAATCTGAGTATAATTTATACTCATCTCTCTGTATCTGTGATTCTTCCACATCCTTATTCAACCAACCACAGACTGTATAGTATTGTGGTATTTACTATTGAAAAAAATCTGAGTATAAATGGACCTGTGCCATTGAAACCCATGTTGTTCAGGGGTCAGCTGTAGCTTTGGTCACTTAGTATAAGGTTTTCAAAGTTTATCCATGTTGTAGCATGTATCAGTGCTTCAGTCCTTTTCACCACTGAATAATATTCCATTGAATTGCTATACCACGTTACTTATCCATTCATTGGTTGATGGACATTTGGGTTCTTTCTACTTTTTGGCTGCTATGGCTGCTATATGAATAATACTTCTATGTACATTTGTGTACAAGTTTTTGTGTAAACATATGTTTTCATTTCTTTTGGATGTATACCTAGGAGTGGAATTGCTAGGTCATGTGATAACTATATGTTTAATATTTTCAGACTTTTCCAAAAACCATTTTCCAAAGCAGCTGCACTATTTTGCATTCCCACTAGCAATGTATGAGGGTTTCAATTTCTCCACATCTTCATCAACAACTTATCCATCTTTCTGGTAAGAGCAATCTTAATGAGTTTGAAGTGGAATCTCATTTTGGTTTTGGAGAAATACCTATTCAGATCCTTTGCTCATTTAAAAAAGTTGGTTATTCATCTTTTTTATTATTGAGTTTGAGTCCCCTATTTTGGATACAAGTTCTTTATCAAGTATATGGTTTGCGATTTTTTGTTGTTGTTCTCTGGGTTGCCTTTTTCATTTTCTTGATGATATTTGTTTGCAGCACCAAATGTTTTAATTTTGATGAAGTTCAATTTATCTATTTTTGTCATTGTTACTTGTGCTTTTGGTGTCATATCTAAGAAGGCTTTGCCTGACCCTAGGTTATAAAGATTTACTCTTATGTTTTCTTCCAAGAGTTTCAAAATTTTAGCTTATTACACTTAGGTCTGTGATCCATTTTGAGTTAATTTTTGTGAATGGTGTAAGGAAGGGTTCAACTTCATTCTTTTGAATGAGGATATCTAGTTCCAGGGATATTTATTGAAAAGACTATTCTTTCCCCCACTGAATTGTCTTGGCACACCACCAAGGAACCTAAAAAAAATACTGATGCCATGTACGCACCTCCAGAGATTCGTATTTAATTGGTCTATGTTGGGGCCCAGACATATGTATTTTTTTAAAGCTCCTCAGATGATTTTAATGTGCAGCCAGGGATGAAAACTATTGGTATGTATAGAGGGTTAGTCTTACAAAAGAAGAGGGGCATTATTTCTGAATCAGGAGACAGGATGCATGAAGACATAGAATTCTGAGTATGGAAAGGAGAGAAGAGAAGAAAATTAAGATTCGTACCAGAAAGCACGGATTTTCTTGCTAAGTAGGTGTTAGTCATTTTCAAAGAGTGAGGGCATCATCGGAGGTTAGTGAAATATGTTAAAGGAAGAGAAGGAGCTAACACTTATTTTTTTAATATTTATTTATTTATTTATTTATTTATTTATGGCTGTGTTGGGTCTTCATTGCTGCACGTGGACTTTCTCTAGTTGTGGCCAGTGGGGGCTACTCTCCGTTGCAGTGCGCAGGCTTCTTACTGCAGTGGCTTCTCTTGTTGCGGAACACGGGCTCTAGGCGCTTGGGCTTCAGTAGTTGCAGCATGCAGGCTCAGTAGTTGTGACTCGCAGGCTCTTGAGTGCAGGCTCAGTAGTTGTGGCGTATGGGCTTAGTTGTTCTGCGGCATGTGGGATCTTCCCAGACCAGGGCTCGAACCTGTGTCCCCTGTGTTGGCAGGTAGATTCTTAACCGCTGCGCCACCAGGGAAGTCCCAAGCTAACACTTATTAAGCAACTTCTACATGCCTATAAATCTGCTAGGAGTGTTCAAGTACATGATTTCATTTGAAATATAATCCTCAAGCTATGAAGTGAGTACTACTACTCCCATTTTACAGATGAGAAAACAGGCTCAGAAAGGTCGCTGACTCAGCCAAAGACACCAGGTAGTGCACGTTGTACCCAATTTTTAAACCCAGCGCTAATTCTTAATCCCATTCTCTTCTCTGTCCATGAATTTTGAGCATTGAGTCCTACCATGAATTGAGGTTGGTCCAGTCCAGCATGAATCTAAATCTTCTCTAGCAATGCTCTGGACTGGACAAACAGTAAGATAAGTTGGATGATGGGGGTAATATAGGGTTAAGTGTTGGTGCAGCAGGTGCAGTGGAAGATAAGAGGGTGAGGTGAATGAAGATTATCATGTGTTAGCTAGTCATGGAACCCAGGCTGGCTGTACTCTGCCTAGATGTAGCTGACAGGAAAAATCCTGAAAGGACGTAGGGCCAAGTATACTAGGCACGGGAGAATGATTGAAGGGAATGGTAGGGAGACCAGGGTGGAAGCGAGGGTATATCACATAGACTTGGCAGGTGTAGCAGTGTTGGCATTCATGTAATCAACAAACATTTATTGAGCATTTACTGTATGTCCTAGGTACTAGGGACCCAGCAAGAGAAAAACAGACAAAAATTCTTGCTTTCTTGGAGGCTTATTTTATTGGGGGAAGACAAGCAATGGATAAGTAAGTTATGTTTAGATAGTGATAAATGTTAAGGAGAAAAATAAAGGTAGAAGGGGAATAGAGAGTAGGGGTGGGGTAAAATCAAAAAGGAACATTTTCATCATTTGGTTTACATGCAGATATAGATTCTCCAAGGAGATTAAGGAACCATCATACTGAGGCGGTGGTGGCTGACCACGCCAGGCACTTTGGGTGTATAAAGAGAGCGGCTTCTAAGTGCTAAAACTCAGAGTGAGTGTTTAGTATTAACTTTTGTTCAGCACTTTATAACCCATTCCTGGCAGAGTAGACACGTCATAAACATTTGTTTATTGGATGAGTACTGTTTTTGTTTTTTGTTTTTTTTTTGGGGGGGGGGGGGGATTAGTGATTTTTTGACTGGTTGGAGGCCAGGGCAGGGATGGTCCTTGGGAAACTTTTTCAAACTCTGTTTGCTGCTCTATTATGATAGATCCTTCTAAGTATGCGTGTTTATGTATTGCGGGGGGGGGGGGGGGGTCCTTCCATAATGTCACAACTGAGAATCACTGCATGGTAAGGTATAGTTAACAAGGAGGATGTGTTCTGGTGTTCAGATGAATTGGGCAGAGAACCATCAGTGTAGGGAATACTAGAGACCCTTAAATTTCTTTTTGCTTTTTACACTTTAACAGGAGATTCACAGGCACCACCTTGAACAGAGGGCAAATTGAACCCTTGGTGTATATGAGTAAAGTTTTTAATAATGAGGTTCTATTATGCAACCATTTACCTGTCTTTTTTTCTTTCTCTAAAAGGTTACTTATTAAAGTGGATAAAACCAACATGTTTTCTGTTTACCTGCTGTAAGACACAATGATACAGTGGGAGAAGGATTGGACTAAGAGTATAAGGGCCTATGTTGCAGTCTCAGATCATCCGTGGCAAGATTCCAGTTCTCTCAGCTTTGTAAAATTTTCCATCAGTATTGGTTTTAATATATGACGTGAAGAAATTGTTCTTAGTGATCTTAAATGTCCTTTCTAACGCTAACATTGTTAGGATTCTTAACATCTGGTTATTACCTACATCAAATAGGCAAGTGCAAATAGGCAAGTGTCAATTTGTAAGACAATCTGGTTAAAATCTACCTTTATTCCAATTCCTTTTTTTTTTATTGGCTGTGTTGGGTCTTTTTTGCTGTGCACAGGCTTTCTTTTTAGTTGCGGTGAGTGGGAGCCACTCTTCGGTGTGGCGCGCGGGCTCCTCATTGCCGTGGCCTCTCCTGTCACGGAGCATGGGCTCCAGGCGCATGGGCTTCAGTAGTTGCAGCACATCTGCTCAACAGTTGTGGCTCACGGGCTCTAAAGCACAGGCTCAATAGTTGCGGCGTACGGGCCTAGCCACTCTGTGGCATGTGGGATCTTCCTGGAGCAGGGATCGAACCCGTGTCCCCTGCGTTGGCAGGCAGACTCTCAACCACTGTGCCACCTAGGAAGCCCTATTCCAATTTTTTCATAGTACTTTTATAGAAGTTTAACCCTTGTGGAATGCTGCTACAGTGGAGGAGGAGAAATTGTCAGAAGTGTTTCAGGTGGAGATATCTGGGTGCGATATAGAAAGGTTAAATCACTTTCACATTTGCCTGGGGACTTCCTCATACAGAAGAAGTAGAGTGTTTAATGAGATCTGACTGTGCCACCTTTAGGCATGCTCATTTTATTTTTTTATTTTTATTTTTTAAAAAATTTATTTATTTATGTATTGGCTGCATTGGGGGTCTTCGTTGCTGCACGTGGGCTTTCTCTAGTTGCGACACGTGGGGGCTACTCTTCATTAATGTGCGCAGGCTTCTCGTGGTTCTCTTGTTGCGGAACACAGGCTCTAGGTGCATGGGCTTCAGTAGTTGCGGCACATGGGCTCAATAGTTGTGGCACACAGGCAAGTTGCTCGTGGCATGTGGTATCTTCCTGGGGCAGGGATTGAACCCGTGTCCCCTGCATTGGCAGGTGGATTCTTAACCACTCCACCACCTAGGAAGTCCAGGCATGCTCATTTTAAATGTTATTTGTCTTGGCCATTGTTCTTTGTAGTAAAGAGAGAGCTTCCATTAGACTGGTGATTTGGTGGTCTGGGCTAATGGGGCACGTGGCAACGGAAAACCTAATAACCTCAGTTTGATTGTGTTTTGTAGCCTTTTCCTTACTCTGACTTTTGTTAGTGCTCTTAAGAAGGGAAACTCATCATATTGGCTCTTTCTGTCCATCACCTCCTATGATCCTGTAATTCAGGCTGAAGTGTGATGAAGGATGAAAGACTGCAGTGAATAAGAAAATGAAGACCCGCTAAATCCATAATTGGTATAACCAGGCTTTGAAAAAATAAGATTTTGTTGTATTGCATGAGAGTTGCTAGGCTTTGAAAATTATTCTTTTCACAATCCTCCAAATAACAAATTGGTTGATGGAATGGTGTTTTGAGTTTGCAGATTTTGTCAGAGAAAATTTTTTAAATTATAAGAAAAACCCCTTTTCATTTCCGTGCTCATTTCTTCCAGTCTAAAATTTTTTCTTATATACTTTTTCATTTGTATAATAGTCAAGCAGAGAGGTCTTAATGTCTAGTCCTAACAGCTATAATAACTTCATATAGTGGTTCCATTTAGTAACAGTGCTTATATGTGTAGTAGTGTGGTTAAAAACATCTTACAAAAAGCAGTCATGTATTGCTGGGAAACCAATAACTGCAATTTTAATTATTTAAAAAATTTAAGGAAAGGCAGTGTAGGACTTCCCACTGACAAATGGTAATTGTCTTCAGTGTGCTAATTTATATTGTGAATTCCTGGGCTGGGAGTAATATCTGAAATGAGCAGTACTAGGAGGACATTTTCGTGAAATTCTGGATTCCAAAAAGGCCAGAGAAGTGAAAAAATGAGTTGATTAAAAGTGAACGGCTTAGGAAATAGCCAAAGACAAAGCAGTGGAGAAAGGTGATGGAGGAAAAGGGAGGCAGAGCCCAGGGAGACTGTAGCTGAGCTGATGGCTCACCTGCCCGGGCAGGTGGCAGCCAGGCCAGCAGTTTCCACCTTAAACCAAAGAGAATGGATCTGAGACCCAGACTGAAACAGACTCTTAGAGTCCTAAGGAGGGCTGTCACAGTTGCTGTTGCTAAAGAGGGCTCAATTTGCCAAATAAGCCCTCTGAGGCTTCTTATCACCCCTGAGGCACTGTGCCTGCATTTCTAGAAGCTGTCCCTCCTGCCTTTAATGGGACGCATTAGGCTATCTGCAGGCGTGCATAACCATGGATAATTGAGATTAGTGAGATCAAGCCCACCAAAACACAAAGCCATGATTGCTTTTTCCAGAGAAAATAATCTTTTGATTAAAGTGAGATTAAGCATTTTACTAATTACTTACTGATTATTTCCTCTCACATAACAAATTCAAATATATATGCATGCTAAGAAGAAACAGATGCAACATACCTTTGGATATTTCCAGCCACTACTAGACCTAAATTACAGACTCATTTTAAATCTTTGGTAAGCATAAAAACTCCTGGGAAATACCCACCTGATATTGCAGCGGCTGGGGCTCAAGAGCCCATTTGAAAAGAAATTTTACTACTTTGCCAGATTCTCCCTCCTCCCTCCGCTACCCCCCCCTCCTATTTCTGGCCATTTTTGAACAGAACCCCTTCCATCTGTTTGTCTAATCAAAAATAACTGAACATTTGCTTTATACTGCTTGTGTTAATGATCAAAGCTAGGCCCTAATCTAATCCTTATGTGTTCCCAGAGACTTGGAGACCAGAGTAGATCTCTTGGAGACAGAAAATCAATCACATAAATCCTTTATATTTTCTTAATCCTTTATATGATCTCTTCTCCAATCAGGGCTTCTGCCATAACGCAATGAAACAGCACTCTTTCCCCATCACCTGCTCCACTCTGATCAAAAGGTTATCTTCATTGATAAGGATTTCTTTTAACTGAATCTTATACCTTTAATACTGGCTTTTGTTAGTGTCAACTGCTTTTGCCACAGATTGTCTTTTTCCTGCTAACTATTTAAAAGACCTTGGAGTGGTTTTAAAAATAAAGAGCCCCCAGCCACCCAATTTCTAATATCCTTGGACCAGGCCTTGAAAGAGAAGAGGAATGACCATGAGAACCTCACTATTAAGGTAGGGCAAAGGGGGCCCCAGGTTAAGGAAAAGGAAGGCACTCCAAGGAAGTACCTATCCAGGAGACTGTACTGCCTTAAAGCTTTGCCAGGCTTGTGAGCAATATGAAATGGTAATTGTGATTTACCTAAAATGCATATGGCTTGTTCCCCAAAATGTCTTTATGTTGGAGAATAGTTGTTGTGTTTGAGTTGACTGGGCTGGACATGAAGATTCAGGGTGAGGAAAGTGTAGTCTCAAGTCTTCTATCTGTTGAAAGAAATCTCCAGTTTATTCCTGAGTCATTGTAGCCAAAGATTTGCCAAAGACTAAAACACTAAACTTTGGGGCCTTGTTTTGGGACCTGTCCTTTCATTGCAGTATACATATTTTTCACCACAGGAAACTGAAAGTAAAAAAAAAAAAATCTTTGACACTTTTTACCAAGCAGATTCTTTTATTTTGGGATGTAATTAATAAACTATAGCTTATGAGAAACTATTCAGTAAGAATTTTTCCAGGTACTCAAATTATAGGTTATTTTATAGGAGGTGCCTAAATAATAAGAGAAAAAAACTTTTTTTTTTTCTGTTTCTGTGTCTCAGCTGATCCATCCACGTTAGCCTGCCCCCCACCAACCATGGCTAGGTCTAACCATCCTGGCTGGCTTACCACAAAAGCTGGCCCTATACAGTGAGAAGGATTTTTTTTTTTATGAGCTATAAATTGATTATATTTCCCCTCTCTTTTACAAAAATAAGATGCATTAGCGATTTAAAAACAGTAATCCTGCAGGAGATCTACTCATGAACCACCATTAATGCACTGGTTCTCAAAGTGTGGCCCTAGAACCAGGGGCATCAGCATCACCTGGGAATGTGTCAGAAAGCACAGCCTCAGGCCCCTCCCCAGATGTTCTGAATCAGAAATTCTGGGGGTGGAGTCAGGCATCTCTGTTAACAAGCTGGCTAGGGGATGCTGATGCATAGTGAAGTTTGAGAATCCTTGATTTATAGGAGAGCTTCTCAGAATTTTAATATGCATAGGAATCACCTGAGGGTTTTGTTAAAAACCAGATTCTGAGGCAGTTAGTCTGTGGTGATTTTGTCAGCATTTCTAATTAGCTCCCAGGTGACGCCGATGCTGCTGGCCCTAAGACAGCACTTTGTATTGAAGAATTGGCATGAGCTACTCCAAGAACTATTGCAATAAGCAGGCTCTATCAAAATGATAACTATCTCTGTTCCTAAGGAAGTACTCCTAAAAGGAGAAGTTTTATGCATAAACTAATCACAGCATTATTTTCATAGAAAGAGAAAGAAATAGCTTAACTGTTCAATAATAGGGAAACACAGTTGATACTCATTATTCACAGATGCCATATTTGTGAACTCACCTGCTTGCTAAAATTTATTTTTAACCCCCAAATCAATACTTGCAGCACTTGCAGACATGCGTAGAGCAGTGAAAAAGGTGAGTGGTCTGAAGTACACACTCCCAGCCAAGGTGGAATAAGGTAACAGTCTCTGCCTTCTTGTTTCAGAGCTCATTTACTGTAAACAAGTGTCTTTCTTGAAGTCAATTTATTGCCCTGTTTTTTTGCATTTGTGTGCTTTTTGTTGGTGATGTCGCTGTTTAAAGGAGCCTCCAAGCATTGTGTTGAAGTGTTGCCTGGAGTTCCTATGAAGGCCATGATGTGCTGAGAAAATCAGCTTCGTTTAGGCATGAATTATTGTCCTGTGAATTCAATGTTAATGAATCAACAGTGTATATTAATAGTGTCTTTAAACAGAGACACATATAAAACGAGGCTGTGTATGGATCAGTTAATGAAAATGTTGTGTCCAGAGGCTCACAGAAACCTAACTCTGTATTTCTGCTAGAAGCAATGGTTCAGTATTCACTAATTCATTGTTCATGGTGACTTTACGTAGAACGTAACTATCACAAATAACAAGAATAACGACAGTTAATAACCAACTGATAGAATATATGCTGCCTTATAAAAATGATGGTGATGAAATCTGTTCAATCAATATGAAAAACATATACAATGTAGTGGTAAGAAAAAGAAACAGGAGACAAAGTTTCAAGTACATCACAATTCGAGTTATGTTTAAAATTTTTCAAGTGAAAAATTGAAGGAAGTACACCAAAACTTGTTGAGTTGGGGTGGAAGAGTAATTTTTTCTTTATTTCTCAAATTTGTATAATATTGTTATGTTACATTTATAATGTTACACTTTAAAATTTGTATCTTACTAATTCTTTCAGAGACATAAGGTACTAAGAGGCACCACCTATTCTCCTTAAGATGCAGAGGCAGTACATCCTGGTTGAGAAGCTGACCTTCTTAGGAAAGATCTTACTAACTTTAGTGTAAGAGAGTATGCTCTGTGTTAAAATTAAACCAAATAAAAATTGTTGCAAGTCACAATGTGAATATCCAGGAGAAATCCAGAATTACAAACCCCTTGCAAAGGTAAACTAGCTACTTGATAGAGACTGCTGGAACCGTGCTTTGTTAATAATGTCTTGCCTAACTACAGCTTTTCTAATTTCTCTGCATTTTTCCACTATTTCGACTTCACCACATGGTGAAGAGCTTGGCTTCTAAAGTCAGAAAGTTGAGTCCTGGCAGTTCCATTTATTAGCTCTCTGTGCCTTTAAGTTATTTAATGTCTCTAAGTTTCCCCCATGTATATAATAGGGGTAATTCTAGAACCTAATGAGTGTTAAATGAAAGGCTGAGCACAGAAGGTAAGATACGCTAAGCCCCAAATAAGTGGTAGTTGCTACTCTATGTTATCTTCATTCATTTCACTGATGATCTGCCACATAAAAATTAAAAGGCTGTCAGCCAATACCTGGGGAAATTTTTTGAACAGAAAAAGAAAGAAGAAGAAAAATAGTATTCCTGTCTACAAATACAGTCTACTTGGAGACTGACGCATACACTGTAATATATTATAATAGAGCAGTGGTTCTCAAACTTTTTGGTCTCAGGACTAAGAAAATTATTGAAATTTCCAAAGGGTTTTTGTGTATGTGAGTTGTATCTTCTATATTTACAATAGTAGAAATTAATACTAAGAACAATTTTAATACTAATTAATTTATTTTTAAAAAACCATTACACATTCACATAACTTTTTAATGAAAAGTAACTATAATTTCCATACCAACATTTTTGTGAAGAAAGTGGCAGTATGAGAAGAGACTTTTGCAAACCTTTTAATGTCTGACTTAGTAGATGGTAGTTGCAGTCTCATCTTAGCTTCTGCTTTCAATCTATTATAATATCAAATGGCATATAGTAGCCACTGGGAAATTCCACTATAAGAATTTGTGGAATTGTGAGAGAGTGTGAGTGAAAAGGAAAATAATGTCTCATTATTATGAAAATAGTTCTGACCTCACAGCCCTGCTAAGCTCTCAGGGATCCCCAGAGCCCACTGTGAGCACCATTGCACACAGGGTGTGTGTGACAGTGGAGCAAGGACCATAGCCAGCATCCGTATTGTGCTCACCATGTGCCAGACACTGAGCCTTACCTAGTTCAACCTCACAACAGCTCTGTGAGGTGGGTGCTGTTTTTACGGTCCCTAGTTTCCAGATGAAACCAAAGCACAAAGATGGTAAATTCCTCAAAGTGGAGCCAGCATTCAGTTTCAGATAGTTGGGCTTCAGGGTCCAGACTCTTTTCTATGTCACTGCTTCCCTACTTGGGAATTGAGTAGAATTTCATAGAGAAGACATTTTTCTTGACGGATATGTAAGAATAGAGGTTCTTACAGACAATCTTAAGAGAACACTTTATTGTTACTAAATACAGAGCAGGATTTTAGTCTTGTGAAAGTTTTTAGCCTTCAGCTCTGATTAGTTTCTTTTAATCACTTTACACCTAGATTTTTTTTTTCTTTTTCGCAACTTCATTAACAATGCTGTCCTACACACCCTAGTCTGTCCAGGGTTCCTAGGAGCAGCTGCCAGTTACTGTAGTTTCAAGACAAAAGACAGGATTTTTTCCCCATTCTCTTTTTTATTATTATTGTGATAAATTTACAGTTTTAACCATTTTAAAATGTACAATTCAGTGGCATTAAGTACATTCATATTATTATGCAACCATCATCACCATCCGTCTCCAGAACTTTTCCGTGTTCTGAAACTGAACTGCTGTACTCATTAAAGAATAACTCCCCATTTGCCTCTCTCCTCAGTCCCTGTCAACCACCATCCTACTTTCTGTCTCTGAGTTTGACTACTCTAGTTACCTCAAATAAGTGAAATCATATAATATTTGTCCTCTTGTGACTGGCTTATTTCACTTAGCATAATGTCTACAAAGTTCATCCATGTTGCAGCATGTTAGAATTTCTTTCTTTTTAAGGTGGAATAGTAAAGTCATGGTTTTGTTTAAAAATAAATCAAACACAGGACCTAAAGAAATATCAGTTAACGGAAGAAAAAGAATATAAAATACTATAGGACTTAAGGGAAGTAACAAACCTATATTATACTACTTCTGTGTCTTATTACAAAGTTACTATTTTCAAAATTTATCCTGTAACTCTTAGTATTGCTTGGATGAGAATTCAGTAGGAGAGTTAGGAAAAAGAATGACTGGGCAATAGCTAGGACCCATCATGTATACTGTAGCCATTTCTCATGATTCTGGTCTTTTCTCTTTCTCATGGTTTTTTGTGTTTTTTTTTTTAAACTCCCGTTCCCTTTTTTCTGTCGTAGAGGAAGTAAAACAAAACCCTCTTTCATTACCTCTAGAAATGGCCATTTTATGGAACTGTTCATTTAAAAAGCCAATGAGTTAAATATTTTACTCTGAATACAAAATAAAAACCTAAATAAACGCAAGTACATTCTGCTTGAGCATAACCTGTCCTTTTTTCATTGGGGTATTGGGGGGAGTCATGGTCCCTGAGAAGGCTTCGTATAGGAAAGTTTGTTATTATCCTGGGACCATACAGAGAACTTAGCTTTCAGAATACGTTCTTGAATGACTACTACATGCTGGTTGCTGTGTCATGCACTGCGGATACAGTGGTGAGCAACCTAGTCATGGCACCTGCCCTCACAGAATTTACAGACTAGTAAAGGGGATGATCAAAGAGCAATTATAATACAGTGGTATGTGCTGTTAGGGGAGAGGTAAAGAGGTGAAGGCATACAGGCTGCTAGTGGAGGACATAAGTGGGACATTGACCCAGCCTTGAGGGGTTCAGGAAGTGGTAACAGACATGAACCCTAAAGAACAAGCAAGAGTTGGGTGGAGGCAGGTGTACAGAATGTGTTGCATGCAAAGCAGACTGCAAGTGCAAGATTCCAGAGGTGAGAGAGAAGGCAGTGAATTCAGAGAACTGAATTGAGTCTGGCTGGTGAATTGCAGGGCTGTACCAAACACGAGGCTAGGGGAGCAAATCATGCCAGGAGGGTTGAACTTTATCCGAGGAGCCGGAATTTTACAAAGTTGAGTAGTATGTTCAGAATTACATTCTAAAAAAAAGCACTCTGGCTATGGAGAGAATGGAATAGGATGGAGAAACTAGAGACAAGGGTAAAATTAGAGGATTGTTCAAATAACCTAGGCAAAAATGATGATGGCCTGAGCTAGAAAGGGTTATTGCAATGGAGAGAAGTGCACAAATTCAAAGAGATATGCAGAATGTTAAAGGATACTTTTTTAAAGAGTAAAAAAATTCATACACATATAAAATGAATATGTCAAAGATATTATTCAACTCATTAGTTAATGAGGGAACCCGTAGGACAATGTAAAGAAAATTCAAAGACCACACTTATATGTAGGCAGTAAGCAGTGATGAAATGCTAAAATGGCTGTGCAATTAGAGGCAAAACCAGTCAATATCCACACAGTATTAATAATCAATTGCATTCCACCAGATACAATTTATGTGCATTTCTATGGACAAGAGTCAGCTGCATTACTACATGTGTGCTATAATTTTCAGTGCTGTAAATATCTCAGAAACAAGGAAAATCTCACATAAACTACGGACGGTGCTGTAGGCAAGGATACCCAGTGGTCTTTTTCCCCATTTCAAAGGCTTTGACAATTTTCCCTGACAAGAAAATGTCCACAGGATTTTGTGATTAGTTGAATGTTGTGAGGGTGAGCAGGGAGGAAAAAGAGAGAGATAAGTCAACTGTAACCATTCATTCAAAGGGTTTAAGGGGACACCCAGTCAAGATGTGAAGATTGAACAGGAGGCTGCATTGAGAAGGTTTGGAAAGGAAAGGACAATGAAAGATGGGGTCAAGGAAGAGGATGCAAAGAAAAATACAGGATTGAGACTATAAACCAGAGACAGTTACACCTTGGGCAGTAACAAAAGAGAACAGGAACGTGATGCAAGGTGGAATTAGCTGGCTACAAGGTTTAAAGAATTATTCCCAGTAGTCCTGTGATCTCTGGTGTCGGTGTTAAAACTCTCCATTTATCCCATGTCCCTCTGGGCACCTGTTCCTATGTACCAGCTTACTTGGAGTAGAAGCCTAAAAGAATGATGGAGATTAAAAATGTAGGTGGTGATTTCAATGTAACTAAATTGATTTAATGAAAATAAACTCTGAAGATAGAGAACCATGTCTTGTGTATGTTTATATCCCTGGGATGCCTAGCATAACAGCCAGCAATTATTTTTCATAAATATATAGAATGAAAGATTAATATGTTGGATTATGGTGTAAAGAGCTCAGGGGTTTACCCCAGTTCATGTAGCTGCTTAGGTAGGAATTCTAGGATTCAAGCCCAATTCTTCTGATTCTAAAGCCCACGTCACTGGGATGAGCGACTTAAATTATAACCCCTCATGGAATTTTCAGCCTACCAAGTATTAGGAAAGATGAAAAGGTATTTTTTTATCTTTTAATTTCTCGTGTTTCCAGTAACTAAATATAACTGTACGTTTTAGATTGTACTTTTTCTAAGAAGTAACTTTCTAAAAAGACTGTTTGAAATCAGATGGACCTAACAGGCCATCTACTAACTGTGTAACCTTGGGCAAGTTATTTAACTTTTCTGAGCCTCATCTATCAATTGATGATAATATTAACTTCTATGAAGGTCTGAAGATTAAATGAGATAAAGTGTATAAAAAGTATAAGCGTAATAGGTGCCTTAACAGATACTGGCATTTTTTTTCTTCTTAAGCTTAAAGCTTTTGCATGCTTAGTCCATACCAAAACCTGCCTTTATTTGAACGGGGCTATATTTAGCATTTAGCTCCTTTGGCTAATTCTTGATCAATCTAAATTTAGTTTTTTCAATATAATTTTTTCAGAACGATCTTTGTTTCTTGATATGCTTACTTATTACCTATTTCAAATACTTTGCTTTTCTCTCTTTCATCTCAGTGTACTGACCTTTCTCTTTCTTCCCAGTATACTAAGATTTACTACTACGTGTTTCCACATTGCTAGATTACAACTTAAATTGGATTTGGTTTGTTATAGTTTTTTTTGTTTGTTTGTTTTGGTCCCCTTTATTATTTCTTGGATGTAGCAGGCATTTCTAATTCAACATCTTTTTCTGGTTAGTCTTTTTAAAATACCATTACAATTTAGGATTGTTATTGTTGGTTTCCTTTTTTAAAGATGTTTCCTGAAATTCTATAACAATATTATGTTCCTATGCCATTTCCTGAATATATGCAAATATACTGAAATCACAAATAGATCAATAGATCCTGGCAGATCTCTTATGACAAAAGCATTAAAAGTATGTATAAATACAGCTGATTCACTTTGTTGTACAGCAAAAACTGGCACAACAGTGTAAAGCAATTATACTCCAATAAAGAGCTTAAAAAAAAAGCATTAAAGGGAGTTGAAAATGATATAATAAGGACTTGATCCGTTTCTCACTTTTGAGGAAAAGGAATATTACTATACTTTGGTAAGCTTCAGTTTTCCTCAGAGGGGTCAATAATACCTGCTCTGCCCACCTCACATGGCCATTATGAGGCTCAAAGGAGATTAAAATAGATGGGATTACTTTGGAAACTCAACATATAAATGTAAGATAACGCAGTGATTATTGTTTGTCTTGCCACCCTCTTGTTATATGTCCCTAACATACATATATATATGTATGTTATAACCTATATATGGGGGAGGGCAGTGAAAAACATCATTGTAGGAAGTGTCTGCCCCCAAACGAACGAGAGCCCATTGTGATCTTCCTCTCTCCTTCCCTTAGTTTTTCTGACTGGCAATCAGAAGGCTTTATATGATGAAACCCTGTAGGCTCACTTTGGAGTGACTGAAGGCATTTAGACCTTTTCATTGCTAGGTGTTGTGTTTGCAGAGTTATTTACACCACCTAGCAACCTGGCCCCAGACAAACACTTCATATTAGCTGCACAGTGACTTGGTATACCCGTCATTACTCTGTTAATGTAACAGCAAACATTTACTGTACCTAGAAGATGGTGTTCCCCTCCTCCACTTAATTTCATCCTCTGGTTGTTTTATGGTCTCTAGAACTAATTTGTAAAATGACAGAATCTTCCAATCAAAAGACATAGGAGAGGTCATTTGGTTCAATCCTCTGTACGAAAGCAGGAATATTATAATTTCTCGGGTACATTGAGTATTTCCACAGATGGGGAGAGCAAGTCAGTTTTGAGATATCCTTTTCCATTGTTGGATTGTTCTGATTCCTTATATTCACAGAATACTGTTTCACTTGCTAAAAGGGACCTCAGAGACCATTCTAGTCCAATTCCTTCAATTTGCAGATGAGGAAATTGAGGCCTAGAGAGGTTAGGTGACTTGCCCAAGGCCAAACAGCTAATTTAAGACACAGCTGGGACTGCTGACTCCTGGTAGCTTCTTTCCAAATCATTAAACTGCAAAATTACTGAAGTCATAAGTGCTGAGTAGTATTAAATGCTATTAGGCAGTATAAAAATGCTTTAGATGCAGCATATTTTAGCATAGCAAATGTTTTTGTTATACTATAGATAAACTTATTTTGATTTTGATGCAGAAAAATCTAAATCTTTCCTTTTAATTATGTACAAATATCTCCTTAAAGCTCTGTGAGAAACTCCTTGCTTTAAACAGGACTTGTTCTTTTCTTTTTCTTTTTTTGCTTTCCTTTTTAGAGGAGGGAAAAGGAAGTCATCAGTCTGGTTCTTATATCTAAGAAGTCATATGATCAAAAAGACACAAAAACACATTTTTTGGCCTGACCTGAGGGCCGTGGAGTGGACTGGAGCCAGGGGCTTTTTTATACTCCTGTCAGGCGTTGGTCCCAGGCCTGTCAGTGGCAATGTGGATGAGATGGGAGTAGAGACTGCCCATGTGCCAGAGGGACTGTGAAAGTTGCCTGGCCTCTCCCTGCCTTCTAGAGGGACTGCATTTAAAGGGAATCTGCAACCTTTTTGTCCTGTGAAATTGTTTGCTGGAAGCTTTAGGATCACGCCCTGCTGGGGGTGGGGTGGGGGGGTAGTGGTAGTGGGGGAGGTCATACTGAAGGTGGAGACTGAACACTGATTGGCTATGATGGGAGAGGCTTATAGACTGCAGGAGGGTTTTGAGGTACAAGGTGGACAGACTGTAGGGAAGGAGCATTGGAAAGGGTGTGATGTAAAGCCCTGACAAGCACTGCTATCTGTTCCAAAAATAGCCAAGAGCCTTAGAAAGAGGACGTGGCAGCAGCTTTGGGCCTGTGATCCAATGGGCTGGCCTTAATGTCTTTCCAGCTGTAGATTCAAAAATATTTCTGTAAGGCTAATCAGATGTATCAGTTAGAAAGATATCTTCTTCCCAATTTTCAAGCTTTTGGTCTCATATCCTTATAAAGATAGATGATGACCAGACTCTTGTTCCTCAAAAGCAGATTAATCTATTATCTCATGGTACTTTGTACCCCTATTATAAGCATGTATCATGGCCTGCTTTTGTTTGTGTTTGTGCTATCTCCCCTACTGGACTTGAGTTCTGAAGAGAAGGGACCATTTTTTTAAAATTATGAAATATGTAAGGCATGCCAAAAAATAAAGAGGGCGCCCTCTTTACACCTTTATACCCCCATATGGTTTCTAAGAAGCACAGGGTAGCACCTAGCACGCACCTGGCACTCATGAAAGGTTTATAGAATTGCAGTACTAACTTCCTTCTTATACTTGTGCAGTCATCCTTTCTGTCTCTTGTAGATGATGCATAATCAGAATCGTTCTCAGGGGCCTAAGTTCTCAGGGTCAATGCAACATATACTCTGATATTCATTAAAACAGTAGCTTCTCGAAAAGGCCTTGGAACAGTGTTGCCAGCATTAGACGGTCCTAATTTTTTGTGATGATTAGCACTCAGAAGTGGTGTCCTATTTGGATGACTTAAAGTTTAAATAGGGAGTGAAACAGTAATGGTATGAATAGCTAATGGGAATGTGGATTTGGCATCAAATGGAAGAAGCAGTTGTTGTGCGTTCACTGTTACATCCTTTAGCCATCACTGATTTTTTGAGAAGGACTCAAAAGCGGCTCATGGAAGACAGAGGGTTTTGAAGAAAGGAGCGTGCTTGAGTTGAGGGGAGGACAGGAGGAGATTATTCATGTGTGTATGGGTGTGTGGTGTGGGGGAGGCTCGGGAGCTAGGTGGTAGATTCAGGAGGAACATGAAAGAGACAAAGGACAGTGATAAGATCACTCTTGGGAAAGGGCTAATACTCCTCAACAAGCTAAGGATAAAGTTGAGTCCATGAAATTTATCACTCCCCTGACCTGACGATAGTAATGATATGAAACTTCCATCCTGTTTATCTCGCCAACAATATTTGTAGCCCTTTGTCCCAGTTTCAGTTTTGCTACTCCTTGCGTTTCCAACTGCCTTGCGTGGTAGAGCCTGTGAAATATAAATCCTAGCTTGTTACCTCCTCACTGCCAGTCCCTGGCGTGCACTTTTCTACCTGAGAGTGGTAGCATCTAGTCTGCCCCATTGGAAAGCCCTCTTTCACCATCACATCCAGCAGTCACTATATCCTGTCAATTCTGTCTTCTGAACGTCTCTCAGATGCTTTCCATTCTCTCCGTAGTTTTTTTCCATCCTCCATCTATCCATCTTCCACCCTTAAACAGAATCATCTTTCAAATCTAATCATGTCACTTCACTTCTCTGTACGTCTTTGCCCACAGGGAAAAAAAATTCTCTCATCTATTTTTCCCATCCCTATCTTCTACATCTCTCATCACTTCCCATCAGCCCTGCTGACATTTTCCCCTCTCCCCAAATAACAGCATGACTCCACACCTCCATGTCGTTGCGCACGCCTGTTCCCCTGACTCCTGTATACCCCTTTTTTCTTCTTCCCGGACAGCAGTTTTCCCTTCTTTGTACTTTACAAATTTGTATCCATCTCCTTGAGAGAACTTCTGGTGCTATATATCATCACTTATTCATGTTTCCCCTCTCTTAGACTGTAAGCTCCTCCAGAGCAGGGATCCGCTGTCTAGCTCCCCTCTGCGTCGTCCGTGCTGCTCAGCGCCCCGAGTGATCAACAAAGCATTTGTTGGTTCAGTGAACGAGCAGAGTGGAAAATATCTAAGTGACCACCTTCCTCACGGAAATGGGAGTTTTTAGGTTTGTGATCTTGCAGATCTAAAGAGTGCCTTTCTCAGATCCCTGTTGCGAGAACTGATGTGAGAATGTCTATAAAAGTCCTTGAATATCTTAGAAGGAGAAGGCGTGACAGGTCTAATAAGCTTTAGGTGTTTAAGCAGCATACCGAAAAAACCCAGTTACTTTAGCACTTCTAACTTGTACATTCTTTCTGAGAATGATCTCAAGTGCCCTTTAAGGCTTAATGTAAGCCCCTCAGAAAGTATTTTAACTACATTTTTCTTTCGACTTGTGCCGATTATTTTAAACTTGACTTTCTGCACTCTTTTCCTTCTTATTAGGATTATTCCTGTCTTCTGTCTTCTTTTCACCTGCTTATACCATCTTTGAAATTATTGTGTTTGGAGGAAATAGTACAAAGCAGCTAAGCCCTTAGTTTGCAAAAGAGACTAATCAGCCGCCCAGGCGCCAGGTTTGGGGGCTGTGCAAGTTTATACAGGCACACGTGTGCGCACTTCCTTAGCTGCTTCCTGCTAAGTTAATGTCTCAGTTTTCATTCTGTGGTAAATAATGTCACCTTTTTCTTTTTGAGACATATTTGTAAGTTCATTAAAAATAGATGAAGCAGCTCTGAACCTTTTGTTCTCTCTCACTTGAGGACGTTTTTGGCCAGAGCTTCCCGAATCCTAAATTCCCCTTTAATTGCCAGTGTGAGAATTTTCTCTATTATTTTCTTATTTCAGAAATTTGGTTGGAGTGGGATGAATTGGGAGATTGGGATTGCCATATATACATTACTAATAAGAAAAAATATCAAATTGTACACTTTAAATATATGCAGTTGATTGTATGTCAATTATATCTCAATAAAATTCTTTAAAAAAAAAGAAAAAGAAAAAAAAAGAAAGAAATTTGGTAAGGGGTGGGGGTGTCTGAGAACCGCTTTTGAAAATCTGACCGCGCCATAGCCGTTGTCTGGGCTTGGAGCTGCCCTGTCCCTGAGTCCCTAGTCTGCATGGCTGCGCTGATGGCTTCTCCTGGGGGAGCTTCATGGATCAGCCCTCTGTCCATTACCATGTAGCAGGATTATAATTTATAGCCCCAGATGGTGACTCACAACCCCACCACTAGCCACTTGCTCCAGTAAGGTGGAAGAGGTATTAACTATTAAATCGCTTCCCTCTTTTTTAAAATAATTGATGCTATTTGCAAAGGGTTCTGTATAAAAATAGTTATATTACATTTAAAAACAACAAAAAATAGTTAGAATCAGGAGAAAATTATGCATTAGAATAATAAATAAACCACTGCATGGTCAGGTTTATTTTTCTTGGCCCGCCTCCACGTGGAAATGAGGTTTTGAGGCACAAATTCTGGTCAGATTCCTGAATTTTCATAAGAAGGTGTCAGTGTTTTCTCCTTCTTGGTTGATTCTTCAAGCTTATGGGTCTGTCCCTTACATGAAAAGCCAGAATATTTGCATTCCAGCTTCTTGCCAGAGAATAGAACCTGTAATTCTTAGCTACTCAGTTTTTTGGAAAGCTTGAGTGTGATCAGTAATGGTCTGAAGGAGATGTAGTTCATCCCCTTCTTCGTTAAATCAGAATGTCAGCTGTTTCCTTGGAATCTCTTACTGTAAGTATTGCTTTTCTGGACTACTTGGGAGTCTCACCTTGAATGGAGAGGTGCTCTAAAAACTTCCGAGAAATGCTGCCGTGTTCGCTGTGAGGGTATCGTTGACGCCGTTTTACTATTTTGTACAGATCAGTGGAAGAAAAGCCTCTCAGGCCTTAGTATTGTAAAAACTACTCCTGGACAATTGGTATGTTTTTCTCTTGCTTTCTCCTTACTTTGATCCACGGAAAGCTCTGGTCCAAATTTGTGAACCATCTTTACAGTTGTTAGTATACAAATAATTTTTGACTACTGTTTTTTTACCTTGGTGGGTTTGTTTTTGTTTTTTTGACATTTTATTCTCATTTCCCTTCACCTGTTTACCTATTGTACTGTGTACCTTTTTGTCAATAGCCTCAAGTTCTTTTTAGAACAAAGTCCATGTGTCTGTTTCCTAATATGTATTTATTTATGTCAGTTTAAGAAGTCAAGCTTACTATATTCAAATAGTACTGTAATATATTATCACTTTTTATAATATCACCATAACATTATCACTTTTGAATTTTAGGATGTAGCTGTATATGTTTTTGAACTCTTACGATCTTTAACAGCTCCACAACGTGAACCATGGACAGCATTTATTAGACAGGATGTAGAGGCCAGATGGCGCCTGGAAGTCTTACTGTGTAATTTAATCCTGGGTGCTGTGTTGTTGGCTTCACTAGAGTCTGAGTGTGCGTATATAATTATGTGCGCATGTGTAAAAAGCCCAGCCCTGATAGGAAAGAGAGGGAGGAACATCATTAGCAGAGATTAGATTTGTCTCTCCAGCTGGGCAATGTGCCTCTGAATTCCAAGGGCTTTCCCCAGTGTAAATTATTAGACTGACTCAGCTGCTGTTCAGTTCCCCTCTGGCTGAACTGCTTTTGCTAATGCTGTTAAGCTGTGGCTCAGGAGGCAAAATGTCCTGAGGTACTAAATAGATCTCCTGCCTGTGAAAAGAAAAACCTCCCTCCTTCTCATAGTCACAGGATGGGGGTGTAGAGTCTTCTCAAATCAAAAATAAAAAGGCAAAACGGAGAAAAAGATAAACTGTGTGCCAGACTTCAACTACATATACAGGGCTCTGGAAATTATTAGTAGACTGAAATCATTCCAATCTAGCTAAAGCAAATAGGAGTAATCTAATCCAAAGAGTTTAATTCGAATCAGTTGAGAGCATCTGACTTTAGATTTGCTGCTGTTCTAAAATTGGTGAAGTCTAAACAAATTAACCCCACTCAGCACTGAGCCAAATTCAGGTTCAGGGCCACAGGAGGGTCTTGTCTGAAGTTCTTCAATTATAATAGCACACTAATAATAATAAAACATACACCTTTTAATATAGCATGAAGCACAAGACAGCATAATATACATGTCAACTCGAGTAGAATTCATAGCTACAGTAAATGATCTGTTTCAGTTTTTTCTATTGACAGCTAAGGCTATGCGTATTGTACGAATGCAATTAAAAAAAACATGGTATGTTCTCTGATTTTATTGCCTAAGATAGCCAATTTATTGATTATAGATAAACCTAACAGCCAGTTTACCCATTGAATGTCAGGGAGAATAAATGAAATGCACAAATAATATAGGAGCTGTAATTAAGTGATTAAGTCATTAACATTTTTCTCTTAACCAACTCTTAACAAGTAGCAGAATTGCCTGACCCAAGTTATTTTCTTCCCTCTCCTTTCTCTATTTTTTCTTTGGGGAAGGTGTTAACATGCTGAGGAATAGGACTAAAATATAAAGAACAAGGAAATCAGATAGAAACAGGATCATCCACTGATCAATTTTCAGGACGGTGAAGTGCCCAGGCGCTCAACTGCATCGTCAGTATTAGCAGCCACAGTGGCAGCTATACTTCGTAGCCTAAACAATGCATCAATTAAGATTAAATACTGGCTGTGGTTGAGACCTTGTTACCTTACCTCCTATTAGTAAAGACTTTATGAAGAAGGAAAATTTTTAATACAAAGGATTAAGAAGAGAAAGCATGAATTTTCAGTGAGCAGAACAGCATTAGAAGATCAGGTGAAGGAGTTAGCACATCTCTAAAAAGGGCTCTCTTGTAGTCACCATTGCCAGGGAAGGCGGGGAGGAAAGCACATTGGTGGGGATGGGATAAATTCTGGGAGGTAAATTGGTGCCGAGAAGTCACGCTTGCGTGTGAGAGCTGCTGTACACATATCAGGCTGTGGGAGCTAATTGAATCATCATTAAAACCTAGAGTTGGTAGCCAGACCAGCTTCATGGGTGTGTAACGGGGGCACTTGCACACGGCCCTGCTATCTCTATCTTGAAATTCTTACTAGTTCTTGAACAGGGCGTCTTGCTTTTTTGTTTTGCACTAGCTCTGAAAATTTTGTAGCCAGTTCTATTAACAATGTATGAAATTGTCATAAGCCCTTAGATGCTGTTCTCAAGGCATCCTAGTATGTTGATTTCCTATGGCATGCCCCTTTTTACTCAAAGGCCAGCACATTTATTCCTTCCTGTCTACTGTCACATTTCTAGAAGTGGCTCTGAAAAATGTGTTTGTGCCAGAGAATGACTTAAGGAAAATTCTACCTCAATTTTGTGCCCCCAGTGTTTTTTTGCTAATAGGGTGTATACATGTTATTTAATGTGATAGCATGATTTCAAAAACTATATTTTTCCCAGGAAGTTTTCTGATCATTACACAAGTTAATGAGTAATGGTTTTTAAGAAGCCAAATTACTCTGATGAGAGAGAAGAGACTTGTTAGCCCAGCATTCAAACTCTTTCCTGGTGTGACACCACCCTGTAGTTATAGCCGTGCTGATCACTGCTCTCCATGTACCTTTTGCCCCGGCTATTCCAAACTGCTTGCTATTCCTGGGAAATGCCATTTATTTTCTTGCCTTCCATTCTTTTCTTTACGAAATTCTCTTTGATAAGAAGGTATGCCTTCTCCCAAGTAGCACTTCTACCTCCCTCATCCCCCACCCTTTTCCCACTGGTATGACTCTTACTCTTCCTTCAAGGTCCCACTTTGTTGCCTGAGAGTCTCTTCCTTGTGAAGCTTTCCTCTGATGTTCTCAATCAGAGTTAGCCATTGCACCCACTGCTGTGTCATGGCCCATACAGCTCTTGAAGCCTTTCTTAATTCCACCTTCCTTTTTATTTTATTTTTTTAAAGCTCTTTATTGGAATATAATTGCTTCACACTCTTGTACCAGTTTTTGAGGTACACCAAAGTGAATCAGCTATATTTATATATATATCCCCTCCCTCCTGTGACTCCCTCCCACCCTACCTGTCCTAGCCCTCTAAAGCATCACCTATCACCGAGTTGATCTCCCTTTGTTATACAGCACCTTCCCACTAGCTATCTGTTTTACAGTTGGTAGTGTATATATGTCTATGCTACTCTCTCACTTTGTCCCAGCTTCCCCTTCTCCCCCCCGTCCCCCCACCCCCACCCACTTGTCCTCCAGTCCAGGTTAAGAATAAAGATGCAGAGAATGGACTGGAGGCCACCTTGCTTTCTAATTACTTGTTTACTTGCCTATCTGATACAATAGGTTATATATTCCTTGAGGGCAGGACTGTCTCAACTCCATCCATCATCCATGGCGTGGTAGCACAATAGCTGGCACATACTCAGTATATGTTTACTGAGTGAGTGTCTTAATCTATATCAGCTGCTGTAACAAAATACTATAGACTGGGTACCTTTTAACAACAGAATTCTCACAATTCTGGGGGCTGGAAGTCTGAGATCAGGTGCCAGCATGGTTAGATAAGGGCCTTCTTCTGGATGGCAGCCTTCTCATCTTATTCTCACATGCTGGAAGGGGCTTGGGAGCTCTCTGTAGCTCCTTTTATAAGGGCACTAATCTCATTCATATGTATTCCACCTTTGTGACCCAAGTACCTCCCAGAGGCTCCACCTACTAATACTGTCACGTTTGGGGTTAGGATTTTTGGCATATGAAATTTGGGGAGACATAGTTAGACCATAGCAGTGAGTGAATTGGAAAGATAACTGTAGTTCCTTTTCTGTGTGTGTGTTTTAATATTTACTTATTTATTTGGTTGCACCGGGTCTTAGTTGTGGCAGGCAGACTCCTTAGTTGCAGCTCGTGGGCTCCTTAGTTGTGACATGCAAACTCTTAGCTGCAGCATGCATGTGGAATCTAGTTCCCTGACCAGGGATCGAACCCAGGCCCCCTGCATTGGGAGCTCGGAGTCTTATTCACTGAGCCACCAGGGAATTTCCTATCTTGTGTGTTTAAAGCACTTGGTTGGGACTTCCCTGGTGGTCCAGTGGTTAAGACTTCACGCTCCCAAAGCAGGGGGCACAGGTTTGATCCCTGGTCAGGGAAGATTCCGCATGCTGCGTGGCACTGCCAAAAAAAAAAACACTTGGTTGTACTTCCCTAAAGTGAAATATCAGTTGATCTTGTTAGAAGTAGTTTGTACTTTAAGAATCATTTGTGGGAAGGGAGAAATAATAAAAACAGGGCTGTCATTGGGGATGAAACCCCTTAGAATTGTATAATGTAGTGACCCTAGGTGAAAAAGTAGTGAGAGTCCAGTAGTGGAAAAGCTTAAAAAAAAAGACTGGAGGGCCCCAGGGTAGTCAGGGAAAATTGCCTGAAACATTTTGAAGTTAGAAAAACAGGAAGCCTAGGGTACCACTTGACTCTCAATTTAGCCATCCCTAGCCTGCAATTTAGTTCTCAACTTTTCTTTTTGTAGCGCCTTCCCTTAATTAAATTATACTGCCATGTCGAGAGAAGACCTGAAATAAAGCCAGTATAATGGCAGACCTATTTAGGAGTATAGTAAATACATTTTTTTAAGCCCAAATACAGCAGTGATCATATTTAATTGAAACATGTGCAAAAGAATAAAGACAATCTTTTTAAGCTGATATAGGGTGATTTCCAGGATATATTCTTTTTTATTTATTTTTTATTGAATTACAGTTGTTTAGTTTCAGGTATACAGCACAGTGATTCAGTTATATATATTTTTTCAGATTCTTTTCCATTATAGATTATTATAAGATATTGAGTATAATTCCCTGTACTATGTAGTAAATCTTTATTGTTTATTTCATATATATTGGTTTGTATCTGTTAATCCCATACTCCTAATTTATCCTTCCTCCCCTCAAAATACATTTTTATTCTATCACTTTGACTCTTAAACTAAATCCTAGCTATTGTGAAATTTGAGTCTTTTCTCTGGATTCTGCCTAGGTTGTAAGTAAGGAGAGAGAGAAAAATAGAACAGATCAGAATCAGAACCTGAATCTACTGGGGTTAAAAAATAATCAGACTCTTCTTTGAGTTTCTCTGTGACCATAGCCAATCATGTCTTTAGTTTTGTCGCATGGGATTAGACATTGTAGGTTAACAGAATACATCACTAATCCCAAAACCTGAATTGTCCAAGGCTTTGTGAATGGGTTAATTTCCAAGGTACTGGTATAATTGGTGGACCATCCTTGCCCTGTTGTCATTTCAGTGATTATGAGAAGAAGGCCATTTAGTTGACTAGGTATAAGGGCTCTGTGATTCCTCATAGGTATTTATTTATTTATTTATTTATTTATTTTCATATTTTAAATTTTGGTGCTCAGTTTTTTTCAGTCCAGTGAGGCTGAATTGATGCCCCATTGTAAAATTCATTCTTTCTAATGAAACTGCTTGTTTTCCTGGGCTCTGTGGAAAAATTCTTCAAGTGAAAATCATAAACCACGCAGTGGAGTGGCATCATCCCGGAAGAGATGTGGGGTATATTCCCACAAAATTTTTATCCAGTCAAATAAAGTTTAAAAATTAATATTGAAGGCATGCCTAGAAAGGAAAGAAAATCACAAAAGGATGTTAGAAACCTTAAAGGTTTAATGAGAAGAACACTTTGATTTGCCTCAGTAAGTGAGGGAGAGGATACGGATACATGAGGTGATTATATGTTTGTCTGTGAACCCTCAAGGTATAACTAAAGTCTCCTTCTGCCACCCAACCCTAGATGTTTACCTCAACCTTCAATCAACACTGATTCTGGGGTGGGAAACTAGGAATGGCTTTTAGACTCTAAGGACATGTAAGCTTGACTGTGCTGAACTCTTACTCATATTATTCTATAGACCTATGTTCATTAACTTTCATTTAGAAACCCAGAGTTACCTCTGTCTCAAAGGATGTTAAAGGATTCTAAATATAAAATTAATTCTAACATATGCATAAATGGAAAGTTATAACTAAAGCAATGTGGTTACATTTTAACAAAGCTTGCCACAGCTTACACAGCTAACTGGACTTTGTCTTTGTGAGGCACTCTAGTAAAATTGTCAGGAAACGTATCGGAGTCCTTAGAACACTGATAGTTTCTAAGGAGCCTGTCAGAAGGCTATGGATGTGTTCTGGTGATTCTGCCATTGCTCAGGACAACTTGGGGACTTTGCCTTCGGAATGCCTTTTACAGATCTCAGTATTGGAATTAAAGGGAAGAAAAGCTCAGGTAGATCCCCTCTCCTGCATCCCTTTCCCTGTTAACCACTTTTCTGTTTTCTGTATGGTTATGTCTTTTCTATAAATGGATTTCATGTAAATGGACTCATACAAAAGTTTTTAGGAACACGTGATTGAAAATATGCACTTGTAATGAGTTCAAATTATAATTTCTGAAGGGAGGCAGCTAAATGTCTTTAAATTCCATCCTCTGTGATATTAATCTTTGTATTCAGTCAATACATACCGTTTACTATCACAATAGTTTATATTCTGCATTTATTTTTCTTTCCATTAGAACTGTCTTGTACATTTATTATTTTTCTGACACTTAGAATAGATATTTAATATTTATTGATATGCTTCCTTGTCATCCTCATCTTGGACAGATGGGACTTATCAAGGATCCTTTAGTAGTTTGCAAACTTTAGCTATATATTTGGAGTAGAAATGGAAACCAAACCAATGAATAATTAAATGATGGGTTTGAATTACTCTCTAGCACAAAGTCAAATTCGCATTCCAAAACAGTGACATGAGACAGGTGAAAAATGATTGACCTTTGCCAATTTCAAATTTCTATTCTTGGTAAAGCTCAAAATGTCCTATCATACATTTTTTAGAGTATCATCTTGATTGAATCATTACTTTAAAAAATTAAAACTGCTTTGCTGGACTTCCCTGGTGGCGCAGTGGTTAAGAATCTCCCTGCCAACTCAGGGGACACGGGTTCCAACCCTGGTCCGGGAGGATCCCACATGCCTCAGAGCAACTAAGCCCATGTGCCACAACTACTGAGCCTGCACTCTAGAGCCCACAAGCCACAACAACTGAGCTCATGCACCACGCATGGCAACTACTGAAGCCTACGTGCCTAGAGCCCATGCTCCGCAACAAGAGAAGCCTGCCCCACGGCAACCAAGAGTAGCCCCTGCTCGCCGCAACTAGAGAAAGCCCTTGCGCAGCAATGAAGACCCAACACTGACAGAAATAAATAAATAAATAATGAAATCTTAAAAAAAAACTGCTTTGCTTCTGTGAGCAAAACCAATATTAAGGAGAAATATAAAAGTCTAAAGCAATAGGATCTTTCACTAATATGGTTTTAATTCTCTATTAAAATTGGACTTTGGATCCAGAGTTCCTTGTTCCCCCTGGAGTCTTTTTTTTTAATAAATTTATTTATTTATTTATTGGCTGCATTGAGTCTTTGATGCTGCACACAGGCTTTCTCTAGTTGCAGCAAGTGTGGTGCGTGGACTCCTCATTGCAGTGGCTTCTCTTATTGCTGAGCGCAGGCTCTAGGCACATGGGCTTCAGTAGTTGCGGCATACAGGCTCAATAGTTGTGGCGCATGGGCTTAGTTGCTCCTTGGCATGGATCTTCCCGGAGCAGGGATTGAACCTGTGTTCCCTGCATTGGCAGGCGGATTCTTAACCACTGTGCCACCTAGGAAGTCCCCCACCCCTGGAGTCTTTATCCCGGTTATCTGTACAGTCTTCTCTGAGAAGTGATAAAAGTTGTTGGTGATTTGGGAGAAACTTCTGGTCCTGTCCAGCCTTCCCTCCATTAGCCTTCCCTTAGTTTTCTTCCTTTCACCTATACTAGTCCTGTGATTAGGAACTTTAAGGAATGATAATTATGAGAATAACAGCAATCCAATTTCAATTTTAAAAGTATCCACAAATGACTGTTGAAACTACTTAGGTATTTGAAAATGAATCCTTTGGCTCTTCTGATGATTTTAGACAACTGACTATGGTCCCTTGGAAAACCCTTTAAAAAATTCTCTGCTTTTATTTGATCCTGATGAACCATCATGAGAATGAGCTATACTTAAATCATTTTATTCACAGACATTACTAGAATTTGGTAGCAAACCTGTTATTTTAAAGGAGGTAATGGAGTTCTATGCATTTAGCAAATTCCCATGTACAAAGGGAAGCCATAATCTTTATTAATTCCCACAACAAACAAATCTATTTATATGAATGAATAATATGGAGAACTACTGTCCAACTGAACATTCTGTGATGATGGAAATGTTCACTTTTGTACTATCCGATATGGTTGCCATTCGTCACATGTGGCTGCTAAGCACTTGAAATGGACTAGTGTACCTGAGGAATTGAATTTTGTATTTCATTTAGTTTTAATTAATTTTAAGTTAAATAGCCTCATATGCCTGGAAGCTACCATATTGGACAGTACAAGTATAGGGGTTTAATATTAAAACAGAATGGAGTAAACCCTGTAGAAAGTGGGCATATTTTAGAATTTTCTACTTGTCTTTATTTGTTGCTAGGAATTTTTACCTTTTATCCTAAATATAGAACTTAACCTCTAGGTAAGATGTGAACCTAGTCCATATTTTTCTTAGACCTTTCTTAATTAAATAGAAGCCCATTATAATATTGACTGCAGGATGTTGTAACTAACAGCATGGGCTTGGGCTTGACTCAGGCTCTGGAATTAGAGTGGAACTGGGTTCAACTGCTGTCTTTATGACTTAGTAGCTATTGGTGAGTTATTTAAACATTCTGTGCCCCAGCTGTGAACTCTAGGAGTAATAATAGTACTTTATTCAAAGGGTTGATGTGAGGATTAGAGAAGTTAACATAGGGAAAGTGTTTTGAGCAGTGTTTGGCAGTAATCTCAGTAAATGTTAGCTATTGTTATTGATGTATTGTTTATCAAACTGCTCTGCGTGATGTGTGTGTGTATGTGTGTGTGTGTGTGTATGTATGTATGTATGTGTGAAGTTCTCTCATCCAAAAAGTAAACTGCATCATCTTACATCAGGTCGTATACTAGGTGTTGAGGCTAGATAGGCAGGAAAAGAAGAAGGACAAGGTACAGAGATAAATAGTACTTGGTTTCTACCCCTAGCAAATTTACAAACTAATTAGGATGAGTTTTTTCTCATTAAAAATAGAAGTTATCACCCACTCACTGCTCCCTCCAATTCTAACAATTTATGATTCTATCATTGCTAAGCAGGACCTGAAAAAGCAATGCAAAGATGGCAGAAGGACCCTTGACAACTTCTTGCTTGCCGGTTACAAGCAAGACTTGCCCAGGAACAGTCTGTAGGATCTGCAGCTTTGTGGGAAATTCCACATATATCATTGGAAGTCTGTTACTGATGCTCTTCAATAACTCTGTTATACTAAGCTGGCAATGAATTATTTCATTTTCATGTTATATAATATAAAACAAGTACATAATGTGTTAATTCCATATGTCTACTTCAGTTATATTTCACTATCCAACTAAACAGTCTGAACACTAACAGTAAATTTAATGGGAAAAGAGAACTTTCATAATATGATTTCATTCAAAAAGACTTTCCTTCCTCTCTCACCTGCTAAGTGCCATAAGCAATAGCTCCTGACAGCAGAGCCAACCAGTTCTTACTAAGCAGTACTCTATCCGTCATTTCTCCATTGGCTGGCATATATTTTAATAGTGACAGCATAGGATACTACTTCATAACTTGAACAGCACTTTCATGTATTTTATCTCATTTAATACTCACATAAATCACATGAGGAAGCCCATTTTTTCAGAACCCATGTGTAGCAAGCTGCCTCCACTCTAAGTATCTAGTCACAATGTGGATATCATTTAGTTTCCATTGATGAAATGCTTTTTTGGAATATAGTAAATGGTGGTAAGACTCGTAGATGACCTGAATATAATAAATAGTATTTTAGATATTTAGAGGGGGAAATATTACCCATACTTCAGCCCAGGCAGAAAGAACAGATTGTCCAATGGATACCCAACTGCTATAGAACCCATAACTGACACCAGAGTTCACGTTTTCTTACCAAACCAAAAGATCCAGAAGCTAGAGGGAGACCTCTCACTAGCAGGGGTTGAATTCTGCTCATTGCATTTCCAGCTCTGGCCGTTATGTCTCTGCCTTTAGCAGGAGGATCTCCACTGGTTTAGTGCTTAGGATCAGATCCAATTTCAGTCCTTCTCATAGCACTCTGTTCTGTGCCTCTGAAAGTTGCATTAATGGACTTTCTTATGTTCTTGTTTTCTGTTGGAGTCAACCAATGGGAGGCACCTGCAGGGTCTCAGAGAGCAAGAGGAGAGTGAGGTTGGGGTTCAATATTAATTCCCCTGACTCCCTCCCTATCAGGTCATTAAACTTTGCTTGCATCCCTCTCTACCAAAGCCATAGCCCTTGTTGGTTGATTTTCTTCTATAGCTGTGCTCTCCAGGTTCTGGTAATCATTTTTTCCCCTGCTCAGTTAACAGCCTTTTGAATGTTACTAGCTTTGGGGAATGGCACCATTCCTGTTGTTTTTCCTGCCCCCACCCTTGTAAGTAGTCTCAAATTCTCGCCATTTGCCCCGTTTGAGTGTGCCATATCTTTCTTGCCAGCATCTGGGCTGATATAGGATCCTACACCAGCTTCAGTGTTAGTGCCTGCTTCTGCTGCTCGCTCGTCACATAGGCAGTGTTCACACAGACTTCAGAAAACCTTAATTCAGAAAAATGATTAATGCAGCCTACAAAGCTTCCTTCAGTTCAACCCCTAGTACATTTGAAATATCAATTAATCTCTAAGTAGATTCTGCTTATTTTTTCTTCAGCAACATACAAAGGAAGGTACATATGATGTAATAAACAAATGTTAATATTAACATTTATTAATTAATATTAATATGTTGATGTCATGATTGTTATTAAGAAGTAATTATTAAATATGTTTTTATTCTCAACATCAATTAATTACTTGTGCTACTTGTACGCTTTCCTAGTTAGGGGATTATTAATCTCTCAACATCTATAATTCTTCAGATTACATCCAAAAAACATTTTTTTTGCAAACTTGACAAAGTGTGGAGACTTATGAGCGTGGATCAAAGTGGTCTTATGGCCTGGGGCCAATGAATAGTGGTGTCAAATCCTGCAGGCTGGGGCCATTGCTTATTTCTGGGCTAAGCTGCTCTGCGTAACTCCTTGGAAATAAATGGTCTTTTCATTGTAAATGAAAGTAGCCATCCTTTGGGACAACTTTAAGATTCCCTTTTTTCTATGTTTATATCCCTGGAATGACCAAGAACAAAACTATTATAAAATATATATACTCATTTGATCTTACTCCTTTAACCATATGGATATTATTATTAATGAAGCATATACTGTCTTATTTTAGAATAAAATGTTTATTAGTTTAAAATATAAATAGCAAAACCTTATTAAGTGCTCACTCTGTACCAGGTTATATGTTAAGCACTCTGTAAGTGTTGCCTCATTTAGCCCTCATTACAACCCTATGAGGTAAATACTCTAATTATACAAGGTTTTGACTATAGAAACTGAGACACACAAAAATAAGGAACTTCCCCATGGACAGAATCAGTGTTCAAAACAGTTTGAATCTAGAGCACACATTTTACTACAATGTTAAGTTTATCACTTAAGGACAATAGTTTAATGATTTTCCTAAGTTTGTGGGAAATTGCTATTGTACAAAGTTCTCTAGGCCTAAAGCCACAACAGAGTTTTTACACTTTGCCCTAGGGGTGGGGTCTTCATAAAGAAAGTGAGGGCAAGCTGCGTGGAGACAGTAACATTTCCAGGAAGGTGGTTGAGACAAGAGTAGAAATAGGCAGTCCCTGAAAGACAGAATGTCTTCATGTGTATGTAATG
The DNA here is from genome assembly GCF_030028045.1 of Hippopotamus amphibius kiboko. NCBI lineage: Eukaryota > Metazoa > Chordata > Mammalia > Artiodactyla > Hippopotamidae > Hippopotamus > Hippopotamus amphibius. The sequence continues at coordinate 160,621,986 of NC_080191.1, forward strand.
TGATGTAGAAACATGTCGATCTCTAGGGAAGAAAATTCCATAATCTCCCTTGGGAACACAGTTCTGCAGTGGTTCTCCTATGTTCTAATTGCTCTTCTGTTTAAAACATAAGCAGTCTTTTCCGAGAGATATTTTCTTGAATCAATAAAATTATCTCCTAAATTAATATAGCAATGTTAAAACCATGGGAATTACATACTTTTTTCTCCCAAATATTAGAACTACATAATATTAATATTCTCCCAAATATTATAGGTATGTAGAGGCTTCCTTTTTTCTTTCAGTTTAATTAAAACCTGGAATGTAAAAATAACTGCTGTAATTAAATCAAAGACACAAAGGAAATTAACTATGAAAAAGAAATTGCATGTGTTTGGGGTTTTCCTCTCCTATTTTCCATCTTCCTTTTGCCCTTTTGACTCCATATCTTTCTGCTTATTGATTGTGCTTTCATTTATAATTTCAAACAAACATTACAAGCTAAATGTGCCTCAATATTTGTGTATATTGATCTATCCCTCTCTTATCGCCCTTTTGTCATTTTCTCACTTTCCTTTAGAAAGCTCACTTGTCTTCCTCTTGCCCTTCTTTTTACGCCCCTTGATCTCACATATATTCTGAGCATACTGACATATATCTTTTCATTCTAGTTTTTCTAGTTAAAGATTTGGTTAGCTAACGAGTCTTGAGGATTCACTGTGTAGTAGATAGGTGCATCATATATGCATTATGTCATCTAATAGAATAATCATCTAATTTATTCTATGAGGCAGGTTCTGTTAGCACCACTTATAGATAACAAAATTGAGGCTTAGAGAGTAAGTCAAGTTAATGATTTGTATTTGAATCCAGGTCTATCTTCCTCCAGTGGTTCACCTCTTAGCCCCTCACAATGTTGCTCTCTATATGATGAAGTACATTGAAGGTTCTGAATTAGTTGATTGGGAAACAATATAAAAGTGTGCATTATAGCCCAAATTTTAAAACAAAATTTAAATTTTAAATAGTAATTTTAAAATAATTTCAATGGTCATTTCAGTTGTTCTCCCTGAAGTGTTTATCTTAAGGAGACTCAAAAAATATAGGTATATGGTAGACACTGAATCAGTATGTTTGAATGCATGATTATTGGATGAAATGTGTTATACAGAAGGCAGGACAAGGTAGGTCAATGGATTTGGTCAATGTGAGGTTATTATTGCCCTTTCAAATAGGGATTTCAGTAGAGGGTTCACAGTTAGCAGAGCAAGTTAGGGGTAAAAATGCAACTGTAGGCCACTATTCTAATCTGATTTTAAATAATCATATACTTATAATTTTGCAATTCCATTAGAAAAAGCAATCTAATTTTTTTTAAGTTCGAATCAAGAGATCCATTATAGACCTCTATCCTGGAAAGATAATTTTTTATGTTATTACTATGAGCAAGTAACTTAATCCCATTTTTAAAATGGGAATGATGTCCTAATAGCAGATCTAAATACTGCTATGTGAATTTTAGAGAAATAACCAGAAAGTTAGGATGGTAGCATTGTGTTCATTTTAAGGCAAGAAAATGCCAAGTAAAGAGAAGACAGCTTGGAAAGAGCTGAACATCGATCAAGAAATGTCAGCAGTGATGCTTACTTTCAAATTTTGTTCAACTTTAGTCATATTGAAAACTTTATTTGTGGGGCAAAATTTTCCAAAATCTTTGATTTGCTCATATTTATGATATAAAACTCAAATCTAATCTAGTATAAAATTGTCTTCTATTAGCAACATAGGGAAAATTGTATTCTATAATAAAAACACAAGAATTCAAGGGCCATTTGGCCACATGACCCCTTCTATTCCTCTTTTTCTCTGTGCCGAATCCATCTTGGCAGGAAGCCAAGGTAATTTCCAGAAATTGGCAGTGCCTTGGCAAATGCACAGCTGCTGCTGTTTCCAACCCTTGCCTGCTAATTTTGCACAAACCACTTCCTCCTTCTAAGGCTGAGAAATTCACAAGGCAAAGGAAGTGTGCCTGAAGGGCAGAGACAGAAGCACGACCTTGCACTCCTGGCAGCTTCAGGAGCCCTTGTGAGGGCAGCAGCAGCGCCACTTCACCTGCAGCCTTGCCCGCAAAGCTTCCTACTGACACGGGTGACATGCCAGCCTTGCCTTTTGTGCCTCTGCTCCTCCTTATCTTTTTCCATTTGACTCTTAATGTGTAAAATTCTTGCCTCGTTTCCTTTCTATTCTCTTCTAATAAATTCTAGCTTTGAGTTATGAATTAAAAGATCCAAACTGTCAGTTCCCAAGAGGGTGCGTGAGCCAAATCTGGACAGAGAGAGAGGAACTGAGCAGACTAAGACAGAGGCAGAGATGATGGGGCTGCTTGTACTCCCTTAGGTTCCACTTACCAGCTCCTTCACTGTGCAGTAGCAGTGTGTGGGTGTACATACAAACGCAGGTAAAATTTAGATACTTTTAATCCTCCTACACTCTTACATGTAGAGTCAGCTCTGATCATATTTGAATATAGTCATGGTGATGATTTCCTTTCCTTTGTTCTTGTGCTTCTCCATTTCTCTGCCTTTGTTGCTTGCGATCGGACTTGATATTCTTGGTGAGCAGAGGAAAGCCTCTCTGAATACATCTTTATATATACCTTGAGGTTCCCATCACCTCTGCCCACTCCCAGAGCAGCTGAATCACCAGTAGCTGGGTGCCCTTCACTGCTCTGTTGACAGGTGCAGTTACCCCTCTAAATGGGTGCTTGTTTTTCTTTGGGTGTAGTTTTAGTGCAGCTAGAATAACACTGTGAATTATTGTTTTTGTCATCAGTGGTCATGCTATCATGGCTATTTGTTTCTATTTGTCTGAATAAGCAACCAGACTAGGGGAAGACCATAGGATGAGGAAAGAAGGCTCATTCCAGTTCTGCAACTAATTAGTTGTATTGAGCGAATCAGCAGTCTCCCTGGAATATGATTCTCATATGTAAAACAGGTAGGTTGGACAATATTCCTTGAAGGTCCTGTTATTTCTTGATCTCTTAAATATCAAACTGAGTGTGATGACAGTGCTGAAGTTCTCTTCTTTAGACTCATTCCCAGTGCTTATGTGAACAGGTCCACTTCATGTGCACCATTAACCTCTTAGAAATGGGAAGAGATGGGAGTTCCCTGGTGGTCTAGTGGTTAGGATTTGGTGCTTTCATTGCCGAGGCCCAGGTTCAACCCCTGGTCAGGGAACTGAGATCCCGCAATCCGTGAGGCATGGCCAAGAGAAAAAAAAAAAGAGAGAGAGAAATGGGAAAAGATTACAAAACAAACACATATTTTTCAGACTTTTCAATATGATGTCATCAGGGAGAAGAAACTCAGAATGAAAATGGACAAAAGGAAATTTACCAGGAATTACTATAAAATCCTTTAGTTAGGTTCAAGGAACAAATTGCACAAATAGGTGTTTGGCTGAAATTCACATATACACTTGGGTATTTGCATTACCAAGCCTGATATGAGCCAAGAGCAAAATGTATGCCCTGTGCTGTGAAGGATAACCACGGATCCCGATGACAAAGACAGGCTGGCAGCAACTTTGCGAAGGCAGTGGCCAGGTCCAATAGTATGAAGTCAGCAGTCTTGACAGAGATCAGGCAGAGCAAGGTCAGAGAGGCCAAAGGCAAGAGACAGCTCATAGTCAGGACAGGAGGTCAGCAAGCAAGCAACATGAGGCCATCGGTACTGTCAGAGCTTAGAGATGAGCACCAAAGGAAGGAAGCAGCGTGGCTGGGGGTGGGGAATGGAGGTCAATTCAGCAAACAGCTGTTGCTGTAACAAAGGGCTCCAGCGTCTCTCTTCCTCCCTTCCTCTCCCTTCCCCCAACCGTATATTCCCAGGCATTGCGGGTTCTCTACTTGCGGCACGCAGGCTTGGTTGCCCTGCAGCATGTGGGATCTTAGTTCCCTGACCAGGAAAAGAACCCGGCATCCCCTGCATTGGAAGGCAGATTCTTAACCACTGGACCACCAGGGAAGTCCCTCCATGCCCTAGAATTTAAATTCCTCTTAACCTGACCTCATCCAGTTAAAGTTTTCTCTCTGGCTTGTTTAAAGGGAAAAATTGCCTGCATTATTTCATGAGCTTTTTGATCCTGTGTGTGAAGGAGCTACCTTTATTGCACACTGCTCTCCAACATTAGCTGGCTCTTTCACTGTATCTGGGTGACCACCCCTCCCACACATGCCCTGGTCTCATTTTCCCTGCCTCTGCTAATGCTGATGTTCTTTCCTGACTTCCTTTCCTCTGTCAGTTTCAAACACATCTCCTTTCAAAGGTTCACCTCAAGTCCAGTCAGCCCAAGGTACTTTCTCCTGCCCCCATTCTTATTCCCCTTTTCCCACAGCCTGTAGAACAGAATATGGCTTGTATGTCATGGGTGTGGGAGTGGGCAGGAGGTAATTCCCTCGATGTAATTTTTAACTCCTTAAGTAGTGTATAAGCTTTGAAAAGAAGAAATTTTGTCTTACAGAGATCACATGATTTAGGAGAGAGTTTGGGATTAGGGAAAAAAAAAAAACCCTGGTATTCAGTCCTGGCTCTGTGACCTTTAGCATATACCTCTCTCTAGGCCTGTGTCCTGGGGAAAACAGGGATAATGATTCCAATGCTCTGGCTTCCTTACACAAGCAATCAGGTGTGTAGGTCAAGGTTACAGGAAACAACATTTTTAACCTATGAAGTACTCTAAGTAAGTGAAGGGTTATCATCAGAGGTGCCTTGTTGTAAAAAAGGTAAGGGAATTTGAGAATCTGAATTCTGAGTTAGATTTTAATTCTTGCTTTACTGCTTACTCAGTGTGTGGCCTTAGAAGTTTCTTACTTCTCTAAAATGAAAATGACAGTATCACAAAGATTATGGTGCTGGCGCTGGCTTATATACCAATTTGTAGGAGCCAACTGTCAAATATTTAGTAACTTTGCAAGCAGGGTGTTAAGCTGTTGTTAGCAGCTTGAAATCTGCCTTAGTGGGAGAATTTATACCAGGGAAATTGGTAAACACTACAAATTGGATTGTTGGTTTTTTATTCTGGAGAGTAAACACATTGCTGATTATGTAAACAGGGCTCTGTAAATTGTAAAGCCCTTTGTCTTACTTATCATTAACAGTAGTAATGGTAATAGTAATGTCCTGTACCCAGAGAACCTAGCCTAGTGCATGGTTCTAGCATGTATTTAATAAAAACATTTTTAAGTTGACTTGGGTTTACCTTTGTATTATTCTGATACTTTTGTCCCTGAGCTAAAGGAGCTCCCATCTTTACCTCTCTTTAAATTCCTCTCTATAAAGTGTCATTTTATTTCATTTATTTATTTATTTATTTATTAAAAAAATTTTTTCCCCTTTTTGGCTGCACCGCATAGTGTGCAGGATCTTAGTTCCCCGCCTAGGGATGGAACCTGTGCTCCCTGCAGTGGAAGGGCAGAGTCTTAACCACTGAACCTCCAGGGGAGTCCCTAAGGTGTCTTTTTAAAATCAGATAACATAAATAAAAGCCTGGATCAGTGCATGAAACACATAATAGGCCTTAAACTGTCTGTATTTATGAGCTAATTATCTTCTTTCCAAAACTTCATCTCTTCTGATATTTCATATCTCAGTTATGACATCGCCCATCTATCCATTATCCCAAGTAAGTTCTCTGAAAGTATTCCTCTCCCCTCCTTTTCCTCACCCACCCCCGTGTTTAATCGATCGCTAGATCGTTCCATTTCTGCCTCTTAAATCTGTTCGCTCCTCTTCATTGCCATTGCTACTGCCTTGGTTCGGGTCCTCATCATTTCTTAGTTGAACTCTTCTTCCTAACTGATGTCTTGACCTTCAGTCATTCCCCTTCAATCCAGCCTTTACTGCTATGGATATGATTTTAAATTACAAATCTGACCAAATCACTCCCTCGCTTAAAATTCCTTAATGACTCTGTTGTCTTGAGGATAAAATCTAAAAGTTTTAGCTTGCCAGACAGGTCCACCATATTCTGACTGTGGCCCACCTTTTACAAGAGTTGTCTCCTGAGGCTCCCCATTACTACCTGGAATGCCTGGTCTCACTTCCCTAGCAATCCCTGGTTCATCCCCCAACTCAAACAAAATTTCCTCTATGACATCTCTAGACATACTTGATGTTTATTTTTCTGAGATCGCATGGTACCTTGTACATATCTGTGTACCATATCTAACCGTTTGACTGTTATTATCTATTGGTCTTTCCCTCTCGATTTTAAGTTCCTAAAGGGTGGGAACATATGTACCATTCATTAATGCCTAACACATTGTATAGGAGTTCAGTTAATATTTAAATGAATGAATGAGAGCTCAAAGGATGGGATATTTTCATTAGTTCATTTACGTAAGCTATTCATAGAGTATGACAATGAAAAAAGGCTTAAAATTTGGGTCTCAGTAATGAAGAAGAGAAATTAATAACTTAAGAGTGGTCTATTTTTATTTGTAATCCCCAAAATAGGATACTGTGGCTCCCCATCACCTTCAGAATAAAATCCAAACCTGTAAGCCTAACATATTAACAATCTAGCCCCGACTCTCTCCAATTCTTATCTTTCTCTCTCTAAGTACATATAACCTACATTCCAGCCACTAAGATTTCTCATCTGTTCCATAGTCTTTCATGCCTCCATGCCCTCGTTCACACTTCCTCTTCTTTCACTCACTCTTTTCCTGCCTGCCTGATGAATTTCTGCACTTCCTTCAAACTGATCAATAGTTGACACCTTTAGGCAGCCATCCCTGAAACTGTCCCTCCCTCTTTGTGCTCCCAGAGCGCTTAGTTAAGCATCGTACAGTCAATCTTTGTTGGTCTGTCTTCTGCCCCCTCTGTGAGATCATTGTCATCCCCTGGCCTCTAGCAGTTCTTGATGCTTGATATAGAGTGAAGGAAGGAAGGACTATATATAAATTTATATAATAAGAGATGTATGTTGAATAAGTTTAAGATTGATTTTGCATAATCTGGCGAATCTAGAACAATTCCATGTCTTTATTTTCAGAGGTTAGGCAGCTCTGAGAAATTGGTGCTCATGGACAGATCAGAAGCAAAGAATAAGTTTAAAGAGCTGAGGCTTGGTCACATTGCTCCAGATTTAGTGCAGTACAGTAAAAACAAAATTATAACTTAGGAATTTGTGTCACATGCACAAGACATTTATCCATATGACTTAATGAATGCCTTAGAAAGTAAAGTAATGTGCCAGTAGATAAGTCACTAAAGCAAACAGAAGATATGAGCAGTGACTTATAATAACACAGAATGTAGTTTCTAATAAGAATATGTTTATACCTTTGGGATGGGAAACAATTTTTTTCTGATTATAAATATATGTGTCTTAGTCTGTTCAAGCTGCTATAACAAAAATACCACAGACTAGATGGCTCAGACAACAAACATTTACTTCTCACAGTTTTTTAGAGGCTGAGACATCCAAGATCAAGGCACTTACAGATTTGATAATTTGGCAAGGGCCTGCTTCCTGGTTCATAGAGAACCGTTTTCTCACTGTGTCTTCGCATGGCAAAAGAGGCAAGGGACTTCTCCCAGGTCTTTTTTATAAGGCACTAATCCCATTTGTGAAGGCTCCACTGTCATAACCTAATCATCTCCCAAAGGCCCCCATCTCCAAATAACGTCACAAATGACTTTCAATATGTAAATTTTGGGGGGACACAGACATTCAGTCTATAGAGGTGTATTAATGCACAATGTTTAGAATATCTTGAAAAACACAACATAAATCCCTCCCAAATTTAACCACCTAGAATTAACTTTTGTTAATTCTTTGGATGTATCCTTCCAGTCTTTTTTTCTTGTATATGTGTTTGTGTGTCCATTTATGTATTTGTTTATTTATTTATTTATTTATTGGCTGCCTTGGATCTTTGTTACTGCAAGCGAGCTTTCTCTAGTTGCGGAAAGCAGGGGGCTACTCTTTGTTGCGGTGCATGTGCTTCTCATTGCAGTGACTTCTCTTGTCGCAGACTACAGGCTCTAGGCATGCAGGCTTCAGTAGTTGTGGCACGTGGGCTCAGTAGTTGTGGCTCGAGGGCTCTAGGGCACAGACTCAGTAGTTGTAGCACATGAGCTTAGTTTCTCTGCAGCAGGTGGGATCTTCCCGGACCAGGGATCGAACCTGTGTCCCCTGCTTTGGCAAGCGATTCTTAACCACTGTGCCACCAGGGAAGTCCCTGTGTATCCTTTTAAATAATAAAAATTTTAAATGGCTTATGATATATATATTGTTCTAACCTATTTTTTAACCTATTTTTTATATTTATGTCATGAACATTTTTTCATGGGAGTAAACACTCTTCTACAACATTTTTAACTGCTGCACAGTATTCCATTGTGTGGATCAACACCACTGTTTAACCAATCCCCCTTATTTCAATATTTTTATTATTATAAGTGTAGTAGTGTGGATGACTAAAGAAAGGGTGATCTCACGTCCTCCTCCTGTTTTCCCCAGGTTCTGAAGCCCCCTCTTACATCGGAACTCTGTTCTAATGATCCTCTGAGTATCATCTCAGGACCTTGGACACACTCATGGCACGATGGCCAACCCTCAGGAGCACCTGAGCTGTTCCTCTTCCCCACACTTACCTTTGAGTGAAAACAAAACCTTCGGTGGACTACAAGATGTCATCACACCTATGGGAAGCCACCCTTCACCCAAGCCTCTTAAGGACCAGCAGGAAAAGGGGGCAGTGCAAACAGAGCTAACTGAGGGCATCAACAGCCCCATCACCACAACAGTGTTGACGAGTGTAAGTGAGGATTCCAGGGACCAGTTTGAGAATAGCGTTCTTCAGCTAAGGGAACAAGATGAATCAGAGATGGCTGTGTCTCACGGGAACAGCAACACTGTGAATGGAGAGGGCACAAGTGGAACTGAAGACATCAAGATTCAGTTCAGCAGGTCGGGCAGCAGCAGTGGTGGGTTTCTTGAAGGACTATTTGGATGCTTAAGGCCTGTATGGAATATCATTGGGAAGGCATATTCCACTGATTACAAATTGCAGCAGCAAGGTAAGCTAGAGTATGGACCAGGAAGGTATTTCCTATGTAAACACACCACCACCATTAACTAGATAACCTTTGGTAAATTAAAGACCTAGTGCCAGAAGGATACCGCATATCAATTTCCTATAGATCTTCTGAATGGAACAGATTGACATATGGTTGGTCCTTTTTGGTTGAAGCCCATCTTTTGTTGTTGTCCAGTCCAGTGGTGTCCAGATTAGAGTACATATAAGACAACCCATGACATTGTGAGAAAGAAAATGTTAGAGCAACTGTTCCTTTTATCTCACCATTTAAAATTTCTATTTTCATGTATGTTTACATAAATATTTGGTAATAAAGTTGTACAGATACGTAATTTATAAGTAAATTGCATAGTGAGTGCATATTCACAAATTTTTATTGACAGTTTTTACAATCAAAAAGTCTGATGGTCAGCAGACTGATTCAAAACCAGGCAGAAGCCACGTGGTACTGCTCCTGAAGACTATAGGCCTGCCTTAGGTAGTAGTAAAAAGGAATTTTTTTATCTTACAGTCAGGCACAGAAAGCTCACATTTTGAGGAAAGAACAATATATCTAACCTTTCCTAAGAAGCATTATTATTTCTAGATCCCACAGCTTTTTAAAAAGTAAAATTGTAACTCCCATCATTCTATAATATGTATATTCATATATTCCAATTCAAGCCTTATGCTTTTGAAGTAAAGAGAACACATGGCACTAGTGTTCTTTATAACTTCATTTATATTCTTGAAACAATTTTTTCCTGAGAACAAAATAATATATATAGAAAATTTGGAACAAACAAGTAAGTTGCCCCCCCAAAAGTTAAAATAATCTGTAATTCCCAATTTCCTGAGAATAACCGCCATTAATGTTTTTGGTATATATTATGTTAGTCTATATATATGTGTGTGTGTGCTTAAAAAAAGTCATGCTGTCCTGTAACACTTTTTTACGTCATTTTGTGAACGTTTGCCATATCATGAAATATACTTTTTCAGCATCAGTTTTAATGGCAGCATAATATTAAATTGTGTGAACATGCACAATTTAAGTAATTGTCATTAAGTAATCCTCTTTTTTTTCCTTTGCGATAACTCTTAGGATTTATTCTCTTAAAAACTTTCGTATATAACATAAGCGGTGTTAATTATCTTTATCAAGTTGTATATTACATCCCTAGTACTTATTTATCTTATAACTGGAAATTTTTATCTTCTGACTGCCTTCATCCAATTCATCCTCCCCCACTCTCCACCTCTGGTAATCACAAATCTGATCTTTTTTGTTTGTGATTTTGTTTGTTTTTGAAGTATAATGGACCTTCAACACTTTATTAATTCCTTGTACACAACATAGTGATCTGACAGTGATCTGACATTTCTATACATTTCGAAATGTTGACCATGATAAGTCTAGTTACTGTCTGTCACCACAAAAAGATATTACATCATTATTGACTATATTCCCCACACTGTACATTCCATACCCATGACTCATTGATTTTGTACTAAAAGTTTGCATTTCTTAAGCTCCCTCACCTATTTCTCCCCCGCTTCCCACTGACAACCACCTGTTTGTTCTCTGTATCTATGACTCTGTTTCTGTTTTGTTGTGTTTGTTCATTTGTTTTGTTTTTTAGATTACATATTTAAGTGAAATCACATTGTCTTTCTCCATCTGACTTATTTCACCTAGTATAGTGCCCTCTGGGTCTATCCATGTTGTCACAAATGGCAAGATTTCATTCTTTTTTATGGCTGAGTAATATTCCATTGCATATGTGTGTTTTTATATATATACCACATCTTTTTTATCCATTCATCTACTGATGGGCGCTTAGGTTGGTTCCATATCTTGGCTATTGTAAATAATGTTGCAGTTAATGTAAGGATACATATATCTTTTCTAAAGTGTGGTTTTGGCGGGGGGTTGTTTTTTAATTTTTTTATTTTTTATACAATGCTTAAAGGTTGCTTTCCATTTACAATTACTGCAGAATATTGGTCATATTCCCCATGTTGTACATCACATCCTTGAGCCTATCTTACACCCAGTAGTTTATACCTCCCACTCTCCCACCCTTATACTGCTCCTCCCTCCCTTCCCACTGGTAACGACTGATTTGTCCTCTATACCTGTGAGTCTGCTTCTTTTTTATTATATTCACTAGTTTGTTGTATTTTTTAGATTCTATATGTAAGTGATATCATACAGTATTTGTCTTTCTCTGACTTATTTCACTTAGCATAATGCCCTCCATTGTCCATCCATGTTGCTGCAAATGGCAAAATTTCATTCTTTTTTATGGATGAGTAGTATTCCATTTTGTGTGTGTGTGTGTGTGACACATCTTCTTTGTCCATTCATCTGTTGATGGACACTTAGGTTGTTTCCATATCTTGGCAATTGTAAATAATGCTACTATGAACATTGGGGTGCATGTATCTTTTCAAATTAGTGTTTTTGGTTTTTTCTGATACATACCCAGGAGTAGAATTGCTGAGTCATGTGGTAGTTCTATTTTTAGTTTTTTGAGACACCTCCATACTGTTTTCCACAGTGGCTGCACCAATTTACATTCCCACTAAGGGTGAACAAGGGTTCCCTTTTTTGCACATCCTCTCCAACATTTGTTGTTTGTGTTCTTTTTGATGATAGCCATTCTGACACGCGTAAGGTGATATCTCATTGTGGTTTTGATTTGCATTTCCCTGTTGATTACTGATGTTGAGCATCTTTTCATAATCTGGTTGTTTTTTTGATGTTGAGTTGTATGAGCTATTTATATGTGTTGCATATTAATCCTTATCAGTCATATCATTTGCAAAGATTTTCTCCCATCCAGTAGGTTGTTTTTGTTTTTTTTAATGGTCTCCTTTCCTGTGTGAAAGCTTTTAAGTTTAATTAGGTCCCACTTGTTATTTTTGCTTTTATTTCCTTTCATTTAGGAGATGAACAAATATTGGTGCAGTTTATGTCAAAGGGGGTTCTGCATGTTTTCCTCTAGGGGTTTTATATCCGGTCTTACCTTTAGGTTTCTAAAGAGTGTTTTTATTTTTTTTAGATAAACACCTAGGAGTGGAGTTGCTGGGTCATATGGTAGTTCTATATATAGTTCTATTTTTAGCTTTTTGAGATCTCTCTGTACTGTTTTCCATAGTGGCTGCACCAATTTGCATTCTGATCGACAGTACCCAAGGGTTCCCTTTTCCCTACATCCTGGCCAACTCTTGTTATTTGTTTTGTTTTGTTTTGTTTTTTGATAATAGCCCTTCTAACAGGTGTGAGGTGATATCACATTGTGGTTTTCATTTGCATTTTCCTGATGATTAGTAATGTTGAGCATCTTTTCACGTGCCTGTTGGCCATTTGTATGTCTTCTTTGGATAAATGTCTATTCAGATCCTCTACCCATTTTTTAATCGGGTTATTTGTTTTTTGATGTTGAGCTATATGAGTTCTTTGTATATTTTGGATATTAACCCCTTATCAGATACAGCATTTACAAATATCATCTCTCATTCAGTAGGCTACCTTTCCATTTCATTGATAGTTTCCTTCACTGTGCAAAAACTTTTTAGTTTGATGTAGTCCCATTTGTTTATTTTTGCTTTTGTTGCCCTTGCCTGAGGAAACATATCCAAAAAAAACATTGCTAAGACTGATGTTAAAAATTGTACTGCCTATGTTTTGTTCCAGAAGTTTTATGGTTTCAGGTCTTACATTTAAGTCTGTAATCTATTTTGAATTTATTTTTGTATATGGTGTAGTCCAGTTGGATTCTTTTGCATGTAGCTGTCCAGTTTTCCCAACACCATTTATTGAAGAGGCTGTCTTTTCTCCACTGTATATTCTTGACTCCTTTGTCGTAGATTAATTGCCCATATAAGTATGGGTTCATTTCTGTGCTCTCTATTCTGTTCCACTGATCTACGTGCCAGTACCATACTGCTTTGATGGCTGTAGCTTCCAGTTAATTAATTCTTCCTGTCTGTGAGCATGATGTATCTTTCCATCTGTTTGTGTTGTCTTCAATTTCTTTCATCAGTGTCTTATAGTTTTCAGAATACAGGTCTTTTACCTCCTTAGATTTGTTCCTAGTATTCTATTCTTTTTGATGCAATTGTGAATGGGATTATTTTCTTAATTTCCCTTTCTAATTGTTAGTTGTTGTGTATAGAAATGCAACATATTTCTGTATGTTAATTTTGTATCCTGCAACTTTACCAAATTCATTGATAACTTCTAGTACAATCTTTTTTTATATTAATTAATTTATTTATTTTTGGCTGTGTTGGGTCATCATTGCTGTGCATGGGCTTTCTCTAGTTGCAGTAAGCGGGGGCTACTCTTCATTGTGGTGGCTTCTCTTTGTTGCAGAGCATGAACTCCAGGCACACAAGCTTCAGTAGTTGTGGCGTGTGGGCTCAGTAGTTTTGGCACACAGGCTTAGTTGCACTGTGGCATGTGGAATCTTCCCGGACCAGGGCTCGAACCCGTGTCACCTGCATTGCATTGGCAGATGCATTCTTAACCACTGCACCACCAGGGAAATCCTAGTGCAATCTTCTATTGCTTGACAATTTGTTTACTATTTTTAGTGATTATAAGCCACACTGAAATGAACATGTGTCCATTCCTTAATTTTCTCACATATCTTGATTACTCCTTAGGATAAATTATTGGAACAGGAAAGCTGTGTTCAAAGGATTTTTTGTTTTAAGGCTTTTGATAACATACCTTTGCAGCCTTATGTAAATGATCAATTCTTATGAGTTCTTTCAGCAAGAAATTTTGGAAAGGAATAATATACAGCAGAAATTACATTCTGTTTTATTTATTTTATAACTGAATATTGGATTCCGTGGCCCTCCCTTAAAAATGTATTCATATCTTTTAGTCAAGATTGTTGACAGCTTTGCCACAACTGCCAGTTGACATTAGTCACCATTAACCACTTTTTTCATGCATTCAATTTTTCCTATTTCTGAAATACTTTTTTTTGAGATTTTATTTTATTTCAAAATATTATTTTATTTTTTTATTTTATTTTTTATGCAATTTTTAAAGATTACACTCCATTTACAGTGATTACAAAATATTGGCTATATTCCCCGTGTTGTACAATATATCCTTGTGCCGTATCTTATACCCAGTAGTTTCTGCCTTCAATTCCGCCACCCTTATATTGCCCCATCTCCCCTCTCCCCACTGGTAACCACTAGTTTATTCTCTTTATCTGTGAATCTGCTGCTTTCTTTGTTATATTCACTAGTTTGTTGTATTTTTTAAAGTCCACATATAAATGATATCATACAGTATTTGTCCTTCTCTGTCTGACTTATTTCACTTAGCATAATGCCCTCCAAGTCCGTGTTGTTGCAGATGACAAAATTTTGTTCTCTTTTATGGCTGAGTAGTATTCCAATATATGTGTGTGTGTGTGTGTGTGTGTGTGTGTGTGTGTGTATACACCCAATTGTCTTTCTCCATTCACCTGTTGATGTGGAATAGTTTCTTTTAGAAATGCAAATCAGAACTACTATGAGGTACCACCGTACACAGGTCAGAATGGCTATCATCAAAAAGTCTACAAACAATAAATGCTGGAGAGGTTGTAGAATAAAAGGACTCTCCTACACTGTTGGTGGGAATGTAAGTTGGTGCAGCCACTATGGAAAACAGTATGGAGGGTCCTGAAAAAAATAAAAATAGAATGACCATATGACCCAGCAATCCTACTCCTGGGCATATATCCAGACAAAACTATAATTCAAAAAGATACATGCACCCCTGTATTCAGAGGAGTACTATTCACAATAGCCAAGTCATGGAAACAACCTAAATGTCCATCAACAGAATAGATGAAGAAGATGTGGTACATACATACAATGAAATAACTACTCAGACATAAAAACGAATGAAATAACGCCATTTGCAGCAACATGGATGCAACAAGAGATTATCATACTAAGTGAAGTAAGTCAGAAAGAGAAAGACAGATACCACATGATATCACTTTTATGTGGAATCTAAAATATGGCACAAATGAACCTATCTAGAGAACAGACTTGTGGTTGCTGGGGGCGGGGGGGGGGGGTGGGAGAGGGATGGATTGTGAGTTTGGGGTTAGTAGACACAAACCATGACATATAGAATGGATAAACAACAAGGTCCTACTGTACAGCACAGGGAACTGTATTCAATATCCTGGGATAAACCATAATGGAAAAGAATATGAAAAAGATTATATATATATATGTATGTATGTATGTATGTATAACTGAATCACTTTGCTGTACAGCAGAAATTAACGTAACATTGTAAATCAACTATACGTCAATTTTTTAAAAATTGACTCTGAAATACTTTCTCTTAAACCAGTATCAACCTCCCCATTTGTACCCCTTCTCCATAAGTATATTGGGATTTACCTGTAAATCTGTCAATTCCAGGTATACTTTCCAGGGTTAGTCAACCACAGCATTCTTTCTCAGTCCCTAGGTTTTGTCTGTCTGTTTTTCCTTTTTTTATACATACTCCATACCCTGCATATTCTACCCTCTTTTTCCTTCTATGATCTTAAAGTTTCGAGGAAATTAAAAAGTTGTTCCTTGTCACACAGAGGTTGGGGACTCCTGTGTTAAACAGTATTATTATTTTAAAAATTGGGAATAAAGACAAACCCAAAGAGGAAAATAAAAATCACTTGTCATCCCACAACCCAGAGATAACCACCCTTAATATATTATTTTTCAGAAGTCCCTGTTCTCTGCTTAGATGCAAAACCTACTAATATCTGCTGATGTGATAAACTCATTTGGTTTTTAGGGCCTTAACTGGTCCAGTCTAATAATTATTTTGGTGGCAATTTGGAGGTCTCAGGATCCAAACACAGCACTGAGGTTCAAACTCACAAAGAAGGCTAACAAACACATCCTATGTCTGTTAAAAGGAGCCTTTAAACTTTTTTTTATTGTTCTATAACCTTGTATTTAACTTGTCTTCCAATTGATTATGTGACCTTCAGAAAGGCTTCTTTCAGGAACAGTAAGAAACATGCTTGGTCAGTTTAAGCTTATAAGGGTACAGCAGCTGCCCAGCTCTTCAGTGGATGACACGATATCCTGCCATGAGCGGGTGTTGTGGGCCATAGGAGAGATTCACTAGCCTGAAACTGTGTCATTTTTTTCTTGTCAGCTCTGGGATCAGGGAGCTAATCTTTAATCCTGGATTACAGTCAGCCTAAGGGTAGTACATATAACAGATGTGTCCCTGCATTTGGTATTATAAGGAAATTTTTAATCACTTAATTAAAAAATTTTTAATGATATCTTTATCTCCCATTTAGTATGCTGGTAGTGAAGTGCAAGTAAGGTAATGTGTGTAATTGAAATCTTTTATTGCCAAATAGTTCCCAGTCTCAAAGCAAGTATTGTCATAGACTTGTCTGAATAAACAAAGGAGAACTTATGTGTTAAAGTGAGTGGGCATGTGGTTTTTTTCTCAGTCCTAGGGATCATGGTGGATATTGGAATTAAGATAGTAGTCATAGTGATGAATCAGAGAGAAGATAAAAGCTGGGGAAGAGTACCAATGGGACAGATGTAAAAGCAGCAGAAAGTCTGAGACTAAACCTGGAGGAGCACAGCCAGTTTCCATCATGATGAGGTTTGTTATCTTGCGCCTCAGTGATCTAGGCCCCCAGTTTGTACATCCCTGTTGCTAATGTTCTTTTTGCTGCTATTTCCCTGTTCCTTGGCTCCCTGCTAGATTTTGATTGGGACATTGGAACTGGACAAAGAGGACTGAATCACATGAATCAATTTTAATTCTGGTAATCAGTTCTAGTAAAAAAAAAAATTGCTGGAAAGGTGGTTGAAATATTACTTTACACTCTGTGTTCTTGAATTACCAATGCTGTCCCTTTTATTCTTCCATGGATAATTAAGATTTGGTTGAACATAGATGAATTAACACAGGCATGAGCTGCTGTTGGTCAAGGAAATTTTTGTCATTTATTATAATATCAACCTTTGGTATTTGAGTGCCAAATATATTTATCATTTGTATTTTATTAACTGAAGTATAGTTGATTTACAATACTATATTAGTTTCAGGTGTACAACATAGTGAGTCAGTATTTTTATAGATCATACTCCACTTAAAGTTATTATAAAATATTGGCTATATTCCCTGTGCTGTATAATATTTCCTTGTTAGCTTATTTATTTTATACATAGTAGTTTGTGCCTTTTAATCCCCTACCCCCTCTTGCCCCCCCATCATTTGTATTTTAATAATTCATTTTGCATTTTATAAAAATACTAAGTAATAGTAATTATTTATAAAATATATAGTAAATTACAATATAAACATTATAAAATGATGTAAAAACAAAGGATATTTAACGTTGTTTTTTTAATCACTAAATAACAATATGAAAAAAATTAATTTGCACCATTCCTCATACCGTGCAACAAAATAAACTTCAGGTGTAAAGGTTAAACTTTTTACAAATCAACTATAGATCACTCTTAGAAGACACATTAGACAGTAGAATAAATTACAAAAGAAATGACAGACAACTATAAAAATATTTTGTTCAAAACATAATAAAATTAAAAGAAAAATGCCTTTGTAAAAAGTCTCTTTATATGTGTCATAGAAAGCTCCTTCAAGTTTATGAGACCTGCAAGACCCTAACGAGTAAATGGGCAAGGGATAAACTTGATAATTCATACAAAGAGGATGTACTAAAGAAGTGTGGAGAAAATATTGCCCATCACTGGCAATTCAAGATGTGCAAACTTATAAAGCACTATTTTATACCGAATTAAATTAGCACCAAAAAATAATTGGCAATATTCATTGCTGGCAAAGTTGTAGTAAAAGAGACTTACTCATACTTTGTTACTGTCAGCAAAAACCAGCCAAATCCTTTTGAATAGCAACTTGAAATGTATACCAAGAGCCAGGAAACTATACTCTTTAATCTAAGGATTGAATTTGAGAAAGTAATATAAAGAAAGGAAAAAATACCAAATTTAAATTAGCAAACAAAAAAAAAATGGAAACACTTAAGTACAAAAAAAGGTAAGTGGGTACAGTAAACAACTATTAAGCTTATTAAAAAAACTGTAAATACATGGGGAATATATAATACATGAAAAAAGTAGAAAAAATTATACATCACATACAACTCTTACATAGCTATATACATATAAAGAAAAACTAAAAGAGAAGATGAAAACTGAATATGGGCTGGGATTTCAGATAAAATATGTACTTTTCCATTTTTTTCTAGTATTTTCTAATGTTTTCTAGTACTGAACAGTAAATAAAGATTGAGTAAATAGGAAAAAAAGACAAAGATTGTCTAATTTTAGTAATTATGTATTAAAAATTAAGGTAACTTGGGCTTTTATAGAGTTATTTGGAGAAATAGTGCCCAGTTATGTTCTTGCTCAGAATCCAATGCTAGTACTTTATTCAGCCCCCAAAATGGTCAAAATGACACTGTGTTTAATTCTTCACTGGACCCCTAATGAGTAAAACTCTTTCAATAGCCATCAATACCTGTGTCCTATGTGTGCCATATGAATAAGCCTATGGGGTGAAAGTCATTAGATGCCAGGACTTCCCTGGTGGTGCAGTGGTTAAGAATCCACCTTCCAGTGCAGGGGACTCAAGTTCGATCCCTGGGTCGGGAAGATTCCACATGCCGTGGAGCAACTAAGTCCATGCGCCACAACTACTGAGTCTGTGCTCTAGAGCCCTTGAGCCACAACTGTTGAGCCCATGTGCTGCAACTACTGAAGTCCGCGTGCCTAGATTCCATGCTGTGCAACAAGTGAATCCACCGCAATGAGAAGCCCGCACACTGCAATGAAGAGTAGCCCCCACACGCAGCAACGAAGACCCAACACAGCCAATAAAAAAATACATACATAAATAAATAAGTTTATATTAAAAGAAAGTCAGGTGCCGTAATGATACTAAAAACAGTCAAATCTGTTACTGTTTCCACCCAAATTTTACTTGGTATCATTTGTTTCTTTGGTGATTTCATATTTGTGAGCTGTTTGTATTTTAGAGATTTGTTTTTGTATAGCATCTATTCAATTTCAGTAGAGCAGAAACCTTTAATACTGCTCATACCAGAAGAATGGGACAAATGCCCATGCTATTAATCATCCTCACTATAATTTTTTCTGCTCTGTGTAGTTATATTTTGAAGGTCATGCTTTAACCA
Organism: Hippopotamus amphibius kiboko; assembly: GCF_030028045.1. Taxonomy (NCBI): domain Eukaryota; kingdom Metazoa; phylum Chordata; class Mammalia; order Artiodactyla; family Hippopotamidae; genus Hippopotamus; species Hippopotamus amphibius. The sequence goes on from NC_080191.1 coordinate 160,641,315, forward strand.
TTGTAATGAGAAACCACATTTTGTTAAGAATCTACAGGGCTTCCTAGGTGGCGCAGTGGTTAAGAATCTGCCTGCCAATGCAGAGGACCCAGGCTTGATCCCTGCTCCAGGAAGATCCCACATGCTGCAGAGCAACTAAGCCCATGTGCCAATAAATAAATAAACATTCAATTAAAAAAAAAAGAATCTACAGAATTTCTTTTCTTTGAAAGAGAAAGTTAGCAAAGAGGGAAATGTAGTTTCCTTCTCCTGCTTCATCAACGTAGCAGTGAGTTGACTTGCTTTCCAGACCAGAATATCTTCAAAGCTGATTCAACACTACTTTGTTCAGTGTTGTGCAGACAGTGGCCTTTAAGTGATTGGTGATCTGCCAAGGATCTCTCATAACCTTTAGCATTGCCATCATCTTCTCCTCACTCAGTGGGGCTCCTAGCTCTTTGATGTTCATTTCTGACCAGTGCAGGGATAATGCACTGGAAAAAAGGATAATCAGTGGATTACAGTCTTCTTTTTAAGTTTCATAAGGTTAAAGCACATATTGATTGAATTTTTTATATATTTTAAATAGCATTTTATTCATTATAAAAGTAATATAGGCTGACACTAACACTATTGTAAATCAACTATACTTCAATTAAAAATACAAAATTAAAAATAAAAGTTATATAGGCTTATGGTTTAAAAATTTTAATACAGAAAAGAGTAGAATGACATAACATGAATCATCGAAATGCCACCACTTAGAAATGACCTGTCACATTTGTGGTGCAAAAAGAAATTAAGAAAAAGAGAAACTTGAAGATACTGCATCTATATGAGTAAATATATCATGACTAATGACCCTCTCTCTAAATTACTTGATGAGAGGTAATAGTGGAGAAAACACTATCCCTGGACTCAAGCCAGTTCTGGGGTCCAGGGTTCTGTTTAGCCACTTAGCAATTATATGACCTTGATTAAGTTACTTAAGGCATGGTTACCCTATGCCTTAGTTTTCTCATTTTTAAATAACCGTAATAAGGCCAGACTTGTAGTGTTGTTGTAAGAATTAAACACATGACAGGTCTAATACACTATGCTAGGACTTCCCTGGTGGCACAGTGGTTAAGAATCCTCCTGCCAATGCAGGGGACATGGGTTTGAGCCCTGGTTCGGGAATATCCCACATGCCGAGGAGCAACTGAGCCCATGTGCCACAACTACTGAGCCCATGTGCTGCAACTACTGAAGCTCGAGCACCTCAAGCCCATGCTCCAAAACAAGAGAAGCCATCACGCTGAGAAGCTCACACACCACAACGAAAAGTAGCCCCCGCTCGCCACAACTAGAGAAAGCCCGCCCACTGCAACAAAGACCCAGCACAGCCAATAAATAAATAATAAATGAATAAATAAATAGCTCAAAAAAAAATATGCTAGTGTCTGGCATATAGTAAGTACTAAATGAAAGGTAAATAATAATTTAATTACACATCATTAGATTCTTAGGAGAATGTCACTGAAAATTCATTCAGCAAGGATTAATTGAGTACCTGCACTTGATATTCAAAGAGGAGTAAAGCAACACTTATAATGGGTGATGGGATAGGGATGGTGATGTAGAGACAGGTGAACTGACTGAACATGCAAGCTTCAAGTGATGAAGTGGAGCTGTGGGAGTGTCAGGATATGTTTTGTTTGGAGGCAATAATATTGGAGATCTCTGATCTGTTGGATTTCACTGCTTAAAAATTGATACAGACTAATACGTGTGAATATCTTATATGGTATCAAGACCCATAGAAAGATTATATGTTTTGGCAAGTTACCAAGTGAGAAACAAAAGGTAGAGGTCATTTTTGGGTGAGGGTGAAGTTGGTCCCTTCAGAGTGGCCTTGTAGAATGGCCTCTGAGCAAATTCCGAGATCTCTTTAAGCTTGTTTCTCACTTGTGTGCCTAGATACTTGGGAAGTGCCATTTGAGGAGATCTCAGAGCTGCAGTGGCTGGGTAGTGGAGCCCAGGGAGCTGTCTTCCTGGGCAAGTTCCGAGCGGAGGAGGTGGCCATCAAGAAAGTGAGAGAACAAAATGAGACGGATATCAAGCATTTGAGGAAGTTGAAGCACCCTAACATCATCGCTTTCAAGTAGGTCAAGGCTTTTTTTTTTTTTTTTAAGCAACAGAGAGATTTTCTTTCCCTCAATATATACATTTAAGTTCCTGCTTTGAAAGACACATTAAGAACACTCTACAGACTTAGCACTGTGCTAGGTGCTTTGGGAGGGTACCAAAGAACTGTCAAATTAGAATCATGTCTTTAAGGATTTTATAGTATAATAGTTCTTTTTGCCAGAGCACACACTGCTTGGAAGGGATATACGTGGGACAGAGAAGGAGAAGGTGGATTCCTGTCAAGCAGTCAGATCTGCTGAATCAATGTCATTATCAGTTAGGATAACAGAGGCCACTTCAAGATAACCTGAACATCCTAAAATTCAGTTAAGAAAACAAAGCTAGTATCTGAAGTGATCAGAGAACAATTAGTTCCTTGTAAATAGAGATGTATTTTCTTATTAGTTTCTATTAGTGTCCCTTCTTAAATATTAACTTGTAAAAATAACAGGTACCTTCAGAGTATTTCTCCCTACTTTAGGTTTTGCCAGGTCCCTTTTCAAGGAATGCCAAACACTCAGCTTTCTAAACCTAATAATAGTAGAATTAATGATGATAGAAAGTTAAATGCTATGTTTATTTCACAAAGTGGTTGTTTTCAAGAGTATATGAACATATCTTTCTAATTTAGACCATTATTCTCATATTGACAGGGATCCCTAGCAAAATGGAAAGATTCAAAGGTAAATTTGTGGAAGGCACCAAACTTGGCAGTGCTGAGCTCTGAATATTAACAGTGTCTTCTGCCTGTACCTTTCCCTTGAGTTCCTTCTCTTACCAGCCTTGAAATTTTACCCTGGGCTTGAACAAATGAATGATGAGGAGTGGCTTAAAAGGAGGAAAGGTGAAGAACAGGAAAGGGAGAGTTTAGGAAGGATGAAAGATTAGAAATTAGAGCTTCTTGGTATATTTTTATGTAATATATATTGAATTTATATATATTTCAATTCTGAAAAATAGTATAACCAATGAGGCTATAGCTAAAAGTGGAATAACTTACAAATTCCCCTTCCCTAACCTAGGAGGGACTTCTTCCAGCCCCCAAGAGGGATCCTTTCCTCAATAAAACTCTCATTATAAAGCTAAACATGTCATGCAATAATTTCTAATTGGAATCATATCCCCAAAGTAAGGAATAGAAATCTTGGGTACAGGTTTCGTAGAATGGGTTTAAATGTGTATTGAGACTGAGTTTTGATTCCCAAACAAGACCCCTTACGGTAAGGGAAAGAAGTGTGAAAAGAGAAACATTCAACCAGGATACTAAATGAAGTCCTTGGATTCATTTCCTTGTGGAAGGAACATCCTTGCAGAGGACATGGGAGAGAAGTTCAGTTGCTGTAGTGATTCTATTATTGGTTGCCCTAGGAGGTCTGGGAGGATGTGAAACTAAAACATAGTGCAATAGAGACCAATTATAATCCTTCCCAAAATGATAAGTTTCTCAAGACAGTAGGAGAATTATTTTTAAGCAGACAGACTGTCAGTGGCTCACTTATTTCCTTAATTTTACTTCACTGAGAGGTATAGTTACCCTTGTAAATGGAAGGAAGAGCCTTTAACTAAACTTGAAGCTTAAATCACTGGTATGTTGAGTTTGAGACACTGAATATTCTATAGATGAGCATGGCTTTTTGGCCTCTCAACATGAACTAGGCTGTGAGTCTCAGGTAAAAGCACTTTCTAGTAGGATGTCATGGGTAACTGAAGGTAGAAATGTGTCCTCAGAGGATGTGTGAGAAACTTGATTTTTCCTTCCTTCCTTTTGCTTCTTCCTTTTTCCTCCAAGTCTTTTACCCACGTTACCCTCTGACCCTTGTACCTGCAGATACAGTTTTCAGCATTGTGGATAAGTATTGCTCTGTTGGTATCCAACTCTTTTGGCTAAAGATATTTGAATAGTCTTTACCTCTACATGGAAAACAATAGCAAGACTGTGTCCCTGGCCCATTAGCCCATGCTCTTGAGGCATTGTGCAGTGTTATGTTTGCAGCCATCTGTGCCATGTGTTGCTTGGCCAATGAATCATTCAGGACCGTCTGGAAGATATGAAGGCATGATTAGATTTTAGTATGACTCTCTGGATACTGATTTCTGTGCTTTCAGCTTCTTTTGAAGTAAGAACCATGCACAGAAGGGAAGTACAAGAAAAGAATACAATATTCTCTTTTTCTTCCAATTTTTTAAGCAATCTTTTAAGAAAACCCAACCTGTCTGTTCCTAATGGAATTGAGTGCCAAAGGAAGAAAAGGTAGCAATTAGAAGTGATTATAGAGATGTTATTTATAGCTACTAAGAAGCCTTGTCATCGTACAGGGCTGATGGAATGATTGCTTCTCATTTGTCAGTCAGGAAAGATGAAAAGTATATAACATATCGCTGTTAGACCCTTTATGTCAGTGCTTTTCTGACAAGTTAAAACATAGTTCAATAGGATGCTGAGTAGTTTCAAACAAATATTTGTTTTGAGATTCTTAAGTACATTACATTATTTCTGCCTTTGTTATTTCTCTGTAGTAAAAATTAAATTGTCGGTTTGTAGTTGCTATACACTTGTGCTCCACTGAGGTTTCCTGAAAGTCAACTAACAGAAACTTGAAAAAATTCTTTCTTTAAAAATCAAGATGAGAATTCTGGGGTGCTTAGAAAATGATGGGAGAGTAATAGAAATAGCTTTGTGGCATTTGACAGGCACAGCAAAACAGGGAAAATGAAAACTGATTATACTGCTTCATAACCTGCCGTTGCTCTAAGACTTTCACATGATCACAAGCCACAGCCTCTAAATTCTTTCACCGCGAGTGGCAGCCTATAGATAGGACATGAATTGCAGCTGGCTGAGGACTTTAGCTGGGAGTCTTGTAAGTAGATTAATGATGTTCTTTGGGAGGAAGGCATATGTATCATTAAGAGAGAAGACACAGAGAACTGCTCATGGCAATTGTTCTTCTCTTTCCTCATTCTCAGGACAAAACTGTGAAGCAGAGTTAATACGATTCTCCCACTTTCATAAGATAACAGTATTAATATAGGAATCCCCAATATGCTTGTTCATACAAACTTTAAAAAGCTGGAAGGGAGGCAGTGTGGTGCAGTTGAAGTAAGCAGACTGGATTTGAATCCCAGCTCTGTCATGTGTTCGTTGTATGATCTAGGACAAGTCAGTTTTCCTCTCTGAGCCTTACCTGTAGAAATGGAAAAGGTATCTATCCTATAGTGGTTTGGGGGCAGGTTAAATAAGACAATTAAATGTAAACATGCCTGACAAATAGAAGATGTTCTTTCGTGTTAGTACCCTTCCTCCTGCCCCTTGCCTCTGCACCCGTTAGTGCAAAGTTTATCAGCAAAGAACGTTCAGGTGAAGTTAAGAAATATTTGTCAAGGACTTGCTGTGAACTTCTAAGCTATATGGTAGAAAGAAAAGAACTTGGAGACCTTTTCCTTCAAGGCTCCTTCAAGGAGCCAATAATCTGTACAGGAAGAGAAAAATTGTGTATAAAAAATGAATATATAGCATAGGAAATTAGAGAAGAGAAAGATTTTTTTTTAAGATTGGAATAATCAGGAAAGGCTTCATAGAAGATGTAGGAATTGAAAATAGAGGCTGCATAGATATATAATACATTGTAACATTATTTTTATTCTAAACAGAAATGTTTTTCAGATACTATGTAATATAGTAAATTGATTCTTTTTGTCCTCAGTTTAGTTATCTTAAATTTGAGTAGTTTCAGATTCAACAAACAGTAAAAATAGCAATATTTTATTTGAATTCTCTCTTTCTGTACATTATGTATAAAACCTTGCATTTAATTTTTAAAGGAAGGTATTTAAATTATTTTTAACAATCAAAAAGAACACAATATCCTGCCTACACAAGTCTCAGGGAAAGGTCTCTTCGTCCTGGAGTGGAATGGTCCCACAGAAAAGGCACCGATATAGCAGAGCATACAGATATCTGAAACTAAATTTAGGCAAACTAAAATTGTCTATGTGCATAACAAAGAAACGTGGAGACTAGAGGGATTTAATGGTAATTTAAGAATCAGGAAAGATTATATGCATTTTAAAAATAACTTGGATAGAGAACTGGTCTTAATTATTAAATTTATTAAGTATTCTTGAAATATAAATATGTGTACATGTATGTTTATGTGTATGTGTGTACTCATGTACATGCCTGTGTTTTCTTGAAAGGGGTGTTTGTACCCAGGCCCCATGTTACTGTATCATCATGGAATACTGTGCCCACGGACAACTTTATGAGGTTTTGCGAGCTGGCAGGAAGATCACACCTCGATTGCTAGTAGACTGGTCCACGGGAATTGCAAGTGGAATGAATTATTTGCACCTCCATAAAATTATTCATCGTGACCTCAAATCACCCAAGTGAGTTCTGGAGCTAATTTTTCAGCCATTTTGTTTTATTGTTTTGAAATGTGGAATTTTATCAACCATAATGAAGCTTTTGGACATATTTTCAGTTCAGTTTAAATTAGCACAGTGGATAACTCTATTTGCATGTTTTGGGGGTTACTGTTAACCTACTTACTCACCTATGTGGCAGATGTGTCCAGGCACCTGACACTAGTTTTCCCGTTTTGTTGCTTTTTAATTGTACAGCTGTGAAACAAAATATATTATTAACTAAAGTATTTACTTTCCATCATCTCAGATAATTAACGCCAAACTTTTCCACTGGAAGACTTGACTTGTTGTTTTCCTAGTGTGATCCCCCAGAAAACCAATTTTTTTAAAAACTGAGTTTCAGAAATATATACAGCAGGATAAAAGTGGATAAAAAACAGAGGCAAAGAGAAAATAAAAACATTAACTAAGAAGGAAGGGAGGGAATACGGGGATATGTGTATAAAAACAGATGATTGAACCTGGTGTACCCCCCAAAAAATAAAAAATAAAATAAAAAAATTAAAAAAAAAAATTAACTAAGGTTTGTCCACAAAATGTACAGTTACTAGAGGTAGATTATGAATTTGGCTTTGAGCTTCCTGGAGTCTAAGCAAAGAAGGAAACAAGTAATAGTTACAAGGTTCACAGTGTCCATTAAATAATATAAATTGGTTATTTAAGAAAAGCAGAGCTGTTTCTCGTAATCTTTGTTTTCAAAATGATTTTTTGGCCAGCAATTACCACTTTGAGAGGAATGTTTATTCGGGTCCCCAAAAATGCATGAAAGAAGGAAAGGAATTGATTAAATGGCATATTTCAGCATAGCTCCTATTTTTAAACATTATTTTCATTATTTCCCACCACATTTTTGTTTAGAGAAGCAGAGAAGAATTACTCTTTTTCCGAAAACATATCTGCATATTGCTTCCATGGTTTACAACATTTAAAAATATCCATTATCACATCTGCTTTGATCTTGGCAGAAAATGTATGGAATAGATGTAACAAGTATCATTATTCTTATTTTATGTAAGAAAATCTAGAGCTCAGAGCCCAAAGTCTTGGAGCTAGGACTTGAACCGAGAATTTAAGACCACAGACCTCTGCATCGTCCCTCATGACGAGAAGATGAGGGATTCACAGTGAATCCTGCCTTTTCTCCATGGAAGATACAAGCCTGTCCTTGATTATCACCTTCAAAGCAGCTCTTCTTTATCGCCTTAGTTCTCAACAGCGTTATTACAGTCGTTAGCTCACTGAACAACCTTCTCCTTGTTTTACTTGCAAATAAACTTTATTATAGTTTGTTCCTTCTGTTCACATTTTTAACACATTCTGTTGCTTTTGTCATCCGCTGTATAAACACATATAGCAGACAGAATACTTGCTGAAGACCTCTTTGAATTGCCACCTTCGTAACCACCTTGTTCTCCTTAAGAGTTAATTTTAGGGAATTCCCTGGTGGTCCAGTGGTTAGGACCCAGCGCTTTCATTGTCATGGCCTGGGTTCAATCCCTGGTCAGGGAACTAAGATCCTGCAAGCTGTGCAGAGCAGCCAAAAAGAAAAGAATTAATTTTAGAGGAAGAATTCAGGAAATTTTAGAATATGTAAATCACATGCTACTGTCTTCAACTCTTGTCATTTAAAAAATTAGAGCAGTAAGTTGGTTTCCCAGTAAGTCTTTCTCTGTGCTATCAGTACCACCCCAAACCTCCAGCAGTCTTGGCCTCTTTGGGTTCCAAGCTGACATTGAGAAGACAAAGGTCAATCTGCTGTAAAGAGAGATTCCATTGCCTACATTAAATCTTTAGGCTGTGTGACCCCAACTTTGTCTCAGAAGACTTCACCAAAGTCCCAGCATCGTATCTTTTCTAGTCTCCTCCCAGGTCCGTTCCCTCTTGTCATACAGCATTAGGCGTGTGAACAGAACAAAAGAGGCAGAAGAGGAAGCTTCTAGTGTTTTTCTTTCTAGGGGCTTTATCACCTTTTTAAATTTTCATCACATATGATACCGTCAGTTCTCCGGTTATCTCATATATCCGATGATATTTTAATCCTTATGCATTTTCACCAAGACTAACATGACTAAATCAAAATTCCTAAATTATGTAAATTTTATGTATCAGTTTCAAAAACCAGGGGTAGGATATGGATGTAGGTATTCTAAAGCAATTGTAACACTGAACTGTTTGGTAGAGAGCCACCTGACACTGGCAGGGAGGGGGCCAAATGTCGAGTTCCTGGTTCACATAGAGAAGGGAGGGGATAATTTTCTGTTTTCTAGCCACCTAAATTCTGATACTCTTTGAGTATTAAGACTTCTTATTGTTGGGACTTCCCTGGCGGTCCAGTGGTTAAGACTCCATGCTTCCACTGCAAGGGGCACAGGTTCAATCCCTGGTCAGGGAACTAAGATCCCCCATGCTTTGTGGCACAGCCAAAAAAAAATACCAAAAAACTTCTTATTGTTAAAATTATGTCTCTATATCGTTAAGCCTCTGCAACCCTAACTCATTAACATTCTAAAGTTCTAGACAGGTTATTTCTAGTGAATTCAGTCTAGTGTATGAAAATGCTAATACTCTCTGGATTTGACTGGTACTAGATTATATTCACTTTAAGGCCAGCAAAAGCAGTTTGTCCCAGGTCACATCCCAGATCACTACTGTAACAAGTAAAACCTGACTTTTGTAGAATATCCCTAAGTTTATATTTATTCCTGCTTTTCCTTGTCAACATGAACAGAATCCCAGCATACTTATTAGCCTTTTATAATAATGAATCCCTTGTGTCATGGTCCCATGCATGATTTTAGCTGGCCATCATTTAAACAGTGTTGTGGTTGTTTTTTTAATTTTGTTTAATTTATTTACTTCCTTCCTTCCTTATTTATTTATTTATTTATGGCTGCATTGAGTCTTCATTGCTGCGTGCCGGCTTCCTCTAGTTGTGTTGAATGGGGACTACTCTTCATTGTGGTGCACAGGCGGGCTTCTCATTGCGATGGTTTCTCTTGTTGCCAGCCATGGGCGTTAGGCGTGTGGGCTTCAGTAGTTGCAGCACGTGGGCTCAGTAGTTGTGGCTCACGGGCTTAGTTGCTCCACGACATGTGGGATCTTCCCAGACCAGGGCTTGCTGCCTCATAGGTATGAATGATGCTGTTTCTGGTGTGTAGCTAATGCCCCAGTCGTACTGGAACTTGAGAGCTGAATCCTGCAAGGTAGGAGGCAGCAAACAAGATCTTCAGTTGCCAGTTAGTCATGATTTTCATTAGTACTAACGATCTGAATGTTTTCTTTATTTCTTTTTAAAGTGTTTTAGTAACTCACACAGACGCAGTAAAAATTTCAGATTTTGGTACATCTAAGGAGCTCAGTGATAAAAGTACCAAGATGTCCTTCGCTGGCACAGTCGCATGGATGGCCCCAGAGGTGATACGGAATGAACCTGTCTCTGAGAAAGTCGACATATGGTGCGTGTTTCCATCTGTGCCAACCAGAAAGCCTGTTCCCACCTTCACCCTATCAGCACCTTCCTCTTTCAACCCTTCTGTTTTCCCAGAATATTCTTTAGTATTACTCACTTCCGGTTGATTTCAGTCTGCCCGGCATGATGACACCTGGTAAGAAGGATTGGGAGAGGAGGGATTAGGGTGAATGTCCAGTCAGTAAATCATCAGAGGGGGGCCCTCAGAGAATATGCTGAACTTTCTGGAAAGCTGAAAGTTTATTTCAAATAGCCATTTAGTATAAAAGTCTTTCTAAAATATATTACATAATTTTCACCTTCTTGAATAAAATACATTAAACAAAGTTTACCTATTCTTGGTGACTCAGACCATCATTAGATATATCAGTGATGTACTTTGCTGTGGTACAGTTATATACTTTAGACTTATTCGAGGTGTATAGGCCTGTTTGCGCTTTTATTAAACAGTCCTGTTGGGCTATGCCTTCTTTTTGGGGTGGGAGGGTGGGGATTAATCTTTATTAATTTTCCTCTGAGGTTACAACTCTCTGCTATGTTAACAGTATATTTTCCTTTAGTTGCTTTTCTTCCATTCTTAGATTTGGCAACTAGTAACATCTATACTTAAAACCAAAATAATAGCATATATTAAAATTGCATGTAATTTTCAAGTAAATAAAAGTAAAGAGTAAATAAGATAAAGTAGAAATGTGAGATCATTTGTAATTTGGGTAATTATTACCAAAGATTCCTCTTTAGGGGTTACCACCAATTTATGTTCCCAACAGAAATGTGTGAGTGTTTTTTCAGTCTCACGAACCAAATGTGTTAAACTTTGGGATTTTCTGCCAACCATACGTAAAAAATGGTGTCTTAGGTACAGTTTTAATTTGCATGCCTCTTCTTATAAATAAGTTTGTACATTTTTCATATGTTTACAAACCGTTTGTAATTTCTTAGCTGTGAACTACTCTAATCCTTTACTAAGCTTTCTGATCTTTTATTCTTATCAACGTATAAGAGTATTTTATATGTTAAGGAGATTATCCTTTTGTCTATATGAATTACAGATATTTTTCACTTTTATTGTTTTGCTTATGGTGGAGGTTTTTTCCATGTCAAGATTTTCTTTTAAGCAGTGTGATTTATCAGTCTTTTCTGTTATGGCTTCTGGATTTCTTAATTAGAAAAGCTTTTCAATCTTAGAGTGCTAAGATTATTATTTTTTTAATTTCCATGTGTTTTTTGAGAATTTTTATAATTGCATTTCTCACATTTAAATCTTTGATGTGTTTGGAATTTATCTTAATGTAAGATAAAGTATAGATTTAAATTTTTCCCCAGTTGTCCCAACAGCATTTATTGAATAATCAATTTTTCCCCACTGGTTTGAGATGTCGCTTCTATCATAAACTCAGTTCCTATATGTATTTGGTCTATTTCTGGATTTCTGTTCCATTCCATTGGCCTCCCTGACTGTTCATCACCAGTGTTAATTACCAAAGCCTTATAATATGTCTTAATATTTGATAGTGTTGGTTACGCCTCGTTAATTTTCAGAGTTTTCCTGGCTGTTTCTGTTTTTCATATAGCAATATTAGAATTTTAAAACTGGGTATATATGGGATTGAAAATTAATAAATAACTAAAATACAAGTCAGTCTTTCTGAAATGTCTTCTCTACTTGTTCCCGGTGCTACTGTAGGTCTTTTGGAGTGGTGCTTTGGGAGCTGCTAACAGGAGAGATCCCATACAAAGATGTAGACTCTTCAGCCATTATTTGGGGTGTTGGAAGCAATAGCCTACACCTTCCAGTTCCTTCCACTTGCCCTGATGGATTCAAAATCCTTATGAAGCAGACATGGTAAGAAATCTGTTTCTCCCAATATTCTCTTTTACCTTCTTCCTCAGCACCGTATTTAAAACTTCTCTAAACCATATTTAAAACTGCAAGGATGTCTCTAACGTGTATTTGGAGTGCATCACCTTACTTTGTATAAAGTCTAGGAGTCTTGGAATTTGAGAACTTTGATTCAGATACTAGCTCTGCCCTTTTCTATCTGTGTAATTTGGGGCATGTCATCCAATTATCAGTCTTCTCATCTGTAAAATGGGGACAGCACCTACTCATAGAGTAGTTGTGTTATGATTAATTAAAAATTATAAATAATTTGGTGTGCTGTCTTAAAATAGTAGACCTTAGTAAATGATAGCTATCATTCCTTTACCAGTCCTAGGGAATCACTGTTTTCAAACAGATCCTAGAGGTTTCCAGTTCATCATTAGAGGTATCTCATAGTTCAGTTTCCTTTTACTCTTCAGTACATTAAAACTGCCTGAGACATAGCCACATGTGGAGTCAAAAATGTTTTTTATAAAGTGGAATAAAATCTTTATCCTCCTGGACACAACTTTTGAAATGCACAAGCTATTTTTTTTTTTTTAACTTTTAGGCAAAGTAAACCTCGCAACCGACCTTCTTTTCGGCAGACACTCATGCATTTAGACATCGCATCTGCAGATGTACTTGCCACCCCGCAGGAAACTTACTTCAAGTCTCAGGTAAGTCTGGAAACTCTTCCAGGTGCTGCTAAACAGACAGGGGACTCAGTGAGAAGGAGTAACTCTTAGAAGAGGGTATTCTGATTCTTATAACAATTATATAACTACTCATTGTGAAACAATAATGATGATACCTCACACGACATTTTGGAGTTTTTTAAGCACTTAACATATATTATTCTCTTATTTGAAAATAGTATGTATTAAAATATCATCTTTATTGTGGGTTCTGTGAAGTTGGAGAGAAAAGAGGATATGAAAACTGTATGTACATACATTTGAATTAGAATTACTGCTGACCTTCATGAAAGTATTGCTTTCCTTAAAGTTAGAAAAGCTAAAGTACAGAGGAGCAAAGTTAAATCCCAGAGAGAGCCCATGATGGAATTAGGCCCAGAGAGAACTTTTTCTCTAACTTTGAGGTGTGTCACCTAGTAGCATCAAGTAAAATATAATTTAATGTATTTGTTAGCCTTTATTGCGTTACTGTCCCAAAATGTATGTCTTAAAACAATAAGTTATTTAGCTCATGATTCTGTGGGTTTGTAATTTGTGCTGGGCAGTTCTGCAGCTGGCTTTGACTGGGCTCACTCACGTGACTGCAGTCAGTTGCCAGGTTGACTGGGAGGCTGGCTGGTTCCAGATTGCTTCATTCACAAGTCTGGCGATTCTGGGGTCCCCAGCCCGTGGGATCTAATGCCTGATGATCTGAGGTGGAGCTGATGTAATAATAATAGAAATAAAGTACACAATAAATGTAGTGTGCTTGAATCATCCCAAAACCATGCCCCACCCCCTGTCCTTGGAAAAATTGTCTTCCACGAAAATGGTCACTGGTGCCAAAAAGGTTGGGGACTGCTGAGCTAGAGCACCTCGGTTCTTCCCCACGTGGCCTCTTATCATTCAGCAGTCTAACTTGGGCTTGTTCACATGGTCTTCTCAGGGTAACAAATGCAGCAAGAGAGCAAGCCCCAGCACACAGGAGATTTTCTAGCCTGTGTGTGCATTGTGGCTGCTGATGTCTCATTGGCCAACGTGAGTGACAAGCTAATCCAGGTTGAGAAATAGGCTTCACCTCTTGAGAAGAGAATCTGCCATCACACATTGTGAGGCATGGGTGCAATACTGATAAATTTGTGACCATTACATAAAAATGCTGTAAATGGCATAAGGATCAGTGGTCTAACCACTATCAATATGGATAGGGAGTTGTAAGGGATCAATACACATGAGGTCCTTACTTTCCGCTACCAGACCCATGCAGTAGCAAAAGGAGGAAAATGGGATGACACTAAGGCTTTTGAAACAAACATGATGATCTTAAATTATAGCTTTATGCTTATAGAATTTTAGCTATAGTATTACATACAGAAGAAATATAGAAGAAATTTTCTCTATATGAGAAGAAATTTCTTCTCACTTTCTAAAATGAATTTTTGCAAGATGAATTCCATCTCTGCATTGACTTCCAGTATCATTTCAAAGATTCATTCGCCGAGAAGACATTTTATTACCAATTAATGTCTCAATCTACTCCTAATAGCCCCCAACTCCAATGGGTGATGAGTTTACTTACCAGGAAAGCATGTGCTGAAAGCAAACTGGACTGGGAGGGGTGTCATCCCTGGGAGTTAAACACCTCCTCCAATATGCTTTATTACCTGCCACAACCAGAGGCTTGGAGTACCTGCTTCTCTGGAATGTCTGATAAACAGGTACTCCACCCATCAGGTATTGGGGAATATCTTAATTAAGGAATAGGGGTTTTTGTGGTTTCTAAAGAATAATAACTCAGAGACTTTTCCTCTATTGCCTAAAGTTCTAACACTTTACAACCCACAAACTTAGCTCTCCCCACACCGTGTCTTTGAATAGTCTGGCTTGCCCTTATAGTTTTTTAGTGTTTCTGGGAATTATTATGTAAGTAAAGTGTTTGATTTTAGAGAAAATAAGAGGATAACTTCGTGACACTTCCTATGTTCTTTGATATGCATTCAGGTAAATTCCCTTAGAACTGTTAAAACTGTTAGCTGTCTATACAAATACATGTAGGTATTGCTTACTGGATTAGAAATATTTCAAATATTTTCTTCTAAGAAAAAAACTTAAGTCCTTTTGTGAAAGGAAAGAGAATAATAGTGAGTACTTTCTAGGAAATTCTTCAGACTTTAGGATATGGTTGCAATCACAGCATTGCTTCCTTTACAAGAAATCTATACGTACCACAATTTTGAAAAGCAGTTTTTGGTGGGAGTACTGAGTCACAACCATTGAGAGTATAACTGTACACACTTGGAAAACATCAGACTCTAAACAGATTTTACTTGTGTGCTCCCAGAATATCACTTCTGAAGCCAGTGCCAGTTTCTGAATACCCTCCACATGTGTAACACTGTGTAGTTCAACTAAGTTCCCACAGTCGGTATCTTCAGTTGTGTAAATTCATTTTTATTAATCTATGCAGCATTAAGACTAAACTCAGAGAAGGTTCTCTTAGAGCAACAATATGAAAAGGAGAGGAAGGGGAGGAGAAGGAATAGAAGGGAAGAACAGTACATTGGACATCTTTTAGTATTCATAAATTCTACCACATTTTTCTCCCAGCATAAAATTTTACCTCTCCTTAAATAGTTCAAAACACCCTTGCTAGTTCCTAGAATTTTTCAGGTATTTACAAGCTGATTTGTCCCTGGGTCTGAAATTCAGACTATCTCTGGCTAATGATAATAAAGTATTGAGTTGACCAAAAAGTTTGTTCAGGTTTTTCCCAAACGGAAACCCATCTTACGGAAAAACCTGCATGAACTTTTTGGCCAGCCCAATATTTATGAACTCACGAGGGAGGTACTAGGAAAAGTAACAGATTCTGAGCCTAAACCCCTGTCCTGTGACCTTGGATAAGTCACCTGATTTCCCTAAACCTCAGCTTACTCATCTAAACAATGAGGATAACCATGTCTTCCCTTCCTTGCGGAGTTTTGGTGACAATCAAATAACATAATAAACATGCAAGTGCATTGTAAACTGTAAAGAACTGTTTGATTGTAAGATATTATTATTCACCTCCTACAAAGCTATGAAAATTAAGCCTCCTTTGAGGTGTTACAGTCTGGGCACTTTTTCTGATGAACTCTGGAGATGGAGAAGATGGCAGCTAGGGAGCGCCTATTAATTGTGTTTTTACTTTATCCTCCCCCAGTGGGCAAGAACTAGTTTTGTGGCATAAAGTTCTGCTTTTCGATAGCACTCTTGCACCTGAGGCCTCCCCTCCTGCCTGCTAACGAAATCCTCTCCTCATCCGTCATCAGGCAGTGGTTGTTAGTTGCGGGTTGCCCCCTTCCCCCAGAACTGTCAGTCAAACGTGCCGCCTAGAGCCCAGCCGACTCCTTCCTGAGAGAAGATGCTTCATCTGTTTCTCATCAACAGCACATGTATAAAGAAGCGGCACACATAGAACAGACGAACAAAGCAACCAATTTCAGTACAATATTAGATTCTGCCAAAGCGATTGCTTCATTCCTAGACAGTAACCCATTTCTCCAAGTAGGCAATTATTGCTCCTGGTATTCAATTACATTTGATATGTGTCTTTAGAAAACATGTTAGCCTGGTCCCAGATCCCAGCTGCTAGGTGCGTCGTGTGCCTTGCTTCTGAGCTCTTCCCCAACCCTCTGTCTTTGTACCATTCTAGTTTCCTTTTGAGTGCCACCATGACCACCCAGAAATTCAGGGGCTGGGAGTTACAGAGACAAATAGCTCATTATAGGGATAGACTGTTTTACCTTAAGAGTAATTTCATCCTGAGCAAGTAGGTGCTTAGGCATCTACTTGGGGAAGCAGTAAAGAGGACTCATGTGCCAGTCGAGAGTTGGACGTGACGATCTCTAAGGCTTTTCTGACTCAGAATCTATGATTTCCCACTCCTTAGCCCCTCAACATCCTGCTTCTCTATTCCTGAAGCTAGGCTGAAGCTGACTCAACTTCTTTTTTTACTTTATAAAAATTGCGGTAAAATATGTATAAAATTTGCCATTTTAACCATTTTTAAATGTACAATTCAGTTGCATAAGTTACATTCACAATGTTATAAAGCTGTCACCATTATCTACTTTCAAAATTTCTCAGTACCTCATTAAGCGATAACTTTCCATGCTATCCTCCCCATAGCCCTGGTAACCTCTGTTCTTTCTGTCTCTATGAATTTGCCTATTCTAGATATTTCATGGAAGTAGAATCATACAATAGTTGTCTTTTTGTGTCTGGTTTGTTTCATCTAGCAGGTTTTGAGGTTCATCTATGTTGTAGCATGTGTCACAACTTCATTCCTTTTTAGACTGAATAATATTCTATTGCATGGATATACCCTATTTTACTTATCCATTGCTGTATTAATTCAGCTTCATTTTGACACTTATATTTTGAGAGAGAAAAGAAGCAAGATTGGGGTACAAGAGCTTCAGTCTATGGATGGAATAACTGAAAGACTGGAGAAGACAAAACCTTGCAAATGTTACAGCCTTTCCCAGGCCTCATCTGGGATATAAAGAGGATTCCATTCATGACAGTAACCCAAATTTCACTGTGTTTTTCCCTTACCTGCTTACACAGGACTTAAGTACCTTGTGAAGCACTCCCTACTCCCTCCCTCCACCCCACGTGCATTTTGGGGTAATCCCCAGTAAAGAGTGGGGATCTCAAATAGCCTCATATTAATGTCTGCCCTACCTTCCAGTGACTCTGGCTGGAACAGCAGTCTTCCCCCTGGCACCTGCTGGGTGTTACTTTGTTGGTTAGTACTGTTTTCTGCTGAAAGACTGTAGTCCCCAGATGGCATCCATCGGAGGCTGCCGTATCCTTAAGGCACTACCGTCACCCGCCAGGAGTTGCTATTTTTTGCAGTTACTGAAGTTCTGGACTTCTCCAGATTCCAAAGTTGCACATTGTTCTGTTTATGCAATGAACTGTTCCTTTCCCTGTTGAGTTACATTTTGTTAAAAGTCTCAGAATAGTGCTGGTTATGGCCCAAAGTTTTACAGGTATTTTAGTGAACTAAATGGAAAATGCCTCTCTACTCCTATGTTGATGGCTTTGTTATAGGTCAAGATCACACAGGACTCCTCCTTCCCTCATGTTTTCTTTCAGAGACTTCTTAATCTCTGTGCAAATTGGCTTCAGCCTGCCCACCTCCATTTCTTAGATATGCCCAAACATGTCTAAATTTCAGATTAAATGCAGATTGGAACTCTATTACATAAAGATTCTAAGTATATGTAATGGAACTCCAAAATTAACATCTACCTATATATAACACAGTGACTTTGAGGAAAGCACATTATCAATTATTACCTGGCGTTTTCCCACAGAGGGAACTTCTTTTGGGAAGTTTCTGCTTTCTTAATAAGTTTCAACCTAGAGAAGGTTCTCTTTTTAAGTTTCATAGTCCCATAATCTAGATGTCAGAAAGTTTATTTCCTCTAGAATTTAAAAAATGTGATCTATGATATATGATTCCTCACCACCAGAGGGGGGTATTCCTTTTCCTGGTCCCTTCTTTAAGTGTTGGACTAGGATCTACTGACATGTTTTTCATAAAAGAGGATGCTTTAAGGCCACATTTGGCCCTCTCCCTTACCCTTTTTAGGTCCAACAACTTCTGATTATTCATCTTTGGCCTCATAAAGCTCAAATATTCTTCCTACTTCATGACTTTGATCTGATGGCTGAGAGAACAGTATTACCTGGGGCTCAACCAAACCTGCATTTACTGCTTAGATACAGTCAAAGACTGTTACCAAACAGTGGACAGCACATTCTAGATCTTGGCTCTTTGATGATATTGTTTGTCAGGTTTGGTGCCCAAAAGTCAACTGAGTAACAGAAATCTCTTCCCAATGGTCAGTCAGTCAATGGTATATACACACACATGTATATATGAAGATCTAACATATTAAACAGGTAAGTAGGATGACCACTTTCTAAATAACTGCAGTATGATTTCCTTTATAAAAATAAATGAGAAACAGCAAATTTGAGGAGAAACTTCTGTAATTTCACAATTACTTAAGCATAACCTCTTCCATGATCTAGAGAGAGCATTTTTAACATAAACCTAGAAGTAATAGAATAGCTCTAGAAGAGGATGATACAATTAGAAACAGTTACATAGCTAGCCTCCACTAGAAATTATTTTAGATAATCTCATTAGCTTCTTGGGGTGATAGTGTATACATAATTTGAGGAAGCATCTCCTTTAGCTGCTTTTCTAGAAATGGTCTGTAGACTGTATTCCTGCAGAGATTTTCCTACCTCCTAAAGTTTAGATAAAATTGGTCTGAAATTCCATGCCCTGTGGAAAGTCTAGTGCCCTTTTTAATACTTCTGTGAATTCCTGGGAGATTTATAATTTCATGGACACTTTGGCTGTTTGCTTGGCCCACCGTCCTTGCCATCTTTTGGTTGTTCCTTTATCTTTTTCTTGTCATTGACCCAAGCATGAAGTTCAGCACCTTTCCTTGATTTAAAAAATAAAATAAAACAAAAAAAAAAAAATAAAAACACTCATCCAAAGTCAAGGTGAATGTCAAAGACTTTGCTAAAGGTTTAGGAAATCAGAAAGGCTTACATTTTGAACAACTTAAATCACACATTAGATATCCATCCCTTTCCTAAAATTTTTGTGAGACTACTGAATTGTTTGGCCACGCTCTTTCTCCTCCTTCTCTCTTTTCTTTCCCTAACCCCCAAATTCCTGTATAATTCCCCATATTTTTATCCCCATCTCCTGCTGTTCATGCCCCTTGGACCTTCTACTCCAAATATTTTCTCTCAAGATATTTTTGTAAACAAAGCCCAGGAGGAATTCTGGTCCAAATGTAAAGGTGGTCGTATTGTCATCGACACATGCTTGTACTGTATGGTTATCAGAGTTGTTCTTTCTAGCCAGGCTTTCTCAGCCACCATCCTGACTTAAAATTGAGCTCTTTTGTTCCAGAGATGATGGCTAGCATGCCAGCTGTGATGTTTCTTGTGGGTAACACTGAAAGAAAATTGGAAAAGGCAGCATTGAGTATTGGACTAAATACAGAAAATGGGGTGAGGAGTGGGGTCGGGTGTGCAAAGCATGAGATATTTTGCTATCAAATAGTATTTTTTGAACATCTATTCTGTAAGGTTCTTTAGTAGAAGCATACGGGGGGGGAGAGTCTTATACATTATCCTATGGTTATATCAGAGATTAAAACTCCTGGACTATTAACAAAATCTAATTTGTCCTCGCCTAGGCTGAATGGAGAGAAGAAGTGAAAAAACACTTTGAGAAGATCAAGAGTGAAGGAACTTGTATCCACCGATTAGATGAAGAACTGATTCGAAGGCGCAGAGAAGAGCTCAGGTCAGTCGATCTCTCCTACTTCACCTCTTCTCATTCCTAGGTCTTCAGATATTAGCAGGAACCCTTGTTGTGAATCATTTCATTTTCTACACACCTTTCACTTCTGTTGGTAATGGTTATTCTCTAAAAGTTGCCCTAAAAGTTGGTCCTCCTTTATGTCACTTTCTTATCATCTCCCCCCCCAACCTCTGTTATCTTACTTTATTATATCTCTGCACAAAGATTCCTGGAGCAATGCTGTTTGTTTATTCAGCCATTGTCCTAGGTAACATGAAAGGTACAAAATTGATAAGAGGTAGTCACTGGCCTCAAGATGCTTATAATCAATTAAGGGATAGAATACATGTTTGCAGATAAGCATTAGATTAGACAGGATCTAATCTAGTGGTCTAGCCATTAGACTATGGATAAGTATAAATGAGTGATGAGTGATTGTGGTGTCAGCTTTAACCGCATCTTTCCCCTAACATATATTATACTGTATTCTTTTTTTTTTTTTTTTTTTTGGCACACGGGCTTAGTTGCTCCGTGGCATGTGGGATCTTCCTGGAGCTGGGATCGAACCCATGACCTCTGCATTGGCAGGCGGATTCTTAACCACTGCGCCACCTAGGAAGCCCTATACTGTATTCTTATTAAGATATTGCCAATACTGCATAGACAGAGGCTGTAAATTTTATGTAAATTGCATTCCGGTTTTATCTGTGGCCCTCCTGGCTATTCTGTGTGGCTGGATAGGACCCTTAACAATCAACTAAGTGGAAAACTTGGATTTCCCATCTCCCACTCCATCTTGTCTGAGTCTTTGCATCCGACAAGGGAGTCTTAAATATAGAGGGCCCTTGGGCAGATGCTTTTGAGATAAACCATCCTGTTCTTATTTCCTTAGAGCTGACCTTCGTTCTCCCTCACATTCATCATTTTCGCCGCTCCTGTGTTTTCTTTGATAGGCATGCTTTGGATATTCGTGAGCACTACGAGAGAAAGCTTGAGCGGGCTAATAATTTATATATGGAATTGAGTGCCATCATGCTGCAGCTGGAAATGCGGGAGAAGGAGCTCATCAAGTATGTATCCAGACCACCGTCTGTCCTGATTGATTTGGGTCTGTTAATCGGCCAAAATGTACTACTCTTCTAGGTTGCTGCTACTCAGACTGGCAGCTCTTTTATTTATCCACCCAGCATTTCTTAGGGGATGTGCTGGGCACAGGTCCCTACTCCAGTGAGGCTTAGAGTTGAGTGGAGCTGCCACAGAGCTGGTTCTAGGGGACCGTGCGCTTCACAGGCTTTTGTAACTTCAACCTGACAGATGTCTCAAGGAAGGGGTCCTCATTTCAAGAAGAGCTTGGTGTGGATGCATGGGAGCTTGATGCCCCCTGGGGAAGTAGGCAACGGCCGCAAGTGGTTCAAGGTATTCCTGAGGATGGTGAGAAACCCTGGAGTCCTGACTAAAATAGCAGCTACTGAAAATAAGCAGGACTTCAACCATTGCTTTGTGTCTCGTGAGGCATGTTGGGGCGTCCAAGTCCATCTGTGACCTGAAGAAATAAAATGAAGTCAGATTAGTTTGAAATTTTTTTTCTTTTTTAACCTGAAGAGCAGCCTTGCTGTTCACATAGCCTGTGTCTGTTAAGTGTGGCTGGAATCTGTGGGTGGAGTTAACCTGTGAAAACATTCTACCCATCTTTTCTGTGGTGACTGAGACGTGGCTTTTTCTTTCATTCTTCAGGCGTGAACAAGCAGTGGAGAAGAAGTATCCTGGGACCTACAAACGACATCCTGTCCGTCCAATAATCCACTCTAATGCCATGGAGAAACTCATGAAGAGGAAAGGTGTGCCTCACAGACCTGGGATGCAGGCCAAGCGGTGAGCACCTGTACTAACCTGATATTCAGATAAATGGGGAAATATGCCCCTAAAATACATTAGCAGATGCTGGCGGGTGTGGCCACGTGGTACTGTGTCATCAGCACACTTGCCTCTAGGTATATAGTAGGGAGGTGGGAGAGAGTGTGTCCTGGACTCCAGGAATCTAGTTTTTACTGTCTGAGGCGTTGATATTTATTATCTTAGCATGGAATTGTGAAAAGAGAAATGAACTGGGGGCCAGACAGACCTGAATTCAAACCCTGGCTCTGCCTACTAGAAGCTGTGTGATTTGGACCATGTCACTTGACCTCTCTCAACCCCATGGGTAAAATGGTGTAACTATAGCATGTGAGGTTTCTCTTTCTTTTTTGACCCCTTAGGCACAGAATTGAGTTTGCCATAATTCTTGATTTATACAGCGTTGGTCCATGCATGTCCCACTTTTATTTATTTATTCATTTAGTTCTTTGTAATAATGTAATAAGCGCCTGTAAATCCACCACCAAAAACAAAAGCAGGCAACTTGATAATTACCTATATCTAACAGTATAGTTCCCCTCATCCCACTCCTGTGTGGAACTTTGTGAAGTTTGAAAAAACAACATGTGAAATCACCTAATAAATCACAGTTGCTCAAAAACAATGGGTTTTTAAATTTTTTTAAAGGTGCCCTTTCCCCTAATTACAACACATTTTCCTTATATTAGTCTAATTTTAGAAAGGCTCTTCCAGTCAATTTCTATTACCAAGCTCTGCCAAAGCCTCATTCCTCCCAAGGAATGGAGAGTTGACCCTATCCTAAATTAAAACAAAAGAAAGAAGTGTCCTTTAACCTGGGGTGTAGACTCAGCAGTGAGCCTTGAGCTAAATGCAGTAAGAATAAAGATAGTGAGAAAATGCAAACCAAGTGTGTATTTTAAGGCTTTCAGAATGGTGACGATTCTTGCATAGCACGACAAATACAAACCTAAACTGCCGAGGGGTAGCTACATGGATTAATTCCAATTTTGCTTTTACTTGCCATGCCTGACCATCTTCTGGTCAAGCTCTGAGACATTTGTTTTAGTTGGCACCTGACAAAACCCTCCAGGAATCCCAGCACCCCTCTTCTGGTGTACAAACTAGGCACAGACTTCACCCGCTGGCTCCTCCCTGCAGTCTGCTATCAAAATATCGAGCACTTTGGAAGGAAATAGTACTGTTTAATTCTTCCCAGTATGAGCTTGTGTTTACTTTTATTTTGGCTGTGAGAAATGTGTTTGAAAGAGTTGGACAGCACCAGTGGACGCTTCGTCGATGAGCTGACCTTGTCTAGAAGGGGCGCCTGGGGTGGCTGTAGAGCTGCAGAGAGTTGTGCTCTCAGTCGATTGCCCCAGGAAGGATTTACGTGTCCGATGATTTGGACACTCCAGTATTTATCAAGTCAGAAGGCCAGTGCCCTCTGAGGTTATCAGAGAGGAGAAACCATCCACTCTCCTTTAACCTCAGTTTCAGGTTGTGCTTAGGAACTGAAAGGAAGGGAGTCAGAGTTCAGGGATGGATCCACCCAGCCCATCGCAAGTGAGTATAGTCCAATAAGATAGTCTCGATACCTCGTCATATGGAGACGCTTGGAATGGAGGAAGAACTATTTCTTGGTGTCCAAAGACTTGGGTTTAAGTTGTGAGTTTTGCCATTTACTAGCTTTGTGACAGACACAAGCCAGCTAACTTCTCTGATCCCTCAAGAGCCTTCATCTGTAAAATGGATATTGTAATAGTAGGAAACTTGTGTTTTATGTATGGTAAAGTGCTTTGTCGACCGTAAAGTGCTGTATCAGTGTCACTGCCAGGTTCAGTAAAGGCAGCCTTTACCTGACGTAATGGCACGTTCACCTCAGCTCTCTTTTAGATCCCGCCATAGCCAGTTCCTGTGTAAGTATTGATAGATGCCCTAACTGGGCCTTGGAGGGCTCTCTTTCCTCCATAAAAAGCCCCGGGACCTCCTTGACCCAAATGCCTTCTGTGGCACAAGTTGACCAGCAGACCACAAAGCTGTGAATCTGAAACAGGAAGATGCCGAAAGCAGCACAGTACCCTACCTGCCTCATCATAAACCAACTACACCTGGAACCTCTGTGCTGAGACCAGTGAACTTCTCCTGAAAGAGAAGAAAAACCCACCTCCTACTGCCTGATGCCTGCGGATTTCCTGTGAGGCTCTTCAACATGTAGTCCTCGGTTCAGCATCATCTGAGAGCGTGGCTGCTGGATGCAAGCTCTTAGGCCCCATTCTGTGCAGTCATTTTAACAAGCTCCCAAGTGATTTCTACGCACCTTCAAGCTGTTCTCTGACTGTCCAACAAGCCAGACTGGCAGTTGGGAGAGACTCCTTGTCTGGATTCGACCAGTGATGAGCTGTGAGACCAGGAGCCACTTTGACTGGGGTTTGGGTTCTTCATTATATAGGATGAAGGCAGGACTGCATCTGTGGTTTCCCTACAAGGTCTGGGAGCCCCTAGGGCCTGCATAGAGGTGTCTCTGAGATCACTGCGGAGGCAGAGAGGACGAGGAGGGGGAGCCCCACGGGGAGGGGCTTCTGCGCTCCCACCTCTCTTCAGCTGTTCTAGTATATCTGGGTTTGGGTTTTTTAAGAAATAATTGACACATAACATTATATTAATTTCAGGTGTACAACATAATGATTCAACATATGTCTGTATTACAAAACGATCACCACAGTAAGTGTGGTTAACATCTATCACCACATACAGTTAAAATTTTTTTTTCTTACGACAAGAACTTTTAAGATTTACTCCCTTAACAGCTTGCAAATATACCATACAGTATTATTAACTGTAGTTACCACGCTGTACATTACATCCCATGACTTATATTATAATTGGAAGTTTGTACCTTTTGACCCCCTTCACCCGTGTCGCCCGCCCCGCTATTCCTACCCCCTGCTTCTGGCAGCCACCAGTCTGTTCTCTTATATATCTATTTTGTATATTGGGTTTCTCATAATGCGTTTAAGTAAAGGATTCTATTGTTTTTTGTTTGCCTGTTTGTTTTTAAAAAGAGTTTGGGCCCTCCAGCTCTGAAATCTCTAGCTGACTTGTGTCTGTCTGGTCCCAAAGAAGTGTGGGGCTACCCTCTGGTGGGAAGGAGCTAGCGATTCTACCTGGCATCCTAGAGGCTCTGCCCTGAATCAGTTCATCCGTTCGGAAATCATTTATCGGTTGCCTGTGTGCCTTGGAGTTGGTGTGCGCAGGATTTACCTGCAGGCTCTGGCTTCCTCCTGCACGTGATCCACGTGACTAGCCCAGTGGGCTGAGAGAGACCCTCCTCCCTTTAGGAACACGGTAGAAACCAGGGTCATTGCTCACGAGCCCTTCTTTTGCTGGCTCGGCACAACCTGCTGGGCTCTCTGCTAGTTCCCCCCACCCCCTTCTGCCCCTTCCTGAAACATTTATTGAGTACCTACTATGAGCAAGACTTTGCTAGTGTCGTCCACATGCAAAGGTGGATATGACTTAGTCACAACCCTCAAGGGGGCCATCTCTAGACAAAACTCCCTAAGTTTAGCCTTTTGTCTAATTAACTGAGGTTTCCTTCTCTGGTCCCAGACCCCTGTGCTTTGTGATCCCTTGTGGGATCCATCATCAGATAGATTTATGACGGAGGGCAAATACCCATGCCTTGGCTTATTGGCACCAAGCTGAGGGCTGATACTATGAGGAAGAGGTCAAGAAGGCTATAGGGTAAAATTAGAATTTAAAGGGGATTGAGGGACTTTCCTGGTGGCGCAGTGGTTAAGAATCCGCCTGCCAGTGCAGGGGACATGATCCCACATGCTGCTGAGCAGCTGAGCCTGTGTGCCACAACTACTAAGCCTGTATTCTAGAGCCCTCAAACCACAGCTACTGAGCCCATGTGCTGCAACTACTGAAGCCCTCATACCTAGAACCTGTGCTCCAAAACAAGAGAAGCCACCACACTGCAAGGAAGAGTAGCCCCCGCTAGCTGCAACTAGAGAAAGCCCATGTGCAGCAACAAAGATCCAATGCAGCCAATAAGTAAATACATTTTTTGAAAAATAAAAATAAAAACAAGATTGAGTACTCAGTGAGATACAGAATAAAATCCAGCAGGAATAAAGGGAATCCTCAGCAAGTGGACATGTAGGTTGTTTCTAACTTTCTGCTATTTTAAACAATGCTGTAACATAACATCTTCCAACATACATCTTTGTGCGCATCCGTTATCTCCATTGGTTAAATCCCTGTGTATGTAACTGCTGACTCAAAGAGTATGTGTATTTTAAGGCCTGAGGTACATTTCCCCAAACTCAAATGTGTTATCATGGGTTTAAAACCCAACCTATTCTTTTCTCCCAGGCCAGATCTGTTGCGATCTGAAGGTATCCCCAGCGTGGAAGTGGCTCCCACTGCATCCCCTTTGTCCGGAAGTCCCAAAATGTCCACCTCCAGCAGCAAGAGCCGACATCGGAGCAAACCACGCCACCGCCGCGGGGGTAGCCGAGGCAGCCACAGTGACTTTGTGGCGATCTTGAAAAACCAGCCAGCCCAGGAAAATTCACCCCATCCCACTTCCCTGCACCCAGCTCAGTCCCAGTACCCTTCTCCCCATCACCATAATCCTCTGCAGCAGCAATACCAGCAGCCCTCTCCTGCCACGTCTCAGAGTCACCATCCCAGACTCAGTGTGCACGGACAGGACATTGCAACCTGCGCCAACAACCTGAGGTACTTTGGCCCCGCGGCAGCCCTGCGGAGCCCACTCAGCAACCATGCTCAAAGACAGATGCCTGGCTCCAGCCCTGACCTCATCTCCACGGCCGTGGCAGCAGATTGCTGGAGAAGTTCTGAGCCTGACAAGGGCCAGGCTGGCCCCTGGGGCTGTTGTCAGGCAGACCCCTATGACCCCTGCCTCCAGTGCAGGCCAGGACAGCACGGGTCCTTAGACATCCACTCTGCTGAGCCGGTGGGGAGGAGCCCCAACCTTTCCAAGCCACCAGCACACAATCCCCTCTCGGAAAACGCCCAAGGTTCTGAGAAAATGGAAGGAAGTGAATTCGGCAGCTGTCAGTCTGCATCATCCCTTGGCACCTCTCATCACACCACCCCCCCAGTGCTACCTCGAAAAGCAAGACCCCTTCAGAAGGTAAGGTGTAGTGACAACAGTGGTGTGTGTCCCTGCCTTCCGGTAGCCTTCTCTGTCCCCTCTTGGAGATTCCTAAGCGCACATTAACAACTCCTAGGCTTTGAGAAATCATGCAGTAACCTTGTTTAATCCAGCATTTCCCTCACCTCGTTGACCATACTGCCTTTTTACAATAACATCTATTAATCCCCATGAAACTAGCCTGAGTTGAAAGCCAGGCTTTTCCACTTGGTACCTTTATGCACGTCGGTTTCTAATCTATAAAATGGGGCTAATAGTGGACCCTGCCTCATTTGGTTGATGTGAAGATTAAATGAGTTAGTACGTGTTAAGCATTTGGAATAGGACCTGGCACATAGCAACCTTCCAAAAATGTGAGCTCATCTTGCTAATGCGTTAAAAATAACACTATGTAAGAAAAGTCTTTCGCACACAGAAAACACCCACTCAGTTCTAACGGTTGTTTCACATCATCAGCATTCATCAGGAGTTCAGTTTGAAGGAATGAACGTGTCTAAAATGCAAATGAATAATGTTTTGGTCAACTAGACATTTACTAGAAAAGAAGTTGAAGCTGAAGGCCACTGTCTCAGAACTGTATTTCTTCCGCCATATACGGTGCTGCTGCTGACTGAGCTTTCCCAGAGATGAGCTGTGTTGCAGGTAGTGCAGTGGATTTGGCCTAAGTCATTCTCTGCTCCTCTGACCCCTAAGGCCAGTAACATATTTTTTTTTTTGGTAACAACTTTATCAAGATATAATCCATGTACCATACAGTTCTCCCATTTAAAGTGTGTAACTCAGTTCTTTCTACTCAGAGTTGTACAGCCATCACTGCAACTAATTTTAGAATATTTTCATCACCCCGAAAAGAAACCCTGTACCCTTTAACAATCACCCCATTCCCCGGTCCCCTCCCAAGGAACATGTATGTTTGAACCGTCCTGATGCCATTTTGAGACATCTGTGGGTCTGCAGACCACGGGACACACGTTTGTCCTCACTAGAACCGCACTCCCACAGAGCAGCTCAACTTCTCTCTACTGAGATACACTCCAACGGGTCCTCTAGGGGTAAGTGCTCATCTCCGCAGTCAGGATAACTCCATCCCTGTCTTTCCTACTCAAAAAAGCACATCAGAATACAAATAGGTAAAAGTGATGGATTGTTAGAACTGACTTTAAAAGTAAATTACCCTCAATTTTTGGTATAGCTATTTGGACCCACTTACCCACCTCACAAGGGACTGTAGTAATCCTTGCATCATGATGCTGTGATTAAGGACAGTTGATCTTAAGTGTGGCTGTTCCTGTTGCCCTGGAGGGAGATGGGATCTTCCCACACAGGGAACATCGTGTTCTCAGATGGGACACTCACCCACCCTTCCAGATCAACCACAGAGCCCCAGAGATGGCAAGGCCTCTTGTCCCAACCAGAAGTCTCTGTTCTCTGCCCACATGCTGACTCAGTCATGTGCTAAGCACCTGCTTTGTATGCGGTGTTGTATTAATGGTGGAGGAGGAATACGATACAAGATGGGGTCTGACCCTAAATAATGTGTCTTAATAGTAGAGATGATGTAAGCATAATACTTATAATATTAGTGAAAATGTGATTGGTACATAAAAGGGGGAAAGGTAGTTGTTGGGCTTTGAAGAACTGAAAGATCACCTCTTGTTGGAGTCTCTATGTCAGAGCCCAGAACCACTAGTGACAATGCTTACAAGAGACCGCCCTAAAATCCAAGACCTCTTCTCCGTTTTCCCCTCTTCTTCGCTCACATCTGGTCGCTCTCATGGAGGCTTCACCTCCCTAAGGGCAAAGATGACCCAGTCTTACCCATTTCTATACGTCCTCCAGCATCTAGTGCAGAGCCTGTCATCATGGACAGCCAGGGAAGGTTGCTAAATGAATGAATGAAGATGTATGCATTTAAAGGTGACACTCAGCAAGCTACCACTCAATGCCTCTGATAATTAAATCTTTTACAGGGAGTGTGTGTGTGTGGGAGAGAGAGAGAGAAATAAGACTCTTTTCTCCTTGTTCTCCTCAGAGTGGAGATGACTCCTCTGAAGAGGAAGAAGGGGAAGTAGATAGTGAAGTTGAATTTCCACGAAGACAGAGGTAAAACCAATAAACACATGTGATTGCTTTCAGTGTAATCAGGGAGAATCCTGAGTTTGCCGCACCTCCAGTTTGATCACAGGCCACTTTCTAGCAGCCAGCTTATAGGGAAGTTTGAACCTGCTGTGTTCATGGTTTCCCACTGCCCACTTTGGCAGCTGGCTATGCACAGCAGACACTGGTTTATCCAAATTGACTAGACAGGAGCTGCAAGATGGGGAAAATAAATATGGATTCAAGGTTACAATTGAGAATATAGTGGGTAGTTTGTGAGAGATGGCTGTGCTGTTTTATGGGTAATTTTACTGGCCTCTAGCGTACCCCCCTGTATTAGTCTGCTCAGGCTGCCATAACAAAATACCACAGACTGGCTGACTTAAACATTGGAAATTTATTTCTCCCGATTCTGGAGGCTGGGAAGTCCGAGTCCAAGGTTCCTGGTGAGAACTCTCTTCCTGGCTTGCGGACAGCAGCCTTCTTGCTGTGTCCTCACGTGGTGGTGGGGAGAGAGGGAGACCTTCATCTTTTAAGGCCACCGTCCTATCAGATTAGAGCCCTTCTTTATGACCTCGTTTAACCTTAATAACCTCTTAGAGACCCTCTCTCCAGATTCAGTCACATTGTAGGTAAGGCTTCAACGTACGAAGTTTGGGAGGATACAGTTCAACCCATAGCACTCTCCATGCCTTGGATTTTATTCCTCAAGTTAAGTATAATTAAATGAACTGAGTCCTCCTTCAACCCATCCTTAGAAATAGCTTCCTGCCTGGCCAGCAGTGATAATTTTGCTTTTAGGACTAAAGAAGGATCACACCTCCCTACTTCTAGAATTAAGAGCTGCCCTTATGTAGAAGTATGGAAGGTAGTTTTCCTCCCAGGAAGCCTTTTCTGCTAATAGGCATCCTGTTTTTAAAGAAGAAGGCTCTAAGAATCCCCCAGGAAGGTTTGTGTACCTGCCCAAAACCAGGAATTTCCTGAGACCAAGGGACTTCCAGTACTTTGATAAATTGTATTCTGGGTCCCTATGCTGTGCATAAAATTTAAATCTGTTCTCATCCCCTGAGCTATTCCTACCACATTGTCATTGCTGTCTTGTTTCCTCGGACGCTATGTTTTCCCCTATGCAGTGAGACTGAGCCTGAATAAAATATCTTTTCATCCTCTGACCTCATTCGACAAGCAGGGCATCACGGTTATGGTCTTCCCAGCTTTTGTTCTTGTGACCACCATTAACTCAGCCCACCTGATGGCTTCCCACCTTTCTTTCTTGCTATGATGCAAGTTTTGTTTTTATCTCACGATTTTGCTTTTTATATTATAATATTCTTCTCCTTGTCTATTTTCTGGATTACCAGCCTTGAGAAGCTGTGTGCGTCCTACCTTAACTTCTCTTTCCCACATGGGCTTCTTCCATCTTTAAGAGAGAGGGTCTTTAAGAGGTAATTAAGGTTAAACGAGGTCATAAGGGAAGGGCTCTAATCTGATAGGTCTGTGGCCTTAAAGGTGAAGGTCTCTCACTCTCTCTCCCCGCCACCACGTGAGGACACAGCAAGAAGGCTGCTGTCCGCAAGCCAGGAAGAGAGTTCTCACCAGGAACCTTGGACTTGGACTTCCCAGCCTCTTTTATGTGTCCTTGACACTACCCCCGCTGCCAGCCCATCACCTGGCCTGCCCATCAGCCAACCTCAGATCATATGCCATCAAAATCACTATGTGCTAAGAGATACAGAAAGATCAGACAATGACAGAGGGAAAGGGCAGTCTTCTTTGTTATTTGTTTTGTTTTGAAGTCAGTATAAGCTAACAGTATTCTTATTTACTAGGCTTCTTGTAAACAATGGAAAAGAAATGAGGAACTTTTGTAAATCCCCTCCCCGCCACCCCAGAAGCTTTGCCACATCAGAGCTAAATCCCAACATTACCTGAAATGAGCCACCAGCTGGCTGGGCAGTGCCCACAGCTGCAGAGTGAATGTTCCTTCCAAGCTCATTTCTGTTGAGGGTCAGTCAACAGGGGTGGTGACAGCACTCTGCCTTCCGGGGCTGCTGTGCCCAGGAGGAAATGCAGCTGCTATGCCCGAGGGAGGCGGGTAGAGAGGGACATGGAGGCGGCATGAGTAGACCTGGCCCGAGCCCAGCTCTGCCATGTGGCCTTGAACAAGTCACTTCCCTTCTCTGCCTCTAGTTTTCTGTTCTGGGAGCTGAGTCAGACCAGAGACTCTCCAAAGCTTCTTTCACTTGTGAGAATCTAGGTGGTTGATTCTCTGTGAATAAGAAACATAATTTCAATGTGAACATTTCCATACCACACAGGTGTACACAGTGTGATTAGGCTAGCTGATTTTCTCAAAAACCAGCAGTAGCATCAGCTTTGGAGTGTTGTGTGGAGCCACATAAACATATACACCAAGCAAAAAGGGAAATTCACATTTAAACAGTTTCTACCTTTCTGGATTTGACTCTCCCTGAGGGGCAGGAAAAAAACTAGATCACCGTCCAAATCTCTGGAAAAAAATATCCAAATGAAATTGTCTCACCGAACATTTCAATCAAGGCTGCGATTGAAGGACAAGAAAAGGAAAGTAGGGACTTCCCTGGTGGTCCAGTGGTTAAGACTCCGCACTTCCACTGCAGGGGGCGCAGGTTTGATCCCTGGATGGGGAGCTAAGATCCTGCAGCATACCGGAAAAAAGGAAAAGAAAGTAGCCATTCCCAGGACTAAGTTCCTCTGGTTCTTTGTGCTTCTAGGCCCCATCGCTGCATCAGCAGCTGCCAGTCATATTCAACCTTTAGCTCTGAGAATTTCTCTGTGTCTGACGGAGAGGAAGGAAATACCAGTGACCACTCAAACAGCCCTGATGAGTTAGCAGACAAACTTGAAGACCGCCTGGCAGAGAAGCTAGATGACCTGCTGGCCCAGACGCCGGAGATCCCCATTGAGATATCCTCGCATTCGGATGGGCTCTCCGACAAGGAGTGTGCTGTGCGCCGCGTGAAGACGCAGATGTCTCTGGGCAAGCTGTGCGCAGAGGAACGTGGCTATGAGGTGGGGGCTTCCCCTTCCTTCTCCTCTCATCACTGTTCCCTTCCTGGGGCTCTCTGGGTTAGAATATGCTCAAGTCCCTGGGGCCTTTACGATTATCATCTGATGTATAAGATAAAACAGCTGCCTCCATGAAGCAAGTAGAAGTACAAAGATAAGAGAGCTCCCCGAAGTGGGGACAGTTCTTCCAAATGAAGCACAAACACAGAACTGCTCAGGAACCCTTCATTCCGAGATGTAACTCAAGCATCGCTTCCAAACCCATCTCCCAACCTGGTTAAGGGTGTGAGCCTCGCTCCTCAGTGTCCCCACCAGCCCCTGCGTGCTGTCAGAGCACATGTAACACTTCAGCTCACATACAGTACTACCTCCTGAGAGGCAGGATAGCCTAGTGGTTGGAAGTGTAGACCCTGGAATCTGACTGCCTAGGTGCAAATCTCAGCCTTTCCACTAACTCACTGTGTGACGTTGGGGAAGCCACTTAACCTCTCTGTAGGTCAGTTCCCTTATCTGTAAAATGGGTATGCTAGCAGCCTCTATTTCGTAGGGTTGTTGTGAGGATTAAGTGAATTAATAGATGTCTACACGCTTACAGCAGTGCCTGGAATGTAGTAAGCACTGTAGGTAGGGCCCTGGGGGCACGGTCTGCACCCTCATCACCGTCATCATAATTGCCATCCTAGTCTCTATATGTCTTCTTTCTCCATAAGCCCCTCAAAGACAGGACCTGGTCTCATTTATCTTAGCCAGCAACCCAGCACTGCTCCTGTCACACTCAAAGTGCTCAATATATGTTTCCTGAGTGGTTGCAGAAAGGAATTAAGGTTTTATGTTGTCTTGACTTTGCAGAATCCTATGCAGTTTGAAGAATCGGACTGTGACTCTTCAGATGGGGAGTGTTCTGATGCCACCGTTAGGACCAATAAACACTACAGCTCTGCGACTTGGTAGTGGAAGAATACGCACCCTGAAGATCTCATAACTAAACTGGCATTTCAGATCCATCCCACCCCCAGACTCTTCTCACTCTCTCCCTGCTTTTTTGTCTGGGATGAGAGCGGCCCCATTTTTCTTACCCCTAGAAATGAGTTGCAATAACAGGAACATGAGACTTCGCAAATCTCTGGAAAAAAATATCCAAATGAAATTAAGTCTCACCGAACATTTCAATCAAGAATGGCAGGGATCTATTTTATTGAATATTCTAGCTACTGTAACATTGATATTTATTTTTGTTTGACATTTTAACACTTTGTACTGTAAAGAGTGAACTATATATGACAGAGAGAAAGACAATAATTTCTTGCAAAAAAAAAGAGAGAAAGGAGGAAAGAAAAGAAGTGGAATTTAGGAGCACCATCCTTGGGAATTTGTGGGGCCAGGAGGTATTATTGCTACTTGAACAGGGGACCAGTTCTTTTGACCATAAGTGACTGAAGAAGAGCCAGAGCAAGACATACTCTGCTGTCAAGGACAGCAAAAGAAAAGCAATCCCAGGTAACCTGTGAACAGACCACATTAAATTCAACCAGCTTGTCCAGTTGGGTGATGGAAAAGACCTAGAAAATTTTGGAGACCAGATACTTGCACCCAAGGTCTTTGAGGGCATGTGCTTCCTCTAGAAGGAAAAAGAAAACTGTGTACGTGGAAGCTGATCTCATTTTTAAAATTTTAAGCAGTATTTGGTAGTGAGACTTACAGATAGTATCCAACCTTGTCCTTGGCAAATATTCCGCTTTTTAATGCTGTCAATGTCATTACCTTGGCAAGTGCATTACCCTGACCAATGTGTTGATTTTTCAAACTCAAGTGCCATTTTCCTGTAGCCTGTTTCCTTTCCATCTATTGACAACTTCTTTTAGGGAGAAAGGGGGCAGGGGAGGGAGAGCCTGAGGAGGAGAGAAGGAGAAGACAAAAAGAGAATGCCCAACAACGCTGGAAAAGCAAATGTGGAATTTGTAAAAGGACATTCTCAGAATGTCTCAGTTCAACTACGTGCAGAAGATGGGATCACCCCTCCCTGGAACCAGGTTGCTTGTCTACTAGAGTTTAATTGATTTAAACAGAACAGTCCTTGAAGGCAGCTAAGAGGTGTATGAGTGTGCCCAATGTCCAGTTCCAAACCACCCCCCGCCCAAGTTTTAATTTGTTAACTCATTCTATCCCAGAAGCTTTAGTGACTGGCTACCACTATCAGAGTAAAGGCAAAAATAAGCAGCTTGCAAAGGGCAACCCCTCCCTTACTACAATAGCATTTTTGTTAAATGCTACTTGTAACATATACTTGGATCAATGTAGTTTTCAATAATTGGATTTGGAAATTCATAGAAAGAACAACTGATGCTAAGCAGAGATTGGAAAGATTTTATATCGTCCAAGGCATGAGCTCCTTCCTGTCTCCAGGGTCACGGGCTCTGTGAAACAAACCAAGGTACTTCATGGTGCCTCGGCTTTAAGGAAATTTTTATCTAGAATTTTATATAAAAACAGATGTTGGCCTAGTTCCTGTCTGTCTCCAAAATCAGTTACTGCCAAACAACCTCTCTCAGCTCAAGACCTGGAGAGGGTGGCTAGACACTTTGATGTTGCCTCAGACTGCACTTCAGGAGAGACTGACATACACAGGTATTAAACCATTTCCAGTGCAGATGAAG
Organism: Hippopotamus amphibius kiboko; assembly: GCF_030028045.1. Lineage (NCBI taxonomy): Eukaryota > Metazoa > Chordata > Mammalia > Artiodactyla > Hippopotamidae > Hippopotamus > Hippopotamus amphibius. The sequence continues at coordinate 160,676,150 of NC_080191.1, forward strand.
ACATCACCCTCCTCTGGGTGTCACTGATTGCATCGGCCAAAGGAAAAGGAAAGGAAAAGCAGGAGGGAACTTAGAGCAGTTCCTTTTGCTTGTTTGATCCCTCCATTTGTTTACACTTTATGTTGAGACATTGATTTAAAATTTAGTGTCTGCAAGTTATAGCTCTTAGGTAGGATGAAGGAAAATGTTTAACTTATACAGAAAGCAGTATTGTTTCATTAAATTATTCCATTTTGTATAAATTCTGTAGCTGGACTACATGAAAGATCTTAAGTTATGGCATTATTATTGTTATTTTATTTTATAATAATTATTCTCATTTTCTGTCGATCAGAAGGTGTGGTTTATGGTGTAGCACAATGATTGTGTTTATTGCTAACCGTGAATTACTATGGATTTTTATGAAGGAATGAAAATGGAACTGCCATTTGGGAGCTCCCTGGTATTTGTCTTCGCTGTATCCCCTCATTTTCTGTGTACAACAACAATCACCTGAGGATGCGGGCACTGCCCTGAGGTCCAGTAGGTACGCTGTGATTTTGACTTGATCACAAAAGCTCCTAGGTAGGCACCAGATGACTGAGTGGCAGACAGAGTTCAAAAGCTGTACCCATTCTCAAGTTGCTTAAGAAATAAAATCATGGAGCTACATTAGAAGCACAAAGAGAATTATTTAATGCCCTGAGAGGAGGAGGCCTACAGGGAATCTGCCTGAGGCCTGTAGGGTAGATAGTTTTGAGAACTGGCAACATAGTTTGTAATGTCCTTCCTGTGAAATCCCATAAAACCAACCTTTTTCTCCTAGTGGAGAGACTGAAAAAAGGAAATAAATAGATGGCATGACAAAAAATGATGTTATCTCATAGCAAGACTAGAGGAATTCTAGAATGAGGCTTAGTCTCTTAGTCACAGAGCTGGAAAAGTACCATATTTTTCATCCTCTGACTTCAGACCACACCATACTGTGAATCTCTCTGGGTCATTACTTCTGAGAACAGAGAGGCTACAACTATGTGTCCTTTTTCATTTTCTTTTTTTTAATGTGGACCATTTTTAAAGTCTTTATTGAATTTGTTACAATATTGCTTCTGTTCTATGTTTTGGTGTTTTGGTCACAAGGCATGTGGGATCTTAGCTCCCCAACCAGGGATTGAACCTGCACCCCCTGCATTGGAAGGCGAAGTCTTAACCACTGGACTGCCAGGGAAGTCCCTCTTTGTCTTTCTGTCCAACATAAAACACTGACCCTTCAGCATGTCCAGGTCTTGCCCACCTGTAGTGGCCAAAGAGAAACATGAAGGTCAGCATGTCTTACCCCTTTTAATGACGGTCTTCCTGGAAAACCCACTCCAGTACCTCATAATGTTGATAACTTTTTTGAATTCCCATCTTGACTGTCTGTCATGATAATGCCATATACCTGTCTGGATTGACTGTTAATGAGTGTGTTAGGGTAGCAGACGGTGTTGAATCTTCAAGTCATTCGCTGTATTGTCAAGAGTTGAATAAAGTTCCACATTGAACATTTTACTTATTTTTTAGTAGAAGTGACTAGAGGCTTCAGAGAACAGTGTCTTTAGTCTAGGTTAGAAGAGCAATGCCTTCTCTATCCCATGCTTTCCTTCACTGCCTGTCTTGAAATAACCAGGACCGTTTTGAATTGGTGTTTCTTTGAGAACAACTCCACAGTCATCTGAAGAGTGTGGAAAGAAGAGCTCAGGGAATTTAAGAGCTAATTCTTCAGTCTGACAACTGGGCAACAGTGCTCTAAGGAAACTCCCAGGACTATGATTTCAAGCTTCATTGTTGATCAAAAGTTTAACCCCCTTGAGATGAATTCCACATTCATTTAGCACCTGGTTTTCACTGACTGCAAGATAATAAGTTTTTATTTTGTTGCAGATGGGCATTTGGTTCTGATTCCCATCTATTTCTAGAACATGTCCTCTATAATAACAATTCCTCTTACAATTTTGTGGCAGAGGGACTGAGAAGCCTGCATTGCCCTTTGAAGTTATAATAGACCTTACCACCACTAAAGTTTATACCTGTTGGCGAGATTGTGGGGAGCACCTACCCAGAGAGGTGAAGGTGCTAGCTGTGTTGTATGATGGTTTGGTACGACCTGCTTGAAGGTCAGATATTTTAAAACTTTAGTATCGACAAATCCATCCTTCTAGAATTATGGATATTTTAAGCAGGATTTAATAAGTACACTGGACTTCAATTTCAGGGCCTCATTGTACTAAATTTTCCTCTTACCCTAAGTAATAATAGATTTAGTGGTTTGGGGTTTTCCTGCTCCAACCCAATTTTAAATGCTCTCTCCCACTGTGGAGCATTGACATTTTTTCAGTGTGAATGCATCCTTTTTGATCAAAAGATTTACCTGTTTTTTCCATGCCCTTATGTCTCAGTTCCCTCCCGCCCCACTTCTTAAATGTTTCTACTTGAACTTCCTGTGACTGAATTCTACAAATTCCAAGGAATTCCCACCTTGCTCTGCAGTATAGGGCGCTATGTTGTGTTTTGTTTTTCTTCCAAGCCAGAAACCAAAATACCACCTCATACCCCCATCTACCATCTCCACCCAAGATACCCAAGACCATGTTGTTTGTTGATCACCATATTTTCTACTGAGCCTGGACACGTCCCCAGAACCTCTCAGCACAGCACTTGGAGCAATAACTAGCACTTGATTGGAATTGGTGTGCCAGGGGAGATCTGTTTGCCGTCCCAGCTCTAACCTCATAATTAACTTCCTAAGGTGGTTTGAGATCTTGAGCTAGCCCTGACAGGAGGTGACAAGATGTACCAGTGTACTCCTTATAGATGCCACCCTACGGCTATCAGGGGGCAGCACCAATGGCAGGAAAAAGGCCACGTGCCTCCACCCACTGCCCTTTGGAGTACGATTCCAATTGAATATTGAATTCCAAAATCTCTTCACTTACATCATTTGTGTTAAATGAGCATGTTCCTCCACTACCTTCTGTAAACAGAAAGTTAATATGTCCCAGTTACTTGCTTCTTCCTTAGACTCTGTGAAACCAATGTACCAAAACAATGTGACATTCTTTTTAAGACGTTGACTTATACTGTCAGTATGAATTTAGTGCCTTTCTAGGCAGCAAGATTTTTCTTCATTGCTGATTTCATAGAATAAATGTCCTAATATACTCACACCGCCAGTGTTCTCAGCCTCACAGACTAGCACATAAGAATCACATTAGTCTGCTTGTTTGCATGTCACAGCCAATATTGCAAGCGCCTATTCAAACTGGAACGAACTAGATTGCCAAGTGGAGGACCCTTGTGGAACCTGGAACACTTCTCAGGGACGGGTGGCAGAAGAGGGGGACTCTGAGATCACTGTTCTGAGAAACAGGGTTACCCCCAGAAGAGTTGGGTTAAGGCGTTTGTTAACTGTTACGTGACCAGAGCACACTGGCAGGATTTCACCCAGAGCCAAGCCCCAAGCAGACGGCAAGGCCACTGTAAGGAAACTTCCAGCCAAATCCCAGGCCTGCTCTCCAGAGCCACCTCACAGCACTCAGGGGAACGCTGGCTCCTGGCCCCAGGCTGCTGCCCAGAGACCAGGCAGACAGGGTCCTCCGGCAGTTGCAGGCCAGAGGGAACCCCCACCAGGAGGTACAAGCTAGTAGGAAGAAGCCCCTGTTGACCACATTGCCCGGGCAGCTCCCTAGCTCCCGCGTGGCCACTTCTCAGACTCTGCAAGTGGGATGACCCACTTTGATTCTTGACTGCAATCATTTGAGTTCAACGTGGAGCAAATTAACGTCTTTTTTTGTAGCCGAGTCTCCGAATGAACTCCTCACCCGCGTCCTCTGTGGTCTCTGGTACTGTCAGTCCCCTGCTCCCTGTGCGGGTTCTGGTGCCGGCTCCCTCTTTGTATTCAACAATTGTACAGTAATGGGAACAAGAGTGACTATCAAAGCAAACAAATGCATGGAATTAAAAAGTGTACGTCACTGTGTTCTGTCCTGTCTTTTCCTTAGGTACTGTTTGTGTCCTGAGAGCTGCCTTCACAAGTCTTAGTCTTTGTCAGAACTTAAGGGAAAGGAAGACTTCACATGACTGGGTTTCCTGCAGCCAGGAAAAATAGGTGATGGGAAAAGCTGGTTTCTGTGGCTTTTTCATCAGACACATCCACAGAAGGAGGAGATGACCATCATTTTCTTTTGTTATTGTCCCTTCATGATTATTCTGTCCTATCCTAGACAGGCACTCTGCTTCTTCCCTATCGCTTTCCTGCTGCCTATCTTATAGCTACTTCTCCGGTATTAGTATCCGACTTAAAATATGCGTAAGGAAAAGGCAAAAATGAAAATCTCGCTTCCAGTGTATACAACTGGTAAGAACCCTAAGAGTAGAAAGCTAAGATACCACCTTGGATTATCTGATTTTCAGCCAATCCCGATTCCCACTGAAAGTTAGCAGCATGTACAAACACACACCACACAGAATATTTATATCCATTTATTTGGGAAATTGCTTTGCCTGTAAACTCACAACTGATAAGGCACATTGTTGCACAGTCATGGGGGAGGAGGGAGAGAGACAAATCCAAGGATCTGGATAAAGGGCAAAGGGCCGCGCTTTCAACAGTGTAGAGAGCTTCCCTGTGTCTCCCCTTCCCTCCTCCTACCTCAGAACACAAAGAGCCACGGATCTCCAAGTCCAGTTGGCATCCTCCTCACTCCCACTTACTGTCAAGCTTCTTCTGAAGCAACACATCCTTAAAAATGAAGTCCTTGTTGTATTTTTTGGATTATATCACGTCCAAAAAACACTGCTTGGGAATCCATTCTTTGTACTGAACAGAACTATTCCCAAGAATTCATATAGAACAATTGGTCTACATTAAAGCCTTGGCAAGATTCTTGGCCAAGCCAAATCAAAAACCCAGCAGATGGTGCCCAAGGGCAACAGTTCTGATAAGAAATGATGAGTTACTTCTGTAGGGTACAGGATCCCAGAGTTGGTCAGTTTAGGTGCCAAGGCCCTTCTGTCCTTGGAAGCATGAACCCAGGTCTGTGCCAATTCAATACTGCAGCCATAGGAAGCCATGACAGCTACAGATCATTAAAATACAACACAACAAAGTAATCTAATTTCCCCTTTAATTTCCCTCAATTAAAGGATAGAATTATCCCTCAGTTATTCTCAGGAAATGACAAAATGAAAAAAAGCATTCAGAGGGTATGCTGGCTGATACTGGAATGTACCGAATCCATTCTCCCAGCAAGACAGGAGGGATTCCCACACAGAAAGGACAGACTAGAAAATGTACTGACGGTCATTTGGTTCAGGTGAGTCAAGGGTTCTGCCCATCCACATGGGTAAGAACTTCTCCAGAACATATTCATAACATACAGAGTTTGCTCCATTGATGTTTAATAGTCTGTTTGCAATCAGCTGAATTGTCAGGACATGCAACCAAGAGATCTGACATATGTGGTACTATCAGTGCATTTGAACATAGAGCATCACAGCAATCACTGTGGTTTTGAGCCATACATGGAAATCCTATGCAGTTCGTCAGCTTGTTTCCCGTGATTTATGGAAGAGGTAGGTCATCAGCAAAACAGTACAGAGGAATCACTCTTCAGGAGACTAACAAGATGAAGAGTGGGGTCAGTGTTGTGGGTTCACATGTCATTATCTACACTAATCATGTCCACGGGGGATGTAAAAGGATAACACCTGTCACAACAGCCGATCACTGCGCGGAAGAGGCACCCTGGACAAGGGCAGCCAGCATCCTCTTTGGAGGCAGCTCAGGGCTTGGCAAGAGGCAAGTACAACAGACTACCTTGAGTTCCTTGTCAATCAATAAAATACAAACAGGATTTGCTAGGAGGCCATCCGTCTTGCAGAGTGTCCTACTAAATCAGGGCTGATTTGAGAACCTGATATAATTCACCTTCTAGAGCACAGAGTGTCCTTCACGATAACACAGTGCACACAGAAGAATAGTGTCCACATCACCTGTTGAGAATAATTTAAAAACAATGAGGGGCTTCAGAGGACCACACCCATTACACAAATAAACAACAGAGTTCAAGGATGTGGCAACCAAAGGATCCAGGTCACGTGTCCTTTCTACTATTTAGATGGTAAGCGTTGCTTGTTTCATTCAAATGTAGGTCTTTCTGACTAAATTTTTTAATGAGGGTTCCAGGAACTAAGGCCACTAGGGCAATGGCCAACAGCTTAAAGGCAGTTTCCCAGGAGAAAAGAGCATCCAGAGAGGTAAGGGTTGACAGGATGGAGCCTGTCTGCACACAGATGAAATTATATGGGATCAAACCTGGAAGAAGAAAAGGGAGAGAGCCTGTTACTGGGGAGCAGGGAAATCAAGAACAATAGTCCTTCAGAAATGTCACTAAGAATTCGTAACAGTGACTCCAGCTTTGTACTGTTTTTGCCCAATTCCTGACCCCTAAACATATTACCTCTTTCCCTTCTTTTTCACTCGTCCCCTTCCTTTCCTCACTCCCCACATACATTTGCCTCATTCAGCAAAAGGACTTGAGATGGTTTACAAAAAATACATATACTACAGTAAGATTTAATTTTTTTTTAAATAGGAAAAAACAAAATGAAGAATAAAACAAAATGAGAGAAGGTAAACAAAGTTCAGTTAGTACGCAGGCACAAATGCATAAAGTTCACTCATTTGCTAGTGGGGTCCCCAGATTTGGTTCTGAGTGTTCAACAGCCAAAGTGGAGAGAAGCACCAGCATTATGAGGTTTACAGTGTGCCTGATAAAAACAAGTTTCTTAGAAGCAGTAGTACTACGCACATTCTGTAAGAGGTCATCAAAGCCACTGGATCCTAAAGGTCTGACTGGTGGCCTGAGAGGCTGGTTGTATAACGATCCCCTGGTGAAGTTGTTAAAAACACATCCTCAGCTTCCACCCCAGGGATTCTGGTTACCCAGGTCTGGGGTAGAACCCAGGAACCTGCATTCTAACAGCCTCTCCTGACCCCTCTCCCAAGATTCTGATGATCTTGGGATCATCAGATGACCCACTCCTCTAGGAGATGATGCCTCAAGATCACAGACTCATCAAGGTCACACAGCTTGTCAGAGGGGGAACCAGAATCCCGGTCTGCAGAGACTTTCCAAGCCTCGTGCCAGCTGGATAGTTACAGGCTGCTAACGGAGGTGCTGAGGCACTCTGTCTAAAAGCCGGTCTGACAGAATTAGCTGTGGTAGATTCTGCTTCGATTTAAGATCTCAGCTTCTCTCAGGAATTCACTATTAATAACAGCTGCTCAACCACAGATCTGTCATGTTTGAGCCAGAGCCCTGAGTAATCTTTCCTTCCATGTTCTAAAGGTTTAAGAGAGGCAATCCTTGCCTCAGGCTTAGAGAGAGTGGTTTACTTCCAGTGTGGAGAAAATAATAGTGATTTTACAGGATGTTAGCAATTTTACCATTCAGATGAAAGTGGTCCAAAGCTCCTACTTAGCGAACACTGCTCTAGTCCTGGCCCCTCATTTGGCCAAATGGCCCATTGAGGGAAAGGCGCTGCTGAAGGTCATACCATTGTCAAAAGGCAAGAAGGAACCGCACTAGTACCAGCTCTTCCTAAGGCAGATCTTAATCGAAATAGGGGCCAAAGCCAAACAGGAAGCCCCTTGCTCTGACCCTTCCCCTGCCTCCACCTTCCCTTCCACCCACGTACCCTCACTCCAACTCTGATTTTACTGAGCCCTTACTATGGGCCAAGTCGGGTGTGTTACACAGACGACTCTCCTAATCCCAGGGCCTGGCACCGTACTTGGCACACAATAGGCATTAAATACAGTTACAGAATGAACAACCCCTATTTTTTCCAGAAGTCTTTTTATGCGTTTTCATGTTCAAGCCTGAGCAGATCTGCCATCAAGAACAATTACTTTAGATAAGGCCTGACGATGCTTTTCATGAGCCTGTGCTTGCAGAGGCAGGCATGTGCCCACGACAACTGTGAGACTCAAACCTACCCACCACGTCTTACCGATAAGAACAGAGAAGAAGAACTGCACGATGGGGATGTTTAGAATCGGGGCTGAGAGGTTCAAGAACCAGTTTGGCGTCATGGGGAAAAGTCTCAAAAACAGTAAGAAAAAAAACAAGCTGTTTCTGTTCTCCTCCACCTGTAGCCAAAGAAGACAAGGCCATTAAGAAGCAGAAAGAATCTCCAGATATTGAAAACCTGTTGCTGCCAGGCACTGGTCTACATACTTTATATATTCTGTAAATCCCAGGGGAGAGATTGTTTTCCTCATTTTTAAAATGGACGTATGTGAGGCTCAGAAACATCAGGAACCTTCCCAAAGACACCGAGCTGGTAGAGATGGAGCTGGGATTTGAGCTCAGGTCTGCGTCTCCTGGAGACATCAACAGAACCCCTGGGACCTCCAGAGGCAGGGCAGAGGAGCACTGTGGGAAATTCCTGACCCTTACTCCCCTCAGGGCCACATGGTGACTTTCTGGGGGCCTGGCCCTCGGATGTACCCCCTCGCCTTACCTTCCTCTGCAGCAGGGCCACTTTGTCAGGAAAGTAGGAGACCACCAGCTGTTTGCCAAAAACACTGGAGAGCAGGTAGCAGCATGTGGCACCCACCGAGGTCAGCACACAGCACAGCAGAAGCCCCAGCCATGGCCCAAACAGAGCACCAGCTAAAACATTCTGCAAAGAAAACAAACCTTCTGCTGTGAGAACATCTGGCAGCTACCAGCCATCTCGTCCTGGAGCCCAAGAGTCCTAGGTTCCCACGTCCTTCAGTGATTTTCCTGGACAAAACCCAACTCCCACTCTAAAGAGATGAATGAAAAGTGATGAAAGAGCTGGGAACTACAACCCCGGCCTCAGTTTCCTCACCTTTAAAACAAGAAGAAGATTAAAACCTCAGAGGGGAAGACAGAATTAAACGGGAAAATCCGTGTATACAGCACCCAGCCTGCCGCGTGGGCTGTACTAGGTCCTGCAAACCCTGATGCTCTAGGAAGGCAGAAATGAAACTCACAAGTTATTTCTGCTATTTTAACACAAACCATGAATTTTCCATCAGTAAGACCACATAAGATAAGCTGTCTCGTTTCCTTGCTTCCTGCAGGAATTACATCTCTGTGGTATGCTAACACTGGGGGTTCTGTGTTGGCCAGAGTTGTAGCTAACACTCAAAAAAAGCCTTAGATTAACAAAAATGGAAAAGTGCACTAATACTTCTTAAGTGCAGCTTGGCTGGTAGACATCATCCTGCCAAACATGGAATCCAAGAGGGAAAGTAAAAGGGGGACCTGCAAGTGAGAAGGCAGGGATCTCCTCAGCACCCACTGTGTGTAATGCGCTTGACTACATGTCTGATTTCATCCCCACTACGACCCTGTGTATAGTATACCATCCTCACCCCACTGTACTGAGATGGGGTGAGATGAGGTATTGTGCCCAAGGTCACACGAGGCAGAGACAGGATTCACCCTCAGGTAGCAGCTGGCTCTTTGCCCTGAAGAGGGATCAGCTCAAGAGAGAAAGAGGTACAGGGGCAGCCCCAGGAGTCGGCCCTGACCTCAAGCACCATACACACCCCCATCCCTCCTGGCAGAATATGTTTGCATTTCTCCCAGTTTCTAACAAAGAAACTGCTTATGCGGATCCAGCCTGAGCTGAATGTTGGGGCAGGAGGGAGAAGCAGGACAGAAGGAAGCTTTCAAGGCTCCCTGCTCAGTCACCCGATCATTCAACAAGTGCCGAGGGCTGCCGTGTGCCAGGCGCACCATCACCATGCCAGCCCCTCTGCACCCACTGTGTCATTTAATCCTCCCACATAACAATCCGAGGGGGTTGCATAGGAGAATCCCAGCTCTGCAGATGAGGAAACAGGGTTGGAGAAGTTAAATGACTTGCTCAGGGTTACATAGCTGGGATTCAAACCTACCCAAAGCCGTAACATACATATACATTTACACCAACCAGCTTAAAAGGCTGCTGGGAGGACAGCACAGATTCTTCTGTATCACCTGACATTGCAACTGATAAGAAGCATCCAAGAGCCCGAGCACAAGCCCAAGTCGAACACTGCGGCCCCCAAGAGCCACGGGGCCGCCTGGAAAACCAGAGTGACTCGTCCTCTCCACACCAGGGACACTTCCTGATCCTCTACAGCCTAACATCACCAGGAACAACCTGCACCCGTTCATCAAACATTTATGAAGGCACTTCCCTGTGCCAGGCAAAGAAACACAAAGGCTGAGAATAAGGAACGGGTCCTGCCCTCAAGGAACTCACAGAGTAGTGGAGAAAACAGGTTTTAAATGAAAAACCACCATGCGGAGGGGGGGAGGTCTCAAGGATAGTGCTCCACAGCTATCAAATCCTTAGAAACAAAGGCAGCATACCTGAGAGGACAGGCAGGCTCTGGAGCTGGGCAGACGTGGCTTCAGACCCCAGCCCTACCCCCTCCTCGCCTTGCCACCCGGGACAGTTACTTAACTTCTCACCATTCATTTCTGTATCTGTAAAATGTGGATAATGGTGCCCCTTCCTGGCTCTTGGGGGAATTAAATAAGGTCGTGCAGGTAAAGCAACTAGGACTGCCTGACACAGGGAAAGCTGTCAGCAAATGGCAGCCACAGTAGTCTGTCCTCTGGACTGCAGGATCTGCAGCCTAAGGGCCCCTCTACAAAGACAGAAGGTGGCTTCCTGGGAGACAGGCACAGGAGGAGGGCAGGATACTGACCAGGAAGCTGGAACCAGGGATGGCAAAGCCCTGTTTGTAGAGGTAGGCACTGCAGAAGAGCAGGAACACGTAGGCCTGGTGCTCCTTCCGGTACTCTCGAAGGACCTCAGAGAGTTCCCGCAGCTCGGCCAGGTCCGAGGGGAACCACAGTGACCTGAGATTTGGAAAAGCAGATGGAAACAAGAGTCCAGATCAGCCTAATACCTAATAAAGTAACTTGTGTGTCTTCTTTCCAAAGTAGGTTTATAAATGTGCCCATCATCTGGTCTGCTGGGAACACACAGTTTATAGGAGGCCAGGAAAATGGATGACCTGATATAACACAGCAGAGGCAAGGAGAAGAGCCTTGGTTTGGAAGCAAGGGACCTGGCGTGCATCTCAAGTCTGCTACCATTCAGCTGTGTGATCTCAGGCTAGTTCCTGAGCCTCAGTTTCCTTATCAGAAAAATGAGGGGTTGATGGTAGATAATCACTAAGTTCCCTCTTAGCTCTCAAGTTTTATGAACTATTCTTAAGAGGCAAATGGATTAATTTCTGGGCAAGTAGGAAACATCCTAAACTGCCTTCCTTTCCAGGAGGCCCCCTCCCCCTAAGCTTTAGGCCAAGGACAATTCAAACTTCACACTGCTCCAAAGTTACTAGGTAAAACGACCGCTTTATCAGTTACAAAAGAGCCAATTAAAGATTCCCTGGGAAAGTATATTTGTCCCATACAATAAACATAATCTTCTTGATAATATATCAGGCTTGGAACCAACCCTTTCAAAGAGACTGCTTTTCACCCGGCTCACTCTCTATGGTCCTCAGCGCACTCTGAACCCTGTGCAAGGGTTACAGTGTAAAGGCTACCTTGCCTCTGCCATCTGAACAACTCTAGAATCCATCAGTGATCAATTATAAGCAAACCCTCCTGGTTCTCATCAGAATGTTTCTTAGTATGTCTGACACCCACAGCAGAGCCTTCCCAGCTACAGCAAAAGAATACAGTCACTGAAAGCAGCTGTCTTAACATTCAAACATCAGCAACATCCTTGACACACTTCCATTAACTTTATAAACAGTATGCCGACTTATCATGACAAACCAGCCCCGTAGGTATCTGTGCCGCCTCCTGCCTCACCCTGTCGGTGAGTATAAGGAAAAGCAGAGACAGCCAAGAGACAACGGATAATTAGTGAATAATTTTAAAGCTGTCCATCAACGTTTCTCCTGAAGAGAGAATGTCTTCAAGTCCCAAGGGCAGACCTGACAGAAGTGAAGTGGGGAGGACGATGGGGAGAGGCTGGGAGCAGTCGTTTAGAAGCGGCCGCGGGTCCACAGAGGAGCGAAGGTCGGATGCAAACGGGGGTCAGGGCTCGGCCTGGGAAGGCGCCCCAAGGGCGGGAACAGAGCTGCTCCAGCAGGCGCCGGCCGAGGCGAGGTGCCGCGTTTCCCTCTGCAAGTCACCACCCCGGCGGCGCCAGACCGCGCTCCGCGAGGTCCCAGCCCACCGCCAGGCGCCGGCTCTCGTCCACCCGGCCCGCCCAAGACCGCGTAGACGCGGCCCGATCTCCAGTCCCAGAGCTGAACCCCGAATCGCAGCCCCCGACGCCTGCGCTCCGGGAACCCGAATCTCCGATTCCCAGACCCCATCCTGGAACCCGGCTCCCTTCCTCTGACCCGAACCCCGGTCCCCGCCACCGCCGCCAAGCACCTGTCTCCAGCCTCCCCGGCTGAGCCCAGCGTCGCCCCGCGGGGCAGTCGCGTCGACAGCAAGTACAGGGCGAAGGTGCAGCCGGCGAAGACCAGGAGGAGGCCGAGCAGGGGGCGCATCTCGGCGCCCGCACCCGGAGCCGCCCGGCCGCGGAGGAGCCTGGAAGCAGCGGCAGGAACCTCGCTGCTAGCGGCCTGCGCCGGCGGAGCGCGTTGGAGGACGGACGGGGGCGGGGTCCGCTCCGGGGCCCGCCCCCATATCCAGGCCCCGCCCCCGACCCGGACTCCGCCCGCCGCTGGGTCCAGACTCCCGCGGAAACCTGTCTTGCGGTCGCTCTGCGCTTGCGTCTGTGCTGGTTCCATCTGTACATTTTTTCTACGTTTATCTCTGTCTCTTTCTCCGCTCATTTGCAAGCTCTCTGCCAGGCGCGAGGAGTGAATCATGAGCCCTGCCCACAGCGAGCTTGCAGTCTAGTGGTCACGACAGTATTGTCGACCACCAGCTCTAACACGAAGCAAATACAGCCCGCTGGAACCAGAGGCTCGGATCCAGCGCGGTGGGATAGTCAAAGCGGCCACGGAAATGAGAATTTCCTTTTATTGAACGCCTACTAGGTGCCCATTACCCCTAATCCTCACAACAGTTCTGCAAGGTTGGTATTTTTGTCTTTAACAGATGAAAAATCCAAATCTCAGAAAGATTGTGACATTCCCCAAGAGAGTCACGATTAGAATCCAAGGCACCCTGGGTCCAGAACTAGTGGTCCTGCACCGCGTGGATTCATGGAGGAGGTGGGATTTGACTGCACCGTAAAGGATGAGCAAGATTTCCACAACAGAGACAGGAGAAGGTGAGCTGGGGGGCCCAGTAAGGCACTAACATCCAGTTTCTGTGAAGCCCAGAAGTGTGTGAGAAATGAGTGAGAAGGTGGGAAGAAACTGGAAAGCATGGAAAGGCAGCTAAAGAGTTGGATTTTTTTTTTTTTTTTAATATTGTACGTGGGGAGACACCAACAGAGGTGTTGAAGCAAGAGAATGATTTAGTTCCCGTTTTAAGATGTGTTGCCCTGGCAGGTGATTAGACTACATTCTGAGTTGACAGCTGCAGCTGTTTTGGTGAGAATGGATGCAGGCCTGAGCCAGGACCACAGCAGTGGGGAGGAAGATGGACAGAATGGGAGGAGTTGAGTTCGCAGGACATGGCTGGTTAAATGGAGAATGACAGAGAGGACTCCAAAATGTCACAAGCCTGGACAACAGAAAACCATCCTTGTTGTATCATTCAACAAGGATTTGGCCCCTCTTGGGCCAAATAAGGAGCACCTGTCAGAATTCAAAGTGTACAAGGTCCTAGCAATTCCATGTCCAGGAACTTAACCCATAGATATGCCCATAGGTAGACAAAGATGTATGTTCAAGAGTATTTTCTCAACTTTGTTTTGATATGAGGATATTGGGAAAAACCTAAGTGCCTATCATTTGGGGCCTATCGAGGTTAATTATGGTGTATTCACAAATGGAACACTAAGTAGCTTCCTGAAAGAGGGCGGCAACTCTACCTATCCTGATACAGTACAGCAGCCAGAGAGATGGCTTGGATAAAAATCAAACAAGTTGCAGTGTTAGACTATACTATGACTCATTTGTAAGAAGAAAAAGATATACTTTATCTTTTCAAGATACTGAAGTATTTATGAATGAAATGACAATGTCTGGGATTTGCATCAAAATAATGAGATGGGACTGTAGTGAGTAGGGAGAGAAATAAAACAGGATTGGACATTGAATTGATAATTGCTGAAGCTGGATAATGAGCACATGGAGGTGGATTTTATACCATTTTCCCTATTTCTGTGTATGTGTAAAATTTTCCATTTTAAAACACGGGGAAATGTTCTCAGCCCTCCATTCTCATTTTCCCCCTTCACATCTCCCATTCCAGCTGAACATGCACCGTGTTAGTTTGTGCCTCTGACAACACTCTTCCCTGGCAAACTTCTCTGCCTGAAAATTCCTACTCTTTCATCAATACCCAGAGCAAGTGTCACCTCCTCTGAGAAGCCTCCTCTGGCTCCTACAGTCAGAAAGGTTGTTGCTTCTCTGTGCTCGGGGCTGCCTGTGGCGTGTCTGTATTCCTGTGATTGCAAATACTGTGCTCCAGTGTCATCATCCATCTCCCTAGGAGACTCTGAACACTCCTGTGAGACAAGATCACAGCATCCTACGTCTGTCCCAACCCTTAGCCCTGTGCTTGGCTTATTATTGGCACTTAATAATAGTTTGTTAAATTAATGGACCAGGTCTAGGGAGGAAATGATTGGTTGTTTGGTTTGGAGCATGTTGATTCTGAAAACTCAAAGGAGTATAGGAAGAGAGAAAGTGAATGAATAACGATATTGACCCTGTGCCAGGAATGTGCAGACTAGAGAACAAGAAGAAAAGCTCCTGCTCTCAAGGACTTCACTTTGCCTTTGGTTGCGGGAGAGGATGGAGAGAGTTATAGAGCGTGACAGTGCCACAGAGGAAACACATGGCCAAGCTTCCAGAGAAGCAAGTATCATCATCCCTCTTACAGGTAAGTGGCTGAGCAGGTGTTCAGATGGAGTCACTCTGAGGACTGGCGAAGCGCACGGCTCTGAGTGCTGAGCAAGACTGAACCCTCACTGGCCCCTTCTGAGCCCATGCTCTTTGTTCGGCCCCGCACTGCCTCTGAACAAGCAGGTGAGAATCCAGAGCTCAGGTTAAACATTCAGATTTAGAGGACATCTATCTAGAGGAGAGAGTTGAAATGGGAACGTCTCTTGGGGACACTATGAGAGGGAAAGTAACAGCAGCTGACGTTCATGGAGTCTAAGCACACTCGATCCCACAGGAAGCCTTTTACACACATGAATGTATTTATTATGTAACAACCTTCATGAGGCAGGGCTCTTAGCAGCCCCCACTTTACAGTCCAGAGAATGGAGGAAACTTAGGCAGAGTGAAGTCGGCCAACAGAGGTCACACCCCAGCAAACAGCAGAGCCTAACCACCTACCCTACACTGCCTTTTTCAAAGAGAAGACTGAGATCAGAAGCCTGGAAAGGGTATAGTGGAACTGGTGAAAGAGGACAAGATTTCATTCAGGGATGCTGGATGAGAGTAGGGTAGGGGAAGGGTGCACTGGGGGCCCAAGAAAAACTGTTAGAAAGGAACCCGTGTGCAGTGTCCGAGTCCGTGGAAGATCCAGCAGGGAGACCTGAGGGGCTGTGGGACTCAGCCAACACCAGGTGGTAAGGGACCTTTGACAGAGCCCTTACGGGAGGTGCACACCTAATGTCCTGCAGGCTCCCTGCCCGAGCCCCTGCTCGCTGCCCCTGACTTACCCCCCTCGCCTCCCGTTCGGATTTCTCCTGCTCAACCCATCTCCTCTGGGGAAGAGGCCCTGGACTGTGCTCCCCACTCCCAGCCCAGCTCTCCCCAACCCTGACCCCCAGCCCAGCACCTGCAGAGCCAGCTCTAAGCAGCCAGCGCACCGCCTGCAGGCTGCACAGCCCGCACGGGGCCACTCACTCACGGCACACGCCAGGCAGCCGGTAAAGGACGGCAGCAACCCCCACGAGGGACACACGCTGGACTGGGAACAGGTGAGGGCTAGTGGTTCAGGGGAGTGGGAGGGGAGAAAAGCCAAGAGGCTCCCGTGAGAGCGAGTTAGCCAGCCACTCCCCATGGGTCTTTGTCACGGGGCTCAACTGCCTTTTCCGGCTTAGTTGGATCTGCACAGAGCAATTGAAAGGAGTAGCGCTGATCGGACCACGTGGCTTTGCTTCCCCATCCCCGCTCCAGCCACAGCCATGGCAACGGGATGGACACCTGCCCCAAAAGGAGGATGCAAGGGCTGGGTCCTCTCCCTGAGCTTCGGAATTGGGCCACCTGGTGAGTGGCCGAGGACCCAGTGGCCCCACGAACCCCAGGGATCCACAGCTGCCCTGCGGAGGGAGCGGAGCTGAGTCAGAGGTGCATGGCAGAGCACGAGGGTGAGGGAAGGCCCGTGGGCTCTTGTTGCTGAGGACTCCAGGGCGGCCCCCATCCCTGCCCTTCCTGAGGCCTGATGGTTCAGCTCGTCCTGGGGCTCCGCGAATCCTCTCCCTAATAAAATCTGGGTTAATATGAGTGGATCTCTGTTGCTGGCATCCCAGGTCAGGAATGAGAATATGGGACAGGGGTCTGCGGGTGGGAGGTTCTGAGTTTAGGTTTTGGAAATAAGTGTGTTGATGTCAAACAGAATGCAGGTGGGTCCCTCAAGTCCCGAAGGACACATCCACTCCCTTCTGTTCAACAGACATCTGTTGAGCACCTGCTTTGTGCCTGGCATTGTGTTAGGTGCTAGGACAGCACAGACAAATAGGCAGCAGCTGTGGTACCCCAGTCTCAGGAGATCCAGGCATGGAAACATATTACAATATGGCTTAATACAAGCTGCAACGGTAGCGTGTACAAAGCTGGTGGCAAAGTGGGTGGTGGAAGGGAGTCGTGGGCGAGCCAGCCCGGCTTAGCGTCACCCAGGAATGCCTGAGGGTCCTGGAGGGCTTTAGCTGAGGTGCAGACACAGGAGTTGGGGAGAGTAAAATCTCCTAGGCTTCAGGATAGGTGAGCTTCCTGAAGAATGGTATTGGGACCACCTGGAAGTTGCGTTGAAGCGTGAAAACAAGAGCCAGCCTCTCTTTTTCCCCAGGGAGCGTGGGCAGTGGGCCTCCAGAGGTCACAGCAAGAGTAGCAAAGGCTCATGGGAGAGACGTCTAAGGCAGTGAAGGGTGGGCGCCTCCAGGGAAAGGGGCTACGGCTGGGGATGCAGGGCTGGTCCTTCCTCACAACCCAACCTGGCTCCTTAGGGCTCATAAGATAATGGAGAGTGTTCATTTCATTTCATATTTCCTGAGCGCAGACTACATTGTAGGCACCACACTAGGCACACAGCCTGTGCCCGGCAGAGCAGTCTAGTGGAGAAGACAGACATTAACCAAATAATCACACACATAAATGTAAAAAAAAAAAAAAAAATGCAGCTTAAACAGTGCTATGGAAGGAGAGGTCCAGCAGGCTGTATGGCGAAATGAGGGCCAGGAAGACTCCCCCGAGGAAGTGACCGTCCAGCTAAAGTCCAAACGCTGAGTGGGAGATATCGG
Source organism: Hippopotamus amphibius kiboko (assembly GCF_030028045.1). NCBI lineage: Eukaryota > Metazoa > Chordata > Mammalia > Artiodactyla > Hippopotamidae > Hippopotamus > Hippopotamus amphibius. The sequence continues at coordinate 160,693,766 of NC_080191.1, forward strand.
TGAAGATGGGAGGGAACAGGGTAGGCTGTAGTTGAATTGCATCTTGGGTTGGGGACTCAGACAAATACATGGAAAAAAGGAAGGGAAGAGAGGCAAGGATAACGAGAGACAGAGTCGAAAGTTCCAGGGGCCTTGGGAGAAAGATTATGAGAACAGAGTGGCCACACCTCTAACTGCCTTCATTTCACCTGATCACTCTGACATGAAACTCACTGAAATTCACCTCCACTCCAGGAAACAAACCTCCCTCCTTTACTCCTTCATTTATCTGTTTGTTCATCCACCCACCTACTCCAGAGTGAGGTGGGCGCTGTGCTAGGAGAAACAGCTCAGAGAGACCCACTGGTGTGAGGAGCTTATACATTGACAGAAGTGCTGTTGCTGGCATTTTCTTGCTGTTGTTTTGATCCCCTGCTTACCAAGGAAGGCAGAGAGGACAAAGCAGTGATTGTGCTAATCAAAATACAGGACCAATAAAACTCTGAAAAGAAATCAGGACCTGTCAGCACTGCAATCTCTGTATCCATCACTGCTGAGGAAACGTGGGAAGGAGGAAGGCTGATGAGATGTCCAAGTGGGCAGGAGCATCGCTGAGCCTTACTCCTTTCAGAGTTCAGACATGCGTTGCCGGCATCCCTCACTTAACTGGAAGAGACTCTGGATTTGCTATATGTGTATAAATAAAGATAAGGTGTGCCACACAGGATTATATTTACAGAGTTCCATCATTTATGAAAGAGAGTGTGTTTCTTTAAAATAAGGCTGTTCACACAGAAAGCAGTGGAGGAGCAGTCACCTGGATGGGGAGGAGGTTCATGGACCTGTGACTCTGGAATCCCAGGAACCTTTCTGCAGTGGCCACAGCTGGGGGATAGGTGGTGTCTGCTCCTTTGGCTCTGTCTCCGCCCTGGGCATCTGACCTCAAGGACCATCTTCTGGTGGTTCTGACCTCTCCGACTTTGGACCTCAGGGGCCTCTTGACTTGGCTGCTGTTGTCATTCCAGATTCATGGATCCCACCTCTTCCTAGGGAAGCCTGAGAATTCCTCAAACTGGAAGCTTCAGGTGCTCCAAGAGCAAACCGGTAAGTGCTTTGAATTTACGTTAGCAAAACATGTGAATGTATTTATTCAGCATCGCTCCAAAAGGTTAAGGTTAATAACCTCCAACAAGTGGGGTTATGGATAGCATATTTTCATTTTGCATCTGTGTGTTTTCTAAATTTCCTTCAATAGTGACAGATTACAGTGGTAATAAAGAAAAACAAAACGTTTCCTAAGTACTGCTTAAAATGAGGGTTGCGTATAAAGTGATGCTTCTTCACCTTAAGTGAAAAACAAGCTCTGCTTTTCCTCTCCTGCCTCTCGCCCCACCCCTTGTGCCTGTGAGCAAGGCTGCCCCACTGCTTCATCTGCCCTTCTTCCCTCATGCACTTACCGTCTAGTCCCAGCAGCTGCCCTCTTGGCTGTTGGTCTGTCCCCACCTCCTCCTGCCCCAACCCCACTTTAAACATGGCAGGAAGCCAGGGGTGTGGCTTTCCTGCCTTTCCAGAGCAAATAGCCGGAGAGAGAAGCTGGTGTTGATAAGGAGAAGCTCTCTTATTCCATATTAGATAAACCATATCAAAATAAATAAAAGCATATTCACACGTATCAAGCCACTCACAGATGTGGCACCCAGAGGATTTCAAAGAACCCTTCACAGCCTTGCCTCCCAAACCCACCCAAGAGCCCTGTGAGGTAGGCTGGTTTCCACTCCTTCTCTGTGCAGAGTCTGCAGGGAGCTGGCATAGGGAACGTGGGGGTGAGTCCAAAGTGAGGTCTCCAGCCAGTCCTTCCCTTTAAGTTGCTTGGCCGGCCACTGTGATGGGTAGAACTGCCCAACTGACAGGCAGCAGAATTGACAAGTCGGAACAAATGAGGCCCCAGGACACAACCTAACAAGGTGCTGGGCCGCCGGGGAGCCTGGATATTTCTGACTTGCCCTACTTAGGGGCTCCCTTCCCAGGGCTGTTTCATAATCCAAAGTCATTTGACATTTTGCAATGTGACATCCACAGGACATTACTAGAGGGAAAAAAGTAAATAAATAAAACCTGGTTGTTCCGTGCTTTTTGTGCCTTGAGGAGAAGGGGAGGTGAAGCTTTAAAAATCCTGTAGCTGTAGCATTGATGTTGCTGGTACCTGGGGGTCCTGACAATAGTTTACCTTTACAACTCTGGGCAAAGAATAGGTTGGAAGACTGTTTCAACGTTTTCCATCAATACAAGATCATACCGACACAGCTGGGGCCTGTAAAAATGAGATATCCTTGTCAATATAATTCTACTAGAGTAAATTATATTATCTCTTTGGGATATAAAATTATTTAGCAATTATTTTTAATGTTCTAGGAAAATACGTGTAGTAAATAAGCAAAGCACCATCAACAACAGCAAGAAAATCAGGATGTGAAATTTTATTTACCACATAACTTCAGCTAGGGTTCAAAACAAAGAGAAAGAAGCTTAGAAGGAAATAACCAAACATTTCAACAGTGGTTGCCTCTGAATGATGACATTATCCATGATATTCTTCTTTCTTTCTAACACTTTCTGTACTTTCCAGATTTTATGAAATGAATATGTATTCCTTTGATAATCAGGGAAAGAAGTATTAAAAAGTCCCAGTTTTAGGATGTAATGACTATCCTCTTAGAAACAAAACTTGTATTATCAAATGTGTTAGGGTATCCCAAACCTTCAGGAAAAAGGAATTTATACACATAAAGTAGTAACTGCTCACATCATTTCCTGCCTCTCTCTGTCCAGAAATTGAATGCTAGAACTATACGTAGCAGTGCATCACTCACAAAACACACGTACCATCACAGCTTCATTCTCTCTCCCTCTTTTAGTCCTAGCATCTCTCTCTCCACACACACGCATGCACTCACACACTTTCTCTCTCTACACACACACACACACACACACTTTCTCTCTCTCTCTCCGTTATTTATTTTTTCTGAACCGATTGAGAATAGGTTGTTTACCCCTTAATACTTCAGTGTGTATTTCCTAAGAACAAGGATATTCTCAGTGCGGTTATCAAATGTACATTGATATAGTACTTTTATCCTGTATCAATAGAATAATATTATATTCCAGTTCTGTACCTTTTTAAATAGCCGCCTCTGTTGTATCAGTTTGCCAAATTATATGAGGCTTTCTTTTCTACAACACATATGATCAGCTTGCAAGCAGCCTGGGTGGAGTGGTTAGGGAGGACTAGTGTAACTCTAAGCATATAACAACATTGTTTCTTTGGATTATTGGACTGTTTATCTTTAAGTGCACACCAGTGGATTTTTCTTGGATTACTGGACAATTTATTTTTACCAAGTCAAGTTTTGGAAAACCCCTCACTTCCTTCATTGTGATTGATGAAGTCCTGTTAAAACACCAGACCAAGCAGATTGGACAGGAACCAATAACATCTTTGGAAAACAGGGGCTTGTCAGACCCTGCCTCAGCTCACCTCTCTGGATGGGCAAGTGACCTTAACTTCATTCGGAGAATCCTGAGCTTGTACCTCGGGCCTATTACAGATCCCGTGGAGAACATCAAGGAAATGGCTGCCACTTGATCCAGATCTTGATTGAATCTTGCAAGCAGACTCACTTGGTGGTATTTATGAAATGTTGCGGGTTCACTGGAAGGAAGAAATAATATATTTTTAAGTGGATATAAATTACCAATGAAAGAAAACAAGTTTTTGTGTTTGTTTTTTTGGGAGGGGTTGGCTGCGTTGGGTCTTTGTTGCTGTGCATGAGCTTTCTCTTCTAGTTGTGGTGAGCCAGGGCTACTCTTCCTTGCAGTGCACGGGCTTCTCAGTGCGGTGGTTTCTCTTGGTGTGGAGCACGGGCTCTAGGCGCATGGGCTTCAGTAGTTGTAGCACTCAGGCTCAGTAGTGGTGGCACGCAGGCTCTAGTGCACAGGCTCAGTAGTTGTGGCGTACGGGCTTAGTTGCTCTGAGGCATGTGGGATCTTCCCAGACAGGGATCAAACCCTTGTCCCCTGCATTGGCAGGCAGGTTCTTAACCACTGCGCCACCAGGGAAGTCCAAGAAAACAGTTTTGAAGCCTGCAAATCACTCATCAGCAGATAGCCATTTGACCCTGTAGCCTGCACTTTGCCCACTTTCATGGGCAAAGTCCATAGGATTCCAAGGACTGCATAAGTGAAGCTGCTGGCCCCAGGACTAATGAAATGCTGTGACATTAGAGAGGTACGGGCTGCCTGCTATAGCCAGACAGCATCCTCATCTCTTGACATGTCTCCAGTCCCCTAAAAAATTCTGCAAGGTATTATTGTCTTCATTTTACAGACGAGGAACAGGTGCCTGCAGAGCTAAATCTCACCCAGGTCACAGGGCTTATCTGTAGCAGTGCATGGATCAAAACCCAGTTCTGGCTGAGTTCAAAGTTATGGTCTTTCCATTAAACTGCATTCCTAGATGCATAGGTGTATTTTTTAGCCAAACTAGTTACTGATTTAGAAGTTGTGGAAGCATATATTTTTTCAGTTCTGTCTCTCAAGAGAAACCTTAAAATAGCTACAATCCAGGTTCCAATACTTTTTTCCAAGTGTGTGGAGATGTTTCCTACAATTGGAATCCCAAACTGAGCCTAAGGTGTATCCACTGGAGAGGTTCAGCTGGGTACTGTCCCTCTGGGTAGGCTATGGAGAAATGATTGCTCTAGAAATGCATCCTTAGTTTGGAGGTGGGGATAAGGGTGAGGAAGTGCCTGTCACCCCAGCCTCACTGGAAACATGTGTCAGTCCTGTGGAGAGCAGAAGTGCCACATGTAAAACTAATCCAAAATGTTGCCCAGATTTTGGTTTCCATCTCCACGAAAAGGAACTAGGGCTCCCTGGAGAAATGGTTGATTCCAGGACTAGGGCAGGGAAAGTACAGTGATCCTGGAACAACGTGTATGCCGAAAAGTAAGGAAACACTCAAAGAGTAATAGAGATATTCAAAAGACTATAGAATCATTTCACACTCAGTAGGATGGCTACTATGAAAAAAAAAAAAAACAGAAAATAACAAGTGTTGACGAGGATATGAAAAAACTGGAACACTTGTACAATGTTATGGGAATGTAAAATGGTACAGCCACTGTGACAACCATTTTGAAGGCTCCTCAAAAAACTTAAAATAGAACTACCACATGATCCAGCAATTCTACTTCTAGGTATATACTCAAAAGAATTGAAAGCAAGGTCTCAGAGACATTTGCACACCCATGTTCATAGCAGCATTTTTACCATAGGCAAGAGGTGAAAGCAACCCAGAGGTCCATCAATGGATGAATGGATTAAAAAAATTTGATTTGTATATACAGTGGAATATTATTCAGCCTTAAAAATAAATGAAATCCTATCACATGCTACCACATGAATGAGACTTGAGGATATTATGCTAAATGAAATAAACCAGTCACAAAAAAGTAAATATTGCTTGATTCCACTTGTATGAGGTATCTAAAGTAGTCAAGTTCATAGAAACAGAAAGTAGAATGGTGGTTGCCAGGGAGTGGGGGAAGGGAGAAATGGATGTTGTTATTTAATGGGTACAGAGTTTCAGTTTTGCAAGATGAAAAAGTTCTGGATATCTGTTTTACAATAATGTGAATATACTTCATGCTACTGAATTATACACTTGAAAATGATTAAAACGGTAAATCTTTTTTTTTAAACCACAATTAAAAATACATTAAAAGAGCACCCAAAAAAGGGGGGAAAGGGGGGCACTGGCCAGATCTGGGACAATTTGAATATCAAAATAAATAAATAAATGATAGTAACTGATTATAAGTCCCCATTAATAAAATAAAAATCCAGAAGTCCATGTTGATATAAACAAATGAATAAATAAATAGAAGAGAATGCCTTTCTTTTCTTTTTTTTTAAGCTCTTTATTGGAATATATTTGCTTTACACTCTTGTACCAGTTTTTGAGGTACATCAAAGTGAATCAGCTGTATTTATACATATATCCCCATATCCCCTCCCCCCCGTGACTCCCTCCCACCCTACCTGTCCTGGCCCTTTAAGGCATCACCCATCATCAAATTGATCTCCTTTTGTTATACAGCAACTTCCCACTAGCTATCTATTTTACATTTGGTAGTGTAAATATGTCTATGCTACTCTCTCACTTTGTCCCAGCTTCCCCTTCGCCTCCCACCCCAGCCCCGTGTCCTCAAGTCCATTCTCTACATCTGTATCTCCACTCTTGCTCTGCCACTGGGTTCATCAGTACCATTTCTCCATATATATGGGTTAGAGAATGCCTTTCTTAAATGTTGAATTAGAACAATCATTTGGCAGCCATCAGAGTAATAATTCAACCATGAAACATTACAGTTAGTGGGTAAAATTTAGGAGTAATGGACCATTTTCATGGTCTCAAAGTACCTACCCACAAAATACTAATTAATTACAAAGGGAAAAATAGTAACTTTAAAGTGGAGAAACTTGGCAGAAATCACCTGAATCAATTGATCCCCATTAATGAAACAAATCAAAATTGTGAGCCTCCTGATAGGATGCACTGAGACAAACATGACATCACCTTTGTGCTATCTTTGCCAAAGGTCGTGATCTGAATCTAATCATGAGGAAACATCAGGCAAACCCAAACTGAAGACATGCTAAAACTAGTCTACCTGTAATCTTCAAAAGTGTCAAAGAGTCAAGGAAATGCAGAACTATTCCAATGTGAAGACCAAAGAGACAGGACAAACACAGCCCGTGATCCTGGATTGAATCTCTCCTACAAAGGACGTTATTAGGACAATTAGTAAAACTAGAATGAGGTCTCAGGATCAAATGGTAGTAAGGTATCAATGTTATTTCTCTTATTTTGATGGTCAATTGTGGTTATGTAGGAGAATGTCCTTGTGTGTAGAAAATACACACTAAAGTGTACTTTGGGTTGATGAGGCAGCTTGTTGGCAATTACCATAGAATGGTTCAGAAAAAGAAAAGGCTCTTATTACTACTGAAACTTTCCTGTAAACTTTAATTTTTCACAATAAAGAGCAAAACAAAAACAAAACAAAACTTATAGGAAAGAAGTAGTTTAACCAAAAAGGGTTATAAGCAGTACCACTCTGGTCCTCTCTTGATCAGAGTGTAGCAAAAGAAAAAGGGATCCTTTCCCACGTCTCCAAGGGCAACTGTGGAAACAGGACAGGGCAGGGACTCCAAGAGAAAGCAATGCCACTTGCAGATGGCAGAACCCAGTGGGGGTACCAGGAAGGCAGGAGAGGAAAAAGGAGATCTGCAGCTGACCAGTTGTCCCTGAGTACAGATAAGACGCCCTCTTCCTTCTAGAAGGATATTTGGAAATGCACAGGGAGGCACTAACCAAGGGTTGGATTCATACAAGAGGGACTTCCTTGGTGGTCCAGTGGTTAAGACTCTGAGCTCACAACGCAGGGGGCCAGGGTTTGATACCTGGTCAGGGAACTAGTTCCCACATGCATACTGCAACTAAGAAACCACATGCCACCACAAAGATCCTGTACAGGGCAACAAAGATCCCACTTGCTGCAGCTAAGACCCAATGCAGCCAAATAAATAACGTTTAAAAAATATACTTTAAAATGATAAAGAATAGAGTGAGAGCCAGTGAACTATGAGTTCTGGCAAGTGCAGCAAAATACATTTTTAAAAATAAAAATAAAAAAGAGTGAGATCCTGTGAACTATGGGTTCTGGCAGTATGGTGCACTAAATACCCTGCAAACAACTCATAAGAGTGGACACAAACAACAAAACTAAAAACCTTTTAAATTACATTGAGATAAGAAGAAAGGAAAGAATACTCAAGAGAAAAGAAACGCTCAAAATATGTGAAAACGGAAATCCAAATAGATAAAAGGAATACTGCAGTCACCTTTTGTTGGTCTTTTCTGAAACTTGGTAACCTTGAACTTCAGTTTTCATGGCCCTGCAGTGCAGCAGGACATCAAACATGAATTCTATGGGCCGCTCAAGGTGGGGAGTTGAATAGGAGAACTCTGGGGGAAGAGTGAACTAAAGATGAACTTGAAGTAAACAACCTTCTACCGCCTCCGGACAGAAAATTCCCTGCCTCAAATCTCGGCACTGTGAGGAGCCAGGACGCAGCAGACTGCCCTTCACAGGGGTCAGCAGCTCAAATTCAAACTACTTGTGGTCAGATAAACCTCAAGTTTAAAAATTAAAGTAATCCCAGGTTGATGGCATCTCCAGGACCTTGACAGAGGAAAAGGCAAATCCTTTCTGGAGACATCTACTCAGATCCTCAAAGAATTCCCGCACATAGTGAAATAATTATAATAATAAAGGCATGGTGGGGGGTAGCCACCGGTTGTAGGCTCTATGGCCTCCAGCTGCGGGCAGGAGGGCAGGAGGACCCACGGCCGCTCGCTCGATTCTGGCTGGCAGGGCGGGGCCGCGCAGCTGCCGCTGCACACAGCGCCTGCGCAGCAGCTGGGGGAGGGGGCCCCTCCTGCTCCGCCTAGGTGCGAGTGCGGAGGCCCGCAGGACCGAGTACTGGGGCTTGGGAACACCAGAGAGACCTTCCCAGTGGAGCCGTGTGCCCCGGGGCAGAACTGGAGTACAGGTTCTGTGCGACCCAGAAATTCCACTCCTAGGTGTACACCCAAGAAAAATGAAAACATATATCCACACAAATACACACATTATGTTCATAGCAGCAGTATTCATAACAGCCCCAAAGTAGAAATAACACAAATACTCATCAGCTGGGGAAGGATAGATACAATGTGGTATATATGTGAGCGGAGTGGTGCAGTGGAAGCACACTGCACCAGAAGTCAGTGGATTAAAAGAAAATGTAGAATATCTGTACAATGGAATATTATTCAGCCATAAAAAGGAATGAAGTACTGATGAATGCTGCAACATGGGTAAATCTCGAAAACATTATGCAAAGCAAAAAAAAGCCAGACACAGAAGACCTCAAATTGTATGATTCCATTTATACAACATGTCCAGAGGAGGTAAATCTATAAAGATAGAAAGCAGATTAGTGGTTGGCAGGGGCTGGGCAGGAGGGAAGAAGGGGGAATTACTACTGATAAGTAAGGGGCTTCTTTTTGAGATGATGAAAATGTTCTTAAATTAGATGGTATCGATGGTGGCACGTTTTGTAAATATACTAAAAACCCCTGAATTATAAACTTTAAAAAGGCAAATTTTATGATATGTAAATTCGATCTCAATTTTTTTAAGGTTAAAAAAAAGAAATATGTCTAAAACATGTATACAGGGAGAATCAACAGCCAGGTAACATCCTTGAGTGTGTCTTCATTTGTAGCCATAGCCTGGTAGGACAATAAACTCAGGGTACATACTCTAATATTATTTCTCTTTTCTTAAATTGTAAAAAGTACTAAATAGTACAATGTTAAAGTTTACCTTGCAAAAACGAGAAAAGTGGCCATAATCTTACTACAAAATAGAACAATTACTTCCTTTTTTCCCATATATTCTCTGATTGGTGATGACTTTTTCACAAACATGACTAAAATAAAGATGTTAAGGTCTCCATCTTAATCAAGAAACAAGCCTCCAAATACAGGAATTCCTACTTGGGAGAAATTCACTATGTAAAATTCAAACTTCCAAAACATATGTAAAGCAAATACATAACCAGTTATTGGCACAAATACCCAAATTTTGCTGAGTGAGTGCTCCTCATAATGTAACTGCACAATCTCCCCTGCTGTTTCTTAGACTGTCCAGGTGAGGTCTCTGCCTACCTTCCTCAGTGAAGCTACCTGAGGCTGGTTCCTCAACATGCGGCCCCTAGCGGTTCCCTCTCTCAAAATGCTGCCCCACTGTGTTTGGGGACGTTGGTGCTGAAGGGAGTGTGATATTGGCCAAATCTCTTGCCCTCTCTGAGCCTCAGTTTCCTCATATATAAAATAGGGATGGTAATACCACTTCACAGGGTTTTAGTGAGAATTACATTAGCCAATGTCTGTAATGTGCTTGGTTCAATAAACAAAGGCTGTTGTTATTATGATCCAAGGATGCATTTTAAAAAGCCACTTCCGGGGACTTCCTAGGTGGCACAGTGGTTAAGAATCCACCTACCAATGCAGGGGACACGGGTTCAATTCCTGGTCTGGGAAGATCTCACATGCTGAGGAGCAATGAAGCCCATGCACCACAACTATTGAGCCTGCACTCTAGAGCCCATGAGCCACAACTGTTGAGCCTATGTGCCGCAACTGCTGAAGCCCATGCGCCTAGAGCCCGTGCTCCACAGCAAGAGAGAAGCCACTGCAATGAGGAGCCCGCACACCGCAATGAAGTGTAGCCCCAGCTCGCCGCAACTAGAGAAAGCCCGTATGCAGCAACGAAGACCCAGTGCAGCCAATAAATAAATTAATTAATTAATTAAAAAGCCACTTGCAAACCACCCATCCACACCTTCCCTATTTGTCTACACAGTGAATCCATAAGGCAGTTGCCAGTTGCAGATGACATTCTATGTGGTCCTCTATGGGTGAGGCCATGGGACAACCCAAGTGTCTAGTAAATAATACGACCCAGGAAACATCTCTTGTGTAAATGAATAAAATGAGCCTCAAATTCCTTCACTTAAAGTAAAGAGTTTGGGGTTTTCCCCCCTCTTCCCTGATTATAAAAGTAATAGATGAAAAAAAGTTTTGGTTATTTTAGAAGTATATATACAGGGGCTTCCCTGGTAGCACAGTGGTTAAGAATCTGCCTGCCAATGCAGGGGACACGGGTTCAATCCCTGGTCCAGGAAGATCCCACATGCCGTGGAGCAACTAAGCCCATGTGCCACAACTACTGAACCTGTACTCTAGAGCCCAAGAGCCACAACTACTGAGCCCATGAGCTACAACTACTGAAACCCTCGCACCTAGAGCCCGTGCTCCACAACAAGAGAAGCCACCGCACTGAGAAGCCTGTGAACTGCAACGAAGAGCAGCCCCTGCTTGCCACAACTAGAGAAAGCCTGCACACAGCAATGAAGACCCAACACTGCCAAAAATAAATAAAATAATCTTAAAAAAACATAAAATTTAAAAATTAAAAAAACAAACTATATATATATACACACATATATATAAAATCACAGAAAATCAAAAAGTAAAGAGAAACTTAAAAAAGCACTCATATTCCTACCACCCAAGGAGCAGTCTAACATATTTTGGCATGTTTCTTTGTCATTATTTTTCCATTGTTGAGCTAAAATTATACTTTATATAACTTTATATCCTGCATTCTTTTCACTTCATACATTATAAGCATTTCGTTTAATGTTTCATGAATAACTTCAGTATTTGAATAATATTATATGAGAATATTTAACTAACCATTTTCCCATTGTTGGATTTTTAGGATGTTTCCAATTTTTTATTGCAAATTACATTTTCTGAGTTTTGGAAACATACATACGTATGTTTTTATGTATGTATATTATGAGCTCAGAAAAGAATAGAAACGTGTATGTGAGTAGGTGCCTTTGGGAATGGGATTGTTGGGATGGGGCAAGGATTTGTACTTTATGTTACAAACTTCTTTACTGTTTAAATCATTTACAGTGAGCAGGGATGACTTTTGGAATTAAATATTTAAGCAAAGGAAGAAAGGAGGACAGGGAGAAAAGGAGGGAGGGAGGGAGAAAAGGAGGGAGGGAGGGAGAAAGGATGAAGGAAGGAAGGGAGTGAGGGAAAGAGGGAGGAAGGGAGGGAGGAAAGGAAAGGCAAGAGGAAGGGAAGGAAAGAGGGAGGGAAGAAAAGGGATGAAAATTCCTGCACCAGTTCCATTTGTAAACAGCCTGGAAGATCAAGAGCGGCAAGAAGCAACTAAGCAATATATCCCCTTATATCTTTTATAGAACAAAGATGCATACAGACCTATAATCTAAAAGCAGATATGTTTAGGATTTCATTTCTCTGAGCAAAAAAAGGAAATAGTAAGCTGTAGAGGATCCCAGCCCAACTTACTGATTGATTTTGGATTCTGTGGTGTTTCCAGCTTTGTCTCTCAACTTGATTGTAATGGATCCTCTTCTTACGTTCTTGTTCCAAGTTATAATATCCACAAAGTAATGATATACTACAAAACAGGGAGGGAACATGGTAAGAGAAGAATATTCCCAACTGTTTTTCTAAAGGTTCAGTTCCTAAAAACCCAGCCTCCCTAATAACTGAGTCTCTTTTTTCTCTTCCTCTAGTTTTACTGCAAAGATCCAGGGCAGAATTTTCTAATGTTTCTTTCTATCCTCTTTGGTAAAGATAGCCTGAGTGATGGCAGAATTCAGTGGTATCCAATTGCCATGTTTAGGCATCACTCTTGGATCAGTGTTTCCACCTTATTGACTAAGTCTCATGGCTTACTGTCAAGAGGGACTGGTTCACTTCGATCCTTGCCCATTTTACAATAAACCAAATCGGGGGCCGTGTAGAGACCCTCCACAGCTGCCAAGGTCTTCCTCAATCTGGGCCACGTCCACCAGCCTCCCCTGCCTCCCTCATCTCTTCCCCAGTCATGCCACACCACCTGCACTGCCATGCTCTCTCTTGCTTCTGGGCCTTTCCCCAACTTGGACACTCTTACTTTGCCCCTTTTGCCAATTCATCCTTCAGGTTTTAGCTTAATACTTCCTCCAGGAGGACCCTCAGACTAAGTCAGGTCTCTCTCAGAGCTCTTATAATGCTCTGTATTCTCTCATCATTAGTCAGCATGCTTTACTGTATTTACAAAATACAAGAAAAATGATAATCAAAAAAGTGGTAAACATATGTGTACATCTATACAGATATTCCCAGTGTAATGTCTTATGGGGTTTAAAATAAAAAGCTAAAATATACTACAACAATAACTGGAAAGGAGTGGGTTTTCCTCTTTGTAATCCCAGCAGTAATATCTGTGGATACCCATTAATTCCTACTAAATAAATGAGAGCACATAACATGTCCAGAGAACTATTCTTCCTCCCCAAGGTCAAGGATGCTCTGGGGAGATGGGGATCCCACCATGATAGTCAGATTTGCTATCTCTCGGTCAGACTTGCAGAGAAAGGAGAGGCTCAGGGAGATGACAGTCCCACAAGGGAATAAGGTCAGCTATGGAGTTGCCATTTCATGGGCTTGCCCCACTTGGATTGGGCAGGTACCAAACCCTGGGCTGCCACGCATGGCCCCAGAGGAGGAGGGAAATCTGGTGATCGGCAGCCTCTTTTATAAGGGTTGATCCCCCAAAAAGTGAAAAGGGAGATAAGATTGTAAGATGTACATCTGCCCAGGAAAATTCCTACTTGCTTTCCGGGGCATCGAATCATCTGCTGCCCTGTTTAGCTCCCATTTGGAATACTCAGCCTCTCAATGTCTTTAGGAGATCACTGTGGTTGCTTTGGAGCTATAACTGGCCTGTAGATGTGGCTGACAGCTGATTTTTCCTAGCTACAATCTCATGTCTTTTGGTGATCAAGCAAATTTTCTGCAAGACCACAGTGATTAGAGAGGCCATCCAGTGGCGCTAACAGTAACGATTTGTTGAGATTTTAATCCTTATAACCTGGAAGACAGGCATGATTATCCCCATTTTACCAAGCAGGACATTGAAACTCAGAGAGGTTAATTATCTTGACCAAGATCACACAGCTGTTATGTACAGGATTCAACCTAGGTCCTTCCAACTCCAAAGTCCATGCTTCATCTTGGCCTTCATTTGCCAAGAAGTAGCCAGAAAGCTGAGACTCAGACATTACAAAAAAAAAAAAAAAAAAAAAGAGGAGTTGAGTAACAGGAAACAAGCACATTCACCACTCACTGCAGAAGGGTTTCTCCTCGGCTGTGTCAAAGAATGCTTTAATCATAGGAGGGTCCCTCTTCCTTAAGTAGTCTTTCCAATTATCAGCATAATAGCCTATAAAATAAGTCAGAAAAGTGTAACATTAACATGCATTATATAAATGTAAAAGCAATCGAGGAGAACAGTGGGTTTGACTGCCACCACCAGTGAGACAACCTCCCTCATACCAACCCCCACAGTGAGGACCTGCAGGGCCACCAGGGCAGTGCCCTGTCCGTCACCCCCCATACCTCCCTCACAACCTTAGCCCTAAGAGGTGGGGCTTGCAAAAGGATCCTCCAGTGCCTTTTCCCCCTTTCTACTGACATTACATCACTCAGCCCTGGTTCTCAGTAGCAGGAGTCAGGGTGTGGGTAGATACACACTGGGTAGACTAAAAATAGCACTGATATTTTTCAGTAATACATTCATTTTCTAGATTGTTTAAAACAGATCCAGGTTTTTACCTAGAACAGCATCACTTTTGCAAAGCAATGTGCTTTCTTCAAGAACTATAATTGGGCCCCTAAATTGCATAGAACTTGGAATTGCTGTGTGACTGTGTCAACAGGGAAGGGAACGTCTTCCTTTGTGACTGTGCCTGCAGGAGTAAGGCTGAGGGCCATCCCTGGGGCCTCTCCCTCTCCTTTGTTCCCATTGCCGGGGAGTGGCCTCTACATTCTGACTTAATTCATCTGAAGTGGGACCCGGGCGTCAGTATTATTTAAAAGCTCCATAGATGATTCAAATGCACAATCAAGGTTGAGAACCCGTCGTCTGTAGCATGCCCTGATGTTAACTTGAGTTTTTCCTTGGGGAACAATTAGAAAATTCTCATGACCACCCAGCTGCAAAGTCTTCACCACCTGGAATACTTCTACTAACCCTTAGCAAATATCCAAGCAGCCTCCACGGTGTCTACTACCCAGCCCACACCTGTGTGTGTCCTTGCACATAGCACCGGAGTGTGGCATGAGGGCATTTACAGACACGACTGGTCAGAAGGGATCACCCTGCGAGACCCTCCCCCGGCAGAGAGGTTGTGTGCCTGAAGCGGGTATTTCTGTCCCCACAGGAGCAGACTACGTAAGGTGACTGTATCTGGGGGAGCTTGGAAACTCTTCTGGAACCTTCTTTTTCTTGCTAGAATAAAGTGTCGAGGGAGGTGGCGCTACCTTCTGGATGAAATCCTATATAGATTGCTTTTCTAACATTCTTTATTATTAAGAGACCCCAGAGGACTTCGCAGAACAAATTGGCTAGAAAAAGCTAAGTAAATTTTTTAAAAACAAAGGATTTTCAGGCCCATTTTTAGGTAGTAAAATGGTGCTAGGATTGTACCAAAAATTAGCTCTTTGTTAATCAGAGTGGGAAACTGCTTGCTGGACTTACCCAGAAGGGGACAGGGCTCCGTCTGTGATACGCCACAGTTGACACACTTGCCGTTCCTATAATCCCGATAGGAGTCACAGGGATACGCGGTGATGCTGCAGTTCTCTCTCAGGGAAGAAAGGTACAGGTACATGGACCTCTGGTGGTCACACTTAAAGTACTGCATTCCTTAGTAAAAGGAATGATCAAAGAGTAGAGAAGTTGTAGCATTTAGTAATAAATAGTGCATCGCATATTGTTTACACACATAATTTATCATGTCTCCTACATACCAGGCACTGTGCTAACAGCTTCAGTGTACTTGATTCCATTTAATCCTTATAAAACCACTAGATCAGGATTTATGCTGACAAAGGCAGGAAACAAGAAGATAGGCATGATTATCCCCATTTTACCTAGCAGGACGTTGAGACTCAAGATAGGTTAAAGGACTTGACTTTGTCCTTCCTTTGTCAGTGAAAAGAGGAGGAAATGTCAGTGGTAGTCAGAGCTCCCCCGGAGCTTTTCAGCAGAAGGCAAGCACATTTAAACTAGTAAAGACAGGAGAGAAAGACGGCATTGGGGAGCAGTTGGTAGAAGAAGATCCCCAATGAGAGTAAGCAGAGGAGATGGTTGTGAAAAAGGATGGGAGGATGCTCCCATCGCGGGTCAGATGGGGGAAATGAATGTAAAGACCAACTTTGTGATCTAAGTTTAGGAAAGATAAAATGGCTCCTTCAGTTGGCACCTTGATCTAGGTACAAAAGTCAAATCTAGCTCACCACTAAGAGGTGAGGGTTTACAGCTGGGAAGGTATTTGGAACTGGAAGCATGAGGAGTGATCACAGGGAGTCAGTAAGAGATAAGCATGAGGCTTTTCCGGCATTGTTGAGGGCCATGGAGAAGTTCGCAAGTTTGCCTGGACCTTGTACTTGATCAACAAGACTCCATGACCATGACTACTCCAGAATGTGCCCAAGCAAAGACAGGGGCTGACACGGCAGAGAACTAAGGGCCTGAGGGTGCACAGGGCATTCATGAGAGCAGACAAGTGGCAGGGGTTCCATCTGTGCTACGAAGGTGAAGGGTGAAGTGAGAGGAGCTAAACAGTAGGTGGCGGCACTGGAAGCCATAAGTGGGCAAGAAGAGGTGAGATGCAAGCCTCAAGTTAATTCTTGGTGGGTACCACGTGATGTGGTGGTGAGAGAGGAGGCCGATGATGCAGAGAGGTGGCTGTTCAGAAGAGCTGAAGCTGATGAAAGACTACAGTACAAAAGATCGGAGAGGTTCATCAGAAGGTTGATGGGTCGGATGATGAAGTCATTCAGAAATGGGAACTGGGTCCCAAAGACGGGTAATCAAAGGAGGTAAGGATCTGAATAGCAGACAGTGAACCCCATGAAAAGAGGAGCTGCGATTGTGAGCTAGTAGTTTGGAGAGGCACTGGGTGTTGGAGTCAGATCAATGTTTCTTCTTCCTCCAGAGTCCACATATGCCCAGGGAAGAGATCACTGAAGGACAAAAAGAAAGAAACTGGGCAAGAGAGGAGAAGCATAGGGTCAAGCTGGACTGGAGTAAAATCTGACAAGTTGACATTTAATTATTGTTCCTGAAACTTCCACTTGCAGAAGCAATGAAGTTAATAACACTACAGAGGATGTCCTTTGTAAGCAAAGCACATTATCTTTGGCTGCTCTTGGATGTAGTGACATTACAGCACACAGGATGGGATTTGATTACACACCATTTATGGTACAATATGGTTGGCCCTACTTATGCCATTTCATCTGGATCGTTTTCAAACACTACATCATTTCCATGGGGCCATGTACAGCTACCATTTCGTAACAAGATCATCTCTTCCTAGAATTATTTCCATGATTGTTTAATTTTCTCTAACAATGGTGAAATACAGATTCAGAGCACTTAGGGGTGGGTTTTTTTAATTCTGTCCCCCCACCACACTTCAATGTTACCCTCCAACTACCCATTTTTGTTTTGTTCTTTCTTGTAAAACTACACCATGCTCATTTAGAAAATAAAAAATAATAGCAAAAATTATGATGCAAAAATTACCTAGAAATCCAATATCAGGAGATCACCACTAATAATTATTTGGAGCATTTGTGTTTAGTCTTTTTTTTTTTCTACACTTAAATACATGTACAAATATACATTTAAAAAACAAGTTGGGATTATACTGTATAATTTTGTCTTTTTCACTTATCATATTGTAAGCATTTTCATTAACCTGACGATATGGTTTTTAAGAATTACATTCCTCTGTGTAGGATGCACCATACTATTTATTTATTTATTTATTTAATTGGCTGTGTTGGGTCTTTTTTTCCTGTGCGCGGGCTTTCTTTGGTTGCAGTGAGTGGGGGCTACTCTTCATTGTGGTGCGCAGGCTCCTCATTGCTGTGGCTTCTCTTGTTGCGGGGCACAGGCTCTAGGTGCGTGGGCTTCAGTAGGTGCAGCACATGGGCTCAATAGTTGTGGCTCACGGGCTCTAAAGCACAGGCTCAATAGTTGTGGTGCATGGGCTTAGCTGCTCCGCGGCATGTGGGACCTTCCTGCATCAGGGATTGAACCCGTGTCTCCTGCATTGGCAGGCGGATTCTTAACCTAGGAAGTGCAGGATGCACCATACTATTTAATAATTTTCCTATGTTGAACATTTAGATTATTTCTAAAAACTTACTATTATAAATAACGCTGTGTTGAATATCTTTGCACTCTGATTTTTATCTACATTTTCCAATATATCTCTAGGAGAGACTTCCAAATGTGGAATTTTAGGGTCAAAGGCATACCTTTTCAAGAGAGAAATAATTCAAAATTGCTTTTAATCATATGGTTACTTTTTTAAAGTAGTATATTTGAGTAATAATTATAATTTATAATTTATATTTATACCACCTCTATCTTCTGAGGAAAATTTTTTTAATAAATTTATTTATTTACTTATTTATTTATTGGCTGAGTTGGGTCTTCGTTGCTGCGCACAGGCTTTCTCTAGTTGCACAGAGTGGGGGCTACCCTTCATTACAGTGCGGGGGCTTCTCATTGCCGTGGCTTCTCTTGTTGTGGAGCATGGGCTCTAAGTGCTCGGGCTGCAGTAGTTGTGGCACATGGGCACAATAGTTGTGGCTCACGGGCTCTAGAGCGCAGGCTCAATAGTTGTGGCGCACGGGCTTAGTTGCTCCATGGCATGTGGGACTTTCCCAGACCAGGGGTCGAACCCATGTCCCCTGCATTAGTAGGTGGATTCTTAACCACTGTGCCACCAGGGAAGCCCAGGAAATTTGTTTTTGATTGAAAACAATTTCATGTAGAATACTATCAGATTTGTAAAATACGCCTTTTTTAAACCACTATTTTACAAAATATAAAGTATCTGCACTTACCTCCGAATATTGTCTTGGGGCAACCAGGTTGATCCAATCCTCCATTTGGGTAGAAGTCTATGTTTCCTAATGGTTCCTTGTAGCCCAGTGCTAAAAGAGAATACACTATACTTTTATTCTGCTTTCAACTGTTCCCATCTCATAGCCCATTTGCCTGTAGGATATAGGCGGGATTGTCTCATTCTTGTCGTCGCTGCTGTTGTTATTGTTATACCTATTTAAATATCTTGTCCAAAGTTAGCCAGGTAGTTAGTTAGAAAGCAGTGATTTCCAAGTAGGAGGCTATGAAGCTGGTAACGGAATTTATTTCTGATATTTCTGAAAAATGTAAGAGAGTTTGGTCACTCACTCACTGCATGGCTGAGAAAATGATATGTTTCATGTTTATATTTGACTGGAACACTCTTATTGCTGGGTGCATCCTGAGCCTCTAACTGCGTTTGTATTCGCCTTTAGTGAATAAGAAACAGGAAAAAAATGAACCTTCAGTTAGTAGGAGAAACCTTTAAAATTTGGGGATCCAGGATGGTTAAAAGATTGGAAGCTCTTCTAGAAAATGGGGACTTAGAAAATTTAGATAGATTTAATAATTGCTTATTCTCTTTACCCTTGTAACTCCAAAGTAATCAGTAAAATGCTTGATTAAAAGATTATATAGGGATTTCCCTGGTGGTCCAGTGGTTAAGACTCTGCGCTTCCACTGTAGGGGGCGTTGGTTTGATCCCTGGTCAGGGAACTAAGGTCCCACATGGCATGTGGTGTGGCAAACAAAAACAAAAAAACCCACAAAAAGCAGATTATATATGTGTATGTATGTATATATGTATACATACATATATAGTATATCATTGCTACATGTGTCTGTGAGTGTGATACTAGGGGTTTTACACAGCTTTCTTCTAATTTTCATAATGTCTGAAAAGTAGCCATTGGTAAATTTAGATGAAGTAAGTTACAGATGAAGATTCTGGGGCTTGGAGGACTTATGGACCAAACATGACACCACCAGAAAGAACAAAACCCAGGATTTGAGTCCACCTCTGCCTTGACTGCAAAGCTTATACTTTTCCCCTCAACATTTGCTTTCTCTCCAAGAACAAAAAATAAATTATGCCATCAAGCATTAAAATGGCTTTGATGCACTGCACCTAAGTAAGGTAATGCTTTGGAAACCATATAGTAAGAACACAGCTATTTCACAGAAACATTTCTTCTAAGGCAAACGATTGCTGAATACCACACCCGAGTGCCCACAATAGGCAGTCAAGGGTTTTTCAGGTGGTTGTATCACAAAGGGGATGTACTATTAAATGACCACTCTGGTCTGTGCCCTCAGCCCTCCCCAAGTTCCTACTCCACATCTCCTCCCAGACATCTGGATATAAAGACCCCTCTGTAACATCAGCCCAACCCCCATGCTGTGTACCCAGTCCCGGAAATGAAATCTACACCATGAAAGACAGAAATATCCAGGAAGGTCCACAAAGAGCCGGAGAGCTCTTTTTTTAGGTGGTTCAGAAATGCTCTGTGTGGAGAGATACAACACTTGAACATATCTTTCAGCTTAAGGAAATAATGACAAAGAACCAACAAAAACAGGAAATCATGCATCCAAACCCAGTTATACTTTTGGAAACGTTTGTCCACATGGTGTGCAAATCAGCCTGTCCTTGACTGGTCAAGATGATCCCTTTAAAAATAAGAGGAGACAATGGGAAAAGCACCTCCACTCCATCAGGAGATCCTGGGTACCTGCATTAAACCAGCTTCCCTTCAGTATTCCCATGGGTTTGGAACCCTGCCCCATAGAACAAGAGAGAATCTGGAGGAACCTGATTCACCCCTTCATGCCGATCCCCCCAGGGGGAGACTCTCTGGGAGTCTGGGGGGGGGGGGGCGGGCGGGTCACTGACCCACAAAGACAGGAATGTTACCGTCAGTGTCGGAATGGATGACATCAATAAACTGCGCGTCACCGGGATTTAATCTGTCTTCTGGAGGTTTCCCACTGAATAAAGGGCCCGCGGGGTCCAGACCTGCAAGGAAAACAGAGTCGGCTTGGCAGCCCCACGCCATGAGTCACCTCACCCTCCCGATGAGGATGGTTCACAGGCTGCAGGGCACCCTCTGGTGGGCAAGCACTCACATCCCCATCCCACTGTGACAGGCTCCTTTCCACAGCCCTGTAGCCTTTTCCCACAGTAGAGGCGGTTACCCTGGCAGCGCCCCCTGAGAACTCACCCAGACTCCATCTGGAGGTGTACCTTATGCAGAGCTCCACAGTAGGGAGTGCACAGACATATGGGGCCGAGGGATGGGGATAAACTGGTTGCCCAGGAAGAAAGCATCTAAGGGTGCATGTAAAAAACAGACACTGTGCTTCTCTTTATCCCACTTTAAATAATACAGAATTTCACTCAACTTCTCTTTCTTGTTATTAAAAAAAATTTCTTTATTTCCATTTTTATTCACATTTACCAGCTCACCTGGTCCACATCACAAGCCTGAGGGAGGAAAGGTAGCTATTGTCATTCCCATTTTACAAATGAATGAACTGAGGTTCAGGGAGGTCTTAGCCAGGGCCACAGCCTCAGAATGCAACTACCTCTCTCTGTTGAGCTTTTGATTTTGTTGAACTGAGTTTGGCAATTTGAGTTGGAACGTGTGAGACTCGCTGGTCAGGCCAGGTATTAGACTAGGTATGGAAGAGGGAAATAAAGTGCGTGTCTGTTCCTGAAGAACTAGCCCACCCCATAAATGCCTGAACTGATGTCTTGCTCTTGGTCAGTGTTAGCTGGACGTTCCTCACCATCATTATGAAACAGCTACAAAAACAAGAGAGCAGCTCCTATGATGATGTAACCACGAACTGAAAACAAAACACCAGAGGATCCCAAGGGCCCTGCTAACTAGAAACTTA
Source organism: Hippopotamus amphibius kiboko (assembly GCF_030028045.1). Taxonomy (NCBI): domain Eukaryota; kingdom Metazoa; phylum Chordata; class Mammalia; order Artiodactyla; family Hippopotamidae; genus Hippopotamus; species Hippopotamus amphibius. The sequence goes on from NC_080191.1 coordinate 160,715,359, forward strand.
GCTGGAGTGAAAAACGTTTCAAGGGATGTCTCCAAGTTTTTATCGATGAAGGTCATTTTAAATGACATCTCCTGTCCCCCAGTGCTATAAAATCCAAGAGATAGCATCTTTGCCTCAGCAGTCCTGGTTCTAGCCCCAATCTCTCCATTTCTCCTTGGCCAACACCCTTGCTTCCTTGAGGCATGTCTTTTCTCTGCCTCCTTTTCTTATCTCCCTCCCCTCCCCCGACAAAGCTTTTCTTCCTCTTCTGTCTGCTCCCAACTGAAACTGACCTGGGAAGGAGGTGGATCAGGGACCCAAGTCCACAGGGACCCAAGTCCGCAGGATATTCTCAGCGCAGAATGAGAAACTCATAACCTCAGAAAGACCTTGCTGGGGAAGCCTCCCCCTCCTCACATAAAACAGCACCACTTCCAGTCTAAGAAAATGAACAGTGAGAACTCCAGTTTATAGCAGCCTTCAGATCCACGGCAGGTAGATCACCTTACCGTATAAAGTCCAAACCAGGGCAATTCTGGAAGTGATGAGGCTGCTATTAATAATTATGCCAGAACAGAAGACACAAATGAGGACTGTTACAGTAAACTTGGACATGTGATCTCCTTAGAGATGTCAGAGCAAATGATCAGCCAACACTGTCAGCCAGAAAATCACAAACTGCTCTAAAAACGCTGCATTTTTTGTTTGAGCAGAGACCACTGGGGTCGGATGGATGTGACATGGAGCCCCAAACCTAGCATTAACCAGCTGTGTGATCTTAGGCAGGTTACTTTACTTCTCTGAACCTCAGTGTCCTTATCTGCAAAACAGAGGTAGAATTAACTGCTACTTCAGAAGACTTACCAAAGCACTCTTGGATCTGAATCCAAAATATTTAAATTATTATAGAATAGAAACAAAAATGACAAAATGGAGTTCTTGTTGCTCTGTGATTGCCAGAAAAGGGTCTAGCTAGTGATCCCTGGCTTTGATTACAAGATTAACCAGTTTGAGAATTTGATAAAAGTTCCAGACCTCGCCCCAGGACAGACATCGAGTATTTTGCATGTGGTTTCGGGGGCCTCTTACCCCCATCCCCAAGGTCACCATGAACTAACTCTTCAAGGAAGTGCTGTCCAATAGAAATATAATGTGAGCCACATATGTAAGTTAAAATTTTCTAGCAACCACTTTAAAAAAGGAAAAAGAAACAAGGAAAATTGATTTTTTAAAAAAATTTATTATATATTGGCTGCATTGGGTCTTTTGTTGCTACGCACGGGCTTTCTCTAGTTGTGGTGAGTGGAGGCTACTCTTCATTGCAGTGTGCGGGCCTATCAGTATGGTGGCTTCTCCTGTTGCAGAGCACGGGCACTAGGTGCTCGGGCTTCAGTAGCTGTGGCGCATGGGCTCAGTAGTTGTGGTGCGTGGGCTTAGTTGCTCTGTGGCATGTGGGAGCGTCCTGGACCAGGGATCAAACCTGTGTCCACTGCACTGGCAGGCAGATTTGTAACCATTGCACCACCAGGGAAGCCTGAAAATTGATTTTAATAATACATTTTATTTAACCCAGTATAGCAGAAAATTATCATTTCAACATGTAGTCAATATTAAAAATTTGAAATTTTTTAATATCTTTTTTTTTCTACATAGTCTTCAAAATCCAGTGTGTGTTTTGCACTTACAGCACATCTCAATTTGCATTAACCACATTTCAGGTGCTCAAGGGCACATGTGGCTCGTGACTACTATGTTGGACAGCACAGCTCTGTGGTCATTTCTTAAAAGTGTAGTGTTCAGACCACCTGCATCTTCTGGTTAAAAGCACAGACTCGGGCTTCCCTGGTAGCACAGTGGTTAAGAATCTGCCTGCCAACGCAGGGGACACCGGTTCGATCCCCGGTCCAGGAAGATCCGCATGCTGCAGAGCAACTAAGCCCATATCCTACAACTACTGAGCCTGCACTCTAGAGCCTGTGAGCCACAACTAATGATGAGCCCGTGCTCTGCAACAAAAGAAGCCACTGCAATGAGAAGCCCATGAACTGCAACGAAGAGTAGCCCCTGCTCTCCGCAACTACAGAAAGCCCGTGTGCAGAAAAGAAGACCCAACACAGCCAATAAATAAAAATGAATAAATAAATTTAAAAAAAAAGCACAGACTCTGTGGGAATTCGCTGGCGATGTAATGGTTAGGACTCCACGCTTCCACTGCAGGAGGCACAGGTTTGATCCCTAGTCGGGGAACTAAGATCCCTCATGCCTCGCAGCACGGCCAAGCTGCAAGCTTGGACCCCAAGCTCAGAGGTTCCAATCAGCAAGTCAGCATTGTATCCAGCACCCCAAGGTGACTTTTACAGGAATCAAATTTAACGTGTTATCAAGTGATGTAGGTACTTGAAATGTTTTTAAACCCATTCATCTTCTGCCATCTTCTGTTGAAGAAATTAATGAAAAGTAATACCAGGAGATATGCCTGGAAAGGAAAAGGAGAAGGGAGAGCAGAGGACAAAAAGGGAAATGGAAGAGACGAAGCAGCCATTCTGGCCTAGATAATTAACAAGCAGAACCGCTCAGTTCTTGGGAGTTGGGAGTGAATTATGTCCAGATTCCTGCCCCACAATCCAGTGATCCCACCTTGGCAGGGCAGTGGAAGGCAAGTGGGCAGGGGAAACGCTTTACCCCTGGAAGAGCTCTCAGGAACAGGTGAGATTGACATTGGGGCTCAGAGAGGATGAGGAATTGGGAGAACGTGAGGGAGTCAGAGGAGACCAAAAATTGAGCTGCAGACCGTTGGCTGAGTCCAGGTCACAGAGCAGGCCGATGTGGGCCCCGTGTGGAAGGGAGGCTGGCTTGGGGAATTTCCATGGTCAGAAGCCAGGTTACGCTGCATTCCCATCCAAAGTAGTCATGGGAACAGGTTTGCTGGGAGGCTGAAGAGCAAAATGAGGGGGGAGGTAGAATCAGGCAGTGGGGGCTGGAGCCCCCCAGCACCAGCACTGGAGAGCGATTTTGCTTATCTCTTCCCAAACTTTGTGGTCAGTGATGTCAGGTCATTAGCTTGAAATCAGCCACAGTGGGAGTATTTACATCATGGAAATCAGCAAATGCTATAAATCCTTTTTTTTTTTTTTTTTTTTGGAGAGTTGATCAGCTTCTAAACACACCACTGGGAAAAGTCCCAGCTCCCAGAGGAGAAGCTCCCAATAGATAAGGAAAACAACCAAATTTGAGCCATCTGTCCTTTGTACCCATAAGGGAAAATGAATTTTGAGGAAGTAAAGATATGTGGCTTTCTAAAACATTATAGTAATAATTTTAAAAATTGTAAAAGAGCTTTGCTTCCCTAGGAAAGCAGGTAAATAAGATGAGGGCACCCTTGGCCTTTGGGGTGAAAGTGAGAAAAAAAAATAGCCAGGAAAAAGAATGTGACCTCAACTACCACGGTTAGAAGAGACACCAGCCAATGGTGTGTGTGTGTGTGTGTGTGTGTGTGTGTGTGTGACAGATTTTTTGGGGGTGAGGGGGGCACTTGCCCAGGGCCAGATGTCAAGTTAAGTAGCACATTCAGACTTGTGGCTCTGAAAGGTTACCTCCCAAATGTAGTTGGTTTGAATCATTTACCTCTCCCCTCCCTCCCTCTGTTCACATCTACCTTCCAGATTTCCTAGATTTGGAGCGGCTATCTCAGCATGAGGATCAATTCTGGGAAAGGTATGGAAGCCTTGAGTCTCTGAAAGAGAAAGCCTCCCTCAGCCCTTCATCTGTAGCTGTGGAAAGTTACAGAGCACTAGGCAAAGGAATCCAGCAAGGGAAACTTTGTCTGGAGTTTCACCTGCTGTGTTTCTGAGGGTTTTCATTCAGCTTTGGCCTGAAAGCTGATATTCACAGAGTAAACTCCGGACAACATAATTCCCATCTCATTTTCCTATCCTGATGCTCCAGCTATGCCTGGGGATATATTAGGTATGTATAGTTCAAACTATCTTGGATTAAATGAAAGGTAGAAAGCTATCTACTTAGGGCAAAATCCCCATGGGACATAGCTGTTTTTGTAGCTGTAAGAGAAAGTCACCACTAATCTTTTCTATGGTATATACAATTTACAAAGTGCTTTGCGTATAGTTCATTAAATAATAAATTTAATACTGCTATGGTCTTCCTTTTGCACAAGAGGACATTTGCTCAGAGAGGTTAAGTGATTGGAAGAGCTGGCTTTGAACCCAAGGACTTGGACTGCCTGCGTCATACTCCCGCAGGGAACACCTTGTGCAGTCTGGTTACCCGGTGCCCATTCACAGGAAGCCTTACCTGTAATTCTCCCCAGCTGGCCATCATACTTCTTTCCAACAAACCCAGCGACGTGGGCTCCTAGACTTACTCCAATCATGTAAATGTCGTCCAGAGAAGCTCCTTCTGCCTGGAATTTCAAGAGGTCCATCATTATGAATTGTAAGTGGCCAAGAAGTTGACAACATCTGGAGAAATTTGCTAACTGTTGACTTTGGAGAAACATTTCTAGCACCTTCTATCCATTATCTTATTGAAATGTCACAACACCCTCACAAATTAAATGCTAGTCTTTTGATTATACAGATAAGGAAACTGAGCCCAAGGGCAGGCAGTTGGAGAGTGGGCAGGACAGAGTTCAAACCAGTCTGTCCAACTCCAAACCTATGCTTTAACCTTTATGCCATGGTGTCTCCATTCATGCTTCTACTAGAAACCAAGCTGAGACATCCTTAAAACCTTCCCAATTGAGTAGAAGGGCAACCAAACATTTTGATGAACTCCTTTCTTTATCTTCATGCTGGCTCAGTTAATGAAGTCACCATGGAGAGGGAAGGAGAAAAGAAAGGGGCAGGACACACTGACCATAGTCCTGGGACAGCAGGTCATGAGTCATTTTAATATTCACTTTCCAAGATCTGTGGCTTAGGTAGGAAGCTCATGTAAAATTTATGTCACCCCTGGCCACAATGGCTACCAGGTGTGACTCTCTGAAATAGTCCTGATGTCAAGTCACTTTTTTTCATAAGAAGGACAATTCATGAGATAGATTAAATTAAATTTAAGATTCATTTAATCTTTGTAAGTCTTCTGAAAACATAAATCACATTCACACAAATTGTTCATCAGACCATGTGTATCAGTTTTGGTTTTGGATAATCTGGTTACTACATTTTTGGAATTTCTAAGAAAAGGAAGAACTATAGAAGTTGAGGAAACTCTAGGTATTGAAACCAGGAGACCCCTAGATAGAACCTCTCCTACCCGTTAGACACCTTTATGTGAGTTAGAAAAATATGCCCCTTCCTCAGGACACTTTGCTGTCATTCAGTAGAAAATTATCTTAATAGAGATATAAATCTACAATGTCTACAGTGACAATGGTGCTCTCTCAGATGGGTGCCCTGTGCAGTGCACAACCTGCACAACTATACCTACTGGCCTTACCTTGGGCCCTTCCCTTCACCTCCCCTGGGGCTTATTCAGGTTTGCAAAACACTGCAAAAATAGTCCTCCTGGTCTCTGTAAATATCTCTTGGCTTTAAATATCCAGATAATGAGCCATTTTCAATTGGGCCCTGAAATAATCTAAGAGAATTCTCCCTTACCAGCATTTGGTCGATAAACTCCTTCAAGACTATTGCTACTTTTCTGGTCTTACTAGAGGCGTGGTTGTATATTACAGTTGTAGCTCCTCGATTCCAGTCAACAACAACCACGTTCATGTCTTCTACTGAGAGCAAACCCTCTACCAAGTCCTCCATCCAAACTGGAGGAGAGCCTGTCGGCCTGAATCCATGGACAATGAAGGTGGTTTTCTTGGTCACGTTCAAGTTCCCCAAAACTGTGGAGTTGACGGCTTGTGCGCAGGTTGGGTTTCTCCTTGTGTAGAGCATCAACTTCACATTTAGTCCTGTTCCAACCACTGCACTGTGAAAGCTGAGTTTGGTAAATGAAAGACATGTTTCATCTGTGTCTGAAAATAAAAATTAGATGGCATCGTGACAGTTGGACATCAAGCAAGAGTGCTGTCCTATACTCGTAGTTCTTTCTGTGTGCCTTACAGCACCTAGCAAGAGGCTGGATCTAGTTGAATGAAGTTGCAAAGCCATATGTGATTCAGAGTTCATAAGTAGTAACTTCTTTTTCGCTAAGAAAACCATTTTTCCAAATCTACCCTCTTTCAAGGTCTAACCCAAAAGTCACCTCAATGAAGCCTTCTTCAACTCTCCCAGCCATAATTACTGTCTGTCCTTCAACCCAGAACTTCAACCCAAACCCCTCTATGTGGCACACTGAGAGCACAACGAAGACATTTTCAGGGATGTGTTGTGGGTATTCCTGTACATGTGTGTCTATCCTGCTAGATCACAATCTCCTTGAAATGGTGCCTTGTAATCTTGTGTCTCCCTCACAGTGCCCAGCACATGGTAGAGGACTCAATAACTGAATCTGTGGGCTCGGTGGAGAACATGATGTGCCTTGCCCTGTGCCTTTCAGAAGCATCTGACACTGTTAACCATGGTGGCCTTTCTTGGCCCCTCTCCTTCTTTGTTCAGCCACCACCTTTAAGCATTTGTCCTGCTGACCAGGCTCTAAGAATGGCCTTAGAGGAAAGGCTGGGGATACAAGGAGAACAGCTTAAGATGAGCCGAAAGTAAGTGAATGTTTTATGTCAGAAAATAAGCAAGTGTTTAAAAACGTGTCACAGGGAGCTTCCCTGGTGGCACAGCGGTTAAGAATCCTCCTGCCAACGCAGGAGACACGGGTCTGGGAAGATCCCACATGCCGCGGAGCAACTAAGCCCGTGCGCCACAACTACTGAGCCTGTGCCCTAGAGCCCATGAGACACAACTATTGAGCCCATGCACCGCAACTACTGAAGCCTGAGAATCTAGAGCCCGTGCTCTGCAACAAGAGAAGCCACCACAATAAGAAGCCCAGCACTGCAACGAAGAGTAGCCCCCACTCTCCGAAACTACAGAAAGCCCGAGCAGCAACGAAGACCCAGTGCAGCCAATAAATAGTATAAAGCAATTATATGCCAATAAAGAGCTAAATAAATAAATAACATAAAACCATGTCACAGGGACACAGGGACCAGCTTGAAGGGGCTTCCACTGGCCAGATCTGGGATAACTTGAGGACAACATAATTAAGGACAGTAATGAACGATAGGCCTTTGAAAAACAGGAATCCATGATTCCATAACAAATACATCAGTAAACGAAGAAACAATACATACATGGAGAAGCGAGGAGGATTCTTACTTACAGTATAATGCTGAATGCAAACTGATAAATGTGGAGGGTATGCTGGAGTTGAAACTCATCGTTTTGCAACCCTCATAATAAAGATTGGTTAGGCAAGCATCACCAGTGGATGCTACACTGAGGTTGGGGTGGGGATGTGGATTTTAAGTAGGAGCATACTATTCGTACGCTATTAAAGTGTCCGCCACAGATGGCTCATTAAGGATTAGGGAAGAAATAGTAACTATAAGGTGGAGAAATTGAACAATACCTTAACAAGGTTATCAGACTTGATATCACCAATGAGGAGCCGATGGACGTCATGTGCCTATAGCTACAATGCATTGAGAAGGACCCAGCATTATCTGTGAAGTATTCTAGTGGGGAATGCATAGCTGGAATCTAACCATGAGGAAAAATCAGATAACTGTAAAATGAGGAATATTCTATGTTTTTAAAAAAGGACCTGTATTCTTAAAAAAACACAAACGTCAATGTCATAAATGACAAAGAAAGACTGGAAATGTTCTAGATTAAAGGAGACTAAAGACACAGGATAAATGTGTAATATCTGGTCTTAGACTGGATTCTATAATGGAAGAAAAAGGCTATACAATAAATTATTGGGTAAATTGACAAAATTGGGATATGGACACTAAATCAGATAAAAGTATGGTATCAGTGTTAAATTAATTGAGGTTGATAACTGTACCATGGTTATATAAGAGAAAAAAAATCCTAATTCTTAGGAATTACAACTGAAGTATTTATAAGTATTAATAAATGGCCAATTTATTCTCAGATGGTTCAGAAAAAAAAAGGGGGGGGTGTGGATAGATAGCAAATGATAAAGCATATGTAACAAAATGTTAACAATAGGTAAATCTGCATAAAGGGTTATTGGTGTTCTGTGTATTTTTTTTTTATTCTTGTAGCTTTTCCGCAAGTTTAAAATTATTTCCAAATAAAAAGCTTAAATAAAAGGAAGAATTGGACAGGGCCATATCAGTGATTTACAAAGCAGGAGGGAGGTGATGAGTTCTATTACCAGAAAACAAAGGAGGTAAGCATGCTTTAGACTTTAGACTTCTGCTCAGAAGGGAGCAGGGAGTTGGAAAGAAACCGAAGGTCAAGTTACAAAATGAAAGAGGAAGTAAGAAGGAAGGAGAGCTTTGGAGTCCTTGGGTATTGAGACATATGTCTGCGTTGTGTGGCATGTGGGAATGCTAGTTTCCCAATCAGGAATTGAAATGCTCCCTGCAGTGGAGGTGCAGAGTCTTAACTGCTGGACCACCAGGGAAGTCCCAACACAGTGTTACTTTTGCAACATGATATAAGGCCTTGATCAAGAACCACAATCAAACAAAATTTAAAAGTAAAGCACTACACGGGTTTGATCCCTGCTCCAGGAAGATCCCATATGCCACGGAGCAATTAAGCCCGTGCACCACAACTATTGAGCCCATGTGCCGCAACTACTGAAGCCCACACACCTAGAGCCCATGCTCCACAAACAAGAGAAGCCAAGAGAAGCTCCAATGAGGAGCCCGTGCACCACAAAGCAGAGTAGCCCCCACTGGCCAAAACTAGAGAAAGCCCATGTGCAGCATCGAAGACCCAACACAGCCAATAAATAAATAAATAAAATTTAAAAAAAAAAAGTAAAGCTCTGATTGACATTGGTATCCAAACACAATAATATGATGATTGGGGGGACTCTTTTTTAAAAATTATAATTATTTAAAACTGTGTTGACCCCCCCTCTCCCACATCCTGCTTGGTTGAGAGAGAACAGCCAAGCAGGAGGTGAACTGGATCAGCAGACCATCCCTCGCTCCAAGCTGGAGATGGCCCTTTAAGATTTTCAGGAGAGGGGGCAAGGCCCTACCCATGACCATTCTTCAGGAGATGGAACAGACTAGGAAGACAGTTGACTAGCAACTGGCCCTAAAGAAGAGAAGAGTGCCTTGGAAAACATCTGTTCTGACTTCTTCCAATCAAAATTTAGGAACCATTTGCCCTTGGTCCATTCTCAGTGAATCTGCACTTTGCACACCCAGGAATTTCTCCTCCCTCATTCTGAGCCTCAGAGTGGCCTTCACCCTTGGGGCTCTACCCTTCCGTCATAACCTGGGTCCATTGATGGATGCTTTTACTTGAAACTTCTTGCAAAGGCTCTGGTCCTCAGGAGTGAGTGAACTTCCAAGATAGAATGAGCACAAGAAGCTCAAATAGAAGGTTAGATATTAAGGAGGCTTTGAAATCCCTCACCTTAGAAGAGATGTGGTTAAAAACTGAGCCCCAAAGTCACACATTCCTCCTTTTACTCTTTGCTATCTCGTAGATTGTGCAGTGAAGCATGCTGACAACGGAAATAGTGTCTTTTTCTTTTTTCTTTTCTTCCCCCCAGCTTTATTGAGATATAACTGACAAATAACATTGTGTAAGTTTAAGGTGTACACTGTGATGATTTAATATATATATTAAGAAATGACTACAACAATAAGGTTAGTTAAAACATTCACCTTGCATCGTTAAATTGTGTGTGTGCCTGTGTGTGTGTGTTTGTGTGTGTGAGAGGAGAACATTTAGGATCTACTGTCTTAGCAAATTTCAAATCTAAAATACAGTATTGTTACCTGTAATCACCGTGCTGTGCATTAGTCATCTATGTAAATATCTTCTCCATCTGTTGGCCCCTTTCATTTTTCGCTCCCTGTAGATTGCTTGCCCCAGGAGAACACAGACCGAAACTTATCAGGTGCTTGTAGCACAAGTCCCAGAGTAAATAATTGTTCCGTTAGTCATTTTATTGGACAGGTAGGGCTGAGCCTCTGGGTCTTAGCCATCCGTAAAACTGAGTTTTGCTCTTGGTTATGTAACTGACTCACCAGGTGGCCTGGGGACATTATCTCTTTCACTTGCTACCTACCTGCCCAAGAGAGTTACGTGGCAGAGATTAATTATGAATGAAGTCATCCTGGAAAAGATAGAGATCCCTTTCCAAAGAAGGGAACTGCTTCATTACTAGGTTTGTTCATTTTGAGCCAAGATGAGCAATATGAGGTCTGTGTGTCATAAACCACGTGTCTGAGCACTTGGAAGGCTCAGAGATGCATCCTGAAGCTTGGGGTCAGAGCTGTTTTTCAGCAGAAACTGCCAACTTTAATGTCTGTGGAATGGTTCAACCAATCTTTTTGGCTTGCTGAGTCCTTACTAAAAGCCCTTAAAATTGACAGTTACTGAAAGGCAAGAAGGGCAGAACAAATGGATTTTCATTTTTCATTTGCTAGAACCACTGTGACTTCAAGTATTTTTAAATGTCTCAGTTATTTTTACAACAGCATTGTGCTCTGGAAAAGGCCTTGCTTTTGCTATGTGGACTCCCTTTCTCTCTTTTCTTTGTTTTTTTTTTCCATTTATATTTTCTTTCTCATGCTGGATGTTTATAGCCCACTTTAATTTTTTTCTGGTGTTGACCTTAATAACTTTGTATGAAACACTTAAATCTCTGTTTCGTGGGATGTCAATGTGTAACCTGTAGATCGGAAGTAGACTACAGGACTTCCCTGGTGGTGCAGTGGTTAACAATCTGCCTGCCAATGCAGGGGACACAGGTTTGATCTCTGGTCCGGGAAGATCCCATGTGCCACGGAACAACTAAGCCTGTGTGCCACAACTACTGAGCCTGTGCTCTAGAACCCGCGAGCCACAACTATTGAGCCCACGTGCCACAACTACTGAAGCCCGCGTGCCCAGAGCCCGTGCTCTGCAACAACAGAAGCCACTGCAATGAGAAGCCTGTGTTCCACAGCGAGGAGCAGCCCCTGCTCGCTGCAACTAGAGAAAGCCCATGCGCAGCAATGAAGACCCAACACAGCCAATAAATAAATAAATATTTAAAAAATAAGTAGACTACATGCAGAACTGCTCCAGACCTAGCAATATTTATTCAGATTTATTTATCCTTCAATGTGAAGTCCTGGCAAGGACTTTTGGGCATCTGGAAACTGTATTTCAGGCTGTTGTGGGGCATATTTTTAACTTCTGTCATGTGTCCTGCTGCTGACCTTCGTCAGAACAGTTGTCTTTCCTTGTTCTGCTCCAGTCCTCGCTTTAGTAACTTGAGACAGTATCTAATGACCCTCTGTTATAAACGATGAGGGATTCGCACACTCAGTACTTCCCCCCTCTGACCCAATGTCTACCTCCTGATGTTGATTACTTATAAAATCACTTTTGGTTCATCAGGTGATTCCTTTTTTAGTTTAGAAATAAAAGTTAAGCCTCTATGTACTAGTGTATCAATCATAGAGAGCTTCTGTTCTATTTACGGTATCTATTCTAGCTCCTCATTTCCTACCAAGAAAGATGAGAAAGTTACTGCACTTGTATTGCCTCCTGTATTGTATATCCTTCTTGACCCCTTCTTCAGAACACACACACACACTCACACATATACTTTTTGATCCTACTGTCAAAATACAGTCAATCCCATTTTGAGAGACGTGGATGGACCTAGAGACTGTCATACAGAGTGAAGTGAGTCAGAAAGAGAAAAACAAATACTGTATATTAACACATATATGTGGACTCTAGAAAAATGGTACACATCAACCGGTTTGCAAGGCAGAAATAGAGACACAGATGTAGAGAACAAACATATGGACACCAAGTGGGGAAAGCGGGGAGGGTTGGGGGGGGGGTTGAATTGGGAGATTGGGATACCATATTGTCCACTCTAAATATATGCCGTTTGTTGTAAAAAATAAAAAAATAAAAAGTTAAAAAAAATACAGTCAATCCTGTTTATTTGGGAATTTCATATTTGGGGATTCACCTATGCATTAAAATTTATTTATTACCCCCCAAATTAAGTATTTCTCACCCCTGCTCTGCATCCTGGTAGTTTGGGTGTGCCTTGGGACATCCATTCCACCCCCCAGGAAAGAGAGCCCTCTCTCTTCTTTTCCCTTCAATGGTTTCTCTCCTGCCTCCTCCTCCCTGGGGGCAGGTAGACCTTGCTACTTGGGGAGAGGTCAGCAGGGGACCTCTGGTTTGCATTAGGAGGAGAAAACGATTTGACCTGCACTTTTCTCAAATCCAACTATACCAACAATAAAGCTGATACTTTTAGCTCTGAGTCAATTTCTTAATTGGTTGAAACCCAGAAGGAAGAGGAGTGTGATTGCCACTCAGACCTCAGCAGCAAATTGAGAGCCCTTGAGGGCAGAAACTTTCTTATTTTTAATAAATAAAAAAAATTACATATTTAAAACATACGAAAGAAGAATGCAGACTGTCTGTGATAAAGCACAGTAATAAACACTCTACCTAAGAAATAAAATAAAATCCAAATGTATTTGTTAACCCCAAAAATCAATATTTGGGGCTTTTTGCAGTCATTCACAGGTACGTGCTGAGTGGCAAAAAATCTGAGTTGCCCCACACACCACTCTCAGCTAAGGTCAAACGTGGCAACACGGCCTTCTTGTTTCAGCTCCCATAACAAATGGCCTTTTCCTGGCCTATTACGGCTACGTTTTTTGCTTCTTGTGGCCTTTTCTTGGTGATTTCACTGTTTAAAATCCCCCAGACATAGTCCTCAAGTGCTGGTTGGTGTTTCTAAACTCACGAAGGCTGTGATGTTGTGAGTGTGAGATCAGCTTTGTTCAGATGTGAGTTATAGTGCTGGCCATGGGTTCAATGTTAGCAAATCAACAACATATATTAAATAAGGTGTCTTTAAACAGCAACACACATAAAATAAGATTATGTACTGATCGGTCAACAAAAATGTTGTAACCAGAGGCTCACAGGAACCTAACCCTATATTCCCTCCATGAGCAATGGTTCAGTAACTGCTACTGCAGTGCTTGTAGTGCCTTTATAGAACATAAACTACCATGAATAATGAGGATGAAGTGCATATAAAAATTATCATCTGGGACCATCTTTCCTTGGCTATGTAGTTTTTGTTGTACAATGTACAAGGTCATTGCTCATAGTGAGTCCTTTTCCTAGGCTTCTCCATTCACCCCGGGTGACTGGCTCTTGCTCTCAAGACAGGCTAGTGGACGGTCCGTCAGCCATCCTCAGCCCTGCTCATGGGATGAGAAGCTTGCACGGGGGACAGAACCAGCCTCAGGAATGAGCTGCTCTTGGCCTAACCCTCAGAAGCTCTGGGGCTGGTAGAAACTCTTGGTTTCTTCAGTAGGACGATTTTATCGTTTTTCTTTTGTTTGATTGTTCGGAGACATTCCCGGAAGCAGTTTGGTTAGTTACATAATTAAAAGTTGACCTTTTTTTTTCAGTTAAAAAAAGAGGGGCTAGTGGATGATATGGTTCTGAACTTTATTCATATCTGTAAATGAATTCCTTGGCCTAAGTGATGCCCTGGCTTTAAATAATATGCTTTCCCCCGGGATTTATAGATATTATTCTACTTCCTTCTTGTGTTGAATTCCACTCCAGAGAACTTTTCCCCTTAAGTGTTAGTTGTTTTTTTCCTACCACAAACCTGAAGCATTCTTTCCTTTTCTGAAAGAACTTCCCCCACTAGCACAGCAGCTCCAAGTTGACTGGCCTATTTGTTTATCCATTCTTACATACCCAGTGCCAAGAACAGGGCCTGGCTCAGAGTTGGCTTCAATAAATGTTTCCTGAATAAATGAATATCAACCTGTTAACACTTATTCAGCCATCCAGAATGATCCATATGAATACTAGAAAGAGTGTGTGATGTAATGTTTATAAAATAAATGAAGTATGAAATGGCATATGCATTATGACTGAAACTATGTAAAAATATTTCTGCAGGTGACAAGGCCTGGAAAAACATATGCAGACCACACTGTGTCCTGCCCTCCACTTCCAGTGTTGTTTAAAATGCCTCGGGGTATTAACACTTTCCCTCTCAGAATTAATAACATTTTAAAAATAAAACATTTATCTTATTTTGGACCACGTTACAGATTAGTTTAAGCTCCTCGAGGGCAGGCACTGTGTCGTTTTCAGTCTAGTATTGTGTCCCCAGCACCAAGCTCTTGTCTTGTCACTGGGCTCGAAATTCTCAGGCAATTTGGAGAACATGCAAGGAATTGCTTCACCCTCATAAATATAGTTCTTTACATTTTACTTTATGTTGGTATTTCTAAAATGATTAACTACTATGCATGTCTTCAGAAAGCAAACCTCTTGTTGGTTATTTTGTTGTTTTGTTACAAAGTCAAGTTTGCTCAGAGGTAGTACTAACAGCTCAACGGAGGACCACAGAACATGTTAAACTGGCTTCTAAAGCTTAACCTCTTCTATTAGAGTTTATTTGAAATGAGAGAAACTCTGCCTTTCTTCTTCAGACTACTTTGAAATTCAATCCCTCTGAAATGCTGTTTCCTGTTGACAATTGGAAAATTACAATCCGATGGGTGATGTCTCCCATCCAGTGATAAATTCAGGCCCCTATGTAGGGCAGCCTGATTCTCATGTACTGTCTTCCCTCTGTTAAATTAAAAGAAACATATTCAAGTAGGATGTCACGGAAATCTGGCTATAACATCTTCGGAGATAACATATTTGTGCCTGAGATATTTTCTTGTATAATACAGGACTGCCCATGGGCCGGATGCAGCCATGCTCATTAGTGTATTGTCTATAGCTGCTTTCCTGCTATAAGGCAAAGTCCAGTGGCCCACAAAGCTGAAAATATTTACTATCTGACTCTCTACAGAAGAAGTTTGCTAACCCTGGTCTAACGTCTTAAACAAAAACACAACACAATTTTGGGAAGGGCTTGGGTTTGGGAGACAGACCTAGGTTTGAGGTTCAATTCCATTGCCTACTAGCTATGTGACCTCTGGTAATTAATTACCCAGCCTCTCTAAGTCTCAGTTTTGCATGTGTAAAATGACCATAATAGTGCCAATCTGTCAGGCAGTGCTTTGCAGAGCCATATTGAGCCCAAGGCAAAGGAAAAGACACACCATATAAATATACATATTTATAGAAATATATTTACAGTATATTCTATAATTTCTATAAATATGTATATTTATCAAAATATACTTCCATATTTTGAACCAAGTAAAAAATAGTCTTTCGTTATTTAATCTGTGCATACATCATTGTCAGCCCTTATAAACCACCTAGCAAGGAAGTGAGTTGGCATGGACCCAGGAATGCCAGCCAGTTGGAAATAATTTTTCCGGTTGTTCAATAACACAGACTTGTCAACAATCAATAATGTATCTTATTAAAATTTTTGACATTTTGTTCATCATGGATTAGTATTGATTTTGGTCTTTTAAAAATATTGCATTAAAATATCATCTATGCGTTATAATATACACTATTAATGATATGTATATTATCATTTGCATTACATATTAAATGACAGCAAAACATTATTTAGATATTAAAGTATCACTTAAATGTTGCATTAAAATATCACAAAAATAAAGTATTGCATTAAAAAGTCATAAATACGACTTATCTTGATGACTTGTTTCGGTGTCCCTTCCACCCTTAAATTTTGCACCTGGTGAATGCCTCACTCGCCTCACCCTAATCCAAGCCCTGCTGTCAGGACTGATGTGAGACTGAGAGAAAATGCCTACGAAGTATCTAAAGCATAACATGATACATATAGATGCCAAAAAACTAGTAATTGATGATATTGATGATAAGTTGGGTTAACAGTATTGATCTCATAAGTTATGATGACTAAATAAGTAAATCACTTAGTGTGGGATTTGATATCAAACAAGTGCTTAATAAATTCCTTCCTTCCATCATTTTAGTTTGCTTAATCCTACCAAGGATTTGCAAAGGGGAAGCTTTATTAGCCAGTATACAGGTGACAGGGCTTCTCCCTGGCCAGAGAACTGGGTTTGTTTCTGGCTGTGTCATTAACAAGGTAAAACACATAACCTATTTGGGTCATCAATTTTCTCATATTAAAATGAGAGTTTGGTTTCTCATTCCTTACCATTTACCTAACTCTAGCATTCCTTTTAGAAATGAAATTCTAAGATCTGCAAACTAGCTTATTTGAAAGGACAAGAGGCATCTACTTAAGAAAACAAATTTCCAGGACTTTCTTACTAACCAAAGACAACCCTAATCTAAAAAAATTAATACATCAGGAAATTTCCATTTCCTTTAATTAAAAGATCTGAAAATAACCATACTTTACTCTTGTAATTAGAATGTTGGTCAGATAGGTGTTTTGTCACCTTTATGTCAAGCAGGGTTTTTTTTGGCTATTAAATACCTTTTAGGTAACAAGCATGGTTCCACATGCTACAACAGGATGAGTCTTGAAAACATTACGATAAGTGAAAGATGCCAGTCACAAAAGACCACTTATTATATAATTCTATTCATATGAAATGTCCAGAATAGGAAAGTCTATAGAAACAGAAAGTAGATTAGTAGTTGCTTAGGGCTGGGGGATGGGAGGAGATGGAGAGATGGAGTGCAATAGTTAAAGGGTACTGGGTTCCTTTTTGAAGTCATGACAATGTTCTAAAATTGACTGGTGACAGTTGCACTTATGCGTGAATATACTAAAAAACTTGAAATGGGTGAATTGTATGGTATGTGAATTATATCTCAATAAAACTGTTTTTTAAAAATGGCTCCTGTAATTTCACACTTTCATGGAAAGAGTGGGAAAAAAAAAGATGAAAAGTCTTTTGGAGGTGAACTAGGCAGAAGTTTCACAAGTTTTTTCTGTCACAATCAAATCAGGCTCCCAGTTTTCCAATTTGCTTTCTTTCCCTTTGGAAACAGGTTGATAGCCTCCCTTTTCTACCACTGCAGGCTAATTAAAGCTCCTCCCCACCTTTGGTCCCTCTATTGTCTGTGGGGAGGGATTGCAGCTGTTCCTGTGCAAAATAAATTACTCTTATCAGGCTTAGGGGGTAATATAGCTGTCATTTTGTTTTACCTTTACCACATAAAATTGGGTTGGTGAGACAAAATACCGTCTTGGTTGGAAAGATAACTCTTGCTTTCATCCACCAGCTATATTTCTTTAGGCTACAACCAAGAAAACAGGGAGACATTTGTTTCCCTAGATTGACTTATTTTGTACGAGTCCCAGTTAGATAGAAAAGTATGATTCCCTCAGACCAATCACTGACAGCCTCGCTTCTTTCTAATGAAATTTCCAAGGGATCCTTTGGCTCTGTATTCTCAAGACACACACTGCCCTGCAGCTAAATAAAGCTCGGCACCATGCTCAGTTCTGGCTTTTTGGCTTCTACCTGCCTTTGGAGAAACTGATTTCAGCTCCCACATGTCTGATTGGGGGAAAACTCCTGCAGAAAGAAGAAACTCCTCAGTCACATCCAAAGAGGTGTCTGTGAAGAGAGGAGATGGAATTGTAGATAGAAATAACCCACCAATGAAGCAGTTGTGAGTGACGCGAGAGGAGAGAAGGTTCTGAGATTCTACGAGAGTCAATGAGCAAAACCTCTCAATATGGCTGAGTCAGTTCATTAAAAATGAAAGTATCAGTTTCTCTCAGACCTGTGGTTGGTGAAGTTTAGTCCACAAAACTCCAACCCCCAGTGACAGCACTGAAATTCCACCTAATTTCCCCTCGATGCACCATATCCAGTCAAGAAGTCAGGGCCCTGACTCTCGCTTCTTTCACGTCAAGTTTTGGGCTCCAAGGTGTGCTCAAGCTCTCATTCCCCCACCTCCAAACATGATGCAAACGTGTATGAATTATTTCTTTAGAACAGAGGTCCACAGACAGGTATATTGATTCAATGCTGCCTGAAAATATTTACTGAGATTCAGACCTAGATTAAGGGATACATTGTGGAGTATTTTGCCTGCTGGGTGGTGGATGCCAGTCAGTGTCCAGGACACACAGCTCACCACATGTTAACTGATGGAGCCAGGAGCTTTCCAGAAACCCACACGAGCACACTCTTAGGCTTGCCTAAAAATACTGTTCCACAGGAACTTCCAGATGTCTCAGAAATAAACATCTCTCTAGCCCAGAAACTTTGACTTGGAGAGATTAGAAAATGAGCTGGACTCTGAAGAGAGAAGAAGGGGGGAGGTGACACGTTTCTGCAGCGAATTTCTATTAATTTTTATTTTTTCATCTGAAAAGTAACTCAGTTTATATTTTTTATGCAGAGAACCACACTGAATTTGGCACTGAAAATCCATCCTGGGGCTTCCCTGGCAGCACAGTGGTTAAGAATCTGCCTGCCAATGCAGGGGACACGGATTTGATCCCTGGACTGGGAAGATCCCACATGCCACAGAGTAACTAAGCCCGTGTGCCACAACTACTGACTCTAGAGCCCATGAGTCACAACTAATGAGCCCACGTGCTGCAACTACTGAAGCCCACGCATCTAGAGCCCATGCTCCGCAACAAGAGAAGCCACCACAATGAGAAGCCCGTGTACTGCAACAAAGAGTAGTCCCTCCTCTCTGCAACTAGAGAAAGGCTGCATGCAGTAATGAAGACCCAACACTGCCAATAAATAAAAATAAAATAAATAAATAAATTTATTTTTTAAAAAAAATCCATCCTGATCCAGATTGTGAAGCCTTCACAGTTGGCCAGGCCCCAAAACTGCTGGAATATCTTTGTTTCTCTTTTACCCTGGGCAGAGACAGGCAAGAAGCATAGGGGCCAAATGCCTTCTTGGTTGGAAAGACATCTCTGCTTTGAACCACTAGCTTGTATTTCTTTAGGATATAGCCCAGAAGACAAGTGAGATGCCAGATTTCTCACTCTCTTCTCTTAATCATGGGCATAAATACATACGTTCACACTCCAGCCCCTCACTCACCTTTGTCTCCTCTGTGTTAGAAAAATATCTCACACACACACACACACACACACAGTTATAAGTCAATCTGAAGAGGGCGTCCAACATCCGAGGAAACAATTCTCTCTCTGATTTTGGCACTGAACTATCTTCTCTAGGAAAATATCTACCTAGTTTTACACAAGTTGCCATAGGTCAAAATATCGATGGCAGAGTAACTTTAAAAAATACTTACGACAAGCAGCTTTACTTTAGAGCAATATTTATCAGCCTGTGTTCCTTGAACCAGCTACAAGCTGGAAAACCTTGCAAGTTTGTTTAAAATGCAGATTCCAGGACCTCACCCCAGACCCACAGTCTGGATCTCTGGAGATAGAGTCTCTGCATTTTTAACGTATTCCCCCGGATGATTCCAGGGCACACTAGAGTTTGCTAGCCCTTGCTTTGTACACTAGTAAAAGTATGGCAAACATTCCCATCATGATTTCACAAAGGTTAAAACAATGAATTAAAAACCTCTGAAAGTAAATGACTTGTATTCTTGGGATTTCAGAATCACATCTTAATCACTTGCTAATTTTTGGACTGCAAGCCAAGGAAGGGAAAAACAAAAAGTCAGTGTATTTGTGATCCATAATTTCTGCATATTATTCAACACCCTCCCCCAAGAAAGTTCTCAGTTCAGGGTTTTGCAGATCCTGAGAAGTCTGGACTAACCTTACAGCTATAATTATGTTTTTTCCTACTAGCTATGAACGTTTATTGTGATGTATCTCTATCTGCTTAGATTCTATCATGCGGCAGTGGGTCCTATGGAATGACTTAAAACAAGACTTTACTGTTGAGATAACATTAAGTAAAAAGATAGGTCAATGGTTACCCAGGGGAAAGGTGGGGGAGCGATAAATTGGGAATTTGAGATTAACTGACACACACTACTATATATAAAATAGAGAAACAACAAGGAGCTACTGAATAGCACAGGGAACTATATTCAGTATCTTGTAATATCCTACAATGGAAAAAAAATTCGAAAAAGAATATATGTATATATATACATATACATGTATACATATATATGAACTGAATCACTTTGCTGTACACCTGAATCGTAAATCAACTATACTTCAGTTTTTAAAATTAATTTTAAAATATATTTTTTAAAAAAGGCAGGTTACAAAAATGTAAGTTCCAACTTTGTAAGCTGAGATATAGAATGGGAGACTGGAAGAAAGTACAAATTACCACCAGGTTTTTGTATTAAGGTTAGTTCCCACTCCCCTTAAGTTATCTCTAAATTTATTTTCTTTCTTAAAAATTTTAGGGGCTTCCCTGGCAGTCCAGTGGTTAAGACTCCAGGCTTCCACTGCAGGGAAGTTTTGATCCCTGGCCCCTTTAGGGGCAGGGGAACTAAAATCCCGCATGCCTAGCGGCCCCCCACAAAAAAAAAATTTTTTAAGGTGATAATAAACACAAACTTTAAAATGTTGACTTCTCAATTTAAAATAGTATCACTAGTTTAATTTTAACTTACTATTCAATCCACTTCAAAAGCACAAATTAAGGAAAAGTTATTTATAAGCCTGAAATCCTAATACAACTATTTTAATTTTCCATTTCCCTTCTAAACTTTATTTACAGGCATACATACATGATTTTAGCATAGTTGTAACCTTAGTTTATCTACAAAATTGAGTTCTGCTTTTTTAACTCTGGATTATATTATAAACATGTTTACACATTTCTGCCCAACCTCAGAATTATTTTAAAGGCTACGTATTTTTAAAAGTGGTTACACTGTACTTTATCCATTCCTGTGTGTAGGAACATTTCTGCTGTATCTAGTTTCAACTTATTATAAATAACATAGAATCATCTTTGTATATGAGGTTCTTTTTCTTCTTTTACAAGATATTTCTTTAGAACAAATTCCCAGCAATGGTTTTACTAGTTTCAAAGGGCATGAACATTTTCATGGGTCCTAATACATAATGTATTTCCCTTCAGAAAAATTGTACCAGTTTTCATTATCATAAACTATGCGAAAAAGTACTGGATTCCTAAAAAGCTGAGAAGAGTTGGAAAAAATAAAAAAAAGCATTTCACTTTATTTTTATCATCTTGCTGTGTACATTACTGTTTTAATTTTTATCTCTCCATTATGATTAATAATTTGAAGTTATCAATATGCCAGGCACCATTCCAAGAGGTTTACACGTATAAAATCATGGTTTTTTTTTTTATAAAAATAATTTAAATAAACCCTTGATTCCTGAAAGCTTTAAAAACCCACCCTCTCTGTATCAGATATTATAATAAAATAAAATTTAAAATTTTCCGAAAATAAATGATCTTCTTTCATAGAGGTGGAAAGGCACAGAAAAATTAACTATGAAAGAAAATAACACTAGATTTTTCAGCATTTTAATTTCTGTACATCAGAAGAAGAGGCTAAGTCAATGGAATAATAGTTTCTTTCACTACTGAGGGAAAATAATGTTCTTTCAGAATTAGAAAGTTCATTTAATCCATATCTTCTTTCCTGAAAAATCACCGTGTGAAATTTAAAAAGTCCAGTGTAGGAACTGGGATGATAAAATGACAGTAATACTAAATATTTTTTGAATAATTGAGAAAACGACCCAATAGATGACCTACCTGATCTCACCAAGCACATCAAACTGATGAGGAAGTATAATCTCAGCATGTGGAAACTGGAGACCGTGTCGCATTCACGAGAAGAATGATTTCCTTCCCAGCGTCTTAGACGCTCCCCTCAGAGAGAGCTCAGATAATTAACCCAGAGGTGTGGTGACAACAGGAAGCTCCCCAGAGACTGCAGGCAGGTCCCAACCCTTTCAGGATATGTGACTCCTCCTCTTTTCAATAAAAGGTCAGGTACATTTCTGCTTACACAATTTTATGCATATCTTGATATTATAATATGTACATGTGGAATGACGAGTTCAAAATAGTTTCATTCTTTGTGGGCGGTTTATTAGTCGTTTGGCTTGGTGTGTTGAAATCAAGTGTGATTTAAGATATTTTCCCTCTTGTTTTTGTGAATGACCACAAATCCAGTTAGTCTTCTGTTGACCTGTGTATACAAAACTACTTTTTATGTTTATTTCCACACGTGTTTCTCACAGGGTAGTCTTTAGATTTTATTAAGAACACTTTATTAAGTCCAGTAGTACCTAGATTTGTAAAAATGTGCTTCAGATTAAAGGAGACTTTTAAAATGGTACTGTACACCTTTATTTTTATTTTTTCCCATCTCTCTCTTAGTTCTTCTTCCTTCTTCTTTCTACTCCCCCTGCTCTTCCTCCCGCTCCTCCTCTCCTTGCATCCCCCTCCCCTGGGCCCTTCTCTCCCCCTTCTTCTCCTCCCCTTCTTCTCCTTCTCCTTCTTCTTCAAGGAAAAATAGATGAAAAAGCTTTAAATAGAGAACTAGGCCAGAATCCATCCACCTCAAAGTTGGAAGCAACTAAATTTGTGTTCCATAGCTACAAAGTAATTTAATTCTCTCTCTGGTAGAAGTACTTGCAACACTTACTCAGGCTTGTGATGGTGGTCTGATGGGCTGAAAAATAGATTAATAAATACAGAAAGAACTTAAGAATACATTTGCATCCCAAGCATAGGCAAAATTCACTAGTCATTTAGCATTGTTTATGAAGTCACAGCATCTCTCATATAAGTTTATCAATTCTCTGTGTCTGCATCCCATTCCTGGCAGGAAGTAGATTCTAGCAATGCTCTCCAAGTAATCAGTACATCAGAATCACTGGGGGAACGTTTAAAAGTATTGTGTATGGATTTCTGTGACACACCTCAGACCTAATGACTGCCAAGACTCCCTAGAAGTGGTTCACTGATCTGGGTTCAAATACCATGTCTTCTACTCACTAGTTGAGTGGCCTTAACCAAAACATGTAAGTTCTCTAACTCTTGTTTTCTCAACTGTAGAATGAAGATGATAAAATTACATAGCTCACCAGGTTGTTATGTGGATTAAATGAGATATTGTAAAATAAAGTTCTTGGCACGGTGCCTACTCCCAAAGGTAAGTGCACTCACTGCTTGGTAACTATTGTTATTCCCTAACTGGTCACACGGTCTGCACCTTTCCCTCCCCTCAGAAGGTGGGTTGCAGAGTACTGAGAAGAGGGATTAGGTGGAGAAGCTCTTGGGAATGAAGGAATGAAGAGGACCTTTTAGCAGTGATGTTCCAGGTGAGTAATTTTAGCCAGCATTTAAGTCTTTTTGTCTTTTGTCTCCTGCTTGGAGAAATAAATTAAGGATACACAAATAGGAAAACCAAATAGGTGGTCTGCTAGGTTTTTAGTTTTTATTTTTTTTCTTTCCCATTTGCGATAAGCTTGACTAATTTGAAACCAATTTGCAAGCAACTGCCCTCTGGAACAAACGGAGAATGCTTCACATTCTGTTAGGAGTGTGTTATGTGTGGAATGCATTGCCCCTCATGGCTCAGTGTATTTGCCTGACAAATATTTGCTGAATTCCTATCAGTGTTAGTAACATGCCAAGTGTTTATCTAGACAGAGCCAATGTACATTTTCCTGGAAACGAGCCAGTTATAGGAATAAGAATCATTTCCGTTGGGAGGCCTCTTTGTGTTACTATTCATGATTTTCCTGTTGGGGGCACAGAAGGTCCCCTAACTTCCTAGCTGTGTACTCCCTTCTACTTCCAGCATTCAGGACAGCACAAGGATCAGTGGGGGAACTCATCCCCTCTTTTTTGGGTTAGTGAGAAATATCAAATATGAAAAATCATAAAACATTCTGAAGGATTGGGGGAGGAGTGAGGAAGGGCTGAACAGAAAATGGGTGATATGGGGTAGCACAAGGAGTCTTTGAGAGGTGGATTACTTACTCCCCTTGACTGTGGTGGTGGTTACAGGAATCTACATGTGTGGTAAGATTGCTTAGAACCACTGAAAAATGAGTGCATATACATGTGGTAAAATCTAAGGAAGGCCTATGGATGATACCAAACGAAATTTCCTGGTTTTCACAGTGCTTTTTGTAAGATGTTACAATTGTGGGAAACTGGGTGAGTGTACAAGGGACCTCCCTGTACTATTTTTCAACTTCCTATGAACCAATACATATTTCCAAATAAAAGGTTTTAAAAATTCCAAATGATCTGCCAACACCTAACCATCTGAATGATAAAATTTATTCAAACATAGTCTAAGGAAAACCATTTCTTCATTTCTCATCAGCTAGAGAAGAATGAGTAATGGTCAGTGTTTTCAATACTAGGAGCCTGATAAACGACAGCTCAAGAACATCAGAGGTTTCCTCATTTCCAGTTTCGTATTATGTACTGGCTGTGATCTTTAGTTGTGGCATGCGGGATCTAGTTCCCTGACCAGGGATCGAACCTGGGCCCCCTGCCTTGAGAGCTCAGAGGCTTAACCACTGGACCACGAGGGAAGTCCCTGTTTCATTTCTTCATTCCTTCATTTATTGAACATTTCTTGAGCTTCCATTAAAAAAATAAGGAAAAAGTAGGAGATGGCTCCTTCCCTCAAGGAGACAGACACATTACTACCTATACTATTACTACTACTGCTACTGCTACTACCGCTACTATAATACAATAGAATCTAATATAGAGATAGGGATACACATTCCATAGGAGAACTGAGGAGAAAGCAGTGAGGTGCTAGAAATCCCAGAGGGAGGAGCCACAGGAAAATGTTCACACAGGAAGTGTCTTTTGAGCTGGATTTCAAAGACTAGGTAGTAGTTTACTAGGTGAGGAAGGAGGAGACAAAGCATCCCCTGCAGAGGGAATAAACTTGGAGGCATAAAAGAAGTGTGGATTGAGTGTTTGGTGTGCATGAATAGGAAATGATAAAGTAACTTGAAGACAGGTTGTGAAGAACTTTATGTCATGCTTAGGATATTAGACTTTCAACTTCAAGACAATGGGAACCTAGATTTTTTTTCGTGTTCACCTATTTATATGTTAATATATTACTATTATATAATAATACAAATATAATAAATATTACATGATCATATATAATAAATGTAATAAAATAAATATGTAATAATATATTTATGTTAACTTATTAACATTATTATGTGAATAACGTTTTTGGTAGTTCATTACAAAACAAGAAGGAAAACGTCCACATACTGCTTTTCAGGCCTAAGAAGTATTTTTCATGGAATAGAGCTACTTTGTTTTAGAAACCATGACTTCCTTACAAACAATGTATCAAACAAAATCAGTGCGAGTCCAGTGCTTTCAGTAACTGCTTGTTTTTGGAGTGCTGCTCAGAACATTTCAAGGAGAGGCTGCTCTAGCAAGGCACAATGCAAGACAGAGGCAAAATGCTTTTAACTTACTAAACGTTCATTTAAAAAAATCAACAGAAACTTCGGAGGAATGTTCAATATTTAAAGTCCATCGGTACCACATGTTTTAGATTTACTTGGACCTTAAGCTGTTGTTTTAAAATACTCTTATTGGAGTTGGGTTTTTATTTTTCTGTAGCTGTTTTCCCAAGCATTTGCCATGAGAATCCTGCACCTTCATTAGACCCTTATTCCCTGGAGCAGGCACACACAGTTGTCTGCAGGACTCTGTGGAAGAGTCCACCTCTGCAGTTTGGAAGGTCTATCCTTGGGACTTTTGGCTTGGGCATCCATTTGGAGTCACCGTAAACCATTTGAGGGGCTCATGCTGTCTGAATCAGGAGGGTATTTCTTACTAGATGGCTTCCTCCTCTTCTGCCTGCACCTCAGTGTCAGGTGCTCCCAGAGATACCTGTCTCTCTATTTGAGGTTCTCCCTAGGGCCATCCAAAGTAAATTTTAGGGTTGCCACATGTTTTGTCAGACTTACACCAAACAAACCTCCCAAATTTAGTGAAAGTCAACCCAACCATTTTTAGTAGTTCTGTAACAGAAAACTAGAAATGTAACTTATAAACTTACTTTCCTTAATAAATAAGAACAACAATGATATAAACTTACCTTCCTTAGCAATAACAACAACAAAAGGCAACGAAAGTGAAACTGTGCACTTCAGATTGGGACTTGAACCCATGAGACCTGGACTCAAACCTGGCCAAAACCCAAGGTCTTCCAACTGAGATCACACATCTGGTTTCAGGACTTAATGAAGCTCAGGTTCTTGATGTCTCACCACAGAAAGAATTCAGTGAGAGACAAAGGGATAGGTAAGAAGTTTATTTAGAGATTTATTTAGAAACACACTCCACAGAGTCTGCACCATCTCAGAAGGTGAGAAATGCACCAGAGTATGGGGGTTGTCAGTTTTTGTAAGGGTGGGTAATTTCATAGGCTAATGAGTGGGCGGAGTATTCCAGAATTGGGCCACCTCCTGCTTTTTGACCCTCGTGGTCAGCCTTGGAACTGTCACGGCACCTGGAAGTTGACTTGTCCGCCATCTTGGACCCATTTGGTTCTAATCAGTTTATGTTATGTCCTCGGGCTATGTCATTCTTTCAAAGGTTGTGCCCTGCCCCCTTCCCTCCTGTTTCAGAAGAACAACAACAACAACAAAGAAAAAGAGAGATCCTGAAAATGGATAGAAGACAGGTAGAAGGGGAGGCAGCTATTGCAATGGTGTGAGAAGTGGAGAGACAGCAGTGAAAGTCCTGAAGAGAGATCTTAGTTCCCTGCCCAGGAATTGGACCTGGGTAGCCTGGATGAAAACCAGGAATCCTAACCGCTAGTCCACCAGGGGCTGGAGGCTGGAAGGAAAGTGGCCCTTTCCCTCCTTTGAAAGGAAGAATGTTTCAAAGAGGCAAAAACTGTAAAAACAGGTACAAAGCTTATTATTAAAAACACAGCACAACGAACGTATGGGAGAGCACACACAGAGAAACAGTTTATTCATTTAAGTCAAAAACTAGGCAGAAATATACACCCAGAGAGAAAGGGTACGGGCATCTTGAAGGAGGAGTGCAGTAACGAGGTGATTTAAATTAATACTTATATAGGACAGTCCTTTCGGGTCTTTCCTTACCTTTGGCCAATTATCTTATTTTTTCACACCTGACTGGTCCTAGGACCCTCCCCAAGATTCGTGTGCAACTTTTTACTACGATGGATCTCATTGCAGAGGTCTGTGGGTGCATGTTCACATTTTCGGTGTGGCACTCCCCTCCCTTTTTGACCCCCAAGGAGCCTTCCTGTGCATGTGCAGACAGAGGTTTTCCTTGACCTCAGCAGTGGTCATCTTATCTCTTTACTTCAGCAGAGCTCAGCTTCTGCCACTAGCTTTGACCTTGGAGTGTCTCAGTGGGAAGAAAGCTTCAATTTTACTCCAGCTGTACAGTTCAGGTGCCCATCTATCTCCTACCTCAAAAGGGACCCCCCACTTGGGCCCTGGCCTGGCCAAAGCCCCCTGCCTTAGCGGGGAGGGCTCCTTTTCCTTCAGATTGGCACAGGCAATAACAAAATGATTGCTGAGACTGCAACAGCACAAGCTTTAATCAATGGCCTGAGAATGGAGAAGCAGAAACTTAGTCTCAAAATCAACTTCTCAACCTGCTTGAGACACTATGTATATAGGAGGGTCCAGGTAAAAGGAGGGAACTGAGTAAAAAGAGGGAGGAGGACTTCTCTGGTAGTCCACTGGTTAAGACTCCGCCCTTCCACTGCAGCAGGGCATGGATTCCATCCCGCAAGCTGCCCGGTGAGGCCAAAAAAAAAAAAAAAAAGAGGCACTTATCTGAGAACAGGGGTTTGGTATGCTGGGAACTGGGACAACACCCATTTTACAACACCTGTTTTCAGTCCTTCTGTGGGCTCTTCCGGCTCTTGCCATGGCAATTGTCAGCTGTCAGGTGAATTATTTACCATGCAAATGTATTACAATGATCATATAAGGAGGTCTACTGGAGGTCAGGTTTTCTGCCACCTTGAACCTAGTTGGTTCTAACCGGTTTGGTGGGCTCTTGTTTTTCTCTTCTGGTGGTTTCCTGTAAGACTAGGATAATACTTCCCTGCAGCTTAGTTGCCTCAGTGAAGGGGGAAGATTAGAGCTCAAAGCTAACAGCCTTGGTAACATTTGTAGAGGGGAAGGGGCAGATCTGTAGAAAATGTAGCATGCAGAACTTGCAAGTTAAGTGACTTATTAGATGTGAGAAGGAAAGAGAGGGAAGAGAAACATTAAGCACTTAGCTATGCTAGGCATTGAAGTAGCCCCTTCATAAATATCAACACATTTAGTGCACCCACAAACCTGAGAGACAGGTTTGGTGAACTCTTATTTTACAGATCAGGAAAAGGACTTAGGTAGGGCCTGGTGCTTGTTATTTCTCCCCATGAGGCCGGCCAAGCCATTTGTAGCTGATGTGAGCAAATTTTGTAATAAAATCTAGGACACAAAAACTGTACTTGCTTTTGGCATAAGGCCAAAGTTATTAGACAGATTAAATAAGATCAAAGTCACATTATTAGAAGGGCACGTTTTTCTTGAGTACCAGAGGAGTTGGTTCCCAGAAGGAAATCAATTTTCATGGTGGTGAATTGTGTTAGATTTTAGGCACAATTGGCCCAAATCTAACACCTCATTTATGGGCTCCTACCCCGCTTCAATCAAATGGCCCAGATCTCCCCACAGGGTCAGCAGAAACAGAGTTGGGAGGAAATCTTTTAACACCTCGGGAATGCTGACAAAGGGAAAATTTGCAAGACTAAAGAATGGATTGGAGGGCTGGGTCTTCAATGTTCTGTGGAGGGAAGGTAGGTTTTGAGGAAGATGGGGGAGGGGCCGTGGAAAGGCTCGAAGGAGGCAATCTCCAAAGGAGAAGGAGGAGGAGGAGGAAGTCTTTTTGGAGAACTAGGGTAACCAGTTAGGATACCCTACAAAACCTGAAGCAATGAGGTTGTGTTCCTCTGGCAGCACATGGGTGCAGATTATCCAAACCAAGGGCAGAAATCTCAATATCCTCGTTACTCCATGTGATTTTGGGATTCTCCTCTGGGCCTCTGATGAAGAGGGAATGGCTCCGGCAGCAGTGGATTTGGGGTTAAGGATAATCCCACTTCTTGGGCAGTGTATGGGCAGTGGTCTATGCGTCTACTGTGGACGACAAGACATGGAAGGCACCAACTGGCAGACGAGACCCAGGCGGAAGCGACTGTAAGGCTGAATCCCCTTTCTCCGTTTCAGAGGGTGACTAGAGAACTAGGAGGACACAAAGGGGGTGTGTGTGCAGAGGGGCTGGCAGAGTTATTGTTTGCCGATGAGGTCCAGAGATTCGGACTGAACTCTGTAATTCCAAAGCCCTCCCACTTTTCATGGCGGGTGACCGACATTTCAGTAATGGGTGTGTGAGGGTGCTCTTAATGAGGCAGGAAAAGAAAAAAAATTCTGTTGTGGTGTTGTACTAGTCTGCTCTGAGACTCGATGCCAATGTTTCTTAAATCTTGGTGGCCAGAACCTGGGAGAAGCTGCTATTCTAAAGCAGCTTGCAGTTTCCTGATTCATGTTTCAGTGAAGACCACTCTTGTTTTGGAGAATTCCTTCCCAATACTTGAGTGGTCTTCTTGGTTTGGCAAAAACAAAGACCTACTTCTATAGTGGAATGGACAGTTGGCACATGACTGAACTGCCCTGCCTAATAATACCACTGGTAATCTCCTTTTAAGTTAACTTGGGAGTCCAGCCTGAAATGGGTTGGGGTAAATGTGGAGGGGAAATTATCTTGTTTGTGACATGTAGAAGTTGTTTAGAAGAGTGGAGAGATGACCTTGAGAGGCTGAGAATCCTTTTGGGAGGCAATGGGCTATAGATGCTATACTTGTAATAGCCACTTCTAAATCTTATCAGTTTTATATTAATAATTCTATTATTCCCAAACTATCTGTAACAGTCTGGTGTTAGCTATATTTTAGGGAATTGAGGGAGGAGCCCTTGTTCACATTTAGGATTTGCTTCTATCCTCTAGGAACTGCCTCCATCCCCCCAGGCCAGTGTGATGGTAGCTGATGGTTCTGGGGCTCTAGGGGGTGGCTTGCAGCAGAAATAATCTAGGAATAATGTTTATTGAGCAAATGATGAGGCTGTACTGGGGAGTGCCTGTGTTGAAATGCAAGCAAATCTGCAAGTCTGACCTTAACTGAATCACAGATCAAGAATCGGGCATTCAGGAATGGATTTGTGGGGCATGAAAATATTTGAGGATTCCCAGGAGTGTTCGGGGAGGGGTCTGGATTTTCTATTAGTAAGAAGGGTGGGTCTTTTTCTGTTGTGGATAACTAACCTGAAGTAGGACCTCTGGATAAGAGAGGAAGAGTAATTAGCAGCACTCCTTGTCAGCTCGGGGGGTACTAGAAGGTACTAGTAGGCCACAGGTAGCTTTTCATCCTGAAGTTTCTGTGAAATCATTCTTGCCTTCTGCCCTTCCCTTAACTTCCCTAGCCGACGGTTTTCCTTTCTCTGGCTCCTACTGCACTTTGTACCCACCTTTATCACAGCAGTCAGTTATCTTTTTTAAAATTTACGTATAGTTTACTTACAGCCAATTATCTTGTAATTTGTAATCATGTCTCGCCCAGCTGACTAACTTCAAGGGCGAGGGACTGCGGCGCTGGTACACGGACCGCGGTTCACATTCCAGCTGGGCCACTAGCTAGCTTTTTGACTTTAGGCAGTTACTTAATCGCTCTATGCCTCGATTTCCTTATTAAAAATGGGCACAGGCTCCTCATCGCCTGCGGTCGCTGGGAGAAACGAAGGCGACTGCGTGTAAAACACCAGCGTAAAGTATGTGAAAAGTAAAGGGCGCCTAGCAGGGTAAACATCTGTTAATGAACCTAGCCTTTACTTTGTGCACGCAAACATTTCCTGACCACCGACAGTGCTTCAGGCCCGGGAGCGCTCCCGGGCGGGTGGGGAAGCCTCGCGCGCCGCCCGTGGGCCTTGTCCCGCGGGCAGTCTCGGGACTGGCTCCGCCGGAGCAAGCCCCGCCCACAGCCCTGGCGATCTGGTCAGCGATTGGGCCGGGGCCCGCAGGCGTTCTGGTTGCTAGGCTCGGGAGGCGTGACCTAGGTTGCGCGTGCGCAGATTGAGGGCGAAGATGCTTTCCGGTCGGGCGTGAGGAGGTGACGTCAGGAGCGGTGGCGAGCGGGGGCTTCCTGAAGCGCGGGGGACGTTGTCTCTGTGGGCCCTACTCCGCGTCACAAGTCGGCGACTGAGCCTTGGCGGTGGTGGCCGAGGCGGCGAAGGCGGCAGCGGCGGCGACAGCTCTGGGGTCTGCGTCTCGGGGTGTGTCGGCCGCCGCTGCTGCTTGGGCCTGGTATGTACAAATGGCTGGTTAGGATTCTCGGCACCATTTTCCGTTTCTGTGACCGGCCGGTGCCCCCTGCCCGGGCCCCCCTGAAGAGGCGGCGCTCGAACAGGTGAGAGGAGAGGGGGCCGAGCGCCGGCCTGGTGTCCCCCTTCCCCATCCCGGGCTCGGCCGGCATAGCGCTGACCCAGCCAGGCAGGCCCCGCCCGGCAGAAACAGGTAGCTGGTGGGAGGCGGTAGAGCTGCGGGTCGCGGGTGTCCTGGTGACGTAGTCGCTCCTCCGTCCTGTGCAGATGCGACTCCTCATGGTGGAAGGAGCTAGTGATCGGTGATGGTTAGGATCTTTCTTGTCAGAGTCCACGCTGCTTGCTGTCAACAGATGGGGCTTTATCGTATTTTGTTGCTGTTAGGTTGAAAACTGAAAATTGAAGGAATACTGTCTTTGTGTAGCTGTTCACAGAGCACACTCCCAAGTGTCATCTGTGCGCAGTAAGTGCAGTTAAGGGAAGTAAGATTCATAGCTTGACCAAAGCCCTTTTGACTGCACTTACTGTTATCTTAGCACCAAGAGACAGCAGCTGTCTTGTTCTGAAACAGCTGTCAAACTGTGTGTGTGTGTGTGTGTGTGTGTGTGTGTGTGTGTGTGTGTGTTTTGCTGGGGAGGGAGGGAGAGTGATTCTGTGCTTTATAATTAGTGTATAAGAAAAAAAAATAGATACTTCATGCCTTTATAAAGATCCTTAGTTATACTCTAAAATTCAGTTAAAACTTTGGGGAAAGTAAAAGTTATTCTTAGCATTTACCTGTTGGTTTGTCCCATTTCATAGTGTCTACCGCCTTCCCTAAGAATTAATCTAGAGAATAAAGTACCATACCAATTCTATACATAACCCCTAACTCTTAATGATCAAGTGTTAATTTCATTTTTTTTTATTAAGCCTCAAGATCATTGGAGAGTAGTTTCTTGGAGCTTGAGAGAACAAGATGATTACTTAATATATGATTCTAAGAATGCAGGTCATTGATGAATTGGCTGTGAGCTAAAATTCCATCATATGTTCCAGAGAGGGCAAAGTTTCAACATCCTCTTTCTCCCTTTCTGTATGGTTGATGTAAGGATCATTTGAAAACAAGTTGTAAAGTACTTAAAATGATGCTTAGCGTGTATAAAGGTAGTGTTTGTATATTCTGCTCCAAGGGCTTTGTGCAGTATATGATAGGCACTTGGTATATATTTATTGAATAAGGGAATGTTAATTTCCTCTCCCAGGTCCTTTATTTTTTACTGCAAATCTGCTGGTCAGGGAAACAGTGGCTTATAGATCAAAATCCTGTTCTTTACCACACATGCTTTGTCTAAAACAACTCTTTTAAGTGTAAGCCATTTTTCAGTCCAAATGAAGCCAGGAAGCCTTGCTGGGATGTTTAAAATTATGAACTGAATGGTATTCTCCTGGGATTTATTCTGTTTTTTTTTTTTTTTGTAAATATGATCATTTATAATCACCTTTAGAAAGATGATTATACTATGAACTTTTTTAAAAACAGATTTACTTATTGCTGCATTGGGTCTTCGTTGCTGTGCATGGGCTTTCTCTACTTGTGGAGAGCGGGGGCTACTCTTCATTGCAGTGCGCGGGCTTATTGCAGTGGCTTCTCTTATTTCGGAGTGTGGGCTCTAGGCAAGCAGGCTTCAGTGGTTGTGGCACGTGGGCTCAATAGTCGTGGCTTACAGGCTCTAGAGCACAGGTGCAGTAGTTGTGGCACACGGGCTTAGTTGCTCTGAGGCATGTGGGATTCTCCTGGCCCAGGGATGGAACCTGTGTCCCCTGCATTGGCAGGTGGACTCCCAACTGCACCACCAGGGGAGTCCCTACTATGAACTTTTAATTAACATTCTTGAGGTATAGGCCCAAAAGTTTCCTGAATTTCCACATTCTTTGTTATCCATGATAAAAATGCAGTTAAATATAACACTTTTTTCTGGCTGAGAACTATCTTTTAAGGCTTCTTGTGTTGTCTGCTTCTATCTGAAGTAGAAAATGACTTTCTTTGGGGAGGGTGTCATCTTTCAAAATGAAATTATTTGTTCTTAAATCATTTCTAGAGAGAAAAGAAATAACATAGTCCTAAGCTTTTACCTATGTTCATTTACTAGTTAAGTGATTTCTGACCAGTTTCATGTTTGTGCTTTAGCCAGACTACAGATTATTATATAATAAGGAGTTTTGGATATAGTTGAAATTGTAGTGTTACATCCTCAAATGGTAAAGGCCTACTATAGCATAAACATTAGAGTGTGTTGTATGAATAGTAAGCTTACTTATAGAAATGCATATGTGTATATATGAATATATGCATATATATATCTTTCTCTCTTTTTTCTTTTTTCAGCACTCTGTTTTCTACAGTGGATACTGATGAAATACCAGCCAAAAGACCGAGATTAGGTATTAAATATTAATTTTAAAAGTTAGTTTTTTAAATAAGAAAAACTTATGTATGGACAAAATTCAAAAGATAAAAAGTGCATACAGTGAAAAGTAAGTCTCTTTCTTGTCCCTCTTCTACTCAGTTATCTTTAGAGGTAACCAGTGTTACAGAGACTTCATTATCTTTCCAGATAAATAAGCCTGTATATTGAAAGTGCATTTCAAAATTTCTAATCTTCCTGTAAAGAAAGGTACTTTTTAAACTTGGGGAGAAAACATTGTAAAAACTCCTTCAAACTGAGTCATCTAGTTCAGATAGCTGAGTGAACCAATGTAATCTGTTGCCTCAAATTGTTCACTTCCCTATATCTGACGGGCTAGACATCGCTTGGTAGAAGAAAATAAAACTTGATTACAGTAAAAGGAAAAGGCACAGTAGAATACTATGATTATATTTTCCTCTTTCTCAAAAATGCCTGTGAATCTGAATCTACCTCCAGATGAGATTAAGAGTGGACATGTCTGTGTTAAGGTTTCGTTTAAATTCAACGAGTGGTTGTTGAGCCTGTCTTACTGTTAAGCAATGTGTCAGGTTCCACAGGAAATACAAAAATGAGTATGACAGGGTCTCTGTTTTTAAGGACCTTAAAAATGTAGGGGGTGTGTGATTATATAGTAGGCGTTTTAAGACAAGTACATAAATAATACTAATGTCCATGAGGATATGGTATATGATATACGAAAGGTAGTAACAGAAACATTTGAGGTTACTTTATGTTAACAGTAGCAATATAAAGTTACCTTTCACAAATACATTTGTCTAGCAAAAAAAAAAAGTCAATTTTATAGAAAAATATAAATAAACAACTGTATGTGATTAAAAAGAACAACGACAACCAAAAAAAAAAAACCACAAAAAAACTTTGATGGTGGTATTAGAGAAGTTGCCCGAATAATTCTGGTGATCATCTCTTTGGACTTCTATGTTAAGGTTCTCTCCGTCCATGATTTCCACGAAATATATATTAAGATTTTCTGAGTAGAAACTAGAAGGGAACCTAAGCCAAGGGGGAAGAGTGGGTAGCAGAGATAATAGAGTTCATAAAGGTGTCTAGCAGTGCTGGCCAGTAGAACTCTCTGTGATGATGGCCATTGAGCACCTGAAGTGGGGCTATACAACTGAGGAACTGAATTTAATTTTAATTAAATTTAAACTTAGGTAACTACCTGTAGATGCTGGCTACTATATTGGAAAGTATGAGTCTGTTGGTTGTTTTGGAGAGAAAAAAGGGTGAAAAGGAGGAGGAGCTTAGAATCGCAGACTCACAGTCTTACAGATGGAAGGGATTTGAAGAGATCTACTTAGTCTAGTCTCAGCAAAATAAGATGGTCTTATCTTCATTTTATGGATGAGATGGGCCTTCCTGCCTGCCTTTTTTTCTTTTTTTAATCAGTGAGATCTTCTGACACAATTTTGGGACATACTCAGATTTTGATAAAATTTGTAGGAAAATAAATATCACAATACTCTTTGTGCCTGTTATTTATGTTATTAAGAGCACTTCCTGCCCTCTGGGGTCTGGATGACAATCTGGATAATAAGCACCAATTCCTAAAGTTCTTTTTCTCCCACTTGCAGCACAGTAGAATGTAAGTGATATCCCTCAACATTATTAGAGGGATAACTGGAATTCTCTCCAATTCCTAGAATGAGAAACAAGGCATTTGCAAATTTTGGTACTTCTAACTATAGTGACAAATTACTTCAAATTGGATTCTGCTTTACCCATCTAGCACATCTTTACCGTTGTTTAAGTTATTCCCCTATCTTTCTGTAAAGTATTTTATGTCTTATATGTTCCAGAGTGCTTGATTTTTAGAAGCCACCATTTCACTTTCAGACTGTTTTTCTCTAAAACAGAATATGGTTAAAATGATGGTCCCTTTCTCTGAAACTAGTGCTTTAGGATACCCTTAATTAGGAAATTTGAAAGAAATTGTAGAAAACAAACCAGCAGTGTAGGAAGTGAGAAAGGGGTAGTGTGATAAAAGGAGGAAGTGGGGAAAGCATTGAAATCTACCCCTCCCCCTTATTTGTTTACTTACTTATTTTGTAATCTTTATTTTTGGTGGCAGGGAGGGGTAAGTCTGAGATCTCCAGCACACTACTCCAGTAGAGGCATAGCCTTGTTTCATCATATATGTTTAGGAGCCACATATCTTATACTTCACTAACTTCCATCCTGGATGTAGCCAAGATAATAAATAGTTTTTTTTTAGGAGAACTGTGTTGTTAACCTGCCTGAGAAGTAAGGACAAACCAGTGAGTAAATGGTAATGCTTCCTAGGGACTTCCCTAGTGGCGCAGTGGTTAAGAATCCGCCTGTCAATGCAGGGGGCCTGGGTTCGATCCCTGGTCTGGGAGGATCCCACATGCCACAGAGCAGCTAAGCCCTGTGCTACAACTACTGAGCTTGCGCTCTAGAGCCCAAAAGCCACAACTATTGAGCCCGAGTACCACAGCTACTGAAGCCCGCATGCCTGGAGCCCATGCTTTGCAACAAGAGAAGCCACTGCAGTAAGAAGCCCACGTACCGCAACGAAGAGTAGACCCTGCTCTCTGCAACTAGAGAAAGCCCACGTGCAGCAATGAAGACCTAACACAGCCAATAAATAAATAATTTAAAAATAAGTAAATTTTTAAAAAATGGTAATGCTTCTTAGAATTCTGCCATACCTAGTAACTATATGCTCCAGGTTGTCTAAGTTATGCCCTTATCTCTCTGGAAAAGATTTATTTTATGGTATATATTCTGGGGGAACTCATTGCTTGAAAGCTTTCATTTCATTACTTTTTTGGTGAATCAGTATGTGACTTGCTAAAGTGATGGCTTCATGCTTTTTGTAGCCTCTTAGATATTTTACTTAAAAAACCCCAAAATCACAATGCTGGAATTGCAGTTACTCAGAGAGAAAAACCTTTTTCTCTCAGTGGTTGAAGATAGGACTGCTAACAAAAATTGAGACAGGCCTTTTCTAAGGTATAATCTTTTTTTTTCCCTGAAAGTTTAATTGCTCTATATGTATTCTATGTTACACTTTCTAGATTGCTTTATTCACCAAGTGAAAAACAGTCTCTACAATGCTGCCAGCTTATTTGGATTCCCATTCCAGCTAACCACAAAGTCCATGGTAACTTCTGCTTGTAATGGAACACGGAATGTGGTCCCTTCAGGAGAGGTCAGTGGGGATAAGGTTTCATTGGGGCAACTGGTCTTTGTACTTAATCATTAAAGTTAAATTTTAGAAATATTCTCTTTTTTCGGAGTTAATGTGCAGAAATGTCCATGTCTTAATTAGCCTTGATATAGAGACCAAAAAATTAAAGATTAAGTAATTACACATTTAAAAAATATTTTTAAAGAGCCTAATTAATACAGTTGACCCCCGAACAGTGCTTGGGTTATGGGCCCCAGCTCTCTACACAGTCAGAAATTCACATAGCTGGCCCTCTGGATCTGTGGTTCTGCTGTAACTGAGGTTCCCCATGCGTGGATTCCCAGCTGGTCATCATGTAATACTCTAGTATTTACTATTGAAGAAAAATCCGCATTTAATTGGATCCACGCATTTCAGACCATTGTTGTTCAAGTGCTGCTTTTCTTATTTAAGTATGTGTGAAGAATCTGGAATTGTTA
Source organism: Hippopotamus amphibius kiboko (assembly GCF_030028045.1). NCBI lineage: Eukaryota > Metazoa > Chordata > Mammalia > Artiodactyla > Hippopotamidae > Hippopotamus > Hippopotamus amphibius. Next base: position 160,752,843 of record NC_080191.1, read on the forward strand.
CATTTTACATCATTTTGTGAGTCTTCACAAATTAAACCTTTTGTATTATTGATGAAATTTCTTTGGTGAGCTAACTAAATCATCACTAATAGAGTGATTTTTTTTTTCATATTAAGACATTTAAATTCTAAGAGTTATTGCAGTGGTGATTCTTTTTAATTTTAAGGTATTTTCGAACTCTTCGTCTTCTGAACTGACCAGTTCTGGATCCTGGAACAACATGCTGAAACTGGGTGAGGTGGTCAAAAATATTTCTGCTTCCCCTACCTCCTCCTGCCTCTTTTCTCCAAGTTTTGGGAATGTGAAAGGAAAACAATGATGTGGCTTTGGATGAGAACACAGATATATTCTCCCTACCATTCTAAAAACCAAATAGCTTTCCTTTAGTGTTGTCTTTGAATTTATTGTTATGTTTCCTATTTGCTTTATCAGGATCCTTAATGGGACTTAGATCAGGGCTTATTCATTAAAAAGAAAAAAAAAATGTTACCTGAGAGCTTACCCTGTCAGGCTCTGTGCTAAGTTATCAGGAATAACAAAATGATAAAACCTTTAATAACAAAATAACAAAACAACAATGTAATAATATAACAAACTAATAAAACCCTGCCTTTAAGAGACATCATCTGGTGGGGGAGCAACCTTAGGTTCCCAGTTTTCATGGTTTTGTGGATTAGGAACCTCCATATCATCCTTAGACCCCATAATTGAATTGTAATTATTATATATGCTGTACAGAATGCTCTGGTGAGGAAAAATAGGAAGAAGCCAGAGCCCTGAAAATGATTGTGATCTCTGCCACACAGATAGGCTTGTAAAGTTTGAGAAGAAGTGGGGAAAAGAGATTTTAGAGAAGTTGTGGGTTCAGGAAATTGACATATAGAGAGGATGGTAGATTTATCTTGTGCCTGAAATACCAGCACTATATTTCTGTAGGTTTGTGTAGCCTAGTCAGAGAAGCACAGGTACTCCTAGGGCAGATTTCTTATAAAAAGAAATCCACAGTCTCTAATCTGAAATGCTTAGAGATGTGTTTGGGAATTCTGAATTTTTCATTGTTTATTCAACATTATTTAAAAAACCCCAACAGGATTGAACATTGATTCAGGTCAAGTTTTACACACAAATGAATGCAGGTCAGTTTAGGTTTTGCTGCTACTGACTTAAGAAAAAACTTTCAGCTTTCGACCTCTTTGCATTTTGGAATCCTCAGGGACTTCAAACCCCTGTAGTAGCTCTAGCAGAAAATGTGGCTGATGAAAATTTTGTTACCCTTTTTTGCCTTTTTTGAAGTACAGTAACCATCTCACAGGTATTAGAAGCTTCCAGTGAAATGTAACATAGCAGATTTTCATTTAAAAATACTTCTGTTTTCTTCTTGAAGAAACAACTTGAAAAACTTTACTCAATTTGATTAGATTACAAAGAGTTTATAATCATTGAGTTCTTCATGCCTCTTGTTGGCCCCTGCAAGCAAAGCTGGTATAGCTTTCCTGTGAATTGTTACTACCTACTTGAGAGCAAAGATGGAGTAAATAAGCACTATTGCTTTTCCTTTAACTTTTAGAAAATTTGTGCTAGACAGTAATAGAATTTGAAAAAATAAGATATTTAGTTCTATACTATAGACTGCTCACAGATTTTCTTTTTTAACACACACTGTTCACAGGTTTTTTTGTGTGTGTGTTTTGTTTTTGTTTTACAATTACAAATGGTTTTTAAAAATAGGTAATAAATCTCCTAATGGAATAAGTGACTATCCAAAGATCAGAGTGACAGTAACTCGAGATCAGCCACGCAAAGTCCTGCCTTCATTTGGGTAAGTGTTAAATTCTGCCTTACTGTAAATGGAAACTTAGTAATTTTTAGGTGCTCACTCTTGCTAGGCCTTCTCACTTTTGTTCTGTTGTGTTATCTTGTTAAGTGAGTACTCTGAGGTTAATAACTTGCCAAATATTGTGAGAGACTTGTACTTAAGTGTATGTTACTTTTTCTACCATATCATATGCATATATAATCTGATTTTGAAAACCTTTAACTTTTTAAATTATGTTCTTATTTTTATTTTTTGGCTTCACCACGTGGCTTGTGAGATCTTAGTTCCCTGACCAGGGATTGACAGTGAAAGCACAGAGTCCTAACCACTGGACCGCCGGGGAATGTCCTTGAAAACCTTTTAAAAAAGAATTGTCACTCAATTCTAAACGTTTTTTGAAGTATAATATACATACAGAACAGAGCAGAAATCATGTATACAATGAACTATTCTTATTATTTTTATTAGTAATTTTCTTCTCTGTGTTTTCACTTTCTAGAACTTCTGTTGCTTGGATATTGGACCTTAGGGATTGATCTAATTAAAAAAATTTTTTTTTAATTTCTGTATTTTTAATTTTTTAATTAATTAATTAATTAATTTATGGCTGTGTTGGGTCTTCTTTGCTGTGCATGGGCTTTCTCTGGTTGCAGCAAGCAGGGGCTACTCTTTGTTGTGGTGCTTGGGCTCTTGTTGTGGAGCATGGCCTCTAGGCATGTGGGCTTCAGTATTTGTGGTGCACAGGCGTAGTTGCTGTGCAGCATGTGGGATCTTCCTGGACCAGGGATCGAACCCATGTCCCCTGCATTGGCAGGCATATTCTTAACCACTGCGCCACCAGGGAAGTCCTGAGCAAATTTAAATTTCCTGTATATTCTCTTTTGTTTTTGTCCTTGCCCTTTTTAAAAAAAAAAAAAAAATTTACCACTAAATCTATACAGACACACACACACGTATATTTTTTGGCTTCATAGTTTAAATTGTAAGCATCCTCATCCTCCCTACTCCCCATGGCTTTTTCTTTCTCTAAGTATTGGATTCTTTTTATAAAGATGCAATATCTTTTCTTATCTCTCTAAAGCTGTTAATTATTATAAAATTTCTTGTCCTCCTTGCTTTGTCTGGTTCATTTGAATTCCTCCTCCCTGTTTGGTTTATTTTGATCTTATCTTTCTTATAAATTCTTATTCAAATACCTGGTTAACGCTTGGCTATCCACTCATGTTTGAAAATGAGACACTAACTATAAAAAGTAAGGCTCCCTGGAGGTGCATAAATGGCTGATTGTAGGATTAGGAGAGATAAAGTAAAAAATGATTGTGGAACATCTTCTGCCAGCAGTTAAAGGAGCCTGAAAACCTTAGAGGAAACTTGAAGGGGCTTTTTCACTGACCAATTGGGGACAATTTAAGCATCAAATGAATAAAGACAGGACTATAGGTATTAATAAATACCTGATGTGGGAGGAAAAGATCTTTATAGTAGAAAGCCAACTAGTAAGTGTAGAAGGAATGATGGAATTAGAAAATCATCATCTTGTAACTATCACAGTAATAACTGATACATACAGGAATTGTCAGTTGAGCTTAAACTAGTAAGTGAAAGTTTGATGAAGTATGGAATATTTACATAAGCTCAGAATTTTCCTCCACAAATTACTTACTAATTATAAAGGGAAAAATAGTAACTTTAGAGTGGAGAAACCTGCCTGACATCACTTAACCAAAGGATCAAAGTTTAAATCATCCACAGCGGGCAAACTGACATCCTGGCCTCCATATACATTGCACTGAGCAGGGCATCATCACCTAATGTAGTATTCCTAAAAAGATCAGTAATCTGATTATAATTATGAGAAAACTGATTAAGCTGAAATTAAAGGTTAATTCTACAAAACAGCAGGCCTGTACTCTTCATTTTGTTCTTCAGTCATACTCTTCCTCTTTAAACTGTGATTATTTACAAGTGTAGAATTAGATTAATTTCCAAATATTTGGGGCTTTCCAGATATCTTTCTGTTATTGATTTCTAGTTTAATTTCAGTATGATCAGAGAATATATTTAGTACGATTTCAGTTCTTTTAAATTTGTTAACATTTGTTTATGTCCTAGAATATGTTCAATCTGGGTGATATTCAATGTGCATTGAAAAGAATGTGTATTCTGCTGTTGTTGGGTAGGGTGTCAGTTATTAATAGTTTGCTGATAATGTTTTACAGATCTTACTAATTTTCTGTCTACTTTTTTATTGATGGATGAGTATAGAGTGTTGACGTTCTCTCCTGTAGTTGTGGACTGGACTGTTTCTCCCATCCAGTTATTTCAGTTTTGCTTCATGTACAGTATCTTGAAACTCTGTGGGTGAATACATTTGACCTAGATTTACCAGTTGTTATCATTTGCCAGTTTGCTTTATCATTCTCTGTTATATGTACATAATATTTTTTTATGAATCATTTGAGAGTAAATCTTGGACTCATGCCCCTTTAATCATAAGTATTTGAGTGTGTTTATTTCTAAGAATGAGGACATTCACTTACATAATCATAGATTACCAAAATCAGAAAATTTAACACTGATATAATACTATTATATAATCTTATTTAAATTTCTCTATTACAGAGATTATCTTTTGGGGCCCACAGTTCAGGGCAGGATCATGCATTACATTTAATTTTCATGTCTCTTTGATCTCCTTTAATCTGGAACAACTCCTGAGCCTCTTTTTGTCCGTAATAGCATGAATATTTTTAAAGACTACAAAGCATTGCTTTTGTAGAATGTCCCTGAATTTTGTCTGACATTTACTTATGATTTTTTAGATTATGCAAATTTTTTTGGTAAAAATACTGGAAATGTGATGTTATGTCCTTTTTTTTTAAAGAACTTTTATTGAGATACAGTTGACATACAATAAACTGCATATATTTAAAGTGTACAACTTGATATTTTTTTTTCTTATTAGTAATGTATATATGGCAATCCCAATCTCCCAATTCATTCCGCCCCAACCCTGCCCACTTTCCCTACTTGGTGTCCATATGTTTGTTCTCTATATGTCCTTTCTTAAACATCACATTAAGAGAAGTATGATGTCATGTTGTTCCATGATTGGTAATGGCAAGAGAGGCAGGCTCTGTCAACCAGCAGCAATGACTAGGTGAGGGCTTCATGGCTTCCTGTTCTTTGGCATTTATTAATTTAGTATTCGTTAACTTAGTATTCAGCAGATGTTTTGTTGAGTGCGTTTTGGCTTAGACCATGTACCAGGATACAGTGGTGAAAGGATGAAATCTTTGTCTTCATGGAGTTTAAAGTTTAGTGTGGGATGCAAGCGTTAAACAATCACACCGATAATTCCAGTGATGCCAAGTGATTAAAGGAAAAATACAGTACCAGAGGAGGTTGTGTAGTGTAAGAGGGGAGCTAAAGCCAGAGTTGGAGTTGGAGTTGGGCATGAGGAAGAAGGCAAAGGCTTTCATGTGGCAGCCCTGGTGACTGGAAAAAGACATTCCATAGCAGAATTCCGGGGCGCCCTCTGCCCTAGAGATCTAATTTTCGTGAATGGTAGTTGTCTGATTTGCCAGGAGCAAGGTTAATCTGAGACAGCTTAATTACAGGATGGTCTGGAGCTTAAATTCCAGCAATTTAAGCAGTTTGGGAATAACTTTTTCTCTTTTTTTTTCCTGTCAGTTTCACTTTGAGCTCAGAAGGCTATAATAGAAGACCAGGTGGCCGTCGCCATAGCAGAGGCAATTCAGAGAGCTCCTTAACATGGAAACCTCAGGAACAGGTTGTAACGGAGATGATTTCTGAAGAGGGTGGCAAGGGTCTGAGGCGTCCGCATTGTACTGTGGAGGAGGTAAGCCCTTTTAGCCTGATCTCTTTTAAAAGCAATTTTGGGAAGGGGAGGAATAAATAATATATGTTCTGTGGTACAAAATTCAGAAGGTGTAAAAGGGTGTACAGGGATTGTACATTTATTTCCCAGTCTCCCTTCTATATCTGGCCTCTGTTTGACTCTGATGCTTATATGTATCCTTCTAAAAAATATTCTATACATACGTAGTCAATTTTCAGATATAAGAAAGAAAAAGGAATGATATTAGGAAAAGATACGATTATAGATTCTTTCTTTTTGAGTGTCTGAATTACTGTAACTTGTTTCTTGTATAAGCTGTAATAACTGTGACTACGTAAGGGAAGTAAATGGTGTATATGTCTGCTTTTTCCTTCCGTTTTCAGGGCATCTATCATGATGTCTTCATCAACAATCTTCCCTACCCTCTTGAAGTCTTCACTTATTCCAGGAAAATTTAGAACTGTTCCTGCCTCTGGCATTTCCCCTGGACCATCACCTATTGCAATTTGCTAGATTGTTTTCTGAGCCACTTAGTTTAGTTCATCAAAGAAAGGTTTATTTGGGTCCCAGGTGCTGTGCCAGTTTTCAGCAATTCAAAATTGAATAAAATATGGTCCCTCTTCTCTAGGAGCTTATACATTAATTGTTGTAATCAGCAAACAAGTAGGCAAAAAAAGGAATGGACCACAGCCCTGGAGGGGATTTTAAGGAGAGGTATTAAAGTAGGCTTCAATACCTCCTAGATGAGAAATCAGGGATGGGACTGAGCAGATATATGTGGGGTATACACAGGCTGTATTCTAGAAATATTAGAAGGTAATATTAGCAAGGACATATTTATTGGTTAAGTGTGATATAAGGTTAGATGGAAGAGCCTGAGTCCCAGATTTTAATCTTAGGTAAATATGTGCCACTGACCAAGATACCCTATGTGTTTAGGGGAAAGTGGTGACTTCAGTTACAAACATTGTTTAAAGTGCCTGTGAAATACGCAAGACCTGTCCCGTAGACTGTTGGATTTAGGTGATGGGAGCTTTTGAGAAGAAGGAAGGGTTAGGGACACATTTCTGAATCTTCTGCATATTGGTGTTAGATAAACCAAGGGAGCTGAAGGGATTACTCAGGGAGAGAATGTAGTGTGAGAAGAGGTAATGGGCAGAACCATCGACATTTAAAGGCAAGCAGAAGAAATAATCTTCATTGGCGACTGAGACGATAAGAAGAAATCAGGAGAGTGTATTGTCCAGGAAGGAAAGGCGAGGTTAGCAGGGTGAGATGCGGAGAGAGAGGTCAAGTGACACAAGGGCTGAAAATGCGTCCATTGGATCTGGCCATAAAGGGTCATTGGTGACTTAGGTGAGACCAGTTCCATTTTGGAAGCTGAATGTTCTGAAAATGCAAGTGGGTTATTTCTGCTGAGTTTTTTGTGGTTAACCCAGTTCCACTGTCAGATGTTATCAAGGTCTAGCAGGTAATGTAAATGAGTGAAATGGGCTGGAGTGAATAGTTGACCAAAGGAAATAGTCTTACATAGCTCCAGATTGTTGATACAGTGTTTCAAAAGAGGTCAGATTTTTTTAGATTTTTATTTTCAATTTATAAAGTTGGTAATTAAAATTAAAGGAATTAAAAGAACACTAAAATTAAAACACTGCTGGCGATTGAAACATCTGTGAGCTGCATTTGATCTCAAAGTCTTTGGGGGTTTTTTTAGTTTTTCATAATTTAAAATTTTTTAAAATAAATTTATTTATTTATTTATTGGCTGTGTTGGGTCTTCGTTGCTGCACACGTGCTTTGTCTAGTTGCAGCAAGCAGGGGCTGCTCTTTGTTGTGGTGCATGGGCTCCTCATTGCCGTGGCTTCTCTTGTTGCAGAGCACGGGCTCTAGGCATGTGGGCTTCAGTAGTTGCAGCACATGGGCTCAATAGCTGTGGCTCATGGGCTCTAAAGCGCGGGCTCAATAGTTGTGGCGCACGGGCTTAGTTGCTCCGTGGCATGTGGGAATCTTCCCAGAACAGGGCTCGAACCTGTTTCCCCTGCATTTGCAGGCAGATTCTTAACCACTGCGCCACCTAGAGAGTCCTTTATTCTTATTAGTAATGTATAAATGGCAATCCCAATCTCTCAGTTCATCCCGCTGCCCCCCGCTGCTTTTCTCACTTGGTGTTCGTATGCTTGTTCTCTATATCTGTGTCTCTTATTTCTGCCTTGCAAACCATTTGATTTGTCCCATTTTTCTGTATTCCGCATATGTGTGTTAATGTACGATATTTGTTTTTCTCTTTCTGACTCACTTCACTCTGTATGACAGTCTCTAGGTCCATCCATATCTCTACAAATGTCCCAATTTCGTTCCTTTTTACAGCTGAGTAATATTCCATTGTATATATGTACCACATCTTCTTTATCCATTCATCTGTTGTTGGACATTTAGGTTGCTTCCATGTCCTGGCTATTGTAAACAGTGCTTCAATGAATATCGGAGTGCATGTGTCTTTTTGAATTATGGTTTTCTCTGGGTATATGTCCAGTAGTGAGATTGCTGGGTCATATGGTAACTCTATTTTTAGTTTTTCAAGGAACCTCCATACTGTTCTCCATAGTGGCTGTATCAGTTTACATTCCCACCAGCAGTGCAAGAGAGTTCCCTTTTCTCCACACCCTCTCCAGCACTTACTGTTTGTAGATTTTCTGATGATGCCCATTCTAACTGGTGTGAGGTGATACCTCATTGTAGTTTTGATTTGCATTTTTCTAATAATTAGTGATGTTGAGCAGCTTTTCATGTACCTCTTGGGCAGGCAGATTCTTAACTACTGTGCCACCTAGGAAGTCCCTCATAGTCTTTATGATTTAATTGTAAGTTTGATGTGCTAGTAGTTATCTCAGTGCTTTTTTTATTTAGGGTGTTCAAAAAGAGGAAAGAGAGAAATACCGAAGGTTATTGGAGCGACTTAAAGAAGGTGGTCATGGAAACTCTCTTCCTCCTGTGACTTCAGCTTATCATAGGTAAAGATGCGTTAACAAGATAAATGCTTTGCCAGACATCTTTTCCCGTGTTTTTGGCGAAGGGATTGGTGGGAAGGGCTTTGTTGGTAAAAGAGGTTAACATTGAGAGAATGAGCCCCGTAATTTGTCTGAACATTGTATCTAGTGATGGATTATATAAAACAGTGGTTTTATAAAAATAGCATTTTCTGTTAGCTTTAGAGTCCTTTGTTCAAGTGATCTCTTACATAAAACTCTGATACAAAAACATGGAATCACTGATTGAAGTTGGGTTTCCAGGGAGCAGAGAGTTTTTTCAACCTCCCCAACACACATTTCTCACGCTCTCCGTCTTCCTCTCTCTTTCCCCCTCTTCTCCCCTGCCCTTCCCTCCCTTTCTCCCCCCACCCTCCCGCTCCACCCTCCATGTACACATAGTCTCTGAGGCATCTTAGTGAATGCATCTTAGCACAGCTGGAAACCCTCCACTCTAGAGACAAGATTAAAGTTACCCCAGGTCATAAAAAGTTTTCCTTATAAGACTGCTTGTTAATTAAATGTACTGAGTCGACCAAGTAGATGAGAATGGCAGAAGGAATTGATGTCTGACCTTTCATTTCCCTGTTAAAAGGGGACAAAAAATATATGAGCTCAGGATTGAGATCTACTTAATAATTCTAACAAGTGGTGTGAGAATACACAGAGGGGAATCGTAGAAATTATGTAACAGTAAGTTGAAGGTGAAAAAGTCACAAGTCTGTCTAGCTTGTTGAATGCAGAAATAACAAGAGTTTTAACTTTGGGAATTTTTACTTTGGTTGTAAACTTTAAAAAGAAATTCTCTCAGTTTAGTCAGTCAGAATGTTCATATTTTTGTCCATTATGACTAGCCACTGTTGGAAGCAGCAGTATGCTTCATGAACTATTGGTTTTGTCATGTCAGCAAAATCTTCAAACTCTTCTGCTTCTTATGTTGTTTTGTTTTGTTGTTTTTTTTTTCTTTTTCTTCTTATGTTCTTTTAATGTGTTGTTTTGGGATCCATTTCAGTATATCGTTTAAAATTTTTTGTCTTTTAACTTGGGTGTTAGTGTGCTGAGATTTTTCAGTCAAGGTGGTACTGAGGATTGAGAGCATCTACTTTTGTAATGGAGAAACTGGATGTTAGGTAACTTGACTGGAATATTAGAATCAGGATTAGACTCCTTTTATCCTAATCCCAGATGATGCTATGTTGCATCCTTTCTCTTGCAGTTTGATATTTCTGGATTATCAGTAACTCCTGTTTGGAGAAGCTTGCCAGACAGAGATAATGAATACTTACGATAGATTTTCCTTTTGTATCTGATCTTCTTCACTTTTTGTGTTTCTAAGTTCTCAAAGAAGTCAGATGGACACATTAAAGACCAAAGTCTGGGGGGAAGAGCAAAGTCATGGAGTCAGAACAACTCAGTTTGTTCCAAAACAATGTGAGTTCCCAGATTTAGCTGTATCTTGATACTCTTAATATATTAACTTAGTTCAGGTGCATATAAAATTGAAAAATGACATACTAGTGAAAGATGGTGTACCAAACTTTAAAACATTATCAGACCCCAGGGCATTGATGGGGGCTTATCCAGTACCAGTAGTTAAGTTTAAAAAGCTATTTTGAGACAAAGCCAATTTGTAAAATACCTCTTGAGTATTATTCCTAGCTTCTATATTGTTGTGTGTATTTTGTGAGCCTAAAATTAATTTCTTTGTGTTCCTTATATTAATTTCCTTGTATTTCTCCACTTGCTGTTCACTAAATGACATTAAATGATAGCTTACCAGATGATCAGATATTAGTCAGTTTATACTAAAGATTATATTTAAAGGAGAAGGAGATTTATTCATTTTTAAGCAGCTTAATTTATATAGAGGCTCATGTCCTTGGAACCCATTTCAGTATTTCAGTGTAAATTAATATCTTGATACTTTTGAAACCGTAAGTTGAAATTCTAGCTATATGATTGATTAATAAAGGAAATACTTTTTTTTTTTTAACCATCCTCACAGATAAAGTTGTTGAAACAAGGGGACCTCTATGTTCAGTGAGAAGTGAAAAGAGGTACATGGTTCAGTTTATTCAAAGTTTTCTTTTGACATTTTATTACTTTATGAACTATATGTATGAGTAACCATATCTGAGGAATTGTGAACTCTCAGCTCTGGTAGTTGGTCAGCATATGTGGGTACATAGGTAGCTCTTGTGTCAGATGTCCACCCTAGCTTGGGAGTGTGCCCTTCTCCCCTAGGCATTAGAGGTTGGGAAGCACAGGTGCTGCCTACATAAGAGTGCGGGTTTGGTGGGCTTCTGTGGTGATCACCATCTCTAGTAGATGAACAGTGAAGGCAGTTCTATGTGCCATAAGATTTTGAATGCTGGTTCCTTTATAGCAGGGTTTGGTAAACTATGGCCCATGGGCCAAATCTGGTCCACTTCCCTGTTTTTGTAAGTAAAGTTTTATTGGACACAGTCATGCTCATTCATTTACATACTACTTATGGCTGCTTTTAACCTACAAATGAAAGTTGAGAAGATGTGACAAAAACCATAAGACCTGCAAAGCTAAGGTATTTACTGTCTGATCCTTTTTAGAAAACTTTTGCTAACCTTTGGTTTAGAGGACTATATAAAGTCAAGGCAATATTTGTTTACAATTATTAAATCTTATTTCTAAAACTAGTTTAGTATGTATCAGATTACAATCATCCAGTCTGTAATCTCTTAGTTTTTTTCCTCAGGTGTTCAAAGGGGAAAATTTCTGATACAGAGAAGACAATTGGAATCAGACTAGAAAATGAAGGTGTAAGTAGAAACCCTAGTTAAATTTTATGTCCTTTACTCTTTCACCTGACTTACGTTAAAATTTTGATGCCCATGAAAAATAAGAAAGATGCTATGTGTTACTTTGATTTTTTTTTTCTTTTTTTTTCTTTTTGGCTGCCTTGGGTCTTCGTTTCTGCGCGAGAGCTTTCTCTAGTTGCGGTGAGCGGGGGCTACTCTTTGTTGCAGTGCAAGGGCTTCTCATTGCAGTGGCTTCTTTTGTTGCTTAGTTGCTCTAGCCACTTTTGTAAGAGAGATCAACTTACCTCCACCGTAACCCTTATTTGTGTTGCCTGAGTTCTTTTGGAGAACTTTTTAAATCCATACGTCTTTAGGGAAAATATTTGTTCGGGACTTTCTTTTCAGATTCAAGATTTTATGTTTACTTGAAAATATTACCAATCTTCTGCATAATTAGATTTTACATTTTCTATATAAGTATCAGAGTAAGAAGTGTTGCAATGAACAGTACGAACATTTTTAATACTAGTGAAAAAGTGTTTTACTAAGTACTGCATATCCAAAAGAATTATATTCCTAAACTAAATGCAAACTTGAAGTTTTAGATTATTTCATATTTTAGGTAATTGAAACACCAAAGTTTGGGGAACTGCTTTGTTTGATCAAGATTCTCTTTTCCCATTTGATCTCTTCATAAGAACTAGTCTTAAGGTTAAGTCATAGTCTTAAGTCATGATCTTAAGTCCTAAGTCTTAGAATGTTCCCTTCTCTAATGTTCCCCATTTCCAGTGATTCAGGAAGAAGCCTTTTTGTGGAACAAAAACTGAAAGAAGAGGGGAGCTTAGCCTGAGAGGGGACCGGGGTGGGGTGGAGTGTATTTGTTACCTGGCTAAAGACTACATCCTGCCTTTATCCTTGCTGAATCTGAAGGCATTGCTGTCTGGGACCATGGGGAAGGGCCAGCAGCTACTGCTTTCCTAGGACCAGTATGCCTGGCAGTTAGCTAGAGTAAAGAGCAATGGCTAAATGTGTTGAGACTGTAGTTCTAGTCCAGTGCTATATTTCTAAATAAATTTCCTAATTTTAAATGTTTGCTTACCAGATGACTTAAGATCAGTATTAATGGTTACATAGGGTCATGATAAGGAAAGATTCTTATCAGAGTTTCTGGGATGCTGGCAAAATTCTATGTGTTGACCTGAATGGTGGTTACATAGGTGTTAATTTTACAAAAATTAGGTGGTACATTAATGTTTTGTGTGTTTTTCTATAATATATAATTACGTTTTTAAAAGAATGAAATAGGACAAGTTTACTGAGTATAAGGATAGCAGTGGTTTATTTTGAGTGATGGGATTGTGGGTCATATTTTTTGCTTTTTTAAAGCTTTTCAAAATGTCTTTTATTATTTTTTGTTTTCATTTATTTTTTTAATAACTCCTTATTGGAGTATAATGACTTTACAGTGTTGTGTTGGTTTTTGCTATACAACAGAGTGCATCTGCTGCTACATGTATACATATATCCCCATATCCTCTCCCGCTTGAGCCTTCCTGCCACCCTCCCTATCCCACTGTTCCAAGTCGTCACAAAGCACCGAGCTGATCTCCATGTACTATGTACTATGCAGCAGCTTCCCACTAGCTATCTATTTTACATTTGGTTATTATTTTTATTCATTTATTTATTTGTTTAGTTATTTATTGGCTATATTGGGTCTCCGTTGCTGCATGCGGGCTTTCTCTAGTTGCAGTGAGCGGGGGCTACTCTTGGTTGTGGTGCACGGGCTTCTCATTGCGGTGGCTTCTATTGCTGCAGAGCACAGGCTCTAGGTGTGCAGGCTTCAGTAGTTGTGGCACATGGGCTCAATAGTTATGGCTCACAGGCTCTATAGTTGTGGCGTAGGCTCAATAGTTGTGGCACAGGCTCAATAGCTGTGGCGCAGACTCAACAGCTGTGGCGCATGGGCTTAGTCTCTCCATGGCATGTGGGAGCTTCCTGGAGCAGGAATTGAACCTGTGTCCCCTGCATTGGCAGGCAGATTCTCAACCACTGCGCCACCTAGGAAGTCCCAAATATATTATTTTTAATTGAGATAAGAGAACTGAAAATACTTTTCTTGCTACCTGCAGGGAAAATAGTGAATGTTCTGTTTCATGGTTTATAATTGCGGTGTCCTGTTGCGAACCTTAGGTCTTGAACAGTTTTTGTTCCCTCTTGCAGGGACAGGCAGATATGCTTAATCTACTTTACTCATTTGGGGATTTACTAATTCTCTTTTCTTTCAAGATAATGGCGCTGCTTTATATTTCATGTGTTATGTATGTTTATATGTGCAAGTATCAAACATGTCAGTAGAATATGGGAACTTTTTTGATCAGAGGAGGGGACTCCAGCTGGAACCTGACCTATCTGAAGAAGTGTCAGCCCGACTCCGCCTGGGCAGTGGAAGCAATGGCTTACTCAGGAGGAAGATGTCAGTACTTGAGACAAAGGAAAGAAATTGCTCAAGCAAAGAGAGGGATAAAAGGACGGATGATCTCCTTGAACTTACAGAGGTATTGTTTCTTGTGTTGATAAGAATAAGAGGCATGTTTTTACATAACCTCAGTTATTTACGACTTGAGTGAATGTTTTGTTTTGAGGCATTTCACCAGGCTAGGGAATGTATGTATGAAGGAAATCAGGCCCAAGGGCTGGTCAGTCACTGGCTACGCTGATCATTAGTGATCTGTGAAAGTGGCCTAAGGGATTAGATTAATTACAGCAAATGTGAGTAGACAGAATTGCACATATCTTGGAATATAATGGGTTCTTTTTGTAGATTCTTTTTCTAACCTTAAAATATTTTGAGTTGCTACATAGTATGGGTTTGACATTAGGAAGGAGTTATTGCAGTTTGTGTGTGTGTGTGTGTGTGTGTGTGTTTAAACATTTTATTTTATTTATTTATTTTTGGCCATGCTGCACAGCTTGCGGGGTCCCAGTTCCCCAATCAGGGATCGACCCCAGGCCCCGGCAGTGAAAGCACTGAGTCCCAACCACTGGACTGCCAGGGAACTCCCCTTCATTGAAGTTTTTGTTAAGTGATTATGGTTCACTAAAATGTACTCTTCATTGATTATTGTATTTGAAACATTTCTATAAGTAAAACCTCATAGAAAATGAGGAAATGAAGGGAGTTAAAACTTCTCATTTTAAAGGTGAGCTCACATCTTGACAACTCCTCCATTGTTGTCTTAGTAGATGGTAGTCAGTCCTATTCAGTGAGTATCTATTGAACATTTACTGTATGCTGGGCAGGCAGGTGGAGAGAGACCCATAAAATTGCAAAATTGTGTATAGTGGGGGGGGGGGCAGAGTTGAAAATATTTGGATGAGAAGAATTTCTATTTGGTTTATAGAGTCAGGCTTGTAGTTTAAATATACATTTATCTGTGTAATTCTTTAGAATAATGATGCCATCTATTCAGTAAGGACTCAGTTGCTAGACTGCTGCCTAGTTTTCTAGTTTCTGTTTACTCTCTTCATGTCAAAAATGGAAAGAATGAACACTTTGATGCCTAATTTTATTACTTTGATCTTTTAAAATAAAAGTTCAGGAGATAAGGAAAGTACGGAAAAGCTTTTATAGTATTATAAAAGTTAGACACTCTTGGGTTCAGTTCTTGGCTCTGTCTTTTAATCATTATATGACTTTGAGCATGTAACCAAAATTCTCTGAGCTTTACCTCTTCTATAAAACGGTGATAATACTTTCCCCACAAGCAGGGATTAATGATGTGTTTCAAGCATCTGGTACATGTTTGGTTCATAGTACTCAATAAATGGTAGTGAGATAATTGAGACTATACTTTAAATATTGTGACCAAATTATTGTTTCCAGAAGCTGATAATTGAACTAGCATTTTTTATAATCATTAGTAAAACTGCTTTGTGCTTCTAAATTGAAATCTTTTCATACTTCAATTTAGTAGGTCTTTGATAGCATATTTTTCTTAAGGGTCAGGTATGATAGAGATGAAAAACTTTCTTCAGTCTCAGACTTTCAGTATCTGATAGTGGTTCTATATTAAAGTAGCAACCTCTGGACTTTGTAATTCAGGACATGGAAAAGGAAATCAGTAATGCTCTAGGCCATGGCCCACAGGATGAAATCCTAAGTAGCGCTTTCAAATTACGAATCACTCGAGGAGATATCCAGACCTTGAAGAACTATCACTGGCTCAATGATGAAGTAAGTTGTCTTTTTTCCCCCTTTACTATCTGCTATAGTTAACGATTTTCTGTCTGTAACCATAGTGGTTTCTACACAATTCCAAGGGGTTGGTAAAGCAGCTTTAGTTTATCTAAAACAAAAACATCTTAAACCTTAAAAAGATGATTAATTCTGGTTGTTTGCTGCCTGTAATTAGCAATGTTTCCCTCTTCTGCATCTGTCCTCTGTTTCAGTTACTGGTATTCAGTGACATTTTTATAAACCCTGGGTGCAAGTGATAAATGGAAGGAAGTGATACTTTATATTTGAGTTGAATTCTTATATAGGAGCCATTTTATTTTTTCAATAATAAAGGAACATATTGAACACTGTTTGTACACTATGTGTTTTTTTCTTTATTTCATTTGAGTGATGACTGTAAAACTTGCCTAATTGTCACCTTGTATCCTTGTGTATTTAGCTAAAGCTGGCTCTGTTCTTGCCAATTTTCTAGCTGGTCCTTTACCCAACTGCTCACCCCTTGCATTTTCTCCCTTTGCCTTCCTTCCTCCCCTCTGTGACTAGTGACATATACACACATTCTTGTAAAATTACAATGTTTGTTTCACATTATAAATGTAATATGTTTATTATAGAAAATTTAGGAAATACAGGAAAAGTGAGGGAACAACATTATCATGCAAAAGTGGCACAACTCAAAAATAAACAAAATACTAATGTTTTGGTGTCTTTCTTTGCAATTAATATCTCAGTTTTTTGAGGTATAATTTATATATAGTAAAATTCACTTCCAGTTAATGTTTCTGCATATTTCGTGTGTGATATAGTTACATACACCTTTTCATTGTTGCAGACTTTCTCCTTGAGTTCTTTCTCTTGGCTCTCTTTACTTATATGCGTCAAAAGTACAGTCTCATTCCTTTTTAATCCCTCCCATTTTGCACTGATAATTTTTTGTTTTCCATCTTCTGTCATGGACAGCCCTTTTATCCCCTTCCTTAGTACCTTCCCTTCCCTTGGTTTCTTATTTTCTAATTCATCCTAATTCAGTTAGGTAGAGAATCTAGTTTTGGTAATGTACTTGCCATATCCCAATGTTCACTCTCTTGGTATTACAGGTCATTAATTTTTACATGAATCTCCTGGTGGAAAGAAATAAAAAACAAGGTTATCCAGCACTTTACGCATTCAGTACTTTCTTTTATCCAAAACTAAAGTCTGGGGGTTACCAAGCAGTGAAAAGATGGACCAAAGGGGTCAATCTCTTTGAACAGGAACTTATTCTGGTGCCTATTCATCGGAAGGTACATTGGAGCCTGGTGGTAAGTTGAGAGTTTTAATTGTCGGAGTTTGGCTAATGACTCTTTTGTTAAATGCAGGCATGCCTCAGAGATACTGCAGGTTCAGTTACAGACCACCCCTGTAAAGCAAATATCGCAATAAAGCGAGTCACATCAATTTCTTTGTTTCCCAGTGCACATAAAAGTTATGTTACACTACACTGTAGTCTGATAAGTCTGCAATAGCATTATATCTAAGAAACAATGTACATACCTTAATTAAAAAATACTTTATTGCTAAATACTTTTTATGCTAACCATCATCTGAAGCTTCAGTGAGTTCTAATCTTCTCGAAATGGTAGCATCAACAATCACTGATTACAGATCACTGTAACAAGTATACAAATAATGAAAAAGTTTGAAATGTTCTGAAGAATTACCAAGATATGACACAGAGACATGAAGTGAGCAAACACTGTTTGAAAAATGACACTGATAGACTCGCTCAATGCAGGGTTGCCACAAACCTTCAATTTGTGAAAAGTGCAGTGTCAGCAAAGTGCTATAAAATGAAATGGGCCTGTAATGAAGGCAACCCTTTTCTGTCTAGTGAGAGTCCAGTAGTATATGTTAAAGGCATACTCTGCAGAGTCCCTTTTTAGTTCTTGAGTTGAACAGCTTGAAAGCTACTTAGAAAGTCTGTGTAGTGGAGGAGCTTTGATTTTTAATAGAAAAGAGTTTTAATACACGTGGGTTATTTTATTACTTTTGTTTACAAGATGATAACAGGTTTATTGTGGTAAAGTAAAGGCAAAGGCCAAAAATCTCTCATCACTGAGAGGACCATTAATGTTTTAAGTAATAAGTTTCTATGCCTTGCTCTAGGAATAGAAAAATATAATTTTATAGACATGGAGCTCATATCATCTGTGATGTTTTATGAAAAATGTCTTAGAAATCCATTCATGTTGGTACATATATTGATTTTTTTTTAAAGATGCTTGTCTTTTTAGAAATAAAATTCTCGTTTTTGTTATGGTTGTTTCTGGATGTTGCATTTTTTCATTATAGGTGATAGACCTGAGAAAAAAGTATCTTAAATATCTGGATTCTATGGGACAAAAGGGCCACAGGATCTGTGAGATTCTTCTGTAAGTAAAGGCTGAAAAACTTCACTGTTGCCTCAGTGTGCCCTTTGTTAAGTGGTCTTTCTTCTTTCTCATCCTAGGAAACTTTGGGATGGTAATCTAATCTGTAGTGAGGGCTGTCTTCCCAGTTCTCGACTTGACTTGAATCCATCTTTTTGTCTAAAAATAACCCCCAGATCTGATCTTAACTGAGAAATATTATTTAAAAGCATCATTGAAAACAAGTTTGTCATATGTCATAATGTAAAATATATTTTATTAGAATCCTGTGGTTTGAATTAGATTTCTCTGAAATTGATAAATTATCCTGAATGTTGTAAAGAACTGTTAGCTGGGAGAATTAGTTCTCTCAGTTCTTAAGCCCACTCACTCCTGTGTCTGTGCTTTCCGTGATGGTTGGGTTCATCTCATAGAACCTGGAGGTAATTTTTAAATTAAAACATATGGTTTGTAGGCAATTATTTCAACAGTAATTGCTAGAAACCTTGTCTTTGAAGCGTAGCCACCTATTAGCTATGCAAAGTGATGACAAGAATTTCACGGTAAGGAAGCATATCAGTGAAACGAGTCTATTTTGAACGCCTTATGCTCACTGGAAGCATATGCAGGTTCCAGTTTTTAATTTTAGTAAGGATGCTTGGATAATTTGTACAAGGAAATTTTTTTTTTTTTAATTCATTTTTGGCTGTGTTGACTTTGTTGCCTGGGGGCTTTCTCTGCTTGTAGCGAGTAGGGGCTACTTTTCGTTGTGGTGCACGGGCTTCTCATTGCTGTGGCTTCTCTTGCTGTGGAGCTCGGGCTCTAGACGTGTGGGCTTCAGTAGTTGAGGCTTGCAGGCTCTAGAGTGCAGGCTCAGTAGTTGTGGCACACAGGCTTAGTTGCTCTGCGGCATGTGGGATCTTCCCAGACCAGGGATCAAACCCTTTCTCCCTGCATTGGCAAGTGGATTCTTAACCACTGCACCACCAGGGAAGTCCCTAATAAGGATACTCTAGTAAGGAACTTGTTAAATGAATGATGTGAAGAAAAGTTGTTAATAATAATGCCATTCTTTCTTTTTTGACATTTTAGTGTGAAAGATCCTTTTTATTTATAGGTATTTATCTTGAATAAAAAACGTAGAGAAGAAATTGTTAAAAATCATAAGATACACCACATTGTTTATAAAGTAGTTATTTCCTTCTCGTTTTTTCTGCTTAAGATGTGTGTAAAATGTGTATTATACATATGTACGTGTGCACATACACACACATATGTTTTATCACATACTTATACATGTTCCCATTGGAATCATACAGCAAAATTTTGTATGTTGCTTATAACAGGATACCAAAAATCCATACTTTTATAACATCCATACTCCCCCCCCTTTTTGAATATATGAAGAGTTCAGCTTCTTTGGGTGTCTGAGGCCCCCTCCCTTCCTGATGCCCCTAGTCCAGCTTTTCTCAATTCTTTTTCATTATCACCTCTCCACTCCAAATTTTTTTTAAATTTAATTTCTCCATGACAAGAGAAAATAGTATTAAGGAATAGGGTTTGTTGGGTTGAGCTTTATAGGGCTACAAACCATTGAAATTTCCAAGATTTTTGCCTTCCAGGAACCAGTTTTCACCTCTTCGGAGGCGATATTGCTGCTCTTGTTGAGAGGTTTACCTTATATGCAGGTTAGGGTGAGCACTGAGATCCCTGGGTTAAATCTGATAACCCTCTGGAAATTTGGATAAAATTAAATCACTCTTAGTACTTAAGTATTTATCACCTAGGAATGAGGAAATTCTCTTACCACAATGCCATTATCACACTTAAGAAAATTGACAGCCACTGATGTGTAATATATGATTCATGTTCTCATATCTTCAGGTACCTTTTATAGCTTTTTTCCCTAATCCAGGAAGTCAGTCAGGGTTCATGCATGTACTTGATGTCTCTCTAGTCTCTTTTAGTTTAGAATAGTCTTCCTATTAAGTGAGAAAAAGTAAGTTATAAAATGAAGTACTTTTAAAAAATAGAATAAAATATGTGTTTTAAAATGGGATGGAGTAGAGAACTAGAAGAGCAAACAGCAAACCATTAATAGTAAATATTTCTGGAGTGGTTGTTACGGGGTCTTTTGCATTTTACATATTATGTTCTAATGTTTAAAATATAACCGTGTGTAATTTTTGTAATCAGAAAAAACACAAAATGTAAAAAACCAAAAACAGTCCTATTTTTAAAAATCTAACAGAGTTGGGTTTGAGAACGGCAGGCCTGGTGAACATCACAGTGTCTTTGCAGTCATAATGCTCAGTCTCCACAGGGATTCATCAATATGTTCCTTCTTTGCTGTTTTTTCAGTCAGTATTTACAGGATGAAAGTAAGACCAAAAGAAATATTGAGCTGAGTGTTTTAGAGTGGACCCACTACAGCATGAAGCCACATGTAAGTGATGGTCATCTATATTTCACATCCTTTGTTGCATTTCCTGTCCCTAGCATGTTGGCTTCCTTCCTCCCCTTACTCACTCATCCTTAGGCATGCATTCTCCTGAGGTGTACATCTTTAGAATGATCTACTTCTAAATCTTTAGAAATTCAAGCCAAGATGTTTGCTTTTAAGCCTTTACCTTATTTCTTAAAGTATAAATGTTAAATATCTGCTAGCATGTCTCAAAAACTTGAGGAAAAAACATAACACAGTGAATTCAGGTCAGCTGCTTTTCTCAGTTGGCATTAATGGAAATTTAAAGTTCCTGTTCAAAACTTATCTGAGAAATTTGTATGTTTAGATCTTAAGGGTCCCATGCTATGAGTCCTCAACAGTCAGGTGTGCTATTTGTGAATGTGCTTTGGATCTTGCCAGATTCGAATCTCATTCAGGGTTTAAAAATGCATACATCTTTCAGTCCTAATGGCGCCTTTAAAAAATTTTTTTTATTTATTTATTTGGCTGCATCAGGTCTTAGTTGCAGCATGCAGGATCTTTAGTTGCGGCATGTGAGCCCTTAGTTGTGACTTGTGTGATCTAGTTCCCTGACCAGGGTTTGAACCTGGGACCCCTGCATTGGGAGCATGGAGTCTTAGCCACTGGACCACCAGGGAAGTCCCCAATGGCTTCTTTTAAAAGTAAGCTACATGAGTTCAATTTTAGCCCTAATCTATATACAATGGCTCAACTATCTTTATCCAAAAGCATTTTCATTTCTAAGTTGAATAATTAGAAGAATAAGTGTTGAAATTTCCTGAGGAGAGCTCAGATAAAAGAAGAGTTTGTTAGGATGACTAGCTGTGTTCTGGAATGGGAAATGTAATAAAGAAGACAAATTCTCTTCGTTTGTATAGTGGAGTCTGTAGTTCTCTCCACCCTGTGAGAGGTGCTGGGCTCAGGAAGAAAGTTCAAGGTACCTACCATATGTATGGGTGATGTACATTTTCTATCTTTTCCTTTTTACAGTAATCATCTGTATTTTTTTGAATAAAAATTGAGCTATTGTCATCTCGTATGTTTTCCAGCAGTGGAATTAGACTCTTTTATACTCTTATTCTCCATGTAACCAACAGCTAAAGTGTGTAAGGGGCTGGCCAAGATTAGTGCAGCACGGGCTTGGGAAATGTATGAGCTGACTTCACCTGGGCTTGGAATGCACTGCCTTTGGTTTATGATGTACTTAAGTGCTGCTTGCAAGCAGTAAGCTCTGTTTTTTTTTCAGGATAGAACTGAGCAATCACGGCAAGATTTCCTAATTGATTACACCCTATCACGAGGCTTTTTTTTCCCCCTGCTTGCAGCTGTGGGGGTCCAAAGCGGTAGTCTTAATTTTATGGCTAGGGAAGACAAGTCAAACTCTGCAGTGTTGAAATAGGTTAGTTGTATTGTAAGCATATTTCTGATTGAGCCACACTTAGCCCTTTTCAAAATTTATAAATGCCTCTGAAACAGTTCCGACTAGAGTTCCTGTTCCTGGTAATAATCCCTCTTTCAGTTTGGTTTATATGAGAGCTGAGAGATGGAACTTTCACTTTACTTTTCTCTTTCCTTCTAAAAAACATTTTCTATGAGGGTTACATACTCCATGTTATGGGTCAGGTTTTCATACCACATAAAGACTGATTGTGTGTGTGTGTGTGTTTATGTAATACCAGATTTAGCATTACCTTTATAATACTGTTTATCCACAGTAATATTTAGAAAAAGTCAAAGGAGTCTGATGAAATTTCTTACCCGTTACTCTCTTCTTTTTTTGTAATTTTAGGAGATTCCTCAACAGTTGAATGGGAGTGACTGTGGAATGTTTACTTGTAAATATGCAGATTATATCTCTAGGGAGAAACCTATCACTTTTACTCAGGTAAGTGAAGACCCTTCCTCATTCATTTACTTGTTACTCTACACGATAAACTCAGAGCATATTACCAATGCCCGGCACACGTTAAGCTCTTAATGGTACCTGTGCTACTGTTACTGCTGTAAACCTTGGCTGTAGCCCTATTCTTGCTAGCATCAGGGTTCGTCACTGTATCTGCTCTCACGTTTATCCTAGTCTTTGGTGACCACTGGGACAATTTGCACATCTCTGAACTCCAGTGTTCCCTGGTTCTTGAGTAATACTGATATTTTTAGCCAAAGAAGGAGGCATGTCAGAATATGTGACAGCATGGGGAAATCAGGCCTTGTGAGAACTGAAGCTGCAGGGCTAAAATGTAACTATGAATGCTGATTTTCCCTTCTGTTCTGATTATTTTTGGTTCTCCATAGCTCTGCATTTGAGTGAAAATTCAAATATGTTGGAATCTTGAGTATTTACGTTTTTAATAGTAGATTCTCAGTCGTTTTACAACCAAGGACAACCTCCTTTAAAAAATAGCTTGCTTTAACAGATTTCATTTTGATAGCTACCAAATTGTACATATTGAGTAGTAGGACTAATAATAACCCCCTTTGAAGCTTTTGAACAACATGAACTAACTAGAGCTCCCATGCTGAATTAATACAATTGGTTAGCTTCAGCAGTTTTACTAAGAATAAATATGTAATTTTTTTACTACATTTTGAGCTATTTAAAATAATTTACGAATCCATGTGTTAAGACTTCTTAGGCCTCTTCACACTAGTTTATAATAAAATGGTATATGCAGCTATTTATAATGAAACGCCAGGAGTACCTCAAGGGTATAGACTTCTGATTTCATCAAAAAAGAGTTACAGGTGATTTTAGTTTTGTCTTGCAAGTTGTTGCTTTGAAAATTGGACCATGTAGTGATTATCAGTTAAAGCAGAATAGTATATTAAGGCAAGCATCTCATTCTTTGATGCTTCTAAGTAACAAGGAGTTATTTGTTCTCTGAACCTTATGACATGAGATTTGAGAGGGAGAAGTTGCTATTTGAACAGAATTGGCAATGGACAACATTTGGTATAGCAGAAAGAAATTTGCAGATTTGTTTTTTTCTTTAATTAGAGCTCATGTTTTTCTCATAAGAAAGCAGAATATGTTCATTTTAGAATGTTTTGAAATACAGATAAGTAAAAAAGTTACTTTTTGTGCCACTACTTAGCTATTTCCCTTTTTGGTACACATTTTTTTATGGAGTTGTTGTTGGACTCTATTGTGTAATTCTGCATCCTGCTTTGATTTTCCTTAATATGTAAAAATGCTTATGGTACATATAATAATACACATAAACGTCCTTTTTTTTATGGCTTTATAAGTCTGTACCATGATGTGGAAAAGTCAAGGCTTACATAAAGGACATGGACATCCTACTTTATTTACATGCTCCATGTAAAAACGTTGTTCACGATGGGCATTTTCACATGTGATGTATCGTTTACTTGTGGATTCTCTGCAGCACCAGATGCCTCTGTTCCGGAAGAAGATGGTGTGGGAAATCCTTCATCAGCAGTTGCTGTGAAAACGCCCTGCCCAGTCCCTCCAGCTGCTGGTGGTTCTTTCATGAATGGACGTTTCCATATACCTCATGCATTGTGGGTTAAAAAGTCCCTGCATCACCTCTGTTCTCTCACAGGTACTGAGCTGTCAGAAATGCATGAAGGCCCCTCTCTGCACCCTAGTTCTGACTTGGTGTGTGGAGGGCTGCTTACAACCCTGTTTATAAGGCTGTGCCTGCTCAGAGCCCTGGACTGTCAACCCACACAAGAACAAACACTAATTAATACTTTTTTTTTTAAGATTTTTTTTTTCCCTATGAATGTGGGAAATGCAGGATTTATTCTATGATTTGTTTTTTCTGTGTGTTTGTTCACATGTATTCATTCGCTCACTCGTTTGCAAACATAATGGGCAGTGGCTGTTTTCTGCTGCTCTTTTAAAGTTAACTTTGAATTACACATTTGAACTATTTATTTCTGAAAGGAATGTTAAGTTGCCACTCCCTGCTGAAGATCAGGAGGGAAATCAGTGGGGGGAGGAAGAAAGTGTTACCTTTTCTAGCCGGCAGCAGTAACTGCGGACTTGAAGCAGGAGGTCTTCTTTCTTTTGAGGCTTGAAAATGCCAGGAGAAGCGCTGTGGTGTAGGGCTCTGGTTGCCTTTCAGAGGAAGTCCCATGCTACAGCACTGGCATGGTGTCGTGGAAAAGTGGAACTGTGGCCGAGGAACTCTGGCTATCCAAGTGTCTTCAGAAGAGTGTTGTGGTCATCCTGAAAAGATTTCCCTTTCTGGAAATGAGGTGACTTGGCTACTCTTGAAACTGGATTTGAAGTAACTGTAAACCCTAAGTCTTCATTTTCATCCCAGATCTGGTTGAGTATAAACCTCAGATATGTAAGGGCTGGCCTGAGCTGTTTATTTCAAAAGATACTATTCAATTTAAAGCTATTTTTCCTCAAAGTTTTTTTTTTTTCTATGTATAAAGCCAAAAGTAAGTTTTGTACTCATTAGAATTTACATCTCCCCATTCCACCCGCACTGAAATCTGTGCAAGAAAATTTAGTACTTGGCTCTGAGGTTGCCAGTTATACAGTGATCTATTTTGCATATGAAAGTTTGTATTTAACTGTTTTGTTCATTAAAAACCTTCCAGTGGTTATGCATATTTAATTTCAGAAAGTTTAGAGTTGGTCAGAACATATTTTGCAAGATCTAGTGCCTAGTGTTGCTTTTCCGATGTAATAAAAGGTTGTCTGGCAGAACCTGAAAAGTATATGCTGATTTCTAATCCTTTCCCTACTTAAACCTCCTACACTTGTCCTTTTTCACAAAAGCAAGAGGTCAAACCAGAAAAATTAGGCATGTGTTAGCTGTGAGTCAACATGTCTGTCATCTGGAGGGCCCTGGCTGCTGGTTGCAGGGGCACGCTCTTGCAGGAAGTTTTCCCTGAGATGTGTGAAAGTCTTGGTGTAGGACGTGGGGCCTGTGGTGTGGATCGAAACTGCTGTGCCTACTTGATGGTCAGGCCAGAGGACGTGTGCTTAGGTGACGCTTAAAAGAGTGAGCCAGTTGGGCTGAGTCTCCCCCAAGTGAAGGCTGTACAGAGAACCCTGCCTGCAGCCTCCGTTCCTTTCCTGAGGCTGCTGGAGCTGTGCCAGTGAGTATTGGGATCAGGCAGCTGGCACAGCCAAAAAAGGTCAGAGATTTACTGGGTGAGCAGTACACTGAACACCTGGTTCCCACTTGGCACTAGTAGGGTTCACCTGAGAATTTAGAACCTTGGTTAAGATTTGTTCCATGTGGGGTAAATCTTTTTAGGAACGGCAGCCCAAGTGAATGATGCTGGGGGTTAATGCGTTTGTATTACAAATATTTGGAGGGGCTTTTTAATATCTAAACAGTTTATGAGAAAAGCAAATTATTAACATTAAAGCCAGTGCGAAGGAGAGATATATATATATATATTTATTTATTTATTGCAGTAGTTTGGTGGTCTGAAAAAAAGATGGAGTGAACCATTGTTCTTTTTTTAGTAGGCAGTCTCTCCTAAAGGTTGATAAAGAAGGGAAAAAAACGCCACAACTGTTGGTGAGCAAGTGTCTTTCTCACTTTTGACCTATGAACCAGGGGGAGGGTAGGAGGGAAACAGGGCATATGGAAGATGTTTTGGAGAGCCCCGTGTTCTACCTCAGTTACCTAAGGCTGTTAGAACTTCTGATCTTTTCCTCCTCTCAGCTCCTAAGCACAGCCTGGGGAATGCCATGTTGAATGGTAGATGTTTGCCTGCGCCGTGAGGTGTTGCTTGTTGCTGGGACGACGGTGTGGGTGTTGGGAGACTGTGTCTTTGAAGATAATATTGAAGTTCAGATATAAATAAGTAAATGTGGTGGGAAAATTTGTTTGTAATAACCTTAGTACTATAGTTAAGCTACACTGTTTAAATTGGCTTTTGTGAGGGAATTCCCTGGCGATCCAGTGGTTAGAACTCTTCACTTTCACTGCTGAGGGCGTGGGTTCTGTCCCTCGTTGGGGAAATAAGATCCCGCAAGCTACACTGCACAGCCAAAAAAATAAACAATTTTTTTTAATTGGCTTTTGTGAACTAATTGGGGACCTAATCTCTTTTTTAAAATTAATTAATTTTTATCGACTGCATTGGGTTGCTGCGCAGGGGCTTTCTCTAGTTGCGGGGAGCAGGAGCTACTCTTCATTGCAGTACGTGGGCTTATTGCAGTGGCTTCTCTTGTGGAACACAGGCTCTAGGTGCATGGGCTTCAGTAGTTGTGGCACGAGGGCTCAGTAGCTGTGGCACACGGGCTTCGTTGCTCTGCGGCCTGTGGGGTCTTCCCGGACCAGGGCTTGATCCCATGTCCCCTGCGTTGGCAGGTGGATTTTTAACCACTGCGCCACCAAGGAAGTCCGGGAACCCAATCTCTTTATGATAGCTTCTCCAGGAAAAGCTCTAGGCGCCCAGTATTCAAACAAATTTTTGGTAATTTGTAAGTTGGAGATCTAGGTGGCTGTATTGCTTTGATGATTTTTTTTTTTTTAATTTACCTAATATATACGAGAAAGGGTTTGGGTGTTTGAAATAGGAGTTGATTTTATCTATTTACCAATAAATTCATCTCTTTAATTCAGTGACTTTCAAATATTTTTTATTGCAACTCAGTAAGAAATGTGTCTTATATTGTGACCAATACACACATCCATATATATTATGTGATTATATATGGACACAAAAGTTTTACAAAAAATATTACTTATCCTTACTTCACTGATAGTTTTCTTTAGAAAGAAATTTATTTTTTTAATGTGAGTTGTGACCACTAAATTGATTTCTCAACCCACTTATGGATAGAAATCCAGTTTGAAAAACACTGCTGTAAATAAACTGACAGCAAGATGCAAATTGTGTTTAAAACTATAAAGCTTGAGACCACAAAAATATGATAAACATGGGATTGTTTTGAGATGAATCAACTTAAATCTAGGAAAACAGGCCAGAAGTTTTCAGACCCTCAGTGGATATGTGGTTAAACAATCCATGTTCTTCAGGTTTTTACATTGGAATTTCATAAAAGATGTTCAGTAGAAGTCCTATTACTTCTATGTAAGATGTTAAACAAAGAGTTCCATGGCCCAATGAATGTGGGTACCATGTCTCTTCCTCCTGGGGATGCATAGCAAACGTAACAAATTAATGTCTTAACCTAGTGTGTCTGAAAACTTGGACATTGAACCCTTCTCTGTGTGACACCTGTGGATCTGTTTTGTGGAATACAGTTTGGCAAGTGCCAGGAGAAACAACATAGAGTTCTTAGAAGCATATGCCTCAGGTATATATTGGGGAAGTATCCCCTCTCCCCGTTGCAGGCCCCCTCCCCGCCAAACACACACACTGCCTCCTTAAGGGCATGTGGTGATCATAGTCTGTGGTGCCACTTATATTTTTCTTTACTTGTATCAGTAATAGGTATTCCTAGTAGAAAAATAAAATAAAATAAAGAATAAGAGTTCTGCAAACTCACCAGCTGGGGTTAGTAACTCTTAACATTAACATTCTGGTATATATCCTGGCCTTTGGTAAATACTCCTTCATGTGTGTATTAATAAGTGTGTTTGTTGTGCATGCTTGTGCAAGTATATATATATCTATTTGTTATTAACACAAATATGGAATCATACTATATATGTGGCTATATAACCCCCTTCCCATTTAAGTTATGTTGAACATATTTTCATGTCAGTAAATACTGACATTTTAATTGCTGTGTAGTGTTCCAGCATATGGTTATAACAATTTATTTAATCAGTATTGTTAGACATACTGTCTTGCAGTGTTTTGGTTATTCTCTTAGGAGAGATTCTTAGAATTAAAATTTCTAAGTTAAAGTTACATATATTTTTTTAAAAATCAGAGATAAAAATCACCCGTTGGTATTTTGATTTTTCTTCTGGCACAGGCTGATGACTTGTATTTCCATTGATTTAAGTTTTATAATATTTTGCATGTGTAGGTCTTCTGGATAAGTTCATTCTGAAGAATTTAATGCCTCATTTTAGTGGACAAGTTTATCTTTTTTCAACTAGTTTACAAAAAACTTTCTATTATGGAAATTTTAAGATATAAACAATCATCACCACCTTTCAGCAATTACTAAAATGTGGTTAATCTTGATTCACCTATTTTTTCCATGGGGGGGGGAGGGTCTGGAGGATATTAAAGCAAAACCCTGGTATGTCTTTCTACCTAAATACTTAAGAATGTCTCCCTAACATATAATAACTTAAAAAAAAAAAAGTCTTTATCATTTTCACACATAACAAAATTAGTAAGAATTTGCTAATACCATCAAATAGTTCCTATTCAAGCTTTCCTGATTAAGACATTTTATTATATTCTTCTAATCAAGATATATAGTGTGCTGAACTTTGGCCCCGAAAAATATAAATCCATATCCTTATCCTTGGAACCTGTGAATGTGACCTTCTGTGGCAAAAGATGTGATTAAAGATGTTGAGAAGAGGAATTTATCCTGGACTGTCTGGGTGCGCCCTAAGTGCAATCACATGCTATGTAAGAAAGACACAGTTTTGAGATGGATAAGGCAGAGGCATTGAAATGGGCCTAGGCAGGGTTTATTTTTATACCCATTTTTAGGTATAAACAAAATCTGGAATAAGACACCAAGTGTTAATAATGATTGGCTGGACAGGCTCTGTTGCTTTCTAATTTATAAACTTGCGTTTGGAGTTTTAAAAACAAAACAAAACAAAACAACAACAACAAAAAAAGAAGAGGCAATGAGACTGCAGAAGCAGAGACGGAGTGATGCTACCACAAGCCAAGAAGCCTGGAGCCACCAGAGCTGGAAGAGCCTTCAGAGGGAACCTGGTCCTGATGACACCTTGATTTCAGACTTCTGGCTCCAAAACTGAGATTAAATTTCTGCTGTTTAAGTCCATCAAATCTGTGGTAGTTACAGCAGTCTCAGAACACTAATATGGAATCCAGTAAAATGTACACATTGCCATTGGTTATTATATCTCTTGAGTCTTTTATTCAACAAGTCTCCTTCCCTGTACTATTATTTATTAGAGAACCTGGGTGTTCCTGTGGAAAATCCCACTTCTAAATTTGGCTTATAGCTTCTTGGTGGTGTTTAACTATTTCCTCTATCACTTGTATTTCATGTAAACTGGTAAGCTTGATCTAGAGGCTTGATCAGATTCAGGTTGATCAGGTTAGGCAAGTATACTTCATTAGTGGTCCTATTGTATTGTATCACATGACACATAATGTCTGCTTGTTCTACTTACTGATGCTAAGACTGATGTGTAATTCAGGCTATAAGAGTTCCTATTCATCTTTCCTCTTGGTTTTAAATTTAATTGATGAACCATTATTAAGAGGTATAAAATGGTCATTTTCTAATTCAATCATTCCTCTATATTAATTACCTTGAATTCTTCTATAAAAAACTTCTTATCAACTAATTTGGTTACCCTGAAATGCACTTCATCTAGGAAAAAATATGATTTTTAAAAATTTATTTTATTGAAATGTAGTTGATTTACAATATTATATTAGTTTCAAGTGTATGACGTAGTGATTCAAAATTTTTATAGATTATACTCCATTTAAAATTATTATATAAAATATTGGTTATATTTCCTGTGCTGTACAATATATCATTGTAGCTTATGTATTTTATACATAGTAGTTTGTAAGTCTTAATCCCCTACCCCTATCTTGTCCCTCCCCTATTCTCTCCCCACTGGTTTGTTCTCTATATCTGAGTCGGTATTTCTTTTGTTATATTCACTTGTTTTATTTTTTAGATACCACATATAAGTAATAACATACAGTATTTGTCTTTCTCTGACTTATTTCACTAAGCATAATACCCTCCAGGTCCATCCATGTTGTTGCAAATGGCAAAATTTCATACTTTTTTTTTAATGGCTGAGTACTGTTCCTCTCTCTCTCTCTCTCTCTCTCTGTGTATCACATCTTCTTTATCCCTTTATCTGTTTTTTTTTTTTTTAATAAATTTTTTAATCTTTGGCTGCATTGGGTCTTTGTTGCTGCACGCGGGCTTTCTCTGGTTGTGGAGAGTGGGGGCTACTCTTCGTTGTGGTCCTCGTGCTTCTCATTGCTGTGGCTTCTCGCGTTGTGGAGCTCGCGCTCTAGGCAAACAGGCTTCTGTGGTTGTAGCACGTGGGCTCAATAGTTGTGGCTCACAGGCTCTAGAGCACAGGCTCAGTAGTTGTGGCACACGGGCTTAGTTGCTTCTCGGCATGTGGGATCTTCCCGGACCAGGGATTGAACCCGTGTCCCCTGCATTGGCAGGAGCATTTTTAACTGCTGCACCACCAGGGAAGCCCTCTCCCTTTATCAGTTGATGGACTTAGGTTGCTTCCATGTCTTGGCTATTGTAAACAGTGCTGCTATGAACATTGGGGTGTATGTATCTTTTTGAATTAGTATTCTAATTTTTTCCAGAGTGGAATTGCTGGGTTCATATGGCAGTTCTATTTTCAGTTCTTTTAGGAACCTCCATTCTGTTTTCCACAGTGGTTGCACCAATTTACATTCCTAGCAGCAGTGTACAAGGGTTTGCTTTTCTTCACATCCTCACCCACATTTGTTATCTGTGTTCTTTTTGATGTTAGCCATTCTGACAGGTGTGAGGTGATATCTCATTATGGTTCTTATTCACATTTCTCTGAGCTTTTCATGTGCTTGTTGGCCATCTGTATGCCTTCTTTGCAAAAGTGTCTATTCAGGTCTTCTGCCCATTTTTTAATTGGCTTGTTTTGATGTGAGTTGTAGAAGTTGTTTATATATTTTGGGTATTAGCTCCTTATCAGTCATATTATTAGCAAATATTTTCTCCCATTATGTAGGTTGTCTTTTTTTGTTTTGTTGATGGTTTCCTTTGCTGTGCAAGAGCTTTTAAGTTTAATTAGGTCCTATTTGTTTATTTTTGCTTTTGTTTCCTTTGCCTTAGGAGGCAGATCCAAAATAACACTGCTGTGATTTATGTCAAAGAGTGCTCTGCCTGTGTTTTCTTTTAGCCGTTTTATGGTTTCCAGTCTTACATGTAGGTCTTTAATCAATTTTAAGTTTGTTTTTATATGTAGTGTGAGAAAATGTTGTAATTTCGTTCTTTTACATTTAGCTGTCCAGTTTTTCCAGCACCACTTATTGAATAGAGTAATTGACCATAGGTGTGTGGGTTTATTTCTGGGCTCTCTTTTCTGTTCCACTAATCTGTATGTCTGTTTTTGTGCCAGTACCGTACCATGCTTTGATTACTGTAGCTTTGTGTATAGCTGAAGTCAGAGAAAGATACTTCCAGCTCTGTCCTTCTTTCTCAAGATTGCTTTACCTATTTGGGGGTCTTTTTTGTTTCCGTATAAATTTAAAATTATTTGTTCTAGTTCTGTGAACAATGCTGTGAGTGTTTTGATAGGGACTGCATCGATTCTGTAGATTGCCTTGGGTAGTGTAGTCATTTTGACAATATTGATTCTTCCAATTCAAAGACTATGGTATATCTTTCCATCTGTGTTGTCTTTGATTTCTTTCATCAGTGTCAAGTTTTCTGAGTGCAGGTCTTTTACCTCCTCAGTTAGAATTATCCCTAGGTATTTTATTCTTTTTGATGTGATTGTAAATGGGAATCGTTTTCTTAATTTCTGTTTCTGATAGTTCATTGTTAGTGCATACAAATGCATCAGATTTCTGTATATTAATTTTGTATCCTGCAACTTTACTGAATTCACTGATGAGCTCTAGTGGTTTTTTAGTGGCATCTTTAGGATTTTCTATGTATAGTGTTACATCATCGTTAAACAGTGACAGTTTTATTTCTTCCTTTCTAGTTTAGACTCCTTTATTTCTTTCTCTTGTCTTGATTGCTGTGGCTAAAACTTCCAGTATTATATTGAATAACAGTGATGAGAGTGGACATCCTTGTCTTAAAGGAAATGCTTTCAGCTTTTCACTGTTGAGGATGATGTTAATGGTAGGTTTGTCATATGTGGCCTTTGTTATGTCGAGGTATATTCCCTCTGTACCCACTTACTGGAGAGTTTTTATCATAAATCAGTGTTGAATTTTTGTCAAAAGCTTTTCCTGCATATGGTGAGATGATCATATGACTTTTATTCTTCAGTTTGTTAATGTGGTATATCACATTTTGATTGATTTGCAGATATTGAACTATTCCTGCATCTCTGGGATAAATCCCACTTGATCATGTTATATGATCCTTTTAATGAATTGTTGGATTTAGCTTTTTTTTGAGGGGGGGGCATTGGGTCTTTATTGCTGCACGCAGGCTCTCTCTAGTTGTGGTGAGCAGGGGCTACTCTTCATTGTGGTGTGTAGCCTTCTCAGTGCAGTGCCTCTTGTAGAGCATAGGCTCTAGGCATGCAGCTTCAGCAGTGGGCTCAGTAGTTGCGGTACACAGGCCCTAGAGCATGTGGGCTTCAGTAGTTGCTGCACATGGGCTCAGTAGCTGTGGCACATGGGCTTTAGGGTGCACAGGCTTCAGCAGTTGTGGTGTGTAGGCTGAACAGTTGTGGCCTGCAGGCTATAGAGTGCAGGCTTAGTAGTTGTGGTGCATGGACTTAGCTGCTCTGCAGCATGTGGGATCTTCCCAGACCAGGGATGGAACCTGTGTCCCCTGCATTGGCAGGTGGATTCTTAATCACTGCACCATCACGGAAGTCCCAGTTAGGTAATATTTTGTTGAGGATTATTGCATCTATGTTCATCAGTGATATTTGCCTGTAATTTTCTTTTTTGTGATATCTTTGTCTGGTTTTGGTATCATGGTAATACTAGGCTTGTAGAATGAATTTGGAAGTGTTCTTTCCTGTGCAATTTTTTGGAATAGTTTCAGAAGGAAAGGTGTTAATGCTCCTCTAAATGCTTGGTAGAATTCACCTGTGATGCTATCTGGTCCTGGACTTTTGTTTGTTGGGGTTTTTTAAATTACTGATTCAATTTTAGCACTGGTAATTGGTTTGTTCATATTTTCTATTTCTTCCTGGTTCAGTTTTGGGAGATTTACATTTCTAGGTTGTCTATCTTATTGACATACAATTGTTTGCAGTAATCTCTTATGGTCCTTTGTATTTCTGTGGTGTTAGTTGTAACTTCTTTTTCATTTCTGATTTTGTTGATTTTCGCTCTCTTTTCAAAGAACCAGCTCTTAGTTTCATTGATCTTTTTTATTGTTTTTGTATTGTTGTTGGTTTGTTTTGTTTTCAACTTTATTTATTTATGCTCTGATCTTTATGATTTTTTTCCTTCCGTTAACTTTGGGTTTTGTTTGTTCTTTTTCTGGTTCCATTAGGTATAAGGTTAGGTTGTTTGAGAGTTTTCTTGTTTCCTGAGGTAGGTTCATATCACTATAAACTTCTTTCTTAGAATTGCTCTTGCTCTGTCCTATCGATTTTGGAGCATTGTGTTTTCATTTTAATTTATCTCCAGGTATTTTTTGGTTCCTTAGATTTCTTCAGTGATCCATTGGTAGTTTAGTTGTATATTGCTTAGCCTCCATGTGTCTGTTTTTTTGCAGTTTTTCCCTTGTATTTAACTTCTAGTCTCATACTGTTCTGTTGGAAAAGATGCCTGATGTGATTACTGAGGCTTGTTTTGTGGCCTAGCATGTGATCTATCCTGGGGAATGTTCTTTGTTGCACTTGAAAAGAATGTGTACTCTGCTGCTTTTGGATAGAATGTTCTATACATATCTATTAAGTCCATTTGATCTAACATGTCATTTAAGGCCAGATTTTCTGTCTGGATGATCTGTCCGTTGATGTAAATGGGGTATTAAAATCACCTACTGTTCTTGTTACTATCAGTTTCTCACTTTATATCTGTTAATATTTGCTTTATGTTTTTAAGTGTTCCTATGTTGGGTGCATACATATTTACAATTGTATCTTCTTCTTAGATTGATCCCTTGATCATTACTTAGTGTCCTTTGTCTATTGTTACAGTCTTTGTTTTAAAGTCTATTTTGTCTGATTTCCATTTGCATGAAATACCTTTTTTTCATCCCTTTACTTTCAGTCTGTATGTGCCTCTAGATCTGAAGTGAGTCTCTCTTTTTTTAAAAAAATAAATTTATTTATTTATTGGCTACATTGGGTCTTCATTGCTGTGCATGGGCTTTCTCTAGTTGCAGTGAGCAGGGGCTACTCTTCATTGTGGTGCACAGACATCTCATTGCAGTGGCTTCTCTTGCTGCACAGTACAGGCTCTAGGCACGTGGGCTTCAGTAGTTGTGGCACCTGGGCACAATAGTTGTGGCTCGTGGGATTAGTTGCTCTGCAGCATGTGTGATCCTCCTGGACCAGGGTTTGAACCCACGTCCCCTGCATTGGCAGGCAGATTCTTAACCACTGCACCACCAGGGAAGCCCTTGAATGAGTCTCTTATGACAGCATATATATGGGTCTTGTTTCTGTATCCGTTCAGCCACGCTATGTCTTTTGATTGGAGCATTTAGTCCGTTTACATTTAAGGTAAGTATTGATAGGTATATACTTATTGCCACTTTGTTAATTATTTTGTGGTTTTTGTAGTTTATTTTTTGTTCCTTTCTTCTTTTGTTCTCTTCCCTTGTGATTTGATGACTGTCTTTAGTTTTTGTTTGTTTGTTTGTTTGCCACACCAGATGGCGTGTGGGATCTTAGTTTCACGACCAGCGGTCAAACCCACATCCTCTGCAGTGGAAGTGTGGAGTCTTAACCTCACCAGGGAATCCCTATCTTTAGTATTATGTTTGGATTCCTTTCTCTTTTGTGTATGTATACCTATTATAGATTTTTCATTTGTAGTTACCATGAGATTTATGTATAACCATCTATATATGTGTGATTATTTTAAGTTGCTGATCTCCTAACTTCAAATGAATTTTGACAACCCTGCATTTTTACTCCTCTCACCTCATGATTACTGTTTTTGACATCATATTTTACATCTTTTTGTTTTGTGTATCCCTTAGCTTCTTACTGTAGATATAGATGATTTTATTACTTTTGTATTTTAACCTTCCTACTAGCTTTTTACATGGTTGGTTTACTCCCTTTACTGTATATTTGTCTTTACCAATGAGTTTTTTATTTTCTATTTTCTTCCCCCCATATTTTCATGTTGCTAGTTGTGGTCTTTTCTTTTTCACTTAGAGAGTCCCTTTCATATATCTTGTAAAGTTGATCTGGTGGTGCTGAGCTCTTTTAGCTTTTGCTAAAACTTTTGCTCTCTCCATCAAATCTGAACGAAAGCCTTGCTGGGTAAAGGATTTTTGGTTGTAGAGTTTTCTCTTTCATTACTTTAAATATATCATGACACTCCCTTCTGGCCTGCAGAGTTTCTGCTGAAAAGTCAGTCTTATGGGAGTTTCCAGGTATGTAACTTGTTGCTTTTCACTTGCTGCTTTTAATGTTCTCTCTTTATCTGTAATTTTTGCCATTTTAATTACAGTGTGTCTTGGTGTGGTCCGCTTTGGATTTATCCTGTTTGGGATTCTCTGTACTTCCTAGACATGGATGTCTGTTTCCTAGGTTAGGGAAGTATTCAGCTATTATGTCATCAAATGTTTTCTGCCCCTTTCTCTCTTCTCCTTCTGAGACACCTATAATGCTTTGATGTTATCTCAGAGGTCTCATAATATGATTTCATTTCCTTTTATTCTTTTTTATATTTTCTGTTCAGCATCAGTGATTTCCACTACTCTGCCTTCCAGCTTACTGATCCATTTCTCTGTATCATTTAATCTACTGTTGATTCCTTCTAGTGTCTTTTCCACTTCAGTTATTGTATTCTTCATCTCTGCTTGGTTCTTTGTATTTTCCAACTCTTTGTTTAAAACTTTATTTATTTATTTATTTTTGACTGTGCTGCATAGCTTGTGGGATCTTAGTTCCCTGACCAGGGATTGAACCTGGGCCCCAACAGTGAAAGTGCTAAGTCCTAACCACTAGACCACCAGGGAATTCCTAAAAACTTCCAACTTCTTATTCTGTTCATCCATTCTTCCCCTGAGTTCTTTGGTCATCTTTATAATGATTGTAAAAATTGAGCTCTTTATGTGATAGATTGCCTGCCTCCATTTCTCGTAGTTCTTGGGGCTTTAATCTTGTTCCTTCTTTTGGAACATGTTCCTCAGTCACCTAACTTTTCTGAATTTGCTGTTTTATTTTCTGTATGCCTGGCAGGTTGGTTACGTTTCCTGACCTTGGAGAAGTGGCCTTTTGTAGGAGACATCCTATGCATCCCAGCAGTTTACTCTCCTCCGGTCGGCAGTAGTATATGCTCTAGATGTGCTCCCTTTGTGGGCTGTGTGGGTCCTTTTGTTTATCAAGGGCTGGTTATTGTGGGCTCTCTGGTAGGAGGGGCTGACCCCTGGTCTGGTTGGTTGCCAGGGTCTGCATTGTGTGGAGGCTGCCAACCACTTTTTGGCAGGGCCAGGTCAGGTGGTTGAGTACAGAATCCTGGAGGGCCCTGGGGCTAGTGGTGGTTCACTCTTGGGCATAACTGCATTCTGGGGTGGGCGGTTGCAGAGCCAGTGTTCCTGAATATAGTGTTGGCCTGCTGGTGGGTGGGGCCAGTTCCTGAAATGGCTTGGTGTAGTTTCCAGGTTTTCTGAGAGCTGGTGCTGGCTTACTGTGTGTGGGGCTGGATCCCGGGGTGGCTGGTTGAGTAGTCCATGGTCTCTCAGAGGTGGTGTTGGCCTGCTGATGTGTGAGGCCACAGCCCAGGGGGTCCCAGAGCTACTGCCAGCTCACTGGTGGGTGGGGCTGGATCCAAAGACCTCTGGCTGATGTGCCCAAGGTGTCCCAAAGGTGATGTTGGCCTGCTGATGGAAAGGGCCGGAGCTTGGGGCTCCTGGGGGTGGCGCTGGCCTGCTGGTGTGTTGCCAGAGTCCTGATAAGGCAGGCTGTGGGGCCGTGGTGGTTCTGTTCCGGCTGTCCACCCACTTATGAGTGGGGTCAGTGTCCAGGAGACCCAGGGGCTGGTGCCCACCCACCAGTGCATGAAGCCAGGTTCTAGGGTTAGTGTTGGCCCTAGTGCAGAGTCTCTGGCAGCAGGGTCTTAGAGGTTCTGAGTCTAGTGCCTGTGTACTGGGTGTCTGGGTCCAGGTCCTGGGTTCTTTGGTGGACAGGGCTGTGTCCAGGGATGGCTGTGGGCTAAGGGGTCTTAAGGCAGCCTGGTTGCTCATGGGTGGGGCTGTGCGCCCACCTGGCTAGTTACTTGGCCTGAGGTGACCCAGTACATGGGCCTACAGGCTGGTGGACAGGGGTGGGGCTGGGCCCCGAGGCTAATAAGCTAGAGGGAGGATTCCAAAATGGCACTTGACAGCACCAGTGTCCCCACGGTAGAAGGAGCTCTCAAAAATGGCTTTTGTCAGTGTCTTTGTCCCCAGGGTGAGCTCTACTTGCTCCCTGCCTCTCCAGGAGACTCTCGAAGCTTAGCAGGTGGGTTTGACCCAGGCTCCTTTCAAATTACTGCTTTTGCACTGAGTCCTGAAGCATGTGAGATTTTG
Source organism: Hippopotamus amphibius kiboko (assembly GCF_030028045.1). Taxonomy (NCBI): domain Eukaryota; kingdom Metazoa; phylum Chordata; class Mammalia; order Artiodactyla; family Hippopotamidae; genus Hippopotamus; species Hippopotamus amphibius. Next base: position 160,790,921 of record NC_080191.1, read on the forward strand.
TGTGCACCCTGTCAGAGCAGAGTTTACAGCCCACTGGATCTCCCAAAAGTAAGCCCCACTAGCCTTCAAAGCCAAACGTTGTGGGGGCTCATCTTCCCAGTGCACCCCTGTGTTGGGGAGCCTGATGTGGGACTCAGACCCCTTGCTCCTCGGGAAGAAGCTCTGAATGGTAATCATCCTCCCATTTGTGGGTCCCCCACCCAGGGGTATGGGTCTTGACTGTATTGCAGCTCCACTCCTCCTGCCCGTCTTGTTGTGGTTCCTTCCTTATATCTTTAGTTGTAGATCTTTCCGGCTAGTCTTCTGGTTTTTCTCATCCATAGTCACTCTGTAAATGTTTGTAATTTTGCTGTGCCCAAGAGAGGGGGTGAGCTCAGGGTCTTCCTACTCCTTCTTGGCCAAGCCCTATGATGTTTTCGTTCATTTTTAATTATTCTTTTTGATGTCCAGATTGCCCCATTTTAGGTTCTAATGTCTTTTTGACAGAACCCTACAAGTCTGATTTTGAAGATTTCATGAGAATCCATTGTTTCAGGTGCTGTGGTTTATCACCAGTCCCCTCACGATGGATGTTTAGGCTCTCAATCATTTTCTGTTACAAATAATGCTGCTATGCACGTGCCTTGTTCATGTCACTTCCTGTTTCTGCCAACACATCATCTTTGGGGATAACTTCCTAGAAGTGGAACTGCTGGGTCAAATATCTAGCATTTGTAATTTGCCAAATTTCCCTCCACAGGAGTAACATCATTTATATCACCTCACAGTCTTACTTGCAAAGCCTAAAATACTTTTACTGTTTACAGTAAAGGGTTGTCAACCCCTGCCCTACAGCGTTGCACTCCTGACTGTGCAGCCATCCTCCGGAGAGGAGGGAGAGGGGAACGGGCCAGGCCTAGGAGTGGCACAGACCACTTCTGCTCCCACGCCTTTGGCGAGAACTCAGCCTCACGTCCACAGGGTCCTGCTTGGTAGACTAGGAAACAGTCTGCGTAGGGGCCTCGGAAAATGAGACCATGGATTTTTGTTCCGCCAGTAGCACAGTTACCAATTTTTGTCCTATTTATGACACTTTCATTGCCACCCCCCACCCCACACACACACACACAGTGTCCCCATATACCTCTCACATTCTTGGTCTTTGTTAACGTAGTATGTATTTTGGAACTTTACTATTCTGATAATTCTCTCTGCGTCCTCTACAAGGGTAATTTTTGGTATTTAAATTCAGTTTTAAATATAGTTATAATTCAGCTCTAAATTTGTATTTACAACAGTTTAAGTATTTCTTGTTTAACTGGTTGCATCAGCTTACATTTAGGTTTTTTTTAAAACATGAGTTTTATCTGGCCTCATTTTTAGTTAGCTGGAAATATTTTCATATACTTATTTACAAGGACATACAAGTAATCTGATCTGAATCCTTGCAAATAAGAATTCTGAAGTTTTCACATATGATGAGAACTTGACTGGGTATAGAAATTCTTAAGTCATTGCCCTTTTTTCCCTCAAAACTTGTTTTCCCTCAAAACTGGCTTTTAGTAGTGGAACAGAGATACCTGAAACTACCTTGATTTTTGTTTTTTTATTTTGTAAGTAAATGTGGGGTGGGGTGGGGTCTGTATCCAATTAGAATTTTAGTTCTGTCCAAAAAATATGCCAAATCTATCTAGATCTGAATCTATTTTTTGCCTGCTTATATTAAGATGCTAGTTTGTTGCTATAACAAAGGCTGTATTCACAATGGGTTAAGAAAGATTGAATTTGCTCTCTCAGGTACCAATTTGAACCTAAGCAGCCCAGCACTGCTGTAGCAGTGTCACAGTGACAGGCGCTTCCCTTGACACTTGGCTTTCATTCTGTGTTTTGAGATGGCTGTTCCGGTTCCAGCGTGGCTCTCACCTCCACATCTGCATTCCGTCCAGTGGTGGGTGCATCCTGGGGATGGGCAAGTATGAATTTTCCCATCGGTTTAAAAAGCAGTTCCGTGAAACTGGACCGTGCTGAACACTGAAGCTTTCCCATTCCAGTTGTGTAAAACTTATAATTACTGTTGATTTCCCTTGCTTTTTGGTGATGTTGTTGGTTTTTTTTTTTAGTCTGTTTTTATGCCCTTGTTTTCTTTCTTGAGTTTAATGAGAAATTGTAAGAAGGAACATTGAAGGCTGCTAACCAGAGCCATTTTTGACTTGAAAGTCCCTTCTTATACATTAGTTAGAATCAAAGGTTTTGTTGTGTTCAAACTTTTATTTTACAGACGAGGAGACAGGCCTCCAAGAGTCTGTGATGTGTACAGGCAACCAGGGAGAAAACATCTGGGTCTGGGCTTACTTGTTCTCCTGAAGAGAACGTGCAAGTGGCAGAGATCTGGTACAGGCAAGGGGCACCCACCCCTGCTTTCAGGCCTGCCTAGGGCAAAGGCGAGCTGCACCCCAGTAAGCTCCCTCCACAGCCCCTTGCTCTGTCTGTTGAGCAGGGCCTCCCATGCTGACCACTAGTTACTGTGGCTTCTAAGGTGTAGGATGCAGGAGGTGGGGGCTCTATTCCTTCATAATATGATTTTTCAGAGCTGAGAGAAAGCAAGTCCTAGAGGTGAGGGAAGACTGGAGGAACTGAGTGAAGGGAGGACAAGACAGCTGTCTGCAGACATTAGAGGAGTTGTCCTAAGTAATGTGTGGCAGATTTGGTGTGTGATGGTTGTAGGGTGAGCAGACTTCAGATCAGTGCAAGGAAGATCTATGAGGCTGGACTGTGTGACGACAGAACTGTCTGCCCTAGAAGCAGCGTTTGCCCTCACCGGTGGGTAGCCAAGCATTGGAGAGAGTTTCTAGAGGACATTTTTCCATATTAGGAAAGTAGACCAGATGACCTCAGACGTCCTTTCTCAATACTGCTGTTCTGTGAATTTAGACTCAAGAATAGGTTTTGCCAGGTTCAGTGAGGGTGACTGGATGTAGTTGGGTAGCTATTGGACAATGAGATGGAGGAGTCACAGAAGTCAGGGAATCTTTTATCCTGGGAATTGTTGAAATTACAAACTGAAACAAGAATCTGATCGAGTCTGGTATTTCATTCAGCGTTTGCCCTGATCACTGGAGGCTATTGGAGGCACATAGGAATATTCTTCACTCGTAACTGTCAACCACGTCTGAGAGATTAGATCCTAAAATGGGAATAAACTAAGTACCTTGGATCCCTACTTTTGCAAGAGAAGACAGGAGGATTGAGATCAATATATTTTTGTTCCGTGAGGTTTCTTCTCATGCCAGCTGTTTCTGTGAGAGCAAGAGATATTACAAGCACTCATAGCTTCTAGAGAGACAGTGACTTTATGTGTTTGATGTGAGCTAGAATAGAAAATTAACCTGCATTTGGGGTAAGTCTCAAGTTTTAATTCACCAGCATCTTAAGGGGAACGCAGAGAGGAAATAAAAGGCGGCAACAGTTGACAGTAAACGTCAGGGGCTTCGCCAGCAGTGTTATTAGGTGTTAGCAGTAGCACGTCAAGGCAATCTCCATCAGGCTTCGAGACAGTGAAAGATTGGGATGCAGGTATAGTTTAGGCTGGTCTCTAAATTTCTACAGTTGTGGGGCTTCTCTCATCATCCTTCACATGGGGATGCCTCTGTTGCCCACGTCTTCCCCAGAGATGCAGGAATAAGACTAGGCCAAATGCTTTTCATACTCCTGAAGTCCTTATCCCACCTCTGTCTACTCAGTCACCGAGTCATTCACATCCTAGCTGATGCCAGGCTGTCAGTTTTCCCCTGCTTCCCTTAGAAGTCCAGTGTTTTCTTCCACCCTTGCTTCCTGTACTGTCAAGATGCCTTCTGTCTAGGGCTCATCATTTCCTTTCTTTGATGAAACCCCTCCAAACCTCTATGGATCCTTTTTCTCATGTTTTTAAGTTCTCCCTCTCTGCCGGAATCCTCTTCTAATTTGCAAACAACCTCTTTCATCCTTCCTTTCCGTAGCGTCGTGTGGGAGGAAACAAGACTGTCTTCAGGCAAAGTTGGAGGGAAACTACCCGGGATAGAAGGGATGTTCAGGGCTACTCACCATGCCTCCTGAAATACAGCTGGGCTTCTGGGCGGGGTGAAGGCAGTACCTCTTCCCTTAAATTGTCAGGCATATTATCCGCTTCCTTTCCCCCACATAAAAATAAGCTCTTTCCCTGGCCAGGCTTAAAGTTTAAGATAGGGGCTGGCCTTCCCTAGTTACTATGCAGTCAGCATCCAGCCCTCTAGTTCTGTGGTTCTCAAACCTCAGCGCACACAGGAATCACCCAGAGGGCTCAGTGAAGCAGACCGCTAGGCCCCACCCTCCACCCGCAGAATTTCTGACTCAAGGTGGACCCCGAGAAGCTGCGTTTCTAACAAGTTCCCACGTGCTACTGATGCTGCGGGTCTGAGGAACACAGTCTGAGCGCCACTGACCTAGCTTAGCTTCTCTCAGAGACCTGTCTGGAGAAGCCGGCCTCAGGGTAGCATCCCAGTCCTGACAGTACATGCCACTCATTTCCCTACAGTCCCCTCAGGGTGGAACTCAGCTGAACTGCGGGATGGGTAATACTTAGGAAAATAAGAGACCAAGACACCAGGATCTTGTTAGCTGGATATATTTCTTTTTTGTTTGTTTTTGTTTTTGTCACAGAACACTGTTTGCAGTAGAGGAAACTGGCATTGCAGTCTGGTGGTAAAATGGCTTGTTCACATAAACCAGTACATGTTCATCCTTTAGCGCAAAAAGCCCTAATGGCGCGTACCCTATTGAAATTCAGAACATCTCCAATATTTTCTCTCTCTGTTTTTCTTTGTCATTTTTTTTTTTTTAAATAAACATTTTCAAGGTTTGTCCAAAAGAAGGCCATATAGGTTCTTGGCTAGCGGAAGACAATTCAGAACAGTTGTTGCACACTTGGACTGTCACCTTCTCCAGGCTGGCAGCTGATATTTTTTTCCAACTCATTTTTATTAAAAAAATAAAAAAATGCTCCAACTATCAGTTTTACAAAATCTCTAAGGGAAACACAAGAGCAAGGTGCTGAGGTAAAAAACACCTGAGGTAGCTTTTTTTTGTGTGTTTTTCTCGTTAAAAAAATCTGTAAATTTAACGCCCTGGGCCAACAACCTCGTGTAAATTGCTATTTTCCTCCGTATTCTTTTTTTTTTTTTTTTTTTTTAAAGAAAGAAATCATTTTGCGGAATATTGATGGCTTATACACCAAAATGTAAAAAGACAAAATACATTCTTTCTTTGTGGAATTTTTCTTTGTTTGGTTGGTTGGTTTGATGGGTTCCTGTTTTCCTCTTCCAAAATGCTAGGACAAGTACCATTGACTCTTGTTCTTTTGAGTAACCAAGTGTAAGTTGAGGCTGGTTTGTGTGTTTCGCTTTTGTTCCTTTTGTGTGATGTGATACTCAGAGCACTGCTTTGCCTGGGGGGTGCGTAGATATGGGAATTGAGACAGAGGGATGAGGGAATTAAAAAGAATGGGGATGGAGAAGATGGGGAGGGAGGGGGTGGGGAGGAGACAAACAGAGAGAGACAGAGAATTATATAGCAGTATGCAAAAACCAGTTAAAACCTGTGAAGCAAAGAGAAATGGGTGTGTGAGCTAGACAGGGATGAAGAGACAGTTTCCTCTTCAGAGAGACGGTATCCCTTCTGTTGACATACACAGGTGATCCAGAACTGCTGTGAGTGTCCTTTCAACAACATTTCCCTCCGGCTGAATTTTGTATGGGTGGCCTTGAAGCTCCTTACTAAACCATTAGACCTCCCAAAGAATGACTTTATTCTTTAAAGTCTAGAAAAGCCTGCTTTCTCTTTAAAAAGAAAAAGAATTAATAATTGATTAAAAATTGGAGTTAGTTGAGTTATTTGATATATTATTTCTAAAATATATTAATGCCGCAGGCACCCTGTGTAACCCACAGGCCACATATCTTCACATCTTTCCCTTCTAATATGTACACACATGTACAGAGACAATTTTCCACAAAAAGGGCGTGAATTTTGCTTTGATTTGAAGACGTTCACCTATGTTAGTTCAACTAAAAGGGATAGCGTGGTGGGAGTTAGGAGGGATCCGAGTGGATGGTGACGTGGATGGCTGGGAAGCCTGCAGAGGCCCTCGGGGCGGCGGGAGGCTGGGCGGAGACACGGCTGCCCTCCTGCCCCGCCCCCCACCGGCCCCCTGGATTCTCAGGGCCTCTGCAGAGCCCCTGGCGCCTCCGCAGACTTCTCATTCCTCAGGATGGTCTTTGGTTTGCTCCCGATCTGGCTGGCTGTGTTTGGTCTCATTCTGTCAGGTGTTGGAAGGGCTACATTCATCCGTTGTTTGCTGGTGCCTGTGGGAGCCTCACTTGCTGCGCTGTGAGGCGACTCCCTGAGGATATTTCTGCTCCTGCTGCTTCACCTGCTGTACAATTTCCCTGATCTTGCGCTGTGCAGTCTGCAGCAAGGGAGAGGAGGGGGACAGGGGGAGAAAAGGAACCCAGTTCTGAGGACACGCAGTGGGGGGGTGGGGAAGCAGGGTTGGGACTTGGGGGAGAAGGAGGTGGTAAACTCAGAAAAGTGTCATCTACCCACTGAGGCCTTTTCTGCCTGGACGTGATATGGCAGAGTTCCCCAGCCCTCCCCTGAGGCTGCTGGGTGGAAGGTAAGAGGGGAGGCCCCCAGAAGCTGAACCAGGGCATCCGTGACTAGGGAACCTGCAGAGGTCAGGTGGCATCCTCCCTTCGAGCTACACACGTGCCCGTGTCCAGTGCTTGCCCCCACCTCGCCCTGAGTTACTGCGAAGACAGTGGTGTATGGCGGGGAAAGATGGACAACGGGATGGGGAGAAAGTGAGAAACTGGCCCAGACACTCTACCCTGAACAAGTGGAGAAAATACAGCAGCCCAAACCTGCCACCTCACCCACCCTGCTGCTCCCACTGCAGGGAGAACCCTGCAGACTGAACTCCTGCAGGAGCCCGGCCTTTGAGACCGACACCCGGGGCACTGGAGGAGCTGGGATGGGAGAGCCGCAGGGGTGGCGTGGTCGGGCTCTGACTGTAGGAGTCTGAAAGGGTGCTGGTGGGGCGCAGAGGGCAACAGCGGGGCAGGTCCCAGCGAAGGCATGGCACTGAGAGGACAGGCTGACACTCAGACAAACCTGCAGCGTCAGCTTAGACCTCCTCTGCTCCTTTGGGACAAGGACTGGACTGCTCTACTCCAAAACCCAAAAAGCATCAACAAGAACCAGGTCACGTAATGCTGAGTCTCTGGCCCTTCTGACTGGAAGAGGAGCAGCTGTGTGGAGTCCTGAGTCCTAATGGGGGGGTGTCATAGTGAAGCAGAGGAGAGGAAAGCGAAATCAGGGTCTCCTGAGATGAGTCTTTAACCCGTAATAGTGGAATTTTGGCCCCCAGGCTGGTCCTCAGGGACCAGAGTGGCCCTTGCCTGGTATGTGGCTCCCAGCAAGGAAGGCTGTGACTGAGGCCTGGGCAGGAGGACAAGGAATAGGAGAGCCCAAAATTCAGCATTTCAGAGGCCTAAACTGTGCTGACTTGATGTCAAAGCTCTATACCCTTCCTCAGACTCCTCTAGCAGGCCTAGGAGAGCAGCGGTTAGCCAAGGAACAGTCACCCCTGCCGTGTTCCATCCGTGCGTGGGGGTCAGGGTTGGGGGCATGTATACTGCCTGGGGCTACCGGACAGGTCACCAAGAGCTTAGAGACTTGAGAAGAGATTACAGCAGGAGAGATGGCCCCTCACAGCACAGGTACCTGGCTAGCAAAGAAATGCCCAATGATTCTGACAATCACTTCCTCGTTTTCATCGGGCGTTTGGTCACGAGGCACGATGACTTCTGCACTGGTTAGGTTCTGCAGTTCGTTCACCTGTGAAGGGAGACATCGAAAACATTCCTGTGACTTGCTCCGCGGCAGTGGTCTGGAACCAGAACCCATACTATCTCCCAGGCATGTCCGTATACTCCGGGTGGGGTTCTGCTCCCTGTCACTTTCCTGCTGCTCTGTGTGCGGGTTTACAGGGACAGGAGGCACGCGTCCTGTCTTCACTTGCCAGCACGCAGCCTCGATCAGGCGTTCTGGACACCAGGACCCTGGTGTTCCAGCGTCTGGCTCAGCACCGTGATCTGGGGCCCTCCGCTCTGGATGATGCTGGTTACACTTCTGTCCTTTGAAGAGCCCGTGGGGGTCTGAGGGAAGTCAGGCCAGGAGATGAGGCCAGCTCAGAGCACACTTACGGTTTTGCCGCCCTTGCCAATCACACGGCCAGCTGTAGAGGAGGGCACTCGGATGTGGGCTTCCAGCTTCACCTCCTCTTTGGGGTTAAAGAAGTTTTCTTCTTTGAGTTTCCCAAAGATCCGTCCCTGGGCCTGAGAGAGCAAGACAGGTCAACCTGCTTTAGCAGTACTGCTGTAGGAACCAGTGAGTCCGGGCAATGGCACGGCCCCAGCCCCAAGCTCACCAGGGCCTGCTCAGCTGGCTCAGACCCGGCGGCTGCATGCCCGCCCCACCCACGGAGTGCACCTTGCAGACGTGCACAGACACTCCTGTGTCTTCAGGTTTACACACGATCACACAGGAAGCTTTCTGTGAGTAGGGACAGGGTGGAACTACATCTTATTTCCGTATCCTACGCATCTGTAAATGTTTGGTTGAATGAATCTGTTCAGAGAATTCTTAATTTCCTCCCACCATGATATGTTCAGACCTCTGGTTATTAAAGGATGGAGGCAAGGGTGGTGGTGATGGGATTTGCACTTTGATGACTAACTCCAGACCTAGTGTAGCCAAGAGATTATTGTTCTTGTTGAAAGAACCTAAAAAATGTATTCATTTATTTATTTGCTGACCGCACTGTGTGGCATGTGGGATCTTAGTTCCCAACCAGGGATGGAACACGTGCCCCGGGCAGTGGAAGTGCGGCGTCTTAACCACTGGACCACCAGGGAAGTTCCTAAAAGAACTTTTTAAAAAACTGAGATATAACTTACATAACCTAAAATTCAGCATTTTAAAGTGTATACTCCAGTGGTTTTTAGTATATTCACTATGTTATGCAGCTATCACCATTATCCAGAACATTTCCACCCCATTTCCCCAAATAAAAACCTGTACCAACTAGGAGATAGTCCCAATTCCTCCCTTCCCCTAGTCCCTGGCAACCACTAAACTACTTTCTGTCTCTGGATTTGCCTTTTCTGGATGTTTCACATAAATGGAATATAAAATATGTGGCCTAGTGTATCTGCCTTCTTTCACTTGGTGTAATGTTTTCTAGGTTCATCCATGATACAGTATGCATCAGAATTTTACTCTTCTCATGGCTGAATGATACCCTAGTATGTGGATATATACCACTAGGATATACACCTGGTATGTGGATGTACACCACTAGGATATATACCTGGTATGTGGATGTACACCACTAGGATATACACCTGGCATGCGGATGTACACCACTAGGATATACACCTGGCATGCGGATGTACACCACTAGGATATACACCTGGCATGCGGATGTACACCACTAGGATATACACCTGGCATGCGGATGTACACCACTAGGATATACACCTGGTATGCGGATGTACACCACTAGGATATACACCTGGCATGCGGATGTACACCACTAGGATATACACCTGGTATGTGGATGTACACCACTAGGATATATACCTGGTATGCGGATGTACACCACTAGGATATATACCTGGTATGTGGATGTATACCACATTTTGTTTATCCATTCATGAGTTGAAGGATTATTGTTCTTGAGCGTTCACACGTGTTAACTTTTTTCTCAGATACATCTTAAATATATACTTTTATAAATAAATATGCTTCTGACTTTTAGAAAACTCAAGTTATAATTCTCCTAGGGGTGAAAAGGCAAAAACAAAACAATGCAGGGGAAGGGAGACGAGCTGGTGGAATAGAAGGACTTGAGCTCGCCACCTCTCATGAGAACACTAAAATCACAACTGCTAAACCACCATCAACAGAAAAGACGAACCTATCAAAAAAGATATTCCACATCCAAAGAGAAAGAAGAAGCCACAACACGACAGTAGGAGGGGTGCTTTCCACAAACTGCAAACTATATCGCAGAGGTTCTCCCACAGAAGTGAGAGTTCTGAGTCCTACACCAGGCTCTGCAGCCTGGGGGTCTGCATCTGGAGGAGGAGCCTCCAGAGCATCTGGCTTTGAAGGCCCGTGGAGCTTGAGTGCAGGAGCTCCACAGCACTGGAGGAAACGGAGACTCTACTCCTGGAGGGTGCACACAAGGTTTCATGTGACGTGGGACCCAGGGCAAAGCAGTGACTCCACAGGAGCCTGGGGCAGATCTACCTGTGGCTCTTGGAAGGTCTCCTGGGGAGGTGGGGGTTGGCCGCGGCCCACTGCAGGGGCAAGGACACGGGTGGTGGAGGCCCCAGGGAATACTTCTTGGCGTGAGCTCTCCCAGAGGTTGCCACTTTGGTACCAAGACCTGGCCCCACCCAACAGCCTGCAGCCTCCAGTGCTGGGACACCTCAGGCCAAACAACCAAAAAGGGGGGAACACAGCCCACCCATCAACAGACACGCTGCCTAAGGTCATCCTGAGCCCACAGCCACCTCCAGACATGCCCCTTGACAAGGCCCTGCCCACCAGGGGGACAAGACCCAGCTCCACCCTCCAGTGGGGAGAGGCACCAGTCCCTCCCACCAGGAAGCCTGCACAAGCCCCTGAACCAGCCTCACCCACTAGGGGGCAGACAACAGAAGCAAGAAGAACTACAATCTGGCAGCCTGTAGAACGGAGGCCACAAACACAGAAAGTCAGACAAAATGAGATGGCACAGAAATAGGTTCCAGACGAAGGAGCAAGTTAAAACCCTACAAGAACAACTAAGTGAAACAGAGATAGGCAATATGCCTGAAAAAGAATTCAGAATAACGACAGTAAAGATGATCCAAGATCTTGGAAAAAGAATGGAGGCACAGACCGAGAAGATACAAGAAATGTTTAATAAAGAGCTAGGAGATTTAAAGAACAAAGATAAACAATACAATAACTGAAATGAAAAATACAGTAGAAGGAAGGAATCAATAGAATAAATGAGGCAGAAGAACAAATAAGTGAGCTGGGAAACAGGCTGCTGGAAATCACTGCTACAGAACAGAGTAAAGAAAAAAGAATGAAAAGAAATGAGGACAGTCTAAGAGACCTCTGGGGCACCAACAGTTGCATTACAGGGGTTCCAGAAGGAGAAGAGAGACAGAAATGGCCTGAGAAAACATGTGAAGTGATAATAGCTGAAAACTTCTCTAACACAGGAAAGGAAACACTCACTTGAGTCCAGGAAGCACAGAGAATCCCACACAGATAAACCCAAGGAGGAGCACGCTGAGACACATATTAATCAAACTGACAAAAATCAAAGCCAAAGGAAAAATTTTAAAAGCAATACGAGAAAAGCAACAAATAACATACAAGGGCATCTCAATAAGGTTATCAGCTGATTTTTCAGCAGAAACTCTGCAGGTCAGAAGGGAGTGGCAGGATATATTTAAAGTGATGAAAGGGAAAAAAAAACTACAACCAAGAATACTCTACCCAGCAAGGGTCTTGTTCAGATTCAATGGAGAATTCAAAACTTTACAGACAAGAAAAAGCTAAGAGAATTCAGCACCACGAAACCAGCTTTACAACAAACGCTAAAGGAACTTCTCTAGGTGGAAAAGAAAAGCCTACAACCAGAAACAAGAAAATTACAAATGGGTAAGCTCACTGGTAAAGGCAAACATACAGTAAAGGCAAGAAACCATCCACACACAAATATGATATCAAAACCAGCAGTCGTGAGGAGAGTACAAATGTAGGATGTTGGAAATGCATTTGAAATTAAGAGCTACTTTAAACAGTCTTGTGTGTGTGTTTATGATATGTATATATATATACATATATATACATATCATACACACTGCAATATCAAAACCTCATGGTAATTAACTACAAACCAAAAATCTACAGTAGGTACATACACAAAAAAGAAAAAGCATTTGAAACACAACACTACAGGTAGTCATCAAATCACAAGAGAACAAAAAAGAGGAAAGAAAGAAAAGACCTACAAAAAAAGAAATCCAAAGCAATTAACAAAATGGCCATAAGAACATATATATTGATAATTACCGTAAATGTAAGTGGATTAAGTGCTCCAACCAAAAGATATTATTTGTATACACACACACTGGAATATTATTACTCAGCCATAAAAAAGAATGAAATAATGCCATTTGCAGCAACATGGATGGACCCAGAGATTATCATACTAAGTGAAGTAAGTCAGACAGAGAAAGACAAATATATGATATCACTTATATGTGGAATCTAAAGAAATGATACAAGTGAACTTATTTACAAAACAGAAACAAACAGACTTCAAAAACAAACTTATGGTTACCAAAGTGGGGGAGGGATAAATTAGGAGTTTGGAGCTTACTTTTTCTTTTTTTTTTGGCTGTACTGTGCGCCATGCAGGATCTTAGTCCTTGACTGGGGATTGAACTCATGTCCCCTGCAGTGGAAACTCAGAGTCTTAACCACTGGACCACCAGGGAAGTCCCTGGAGTTTGGGATTAAGATATAGATACTACTATATATAAAATAGTCATCAAGGACCTACTGCATAACACAGAACTGTACTTAATATTCTGTAATAACCCACATGGGAAAAAATATGAAAAAGAATGGATATATGTATAACTGAATCACTGCGCTATACACCTAAAACTGACATTATAAATGAGCTATACTCCAATATAAAATAAAAACAATGGTGCAACCCCCTTGAACACTTCCAACAAACCATGCTATTTCCCCTCACACCCCATGTTTATACCCATCTTCAAAACCACGACCAAGGGATCAGAGATGTCCCTGAGGGGGTGCCATCTGAACTGGCTACCGACAGGTCCACTATTCCACGGGAAAGAAGGGAAGAGGGCTCCAGGCAGAGGGCGCAGCCTGGAGGTGGGGGAGACTGGGTGGGTGGGAGGCTACAGGAAGAAAGGAAATGGAAGTTGGCTTCCAAAGAAGAACCGAACCTGCCTCTGGGGTGGCTGCGCCTGCTGACGGTCCTCAGCCTCCCCTAAGAGGCTGCCCTGTATCCAGGGGTACAGCGCTGAAGGGGTTCTTGGCACTGACCTTGAACTGGGCTTCAGGTGGGCCGGTGATGATGACCATCCTTTCGCTGGCGTCTGGGCCTTCTGCCGGGGCAATCTGCAGTTCACAAAGCGAGAGGAAGGGGCTGCTGCGCGGCTCTGTTTCCCGAGCTCCTCTGTCTAAGAGGATGGCACACCCGCTAGCAAGAGATGTTAGGACTCACACCTTTGTACCTGGTGCTTTATCTGACCCTGCTGCTTCCGCTCTGGTCTTCGGAGATTATGACCACAGTGCCCAGTATCAAATTTGGGTCTCTGGCTACCCAGGCATAGTTGGAAACAGGCTAGTAGTTACTGCCTCTCCCTGCCCTGAGCACCAGCAGTGACCAGCCTCCTATCACCAAGTTGCTCCACTAGCCCACCCGCGGCCCAGAGGCGAGGAAGACCTGGTCCACAGCGGAGTTAAGCTGGAGTCAGCGTGCAAGAAAGGGCTGCTAGTGACAGCTGAACTAGAGCAGGTGTGACTAGGACCAGCTCCTCTGTAGCATACGAATCAACTGTGATGGCACCAGAGCAAGACTGAGGACACCCTCGTTCCCGTGATGGCTCTGCAAACCTCTCCTCTCCCCACGGACGAAACGTGGCAGTTGAACCTGGCAAGCTCAAAACCTCCTAGCTCTCACCCTGTGAATTTGATGTCTTTCGTAACACAACTCAGGATGGACCAACCAAACATTTTTTTGTTAGATCCTCTTTACATATTTTTTTCCTGGCATACCCTGCCTTAATTCAAAAACCTTTATGGTAGCTTTAAAAATAAATACAATGTAGCAAAATTAAAGTTACTTTTATTTATTTATTAGGCCGCAGCAGGATCTTAGTTCCCTGACCAGGGAACCTGTGCCCCCTGCAACGGAAGGGTGGAGTCCTAAAGTAGCTGGACCATCAGGGAATTCCTGTAAAGTTACTTTAAAATGAGTTAAAAGTGCACCAAGCATTTAGGGATGAGGCAGGAGTGAGGTCAGTATACAGATGCACCTCATAAGGTCCTACACACCGTCCAGAGACACCATCCCCGGGACTGAGCTGTTCAGCGTGAATGTGATTCACCACCAACGGGGGCGTGTCTGAAGTTAACATCTCCGAACCACTGCGTCGCAGAGTCTTGGGCTCCCCCAAGAAGACCCCCAGCCCCACAGGGTTTAATTTGGTTTTCTCTCAGTCATGTCCTAAGCCAGGCTGCATCTGCAGGCCTCAGGGTCCTGTGTCCCTGTCGCAGCATTACCGTGAAGACAGACCCAAGGCCTGCCCTGACCTGTGCCCACTCAGAGGAGAGACTCTTCTACGAGACCTTCAAAGAAGATCTGACCCCGAGTACGCAGTGGCACGAGGATGAACGTGAGACAGGTCACCGGCCACTAAGCGTCTTGGGGGTCTTCCCTTTGCTGCGGGCAGACCACCTGCCAGGCTTCAACTGCAGGGCAGCAGCCTCAGCCAAAAAATGGATGTGTCCGGGGGACGGAGACCCTCCAGCAGGCTGCACAAAGACGGGCCCTTCAGATCCCTGGTGGGAACCCCCGTCTCTACTTCTACAGCCACAGGTGGTATTAAATCTGCTCCTTACTTCCAAGAGTAAATGAGAGTGACAGGCGCGTGGACACGGTGGTTCCCAGATCTTCTCCACCCAAATCAAGGAGGGCTGAAAGGCTAATTCACGATTCCGCTGACCGAATCAGTTCTCACAGCCGCCCTGCTCCAATTCTGAAAGAACGCCCCCCAGCTCTCCACTGCCCGCTATTCACAGCCCAGCCGAGGACTCAGAGCGGCACAGGTGCTCCTGCAGTTCTGGAGCGGCACTTGACAGGCAAACTCCCTGAGAAGACCTGGAGTGAGGACCCCACTTTACGACTGAAGCAAATGGGATGCAGAAAGATGAAGTGACCACCAAGACGGTGGGTGAGCAGGGCTGCAGCGAGGATCGGGAATTTCGTGTGGCATTCTGAAGCCAGCCAGGCAGGTGCCCTGCAGCAAAGGCAGGCGACGGGGGCTCAGCTCTCACTTGTAACTGAAGCCTCTCTTGCACGCACCACGCGATCCCAGCTCAGCCCACCCGCCTCCAGCACTCTGCTCCCACGTATTACTGTAAAGTTCTCCCCCTTCCCCGGCAGCATCAAATGTGCCTCTAGTTGTGGCCCCTGAAGACTGGCAGAGCAGGACTGGGGGCTGGGTGTCTGGAGTTAGTGAAATCAATGTCTTTAGAGACAGATACTGTCAGAGACCCGTCAAGATAAAGGAAATCTAGCAGAAACCACATTGATTTTGAAAAGTAGGTAATGTCTCTTGCAAATGCCTGGCTTCCCTGGTTTCCTCTCCTCTCCTGCTCCTCATTCTGTCCCCTGCTGTCTTTGCCCATCACAGAAATCACACCACCACTCAACTCTGCTGGGACACAGCGGGACTATGGGGATGCTGTGGGAGAAGCCCAAGGGGTTGATCCTTCTCTACGTTCCCAAAGGCTTGCTGGAAGACTCTGGTATAGCACTCAGGTTGCTCGGGTGGAAAAACATTGGACCAAAAATAGGATAGCCTGGTCCAACCCCGGCTCTCACATTCTTGAGCTTTGTGGCCATCGACATGTCAGTGAAACGCTGGGCCCTGATTCCTTACGGGCAATGGTAAGTGGAGAGTTTTTGCTGCAATTAGCCCTGGAAGTGCCCCGTAGCCTGAAGTCAGCAGAACTGCTATCTAAGAGCCAGTCCTGCCCCCTGTGTGCCTTGGCTGTGTCCCGTTCCCTCTTTTTCTCAGGGGAAAACGGGAGGACGTGATGAGATGATCCCTCAAGTCCCTTTTACTTGAAATTGTCTCATTCTGTCCCTTGCACTGTACCTCAGACCCCAGGACTGGACACCAGAAACCGTCCTCGGGGTGCAGCCAGCCCTGTGGTGGCCCACACCTTACCTGTCCCACACGGAGGACGGGCCCAGCACGGCCTGGCAGCACCTGGGCTGGGGTCTCACCTGCAACAAGCCCGCTGGGTGCAAAGGCCCCGGTGCTCCGCCACCATCTGCACCCCCCCCCCTCAGGCTCACCTCCAGTCTGTGTGATTTGCAGGTGAGATAAATGAGGCCTGAGAGGGGAGATGATTTACTGACATAAAATTCTTTCATGGTCTCACTCCAATCCTTGTTCTGCGCTACTCGGAATGTCTTGTTTTTGTTTCTTCTCCAGCACACTTGCTGTGGGAGAAATTCCAGCGCTTCTTGATGAGAAAGTGTAAGCATTCTTTCTCTCCAAGTCACGAGGCTTCTTGTTCGGAATTCCGGGTTGTCCCATGGCAGCAAATTATTTTACGTAACAACGGAAACTCTGTTTCCGAAAGCGTTTCACGAGGCTTGGGACGTGCTCGGCATTGAGTCAGCGCTGATAGCTGGGCTTGGAGTAGGACCAGGGCTGAATAATCCTTCCTTTTCAGCTTCTCTGACGACTCTTCCCGTTGTGCTCCAGGAGGCAGGATGTGGGTGTGGAACTGCAGCTACGTGCGCACGCGGCCACCACAGGAATCAAGGGGCCTCCCTTCCTGACCTCTCTCCTCAATCCCAGGTGCTGCATCTCAGGTTGTGTCACTGGCTTTTGTTTATCTGTGGCTTCATCACTGCCTTTCAAAGAGTTTTTCATTCAAACTATTTGTTTCAGAGTTCAAGGGTTTCTGAAGTGGAGACTGATTAAAGCATTGAAGCTGCGTATAAATTATCGCTTCACTTGGGACAGTCCTCACTCAGCCTTTATCGTGAGGCGAGGAGGACGATGGAGCCCAAAGAGGACCAGGTTGGCTTCTGTGTTACTAGTATTTTTTCCTAATTCATTTGTTAGTTGAACAAAAAAGGAGTGAGAGAGGTAAAGATGAGTGCACATGGGAACAGTCCTGAAGGCAGGCTTTCCAGGTCCTGTGGGGTTTTGCGGATGGTGTAAGGAACACAAGGGACAAGGGACACGGGGTGGGAGATGGGGGTGGAAGAGGGTGGCATACGGGCTGCTGTCAGGAGCGGTTTTACCTTAATGGAGGCCCCGGCGAACCTGGCCAGCTGTTTAATGTGCGCTCCTTTCTTCCCGATGATGGCCCCCACGGCCTGGGTTGGGATGAAAAGATTCACGATCTCCTGCTCTGGATACTGGAAGGACAAGACAAGACAGACGACATCACTGCTGCTGGGGCTGCCCGTCCCGTCACAGAGCAGTGGCTGGATGCTGCGTGGGGTTCTCCTGTGGCCTGGGGTGCTGCGGGTGGGAGGCTGGAGGCATGAACCTGAGCAGGGGCTGCAGTGACTACACAACCTCCAGAGTGCAGACTGCTCCTGAGCAGCTCTGAATTTGCTGGACACAGCAAGCTGTCTGCTCACGGGCCTTCTGTCAAGTGCCAGTGTGATGTGTATATTCATCCAAGGAACTGGTGACTATTAAGCACACCTGGCCTGAGACACTGTTCGGGGGGATGGATAGCTGCCCTCCCACCTTGTGGGCAGCAGCGACACTTTCACTGGAGGGGCTTCAGGTCCGAAACGAGACTGTCATTAACCCTGCCCTGGCCAGGCTGCATGGGGACGGCCCAGAGAGACACGAGCAAGGCTGTCCGGGGCGCCGTAGGAACCGGTGGCAATGGCACGGCCCACTCGCTGGATGGTTAGAACTCTGGAGAGTCTGTTCTTTAGCCCAACACCTCCTCCTAGTTTGACCTGCCGACTGCCCCTCTGCACCAGCTCCCAGCCACCTGTGGGATCTGTGAGCACCAGCAAGATGCTGAAGGGCCTCTAGGGCACTCGCGTGTCGGGTGGTCGGGCGTGCTGGTGCCTGCGCTGTGTCACTCCCAGGACAGCCTGGAACCACAGGACCTGGCACGCACACTGTACGCACGCACGGGTCAGCCCGCCAGGGGCTGTGTGGCACCAGCCACGGGCAAGGGACGAGCGGCCGAGGGGGCTGAACGGTGGGCACTTACAGAGTGATGATGCGGGAACGGGCCGAACTGGTGAGGGGGGTACAAGCTGGAGAAGTATCCAGAGTGGGTCTGCAGCAGGAGAGAAACGGTTAGTCGGCAGGGCCCGCAGGGCTGCTCAGCAACTCAGGGAGGCAGGATTCCCGCACGCCACGCAGGCTCCCTGCACCGCCACTGCCTGCGCTGTCCTGAAGGCACACCTGTCCCTCCGCAGCTCAGATCTCTGCTCCCTTCCCTCACGGAGCACTGGCTGGGCTGTCACACTCTAGGCTTCCCAGGAACCCGCCAGGAGAGGAAGCCTGTGCACACACACTTTGCAACCTGCCGTCAGGCAGAGAGGCAGGGCCAGTGGCTTCTATTTTCTGAGGAATTACAAACCGTGGATTAAAGGAACAGAGAGTGTCAGGACCAATCCAAGAGTTATGCCAAACAGGCAAACTGTTCCTGGGAAGTCAGATCAGTGAGCGCCCACAGAATCTCAGAAGGAATGGAGACATTGAGAATAGAGAAATTAAAAATGAAATTTAGAGAAGAGAGAAAAAGAATGAGTAAATACATATTTGTGGGGGGGGAAGCAGGGGACAGGAAGGCAAATGTGGTAGACGAAACGAGAGCTGTTGCTTTTTTTTTTTTAAGTTTTATTTATTTTTGGCTATGTTGGGTCTTCGTTGCTGCACGTGGGCTTTCTTTAGTTGTGGCGAGTGGGGGCTACTCTTTGTTGTGGTGCTCGGGCTTCTTACTGTGGTGGCTTCTCCTCATGGTGGAGCACGGGCTCTAGGCGAGCACGGGCTTTAGTAGGTGCAGCACATGGGCTCAGCAGTTGTGGCGCACGGGCTTAGTTGCTCCGCGGCGTGTGGGATCTTCCCGGATCAGGAATTGAACCCATGTCCTCTGCACTGGCAGGCGGATTCTTAACCACTGCGCCACCAGGGAAGTCTGAGAGCTATTACTTTTTAAAGTAGCTGCTTTTTTAATGAATACCTACTGTGTCCTAGGCATTGTGGTAGATACTTTATTCATAAACTTAAAAAATATTCTTTTACTTTATTTTTGGCCACACCACGCGGTGTGCAGGATCCTTAGTTTCTTGACCAGGGATTGAACCTGTGCCCCCGGTAGTGGAAGCTCAGGGTCCTAACCACTGGACCACCAGGGAATCCCCCATAAACTATCTTAATCCTCACAATAGTCCTGCGAGACAGGAATACATCTGCTTTTATGTATTTTATGGGCAAGACATTAAGCAGAGTCAGCAATGTCTAGTTCACTGTGCTTTGCACATAAGGCCAAGTAAATGCTGACATGCCTATTACAGGAAGGGAGGTGGACAGCTCTGGGCACCACGGAACCAGTCCCCAAGGGCCTGCCTAGCAGGGGTCAGACGAGATGAGGCTTGGAGTCGGGGGACCGAGCTTTCATTGGAGGGTCCTTGAACAAATCTGGTGTCCTCTGTCTCCTGCGCATCCAGCTGGGTTCTGCGTTTCAGAGCACAACTGCCTTAGGACTCATTAGGGACAAAATGAAACTACTCCCTTTTTTGAGTTTGGACAGTGGACTTCGGGGGAAAAGAGATGTGAACACGGTGGGGAACTTCCTCCAAGGGTGCTCTGGGTGCCCACAGCACCTGCAGGGGATAGAGCTCCGCCAAAGGAAGGGGCCATGATGTAATGGAAGCCTCTGCCCCCATGACTTAGAAAGAGGCTGCAGTGATACCTCATGGCCACAAGAGGGGGCTATGAGATCGGCGTTCTGGCAACTTCCACTTCTGAAAGGAAGCTAAGTGAAGATGTCTGTCTCACTTGGTCCTGTCTCACTTGGTCCTGCCTCGTTCTTAAAGAGCATCGGCTCTAGACCCTTCTCAGTGCAGGTTCCTGTCCTGGGCCATGGAGGGTCGGGGGAGAATTTCTGCAGCTTTTCTGCTCAAAGCTCTACCTTGGGGAAAGGATGCTTCTGCCTTCCTTTCACCTGGAGAGCTTTTCCTTCAGCCCTCAGCAGAAATAATTCTTTTGAATTCTGATTTGGCCTCAAAATAGGCAAACCATAAGTGTAGCTCCATTCTGGGCTTAAATACTCCCAACTTTATAAACACTATCAAATTTAGGTCTACCACTTGGGTTAGGGGAGGGAATGGACTGTAAAAGGATAAAAAGAAATAATTCCCCAGTCCTCCTTTTATTCATGGGTTACAGCTGGAAAACTGTTGTGGAGAAAGAACTCCACACAATTGAACCCAGCAATCAGGAACTTGTTTCTAGCTGATGCTCTGTCATTAGCCTTTGTGTATATAAGCTGGTTTTCGGAGTCAGAAGACCCAGAAGACTTGAGTCTGAATCACTAGCTCTATACAACCTGGAATAATTTATTCAACTTTTCTGAACCTCATCCACAAATGGATTAAAATAATATCTACTGCTTACAATACTGTTGTGGGAGTTCATTCACTTATTTACTCATTCATGCAAAAGACATTTGAGCAAAAGCACTGCTCTAGGTGCTGGGGACACAGCTGTTAAGACAGAAAAGGTCACAGCCACCACGGAACTTGGGTTCTACTGGGGAGGCAGACAAGTATGTGAAAGAAATGAACAGGAGAACATGAGGAAGGGTAGCTGCCGAGACAAGGAGTGGGACGGTGACTTCAGCTGGAGGGGTCTGGGAAGGCTCTTAGAGGAGGTGGCCTCTGAGTTGGGACCCAGGGAGGAGATGGAGCCCCATGCCAAGCACTAGGGAAGACACATTCTAAGCAGGATTCTGAGAGGTGCAGAACTAGGAAAGGGGTTGGCCTGTTTAGAAAACAGAGAAGAAGCCAGTATGGTGAACGCAACTGAGAGAACAGCAGGCCACAAACGGGAGGCAGGCGGTGTGAGATCATGCAGGGCCCCGTGGGCCTCGATTTGGATGCGGATGTGACCCTAAGGACAACGGATACCCCTGAAGGATATAGTACGTGGCGCTCAATGAGGGCACAGGAATGGAGAACCCATCATCGGGCACCACACGGCTGAAGGACTGAGTGTTAAATGAGTACTTATTTATCACTTATCAGAGCACACTTTCCATTCCCTCCACCCCCATGCTTCAATGGAGTTCACAACCTCAACTGGAAAAGGTGCTTAGTCATAATGATCAACAAGTAACCTGCTGATGACTTGAATACATTTTCTCATTAATGGGAAAGCAGGGTGTGGCCATGTGACAATCCGGGGCCTCAACCCTAAAATGGCAATTGGGCTTCCTGTCTCAGTGGGAGGGTTCCCAGCTATTTTATGAGGGAGAAGCCACTTTACTTTTGAGTGTTTCAAAAGGATGATGATTTGGGGTATGGGGGGGACGAGGTCATGGTGAAGGTGCCCCTGCCAGGTGTGCTCCCCGAAAAAGAGAGGCAGCAAGGGTGGGGGGGGGTGTTACTATTATCCACTGGTTCATTTCAGATTCGCAGTTTGCGGGAAAGCAGCGTCGGCTTTTCTCCCATGCCTGACGACGCTGGGGCAGCAGAGGGGTATGTACCAAACACACTCGTGACTATTTAGAATGGGATGAAGTTACGTTTTAAGTTGGGCCTGCTTTGCCTGGAAGAACTGCAGGGTCCTCGGTTCCAAGCTGTTGTGTGTGACCCCCTGATGCATCATTTAGGTGGTATTCAGAATCATAAATCAGGGAGCAGGAAGAGAGAGGGGTGCGGAAGGGCAGTCATGAGGGCAAGGGCCAGGCATACAAATTATGTTCAAATATACAGACAGCTTTAGTGTGAAGACAGAGTGACGTCACAAAGACGGCAGGTGCTCTCCCGGGGAACCAGGGATATGGACGTGGGGGAAGGGGGCAGACTTGGTCAGTGAGGTCAGAGTCATGGGCAGAGCTGTTCAAGATTCAGAAGATGCACCATCCGACCCCAGGGTGTCCAATGCCTCCTTCCAGCCCTGCCTTCCACCCCTGTGTGCTCGCAGAGGACCATCTCAGGAGCTCACGGGGACCAGAAATTGGTAAGCTTGCAAGAGGCAGAGCCAAGATTTGAGCACAGGACACAAACAGAATCAGCAGCATGAAAGAGGGGAGCAAAGCTGAGCAAGGCAAGCAAACGATCTCAGTGAACTAACTCAGGAAAGAGGGAGAGCGTCTTTAAAAAGTCTGCTTTGATTTCTCAGTGAGATTCAAGAGGGCAGTGCTTTAATACAGGAGGAGACTGCTATGAGGAAAGCCAATCAGAGCACTAGATCAATCTTAGAAATTAAAAGCATGACTAGTGGAGTAAAAACTCATTAGAAGCCATCTAAGTAGCAGCATGGACACTCCTGAAAAGCCAGTCAGCACACAAGAAGATTAACTCACGCAAGACAAAAAGGAGGGACTCGGACAGGACAAGCAGAGTAAGATGACTCCCTCTTTCCATAAAGTGGAAACTCCGGAAGGAGGAAATGGAGTGAAGGGAAGAGAAGCAATACTAAACTTAATTACAGATGCAGAAGCTTTTCCTGAACTGATGAAAAACTTGAATGTTCAGATTAAAGGGCTCAGAGTCAGATCTCTGATTTCCAAGGGTGAAGGTAAAACACTACAAAAGGCAAAAAACTTACGAAAGAAAAAAAAAGTTACCTACTAAAGAAAGAATCAGGCTGGTAGCAGCAATGCTTTCAAAATTCTAATGGAACCGTGACCCTAGAATTTCTAGACGCCCACTTGAACTTTCATTCACTTTGGGGGGGGGGCATTTTCAGATATAGAAAAGCTTAGAAATTATACTACTTACGTACTATTCCTGAAAAAACAAAAACAAAAACAAAAAAAACCCGTTGTTTGAGGAAGTACTCCAGAAAAACAAAGAAACAAAAACAAATAACTCAAAAAAAATAAAAGGATCTGGAACACAAGAAACTATGTGTGGTAAGTAAGGAAACCAGTAAAAGTTTAGTTAATTCCGAACAATGTGGATTATGAGATTGAGTATTGACGAAAAAAGAAAATTTAATAATTTGGACTAAAATTCCAGATTATTTCTAGAGTAATATAATACAAACACATTAAACAAAAATCTGTTAGAAATAAAGAATTTGAAAAATCTAATGTCACAGAGATAAAAATAATTACATAGAGGATACGAGCAACCAATTAAAAGCTTGATGTTATAGCCATAAACACAACTCTGAGTCCATCAGAGAAGGTACATCTTTCCAAGTGCCCATGATTTCCAAAATCACGCATGAGCAAGACCACAAAAATTAGAGATGTTCAAATAACATTCTCTAAGTGCAAAATACAGGAAACGATAACAAAAAAGAAACCCTTAACTACTTAAAAATTAAAAGAAAAATCCCTAGTAAATTTGATAAACAAAAAAGAACATAAATATACACTGTTAGGAATAAAAACAGAGAGATTCACAAGTTTGCAGCTTTAAAAGGCAACAGTTTGCTTTGTACAACTTTGTGTCACTAAGTATGAAAAGAGAGATGAATACTTTTATAGGAAAATATAAAAAGCAACAAAACCAAGTCAAACACTTATAAGAAATTGAAAAGGTTATAAATCATCAATCTTTCTCCAAACAAAAGGTGCTAGGCCCAGAATTTTTATGGATGAATTCTATCAAATCTTCAAGGAACAGAAAATTCCTACATATTCTTAATTTTCCCAAGTATATATAAGTTGACCATCTTTCCAGTTCAACCTTTGAGAAAAAAATAACCCTGCTGTTGAAACTGTCAAAGACAGTATAAAACTATAGTAATTGTGGTGTAGACTAAAAGATGAATGGAACAGAATAGGGCCCAGGAATACGACTCAGTGGGAATTAAGTGAGGAACAAAGCTGGCATTTCAAATTGAGTGATGAAATGGTGCACTACTCAATAAGTGACTTTTGGAAAATTGGCTATTTGGGAAAAAAATAACATTGGATCCCTATTCAAAGAAGTACAAGTTAAGATAAATTCCCTATGAATTATAAACAATGATCCCCCAAAACCAACAACTAAAAATTACCATAAGAAAACTTGGGAGAATATTTTAGTCTTAGATGGCAGAAGGCCTTTTCTAGCATAACATCAAAGGCCAGAAGTCCATAAAGCAAAACATCACTGATTTATGTTAATTCTTAAAATTTTTGTATAAATTCTGTTGAAGGGAAATGTGAAAATTTAAAATGCATTCCCCTTTGATGCAATAATTGTAGTCTTAGAATTTACTTCTAGATATACTCACACACTTATGTATAAGGGTATTCATTTTGACACTATTCGTAGCAGAGAAAGTCTAGAGATAGCCCAAATGTCAAAAAATAGTATGCTCAGTAGAAAAATTATAGTAAATTTCATATAATGGAAAACTATGCGGCCATCAAAGAGAATTAGTTCTAAATATGGAAAGATACCCATAATAAGTAAAAAATGAAAACAAACAAAAAACATAGTAATTGACTGTATGTGGCACGATTCCATTTATGTTTTGGAATAATGATTATATGATTATATATATGCTCGTAAAACACATTTTAAAACATAATAGTGCTACACTTCTGGGGAGTGGCTGTTGGGTGCAATCTGGTAAGAGAAGGAAGGCTGAAGGGAAACATTTACCATTTACTTCACACAGGAGTTCGCTTGTTCAAAAAATACTACGTTAAATTACTTCGGCACAATTTGCAGAGATGTGGATGGACCTAGAGACTGTCATAGAGTGAAGTCAGTCAGAAAGAGAAAAGCAAATATCACTTTTATGTGGAATCTAGGAAAATGGTACCGATGAACTTATCTGCAAAGCAGCAATAGAGTCACAGACATAGAGAACAAACTTTTGCCTACCAGGCGGAAGGGGAGGTGCGATGGACTGGGAGATAGGGACTGGCATGTATACACTGCTATGTATAAAACAGATACCTAATGAGAACCTGCTTTATTTTATACCACAGGGAACTCTACTCAATGCTCTGTGGTGACCTAAATGGGAAGGAAATCTAAAAAAGAGTGGGTAGGGACTTCCCTGGTGATGCAGTGGTTAAGAAGCCGCCTGCCAATGCAGGGGACACGGGTTCGATCCCTGGTCCAGGAAGATCGCACATGCCATGGAGCAACTAAGCCCGTGCACCACAACTACTGAGCCTGTGCTCGAGTGCCCGTGAGCCACGACTGAAGCCCGCATGCCTAGAGCCCGTGCTCCAGAAGAGAAGCCACCACAATGAGAAGCCTGCACACCGCATCAAAGAGTAGCCCCCGCTCTTCGCAACTAGAGAAAGCCTGTGTGCAGCAATGAAGACCCAACGTAGCCAATAAATAAATAAATAAATAAATTTATTTAAAAAAAAGAGTGGATATATGTATATGTATAACTGATTCACTTTGCCACACAGCAGAAACTAACCGAACATTGTAAAGCAACTATATTCCAATAAAAATTAATTTAAAAAAAGGAAAAAGAAAAAAAAGGAAAAAAAATTAAATTAAAAAGCCCCTCCCCGCCAAATTACTATGGCATAAGACACCACAAATAGAGAGAAATGATAAGCTGGTGGAAGACATTTACAACATGACAAATGGTTAACAGCCTTAACATGTAACTAGCTGTTACAAATTATGAAGAAAAAGATGGGGGAAACGACAATAGCAGCTAAGAGTTATACAGCAATTACTATGTGCAGGTTTTTAGTTACTTAATTACCCTCACAACAACCCCATGATACGTGTACGATTACAACCCCCATCTTACAGATAGAGACATGAAGACACAAAGAGGTTCAGTCACTTGACCAAGTTTGTTAAAAAAAAAACAAGTGAGGGACTTCCCTGATGGCAAAGTGGTTAAGAATCCACCTGCCAATGCAGGGGACACAGGTTTGAGCCTTGATCTAGCAAGATCCCACACTCTGCGGAGCAACTAAGCCCGTGCACCACAACTACTGAGCCTGCGAGCCACAACTAGTGAAGCCTGGGTTCCTGAAGCCCGTGCTCCACAACAAGAGAAGCCACCACGAGAAGCCAGTACACTGCAATGAAGAGCAGCCGCTGTGCGCAGCAACAAAGACCCAACGCAGCCAAAAAAAAAAAAAAAAAAAAAAGTGATATAATGCAAAGATTCAAACACAGGCAGCCTAACTCCAGAATTTATACTGCCTCTTAATAGACTGATGGGCAAGGGGTACAAAAAGACGATTCATTAGAGAGGGAAAAAAATGGCCAATAAGCCCCAAAGTGTTAAATCTCATAATAGCGTCTTATGAAGAATCATGTTGCAAGGAATAATTACATTGCTAGTGAGAGCACAGGAGAAAAACATACCTCTCTGTTACACACCAGCTAGAAGGAAAACTAGTACATTCTTTATGTATCAAAATTCATGTACCATGTATGAACATTTGTATTTTTTATAGTTATATATAAAATTCACACAGTCTTTGGCTCAGCAATTCTGTTTCCAGGAATTTATTCTGAGAAAATACCTGGACAGGACTTCCCTGGTGGTGCAGTGGTTAAGAATCCACCTGCCAGTGCAAGGGACATGGGTTTGATCCCTGGTCTGGGGAAGATCCCACATGCTGAAAAGCAACTAAGCCCGTGTGCCACAACTACTGAGCCCACATGCTGCAACTACTGAAGCCTGCTCCGTGTGCCTAGAGCCCGTGCTCCACAACAAGAGAAGCCATCACAATGAAGAGCAGCCCCTGCTTACTGCAACTAGAGAAAAGTTCGTGCACAGCAACAAAGACTCAATGCAGCCAAAAAAGAAAAAAAAAAAGAAAAGAACTAGATAAAAGAACCAGGATATATATACAAGGATTTCCATTGTATAGTGAAAACTTAGAATACACACACACACACCACCTATATATTTAATATATATGCATATATAAATTGTATATACACCTACACACATATACATAGAAACACTGGTTATTTCTAGATTAAGAAAAAACTTGCATTATTTGCTTCTTAAATACTATGCACACATTACTTTTATAACCAGAAAATGATAATGGTAATTTTCATGCATACACACATGCACTGAAAAGCCTGCAGAGCTGAGAGAGAAATTCCTGCATGTGAGCCACCTATAAAAGAGGTATACAGACTTCCTGACCCTTGGATGTTAAGAGCAAAAGCACTAGAGTTTTGTGATGTATAAAAGCAACCAAGAAATACCCTAGTTCCTTGAAATCTGAATGCGTATGTGACAGGAAAGCAATAATAGAAGTATCTGAAGTACCCCCACCACCCCATCCTACCCTGTCCTTCTCAGGAGGCCTGGGCCCACCAAGGAAGCCCTCAGGCCTACAGTACAGGCTCTAGATCCTGCACAGCTGGGTGGCGATGGCCACCTCCATACCCAACCTGCATCCTGCAGCTGTCAGAGAGAGAGGTCTGCAGGAGCTGTACGGTTGCAGATCTGGGGCAAATGCGTGCGTTGGATTAGAATCTAATCTTGATCTATGGACTCAAGATCAGAACTTACATGGCCTTTAGCTTAAAGAACAAAACTTCTTGAAAATCTACTTTATAAAGAACAGGAACTATTTTAGTAATAAAATCATTATTCTACTGTTTTAGTAAAAAATCTCAGATGTAAAGGAAGCTTTCCAACTTGCAAAACCTATTTTCAAGTTTAGAAAATATTCTGCTATCATATGAAAAGTTCTCTTCTTGTTTTAGTTCAGGGGTCTGCAAATTCTGCTGTAAAGAGCCAAGTAAGTATTTGGGCTTTCATCTCTCAGGGTCTCTACAGCATCTACTCAACCCTGCCACCACAGCAGGAAAGCAGACAGACAGTACGTAAATAAACATTCATAGAAGTATTTATTTACAAAAATAAGTGGTGGGCTGGATTTGGCCCTCAGGCTGTCGTCTGCTGACCTCTCTTTTAGATTATCCATTTTAGAAGTGGTCTATTGTAGTATACCTTTTTTCTCCCACCATTTCTGTTACTTAGGTTGAGAGGGTGGCCTGGCTTTTGAAGTTATCTTCTGTGGAGCAGTATGTACAATCTTTCTCCCAAGAAATGAGATGTGTCTAAATGCCAGTTCACTGTACTGGGCTCGGTCATTCTCAAACCTCAGCAAAGACACGGGGACATGCACCTCTTATAGCTGTTCTCCCTCCTTAGAGCAGCTACATGACTGTAACAGCTGTCATTTCCCTCCTGCCATATTCCCAGCTCCCTCTAACACACACACACAGAGCTCAATATTGGGCCCTATCCCTTAGTTTAAGGGAAAATGTATATAACTAAAGAAATGGTATGGAGACATTTAAAAATGACTCAGAAGAGCTGTATGTAAACAAGATGACAGAATGAGTATGTTTTTGTGACTAAGGACGTGGGTGCCAATTCATGTCTGTATTTTGCTGGCAAAATAGTACAGTGAGTTCATCCTGTCTCTCTACAGATAACCCAAAGAGTTACTAGGAATTCTGACATTGCAAAGCCTGCTACACCAGAGACCACCTTTCAAAAGAAGTGGTTAACCTAATGTTCTCCAACCTGATTCTTCCTATTTAAACAGTATAAACATTGGGAGAAAATCAGTTTGCTTAAAAAATAAATAGCATGTGTGGAGAATTAGGAATGAAAAAAAAAAAAAAAGCTGTCAAGTATCCTGAGCCCTAATCTGGTAATTTGCTGATCTTGAATGATGCTTGTGAATGGGAACAAGCAGAAAGCACGTAAAGTTCACATTTCCTCTGCTGTTATTAATTATGATTCAAACAATAAATACTTACTGAGAATCTACTAAATGCCAGGCATTGTGCTAAGTGTTTAGAAACAAACACTGTGTGTTATTTTCTTTTAAAAACTGCCTATTAATAAAAAAAGACTGCATTTGAGATGTAGACATAGGTGGGAATTTTACATGAGTCATCTGCGTACCTCAATATTTTAGTAAGTGAACAACACTCACGAAGGTTCTTATTTGAGCTAACAAATCCTTTTTTACAATGAATAAGCTTCTAGCTAATGAATTTGCTAGTGGTCTCTTTCTTTCCCAGATATGATATATACTGCGTTAAGAGCACATATTTAGAGGATGGTTTAGTAACATTAATCTGTCCATTAGGAAGAAGTCCTAAGAACTGTTGAATTAATCCTACAATCTTTATGAGCATGGCCTCCAAATGAAGGCTCTGGCTCTGATTCAACACAGCAGAGAAATGCTGCCGCCTGCAGGAGATGAGCAAACCCCTGAAAGCTGAGCTACTTACAGCGAAAGGGTGGTAGGGGGGAGCGGGGGGAGCTCCTCGGGGCCCTGCTGGTGGAGGCAGCATGGACAGTCCTGTTGAAAAGATGCCAAGTGCGCTGAGGTTCAACCCCGGGATCAGATTGGCTTGTTGCTGGGAATAAAAATGGAGAAAAAGTTTGAGAGGAGGAGCCCAGAGAGGCCCAGCTTGCCTGGGTCAACCTCCATCTCTTGTCTGGGTGGCACCAGTGTCTCCTAATCAGCTCCCCCCAGGCCCCATGGACCCCTTCCTCATCCTGCTGCTGGGGTGGGCTCTCCGAACCTCAACCTATCTGTGGCATTCCATCGAAGCTTCTCTGCTGCCTCGAGAGTGTGTACACATCTTAACACAGCAAGTGAGGCTCTTCCTGGAGACCCAGGCCACCTCACCAGCCTCTCTCCTGCTAACCTTTTACCTCCACTCTGCCCAGTCCTGCGCCTCTCTCTCCTCTGGACCCCCGCACACACTGCCTACTTTGTAAGAAATGTGCTTCTCTCCCTCCTCACCTGGCTACATCCTACTTGTCATGTGGGTGTCACCTGAGCTTGGGCATTCCCCTCTTAGAGAAAGCTTTCTCTCACCCCAAAGCCCTCCGCTCCAGTGCCCTTTCTGTGCTCTCCTAACACGCCCACCTTTCCTTACATCAGCATGAATCACATGGTATTTGAGTGGCCTGTGTAGCTGCCTCTCCCCGTTTTAGACCACAATTTCCTTATGGACAGAGACTGTCTTATTTAGTGTTATGAGCTCAGTGCCTGGTACATAGTAAGTACTCAATAAATATTTGCTGAATGAATATATTTAAAACAGATTAGATTAATAGCTTTTCCTAACTCTATCCAGAGAAAGATCAGACCCCTCACTAAGACACCACTTATGTGAACTCCATCATTCACACGCAGAATGGGGCGCAACTTCGGCTTTTTTACCATTTAGTCGCCAGCTTCGTGATCACCTCACTTGCTTATTTCACATTTAAACATGGGGGTGGCTCACACAGGCTGCCCTTCAGAGGCAGAAGGATGATACAGCCGCCACCCTGGCCTGTATCCAACCTGTCCTACCACTGCCTCCCCAAACAGTAAGCAAATCTCTAACATTTTCTCTTTTCTTATCTGTGGCTCCAGGGTCACCTAGTAACTTGCCTTCTTTCAGAATGTCTGGAATAGGAGGCCTAGGGTCCTTAAGCTTGATCCCATTCATGTGTAAGATCTCGTAGTTCTGTTGTTCACCATCAGTGGGTAACTGGCACAGACAGGAATGTATCTAAGTGATTCCTGTGCTCAGGGGAAGACGTCTGAAGCACCCAGACCCTTTGCAACGTTTCCGGAAAGAGCTTTTTATCATAAAATATCAAGATCCCAAAAGAAGAAAATGAGATCAGTGGATGATACTTTCACAGACAAATGCACACAAACGGGGGAGAAGGTCACACTGCAGTCTTCTCCTCATCCTGTCCTGTAATTATCATGTGATGTGGGCTGCTAAGGTGAGATTTGGGGTGAGGTGGGAGATAAGAGTACTGACCTGAGTAAGAAGGTCCTGTGGAAAGTGCTGCCATGAAGAAGCTGGGGCTGCATTTAACCTACCTAATCCTTTATCAACATTTATTCCTCTGTGAAATGTTATATATAAAGTCTGGGATTTTCCTCAGAGCCATCCAAGGGGGTGGGGATGTGGATACAAGTTCAGATGAATCAAAACAGGCCATAAGCTGATAACTGTTGAAGCTGAATTATGGGCATATAAGAGCTTATCACAGCATCCTTTCCTGTTTCGTATATGTTAAAAAATCATTATCATAAAAAATGAAAAAATTTACTCCTCTGAGTTTATGCTTTGACTGATGGATAAATATTTTTAAGACTTCTGAATGAATTTCAGAATGGTGTCTCCCCATTAAAACGTTGGAACTAGTAGTAGTAACAGGAAGAACAAACCCCAATCAGTCTGCTAGAGCATCAGAGCTGAGGTGGATGACAACATTGACTGGGCAATCTAAAAGAATAGATCAGTAAGTGAGAGATGAAAATCAAAAGTTATTTTTAAAGTATGTATTTTTAAAACTGGAAAGTAGGGGGAAAAATTCCACTTTGCCAACATACCGGCTATTTTGATTTTTATATGTGGCCTTCCAGTCATTTTGACCCATATCATTTTACATAATTATAACCCTAGTTACATATACTTTCATATATTCTTTTCTTAGTTAACAACATATCATAGGCAATTTCTCATTTTAAAATCTTCCAAGTTGTGATTTTAATGACCTCACACTATTTTGTCCAGTTTTTGTAATTTCCTAGGTTGCTTCCTGAGTATTCTAATGCCCTTGCCCCAAGAAGACAGGAATAACTCTGCATACCTGCTCTAAGGCGCTTCTCACATTCTGAATGACAACTGTTCTCAGAGAGGCTTGGGTCCTGCCTGAAGATACACGTGAAAACCAGTGGACAAGAAAGCAGTAGGCACTTACGTTCACGGCCAGCATATCATTTTCAAAGGCCTCACGCAGCTTCTTCATAATCTCTACTTCAGCATGGGCACAGGCCTCAACTGTGCCCTTCACAGTGATGGTTCTTTCAGGGTTGTATATGCTCAAATCCTGCAAGCTGGCCACCAGGAAAAAGAGAGAAATCTCCTTTTTTCAAAAGGAAAAATAAAATCCCAGAAGGATCACAAACAAGTCTTGGTGGAGGAAGTGGGAAGAAGACGGGATTCCCTCGCCACGGGCTGTGGCCCAGCGTGTCTGCCACCCTACCTCACACAGCAGAGCGTGTGGCTGGTGACTATGTATGTATTTGTTTTGATGGTGCTGAACCTAAGCCTATCACTCATGATTACATTCCCAGTTTAAGGAAAAGCAGATGAATGAGTTGGACATAATCAAACTGCTCAAATTCTCCATTACTGGGCACAATTAATCTGAACCAGTGGCTTACGATGAGATCGTTATCTTGGTCCCTGTCTCATGTTCAATTTTCTTCAAATTTCTGCCTTCTTTCCCAATCAGTCTTCCAACCAA
Source organism: Hippopotamus amphibius kiboko (assembly GCF_030028045.1). Classification (NCBI taxonomy): domain Eukaryota; kingdom Metazoa; phylum Chordata; class Mammalia; order Artiodactyla; family Hippopotamidae; genus Hippopotamus; species Hippopotamus amphibius. The sequence continues at coordinate 160,823,296 of NC_080191.1, forward strand.
GCCATTGTGGGCCAAGATCTTCAGAGGAATCTCTTCAGCTCTAAAAGAAACAAGCAACAATTTAACATTTAAGGTGAACACAATGGCTGCCTCCCAGGAGCTATTACTCCTTTTTTCTTAGAAAAAAAATAGAAGTCATTTTTGTTCAGGTACCAAGTGTCCATGCGCTTTATGAGTTACTGGGTCCTTCACTAACTCCGGTGTGTGAATTCGGATTTTTTTTTTTAACTTCGTGAATAAGTTTTAATGCTCTGTTACAGTAGAAGCTTTAGTGAAAAAATGATTCAAAATACTATTAATTAACATGAACAATGTATATACAGTTTCCTTCTTGAGTGCTTGAGTTGGGTATCATTTGTATTTTTCTTAAATCTACTTTGTTACAAATCATCACAGTTTTGCCCTGGGATGGCTAGGTAGCATTGGGAGCTGACTGGTTGTCTACCACATGAGATTCCCTTTGCAAGGGAAAGAAAGACATGTTATAGCAGATAGTGTCTTCAACAAATACATAACTTATAGGTTTACAGCAACTCTTTTTTTAAAAATAAACATTTATTTATTGGCTGTGTTGCGTCTTTTTTGCTGCATGCGGGCTTTCTCTAGTTGCGGTGAGCAGGGGCTACGCTTCATTGTGGTGCGCGGGCTCACTGCCATGGCTTCTCTTGTGGCAGGACACAGGCTCTAGGCCCTCGGGCTTCAGCAGTTGTGGCACATGGGCTCAATAGTTGTGGTTCACGGGCTCTAAAGCGCAGGCTCAGTAGTTGTGGCACACAGGCTTAGTTGCTCCGTGGCATGTGGGATCTTCCTGGAGCAGGGATTGAACCCGTGTCCCCTGCATTGGCAGGCGGATTCTTAACCACTGCACCACCTAGGAAGCCCTACAGCAACTCTTTAAAGTGGGGTCTGTAAGCACTGAACAGTCTGCTTCAGCGGAAGGACCATGGTCCTTGGAGTCAGACTATTTCTGGCCCTGGAAAACCTGGGAAAGTTATTTGACTTCTTTGAGCTTCCCTCTCTCCAACGCAGACAATACAAACCCACCTCTCAGAGTTGTTGGGACGATTTTTTTTTTTTTTAGTGTACATCTTTTAAAAAAATGTCTTTTCAATTGGCATATAATTGCTTTACAATGTTGTGTTAGTTTCTGCTGTACCATGAAGTGAATCAGCTGTATGTACACATATATCCCCTTCCCTCTTGGACCTCTCTCCCACCACCACCCCCCGTCCTACCCATATAGGTGATCACAGAGCCCTGAGCTGAGCTTCCTGTGCTTTTTAGCAGGTTCTGACTTGCTATCTATTTTACACATGGTAGTGTATATATGTCAATCCTAATCTCCCAATTTGTCCCCCCTGCGTCCACATGTCCGTTCTCTACATTTGTGTCTCTATTCCTAACCTGGAAGTAGGTTCATCTGTACCATTCAATTCTCCATGTGAATTCTGATTAACACAAGCCAAATCATGGTAATTATACTCCCTTGTTGTGACTGGTTGGAAGTGGGTCCATGAGAGAGATCTGGCCAATTAGGTACAAGTCTGCTGGGTGGCTTTAGGAAGGTTTTCCTTGCTCTTAAAAAAAGGCACAAGGGATTATGACAGGCTCTCCTGCCCCCAAAGAGACACCAAGTTGACAACAAAAGATAAGCTAGACTATCTCTCTGAGAACTCTAGAGATCAGGTGAAAAGCTATAGCACCCAGGCTTTTATAAAACCAAAAAGGGATTCAAGTAAAAGGGGTAGGAAATTTTGTGGCATTTGGCATGCCCTTCACGCTCCTTCCCCTACACAGTATAGCAAGGGGAAACTGGAAGGAAATCCTCCATATCAGGGCCTCTCCCTTCGGACAGAAACAGAAGACTGGACCATGAGTCCACCACTCTGGCTTGCCTGGAGGCTGCCAGAGGGATTGGTTTCTGTCTTGCATGACTTAGAGCTGACAAGCCTGGTGCCAGTATCTGGAAGCTGCTGAAAACAGAGATGAACAGTATGTTAGAGCTGCAGTTTCACAGTCAGAAGTCAGAGGGTGAAAGAGATCAGAAATGGTTTGAGAGGTCCTAGAACCTCCAGCCAGGCTGATTAGTGAAGGTTTTCTCCTGAACAAAGCCAGTATGCAAAGACTGTGAGAGGTGGTTGTTTTTCAAATGCCCAAATCCCAGCACAAAATTATAAGGCATACAAATAAATGGAAACATGGCCTAATCAAAGGGTCAAAATAAAACTCCAGAAACCGACCCTAAAGAAATGCAGCTCTATGAGCTATCTGAAAAGACTTTTAAATAATGATCATAAAGATACTCAGTGACCTGAAGGAGAACACATACAATTAACTGAATTCAGGAAGATGATGCATGAACAAAGTGAGAATATCAGCAAAGAAAGAAACTATTAAAAAACAACCTAACAGGGGTGGGGTACGAAGGGGAAGCTGGGATGAAGTGAGAGAGTAGCACTGCTATATATACACTACCAAATGTAAAATAGATAGCGAGTGGGAAGCTGCTGCATAACACAGGGAGATCAACTTGATGATTGGTGATGACACAGAGGGGTGAGATAGGGAGGGTGGGAAGAGTCACGGGAGGGAGGGGATATGGGGATATATGTATAAATACAGCTGATTCACTTTGCTGTATAGTAGAAACTGGCACAACAGTGTAAAGCAATTATACTCCAATAAAGAGCTTAAAAAAACCCCAACGTAACAGAAATAATAGAGCTGAAAAATACAATATAAGAACTGAAGTATTCATTAAAGGGGTTCAAAAGCAGACATGATCAGGCAGAAGACAGACTTGGCAGACTTGAAGATCACTCATGTGAAATCATCAAATGAGAGGACAAAAAAGGAAAAAAGATTTCTTAAAAAGTGGAGAAAGGCTAAGGGACTTATGGATCCATATACACTTCATTGGAATCCCAGAAGGAGAAGAAAAAGATGGGGCAGAAAGCTTATTCAAAGAAAATAGGCAGAAAACTTTCTAAATCTGAGAAAAGAAATGGACATACAGATTCAAGAAACTCCAAGAACATTCAACTGGGATAAACCAAAAGAGCATCACATTGAGATACATTATAACCCAAGTGTCTACAGTCAAAGAGAAAGTCTTGAAAGCAGCAAGAGAAGAGTGAATAGTAACATATGAGGAAGTCTCCATAAGATTATAGGTGGATTTCTCGGCAGAAGTTTTGCAGGCCAGAAGGGAATGGGATGACATAGTCAAAGCACTGAAAGAAAAAAACTATCAGCCAAGAAGACTGTATCTAGCCAACTATCCTTGAAAATGATGAGGAAATTATAAGACTTTTCCAGATAAACAAAAACTGAAGGAGTTCATTACTATCAAACCAGCTCTACAAGAAATGCTAAAGGCAGTCCTTTAAGCTGAAATGAAAAGATGGTTCAACACGTGAAAATTAATACACCACATTAACCAAATAAAGGACAAAACTCACATGATCATCTCAATTGATACAGAAAAAGCATTTGACAAAATTTAACAACTTTTCATGATTAAAAACACCCAACAATTTAGGAACAGAAGGAAACTACCTCAATATAATAATGGCCATTTGTGAAAAGCCCACAGTGAACATCATGTTTAATGGTGAAAGACTGAAAGCTTTTCCTCTAAGATCAGGAAGAAGACAAAGATGCCTGCACTATTTCTATTTAACATACTATTAGAAGTCCTAGCCAGAGCAATCAGCTAAGGAAAAGAAATAAAAGACACCTAAATTGGAAAGGAAGAGATAAAATTATCTCTGCTCACAGATGATATGATCTTATATGTAGAAAACCTTACAGATTCCACAAAAAACTTTTGGAACTAATAAACTAATTCAGTAACACTGTAGGATATAAAATCAACACACAAAGAACAGTTGTGTTTCTATACACTAACAATGAACAATATGAAAAGGAAATTAAGAAAATAATTCCATTTATAATAGCATCATAAAGAATAAAATATTGAGAAATAAACCTAACCAAAGAAGTAAAAGACTTATACACTGAAAACTATAAAACACTGCTGAAAAAAAGTAGAGAAGATAGAAATCAATGGAAAGACATCCTGGATTCATGGATTGGAAAATCTAAGGTTGTTTAGATGTCCATACTACCCAAAGCAATCCACAGATTTGATGTAATCTCTATCAAAATCCCAATGGCAACTTTTGCAGAAACAGAAAAATTCATTCTAAAATTCATATGGAATCTCAAGGGACCCTGAATAGTCAAAACAATTTTGAAAAAGAACTGACATTTCCTGATTTCAAAACATATTGCAAAGCTATGGTAATCAAACCAATACGGTACTGGTGTCAAGACAGAAAAATAAACCAATGGGAAAGAATAGAGATCCCAGAAATAAATCCTTGCATATATGGTGAAATGATCATCAACAAAGGTGCCAAGGCTATACCACGGGAAGAGGACAGTGTCTTCAAAAACGGTCTTTGGAAAACTGGATACTTACTTGCAAAAGAATACTGCTAGACACTTATTTCATATACAAAAATTAACTCAAAATAGATTAAAGACCTAAATGTAAAACCTAAAAGTACAATTTTCCTAGAAGAAAACAAAGGGGCAAGGCTTCACAATACTGGACTTGGCTATGGTTTCTTGGATATGACACCACAACACAGTCAACAAAAGCAAAATTAACAAATGGGACTACACCAAACCTAAAAACTTTTGTGCATCAAAGCACATACTCAACAGAACAACCTATGAAATGGGAGTAAATACCTGCAAATCATATATCAGTTAAGGGATTAATATCCAGGATATACAAAGAACTCCTACAACTCAACAATAAATAAAATCAAATAACCCATTAAAAAAATGTGCAAAGGATCTAAATAGACATTTCTCCAAAGATGATACACAAATACCATCAAACATGTGAAAAGATGCTCCACATCTTTAATCATCTGAGAAATTCAAATAAAAACCACAATGAGATATTGTGAATACAAATAGTACCTTAAATTCATTAGTTTGCTACTATCAAAATAACAGAAAATAACAAGTGTTGATTAGGATGTGGAGGATATTTGTACTCTTGTGAAAGGTTGGTGGGATTGTAAAGTGGTGCAACTGTTATGGAAAACAGTATGGAGGTTCCTCAAAAAATTGGAAATAAAACAACTGTATGATGCAGCAACCTCACTTCTCAGTATCTATCCAAAAGAATTGAAAGTGGGGTCTCAAAAAGATATTTGCACACCCATATTCAAAACAGCACTATTCACATAGCCAAGAGGTAAAAGCAACCCGAATCTCCATCAATGGATAAATAAATAAACAAAATGTGGTGTACACACACAATAGAATATTATTCAGCCCTAAAAAAGGAAATCCTACAACATGGATACATTTTGAGGTCATTATGTTAACTGAAATAAGCCAGTCACAAAAAGACAAATACTGTATGATTCCACTTATCTGAGTTCTCTAAAGTTCTCTAAATTCATAGAACCAGAAAGTAAAATGGTAGTTACCAGAGGCTGGAGGAAGAGGGAAATGAGGAGTTGTTTAACTGGCAGTTTCAGTTTCATAAGACAAAAAGTTCTGGAGATCTGTTTCACAATAATGTGAATACACTTAACACTACTGAACTTTACCCTTAAAAATGGTTAAGATGGTAAATTTTATGTTAGGTGTTTTTTTTTTTTTTTAATCACAATAAAAAAAATGTTTTTTTTTTTAAAAAAGGAACAATGAAAGGATGCCTTCTCTTTCAACTTTTGAATAGTTTTCTGTGGGGAACCAAGGTCTGAAATCACTAGTCATCTTGTCATCATGAGGGGAGTATCAGACATCCTGAAGAAGGTAAAGCAGAAAGAAAAGTCACAGGTCTTTGAGTCTATGATTCAACTGACCTTTTAGTCACTCTCACATAAGAACTTCTAATTATGTGACATCATAACTGTTTCTTATTGCTTAAGCCACTTGTTATATTTTCTGTTACTTGAGACCAAAAGCATCTAACAGATGCATTAATACTGCCTCAAAATACATGGATTCTTGAAGAAGCTCCACTAGAATGTGACTTACAGAGGGCAGGGTTTTTTTTTGTCCGTTTTGTTCATGGGCACGTAGAACAGTGCCTGACATAGTAGGTACTCAGTAAATATTTGGTAAATGAATAAAAAGGAAGTTTAGGATCCTCTTCTCCTCCATCCTCCACCTCCTACTTATCTTCCTCAGGGCTCAGCTTAAATGTCACTTACACAGGGAGGCCTTCTCTGAAATCCCTAAATCTGCTTATCCCCCTAAAACCTTGATTAGGGCCTCCAGTTACCTGCAGTTGTTTTCCACTGTAGAACTTCTCATAGTTGTGCTTAATTACTTACTGGTGTAATTATTTGCTTAGCAGATGTCTCTCCCACTGGACCAAAAAGGAACTGGATCTTGTTTAGGGCTGTAGCCTCAGACCCCAGCACAGTGCTCAGCACGGTGCCGCACTCAAAAAAAAAAAAAAAAGTGTTTCAAAGACATTCAAACTCTATCTTGGCTATACACGAATACTTTAAAATTCCAATTTATACATCAGTCTTTTTCACCCTTTAGAATTGTAAGATGCTTACACCTAGGTCAAAGGACCAAGGAGGGTAACATTTATAAAGTTTTCAATAACTTAGATGAAGGAGGGGCTTCTTCAAATTAAGCCACAGCATTTGGGGGGTTTCAAAAGCCCCAAATAGTAATTAATTAGTTAAGTGAAAGGTTAGAGTCCCTTATGAAATCTAAGAATAGATTTGCAATGTTTTTCTTTTAAGAACTACTTTCATCTTCTTGGTTTTGGAACACTATTATTTGACATTGTTTGCTAAATTAGTTTTATATTCAATTCATCCCTCACTGCTTCTGTATAAAACTGCCACACATACCTATAAGTGGATCTTGCCAAACTTACACAAAGCCTTTTTTATTATGTCTACTCCATCACCATTAATTTGTTTATAATACGAATTAATAAATTTATATTACTAAATTCACAAGTTACTAAGAATTGTATTTGTCATTCAAATTGGTACAACATTCAAGAACCCTAAGAAGTATTTTGTAAAAGAAATGGACAGGGGGAGACAGAAAAAAGAAGAATAACGTAGCCACTCACTATGTAAGGAAACATAATCAAACTTTAAGAGTGCAGGTGGCTTAGGAGCATGGTAACAAAACCCTTTTCCAGCACAGTAAATGATGGTTTTGATGAAATGTACACTCTATATATACCCAGTCCAATATCATAGCCATTAGCCATACATGTGATTATTTAAGTCTGAACGGATCAAAATAAAATATTCAGGGACTTCCCTGGTGGTCCAGTGGCAAAGAATCCACCTTCCATTGCAGGGGATGCAGGTTTGATCCCTGGTCAGGGAACTAAGATCCAACATGCCGCGGGGCAACTACGCCCGCACGCCACAACTACAGAGCTCGTGCACCTCAACTAGAGAGCCTGTGTACCGCAAACTACAAAGCCCACGCACCCTGGAGCCTGCGCGCCACAACCAGGGAAGAGAAAACCCACGCGCCACAACTAAGACCCAACACAGCCAGTAAATAAATACAATACAATACAATATTCAGTTCTTCACTGCACTAGTCACATTTCAAGGACTCAACAGCAACACGTGGCTGGTGGCTATCGTGTTGGACAGTGTGGATACAGAACATTTCCATCACTGCATGGCACTGGACAGCACGGGTCTGTATGTTCCTACCCGTAACTATTACCAGTGAGTGATGGAAGAATTAGGATCACCAAGAGAAATATACAAGTAGAGAAACAGCCATATTATACATATAAAAGTACCATTTTCCACTGTATTCTCTTCGGGAATAAATTTCTGAAAAATAATCTTCCCACTGCTCCCTTTACTAAGAAACAGATTTACAGCTTTTTAAAACTTCCCTGGGCTAAATGAATATAAAAATGAATCTTTTTTTTTTTTCCTGCTGAGTGGTCTGTGCATTGTGTACAAACTTACAGTTTGGTCTCATCAGCCTCTTTCTGCATGATTTCAAGAATCATGCGGCATGCTTCAGAGGTTCCCTCTGGGGTGGCATGGATGGTGACAGGCTTCTCTGCGGCCCCAGAGTTCTCCTTTCTATGGATGTCTACCCTGCAGGAAAAGAACCGGGAGCCATAGCACAACGTCATCTGGGACTGGATCCTAGTACCAAGAATGCTTCGCACCGGCCAACATACAGCAAGGACACAGACAGACAAGGAAGTGTCACCAGCATGTTTGCAACCAATGCCATCCTCCAAGAAGGCAGCAAGCAGTGCAGGGGGTCTTGTACCAAACCTAAATTCTTTGCAGCTCCACTGAGAAGGGAATATTTCTTACAGGAGTGCTATTGGACAAAGGCACCAAGCCAACGTGGTAATGAAGCCAGTTTGGGTAAATGAAGTATTCTGTGTAGTCTTTCAAACGATCTTAGAAGTGAAGTGAGCAGGATAATACTGTACATTGGCACAGTGCCGGTCTCTGAACCGATTGCAGCTTTTAAAAGCCATATGTTAATCCAACTTTAAACACCAAATTCAAGCAAGCTTTCTATATCTGAGTGGGGATAGAAAGCAGAGGCATGCCCCTCTCTGCCTAAGTTTTTGGTTTCCTTGCCACTGGCAGCCTGCCTTCTTCCAGGCTCTTAAAACTAATGGCTCAAAAGCTTGATGACTTTATCAGACTTCTTTGGGTAGTTGTGGCTCTACTTGTTTTTGTTAACTTTCAAAATCACAAAATTGATTGTATCCCTTTTTACTTTGGCTGTTAGAAAGCCCAAATCCAAGTCTTTGGCCTATTTCTAAAAAAAAAATGGGCATACACTTTGAGAACTAACCTCACTTCTATTTAAACTTGCTGCATTTTTTAAAATGATTTTTTAAAAGTTACTTTATTTTATTTTTTTGACCAGGGATTGAATCCACGCCCCCTGCAATGGAAGCGCAGAGTCTTAACCACTGGACCGCCAGGGAAGTCCCTAAACTCGCTGCATTTTTAAAGCCACTTTAAATAATTTTTGGAACAAGAAGATATACAAATAAAAATCACTTTCTCAGAGAAGAGAAGAAAACTTAGAGGGAAAAGGGGGGCTGATTTTAAAATAAAGGAAACATCACATAGTACTCCCCCTCTCCACTATCTCATCATTTCACCCCTATGATTTTAAACTCTGGGACTCATAGAAGCATCCATTATTTGGAAGTAACTTAGAAACGTTGAAGAAAACAGTGTTTTCTCTTTCAGGTTGCAAGACACTCAATGATCTGAATAAAATGCATTAGGCATGTAAATAACTAATATTTATCAGTAATTTGGTGCTTTGTAATTTAAGTGCTTTCATAGTAATTATTTCATTCAATCTGCCTGACCATCCTAATTCGCACAATACTCCTGGCTTACAGAAGAAGCAACTGATGCTCAGAGAGCTTAACTTTTTTCCTAAGATCACATAGCTATTAAGTGGTAAAACTTGAACAAGGGTCTTTGTTTCCAACTCCTGTGCTTTGTTCATTACATCATGCTGTGGTCTCATGAACGTACAAAAATCAACAACCTCACAAATCACTTTATCCACTACAACTCCCTCTACCAATTCAGTCTCCTTAGACAGACAGAAAACTAAACGTAAGGCTAAGGCACTTTATTTCTTGTCCAATGGAACAGTGACTCACCTGTTTCCTTTATGTAGCTATTTGTGAGACTCCCTAGGTGGTCTCAAAGAATGACTACCACCCGGGGCTCTGACTCAGGAGAGGCGGCAAGCGCTAAGATAAGTGGGTTCTAAGACCCCATAAAACTCAGCCCCATAGCTCTGTCGTTTTAAAAATACATAGACGTATTCACAGGCATCAGATAGGTTATGAGAACAATTCTTGACTAGGAGGTCATTAGTACCTTTTTTTTATGAACTTATTAGTGTTTCAGGGTATGGCCTTTAGGTCACTGGCATGAAAGCTCCTGAAAGCCCCTGGGCTTTGCGTTAGTCTGTTAGCAGTTCTGTTTAAAGACGCCATCGCCCCATACACACAGCCCCCCACTGCTGATGCAAGCAAGAGCACCCCGGGAACGGCCGGGACCCGCCAGCACTCAGGGGACCCCTCAGAAGGAAGCAAAGGAAGCCCCGGAGGCACGTACCGGGACTGGGTCTGCTTAGTGATGTTCTTTATGGTCAAGCCCTCCTTTCCGATGACGGCACCGACAAACTGGGTGGGGACCAGGATCCGCAGCGGGAAATCAATCTGTCTGGCCTGAGAAGAGCCCCCGGGGGCATGGCCTTGCTCCCGGGAAGAGTGGTCCCCGCGCTGGGCTCGCTGAGGGGGCGAAGGGGAGCTCACCTCTTCATCCGGGATGTAGGAAATCTTGAAGGAGTAGTTCTCAAACTGATGCCCGCTGAGCTTCTCGATGGCTCTGAAAGGCAGCAGGGGCAAGTGAGCTTTGTTAGAGAGCAGTGTTGGAGAAGACCCCCCCAGGGTCAGGGGACCGGTTCATTCACTCTCCTTTACTAGTGTCCTGTGGGAGTGCACTGAGGATGCAGCGGTGAGCAAGACACACGCCATCTCTGCTCCCTCTGAGCTGGGAGTCAACAATTAAACCAGTAATTACAATGTACAGGCCTGGTCAGACTTGATATACAATGTGCCATTCTGCCTTTTTTTTTTTTTTTTTTTTAACCATTCAAGGCTGCATCCCTGTTATCAAAAAACTCTTTGTAAATATCGGCTTAAAGTTGTCTCTTTTTGAAAAAGTTTTAATCATAATACATGGTTATTATTGGAAATTCAGAAGCAGATAAGCACGAATAAGAAAAACATCCTAGTTCATCCTATATCTTTCTTAAATAGAAATATATTATTATTTATACAAATGGATTAATACCATACATAATACTTTATAACCTTTAAAAATAGTTAATACTGAAAATATTTTTCCAAGTGATTTAATATCCTGTAATTTAATTTTTACTGGCTGTTTAACATTCTATTGATTTGCAATCATTTTTGCATCTGATTCGCTAATGTTTTATATACATATATGTATGCTTCTAATCTTTTACCATCGCATACACTGTTTTTTCATGGGCATCTTTGCAACTATAACTTTGCACACAGGACAAATTCCTAATGGAGCTGCTGGGTCAGAGAGTAGGCAGAATTTTAACATCTTAAGTATCGATACACTCAGTGTCCTTCTGGAAAGGTTTCAACATTTACTATCCCACAGCAGTTAAGAGAGCATTTGTTTCCTTGAATCCTCAGAAGTACAAAGTATTATTATTTTAAAAGATTTATCAATTTGATAAATTCCACTACTGCATCTTAAAAACTACACATGAAATGAACAATTTTTTCACATGTTTTTGGCAGCATGTGAAAAAATTAACTCTCTCCTACAAGGTTTCTGTTTAGGGTCTGTAAATTTATTACAAAGCAGCACTTTTTGAATTCAATAAAAACAACAAAGTGACATCATGTACAGAGATCCTACCTAAGTAGCAACTGAACAAGAGCTATAAAGGTGAGTTGCTGGTATAGGTGTCCTGCTTACATATGTGTGCAAAAGTGAACAGCAAATGACTATTGCCTTTTTCAATGCAAAATTAACATTTTGAAAACTAGTGGTATGAGAATGAGTTAACTATATATGCATGGGTGTGGAGACCGTGAAAAAGAAATAAAACTATAATCTTGGGATGTATACCCAATATGGATGTTACGCCACATGCATAAAAGCATGAGCTCACGTGACCATTATTCTAGTTACGATGACTGACAGGCACTTCATGGACCTTCTACCAAAAGGAACTTGTTTTCGTTGTTTTTTAAAAAAATTCAGTCCCATGTGTATTAATGGCCAAGCTCACAATTAGCCATCACTGAAGCAATGTAGCCATGAGTGGGATTAGGAGGTGAATGTGAGTAGAAAAAAGAATCCGAGCCAGGCATTCTTTGATGAACCACTCCTAGATGACAATGCTCCCTTGGGCTGATGTCATTGAGGTGGATCCCCCTTTTAATGTTCATAGAGGGAAAATGAAGTTTCAGCATCCATTCAATGAGTATGGCTAGAAACAGGCTTGGGCTTCGTCCTCACGGTGCATGGAGGAAGCTCCAGGTGAAAGTGGCTCCCGGTGGTTGTCAAAGCAGACTCTAGGGCAACTGTGCCACAGATGTGGTGCCCTCTACTCCTGACTATATCAAGATATAGCTCCCACCTCGGTTTTGATGCCAAAGCTCAACACTTTTCAAGATAAAAAGCTCTGTACAATCAACAAACAGACACCCTGGTATAAATGCCATGGGGCTCCACTGCTGTGTCAAAGATCTGCATCTTTTCAGAGAAGGTTTATAAACACAGGACTCAATGGAATTGAGACAAGCTCCACCCACCTCCCATCCAAATTTAAAGGGAAATAAGCCCAAATCCACTTACGTTTTTGCTTCTTCTCTTGTTGCATATGTGACGTTGACAACGGCAGTTTCTGTGTCTGTGTTGACTAGGAAAGAAGCAAAAACTACACTGTCATAGAAAAAAAAAGCTGTCACACTCTGGCTAAATGTAAATAGACTTATTTAGAGAAAAATGCACAAAAGACCTCACTGCCCTACCTCTCAGAGTTATTTGAATCTCTATCTTTATTCAGGTGCATTCACAGTAATTTGTAGTCAATTGCATATACAACTCAAAGTTACATTTTCACTTATTTTATCAACACTTTTTGCATGTGTATATGTATATGCACATTTTCTTTGGATTTTTCATTTTTAATGCCTACATAAAATTGCAGCAAGTAAACATGCCATGATTTCTGCCTAATCATTCCTTAGCTGTTGACAAATGGGTTGTTCTCAGTATTTGCTATTCTGAATATTGTTGATAAAAATCACCATTGTTGCAAATATCACTTGATTTGTGTTCTTCTGAATTACTTTTTTTTAGGGTAATTTAGAAGAAAGATAATTGGGTCAAAGAACGTAATGCTTTTTAATGATTATTTTCAGATTACTCTCCTAGAAGTTTGTATCAATTTATTGTACCACTAACAGTTTTAACTGCTATAATTTGCATTTATTTTTAAATAATTGAACATATGTATAAAATAATTAGAAAGTATTTTAATTTTAATTCTTCATTCATGGATAAGGTTGAACTATCACAATTTCTGTTCCCCTCTGACCAAACTCCTTGACTGTGTGTGTGAGTTAAATCTAGCAACTGTGTACAATGAATAAAGAAAACTGACAACTCCAACCCATGTGGCTGAAGAGGAGAACACATAAACTCTAAGAGTGGCTATTAAGGGATCACTCTTGTGAGTTGGCTTATCTTGATTCACAATTGCTTGCCTCTTCTTCCAAAGTCAAACATTAGAAATGAATTCAAAAGGCAAGACAAAACCTTCTCAATCTAAGTCAGTAAACTTAAACCAAAAATACTGGTTTCCCCCAAACCAGTAAACATAACTAAATCAAACCCTCCCCCACTAAAGCATTTAAGCTATTGGGAGACTTGGAATTAACAACATTAAGCTGAGGATAATTCAAGAAAACCACAATAGATAGAGCTACTTTTCAAAGTAATCATAAAACCCTATAGTGCAGGGATTCTTTATCTATCTATCTATCTATCTATCTATCTATCTATCTATCTATCTATCTATCTATCTACCTACCTACCTACCTACCCACCCACCCACCCATTGACTGACTGATCGCTAGCTGCGCCAGATCTTAGTTGTAGCACGTGGGCTCTTCACTGTTGCATGCAGCATCTTTGTTGTGGAATGTAGGCTCTTTTAATTGCGGCATGTGGGCTCTTGTTGCATCATGTGGAATCTAGTTTCCTGACCACAGATCGAACCCGGGGCTCCCTGCATTGGGAGCGTGGAGTCTTATCCACTGGACCACCAGGGAAGTCCCAGGATTCGTAATCTTGAATCCATGTTAGAGCTCCAAGAATTCTATGCTCACCCTTCCCACTTCCCTGAAAATATTCAAGTTCATAAGTATGTGGATTTTTCTGGCTTATAATTTCCATACGATTCTCAAAAAGGTTAAAGATCACTGTTTTTTTTTTTAAATTAATTAATTAATTTTATTGGCTGTGTTGGGTCTTTTTTGCTCTGCGCAGGCTTTCTTTTTAGTTGCAGGGAGTGGGGGCTGCTCTTTGTTGTGGTGCACGGGCTCCTCATTGCCGTGGCTTCTCTTGTTGCGGAGCACAGGCTCTAGGCGCGTGGGCTTCAGCAGTTGCAGCACATGGGCTCCATAGTTGTGGCTCAGGGGCTCTAAAGCGCAGGCTCAATAGTTGTGGCGCACAGGCTTAGTTGCTCCTCGGCACGTGGGATCTTCCTGGAGCAGGGATCGAACCCGTGTCCCCTGCACTGGCAGGTGGATTCTCAACCACTGCGCCACCTAGGAAGCCCCTAAAGATCACTGTTATTCAATAACTACAAAATAGCTGCAGCCTTTATGGTGAGGGGATGCATAATCCTCAGGAAGGAACTGCCACTGAGATTTACATGCTGCCAGCGCTGAGCCCAGGCCTTGCCTTGGCCTTGCTCTCTAATACACAGAGTGGTCCTCACATTGCAAAACAGGGGATGTACAGCCCACAGCCATCCTCTCTCAGTGTTGACACACTGAATGCTACGAGGTCTCACATCTGTACTTTGTAGTGCTCCAGATGAGGCTGGAGACTCCCAAAAGAGGGAGAAAGGGCTAGGTTTGAACCTCCTGAATAAAGCTATCCACGAGAAGTCTCAGATTCTCAGGTTTGGTTCTCATTCCTTAGTCATACTCATTGTTCTTCAAAGATGTCTGTCTTCAGGAAATCAGACCTATGATTCTGGGAAGAACGGAGCTCCATTCAAATACTTTATTTCATTGGACATGAAAGCTCTATAAAGCTTCTTAAAATTCTACTGAAGATGTTTCCCTGCTGAATCAGGAATCACCTATGAAACAGAACAAAACAACAGCCCAGCACTTCTATCCTGTAGTTGTGAGGCAGCTAGAAACTGGGTGCTCTCAGGGCACAGGTGCCCTTGGAGCTGTGAACTGCTGCCTAGGACCTGGAGTACTTCTTCCTTGCGTGGCACCGTCCTCAGTTTATAACATGGTCTTAGTAACTTTTACAGGTTCATGTCTGGAAGGTCATCTTGCCTACTATATCCAATCCTTATTAGAATGTCTTCTTTTCCATTCGAGGGAAATATCAAGAACTGAGAAAACAGAATCCTTGTAAATCACGTCTTCTTTCTGAGCTCTTTCCCTTCACCTTTGGGCATAGGCAGTCAGCAGTATGAAATCGACTAACAGTATTTTTACTTTAATTTTTTTATTTTTATTTTTTTTTGGGGGGTACACCAGGTTCAATCATCTGTTTTTATACACATATCCCCGTATTCCCTCCCTTCCTTGACTCCCTCCACCTCGAGTCCCCCCCACCCTCCCCGCACTAACAGTATTTTTAACATTCAGGAGTGGAGAGCATCTGCATAATTACTGCTTTAAAACTATTATGTTAATTATACTAGCAGAACAGACTGCATATGAGAAAATGGATTCTCTGTGATTTTTCCTAAGTGAACTTTAACAATTATGTATGACTCCACTGTCTGTAAATATTTATTCAGGTTCTCTCTGGGTGCCCCTCTTCCCATTATATACCTGTGGAAACTGAGCCAGAAAGGTTAAATGACTTTTACAAGGGCTCTCAGTCAGTAAGTGACCTAATTCATGTTCTGCTCTTTAGGTCAACGCAAAAATAATCTTTATCACATCTTACTGTCTGTCCCATCAGGAGCTTGGAATCTACTTTTCAGGAACTCTTTAAACAGCTATATAAGATATTAACTCAGGTACCCCTTTTTTTTTTCTTTAAAAATCACAGCACTTCATATTTTAGAAGATAAAAATAAGGGCGGCAGGGAAAAGAATATGTATTTTCTGGGGATTTACAACATTGTTCCTAAGACAGAGGCTCTCAAATAACTATACACAAAAATCACTTGGGGGTGCTTGTTTAAAATACAGATTCATGACTTCTTCCCCCAGAAAGTCTTACTTTGTAGGTCTGACTATGGTGAGCCCTAGGAATCTGCATTTTCCTAGGCACTCCAGGTGATTCTAGTGTAGGAGTCCTACACCTTGAGAAACACTCAGTCCAAGACATAAGGGATATGTTGTTCTTAATGAGGAAGAGGAAAGTTGTAATTGTGTAAATCCAGTTAATTCCAAGTGAATTAAGTTTCCCCCACCCTGACATCTGTCCAGTGCTTAAGTACATTACAGAGTATAAGAAAAATAGCCTAAAAACCATTCTTTGAAAAAACTGATATAGATAGATGGATACAGACATCTCTCACATACAGATATACAAACATACACTCCAGGAAGCTTGCTTCAAAGGAATTTGGACCTATTATTTGCCCATGGTAATAGGTAATATCGCTCTCAAAATTCAGCAGGCTAATTTCGTCACTTATTACCTTGTTCCACATTCTCCACTGTCCCATACTGAGCCAAAAGTCCATCCAACACCTGAAAAAAGAAGCTTCACTGTCAGAATCTTCCATTAAAAACAGCTAGAACTGAACAAATGTACAGGACTTTCATTTGCTTACTGGCTCCCAAGTAATTTGTTCACTGAGGACACACAGCAGAGTTTCAGAGTGTTAGTAATTGCTAACAATCACATTCATCACGGTGGTTGAAACCTACTTGCTGCTTTTAAAATGAGAAGCAGAATAACATACAGAGATCGCTTCTCCTTCCTGGAAGACTTAACCATTTTTCCTTCAGTTTTCATTTAGGGATCCCCTTATTTTACAAAGCAATTAAATATAAATATGTTCAAAATTTTCCAAAACAAAAAGTTTTTTTCTTTTAAAGTAATAAAAATGTGAGACAAAAAATCCTGTTTCCCAGTTTGGAGGTTCCTTAGAAAACTAAAAATGGAACTACCATATGACCCAGTAATCCCACTACTGGGCGTATACCCAGAGAAAACCATAATCCGAAAAGAAACATGTACCACAATGTTCAGTGCAGCACTATTTACAATTGCCAGGACATGGAAGCAACCTAAATGCCCATCAACAGATGAATGGATAAAGAAGAGGTGGTACATATATATAATGGAATATTACTCAGCCATAAAAAGGAATGAAATTGAGCTATCTGTAATAAGGTGGATAGACCTAGAGACTGTCATACAGAGCGAAGTAAGCCAGAAAGAGAAAAACAAATACTGTATGCTAACTCATATATATGGAATCTAAAAAAATGGTACTGATGAACCCATTGACAGGGCAAGAATAAAGATGCAGATGTAGAGAACAGACTTGAGGACACGGGGTTGGGGGATGGGGGGCGAAGGGGAAGCTGGGATGAAGAGAGAGAGTAGCACTGACATATATACACTACCAAATGTAAAATAGATAGCTAGTGCGAAGTTGCTGTATAACAAAGGGAGATCAACTCCATGATGGGTGATGACTTAGAGGGCCAGGACAGGGAGGGTGGGAGGGAGTCACGGGAGGGAAGGGATATGGGGATATGTGTATAAATACAGCTGATTCACTTTGGTGTACCTCAAAAGCTGGTACAAGAGTGTAAAGCAATTATATTCCAATAAAGATCTTAAAAAAAAATCCTATTTCCTTTAAGGCTATTTTGATTTTGTTTGTGTTGGGGAACATGCAGCAGTACGTTTTTCAATAATGCAATAAGGCCACCCCTCATAGTCTATCTTATTTTGTTTCAAGGTAACAAACTTGTAAGAAGTGTTACAACTGAGAAAATATGTCTTAACTTATTCACAGCAACTAATTCAAAATAAACAAAAAAATTTGCTCAAACTAACGAAGAACCTTCTTTTCTTATTGGTTTTCCATTTATTTTCTGTTTCCCCAAATCATAATTTAGAAAGGTAAAAATCTTTTATAAAATCATGGGATAAAAACCACAAGCAAGGTATATATATTTTGCTTCACAGTCTGTCTGTTGGTGCTTGGTTCCCAAGAAGACAGAACATAAGGGATGGAAGTGTACACCCTACATGATGAGAGGGACAAATCCGACCCCGAACTCAGGGCAGATCATGCACTTTAGGGCACCGAAGAAGGGAAAGTCTGGGGACCTCTAATTCCCAAATGTGAAACAGAACTATGAAAAAGGGAGAAAACTGCTTATTAACCCACTAAAAAGTAAAACGAGGAAAGAGAGCAAGCTAGTAAACACAGAAATGACATTGGCCTACCTCCCACTGCAGGTGAGGAGGGATGTTTCGAATCTGAATTTTCCTGCTCCTGTAAAAAATAAAAGCACAGACACAACAAACAGGCTTAAGAGCACAGTTTGAGTTCACTTTCTCACCGTGTTCACCAAGACATCAGCAAGGGATTTTGATTGTGAATCAAGAACATTTTGTTTTACGCCAATCATCAATTTCAAACCCTTTATGTCTGTTAGTATTTGCTTCATATATTTAGGCGCTTCTATATTGGAAGTGTATATGTTAATGAGTGTAGCATCCTCTTCTTGTATTGATCCCTTTATCATTATATAATGCCCTACAGTATAGCACAGAGAATTACACCCAACATCTTGTAATAAGCTATAATGGAATATAATCTACAGAACAAACAAACAAACAAAAAACCAAACCCACAAAAAACTGAATCACTATGCTGTACACCTCAAACGAACATAATATTGTAAATTTACTTCAGTTAGAAAATTAAAAGAGGAAAAAAAAGGGCAGCTTGTTTTAAAACTTTCAATTACTTGGAGGAAAAAAATAAAGAACAAATCCAAGAAGACTGAACAAGCTAAAAAAACAGTTTAGATGCAAATCTGCATTTTCAATTTCCTAACAAAACAGTTAGGATTTAAATTGCCATACATGTTCTAATTATAGAATTATTCCCTTCCTCCTCAAAATATATAGTCTTGCAAGTGACCCTACCCCAAAAGGTACTCAGACTCAAACATGAGAGGTGGAGTCACATATACAGCAGGCTTAAACAGGATCTTGTCTTACCTAACAATGTAGAACTTCCTTTTAAAAAATTATTTTTATTTCTAGTAGGTAATACAGTCTTAATTCAAAACTTGGGACACTTTAAAGAGGTATTCCATAAAAAGTCTTACTCGTTGCTTGTGTAACCTTCAGTTTCTTCATGCAAATACTAGTAAATACAAATATACATTCCTATTTTCACCTTTTCTTACAGAAACATTTGCATATCCTACACACACTGAATCTTGTTTTTTTTTTTCACTTAACAGTAATATCCTGAAGATCTTTCTACATTGGTAGAGAGCATCCTCATTCTGTTTTACGCTACTTGGATGTACCAAAGTGCACCTAACCCATCCCCTATTGATGGATATTTGGGCCTCCTCCTGACTTTTTATCCAGAAGATTTTTCTCTTTTTCCAAGACATCTGATAACTTTGAGTGATTTAGAGCATTTTCTTTAAAAAAAAAAAAAAAAACTTAAAAAAAATTAATTTATTTATTGGCTATGTTGGGTCTTTGTTGCTGTGCACGGGCTTTCTCTAGTTGTGGTGAGCGGGCTTCTAACTTCGGTGGCTTCTCTTGCTGAGGAGCACCGGCTCTAGGAGTGTGGGCTTCAGTAGTTGTGGTGCACGGGCTTAGTTGCTCCGTGCCATGTGGGATCTTCCCGGACCAGGGCTCGAACCCATGTCCCCTGCATTGGCAGGTGTATTCTTAACCACTGCACCACCAGGGAAGCCCTAAGATCATTTCTTGTTTTTACTTACGTGTTAAAATTAGATAGAAAAATCAGAAATACGAAGATAAGAATTTTTCTATTTTTGGAGAACATGTTAGATCCCAGAAAGAAAATACAAATCAACATTTAAATATTAAAGAGGTCACTTCAATGTAAGAGCTTGGCACTGAAATCCCATAAATATCCCCTTTGCGGGTTGCTAGAGAAGAGCTGTGGCGGCCAGAATGTATCCCCATTACTTTTCCTTTCCTTCTTGTGCCAGAGATATCAAATAGTTGCTATATGCAGCCACACATTTCTCCATGGCAATAGCCACAGAAAGAAATGTTACAATTCATGCAGAGACAAAAAAGGAGAGAGACACAGAGAAAAGTACACAGAGGAAACAACAAACAAACAATAAAGGAATTGAGAGGCTCCTGTTCTCTCAGATCATTTTTATTAAATTAAGGGGGACCAATCCCTCTGTTCTAGATCCCATATACTACTTCTGTCTTGTCATTTTTAAAAAATGAGAATGCATTCATAATTTACCAGAGCTGCCTAAATGTCTATACAAGCCATTCTGTAGAACCTCTAATCTTGTCTCGGGATAGGAAGGAGAAAAAGGAACCAAGAACCAATTTCTACTTCTGTGCTACGAAGGCTCATTCCTGACACTGTCTTTGGCAAGAATTCATAATAAAACTGCTGACACCATCCCATACAGTGGCTACACAGAATGCTCCACAAAGGATGTCACAAGCTTAACTATTTATAGAAAAGGCATCACAATGTGCAAGAAAATCAAATATTTCTAAAGAAAAATATTTTTGTTATCTCCAAGTATAAATAAACATTGACTCCAACTGCTAACCAAGAATTTATTGATAGAAATCCTATGGGAAAAAATTTGTGCACAGACACTAAGATTTGAATAAAGACAGATACTGTTGCATTGTTATGACAAAGAATGCAAATGATCTAAATATCTACCAGCAGGGAGATGAATAAGTAAATCATAGTATAGCCATACTATGGAACATTACACAGTTGTCAAAAAGAATCAAGTAGACATATGTCCATGGTCATAGGACTCTCTTCAAGGCATAATGTTGTAAGATGAGCATTAATTACAAATTAGGTTGATCCTGTTTTGTGAGAGCACAAAACAAAGCTACATATAATTAAGTGTATATATATGTAAATACACAGAAAAAGGTAACTACAAACCTTTGGTTGGGACATTTACTTTTTACTTTAGCTGCTAATGTCTTGCTTGCTTTTTTAAAAAAGGACAATGTGTTCATGTCTTACTTGCTTTAAAAAATTAACAATGAAAACTCGTACTAGGGCTGCTTTCATGAAGAGAAAAGATTCATCTTTTTAAAGTATCCTGGAACCTGCTTTAAAAAAACAAAACAAAACTTTATTTTCTCCATAATTATCAATAGGTTAGATATCCCTCTTGAAATCTTATTTAACAGAGTATTTATTTATTTGGCAAACCCCTTTCTTCACAGTGTGTAAATCAAATTCAGGCTTCCCTGGTGGTCAAGAATCTGCCTGCCAATGCAGGGGACACGGGTTTGAGCCCTGGTCCAGGAAGATCCCACATGCCACGGCGCAACTAAGCCCGTGTGCCACAACTACTGAGTCCATGTGCCACAACTACTGAAGCCCGAGCACCTAGAGCCCATGCTCTGCAATAAGAGAAGCCACCACAGTGAGAAGCCCATGCTCCATAACAAAGAGTAGCCCCCGCTCACTGCAACTAGAGAAAGCCTGCGCAGCAGCAACGAAGACCCAATGCAGCCAATAAATAAATTAAAAAAATAAATAAAAATCAAACTCTGAACAGTCCAGATGATCCCAAATGCTAACTGAACAGATCTAAAATAATGATGCTCCCCTGTAATATCTCGTGCAAGGACTGCACATCAGGCAATCAGTTAAGGAAATGGATTCTAGAAGAAACCATATCTAAAAAGCTAGTGTGTCATATCTCTAAACTTAGACCAGGATGGAAAGGAAGAAAAAGAACTGAGAACTGAAAAGGGGAAATGGAGATCTCTGCACTAGAATCCATTCAGTTGGAGCTCAGTCAGGTCATCTGGGAGAACATCCTGAGGGACTGTCTGTCAGGATCAGGACTGACCAGGATCTCTGGGATCTGCTAACTCCCATGGCATCATTTGGACACTGTGCCTTCTTGTCAGGGAACCCAGGATGCCCGACCCCTTTTCTCCTGAGAGGGATGTCTGTGTGCACTTCAAAATCCAGCTCACACCTGCAGGCAACTCTACGACATCCCCAAAAAAGAGTGGTTTCTATGTACTCTTAGGTTTGGTTTTGTTTTGTTTTTAAAGGTTGTATTTTTTATTTTATTTTATTTTTTTAATTTATTTTATTGGCTGTGTTGGGTCTTTTTTGCTGTGTGTGGGCTTTCTTTTTAGTTGCGGTGAGTGGGGGCTACTCTTCGTTGTGGTGCGTGGGCTCCTCATTGCCGTGGCTTCTCTTGTTGTGGAGCACGGGCTCTAGGCGCATGGGCTCCCGTAGTTGCAGCACATGGGCTCCCGTAGTTGCAGCACATGGGCTCAACAGTTGTGGCTTGCGGATTCTAAAGCACAGGCTCAATAGTTGTGGTGCACTTAGCTACTGTGTGTGGCTTAGCTACTCTGCGGCACGTGGGATCTTCCTGGACCAGGGATCGAACCCGTGTCCCCTGCATCGGCAGGAAAATTCTCAACCACTGCACCACCTAGGAAGCCCTGTACTCGTAAGTTTTTATAACAGCTCCCTCTTTGCTATAATTACTTATCTGCTGGCGCTGGTCCCCTCGCTGGATTGAAAATTTCCTCAAGGACAGGCTTCTTGTTTACTAGTCTCCTGTCCAGCAAGGGGCCAAGAGCATAGCAGAAAAAGAGAACATGGAACTCGGGGGGCTGGGAAAAGCACTGCTATCGCTGGCTGTAGTCTGTTTATGACGCGGACCTTTTGGACCCTACCCGCGAGGGCACAGGCTGTCCTCTTCTCCTTTGCCAGGTAGTAAAGGGGAGAGGGAAGACTTCTTTCCCCTCTTTCCTTCAGAGAAGAAACCCAGCGTTCAGCTCAGTCTTGAACAACAAATGTGGGTCTTTCTCCCTTTGAAATCCATAAAAGTGTGCCTTGCTTGCAAACAAGCCAAATTTACACAATAACTTAGGAAAGTGATTGGTTTTAAGAAAATAGTTCTTTGTTCCTTTAAAAAAAGAAAAAAAGAAAAATCTCACAGTTCCTTTATTTTAGAAATCAAGCTTCTCTAAATATACATAATTGACATTTCTCGTCCTCACTGCCCAGAACCATTACATCCAGCTCCTAGCTGGCCAGCCGACGAGCTTCCATTTCCCTCCTCTCCCATGCATCCCACACTTAGCGACTTTCTGAAACACAAATACGACTGGTTGCTTCTGCCTTCTGTGAATGACTTCCTGTCACCACGTCTAAATTCCCATTCATGAGCCTGTTACTGCCCCATTCCTCATATCTTTATCTTTAAACTCTCTTGCCCCAGCAACTGTGCTAAACTTTGGGCTCTTACCCTTCCACCTAAAATAATTTGTCACACTTTAGTTTATATGCGTGCCAGGTCCGAGCCTTCAAAACACTCAATCCACTTTAAAAACAAGAGTAAGTAACATGACTTTGGTTTTTTTTTTTTTTAATTTTAACTGAAAACAGACTAAGACCTGCAGTCAAGCTATTAATATAGACACACAGACTCTTTCCCCAAGGCTTTGGGATTCAAGAGCTCAGAATTTCCCACTTTCATATTCAAGTAAGTTAAGTGTGTTCGGTGGAAAAGGGCAAGAAGCTTAGCCTCTACACATCCAGGAAAAGAATAATATAGCCCTACAGCTATTTTGCTTGGGTGAGGAACTGGCCACTTTGATGGATTCTATATTCTGGTTAATTAGTGACAACAGTATATACATGTAGACTATCAAATCTTAACTACAAACAACAACAAAAAAACTTAACTGTAGCTCACCTAAGGCTCTTCAACATATAAGTGCCTCAGGGTACTTTTTACGAATATGTTATTATCTTTGTACTGTAGATGCCCAGAGGAAATAGAAAGCTCTGAGTGAATTTCAGATAAAACTAGATATCCGGACTTCCTAGGTGGTGTAGTGGTTAAGAATCTGCCTGCCAATGCAGGGGACATGGGTTCAAGCCCAGCTCTGGGAAGATTTCACATGCCATGGAGCAACTAAGCCCATGTGCCACAACTACTGAGCCTGTGCTCTAGAGCCCGTGAGCCACAACTATTGAGCCCATGTGCTGCAACTACTGAAGCCCATGCACCTAGAGCCTGTGCTCCACAACAAGAGAAGCCACTACAACGAGGAGCCAGCAATGAAGAGTAGCCCCCACTTGCAGCAACTAGAGAAAGCCCATGTGCAGCAACGAAGACCCAACACAGATAATAAATAAAATAAATAAATAAATTTATATATAAAAAAAAACAACAACTAGATGTCCATTGTTATGAATTTCAAGGACCTGGCAGAAATTATTTCGTATGATAGAATTTGTTGCTTAAAATAGCTGGGCAATCAGCTGGGGAAGTAAAATCATATTTAATTGTCAAGGTATCTCTGTGATTTTGAAGAACCACCCCATACCTGTGTGTGTGTGTGTGTGTGTATGTGTGTGTGAGAGAGAGAGAGAGAGAAACGCCTGCTTGCGTGTGAGGTGGATATTGCCATAGTTTTTAGGCATACAGGTCAATTAACCACAAGTCTGATCAGTCACCTTGGGAACTCTAGTCCTTGACCACACTGGGGGCTTGAGTAGAGAAGACAATTAACATACAATGTGGACCCCCAGCTCAAAGGATCTCAGATCCCATTTGAAAAATTAGGTAAGCCAAGGATCAGAAGATCTCCAGAAAAACTGGGCAAGGGAAGCAACAAAGGAAGCAAAAGGATCCTATAAAACAGTCCTCTGGGATTCAATGAGAGATTCTACCCAACTAGGTCCCATCTGTTTCCACAGCAATTTTGAGCTCCATCAGATGACACATGGCTCTCATCTTGGAAGGAAATCAAAGCACCATGGAATGTGCATTATCTAGAGGCAGGTGGGCTAACTGACTCCAAGGACAGTGGCAAAGCCAAGGCTGAAACCACCAGAGCTGCCGGCCACACCCCCTCCTCTAGTGCTATGATCAGATTCCCCTGCAGCCCATGCCCTCATTAGTAAGTGTTTGAGGCACTTTATCTCCTTCCCATTCCTCATTAGTCCTTAAAGTTCCCCTTAAAACTTCTGGACATTCTGTACAAGGGACATCCTGTGCTAAATTGAACTAGGACCTAAGGCTAGCAATGAATCACGGAAGCAAATGAATCACTGGTGATAGTCACGGCCAATCTACTCAGCACTCAACTATCTTTTACAGTAATCCCTCCCCCCCACCCCCCCCAGCGGCATAGGGCATGATTTTAAAAAGTCAATAAACCTAACTGTTACAAATTTGTAACAAAAAGTAACAAAATTATTAAGAACAATTGCCTCTGCCTCTATGGAATCTAAAATAAACGTATGATTATAGTTATTAGAAAACCAAGTGCTTTCAACACAAAAACTGTTAAAAAGTGAAAAAGAGGTTTTAGGGTTTTTTTTAAGGAGAAAAAAACATGTGATCAGAGTAAAGTCCTTGTGAATACTAGCAGTGCTATGGGCCAAATCATAAAAGGATTAAATCAGATATTATTCTGGTGTCCTGCTACAAATGGTTTTGAGCCAGAAGAAGTGCACTCATGAACCCAGTAAATTCCCTTGCTCTATAAACTCATGTCCACAAAACCATAAACCCCCAAGTGGCCTGAACACACTCATGTTTCATGAGAATTTAGAGACAGGACCTCTTGAAAGTCCACTGCTGGAACGGCACAGAAAAGAAATCAGTGAATATGATAAGTGATAGTCTGAGAGTTTGTAACTTACTCATTTACCTCCGAGCCCCTCTCAAAGAGGCCTTGACTTTTTAAGAGGGTGCCAACACAATTCCAGACTTCCCTCTTGAGGAAAACATTAGGGATTCTTAATTGTTCTTGAAAGAGGTAGAAGCAGAAAAGAGAAGAGTCAATGAGATAATCAGATGATGATGAGATGTTTGTGAGAAGACAGGTCAGGCTGCTACTCCCGGGCAAGATGGTGAAAGAGTTTCCCTAACGGGTCAGGTACAATGAGTACAATTTGCATTAAATGGCCATTGAATTTCATTCCAACTGCAGGATTCTACAAACGTTTTAGAAAGGTTAAAATCATCTCCTGTTATAGGCAATCAGTATGCTTGACTGTAGATTGAAACCACCATACACTGTTCTAGTGAAGTAGATAATCAAATTCCTGAGATTCAATATTTTAGCTCTTTAAAAAAGGAAGTCAATATCTAAGACTTCTCTTTTTTGATTCAGATTCAGTTTTTCAGTGAAGGGGAATCCTTTTACTAAAGTAGCAGTAAACAGAAATATTTGAACTGAAGGGAGACTAAAAATCTAAATACTTATTCAGGGAAAATACTTATTTTTCTTTGTCAAGACATCTTTAGTATTTTCAAAAAAAGAAAACAAAACAAACACCTGACATAGGAAAACTGTGACCAGTCTTATTAAGGTTTGTACACAATTTCCTACAAATAATACCATCTTTCCCATCTACCATACCACCTTGTTAACTCATTTTGTGACAACAGAGAGAAAGAAATACAGTTTTAGCTCCAGCTTTACTAGGATTTCTCCATGGGCTTCCTTGAATGCTATCTCAAGTTAATTATTTGATGAGTTTGTTAAAGTTTCAGAGAGACACCCAACACATTTGTCACAGTGTTTTTAGCAAGAAGCTTTCCCCAAACCACATTTTTTACTTACATTAATGGTGCTAAGCATCCCATTTAAACTTTACCACTCCCCTACATACGAAGTAGGGACTGTTATCCTCACTTTCAGATAAGTAAACTGAGGTATTGATGAATCCCCTGTCCAGTCTCACAGCAGGGGAGCAGTGTTTTTGACTGTGGTCTATTAAGTTTAAATCTTTGCTTTTAAAATGTCACTCTGGGACTTCCCTGGTGGTGCAGTGGTTAAGAATCCACCTGCCAATGCGGGGGCAATTCCTGATCTGGGAAGATCCCACATGTCGTGGAGCAACTAAGTCTGTGTGCTGCAACTACTGAGCCTGCATGGCACAACTACTAAGCCCACGCGCCTAGAGGCTGTGCTCTGCAACCAGAGATGCCACCTCAATGAGAAGTCCGTGCACCGCAACGAAGTAGCCCCTGCTCACCGCAACTAGAGAAAGCCTGTGCGCAGCAACGAAGACCCAGTGCAGCCAAAAACAAACAAACAAATGAAATGTCACTCTGGAATTGTCAAGTCACCTATAACAAAATTTACATTTCATGTACATATTTCAGTTCAATGAATTTTGGACAAACTGTGCCACCTCAAGCAAATCCTAGGAAAATGAGTCTTAGGAATAGATTGGTAGGTTTTCCCTCTCACTGTCAACCTCATTGTAGACTCTGACCCAAAACCTCTCTCCCAGGAAGGGTTATTTTGGAAACTTCACTATAGTGGTTCACTCTTTGCTCCTCAGAAGAATTTACTTCATATAAATGCCCTTCAGAGAGGGCAATGACGGTATTAACTAGCGAACGCCTTCACCGGATCAGCTGACTCCTGGCTTGACAGCTCTCCCGGCCCAGGACGGCGAGCTTGCGCGCCTAACAGGCCTTCGCGCGTTACTGCGGGCCCCTGGCAGCACTGTGCTGAGCCTCACGGGGCAAGACGGAGTTGAGAAGCCTGCCTGAGAAATACGGATTACTGAACGGACAAGGGTGGGGGTGAATCCCAAACAGGTGACAAAGTTCTCGGAAGGAAAGGACATTCAGGTGCGCCCACGTACGAACATGCACTTGGATCGAGGAGAGCGAGGCCTTGAGAGGTCAGGCTGAGTCTTTGTGAGTGAAAGATCTCAAAGCCAGCTTCCAGCTTTTCAAGATCTGAACCATGTAAGAACGGAAAGCATTTTACTGTGTTGTGATGAAGACTGCAGTTAACAAAACCAAACTGTGTTTCTAATGAGGTGATTAGTTACCCTCATAGGCCCTCAATTCATTATCTGGAACTAAGACTAACCAGGGTAAAAACAAATATTTACATGTCATATTTTGAGCCCAGATAAAAAACATATATAAGCTTGGTACAACGTGAGTTACAATCTGAGTATATAAACGTTCTCCTTGTGTGGCGCAGGGTAAATACAAAACCATCTTTATCAAGGCAAAGGCAGCCACATGCCTAGTCACCAACAACTGCGCCATCCTTTCAGCATCTCTCCAACTCATTTTCAAAAAATTGTTTTCTTGAGTTCTCCAAACAGCACTCAAATCTGTCCTTTTCCTTCCTTTTTACTTGTGCCTTTTTCATTTTTTCCCTCCTCAGCTCAAGTAGCATCTGGAACAGAGCAGGTACTCAGCAGTCAGCAAATTCACCAGGAGCATGTATTGCTGACAGCTGGCTTCTTTTCCCTGGCCCACTCCACCCCATAGTCTGCGTTCCACCTATAAAAAGAACATGTGATTGGTGAAGACACTGACTGGTCGTCAACCAAGCCAATTTCTTTCACTTCAGCCTATGCTTATCAGCTCAAGGCAACAGGCTGTTGACTAGAAAATGCTGGGGAAGACATTTCCCAACACAGTAGCCACTGCAAACCCTTCCTGTGATTGGATGTAATGACTCATATGAAGGTGGTGTTTGTTCCCTGAAGACAACAAGTACAATGGCATGCCTTGACACACTGAAGAAACAGTTGCACAATTAACAAAAACTCAAGCCAGAAGCTGTGAGTCCTCAATGTCTGGAAATGAGTGATAAACCAACAGCCATTTTAATTCTGAAAAGGAGTTACTCCCAGCAGTTAAAAAAGACTTTGATCTTATTCATTATAGTTAGGATGATTAAAAAAAATTAAGTTCATCTCTAATGTAGCTCTAAATCCCAAGTAGGCAGAGAAAGGGAGGGGAGGGTCCTCCCTGGTAAAGGAACTCCTTCCCCAAGCTGTGTAAATCAAATAGCATTCACCATCTCACACAAAAGAACATCTCACCCACACTGAGGGTCAGGTGCTGTGAGCAACTCAAACCATCTAGACCTAAATGTTCTGACTGGAGGTTAAATACTGGACATTTTATCTGATTTGGGAATAAGATGATTTCTAGGATTAAACGAGAAGCTTTTCCAAATTCATGTAACAGATGTTCACTAAGCACCTATTACTAGCCAAGTACTTGTTTTAGGTTCTGGGGTATAGCAGTGAACAAAACAAAGATGTCCCCATACTGCTTGTATTCTAGGGAGTAAACGAACAAACAAACAAAAAATGACAACACTGACCTCAGCAATCCTAGAACTCTCTACTTTCAATAAAACATGTACTTTACATGCCTAATAAAATATGTATGTTTCAATAAAGACTGTACTTTAAGAGTTGGTCCCTGGATCCAATTAAATCCTCAAGGAAAAAGTCTATTCTTGACTTTTCCTAGTCATATTTTTAGGTTTTAGCTAGACATGAACCCAATATCCTTTAACACCTGTTTCTGCATGGTATCCTTACACTGTAATTGCTGCTACTAAAGAGCATCACACGAGTCCTTGTTTCCAACCACCGTGGGGAAGTTAAAGCAGAGGCAGGCGTTTCTGTGTATAACAGCCGTGGGACACCTGCACTGCCACAAAGGGGAAGCTTTCCTTCCCACCTGGGTCTGCCCCTTCGCACTTAACCCCTACGACTTCATCTGCTACACAAAGGGGAGCTCTGGAGAAAATAAGAAGATCAGAGGAAAAGTTATTTCTCAAAATTGGGAGGAGTCAGAAAAAACTCACACAACATCAATAAAAAAATAAAATCACAGCATACAAAAACACATCAGTGAATGTCTTCGATATTTCATAAAGTGCTGATGT
This sequence comes from Hippopotamus amphibius kiboko, assembly GCF_030028045.1. Taxonomy (NCBI): domain Eukaryota; kingdom Metazoa; phylum Chordata; class Mammalia; order Artiodactyla; family Hippopotamidae; genus Hippopotamus; species Hippopotamus amphibius. Next base: position 160,853,091 of record NC_080191.1, read on the forward strand.
AAAATGAAAGGAAAATCATTAGTTCCTAGAGCTAATGTTACATGATTTGAATACAATGAAACTTTTTAAAACCTTGAATTGTCAACTTTTTTTTTTTTTTTGGCCGCTCCACACAGCTTGTGGGATCTTAGTTCCTGGACCAGGGATTGAACCCAGGCCCCTGGCAGTGAAACCGAAGAGTCCTAACCACTGGTCCGCAAGGGAATTCCCCTTTTAAAATTTATTTTCTTTCTGAATAGCCAACTTCAAAAACAGATGAACTGGGGAAAGATAGCATATAAATTATTCTTATTTTTAAAAGGATTCATCATGCTAATGAGGATTCATCTTAAGATCTCTTTATATCAATTCTGAAATGAGACAAATTAGTAGGGAGATAACTGCAAATATACACATTTGATTTACAACCAATTTTGACAGACTAGACTTCTGCCTAGAGAAATTCCAGTAGTGCTGATAGAAATGCAAGATTCCTGAGCTGTATTCTTCCAGAATTATGCACATCCTATCCCTACCCTTGCATATCCACAGCTCTAATCTGGTGACATGGACACAGCAGTCACCCAGGAAACCTGAGGAACGAATGAATGTACATGACAGGGCTAACATCTCTGGCACTGAAACGTGGAATTCCTTCCAGCTGCTGATTCACACTCTCTTCTAAGTTCCCGACTTACAAAGACAGTAAACAGAGCATCTGTCTCAGTTGGTTCCTGACTTTTCATCACCTCCTCTCAAACCAGCACCATTAGCTGAGCGGGCCCCGGCAGGACCCATCAATGGGAAGTTGCCTATAGGAGTCAACACCTGATGTGAATAAAGGTGAACAACCTACCTGGCTCAGCAGGTGGCCATGGGAGGTCCTGCTACCACAGCTTCAAATTCCTTTTCCTCTCTTTTCTCGCTTCCCTGGAAGCAGCAGTGCATGGTTGCCCCCACTTCCAGAACCCTGTTCCTTTCTTTGCTGGGACCCGGGTCCTGAGCAGCATGGATGAGGGAGGGAAGTGAGTTTAGCCGGTGGCCTCCCCTTAGCTGTTCAGAGTCCCAGTCTCGTTAGCACTGTGATAAGCTCCTACCCTCTCCTCTCCTGTGTCCCTCACCAGACCCCAGAGGTGTTATGAGAAAGTGCTCCACAAATTGTAGTGCATCCCACCCAGGTAGGCATTAGGGTTATTTTGACAGAAGCACCTTCAAACTCCTTTTCCCAGCTTTGGTCTTGATGTGCCCAGGAGAGCTGATGCCTGCTTTTCCTACGAAATGTGAATGGATCTGACTTCACTTGATGAGTCACAATCAGATATCAATTAGAAGGCACTGCATGGAGCCAGCATTGAACTGGGAGAGAAGCTACTGAAGTGGTAAAGAATCACCTGTGGGTTCAGGCTTAAGAGGACCCACTTCAGGATAATTTCAGAAGCTAAGACGTACAATTGGCAAACTGATGGGTTATTCTTCTCCTTCATTTAAGAGCACCTTGATTATTGTGCTCAAGTGAGAGTACTTTTGTTCCTTGGTGGGAAATACAAAACTTGTAATAGTCAAGCATAGATACGTGTGGAAATGCAAACACTTTTATTTACTAAGGCCCATAAGGCCTTGATTTCTTAGAGGAGAATCATTATCCTGATTGACTTAAGAAAAAATACAAACTTAAATATAGTCCCTGGATTTTCTAACCTAATAATTCTCCCCATCCCTAATAAAACACTTTATTGTATTATTTCAGCACCACCAGAAGCAGAGTGGGAGATGTGCTGAGCCGGAAGCTGGAGACCACGGTTTGAATCCTGGCTCCGCCTCAGGCAAGCTGTCAGACAGACACTGGGCCAGTCATTTAACCTCTCTCGTTAATGCCTCAGATATGATGAGGCAGTTGAGACAAGAGGACAGGCAGTCAGACAAGCTTCTTTCCAAACCCAAGATTCACTCCATTTTGGCAGCAAAACAAAACTGTCACAAAGAGAAGGTAAGGATCAGAAAGAATAGGTGTCTCCATGGACCTTAGGCTACAGAGACCGAGTTTAAAAAAAAAAAAATCATCCCAACAAAGCCTGCATTTTGTTTGGGTCACAATTTTTAACAACCCAATAGATAAGCTAGCCAACAGAGTCCATAGCGTTTTTTTTTTTTTGTTTTTTTTGTTTTTTTTTTTTATTTTATTTTTTTGGGGGTACACCAGGTTCAATCAACTGTTTTTATACACATATCCCCATATTCCCTCCCTTCCTTGACGCCCCCCCCTCGAGTCCCCCCCACCCTCCCTTCCCCAGTCCTCTAAGGCATCTTCCATCCTCGAGTTGGACTCCCTTTGTTATACAACAACTTCCCACTGACTATTTTACAGTTGGTAGTATATATATGTCTGTGCGTTTTATAACTGAATGGCTTACCATCCAGAAACGGCGGCTTTGTGACTACCTGTATCACAACCCATCCCTACAGCCACAATTTATCCCACTGCTTCCCTTTTCTACCTTACGGCAGAAAGCGTTATGTTTACATTTTCACTAGTGCCAGGGTTACTCTTGTACAACCCCTGGTGTCCAGATTTTGAAGGTATAATGTTATTTCCTGAAATTTACTATGAATGGAGTGCATGGCACCGCTAAATAGCAGCTTGTCCATTTCCTATAGGTGTATGCAGGTCTTGGCATGGGACTGTGAATGAGACTATAATTGCCTCCAAGGAATTCTACTGATATCATAAACCACCGGATCAAAGCTTATGTCTCCACTACATAGAACCAGGGCTCTGGCCCATTATTCAGATGCTGGTTAATTAGTATTGCACTGATACCCTACTTGTTATTGCAGCTTTGATCTATGCAATTCTGTAAAGCCTACATTCATATTTTTAAAGTAACACTCTTTAACAACAGGTGAGAGAAACTTAAGACCCGGTACATTTATTGGAAAAGCGGCAGTGCTAGCCTGATTTAATGCACACACCACTAGATAATTGTCCAAGGCCCTTTCCAACTCCAATGGTCTAGGCAACAGGTGAGTAAGAGAGACTTCAAAGGCAAAGGGGACAGGAGGGACAGGGCTGTGGTGGGACATCAGGATGAAAAGAGTTTATATTACATGAGCTCTTCCTAGTGAATTTTATTAGTGATACTGCAGATCTCAGCAAATCTGGACACATATCTATCACTCAGCTGGTTTCTTAAAACAAATTAATTTTTTAGAAATAAATACTACATATTCTTTGCACAAAGTTCAAAAGGTACCGAAGTAGAAAAAAACACAGTATCAAAATTTGCTCTCTATATCTATCCTGCAGGCCTCCAGTCCTGATAACAGTTTTTAAAAATCATTTCAGAGTATTTTATCCAAAAGCATATATGTATCTATATAGTTGACCCTTGAACAGCGTGGGGTTAAGGGTACTTACCCCACCCCCACTGTGCAACTGAAAATCTGCCTATAACTTTTGACTCCCCCCGAACTTAACTACTATAGTCTACTGCTGAGCAGAAGCCTTACTAATAACATAAACACGTATTTCGTATGTTATATGTATATCTACATATATTTTATGCATTCATGACATACCTTTTTCTTAATCTTTTTGGTATTTCTTGGCTACATGGTTCACCTGTGAGGTTTTCTTTTCCACAGTCCCAAATTTCCAAAAAAATCTTCCAATATACTTATTGAAAAAAAATCCATGTACAGGTGGACCCATGAAGTTTAAACCTGTGTTGTTCAAGGGTCAACTGTGTATTCTTTCTTTCTTTCCCCCTCAAAAACAAACGTTAGTGCTCTGTATATGTTTTTTTCCCTTGGAGATTGTGTCATATCCATACACAGAGCTGTATTCTTTTTTTCTTAATATAAACTTATTTATTTCTTTATTGGTTGTGTTGGGTCTTTGTTGCTGCATGTGGGCTTTCTCTAGTTGTAGCTTCTCATTGCACTGGCTTCTCTTGTTGTGAAGCACAGGTTCTAGGCGCACGGGCTTCAGTAGTTGTTTGTTGCACGTGGGCTCAATAGTTGTGGCTTGTGGGCTCTGGAGTGCCGGCTCAGTAGCTGTGGTGCACAGGCCCAGTTGCTCCACGGCACATGGGATCTTCGAGATCCGGGCTTGAACCCATGTCCTCTGCGTTGGCAGGCAGATTCTTAACCACTTCACCACCAGGGAAGTCCCCAGAGCTGTATTATTCTTTTTGACAACTGTACAACATTCAACTTTATGAATATACCACAATTTATTTAACTGATCTCCTGTTGATGGACATACAATGTTTCTAACCTTTTGCTATTTCCAAAAAACCCAAAAATGTTGTAGCGAATAACTTGTCTACCTATCTAATATCACACATGTGAGTATATCCTGATAGATAAGCTCCTAGAGGTGGAATCACTGAGTCAGGGGACTGTGCATTTACAATGTCAACATACAAATGCAACGTTGTTTCTCCACACATGGAAACACAGCTACCCGATTTTTCATTTCTGTCCATTCATAGGTGCAAAAATACTATCTTTTTTTGCATTTTAATTATGAATGAAGTTGATTGTTTTTCATATACTAAAGAACCTACCCACCTCACCCACTCTGGGAAATGCCACAGAATTCTTCCCTGCTCTTCTTTGGTATTCGAGCAAGTGACTCCTGATTTGATTAACTTCACTCACTTCACTTATTCAACAAACCCTCACTGAGCATTTACTATGTTAGACACCAGAGAGACAGGTGAAAAGTCTGTTCCCCACCATGAGGAGCTCACAGCCTGGCAGGAAGTTAGCCACTGCACCCCTGCGTGCACTGCTGCTACGAGACAGGCCTGCATCACGTTGGAGGATGCCGAGTGGCTAGACAGACAGGGGGAGAAGCTGGCAGGGCCCCCGGGGAAGGTGATGCCTCAACTGAGTCCTGAGCAGTAGGTGGCAGAGTGAGCCAGGAGAGCAAGGGTGAGGCACAGTGCAGAGGAATCCAGAGGGCCTTTCAAATCAAGGGAATGAGGTGCACAAAGGCAGGGCACCAAGGGCACTTGGTTTGAGAGGCTCAGAGAACGTTTCCAGGCACCATGAAGGTGATAAACCTTTCACCAAGACTCAGAAACTGGGAGACAACATAAACACAGCCAGCAGCATTAACTTTCTTTTCAGAAGCTGTTTTCTTCTTAACTGACTCCCTTCCTCAGAGAAGTCAGCCTGTGACTCTGAGAACTTGGGTGCAAGCATAATTCTATCCTTTCCCGTGCATCCCACCACAGGGGCAGTCTACCGATAATCCCTCACTTCCCTTTGACATGGGGCTGCCAGGTACACTTAACCAACAAATTAAAGTGCCTCTAGCCGAAAATGAAAGCGTCTTGCCAAGTACCACTATGATACCCTTCTGTTCCCAGCAGGTATATACCACACCTCTTGAGAGCGTAACAAACAGACCTATTAAAAATATTAAGAGTGTTTTAGGTTAGTGGAAGGTATGATAAAATAACGCAATTGATTTTTTTAAATGAACGCACTAGAACTTTTATTTTTTTAATCCACATAAATAATGCCCCCATCAAAGTTATGCCCTTAGAAGACTTTACTTATTCTAATAATGATTCCTCTGCCCAACATATTTTTTGAATTCTTTTCTATTTTCCACAGCATCTATCCAATCAACTGATTGATTTAAGTGATTTGCCTTTGGTCTGTAGTGTAATCTTACAAATATACTGTGTTGAGTAAGAATCTCCCTCTTTGTCTTCCTTTTCCTCTCTATGTAATAGAAAACAAGACTCAGAGGCGTCTCCTCTGCCTTTTCTAACAGCAAAGAGCACAGATCTCTGCGGAGTGGGCTCCTTTGGTTTGAACGCCAGGACAGCTGGATTGGCCACCATACACACGTCATCAACACAATCCTCGTAAGGGTTCACCGCCCACATTTCCTTTTGGGGTGGGTGGTGGAGACGGGCAGTGCAGGGAGAATATCGCCCTTGGCTGCTCCAGCTCCCTGGTCTGGTTAAGGAGAGTATTTACTCAGGGGCATGGTGGTGCATGGGGAAGCCAACCCCATCTGTACTGGCTGATCATCAGAATGAGGACAAGGGGATAGTCTTCATTTCTAGGTCATGTCTGCTTAACATCAGGTGCCAGGATCAAAATTTCATCTTCACTGAGGGGCTGCTGCCCAGGTGGGCAAGGTCAGTGCTTCTGCGGCCCTTAACTAGTGTCTTCTTCACTGCATTTATCACACCCCGCGGTTCCATCTCTGCTGCCCAGCCAGATTCTGCCCCACCACTGTGATTTGTTCATCCCACCATCCAGCACTTTTCAAGGGATGATTATACACAAGTGAACACACAGCAGGCGTGGTTGCCCTTTAAGCCCGTGTAATCAGGCCTCTCATTTCAACTCACTTTGGTCAGGCCAGGTCATCTGAATGTAAAAGGGCTGCTCTGTCTCTGACCGGGATCCTTGCAGCCCTTTGATGGCCATGGAGCTCTAAGAGGGAGCTCATTCCTTGAGTGCTTGAGACCCCAGTCTATTGGGAGGTTGTAGGCAGAGAGTTAGACTAGGCATCAGGACTACTGGGCACGGGGCCACCACCCAGATATGTGACTATGGCAGGTTATTTCATTTCTCTGGGGCCAAATGGCCTCTTTCTACAATCCTCCTTAGTGTCAAGAGTTCTCTAGCCATGGGGCTTCCTAGGTGGCACAGTGGTTAAGAATCTGCCTGCTAATGCAAGGGACACAGGGTTCGATCCCTGCTCCAGGAAGATCCCACATGCTGCGGAGCAACTAAGCCCGTGCACCACAACTACTGAGCCTGCGCTTTAGAGCCCCTGAGCCACAACTATTGAGCCTGTGTGCTGCAACTACTGAAGCCCACGCGCCTAGATCCTGTGCTCTGCAATAAGAGAAGCCATGGCAATGAGGAGCCCGTGCACCACAAAGAAAAGTAGTCCCCACTCACTGCAACTAAAAGAAAGCCCGCGCACAGCAAAAAAAGACCCAACACAGCCAACAAAATAAATCAATAAATAAATTTATAAAAAAAAAAAAACCAGAGTTCTCCAGCCATGCCTGCTCTCTTCTCTCAAGGACAGTAAAGATGCCTCTTCCTCCCACAGAAATGTGTATAAGAACTAAGTTGTCCAGGCAAAAACAAACAAACAAACAAAAACCTTTGAGGGAAGAATTTCTGTGCTGTGAGTAGTTTACTATGAGAATAGGATTCAGAGAAGTCTTAGAAATCTTCACTCAATGACACAGATAGACAGACAGACTTTAATCTGTAAGCCAAGAAAAATGGTTTGTAAAGCCTAGAAGAAAAGAACCCCATGGCTAAGAATTTGTAAAAACATCTATAACAAACAAGAGTTCTAAGGGAAAGGCTATGAATCAGTAGGAGCACAAGAGGTGGAGAGTGAGCTCTGAAACGAAGAGAACTAACCAGCTAAAGGGCAGGTGGTGCAGGACGCCAATGCAGGAGGCGACACGCAGGAATCCAGGCAGCGCCTGCAGTCGACAGAGGACAAGCAGACGCATTTTCATCCCGGGCCTGAGCTGACGGGGACAGCCTAGCCTACCACACTAGTATTTTCTGGATGGGAAGGAGGCACCGCCGAGATTCCTTAGTTTATAAAGCCAAAAGCTCCACTCTTGGGAGGGACAGGAAAGAAGGAAATGAGAATGCACAGGAATGACATTTTCCATTCCCTTCATGGACAGTTTTGCACAAGCTGCAAATGCAAAAGGGGGATGTAGACAGAAGCCCACCACCACGGTCTCTGCCCTCCAGGGAACTCAGTCCAAAAGGCGAGGAGGACAGGTCAACAAAACCCACCAGCCAAGGTACTGCCAATGATAAAACTGGGGCAGACTGCACCATTACAAAGCGTTTTTACACACGTCATCTCATTTAATTCTCACACTGGTCAGTGGGCCAGAAGAGAATTTAAGTAATTTGCCCAAGGTCTCTCAGCTGGAATGCAACAGGACCAATTACAGAAATCTCATAGATACTATTGTAAGAACTGTAAGAGAGATTCTGGATTCACAGGGGTTCCAAGGACAGTGGTGCCCACGAGAGATGGCCAGTGTGTTGGGTGTTTACCAACACCAGCTCCAGTGCCTAAAGGAGCCCCACACTGGTGCCCAGCGGGGCCCACAAAGCCAATACTTGACTCCTACTTGCTCTAGGCATGGAGCTGGGATAAGTGCTGTTTTCTACTTTTCAGTGGAGGAATCCAAGGGGAAGCAGGAATGTGAATACAGGTCTGCCGGATGCCCAAGTCACTAATCCTTTCATTTTGGCAGTTTTTAGGTGTCACGTGAGACACAGAGTTCTGTGTAAAGTCTGCAGGAGGTGAGCAAATACAGCAATAAAAACAATGCACCACATTTCATTTATTTTCTAATATTTCTTTTCATATCAAGGAAAAACTCTCAGTCTGAGGCTAGAAATCTTCAACACCTCTCCAATACTAATCCTCCTCCCTCTAAAAAAATGTTAGGCTCAGAATCTTTCAACAAGCAACAGTAGCTAGAATTTAATAACAACACATTGTTTTCAGCATATTTCATTTTTATGGTTACTTTCTACTATTGTAAATGGTACTGGTTTCCCAATTATATAAATAAAGTTTCTTTAAAAAATAAGCTTAGGTTAAGTTTTTTAAAGGGGGACCCCTTTAAAAGACAACATTAAGTAGTTAACAACGCAGGTGGTAGAGATAAGGGCAGAAAACATGAAAGCAGTACACAGATGGCTGAAATTTGGGAAATGTTGCTCTATGTCATACTGGCCCTCGGAACACAAGTACTTCTGCCCCGTTTTGAATCAGTGCCCCTTTGTGGGTCTAGTAAACAGGACAAGTATGATCTCTGGAACCCTTAACTCTGAGGCTGCAGGATTCCCAGCGGGGCATGTCCCAGACATGACCTCTTGCACGAGCTAAGCTAATGAACATCACGTATTCAGGCTGGCAGACAGTTTTATGAACAGGTGTCAAGAGTGGATATTAACAGGTGTTTGACTAGGGCAGGGGTCAGCAAACTATGGCTGGTGGGCTATATCCAGCCCAAAGCCTGTTTTTGTAAGTAAAGTTTTATTGAAACTCCTGTTTGGTTATATATTGTCTACAGCTACTTTTCCACTAGAATGGCAGAGTTGAGAAGTTGTGACAGAGACCATTTGGGCCACAAAACAATATATTTACTATCCTGCTCTTTACCACCCCCCACCGCACCCCCTACACACACACACAGGCTGCCCTTTGGACTAGGGAAGCCAGACACTGAAATTGAGACGATCAGAACCAAGAGAGGGTATAAGAATATTTCAAGGGCCAGAGAAATGACTCTGCCAGAAATTGTCAGAAACTCCCTCCTGGAACTGGCAGACGCGTAGGAAGAAATCTGAGCGGAAAACTGAAGCAGGAAGAAGGGAAGAGCAAAGCCATGATCAAAACTAGAGATGAGGACTTCCTAGGTGGTGCAGTGGTAAAGAATCCACCTGCCAACGCAGGGGACACGGTTTTGAGCCCTGCCCTGGGAAGATTCCACATGCCACGGAGCAACTAAGCCCGTGCACCACAGCTATTGAGCCTGTGCTCTAGAGCCCGTGAGCCACAACTACTGAGCCCATGTGCCACAACTATTGATGCCCATGCGCCTAGGGCCCATGCTCCACAACAAGAGAAGCCACTACAAGAGGAGCCTGTGCACCACAATGAAGAGTAGCCCCCGCTTGCAGCAACTAGAGAAAGCCCATGTGCAGCAACGAAGACCCAATGCAGCCAATAAATAAATAAATAAATTTATATTAAAAAAAAAAAAAAAACTAGAGATGAACAAGGGGCAGGGTAACACCAGAGATAATGGTCTTGCATCTTCTGAAGTCAAGAACTCCCCCTATGGGGTGCTATTCTGGGCTTCCCAGTCCTTTGAAAGTTGCTGGCCCTTGCAGCTTAAGGGAGCCACGTTCTTGGGAAACCAGGGACCCAGTCATGCCTTGCAGGTGGTATCAACACAGACCATGAGACGATTGTGATGGTCAGAGATGAGCTTGGGGGCCGGTGGGTGGGGAGGAAATAACAGACTGTTTGGACAAGGGAAAACGGTACATCTACTGGGGAGACAGATGAATACTAAGTTGTGACAACTGCAGAGGTCTTATTTAATAGGGCGAGGAGTTTGTGCTAATATAGGAGGCTAAGGGAGATCACTGCAGGCATTTGAGCAGGGCAGCCATTCATAATTCCACTTATTAATGAGGCAGAGATAGTGGGGTATGACAAAGCTCTACAAAACTATAAGATACTACCTATCTTTGACTCACGATAGTATAAAAGACAAAGTAGATTGGGTTTACTAGAATAAAGGTATTAAAAAAAAATGGATATCACTAGTGGTGTGAAAATTTGCTGCAGCCAAAGCTCAACAACAACCTCTGTCAGCTCTTCTTACGTGTGCTTCACCTCATTTGCATGGACGTTTCTACAGGTTAAGCAGAAAGAAGGCAGCGATGACCCTGAAGTGACCAAGAGTGCTGACTGGGGAGTGAAGGCTGGAGTACAAAGAAGTCAGCTTTGACAGAGACAAACTCAAATGAGAGAAGTAAGTTGTACTGGATCCCAGGGCCCCTGATACACACTGAAACACAGGGGCGAGGGGGAGGCAATGTGTAGCTTTTGTTAATTTCCATAATGTAAATACTCTCACCACAGCTAACTTAAAGCTACTAATATGATGTCACCAACAAAAATTGCAAAGAGATGCACACAGTTGGCTCCTCCAGTAAACCGCTGGGAGTCCAGCATGTTGCTCCCAGCAGCTCTTACCTGGATGATGTGAGAGGGCGCTGACAGGTCACTCGGATGTCATGCTGCTGAAGCTACTCCTCCCACCCACTTATGGAGGGACTGAGACCTTACAGATGACATTCTCAAAAAGTTGTGGAAGAACCTCAGTTTCAGACTTCAGAACAACTTCATTCTGCAGATAAGGAAACTGAGGCTCAGAGCTTTAGAACTGTTCACCTTGGGCTACATGGTAGGGCTGGGATTATGCTTTGTATGACCAGAAACAAATTCTGAAATGAAACAGGGTGCAACTGTAGAGTGAAGAGGTAGTCCACAAACGGTCAAGCCACATCAAAGTGAAGCTGACACAGGGCTGGCAAATTATTCCAAGGGTAGTCTGGGCAAAGACGAGAAGAAAGGTCACCAGGAAAGACTCAAAGCTCTGTGTGTGTGTGTGTGTGTGTGTGTGTACATGACCATGCACACATGTGCACATGTGAATGGGCAGATGTCACAAAGCACTACCAATTGCCACCTCCTGGGTACTGTCAATAGGATGAGACAACCCCGGGCATCTTGTTTGAAATCACAGAATAATTAATGTGTGAATTTTAGCAGTTAATGTCACATATGAAAGGAAAAGTTCATACTCTTTTCTCCTTCCAAGCGAAGTTTTTTCCTCTCCCTGAATTTTAAACACACACGCACACACACATATACATTATATACGTATTTTATACACACACACATATACTTTATATATATATGTAATTATATATATAATATATATATATATCATATATATATTATGGCCACACCGTGTGGCTTGTGGACTCTTAGTTCCCCGACCAGGGATTGGAACCTGCACCCTTAGCAGGGAACCTGCGGAGTTTTAACCACGGGACCGCCAGGGAATTCCCCTGAATTTTATTTTTATAGTTAAATCTTTTAATTTTGCTACATGCTCACCCCAGCAAATTTTATTATAAATCAATTCCTTCTCTAAAAACTGCACTTTTGTGCTGGTTTCCTCCAGACTACGAAAACACTGTTTATCCACTGGAACCTGAAGCAAGTATCTCGTGCACCTGTCTTCCTCCTTTCTGTCCCCCACCCCCTCGCCTTCATCTGAAAAAACATGAACACTCACCTAGCAAGTTCCCTCTGTCATCAGGACCAAGAAACCCTGGGGGAAATTTGTCCATGTTAGCTTTTTCCTGACTCCTCCTGTTTACAGAGGATGCTCCTTTGGCAAGTCAGGGCAGCCTTGTGGTCGGTCTGGGAGGTGCTTTTCTTCTGGGTGGCAGATAATGCCTTCTACTTACCAACCGTTCACTCTGCCTCCTTGGCAGCCGTTGGAAACTTTCAGGTGGCAGTGTTTGTTTACCCCCATTTTGTAGGGGGTGAAACTGAGGCACAAGAAGACACTGTTAGGACACACTACAGGAGCAAGATACAAGATAAGAGCTTCACGGATTATTTTTAAAAACTAAAGCGACGGCAACAAGAACTGAATCACACCTTAAGACAGCAAGGCCTTTCTTCACCACTTTCTTCACACCTCCTTCACCAGCCAGCTGTGGAGCGAACCTCTACTGAGGGGCAACAATGGCCGATTTAAGTTTTCAATTTTGTGCCACTCTGTGCTCTCTGGAGGAGGTATGGCGAGCGTGGATACAGGAGATACAGTGGGGGGTGGAGACAGGGAAGTGAGAGGCCTGTATGATCCAGGCTGAGACAATCAAACTAAGAACAATCAACCTGGCCGAGGTGGCAGAGACTCCAGGAGATGCCCCTCAGCCGTGCTCACCCCTCACTGAAAAACTACAGGAATGGCCTCTTTACATCGGGCCTGTGGGTAGAGAACTCAGGCCTCATGCTGCATAGTTATGTAAATACACACAGATACATGAACACATATACATACGTATACGTACATACATATACACAAAACATATACACACTATTATACATAATTATGTAATTATAATCGAGTTATAAGAACCTACTATGTTAGGGTGTGTTCAAGACCAGACCTCATTATAAGGGAAAACTGTTAGCCATAAAAATTGTTTTGTCTTGTCTCCAAAGGGATATGTCATTCTGTCTTGCTTCTGCTAATTAAGAGTTGAAAATTGTTGAAATGTTTCTTGTTGGCTAAACTGGAGGGAAGACAATAAAATCCAGTGGAGACTGAGAATTAGGATCTCTTGAGGTTTATGTGGGAAGGAGAGAGGCTTCGTGGACTGTGGCCATGTTTAGATTCCATCAACTCTAGTCAGCCACAGCCTACCACCAGGGCACAGTCAAAACTGTGCAAATAACCAAATTTCTATCCTTTGGGAAGGATAACACTGGGTCATATTTTCAATAGATAGAACTCACTGCTCAGCTCCATGGCAGTCTACAGTCAAAAGCTTATCAGTTAAAATTATCTTCACAGGATATTAAGACTGGGAAGGTCCTTAAGAAAACCCCTTCATTTCATAAATAAAGGACACTGCATTCCAGAGAAGTGATTTGTCCAAAGTTTTTTCGATGAGAAGCCACATCTTCTGACTCTCAAGATCCCTGAATCTTCTTCCCCACCCCCATGTCTCTGTTGGCAGCATCCACCCCAGTCAATCCATTAACAGACATAAAAAGCACTGGTGCTCTAGGCACCACGCCAGCCTCCTCAGGAGGATCTGAGGGTCTTTGATATGCCCCGCTCTTAACAGGCACCAAGGGCTCCAAGATGAATGACGCACAGTTTCTTCCCTGCTAGAGCTCCTAGACAAGGGAGGGTCATGTGGAACTAAACAGCAGACAAGTACAAAATGGGACAAAAACCATTCTCAAAGAATATACAAGAAACTGTGGGGGCTCAGAGGACGGGCCATAACCAGCCTTGAGGAAGGTGGGGAGGAACCTGAGCTGAGTCTTGAAAAGAGAGTCAGCACCATCGGCTAGAGAAGGGGGACAGAAGACCTTAATCCTGCAGAGAAAACACCCACGAGTGAGGGTGGGAGGAAGCCCAGGGAAGCAGGTTCAGGCCAGGCAACCCCATGGGAACCAGCTGAGCTGAATTCAGAAAGAAGCCAAACTCCGTGGAGACAAATGTCTGCTACTCTGAGTTGGGCTGCAATGAGCCTGAGGTCAAAGCAAATGTGCTGGAGCTCAGGAGTCCTAACTGGGCACTAGGACCCGATAGGAACCAACAGATCAGGAGAGAACAGAAGAGGAAGGGAGCCTCCCAGAGAACCCAGCCCAGGCCTGCGGAGGCAGACACAGAGACAGTCACGAGATCACCCCCTAGGCCCTTCTGTCCATTGGGCCACGTGTGGTCCGAGCGCCAAGCCGGCCTGAGCCATCGGCCAACAGGAGTCTTGCTTCCTTGAGTTGTGAGCCCTCCAGGACTGCAACTGGAGGTCAGAGTCTAAACTAAACCTGATTCCTGGTAAATTTTTATAACTTCTATCTTTTCCCTCTCTCCCGGCAGCAGGGTGCCCTGACAGAAGCGGAGACAGGATAGCCTGGAGGTTACGACTGGCATCAAAGGTTCTGCATTCAAACCCCACTTAGCTACTTACTAACTGGGTGACCCTTGACAAAGCTGTGTTAAGCTTCCTCATTCAGTTCCCTCACCTAAACTCTTAGAATTATTAAGATTATATGAGAATGCATAGGAAGTCTTTCAACAATGCCTGCCACATAGGACGTGTTCTGCGAATGGTAGATACTCTCATATTCTATTTAAAAGGTAAGCTGGCAACTATACATAAAACGGGTAAGCAACAAGGATTTACCACATAGTACAGGGAATTACATTCAATATCTTGTAATAATCTATAATGGAATATAATCAAAAAAATTAACTGAATCACTTTGCTGTACACTTGAAACTAACAAAATATTGTACATCCACTATACTTCAATTTTTTTTTTTAAAAGGGTAAGCTGGGCCATATTTTAAAGGAACTCCCACATCAGGCTAGACTTTGTGATGGATTTTATTTTCCAAAGATGACACCAACAAAATCACCCACATGCTCTTCTTATGATGTGACTTTGACACTCCTCCCACAAGAGATGGGGTTCTACGTTCCCTTCCCTTGAATCCAGACAGGCTCGTGGCCAAGTGATAGTGTGTGGCTTCTGAAGCTAGATCACATCCTGCCTCTCTTAGGAATACTTGCTCTTGGAACCCAGCCACCATACTGTGAGGATGCACAAGCAACCACATGGAGAGACCACTGTTCCAGCTGACAGCTCCAGGTGAGGTCCCAGCCGACAGCCAGTATCAAGTCACTGAAGATGTAAGCAAGGAAGCCCTCTGATGTCTAGTCACTCCAGCCTTTGAATCTTCCCAGCAGAGGCCCCAGACATCACACAGCAGAGACAAAGCCAACCCATTGTGCCCTTTCCAAACTTCTGACCCAGGGAATCTATGAACCTAAAATAATGGTGGTTGTTTTATGCCACTCAGTTTGGGTTTGTTACACAGCAACGATGGTTGTTTTAAGGCAACAGCAGGCCATGGAAAAACCTGAGAGAGTGGTGAAAAGGCAAGACGAAGGTTTCTAGAAAATTAACCTGACTGTAGTGGGTTGAGACTGGTGGCTCGCAGCCCTTGCAGGAAAACTGATACAATATAGCAGGCTCTACATGATGCAAACCTGAAAACTGGGGCAGGGGGAGTGTTTACAGGGAAAAGATTAAATGTGGGGGTTCAAGAAAACAGAGTTCAAATGACTCCAAGGACGGGACTTCCCTGGTGGCACAGTGGTTAAGAATCTGCCTGCCAACGCAGGGGACATGGGTTCCATTCCTGATCCGGGAAGATCCCACATGTCTCGGAGCAACTAAGCCCTTGTGCCACAACCACTGAGCCTGTGTGCTGCAACTACTTAAGCCCTCGTGCCTAGAGCCCATGCTCCGCCACAAGAAAAGCCACTACAATGAGACGCCCACGCACCACAACAAAGAGTAGCCCCCACTCGCTGCAACTACAGAAAGCCTGAGCACAGCAACAAAGACCCAATGCAGCCGGAAAAAAAAAAAAAAAAAAAAGGACTCTAAGATTTGAACTAATGGTGGCACCCTAACATAAGTAGGTTCATCCAGAAAGGGGATGAACCTAAGGATAATCTAAGAGGAAGTATCAAGTGTGAAGTTAGAAATTTAGGACCAGGAGTTGAACACTGGTTTTGGTTAAAACCTTGAAAATGGATGAGATTACCTCTGAGATCATGCTGAGGAAAGGTCTTCACCTCAGCCTATATTTAGGGGAATAAGAGATGAGAGGGACCAGGTCTAGTCAGTCGCAGAGGCCGGGTCCCGGGAGTAGAACATCACAACCAAGTTTTGGAGAAGTGTGATCATTATTAATGCCCAATGCAGAGAGGTCAAAGGGACAAAATACTGAGGCAAAAAAAAGCCGGAACCAAAAAGGAGATCAGGAAGGGACCTAGGGTCAGAGGAGGGCATCTCTGCCCCAACCAGAAGTGGAATCAGATGCACACAGGCACGAAGGGTGAAGCAACACAAACTTGCTTAGCACACCAGAGAGATGATTTCCTGCGAGACTGGAAGGGAAGTGGATGGGAACTGTTAAAATGAGACGATGAAATGCACATTTCTAAGGGTATAAAGTGGGTACAGGAGCACCTCCACTTTACCAACCTCTCAAAGAAAAAGCACAGATTAGATTACCATAGCACTCTTTGAGCTCCCTGGCATTGCAGTAGCTCTGACACCTACCTTTGAGCCTTTCAGAGGAACCGTTCTTAGCATCTGTTGAACTCCACAACACTCCTGCGAGGTAGATATTATCGTTGGATGAGGAAACAAAGGCCACACAGCAAGTCAAAAGCCGAGGCAAGATTAGAACAGGACCTGCCTTCCAGGCGGGGAAGGCCAGTTGGCTGGATTCCTTTTGTGTCGGTAACAGGTTCTTTGATCTACAACACGGAAGAGGCTTGTTTCTGGGGAGGTTGTGAAAATAGATTCATTAATAACCATAAGGTTCTCTGAAACTCACAAAGCGGGATATGGAAAAAAAAAAAAGGCACGGCCACCCAGATTCTAGAAACAATAAACGCAATTGCAGGGAGAATGGGGATTCTAAGGACACTGAGGGCAATCAGGGCACTGAGGAGGGGTCAGCCTGGGTCGTAACCAGGAGGGAACAGGCGTCTGGGGAAGGACCTCGGAGCAGGGGCCGCGTTCCAGCTGTTCTCACACGTCTTCCTTCTGCCTCTTCACTTTGGGCAGACATAGCATAAACGTGGCTGGGTTGGGCTGAGACTCCTGGCCTCAAAGACAGAGGAACTGGGTGACTCCCAGACTGAGCTGTTGAACAAACGGGCAGGACCATGGAGCAGAGGGGTTCTGGGTCAGAGCACCTCAGGGTTCCACAGAAACAGCCAAGAGGAGGGGTTAGAGTTTTGTGAAATGTTACTTGAAACCTCTGGAGGAGAAGTAGCATCACAGCGCTTCCAGGACCACATCTAAACTTTTCCTAAAAACTTGAGTTCCTTAATAAAAGTAAAAAAGCAGTGATGACACGGTTTGAATAGTAGTTAAGCCCTTATTATAAATGTACAGTGATGGAGTTTAAGATAACTGAAGCCGGCATGGGGAAGGTAACATATTTATTGAGTGCCCACCATCAGGTATCTCATTTGATATTCACACCCCCACAAGAGGTACTGGCAGCCCCATTTTACAGAGACGAAACAGAGGCTTAGAAAGGTTCAATCCTTTGCCCAAGGCCATAAAGCTCGGTTATGACAGAGCCAGGATTTGAGCCCTGACACGCCTCCTTACAGAGCTCATGATCCTTTCTGTGCATGGCACTGTCTACTTCACAATAGTTACAAGTTCAACATTCGTCAGGTCTGAACTAATGAGATTTATCGTACGCCCCAGAGATGGCTGCACCTCAGAACTGGAGAATGCGTAGGGTGGGGCACTTACACAAGGTACGCCTGAACTACACTTGCAGTGCACATGAGAGGAGACCAGGACCAATTCCAGGGTACCAGAGCTTGTGTCATTCCTCTCTTCCCCAAAGAGCCCTCACTCAGCACTCTCCGGCTACATTCCAGCTGTCCAAGGGACCCCTCACTACCTCTGGACCTCCCCCACCACTGTCACTTCATCAAGCACTAACTATCCTTCTCCATTCCTTCGGAGCCTTGACTCAGTTGGCAAGAGGTGCCAATCTCTGCTAAGTTGTTAGCTAATACATTACCCCTTTTAGCATACAGGTTTTCACTCAGTTAATACGTACTTCACCACCACAAGGGTATAAAGGAGGAATTACAATGGTGGCCCTCTCAGGTATCCTGGAATACAGACAGAGGAGACAGCTTCTGAGCAAACACCTTGCCTTTATTTCCCCAGATACTCAAGCAATCAACTAGGTACTACATTTCACCAATAGCCGCCAATGGGTTAACTGTCAGGCAGATTAACTCATTTAATCAGGCAGGTACTATTATCACATCCATTTTATAGAGGGGAAACAGTCACAGAGAGGCTCAATATCCTCCCAAAGCCACACAGCTAACCAGCAGCAGAAGCAGGACTCAGACGCAGGCAATCTAGACCCTGCGTCACGCTCCTCACCACCAACCCACAGAGTTCTCAAAGTGTGACCTGCAGACCTTAGGGTCCCCAGCACTCTTCCAGGGGTTCCACGAGGCTAAAACTATTTTCCTAATAATACCAAGATGTCATTTGCCTTTTCACTGTGTTAATCTTTGCACACAGATGGTACAAACGCAACGGTGGGTGAAACTGCTGGAACCTTAACACGAATCAAGGCAATGGCACCAAACTGTGCTAATAATCATTATATTCTCACTGTTGCATATTCTCAGTAAAGGGGTCCTTGATAAGCAGTAAAAACCATTAATTTTTAATAATCTTGACCCTGGAGTACTAACCTTTTAAAATATCCTGTATGACAAAATGGCAAGTACACATAAAGCACTTCTGTATACTGAAGTAAGATGTTGTCTCAAGGCAAGGCATTTGTGTCGTTTGTGTTCTGAGCTGAAACAGCGGCCTTCTTCACAGAATAGCATTTTTATTTGAAAGAACCACTGATAGCTATGGCTATTCAGAACTGGGTATTTGACATATTCCTGAAAATGAATGAGGTGAGCCTGTCACTGCAAGGAAAACAGCTGACGGTATTTGTTGCTAATGATGAAATACGACCTCTCAAGCCAAAATAAGAATTTGGGGAAACTTGTGTTTATCATTACGAATTTTCAGCTTCCCAATATTTACAGACTTTAGAGGTAAGACTGGACATGGTAGTAATGACTGTGATTTTTTGATGCTGTAAAATGCAACTTAACATTTGGAAGATCTGAATAATCCAGTGAACCAATATTTTCCAAATAACTAACTTACGATGTTACAAAACTCTGCATTAGTAAGAGATTCTCATGTTACAGAATATTAAATTTCATTCACATGGCTTCAGGTACCATACAGCAACTAACCTTTAAGAAACCAGACTTCCTAGGTGGCGCAGTGGTTAAGAATCTGCCTGCTAATGCAGGGGACAGGGGTTCGATCCCTGCCCTAGGAAGATCCCACATGCCGCGGAGCAACTAAGCCCGTGCACCGCAACTACTGAGCCTGCGCTCTAGAGCCCGTGAGCCACAACTATTGAGCCCATGTGCCGCAACTACTGAAGCCCACACACCTAGAGCCCGTGCTCCGCAACAAGAGAAGCCACAATGAGGAGGCTTTGCACCACAATGAAGAGTAGCCCCCGCTCTCTGCAACTAGAGAAAGCCCGTGTGCAGCAACGAAGACCCAACACAGCCAATAAATAAATTAATTACTTAAAAAGAAATGACTGCTTGTCAAGTTTTGGTGTAGTATCAAAAAAGAATATCCATAATTTTCTGAAAAGTCTACTGAAATATTCTTCTTTTTTCCAACTGTATATCTGGTTGAGCCCAGATTTTCTTCATATACTTCAACCAAAATAACATTACAGCATACTGAACGCAGAAGCAGATATGTAAATCTAAATGCCTACTCTTAAGCAAAGCATTAAAGAGATGTGCAAAAACATAAAGGTAAAACACCACCACTACTCTCACTGAATTTTTTGGCTTTATAAAATACAGTTGACCCTTGAACAACATGGATTTGAACTGCGTGGGTCCACTTACATGTGAATTTTTTTCAGTGGTTAATACTACAGTACTACAAGATCTGCAGTTGGTTGGATCTGTAAATGCTGAACTGCAGTTATGGAAGAACTGAAAGGCACATATAGAGGGCTGACTATAAGTTATATGCAGATTTTCAACCGTGCAGAGACTCAGTGCCTCTAAAACTTGCGTTATCTGAGGGTCAACTGTTTAGTTATTTTATTTATTTATTTATTTATTTTTGTATATATATATTTATTTATTTATTATTTTTTGGGGGGTACACCAAGTTCAATCATCTGTTTTTATACACATATCCCCGAATTCCCTCCCTCCCTCGACTCCCCCCCCCTCGAGTCCCCCCCACCCTCCCCGTTCCAGTCCTCTAAGGCATCTTCCATCCTCGAGTTAAACTCCCTTTGCTATACAACAACTTCCCACTGGCTATCTATTTTACTGTTGGTAGTATACATATGTCTGTGCTACTCTCTCACTTCGTCTCAGCTTCCCCTTCACCCCCCGCCCCCCCAAACCTCGAGTTCTCCAGTCCACTCTCTGCCTCTGCGTCCTTGTTCTTGTCTTGTCACTGAGTTCATCAGTACCATTTTTAGATTCCGTATATGTGAGTTAGCATACAATATTTGTCTTTCTCTTTCTGACTTACTTCACTCTGTATGACAGACTCTAGGTCTATCCACCTCATTACATATAGCTCCATCTCACCCCTGTTTAGTTATCTTAAATAAAATGTTATTTATGTTGATGTGATTATTTTATTATTGTTATTTTAAAGTGAACTAATAAATACTGTACTTTCAAACTTTCTTAGTTTTAACTTCAGATATGGTAAATATCCGAAGCTCTTCAGCGTCCTCAGAAATTTTTCAGAGCATAAAAGGGGTCCAGAGACCAAAAGTTTGAAAATCACTGTTGTACATACAGCATGAGCTCTAGAAGAAGAGAAGCCAAAAGAATAGACTGTGCAGCTGCATCAGTTTCCAGTTGAGAGGACATCACAACCAGCCACCATGAATTTCACGGACTTCTCAGCAAATAATTTCAAGGATCCAATTTCTCATCAAGCTTTGTGGCTTAACGAGCATTAAAGACCCTTCTCAATTCCTTGCAGTTCCCAGAGTATACTTGTTCTCTCTCCTGTCCTGGGAAACTCCTACTCTCCTTGAAAGAGTCATACTGCAGTAGGTACTCACCTCTGCTCTCTGCCTCCAAGCACCCTATATACCCTCTTCTAAAGCACCAGGCTTGTGGTTCAGATATTTGCTTATGTGGCTCTCTGTTGGGAGTCTGAGGCTTTGAGAGCTAGACTTCTGACTTAATTCCAGCACTTTGCTCAGTACTTAGCACACAAGGGGAAACTCAAAAAAGATCTGTTCAATTAATGAAACCAACGAACTCCCCACTACGCACCAAGCAATCCTCCAAAGGCAACCTGACATCCCCAAGGGACGGCCGCCGCTGCCCAGCCAAAAGGAGTAGTGCAAAGTTTTTGAGTGCTCCTCAGAATGTTATTCAACTGACACTCTGACTCACCGTCAAATCTCCTATTAGTTACATCAGTGTGAACTGTAAAACTGAGACGAAATCCAAGGCAAGCTCCCCCTGCATCCTCCCCACACCGAAGGGCCCTTTCTTGGCAGACACAGGCCTCCCTCTGTGATACCAGTGACACAAGCTCTCTAAAACCAACAAAATGCTTTTAAGCAGCCAGGTTTGAAGAAGAGATTTTTAGTAAAATGAAAAACATATAAAGCCAATTAGAAAATCACTGCTGTAGCGTGAACTGCTACATGATCAGGGACTTCATAACTCAATTAGAGAAAAAGATTTTCCCCCAAATTTAATGTAAGCAATGTGTGGGAATAAAGGATGTTGAGTCAGATAATCCCCTGTGAGCATTACACACAATACAATGTGTATAAGTTATGAAAAATTTTCACATAGCTCAGGATGTTACAGCTTCTTTCTGGAATGCTGCTACTGTCCTGTTAACTCCTCTCACCTCCCCCTGTCAACACACAATGTTCTCTTATCCTGTTGTTCATTCTGCCTCTTCCCTTCCTTTTGCCTTTCCTTTCGTTCTACCTAGTTCTGCTGCTTCCTCCCTCTATTTACCTGGGAACTGAGGATATAATACAGCTGACAGACAAGAGGCATTTTACAGCCTTCTCAGGCTCTGCCAAATTAGGTGATCTCCTTAGTTCCTTATCCCTACAGGATCAGAACACCTTGGATATCAACTAATCTCACCCCCTCGTTTTACTTGAGAGGAAACTGAGAAGAATAATGTTAAAGGACTGAAATGCCATACTTCCTCAATTTATTTCTATATGTTTCAGGAAAACTGATGCCAAGGAAAAGGGGGTACCCGTGGGTAAAAGGAGGAAAGAAACTGAGGTGTGGTTAAGAAGACGGTCAGCATCCACTCAACACCACTTATTGAGCGTTTACTCTGTGCTGGGTGCCGGAGGCCTATGTTAGCACAGCCATCAGAGAGAGCTCTGTGTAGTTTAAGAATTTAACAGATATTAAATCAGAGGGAAAAAAGTAAATGCAAACAGCACAAAGGAAAACAAAATAAATACATTAATCTAGGAAAACAGAAAACCTAGCAAGGCTCTCTATGAATAGAACAAAAAAAGAAATGAAGGAAAAAACACATATATTCAGATTGGAGAAAAAAATGTTATCATCTTTCACTGCAAGGAAAACTGAGTAAAAACTCAGCAACTTAAGGATGTGTTGAGAAAGACTGCATACATTCACTACTGGGAAAGAATTTCTGGTGACAGTTTAAAAAACCGCACAATAACAATATTCAAGTACTTTTCAGAGAACTCCCTTAACCCCCTCACTTCACCACAAGAGGGTGCACAGTTCCTTATTCATACAGTAACCAAGGAAAACCCTCAAGTTCCTTTAGGCAGCTGCCCACCTCTGCTCGGGTACCTCTCTCCCCCACCCCTGAGCCTCTGGGGTAACGAGCATCTGCACAGACTCATGTAGGTTAAACCCCTTTCACCCACATTATCTCTCATAGTTCTAAAACTATCTCTATCAGGGTGGGTAAGGTGAAATTTACCCACCCCATTTTAAAGATGAGGAAATACACTCAGAGGCAAAGTGACTTGCCCAAGGGCAGAGGGATAATAATGCCAGAGCCCAAACTCAAATTAATGTCCTCTGATTCCCAAATCCTATATACATTTCCCTCCTCTCCCTATAAGAGCACAGTCAAAACCCATACCTCAGTCATTCAGTGTCTCCATCAGTCCATTCTACTTTTTCTGAGCAAAGAATCATACGCTGGGCAGACCAGGAGGCTGTGCTCACCTTTGCAGTATTAAAGCTCTTTTTTTCTTTAAGAAGTTTTATTGAGATACAACTGACACAAAACAAACTGCATATATTTAAAGTGTACAATTTGACTTTATTAGTAATGTATATATGGCAATCCCAATCTCTCAATTCATTCCCCCCCCCAGCCCCCCCCTCTACTTGGTGTCCATATGTTTGTTCTCTACATCTGTGTCTCTATTTCTGCCTTGCAAACCAGTTCATTTGTACCATTTTTCTATACTCCACATATATGTGTTAATATACGATATTTGTTTTTCTCTTTCTGACTCACTTCACTCTGTATGACAGTCTCTCGGTCCATCCACATCTCTACAAATGTTCCAATTTAAAGCTCTTTTTAAAAAGTGTATGTCAGGGACTTCCCTGGTTGTCCAGTGGTTAAGACTTCGCCTTCCAATGCAGGGGGTGCAGGTTTGATCCCTGGTCAGGGAGCTAAGATCCCACATGCCTCCTGGCCAAGAAACCAAAACATAAAACAGAAGCAATATTGTAACAAATTCAATAAAGACTTTAAAACTGGTTGACATCAAAAAATCTTTAAAAAAAAAAGAAAAAGAAAGAAAAGTATATGCTCACAGCTGGCAATTACTCTCA
Organism: Hippopotamus amphibius kiboko; assembly: GCF_030028045.1. Lineage (NCBI taxonomy): Eukaryota > Metazoa > Chordata > Mammalia > Artiodactyla > Hippopotamidae > Hippopotamus > Hippopotamus amphibius. The sequence continues at coordinate 160,876,980 of NC_080191.1, forward strand.
CGGGTTTCCAGCGAGGTGAGAAGCGTGCTGACTCCTGTCTACAGTATTCCAGGCAGCATTAACGCGGACTAGAATACTTTTCAGTGCTGCTTACCGCAGGGAAATTAACTCTAATCTCAGATGTCTTCGGCCAGATCTTAAGAGATTCAGGCTAAATAATTCCAAAGGCTCTCTCTCATAAGAAACAGTACAGCACAGTGGTCAAGGATTTGGGCTTGGCAGCCAGAATGTGCGAGTTCAAGTCCAAGTCCTGCCACTTACCGTGTGACCTTGACCAATGATTCAAACCTGGTGTGTGTCCATCTCCTCTCCATTCTGCAGAACAGCACCCACTTCACAGTGTAATAGAGAAGATGCAGTCACCACACAGAAGAACACATAAAACAGTAAGCTCTCAAGCTACAAAAGGCAGTCCTTGTTTCAAAAGGACAGATAAAATTAATTACAGTAGTTATTAAAAAACATTAATTTTGTGTTTCATGTCACAATGCATTTTATGACATGTACAACTTGAAAATACATTTAAATCCCTTAATAATCTATATGCACAGCAAATTATACCTAAAAGAATTTAGAGCATAAATGTAAGTTGCTAAGGAGTATATAGTTCTCCTACTCCTGCTTTTATGACATCGTGTATCATATCTATGGTTAATTCAATGCCAAGTCCATGGTCAGGAAAGAAAAGGCAAATTACAGAATTCCTTTGAGAAAAGATGAAAATCTTTACATGGCAGAGGGGAAAGATTCCTGCCCTAGAAACCTTTAGACCCGGGTTGTAGTCACAGCTATGCCACAAACCAGCATTGTCCTAATCCCACATCCATAGCTCCTAAATACCTCTAAAAATCCTCCGTTTCCTCTTCATTCCTACTACCAAAATTCCTACCCTTACCATATGGGCTTCTAACTGGCCACAGGAGGGAGGCTCAACAAGTTAGTTAAATGAGTGAATAAAAGGGGCTGGGGGACTTCCTAGGTGGCGCAGTGGTTAAGAATCTGCCTGCCAATGTAGGGGACACAGGTTCGATCCCTGCTCCAGGAAGATTCCACATGCCACGGAGCAACTAAGCCTGTGTGCCAAAAAAAAAAAGGGGGGGGGCTGGGAAGAGTGACACTAAAGGAAAAGGCTGGGGCGGGGGAGGGGGCGGTGCCGGGATTAGTTCGCAGACTACATACCTCCAACTTTGTTAACGCAAGTCCTAGCTCAGCTGATGCAGTAGGACACTAGGCTATTCCAGCAAGGGTGGTGTATGAGAATCTTTCCTCCTTCTCAGAAGGTTTTCTCAGTGGTAGTGTCACAGGACTCTCAGGGATCTCAGACCACCTTTCCCAATTCTGTTCAGTTTGTCAGAACAAATTCACCAGAGCATGAAGGCTGGCTGCATTAAGGCTGGCTGCTCCTGCAGCTGGCTGAAGTCACTTTGGCACCTCTAGGCCTAAGAAGGCACTGGGCCCAGCCTCATTAGAGATCATGTGGGCTTGGAGGTGGGGTGGCCCAATCTTTCCAGCTCCTTTCAAGGCCCCCCACAGACCTCTGATTCCCCTCCCATTCTAAACATCACAATCCTCCTTTTAAGACTGACCTCTAAATTCCTGTTTAATTTGGACACCTCTCTTGCCTGACTCCTGTGGGCAGAGATTATTCCATGGCTACATCCCAATGAAAGGTGAATACCTTTCACGGCTTTGACCTGAGATTTTATTTGACATCCCATGGGCTCCGGCGCCCCTTCTGGGGACACAACTTCACACATATAATAGATGCAAGATCATTCCCCAGCTATGTCATGGCAACCTCTCACTGCATTGGAAGGACAAAGGACTACACTGCCTCCTAGGCTCCTTCAGGAATGTTCTCACTTGCTTACCCAAAATTAATGTGGCTATTAACTTTACAGTAAGGAGGCACCTCTGTGTCTTGCTCACAACCTGAAATTTCCAGCAGGGGGCACCATGGAGGAATCAATCGCCTTCTGATGGAGGAGTTAATCAGCTAGACCCTTAGGGCTTTACCTAAAGCTGCAGGGACAGTCTCTGCAGGGTTAAGACTGCGTGATGCTGGGGACGTGCCTGAGTTTGGCTTCTATGAGACTGTAACAAGACTCTTTCTTTTGACCCCGATATGCAAAACTGTGCAATCAGAACTGGGTGACAAATCCATGCGAGGAAGGGCCATGATCTCAGCCATCAAAATTAGAACTGGAAAAGCCCTCCCCAAATGTAGGCAGGATAGCTCAGTCATAAATGCTTCCTATATAGGGCTCTGAATACTTCTCTTGCGATTCTAATTCACAGGCTAACAAGTCTCTCCATGAAAACAGCTTTTTGTGATGTTTAGCATTATTTTTATTTCTTTTTATATACTGCTTTGATCGGTTCTAAATACATTTTCTCTTTCCATGATGTTTACATCCTTCACATTCTTAGGGACTGTTATCATATCCCCTTTAATCATCCTTTGGCCAAGCTATACATATTTAGCTCCTTTCATCTCTCCTATGTCCTTCCTTCCAGCAGTGTTGGCTCCTCTTTAAATTCCTTCTAATCTGTCAACATCTTTCTGGAACTGATGTACACTCTCCCTTAATAAACATTCTAGGTACTCCTTGTTTCCTAAGAGTTCTCCAAAACCTCCTATAATACAAAGAATATTGGAGCAGGAGTAAGTAGTGGTAGTTCTAATCCTGGCTCTCCTCCCAGCCTCAGTTGTCCCTTCTATAAAATAAAAGAGAGTGAGACCTCTTCTGATTAGATCAAGAGAACACAAAATATTAAAATCGCTTTGCAGATTTTAAAGACGTGTACACGAACGATATGTGCATGTATCACTTACATAATTTAAAAAGCACAAAGAAAAGTAAGCTTGGAGACAAGTATATCAAATAACAGTTGTTAAATTTGGTGGTGACAAAGCGTAAGGTCACATTATTCAATTTATTTTGTGCTTTTTGTTTCAATTTAAGAAACTCATTTATTCACTCTTTAAAGTACTTACTGAACACCTACTATATGCAAGACAACGGCCTGGATGATATGGGAGAACGTAAAACAAGGACTTTAAGAAATTATCATTACCATCCTAAGTTCTTAGGAACTCAGTACTTGGTTTGGATCACATAAAATCAGAAAGCGGTTGCTGCTGTACCTTTTTTCTTTTTTTAAGTATATTTGACATATAACTGCTGTAACTTTGTTTTTTGTTTTTTAAGAACTTTTATTGAGGTATAATTGACATACAATAAACTGCATATATTTAAAGCATACAATTTGATATTTTTTTCTTATTAGTAATGTATATATGGCAATCCCAATCTCTCAATTCATCCCACCCCTCCCAACCCCCCTGCTTTCCCCAGCTGGTGTCCATATGTTTGTTCTCTACATCTGTGTCTCTATTTCTGCCTTGCAAACCGGTTGATCTGTACCATTTTTCTAGACTCTGCATATATGCGTTAATATACGATATTTGTTTTTCTCTGACTTTCTGACTGCTGTAACTTTGATTATGCTTAATGTTATAACATTGGAATTATTTCTTTAGAATACGTTATAAGAAACAGAATGACTAGGTCAAAGTGTGTGCCCCTATGTAAGCCTCAAATTACCAAACAGTGTGCCAGAAAAGATGTGCCAATTTATACTCTCATCAGCAATGTATGAGTGTCTTTTACCACACCACTGCCAACACTGGGTGTTACCGTTTTCCCCCACCTAATGGACTGCTTCTATAAATCATAAACAAAAACATGAGAAAATCTAAAATTCATTTCTACCAACACAAAATATCTCCACTTGCACCTAGTTTGGTGTTGCCTTATGGTAGTTAAGTGTTCAGCAGAATCTCTGAGAGCTAATTACTTTCCAGGCAAGATAATGGGGGTTAGACAAAGGCGAAACAGACGTGGACCCTGCCCTTAAAGAACTCATCATCCAGTGAAAAAGATAAACACCAACAATTACAGACTCTGTGAGAAGTGCACGTTCCTTGCAAAGCATGTGTAAAGTACAAAAGCAACACAGAAGAGGAAGCCAGGAGCAGCAGAGAGGAATAAGGGAGGCTTCAAGGAAGTGGTGACATCTCAGTTGGGTTTTGAAGGATGAGGTCTGGACTAGAGAAGGAAAAATGAAGGAGAGTAATCCAGGCAGATGAACCGGTTGTTGGCTTTGAAGCCAGTATCATCTTCTCCCAGAAAATGTTTTATTATATAAAGTTTTAGCAATCCAGATTTAAGCCTCATGGGTAGTTTTATTATTTTTTTCATTTGCAGTTGTATTTCTGTCCATGGAAAAAGCAATCAGCAATCTTCCTGCTACTTCATCCAACAAAAGAAGGTGCAAGATTATTCCTGCTTCCTTCACAGAAGACTATTTTACAAAAACGGACAGGAAGCCATTTTGCTGAATACAAACTTTAAAAATTAGATTGTTGACTATAAGACGTTAATGAAAGAAACTGAAGACACAAATAAATGGAAAGATATTTCATGCCTATGGACTGGAACACTTAATATTGTTAAAATGTCCATACTACCCAAAGCAATATACAGATTCAATGCAATCTCTATCAAAATTCCAATGACATTTTTCACAGAAATAGAACAAACAACCCTGAAATTTGTATGGAACTGCAAAAGACCCTGAACAGCCAAAGTTATCTTGAGAAAGAACAAAGCTGGAGGCATCACAGTCCTGACTTCAAACTATACTACAAAGCTACAGTAATCAAAACAGTATGGTATTAGCATAAAAACAGACACATAGATCATGGGAACAGAATAGAGAGACCAGAAATAAACCCACACATATATGGTCAATTACTTTACAACAAAGGAGCCAAGATTATACAATAGGGAAAGGATGGTTTCTTCAATAAATCGTGTTGCAGAAACTGGACAATCAAATGCAAAAGAATGCAACTGGACATATCTCACACCAAACACAAAAATTAATTCAAAACAGATTAAAGACTTGAATGTAAGACCTGAAACCATAAAACTCCTAGAATAAAACATAGGCAGTATGCTCCCTGACATCGGTCTTATTGATGATTTTTAGATCTCACACCAAAAGTAAAAAGAACAAAAGCAAAAATTTACAAGTGGGGTTACACTGAACTAAAAAGCTTCTGCCCAGCAAAGGAATCCATCAACAAAATGAAAAGGCATCCAAATGAATTGGAGAAAATATGTGCAAATCATATATGTGAAGAGGGGTTAATATGCAAAATATATAAAGAACTCATACAACTCAATAACAACAATAACAAAAAACCCAAACAATTCTATTAAAAAACGGGCAGAGGATCCGAACAGATATTTTTCCAAAGAAGACATATAGATGACCAACAGGTAGCTAAAAAGATATTCAAACATCGTTATCATTAGGGAAATACAAACCCAAACCACAATGAGATATCACCTCATAGCTGTTCAAATGGCTACTATCAAAAAAGACAAGAAATAAATGTTGGAAAAAAAAACTCTTGTGCCCTGTTGGTGGGAATGTAAACTCGTGCAGCCACTATGGAATGCTGTATGGAGGTTCCTCAAAAACTTAAAAATATAAGTACATATGATCTAGCAATTCCATTTCTGGGTATTTATCCAAAGAAAATAAAAACACTAATTTGAAAAGTTACCCGCACCCCAATGTTCACTGCGCACAGTCAAGACATGGAAACAACCTAAGTGCCCATCAACAGATGAATAAAAAAAGATAATATGGTATATATGTGTGCGTGTGTGTTTACACATGTACACTCAATGGAATATTAGCCATAAAAAAGAACGAAATATTGCCATTTGCAACACTATGGATGGACCTTGAGGGCATAATGCCAACTAAAACAGACAATACCATGTGACTTCACTTATATGTGGCAAACATAAGTGAAAAACCAAGATCACAGATACAGAAAACAGACTGGAGGTTGCCAAAAGTGAGGAGTGAGCAAAATGGGTGAAGGGGATCCAATGGTGTGAATTTCCACTTGTAAAATAAGCAATCATGAGGATGTGATGTATAGCATGGTGGCTGTAAGTCACAACATTGTATTACATATTTGAAAGCTGTCAAGAAAGTAAATCTGAAAAGTTTTCATCACAAGACAAAAAATCTTGTTAACTATGCTTATTGTGGCAATCATTTCACAATATATACAAATATCGAATCATTATGCTGTGTAGCTGACACTAATACAATGTTATACGTCAGTTACACTGCAATTTGAAAAATTAAATTTAAGCTTTAAGACAGTATTTATCCTTAAAGGTCGTTAAATAGTTTCTCAAGTAAGGTGGGAGAGTATACAAATGAGATGAATAACTTTCCTTTCCATTCCTACAAAAATAAATCACTTGGATCTATACAATATCCAGCTTAAAATTAGTATAAAAAAGTATAAGAATTTATTAATGGCATCAGATCATTTTCAAATAATAAAAACACACCTAAAAGCTGCTCTCTTACGTGTTTTCACGTGTCAGTAGTAGCAGATATAAATACCCATGTCTGGGATTTAACTGTTCTGAAAAACAGACTCTTGCAGAATATGGATTTTAGCAGCACACTTAAAGGGGCTGGGGGGGCAAATGAAACTGTACTAGTTAAAAGCCTCTAACTTATCCCAGAATTTTGAAAGCCCAAAACAACTCTCTAGGTCACTAATCCTCTGGTGTTTAAATTATAGAGGATATAAATAAAATCGGCAGAAAATCACATACAAAGGGACCTCCGGTCCCTTACAAATTACTATAAAATGGCTTATGAATTACTTTATTTTTTTTTAAATTTAAGCCTTTCAAATTGTGCCTGTGGCTCAAATATCTTCCTAAATGCTCTATGTTATCAAAGGCAAACAGATCTTCCCCTGAATCTAAAATGACAGCCTGGCTTTCTCCACCACCTGCTGGAATGCACCTGAGCTTGGCTAGGGGCAGAGGCTTATCTCTGATGCTGTGCCGGTGCTGAGCACAGCTTCTCCAGCCAGGGAGCTGCAGGGGAAGGAAGGCTCTGACCCCTGAGCCCAGGTAAGCAACCACACAGAGCTTCAATTTCTGTCCAGCCTCATGACGCAGCCCAAATCCCAGCTGGGGCTCCAGGCCATCTGCCACTGAGCCCAGGATTCACAGGTCAAGCCCGTGTTCAGATATGAAAAATTACCAGTTGTCCAATCTTTATTAAAAATAAAGATATCACCTAAATTTGTCTGTTTGGCTTTTTCCTACTTTTTTTTTCCCCACTTGTCAAAAGCAAATGGGATCCTCACTCCAAAAAAACCATACATGCCCACACAAATTCTACTGACTTGAAAAACAGATCTCTTGGTTTGTTTGTAAATTAAGAAGGATGTCACATAAGGTGAAAAATAAAATATGTACCTATTTATAAGTTCATAGTTTAACCAACAAGCACCTACTATGTGCTGAGCTAAGGATTCAGAAATGACACAATTCCCATCTCAAAACAGTCTGGTACAGACCAGCACCATTTTCTTTTTTGTATTTAATTTCTATCTGCTGGGTTTCCAACAGAGCTAGATTAGGCTATTTATTATATTAATCTGATAATATATTTGTTATCAGATTTATTCATCTTCTAATTACAAGCATAGTCATTTGAAGTTTTTTTCAGTTTTATACTAATACGCATAACAGCTAAAATTGAACGCCTAGTCTGTGTCAAACATCAAACTAACCCATTTTCTGTATATTATCAAGCACACTCCTTTGAACTAGCTATTCTTATCGTTACCTCTTCACAGATGAGGACACCAAGTCCAGAGCCATAGGTCACTTGCCTAGTCTTATGCCTATCAAAGGTAGAGCCAGGATACAAACTCGGGTCTGCCCAATCAGAGCTTAGGCTCTTAACTACCAAGTTTTGTACCCTCTACTTACTCAAGGGTCTGTCAAGATTAGTTACAAATGGGAAGACTTTTTGGATATTTTCTGAGGAATTGCTCTATCATAGGCAAACAGGCAAAATACTCCAATAGCCTCTTGGAGATAAGTTCAGAAAACTATCGGTTTGCAAACATCTTACCAGCCCACGGATGAGTTTATAAAACCAATAGTAACATATGCCAACAGAAGTACAATTGTGAAGGTACTGATTATAAATTTTAGTAAACTTCTTAAATCCCAAGATTCTGGACTTTTTTTTTTTAATTGAAGTATAGTTACAATGTTGTGCCAATCTCTGCTCTACAGCAAGGTGACTCAGTTCCAAGATCCTGGACTTTTAGACTCAACTTCATTTCTTTTCTATTCAGGATGCATGGGCTAATGTGTCTGACTGATAAACACATAATGAAAGAATGAATTGGTACCAATAGCAAGTGGCACTTTGTACCATGAATAACTGTTATTTGTCATTGTCAAAAAACCTGGAATTCACCCTGGACAGAATCCTGGGCCCCGTGAGATTGCAGATAAGGAGGACTCATAACCCAGAATAGAAAACCATGGGAAGGTTTTCAAGATCCAATCATAAGGATTACAAAAATAACAATAGTTAGGTCTGGCTTTATCGGCCTGTGACCTGTACAGTCACACAGGTCCTGTGCTCAGAAGGGCCCCCAACACTTGGTTCAATGCTCTCCTGTCACCATGCAGAAATTCTTAATATTTTGTCTTTCAATTTGTAAGTAAAGTCCAAAGGAATGACAGAGCCTGTGTGAGCAGAAAAGACATACGTAATGTGCGTGTTACCATTCCTCGTACCCCTCGTTGCGTAGAGCATTTGTGATGTCCTTTAAGCAGAGATTTCTGGTGAACCCACCACATGAAGGGAGGAGTTCAGCAAGACTCAGAGCAAGTACAAGGCAAGCATGTAATGTCTTCACATCACAGTCAGTGGAGGTGAAGCCCCAAGAGGTCACTTTTTCCATTGGAACCAGAATTTGCTTGGAACACAGAAAGAAGGCAAAGGCATCCTAAGAAACATGAATGACCAGTGAACCCTACAGTATCCTTTCTTACACACATTACTTTCTCATGTAAACCAAGCACTCGCACTGAAAGAGTGACGTATTGAATATGATGTAAAAGGAAAGGAAAATATAGGGCAATCCATAGTCCCTTTTCCATTAATCCTTACTATTAGTAAGCCAAAGGTAGAGTATTGGTAGAATGTGCACATATTAAGTGAAATAAAACAGGTGAATTAGTTTGGTGCAGTATTTCCACTGTTCTAGTAAGAACAATGTATGAGCTACAAAATACAAATTGCATAATTTTGGTGATTTCACATATAAGTTAAATTCTCTTATACTTACATTTTAAACTGGCACTGAACAATATAAAAGTGTACAGTAAAATTCATAATAATGAAAATCTTTACTTTTCCTTTACTTAGAATGACATGAAGTAGCAAATAAAACACACCATGACAAGTCAAGATAGAGAAGATGGAAGAAAAGAAAAAGCTTTATATTTTAGTACTTTTAATGATACTTTTTCTGTTTTTTTGATCAAAAGACCCCACATTTTCATTCTGCACCTGACCCCACAAATTATACAGCAGGTTTGACAACAATAACAGGTGGAAGAATTAAATTATGATTAATTCACTGCCTGCTTCCAATCAAACTTCAAATCAAGCAGTGAAAGATTAGATAGTTCAATAATAAAGCAAAAAAAAAGTATTACTGCTTGGAATTCCGAGTTTAGTGAAATCAACCCATCAACATATACACATAACCTCCTTCCACCATGTGCAGCAACCCAGGTATTCAGCCTGAAATGGAGGAAAGAGGTTTTTATATTAAGTCAGTCACCAATTCTTCTCCCAGTGCCCAAGACTGTGCCTAAGTGCTTTCTTGCCTGGGAAGAACATGCAGATAGGACAAGTGGTATAAACAATACATTTTCAGTGCAAATCTCTGTATGACACAAGCAGCCTCAGACTTCAGCAATGACTTATTGCTCATGTGCACCTGTCATATTTGGCACCTTAGAGGAGAGAGATAACTCCTCATGCTCGATGGACATTTTAAGATTTAATAAGCACAAGCATTTTCATATACAGCCTTATTTTATTCCTACCATAAGCTATGTGAGGGACTTGGGAAAAGCAGATTTTAATAATATTTTTATTGTCAGTATTCCAATAGTAAAGCAATGTTGCTTTTAATGTTCCTGACCTGGGCAGTGGTGACATGGGTATTCACTTTAAACTCATTCTTTAAACTTCATACATGTGTTTTATATACTTTTGGGTATAGAGTCTGCAACAAAAAGCAAAAGGTAATAAATGTTCAGTATAGGAAATTACAAAAGAAGGCTAAAAAGCTCCCATAATCCCAAAGGAAACGATTAACAACTTGATGCTTTCCCTCCTCTGTTTTTGTAAAACTGGAATCCTGTTTTCCGTGATGTCTCTTTTTCTTCAACATACCATATTTTCATACAGCATTAAAAAGTCAACATAGTATTTCTTAGTAAAGATAAACCACAGTATATTTAACCAATTCCCTATTGTTGGATATTCAGGTTGTATCTAACTTATTTCCAAAATTATCAGAGGGGGAACTTCCCTGGTGGTGCAGTGGTTAAGAATCCGCCTGCCAACACAGGGGACACAGGTTCGATTCCTGGTCCAGGAAGATCCCACATGCTACGGAGCAACTAAGCCCGTGAGCCACAACTACTGAGCCCACATGCTGCAACTACTGAAGCCTGCTTGCCTTGAGCCCGTGCTCCGCAACAGGAGAAGCCACTGCAATGAGAAGCCTGCATACCGCAACGAAGAGTAGCCCTCTCTCTCCGCAACTAGAGGAAGCCCGTGCACAGCAATAAAGACCCAATGCAGCCAAAAATTAATTAATTAAAAAAATTTCCAGAGGCACCCTCTGTTGCAGGGAAAAGGAACGGCTTGTGGAGGTTGACAAGCTTTCTGCTGCTAGGGACAGAGCCAGGAGATGCGCCCTGGATCAGAGGCTTGTTCCTCTCCATATGCTGCTCTACACTTCCTCTGATCACAAGGGTTTAACTTGACAAATTAAAGCGGATGACAGGGAAAGACAATCCATCCTTGACCCTTTCCCATGAACTCTCTCCCCCTAAAATGGGGCACAGTCCACCAAGTTCAGGGTTAAGATCAGGAGGGATGTGTTTCTGCGGTGTCTGGTCTGAGATGAAGGGCCCTGTTCCTGTCCCTCTGAGGTGTACTGCCCAGGCCCAAACAGTTCCTTGGGAGGCCAGGCAGGGAGAATAAACTTTTCAAAGGTACAAGGTTGCAGGGTTCGAGGTTAGTCGGGAGGTTCTATAAATATTTACGGAACAAAACTCTGCCTGTTAACTGGTGACACAGAGCAAGGTGTGGTTTTCCTTCCCGCCCCCGGAGGCGGCTGGGAAAGTTGGTCTGACAAACTAGTGGGAAGTTCCGCCCGGCCAAGATGGAATCAAGAAACACAAAAATGCTGAACATGATTCAGGAAATAAAGTGAGTGCACCCATCTTCTGTCTGCCCTCTCCCCCGAGCCCCCACAACTCCCACCCCTAGTCACTGAAGCCGGAAACCACAGAGGAGAAGACACTCATAAACAAAACACTGGCCACAAAAATGAGAGCCTGGAGGAGCGGACCAAATAGCTCTGGTCACAGTACACAGTTCAGCTGTTTCTCAACAGGTTGAAACATCACTGGCACCCTTTAAGACTGCAAATGCCACTGGGTGGCAATAAAAATCATAATCTGTGGGAGGCTGTACACAGAAAAAAAGTCCCAGCCTACCTCTAGGTTTGGTGGGTGGTCTGAAAGCTTTCTTTCTGGCACGGCCACGTCCATTCCTCTACAATCCTTGCTAACTGAAGTAGCCAAGAACCTAGGTTTACGAAGATGACCTTCTTTCAGGTAGAACCACACCTATACCACTCTAGACTTAAGACAATCTATCCTATCATCTAGGGACTCCAGAGACAGTGATTCCAAAACCTACTTGAAAACACAAAAATGTTTAGCTACAGTGTACTAGGAAATCCACCTCCCATTCCCAGTCAATTCCAATCTAATCCCTAATTGTAAAAAAAAAAAAAAAAAAAAAGCCCATTTTTCATATAACTTAAAACATCGTCTACGTGGCAAGACAAATTTTGCTTGGAGATATCCTAGGGGCCTTCAAAGAGACAGGAAGCCACTTTCCAGAGATGCTGAAGCCGAAGTGCATCTGACGGCTCACAGCAACTGTGGACGTGAAACCTGCTGGCTCCAAACATCAGTGATCTCAAAGGCAGGTGCTCCCAGTGGCAGGTGCCGTTCTGTCCTGGAGCTGCTGCTCAAAAGAGCAGCTCCACGTCCTCCAAGGAGCAGCAGAGATTGATGATTCTTTATTGTCCTGAGCAGCACTGGGGAGTCCAGCTAGAGTAACATAATCCAGAAGGTTAGCCTTTCTAGCACTGGAACTCTAGCTCAAACTGAATGTCTCTCCCTTCTGGGTCAAAAAAAGCCAGCTCTTACGAATATGGGTATGAGACATAATCTGATTTGTAAGCTCTGTGGGCCTCTGTGAGGAAGACTGTATATGGCAGTGGAGTAGACGTGAGGATAAAGCCAGCAAGAAGCATATAACATATTATTCAAGCAAGATACCTACTTACTGATACCTTTTATTTATATTTTCATGTAAATGACATATTCTCAAGCTAGGGACTCCTGTAGAAATTACCCGAAATATTTTATAGGAGAGGAGAAAATACTCTGTTTGGAAGCAGGGCCAGAAAAGGATCTCTTTGATGCTTTAAGCTGAAAAGTTAGGTCTGTAAAGATCTTGGTATCCAAATGTGGCCATGCTAGATTTGAGTGTGGGCTTTTTTTCATCCCTGGCCTGCCTTCTTTTCAAAATGTGACTGGACAAAAAGCAAAATCAAAAATAAAAGCACAAACCAGGTGAAACACAGAAATAAGTCAAAGACCTAGAAAACGCCAACATTAATAATTCCAAATCACAAGGAGTTAGGGATAAATATCCAGCTATGTATCAATGAAATTACTTTGTTTTAACTAAGAGTCTCATGCTTCCAGTTTATAGGTACGCTTTTTCTGCTTTGAAGACATTTAGATTTTACGATGCTAACATTTATGTTTTGGTACTGTCATCATCCTTGGCCTGGGACATCTTTGGTATTTATGGTCTAGGTACTCTGTTTTTTCAGATTAAAACAAACAAAACAACAACAACAAAAGCTATGGACGACTAGTTTCTTTAATAGGTTGGAAGTGTCCCAAATGTAATCATAAAATTTCCTTCCTGTCACTGTTTTAGGGAGTCCTGCTCAGCCTCTTAGCAGCAGCAAAAAAGGCAGAGGAAGGAATAGTGGGTTGGCATAATGGACACACTGTCAGATATGTGATGGACTACCTGCCTGTCTCAGTGTGTCAGTGAACTAGAACTATTGTCCTTTAACACCAGAAGCAGCAACTGGCAAATAAAAAAACATACCACAAAGCCTACTGCTGTTACTATTGTGGGAAGTCAAACAGCAACCTTGTCAAATATCAGCCCCTCCTTTCCCCTGACAATAACAGGTTCTATAGAAGCTCTCTTCCAGGTTACAGAATTTGTTTTATTTCTAAAAATTCCCAACAAGCAGTAGGAACTGGTAAGGCATAATATGTAACAATCATTAGAGGCTGAATTCCACAACTTTTGATTTAGAATATATAACCATCACCCCACCCCAAGCACCCCACACAGCCTGCACTGTGACAACCCTGGCTGTCCCCATACTTCAAAACTCTGCCCAATAAGTCCCATCTGGCGAAATCTGTCCCCCAAGTTCTTGACACAAAGAACTCCAATGTCATGGATAACCTCAAAAATTCTATATGGTCCTCTTACCTCTCTTTAGCCATGAAAATTATTTTAAAATATCTATAGTAATTAAAGAACTTCTCCCTTTTCCTGCTTGACTGTACTCAGCATGGTATTTAACTTAAACACATACATGCCAAGGCTGTGTTGTAAAGGATAATCACCTATTAGTTTATTTATTAGACTCTTGGCCTTAAAAATAAATGTCAGAAGGGAAAAAAAACAAGAAATTGGGGTCAACGCTTGAAGATTCAACACAAAAATTAAGAAACAAAATCAATTACTGATCAGACATTAATGGCAATAACGTATGCTTCAGTCCACAGTTCAAACAAGCAATTAGGGTTGATATAAGAAGTGTAAGCAATTAATGAATGTGCTAATTGCTTTTCTGAATGGAGACTGGCCTCTATTCCTCACATAGACCCTGTGACAGTCTATCCTAGAAACTCTGTGGGTAACTCCTAGGCCACATCCTCCCTGGTGCATACTGAAAAGCTGTGAAAACGAGTAATACTCTGAATGCAGATTTCTCTCTTAGGACCATCACTTCTTCCTCTGGGTAACTGTGAGGAAAAACTTCAAGATGTTTCACTAACCAGTGTGAAAAAAAATCAGACTTACAACTGGACTTGGAATTAGCCAGGATATGATCTCTCATTGAAAGGCAAAGGCACTGTTACAATTAGCAAAGTTGCAGTGTGTTAAGAAGGTCCCTGACATCAAGCCAAGAACATGAATTAGCTTGGCTCAGAGAGAAAAGAGCCTGTTCCTGAGATACATCAGGCAAGCACACATCTTTAACAAAAATTAAAAGTACACCAAAACCACAATGGCATCTTGGCTTTTATCCCTTTTGCTGATTTAACAGGTGACTCTAAACTCTTCAAAAGTGGGGACGACACCTTAGCTCAGTTCCTGCATCAGAATCCCCAGGAGGACTTGTTAACACAGGACCCACCTCCAGAGTTTCTGATAGAATAGTTCTGGGGTGAGCTTGAGAATCTGCATTTCCAACAACGTTCCCAGCTGATGGTAAAGGGGCTATACTTTGAGAAGCACATCTTAGCTTATATATTACATGGGGTGTACAAAGGTGAGAGGATGCTTACCTTTCTGTGGGGAACAACCCCTCAAGAGCACTGGAGAGCTGCACTGTGAAAGGATCCTTCAGGAAATGCCCACATAGGCGCACACTTTGCCTTTGACACTGGGGATTTATTATCTGTTGATCTTTAATCTATGTACTATAAACCTCTTTGGACTTTGAGACCTTCCAAAGCAAAGCAGGGCAACTCCTGGAGCCTGGGAACCATCTCACCTGGGATGACATGCATCCCATCCCCTAGAAGTACAGATTCCAGAATAAGATGCACCTGGGTTCAGATCTTGGCTCTTTCACTTACTAAAGTGTGAGGCCTTGGGCAAGTTACTTAATCTCTGAGCCACTGTTTCCTCATCTATAAAATGGGAATCATAACAACAATATCTACAACTCATAGTTTGGTTGGAAGAATTCAATTAAATAATAATGTTTCTAAAGCTCTTAGCCCAAAGTCTAAGACAGAGAAAACTCAGTGTCAATGTTATCATGCCCAGTTTTTACTGAGGATGTCTAGAATTCTCCACCCAGATGTAATCCAGGAATTCTTCCTCCACAGACAACTTCCACCTACCCAGACTTTTCAACAAGATGCCAAGATGGGAGAGAGAGCTTTCTCCCAAGAAAACATCATTCACAGTCCTCTTGGATCCCTTGGTTCTCCTGCCAAACTTGTATCTCTGTTCCAATCCAGAAGCTCCGTAAATGTCAGCGTAAGACGTCTACCGGGAGTACTTTCACCTGAAGTCCTCCAAGCGCCCCAAATCCTTTCATCACTCTTCAAAAGACAGTCTTTTTGAATAAAGGGCAGAAAGGTGTGGGCGATCATTAATTTAGCCAAGCAGAGATAAGCACACCACCACAGCACCTGAACGCACGCACGTCCTTTAAAATTTACCCAATTCAGTGCACATTCTCTTTTTAAAAACTTAATTGTTTAAACATTTTTAGTATAAAAGTAATAAATATAGAAAAGAAATTAGAAAATCAAGACCACTAGTGATTCTATCACAAGATAACTACTGTTAATACTCTGATGCATGTTATTACAGTTGTATATGTATTTATGAAAATGGTATCCACTATTTGTACACACACACACACACATATATATATTTCTTTCTCTTTCAGATTCTTTTCCATTATAGGTTATTACAATATATTGAGTATAGTTCCCTGTGCTGTACAGTAGGACCCTGTTGCGTATCTGTTTTATATATAGTAGTTTGTATCTCTCAATCCCAAACTCCTAATTTATCCCTCTTCCCCTCCATCCTCTCCCCTCTGGTAACCAAATTCGTTTTCTAAGTCTGTGAATCTGTGTCTGTTTTGTACAAGTTTTTAAATATTCTTCTATAACATTAATGTTAATGGCTGCAAAGGGTTTCATGACATGGTTGGGCAATAACTTATTTAACCCCTTGAAGCCTTTTCTCTCAGATGCTGTGTATTTACAACTGCTGCTCCCCATCACTGGGCCATATGCAAGGACAGAACTGTTGGACTGATGAAGCTAAAGGAAGTATTACCTAATAAACCTGCAGACTGACTTAATCAAAGAAAAATATTTACATTAATTAAAAATACTTCTATTAGTTTTCTACACATTCTAATACTAGAGAGCAGGTGGCTCACAAATTCCTACCCTTTTGTACTCCAGTGTAACTGAAACATTTTTCTTTTAATGAGAAATTTAATTTTGTCAATGAAATTAAATCAGAATATACTTTATATATACTCCCCAGGGTCTGAGCAGTTGAACTTTTTTTTTTTTTTAAATAAAAAAGAGGGAAAATCAAGACATATAAGCTATTTACTATATGCTTCAATTCTGTATTCACTACAGGGAGAATGCAGGTGGCTGAGAGTGGTGCAAGGAGATAACCCTAAGTCTTACACTGTACATTCTAAGTAGCTAATGCTATTAAAGAATCAAAGCTCCTGGGTGAGGGAAGTCCAACTTTGCTTACACTGCCTCAAAAGGTTCCTGTAAAACTGATGATTGTTGAGTGCAGGGCTCACATAGCAGTCCCCTCAGGAGGCACCTACAGCCGTGGCCTCCATGGACATCCAGTACTGATGTCACTCCCGAAGACTGTCAAGTACCTGCAGAGGTGCACTCGGCTGCCCCACTACCCAGCCCCTCCAAGGCTGTGCCTCCTGCCTCTCATTTCTCACTGATTCCTTCAAAGAATACATCTTCCTTCACATTTGGGGAAGACCAATGTTACTAGGAAAGATGCAGAAAAGATTTTATATATGTACACACACATATATTATCTAGAAAGAATCAACTCACATATCCCTTATAAAAATTAAATTATTTATCAGTTCCCATAACAAGTCATGCCTGGGGGGACCTGTGGGTCCACCCCACGGTCATACGCAGATAAGGAAATTGCCTGATCAGAGGAGACAGCAGGGCACAGGCATCCTCTCCCATTGCTAAGCAGACATTTCCTCTTGATGTACCAGTGCCTCAGATTTAAAACTTTATCTCCTCAAACCCACCTCCCTCTTCTGACTTCCACATTACATTTAATAAAACAGCACTGCCCTTCTCCTAAGATCGCCGATTCAGGATCACTGGACCATCTCTGAGGACTCCTCTTCCTTACTTTCACTAGACTTGCACATCCAGTCACTAACTCATCAAGTTCTATTTCCTCTCTCTTCATAGTGTCTTCCATCTGCCTCCTTCTTTCAGCGTCCTCAGCCAATACCCTAGTTCAGGATTTATTACCCAAACACCTAAACAAATCTGTAGCCTCCTAACTGGCCTCCCCACCCATGACCACTTGTTTTGATCCTACGTCTCTCTGCCTAACAGACACTCAGCTACAGAACAGAATCTGAATGTCTTTGTCCAGCACTCAAGATTACTCTGTGATTCCAGCCACATCTCTGGCCTAGCAAAACTGGTCTGTTCTATTCCAGGGACACATTTATACATGCACTCTTACATTTCCAAACTATACTTGACACCTTTTTCCTGCATTTGGAACATCCTTCCCACTTTTCAACTCTTCTCCTTTTCCTTGAATTTTATTCATACTTGAGTGTCCAGCTCAAATTCAGCTTCTAAGAAGCCATCAAAAGTTACTAACCTCTCTCCTCTGCATTCTCATTCATTCAAAAAACATTTATCAAGTTCTAATGGTGTGCCAGGCATTAAGCTGGTTGCTGAGTATGAGGAAATGAAAAAAAAAAAAAAAAACCCCATCCACAGACACGATTCCTATTTTTATATTTCTCTCCCTCCATGAGTCATATTTGCACCAATTAGATGTAAATCTTTGAGATGCTGTATTTCACACATCTTTATTTTTTTTAATCCTTCAGCACTCCTAGCATAGTGTCAGGCATGTCACAAGTCTCAGTAACTCTTCGCTGATTGGTTTTTGATTAGTACTTATAGATCCAATCTATCTACACACACACACACCCCCTGACATGCTTGTGAGAGCAGCCATTTATGCATCCAAGCCAAGAGGCTCACATCTGGAGAGGCTAACCTTTGTTAACACTATGCTCCAAAACCAACAGGGCTAACTGGTCACTTGACCAAGAACAATAATTTTCTTTCCCATAGAGAACGTGAGCAGTTCGCCTTAGGCACTGAGTGCACTTTGTAAAACCCTGATGCAAAAGCAAAAAGCATACTTCTGAATGGAACAGGAGATGGTACAGGTGGTCTCTGTCTTTGTATGTCTAGACAACAAAACACAGGTTTGGTCAAAGATTCCCATTCATGTAATGCCTTTGATAGTCCTTACAGACTCATAACCATTTCATCTCATATAAATTTAGGATATATGCAAGAGATCTGTCGAGCATCCCAATAATGCATCAATTCAGCCAATATTTACCAAATACCAAGAAGAGGCAAAACACTTTACAGGGAGAAGGATGGGCTTTGGAACTAAGAAAACCTGGTTTAGGGACTCCCCGGGTAGTGCAGTGGTTAAAAATCTGCCTGCCAATGCAGGGGACATGGATTTGATCCCTGGTCCAGGAATATCCCACATGCTGTGGAGCAACTAAGCCTGTGCACCACAACTACTGAGCCTGCACTCTAGAGCCCGAGAGCCACAACTACTGAAGCCCATGCACCTAGAGCCCGTGCTCTGCAACAAGAAGAAGCCACTGCAATGAGAAGTCTGAGCACTGCAACGAACAGTAGCCCCTGCTCTCCACAGCTAGAGAAAGCCTGCGCACAGAAACAAAGACCCGATGCAGCCAAAAACAAACAAATAAACAAAACCGAAAAACAACACATTGGGAAAATTATTTTAAAGAACAAAACAAACAAAACAAACACACACATAAAAACCCAATCTGGTTATGATTCCTAGATTTACCACTAACTAGTTGTGTGGAAAGACATCTAACCTTGTTGAGCTTTGGTGTCCTTCTCCGTAAAACAAGCATAGGGCCACCTACCTCACAGGGTTGCTCTGAAGATTAAATGAGATAATGCATGCAAAGTACTTGGCAAAGATAGGTTCATAGGTGGAAAGTTGTTGCTAGGGTCAAAGGAGAAGAACAGAGCAGTAGGAGTATTCAAAGTGCTGGGCTTTGTGCTTAATGAGCACTGCTGCATATTCAAAATGACAAGCTCAAGAGAGACCCTGACTTAGAGACAGAAACAAGATGAATACACATAAAGCTGTCTTATGCCTTGAAAATCTGTGTCTGTCTTTACAGTCCTAAGTAACGTGGAGATTCAGGTGTTTCGTGGATATTACAAGGAACACTATGCTGAAATACTCATGAAGTAAAACACACCTCCAACCACTATCATGTCATAGTCACTTGGTGCTTTCGACAGTTCAAACTGTGTTGGGGGATACAGGTCAATGGTAGAACATTTGACTGCACTTTAAAGTTCTTTCACCTATTTTACCTTGAGCTAAATGGCTTGTAAACTCCTAGAAAGTCATTGTTGTTCCAAAAACCAAAGTTGGTTCTTTAGGGAAGACAATGCCAGGAATCCAAAACTAGCTGATAATTCAGCTCCCGGGCAGGCCACTGCAAAGAGGACCACACCTACCATACAGCAGACACACAAATGTGTGCTGAATATGAGTTTCAGTTACAATGAACCTGCACCTCCAGGGTAATGTAACACCTGAGATATCAATGTAATAAATGCTTCTATAAAAAAGAGCTCCAATTTTGAGACTCAGAGAAGGAAATACAAATGCCCAGTTTCAATCTCCCTTGAGAACAAAGAGTACCTGAAAAAAGTACCGAAAGAGAAGCTGGTATTCATTCACAAACATATGCCACTGTTAACATCACCCGCTTACACACCCATTTTCAGTCTTAGGGGTGTGTATGTGTGTGTACGTGGTTTCGTTCTGTGGGTTTCAAGTTCATACAGGAAGTCAAGAATAAATGGTATTTTTTAGCATTTTGCTAAAAAATTTAGTTCTCCACCTAAGAAGATATTACATTTAAGTACTTTAGCACTCAAATCCCAAATTAGGAGACAAAGAAATGTAAAAGGCAAAACTACCCTTACAAGAGAAGAGGTAAGAGTTCTCCTCTGCCTTTCTGAAGAGTGGCAGCTATCCCTCCCACAACCCCATGTCACAGTATCTGAGAAGCACAGGGAAGGCCGAAAAAGCTGTGGATGACCTTACTAGAATTTCATGCTTACTTATACGTGTGACTTCGAGCCAGTACCCAGGCTTCCAATCTCTCAGAAGTCACTCATAAATCAGCAAATGAGACAAGTGCTGCAAATAGCATAATTTCTCATGAGCAAGAACCCTGGCTATGTTGCTGGATTTTTTTTTTTTTTTTTTTTGTAGTTAACAGAGAATGGTAAAAACTGTGTGAACACTTTATCATGAAAATTTTCAAACTTACACAAAAGTAAAGAGATAGTGTAATGAACCCAGCTTTAACATACGGCCAATCTTGTTTTATCTATACCCTATCCACTGAATTATTTTCAAGCTAAATCCAGAAATCATGGCATTTTATTTAGAAATACTTCAGTATGTATCTCTAAAAGATAAAGACGTAAAAAAAAAATCACAATGCCATTACCATACATTAACAATGAAATGTAATTCTTTTTTTATACTACCAAATATGTTCAAATACGTCCCAATTATCTCATAACCTCATCATCTTTTTACAGCTGGCCAAAAATTGAATGTTCACAATGGAAAGAAACTTAGAAACTGTATAGTCTAATTTCTACCCAATATGACCCAATCTCCTTTAGTAGTACCTCAGCTATGACACTGCCCCTGAGATGTGCACATCTTGTGGTAGACAGGAATCTTAGACTCCTGAACTGATTTTTTTGGTATGTTTGGTATGTTTGGTATGTTTAACATCTTTCATAATTA
This sequence comes from Hippopotamus amphibius kiboko, assembly GCF_030028045.1. NCBI lineage: Eukaryota > Metazoa > Chordata > Mammalia > Artiodactyla > Hippopotamidae > Hippopotamus > Hippopotamus amphibius. The sequence goes on from NC_080191.1 coordinate 160,898,265, forward strand.
CAATTTAAAAAATTTACAGATAACTTTGTTGAGATATAATTCACACACCATAAAATTCACCCATTTAAACTATACGGTTCAATCGACGGTTTTTAATATATTCACAGGGTTATGCAAGCATTACAACTATCTAACTTCAGAACATTTCCACCACTCCAAAAAGAAACCTCATACCCATTAGCAGTCACTCCCCATCTCCCCTTCCCCGGTCCCTGGAAACCACCAGTCTGCTTTCCGTGTCTGTGGATTTTGCCTTTTCTGGACATTCTTACTCTACACTACGTTGTTTTAAAATTGCTTGGGGGTCCACCTGCCCCCCAACCAAGGGAGGAAGTGTCCTGGAAGGTACTAGGGGGGTACCTGACACTCAGGGAACAAGATTCCTTAACAGGAATCCTTCCCTCTTTCCCCTAATTTGGGAGAAGAGGATCAGCTGCTTCTTTTTGCTTTAGCTGTGAAAAAGCCCAGAGCTGAATCAGTGGCCCAACTTTTATGACCGTATAGCATATTATCATATACATTTCTCCGATCAAACTTTCCCTCTGACCTGAATTCTCCTTTTGTTTTGTTCGTTTGTTTTTGTTTATATTTTAACATTTTTTGTACTTTATCTCAAATACTTCTTTGGAACAAGGAAAGATTTAAATGTGTAACATTTCTTTTCAGACATTCTGGTAATAGTCTATCATATCTTAAAGCCTAGGAAAATCTTTCCCATTTGGCTATGATTACTTTCTTTGATAAGGGATAGTTAGGCTGGTATTTTCAACAATACTGTCCTAAGACTCCTAATAAAGGATACAAATGCATAAAAGGTGACATAAGTGAGGAAAGTTTACTCCCGTACAAACAAAAAAGAGGTGTATGTGTGGGGGCAGAATCTGTAAAGAAAAACTTGGTGATTCAATGGTTTAGAGAACTAAACGTAAGAGCATTAATGGTCAGGAGAAAGAAAGAGAAAGAAGAGAAGGGACATGGCAGGTATCACACTCTGGGATCCCGGGATCACAGCATTTACTAAGAGGTGCGTGTGTGTGAACTTGAGAGACCAAGAACTGCTGCTTTACTGCTAGAAATGTGAGGTGCTCATCCCCATTCCAAGTGCTGGCTATTCAGTACATTTTACTTGGTGGTATTGATTGTTTTGCTCAGAATATTTTTCCATACCGAGTGACATCAAAACCCAGGCTTTCCAAGGAAAAGTTGCTGAGAAGGACCTCACAGGTAGAAGACACTGATCCTTCTCTTGACAGAGTTCAGCAAAACTCTTCCTGCACCCAGGAATGCAATGATTAATCAACTAATTTTGACCCAAGTTTTGTTTACATGTTCCAGCCATAAACATTAATTGAAATATTTCCCTGGCAACACTGCTGTAGGACAACACGCAAGCATGTTTCAGAACATGAAAGTACAACTTGACAAAGTAACATTCCCCGCATTAAGTCCAAGAGGGCAGACAGTGGAAAGTGTGCTATTCTAGGGCGCACAGCTACTTGACAGCTAGAGCAAGGGACTGGGATTTCCTTTTCCAGGTGATACACTGCAGTAGGTATCTGACCTTGCTTTGTGGCTTTAGAATAGCTAGCATGAAGACAAATTTGCTCGCTGGTGTCTCTTTTGTTTTCCTGTGTTTTGGGGGAGGGGGCGGGATTTAGGTTTAACATGTGAAAAAGGGACACGGAGTGTGGGAAACACCATGTCTGAGAGTGAGCATGTTTTTGACAGTATCTGAATAGGGGTCAAATCCCTGGAAGAAGATTTGCTATAATAACAGAGGTGAATGTGATAACAGAGCAAGTACGGGCTGTATTCTATTTCAGTTACTGCTTTAGGAGAAAGCAGCCTTTGGGAGCAGGGGGAAAAAAGAGTCTGGGCAATTTGAGATGCACAAAGGCTATTTTTTAAATAAAAGCGAACAGATAAATTGTATCCAAATGTTTCAAAGTACACATAACATAGACTGATCTGCACCAGCTCTTCTCACCAACAGAACTCTCCCATCCTCATGATGACAACCTCCTGGTTTCTTCAACGTCACAGCAAGACCTTTAATATTTTTTTTAAAGGAAGATTTCTTTGCCTAGATTGTGGTTCTCAATCCTGGATACACCTTAAAATCACCTAGATGGCTTTTTCAAACAGCTAAGCCCTTGCCCCCACCACGCAAGATTCTAATTTAAATGGTCTGGGATTGAGCCCAGGCATTTGTATTTTTTAAAAGTTCCCCAGTGAGGGACTTCCCTGGTGGCACAGTGGTTAAGAATCCACCTGCCAGTGCAAGGGACATGGGTTCGATCCCTGGGCCAGGAAGATCCCACATGCCATGGAGTAGTTAAGCCCGTGCACCACAACTACTGAGCCTACACTCTAGAGCCTGCGTGCCACAACTGCTGAGCCTGCACTCTAGAGCCCATGTGCCACAACTGCTGAGCCCTCGTGCTGCAACTACTGAAGCCCTCACACCTAGAGTCCGTGCTCCACAACAAGGGAAGGCACCACAATGAGAAGCCTGCACACCACAAGGAAGAGTAGCCCCCACTCACCACAACTGGAGAAAGGCCACACGCAGCAACGAAGATTCAACACAGCCAAAAAAATATATATTAAAAAAAAAAAGTTCCCCAGTGATTCTAATGTGGGCCAGGGTTGAGAGTCAATGGTCTATACAGATGCCTCAAATAAGCTTTCCCTTCATTCAAAGCTGGATCTCCTCCATGCAATGTATCCAAATGGTCCCACCTTAGTAGGACCCTAGTCACTTAATCATTCCAAATACACCTTCAATCTTTTTTTTAAAATAAATTTGTTTATTTATTGGCTGAACAGGCTCTAGGCTCTTGGGCTTCAGCAGCCGCAGCATACAGGCTCAATAGTTGTGGCTCACAGGCTTAGTTGCTCCGCGGCATGTGGGATCTTCCTGGAGCAGGGCTCGAACCCGTGTTCCCTGCATTGGCAGGCGGATTCTACACCACTGAGCGACCTAGGAAGTCCTACATCTTCAGTCTTAAGGCTTTCATATCTTTCCTGCAACCTAGTATTTATGGATATATTCAGCATTATATTCTTAATGTAACCATCATGTTTGTGTTTGTCACTATGTCACATGCTGAAGCTACGTGCTTATATTTATCTGCCTCATTTGATTTATTAGGTGATTTTGGACTGTTGTCAGTCACTATGCTCAAAGCCTGTGGAAGCTGCAAAGATCAAAAGTCACTCTTGTAGCTATACCTGCAGTCAAGGAACTTAAAATCAAGAATGGAGGTAAGACAGGTGTGAATAACAACACAGAATATAAAGTTTAAAACAGACAGCCAAGATGTGCTAGGCCACGCTCAACTGCAGAACTCAAAAATATTTCTGAAAGATGCATATCAAAATGTTAACAGAAGTTATCTCCAGGAAGTGGCATTAAGGATTTTGTTGCTTGGGTTTTTCCAAGTCTTTTACAAGAGCTTGTGATGAAAAATACTCTCTAAAGAAGGTGAAATCAGTTTAAAGAATGGAAAATGGATAGGTAGAGGGGGGGCAAAAGCAAGACAAAGTCCCAGATGCACTTGGTAACGTGAGTGGCTCTGTTTGCTCTAACTTGAGAGTGCAGGGCAGAAAGAGGAGGCGGTAAGGTGGGAGAGATTGGAACAATATCGCAAAAGCCCTGAATGTCAAGGTGAGGGGATTTATAATCAGCAACTGGGAGCCACAAAAGGCTTTTTTATATGGTACGTATCATTATAAAAATAACATTTTCTCAAAAAACAAAAACAAAAACAAAACCCAGTATTATACCTTTATTGTAAAAATAACTGGCAAAGACCAAAAGCCCCAAAGTAAATAAAAATCACCAAAGAAGAAGCTCATCACCAGGAGAAAACCATTGTTAATATTTGGGCACATTTTCCTTTCAATCTTTCCACCATGTATATAGCTCTGGAAGAGTTTTGAGCAGGTATGTGACACCAGCAGGACTATGCTTTAGGGAGGCTGGGTTACAAGGTAGCCTAAGTACAAAGTGCACTTTCTGGGAATGGAAGTGACCAGCTGAGGCTTCCTTGCATACATTCACAGCTTCTCCTGCTTATGTTTCTGTATCCACACAAGTCAGAAGAGAGTCTGGCTATTCAGGACAGGCCCACAAACTTGTCCTATGGGGCAAGTGGCACCTGAGAGGGAAGCCCAAGGCGAAAGTCGAGGGTGAGCATCCCTAACAGGACGCAGCAAAGCCGAAAAGACCTCAGCGGGGGTGGAGAGAATGTTCTGAAAAGCACCAGCAAGTTTCCAGGAAGGGAGGTCTTAGGAAGAACAGAGAAATCTTTCCTAGAGACCATCCTCATCGTGCACGATTCCCAGCAGGGAAATGCCTAAAAATAGGCAATTACCACATCGAGTATGTGATAATCATATTACGATAAAACAGCTCATGCTTTGACAGCTACTGCCTATTAGTCAGAATTCATGTCAACTCTGAGATCACAGCTTCAAGAAGAGGTTGACCTGTGTCAAAACTCACTGACAGGCTTTACGTGCCAAGTCCGTTCTCACAGCTCTCAGCCTTGCCCCGCACTCAGAGACAATGGGGCTCTGTGCAGGAGCAGAGGCCAAACACGGGAAGGAAATGTGCATGCCTCTTCCACCCCCACGAGGTGTTTATTATTTTGCTTCCAAAGAGGCCGAGTCCAATGTTTCATTCCTCCCACTTCTTCTCTTCGCTAATTTTAACTCAATTTCAAATTAATATTTTTCAAGCGATAACTTATTTAATTCCCAGTCCCTCCCACCCCTGTTTATGACTTAGGAATGAACGTAAGCACAAAACATCTTGTGATGGCCTCAAAATAGAAAGCAGGTTTAAAGTTTTATTTTTCTGTCCCAAAGCTGCCAAAACTCTGGGTGTTTTAACTTCTGCTCTACACACTGTTTTCTCCCTTCCTCCCTCCCATCCAGCTATATTTAGTAAAGCCCAAATAAAAGGGATACAGGCAAAGCAAAATTAAATATAGTTTCTTTGAATCAGTAAACCCGAGTTAGTCTACATGGCAGCAGCTAAGAAAGAGAAGCTCACGTGAACACACATACACTCATGGCGTGCACTCTCCTCCAAAGGTGACCACTCGCCTGACTCACCAAGTGGCAGGTGCACCCAGGAAGGTAAGCACACCACCTCCCCGCCTCACTCTCCAACCACCCCCTTCCCTTCCTACCCCTTCATCTCCCCACCCCACAACCTTCACTGCCATCCCATCTCACTGCTCTCCATTTCTAGATATCAACGTGACTACACCACCCTCTACTCTCTGCCCACACCTGGAGGAAAAAGAGAGACGCTGAGAAGGGTAAATGTAAATGAAAGGAAGCATGGAGAAGTACTTGGATGACCAACGCTTCTAAACCAAGCTGGTTCAGAAGCACGCTGCTGTAACTGCTGTACAGCATACATTTTCACCTCAGCTGATTTACTTAAAAATGATCTTAGGCTTTTGTTGACTGAAGGAAATTCTATGGGAGTTGAGTACAAGGGAAGCACTCTATTTCTGGTTTTCCAACACAAATAATGAGTCTACAACGACAATAAGATTTTTTGGTGGGGGGGGAGGGGGGGTGGTAACTTCCTGTCCACAAGGCAGCAAACCTATAAACGTAAATACAGAGCACTCCATAGGAGGGAACGGGAAGGGTTTGAGGAGCATGGACTGTGGCATAGAAGGGGAATGGCACCAAAAGCAAACTTTAGCTTTCCCACAAAAGAAGTACTCAACTGCCCCCCTGCCTTTCCCCAAACCAAAGGCATAGGACAAGAGGGGAGAAATGTAGAGGTTTTAAGAACCTAATGTCTGGGTAACTAACTCATCCTTCACAATGTTCTCACCTACCAAGTCCAACCTGAAAAGCAATAAAGATAGTACGCTCTCTATTTAGACAATATCATCAAAGAAAGTCCATATTTATTTGCTACTACATTAAGGAAAAATCCGCCACAACTGTACATTTTAAAATATTTTAAGGGAATTCCCTGGGGGGGGCCAGTGCTTAGGACTCTGTGCTTCCACTGCAGGGGACATGGGTTTGATCCCTGATCGGGAAACCAAGATCCTGCATGCAGCATGGTGTGCCCCTCCCCCCAAATATACAAACACACACACACACACACACATATATACCCACACAAACATGTGTGTATATACACAAACACACACACACGTTTATTTATGTTAAGTATGATGTCCTAGAATAGGAGTTATCAAATTATGGCCCATAGGCCAAATCCAGCCTGCCACCTGTTTTTGTATAGCCTGTAAGCTAAGAATGTTTTCCATTTTTCAAATGGTTGAAAAAAAAATCAAAAGAATACTATTCTATGACATGTGAAAATTATATGAAATTCAAATTTCAGTCCATAAATAATGTTTCATTGGAAAAGGGCCATGTTCGTTCACTTACATATTGTCTGTGGCTGCTTTTGCAGAGTTAGGCAGATATGAAAGAGACTATATGGCCTACAAGCCAAAAATATTTACTATCTTGCCCTTTCCACAAAAAGTTTGCCAATCACTGGTCTAGAGACGTATCTGGGGTGTGAAAATACCTTTCACTTATTTCATACTTCATAGTTTTTCCTGGTACATTCACACTCATTACTCTTATTTTATCTTTACTCCAAGACTTTGAGTTGGATAGGCAGGAGTTATTATCTCCTTTCTAGAGATGGGAACACAGAAGTTTGAAAGTGAATTTACCCAAGGTCATGTTGCTGCTAACTGGTTAGGCCAGGGCTAGACTCCAATTTTCTGACACACGTCCAGAGGTGTTCACATTATACAACTCTGTCCTCTTGGACATCAGCCAACTGTGGCTAACCAAAGATTTTAAACATTCTCTCCATATTTGAGAGTTCACCATAGTGTAAAATCCTTCCTTCCTAAAATAGTATCCCAAACACTACACTTCTTAGTACCACTTCCTGCTAGGGCAGAGACACATGAACGTGGACTCAGCGATTTCCCATCTTGGCAGGGACAGCTCTGGCAGAAGCATCCCAATGGTGGCAGAGGCAGCAGTTCCCTTGGCAGATCAGTTCAGTGGAATTCCTGGAAGCTCAACCTGGAGTCTGTTTCTTCAGCTGCCCAACAATTCTGTGCTCTATTTACACACCTCAGTACATTCCTTTATGCTTAATCGAGCTCCTGTGGATTCTATTTTCCAGGACTAAGATCATGAACCAATACAACTTAGGTGAGAAGAAATCCTTACAATGCTATAGTGAATTCTAAAAACTTCTGGAACAGCTTCCATCTTCACCATCATCACTGTCTTCCAAAATACAATCCTATTTCCATAGGATATTGCCAAATGTAACTCTTAAAAAAGGATTCTGTAACTAAATAAATAAAATTGGAAAATACCAAGTTAAACAGATTTCTTCATTGTAGGAATTATCAGAGTCTTAATATACATGTATGCTTCATAAATCTCCAAGAAAGGGACAAGTAAGCAACATATGAAAAATTTACTGGACCACTGAACTATTTTTAAATATAATACCTCACCCAGAGAGTAATACATTTTGGGAAATACTGGTCAATTGATATCCTCTACTTAGAAAAAAATTTTTACAGTTCTAAAATATAAAAAAAATAAGATTGTTGAAAAGAGAAATCCAATTCTGGAGTGTGTTACAGTGAAAAAATACTTTCAGATACTGCTGCAGGGTGGCATCTATCAGTACAACCTTTTTTTTTTTTATTTTTTTAAAAAATTTATTATCAGTACAACCTTTTTTGAGAGCAATTTTACAGTAACTAGCAACAATCCCAATACTTATACTCTTTGACTCAGTGATTCCACTTCTAGGAATTTATCCTAAAAAAACAATCTGAAATGTAGGCAAATATCAGATTCTCAGTTTTTATGTATGCCTCTGATACTTTATGAAAAAGAAAAACAATTTGCTCTGATTTGAGAAAAACACAAAGAGGGGCTGCTTCATCTTTCTACTCAGGTGACAGAAAAAAGGACTCCCTCCTTATAATTGAGGGAAAAGAGACAAAAGTGCTTTTATATTCTTAGTGGCATTATGACACTATATAAACATTTATCTAGCTCTTAACCTTCTGCAGGAAAAGGAAGAAGTTGAAAGTTTAAAACTTTCCCAAGAATATCTCTATTGTTAATTAAAACATCCTAGGCCAGATGCACCGCATGTCCATAAATGAATCAGGGAGAAGAAACCTGGGTGACACAGATATTCAGTTAAGAGGTGCTATGATGCTGAGCTAACCTTAAGGTTGATGACAAACCATAACCTCTGGGATAGATTTTTTTACTCCAGGATTCAGGTTAACTTGGTAAAGATCAAGAAAATGATGATGAAAAACTGTACGTTAAATATTTATTTTTAAAGTTAATTTAAATACTTTAAAAAAGATTACTTAGCATTACTTAAATACAGTTATTAATTGTATTTTGTATAATTGTATATATTTAGCATATATAAAGAAACAGAGTACTAGAAATTTTAAGTGGAGGATTGAAGGCAGCGCAAATTCAGCAATTTGTAGGTTCAGATCATGTGACTAAAGCGGCAATGCCCCCTAGTGGTGGACATCACACTTTCACTTTGAGGCTTTTGAAAGATCAATAAGCATCTCTAAAAGATCGAAAATAAAGTTATGAGGAGACAGCAAACATTTCTAAGAACGGGTAACTCCTAATTGATGAATGCCATGACCAAACAAGGGGATATTCAGTTTTAAGGACATTTCTTGATTTGCTCTCAAGTCCATTTTACAGATGGAGAAACCACAGCCTCAAAAGATTAGGAATGATTTTGGTCTCAGTCACAAAACCACATGAACTAAGAGGGCTATATATCTGCCATGCTTACTGCCTATTAGGCAAAACCCACAAACTAAGGATGAATGAACCATCTTTTCGTATTTTATCTCTAACAAAGTGCCAACACCTATAGTGGCAGCCACGACATTTTTCTGTCAAAACTCAGCCCCTGTGGACTAAAGGCCTACACAAACTGCTTAAGGTCCCGCTACCCCCAGAAGGAAAATGCCCCCTTTCTCCATGTCCTTCAGTAAGTACAACAGGGAGACTGTCTCCTGGTTAGGAGACATTTAATGCCAAGAGAATCTGTGTCTCATAAGAGGGGACACAGTAGTGGGTATATAACTGATATAAGAAAATGAAGCCTGTATCTTTGTTCTGTAGGAGTACAACCACAGAGTTAGGAGTCAGGACTGGTTAAGTAGGGCCAGCCAACAGGGACATATCTGGTGATTTACAGGAAACTCTCTAGTTCTCTCAGGGAAAGTGGGATGTGGTAAGAGAGGCAAAACCAGGGAACAGAACATCATGCTGGTGTGAGCAGTAGCAGTGGTTTATACTTGCAGAGTATTTTATATATTGCAAAATATTTTCACAAATATTTCATTTGCTCCTTTAGGTATGACCCTGTAGAAAAAGTCCCATTTATTCCAAGGTTGCAGATTAAGAAGAGACGAGTCTGAGAAGTTGAGTAGCTTGTTTGTATAACCTGGGAAGTTAGCAGACTCAAGACTCACCCTGAGGTCTACTGTTTCCCACAGCACCTGTCATATTCAAGTGGGAGGTGGCTTAACCAGCAGTGAATATAAATTATGAGAAGAGGGGAGCTCCTACAGGCAGTCACCAAGCAGGAGAAAAAGACTGGTAACAGATGACATTGTGGAAACATTTTCAAAGTCCAAGAAACAGCCACAGAAATTAAAAAGCAAAGAAGCCTGAGACCATTTAGAATAGGGACAAACAGGCCTCCATAACTTGAAAAGAGACTAAGGTAATCACTATATTACAATTAAAATACATTCCTTATACTCTGTGTAAGCAGCAGGAAACTGAAAATCCATTTTAGAGACTGCTACCCAAAACTGCTAAGACATTTCCTTAAGGAGGTAAACTTTCCACTTTTCAAAAACCTTCTGGATAACCAAGGTTCTGGCTAAAGTCTCTTATCAATAATCTCAATCAGTCAGTCAATCTTCTTCTCTTCTTCCCATGTTCTTATTTTTCCTTCTGCTTACTTACAGTTTGAAGTAGTCTTGTATATGGAGTTTTTAAGATGGTGTATTTCAAATCTTATGAGCTTATCTGCACTGTAAAACTCATTCTTGGTAACGAAAGAAAACAATGGAACTGAAAAGGTAGAGAGCCTGTAACAGACACACGATAGCCTATAATAGTTTTTCGGCTCTCAGCAACTCACCCTGCACTCACACCCTCAGGAACTGCTTCTTCATCCCCAGGGTGGGCTCTTGGAGGCCATGATTATATCCTGGAACCCTGTCTCTCTGACCATATCTGACTGATTAGAACTAGACTTCCATTCCAAACAGAGCCAATCAGGAACATCCCCAAGAGCAATTCCTTTCGCTTAAGCGAGCTTGATTCTGTTTCTATTACTAGGAACCAAACAGTTCTAAATCACACATTTCATGTATTTATTTTCCGCTTCCCTACGTTGAACTGTTTGCTCTACGAGGGCAGAGGTTTGTGTGTTTTGTGTTTGTTATATCCTAAGTGCCTAAAATAATGCTTAGCCCATAGTAGATACTTAAAATGTTTGCTGAATATGCATATTGTGAGCCTTTCTTAGTTTCCTCCATTCTAAGTTTTATTCAGTGTACACACTCGATTTGCTTAAGAGAGAAGACTCAGTCCTGCAGAGTTCAGTCTTTACCACACTTCTACACAGTATCTGAAAGATTTTCAAATTCATCCTTTCCCCAACATCTATTCCCCCTGCCTCTGTTGCTCAGTCTCATCTTCCCTTCATACACTAGCACTTTAGTACTACATCTGTTGTATAGAGAGCGCTGCATCACTACATCATAAGGGATAATCCCTTCATGTCTCTTTCTTCCCTTCTCTTTTATCCTTCCAAATGTCTGCTCTCAATAATGTCACTGGTCAGGCTGTCTATCAATGAATGGTCAGAAGACCTCATTCCTGCTTCACCAGCTCCAGGATTTAAATGATGTCAGCAAGGAAATAAAGAGGTACTCGGGGAGGCCTGATGACTCCATTACAGACCATCACGTTCCCAAGAGAAGCAAAACATGTGATTGCTACCCAGGAGGCCAAACAATGTCATACACCTCCCAATCCCGTTACAGAAATTAAAAAATCAAAGACCAGCGCAGCATACAAACTGCAAAAGACAGCTGGCCAAATCTTTATTACCTCCTAGATACTGTTCCAGCTTCTATAACTAAGCCACTTAACTGCTCTGTGTGGTGATTAGTAAAACAGATCAGTCCTATTTCTCTATATTCTTGAGGGAGAACAATTAACTGCTGTAACACCTAGACTACAGAGCTTGAGCTTCTGGTTAAGATAAAATGATCAATTATTCTTATAAAAATTCAAACCCAGATTACACATTTAAATGGAGACATGATAAAGAAATACATTTTTTTTTTAAGTAGACCATTTCTCCAAATACACAGCATTAAATGTTTATGTCTAAAATCAGTTAGTTTAGGGCTTCCTAGGTGGCGCAGCGGTTGGTAATCCGCCTGCCAATGCAGGGGACATGGGTTCGATCCCTGCTCCAGTAGAATCCCACATGCCACAGAGCGACTAAGCCCATGTGCCACAACTACTGAAGCCCACGTGCCTAGAGCCTGTGCTCTGCAACAAGAGAAGCCACAGCAATGAGAAGCCCGTGCACCACAACAAAGAGCAGCCACCGCTCGCTGCAACTAGAGAAAGTCTGTGTGCAGCAATGAAGACCCAACGCAGTCAATAAATAAATAAATTTATTAAAAAAATAAATAAAATCACTTAGTTTAAACAAACAAACAAAAAACAAAATACATTTAAATTCCCAACATAAAAACCATGTTAGGAAAAACCAAGGAGAAGCTTAGTTATAAGGTGGAAAGAAATATCATCACAAGTAGATAAATGAGCAACTGGCCTTATTATCCCTATGGTTTCTTACAATTCTTTTTTATCACCTCATCTTCTCATGCAAACTTCCTTCTTGTTTTAATTCCTCAATGTAATTCCTTAGGCTTAAATACTTAAACTTTTTTTTTTCATATTATGAACTCATTAGCTTAATCTTACTTACTTGCGGTCTGAGTACACGAAAAACAATAAAAGCCCTTGTGCCACACTTTCAACGTGTTGAGCATACTCGCGTAAGAGATCTGACAGAGGCAGATACTTTCTCAGCTCTCATTTACCAGCTCAGAACTATTCTCCCTCCAGCCCTCCCTTCCAGGAAGCCCTGACTTTGCTGATTAAGGGGAGAAACAAATCTCTTTCGATGGGCTGGGGTGAGAGCTGCCTGCCACTCTCTACCTCTCCTTAACACAGTGCTAAACACAGTTTTCTAGAAGAGCTCCAGTCTGTGTGTTTTCTAGAAGAGTGAAGAACTGTGGCAGCACCTTTATTCTAGGTCTCACCGCTGGGAGAGTGTGGAGGGTCCAGAGCAGAGGGAGGGAAGCAGGGAGTTAGTGATATGAAGCCTACGTGCTGTCACTGACACTCACCAGGTTTCCAACGTCCTCTCGTTTTCCTCCACTTGTGCAAAATCACAGACTCAGAAAGTAAAAGTGGCTTCAAGAAATAACTACTGGGCAAAGCTCTGCCTCCCCACAGATAAACAAGTCCCACGGACAGTGTATGTGACAATGAAGAGAGGGTCTGGGTTTAAACCTTGGCTCCACCATGTATCGGCAAACTCTTGTACGTCACGTAAGCTCTGTGCCTCAGTTTCTTCATTTGTAAAATAAGGATAATAACAGTACTGACTGCATAGGATTATGCAGATGTTATGTGTTTACGCAGATAAACACGTAACGCATTTAGAACAGTACCTGGGATGTAAGAGCTCACGTAAATGACGGTAACAACAGCTGTTGATGTGATTACTATCACTAGTGTTGTTTTCTAAAAGAATTCCAAGAATTGCACTGCCTTCATGCAGGAAACATTTTAATGAGAACTTACCACATGGGCCATGTATATGGTGCTAAACACTGGAGATACAGACTCAAAAGGCACAGTCCAGACCTTCAAACAGCATCCAATCAAATATGACACTATATCACAGAGTGGTTTTAACAGAGGTCTGTACAGGATCTGTACAGAAGGAAGAAGCCTGGAGAGGCCCAAGAAAGGGAAAAGGAGCCAAGTCTCAAAAAGCAGGCTGGAGGGCACCAAAGGAAGAGGAGAGGGAAGGTCATCCTGGGCAATGGCAAACCGTAAGACTAACAAGCTCAGCAAAGGCAAGTGTACCAAAGGCTTAAGTAACTTGAACCTTAGCCTGAAGATAAATGTGGATCCCTGACTTTAGGACAAAGGATCGGCTGGAGTGTGGGAAATAAAAGGGAAAGGAGATGGAGTGCTGATTACTACAATAATAAAATCCCCTAAAGTGAGCAAGGATAGATTAAAAACCTCAAAGCATCTCACAGAAAAGAGGGAGCAGAGAGAATAAAGTCACCAAATATTTAGCACTTAAAGTGACTGGTTTTAGTTACTAATTAGATGTAGAGTATCCGAGGATGGAAAGAGTAAAAAACGAGCCAGCACAAGGTTACTGACTGGAGTAATGGGATGGTAGTGCAACTGGGATCCAGGCAAAAGGGTTTTGGGGAGATTATGCTGAGCTTAGTTTTTTGTTTTTGTTTTTTTAATTAATTTATTTATTTTTATTGGCTGCATTGGGTCTTCATTGCTGCATACGGGCCTTCTCCAGTTGCAGCGAGCGGGGGCTACTCTTCACTGTGGTATGTGGGCTTCTCACTGCAGTGGCTTCTCACTGAGGAGCATGGGCTCTAGGCACGTGGGCTTCAGTGGCTGTGGTTTGAGGGCTCTACAGCGCAGGCTCAGTAGTTGTGGCACATGGGCTTAGTTGCTCCGTGGCACGTGGGATCTTCCCGAACCAGGGATCGACTTCGTGTCCTTTGCAATGGCAGGCAGATTCTTAACCACCGTGCCACCAGGGAAGTCCCCTGAGCTTAGTTTTGAAGATGTTGAGTTGAGGTACTTGTGGGACACTCAGGTGGTACCATGTGGTAAGAGGGAAGTCAGAAGCATAGGCGTGTATCTATAAAACTGGGTGAGGCTGGAGGTAGAGATGAGCCATTACTGCTCAGGGTGCAGCCGAAGCCACAGAGAAAGAGAGGTGGAGGTGACCAAGATGGGTGGGTTGGGGAGATGAGAGGACCAGGGGGAAAGAAAGAGCAGATACAGACTCAAAAGATGCAATCCAGACCTTCAAACAGCATCCAATCAAGTGTCACAAGATATCACCAACATTTTCTCAGAACCGCTGCACTATTTTCATCCCCATCAGTCACGTCAATAACAACTTTTTCAAACATTCCAATGTTCTTTTTTTACATACCATCTGCTTCACAAATATTTGAGGCAGCTTATGGTAAAGACATACAATAAAACAGTAAAATAAAAATGAACCAAATACGGCATTAGAAGAAATACGAAGAAAGCATGTATTGGATTAGAAGATCATACAGAGGTGGGCTGCGGGAGAAAATGAGATTAGAATACAATTATGCTGGCCAAAGTGGACTACAGAGTTGTTACAGTAAAGCTGCAAGTTTGGCTCTGAGCTTCCTAGTGGCCAAAGTAAGAAAAGAGTTACCTCCATAAGAAAAAACTATACCCTTCCTCAGGGTTACCTGATTTGCCCAAGATTGCCCAGTTGAAAGGCAAATGGCTCCTACTCTCCCAAGCTGTTTCAACATGCAAATACTTTTCTGCCGAGTTAGATTCCCATTATTAGGGTGGAATGATAGAAAGGGAACCAGACTAGGAATCAGGATACCTAGTTATTACAGTACTAGCTCTTCTGCTAATCACAAACCCAAGGCAGATCATTTAAATTCATTTTCTCAACTATAAAATAGGTGCTTTCACTGAGCCAGGGTCAACCAACACATAGCTTTTGTGCTATCATTCTCCAAGCCAGCAAACCCTGACAGACATCGCTAGTTAATCACAGATCTTTTTTCTGCTGAAGCCTGAAAAGACCTCAAAATCCTGCTCAACGGTGTTCCAAGTAACCACCAATGAATCAACACGGGCATTCTGACCCTAGAGCTGCTCTAAAGTGCCTCTGGCACTATCACACCATCAGATACATATCATGCAACCGAGCGTGATCTCTATCATATTTTGTGGCAGTTCTCTCTGAATGGGAAAGGCTGAGGGGGGGTTTGACTGCAGCTGCTAAGGTAGGCAGATATGGAACAAAACTCTTTTCGGAGTTATTTTTAAACTTCTAAAAATACTTTGATATATTAAAATTAAAACTCATACAAGTCAAAATACACCACTGATTAAAATAAATACTTCCAAATGATCCACCACCAGAGGAAATCTAGGAAAGGCGTAGCAGCATGTACCAGACTGAAAATCTTTAGAAGCAACTCAAATTTCAAAGAATCTTCCTTTTGTTCTATTTTAGAATCTGTATTATGAGCATTTCTACAAAAATGCTCTATACAAAATCAGAAAGAATAGTACAACAAACCTGTATGCACCACCACTCAGTTTCTACAACCATCAACATTTTGCCACAGGATTTAACTTTAAAAGTCAAGCCATCTGGGACTAGAATTCACATTCTTATGGCAAAATACAGCTTCCTCCAGAAACACACTCATATCCATGCCGTAAAGCACGGACACACACACCCATTACAAACAATAACTTCCAGGCAGGACTTCCCTGGTGGCACAGTGGTTAAGAATCTGCCTACCAATGCAGGGGACATGGGTTTGATCCCTGGTCCATGAAGACTGCACATGCCGCGGAGCAATTAAGCCATGCGCCACAACTACTGAGCCTGCCAGCCACAACTACTGAAGCCCACGTGCCTAGAGCCTGTGCTCCACAACAAGAGAAGCCACTGCACTGAGAAGCTCACGCACCGAAGAGTAGCCCCTCCTTCACAACTAGAGAAAACCCCACATGCAACAATGAAGACCCAACACAGCCAAAAATTAAAAACAAAACAAAAACAAAACTTCCAGGCAATATGCGGAAACAAACTAGAGTGAGATCTGTTCCCTAGATCCCTGCTACTCTAAGTGTGGTCCCTAATCAGCAGCAGCAGTATTATCTCGGAGTTTGTTAGAAATGCAAAATCTCAGGCCCCATTTCACATTTACTGAGTCACAATTTGCATTTTAACAAAATCCCCAGGTAGTCTGTACATTATGGTTTAAGAAGCACTAGTCTATTCTACACCACCACTAAGGGTCCTCTGCAAAGCTTTTCTTAACTAAGTGACTTCAGAGGAGCTGGGCAAGAAACTGAAGTGTGAAAAATAGTATCCATTTCACTTGGGAGGGCAATTTGCCATTAACTACTCAAATTTAAAGGTATGTAATTTATGACGTAGCAATTCCACTTCTTAATACCTATGCTAGAGAAATATTCACCCATATGCTTAAACAGGATTATTACAAAGATGTCTATCACAGCATTTTGGGGGGAACTGGAAACAACCTAACTGCCCATCAATGGGTGAATGGTGAAACAAATCAGTACAGAACAGTCAGCAGAGGTTAAAGTAAATGAACCAGATCATGGAAAATTCTCCTGGACATGTTGTTGAGTGAAAAAAGCAAGTTGAAGAATGTTCCACCTAGTATAACAACATTTGTTTAAAACAAAAGAAATACAAATGCTTCATTATGTGTTTTCTCTGGATACATATATGCATGTGTAAAGGAAGAGAAAAGGTCTGGAAGGACACATACCAAAAGGAAATGGTGGTTATACCTGCAAAGAGATGAAAGGGACTGGGATTAGGGGTGGTGAGTTAAAGGAGGATTATAATGTTTTATTTATTTTCTTATTTACTAAAAGGAGAATGCATTCATATATCACTTGTGGGACAAATATTTTATATGCGGCTACGTGATTTCTTACACCAAATGTGTTTATGTAGAGAAAATATGGTCAGGGTCAGCGCACAGAAAGATGGATAGAACGTCTAAAGACCTTTGACAAACTGCAGGTTTTCAGAAATGAGTTTTGTCTGCATGGATCATTTTCTCTGTTTTCCTCAATACATACATACAGCTGGTACTGGGCATATTTTGCACTATTTAAAAATGTCTTCCAAAGTGGTATATGTTCATTTTTCTGTGTATTTTTATATTTCCTTCATTTGTCCATGATCTATTCGAGAACAAGTTATATATGTGATTGTTTCTATTGCTGCATATTCCAGGTTCCTAGTTCAACAGACGATGCACACTAGCGAAATGAATAACTCACGAACCTATGAAGAATAACAGCTTTAAAAATTCCCTAAGAAGTAGGCAGAGCGCGTATTGTCCTGATTTTATAGCTGAAGAAACAGGCTCAGAAAGGTTAGGTGATGTGCCCAAAGACCCTCTAGCTAGTAGGTGGCAAAGCCAGACCATGGCTCCCACTTGGAATCCCGCTTATGATTCCAAGTCGTCTGCCCTTTCGATTACACCACATTTATCATGCCACCATACTTAAATATGATACTTATTTACACTTCTAGGCAGTTTTTTAGATAGCTTCAGATTGGAAACTCTCATGAGAAATATTAGAATTCAAATAGTATGTACACTTTGGGGATCTCATATCTAATTATTTATTTAGAGTTTCTTTTCCAGTATCTTGCCTTGACATGCCCAAGGAGATGAGACTGAAAAGAAGTACTTTAAGTGAAAAAAAAAAAAAAAAAAAAAAAAGAAGTACTACCACCCTATCCTCATCATAAAGCAGAAAAAGGATGGATTCTAGTACTCTGAGTTTAAAAAACCGTCTGTTCTAATTTACATGGGAAAAAAGAGTATAAAAGTAGACCGATACTATGCACCCATCCCCCAGCTTTAACAACTATCTAAGTCCATTAGAAAAATCCTAGGGACAGTGTAAATGGTGTTAAGGAGTAGGGGGGAAGGGAGAATCTAGTTGTCTATCCTTCAGAAAGGAAAGTGACCAGATACCCGGAAGCTTCTCATGGGAAATAGCCTCAATCTGACTAATAGGCTTTGGGAAGTTAACTTCAACCTTAAAAAAAAAAAAAAAAAATTTTTTTTTTTAACAAGGTAAAAAGCTCACACTGGACCTTAGATATCAAGATGATACAACTGACTTCTTGATCCTCTTAAGCTCTGTGGCTAGAGAGGAGCTACTCTGGACACACATGCCTGCCTCTATTTATAGCAGCGAGCACCAAGTCTTATGGGAAAAGCTCCTAAAGCATTTAAAAATCAGACTATTTTAAGTATCTCACAACTTTCTAAGAATTTTTTTTGTCTAAATATTGTTCCCAAAAGTTGGGTCATAAACTGTATATGTGTGCTTATTTTTGGGAAATGTGCAAAATGAGGTTAGTGGGTTTGAAGCATTAAAGGCTCTATGGAGAGCTCTAACCAGAGCTGCATTCGTGGGATAAGGTCCTGGGGGCTCACAGTATGACTAAGAAATGAATTAGCTGCCTAAAAAAACCACATCCCTTTTTTTTTAAGAATAAGGCAGAATTTATTGTTAAAAAATATGAATCAAGTACAACTCATTTCAAATATTAGGCATATTTCCCATAACCATTTAAAACGTATATGTACTGACTCTGGGAACTTGCTAAATTTAAATCCTGACTCAGTAGAAATAAGACAAGTCCTTCCTTCCTTCTTTTGGGGAGGGAAGAGTGGAAGAGATTGCCCCAGTAGAGAGGTCTTTTAAAAACACCCTCTATGCGCCAGGAACTTGACATGCCAGGAACTTTTTCATTATGTAGAGAATTACTAGTGCTCTCCCCTTTCTTCTGGATGAGTAAACACCAGTCCAAGACATTTAAAACCTGCTTGGGATCACAACTAATTTCCAACATTGGTCTGTTTGACCACCCCTTCTCTCTATTACACTGACACTCAACTAGGCCCAGTGGCACCATATGTTTGCTTTAGATAGTCTTGAAATAGGTTTTACTGACCATCTCCTCTCTGCTTGGAATTAATCTTTTGATCACGTCTTTCTCTAATGTGCCATGTTTTTAGAGGTCACATTCATTTATATAGAAAGTTACCACCCACCAATTTTGAGGAAAAAAAAAAAAAACCCTTGAAAAGGGCTTTCTACTCCACCATGGCACTTACAAGGTGGTCATCAAAAAATGGTTATTCCTAGTAATTTTATTCCATCACCAGAAGCTCAGAATGTAAATTAATGGGCACAGATACACTGGTCTTGCCTGAAAATAGCTACATGACTAACTGTGTCCACACAGTGACTAGAATAAGTCAAAGTACAAGACTCGTGGCTGCAGGAATTCTGTAGAGCAGAGCCTCCATGCAGGCTGACCAGGACCCTGGGCTGAGGGCTGGGAGGTGGAGGTCACTGGCTTTCTAGCTTGGTCACCAAATAGCAACCACCTGAGATTTTTACCAAAAGTCTTGTTGCTGTGATTATTGTTTTAAATCCTCTCTTAAGGAACACATATGAAAAAGTTATACAGTAAGGGATTAACCACCTGTCAGCTGTGGGCCTTGTGTTATCAAGTTGCAGGCCTGACTCAGTAGTTGTAATTAATTACATTAATTTTTAGTTCAAGTTTAACTCCACTAAAATGTCATATTGAAACTAGGCCATTTATGAAGGTTTATAGATAAAAGGATAATGATCAAGTTCAAGGTTATCATACATTTGATTCAGATGTGACACACCTAAGAAATCTATAAACTAAGCGCTGACCCTCTTGCTCCATCAACAGCAATAAAAGTATGCCTTTCACATATATAGGTTCCGAGCATTTGGATTCTTACTGAAAACAGACGGACACCTCTGCTCTGAGAAGGCCATGAAAGGAATAATTCCACCCCAGTCTTCAGCAGGGAGAACACAGTGGGCCTCTCCAGGACTGCGGGGAGCCCTGCAGAGGTGAAGGGCTTACAATGGTAGGAAGCCCCAGGGCCAATGAGGTTGCCATGGTCAGCAAATGGAGTTCTCATCCTTGAGGGCAGAACAAAGAGTTCTCAGAGCAACCAAGCCCACAGTTGATTACAAACTCAGGGACATAAACCAGGGCTGTCACTTTGTCACTCTAACCACAGGCCACTGCCTCT
This sequence comes from Hippopotamus amphibius kiboko, assembly GCF_030028045.1. Classification (NCBI taxonomy): domain Eukaryota; kingdom Metazoa; phylum Chordata; class Mammalia; order Artiodactyla; family Hippopotamidae; genus Hippopotamus; species Hippopotamus amphibius. The sequence continues at coordinate 160,918,403 of NC_080191.1, forward strand.
GCACCTGGTTCTTGGTTTACATCACTTCATGTGAAAATATCTCAGTTTCCAAGATCTGATTGGCCAACGTGGCTAACACCTGTCTGTGCCCAACCACTAGCTCAACCATGCTTCTCTATTTATGATGTAAGTCTTCCCAGCGAATCACAATGGTGGGCTCAGGGTACAGAATGAATGAAGTTCCTTCTTGTGGAATGTCAATTCCACGTAACATTTTAAAATATTTTTGATATGTTTATACTAAAGCAAATGCGTATACAGTGGGGTCACATTGCCAGAAACAGAAACGTTTAAAAAATACAAGAGAAGATAAGTTTTATGTTCATAGAGGTGACTTTGGTGGCTACCTTCTGATTCCCCTGGAAAATGTTGGTAGAGATATTTGACCGACACTGGCCTGCTGGATCTCTACGCTGCTGCCTCAGAGCCTGGGCTGGAATGGAAGGTCCTTCTCCCTAGACGCCACGTTCAGCTCCCAGCCCAGCAGGAGGCATGAATCCTCGGCACTGCCTCTTTCCTTATCCTCCACCACCCCATGCTCTAAGTCAACCACGGGGCTGGGCGCAGCCACTTCAGCACTGGCTAGGCTATGAAGACTGCCCCTGCGCACTGCATGCTATCTCAATAGCCCCTTGTTATTTATCTTCATCAAACCCTACAACGGTGGTAGAAAGACCAACTGGTACTGGGGACCAAAGTGAAACAGGGGAACCGTATCTACAGGAATCAGTCTGTGAATGAGAATAAGCTGGGGCAAAGAAAACTGCTAATAGAAGGAACTCTGGGGTACAATGAAGCATGTGCAGAAATACAGCACCAGTACAGCCAGTACCAGAAACACATTCACTACCACCCCATCACAAGCTAGGCACTGGGGCTACAGGGATACATAAGACACGGTCCTTTTCTGTGAGGTGAGATCAGGGTGGCCTAAGTCTTTGACACTTCAGTGGCTGCTATCAAAATTTATATATCCTAAACCCAACTTTACTTTTCAGGTAAAATAATGATACACCTGTGCTTTCTTTCCAAGTTACAGCTGACTTGACTGTGAGGAGCCTTGCATGAGATTTAGGGTTAGAGGTCTTTACACTCCAACACCTACACTCATTTTATTGTGTCAATAACAAATGTAAGAAAAAATAAGAATAGTAAGAATTCTAGTCTAATAAGCAAGAAGCACCTGTCTGCTACAACAGAGATCAATTATTTGACAAACTTTACAGGGTAAAAAGATTTTTCTTTCTAAATTTCCGATGCTGCGGAGTTTGCTGTGAAAGCAATTTCGGGACTGAATGGGTCACTGAACTAGATCAGAGGTTTCATTTATTCAACTATGCTGTAACAAATTTAACGGACTGAAGAAAATGTTCTAGATCCTCTGCTAAATGCTGGAATATTCAGAGACTAATAAGACACACGTCCTGCCTTCCAGAATTTAGTCTTGGGCAGTGTTTCTCAAACCTTTTTTCATTATTGTTCCCCTAATGAGCCTAATTCTGTAGACATCTGCTCTAATAGCTCCTCCCTGCCTCCCCTCCCCCAAGAAACATTAATGCCAGAGATAACACTATATATCTGTTTATATACTGTGGCCCTTTGAAAGGCTGCAAATTATATAGTATCTAAGATTTCTCACCCACGACCCCCAAGAACCAATTTCACCCCTTTAGGGACAACATGGCCCAATTCAGAATTCATGATCTAGGGTAGATGTTCATATATCCCCATAAGATATGTGGAAGGGCATGTACACACACACACACACACACACACACTTTTAAAAATCAAACTCTTAAAGGACCCCATGATTTAAAAAAATGCATACAGGATCTAAAATAGGGGTCAGAAAACTTGTTCTGTAAAGGACCAGATAGTAAATATGTATTTTAGGTTTTGTGGGCTACATACTGTCTCTGTGGCATAGTCTTCTCTATTTTGTTTTTGTTTGTTTTGTTTTTACAACCCTTTAGAAATATAAAAACCTTTCTTAGTTCAAGGACCCTACCAAAACAGGCTACTGGCCAAATTTGGCCTGTGGGCTGAAGTTTGCTGACTCCTGATCTAGAGGAATAACAGCTAACATTTTTTGAGATCCTACATTTATAAAAAAAGTAACTGTTTGTAGTATGGTGGTTGCCAGGGGCCAGAAGGAGAGGGAAATGGGGAGTTATTGTTTAATGGGTATAGGGTTTCAAGTTTTGCAAGATGTAGAGTTCTGGAGGCGGATGGTGGTGATGGTTGCACAATAACATGAATGTATTTAATACCACTGAACTGTACACTTAAAAATGGTTACAAGAGTAAATTTTATATTGTGTATATTTTACCACAATAAAAGTGTGTGATTTAAAAAAAAGTTAACTGTTTAACTTTCATTTAATACTCACTCCAAAACCATATAAAGTAGATATCTTCATTTTATGGCTAAAGAATGTGAGGCTAAAAGAGCTCTGACAACTTGCCCAAGTCACAAAGCTAACGAGTGGAGTGCTGAGGTTTGAATCCTAGGCTGTCTGCTTAAAAGACTGAGCTCTTGGTCATTCACACCACCAAGTACTCCTTTTATTTATTTTCTCCAACGAATGCCATATTTCAAAAGATTTTATCTGCTAAACACACATCGTTTTCTAATAATTTGTTTTGCTTCTTAAACAATTATCCCAAAATACATATCTGGCAACCAGAGCTTCTCATCCATTCATTATCTTTCTTAAAAGATAAGCTCTAAACTGAAATGATTTTACCCAAAACTCAAAGAAGTCTGGCATCCGAGTTAGCCCATCAAGATTTTCCCTTAGATTGTAAATATAAGGTCCATGAAGGGACTTTCCTTCTCTGTTTCACCCCACCATCCTCAGTTCCTAGAAGAGGGCCCAATATTGAGAAATGCAAAGAAATGCTTACCCTTCTTTACCTCTAGGTCCTTTGTGTTTAAGAGACCCTATAATATATGCACAACAACTGAAGGCAGATGGAATTGAGGATCTCTTTCACTGCTCAAGTTTTATGATTCTATGCCTCAATATACATATTCCAGTGGTATTTAGTCAACCATAATTCTCAAGAACACACTATAGCACAGGGTGCTGGGCTGTGTTCCTGTGAAAACACAGAGTAAAATGAAAGAGGAGCCTCAAGTTCAGTTGGGTATAAAGCCCAGAACTGGACAAAAACAACAGAAGAAAGACTTTAAAAGATTTTCAGTGAGTTAGGGAAAGAATCTTAACCAGTTGTTGGAACTGGGTCCCATATGGGCTCAAAAAGCAGAAAATTGCTGTGGTTGCCTGTTTATAACAATTCTCTCAAGGCAATGTCTGTGTGACCTCCCTGGACAAGTGACACAAGCCTACCCCGTCCCCTTGGCTGTATGAACTGTCCTGGGCAAATGACTTAGACCAGGCCAATCAGAATCCTTCCCTGGGGGAAAGAGATCCTGTTTCCTCCCAGATCCTAGGCTGTAAAGGTATCTGTAGATTGGCCCTGACCATGGTACCACCTTCCATGTAGAGAAAGCCCACCTGCAGTAAGAGAAAAAGGAAGCCAACACTAAAAGACAGACAGACACACACACACAAAATTAAAGACAGAGACAAAAGGTGGAGAGAAAGCGTAGAGGAGCCGAACAGATACTCATCTGTGTTCAAGTCTGTGGTTCTAAACGTCCTTAAAACCCACTTCATCCAGCTTATCTTGCAACGTGGTTAAGTAGGCAAAACAGTAGCCCCCTTTTGCTTAAGCTAGATAAAGTGAGTTTCTGTTACCTGCAGGAATCTTAATGCATGGGCTAAACCTGAAAGGATAAAGTACGTCATCCCAGAGAAAGTAGGCTAAAGGTAACCAGCTCTGCAGCTCACCCTGGACTGTTCCTCATCCTTCCTCCTCCTCGAGTTTTCATCTTAGAAACTAGGTTAAACCTCTTTGCTACCAGGTGTGCTCAAATCTCTTAAACAGGCAGATCTGACATAACGTACTGTTAAGCATTTTTGTTTTTAGACAGAAATGAGTAACCCAAAAATCCTCAAATATACAGCATCCAGAAATGAGTGTGAAGAAAGGCTTCAGGCTATACATAATAAAGAGCTTTAAGGGAACTGTTAAGAATGTAATCTCTTCAAATAGCTCATGTAAATTATATAATCTATGGAAAGAAATCTTGCACCACAAAGAGAATATCAAGAAAATTTTTCATTTTCTTCCAACCCAGCCACCAGTCCAATCATCCTTTATTTTGCTGATTTTGTTGTATTTCATTTTCTTACCTTTCCTTCTCATGATTTTCATTGTTTTTTTTTCCCATATGAATTTAGATGAAACCATTCCCCAGTAAATACTCTCAATTTTATCTAAGATTGGGGAGCTATGAATAGAAACAATATGCAACTAAACCAGTCACCAGGCACAAGGAAAAGTGATGTATAGCCTGAAGAGAAAACTCAGAAATTAATAATTTATTAGCAGAATATCTGGGAAAAGTTTTTTTCAATATCTCAGATTATTATTTTAAGGCTTTATTTTAAAAGAAGGTAAATAAGAATTACTCTCTAATCAAAGACTGTGTAGAAGCAAACTGACCACATCATGTCTTTCATTAGTTTATTTTTAAGGACAATTCTGAATAATTGTAAAAGTCACTTTCTCATCACTGATAGTCAAGGTAAGAAAAGAGATTTTGCCACCAGACAGGCTATTTCGAAGTCAGTTTATGCATTTCTAAAATAGCAGCAGTTTATAGAAAACAGTCCCATCCCAGACCCAGAGAATGCCCTCCCGACCATGGTCAAATTATAAGCTCCAAGAGAGCAGGCCATGGAATTGCAGTGGTCCATTGCTATGCTTTAAGTGCCAGGTAGCACCTGGCACATAGCAGGTGATCAACAAATGTTTGGTGAGTAAGTAAATAAAGGGATCCGTAAATAAATCCAAATTCCAGTGCTAATAAAGAGCTCAACATAAGAAAGTTCTTGAGAAACCAACAAGGATGAAAATAGAGAATGTAAAAGTTTCTCTCTTAAATTCAACCTAATCCATCAAGTACTGGGGCGGGGGTGGGGGCTGTCCTTGCTACCAGGCACTGACTAGCAGCTGCTGACACACAGATAAAGACAACTGAACCAGTGCACATCAGAGTGAGCTAACATCACCTCGAAGCCCAACTTTCAGAGGACCTATCAGCCTACCAGGAGGTTCACCTTTAGTAGGGCTGTCAAGGTGGGAAGAAGGGAGAGAATACCATGGGAAACGGATGTGATCTTTAAGTGCACTTAAGTATCCTAACTAGCTATTACAATGTAAGCCACTAAAAGCGTACATGCTATTCCCATAACATTATTTCTAAAGAAAAATATGTCTCAACAGGGATGCTATCGTTCCAGGAGCAAGCCTCCACATTCCTAATTCCTCTTTTCTCCTCCCACTAGAGCATTGCTCAGGCAGAGGTGCAGGGAAAGAGAAGGAATAAAGGGCAGCTTTGACAATGGGGGTTCTCCTAAGATGGGAAACTATGAGAAGGAAAGACAGGGGAGGGGTGATATTCCCATATGCATATATTGATACATGATATGGATCACTTGTGTGTCTAAAGATGGGAGTGGCTGAACCTTAAATTTTGAACCTCACCACACCCAGGTGTACCTTCTCATACTGAATTCCACCTGCTAAAGTTATTACTACTATTGCCATCTGTTTGAATGAATGATCACAGAGACAAATCACTCATCAAATTATAACAAATCCTGTTAAAAAGCAGATCATCACTTTATTGCTTTCAGATACCATCAAACTATGACCCCCCCCCCCAAACACACCAGATGTACAGAACACCTAGCTAATTGTGGAGTTGAATATCTGTCTTTCTCCCCAATACCGAAAGTAAAAAAAGAGACTGCATTGCATTCATTTAGCAGAGATGTTATCAAAGTTATAAACAATGATTCTCAAAAAACGGCAAGCTCTTTCATCTATCCATCTATTCACTCATGGAACACCAATTATGTCTCATTTACCATATCAGCCTTCGGAAAAAACACCGGGCTGGGGCAGAGGGGAGGGACACACAAAGGGGACACACCCTCAACTAGTAATATCAAGTGATATTCTTTCTATTTCTTATCTTGACTTGTTAAAGTCTAACTGAATGACTAATGAGTGGAATGGGAAGGGAAAGCTAAACTCCAAGTCACATCCCATAATAAATTAGAGTAGAAGTTAAAAACATACTGAGTAAAAAAAAAAAAATAGATTAAGAGCCACTGTTACTTAAAAACACACAGGTGCAAACAAAATGAGAAGAGTGTCTGGTCACACCATAAGCATTCCTTGAAAACCATACGTTGACCTATGAAGAACTAGTCTAGTATTAGACTCTGACGATAGTTTCTGAACCACCTAAGACCCTCTCATAAGCAGCCCAGCACTCTTCCTCCTCTACCTAAGCCAGAACTCTCTACTGTTCTAACACATAAAGCCACTGAGGAATTGTTCTACTCTTTGGTATGGTTATCACAAACATGGCTCAACAGTCACAAAATTGTTCAGATCTCAGCATTACAGCAAGGAATATCACAAAAGCGCCAGCTAGTGAGTCTACTACTGCCTCCTTGAATTGGAGATAATCTTTCAGCTCTAAATTATTGAATAGCACAGTTATATGCCCTCTTCTATTAAGAAGTGCGGTATAGCAGAAAGACTGCAGGCTTTGCAGTCAGACAGATGTAAGTTCAGATCCTCAGGTTTCTTGCTGGTGGCCTTGGGAGAGTGGCAATCTTCCTGAAGCCCAGTCTCCTCTGTGAGGAATGAAGCTGCCATCACTTGCCCTGCAGGGCTGTGGGGAGATGGACAATAGCCCACATAAGCAAGCAGCCCAGTTGACAGCCCCTGTTTTCACACCGGGCAGTCTATGCCTCCTCTTACCCAACCCATCCACAAGCTGCGCACACAGGGCACTCAGAGTGTGTTAAAGGTGAGTCTTAGCCTGCCAATCAGCCCATGTGTGCTTAGTAAAAGCAAAGCTCCAGTCTATGTGAAACCTACGGGGAAGGATTAACTTGGTACCAACCCAATATATGTTCCAAAGTCAAAAAGAAACAACCCAGCCTCTGTCAACTACCATTCTACTTTCCATCTTTATGAATCTGACTGCTCTAGGTACCTCATATAAGTGGAATCATACTGTATTTGTCCTTTCGTGACAGGCTTATTTCACTCACATAATATCTTCTGTTGTAGCATGTTTCAGAATTTCCTTCCTTTTTAAGGCTAAATAATATTCCACTGGATGGATATATCGCATTTTGTTCATCCATTCATACGTTGGTGGACACTTAGGTAAGATAGAACCTTTCCCATGGATTACTGAAAATAAAGACACACTGGGAGGAACGGTCCCCATCTCTGAGGCAGTGATAAAGAAACTGATTTCTGATGCCACAAGGGCTCACTCAAAAGCACTGAGAGAAAAAGCCCCAAACTCTAGGCTGATGTCAAAGCAGGTACAGGACCCCAAAATATAGCTCTGGAATCTAAAGTTCTGTGGAGTTCTGGTCTTGCCTAGACAGCAGCGAGGCAAGGTGCCTCACTTAAACCAATTAAAATGCTTCGTGTATTTTCAAACATGCCTCAGACAAGGGTTGGCCAGAACAAGTTATAGAGAACTGGGCTGCCCTCATATCACAGGTGTGCCAGGCTCCTTATCTTCACAGGCAGCTGTTCCTAAACAAGTATTTCTTTGCTAGGGACGTGAACACTCACAGAATTCCAGAGCAGGCAGAAAGGCCGGAGATGGACCAGCCTACAGCCTCACTTTACTGATGAGAAAACTAATGGCCAGATGGGTAGGTCACAGAGCTGGTTAAGGACAGACAGAGAATCAGACAGAGCCCAGGCCAGCATACCTTCCACCATACTCATCTCATTCAGGTATCCGTGAACAGCCAGAGTTCCCTTCCTATCAGTGTTTTTTTCTTTTTCGTTTTTTCGAAAAGTTTTTCAAAGGCTTGACTTTATTTGGAAGTCAACTCCTTTTTTATCCAACACATTTTTTATTGTAATAAAATATACATAACATAAAATTTACCATTTTAACCATTTTTAAGTATGCAATTCAGTAATATCAAGCACAATCACACTGTTGCACATCCATCACCACGATGCATCTCCAGAACTTTTCATCTTCCCAAACTGAAACATCTATTAAACAATAATTCCTCATCTTTTGGTAACTACCATTGCACTTTCTGTCTCTATGAATCTGCTTACTCTAGGTGCCTCGTATAAGTGGAATCATACAGTATTTGTCCTTTTGTGACTGGCTTGACTCTGCATAATATCTTCAAGGTTCTTCCATATTACAGCATGTGTCAGAATTTCCATCCTTTTTAAGGCTGAATAATATTCCATTGTATAGATATACACTGCGTTTATAGATGCACATTTTGCTTATCTATTCATCTGTCAATGGACACTTGAGTTGCTTCCAGCTTTTAACATTGTGAATAATGCTGCTATGAGCGCAAGTGTGCAAATATCGATTCAAGTCCCTGATTTCAATTATTTGAGGTCTATAACCCAGAAAGGAAATGCTGGATCAAAGGGTACATCAGTGCTATTTTGAAATATGTCTCAAAGGAGACCAAGAAGAGATGAAATCATCTTAGTTGGTGAATTTCTTTAAGAAAATGAAAAATTACTGAATGTTTTGTTCCTGAATTTAGCTTTACTTAAAAACACATTTTATGAGAAAACTTTTAGAGGTTACGTGAAGTAGAGGAAAAAGCACAGCAATGATAGTGAGGAGAATGAATGTCCAAGGTAACATTTTTGGCCTCTCAGCATGAACTTCCACAGGGAGGAGAGAGCGGTCTAGATACCCCCGTGCTCTGTGGGTTCTGTGAGGCCATGGAAAGCTTGCTTAGAGGATTACTATGTTCCTTAATTGTTTTTTATTTTCCTTCAGTTCACTTTGAATTCCTAAGCATATTAAAGAACTGTTTCTAGTTAAAGAACTTAGTGTATTCTTGAGACGAGAGTTCCAGGGGCAGTAAGAAGAAGAATCCTGAGCTGGAAAAAAAATCGAGACTAATTTAATTTAACAGGTAATAATTTTCTCTAGTAGTACATTTATTTGATAATTGCCTCAGAATTTCTAGAATATAGTACCTGTATAACCTGCGTCACTGTGGCTTAATTTGAGTCACTGTGAACCTGTGGTTATTTTACAGTGGTTGATTTTAAGCTATCAATGCACACCAAGTTCAGCATCAACAGGGCATACCTGCCAAGAAAAGTTTGCTACAATAGTTTGGTCCAAACAACACTTCAGTTACTGGGCAACCTATTGTTACCAAGATGCCTAACTGACAGTGCATTCTGAGTCAAAATGCAGACCTGGCTACAGGTAGGACACCAAAGACACCCTTCAAACCCTATCCATTCTTGGGCCCTTTCCTAACCACCCAGACTGCAAACATTACTTTCTTTCCCTAGGAAGGATCTGCAGGGTGAGAAACATACTCCCCTTATCAGAACTATCTGCTTGGGTACTCACCACAAAGCAGGCTTTCTACTCCAGGAGCAAGAAGACAAAATACAGAGAGAATTCCTCATGTCTGTTTCACCAATCAATATTTCAACTACTCAAAATAACTTTCATGGAAAGCTTCCTGTGTTAGGTACCATTATCTACATTAACCTATTCAGTCCGTCCAATCCTGTGAGTTAGGTGTGTTCACGCTCACACTGCAGGAAAGGAGATGGATGCTCAGAGAAGTATCTTCTCGAGCGCCGCAGGGGCAGTAAGGAGCCAGCCAGGTTGGACAGGGTCTTCTGGCACCAAGTTCAGTATTTTTTTTCCACCAACCGTTTGCCCAGACTCTCACAAGCCTGTGCCAACCAGCCAACCCAAAGAGAACATCTGAAGTGCCTCTCTTAAATAACAGGCCCTAATGATTTAACAATTAATTTGTGGCTTTTTAGTCAAATGTGAAGTGTACTGATCACATCACTTATTCTCTTCCCTGTATGTCTGCTAATAGGCAGAACTTTGAGGAAATTAAGGTCAAGAACAGAAATCCTGGATCAGTCCTTTCATGAAAAAGTGTTTTTCAGGGATAGAAAACCCCACGTTCTCACCATCTCCACCAGCAGCACACACTGCTGACTCCAGGGAAGCCTACTGGGGGAAGAAGCACCCATTCAAGATGTCCCTGGACATTTTTAGAGGCAGGTTATCCAAATCTTTCCTCTCCACATTCTAAGTGTGCATACAAATAGTGTGAATATTTATTACATAATAGATTCAGGAAAATTTTTCTTATGACCAGATGCATTTTTCTATAGCATCAATACCTCTGGGAATGATGCTAGGTTGTGTACCACATTTATGCTGATTTCATTGGACTTGGCACATCATTTTATTATTTTAAATAAACAAAGAGGCTTATAATTATTGTATCATTGACTTGATGACACGTGATTGGTCCCATCTATGATTTATTTATGCCAGGGCTTTGACCAGGAAGATAACACCCAAATATGACATTGTTGCTACAGAAAAACACCACTGGCTTTAAAACACCACTGGCTTTTTTTTTTTTTTTTAATTTTTATTTATTTATTTTTGGCTGCATTGGGTCTTTTTTTAAACTTTTAATTTATTTTTTACAATAAACTGCATATATTTAGAGTGTACAATTTGGTATCCCAATCTCCCAATTCATTCCCCCCCCCCCAACCCTCCCCGCTTTCCCCACTTGGTGTCCATATGTTTTAAAACACCTGCTTTTATGAGAGTTTTTAATAAAAACTTTTCATGCCATGCCATGAAAACTGGGGACTGTCTGCTCAATAAAACCCCGATTAAGCAAAATATAACTTTTCCTTTGTCCAACTTCTAGGAGAAAGAAGCATTACTTTGGTTTTATTTTTTAAGTAAGCTGCAGAGGCTAATATGAAGTAAATTCCAAATTTCTGTTCTACCCCCTATATCAGTGATTCTCAACCCTGGCTGCACATCAGTATCACATGGAGGCACTTAAAAAATAACTATGCTAGTCCTCACACCAGACCAGTCGAGTCAGAACTTCTGGGGTGGGCTCAGGTACTATATTTTTTAAAACATTATGTGTACCCAGGGTTCAGAAGAGCTGCCCTATACAGTGGCTCTCCAACTTAAAAGTGCATCAAAATCACCTAAAGGCCTTATTAAAACAACATTGTTGGGCCCCACCTGGGAATTTCTGACTCAGTATGTCTGGGGTGAGATGGAAAATCTGCATTTCTAATAAGTCCCCGTGTGATGGTCCAAGGGCCACACTGAAAATCACTGCCCTATACTTTCTCCAGTTGAAAACATTAATAGTTATTCTAAACTAATTTTATTATAAAGATATCAGGCCACTCCTTAATAAGAAGTGGCCTAAAATTTTAGAAAGACTTTCAACAGTGCAAGCCAAAGAAAACGATTTTCTGCTTAACCATCAAATAAAACAGGTAACTGGGACCTCCCTGGTGGTCTAGTGGTTAAGACTCTGTGCTGCCAATGCAAGGGGCGCCGGTTCAATTCCTGGCCTGAAAACAAAGACCCTACATGCTGTGTGGCACAGTCAAAAAAAACCCCAACCCTCCCTGCCCCGCCCCCCCCCCCAAAAAAAACAGGTAATGGAGTTTATCAGAATGCACTGTTCCCTGAGAATTTCAGTTACTGAAGTTAAACCAGGATAAAATCAGACCCAATTCCATTCATCCATGAGTAAGCACCTCCTATGTGACTGGGCACACACCATGAGTAAGTCATTCCTTCCTTCCTAGAGCAGTGAACATACCATCAAACAGGACTGCTGTGCTCACAGCCACGCAGTCACACAGCAGCAGCGGAGGTGACAGTGAGACCCTGAGAGGGAGCGTTACAGAAAGACTTAGGGGAGCTTTACCCAGGAGGGGGCCTTTTAGCTGGACCTTCAAGGGGACCACCCAGCTGCCAGTTTTCTACTGCCTATGACACATTTTACATGGCCTGGGCAGTCAACTCCCTGACCCACAAGGGAGCATCTGGACTTTGTCCCCAGGCATGATAGGCGTGATCAGGAACTATGGGTTAATTTTACCTCCAAGCTGAAGGCGGGTTCTGTGGCTTATCTACCTTTGTACTTTTTAAAATTAGCCCAGCACCTAACACACAGGCACTGCTGAACACCTGGGAGTAAGTGATGAAAAAATGTCATCTGGAAAGTAAACCTAATGCCCCCCAAGGGGTGCATACAAATAGAAAGGGGAGGTCAGGTTCAGACCATCAGTCTTTTCTAATTAGCACCCTTGTTCCAGGCTTAACACACCATAGGCATTTAAAGAAGTGTTCCTGACTAACCAAAAATATGGTAACACATTAAGCTGATATTGGCATGGTTTGGTTCTGTAGATTTGGAAAGAATAAGGGATGACTCCTCAGAGCCTAGCTTATTCACGCAGGGACTGAGGGCTGGCTTCTTCTGCACCCTATGCTCTATGCCCTGCACTCTAGCTAAACACATAGTTTATTTAGTTCAAGCCAAGCTCTTCCAAGATGAAAAAACTTGTTGAATTCCTAGTGAGCCTCAAAAACATTTTTTAAATTATTCGGACATTATTTGATGTTCAGCAGTTGATTCAGCTGAGGTAATTGAGAGCTGACAGGCAGTTATTTTCAAAACCCAAACGCAACATCACCAACCAGGCACAGAATCCCTTCCATACACCCATCAGCTATACAAGCGCTATCAATGAAGTTTAGGTCTCTAAAGACCCCTGACGGAGAAAATCTCCAGAAGTAAAAGCTTTTCTCAAGATCAAAACACCCACAAACACCTTTTTGTTGTTAGAAGAACTGAAATAAATGTAGAAGTTAAATGCTGAAAGCGCCCTTTGGAGAGTCAATGTAGTAGGAGTTGGCAAGACCCAGGGTCCGTATCTCCCACTATAACACAGCTCCCAGGCAGCCTTTTCCACGTAACTGCTGGATGTCGGAGCTTATCATTCTATTACTGACAAATGCAGTTTGCTAGGCTCCATCTGAGAAGTTATCCAGAATCCTTTTTTTTTTTTTTTAACTAAAATGTATTTACATTTTACCTTTAAGGGGTAGTGCAGAATCAAATGGCAAATGAGCAAACGTTAAAATAGCCCCCAGTTAAGTACTATTAGTTATTAAATTCTTGTTGGTGAATATTTCCAAAATAAATGTGCTGAAAAGAGAAAGGTACTTTCATTTTATTTAGCTATAATTATTCTGATCAAAACTGCCTTCATTTTCTGCCAGTTAAGTAATACTAGATTGCCATGATTTAAATTGAACTCTTTCTTTTGAATGGATGGATTTTTAACCACTTTGTTACGTGAAAGTTATAAAGGCATCATCCTAAATTCTTCCAGAATAGGATGGTAACCGTATATTAACTATCTGCATCTCAAGGCCATTGAAAACCTAAAATGAATCAAGATTACAGCTCACTGAATAGTGAAATATCATTAATTTTAATTGTAATGGGACAGAACTAGAATTTACTCTTTCTTTAAAAAAGAAGGAAGGAGTGCTTACTCAGCAAAGGAATCAATATAAACAAAATTCTAAGTGGTAAATTTAAACTATTCAAGACAATAAGCTGTTTAAATACACTGCATGAGTATTTATATATAACTGATATCATGAACATACATCATTTTCTTTATTCAATAAGAAGGTCTAGCAGGACTGTTCTTCAGCAACATTTTGTTAGTTTACTCAGGTTACAATTTTTAATTGAAAGTAATATAATTTTTTAAAAATTCACCTATTCAGACATTCCATGAATTATCATTCATCTTTCCCTTACCTCAAACTAGTCTGAATCAATGAGGCCTCAATGTATTTAATTCGAACCATAACCTCAGGTCAAGAATTGAACAGCATCAACCAAATTCAGAAAAACTAATACTGCCTGTGTTTTCAGACAGAAGGAGCTGATGCATTTGGTGATGAAAAATGCCCAACCACATTCATTCTGCATCGCGTGGCTCCAGGCTGTTAGACACAACCATGCATGTCTGAGGTTCAAACATCTATTGCACGGGTCCACAGGCACTCCTGAAAGTCCAGGAAACAGGTACGTTTCCAAAGACCACACAGCCATACTTGAGAGCCTCTCCACACACCCAGGGCCACTCAGAGGAGTGGCATCCTAACTGGACTCTGCAGGTAGCTCCTAGGGTGAGACGTTCTGTAGGCAGGGACACCTGTGTGGCTCTGCGGGCCAGCCTGGGAAATGGGCTCTGTCAGATCACCCAACAAGAGACGTTCTCTTCTTCCCCAAATGCTGATTTTCTTGACTTGAAAAACAAATCAACTGGAGGGGCAAATTAAAGAGGAAAAGCCGAGATTATCTGAGACCCGAGTAAGTCACCCGACGGGGCTCCGCCTACTGATGGCTTCTGTTTTACCCTGTTCCCTTTCACCCAGGCTGGGATTATAACAAGAAGAAAAGTCACTGAGGAAGAATGAAAAGACATACATTTCTTTGGGTGTGTATTCACAGGCAGTCAAAATATTAAGAAAACCATCCATAAGAAAGAGTGTAGAATTACATGTCACAGTTGGTCCTCTGAGCTCATAGAATTCCTTGTCCATGCTCACCTCTAACTTCCTAACACTTGAAAGTGATAAAAATCGGAAATAAATCTTAAGTTCAGTCTCTCCACTGAGGGTAGTTGGGATGTTCTCTCTAAACTCTCTAAAGAAGAAAAAAAAATCAATACTATAATCATTTGTTTTATGAAGAAAAATGCATCGAGATTCTTAACTATGAAGAGGTGGACAATTCACTCAGAGCGTCACAAAGGGAGCAAGACATCTGTTTAGAATAGTTCTAAAGTACCAACTCCCCAGCTGTCTAGCCATCCACCTGAGAGGTTGGGGTTTAGAGGTGAATTCATTTTCCTGGTGTCTAATCCTCTTGGTCTGGCTGTGTCTTGAGCTCAAAATATCCTTCTCAAATATAACCCACGCCTACGGACACAGGTAGAAACCCAGATGGGATTACCAATCCAAACTCAAGGATCTCTTAAAGAAGATGAATGACTGATGCTTTCCCAAAGTTTATAACATTCTGCCCTGGAAATTTCGTATTATCTAAGTGAATGGTTATTAGAACTTTGCACTATTTTGACACAGAAGTAACGGTTCTATTGTAATTATTCCATTGGATTAAATCCAGACATTTGGACACGCAAAAATATGATTTTATTCAATAAATTCTGTAGTATTCGAAAGAAAAAAAAGGGAGCAAGGAAGGCAAAGGAGAATGACAAACTTTGATGGACGAGAATATATAACGTGTGTAGAAAATTTAATATTATCTTTACCACTGATGGTTTTTTTAAATACAGAAAGCACCTACTTTTCCTAAAGAGCAGACACATCTAAAGGACTCTAACAATCTATAAACCTCAGTCTACGCAAGTTCAAAAGGAAACAACCAACATAACTTTTTTTATTCCAAATTCATTTTATTAAAAGTGTTGGAAAAAAAAGTTTGGGATGTTTTGAGATTTGACACTGTTATTTAAATATAATTTTCTTTTTTTAAAGTAGAATTAAAAAGTTTTTTATTCAAGTATAGTTGACTTACAATATTGTGCTGGTTTCAGGTATATAGCAAAGTGATTCAGTTATATATATATTTTTCAGATTATTTTCCATCGTAGGTTATTACAAGATATTGAATATTTTCCCCTGTATATGGTAAATCCTCAAAATAAATGTTCACTTCACATTAACTATCATGTTATCAGGAGTTTTAACAGAAAAGATTGTGTTATGGGAAATATTGCAAGTAAAGTAAGCATTGAGATTCAATAAAAATTTAAAGACATGGCTATTAAAATAGTATATTTGACTGAAGTCCAAGTAATTTGGGACATTTTATATAGCAAGTTGATAGGTTTGCATGAGTTTGACAGAATCCTCACACAGAATGAATCATTCACCACTGACATGGATGTATCCAGCTTTAACAACAATGCAAAAACACTAGCAAATTTCTTCAAGAAATTAATGTATAACAAAGGTAGGTACCAAAGATCTGAGGAAATGATGTTTTGTATTTTTAGTGGGGAAGAGAACTGGCTTGTCTGATATCAAAGTGACCACTGCATTTTGCCTGAGAAAGATTTACTCAGATTTGGTATAGTAAATAGCATATTTCTTAGAAAACCAAAGATTTTAAAGAAGGGTAAATATATTTTCCTCTTGTAGACCATGGCTAACCACAGTATGGCACAGTTTTGGAGAAATCAGACCTCACCCAGTTACAAAAATAGCAAAAAGGACTCTTGCTGCTGGCAGAAAAGTGACATCTTTATTGATACAACAAGAACAGTGTTTTAAACCTCTCAATTAGGCATTAAAAAAATCAGCTCTTTTAGATAAGGTTGACAGGGGAAAACTAAATTGTTTTATGAAATGGAAGTAACTGAAATCATTCTTCAGGGGAAAGAACAGAAAGAGGCGCAAAAGAAAAAGAAAAAAACAGAACTCAGGTTAAATAATGAATATGTGACCCTAAGTTACTCTGAACAATCTGGGCCTCAGTTCTCTAATCCATGAAATGAGGATAACAGTATCTGCCTTCCTCACCCTACAAAATGTTGTGAAAATTAAATAAGGATTATAAAAGGATTCAGTACACTGTAACTGTTATTACTGTTGTTTCATAAGGAATTCCAGTTTCACTTCAAAAGGGGCTAATTACAAATACTAGTACAGGGGATTATTCTTTTCAGTATAAATGCCACATCAACCAAGTCTCTCTTTGACTTGTTGACTTTTCCCAATTGACTTAATTCAACCGTAGATGGTCCCCAATGATCCCTACCTCTTGGAATTCACCTTCTGAGTAATCCCTTCCCTTTGAGTGTGGACAGAACTAGAGTCTCGTATCTAACCAACAAAGTAAGGGAGAAGGGACAATGTGCAACTCAGTGACTAAGCCATAAAAGGCTGTGTGGTGTCACTCTTTCTCGGATTACTCACTCAGGGAAGCCTGCTGTAATGTTCTGCACAGACCCACGGAGAAGTCCACGTTATGGGAACGGAGACCTCTGGTCCACAGGCAGAGAGAGACTAAGGCCTGCCAACAACCCCAGAAGTGAGCCTTGCAGCAGATCTTCCAGCCCAGTGGAGTCTTTGGATGACTACAGCCTCAGGTGGCAACTTGACTGCAATTTCATACAAGACACTGAGCTAGAACAACCCAGCTAAACTGCTGTGTGTCTCCCACCCTCACAAAATGTGAGATAATAAATGGTGGTTGCTTTAAACTGCTGAATTTGGGGGTAATTTGTATGCAGCAATAGGTTACTAATATAGAGCACCTGACAGCATCGTGCTTTGCAATTAACATTTAATTTAAGATCAGTCTCTTCCTTGGTTATGAATTATCTTATCCATTGGTAAATCCTGTCATTTTTGTACTTGTTTTCTTCCATAATAATTTCCGAGGCTGTCTGCTTAAACTGATCATATTTGATTTACTATATAAAAACAAACCTCAAGTTTCACTCCTGTATCCACCTATTATCTTGCAACAGAAGGACAGCAGCTTTTGTTTTTTTCCAATAGGTTTTTCTTCTGAGATTCTCTGCAGACTTTTAATGCAATTTGGATTATACAGAGAGAAATATCTACAGGGAAAAGTGTATTTTCATGTAATCATATTGAATTTAATAGCACTAAGATTAACTTGTCATTATTTATTTATTTTTTTAGAAGACTGATTTGCAAAACCTATTCTGGTTCCACCAAATCTAAATCTTTGCCTTCTAATACTCATTTTGCAGCCCCATGCAACTGCTCTTTTGCAGCTCACCTCATGTTTTAAAGAGACTTCACACCTAAAAGGTTTGTGAACAGGACTTCCCTGGTGGTGCAGTGGTTAAGACTCTGCACTCCGAGTGCAGGGGGCCCGGGTTCAATCCCTGGTCAAGGAACTAGATCCCACATACATGACACAACTAAGAGTTCACATGCCACAATTAAGGAGCCCACGAGCCACAACTAAGACCCTGCACTAAGACCCAGGGCAACCAAATAAATAAAAAAAAAAAAATTAAAATAAAATAAATAAAATAAAAGGTCCAAGGTTTCCTTCTACTTAAGCCAAAGATAAAGTCAAAAGTTTGAAAAACCCACTCACAAAAAAGCAAAATCTCTGAACTACTATTCCCCTCACCCTGTTTGAAAATAAAGAGGAAAAAAAAGGGAAAAAGAGAGAAAGAAATAAAAGTAAATTATTAATGATATCTTTTGATTTTAATTTTAATTAATTAATTCAAAAATATTTAATGAGCAGCTATTTCCAGTATTCAAGGTGTTAAAGATGCAACAGCGGAAATAAAAAATAAGACCCAGATCTCATGGAACTTCACATTTTTAAAATTCAAAAGACCAGCCCCCAAAATAGTTATTTTTGTGGAACTGATGACCATTTAGATCCATCACAAACTAGGGGAGCCACATAAAATCCTGAATTCCCAGATCCTGTATGCTACTCTATTAGGCCTTACCATAAATGACTTGCTAACTTTTTTTTTTTTTTTGAGTGAGGCATTTTCTTCCAGTACAAACTTAAGGTGAATAAATGGAGAATCAATATTTATAAGTTTTCTTCTATGTCAGGCATGTTAATACACTGTTATACAAACTACACAGTAACATTAATTAGTTAGTATTAGAATCAATCTTATTTGACAGGTGAAACAACACGGTTGGGGTCTAAAGTCAGTTGATTTTGATTCCAAAGTCCACGTTCTTTCTACCCCTGATGAGTTCTATTCATAGCTCCAGTTTATCGTGGTATATATTTTATTCTAAAATTCTAAGATCAAGAGCTTCTACAAAATTGCCTTTGAGAAAAAAAAATATTCTATTAAAACTATACTTTAATTCTAATAATTACTTCTAACTTAAATTTCAGTCTTCTATCAAGCAGCTGCTTTCAGAATAGTTCCACCTGGATATCTCATGACATCAAACTCCACATACCCAAAATGTGATTTCCCTCTTAAAAGCTACTCCCTCCCCAACATCCTCTTTTCACCACGGCATCACTTTCCCTGTCACCTCACACGTCAATCTACGGACCTATCCCTAAGTTATCCACCTGACCACAGAGGACGTGCTAACTTCACGTTCTCCAAGACCAGCGCTTTACCTCACCGTTACAATGGTCACTAATGCACTATTTCTTCATGCGTGTAAGTTACAGAACAAAAAGCCAGATTTAAAAATGCTAATCCCAACTGTCAGAGTGGTTTTTTGTTTTTGTTTTTCTTTTTTCTTTAAAAAAAAAAAGGTCCCTTTAGGCAATTGGCAGTTTTCATTTAGTTTGGCCTTAATGAGTATTTACCATACCCAGGGCCCAGAAGCAGAATCCATATGGCCTTCAATTCCCTCAACTTAAATACAAGAAAGTGCAACCGTAACCAAAACATTTTTCAAACACATTCAAAAGCACATTTTTTTCACCACGAAATTTTCCTACCAAGTACACTCTATGCTTTTAAAACTACTTGCCTTATATCAGATGTTGATTTATAGGCAGAACTCAATTTCTTATTTTTAAAAATATTTGCTGGACATATGAGAATCATATTTTCTTTTTTTCTATTTTTTTTTTAAATTTCGCAAAGAAATTTCTTTTTCTTTCGATCTTTAATGGAGTATGATAGCTTTTTACACTGTTGTTCCAGTTTCCACTGTACAACAAAGTGAATCAGCTGTATTTATATATATATCCCCACAGAGAATCATATTTTCTTAGTAAATGGTTTAAAACATTATCTATAGTTGGCCTAGTGTTTAACTGGAGAAGAACTTGGACTGATGTGAAAACATGTTCCTCCAATTATACGAAAATAGAGGCTTATTTTTTTTCTCATGAACATGTATTCTGAAATATTATATAAACCTGTAAGAGTGTACCACATTCAGCATATGTACATTCTATATTTACCAAAGGATTTTAGATGGCTAAATATAACAGAAACAAAATAAGATCCCTACATAAAGATAAAACTACAGGGTACTCTATAATGGAGAAAATAATTATTCCAGAAAACTAGACTAGGGATGGTTGCTCTGAGACCTAATTTTAGTTTTGAGCTTCCCAACAGCGATCATCATCAGGTAAGAGACATACTAGTTTATCCAGTTTATCAAGAGAAGGACTTTTCTCTCTTACTCACAGAGAGCCTTAAGCATAAGAAATACTAAACATGACAGAGTACCTTCAACAATACTTTACAGAAGGTACAGATTTTCACGTGTAAACTGCAAACTGGAAACGCACAAGTCAGATTAACCTGCTCTCGTCTTTGACTCTCACAGTGATCTCCAAAAATTTTTCAATGGTTGAAAATTTTAAATATTTAAAATAACTCTGAGTTCTGACTGGAGCTAATAGCTACCCCTTCTATACTCCATAGAACCCCCCTTACCACCACTTATGTCATCTGTAGGTATCTGATTGTGGACCCCTCTAAATATATGGTGGTCTATTAGAACAGCCTTACTATAACACTTGAGCACATAATATGAAATCATCAATCTTTGAAGACCAGTCAGTCTACAGGAAGTTAGAGTGATGAAGCATAGCGGCATGGAGGAGAGCTCAGAGGGCAGTGTCCCAGTCTCTCTCTCCCAGGACACTAAGGACTCCCCCAAGAGTCTTTGGCCGTAAGGTAAGAAATCATCGAAAAATAATACATATTTTTTGAACTAATATCCTGTTTTTGAACAAGAATCATACATGCAGGACTGATATGGAAAACGTGTGTGTTACAGTATAATGGCTCATGTCCCTTTTGATTTGTTGGGCATCCATTCTAACCAGGTGAAAATATTTTGAAGATCACCTCTGTGTTCATGGAATCCCAACATGCACAACAGATAGAAGTAGGGCTGCTCTGCTTGAAGAAAGGGTAGAAAGGCTATCCTGCTTGGACCTCCTAAAGCAAAAACTTGTCCTTGATGAGTGAGTGGGCCCCATGTCATCAGACCCATCACTCTTCAAAGCTGGTTGACTCTAAGGGCTCTGCCAAGAGCTAAAGTACAATCACTGTCCAAGGAACTCCCTGGAAGTTCCTGAAGGGCAAACAATCTGTGTTGTTGATTGTAGAAAAATCCATAGATCTGGTGGTCTGGCATGCAGTTGGCAAAGCAAACATTTGTTACTAAAGCAAAAGTGACAAGAGATGGAAGGCCATTCCACTGGATTCAGAAGTAAGGGAGGCAGGGTCTAAACTCTCCTTAGCATAGAGCCTTGGATCTGCTAGAACACCTGATCAAGGAAGGAATGGACTCAAGGCCCAGAACTTCATGCTATAGGACAGATACTTCCAAACTGTTTTTTCAAAGCAACAAACCCCTCCTCTAATTCAAATTCCAGACCAAACTCCAATATATCAAACAATGAATGCAGCTGTCTTCCGACTGAAAGACTGGTAAGAAGCCAGGATCTCCCAGGTACATATGTCCACTCCCTCTTTCCATAAATTTGGCATCTCCTCAGGAACCTAAGGCTCTGTGGAACACACTGTTAAAAGCACTGCTGTGGGGAATAAAAGATGTGACTCTGGCCTGGAAATTTTTAAGGCAGGTATTAACACCTTGACCATGATTGTTATAGGTGAACTAAAGCCACAAATCATTTTCAATATCAAAATTATTGTTCTGAAATCACTACTGAAATAGACACATACAGCAAACCATTAATACAAAAATCAATGAATCGAAGAGCTAACTCTTCCCTGGCAAACCTCTTAAGATGTATAATTACATTAGAACCAGCCACCTGTTCTCAGTCTTTTATAACCCTTAAAACAAAATTCCTTTTTAACTTATCTACTTCATAAAGGTAAATCTCTGTCTTTATTTCAAATAATGGAGCCACCAGCACCTTTGTCATTTCAAATCTTTTGTGAAGAAAAAATAAAATCTAAAATTTTAAAAAATATTAAGCAACAAAAATATTAAAGAATATTAAACAACTAGCAGTTTGTTCTTTATTCCTTAAAAAGGAGATTAAATCCCTCATTTAAAAAAATCTGAGTTTAAAACCTAGTTTCTAAAGATACTTGACTTCATCATCTTTAGTGGAGACAGAACCCCGGGAGTTTTAAAGAGCTTAGTTTACAAATTCAGTGTCCATGACTTGAAGACATCACTATCAGTTTGAAGAGAAGGGGAAGAAAAGAGTGCCCATGGATCCAGGAGAAGGGCCAGGTTATGCACCCACAAATTTTTTTTCTGTTCTTCAGTGGTTGTTGTTGTTGCTGTTTTGTTTAATAGATTTTCTCCTTTACAAAGAATAAAACACAAATCCATTTGGGGGGTGGGGAGTAGCCTAAACTTTCAGCACTGGGCAATTCCATCCCAAGTTTTCAACTACTCACAAAAGGCGATGAGAGCTGACCCCCATGACCACTGAGACCATGGAGGAGCGTGTCTACAGCACGTTCCGAGGAAGCGAAGCCACAGAGCCCATACATTCCAGCACACTGAGCAAGCACACACACGTCTCCCCACTTCCCCAGACTCCGCCAGCGAGGGGGCATCAGGCTGGAGGCGGGCACTGCACACCAGGCACCTTCCAGTCCTGCCCAGCCATCCCCCTGGAAATGCAAAGGGACAGGAGGGTTAAGAGAGAGGACGTGGCCAGTGCAGGGCCTCAAAGAAAGAAATATAAGACTTTTTGCAGAGCAGGCCAACCACATACTCTGAGGGTTTTTAAACATCAAAGAACAACATGTGTGAGACTCCTAGTCCTGCTACCCACAACGGAATCACTTACTGTCTCCTACCCACCATCAGTGAGAACCAGTCTTTCCCACGTGCTCTGGAATTAGAGCGAGAACATACAAGCTGCACGACACAGTTCAGTCAGTCACCTATGCTTCTGTGGCTGCCTGTATCCTTTCTCCCTTCCTCCATCTCTCTCTTCCTTCCATTTCTCCTTCCTTCCTTTCTTCCCTTCTTCCTTTCTTTCTGTTCTTTTCCTTTTCTTTCTTTCCTTTTCTTCTTTCTTTCTCAATAATTGAAGAGGTTAAACTCCATTTTTTCAGTGTTAAACTGCTTCATCATCTACCTCCGACACCCTCAGGTAAAGATGCACAAACGCTTTTACTCCAAAACCTTATCCATACGATGATGAGACAAAACACCCATTTTTCAAATACGGATTGTTAAAATCACTAAAGCTCAGGAGGGACTAAAGTACAAGGTCTCCATATAACAAAAACTATACAGCCTGTTCTCACATGAGCTTTTTCGAAATATCCTCTATTTCATGAGTTGGTTTGAGGATAACCTGTCCACAGAACCACCATTCAATGAAGTATTTTTTTGCTTTACTTCCAAAGAGAAAGAGTAAAAAAGAAGATATAAATGTGGTAATAAAAATCTTTTCTGATAATATTCTTGACTGAGAAAAGCCATTATTTTTTCACCTCATTATAAAATGTTTTTCATAACATTATGTTCTTATCAAAAAGCACCACCTCTATATCCAGGAAGCAAAACTCTTGTATATCTCATTGCATTGGTAGTATAATTGTATCTCAAGTCCTATTTACTAAAAAAAAAAAAAAAAAAGTCACGAATGCATAATACCCTTAAGTTGTGTATCAAAAAGAATATACAAATCTTTCTACTCCTGTGCTTTCAGACTTTTTCATGTCAAAAAAAGTTTAAAATTTTCTGATGTTAATAAGATGAACCACTCTATAGAAGATAATTTCTAAGAATCCTGTATTCCCATCTCCAAATCATAGACACTTTTTTAGTACGCAGATAAAAATGAAAGCATGCCACACTTTGTGCAGCATTCTAGGTCCTACACAAAAAAGTCTGAGGTTTTTTTTTTAAGGATTTAAAAAAAAGTATCTGGGCCAAAGACATAAATATAGACCCTTCTCCTACCCCACCCCACCCCACCCCACACATGCTTTTTACACTTAACTTTCAACCACAATGACTTTTTAAAAATCTTTCAATCTTTATATAATTACTAATGACTTTTTAAAAATCTTTCAATCTTTATATAATTACTAATGCCTCTACCATAGGACTACTTCAAGAAAGTTTTTTCAGGGACTTCCCTGGTGGTCCAGTGGTTAAGATTCCATGCTCCCAACGGAGGGGGCTGGGGTTCGATCCCTGGTCATGGAACTAGATCCCTCATGCCACAACTAAAGATCCCTCATGCCTCAACTAAGAACCAGTGCATCCAAATAAATAAGTATATTTTTTTAAAGTTTCTTCAAATTATGACTAACACTTTTAGTTGTTTTTCAATTACACTAAATTAAAAATATACTAAATTTCAGTCCTTCATCTTCCTCAGTGTAATCTGTTGTATATATGTGAATTTTATCTCTAGTTCTGAATTAGGAAAAATATACATATACAAAGTTACTCTGTAACCTATGTACACATTATCACAACTTCCTACTTTACTGCCAGGGTGCTGTTACTGTATACAAATTAGACGGTAAGCAAGGGTAAGTCAGCCACTGCTTCTCTGAAGCAGGTTTGATCAGGCAGAAGGAGGAACTGTGCCGGAGTCCGAAGCTTTACAGCCCTATCTGTAAACGGGATGAAGTTCAGATCTCTCTCGGCTGTATACAGAAGATACGGAGAAGGCCTAGTCCATGCCTAGCACATTAACCACTCAGTAAGTATTAGTTACCTTTCTCTTTCCCCATCTCGGAGTCAGAATTCCACAGAACACGCAACACCCCACGCTAGACTCTACTAAGTTAAAGAAGTGAAACGCCTGGGGAGTTGGAAATAATCTTCTTTCACTTACTTTTTTCTTGATAATTCCTTCCTTCTTTCCACCATCGCCATAAATATGATAGTACACAGAAGTTAAAGGAAACAAGAGGATAAATGCAGGAAAAGTTTACAATTAAGAGGAAATGGACTGTTCTTCACATGCTTAGTTATTTAGTATATGTTTTTGAGTGACTATATCATTAATGAGGAACTCAAAGAACTTTACAGATGCTATCCTATTAGCGTTCATTTCACCCCCACAGGAGAGGCCAAAGACCATATTCTGTACAGGAAGTGAAGCAGAGAGAGACACCAAATCTCAGGAAAGACTTGGCAGCTACCAGCAAAACACTTAAACCAAAACAGTCCTGCCCTCTAGCAATGGGTTGCCTGAAACCTGGGAAGAACCCACTCAAGTGATTCCTTGAGCTTGACCTTCCTTCACCATGTGGCACACAGTTTTGACCAGGGCTACCTGTATAATCAGTGTGGCTCGCTGTTGAAACATCTTTCTCGGCAATGTCCTACTTCACAACACAAGAGATGCAACCACTGAAAAAAGCAATGTAAAAACAACATCAAAATCCAACCTGCTTGGCTAGGCATATTCCACTTCTGTCTATGGGCAAGCATGGTGATGCTACCGGTAATTTAAAAATGACCTGTTTCTAATTTTTTCCCAAAAACTATAACAAAGTACAGATCATCTGGATTGATATAAGAATAAGATCACTGCAAAGGGTGATTCACAAACAAATATATTTTGATGGATTTATCTATCTTTGATTCACAAAACAAAGATATTTACATCTCTTGAATGGCAACCTTTGAACCTTATAACACTTTCAGATAACTTCTTTAATTAAACAAAGTAAATGCAGGTGAAGCATGCTGGACTGAGAATCATAAGTTTTAACCCTAGCTTTACTATTTAATAGCCATGTGACCTTAGGTAAATTATTAAATTTCTCTGAAACTGAGTTTTCTCATCTAAAAAAAGGGGTAATATTAACTGTCCTTTCTTCTTCACATAATTATTACTTAGAATAAATGAAATAATGTGTTGAAGAGGCTGGAACATCATAATACTATATTAATATAAGATGCAGGCACATAAATACACATTTACCTAGTATTATTTACATGTCAACACATGGAATCATGAAATTACCTTCCAGATCACATTTAAAACAAAAATTAAAAGTCCAAGCTTCCCCCATAAGGCAAATCCTCACATGATGGTACATGTTAATTATATAACAATAAAAAAAACTGAAAATATCATTCTTGCTGCAATGGTCCCATATAGATTTTCCTGGTCATTAGGTACAACATCTACTTATGATATAGATAGAAGAAAGTCTGTAACATGCATCAGAACTCAATTTTCATTTATTGGACTTATTGAAACGCCTATTTTATGAAATATTCTTGATAATAAATAGAATGGGGAAATTCTAACTAAATCTTCACATTTTAAGAAATAAAGTATAGAACAGATAAACAGGAAATCCAATAATAAACACATAAAATGTATCTCTAAAATGTAAGCTTATTATTTACATTTAAGCTTGAGAACCAGAGGCTTGGGAAGAAACATATCTATTAAATGATGGACATCATTTTGGACTTGACTGCCTGCTATTAATGCAAAAGTATCCATTTTCTCTGGTCAACTCATTCAACACCTCAACATGCCATCAAACAATAAACCAAATTAAAGAAACAGTAATTATATTCTCCCTCCTCTTTAGAAGCCAAAGCAACAATATCTGAATTTTTCTGTAAAAGAAAATAATTTTTCTTCACTATTTTATGGAAAGATCAGACTAAAGTACATGATCAAAACAGGAAAAGAAAAACCTTAAAAATAATGCTATGAGCACTCTGCAATTTTGCTGCCCAAAATAGAACCCATACGGTCCATGCCACCAAATGAAAATTACAAGTTTGTAAGCATGAAGTCAAATTATAAAGTAAAAGATTTTAAAAATATTTTAATGGTGATAAATAAAAGGAAAGGCTGTTAACTTTACTGATAGGTGTTTGTTGTTTATTTGCTATTATGTTTTCTTCAATGATGGTGTTTTGAATGACTACCCAAACTTATTTGAATTTGAGTGTAAAAAGGATAAACCTTGACTAATAAATTATTTGGGCATGTTTTGTTAAACAGAACTGTCCCATTCTTCAAATTAAGAAGTTAATCATAACTTTTGAGAAATTATGCTTTTGCCTAAAATTTTTAGAAAACTGGTTTAAAAAGCTGGTTTAGCCAAACCCCACCACTTTCTTCTTCAACACCAAAAAAGAACACTGAAGACATTTTGGTGGTATTTAAATACAATTTTTTAAAATATATTTTTGAAATTTATAATTCAACTTTTTTAACAGCCTCCAAAGAAACCAGTTCAACACTATGCTTCTTCTAATGAAATTGATTCTCTCAGAGTACTTTTGTTATACAAAATGATACACTGCCTTACACAGTAGAGAATTTCTAAATGAAAATACATATTCAAATCTTGAATTTTCTATAAAAATCAAAGCCTACACAGAATCACTTGCTAATTCTCTTAGTGAGACAGGACATTGAAGCAAAAGTGAAGAAGAGTAAATTTCTCATAGAATAGTCCTTCCAGCAGCATGCTCACTGAAGAAGCCACTACAGGTGCCTGTGCCCTGGCTTCCACAAGGTAAACCACCTGCAAGAATTATGCATCACTCCAGGCACTTATCATTGCACCTGACTCCCTTCATTTACCACAAGGTTCAAACACCTAGCAATTTTCCTTTGCCTTGTCAGGACTGAAATCCAGAACATTTGTTGCTCAATTAAAGATTTCCTCCTCTTCCCTCCCGATACCATCTGTCTAAAACTACTGTCTCCCATAAAACAACCCCCCCCCTTTTGCACACACACCACTGAATCACAGAAATGATACACTTAAGCTCAAATAATGTCCTCTAACAACTCTGACCAATTGCTCATCTACTTCTGAAGATTTCATTAGCAGACTTGGAAGAGTGATTCAGCAGTAGACAGCAAAAATTTAGATATTAAAGGTATCAAATATGTATAAAGAGTTCTTATAGAAATCTAATTTTCATAGCTTTTTTGACTTTTAATAAATGTGCCCTAATTACTATCCTTTTATGCACATTTCAATGTTATTTACATTCCCTCCATTAAAAAACTGGAACCACCTCCATAAAATAAAAACATTTACTCAAGTAATAGTGAAATGTTGATTTTCATATGTATTACTTCTAAATCTTCTAATGTCCTGTAAAATTTTTCTTCTTAAAGAAAATGTATTGTACTTTAGATCATTATGTATAAAAGGTGTTGTACAAATATTATTAATCTTCTCTATAAATGATAATCTCAGGTTAACATAATAAAAAACAAAACTCTGAGACCATCCCTTACTGGTCATCTTATACCCAGCTATAATTACAAAGAAACATTACTATTCAAAAAAACACAACTTGGCGAATGTATTGCATACCACCAAATCATTTTTTAGAATTGATGTTGGTGTGTTTAGCCATTTAGTACTTTTAAAAATCACTACAATATAATTTAAAATTGATACAAATTTGGCAAATTGGGAAATCAAGCAGTGTATAACATCTATTTTGATTTGTAGATTTCAATGGCTTTTAATATTTAACCAAATAATATAAAAACATCAAATGACAAGTCTTTTAAAAACAAAAACTAGAATTTTAAACCTGAATTATCAAGTAATTTTTTTCTTTATTGCTTCTATTTTAATTCCAATACTTATCTCTTAAAGGTCACAAAAATGTGTAATCTTCCATGGCACTACCTAGAACCGTATGAAAAAATTACTAGTCCTTCTCTAAAAAGGGAAACTAAATGTCCAACTCAAAGACAAATCAAAAGTAACCTTAGAGTGTTTTATATCTATATATATGTATATATAACATCCACACAAGGAATCTATACAATTAAATCCAGGCATTGATTTCTAATTCAACAAATTCTTGAAATAGGGTACCATACAATTTTAACCTAATGAAGGCTTTTCTGTTGGTACAAAATTAAAAATTGATCCATCAAAAGCCTTTGTTGCAGGGAGGGCTTGAGGTTGGGTGGTTTTTTTTTTTTTTCTTTTTGGTATTTAATTCAACTATACACAATGTAGTACATACAAGCAAAATACAATTGAGATACTGTTTTCTTTAACATTCCTATAGGAGACCAAATTCATTTGCATTGGAGAGAACACAATTACTGATTTTTAACTCATGAAAGACAAATTCATAGCTTTTTCCTACACTACCTCATAGTATTCTCACCATCTCAGTGAAAGCATGTCTAGCACCACTTAGTTACTTCCTAGAAGTGGGCAGAAATTCCATTTTTTAAAGTTTTGTTTCTCACAGAATCATTCAATTTTAGTTACAAAGCACATTCAGATTAGCGTATGTCTTAGCTCAAAACAACGTATGCAGTGTGTGTGCGCGCGCGCACGTGTGTTGTGTGTGTGCGCACGTGTGTGTGCGCGTGCGCACATGTGTGCAGATACATACAGTATATAAATTTTTTTTAAACTAAACTCTCATCAACATCAAAAATGAAATTTCTATCAAGGAAGTTTCCACAACTTCTACAGCCCTTTGTCAGTTTTTCTTCTTTAAGATATCTCTGATTCATATATACTACCAAGAAATGAGAATAGAGAAAAAAGAATCAAAGATTCTTATTCAACAGAGCCTGAAGCCAACTTAGAAAGTAAGAAAAATAGATGGTTTGTACATGGTTTACATTACAATAATTTGCATTTAATAAGAATGTAGCACATGTGGCAAAAGAAAAGAGTTTTCTACTTCTGAGTGACCCTGAGAAAATAATAGTATCTAATCTGTCTACAAAAACAGCACATATAAAATGATGCTAGAATGATATTTAACAAAAGATCCAGTTGGTAAGCAAATGGCATGCCAATATTTTCATAACTTAAGATAAAAAACATCTCCTCCCAAGTATCATTAGATTAAAAAAATCTATTTGGAATGTAGATATTAAAACTGATTCCTGAAAACAGAAAGAAATCAGAACAATATAAAGAAAATGAGAACTCAATTGTGGAAAGGTTTTATAAGTAAGCAAGCAATGAGGATGAATTGTTTTCTTCACATTTTCACTTCTACTAACACAAAAACCACATATAGAACTGACTTAACGCTGACAAATGTACTTTTAACTTGTTAATTTTCATGGAAGTGCAACAAAAGAACACCAAAATAGTCACCATATAACATAAAAGCTTTGGTTTCAAATGTCACAGTACCCTGTTTTTGAGAGTCCCCTCCGTGGTGGAGCCCTGTACATGAGAACACACAGCTGCCTCCTCCCAGGAGTCTGAGCTCAGTCCACAACACCAGTCATTAGCTATCTCTCCCTTAGCCTGCAGTACCAGTAACTAATTTCTGCATTTTAAACTAATAAAGGAAAGGGAAAAAAAATTAAGGCCATCCGATCAGAAATGAGGCAACCCTCTCCAGCAGCAGCTTCTGCATGCATGTGGCATGTCAGACATCTTCAGTGTAGTGAATCATACACAGCGCATTTCAGTCTACCTCCTAGGTATTTCATATCACCCACAAGGTTCAAAGAAATCATGTACCAATAGGGCTGTAAAAGTCCTAAGTTGCTCTTTGTTTAATCAATACTAAAAATTTGGGAAAAGCTTTTAATTCTGAACTCTTACATAAACATAACAAAATCACTTAAATGACCCTCCAGCTAACAGCAAATAACCTCTGCATTTTGAAAGAAAAAAGTTAAAAAGTAGTATATTTGTGAGAAGTTTCAAGAGATGTTAGTAACTTTAGATAAACTAGTATTTCACTTACACTGCAACATGAAATAATGTACTTTGCAACATGAAATGAGATACCAACTAACCAAAGTTAAAATTCTACTGATTTTTACTAATTATAATCCCAAAAAAGAACTTAAAACAGTTACACAGCCAAAAGAATTAGATATTTATAGAAATATAACCCATCAAATATTTTGGGTGGTTCTTTCAAATCTTGTTCAATATATTCATCCAATACTCAAGTATTATAAGATGAATAATTTTAACTTATAAACAGTTAATATATCAGAAAGCTTCAACTTGGATTTCCCAAGCAAAAAAAATTTTTTTAAGTATACAAATTTAAAACACTTAACTGAAAAACCAATCAGTTGCACATTACATCTCTTCTTAGAGAGAAGAACTAGCTTAATATTGCACATGAAACTGCAAATCATAACTTTAATCTTTTTTTTAAGGTATTAAGTGGTTTTTTGATATGCCACTGGAATCACTGGCAAACAAAAGATATTCTGTTGCTTAGTTAAAACATATCTGGAAATGTGCACACATTTTTAGAAACCCCTTTAACAAAACATCTATGTATTTAAAAATTAGGACAGTTTGTTTTAAAATTTATTCAATCCTGACAAAAATCAAGTAAATGGTTACACTATTGAGAATCACAAACTGTAAAGGTGGTAACTCAAAGACTTCCCTTAGAGTCTCCAATTCAGCTGCTTAATGACTAATGGTGAAGAAATGTATGTGAATAGGATATAAACTAAGTTACGACACATAGGAGAAAAAAAATCTAGAATGAGTAATAAAGGGCCCAAATTTAAAGTCCACAATAAACTTTAAACAAAGATGTTCTCCCTCATTCTCTCCTCACAGACATGTAAGCAAATCACTGTGGAGAAATCCAACCTCCACAAAACTTTTTCCTCCTTCATTAACAACAGTGCACTTAAATATAATTACAGATTGCACAGTGATATTTGTTTAGCCTCAAACATATCTTAAAAGCAACAACAACAACAACACGCTCAGAAGCAATATTCAGTAGTCTCAGTGACTAAAAAAAGTCTGGCTTTTAACTGTCATCTAACCCAAACAACCTACTTGTTTAAAGCGCTATGCAAAATATCGACCCCTCACTGAATGATTTCACTATTCAACATTAAGCCATCTAAAAAAGAAAACTAATTAATCGCGAAGTTTAGTTAAGCAATTTAGCTGACACAGTAAATATTTACTCTTCACATCTCACAGGAAGTCTTGACAAGCATTTGCTGCCATTGTGCTGGGGGGTAGGGGTGGGAGTGGCGGGTGGGAGGCAAGTTTTCATAAACAAGTTAAACGGTCCCAGCGAATGCAAGACAGCTAGTGTCCGCCACCTCCACCCCCAATAAGGCACCAGCTATTTTCCAAGTACAGTAAACACCTTATATAATGAAAGTAAAAAATGTAACTTTCTAAACTATTTCATCTCCACTAAAAAAACAAACAAAAGCCTTTTAAAAAACTATACAAGCACATTTTTAAAAAACGGAATGTATTTTTTTTATTTAGACGTAAGAGCAATCACAAAAAAACGAAGCAAAATATATTTACCTGAGCTTTTTGGAGACTGAGTAATCAACTTCCATGATTTTCCCATGCAATTCCACTTTACCTTTAAAACAGAAATTAAAGCACTCAGAACCCTCCTGCGACCAAACCGGCGGGGGGCTAGGAGGGGCACGCACCGAACTCCACGCTCCGGCTCCGCCTTCGGGCGCCCTCAAGGGGTCTCCTACCCCGCTCGAGCTGGGCAAACTTGGTTCCCAGCGGGAAAAAAGGTGGGCGCCCCGTGTCGCCTCGCTCCCCGGGACGAGGTGGGAAGGGTGCGAGCCCGGATCCCGACCCCAGGTATAGCTGTGGGTGGCATTACCGGAAAAACAAATTTAATAAAGAGCGGCGCCAATTTGAAAGGATGAGCTCATTTGAAACTCAAGCTGCAGGGCTGGCGCGGCCCCGCTCCTCGCCGGGCCCCCACCTCTCCGTGGCTCTCACCCGGGCCCCGAAGGCTCCGCTGCGCTCCCCTCCCCACCCTCTCCCCGCGCGGGCCCCGGAGAGACGCGCCGAAGCCCCCCGGGGGCCGCTTCCGCGAGAGCCGGGTCCCCGCCGCCTTCTGGTCACCTTGGCCTCGCCGACGCCCCGCCCCCACCCCGCGCACCGCTGGGGAAGGGGCTCCGGCCGGGCCGAGGCTCGGGGGGCGCAGGCTCGGGGCCTGGGGGCGAGCGCGGCTCCGAGCGGTGCGTGTGCGGGAGGGCGAGTTGGTGAGTGCGCGCGCGCGCCAGTGTGTGTGTGTCGCTCTCCGTCTCCCGTCTGGGCTCCGGCGCTCTCGCGGGCCCCCCGGTCGCCTCTTTCTCGGTTCTCAGCCCGGGCCCCCACCGAGTTGAGACAGGGCACCTCGTAGAAAGGTGCTCCTGGCCGAGCGGGAGGCGGGGGGACAGGCGGCGGAAAGCCCCCAGCCCGGAGTTCTTCTCAATAAAATCGGACAAAAAATTCAGAGAAAAATAGGAGCGCTTGAGAGACGAGCGAGAAGGGACTGAGGCTCGGGAGAGGACCGAGAAAGATGTGCCGTCGTGCAGGGGCTGGGGTTGGGGGAGCCCCCAGACCTCGGAGGGGGTCGTCAGGGTGACGCCGAGGGGGTGCCAAAAGTGGGGGACCGCGGGGTGAGCTGGGGAGGGGGCTCGAAAGGAGAGTGCGGTTCAGGGGACGCCAGAGGGCGAGAGGTCCTGGGCACGAGGCAAGGGAAGGGGTACAGTCCGCTCAAGGGAGAAGGAGATGCAGGGATTGGGGCGGGGGGTCCCTGACAAAAGGGGTGACGGGAAGGTCAGGCAACAAGGAGAGACGGGGGCTCTCCAGGGATGGGGGTGGGGGAACTCTGGGAAGCAGCTCGGGCAGCCGGGGGAACGAGGGGTGCCCCGGGAGAGCGAGTGAGCCTTGGGAACCCTCGGAGAGGCACGGGGGTCGTCCCAGAGCGGCGGCTGGGAGGGCGAGGGGCGAGTCCGGAGCGGGGGGGGGAGGGGAGCGGGCCGTCCCAAGAGCGGGCCGGCGGTGAGAGTTGAAGGTCTGGTGCGTGGAAGTGAACGTGCGGGCGCTACAGCCCCCGCCGGGCGCCGCCCGCAGGGCTCGGCCTCCCTCCGGGCGCCGTCCCGGCCTGAGCAGGGCGAGGCGGGGGGAGGGGGCCCGCGCCGACTGCTCACCCGAGAGGGTCTCGATGGCGCGGATGGCCCAGTTCTGGTCGGGGTAGTCCACGAAGGCGTAGCCGGACTTGAGCAGGACCTGTCCCGCCAGGGGCAGCTTCCTGTCCCCGAAGAGCTGCCGGAGGTCGTCGGCGGTGACGGCGGGGCTCAGGTTCCCGATGTAAAGCTTGTTCATCATCCGTCTCTTCCCCGAGAGCCCGCGGCTCCCCCGGCCCGGTACCCGGCGCTCCTCGCCTCCTCCGCTGCCCTCGTCTCCCCTCCTCCTCCTCCTCCTCCTCCTCCGCCCCCCCTCCCCGCCCTCCGCCCGCCCGCCACCCACCCCCACCCTCACCCTGGCTCCCCCCACCGCGGCCGGCCCGGCCCGCCCGGGGGCAGAGGCGGAGGCGGGGACTCGGCGCGGCTGCCTCCTCGGGGCAGAGTCCCGGGCCGGGCGGCGGCGCGCGGACAAAGCGCTCTCTCTGCCTCCCTCTCTCTCCCTCTCGAGGCGGTGGCGGGAGGAGGAGCAGCGGCGGGCGGCGGCAGCGCACCCCGCGTGTGTCTGTGTGAGAGTTTGTACGGGCGTGTGCGCAGCCGAGAGTGAGAGCGAGCGCCCCCTCCCCGCCCCGCGCCGCTGCGCCCCTCGCCTCGCGCCCCCCGCGCTCCGAGCGCTCCGCGCGGCCACCGGGACTTCTGCCCCGCGCCGGGCGGGCGGAAGCGGGTCGCGGCCGGGGCTGGGGCTCCCGGGAGCCCGAACCCCGGGCAGGCGCGGCGCAGAGGCCGGGCGAGCAGCGGGGCGGGGAAGGCGCGCCCCGGGCGCGGGTGGGAGTGCGCGAGGGGGAGCGGCGCGGGGCCGCAGGCGTAGGAGGGCGAGGGGCAGTGGGAGAGCGTGGAGAGGGGTGTGCGCAAGGTGGACCGGATGTGAGGGCGCGGCCGCCGGGCCGGCGGGAAGGTGTGTCTCGGAGGTGAGCAGCGAGGGCAGGCTGCGAGACCACAACTTTCGCGGCGAGTTGGCCGAGTCCGGCTCCCTGCGCGTCCCCGGGCGGAGCGCTCGCTCGGGGACCCGCTCCCCGCCCGGCCGTCCCGGGCGACCGGGCGGCGCGTGTGGTCGAGGGAGCGCGGACGAGAGTCGGGACGCTTGGGGCCCGAGACCGGCCGGGCCCTCGCGGACCTTGCACCCCGGGGAAGTTGCTCCGGCCCTGGGCCTCAGTTTCCCGGTCCGCGAGTGGAGAAGGCAGGCCAGAGCGGAGCCACGTCCCCTCCGCCCGCACCCCGTGCGCCCGGAACCCCGCGGCCGGCGGCAGCCTGACGTTGGCAGCTGCTCTCTATTCTGGGAAGTGCCTAGGGCTTCCCGAGCGGCGGCTGCGAGGCCAGGTGGCGGGTGGGGAGGCGAGCGGGGAGGGGGCAGGGGCTGCGGCAGGGAGGACCGACGCTTGCTGCTAGGCTTCGAGGCCGGGTTCGGTCCCCCAGCCTGGGTGGTGGGAGGCGAGGGTGCCTGGAAGCGGAGGCGCTCAGGCGGTGTAGGAGTTCCCCGAGCATTGGGAAGGGCCCGGAGAGGAAAGAGGTCCTTCCAAGCGGAGGAAACAACGTGACCGACGGAAGAGGCAGGGTTGGGATGAGAGCAGCCCGAACCGAGGGGCTAGGGAAAGAGCCAGACAGGCTGGAGGCCGGTTGCGAGTTCCGGGGCTCGGCTGGAAGTCTGGTGGTTAGAGCCTGGTCCCAGCCAGGAAATGAAATTCTACAGGAAAGAAAAAAAAAAAAATGGCAGGATTCAGAGGCGAAGGGGCAGAAGAAGATTCTAAGATCTGCACTTGTGGGGGCCTTAGGAGAGGTTATGGTTTGACCGGAAAAATGTGACTTTTTTGTTTATTTATTTGTTTATTTTGAGGGCGTTGAGAGTCTCTTGGTGGAGAAGCCACAAACATAGGGATGGTCTCCTGGCTGGGTGGTGAAGTACTGTCTTTCTCAAGCTCTCCTGTTGACCAAGTGGGTGGAGGGAGCTAGGTTTCTTCAAAAAAAAAAAAAAAAAAAAAAAAATACACGTTCCCTGGCCCCGTCCTTTGAAGATTGACTGTGAGCCTGGATTTTGTATTTTCCGTAGTGATTCCGTAGTGAATCACTCCCAGGTGATTCTTGTCTAGAAAACACTGGCCGGTGCAAGGCCTTTCGGATTAGGCTTCAGACCTCAGCTGTGTGGCCTGTAGTGTTCGGCATCTCTGAGCCTAAGTTTCTTCATCCACAAAGAGAGGATAAAGCAACCAACTCTTGGCTGTTGTAAAGGCTACACAGAGGATAACTGAGTAGTGTGTTGAGACACAGTGGACACACACCTAATGCTTGTTTCTTTTCTTTTCCCCAGGAACTCCTGAGCTTTAAAATATTTCCTTGTGGGGAAGGAGATCTCCTTAAATAGTTGTCCAGGGGAGAAAATGTAGCATTCTTACCTAGATATTTGCAGTTATTTGAATCTGACTTTGGTCTCAAATATTCACATATTTCCTCTTTGTAGAGAAGAAATTGGATTTTACTGCTCCTGGAGGTGGGAATGGACTTTGCCTTTGTTCCCCAAACTAATAGATAAGTTAGGTATGGATGCTTCCGTACTAAAATGCAGTGGAGAATCACAGGTGAAAACTGTGTGTGCGCAAACCTCAGCAGACGAGGAATTAATGATCATCAGATTATTTTCACAAATGTGCCTAATTGGTATGATCACCTTCATACTATCTGCTTTATTTTACTTCCATTATTTCAAAACTGCACATTCTAAAAGAGAAGCAAGAGTGGCAGGGATAATTGGTCTCCGAAAGATTAGTAAAACTTTTGTTGTATAATATTTTCATACATGTCAATTCCTTGGTTCTACTGCCAACCTGCAAACGTTTTAGCATGGATTCTCTAGTGGATAACTAGCACCTAAATATTCTTGGGAGAGGTGGCTTCTGGTGAATTCTTCCACCCTGCTTCACCGGGTCACTTTCAAATTCTTTTTCTGAAAAATAACTGGTCCTTCCTGTAATTTGTGTCTTATGTCCTGCTGGTGGTTTGTAAACATGGTGCTGGAGAAGAGCTTGAATGGTAACTGGTAGGGGATGTGTTTCCACCACACCTCTGATTTGTAGCACCCACAGTTCGTTATCCTAGAAGGTAGAGTTGCTCCTTCACGTGATAGAGAACAGAACAGCCTCTGAATGCAAAAGAGAAATCCAGAAGTCATTGCCACTGCCTGACAAAACTTTATATTCTACCTGTTTTCTTCTGAGTTTCCCTACTTCCTCCCTTCCCAGAGAGATGAAATGGAGATTAATCTGGGCTAAATGTAAGCTTAATAAGCAAAGATTTTATGAATGTTTCACTGAGGTCAGAAATTTGGAAAAATTCTTATATTAGACATATTACTTTTAAAAGCATACGTTGACCTTTTCCTCAAGAATTTCAAAACAGTACAGATCCTCATGGTTTTCCAATGGTTCTTTTGGGCAGGATGGTGGTAAGGTGCCTGGGACAAGATTTCTTAATGTCACTTTGCAGGCAGGAAAACTGAGGCCCAAGAAAGTAGACTTTTTTCATGGTCACACAGAGAGCTTAAAATACGATTGGCAAACACGTGTTAGCCTAACAAAGAGCTCATGAAGTATTAAGGCTTCACCTTGACTTTCATGACCAATATTTTGTCCATGAACAGAACACCTTCTGATAGCATCACTGTGCTGGCCTTAACCTTTGGAGTCTAAAAAAAAAACAACACAGTGGAATGTTTTTGTTCAACTAACGATGGTGGTCATTGTGGCCAATGGTTCTAGGTAATGCAAGGAGTTGAGGGAGAAAATGAAGGCTGGGGGATTTGGAGGCAATTCAGCATTTGAGAATACAGTATTTGGTGGTGTTAGCACCTACCTGCTTGTTGGGAATAATTTGGTGGTGGAATAACATTGTTTAGATACTTTTTCCTGAGTTGACAGAAGAGAAATTGTTTGACCTTAGTTAATTCACCTTTCTGAACTTCAGATTCCTCGTTTGTAAAATAGCCCAACCTACTTCCTCACCATAAATTCCAGCTCCCCTGTACTTCTCATATTTTCCAAATACTGGGCCATCTCAGAGCTCTGCTTCTTTACACACACTGTTCCCTTTCCCTGGAAGGCATTTCTTCCCCTGATAAACTGTTTTCTCTTCTGACTTGACCCCAGGATACACACAGCACTTCCTTTATACAGATAAAAAAATATCTTGTCTAGCAGTGATACTCCTGAGGTGTACATTTTAAACAGATGGGTTTTATATGTGAATTACATGTCAATTTTTTAAAATTATATGAGAAAAAAGTCTTTATGAGATCTTGGCTTTTTCATCCTTTCACCACCAAACCTGGCATATAATAGAAGCCCAGGTAATATTTGTTGCATAAACAGTTATTATCTGAGGTTTGTTCTAAGGATTAAGTGAAAATGTATGAGATGGTGTCTACCTTGAGTGGCATTTGGCATACAGCAGGAAAAAATGTTCACTTTTCACTTGTTGAATTTGTTCATTTATTCATGGCATTACACAATGTTAGGCACTTTCAGAAATGGATAAACATCATCTTTCTAAAGGAGTTTATGATCATGAGGGAGGCAGATGTGTAAACAGATTATAGGTTGGAATTAGTGGTGCCGCAAAAAATTTTGTGAGCATAGAGGAGGAGAGGCCGTCTCATTCAGCCTAAGATCAGAGAAGGGATCACTGTGGAAGAACTGAAGTTGGAAATCCACTTTGAAAGATAAGTAGGGATTTTCTAGGATAGGAGAAGGAATGGGAGAGGAAATGCATCCTAGGTAGAAGGAATAGCATATGCAAAGGCACAGAGACACAAAAAAGCATCTGCCCCACACCTAAAAATCAAATGCAAATATTTTAGAATAAGTGAGAAAAAGAGAACAGAGAAAATAATGTCAGAAAAACAACAAAAGCAAGAACCTTCCAGAATTAAAGACATGGATCTCCAGATTGAAGAGGTTTACTGAAGCCTCAGCAGAAAAGACCCAGAGCAAAAACACATTGTAAAACTTAGAATCCAATCAAATTATAAAAGCATTTGGGAGAAAAGAGGTCACATAAAAAAGATTTGGAAAGAGAATGGAAATGTATTTCTAAAACAAAGGACTCTAGGAGGCAGTAGAGCAATGCCTTCAAAACCAAATGGAAATGATTTCCAGTCTAGAATTCTAAACCTAGTTAGACCATCAATGAAAAAAGACATGCAAGGATTCAGACATACCTCCGTTTGGGGGGAAGCTACTGGAGGATAAGTGCCAGTAACACCATCAAAGAGGAAGATATGGGATTTGGGAAATACAGAATCCAACCCAAGAGACCGAATAGAAGGTCCAGGATGCCAGCAATGCAGCCTTTCAGAGAGTAGTCAGCACCAGCTGGAACAAGAAAATAAATGGCTTGGAAAGTGAGGACTTCAAGGAACAAAAGAATGGAGCTCATGTATGAGTGCATAATAATTATTTCTGATAGGATGTCAGGCACGTTGGAGCATTTGGAAAAAATTAATCAGAGGTATATGGAAAACTAGGCAAATGGAAAAACAAGGAAATCATTAACTCTAGGAAAAACACATGGTCATACTAGAAAAGAGCAATGGTCACAGGCTCAACAGTGAAAATATTTGTATAGTCATAATTTAAACACGGATGTATTATGCAAACCGCAAAAGAGAACTTACAAGTCAATCAGAAAAAGACAACCATTAAGAAAATGGGAAAGAATATGAATGGGCTAATTCATAGAAGAAGCGCAAATGGACAGTAAGTTCAACTCATGAGTAATTGGGGAAATTAAAACTATTCCCAAATATCAAATTGACAAAAGTTGTAAAATTATGATGAGGCATGCTATTGATGAAGGTTAGGAGCATCAGAAACAACCATCTACTGCTGGCAAGAGTGCACACTGATACAATTACTCTGAAGAACAATTTGTCAATATCTAGTAAAA
This sequence comes from Hippopotamus amphibius kiboko, assembly GCF_030028045.1. Lineage (NCBI taxonomy): Eukaryota > Metazoa > Chordata > Mammalia > Artiodactyla > Hippopotamidae > Hippopotamus > Hippopotamus amphibius. The sequence continues at coordinate 160,958,299 of NC_080191.1, forward strand.
CCGTAGATAAAGGCCCTGGCACTCATTCTCCTAGATGGCCTTTTCTTATGTCATCTCTCTCCACACTCTCCAATTGCTCTTCATCCACTCTAGATTTCAGCAGGTAACCTTGCTTTCTGTTTCACTGAGAAAATAGAAGCAATCAGAAGAGCACTTCAACAAATCCTGACTATGTCTGCCCACATACCTGCGCCTGTGCCCCTAGATTCTGCCTTCTCCCCTGTTATGATGCATGACTATGCAGGATCCAGAAGAAGGGAAAACTGATGACTCCAGAGAAAATGGATAAACCTGCACATCCTTTGACCTAGCAGTTTCTCCTCTGAAGAGCTACATGTGCACAAGGAAACATACAAGGTTCATAGTAGCACTGGGATAGTGAAAAATTGAAACCCAAATGTCCACCAGTAAGGCAATGGATTAAAAAAATAAATCAGGGTATAGTCATAAATTGAATATCATACATCAGGTCAAAGGGTATGCATGTTTTTTGTTTTCTCTGGAAACATTGGTTTTTCCCTCTTTTCTGGATGAAATAAATGAAATAGGCTGCATGTTTCAGTTAAAAATCATAGCATGGGACTTACCTGGTAGCACAGTGGTTAGGAATCTGCCTGCCAATGCAGGGGACACGGGTTTGAGCCCTCGTCCAGGAAGATCCCACATACCTCTGAGCAACTATGCCTGTGCACCACAACTACTGAGCCTGCGCTCTAGAGCCCATGAGCCACAACCACTGAACGCCTAAAGCCCATATTCCACAACAAGAGAAGTGACTGCAATGAGAAGCCTGAACACCACAGCGAACAGTAACCCCCACTCGTCACAACTGGAGAAAGCCTGTGCATAGCAATGAAGACCCAGTGCAGCCAAAAATAAATAAATAAATTTATATGTATAAAAAAAAGTTCAAAAAAACATAACATGCTGAATGAAAAGTTATACTGCAGAAGGAAGTATTGAATATGATACCATTTCTAAAGTTTGAAAACATGCAAAACCAATTCTATTACTGATATGGGTATATTCGTATAGTGTAAAAGTACAAAAATATGCATGGGAATGACAGTCTTCAAATTTGACATAATGATTATCTCTGGGGAAGCTCCAAATTTGAATAATAATTACCTCTCGGAGGACAGAAAAAGGACTAGGAGATGGAGGGGCACACATGGAATTTTCATTGCAACTGGTCTTTGTTTTTAAAGCTAGGTGAATCTATGTTTGTAATCTTGTTTTACCTCTTCAATGACAAAAATTTTTGTTACTCTATCTGGCGCAGAATGATTCTCAAACTAAGTCAAGCATGGTAATCACCAGAAGTATTTAAAATTCAGATTCCCAAGACACACCACTCGAATTCCTGAAGGAAAGTGTCAAAGCTGGGGCCCAGGAATCTGCATTTTAAAAACTAAAAGTTTTTTGGTTTCTGCATATAGATACTTATATGTATTTATATATACATATATAGATTTATAAACATATATAACATATATATATATATAATGGACTGATAGGAAGTTTGCAAGAATAATACAAGGTAGTCCTTTATAGCATTTATGTGGATTCCTCAAATGTTAATGTTTTACTATATATCTTTTCTCTTTTTCTGTTTTTCTGAACCATTTGAGAGTAAACTGTAAATGGGATGTCATTTTGTGTCTAACTTCAGTTTATGTCTGCTTTAAAAAAAAAAGTCTTTAACCCCAGGGTAATGATCAAACCAGGAAATAAACAGTACTATTATCTAAAAACCTTATTCAGATTTCACCAATTGTGTCAATAATGTGTTATAGCAAAAGAAAATCGCAAGTCATTTGTTGCATTTGGCTGTTTTGTCTCTTTACTCTCCTTTAATCTGGGCAGTTCCTCCATCGTTCCTTGCTTTCCAGTGACATTGACATTGTTGATAGAAACAGGCTACTTATTTTGTATTGTGACCCTCAATTTAAGTTTCTTTTAAAAAAAGATTTATTTATTATTATTTTTTATTTTGGCTGTGTTGGGTTTTCATTGCTGTATGCAGGCTTTCTCTAGTTGCAGCTAGCTGGGACTACTCTTTTGTTGTGGTGTGTGGGCTTCTCATTGCAGTGGCTTCTCTTGTTGTGGAGCACGGGCTCTAGACACACAGGCTCCAGTAGTTGCAGTGTGCAGCTCAGTAGTCATGGCATGTAGTCTCTTGAGTGCAGCGTCAGTAGTTGTGGTGCATGGGCTTAGCTGCTCCGTGGCACGTGGGATCTTCCCAGACCAGGGCTCAAACCCGTGTCCTCTGCACTGGCAGGCGGATTCTTATCCACTGCGCCACCAGGGAAGTCCCAATTTGAGTTTTCTGATGTTTCCTCGTGATTAGGTTCAAGTTACAGGTTTTCTTACAGGAATATGGCAGGAGTGATAATGTATTATGTCAGGAGGCACAAGATGCTGATTTGTCCCATTACTAACTTCGGTGATTTTAACTTTGCTCATTTGCTGAAGGTGGCCTGTATGTGCCCAGGTTTCTCTCTTACAAAGTTACTAAGTATCTCTTGGGACAATACTTTGAAACTATATAAATATTCTGTTACTTAAAATTTTATATCATTGATTTTTAAAAAAAATTTTTTTTTAGAGTTTGAGACATTCTCTTTTTTTAAAAAAAATTATTATTTACTTATTGGCTGTGTTGGGTCTTCATTGCTGCACATGAGCTTTCTCTAATTGCAGTGAGCGGGGGCTACGTTTCGTTGTGGTGCCCGGGCTCCTCATTGCCCTGGCTTCTCTTGTTGCAGAGCATGGGCTCTAGGCCCATGAGCTTCAGTATTTGCAGCACATGGGCTCAATAGTTGTGGCTCATGGACTCTAAAGCACAGGCTCAATAGTTGTGGCGCACAGGCTTAGTTGCTCCGTGGTATGTGGGATCTTCCTGGAGCAGGGATCAAACCTGTGTCCCCTGCATTGGCAGGTGGATTCTTAACCACTGCGCCACCTAGGAAGCCCTATATCATTGATTCTTGACTAGATTAATGATTATTATAATGGTTGCCAAATGATTCTAATTTCATCATTCCTTTTGTATTTATTAGTTGGCTTTCTACTGTAAGGAAGAACTGTCCTCTCCCGCCATATATATTATATCAATGTAGACTAATGGATTCCTGTTTTATTCAAAGTGTTATAAACTGTTACTGTCATTAAGTATTTTGATGCTCAGATTGTCCCAGATTTAACCAGTGAGAGTCTCTTCAAGCCGGCTCATGGAAACTTCTGACATTGTTCCGTGTTTGGACTTTCTCTGCTCAGTCCTGTAATCAGCCACTTACCAAGGAGCCCTGGTACTCCTTTAGCAAAGAACAGTATTTAGAAACCAAGATCTGTGTGCCAGATACACTCATTGTTACCTGAATATTATTGATTCTAGACCCTGACCACCAAAAGAGCTAGGAAATACATTACGTATGTAAATACACGCACAAGCTGATCTATACCTGTCTATAGATCTATATTTACCTGTCTATATTGACCTATCTATTACTATGAGTATTAAAAATCACAAGTTCACACTGATATCTCTGATTCCAGTGAAATACTGCAGGGTTCATTTTCTCCTCCTTCCCACTTTTCATATTTGTGTCTCTCCTTTAACTGTGAGAAACCTGGCTCCCATTATCCACAATATATTTGCTTATTTGATCAATCCTATAATATACAGAATTGCTAACCCACACTTGTGAGAAAAAAGAAGGCTATTAGCTAAGCTTCTAACTATTATCTGGTATTAGTTTACAGTTCTGTTCTGTTTAGCCTGAGAGTATACAGTGCAAATACAGTGTTCAAAAGTCACTTGAGTTTTATTTCCCCCTTCAGTGTTGGTTATCTTATTCATTTGAAATTTGGTTAGTTTGTTTTTGTACATTTTAGTTTTTCCCTCCATTTTTGTTGGTTTTATTTTTCTGGTTTTGTTGTTGAGTACATAAAACATTAACGTGGTTCAAAAACACAAAAAGTATAGTCAAATGATTTCCATCCCTCCCCCTCCCTTATATTCTATCCAGCCCATCCCCACACATCCCCTAAGAGTAACCAGTCTTTTTAGTCTCTACTTTATCTTTCCTTTGTTTCTTTTTTGCACAAATGAACATATACACATGTGTTTTCTTATCCCCCCTTTTTTTTGCTGCACTGTGCGTCATGCGAGATCTTAGTTCCCCAATCAAGGATCGAACCGTGCCTCCTGCATTGGGAGCTTGGAATCTTAACCACTGGACCGCAGGGAAGTCTCTCCCCCTTTTTCCTTACAAAGCAACAACAACAAAAAAATTGCAAACTGCAGATACTCTTTTGCACTTTGATATCTTCACTTAACAATATATCCTGGAAATCATATCAGTTCATAGAGATCTTTCTTATTCTTTTTTTTTTCTTTTAACAGCTCCATAGTACTCGTATGTCTCATACATATGCATGTCAGTGGCCTCCAATATTTTTTAATTTTATGAACAATGATGCTGTGAATAATGTGTGTATTTTTGTATTGTTGGAGGTTTATTTTCTGGGTAAATTCTTAGGAATGGGATTGCTAGGTTAAAAGATTATTTGTGGGGGCTTCCTTGGTGGCACAGTGGTTCAGAATCCGCCTGCCAATGCAGGGGACACGGGTTCGATCCCTGCTCCAGGAAGATCCCACATACCACGGAGCAACTAAGCCCGTGAGCCACAACTATTGAGCCTGTGCTTTAGAGCCCGTGAGTCACAACTATTGAGCCCATGTGCTGCAACTACTGAAGCCCACGTGCCTAGAGCCTGTGCTCCACAACAAGAGAAGCCACGGCAATGAGGAGCCCACGCACCGCAACTAAAGAAAGCCCACGCACAGCAAGAAAGACCCAACACAGCCAATTAAATAAATAAATAAATTTATTTTAAAAAAAGATTATTTGTGCATACACGTTTTATTTTTTTAAAGCTCTATTATGCACATGTATTTTTTAATATATTTTGTGAAATTCTCCTCTATAAAGATTATACCAATTTGCATTCCCACTAGCAGTGTATAAAAGTGCAATGTATACAGCCTACCACAAGGTGTGTGATTATGTTCTTAATTTTTTCCAGTCTGATTGGAGAGAAATGGTGTATCAGTGTAGTTTTAATTTGTATTTCTCTTATTATGAATGAGAAGGAATTTCTTTTCATATGTTTAAGGATCATCTTTTTTTTTTTAAATAAACGTATTTATTTATTTATTTACTTTTGGCTGCATTGGGTCTTCGCTGCTGCCCAAGTGCTTTTTGGTAGTTGTGGTGAGTGGGGGCTACTCTTCATTGCAGTGCATGGGCTTCTCATTGCTGGGGCTTCTCTTGTTGCGGAGCACAGGCTCTAGGCACATGGGCTTCAGTAGTTGTGGCACATGGGCTTGGTTGCTCTGTGGCACGTGGGTTCTTCCCCCACCAGTGCTTGAACTGGTGTCCCCTGCACTGGCAGGCAGATTCTTAACCACTGCACCACGAGGAATGTCCCCAAAAATCATCTTTATTTCCTTTTTTGGTACATTTTCTGCTGATTTCTTTTGTCCATTCTTCTATTGGGTTTTGATCTATTTTTTGCCTTAATTTTTGTGAGTTACTTAAGTATTAAGGATATAAGCTCTTTCTCTATGACACATGTTATAAATATTTTCTCCCAGGTTTTAGTTGGCTTTTGACTTTGTTTACGGTATGTCTTTTCCCATGCGAAGTTTTATGCAATCAAGTTTATCAATATTTTCTTTCATTCCATTTGATTTTGAGTTATAGTTAGAAAGCTTTTCTCTACACCCAGGTTAAAAAGGAATTCACTCATTTTTAGAAACAGGACTTGTGTGGTTGTTTTTGTTTGTTTGTTTTTATTTAGATCCCTGATCCATTTGGAATTTATTCTTGTTTATGGTATGAGGTATGGGTCTAATTTTACCTTTTTTCCCCCAAATAGGTAACTAGTTGTTCCAGTAGTATCTACTTAAAAAATCCTTCAGCCCAGGTATTTTGAGATGCCACCTTTCTCACACACTAAAGTTTCATATATATTTGATTCTATTTTTGGACATTCTTTTCTACTAGCCTATCTTTTCATGTATCCATACCCCACTGTTTAATTATAAAGGCTTTATAGTATGTTTCACATCTAGTATGCCTAGATCCCCTTGTAGCTTTTTTCCTTTTCTTTCTGTCTGTCTGTCTTTCTTCAGGTTTTTTTTTTTAAATTTTACTGTTTTTCTGCCTATTCTTGTTTGCTTTTCCAAATGAAGTTTGGTACCAGCTTGCCAAGCTCCATAAAAAATTGTTGGTATTCTATTCAGATCACATTACATTATAAATTAACTTACGTATAACAGGCATCTTTATGATGTTGAATCATCCTATGTAAGAACAAAGGCTGTTTTTCCTCTCACCAATCTCATTTAATAAAAAACACTGAGTTCTAACTATGTTGGAGAGAGGAGTTGTGGAAGAGCCACAACGGGAAGTCAATAGATAATGGCTAAAATTGGTAAGGCAAGGAATGGTACAGGCAAATTAGTTAGACATACATAGATGAATGCCAAGGGAAAGAGCTATAAGAGTGAAAGGATTTTTTTTTTTAAAAGGAGGCTTTTAGTACATATATTAGTCAGCGACCTGGTAGGAAACAGATGGCATATTCAATGAGAGTGATTGAGAATCTTAGTAAAAGTACTATTTAGAGGTGTAAGTGGGATTAAAGTACATAAACAAGGCCTGGTGCAGCATGCTGCCACTAGCAGCAACAGGGAGCCGTTACCACTGCTTGGCCTAAAGAGGGATGGGAGGGAGGGACCATGTGATGGAACCAAAAGAACTATAGGAGAGGACTGTCCGATAGAAAACTGGGACTTGGGTTGGACACAGTCACTGCTCACTGCAGCGCAACATGTTATGAGTATGACAGGGTGGGAATAATTATCATCTTACTCTTCTCCCACTCCTCCCAGTGCCCTCTAATGGCTGAACCACAGCAGAAGGCAGAGGGCAAAGCAGTCCCTTAGTGCAGTGGTCCCCAACCTTTTTGGCACCAGAGACCAGTTTTGTGGAAGACAATTTTTCCATGGATAGGAGGGGGGAGGGGGAGGATGGCTTGGGGATGATTCAAGTGCATTACATTTATTGTGCACTTTATTATTATTACATTGCAATATATAATGAAATAATTATACAACTTACCATAATGCAGAATCAATGGGAGCCCTGAGCTTCTTTTCCTGCAACTAGATGGTCCCATCTGGGAGTGATGGGAAGCCTAGGTGTGTTGCTTATGTCAAGTCTACTCTGTAATCTCGTTTTGGTTGCTGTCACTGCAGAAAACCCTGCTTCACAAAGATGGGATGTTGGAAATGGAAGCAGGCTTTTCAGTGCTTTTGTGGCAATCGCAATCTCAGGATATTCTGCCTTGACTTTGATCCAGAACATATGGAGATTTGAAGTTGTTTCAAATATACTTTTTAGGCCACCATCATTTGCAATCTTGAGAAATTTATCTTCTAGCATGGACAAAGTCGATTCACCTGGCTTATTCACAAATGGGTCACGCATCCGTTCCTTCCCTGTTTGGGGGTCTTTTGTGGCTGGGAAGTAATGCTCAAACTCTCTTGAAAGCTGAGATAGGTGATCATGCACCCGCTGGGAGAAAGAAGGCCCTGGCTCAGTCTCTTTCAAAATCTCTGCTAATGTTTGAAACATGTCAAAAATCCCAGTGTTCACTTGTCATTCCCATAATTCCAGTTTGGCTTTGAATGCAGCCACTTTATCTGCCGACTGGAACACAGTTGTTGTTCTCCCCTGAAGTGACAGATTAAGTTCGTTAAGCAGGTTGAATGTGTCACACAAGTAAGCAAGTTTTGCGACCCATTCTGTGTCACTGCAATGTGCTGCCAGTGGTGACTGTTTTTCTAAAAGAAATCTCTGGAGCGACTCTTGTAACTCAAAAACTCTGGCCAGTGATCTACCTTTAGAAAGTCATCTCACTTCTGTGTGTAAGAGAAGATGTGTGTGCCCTGTGTCCATCCCGTCACAGAGCTGCTCAAACAGACATGAGTTAAGGGCATGTACTTTAATGTGGTTGATGATTTAATTACATCCTGCAAAACATTGTTAAGTTCAAGTGACATTTTTTGGCTAGCCAGCCTTCCTCTATGGATGACACAGTGCGTAGACTCACCTTCAGAAGTGACCTCTTGGACCCAAGTAGTGAAACCAGAAAGCCATCCAGTCATGGCAGCCGCTCCATCCCTGCATATACCCACCCAAAATGACCAGTTCAGTTTTCCTGATATGTACTCATTCAAAGACTTGAATAGTTCTGCCGCTGTGGTTGGTTGGCAACGAAAGTGCACATAACATATCCTCATGCACATCCTCCTACAACATATATCACACAAAAGCAAGCATTGTTGCCTTGCTGTCAACATCGGTAGACTCTTCAACCTGGATTGCGTACCACGGTGACTCTTTAATCCTCTCTAAAAATTGTGCCTCAATATCCTCTGCTGTTTCATCAATTCGTCTAGTTATGGTGCTAGCCGAAGGAGGAACACGTGCCACCTTTTGAACTGCAGCCTCTCCTAAAAGTTCACAACAAATGTCCTTCAGGCAGGATCAACTTTTCACCAATAGTAAAAGGCTTCTTGGCTTTAGCAATGCAGTTAGCTGCTAAGAATGATGCTCTCAGCACAGACACATTTGATGAGGTGGTGGCCTTCAATAATTGTTCTTTGTGGTCATGTTTTTTTTCTTTTGAAAAACTCCAAAACCTTGTTTTAATGAAGGGTGCTTGGTCTCCATGTGGCAAAGCAGTTTTGAATGTTTCATGGCTTAGTTGGATACCTGGTTGCTACATATTGCACAGAGTGGGCTTGGAGAATGTGAATCACCTGTTGCAGTGAACCCGGAATTTCAGTAAGACTCTTGGTAATTTCTTTTAAATGCAGCTTTCTTTTTGTTGGCAGTCTTAGAATCTTCTACTATCTCATCATTGGGTCTGTCCCTCTTTTCAAAGAAGCTCTCCAGCGATGTTTGTTTTTTACTCGTTTTGGCTAGGGTTAGCTTGTCAGCTTACCAAAACCATGACTGAGACAACTACACAGTGCGGGAAAGAGGCACGGATGGACTTGGTAAAGAAAATAATGGGTGGGCCACGCACAGACTAAAATGTGTCGATTTTGACTTAAAACCTGCCACCATATGCAGCTATACAGTTGAAATACAATCAACTCACTTGCCACTATAAAGCCTGCCACCAGATGCAGCTTAATTGTCACTTGCCACTCACTGATAGGGTTTGATATGAGGCTGCAAGCAGTTGATTTATTATGGCCTCTGTGCAGTCAGACCTCTCTGCGAATGAAAATCGGTATTTGCAGCCGCTCCCCAGCGCTGGCATCACCACCTCAGCTCCACCTCAGATCATCAGGCATTAGAGTCTCATCAGGAGCACGCGACCTAGATCCCTCGCATGTGCCGTTCACAGAAGGGTTCTTGCTCCTGTGAGAATCTAATGCCGCTGCGGATGGGACAGGAGGCAGAGCTCAGGCGGTGATGCGAGTGATGGGGAGCGGCTGTAAATACAGATGACGCTTTGCCTGCTGGCCCGCCTCTCACCTCCTGCTGTGCATCCTGGTTCCAAAGAGGCCACGGACTGGTACCGGTCCATGGCCTGGGGCTTGGGGACCCCTGCATTAGTGCCATTTGTAACGGCAGCCTCCAGGACACAATGGGCAAGGGAAGGGTGAAGAGTGGTTTTGGAGGGGCACATGGAAGGTATCCAAGCAGTACTGCAATACATTTTAGCATGTAAAGGTACCGCATATAATAAAACAATAAAATAACTTTAGTCAATGAATCTATGGTCTAAGGGAATATGATTCAAATAATTATAATAAAAGTGATAAATGCCTGAAGACGGATCAAGAATATTTCCAGTAAGAGAATCCTGGAAGATTCTCTAGAGGGGGACATAAACATTCAGTTCAAAACAGTCATGTCAGCAGAAGCACCATGCGCCTCTTGCTTTAACACTGAATGTCCACCATTGGTACACTGGTCTTTCAAACTCATCCTGTAAGTAAACACTCCCTTCCTGCCCATAGGCAATGGAAGTCTTTAGTTCATATTTTCTAATTTATACCACATTTGACTTCCTTGAGGTTATACTTTTTCTATGCTCTTTGCCTCCTTGAATTGCACTCTGCTCCCCTGAGACAGGAAAGCATTGTGGGAAGTGCTGTACTGAAGTCAGTATATCTAGAATTGAATTTCCTAACTTTTACTTACTAGCTGTGTGACTTTAATAAAGTTACTTAGCCTCTCCGAGCCTCATTTCCACTTTGCAAAAGGAGAATAACACCTACTTCATGGAATTGCTGTGAGAGTTAAAAATGCTGTTTGTCAAGTACCTGGCATGAGACCTGTCACTCAGTACATAGCAGGTGAGGATGTTACTGCCCTACTGCGGACCGCTGGCTGCCGCTCCTCCCACTAGTTTCTTGACTTTGAGCCCTTTAGAGTCACTCCAGTGGGAGCTGCTCTCCTGGCAACTACTTGGAACAAAAGTTTCTGGACAAAGTTGGAAAGGACCTTAGCAGTAATCTGGTCCATCTTGTCAGCAAATGCAGGAGATTCTGCCACAGCCTTCCTGATGGATAACCACCCTGACTCTGCCCACACTAATAGAGAGCTCAACACTGTTGAGTTCTGAAGCTGCCTGTTATCAAAAGATTGGTTGATTAGAAGAAAGCTTTTCCTTGAATTGAGCTGAAATCACTTTCCTCACTAACCAGAGACTCCAAACCATCTAGAGCTAAAAGAAATCTTCAAGATCTTCAAGCACACCAGCTTATTTTATGAATGAAGAATCTGAGGCTCAGGGAGGCAAGGCAAGGTACTGTTCTTTGTGGTAATGCTTTGTGGAGATATACAAAACAGTCTCCTCCCCTGCCCTTCAGTGTTATCAACCAGGAGGCCTCCCAGTTCTTTCAGAGTACCCCCACCAATCATTCAACATGTCCCCTTCACCACTCTGATCACCCACCTTTGCATATGCAAGTTTGTGATGCCCAGAAGTAAATCTGATTCTTAGCGTGATCTGGACCTAGCAGCGTGAAATGAGACTATCTGAGATCCTGGGCAAGGGATGGCCATTAGACCTAGAAAGTCCAAGAACTTGAGTTAGACAAAACCAGCAGGTCATTTACAGAAATGGAGTTGGTCATTGGTTGCTCAATTCTATTAGGCCCCCTTCGCTGAACACTTAAAATTTGCCTCTGTTCTGACACATCTGTGCCAGCTCCAAAGAAGGTGCTTAAGAGTATTAATATACATTTATTTATTTTTTATTTCATCAAAGGGATAATGACATTATTTATCATTGTGATAGAGGAAAAATATTTTGAATAACATTCTTCTAGGCATCTCTCCATGCACACACATATACATAAGTCATAAATGTATAGTAAACATATATACAAGCCAATTTTATACAACATACATGCCTGTTATTTTGTAGCATCCTTTTTCTTTTGTGTGTATGTGTAACATGCTTTTTCTTAACAATGTTTTGTAGTCATCTTTCTATATCAAAGAACATAGGTCCATACTCTTTTTTTTTTTTTTGGCATGTAGTTGATTTACAATGTTGTGTTAGTTTCAGGTGTACAGCAAAGTGATTCAGTTATGCATATACATATATTAATTTTTTTCAGATTCTTATCCCATATTGGTTATTACAGATATTGAGTAGAGTTCCCTGTGCTACACAGTAGGTCCTTGTTGGTTATCTATTTGATATATAGTAGTGTGTGTATGTTAATCCTGAACTCCTAATTTATCTCTCCCCCTTCTCCACGTTTCCCCTTTGGTAACCATAAGTTTGTTTTTGCAATCTGTGAGTCTGTTTCTGTTCTGTAAATAAGTTCATTTATATCATTTTAAAAGTAGATCCCATTTACGGGTGACAACAGACGATGTTTGTCTTTGACTTCACTTAGTATGATAATCACCAGGACCACCCATGTTGCTGCAAATGGCATTATTTTGTTCTTTTTTATGGCTGAGTAGTATTCTATTGTATGTATGTACCACATCTTCTTTACCCATTCCTCTGTCAGTGGACATTTAGGTTGCTTCCATGTCCTGGCTATTGTAAACAGTGCTTCAGTGAACATTGGGGTGCATGCATCTTTTCAAATTATGGTTTTCTCTGGATATATGCCCAGGAGTGGGATTGCTGGATCATATAGTAGTTCTATTTTTAGTTTTTTAAGGAACCTCCCTACTCTTCTCCATAGTGGTTGTACCAATATAGATTTAATTTTAACCTTTTCTCTGCCAAATACACAAAAAACAAGGGGGGTTGTGGAGATATGGGGAAGTGTTGAAGAAAGAAATAGACCTGTTATCTCCAAACCAGAGGTGTTAATTAGCAATTTTGCGCAAATAAAGTATTAGACTTATCACATGACTTTAAAATAAACCTAAGCAGAATTTCTAGAAGTCCAGCATTGTTGGTATTTTCTGGTAATGTTGATAGAGAAGGCACAATAAAGAACTGCCTAGTACAAGGTAAAATAAAATTGGTGAGTCCTCTTGTTCAAAGCCAGATAAATTAATTATCTCTAGTTCTTACAACATTTTTGAGAAGAGGAAGGAGGAGGCATGGCTCAAAATATTACTGTATTGTTCAACTGAATAATCCTCAGAGAAGTTATATGTTTTTATGAAATTCTTATAGTCACCACCATATTGAACAAGATGCCATCAGTCATTTGTTTTAAGATCATTACCATACCTGATAATTGGGGGGGGGGGTTGTTTGTTTAAACTATTATTTATTTTTATTTTTAAATTTTTAGCTGTGTCGGGTCTTAGTTGTGGCATGTGGGATCTTTGTTGCAGCACACGGGCTCCTCTGTAGTTGAGGCTTACGGGCTCAATAGTTGTGGCGTGCGGGCTTAGTTGCCCCACAGCGTGTGGAAATCTTAGTTCCCTGACCAGGGATCAAACCTGTGTCCCTTGCATTGGAAGTCAGATTCTTTACCACTGGACTACCAGGGAAGTCCCTGATGATTGGTTTTTGAGATTTTCTTTTCTAAACCTTTTTTCTTTTTTTAAATATTTATTTATTATTTATTTATTTTATCTTTGGCTGCATTGGGTCTTCGTTGCTATGCATGGGCCTTCTTTAGTGCAGAGAGCTGGAGCCACTCTTCCTTGCAGTGCCTGGGCTTCTCATTGCGGTGGCTTCTCTTGTTGTGGAGTACAGGCTCTAGGTGCCCAGGCTTCAGTAGTTCTGGCACATGGGCCCAGTTGCTCTGTGCGTGTGGGATCTTCCTGAACCAGGGCTTGAACCCATGTCCCCTGCATTGGCAGGTGGGTTCTTAACCACTGAGCCACCAGAGAAGTCCCCATTCAGCCTTTTTTTTTTTTAACTATTGGGATCGTTCCGGCCCAGGGATTGAACCCGTGTCCCCTGCATTGGAAGGCGGATTCTTAACCATTGTGCCACCAGGGAAGCTCTCTTTTCTAAATCTTAAAAAACCAGTGACCACTGATATTAGAATGGGTAGATTCAATTCTGGTTTTAATGGGAAATATCTATTTTTATATCCCAGGCACCGCTAATTTTTTCATTTACCTATGTAATCTTTCTCCTGTCTTAGACAAATTAGATATATACCCTCCTGGATGATCTTTTTTTTTTAAAAAAAATCACCCTCCTTTGCATGAAAGACACTTTTAGCAAGACCAGAAGTGGTCTTCAGAAACAGCTGATCTGATTAGCTACTGTCAAAAAGATCAGCTACATAAGTACCATGCCAAATGAAAACTGTTGTTTTTGTCAGAAGTTTCCTGTTATTCAGATGGACAGTTTTAATAACACACGTGCAGCTGCTTATAGAAATTTTTTGTTTGTTGCCATTTTAAAAAGAACAACTAACAGCTATTCGCAGCCTTTACCAGGTCAATGAAATAAATAGCTAACTCCTGCCACACTCTCTGAGGGAATTTATCCTGGACTCATACTGGACTCAGATAACTGAATGGAACAGGCAGGACACCAGGGAGCATCTTTTTACTGTGCTCCACTCTGAGGAGGGAGAGTTTGTGCAGCTTCATAAAGTACCAGTTTGGTTTTGGTTCAGTAAAGTAACTGTACTTTGTGGCTTAGTTTGAATTACTTTTAATTTTAATTTTATTTTATTTTAATATTTATTTATTTTGGCTGCGCCGGGTCTTAGTTGCAGCATGTGGGATCTTCGCTGCGGCATGCAAACTCCTAGTTGCAGCGTGCACATGGGATCTGTTTCCCTGACCAGGGATTGAACCTGGGCCCCCTGCCTTGGCAGCACAGAGTCTAAGCCACTGGACCACCAGGGAAGTCCCTGAATTATTTTTTAAAAGACTAGTTTATAAAATCTTATTGCTGTCTTAAATGTTATTTATCTTAAAGGCAAAACTTTTCTCTATGATAAGACATCATCAAATTAATAATGGAAGTCAGTGGGAAATATGGTTCAATTTTAAAACTAGCATTATGCCCAATTCTATTTAAGCTTTTCATCTTGTCTGACTGTCCTTTCTGAGAGAAGGGAAGGAGGTAAGGTTGAGGGTATAGTTACCATATCTACAGGTTAATGATACTATTCACTTTAACAGTTCTCTGACTTTCTGAATCCAGCAGTAGAGAATATTGAATTGTCCAACTCAGTTACTCCTAAAAACTGTTGCCAAAAAGAAAAGGCACAAAGAATGGTGACAAAGATGCTGCTTTTGGTGAGAAACCAAAGCAGGCTTTCTGAAGTAAGTTACTAACTCATATCAGAAACGAAAGAATGGCCACCATCACAGGGTAAACTTAAACTTGACGTAGAAAAGGCACAGCTTTATAAATACCAAACCTGGAGTCTAGTCCTCATCCCTTCTTCACTTTAATGAATTTGGGGCAATTCACATAATCTCTGACTCTCAGTTACCTGCCAAGCAGAATGCTGTATCACCTTGTAAGTGTGTCTTTCAGCGGTAAGATCTATTAGCAGAATTCTTCTTGGGAAAGTAGCTGTCTTTGTTTCAGGAAATACCATTATAAGCCCCTAGGGCATAGGGCTGGCTAGGGCTCAGGCAACCGAAAAGAACCAAAAGGCTGCACTTGCAGAAGCAGGAAATTAATTTTTCTTGGGGGCTGGGTTGGGGAGAAGGTGCTCCTTATAGGGTGGTGGAGTGAAAAGAGGAGGGGCATGGCAAGGAGATGCTGGAGTAAGTCCCCTGCATAGGGTAAAAGCCAATGAGAAACCTCAGTAGGGAATGATCAAAAGGACATTTATTACTCAGGAAGCCTAAAATGTAATTTTAAGTGCTTTGTGGCGTAATGGGCAATGTGACCCTTCCCTGAAGGTCTTGAAAACACTGATGGTCTGCATGAGTGGGGGTTTGTTGAAAGAGGGGTAAGGAACCATATGGACACGTTGCGGAACAGAGATTGTCTTAGAAAAGCCAGAGCTGGGAGGCAGAAAGGCCCTCCGAACTGCATATTCTCATAAACCAGCAGAAGGCTTGGTAGAGCTAAGGACCATGGCTGGGCACAATGGAGTTCAAGCCAGTCTGATCTAGAGATGACAGGGCTAGCAGAGCCCAGCTGACATTTGGGTTACCCTGATGATGGAAGGGGGGTGGTGTTTCTAGGCTGCCCTCTGAGCACCACTGCTAGCTTCATCTTCGGTGTTTTCATCCTCTACATCAGTGTCCGTTTAAGGGGTGATTTCAAAGTCTCGTAAGATCACCTCTGTGTGTCTCCAGTATTTTGATTAGAAAACAGGCATTTCCCCCTAATATTTCTCCCTTCAATACGTTTCTTAAACCCCTCTGTATTGTTCTTGTGTTATTTTCTAGCTTGAACTCATTTTGTTTCTTTTCCTCTCTTTCTTAGAAGTGAATTGGCAGAAATTCTGGTTTATTTCCTGTTCCTCTCTTCATTTGTCATTCAGATTTTTCCTTACCTGGAAATCTCTGAAGATTATTTGCAAGACTGCCTTAGCGTTGCAGTTTGTTTTCCATAACCTAATCTATAGGACATGAGTTTTTAGCATATTTAATGAAAATTAGATGATCTTCATATCCAAAAATTTTACTACTTTCTCCAGCTTCACTTTTTAAAAGAAATTTATATTTAAGTGTTCCACATTTGTTCTATTCTGTGACAGTTTCACATTCTCACTCTAAGTGAAAACAATCACTTTGGAGTTTCATCTAAAAGCACTAAGTCCTTCTAAAGATTATGCTAGTGCGAGAATAAATTAGTATAACCTTTCTGTCAAGCAATTTGGCAATGTAGTACTTGTCAAGAGCTTTCAAAATGTTTATACCCTTTGCTTCAGGGATCACATTTCTAGGAATCTTTCCACTGGAAATAATCATAAATGTGGTCAAAGATTTATTCATGTTTATTGCGACATTATTTATTTGAGATAGTGACAGACTGAAAACAACCTGAATGCCCAGCAAAAGGAAAATAAATTGTCATCCATACGATAAAAATTATGCAGCACTTTAAAAATTATGCTTTTTCCTGAACCAGCAGTGGGTTTAAAACATTTGGATAATCATTCTGAGTGTCCATGACTTCCAAGATGGAAAGCCAGAATGGCTTGGGTCCCTCTATGAATTTAACCCCGTCATTGCCTATGAAAATAAGCCCATCCTGAATGGGGAAGGGTCTTACCCCAGAGGCCCAGCTCCAGGTGTTGTCTTTGCAAGCCTGGGGGCCTTCAGAATCCATAATTTTTACCAAGGTTTCCATGTGGTTCTCAAAGGAGCACAGTCTGAGACCCCAGTCTGAGACACCCCCTCCTCTATCACTACCAGGGCCTGAACTGTGGCAAGAATTGAGGAGGGGAGTAGAAAAAATCTGTTCTTTTAAAAAATTGTTATGATTTAGTGAAATGCTGTTTTGAAGTAGAATTTTTTTAAACGTATTATTGCAGATTTGTGGGGAAAATTCATATATGCTTAGAAAAAATTAACACACCAAAATATTTACAGGGTTTAAATCTGGGTGACGGAATGTGAGTGATTTATGGGGAACCATGATTCAGAGAGATGAGGTAATTTTCTCAGGTTCTCACAGCCAGCAAAGTGCTGGAGTAAAGATCCAAACTCAAGTCTATTTGCCTATAAAGTCTGCTCTAATAGCTGCTGTTACTTAAATTGGAAAACCATATGTAAAAAAACCACAAATATGGTACCGTAAATGTGGTAGATTGAATTACTGGTCCTAATTATTCACTGTCCTGTAAGAGTATTTTACATTCACACCCTTGCGGTGGCCTTATGATGGATAGAATGTATTCCGCGCACCTTGATTTTGGGCTGAGACGTATGATTTGCTTTGGCCAGTGGGTTCAGGGTGAAAATATGAAAGGGAAGATTTAAAATGGGCTAGTACAATTGGGCCTTTTCTCTTTGTACTCCTGCCTTTTGCCATGTGAATAATATATTTTGGGTAAGCTCTGGTTTAAGGAGAATGAGAAATAGTAGACGAACATAGACCCAACCTTCTGCTTAAAGCTTAAATTTCAGGCAATCCGAAGATACATAGTGAAAAATAAATTATTACGGTTTTAGGTTATTGGATTGTGGATTGTTATATTTTATGTAGAATTATTATGGCTGATTGATATGAATTGTAAAGATATTTGTATAAAGTAACAAAATTGAATCTCTTGATATGTCAGTATAAGTCGAAATTTGGTTATGCAAACGTACAGTCTACAGGTTCTCACCATCTGGTTAAAGGGTATAACAAGGCCTTTTATTGAATGCATACTGCCTTAGCACTTGGTATGAGAGCTAGTCTCTAATGAGGAGAGAGAAGTTCACATTTCAGAAATGCATGGCATTCTGAGAAAAAAGGGAACACAAACCCCAAGTTTCTCAAGTCTAGGGCTGGGAAAAATAATTGATGTGGGCCAGGCCAGAGTAGGGATGAACAAGGAGAAAAAGAGAAGAAATAGGCTGGTATCCAGAATTCAGAAGGAAGTTCTTTTCTTCTTTTTTTTGGAAGTTCTTTTCTTTTGGGACATGGAAACATATTCTGCTCATCTTGAGGCCATAGCAAGGGTGTGGATATAAAGGGTAGAAAGTTCTAGGCTCAACAACATTTGAGGATGGAGATGGAAGGCTCTGAGACCAAGTCACTGTGGGCACCTTGTGTGAGCTTTAGAGAGCTATGACTCAGTCTGTGAGCTGTACCTGTGGAGTCCAACCACTGATCCCACATTTATACCCTCCCCACCATTTTTTTTAACAAAAATGAGATCATACTTCTTTTAATCAGCTGTATTTTGCAGTATACCATGCACTATTTTCCAAATCACGGAATGTTCTTCTATTTAGTGATTAAAACTAATATTCTTTCATTTTTAATACGTATAGAATATTCTTTTCTATCGCCCAGCATCCTAGGGTATCTGCTTACTTAGGATGAGAATTCAGACAGATAGAAATATCTTCTCCCATGTTCTATCCTCTACAATTTAAAAAAATGTTAACACTATGTCTTTTTAAAATTAATTAATTAATTTTTATTTTTGGCTTCGTTGGGTCTTTGTTGCTGCACACGGGCTTTCTCTAGTTGTGGCGAGTGGGGGCTACTCTTCATTGAGGTGCGTGGGCTTCTCAGTGTGGTGGCGTCTCTTGTTGTGGAGCATGGGCTCTAGTCGCACGGGCTTCAGTAGTTGTGGCACATGGGTTTAGTTGCTCCATGGCCTGTGGGATCTTCCCGGACCAGGGCTTGAACCCGTGTCCCCTGCATTGGCAGGTGGATTCTTAAACACTGTACCACCAGGGAAGTCCCCATTATGTCTTTTTTAAAATATGAATCTTTATTTAAAGCAAATGTATGCTAAATGAAACTTTCAGAAAGTAAATTAATTGTAGGAGAGAAAAATCAAAGAAAATAAAATATATAAACTTATTTCAACCAAAGCAATGAAAAAAGAAGTAAACAAGTTTAAAGGAGACTCTCTAAATATTCATTAATATTTAATAAGAGATATTTATGAACAAGAAAAATATGAAACGTGAAAATTTTACATTTTTTTCATAAGTCGCAATCCTGAAAATTATCCTAGGCATATGATTCAAATAAGAATAGTCCATAAGTGTTTGGCTGAATAACTCCTAACAGACTCAATCTTCCCACAGATTACCATAAACTAGACGAAATACAAAAGTACAGATTTTGGAGAGGAGTCAACACTCGGGGAGAAAAGGAACATCAGGGTAAGTTATCCATTTTCGGGTTTTTTGGCTGCGTTGGGTCTTTGTAGCTGCAAGTGGGCTTTCTCTACTTGCAGAGAGCGGGGGCTACTCTTTGTTGCAGTACACGGGCTTCTCAGCACGGTGGCTTCTCTTGCTGTGGAGCACGGGCTCTAAGCACATGAGCTTCAGTAGTTGCAGCATGTGGGCTCAGTAGTTGTGGCTCAAGGGCTGTAGAGCGCAGGCTCAGTAGTTGTGGCACATAGGCCGAGTTGCCCTGTGTCATGTGGGATCTTCCCAGACCAGGCATCGAATCTGTGTCCCCTGCATTGGCAGGCAGATCTTAACCACTGCGCCACCAGGGAAGTCCAAGTCACCCATTTTCAAAGCTTTTTCCCTTAAGAGAAGCCTCAGTCAGCACTGCATGGGGTAACTAAAACAGAGAGAACATCTGCTGTCTTTCTGGTATAAAGCACCACAGGAAAAAGTTGAGGGAAACTCCAGGTGCTGTAGAGGGGAGAGTGGAGTCTCAGGAAGGAGAGAGTCACAGAGGGAGTGCTCTTAATTCTGTGTATAAACTCTGGGCAAATCTCTGGTCAGCTCCTGAGCCACATACATATGCATTAGAAAGACTTGAGCTAAGAAGGAAAGAAATGAATTGACATCTGAGCAACCATTCAACAGATAGAGTTTACAGTTCAAGTTCTATCAAATTAGTTGCTGATTAAAACACACACAAGCTCTCTCTCCAAATGTAACAAAATCCAGAATCTCTACCACATAGCATTTACAAGGTCCAGGGTACAGTTTGAAGATCCATTCTCAGGAGAAAAGACAATCAACAGAGACCAATGGTGTGAAGACTGAGATGTTGAAGTTAGCATACAAGGATTTAAAAGCTATTATAATTATGTTCAAAAAAGTAAAGAAATATATGCTCACAATGAGTAAAAAGATAAGGACTATAAGAAAGAACTAAATGGAAATTCTAGAACTGAAACATACAATATCTGAAGTGGAAAATTCACAGGGTGGATTTGACAGTAAGTTTTGGATAACAGAGGAAAGACCCAGTGAGCTTGAAATTATCCAATCTGAAGAACAAAGAGAAAAAAATACTGAAAAATAAATAATTAAGAGCTCCAAGGACTTGTGGGACAATATAAAAAGTCTAATATGTGTGTTATCAGAGGGAAGAGAGAATGAGTAAACAAAAAATTTTTTTCCATATCCAGTGAAAATAATGTTTTGTATTGAATGAAAGATTCTTTAAATTTGATAGTGCTTTACCATTTTCAAAAGTTTCACACACATGATTTTATGTACTCCCATAATAACCCTTTTTTCTCTGCCCTCCCTATGTTGCCCCTCCCCCTTCCCCTGCTTTACTGTTAACCACTAGTTTGTTGTCTATGTATGTCTGTTTCTTTTTTGTTTTATCCACTACTTTGTTGTATTTTTTGGATTCCACATATAAGTGATGTCTTACAATGTTTGTCTTTCTCTGACTTATTTCACTTAGCATAACGCCCTCCAAGTTCATCCATGTTGCTGCAAATGGCAAAATTTCATTCTTAGTAAATGGCTGAGTAGTATTCCATTGTATATATGTATGTATTCTATTTTTTTCTTTTTTTCATTTTTTTTTCTGGCTGTGTTGGGTCTTCATTGCTACATGCGGGCTCCTGTAGTTGTGGCGAGCAGGGGCTGCTCTTCTGTTGCAGTGCGCAGGCTTCTCAGTGTGGTGGCTTCTCTTGTGGAGCATGGACTCTAGGCGCGTGGGCTTCAGTAGTTGCAGCACGCAGGCTCAGTAGTTGGGGCTCACAGGCTTAGTTGCTCCTCGGCATGCGGGATCTTCCCAGACCAGGGATAGAACCCATGTACCCTGCATTGGCAGGCAGATTCTTAACGACTGTACCACCAGAGAAGTCCCTCTTTTTTTCTTTTGGCTGTGCTGAGTGGCATGCAGAACTTCCCCAACAGGGGTTGAACCTGTGCCCCCTGCATTGGAAGCACGGAGTCTTAACCACTGGACCACCAGGGAAGTCCTATGTCATGTCTTCTTTATCCGTTCATCTTTGGATGGGCCCAGGTTGCTTCCATATCTTGGCAATTGCAAATAATGCTGCTATTAACATTGGGGTGCATGTATCTTTTTGAATTAGTGTTTTTGTTTTTTTTTTCAGATATATACCCAGGAGTGGAACTGCTGGGTCATATGGTAGTTCTATTTTTAGTCTTTTGAGAAACCACCATTACTGTTTTCGACAGTGGCTGCACCAATTCACATTCCCACCAACAGTATACAAGGGTTCCCTTTTCTCTACATCCTTGCCAACATTTGCTATTTGGGTTCTTTCTGATGATAGCCATTCTAACAGGTGTGAAGTGGTATCTCTTTGTGGTCTTGATTTGCATTTTTCTGGTGATTACTAATGTTGAGCATCTTTTCATGTGCCTGTTGACCATCTTTATTTCCTCTTTGGAAAAATGTCCATTCAATTCTTCTGCCTGTTGGTTAATTGGATTGCTTGGTTTTTTGATGTTGAATTGTATGAGCTGTTTATATGTGTTGGATTTTAACCCCTTATTGGTCATATCATTTGCAAATATTTTATCCCATTCAGTAGATTATCTTTTTGTTTTGTTGATGGTTTCCTTTGCTGTGCAAAAGCTTTTACATTTAATAAGGTCCCATTTGTTTCTTTTTGCTTTTATTTCTCTTGCTTTAGGAGGTGGATCCAAAAAAAATTGCTTTGATTTATGTCAAAGTGTTCTGCCTGTGTTTTTCTCTAGGAAACATAATATCCTAGAGGTACTATGTATAGTATCCAGTCTTATATTTTATAGTATCCAGTCTTACACTTAGGTCTTTAATCCATTTTGACTTTATTTTTGTATATGGTGTTAGAGAATATTCTAATTTTATTCTTTTACATGTAGCTATCCAATTTTCTCAGTACCACTTATTGAAGACACTGTTTTTTCTCCATTGTATATTCTTTCCTCTTTTGTTATAGACTAATGATCATAAATGTATGGGTTTAATTCTGGGTTCTCTATCCTGTTCCATTGATCTATGTGTCTGTTTTTGTGCCAGTACCATACTCTTTTGATTACTGTAGCTTTGTAGTGTAGTTTGAAATCAGGAGCATGACTCCTCGAGCTCTGTTCTTCTTTATCAGGATTGTTTTGGTGGGAATTCCCTGGATGTTCAATGATTAGGACATGACACTTTCACTGCTGTGGGTCTGGGTGGGTCTGGGTTCAGCCCCTTGTCAGGGAACTAAGATCCCTCAAGCCACGAGAGTCTTTTGGGTTTCCAGACAAATTAAAAATTTTTTTTGTTTTAGTTATTTGAAAAATGCCGTTGGTAATTTGATAGGGATTGCATTTAATTTGTAGATTGTCTTGGGTAGTATGGTCATTTTAACAATATTGATTCTTCCAATCCAAGAACCTAGTATATCTTTCCATCTGATTGTGTCATGTTCAGTTTCTTTCACCAGTGTCTTATAGTTTTTGGAGTACAGGTCTTTTGCCTCCTTAGGTAGCTCTACTCCTAGGTATTTTATTCTTTTTGATGTCTTGGTAAATGGAATTGTTTCCTTAATTTCTCTTTCTGATACTTCATTGTTAGTGTATAGAAATGCAACAGATTTTTTGTATACTAATTTTGTATCCTGCAACGTTACCAAATTCATTGATGAGCTCTAGTAGTTTTCTGGTGGCATTGTTAGGATTTTTTATGTATAGTGTCGTGTCATCTGCAAGCAGTGACAGTTTTACTTCTTCCCTTCTAATTTGGATTCATTTTCTTTCTTTTTCCTCTCTGATTGCTGTGGCTAGGACTTCCAAAACTATGTTGAATAGAAGTGGCAATAGTGGGCATCCTTGTCTTGTTTCTGATCTTTGAGGAAATGCTTTCAGATTCTCACCATTGAGTCTGATGTTAGCTGTGGGTTTGTCATATATGGCCTTTTTTATGTTGAGGTGTGTTCCCTCTATGCCTGCTTTCTGGAGAGTTTTTATCATAAGTGGATGTTGAATTTTATCAAAAGCTCTTTCTGCATCTATTGAGATGATCATATGGTTTTAATTCTTTAATATGTTTATGTGGTGTGTAATACCACATCGATTGATTTGCAGATATTGAAAAATCCTTGCATCCCTGGGATAAATCCCACTTGATCATGGTGTATGATCCTTTTAGTGTATTAATATATTTCTATATTAGGTGAAAGATATACATTTACAGATTAAAGAAAGTCAGCAAAATGAAGCAGGGTAGATGTAAAGAAAACTATGCTTAGAAACATTGTAGTCAAACTGCTGAAAAAAGATAATGGGGAAATTATAAAAACATTACATACAGAGGAACAATGATTCAAGTGACTGCTGACTTTTAGTAGAAACCATGGAGACAGTGAAACAACATTGTTTTCTTTGTACCTTTTGACCACCTTCATGGATTTTATCCACCTTCCGCCCCCCAACTCTGGCAACCACCAATCTGCTTTCTGTACCTATGAATTTGATTTTGTTTTGTTTTTAGATTCCATATACAAGTGAGATCATACAGTATTTGTCTTTCTGTGTCTGACATATTTCATTTAGCATAATGCCCTCAAGGTCTATCCATGTTGTTGCCAGTGGCAAGATTACACTCTTTTTGTGTCTGAATAATATTCCTCTTTGTGTGTGTGAATGAGTGAGTGTATGTGTATGCATGCACACCACTTTTTCTGTATCCATTCATCCATTGGTGGATATTTAGGTTGTTTCCATGTCTTGGCTATTATAAATAATGCTGCAAGGAAGATGGGGTGCAGGTATCTTTTCAAGATAGGGATTTCATTTCCTTTGGATAAATACCCAGAAGTAGAATTGCTGGATCATATGGCAGTTCTATTTTTAACATTTTGTGGATCCTGCATACTGTTTTACATAGTGGCTGCACCAATTTACATTCTTATCAATAGCGCACAAGTGTTCCCTTTTCATCATATCCTCGCCAACACTTGTTATTTCCTGTCTTTTGATAATAGTCATTCTAAGAGGTATGAGGTGATATCTTATTGTGATTTTGATTTGCATTTCCCTGATCATTAGTGATGTTGAGCACCTTTTCATGTACCTGTTGGCCATTTGTATCTCTTCTTTGGAAAAATGTCTATTCATCTCCTCTGTCCATTTTAAAATCAGATTGTCTTTTTGCTATTGAGTTGTATGAGTTCTTTATGTATTTCTGATAGTAACCCTTTATTAAATATATGACTTCCAAAAATTTTGTCCCATTCTGTAGGTTGCCTTTTCATTTTGTTGATGGTTTCCTTCACTGTACAGAAGCTTTTTAAATCCATTTTGAGTTGATTTTTGGGTATGGTGTAAGATAGGAGTTCAGTTTTATTCTTTGGCATGTGACTGTCTAGTTTTCCCAACACCATTTGTTGAAGAGACTACCCTTCCTCCAATGTGTATTTTTGCTTCTTTTGTTGTAAATTAATTTACCATGTATTTCTGGGCTCTGTATTATGTTCCATTGATCAATGGGATCTGTTTTTATGACAACATCATACAATTTTGATTACTATAGCTTTGTAATGTAATTTGAAATCTGGAATGTGATGCCTCCAGCTTTGATCTTCTTTCTCAACATTGCTTTGGGTGTTCAGGGTCTTTTGTGCTTTCATACAAATATTAGGATTTTTTTCTTCTATTTATGTGAAAAAATTACATTGGATTTTTGATAGGGCTTGCATTGAATTAGATTGCTTTGGGTAGTGTGAACATTTTAACAATATTAATTCCTCTAATTCATAAGAATGGAATATCTTTCCATTTATTTATGTCTTCTTCAATTTCTTTCATCAGCATTTTATAGTTTTCACCTCTCTAATTAAAATTATTCCTAGGTATTTTATTCTTCTTGAGGTAATTGTAAATGGGATTGTTTTCTTAATTTCCCTGATAGTTCATTATTATTGTATAGAATTGCAACTGATTTTTGTATATTGGTTTTGTATCCTGCAACTTTGCTGAATCTGTTTATTCTAACAATTTTTGGTGGAGTCTTTAGGGTTTTCTATATATAGTATTATGTCAGCTGAAAACAGAGACAGTTATACTTCTCCCTTTCTGATTTGGATGTATTTTATTTCTCTTTATTGACTAATTGTTTTGGCTAGGAATTTGAGTACTGGATTGAATAAAAGTAGTGAGAGTGGGCGTCCTTGTCTTATTCCTGATCTTAGAGGAAAAGCTTTCAGTCTTTTACCATTGAATATGATGTCTACTGTGGGCCTGTCATGTATGGCCTTTATTGTGTTGAGATATGTTTCCTCTCTACCCACTTTGTTGTGAGTTTTTTTCACAAATAGATGTTGAATTTTGTCAAATGTTTTTTCTGCATCTGTTGAATAATCATGATTTTTATTCTTCATTTTGTTAATATATTGTATTACATTGATAGATTTGCAATTATTGGGCCATCCTTGCATCCCAGGCTTAAATCCCACTTGCCGTGGTATATGATTCTTTTAACGTATTATTTTAAGTTTTTTTTTTTTTTATTGGCTGTGTTGGGTCTTTTTTTTTTGCTGTGCACAGGCTTTTTTTTTTAGTTGTGGTGAGTGGGGGCCACTCCTGGTTACGCTGTGCGGATTCCCCACTGCCGTGGTCTCTCCTGCTGCAGAGCACAGGCTCCAGGTGCGTGGGCTTCAGCAGTTGCAGCACATGGGCTCAATAGCTGTGGCCCACGGGCTCCAAAGCACAGGCTCAGCAGTTGTGGCACACGGGCCCATTTGCTCTACGGCATGTGGGATCCTCCCAGAGCAGGGACTGAACCCGCATCCCCTGCATTGGCAGGTGGACTCTCAACCACTGCGCCACCTAGGAAGCCCTTAACGTGTTATTGAATTCATTTTGCTAATATTTTGTTGAGGATTTTTGCATCTATATTCACCAGGGATATTGGCCTGTTATTTTCTTTTCCTATGGTGTTCTTGTCCACTTTTGGTATCAAGATAATGCTGGCCTTGTAAAATGAATTTGGAAGTATTCCCTCCTCTTCTATTTTTTGAAATACTTTGAGAAGGATTGGTATTAGTTATTCTTTGCTTTTTATTGAAGTATAGTTAATTTATAATGTGTTAGTTTCAAGTGTACAGCAAAATGATTCGCATATATATATATATATATATATATATATATATTCTTTTTTGGATTCTTTTCCATTATAGGTTATTACAAGATATTGAGTATAGTTCCCTGTGGTATGTAGTAGGTCCTTGTTGTTTACCTATTTTATATATAGTACTGTGTATATGTTAATCCCAAACTCCTAGTTTATCTCCCCCCACCCCTACTATCCCCTTTGATAACCATAAGTTTGTTTTCTATATCTGTAAGTCTATTTCCGTTTTGTAAATAAGTTCATTTGTATCATTTTTTAAGATTCCACATATAACTGATAACATATGATATTTGTCTTTGTCTGACTTACTTCACTTAATATGATAATCTCTAGGTCCATCCATGTTGCTGCAAATGGCATTATTTCATTCTTTTTTTAGGCTGAGTAATAGTCCATTGTATGTTTG
This sequence comes from Hippopotamus amphibius kiboko, assembly GCF_030028045.1. Taxonomy (NCBI): domain Eukaryota; kingdom Metazoa; phylum Chordata; class Mammalia; order Artiodactyla; family Hippopotamidae; genus Hippopotamus; species Hippopotamus amphibius. The sequence goes on from NC_080191.1 coordinate 160,985,174, forward strand.
TTTGTATATATACACACACACATACCACATCTTCTTTATCCATTCATCTGTTGATAGACATTTAGGTTGCTTCCGTGTCTTGGCTATTGTAAATAGTGGTGCTATGAACATTGGGGTGCATGTATCTTTTCCAATTATAATTTTCTCTAGATATACGCCTAGGAGTGGGATTGCTGGATCATATGGTAGTTCTATTTTTAGTTTTTTAAGGAACCTCCATACTGTTCTCCATAACGGTTGTACCAATTTACATTTCCATCAGCAGTGTAGAAGTGTTCCTTTTTCTCCACACCCTTTCCAGCATTTATTATTTCTAGACACTTTAATGATGGCCATTCTGGTTGGTGTGAGGTGATATCTCATTCTAGTTTTGATTTTCATTTCTCTAATAATTAGAAATATTGAGCATCTTTTCATGTGCTTGTTGGCTATCTTTATGTCATCTTTGATAGTTACTCTTTAAATGTTTGGTAGAATTCATCAGTGAAGCCATCTGGTCCTGGATTTTCTTTCTTCGGAAGTTTTTGATTACTAAACAATCTCTTTACTAGTAATTGGTCTGTTCAGATTTTTTGTTTCTTCATGATTCAGTCTTGGTAATTGTGTGTTTCTAGGAAGTTATCCATTTCCTATAGGTTATCCAATTTGTTGGTGTGTAATTGTTCATAATAAAAACACTTTTTAAATGCCAAAATTTTTTTCAACCCAGAATTATATACAGTAAAAATATCCTTTAATAAAACTAAAAGGATGGCTTTTCCAGATTTAAAAATACTAAGATAATTTGTTACTAGCATGGCTATACTACTAGAAAAGCTAAAAAAAACTTCTTCAGGCTGAAGGGAAATGATACTAAGATGAAAACTCATCTCTTAGGAAGGTATGAAGAACATTAGAAATGCTAAATATCCAGATAAATAACAAAAGACTATTTTTGCTTTTAATTTCTTTAAAATAAATGACTGTTTAAAATAAACATAATTTCTAGTGGGATTTATGATGTATATAGGATTTATACATATGACAAGTATTACATAACATATGGGGAGGTTGGGTAGGCACATAGATGTATGTGGTTTCAAGGTTCTACCTTTTACATAAAGTGATAAAAAAAACTTTAAATTAGTCTGTGAAAACTTAAGGATGCCTTCAGTAGTCCCCAGAACAGACACTAATAAATAGTGTAGAAAATATAGTGAAAAAGTCAATAAGCTAAAAGTATTCAAATATCTAAAAGAAAAGGAGGAACAGAGTAACATCAAATTGAAGGAATTAACAAAAAGTAGACCCTTTCTTGGTTTCCCTTTGCCCCAGCACAAAATCCATGAGACCTCCATGGCCTGGACCTGCCAACTTTGCTAGACTTTTTTCCAGCCCACTATCATTCTCCATATTTGGTTTTCTCCTCTTCACTCCTGGCTCCCTCTCCTGCCATCCCCCTGTCTTGTCATCTGCCCGGGACCCCTTTCCCACAGTCCTTCACCAGGCTAACTCCTTCTCATTCTTGAGGACTCAGCAAGGTGATACTTCCTTCAGAAAGCTTTTCTGGGTCAGATTCTCCCTCCTGTGTGGTAGTCCGTTGCACCCCAAACATCCTTCATTAATTCACTCACCTAACATTTCTGAAATTTTGGGTCCAGGACCTCCATTTCTCTAGACTGAGCTCCACAAGGGCAGGGATGTGTTCTGTTTCACTCACCATTCTATCCATGGCCTGGCTCGGTGCTCACACAGAGTAAATGCTCAGTAAACATTTGACAAGTGGCTAAAAGAGGGACTAAATGAATGAGTAGAGAAGGAAGATACTGATTTTTCTGCCAGGGAGAGAGTCCCTAAGCTGGGGAGATGCTGTCACAAAAAAAATACAGCAAGGGGTGCTGAGGTAACAAGCCTGTCAGAAGCACTGAAGCAGTGCATGCTGGCATGAAAGAAGACCAAGGTGTGTTATTGAATGGAAAAAGCACAGAACAGTGTGCCGAGTATACTGTCATTTGTGTCACATAAGCACAGTGTACTTCTTGCAAGGATGTACAAGAAGTTTGTAACAGTGAATTTCATTGTGGAGTAAGGAAAATCTTTTCAGTTTGTACAGTGTTCCTGTATTGCTCATAAAATCAAAAACAAAAAATAGATTATGGCATAAAACTTTAAGTGTAGTACTAACCACATTTGGAAAAAATAAAAAAAGAATCTACATGCCTCTATTGGAATTCTCCAGAGAAATAGAACCAAGAGAGAAAGGCGGAGTGGGGAGGAAAGGAGAGGGAGGGACAGAGAGAGAGGATGTGTGTGTGTAAAGAGATTTATTATAAGGAACTGGCGCATGAAGTTATGGAAGCTGACACGTCCCCAAATCTGCAGAGCAAGCTGGCAAGCTGGAGACCCAAGAAGAGCTGAAGTTTCAGTCTGAGTCTGAAGGCAGGAAAAAGGCAACATCCTAGTTCAAAGGCAGTCAGGCAGACGGAATTCTCTCTTCCTTAGGGTAGGGTCAGCCTTTTTGTTCTACTCAGGCCTTCAACAGATTGGATGAGGCCCACCCACATTAGAGTGGGCAGTCTGTTTTAGTCCATCAACCAACTGAAATGGTAATCTCATCCAAGCACTTTAACACTCAAAATAATGTTTGAGCAAATATCTGGGCACTCTGGGGCCCCGTAAACTCAGCCATCACAATGTCCTACAAGAGAGTAGTGGAATATGATGCAACAATTAAAGTGTCAATTTTGAAGGCTGGGGAAAGTGAATATGGTAGGAAGCTAAGTAGAAAAATAAAACACAGAATACTAGGTTGTACCTATATTTGAGACCATAATAAATGTGCACACGTGTTAAAAATGGGAGCAAATAAGAAGAAATAGAGTTTCTGTACTCTGCTGGTGAGATTATGGGAAATAATTTCCCTTAAATATTTCCTTTAAGTTTTTAATAATATAATTGTTAAAAATTCAAGAAACCAGAAATCCTAGGTGTAGCAGTTTATAGGAGAATGGAGCATTAATAAGAAACGGTGCCTGACACACTGTCTGCACTCAATAACTAATGAATAAATGAATAATAGCTACTATTGTCTTCACTTTGGTTCCCCAGAAGCAGATCATGAGACGAGGATTTGCGTGCCAAGTAGTCTACTTGGGAGGTGATCACTGGAAGGGGCATAGAGAAGTGAGACTGAGAAAGGAAAGAAGCCAATACAGGCTGCTGTAATAAGAAGGTACCACTGGGAACCTCTAGGAGAATATGTAAAATAGGCTTCAGTTTGTCTTAGGGAACAAGAAAGAAATTTTAATATATCAGCTCCCATTGATCACTGGTTGAAAAGGCTGCTTCTGGGGGCATGAAATTCTTGGCATTTCCAGCCTGCCCCAAGCAAGAGTTGGCAAGAGAAAGCCCTCAGGTAGCGAGTCACAGGTGCTTGCAGTGAGAAGCTGTTGGTTGCATGGGTACAACGAGTGCTGAGGGCACACGGGTAGGGCACGATAACATCTGCAAAGTTGACTATTATTGAGTAGCTACTATGAGTCAGGCACTTAGAGAACATTTTCTCTAATCCCCACAGCAATTTTACACGGGAGTTATTGTTAGTTCCATGTTTCAGGTGAAGAAACTAAAGCTCAGAGAGGTTGTGGCTTAAAGTCATACAGGGCAAGGTGTGGAATCAAGTACTTGAACTATAAGCCTAAGATTTTGTTCATGTCCTCTTGCTACCTCCCAGTAAACTCAACACTGGAAACGTGCTAGATAAACTCACCAAAAAAGTAAAAGAGTGACACTTCAAAGGTAACAATTCACTAAGATCAGCTTCAAAACAACACAACTATCTGGCTCCAGTTGTGCAATCAGTAAGTATTGAAATGTGTAAGAGGAAGAGAAAGTCAGCATGGGAAAGAGGGCATCTATGATGGTAGGCACATCATTACCAGCTAAGACTTAGGCCAGTATCAATAAGCCTGCTTACTACTTTCTGAGAGATTAAAGAAGAAATCATGACTGCAGAAGGAAATTTATAGATGCTATTGGAAAAGCTAATCTGCCTTTGTCACTCCCTCCCTCAGAATCCTTCAGTGATTCCCAGTTGCCTTCAGTATTATTCTTTATTTTTTTTGGCCACACCCTACAGCTTGTGGAATCTTAGTTACCCCACCCACACCCTTGGCAGTAAGAGTGCAGAGTCCTAACCACTGATCCACCATGAAATTCCCCAGTAGTGTTCTTTTTTTGTAGAGCATACAAGTACTTTAAGGTTTGACACTGCCAAATTCTCCATGCTCACTTCTACCACTCACTCCCAGCCATATAAAACCACTTGTAGTCCTCAAACTAGCCCAGGTCTATCACACCCCTGACCATTTATGAGAGCTCTTCCTACAACCCAGAATTCTCTTTTCTCTTTTCCACCTGGCTTAGTCACTAGCTCTTATAGTAAAGTTTCTCAATCTTTTAAAAAACCATACCCCTAAGTGATAATATATATATAAACATCCTATAAATATCCCATGACAACCTTCCCTGAGACTCTGATGATTCCCCTTTGAGAGTTGCTGATACGTAGAATATATAATCTATCTTCTGAATATCTCTGCCATCTTGGGTGGTTTTATATTTACATCTTGTCGAATTATGAAAACAATCGTTTTTTTCACTTTTCCAAATATAAAAATCTTATAATATTGAATGTATTTTTTCAGACTTTGCTATTCAGTTCCAAAATTCCCCTCAGCAGCTTCTGTACTCTTCCCCCTACCTACCCCAAAATGGGAATTACTGTTCGATGGGAATTTTTTCAAGATGTCAGCCTCGGCTAAGTGGCATCTCTCTGTTCACAAAGTCTCTTATATATATACCTTTATGTTAACCTTTTCACACTATTTTGAAAGTATTGATTTAATTGTTAGTTTTCCACTGAGTCCTGTGTTTGAAGGCAATGAATATGTATTGAGGTTCTACCAAGTTACAGGCACTGTGTTAGTTATGTGAGTAGTAGTAGCATCCTTAGGAGGAAAAAGAGGACAAGGGGCTATATAATTTATCAAGTAAGGTTCCAACTAGTAAGTGATAAGGCTACAATTGTAGGTGTGATTTGCCTGACAGCAGAGCCTATGCTCCTTCACTAAAGTGCATTTCCTGTCTGAGAAGCTGTGTCTGAGCTCTGTATCCATGTGCTCAGAACAGTGCCTGAAACCAGTAGGCCTATAATGTTTAGGGGGGTGAACAAATGAGCCAAAGACATCAAGAAAAGTAATAAAAATCCGAATGGGAATGTTACTGGGCAAATAAGTGATCAGGAAGACCAACCCAGAAACCTATATCTCAGAGCATTTACACCAAAAAATAAACAAAAAAGAAAACAACACAAAAAACAATGCAAGAAAAACTAAAAGACCTAGAACATAGATTAGAAAGGTTTAAGTAAAAACAATAGGGAGTCTATAGGAAATAGGGAAGGCTAACAATGTGGAATCATCATGAGGGAACAAGTGGCTGCATAGAAGAATATTGCGGCATTTTTTGTGTGATTTTTTGTTTATTCTCTCCCCTCTTAGTCAGCATAGTAAATCACATCAGCATAGAAATCGTCCCTCTCTTGTTTCTTATATCTTCAGTGCTTAAAACAGTGCTTAATGTAAGGTTGGTACTCGTCAGTAGTTTGTGAAATGAATAAAAGAAAGCTGAGCATGGATAATGAAAAGACATAAAATCCCATTGAAAAATCATCAGAGACAGCCACCTGTGGTGGTTCTGAAACATTGCCCCAAGAGGTGGCCTTCATGCTCTTGAATCTGGGGAGAGTTTGTGAGTTCTTCCATCACAGAGTCTGACAGAAGTGACACTGTGTAGCTTCTAAGGCTAAGCCATGAAACTGAAGGAGGTTATTCTAGAGTGCTCACACTCTGGGTGCGCCCTCTCAGAGCCCAGTTATCACACTGTGAGGAACCCATGCTGTATGGACAGGCCACATGTAACCACTCCAGCTGACAGATCCCAAAGAGCCCAGCCTCGAGTCCTCCCAGCCAGGCACAGACATACGAGTGCAGATGACCCATCATCCAGCCATGAGTCTCCTGTCACTGAGGCCCCAGACATCAAGCCATCTCTGCGGAGCCCTCTCTGAACTACTGACCCACAGGATCCATAAACATGTTAAAATGATTGCAGATTCATGCAGCAATTGAGTAATCAGAACAATATCCATCCACACCTTTTCAAGATATCTCTTTGTCAGGTGTTTAAATTTAAAAACAAACAAAGGTAGGATTTTATGAGTTGCAAGCAGAAAAGGAGAAATAACTTTTAGAGACCCAGTGATAAGATTGACTTGGAGACCTGTCCCTGAGATGTTGAATAAGAGGAAATCTAACAGAACTGGGTTATTGCCTAGTCATGTTGACTTTTCTCTTTGAAGGAAGAAGAAAACCATGTCATGATCTACAAAATCACTCACCCTCAGAATTTCCATCCTATCCCTGAACTGTAAAGATCAGTAAGTGCAGCAGCAATCAAAAATCACATACATGGAGAATAAAGACAAAGATATAGAGACTCAAGAGTTAACCGAATTTAAACATTAAGAAGTGGGGTGAGGGGACTTTAATATTGCAAATATAACCCAGCCCAGGGCAGTGTTCTTCAAATTGCAGGCCACAATCCATTAGTAGGTTATGAAATCAAGTTAGTGGCTCTCAACCAGCTTTTTATTTTTAAATGAAATAGAATATACTAGAATATAATGGAATAGAAAACGCCAGAGTTTATCATAAGGGCGCTTAGCAAAAACTGTGCATAATGCACAGTTCTTCTACCCAGTTGCAATCAGTGGACCTAGAGAGAGGGGTGTGATGAACATATGAACTGGTTAGGATTGGGTCATTTACTCTTTTATTCCATGGCATACAGCGGTCGATTTGACTATCATCGTAATGTGAGGATTAATGTATAGTTGCAGGTATGGTTGAAGCAATGCTTAGTACAGTTTTATTTGCTGTTGGCAAAATTGTTGATACTGTCTAGTGAATATTAGATAAAAACTTCGCGTGTCTTTCAGAAAAAGGCATTATTATCAATGCAACATATTTTAAGTTTGTGACAATTGTTACATTTTAACTGAACTTGTACAAAATGCTTTAAAATTGATTAATAGTGAAAAATGATGAATTGAAAAATACAGAGACAAATTCAAGTTTAAACGTTGGACATAATGGTTAATGAGTCAGGATTATGTGCCGCTCTCTTAAGAACTGCACTAGTTTTTCTGTAGATTACCTACATCATTGAAGTTGGGGGCTTGGAGCGGGTGAGAGGCCCACATGGGTTCCCAGGAGACATAGACATGGGTTCCAGCTTGTTTTTGCTCTTCCGAATCATCAGCCTCCCTGATGTCAGGTCCAGCACCAGAAGAAAGGGCAACTGCCTTTCACAGAGCGCTTAACCAGCCCTTCCAATTATGTCAGGTTGAAGTCCTATAATAAATCCCTTATGTCACACAAAGTGGTTTTGATTTCCTGATTGAACCCTAACAGATATCCCACCCCTGCTTTTTTTCTTGTTTTTTTTTCCTAGCAATTCAGTTATTCTGCAGAATTTTCCAGAGTCTGGATTTTGCATTTTGTTGATTGTGCCCCTGGAGTGTTGTTTACCATGTTTCTCTGTCCCCTTTATTTCCCGTAAATTGGTAGTTAGATCTGGAGGCTTGATCAGATTAAGGTTCAGGTTTTTTAAGGGGAGGGGCAAGACATAAACGGCAGTTGTATGTTTCTATCAGGAGGTATGTAATGTCTGGTTTTCTCTCTTCCTGTGATGTTAGCAGTCATTGGTGATCAATACCAAGACCCATTACATCGTTGTTTGCAAAATGGCAATATTATATCATTCTTCTTTATTTATTACGTGGAGTACGTCTATAAAGAAACTTATTGACTACGCTGAGGTACATTTTGAATAGGAAAAGCAGGGATAAATGCTTTCTCTTTTTCCCTTTTAAATTACAAAATTAAAAATAATGAATTGGCTCCCTAGTATCTTCGAAAGGTGACCAACAAGTTTTGTTTTGTTTTGTTTTTATAAGGATTATTATGAACTCATGAACATAGTTGAGATATTTCAAATAATTTCATTTGCTTTTCTCATGAAAAATTTGGGCAATTGGGAAACTGTCCCATTTTGGGACAGTGGTGCCTTTGATGGCTTTCTGATTTCCTGACATGTTTCAAGCTCAATTTGCATATTTCCTGCCCCAGATATGGAATCAATAATTTCTCCAAAGAGCTCTGGTTTCTTTAAGTGTGAAATGGATTTTGGTTACCACCGTCTGGGTGGGGCGCTCACTGATGCTTGATTGGGCCTTATTTTCAGTTTTTAGGTGGGACTTTCCAATGGATATAGGTAGGAGATACAGATATAGAAATAGATATAGATATTGATACACAGTTTTGTTTTGTTTTGTTTTCTTTTGTTTGACTGCGCTGCAATGCTTGCGAGATCCCAGTTCCCCGACGAGTGACTGAACCTGGGCCCTTGGCAGTGAAAGCACTGGAGCACCAGGGAATTCCCAAGGAGACACTTTTTTTAATGATAAAATACACTGTGAGTTTATAGTAAGACTTCTAATTCAATTTCAGGGCTATATGATTTTCATATAACCTTGTCTACCTTCATCTATTTCTCCTTTTGTCTCACACTGAAAAACCAACATAATCACTCCTTTGCTTTATCCCACAACACACATACAACCATCTTAGAATAACGGTACTGACACTAACACAAACATTATGGTTACTGAAAACAGTTTAAGATTTTTTTTTTTCTCCTAAGGGTATATACCACTAAGATTATACACTCAAATTACAGTGTGTTAAACTCATTTGAAATAATTTATATTTGTGTGGTTGTGCCAACAATTCAGTATACAGTTAGGTTTATTTATTTCATTTTGCTTTTGTTTTTAGGGTTTATTTTTTTAAACTCATACCTTCTAATTACATAAAATGTTTACATGATCTCATGATCAAATGTATCAAACAAGATATATTCAGAAAGGTTTAGCTTCTATCCCTGTTTCCTCTATCCTTTCCTTCTCTCTAGAACACCATGCACACTTTTTGGATTGCTTTTTTGTTTGTTAATATGTCCTGGGTGTTACTCCAAGCAGTATGTAAAAGTAGTCCTCATTTCTTTTACATTTGCCTGGTGTCCCATTGTGTGTCTGTACTCTAGTTAATCCCACCAGTTCCCTCTTAATGAATATGTGGGTTATTTCTAGTTTTTTGTTACTATAAGCAATTAAGTAACTGACCTTTAACAGTATTTTGTTTACATATCTGAACTGCCCATCCCCCAGTTTGTTGGTTGTTGTCAGAGAAAGTACTAAGCACGTCATATGAACCTAGAAATGAGATTTACATTTTTCACGTCCCACTCTTTCCCAATTTTTGTTTTTGTATTATTTATTTGGCACTTCTCTATATTACATTTGAATATTAATAATAGTAAACATAAACTTTGTTATATTGATACTTTTTCTTTATATCCAAAGCAAGAATATGTGCAGTTTTTGTTTCTTGTACACATTTGTATTAGATCACAGTGTAAAAATGTATTTCTTACTGTGACTCGCAGTCAAAAAGGCACATAATCAAAAGAGGATGGAATATTCATAAGTATTGATAATTGAGGGTTTTAAAAAAATTCCTCAGCCCCAGCTTTTCTGAAGCTACAGATGCTAGCCTTCCCACTGCAAGAGGTCTTGTCCTCTGCTCTGGCTGCAGGCTGCATATGCTGATGTCAGCCTTCCCAGTCTCCGGCACTTCTCCCTACCTTGGGCTCTGATAGCCTGGCTGTTGCAGCCCCTTGACATCACTACTCTTGGCACCCATGTCATCTTGTCATCTGTGTAGCTGATGAAGTGGAGGAAGGCCCTGTCCCACAAGGTTTAAAACATTTTGAAGGGATGGTAAGACGCCACAGTCTCACCCCTTTGTTTCTGATGGTTGCAACTCTTTATTTAAACCATCCACCTCTCCTACCCTTGAAAATATTCTCTGTCAAAGACGTTCTCCACTAGCTGTCGCCGAATCTTTTTCTTGTCCTTCATAGCCAAATGTTATTATGTCCACCTCTTCACACCCCGTGCATCTGACAGCCCACGGCAATTGCTTCTGCTTCTACCATTCCACCTGAATGAACACTTGCTGTGGTCACCAAAGACCTCATGGCTGCAAATTCTGTGGTGCTTTCCAGATGTCATCCAACTTGAACACTCTCCACAACATTGGGCATTGTTTATTGTTAATTTTTCCATTTTTATTTATTTTTACCTAAATTATTTAAAACATTTTTTATTCCAGTTTTATTGAGATGTAATGGACATACAGCACTGGGTAAGTTTAAGGGATACAGCATAATGATTTGACTTAATTACATCAAGAAATAATTATCACAATAAGTTTAGTGAACATCCATTATCTCATATAGAAACAAAAATTTTTAAAATTAAATTAAATTTATTTATTTATTATTTTTTGGGGGTACACCAAGTTCAATCATCTGTTTTTATACACATATCCCTGTATTCCCTCCCTCCCTCGACTCCCCCCCACCCTCCCTGTCCCAGTCCTCTAAGGCATCTTCTATCCTCGAGTTGAACTCCCTTTGTTATACAACAACTTCCCACTGGCTATCTATTTTATAGTTGGTAGTATATATATGTCTGTGCTACTCTCTTGCTTCGTCTCAGCTTCCCCTTCACCCCCTGCCCCCCACAAGCCTCGAGTTCTCCAGTCCATTCTCTGCATCTGCGTCCTTGTTCTTGTCTTGTCACTGAGTTCATCAGTACCATTTTTAGATTCCGTATATGTGAGTTAGCATACAATATTTGTCTTTCTCTTTCTGACTTACTTCACTCTGTATGACAGACTGTAGGTCTGTCCACCTCATTACATATAGCTCCATCTCATCCCTTTTTATAGCTGAGTAATATTCCATTGTATATATATGCCACATCTTCTGTATCCATTCATTTGTTGATGGGCATTTCGGTTGCTTCCATGTCCTGGCTATTGTAAATAGTGCTGCAATAAACATTATGGTACATGTTAGAAACAAAAATTTAAAAGTACACATTGAGGGCTTCCTAGATGGCACAGTGGTTGAGAATCTGCCTGCCAATGCAGGGGACGTGGGTTCGATCCCTGCTCCAGGAAGATCCCACATGCCACGGAGCAACTAAGCCTGTGCGCCACAACTACTGAGCCTGCCCTCTAGAGCCTGTGAGCCACAACTATTGAGCGCATGTGCTGCAACTACTGAAGCCCACGCGCCTAGAGCCTGTGCTCCGCAACGAGAAGCCACGGCAATGAGGAGCCAGCGCACCACAACAAAGAGTAGCCCCCACTCACTGCAACTAAAAAGAAAGCCTGCACACAGCAAAAAAGACCCAACACAGCGAATAAAATTAATAAGTAAATAAATTTATAAAAAAAAAAAAGTACACATTGAGGTGTCACTCTAGTACTTTTTATTCACACTTAACATGCTCCAGGTCCTACCTGCTGGTACAAGGAGGATGAGAGACATATGGAGCAGACCTGGACTCAACCTGAAGTAGGAAACAAACCCAACTGAGTCCAGACTAGATTAGCCAACTCCCAGCTGATCCACAGAAAAAAGAAAAAAAAAATTGTTTTTTCCTTGTAATGAGAACTCTCAGGATTTACTCTCAACAATTTTCATACATAATATACAGTGGTGTTAACTGTATTTATCATGCTGTACATTACATCCCTAGTACTTACTTAACTTATAACCGGAAGTTTGTACCTTTTGACCACCTTCATCCAATTCCTCCCCCCCGCCCCCCCCCCACCTCTGGTAATCACAAATCTGATCTCTTTTTCTGAGTTTGTTTGTTTTTGAAGTATAATGGACCTACAACACTATGTTAGTTTCTGTTACACAACATGGTGATTTGGTATTTCTGTACGTTTCAAAGTGATCACCTTGATAGGTCCAGTTATGATATGTCACCATACAAAGCTATTACATAGTTACTGATTATATTCCCCACATTGTACATAGCTCTATGCATATGAATGATTAAGATGCTGATCTCTTACGTTCAAACAAATTTTACAAACCCTGCATTTGTACTCCCTGCCCACATTTACTGTTTTTGACATATTTTATATCTTTTTGTTTTATGTATTCCTTAACTACTTATTGCAGATATAAATGATTGTATAATTTTTTTTAAGATACGTGCTTTTATTCGTACCATTCCTCCAATCTACTTGTTGGATTATTATTCACCTTTTTTTTTAGTTGAAGTATAGTTGATTTACAATGTTTTGTTAGTTTGAGGTGTACAGCAAAGTGATTCAGATATATATAGATATAGATACACACACACACACACACACACACACACACACACATTCTTTTTCAGATTCTTTTCCCATATAGGTTATTATAAAATATTGAGTATAATTCCCTGTTCTATACAGTAGGTCCTTGTTTATTTTATATATACTACAGCGTATATATTACTCCCAAATTCCTAATTTATCCCTCCCCCCGATTTTACTACTTTTGTCTTTTAACCTTCCTACGAGCTTTATACCTAGCTCATTTACTACCTTTACTGTATATTTGCCTGAACCAATGAGATTTTTCCTTTTGCAATTTTCATATTTCTAGTTGTGACCTTTTCTTTTTTGCTTAGAGAAGTCCCTTTACTATTTCTTGTAAAGTTGGTTTGGTGGTGCTGAACTCTTTTGCTTGTCTCTAAAACTTTGGATCTCTCCATTAAATCTGAGTGGCAGGTCTTTCTGGGTCGTATGTTCTTGGTTGTAGGCTTTTCCTTTTCATCCCTGGCCTGCAGAGTTTCTGCTGAAAAGTCAGCTAATAGCCTTATGGGCATTCCCTTGTATATAACTTGTTGCTTTTTGTTGCTGTTTTAAACATTCTCTCTTTCATTTTTGCTATTCTAATGACAGTGTGTCTTGGTGGGGTCCTCTTTGGATTGATCTTGTTTGGGACTCTCTATGTTTCTTGGACCTGAATGTCTGTTTCCTTTCCCAGGTTAGGGAAGTTTTCAGCTGTTAGGTCTTCAAATATGTTCTCTGCCCCTTTCTTTCTCTCTCCTCCTTCTGGGTCCCTTAGAGTGCAAATGTTAGTACACTTGATGTTGTCCCAAAAATCTCTTAAACTGTCCTCATTTCTTTTTTTTTAAATTTATTTATTTTTATTTTTGGCTGCGTTGTGTCTTCGTTGCTGTACGTGGGCTTTCTCTAGTTGTGGCGAGCAGGGGCTACTCTTCCTTGCAGTGCGAGGGTTTCTCTTTACTGTGGCTTCTCTTGTTGCCGAGCATAGGCTCCAGGTGTGCGGGCTTCAGTAGTTGCAGCACATAGGCTCAGTAGTTGTGGCTCATGGGCTCCAGAGCACAGGTTCAGTAGTTGTGGCGCACAGGCTTAGCTGCTCTGCAGCATGTGGGATCTTCCCAGACCAGGGCTCGAACCCATGTCTCCTGCATTGGCAGGCAGATTCTTAACCACTGGGCCACCAGGGAAGCCCCTGTCCTCCTTTCTTTTTATCATTTTTTTCTTTTTCCCCTCAAAGTAAGCCCTACTGGCCTTCAAAGCCAAGCATTCTGGGGGCTCATCTTCTCAGCGCAGGACCCCTGTGTTAGGGAGCCTGATGTGGGGCTCAGACCCCTTGCTCCTTGGGGAGAATCTCTGCAATTGTAATCATTCTCCCACTTGTGGGTCACCCACCCAGGGGTATGGGTCTTTATATCACAACTCCATCCCTCCTACCCATCTCCTTGTGGTTCCTTCTTTATATCTTTAACTGTAGATCTTTTCTGCTAGTCTTCTGGTTTTCCTCATCAATAGCTGCTCTGTAAATAGCTGTAATTTTCCTGTGCCCATGGGAGGAGGGTCTTCCCACTCCACAATCTTGACCACCTCCTGGCATTGTTAGCCACCCCTCTTCTTTGAACCTCTCTCTTGCCTTGGCTTCCATAATAACATTCTCCTTTTATCTGGCAATTCTTTCTCAGTCTTCTTTTCATGCCACTTAAATACAAATGTGCTCCCCATTTAATATACCTTATTAGAGCTCCCATTCAAATTACCATAGGAATATATGCTCATTGAAACAAGTCAATAAACATGGAAGTGTACAAAGAAAAATCCAACTATATCCTTTTCTGTATTTAGAGCTAATTTAGGATTCTAAAACTACTAAAATTTTTAATATTTTTAAATTTAAAGATTGATCTAGATGGAAATAAGCCCTGATTCTATGACTCAAATGAAAGTATGTCTATATTGCAAAGAAGGCTGAAGGCAGTAAGACCAATTAGGAGGGTGTTCTTTTGTATCCAGGTGAGAGAGGATGGTGGTTTGTACAGGGGATTGGCAGTGGAGATGGTGAAACAGACCCATTTGCTGGATATGTGGAAGATGGAATCATAGAGCTAAATGACTGGTAAGACAAGGGAGGTGAGGGAGAGGAGAAATCAAGGATGCCCTCGAGGTTTCTAGGTAAAACATGTTGGAAGATGAGGTTGACACAAACTGAAATAGAATGTGGGAGGAGGAGCCAGTTTGGGGAAGAAATTGGTATTTCAGTTTGAGCACACTGAATTTTAAATGCCAGGGAGACATCCTGAAATATAAGTCCTGTGGCCACCTGGGTACATGGACCTGGAGTTCAGGATTCAGAGAAGGGAATTATCTGTGTACTGTGACAATGGGAGCTATGGTCACATAGGCTTGTGTCAGCGGAGAGTGTACAGTAAGAATGGAAAGTGGCCTGGGATAGAACCCCAAGGGGCCTCGCATTTCCAAGTGAGCAGAAGGAGAATCCTGATGGAGCATCCACCATTGCTCTCTCTTGTCACCATCTGTTACCTTGAATCCCAACTATCTGGTTCTGGCTGCTTATAATGGGCTAGAATGACTGTGCTAAGTGCTGAAGATATTAAGACAAACTAATTATCATTAAAATATTTTTCCCCTGCAGACCAGCAGAGGAAGATGAGATGTCAGTAAATAAGTAGAGTTCCGAAACTTGGCCTGTGGGGTATACTGATCATGCCTTTTTATTTGTTGTATTTCTGGTGCTTTGACATCTAGGGCCTTGTTGACTCTGGAGAGACTAACTGCTCTTCCAGGGCTAGCCAGTTCCTAGAGATAGCAAAGGGCTTGGGGCAGTAGTCCAGTTCCCATGACTGTCTGCCAGCCTGTGCCCCTCACAAGCAACCAGGTGTTAGAATTGGCGTCACCAGGAATCTAGTGTCAGTGGAGTTGGTTTCTGGGTATAGAGAGGAGGTGGTGTCTTCAAGGGCTAGGTATAGCAGGAACTAGAACAAGTAAGGAGTAGACGTGCCCAGCAGACTCAATAGGAATCTGAAAGTTAACGTGATTTTGTATCATGGGGTGAAGGGCTAGCAAACAGGGTCATAATCCTGCAGGCAGTCTAGAGTATCTGACCTATGTATAGTGTAGTCCCTGAGGTTCTTCAAGAACTTGAGACCACACGGTTAGGTTTCTTTCCATTCTAGCTCCCAGGAAGAAGCAAAAATAAAGAGTGTAGTGGGCCATGGCCCACCCCCCCCCCCCCCCACACACACACATAGAGGCTGCAGGGGTCACCCAAGACTGCCACTTGGCAGGTGGAACCATTAAACAGGTAGGAGCCAAAGTACTTCCTGGGCAGTAGTGGGTTGGGTTAGGGGGACACCCAGTGTCCCTTAACCCCATCCACCAAGAAATCAAAAATGTGATTTCTTACATTTCTCCAGAAACCGGATCTTATTTTTCTACAAATAGCCAAATCTTCAGAGGAAAACAAAACAAAATGCAAAAGCTGGCCATCTAGAGGAACCTCCAGTCAATTATCTGGCAGGGATAGATGGACCATTTCGCCTGATTCTTCTCCCACTTAGGTCTTCATTCTTGGCAAGGGGATCCAAGGTGAGTTGTGGTTTTCCTGAATACCCAAAAAATACTCAGAGAGAAATAAAGGAAAAGAGCAAATAAAATGGACCCCATAGTGAAAACTATTTATGTAAAAGAACTGCTTATATATTTTTTGAAATATGGAAGGATAAGCCACAACATGTTTTGAAAGGTTATCTGTAGAAGGAGGGAGGAATAGAGTGGAGAGGAGAGGAATAAAAGGTAATGTTTGTGGATTTGACTTAGCAACTATGTAAATATTTTACATAATTATAAAACAAAATTAAGGTTTAAAAAGCAATCTCTTAAAAATTGAAAGAAAAATAAAATTGAAAGAAAAATAAAACAAATGAACCTGACTGTAAGTCAAATGGTGGGAAGACACACAGAGGGGACCTGTTTCACGTGAGTTTAAAGCATAGAAATGTGATCGCGTATCCCAGTGGGATGTACCCTTAGGACAAAAAGAACTGCTCAAAGAGTTGTAAGCTGTTTGTGGCAATCCTGTCGTTGGTAGTAGTGTTGGTATTGTTATTCTGAGACTGTTGGATGTGTATTACGGGGTGAAGGTGTGCTAGTGGTTTTATGTTAGCACACCTAACAAAATTAAATTTTAGGAAAGGATTTATTATCAAGAAATAAAGCACAAATCACAAAGAGCAAGGTTTTATATTTCTTAACATTTAAGATTTAAAAATTCTGCTTAAAGATCATAACAAAAAAGGCCAAAAATAGTCTCAAAAAAGATAAACACGTATAAATAGACAAAGATTAAAGAACTACAACAAGGGGACTTCCCTGGTGGTCCAGTGGTTAAGACTGTGCGCTTGCACTGCCGGGGGCATGGGTTCAATCCCTGATCGGGGAATTAAGATCCTGCATGTGCGCAGCGCAACCAAAATAACAACAACAACAACAACACACACACACACACACACCCCAAATCAATAAGAAAAATGCAAACTATCCTTTGAAAAAGGTCAAAGAATAACAGAGAAGTTACAGAGGAGGAAATTTAAAGTGCCATCAAACATAGAAAAACATGTTCACCTCCCTGGTAATCAGCAACAAGCAAGTTAAGATCACAGTGAGATACCATGTTATATCTTTCGTGTAGACAAAATTTAATGTGATAAAACCATAAGTTGGCAAATGAGAATTCTCAGCTACTGCTAGTGGAAGTGTAAATTGAGCAGTTGAAGAGAAATTTGGAAATCTCTACCAAAGCTGAAAATGAGTACATACCCCACAGTCTAGCAATTCCCCTTATAGGTTTAGAGCCCATATAAACCTTGGATATTTGCATAAGGAAACATGTATAAGAGTGTTTTTGCAACACTGTTTACAATAGAAAAAAAAAAGGGAACATGCTAAATGTCCAACAATAGGAGGATAGATAAATAAATTGTGCTTCATTCATATAGTGGAACATTAAAGTTTAAATAGGAATCAACCTGAGAAGACATGTTGCAGGAAGAACACAAAATGTAGGGAAAGATATAAAGTATCACATGGTTTATATAAAGTGTATAAATTATATACATTGTTTATGAATGCATATACACATAATAGGATATAGATATGTGTGGAAATAATGGATGCCAATTTCAGGATACAGTTACCTCTGTAAAAAAAGAAGTGAACACAAGGGGCTTCAAATGCATCTGTAATATTTTAGTTTGTTTAAAGACCTAAAATTAAAACTTAAAAATCTGAAAGATTAAGAGCTAATCAGGCACATGAATATCTATTATATTTTTCTCTATAATTTTCTCTGTGCTTGAAATTTTGCTGAAAAGAAAAAATAATTAGGGAGATGGGAAAGTGGAAACAGTAAGGATGTTGGCTCTGAAGTCAGAGAGAGAGGATAGTAGCTAGAAAAGGAAGAAGGGCCAAACTCCTAACGGAGCCACAAGATTTGAAATGCTGGCAGGTTAAAGGCCAAGCCATGCCTTTTCATTTTTTATTATCTCCCTCCAGCTTGACAAATAATACTTGGCAAATAAGTAAGCATTCTATGACTTTTGCTGAATGGATGAATGGAATTAACAGCCAGAACTGCTTCCAAAGAAACAACTGGCATCAATAAGATATATAGTTGAACATTCCTTTTTAACAAGGTGGCTCAGAATTTCCTGAATAGATTACTCTGGGGACAATTGCTTCCCTCTCTAAAAAGCCATATCCTCTCACTAAATGGGGATTTCTGCCATGCTAGCTAGCACTGATTACAATTCAGCATCCTTTCTTGATTAAAACCCTAACATAATTAGACATCTGTGGTGTTTTTTGTTTAAAAAAAAACAACTTTGTTGAAGTATAATTTACAACCATAGAATTCAACCATTATAAGGATATAATTCAATGACTTTTAATAAATTTATAGAGTTGTACAGGTATCACCACACTCCAGTTTTAGAATATTTCTGTTATACCAAAAAATAACTGCATGCCCATTTTCAGTTAATCTCTCCTACTACCCCTAGCCTCGGGCTACCACTGGTTTTCCATCTGTTTTTATAAATTTGCCTCTTCTGGACATTTCATTTAAATGGACTTGTATCATATATAGTGTTTGTATCTGGTTTAGCATACTGATTTTGAGGTTCATCCATGTTGAAGCATGTATTAGAATTACATTCCTTCTTTGCCAAATAGTATTTGATTGTGTGGGTATATATTATTTTGCTTATCCAGTCATCAGGTGATAAACATTTAGGTGGTTTCCAGCTTTTGGCTAGTATGAAGTATGCTGCTGTGATCATTTGCATACATGTTTTTTTTTGCGTGGATGTATATTTTCATTTCTCTCTCTCTTTTTTTTTAAACACTGGCTCTGTTTTATTTAATATAATTTAGTTTATTTTTTATGTCTTTCTTTTCTCTGGGGAGGAGGGGTGGGCACTGTGCTGTGTAGCTTGCGGGATCTTAGTTCCCTAACCAGAGATTGAACTGAGGGCCACAGCAATTAAAGTGCCAAGTCCTAACCACTGGACTGCCAGGAAATCCCCTATTTTCATCTCTCTTGGGTAGATTCATAGGAGTGGAATGGCTGAGTTGTATGGCAAATTTATCTTTTTAAGAAGCTGTTCAACTGTTTCCCAAAGTAGCTGTAACCATTTTACATTCCTTACAGCAATGTATGGGGGTTCCAGTATTTCTGCTTCCTCACTAACACTTATTTTGTGTCTTCATAATTATAGCCATTCTAGTGGGTGCGAAGTGGTATCTCATTGTGGTTTTAATTTGCATTTTCCTAATAACTTATGGTATTGAACGTATTTTCATATGCCTATTAGCAATTTGGTTGCCTTTTTTGAAATGTTTGTTCAAGTCTTTTGTCCATTTTTCAAATTGAGTGTCTTTTTATATTGAAATGTAAGAGCTCTTTATATATTCTGAATATAAGTCATTTATCAGATATATGACTCTTAAATATTTTCTCCCATTCCATAGCTTGTTTTTTTTAATTTTCTTGATGATATCTTTTAATACTACAGAAGTCAGTCTAAATTATTGGAGGTATTTAAATTTTAAATTGAGGCAAAATTTTACAGTATTAGGTAAAAATTTATTACATGTCTCTGGTCTATTTTCATATACTAGAAATACAGTATAATTTCTTCTTCTCACATTAGTAATACAATTTTTATCAACTTGACTTGGAATCAAAGAGATTTATTCAAATAAAACAACAAAACTCTAACGGGATAAATGAAGGTAGGCATGAATATAGAAAGAGATAAATCTTGCTTGAGAAGGGTCAATATGGTAAAGATGGCACATTTTCAAAGAATATATAGATTCAATTCAACAAGCATTTTTACTACCTCTTATGTATTAATCATTAAATTTGACGCTGATACAAAATATAAATAAGACAGCATCTTCTGCCTTAAGAAATTTATAAGTATTGAGACATTGGAGTCACTGTGGGAAAGAATTAGCTTGGATTTCTACCTCATGTCATGTGCTGTTATAAGCCCCGGGGTGAATCTTCAGTTTATTCACTCTATTTTGGTTATATATTACTGCATAACAAATCACCCAAAACTTAGTAATGTAAAACAACAACAATAATTTATTTTGTTTTCAGCTTTTCACCATTGAGTATGACATCTGCTTT
Organism: Hippopotamus amphibius kiboko; assembly: GCF_030028045.1. Lineage (NCBI taxonomy): Eukaryota > Metazoa > Chordata > Mammalia > Artiodactyla > Hippopotamidae > Hippopotamus > Hippopotamus amphibius. The sequence goes on from NC_080191.1 coordinate 161,005,253, forward strand.
GTATTTTTCATATATGGCTTTTATTACACTGAGGTAATTTCCTTCTAGTCATAGTTCATGGAGTGTTTTTATCATTGAGTGTTCATTGTGTTGAATTTTCTCAAATGCTTTTTCTGCATCAATTAAGATGATCATATGGGTTTTTCCCTTCATTCTGTTAATGTGGTATATTACAATTCGTCCATTTCACATGTTGAACCATCCCTGCATTCCAAGAATAAATCCACTTGGTTGTGAAGTATAGTCCTTTTAATATGTGGCTGGATTCAGTTTGGTAGTATTTTGTTGAGGATTTTTGCATCAATAGTCATAAGATCTGTAGTTATTTTCTTGTAAGGTCTCTGGTCTGTAATTTTTTTCTTGTAGGGTCTTTCTCAGGCTTTGGTATCAGGGTACTTCTGGCCTGAAAAATAAGTTTGGAAGGTTTTCCCCTGTCCGATTTTTTGGAAAAGTTTGAGAAGGATTGGTGTTATAAGATGATCCATTTTGCCTTTTAAAGAAGTAGAGACTATCATGTGGGATTGCTTTGAATGTATATAACGGAAAGAAAGAAAAGAAATCCTTTAAGCTATCAAGTGTGCCCTGTCTTTTCTAGTCTTTCCTGTTTCATTGCAAATGGGCCAAACCCAAGTTAGGACAACACCTTCCCAGGACCTCATGGCTGAGAGGATTCTCTTCTTCATGCTTCTCCAGAAATCAGCTCCAGTGTCATTCCTTCATCTTGTTTTGAACAGAAAGTTAACTCCTACACCATTCATTTACCTTGCCTCAGACTGGCCTCTGAGAAGCTTTCGTGACTTCCAAAGTTCAAATCTAACTCAAAAGATGAAAAATAACACCTGAAGCTAACACAACATTGTAAATCAGCTGTACTCCAATAAAAATTTTTTTTAAAGGTGAAAAATAGCCTCTTTGAGAATAATTTAAGAGAAAATTCAGAATGAGACTTCCATAAATGATCAAAACTGTGGCTTATTTCTAAATGTCCCTGGGTTATGTGAGATGTCCCTATAGAGTTATAATAAATTCCCCATATACTTGGTTAAGCTAACTGGAGTTGAGTTTTGGTTAGCTGCAACAAGAGTCTTAACCAATCACAATCAATTTTAAAATATTTCCATCACCCCAGAAAGAAATCCCACACCTTTTATCCATAACTCCTAATTCTTCCATTCTCCTCCATCCCTAAGCAACCACAAATCTACTTTTTGTCTTTGTAAATTTGGCTATTTTGTACATTTGGAGCAATATAATATACGGTGTTTTTTGTCCAACTCCTTTTACTTAGATAATGTTTTCAACGCTCATCCATGTGTTATAACATATGTCAGTACTTCATTCCATTTTATTGATGAAAAATATTCCATCATATGGATATATCACATTTTATTTATCCATTCCTTAGTTGATGGATAGGATTGTTGTGGTTTTGGGGAGCTATCAAGAATAATGCTGTTATGAATTTTCATGTATAAGATTTTATGAAGATGTATATTTTGAACTCTTTTGGATATACACCTAAGAGTAGAATTGCTGAGTGTTGAATTGTTCTTGTTAGTCCTGCCTGCCTGCGTTACTCCATTTTACTGGCTTTTGTAAGAGATCTTGTCCTGCCCAACTTCTGATTTTGGCCCATAGCCTGTAGCCTCTTTTAGAGTTTCCTTTTTCCCATAAAGGACACAGTTACTCTAGTTCCCCATCTCCATCTTACTACCTCCACAGCCTCCAACAACTCAGCCCCTACTTGCATGCTCAGCCCTGTGCCACTTCCCATACTCCATACTTTGAAGTAGGGCAGTCTTCAGTTTAAATCTTGACCCAACCACTATATAACTGTGTGGTAATCCTACCACTTCTTGAAGGCTTACTATCTGCTGGGCATGAGGCCATGTTCTTTACATACATGATCTCATTTAATCCCAACACTTAGGTGTTTTAACTGTTATTATCATGTCTATTTTTCAGATAAGTAAACTGAGACTCAGAGAGTTTAAACAACATGCCCAAGGTCAAATAGCCATGGCCTCCATTTAAACCTGTCTTTTTTTTTTTTTCTTTCCTGGCTACGTTGGGTCTTTGTTGCTACGTGCAGGCTTTTTCTAGTTGCAGCGAGCAGAAGCTACTCTTCCTTGCAGTGTGCAGGCTTTTCATTGAGGTGGCTTCTCTTGTTGTGGAGCACAGGCTCTAGGCCTGCGGGCTTCAGTAGTTGTGGCATGTGGGCTCAGTAGTTTCAGCACGTGGGCTCTAGGGTGCATGGGCTTCAGTAGAGGTGGTGTGCAGGTTCAGTAGTTGTGGCTCTCGGGCTTAGTTGCTCCACAGCATGTGGGATCTTCCCGGACCAGGGATCAAACCCATGTCCCCTGCGTTGGCAGGCAGATTCTTAACCACTGTACCACCAGGGAAGTCCCCAAACCTGTCCTCCTTTTTTGAGCTGGGATATTGTCTTGTTCTCTTCCCATCAAAACTTGTTGGTCCTATAGCTATCAAGTATAGACGAAAAATGTTTAACAGCACTAGTAATAAAAAAAATGCAATTTAAAATACAAAAGAGCTATCATTTGTCTCCTAACCAACTAGCAAAGATTTTTAAAGTGCTTGGTGAGGATTAAGGAAAGCAGACACTGGTGAACATGTATGTTGATACAGTCTTTTTTGGAGGTCAGTTGAGTTTTATGTATTAAAAGCCTTAACGATGTACCTACCTTTTAGTTCTGGAATTCCGAGTCAAAAAAATCATTCTAAGGAAATAATTATTCTAAATAATTATGCACAAAGAATTAGCAATATCAATACTCAGTGTATTTTCAGAAGGTAAACAAAAACCCTATAAACCAGCATTTCCACTTCTAGCCCTCTACTCAAGAGAAATGAGAACGTGTTCACACAAAAACCTATATGGAATGTTTATAGAAATATTATTCATAATGGCCCCAAACTGGAAACAATCCAAATATTAATCAACTGGCTAGCAAGGAATGGATAAGCAAAATGCGGGAATGGATAAGCGAAATTCCACACAGTGAAATACTATTCAACAAGAAAAAGAAATAATGCTACAACGTAGATGAATCTCCAAAACATTACGTCAAAGAGGCCAGTTGCCAAGGACTTTGTGCTGTATGATTGCATTTATACAAAAGGTCCAGTGAAGGCAAATTTATACAGGCAGACAGCTGATCAGTGGTTATCTGTAGCTTGGTGTACGGATGGGGATTGACTGCAAATGAGCTTGAAGGAATTTCTTTTGGGTGATGAAAATGTTCTAAAACTGGGTTGTGGTGATGGTTGTATAATTCCATATAAAGTTACCAAATATTATTGAACTGTACACTTACAATAGGTGAGTTATATAGTATGTGAATTATTCCTCAATAAAGCTGTTTAAAAAAATACTCAGTGTATCTTTGAGTTTACAAAATATGTAGATCCCATGTTTATTTTTTAAAGGGAAAAATATGCACAGTATATGTAAATGTATGCAAAAATACACAGTAAAGTGACTAGAAGAAAATATACCAAAATATTGACTATGGGTGACTCTGAGTGGTGGGATTAATAATGACTATTTTCTCCCATTGCTTCTCTAAATTTAATTTTTTTTTCTTTAACAAATATATACAATTTTGGGAAAAAATACAATGCTGTGGAGATAAATTTATCTTCTTTGTAGCTGAAACAAGAATTCCTTTGTAGCAAGAGGTCTAACTCTGTTGGAAGATCAGAGAAACAGTCACTGACTGATCTTTCTGAAATACTACCTCAAGTGGACAAGTTGGAGCTTGTCAGCCATTGAAATGTGACCATGGAGGGGAGCATTCTGTGAATAGCTGTTGTTGCTACTACATCTGTGGGGCTGAAGCCAAGTCTCCAGTGATAGGTCTGGGGCCCTTGTTGGTCAGCAGGGCAGCACTTGGGAAGATGAGTTGTTCACGGAACAAAGAAGAGTGAGGACAAACAGGCACCTTCCAGGACCCCTGCATACGTCCTTCACTGTCTCTAATCCCTGTGTCTCATCACTGATAAGTTGCTGCTGATTCACCTCCATCTTCCAAATATTGTGCCGTTTCCTCTTTGGGTCAGCTCTAACTGGGACGCATACAGGGAAGAGGATTCTAAGAATCATAGTTCCTAGTTTAACTAACTTGACAGTATCACAATCTAGCATAGATTCATAGTCTGAATATATAAAGAACTCCAAAAAATCAGTAAGAAAACTGCAGTACAACACAGTTTAAAAAATGAATGAAACACTGAAATAGGCACTCTCAGGAGATATCCAAATGGCCAATCAGCATTAGGGGAAATACAAACTAAAACCACAATACACCCATCATAATACCAAATGTTGGTGAAAATATAGAGCAGCTGGAACTCTTATACATTACTAGTAGGAGTTTACATTGATTCAACTACTTTGGAAAACTGTTTTGCAAGATCTACTAAAGCTAAATATGTGTATATCTTTTTGTGTGTGTGTGTGGCTGTGTTGGGTTTTTGTTGCTGTGTGAGGGCCTTCTCTAGTTGCGGTGAGCAGGGGCTGCTCTTCATTGTGCTTTGGGGGCTTCTTAGTGCAGTGGCTTCTCTTTTTGCGGAGCATGGGCTCTAGGCACTCAGGCTTCAGTAGCTGCAGCGCATGGGCTCAGTAGTTGCGGCTCACAGGCTCCAGAGTGCAGGCTCAGTAGTTGTGGCGCACGGACTTAGTTGCTCCATGGCATGTGGGATCTTCCCCACCCAGGGATCAAACCCATGTCCCCTGCCTTAGCAGGTGGATTCTTAACTGTGCCACCAGGAAAGTCCTACATGTATATCTTATAGTTCAGTAATTCTGCTCCTAGCTCCATACCCAAGTGAAATAAGGACAAATGTTCACCAAAAGATATATTCATATTCATGAATCTTCATAGCATTCTTATTCATGGTATCTTCAAACTGGTAACAGCCCACGTATTCAATGAAAGATGAATGGGCAAGTAAATTGTGGTATAAACACAAAATGGAATACTACACAGTAACAAAAAAGAATGAACTACTGTACATGCAGCTGAATCTCACCAATAAGTTTAGCAGAAGACACCAGGTCCAGAGCACAAAACAGGAAAACTATAAGATGAGACTCAGAGTAGCGGCAACATCTATGTTGACTAGAAAGAACAGAGGAGTCTTCTGGAGAACTGTAAATGTTCTACATTGATCTGGGTGGGAGTCACATGAGTGTACAGATAGGCACAAATTTATTGACGTGTACACGCTGAAGATAAGTGTACTTACCCCAATTTCAAAAAATTTAAAGAAATCTTTATCTGTAAAACATTCCTGGTAGCAAATACTATTAGAATTGCCATCCTAGACTAAGTTGGGCTGTGGTGATGTGACGAAGACAGAACTGAGGGAGTCCATCATGATTTTGTATTGGGAAGGTGTGTGGGATTGGAGAAGGTAGAGTGAGTGAACTTTCAGGTGCTGGCAAGTGCTGCAATCCTTGTTTTTTTAGAGGGTGTTGTGTTGACTGTGTCTCCAGTGGATGTCCCTATGTCCACAATCAGAGCCTGGATGCCCTGAAGAGTCTACTTGAGTAATGCCATTGTAGAACCCAGCATAAAGGTGAGCTTACCTGAGAAGACCATAGCCAACTGTTCCCTTGGAACAGGCTACCTGCTTTTGGCACCTTAGGAGCAGGCTCTAGGCAGCTCTGGACTTTAGCAGGTGCACCTCCATCTACACGTCTGCTGGTTACACTTTCCTGGTTGTCCTAGAAGGCCACAGCTGAAGAAGGATGGCTATAAAATTCCTGAGCAGGAAAATTCTTGAAGTAGTGTATCTTTGGCTGCCCAACACTCTAACATACATAGATCTTCTCTGAGGATGGCAGTACTAATGATATTTGCTGACTGACATATGGAGGGTGTGGAAGCAAACTTCTTAAAAAAAAGAGGGCCCACTTAGGCTGTCAAGCTGAAACCTCCAAATTTATCCCATCTGCTCTGGGCAACAATATCCATTCTCTGAGCCAGACAGTACAGGGAGAGTGGATATTGTCTTTCCACAATAGACAGCTGTGAAGCTGTCTTGATAGTCAGCAAGTCTTCTTGGGGCAAGTTGACTTCAGCTAAACCTGAGAAGAAACACATGAGTGAAGTGCCCAGGCTGGGTCCTTTTATTCAGGATAAACATCAGTGTTGAAAGTATCAGTTTCTCTCAAGGACGCTTGTTTGGGCTTCCGTGGGCAAAGATCCAGGTGGAAGTGAATTGATTTTTTGTTTGTTTTAGTTCCTAAAACACTGTAACGAATCATAGATATCTTTCCTCTTGATTATTTTTTTATTTTAGCTTTTTTATTTTTTGGCTGTACCACATAGCATGTGGGATCTTAGTTCCCAGACCAGGGATTGAACCCATGCCCCCTGCAGTGGAAGCGCACAGTCCTAACCACTGGACTGCCAGGGAAGTCCCAATATCTTTCCTCTTGGAAGTTGGTTCTAGGTGGTAAGGATTGTAAAATTTTGGCAAAACCACAATCAGTTGCAGAAACCTCAGGCATCCTCTATTTGCCTTGACATCCTGCATTTTTCACTTAACATTATAAACACTTTCAACATTCTTCAAAAAGTTCCTTTTGAATGGCTGCATAATTTTTCATCATGAATGTCCCTAGAATTTGTTTAACTCATTCCTCTGTTATTGGGTTTTTCCATTCTTTCCAACTTTTTGCTATTATTTTTTAAATTTATTTTTTATCAAAGTATAGTTGAATTATAATGTGTTAATTACTGCAATACAGCAAAGTGACTCCATTATACATATATATAAATTCTTTTTCATATTCTTTACCATTATGGTTTATCACAGGATATTGAATATAGTTCCCTGTGCTATACAGTAGGACCTTGTTATTACTTTTTGCGATTGTAAATCTATAATAAAAACCTTCTGATTTGGTAAAGGCAGATCAGTTTGTTTTGGGGATAGATTCCTAAGATGGAAATGATCACATAAAGGGTGTGAGTATTTTAAATGTCTTAATGTTGATTACTTATCAAAAAATGAGGTGCAATTTACCCTCTGGGACAGATCTTAAATTGTGTCCTGGGCACTGGTATCCTTATGTGTGCTCCTGTTGGGGCAAAAGCCTTGGGCTGGAGTCCAGAGGGCATGACTGGGCCATTGACCTCTTCATTGTTCTTACTAGCTCCTGCCCATAGGTCTGGCTCTGTTCTGTGCACCTCTAACGACTGTCTTGAGTTTGGTTCCAACTCAGTGAACCTTCCATAACTATGGTGCTGCTAGCCCCTACTCTAAGCATCAGTCCTCATTGCCAAGACTCTTGCTTCTACACCCCAACATCACATAGGACCCTTGTATCTGATGGACCTACAATTCCAGTTAGCCCGCCCTCCTGGATACAGTGGTTTGTACAGATGACTAATCATGCGCAAGCCAACTTCTCCCTCAGGTAAGCCCCTCCCTGCTAAGCCCTGCTTATTTTCAGCTGATTTTTAAGAGCAGAAGATTATGGTACCAGATAGAGCTCAGTTCAGATATCTATTTTTAAGAGTTTTGTATATGTGTCCTTGAATCTCAGTTTCCTCACTGTAAACAGGGATAATAATATGTAGTGATTTTCATTAGTTTGTATTTTTTTTTTGCTAAATATGTACTAATTTGTACATGTGTACCAAATATGTACAGGTACAACCATAGGAAAATAGTGTTTTCAGTGTTTTAAAAACCATAACTTTGGGGCTTCCCTGGTGGCGCAGTGGTTAAGAATTTGCCTGCCAATGCAGAGGGCACGGGTTTGAGCCCTGATCCGGGAAGATCCCACTTGCTGCAGAGCAACTCAGCCAGTACACCACAACTATTGAGCCTGCGCTCCAGAGCCCATGAGCCACAACTAATGAGCCCACTTGCCACAACTACTGATGCCCATGTACCTGGAGCCTGTGCTCCACAACAAAAGAAGCCACCTCACTGAGAAGCCTACGTGTCACAACGAAGAGTATCCACCACTCGCCGCAACTAGAGAAAGCCTGTGTGCAGCAACGACAACCCAACACAGCCAAAATAAATAAAAAATTTAAAAAAATCATAACTTTGCCTTAAATGAGGCCAAAAAAGGCCAACTAAAATGGTTAGATCATCTTTACTTTTGCCTGTAACAATATCAACTTAATTAGAATCATCCTGCTTTAATAAAAAACTCTGATTAGCAGTTAAATATCTCTGATTTAAAAATTGAAAAAGAAATTACTTAATATATCTTGTTAGGTATTTGATAGGTTAAAAAACAATTTTATGGCATGAGCTCCATGGTGGAAAATAGTAAAAAATTAAAGCTGCCCTTGCTTTGTGTAAATAGTCTTCCTCCAAGGCAAGGGATAAACTCTACCTTACCCTTGAGATATTCTTAGGCAACATCCTTTTTAGTCATGTCTTGCATTATTTCCTCGAGTGTTTTTTGCATTCACATTTTGTGTCCCTAAGAAGATCATAAGCCATTTATATTTATCCCTCAAAGCCTATGGCCAGACCCAAAGTGGGTGCCTGGTCATTGAGCAGTTATAGTAGACAGCATAGTGCACAAACAGGCCCTTAATGCTCAGTGTGCACGATATTGATGAGTTTATGTTTGTAGAAAAGTAGTAGAACATTTCGGGAGAATTGATAGTCCAAGTGTATTTATTAGCCTTCCAATCCATGGACGTAGTATGTTTCTCTGCTTATTTAGGTTTTCTTTGCTTTTTTCATTAGCATTTTGTAATAATTGTTATTAATTTTTATTTAATCTCATTAGAGTCAGAAAACATCTTTTGTAAGATTTCAGTTCTTTATGGTAGTTGATGGTGTTTGTAAGTTCTATATTCTTGCCAGTTTTCTGTCTTCTTGTTCTATGGGTTACTGAGAGAGGAGTGCTGAAGGCTTTGACTATAATTGTGGATTTGCCCACATCTCCTTTCAATTCTGTCAGTTTTAGCCTCTTTTATTTTGAAGCCCTGTTGTTAGGTGCATACACCTTTAGAATTTTTTTGTCTTCTTAGTGAATTGACTCTTTTATCATTATATAAAATCCCTCCTTATTCTTGGTTAAGTTTCCCTGCTTTGAAGTGTGTTTTGTTTGATATTAATAAAGTTACTCCAGCTTTCTTTTGACTATGTTTGCATCATACAGCTTTTTCCATCCTTTTACTTTTTACTTACCCATATCATTTTACTTAAAGTAAGTTTCTTGCAGACAGCATATAGTTGAGTTTTGTTATTTTATTCAGTCTGACAATTCTATCTTTTAATGAATGTGCTTAGACCATTTACATGTAGTATAATTATTGATATAGTTGATCTTACAGCTACCATTTTACTACGAAGTTTCTTTTTATGCCCACTTTTGTTCTGTTTTCTCTATCCTACCTTTTTTTTGGATTTTTTTTATTCCACTGTAATTAAATCCATTGGATGTTTGACTGCATCTCTTTGCACAGCTTTTTTTTAGTAATTCTAGGGATTACCATATACATACTTAATTTTTCACTTATTCTTAGCATTAATATTTATTACTTCAAGCAGAATGGAGAAAACTTACCATCATATAAATCTCTACCCTTCCTGCTTTATGATGTAGTTGTCATATATATTTATAATACCTTGAAAACTCTACTCAACAGTATTATAATTTTTGCTTCCAACTATCATACATACTTTAACAAAGTTAAGGGGAGAAAATAGTCTACCATATTTATCCAGACTTAGCCATTTCTATCATTCTTCCTCCATTCCTAAAATTTCAAATTTCCATCTAGTATCGTCTTCCTTACACCTGAAGAACTTCCTCTAGCATTTCTTTTAGAGAAAGTCCGATGGCAACAGATTTTTTTTTCTCTCACTAGTGAATATCACCTTTATTCCTGAAAGGTATTTTCATTGCATATAGAATTTTAGGTTGATAGTTATTTTCTTTCAGCACAGTAAAGTCTTTATTTCAGTGACTTCTGACCTCCGTGGTTTCTGATAAGAAATCTGAAGTTATTCCAATCATTATTCTCCTATATGTAATGCATTATTTTTCTCTAGTAGCTTTTAAGATTTTTAAATTGTATTTGGTTTTCAGTAATTTGTTTATAATGTGTCTGGGCATAGGTTTTTTTCCATTTACCCTTTGGGGTTGATAGAGTTTCTTGAATCTGTATATTTATGCTTTTCACCAAATTTGGGAAGTTTTCAGCCATTTTTTAAAGAGCTTTTATTGAGATACCATTGATATACAATAAACTGCGTATATTTAAAGTGTACAATTTGATTTTTTTTCTCAGTAATGTATATATGGCAATCCCAATCTCCCAATTCGTCCCATTCCACCCCACCCCCACCCCCTGCTTTCCCCACTTGGTGTCCATATGTTTGTTCACTACATGTGTGTCTCTATTTCTGCCTTGAAACCAGTTGATTTGTACCATTTTTCTATATTCTGCATATATGTGTTAATATACTATATTTGTTTTGCTCTTTCTCACTTCACTCTGTATGACAGTCTCTAGGTCCATCTATGTCTTTACAAATGTCCCAATTTCACTCCTTTTTAAGGCTGAGTAATACTCCATTGTATATATGTACCACATCTTCTTTATCCATTCATCTGTTGATGGACATTTAGGTTGCTTCCATGACCTAGCTATTGTAATTGGTGTTGCAATGAACATTGGGGTACATGTTCCTTTTTGAATTATGGTGTTCTCTGGGTATATGCCCAGTAGTGGGATTGCTGGGTCATATGGTAGTTCTGTTTTTAGTTTTTCAAGGAACCTCCATGCTGTTCTCCATAGTGGCTGTATCAATTTACATTCCCACCAACAGTGCAAGAGCATTTCCTTTTCTCCACACCCTCTCCAGCATTTACTGTTAGTAGATTATCTGATGCTGCCCATTCTAACCAGTGTGAGGTAATACCTCATTGTATTTTTGATTTGCATTTCTCTAATAACTAGTGTTGAGCAGCTTTTCATGTGACTCTTGGCCATCTGTATGTCTTCTTTGGAGAAAAGCCTATTTAGGTCTCCTGCCCATTTTTTTGATTGGGTTATTTGTTTTTTTGGTATTGAGCTGCATGAATATATATATATATATTTTGGAGATTAATCCTTTGTTGATTCATTTGCAAATATTTTCTCCCATTCTGAGGGTTGTCTTTTCATCTTGTTTATAGTTTCCTTTGCTGTGCAGAAGCTTTGAAGTTTCATTAGGTCCCACTTATTTATTTTTGTTTTTATTTCCATTACTCTAGGGGGTGGATCAAAAAAGATCTTACTGTTATTTACATTGAAGAGTGTTCTTCCTATGTTTTCCTCTAGGAGTTTTATAGTGTCTGGCCTTACATTTAGGTCTTTAATCCATTTTTAGTTTATCTTTGTGTATGGTGTTAGAGGAGTGTTCTAATTTCGTTCTTTTACATGTAGCTGTCCAGTTTTCCCAGCACCACTTATTGAGGAGGCTGTCTTTTCTCCATTGTATATCTTTGCCTCCTTTGTCAAAGGTTAGTTGACCATAGTTTATCTCTGGGCTTTCTATCCTGTTCCATTGATCCAAATTTCTGTTTTTGTGCCAGTACCATATTGTCTTAATTACTGTAGCTTTGTAGTATAGTCTGAAGTCAGGGAGTCTGATTTCTCCAGCTCCATTTTTTTCCCTCAAGATTGCTTTGGCTGTTCAGGGTCTTTTGTGTCTCCATATGAATTTTAGGATTTTTTGTTCTAGTTCTGTAAAAAATGCCATTGGTAATTTGATAGGGATTGCATTGAATCTGTAGATTGCTTTGGGTAGGATAGTCATTTTCACAATGTTGATTCTTTTCAGCCATTTTTCCCCTCAGATTTACTTTTGTGATACAAATATCCTTCTGAGATTCCACTGGGGCAAATGTTAGATGTTTCTGTATTTTCCCATAGATTCCCTGTGGCTCTATTCATTTCCACACACACACCCAATGTTTTGTTTCTCTGTGGTTCAGATTGCATAGTTTCTACTGATTAGTTTTCAAGTTCATTGACTCTTTCCTCTGTTGTCTACATTTTGTGATGGAATCTATCTAATGAATATTTAAATTTTGGTTATTGTATTTTTCAATTCAAAAATTTCCGTTGGGTTCATTATTACTTCTATTTCTCTACTTAAGACTTTCCTTTTTTTTTCAATAATGTTCATCCTACTTCTTGGAGCATGGTTATAAGAGTTGCTTAAAACCATTTGTCTGATACCTATAATATCTGAGTCCTCTCAGAGTTGGCTTCCATTGGTTGTGTTTGCCCAGATGAATTATTGAGATTTTTCTGATTTTCCTATGTTGAATAATCTTGGATTGTATCCTAGACATTTTGAATATTATGTTATGAGACTCTGTGACTTGTTTAAATCCTATGGAGAAATTTTATTTTATTTTTATTTATTTATTTATTTGGCTGCACTGCACAGCATGTGGGATCTTATTTCCCTGACCAGGGATCAAACCAGTGGAAGCACGGAATCTTAACCACTGGACCACCAGGGATGTCCCTGGAGAATTTTATTTTTTCTTTATATTTTTATTATTTTATTTTATTATTTTAGCAGACAACCTGGTTATTTGAGGCCACAAGTTTGAACCTACCTTCTGTGATGCTAAATGTAAGTTTATATTTCAAAGTTTTTGCAATACTGTTTGGGTCAATCCCTCAAATGCACCACCCAGGGACCACTCTTTTTCCAAAGCAGTGGTCTGCCTCATGGTTCACTTCTGAAAGCATTGCTATTCTATTTTTTTAATTTAAGTATAGTTGATTTACAATGTTGTGTTAGTTTATGATGTACAGCAAAGTGATTCAGTTATTCTTTTTCATATTCTTTTTCATTATTGTTTATTACATGATACTGAATATAGTTTTCTGTGCTATGCAGTAGGACCTTGCTGTTTATCTGTTTTATACATAGTAGTTTGTATCTGCTAATCCCAAACTCTTAATTTATCCCTCCCCTACTACATTTCCCCTTTGGTAAACATGTTTGTTTTCTATGTCTGTGAATCTGTTTCTGTTCTGTAAATAAGTTCATTGGTATCATATTTTAGATTCCACATATAAGTGATATCATATGGTATTTGTCTTTGTCTGACTACTTATTACGTTTTTTGTTTTTTTTTTAGATTTTTCATTAGTGGTTTTATTTTTTTATTATTATTTTTTAATTATTTTTTGGGGGTACACCAAGTTCAATCATCTGTTTTTATACACATATCCCCATATTCCCTCCCTCCCCTGACTCCCCTCCCACCCTCCCCCGAGTCCCCCCCACCCTCCCCATCCCAGTCCTCCAATGCGTCTTCCATCCTCGTGCTGAACTCCCTTCGTTATACAACAACTTCCCACTGGCTATTTATTTTACAGTTGGTAGTATATATATGTCTGTGCTACTCTCTTGCTTCGTCTCAGCTTCCCCTTCACCCCCCGCCCCCTCCCAAACCTCGAGTTCTCCAGTCCATTCTCTGCACGTGCGTCCTTGTTCTTGTCACTGAGTTCATCAGTACCATTTTTAGATTCCGTATATGTGAGTTAGCATACAATATTTGTCTTTCTCTTTCTGACTTACTTCACTCTGTATGACAGACTGTAGGTCTGTCCACCTCATTACATATAGCTCCATCTCATCCCTTTTTATAGCTGAGTAATATTCCATTGTATATATATGCCACATCTTTATCCATTCATTTGTTGATGGGCATTTCGGTTGCTTCCATGTCCTGGCTATTGTAAATAGTGCTGCAATAAACATTATGGTACATGTTTCTTTTGGGATTATTATACTTATTATGTTAATCTCTAGGGTCATCCATTTTGCTACAAATGGCATTATTTCATTCTTTTTTATGGCTGAATAGTATTCCATTATATATATATACCACATCTTCTTTATGCATTCATCTGTTGATGAACATTTAGGTTGCTTCCATGTCTTGGCAATTGTTTATAGTACTGCTGTAAACACTGGGATGCACCTATCTTTTCAAGTTAGAGTTTTCTCCAGATATTTGCCCAGGAGTGGGATTGCTGGATCATATGACAACTCTATTTTTAGTTTTTTAAGGAACCTCCATACCGTTTTCTGTAGTGGCTACTCCAGTTTACATTCCCACCAACAGTGTAGGAGGGTTGCCTTTTCTCCACACCCTCTCCAGCATTTGTTATTTGTAGACATTCTGACTGGTGTGAGGTGACGCCTCATTGTAGTTTTGATTTGCATTTCTCTAATGATTAGTATTGCTATTCTCTTTAAATTCAGATCCACTGATCCACAGCTTGGGTATAAACCAAAGAGTGTATACAGAACTTTTGCTGAGCTCCCTCCTCTTCACAATCTCTTTATATTCTCTAGCTCTCAGAGACCTCTCTTTCTGAAACCCTGGCTATAAAATTGATACTTTGTTCTTGTTGTTATGCCATGCACTTCCCATGAGTAGGTTTGCCTCCCAGGCTCAGGAATGGGAGGTCATATAGAGAAAAAAGCAACAGGAATTCCTGCACTGTCTCTTCAGACCATAGTTCCTCCAACCAGAGAGAGGTATTCCCTTATTTCAGATTTTAGGTATCCACCTGACTCCAACTGCCTTTACTACCACCACCAGAAGATTGCAACTCAGAACTGGGGCTTGCCTGAGGGCTTGGGCAGGAGTGAAAGAAAAGAAAAACAAGAGTATTTCCTCCACTCTCTCTGACCTGTAGAGGCCCTGAAAGAGAGAGATTATCTTGGAACTCTTTGTTTACACCTGGTCCACAGATCTGGGATTTGGGTTGCCTTCGAATTCAGGCTGGTAGATACAGGGAGAGAAAAGCCAGGAAACTTGTTGCTAGATTCATAATACTTTGAGTCCTGGTTTCCTTCCTCAATTTGTTTGCTATCATTCACTTTTCAGATCCCTCAGACAGTTACTCCATGCATTCTCTGGGAGGTTTTAGTTGCATTCAGTGGGAGAGCTGGGAGAGTGGGGTTATTTTATCTTAACAAGAATCCAAACTTTTATGGTTTATTCTGAAAACTTTATAACTTTATCTTTTGCATTTTTCTATGATTCATCTTGAATTATTTTTCATATTGAATAAGACAAAAGTTAAGTTTCACTTTTTCCCATGTAGGTAACCAATAGTGCCAGCACTATTAGTTGAAAAGACTTTGTTTCCCCATTAAATTCCTTCAATGCCTTAGTAAAAATTCACTTGACCATATAAGAGTGGGTCTATTTCTGGACTATGTCCTTTCCTACTGACCTTTTTTTTTTTTTAATGCTAATACCACATAATCAATGACTACTGTAGTCTTATACCTTGAAACCAGAAAGTATCAGTCCTCCAACTTTGTTCTTCTTTATTGAGATTACATTGGCTATTCTAGCTCATTTATATTTCCATATAAATTTTAGAATCCAGTGTTTAATTTCTATCAAAAAAAAAAACCCTTTTATAAAGGATTGACATCTTAGCAACCTTTATTCTTCCAATCCACAAACATGGCATATCTTTGCATTTATTTAAGGCCCTCTCTGACTTCTCTCAGCAGTGTTTTGTAGATATTAGTGTGAAAGTCTTGCACATATTTTGTTAAAGTTATTCATAAATATTTTTATGGCTTGGATGCTATTGTAAATGGTATTTTTAAAATTTAATTTCCTGATTTTTCATTGCTATTATATAGAAATACAATTGATTTTCATACCCTGACCTTGTTTCCTAAAACTTGCTAAATTCATATATTAAATATGATAGTTTTTTGTAGATTCCTTAAAATTTTTTAATATAATCATGTGATCTGTAAATAAAAAGTTTTACTTCTTTCTTTGCAATATGTGTTTTCATTTCTTTTTTTTCCTTCATTGCATTGGCTAGAACCTACAATAAAATGTTTAATAGAAATGATGTGAATGGAGAACCTTGATCTTAATATTAGAGGAGTATGGTTATAGATGTCTTTTATCTGATTGCAGAATTTTTTTTCTTTATTCGTTATTTAGTGAGAATTTTTATCGTGGATGGGTATTGAATTTTGTCACATGGCTTTTCTGCATCTACTGAGATGACCATTAAGTTTTTCTTCTTTTTTCCCCTGTTATCATGGTGAATAACATCAACTGATTTTTTTTTTTTTTTTTTGTGGCCATTTTGGGTCTTCGTTGCTGTGCTCAGACTTTCTCTAGTTGTGGCGAGCTGGGGCTACTCTTTGTTGCAATGCACTGGCTTCTCAGTGCAGTGGCTTCTCTTGTTGTGCAGCACAGGCTCTAGGAGCGTGGGATTCAGTAGTTGTGGCTCATGGGCTCAGTTGCTCCGCAGCATGCGGGATCTTCCAGGACCAGGATGAACTCGGGTCTCCCGCACTGGCAGGCAGATTCTTAACCACTGTGCCACCAGGGGATTACCACATCAACTGATTTTTTTTTAATAAATTTATTTATTTGTTGGCTGTGTTGGATCTTCGTTTCTGTGCACAGTCTTTCTCTAGTTGTGGCAAGTGGGGGCTACTCTTCGTTGCGGAGCACAGGCTCTAGGCTCAGTAGTTGTGGCTCCTAGGCTTAGTAGCTCTGCAGCCACATCAACTGATTTTTGGACGTTAATCCAAACTTTCATGGCTCTGAAAACTTCATTTAGTTGTGGTTCAGCATACTTCTTATATATCGATGAATTAAATCTGTTACTATTTTGGTATAGATCTTTGGCACTTATGTACAGGAGGAATATTTACTCTGCAGTTTTCTTGTAATGTCTTTTTCTGGTTTTGATATCAGGGTAATGTTGTTATCATAATGTCACTTGAAAAGTGTTCCCTTCTCTATTTTACACACACACACAAAAACTGTATAAAATTGGTACGTCTTTCCAAGATGTTTGACAGAATTTACTAATGATGCTAACACTAACAAGATCTGGAGAAATTTTTTTTTTAATGGAACGATTTTAAATTAAAAATTCCTTTTAAAAAGTAGTGTCTTTTAGGGCTTCCTAGGTGGCGCAGTGGTTAAGAATCCGCCTGCCAATGCAGAGGTCATGGGTTCGATCCCAGCTCCAGGAAGATCCCACATGCCGCGGAGCAACTAAGCCTGTGTGCCAAAAAAAAAAAAAAAAAAAAAAAAAAAGTAGTGTCTTTTAAAAAGTTGTTAATCCAGGTAGTTAAATTTCTTGGGATAAAAGTGTTGAAAGTATTATTTAATTAAGCTTTTTATTATCTGTGGGCTCTGTAGTGATGTTTCCTCATTCATTTCTGATGTTAATAATATGTATTCTCTCTTTTTTTCCTCTTGGTCAGTATAGCTAGGGTTTAGCAATTTTATTCATCTATACAAATACCAAACTTTTAGTTTACTTTATTTATCATGTAATTTTTGTTTCATTTGCTTTAGCTCTTTATTTTTTCCTTCCTTCTACTTATTTTGGGTTTAGTTTGATCATTTTTTCTAACTTCTTACCATAGAAGCTTAAGTTATTGATTTTTTAAAATATTTATTTATTTATTTATTTATTTACTTTTTTGGCTGAGTCTTAGTTGTGGCACACAGGATCTTTGTCGCGTGTGGGATCTTTGTTGTGGCAGGTGGGATTTTTAGTTGCAGCACGTGAACTCTTTGTTGCAGCATATGGGATCTAGTTCCCTGACTAGGGACTGAACCCATGCCCCTTACATTGGGAGCATGTAGTCTTAGCCCCTGGACAACCAGGGAAGTCACCTTAAGTTATTGATTTTAAGTCTTCTTTTTTAGTAAAAATCATTTAGTTTTTAAATTTCCTCCTAATCACTGCTTTAGCTGAATCCCACAAATTTTGATATGATGTAATATCATTATCATTAAATTTGAGATTTTCTAATTTTCCTTTGATCTGTGGTTAATTAAGCATGTTGTTTAATTTCCAAATACTTAGAGTTCTTCTTTTTGTTTAATTCTATTTTACTTATATTGTAGTCAGAGAACATAGTCTATATCATTTCTACTTGTTGAATTTATTGTGCCTTATTCTATGGCTCATTTGTGATGAATGTTTCACATGCACATGGAAAGAATGTATACGCAGTTGTTCAATGTGGTGTTCTATAAATGTCAAAAGATTGAGTTGGGGCCTTCCCTGGTGGCACAATGGTTAAGAATCCGCCTGCCAATGCAGGGAACACGGATTTGATCCCTGCTCTGGGAAGATCCCACATGCCGCAGAGCAACTAAGCTCATGTACTACAACTACTAAGCCTGCGCTGTAGAGCCCACAAGCCACAACTACTGGGCCCATGCACCACAGCTACTGAATCCTGTGTGCCTAGAGCCCTGGCTCTGCAACAAGAGAAGCCCCGGCAATGAGGAGCCTGCACACCGCAATGAAGAGTAGCCCCCACTCTCTGCAACTACAGAAAGCCCAAGAGCAGTAATGGGAGGCCCAAAGCAGCCAATAAGTAATAAATAAATAAATAAATAAATAAATAAATAAATAAATAAATTTTAAAAAGATTGAGTTGGTTGATCGTATTGTTCATATCTTCTTACTTTTACTGATTTTTTTTGTCTATTTGTTCTACTAGTTCTTGAGAGCAGTGTTGAAATCTCCAAATATAATTATGAGTTTTAATTTTTTCTTTTGGTTCTACCAGGTTTTTGTGTCTGTATGTTGAAGCTGTTAATAATTACACACACATGATTATATGTCTTGATGAAATGATCCTTATTGTTATAAAATTTACCTTTTTATCTCTGGTAATTTCCCTGTCCTGAAATCTGTTGTTTGATACTAACATAGCCATTCTGGCTTTCATAAGAATATGTGTTTGCATAAGACTATTAGTATTAGCATAAATTTTCATGAAATTGTTCTCTGCATGGTATATAGTTTTCTATCCTTATACTTTTAATCTCTCTGGGTCATTTATTTAATGGAAATCTCTTAGACAGCATATACTTGGTTCTTGCTTTTTAAAAAAAATCTAGTTTGACAACCTCTGTCATTCAATTAGAATATGTAATCAATGTACATTTAATGTAAGTTTAGATATGGCTAGTTTTAAGTCCACCATCTTGCTATTTTTTGTCTATTTCTTTTTTATTGTCCTCCTTTTTTGTTGTTATTTCTTTGTTTTAGTCCTCCTCCTTCCCTGCCTTCTTTTGGATTGTTTGAGTGTTTTCCAGTATTCAACTTTCTCTCTAATATTTGCTTATTAGCTGTACATATTCTTTGTCTTATATTGTTAATGGTTCCTCTAGAATTTACAGTGTTCATCTTTGACTCATCATACTCTACCTTCAAATATGCCCACAAATATACAAATTCACATATAATTTAAGAAATTATAATAGTATATTTTCATTTGCATCTATCGTTTCTACTGTTGTTTACATATATTTTACATCTACATGCATCATAAACCCTGCAATACATTGTTATTTTGTTTCTTCAAACAGCTACTTTTAAAGAAATTAAGAAATGAGGAAAAATCTTTTACTTTTACTTCCATATTTACCATTTCTAGTACTCTTCAGTTTTTATTCCTTCATTTACTCATTTATGCTTCCACCTGGCATCATTTTCTTTCAGCCTGGACTCTAAAATTTCTTAAAGAGCATGTCTACTGGCAATGAATTCTCTGAGCTTTGTTTGCCTTTATTTCGCTTTTATTTTGTAAGAATATTTTTAAAAAATTTTTTTAATTTACTTTATTTTTTAAGAATAATTTTGCTTAATGTAGATTCTTATTTGACAGAGTATGTTTTTCTTACAGTACCTTAAATGATTTTTCTGGTTTACATTATTTCTGATGAGAAGCGAGAAGTTATGCTTATCATTATTCCCCTGTGTAATACACATATTTTCTCTCTGAGAAATTATATTTTTTCATTGGTTTTTCAGAAGTTTGATTATGATGTTCTTCAGTGTGCTTTCCTGTTTTATACTTCTGGGGGTTCTTTGAGCTTCTTGGATCTGTGAGTTTATATTTTTGAAAAATTGAAAACATTTTGATCATTATTCAAGTGCCATATTCCAACCATTATTCAAATATTTTTCTGCCTCAATTTCTTACCTCTCCTTCTAGTGTTTGAATTTCACATGTAGTAGATGGCCTGATATTCTCCAATAGATCAGTGAGATTTTGTTAACAATTTTCTAGGCTTTTCCCCTCTGTGTGCTTCAGTTTAGATACTTTCTATTGTCTATTGCTGTATCTTCAAGTTCACTGCTCTTTCTTCTCTGTGTCCCTGTCTGTTGTTAAACATATCCAGGAAAATGTTCAATTCATAAATTTTATTTTTGGATTCCAGGATTTTTATTTGGTTCTTTTTTGTACTTTCCATTTTTCTATTGAGATTTTCTAATTGTTCCTTTGTTTTGTTAATCTGTTTCTTAAAATAGTTGACATGTTATAATAGTTTAATAAATACAACAGTTTATAAAACTGTTTTTTTTAAGCTCTTTATTGGAATATAATTGCTTTACACTTTTGTACCAGCTTTTGAGATACACCAAAGTGAATCAGCTGTATTTATACATATATCCCCATATTTGCTCCCTCCCGTGACTCCCTCCCACCCTCCCTGTCCTGGCCCTCTAAGGCATCACCCATCATTGAGTTGATCTCCCTTTGTTATACAGCAACTTCCCACTAGCTATCTATTTTACAGCTGGTAGTGTACCTATGTCTATGCTACTCTCTCACTTCGTCCCAGCTTCCCTTTTGCCCCCCATCCCCCCCAACGTGTGTCCTCCAGTCCATTCTATGCATCTGCATCCTTATTCTTGCCCTGTCACTGGGAAAGTGCCATTTTTTTTTTTTTTTTTAGATTCCATATATATGAGTTAGCATACAGTATTTGTTTTTCTCTTTCTGGCTTACTTCACTTTGTATGACAGACTCTATAATACTGTTTTAAAGTCCTTGATGATAATAACATCATTTCCATCATTTGGGTGTGTATTTCTATTGACTAATTTTTCTTTGGGTTACAGAACATACTTTCCTGCTTCTTCACATATCTAGTAATTTTTTATTATATGCTGGACGTTATGAATACACTAAGTACCTAGATAGTTTTTTAAACTTCTGTATTAGAGTCTGGGATTTTCTTTTGTCATGGAGTTAATTTGCTTGGTAATTAGTTTAACCCTTTTGAGACTTGTTTTTAAGCTTTGTTAGGGTGGTTCTAGAGAAATCTTTATTCTAGGGCTAGATTAGTGCTTCTCCTTAGATGGAATCTTTCTGAAGCCTCTATTGAGGCAACATTTTTTGTAAAGTGTTTTAATTCTGACTGGTTTAAACTTTAATATCTCCTACCCCTGTATGAGTTCAGTAATTATTTATCTTACAGGTATCTGATAGCTCTTCTTTCCCTGGTAATTGCTGTTTGCCTGTCCTCTTGGAGTCTTGTCCTGTGTGTGCACAGTTTAGTATTTGGCCAAAGACTCAAGAGGGTCCTATTTATATTCCTGTAGCAGCTTTTGGCATCACTCCTTTACCTTTGGTACTTCCCCCCCCCCCCACATTCCAGATAACTAAGTATTCCTGAACTCTGATGTCTGTCTTGTTAAGTCAGGGAGACTGCTGTGTTCTATTTAGACTACCCTTCCTTACATCACAGTCCAGAAATTAACGCCAGATAGAAAGGGAGGCCATATGAGGCTCACCTTATTTTTTTTCCTTCTCTTAAGGAATATCACAGTCCTATATTGCCCATTATGCAATATCTGAAAACAGTTATTTCATGTGTCTTGTTCAGTTTTTAGTTGTTTACAGTGGGGAACTGGTTGAATATCAGTTTCTGTCATAAATCCTTGAAATATAATAAATATAATAAATAAAACATTAATCCTTGCCTCTCTGCTGATTTTATATTTTAATTTTGAGAGGTAATGGAAATGTTTTGTCATGATTTGTGAACCAAAAATTGGTAAATTTTATTGTATGTAAATTGTACCTCAGTAAAACTCATAAAAAGACAAAATAGAGACTTTTTAAAATTAATTTTATTTGTTTATTGGCTGTGTTGGGTCTTCATTACTGCACACGGGCTTTCTTTAGTTGTGGCGAGCAGGGGCTACTCTTCACTTTGGTGCATGGGTCCCTCATTGCGGTGGCTTCTCTTGTTGCAGAGCAATAGTTGTGGCACACGGGCTCAGCAGTTGTGGCTCACGGCCTTCACTGCTCCGCAGCATGTGGGATCTTCCCGGAGCAGAGCTCAAACCCAGGTCCCCTGCATTGGCAGGCAGATTCTTAAGCACTGTGCCACATAGGACGTCCCAAAGTAGAGACTTTTGAGCCAAAGTTATATTATTAAATATTTCAGGCACACAAAAATAAGTATAGAGAATAATATAGGAAATGCTCTTACGGTTATCACTCAGATTATAAAATAAGACAATACAAATATAACCAGAAGCTCCCTGTGTATCCTTTTCTCCCCTGCAGAGTTAACCACTACCTTGTACATTGTGTTTATTATCCTAATGCTTGTTTTTATCATTTTGCTTCATATACATATAATATATATATATATATAAATATACACATATATATCATTTTACTTTGTATCTTAACAAATATGTTCTTGTTTTCACTGCTTTTAAACTTGACTAAATTTCATCCATCTAGGTGTCTTTAAATGATGTGATAATAAATAGGCAAACCCACAAACATAATTATATTTATACAACATCTAACCTCAGGCCTGTACAGAAATGCACAAAGTTTACCAGACTCTACATTTTGAACTAACTACCCTTCTCTCAGGAGAGAAAGCCAGGAAAATCACTGTCATTTATTCCTCTGCCCAGGGGAAAAAAAATTAGTGAACACTCACTCTTGGCAAGTGGTATGAAAGGCAATTTGCAGGGCTGGCCTTGTTCCAACAGCTGTAGTAAAGACTCATGTGTCGAGGGGTGACGAGGGTTTGGCTGCTCCCACTGCCCTGAGTCAGCGGGCCTACTGGTGCCTAGTGTCAGCAGTTTCCGGTTAGAGAGTGGCTGCTGGACACCCTCCTGCTTTCTGCCGGATGGAAGTGAGTGTCTCAAAAAAATTGATTCTAGTGCTCAGATCCAGGCTGGAACATTAACTCTGTGAATATTATTAATTCCTTAATAAGGGTCAGCAATATCTGTAATTCCTTCCCTATGCGACTTCCTTTTATGAGGTTCAGCCCACATGCTCTACGCATCCTCCAAGGCACAGGCTTAAATGGCATCTCTTTCCTCATACCAGGCATGATTTTCCCAATTCAAAATCATGGCTGCTTCTTTCGGCATTTATCCATGCCTTTTATTGTTTTCTACATGTGTTATGTTTATTTCAGTACCTGTCTTGTTTCTTCTGTGAAAGTCAGAGATGTGAATATGCCAATTTCTCTTTATATCCATCCATTCTCCTCTGCCTCTTATTGTCACTCTCAGTGCCTAGTGAAATATTTAACTGTTTATTGAATGCATGACTTTAATAGGTATAAATTTTTTGTTTCATTTTATCACACCATTAAAACAACAGAAATACACTGCTCATGGAACAACTCTGTATACAACATAACATTTGTATTTCCTAGTTTAATCTATAATTCTACACTTTTGGTGCAAGTAACTCCCCAAGAACAAGCCAATCCCTGAAATCACTAGCAAGACCACAGCTCATAAACACTGCCGGATTCTCCAGAACAAGTTTTATTTTCTCATAACCTTTGCTTATTCTAAGTAGAGTTTCATTTTCTTTTTCATTGTTCTTTTGAGCTATGACAAGCCCCTCCTCTGTCCATGTCTTTATTTCCCAACAGGTCAGTTTTGATCACTAGTAGAGTGGTTAAATTTCCTGAAATGCCACACAGCTGAGCCAGAAGTTCTAAACAGAAACAACAGGGACATCAAACAGAAGAGCCTGTTTCCAAAGTTCCCAGATCACATAAAATTCAGAAGCATTAACTAACCTCTTTGAAGGTGAAGGAAAAATTTAATCAGAAAAAGTGATGAAAAACATGTCTACATTAGCACACAACCACACACACTTTTTTGCACATTTTTCTTTTTACTTCCAGCCAAGCATAATAAATTTCTGTATCAATCAGTGAAATCAGTTCCTTCAGTTGGAATGTGTGGAATTCCCATTAATAAGTAAATAAGGGGGGAACAGAATTAATTTGTTTATAATTCATTTTATAAAAGATTTTTATGTCAAAATCATTTAAAAATCACACGAAACAAAAAAACATAAATAAAAACACAGGAGTCTCTCCATTTCTTCCTCTCTCAGCTTTTTCCTCAGAGATAACCACGAACACCCCTTCTGCCTTTTATTCAAGTATTTCTTCTAGTATCTACCTCTATTCTAAATATTATGCTGATGTTTTTATTTCTTATTTTCTCAGTTTGAGACATTATCCATTTCTTGGTATGGAAGTTGAGATCTTAGCACCCTTTACTTATATACACCCCTTTTTCCATCCTCTCAGAATAGGTATATCACAGTTTTCAGTGTATTAATATGCAGTGTCTGTCTTATTATGGCTATGTTAGTATTGTTTACTTCTGAGTCAAGTACTATCATATGAGTTTATTTATTGTCCTAATTTTTCCAGCCTGCGGTATGATTGAGAAGTAAATACTGTATATATTTAAGGTGCACAACATGATGATTTGATATACATATTCATTTTGAAATGATTACCACAATCAAGCTAGTTAACATACGCACCATCTCATATAGTTACCTTTATTTATTTTTGGTGAGAGCACTTGAGATCTACTCTTTTGGCAAACTTCAAGTATATAGTACATGATACTCTAGTTACCATGCTGTTCATTAGGTCTCCAGAACTCATCTTATGTTTGAAAGTTTGTACCCTTTGACCAACATCTCCCCTTTCTCCCCATCCCCCACCCACTGGTAATCACAATTTTATTCTCTGTTACTGTGTTACTCTAAGTTGAGCATTTTAAGATTTCACATATAAGTGATGCCATGCCATATTTGTCTTTCTATGTCTAGTTTATTTCACTTAACAGAGCATCCTCTGGGCTTATCCATGTTGTCACAAATGGCAGGATTTCCTTCTTTTTTATGGCTGGATAATATTCCTCTATCTATCTATCTATCTATCTATCTATCTATCTATCTATCTATCTATCTATCTACCTACCTACCTACCTACCTACCTACCTATCTATCTATCTATCTTATCAATCTATCTACCACATTTTCTTTACTCATTCCTCTGTTGATGGACACTTTGTTTCCATATCTTGGCTACTGTGAATAATGCTGCAGTGAACATGGGTGTGAAGATATCTTTTCGAGACAGTGATTTTATGTCCTTTGGATAAATACCCAGGAGTAAGACTGCTGGATCATATGGGCAGTTCTATTTCTAATTTTTTTGAGGAAACTCTACACTGTTTTCCATAGTGGCTGCACCAATTTACATTGCCACCAACAGTGCATAACGGTTCCCTGTTCTCCACATCCTCACCAACCCTTGATATTTCTTGACTTTTTGATAATAACCATCCTAACAGATGTGATATGATATCTTATTATGGTTTTGATTTACACTTTCCTGATATCTAGAGATGTTGAGCACCTTTTCATGTACCTGTTTGCCATTTGTATTCTTTGGAGAAATGTCTATTCAAGTCCTTTGCCTATTTTGAAATCAGGTTATTTGTTTTTCTGCTATTAATTTGTATGACTTCCTTATATATTTTGGACATTAACTCCTTATGGAATATATGGCTTGCAAATATTTTCTCCCATCCTGTAGGTTGCCTTTTCATTTTTTTATTGTTTCTTTTGCTGTGCAGAAGCTTTTTGCTTGGATGTAGTCCTACTTGTTGACTTCTGCTGTTGTTACCTGTGCTTTTATTGTCAAATCCAAAAAGATCACTGCCAAGACCAATATTAAGGAGCTTTTTTCCTATGTTTTCTTCTAGGAGTTTTATGGTATCAGATCTTATGTTTAAGTCTTTACTTCATTTTGATTTAATTTTTGTGAGTGATGTAAGATAGGGGTCCAGTTTTTCTGCATATGGTAATCCAGCTTACTCAGCACTGTTTGTTGAAGAGGCTACTCTTTCCCCATTGAGTATTTTTGGCTCCCTTGTCAAATATTAATTGTTCATATATGCAGGGATTTATTTCTGTCTATTCTGCCATTGGTCTATGTTTCTATTTTTATGCCAGCATCATACTAGTTTTTTTTTTTTACAAAGTTCTATTTATTTTCAATAATGAAATTAACACAACAGAGGAATTAATCCTCTAATTTTTAAATCTAACAGTTCTTAGCACAAATCTATTCTCAATAAATAGAAACATATTACCAGTAACCAAGTAAGACCTTTCCCGAGACTCTCTAGGTTTTGTGTGTGTTTTAAACAAAACTGGATGGTAGGTAAAGAAATACATGCTAGAAACTTAACTGACACAGATGCAAAGAAAAGAACAGCCAACCAACAGGGTTCCCAAATACAAGCTGGCAAAAGGAATATGGGATTTTCAAAGCAGCTCAGAAATCAGAGTTCACTGGGGGATGCAAGGATTTGGGAAAGTCCATGTTCAAGACTTTGTAATTAGGACTTCCTAGGTGGCGCAGTGGTAAAGAATCCACCTGCCAATGCACGGGACACGGGTTCGAGCCCTGCCCTGGGAAGATTCCGCATGCCACGGAACAACTAAGCCTGTATGCCACAACTAATGAGCCTGTGCTCTAGAGCCCGTGAGCCACAACTATTGAGCCCATGTGCCGCAACTACCAAAGCCCAAGCCCCTAGGGCCCATGCTCCACAGCAAGAGAAGCCACTACAATGAGGAGCCTGTGCACCACAATGAAGAGTAGCCCCTGCTCGCAGCAACTAGAGAAAGCCCGTGTGCAGCAACGAAGACCCAACGCAGCCAATAAATAAAATAAATAAATAAATTTATGGGGAAAAAAAAGACTTTGTAATTAAATCTTTCCACATTTCTAGATTCTTGACTTGGAATCTGTCACAATCTAGAGGAGCTTCTGTCGAAGGATAAGAGGCTCTTTATTCATGCTTTCCGAAAAGACCCATCTAATTTTCCTCCTTTGACTTTGTCAGCTAGCTCCTGTAACCAATATAGCAGGGATTCCACTCAGAAAACGATTACTACTATGTAAACCAACCTGTTTTCGCTTTTCCTTTCATAACTGATACAACCAGGAACAGCTCTAAATATATCCAACTTCTTTTAGTTTCATCCTCCTACACAACTTTGCTTGGCTACAAAATCTAGGACTGACAGAACAACAACAGCATTGGTCAAAAAATGAGTGTCAGTTCCAATGTAAAAATCTCTGAAGTTCAATGGTCACAAAAAAATTTTTTTAATGCCCTATCTGCCAAACCTTTTTTTTTTTCTTCTTTCTTTTCATTATCTTGCTAATCATTGCTTTCGGAATTCAATCCTCTGAGCTACATTCTGAGCACCAAATATTTTGACCAATGCATCTCAAGTACCCTCATCATCTTTTTGCAAATCTAAGTCATCCTGTCGGGACCAAATGGGATACCCACCAGCCCTCTGACCAGACTTTAAAAAGGAGGAAGTAGCCTCCAGCTCATCAGTTTTTTAAGAAGGCCTGTGTAACTGCTGACAGATCCAAGTTAAACTTTTTCATTAACTGCTGGATGATCTTAATGGTAGCTCCTACCTCTGCTGCAGAAACTTTTTCTTCTCCTTCTCCGTCCTCATCAGGCTGTGTTTCTGAGTCTTCTGAGTGTGGGTGGATTGTCATCACACAGTTGTTATATGTATTTCAAAATCTGGGCTCTCATCCACCACAATCCCCTCAGACTCCCGGGTGGCTTCTACAAGCATCTTTTTGACTGCTTCTTCATTCTCCATGATCTCTTCCTTTTCAAATTCTTCTTCAGGGAAGTCTGGAGTTTTCTTATCCTGTGGTTCCTCGCTCTCAGCAGCCTCGGCGTCTTCCTCAGCTTTTCGCTGGAGCTTCTGGCAGAAAGGGCTCACTGGGGCCTGCCCCAAAAGGTACTTATGCTCCTGGCCCCGCCGGTGCTTGAGGTAGCGGTCCTTCATGGACCGCCACGAGCGCTGGGTGAGCGGGCTCTTCTCCATCGCTTTCCACAAGGCGTTGCGGGTGTGGGAGCGGGCCGAGCGGGCACGTTCCTTCACGTAGGTCAAGATGGCTGCGTCTTCCGCCCAAGATGGCCGCGTCGTCCGTCTCGGTGAAGACGATCCGTCCCGCGTGCGGCCGCGGCTCGGGCTCCGCGGCGGCGCCCCGGCCTTCGTCTCTGAGGCTTGGTGGGCCGCCGATGCCTGGCCCAACCGGTGGGCCTCCAGCTCGAGGCTTGCGCTGCACTCCACGCAGTCCAGGATATGCTGCATGGATTTGAGGTCGCCCAGGCCTTGGCCGCCGCCTCCCTCGGCTGGGCCAGCAGCCTGGGCTCATGCACGCGACACAAGGTGGCACCGCCGGGCAGGATGCGGGTCAAGAGGCGGCGCTTCGCTGCTCTGGGACACATGTAGAAGGATAGGGAGCTGCCATGCTCCCTCACGAACAGAGTCGAGGAATGGGTAGGCCCATTGGGCTCTTTGCCCAAATCCATCGGCTCTGCCTTAGCTCACGGCGAGCACCAGAAGCCATACAGTTTTAATTACTATAACTGTGCTATACAGACCGTCTCTGACTTACAATTTTTCGACTTTATGATAGTGCAAAATTGATACAAACCATACTTCACAGTTTGAATTTTTATCTTTTCCAGGGCTAGTGATAATGCAGTTCAATACTTTCTCATAGCGCTGAGCAGCAGCAGCAGCAGCAGCAAGCCACACTTCCCAGTCAGCCATGCACTCGGGAGGGTAAACAGGTGATGCACTTACAACCATTCTGTACCCGTACAACCATTCTCTTTTTCACCTTCAGTACAGTACTCAATAAATTACATGAGATATTCAATACTTTGTTAATAAAATACTTTGTGTTTGATGATTTTGCCTATCAGTAGGGTAGTGTAAGTGTTCTGAGCATGTTTAAAGTAGGCTAGGCTAAGCTGTGATATGCAGTAAGTTAAGTGTATTAAATGCATTTTGACTTATGATATTTTCAACTTACAGTGGACTTATTAGGATGTAACCCCATCATAAGTTGAGGAAGATCTGTAGTTGAAAATCAGGAACTGTGATGCCTCTGGCTTTGTTCTTCTTTTTCATGATTGATTTGACTATATTGGGGGTCTTTTATGATTCCATAAAAATCTTAGGATCATTTTCTTCTATTTCTGTTAAAAATGCCATTGGAATTTTGATAGAGATTGTGTTGAATCTATAGTTGGCTTTGGGGAACTTCCCTGGTGGTGCAGTGGTTAAGAAGCTGCCTGCCAATGCAGGGGAACAGTTCCATCCCTGGTCCAGGAAGATCCCACATGCAGAAGAGCAACTAAGCCCTTTCGCCAGAACTACTAAGCCTGTGCTCTAGAGGCCACAAGCCACAACTATTGAGCCTGCTTGCTGCAACTACCAAAGCCTGCATACCTAGAGCCTGTGCTCTGCAACAAGAGAAGCTGCCACAATAAGTCTGCCCACCACAATGAAGAGCAGCCCCTGCTCACAGCTAGAGAAAGCCCGTGTGCAATGATAAAGACCCAATGCAGCCAATAAATAAATAAATATTTAAAATATATATGTAGTTGGCTTTGGGTAGTTTGGACATTTAAACAATATTAATTCTTCTAATCCAGGAACACAGATATCTTTCCATTTGTTGGTGTCATCTTCAATTTCTTTTATCAAGGTCTTGTAGTTTTCATTGTACAGATCTTTCACTTCCTTGGTTAAGTTTATTCCTAAGTATATTATTATTATTTTTGATGCTATTGTGAATGGGACTGTTTCCTTTATTTATTTTTCAGATAGTTTGTTTTTAGTATATAGAAGTACAACAGATTTTTGTACATTGATTTTACACCCTGCAAATTTACTGCATTTGTTGATTAGTTCCAATAGGTTTTTTGGTTGAGTCTTTAGGATTTTTTAATATAAAATTATGTCATCTGCAAATAATAACAATTTTACTTTTTTATTTCCAATTTGTATGCCATTTATTTCTTTTTCTTGGCTAATCGCTTTGGCTATGACTTTCAGTATGATGTTGAATAAGAGTGGTGACACTGGGGGATCTTAGAAGAAAAGCTTTCAGTTTT
Source organism: Hippopotamus amphibius kiboko (assembly GCF_030028045.1). Taxonomy (NCBI): domain Eukaryota; kingdom Metazoa; phylum Chordata; class Mammalia; order Artiodactyla; family Hippopotamidae; genus Hippopotamus; species Hippopotamus amphibius. The sequence continues at coordinate 161,035,432 of NC_080191.1, forward strand.
TCACTGTCAAGTGTAGTGTTAGCTGTAGATTTGTCATATATGGCCTTTATTGTGTTGAAGTATATTCCTTTTTTACCAAGTTTGTTGAGTGTTTTTATCATGAAAGCCTTTTTCTACATCTGTTGAGATGATAATATGATTTTTATCTTTCATTCTGTTAATATGGTGAACCATGTTTATTGACTTGCATATGTTGAAGCATTCTTGAATCAAGATAAATCCCATTTGATCATGGTGTATAATCCTTTAAATGTGTTATTGAATTTGATTTGCTAATATTTTGTTGAGAATTTTTGAGTCTATAATCATCAGGGATAGTGGCCTATAGTTTTCTTTTCGTCTAATGTCCTTATCTGGCTTTGGTGTCAGGATGATGCTTACGTCATAAAATGAGTTTGGGAATGTTCCTTCCTCTTCAGTTTTTTGGAAGAGTTTGAGAAGGATTGCCATAAATTCTTCTTTAAATATTTAGTAGAGACTTCCCTGGTTGCACAGTGGTTAAGAATCCAACTGCCAATGCAGGGGACATGGATTTGATCCCTGGGCGGGGAAGATATCACATGCTGTGGAGCAACTAACTCCACGCACCACAACCACTGAGCCTGTGCTCTATAAAGCCCTCGAGCCACAACTACTGAGCCTCAGTGCTGCAACTACTGAAGCCCTTGTGCTTAGAGCCCATGCTGTGCAACAAGAGAAGCCACCACAATGAGAAGCCCATGCGTCACAATGAAGAGTAGCCCCTGCTCATCACAACTAGAGAAAGCCTGCTTACAGCAACAAAGACCCAATGCAGCCAAAACTAACTAAGTAAATATTAAAAATTTAAAATTTAAAAATTATATATTTGGTAGAATTCACCAGTGACATCATCTTGTCCTGGGCTTTTCTTTGATTACTGATTCTGTCTCCTTACTCTTCGTTGATTTGTTCAGGTTTTCTATTTCTTCATGGTTCAGTCTTGGTAGGTTGTATGTTTCTAGAAATTTATTCATTTCTTCTAGGTTACTCAATTTGTTGGTATATAATTGCTCATAATAGTCTCTTGTGATTCTTTGTATTTTCATGGGTATGAGTTATTAATATCTCCTCTTTCATTTCTGATTTTATTTATTTGGGTCTTCCCTCTTTTCTTCGGTATTCTAGCTAAAGGCTTGTCAATTTTGTTTATCTTTTCAAAAAGCCATTCTCTCTTAGTTTTGTTGATCTTTTCTATTTTTTTGTAGTTCATATTTCATTTATTTCTGATCTGATCTTTGTTATTTCTTTCTTTCTGCTCACTTTGAGCTTTGTTCTTCCTTTTCTAGTTCCATGGGATGTAAAATTGCTTTTTTAATTTGAGGTTTTTCCCTTTTTTTTTAATTTAGGCATTAATTGCTATAAAGTTTCCTTTTAGAACTGCTTATGCTGCATTCCATAAGTTTTGGTATATCATGTTTCCACTTTCATTTGTTTCCAGATTTTAAAAAAATTCCCTTTAATTTCTTATTTGATCCATTGGTTGTTCAGGAGTGTATTAATTTCTACATATTCTGAAAATTTTGTTTTATTCCTATTGGTTTCTAGTTTCACATATTGTGGTTGGAAAAGATACTTAATATGATTTCCAATCTTCTTAAATTTGTTCAGATTTGTGTCTTTAACATATGATATATGTAGTGGAGAATGTTCTGTGTGCAATTTAGAATATGTATTCTGGTGCTGTCGCACAGATGTCTCATGTTCATTTGGTCTAAAAAGTAATTCAAGTCCAGTTTTTCCCTATTGATGTTTTGTGTGGATAATCTATCCATTGTTGAAAGTGGTTTATTGACTTCTTCTGCTATTACTGTATGGCTGTCTATTTCTCCCTTCAGATCCGTTAATATTTGCTTTGTATATTTAGGTGCTTTGATGTTGGATGCACATATATACATTGTTATATCTGCTTGATGAATGAATGGCTTTCTTATCTACCACAGATTTTGCTTTTATCCTGAAATTGACAGTTATCATTTTATCTTTGTTTTTCATATGCAAATACCTAATTTCCCCCAATTACTTGGAAAAATAACAAATCATCTCTCAATGATTTTTCCAAATTCAAAAACTGCAATTCCATTTTCTTTGTGGAGGCTTCCCTCAAAAGTGGACGTGGGTATCTCCAGACTGAAAAACAGCTGTTTTTCTGGCTGGAATCCTCAATCTCTTAGATCCCATTTCTTGCTCTTTCCAGGGTTATGCCCTAATTTTGCCAAAGCCTGTCTTCTAGGAGATTCCTTAAAAGTCATGAAGGGAAAATTTTCTTTAAAGAGAGTCTCTGTATGTCTGAAAATATCTTTATTCAATCCTCATACTTAATTAAGTTTGAATGAGTGTAGGATTTTATGTTGAAAGTAATTTTCCTCAGAATTTAAAGGCATTTATCAACTATATTTTAGCATCCAGTGTTGTTTTTGAAAAGTTCCATGTCATTCTGATTCTGCTGTTTCTTTGAAAGGTACGTATTCTCTCCCTCTCTCTCTCTCTCATCTCCTTTGTTTCTCTCCTTCTGCCCCACTCCACCCTTTAAGGATTTTTCCCCCTTTTTTAGTGTTTTTAAGTTTCTTGACATGGATTTCTGTGCTTGAGTACTGAGTGGGCTTTTTCAATATGAAGACTTTTCCTTAGTTCTGGGAAATTTCTTTATACTATACCTTAGATCATTTTCTTCCCTCCATATTCTCTGATCTCTCCTTCTGCAAATTCTGTTATTCCCAATCTCCTGGAATACTCATCTTTTTTTTTTTTATCATCAATAATTTCCACCTCTTTGGTTTTTGTATTCTATTATACTTTCTGGAGGTTTTCCTCAGCATTACCCTTCAACCTTTTATTAACTTCTATTCCACCCATCATGTTTTTAATTTTGAAGAGCTTCGTCTTGTTGTCTGATTGTTCCTGGTTTTAGATGTAATATTCTTAGTTCCTAGATGCAATCATTATCTTATTGCTTTGATGCTGTTAGTAATAATTTTAAAATATTTTTCTTCTGTTACCTGTATGGTCCTCTTTTATACAAATCCCTCCACTTTAGCTTTTTTTCCCCAGACATTAATGGCAGATCAAAACCAGGTGAAATGTTTTTTTATCACAGTTGTGTCTTAATTAAAGACAAATCATTATTTAACAATTTATAATCATAGAATGGAAACTTTAAGGGACACATTTTGACATGACAGAAGACCTTTGTTTTACCAAGGATCCACCAAGGGTCCCTCAAACAGGCTGCCCCATTTCCCATACTCCCCATCAAGATTTTAAACTTTATTTATTTATTAAATTTAAAAAATTTACACAAATTTTAAAGATTACTTTCCATTTATAGCTGTTACAAGATATTGGCTATATCCCCTATGTCATACAGTACATCCTTGAGCCTATCTCACACCCAGTAAATTGTACCTCCCAGTTTCCTACCCTTTCACTGCCTCTCCCTGCACTGCCTCTCCCTCCAGTTTAGCTTTTTAATTGAGGCATAGCTCACTCACTTACTGAAATGTATATAGAATTCAATTATGCAGCTTGATGAATTTTGCATATCATTACATACATATGACCATATCCAGATCAAGATACAGAATATTCCAGTAACAGAGAAGTCTCCCTCATTTCCCTTCCCAGGCAATACAACCCCCTAAGAAATAATCACTAATAGTGATTTCTATCCACAACAGTTTGTTTTGCTTGTTCATGAACTTCCTATCACTGGACACATACAGTATGCCTCTTCCATGTCTGGTTTATTTCATTCAGTAATACTATGTCTGTGAGAGGCATTCATGTAATTGAAAATAGCAGTTAATTATTTAATTATTTTTATGGCTATATAATGTCCTGTTATATAAATATACAACAATTTATTTATTGATTTCCTGTTAACACACCTTTGAATTGTTTCCAGTTTGGATATATTATGAATAAAGCTACTATGAACATTCCTGTACATGTTTATTATAGATGTAAGCACTCAGTTCTGTAGGATACATATCCGAGAGTGAAATTGCTAGGTCATAGAGTTTATGAAAGCTTAGCCTTAAAATATATTGTCAAATAATTTTTCAAAGTGACTGTATCAATTTATACTCCTGCCAGCAACGTAAAAAAGTTCCAGTTTTCTGCAGCCTCATCAACACTTGTTACTGTCAATTTAAAATTTTTAGTCATTATAGTGGGTATGTGGCAATATTTCATTGCAGTTTTAATTTGAATTTCCTTGCTAAGCTTATTAGCTATTTGCATATCTTTTTTCTTAAAATTAGGCATTTTATTTTTTTAATTAATTAAATTAATTAATTAATTGGCTGTGTTGGGTCTTTGCTGCTGCACATAGGCTTTCTCTAGTTGCGACAGGCAGGGGGCTACTCTTCATTGTGGTGCACAGGCTCCTCATTGCTGTGGCTTCTCTTGTTGTGCAGCATGGGCTCTAGGTGCCTGGGTTTCAGTAGTTGTGGCACATGGGCTCAATAGTTGTGGCTCACAGGCTCTAGAGCCCAGGCTCAATAGTGTGGCCCACGGGCTTAGTTGCTCCATGGCATGTGGAATCTTCCTGGAGCAGGGGTGGAACCCGGGTCCCCTGAATTGGCAGGCAGATTCTTAACCACTGCGCCACCTAGGAAGTCCTGCATATCCTTTTTGTACATGAAATCCAGTTCAAGATTTTGCCCACTTTTAGAAAACTGTGTTATGTATTTATTCTCTATTCTGAGTAACAAATTACCTCAAGACATGCTGGTTGAAAACACCAATAAACGTTTATTATCTCAGTTTCTGTGGGTCAGGAATTCTGGAGTGGCTTATATTGGTGGTTCTGGCTTGGGGTTTCTTATGAAGGTAGAGTCAAGAGGTTACCTGGGGCTGCAGTCTTCTGCAGGCTTGAGTATGGTTGGAGGATCCACTTCCAAGATAGCTTACTAACATGGCTGGCAAGTTGGTATCAGCTGTTGGCAGGAGGCCATAGTTCCTTGACACATGGATTCTTCATAGGATGGCTTGACTTTCCTCACAACAGCATTGCTGGCCTTGCCCAGAGCAAGTAGCTCAAGAGAGAGCAAGGCAGAATCTTCTATATCTTTCCTGATACAGCTTTTGAAGTTAGTTTGTCATTTCTATAAAGCTGTTGGTTGCATAAATCAGTCTAGTTCAACATGGGAGGAGACTAAACAAGGGTGTAAATACCAGGAAGCAGTGACCACTGGGGAAACTGGGGAGCTGGCTTCCAAAGGTTGTCTATCCTTTTATACATATTCTGACTAGAAATTCTGTGAGGTATAATGACTATCACTTTTCACTCTCTTAATACTGCCTTTTGATGACTAGAAGTTCTTAACAGCTATATTAAAATTAATCCATCTAATGTGTACAATTCAATACCTTTAGTGCATTCACAAAGTTATACAACCATCACCACAGTCAGTTTTACAATATTTTCATCATCCGTAAAGGAAATCCCACACCTATCACTAGTTATGCCCCATTCCTTCTGCAAACTCCCAGCCTTAGGAAGCCACTGATCTGCTTTCTCTGTATATAAAATTGCCTGTTCTACACATTTCATATAAGTTAAATCCTATAATAAGTTGACTTATTGACTTTTTGACTCATTGCTTTGATTTAGCAAAATGTATCAAAGGATTGTCAGTGTTATAGCATGTGATAGTATACCAATTCCTTTTAATCTATGATAAAGATATATCATATTTATTCATTTACCAGTTGGAGGGTTATTTGAGTTGCTTCTACTATTTGGATATTATAAATAATTCTACTGTAAATATTCATATATAAATTTTTATATGAACATATGCTTTTAGTTATCTTGGCTAAATACTTAGGAGTAGAATTTCTGGGCTGTGTAACTCTATGTTTAACTTAAAAAAAAAAAAAGACTATTCCTTCAGAACAGTCTTATGTTCACAGCAAAACTAAGAGGAATGTACAGAGATTTTGCATATACCTCCTGCTCCCACACATGCATAGCCTCCCGCATTATCAACATCCTCCAACAGAGTGAAGCATTTGTTACAATTAATGAACCTACATTGCCACATCATAATCACCCAAGGTCCATAGTTTACAGTTTACTCTTAGTGTTGTATATTCTATGAGTTTATAAATTTATTTATTTACTTTATTTATTGGCTGTATTGGGTCTTCGTTGCTGCACATGGGCTTTCTCTAGTTGCAGCGAGTGGGGGCTGCTCTTCTTTGTGGTGCGCGAGCTCCTCATTGCTGTGGCTTCTCTTGTTGTGGAGCACAGGCTCTAGGCACATGGGCTTCTGTAGTTGTGGCACATGGGCTCAATAGTTGGGGCTTGCAGGCTCTACAGCTCAGGCTCAATATTTGTGGCACACGGGCTAAGTTGCTCCTTGGTATGTGAGATCTTCCTGGAGCAGGGATCGAACCTGTGTCCCCTGCTTTGGCAGGTGGATTCTTAACCACTGCACCACCAGGGAAGCCCTATTTTATGGGTTTAGAAAAATGTATAATGATGTGTATTTACCATTATAGTGTCATACAGAATACTTTCATTGCCCTAAAACTCCTCTGTGCTTAGCCTTTTCATCCCTCTCCTTTGCCCCCAACCCCTGGCAACTACTATATTTTTACTCTTCACAGTTTTGCCTTTTCCAGAATGTCATCTTAGTAAGAATCATACAGTATATAGCCTTTTCAAATTGGCTTCTTTCACTTAAGTAATATGTATTTAAGTTTCCTCCATGTATTTTCATGGCTTGATAACTCTTTAGTGATAAATAATATTACATTGTCTGGATGTACCACCGTTTATCCATTCACTCACTGCACTGAAGGTTATCTTGGTTGCTTCCCAGTGTCTTTATTACTATAGCTTTTAGTAAGTCTTGAAGCCATGTGGGAAATTATGAACAAAACTGCCATAAGCAGGGTTTGTGTGGACCTAAGTTTTCAACTTCTTTAGTACTTACCAAGGAGTGTGCTTGCTATATTATACAATATACGAGTATGTTTAGTTTTGTAAGAAGCTGCCAAACTGTCTTCCAAAGTGTCTACCATTTTGCATTCCTACCCTCAGTGAGTAAGAGTTTCTGTTGCTTTACATCCTCATCAGCATCTAATGTTGTTTGTTTTCTGGATTTTGGCCATTCTAATAGATGTGTAGTGGTATCTTGTTTTCATTTGCATTCACTGGTGATATATGATGTGAGTATCTTTTCATATGTTTATTTACCATGTGTATATTTTCCCTTTGGTGAAGCTGTCAGAGTCTTTGGCCCATTTAAAAAATTTTTAAATTTATTTTTATTTTTATTTTATTTTATTTATTGGCTGTGTTGGGTCTTTGTTGCTGCACGTGGGGTTTCTCTAGTTGCAGTGAGCCAGGGCTACTCTTGGTTGTGGTGCACAGGCTTCTCATTGAGGTGGCTTCCCTTGTTGTGGAGCATGGGCTCTAGGCGAGTGGGCTTCAGTAGTTGTGGCATGCAGGCTCAGTAGTTGTGGCTCGTGGGCTCTAGAGCACAGGCTCAGTAGTTGTGGCGTACAGGCTTAGTTGCTCCACAGCATGTGGGATTGTCCCAGACCAGGGCTCAAACCCATGTCCCCTGCATTGGCAGGCAGATTCTTAACCACGGCACCACCAGGGAAACCCTCTTTGCCCATTTTTTTAATCAAGTTGTTCGCTTTCTTATTGCTGAGTTTTAAGAGTTCTTTGTATATTTTAGATAGTAGTCCTTTATCAGATGGGCCTTTTGCAGATATTTTCTTCCAGGATGTGGCTTGTCTTCTCATTCTCCTAACATTCTCTTTCACAAAGTAGAGGTTTTAAATTGTAAATGAGTCCAGGTTATTAATTATTTCTTTCATGGATTATTCCTTTACTGTTACATCTAAAGAGTCATTGCCATATCCAAGGTCATCTCACTTTTCTCCTATGCTACCTTATAGAAGTTGTATAGATTTGTGTATTTTACACTTAGGTCTATGATCCATTTTGAGTTAATTTTTGTAAAAGGTGTAAGGTCTGTGTCTACATTTTTTTTTTTTTGCATGTGAATGTCCAGTTGTTTCAGTACTGTTTGTTGAAAAGGCTATCTTTTCTCCATTGTATTATCTTTGCTCCTTTGCTCAAGTCAGTTGACTGTATTTATATGGGTCTATTTCTGGGTTCTCTATTCTGTTTTATTGATCTCTGTCTATTCTTTAATACTATATTGTCTTCATTACTGTAGCTTTTAGTAAGTATTGAAGTCACGTGATATCAGTCCAAATTTTTTCTTTTCCTTCAATATTGTGGTCATTCTGGGTCTTTTGCCTCTCCATATAAACTTTAGAATCACTTTGTCAGTGTCCACAAAATAGCTGACTGGGACTTTGATTGGGATTGCATTGAATCTATAGATCAATTTGGAAAGAACTGACATCTTGATAATTTTTGAGTCTTCCTCTCCATGAACATGGAACACCTCTTCATTTATTTATTCTTGGATTTTTTTCATCAGTTTTGTAGTTTTCCTCATATAGTTCTTACACATATTTTGTTAGATTTATACCTATTTCAATTTTGATATGGTAATATAAATGGTATTGTGTTTTTAATTTCAAATTCCATTTGTTAATTGCTGGTATTTAGGAAAGTGTTGGCTTTTGTATAGTAACCTTGTATCCTATAACCTTGCAATAGTTGCTTCTTAGTTCCAGGAGAGTTTTTTTGGTTAATTCTTTCAGATTTTCTACGTAGCCAGTCATGCCATCTGTGAACAAAAACAGTTTTGTTTCTTCCTTCTCAATCTGTATGCTTTTTATTTCCGTTTTTTGTTTTATTACCTTAGCTAGGACTTTGAATATGATGTTGAAAAGGAGTGGTGAGAGGAGACCTCCTTTTCTTGTTCTTAATCTTAGTGAGAAAGCTTCTAGTTTCTCTAGTACAATGTTAGCTGTAGGTTTTTTTTGGTAGATTTTTTTTTTTTTTAATCAAGCTGAGGAATTTCCCCTGTATTCTTAGCTTACTGAGAGTTTTTATCATGGATAAGTGTTAGAGTTTATCAAATGCCTTTTCTGCATGTATTGATATAATCACATGATTCTCCTTTACCCTGTCACTGTAATGGATTACATTAGTTGATTTTTGAATTTTGAACCAGTTTTGCATAACTGGGATAAATCTCACTTGATCATGTGTAATTCTTTTATACATTGTTGGATTTGATTTGCTAATGTTTTGTTGAAGATTTTTCATGTGTGTTCATGAGAGATAGTGGTCTGTAGTTTTCTTGTAATATATTTGGTTTTGGTTTTAGGGTAATGCTGTCCTAGAATAAATTGGGAAGTATTTCCTTTGCTTCTATCTTCTGAAAAAGACTGAAGAAAATTGGTATGATTTCTTTCTTAAATGTTTGGTAGAATTCACCAGTGAATCCATCTGGGTCTGGTGCTCTTTTTGAAAGGTTATTCATTAGCGATTCAATCCTATTCAAATTGTCTATTTTTTTTTTCCTTCTTCTGTGGGTTTTGGCAGATGTCTTTTTCTTTTTCAGATGTGTCTTTCAAGAAATTGGTCCATTTCATCTAGGTTTTCAAATGTGTGGGCATAGAGTTGTTCATAGTATACCTTGATTATCCTTGTTAATGCCCATGGGCCTATGATGTTCCTTTTTTGATTTATGATATTAGTAATTTGTGTCCTTTCTGTCTCTAAGTTAGCCTTGCTAGAGGCTTATCAATTTTATTGAACTTTTCAAAGATCCAGATTTTATTTTGATTTTCTCTGAGTTCCTGTTTTGAATTTCATTGGTTTCTGCTCTCATTTTTTTTAAATTAAATCTTTCTGTCTTTCCTCTTTGAGGATTATGTATGAAGTACATCTTTTTAATTAATCTTACATTTTCAGCTTATTTTTTAAAAATTTATTTATTTTGGCTGCACTGGGTCTTTGTTGCAGCACGCAGGATCATGACATGTGGGCTCATAGTTGCAGCATGCAGGCTACTTAGTTGTGGCATGCAGACTCCTAGTTGTGGCATTCAAACTCTTAGTTGTGGCATGCATGTGGGATCTAATTCCCTGACCAGAGATGTACCTGGGGCTTCTGCATTAGAAGTGTGGAGTGTTACCCACTGGACCACCAGGGAAGTCCCTCAGCTCTAATTTTTAGTATTTCTTTTATCCTGCTTTCCTTTGGATTTAACTTGCTCTCCTTTTTGTAATTGCCTAAGGTGGAAGCTTAGGAAATTGATTTTAGAGCTTTCTTCTTTTCTTATATTTGCATTCAATGCTATAAATTTCCCTCTAAGCACTGGTTCCATTGCATCTCACAGTTTTCATTTAATTCAAAATATATTAAAATTTCTGTTGAGATTTTCACAATGACCTGTGTGTTATGTTGAAGCATGTTGCTTAATCTCCATTTGGGGATTTTTCCCAGTTGTCTTTCTGCTATTGATTTCTTGTTTAATTCCATTGTGGTCAGAGAGCAGGCACTGTATGGCTTCTATTTTTAAAAATTTGTTTAGTTTTACTTTATGGCCCAGCATGTTGTCTATCTAGGTGAACTTGAGAAAAATGTGTATTCTGCTGTTGGTGGTGATGAAGCTATCTATAGATGTCCATTATATCCAGTTGGTTGTTGGTGTTGTTGAGTTCACCTATGTCCTTACTGATTTTCTGCCTGCTGGATCTGTTCATGTCTGAGAGAGGGAACTTGAAGTCTCTATCCAAGCTACTGGATTTATCTTTTTCTCCTTGCAGTTCCATCAGTTTTTGCTACACATATTCTGACGCTGTTATTAGGTGTATAAGGATTCTTATATCTTCTTGAAGATCCCTTTATCGTTATGCAATGCCTCTTATTAACCCTGGTAAATTTTCCTTGCTCTGAAGTCTGCTCTGTCTGAACTAGAGTGCGGTAAGTCCCTTACATACAGACAAGTTCTGTTCCTAGAGCACGTTCATAAGTCCAGTTTGTTAATAAGTCCAACAAAGTTAGCTTAGGTACCTAACTGACACAGTTGGCTACACTATACTGGCTACATCACCGCTGCTCTTACACTTGATTCTAGATGTCCTGGGCTTGAAATAAAGATACTGTAGTACTGTACTCTTTACAACCACTTGTAGAGGGTGCACACATGTGACAGTGTATGCCAGATACATGAACTAACTGATGTGATTGGACATGTGAATGCATGTTTGCATCTTTGAAAGTTGGCAACTTGAAGGTTCGTATGTAAGGGACTTCACTGCGCTCCGGCTTTCTTTTCATCATTATTAGCATGGTATATCTTTCTTCATCCATTTACTTTTTAACCTATATGTGTTTTTAAAGTAGATTTATTGTAGACAACAAATAGTTGGGTTGGTTCTTGATCCACTTGGATAATCTTTTGTGTTTTTATACCATTGACATTCAAAGTGATTATTGAAATACAGTAATATCTACCATATTTGTTACCTTTTTTGTTACACTTGTTATTTTTTCTTTTTGTGGTTTGAGCATATTTCCATTTTCTTTTCATTCTTAGCATTTCAGTTGTATTTTTTTTTACTTTTTAAAAAAGTGGTTGTCAGAGTTTGCAATATACATTTACAACTAATCCAAGTCCACTTTAAACTAACACTACACTGCTTCATCAGCAGTATACTTTTTTTTAAGTGATGTTTCTTTTTTTTTTTTTAATTCATTAATTAATTTATTGGCTGTGTTGGGTCTTCGTTGCTGCACACAGGCTTTCTCTAGTTGTGGTGAGCGGGGGTGGGGGTTACTCTTCATTGTGGTGCATGGGCTTCTCATTGCCGTGGCTTCTCTTGTTGCAGTGCATGGGGTCTAGGCGTGTGGGCTTCAGTAGTTGCAGCACACGGGCTCAATAGTTGTGGCTCACAGGCTCTAAAGCGCAGGCTCAATAGTTGTGGCACACAGGCTTAGTTGCTCCGCGGCATGTGGGGTCTTCCTAGAATAGGGATCGAACCCTTGTTCCCTGTATTGGCAGGCAGATTCTTAACCACTGCGCCACCTAGGAAGCCCAGCAGTACTTTTTAAAAAAGTAATTGTAATTCCTCTCTAGCATCCCTTGTATCATTGTTATCATTCATTTATATATAAGAATATGTGACTATACACATATGACATATGTGTAAGCATACATAATCAAATACATTGTTAATCAAATAGTACTGTTGCTATTATTATTTTGAACAAAATGTTATCTGTTAGGTCAATTAAGAAAAAAATTTATTTTGAGGCTCTTCCTCTCTTTATGTAGATCTGAGTTTCTAATCTATATTGTTTTCCTTTTCTCTCAAGAGCTTATCTTGCAAGGCAGGGGTACTAGCAACAAACTCCTTCAATTTTGATAGTCTAAGAATCTTTACTTTTCAATTTTGAAGGATAATTTCACAAGGCACAGAAATTCTAAGTTGGCTGTTTTTTTCTCCTAACATTTTAAATGTCACACCACTCTTCTTTCTTTCATGGTTTCTGAGAAGTAGATATAATTCTTATCTTCGCTCCTCTATAGGTAAGATGTGTTTTTCCTTTGGCTTCTTTCAGGATTTTTAATCTTCAATTATCTGTAGTTTGAAAATGACATGCCTTGGTGTGGTTTTGGGGCACTTACCCTGTTTTGGTGTTCTCTTGAGTTTCTCCGATCTGTGGTTTGGCATCCAGTCTGTTCAGGATGCTCTAACAGAATATCATAAACTGGATTGGCTTATAAGCAACAGAAATTTCACACAGTTCTGGAGGCTGGAAATCCAGGGTCCAAGACACTGGCAGGTCTGGTGAGGATTCGCTTCCTGATTCATAGTCATCTTTTCACTGTGTGCTCACATGGCAGAAAGTGCAAGGGAGCTCTCTGATGTCTCTTTTTTTAGGGTACTAATCCCATTTATAAGGGCCCAGTCATACCTCCCAAAGGCCTAAACTCCAAACAACATGATGCTGGGGATGTTAAGTTTCAGCATATTATTTTGAGGGCAACACACTGTCTATAGCAGTCAGACATTAACTTGGGTGAATTCTCAATCATTGTTTCAAACATTTCTTGTTCCTTTTCTCTTTCTTCTTTTAGTATCACGATTACATATGAGCTGTACTTTTTGCAGTGGTCTCACTGTTCTTGAGATTTTTTTGGTTTTTTTTTTTTCTTTTCAGTTTTGGCAGTTTCTATTGAGAATTCTTTAAGCTCAAACAAGTTTTCCTTAGCTATGTCCTGTTTCATTAACTAGTAAAGGCATTGTTTTATTTCTGCTACAGTTTTTATTGTTTATTTGGCTGCATTTGGGTCTTAGCTGTGGCATGTGGAATCTTTCACTGCAAAGTGCGGGCTCTTCGTTACAGTGCACAGGCTTCTCTAGTTGTGGCACACAGGGCACAGAATTAGTTGCCCCGAGGTATGTGGGAACCTTAGTTCCCTGACTAGGGATCGAACCCCCGTCCCCTGTATTGGAAGGTGAATTCTTAACCACTGGATCACCAGGGAAATCCCCTCTGCTACAGTGGTTTTGATCTCTAAAATTTTTTAAAATTTCTTAGTTTCCATCTCTCTGCTCACATTGCCCATCTGTTCCTGCATGCTACTTTATCCATTACAGTCCTCTGCATATTAATCACAGTGGTTTTACTAAGTTCTTTGTGTTAATTCCAACATCCTTGCCATATCTAAGTCTGGTTCTAATGCTTACTCTGCCTCTTCAAACTGGCTTTTGCCTTTTAATATGCCTTCTATTTTTTTTATTTTTCATGTTAGCTGGACATAATGTACTAGTTAAAAGGAATTGCTGCTGTAAGGCTTTAGTAATGTGGTAGTAAGGTATGACAAAGGGAAGTCAGTCTGTACTCCTATGATTAGTATCAGTCTTTTAGTGTGCCTGTGCCTTGTAAATTTCACAAGTGCTTCTGAGCCCCCTGCCCCCCACACACCATCACCACTCCTGGCCCCTTAAGTGAGACAGGATAGCTACAGCAAGCTGGAGTTTGGCATTTCCCTTTTCCATGTCAGCTAGACTCTGATAAAATCCAAGCACTTTGGACTCTGGTTAGTTTCTCCTGGGGCCAAATCTTGAGTACAGAATGCTCTGGTGAATCAGTGGTTCCTTTTCCCCCCCGACAGAAGCATAAAGCGACTTCTCTCCAATGTTAACTGTGAAACACTGGTTAAGCCCTTGAAGGTGAAACTCACAAAAGTGTGAGGATTCCTCCTATGACCCCAATACTGGTTTTTGCTGAGATTTCTGCTTGGGGTGGGGGAGGGAGGTTTCTGCTCCAGTAAGTTGAGATTCTGATATATCTGCCTGTCTCTTCAATTTTGGGGACAGCAGTCTGCCCTGACTTTACCTCTCTTATGGATCGAAAAAGCTGTTTTTGTTCAGTTTTGTTGTTGTTAGGATGGAGCGATGACTTCCAAGCTCCTTTACGTGCTGGACTATAAAGTCATTTGATAACCTTTAAATTCAAATAGCACATTTAGACTGAAGCAGAGAATTATAACATACAATTATCAGATAATTCTCTTTATACTGCCTAATAGGACAGTCCTTTGCATGGGGAGATATGAGATATAGTATTTGTCTTATGAAATCTCATAACTTTTAGCTTTAATAAACTATATAGCTATTATATTGAAAAAATAAATCAACTTAAACATACTTATGGAGACTCAGCCTTTAATAGCTTCAGGAAACTTAAAAATTTTTAAAGATTAAAAAAATTTAAGCTGCTTACATTTTACAGCATGTTTTAAAACAAACTGTATTGTAATTATAAAGGTCAATGCAGGCAATAAGCAAAAAAAGGATTTGGGAATTGGTCCCAATCCTAAAATAAGTACCATAATAGGTACTCAGTTCCAAGTTTTCTGTCTTCATCTTGCCTCCTCCTTTTTCCTCTCCTCTTCACAAGTGGCTTATTGTTGGAACTTCTACTCCAGTTTACTAAAGCTGAGGAAGCTCCTGCTTCTAGTATCCAAAAGAGAAGTTGCAGGATGAGGCTGGAGAGACCCAGTGGTTTGGGGAGTTAATGAATGTCCTTGCAGGCCACTATGAAAGTTTGGATATCTAAATGCAAGAGGAAACCATTGAAGGATTTTAAAGCAAAAGGACGATGTGATCTAATTTATTAAGACAGCCACTGCTTAAGTGAAGATTTGGAGTAGAGGTATATGAATTTAGACTAGAGAGATGGTTACCAATAAGCATCACAAATGACAAGGAGTCATTTATCAGCCAAGATTCTTCATTGTGAACAACAAAAAATGCCAGCTGACTTAAGCAGATACATTAGTTCTTTCGGGTCTGTTTTTAAGAGTTTGCACTCTGTAGGAGGAAAGGGGAACCAGGCTTGGAAGGAAGTTTAAGAGTCACACCAAGTCACTTCGGTGAGGTCATTACCACTGCCAAACTGTGGACACCACAGCCTGTCCCACTGCTGCCACTGACACCAGAGAAGGAATCTGCCAGCTAGACATAGAACTACCTCCCTAACCGCCGGTCCCCCTCCCCTATCTCACAGACTGCTGACATCTTTAAGGCACTCTTATACACTCCACCCACTTGAATAATTTCTGCTATCCCTACTTCTTAGGGTAAGGGTTACTGATATCAAGTTTGCATACACCTGGCTGACAAGCCCTAGTTCACATGCATATGTTCTAAATGCAAAGGATGGGTAAACAAGCATCTGGGATTTGGGGCATCTATGATGTTAGGTGGGCCCTGCCTCCCAGCAGGACTCAGTCTGAGGAATATCCCAAAGGCAGGATGTCTGCATGCTGGGAAGCTGAGAAAATGAAACATATCTAATAGCAGCACGGAAAACTTGCCTTTGCCTGAGAAAAAATATTATTACAAGCAGAGGCTTGAAATGTACTTGGATGATTGAACTTGCTCTTGTGTTTCCACATCAGTGAGAGGAACATGTGCTGGTTTACTCACTCTTTCAAAGAAGCTGAGCCATGTGAAGCAGACCCACACACCTGAAGTGTGAAAGTAACCTGTAGTCTATCAGTCAACCCCAGCTGTCCTGCAGAGGAGTGAGATCCTGGCTGAGATCAGTGGCTAAGCATTTGTCGCAGGCCTGAGTTTTAATGACTGATTATGCAGCAATAGTTGATCAGATACACTTGGGAGAATATTCTGAGGGGCTCCCCTCAAAGGTGATTTAAAAAAAAAAAAAAAGTTGGCAATTAAGAAAGCTTTAATTATGGGAACAAAATGTTCCATAGCATGTATAAGTCTTAAAGGGACCTGTCTGTACCAAATTCTGTGAGAGAGTAACCAGTTAGCTTCCACATGCCTGGTCTTCTTATGCTTATATACTGTTTTATGGCAAACAAAACACTTTGCAAACTAGATGACCACCATCATAGCACACTAACAGTTTACAACTTGCTTTCCTATCCCAGAAAAGGAAAGAAGCCTCACCACTCTTTAGCCCATCTCAACCTGGTAAGTGCCTCTGTCCATAAGTTTGGCAAATTTAGGCCTACAATAATGCCTGCATACTATTACCAAGAATTTTAATCATTAGATTACCCAGATTACAGGCAGAACAACATCGTGATTAAGAGTACATACTATGGATTGAGACTGGTCAAGTTCAGATCCCGGCACTGGTATTTTAATAGCTGTTTGACCTAAGGTAAATTACTACACCAAATAGATGGTAAGTACTTTACAAAGTACCTGGGACACACTGTATTGTATCTAAGTAATAATACAAAGGTCAGCAGGCTAACAAACTTTTCCTATTTCCCTAGAAATGACCATGAAGATAACCTAAACTAAGAATATGTGCATCTCAGGCACCTTCAGGGCAAGTGTAGAGACTAGAATTATTTTCATATAATAAACCACCCCCACCTCCACCAAGTGGAGATGATCACTCCAATACCTACTCACTTTAATGTATTTGCCAGGATCACGTAATTTATCTATTTAAAACAATAACAAAAAAATACACCTCAGTCCTAAAGAACTCTAATTATATGTAGCAAGGTTAAAACAAAATCTTTATAAACTGAGTTGTACCAGCCTTTTACTCTTTTCACTTGCGTTTATTTAAACACAGTTCTCAAAAAAAAAACATTTGAGTGAAACTGGGCCTCCTTTGGTAAGCAAAGGACCTGAAAATAATATTTAAAAAATGAACAGGCAAAGTCTTCAGCTCATCCACAACACAGGTGTAGTGTTCCCTTCTCTCTTTCTCAAGCTCTGAACCACCCAGTTTTTCCATATAGTCTAAAGGCTAGAAGAACAAGAGTACATTTGTGGTGGAATGTATTGTCACTTGCTGATAACTAGTTGAAATACCATTATCCCCTTGTAACAGCTTTAAGAAATAGCCTTTTAAAGGCATACATTGTGCAACTCTTATCTTATTCCCTGCTATATATAATACAGATTACATGAAGGCTGACAAATTCACATTTATATAAGCATTAAGCATTTGCTGTATTGAAAGATCTTTAGTTCTAATACTAGCAGTATAGAGTTACAGAGCATAATTTTTAATCACTTAATTGCAGGTATATTAAGTATGGTATGTTTTATGGACTGAAGGAAAACGGGCATTTTTGTCTTGAATTTACTACTGACAATCTATTCTGAACAGTTCTGCTAAGCATTGATATGTTAGAAAGAAAAGTAAAAACCAAACTTTATTGTTGCTTTTTGCCATTTGGTAGCATTTTACACACACAGGCTTCGATCTTCAGAATACCCTGGATTCAGTAGAAAAACCATTTAAATGAAGTTTTGTACAATAGAAACTTCTCAGCAGTCAAAATTTAGACTGTAAAAAAATACATGCAAAACATACTTTTCTGAAAACACTTAACTTTGAACAAAGCACCGAACTACACAAATGCAGAATGAAAACAGCATTTCAACTCCACCAAAAGTAGTCATCATAAAAGGTGTAAAAGTCACCTAACTTCACTAGGCACTGTTCACTTTTTAAACAGGAGACAATAAAAAATATTGTCCACAAACAATATCCCAACTCTAGGGCAGGTTTCAGAAAGTCTTCAACTTCATGCTTTAATAGCGACCTAGGAAGAAAGAAATATGCTTCAATACTCAAGTGAATACTTTTAATGTTGAGAATTTTAAACTCTTCTGCCATCAGGAAATTCCTATGTACCAGATTCTCTCTTGTGAAAATAGAGGGAAACCTTCACATAAAGATACCTGAAACCAAAAGTTTTAAGTCACTCAAATGTTTCCAAGCTGTACAAAAATTACTAGGACTCCTAAAAGAAAAGCTACAAATGGTGACAGAATATAGTTACTATTGTAATTAGCAACAAGAGTAAGATCCAAGGTTTCTTTACATGTATTTCCTTGAACCCTACAGAAAAGTTGGGGAGAAATATAGATAAAACTAATTGAATTAACCCATTATCTGCTGTGGTTTGGTTAAGTCACAGCAAGCCATGCTATTACAATATATAAACAAAATAATATAAATCAATAAAAACTTACGAGGTGAGTATGATCGAGATCTGGAACGTGATCTGTATCCTCCACGACTATAGTAGGGAGAAGGTGACCGTCTTCTGTAAACAAATGTCAAGATCATCTAAGACTCCACAGATCACAGACTAAATTGACTTAAGATTATACATGATCCCTTTATCACTTTACAAAACTAAAAGACCCTCGACCCTCATTGGCCTTCAAAAATATTGCATTAGTCATGGAATTTCAAGGTCTGCTTTAGTCCTAAGAATGAAGCACTCTATTAGGCCCCAGTACCAAATAACCATTCCAACTACCAGAGGTTGAATACTCCTTGCTATATTTGATCCACTGATCATGTGCTAATTAACACTGTACGTAACAGAATTTAAAATGGGCTACATAAAAGGAAAAAAAAGAAAAAACCGCCAACAAGACAAAACTTTACCACTAATTTTAACCATACCCTACGAACACCCAAAACAAAATTTTGTTCAGTGCTTCAAAGTGATTTAGTTTTGTTTAAGAAAGATTAACTTGAACATTCACCTGTTTATTCTGAGGTGCTTATAAAAAGCTAATAAAACTATCAGGAATAAAGACTAAAATATTATGGGCTCTTAGTTTCTGCCATCTTATCTCATATTAAGGTACAAAATGGTACCACTGAGTAATGACCTAGTGTAAGCCCAATTAATGTCTATAAACACACAAGCCATGTACACACTGTCATTTGGCTTCAGTTACAGTATTTTTTGTTTTTGTTTGTTTTTTTGGCACACGGGCTTAGCTGCTCCGTGGCATGTGGGATCTTCCTGGAGCAGGGATCGAACCTGTGTCCCCTGCATTGGCAGGCGGATTCTTAACCACTGCGCCACCTAGGAAGCCCTTCAGTTACAGTATTTTTATACAGTTCATGCAATCCAATTTTGTGTAATGTCAATTATAATTTACCAAAATATTAATAATGAAAATGTCTTTATGTGAAGCCATTCTGCTACTGTACAGATTTTAAAATCCTCTCCTGGCATACCTGTATATCTGATCCCTGTCTTGAGCGGCTCTCCATCCTCCTCCTCCTCCACCTCCTCCTCTGTGAAGACAGAAAAGCAACATACATTCACTTTTAAAGTTTATGAAAGTACACAAGTCATGCAATAAAATTAAAACTCGCAGATAAGTGAAAACTAGTTTCCTTTAGGTGATAACGAGCTGCTTTTGCCACCTTGTTTACAAACTGGCATAGAGCTCTCCCTAGTGGTTAAATGAGCAGCATTAAAAGTAAATGCTCATATATATAATGAGGTGGATAGACCTACAATCTGTCATACAGAGTGAAGTAAGTCAGAGAAGGACAAATATTGTATGCTAACTCACATATACGGAATCTAAAAATGGTACTGATGAACTCAGTGACAAGAACAAGGACGCAGATACAGAGAATGGACTGGAGAACTCAAGGTATGGGAGGGGGTGGGGGGTGAAGGGGAAACTGAGACGAAGCGAGAGAGTAGCACAGACATATATATACTACCAACTGTAAAATAGTCAGTGGGAAGTTGTTGTATAACAAAGGGAGTCCAACTCGAGGGTGGAAGATGCCTTAGAGGACTGGGGTGGGGAGGGTGGGGGGGACTTGGGGGGGGAGTCAAGGAAGGGAGGGAATATGGGGATATGTGTATAAAAACAGATGATTGAACTTGTTGTACCCCCCCCCCCCAAAAATAGTAAATGCTCACATGAATAAAAATAAAACCTTAAGACCCTAAATCTTTGTAGCCTCCACAAACCAGTACAGAAATGCCATTTTTAAGAAAGTTTCTTTTTGTCAGTGCTAAATGTCAGGACTGTCAACTTCTTAAAGCATTACCAAATACTGTGCGCAACCCCCCCCCCCCCCCCAGATAATCCACACCTCAACATCACACCAAAATAAGGTATCAAGGATTAATTGTGGTTGATACTTATTACACAATTTACATTTTGACAAGCAAGGCAGGGTCTAAATTACCTGCTGTTCCTAAAATAGAGAGCTATTTCATTTTTACCTTTCAGAGTATTACCAGTATCATGAGCATTTCCCTACCAGACCCTGAAAAATATATCACTATTTTTGATTAATAATAAACCTCTTACCATTGTTACACTAAATTATTGTCCTTAAATAATTACTTCTTTGGATTCTTCCAAGAATCACTTCCTCTGCTCTTCAGTGCATGATTCCTTAGATACCAAAAATTGCTTTATAAAGCAATTTTACAAAATACAGCTTATGAAACTCACTTTAAAAATGAAATGAAGGGGGGGGTGCTGAAGTATGGTCTGTAATTTTGTTTTCATTGTCACGGTTTGAAACCAAGAATTTCAGTTGGTTTACAACTTCATGTTTAAATATACATATGAAGATAAATTAAAAACACACATAACCATAAAATCTAGTTTAAGGACTTCCCTGGCTGTCCAGTGGTTAAGACTGCTTCCACCGCAGGGCGCACGGGTTCAACCCCTGGTTGGGGAAGTAAGACCCACATGCCATGCATGCAGTATGCCCCCTTCCCCAGAAAACAAAAAAACCCCAAAACTAGTTTAAAACTCTGGGTCTGGATTTTAGTATTAAAGCTAATAACTTTATCAAAGGCTAAAACACAGGTATAGTGCTGCTTTAAATTATGTTGCAACTGACTCAGAAAAGCTGGTTTGTCCTTCAAATTTTTTGGCAACTTAAAGTTCGTATTATGGTTAACTTACCTGTATGATCTGCTATAATAGTCCCGATCATCATAGCCTCGATCATATCCTCTGTCATAGTAATCTCGACGGCGTGAGCTGCCACTATGAACAAACAGTAAATAAGATTTGTACAAACTTGATTTTACCTATAATAATTAAGCTTACAGTATGGGAAAAATGATCTGATGAGAATCATTTAATTACCCAGCAAAGCCAACTATATGGCATTTCTTTATGATAAAGTGGGATGTGATGTATTAAATGGTACCAATTAAAATTTGTGGTGCCAACAGAATGCTTCCACCACTGAATATACTGTATTGAATATAAGTTTTAGCCAGTTTGAAATGCCAAAGACCCCCCCACCCCAACTGCATGCAGTTCTTGAAGGAAGTGAACTGTCAATATTTTAACAACCTTGAAAATAAACTTACTAGGTAGGTCTCCCCATATAAATTCCTGGTGTTGGGGTATGTGGTCTTTTTGTTATAGAGAAATCAACTCTGATCCTACGTCCATCAAGCTCCATTCCATTGGCACGCTCTTTCGCCTTCAAAAGACATGTAAGTCATTATATACATCCTGCACAAAGACCCAAATTATCCAATAGCTATAAATAGGGTCCAACTGGATGTTTCAGTTAGGCCAGAACATTATGGCTGACAGCTTATTAACAGGCTTTTCTATTAAATCTTTACTAATAAAAGCCTGCCCAAAGAAAGTTTATCCAAAAAACCACAAGAGGCAATTTAACCCATGAAATAAATATCTGAAGTAATTACTGTACCTAACACAGTGCTTGTAGCTCTACAGCAGTAAATAGTTGGCAAACTATGACCCATGAGCTAAAAGAATTTAAATGTGTGGAGGAAAAAAAAAAATTTCATTATAAATGAAATTCAAAATTCAGTGACCATAAATGTTTCCCTGAAACAAAGTCCCATCATTAATCTGCATATTATATGGCTAGATTACAATAGCAGGGTTGAAAAGTAGTTGTCGTAATCTTACGGCTCACAAAGCCCCATATATTTACTGTCTAATTCTTTACACAAGTTTATGGATCCCTGCTATGGAAGCAAAAAGCTGGGATGAAGAAAGCTTGAATTATATAGTTTCTATCTAGAACACAGACTTAATGAAACAGTGTGTACTTAAGGAAAAAATATCCCAAAGACTTAGCAGTTTGTTCACAATTTAAAGAAATACCCTTCCACCTAAACAGAATTTAAATTTCTAATTCCAATTATGCTATTCTCTGGTTTGTTTAAACCTCAAGGCAGTTTTCTGGCATTACTGATTCAGATACAAAATATGCTGTTATCTTTCAGAAAGTGAACTGTGGTCTCGTAGCAAAAAAATTTTAGGAAAACCAGGAAGCCTACACCATTAGTAACCTTGGGCAAATCCTATTTGCATCCCTTAAATCTCTTAAATTATAATTGCATTCAACTTTCAATTCTTCCTTTATTAGATTAGCTTACTCTATTTAAGAACTTATAATTTTAAAAAATTAGTATAATCTTCACAAAATTATATATACATAATAAAAATATGAAAATATAGATAACCATATAATTCCATTTAAAGCTCAATTACTAATCTCAACATTGACCTTAGATGGCTTGACATTAAGTTTCTCAAGCTTTTCTCTTCCTTATACTGTCCTTGGAGATGACTTCAGCTATCATCTGTATGTTATCTAAAGTCCAAATTTCTTAAACGTGGCCTAGATTCTCACACTGAATTTACTTTAGTCTACATAATAAAAAATTTTAGGGAGGTCCCTGCCAGTCCAGTGGTTAGGACTCAGTGCCTTCACTGCCATGGCCTGGGTTCAATCCCTGGTTGGAGAACTAAGATTCTGCAAGCCAGGCGAGGCAGCCAAAAAAAAAGAAAAAGAAAAAAAGAAAAAATAAGGGAAAAAAAAAGTCTACTTCCTATGTTTTGCCTCAAGTCAACCTAACATCTAAATATATAATCACTTGCCAGTATACATTCAAAACCAGTTCCTTTCTCCTGAGTCATAGGTTTAACACTTTTTAATGCTTTTCTCCACTTTAGGAAGTAATTTCATATAAACCTTGATTAAATATTCCAAATGAGTATTAATACTCTTATTTTAGAAATACCTATATCTAGATACACCACATCTGGAACCACCTGACTATGTTGGGATTTACTTCAAATAATGTGGTGGAGGGGACTGAGTTGGAATAGAGAACGAAACTGCCATACTTCACTGTTAATTCTGCAAATATTTGAAAATTTCCACATTAAAAAGTGTTTAAAAAAAAAAAGTTCAAATTATTGACTTCAGTATATGTTCCCAGAAGAATGCATTTCCTTTAGCTCAAGCTATATTTACTAAAGTAAAACCTGTCCTTATCCAAGTAAAAATAGTTAAAAATAGGACTGATATTTTTACAAACGTTTAAGATTTTTACTTACTTCCTTGGCATCATCTACATTTTCAAAGTATACAAAGGCAAATCCTCTTGAACGTCTAGACTGCTGATCATATACAATAGACACATCAGCAATTGGGCCATATTTAGAGAACACTTCTCTTAGATCTCTTTCTGTAGTGTACAAGCTCAATCCAAATACTCCAAGACAACAGTTGGGATCAGGATTTGCCTAGAAATAGAAAAGTGGATTTTAAACTTAAAAACCTGTCATAAATCACAGTTAAAAAAAAAAAAAGGAACCATGCATAAATCGGCCAAAAATGTCACTAACACTAAAAGATAAACAATGAAATAAAACACTACTTTAAAATTAATGTTACAGCAGCACCACAAGCATGTTTAAGGATTTGTAGGAAAGATTGCAAAAGGGGTAATTTTCAACTTGGAACCAAATCAGCAGGAAACGGCAGCTCATACTACTGAAAAGCACCTGACTTTTTTGGAGATTGGAGGGCAATTTGCCCAAGGGAGTCACCTATTCTAGGGCTTTATTCTAAGAAATGTCCACACACTCACAATATACACACATAAAGATAACCAGAATAGCACTGTCTCTATTAAGCCATAGGGGAAATAAGGTAAACTGTTAAAATGTTGAATTAAGATGTATCACTCACACAATGGGAGGCGGCTCTATACTGCCAAAAAGATATAGAAGAGCATGTTCAGCCTGATTTTGTTTCTATAGAAACATCATAAAGTGTTCATATACACACACACATATAAATGAAACAAAGATGTGTACCGAACCGTTTTTAACAGGTATTAAGCAGCTTGTAATTATTACAATAAAGGAAAATAACGAACCAAATGTTGCCAACACTCCAGTTACCATAATGAATCTGCCTAAAAGTTTTCATTTATTTCATACACACATTTACTAGTCAAATTCCATCCCACTTTCAAAAACAAACATTTTAGATCTACCTGTATTATATTATGCAATGAAATCACAATATGAACACACTAAATGTCATTTCACTTAGAACTTCTCATGGAAGATAAGCAAAGCCTTAATACCTGAAAGAAACTTGCTTAAAACTAAATGGGGGGGGGGGGGGGGGGGGGCTTCCTAGGTGGCGCAGTGGTTAAGAATCCGCCTGCCAATGCAGGGGACACAGGTTCAATCCCTGCTCCAGGAAGATCCCACATGCCATGGAACAACTAAGCCCGTGAGCCACAACTATTGAGCCCACATGCTGCAACTACTGAAGCCCATGCGCCTAGAGCCGGTGCTCCACAACAAGAGAAGGCACTGCAGTGAGAAGCCTGCGCACCGCAACGAAGAGTAGCCCCCACTCACTGCAACTAAAAAGAAAGCCCGCGCACAGCAAAAAAAAGACCCAACACAGACAATAAAATAAATAAATTTATATACCAAAAAAAAAAAAAAAACAAAAACCCCTAAAAGGGAAAATCGGGGGAGCATTCTGTAAAAAGTGTAGTAAAACAAACCCAGAATACTTGAATAACATTAATACGAATATGATCTAGTGTACTAATACTGTAACAGTAATGCATAATGGAGAATTTTTTTACTTGATGGGCTGTTAATGTGACAATATCTTAAACGTATATAGCACAAATGTAGACTGTCTTATGGGTGATATCTTTTAAAAAGAATCTCAAAACACTAAAAAGGCTCTACAGGTAACTCATGCTAAAGCTCCATTATCAAACAGTATCAGTTCTAAACATGAAACAAAGAGGGGAACATATTAAATATTACTATAAAGTGGCTTTAGACAGTCCACTGCCTCAAAAAATATTTTTTTCATCTTACCCGATTCCCAACATGACGCCTGCGAGTAGACATGGGTGAATGACTATGGCTGTGGCGTCTTCGATAATCTCTACTGTAAGATCTGCTACGGGATCTTCTATGGGAGCGGGACCGAGACCGTGACCGTGTATAATGCCTTCGAGAACTTCTTCTGGATCTAGATCTGAAAGACAAAGGCTTCAAGGTTATCACTAAATAGCTGACAGTTAAGATATGGCTTTCAATTCTTTCCATACTCTATTCTAGAGTTAAACTCCAAAAGTTGAAACACACAATTCACGCATATATAGTGGGATTGACACTCTTCTTCTGGATATAGTCATTTCTACTCTGCTAGAAAGAGTTCCAAAACCACTACCAGCTAAAGCTCCCTTCCATCATATCTTAATAATTAAGATACAGATTAAACTT
The DNA here is from genome assembly GCF_030028045.1 of Hippopotamus amphibius kiboko. NCBI lineage: Eukaryota > Metazoa > Chordata > Mammalia > Artiodactyla > Hippopotamidae > Hippopotamus > Hippopotamus amphibius. The sequence goes on from NC_080191.1 coordinate 161,061,271, forward strand.
AACACAATTATCTTTCAAAAATCATAAAACATGCAGCATTTCATACTAGCTTGATTTGCACCCAACCTTACCCCTCAGAATACCACTCTATTTTTCTGCTTCTTGCATTATGTCCACTATTCACTTAAAATCATCACCAGTTTTCTCCAGCAGTGTTTTAAAATCAACCAGTTGCTCTTAACTACAGTGATCATATGAACTGTCATTTAAACCAGGAAGGACACATTGCAAGGGAGAAAGGGGGCATTGTTAATTATGCCTGAAAATAGGCATACTATAGGGCTGACCTGGGCAAACCAAGATGTATTGCTTACTCTTGACAAATATTAAAAAAAAAAAAGTGCACTACATTAAGGTGTTTGTTTTATACACACATCTGTTGTCCTAGACTACACCTGTTTATCAAGAATTGCAGTTACTGAAAGCCAATGTTCTACAGTCTATTTGCCATACTAATAAGCAGTTCACTTAAAACTCATAGTGAATCCTCACAATTCTGAAGAACTGGTACTATTTACTAATTCGCTTTTTATAGATAAGGAGGCTAAGACTGAAAAAGGTTAAGTAATCTGCCCAAACCAGGAAAAATAGAGGTAAGATTTGAACCCTAACGCCAAAAACCCAGGCTCTTAACCACTTGAATCTTCTATCTCCCAGAACTTAAAGATTAAGTTCATTTCTAGTACCAATATTAAATAAGCCAACGAAAGATCTAACCCTCTCTATCTTCCTAGTTTACAAAAGCACACACCAATTTGAAAACTAAGAGTAACAAGAAAATCCCAAGACAGTCTTTCTTACCTAGATTCAGATCTGGACCTGGACTTTGATCTGGAACGCCTGGAATCTTCCTTGGAGCGAGACCTTGCAGGGGTATGCCTTGCAGATTTCCCAGATCCATGAGCACTTCCACTTCTGGAAGCAGAACGGGATTCCTACACGTAGATGTCAACAGTTTAATTTGTATACTTTCTGAGCAACTTTAAAACAAATAAGCTGTGGTGAGATAAATGGTGAGGGAAAGCAATCCCCTTCCAAGATAAGAAAACATAGGTAAGGGCAGGAACTGAATATACCTGGTATAATAGTTACGTTGCTCCAATTGACATAAGCCAATTAACTTGAATTTCCACCTTTTTTAGGGGAGCAGGGCTAAGAGTTAACTGACCCCACTCTCTTCAAAAATGAGTGCCAAAACCAAGCAGTTAAGGGAACTGCCCAAGGATTGATTTGGGATTGTTACTCCATAAAGACTAGGGTGAAAAGAGTCTTATTAACTATGACACCTATACCTCACACCTATTTCAATCAAGTTGCCACCAATAAAAAAAAAACCCTATGAAATTCATAAAACTTACTTTATTTTCAAGTATTATTTATTGCTGAATGGGAAAAAAGACAAGGACGGTATCTGTTTCAACTCCCAGAGAAACGCAGAAACCTAGTGGAAAGCAAGGACCAGCTTGAAGGACACTAGATCTGTAGGCCTTGTCCATCTAACTGGATGGAGCTACAGTAGAAAGGCAGTGAATGAACTGCAGAGGTAAGAATTAAGAGGGTACCAGAGATCTTCCTCAGCTAAATGTAGATGAGCCAGTGCCAACTAATGGGGAACTAAGAAATAGCAGTTAGAAAAGTTACATAAAGGACATATTAAAACCAAAACAGTTTAGATCATGGGCTCTTAATCTAGGTTCAGGAAGGGAAGTTCAGGAATTAGATGTAAAAACAAAATCTAGATATATACTGTATGCCCAAGCTTTCCCCTATCATAACTGGGATTAGCTCCTAGGTAGGTAATACAAAAGAGCTCTAAAAGAAACTAAACTAGTGAAGAAAAGGGTGAACAAGAGAACTAGTTCAGCAGTGAACCAAAGGCATATAATTAGTGGCAAAAGCAAACACTGTAAGAACTGGACTTAAGGAAATGTTCTGCCAAGATACCAAAATAAAAAGCAGTGGAAAAGACAAGAGAATCTACTCAGTCTGATAGCTAACCAAAGTATCATCAAGCAAGACAACCTTTATTTCAGGCTATCCACCTTCAGCAAATTAAAAGGCATCAGTCTAATAAATCTTCCTGCCCAACAAAGAGTGGAAAAGGCCAGATTCAAAAGGAATCAACATTACAGGCAAGTCGCTGTAGAGTTAAGAATCAATGTTGAAGCTGCATAAAAGTTACATGAGACCTCCCTGTGTGGTAGACCTTCAGAATAAATATTCTGGTCATTCTTGAAACAATAAAAGGTATGATATTCTTTAAATCACAACCCTGAACATTTTAGAATATGTTCTGTGACTTAAGAGCATAGTGGAGAAAATCTGGAAGATCCTTCCTATGATGCACAGGGACAAAATTTACATGCAACACAGAAGAGACAAATTAAAGCTTAAAGTTTGGAACAGGAAAGGTAAGAGTAACTGGGTGGGCGAAATGAGTTCTGGTCTCCACACCAAAACAACTCTAGAAACTTTACAGCAAGATTTCAAACTCATTAAGAGACATGGTGTATGTAAAGTGACACGAAACAGGACACCCTCCTCTCCTTCCTGCCATGAGTCAGTAAAGAGATTCGAAGAAAAACATGGCCCCTAATTACTGAAAACTGCTGCTTTTATCATCAAGGACTGTTTAAAATATATACTAGGGCTTTGGAGACCCCAACTAACAATCCCTTTGCTTTCTCTGGCAATTATTCTGAACAGAGACATCTGAAAGGACAATTCACCCCCCTCCTCCTCTCCTCGGACAAAGGTTTTCTCTAACTGGGGGTGCAGTTTCTGTCATCATTTCAACAGGCAAAAGCTAATCTAGAAGAGAAAGTAGAAACAGGTACCCAAAAGCTACTTACTAAATACCTTTGTTTACTCCAGTGCTAGAAAGATTACTTCATGGAACGATTATGACTTTTAATGGAAACTAATGAAAACAATTTGCTCTGGCAGGGAAAGAATGATTACCATGATTAAAAGATTACCAATAAAGTACCAGAAATCAGCCAATCTAGGGATCTGATAAAAGAGTAGAAAGTCAAGATCTTCTTTTAAGTCTCTTGCTTCAGTAAACAGAAAAGCCTTATTCCAAGCTGAGATGCTTTACCAGTCTGTCCACCAAGAGGGAAAAGTACTTCTAGCCTCAGAATAAACCCTATGAGGTTCCCCTGTGAAATTCTAGCAGATCAAGGGTCAAAGATACACTGTTTGTGAAATTATCATTAAGACTTCAACCTCTAAAACTAATTGGCTATATGCAGATGCATTTTGTGAGCAATCATTTTTCAGACCAGAATAGGTGAAACCACCAGAGAGATTTTTTCTTTCTGTACTGACACTTGCTAGGCTAACAGAAACAATGCCTCTACCTCCTTTCTTGTCAAGGATAGTCTTAAAGTCAAACCCTTTGGCAGTTACGTTGGCCATTAGCTGGTTTGGAAATATATGCAAGAATATTCACCCTGTCTAAAAGAAATGACACCTGAAATTATTAGCCAAATCTAAAAGCATAAAGTTAGCTTTAAACCTCTGTCCATGGTCAAATCTGTAAAACCAGCTAGAAAGCCCCTACACGCAAAGAAATTCAAAGTCCACTTTCAGGGCTGTCAAAACTGTTAAGTGTCAACACATTAAAACCCTACCAAAGAGGCAACACTATGAACAGCAATACCTCAAGGAAAAGGGTCATAAAGTTAACATGAATAACAAAGCCAAAAATTCCCTGAAAACAGCTCAGGAATCAAGTTCTTACAGATTGGATCTTAATCATATACTGATACACAATCTACAGGGATCACATCAGGGAAAACCAAGCTCAGCCTTCCAACAAAATACCAACCTGTGTCTCCCTATTCTGAGAATGGCATATCTTAGAAAAACTTTTTGAAAGAGATGAAAGAAGTGGGAATAGCCACCCAATGCTAGGTTTCTCATGTATTTTTAAAAACTAGATGCAGTAAATTAGATTTTGAACAGCAGCTCTTAGATATACAATCAACCTACCTAGCATTTAAAAATAGATCCTTAACTAGAGCTTGTTTTATAGTAGGTCTGGAGTTGGGCATCTACATTTCTTAAAAACACCATGTGTTTATGATGCTTAGTTAAGTCTCACTAACTTAATTTCAAAAGCTTTATGCTTCTTACCTGTCTTGATTTTTTTCAAGTCATTTCCCTGAAACCTTGTTTTCTGTCACTTTCTCTGCCCTTTGGCATTAATTAGCCCTCCTGAGGGCATGCACCTTACACTTAACCCAGGGTGAAAGGCCTGTCTCCCCCAAACTCCCCTGGCAGGGGGCAGAGGAAGGCACTCTCAGACTCAAAGATGCTTTGGTCAAGGTGGGGTGGGGTGGGTGGGCCCTGAATGGATGAGATGGTCCACTAGCATCAATGTTTACTTTTGCTTTACATCTTTCCAGCTTGTGCCATATAATCAAATTCCAAACTGCTTCTTCCCCTTAGACGGCTAACAGGTCTTTTCTCTTTCGGACCCCAAGGACCTTGCTGGTCTCCTCATAAAAGAATCCATGAGCTTGAATAAAAACATAACATCCATTCACATCACTTGCCTCAGCTGTAAGTAATTCAGAATGTAGAATCAACATTATTGACGTAATATTATTCTTTTACATGTGGCAAGTTTTACAAAGCAATAACTGGGGTAAAGCAAATGCTGGAAATTATTGCCTATATAAATGGGAGTAATTTTCCTTCTGCTTGCAAGATACAGAAATATTATAAAAAGTACAAATTTGACACTAACAGGCCCTCAAGTCTCAGATCCTCTATAACATCATTTAAGCCACTTTCCCCCAAGAACTTTAGTCTGACAATTCTCAGAAAGCTTTTTAGTCTATCTTCATTTTTGGGAAAAGTGATAGCCTTGGCTTTCCCAACAGGGTAGAAACTATCTGTTGGTTGGCTACTACTGGGTATTATTTTGACATGTGCACTTGTCCCATTCAACTGAAAGTAACAACACTGCACCAAATCATTTGACTCTTCTATTCAGCTAAAACACAACAAACACACAGAAGGGGAAAAGACAGAACTTTGGGGTCTGTTTTCCTAGTAAGTGGTGGGAAGTAGGGAACCAGAATAAAACTACTTAATGATCTACATCTCTCACATCACTTTAACAGTTAAGTGTTTAATAACAGAAAATGAGAAAAGGGAATAAAGCACCTACTACTATTCCCACTTTTGAGTTAAATATCCTGTTCACTTGTGTGACCCACCTCATTCTAAGGGATGCCTCTATAACTTTTTAGCAGTAACCCCAGTCACTCAGCTGCAATGAGCATTAAACAGAAAAGAATTTAGATTTATCTTGTGAATTTAGCACACATGCATCTTAAAGTTAGGACCTAAGTGGTCATAGCTTTCCACTACTGCCATCTAGAAAGAAACTGTTTTCATAAACACCAAAAGAAACTATCCTGTCCAATGCTTTGCTTGGATTTTGGGGGGGTTGGTTCCATAACCATCCCAGTGACATTCTTTAGGAAAACGTTGACAAACTTAAGAAAACATTCTACTATATACTGCTCTGTACTGAAGGGTAGGGGTCAGTGCATTAAGTGTCCAGGGGGTGGCACAGACCACCAACTCCAACTCTGCAGGTACTCATTCATGCCCCAGGAACAGCAAAGTTAGAGATGAAAAATCTAGGACACAACACGAAGCCAGCTGTTACCCAAACTGGAGAGCTCATTCCTGCCTCCTATTTGACTATTAAGGGTTATTTTTTTTTTAAGTTGCATTTCAATCATTTGACTAAGAAGTTAAAATTAAAATTACCTAATTTAACGTTTCCCCTGGAAGGCACTTCTTTACCCTGTATATATTTCTTCTATTAAACAAATAATGCATGCATGTTTAGCAAAATATACAGGGACACATAAACAGACTAGTAATTACTTAGCGTAGTGCTTTCTGATTCCAGATTACTTCTTATCTTAACTTCATTTTTATTTCTTTTCTTCATTCTTCCGTTTCAAATTCTGACTTCTTTCATCTTCCCCACTTCACACAAATTGCTCAATATTCTACAAGTGGGACTTCTGGTCTGATAATTAGCATGCATTCTTTCTTTTATTTTTTCAAATTTCAGCTTCACTTATTCCTGAGCTTCAAATACTCATTTATAAAACTTGTCAAATGACGACTTCCGCATTTTCCTTCTTCAACATTAACCTTAATAGAAAAAGAACAGGATGAAGAATATTTTAAAACTCCAGGATAAAATCCAGTGCCAAAACTGAAACTAGAAAAAAATCCCTTTTGTTTTGGATTTTTAGAAAAACTAGAATACGCAGCTCAAAAAACTGAAACTAGTTTTCTGATTGTTCTAAAATATATATAGTAATTAATCTCATTTGTCTACTCCAAGTAGTTAATCATGCTTAAGCTGAATGTGAAGTGCAGTGCAGAACATTTACTGTTCATCTAACATCTTAAGAACTGTAATTACATTTCACACTTATTGTATTCATCAATAGAATATTAAAGTGTCAAAAGCACATCTCTAGCCAAAAAGTGACACATAAATACAAAAGTGCAAGAAAGGAAAGCACGGACAATTCATCTGCACAATGATGACAAGGCTCAGGGTTGAAGAGGTTTACAAATGGTGACTAAGGGCAAGATATGTACTTAATGTCTCATTTTTTTTTTTTTTTACTGCAAAAGTAGCTCTGTAAAAAAACAATGTCAGGGAATTTGAAAATTTGGACCATAGTGTTCATCCCACCCCTAGAAAGCTGCTCTAGTGAGATTTGACAGTATGAATGGCCCAAGTTACTAAATTTAGAACTTAAAAGACCAAGTCAAGTTAACCAAATACTATATGTGAGTAGCTATAAAGGAACCAGAACAAACTTGAATCCAACACTGGTGTTTTCAAAGAATTTTTGTTAGAACCCCCCCCCCGCCCCAATAAACAAAGTATTAAAATCATCTGTGGTCCAAAGGAGCAATACTACTTTTAAAGATGGCAATGTTGGGAGAAAATTATAGCTCACCTCCTGAAATTATTAAAAAGACTCAATATCACTTAACAGGTCAATAAAGCATAACAGTGTCTATTGAACACCCTAAACAAAATACTGCTCTCATAAAACATACTAGTCTTCCTGCACTTCACTGTATGATCTTTCACTGTCAATTTCCTTTCCTAGTTCTTCTTTCTGAAAATAAAACTTAAAAAAGAGCAAGAGAGAGAGAAAGAGAGACAGAAGCCTTTATACCTATCTGACAACCATACATGGCTATGATGGGAAGTGTTGTGATGTCTTTTCTAAGAGGATAAGCATAATCTTCAATCTAGTTTTTTCAAAGTTAATTGTTGCTTACTTAACCCAGAAAAAATTTACATAGCTTTTTATTTAAGGGAGTCACAGTAATTGGCTTTAACATCCATCACCGAAATGTAATGGGAAATGTTTACTGCCAGCACAAATGTAATCATGGAATCAGAATGCCCAAGCAGGTTTCCTCTTAAGGCCTCCTTAAGTTTAAATACAGATACAGGGCTTAGGTGCAAAAGATGCTAGAATAGAGGCCAAAGCTCTAGATATCACAACTTTTCAATATGGACACCTTCTTGCTGTTATTTCATTACCCCTTCCCAACTTTCTTCCTTCTTTTATACCTGAAGAACAAAATACGCTGCTAGATAATATAAATATTAGGTTTATTCGAACCCAGCTAAGTTCAAGTGGCCACTTCATAAAACGAGAAGACCAACAACTGGGCTAAGGTTATACACATATGGTTAAGAAAGCCTATTTAGAAATAAGCAGAAATTTGTCCTGCTACCAACACAATCTGTTAAAATGATTCTAGAGGTTACAACTGGAATTTATGTAATATTAAAAATGTGCAAACTCATTAGATTGATCCACAACATAGTATTTTAAAAACGGGGAGGGGTCAAAGAAAAACTCATTGGTTCTGCTATAAAGATCAATGCTCATATCAACCTAAGGACTATTTTATTTCTTTCTGCAGCTAAACTCTACCAGAAGGTTGGTTGGATAGAAAAATCCTCAAAGACTATTTCTGAAAAAACTATCATCTGACATGCCCACATCACCTCTAAGTCCATGCTTTTAAAAGATCTCCTGCAAAACAAGTACAGACCGAATTTACATTCATAAAACATTCAGTAATTTCCAGCAGATTGTGCAAGCGTGTTTTACTTTTTCAGAAGACTACTTTTTAATCTAATATCTAAGCACACACATATACACACACACATCAATGCAAAGAGGGTCCTCATCCATGCTGTCATATTAGCCATCTTGTTGACAAAAATCAGAATATAACCTCCAAAACCCAATTCAAAGCAAATATTTTTGGGAATTTGAAGACTTAATTTGCTATAATGAAGAACTCCCCAACCCCAGGTTAAAAACAAGACTAAGTGACAACAATACTTAATTCTATGTGACCCACACCCCCCAAAAAACTCAATTGGGTAAACACATAAAATTCCCAAACATCAATCACCACCTTCATCACTGTAGCTCATAATACAATTATGTGTAAAAAACTAATCAACAGAACACACAATGCTAATGCTCCAAAGATATACACAGCTGTAGCACTGTCCTCTCGGGCAAAATATAAACTATGAAAATATTAATACTGGTAAGGCTTTGGGTTTTATTGGCGATAAAGAATGGGAGAAGGTTGTACAAGGCAAATTCCATTTAACACATCTCTTATCTGAACTCCTATGCAACTTTTTGACAAAACCAGTAGTAGTACTTACCTTGTAACCACTTGTAATTTCTGTTTGAAAATGCCACCTTCTACTTCCAGACCATATCCTTAATATTAAATCATTCTTTTAGTTAAAACCAAGAAAAATAAATATTCTTCGACCTGGTTTCAAGAGACTTGTGCCTAACCAGACTCAGGCTGAAACAAAACTATTTCCTCCCACCCAACATTAATTCAATCCACTACTTAAGGAACTTGCCATTTGCTAGAATTCTTCAGGAAGAAATAGATTCAGATGTTTCAGTTTTGAAAATTAGAATTTTGACTTAGGAGCTAAAAACAGAATTCAAAAAGACAACCCAAGATTAAGCAGAAGAGAAAAACTGCAGAATCTGAAAGGCAGTTTGATGGGATGGCATCCAGATGCTATTCATCTCTACAGAGAATAAAACTAAAGATAATATACCTATACTGTAAACACATTGCTGCTACAAAAATAGGCAATTCCCTATCAGAGTATTTACTGTAATCTTGATAGCAAGACAAATTAAAATGATTTGGTCCATACAACAGCAATAACAATAGTTTCCTTAGTTTCTTGTTTCTCTAAAGACCCATTTGTAGAAACTAAAGAAATTACAAATAGAACATTAAACCGGTAGCAAGACCAAGCAAACTTCACCACACCCTAAACAGTGTGACCATAACTGGGCCTTACAAGATTTATCACCCCCCTCACCATTACCATGCACCTCTAAACTTGGCTACATGACTCTATCATGTTCTTATTCTCCCAAATTGTGACATGACATATCCGCTAAAAGCACCTCTGTTTTTCCCAAAGGTGCTAGTCAACCTCTATGCAAAAAAAAAAAAAAAAAAAAAAAAAAAAAGCAATTTTAGTAAATTACTGGAAGAAACTTGAATTTGGAAATGAATAATACTGTATTTTAACATAGGTCTGGCCAGATCGGGTAAGTCAGCTCTCATTAGAAACAGATTTTAATTTAACTTTAGATCAACTCCGACATGAAAAAATTCCAGATACAAGTAAAAGGTAGATTCTGCTGTAACTTAAAGAACCCCCCAAATTCAGGAACCTGCAAATTTAAAAGACAAGGGGAAAGAAAAAAAAAAAAAAAAAGACAAGGGAAAATAAGGATCCACATCTCTAAGTGTCATTTTTCACTCAATAAGTAAACAGGCTATGAAAACAACCAAACTGAGGATCATCCCCGCCCCCCCGCCCCCCGTTTAGGAATAGAACTTATATGTCTAAAGGAGTGAGCAGAAAAAACATTTCTAGAGCGGTGGGGGCCCGGTGGTGGTGGTTCCAGCTGATAAGATTTTGGTGATTACCTTAACATTAACTGATTAGATTGGTAGGCATTAGCAATTCACATCAACAATTTGTAATGTCTGAAAGCGTAGAGTAGAATGGAAGTAATTTTTCAGGCTCCTGATAAGCTATTTATAGTAGGCCATGTTCAAGTACTCTGAATGCAACTGTTTCCCCACTGTTTCAGGCACATTCAAAAGGACGTTTTTAGCCAATCAGACCTGTTCTACGTTGTGTTTGTTTAATGGCATTATATTTAAATCATTCCATTGAACTTTATGGTTTTGCCAAGCATTCTTTAGGAAGTCCCAAACAAGTTTGTTTTAGGTCTAGTCTTACCACTTCAGGTTCACATAAACCAACTGGGAAACAACCTACAGACAAACGCCAAAGAAAACAATGTGGAAGTATTCCACAACGTCAAAGTTCAGAAATCTTCTGGAAGTCAAGACTTTATGTGACATCAATTTCTAACTATTAAATTTTTATTGCTTTGTTTCCTTCCATAAGAATTAATTGAATAGCCATTCTATGTTAACAGTATTGTGAAATAACTAGGATGTGTATTCTACTAACAAAAAGAAAATACCAATTCAAAACCTTGATTAGTGGGATGACAATGTCTCTTGAGCTATCTCAAACCAGGACTTAATTTCTGCAGTTATTTCCTCCCTTACGTAAAAAATACACAAACTTTTCTTTGGGGAATTTTTCATTTCTCAACCACACCATCACAAGTCACTCAGGTTTATTCAACTGAGAGTTCCTCTACACAGAGACCAGTTATTTTGTATTCTCAAAAGAATGCAAAAGTACCCAATAATTGTTTTGTATAATAGCTGAAGACTAAAATTATCATTTGCTTTACAGTCCAAACACCGACGCCTCGTTTCGACAGTATATTAAACTGGAGGAAACCATAACCGACAGCTTTAATAACGTGTGAGCTTGAGCCAAGCTTCCTCACCTTAAGAGCGAGCTTAAGAAACAATCGCACACACATTACTGACAGTGGAAATCAAGTCTTAGGGAAAAACATAAAGCCAACATTCATCTGCAATAGGTAAAGGCGGGGCCTGATTAGTTCAAACCAAATTAATCAGATTTGGCTCCAAAGTTACACAGTAAGCTCACTAAGATTCTAAGAGCGAACAGAGGAAGTTTCTTTAAAAACTCCCTTCTAATGAGCCACCTAAAATTTTTTTCCTGAGTTTGAGAAGATACTTGCATAGATTTACCTGACAATTACAGGCAAACTGTAAAAATACCCGACCTAATCCTATCAAGTAAAAAAATAAATCAACCTCTATAGTGCTTTTTATTACTCTTCTAACAAAATGTCAACCTCCAAATGTGCAAGATTCTGGCAAGGCTGACATTTCTGCATCTTAGTACTTCACGGAGCCGCAACCAGTCTTTATATCATGCTTCCTAAGCCCGGGAACTTTATTTCCGCCGTTTCCCCAACCATCACCAAACTCCACATTTTGGGGTGGAAACTTTAAAAAAGTGCACCAACACAACTTGTGGTTCACAGACTAAGGATGCCTCAAAACAAAGGCAACAACGGCACCATAAATCGTTGCCCGCCAGTATCTCCACCACCATCCCGTGCAAAAAAAGGTATACTCCATCAAACAACAAAATCTCAGCGACCTCGTCGTGGTCTGCTTTGGATACGGATAACGATGCGGGGTTTGAAAGCCCTTTCGGTATCAAAAAACAGCACTCCATTTAGGGCGAACACAAAGCTCGCGCGCAATCCCCTCAAACTAACGGGCTCAGAGCTTAAGTCTACCTCAGCCTAGTTTCCCTAATCTGAGAGAGGCCCCAAGAACACCCTAGATTCCCATCCCTTAGGGGCCCAGACTGATCCTGTCTCAACCTAAACACTGAGCAAAAAAATCCCGAAGAACGTTGCCTTTCTGCCCTCCCCTCCTCCGCCCGCGGCCTGGAGGGTGTCGCGCGGCCCCTCCGCCATTTTGTGCCTCTGGCAGCGCGCCCAGCCCGGCAGCCCAAGATGGCTGCGGCGAGGCTTCGCAGGAGAGCAACGCCGGAACGAGATACCGCTCCCCTCCCCCACCACCGAGGGGACGCAGCGGCCATTTTTAACCTCCCCCCGCCCCCCACCATAACGGAAAAAACCGCCGTTTCGGGTAAAGGGCCGCCGAAACCCGCCGGCGGCCTCCTTCACGGATAAAGCCACTACCCACTAGGGCTTTCTATCCTCTGACTCCCATCCCTCCCGGTCTCCGACTTCGGGGCCGAAATCACCCGTTTGCCGGTCCGAGGCCGACGGGCCTGGAAAGAAATGCAAGAAGCTGGGACCACACAGCCGCCCCCTGCACCACCGCTACGTACCCGCTCGCCGTAGTTCTGCTCGCCGCTGTCGCTCATGACTTCTAGCTGCTGCCGCCGCTCGATGTGCTTCAATCGAAGCTGCCAGCCTCTCGCGCCTTCTATCTAGGGGCTCAGCGGCAGCCTCGCACCACGCACTAGTTCCGGAGCCGCTGAGAGCCGAAACGCTCCTCACCGCCTCCGCTCGGGCTCTAAGTCTGCCGGACGTGACGCGGCGCTCTTTAACCCGGCCCCACCCCCTCCCAGAAGGCGCGCTTTCTTGGCTCCGCCCTTCCGCGCTCGGCTTTCCCTTTCCAGCAGTGGCGCGTCCCGAGCCGGACGTGACGTAAGCCCCGCCCCTTACGCTGCGCTAACCCCATCTCCGGGTCCCTGAGGCGGGAAAGTAAGCGCGCCGAGTGGTCTCGGCCGTGCTCGACACGGGGCGTAGTGATGTCACCGGCCACGCCTGACTCCCTTCTGGAACTTTCCAGGGAAACCGTCGTGGAGGGTGGTGGGGGGAGGGAGGAGAGGCCCACCGTGTCTCCCATCCTTCTTTCCTATCTTCCGCTTTGTTCGTTTCTCTTTTTTGTGTCTTCATTTGGTTGCAGAGGGCGGGTATCCGTATACTGGGTTCCGTGCTTTACTTTGGTTTTCTGTAGCTGTAGTTGTGGATCTTTCCTACGTGAAAACCCTTCGTTTGAGCATGTGTTAAATACCAAAGCACTTTACCAGATCTTGATGCACTGAAATCTTACATAGCCTCTAATCTGAAGAAGTTAGTGGTCTAATAATAGAGAACTGTTAAAACATGCATTTGCAAACTATGATTTTGTCTTAGAGAGATGTACAACTATAGTGGTGTCATAAGGAGTGAAGATTAATTATGCCATCACTCAACAACATGATATAGTAGAGAGTCCAAACTTGGAAGTTCAGACATCCCTCTGTGCCTGTCGTTTCCCTTAAAAAAAAAAAAAAAAAAAAAAAAGCCTGTTACCCAGCTGGTGAGGTACTTTGATACCTGTAAAGGCCCATTTGATTTCTTAAAACAGCTTTCTTGAGATACAACTCACATACCATGCAATACTCCTGTTTAAAGTGTACAATTCAAGTGGCTTTTGTATTTACAGAGTTGTGCAACCATCACAATTTTAGAACAGTTTTGTCACCCCCAAAAAGAAAGCTGTCATTAATAGTCATGGCTCATCTCCCCTCTGCCCCCAGCCTTCCCAGTTCTAAGGACTTTAAATCTACTTTTTCTATAGTTTTGCCTATTCTGGACATTTCCTATGAGTAATCAGTCCTTTGTGACTGGCTTCTTAAGGTAAAGTTTTCAAGGATCACTTGTGCTGTAGCATGTATCACTATTTCATTTTATTGCTGAATAATAATTCATTGTATAAATGTATCACATTTTATTTATCTGTTCATCACTTGGTAGACTTTTGGATGGTTTCCACTATTTAGCTATTATGAATAATGCTGCTATGAACGTTCATGTACAAGTTTTTGTATGAACATATATTTTCAGTTCTTTGGAGAATATACCTAGTAATGGAATTGCTGGGTTGTATGGTAACTCTATGTTTAACTTTTAGAGGAACTGCCATTTAATTATATCCACCCTAGTGGGTGTGAAGTGGTATGCCATTGTGGTTTTGATTTGCCTATTCCTAATTATGATGTTGAGCATATTTGGTGTGTTTACTGGCCATTTGTAGATCCTCTTTACGGAAATGTCTATTCAGATACCTTACCTATTGTTACTTTTTATTTCTGAGATGTAAAAATTGGCAATTTCATTCTTGCTTTGTTTGAAATAGTCATCTGGAACAGTATCAGGTATTTAGGGTACCTGAGACCCAGAGATTTGGTGATGACTCAAGGTGACAATTCTCCTTTCTTTTTTTTCATACTCTCCAGAGCTAACCTCATCTGCTTTCATGGTTTCAGTCAGGGACCTATATTATTATGGTTTCCAAATCTATATTTATAGATTTGAACCCACCCCCCCCCCCCCAGTTCCATGTTTAAATTCTAGTTGCTCCCTGGAATATTTGCCTGGATATTTCAGAGGCTTATAAAAATTAGCATATCCAAAATTAAAATAAGCACTTTAATAATGTATTCCTCCTTTGCCCTAGAAACATCTCTGCTAAAACTTTCTTCTCTCTTTTCCTCATTTAATTAGTTAACACTTCTCATCAATTACACTTCCCATATATTTTAAAAATTTATCTTTTTTTCCTCCATTCCTCTTGCCACCATTTGTCAGGGCTTTATCAACTCACCTGGTGAAATGCAAATTATCTTAGAAACTAAAGTGTTTGTGGAGTTTTTACCTCTTTAAACACTATTTCAAGATCTAATAAGAGGAAATCAGGTTATAAAAAAATCAAAATGTTACCTTGGACCTGGAGTCATAGTTCACAAAAATTAAATGATATAGTGTGTATCTGAGAAAACAATTCTAGTACACTTTTCCCCAATAATTGTGTTTGGAATTTTGCAGTGATCCCTTGTGCTTTTGTTCATTTAATAATTTCTAATCATTATATCAGCTAGGCTGTACCATTTCTAAACTTTTTTGTATCTTCTCTGGGATGAAGAGATTAAATTTATTTCCTCCTTTTTAACACCTACATACTTGTCAGTGTAACATAATTTAAAAACTAAGTCAAGAGCAAAATGTTAATTGTAAAATCTACGTGAGTCAACCATATGGGTGTTCATGGTACAGTTCTCTCCACTGTTTGAACATTTTCATAACAAAATGTTGAGAGAAAGAAAATTTAAGTCAGGTCATGGTATAACATGCTTCGAAACCATCAATGGCTTCTCATAACTTTTAGGACAAAGTCCAAAAACCTTAACACAATCTGCAAATCTCTGCATGATTCCTTGCTTATCTGCCACTCTCCCCCTTATTTGCTATGCTGTAGGCACACAGTTTCTCACGCTCCATGTATGCTCAAAGCTGGACTTTTGAATGAGCTGTTCCCACTTCCTGGGACATTTAACAACTACCTTCTGCCAATACACACCTAAACCTGGGCTCCTACTCAGATCTCAGGCCTTGTCTTGCTTCCTGGTTTAAAATAGATCAGATCTCTTGTTTATATAGTCTTATAAGCACCCCTCATATTGTTCTAATAATTGTAATTAAACAATAGTAATTAGGTAATTATTTCTGTGATTTTGGCTTTTATGTGTGTCTTCCCCACCAGATTAAATTTCTTGAGGACAGGGCCCATGTCTAGTTTGTCTACCTGTTTGCCTGGCACATAATAACCCTTCAGTAACACTTGTTGAGTGAATGAAAACAAAGTATGAATTTAAAATGCACTGGGTAGGCAACAGCATGACTTTATAGGTCCTTGAGGAGGGGACTGACTTGCTGAAAGCAGGGAAGATTGTCCTGGCAAAGACACAGACGTCAGGCTGGAGGGTTTATGTGTCAATTCGTGTCCATATCTTCGGCACCTTTCACAGGGCCAGGCTGTTGAATGAGTGGCCTTGTGGAACATGGTTCCTGTACAGTAACTATGAAGTGAGGAGGACTGGACTCCCATGGAAGCAAGAATGAAGATTAAACAGTAGGTGGGGAGACTCTGAAACAGTGGGCCTGACTGGTCTTGATGATGGGAAAATGAGGATAAAAGGAAAACAGATAGTAAAAAAAAAAATGACCATAAAAAATTAATGGGCGCACTTGGGTGTACTCTCTAACTGAGACTTACTCCTGCAACTTAGAGGAATGTCAGAGGCTGGTCCCGAATTTCATTATTGTGTCTCTTTTTAGAATCTAGGCCCTCTCTCCCAATATCTCTTTATATTAAACTTTCTCTGTTCATATTACTTTGTGGCTCATCTCTCCTGATTGGGCCCTGACTGATGCAGAGTTGCTCTCAGGAGGGGTCCCCCAAGATACTACTGGGATGTGGACATAAAGGAAAGAGAAAATCTAGACCAACTTCTGGGCTCTGGCTTGGGTGACCAGGTGGAAGGACAATGGTACCATTAACTAAGGGAAAATATGGGAAGGTGGGGCAGAATGATGAGTTCAATTTGGGACATTCAAATGAAGGTATCTAGTGAGTCCTGGTTATAACAGTCTGCGGCTCTGCAGAGATCTGGGTGGAATAGACATCCAGAACTAGACTTACCAGTATAGAGATGGTCAAGAAAAACCTTACATTGAATAAGCAAGATCCTCAAAGGAGTGATATGGGGATGTCCTCTGTCCTCATGTAACAGAGAACAAACCTGACTCCATATTGAATCTATTCTTTTAGTTCTAACCTTTGTGTTCATTTGCCTGTGCTTAGTCATGTTGGCTCTGTACCTTAGTCTAAAAGCATGTTGCCTATAGCCCGAAATACACATAATAGCCCTTTCTCAAGGCTCTGCCTCCCAGGCTTGACCTTCAAAGCCATAACAAGTTTTCATTCATATAAAGATAAAAAATTGTAGATCATTCACATAGAGCTAAAAAGTTGTAGAACAGAAAATAACATTTGTCTGATTGCAGGTTTACAGAAACATAGTGACTGGAGCTACATGGACAGCTACAAGATCAAAGGATTATCACATCCCCTCTGGGGTCTGGCCGGCACCAAGAAGTCTGCAGCAACCAGTCACACCCCCTTTCCCTTCAGTGTAAAAGAAATCTGAATTCTAAATTGGGAAAGATGATTCTTCGGGAGGCTAGTCTGCTGTCTTCTTGGTCTGCTGGATTTCTGAATAAAGTTGCTATTCCTCGACCCAGCACCTCGTTTCTCAATTTACTGATCTATCATGCAGCTAGCAGTATGAGCTTGGACTCAGTAACTCTCAGAGAACTAACAGCAGATAAAGTGACTGAACACTCATTCACTGCTTGGAAACATGAATGTGGAAATCACAAGTTGGAGACTTAGTTAAGGCTGATTTTCATGAACCAGCTTAGAACTGAGAGGAAATTAGGAAAACATTTATTTATTTGTTTATTTTATTATTATTTTTGGCCACACCAAATGGCATGCGGGATCTTAGTTCCCTGACCAGGGAATGAACCCACAGCCCCTGCAGTGGAAGCTGGGAGTCTTAACCACTGGTCGGCAAGGGAAGTCCCCAGGAAAACATTTAGTTAGTAATAATGGCTATGGCTGTATAATGTAAATAATTGTGGTGAAACAACCAATCATTTTGGAGTGTCCTGAGCACTAAAGGAAAACTCAGTGTACAAAAAAATAAAAGAAGTAAATTAGATACCTTCTCTAGCTACCTAGAGAAAACTGGGAAAGGGGTAAAAGTAGCAAAAATTAGAATACCAAAATAACAAAATTTAGCAATAGGACATTCAGCATGTAAAGAAAACATTTATCTTAGAATTATTATTATGTTACTAAGGTAGGCTGGGAATAAAAAAACAATAACTGCAATGTAAAAACTGAAAATCCTTCTTCCTATTCTTTTTTCTTTCTGTCTCACTCCTCAGAGGTTACCTCAGTTAAAAATTTAGTATATAAACCTTTAGATCTTTGATAGGTAGAAATTTTTTTTTATTTTAATAAAACACATATCATGTGCTACATATTCCTTTAACATACTATTCTGAAACTTGGCTTTTTTCACTTAACGATCTAAAATACGCTATCTTTCCGTATTAGAACATAAAGATTTAGCTCATGTTTTAAAAATAGTTACATGTTATTCCAGTGTAAATATGTGCCATGATCTATTTTACTATTCCCTTTTTATGAAGATGAGAAGCCATTGTTTAGAGAGCAGTGAAAACAGTGTTTCTGCGAGCAAATCAGCCAGGGCACAAATGCACTAAAGTGAGAATGTTTGTCAGTTTCCAGGAGGCTAGAGACCAGACCATTCAGTTGTGAGCACAGTTGAAGACCCAAGGGGGCTGGTGGTGCTGAGAGCATGGTCTGGACTGTCTGGGGTTGAACCCCGCCTCCGTCATTACTGAGAGACCCTGGACGAATTTAACCTCTGCCTCATTTGCCTTGTCTGCAAATTAGAAATTATAAGAATACCTACTTCATAGGCTTGTTGTTAGGATTCCTTGAGTTGGTAAATATAAAACATTTAGAATAATTCTCTAGCCCATAATAAGTTAGCAATTATTATGTAGGTCATAGAAAGGGTGTTGGATATTATTTAAATGCAGCAGAGAGCACTGAAGTGTTTTCAGCGGGGAGAATGGCTTGACTCAGTTTTTATTTTTATAAGATCACACTCTCCATTGGATGGAGAATGGGTTGGAGGGAGGTGGAAACTAGACCCATTAGGAAGCTACTGCATTGGTCCAGGAGAGAGACCATTGCAATAGGATGGTGGCAGAGGAGACAGAGAGAAATGGACAGACTTTAGATCTATTTTGGAGACAGAATTTAGTGGACTTGTAGGAGGGTGAGGGTAAGACATGAAGAAGCACTCAAGAAATGCTGTGGTGCTGCAGACTGAGATGCAGAAGCCTGAAAAGGAAAGAGTTAAAGATGGGGAAGCGGGGGAGGGGGAGTGAGGATTCGGGTTTTGAACCCAATAAGTTTGAGATGTTATGAAATGTCAAAGTGGAAGTTGTCAAGTAGGCAGTTCGATATACAAATACAAAATTGGGCATACAGTGAAAGCTTCTAATTCATCTGCACTTCATGACTCATTTTTGTTGTCAATCATGAGATTTTATTCAACAAGCAGTTATTAAGAAACAAATTATGCATTGAACACTAACATATTTTGTTGGCAATGGAACATTTTAATTGGATTCTGTTCTCTAATTAGAAAAGCAATGTAGGGAATTAACATTCTACCATATGGCTGTACACAATTTGATCATTTTTCTTGTTTTTTCTAATTTTTCGACATTTGAAGTAATGCTTCAATGAATATTTTTTGTTCGTATATCTATATCGGAGATTTTATTTTATTTTATTTTATTTTATTTTATTTTATTTTATTTTGCTTAGGATAGGGTTATAGGAGAAGAAATAACTTTGTCAACAAGTGCGATCTTTTTTAGGATTCTTTTTTAGTAGTACAATATTATTGTTTATATTCATTATACCATGTGTTAGATCTTTCTTAGGACTTTTGAAACATTGTCAACTTACTTTCCAGAAAAGTTGTATTAATTTACACTCCTAGTCACAATCTATGAATGTTCACCATATCATTCATCAAAATTAAAATCTTTGTTAATCTAAAGGGTGAAACATGACACCTGGTAGTTGTTTAATTTGCATTGCTTTAATAACCAGTGACAGGATTATCTCTGCTAATCTCCTGCTGCTTTTACTACTGACAGATGGCTGTGATTCTCCTGGCTTGCGGTCTTCTGTCTGCCCTCATTATCCCTTTCACCTGGTTTATTCCTACCCAAGTCTTCACCTTTCATCTCCCCTTCAGTTGTGACTGCCCTCCTCCCTCCCTCTAGTGTATGTCTGATTTTCTTTATGTTCTCATAGAGTCCATGTTCCTCTCCTTCAGAGAACTTATTTCTGCTTGTAATTATATATTTATTAGCAGAAATGTTTGAATAATACTTATTTTCCCCCAAATCCTAAGCTTCAAGAAAGGGCGGGAATACTTTGCTCATCATTGAATCCCCACTCCAACAGTTGTGGAATAGACAAAAAAATGAATAGGAAGTGGGAAGAGAGAGGCACTATAATGGGCTAGCCCGGGTCACGTGCCTACTCCTGTGCTGGGAAGCATGTCTATTACTGAAAAAAGAAGTAAGGGTGCAAATAAGGTCAATGGGAAGTTATTGTGAGCTGGGCAGCTATCCCAATTTGTATTGACCACAAGACATTCTAAATTTTCATGTAGTCAGAGCTACAAATTTTCTTTGTTAGGAATTTCTTTATCACACATAGGCTGAAAAAGTTCTGTCTCATTCTGAGTAAAATTAATGTACCCTTACATTTTCCTCTAGGTGTTTTCTTTTTATGGTTTCCTTTAAACATTTGATAGCAGTTGGCCAGTTCTCATTATGAAAATGTAGAAGAAAACACAAACAAGGTTTGGCATACAGGAATAAATTTCTGAACTGGATAGAAGTGAAAGAGAGATTTGTCTCACACATGTCATATCAGACAAATCTGATTTTTTATTTATTTATTTTTTTGCCACAGTGTGCAGCTTGTGGGGGTCTTAGCTCCTGCACCAGGGATCAAACCTATACCCTCTGCAGTGGAAGGGCAGAGTTGGAACCACTGGACCTAACCACTGGACCTTTAGGGAAGTCCTGCCTCTCAGTTTTCTTATGGAGACTCTGGTACTATAGTTTTTTTTGATAACCTCCCTATTAAGGTCCTAAACTGGCTACCAGTGTATGGAGAGATTTTGTTTATGAAGTCTTTCCTTGCTCATAATTTACAAAGACTATGTATACTTTCTTCTATTTACTGTTCTCATCTGTCACACTTAGGTTAAATTCCATCTGGAGTCTACTTTTGTTTGTGGTGTGAGATACAGATCATTTTGTTTTTCCTGTACAGATATAATCAGTTTCCCCAACATTGGGTATTAAATAACTTGTTCTTTCCTATGTGGTGCTGCTTTCATTGTGTATTAAGTTCCCATATACGTACAGGTTTATCTTGAAGCTGTCTATTCTGTTCCATGGGTCTGTTTGACTGTGCTTACAACAATATTGCTTTAAAAAAAATTGTATTACTAAGGCTTCATAGTGCATCTTTTTGTTGTTGTTGTTTTTACATAGTACATCTTTAAAAGTAGTAGGACAAGTCCCCCTTTTGTGATGGTCTTTTTAATGTGTCACCTTTGCTGGTTACTCAATCAAAACTAATCCAGGTGTTGTTGTGAAGGTATTTTGTAGATGTGATTAAAGTCCATTAATCTGTTGACTTTAAGTAAGGAAAATAATCTTAGGTAAACTGATTTCAATCAGTTTGAAGGCCTTGAGAGCAGAGCTGGGCTTCTCTGAAGAAATTTGTCCTGTGGACTGCAGTTTTAAGCTGTACCTGAGAGTCCCAGCGTATCCTCTGTGACAGCCTGCCCTATGAATTTCAGACTTGCAGAGGCAACCTCCACAGTTACATGAGCCAATTTCTTGGAATAAATTTCTTAATATATATCTCTGACTGATTCTGTCTCTCTGGTTTAAGCCTGACTCATACATCCTCTTTACGCTTTTTAAATTTTTAATTTTTTTTCTTTTGTTTTTTTCTCTCTCTTTTCTTATCCTTTTTTTAAAAAAGATTGAATTAGTTATTTGTAAAACTTTATTCTTCTAAACAAATTGTAGAGATGTTTATTGAGTTCCTAAAAAAACCCATGTAAAATTTTGATTGCGGCAAATCTATTGGTTAACTTGCAGGGAATTGACATCTTTATAATATTGCTTTCCATTCCAAGAGGATGGCTGCTTTTGCCTTATTCAACTTCTATATGTCCTTTATAAAAGTTTTAAAGTTTTCTTTTTTTTTTACATCTTATGCAGTCTTTGTTAATGTCCACATACCTTGCATGGGAGGGGGGGCGTTATTGCAAATTGTATTTTATTTTAAATTATATTTTCTAGTTGGTTATTGATGCTGTGAGAAATGCTGTTGGGTTTCTGAAAGGTTGACTTTAATACGCAGAGAACTTACTGACTTTTCTTATTAGTTTTAATGGTTTGTATCTAGGTTTTACTGCTCTTTCTAGATAGGTGATTCATTTACACAGAGTGGTAGTCTTATCTCTCCCTTTCTTGTTTTTATGCCTTGTATATCTTTTTTTTAAATATCTGAATACTTTATTGAATGCATATAATCAACTAGAGATCAATATTTTGCAGTTCCTTGTTTCTTATGAGATAAAATTTATGTACAACAAGGTGCACATATTTTGCACTTTAAATTAGGGAATAACAATAGCTTTGGCAGGTGAAGGGGAAAAAGTCATGGCAGAAGAAAGTAGCAAAAAATAATTATTTTTCCTTTATGCAAAAATTATAGGTCCCACATTCTCTTATAAACATTTCACTCTGTACCACAGTCTCTAGGTCCATCCATGTCTCTGCAAATGGCACAATTTCGTTCCTTTTTATTATGTCTCGTATATCTTGTCATTACTTGAAATAAGGTAGAAGAAGGGATCTAAAATTTTAAAGAAATGGGAACTTGTAGTAGATGCCTCTTTTTCAATCTGTTCACCTACCCTTTAGCTATGTCCTGAAAGAACCCAGAAGATAGTTCTCTCTCTAAAGGAGAAATACTTTCATGAAATGAATACTGACTGTTCTTTGTCAGTACAAAGCTTCTGTGGATAATATGAGGTAGAGGGTGACCCAATATTCCTAATTTGGACTAATAAAACAAATGGCAACTAATCAAGATATTCCTGGAATGACTGTAGTTGTTCTGGAGGTACTGGCCATCCATAGGACTCAGAATCATTCCATCAACATTTCAGCCAGAATAGATCGTTTCTACCAGGTGGTGCCAAACCTTAACCAAAACAGATATGCTTGGAAAGCATGAGATCCAGATGCCTAGATTTACATTAGCTCATCTCACCCCAAACATTAGCTTCTCAATAACGTGTTTCTGCATTTTTGGCAATGGATAATTTGCATTCCACTTACAGTGTTTTGTTGGAGTTTTACCATTGCAATTTCACTATATTTAGCAAGTGACATAATCCCTGTACTGGCTTTCTGATTTATAGACTAAGAGTTATTGTGGTAGGAAGAGCCAGTGGAAGCCCCAGGAATTTTCTTCCTATCAAAATAGTGGAATTTTGTAGAATCCCAGGCATTAGTGCCCATATCAAAGGCTTCTGAGATACAAAGATGGCAATTCCTACCTTAGACCTACTTAACTCACCAGTCTGACAGTGAAAAAGGCAGATGAGGTTTAGAGAACATCAACAGATTTTCTTAATCAGGTGATGACTGCGGTCACAATTGCTATTCCAGATGGGAGCTTCTTTGGGGAGGAAATTACACAAGTCCTGGTGACTGGTATTTAGCTATTGATCTAGCAAGTTATATTTATTCTTAATTCCAATAACCTGAAGATACCTTTAACCTAGAAGGGACAGTAATACACCATCATTGTCTCCCATTGAGGTTAGGTCAACAGGCTCTGTGCTCAAGGAAACTATTGTTTCATTAATTTACAGGCTGGTACACACTAGTCTATTACATTGACATCATTTGGCTGCAATGACCCCTAGAACTGAAAGCAGTTACCCTAGATGCCTTCGGGGGGGAAAAAAAAATATATATATATATATATATGCCAGAGGGTGGGAGAAAAATCCCATGAAATTACAACAGTTTGTTATCTCAGCGAAGTTTCTGGGGACCAGTTGGTTTCTTTCCAAATGGAAGGGCTAGTTGTTGCAACACTAAGAAAGAGGAATAATTCTTGGTGGGTTGTTAACCAGAACTGCCATCTCTAGTGGTAAAAGTGATGGAAAACTTCAGTAATCTTACATAGGCAGATGTAATTCTGAAATGTAATTTGGTTCCACTAAGATTTCAAGTCTCTGAGGAAGAAAAGCTTCATCAGTTGAGGTTCTGCCGGCTATAGACAAAGATAAGGATGGGTAGTTGAGAAGTCAAGTTATAAATACCAACTGTGGCCTTGGATTCACTTGCAAAAATGAGAACTTTAAAATCTACTGGCATTTTCAGGTACATATTTATATATTTTAGAATAATTTTTGTCTTTGTTTTCCCTTTCCCCCAATATTTTATATAGAAAAAGATGCCTGTTAATTTTATAATGTAAAGAGTAGTGGACAAATTTTCAAGCGAAGTAAAGAGTTAAATTCTTTAATTGAAGAAATAAAGAGAATTAAGAGACTTAAAAGACAGATAAGCATCACTCCAAGATCCTGGATCCTGGGTGCGATAATTGAGATTTTGGCTTATGCACTTTTAGGAGGGGTTAAAGATATTAAGCGGTTGTAGCATTATGTTAGATGTTATTTTCTTTAAAGATGCCTAAGTGTGGGAAGAAACATATATGTTGATTTTGGGAAGCCAAAGGAGTAGACTGTGGTGGAAATTTGTCTCTCTCTGTGGTCACTTAGCAACTGAATTCCTTCCTTATGTGTGGGGGAATCTCCACATGCAGCAGCGTCTGACTCCCATTATACAAAGCATCGATCCCAGATATTTGCTTCCCCTACTTTCCCTGTAGCCAGCAACCACTCCAGTCTTGGAATCAGAAGTTAGTGATAAAAAGAGACCAAGATTGTGCAGAATACATTCTGGAAGTGGTAGCAACCACAGCAGCTCTCTAGTTGAGGTTTTACTGGGTCGAGTTAATTACACTTGGAAGTAAGAGGCAAACATAGGCAAGGGAGTGCACAGCTGAATGTTGGAAGCAGAGTCCTGCCGGTTCTCGGTGGACCAAAGAAGCAGACTCCTTCCATCAAGGGGACCTTAAATGAATGCTTTGACATCAGCATAGGATGCCTTCAAACTACGAAGCAAAAGGCATCACTGATTCTTCTCTTCGAGCACCAGCACGAGCACGTAGCCCCTTCACGGGTTGCGGCTCGCCCTGGTAGGGATTAGTCTAATTAAAAAGCCGCAGGTGTTGTTTTGTTTTTTTTTCCCCACCCAGCTTAAATGTTTACAGGCTGATACCTGCTCATTTTAGCTTTTCCTGTTCGGTCACTTTAAACTTCTTATTTTTCTTTAAAGATGATTTTTAAAGTAAACTTTGAAATGAATTATGATACATACAGAAAATTGCACAAATCACAACTGTACAGCTTGATGGATTTTCACAATGAACTCAATCATGCAATCAAACCCAGATCAAGAAAGAGAGCATTACTGGCCCTGCAGAAGCCCCACCCTTAAGCTCCTTCCGATCATTACCCCCACTATTCTGATGTCTATCAAGTAGATTTGTTTTTCCTGCTTTCAGCTTTAATATAAATTGAATCATATGCTAGGTATTTCTTTATTCTTTTGCACAACGTTTTTTTTTCTAGTCCTTTACTGAAAGATGATATGCGAAACCCTGTTCATTAACCCCTTTTAAACCATACTGTACAATATATCCCCAGAAATTATTTATCTTACAAATGAAAGTTTGTACCTGTTGACAGATGTGTTCTTTGTTTCTATGAATTTGGTTTTTTTAGATGCCACATATAACGAGATCAGACAGTATCTGTCTTTCTCTGACATTTCACTTAGCATAATGCCCTCATGGTCCATCCATGTTGTCAAGGTGTCGCAGATGGTAAGATTTCTTTTTTGTGGCTGAATAACATTCCATTGTGTGTGTGTACTACATTTTCTTTATCCTTTCATCCATTGATTTACACTTAGGTTTTTTCCATGGGTTGGCTATTGTAAATAATGCTGAATGAATATCTCTTCAAAACAGTGGTTTTGTTTTCTTCAGATATATACTCAGAAGTGGAATTGCTGCATAGTATGGTAGTTCTGTTTTTAATTTTTTGAGGAACCTCCATACAGTTTTCTGTGATGGCTGCATCAATTCACATTCCCAACAGTGCACAAGGGTTCCCTTTTCTCCACATCCTTGCTGCCAATGCTTGTTATCTCTTGTCTTTTTTCCCCCTGTGCTATACAGTAGGTCCTTGATGGTTATCTATTTAAAATAGAGTAGTTTGTACATGTCAACCCCCAAATCCCAATCTGTCTTTCCCCCACTCTTCCCCCCTGGTAACCATAAGTTCACTCTCTAAGTCTGTGAGTCTGACAACATTTTATTTGTGAGATTCTTCCAGGTTGTTGCATGTTGCAATAGTTCATTCTTTTTTATTTTTTTTTATTATTTAAACTTTTTATTTTATATTGGAGTATAGCCAGTTAACAATGTTGTGATAGTTTCAAGTGCACAGCAAAGCGACTCAGCCATACATATACTGTATCCATTCTTCCCCAAACTCCCCTCCCATTCAGGCTGCCACATAACATTCAGCAGATTCCCTGTGCTATATGGTAGGTCCTTGTTGGTTATTCATTTTAAATATAGCAGTGTGTACATGTCAATCCCAAACTCCCTAACTATCCCCCACCCCCGCCCCCGTAACTGTAAGCTCATTCTCTAAGTCTGTGAGTCTGACAATATTTTATTTGTGAGATTCTTCCAGGTTGTTGCATGTTGCAATCGTTCATTCTTTCTGTTGCTGTGAGGTGCGCCAGTGTATGAATATGTCACACTTTATCCATCCCACTCTTGTTGGACATTTGGGGTGTTTCCAGCCTTTGGGTACCATGAACTGTGCTCTGTGTCCTCATAAACTTTTAATTTTCTTTGCAGCCAGCTCTTAGAATGTGCATGTCATAGTACTATGCTGTAATCAAAGTGTGAGAGCAATCACTGTCACGCCCAGTCCTCTGGCTCTACCACCAACACAATGCCTAAAATCACTCAACTACTCTTACACTGTGTATGTGTGAGCGTGTGTGTATACATATTTTTCTTTACAACACGGACTCACAATATATATGTGGTTCTCTATTCTGCTGATTTCATATAACTTTATATTGTGAGCATTTTCCCCTATTGTGAACATTTTTAGAAAATGTAATTTTCAATGGAGATATACGATTCTGTCATGGCTTTGCCTTCATTTTGTAAATTAATTCCCTAGTGGTGGACATTTAGATCATCTCCAGTTGTTTTCAATACAAGTAATGCTGTGGATAAACTTCCCTGAATACAAATCTTTGTCCTTCGTGCATGTCTGTTTGGAATGGCACTGAGAACTCTCCATATGGCTAGGGTACAGCTGTATGTAGTTTAGGGTAGCAGAGGCACCATGTATCTTTTTCCTGACATGAAATGGACACGTGCATAATCAGCTACAATCTGTAACAACTCCAGAATTTATCTCCCAGTTTCCTTGTGGGTTATACTGTAGAGCTGGGCAGTTAGGAAAATTGCTTCCTCTTGTGAAGATAATCAGGCAGGAGCAGGTGATATGAGTAGGAGGGGGAAGGGAACCGCAAGGGGCAGACAGGCTGCAGACCCATGATCTGCCCCCTGTTTTGGCTCCATCTTCATATCCTTTTGGCAGAGGGCCCCAGGTATTCCTGTGGTAGCTGCTAGTTTCAGCTCCTCTTCATCGGTGCTGCAGAGTCTGTGCCCTACAGCTTTCCCAGTAACCTAACTCCACCAATTATTCATTCATTCATTCAACAAATATTTACTCTGCACCTGCCATGTGCCAGATATAGCTGTAGGCATTGGAGACATACACAAGTGAATAAAACAAAGTCAGTGCCCTTGTTGGGTACACAGTCTAGTTGTGGGGGGCGGGGAGCAGAAATGAACATATGAGCAAATAAACACGCCTGTAACATGTCAGGTAATAAACATTATGAAGAAAAATAAAGCAGAGTATGAGGGAAGGAGAGAATCACCTTTAATCCACAAATGTGTTCAAGTCTTTCCTGCTGAAATAAAACCTTATTGCATCTTGTAACCACAGCTCACTCTCACTTCTTTTATAGCGAGTCTCCTTAAAGGAGACATTGACACTTACTTTCTTCAACTCCTCATCTCCCAGTTTCTCAACCAGCTGCAGCCTCAGACCCAAGAGGTCCAGTTCCGAGCTCTTTTCCCCGAGTCCCATTCCTGCTCCTCCACTGCCAACCCCTCCAGTTGGCAGAGTCATATTTAGTCCTTTCTCCCTTTCCCTTTCTCCACATCAAATTAATCATGAAGACCTTCTCAGTTTACCTCCTAAATATCTTTCACTTCACCCCCATTGTCACTGCCTCTGTTGGGTTGCCAGGGCTGCTATACCAAAGTACCACAAAGTGGGTTGATTAAACAATAGAAATGTATGGTCTCACAGTTCTGAAGGCTGGAGATTCAGATTTCTGTAGGGTTGATTCCTTCTGAGGGCTGTGAGGGAAGAATCTGCTCCAGGCCTCTCTCCTTGGCATGTAGATGGTCACCCTCATGTTCACATGGCATTCTCCTTGTATCTTCACATAGTCTTCTCTCTGTACTTATCTCTGTGTCCAAATCTCCCCTTTTTATAAGAACCCCAGTCGTATTGGATTAGGCGCACTCTAATGATCTCACTTTACCTCTCAATTGATTACCTCTTTATATACTCTCTCTCTAAATAAAGTCACATCCTGAGGTACTGGGAGTTAGAACTTCCACATAGGAATTTTGGCGGGACACTATTCAACCCAAAACATCACCTCCGTTCAGACCTTTGTCATTTCTCACCTGCATCATTTCTTGTCTCCCTAGGAGAGTCCTTGCTTCCAGCATTGTCTTCTTTCCAGCCATCCTCCACTCTGCTGCCAGAGGACCACGTAACACCTGCTGTGGATGCCAGGATAAATCCAAGCTTCTTGCCAGTGCCTACTAGCACTCTGTGTTCTGGCTTCTGCCATCCTTCCCACCATTCATATAGCATTATTGCAGCCAGCGTTGAACCCTGTGTCACGGTTGCTCTGCCTCTGAACTTGACTACGCCTGGTTCCTCCTGCCTGGGATGGTCTCTATTCCTACTCTCCCTGACTGAACACCTCGTGGGGTCTTCAGGCCAGCTCCAGCATCATCTCCTCTAAAAAGCCTTCCTTAACATCCCCAGTCTGGGTTTTATGTCTTTCCTCCAGGACCTATGTCTCCTCTGCATTTCTTTCTGCTGTGCATTGACTTACTGGTTTGTCTCCCTTACCAGGGTCTCTAGTGCAATGCCTAGTATATCAAAGGCACCCAATATGCATTTGCTGAACACATGAGTAAGTGAATACTTGAATCCTCCTATAGAAAATTGCAGTGTCAGAGTGAGTAAGTTAGCTGGTGATAAAAGTTTTACAAGGGAGGGGCAAAAGTAGGGGCGGGTGTGGCAATCACATGGCGTTTATAACTCTCACACTCGAACAGAGATTGCATTTCAGCTGCTGTCTCTGCTGGGAGGAAAGTCCTGCTACTGAACTGATGCTGCCTTTGCTCAGTGACATGACCAGTAAGAAAATAATTGCAGTGTTTGGAGCAACAGGTAAAAAAACTTCTTACTTTTAAAGTGTGCGCTGACTTTGCTTACTTTTTTGTCTTTCTGTTTTTAACTTCAGAGCCTGCAAGTGTGGACTGACCAAAGAACCCTTTGGAGGAAATTGAGAAAAATATCATTTGCTTGAATTTTTGATGTGTTAAAAGGTCAGGGTGGTTTGACTTGATTTGTCAGAAATGATCTCAGCGGGACAAGGACAACTGACATTCTCTTGTTCTTGATCATGTGCTGATTTGTTGGTGTAAATTTCATTTCAGCATAAGTTATGTGCTAGAGACTTTTCTCCACTCGCTTCCCTACAAGCACAAGGAGCAAGTGTGAGAGCCCGTGGGTATGCGGGAGATATCCGCATGCCTGACCAGCACTCCAGCGACTCTGAAAGGATGGAGTAAGTGGGGATTAGGAGAACGCGTGGAGGGACTTCTCTCACTGGACGGCTGCCCCAGCCTTTCCACTGACTTCTCTGCTTCCACTCTGCCTCCCTCATAATCTCTTCTCCGAGAGTCAGACCTATCTTTGCAAAATGTTGTTCCAGTCTCCTTCAACCTATTCTCATTTCTGCCTCTTGGTGATCTATTTGAAACTGTCAGATCATGGCATGCTTCTGCTCAAAATCCTCCAACAGCACCCCCATCTCACTCCAAGTGGAGTGCAAAGCCCAGCTAATGCCCTGCAAGACCCTTCTCAGACAGCATGTTCCTCAAACACACTCCCACCTTAAGGCCTTTGCATTGGCTGCTCCCTCAACCTAGAATAATCTTCCTCCAGTCACCCACGTGGCTTTCTCCCACGGGTCTTCCAAGCCATTTGCTGCCCTCTCCTTGAGTGCTTTCCTGACATCCTTATTTAGAATTGCGACTCTGCTCTACCCTGCCCCTGTCGACTCTCCTTCCTCCTTGATTTCTCCCTTTACTATCCATCTCTCCCACTAGGATAGAAGCTCTATGAGGACAGGGATATTGTCTGAAGTGAGGCAAGGGCTAAAGCAGGGAGAAGAGAGAAGTAACTTCTCAAAAACCAACAGCCAGGTATGACATTGACTTTAAAAGGAAAAAAAGGTAATGGGATGAGGGGATAATTGTATACAGCATTAGGGTGATGGTGAAGTTGTTGGTTTTTCCTGAAAGAGATGAGAAGCCATTGAAAGGTTCTGAGCAGAGTTGTGACATGATAAGCCTTGGTGTTAAAAGGTTCATTTTAGCTTCTGTGTTGTGAAGAGACTGTAGGGGGCAAGGGCTAAAGCGGGGACACCTCTTAGGGGGCTATTGCCCTAAACTAGGCAAGGTGATAGTGGCTTAGACCAGGGAGCGGTCAGATTCCTGATATATTTTAAAGAGCGTTGACAGGGTTCCCTGATGGGCTAGATACCAGAGGTAAGAAGAGGGGAGAAGAGAATGACCCCTAAGCATTTTGGCTTGAACAACTAGAAGAATAAAGCTGTGATTCACTGAAATGGGGACGGCCGTGGGGGAAGCAGGTCAAGGCGGGCCAGGAGCTCTGTTTCAGTCTCCTTAATTCTGAGTTGCTGCCCAAGCGTGTGGAGTAGAAGATTGGATAAGAGTGTGCGGGTGGCTGCTAAAGGAATCAAGTCAGATGCATCAGAGTTGAGGAAAGGTGAGTCTTAGTTAGCTAAGGAAGTGCACTGATTGCTTTACTGCCTAGTTCTTGTCCTTAGTTCAGTAACCCTGGAGCTCAGGGTGTGTTTGGGCATTTGAGGAAGGGTTGCCAGATTTAGCAGATAAAAATGCAAGATGCCTAATTACATTTGACAGGGAACGTGTCAACCCTTACCTGTGTGTGTGTCTGCACATCAAACTCTTGAGCAGCATCTCCAGTGCCTGCCATTCAAATGCTACTCTCAACATGGGCTTACCAGCAAGGGAACTGAGTCCAACAGGGCATGACCCAGAATAAGCAAGGAGGGTGTAGGACAGCTAAGTATGACAATAATGGATGCTTTGGGGGTTGCTTTCTCAAGCTGATAGGTTTATGGATGTGTCCTGCTGGTTTAAAGGAACAGGGCCAAGATGGATGAATTCTTCTTCTGGTTTGGGTCTTAGTGAAACATTAAAGTGGGAGTGGTTAGGAGAGCCCATCCTGGTTTTGGTCCAACTCCTCTTATTTTTTCATACTGGTCCATATCATTTGCTTCTCCATCTTATGCGGGTCCAGGTAGGACTGTCCACCTCTGAAGCCGAGAATGGAGAGCACAGAGATTTCATTTCTTCCAATTCATTCATTCATTCATTCAATAAATAGGTATTGAAAGCTTGCAATATGCCAGGCACTAGTCTCAGAACATGGTTGGCAAAGAGAGATAAAGAGTTTCTCTCTTCAAGGAGAATGTTATTTAGGTTATAGTACAGTTATGAGGAAATAATTACAACAGTTAATGTTGTGGGTTGAAGTGTGTCCCCCCCCCCCAATTCAAATGTTGAAGCCCTAAGCCTCAGTACCTCTGAATGTGACAGTATTTGAAGTTAGGGCCTTTAAAGAGTCAATTAAGTTAAAGTGAGGTTTGACTGGTGTCCTCATAAGAAGAGGGAATTTTGACACAGAGAGAGACACGTGGAGGGGTCATCTCTCCTTCAACCCTTGGGTCGCCTGCTGATGCCTTCATCTGGCCAGACCCAAACTGAGGGCAAGAGAACCTGCTGATGGAGTCCAGACAGGTCAGCCTCCCAGCACACTAAGCAGGATAGAGATGGTGAAGGTGAATTTTGAGGCACACACACACACACACACATACACACACACACACAATTCAGGAGGTATCCAACCAATTTGATGGAGGATTCTAAATGTCAGTAACCCTACACAGTACCTGGCGCACATCACAGGGCATTCAGTAAACATTTGTAGAGTGGATAAATTGGGCAAGTAATGATCATATCATGAATGTCTTCGAACATCATAAAAAGAAACTTCTACAAGTTTTCAGCCTTTTAAAAAGTAGGTAGAATAGGAACTGCTTTTGGAAGTAAAATTGTCTGAAGAACCTAAAAATGAAATCTACAACCAGATAAAAGTAGAATTGCTCAGTTGACTCTGGGGTGGAGAGTCTGGCGCTCTGCTCACCTGGCCTCTCTATTCTCTCCAGCCTCCCTCCATTCTTCCTCCCCTCCACCCCATGGCTTCTGCTAAGCTAATGCTGAGGAGGCTGTGAGAAACCTAGTTTGAAAACCACTTTTGCAAGTCATGGGGACGCCTCCTGAAGTAGTTACAATAGCAGCTTTACTCGGAGTAATGGGACTCCCTGACCAACTTCTTTTAGTGAACATTCTTCCTGATCCTTCCTACATTTCTTCTTCTCCAATTCTACAGGAGCTCAGGGTGGCTCTGTGGCCAGGGCCATTTTAGAGAGCAAAAAGTATGCGGTGAGAGCACTGACCAGGGATGTGAGCCGACCAAATGCACAGGTGCTCCGGAACCTTGGGGCTGAGGTGGTAAAAGGGGACCTGAATGACAAAGCATCAGTGGAGGCCGCTTTGAAAGGAGCCTACGGGGCCTGGGGCCTTCGTGGTGACCAATTTCTGGGACCATTTCAGCAAAGAGAAAGAAGTGTGTCAGGTGGGAACCACCTTTGAGTGCTTTCTTTTTTTCTTCCCTGGCTATTCCACCCTCCCTGGAAGGAGGTAGGCCTTCAGCCTGGGCAAAAATATAAGCCTCATCCCGGCACATCTCTCTGGCTTTTATGAAATATATGTACTTCAGGTACTTGTTAGAGGTGGGTTGATAGGTGATTGTAAGCTCAGTGTTACGTGGCATCTGTCCAAATGTGACCTCGGAGATCCGAGAGTGACTGTGTAGTGGAGCCAGTCAATAGAGCCTCTGCTGCTCGCCATTTGTTTGTAGATGGCACATGAGGGGTGGCAGCAAGGACACCCCACAAATTAAGGTCACTCTGAGAGTGAAATGGGAAGAACAAAAATGTAATGAAGATGTTTATTTATTTATTTTTGTCTTTTACTTATTTATTTTTTCTTTGTAATGAAGATGTTTAGAGAATTTGGGGATGAATTAGCAATGGGTACACAGGAAAAGAAGTAAGCAAACAAGCAAATAAGCCACAATTCCAGGGAAAATGAAAATTTGTAGAAAAAGTAAATGTAACCATAGAATATCGCATGGCTCAGCTTCAGCTGTGTAAGTACTGATGAATGATGTAGCCCCAATTGTGATATCCTGAAGATGAAAAAAAGAGAATTGTCTATATGTGTTACAGTGATGGTGGTGGTAGCTGTGACTGTGTGAGAGAGAGAGAAAGAGAGAAATTGAGAGAGAGAGAGGTCAAATAAGGGTTCATCTGTCATAGTAGAAATTTAAGAAAAATTTTTTTAAAGATTATACTCTATAGTCATAAAATATTTGCTATATTCCCTCTGTGGTGCAATATATTCTTGTAGCTTATTTTATACATGTAATTGTTTGTACCTATTCCCCCCCTACCCTTATATTGCCCCCCCCTTTCCCTTTCCCCACTGGTAAGCTCTGGTTTCTTCTCTATATCTGTGAGTCAGCTTCCTTTTTCATACATTCACTAGTTTGTTGCATTTTTTTAGACTGTGCATAAAAGTGATATGATACAGTATTTGTCTTTCTCTGACTTATTTCACTTAGCACAATGTCCTCCAAGTCCATACATGTTGCTGCAAATGGCAAAATTTCATCCTATATAATGGCTGAGTAGCATTCTATTGTATATATGTACCACATCTTCTTTATCCATTCCTCTGTTGATGGACACTTAGGTTGCTTCCATATTTGGTAATTGTAAATAAAGCTGCTATGAACATTGGGGCACATTTATCTTTTCAAACTGGTGTTTTTGTTTTTTTTCAGATATATATCCAGGAGTGGAATTGCTGGATCATATGGTAGTTCTATTTTTAGTTTTATAAGAAATTCCCTACTGTTTTCCGCCATCCATTTTAACCATTTTAAGTGTACAATTCAGTGGCATTAAGTATATTCTCTTTTTTTTAAAGAATTTTATTGAGATACCATTGATATACAATAAACTGCATATATTTAAAGTGTACAATTTGATCTTTTTTTCTTATTAGTGATGTATATATGACAATCCCAACCTCCCAATTCATCCCACCCCAACCTCCCCCACTTTCCCCTCTTGGTGTCAATATGTTTGTTCTCTACATCTGTGTCTCTATTTCTGTCTTGCAAACTGGTTGATCTGTACCATTTTTCTAGATTCCACATATATGCATTACTATACAATACTTGTTTTTCTCTTTCTGACTTCACTCTGTATGACAGACTCTAGATCCATCCATGTCTCTACAAATGACCCGATTTCATTCCTTTTAGTGGTTGAGTAATATTCCATTGTATATATGTACCATATCTTCTTTATCCATTCATCTGTTGATGGACATTTAGGTTGCTTCCATGACCTGGCTATTGTAATTGGTGTTGCAGTGAACATTGGGGTGCATGTGTGTTTTTGAATTATGGTTTTCTCTGGGTATATGCCCAGTAGTGGGATTTCTGGGTCATATGGTAATTCCATTTTTAGTTTTTTAAGGAACCTCCATACTGTTCACCATGGTGGCTGTATCAATTTACATTCCCATCAACAGTGCAAGAGGGATCCCTTTTCTCCACACCCTCTCCAGCGTTTATTGTTTGTAGATTTTCTGATGCTGCCCATTGTAACTGGTGTGAGGTGATACCTCATTGTAGTTTTGATTTGCATTTCTCTAATAACTAGTGATGTTGAACAGCTTTTCATGTGTCTTTTCGCCATCTGTATGTCTTTGGAGAAATGCCTATTTAGGTCTTCTGCCCATTTTTTGATTGGGTTGTTTGTTTTTTGATATTGAGCTGCATGAACTGTTTATATATTTTGGAGATTAATCCTTTGTTGATTCGTTTGCAAATATTTTCTCCCATTCTGAGGGTTGTCTCTTTTCATCCTGTTTATAGTTTCCTTTGCTATGCAAAAGCTTTTAAGTTTCATTAGGTCCCACTTGTTTATATTTGGTTTTATTTCCATTAATCTAAGAGGTGGGTCAAAAAAGATCTTGCTGTGATTTATGTCAAAGAGTGTTCTTCCTATGTTTTCCTCTAAGAATTTTATAGTGTCTGGACTTACATTTAGGTCTTTAATCCATTTAGAGTTTATTTTTGTGTATGGTGTTAGGAAGTGTTCTACGTTCATTCTTTTGCATGTAGCTGTCCAGTTTTCCCAGCACCACTTATTGAAGAGGCTGTCTTTTCTCCATTGTATATCCTTGCCTCCTTTGTCATAAATTAGTTGACCATATCTCTGGGCTTTCTATCCTGTTCCATTGATCTATATGTCTGTTTTTGTGCCAGTACCATATTGTCTTGATTACTGTAGCTTTGTAGTATAGTATGAAGACATGGAGTCTGATTCCTCCAGCTTTGTTTTTTTTCCCTCAAGATTGCTTTGGCTATTCAGGGTCTTTTGTGTCTTCATACAAATTTTAGGATTTTTTGCTCTAGTTCTGTAAAAAATGCCATTGGTAATTTGATCAAGATTGCACTGAATCTGTAGATTGCTTTGGGTAGTATAGTCATTTTCACCATATTGATTCTTCCATCCCCAAAACCTGGTATATCTCTCCATCTGTTTGTCTCGTCTTAGATTTCTTTCATCAGTTCTTATAGTTTTTTGAATACAGGTCTTTTACCTCTTTAGGTAGGTTTATTCCTGGGTATTTTATTCTTTTTGTTGCAATGGTGAATGGGACTGTTGTAACTTCTCCTGTTTCATTTCTAATTTTATTGATTTGAGTCCTCTCTCTTTTTCTTGATGAGTCTTGCAAGAGGTTTATCAATTTTGTTTATTTTCTCAAAGAACCAGCTTTTAGTTTTATTTTTGCTATTGTTTTGTTTCTATGTCATTTATTTCTGCTCTGCTCTTTATGATTTCTTTCCTTCTATTAACTTTGGGTTTTGTTTGTTCTTTTTTCTCTAGTTTCTTTAGGTGTAAGTTTAGATTGTTTATTTGGGATTTTTCTTGTTTCTTGAAGTAGGATTGTATTGCTATAAACTTCCCTCTTAAAACCGTTTTTGCTGCATCCCATAGGTTTTGGATCATTGTGTTTTCATTGTCATTTGTCTCTACGTATTTTTTACTTCCTCTTTGATTTCTTCAGTGATCTGTTGGTTATTTAGTAGCATATTGTTTAGCCTCCATGTGTTTGTGCTTTTTACAGTTTTTTCCCTGTAATTGATTTCTAATCTCATAGTGTTTTGATCATAAAAGATGCTTGATATAATTTCAATTTTCTTAAATTTACCAAGGCTTGATTTCTGACCCAAGATGTGATCTATCCTGGAGAATGTTCCATGTGCACTTGAGAAGAAAGTGTAGTCTGCTGTTTTCAGATGGAATGTCCTGTAAGTGTC
Source organism: Hippopotamus amphibius kiboko (assembly GCF_030028045.1). Taxonomy (NCBI): domain Eukaryota; kingdom Metazoa; phylum Chordata; class Mammalia; order Artiodactyla; family Hippopotamidae; genus Hippopotamus; species Hippopotamus amphibius. Next base: position 161,098,052 of record NC_080191.1, read on the forward strand.
AATTAAATCTATCTGGTCTATTGTGTCATTTAAAGTTTGTGTTTCCTTATTAATTTTCTGTCTGGATGATCTGTCCATTGGTGTAAGTGGGGTGTTAAAGTCCCCCACTATGATTGTGTTACTGTTGATTTCCTCTTTTATAGTTGTTAGCATTTGCCTTATGTATTGAAGTGCTCCTATGTTGGGTGCATATATATTTACAATTGTTATATCTTCTTCTTGGATTGATCCTTTGATCACTATGTAGTGTCCTTCCTTGTCTCTTGCAACATTCTTTATTTTAAAGTCTATTTTATCTGATATGAGTAGTGCTACTCCAGCTTTCTTTTGATTTCCATTTGCACAGAATATCTTTTTCCATCCCTTCACTTTCAGTTTGTATGTGTTCCTAGATCCGAAGTGGGTCTCTTGTAGACAGCATGTATATAGGTCTTGTTATTGTATCCGTTCAGCCAGTCTGTGTCTTTTGGTTGGAGCACTTAATCCATTTACATTCAAGGTAACTACCAATATGTATGTTCCTATCACCATTTTCTTAATTCTTTTGGATTTGTTTTGGTAGGTCCTTTTTTTCTCTTGTGTTTCCCACTTAGAGAAGTTTAGCATTTGTTGTAGGGCTGGTTTGGTGGTGCTAAATTCTCTTAGCTGTTGCTTGTCTGTAAATCTTTTGATTTCTCTGTCAAATCTGAATGAGATCCTTGCTGGGTGGAGTATTCTTGGTTGTAGGTTCTTCCCTTTCATCACTTTAAATATATGATGCCATTCCCTTCTGGCTTGCAGAGTTTCTGCTGAGAAACCAGCTGTTAACCTTATGGGAGTTCCCTTGTATGTTATTTGCCATTTTTCCCTTGTTGCTTTTAATAATTTTTCTTTGTCTTTAATTTTTGTCAGTTTGATTACTATGTGTCTTGGCATGTTTCTCCTTGGGTTTATCCTGCCTGGGACTCTCTGCACTTCCTGGACTTGGGTGGCTATTTCCTTTCCCATGTTAGGGATGTTTTCAACTACAATCTCTTTAAATAGTTTCTTGGGTCCTTCCTCTCTATCTTCTCCTTCTGGGACCACTATAAATGCGAATGTTGGTGCATTTAATGTTTTCCCAGAGGTCTCTTAGGCTATCTTCATTTCTTTTCATTTTTTTTCCCCTTTATTCTGTTCCATGTCAGTGATTTCCACCATTCTGTCTTCCAGGTCACTTATACTTTCTTCTGCTTCAGTTATTCTGCTATTGACAGTTTATTTTTCATTTCAGTTATTGTGTTGTTCATCTCTGCTTGTTTGTTCTTTAATACTTCTAGGTCTTTGTTAAACATTTCTTGCATCTTCTCCATTCTTTTTCCAAGGTCCTGGATCATCTTCACTATCATTATTCTGGATTCTTTATCTTGAAGATTGCCTATATCCATTTCATTTAGTTGTTTTTCTGGGGTTTTATCTTGTTCCTTCATCTTGTACAAAGTCCTCTGCCTTTTCATTTTGTCTACCTTTCTGTGGCTGTGGTTTTCGTTCCACAGGCTGCAGGATTATAGTTCTTCTTGCTACTGCTGTCTGCCCTCTGGTGGATGAGGCTATCTAAGAGGTTTATGCATGCTTCCTGATAGGAGGGACTGGTGGTGGGTAGAGCTGGGTGTTGCTCTGGTGGGCAGAGCTCAGTAAAACTTTAATCCACTTGTCTGCTGGTGGGTGGGGCTGAATTCCCTCTCTGTTGGTTGTTTGGCCTGAGACAACCCAGCACTGGAGCTTACAGGCTCTTTGGCAGGGCTTATGGTGGTCTCTGGGAGGTCTCATGCCAATGATTAATTCCCAGACCTTCTGCTGCCAGTATCCTTGTCCCCATGGTGAGACACAGCCACCTCCTGCTCTGCAGGAGACCCTCCAACACTAGCAGGTAAGTCTGGTTCAGTATCCTATGGAGTCACTGCTCCTTCCCCTAGGCACTGGTGGGCACACTACTTTGCATGTGCCCTCCAAGAGTGGACTCTCTGTTTCCCCCTGTCCTGTGGAAGTCCTGCAATCAAATCCTGCTGGCCTTCAAAGTCTGATTCTCTGGAGATTCCTCCTCCCATTGCTGGAGCCTCAGGTTGGGAAGCCTGACTTGGGGTTCAGAATCCTCATTCCAGTGGGTGGACTTCTGTGGTGTAATTGTTCTCCAGTTTGTGAGTCACACACCCAGTGGTTATGGGATTTGATATCACGATTGCACCCCTCCTACAGTCTCATTGTGGCTTCTCCTTTGTCTTTGGATGTGGGGTATCTTTTTGGGTGAATTCCAGTGTCTTCCTGTCAATGATTGTTCAGCAGTTAGTTGTGATTCCAGTGTTCTTGCAGGAGAGAGTGAGTGAACATCCTTCTACTCCAACATCTTGAACCAATCTTTCCTGTCATAGTAGAAATTTAGTAAACGATATCTTACACTGAGAAAAATCAAGAATTAGCAACATAAACATGTTATTTAGAAAGAAAGAAGCAGCTAGAAGAAATGAAAATGGTTATTTCTGAAGAGTAGTTATCAGCATGAGGGTCCAGGGAACTTTTTTGTCATTATAAGATCTACTTTTTTCCCCCCATGACAATACTATTTGAAAATTATACATTAGAAAAATATGAAGATTAGATTTTAAAAATGTAATGGATGGGATCAGACTCTTTCAGAAATGGTACAATGCAAAAAGTTAAGGGCAGGATTGAACCATTTTAGGAATGTCCGTTAGGTTAATTATACCACTTACAGCTTGACTTTAAGTGATACATTTTGGAAGGGCTCATTTTAGGAACTCTGGGCTCTAACTCTGGTATTCACTCATTGTAGAATGTAAGGGTGCAAGTCACTTCTCTGCCTCACTGTCTCCATTTACTAAGGCAGGTAAATTATGTCCTCTCTGCTGCTACATGGGGTTTTGTAAAGAAAAGAAAGATAAAAGAGAGAGAGAGAGGGAGGGAGGATGGATAAAGGGGCTTTGGAAAATTTGGAACTAAAACTACAAAAAAGAAAATATATGTCATCCATGCATGCTTGTGTGCGTATACACACACACACACACACACACACACACACACACACACACACACACCAGATATTTGGATATCTCCTTCCATTATATCCTCAGTATCCAGATGATGTACAGATGTAATCCATTACCAGAAAACATTCCGTATTGTTTTCTCAGGTATCCCTGAGCATCATATATATATAAATGTGGCAGTTGATCACAAAGTGACTGACAGCCCTGAGGAAGGGGCCAAATGTTCCTGACTGTTCCCACCAGCTGGACGGGGTTCAGCATTTTGACATAGTGGAGCCGCTGCTCGCTGATACTGGTGGCCTCTCAGATGGTTTGATGCTGGAAGAGCTCCCTCTCTAAGGAGGACAATAAGAAAAGGAGGGGAGCAGGGGACCCAGCACTGGCTCTCTAGTCTGTATGCAAATTCAGTCTTCTCTATAAGGTATCTACCTTTGTCCCTTAGGGAAAAATGGTGGCTGATGCCGCCAAGCACCTGGATCTGAAGCATGTGTTGTACAGCGGCCTGGAGAATGTCAAGCACCTGACAGGTGGCAAGTTGGAAGTGCCGCACTTTGACGGGAAGGGAGAGGTAGAGGAGTATTTCTGGTCCACTGTTGTTCCCATGACCAGCGTCCGTATGGCAGCTTACTTTGAAAACTTTCTTGGCTCATGGAAGCCAGTGAAAGCCTCTGATGGAGATGACTACACCCTGGGTAAGTGGAAGGTTGCAGTGATAGCTGACCAGACACCTGCTGTCCTCCCCTCCTTCCTCTCTTCAGTGGACACGTGACATCTGAGCGCTTACCGTGTGCTCAGCGCTGTGTGAAGTGCTGAGGGGAATTGTCCTAGACTTCCCAGAGAGCTGGATTTTGGGCCGGAAACACAAAGGATTACACTTCTAGTCTTATTGTGCTGACACCCCTCATATAAGCAGTGAGCCATGTGGCCTCAAGCCTCAGTTTCCTCATGTCTAATGGGGAAGCTGGGTAAGATGACTTCCCCTTCTCGCTCATCTCTCTGCCCTTCTGTGGCAACAAGGAAAACATTCTCCGCTTGACCTGGGTCCCAGGGTCAGAATCCCTAGAGGGACACTGACTCCCCGGGGACAGGTTTCCAGCCTTGCCTGCAGAGTCTGATTCCACACGTCTGGGCTGGGACCTGGAAGACTGTAATTTTAACAAGGACTCCTGGTAATTCTAATGCTGCCAGTCCACTGGCCGGCACTCCCCTGCCCTTTGGAGACATTTTCTTTGCCCATAGTCCAGGGTGGCTCTGTGGAATGGAGGAATGTAGGAGAATCAGTGGTAGTAAGTCAGTCTTTCTTTCTTCCTTGGCACATTATTAAGACTCATCAGGGGCATAACTAGTGGCAAAGTAGACCTGAGCTAGAGCCGGAAACACCTGCCACATATCACAGATGACTTGGTTATAATAGTTCAACAAGTGACTAGATAATTGTATAAATGTGACATATCTCTTCACCTGCCCTTCTTCCTATGCCCCTACCAGGTTTCAGAAGCCAGCTCACCTGATGTTTTCCAGTCCTGAGCTAGGACACTGTATATGGATTAGATTGGCCCTAGGTGAAGAGGTGATGCCTTAAACTTCTGCTGGTACCCAGTTCCATTTGGGGTGCCCACATCTATAAAACCCAGCCTCAGGTATCTCTGAGCCTCGTCTCCTCCATCCCCCATAGGAATAGCTAACAGTTACTAAGCATTTACTGGGTGTTTGGCATTTGTTTTGTAGATGGGGAAACTGAGGCACAGATAGATTAACTTTGCCAAGATCACTAATAAGGCAGAACCAGAACTTGAACTTAGGCAGTCTGGCTTGAGATCCACATTCTTTTTCTTTTTTCTTTTTATTTTTTTTTGGCTGTTCCGCGAGGCATATGGATCTTAGTTCCCTGACCAGGGATCGAACCCGTGTCCCCTGCAGTGGAAGAGGCCTAACCACCAGACTGCCAGGGAATTCCAGAACCACATTCTTTACCACTGTGCCTTAACTGCTTTTAAACTCAGCGCAAGAACCTCAACCTTCAAATAAAGACAAACCTCGAAGTCAGAATAGACTTGACTCTGATTTCCTCAAAAATGCTTTTTTATAAATATAAATTATAATTATAATTTAAGCAGAGGAATGAGCAGACATTTTGCATACCAAGAAATTCAAGCAGGAAGTTAATTTTGCTACAAAAGACAAACTATGATATTTAATCGCTGGCTGCTAAGCCTGAAGCCACTTTTACACTGGATTGAAATTCAAAGACCTAGATTCTTGCTCTGGCTTCTTGTTTTCTAACTGTGAGGCACTGGGCTGGTCAACAGACTTAGATTCTTCAGTTAAAAAAATGGGAGTGCTGGGTCACGTCCACACTGGGTTCCAGCCTCAGGAGCCCGGGATCCTGGGACTCTCTGAGAGGCTGTCACACGGCAGGAAGCGCACAGGCTTTGGAGGGATGGATGAGTGCTTGAATCCCCTCCTGCTGCTTGCTGGCTGGGTAACCTCAGGCAAATACTTGATAGTCCAACATTTCAAGGTTTTTTTGAGGATTAAACAAGCCAATATGTTTGTTCATTCATTCATTCAATAAATATTTGAGGGCCTACTATGTGCCAGTCACTTACTGGGGAATCGGTAATAAACAGGTCAAAACAGACAAAGCTCAGCCGTCGTTGAGTTCATATTCTGGTGGAGGATTTGGATAATAAACATAATAGGTAAGTAAAATATATGGTAGAAGGTGATAAGTGCTCTAAAAAAATGAGGCAGAGTAAGGTACATGTGGAGTGCTAGCAGTAAGGGGGTGGTGAGTGAAATATAAATAAGGGGATTGGGGGCCTTCCCTGGCGGTCCATTGGTTAAGGGTCCATGCTTCCAGTGCAAGGGGCGTGGGTTCAATCCCTGGTTGGGGAACTAGGGTCCCACATGCCACATGGTGTGGCCAGAAAAAAAAAATTACATAAGATGATTGGTGGGCTTCTTTGAGAAGGTGACATCTGATCAACCTCTGATGCAGGTAAGTAATGAGCTTTGTGAGTATTCAGGAGAAGAGCTTTTCAGGCAGAGAGAACAGCCAGTGTGGCTAGAACAGAGCAAGTTGGGGAGTTAAGGGAAGGGTGGTAGGAGGTGAGGCCAGAGGTAATAGAGGGTCTGGTCCTGTAAGTCACTGGCTTTTCTTCTGAGAGACACAGAGAACCATTGGAGGGTTCTGGGCAGGCCTGACATGAGCTGACTTTAGTTTTTATATAATCACTCTGACTTTTGTGTTGAAAAGAGACTATGGAAGGGCAAGAGTGGAAACAGGAGCCCAACTTTGCAATAATCCGAGTCAGAGATAATGGTGGTTTAGACCAGGGTGATAGCAGTGAAGATGGCGAGAAGTAGTCAGATTCTGGACATCCTATAAATAGGGCTTCAGAAAAAGAGTATAGGGTGGGAGAAAAATGTCAAGGCTGACGCCAAGATTCTTGACTTAAACTGCAATGATAGAATCACCATTAACTGGAGTCTGCAGGGGGAGCCGGTTGTGTAGGAACTCATTTTGGGGCACACTGAGTTTCAAATATCTAGTAAACAGTCAGGTAATGGTGTTGAGTAGGAAGTTGGACATATGAGCCTGAGCAGAGTTGAACAGAGATGTCTGGGTTAGAGATAATGATTAATCATACTTTGCACACAGGAGTTGCTTAGTAAATGGTCACTCTTTTTCTTTCCTTTTTTTTTTTTTGAAAAATCAATACCCAGGCATTATGGTATTTTTCTCAAACAAACCCTATAACTGTGCATAGATGGTGGCTGCTCCGTATTCCCATATCTTTTGTTTAAGTGGTTGATTAATTCAGTGGTTGATTAATTGTTTAAGTGGTTAATGGTGGGACCTACCAAGGATGCAAACTAATTAGCTATTTCTATCTTTTTCTTCTTTTCCTTTTTAAAACCAGCACTGCCTATGGGGGACGTACCAATGGATGGTATCTCTGTTGCTGATGTTGGAGCGGTTGTCTGTAGCATTTGAAATTCTCCAGAGGAGTTTGTAGGCAAGGCCGTGGGTCTCAGTGCAGAAGCACTGACAGTACAGCAACATGCTGATGTTTTGTCCAAGGGTTTGGGGAAAGAAGTCGGACATGCAAAGGTGAGTTCTTAAGAGACATACATGTGATGGCAAGGGGTCACATCCCACCAGTTTTACAAATTCTGGGAGACTTTTGACGGATTTGGGCAGGGTTGAACTTAGGCTGTCAGAAGAAATCAAAGAAGATTCCTGTTCCACGAATCTGTCTTCATCTGTCAGTGCATCTGAATCCCACCCTTATGACTTTATTGCTTTGGCTTCAGGTTAATCAGCTTATTAAAGTAAAATTCCTTTTGGGTGGAAAGAACTTAGACGCTGAAGACTGAGGTACAATGTTTTTGTATATGCCGTCCCAACCCTCCCCTCCCAGGGGCTCTCCGCTCATCAGGCCAGTCTGTCAGAGCTGGGTGGCTTCCCCATTCATAAAGTGGGATGAGAGCATCTAACTCGGGATGTTTTCTGAAAATTAGAGAAGATATATTTAAGAGGGTTAGCCTAGTGTTTGGCACGTAGTAAGTGTATCTCAAGGACCTATTATGTACCTGGTGCCATTTTTAAGGACTTTACCACAGAGCTGGGGTGAAAATGGTAATGCACTTGAAGTCACAGTGATCACTCCAAAGCAGAACGTTATGGGTGCTTCATGGTGTTGCCCACGCTCTCTGCACTGGATGTGGTCAGAGAGAGCAGGAGAAGGCTTCATGGAAGGAATGGCCTTGAGGTGGTCCTTGAGGGTGGGCAAGACTGGGTTTGAGTGGAGGGAGCGACAGAGCTGGCCTTGCTAAATTCTAGAATCAACAGGAATGAACCAGAGGCAGTCTGGGGAAATAAGCAAATCCTGGCTCTGCCCTTATCTATCTGGGGAATCTTGGCAAGTTACTTAACCTGTCCAGCCTCCCTTTATTCATATGTTTAGAATGGTTGTTGTGCGACTTCCCTGGAGGTCCAGTGATTAGGGCCCTGCGCTTCCACGGCAGCAGGTACGGGTTCGATCCCTGGTGGAGGAACTAAGGGCCCACAAGTCATGTGGTGTGGCCAAAAATAAAAATGAATAAATAAATGAATAAAAAATAAGAGGCTATTCCACCTGCGATAGGCTTGTTGTGAGGAGATAGTGAGACCCGTGTGGAAGGGACCTGGCAGTGGGCCCCACACTTAATAAGCCCTCAGTCACCGATCAAGCTGGAATGGCCTGAAGCGGGTGTGCCTGTGACCGGCCTTTTATAGAAAAGCGAGGGGAACGGCTGACGCTGAGCTCTCCCGGCCATTTCTCCAAGCCGGTGTTGATAAGAGGAGGGAGAGAGAACAGGGTTTCTGAGAAGGAAGTGTGTGGTTGTGTGTGCCTGGCAGAGACACCGCGGCGGCTGAAAGGAGGACCCACACCTTCCCGCAAGCTGGCGGGCACGAATTTACACGGCTCTGCCCCTCTCGGCTGCTGTTCTCCCACCGGTGAGAGGGAGGGCGGTCTGGAGGGCTGCTAAGGTTGTGCCCAGCAGTAACGTCCCTCAGAGTGGGGAGGGTCCCCCCTGCCTTACAGAGTTCCGGCCTGCTCTTGCAAATTAAGATTTACTGGAACACAGCCACACCTTTGTTTATGTATGGCTCTGGCTGGTTTCAGGATGCAGTGGTAAGAGCTGAGTAGTTGTGACAGAGACCACATGGCCGGAAAGCCTAAAATATTTATATCTAGCCCTTCCAGAAAAAGTTTGTTGACCCCTGCTCTAGAATGTTTCCTAGAGTTAGGGATAGAGGGTTGGTTTTTGTTTTCATCTGCGACCCTTGGGCCAGTGAGTCTTGAGAGGGTGTCTAGATTCCCAATTCACCTCAGGGATTGCAGCTGTGAGGAGGTAGAGAGATCTTTGGGGGAAAAACTATTGTAGGTGTCAATCCAGCCATAAAACTACATCTGGATCTCACTGAAACCCACAGATTTCACGGAGAAAATGTTACTCCCAAGCCCAAGAAGGTACCACCCACTCAAAAGATGGACTTATGAGAAGGTCTGCAGAGTCACTTATACCTGGGTGCAAATTTACTTTTCAGTGACTGACCCCTCTCCCAGTGCCTTTGCCTTTGTGTCTTCTATTCAGTTTGTCTGTGTGGTCTGAACTCTGTAAAGAAGAAGGAGAGGAAGGTGAAGAGGTGGGCGTATGGTACGTGTGTAGTCACTCTCAGAGGACAGGGTAGACCTTGTTTGTGATGGCTTAGGGCTGTCCAAGCATCTCTCAGCCACATACCTGGTTTCTGACTGCTTTTGGTACATTAAGCTGTTTCACAAACTGTTTCACAAACTGCAGCAGGAACTTCTCTGGCACCCAGAGTTTTAGGTGATTAGAGGCTGGAAGTTCTACAGGATGTTTAATGCTGTTCTCAGTAACGTGCTTGACTTGAAACCACTACCCACTGGTCTGAAGTGGGAAGATGCTTAGGCTGTGCTACTCTGGGGAAGAATGCATGTGGCCACAAGGTGGCGCTCCAGCCTTGGCAGTCTGACTTCTCCCCAGGCTGGTCAGAAGGCTGTTTGCTTAATCACTTCAGTGACTGCTCTTCTCTCCCCCAGAACAACTTCCCATCAGGAACTCTGATCTGGCCGAAACTGCCTGTTTAACCCCAAAAGGAACATGGTTCTCTCAGAAAGTGAGACACAACAGAACAAATCTCTTTCCTTCAGAAATCTACAGAAAATAATCTCTTACTGAGGGATATTAATTACCAAAGTTGCAGGGTGAAAGAGTGGCGCAAGGAGACAGACATTTTAGAAGTCATCCTCCATGCTTCTCTTATAGTCTTCTCTTTCCAAATTCACTAAAATTAAAATTTTTTTTTCTGATTTCAAAAATTACAAATGCTTGTTGCAGAAAGTACAGAAAATTATAAAAAAGAATACGAAAATCATATTGTTGAATCTGTCAGAGATAGTAACTGTTAAGATTCACACATTTTCTTCTAGTCTTTTTCCAGTATATATGTAATAAAATTAAAACAACATGACATGTGCCATTTTGTATCTGGCTTTTTCACTTGACATTATATTATGACCATTTTTCTATTTTGTTAAACTTCCTAAAAATATTAATTTCAGTAACTACATATTTTCAGAGTAGATGTACTACAATTCATTTTACCATTCCTCTGTTTTTGGACATGCAGATTGTTCTTGATTTTTCATTATTATAAATGGCATATGACAATCATTGTTTTATATGAGTTTGTGTCTCACATTTTTCTAAGGCCAGGTGGAATAGCAAGGTTAGAGTTTATCTCTGGGGACTAAAGACAGATTATACTGGATCCAATAGTTAGAAACGGTCTTAGCAGGAATTCCCTGGCAGTCCAGTGGTTACGGCTTTTTGCTTCCACTGCAGGGGGCATAGGTTCGATCTGTTCAGGGAACTACGTGGGGGCGGTGGGGTAGAAAGGGTAGCTGATTCAGGCAGCAGAACTATTGATCTATTGATCTATTTAATGTCAGAAGGGACTCAAGGGGTGGGTTTTGTGGAGAATGACAAAAGACGGCTCAGTGGGTGTGTGATGGGCAGTGTTTGTTGGGCCTGGCCCTGGCGGAGGCTGGGATGGCCAAAGTCAAGATGGAGATGCTCATTTTCAATCAAGACAGGGAATGGAGATGGAAGGGACATGGGCCAGGAAGGGAAGGATGGAGAGCCCATTGTCTTGATGCAGCATGCAGGGCCAGATGGGAATCCCAGGAGGAAGTGTATATGAATGCTGGTGAGATGAAGGAGCTACAGATGCATGGTAACTTATCCCAAGTGCTTGGGGTCAGAAACAACTCAGCTTTCAGAATCTTTCAGCTTTTAGATAGGTTGTGTCTACATATATTATGTAACATCACCACCAGGGGCTGGGGCAGGACCCTGTCATCAAGCTCATCAATATCTCTGCAGACAAAGACATGACTATTTCCGCTAAATGGGATAATTAAAGACCATAAAAAACTTCACATAAGTTCACATCAGGTTTTGCCACCAAATTAGTTCACAAAAGTCAGTATGTTGCCAAATTGCTTATGGAAAAAACTTCAGTGTTTCTTGGGTCTTGGAGTTAGGCTAAAGAATTGTGGAACTGTATCATCAAGAAGGTGAATAATTTCTTCTCAAACAGTTTTAAATGAGGGCAATGACATTTCCTGTCTTTCCTATTTTCTTTTCTTTTCTTTTCTCTTCTCTTCTTTCTTTTTTTTTTTTTTACTTGTTCTTAAAAGATCACCCCGGAAGCTTATGAGAAGCTGGAATTTCCTGCAGTGAAGGAAATGGCCAACATGTGTTGTTTCTATCATATGAAGCCGGATCGTGATACCGCATGCACCCACCGACTGAACCCCAAAGTCAAAAGCTTCAGCCAGTTCATGTCAGAGACCCAGGCAGCCTTGAAGGGCATTTAAGCTGTTCACACAGGCTCCTGAGCACACAACGTCCTTTCTCCCAGATCCTGGTCCTCTTTATATATAGCACAACATCTATGTTTACAGAACAGATAGGTTAGAATACAATTGTTTACACCCCAGAGGCTTCCCTGGTGGGGAACACTGCAGAGCTGATCTGACACAGTAATGTGACTCACATATAACCTTCCAGCTACGGTAAGAGCGGCACACCTGTTAGGTTAAGTGAGACGCCCCCAGCCCATCACCTGTTGTAGCGCTCTCCCCAGCAGCCACGGTGCCTCCGAAGGCTCTGGCCGGAGGAACTTGGAGCGAGTCAGCGGGGAGAGGCGGCGCTCAGCTTTCTCCTGCGAAAGTGATCCTGAGGCCTGTCTCTGGAACTCCCCTAGACAACTCCAGTTTTCTCAAGTGTATTGTCACATTCTCAGTGAAGTTTTAAGTGATTTTAATTTCTTAAAATAAAAATCTTTGTAGAGCGTTTCCTGGGGAACGTGGTGTTCAATGAACAAGCACAAGTATTGGAAACTGAAATTCAATTTTGCTTCACGGTTAGAAGTTCATTACTGATTCGTTCATTAAATCATCTATGGAATCATTGTTCAATTACTCATCTTTTCATTCACCTACCCCTCGTTTATCCGTTCCACGAACCGTCTTTTTAGCATCCGCACCGATGGCGCATTTGTGGGCTCCCCTCTGCTCCTGTGTGTTTCCTTACTGGAGGGGTCTGCTCTCCGAAGGCCGCCACGGCGCCTTTCCAGTTTGTGGTTGGGTTTGCGTCACACCAGGGAGAGAAGGGCTATCAAGCTACTTAGCAACAAGCGAAGCCCAGAGGCTCTGCAGTGCGTAAAGGCCCGGAGCTGGAGGCCATGTCTGGGGAGAGATATGCAAGTGGAGAGAGAAGGTGATGGAAGGGCACTATGGGATCTTTGTGTGTCTCTGGCTTAGCATTTTCCATGCCATAGTGTAACTGCCTTGGGTACTAGTCTTCCTCTTGGCTGTGAGAGACTTGCAACCCTCTTTATCCCAGTGCCTGGCTCACGATAGGCGATCAATACATGTGGATTGACTAAGTGAGTGAATAAAGTTAATTGATCAGGCTGTTACAAGAAAAGGGAAATAAGCAGGTGCGTGGGTTGGAGAGGGGTGAGAACGAGCCACGGATCCTTAAAGGGCAAGAGGTTGTCCACGTCCGGGAGAGGGGGTGACCCCCAGTACTCTGGGGCAGGCAGCGGACGCGGCTGGGCGCGGCTGAGCAAAGACAAGGTGCTGGTACCTGTGGGAGAGAACACGGTGGCCTGGGACCTGTCTCATACGAGGAGGCTCAGCAACGCCCAACATCAGCCTTTTTGTCTCTTAAGGCACCAAGTGGTAAGTATTTGCCGAATGAATGATGTTGAGGTTATTGTGGACAAATTTTGATTCTTAAGGGGAAATCACAGTCAATTGGAGGACCACGCTCCTTTCTGAAGGGCATTCTCTTTATCCCCCGACTAATCAACTCGATTTGGCTCAAGCTCTCGACCCTGGGAAATGGGTCTGGATAAACTTCTAAAACAGGAAAAGAAAAACAAAACCCTAAACTAAAAATAGGTGGTTTATTACTCATCTGGGTGGGCAGGCAGGAAGAAGGGCTGCTGTTTCCTAAATAAACCTCAGCATCCCCTAAATGGGAGTGTTTGTAGGCCAGTGGGTCCCCGAACCCCTTGTGTGTTCACTAGGGTGGCAGGTCTTTGGGATAAGGCTGAGGTGGCTCTGGGCCAGCCCCACTATTGTTCCTGGAAAGCACAAGAAACCGTTTCGGGGTTTTAGGAGCAAAATTTACAATGGCCGATCTGAAATGAGACTGGCTTTTAGGGGCCTAGTTTGAATCTCCATCTCACACAACCAATAAGGGGAAAGAGCTGTTAAAGTTGGTCTAAAACATTTTAACATTTGTTGACGCTAGATGAGGGACTGCACCAGGCCTAGGGAGAGAAAAGCATCCCTTCCGAGTTGCTCAGTGTAGAGACTTGGGGACCCACAAGAAGCACAGCGGGTGGAAATGGGCTGTGCCCCACAGGGATGCAACCACCATTCTCTGTGGTCCAGGGAATGGGTTGGGTAGGGGTGAGGGTGGAGGTGATGGAACAGAAGGGACGCAGAAGGAGGTTTCTCTCTGTGATTCTAGAAATGTTCCTGGAAACGTTAGCTATGAAGTCCGAGAATGCTGGATTTGATTCTTGTGTGAATTTGGGCAAGTCTCTCGCCTTCTCTGGGCTTCAGTTTCCCCATCCTTGCAAGGGGTGCTGGGAGGGCTACAAGAGTAAAAGCATAAAAAGCCCTTTGGACAGTCTTTAGCAGATGGTAAGCATTCAGTAAACAGTAGCTATACTTATTATTGAGAATAATTCCTGCCTTTGCCTCCATCATATAGCACCCTGAGTCCTGAGGTGCTCACAAGATGCTCCAGGTCTCCCCCTGAGCTGCCACCCACTCATGGCCTCTGCGAGTTCAACTCTTCTGGTCCCTGCCATTCCCCTTACCCACCACTAGATGGTAGGACGAGCCTAGCATCTAGCATGAGAAAAGGTTGCTGCAACCTCATCCAGGGGGATTTCTCCAGGGGCTTTCTTTGGGAACAAGGCTGGGGCAGACAGTTATATGGTGCCTATTACAGCCCTTCAGTCTTTCTCAGGCTCTCTCAGTCACCCTCCATGATCATTCCAACAAGCAAGTGCTGGGCACCTTCCCTGAGCCTGGCATTGTGGGATTAAGCACCTTCTCTGTGCCTGACGTGGGATTAACAAAAGGAGGACTTCCCTGGTGGCACAGTGGTTAGGAATCCGCCTGCCCCTCACACCAGTTAGACTGGCCATCATTCAAAAATCTAGGAACGATAAATGCTGGAGAGGCTGTGGAGAAAAGGGAACTTTCCTGCACTGCTTGTGGGACTGTAAAGTGATACAAGCTACTATGGAAAATAGTATCGAGGTTCATCAAAAAACTAAAAATAGAACTGCCATGTGACCCCGCAATCCTACTACTGGGCATATACCTGGAGAAAATCATAATTCAAAAAGATAACATATACCATGGTGTTCATTGCAGCATTATTTACAATAGCCAGGACACGGAAGCAACCTAAATGTCCATGGACAGATGAATGGATAAAGAAGATGTGGCACATATATACAACGGAATATTACTCAGCTGTAAATATGGAATCTAAAAAAATGGTACTGATGAACTCAGTGGCAGAGGAAGAATAAAGATGCAGATATAGAGAACGGACTTGAAGACATGGGGAGAAGGGGAAGCTGGACAAAGTGAAAAAGTAGTATTGACATTTATACACTACCAAATGTAAAATAGATAGCTAGTGGGAAGCAACAGCCTAACACAGGGAGAGCAACTCGATGGTTGGTGATGACCTGGGGGTGGGATAGGGAGGGTGGGAGGGAGGGGATATGGGGATATATGTATAAATACAGCCGATTCACTTTGTTGTACAGTGGAAACTGGCAAAACAGTGTAAAGCTATTATATTCCAATAAAGATTGAAAGGAAAAAAAAGGGAGCAAAAAAAGATGAGGAAACCGAGGCTGAGGAAGCTGAAGTAACTTGTCCAAGCTCACGCCGGCAGCAGGTGGTAGGTCCAGGACGCACCCAAGCCTGTTGGACTTAAAGTTCCCAGTTCTGTGACTCCTGGCTGCCTTCCTCAGAGCAAGTTACAGTAGGGACATGCTAGTACTTAAGGGAAAAGAAAATATAATATCTGGAAGCAGAGATATTTGTCAGCATAGACAAAGATGTATGTATACATTCTTATCTAACATAGAAGACTGGAAGTTATTTGGGGAAATAATTTGCTCTGGTTTGCGATTTGCTTTTTTTTTTTTAAGAACTTTTATTGAGATATTATCGACATACAATAAACTGCATATATTTAAAGTGTAAAAAAAAAAAAGAATCTGCCTGCTGATACAGGAGACACAGGTTCGAGCCCTGGTCCAGGAAGATCTCACATGCTGAGGAGCAACTAAGCCTGTGTGCCACAACTACTAAGCCTGTGCTCTAGAGCCTGAGAGCCACAACTACTGAGCCCGTGTGCCACAACTACTGAAGCCCGCGTGCCGTGCCTAGAGCCCATGCTCCACAACAAGAGAAGCCATCGCAATGAGAAGTCCCCGCACTGCAATGAAGAGTAGCCCCCACTTGCTGCAACTAGAGAAAGCCCTTGTGCAGCAAAGAAGACCCAATGCAGCCAATACATACATACATATATAAAAAATCCAAATAATAGTTTCTTAAAAAAAAAGGAAAGGAAGAGCCAAGGTTCCAGCACTAGCTCAACCCACCGCAGACGGAGGCCCTCAGGCCGAGCCGTGTAAGGAAGGGGGGCCCCAGGCCCCGCCCCAGGAGCACAAAGCTCGGCTGCAGCCTGGTAGCGAGGGGGCGGAGCCTGGGTACGGCGCTCCTGCAGCCGGCTTCTCCACCCGCATCCCTTCTCCCGCCCAGGGGACCCTTCCAACTGTGATGTCCCACCAAATTGCACAAGGGGCAGAGACAATTCTCCAAAAAGAATTCGGGGCACTGTTAGGAAAAGGAAGTGCCTGCTGGGCCAAGCACTGTGCACTCTCCAAAGCAGCTGTTCCCTGGCAACAGTCAGCTCCGGGACTCCTTGCAGAGTGAGCAGGAAGGCAAGAGCATAAACTTTAAAACACCCCAGAGTATAAGCTGTTAGAGCATTTCTGAAGGGCTACTCAGCTAACTCTTGCAAGAGGACTAAAAATGTGCACACCCTTTGACTTGGCAAAACTTCTAGGAAGCTATTTTAAGCAAATAAACACAAATATAGATAAAAATAAAATTTCCAGGATTTTATATGGAAGTGTTGCTCATGAGAGCAAAAAAAATGGAAATAAGCTAAATGTTCAGCATGAAAGGAATGAATAGCTAAATTACTGAATTGTTTTGAAGTTCCCTTAAATTTTAAATTCTTTAAAACTAGAATTTATAAGTAATTTTACTGAAAAAAGCTTATGTTTTAAGTGAAAAATGTTGGACATACAACAACATTATATCTGGCTTAATTTGGATCGTGGAAAGTACACAACTACATAGTAAAATGTTGAGAGGAAAACCAAGACATTAAAAATAGTTTTCATTGAGTGGTGAGATTTTGGTTGGCTCCTTCTTTCTCCTTTTATGTTTCCCCTTTCCTTCAGGTTTTTGTAATAAAAATATGTTAATTAGATATTGAAATTTTATGTAAAAAATTACTTTTAAAGTTTAACAAATATCATAGATGATCTTAATTCTTCCTCATGTTTTGGCAACTGTAATAATGGTTATTTATTATGTACCAACCACTATGATAGGAGCTGTACATACATACTTTTATTAAATGTTTGTACCAATACTCTAAACAGACTATCTTCTCATTTTACAGATAAAGGAACATACTTTGGAGAGTTTAGGTAATTTGCCCAAAGTCACACGATTTCTAAGCGTCGAGCCAGGATTTAAATTCAAATCTGTATGTCTGCAAAGTCATATCCTCCAAAGCTTCCCACCATATCAGAACTTTGATCAATGCAATTCTCAACTTATGAAAGGACTGGGTCATGACATTCATTCAGAATTCAGTTGTTTGGACTTTGGGACATGTTTTTCTCTGAGAAACACTGTAGAAATGCTAACCTGCGGCACTGTATAAAGATCAACTCTCCAACACTGGTGAAACCACATCTACTCACATGCTGTGAAACCACATCTTTCAATAAGGTGTTTCTTGCTAACCCTTTCTCTCATGTGTACACCCAAGAGAATATCAAAACTAATATTTGGGTGAGGACAAGGCAGTACTTGTGGAAGTCATGAAAAGGGTATCTCAAAAGTGTATACGTGCAGGCAATTCCCTGGTGGTCCAGTGGTTAGGACCCCTCGCTTACACTGCAGGGGGCACGGGCTTGATCCCTGACAGGGGAACTAAGATCCTGCATGCCACGTGGTGCGGCCAAAAAAAAAAAAGCGTATGCGTGCAGAAAGAGAAAGCATAGTTAAGGTGCGACCTGGGGTATAGGCCAAAGCCATGAGGTCTGAATGGCTGACTGCGTGATGGCATCCAGGGTAGGGATGATGGGCTTCAGTGTGGAAGCCCAGCATGGAAACCTAGGGAGCCCCCAGGAGGTCTTGCGGGTATCAAACCCAAATGTTTCCGAGGGCCAGGCAGGTAAATTTACAAAGCAGCCAGATGTAACACAATAAAGGACGGTAGAAACTGTGGCAGTGAGAGCCTGCGTGACTCAACTACAGGCATTAAGAATAGAATTTAGCAGAAACACAGTACCACCAAACATCAGTTGCCTCAGCTGTTCCTAACACGATGGTTTTCTGACTTTAGGGTTTAACAGCTGAATCTTTCACTTTTGTGGAAGGAGGGGGACCTGGTGAGGTTGCAAGGGCTGCAGGTGAAGGGCTTGATCATGAGAGGAAGGAGCAAGAACAAGACTCCCGGGTCCGCTGCTTTGGCAATGGGGAAAACATCCGGTGAGGGCTGTGGGGGGTCGGGAGCTTGTTGGCAGTAGCCGCTCCTCTTTGTACGTTATTACGAATGAAGCATTCCCTCATTGCTTGCAGCCAACGTTTGGCCATGGGGGGAGAGAAAGCAGAAAGGAATCCACATTTGTTGAGAGCCACCCTCTCATAATCATCATCTCAGTTACGCCTTATTATCTCCCTGAAAAGTTGGTGTACATGGCAAAGACTAGCTGGATGTTTACCCAACCTGTTTCCTCATCTTCCTGGGCACGCAGCTGGACCTCATTTCTACGTATTCTTGGCCATTCACTGCAGCTGTGTAACTGTGCTATAGGTACTAGCCTGCGAGTGGAAATGACATGGGACGTTTCTAGGCCCAGCAGAAAACCCTCCCACTTGCCACAGCCCTATGTTGTCTCCCTCCTACCTTTGGATTGACATCTGCAAGCCTGGTGACCTTGAAAGCCATGCTTAGACAATGGTGACGTCAGACAAAGAAAGGACCCAGGCAGCTATCTCCCCTCTTGGAGGAGAGCAGCCCACAGATCAGGAACAGCTGTTCTGGACTTTATGCTCACCAGAAGTCAACTTCCATGTTAGAGACAATTACCTTTCCGTGTGTGCTCAACACAGCCGCTAGCATTGCTTTAACCAATATGGTATTTTTAATGCCCATTTTATGGAGAAGCAAACCGAAGCTCAGAGGAGTAATTTGCTCAAGGTCACACAACTGAAAATGAAAGAAATTGAACCCAGGTTTATCCAGTTCCCAAGCCCAGCCTCTTTCTATAACAACATATTGCTTCCAAGGGAACCAATAAATGGTGTAGTCCTAACTTGTGATTTCATGTCTTATTTTAACCAGCCCACCCACCCCCAAATCTGATGGGGTGCCTCCAAAATGCAAGCAAGTGGGAAGAAAGAGAGTAATGAGTGACTCACCAAGATCTCATTCTAACATCAAGCTGCAGAGGTGGGAAGGCGCAGGCAGCTCCCAGGTCTCTGTCCTGGGAGCCAGGCAGGGCTGCTGGCAGAGCAGTGTGGGGCCGCACAGTCCTGGGGATGTCTTTCCGTGCCCAGTAGCACGCTCGCGGGGTCCCCTTGTTCATTAACATCTGTGCCCCTCCAACGTGGGCTCTGGCTTGCGCTCTGTGAACTGCTCAAAGAGGCTCTTGCTACCTCTTTGTTCAAACAGACAATGGTTGCAGTGACAAAGAGGAAAATCAGATGCAGGTGAAAGCTTATTTTTAACATTTCCAAGGCCAAATGGGGATTTAACATGAAAATCAGAGCCCTCGTTTCCGCCGGCTCGCTCCCAAAGTGGCCCGGGTGCTTTTGGCTGGCTAGTGCTCCAACACGCTTGGATCTTTTCCAAGCAAGTGCACCACTGATGAGGTAGACAGTTCAGTCTTTTCTGGGGGCTTCATTTGGCCAGAAATAGACATTTTGTTTGGAGATGGTATTCAACTTGGGCTGACAGAATGTGATGAGACTAGGAAGGCCGGCGCACTGCTCTGGCCACCCAAATATGCGAGGTTTCTTTACGTTTTAGTCAAGTCAGACTGCAGCCTGAAAAAATGTGTAATAAAGTGAAAATTCTTGGAAGTCACTAGGTGAAAAGCCCCCTTGGGAGTGGGCCCATGGCTCACCCCTCTTCTGTGGATCCCCTAGAGGCCTGCAGATAGCAGAAGCTGGGAGGTCCCTGTGATTAAACATCGAGGACCACCGGGAGTAGGTCTTCAGGGAGCACCTACATGGTGCAAAGTACTTGCCTTTGTTACCTCCTCATCATAGCATCTCGGGAGGTGTCATTGTCAGATACGTTTGATCAATGAGGGGACCAGCTCTGTGAGAGACAGGATAGGAAAAAAAGTGTTATTATGGGACTACATAAAATCACGTGTGTGAAATTTTTTTAATAAATATTATTAATTTATTTTTGGCTGGTTAGGTCTTCATTGCTGCGCATGGGATTTCTTTACTTGTGGAGAGCGGGGGCTACACTTCATTGCAGTGCGTGGGCTTCTCAGTGCCATGGCTTCTCTTGTTGTGGAGTACTGGCACTAGGCGCACGGGCTTCAGCAGCTGTGGCTCGCGGGCTCTACATGGCAAGCTCAGCAGTTGTGGCCCAGCGGCTTAGTTGCCCCATGGCATGTGGGATCTTCCTGGACCAGAGATCGAACCCATGTCCCCTGCAGTGGCAGGCAGATTCTTAACCACTGCACCACCAGGGAAATCCGTGTGTGAAACTTCTGAAAAAGATACATGCACCCCCGTATTCATAGCAAGACTATTTACAATAGCCAAGACATGAAAACAACCCAAGCGCCCATCAACAGATGATTGGCTTAAGAAGATATGGCATATGTATACAGTGGAATATTACTCAGCCATTAAAAAGGAATTAAATATTTCCATTTGCAGCAACATGGATGGACCTAGAGGATATCACACTGAGTGAATGAAGTCAGGCAGAGAAAGACAAATATTATATGATATCACTCACATGTGGAATCTAAAAATACAGATGAATCTATACACAAAACCGAAACTCACAGACATAGACAAGAAACTTACAGTCAATGAAGGGGAAAGGGAGGGAGTGGAGGGATAAATCAGGAGTATGGGATTAACATATACAAACTACTATACATAAAATAGGTAAGCAATAAGAATTTACTGTACAGCAAAGGGAACTATAATCAATATCGTATAATAAGCTATAATGGAGAGTAAACTGAAAAAAATGTTATAACTGAATCCCTTTGCTGTGCACCTGAAACTAACACAATATTGTAAATCAACTACATTTCAATAAAATAAAAGATCATTTGACTCCAAAGTAGACTTTCCCCATTGTCCCATAGTGAGGACAAGCATTAGTTTTCTTTTCCCTGCTTTTCTACCTCCCGGGGGAGGCAGAAACATGCAGAAATGGCTGTGTGTTTTTGCTTTCTTGAGCCCTAGCAGCTGCCCTTTTCCTGCAGAAATGAAGAAATGAGAAGTTATGGGTTCACAGTAGCCATGATTGTAGTAAAATGTTTCAAGAAAGCAAAACAAAACAAAGATGAAGTGGCTTGTTCTTTTTGAGCTTCACTTTAAGCTCAATTGGCTTTCTGACATAAAATCCTTTCTGTTCTGATGTAATTCTTCCATCGGCCAGTCTTGGACGGCATGTGGATTGAGGAGGAAAGGAATAGGGGAGTAAGTGGTCCCAAGAGCTCAGAGCTGCCTTTCTTCTTTGAGGACACCTGGTGAATGTGGCTTCTTCTTGCTTGTATTTTGTCTGTGTTCTTCTTTGAGAAGCAGGGAAAAGGTGTGGTGACCACCTACGGGAAGGCAAGAGCAAGGATGGGCGGGGCGAGGAGGTAGGGTGAAGGTCGATGTCTGGGCAGGACCAAGCGTTGGCTTTAAATCCAGCTCCATCAGGTGCATGGGGCTGCCTGAGGCAAAACTGACAGGCTGGGAATGATGTTACATCTGAGCACCTTATTGCCATCTACCTGTTTCCTCTCTGCTCTAAGCCTCCTCTGTCAGTCCCTCCTGCTTCCTGATGCTCACTCCTTTCCAGGGAAGAGGCACTCACTGAAGGTTACCACACTGGTTGCTCCCAAATCCCCATCTATAGCCAGTACCTCTCACCCCTTACTGCACTGCATCATTCCATTTTCCTCACCAGCAATTTTTGTGACTCTCAGCAAGGGGCAAAGTCACTGCCAAATCTCTTACAAGCCAATTTCTCCTTTCTTTCCTCACATTTTTAAAGGGCCATTGCCAGTGTCCAGGAGCCCAGGATTGGAGTCAGCACTGACCCTTCCTTTCCCATGAACTCCTGTAGTTTGTCCTTCACAAAGTCCTATCTGTCCTTTCTTCCACATACCTCTTGCGTTTTTTACTTTTATTACTCCCTCTGTCTCCATCCTAAGCCAGCATCTTGCATCTGACTCTTGCATCTGCCCCTTGGCTGGTCTCCCTATAGACTCTTTCCTCTTCAAACTATCATTCTACATCCATTTATTATTCATTCATCAGAAGGATACTTATTGAGACCCACTAAGTGCCAGACAATGTATTGGACACAAGATGTACCAGTGCATAAGACAGATGTGGTCAGCTGGGAAGGCAAGTAAATTGTCAGGCAATTACAATGTCTTGGGTGAGTGTGGTGATGGCGGAGGCACAGGCTGCTAGGGGAGTCCTCAGGGGGTGTCCTAGTCCAGATGGAGAAAGGTGTTAGGGAGGCCTGCTCACTCCGGCCAGACTTATCCTCCTAAAATGACACTTTCTAACCCGTTTTAACTACAGTTGGCCTCCTATCTCTTTTGCTCCTTCAGGTATGCAGTGGCCTGAATGTGTCCCACCAAAATTCATAGGTGGAAACCCTAACCCCCAATGTGATATCATTAGGGGGTGGGGCCTTTGGGAGGTGATTAGGTCACGAGGGTGGGGCCCTCAGGAATGGGATGATTGCTGTTAGAAAAGAGACTTCGGAAAGCTCTCTTGCCCTATTTCTGTGATGTGACGACGTAACAAGAAGACAGCAGTCTGCAACCCAGAAGAAGGCTCGCACCAGAATCTGACCCGGCTGGCACCCGGATCTCAGATTTCCAGCCTCCAGAACCGTGAGAAATAAATTTCTGTTGTTTATAAGCTCCCCAGTCTGTGGTTTTGTTGTAGCAGCCTAAAGAAACAAGGTTCAAACTCTCCACCTTGAGCTCCTAAGCCCTTCCTCTTTGGCCCAGCCTTATCCCCAGGACTCTCGGATGGTAGAAGTAGTAGTAGCAGCAATGATAACAATAGCATAATAGCAAAACTTCATTATGATTCTGTGTGCCTCAGGCCCTCTTCTAAGTGCTTCTCCCACATTCACTTTCACAGCGGTCTCTATGAGGGAGGCACTATTACCACCACCACTTGCAGATAAGGAAACTGAGGCATGAGTGGGCTAACTGGCAGAATCTGGGTTCAAATTCCAGGGTGTGGCTCCAGGGGTGACATGTGACCACAACACCACGGCATGTCAGTGTGACTCGGCCCTGTGCATCTTAGACTTTTTACTGCATACCCTAAATTCTCCCTGGGGGCTTTTTCTCTGGTCCTCTCTCTCCTGGGAATGCCCTTCTCCTTCTTATCAAACCCCTTTATGGAAAAAGGGGTTTGATAAGGCTTTTACAGAGCCTCCCTTTACGGAAAAAGAGCCGAGTCTGGACTCAGTTCTATGTTCAAGGTCCAGTTCCCAGTTATCAAACCCCTTCTTCTCCTTGACTCTTGGTTCCCCCTTCTCTACAGTGGGAATATTATGTCCTCCTTCCAGGGCCTGAGTACGATGTGAGAATAACATGTGAGTGAACTCTGAGAAAGCTAGAGCCCTATGCAAATGTAAGGGAATTGACATAATTTTCCCTCATGTTTCACAAAGTAAGAACATTATAACAACATTTGCTTATATATTTCCTTGGGCACATGACTTCCTCTTTCTAAACCTCAGCTCCCTCATCTGTGAAATGGGCATAATACCATCAGCCTTATTGGACAATTGGGGGAGATAAATGCAATAGTGTTTTTAAAGGATTAGACACACAAGAATGTGCATTGCCTGTCTCCCAAACTTTGACTTTTCTCCAGCTGCTGGGCCTAAACTGTTTTTGTCTCTCCTTGGAAGAAGGCCGTCCAAAACCGTGCATTCTCTCTCCCTCCAGTTTTTTAATAAATGAAAGGCACCTGTGTTCTTGGAGCTTCTGATTTAATTCGGCACCAACAGTGGAATATTTATTGACCAACGAAAAGTACTTCTCATGCCCCTTTGGACCACGCACCGCCACCAGCCGCCTAAAGCCCATTCTGAGGCAGCAGAGCGTTTTGCAAGCACAGCAGCACTCTGTGACCCTCCGAGTGCTGGTTCAGCTGAAATTACTCGTGCCTGGCACAGACCTTCTCTTTTGATTTTGGCAGAACTTCAGGGAGTGAAAAAGCTGGGTGAGTGTTAGGGCTGGGATTAGAATTTGCGACTCGACAGATCATACTGTTAACACGTCTCCTCTTTGCTAACTTTATGAAGTTCGAGAAAAGCTTTCTGGGGAACGACACCAATTTATTTGCCAAAAGCTGAGATGGGCCAAGGAAGATGTAGTCAGCATTTGGAATCTCCTTGCCTTAGAATCTAACAGCCAAGGAGGGAAGAAGGATGCTGGGGAGCTGGGTGCGGGGGGCTGAGGGGGTAGGTGTGTAGAAAGGATTTGGAAGGATTCAGGATGGGGAATGGGCTTGGTTCCTTGTGATTCCACCCCCACAACATCCCTTAAGCCATCCCTTCCTCTCCTTCTCTAGCACGGCCCCTGTCCCTGGTCCTCATCATCCTCACCAGCAACAGAGATGCTTTCTAACATGCCTCCTTGTCCCTCTTGCTCACCCTAAACACGGCTGCCCGTTTTTATTCCTCTGCTTAAAAACATTCAAGCCTCCCCAGTGCTCATCAGACAAAAGCCTCGGGACTTCCCTGGTGGTCCAGTGGGTAAGACTCTGCGCTCCCAATGCCGGGGGCCCGGGTTCGATCCCTGGTTGGGGAACTAGATCCCACGTACATTCCGCAGCTAAGAGTTAGCATGCTGCAACTAAGACCTGGCAGAGCCTAAATAAATAAAAATATTAAACAACAAAACAAACAAATGAAAAAAAAAAGCCTCACCTTTAGGTGAGTGCTCAAGGCCCCACCCCCGTCCCCCAAGCAGGCCCCAAACTACCTCCTGTCCTCATCTCATCCCTCATCCTCCGCAGAGCCTCTAACACCAGACAGGTAGATATGGGCTATCCCAGCCTTGCAGCCTTTGAGCCTTAGCCTGGGCTGGCGCCTCTGCCTAGATGGCTCTACCCTAGTTCCCACCTTTGCCTGGATTCCTCCCCAGCCTCCAAGACCCAGATCAAAGATGGCTCCTTCTGCAAAGCCTTTCTCACCTCCTCCAGGCAGAGATGACGCAACCTCATCTCTGCTCCATGGGACTGTGCGTACTGCAGCAGCCCCCAACATTTTTGGCACTAGGGACCAGTTTCGTGGAAGACAGTTTTCCCATGGATGGGGGGGTGGGGTGGGGTGGGTAGGATGGTTCAGGTGGTAATGTGAGCGATGGGGAGTGACGGGGACCACGGATGAAGCTTCGCTCTCTCGCCCACCCCTCACCTCCTGCGGTGCGGCCCTGGGGCAGGGGTTGGGGACACCTGGTGTCCTGCACTTGTTCGTGTGTGCCACTAGGTGACCTTGGGACTGGACTAAGCCTTGTTTATGTCTCCCCTACCCCCACCTAGTGCCTTCTTCAGCCTACGTTATATTATTTGAATTTTTGAAAGCTGATGGGACAAACTCCCATGATGCCAGGGAGGACCCAGAGCCGTAGACTGAGGTTTTGGCTGTGTCAGGCTCACAAATTCTGCCTGCCCTAATCTCCAGAGCAGTGCCGTGTACTGGGTAAATGGCTTCTTGTTTACCCTGGGCTACTGCTCACTGAGAATGTGTCTGTCTCCAAGACAGTGTCCCAGTTGGCAGGTACTCCAGCTCAGTTAAGCTCCTGGAAGTGATCCCCATTATGTGGCAGGTCCTGTGTTGGACTCTGGGGACACACACATGACTGTGACTCTGTCCCTGCCATGGGGGTCCTCACAGATAGTTGGGGAGAGAAACACATGTAATTTCAAGACAAGGTAGAAGCCTGTTGGGGGCGCTCAGTCGCGCCTGGGAACATCTTAAAGGAGGTGATAACTGACTGAACATTAAAGAATGTATAGGAGTTAGACAGTGAGTCTAAACAACACAGCCTCAAGCTACCATGAGCATCCAGGACTGAAAGATTACTGGTAGGCTGGGGGAGGGGGTCAGATGAAGAAAGGGAGAGATATTGACAGAGAAGATGAAGGCATTTGAGTTGGGCTTTGAAAGACGAGAGTTTTGGATACACAGAGATCCAAATAGGACAGAGGTTGGAGGACAATCTGGGCAGAGGCGCAGCATGTGCAAAGGCATGGAATACTGATGCAACTTGCTTTAAGTGGTCAGCTCCAGGGAGGTTATCGCTGGAAAACACGAAAGCTCTGATTCAAAAAGACACACGCACCTGAATGTTCACGGCAGCGCTATTTACAGCAGCCAAAGCATGAAGTAACCTAAGTGTCCACCGACAGAGGAAGGGATACAAAAGGTGTCATATGTGTATATACACACACACACATACACACACACACACAATGGAATGTGACTCGGCCATAAAAAGAATGAAATAATGCCATTTGCAGCAACATGGATGGACCTAGAGATGATCATACTAAGTGAAGTAAGTCAGACAGACAAATATTATACGATATCACTTATATGTGGAATCTAAAAAATAGTACAAATGAACTGATTTACAAAACAGAAAGAGTCTTAGAGACATAGAAAACAAATTTATGGTTATCAAAGGGGAAGGGGGGATAAATTAGGAGTATGGGGTTAACAGAGACACACTACCACATATAAAATAGATAAACAACAAGGATTTACTGTATAGCACAGGAAACTGTATACAATATCTTATAATAACCTATAATGGAAAAGAATTGAAAAAAAATATACACACACATATATGTATAACCAAGTAACTTTGCTGTGTACCTGAAACTAACACAATTTTGTAAATCAATTATACTTCACTGAAAAAAAGAAAATTATCACTGGAGTATGGACCCTGGGGTCATGGGGAGAGATGGGGCTGAAGAGAGACAAGGGGTCAGGTCACAGAGGGTCTAAATGGTGAGACTTGTATATTCTGATGATCTCCTGCTAACAGTGGGGTCTGCAGAAGTGGGACACACGGGGCCTGGGATCCAATCAGCTCTAATATCAACCAGCAAAACTGCAGCGCGTTCATCACTTCTGCTCTCATCGTCTCCGTGATCATACTGGTATGATCCAGCTGACCCATCTCCTAGCAGCAAAGGCAGGAATTAAAGCAACCCGGGGCCCCACAGTGCCAAGATGCTGAGGACAAAGCATGCTGTTTTGCTCTCTCAAAGATAGTCACCTAAATGTCCCTCCCCTGAACGAAGAGGCTGAGCTCTTCCTTCTAGGCTAGTGTGTTTTAGAAAGTTTAATTCTCCAGGTGTTGGGCATTTTGGATGGATCAAGGACACACTGGAAATTCTGAGGGCCCTAGCCTCTTGCAAACAGGCTGGGAGAATCTCAGGTCAGAGCCCAAAGTAGAGGGCCGTGAGATTGTTCATCGGCCTCCAAGAGAGATTGAACTTGTTCCAATAATTCTCTCTGCTCTTAGCTCCAGCCTCTGCCAGAATGCAGGTCTGTTGGAAAGTGAGAATCCTGACAGGTTTTGGGAAACAACAGGAGTCCAGCTTAAATGGAAGAAACTACTTTTTTTTAGGTGCATGGCAGTCTGGGGGTCCTTGACCTGAGGTTTAACATTTGACCCTTGTGCAAAATATATAAGCAGGGCCTCTTGCTTAGCTGCAAAATAAACAGCTCTTGTGTAAAGTTCTGCATTTCAGGGTCTACTTTGGGTGGGAATGGAGCAATGAGATGGGTGAAACTGGCCTCTAGTGTTCCAACTGGAACCTCCAAGTTGACCACACAGTCATAATCCACACTGTAGCTTCCCTTGTGACTAAAACCTGTGCATCTCTGCTGATGACTCAAGAAGGGTCCTAGCCTTGCATTAGCACCTACCCAGGGAAGGGACCAAGACTCTTCTAGTTACTCAGAGCCCTGGGATTCTACTAGAAATGGCTTGTGGAGGCAGCCTCAAGCCCATCCAAGAAACTCTGCTTTGGTACCTACTGTGTGCCCGGCACTAATAGGGCTGCCAGGAACACAACTGCACATGAGATTCAGCCTCTTCTCTCACACGATCTAATTACAGCAGGAGGAGTGGGGAAGAGGATTTAGCAGTTATGACACTTACAAACATAAGTGATGAAAATTCTGCTTCCATTTGACAAGCAAAGAGAAAGAGTAGGCACAACAGGGGCCAGGGGCTCAAGGGCCAGTTTTTCTCTCTCTGGGTTGACTCCCTTCTCAGACAGGCTTTACTCTTATGGTTGCAAGCTGGTTCCTAGCAGCTACTGGGGCTCCCTATCTGGCACACGTCTAATGGGAAATAGAGAAAAATCTCCTTACCAGGATTCCTAGCAAAAGCCTCATAATACATCACTGACTCTAAACAGGAAATATGCCCATTTTTCTGCCCATTGTAGGTCAGGGTGAAGAGATGGTGCACTGATGAGCTTCTGTCTAGATTACATGTTCCATCTTTGAGCCAAGAGTAGGATCCCAGCTGAAGCCATAGGCTTGCAAGTTGGAGGGGGGAATAGAGTTATGTTACCTAGAGGGTGAATGGAAACTGGTGACAAAAAATGAGATAATCCAAGGTAGACTTAGATAATAGTTAGGGCTTTAATTGGAATAAACAATAACCCAAGGCAAATAAAGCAAAAACAAAATAAAAAACAAACCTAATGATAATTGGAAGTATACTGAGGTAGGGATCACAGGGTCAAAGAAAGAGTTGAACAATAAATTTTCCAGAAGGATAGTTCCTGGGTTCTGTGGAGATCTTTGTGAATGACTCCATGACATAGCTTTAGCCTGTCTAACTCTTTACATTACAGTCTTTAATCTTCTACCCCAAGGATTAGTCGATGCCAATCATAATATCCAAGCAGTAAGAGCAGAGTGATGGAAGAAACCCAGGTCTCCAGTGAAATTGTTCTGTGGCTGGATCAGCCAGTCCTAGAGCCCACCTTATGTTATATGAGACAATTTTTTTAATGTTGATTTTTATTTTGTTCATGGTTTGAGTTCAATGTTTACTACTTTCACCTAAAAGTGTCCAAATTAGTACAGGCTCGGACAAACACCTTTGGGACTCTGTATTTCATCTGAGTTTCTTTCTAAAGTGGGCTACATTCCATTGCAGGAAGGCTCCACACATACATCTTAATGGTTCTACGTTTGAAAAATCTTGGGGGTGGGGGGCGGGGATCTGATTGGTTTGGCATGAGCAGCTGGTCTGCTCTTTGGACCAATTCTGTTCCCAGGGGCACACTATAGTCTAAAGGGCACAGCTTGGGTGAATTGTCTCTAGTCTTGGATTAATCAGCCTGGGGCAGGGATTGAGGTAGGAACAGAATAGACATTGCTCCTGGGGGTGGGTATCCTATTATATCTGCATCTACTCCTACAGGGTTTCTCAAAGTGTAGCAGTATATGCATCCCAGGGAAATTGTCAGAAATGCAAAGTCCTAGACTTCACACAGATCTCCTGAATCAGAAACTCTGGGGGTGAAGCAGCAATGACCAAGAGGTGTTCTGATGCACACATAAGTTTGAGAACCACTGGGCCACAATCACACGACAACTAAAACCAAATGCCATGGTGGTTGAAAGAAGAAGCAAAAATGTTTGATCAGAAGATGAGCAAAGCCTTAAGAAAAGAGAAGGTCTTTGAGATGAATTTTGAAGATTGGTTAGATTGGTTGCAATGAATATAAGTTCACAAATAATATTGTAATTATAATAAAGAATTTTAAAAATCCTTCACCCCAACAAATCAACTGTTTGCTTTTACCCATGGTCTTTTTCATTCTTGGTCCATGAGCAAAACATACTTTTTTTTTTTGTACAAAGACAGATAAAATTTTCTATTTTACTTTCTCACTTAATTTTTTTCCTAATACACTATGGTTTTTACTACATAAACGTTTTGATCATTTACAATAGCTTTGAGGAAATGCATCTAAAAATCTTTAGAAGTTATCCATGAACTCACCACCCTAACCCAATCATTACCATCATTTCCTTTTAGTATTTTTTTCCTATAGAAATTATTTAGATAATTAAGATAAGAGCAGGTATATATTATACATATATACTTCACATTATAGCACAAACATTTATCTTCATTACTGAACGGTTTCATTACGTACAAGAGGTTGACAAAGAAATTTATCATAATGTATTTAACCAATCTCCTATTATTAGACATTTTGGTAGTTTCTAGTTTTGGCTGTGATAAACATCTCTGCGTATGAAGTGCTTTCTCCCACATCTTGAGTTATTTCCTTGGAATAGATTTCGAAAAGTGGAATTACAGGGTCACAGGATACAAACCCTTTTATGGTTCTTGATGCATTTTGCCAAGTTTCTTTCAAAAGGTTTGTACCAATTTACACTGCCACCAGTGATGTGTGAGAGTGCCAGTTTTCCCACATCCTTGGCAGCTTTGGGTATTTTAATTAAAAAAATTTTTTGCCAGTTTAATAGGGGAAGAACTTTATGTTGTTTTAATTTGCATTTTTATTACTTTACCTAACATTACTTAATAAACATTTCCCATGTTGCTTCAATGTTCTTAATAAGCTCTTTTATGGTTGCAAAGCCTTTTTATGGTTGAGATTTGATGACTGAATATGAGGGTAGCGCATTTCAGTTTAGTGACCACCATGAGCCATAGCAGAGCATCACGAAAGCTCCCACACAGGCTGTCGGGAGCTGAACCCATTGTTTTCAACACCCTCCTCCTTTTGGGCTCCCCATCTTAGTGAATAGCATCACCAGCCATCAGGTCATTCAAGCCAAAGCCTGAGTGTCTTGTTGACTCTCTCTGTGTTACAGAACCAAACTTGGGTCTGCTCGCCCACGCGCAGTAAAGCCAATCTACTGACCCTAGGTTGTGGTGAAGGAAAGTGCAGTGTTTATTGCAAGGCCAACCAAGCAGTCCGGGGCAGCTAGTGCTCAAAACACTGAAACTCTCCGATAGGCTTTAGCAAAGCATTTTTAAAGGCAGGATGAGGGAGGGGAGGCCCAGGGGATGTGATTACCTTGTGCGCAATTCCCTGATTGTATCACGGGGTTAGCATTATCAATCCTCAGGCCCCCATAAGCCTGGGAGCCAAGTGCTCGTGCACATCAAGTAGTCAAGGTCTCCCTTTTGGTGGGGGTTTTTGCAGCTGTAAAACAGCTCAGTAAATGTGTATCAGCTACTATTATTCAGGTACTTCAGAGAGGAGCTAAAGCAGAGGATGTGGGGGAAGGAGCCTGCCTTGGGAAGGCCCCATGGGGTCCTGCTCCATTACACCTCCCCTTCATCACCTACATTCAGTCAATAACCAAGTCCCCTAAATTGCTTCTGAAACCCAACTGCTACTATCTGAGTTCAGGCCATATCATCTTTTTCTGAAATGACTGCAGGAGCCTTCTAATCGGTCTTGCCTCCCTCTAAACCACGCTCCACATTGCAGGCAAAACTGTCTTTCTTATACCAAATATGACTCAAGTGTATTAACAATGTCCCGTTACTTTCGGGATGAAGTCCCTAAATTCCTTAGTCCATTTTGTGAGCCTGCCATGATCTGAACCCTGCCCTACTCTTTCCTAGGTGGTGCAATCAGAAGGTTGTGTACTTGTCTTCCCCCCTGAGCTATACAGAGACCACGATCCAGACCTTTAAGGATCATGATCACATTCTCAAAATGGTTGGGGCTGGGATTAAAACATGGGAAGCAGTACCTGCTTCACATGAGCAGCTTTACTGACATGCCCTGTATCCAGCAACACCTGGATGGTGCTTTATCCTGGAGCTACTCAAAGTAGCTCCAAGACTGGCCCATGAAATATTTGTTACTGGTTCATGATGGGGTGAGTACAGGAATAGAAAGCTGGCATTTAGAAACTGTTATAAAATTTGATAGATTACTTTTAATGTTTAGCATCTAATAAAAAAGTTTGTATTTTGTGAATCTTTTGAAATTTTCACTTTTCTATTAATCGAATTTTATTGTACTTTAAAATTATTGGTCTACAATGTGATGAACTGGAAATTTTTAAAAAAGCCCTTTGCCCACAGACAGTGTGACTTGAATTCTCTTGGAAAAGTTCAGTCTGAAACAATCTTCCCATAAGTTTGTAAAATGCACTTTCTGGGGTAAGGAGATATTTGAATGCCCAGCTGGGAGAGTGTGTTTCAAAGACGGAAGAAAATTACAAAGAGAAAGAAATCACAACTTTAATTTATATCTTAACTTCGTGATTTTCATACAGAAACTGGTTAAAATAGAAAGTTCTGGCTTCTACCATCAAGTCAAGATGTAACAGTCCTGGATATGCTGAACAGGATGGTAACTTGGAACGCTTAAGAGGGGGAATTGGTTTCAAGCAATTCCTCATTTTCCTGGTCTGTAAGATGAGGGGGTGGGATGAGAAAAAAGCTTTCAATGTTTCTTTCAGCTCTAAGACCATGTGCTTTCATAATTCTATGCTTGACTATTTAGTTTAAAACTTTGCTAATAAAGGTACCTGCTATATGTGACATGGAGTAACAAGAGGGCTTGAAAAAAGAAGCAGATGGGTGATCATTATTCAATCATCATGGTGCTTTGTACAAATTCAACAACTTTTTAATGGAAGAAACTGCCAGACACTGAATCATTTAACAGAGACCTGGGTTCTCTACCACTAACTAGCTGTGTGACTGAGGACAGGTGGCTTCACTTATTTGTACCCTCTGCTTTGTAATGAGGAGACTGGACTGTTGCCAGCACCCCTAAAGTGTCAAGCGGTCCCCCAGGGGTACAGGGGAGAAGGGTGGGGAACAGAAGTAGCCAAACAGGTTGGGTCCTTCTTGGAGTTTTCCCCACCCTCAGGCAGAACATGTCTACCTATAGGCATTGTACCATTTCGTGGCTGATGCCTGATTTGCAGTCATAATGTCTAGATGGAGGGATTGAAAGCTGAAATGCACAGGAGACAGGCAAGTTGTGTAAATGAAAGGAGGAGGCTGGGTGCCCGCTCAATAGGGAGCTGTAGGGGCTACGGTGAACTAGAAAGTGCATGCCTTGTCTAAAGGGAACCTCAGAAATTCAGCGCCCTCCCACTGTTGCCCTGTGGGGCTGTGGGCTCCTCTCCAGGGCCTGTGCGTCCAATATGTATTCTGGGAGCTAAATGTGACTCATCTGCCTCCAGGCTGTGGCTCACCTGAACTTCTCAGAATCGTTTTACGCTAAACAGTGGCACACAGAACCATCAGTCTGGTCAGCCTAATCATCTTCCCGCTGCATTTGGCACATGGTAACCAGACTATGGGTGTTAGCTATCATTATTATCAACATCATCATTATTACCTAATAATGACGTGGCAGACTTGGATCTCTTAATAATTGCAATTGAATTCTAACATAATTGTACAATTTTGTGCTATTCAAGTTTAATTCCTTTAAAAGCCATTTCATAAAACTGGAGGATTTTGGAGGATTACTGGCAAGAGGAAAAAGGAAATAAATGGTG
Organism: Hippopotamus amphibius kiboko; assembly: GCF_030028045.1. Taxonomy (NCBI): domain Eukaryota; kingdom Metazoa; phylum Chordata; class Mammalia; order Artiodactyla; family Hippopotamidae; genus Hippopotamus; species Hippopotamus amphibius. The sequence continues at coordinate 161,131,375 of NC_080191.1, forward strand.
CCTCTCTATGAACTTAAGTCACGTTCAAGGTGGGTCCTATGCTACTCTGCCAAGCATGGCCCTTCAGTTCTATCAAGGCTCACAGTGAAGTGTGTGGGTGTCCAGCACCACTGCACACTTGAATGTACGTGCTCTGCCGTGTGTCTTAAAGTCAGGCCTATTCACGTGATGATACAGCCACAGCCCCATTCAGATAGGTGCTAAGACTGTTGACTTCTTTCTTCTTTTAAAAAAAATTTTTTTTTTATTTTTAAAGTTTTTTGGCGGCGTTGGGTCTTTGTGGCTACACGTGGGCTTTCTCTAGTTGCCCCGAGCAGGGGGGTACTCTTCATTGCAGTGCGCCGGCTTCTCATTGTGGTGGCTTCTCTTGCTGCGGAGCACAGGCTCTAGGTGCGTCGACTTCAGTAGTTGCAGCACTTGGGCTCGGTAGTTGAGGCACATGGGCTTAGTCGCTCTGAGGCATGTGGGATCTTCCCGGACCAGGGATCGAACCGGTGTCCCATGCAGTGTCAGGTGGATTCTTAACCACTGCACCACCAGGGAAGTCCCAACTTCTTTCTCAGTCACATGATTACCGTAGCTTTAAAGGAAGTTATCATCTCTACAGCAATAGGCCCCTTCCTTCCTTTTTTTCAAAAATGACTTGGCTTGTTTATCAATTTATTTTTCCAGATAAGCTTGCTTGCTTATATGGGACATAAATGTTCGGCACCTGATTTCAGATAGCACAATGAAACGCTGCCCAGGCACTTGGGGTTCTATCTTTTTAAAAAAGGTTGGAAAACAAAACACAAAAGAAAAAAATTTAAATGCTCAGTTCCACCAGCCTAACAAAATGATTGTCATTTCTCTGCCTTCTCTCTCATACGTATTTGTACATTGTTAAGTAAAACAGATAATCATGATGTTATTGAATTTATTGGCAGCTGGTGAAGGGGTAGGTGCTTATCGTTTTTACCCTCAAAGGGAGGGAGACAGAGAGGTAAAAAAGAATCTTAAAATGGAATAAATCAAGCAGGGGATGACAAGAGTGGGAGGTGGCTAAGGAAGAAAGAAGCATAAAAGAGAAGGGCTCATTAACTCTGACTATGGAATTATCTATCTGAAAGTGTCCTAGACCGTTTTGAAACCTGTTTTAGCTGAGGGTTTCTGATGCTGGAGTCCCAGCTGGATCTGGAGGCTAGAGTTATGTTTACTATTATGTACAGTGTTGTGTTTTCCTTTTATTAAATTTTATAGTAAGAAGTGAACCATTTCTTGTGTTACTCCAGAGCCTTTATAATTATTTTTTGTACTCTACTAAAACATTGCCCTTCTATTAGGTATGTACGTTATACCCAGTTTATCCCTAATGTACATAACAGTGACAATATGTGATAACCATATAAGTAACAGTGACAAATATCTTTATACATATAGTTTTTTTCCTTTATTATGATTATTTCCTTAGGATAAATTCTGTGGAATTCAGTCTTGGTTTTAAAAATGTAATTATTTTTGTTTTAAAAATATAATTATTATATAATTATTATTTTGACTTGTGTTAAACTGCCCAGAGGTTTGTATACATTTCTTAGCGGTTTCTTTGAGGTCTGTATACATTTACATTGCTACTGGATTAAGCGAAGTTTCAATTTTTCTGTAGACTTCTGAGAATTGGATTTTATACATTTTTGTTTTTATGGTTTTAAGTTTTGGGTCTTTGATGACTAATAAGATAGAGGATCTTTAGAAACTGCTTGTCCATTACTTTTGTTGTTGCGTTAATTGCCTACTTTTGTCTATTCCCATGTGTCTAATGGGGTTGAGGTGAAGTTCTTATATGTATTTTATCGACTTTCATATAGTATATGTAATAGCTCTTTGATAATTATTTTTACAAATAGCTATACTGGCCAGCTGTTTTCCTTTTTAAATCTTAGTTTAACTGAGTGTGTGCCAAATCTGAGTCTGGGCTTCCATGTGCTTTGCTTCTGTGTCATTCTGGTACCTGCCAGGTTATGCTGCAATCATTGGTTTACACGTCTCTCTCTCCTGTTGAACCACGAGCTCCTTTCTACATGCCTGACACCTTACATAGAATCTGTTACAGAATACTTGCTCAAAATTGTTTGTTGAGGTTTGGAAGAAAAGGAACGTTTGAGTGAAAGAATTAAGTGAGGGAATGCTCTATAGTGATGTTCCCCTTTTGAATTTCTAAAACCAGAGGTAGTCCTGAGTTTTCCTCCTTCAGTCAGGAAGGCAGAAGGAAAACCTCTGGCTGACCCTGCAGGGAGGCCTATCTGTTGGAGCTCAGGTCTTCCTCTCTCCCCAAGGGCCTCACCCAAGACTCAGGTCCTATGTGGAGAGTCCCTGGGGGTCTGGTTGGGGAGCTGCTTTCCTTTGGCACCACTTTCTGGGCAGAAGGTTCCAGTGTTTGGATTTTATTAGCCAATAAAATTAAGGGAAAAATGCTGGAAAAAAATCACAGCGCACTGTTGTTAGTCTTGTGAGTGAATCACATAACTTGCAGCTAGACTATTAATGTGTAAATGGATTTTCTGTGCTCCCAGCCAAAACGTATTTCATAAAGCTACACAGAGGTGGACAGCATCCCAGTTAATGAAAACAGTCGTGGGCGAAGGATGCATGGTGTGACGGAAGGGGAGGTGATTGATGCTAGGTTGCTGGGATTGTTACATTTAACTGTGATTTTATTTATTTTTAAAGAAAAATAAAACATTTTATTAAATAGTTGAACTTCAACATTATTACCAAACCCCAACTCAAAAAAGGGAATTTACTGAGTGTTTGGAGATAGAAATTTGCAGATGGAATTTTATGAGGTGTCTTGAATAATTTTCAACATTGTATTGTCAACCAGTTTAATCCAGTCCCAGTTTGTCTCTAGTCATAGTAGGGATGTTTCTTTTTAATTCTCATTTATTTGTTGGAGTAATATCCCTCCCAGAATTGATAAATAGAAGTTTAGTCAATACTTGAAAACAAAAATAAACAACTCTACACATTCTGACAGCTGTGGATACCTTAGCTCAAAGAATTATTTCTGTGATCCTCTCCCTTCACAGTATCTTGTGATGATATATTTCAGAGTTTAATTTCTTTAGAGCCTCCATCATAGTCTGCAAGAGAAGAAAAGAAAGAATGCAAGTCACTGTACTAAAATTAAAAAACCCAGGACTTTGATCTGAAAAAGGTAACCTTCATTCTATTCTTAGAAATCTTCCCCATCCCAACAGATCTCATTAGTGGTGATCCGTGGCTGATGGCTGGTGGCTGGCGGCTGGTGGCTGGATATTGCTTGAAATTGCAACCACCTCTTCCAACAAGGCTGTTTGCAATAATGGCTAAGAAATATGTGGCATGGGACACAGACTGCTTGGCCAAAGTAGTTAGATCCTATATAGAACATACCTCATTTTACTTTTCTCACATGTGTAGTACAGATATAATGTAGAAAAGTGATAAAATATGAAAAATAAATTCGACGTATGTGTGGAAATGTACCAAATGTGAACAGTAACAGTGGGTTACTTCTGGGTCATGGAATTAGGAGTGATTTATTTACTGTTTGTTTGCTTGTATTTTTTTTTCTGCAATAAGTCTGCACTTTTTAACAGTAGGAAAAAAGGAGCTATTCCTCCCCCCCTTTTTTTTAATTTTGGAAAATTTTAAACAAATACAAAAATAGTAAGACTAGATTAGTAAACCTAGACCATCACCTAGACTTGTGCACTGGGTGTCAGGCCTTCTTGGGACCCGTGAGCCCCTTTTTTCCTTCCTCTTTCTCTTTTTGGATTAGGAATATCCATCCCATGTCTGACCCACCATTGTGTATTGGAAGGACATAACTTGTTTTCTGGTTTCACAGGTCCACAGATAGAGAGGAATTTTGCCCCATGGAGGTACTATATCCCAAGTCTTACCCATAAATGATTTAGATGATGAAATTTTTGATTTTTGAATTGATTATATTTAGATGGGATTTTGGACTTAAGAGTTGATGCTGGAATGACTTAAAACTTTTGGGGATGTTGGGATCTGGTGAATACATTTTATACATGGGACAGATGTGAATTTTGGGAGGCCAGAGGGCAGACTATTCTGGATTGGCTACTGTCCCCCGAAATTCACGTCCTTCCCGGAACCTCAGAATTTGACCTTATTTGGAAATAGGGTTGTTGCAGATGTAGTTAAGACATAAGATAAGCTCATGTAGGAGTACAGTGGGCCCATAATCCAATATGACTGGTGTCCTTATAAGAAGAGAAGCTACAGAGAAAGAGACGTACAGGGAAAAGGCCACGTGACAAAGGAGGCAGAGATTGGAGGGATGTGTTTAGAAGCTGAAGGACACCAAAGACCAGATACCAGAAGCAAAGAGAAAAGGCATGGTACGGGTTCTTCCCTAGAGCCTTTAAGGAGAGCATGGCCCACACCTTGACTTCACACTTTCAGCATTCAGAACCATGAGACAATAAATTTCTGTTGTTTTAAGCTATGCAATTTGTGGTACTTTGTTACAGCAGCTTCAGTAAACTAATACAACTTGGATATGTGCTACTGTATTGGTATATTATGCATATTACAAAACATACATAGAAATAGATATTGAAAATGGGTAAAAATGAAAAAAACTAATATTTAAAAATAATTTTACCTTATTGCATGCAAGAAGTTTGAGAGCAATAATACTGAATATTTGCTGTTTTAAAATGAACTTGTTTTGGGACATTTTTACATTTCCAGAAAAATTGCAAAGATAGTACAGAGAGTTCTCCAGAGTCTCTCCCGGTTGGGGACCAGGTGGGTGGAGGACCAGAGCCTCCCAGATCAATAGGCAGCCTGACACCTCACAGCACTGACCCTGGAGCAGGAGATCAACGTCAACGTCTAACGCTTCCGTCCACCATCTTCCTGCCTCCGTTTCCTCATCTGAAAACAGGAATGATAACACCTCCCTCATTGCTGTGCGGATGAATAAATCCTAGCTTGTCTGGTGCTAGCTAAATGACCCCGGAGAAGCCATCTAACTCTTTAAGGCACAGTTTCCTCCTCTGTAAAGTGGGCAGACTCATGTTTAACTCTAGGCCATCGGGCCTCTGTTCTTCCCGTTCTGTATCCCTCAGACATGTTTTCTAGGCTTTTCCTTAAACAGAGTACTCGGTTGCAGTGGCAAAAATGCCAGAAGGCAGATCAAATATCTGCATGGTATGTTAGGATGCACCAGAAAAGCTTGCTCTGAAACACAAAGCTTGCGGCACTAACAGCACTGAGGCGTGTGCACGTCCGGGCAGGGGCGGGGGGTGAGAGGGGGAACGGCGCCCCCTTAAAGACCTTCCAGTCTTGGGATTCTTTGCAGGTACCAAGATAAGCCAAACCTAGGCTTGAGGCTGTTACGCTGGGAGCAGTCTTCAGCCCTGTCTGGAAAATTCCAGGAGGAGGCTTCTTCAGCACACACGTCTGAGGAGCGCTGATTTGTTCTAAAAGGAGCGAGCGCGTGGGCTGCTCCTCGCCGCGGCTCCTCGGCGCCTCCCCGCGCCCCCACCTCTGCCAGCGCCAGCCTCGCCCTCCGCGGAGGAGCCTCCGCCACCCGCGCTCCCTCCCCCGCGCCCCACTCCCCCGGCGGGAGGGCACGCTCCCCGGGTGTGGACTTCAGCCCTCCTCTCCCCCTTTTCCATGATGACAAACATCACGGAACACTCGTTTTAGACAAGGTTGTTCTTAGATCATTTAGTCAACGTTTCTCAATCCTGATTATACTTTAGACTCTCTCGGTGGAGCTTTTAAAGCATACACACTCCTTGGGTCCCACCATCAGAGATGCTGGGGAAAAGCCAAGGCATTGGTATTTAAAAAAAAAAAAGCGCCCCAGGTGATTCTAAAGTGCAGCCAGGATGGAGGATCAGCCCAGGGTTTCAGATCACCTCTTACTGAAGGCAGAGGTCTTGTCTCTCTTGTTTACCATAGTATCCCCTAGCAACACAAATATTTGTTGAAGGAGTGATCAAACTTACTCCTTGGGGCCCTGGGCAGTCCTTTGGATGCCGCGGAGGCTTGGGGAGATGAGGGCCAAGTTACTGGGCTCCAGGCCCTCACTTTTATCTGTTAATTTTTAAAAATGTACTTCCAGGTAGGATACGGAAACTTGTCATCTACTGATCAAGTCTGGCTGTTTCAGACAAAAGAGCAAGGAAAATTTCTCCTGATGCAGCAAGATGGCCTAAGAACAAGTATTCTCATGAGAAAACTTCAACACGTTTATTAATAAGAATAATTTAAGTTTAAGAATAATTTAATTACACATTTATGGAGTTCAATACAACACGATAGCCATTTTTCCTATCAGACTCTATTTTTTAGAACAGTTTTAGATTTACAGAAAAGTTGTTAAGACAGTACAGAGTTCCCATATACGCTGTACCCAATTTTCCCCTACTATTAATTCCTTACATAAGGTTTATTTGTTATAATTAACGAACCAGTATTGATACATCATCATTAACTAAAGTTCATGCTTTATTCAGATTTCCTTAGTTTTTACCTAACGTCCTTTTCCTGTTTCAGGGTCCCATCCAGGACACCACATTACATTAGTTGTCATGTATCCTTGACACTCTTCATGGTTGTGACAGTTTCTCAAATTTTCCTTCTTTTGAAGGCTTTGACCAGTTTTGAGGAACACCAGTCAGATATTTTTTTATTTATAGGATTCCCCTCTATTGGAATCTGTCTGTTTTTCTCATGGTTAGGTTGGGGTTATGAGTTTGGGGGAGGAAAGCCACAGAGGTAAAGTGCCATTCTCATCACATCATAGCTAGGGTATGTACTGTCAACATGACTTACCCCTGTTGAAGTTGACTTTGATCTTCCCATCCCTGCCCTTTTCCTACTGTATTCTTTGGAAAGGAATTACTATGTGCAGCCCACCCTTAAGGGATGGGGAGTTAGGTGACCTTGCTTGAGGGAGCAGTATGTACAAAAATTATTTGGAATTCTTCTACTTGGAAGATTTCTCTCTCCTTCCTTCATTTCTTTCTTTCCTTCTTTCTTTCCCCTTTCCTCCCTCCCTCCCTCCTTTCCTCCCTCCCCCTTCCTCCCTCCTTCCTTCCTACTTATTCGATCATTTATTTATATCAGTATGGATTCTGGGTATTTATTTTATACTTTAGGTTATAATCCAATAGTTTATTTATGTTGCTCAAATTGGTCCAGCTTTGGCCATTGGGAGCTTTTCCTGTTGGCTCCTGTGTCCCTCTGAGAGATGACCACCTGTTTTTTAGTACTTCTTTACTCTCTGGCATAACAACATGCTGCAGGCTCATCATGCATATTTCCTGCCCTAGATTATAGCCATTTAAAATGTATTTGAATTGTTCTTGTGTACTCCTTTATTTCAGGTTAATGTATATTTTTCTCAGAATAATTTAAAAATTTAAAAAGTATCACAGAAGTATGTCAGGCAGTCACAGATTTTGTGATGTTGGTCAGCTTTTAAAATTTGTAACTTCATATTTATTTCAACCAAAGAAAGAAATCACTTTTATACCTAATTATTTATTCATAATTTTGTATATTTTTCTTTTTAGAAGTTCCCCTAATTATTAACGTTTTAGACCCTGGTGAGCCCATGGCGCCCCTTGGCTGCCTAAGTGAGCCGAGACACTTAGGAATGAAGTCCAGGTCTTTAGCAGTCAGGGTCAAGAGAAAGAATGACAAAATATGGACATGGGAAAAGCTGGCTCATCCCGTGGGCCAGGACAGCTGAATCTTCCCTTAAACAGGTTGCTAGCCATGGGCCTTTGCTAAGATAAGAGCTCTGCTTTGCCAATAGTGTAGTTTCAGTTGTTGTGTTTGTTATGTTACTAAGCACATGGTACTAGTGATTCGTTCAATAAACATTCAGTGACAACACTGCCTATGTGTTAGGCCCCTTGCTGGGCATAGCTGGAAACAATAAGACAAAGTCTTCAACTCCAAAGAACCTACACTGCAGAGAAAGTGATAAGATAGGGAGGTATGTGGATAATTACTAACGGAATGCGACAGGTGCTCTAGGGCCATAAAATTCTCCAGGAGAGACTTATTCTTTCTTGAGGGGTCAGGGAAGGCTTCATAGAGAAAGGGATATTTGGATTGGGTCTTGACATATGAATAGAAGCATGCCAGGCAGAGAAAGGGTCATTTCAGGTAAGGGAGTAGGGTGGCTATGTTAGTAAGACAGGACTGTGAAAGGGCCTGCCAGGGACACCAGGATGCCTAGGGGATTCAACAAGCCCAAAATATAATTATGATTCTTTCAATATCCTTTCCTAGAGTAACAGTTCCTGTGCCAGATTCATCTTTGTAACTCTTGCACCTTGACAGTTTACAGTGAATAGTAGATGCTCAAGAGCAGTTGTTGAGTGAATAAAAGAAAACATGCAACACTTGTTCTAAATTGACTTCTTCAATGAATGTGAATATTTGGCTATAAAGATGTCCAGTATAACATCACATATAATAATAAAAATCTCAAAAGAACCTAAATTTCCAATCTAAGTGTATTGGTTAGACAAAGTGTGGTATATTCATTGATACAGTATGATTCAATGTAGCTGTTAATAACACTAAAATTATATTTGTGGATATGAAACAGTACTTATAGTATATTATTGAGTGGGAATAGAAGATTACACAGCAAAATAAACAATATGAGCCCAGTTTTGTAAATTATGTGTGTGTATACACACGCATTCATGAATGTCTACATATGAAAAATTTGGAAGGATTTTTATAAATAAATTATAGCTTATTTCAATTTTCTCCCCCCCAATTTCTCTATAATGCATATACATTAAATACATAAAAAGAAAAATGTTTTTAGAAGACTCATATTTTGGCAAAAATGTTTATTGAAAAACCACAGAATAATAACCAAAAGAGTTCCCTATTAAAATGCTGATACTTGCACATGTAGCTATATCAATATTTTAACACCTTGTTGCCTCACACTGAATGGTCTTTCCCTAACCATTGTCTCATTTTATCTTCACTACAGTCCTGGGTTAGAAGCCAGGATGGCATTCTTGTGGGTGAGAAGGTGTATGTTTTGGTAACCGATGCTCACAGCCTCAGTCTTGCCCACATGCACGCAGCTGGTAACTGGTTGAGCTGGAACTCATCCGTAAGCCTTCTGACTCCAGGGGCCAGAGCATTTTTCTTTATTATTCTAGAGATTATCCTGTGGGAGGCAAAAAACAGCCATATTACTATCCCAGGCTTTTTCCTGATGTCATAGCCCTTAAAAATCACGCTGTAGAATATTTGATGATATGCAAACTTTTCCATAAAAAATTCTTATGAAAAAAGCAAATTATGAAAGCATGATCCCATTTTAGTAAAAAAAGTAAAATGTTTGCATAAGCACACGGAAAAAACCTGAACTAGGATATATTGTCAAGTGCAAAAAGCTAGATGCAGTACATATAGTATGCTGCCTTTTATAGTAAGAAAGGTGTAAAATAAGAATTTATGTTTGTATTTGTGTTAAGGAACACTAGAAGGATACACAAACAACCCAAAAATAGTTCACCTGAAAGGGTGGGAGTGGGAGAGAAACATGATAGGGGGAAGACATGATAGAGAGAAACATGATAGAGTAGGGACAACACTTCTTTTAAAAAAAAACAAATTAATTTTATTTTTGGCTGAGTTGGGTCTTCATTGCTGTGTGTGGACTTCCTCTAGTTGCCACTAGCGGGGGCTACTCTTTGTTCTGGTACTTGGGCTCCTCATTGCTGTGGCTTCTCCTGTTGTGGAGCACAGGCTCTAGGCACATGGGCTTCAGTAGTTGTGGCATGTGGGCTCAGTAGTTGTGGCTCTCGGGCTCTAGAGCACCGGCTCAGTAGTCGTGGCGCACGGGCTTGGTTGCTCTCCTCCAGGTGGGATCTTCCTGGCCCAGGGATGGAACCTGTGTCCCCTGCATTGGCAGGCAGATCCTTAAGCACTGCACCACGACGAAAGTCCCTGAGACAATACTTCTTAAGGAATATCTTTTTAATACCACTTTAATCTTCAACTATTCAAAAAACTAAAATTTAAAAGATCTAGTAAACATACCAAAATGCTTACTTTTGGGGGGTGGAGAAACATGTAATGTTTGTTTCCTTCTCTTGGTACATCTGTATTTTCTCAATGTTTTACATGTGTAAGAAAAGGAGTTATTTTAAAACCATTTCTTCTAACTTATTAAAGTCTTTGTACCCTTGGTTGAAAAGAAGGGTTGGACAAGATTTCTAAAGGATTTTGAGAAAAGGGCATTCTGTAATTCACTGTAAATGTGAATTCTTTTTTCACCTGAGACTGCTTATTACTTTAGACTGCCAAGATACATTCTGAACCTGGGTTCCATTGTCAGAAAAGCAGTAGTCCTCAGAATTCCTCCTGGAATTGCATTCAAAACATGGCTCCAGCTGAAAGATGAAATGCAGATTTCCCACTGAAGGTCGGTCCTCCCCACTCCCCACCCCCGAATGTTGATTCAGGTAATGCTTTAAAAAAAAAAATCCCTTACCACCTACTCTCAGGGAAATGGAAGAAGTTTAATCCAAAGATATTCTCTGAGCTGTTAGCATTTTTGATTGATTGTGAATTTAATATATTTTTAACTCAATTCAAGTGCTTCTCTGTCAAGAGACTGCTCCTCTGTTTCTGGTCTGTGTTGCCTGAATTGTAGGCAGTGAAGTTTGGCTGGGTGTTTGTGGACACATTTTCTGGGCAAGACTATTTGAGAAATACTGACATTTTCCGCTCGCTTCCTCCTTAGGCATCAACCCAGTTTGTCTCCCCATCTCTGTTGGGGCTCCAGTCTCTTTCTTGGAAGACAAAAATCTGCCTTCGTCTTCACAGTCTCTCTCAGATTTTTTTTCTTTCCCTCCTTCTCCAGACGTGTCTCTCTTCCACAGTCTGGGCCTCTGCCCAGCCAGCTTCCGAACCATGCTATATTCCTAAGCATAGAGCCCTCTGTTTCAAATTTGGAGGAACCTCAGGGACCTTTTTAGTTTGCAAATCAGGAATCTCCTCTACCACATCTTTGTCAGATATCCTTCCTCCAATGTCTTCTTAAACACCCCTCGTGACAGAGAGCTCACTACCTTTCGAATCAGGTGGCCATCCCATTGTTGGTGTCAGAAAGCTGTTTTGAAAGGAAGTTGAGAGCAAGCCTGTGGTCCTCTTGTTTGTTCTTTAGTTGATTTCTGATTTGGTCTGAGAAAAGGAGGATGGGGAAGAGAGGTTGTTGCCCAGCGTGACCAAAGGGAGCGGGTCCAAGACTGACACTTGTCCACGAGGCAATGGGGGGCCGTGGGGAGGGGACCTCAAAAGACCCCTGAATTTGGCCTCAGGAGACAGGGCTTTGTCCCAGCTGCATCTTTCAACTACTGACCTAGTTATCTCGGGCAAGTCATTTGTCCTCTGAATCTAGTTTCTCTCATTTATGAAAGTGCCGTTTTAGTAATAGTGATTTCTCAAGGTTAATGGGAGAACTGAATGAAATAACGCAGGTGAAAATGCTTTGTAATGGCAAAGAGGTTTACAAACAAGAGCATAGTTACCATCTAAGACGCTAGATGCCTAGCTTAGTGAATCTGTGATCCAGCCCAGTACAACGAGTTTACAGAATGGAGGGTCTGGGGATTTACTCTGTCTATATCTGCCTGTCATTGGCAGAATCAGCTCATGGCCCCTCTAGGCCTTCTCTGAGGGGCCAGCCACCTGCGATGACAGAATCTGGGCAAGTCAAAGGCTGAAGGATGTGAGTTTACATCTGGCGTAAATGCTCATTTTTAAGATACGTGAGAAGGAGTGGTGACTTGCCCAGTCACATAGTTCAATAATGGTGGGCTGGACCTTGATCCCAGAGGTTTGGTTTCTAGGCACAGCTCCTGGAAGTTTTCCTGACAGGGGCAGTTGGTGTTTTGGACAGTGCTCTTTTTGTTGTATAGGGCTCTCTGGCCACTGTAGCAAGTTTAACATCTGTTCCCCATCCACTAAATGGCAGTAGTATCCCCTTGTCTGATGACGATCAAAAAGCCTCCCACATGTTTGCCATGGCTTCGAGGGGACAGGACCTCCCCTGGCTGCCAACCTCAGTGATAGGCCCTATAAAACATTGAATCGGGGGTTAGAAAATGATGTTTGCCGCTAACTAGCTCCGTAATCTAAAGAACTTCATGTCTCCAAGCCTTAGTTTCCTCACCTAAGAAATGAGGGAGCAGGTCCAGAGGCCCCCTGCGGTCTCCTCCATGCCTCTGTGTTCCCGGCCTCCCCCTGGCCTGCCTGCACCTGAAATGCCTCCATCAGTGAGCCTTGGTGGTTAGGTCTTAACATCATGAGTGATGTGTATTCTTTCACATAAACCCCTCTGCATTCTACGTGTATTCCACACGTATGGAACATGTGTTGTCTTTTACAGTCGCAGTCATCTCCTCATTCTTTCTATTCTCTCTTTCATTCTTGCTCTCTCACCCTCTTGTTCTCTCTCCCCCATTTTTCATGCTCTCCCCTCCAGCGACATCTTTCCATTGGTATTTAAGTATGCTCGCATTTCTCTCATTCAAAAAACAGAAAAAAGAAGAAACCCCAACCTTTGGCCAACTTCTCCCTCTTTCCTCAGCACAATCAAAGCTGGTAAAGAATTACAAAAATAGGACAAAGAATTCCCACATTCCCTTCACCCAGATTTCCCAAATGTTTGCATTTTACCACATTTGCTTTCTCGCTCCAATTTAATGTGAACACATAAACATGTTTATGTTTACATTTTTATTATTTTCCCTTTATTTCTTTCATCATGTCTTTGATTTCTTCTTATTTCTACTATTTTTCCAATGTGTTTTGTAACACATGGATTTATTCCTATGTATATTTTCCTGAACTGTTGCACATAGGATGCTCCTTTACCCCTAAATACTTCATTTTCTATAAATGTAATTACAATGATCAACATAAGAAAATTAATATGAACATGATATTATTGAATCTGCAGAATTTACTCAGATTTACCCACTGTCACAATAATGTCCTTTATAGCAAAGGAAAATTCTGAATTATGCTTTGCATTCGTCATGTTTCTTCAGAGGTTTTTTGGGTTTTTTTTTTTTTTTTTTTTGGTTTGTTTGTTTTTGTAGAAAATCCCTCAATTTAAGTTTGTCTGATGTTTCCTTATGATTAGAATAAGGTTATCTTTCTTTAGCAGGAATACCACAAAAGTGATGCTGTGTTTCCTCAGTGCCTCATTTCAACAGGCACATGGTGTTGATTTGCCCTGTTATCAGTGATGTGAACGTTCATTACTTGGTGGTGGTAACCAGGCTTTCCACTATAAAGTTACTACCTTTCCCACTGCAATTAGTAAGTACCTTTGGGGAGATACCCTGAGACTTTGCAAATATCCTGTTAGTCCTCAAACTTTTCACGTACTAATTTAACACCCACTGATGATTCTTAGCTTGAATTAATTTTATTACCATAATGGTTGCCGAATGATGATTTTCTAGTTTTTTTCATTCCTTCTACATTTATTAGTGATTTAAATGCATGCTCTTTTACTTTTGTTAAATACCTTTTCAGTGTCTATGGAAATGATTGTATTATCTTTCCTCTTAGGTCTATTAATATAAATTATACTTATAGATTGGCTAGTATTGAACCATCCACACATCCACAGAGTAAAACTCATATAGGCTTTACTATTATTTTAAAAAAATGCTGCTGGGTCTATTTGTTAATATTTTATTTATGATTTTTGCATCCATATTTATAAATTAGATTTATTTATATCTTTTGTGTATTCAGTCTTTGCTATTTATGTGTATCGATATTATATTCTTATTATGAGAAACATTTACAAGGTTTCTTTTTTTTTTCTAAGCGGTGGAATGGTTTAAATAACATTGGCATTATCAACTCGAATGGCTGGTAAAAATTTCCTGTGAAATTCCCTGAGGGTGCTGCTTTTTGAGGGAGTAGCTCTCTGATAAATTTCTCAACTCCTTTAATGGAAATTGGTCTATTTTAATTTTATACCTATTCTGGGGTTGATTTTAGAGAACTGTATTCTAGAAATGTTTTCATTTCATTCAGGTTTTCAAAGTTATCTGCACATAATTAACAAATTTGTTTCATGATTTTTAAATTTTCTCTAATGCTAGGTTTATCCCTTGTCATTTCTTATTTTGTGAAGCTTCACTTTCTCATTGTGTTAGTTTTGTTGTTGCTGTTGCTTTTCTGCTGTAACAGACTACCACAAACATAGTGGCTTATTATCTCACATTTCAGTAGGTCAGAAGTCCAACTTAGGCATCAGCAGGCTAAAAATCAGGATGTCCACGGGCTGTGTTTCTTTCTGGAGGCTCTAGAGGAGAAGCAGATTCTTTGCCTTTTCCAGTTTATAGCAGCTGCCTGCATTCTTGGCTTGTGGTCTCCTCTTTCCATCTTCAAGTCAGTAATGGCAGGACAAAGTCTCATATATCTCTCTGAACTGTCACCCATTGTTACCTCTCTCCTGGCCTCAACCAGGAAAAGTTCTCTGATTTTAAGGACTCATGGATTAGGTTATATCCACCTGGATAATCCAGGAAACTCTCCCCATCTTCAGGTCCTTCACCCCAATCACAACTGCAAAGCCCCTTTTGCCGTGTGAGGTTACATATTCACAGGTTCTAGGGATTAGAGTGTGGACATCTTTGGGAGGTCATTATTCTGTGTGCCATACATTTTTTTTTCTTAATAAGATTGGTTAAATTTTAAGCTGTTTTATTATTTTTTCTTTTATTCATTTCACCTTGATTTATTCTTATTTCTGCTATTTTCGGTTTCCTAACTCATTGGTTTATTGTTTTTCTTTCCACTTTTCTATTCTTTCTTGTTGTTCTTTTTATAATTTTGGAGTCATATGCTTAGATTAATTTCTCTTCTACCTTCTTTATCAGTACAAATAAAGATATGGAATTTCCTCTGCATGTTGCTTTAACTCTAGGTTCTGATATGTTGTTTTCATTATTATTGTTTTTAGATAGATTACACCTTTAGTTGTTATTCTCCCTTAAGCCCAAGAAATATTTAAAACAGAATTTTAACATTCTTTTTATTTTGTAAAGGTGGAAGTGTCTTTTTATTTTCTGATTTTCTTATTGTTACCAGTTTCATTGTACATTGATCTGAGAATACTTTCTTATAGCCTAACAGTTAGTGGAGTTTTGTGAATGTTTCATGGCCCCTTGAAAGGACAGAGAAAGTATTCTTTTTTTTCAGGGTACTGAGTTGAAATTTTATCTATCATACTTCCTTACTAGTAATTATATATATATATATATATATATAAGATCTTATCTATCATTGTTTATCCACTTGACCTGTCATGGACTGAGAGAGGTAAAGTTTCCTACTAATATGTTTGTGTCTATTTCTTCTTATATCTTTTTTTTTCTTTTTTTTTCTTCTTATATCTTTTATAATTTATGGTATGTAATGGTTGTTGTTACATTACTTGGTATATAGATTTTCATAACTATTGTATCTTCATTGTGGAACTTTCTTATCTCATTCAGTATGATATTTTTGATGTACAAAAGCTTTTAAGGTTTTACGTGGTCAAATTTTATCAATATTATCTGCTATGGTTTCTGTGTTTTGTGTCATGCTTAAATAGGTTATCTTTACTCTCAGCTTTTAAAATTATTTAGTCATGCTTTCTTCCAGTACTTTTGTGGTTTTATTTTTTACATAAAATTTTAAAAATCATCTGGAATGTATTTTGATGTAAAGAGTAAGTAGGTGCCTCCTTTCACTCCCCACTCCCCAACCTTAGACTTTTCAGATGGCTTATCAGATGTCTAAACATCTTTATTGAATAATCAGTTTATAGGAAACATCTGTTGTTTTTGCCTCCTGCCCAGAATCCTTTGCCTCTTCTTTTAATAACAGCCCCTCAATTTTCCTTGGGGAACCACCTCTCGGTCCATATGGTTTGTTTGGAACTGACACTAGCTCCTGCTTCAGGGTTGGGTATATAAATCAACCTTGGTATCATTTCTTTGGCCACAGTTATTGGTTCAGGGCTGGAACATGACCCAAGCTAAGATGATCAGAGTCAAGATGACTCAGCATTAAGACTTTTATTGGTATTATTTCAGAAGAGGTAGTCTTTTTCTGTTGGACTTGAAGCTGTAAAAGTGTAAGCCTGGGCTTTCAGGGAATACCACCATATGCAGCCCAAGAGCGAAACTAACACAATGAAGAGTCTGTGTGATGGAGACTAGGTACTGATGAAATTATATGAGGCTCCGGATTCAACTGTGTCTTGCCCCTGGACTTTTCAGTGATCTGAGCCAATTTATACATATACAACTGAGGTTTTCACTGGCTAGCAGAAGACCCCCTACATGAAAAAAATAACCCACTAACTTGAAATAATGTTTTTTTCAGGTATAAAATTCTGATACAAGCATACCCCTCTAATCTGTTCCATTGACCTATTTTTCTGTTTCAAGGTTCATAAATGAGAGGAAATTGGTTTTCAGATAACTTTTGTTTAGTTAGCTCAATGTTTAAAAACATTTTGAATTTGAATGTTGCTGTGAGTGTTGGCTGGTAACAGTTCTTAGCTGTCACCTTTCAGAGAATTGTTTCTGACCGAACAGGAGCCCTCCCACCATGGAGGCTGTGCCCTCTGGCCACCCCAGACTCTGCTAATGACTGACTGGTGGGTGTGGGTAAAAAAAGGCCAATTCTCTTTTCTCAAAGTGAGACTGTTCTAGAGCATTCTTGCTTAGCTTTCTCACTTGCCCTTTCCTCCTGCCTTTCTCACACCTCCTTTTCTGAGAATACTTTCCAACAAACCACTTGTGCAGAATCCCAGTCTCAGGCTCTGCTTCTGGGGGACCTGACCTGAGAAAGAGGGAATTCTTTTCATCTATCCTCAACACTCATTCTTAGGAGCTGTCACTAACTGGAAGGAGTAGCCTCTCTAACAACTGAAGCAATGAAGATTAAAGATGTTAATTTTTTTAAATGTATCTGCAAAGTTTTCTGGATGTACTCACCCTTCAAGGCATACCAGAAAATCAACAGTGGGCAAAGGCCAATATGTATATTTATTTTTATTCAGGCAAGATTATCAGAGGATGATAAAATCATTAGGTAAAATTTATTTGAGGAATGGGATGCTTATTAATTACGAGTAGGGAAAAAATACTCAAAAAAATTTTTTAAAAACTTGCTTATTGCAGTATAATTGCTTTACGATGTTGTATTCGTTTCTGCTGTACAATTAAGTGAATCAGCTATATGTATACATATATCCTCTCCCTCTTGGATCTCCCTCCCCATCCTCCCATCCCACCCACCTAGGTCGTCACAGAGCACCGAGCTGAGCTTCCTGTGCTTTATAGCAGGTTCCCACTAGCTATCTGTTTTACATATGGTAGTGTATATATGTCAAGACTAGGTAAAAAGTACTTTTATAGTCCTTTTTGGCCTCTCTGCATAAACCAAGTGACCAAACTCAGCATGAGTTACATCAGGGCAAATTGACACCATGTACCTCTTGAGGCGATGTGATAGGAAGCACACAATAACACACTAAGTAGCAATCCTGCCAAGAATGTTTAACCTGAATGCAATCATGAGAAAACATCAAATTCAGCTCGTGAGCCATTCTACTAGACAATAGGCTCAAAGAATGGCCTTTCACTTAAGAGCTTGCACTTCAGACACTTTTCATTGAAAAGTATGTGCACAGATAGGCGGATAGATGAATTTAAGTGAAGTATTTACATGTTTTCATTATATTATTCTTACTTTTCATAGACTTGAAATAAAAAATCAGATTTGCAAAGGAAATAAAGTATTTTTCGTATAAGCATACAAAATACATTCTATATAAAAATCTCACGTGCTTGCAAATTTGGTATGCATCATTCGATTAAAGAGTTAAAACCTATTTTGTCAAATCATATTGTGAAATGTGCATTACAATTATAGTCAATACTCATCTTATTTCAGCTCATAATAAGATTTGCCAGCTCCTATTAACAAAAAATAAAATTATATGCTAGCTGCTGGGCCAATTAGTTTTAGCAATATATATACCTTTCTTTTTAATTAAATACATGGGAAATTTAATCATAATGTCTAATGAAATAAATGGAGCTATTTTGGCTTTTTAATGCATTATTTTATTGCATTAGCCCCAAAAGCTGTCCCCTAGAGTTCAATATCCACATGAACACACATTTACTGAAGGAATACCTTGCCTTCAGTCATACTCATCCCGTTAATAATAATTGATAACTTTAGCCACATATCACACTGGCTAATGAGGAGATAATGAGTGCTACCATTTTCATCTTGTTTTGAAAACTCTGATATGATTCATTACATTAGCTCTAAGTTAGTTTGATCTTGACCTGACTGCGTTTAGTAATCTTTCTTACATTATGTGCTACAAAATAAATTATTCCAAGCTTTTTATGTTGTTTCTTAAAATTTTTACTAACACATGTATTTGATTTGAAAAATGACATCAGACTCTTTCTGACAGAAAGTAGTACACAGTCAGGTTTTGCTGATAGGTTTGACCATGAGGTCCAGCTTTGCCAAAGATGTTCTAGTAAACACCTTTCAACATGGTTAGTATTGAACGATCTAAATGGAACCTTTGAAGTTTTGATAACATAGAGTTAAAGCATGAGATAAAACAAAGACATTTAAACAAAAAATATTGAGTAATATGGCACGGCCTGGAGTGGCACCCACGATCCCTATTTCCTAGGGTTCTTGCCTGTGTCATTCTACCCACACCCCTCCTTGAGTGGGGGTGGGACCTAGGACTTGCTCTTGACCAAGAGAATATGGCAAAGGTGATGGGATTGAGTGATGATGTTAACGTATGTTAGATAAGCTTGTAGCACCAGTTTTGTTAGGAGAGTCTCCCTTGCACTGAAGAAGCACGTGGCCATGCTGGGAAGACCCGTGTGGCAAAGAGCTGAGGGTGGCCCATAGCTGGCAGACGGCAAAGAAATAAATGCTGCCAACAACCACGTGAATTTAGAAGTGCATCCTGTCCCGGTTGTGC
Source organism: Hippopotamus amphibius kiboko (assembly GCF_030028045.1). NCBI lineage: Eukaryota > Metazoa > Chordata > Mammalia > Artiodactyla > Hippopotamidae > Hippopotamus > Hippopotamus amphibius. Next base: position 161,150,492 of record NC_080191.1, read on the forward strand.
CTCAGATGAGAACTGCTGTCTCAGCTGACACCCCGATTGCAGCCACGTGAGACCCTGAAGTGGAGGACTGGGTGAAGTCATGCCTACACTGCTGACCCACAGTAACTGGGAGAAAATAAATGTGTGCTGTTTGAAGCCACTGTGTTTGTGGTAATAGTGTTGTGCACTAACGTATACCTAACACAAATGGCAAAGATATGTTGAAATTCACATTTCAATATTGAAACTCTCTTGGAAACGATCAGATTAAATACACATGCAGGTGAAAGAATTACAGGCATAATGGGCAGCAGTGATTCTGAAATTTGAGCTTGCATCAGAAACACCTAGAGGGCTTGCTGGTAAAACACAGACTGCTGGCCTCACCCCCATAATTTCTCATTCAGCAGGCCTGGGGTGGGGCCTGAAGCTTTGCATTTCTAACCAGTTGCCAGATGATGCTCATACAGCTTGTCTGAAATCTACACTTTGAAAACCACTGATGCAGAGGCATTTGGTAGCTAAGTCTTGGTAAAACCTTTTTGGTATACTGATCAGAAATTGAGAAAATGATTAGATTCTAGTAACTGGTAACTTTTACTTCTGTAAGTTAAATTGTTTTCAGTCTTTTATTTTCAACAGTTGAAGCAGGACCTAATAGAGTTGTTAGTTGATAGATCATTTAAAATAATTTCTGATGAAAGATCAGTGTGTGATCTTTGGCATATAACTTGGAAAGACTACCAAGAATGGAATGGCATTTCTATTAAAAAACGCTTACACAAAACTCCTTCCATTCCCAAGTACTTGTTTACATGAACAAGGTGTATTAGTTAGGGTAGGTTAAACTGCTATTACAAATAGACTCAAACATGGTTCAAAGAGCATCAGTGTTTTTTCTTAATTGGCAGGTGTTTTGCGTGTGTGGAATCAGAGACCCTGGCTTCTCCCATCTTGTGCCTCCACCATCCTACAGGATCTTGTCATCATCTACATCCAACTGGAGGAGTGCATGCTTTCTTAATAGCCCTAGCCCAGGAATAGCACATGTTATTGCTCCTCAGGGAGAACTAAGTAACATGACCACTGTATCTATCTGGGTCTAGTCAAGAGAGAAACCACAAAGTAATTTGAATAGAAGTTTATTAACTGTAACAGGAGGTTGGAATAACAAGAGATTCAGAAGTAAAGAAATAGCAGATAAAGGACAGAACTACTCATAGAACTGAGATAGAGTGTCCAAGGAAGGGTCCCTCCTTCTCCTCCACCCTTGGGGCTGAGTCACCCATGTTGGAGAGATGTATTTGAAGGCCCTCAAAATCACGCTCGGGTTCAGTGATTTGTGAGAAGGACTCAAAGAACTCAGAAAAGCTGTGGTCCTCAGGGTTACGGTTTACAAGGGTGAAAGGATATAGATTAAAATCAGCAAGGAAAAAGACACTAGGGCAGAGTCCAGGGGAGACCAGGTGCAAGCTTCCACATGTCCTCTCCCAGTGGAGACATACGCATAGCATTTAATTCTCCCAGCAACGTAGTGTGAAAACATTTATAAAGTACTGCTAGCGAAGGAAGCTCACCTGAGCCTCATGTCCAAGGCTTACTGCCCACATGGGTGACCTTAGTTACTCAGTCTCCAGCCCCTCCAGAGGTCAACTGATACCGTGTGGTCCAAGGCCTCTCTTTACCCTCCACCATAAGTCACATTGTTAGCACAGACCGCCAGCGTGGCCCAAGGTCCTAGGTAAACAAAGTTACCCTCCTTAAGCAGAAAATTCCAAGGGCTTGGAGGTTAATTCCTAGGAGGCAGGCAAAGGCCAAACTTTTTTTGGAATGTGCAGGGTTTGGACAGTGTAAAGCTGCAATGGCTACGGCTCACCGAGAGGCAGAGAAATGTCTGGCCGGTGGGACTTGGTGGAAAGCCACTCTCTTGGATGCCAGAGAAAGCTGCTCCAGGCACTTTGCTACAAAACTGCCTGGGAGGGTATGATGCCAAGGGAGCTGCTCGTTGCTGGGTGCTGCTGGCTACTGTGGTCTGCAGGAGCCCTCACAGGCACTGGAGAAGCTGGGAGCATGGCAGGAGGCAGAGGCACTCTGCTACAAAATCACCCAAGATAAGTGGTGCCAGAGAAAGCTGCTGAAAGCTGGCTGCTGTGCACTGCAGTAGTTGGACACTGGAGAAGCTGTGATCACATCAGGAGTCTGCACACAAGAACTAGGAAGTAAACCCTCTTCTCCTTTAATGTCACACCAGTGCCCTCTATTGACAAAGCTTCAGTGCCAACTAGCAAAGGAAAGATGTTTAAAGGGCCCAGATCCATTTCACAGAGCAAACAAAAAGGATGAAGTTAATCTGAGAGGCACCATATTGATAACTGGCACAGCCCACTGCGAGGGATGCCAGGGAGTGTAGTCCAGCCAGATATCGGGCTGCAATCTGATTACTAAAGGAGAAGAAGAGAAATGAGTTTGGTGGACAGCTAGCACTCTCTGTCACATATTTTTTAGTACTCACTTGAAATTGAAAATTAGGAATAGAACTGCTGCTAAATCCTATCTCCTTCTTACAGTGAAGAAATGGAAAAAACAACACTCCCATCCCAATGAGATCATTGAGGGATTTTCTTTTCTGAAAAATGTTTACTTTTTATGTTTCACAATTACGTATCAGATTTGGCTATATATTTATGTTGTTTTGATCAACTGTAAACTAATAATTGTAATAATCATTCAATACAGAATAATTTTTAACTTGTAAAGACTTATCATCAAAGGAAATTATTTAAAATAATTTGTTGCATGCAAGGTATGATAGAGTAAGATTAACAAGCAGGATAAAGACTTCCAAGCATAAAAATATTTTGGGATAAAATTCTTTTGGGGGCATACTTGGAAATATGGACTCAAGAGTTACAATGAGCAACATAAAATTCTGTTAAGGAAGAGACTGTGCATTTTGGTGGTCATTAATGGTGATAATTTAGTGATGCGGTAATTAAATTGCATGTATCTAAAATTAAATTGTGTGTATCTAAAATTCATTGTTAAATTGGAATAATTATAAATGGATAATTTAATGAATAATTAACGGTAATGAATAATTATAATTGGAATAATTACGAATATTTTAATAATTTATATCAGAATTTACAATTAGAAATTATATACTTTTCAACTTTTAACATGATGGGAAATATTAAACATCAACTTAAAATCGTGCTAAAGTGTACCTTGCTTTTCAGAATTCTTTTACGGGGTGTGTAAGCAAAAAATGTGAAAACTACTGATCTAATTCACCTGGGTTGGTACCTGGTGTGTAATAGGTACTCAGTAAATAACATCTGAATAAGTAAAGAAGAGATGGGAATGGCGGATAGATGTGTAAATGTAAATAATGCCCAGTGTAGACAAAGGTTGTAAGACCCAGGTAGTCGCCTGCTGGTGCAGGTACAAATCAATACAGTTCTTTGGTGGGTCTTTTGCAGTTCATATAAATAACCTTAAAATATGCCTACCATTTGCCCAAACAATCCATCTTGTAGGAATTTATCCTGAAAGTCATAAATGAATAAAGATGCACATTACTATGTTTACTTGTTCAATAGATATTTTAAATCACCTACTCTGTGTTGGAGAGAAAACAGTTAGCAAAATAGATATGGTCTTGCCTTCTTGGAATTTACAGTCTATTGGGGAAGACAGTCAACTAATTGTTCAAACAAGTAAATAATTAAGAATCGTGAGACGTGCTATAAAAAAAAGATAGCAAGTGCTGAAAAAGTATATAATGGGAGAAAAGAACATGTCTAGGAAGCAAGGAAATTAAAATTATTCACTTATTTGCAGGATTAGTTGATTGTCCTCCCCTGGGGAGACCTCAGAATTGAGATCAAAGTGTGTGTGGAGGTTGAGCGGTTTGGACTCACAGGCAGCGGTATTTCAGGTCCAGGGAACAGTTTGTTCAAGGCTGCAGCACAACGGAGCAAGGTACAGTTGAGACACCAGAAGGAGGCCAGGGGCACTGGAACAAATAAAGGAGAGAATTGTGCAGGGTGAAGCGGAAGAGATAGGCAAGGTCAAGTTAAGGATTTTGGTTTTATCCCAAGAAATGACTGTACATATTTTTTGAAGGAATAATGAATGTAAAATAAAATGCCCACCCATCCCTTGCCGCCACTTTCTGATCTCTATCACCATAGTTCATTCTTTTGTTATTGCTGAGTAGTATTCTGTTGTATGGATATCACACCTTGTTTATCTGATCTCCTGTTCATGGACATTTGGGTTGTTTTGGTGGCTATTGTGAACAAAGCTTACATAAATGTTCTTGCAGGTCTTTTTGTGAACACCTGTGTATCTCTCTCTTGCATAAATGCTTAAGATTGAAATTGCTGAATCATAGAGTGGATGTACATTTACTTTGACAAGAAATTGCCAAACACTGGAGCACTGCCATGCCACACCATGCCGTGTCACATGGCTTTTGAGGAGCCACAAAACCTTTCTGTGCCTAGACCTCCCTATCTGTAGAATGGGGTCAATACCACCTACCTCACAGGGGTGTTATGAAGACTTAGAAGAACAATGTCAAATGGTTTTAATACTTTGATGAGAGATGGCATAAATGAAACCAATACTTCATGAGTTACACAAAAATGGACATTTGGTTCACTGTACTAGACACAGGAAATGTGTGTTCAAAAAAGCATTTTGCCAACTCAAAATATTACTTATTTGTAGAAAAAAAAGAAGTTACCAAACGGTTTTCCAGAGTGGTTGTACCAGTTTACAGTCCCACAAGCACTGCATCCTTGCTAATATTTGGTGGTGTGAGTCTTTTTAAATTTTAGGTGTTCCAGTGGTTATCATTAAAGTCTCAGGGAGGGGAATGACTTGGGCTTAAAAAAGTCACTCTGACTACAATATGGAGAGGAGTGAGAGTGGGTAAGAGTGGATGTGGTGAGACCTGTTAAGCAGTGATTGCAACAGTCTAGGTGAGAGATGATGGCAAATTGGTTATGGTAGTGATGATGGAGATGGATTTGAGAATATTTAGAAGGTAAAATTAATAGGAGTTGGCTGCTAATTGGGAACACTAGGAAAAGCCCAACTTATTATTTTTTGTTTATTTGATTTTGGGGGGTGAAGATCACTTAGCTTGGTTTTGGATATGTATTCGTGGTGCCTTAATCTCCAGTAAAGGGCACTGCTTAAATATGTCATATTACATACGTACTTTGGGATAGCATGCAGTCAGGTATTGTAGGAGAATATTTCATGATATGGAAAGACGTTCAAAATATATTGTTAAAAAATAACTTTCAAAGCTATGTACAATATATAGTATAACCACATTTTCCATTTGAATAACAGTACAGAGAAAAGACATCTGAAAAGATGTGAAGTGTTAACTGTGATCTCCATGTTGAGTTTTCAGAGTAGTTTTAAATTTGGGCTATGTCTTTTTCTGTTTTTCTACAAAGAACATATGCTAATTGTGTAATATGAAAAAAAGTTATTTAAAAAAATACTTAACATTTCAAAAAAAGAAATTTAAGAGCACAAAACAAGAATAGAGTCCCATAGGGATGGGAAAGGTGTTGGTAACAGCATCCTTATCTCTTCTCCTTTATCCTCAAATGGCTCATTCTATACTTTCTGGCCAGGATACTGGCTGGGATTCCTAAGCCTCTCTCAGATTTTGAGAGTTTGAGAATGGAAGAGTTTAGTGAGAGAGACTGGGCTGAATTCAAACCCATGATTTTGGAATCCATGGAGCTTTCTCTGATCCCTGCCCCCAGCTGAGAGTAAACTCAAACCTCCTTTGGATTGCTGTAGCGTCGATCGGTTCTGTCTATTATCTCCCTCATTCCATGGAAATGGCTTGTGCAAGTAACCCGTGACATCCATGTTGCCAACTCAGTCCCCATCCTCACCCTACTTGACACATCAGAAGCACCTGCCATAGTTGATCGCCTGTCTCCTGGAAATATCCTCCTGGTTATCCCTACTTCAGCAGCCTCTCTTTTGCAGTCTCCTTCTGATGGTTCTTTATCTCCCAACCTCTTAATCTTGGAGTGTCACAGGGCTTTCTTTTTTCTACATAGACTTATTCCCTTAGTAATTTCATCCAGTCTCAGCTTTAAATACTCTCTTATACACCGATGACCCCTAATTTTTCTCTGCAGCCTGGATCTCTCCCCTAAACTCCAGACTTGTATATCCAAGTTGACATTCCCATTTGGATTTCTAATAGGCATCTCAAAGTTGTTTTTTTCCCCAGAAATTTATTTATTTATTTTTTATTCATTGGCTGTGTTGGGTCTTCATTGCTGGGCGCGGGCTTTCTCTAGTTGCTGCAAGTGGGGGCTACTCTTCATTGCAATGCGCGGGCTTATCATTCTGGTGGCTTCTCTTGTTGCAGGGCATGGGCTCTAGGTGCGGGGTTTCAGTAGTTGTGGCTTGAAGGCTCTAGAGTGCAGGCTCAGTAGTTGTGGCATACAGGCTTAGCTGCTCTGCAGCATGTGGGATCTTCCGGGACCAAGGAACAAACCCGTGTCCCCTGCAGTGGCAGGCAGATTCTTAACCACTGCGCCACCAGGGAAGTCCCTTCTCAGAGTCATCATGTCCCAAACACAGTGCCTCTTCTTCCCCTACTCCCACCCTCTATTTGTCCTCCTCAGGCCTTGGAGTCAAAATTGACTCTTTTCTTCTTCTCACTCTACACCTCCAAAACCTATTGGCTCTACCTTAAAAATATATCCATATTATGACCACCTTGTGCCCTGGTCCAGACCACCATCTCACCCCTCCTGGATTACTTCAATAGCCTACTCCTTGGTCTTGCTTCGTTCCTTACTCCCCTACAATCTATTTCAACTCAGCAGCCAGTGACCCTTTAAAATATAAAGCAGATTATGTCACTTCTCTGCTCAAAACCTCTAACAGCTAAACGTTAGAGTAAATGCCAGAGTCCTTAAAAAAACCTACAGGGCCCTAGACGATACACCTCCAGTTACTTTTCTGCCTTTCTCTCTTACTGTGCCCTGTCTTACTCCCTCTGACCCAGTGTCATGGGCCTTGCTATTCCATAAATAGTACAAGCATGTTCAAAGTTTCAGGGTCTTGGTTTTCCCTCTGCCTACATGCTTTTCCTTCAGATAACCTTCTGGATACTTCTGTATTTATTGTCAAGTCTTTGCTCAACTGTGACGTCTTCACTGACCTTCCTGTTTAAAATTGTAACCCCACACTCCCCATAGTCATCATATCCCTGCCCTGCTTAATTCTTTCCTATACTACTTAACATCATCTAATGAATACTATCATTTATTTGTTTCATTTGTTTTTTTGCCCCCTTCCCCAGGTAAGGTCCTTGAGAGCACAGATTTGTATCTATTTTTTCCCTTCCACTAATCCTAGAGCAGTACCTGGCATAGAACAGGCACTATTGATTGGAAGAGCAATACTCAGTATGATATAACTTGTATTCTAGTTTCACGTAGACGAATGTTTCCCCCAGACAAATGTGTCCCCCACTTGCCTGTGAGCTGTTTGAGGGGAGGGTGGGTTTCACTGCGTGGTCCTTCTCCCCCACCCCCTGCCAAAATGTCTATCCTAGTGTCTCACACACAATAGATGTTTGATATATGTTTGCTAATGGAATGATGGAAGCAAAGAATCACCCACCTTAAGTATGGAGACAAGAAAAGCAGGTCATGCAGGAGAGCCCTGCTAGTGTTCAAGGTGGGCGTAGAGAGCACCACAGTGTCTGCTCCAGGTCTCCTCAGCCCCCGAGTTACTGTATCTGCCAGCAGTGCCCAGCACACTGAAACCTGCTCTTCTTCTGTTCCTGGTAGGAAGAACCTTGGAGGGTTAGCCTCCCTGGGGATGGCACTCTGAGATCATCTAGTCAAATCCAATCAATCCCCGAGCTGGGGCCAGGACCCCAGCGTTCCGCCTCCCAGTGTCTAGTCCTCTTTCCACAGTAGCCACTGAGAACATTCCAAGAAAGTAATTTTGGAGGCTAAGAGCCATGAATATTTTCAGATTCAATTTCAGCTAAGTGTTACCATTTAAGAAAGCCTGCCAAAAAGATAATGCGGATGAAAAAGCACTGTGTAAACTGTAAAGTGCTATCCAAAGGCTAGCTATCTGAGGTCTACTGCCAAGGTCAACAAAGCCTGGGTGTAGAGCCAGCTCTTGAACTGGAGAAGCTAAGGAAAGTCTGGTCATTCAAGGGGCCCCTTCCGAATGGGACACTGGTGTCTTTGCGGAGATCAGAAGGACACAGTGGCTTGTCTGTGTGCCTCTTTCGTCCCCACCCCCTAAGCACAATATACCTGTGCTGAATAAGATCAATGCTTACATTATAAATGTGTTAACACTGATTATTTTCCGGCCTGTTTTCCTTTCGCTGGTGTTTTAGAAGCCACGAACTAAGCACCAGCCACCAGTACCACTGGGCAACGGACTGTCTCTCCAAGGTTTCCAACTGTCTGGGTACGTGAGTGTTTTTCTCCCACATTCGTTTCCATTTGTCCCAGCTGCACTAGCATTTAGATTCTGCACATACTCTAGTTCTCAAAACCACATTCTTTTGCCCTCACACTACTTCTTTGTCATCTAACAACTGAAAAAGCATTGTTTCCGTGGCTTGGCTCGAGAAAGGGGACCTCGATGAAGAGTAAACTTCACATTTTCTGGGCTTCCTTATCCTAGTGCCCAACAGGAGAACGGCGGCCCAGTGTTTGGTGACCCCCTGCATTAGGTTAACGATCTGGATCTGGGCCCAGGGGGCTAATAAGCCCGTGAATAATGGGGAGCTGATTGTCAAAGTCTTATCGTGGTGAAGCTGAGTGGCAGGGCTCACTCTGTCCCAGCTCCCCTGCCTTCTCCCCAAGCATCTCAATCTGTTGAAGCCAATGGCTTTGTGGGCAGACATTCATTCGTCACAAGCTTCGATTCAAGCCACTGTGCACCGATTCAGTCTCAGATGTTTCTACACTTAGGGCTTGTAAAACAGTGAAAGAAAGATAGCGGATAAGTTCACAGCAAGCCTTCTGTTATAGGCCTGAAAACAGGATCTACTTATTTCTCTACTGTAATAGGAGTCTTGAAAAGCCCAAATTAAGGTGCAGAAAAAGGGTGAAAGGAGAACACTGAAAGGCCTAACGCTGCAGAGAGCCCTGCAAATGTTTTCCAAGTGATACAGATATTCCTCTGAAATCATGGGTTAAATTCACTTCACCTGCCTCCTCTTATCAACGTTGTTTTAAGACTTTGACGTCCTCCAAGCAGCACATGGCCTAAATGTTTGCCTGAGATATTTTCTGGCAACTTTAAGTCAGCTGTGTGTTATCTAGTTGGAGCTGGGCTGGTAAAGACTGGAGAGGAGCACGGACCCTCCAACTGGACATGCGCGAATGTCCGCTAGGTGACCTTTCGACAAAGAGGGCTGAAAACTCCACCCTCAGGACGTGCAGAGGCCTGTAGCCTAGTTACACCTGTGCAGAACCTTGATTCCCGCACCTTTTCCCGATCACCTTTCCCCACCCCTCACGCCTCAGTCCGCCCTGATGCTTTATTCCTAAACCTATAAATACCCCTGCCCCTTGCTTTCCCGGAGGCAGTTTTCAGATTTGTTTTCCCGTCTTCTCTGCTTTTCGAATAAACCCTCTTTTTGCTGCAAACCTCAGTGTCTCAGCACTTTGGCTTGCTGAGCGTTGGTCAAAATGAACTTGGTTCAGTAACATGGTTCAAACTCGGAAGAAAGGTTTTTACTGCTTTATGGCTGGAAAAAGCAAAACAGCCAAAACCTTCCCACGTTGTTGTTTTTGAGGGAACAACTATTAGTAAAATTTCTACTTCTTAAGGTCAAAACTTGTTGGGGGGAAATTAGGGAATGGCTGTTCTTTTGTCTGGTTTTCCAAGAATCCATCTAAGGGGCTGAGCTAGATGCATCCTGGAACTCAAAGTCCTAGCCTATGTAGTGATCTTTTCGTACAACCACCCATGGCCCAAGCGTAAGCTATGCTTAGAAAAACAGTGACTAAGAGTTGGCGGGTAGGTGGGTTCAAGGGGTGGGGTAGTGTCAGCTCACCACAGACTTGGAAAATCTCTTTGCTTTCTACTCTCTACTCTTTTGGATCAAATGTTTAGCCAGAGTTTAAGAGATGAGGCCAGAGAGCAGTTGTATGCAAACAGACTATCAACTTTACAGTCCTAAGGCTAAACAGCTGAGAGGGGAGAGAAAGATGCTAGGTGGGCTTGCTTTACTTGCTTTGAGATTAGACCACTGAGGGCAAGAAAGAGGCGGGTTTCAGGCACTTGGTAAACTGAAAGCAAACTTCTTTATTGTACACAGTACAGAATATAACGCAGCTTGGCAGGATGCAAACAGCCCTGCGCAGGGGAAAGTATTTCAAATCAACTGGCAGGTTAAAGCCTTTCTGCACTGTAGACTTTCCACACTCTGGAAAGAAGCAAAACAAGAAAAAAAAAAAAACAAAACCAAAACCATCAGGGAGGTGCATGAGCCAATGGGAATGCAAGGGTGACGCTGCCATCCTGTGTCCCGTGACAGCACAGGCCACGTGGCTACAGCAGGGGTGGGGCGCTCAGGCCACACAGGGGCTTTTTGTACTTGCTAAGACAGCAAAAATCCATCAAAAAACAAAAAACCAACAGAAAACCCAACAAAACCCAAACCCAGGTAAGTAAAGAAAGGAAAAAACAAATCCTATACAGCATTTACAACAAATTAACCTCTAGCCAGCAGGGGGTAAAATATGCATCTATGTATAGACTATGTGTAGGTTAGAAAGCTATAAATACGGTTTGGAAAGAGTCCTTTTGATTAGAACACAATGCTAATTAAGGCCCAAGCTGCAGGTTCAATACCTTTATGGGCTAATTAGCTCCCAAGAGAATCCTTGTATTTCCATAGCTATAAAATGCACCGCGCTTATCTCTGTGACTCTCTTCACAAATGTGCTCCTGGTCACCAGGGGGACTGTTTGAGACTACAGAGCGTTCCATCAATAGAAAAACAATTCAAAGCACTGTCCTTCGCATATGAAGAGTAACATAATCATTCTTTACGTGCTAGATGTGGAGGGAAGCACTGAACCCTATCAGAGCAGGCAGCAAGGTGCTACCACTTTCTAACTCCTTTTCCTCTACTTTGAGCTTAACTTTCATATAGCTTCAGCTGGGTTGTTTAAAACTTTCCCAATATAATACAGTGATCAGAGAAAACTTTTTTAAAGTGGCAGGAAACTAAGATGCTAGTACTATTTTACCTGTCAGTGTCGCACATAAGTCTCAAACCCTGTTGAATCATATGCAGGGTTTAAAGTCCAAGAATCAAAGAAAAAGGAAAACAAAACAAACCGATGAAATGGAAATTGTCATCAGTCATGCCCAGGGAAGAATCCCTAGGGTTTCCACCAGGTGACCAGGCTTCAAACGGACATGACATGTATTATGTACATATGCTTTCCAGAGAGGGCATGTGAGGGAACACGGGGGACTATACACAAAGAATTTAAACGGTGTGTCCAGGCTGCCCTGCACACCTCAAAAATGTACAACTCAGGTGCAAATGTTCCATCAGGCTGTCTGGTGCAGAAAGCACAAAGCAGGCAATAAAGAGGGCTTGTGTTCAGCTAAGGGGACGCCCCCAGCAAAGCCCCTTTCAAGCTGCAGCGTCTTCATAAGTCGGCACTGCCCTGTTTAAAGGGCGCAGTGCAGTTACCAAAAGGTTTGTTTATTTTTTGCTTTAAATACCAAAACTACAAAAATCAGTTTATAAACTGTTTTTCCAAAACAACCACCAAAACAAAACAATCCCCCAAATCAAAGCAAAACAAAATACTGTCAAAAGTGTTAATCACCCTTCTCCTAAAATTAAAGCCATCCTCACAAACAGCCACGTGACTGGGAAGAGAAAGGGGGGCCTGCTCTACTTGGTGACCACATGGCCAGGAGGTTCCCGAGAGTAGCAATGGTTTATTACTTGAGAACCACGGAGTGGGAAACAGCTGTTCGTCCTTTCCCCCCTTTCTAGACCAAGGGGAAACATTCAGAATGAGCTGGAAGAGCTCTCTGAGTTTTAAGATATGTTTGTAACCCTTCATGGTTTGAGCCTCCCCCACTTAGCCTACCTCATGTTCTATGGGTTTGTGACTTCTTTTTCAATAAACTGTGCAAATCAGAGCCCTTCTCTGTGAAGGCGTTTAGTAGTCCATGACCAACGCAGATTGTCACACACTGTGTCCTGGTTTGTGGATACTAACCTGAACAAGGTATTGCTTTGCATATATTGTCCATGGGAAGAAGGCTCCTTTTCAGTTGCTTCCCAGAAACCTTGTCAGGTTCAGAGCTGAGGCACCAGCCTTTTGGTGGTTTTCTGCCCCTCCCGGTTCCCACTCCCCCGCCAAGGTATCTGTCTTTAAGGGTGCCAATCCAGAGACAGCGTGGGTTCTCCAGATAATACTCAAAGGGCAAGCTTTAGGAACAGCCAGAAACACAAACAAAACCACTGCCCTCGTTTGCCTGAATGGGAACTGCTAGCTCTAGGGTTTGGCCGCTCAGCCGCTCAGAAACTTAGTAAGCAAAGCCTTCGGCATAGGGGAGGCTGCTGCAGCGGTCCACGTCCAGCAGGTAAGCAGCGCTGTCTTCAAAGTGGGTCAGGGGCAGCGTGTCCTCCTCGCTGAGGTGGCACTCGGACTCCGCTTTCAGGAACGGACGCTGGTTGTCGGGGAAGGCCATGGAGAAAAGGGCATCGGGGTCGCAGACAAACTTGTAGACGTATCGTTCCCCGGCCACCTGAGAGAGAAGACATACCTTATGAGGCCCAGCTGGAACAGGGCGTGGGGCGTGGGCACCAAGGCAAGGACAATGAGATATCTGCAAGTCACCAAGCTCTCATGGAGCCAGGGACCAAGAGGCTCAACGGTAGCGGATTATCCAAATCTTTCAGAATTATTTTGATAAGCCATGGGGACCTGTTACCTGCCAAGTGTTTTGTCAACACTGCAGCTTAGCAGTTGAAAAGAATATCTGAATTTCAAACTCATGTTAGATTCTTTTGAAAGAAAATCCTCACTGTGTTATACTCACAGCCTAGAAACAACGGTTATGCTGAGGCTGGTGCCTGATGTTACAAGAAGATATAAGGATTGAAAGATGCAGGAATCAGACCACGTGTTCAGTTACCTCCAAAGTTTACAGTCTTCACAGGACAGCCTTGTTGTTCTGAAGGGCTAGGAATTCAGAGAGCCATGTGGGAATTTTAAGTTTGTTCCAAAACCAAACAGAATTGCTTTTTGGCTTACCTGCAGTTTTAAATTACTCATTCCATGGTTCTGCTACACTGAAGGAACTGATAACTACCTTTACATGAATTTTATGCATTATAATATTACTAGAACCACATGGTCTTCAGGGTGGCAGATGTATACAATCAATCATCCCTATCTGGGTTTTTTTTTGTTTTTTAAAAACCAGTTTTATGTTAAATCTCTGGTTCCCCAGCCCGAGTGAGCTCATGTATGTGGTAGAGGGAGGCAGAAGGACATAGTGACAATAATACTAGTTCAGAAGCCAGGAGCGCATGGCTTCCAGCCTTGGCTCAGTAGCTAACAAGTCTCAACCTCTACGAACCTCAATTTTCCCTTTCAAAAACTGAGGGTATGGGACTACCGCTTTTCTAAGTCCCCTCCCGGACCAGCAAGCACCACTCCTCTTTTATTCAGTTCTCATTTACTCATGGGTCACGCAATAAACGTAACAATGCTCTCTTACTCTGGATAGCACACTACTATGTATAGACATTTTCACACATATATTACCCTTTGAGATTAGATCGGGGATTACTATCTATACTTCTGTTGGGAACAGGCTTTGGAGGATTGACTTTCTTTAAAGCATAAATAAATGTGTTATGATCTGAGCCCACCCAAGTCTCATTCCTGTGCCTTCCTGTACTTTTTTGCCTGTTTTATTCTCAGAAAGTTCTCTTCTACTTCCTTAGAAAGCCTAGGAACAGGTTCAGAGGCACAACTCACTGCCATGAGTTCCAGTTTCCTGTGTCTGGGTTACATTCCCTCAGGCTGGAGCTGGAGCTGGGAACAGCGAAGGAGTAGCAGCCCTCCTTCCTGAACCTTGGGATTCTACCTGACAGTGTTAACACTGAAAGGGGAGAGTGTGTGTGTGAAGTTTGGGGGGGAAAAAGGCCAGTGACTGCTAATGGGTTCAGGGTTTCTTTTTAGGGTGATAAAAATGTTCTAAAATTGATCGTGGCGACGGTTGCACTACTCTGTGTGTATATTAAAACCCCACTGAATTTTACCCTTTAAAAAGGGGGGGCGGGTAGGGTGGGACGCCCACGCATTCTAGCATATCTATTAACTCTGTGCCAAGCACTGAAGTCAAACCCTCAACCCTGCCCCAAAGGAGCTGATGGTCCTGCAGCAGATACTGACAAGCCAGGGAGTAATTTACAACAGAGCAGGGAAGGGATGGAGGTGAGTGCAGGTGCTAGGAGGAGCAGAAGAAGAAGGGACCATGTGACTCAGCCTGAGAACTTCAGAGTTTTGGAGTAAAGAGGTGATAACTGAGAAAACAAGCAGGGGCTGGCCAGGTAATGAAGCTGTTAGGAATGTTCTTAAGTAGGATGGTAGTTAACAGGTGTTTTTCATTTTAGAGTATGCTTGGTAACGTACATGAATGTGATATGTATTCTCTGGTAAACAAACGCTATACTAACGAAGAGAAAGACGGCTGTGCTAGTGAAAGCAGCCAAGTACAAGTGAGGAAATGGGGATTAGATGGTGCCTTAGAGCCTGTATGAAGAATTAAACTCTGGATTTTATCCAGAAGACCATCCATGGAAAGCTGTTTTAATATTAAGGAGATGAGAGGAATATGGGGTCATGTTACCACCTGCCTATCAGAAAGATAAACCTGGCTTCAGCGTAGACTAATTCTCAGCAGCAATGACCATATACTTCTGCTGAGTGCATCTTGGCATCTACCATGTAGACTGCTTAAATGTGTAAATGCTAGGATCTGGGTAACAGTACAGGATAAAATCTGATGGCTAAGAAAAACCACTCAAAGATTTGCCATTCTCATCTTCTGCCTATCCACAGGATCTTAAGATTGTGGTCCTTCACCACCTATAGCAGTAAGCATTTTGTACTGTCTTCCTCAAAACACGCTTTATCCTTTACTCTGCCACCTGCTACCAGGTGATTCTGCTGCTATTTTGCAAACCTGGGTTTTGCAAACCTTGTGTTTTAGGAGTTAAAATGACAGTCATGTTTATTATTCTAGTTGGATAAATACAATAATTTAAACTTGGGTTTTTAACTTGAGTTTGTTTCTAAGGTTCTGAAAGAGAAATAAGATTTTCTTACGCTAACACTTTTGAGAGTATTAACCCAACATATTTGTAGGTCTTGGTGTTTTAACAACTAAAGACTTCTACTCAGCTCTTGTGGGAGCAGAGACCTTCATATCAATTCCCTCACTTGCTCCTTTATTGATATGAGTTGGCCTAAATGGACAATTTTGTAAGTAGAGACAGTTTAAGTAAAGCAGAAGAGCCTAATTTTCTTACAGGGTCTTCCACATACAACCTCTGGCTTTCATGTACCCAAGAGCATTAAAGGTGCTATTTATATTTCATTTAACGCTTAAGTTTTTTCCAAGATTTTTCCTACCACAGAATCACTTACAAGGTTAACATTTCCTCCCAGCCATTACATACAGTCTTATTACAGAAGCCCTTGACATTTTCTTTGAGAGTGGTCCGAGTGGCCTGAGTCTCTCGAAACCGCTCACCTTCTGCATGATGCCCTTTTCATAGTAATAGCGTAGTGAGCGGCTGAGCTTGTCATAGTTCATGGCTGGCCGGTTCTTCTGAATGCCCCAACGCCGAGCGACCTGATGAGACAGGAAAGCAATGGAAACTCATCCTTTGGGCCTAGTGGTTTTCTCCTAATCCCACGAGAGCCAGTTCTAGAACCCAGCTGCTTTGGTTAGTGACCCATTTCTCTGACCTGGAAGAAAAAGCACTCCATCCCCTCGAGACCAAACATTCAGCAAAAGTGATGATTCAGTCACACATGCTAAGAGGTGAGACCTAGAGGTGGAAGAATCCTAGCACTTTAAGATTGCAGAGGGCTTGGCTAGCGTCCCAGAGGAAGCAGGCTCTCTACTGTTTCTCCACATATGAATTATTGACCAATACCCATAGACCATTAACATGCTGCCATTAAGTGCTATGGTTTCTGTAGCAGTCAATAAGGAATAATTAGAATGGTCATTCCTGAAACATTAGAAACACACTAGTGAGTTGCTAATGGGCCAGCAGAGCAAAAGTTCAATTCTAATAAGATTGGAGAGGGGCTGGGAGATGTTTACTTATTGCAGCTCATGGAATAAAGGGGAATCAGATCATTTCAGCCTGCTGCCATCCAATCCCCTGCTCCCAGCAGACTTGCAGAATGGACATTAAAACATGTAGCACCATTATCCATTTAATGAAAAATTAACAGGGCTTCCCAAACAGTTCTGAAGTGCATTATATCTAACCCGGTCCACCTGAGGTGCAGTGATGGGGGCATGTAAAGAAGCCTTACAGCAGGGAAACTTCCAAGTGGAGTTCAGCAGGACAGCCAAGCAATTTCTGTTTGCAAGTATCTCGACATCCCAAATCCTACTTATAAGCATGACTGTCAAGGTAGGAGAAGAATAACCTTGGAAATATGAGGTCTTTGAATGTCTGCAAACCAAGGATCATGTTTTGAACGTTATGGGTCAGTTTTAGAAACTTAAAAAACCAACATAACTACATTAAAAAAAAAGATGACAAACAGGGAATGAGAAGTAGGGAGACTGCAAGTGGAAAAGGTGGCTCATAAAGCCACATTTCACTTAAAGTATTTTTTTTAAGTATTTGGGGCAGAATGAAAGGAACATTTTCTGCATTCAGGATTCTAAGGTGACCTTTAATAAATACCAAAAATAATCTGATAAGTAAGGAAGAATGCATCTGTCCTAATTATATTACAATAATTCAACAGCCACGATTCCACTCTGCCTTGCAAGAAACTGTGAAAGTTAAATTTCCATTTGTTTCCCTCATGACCCATGGCATACACGATATCCCTGGTGACCTCCTTTCTCCATACTGCACCCATTCAACTCTTTGAAATGGCCAAAAAGGCAAAATTAACCAAAACTACATCCCCCGGGATTGCCCTGGTGGTGCAGTGGTTAAGAATTCACCTGCCAGTGCAGGGGACACGAGGTCAGTCCCTGCTCTGGAAAGATCGCATAAGCTGAGGAGCAACTAAGCCCGTGTGCCACAACTACTGAGCCCGTGCTCTGCAACAAAAGCCATGGCACTGTGAAGCCTGAGCACTGCAATGAAGAGTAGCCCCCGCTCACCACAACTAGAGAACGCCTGTGTGCAGCAACGAAGACACAACAGCCAAAAAAACAGAGAAAAAAAAAATCCCCTGGTTAAAGAAGATAAACATTTTATTTTTGGCTACACCGTGTGGCATGCAGGATCTTAGTTCCCTGACCAGGGATCAAACCCATGCCCCCTGCAGTGGAAGCCGGAGTCCTAACCACTGGACTGCTAGGGAAGTCCCGAGAAGATGAACATTTTAAACCAATAGAAACAGCGGTAAGAAAGAAAACCTGCTAAATCAATACATGTCCTTTCACCTGTTCAGAAGAAATGACACCATGAAACTGCACTTGAAGTGCTATCAGCCACAAGTAATATGGGACCCTTAAAAGAAGCCCAGCCTCATCATTTTACTATATTCAGTGGTGGAAAACAATTCGTGAACACTTTTGCAATTTCAGCCGTGACCTCTCTTTGCTGTCACTTGCATATGCAATAGCTTACTGGAGAGAGGTTTTATATATGCACAGGCTTCAAAGCAGCTCTGGTAGCCATAGTTACTGACTCATCCTCTTGGGCCAGGGCCCTATGATTCAGTGGCCCTCAGCAGGGCTGCTCCTTCTGCAGCAGTCATGATGCGGCACAACGGCAGAGCAGCTGGGGACGGGGGCTGCCCCATTTCTGGGGGGAGGAGAGCAGGCAACAGCTCCTTCTTTCATCTTTCACATTCATGATTTTGATAGCATGCATCTTGAGGATGGAGGCCGAAGGAGTTAAAAAACAAAACAAAAACAAAGAAAACAACTCGTCTATCTCTTCCTCCCTTTTTAAGAGAGAGCAGTCACAGCACAGGGAGCAGCTCTTTCTAGCAGTCCGTCCTTTTAAACCTCCCCATGGCATCAGTTATCTGCCACATGTTCAACAAACAACCCTACCCCCCAAAATATTCATTAATGCAGATTCACAGTTAAAATGGCTCCAGATTAAAGCCGAGTCAGTCATAATTGAGAGGGTGCTAAGCTGGATGACTATCAAAAGACATTTGATTAGGGGGCCTGCCAAAACGCAGTTCTAAAACCACAATTTCCATGCACAGTGTAATGGATATTATAGATAATTACCCAGAGTGCACTACTCAGCCACACAGCTGCCTACAATTACGTCCCAAACAGCTTCCTCCTCTGCTTCACCCTTCAAGCTCCCCCCACGACAACTTCTTACAGCTTTTTTTTGAGGAGTTGGTATCTTCCTGACATTAACAAGGCTGGGGCCTGCCAAGTTCTACAAGGATTAGAGAGAGGAAAAAATTCACATGCTGCATGTTGCAAGGCCAAAGTGCACACGTGGACCACAGCTGATCCCGGGTTCAGAGAATGGAATATTCAGAGTGCGTGGAATGCTCGGGGATTTCAAGGCGCGGTGGAAAGAAGTACTTCCTGAAGAGACAAAGCTGTCCAATCCGCCAAGGGAGGCTCAAGGCCACCACAGGCCTCCCCCTGTGACTTGGCTGCTTGGCATTTATGTGAGCATTCTGGATTAGTATTAGTTTCTTTATTAAGTGAGAAAGCCGGGGCCCTTTGCCTCCTGTTCATCATTTTCTTTCCCACTGGCAGGAGAGCAGCAGATTCAATAACAGCTTTACAAAGGGTCATAACCAGGTTTACCTGCAGCTGTACAGCCTGTGCTTAGGCCTGAGGCAGCGGCCATAAAGTAATAAAAGCTCCTGTTTGTGAACTGAGATAAATCAATAAGGGCTGCACACATGACAGACTGACTTTCAAAGAGCCTCAGTGAGTCTCAGCAACATGCTTTCCTTAAGCCCCACGTAAACCAGGCCACGTTATGAGGAAAAGAATGCAGGGCGGATGCTCTCTAGTGTGGCTGGAAGCCGAACACACGGCTTCACTTCTAAACATGACTTAGCCAAAGAGACACCCTTAGAAAAACACAGCAGTACCAAACGCTGGCTTGGAAGGTAGACTGACTTAACAGAAACCGTTTACAATATGAGGTGTTGACATATTTCCATATTTTGTGAGTGATGCAAAATAGAGATCACCATGCATATATCTTCAACTGCCTCTAATGAAGCCTTCCTTCCTTTCCTATCAGTCAGGATTCTCCTCAAGTCTCCAATCTACACATTCTCCTTCACTCCTCATAACTTTCAGGCCACTTTCTTCTCACAAATCTCCTGCTGTTAACCCCATGCCCACCGGTTCCCTTGGCGTGCTAGTGAGCCCTGGAACTGATCGAACAACATCTACAACTGCAGTTCCTGTTCAAACTCCTTCCAACAGCACTGTTCCCATTCCAATCACACCTAACCCAAAGATACCAGCTCTGCTGGTTCAATAAGCAACGCCTAAGTACACGCTACCAAAAGAAGCATATGTCAGATTTTCAGGGAAGTTATTTCTTTTCTATTTACAATCTCTCTAGATTCTAAACCAAATAGAAATTAAAAAATCAACCCCTTTGGGAATTCCCTGGTGGTCCAGTGGTTAGGACTCCGTGCTCTCACTGCTGAGGGCCCTGGTTTAATTCCTAGTAGGGGAACTAAGATCCCATAACCTGCATGGCACGGCCAACAACAACAACAAATTAATGCCTTTGAAATATGCCAAACTCAGAGTTTGATTTAATATACTTTGTTATATTCAGGAAAGGAGTTCTATGATGTGTCTTCCCCTTTGAAGAAATGGTATTGGTTCTGTCCATTGGCCTTTCTGTTAATAGTTCTGGGCAAACAGACAGTAACAATGTTTCTTGTTTCTATTAACAAAATAATGAAGGTTTGTGTCTTCTCAACTACAGTGGTACTATATTACAAAAAAAAAAATTAACTTCCTATGATTGACCCATCTCTGATAATTTTACTTCTCTAGCTTAGAGCCATTTGAAATACGCAGTGGGGTAGTTGTAACCTATAATATATTACCAAAATACCTTACAATCTGTTCATGTAGCCTCTGATATAGGCTATGACATATAAGGGCTCACACCAACACAAGCTGGTATCACCGAAAGAACACTTGAAAAAGACTTTCCAAGAGAGAAAACAAACCCTATTAGAATGTAAGTCTTCATGGCCTCCCTCCCCAGACTTTGCAGAAGTGTTACTGATACTTTTTATATATTCTGCAGTGGAGAACTCTGCCTGTCCATGAAGTAAATTGTCCTGTTAATAGAAAAGTCACTGCCAAGCCCAGTGGCCAGGCCAGAATCTGAATGAGAAGGAAGAGCATATTTAACACAGAAAAAAGGCTCAATGGAGAACTAAATAGGAACAAACATCAACAAATCAAAAATCCCCTGAGCCTAGCATGCAGGGCTTACCTCCTCAGGTTCTATCAGCTTGAACTCCATGCCCCGGCCTGTCCAGGCAATGAAGTGGGCATTGGCAGGGTCGTCAAGGAGGGTAACCAGGAACTGCCACAGCTGAAGGGAACCTCGCCTCTGGTAAGGGGGCCCTTCCCGATACATGGTGGGCTCTTGTTTGACTTTGCCTGTTTGGGACAAAGACACATATTCGCTCCTTCAGTCTCAAGCTTCTCAGCTGATCTGGGCAAACGCTAATTCGGCATCAAGACCGACAAACGTGCTCTGACATCTTGAACCTTCCAGCTTTGCAGTAAACCGGATGGGGCTACTCACCTTCCAGTCTCTCAGGAACAACACAAGTGTCATCAAAGTACAACCGGGGATCCTTCTCGTATGAAAAACCTGAAGGAGAATTTAGAAAGAACGTGTCGCTTAACAAATTCTGTGTTCTCTGAAAACTCTGGATTTAAGGACTAAAGCAGGATTCTACCATTTCAGGTCCTCAGCCTGATGACTGCTGTACCTATGCCAGACTGAACTTGGGGTGGGGGGACTTCACAAGGACTGAGGTGTTCGTGTTCTGATGCAATCAGCCGGACTTCCATCAGAGCTGCATCAATTCCCGCTATCAGAGCTGAGACTGCAGGGAGGCACTAAGGCACCAGCACGTTCCTGAACATCTTGCTTACAAGGTCTGCACGGGCCAGTGTGGCCGTGACTAAGCCTTTATATCTGAAAAGACATCTCATCTATTTCAGTTGGCCTCACTGGGAGGATTTGGTTGATCTATACGTGGTCTCACCATGTTCCCTTTAGCAAATATTAATTTCAACTTTTCTTACAGCTTGTCCAGCCTGCCCACACCCCCCATTCAATTATGAAAAAGTGTGGAGGGTGGAGAAGGATGCCAAATGAATAAAGACTTGGACCTCTGGAGGGCTGTGACAAGCAATAATTTTAAAGGCAAGTTGGAGGCATTATCACCTCCAGACACTGTGGAAGGAATCTGAAGACACTTTCTGGCAATGAAACATTCACTGTATAGATAAGAACACAGGGGAACTGACTGGTCCAACAACACACGTAAGTGGAAATGAAAGGAAGGCAGGGCCAAAGGTGGACGGTGTCAAGGAGAAGGAAGGATGGCCTGGCATCCTAAACACACCAACCCTTAATATGCATTTCATGCTGACCACCAGGTCACCAGGGAGCCTGACAAGGCCAGCGGCTCAAACCAAAGCCAGTTAATAGACAGGCGTGGTGGGACCACCCCCTTGCCTGTGGTCCAGCTTGTTTCAGGGGGGTGAGTGCTTCAGTGTGCTCTCCTCTACCCACACACTTTTCAAGAGGAAGCACCGGGAGCTCCTGTCTGCTCAGCGGTGCTCCCTGTGCTCGGTTCTCTGATCGATTTGTCCGATGTGTGGTCCAGGCATGAGTGTCAGGTATGTGGCGGGGGTGGGCAGGGGAGGCTGCTCTGCAGTGAAGGGCTCGCATTAGGTTTTGAGAGGGATTTGCTAGGACTTAAAATCCCCAGGTAAAGGTGCCAAGAAAGAATCTGTTCTTTTTCTTCACAATCAGCCCGGATCAAGTTCTCCTTGGCAGGATCAGCACAATTTTAAAGAGGCCGGGGGGCTGGGAAAACACTGCCCAACCTGGAGGAAACAGTTTGTTTTAAGGTTTTGTAATATTCAGGTGTTTCCTCAGCCCCAAGCATTATGTCTCTGCTTAACGACAAAGGAAGTATATTTTATTTATTTAATCCAATAAATATGCCAGGTACTGTGCTAGAAGGGGGTAGACAGAAAAATACAGACTTGGTGCTTGCTCTCATGCAGCTTGCATCCCAACTGGTGGAGACAGATGACGAAGTAGGAAAATAAGAGATATGATGTAGTGTGAAGCGTATGGGCCCTGGAGCCCCACTGATAGACCTAGGTTAACCGTGTGACCTTGAACAAGCCAATTAATCTCTCAAGTTAATTTTTCCCATCTGAAGACTGGAGAAGATAATTCCTACCCTATAGGCTGGTTGTGAGAATTTAACGAGGTGACACATATTCTGGTCCATTGACCGATTTATCTTTACAACAGAGAGCTAAGAATAGCTCCTGATACACTGGTGTGCAATACATGATAGTTAAATTAGGATAGTAAGTACTTGCACATTGTGATAAGTGCAATTAAGAGATTAACTGCATAATGTGAGAGCTTTATCTCATATTCTGTCATGGATTCTAAATTCCTTGAGAATAAGGACCATATCCTGAATATCTTAGCATCCTTACAGCAACTGGTACATAAGTGCTCAATAAATATTTGAATAAATATGACGGAATCTATAGTTTCCATTAAAAGATTTAAGAATGCAGTACTATTAAGGTAGGGACTCAGGGACTCCTGTAATTTTCCAATTTGGTACTAGAAAACTGACTTATGACAAATTGTTATGCTTTATATTAATAAGAATTACATAATCCATCATACTTCATGCTTTTTGCCTTGGCTGCCAGGAATTATGTATTTCCTGACTTTCCACATGGATTTTGCTACTCCAGTGATGTTTTAACAGCCTTATTATAAAGTCATCATAAGTAAAGTACAAAGTTTACACACCTGCCAAAACTGCCATGTTATTTTTAGAGCTTCTCTTCCTCGAAGAGAAGGATAATACAGCATATAGGGGAAAAAATGTAAATCTAGATTAAATTCTAGGTTTGGTTTTCAAACTAATCAGATGAAGCCCTCCCCATGAGTATCATTTTGGTGTATTTTGTGGTTTCTAGTCATTGCCACATGTGGTTTTCTAAAACATCTGGAAGATGCTGTTGGTTTAAGTGAAATTTAAGTCAGTTGAATTTGCACAGCAGTTACATCAGTTGTGGCCACAACCACCTAATCACTCAAATAAAGGTGGCAGGAAGGAAGAACCTGTTTGAGGGGAAAAGTGGAAATGAAAGATTCAAAATAGTATGCAAAGATTCCAGGTGAACACTAAGGCAGGATGGCTATCTTAGTAATCACAGATGCCAATCAGAAGCACTTGTCTCACTAACTGTTTCACGGGCATCTGTGGTCAAGCCTGTGTAAGAAGGAGAGGAAAACCATGTCAGGGTAATTTAGAGCAATTAAGAATACAGATCTCTTTGAAACTAATTTCTTCGATGTGTGTGGGGTCAGGGCAAAAGTGGGAGAAAAACTCAAACTCGCTAGAATTTCTGTGTGTAGTAAGAAGCCCAATGCCTTACTAAAAATATTTCCTTTAAGAGCATGATCCTTTCTAAATGTTGTCATTACGCAAAGTGTTTTCCTCCCTCTCCTCCCTCGCTCCCTCCTAGTTTGCCTGCTGCAGACATCGGCTGCTGCTGTAGGAACATTCGGGAACCCGCAAGAGAGCCCCCCACGGCTGTGCCGATCAGTCAGGGGTCCAGCAGACAGCCCTTCCTTCCTAGGACTGGACCCTCACTCAGAATATCCCTGGGTGCCTGGGGCAGGCACACTCAGTCTCCCCTCTAACCAAGTCAGTGGGAGATAGCCACCCATAGAAATCATCCTTGTGAACCCATCACTTACAATAACCAGCCAATGCTTCACAGTGCTATTGAACCGGCTCTTTCAACCTTTCTCTAAAACTCTAGAACAGTGATTGTCACCCTTGGACATGTTAGAATCACACTGGGAGCTTTACAAACTACTAATGCCTGAGTCCTACCCCAGAATTTTGGGCTTAATTGCTCTGGGTGAAGCCTGAACACCAGGAGTTGTAACAGTTGCCCAGGGGATCCCCAGGTGCAGCCAAAGCTGAGCCTCCCAGCCCTGCAGTAGTTCTCAAATGGGAGGGTGCATCACGGTCGCCTTGTTGGAACACAGAGCTCTAGGCCCCACACCTGGAGACTGATTCAGTAGGTCTGAGCGGGGTCCTGAGAATCTGCTTTTCTAACGAGTCCCAGGTGAAGTGGATGGCTGCAGGTTTGGGGACTCACACTGCTCTAGATATTTCTGGAGGGATGCATAGGACAGAAAATAAGTCATGCTTCTGGGGAATGTGTTTTAACGTTCAGAAAAGGACTCCTGAAGGTACCATCTCAAGTTGTGACATAGTTCCTAAGTTCCAGTTTAGGTGATGGTGTTATCTACAGCTATATATATATAACCTCCTATATGGAAAGGTAGAAACCGGGTGGTTCGTTTTTTCTTAAAAGTTAGGGTCATTACTATGGAAAAGGATGGTGGCCCACGCAGGTCAAAAGCATGCCTCAAACCCTGTGTGCGAGATAACTGGGGGTCATGATAAAGGAACTCTTGTGTTCATGAGCTAAGGAAGGTTTTAACTATGATCTCAGATCTTAGTCTGGAAACGGACCAACTTTAAGCTTCCTTGAATATTATTCTTTTTTTTAGAGCTACCTACCTTCATGGCTACTGGAGAAGTAGCCCCCTCTCATGTAGGACGACTGGCAGTTAGGCACTTCTGAAAGAGAAACAGACACACTCTCCTGTCAATAGTCTCTGCAGCTGAATCAGCACATCAGTCCAACTGCAGCACTGCAGGAAAGCCCTGAACCCTTCTCCTGCTCCAAGGTCATGTCTTGCTGGCCTTGTCTTGGGAAAGAGGTACCACTCCAGTAAGCAACATGGGAAACACTATAACCCACCATCTGAAAGGACTCTTGACTCGCAGTCAAGAGAACTGGGAGGAAAAAGTAGTCTTGTAACGTGCTCATTTTAGAAACTAATCAAACCTGGTGAGAGAGTTAATGGTAGAAAAGGAAACTGGCTTTCAAAAGGCCAGCTTGGCCTTCTGCCTGTACTGACTGAGGGGCTTTGGGGTTTGGAGGGGCAGGAAGGTCGCTTGAGAGCTTTCCTAGTTTGCTCTCCTTTACTGCTGATGGTCATATCCATTTCTGCTCCATGAAGTGAGGGTATTTTCAGGTCAAACAGATTAGGGGATTTGAAGTTATGAAGCTAGGACGAGACCAGGCAGGAGAGGGGGACTGCAGCCTGGCAAGCACATTTCTACCATGTTGTTACTGTTAGAATGAAGCCCGTGCTGAAGTGCTCTCTTCTTCAGACACCACGTTATCAAGGTGTCCATCGAGACAAAAGACAGTGAGCTGAGCTGCGCCCACGTGGGATGAGCCCTCACCCCGGGAACACCTCTCAGACCAAAGCACTGCAGATATGGTAACATCTGCTGGGTGTTTTGCTTTAAGGGAGTGGGATGGGGTGAAAAACTCATAGGACTGATTAAAATCTCAATCCCAAAAGAAAAATGCTGCTGGTCATGCCTGCTCCTGAGAAAAATATATCAAGGCCTTCAGGAGGAACGCCAGTGGACACTTTATAAGCTATCAATACCAAGACTTGGTAATTTTTCCTTCATAAAGCAACAGATGTCTCCCTTCTACCTACCTTCCCAGCCTTTCCCATAACCAATTTCTGCCTGAATTGAGCAACCTCTGTATTATCTCAGAAGGCCGAGAGAAAATTCTGTATCCTATTCCATTTGCAAAAGCCACTGACTACGTACTGTGCCACCCCCTCCCCAGGGTCTTCCAGGAAAGCATGCACAGGAAAGGCTGATAACTGACCCACCACCCTCACCTTCCTTCAGCGCCAACTGCAAAAAAAAGAGCAAAGAAGTGTGATTTTTCTTTTTCTTTTTTTTAAGGGAAATGAAGAGCAGGAAAAAGTTTCTAAATGTGCAAGATCCAGAATTCCCACTCTCCTTTCCCACAGTGACCTCATTTAATAAGCCTGGCCTATAAGATATGTAGTCAGTGAATGTGTGGGTAGGGGTGGAGAGGACCCCCAAGGGCAGCTTAAACTTCTTTAAGTTTGTAGACAAGAGGTAACCCCAAAACAAACAATAGGTGTTCTAACATGTTTAACCTCTCCCTGTGTACACTGGCAGCCGCTGGAGGACACAGGAATTTTCCCAGATGAAAGTACTGCAAGAGAGCAGTGAAGCAACCAATAGGAGAAACGTTTCCATGGCGTACCCAGCACTCCTACAGCCACGACAGACCAGGTCCTTTCTCAAAACACCATTCGTATCAAGAAGAGAAAGAATCCCATCCTACCTGTGGACGCTCTTATACTTATATTGAGAGTTTAATGGGCCATTGTATTCAAAAATAAAGCCACAGAACCAGAGGCAGGACTAAAATACAGAAATAATATCCCCTGTGTCCAGTGACTCTAGAGATAATGGGTCTTAAAAAAGGGCATCACCAAGCCTGGACGGCAGCAGTGTTCAGGCTTGGCCTCAGAGGTGTGCTGGGTACCACTTCTGGATGCCTACTGAGCTTCCTAGCATTTGCATGGCTTTCCTGTTGTGTTTTGTATTCAGTTATGCGTAAACATGTTTGCTTTACTAGATCCTAAGTTCTCTGAGGACACGTTTTATAAAACTATTCCCCGAAGCCCTGCACATAGAAGACACTCAGTAACAACCAGGCAGACGGATGAGAGAATAAGGAAAGCAACAGCACGATTTTAGGCTCACCTGAATCAACGCAGTAATCCCGGGGCTCCTGCTTGATTCCCATTGGTGACTGGAACCCATGTGTTGGGGGGCCGGGCATACCTGGGACCCCATGTTCATAGAGTGGGTCATGGTATTCTTGTTTGAATCCCTGAGGGGGTGGGGGAGCTGCAGGGACAATAGGTTCTGACATTTGCCGGTGGTAATTGGGACGATTATCTCCAGGAACTCCTGACTGAGGAGGGAAGGGGTGGCAGGGTTCAGACAGTTGTCTCTGAAATCTGCAAGAAGAAAGTAGTTATATTCTTTAAGAACATGATGAATGCTTACTATGATTTAGCACTGAGGATTAGAAGTCCAGATTAAAGGAATTATTTGCAAGGTACTTATTAGTGCTTATTTCTGGACATTTTACCCTCTTCCCCAAATTCTATCACACATTTCAAACCTCTTGAATCAGGGACTGGCAAAAATAAAGCAATGACATGGTAGCCTCTTACTTTCTGCGCATGTTTATTTCACATACAGTCTATGTATATAGCTGGGCCAGATTATGTATCTGAATATATAAAACCAATTATTTGCAAGTATCACTAACATGTTATATTTGTTCACTGGTTCATTCATTCTCTCTCCTGTAGACAGAATTAATTTTTAAAGACTAAAGAGTATTTAACCAGAAATTAACCAGTTAGAAAAAGTAGTTTAAAAAACCCCCACATGTAATAGCAATCAAAATCATAAAACCCCTAGGAATAATCAGGAAATGTGTAGGCTATACAAGAATAAAATCTTAAAACTGTTTTCTGAGCAACAGATCTAATTAAAGAGAAAATATTTAGGACTTGGAAGGTGTTCACTCACTGAAAATTATTCTATAAAAGCAATTCATTCCCAACCAACTTGACAAAATGATTCTAAACTTTATTTTAAAGATAAAGTAATTTTGAAAAGAATCTATTAGATATTGACAAATATTATAAAGCCACAATAATAGGAATATAAGGAATGAAAGACAGGCATCAAATGAGAATCACAAACTATCAATACTCCTCCAGAATTTACTGCTTGTTAAGGTTAGCATTTCAAGTAAGTGGGGAAAAAGATACCTGTTTTATACCATATGCCAAAATAAATTTTATATAAAGATTTCAGTGTGAAACCATGATAGTAAATATATACAAAAATATATCTTGGAGTGAGGAAAAACCTTTCAATACATCATACCAACAGCAGAAATCATGAAAACAAATATGGACACATCTCCTTGTATAAACTTCTAGAAGTCAATAAACACCAGAAACAAAAACAATAAACTGGGGGAAAAAAAACTATAACAGTCAGAAAATACCAGAAACAAGCCCCCACATTAAACAAACTGAGGAGAAATCTCTAACAGGTATACTAATGTGAATACTGTTGATATAAAGAGCTTTTAAAAATCAATAAAAGATGGACATGCCAACAGAAAAAATGGGTAAAGAACATAAACAGGGAAATCACTAAAGAAGAAATGCAAATGGTCATAAACAGAAAGTTTAACTTCATTAGTAATCAAAAAAAAATAAGTTTTAAAAATCAACCATGTAACCCTATAATATTAAGGTCTTATTCTCTACTCTTAGCTTGATCCTATTAACAGCTTTAATCAAATAATTTGAATTTGATCTGAATCAACCTGTGACAACATGTAGCCAACAGATTTCTAGAACATCAAGACAAAATCTTAAACTGAAGAGATGTGTGCAGATAAAACACTGCTTAGATCAGGGTATAGCATGGCTCTCACTCTGTGAGTCTTTACTATCTTACCAAAAGCAGCACCATGAGATCGTTTTATAACATGAAGATCACCAAACTATGATATATATTTATCCTTTTATCCCAGACACCAAAAGCATCAGAATCCGCCTGGCCAATTATTTAAACAAATTTTACGAACTCTGTAAGGTGTGGTGGGCACTGAATGCTTTACAGTGGAATGGCATCAGAAGCGCAATTTCCAAGGCTGTGGTTAGTTAAGGGACCCTTCTGTGGTCTTTGAAGTGTAAATTTGAAACTTGGGTTTAGGCTTGACATTTAGAATATAGGTACCAGCAGCATGCTGCAAACCTGATTTTTTTTTTTTTTTTTTAAAAGCAAATTCTGAAGAAGCGGGCAGGAAAAAAAAAGTGAAGATATTCTTTAGGGCTTGTTTTTATAAAGTACCCAACGTTTATGCTAGCAGGAACAGTAACAAGGGCACCTACTTTCCATGTTCTCTCCCTTCCCTGCTCTGCAACCTTCCTAGCACCTTCAAAGGTGACCTCCACAAATCACTTCCTTTAGGGCTCTGAGGTGGCACGGAACTGCTCAGTTCTGTAACCAGAGCCTGTGCAGCTGGCAGGCCCAATCACGTCGCTTCCGCTCAGCGCTCCTCTTCTCCCTTTCCAGAATGAAACTCTAGAGTTGGCCTGGTACAGCCCCCTCAGGAAAAGGTACTTCCACGTGGGCACCAGCCAGCCACCCTCATTCCCTGTCCCCAGCATACCTTTAAGGACGCCCGAAGCTTACGGGCCTGGGATCTGCTGAGCAGATTCTATCGCTGGGATTGCTTTGTCCTAGTTTGTTTTGAGGGAGCGGGAGTGGCAAAGGGGAGCTTGAGGGTAGGGCACAAAACCAACATATTTGGAAGAAAGATTCTCTCAGAGCTTGCTGCCGATAACGGCTTTTATTTACAGAGATTAGGAAAGTAATTCAGTTCTTGTCCTCAAAATACATCCTGTGAACTTTACTCACTGACCTTCACTTGAACCCCCCTCCCCTTTCTGCAACCCTTCTGAAGTATCTAAGAATGTGTTGTATACACAGCACAGCTATGACAGAGATGCCTCTTGTTTACTGAGGCAGGCAATCATTTTCAAAGGAGGGGCAGCTTGGTTCCTAACAGACCTCTTCTTCCTCCTGCTCACCACACCCCCTCCTTCCACCCCCACCCGTTATCCCAACAGAGCTCAGGCCATAGTGAGCTCACAGTTGGTGAGCGAAAGGAGACTTCTGACTACTGAGCAAGCCTAAATTCAATAGGTTACAGATTAAGGCTTTTTCAGTGCCAGTTTATTTAAAGAACCAGTTATTTATTTATTTGTCAGATTTATATAGCGCCTTTCCTCCCAAGAGCTCACCCACGCTACCAACATTTGGTTTACATTATGAAAACCGTTAGATGCTTTTTCTGCATTTCCTTTTCGGTTTCTGCTGCCAACACACAGAGTAAACACAATCCTTGGAGAAAAAGGGAAAAAAAAGTGTGGATTCAACGAAGGCTACACAGTGGCTATGGGTGCCAGGTGAAGAAGCGACAGTTCAGAGGCCAGCTGAGGGATGATACAGAAAACTGGCCAAGAAACCACCACCACGTACTTAATATTTCCGTTAAAGCTAAGAGAAGATAGAAAATAGAGAAGCAGCATAGCTGGGTAAGAGGCTCTGGCTGCGAAGTCGGAACATCCTGGGCTGAAATCCAATCTTTATCCCTTACTAGCTGTGTGACCTTGGGTCAGTTACGTAAATGCTCTGAGCCTCAGTTTCCTCATTAGTAAAATAAGGACAATCAGGTTACTTGTCCCAAATATCTGTTGTAAAGATTACGTAAGATAATGTGTGAAACAGGGCTCGGCACGCTGCTAGGCTCTTGATTTTATATTACCTTCAAACAACATCATCAACCCCCAAACCTTCACCCCCTTGGCCCCCCACAATAAGCTAAATTCAGAAGTTATGCAAATGTAAGGGAAGATCTTACAGAATTGGGAGAAAACTTTCATACACACAAAATAAGTCTCCCAGCTGCCTAGCCAGTATCCAGTCTCTTTTTTCAGAAAGAGAATGCTGATTTTTTATTCCAGGTAGTAACGTGCCACCCAACTTCACATTAATTTTTATTTTCCAGCCATATACCAAGACCCATGCACTACTGCAAAACAAAACCCAAACATTGACCCTAGAAGCCCACCAAAGAACTCTGAAACAGCTCTCAGGACTCTGTGGGGCCTGTTGGCGTTGCTTAAACTCAAACTGGCCTATCTAAACTATGATAAAACATAAAGAGATAGGAATAAAATATGTCCTAAGGCCTAGATATTTGTCTGATTTCTCAAGATCAAATATGGAAGAAAGAAGGTGATAGAAATACAAGATGTTCCCAGGAGATTAGATGGTGAAAGTATTTTATGTGCACAACATTAGTATGTCTAATGATGAGATTAGGGATAAAGGGAGCTTTACATTCTTAAAACTTAACGTTAAACAATGAACCAATTAAAGTTTCTATGTTGTAATATCTACATCATTTAAGGAAGATTCCTTTAGTACAGTTTTCTTTATGGGACATAAAAGTGATTTTAAAATAAAATTGTCATGGAAGTTAACATTTATTGAGTACTTTCTCTGCGCCAATGTGATTTCATTTAATTCACCCAATGATTCTATGTAGTATCCTCCCATTTTCAGATGAAGAAACCAAAATTGGAAAAGTTAAACACCTGCCTGAGGTCACCCAGATAGAAAGCAGCAGAGTTGGGATTCAATCTCAGGTCTGTTAGTCTGTCCAACTCTAGAGCCATTGGCCTATACTATTTGCACAACTGTTCTTATAATTGTTTTTCAATGCCCTGTTGATGACATTTAAATAAAAGTTATACAGTCCAGGCAGCTAGAAAACTCCCCTATGTTTGGAAACCAATAAACATATATTTTAAGAACTCCAGGATTGGAGAAATAATAGAAAACACTTCGAACTGAATTTTTTAAATACCACAAATCAGAACCTGTTATAGAACTTATACAGCTGAAGCAGCATTTGGGAAGGGCGATCAAATAATTGACTGTCCCAACCGTGATATTTTGGGTAGTGAAAAGTGAAGCTATTAGCAATTACTTTCATAAACCGTAAGTGACCCAGGAAAAACTGAATGTATGGTCACCCCAGCCTTAGGAGAAATTTTATTTGGTTATATGGTTATAGTATAAAGAAAAAAAGCTAAAAAATCATCCAGCCGAGTCAGTTAGAAAAACAGGATAAAGGAAATAGAGTAAAACATTTCAGTAGGAGCAGAAATCAATGAAATAGAAAACATTCAATAGAAAGAATGAGCAAAGCCAGAGCTGATTTGTTGAAAAGATGAGTGATATAATCTGCTAAGACTAAGAAGGTCTAGATAAATAGCATCAAAAATGAAAAATGGATAAACAGATGTTATAGAGGTT
Organism: Hippopotamus amphibius kiboko; assembly: GCF_030028045.1. Classification (NCBI taxonomy): domain Eukaryota; kingdom Metazoa; phylum Chordata; class Mammalia; order Artiodactyla; family Hippopotamidae; genus Hippopotamus; species Hippopotamus amphibius. The sequence continues at coordinate 161,182,954 of NC_080191.1, forward strand.
GTTAAAAGGACATTATGAACAGCTTTATGCCAATTAATCCACAAAACAGAAAAATTCCTAGAAAAATAATTTATTAAATTCACTCAACTAAATAGCAATCCAGAACAAGACCATAAAAGGTGAAGACACTGAACCAGTAATTAAAAATCTTCCCACAAAGAAAACATCATGCCCAAATGGTTTTACTGGTAAATTCTTTCAAAAATTCAGGGAATGAAAAACCCCAAATTCACACAAGCTATTCTGGAATATGTAGAAAGGAGAATACCCTCTACTCATTTGGTGAGTATAACCTCAATGCTAAAACCCAACAAGGATAACAGGAGAAATTATAAATTATTCTCATAAATACAGATGCAGAAGTCCTAAATATATATTGGAAAACCTAGCCCAGCAATGTATGAATGACAATATGTAACAAACAATTTTGACTTATCACAAGAATATGTGGTTGGTTTCATAGAAATCAATGTGATTCATCACATTGAAAAATTAAAGGAGAAAATTTGTTTGATGCTCTCAACAGGCATAAAAAGTGTTTGATAAGATTCAGTAGGTATTCACATTAAAAAATCTCAGTACACTAGGGCTTTTATTAATCTTTAGCTTGATAAAAGGTTAAAAAACCCCAAAAGCCAAAAACACCCCCCCAAAACCTATAGTAAACATGGGGAAATGCAGAAAACAAGCCCTCTTAAAATTCAGAACCAAAAAAATCCCATACTCGAACCATTAGAAGTACACTATTCAGTCTGTCAAAGAAGGTTCCATTAAGCATCTATGAAACTCGGTTTCAGATCCAAAAGTGAATTTGCACTGCCACACGTAACACACCGTTAACAGGAGTGCAGGGAGAGACATGCGTCAGACAGGCCACAAGTGTGACTGACTGTCAAGTTTTTCCCTCTCTAAAAACTACGAAATACAAAGGACAAAAATGAACAGCAATTTATTAGGGATGGGCTTTAAGAGAGGAAGTAGCAGCAAGAGAAAAACTTGCATATATTACATCTCTTCATCTATCTAGCATCTTTAGGGAATAAGTTTTCTATTAAATCACAATTCTAGACAATGTAAGCTCATCCTTTAAGCTCTGAAGTTTTGATCATGACCAGTGAGAGAACATTCTCAAACAGGCCATTCACTCTTCTAGATTGCGTGGCATACAACGGACCCTTTCTTGGTGACTCTGGGGACTCGGTTCTGACTATCAGTTTCAGCGTGATAGTCTATTGCAATACTGATGCCCTTAAGGAGCATCAAGAAGCAGAGGATTTTTCTGCCATCAGGGGTATCTTCTTAAATTTTATCTTTTCTTGAGTTTTTGCTTCTTGATGCCACGAAAGTGAGAGCAGTGTATTCCAAAATTCTTAGATGATGCATTTCTTAGTGGAGCCTCTTCAGTTGAATTGTGGGGGCTCAACTTGAGATGGAATGACCAATGGAATAGTAAAGATGAAAACATATCTGGCCAGGACTATGGGCATAACATAGGAAGATTTTCTCAGTTCCTCCACCCAGCACATGTAAACATTGTAAACAGCACAATGAAAACTCCTGTGAGAGTAGAAAAGCTGCATGGGAAGCACTTCTCCTTTTCAAGGAGCAGCTGGTCTTTAAGGATAAATGGAACATGTCTGAACATGCCAAATTACATGTTTTTTTTTTTTTTTCTTCCTTCTTGGGGGGAGGAAATTGCAAATATAAATCATGGCTTTCAAACACAGTATTTATCTTCTAAAAATAAATTTTGACTTGTAACAAATTATATACTAAGATTATACAAAACATTAAGAATGTACTCTTGACTGGATTATATTTTAGTTGTTTAAACTATAACCTTAGCAAACAATCACTATCAATAAACATATTGAAGACAAGATATTGAGCTAAATGTGGTCTAAAGAAAGGAATCTAAGCCATGGTTTTTAAACCTCAGAGTTTGCTCCATACAACTGAAGAAATAAGGCAGTCTGTGAGCAAAACAAAAAATATAGGTGTTACAACGTGGGTTTAGATAAGCAATGCAGGAATTAAGTAGGATTTTGTAGTTAAGAGATGGATAAAGTTCTGGTAGTTTAGGAGATAAAGAGATGGATAAGGTTCAAGGTCGAAATGGATTTCTCAAGGTCCCTGACTCAGCTTTTAGTAGGCTGATAGCAACCCCCTTCCCGAAAGCATAACCCAAATGGTGTACTTATACGTTAATGTTTTGGCTTCTAAATGTAGGACCCTGTATTTGGCTATGGGACCTTTAGGAAGTCCTTTAGATGCTCTGAGGTCTGATTTTTTTCTTATCTGTAAAATTGGGTTTTTGTGTGTTTTTTTTAAACTGTACCTTGGTTATAGAGCTGTTTAAAAAAGCTCAAATAAGACTATTTCCTTCTATCTTGCAAAATATCACATTTTTGTTACGGGGTTAGTTTTAAAGTAATATTTTATTTAATTTAAATTAAAAGTCAGCAAAGAACAAGCTATAGTTACTAACCAATCTGCCCCATTTTCAGGCAGGCATAAGTTATTAAATGTGTAATTATTAAGCTTGTTATCATACATGACTGCAGTTCCTATTTTACAAAATCAGATTAGCGATTTTAGTTTGTCTCATTTTCTGTGCGCTATCCAGTATCTACAAGCAAAATCATCTGGCATGTTTTTGATGTATTCTGCATCACACAGATACCACATCTCATTAATAACAGACGAGGGCAATAAGAACAAAATTTAAAATATTGGGTACTTGATGCTTGGGAAAAAAAAAAAAGGTGGGTTGGAGTAGGCGTGGGGGGAGAAGGGAGGGCTGCACCATGATGTCTCAAAGTGGAAAAATAATGTTTCCAGGTCCTGCCCTAGACCCACAACTCCATCTCTGGGGTAGAGCAAGAAATCTGCATTATTAATAACCCCCCATGAGGACTCCCGTGCACCCTCAGCTTTGAGACTACAGTGCTCTGGTGCAGAAGTCTAAGCACCCAGTTTTGTTGGTATTTTATCTGTCCAGCTGCCCGCCCTACACCCCAATTATCTCAAGGATCTCTGTATCACTCCTGTGTGTGTGTGTGTGTGTGTGTATGTGTGTGTGTGGTCTTTTTTATTTCAGGCACACCATTCCTAAAGGCAGAGGGGAAGGGGAAGTGAGTACAAGATGGACATGCAGATTTCAGGGAGGAAACACCCCCCAAAAGAAATACCTACTTCTGGCTCCCGCCTTTGACACCTGAGGACAGACATTCATAAATCTCAGGGATCAAATGTCCTCCTTTTGGGAGGGAAGCTGGGTAGCCTGGAGACAAACGTACTTCATCACTGAGACTAAGGCTCCCTGTCTGCCAGGGCTGCAGGAGGACCAGTAGACTTAGGGGATTTCTCCCCCAGTTCAGTTAGCCATTGACACAATCTGTTTACACAGGCCCCCTGGATAAGAAACAGAGACTGAGGGTGGGGGGAATGTAAATAAAAGAGATTTAACATGAAGTAATTTTCCTTTACAGACAGTATAACAAATATAAAGTTTGCTAATTATTTCAAATACCAAATATATACCCCACCCCAACCTTCCTCTTCAATTAATAATCCCTGCAGAAAATCAGAAAGATACTGTTTAAAAACACAAAACCAAAAAAAATTATTGAAATAAAAATGGTATCCAGGCCCGAGTTCACAGACGGGCAGGCCTCAGGGGTGATCTGCCCACAGAGAGGTTTTGTTTAGTCTGCAAAGTACAACTTCTGTTTTAAATTTGAATTAGTTGCCAGCTTAAAACAAAACAAAAACAAACCTGGAATTTCTACATTAAAACTCCAAATTTCCAAATTCTCTTGAAAAAGTACAAGGCCGTTAATACAAACTAGCAGAAGCTTCGTGGTAGCTGTCTCCTTCAGATGAGCTCACTGTGTAAGCCGAAGCCCACCACTGAGCCAGCCCCCAGTCAGGACTCTCCCCTCAGGTCCCGTATATCATGGCATTCGTGGTCCCTGGCTTCAGTGGAGGAATAAACACTAACCAGACAAATTATGTAGTTCTTTATGGTGACTTTCTCAGCAAAGGGGGGATCCAGACAAGAGTGCTTACTTTTTTCTGCATTTCATCTAGAAAGAAAGTGACCTCCAATTAAATACCACCAGGCCAGGGGAAGATGTACTCATACATCCTTCCTCTCCTGTCCTCCTCCCCCACACCCACCTATGCAGGGTGAGAAAGAAAGGACAAACAACGGTCACCACCTTGCAGCCCTTGATAACCACAGATAACTACCTACCTATGTTATCTCCTCATCCCAGGGGGACTTGAAATAAAAAAAAGACAGGCCCCCAGAATATTCTGTATAAAAGAAGCTAACAGGCATCCAAAGTTCTAGAATACCGGACTTTGAAGGCTGGGACCTAAGAGGTTAAGTTTGCAGAGTAGATTCCTTCTACATCTTAGTTTTTCTGAGAATGACCTTGGACAAGTTATTCCTGATGCCTGTTTCCTTATTAAGAATGTAGAACTACCTGAAGTGAAATCAAGATCTCTATCTCAAAAGTAGAAAATTATAAATAAGCTCCTTAGGTAATCCCCTACTGTGAAAATGTGTTACAAATCAAATGAGTAATAACACCTCCTATACCTCGGCAATCTTCCCTAATACGTAAGTAAAATGGTACTAAAGTATTTATGGGTAGCATAAACCGAGGTGCAATTCTAGCAGGTAGTATCCAATGAGGAACCAGGAAACCTGCGCTCAGCCAGGGTCAACAGACTGCACATCCTGGGCAGGTCACCCTTCCTCTACCTCTACGATGGGGAGAGTACCAGCTACCTCTCCCTCACCTACCTCTTAAGGCTGTCATAATGTCTATAACCCATTTGAGGTACCTCAGGAACAGGGTGATATGTAAACAGGTCATATTCATATTATTAGTAGTCTTACCTCACAAGATGCCTCAATGGAATGAGAACTTTCTAGGTACCTGGTAAATACGACTCACTGCTTCCCCTCGCCCTGGGAGGTAAAGGGGAGGGGGACGGAGGTGGTAAAGGAAGCCCAGATCAGCACCCACCTCTGTTCTGATGGATACTGGTTTTCAGGCATCATCTTTGGCATCTGCAGGGGCTGATGTGGCGGCCGGGGGACCGCAAAGGTTTGCTGCTGTGGTCCAGGTTCTGGAAGCGAATGAGGGGCAGGGGCGGGGCCCACACCTGGTACGGGGCCCGCTGCAGCAGGGGCATGTGCCGAGGTGGGCAGAGTTGCCTGAGGTGGGGGAAACAGGGGATTCTGATGCGTGGGCGACAGTGGGGTGGTAGGAGGGGTTAATGGCTTGAACCCAGAGGGAGGCTTCCTATCATAGGCACTGTAAACAGAAAAAAAGAAGGAACCATTTAGCTGCAGTGAAGCCATGAGCGTGGTCAACAGGGCCAGCGGAACGCGAGGCTGCAGCCCACAGTTGCCAGGAAATGACAGCATTAACATAGTTAAATTGCTGGCAGCCCCGAGGGAATATTTGTACCTCTGAAAAGTGACAAACACACTGCGTCACAGGGACTTGTTTAACACTTCTAGTGATTCTTCTCAAAGATAATTTTAGCCTCTGCTTCCGGTTTCCTTTTTCCCCTTTTCTAAAAGAATTCTCCGTGTCTGTGTGTGCAGCGGTGGGTAGAAGAGGGGAGAAATTATGTCTTGGGAGGAGTTTTCTGGCCCCCTCTCCCAAGAATTCCAGGGTTCCCAGGAATTAGAATTTTTGTTGAAGATAAAATTCTGCTGTAACATCATTTAGCAACTCTTCTCCTCCCCCTTTCAGGCAGATCTATGTTTATCTTCCAGAGCAAAGAATGATTTAAAATTAAAGCTTCATTCCTGGGGCCTGGATATTCTTAAGTAAAGGGCACAAGCATGGGGACTTTTTCATATATTCTGATTTCAAGATTACTTCTTTGGTGCTTAAAGTTCACATTAACATATGATAGACATGAAGAAGCATAATTCCCTCCTTCGAAGCCACAGATCAAATATCCCAGCATTCAAGATACCTTCCCTTAGGAGGGCTCAGTACCCCCATGAACTCAGTCTCCCTGGAGAGCCAATTTAACAGTTTTGCACTTTACATGCAGACAAAGCCCCATTTGGACTGGCTACACGTAGAGGATCATTACATTGCCACGAAAGATGGGCGCGGTACACTGAGCGTCTGCTGAATAATACTGGGAACAACCGGCGTGATGGCCACTTCCCGGCCAGCCTTTCTCGGGCTCCACTTACCAATAGTTGTAGAGGCACTTTTCTCCATAATTAGCACCGAGAGCCTGCTCGTGGCTACAGGAGGACAGCTCAGAGGAGGGGCTGTGCAGCTCCCGTTTGATCTTGGTTGGAGGTGAGGCATGAAGCACCACTGAAATCAGAAGAGGGGTGAGGGAAGGACACACGGGACAGCAGATTAACGGGGAGCACAATGCTTCCTTCTGCAAACCCTACACTAGCTGATTGTTCTTGGAACGCGTGTCAAGTCACACGCCCGAGAAAGCCAAACCCTTAACACAGAGCCTTCCATCTAAAATCAATGAGAAGTTCTTTAAAGTCAGCAATCATCAGCTGATGCTTTAAATTAGCCAAGCCTTTTTTCCAAACTTCTTTGGTGTTGGGTCTGCTTTCTAGTGGCTCTGAAGCCCCTGAAGATCCTGTAAGGGATAGTTCTTCAAGAAAAATACAGGTGTGACAGAACGCCAAGGATTGCAGACAAGAACAATTTTGTTTCTGAAAACGACACAAAACAACCAAAAATATACTGGTAGACATTACACATTAGCTTATCAAAGGCTTAAAATTGCTATGGCAAAATAGAGGCATATATACAAATTAAATATATGACTTTTTAAAAAAATACATGCTTTTAAAAGTCCCTCCTCAAGCAACTCTAATTATTAGCTCCGAGTAAGAAATACTCAATTTTAGGGGCATTTTGAAATTTGTAAAAGCAAAGGAATACAACGATGGACCAAACCATAACCGAGGAGAGGCTAACAGCATACAGGAGGAGGTCCGGAAACCTTCGTGCTTGTGTCTGCTCATTGCCTCTCCCAGCACCCAACCAGGACGGGCAGGCTCTCAGAACCAATCCCTTCGCAGGTGGTGCCCATTACTTTTCCGCAATTGACAGTATACAGAGCTGTTGTTTTATGTTTGGAAGTCGACTGCACATTTCACATGTGATTCTGAGAGGGCAAAGGGGTAAGAGTTTTTCAAATCCAGGTGATTTACGTGCAGTGGTGAAACCACACCAAAGTAGGTTTGTCTTTTCTGTCGTATTTAGGAGCTAACTCCTAAATATGTCGTATTTAGACGCCTTTGGAGAGGGCATTTTACCCAAAGTAGAAGGACAAACTCTAAAGATGCTGCACTGTGAGGGCTGTCTTCTAGCTACAGGCTAGAATGGCTACTCTCTGTCCAGCATCTGGAAGGGAGAGGGAGGGGAACAAGTTAAGCTTTCCTGCCAGCTGTTTTCCACTGGATCAAAGTTCTCATTAAATAGCTAACAGTGCTTAGTGCTCTGGTGACACACTAAAAATTTCTGTTCCACTCAGCGTTGACTCCTAAGCCATCTTACAGCAGCTTGGTTTTCTTAGTGACCATATCAGGCAGAATTAGCAAAATGATTACCCCTTTTCTCTCTGATGAGACTGAACAATCTTCCCGCCAATTGGTTTCTCAGGTGCCTCCTCCAACCCTGAATTCTGGACTCAGAAGTGAACAAATGAGACTGGAGACTAGAGCACAGACGACAAGTTTATACACAAAGTCCTGCCAGTGACTGACTGGCAAGGGCAGGTTTTCATAATTCCTTTCCTACATAACGCCAACTGCTTTTCCTGAACACACAAAATAAGTTCAGAACTGGCGGATTATATTTAGAAGTCATCAGAGTCTCTCTCGTGATTTTTTGATGGTGACATCATGGCAGCCAACCCTCAATTGCTATCAAATGTTTTCAGACATTCAGACACAGAAAACGGCTAAGCTTGTTGTCGTTAGAGTGTTGTTGGTAAACGAGAAGGGAGAATCAGATGGCTTGACACAGAAAACCATTTCTCCAGTGCAGTCAGTGTTCTGGTGGGTCTCGACACTGCCCCTGTGTCATTGCTTCTCCTCTTACCAGTCTTCTGCCGTAAAAGTTTTGGCAAGATAATGAGGAAAGGTGATGATGCCCCAACGTAAACAGAAGTTACATGTTCTGGAAAGTACTTTTCTGACTTTATCTAAAGAGAATCATTTTTTTTTTTACCTAAGTTTAGTGAGTAAACAGTTATGGCATTATTCAATTTTCTCACTTCAGGTTTTAGACATGTCTTGACACTTTCACAATATTATTATAAAAGTTACCAGCTCTGCTGACAAGACCAGAGGGGAAACCAACGTTTCCCAGAAAGCAAACTTTTATCATGGCTTCAGGAATAGCATATACCCATTCTGAAAGAGAAACTAAACTTTTGGCTATTTCTGATGTCTTAATTTTCTCAAATCTGCATAGTACTCTTAGCGTATACGACACCATTTTGGCTCTAGATTGTATGATATCTTCTACCACACCAAACTGTCCTATCCCTGGAATCCTATGTTCTCTACCCAAAGGAGGAGTTCAAGAAATAGCTGATGGGTGCTATGGTCTGAATGTTTGTGACCCCCAAAACTCACACGTTGAAATCCTAATGCCCTATGAGATATCAGGGGGAGGGGCTTTTGAGAGGCGATTAGGTCACGAGGGCACAGCTATCTGAGGACACAAGAAGTCTGTGACCTGGAGGAGAGCCCTCACCCGACCCTGCTGGCACCATGATCTAAAACTTCCAGCCTCTAGAACACTGAGAAATAAATTTCTGTTGTCTGTTAGCTCCCCAGTCTGTGATCCTAGAGCAGTCTGAATCGACTAAGACAATAAGTGATTGAATGGGTTATATTTCCAATTAATTCTTAACCTTGAAGGCAGGGGCCATGTTTATCCTTCGAGGCCAGACACGACGTTAGTTATAAATATTTTCTTCCCAGAGGAATCAACCATTCGAAGGAGGGAGAGGAGAGTGGCACACGGCAGGAACGAGAATTGGAAGTTTCACAGATAACGAACAGGAAAGCCAGCAGGGGCCCTGTGAGGGGTAAGGGCGAAGGCTCCGTCTCCAAAGGGACTGCTGGGCCAGAGGATGTATGCAGGAGCCTGATGGTGGTATGCGTTAGTCAGAGAGAGTCGTGTATTTTAAGCAGGAACTTAGAAGCCCAAGGAACGCTCCTTCTTTCAGCCTGTTCCCTCTCTGTAAAATGAGATGTGTGATGGTGCCTTGAGGAATAAAGACAACGGCACAGCACCTTGCAGATGGTGCTGTAATGTTGTGTGATTACACACTGTGCTTTCAAAAACAGAGTACTGTGTTTACCTTCACAAGGGCGACTTACTAAACGATGACAGAGACCCAGGACTGTAAAGCACGGTGACGAATTGCAATTAAAAGAGGAGCATGAACTCCTGAGCAAATTTGAAAAGAAATGTTATCTGACTATTTGAGTGGATAAACATTTTCTACAATTAGAAAATTTAAGTTTAAGCTCAGTTATAGAAGATGGGCCCATTAAGCCAACGGTGCCCTGAGAACAATTCCTGGTAAATATGGGCCACCTTCCCTGTTATAAATATTTCTTTCATTCACTTATCCATCCATCCATTCATTCATTGAACATTTTCCATGGGTCAGGCATCCTGAAGGTGCTGGGGATATGATGGTAAACAAAACAGACATGGAGGTCCTTTCCTCACGGCATACATAATTTAGAGAGATCTGACTTTTAGCATCTTCCCACAGATGTAATTAGAGCTGGACTAGCGCCTCACAGTCCACTTAATTCAGGCCCCTACATTTATAGATAAGGACCCTGAGGCCCAAAGGAATTAAAGGAATTGCTCAAGGTCTTGGAGCTGCTGATATTGGAGAGGAAAGGCGGCAAGAGCCCCCTCTGTCATTTCAGTGATCTACCACATTGTCAGAAATGGGCCATACTGCACTCACCCACTTCGTACATCAAAAATAATGGACATAAACCTTTCTCTTCAGTGACAATAACAAATATACCACATTACACCTGGTTGAGAGAAAGCACTCTAGAAACAGGAACAATGAATAAGAACTAATGCCTCTGGAAAAGAGCTAGGTAGACCAAGAGAGAGGCAGCCAGACACACCCCTTCTCATTGGCTTTGGCCAGTTTGTTTATGTACATTATTTTATTCAATCTTCCCAACCCAGTGAGAAAGCTACTTTCACTGTCTCCACTTTAGAGATGAGAAAATCAAGGCTCAAAAGATAAGTAATCCACCATGGTCTCATAGCTGTAAGTGATCAGGATACTGATCTAAACAGTTGTTAGTCTTTCCATCATATTGCTTCCCAGAGGGAATCTGAGAAAAAGACTAAATCGAAAAGGGATTAAAAGAAATAAAGAAAGAGACGGAGAAAGAAGACAACACAAGAGAAGAAGATGAAGGAATACTATTTGCCAATCCTCAGGGTCTGTATCCTCGTGTTTACTCTGCACTCTCCAGCTGGAGGCACACCTGACACACCTGAATGCACTCAAGGACTTATACCTTCCCTTATCTCACCAAAATACCCAGGATCCCTCCCTCACTCCTACTGGCAACTAACATCTCCTGAGTCCAGTAGCCTCTACTTCTTATAGTCCTTGCTTCCCACCCTAGTATTCCATCTAAAAGATCTCATTCTCCCTTCTATCATCTTGCTGATCAAAATCTCATTCAGACAGTCTCAGGCACTTTGGGAGACCTGGCATCTTCTACAGCCAGTTACTGACCAGCCAGATGCCACACTGTTGCCACGGATACCATCTTGCGCCCCAAATGCCCCACCCCTCCTGAAACTGCTCCTTAACAATTCCCTTTTAATGGTACCTCTGAGGCAAGAACACTTTGAGTGAGCTGTCTGGACCCGTATTTGACTACAAGAATTCTGTTAAGGATCCTTGCACAGGACTTCCTTGGTGGCGCAGTAGGTAAGAATCTGCCTGCCAGTGTAGGGGACACAGGTTCAATCTCTGCTCCGGAAAGATCCCACATGCTGCAGAGCAACTAAGCCCATGCACCACAACTACTGAGCCTGCACTCTAGACCCTGTGAGCCACAACTACTGAGCCCAAGTGCCACAACTACAGAAGCCTGCTTGCCTAGAGACCATGCTCCGCAACAAGAGAAGTCACCACAATGAGAAGCTGGCACACCGCAATGAAGAGTAGCCCCTGCTTGCTGTAATCACAACTAGAGAAAGCCCGTGCACAGCAGTGAAGACCCAACGCAGCCAATGTATTTAAAAAAAAAAATTGTTTTTAAATTAAAAAAAAAAAATCAAGCTTGATCCTAGCCAATGCAGTAAGTTAAGAAAAATAAATAAAAGGCAAAAAGATTAGGAAGAAAATTAATATAACTCATTATTCACAGATGGCCTGGTTGGGTACATAGAAAATATTAAAGTATCCACAAAGTATAATAATCAATAAGCTAATTTACCAATATCATTGGCTACAAGACCAATACACGAAAAGAATGATTTATATGCACAGTAACTAAAACAATGTGAAATTCAAAAGATACATTTACAATAGCAACAGATAACATCAAATACTTAGGAACTCACTTAATAAAAGACATGCAAGATATCTAAACTGAAATCTATAAAACCCTGAGGAAAATCAAAGAACTCTCAACAAATGGAAGAATATATCATGTTCACAGGGTGGAAGGCTTGATACTGTAAAGATATCAATTCTTCCCAAATTTATCTATAGGCTCAATGTAATCCTAAACAAAGCTTCAGCACCACACAGAAATGAGAAGTTATAATCTCACTTAACAACATGGACTCTCACAAATACGCTGAGCAAAAGAAGCCAGACCCTACATAAGCCCATTTACAGTAACATTCTAAAGGAAACAAAACTACTCTATGGTGTTTAAATTTACGGTGGAGGTTACTCCTGAGTCTGGGGCTGGTGCCTTGTACAGGGTGCACACAGAGGCTCCTTGTATTCTGATAAGTTCTAGGTCTTGATCTAAAGGCTTGTATAGTTTGAAAATTTATCAAGCTGTACTCTTATGATTGCTAGGTGTTATTTCAATTGTTTCTATTTTTTTTTTTCTTCCCCCAAAAGCAGCCCTGTCCTGGTCAAATAGCATCACTGAGTTAATACTAAGATTTCTCAAATTTTAGAAAATCTTTCTTCTGTGATGGTATAGACGCAGTCTTTCAAAGAAATAACTGTTTCAAAATAGAAAAAAAAAAAAAGACAAACTAGCCCATTCAAGAGAAATAATAATTCCCTCTGACAAAATCTGTTTCCGACCCACAAGTACAGGCCTGTGGATTCTGTCCAAGGCAGCCACCCCATGCCAGTGCTGGCAGTGAACTTCACTGTCACAGCACAGAGGATCAAAACAAAGGAAAACACTTCTGTTGAACGTTATGATGACCGACAGTTTGAGTCCAAAGGAATTACGTCTCAGAAAGACAAAAGCCACCTTGTCTAATAATAAGCCTTTCCTTTGGTGTTTCATGATCATCAATTTCTATTCGCCACAGCCTTTGTGGTGAATACATACAGCATTTATGTAGTTGCTGCATGTTAAAGAAATTGCCGATCAGTTATACTGCGGTCTGCGGGGGGGGGGGGGGGGGGCGAGACGAAGACCATCCTGCTTCTCCCGCTTCACACACAGGCTCTGCCTGCCTTCTGTTGGGTGTCGCCGTTCAGGTTTTGTTTCGGGGTTTTTGTCTCCATCTTCTTCAGTTTCATTACTTGCGCCTGGAGCAGACTCATCTTTCCCAAATCAGCTGTGCAGGCCTGACCTCAGGGGAGGACCTTATTTGGTCACGCTTGACAGCCACAATCTTCTTACCGTACGCGGAAGATTGCGTCTCGTGACGGAAGTTGACCACAACACCAACACCTGCCTCCAAATGGCATGTCCATGAGGCTATGTCCCAGATGGCCAGCCCGTGTCTCCGGAGCCTCTCATAGCACTTGTGCACAAACGTGGTGTGGATGTACACGGTCATGGTTGAGAGACTTCTCAGGATTCCAGAGCCATCATCCTCAAGAGAAGGTCCATTCCTAAGCTTGCTGCTCTCTCTGCTACCAGCTCTGGGTCACTGTTCCTCTCTTAGACCACTACCATCCTGCTTCATTTCCCTCTGTAGTACAGAATACGTCCTGTTTAGTTCAAGAATGGTGGTGGGGGGAGCCCGAGACACCTTCCTGTACTGCTCTTTGGTTGTGGCAGTAGGTCGAACATAAGGAAAGAAGGCAGGGGGACGTGTGAATTTAAAAATGACAGTGGCAAAACAGAACTGTAGAAGTCGTCTGGAAAGGGCAGGTGTGGCCTCTTCTCCCCTGATTATTAACTTGCCAGGGTACCCCGCTGGCAAAGACCAAAGGGCTTTAAATCACCAGGTGCAGTGTCCCTTGAGTTCTGTGCACAACAAAACCAAAAGGCCTACTTGCCAACCTACTGTTGCCTTTCCTTAGCACTGGCCTTTTTTGGACAAATTCTGAGACAAAGCATAGATAGCTAGCTAGTAAGAAAAAAGGGGTAGACAGGCTGAGGCTTATTTTAAGTTCTACCATATTACTAGAAGAGGTCAGAAATATGTCTTTATTTTAGGCCTGAGTAGATCAGAAACTCATTTCAAGCATAAAATATACTCCTAACCTCAGTATTGTTTGTAATTGCTATAGCGGACAGCAAGGACGGGAGATAATACCCTGTTCTGGGAACCAAAGAGGTTCCAGGGAGATAAAGTAAGTGGACAGGTTCTGGCACTTAAAAAGAGTATCTGGAAAGGGAGATGCCTTCTGGATTTCTAAACCAAATAAGAGACATGCTCAAACCCATTTGAATGGATGGTTAACATTGATTCTGCCTGGCAACAGTTTCCAAAAATAAAAAGTTCAAATATTATCAAATTTAGTTAAGGGGAATGAGTTCTAAAAGCAGAATTGGCAGAGATATGGGGGCCTGTGCTGTTTTCTTTAATATCTGATAGAGCTAACCTTTGTAAGCATAAATTCAAAAATTGAACATAGCAAAAAATCCTCCATAAATAGTAAAATCAACTATTCCATATGCTGTGCTAAAAAATTATGAGTCCCTTAAAAGCCCTCTCCTCAAACCTGCACAAACTCTTGCCATCTGACTCACTCTGCTCTTTCACCAGTGTTTTAAGGTCAGCATAATTACATGGATATGAGAGGTGAGAAAACCCACAACATAGGGAATTTCCAGGCCTAAGGTCAGCATTTCTGTATGCTGTTTGCATTTCTACATATCTTTTAAAAATGTATCCTAAAAAAGTCAACAATTACAAAACAACTGGCCAGGACTCTTCAAGAAAGGTCAGTGTTATTGAGGGGAGTGGGGCAAGGCAGGCAGGCTGTTGTAGACTGAAGATAAAAGAAGCATGAAAATAAACATAATGTGTGATTCTTAATCAAATCCTAGATCAAAAACAGTATCAACATCAGGTATAAAAGACACTGGGGAATTCTGAATATTACTGAATAAAAGGTGATTTTCTTAGACTATGTAGAAGAATGTCCTTAATCTCCAGAAATGCGCACTGAAGTATCCGGGGGTGAAATGTCATAATGCCTGCAACTTACTTTCCAATAACTTGGGAAAAAAAAAATCTGTACACAAAAAATGAAGTAAATGTAGCAATATGTTCTAAAAATTAATCAATAAAACAGCTATTATATCTCATCTCCTCCAAGATACTTGGAGAAAAAAATTATCTTATGGTTGACTAACAGGTCAGTAGACATGCTAAGAACTTCAAAACCATGCATTCACACATGAAGGAAGTCACCCTGGCCTATTACCAAGTTGGAAGGATACTGTCCTGTTTATCTTGTACCTTTCACCATGTTTGGATAATACAGCTCCGGGAATCTAAAATTACACAAGAACAAATGTTGTCCTATTCTAATATCTAAGCCTGTGGTTCTCAAATTTTTTTTGGCCCTGGCCCACTTAGAAAGGAGAGGGGAACACCCAAGAGAGGGCAAAATGAAAACCGCCACTGCTACTACCCATGACTAATGCCCAGTGCTACCTCTACCTCTGCCTGGGTAAAAAGACAAAATATTAACAAAAGTAAAATCGATCACTAGTTCCATACACATATTAATACACATATAACAGGAACTAAAACATAAGCTCAACTCAAGATCACAAAGCATTTTTGGAAAAAAACATGGAGGATGTCCACTCCTTGTGAATATATATGCACAACAGGTTTAGAACACTACCAGAACAGATGAACAACTCACTAGATTTCATCCCCTGAGTTCTTGGGAGGGCACAATGCAGCCATCACCAGCCTGTGAAGGTTGGCAGAATTAAAAGGAGTTAAAGTCCTCTTCCTCGAGGATCTCCTTTAGTCTTCCCTCCAAGCAGCCGGTTTGGCTCCTTCTGCCCATAAAGGCTGAGCAGGGCCAGGGACAGGAGAGGAAGCCTGAAATGGGCGGCCTGGTCCTTTGGTGCCCTGAGCCTTGGGGAAAAAAAGGCACAAGAGTTTCTGGGGGCTTCAACGGGTCCAACCTAGCTTATCAGGCTGAGATCAGAAAGGAGTGTGGAGCTGAAGACCTAAATTGTGTTAAAGTCTGGTCTGAAGAATCCCCTGTGAATTTATGTCATAGGAATCAAGAAAGGCAGCAGGACTCTGGTATGGAAACAAGGCTTCCTACGTAACTCATGGGAAATATGATAAACGTCTGGTACAGCCAATACTCGGATGAGCATACCACACACAGGGGCTGAGATTTCCAGGTAGGTTCATTCTAAATCTCAAATGGCGAGAATAGCTGCATTTGTCCTGGGTAAAGTCCTACATGGAGAAAACAAGGCTTCTGTTCTGGGACAGAATTTGGTATCAGTAGGTACAGCGAAAGATCTCTTCACGATTGTCACAGCAGCAGTATTCAAGATTTTATTTTATTTAAAGTAATTTTTGTTGTCATCACACTAATAAATTCACACAGTTTAAGAAATCAAACAGAACTACAGAGTTTATGATGATGAGTAACAGTGGTAGTATTCAGGGTTTTAGATTGGAGATTAATTATGGGGGTGGGGGATTACGGTGCTGATAACCCCAGTTTATTCTGTCCTGGTCCTATTTCTCAGCAAAGACCAAAGGTGGTATATTTCAGGGCCCCAGGGTGTAGGATCAACCATGAAGTAGCAGAATTCATCAATGAACAATTATAGAAGTCCTCCCTACATGGCCAATATCATCTTCTGTACAATAAATAACGCAAAAATCAAATTAGAAACTGATAAAGCTAGTTCCTGGAACATCTGGCTCCAGGAATCAGATTTCCCCGAAGCAGTGGGAAAAACCTACTGTCAGCAGGAGAGAGGCTTCAGGAATTGGTGTGTGGACCAAAAAATCCGCTCTATTTTTCATGATTTAGAGCTAGAAACTTGGAGTAATATAGTCAGCTCAAGAAAAAAAGCCTTTGAACTTATCATGACATGGACTATGGGAAAAGACCATCAGATCCAACAAATAGGGTTAGAATTACATTGGTATTAGAACAGGACCAACCCAAGAGCGAGATTCAAATCTTGATGACCCTGCATGAAGATGGCTGGGGAATACCCGAGTGAGATAATAACCTATAAAACTAGAGCCAGGTCTTGCTACAATGGGAGGGGTGGGAAGAAGACACTTTTCTTACTTATAGGAATAAATGAGGTTATACCCAGTATTTGGATTTCTACAGCCGGAAACTTTGGGGGATGCGAGCCCAGGAATACTTTGTTGGTGAGTTCCTATAAAAAATGATAGGTACTTACTTGAAAGATGGTGTGGACTGGGAGTTTGGGATTGACATGTACACACTGCTCTATTTAAAACAGACAACCAACAAGGGTCTACTGTTATAGCACAGGGAACTCTGCTCAATACTCTGCAATAACCTAAATGGGAAAAGAATTTGAAAAAGAATAGGTGTATGTATACGCATAACTGAATCACTCTGCAGAATACCTGAAACTAACACAGCATTGCTAATCAACTATGCTCCGATATAAAATCAAAACTTTTTAAAAAGATGGTATGGAGACTGTCTCTGGAGAGACTCCTCTCAATTCATACATGGGGTGGCAGAGAAACAGGGTTAGCAGGGACATGAGAAGATTACTTCAGAATTCTGAAAATGGAAACCCAGAGGTCTTGAATACAAGAGTTAGAAATTAAAGGGAGGAAAAGGAGCTTAAAAAGAACTGGCCCAACTTTGAAAAGGTATAAATAGCATTAGTAGAGAGTGGTATCTGAAACTTCTGAGAGGTCACCTGCAAAGGCAGTGGAATTCCTCCCAGGAGACAGGAATTAGAGTTATTGATAGAATGTCTTCCACCTGGGTTTTAAATTAGACAACAGAATTGATACCACGAAGAAGTTAAAACCATGAGGCCATGCTCTGTAAGCCCCTCTTCCATCTTGTTTACCTTGGATGACCCTAAATCTCTGTAAGGACTCGCGCTGACAAGAGCAACATGGGTCTAGGCTGTGCCCTGGATCAGGTACTGGGCTTGCAGGATGCTGCTTTCTCTGGAGGTGAGGCTGGCTGTGTGTGGGATCAGTGCTTTGATGACAAGAAGCTGCAGTGCTCACACTGGCCCTGGAGGGTGAAATGTTGCTGAGTTTTGTTTGGATGGGGCTGCTGTTATGGTATTTTATGCTCTCACTGCTTCCTGGAATGTGGAATATATGACACCAGATAGATTCAACAATGGAGAAATCTAGCTCTTAAGATGCCAAAGCTCCAGCCTAAGGGGCCCCCAAGTTGTAGCTTCCGTTAGACCCCCAAACAAAGCCCTTCTGGCTAGGGTAAAAGCAGAAAGAGATGGAAAATGGTGGTTTTTACACTTATAAAGGGATTTGAATTTCTCTGTGGAAAAAAGGGATTGACTGGACAAGGGCGTTATATTTTATAGGAAAGGGCTTTATTGGGCTTTCTTACACTGTTGGGATCTTATCTGAACTAGAATGTTTACATTATCTAGTAACTTCATATAACGGGGAGGGGAGGTGGGTGATTTGGAGGTTTGCTTCTGCTGGGCCCAGCTCAATGATTACATCATCCCACAAAAAGTTTCCTCCCTCCCCTTCCCTCCCCTCCCCTGCCTCTTCCAGCAATGGCAGCCACTGGCAGCAGAACCAGGACATGGTATCTCAAAATCAAATCACCACCTGAAATGCTATTGGGCAGAAGATGAAAAACTAAATTTTGTCCACCTCAGTCAGTTTGGTAGGTCACTGTATATGCACACTTGCGACCTGAAAGGTAGAATAGTACCACTCAGGCTGACCACTCAAAATGTGGGGGGTACTCTAGCCTCCAGGGGGTGCTCCAGGCTTCCCCAACCTCTACTCCTCCTCCAGAGAGGAGAAAATGTGACGCAGGTCAAGGATGATGCCCAGGTCCTATAGGGCAGACAGACGGGGGATAGATTTGGCTAGGAAGAGAAGTGGTCCTCGAGGACATCTATTTGCCTCTTCTACTGCAAGGGACTGGAAAGGCTGGGAGGGCGCTGGGAAAATCGGTCAGGGTAATGGGCCTATGCACAGAGAGACCTTAGGAGCCTCAAGGGGAACCTGTGGCCCAGTGGAAAGTTTGCCAGGGTAAAGAGGTTGGCTGGTCATGTCCTTGGCCATCAACTAGGAAGACGAGTTGCTAAATGGAACTTAGGATATCGGCTTTGTCCAATGACAGGTGATTTTTTTTTTTTAAGGATTTCTATTCTAAGTCTGGCTAATATAGAAGGAAAAAGAGTCTTTGTATTAATGCTCTTTTTTTCTCCTTCCAAAAGAAGCGGTCGTGTGAGTAAAAGGAACCCACCCTGGATGAATGTACTAAATGAGGACTGTCCTGACTCACAGAGGGGAGATGCAGGTCAGAAAGAGGGCCTATCATGGAACAGCTGCATCTCATTCTCAGAAAAAAATTGCATCTTTGAAATAGTCATTTCTAAACAGAAAACTGGTGTTCTTGAATAAGGAAGATAATTTAATGCCAACGGTAGTAGAGAGGGTTTTTTTGGTTGTTGGTTGTTTTTCTTTTTTGACCCAGATGAACTAGTTTCAGATTTACTTCCTTCAAGTTCACACTCTCTCCACACTTCAGTATTATCTTGAAACAGCTTGGATTTGTGCAGTTCATTTTCTTCCAGGGACTCATTTATCCTAACAATTTAGGACTGTTATTTTAGAATTCCAAAAATGGAAACCCAGAGGCCTTGAATATAAGAACTAGAAATTAAAGGGAGAAAAGGGAGTTTAGAAAAGACCTGGCCCAACTCTGACTGCGGTAGGGCCTGTGTATTAATAATACAGGGCTCTGCCATGAGAATATTTTGTGCAGAACGAATATCTTTAATTGCATCAGTGTCACATCCCAAAACTCTGGACCATGGAGAAACCAGTATGATAGACAACGTATTTGCTTAACTTTCACCATTGAGAGAGAGGCCTCAAGAGAGCCCTGTTCTCCCAACTCAAGTTCTGTTAGTGGTGAAAGGCTGGCTTCCCCCACTGTGGGCTTTCTGTCAGCCACAGCAGATACTACCACGAAAGGCCACTCGCTCACAGTGGAACATACCATGAGAAAAGAGGGAAACAGGACATTCCTTCTGAGTGGAAAAAAATGCAAAACCAAACCTTCTTTAACACCCCTTCTCTAATTCCCAATTTACTTGATTCTCATTTAAACTGGCATTAAAGCATCAACAATACTTGAAGTGGGATTTAATCACTGTGGAAAGTTTTACCTTCAAGTTTAAAATTCATCTTAAAAATCTGATGGGAGAAAACTCAAACCCTGGAGAAACTGGCTTCTCCTCCAAGAGAACCGTTCCCTACTATCTATAGCCTCACTGCTCCTAAAAGCAGAAACATAACAAGTGTGTCAAGGGTGCCTAAATTGTGACTTGTCCCCCTCACACGTACAGTCTTACTGGGGAACAGCATTAGCTGCACAGAGCCTAGATGCAGCCTGGGAAGACTTGGCTAGTGTGTGTGTTTAAAAGAGGGATCAGAAAATGAGAAATAGCCCTAGCTAGTTTGTTTTTTCTATTTATCACTAAGGTCATCCCAAGGACTCTCAGAACTCATGTTACAGACTTACTTCCCTGCCGGCTGGAGGCTGGTGTTGGGGGCTGCTGAACAACAGGGCGGGGAGGGAACAGAACGAAGAGTGGTGGTGTGCAAAATACACTCCCCAAGTGTCGGCTGTGTGCAGAGCAGGACACTATGGCTCAGGCAGATGTAAAAAAACATGGCAGGGGTTCTCTGCTTTTGGACACACTTAGAGCCGAAGAGAAATTGTTTTGCTTCTTGTTTCAAGAGGAATGGAACTGGGAAGCAGAGACTATGTTTAATATATGTAAATACAGAATATATTAAAGCCTTGTGCTGATTTCTCCTTATTCCCCAAGAAATAAGATCCCAGGCTGGTGGGGAAGGAAAGGAAAGAAAATGAAGTTGAAGAGGAGCAGAAATGTTCTGACTCTGCCGAGGTACCCTCAGCACAGTGACATTACAACCACTGAATTATTCTCTATTAAAATTCAGATTAGGAAACTTGGGGTAGGCCTTCCAGGATCTGGTCTTTACAGTGGGCAGCCGAGCAGAAGAGACATCCCCCCTCTTCTATTCTACATTTTCTATGGGAAAAGTAGAAAAGACCCTCATTAAGTGCCCTTTCAGGTAATTACAAAGCATTTCCAGGCACTCAGCTGAAAAGTGTTTATGTAAGCTAAGTCCTTCTCAGCCCCTCTGGAGAAGCACCATTATCAGCATCCTCTTACACCGCCGATATCTAGGGTTACCTCCCGAGAGGTTTCAAACTCTCTCACAAAAGGACAATCTGCCCAGGCCTGTTCTTTTTTTAATAGCGAAGGGAAGACATTCTTGCAAGACTCATCTACAGCAAGGGAAATATTTCAGGAAAAAAAAAAAAACCCTTACAGCAAAACACAAATGTGAACAGCCTTGTTAGGCTGCGAGGATAAGCAGCAGGAACGAAGAAGAGCTCTTAATTTAAAACCCTGAGGAAATGGCCCCGGATCATTACTATTGTTTCGCTTTTTTTTTTTTTTTTTAAACAGATTGTCCTTTTTATGCTTATCATACAGCCCTGGTCTAGCCCGCACAGCCCTTTGAAGTGGGGGGGGATTCTGTGAGCTGTTGGCCAAGAGGTTGGAAGATGGTTAGGGTGGGCAATACTGAGGCAAGTGTATCCCTAGAACCTGGCCTAGTTTTGGGGTGAGGAGGCCACTCTGGCCTGGGGATTCCTCAGAGGCTGAGTTCTTTCTGGTACTTCCTGGGATGTTAATTTGAGGAGGCCAGGCTTTTGAGTACCCAGTGGGAGGGCTGCTGCCATCGTGAGGCTCCCCCACAGCTGAGGACCAGTCTGGCAAGAGTCATTTTAAAATGACCTCTATCTGACCACAGTGGGAAATTGAACAGGAGAAGGCCAAGGACAAGAGAAATGACAGGTGGGCCCCTCCCATGTTAAAATGTAAGTGTAAGTGCTATGGCAGAAAAACGCCCGTTCTTCAGGCCAGGAGTAAAGACTGGAGTAGAAGAGCAGGCAGGACTCTTCCGTGGGTAGGTAAAGCCACAACCCCTCGGGAACCAAGATATACATATCCTCAGACCAAGTCTCAACACTGCTCTCTCCAGGGGAGCTAAACCACCCTCTCCTATTATCACTCCCTTTAGACAGCTACAGTCTAAAATGAGAGACAAAGAAAAAGGGGCCGACCCCACGGGTAAGTAGCAGCCCGTTGCCTAAGCCCAGGCCAGCAGCCTGGCAGTTGGAGGGTTAAAGTCAGCACTTAAAAGAAAACTCAGACCCCATTAAGCCCAGGCTGGGAGAACAGGGAGCAGCAGGGAAGCCAAAGGAAACTAATTTTGGAGGTTCTCCAAGCTGCCAATCACAAGCATATTTCTAACAGTCCCAGTGTTGTTTGAGTTGGTTGTTTTTCCACAGGCTGCACAATGGGGTCTGGTTATTCATTGAAAAAGTCTGCAAGGGAGCCCCGCCCTCCATTCACAACCAATTTGGAATGCTCCATTCAGGCAAGGGTGGGGGGGACCCAGCCGCTCAGCGCGCTGGGGCAGACGGAGCAGAGCCCAGCTGTCGCCGCAGGGACGCTTGCTCGCCCAGCGCGCCGTGTTTATGTAAGAAATTCAGACGCTGCAGGCGCCTGCCTGCTCTGCACTCCCCCCAACACACGGATGGCCAAGGCCCGGGCTGAAATCCGCAAGGGCGTGCAAGTCCGCTCCAAGTGAGGTCGGCAAGTTCCCCCTGGCAAAAGAGATCTATCCAGTGCTGCCCACATCAGACTCTGACTGTAGCTACCAGCTGACAGAGACAGACTCGAGCGGTGTTTCTCCTGCCCTCGGGGGCGCACTGGTTTGCATTAGAGGACAGCTCTCCGTGGAGGCCAGCCTTTCCAGACTCCTCGCGTTTGCATTCATTGCCCATAGCTGTATCGGGAGCCACCTGGCTCCCTCCCCAAGGGAGTGGGTCTCCGGAGACGCCCACTACTAGATTTTGGCTGCAGAGGGGGAGGGGTCCAGCCACCTATTAGGAACAGTTTCACAGTGCCTCCTCCTGCCTTTGCATCCAGCCTGAAAGGTTTATAATACACCCCCTGAATGCTCAGGAGACATCAAAAGAGAAGGGAATGAGATCTGGGGCGGGGCAGGAGGGTGGGTGAAATCTACTCCCAGGAGGACACAAAGTACAAGGCTAAAAACTGGCTGGGTTTCCATTCTTTTCAAGCCTTCAATAATCACCCCTTATAAGGGAGATCTTAAGAAGCCGATGTGACAACTAGACTTTATTTCAAGGAAAAATATACTTCAGGAAAATCAGATCCAGGAGATACATTTTAGCACATGGGTTTTTCTTCTTTTTCATAACATACTGGACTATTTTCAAATGTCTTTTGGGGCCCTCTTCTCACAGCCTGCCCCCATTCCCACAGCCAGTGAATTCAGATGGTGACACCAGAAGCATTTCTCTGAATCTAACTACAGACTCTCCATTCAATGACCTGGCTGCTCTGCAACTCGGTCTCAAACTCCTGGCCTTTTAACAGCTAGATCTTATCCTTCTCCCTGAAATCTTCACCCTCGGCTGCAACATTCCTCTAAACATTTGTTAGGCCGGGGAGCCTCCTTTACGGGCTAGGCAGGGTCCCTTTTATGAGGGGGCTCTTCTCAACTTTAACATCTGAGTTGCTAGTCCACTGTCATTTACCTGCCAAGCTCAAAGGTGTACTTACCTTGTGGTTACACACACACACACACACCCCTGTGCACACATCCACCCACAGACACACTAGGGGCCTAGTGTCTTGTCTCTTTTATTTTAAGCTGAGCCTCTTAGAGGGATGGGACAATGATAGAAACTGACGACCAAAGCCTCTGTTAAATGAGCTTGATGAGTTCACAAAATGAATTTTTAAAAAAGAAACCTAATCCGGTACTGGCATCAGCATGCCTGGCGCTTGTCCAAGAGCTGGGAGCTGCAACATGACAAGACTCCGAGCTCCTTGGATTCCAAGTGGAGAAGCGCTGTGTGCCAGGGCACAGATGGGGCCCAAGCTGCCTCAAGGGCAGCCATGTGCCCGAGAGGGGCTGTCAGCCTCTGAGCCCGGATGTGCTTTACCACCATTAAAACCCCAGAAACACGTGGAGGGAACAGTCTCTGGGTAGAGAATTACACTCCCCACCCTACCTCACCAGCGGGAATGTTTTTTTCTAGGACTGAAATTAAAACAATGAACTACTAGATGATTGAAATGGCAGATAGTACAAATTCTCAGCTTTATCAGACTACTCACTTCTTAATCTTATAACGCCAAAGAATGCTGAAAAACAAGGGATAGACTGTAATTTCTTGACTGATGCCAGGATTTTGTTACCTCTGGAATCTACAAGAGTCATCTGCCCGGCAGACACAGATGTAATTCCCCATCCCAAGTCTTTCGCACCAAATACAAATGATTGGAAAGGTTACTGGCTTTTATTAGAGGACTGAGAGCAGAGAGACACAAAAGAGGAAGAGAAAAAAACCTATTGTTTTTAATAAGCCTAACTGAATTAAAGTAGATGAAAACAGATTCATGTAAACATATGGCTCTGTTCAAAAATGTGAATGCTAGGTCTTGGGTCCTTAGGAGTCCTGCATCTTAAGGATCTTGAAGACTATCAAAACAGCAAGGATTTCAAATCATTTAGCCCCTTCCTTCTCAGTGGTGAGGTGGTGAGTGGGCTAGCTAACAAAGACTTTGAACGGGTTGTAAAACTTGGAGTCAAATAACCGCCGGTTTTCCTCCTCTCGGTTAAGCACTCTTGTTTAAGTACTCTTGTTTCTTCTTCCTACCTTCAGAGCTACTGGCTCTGGAAAAGGATAAAATGATAGCCTTGACTCTCTCAAGCCTCTTATTTTTAAAGTGCCTACTGTTTTCTTTCTTACCTTTTGGAACAAAAAGACTTTAGGAGGCTCCTTTCATATAGAAATGGCCCAAGAACACAGAGCAAGTAAATGCAGAGTTTTGCTACATCATGTCTGGGGCCAAAATGATGTGCTCCCTCCCAAAGGAAGGCACTCCCTCTACAGTATCAACCTCCTATGCAGTAAAAACCAACCAACCAACCAACCAGATGAATAATATCAAATCAAAACGAGATTAAGATCAATGTATTTTAGGCTCAAGGGCTGTCATAACACTTAACCCTATTTCCCTGGCCATCTACTGCAGTGTATTTATGAAAAGTCGATTTTATCAGTTAACTAGCCAGTCCTTAGGAAATTACCCTTACTTCCTTCAGTCGGTCCATTCTTTTTGAAGCACAGATCTAAAAAGAACACTTCAAGGGGAAAATAAGGCCATTTGGATTTTAAAACAATTCTTTAAATTATAGTTGGTATGGAGACCATGTTTTAAAATAAGATTTTGCCACACCTTCTCCCCAGAATAAAATACTTTAGTTATTCAAAATGCTGCCAGGTAAAACAGTCACAATATCACAATTGAAATGAGTGAGATTTTTAAAAATCAGAACTGAAATCTGCATGTAAAGAAAAACCTATTTATATATGCTAAAATCTAGTAATACCCAAAGGTGCCCAGTCAGTTCAGAAAAATAAATGTCGACTACCCACCCCTACCCCAAATCTATGCACTTTGAGTTCCATTCTTATCCATGGTTTTGATTTGCAGCCAATTCTGTGAAAATGTGTAATAAAAATGTGTAGTACACATCTATCTACTGACCCAGACTCTGTGGTTTCGTAGCTCTGTGTGTTAATGCACATGTAGCTACACACATTTATAATATACAGGATAAACACAGTTTTATCTGTATACACACTAACGTCTTCTAGGAAACATGTCTGTTTTATAATTTTTCTGTTTCATAATTTCTCTTTCTTCCAAATCCTACACGAGAAAACTCAAAGCACCAAGATACTGAATAGTTTTCTTGGGATGGCAGAATGAAGAAGACTGAGCGTTAGACTGGGCAGCTGGCACTGTCTCAGGCCTTCCTGAGGGCCGGCCCCAGGTGTGTGAAATAATGAGGCAGCCCTAAGCAGCCCTGAGCATGACAGTACCCCCTGGCTCTGCAGCTTTGTGAGAGCTGCTTTAAGGATATGATTTTATACATTTTCCCCCTCATTTCACTTAACCCCTCTCATTTGCCCCCAATCACTAATCAGTCCTCCAGCTATCTGGACCTTATAGTATCCCCTTAGTAAAATGAAAGGGTTAGGCAAGACCATCTCTACAAGGGACTTCTAGCTCAAACAACCTGGGATCTTCAGGGTTATTTCCCAGGATCGAGGGACAATGGGTGGCACTGGCAGAGCCCCTATGTCTATAGGTTAAACTTTCTAGTCCCTTAAATGTGGCCTTGAAGAGTTTCCAGGTGGGGGATACTTTACTGATGACTGTATTTGTGAAGTAAAGGGAAATCTACACAACTAGAAGTAGCCTGGCATTTCTATAAGACTTGTAACAACAGTGGTTTCAGTTATTCACATCACACTTATGGATGGATGCCTATGGATAGGAACTCAAATGTGGAAAATCTACAAAATATAATCTCTCTGGAAGTTGAGCTTATAGTGTTTACCAAAAAAAGGTAAGCCACAATCTTCAAAGCTCACATTCTAAAATAAAAAGTTACCCACATTACTTGGTACTTCTTTTTCTCTCTCACACACAGACTCACACATACAAGATGGAATATTAATCAAATCATCATTAACAGGAAAGGGAGACCAAGACTCATGGCAGCCCACAGAAGAATATTTGTTACAAATATTTCTGCTACCCTAGGGAAGAGGTTTGCTTTACCTGGCAAGTGCAAGTTTGGCTTATAGTTCATCGATCGAGTGATTCAAACCAATTCATAAGATTTCATTAAATTTGAATGAGCCTCTCCCCCTCCCCTGGAACAATCATGGGCTCTTCCAGAAGGTGACTGGAGTAGAAGCTGATCCTCAGCAGGAGGTTGTGAGACGGGCTCACAGAGAAAGAGTCTGCCTAGCCCTGGGCTCTGGCAGCTCCCATGAGTCTACACTGCCCATCTAAACTGCAGTCAAACCAGTTATACATATAACAGCAAAGATAAATGGTTCAAGTATACATTTATGTTCCTGTCTAACCTCTATTTGAATCTATCCTTCTTCGAGCTCCATCACCAGAAACAAGAGTCAGAGGGGGGAAAGAATTATTAAAGGACTTTTTTAGGCTACTCGACCATCTGCTTTATCCTTAAAAGACAGAAAAGCTCAACCTTAAGAAGTAAAAGCAAAAAGCAAACAAAGTAAGAAACACATCACGCTTGGTAAGCAGAAGCATCTCCCAAAGCAGCTCCATTTTAGGTATGGCACTTTAATTAAAGAATTTAGCACATTCTATTTGCTGAGCAGGAATTATTTCTAAGGAGCCAAAACACATTTATTGATTCCTTCACTTTAGCCTCTTCCTGCAGATAAATATCTCTCCAAATATAAATCCTGTTTGCTGACATCTTTCTCTAAAGACCATACCTTTGCTTCAGCCCATGAAATCAATCTGAATGCAGTCATCTCACCTTCCTTTTAACTCTTTTGAGTTACGGAAAAACTAAAGTGTCATAAAAGCATTTCAAAGACCTCTGCCAAGAAAGCCACCTCCCAAACAGACTGCAGTTTATGCTGCTCTGAGCAAGAACTGGAAAGCCTGGGCCAAACTGTCAACACAGAACAAAGTAGGATTACAAACCCTGTCTTTTATCTTGCAAACACACACACACACTTCGTGTTATCTTTATTTAGTCTTTCAGTGGCAAGCTTCCCAATCACTTGAAAGTAATCAAAGGGCAATAATTAACATGCATTTACTCTCCTACAGAAAATATTTACAGCAAACTGTGACACAGCTAAGGTAACCATGCATCTGTGGGTTACAGTTTGTTCCCTTTCAAAGTTTCCTAGCACTGTACACATTGACTAGGAGGCCTATCATTAAAGAATGTTTAGCTGGTACCTCTGGTCTTTCATTTATTGATTTAGAACACCCAGCTTTTACTCAGAACCAAAGATACGCTCTCTCCCAGTGGCATTTTTACACAGGCAAACACACACACACACGCACACACAAGAGATAAAACAAAGCTGGGAAGAATGTGTTGGTGCAAAATGAGAAATCGAATCCTTGCCTGGCTCAGGTGCTTGCTATTATAAACTATGACTAAGACATGAATTTCTCTATGATGCAACTCTCAAGAGAGGCAGCATTTTCTCCAGGCCTCTCTTAAACCTGCTCATTCGCCAGTGACTAATGCTCTCTAGAGCTGCCCTGTACTGCTCAAATTTCATCAGCCAGCTTTGTCCTTGATAGCTCTGCCTGGACCATAAAAGCTCCCAGGCCTGTTGAGGACAGCCCCAAAAGATCAGAGCAAAGCTAACCATGCCCTTGCCAGCATCGAGAGCCATCTTTTGAGCTCCCACTGCATGTGTTATCTCAGTGATATAAGCACTTAAAGACCATTTTAAGAAAAAGTTTTTACTCTTCTCTGAATGATGAAGTCCCAACAACTACATGAAAAATAAGTGTAAATCAGGTCACTCTGTGACCGCTTTTTGTCAACTTGGAACTAAAAACAAAATTAACATGTTTGGTGAAGCCACAATTAACTGGAATCTTCCATTAACTATTTTCTGCACCTTTAAAAGAAAAAAGAAGTCAGGCATCAAGGACTTAATTTATAAAACAAACCCCCAAAAAAACACTGTAAGGGAATGTCTGACTTATGGATGCTTGGTCCAAAAACTTATATATAATTTCAATTAATTTATAATTTTGAGCTTGAAGCCTTGCAAAATTCTTAGGCAAAAAAGACATTTTAAGATAAAATCACATTCAGTAAGTCTTACCTGCAATAGAATAAAAGCACTTTAGAAATGATTTCAAAAATGAATGAAACAAGAGTTTGGGGGAGGGGGTTAATTTTGAATTATTAAAAGAAACTAAACACATTCCACTGTCCAAATATGCTGGCTACAACTGAAAAGAGTATTCTAGACATGGATGACCTAAGACCAAATGAACACACGTGCCACCACCAGAAAGGTACTCACAGTTATCCGACTGAAAATCTGGGACAAACTGTTCGTCATCAGGAACTTGTGCTGGAAAAGAGATTTTTATTTTAGACCTTTAAGTTTTATTAAAAAAGCAGTAAAATGTTTTCTGTGGAAAATAGGACAGCCAAGAAACTTGCCTTCAGCTAACCAAGCCTCTTGAAGTTGACTGAGATCCTGAAACAACTCTGGAATTGAAAACAGAAGACACCAGAATGAGGAGAATTCTTCTGCCAGGGAGAAGAGGGAAGAGCCCCGGCTGCGTTGCAGCTTTCGCAGGGAGCCATGTGAACAAGCCCCAACAGGGGGGAAAGCTTCACTACCTTCAGAATCATGAGCCAGATCTGTGTCCAAAAACTTCCTCTTTCTGTCAATCACAGGCCGCCCTCTACTCTCCTCTGACCGAGATTTCTGAAAGAGGCCAACAGACACTGAAGACACCAATGTAATAAAGGGGTCCAAAGGGGGTTGTGTCATAAACCAATAAGGAGAAGACTCACGTTCGAAGAGGGAAGACAAAACAAACCAAAAGCCACATCAACTTACCCCTGGGACCATAAAAGGGACTTGTTGATCATAAAAACCATCCATGGTGCTTCCAACGTCTCTAATGTCACTTTGGAAGGTCTCAGCATTGAGTAATTTCTGGGGGGGAAAGGGATCCTCCTGTAACATGAATTTGGGAGATTTTAACCAAGGGGGCGGGGGGAGAGAAATGAAATAATTTTATATTGCTTGTTCCTTTAGGGCCTGTGCAAAATCACTGCCTTTCTCTGAGGTACTTAAAGCCCACTCAAGGTGTAAGCTTTACAGACTAATGCTGGGCTTGATTAAGGGCATCAAACATTCATGGTGTACTTAGTGCCAAATCCATTCACCTAGCCATTCTTTTAATCTTTCCCTCTCTTTTACTTAATCATTAAGATTATAGGTTTACCACTATCTGTCCCTTACCCAAAAGGAAAAAAAACCCCACAAAAAAACTTATTTTCATTAAAAAGGGGGATTTTAAGATCCTCTCCCTAAGAAGATTCCCCAAGGCATTTGTAGCGTTAGGGTTTTTTTTTTGTTTTTTGTTTCAGACATAATTTAATTTTTGACAGTACAGTGACAGAAAGTAGAGAAACTAGGTTTAAACATTCCAAATTATTTGCAATTAAGAATCTGACACACATAGTGTTTCTAAAAGTATTTTCCAGGTCAGTGGTAAAACACTATATATAGTTCCAGGAATACAATGATCAGAGGTATATTTATCTTCATACACAACTTTTTATTAAAACTTAAACCTTCAGTTCAAACATGTGTAGTGTCTGTAATGTCACCGATATCTCCATGGCAACTTACAGAGATATCTGTGATATCTCCAACTTCCAAAAGAATAAAATAGCGATGAAAAGTAATGCATAAAGTTAACTAAATTCCACTATGCATATTTCAAATGCATCTCTACCCCAGATCTTTAAAAAGCATTAAAAGCAAAAGATCCATGGAAAGAAAAATCAGTTTGTTACAGTGAAGTCATTTTTTCTCAAACATGACAGAAAAACAAAATTAAACTTGTTTCAGCACCGTCAAGTGTTGGGGCTGGAAAGAGAGGTTGGGGGTCAAAATAAAGAGGAGGGAACTTTTTCTAATTTGGCAGATATAAAGTAACAGTTTTAGGAAGGTGCCATTTTCCTGAACACTATTTTAGTCTTCAAATAAAAATGCACTTAAGTCAACAAAATGGGGAAAACATTAATTTCACTCATTCCAGCTCTAAGCAATGCAAAACACTTAAGGATAAATCTTTTGTTAAACTTGTATACAAATTTTAAATAGGTAACTTTTTCTCAGTGGGCAATTCCATCCAATTTGTTTTTCACACTGTGTGAAGCATATCAAATTTTTGTATGTGAGCAGGATACAAGGAAACCCTTCACGGCCAGCCTTCTCTCAGCACTTCGGTCCAAGTAATAAGATAATTTCAAAGTCAAAGAGAAAGAGGGAGAGGAGCAAAACTGCACACTTCATAACTTCCTAGGAAAACACTTCGGCTAGCCTGCCTGCGTACCTTCCAAACAGCGCTGAAATGTTCGGAACAAAGCTTCTTTCCTAAATGTCACCAATCCATAAACAAAATCTGAGAGACATCAGCAGTGAGTTGAGGGGCAAGAAAATGAGTTCTCTGCAGCTTTCGGAAATCTGTCAGATTAAATAAATCGTGGCCTTGGAAATCCTGTAAATGTCTACCGGAAGAAGGGGACAACAGGTAGGATCGGAGGGGGATATATTTTCAGAGTCTCACGATGAAATACGTTGCAAAAATACTTCAATATGAACAGCAAAAATATCTTTTAAAAAATTAAAGGAAAAAAAATAGCGAACCCAGATGAGGCATCGAAGCTCTTTAATGCAGCTCTCAAAGTTCAAGGGCTAGAAAAATCGTGTTCAAAGCGTAACTTTTTTTTCTTAAACCCGAGCCTTCCCTTCAGGCTTTACCCAGGAGTTTAAACCACTTCCTTTGTGGCCCCCCCTTCCCGGTGCCCCCAGGAAAAACTTTAACACAACCCAGCGGCGCGATCGAGGCCCCTCCCCCGCGGCGCGCAGCGGGCCCGGTTTTATGAATGAGAGAGCGAGCCGCGGCCGCCACAGCAGGTAAAGGCTGTAACTGGATCCCTCGCACTGGGCCCCATTCACAAAACAAGACACACTTCCACCCAATTCCCAGCCTTCTCCATTCATGAAAACTCCTTCAGATGCGCCCCCGCCCCCACTCCCAAAGCACGCCCAGCCTCCGACGCAGGCCCCTCACCCCAGCGTTTTAGGAGGAAAGCTCAATGCTTCATTCACAAAAAGGGAAAGAAAAAAAAAAAAAACCCGCAGGGAGCGGCGAGCCGACGAAAGAAACCCGCTTCATTCATAAAGTCACCCACATTCATAAAAACGAGCTGCGGCGCCGGGCGCTACCAACCGCCTCCAATCCCCGCCCACCCCCCAAACCCTTCCAAACATCTCTTTGGCACCCCTCCTCAATCAGGACTTCGGCTTCCCCAGAGGTCCCCTCCCCTCTGAAAACGCGGTCAGGTCCCAAATCCAGCGCGAGGCTCCAGCATTTCCCCATCACCCCCCTCTCCGCACCCATTTTTTTTTTCTTTTCCACCATCCCCAGGCCGCGGTTCTGATGCTCCCCTATTTCTCGAGAATCGCCATGCAGCCTGAGGCCCTCAGTCTGCTGGGGGTGGGAGTGCGGCGATCGGGTGTCTGCTTTCCACAACCTGAAACTTGCAAGGCCTGCATAAGTTCCTGGCCGACCCCCAACCCCGCAGGCTGCACATGCCTATGTCACTTAACCCCTCCCGGTGCTGGGGTGGGGGTGCCTCACCTTTCAAACATTCCCCCTAAGCTGCCTTCCTCCCCCTCCTCCCCCCGCAAAGATCTGCCGAGTGCCTCTTCTCGCGAGCCTCCAGGTCCCCTCGGGGCGCTCCGATCTCCAGGGACTGTAAAGCCCGCAACTCCGCGCCCCTCCATCCCCACCCGGGAGCCCCCGCACCTCGCGCTCCCGCGCGCCTCCCCCGCGACGTGCGGAAACCCGCTCTCCGCGCGCTCCGGAACCGTTAGCCGCCCCCGCCCGACGCCTCCCAGGAACCGAACCGGGCCGGGCCCCGGGAGGAGGGGGTGGTCAGCCCCGGGAGGGAGGGGGCGGCCTAACCCCGATAGAAAGTGCACCCCGACTTTGAGGATTCTGAATCAGCCAGTGAACTCTCGCCGGCTGGGCCCTTCCTGGACACCCCCTCCTAAGCCCCCTTGTCCCCTCGACGCCCCCTTACCTGAGGCGGCGGCTCTCTTCCCCTTGCAGCGGCCCCGGGGCGCAGGCGCGCTCACGCACGCGCGCTCCGGGCCTGGGCGCCTAGGCTAAAGGCTGGGCCGAACCGCTCTGAGGACGCTGAACCGCTCCGCGCACCAGCCGCTGGACTCTGCGCCGCAGCTGCCAACCAGGCTGGAGCGCTGGCCCGGCCCCCAGCGGCCTGCCGCTCCGCCCTCTGCTATTGGCCCGCGACTATAGCCCAGCCGCGTTCTCATTGGCCTGAGGCCGCTCCAGCGGCTGTCCATCACCTCTTGTTTACCCTGTCTGTGGGCAAATCCAGCCAAGCTGCCCCATCAACTCCCGCCCTCATTGGTCAACTGCGCGTCCCTCCCCACCCCTCAGAGGTCTGTTTTGCATAATTTATGCACCGGGGGCCATTGGCCAATCAGCACAGGCTTGTTTATATAATGAATGTAAGGACGTTTTTCATTCATAAAAAACGCGACCTGAGGGGGAAGCTTAGCTGAGTCAGTGAAGCACTTAAAGGGGCCGAGGGCCTCCAGGAACCGCAGTTCCTTCCCTCCTCGCATCTCTCCCAACTTTTTACCGAGGCCCGGCTCTTTCCCCTCCCCCATGCACCCCTACTTCTCTTTCCCCTCCGTCCCTCCCTCCCCCACCCCCCCGCAACACCATCTCCAGCGTTGGGCTGCTGGGCGCCAGTCGTTCGCAGCTGCAGCAGCAAGCGAAGTTATCATTTTAGAATTCAGGCTAGAGGAATCCGTCATTCCACCCAGAGAAACTTGCTGACCGACCTGGGCGTGCGGCCCATAGAAACATAGAAAACGGAAACCGAACCCTCTAATCTTAGTTACCTTAAAGGGAGGCCTTAATTTCCTTTAACCAGGTTTCCAGTGGGGGAAGAATAAGCAGTATCTCCCTTTAAAATCTCAGCTCTCAAACAGATTTTAGTTACTATTTTATACTGACAGGCCAAGGCCCAACCAAATCCCGTTTTCTCACCACGTCTGATTGCAGTTTATAACCAGCAGAGTGGGTTTTGGACCCGAGATGAGAGAGGGTCGGCTCTCAAAGAAATCCTCTCCGGGTAGGCACCAGCCAGTCAGCCGACCTAGAAACATAAATCCCTCGGAAACGGGCTTGCAGAGTTAGATCGCCTGCCTCCCTCCGGGGGCTGCTGTTTTCCATTTAAGTGTTGAATGCAAGATGGTGTATTTGCGAATTAGATCCCGTGCAGCTGGGAACGAGGAGAAGCTGCTCTGCTTGCCAAACGACCGGGCACTAACTGCAATTGCTGAGATTCTTAACAGGGTGTTCCAGGAAACAAATAAGCAATCCTCTCCCCTCTCCACCCCCTCTGCCCCCTCCAGTGAAGGCCGTGGGGCGGCTCTCTGCTCTCCCCCAGGATGCTGGGACTTGTGAGGAGCTCTTCTGTTCTCATTCTGTTCGTGTGTCCTGCCTGCCATTCACCCCTGTGTGCCAGCGGTGGGAAAGAAAGACGCCACATATCAGGAGAGTGACCCTAGTAAAGGAGGCCCCAGCCAACTCTGGGGCTGCCCCCTACCTTCACCATGTGGAATGCAGTGTGGATTTTTAGGAAAAAAAATTTAAGTCAAAATTTGCCCACTTTTCTACTTCCACTTATGGGTTCTTGGTGTGTCGTTTATAGCCAAGAAATGTTGGAATTCCCCAAAGGCAACCTGGAGTTCCTGGGCCCAGCACTGACCAGGCTTGAGACTTTGCAAGAGAGTGGGGTGGGTGGGAAAGTGCTCTGAACTTTTAACAAGCAGTTTCATGATATTTAATTTCCTAGGAGGGCAATTTGCTACCTACCCCCGCTCCAGTAGAGTTTTCCCTTAGTGCCTCTCCAGGTAGTACCATTTCTGTTTGGTGGCTGGAGCACAGCCCTAGACCTGTTATGCTCCCAGGAGGTGTTTTGCTGAGGGCTGTCTCCTTAGCTAGTCTCAGGGCCCAGGTTAGCTCCCTAATCCTCCTCCCCAGCTTGTCTGCCCCCATCCTGCCCCATCTTATCCCATCTCATCCTGCTCTCTGATCTAGTTTTTGTAGAAGAGCTTTTAGACTCCTCTTCGCTTCAATCTGCCTTCAGGCCCCAGCCTGGTAGGCCTGCAGCCCAGGGGGTCACGTGTCCTGTACCGTATAAGCTTTGGTGCATCATGACACTGGCTACAGAGAAACAGTGCAGGACACTTCACAAGGACTTCCTCCATGGGGTTGAACTTGAGGCCTGGAGTGTGACTTGGCTGACCTTTGCCTCAAGCCAAGGCTCTCCATCCCACCTAGGCAAGAAAAGCTGGGTGTTTCTGGATTAAATAGTAATAAATCGCAGCTAAGTTGGGGGGGAAGGGAGGATTTGGAGGATGGGTTTTTATGAGAAGCTTGTCACAGACATGAGATCATGGAGGCATTTACGCCAGAGTAGAGCTTTTGCCAATTAATTATTTGCTCATTCGGTAAACATTTATTTTGTACCCAATACTCAGCCAAACCCTGTGCTCAGCAAAAAAGTTAGAGATGAGTAAGATCCAGTCTTTGTCTTGGAAAAGCCCACCACCTATTGTACCATTTCAACAGCTGAAGTTTACATGAAGTGTAACCTGTTTATGCCAGGTACAACTCTCTACAAATTATCTCATTTAATCCTCATAAGAATAGAAATGAAGTGGTCTCTACTGTTAATATCTGCACTTTATAGACAAGAATCAGAGGCAGAGAGAGATTAAGTACCTTGCCAATAGTTGCACAGCTTGTAGGTTTCTGAATCTAGATAAGCACTAAGGCAGGCGGGCTCCAGAGCCCGTATATGGCAGACGTAGCATGTGCCTCTGTTGCTCAGGAAACCACAAAGAAATATCATTTGAACCCCAAATGGTAGAGGGCAGAACCGGTTGAAGTCATAGGGAAGCAGATTTTTAGCTCAGTATAGGATTAGGAAGGACTTTAGAATGTTTGGAGTGGCCCCAAAAGGAGTACTGCTGCTGGTAATGAGTCTCCTGTCACAAGAGGCATTTACACAGAAAGATTTAGTGCAGAGGGACTACTGCACTGGGTGGGATAGATGAACTCAGAGGGTTGTTCCAGTTCTGGGACTATGACTTGTGTCGGACAGGTGGTTCGGGCCCTGGGCCCAGGCACCTTGGCTCTGCTGTGAAGTGTGAGGGCGTAACGCATGATGAACTACCTTGCCGGACTGACTCCTGGGCCCAGAGTTAGTTCCTTACTGTTACATGTTTATGATGTCTTTTGTCTACACCTCTTCCTTCTTTTCTTCTGCTTCTCCTTCTTAGTGACTTACCTCCCCTGCTCCTGTCCCCATCCCACTCCCCATCTTCTCGAATTATCTTTGCCTTTAAAAGAGCTAAGGGTCAGTATTTAGAAGTTCCTTGTTTAGAACACCGAGTCTTTTCTCCTAAGAACATTACTTACAAAGAGGATTTGTCCAGCCTGTGTTCTGATGTACCATTCCCTCTCCTCCAGGAGAGAAATGGGACTGGAGAAGATAACAAAAAGAGAGACCAGCCCTCGGGAACATTCATCTGGTGTCAATCTAGGCTTTGTTCTCTGGCAGCAGCAAAACTCAATCACTGTAGGATAACTAGCCCCTTGTTCTTTAATTTGCAGTGTGTTTTCAGAGAAACAACATGGGAGGATAGAAAACAAGTTCCTTGTCCCCAGCCTGAAAGCCTCTGCTTCCCTTTAGAGGACTGCTTTTAAAGTCTTCCCCTAAATCCCCAAAAGCAAGTTAAAGTATAATGCAGGTAACCCTCCCTTGAGCTGATCGCCAAAGTGGCAGTGGGAAATGTGGCAGCATGGTGATCTTGGTCCCGCACAGTGGGACAATGGCTCCCCTTCCTCTGATAGAAATGCCATGGGGAGTGTGGCCCTGCCTGGAGGTGAGGGTGTGGGCTCCATGACCCTGGGTGGGGGGTGGGGTCCTTTCCCATTCTTGTATAGTGTAGGGAAGGGACTCGAGGACTGCAGGACTGCGTCAGAAAGGTACAGCAACGTGTTTCTTGTCCTCAAGGGATAAAGGATTCTATCTGGCTGGCACGCCTTCCTTTGTAAAATTCAGATATAAATACCCGAAAAACTGAGGCGAGAAAAGAAAATCTTTTAGATTCAATGTCTCTTTAAACAAATAGGTGCCATGTTGTCTTCAGGGGTCTTTGTAGTTAGGGAATAATAACAGCTGACATTTACTGAGTGCTTAATATGAGCCAGACACTTCTCTAAACACTTCACATGTACTAGCACGTTTAGTCCCAACAACAGCCCTCGGGGGGAGGTACTATTCTTATCACCTCTACTTTTCACAGATGAGGAAGGTTGGGTACAGGGAGGTTACATACATTGCTACATGGCTTGCACACAGTCAGAGGGAGACTGTACCCACAGGGCCCCCTTCAGAGCCTGGCCAGTAAACTCTCTGCTGGGCCATCTCAGCTCCAAAGAAGGCGTGTGTGCTTAGTGACAATAGCCGACACCTAAACATCACTTTACTGTGCCAGGCCGTTTAGGGGCTTTGCCTACACTAACCCCCTTGATCCTCCTGACAACCCTGTGACATAGATACCATCATTATCCCTATTTCATACATGACGAAACTGAGGCACAGAGAAGTTAAGTGACTTGCTCAAGATGGCACAGCCAGTAAGAGTTGGAGTCAGGAGCCCAACGTGGATCTTGAACAGAGTCCTCGCTTGGAAACATTTCCTATGCGGTCTTAGCTGAAGGTCTTAGCTCTAGCCGTCTTCCAACTGCATCCGTTTCCCTCATCTTGCCTTTGGGGCTCTGGCTGCTTCCTTGCCACTCCCATGAGAGTCCCCGTGCTTCCTTGGGAACGAGCTCCAGCAACTCCAGGCAAAGTTCTGAATTATTATCTTGGGCCAGCTCGAATTTGTCTTCATTAGAGCCATGTTAGATAGAGACTGGAGGCTTCCCTGGAGGCTTCCCTGGTTAAGAATCTGCCTGCCAATGCAGGGAACATGGGTTCAATCCCTGGTCCAGGACGATCCCACATGCTGCAGAGCAACTAAGCCTGTGAGCCACAACTACTGAAGCCCATGTGCCACAACTATTGAAGCCCGTGCACCTAGAGCCCGTGCTCCACAACAAGAGAAGTCACCGCACTGAGAAGCCTGTGCACCGCTACAAAGCATATCCCCTGCTCGCAGCAACTAGAGAAAGCCCTCATGCAGCAATGAAGACCCAATGCAGACAAAAAATAAACTAAATAAATTAAAAAAAAAAAGAGAGACCGAAATTACCTGTACTGAGTATCCCCTGATGCCAGGCTCTATGCTAAGACACTTCACATACGTTGTCATTTAGTGCTCCCATTCCTTCTCAGAGGTGGAGATAATACCCAGTTTGCAGATGTGAAAACAGAGGGTCAAAGTGAAAGGTTAAAACCATGTCTGAGGCTTCACAGTTAGGCAGGAACGAGCCAGGCCTCTGACCCAACAGGTTGACCCTGTGACCCACTGGCCTAGTGGGGGCCTCATTCCTCTCCCGGATCATTTCCTGAGCTCAAGGACACCCTCTCTCCTACTTCCTCCTAACCCTCAATTCCTAGACTTTATAAAAATCCACTATCAAGAAAACTTGGGGGCACATGTCATATTTAGATTCCTGACTGCTGAGGAATTTCTTCCTTAAGCCCCAAACCTTACCAAAACAATAGGGTGAAAATCTTTGGAAACTTCCCGTGGCTTCCTGTTGCCTTCAGAAAGGAGTCCAGCTCCACAGCAGGAATCCTTACTGCGTCCTGACCCTGCAGCCTCTCCCGAGCCTCCTGGACCTTGGGTCCAGCCATGCAGGACACAGCCGCCTGTTCCTCAAGCCAGTCACCTGCCAGCATCCTGCTCTACCTTTGAGGCCCGTGAAGGGTCCCTGCGTGAAGGAGCCTCAAGTTGCTGGGCTTCCAGGGGATCCCATGTCTGATCTTTAGAGTTTTCCTGCTCCTTTTCCATAGTGGGTTGTCAATCACAACTTCTTAATACATTAAGAACATGCTTTTCCAGCAGCCCCTCATGTCCGCTGGGATTGTCTGCCTCTGATGTACCATGAGCTTGGAAATTAGCAAACTAAGAGAGTTTGAAACGGGCATCCACAGGTTCTGAGTGAGAGCCAAAGGGCTGCCTCCAATGAGGAAGTGGGTGAAGTTGAATGTGTAGACTTGGCAAAATCTATTTTGACCTTTCGGAGTCCTCTTTTTGCTTCCTTCTGGGCCCTTAGTGGAGAGTTTTCTATGGCCAGGGGTTAACCCTTGCTTGGATGTGCTTAGATTTTAGCCCCTGAAATGTGAGTAGCAGGCGAACCTAGAACTTGCCCACCTTGAGCTGTGAAAGGCCCTGCTTGGCATCGTCCCACAGCCCTCCTGGGCGAGCAGGCTGAGGGGACGGTAGGGCTGGGAGGTGCATTCTCTCATGGGCCCGCTGCACCGTGGCAGCTGGAGAGCGGGTGGTGAGGAGGGCGGTTCTTTCAGCTCTTGGCTTGGTTTGTGAATGCCCACCCCCGCTCGGGCTCTGTCAGGCCTGTGGAGGGGGCTGTATTTATTTTGAGCCGGACAAAGGGAAGATCAGTTCTGCCCAACTGGTAATAGAGCCCCCAGGTGAAATGCTCCACCCGTGTGGACTCTATCACAAGGCTTCAGATGGGGCACCCAGCCTGCCCGTTCACCCTGCGGCAGTCTTCCTGCCTATGGCCTCCTGAAGCCAAACAGAGTGTTTAAAAACAAGTAGGTGGCTTCTGCTGACCGTTCCCCACCTTGATTCTTGCTAATAGTCTGTCTCTGGCCCCTAACCTCTTGGGATGTAAATAAAGCAACTTCTATTTAAACCGAAGTCTGCCTGAAAACCTCCCCTTACCTCGTTCCTCTCCCTTTTCTGCCTTCTCGCACATTAACGAGCCAAACTACTTGGCTAGAAAGGCAAACTATGAGAACAGCATCTCCTCCCAGGAAAGCTCTCGCTGCTTTGCAGGGCAGAGGTGCCCAGGCACTCTGCACTCAGGCTCTGCCTCCAGCGGGGCGCAGGTGCTCATACACCCATAAGGGACCCCAGTTTAGATCCCGGCTCCTGCTGCTGTGCCACGGCTGGGCACCTAGGAGGCTAGGAGGCCAGCATCTGACTCTTAAGAGGGATTTTCAGCTTCATGTTAGTGAATGCTCAGGCATCTCATTTGTGGCCTATTTCGTGTGTTTGTTTACTTTTTATTGAAGTACAAATGTACATACAGGAAAGTACAGAAATCATAAATGTGGAGCTTGATGAGTTTTCACAAAGCAAGCACCTCAGTGCATCTAGAATTCGGATTACAAAACATTTGCAGCTCACCCCCACCGAAGGACCCCTCATCCTCCCTTCTAGTCACTATCCCCCCTCCTCCTCTCCACAAGGGTAGTCACTGTCCTGGCTTCCAGCATCACAGATCAATTTTGCCTGGTTTTGTATATTATATAGATGCACTCATACAGTACGTACTCTTTTGTATCTGGCTTCTTCAACATTATGTTTGGAAAAGTCATCCATTTTGCAGTGTGTACTTTTGTTTTCTCTTTGCTGTATAGTATCCCATTGTATGAATATATTACAACTAATTTTTCCATTTAACTGTTAGTGGACATTTGGGCAGTTTCCAGTGTTTGCTATTATTAATGATGTTGCTATGAACACTCTAGTGAGACTCTAGTATATGCCTTTTGGTAAAGCGCATCTAATTTTCATTGTTCATTTAAGATGTAGTCACAGAATTCATTTTCATGTCTTATTTCCTTGAAAAGTGGCAGAGACTCATGACAAAAATCTCAATATCAGAGAAAGGTACAAAATGGAAAATAAAAGCCTCCACATCACCTCCTAGCTCTACCCATTCTTCAGAATCATGCACTATTAACAGTTTCTAGATATGTTCTATTGCCTAGACAATCATATCTAAGTATATGCATTGTAGCCTTTAAAAGAACACAAAGTGGACTTTACCATACTGAATTTCTGCCCCCAGCCCTTCCCCCTCCCCCCAGCACTGCAGAGGCCCAGCAGTAAGTGGATGAGGGTGTTTGGCCATGGAAGGGGAACAGTCCTTCCCACCTGTTGGACCAGGCTGGGCTATCACTTTTAATAGGTTCTTACCTTATGAAGGTAAGACACACGGGAGTTTGCACAGCCGTAAGTTTCATTTCCACCTCCATAAACAATTGTTGAGTGTCCTCCGCATGGGGCTTATCCGAGAAGAGCTCCCAGTCTGGTGGGAGGTGAGTGAAAGGCACAGGAACAAATAGCTATTATACAATGTTTGCAGGTGTCGTAACCGAGGCCTGTAAATGGGTTCTGGGAGTACAAACCAAGGAGCAGTGAGTACTTCCCGTTAGGGTCAGGGGAGGCACCAGAGAGGCCCGACATTTGGGCCAACCCTTGAGCGATTAATTACTAGGACTTTGCTGAGCAGAGCGAGGAGGGAAGGGCCTTCCAGGTAGAGAGCGCAGCGCTCGCACACACAGAGGCCTGGCGGTCACTAGTGGGTCCAGAGACTGGCGATAACCCCTGTGCAGCTAAACTGTAGATGTTCGGGCCGGGAGGAGATGTGACTGGGAGGTGACTAGAGTGGGTATTTGGGGACAGGGTGTCAGGGGTCTTATATAGTCACTTGAGGGGTGATCATTCACATTTTGGAATCATGGGATACACCTCACAGGTGCTTACAGATATCAACTAAAAGGCACACAAAGACTACTTCCAACATCATACCTCTGTGTTGCCCTCCGTGACAGCCTATATCACAGTATTCATGTGTCTGTGTCGCCCACGGGACAAATTCCTCCAACAGGGACCCCCTTGGATGCCTGTCGGAATTACCCAATCCCAAACACAGCACCTGGCACTTCGCAGGAGGTCACCAAAGGATGAATGGACATTTGAATGTGCAAGTGACTTCTACTGAACAGCAAACCCTCTGCTAGAGGAAGGGGGGTGGCTGGGTTACCCTCTCTTGGTGGGTTTGTTTTTATGTATGGCCTGCTTTGGCCTGCCCGTCTGGCAGGAGAAGAATGAGGAGTGGGTAACCTGGGCTCTGCAATAGCTCAGGGGGTGGGCTGGGGGAGGACCTGTATTTTCTTAGCAGCAGCACCCGGGCCCTGGGACACTACATTTCATTTCAGCCAGATCCGGGGTGGCATGGAGCTTGGTGGGACCCTACAGCCTCACGTGGCCCTTAGCAACCCAGAGCAATTCATACTGCACCAGGATGCCCCAATCTCCCATTTGCATTTTGAAAATCCAGGCCTTGTTCAGAAGGAGGGGATCAGCCTCCTCATGGACATGTTCAACCCAGATCCTCTCCGACAGTTACCCCTTGCCCACGGGGCTGGCAATCTTGAACAGCCTTCCGTTTCTCCTTGGGCCTGCTGGTCCTCCTAAGTGTGGCCTGCTTTCTGGGATAGACTCCAGGGCACCTAGACCATCTCCTTTAGGCAGCCCAAGAAAGATCAACATTTCAGTCTGACCACTGAGGAATTGTCCCCACTAGGCAGCATCCTGGCTGGGAGGATTTCACGTGTCCTTTGACTTGAACTGCCTTTGAAATCTTTCCTCTCTCTCATTGCTCTTTTCTCCACAACCTAAATGCTTTGGACGTTTATCTGGGTTTCATCTGGACCTACCCATCTAGGAATGTTCATCTGGAACCTGAAAACTGACCTCTGGGCCTGTCCTGACAGGGTTGTCTCAGCCACAGTAGAATATAAAAGCTAAATATGGTCAGCCTCTTCCTCCCTATATGTTAAACTGCCTTCAATGATAAGATGTAATTTCTCATTATGGGATCCATGTTTTACCCTTTCCAACCCCCACATCCTGACTGGAATGCAGGCAGCATTCGTTTACAACTACTGGTACACCTTGCAAATGTAAATGGTAATGAGGTAATCCATATGGTAATATGGTAATAGCTCTATAGACTCCTGTCTGGAAGCAGTTCTTGATTTATTCAGTGGGTTAAAGATCTTCAGTGGGTTAAACTACCTCCCCCTGATTCCCAGATTCACCACCTTGTCTTGCAGTTACTAAGTTGTACCTGTGATCCTTGTGTGGTGAATCGAGGATGAACGTGAAGCCAAACCCCCATTTCCTAGCTCACCTCCATCACTACTGACTGACACAGACTGAGACCTGGGACCCTTTGCTGCAGCGCTTGCACGCGGACAAATGTCACCTCGAGCAACAAAATTCAAAGAAATCATGAGGGACTAAAAGCACCTGCGTGCATGCTCCCTTGGGGCAAATTCTGGACAACAAGATACAAAAAGACCAAAAAACCCCAGCTGCCACTTCTGAGGTGCTGGAAGCAGAAACAAAGCGTCAGGAACAAAAGCAGAGTACTGTGCATGCCTCCTGCACTCAGCATCACCAAGGGGGTGGGCAAACCACCTAAGCCACCCCTCTGGCCCCACCCCTGGCCCCACCCCTACCTTCACCCCATATAAGGAAGCAGCTTGCCCCTCCTTGGGGATCTAGCAAAGGAACCTGTTACTTGTTTTGCTCCCCCTCTGCTGCAGCAGGGGCCCAAAGAAAAGCCTTGTCTAGATTTCTTGTCTGGCCTCTAGTCAATTTCTATTGATGGCGGCGGGTGGGGGGGCCGGGAAGGCCAAGAACACTGGTCCGTATCATGACTCTGTACCTTTGGCAGGCCATTTCACTTCTCTGCACATCAGTCCCCTACTCAAAAAATGGGAATCACAGCTCCTGCCTCACAGAGCTGTTGGATTGTTCAGTGAGAGCCTGAGTGACAGTATCCAGTGCCTGGTAGGTGTGAGCAGTGAACCTGGATTTCTTTCATGGCTCTGCCACTTGCTAAGCGGGTGAATTTGAGCAAATTCAGTCTCTCTGAGACTCAGTCTTATCATTTGTAGAATACAGATGATAATGTAAACCTTAAGACTTGCGAGGAGGAATAAATACAATATTCAAAAAGCACCTAACAGAATGTCTGGCATAGGGTAAAAACATAACACATCTTCTCCCTCCCCTCTTCTCTGTATGAATGCAGGCACTGGGTGCTAACCTTTCGTGCCACTACTGACTCAGCATTCCCCCCACCAACCCTGGTAAATTAAAGCGTTTCCAGCATTTTACATCTCATGCATTATTTCCTCCCTTGTGGATCTCACTTAGTGTTTTCTTCTATTAACTATTTTTCTCTGATGTCTAGTGTTTCTTC
Source organism: Hippopotamus amphibius kiboko (assembly GCF_030028045.1). Lineage (NCBI taxonomy): Eukaryota > Metazoa > Chordata > Mammalia > Artiodactyla > Hippopotamidae > Hippopotamus > Hippopotamus amphibius. Next base: position 161,226,737 of record NC_080191.1, read on the forward strand.
TTCGTTGATTTCTGGAGAAACTAAAGGAGTTGGATTGTATCTCAGGATAGAGGGCAGAAAGCCTTCATGAAGGCTGTGCTGTTTGAATGGGACCTTGCAGAAGGCAGAGGGGTTCGGAGATCATAGGTGGAACTGTGTGATAAAGGCACAGATGTGCCTGAGTGTGTGATATGTTGGGAGAAAAGGGGTGTCAAGTGTCTGAAGCAATGATTTGTAAAGTCACCCATGTGTCCTGGCTCACAGCAATCATAATTTTCTTAGCAGACCACAAAGATTTTTCTTTTTTTAAAACAGACTATCACAAAAGCGTGTGGTATATAATTCTATCACATGAACCAATAACAATTTTATTAGTAGAAAATGGGAATTTATTTTACGTGTATATATAAAATCACAAGCATGAGCACATGTCTGTGAAATAAACAAGCTGTTAAAGACACGTGATGGGCTGTTCCTGAGGCTTTTCCATGAATTTTCACCAGGGACTTGTTTTTTCACTTTGCCATCTGTAGGCTCTCACTAGCGCTAGGCAGAGCTGCTGATGCCAAAGGTTTAACAAAAGTCGATGGGAGAGAACTTAACACTGGGGAAAATTGTATCTTTGAGCACAATTTGGCCAAGACTCGATTATTCTATTTTAGTAAAGGAACATTTCTTTCCATTGGATGGGACTTCTGAGGGCCCTGAAGTGCAGCCTGCCAGACAGGAGGGCCAGGCTGGATGCTGGGGTGGGTGGTAGGGGCCGTGGGGGACGTGGAGGGCAGGGGAAGGTGAATTAGGAGGAAGCTGGGTAGGGACTGTGTGTTGGAGATCTGGGGAACCTGGATCTGATCCTGTGAGCGAGAGGGAGCCAAGGTAAGTTCTGGAGTACAGGAGGGACAAGTGGAGAGGGGAAATGTGCAGAAGACAAATCCAATGGGTGAAGACGGGTGGCTTGAAGTGCATCAGAGCAGAGAGATGAGAGAAAAATCATGCAACTTCCAGTTGAAAAGATAGGGGGATCAGAAAAGCATCTGTTAGGTGTCTTCTTGCCCTGGGCCAGATCACTCCAAAGTGCAAATAAACAGGACGGAGTCCACAGGAAGGATGGGGAAAGCTGTCTCTGGGCTGCTGGCGCTCCGAGTGCCTCAGAGCGATTGGCGTCAACCCAGCACATCCTTCTACTGCTGCTTTCTGCCTCTGCTGGCTGGCAGAGAGGAGGGAGAAAGGAGGTCTAAATTCCTTCAGTGAGTAAGTGAACTAAGCTCACGCCAGGCTGCGGAGGAGGCTCATGTTTGCTCCGCGGCCTGCCTCCCTTCCCCCCACACATCAGGGATTTCTTCCAGGGGCCCTTCATCAAGCCTGACCATGAATGGTAGAGGTCAATTCAAGCTGTTTTCCACCCAAGTTGACAAGTAACAGAATCCTGCACACTGTTACATTTGTTATTTTAAAAGACTTTGTACATTATTACTGGTAAGGGAGTAGGATGGGAAGTAGAAATTGTTCTTTCCAACAGGCAGGCGTGCATATCTATCATGATACTTAAAATTTTAAAAAATTTATGGCCTAATTCCAATCAGAATTTTCAGATATTTAATACTTACTTTTTTGTAGTTTCCCTCAAATTGCTTTTAATTTTTAAACTTTCTTAATTAACCCAAACTGGGAATTTCATCTTCGAAAAGTTTTTAAAACATTTCAGATTATAAAATCATTATATATCGATTATGTACAATTAGGAAAATGCAAAAAATAATTAAAAATAAATGAGCGGCACCCATAATTCTAGAAATGAATACTGTCGACATTTAAACATTTCTTCCCTGTGGTCTTTTTTTTGGGGGGTGGGGCGTGGGGCTGCTGTTTTGCATGATGGAGGTTTTTTTTTTTTTAACATAACTTTGCATTTTGTCTAGCATTCTATCATAGGCATGTCCCCCAGGGCATTAAACACTTTTCATACATTCTATTTTTAAGGTTTGTGTAATATATCTTCTTCTGCCTATAACATCATTTACTTAGTTTCCCTGCTGTTGGATGTTAGACTGTTTCCAATTTTTTGAAGTTAAAAAGAACACTACCATGAACATTGTGTGTCTGTGTGTGTGTTAGTATAGGTATGACTGTTGGAGATCTGGCCAGAGTTTGTTGCCTATTTCAGATGAGGGTCAACGGCTCCCTTCCATCGTGAATGACAGCTGTCAGGCAAAGGGAGGGCTGCACCAGAGGCATCCATCTGGCTCCTGGGACTCAGAGCACAGGGGTGTTGTCAACATCAGGGAGGTCTTGCAATTCCACTTTGTGATGGGGGACTCTAAAAGACAATTTTCAAAGGAAACAGAGGTTTTCAAAAAGTCTTTTGAATTGATTGGGTTAGTATTGTGTGGCTTTTAAATTACATGTGTCAAAAGATAGAAATCTAATGAGTAGAGTAGCAGTTGCTTTGAATAACAACTGGTAGGAATAGGCCGATGCTGTCTTCTGTGTAGGCTGGCTCCCTTGGTGAAGTGGTCCCCTGGGAAGGAGCTTTGGGGTCAGCAAATTGGAATTCTGACTGGAGCTGGGCTGTCTCGGGCACGTTGCTTGGCCTCTCTGAGCCTCAGATTCCTCACTTACAAAATGAAGTGGATGAGGATACCATCATGGCTCACCTGCAGTTTGTTGAGAGGATCTGAACACCAAGTAAGTGAGAGGAAGTGGTGGCTGAGGCTGTGCCCTTAAGGAGTGGCTGAGGCATGTTCTTGACCCAGAATTCTAAATAGATGTGCCTGTCCAGAAAACTCACACTTGACAGGACATGGAAATGAAGGGGGAGTCCTGGGTTATATTTTCAGAATCCACTACAGGGATCTTAAGTGATCTCTCTTCAGGCGTTTAATAAATGGTTTAATTTGCACACACTGGGTTTCCATAACTGATAGTTCAAAGCTGTGTTTGCCAGCAAACCCCCCCCCCGGCCCCGCCCCCACCGCCACTGCCCCCAGTCTGTAATAGGGACAGGGCTGGGCTAAGAGAACACTGAAACATTGCATTCCTCGGTCAGACACTTTAAAACCCTGCAATCAAACCTGAGGCCTTATTCGGAAACAACTGTATCCGATGACAGCTTATTATGGAAGGTTCTGAACTTCTAAGAATTCCTTAGTAGGAAACAAACAAAATACAAAGATCTCTTCTGAATTTTCGGCCACTAGGAATTTTTATCTTTCTGCCTTCTCCAAGTGTGCTGCATGTTTGCTGAAATGTAGGCACACAGATACAGGGCATGTGATGCTTGGGTGGGCAGAAGGCTAGCTTCAGTGGGCCAAGGAGCTGGGGAAAGTTTGGTTCAACTCCCACACATTCCTGGGAGGTAGATTTCTCTGTTCGCTCACCATGGACAACAAGTAAAGATTTCTGATCTGAGTGTGTTGTGTTTTCAGATCAGAGGCACTTCTGAATCTGTAGAACGATAGGAAGAAAATTTTGATCGCCTGTCATTTCTGGGATGCTGACAGGCCCCCAGGGGGTTTTATTTAGAGATATTCCAGGGGGAACTTACCATCCCAGCTTGGCTTCATCTGCTCTTCTCTCTCGGGAGGAAAGAGTTACGTTTTTCCGGCTCCCACCGCAGGCATTTTATTTTTACAGTTCTTTGAAGTGCCCTCAGAGAGCCAAGCATCAGGCTGAAGCCTCTGTGTATCTTTACAACAGATTAGAACATATTCACGTTTTATTTACTCCCAGAGCAAATATATCCCTTGGCATGAAATCGAGGCAGCAAAACAGGATCAGGCTGGACTGGCCACCAAAGATGGCACCCCCAGACCCCCAGGGCCTACATGGTTGGCTCTTCCCTATCAGCTCACTTAGGCCATAGAGACCCATATTAATCCACTGATTCATTCAGAAATCATCAGTGAGTCCCAGCCATGAACCAAGCACCATGCAGTTTACAGAAATAAAAGGAGAAACAGATTCTGCTCTCAAGGGCTCATAGTTAAGCAGGGGAGATAAGAGGTGTTTGTATATAAATGACTCTAATCTAGGTGAGAAAGGTAAGTCTTCAGAACTCAGGAGATCAAATGCTCTGAGGTGGGTAATGACTCTGTGTGTAAGGATGGGGCGACAAACGGAAGGTGTGTGGTGTAGTCGGTGGTGATGTGCATGGGTCTGTGTGTGTGTGTATGGGGTGCAGGTTAATGGGAGTAAGCCTATGTGTAAGTGGTGGTGGTGAATGAGGGTGTGCGTGTGTGGTAGTGGAGGTGGTGTGTATGTGTGTGTGTATGTTGTGAGTGTGTGTGTGTGTGTACTGATCATGGTGGCAGAAATGAGGTAGGAAAGACTTTCAGGCAGAGGAAGATGGGTAGAAAAAGGACGAGCGGGGGGTGTGTGTATGGTGGGGTGTAAGTGTGTTGCCCGTGGTGGTGGTGGTAGGACTGAGGGAGGGAAAGCCTACTGGCAAGTGCAGACGGGGAGGAGTGGGGCTCCTGGTGACAGGGTAGGAGGAGGGCCCAGCAGGCAGAGGAGCTGTGCCAGCAAAGCCCCAGAGATGGGACAACTCTGGGGGGCACGTGCAAGGGGAGGGTGGGTGGCAGGAACTAAGCTGGGAGGGACGGTTTAATTCTGATAAATGCTTTCTGATCAAGACAGTGACCGCCTGGCACCCATCCGCTGACTCTGGTCCTAAGCTCCTGCTAGGATCTTGGGTTAAAGGAAACTATTCCTTCCCTGAGGGTCAGAGCCCAGCTAGGAGTCAGGCCTCCTGACTGACTCTCTGAGCATTAACTGGGCTGCTTCTCCACCTGCACTGCTGTACCAGGTGTGCTTCTTCCAGTTTCCAGCCCCCCGAGATCTCAGGATATGGAAGGTGGATTCTACTGGGCTCAGGGCAGAGCAGGGTTAAATGCTAGAATCCCTGAGGCAAAAGTTAGAAGAACCCGCCTGCAAAGCAAGGGGCTCTCTAGCACCTCACCATTCACTGGCTGCCTAGGCTAGGATCTGCATCTCGTGGAGCTTTTTAAAGAACAAACAAGGAGGCAGATGGCAGGAGCTGGCTCCCTTTCTCAAATTTTGGTTTGCTTTTCATTACTTTCCCCTTTCTAGACAGGGTCAAAGCTGCTGCATGATTAAACCTTGGCCAGATAAGAATGTTTTATTTCCATTTAATTAGACAAGGAAAAGAAACTAACATTTATAGAAAGTGTAATGTTTGCAAGATACATGTCCTCTTCATAGTTCTCTGAGAGGTAAATATTGTCATTCTCATTTTACAGATGAGGAAATTAGGGCTAAGAGAAGTAAGGTAACTAGCACAAAATCACTTTAATAAGCTCTGTAGTGAGTTCCCCATCACTGGTCTCCTAGCTGAAGCTTGAACCCACGTCTGTTTGGCATTAAGGACCATGCTCTTTTCATAACACTTCCTGATGTTTAGGTGGCAGCACAATATAGTAAGGTGATGGTTCATTTTATTGTCAAATAGATATGGTTTCAAACCCAAGCTCTTCCCTGTACTGACTGAGTGTATGAGCTTGTATTCCTTCCTTCCTTGCTTCCTTGGCAAATGTTCGTCAAGGGCCTGTTATTTTCATGTCAAGCACTAAGCTGGGAATTTATCAGTTAACGCCACAACCCTTGATCTCTCAGAGCTCCAGTCTGATGAATAGTGCAGACCATGAAACAGGCAATTGCGATGTAGTTGGAGACGTGCTGTGATGGGGAGGTACCAGGTGCTATGGGAGCATCTCTGTCCAATATGGCAGCCACTGACCCCAAGCTGGTGCTGCCAGTGTAAAATAAATACTGGATTTTGAAAAATGTGAAAAATAGGAAAAAATAATAAGTAGTTCATGAATAATTTTTATATTGAGTACAGGTTGAAATGATAATATTTGGGATAGGCTGAGTTAAATAAAATATTTGATTATAGTTAATTTCACTTGTTCCTTTTTTACTCCTTTTATGTGCCTACTAGGAAATTTAAACTTACTTATGTGGCTCACGTTATATTTCTATTGAATAGCTCCACTTTGGAAGAATAAAGACATGGGATGATATTTCCTATCTTAGTGTAACGATTCAAGAACATCTATCACGTGACTGCCCCAGGAAGGCACACAAGAGTTGCTCATCAAGTAGGAGTTTCTTTCCTTTCCTACAACATCTAAGTGGCTACTGCGGCAAGGGTTGTTCATTGTAGGACCCTCAGTCCTCTAATGTGAAGAGGGTGTCAGGTGACAGCTCCAGTACCTCTTGTTCAGCCCCCTTGAGGAGTCCTTAGTCTTCGGGTCCTACTTCTTAAGAAGTAGCTCTTGTAATCCTTCTCTCCCCTCCCCCAAAAAGACCCAGGGCTGGCAATCAGATGAAGTAAATTTTTCTATTGCCACGACCCTTATCTATCTTTGCTTTTCTTTATTTTAGCAGAGGAAAGTCATGTGCAATATTTTGAGTCTGATGTTCAATATCTTCACTGAGTTGAAAGCAAAGCGGAACTGTTGGATTAACGATAAGGTCTTTTCTACCTCTTAGATTCATAAAACTGGGAAAGGTCTTGGGAATTACATTACAGAAAGTGAGGCTCTGAGAGGCTAGGCGGCTTGCCTTGGGTAACAGAGCCAGCCAAGGTGGATGGGACCTGGGACCCCCGCTCCCAATCCCCCTGTTCCACACGCACCTGCCACCCCCCATTACCCATTCTTCTCTGAGCAACTTCCTTCCAGCTCCTCCCTCCCAAAGGCTCTCCCTGTTTGGCACTTCGTCCTCTTCGGCTGCCTTCTCTCTCTGACTTGGTAGACACCAAGTCCCTTTAGTGATAGGCGCAGCAGAAATAGGAGTAAAAAGATGGGGATGGGGTAAAGCATGGGAACAAATGAATAAGACAAAATGGAAGAAAGAAAAAAGATTTTGAATAGACACTAACAAATGAAGCCAGGCAGATTTTCTTGGCCTCAACAGAGGTTCAAGTGAAAAGACAACATGGGTGTGTTTAGAGGAACATGGATTTGGCTTGAGCCTGGCCATATGGCCTTGGAAAAACCTTTAGTTTCTTCATCTTTAATCAACCTCGCTGGGTTGTAGTGAGGAGTAGAAGAGACCACGTTTCTGAAAGGACTTTGTGATCTGTAAAGCACCGCACCAATGGCAGTTATTAGCATTCCTTAGAGGATAGGAGATGTCGGCTATGAGAGCAGGATGAGTTAGCAGGGTGTACGGGTGCCAAAGAAAGCTAATGTGGCCTCCGGAGCGAGGATGCGGCTCTGTACTTGTCCACCCGTTTCTGTGCTGTGTTCAGTTCTGGGAATCGCAGTTTAAGAGGGACCTTGGCAAACTGTCGTTCAAGAGAAAGTTGCAAGAATAGCTTAGGGTCTGAGAGTCATGACATACAAGGAATGATTTAAGGATTTAGAGGATGTTTAGTCTGGAGGGAAAAAAAATAAAGATTTAGTTAGGACAAGGTAGCTGTTTCCAAATATCTGAAAGCTGTCCTGCAGAAGAGAGGAGAGATTTATTTTGTGTTGCTAGAGGCCAAGTCAGGGCCCAACGATCAGAGTGAATGGCAGGCAGATTTGGGTGCAAGAGGAGCCTATCTAAGGCTTAGAAAACCACTCCCAAATGGGCTTCCTGGGAAGGTGGTGGGCTGCCCATCAGTGGACATTTTCAAGCAGAAGTGGCCATGCACAGACAGGTGTGGTCCTGCGGAGTGTGGCTTTGGCTGGAGGGTAGGCTAAGTGCTCTCTGGGAGCCCTCCCATTCTGAGACCATGACCATCTCCTTCTGATCTCTCTCATCTTTCTTAGCTGCTTCCGTCGCCATTTTTTGCTGCCTTTTGACTTTGTGTCCCCGCTGTGAGTGGCTTTAGGGTTTTAGGTTCAGAAATATTTCTGAATAATAAATGATAGTCTGGTTTAATGGAAAGTAGGAGGCAGAACATCTAAAAACAAAGGCAGTTTTGTTACTTTTAAGGGCACACAGTAACCTGTTACATGGTGGAAGCAGCAGGAACATGGTCCCCTGTGTTAGAAAATCTTGTAAATGTTACAGCAAATGGCTCATTCTTCGCTGTTGTTTAAAACTCAGACACAACTGCTAAAGGCATGTGTTCTTAAGTGGACCAGCATTTTCCTTGTTTACCCAGTTCTCTTTTTAGCAACACAGAGATTCAAGAAAACTCTCACTCTAAGAGTTCAGTATCATAAACGACTTTACAGATTCATGATTTCAGTGTTTTGCTGATTTGGTAACACCGAGTTCTGTACAAGAGGTGTTTTCTTGAATTCTTGCTTCTAGAAAAGCCATTTTCTTAAGGAAAATATTTTTCATGCATAGTTAGTGTTTCAGCTGGGAGGGTAATAGCTGAATTGCCCCAGTTGAATAGGCAGCTGAGCTATTTCCTGCATTTTCTTCTGCCCCCAAGTAGCAATTATGCATCTGTCTCACAGTGGCCCTGCCTCAAACATCCCAACCAACATTTCAGAAACCTCCACCTAGACTCAGAGGCACAAAATAGAACTCGGCAGATCCAGGTGGAAAGGGGAGGGAATGGGTAGGAGTGAGTAACATTTCGGGTAGGTTCCCTGGTGTTGGAGTCCGTGCCCAGCCCCGAGGATGACAGCAGGGACACGGAGAAGACTGAGGGTTCCAGGCATGAGTTCCAGGGCTTTTGTGGCAGGAAGAGCCTGGAGAGCAGACAGCAATGGCTCTTCAAACCCCGAGGAGTGGCCAGTCAGGGCAGGCTGGGCAGGGAGGTGAGGGCTGAGAAGGCAGCAGATTGGTACCCAAGCATCCCCGGCTCCATCCTCTGGGGCTGCTGTCCCATGGCAGTGCCCAGTCCCTGAGGCTGCTGTGTTGGGCCCTCACCTCCTTGGCCCCTACCCCATCCAGGTGTGACCTTAGACCCTTGGTTCAGGACAGCCTCCACCTGGAGACCAGCTGAGGGACTTGTTCTTGGGGTCTGAATTCTGGGATGAAGGGCAGCCAACTCTGACGTGAAGTCCACAGCCTCGCTTCCCTTTCACCCTTTCACTGCAGACCAGCTTCTTCTGTCTAAGTGTGCTCTTTTGCAGGCTCCTCCCAGAGCGGTCCTGCCCCCTAGAAGGTATGGTACAGTGGTTCTCAAGATTTTGGGGGCACAAGAATCTATCAACAGTCCCAGGTTATAAATATCAGATCACAGGGTCCCACTCTCAGAGATCATGATTCTGGAGATCTGAGCGGGGTCCAGGAGTCTGGACCCCCAAATGCTTCTGATGGTAAGCAGTCCATGGGCCACACTTGGAGAAATCCTGGTTTAGAGGAGAGAACATGAATCTGGGGGTATGAGAGAGACATAACTAGGATACTTCTTGTGTTACTTGTTGAGCAAGTGCACCACTTTTTTCTATGACTTTGTTTCCTCATCTATAAAATGCTAACCACTTCATAAGGGACTCTTCAGATGTCAATGAGATTGTGTACATAAAAGGTTCAGCAGGTGTTTCTTTAACAGAATTTTTGGCTTCCTCTCCCCCTCCTTCAATATCAGGAAAGTGACAATAGAGGTCCCCTTCTTCCTTGTCCTGGTGTATCAGTGGTACCCGGCTCCCCCAGCAGTGGGCAACTATGGAGAGGCTACAAAAGAGTCTAGAGAAGCACGCACATCTCCAGTGCTCTTGGCTGACCAGATAATCCTGATTTCTCAAGCAATGGCATGAAAAAAACCTACCAGGAGGTCAGAGGCCAGCCATCTGCTATCATTTTTATTTGAAGTAAACCACAGAATCAGACTTACACACACACAGTATGTTTCAGAACAAGTCCACGGCACTCTAGGCAGGCAGACAGGCAGGCTGCAGCAGGCACCCATTACAGAGTAGCATTGCTATGGGTGGGGGAGGCAGTGGAGGTGGACAAGCAGGAAGGAGGGATGTGGGCCCTGGCACCGTCTAGCTAGTTGCTGCTTCAGTCTCAGCTGGTAGAGCCTGCATTTAGGGGCCGCAGTTGAGGGGTGTTAGAACCTTTAGCTTCATTCCACCTGAGCCCAGGGTCACCCCCAGACATGGAAGTTTGGCTAAGTTCCCTAAGGGGAAGCAGTGCTTTTCTGTTGGCGGGACTGAATTCTCTCCAAACACACTGGCAATTAGAAAGGGTCAAAGAGCTTTGATACACAGAAGGGAAAATGTTTACGCTTCAGGGATTGTGCATGTGTGTCTGTATTTGTGTGTGTGTGTGAGTGTGTGCATGTGTAAATGTGTGTATGGCTGGAGGGCTTATCAAAGAGTTTCCTTGTCGTGTTTTTTTTTTTTTTTTCGTGTTGGCCCCCCACATGAGCTGATTTCTGAGCATGATCAGTCTTCAAAAGGGAAGGAATGCAGATTTGTAGGAGTAGCCCTCTGGGGTCAGCAGGGCTGGGGGCTGGTGGAAGACCCACGCGAAAAAGGGCAGCAGCATTTACCCCAGGTGAAGGCAAGACTGGTGAAGTGGGAAGGTCTTCAGCGTCCCCTTGTGTGATAGATGGAGAGAGAGCGGTCCCAGAAGGCTACAGGACACGTCCAAGGCCATGCGGCCGAGACAGGACTGTAGCCCCGCCCCGCGTTGTTCGTGTTTCCCAGGCAGGGCTTCTCCCTTCACACCACCGTGGCTCCCTTCCTCAGCAGCCTCGATGGAACGTTTGCCAGATTTTTCCAAGATAGAAGGGTCTTGTTTTCTGCAGAGAGAGAAGAGCATCCATCAGAACCTCCTTAACAGGTGGCTTGTTGGAATTACGGTTACTTGCGAACGATAATCCTTTCTCTGAGATGTTCTCCGAGCGTTGAGGATCATGGTACAGAGGGCACACAAGGTGACGTTCCCTCCTACAGGAGAGGGCGGCTGCACTGTAGGCTGGGTCAGCAACTTGCTGTCGGACCCTCTTCTCTTTAGTTGGGTCTCTTGCCGCTTGCCATCTGGAAAAGGAAGAAAAAAGATGCTGCAGGTGTATCTGCTTCCTTGTCAGGTGACCTGCCCATTAGACCACACTGCCTCCGTCAAGACTGTAAGCTACCTTGCCAGGTTCGAATAGATCAAAAGGGGGCACATTCTGGGGCATCAGGCCCTGTCCAAATGTTGACCTCGTCTGCTCCCTACCTGAGGGCCTGGGAAAATGGCTTTGGAGAGCAATTCTGTACATGGTGACACAGGAACAAAGGCCGAATGACCACCATCAGTTATTCAACTACCATCAGCAGAGCACAGATGTTACGCCATGTGGGTGACCAACTCAGTGTGAAAGGTTGGACTCGACATCTAAGGAAGGGCTTTTCCAACAAGAGGGGCCTGTGATTTCAGAACTCCCTGTTCAATGAACTTTTCAGATCAGTTGAGATAGTCTATCAAATTGTGATTCCAGAGGGTTATGTTTGTGGGATTTTGCTTATTTGTTCTTTTTTTGTTGACTTTTATAGAGTTAAAACCCTCTTAACTGCCATGGCCTCTAGTCCCTTCTTTGTTCCTGATTCTGTTGTTTTTACACTGAAACTAATATCCTTATGGTCTGGGATGCTGAACTATGTCATCTTGGGTTAAACGTCCCAACAGTTTTGTAACCACAAAGATGCTTTACAGCTGAGATGTGACTCAAAAGGTAAAGAGGAAAAGGAACGTGGCATTGAACACGGTGTAAGTGAGACACTGAGGACAAGTTCTTGATGGGAGAAGCTGAGACGTTGGCATGCATCCTGAGACTGGGCTCTGGACTATGTCCTCTGATCTTTTAAGCACACTTGCCTGGAGATAATAAAGTGGGTCGATATCCCCTTATGATCCCTCTGATCCTCTGATTTTATGTAGAAACAATCTAAAAATAGAATCATGGAGGGGGGCCGCGAGGGGGAAATGAAGGGAAGCATCATGAGGATAAAAGGAAAAAGAAAAAGTAGACACAGCAGGCCTTGGGGGTTGGGTGGAGGTTGAGAAAAGCAGAATATGATGGGGGAAACGCGGAGAAAGAGAGAACTGCACTGAAACATGTTGAGGTTAAGGTACATGCTTAGCAGATAGACATTGTTTAATCACAAAATATTTATTGATGAATACATGAATAAATGCATTAACCATCCTCTCCAGCCCCATTTTACAGGAGGAAAACCTGAGACGTGATATGACTTGCCCAAGTCCCTGCTGCTAACTGGTGTCAGGGTAGGAAGGGAAGCTGGCTCACGGGAGAAGCAGTGCAGTGCTGAGTGCTGGCAGGAGAGCGCTCCTGCTCACCTGATGCTGTGCGGGTAGCAGGTGCCCTTGGGTGGTACCCTGTGACGCTCTGAAGCAGACAGGCTGAGACTGCAGCCTTCCCCAGCACTGCTCCCAGCTTCCCAGGCCTGGAGTCACCGAGGCAGCAGCGCGGAGTGCGTTACTGCCGAGGGCCTCGTGGGTCCTCCCCCTCCCATTCTTTTCCTTGATGGCAGCAGAAGAACCAAACCCTGACCTAACATCGTCCCTCCTCCTCTTGGGAGCCATGTGACACTGCCACTGGATTTGGAACGTGGGCTCCTGGCCTTCCCTTGCTTTCTCTGTCTCCTTATTTCTCTTTGAGTTTCCTGAGTACAGGTCCCAGAAGTTTCTCTCCTCCCTCAAGAAAATGGAGTCTGGCACAGGACGGGAGTTCTTCCCAAGTCTAATGGAGGCAGGATCAATTTCCTGCAGATGACCTGCCTCTGAGAACATCTGACAGATTTCCAAAACCTCCCCCCTACCCCCCGCCTTTTCTTCCCTTTTTGGGGACGATGGGAATTCCCATCTATTTTGTCTCTCCCTCTGCCCTAGACCCTGCTCACTCACAAGCATCTCAGAAGGAACATTTGAGCTGGTGTCCTTCAAGTCATCAAGAAGGCTTCTGTCCTTCAATCCTGTTTTCTTTCTCTCACTGCTCCTCTGTCGAGATCCCAAACAGGATGGACTTATCACGGAAAAGGGCCGAGGAAAGGGCAGTGCCACCGCAAAGAGGGCTCGCCACGTGCAAGTGAGTGTTCTCTCTGTTATTTCCCCCTCAGGAAACTATGCCCATTTTGAGCACTGGGATATAGGAGGGGACCCGGTGCTTCCTCCTCCCTGCTACCCAACGACTCATGAACAGCAGTATAGACAAGCCTCTGGTTCTGAGGCGACAGAGGAGAGGAAAGTCACGTTGCCCAGAGGAGGCAGCATGGGTGTGCAGACCCGGCCCGCCATCGCCTCCGGGAAGGCCTGTCAAGAGCTCTTCTTTAAGCCCCTGGGAGCTCATGTGTTTTCACGCCCATCAGCGGATCCTGGGCTTCAAGGTGCCAGGGGTTAGGCTGGAGGAGGGAGCTCAGAGAGATCGCGTTCTTCAAAGAGGGGGTGCTCTGGGAAGAAAACATGTTCCCACTGGCAGGATGATGAAAGCAATTTTCATTCCCATCTTAGTCAACATCAGTTCTCATTCCTCGTGGCAGCAGTATCAGCAGAGGAGAAGGTGGTACATGGTCTTATGAGCCCCGTGGTATTGGGGGATGGAGTGTTGGGCTGGGGTGTTTCATGAGTCAGAGGTCTGCAGAAGTGCACTGGGGGTACAGATAAGAAAACGCATCCCCCTGACATGTGGGAAGTCGGATGGTTGCTCAGTGAGGTCCACCGGGCCCAGTCTGAGAAACAGGCCTTGGGTTAATATCAGGCCTTTCTCTCCAATTGTTGCTGCCACCTAGGCTGTTCTTGAATCATAAACTCGTTTCATGCATTGACTGAGATGAGCTGAATAGTCTGGAACCTGCTGTCCCTCATTTTACCATCTTCCCTTTCGTTGGGCAGTCACTTTTGGAAGCAAGCCAACCGACCACCTTGCCCACCATCTTGTCCAGAACATCCGCAATCAGCCCACCCTGACCCCAGAGCATGTGGAACGCTACCTGCTCCCCTTACACTCTGTGCACTGACAATGATAGCTCACCCTGCTAGGTGGGCCTCCCAGACGGTGTCTCAGGCTTGACACAGCTCCAGGTCAGTTGCCCCAGCAGAGGGCGAGGACCTATCTGTACACCTCAGCAGCTGCCCGCCCTGCCCCGGTCTAGCTCTCTCCTCCTCACATGGCGGGGGTAATAACTAGAACTGGTTTTGATGTAATCAAATGAATCTGCAGATATAATGTGTTACTCTTTTATTTGTCCCAACTAATACTGTGTGCCCAGTCTTCCTGTAACTCCTAATGCTTTAAACAATACTTATTTCAAAAATAAGAACATGCATCCTTCAGGTAAATTTCTAACGCCTCCAAGTACTTTGCATTTTCTCCCTGGCGTCATTAGTGATTTAACACTCCCCAGTTTAGAGTCTTTTGAGAACTTAGTTAACGTGCTGTTTACCTTCCTCTTTCCAGATTGATCAGGAGTGTTTTGGATACAGCTAAGATCTTCCTTGGGTTCCACCCAAAACTTTCTCCTCTCAGTGACAGAGCAGTGTCCTGGTTAACTTCCACTTGTGACAGCTGGATTCAGAAATGACTGAGCTCAGAGGTACAATACCCTGAAATCTTCCTCCAGCAAGGTGGATGATACACACAACGTTCAACACTTAAGAAAGGATCCCCTGTAATGATGTATGTGTAATATTTTGGTGTGAGGTGTCACGACATCTATAATTTAAAGTATTCAAGTGGAAAAAAGATGAAGCAAATGTGGCAAAATGATAACAACTGTTGAATCTAAGTGATGGGTCTATGGGTTCCTGCTGTACTTACGGCTCTACTTTTCTGTAGGTTTGAAAACTGTCATAATAGAAAGAAATTATTCCCAGATGTTCTAATTCCAGGAAGTATATGTAACTCGGGGTGGGAGCTTCAGGACGCTGATGGGGGGATGGGAGTGGGAATTGCTTAATCTTCTTAAGTTTATGACCATTACCTTAATGCCTGGTGTAGCACAGTGTGATGACTGCAAACCCTACACAGCAATTCCATGACGTCCTCTGTCATTAACACTTTCCATGCACGGATGGTTCTCTTAAAAGCTCTAGTTCTCAATCTTTTTACCTCAAGGACGTTGGGGAGAGAGGAAATATTTACCAGGAAAATTTTTCTTTTCTTGAAGATCATGCCATTTTCTGGTAACCAATTGTTACTAGTTCTCTTAAAAAAAAAAAAAAAAAAAGGACAAAAAAATAAAGTTCATCAATTATTTTGAAAGTACTGTGTTTTAATCCCTCAACAGCAGACTTTCTGGAATCTTTTTCTGGATTGCCATTTATATTGTGACATTTATGAATTCTTTTTTTTTTTTTTGTATTATCTAACATAAAAAGAAATTACCATTTTTATTACCCCTTACTTGTAATTCTTGGGAAGATTCCATTTTAAAAAGAATTTTTTTTGGAAAGGAAAAAGTTTTTTTGCATTATTCTAGAAGCAACCTTTTTACTCCAAATTATGATTCACTCAACACATTTTTAAAAGGACACTTCAAATCTCCATCCCACCTTTAGATATCAGGTACTAAATTCTGATGTCTGACGACCTGACCTCACGTCACTGGACCTTTGATGTGGTCTCTGTGTGTCTTTCAATATGATCTTTAACATTCTGCGAATACTCTGATCTGGCTGAGTCCTTCACCAGGTGTTCACGTTGCTGCTCTGTTCTCTGAGTGGTGTCTTAGGCAGTGGCCCCCAGTGCCTGGGAGCGAGGGCCCGAGAAGGGAGGTGAGCACGGCATGTATGGACTTGCTGCCACCCAGACCTGCTCTTGCCATTGGGCCGCTGTGCCTAAGTGAATGCCGTTTCCCACTCCAGTTGTGTGGAAGGGGGAGGGGAGGGACTCAGATTTTGAGTTTGAGAAGGAAGTAAGCACGCACAGGGGATGGGTTTGGGTGTAGCAAATCCCTGTCCCCGTGCTAGAAGCTCTGCGGCTTCAGCCAGGGCCCTGCAGGCACGAATGTGGGCTCTGAAAGGCAGATCCTGACAGATCTGAATCCCCGATCTGCCCCCATGAGATTTGCTCTGTTTCTGTTTCGTCATTTGTCAAATGGGGAACCATACAGCCCTGACTTCATAAGGTTCTTGTGAGGTTTGAAAGTAGTCATAAAAGCAATAGGCTTTGGACTGGACAATACATGATAGTTGTTATTTAATAACCATGTCATCAGTGCTTGGACATTTCCATTTTACCATGAACTCAACATTAAGTTGTTTTTTTTTTTTTTTTTTTTTTTATAAAAAGCATTTCTCAGTCTTTTCTTCCATTTTTGGACTGAGTGTTCAGGCTCATCTCCCTTGCCCAAATAAACCTGTTAAAAAACCCAGTTCTCTATCTCTTTTCATCTTATGAGTCTGTATCTTATGCTGATCGCTTACTGTGTTGTAATTCCACTTCTGTGCTGTCTTTTGTCAGTTCTGACCTGATCTCTAAGAACTAGATGGCAAATATTTCTGTCTTTTTGTCCAAGCTGAATTTCATATTTCCTGAATCATGAAGCTGCCCTCCATGTGACCTAGAAAGCCTTTTGAGGATCCATATTTAGCTGTATCCATCACTCAACAGATGTCTGAGTAGTTAAAGGCCCCCATGAGCTCCCTCTACATCCTGTGGTTTCAAGTTCCTGAGTTGTTAGTTAAAAAGCTTTCATCCCCTCTACCCGCCTTCCCCTATCCATTCCAGGGTAGAAGGACAGATATCTACTTTAGCTATTCATTCATTTAACAAATATTTACTTATTACCTGCTACATGCTTGATACTGGGTTAGATGTTATCGTCCATGCTACCAAACTACATTTTCTAATTTGACCCATTTAGACGAGTCCTCGAAGTTTTCTGATTATTCCTCTAGAATCTTCATCGAGCATCCAATTAAATGGTCTCTTCTACCTGTAGTGTTTCCTGGCCTCTTGGGAGACTTGGAGGCTTAATTGCAAACCCTGGTGCCTTGCTATAATGCACTTGCCATCACATCTACAGATTCCAGGATAACAGAGATTCGGTTTGGGATCCATCTAAGGGAGTTTAGTTAGCAAACGAGGCTGCAGGGCTCTGCTTGTCATCTTGCACCATGGACATGAAGAATGAAGTGGTAGCAAGGGCAAAATGCCCCACAAGTTAAGCAGCTCGTTTCCAAAACCCCATGGTTTTCTGTGTCCCTGGTTTCCTACAGAGATGCCCAGGAGGAAAGATGCCTCTCTGCTTTTTGAGCTCTTTGGATCTTGCCATTAGATAGCATCTCTTGGCATCTGAAAGGCAGCCTGCCATTCTGTTCTCCTGTGGAACACAGATGGGCCAGCCCACAGCCCTCACTAATGAGGATCACATGCAGAGCCTTCTTGCTGGAGGCTCCCTTCCACAACCCTAGCTCTCCTTCCCCGTGCAGGCCAGTCACTGCTGACCATGGCATTTAAGTCTGAGAAGGCTGCTTGCTGCTCTCCCACTCAGAGTTGAACAGAAAAATCTATTAGGCAGGCCTTGGGAAACGATTCTCATTCAGCTAGAATTCGAAACATTGAGGATTAAGGGATGGCTGCCAGTTTGATGGCAAGGGTGAAGTTTTGGGTTCTAGCTGCCCATGGAGGCTGTTGAGTTTTGGTATAAGCAAGCCCTGGAATTTCTTCCGTAGGAACATGAGTAGATGGCCATACAGAGGTTGACCAGACAGGACATCAATTTGTCACTGCTGTGTAATCTCACCCAGGATGATGGTAAAATTGGAAATAGTGAGATAAGAAGGTTAAAGGCATTAAAATATAGTAGAAAAAGCATAAATGTTGACGTAAGACAGATCTGTGTCAAGTCTTAGCTCTGCTACTTGCTATCCGTTTGACCCTGGACAAGGTACGTCACCTTTCTATGCACTAGCTCCTTTATCTGTGACATAACCAAAATGCCCAGATCATGGGCTGTTCTGAGGATTAAATGGGATAGCACATGAAAAGGCCTTGGCACAGTGCCATAGACTCAGCAAGCCATAAATGAGAATTTCCTTTCCTGTTTTCTCTCTATAGTAGAAAGTTAAAAGATGGACTTGAGTATGGTGGAACATTAAGGTGAGCTAAAAACAATGGCCCCATGCAAAATTCTGCACAATTCTGTTCACCTGTTTTATGCAAAACTTGATTGGTATTTGAAATGTGGGATAGTTTCTTTTTCCTTGCTATTTATTGCAAGTCATATGCACATCTAGTATTTGTGACTAGGAGAAGAGTTCCAAACTGCTAACGTGAACAGCAACAGAAATGCAAAATCTCTTTTGGGCTTAACACTGTAACTCATTCCTTTAACTTTCAGAGCTGCCAAGGAAAGATCACCACCACCACTAGCTGTCCCTGAGGGTGCCAATGATTCTGGTCAATCCTACCATGTACAAGTGTGCTCTAACTGGTCAGTACCAGTTAGACCAGAAAGTACTCTTCTAGGACAAGGAGAAAAGTACTTTAGAAAAGTACTTTATGAATATTATTTTCTGATCCAGAAATCTCACCAGGCTTTATTTTTCACTCTCTTAGAAAACAACGGACACTGAGGTTTGCTGCTCAAAAGGAAGTAATAGACCTATTGATTTAACATTGATGCCTACAAAAATAGTTTCAACAGCTTTTCAACAAGGTAGATCAATCACTGCTTGTTCCTCCTCAACTGGGTCAAGGCTCTTCCTATAAGAGCAGGTGATTGTTCATTCTTCCACAAAGCAGCTCTTTCCATATTTGGCCAGCTAGCTCCAAGAGTGGTCATTAAATTGAATAAACATTGATCCTTTCCACAACTGTGTTCTTTAGACCTGGTTCTGTCCTCTGGAGCTACAAAGATGAAATCTGACCCCTGGCAGCTATCGTGTTTCCCCCTTAATTTTCCCCCAATCCCTTCTCCACTCAGGAAACAAAGAGGCCAGATCCTTGATTCTTCCTTGAAGACATGTAGAAGGGAACAATAAAAGTAGTTAAACAATCACAGAAGAAACTAGAAAGAGTGTCTTCAGGGTAGAGACTCCTTGTTCTAGAAAAGTCCTTTATGGGATATTATTGCAGAGGATGGTTACCTGCATATTCCTACCTCCACAGAGAACAAAAAGAAGAAACGGTGGCCTTATGGCAGTGCTTCCAATCTATAGATGTTGACAGACAAATAAAAGCCCACCATGTCTTCTAGAAGGCGATCTAGTATTGACCACAGAACTCTGTGCTCATGGAGTGTTTTACGGATACTGGTATTGTGTGAAACACATTTTAGGAAATTATGGTTTCAGATACGCTGCGGAAACTTAAACTAGACTTTCAAAATAACTTCCTGATTGATTATGGTCAGATACTGGAACTGGTGGCTCAGGAACACTGAAGTTTCCTTCCTTGGAGGGTTGGTAGACTCTTCCTCTCTCCCCTTCTCTCTCCCTTCAGTATCAGCATTTGGCATCCACCTAACTGGGAGCTGTGGGGTGTAGGTTGGTGACACAGGGAATCTGGGATTCTAGATCCTTCCCATCCCCAGCATCTATTTTTATGCATCCCAATCGTGGTAGTGTTTCACGGAAGCTTCAGCCTAGCTGGGACTGAGGGTTTTGGCCAAGAGGAGAGGGGGGCTAGAGATGGGAAAAGTTGATGCAATTATTTTTGGCAGGAGTTGGAACCAAAGCAGCAGGAGAGAGTAAGTTTTAAGACTCTCTGGCAAAGTAACTTCCTAATCTGTCACTGGGTATGTGTAAAAAAGTGATTAGTGGGTCTCTATATTTATCATGATTACTCACAAATATGTAATTTACATAATATATACAGCACATTAAGTACTATGTCACCTTATATAATGTGCGTATGTATAATGTATATGCATGTTATGTAACGCCAGTCTGGAGGCTCTTCCAGATTCTGCCAAGTATTTCCTAATTTATTTGGCAATTTTCACATATCTTTTCCATCTGTGGAAAGAACTCTCTTGAGAGGAGCTGGTCTCTGACCTGAAATATAATCATCCCACTTGAGTCTATCTCCATTCTCAACTCACTGGAGGAAACCTACAAAGACCAAGTCATAATGAGATGCAACGCCTGGCCCATTTGTCCAGGGACAACATCATGTATTGAAGATTTCCTGTTTCACTCTTTTCATTGCTAGAGGGTTAGAAGCGTGGGGGCAGGTGAGAACATGCCTGTGGCATGGTTAGAATCAGAGCAGGATGAGGAATAAGGGAGGATTCTCCCCTGACTGCCTAACTTTGAGAAGTTACTACATTCTGGTAAGCCTCGTTTTCCTCATTATTGAGATGAGGCTGAGAATACCTCCTCTGTCAACCTCAGGGGTTGCTGTGAGGAGCACTATAGGAGGTCCTCCACAGTGAGAAACCACAGTCTCAGGAGTTAATGGATGAGTTGCAAAGTCAGATTAAACAACACTAGACTTACTAAGGTTACAAAATTGAAGGTACAATTTCACCGATGTTTGTTACACTTTAAGGCTTTAAGGAGAACGTGGGCCATGTCTCTCAAGCAACACTGCCAGTCTTGTGCACCAGAGTGTGCAAGCAGGGGCCCGTCTCTGAGTTGTGAATCTCTAGGAGTCACTTTCACCTGGCGATAGTGCCATGTCTCAATAGCCTCAATCTTGAGCGGTTGGGGCCGAAACACATGCAAGAACTTCTGTGAACGTCTTAGAATCAGTGACACCCACACTGAACCTGCCTGCGTTTCAGAATGAAGTGGCTTCCAAGATAGCACCTGTTGTCATTCTGAGCTTGCTAGTCCCACCTCCAAGGACATTGTTCAGGACATTCTTCTGGTGGCCTGTTTTCCCCTTGCCTGATGTCCTGCACTGTTAGGTTGAACAGGATGGTCCCAGATCTCTAACTCAGACGGTCCTAGATGACTGCTTCCTTCAGAGTTAGGCTCCGTTGGTACACACAATATTAATTCTCCCTTCCTTGCACAAAGTTCCTGACCCAGTGCAAGGAGATCAGAGGGAGCTCAGTGGAGTGATGGCGAGTGGGTCCACGTTTCCTTTTCAGAAATCTCAAAGGGGATGGAGGCTGAAGGAGCAAATGTGCTGAGGCGAATGTTACTTTCCACCAACGGAGCTCTCCACAGACTTGCCCTCAGGGAAGGTGGTGATGCTGGCACCAGCTGAATGAAGCCCACTGAACTCTGCTGAGGACTTCTGGGCACTGGCTGACAGCTCCTTGCTGAAGGTGCCTCTGTCCTCCTTGTGCCTCTCCACTGAGGTCATCCGGGCAGCCAGGGCTGTTTCTAGATTAAGAGACTATGATGATCGTGATGAGATGACATGTGGAGAGTTTAATCTGATGATCTGTCTACTGCCTTCAACCCCACACCAACTTCTCACCAGGTCAGGCCAGAGGGAGTCTCTGGGAAGCACTGTGAGGCCTCATTTTCTCCTGTGGGCTTGCCCCATCCACACATGTGTCACGTGTTCATTCCTCCCTGGCAACCTGGATCCAAACGGAATCGCTTCTCAGTGACCAGAAATGACCCTATTCCAAGATGTGTAGGTTCTTCTCTCTATTAAGTATCTTTTTAGTGGCACCTAGTTCCAAACCATATTAGCTAGGGTACCATGGACAAGTCTCTTAACTTTTCCGAGACTCAGTTTCCTTATCTGACAAATGGGAGAGTAAATCCTGCCCAGCATAGCTTTCATGGTTGTTTTGAGGATCCAGAATAGAAATTCTCAGTCTCTTTACGATAAAGAGCTACTTTAGTTTCCCTTAAACCTCATGATCACCAAGGGGAAATGTGTCTTGACAATGAAATGGCAGAAACAGGGAGTAAGAACCTTCTTTTTCCTTCCCACTTTCTGTTCTTATACTGCATATTTTTTCTCAATCAGGAAAAATCCACCAGTAAATAAATATTTATATATATAAATATATATATACTACATATATGTACACACACCTAAGAGCGTCAGAAGGGCCTTCAGTTCGTGTTCTGGGAGCAGAAGGTGCCAGGAGGGAACCGCCTGATGGCTTTTCTCCTGGTCTCAGCAAAAGGCCCTTCCCTCCCATCTTCTTTGCCTTCAGGAATAGTCTGCCACCAGGGCTTGGAACTCAAACAGGAAACACGCTTTGGCTTGAAAAAGAAAGAAGCTGGGGGTGGTTTTTTTTTTTTTTCCTCTTCCCTTTTTTACACAATATTATGACACCAATTTGAAAAATAAATCCCAGTTTCTCTGCTTTCCCTCCCAGGTGTTCACAGAACTAAGAAAATAAATACCACATCTAAGGTGTGCTGTGCCGGCAGCTCTGGGGGCTCCTGGAGCCGGCTCTAGACAAACACACAGCCACCAGAAGGCTTCAGGAACATCACGAGTGCCCACGGACAGCGCGCAGAACCAAGAAGGGAAACACAGCTTTCCACAGCCTTTCTGCCTCCTCAGCAAGTTCGGGGAGAAGCTGTCGCTCGAAGGACAACCGAGAAACCAGCGTGCGCGTGCTGAGCCCTGCCAAGGGCTGTACTCTGAGACTCGGAGGCGTTTTTGTCTCCGTACAGAGGGACCTTTGTGAGAGTCCTCTGGAACGCAGGCTCTTTCCCTTGGCCACATCCGATCTCACCATAGGCAGGAAACCTTCAGCCTGCTCCTCTCCAGAGCGCGGAAACTTGCAGGGCTGGTGGAAAGAAAGGGGGGAGGGTCTCCTTCAGTCTCAGAAAGTCCCGCTCAAGACCTTCTGGGAAAGTGGAGGTTGCTGCACAAGCCAGCCACACCCTGGAGGGCCCTACGTCCATTCAAAATGTCCTGCCAGCACGGGCTCTGCGGGAGTGTGTCCATGGTTGAAACAGAATGGATGTCAGGGTGAAGCTTTCTTCCTGAAGGGTGGCTTGGCTTCCACTGGTTGGAGAAGAGTGAGTGTGTGTGTGTGTGTGTGTGTGTGTGTGTGTGTGCGCGCGTGTTTCAGTTTCTTGTCTTCTCTCTTGGTTGAACTGGCATCGGGCACAGTGTCTAGTCTTTTGAACGGCTTTTCCTCCTCAGAGAAAAGAAACTGCTCTTCTGGGGGGGCCCCATCATCATAGGCGCTTGGTTCTTGTGAGTAATTTTAATCTAAAAGCAAAGAGGCAGAAATGAATTAGTGGCCTGCAGATCCCAGGAGTCTATGGGAACGTGAGCTGCAGAGAGAGGAAGGGAGGCTAGCTTCGGGCTGGAAGGAGCCCCATGCCGAAGGACGACTGTCCTTGAACAGCTTCAAAATTGGCAACTGGACCCTGATTGGGCTTGGTGTTTGGCACTGCTGGAAGCGAGAGGCGGAAACACCAGGGAGAGACAGGTGTGAGCTTCCCACGTGGCGATCAGCTCACACCTGTCTCGTGTCCTTGCTATTCATAGACTCTCAGAATGTCACAGCCGGAGGAGACCTCAGGGACCATCTCATTCAACCCCTCTGCAGGACTGATAAAGGAATGGAGATCCCAAGGCGCTTCTGAGCCTTGGATTAGCCTAAGGTCACACAGAGGGGGGTGGAAGAGCCAGAGCCCAGTTCTTCAGATTCCCCACCTCCACTGCTCCTGGCCATTCCCGCCTGGGCAGTGCAGAGGTGTCAACCAGGAACTCCAAACTGACCCAGAGGCTTCCGTCTGACCTCTGACCCGAGCGCTGCTCACGTGGGACGTTTCCAAACGAGTCTCTTAGCCGTTTCCTCTTTTCTTAGTCTTCTAGGGGAGACCCAAGTTTCTTTTAAAAGCTTTTATTTTTTTCAATTTCAGGTTTGAGTGCTTTCTCCTGCAAACTTTAAGTCAGTTGGAAGTGAAAGACACTGGTGAATTCTCATTTTATTTTGTCTTTCTTCCCAACCTTACCCTCAGGGTGTGGCTTCAAAATGCCTACTCCCTATTTGAATGTGGCCTGGTACACTGATGCGTTGATAACCTGCATTGTCAGTCCATCAACATTTATCAAGTCAGGAGATGACGTGGTACGTCAACAAGAGGTACTTAGGATTCAAAGATCTGGGTTTGGGTCCTAGAACTCCCCCTTCTTTGCTGTGACCCTTTGAACAAATCATTTAGCCTTCAAAAGCAGTGCTTGCTGAACTGTAACACGAGGATAGTAACATTTGTTTTATTTTTCTCACAAAGTTGTTGTGAAGATCAAATGGCAGACTGTCAATGAAAGCCCAATGTAAACTGTAAAACGGAAGGCACCAGTTCAATAACTTAGCTCACACTGGAGGAGGAAAAGATGTCTGTCGAAAGAAACACAGTCTATGAAACCATTCTCATGATTTTTACCACCTTTTGAAATGACAGTGTGACCCCAGAGAGCAACAGAAGAACACTTGAAGAGAGAGACCCATCTCTCTCTTCAATGTAGGATAAACCAAGTGGTGTCAAAAAGAAGCTAGGTAAGGAATGAGAAGAACCTGAACGGAGCAATCGAGGAAGAATTGTAAGATCTGAAAGGAAGGGAAGAAAATGTGTTGGTGAAAGAGAACGTGACAGCACTAGGTTGAGGGGCTACATATCAGCGGGGTGAATGTGGACCAAAGGATGAGAAATGAGGTCAGGGATACAGGTGGGGCAGTTGGTATAGGGCTTTAAAGGGGAAGCCGAAGAGCTTGGGTTTAATATGAGGTAAGGGGGAACCAGGATGACGTTTTAAGCTGGAGAATAACATGAAAAAAAGAGTCTGAAGGGAAATCTTCAGGATAAGCTGGAGTTGGGGAGAGTCTGGCTAAGAAGGTTCTACTGCATGCCAGGTTTAAACTCATCAGGCCCCAGGATACAGAAAGAAAAAGACGGGACCAAAAGTCATCACACGGAATGAGCGTAACCTGGGGGAAGGAGGCTGAAAACAACTGTTAGGTTGGTTTCCAGCAGCCCGGAAATCCAGGAGGGGAGTACGTCTCTGCCTTGTGGTAGTCACCAGGGGAGCACCGCAGTGACACATCAGGCAGCGTTCTCTGTTATGTGCCTTCTTACGGGCACCGTCTTTCTCTCAGTATTCAGGGAGGTGAGGCACAGACTGGGGCGTCTGACGGCACTTATCTGTGGCGTGCAATTCAGCCCCCTCTGATGGTGGTGACTTGTGGCACATTTCCTTGTGGTAAGCCTTCTCCACTCTGGAGCACAGGAGCCCCGAGCGGAAGAAGAAATCACCTTATTCACCTTGGTATTCCCTGAGCCAGCACAGAGCCCGTACCTGCTGTGGAAGTACCCGACTGTTTAGCACAGCCAAGAAGAACAGGGGAATGTCCTGGCCGTGCAGCTGGCCGTGCTTGGGCAGAGGGTGGCAGCTGCTGCACTGCTTACATTTCCCGCTGATGGAGCCCATTTTTTAAGACCATAGAAGACCCTTGCTTCTCCTTTTTCTCCCTCTAGCTGACCAATTTATTTGCTTTTAGCACCTCCAGGGCAAAGAGGAGGAAGTGAAACTCAAATCCCTCCCATTCGTGTTTTCAGCAGTTTTGACAAAGGTCTTGATGGGGCAGGAGTTTGGAGATGCTGGGTAACGTGAGGTTTTGATGTGGTTTGTGGATTCTAGTACTACAGATAACTGGGAATTCACTGTATGTACATACACTGGGGGCAAGAACGATGAGATCATGTCCTCATCTTGAGTCAAAGAAATGTCAGTATCTTACCCTCTCATCCTCAAATTAGGAGGGGCTAGTGGATTAAATAGTTAAGATCCCATTTTAGGAGGTAGCTGGATGTGGCTAAATCTGCCTTTTCAACCCCTGATAGAAAGAGAGCACCCCACATTTCTGTAGTTAGAACCCAGACTTCTCTGGTAATTGGGCAGGTCAGGCAATTAACTAAAGCCTGTATGATTGTCTTAAAAACATTGCATCACATTTATAGCACCTGACATGCACTAGGGACAGCAGCCCCATGCTCTTAGTTTTCTGTTTTATTACAGAGAAAATCTGTTAACAGTTAAACATGTCACATTTTCCTTAGAAAGTCCTTGTTCATAGTGCAGTAATAGTCGCCCATTTCCCCTTCCCTAGCTAGTAACATTTAATTCTTTAATGGACTCTGGGGTTTTCTGGTTTTGTTTTTGGAGTGTACTTTGAGGTGAGAGGTTAGCATACAGTCATCCCTTGGTATCCATAGGGTATTGGTTCCAGGACCCCTGGGAATACCAAAATCCACAGGTGCTGCTTTTATACAAGTTGGTTGAGTAAGATGGTATAGTATTTGCATATAACCTATGCACATCCCATAGACTTTAATCATCTATGGATTGCTTAAAATACTTAATGCAAACGCTATGTAAATAGTTGTCAGCACACAGCAAATTCTAGTTTTGCTTTTTGGAACTTTTCTGGAATTTTTTTTCCTGAATATTTTCTATTCAACGTTGGTTAACTCCAAGGATTTGAAGCCCACATATGTGGAGGGCCTTCTGTATAACGGCATTTTCCCAAACAGGCAATTTCTTGGATACCATATGTTAAACAGTCCATTACTTTCAAATTAGTTTATGATCTTTCTTTTTTCCTTCATTAGTTTTTATGTACACTAGGGTTTCTCTTCTGTACTATTGATTTATCTATCCAATATTGTGCCAATTACTGTGGCTTTATAACTATTTTAATATCTTGTGGGAAGTCGTTCTTCACAGTTCCTTTATAAAATGTGTTAGCTATTGCTCTGTGTTGTCAAGTTAAAAAAAAAACTGCATTAGAATTTTGTTTGGGGGGACTTCCCTGGTGGTGCAGTTGTTAAGAATCCGCCTGCCAATGCAGGGGATGCAGGTTTGAGCCCTGGTCCGGGATGATCCCACACACTGCGGAGCAACTAAGCCCGTGTGCCACAACTACTGAGCCCACCCACGTACTGCAACTACTGAAGCCCTCATGCCTAGAGCCCATGCTCCGCAACAAGAGAAGCCATCACAATGAGAAGCCCATGCACCGCAACGAAGAGCCAATGCAGCAAATAAATAAATAAATTCATTAAAAAAAAAAGAATTTTGTTTGGGGGTCTCTATTTAGAAACATGGGGTCTTTCTAAATAAACATGGGATGTTTCGAAATTCAAATCTTTTAAAAAATAATAGTCTTGAAGTCTTCTTCATCTATTTTTCACAATTCAATTTGGTATTTTGTTTTTTGCCATTATAATACTTAAACTTTTTTCTATTATAGTCTTCTGATTGGTTATTTCTGGTATGTACAAAAGCTGTTAACTTTGGTCTTTCTATACAGCCCCACTGAAATAATTTAACCTATGAGGTTTTCAGTTGATTTTATTAGCTTTCTATAAACAGAATAATATCTGCAAATGACAGTTTTGATTCTTTTTCAAACAGTTATATTTCTTTTCTGCTTCATGTGTTTTGCACTGGTTAGAACTTCCAAACAACATTAGCACACATCTTATTCATAATTTTAATGAGAATTCCGCTGGTGTTTTACATAAAATATTAGTTATTGGTTTAAGATAGATATTTTTGGGGAATTCTCTGGAGGTCCAGTGGTTAAGACTCCACACTTCCACTGCAGGGGGCATGGATTTGATCCCTGGTCAGGGAACTAAGATTGCACATACTGTGCAGCAAGGCAATGAAAAAAAAAAAAAAAAAAAAAAGGAGAGCTATTTTATTTTGAGGAAGTGTGTCTTTCTGGTCTGAGTTTTTTAAGAGTTTTTATCTTTAAAAATCAGAAATGTTGAATGTAATTGAGTATTTTGGGGTCATCTATTCATATTATCATGTAATTTTTCTATCTAAATGTATATAAGAAGATATTCTTGTATTCCTCTGACATATTCTTCTTGAGGAGTGAATGATTCTTTCATTATATTTTTCAGTTCTGTCTACTGATACATTAAAATTTTTGTGTCATTCATATTTGAGATTGGTCTGTGGTTTTCTATTTTTAAGCATAGTTTTTGTTAGGTTTTTGTATCTGTCTTAACTTTATGATCATTGTAGATGTAATTCTTTGAAAACATTTTTCATTTCATTAATGGTTACCTAAGATTTTTATAAGATGTTCAAGTTTATTAGAATCTAGATAACTATATATATGTCATACAATGTCATTAAATAAACCATTACCATATTTATATTTATATTACATATATTATATATTAAACATTTTAATATCTCTAATCTCTGTTTTTCTTTCTCTCTTTTTAAAATTAGGTTGTCAAACATTTGACAGGTTTAAAGAACTAGTTCTAGATTTTCCTGTCTTCTAATTATTTAATTTCTAATTTTATCTTTATTATTTTCCTCCTGCTTTTCCTAAGTTTGTTTTATTATTGTTCTTTTAATTTGGGGACTATTCATTACATTTTTTTTCCTTTTCAAACAATTGAAATATATGAGACTTTGAATTTACTTCCAGATACAGTTTAGGCTATATTCTATAAGTTTTGAATGAGAGCTGTCTAATTTTTATTATTTTTTTAAATAGTCAATAATGTTGGCTTTAATCTCCTCTATTATTCTTTAGGAAAATTTAAAAATCTCTGAGTGATTGGATTTTGTTTTTCATTTAATCTTCTATTATTAATTTCTAGTTTTACTGCTTTGTGGTCACATAAAACAGACTTTACAGTTTCTGCTTCTGGATTTTATACCTATTTTTTCTTTGTGAACCAGTTTATGATCTATTTTAGTAAATATCCTATGACTCCTTGAAGAAATGTGATTATTTAAGGCATAATTATTTCATCCAAGTTTAATTTTTAAATTGAGGTATAATTGACAGATGACATTATATTAGTTTCAGGTATACAACTTAATGATTTGAGTTTGTATATATTGTGACATGATCACCACAAGTCTAGGTAACATCTGTCACCAAAGTTACAAAATTTTTCTTTTGATAGGAACTTTTCAGATTTACTCACTTAGCAACTTTCAAATTTGCAATACAACATTATTAACTATAGTCACTCTGCCGTATGTTACGTCCCCAGGACTTATTTATTTTATAAATGGAAGTTTGTACCTTTTTATCTCCTTCACCTATTTCACCCACCCTGCTCCCTCTACCCCCACCTCTGACAACCACCAATCAGTTCTCTGCACCTGTGAGCTTGTTTTTTTTAAACCCAAGTTTTATGTTATTTACTTTTTTTTTACAACTTGACCTCAAAGACAGAAACAAATATTTTAAAGCCTCTCATTACCTTTCTGTCAATTTCTTATATATGTATTTTTTCTCAGAATAGACATCTATACTGTTTTATACAGTACATATTTTGATTCTAAATTTTAGACAACTAAAATTTTATGACCATTACATCTCAAAATTGAGTGTACTTTTTATTAAATAAAAAGTGACATTCTTGAGAGAGTAGCATTGACATATATACACTTCCAAATGTAAAATAGATAGCTCGTGGGAAGTTCCTGCATAACATAAGGAGATCAACTCGATGATGGGTGATGACTTAGAGGGCCAGGATGGGGATGGTGGGAGGGAGTTGCGGGAGGGTGGGGATATGTGTATAAATACAGCTGATTCACTTTGGTGTACCTCAAAAATTGGCACAGCAGTGTAAAGCAATTATATTCCAATAAAGAGCTTAAAAAAAAAAGTTACATTCTTTATTCCATCGTATGCTTTTGGCATTTTGGAAGGTTATTTTGCCCTGAATTATTTTTTACTTTTAATTTCTCTATGCTTGATAAAAGATAAGATAAAAAGATACATATATCTTTTTGTTTTAGATGTATCTCTTTAAAAGAAGTATATCATTGGATTTTAACTTTTAACCCAATAGGAGAGTTTTATTCTTTTAATAGGGAAGTTCATTATTGATATATTTAGTCTTAACCTCTTTTATCTTAATCAAAAAAATTGTAAATATTTTCTTTTTATCCACTTTCTGACTTGTGCTATATTGATAGGGTTCATAAACTTTAAATTCTCCCAGATTTGAAAAGTGTGTGCCCTGTTTTTAGCTTCACTAGTAATAATCTGGTTATTAAAATTTTCTTCAGATTTACATTTTGTAATTACCAACGTGAAGAGAGACAATGAAAAATTTAACATTTTTATTACATCTTTCAACAATGTCTCCCACATGCTTTCAGCCTTGGTGAACCTAACTTTAGGTTTGGGATCCAAGTTATGAATGTTTACATTATATACCTTCTCTTACAAAAAATCATTTTTGTCATTTGCATTCAGTTGCATAACCACATTTAACAGTTTTTTTTAAACTTTATTCTAATTTAACTGGTTTTAATTTTTACCACAAGTTCTTTTGTAGCTGTGATGTCCCATCATTAAGCCTTCAATTTGGATCACTTCATAGTATGTGCCTTCAGGAAAATGTTTCAAAAAGGGTCCTTTCGTTTTAACTCTTGCACGTTTAAGAATGACTTCCGGTTACCTTCTGCTGTGGACCAAATTGTGTTTCTCCCCTCCAAAAATTCATATGTTGAAGCCCTAACCCCCAATGTGAGTGCATTCGGAGATGTGGCCTTTATGGAGGTATTAAGGTTAAATGGAGTCATAAGGGTGGGGCCCTAATCCAATAGGACCGCTGTCTGTATAAGAATAGGAAGAGACATCAGCAGTAAATGCACACAGAGAAAAGGCCATGTGAGGACGCGGTGAGGAGGCCGCTGTCTGCAAGTCAGGAAGAAAGGCCTCACCAGAAAGCGACCCTGCCAACACCTTCATCTTGGACTTCCAGCCTCCAGAACTATGAAAGACTATGTTGTTTATGCCACCCAGTCTGTGATATTTTATTAGGGCAGCCCGAGCTGACTAACATATCTTCACATATGGATTTCCATGGACTGCACACCATAAAAATCATTGGGACACAATTTTTTTTTTTCATAGGGAGCTGCAATCTCTGAAGGGTTGCATGGAGAGAGAGTGGACTTAGGAGGAGTATTTGGCGATTTTAAAACCAGTGATTGGATTTGGAGGAAGGGCAGTCCAATTTCCAGATACCACTGAGCTAGGTGGCCGAGGGTTTGCCTTCTTGCAGTTTGTTTTTTCTTTGTTTGTTTTCCTTTTAGGAGACAGGAGGAGCTTGAATAGATTTTTCTTAATTCAGCTCCCTCAAAATTATAAGTAGTACAGATTCCCTCCATCCTTCCCAACTCTAACAAGGTGGTAAGATATTATTAGGTTTTGCTATAGTGTATTTTCATCCTTTTCTTGGACTTCATAGAAACCAAAAGATTGAGGTAAGATGTTGCAGAAAAAGTTCTACTTTCGATAACCTTTATAAAAGAAACCATTACTAAAGTCTCTGTCTCTAGGGACTAATTTTACAATTTTAAGTTACATGGAGCAAAGAGTTACAGAAATAAATCTACAATTCAGGCCCAGTAGCTGTCCCATGAAAACCTTTTCTCTAGTAGAAGACAACTTGATGTTCTGAAGGGCTCCAAATAGCAGGTTATCAAGGTATCTGGAAGCTCCGAAACACAACTTCTGTCTTTTGAGATTTGCACACTCACGATAGTATTGGGGGTGTTACTAACATAGTATCTCGGTGAACACCCTGGGCTCTGAACACCAGGACAGTGGTTTCTGCTAACAAAGGTATGGGAAGTCAGGGAACGGGGTATGTTCCCTTTATTTTTGTTTGTTCAATTCTTTATTCATTGCTAAACAAATATTATTGTGCAACTATTACAAACCAGGCACAGTGCTAGATTTTAGGTAATATGGGCCACAGAAATGCCGTAAAGAAAATAGATAACCCATGTGGCTACCCTTTCAGGGAGTTTTCAGGTGGGTCCTCCAGCCTGAGGGTGCACCTGGGGTGCAGCATGTCTGTTCACTGGGGGAATTCTCCCCCAGGAGCCCTGATGGTCATCGAGACTAGGTGGAAATTCTGGGGTAAGTGTGCAGATTTAGCTTCCACATAAAGAAGCACTTTCTGGTGATTAGGCTTGTTCATCAGAGGGACACTCTTCCTTTTGGGGTGGTAAGTTCCTTGCCACTGGAGTGATTCAAGCTGAGGCTCTCGAGAATACTGTGCTGAAGCCTCAGAATTCACCATCTAGAATTATAAGCTCTTTGAAGACAGGTCTATGTCTCCTTTGGTTTTGGAACTGGTGCCTCCCAGTGCCTGGCACATAGCACATATTCAATAAGAGCTCGGCAGGTAAATGAACGGATGGCTGAATAAACTGGAAGAGAAGCTGCGCTAGATGATCTTCCAAAGCCCCCGTAACGCTGAGATTCAGAGTTTCATATTAAGGCAGTGGCCCAAAGGGGCCCCAAATAAAGCTTCTCACCCTCCTCTCAAAGATCGGCCAGACTTACCGTGCAAGGTGGCTGCATCCAGGGCTCCCCGTCCACTTGCATTGGCAGCAGCTTGTTTGTCCTGGAGCCCCGAGAACAGAGAGAGCACAGTGAGCTTCTTGGAGCTGGAGGGAGGGGGTTGTCCCCACCAGGGAAGCAGGAGTGGGAAGAGCTGCTCTGCCCACCTAGGTTCTGAAGACTCTCCGGGGGCACTTGTTGAAAAGAGATTCACGTGCCCGCCTCAGGGGTCCTGACTCAGCATGTCTGGGCCAGGCCCAGGGGTCTGTGTTTTAATAAGCACTATGGACGATTCTGTTGCTTTGGTCCCCAGACCCTACTTTGAGAAACATGGCCCTGGGTGAGCAGTGAAGTCCACAGGTGTCTGGGAAACACTGGCCAACACGCATGGCAGCACCACAGCTGAGCGGACCCCTGGTCAGACAATCAGCCGGAGGGCCTGCCCATGGTGCCAAAAACTCCACCGTGAAACGGGAAAGGTTATGAAATGGGGAAAGGCCTGGGTCCTCTGTTGAGTGAGCAGTTACATCATGTCAATGAGCTAATGTCTCCCACTTACACGAGGTACCGCTCGCCTCTGAGTGTGTCTTGCCTTGCCTCCAGTCCGAAACCATCCCCTCTTTTAACTCCTGAGCAACAGTAGATGCTGCGGTTGCATGGTCTGTGGACCTGGCTTAGGTGGGAAAGGGATCATTGGTAATGTGACTCCCATGGGTAAGTGGAGGGGAGAGGAGAAAGCACTGCTTTCTTGCTTGGGTCAAGGCTTCTTTGGGACGTGGACTGTTAAAGGAGAGAGATGAGGGAGAAAAGGCAGGTCCTTTTGGAGGCCTCCAGTCTGGGCGAGCAGGGAACAGTTGCCACCCACTGGCCAGAAAGCCCTCACCTGGATGTGGGATCTGCCCTGTTTCTGAAATTATAAAATGAGGGAGGCAGGCTGTGTTCTGATGTAGATGATTCTCCAGCTGACCCTGAGGATATTTAATAACAAAAACCAATAAACCTAATAATAAACAATAAGAGGAGAGAGTAGCATGTTGGTGTTGGGGGTGAGGAGAGGATCTGGGGAAGACCCAGGAGGCTAGGGCTTCTGACTCACCCCCTCGGTTTCTATCTGGAAACAGAAAACATCCTCTCTCTTATACACGTTTTAAAAAAATTCTTCAGGGATCAGAATTCTCTGGGCTACATATATTACGACTTAGATGTGCTCACTGACGGCACCTACTCGTGTCAGAGTCATGGGAAAAGGACAGGAAGGAACTACAGAGATTCACTTGGAAAACAGGGGACCCAGCACAACGACTGCCCAAAGAGAAAGAGAAGCAAAGATTTGGGGAATAATAGAAAAGACAGGAGAGACACAGAGAGGGAATGAAGAAAGGGGTTCAGTGGGATAGACCAGGGAACCAGCTTTGAGGACCTTTCTGAAGGATTCAGGGTGGCACCAAGAACAAAGTTTCCCCAAATGTGCTCCGAGGACATTCACCCAAGAGGTTAAGGGGTAAAAGGGTTCTGTGTTTAAATAACTCTGGGAAACCTGCATGCAGCAGTCCGCTCCAGGAGATCCCCAAGACCCACAAATAGATTTGATTCATAAAATTAAATGGGAAGTGGAAACGAATAAGGACTCCTGAAATAATCAGGTGGAGAAAAATCTGTGACTAGTTTCATTTATTAAAATCAGAAGATCCCCTCCATTAAACCCCAACTCTTCAGGAGCCTGCAGGGGCTGACCTGTGTGGTCCATATTCGAAAGAATTGTCATCCTCTTAGTCAATTATGACAGCTTTGCTGACGTTGATGGTTTAGCTCTACAAAGGTATATGGGATTGCTAACTCTAATAAAAGTATTTATAAGACCACTATCCAAGAAAGAGCAGGGTAGAACAGATAGCCTAGTTTTTGTCAAAGTATGCCCTCTGGCATGCACTGAACATTTCAATTTGTAAAGATAAAGGAGGCAAGGAGTTGGACCTCTGGTTCTCTGGACCTTATAATATGACCATCCTATTTAGAGAATGTCACCAGTTCATTCTAAGAGAACACTATACTAGTTGTGATGGACCCTCTAGTTGATGTCCTGGATGGTTGTTTATACCCGGTTTGGGAAGTGTGTCCAAAGACATTCTTTATAAAAGTTTTCAAGCTTCTGCCTCCCTACTCTCTCTGCACTGAAACCTAAAGATGGTTTCCTAGTTGTTATCGGTAAGAATATTCAGGGAGGTGGGGAGACTGGGGGCTGCTGGGTGATGAGGAAGCATACCTGATGGAGACAGAGGAGCACTGGGCCAGCCTCCTGCCTGCACTCTTCAGGCCAGTGTAGATCTGCCCCATTTCCATGGCTCCCTCCAGCCCCACCACTTCAAGAAGCTGGTCACTGAGGTCTGTAGAGTGAGACAACCAAAAGCAGTGCGTACACATCTTTCTGTTTCCCAGCCTGGTTTGGACCAGAAGGTCTGATCCCTAGATGGCCATCCCTTCATCTCCCACTAAGTATCATTTTCATCCTCATTCTGAAGAGGGAATTTCCCCAGAGGTTAATAAATGTACCTTTTCATAAACAGAAACCCAGTTGTCATGAAAAAAAAAAAAAGGTTTTGATCCAAAAGGTTAACATGCATCCAGTGAACAGGCTGACATATTCGAAGCCTCTTCAAGTGGAGAGTAACATAAAGGATGAACCAGCTACTTCTGAAATACACCCCCCCAGTGCAGCTAAAGACACATTGGTTTGGGATTAGGATAGGAAGGAATGCTGATGAAGGTCATTATCCAGAGTTGGATCAGGTTTCTCTTCCCTGAATGTCTGAATAACATCTTGGCCCTACTGACGATGACTGATGCTTAATTAACTTCAAATCTGGCCTGCGGTAAGTCAGCGGTGAGCCAACCTCCTTGGACATCCTTGGGGAAGTCAGTGACCTCTTTCAGGACACCAGGTGCCTACTCTGAGCCAAGGAAAAGAATATTTCACCTACACCAGATTATTCTGGGTCCACAGTACAAAAAAAGGGACAGAAAATATGAGTCTCAGGCTCAGAGTCACACAGGCTTGATCGCTTCTCATAGTGGTAGTTGCCTTTGATTCAGCACCTGGAAGAGGTCCTTTTTTCTCAAAGTTCCTGGGGCTTGGATTGTGCTTGTCCAATTTCTGGGGAAAGCAATGGCAGGATTAAGGTTTGCTGTTGGGCCCAAAGATTCCTTTTTACAACACATCTTTTATTTATTAAAACAGAAGCAAATAAAAAGGCAGATTCTTTAACAGCCTCCATTCCTTCTTTGCCTACTAAGGCAGAGGAAACATCCTATTAATAGTCACAAACTAGAAAATTGTCCTGTTAATGCTTTTGCTTATTTGACAGATGGCTTCTGTCTTCTAAGGTGCCTCCTGGTATACTGCGACCATGTTTATTAAGATCGGCAAGGAGACATTTGGGTTTGTCTTTACTTTCTTGTTTGGAGGACTGTTATTTAAAGAACATTCTCTTGACGGATATACTTCTAATGAAGACAGTTAAACTAATGGACTAACCGCAAATGTGTGAACATCGCTTCAGTCTAACCTATTGATGATCACTGATGGACATCAGCTACCAACAGATAGAAAAACTGCATTAGTCTCTCTGTGACAGGCACATAGGTTTTCCCTTCTACACCCACTGACATTCCCATTCTCCTTCTCTGGTACTCCTTTTTTAACACCAGTGAAAAGATACTGTCTCATACGCTCCATCTCGTTTGGACTTGCATACTGTCTCCTTATACGCTCCATCTCATTTGGACTTACAACAAGAAGCCATGAAAGGGTGAAGTTTGTTTAGGAGAACACTCCAGGCTCTCTTAAGGAGTTTAGATCCAATAAACAGCTAACGTTTAAACCTCTAGTTAATTAGTTCCCTTCTTACCAAAGTATGTTGAATAACTAATGGATAGTTCACTTACTGTGTCATGTCACAGTGTCTGTGAAATCAATATGGGTTGTGAACGAGAGAGAAGAGGAGAAGGAGAAGAGGGGAAGGAGGGGGAGGAGGCAGGGGGAGAAGGGAGGAGAGGGAAGGGAGGGGGAGAAGGAAGGGGAGGGAGGAGGGTGGGAAGGTTATACTAGGGTAGGAGAAAGGAGGAGAAAAGAGAGGTAGAACTTTACAGAAGTTTCTATGTTGGCAGAGAGACAGATGTCTTGTAAAATGTTGCTCTTTGTACCAGGCTTTGGTATCTGACAGTGCTGGGATAGTTCAATGTTCTCCCTCCTTGAAACATTCCCTGGTAACAAAATGTTCTACGAAGCAGGGGACTTAATAGACTCAAGTGTTTTCAGCTTCTACAATGTCTTGGTCTTTTAACAAATTTTCCTGTTGAATGGCTTTAACTCGAGAAGTTGTTATCACTTCCCACACATTACCTTGCTTCCTGGCTCTAGAAGAGACGTAATACAGGCTGATCTCATCAGTACGGTGGGTGGGTGGGTTGGGGGCAGGGGTTTACACAAAGATGGGACTCCGGAGATAAGTGTAGGAGAATGGGCTAGGATCGTGTTATACTTTTTGCCATTCTGCCTTTGAATTTGTACTCTGAATCTTCCCTGGCATGAAGAGGCTGGTGTGACTCCTGTCTACGACTGAAGGAGGACTTGACTGCTCTATTTCTCTACCATTGCCTAACTGATCTTTCAGTTTCCTAAAATGCCTACCAGGAAGTTCTGAGGTAAAGAAATATATTTAACTTTGTTTCCCAAACTTACCGGACCATGAGACTCTTCTCTTGTGTGATACCTATGAACAGTTTTATAGGTATCCCTGGTAGTTTTCTTTGGAACACATTTTGGGAAATGCTGGCATCACTTAATTCCCTGTACTTCCTCTAGCACACAGATACTTATGCAGAAACTAAATCTTGAGTTAAAATGAAAAAGAACAGAGTAGAAGTTCAGGCACATAAGAACATTTAATGTTCAGAACTTAGAATCCAGGATCAGGTCATCTGATATACCACGTGTCTGTTTTACCTTAGGTACCCATGATTCAGAGTGTGGTTCTGGCAATTCATATCATCTCCATATTGTCTCTACACTCTCCAACTCATTCATATTTAAGATGGAATGTCCATGTACCTTAGTAAAATAGGAATTCATTAATTCACTCACTCGCTCATTCAACGGTTACTAAGTGGCAACCAAGTGCCAGGTACTGTGTTTAGAACTGGGAATACAAAATGTTCTACTCTTCAAGAACTCTTGGCCAAGAGGGAGAAAAAGTGTTCGGTGTAGAAAAAGTAGTCAGTGACCTATAGGAACAGGAAGGCCTGAGTAACTGATTCTGACCAGGCGAGGTAAGGAAGGCAGGTGTCACAGATGTTTAAGGAAGGTGTTGAGGGATGAATGCCAAGGTAATTTGCTGGGTTAAGAAGGAGGAAGAGGAAGGACAGTCCAGGGACAGGGATGATTGTGTGCAGGACTGGATAGTCACTGGAGGCACAAGGAAATTAACTGAACAATGAACTCACTTGGCAATTCCACTGGAAAATATAAAAAATATTTCTACCTAATGAGAATTACTATCTAGAGATTCTTTTTTTTTTTTTTTTTTAAATAGAAATATAAAAAGAGGGTCTCTGGGCTTGGCACCAACCTGTTGCAACCACAGAGCTAGGCCCTTGGCGACAAAGCCTTGGGCGGTGCTCTGTGTGCAGCAACCAATATATGCTCTCCAAGAAAGAGAAAAGATGAATGGGAACACGGGAATAAGATAATGTGGAAGCAAAGGCGGAACAGCAAGGACAGCGACAGTAGTTCCAATCTGGCCCACCTGACTCAGCTTCCAGTATGGGATTTTATAAATGCGTATCTGCTCATGTCACCCCCACAGCAAAAACCCTTCCGTGGCACCAACCATACCACCAAGCACTGGGAAGAGAAGATAAAATGCACATTCTTTCACACCTATGATCAGAGTGTAAACTGGCAGAAAAGTTTCTACAAAGAAGTTTGGTAATAGGAGTTAAAACTTTCATATTGTTGATTCACTTCTTTCTTGATATGGATCATAAGAAACCACTGACAGAATATAAGTTTATATAAATATGAATATTGTGGCATCATTTATTACAGTGAAACCTCCCCCTCCACCGTTCCTACCTGTATGAGAATAGTTAAATTACATGGTATCACACTGCAGAGTGTTACACCGCTATTAAAGTGCTTACAGACTTCAGAAACACTAAATATGTATATGTTATAATTTTAAGTATGAAGGGCCTGGGAGCTAGACATCAGTATTCACTTTTAAAGATTTCCCAGGGGATTCCAAAACGCAAACTCTTTAGGAACCGCTGAACCAGGTTATTGGGCAGATCATCCCCGTAGGCCAGTGGTTCTCAGAGCGTGGTATCAGTATCTCCTGGAAACTTGTTAGAAACGGAAATCCTCAGGCCTCACCCAGATCGACTGAATCAGAAATGCAGGAGGTTGGGCCTGGCAGTCTGTGTCCTAACAAGCCCTCTGGAAGATTCTGAGGCACACTCTGAATCAAGTTGGAGAACTTGAGCCTTAGGCAATAAAACTGCCCAAAACACATGCAGGAGTTAAAGAAGAATATAAACAAGTTTTTTCCTGACTGCTTTGAGCCAGAGCTTCTTCACTCGAAAAGGAGAAGTGAGGAATAATAATACTGACCTCAAAGTGTGGTTGTGAGATTTCAGGGCAGAGGTGGACGTGAAAGTGCCTGGCACAGAGTGGGCTCCCAAAACACGTGTCGCTTTCCTTTCCTGCCACAGTCACCCTGGCAACCCCCCACAGTCTGTCTGTCTGCCATCTTGGAGCTGTGTGCAAGAGTCCAGACCATAGTGTGCAGGCTAAAACATCCTTAACAATCTTCAGTGTTCCTCATGGTTTCACACCTCCACATGAAGCCTGTAAATCCAGGGGAGCTTCAGAGGAAGTGGGCGTCCTGCTCCAGCTGTTTTTCTTCCTTTAAACTCTTCCCTGACTCTGCTCCTTTCCCCACTTCGATCTCAGCCCCATTTTGCTTTTCTTTCTTTAGACCTGCCCACAGTCGGGAGGAGGGGGTGGAGCTCAGGACCAACAGGTAAAGGCTGGTGGAGCACTCCTATGTAAGGCGCACATCTTCCCTGTTCAAACCCTCTGGAAGCCCAAGGGACAGCATCTTAGTTCTTAGTGAGGCGTGCGAGGTCATTCGCTATCTGGCCCTCTTCCCAGCACAGGTATCCCTCTGCCTGGAGAGCTCCTGTTTACCCTCCCGGGATACCGCAGGCAGTGTGCTTTTTCCTTCTCCTGTGCTCAGAGGATTTCACCCAACGACAACTGTTTCTGTACACATCACTCTCCCAACCCCACTGAGAGTTGAAGGCAGGGATGTATTCTTGTTTTGTTTATCTTTGAATCCTTAGCAGCTAGCTCAGCCCTTGGTACATAGAAGGGCCCCAATAAATGCTTGTTGAATACATTGAATAAGATACATGCTTTTGTGCCGAAGCCCTTGACGGGTTTAGCCCGAAAGAGGAAAGAGATACTGAATAACAATAACGACTTGCCTAGATTAAACTGGGTGACAGGTTTTCCACAAATTAACTCATTTGATCTGCACTTAACAGATAATGATGGCCCAGTCTGGTTTTCACCTCTCTTCTTTAATGCGTAATTTTTATGTTCATTCTCATCGAGACAGCTGGGTCACGTGAATGAAAATTCAGTCCTTTAAGAGGTAAGGGATGTCTGGCTGTCATGATTTGGGCTCCTCGCTTGCGGTGCCCCGGAAGGCGTGGGAGATCCTCAGCCTAGCAGGATGCCTTGCTACCCTCAGTCTCACTCCCACCCTGCTCCTCCCTTCCATCAGCACAGCACTCCAGGGTTCAGAGCTGAGGGCTGCAACGGGCCACCCCAGGAATCAAGAAACCCTCAGTGGAGGTGCTGAAATGCTGCGTATATGATGGCACCCAGAGAGTTTGTGAACCATCCCATCCCAGGGATGAGGAAGGTCGCCCCACACCCTAGACTGGCTGGGTGACATGATAAAAACCTCTGGGCGCTGCCCCTTTACCTGGGTTACAGCAGCACAGGTGGACTGAGGTGTTAGGTATCTGTCCTTACTTTGGGCTGGAATCCTATCAGTTCAGCAGGTAACACTAGTCAGCTAAGGCTGACCTGAAGCTCTGACTGACAGGGGTATGTGTCCGATTCATTGGAAATGCAAAAATTTGTTACTCCTTCATATGTGGCCTCTGACAGACAAATCTGGAATCACAAGGATAAAGGAAAAAGCTGAGAAACTCTGCACAGGTTCTGGAGTTTGGGGCTGAGAGCTGAATGGCTGTGTGCATATAGGGCAGGGTATTTGTTTTCTCTGAGTCTGTTAGTTTGCCAGGGTTGCCATAACAAAACCCACAGGCTGGGCGGCCTAACCAACACAGATCTATTTCTTCACAGTTCTGGAGGCTGGGAGGCCAAGGTCAAGGTACATCTTGCACCTTCCAGGGTTGGCTTCTTTTGGAACCCTTCTCCTTGGTTTGCAGATGGCCACCCTCTGACCGCCACTCCACGTGGCCCTTTCTCTGTGCACGGGCATCCCCAGTGCCTCTCTCTGTGCCCAGATGTCCTCTTCTCATAAGGACAGCAATCAGATGTCAGACAGATGGGAGCAGGGCCCACCCTTACTGCCTCATTTAAACTTAATTACCTCTTTAAAGTCTATCTCCAAATACAACGTATTCCAGGGTACTGAGGATTAGGGCTTCAACAGATGAACTTGGGGTGAGACGAAAACCCTCCCTCCAATGTCCCCGCCCCCAAGAGGGCCAATAATAAAACCTACCTCATGGGTTATTTTGAGGACAAAAGAAAGAATGTGAAGGCACTCAGTAAACAGTAATTAGAAATGTCCCTTATCACCGGGCTCCTGAGAACCTGACATGCACAGGGAGGGCGTGTGTGGGACCTTCTTACTCTCCTCAGAGAGGATGCAACCCTGCTCTGCCTTGCAGAGGGCCAGGTTCAGCCCCCACAGTCTAGACAGATGAGTGGTAGCTGGCAGACTCAGCCAGCCCAGGCTGTGGCAGGTGTCACCTTGGGTTCCTCTCCTGCCTCCAGATTTCCATGGAGATAGGCCACATGCCCTTGGCGGCTCAGGAACCCAGAGCCCAACAAAGCCGGGCACTGATCAGCCCACCTAAGCTTCCCACTGGGTCTGGTCTGTGCAGATGAAAGGCTGCTCGCAGCTAGAGAGCTTCAAAGACTGCTTAGAAGCATGGTGGCCTGCAAACAGGCTGGGGGTGGGGAGATGGGAATGGAGGAGGCTTTGGGGCTTCCTCGGGCACAAAAAGATGAGGAAGGAAGGAAGGCTGTACCTTACCTCCATGTTCCCACCTGGCCTTTCAAAGCATCAGGCCCTCGGGTATTCCACCTGTAACTTACCTGAAGGGTAACCTATGACCAGTGCTTTCCCTAGAGATCCTACCTCAGACACAGCATACAATCAGAGAGCCCCTCGCTGGCAAACCAAACAAGCAGGGGGCTCACCCCCTGGCATTCTGTAAACCCAGCTGAGCCAAGCTGTGAAGCACAGAGCACAGGCTTTGGACTTTAAAGAGGTGATTAATTTTAAATGAGGCAGTAGGGGTGGACCCTGCTCCCATCTGATTGGTGTCCTTATGAGAAGAGGACACCTGGGCACAGAGAGGGGCACTGGGGATGCATGTGCACAGAGAAAGGGCCACATGAAGAGGCAGTCGGCGTGGGGCCATCTGCAAACCAAGGAGAAAGGCCTCAAAAGAAGTCAAACCTGGAAGGTCTGAGTCTTATTGTTTGGCTCTCACTAGTTCTATTACTCTGGGAGAAGTCACTTTGCTTCTCAGAGTCTGTCTCTTATCAGGAAAATGTAGATCTAATAACCTTACTGGCAGGGTTGCTGGTGAGGTTTAGAAGTGATGCCCTTCAGGGCCCGCACAGGGAGCACACAGAAGGCCCTCAAGAAACAGTGGCTGTTATTGTGATTTTATGTTTCTTTAGAAAGGGATGCCCTCAGGAAATGGTCTTTGCTACACAGTAAGTGCTTGGCCTTCTGAAGATGGTAATTAATGTAACCCAGAGAATGCAGCACCGGAGGAAGGAGAGGAGAAGATGGAGGAGGGGAGTAGGAAAGGAAGGAGGAGAAGGGCGCTAAGGAAAAGGGGAGCAGAGATACTGTGACCTTGAGATTTTAGGGTGACTGTCCCTCCTGGCAAGAGAAGCATCCCTATTTCAACTTTTTAACTTGAAAACAGGGAACTTTTTACTTGGAAGTGAGTTCTTCAGTTCCTTTCCTTTCCCTGCCTTTGTGTTCCTGTGTGTGTGTATGTGTGTGTGTGTGTGTGAAATAGAGAGAGAGAGAGAGTGAGAGGATCCCACAATGGTCCTGGTGGCTTTCCCTTGTTCCTGGGCTGAGCAATGAAGATGCAGCGGAGGATCTGGAGACCTTTCAGGCATGGCTTGTTGGCTCTGACTTCCCTGGTCCACCCGGGTACCTCTTCTGATGGGCGTTTCCTTTGTTCCCTCGTCACACTGGCTTGCTGGTATCTTACACTCCCAGGGGTCTGCGAAGCCCCATCAGGGCATAAAAGTGGCCACAGGGTATTGAGTGGTCTCGGACTCTGGAAAATCCAGATGGAAACGGGAAGGAAAAGCAGCCCAGAGCCACTGCTTTCCGAGGAGGAGAGAGGCTGCAGGGTGGGAGGAGGAGGAAATGTGTTGGCCCAGCAGGCAGGGGCTGGACCTTTGCCTCTCCTCTGGCTCTCTGGTTGTGTGACCTTGGGCCAGTCACTTTCCTCCGCTGGGCCTCTCTTTCCTTGATGGGGGGTGAGGGCATTCTATCCTTAAGTTTGGTGTGAGCTCTTCCAGCAAAGGTGGAGGCTGGGTTTCCTGGCCGGCTGGGTCACGAGCAGGTTGGCAGCAGGCCTTGCCGTCTCTCACAGTGTGCAGAAGACAGAACATCCTGCCGCACCCGACACGTGGGCTCACAGTGGCCACTGCGGCTGGTTCCTGAACGCCTGCTTGTGCGGGGGAGGGGGTGGGGGGGTGCTAGGGAGGGAAGGACAGGGCCTCCGTTCTGTATGGCTTTCTCTTCCCAGGTTTGGCAGGGCTCGGGTGAAGGCTCCTACGTTGGGGGCGGAGGCTCCTAGTCTTCTCCATGCCTAAGGGCCAGGGGCTTCAGAAGCGGCGCGGCAGCTGCTGCTGGCGTTGTGGGGTGGGGAATTTCTCCGCAAGAAATGGTCTCCTGAAATGGCTCTGCAGGGAGGGCCTGATGTCACCATGCCTCTGAGAAAGACCAAGAGTGAGGACATCTTATAAGGCTTGGGAGAGAGTGGAGCTACAGGAGTCTCGACCTGGTGGCCCCAACAGGGACATGAAGAGAATGACTGTTACTGGGCACAGACTCTAGGCCTAGACCTTTGTAAATATTATTGTTTTTAATGCTTGTGGCAACTCTGTTGGGTAGAAACTATTATCCCAACAATAACAACAACAAAATCTTGAGGCTCAGAGAGGTTGAGGAACTTGCTTAATGTCACAAAGCTGGCATATGGTAAAGCTGGAATTCAAACCAAGGCCTGTCTGACCCCCCAAATAAGCTCTGAATA
Organism: Hippopotamus amphibius kiboko; assembly: GCF_030028045.1. Taxonomy (NCBI): domain Eukaryota; kingdom Metazoa; phylum Chordata; class Mammalia; order Artiodactyla; family Hippopotamidae; genus Hippopotamus; species Hippopotamus amphibius. The sequence goes on from NC_080191.1 coordinate 161,270,449, forward strand.
AAGGACTAAAAGTAGAGACCAAACATCTTGGCATGTCGGGGCGTCTGAGGGCAGGAAGGGGGCGTGGAGGGGGGGAGTTTCTCCTCAGTTCCTCTCAGCAGAGATTTCTTGTTAATTGGAAAGCCAACTCTGTTAGACTGAAGGTAAAATGCTAGCTGGTGTACTATCCGGCATGACTTTGCCCGCTGAGCTCTAGAAGCTTCAATTCCACATTCATTGTATGTAATAGAATCAATCAATTAGTGGTGAGATTTTCCAATTCAACTCAAGCCTGAGTCTCAGGCATGACATGCATAAGGTGCGTTACAGAGAGCTACACCCACCAAACGAATCAGAGCTCAGGGGGCACACATGCCAGAAAGGCAAAGCTAAAGGATCGTTGTGACTTTCTGGCTGTTGGGTCAAGATCAACCGGAAAGGGGGAGGTGGGGGAGGGTACTGTGGTGTGAACGGAAAGAATGCCAGGTTTGGTATCCTTAGACTTGGCTCTAGTCCCGGATCTACCAGTTAGTGTGGCCTTGGACAGGTCAATTAACCTCCCCGGGCCTCATTTTTCTAATTATAAAGTGTCTCTCAGGGGTGCTGTAGGGGATTAAAATGAGATAAAAAATGCAAACATTTCTAGCCTCTAGCGCTAAATTCAAGCAGGTGCTTAACAAGTGTTGGACGAATTGTCCTGAAAATGGGAAGAGATGGGTGCTGGCGGAAAAGACGCAGGGCCCTGCTTAAGGCATCCGTTCTGCCAAGAGCAGCCACTGGTCATGGGAAGGGCTTTGGGTCGGGGGCTGAGCTTGTGGGCAGAAGAAGCGGGGACCCTGCTGGGTGGTTTGTAGGGAGGCAGGAATCACCCACACGGTCGTGTCTGCTTTGTCTGCCCCCCACTTCCTGTTGGCTTTTGTCTATTTTCCCTCTTGTGTCCCTGACTCCCATTCAAGGCCTGAGAGTTGTAAGCCTGGGTTCGGCACCAGCCTCCTAGCCGGCCTCCTTGCCGCCAGTTCCTTTCCCTTTCCTTGAATCCAAACGGCGCACTGCTCTCTCATCCTACTGCTCTTGGCTTAAAGCTCTTCAACTCTTCCCATCATTGAAAGGGTCATACGCAAACTCCATGGCACATTACTTCAAACCTCTCTAGCTTTCGAGTCTTCCCCGTTGCTATTTCTGTGTGCTAATGCTCTAGCCGGGGTACCTCGTCTCTCATTCCGTCTTTTCAAATCTTTTCCAGCTTCAAGTGGCATACACACATTCTATCTTGTTCATTCATTCATTCAGTCAACCAGTCACACATCACATATTTATTGATCACCTCCTAGGTGCCTGGCACAGTGCTGGGCAGCTGGGGATTGAGTTCCTAAGGAAAGCCCCTCCTTTTCTTACCCCCACACTCTAACCATACTCTGTTTCTACCGCTCCATGCTGCTTGCCTGCCATGCCACTGATAACATGATCATTCTACATATGTTTCTTACATTAGACTGGGATCTACTGGAGGTTGGAACTACGTCACACTTGTGCTTGTACCCTCTACAGCACCTGGAGCACTCAGTACCTGAAGGCAGATTTGAATCCAGCTCTACTGGGTATTATCTGTATTCTTGGGCCAGTCACTTAACTCCATTAGCCTCAGCCATAAAATAATTAAATAATTAAAGAGGCAACAGCTTGGCCTGCATATAAGTGCTCAGTCAATAACAGCCCAATACATATTTATTCACTAATTAAGAAGATGAAGCACTTCTTGCACAACTTAAAAACAGATCAAGAAACACAGTCTGTGCAGAGCGTGTGGCCAGCATGCAGTTTTGTTGTGGGTTGGGTCTTGGGAGGTGCCGGATATTAAAGCTGCTACAGGCGAGCAGGAGTTGGTGGTGGGTCAAGATGGGGCAAGCAGAAGAGGGGAAAATCCAAGATGTCTAGGCCTGTCAGAGGACCAGTCTAGAAGTTTCTTCATGTGAAAAATGAAAGTTTCCTTGGTTCTTTGGTTCTATTTTGAGCAGCAAACATCCTAAGGCAGGAATTCAGTTGGAGTTTAATTCTAGCTTTAACCTGTGTGAGCAAGTTTCCCTCTGCAGACGTGGAACAGCCTCCGGAGGCCTATTCTGCCTTGCCTGCCCCTCCCAGTCTTGGCAGGGCATTCGGGGGAGGAGTCACAGCTAGAGGCAGAGTCCTGATTCACCAGTCAGCTGGGGAAGAATGAAGGATTGCTTCACTTGAATTTCTAGTAAATGCGGCTTGAGTCAGGGACAGGCAGAAACGGGGAGGCTGGGGTAGATGTTCTGGTGTGTGTAGAAAGAATTCCATGTTAAAGATAATAGAACTTGGGTTCTAGTCCCAGGTCCACCAATGTGTGTGACCTTGGATGGGTCAATTCATCTCCCCGGGCCTCATTTTTCTAATCTATAAAGTATCTTCTCGATATTCTCAGGGGAGCAGCCAGGCCCACCAGTGCAGTGCTTCTCAAAGCTGAGCAAGCATGCATCACCAGGGGACCTTGCTGACAGGCAGATTCGGCTTCAGGAGGTCTGGCCGACATGCGGGCACTCTCAGGTGATGCCCTTGTTGCTGGCTGTGGACCACACGAGGTTCCAGTGCAGGGATGGGCAAACCACGGCTCAAGGGCCAAACCCAGCCCGCTGCTTGTTTGTGTAAATAAAGCTGGGCTGGAACCCAGCCACACCCATTCACTTGCGTGTTGTCTGAGGCTGCTTTCATGCTAAGTGGTTGGAGGTAAGTGGTTGTATCTGAGACTGTGTGGCCCACAAAGCCTAACTGTTTTCATCGTTACTATGTGGCCCTTCACAGGAAAACTTTACCAACCTCTGCTCCAGTGGACAGGGCTGGCCTGTGTGAACGAAAAGACCTGCATTTCAGTCAGGGTTTGGCCAAGGGCCAGAGCCCGCCACTTCACCTTGCTGGTTCTCGCTCTCCTTATCTAGAGGACAAAAGGATCTCTCAATTTCTAGGAGACCTGTGATTCTGGGATTTCAACACTGCATAGAAAGCACCATCGTTTCTACAGAAACAGGCATCTGAGAATCCAGGTGTGTAGCCTTCACTTGGAAGCTGCAAAAACATACCTGGCCTAACCTGCAGAGTCCAGCAGGCAGCCCTGACAGGCGCGGAGGGACTGTGTGATGGAGAGGCCGCTGGGAACACAGAGGAGGGACCAGTGAGGATGGGAGGCAGACCTCCTGGCCTCCTGTGCAGGCTGATGCCGGCACAGGGGCCTGGGGACATCGCTCATGAGCATCGCACACATACTCCATCCCATCAAACACGACTCCCTATCTCCCTGCTCCAGGTGTCCCTGGCCCTGGGTGCTTTCAGTCAGCCAATATTAATAAGCTCTTTCAAGGTCTCAGAGGCCATGCCAGGCACAGCGATGTAGAAGGAACTATGACACCTGGAGCTGAGGAGCTCACGTTGGACGAAAGAGACACCATGTGAGTGAATAATTACAGGAGAGTTCCGCGAATCGCTGTGAGGGGAAATGTGTGACTCTGGGTCTCTAGCTTGGGCAACAAGTGATGGGCAGGGACTTTAGGAGAGAGTGGAGGGTGTGTAAAGAGGGGGGAGAGAATGCCTCCTTTGGGTTTGGGGCACGTTGATTCCAATGTGGGTGCTGAAAGGACTGAGTGACAAAGCTGTGATTTCCTGTGAAAAGCAGAGCAGAGTCTCTCTGCAGGCCTGCCACCATTGCAGAGGAATGACTGGTGTGTTGCCATGGTGACTTCCCAGTGCTGAAGGGTGTCCCAGTGCACAACCCCCGAGAGCCCCGAGGCTCCTTAGGGGTCCCTCACCTTGCTCTATCTCAACCCCTAGGTGAGACTTTGGCCACACCTCTGTGAAATGCATGCTTTTTAGGAACGTTTCTATTTTTCAACCCAAATGAGCAGTAAGTGGCTGGCGACTGCTCACTACAACTGTCTCTCTGGTCAGATCTCCACCGAATGGGAAAACTGGGGACCTGGAACCCTGGACAGCTCCTGAACCCCACTGAACAGCCACTTTCTGTTATGGCTCGTCCCACGAGTGAGGAGAGAGCCCTGAGAAGCGGTGAGCTCATAATCATCCGTCCTGTGGTCTCATCTGAGCTCTGGCTCCCCACCCGGGAGGGGGGATCTGTGACGGCTGGATGGCGTCCCTTTCCCTGGTTTTGGGATTCAGCGTACAACCCATGCAATTAGCGAAGGTCCGCATGGGCACAGTGCACGGCCAGACGGAACCACCTGTGCCCACAAAGCAGTGGTGTCCACTGACTGTGAAGCGGGAGGGTTTTCCTCTTCCCAGGTAAGACCCTAGTATCTGGGTGGCAGATTTGATGACTGTATGCTTTTGCCAGGAGGGTGCCGGTGTGAGCACCTGCCAGTCAATTTGAGTACCAGGCTAGCGAGGCATATCTGTGAGCCATGCGGTGGCCGGCTGGCCTTGCTGGGGTGCTGGGTCGCTATGCAACTCTCCCTCTTAGCACTTACCACAGATCCTAATTACATGCCTGTCTGAGGGACTGTCTTACTGGGGCCTGGCTCCCGCACGCCCTAATAGCTGCGGGCACTTGGTCTGGTTTTGCTTGTCATTGTGCCCTGGTGCCTGGCATTTGGTCGGTGCTTTGTAGGTGTGTGTTGAATAAATGACAAAAAGCCCCTCCCTGCTGCTGGGAAACTGATTCAAAGTGTACATCCTACCAGCAATGTCTGTCTCCCTGTCTTTGTTTACCAGGAATTGCAAAAATTATTACCTAGTAAAAGGCTGGGGAGATTTTGCCCTCTCTGTGTAGAATCTTGTCTAGGACACCCTCCTCGCAGTTCAAATGGGACTGACTAAGAAATCACGGAGGGTAAGGTGGCCTTAATATCAAATAGCCGGGGGGCAGCTATGGGTGACATAGCCTCAAGGCTGCTGCTGGCTCAAGGCTGAAGGCTGGATGGGGACAGATATGAGGCTCAGAGAAGGGTCTGAGAACCTGTGTAGGAAGTCTCCGCATTCACATCCAGGGTGGGGCCAGAGAGCAGAGCTTCCAGGGCTTTGCTCCCGGTACGTGTGTGTGTGTGGGGGGGGGGGGGGGCGGGGGGGGGTTGCTGATCTAGCTTGTGCCGTGCACGCTGTTGCTGCTGCAAGACTTGGCACTGTTATCCTCACCTTGCTTCACCAGATAGCCCGCTTGGGTGGAACTCCCACCTTAGCAGCAACAAAGGCCAAACACGCTTAAGCACAGGGCCAACAAGTAACCCTAGAGTTACAGGTTGTTAGAACCAATTTAAAGAATCCAGACCCAATTACGGAAGCAGAATTCAAGAGAGTGAAATTCTCAATTTGGCTCTTTTCTCACAGCCTAAATACTTATCGCCTTTCACAGATCACTTCGTAATTCTTCTGATTACTACTGATCAAGCGCTCACCACGTTGCAGGCATTCTGCTAAGTGTTCTACGTGGGTGACCTCATTTAACCCTCAAAACAAGGTGACTGTGCTGAGGGAGAGAGGTTATAATAGTTTGCATTTTGCAAGGGTTGAAATGGAGGCTTGGAGAGATTCAGTGATTCAATTAACATCACATGGCTGGTGGTGGGGAGGTCGGGTCTTCTAACGGCTAGTTCCATGGTTAGTCCCTTACCCTATACCGACTCTCAGCTATAAGTCCTCTAGGCTATATTTGAATTACTTACTTGAAGACAGCCAGCACATCTTACTTATCAAATGAGTTTCTAATGGTTGCGTGAAACGAAATTCTCAGTCTCACAAGTTCTTGCATCAAATTCTCTTTATAAGACTATTTTTTTTTTCAAGATTTTTCACTGAGGATCTATTCCTGTCCAGCTCCAGAATCTACAGCCCACTGTGCTCACAGACCAAAGGCAAGATTCCTTCCCCCCAGCTCTCTCCCTCTGACAAACTCTTCTGTAGGACAACCTGAGCTGGGTAGGATGTTAGGCTTTGAAGAGGGCACAAAGATGGAGAACACATGCTCCCCATTTTCCAGGTACTGGCAGGAGAAAGATATGATGATACACATGCCTGTAAGACAAGGCAGCCCATAATCAGTGTACTGTCAAGACAGAAGCCCAAATTAAATGCTCTAGGAATTTGGAGGCCAGATTCACTTCCCAAGGTGCCACCACAGGCTCCAGGAAGGAGATGGCCCTGGAGGTAGGTCTTGCAGGAGGAGCAGAATTTCAACTAAGTGTATGTGGAGCTTTCCTTGGACTGGATCATAAACGCTCTCTGTTTTCTGAGTGTCTGGCTTGTGCAGTACACATAATAGGACCTCAAATAAATTTTCTAGTTGGACACTAGCCACTTGAGGCTAGGCTAGGAATCAGGGACTTGGTTCTGATGCAACCACTGGACATAAATTGTGTAAGTCCTATCCCTTCTCTGGGCCTCTGTTTTTCCCAACTATGAAATAAGGACGTGGAGGGGAGTGGGTGTAACCTTGTTCATGGGTTTCTGGTTAGGGTTAGGTTAAGTTAATATATGCAAAACTACTTGCAAGCCCAAACGAAATATAAATACCTGTCACTATTCTTATTGGTACTACAGAACCCCCAAAGAACCCTTGCCCATGTACTTCTCATTTATCCAATGACCTTTTTTGGACTAATCACCCTGGGTCAGGCACTGGGGATTCAAAGATGAGTAACATTCAGCCTCCATCCCCGGAATGTGAAAGGTCTAGGAAAGGAGGCCGTAGGTATGGTTGAAGGTGTGGGTTTCATGTTCTCGGGCAAAGCCTGGGCTGGAGTTGGGCAGCATCCCTGCTCTTTCTTAGTGATAGTGCAGGTAGGTGGCAATGCTAAAGATGAGAACTTCAAAATCAGGAATTCAGCTCGTATGCCCCAACATAAAACAGCAGGAAAGGTGAGAAGAAAGTGTTTTTTAAAGTTTGAGCTTGCACTATAATCCAGGCACTCTGACATCCATCATCGTAACAAGCTAGGTATTATCATGCCAATTTTACAGATGAGGAAGCCGAAACAGAGAGGTTGGGTGACTTTCCAAGGTTTATAAGACTAGACAGTGTAAAGCCTAAATTTAAACGCAGGTCATTCAACTGCAAGCTTGGTGCTTTTCCCAGGACCACTTCTCACTTTCTAATCAGTCCATGGTTTTATAGAACTCATTCCATGCTAATCTTGATGGACCTTCTTTCTTGGCTCGCTTTTCCAAGGAGAAAGACTGACCTGTGATGAGATTTGACAGTAAGCTTTTCTGTTGTCATTTCCTCTGACACTTCCTGTGATAAACCCCTTCCCTCTGACTATTCTCTCCTGACTTCTCCCTCACCTCCAATCCCAGAGAAACTGCCTAGGAGTAACAAATCCCAACAAATAAAGAGCCTGCAGAGAAAGATCCCTACCTTCTCAGCCACTGGTCTATAAACGGAGACAAAACACCCCGAAAGAAGAAGAAATCGGCCATAGAATTCTGTTCAAGGAGCCCACTAGACCAAAACCTGGCCATGCCTTAATTCTGTGGAGCTGTGAGGAACCTATGTTCTATAGGAACATATACGATTGTCAGATTTGCCTATTTTACAGATAATGAAAGCTGAAACCCAAGAAGCTGAAAGGACTTGCCCAACATCACACACTAGTGAGAGGCAGGACTGGACTGGAACCCAGGCCTCTTGACTCCCAGGCCAACGCTTTTCCACTAAAATGGGTTGCCTCTTTAGCTTTTCCTCATTAACGTCTCATCTTAAAGGATATCATGGCCCTTTAAGAAAGAGCGCTCGCTGTTGGTTGGTTCTCTGCAAAGCCCAGAAGCCAAGGCTCCCTCCTCAGCCTCTGCTCTGATCAGCTCGTGTCCCCATCTAAAGAACAGGAAGTAGCTTCATTTTTTAGCTCTGAAAGCATATTCTTGCGGTGGGAAAGGGGGATTTGGGGAAGAGAGTTCCTGTACATGATGGTCATGAGCGATCAGCAGACAAATTACTCTGGCTTGAAGAAGGGGAAGATACATGGTAAGACACACGGGGAAGAGACGGTCATCCTTGAGCCCCAACCAGAACACGTCCTCAGCAAGAGCATCCCCAAGCCCCTGCTGGAGGGGAGGGGGGATTCTGCCCTGATTCTCTTCTGCCTGGATGCCAGAGTAGGGGCTGGGGTGGGAACACCACCGTGGGAAAGTTTGCAGGAACTTTCTACAACCTCCAATGCTTCCCCCACCCTCTGCTAGCACCCACAACTTCCCCTGCCAAGGGAGGAAGAGGAACACATTACTCAGTTTAATAATTTATACAAATTGAAAAGTTTACTGTGTGAAATAAAGGGGACTTAAGAGGGCAGCAGAGAGAAAAAAAATCCCAAGTCTTCTCTTAAGGGACAGAGGCGTGGAGATGACGCCTCTTGATGACTTTGCATCGGAATATGACAATCTAATTGTCCAATAGGTAGGTCTGAAATAAGCCAGTACCCACTCCCTTCAACGGTCAGCCAAGTTTTGTCTCCTTCTACTGGTGGGATCGCATCCAGCCTTAGGACTAACAGCCTGGGACATCAAAGAACCCAGACCCAGATTCCTGGACACTTGTCTATGTCGGTGCTTCTCAAACCTGGCAGCCCATCAGATTGTCTGGGGAGCTCATTACAAATTTAGATTCCCAGGAACCAACCCAGAGATTGATTACGGAGATCTGGGCTGGGGCCCAGGACTTCATTTACGATAGGCAGGTCTGGTTTAAAAATCAATGGTCTGGTCAATCCCATCCATTCAGTTATCGAAACTTTAACACCAGATGCTGGTTTTACTGCAGAGAAAACCGAGGTGGCAAAAAGTAGCTTAGTGCCAGCACTTGGATTTGAATCCATTCTCTTGCCTCCTCATGTGGGGTCTTTGCCAAAGCCCTCACATAAGCTTCTCCCCCACCCCCACCCTGGCTCACCAGTCCACTGAGAATCCCTGGGGACCAGCAGGGCTCATTTGTCCAACGCACAGAGGAGTCAGGGCTGCCAGGAACTTTGACGGAGGTGCATTTGGTTCGTTGGTGGCAACGGCTGGTAAGGGGTAGGGCTGAAGGTAGTTTTATGGGCACTCTCGGAAGGCTGCGTCCTGTATCCTGGTGGGTAGCGGATGGCCTCTAAAGCACGCTACCCAGTTGTTCCAGGCAGGAAGAAGAGTTGGCTCATGGAGGCAGCCTGCTGTGTTAGAGGAGCCAGGGTGGCAAAGGCAGAGGGAGTGAGGGGGGAGTAAAGGAAGATGAAGTCTGGAGGTAACGAGAGGCCAGTCTAGGGCCCTGTAAGCCACATGGAGCTCTTTAGCTTTTCATCTGAGCCACTGCAAGATTTTGAGCAGGAGAGTGCCATAGTCAGATATATTTTCGCAGGGGCATTCTGATGCAGTGGTGAGAACAGACTGTGGGGGTGGGTAGAGGCAGGGAATCCAGTTGGGAGGATTTGCAGTAATCCAGGGGACGAGGGATGGTGGCTCCGACCAAGGTGGTAGGAATGCGTGGTGAGAAGTGGGTGAATCTTAGCTGTTTTTAAAAAGTAGAGCTGACAGGTTTTCCGATGGGTTGGATATGAGATGTGAGATAAAAGGGAATCGAGGATGGTGCCAAGTGTTTTGGCTTAAGCAACGGACAGGTTGGAGTTATCGTCAACTGAGATGGAGAAGGCTGTGGGTGGAGAAGGTTTGGGGAGGGAAGCTGGAGTTCAGTTTTGGACGTGCTGAGTCACGGGCGCTCACGTGGTATTTAAATAAAGTCTCACTACTCGATGAGGTCATCAAAGAAGTGAGTACAGACAGGAAAGAGAAGAGGGCTGGGGACCCTCCAGCAACAAGAGATTAGAGAGAAGGCGAGGAATCAGCAAAAGAGACGAAGAAGGAGTAACCAGTGGGTAGGAGGAAACCAGGAAGGAGTGGAGTCCTGGAAGCCGAGGGAACAGTGTTTCCAGGAAGGAGTGATCAGTTGGGTCAAATGCTGCTGACAGATAAAACAAGATCAAGGTTAAGAATTGACTATCGGATTTAGTTACTGAAGGACACTGGTAACCTTGACACAAGTAGCCTTTGACTCCTAACCTCATGCAGTCCCACAGTCTGACTATTGACTGTCATTTAGGGCTCCCTTACTGTACATTTTCTCTTCTCAATTAGGTTATTAAACGTTACAGCATCAGGGATGATGAGTCAATGTATCTCCGGGTCCTTGTAAGGCTGTAGAACCTTCTAGAGCCTGCTGTAGACCCTAATACAGTTTGCTCACATACCCACCTGAACATCCCTCCCACTGAGGCACGGACCTAGAGCAATTTTTCTCATGCCTGGCTTACCTTGAACGCAGAATTTCAGTTCCTTGGGGTCAGTGACGACCTTCCTGCTTTCCCGGATCACAGTCCGGTTCTTCTTGGTTTCTCCCCAGAGATTGGTGCCACCGTACATGCTGGGAATGTTGAGAATAGCAATGCCTTCAAGGAAAATGCTGCTCAGGTCCACCCCGACCCCGTCACACTGAGGGGCAAAGAGAAAATGTCATCCGTTAGTGCCCTCAGGATATCCCAACCCAAGGTGGTGTATGCGTGTGTGCGTGCGGGGGGTAGGGGTGGGAGGGCTCACATGGAGAACGTGACAGGCCCTCAGCCACCAGCCAGCTTCTGTCAGAAGATGAATCTTGGGCAAAGTTGCTTAGGCCTAATTCTTTGGCCACTGTAGCGGGATGAGAGAGGTCCAGTCCTGGTCAGCTCTGGGGAGACAGCTCAAAGCTCCAGGAACCGTCTACAGATCTAGAAGGGCTTTAGGGATGGTTCCGAAGGCAACTGCAAACTGTTCTCCTGTCCAACCTCCTTATCATCCATCCGGCCCCTCCCTAACCACTGTGAAGAGCTGGTGGAACACTGAGTCCAGAACCTAACACAGCAGATTCTCAACAAATGATAGAAAAGTTTCATTGTACCCCTTCTTATTTTATCCCTCTTGTAAGAAGTATAAGACTTTAAGATTTGGATGGCTTTCAGAATTTTCCTGTCTCCTGTATCTCTATCGTAAGTGCAATTTTGGCATATGTGCTTGCTGATGTAGCAGAGTTTCTTTAGCCAGTCTCTACCACCCGCATCCCTGCCAGGTACAAAAAGCCAGAAGGCTTGAATCTGTCTGTCTCACATATCTATAAAGTCAGCCTACTTTGGCATAATGCTTACCAATGCAGCAAGAAATATATTAGCTCTAATCCTCGTTCCTCAGGATTGGAGGTAGTTTACTTCATTTACAGAAGAAAATGCTACCCAGAACGGTAAGCGGAGTTATCCAAGATTGCACAGTTGATCAATCACAGAGCAGGGATTCAAGGCTGGGGAATTTGACTACAAAGCCCAAGCTCTTTATCTTGCTTATTGTGAGGCAGGAAAAAAAATCAAAAGCATGAAGCAAAAATCCACCGTCTTTGAGGTTACCAACAAATCCAAACTTCCAGAGATTTCTCAATGGATGAGGAATAGAAAGTAGGGCTTATTGCCATTCATATTGGTATGCTGCCTGATTTCTATGCAGCTCTCATTTATGGTATCTTATCATCCCCATGACTTGTTTCCCCAGCTACAAAGTGGAATAGAGTGAGCTTCTCTGGTGACCAGGAATTCCTTTCTTTATTAGGAAGTTCTGATTATTTGGAAGGTCTTTCAATGTTGAACCCAATTCTCTTCCTTCCTGCTTCCTATTCTCCCTTCTGAAGTCAGACAGAATGAGCCTCCTTCTTCCTCCATGGGAGCGCCTACCGGGTACGTGATGATATCCATATATCACCATCATCATCGTGCATATGTACTTAGCATTGCCACTGGCCATGCTCTTATACACAGCTCATTTATCACCTTCAGAATCATCTTTGAAGTTAGTTACTAGGATTACCCTTACTTTACATTTGGGGAAACTGAGGCACAGAGGCGGTTAAGTAACCTGCCCAAAGTCACACAACTTACAAATGGAAGTATACAGGTTGATGGCAGGCAGTTGGAGCCTCAGTCTTACCCACTCCTTTCTCTCTCCTCCCTCTCATACCACCATGTAGCTGTGCCTCCTCTGGGTCGAGCACTGTCAACTCTCCGGAGCCTCCTGTGGGGTCTGCCCTGCTCTGCTCACGCTCTCTGCTGGCCCAGTGGGATTCTAGCCTAAATCCCTAAATAAGAACATGTGTATAAAGGACAACAGGGTGGAAGATACTCCAAAATCAATTTCTAACAGTTCATTAATTCTATCAAGAATTTGTTTGTTACTCTCTACTCCATAAATTCCCAGCACTGAAAACGCCACCAGTGGCAGGCAGCAATGGCACCAGCACTTCCTGGGGCTGGGATCCATGACATTATCATGGCTCAGACATGAGATAATGTGGGGAGCCCACGTAGGGGCGCAGCATGTACTATTATCCTTATTGTTCATTATCCTTATTGTTAAAGATGATCAAGTTTGCACTAGCTCTTTTATGAGCAGCTAGATGACGGCTGAATCACTTCAGCCTGAGTGGGTGGTCATCTCAGGCCCTCAGGATCTCATACCATCATCTACTTCTCAGCCTGCTCGTCCACATCCCGAACTTGTGTAGGAATTTTTAAATAACTTAGACAGAGGGTTTTGCACTTTTCATTAATTTCATCTGACTTTCAGCCCAAGCCCCACCCCCCCTGCCCCCGGTCCACCTAGTGTATATTAAATCCTCATTTTGTGACCCTATGCCATTCCTCTCCTATCACTTGGAGATTAAGTCATTAATACACACATATAAAGGGTAAAACAGGGAACAAGGCCTCTCCTTGGTCGGCTTAACACACCAGATGTTGTGCATTAAATGGCCCTCAGGGTGTGGCTGCCTTATCAGGGCTGCATCCTCTGAACAGGATGGTCACCCAGCCCACTTTTCATTACAGTGTGGAGTCATGGAACTCAGAGACGAGAGGGACCTAAGAGAACATGTCCCATCTTTCATCAATGAGGCCCAATGGGGTTAAGGACCTTGCCTGTGGTCACCCAACTTATTAATGGTGGAGCTAGACTAGTTTCCAGGTGTGCAGACCTCAATTCTGTGCTCTTTCCACTAAAACATAAGACATTGTGCTGAGAACAAATGGCATTTTCTACAACCCCTATCAGAAAAGGAACAAGAGAACTCATATTAAGCCACTAATATCTGTAAAGGACAAGTACTTGGTTAATACTTTATGCCAGAATTTTGCTAAGGGTTGGAATGAAGTGTATCCGTCTGTGGTTTCCAGAACGTATCCTTTTCTAATTTTTAAAAAACTGGGATATTTGTCTGTTTGCCTCTCATTGGATGGAACCCACTCTGTTTTCTGGATTTGTCAAAGTGGTCCCCGAATGACATCTATAGGTTTGTCTAGAAACTTGGATTCACATGTGTATGTTTTCCAAACCCAGTTAGTTCGCTATTGATCAGCTTTGGGCTCTGATATCCACCTTTATCATCTGTTCTTCCATTTTTTGTTAAGGCTACTCTCTTTCTGCAAAAGATATAAAAAACTCTTCTGGAATGGCAAAGTCTGAATGAGGTATGTTTTCCGTGTCCTTTTTTGCTTCAAACATTGTCTAACATTCTGCTTGGCCTTCAGTTTGTCCAAAGCTAGGCTCACAGGTCTGAGTTGCGTTGTGTATTTGCACCTGGTTGCATGCTCACACCCTGTCTGTATGTGTACAGCTCTCCTAAAGCGTGGGCTCAACCCGCAGCTCCTTGCTGCTGTCATGGTGATTCTTTCTTTTTTCTTTTTTTCTTTTTTAAGCTCTTTGCTGTTTTCTTCTTGATAGAATTAATGAACTGTTAGAAATTGATTTTGGAGTATCTTCCACCCTTTTGTCCTTTATACACATGTTCTTATTTAGGGATTTAGGCTAGAATCCCACTGGGCCAGACCTTTCTCCAAACTCTGAAATTAGCTTTGCTCAGCCCTGTGCCCAGCATTGAGTTCTTGCAGCCCTGTCACCTCCTAGACCACTCAGTCACTTTCTCTGTCTTCCACGTAAACTCAGTTTATTCATTGTTGGCCAAAATGCCCCCTCCCTTCTAGAGGTAATAATAATAATACTAGCAGCTATTTGACAAGAGCTGTCTTGTGCATTGTGCTGGTCCTCCCCTTACATTCTCTGTTGGGATGCTCACATGAATGCCGTGAGGGAGGCACCAATGCTGCCCGCAAGTGACAAGGCCTGAGCGGGGTTAGGGTGCTGTCTTAAGGCCACACAACTCTACAGGCTGGCAGAGCTCAGTTGCAAATCCAGGCAAGTCAGATGACAGATTCTACTCTGGAAACGAAAGAGTCAGTGCAGCAAGTTGGGACTTTTGCTGATGCTAGACTTATTGCAAAATTAAACTTCCAGCTGTTGTTTGAATAATTGAAATCTCCCACCACTACTCTGTATTGTAGAGTACTTAGAGCAGTGCCTGGGACGTCAATGTTGGTATTAGTATTCTATCTTGCCTCTGTGCCAGCTTTGTGTTTAAAAAAAAAAAAAAAAAGTAGACCAGTAGCACAGCCCAGTCCTTGGCACACAGTATTCCACAAAGTCACCTTTCTTCCCTGCTGCCATTTTAAGTGTACCCTGTCCCCTCCATCTCTAGTCATAACAAGCTAGGAGTGTTAGTTATTAACTTGGTAAGCCGTTAACTTCTCTCTGGAAGAGCAAACAGTCCGCACTCTGCTTTATGATAGCATGTCCCCTTCCCCCACTGTCTCACTGAGTCATAGGTGGACTGGAGCAAGCAGAAGGTGGGGGGCGGGGGGGCGGGTGGAGCCTGGGGACTGTTGGCTGTGGATGCCCCCACCTTTGGAATGCACCTATTTGAAAACTGAGAGGCAATGCCTTGTCTTGGAAGGAGCATGCCTGGGCTTGGAGACAAAGAGATATGGGTTTAAATCTTGACTCTGTCACTTGCCAGCTGTGCGATCCTGCGTTGGTTCCTTAACCTCTTTGAGCTTTAATTTGTTATCTGTGAGATGGGATGGGGGTGGGGAAATAGCATCTACCGCAAGAGTTTGAGTGGCCTCTGGAAGACAGCAGCATTCCTAACTGTCTGTATGGTTATTCGTTAACAATAATATTGCCTGGGCCACGAGGCATTTTTCCGCCTGAAAGCATTCTCCCACTACCTGAGATCTGGCTGGAAGCATTTTGATGGCCTCTTGGCCCAGCCCCTGCTAGTGGGAGCCTTGCCAGACCATACCCACATGCCCATTCTCCACGCTTCTTGGCCTACGCACCACACACTGATTTCTCTCAGAAGCCCAGGGCTGCGCAGGGCTCGGGAAGGGTAGAAAACTGCCCTGCTGGGTTTGGGAACATGGAGCCGAGGGAAGTACACCGTAGGCTTAAATGGAACACGGGCCGCAGGGCCGCTCCCGGCGGGTTCCTGAGCTAAATCCTCCAATAGTTCCATGACGTCATGGGGCCCCCTCCCCCCGCTGGCACGCGGGGGTGCCCCTGGGGAGAGCGCAAGGAGGGCGGCGGTCCCTGCGCGCACCGCTGGCCATCCCGAACCTAGGACCGGGCTGGCAGGCTCGCCTCGGAGCCCAGGCTGCGCTGCAGCGGAACCCAGGTATTTCACAGCCCGGCATGGGTCGACGCAGAGAGCTCTTGTCCCCGGCTCCCCGGCAGCAGGCGCGCACACGCCCCGCGTCGCGCTCACCGTGGGCGCGGGAGGCGAGGTGCCTGCTGCCGGCCGCCCGGGTCCGAGGCTGCGGCGCTGCAGGCGCGGGGCGGGGTGGGGTGCATCCAGGCCAGCCCCGCTCCTGCCCGCCTGGAAGCCGTTCAGGAATCTGCCGGCGCCTGCTCCAGGCCTTGCTGTGCCGGCGGCCCGCAGCTGTCGTCAAGTTGAGCAATCGTCCTCAGTTGCAGGTTTTTTTTTTTTTCTGAGCCAAGGGATGGTTTGTTTGGTGGTGGCCCGGTGCGTAGTCGTATTCATCCCATTCCCCCGATCCCGTCCCCCATCTCTCAGCTCCCTAAAATCGCCATCATTCTGGCCAGAACTAGGACCCGCCAGGTTCTCTGTGCTCTCTGAGGGGACAGACAGCCGAGGATGCGAGAGAGGGCAGCGGGGCTTCCCACTGGCCGGGCTTCGGGCTTCTCCGAGCCCCGGGGGCAGGTGTGTGCCTGCCGGCCTCGGTGACCTGAAAAAGGCGGCGAATCTGAGTGAGGCCGCCTCCATTTCAGCCCGGACGAGGCTATTTCTAAAGGTCCTCAGAGAAGGAGATCCCATAATTTATTTGATGACCTGTTTCAGTTTTTAGCAACTAGGAAATTCTCCCGTCTTCTAACCTCGATTCACGGTGCCACGGAATAAGTACGTTGATTTTCTCCAGCTTAGAACACAGATTGTCCCCTTTCAGCTCGAAATGTTCTTTCTGGGGTTCCCTGCCTCCACGTTATCTTGATTGTCTCTCCCATCTTTGATGACTCCTTCTTGGACTTTCTTTTTAAAAATCTTTCTATTATGGATATTTTCAAATATATAGGAAAATAATAAATCCCATGTACCCCAAATCTCAGCTTCAGCAAATTAGCAACTCACAGCTAATCTTCTTTGAACTGTACCCCAGTTCATTTGAACTACTTTATAGCAAATCTCTGATATTCTGTCATTTCATCTATAAATACTTCTGTACGTATCTTTAAACAAGACTCAAAAAAAAAGAATTATCTCGATTCTCTTATCACTCTTAAAAAGTAACAATTCTTTAATATTGATAAACATCCTGTAATTGTTCAAATTTCCTCGATAGTCTCACTTTAAAAAAATATTTGTTTTGTCTGAAAGGTCTACAGATTGAATTTGGTTGATATGTCTTTTAGGTTTCTTCTGATCTATAAATTCCTTGTTTTGTTTTTGTTTTTGTTTTTTCTTGCCTTATAATATTTATTGAAGGAAATGGGTCGTTTGTCTAGAAGAGCAGAGCAAACTTTAATGTGCATACAAATCATTTCAGGATGATTAAAATGCAGATTCTGATTCAGGAGGTCTGAGGTGGCCCGAGACTGCATTTCTGCATCCTTCCTGGTGATACTGATGCTGCGTGTGTAATGGACCACCCTCTAAGAAGTAAGGCCATGTAGCATTTTCCAGATCCTGGATATTGCTGATTGCATCTCTGAGGTGTCTTTTAAACATATTCCCAGCCTATCTGGAGGCTTGATCAATTCAGGGTTGACATTCTGGCAAGAATACTCTATCAGTGTATTTCCTATTGCATCTCATCAGGAGGCACAGAGTTTACTGGTCTCGTTTTTTGGTGATGTTCAGGTTGGTTAGTGGGTTCAGGTGTCACCAGCCTGAATCATCCATTATCGGGTTCTGATTCAGTGGATGATGATCCTTGTGTGGACCCATGATTACAAGTCCCTTAGTGGAAGGATACAGTTAAGGACACCCTAGCACCCTTTCTGTGCTCTTCCTCCAAATCTCTACAAATACCATTTTCTCCAAGAATTCTTCCTTTCCATTCTCCAAAAAGGATCTCTTTTTCACCTCTCTGCATCTGTGTTCTTATGGAATCAAAGACCTGAAGAGTCTTGAAAGATCGGATCATTCAGTCTAATAACCTCATTTTATAGATGAGAAAAATGGAGGTTAAGGAGGTGAAAGGAATGGTCCAATGTCATAGAGCTAATCAGAGTCAGCAGATCTGGAGTTAGACCTTTGGTCATTTAGACTGGCCACCAAGAGGACACAAGTGACTTTGTAAAGAGGAATTTTGGCAGCTGGATGAGAGCCAAAGCACAGAATCTTAGAATGGTAAAGCCAGATGGGACATTAGGTTTGGTAATGTCTGATTATCAAAATGGGAAGAGTGAGGCCTAGAGCTGGTAAGTGACCTTCCTAGATCACACGACTGTCTCTTGCAAGAGTTAGGGCTTAATTAGGGCCACATATATAGGCCACAGAGTTGGGCCTATTTGCTTCTGTTTCTGCTGTACTCACTGCCTAAATTGCCATGCAGCTCTTTTATGCCTATTAAAATCCTACCCTTCCAGCTCAAAAGCTAACTCCTCTATGAGGTTTTTTCTATAGGGGAAATTGCTCTAGCTAGAAACTGATCTTCCCCTTCTCTGAATTTTCATTGCTTTGTTTTTCTGTCATATATGGAATGTATATTCTGCCGTGTATCGTGCATATTTTCCTGTCCCCAGGAGATTGTAAGCTCTCAGAGGGGAGGGACCATATGTTACATGGCCCTGTGTCTTCTGTGGTTCTGGCATATCTTACCCATTTCAGAAGTCCAATATACCTATTTTTTAATTGGAAGAATGTGTACAGAGACCCCCAAATGAAAACCAAGGTGTTCCTTAAAGAAACCTGACAAGGTTTCTTTCCTTCTAGATGAGTTCCCACAACTTCCCAGGGTGACTATATTGATTGAATAAAGTGGACTGAATGCCCAGATTAGGGAGAAGTATGGAAGGTTAATCCAAGTCTGCAAGAAGTGGTCCTCTGATCACAGCTAAGGGAAATCTATATCTGAACAGCTGGTAACAAGAATAGGATACATGGGGCACGATGTATATGAGAGAGACATTAAGAGACAGAAGACAAACAGCACTCATCCATCCATCCAGAATGTTGGGAACCTACTTACTCTGTGCTAGACCCTGGGGATGGAGTGGAAATGGGACACAGTCCCATTTCCTCGAGGGACCTCTAGCAGGTCAATTCCAGAGGCAGTGGTATCCTGTTAAATGCTTAACAACAGGCTCTCCAGAAAAAAAGGAGACTCTGACCATGGTGTTCCACAGTGTAAATATTCCCACTATGGCCAATTTTAAGCTACCAACGTGACATCACTGAAAGCAGAGTTAGGAAAAGATGTGCCAGCAAGCAAGCCAGCCCCAGCACACCACTGAGAAGGCAGTAGATATCTGCATATCTGCAGGGCCTGTGGCCAGAACAGACATTTATGGGGAGTGAAAGAAAAGCAGTCAGGGCAAACAATGCTGTCTATTTTCCCTAGAGAAGAACAAGAGAGAATTAGTGTCAATAATCTGATGAGTATCCTGAGGGAAGAAAAGGGAAGAAATTGAGTGGTATTGATGAGTGGTGATAGCGTGACTAGAAAGACAGTCCAGTATCATCTGCATTAAAAAAAGAAAAAATTTGGCCTGGCATGTAGCTAAATCTTCCAGAACAGGGCTTCCCCTGCGTTCAGAGGCGCTGTTTCATAGCATTTTAGGAGCTAACGTCTGCTGTGGGCAGTTGGATACTAATACTAATATACACATGTTATATGATAATATTAATAAACATAACTTATTAACTATTATGAACCAGGCACTTCATATATTTTATGTCTAATCCTTGCAGCCCTGCAAGATTGGTATTTGTATCCTCTTTTTTACAGATGAGGAAACACTGACTCAGTGAAGCGAGGAAGGTCCTTCTTTTCCCAGTTTATCCAGGTTTGTGGGGTCTTCGTGAACCTACAGGTTTCCTGCAGAAGATGCAGATGACAAGATCCAGAAGACAGTCCAGCTTACAGAACATGTACCTAAGGCCTGTTAATTTCATGCTTTATTACCATGAGACTACTTCTGGAGTATTCTAGATGTGAGGGGTTTGATTCTTCATTGTAAGGAAGACACTGGAAAAAATGAAATCTATCAAGAGAAGAATGGTCAGGATAGTCAGGGGTCTATACATCGAGTTATATAAGGAACTGGGGATGTTTAGCTCAGTGAAGATCAATACGAGATGACATGGAAGACAGATTTCAGCCCTATGAAGGGCAGTCGTGTGGAGGAGCAGGAAGGCATGTTCTGTGTGCCCCCAGAGGGTGAAAACAGCCCCAAAGGATGGGGAATGCAGTCACGCATCCTACAAACACTTATAGGGCATCTCTTTTGTTCCAAGCATTGTGCTAAGGGCTGACAAGGGAAGAATATGGCGATGAAAGGGACATACGTCCTTGTTCAACATCGTGAAGACCTTTCTGAAAGTCAGAGCTTTCCAGTAATGGAACAGGCTTCTGGAAAAGTAGTGAGTTTCCTATCCTTGGAGTATTCAGGAGAAGCCTCGATGTACTTATCAGAATGTGCCAGAATGAACTTTTTGTTGAGTGGTCCATGGGACCAGATCCCCTTCCAGTTCAGAGATTTGGGGTCTTCGTTCAGCCTTGCTTTGGCAGGCTAAAGCGCTGTGCTGAAAAAGTGTCACCATGGTCCCCCTCCCACCGCCTGTGTCCATCTAGCTGCATGCTCTGCGTTCTCTGACAGTGAGTGGTGGGGGGCCAGTTAGACCGGAAAGTGGCTGCCATCTGTGACAGGGATGATGGAGTTTTGGCAGGTTTGTGTGGGCTCCAGGAATGCAGCATTGAAGCCACGTACACACAACCTGCTTAAGAACATCCCATGGGCAGAAAATGTTTTCTTCCTCTTCAGCCCTCCTCTGTTGCTGTGCCAGGCGGGCACAATGGTGCCTTTCAGAGGGGCAGCTGGAAGGGGTGTTGGCAGGGAGGCTGGAAGTAGAACATTGCAGCTGAGGGGGAACCAAATTCATTTCCAGGAGCAAGCCTGCCCTGGGTGCCAGTTTCCAAAACAAAACTGCTGTTTCTCAGAGCTCACGGTGGTGGGTTGCCTCAGAGTTGGACAGAGGGCAAAGCCATTTCCTATCCGCTGCTCCACCCTCCCCAAGTTAAAAAAAAAAACCTGGTGTGCTAAGGCATTCTTGCTCTAGATGCAGATTCATGGGCTTTGCTGTCTGTCTGGGGAGCTCAGACTAACTTGGTGTGGATGGGGCTCTCTGAAGGGTCAGACTTGCCTGCAGACAGAGCAGGGCCGATGGCCATAGGGACTGGCAAGGCTCAGGGGCAGGTAGGCTTCTTGGCCACCAGAGAGGGCTCAGGATGGAGACCCCTTCTTCTGCCTTTTGGAGTCACTCCCTCTGACCCCCTAGCAGCCCTGCACCCTTGCTGCCATATGGGCTCTGCCCACGCACCGTCTTCACTATCCTCGGTGGGAAAGAGGTGGGAGAACTCTGGCATTTCCTGTCCTGGGTTCACAGTTGTCCCAGACCCTCAGCTACTTTCAAAGGTCTCAGCAACAGCTCCGAGATGGGTGTGGGAGGTCTTCCCACTCATCGCACAGTTAAGAGAAGGCCTGAGAGCCAGGCTGCAAGCTCAGCCATCTCCCACTCTGTGCTACCGATGAGGCAAGGTGGGTCCCTGTTACTTTGGCGGCTGCCAACAAAAAGGTACCACTTGAGGCTGGTCAAGTCGTAATTTCTGTGGGTGTCCACACTTAATTATGGGATTTTTCACACTTTGGTTCAAATTGTACAATCAATAACCAGAGAGCAATTACTTCATTTCAGGTACTGGGGATACAGGATGAATAAGGTAGAGCCCTTGCTTCAGACAGCCGACTGCCTAATAGACATGCCGAGTCCCAAGTGGGAGCCCCACCACCAACTCAGCTGACACATACATTGGGGGGAAAGAAGAGGTGTGATGCAGAGGCCAGCTCCTACAGGAAGTGCTGTGGCATCGTGGGGGCACATGGGCTTGGACCTAATCTGATCTTGAAGTACTTATCTTTAGGAGACTCAGTTTCCTTGCGTAAATAATATACACCATGCAGAGTTGTCATGAGGATGAAACAAGACAGTGTACAAAAGCGCCAGGACACAGCTTATTGCAAGGTGAGTGCTCAGGAAGTGGCTGCTGTTGTTACTAATGTGTGGATCCCAACGGACTTGAGATATACGTGTATGTGTACACAGTATTTAAGTGGCCCTTTGTTAGATTATATGCCCTTCCTGAAGGAGTCAGTTCTTCTCCTTTCTTAATTCCTCTTCTGTAGAACACTGAGATCAGCAAGTTTACGACCTCACTGAGGTAGATAACCGAAGACCTATCCGCTATAGCCAGTGAAACATATGGGTATGTGATATTCTCTACCTGTTTCATAACCCGGTTGTAGAAGCCGAAAAGGATTGGAATGGTTCTCATCCAAGGTCCCTGAAACTCCTGAGTGTAGACATGGAGATCAAGAATTCTTTTCAATATTTTAAAAAGTCCAAGAGAAATAACACATGTCCCACTGACAGGGCCTCACAGGTCATTATTATTTAAAAGATACATGTGTTTGGTAGACATAGCTTGGGGAAAGTTCTCCTTTCACTAAGGGACCTTGATGGGTAGAAAAGTTAAGCTCGTTGGGGCAGAGGTTAGCCTGGAGATCGCCCAGGAATCTGTGTGGAGGTACCTTCTAGCCCAACATGCTGAGTCACGTGACCCCAACCTCCGTCTCCTGAGACCCCCTCGGGCCTCATCTCTCCACTGTGCTGCATACCCCCCTGCCTGCTTTGTGAAAACGTAGGCATGAGAATTCAACCCTAAAAGTTATTCCAAAGTCCTTGGGAGACACAAAGTATATAGCCAGGAGTCTAAGACAAAGAAAATCAAAGCAATTCACAAAGAACAAAGGAAATGGAAAAGAATAAGAAAATAAAAGCATAGGGATGAGTGGAGGCTTGACGTGAAACACAGGGTATGCATATGCAGGGAATAAAAAAGAGGGTCATTTAAGAGAGAAAAAGTTATATGTCAGAAACTGTAAGCAAACAATGGGATTTTTAAGGAGTAACTGACAGAGACAATTTCTTAGTAGGCTGAAAGATTTTAAGGATCAGTGAAGGCAACTTATAGTCAGTGCAGGGCTGAAAGAGGTAGAGAGAGAGAAAGGAGGGAACTGTGTTTAAAAAGGGGTAAAGATTTAGGAAATCAAAGAGTCATAGAGGTCCTCCAGAGGCCTGCTTTTAAAGGGATACTGTTATTACAGGAGTGAAACAAGGCCAACATTAGAACAGTCCCGATCCCTGATTGCTGAGGTGGTGGGTTACTTTTCCCCTTTGCCTCTCTCTGGTTTAAAATGTTCTACCGTGGATTTGGATTACTTTTATAATCAAGAAGAGAGTTTAGCGCACGTCGTAGGAGGGAGCGGGAAGAAACGGAGGCTGGGGCATCTGGAGCAGTGAGAGCGGTAGGATGGGCAAGAAGGAGAAATCTGAAGTGGCAAGATCTGACTTGGGTGGTCTCATGGTGAGGATGCTGCTGGGAAGATGGAGCCCCTGGACTTCATGGAGGAAGGGAATGGACCCCATAGATGGAAGAGCTGTCTCTTTAAGGCCCATTCCAGCCATTGACTCTAGGGTTTGAGGCATGATCAGGTTGCTACCTTTCATTTTCTAAGAACTCAAAATCCCCTGCAATGCTCTTCTCAACTTTCCCTTCCCCATGAATGTGTTTTTGTTTCATCTCCCTTGGAATCACTGTGGCTGTGTTGATGGGCTGAGCGCTTGGCCAGTTCCCACCTTCATTGCTCCAAGCCCTGAAAGGCTCTACCTGCCCAAGCTGAGAAGGTGTAGAAGATGCCAAAAGAGGCCAAGGTGCTTGAAGGTCTCTTCCTCTTTAATTTAGGAGTGTGCAACATTGCCAGTGGATACCAAGGCAGCCATGGGTTCTTTCCTGCCACTTACTGGCTGGATGAGCTTGGCCAAGCTACTTAACCTGTAAAGTCCTTGATTCCTCTCTTCTGAAAAATAATGACACTTGACTGGCTTGGCGTAGCTAAAGATAGCTGCTCAATCTTAAAGTAATTGGATTCATCATTTATTCAGCTTCTTTACGTGCACATGGTTGTGCTAAATGTTAGTTTTAGAAGTTAGGATTCTCATAGACAGGGCCTAGCTCATGATACGGCTTCAAGGTCCCTAGAACTGTGCCTAGCACACTCCCTTTTGTAAAAATCACATGAAAAAATGAGATAAAATTCACCTGACACAAAATTAACCACTTTAAAGTGTATGATTCAGTGGCCTTTAGTAGTTTCACTCACACTGTCGTTTTGAAGTGTTAGAATAACTTTGGGGTTGGTTCCGTTTTGTTGTAGTAAAAAAGTGCTGCGCTGCACCTCCGTGCTCATCCTCTCGTGAACTCACGCGCAGGAAATCCTCTAGGTCTAGGATGTGAAGGACCTGCTGGGTCATTCGGCCTACAGCTGCATTTTCAGTTCAGCTTCTGTTGCCAAACGGCTCTCCAAAGTGCTTTACCACCTCTGTTCCCTGGCAGTGTCTGAGGGCTCCCATTTCTGCGACTCCTCCCATTGTGGGGTGGTGTATTCCCGGAGCCCCGCAATACAAAGCAGGTAAAAGTAATGAACTAGCTCCAGCAATGTCACCATGGAGAGATCTTAAGAACTAATGGTGAGTGAAAAAGGCAAGCTGCAGAGCACCCAAGGGTTGTGGGGAACTCAATTCCACCCATCAAATTTCATTTCTTTGGTTAAAAAGATACTTGAAGGGAATAAAACAGAATATTGACACGTACCAATTCTAAGTGAGGGGGAGATGGAAGTAGTTGATATAAAAACTTCTCAAAACTTTGTTGTATTAAAAACATCCTCAATTAAAAGGTGGGAACTGATGTGCAGAGATTCCCAAAATATATTGGGTAACAGATTTTTTTAAAGCAGCTTCCACATTTGGACTCACTTTTCCCCATGCAGAGGTTCATATTAGTGGAGCTGGCTAGCCTTCCCTTGCGAACATTGTTTAAAAGTAGATAGAATATCAAGGAATTCTGGAAGTTCTTAGTTTTAACCAGGAAAATGAAAATTTTCCACGACATGTAATAAAATAAGTGCTTGCGTGGAAGCCTGCCCGGTTTGTGCCACGTAACTATAACTCAAAACCTGTGCAAGGCTGGTCTGGGCTGGAGTGGGGGTGGTGACTCACTGTCCGGCCCGGCCCCCCCCCCCCCCACCCCATTTACTCAGGTAAAATCAGATTAGAATACACATCAAGGGATCAAGGGTGGCTTTGGAAGGGAAGGGACGTCAGAGACATTGAGACCAGGGCTGAGGACAACCATGCGGGTGACACGCTGGCTTCTTAATTAGAGGCAACCACAATTTACGAGCACTCATTTCCCAGGAACGGCACTAGCTTTCTCAGCTTCCTTTGTGTGCCCGTGGAAGAAGCATTTAGAGCATGCATTTGCAATATATATATATATATATTTTGCTCTCTTTCTCCATAAATGTGGACGTCTCATGCCTGCTTTTAATGTTATCTGAAATGTTAAAACAAGAGGATGTGACTATGAGTGGATCAAAGATAACCTCATACCTGTGAGAATCTCTGCTCTAGGATCAAGTGCCAGGACTGCCCTGAAACTCCCGCGTTTTGGGCAAATCTGGGTTTGAAGCCTGAACTGACTCCTCAGGGGACCTCAGGTGAGCCTCTGCTTTCTCTTGGCTTCTATTCCCATCTCTGGAAAGGTGATATGACACCTGCCATTTGGGGCTGCTTTGTAGATTCTGTGAGGCACTTGGCACCATTGCCAGTTACTTAAAAAAATAACAAACCTGAAAATGTTAATCCGAATAATAGCCTTGGGAAGCAGGCTAACTGCTTTCTTCCCGTTTTATAGATGAGAATACTGAGGCACAGACAACACAGCTCTGCTGAGGAGGGCTAATGCCTGTCCGGGCTAAGCCCCTTTCACTGAGCCCCAGCCCCCCAACCAAGTGTCTGCAGGTGAGCTGTAGATCTGGAGTCACTTCTCCCCTGCCGTAGTCTCTGACCCCAAAACAGTGGCCAGGGTGATTGCTTACGTATCTCCTCAAGGCCCCAGGATCCAGTTTCCTTAGCACTAGTTAAGTGAGTATTATATTAACCAGCTCTTGTATGTTCTGTCAACTGGGCTGTAAGCTTTATTTCAGAGAAGGGACCAAGTCTCCCAGTCCTCAAAAAGCCACAAGCCTCGGAAAAACAGGGTGTATTCCTTGTGAGAGACTTTCAGTGGAGACCTTCCCCGCAAAAGCTCGTTTCAGCTTTATGTTTCACCGTCCAGGTTTTACCAAGGTGACACACAGTCATGAAACAAAGCAGATTTTCCTATCTGTTCCCCTGAACCCCTTACCTTCGTGCCCTTTCTCAAGTCACTGAACCTCTCAGCCTCGGGGTCCTCACCCATACAGTGAGGACATTAATATCTTCCCTGTACATTCTGTGGATCAAAATAAAATGAGATGCTGCGTGGGAAAACCTTTGGTAAACTTTAAGGCAGTTTCCCTCTGTGACTCTCCTCCTGTCCAGCCTGAACCCCCTCCTTCCTCAAATGAGCAGTAGGACTGTGCCCTCTGTTCTCTGAAAGCATTTCTCAGCAGACCTGCCAGCTGCCTCAGCTGAGACAGAACCAAGTAGTCTCACATTCAATAAAGGAGGAAGAAACAGTGCAGCCATGCTGAAAAATTTGCTGAATTTCTAGCACTTGTTAGGGGAATCTCTATTTATTGTATTCTAAGCTAAGCTCCTTGCAGGAGGCCTAGAATTTTCTCTCTTTCAGGTTTCCAGCAATGAAATCTTGGTGAAGTTACTTAATGTATCTGAGCCTCAGTTTCCTCATTTAAAAAAATATGATAATACTTGCCTCACGGGGTTATTGTATCAAGTAAGTGCACATTACAGTAGGCGGTCAGAGCCTGTGATTTTTTTCCTCTTCCCTTGTTACTTTTCTCTCCCTTCTGCTTATCTTTCTAAACCTCTGTGCCTCAGCTTGCTTTCCGTGATGTGGGGATAAGAATACCTGGCCTACTTAGCTCACTGCTTGTTGTGTGAGTCTGGAATAAAGGCTGTGGTAGGGCTTTGAAAGTGATGACATGAGTATAAATACCTGTGTGGGGTTATTCCCAGGGCTGCTGATCTTGAACTGATGAGTGTGCTGGTCCTTCCAGGCCTGGGCTGTTGTGTGAAGCGGCCACTTGTAGAAGGTCACTTAACATACCTTTTCTTACTGCTCTTCCTGAGGCCCCTGAGGCCCTCAAATCTACCTGTGGTTGCCCCACAGCCTCCTAACACCTGTCACTCACACGCCTCCCACTTCTGTCTCTTTGGCCTCCTCTGGATCACAAGACCCAGGACTTCCCACCCACGGCTCCCTGGATACAAAACGATGCCTGCCCCAATTCTGCGGGCTGTCAGAAGCTGCCTGTCATATGCGCCCCTCATCCTTAGCCTCATGAATAAATACTAAAAAGACTCATTATGGGGAGCTAAGGGAAACCAGAAGTGCTCCTGAAAGCCGCCAACGACCCACAGCGTGACCCCCCACCCCCTGCAGAGGCCACCAGCCCCCACTGCGGTTGAGGGAGAGCCGCGGCGTGTTGGACTCAGAGGGGCCCACGGGCGCTGCTGGGAGCTGGGAAGGCCGAGCCCGCAGAGGCAGGGGAGCTGAGCTGCTCTATTCTGGGCACCGTTTCAAGGCCAGCTGCAGGGAGAACAAGCAATCGCTGTGTGTCTGCAGCTGGCAGCGGTTAGGCCAGGGCTGTCCCTCACTTGGGGTATATTTAAAGACACCCCAGCAGACGATCATGCCAACAGGAAAAATGCACACAGAGCTCCAGCCACGTTCAGTCTCCAGCCCAGCCCTCCCCTCCTTCCCTGCAGCTCCCTGGCCGGGGATTTATGCGTCCACAGAGGACGGTGGCCCTCTCAGCCTTTCCCAGGTGGGGGCGGTACCCCCTGGGCACCCGTGCCCCCCGGCTCCTGGGCCTCCCTGCCCCCTGACTGAGCTGGCTAAAAGTTCAGGGGATTAGCTGGGGCGGCTCCTCCCACCCTGGGGTTGGTAACCTAGCAACCGCTGGGGAGAGGCAGGCAGATGAGTCAAAGAGAAGCACAGAATCTCTGGCTTTGTGTCTTGTTTGTGAAAACTCCCTGTAAGCGCAGGCCTCCTTCCACAGGGACCGCAGGGCTTTCCCACACTGCTTCAGACCAAAAGCTCCTCCTCCAAGGGATGCCCAGTCCCCACTTGCCCACTACTACAGGCTTAGGGACAAAGCAGGTGGGCTGGGGGGGGCCCATCCTGGCCGAATTCTCTGACGGCCTTTCACTTGTTTTTCTCAAGTGAAAACAAGACTGCAGGCCTGAATCCCATGGGAAGTGGGGGTTGGTAAACTGAGAACTTATGGGCAAGGGACCCGATGGGCCTGAGGGCCTGCAGAGCAGAGACAGCAGGTGTGCAGAGAAGTTTGGGCTCTCAAGTGGCCAGAGACCAAGGAGACCTTTTCATGGAAGTGAGAAGACCTCACGCGCGCAGCCCAGCAGCCTCGGGGTGGGGGTGGGAAGTGAGCAGCTTACCTGCCCGGAAGGGAAGTGGACAAGCTAAGTGTCTGCGGCAGGCGGCTCCCTGTGCCAGGAGAGTCAGTAAAGCACGAGTGCAGCAGTAGGGTCAGCTGTGTATCTGAGGGGCCCGGTTCAAAATGCAAATACAGGGCCCGCTGCTAAAAAATCATCAAGAATTTCACGGCAGTGTCAGAAGAGCATTCAACTGAGGGCCCTTCTGAGCGACTGGGCAGGTGGTACTCCCATGAAGCCAGCCCTGGGTGCCTGGGAGTCAGCTCCTTGAAAACCGAGGCGGGTGAGCTGGGGGATGTCCGGCCACCTCTGGCCTCAACCCCAGACCCCTCACTGCTGTGACCCTGTGGCCATCAGTTCCCAGACTTTTACCAGGCTTGGGACATCGCCTCTGCCCCCATAGCAGCTCCTCTCCCTGTGTTGGCAGCACCTGTCTTAACCTCTCAGAAAAGGAGAAGTTGCAAGGCCATGGTGGGGAGAGGGCTGAGGGCAGGAAGGGACTGTGGCCCTGAGTCCCCTGGGCCTCCAGGTCACAGAGCCCCAGGACAGGCTGAGAAAGGCAGGCGTGTTGAGAACAGGATGTAGGTACAATGGACTACACTTGGGATCACCTCTTAAGGACCTTAGGGGACAGCTCTGAGGGTATGTGACAGTCCAGGAGCAGAACCAAGGTCCAGCAAGCCTTGGGAACTCACCTCCAACTCTATGTGGTCGTGGAGTTTCTTGCAGGTGGCTGCGAAGGTCTCTGAGGTGCCGAATTCAAAGTACCACAGCTTGTTCTTCATCCTGGACCACAAAGCAGAAAGATGGCTCAGTGTTCTGTGTTTGCAATGGTCATGTACAACAGCTATGCTGTTGGGGCTGGGACACCCAAGCCCTCAGGTTTCCCCAGTCTTATGTTTTCAGCACTCGTTAATCGGATGATCAGGGATAGAAATTTTTTAACCAACTGTTCTTGCTACGAACTTAGAGAAAAACCCATTCACTTCTTAGACATCATGGCTACTCTGGGTAAACTGCCAACGGCTCTGTGAACTTCCTGGTAGAGCAGGAGAAAGGCCTGCTTGCCTCTGCATCTGGATCAAGGGAGGAGTTCCATGAAAGTCAACCGGAAGTGGCAAGTGACAGCATGCCCTGGTCACTGTCCTTCCTACTGCTAATGCAGAGGAACTTCAATAGTTGGGGTACGATGGGAAGATCAGACAGTCCTTTGAGATTGAGGTGTGTATAGTCTCAGGACAGAGGAGGGACAGCCCCACATTAGACCAGCTAAAATGTGTGCTACTTAGTCTATGCTCCGATTGGGAGAAGCAGAGAGGAGAGAAGCAGACACAGATTTGCAGGCAAGGTGGAAAGAGAAGAAAAGAAGTGAGTTGTTTGGTAGCAATAGTTCCCCCCACTGCTTTCTCAAGAAGTGGGCCTGTTTGCTTAGGCTATGAGAATCTTTCATTTAAGGGTAGGCCTTGTCCTCTTTGCTTCAAAGTAAGAGCTCACTGTTTTGAACTTTAAAATCTTTCAACATTTTCCTTACTGGGGGAAAAAACCACGGTGGGGTTCCCATGCAGCTGGGAGCTTTGCAAAGTCAGATGGTGTGGCCTGACACTTGGTCATTTTGATCAGACGGTCTCACCGGGAAGTGTTTCTGACGATATTCCATTCCTTCCACCCCAACTGTCATCCCATTATCAGGGGCTGGCTGAGCGAAGGGACACCTGCCCGGTTTACAAGCTGGCAGATTTTGCTGAGGAAGGATTAAACAAAATCACATTCTTCTTGGCACGTTCTTCAGGAGAGAGGATGCCGCCCTGCGTGTCACTGATCCTCACCCTCAGATCCGTGGACTAAGAGGAAAGGCGCATTCTTCAAAGGGGAGAAGGCTCTTACTTCTTCCTAGTCTTCCTTAGGCCATAGCAGATGACTCTTCAGAATAACAGACACAACTTTTCTCTCTACATTTCTCAAAGGGTCCGCCTAGAACTTGAAGATGAGTCCGTGTTCTCTCACTGCATGAGGATTTCTAAGACCTGGTTGGAAAGTAGCTTTCCTGACTCTCGGTATGCAGGAAAAGAAATGATAAATGATGAAGGGAATAAGAATAAGCAAGATTTATGAGTTATGCTCATGGAGAAAGGTAGAAGGACTGGCTGTGCTTTCAGTAGACCAGTGCTTCTCAACCAGCCTACTGCAGCACAGGTATGCCTGAGATACCAATCTCCTCAGTCTTCAGGGTGGCCAGGCTGGGGTCTAGGGCAGGCTGAGCCCCCGATGCCACAGCTGGCATTCTCTTCTGTATGAGAGAAATGCCAAACAAATGAGTTTGTTTTCTATGCCTGCCATGATGTGCAGAGAAAACACTGCTCTGATCACTAGCTCTCGGTATGCACAGTAATGTGAATACAAACTACCTGGGTATTTCATTAAAATGCAAATTCTGATTCAGTCATTCAGGATTTGGGCATAAGAACTCCTTGTTTTCTAACAAGCTGCTGATGCTGGTCCAGTGATCAGAATTGGAGCTGTGGGAATCTGGAGACTACATTTGTGGTTCTGAGACATTTGTACTCATAAGAATTACTTGGTGAATGTGATTAAAATGTTAGCTCCTGGGCTCCAATTTGTAGAGATTCTATGTGATAGTTTTGGGACAGGGCCCAGGAATACGCATTTTTATGAATGCCCAGGTGATCACTATGCAGGTGGTCAGCTGTCAGGACCTTGAGAAACATTGCTCTAGGTTCTAGTGAAATGACAACCAAGGAAGAGGACAGACTGTTTAGCCCTGAAAGAGAGGATTCCTCCGGGAGGACAGAAGGAGGGCCAGTACCTCTCACTAGACAATGATGGCAAAGGACCCAGTAGCAGGAAAAACACAGACTGTCAAAAATGTCAAGGTTGAGGATGCCTCTCCAGCAGGGAAAACATCTCTGTAGCCAGGAGACCTGCATTATGATTCCGTTTTCAAATATCACTGCTGGTCTGAATCATGACTTTTGAAAGTTATTGCCAGGAGATTTAGAGTTTTAATAAAAATTTCTGGAAGCCACAAGCTATTTTTGCCCAGAAGTGGCTCTTCTGAAGATCTATTAAGGTTAAGAGGTCATGGTTATGTCAGTATCGCAGAATGACTGAGAGGATCAAACAGACTGCTTCTTCCACTGCTGGTTAGATGTCCATTGCTGGCCGTGTAAACTAAGACTCAGTTTCCTGATCTGTAAAATGGAGATCATAAAAAGAGCCGCTCAAAGGGTAGCTGAGAAGATTAAATGGGATGACTGCAAAGCACTTCCCATAATGCTCACTGCATAATAAGCTCACCAAGAATACTGGCTACTTCCTTATCCATTATTATTTCAATGTCTTAAGTTGGCATGTTTGGATAACATAGTAAGGCTAAAATGATAGATCAGGCTGGGTAGCTGTAGACATTATATACTCAAATTTTGGGGGGATAGAAAAATATGGGATCATATTTGTCAGATCATGTATCTTGACTTTTAGTTAAAAATATATGTTCCTGACACATCTAACCTAATAGAGTTTTCTAGAGTCATAGACCACACCTTAATCCTTGGTTGATTATCTTGACGGGTCACACAATTGTCCAAAGACATGATGTTGATTGCCAATATGCTTCTGAGAAAGTGCACATTTGGTATGAGATAAAGTACGTATTGATTCAAGAAATATTCATCGTGCCAGGACTAGATAGGGTGTACTAGGCGTAATGAAGAACAAAATACAGCACTCCATGAGCCAGATGCCTGGGAAGGACAGCCAAGGAAACAGACCGTAGTGTCGTGTGCTAAGCACTAGGCACTGGGAGCACCTAGGAGGAGGGACATCCAATTCTTAGTGGGGCCACCACTCACCCTGGGTGAGTGATGAATTCTGAAGGATGTGGAAGGGAATAGGGAAGGTGGAGGAAAAAGCCGAAACAATGGCATAGGGTAAGAGAAAGTATAGACCTGCTGGAGGGGATCTGGAACTCAAGAAGGGGTGGATTGGCCAGATAAGGCTGGAAAGGCAGACGGGAGCAAGATTATAAAGGCTGGGATGCCATGCTTAGGTGTCTGAGCTTTATCTTAACGTCTATCTTAAAGTGCGGGTAGTGGTAGGGGGTGGCAGTAGCGACCTGAACGGACTTGTGATTTTTAAAGATCACCCTGTCCCAAGTCTGGAGAGTGGATTGGAAGGGGTGGGTACAGACTGGAGGCCTAAAGAATGGTTTGTAGGTGGTGTAGAAACCCAGGAGAGAGTTGGGAAGGACCTGAACAAAGGCAGGGACAGGAGGGCTCAGGAGACGAGAAGGGATTCACAAGCTAAAATTTAAGAGGTGGAATCGACAGGGCTGGTTTGTTGTGAGGAGAAAGAGTAGGCAAAGTGACATCCAAGTTTTTGTCTTAGATTGCACGATAGATGGCAGGTGCCATTCACTGAGAGAGTGGCACAGGAGATCAATTCTCCAGTGGCAGTCCACTTTGTAATTGAAGGACAGTACTTTTGTGTTTTGACCCATGTGTCCGTCTGTCCATCCATCCATCCATCCACACATTCATTCATCCATCCATTCATCCATCCGCAGACCATCTACTGAGCCATACTGTGTACCAGGTACAGCATAAGTCCTGGAGGTAAGTGATGAATAAGAGAGGCAGGATCTCACAGAGTTTACATACTTTTAACAGCTTCACTAGGTGCTAACATTTGACCTCTGACCCACAGGATTTTGTTCAAAATCTGAGAGCTTTTATTTCTCCTCTTTTAACTCAAGCACATTTTAGTTAGAAGTAAATCCATTCAATCCCTATGGTTCTTGGGTTTTGCATTCTGCTAACCATTTCCCATATACTATCTCTTCCGATTCTCTGAAGAGCCCTACGAAGTAGGTACGATTGCTACAAGTAAGGGAAAGCTTGGGGAGGAGAAGTACGTTGCCTAAGGTTGCAGAGAGAGTAAGTGCAGAGGCGACCCCATCCCTGATTGTCGGACCCCAAAGCCTGTGTGTTGCTGCCTTGCCACGCTATCTTCTCATGCTTTTGCGTGTTGTGTGGTGTCCTGTTGTGTGCTCCTATGACACTGCCTGGGCTGCTGTGGTTCTCCTTCACCAGGCTAGAGGCAGTTGGGGGCCTGGGGTGTTAGTGGTTGCATCATATGCTAGGAAATGCTGTCTGCGGAAGAGTGTCGCCCATCCCACCCCCAGCCCCGCCTAGGTGCCAGTGGCCAGGGGGGTTCTAGAGGCGTTTCAATTGGATGTGTCACAGGAATCTCCTGGTCTTGAATCTACACAGTCTCAGAAAGTCAGTGAGATCAGAACTGCTCCCTAGAACTGCCAGATGCTCCCAGGACACCCTGCATCTTGCATCCTCTCAGCTCACCCAGGAATGAGGCAGAGGCAGTGCCCCTGAACCATCTACAGAGTGAAACAAGGGAAGCTGGGAGACAAATGCTAACTGCTCCTTGGACACCTCCCACTTCAGCTTCAATGTGGGCCACTTTCAGCCACGCAGGATAAGAGAAGGCGGTGTGGCCTAATGCGAAGACCCCAGGATGGAATCAAGGAGCCTGGCCTTCAAATTCTGACTCTGCCCTTTATGGGTTGTATAACTTTGAGCAATTTTTTTTTTTTTTTACATTTCTGAGCCTCTTTACTCATAAAATGGGTAAAATGGGTAAATACCTAATTCACAGAATGTTATAAATATTAAATGAGACATATAAAATCATAAAGAACAGGTCTTGGTCTAAAGGTCTATAGGTCCCCATCCCCTATACACATTAAAAGTTTGTTGCTTGAATGTTGCTGATGGCCTGTTGATAATCAAAGTACTCTCTTCCTAATGAAGGTCACTTATCTGGTTACTCAGAAATATTGCCATGAGCCTTACATAATACAAAGGCAGATTACTTTGGTTGCCTCTGTCGTAGCAACCAAAATGAAAGTACAAAGGCTGGGGCCATGGGGGTGGGGCAGAGGAAGGAAGAGACTCCTATTGGGATAAAGGTTGATCAGGTAGAGGCGGCCCCCAGAATCCTGCACAACTGAGGTCAGACATTAATGGTGGGCCTTCACGTGGAGGTTGGCTTCAGGCCAAGTGGCACAGAGAAGCGAAGACAGATCTCCTTGTATATGTTTGGGTATTGTTGCCAAGGACTTCACTGGCAGGCCTATCCGAGGTGGGGTTCCCTAAAGGTTTCTCAGCTGCTACAAGAACAGGAAGGAAGCCAAACTCCCAGCCTACTGTCCCTGCATACCAAGACACCAGGGAGCAGTAATCTGGATTCTTTGGTTCTGTCTACACTGGCAGAGCAGGTTTGTGTACCATAAAATCAACAGGTTATTTTGTTGATCTGGAAGTAGAGAAAGCCTCCCATCAGGGAGGCTTTGGGCTTTTGGTTTTGTACTTTGCTAAATATTTTACAGGTATTATCTCTTTCCATTCTGGGAAGAATCCTATGAGCAGGTACTCTTGATACAAATAAGAAATTCACGGGTGGAAGCAAATTCTCCTCCGCCTCGTCTTCTCTTTCCCCTTTCCCCTTTTTCCTCTACCAGCACCAGCACCTTTCCAAAGCCTTTGGTAAAAGCCTATAGCATGTGATACCCTATAATTTCACAAAGCCCCCTCTCTTCCTGCTAAGCAGACAGCCTGACTGCCAGTGTTCCTCTTCTCTTTTGAAGATGTCTCCCCCGCCACTTTACTCTTGGCCCTTGTTGGAGGTTTGCTGCTGCTGCATGTGGCACTGGTTTTTGTCTGTTTCAATTTCAGTTGTACGGAACGAAAGGCTAGGGTTCATGCCTGGCTCTGTTACTTCCTGGTTTGAGAAGTTATTTCAGTTTTTTGACCCTCCATTTCTTCTTCTACAAAATGGGAATATGATTTTCTACCCAGCAGAGCTGTGAAGCTCATGTGGCAAATGCAAAGCACTAGGCAGGTGTTTAACACATGGGACGTGCTCTCTCACTGTTCCGTCTTGTTGCTAGGAGACACACTCACTGGGAGACTCCCCAAAGCCTGCAGGGGTAGGAGTAGGAGCAGTATGGGGGTCTATCTCAGGCAGCCAATATTTTTTGAAGAAAATAAAACTAACAATGTTTTAATGACTCCTGGACAGCTTTTTCTGCATCCCTCTTCCTGAGTTTTTTTTGGCCCACCATTTCTTTCCTTCTCATAATCACCTTTCAGCTGGAGATGACTAACCCTTAACCAGTTGTCCTGAGGCTGGTTTCCAGGTCCACGAAACTCCTAGGTTCACTGTCAAGCTCTAAACTACCCCGGTGAACCCGTTCTTGAGGCAGAAGCCCCTTGTCTGGGCTCCAAGGGACTCTCAGTCACCCGGGGGAGTGGAAAACAGCAGCAGTGACACCGTGGGTTGACTCTATTTCTGGGCTTTCTTAACTTCCCCCTGCTTTATAAGAAAATAACATTGATTGCACACGAGTTAGTTGAATCTTTTCATTTGACAGGTGAGGGGAAAATGAGACTAATTAAAAATGTTCTTTTATATTTGTCAGCAACTTAGGGCTGGATTCAGTCACCATCCTGACAGCCTATGAATAGCCTGTCTTCAAGGATGTCCACAAGGAAAACCAAGCTAGCTGCTGCGCGTTTTCACCAGCAAAGGCAACGAGCTTCTGATGGCCCTTTTCTGATAATCTAGGAAGTTTTAAGAGCAATAGACTTCTGAAGTCATCAAAACATGAAAACATTTCTTTGGGTGTAGAAGGCTACAAAGAGGACACTATAGCTATTTCCAGAAATAGGAGCCCTTGAAGTGAAGGTGTTCCTCTTTGTGGTTTGGACTTTGATAATCAGGTTCCCCGAGTGGGCCATGATTCAAACAGTCAGGCCCCTGTCAGCCCAGTGAAGTGGACGCTGCCCACAAGACGGTGTTCTGTGTTGTGCTGAGGGAGCTGAAAGATGTGGGGGCCTTGCTGGGCCAGCGGGCAGGAGACCCTCCTCCAGGCCCAGTTCTCATGCACACTAGAACGTGACACCACAAGAGCTACTCAGGGTCTCCCAGACTCAGTTTCCTCATCCTACAATGAAGGGCTCGGAATGACGGGTTTCTGAGGTTTCTCCAAGCTCCCTGAACGACCTGAGATGACAGGATCCCTGGCAGGGTAGGAGGGCCCACGTGCTCTACAACCAGCACCATGTAGGAGTGTGGGCCCACGTATTACCAGGGCTACCACTTTTTACAAAGATGCCAGAAAAATGTGTTTTCCTGTAAAATCTCCTGATTATTAAAGTTGGCAACTTGTTCAACTTTTTAAAAGTACACTGTATAGGCCCAAAACTACACATCCACGGAGAACTATGCCTAGCCAAGAGGCTACTTCAGTACATTAGCTATACATTTTCATAAGGTTCATCTCAATGAAAAAACAAAGACAGGGGGCTTCCCTGGTGGCACAGTGGTTGAGAATCTGCCTGCCAATGCAGGGGACACGGGTTCGATCCCTGGGCCAGGAAGATCCCACAGGCGACGGAGCCGCTAAGCCCGTGAGCCACAGCTACTGCAGCTCACGCGCCTCGAGCCTGTGCTCCACAGCAAGAGAAGCCACCGAACTGAGATGCCCACACACTGCAGAGAAGAGTAGCCCCTGCTCTCAGCAACTAGAGAAAGCCCATGCGCAGCAACAAAGACCCAACACAGCCAAAACAAGACAAAACAAAAAAACCAAACAAACCCCCGAGAAACCCCAAAGACAAATGATCTCACTTAATACCACGGGTTTGCTGGGTCATTGGCGGTGCTCTGACTGCTAAAGGCATTGGGTTGGCCAAAACGTTCCTTCGGGTTTTTCCATAAGACGTTGCGGGAAAACCTGAACGACCCCTTTTGGCCAACCCAATAGGAGACCGGTGTCAGGTTATTAAGGAAAAAAGGAATCTAGTACAACCACACAAGTATGATAGCAACACAGGAAGGGCAAATGCAGCTCGAGCTGAATGGCAACTCTTAGTAACAATATTGAGACTACTTTATCTGTTAACCTTCTACATTATTTGAATCCCAAGTGCTTTTGGACGTTTAGTAATTGTGCTAACCAAAGTTTAGATCAAAGGTTTAAAAAAGAAAAAGGAAAGCCAAGGGAGCTAGGCTTAGTTCTAAGGCCAGGATGTCAAGTCCGGTAAGGGGCCAGTGACTGTCCCCTCACAGGTGCTGTAGAGGCCATCTGTGTCACCCGCACACCCAGCTGCCATGGCCCATCAGAGAGCTTGTCACCACATCTAATCCACCCTGCATGCTGTCCCCTGCTCTTGCTGATCATTGGAATGGCACTCGGTGACCTGCAGGCACAGAGCTGTGGATGGAAGGATCTTTTCCAAGAGGAGGCAGTGGCCCCTCTGGTACAAGGGAAAGTGAGCCCCCAGCGATCAGGAAGCAGGCTTTATAAATAGCTGTGTTTGTTCTCTGTGTGACTCTTGTGCCCACTGTTCCTGCCAACAGATTTGCCTTGGCTCGGCTCAAGGGGCAAGGTATTCCCTGGCTTTTTTCCGCACTGGGGACAAGACTGGTGTTCACGGTGCTCAGAAAAATCTAGGATGGTGAATGGACGGGAGGACTGGAGACCAGAGTCCAGGAGGGGGTGGGCAGAAATATGGGAGACAAGAAAGAGGGGAGAGCTCAAGAAGGGGCTAAGGAAAACGAAAAGACCAAGAAAGCAGGGAGAAACCTGCCTAGCGTGTATTTTATAGTATAAAAGATGGAATCCTCTTAATAACCTATGAAGGCACTTCTGCAGTCATTCTCATGTGTGAAAAATTACCTGCAAAATCACAGATGACAGAGTGTTTGCGCCTAAGGGAACTCTGGGGTCCAGGGATTCCCAGCCAGGAGATCACAGGTTCCAAGGAATATTCGAAAGTGTGGAAGGAGTCCACGAACTGCTGTCAACATTTCTTAATATATAATAGTATCTGGGCATTTACTCATAACAAAGACTGCACAGACTAAGGAGTGGGTGAAAGTGTTTTTTTGATGTGGAATGGAATAAAATCAATTACATTTGTTACTTTTGGCCACCAGAGGAACTGACTGAATGGCAAATGGATATTGTTGAATCATAAAGATGGAAAAGGAAGGATTACGTAGAACAGCCTTATGGAGGGCAGAAATCTTACTCAGTATGGCATCCATGGTGGGGCTGGGGGTGAGGAATAAGTAAGAACAGTGCACTATTCGGTAGTCTTTGGGTGCATGCAGAACCACCACACCAAACCAGCGCCGGATGCTGGCTCTCTCCTAAACCATAGCAACTTTCTCAGGGTACAGATTAGGAAACTGAGACCAGTCCTTGCGGGTGCACTGGCTGGAATTCAAACTCCAGCTCCCAACTCCCCATCCTGATCCCTTACCTTTCCCCTCCCCCCGCCCCTCCTGCTCTAAGCCCCAGAGGCATCTGAGAGAAGTGGAAAGGTCAGCCAAAGCCGCGAGGGCTGGTGACTGCAAAGCGGAGGAGGGCCATTCTCGTGCGTGCCTGTGGGCTGGCTTTGATCACACCTGCTGCTCAGGCCACGGGAAGGCCACACACTCCAGCTCGAGGTTGGCCGGCTCAGGCTGCTCAGGACCCCATGGTGCTTTTCCCCATAGAGTCTGCAGTCTGGGTCTCCCTATCGGTCTCTGGTCTCCACTCTTGCTCCAAAGTAGCAATGGGCCAAACCCACCGGCCTCATCCAGAGCAGCCTCTTTACTCCTTCAAAGGTAGTTCTAAGCTGCGGAGGGTCTGCTCCCTCTGAGCAGTGGCCCTTCTCTTGCACACAAGACAGTTTGTTTCCGTGAACTAGGGACAGAGTCTCCTTTGGTCGGCACTCCCGCGTTCTGTCTGGCACCCGACAGCATCTCCTCCTACGGGCAGGACTCCAGCGTGAAGCCAGCCAACGTCTGAAACCGGATCCTCCCCCCGTGCAGCACCTGGGGACACATGTGTGTGCAGGCATGCACCCAGGCCCACACAGGGAGGCTTCTTTCAGGCCCTCCTTCCACGGGTACCAAACATACCCATGGCCTCTGCTGTTCTGGGGCCCTGGGGTCTCTCCAAAGCCCCACAGCCCAACCTGAGCACGGCCACAGTGATGGGAACGCCACCACGTGGTCCTGTCACTTTGCTGCTGACCCTCAGGAGGGACAGCTGGTGACACAGCTAGGGATGTCCTCTCCTGAGGGCCTGAGCCTCTAGCGTGTCTTCCAGTCAGAATCCGTCCTTGCTAAGAGAAAACCGCTCCCTTCCCCCTTCCAAAAAAATAAAACTATAAAATAAAAATCTCACCGAGTTTGGCTGCTTTTAGCAATCCTTTCTCCCTTTGAAGATTTATTTGTGGAACGAACATCCCCTTCAGGCCGATTTGGCTAAAGCTAGAGGGCTCTGAATCAGCTCCATCTCACAGTTCTCAGACAGCAAAGTCAAACACGGGGACAAAAATCAATCCTGCTCCCGGAGGGAAAGGGACAAAGGCAGAGGGCCGTGGGGGTCTCCAAGGTTCTGTAATGATGCTTAGCTGTCGTGTGGCTTTTTGATTCTGAACTCTGTTTTGCCAGCATTCACACATCCATCAGCCCAGGAAGCTGGTACCTGAAGGCAGGTGGGGACAGTTAAGGCCGAGGTGGGGAGCATGGGCGATTAGAACAGGGCCCTGAACACCTGGAGAAGGTAGCCTGGGGAGGCTCTCAGAAGCTCTTGCTGAGGAAGGCCGCTTCCTGGGTCCTGACCAACCAAGGCTAGAAACTAGGAATTGTCGGGGGGGGGGGGAGCAGGAGGCAAGCCCCCAAAGCAGGTCCACACCCTCACCCTGCAGTAACTCACCCTACCGTAATTCACCCTACCGTAATTCCCAGGGAGGCTCCCAGACAGATAGCAGAGCTTCCCCTCCCTCTCCATTCCCTCCACCCCGGCTCACCCCCAGCCGTTGGGAATCATCTCAGTCCCCACGTATCCAGTGGCTATTGTGTGCTGGACCTGCACCAGCTGCTTTAGGAACCGAAGGGTCCCCTCGTGTGGTCCTCACATCTGTCTTCTGTGGTGGGTGCCCTGTGGGTATTTTGTGGATGCGCTGGAGGCCGCTGTTTCTTGGCAAATGCAACGCCGGCCTGGAATGGTGTTGTGGTGTCTGAGGGGATGCTGGCTGAAGAAGCCTGCTCGCCTCTCTCCCTCCCACAACCAGCCTGTCTGAGCTTGAGGCGGTGCCCGACTTGTGACAGGTCAGGTTACAAAAGTTCCTTGCTTAAGCCAGCTGTCACTCGGAGCACATTTTCCCATAGAAACAATGTTATGTTGAGATTGGGTTTTCAGAGTAACTACCAAAGCCAATCAGCCCATTAGGTATCCAATGTCTAGTGCTGGAGGCAGCTTGGTAGAGCTGAAAAAGCCCTGGTTAGAAGCCAGAAAGGCCTGGATTGCAGCCGCAGTCAGTCACTTCCTTGCTACGTGGCCTTGGGCTAGTCATTTAGTTTCTATCCCTTAGTTTCTTCATCTTTGAATTGGGATGCTATTCCTTGCCTTGCAGGTGTTGTTGGGACTACTAGTTGAGAATGTCTATGTGGGTCCTCTGATATACACTTAAATAATGAAGCAATAGCACTCCACGGCGACACATAAAACTGGCTTTGTGGCCTCAGGGATTCTGAGTTCCGACTTGAAGTACAAGCGGCACGTCTTTCTTGCCGAATTTGGATTGGAGAATATTTGCTTTCCTCAACTTCCTGGAAAAGAAACACGGGGACACTTCCACCCTAAAATCCCTGGTGGCCACCCTGAAGTCTGGGCTGGAGCTCTGATTAGACTGGGCCTGGAGGTGCCAGAGGGAGGTAGGAAGCCGAAGAGGCAGGACGGCGCAGGAAAGGGCACGACTTAAGTATGCATCATCTTTCTTCCTTTGGCTTTCATAAAACTACGCGGTGATCTGGTTCCTTCCTCCGAAGTTTCCTGTGCCTTCCACACCATGAGCCAGTTGGATGCTTCCTGGTCAGAATTAAATACGGCGTAAGGGAGTTCCCTCCTTGCTCCCTCCACTTTTGAAGTCATGATAATTGTAAGCAAGGCAACAATTCATTAGATGGGGCAGAAGCCTGAATAAAAGCCCTCATCCCATCTTTATTCCGTCTTCTTCCTGTGCTGCTCTGAAAACATCTTACGTAGGAAAGCACCAGCCAGAGCCTGCCTCTGCCTGAGAAGACTGTAGTCTACACAGCCAGCAAAATCCTTTCTGTTTTGCCCTTTTGAAAATCTCATCCATCTGCTCCCAGTTTTGCTTCTGCTTTGAC
Source organism: Hippopotamus amphibius kiboko (assembly GCF_030028045.1). NCBI lineage: Eukaryota > Metazoa > Chordata > Mammalia > Artiodactyla > Hippopotamidae > Hippopotamus > Hippopotamus amphibius. Next base: position 161,311,835 of record NC_080191.1, read on the forward strand.
GTTTGTGGCTTCTTCTACGTGTGTACACCCATTTCAGTGACTGTGATCATGTGAACTTGTCACCCTGACCGAGCATGGCCTTCTGGCTTGTGTGTTCTACCCACCACATCTCTGCTGTCTCAGAGGTCATGCTTGTCTCCCCTGCTCACTTTGCCCCCTCATTGTGTAGTTGGCAAACATGGCCCCACTCTGGATGTGACCCCACTGCCAGCTCCTCGGAGAGCTGCTTGGCACCACCTCTGCCAGGCCTCTTATTTCTAGCTCACACCTGCTGCCCCTCTGTGGGTTGTGATTTTAGAGTTTCATTTGAACATTCTGCTTTATCCCCTTTAAATCTCATTTTAAAGCCCTCCTGTTTGGTCTCCAAGTCTCTGGCCAAAAGTATTTTTCTTGGTTTATGTGACCAGCTCCCAGTCCTTGCCAAGGGGCCTGTCATTCCAGCATCCAAATCCGTGGTCCAGAGGAACAGGCGTGCTCAGCTCAGTTACAAAGCAGCTTGTGTTCCCCATACGTGCATGCCTGTTTCTTCTAAAATCTTGACTCACGGCTGAGGAAGAGACTAGAGCATCGCCTCCGCCCCACGTCCCTTAGTTTCCCACCCAAGACACCAGAGTCACCAGAGATACTAACCAGGATTCCCCTGGATGTGTGACTTGTCCCCACACCCATGGCCAGAAGGGAGAAATAGTTTATGGGTTTTTTGAGCATGTTTACTCCTTCTTGTCTTTAACGCAGGGGTTTTCACCAATGTGAATTCAGAAAAATATTGGTCTCACAAGATGCTCTGGGGTAGGGGGATTCTGTGGTTAAATAAATTTGGGAAACTAAGTACTTTATCCTGCTTCTTCATGGTCTCAATAGGTTAGAATCTACATATACGAAAGGCTCTACATGATCATACAGAAAAGAAATAGATTTAACTTCAAATTTTCCCATGACTGAGCTCCCCTGTCTTCCTGTGAATCTCCTTTTAACATCCTGTGGAATGCACTTTAACCAATGCTAATTCTATACATGCTTGAAGAAGACAACCTGGTAGTGACCCCCACAGGCTCTCATCAAACCTCATGATGATCCTGTTAGCTGTTCTACTTTCCCTTCTCCAGAAGGTCCAAATCTATCTCCTTTGGGTACAGTCTCATACTTTAATTTTTTTCTCCCTCAAAAGGGATTGGGCTTTCCCTCTCTATTTCCATATTATATCTACTTATTAATCAGACTCTGATTTTGCTTTATGTTCTCTTTGACCTCCTGAATGCCTTTTCTTTCGTGGATCACTCTTTTAGGATATCTAGGAACCCTTCAACAATGCAAAGACACTGACTTCTTAGGTTTTCTCAAGCCCATTCATTCTCTCCTTTGGGAGAAGACCAGTTTACACTTGCAACACCAATAATTTGTGACGATGGTCAAGCAAAAAAAAAAGAAAATTGGTCCCCATCATATCCCTAAGTTTATATTTCTTGGACATCAATGTGACAATTTGGAGGCCTACAGATCTTATGAGGCTTGGAAAGGTGACTTGCACAGTGGTTTGTAAAACTGGAAGTTTTTTTTTTTACATAAACACCTGGAGCCCAGCTTCTTTTGAGAAATCAGATCTGTTAATACTGGGTTATTTTCCAGCCTGGCAACAATTGAGCAGAGCTGGGTAGTGGCTGCTCCCCTTACGCAGGGCATATGCTCTCCACTTTGCTGGAGTCCTCACCACCCCTTAGAGCCTTGCATCTTCCTGCTTCCCCCGTTTACATTAACTGCCTGGTCTCTGCTGGCATTTGGATTTGTGACCCCTCATATAGACCTCTGTAGTTTCCTCCTGGGAATTTTCCCAGAAGCTGCCTCAAAAATGTCTCTCCCACTTCCTTCCCAATCTGATCCTTCCCATCTGTGCCCTGGTACCTTTGGTTATGAGCCCTAATATGTGTCTGGTTTGAAGGGCTGACCAGCTGCAGGAGAGTAAGAGCTGAAGCTGTTGGTATTTGCAAAGATCCTGTGCACAGAAATAAAATACCAACCCACGTCCACCTTTTCTGGGAAAAAAATACTTTCAGTTGCTCTGTTTTTATAAATCAGGTACAACCTGGTAATTTATCAACTATTCAACAATCATGGAACACCACGTAATGAACTTGTTCTTTCACCACTGCAGGAGTAGCTAAAGCTCATGTTTACCTTGCCCCTGATCTTCCCACTTTGCACACATGGACAGTTATTATGAATGTTAACATTATACTGTCAAGTCTTGATAATTAAGGGATAAGTTATCCAGTCCTCAAGTCTCTTCTAACCCATTGACTTACTGTTGGCCATTTAATTTTTCTGGAGTACACTCATGTGGGTGGGGAACACGAGTATAAGTGCAAATCATGAACCAGGCCATCAGCTCACGTTGGAGGGCATCCTGTGGCATTATCCTCACTACCAAACCTGCACATGTCTGCAGAAATCCTGATCATGAGCAGCCTTCATCCCTTTCCCTGCCCAAGTTCAGGGACCAGGTGGTACAGAAGACGAAAGGGAGAACCTGATTAATTAGAATGCTCTGTGTTGGCTCCAATAAAAGTTTCACTAACAGTTTGGGGTTTTAATATACCCATGATGTTCCTACCACCTCTTGCCCTATGGTAACCCAAAGCTGGAGATTACAGGTACACTTTCAGCTCATTGAGTTCAAAGGCAAGGCAGGGTACTTGGTTTGATTGGCACTTTGGAATGCTCTCCAAAAAGGCCCACTTTCAAGATTAAAGGGACTCTTCATTCAACAGAATAGAAAACATCTTGATACTAGACAGTGAGGAATTCAACCTAAGTGTAGGTTCAACAAACATGAATATTCAGCAATTATGTAGGCCCCTGATGCTTTGGCAACTTGAGGGTATAAGTACACTCTTGGAACGAGGAGTGCCCCTCATGCACTGAAGAGCATTAGAAGATCGGGAAAACGCTTTCTTAGTAAAATGTGAAGTGGTAGAGCAAAACAAAACAAAAAAAAAACAAAAAAACCCCCCAAAACCACTCCTACAATCTTCAAAGTAGAGATCTGTAATCTTCAAAGTAGAGCTCTCAAGACCTCTCTCAGGGGAATGTTTATAGAAGGGATACTTACAGCGGGAAGAGGGTTAAAACCTAAAATCCAGTCCAAAGCTAAGATTCTATACGTTGTTATTATAGGCAAGAATCACAACATTATGCACTTAAACGAGAGATTCTGCTGCATGTTCTCCTGACAAATTCCTGTAGTAACCAACAGCATCACAACAGCACCTGACAAGTTCAAGTTCATTTATTTATCTACTCTAATGCTCATACGCATCTTGTGAGATCATTGTAATTTCCATTTACACAGCGGAAAATTAAGAATCAGAGAAGTGACGAACTCGTGAGGGATCAGCATCTACATTTCACATAAGGATGACACAGCCTGAGATATGGAGTTGTAAAGCCATTTGCCCAGGGTTTCTTGAGAGAGAATTCATTTGTTTCACTAAGAGAGTTACTGAGTTTCCTGGTAAGTATAGAAAAAGCTGCTTTCAGAAATGTCTTTGGCCAAATAATAAATGCAGTAAAATTTTCTTTAGTAAATGTTGATTTAAATGAGGAATTAAAATTAATCACTTGACTCTTTCTTGAGAATCTCTATTACTCTTCCACCTTGTTTTTCAAACTCTTTGTAATAAAACATGTGCAAGTATGAAGAGTTTAAGGAAAATGCATTGGAATGAATACACTCATCACATCAGCTTTAGATATAAAGATGGACTCTGTTGTATCACAGAAATGCCCCTATGTAAAAGAACAGTAATTCTCCAACATTTTAATTAGTAAAGTACAATACAGGGTTAATAAGATCTGATATTCTTTTCTCTGGAGCTAAAAACAAACACAAAAAAACACACTCTGCTAAGTTTAAAAGCCGCCTAAGTCAATTTCTGCATGAGAGACTCTGAAGTTGTGGCAGAAAAGAGAGAATGACACGGATTTTTTTTTTTCAAAATGGATTTCTATTGCTGCAACCAAAAAGCATGCATCAAGGTTCAGAGTTGGTAAGAAAGCTGGTTGGTTTCTATAGTTTTTCTGGCCCTGATATGTACCTCACAAGTCCCCCAGGTTAGCAGAGCTGGCTCCCCTTACTTCTCTCTTCTTTGTTTCCTCCTGGGGTTACCTCTCCTCCTCTCTCCCTGGGTCTCTGTCTGATCTAACCGCTTGTACTAGCCCAACCCTTCAGCAAGGCTCAGTATGTAAAGGTCCCTGTGTTTCAGGAGCCCTGACAGTTTGACTCTGGGAATAATTGGAAGAATAATTTATTCCTTCGTTGATATTTTCGAAAAGCATTTGCTGACTCACTACCTCACTATCCACTCACTCCCTATAGGATAAAGTACAAAGTCCCGTGCAGAGCACCGAGATCCTGCCGCAGCTGCCTCCCACCTGCCTTCCTACCTCCCCTCGGAGCCACTCTGCTTTCCTCTTGTGTCCCCCGTCTTCTCACACTTCTGCCCTTGTCCCAGCCTGCTTCCCTCCTCCTAGCACGCGCCCAGCTCCTGTCCTCGTGAATGCCCGTTTCTCTCTCAAGCTCACACGCAAACATAACCTTCTTTCTGAAGTCTAATCCCACTTTCTCAGGTGCTCTCACGCGTTATTCATGGCGTCGTGTTAAAACAAAGCTCGCCATATCATATTGTATCTCCTTCTTTTGTGGGGGGTTTGAGAGAGAACTGGTATTTGAAGTTAAACTATGTTCCCCCAGAAGATCTGTTGAAGTCCTAACCCCCAGTGCCTCAGCAGGTGACCTTATTTGGAAATTGGGTCTTTGCAGATGTGATCAAGAGGAGGCCATACTGGATTAGAGTGGGCCAAATCTAAAGACTAGTGTCCTTATAAGAAGAGGGAAATTTGGACAGAGAGACACAGACATGCAGGGAGAATGCCATGTGAAGACAGAGGCAGAGATTGGAGTGATGCAGCTACAAGTCAAGGAATGCCAAGAATTGCTGGCAACCGCCAGAAGCAAGCCAACAGGCATGGAACAGACTCTCCCTCAGAGCCTGGGAAGGAACCAACCCTGCCGACATCTTGATTTCAGACTTCTAGCCTCCAGAACTGTGAGAGAGACGTTTCTGTTGTTTTAAGCTACCCAGTTTGCGGTAATTTGTCATGGCAGCCTTAGGAAATGAATACAGTTGCTGAGAGCCTCTGTATGTGCTCATCTTCCCAACTAGACCCACGGACTCCAGCAAGTAGGGTCTGTGGTAACCCATCTTTCCTCTCGGCCCCAGCATCACACTAACAGAATAGATGCCCAACACGCTTGGGCCAAATGAAGGCACGTGCTCAGCACCACCCTTCTGGTTTTAAGTCAGTGGATCCCCAAATGGTTCAGACCCTGCTTTGAGTGAGCAAGCTTGTGAATGAGGTAGAGCGAGAACAGTTTGGTGCCAAAATGATGACTTGCAGAAGACAAAGAAGAAAAATCAAAGTAGGAAAACATGTGTCAAAAACCTTATAAAGTGAATTCTAAGAAAAACCAGAGGCCAGGGCTGAGGGTGGGCAGGGTGGGACTACTGAGAACATATTAGAGTGCATTTTGAAACAAGTGCTAGGTGATGATTAGGTCCCAGAGGAGATGGCACCCTAGACTGAGGAATGAAGGGTCCGTGTGGGGAAGGTGGGAGTGATGGAGCAAGCAAACAGTAAGAATGGACCAGCGTTTGGGAGGGAGAACTTGATAAAGGGCCCTGAAGGCAGGGCAGGTGCATTTACGTTCTACAAACTGGGACGTGGCTTGTGGCAGCAGGTTCTTGAGGGGCAGACACGGGACAAAAACCACGAGCCCAGGCAGGATGGGCCTGAGAGGGGAGAGCGTCAGGATGGGCGGGGGGCTGCTGCGGACGTGCAGAGGAGGGGTCCTCTTGGGGCCCAAGTGGGAACTGAGGAACAGAGCGGGTGAGAGGTCTCTCGGGGCCTCCCCGTCCGCAGTGAGGTGGGAAGCAGGGGCTCCCATTTGGTAGCACAGTGACTCACTCCTGGGCTCAGAGAAGATGATGTGTTTGTCAGCCCCGATGAATGAGGCTGTCTTCTGTTTTTAGAAACGTTTGCAAGACATTCCATAATACTTCTCTCGATAACTCGCTTCAGCCTTTAATATACCTCCAAGCCAGGAGGCTCTTTCTCTCATTCCAAATGGCCATTCCTCACTTTAGAAGCACATTCTCCAGCTCACATTCTTTCCTGAGCCGAGATGAAGAGTGAGGAGGTGTGGCCACTATTTCCTGTTGTGACTCCTTCACCCCCTGGAGGCCCATTCCCAACACATTCTCTGCTTCACCTCTCCAGGAAAAATGATTTTTTCAAAATGTTTTCTCATGGGCCCTGTTAATTGTCTCTGTGGCTCTTCTCTTGTCTCTTTCCTGAGTGCTTCTTTGGTCACGGGCACCAACCTGGGCATCCAGGGATGCAGGAGGTGTAGTGGGATGAGTGGAGGCTGTGGAGTCAGACAGACTAGGTTTGAACAGCCACTCCCCTAACTAGTGGTACTTTCTTGAGCAAGGTGCATGATCTCTCTGAGCCTCAATGTTCTCATCTGTAAAATGGAGCAATAATATTTATGTGCTACTTGGAGAGTTGTGCTGGTTAAAAATAAGGTGCATGAAATTCTTGAAAGCATTCAATAAAAGATGGCTCCCACTGTTAGTATGAGTTGGAGCAAAGCTGCTTATATTGGGCGTAAGCACTTCAATACACCCTGGTAGTCACGTGTGCTTAAAAAACTACACCACTGCAAAGTCCAGGTGGCAATTCTTGCTGCCTCTGATGGTCACGTAAAACACAAACTGGTCTTTTTCAGATATAGCAAAACTACGTACAGGACCAGAACTGTCCTAAGAGAATTATATCTTTTTATTTGCTCTCCACCAAAGTAGAACTGCATAACATATCAAGTAGTTATTTCATTTGCAAAGGGGCTTGAGTAATAACATCTTTAAAACTCTAATATTAACTGAACAAAATCATTGGGATTTTTTTAATTAGAAAAGACTAATCAAATTCCCACTGCAGATAAACTCACTCCAATCAGCTGCTTTATATTATTTTTCTTTTACAACCTGTAAGTGCTACTGGGTTAATAATGTTTTAACTCAGTGTATACCATGTGATCTTAAGTAAATAAAATTGTGCAGCAAAGTGCTGAAGGAAAATATGTTAGAATGCTAATAATGTTTATTTTTTTGTGGGGCAGAAAATATTATTTTTCTATAATAAGACTTTACTTGTATGAGGAAAAGTTTAAAAAATAGTACATGAAATTTTATAAGGACATATTATCATAATTATTTTAAAATACATATATCAAGAACATAATATTGCCATTTTGGAATGCACCAAAGTGGCAATATTACGTTCTTGAGTGATGGGATTATTACTAACTGTTTTTTTCTTACTTTAACTTTTCTGAACTTTATAAATTATTGATAATGATTTTGAAATATAGATATCATACTATATGATATATTATTAAATTATATGATACATGTACTGTTATTTTATTGAAGATACTTTGTCAAGATAAATGAAGGAAAAAAAATGCCATGTTTTCTGATGCTTCCTACCCTATGACCAATAGATATTTACCTGTCCCTCTTAGAGAATCTCCAAATCTCAGAGTTTTAAGGATTTTTCTGTCATTTAACATGACTATCATCTGATCTGGGTTCTGTCTTTATAATAATAAGAATGTTAATAAGGATAATAATAGCTGGCATGGATGTGCCAAACCTCTATAATAAGCATTTTAAATGCCCTGTTTCATTGGGTCTTCAAAATAATTCTATGCGGTAAGGCACTCGTGGTAGGTGGAAAACCATCCTGAAGATGTCCACGTTCTAACCCCTGGAAGCTGTGGATATGAGTATGTTAGGTTACGTGGCAAAGAGCAATTGAGGTTGCAGTTGGAATTTAAACTGGCAGTCAGCTGACCTTGAGAGGGGGGCGATTACCCTGGGTTATCACAGAGAATCCAATGTCATCACAAGAATCCTTTTAAGTGGAAGAGGGCGGCAGAAGAGAGGTTGTCAGAGGGATGCGATGTGAGAAAGACTTGACTGGCCACTGCTGGCTTAAAAGATGGCAGGCGGATACAAGCTGAGGAATGTGGTCAGTCTCTAGATGCAAGAAAAGGCAGGGAAGTGGATTCTCCCCTGGAGCCTCCAGAAAGGAATGCTATCCTGACGTCACTTTGATTTGAGCCCAGTGAGACCTATTTCAGACTTCTGCCCTCCAAAACTGTGATGTAAGAAATGTGTGTTGTTTAAACCACTAGTTTGTGGTAATTTGTTATAGCACTCATAGGAAACTAATATGGTATGATATTCCAATTTTACAGGTGAGCAGACTGAAGTTTAGAGGAGTAGCTTGGTCACGGTCATATACAAGTGGTCAGTGCCACTCCAGCATTTGAATCCAGGTTGTCTGATGATAGAACCTGCACTCCTGGGCACTTGGCTCCACTGGAGCTCCAGAATGATTGTCCAGCACCTGCTTGGGCATAATATGTGAAAACTCACCACCCCTGTTCCCCTACCCACTAGCCCCCTGCACTTGAGGATGGCCTTAATTGGTGGAATTGATGTTCTTCATATGGGGCTCAAATTGGTTTACCCAGTCATTTTTCCCATTGATTTTTCATTCAAAAGAACCCAATTATTCCTCCTTTATGAGAAGCACTTTTAAAATATTTGAGGCCAATAATTACTTCTTCCTAAGTCTTTTCTTTGGGTGAAACAATCCCCAATTCAGCCCTTCCTTATAAGACATGGTTTCAGATTCCAGCACTTTCCTGACCTCTCCCTTCTGGAAAGCTTCCAGACTGTCAACACCCATTTGAGGACCTAGCCAGTTCCTACCTTATTCTGAATTTGTGTACTTTGATTTTCTTCCATGAGGTTATCACGCTGACCTTAACCCTTCTGAACTTCATTATATACTCTATCTTGAGCTCTTTGATGGAAATATTTCTGAAGAGCAGTCAATAAATAAATACTGATAACGTGTGGATTATCTAGCCTAAAGACTTGAAAACATAGCTGGCTTTCAAGTTTCTTCTGATATTATCACAAACTGATTCCCCTCTTTGTTGACATGAATCACACCTTTCTTGTTCCAGCCTGGCAGGGGCCAGAAGAAAAGACCTGTTAAGTTACAGTAGGGAACTGTTCTGACGAACAAGCAGCTTTGTAAGGAGCCTTGAGGTATCACAGGCTGGTCTTGCATACCAGTCTGAGAAGTTATGCTGTCCGTTCCAGCATGGACTGGGGAGCCAGCGGGAAAACGAAGGAAATGTTAACAGTCCATGTGATTTCATCGTATCATTTAAAATATTGTGAATCGTTAGAGCAGAGACCTGCACACAAAGATTAACAGCAGCCTCCTACAATCTCTGACCATCCACAGCTTTAAACGATCTATGTTGCTGTTCCCTTGTTTCTGCAAATAATCAAGGGCTGACTGTAAACAAATAAGACAGCCAAAAAAACCCCGGGCTTCAGCAGTTGCGTAATGATGAACGCCTGCTGAAAAAAACACGAACCCATATTCCGTTCATTTCACTTGCTGCATCTCCCTCGAGGAGGGGAGGGGATAAAACATTTTTGTGGGCTAGTATAGAAACATTCCACTAATTAAGTAAGTGGTTCTGTCAGACCTGACCTGAAGACTTGAAGGCACCCAAACACAAAGCATAAGGTTTGCATTTCCTTTATAAATACCTAAAGGAGTAAGAATAAAAACAGAAAATGTCATAATCAACTTTGCTTGGGGCTTTTCTGAATCCTACGTGCTTGAAAAAAAAAACACTTTGATATATTGAGGGAAACAGGTGCAGACAGTTTGGACCTCTGAGTACCTAAAGCAGGTCTTTCCTGGGCTGCTGAGTATTAGATAAGAAGAAGCAAACCCAATGCAGGCACAGAATGAAGATTTTAACCCTGATGTATCTGCTGCTGTTGTACATTTACGCTCTGGGAAAGTCACACATCTGGGCTGTAACACTGGGCTCCCTCCCAGGGCTCCTGAAAAGAATAGCTTAGAGTTGTCTCATTTTTAGATTAAAAAAAGACTATCTTAAGTAAATGGCAATACAGTTTATGCTTGTGATTGCAGAGCATACCACAGGTATGCAAGAGAGGAGGCCTATTTGCTTCCAGAATTGCATGACTTGAGCTTTGCTGGCTTCTATTTTGCCTCCCACGTAACATCTCTGTGTTCACCTAAAGTGGGAGAAGAGATGCTTGGTGGGTGAGGGGAGAGTGGGCACTGATGAAAGAAGGGGAGTCACACCTTCAGTGTCTGACTGCCCTGGGCCACCCACCTACCCACCAGCCGTGCACTCCATGGCCCCAGCTTCTAAGCCCAGATTTTCCACGGAGCACATGTGGGCACCTGTCCTACAACTCCCCCTCACTCACTCCCACCCTGTTCCTTCTGTTATTATGTCAACAGGGGTCTATGATCCCTACCTCAATCCTGCCTCTAGCCTGAACTTGGCATTTGGTCTTAGAATCTCTGGTCGTCAGAGCCCAAATCTCTGCCTCTTGGACACCCATGGAGCCAATGAAGGGAATTTTTTCTACAGCTCCAGTCGGTAGAATCCAATCCAATCCTGGTTAATTGGTGCCATCTTCCTACCCGCTAAGGGAAGGATTTAGACAGATTCAACGTATCACAGCTGGGGTCTCCTCCAACTTTTAGCTGTCCTCCAACTTCTCAGTTCAAGGTCCATGTCAATGAAGCAAAGACTCTATAACTGAATCCCACTTGTCACTCCATCAGAAAAGCCTTTTATTGTCAATGCTTTATTGGCAAACTTCAGGCAATGCTTTCCTCATGCTGGTCATTCAACAATTTTCAACAACAAATATTTACTAAGAACCTACTATGTGCCAGGCATTTACACATTATCTCATTAAATACTTACAGCAACCTTGTAAGATTCAGGGGAGGAAGCAAAGGAGTAAAGAGATTAAGTACCTTGCCCAAGGTCACACAGCTAGTAAGTGGCATAGCCAACTTCTGATGCCAACTTAGACTATACCCTGCCGCCTCATTCTATAAATATCTATTAAGAACTTGGTTATTTGCGAGATGAATTTCCAACCTCTTAAGGACTCAGGCTTCATTAGGGCTTCTGGGGAACCCCTCATCAGCTACTCCATGGGCCTCGCTCCAAGAAAGAGAACACTCCACAGCCCATTCATTACTCGAGGGTTTTCGGGAAAGGTGGTCAGCTTCTGGCAGGACTGAAGCACTGCTTTCGGTCCCTTTCAAGGACCTAACAGGACATATCTTGCTTCAGCCTAAACTGCTGAGGGACATATTCAAGTGGATGGCACTCAGCAGGTTTGGAATACCACATTCAAGGGCTCTGTTTCTGACCAACAGTGAAAAAATTCCATCGTTAGACTTCCCTTTCTGGAGACTCACTGACAGTGACACTGGAATGGGGTAGCTTATACGTATCTGTTCCATACACACAAAATGCTTCACAGAGAGTTAATCCAGAAACTTCACGGGGGACTCGTTCTCGGCTATCTGGAAGACACTGCTGGCACCAGGTCCTCTGCTAATACTGACTACCACCTGTTTGAGGGACTGATAATCCCTCCTCCCCCTTCCCTAATGGAAACCCTCTTTCCTCCATCCTTTTACCTTTATTCCAAACTCCCCACTCTGTGAGCCTGGGCAAATGTCTTTGTTTTTTGATCTCCTCTCTCGCCAGGACCAGCTCATGGGTGTGAGATCTGTATAGCTGCGTGGGGCCCCACACGGAGAAGGGCCCTGTGCTTGGTTTAATGCTCTGTTGTCACTGACTTGAAAATCTTAATGATTTTTGAACAAGGGGCCCCATACTTCACTTTGCACTGGGGCCACACAAATCATGTAGTCAGTCGTGCTCCTTGCTGTGGACACTGAGATAGGGAGAAGAGTCCCACCACACAAGGTAAGGGTGGTGGGATCCCCCTCTGGAACTCAGCAGGCATGTCCCCATAGGTGGATCCAACTGATAATAGCTCCACCTTCCTTAGCCTCAATTTCTTCATTTCTAAAATGGGGACAGTAGCACTTAGGCTTGCATGTCACTGGGAGCACTGGGTGGGATCATATCACCCATCAGCATATTTGATATAAAATCAATGGTTTCCTTGATGCAATCCATGGAAGACAGCAGGTGCAGAAAACAGAGTCTGAACTCTAGAATTAGAAGCTAGCTTAAATCATATCAGCCCCACTGCTTAAAAAGATGTATGACCTTGGCTGGGTGACTTAGCTTCTCCCAGCCTCAGTTCCATTATCTGTAAAATGGGAATGTTAGTATTTACCTTGTAGGGCAGTTTGGGGATTCAAATATTCCAATGTATTTAAAATATCTAGTTTATCACCTGGCATGTAGTAGGAGCTCAAAAAATAAGAGTTCTTAGTTTGGTTTTCTTAAAACACAATTTCTGCACTTTAAACAATTCATTTACAAGTGATGTTGGGACACAACCGTTAATAAGTGTCTTATGCTATACAACTTCCTGACTCTTATGACCTACGACATGTAGCCTCCTTGTATGTGAAAATCATTTTGTAGAAAATATTTGAGGCTTATTTTTCCTTCTTTGCTAGACTATGAATTCCTTGAAGGGAGGAACCATGTCTTTATCCCTGTGTCCTAGAACACCTTCTAACACATTAATCTCAGGTGAATTAAATCTCTCTTTTGTTTATGGCAGCGATGAGATGATAAATTTCATAACATTCCTAAGTTAGCAATTAGTAATTAGCCTGTTAATGATTAGCAAGTAGACTCAAAATAGGCCCATCCCTGCCATTAAAGTCCTTCTAATCCTTGACATCACACCTGGCTCATCATCTAGCATCCTTGGGGTTGGTTCTGTCTCCATTAATAAAGCAATTCCACAGGGAACATAACAATTTTGTGCAACCAACCACCTTCCCTGGCAACAACCCGTATCGAGAGGCCACTGGGGGAAGAATTTCCTGAAACCCCAACAGCTGAGTCATAATTTGATGCCTCTTAGGACTCAAAGAGGGCTCAGAACTGTTACTTTCAACCACTGGAGGGTTATGGGTCCCTTCGAGAACCTTCCGATAGTGATGGACATTCTCTCCAGAAAAATGTACTCAATATCTTACATACAATTTCAAGATGTCTTCAGAGCTCCTGCAGCCCTTGCACCTAGGTTAAGAGTTCTTGTTAGAACAGCCTGGAAAACCAAATGAGCAATGCGAAAGATTCAAGTTTCCTGATAAACTTCCAGCCCTGAGGAGTCACATTCCCTTGTTCAAAACAAAGCAGAACAAAACAGTTACAACTCTCTAGATGTAGCCTCTAGGTTACATCCCTGAGGGCCTAGTCCCAGGCCTTAACAGTAAGGGCAGCCAGCCAAGCAGTGACTACTCTTTGGAAAACCTAAGTTTAGCTGAGTAAAACGAAGGCTTGTTTGATAATATCGTTTACATTTCCAAATCCCGGGTATCAAGCTTTCTTCCTATCCCTTGTGGCCCTTCCTAAATTTAGCCGCTGGTGTAATGGGGTAACCATGGCAACGACCACCTGCCTATTTAAAACCATCTCCAAAGCTAAATAAGGAAGTCTGGAAAAAAAAATGGCTGCTCGCCTGCCTCTCAGTGGACAATTTGGGCACTCCTGGGTATTTTCAACATGAGCAAGCAGGCAGTGTAGAAGCAGCACGGACTCCAAGTTCTTAACAGGAAGTGTTCTGGGACCTTGTGAAACAGGGCCGACACCACTATGTCTTCACTTGTGAGTAGACACACGCATTTACATGCAAATCCCTGTGACTGGCATCCTTAGGCGGTCACACAACCTTGACCTCAACCAGGTGAACAGTAAGATGCACACCTAACTGCAAAAAGTAGTCTTGTTGATGGAAACTGGGAAGTGGGGAGGAAAAGCAGTCATTCACATCACAGTGAAATTATTTATACTTTGGGTTGAAATGAACGGTTACAACTTTTTTTCTGACAGATATCTTTCTAACTGTACTTAATCATGTGGATAACTGATGATTGCTCTATTCATGTCCTATGTTGACCTACTGACTTTTGGAATATGGAGAAATTCTTTCCTCCTTCTGCTTCCCTGCTTTCTACAAACTACAGAGGTTTTGCTTCTTTCCACTAAAGGAGACCACACAATAGACCACACTGAATAGCTTGCTCTTCCCCAAGGAGGCTGTTTTCCATCACTCCTTTGGATCTTTTTGTACATTTGGTTTCTTCTCTCTGGGTTTCCCTTCTCTTTCTGTCAACCTGCAAAGTACTTACTTGTTTTCTGCGTCTTGGTTCAGGCATCTCTCTAGTTGGAAGACCCTCCACACCACATTCCACGCCCTTGCTTTGTGTCACCTTGATTCATATCACTTAACACAATCACTATGCACATCTGCTTTCCAGTCTGTCTCCGCCCCCACCCCGGACTGTGAGCCCCCTACACGTCTATCTGAAATGCCTATACAACAGCGCCAGGTACTGTTTTCAGAAGATACATTCATTGAATGGATGAATGAACGAATGAATGAACAGAAGCCCTGTGAATTTCACAAACATTTGGCATCTTAACAAACGTGTGCCTGAGTATGTATAATGGTATCTGTGTAAAAAGAGGACGTTGAAAATCTGTAATGGATGGAAGAGGAGTATTTTTTAAAAAGTGATTTTTTTTGGGTGTATATATTAGAGTGAAAAAGATGGCGAGAAGAGTATCAATTGATTTGTAAGGTTGTGACTATAGCAGGAACAGGGGCTGAAAATATACATGTTAACAGTGTTTTGTGAGTTGACTTGGTGTGTGAGAGAAAGTACATTCTGATAAGGTTAGCTCAGCTACTATTAGATCCCACAGATCACTTCTCCTTAAGTCGAAGTAGCTTCATTATGTTCAGTTTCTGATTCCTAAAAAGTCTTTCTTATTCTTGGTTAACCTCCCAGGCATGGGGTCAGGGGAAAGGAGAAGGAATGAGAAGGATGGAGGTCTGTGGGAGTGCCTGGCTTTTTTTTTTTAAGCTCTTTATTGGAATATAATTGCTTTACACTCTTGTAACAGTTTTTGAGGTACATCAGAGTGAATCAGCTGTATTTATACATATATCCCCATATCCCCTCCCTCCTGCGACTCCCTCCCACCCTCCCTGTCCTGGCCCTCTAAAGCATCACCCATCATCGAGTTGATCTCCCTGTGTTATACAGCAACTTCCCACTAGCTATCTATTTTACATTCAGTAGTGTATCTATGTCTGTGCTACTCTCTGACTTTGTCCCAGCTTCCCCCTCGCCGCCCCCCCAACCCCATGTCCTCAAGTCCATTTTCTACATCTGCATCTTTATTCTTGCCCTGTCAACTGGGTTCATCAGTACCATTTTTTTAGATTCCATATATGTGAGTTAGCATACAGTATTTGTTTTTCTCTTTCTGGCTTACTTCACTCTGTATGACAGTCTCTAGGTCTACCCACTTCATTACATATAGTTCAATTTCATTCCTCTTTATGGCTGAGTAATATTCCATTATATACATGTGCCACATCTTCTTTATCCATTCATCTGTTGATGGGCATTTAGGTTGCTTCCATGTCCTGGCTATTGTAAATAGTGCTGCACTGAACATTATGGTACATGTTTCTTTTTGGATCATGGTTTTCTCTGGGTATATGCCCAGTAGTGGGATTACTGGGTCATATGGTAGTTCCATTTTTAGTTTTTTAAGGAACCTCCAAACTGTTTCCCTTTAAATGAACGTGTGAGGGTAACACGGGACTTCTGCTTGGTCGGCTAAATAAAGTCAAGTCCCTTAGACTCAATCTGAGTCCAAATTAATACCCACTTTCCACCCCACCTGCCTGAGAGTGGGGTGGGATCCAGTGGTCACCTTGATAAGGTCCATCAAAAAGGAAAGAGGATGCAAATTAACCACCAAGAAGAGAAAAAGAAGGGAGAAAGGTAACTGGACAATCCCATGGGTAGCTATATGCCACCCACCAGCAGAATGGTTTGACTTCGCAAATGATCTGGTTTTCTTTTCTACTTGGTTTTTGGACCTAACATCCAGCCTTCACAGGTGCGCGTGCAGACGCTGGGCTCGGGTGGGCTCCCCGCCTGCACAGGGGCTCCCTCTGCTGCCCTCTGCCGGCGGGGGGGCGGAGGCGCGGCCCTCTCGGCCCCGCCCGGAGCTGCCACCCCCTCCCCTTTGGGACGGAGGGAAGCTGAGGCCTCCGCCCGCTGCCTGCCCCTCCCCTGAGGAATCCAGGGACTGGGGGTGGGGGAGCTGAAGGTTTGGAGAAAGCTGCGGCGCCCCAGGAGGGGGATGCAGTTAGCCCAGCGCAGACCCCCGCTACCCAAGGCGGGCGCGCCACGCCCTCCCTCCTGGCCCCAGGCCCTCCCTCTGCACCTCACCCTCTGGGAGGGGACTGGAGGCCAGACCGCGGCAGGTTTCTGACACCGTTTTCTTCTTAGAAATGGAAGCCCTCTTTCCGGCAACGTGGCAGGAAAGCGCTGGGCAGCCACACGGAGGACATTTTGGGGAGAGCAGGTGGAGGCCTGGGACCAGCGGCCGCGCGGGCGGGGCCGGCGGGCAGTGCAGCCCCGGCTACACGCGCAGGGCCCTCTTACCTGCTGTTGAATTTTTCAGGGTGTTTCTCTCTCATCACGTGGAATCTGTGTGCGATGGAAGCATCCTGAAAGGGAATGGGACAGAAAGCAGATCCCTGGTTAGTGGTCCTGACCTTGTACAACAGGGAAGGAAGAGAAGCGAGCACACACGCTCATCAAAATCCCGCAGATCTCAGAGGGGAGCCCAGGGAGGCCCCCACAGAGGCTGGACACCAGGTCCAAGGTTAGGGGCGAGTGCCGCCCATCCTGTTAGAGCTTATGCCCGTTGACTTCTCGCAGTGCTCACTCTCTGCCCGTCCCAGTTCAGGGTGAATGAAGGGGACGCGGCTGCCCTTTGGGGGCAGGGACTGCGTCTCAGGTCTGTGAGCAGTGAGAACGGCAGAAGCCCATGTGGGGCTGAGTGTGAGTGTTTGGAAATGCCTCGCCCTATTCACTCTTTGAAAAAATACTTTGTATTCTGGAATATTTTAAGATTCATAAGGAGTTGCAAAAATAGTACAGAGAGTGCCTGTGTCCCTTTCACCCAGCTCCCTGGAATGATAACATCTTAGGTAACTATCCAAACCAGAAAACTGATGTTGGTAGACGTTGTTATATACTAGCTCTTAATCATCCATTTCAGTAGACAGAATTGGTAGCATTGGATAACAGGCTTAGCAGGTAACGAAACATGTATTTAAACTCTGGCTTCTGCCTCTTGATCACTCCATGGAAATGATTCTCCCCTGGTCAATGAGTTTCATTACCACATTCTATGGACACGTTGCCATCCTCCTATTAGCACATTCCTTTGCTGCACTTCGGCCACCTGCTCCTCAGAACTCACAGTTAAGATGGCCCACATGTCACCACACTTCCGGGCTCTCCATGCTCGGAGCAGACCTTCTTAGCCCTGAGTCCACTCTGAAGCCTGCACTCCATGCCACGGGCCATCTCGAGTTCTCATAGTTGCTACTAGCATGTGGCTGCTGCTGTCTCTGCCGTGTATCTAGAACCAACCCTGAATTTCAGACCTAAAACGGAATCCATCTTTCTTCCTCAAGTTTGGTCCTCTGCCCTTGTTCATGGTCTCCTTTTCCAGCAGAAGGGTGTGTTACGCCCCCCTTCACCGCTCAGGCCTCCAGCCAGCACCTCGGGTGCAGGTGGTGGGTTCTAGAAATAAACAGGCTAATTGAGCTAGGAATGGGGGGTGGGGCGACAGAACAAGGGAGCTGATTCAGATGTGTGCAGGGAAAAAAAGACACAGAAACTCATTTACTGGAATGTGTAGCTAAAAGAAAACTCAAATTCCATATGGTGAATTTTCAGCTCGTGCATATCAATTCCTTTTCTTGATATGGAAATGCAACAAAAGAAAATTTCTGAAAAAAAATTTTTCTTAACATCAGGAGGTGTAGCTTGGGAAAGAAGGCTTTTTTGGAGCACGTGCTGTGTGTGGTGAGTAAAACACAGGCTCATGGTGGGGATAGAAAATCCAGAAGCAAGTTAGGGGACAAAGAGGGGCTTTGGTAATATTTGCACTTGGCAGAGGAGTCAACCCAGCTAGCAGCCCCCTGTTGAAAGGCGGACAGGGCAAGTCAAGGATATGGGCTGATTTTATGATTGGCAAACAAACACTCTGCTGAAATAATGTCTTGGGAATTTAACATTTAAACTCTAGTGACTGCATTATTTGTTAGTGTTCTGGGTAAGACACATCAAGAGTTGAAGTTTAGGCACCCCGTGGACCGCAGTGGGAGAGGTACAACACCCTGGAGCAGGGGGCGGGGGGAGGCTCTGTGCCCTGGGCCTATGCAGCCTGCACAGCTTCTCCAGGCAGCAGCGCCTCATGCCCCCAGACTGCGCCCACCTCCCTCCTCCTGAGCCAGTTTCGTGAACACTCTGAGTAAGATTCCTGTGACATCTGTCAAATGCTTCTCTAGAATTCAAGAAAACATTCCATCTCCTTGTGTTCTTTTGAAGCACTAATTTTCTTCTGTCAGGAAAGAAAAAAAAAAAACAGAAGAAAAAAGAAAAAAGCAATCACATGTTGCCTGGCCTGATTTGTAATTCACTATCCCCCGCCCCCAACGCTGCTATGAGTGGCTCCTGGTTTTGTAATTCCCTGAGATGTGCACAGGCCCTGCCCTCTGTGTAGTTCTGATTATCCTTGGGTTTTTTGCATAACTAGGTTTTGCAAAGCTTCTCTTCACAAAGACCGGCCTTTACAATATTGCTAGTTAAGCATGGGGTTCCTAACTGGACAATGTAATCCCATGGTAAATACACAAAGTTGGTGAGAGGGAGTTGAGCGGGTCCTTGCTGTTCGGGTTTGAAAATGCAATGCTGGTAAAGACTCTGACCCTGTTTCTCTACCTGGGGATTAAAAAGAGAGGCAAGATTCACCTCTACCCTCTGCTGGGCTTCTCTGTGCCAGGCACTGAGCTGGCTGTACTTACATTCAGTAGTGACTTCATTTAAATTTTAGAAACCAGTGCTACAATGGTTCTAACCCTTTCTTGTAATAATTCCAGCAAAATGAGACTTCTTTTCGGAAGGTGGGGGTGGGAATTGCACGCCCATGGACGTGTTGCACACCCATTTCTGATGGCTTCATTCTCTGGGGTCATTTCTATGAGGTGTGGGGTGAAAAGGAGCTAAAAGCAGCGTGGACACACAGCTGCTCTTCCCTGAACTAAAACTCCCAAGCGCAGAGCTGGACAAAAGACTTTTGTGCCCCTTCCAAATATAAGCAGTAGTCATTTGGACTCTGAGTTATTTGGATGTCTAGGCCAGTCCTGCCCAATAGAAATAAATCAGAAAAACATTTTAGCAGCCACATTAAAAAAGTGAAAATAAACAGATGGAATTAATTTTAATACTTTTCAATGAACAAATATCACTACAACCTGTAGTTAATCTAAAAATTATCAAGAATATTTAAAATCCTTCCAGACTACATTTTTGAAATTTGGTGTGTATTTTACACTTACATCCCCTCTCAATTTAGAGCGGCCCCATGTCAAGTGCACAATAATCACACGTGGCTAACGGCTACCATATTGGACAATGTAGGTCTAAGTCACTTTGGCAACTAACGGAGATTAAACAAACAGAAAGGAGACACGAAGACAGATTATTTGGAATTTGGATTGTTCTGAAAAATTACAGCAGATTAGGGAATGAAAAAGTGTGTAGATCCCTTGTCCAAGACACCTCTCAGGGAGCCCCATTGTTCAAGTACCTCCCTGGCTTTCACAGGTGACAGACAACCTGAGGCTGAAGGAATTTAAAAGGTTGCAGGGAAATGATGACTTTCCGACAAATTCCCTAATGGATCTACTACTGTGGAAACTTAGCTGGTGAAGTCTCTCTAATAAGTACGGAGTGTAAGGTAGAAAATGTTGTGTGTGTTAGTGTGATGTCTGTGGCCTCTCCTTGGCCCCTGGGTTCCCCTAGCATCAGAAATAGATTTCATTGACTCAAGGGATTAGCTGTTCACTCATCCTGTTAAGGCTCAGTGAAAGCAGAGCCTTTGAGGCATTCAGAATTACACATACCCCAGGAATTATTTTGCAGTCCCAAACTTCCTGTCACTGATACCTGGCCATCCTGACATTTCTGCAAATCCAAAAATAAAGAGCAGGGATGAGGCAGCCAGAGAAGTCAGAGGAAGTAGCGTCCCGAATGACTGTTTAAAATCTCCTGCCAATGGATGTTATCAGGTCTCGGGACTGAGAAGGCCAGCCATCTCAGCTCTTCACTAGTGGGGAGCTGGCATGTCTGTGGGTGATGGGAATGTGGCGACAGTGAGGCCCTTGTCACTCTCTCATTAGGCCAGGAGTCTGCCCTGTTTATCCCACCATCTATTAAATGGGTTCTGTTGGCACCAAGGGGAGTGAGCGAACTCATCAGGGTGAATTCTCTACCACCTAGGGACACCATGGCAGCAGTCACTGTCACCACCTTTATAAATGCAGGGCAGCAGACATTTGATATCAGTAAGATATTCTGAATCCTTCAAAAGAGGCGAAGACTTTGCAGGGCTCTCTTTGCCAAAGGAGTCCGACTCTAATCGTCTTAAGGAAGTGAAAGTGGGGGTTGGTTTACCTACTACTTCTCCTCTTACGAAGTTTGGGAAGTCAAATAGGGAGCAAGAGCTTCTGCAAATGTCAGCCCCAGACTCTCTTAGGGTTACATGTTGGCTACTTGTTTTCTCAAGAATTTCCCTTTCCAGCTTTTAAAGAGTGAGCACACAAACCCTGCAAGCATTTTATTGAGAGAAGGCTAAGGGTACACCAGTGAGATCAAAACAATCCTGGTTCTTCACTGCTTTGCAATAAAATGTTAAACACGCACAAGCTAAAGGTATATGAGAAAAAACATGAGGAAGATTTTTGTGACGTTCTTCATAATTGGAAAGATGAACCGAGTGGATTATGGCACGTCAGCTCGGGGCAGATAAATATCTTGACCTCTGAGTGAAATGGAGAATCTGTTCCTGTGCCTTTCCTTTCTTCGGAGGGGGTGCTGCACCCTGCAGCATGCGGGATCTTAGTTCTCCGACCAGGGACCGAACCTGCACCCCCTGCAGTGGAAGTGCGGAGTCTTAACCGCTGGACCGCCAGAGAAGTCCCCCTACGCACTTCCTTGGGGGATAATTAGTTTGTATTCTTTCCCTCCCTCCCTCCCATCCCCTCGCCCTCTTATTTGTAAGAATAAATTAAAACCATGCTTGGTTATGGCTTTTGGGATTAGGGCTTGGTTATCTGGTTGAGGGGAGGTTGTATCTTCCTTTTTGGCACGGTCATTCATTTGGTCAGCAATACTAAGTGAATATCACTTTTTGCATATGGCGCTGTGTAGGGACGGACAGGGAGGCCTTAGGAATCCTGTTATCTCTGGCAGCCAGAGCTGGGTGTGTTAAGAAAGAGAAGAGCTGGGGCTGAGGACTCCGATGGCAGCCGTGGGTGTAACCTGCCACCTAGAAGCTCCCAGGCAGACCACCCAGTCCTGCGGCTCAGCTCTCACTTCCAGCCCGTGGCTTACAGGTGCTGGTTTCCCCTCCTTTCTATCTTTTCTCTCCTTCATCTACTTCAGATCTGGGTTCTGCTCCTGGGAAGAACCACTTTCTTTGACCATCCTTCTCTGTTCTCACGGGTTGTCTTCACGCACTGAGGACTTGATTGGGACCATCTGCATCAGAATTATTTCAGGGGCTTGTTGAAAACGCAAATTCCCAGACCTTGCTGGGACCGAGTCAATATGAATCAGGATCTGTCGTGGGGGTGGAATCTGCATTTGTGACAAAGGGGACAGGGGGGTACGGGTGAGCCATCGCATACGACACTGTGAGCTCCCCCACATTCAGCAGCATGGAGATGGAGGACTGTGCAGAGGCTGCATGGGCTCGGGGGCCACAGCCAGGTGGGCTCTGGAACTCCACGCTAGTGATTCCCCTCTACCGCCCACCAGCTTGGACTGGTCTCTATCTTTCTAAGCTACAGTTCCTTCTTACAAACTGCAAAAGGGCAAGGGCTTATACCCACCACTAGGGACCCTGTGCCTGGTGTGCGTTAGGTACTCAGCACGTCAGCAAGTTACCCTCTGGTTACTACAGGAAAAAGGACACGCGTTTCTGTCACACGGTAGTGATGGGAAGCCCGTGCTCCAGAAGCACCCCCAACACCAGACCTGTCAGTCAGGTCTGATTTGCAGGACTGAAGGGTGCGTGCTCCCACTGAGTGAAGTGGAGCCGGAGCAGGTGGTCCCAAAGGAGGGGGGCTTTTGAGTCAAGACAAGGAGGGAGGGGTCTGCCTAGGTCACTGGGGGATGAGCTGGAGAGTCCCAGGGAAAGACGTCTCCCCCACGCTGAGGGCAGGGGAGCTGGGGAGATAAACCAGATCAGGACAGCGGAGACCCCTGAATCTGTTTCTCGTCCAGTGCCTCCATCCTCTCAGAGCCCCATCACGGGTCCAGCAATGTCTTTCCCTTCTGTTTTAGTAACAGAAAAAGAGCATGGGATTGGGAGTCAAAAAATGAAGGCAAGTCTCTCAGTCTAATCCTCTGTTTCCTCACTTACAGATTGGAGGTAATACTGCCCTCCAGTATAATCCAAAGAATCAAAATATCTGTGAATATGGTAAATTTTAAGTCCTGTAAATATAAGGTATTATTATTGTTCTTTTTCTCTTTCATGGTTCTCCTTTTAGTTTTCTTATTAAAAAACAAAACGCTTTCCTTAACCCTGCTTTTCCCTCAGGCTGCCTATTATTTCTCTTTTTCTTTCCTCCTTTTTTTTTAAAAACACCATTTGCAAAAGAGACACAGGTGATGATTGAGATGACCACACAGTCTTGGTCTGGAGGGGCCCATGTGCATATGAAAAAACTGGCTGGCATAATTCCCGAGACAGGGAAGCAGAAAGGAAGGAACCTGGCTTCGGAACAAGGCACAGCGTGTGTGAGCTAGTTCTACCCCTTCCTCATCCAGGGTCCTGAGGCCTCATCTGTAATGTGCAGATGGTGGGGACAATAATACCTGCAGGATTGCTGTGACGACGAAAGTCTAGTACCATGGAGAGCACACAGTAGGTTCTCAATAAATGCTAGTGTCTTTGTTGCATCTTCCTCCCAAACCCCAGTTCTAGTTCTGGAACTGACCGATATCTTTTCTCTCCAATCCTGTCCCCAATAGTTTGGGAAGCAGTGTCCCCCCACCAAGCACTTTGGACCAGAAGCTGAGTTCAGCAAAACTAACTAACTGAGCTGTGCTACATGTAATGGGAGCTGGAGGAGAAAGAGGAACATGGTGCGGTCCTCATACTCTGTGTGTGTGTGTGTGTCTGTATGTATGTGAGTGTGTATGTGCGTGTGTGCGTGTGTGTGGCAGGAGGGCCGAGACAGGCACATTAAAACAACCCCTTCAGTCTAAGGCAGAGGTGAGCACAGAGGGCTGTGGGAGCACCAGGGGGAGCACGGAGCTCAGCCTGAGGGGTCAGTCCGGAGGAGGTGCCCCAGAGGCGTATGAGCACTTGGAGTGTGGGGAGTGGGGTTGGGAGGAGGGGAGAGCACCAGAGAGAAGGAATTCTGAGAGCTGGGTCAGTGGGGCCAGCTTAAGACCACGGTGTCTTCCCCGGATGATCAGCATTTCCAACTCTGGAAGCTCACCTGAGAGTCTCCTCCTGACCTCAACCCTTGGTTGCTTCTTGGTGTTGCTTTTCTTTAACTACTTCAAATTATCCAACGGGTAAATAGAGTCTTTTGACAATTGTGCTGTCTTTTCTTGTGTTAGGTAAAATGATAGGGGCAGGAGCTTCCTCCGTGATCAAGGACAGGGCTTGGAGCAATACGGATGTCCACGCCTAGGCCAGATGCGAGGATGCCTGGACCCAGGTTGAGGCTGGGGGCAGCTGGGATAGGTGAAGAGTAGGGACCCAGAGGGGACAGTGGAAGACTAGAACCCTTCCTGCCCACCTGGGCTCTTCTCTCCCATGCAGAAAAGCCATCCCTGGCCAACTCACCACGCCAATGGAGAAATAGTTGTTCATGATATTGTACGGGACCTGGTCCCCATTCTCCACCTCCTCTCTGGGGATGACTTCCAGATGCCAGCGGTCCAGCATCACCAAGGCGCTCTGCTCAATGTCCTTCAGGATTTTTGTCAGGCTGCCCCCTTCGTAACCTGTGGAGTACAGCGCTGCATTTGCCCCCAGAGCAGAAAGGTTAAGTTGTTGCTGAGGGGGCACCCCTTGGGCCTCTGGGGCCAGGAGACTCCAGAGTGTGTCTGTGGGCCAGGGCCACTCGGGTTCCCTGGGCCACAGAGAAGGAGAGGACAATACGGAGTAATCAGAAAGAAGCTGGGGTGATCTGGAAGCCAGAGTAGCAGGGGTAGGGCTAGGTGCTGGCCAAAGATGGCCAGGCCTGTGTAGCTGAAGCGAGCCCTGGGGGATTGTTGGGCGGGATGTTTGGGCAGCTGCACATGGAAGAGCTAAGGATCTGTTCCAGAACTGCGTCATGATGGAGATGGAGAGCGTGGTAGGCAGAATTTTAAGATGGTCCCCACATTTCTTGCCCCCCAGGTATGTATATTCGGCAAACCCCCAGGACCTATGGATAAGATGGGATAGACACGGTCATGATTTGGTATATTACATGGCCAGTTGACTTCAAGAAAGTGAAATTATCCTCAGTGGATCTCACCTAATCAGGTGCGTCCTTAGAAAGACTGGGCTTTCCCTTAGGAAATAGATTTGAAGCTTGAGAGGGATTGGAAATAAGGGAGATTCTCTTCTGCCAGCTCTGAAGATGGAGGGGTCCATTGGGCAAGGAACGCGGGATGCCTCTGGGATCTGAGAGTGGTCCTGGCTGACAACCAGCAAGGAGACAGGGACCTCAGTTCTACAACTGCAAAGAACTGAATTCAGCCAACAATCTGAATGAGTTTAGAAGCAAATTCTTCCCCCAGAGTCTTCAGAGAGGAGCACAGCCTGTTCAGTGCCCTGATTCTACCCTGTGAGGCCCTGAGCAGAAGACCCAGGACTTCTGACCTACAGGGCCGTGAGCTGACAAATGGATGTTTTAAGCCTCTATGTTTATAATCATTTGTTATTATCATATAGTAGCAATAAAAAACTAATGTAGCAAGTGAACTGTAAGTGAGAAGTTAGTGGGAGAGACAATCTTTTCTTTCAAATAACACTCCTATGTTCCTGCTTGCATTTGGGACAACCATGAAGAGTGTTTTCAAATTGCCAGGGCTCTGGTCAGCTCCTGAGGGGATGCCTCACAAGACTGCAATGACAGCAATGAGGTAGCTGAGGGCCTTGATGCTATGTGGAGGCACAGGGCGCTGTGAAATTTGTGCCTTGCTATGCTGCCTAGATGCCCAGAGTGCTGGGGCCACGGTCCGCCTGTCCCTCTTGAACAGAGGGTCCTTCCCTAGCCCAGGGTGTGACTGAGGACCCTGGCAGCTCTTCCCGTGCCTGCCAACTTCCTCCTAGGGCTGGCTCCTGCTTGCTCTGCCTCTGCCCTCCCACCGCGCACACTGACTGCTGCCGGCCTGGTCTTGGATCACTCTGGGAATTGATCAGCCATCTGGAGTCTCACCCTGATTCTGCCTGCCAGACTGATCTGTCTGCTCCACGTGCTGACCTGAACCTCTCCACTCTCTGGAGCACGCCCAGATCCACGGGGGCTGCTGCAGTTTGCAAAGTTCTCTTTAGGTCCTGCCCACTGCCCTGGAAGCTGGTTACCACTCTGAGCTCCCCCTTAGGGGAATTTCAGAATGAGGGCCCCTGGCCATGGGGGCCTAGGGTGATCTGGATGTTCCTAGTAGCTGATGATGTGGCTTTCTGGTTTGCGTTCTGAATCCTAAGTCAGACGAAGAGCGGTAATTTGGAGAGGGGGAATTTCATGCAGAAAAATCCCTAAGCAAGCCCCTCGTGGGATGAACCCTGGAGAGGAGACAAGGGAGATTCTACCCTAAAGTTGGCTTGTTCTCCTGGGGGAGGCAGTCTTGAAGCTGAGAGTTTCAGGTGGATGGTAAATCTAATGATGGGTAGACACAGGCCACGGCATGGAACGGAGGTTAGCAAAAAGGCCTGGAGTAGAGATGATTACTCTGTGGAATGTGATCCCTAAAAGGGAAGTTCAGCCTGGCTCTCCAGAGCTTCCCTGTAGATTGGAGCGCTTGTCTCCAGGGTAAGGCCTCTCTCATGCAGACTTACCTCCTCCCCAGCGGAGACAGCGGGCCAGGTCATTTCCTGTTCCAAGAGGCAGGACAGCTACAGGGGGATGCTTAGAGAAGTTGGCCTTATCTGCAACCCATGAAGAGGAAGAGAGAACCATATGCCATGTGATTACAGATGGTTCAAATTGTGCAGTTATCCCTGATCTGATGCCTGAAGCACTCCATAGCATTCTTTGCTTGAATACCTCTCCTGATGGGGAACTCACTACTTCCAAAAGTCATCTCTTCCATTTGCAGTGCGTTAATCACTGCAAAGGAGTCTTTTGTATTGAGTGAAATCTGTCTCCTTGTAACTTGCACCTGTTTATCCTCATTTCATCCTAATTCTTTTCTTTGGGGTGACAGCATATACCTCAAAAACATTAGTTTGCATAGTTTTAATCTTTAATGATAACCAGCATTTACCCCATTTATCCCTCAGACAGAGCCTGCAGGTATTGTCATTCTCATGGATGAAGAAATGGAGGTTCACTGAGGGAAAGTCATTCCACAGCCAGGATCCAAACCCAGATCTCTTTGCCAGGCAAGTGCAAAAATAGTAAAACAGGTGGGTCTGAGACATCAGAAAATGGTGGGGTACTTGGAAAACTGAAGATGCGTTACCTCAAGTCTTTCAGGCTCAAAAGCTTAAAAATAACATTGTGTCTAACAAGCAAAACCCCCAGGTGTTATTTGGCACCTGGGTACCAGTTTGCCACTTCCACCACCTCCCAGACCTGCAAACACACTGATTCCTAATTCTGTCTCCCATGATGGTTGTGAAGGAGCATCAGACTGAACTATTAGAGAAAGCACAGCAGAACATATATGTTTTAATCTGACTGTAGATCTGCAGCGGGACGTTGGCTGAGCTGGGAAAGTTGAAGGAAACCAGACACCCACTGGGCTCTGGGGGACACCACTTACATAAACCTCAGTGCACCTGGTGCCGGGGGAGGATGTCAGTGATCTGATTGGGGAGCACGGCTGGGGGTTGAGTCGGGGGCATCCTACATGAGGCTCATGCTAGGGCTGCCCCAGTAAAACAGGTGTTCATAGATCCCCCGGTTGTCAGACTCATGCCGGAAGTGGCTGATCTCAGGCAAGACTCAGGGCCGAGATTACCACCGGGAGGGTTGAGATCGGTGGACTCTCTCATTTTCCCAGGACATGCAAGTCTGTATTTATGCTCTCCTGCCTTTGCAGAGGCTCTTCATTTGCCTTGAAGGCCCCTGTTTGCTTAGGTCTGCCCCTTCTTCTGTGGTCCCCATCCCAGCAGATCAACCATCCTCACAGTGTGGAGGCTAGAAACTGGGATATCATTCTAGATTTTTCCTTCTCCCTCACTGCACATCCATTCACACATCAATTTCTATCTGCTGTCTCCTGAATAGCTTTCCAAGCAATCTCTTCTCTCCATCTCGTGGTGATGGCTGAGTTCTGATATGGTATGACTCCTTTTCACTGCTACTGCTGCAGCAGCCTCCCCTCTGCCCTCTCGGCCTCCAGTTCCACCCCCTGGTGTGTTCTCCACACTTCCACCCAGGCAGGCAATCCCTGAACCACAAGCCTGATCACACCAGTCCACTGCCTTCCCTTCTGCCATGGCTCCCATCACTCCTTAGCCTGGCAGCGAGGCCTTTCCCAGCTCTGCCTTTCTCTCTAGCCTCATCCTTCTCGCATCCTGCCTCCCACTCAACATGTCAACCATGCAGAAGTGCTTTCAGGGCCTTAAATCACAAGCTCTCTGTTGCTCAGTACAGAGCCCTCCTGGTTGCCATAGTCTGGACCAGGTACCTCTCCAGAGTGTTTCTTTAGGACCAGGGGTGATCTCATCACACTGTCTTATAATTGACTACTTGTTTGCTCCCTGAAGGTACTGTACCTCCCTGGGGAAACTATATCTCATTCACCGTAGTATCTCCACACATATTTACTGAAGGCCTAGGTGCTGTGTTAGGTGCTCTGGCTCGAATAGCAGGCAAAAAAGCCATGGCTCTGGCTGTCATCGTACCTATAGTTAAGAAGGAGAGACAGCTATTAACAAGGTCTTCAAAATAAAAATAGCAAGGTCTTCATAGTAACAAGACCTTCCTATTAACAAGGTCTTCAAAAATTTCAGATTCATACTGGAAAGGAGTGTGGTCCTATAATGAGATATCAGGGAAGGCTTCCCTGAGGAAGCCACACTTTGGCTGAGATCTGAAGCAGAAGTGAACCAAGCAAAGGCCAGGGGAGCAGAACATTCAGGCCCTGTGGTGGAAGGGATGGAGGCAGGAAATGAGGCTGGAAGGGTAGGCAGCTGCTACACCACTTTGGGCCCTGTGGAGCATTTGAAGGGCTTTATCTTTATCTAAGAATCCTGGGAAGGCACTGATGTGCTTTACACACATCACAACCCCACTGACACTCAGGAATGACTGCTCTGGCTGTAGCAGGAGAACAGATCAGAGAGGGGACCGAAATGAGGTGTCGAAGAGCACTGAACAAGGCCTTCAATCTCTCTTGAATGAATGAATGGATGAACACGGTCCAGTGTTATTCCTTTCTTAATCTTTGGGCCACTGACCTGTGAAAAAGCAGATCACCTCACATGACCTTTCTGCTCTGGGCAGCGTACATCATCTGTGTCCTCTGCAGATGAATTTTATACAACTTGTCAGCAAAGCCTACTTTCTCCTTCCTGATGGAGAGGGACCCATGCGAGCAGCTCCCGACACTGCAGCCATCCACCCTCTGCCGATCAGCTTTTCCTTCCTCGGCTCCCAGAGGATGCCTCCCTCCTCCCACAAACAACTCCAGAGCCCGAGGTGACAGGAGAGCGTGGGTGGCTGCTTGGCAGGGCCGTGTCCATGGAAACCAAAGCGCCTGTGGGGGAGCAGCCGTGGCAGGTGTGCGGGGTGCTGGTCTTCCCCAGAAGGTCTGCCTATGACCCCTGGGGGCCCAGGCTTCTCCACCCTGTTCAGGGTCTATCCTGGCCCATCCTTGACTCCTCTCTTCCCTTCATGTCCCACATGAGGTCTGTCAGCAAATCCTGCTGGCTCCACCTTCAAAGGGTATCTGACTCCTTCTCACCACCGCCTCTGTCTCTACTGTGGTCCACGGCACCATCCCCTGCGTGGATTCCTGCAGGAGCCTCCTAACTGGTCTCCCAGCCTCCACCCTTTTCTGTTTCTGTAATCTGTTGTGTCCCTGCTTTGTTTGAAACCATCCAGCATCTTGGGACCGTCCCAGGATGACGGCCACATTCCACACAGTGTTCTACATGTCCTAGTGACTAGGCCCTGCGTGATCTCTGCTCTATCCCCTGCCACACGGCACCCCAGGCGTGCTTTGCAGCCTTCCTTCTCCCTTTGGCAGCGGGCCTGCTCCTACCTCAGGGCCTTTGTATTTGCTGTTCCTTCTGCCTGAACTGCTCTTCCCTCAGGTACCCGCAAGGCTCATCCTCCTCCAGGTCTCCATGCGGATGTCATCTGCTCCTAAGGCCTTCGGACCCGCCCGGTCTTAGACTGCAGCCCCACTGCCACCCTGAGCTCCCCTTGTCCCTTTTCTGCTATGTTTTTATCACCTTCTGACACACTGTATGTTTCACTTATTTCTTTGTTTATTGCCTGTCTCCTCTCTCTAGAAAGGAAGCTCCCGAGGTGGGATATGTGTCCTTTAGTTCACTGCTGCTGTGCTGTGCCTTGAGGGAAGCTGGGCACCTGGAGGTGCACAGGCAGGATTTGGGGAATGAAGGATGAAAAGACCGAAGCAGCCCAGGGCTGAACACTCTGGGCCATCTCGCACTTTGGCGATGGCCCTCCCCAGCAATTCCCTTGGCTGCTTTCCTGGGCTTATGTTCCACATCCCGGTGTTTACCTGGGTTCTCCAGGGTTAGATATTGAATATACACCTCATTCCAGAACTTGAGTCACTCTCCATCATTTACTGGGGGTGATGCATCCAAGGACCCAAGGATCCAGGCAGAGCTGGACTAGACCCAGGCCTCCCAATTGTCAGCCAGGCCCTCCCCACCCTCCCCACGGTCCTTTTGATCCAGGCACACCGGACCCAGCCCACTGCAGCTTTTCTTTGCTTGCACTGAGGTGCTTTCTAGATGTGCTTTTTGGGCTCCAGCTCCGGGTGTTCATCTCAAGGTGACTTGCTCTGGGCTGCGTATCTATGCTTAGTTCTCTGGCCTTTATCCAGCACCCTGGACCTGCCTGGAGTCCCAGTCCTGCTCCCTCTCCCCTCAGTCTGGGCTGTCCTGCAAGTGCCCAAACCCTGGCCATGACAGTTATTTTTGAAGCAAGGCCTGAAACTAAGCTGTTACATCTGTACCCGTGGGAATCCTCCCATTGTCTCCTTTCTTTCTTTTTTCCACCCAAAGTAGATATTTAGCCAAGCACTGGTCCAAGAGTAGAAACAAGGATGAACAAGACATGGCTCCATTTCTCTTTCTTTTTTTTGCCCTCCTCTGACTTTAAATATACTCATTATAAGTCAACCGCAAAGGCCCTTCCAGCCCATTCTTACCAATGCAATCCAAAATCCAGCCGACGGTCCCATCTCCTCCACAGGCCAAAACACGGACGTCCGGAGTATCACGGAAAAAGTT
The DNA here is from genome assembly GCF_030028045.1 of Hippopotamus amphibius kiboko. Classification (NCBI taxonomy): domain Eukaryota; kingdom Metazoa; phylum Chordata; class Mammalia; order Artiodactyla; family Hippopotamidae; genus Hippopotamus; species Hippopotamus amphibius. The sequence continues at coordinate 161,342,829 of NC_080191.1, forward strand.
AAGTCTGGGAAGCATAAAGGCCAAGATGGTTTTGTTTACAGACAGACCTTTGACACTGCTTGAGTCAGAGTCCCCTGCCCGCTCCCATCCCTGGGAGTATGTTATGACCTTGATTCCTTTTGGGGTTGAAAGGTCACTTAATGTCCTGAAACCTGAACTTACTAAGCAACGCCACTGAGTATGAAGCCCATGGGGCCATCTCCGTATAACGAGACGCTGACTCAACATTCTACACAGAAGATGGTTTTCTAGAAATTCCCTATGATGTATGCAAAGGAATCCATAGTTTGCTTATTTTGGCACCAATACAGCTAGCCCCCAACATTTTAGCTCCTCTCCGGCTCTCTCACCTGCTCTGTCCTCACAACCTCCCTTTAAGTCAGATGCACTGAAGTAGCTGGATCTTGAGCCCACCCAGACCTAAAGGGAGTGAGCCCCACCTCCCCTCAGGGGTCTGAACCCTTTAGAGTAGGGCTCTGAACCTGGGGTGCATATCTAAGGGGTCTGTGGAGAGAAACCAGAGGGCCATGAACTTGAAGAAAATGTTACATTCTTATCTTTCCTAAGCTCTAACTGAAAGTTAGCATCTCCTTCAATTATGAACGTAGGCCACAATCACAGAGGTATTAACAATACTTGTGACTTTATTAAGCAGCTGAAATCACAGGTATTTCAATGTTTTCCTACAGTTGTGGCAGATATTTTATATTATTACTTCTGCTTATCACTGCTTTTAGCTATTAGACCTGCCTCTGGAACTTGTTATATAATGTCTTAGCAAATCACATATATTCTCCTATCACACATTTGTTTTTCACTTTTTTGATAATTGTTTTTTTCAATATAATGCATTTCCCTGGTATTCCTATATATTTTATTTTATACATTAAAACTTATTATCTTAATATTAAGAAGGGATCCATAGGCTTCATTAGACTGCCAAATAGGTTTCTGGTTCTTCACCTCTGCTTTAGCACAGACGTGACCCGTGGAGGCCTTGGGGTGGGGCTTGAGATGCTGAAGCTCAGTATTTCCTCTTTGCCCTGCATGGAGATCTGAGAAGACCCCTGGGGCTTTCTGAGTCACCAATGCATGGGCAAATTAATGTTTGGTCTCCTGGAGGAAGTGGGTTCTGAATGGAGGCTCCCTTCAGCTAGACAGCCTGTCCGATTACAGGCTGACATGTACAGCAGAGAGAGATACTCAGGGCACAGTGGCCCTAGAAGTAGCCACCAGGCTTGTCATCCTGGGCAAAACCAATTGAGAAGAGATGCAGTTAAGGGAGAGTACTGTCTGTATTCAAGTACTGAAATGCCCTAGAAAATAGCAGGCTGGTAAAGGTATCTGTGGGCTGCTGCTCAGTCACAGGTCACAGTGGAGCAGTAATCTGCAATCATGGTGACACGATGGCATGCGCAGCTCTATTTTGAAATTAGTTTTACAGGTAAGTCATCACAGAGGTGCTGAATTTGCACTCATGTTTCTTTCCCCTTCAGTGGGTCTTGTACCACCCCTGCTATAAATAATAGCTTTGTGTCAAACAACCTAAGACAGGGACAGAGTTCCTTTGTAGAGTCCTTGCTCCAGCCCCTCTTAAGGTCTTGCTGAGCCCAGGGTAGAAATGCAGGTTCAGAGGTTGGGCAAAGCAGCTGTGTGTTGGAAAGCCCAGCCCAGCAGGCGCCAGCCTGAGGACCTGGCACTGGGATAGCCTTGGGCTGGCTGGCAGATGTCTCTACTGCACTGGCTCTGGCTGGTAAGAAGGTACCACTTTTTGGGTACCTTCCAGCCTCAATGCTGGTGGAGCCTCTGGTTACAGGGCTCATTATGTCTGCCACCAGCACATGGACTAGCTCCTCCCACAGACCTTGGGTCGCAGAGGGGCTGCCTTGTCACCTCTCATTGTTCCCTGTCTCCTTGACACTTTGCTGATAAGCACGGAAATAGCTAATAGGCTAAGGACAGGAGGAGAAGGGCCAGAGGGAGCTTAACAACCTCTAAATTGGATGATCCAGAAAAAAAGTGATTTCATCGAACAACCAATTGTCTTGATCCTAAAAGGCCCGCACAACAGAACGTGCAGCAGAACTCTGAGTCAGCTGTATAGATTTCTAAAACATGGACAGACAGTGGCAAGAAAACTCTTTCCTTCTCCCTGATGACTCAGTATAAAGATATCGCCTAAGACAGCCTTGCAAATAAGTTAATTTACCAGCCCGCCCTTCTTGTCAATCCAACAAATGACATGCAATTTTTCCCTCTGACAAAATCAACCACTTTTTCTGGGATAAAGTACAGGAGGAGGCTACTTCCCAGAGCTGGTCGTCATGGGTGTTCCTGAGTATCTCCAGGAGGAAGTAAGAGTAGATATGAGGAAAAGGAAAGGAGTGAAATGGCAGGAAGGACAAGTCCACCAAAGAAAGAGACGGAAAAAAGTGACCCCCAAAGCTATCTTCTTTAGACATTTAAGGGGGCAGGGGAGAAATAAGAAGTAAAGATTGTATCTCCATACCCTGGAGTAGGCCCCCCATTGTCCAGGTTGAAAACTTGTTTGGGGTTGAGCAGATAGTGGAATTTCCGAAGAATTCTATGGAAAAAAAAAAAAAGAAAAAGAGAGAGAGAGAGACCGAGACAGAGAAGGGGAATGTCATTGGGAGAAGTCACAGGAGGGCAAAAACCTCTGCAGCCCATTGATGGTGGGAACGTGGTCCATTTAAACCCAACAGGGGATAAGACTGCACACAGGCCCTGCAGACCCTGAAGTCCCAGGTCCGGCTGGCCTCAGCCATGCCCTCACCTCGTTCCAAGGTCTCCCCCACCACCTAAGACTCCAGTCCCCAACCCCAGGAGTAGCGCCCCTGGTACAGAGGACAGGGCAGAGCAACTTGGAGAACAGAACTTCCATTCTCCTAAAGCGTTCTCCTTTACGGAGACCGTCCCAAATGTCTGTGTGTTCTAGGTTGCATGATTCTCCTCTTCGTGGACTAGATAACAGCACCAAGGGACCCTCTATGGAAAGGTCCCCCAAACCCTGGGATCAGGAGGACTTGCAGGAGGTGGAGTTGGGGCAGAGGAGGGCTGGGGGGCAGTGGCCACATCTAGGCTTGCATTCAAGTGCCAGCTTGAGGCTAATCAGGTCAGTTCAGGAGGGGTGATCTGCCCCTAGGACTGGGGTGGGGGTTCTCATAATTCTTGCTTAAACCCAGCTTACTATTTTTTAAAACCTGGATTCCAGATCACCATGCCACCTGTGCACTGCCCCAGGACTGAACACTGGGAGGCAGAGCCGCTCTTCCCCTTGCCGCCCTCCCCTCCCCTTCTCTCAGTGCTTCCTGCAGACTGGGCATTTCCCTCACTGATGAGATGGGTGTCCTGCTTTCTCAGGGGTGGGAGAGACCAGGAGGTCTCAACCAGGGGCCTCTGCCACATCTCTTCAATCAAGAAAAGACTTGGAAGGCTGGGAAGTTACCAGGCAGCTCAGAACGTGGTCTGACTCCAGGAACCATAATAATGGCCCACGTGATAGGCCCTAGGCTAAGCATTGTGTCTCTTTTAATTCTCACAAAACCCCTGTGGGAGGAGAAACGATTATTATCTCCTTTTTACAGAGGAGGAAACCAAGGCACAGGGACGTTAAATCCCTTGGACCAGGTCATCAAGTGGTCCATGGTAGGGCTGGGATTGGACCGCAGGTCTGCCGTCTCCACAGCCCACTCAGTTACAGCTGAGGGGAAGAAAGGACCTGGGTGAGGCTGTCCTAGCTTCTCCATCTCGAAAAAGAAGAAAACATACCTTTCTCCTTGTCTCCCTCCACTCTTGGGGTTCACCAAGACCAGCAGGGGGTGGGTGCCCGGAGTGGGGATGATCTTATACTTAAAAGGCAAAAGAGAAAGAAATTAGCTCTGTTTCAGCCAGTAGGAGGAATGCGATGAGAGTGGATGCTAAGACAGCTCCCAGGAGAGGCAGCTGGGAAGGAGTTCCGGGCATGGAGGAGAGGAGGACAGGAGGCACTAGGTGCTGGTCCACTGGCTGAGTTTTCTGAGGGATTCAGCAGCTAACTGTTTCCAGCCTAAGTGGCCTTTAAGTAGTGTTAATGGTGACAAGGGCTTGAGGTTGGGATCAGAGATGGGGCTCCAAAGTATTCAACGATGGTGTGACATTGTGTCCACAGAACAAGATTCGCTTTTGTGAGGGATACAGCTGAAAGGATCTCAGAAGGTATCCTAAGGTCCCACACCTAAATATTGGGTTGGCCAAGAAGTTTATCCCAGTTTTTCCCATAAGATGGTACAGAAAAACCCGAACGAACTTTTTGGCCAACCCGATAGAATAACGGCTATGGAGTTAATCTTCACTTCCATCTCAGCACCTTCCAAGTCTTCACTTCCAGCCCCTAATTCCTCCCGAGCCCTGTTCCCACATTTCTCCAGTGGGTACACGCAGCCAGATGTCTCAACAGAACATGGCCCAAACCTGACCTATCTTCTTTCCCCACAAAACGGGCCCTCTCTCCTGGCTACTACTGTTATTCACTCAGTCATCCAGGGAAGGCCCTGTCCTGCCAGTTCTTTCCCTGGAATGTCTCTTTGTCTCTGGCAGCTGCCACAGTGCCCACGCTGCTCAGGCCTTTTCCACCTCCGGTGAAGCCCTGTATGCTGCCCCCATGCAGTTCCTTCCCAGGACATCACTAGTCATACCACTCCTGCTCAGAAACCTTTAAAGATGTCTCGTTACCCAGAGGGTAAAATCCAAATCTCCTAACGTGGCATGCAAGGCACTGAAGTATAGCCCTGATCTATGGTTCTCTCTTAATTACTCTAAACCTTCACTGCAGTTACAGTCAAGCCTGGCTCTTACCCTCTAGTGAGTGAATTCCCACCCTGTGGGGCTGCTCACACTGGTTTCTTCTCCTCCTTAATGCCCTGAAATGCCCACTTCCCTCTTTGCAACCTCTCAAAAAAAAAAAACCCAAACTCCTCATCCTCAGGGCCCAATGCAAGAACTACTTCCTCTATGAAGTTTTCCTTGATCATTGCAATGGAAACTATTGCACTTGAAATATCTTCTGGGTTTCTTTTGTTATCATTTCTTTGTATATGTTTTTATTTTTTATTTTCTCAGGTAAATATCTCAAAACATCAAATGGATTTAAATGTCCCAGGAGCAGGGCAGGTATGTATATAACCCTCCTAACAAGGGCCCCATTGCCCCAGATACAAGCATGGGTACTCAATAAATACCTGTGGCTTCAGCAGAAGGACACACTGCTACAGAGATGCAGCCCTGCTCCACAGTCACATCTAATGCTCACTTCTTCAGATCTCAAACATTCAGCAAACACCTGGCCACGTTGTTTGAAATGGACAGCAACATCCTTTATAAATTTTAGGAATTTTCTCATCTGCCAAGGGTGATTATTTGTGTGATACCAGAAGCATCTTAGAGCCTGAGGAGTAATTCTTTACCTCTGGGGGTGATATTCAAAATGTTTAACCACCTGTACAGCATGGGCACTGCCCAATCGGAACAGATGCAGGATAACCAGGTAGATGCCAGTTGTAGACTATAAACAACTGATGTGCCTGCATTTTGTGTGTGTGTGTGCACGTGCGCTCCACCTGACTTTCTTCCCTTCAAGGCATCTAGAACTTTCCTGCAGTAAGGTTCTATCATCATTATTGCTTATGTTTTACACTCATCTACATGTTTTCATTGACTCTTGGAGCATCTCTGGGAGGTGGGCAGTGCAGGGATTGCTATGCCACTCTGCAAACAAGCAAACATAAAGGTCAGAAGCAGAGGAGGAGGCCCCAGTGTTCTATTTCCTTTTCTGGTACTCGTTCTGCCTCACCAGCCTGCCTTTCCTGCATTCCCTGGAACTTTAAGAAAGGCACAAAGAGAAGTTCATTGGTAAATCCAAATAAAAAACTGAGTTCTTAAATATACATTTAAGGGTGAAGAAGAACTTTTGGGTCTGGTTAACTCTGTTTTGGCAAATAACATTCTGGAGACAGTGTGGCAGTCTTGGAAAACCCAACTGTCTATTTTTAGGCCACATTCTTGTTATTATTCAGGGGGTATGCATATTGAAGTTTTATGCAACGTGTTCCTAAAAAGGTGATAAAGCCAGCCATGGGACCAACCAACCTCCTTTCTCACCACTTGCCTACAGTGTGGTTGTCAAAGGTAACCCCAGAGGCTGGAAATACAGTGTCCTCTGTGATATAATTGATCCGATGAGCAGATGTTGAGATGTGTTTTTCTAGAACCAATATCCTGTCCTCCCCTCCACAGCCTTGGACCAGCTTAGAACTAGTGAGCAGACTCGGGACTTGCTGAGGTACCTGCGTTACAAGTTCACCCTTGGCGGACGCACTGCCATCAGACTTCTCATCGTGCCTGTCCTGTGAGAAGAGAGGAAAGACAAGTATCTTTTGAAAAAAAAATGCCTATTACAAAAAAGAAATCAGAAGAAAAACAAATGGTTAATATAAAGAAAGAGAACAGAAAACCAGTAGAGTGTAGGGAGGAATTTTGCAAAATGGGGCTTTTGACCTAAAAAAAAGAAATGTTCCCTTTGGGTTTCTTAGTGACTCTGCAGGTCTTTGTCATCCCTTGCCCTGACTTTGAGACACTGGAAGGGACACAGTGTTTCAGAGGAAATATTGAAATGGGCAGAAATCTACTTACTTAGTTTAGAAGCTTGAGCTCTGAGCAGCAAGGTCTCAGGTGTGATTTCTCTGCTCAGCACTCCCTAAATGATATAATCTAAGTCATTTTTCCTATTTTGTTTTTTCAATGGTTATTATTTCATTGAGGTTTATGTTGCATATAGTAAAATGCTCATATCTGAACCTACACCGTTCTATGAATTTCTGCATACGTATATGCCCTTGTAACCACTGCCTCTTCTGGCATAATTCTGTTGTGATGCCTGATACCATACTGGTTTTGCCTGGCTTTTGAACCTCATATAAATGGAATCATAGACCATGTCTTTTCTGAGCCCAGCTTCTTTTGTTCAGCATTATATTCTTGGGATTACCCATATTTTTGCATCTAAGCATGGTTCTTTTCCACTGCAATGTAGTATTCCGTTATACAAATCTGCCTCAACTTATTTATCTCTTCTCTTATCAGTGGTCATTTAGTTTGTTTCCAGTGCTTGATTGTTATGAATAAAGTTGATAGGAACATTCTCGTACATATCTTTTGGTGGAATAAATACTCATATTTCTCACAGGAGAGGAATTGTGGAGTCACAGAGTTTGTGTATTTCTAACTTAGTAGATACTGGCAAATGGTTTTTGAAAGGGGTGGTTTTTTCCTTTAGTTTTTAATAAGAAAGCAGATGGTCAAGTCAAGGGTGAGATGTGAGGAATCAGTGACATTCAGCAGCATCTTTAAGATGGAAAGAGAACAGTTAAGCTGTTTGGTGCTTGGTTTGAAAGAGGCATCTTCAACACAGCAAACAGAAAAAATTTCTGATGGGGATAAATGGAGTTTAATTTTGCAGCTTTCATTCCCAAGATGCTCTGTGACACCCAAGTGGAAATCTTCAAGGCAGAGGGAGGTCCATGTTTGGACACAGGAGAGAGGGCGACAGGGACAAGGGAGGCCTGGGAAGCCTAGCTGTGCACAGGTGGTGACTGAGGGTCCTTGAGCTGTGATCTGCCTGCAAGGTGCTTAGAACGAATGCGCTTTCCTTGCTGGGCCATCTCAGAGCACTCTGGGTGGCCAGCTGTTGGAATCATTTTACTCAGGAACGTTTTCGCTCACAATCTGACAGTGCGGCACTGACCTCTTTTAAACGTGTGCTGAAAACACAAATCCTAGGAGTTGTGGAGGGAGCCCTCTGAGGGAGGCGAATGTCTGAATGCTGCCTGCGTCTGAAACATGAGCTGGGGTTGTAGGGGAGCCAGGGCCCAATGGGGCGGCAGCACTTACTCGGGTGATGGGGCATATTGACGTCGGCAGCAAGATATGGTCTCTGAGCTCTCCACCATCACACAGTGTTGACAGTTCACATTTGCGGTGAAACTGGAGGGAAAAATGAAGATGAGAGTGAGTGAAAATGATCAGGGAAGCGTCAAGTACGCGGGTTTAGAAATTTACTAGGGAGGCAGGTTGTCTAGTGCTCCTCCAAATCCTGATGCACTGCTGGCTTTGGCAGTATAGCAGAGAGTGTGTGTGTGGTGTGCATGGTGTGTGTGGTGTGTGTAGCGTGCATGGTGTATGTGGTGTGTGGTGAGTGTAGTGTGTGTGTGTGTGGGGGGGGGGTGTGTGTGGTTACGGGTGCCAAGTCTGCTGTGGGCAGAGAAAGGAGACCAAATACTGCCCATGGCAGCTGGAGCCCAATGGTCCTGAGCAGGCCGGTGGCACCCCCATGTGGATCTCAGAGCCCACCTTGGATACTTGCTCCCTAGGCTCTGAGACACTGGAAGGAAGGAGATCTTGTTGAACAAACTCATGAGAGGCTGGAAGTAAACCCCATGAGTCGACCTCCGCATTTTAAAAGTTCTGCAGTCTGATTTGGAGACTTTGTCCTTTTTGAGGATGATACCTGGTCAAGGGGACAAAACATGGCACTGAGTCTGCTTGGGAAGGCAGGTCGGGCAGCTCCAGGTGTCTAGGGAGGAAGCAGACATTCGCCATGGCTGGTGGCAGTGGGCACAGGCCTCTGGCCCAGGCAGTGGGGCTGCTGTCAGGAGTGTGCCTTCCTCTAATGCAGGGATTCTGGTGTCTAATTCCTCTCCCACTCTCAGTGCCCCTGGCCCCAGAAGACACCCAGGAGAAGGAAGTTAATGGCCCAGGCTGCTGTTCACAGCTGCCTGGCCACAAAGACAGTGGACTGGCCAGCTTCTTCTTAAGCAGCCCTGGGGGTGCCCTCTCTCTGGGCATCTTGGTGATTTACTGGAGGCAGTTAGACTTAGGGCACTGAACAGGGGCTCTGGGCTCCCTCTGCAGCCTTGCCCACATAGCTCTGCTCATGCCCTCCGGCGGGATGACCACTGCTGCCTGGCTGTAGCTTGAGAAAAAAACCACACTGAAAAGCAGCAGGGCTGCCCCGGGCGCCAACCCACCGTCATCCGGCACCACACGCAGTGCCGCGCGGTGACACTCTGGTAGCACTTGATACTTTTGTGGCACCGGTCACACTTGACGGAGGAGTTCCCTTCCACCCACGCGTGCTGCATCACCTGCAGGAGGGAAGGGAAGGATACCAGGGAAGGCTGCAGAACCACGTCCCAGGGCCCTGGGCCTGAGGAGAAGGGTCTGGAAGGAGCACAGGGAGTGGGGAGGCCAGAGAGGGCTGGTTCCTGTTTAGTGGGCGCACTTCTGGATGCTGGGCTGCTTTGCTGAATTGCACCAGTGTGGTCGCTCCCTACCTAACCTCTACCATGCTAATCGAGGTAGATGGAAAGGCACTTTGCCTGCTCTTTGAATAGTTCATCCCCTCCGGCAGTCAAGCCTCTGAGCAGCATCTCATCTGGCAGTCCGTCTGTCTGTCTCGCAGAACTCTTTGCAAAGGGATGTGCTTGTGTGCGCCCTCTTCTGGAAGGCAGCATGGTGCAGGGAAACACAGTAGGGCTTGGGCTGCAGACAAAACTGGTTGGAGTCATTGATCTTCCACTTTGCAGCGGGGTGACCTTTGGACAGTTCCTGGACCTCTCTGAATCTCAAGTCCTTCATCTGTAGAAACTGGCATAATAAGCCCCACCTCTGGGCTTCCTGGGAGGATTAAATGAGACAGCACATTTGGAAGGGCCTTCCTGGCACAGTCCTGGCCCTTGGGAGATGGCCCTGATGGGGAACTCCCTTCCGCCTCCTGTCTTCCATGGGCCTGTGCCGCTCAGCCTTAGCAGTCCCCAAGACCACCTGGGGAACTTCTAGAAGTCCTAATGCCCAGCCCTCACTCCAGACCAATTAGCGTCCCTGGGGATGAGACCTGTCATTAGCCTGTTTTAAAGCACCGGAGTGATTATGGCACGCAGCCAAGGTTGAGAAGCACTCTGGAAGGAAGCTAGAGAGAAAGCCCACGGGGATGAGTGTGGGGCATCAGCCAGTGGCTTTCACATCTGTTTCCTGGAGAGCTGGTTGTACCTGCTTCCTGGCCAGGACATGCCCCCGAGGCAGCCCAGGAACGTGGGAAGCAGGTGGGGATGCATGTGTAAGTATGGGACCGTAAGAGCAAAGTGACCCATGACACCACATTCTGGGGGTCTCAGCCCTCAGTTAAGTCCCCTGGGAACTCTACAGAACTTCTTGGAAAATCTTCCACCAGGGCACCCCAAATAGAAGGGGTGGGTATGGCCTCTGGGGGAGTGGGGGCGGGGTGCGTAGCCTGAAATGCCAACTAGAAGCACAATATTAAAAACACAGGGAATATCTGCGTGACACTACCCATGTTTGTATTAGACGAAGGTTTTAAATTACTGATCAATTAAGTTACGGTGTCCTCCTTCCAAAAGATTTTTAGTAAAGTTGTTGCTCTAGAAGGTGTGTCACGTTTACTTTGCACTTTCTCACCTTCCGACATTCACCCCTGAGGGTGTAAAGAACTCAGTTTGCTAATCAATTTGTCATCTACATGGTCACAATGAATTTGCTCTGGGGTTATTATTATTTTCACTTTACAGAGAAAAAACATGAGGCTTCAGAGAGGTTAAGTAACTGGCCCTAGGTTCCAAGGCTGGTAAGTGGCCAAGCAAGGACTCATGGCCAGGTCTTCTGACTCCAAGTCCACGGTACTCTCCCAACACCACGTTGCCTTCTCCATCCTCTTCTGGGATCGGAAGAGATGGTGGAGGACTTGGGTTGCCCCTGGAGACTCAGAAGATTGTGCATGTGCCCTGCTGGTCCCTCAGTGGCCTCCTTCTGTTCCGAGTGTAGCAATGGCCAGAGTGCAGGCTTAGGGCCCGAGCCCAGGAGGTGCGCCATGTGTCCTGGTGAAAGGCATGGACATGGAAAGGTGTGTGTATGGGTGTGGTGCGGAAGGAGTAGACAAGAGGCCATGCAGTGTCTCACGGGCATGCATGCATGTCCCCGGAGGTACCCTTCTCTCTGAGTCCTTCTGGGGAGGGTTGGATACCACTCCCACCTGCTAACCAGCTCCTGACTCAGATTCCTCAGTGGGGTCTTCCCTGAGAGTGCCCTTCCCCTGCTAATTTGAAGAAGAGTCTATTTCCAGACTCAGGGAGTGGTGCGGGCCAATGGCCACCTTAGAAACCTGGTAGCCTTTTCCAGCATCTCTCCCTCTCTCATCCCCTACATCATCGTCACCAAGTCCTGGTGGTAGGACCTTCCAAATCATCTCTCAAACTTTCCCTTTATGTCCTCTTCCTTAGCCAGTGGGACAATCAAAATACTCAACAACCAGCACGTCTGGGGGACACTCCTTCCGCACAGAGCCAGCCAGCACCGTGCTACTGCGCCCACAGCAGAGCAAGCAGGCGAGTACAGATCCCCCCACCCCAGTCAGGCCCTAGGGCAGCACGGCCTCTTGCCTGAACTGTTGGAAAAGTTTTGTTCACCCCCCTTCTGATCCGATCTCTCTCCTGCAACACGGTCAGAGCAATTAACGCAATTCGCAAACCCAAACATCTCTTCACGTGCTCGAAGCTCTTCAGGGCCCCTTAGCTACGTGTGAAACCCCTTCCCAAGTCCTCAGCTGGCCTCACAAGACCTTCCCCAGCCTGGATCTCACCAGTTCTGCAGCACATCTCCCGCTGCTTCTTTCTAAGCATCCTCTCTCCCAGTCACATCAAACTGAGTACAGATCCCAGAATAAGCCACATCTCCATGCCTTTGCACTCAAGGCTTCTCCAGCCCCAGGTGCCTTGTCTTCCTCGATTTCTAATGAAATCCTGCTAATTTGGGTTCAAGACACAACTCAAATGCCTTCCTTCTTTTGAAAGCTTTCCTGTCCGCCCCCCTCGGTGCCTCAACTGTATGTGCCACACAGCCCTATTGCTCCCATAGAGCTCGCTCCTTTGTGCTTTGTTTAGGTGCCTAAACAAAGGTCCCCCACTAGACTGCACAGTCCTCCAGGCTGAGGACTTTTAACCTGCATACTCCCTGGCACAGGACCTGGCACATGGTGGGCACCAGGGAGATGCTGAATGGATTGATGGATGGACGAGATGGTTTAAGGGTGGTCCTTAAGACAGAGAAAGGACAGGATAAAGCTCCCAAAGCCCATTCCTGCCCAGGAATCTGTGGAGATGGACATGTTGCCCGAGACACAGCATGCAGTAGAACAAGGCAATAGTTATCACCAACCTCGCCGCCCCTTTTGATTTTTGAGTTCGTTTTGATACACCCAGGAATGTTTTTGGATACGCAGCGTTCATGGACAGTGTATTTACAGTCTGAAAATAAAAATAAGAAGAGTAACTGTGAGTGATCACACAGGGAAGGTCAGCCATCCCCCTGCCCCCCACCCCAGCTGAGGCCCGTGCCTCCCTCCGCAAGGCCAGTCAGGGGCAGGGATACCTGTGGAGCTGGCCTTGCCTAATGGAAATTCAAGTCTCCAATGGTTCACTGAGAAGAGTCCACAGTTATCTCCCAGACATGCTCCTGCACCCTCCACCCCGCCACCTTGCCTTCCACCGTGGGCGGTGAATGCAGCAGGAAAGCATCCCCAGAAAGGCGCTGTTTCTTGAGGGGAGTGAGGAGTCATCCCAGCTACGCCAATGCTATAGTATTGAAAGTCAGGATGTCGGGGAGTAGAGAGCAAGGCTGGGGTCTTCCTAACCCTGGAGACAGGCAGGTCTGAGCCTGAACTCTGACCCTGCCTTTTGTAACTACCCACATGATCTAGGGCAAGTTCCTTCACTGCTCTAAAGTTCAGGGCTTTCTACAAAATGGGAATAAAATTGCGCTTATCTTTGTGGGGCTTCGCAGCATGAAATAACTTGTATAAAGCATCACGTGTCCGGGTCAGAACAGCTATTCCACAAACGACTGCTGCTGTCGTTACTACTTCCTACTATGCCAACAGGCCTAGAACCTACTAGGAATGAGGCTGGGCCTGTGAAGAGTGGGCGAGAGCTGGATTTGAATGGGTGCTGGAGAGACAGGTGGGCCCCCACTTTTGCCTGCTGACGTCTGCTCTTGGTACGCACTGTGTCCAGCTCTGCCACGATGACGTTCGTGGCCGAGGTTGCCTGGCTCCCGTGCGATGGCAGAGGAAACATTCTGGTGACCCACCCCGCACCCGAGGGCCCTCCCTGCAGCGGCAGTTCCCCAGTCCCTGGAGGGTCCAGGCTGAGTGCTGGCTGTTTGCATCCTCCATTTGGGGGCCGATTCTGCACCGACACACCCGGGGCCCTACAAAGTCGTCTTGCTTCAGCCCCTCCCCCTCTTCCTGCTCCCCAATCCACTCTCTTTCCTACATCACCCCTTCTTTCTTCCTTCCTCTCCATCTCTTTCTTCTGTTCTCCTCTCCAGTCTCCCTCCCTCCTTTTCCATGTGTGTTTTTATTTTCTCCTCTCCAGTGCTTATTACTTAAAAAAAAACACAAAACACCCAGGTTCTTCAGACCACCCAAAACATTCACTAGCAAAACCCAACTGAAATTAATATGAGATGCTTTTTAAATTACATGTGAACCTTAACTTTTTTCTAGGGAGTCAGTGGCCCATGACGGGACTCCAACAGGATAATATTTGTCTATTTGACCTGCGTAGGACAAAAAATAGGACATGGAAATCTTGCTTTATTTTCTGCTGTTGGAACAATATGGTAGGTCCCTCAAGCTAGGAAGCAGAGATGCCTAAACGTTCCTGGGAATGGCTCAACCATGTGCAGAGCAAGCTAGTTCCTGGGGAAAGGGGTTTGAAGGAAGTTTACTCACAAATGCAGCACAGGCCTTGCTTCCGAACACCCATCAGCATGACGTGGCAGAAGTTGCAGTAGGTCGGTTTCTTGAAATGCTTCATGGTCCAGGCGTGCCTCCCATCCCCCTTGGACCCCTGTGGGGACAGCAAGGGACTGAGCAGGCAGCCCCACACCTTCCAAAAAGAGTCTCTTCTCATATTTGGAAGTGAAGTTATTCATCTTACTGTTGTAAAGATTCTTTTAATAAAAATGCAAACCAAAACAAAGTTCCTCATATTTTCTAAAATAAGCAAATACTAAAAAAAGGAGGACTACCTGAGTGAAGTATGTGTGTGGGGGAAGTGGAAATCCTTCCTCCCTTCCTCTCTCTCTCCCTCCCTCCCTTCCTTCCCTCCCTCCCTTCCTCTCTATCAACCAATCATCTATCTATTAATCATCTATTATCTAGCATCCATCTATCTGTTTAATCTATCTATCCTTTAAAATGTTAACAACCTTCAATTTATTAATTTCCTTTCTTGGATTCTATCCTAAAGAAGTCATTTTTGAAAGATAATGAGAATTTTTGTGCCCGGTCAGATGTTTAACCCAGCATTATGTAAAATAATGAAAAAAACAACAATATCATAAAGGCCTCAGAATGACCAAAAGGTTTGTGGTATATCCATATGATTTACTGTGAAGTGGCCATCAAAAAGATATTTATGAGAACATCCAATGGCTTGGCAATGTGCTCATGACACAGTGCTAAGTGAAAAAAGCAGAATGCAAATTTGATGATACATTACGGTCTTGGTTTTATACAATAATATCTTGGATGGGGGAAAAAAAGTCACCAAACTGTTAACAGAGGTTTGCTATAGCTAGCAGCACTATGGATTTATTTTATTCTCTAATCTCTACTTTCTTCTCTATTTTCCAAATTTTCTACAGTGAGGAGGTACTAGTTTTATAATCAGGAAAAAATTAGTTTAGTAATAACAATATACTCATCAACTTTCTGTACGCAGATCAAATAGCAAAAAGACAGAGACAGAGAGAGGGTTCAGCCATTACCCTCTGGCTTGGCTCAGAAGTGAATTCATTCTTACCCACCAGATAAGCCAAGCCTCACATAATCACACACCTGCCCTGGACCAAAGCTCCCACCTTCTAGCTCCTGGGAGCATAGCCTCGCTGGAGACTGTAGCTTCAGGAGCATCCTGCCACCTATGGTGTCCTTGAACCTTTGCCACAGGCTCCATGAAAAGAGTAACATTCTTGCACTGGTCTTAAGGGTAGTCAAACGTACTGTTAAGGTGGAAAGGATCGAGAGTCAGGTACGTGGAGTCCAACGTGCTGGACTGAAACCTCCTTCTTACATCTGGGCCCCTCTGGTTTGGGCTGGTCATGGTGGCCAGACCCATTCCTGGGCTCGATCCTGCTGCTAACAGTCTCTAGAGGAGCCTGCATGCTTTTTCAGATGCTGGTCTCTTCCTGGGGCCAGGAGAAGCTCTTTTCTTCTTACCACCTCAAAACCCTGCTTCTTCCAAAACCTGAGTCTAATAGAATTAAAGTCTTTTTATCTAATGGTTTCCACTCTACTAAATGGGTTCATTAATTGATTAAATGATTCACTAAAAGATTGACTCATTCATTCCTTTGACAAACATTGACCTCAAGGGATTTTTGTAAAAATTAAATGAAATAATATAAATGAAGCTCCTAACCCAGAGCCTGACACGTTGTAAATGAGAACATTTATTAAGTTCCTACTCTAGGTTAGGCAGTAGGGGGCACAAGAATTAGTAGAGTGTTTTCCTACATGTAAGGAGGTCGATTTACACCTGTTCTAGAAATGAAGAAGCAGAGACTCAAAGAAGTTATATCCGCAGCCCAAGACCACACAAATAATAAGTGAGCAGGTCGAGCCCACAGTCACACTGGGGGCTCTTGCAGGCCTCCAAGCCCACGCTCCTTCCAGGCGTCTCCTGTACCTCCAAAACCAGGCTTCTCCTTCATGGACAGAAGGGAAATCATAGCACTCTTAGCAGACCCAGCTCCTTCATGCAGCCCGAAGGACCGTCATTTGACCTGAAAATACCTTTATTAGCAAAATTAATTAACGGACTCTCCCTTTCTCAGATACCATTCTCATAGATACAGGGTAAGAAGCAAAGGGACCCTGACTGGGGATGAAGTAACATTTCTGCTTGGGTTATAGCACCATCATGTGGCTCTTTTATTTCTGCACACTGGAGGCTGCAGGGTGTGGGAGTAACCTTCCTTATGCACACCAGGGTTTATGCCCAGGCTGCAGTTCCCTTGGGAGACAGATTGTTTCTCATATATTCCATTCAGAGATCCCCAGACTTTTCCGTGGCTGTATGTGGGTTTTGAAAAAAGCCAAACCAGCAATGTGGCTCTTAAGACATCGAGGACCACTTTCCCTAGAATGCCAACTATTAAATGTAAAAACTTACAGTTTAGTGCATAATTTCAAATAAATGCATAAAAGCTGCAATGAATAAAAATGAAATGCACATTTGCTTTTTGTCTGCATTGTTCCTGATGTAAAGTATGGTCTTCTACAAGGCTGATTTGGCATCGGCGGGGAGACACTGGGGAGAACAGTTGAAGAAATAATGTCTCTCCCTCTTCCAGCCATAAAACAGTGGATCCCCTCCAAGCAAAGAGTTGGTGCTACTTTGGACTCAGCAAGTCCAAGATAAGAAATAGAGCTAGAAATTACTTCCTTGTGATTAAAATGTCCCATCTCTATTTGCGTGTTTCAGAGTAAAAGACAGTGTGTTAGAACAGCACTTAAGCTGAACTCTCACTTTGATTGAGGTATCATCTAGAGCTTTGATAGCAGAAAGTACACCTTACCTATCTAAGCACCCCCAGGTCTTAGCTCATGTGTGTTCTTGCACACAGTAGGTTCTTGGTAAGGGATCACTGCATGAGAAGTCTGCTGTTACTGAACACGGAAGATGGCCTCTGGTACTAACTAGGTGTGTGTCCATGGGCAAGCGCCTTTATCTCTCTGGTCCTTGGTATGAAAAATGAAAGGGATAGACCAGGGATCGCCAAGTTCTCTTACAGCTCTGGCCTTCTAGGGTTCTAAGGAAAAAGAAGATCCTGGTTCACTGATTTCTAGTTAGCACTTGGAAAGAGCTGGACATGTTATGAGATAATTGCAGGATTCTTAGTCCTTGAGTGCTGGAGATGAAGGCTCAGCTTTAGTCCTGAATTGCAGAACCGTCAGATGGACACAGCACAGGCAATACCATCAGCTAGAAGCTAACACAAATGAACCTCCATTTCAGTAATCTCAAAGAAGTGTTGTCTTACAACCCACGTGACTGTACTGGTAAACGCTAATGTCACCATTTGTACTTGTAGTTCTAATCTTCCCTACTTCATGTACGGAAGCTACTTTCATGGTAAATAAGCAGACTAGGTCAGATGCCAGTGATTTCACATTAAGGCTCTACGTGTATTATTCCCTATTCTGATCAAAATTGGGAAGTTTCTCTAATACACCCTGAACTTTCTTTCACGTGCGTCTTTGATCAAGCTATTCTCCTGGCTGCAAACTCTCTCTTCTACCAGCCAACTCATACCCACCTTTGAGAGCCAGATCAAATATCCTAGGTCCTTTCTCTTAATCTTTATCTCAAGAATGGGATAATAAAATCCCACACATCCTTCAGAGCCAGGGCAAACACCCTCCAAAGTTTCTTCCACGGGTCTCACTCCTAAGTATAAAACGTTCTAAAGTGCAGGTTCTTTGGAGTCAAGTACTAATAAAGGCTGGTTACTCTTTTTCCTCTTCAGGCTCAGAATCTCTGTTTTCCATCTGTTTAAATGGGTAAAAAATGTCTACCTTATCTTGTTGTTCTGATTGTTAAATAAGGTATTATCATTGAACGCCCTCTGTCTCACAACAGATCATTATTTTTCCTTTTCCTTCTTTCCTTCCTTCCCCAACTCTCTTAGCATTTGTAAACCTAATTTGTGGGAAAGATGGAATTCTTCCCAGAATATTTTATGCCCTTTTTGAGCATAAGCTTCTGGTGGGTGTATACTGTATCTGTGTGTCCTCATAGCCCTAAGAACAGTAGCTTTATTTAGTAATAATTTAGTAAATGTCTGTCAAATGAATGAAGATATTTCAGGCACTACGAGGTAAAAAGACGACTTCTGGGCTGGCCTAGAGCATATGAGGTGTCCATTGGGAAGTCTGGGGAAGAAGCCAAGGATATTAACTTCCACATGGAACCTGATGTTTCTGAAAGGTGAGAGGTCTTTGACCTCAAGCTTGCAACTTACAGAGTCATCCATGCCCAGGAGGACCAGCAATGGGATGGTGGTCATCCCTCCGTGGACCCACTCCTGGAGAGACACAACGCCGTCCTGGTCGTAGTCCATCCCTTGTAACATCTCCTTCAGTATCTGCGGGATCCACAGAGCAATGTTGTCCACTTTCATCCTCGACTTCTCTGCCCCACCTCCCCGCGCCGTCCTGCGCCGCCCTGCGCCGCCCTTTGCTTTCTCTTCCGTTCTGTGTTTTCTGGCTTGTGTTTTACCCCTTTCCCCTCTGATTCAGAGTGAGTAGAGCAGGGAGGGAGCAAATGGGGGTGAGGAGAACAGGGGTTCAGGCCTGGCTCTGCCCTGACTGTATGGCCTGTGGCAAGCCACCCCAACTCTCCGGGTTCTGCTTTGCTAATCTGTAAAGTGGAACTAGTATTACTGTGCTTGCAGCATGGTATCGAAGATTAGAGACAATGTACATAAAATGCCAAATATAATATCAGACTCATAGGAGCCCCCGATGTAATTATTATTATTAATATTATCTGATTAAGAAAAATCTTTAAAATCCTTTCTAGCTCTAAATTCTCTGATCTATGAACTCCTGTTATAGGAATTTAGCTCTGGTGAAAGGGTTAAGGGGTATTATTATTTGAATTGGTCTGCACTTTCCCCTGTTGCCTCTAATTTTTCCTGTCAGAGTATTGGGAGGTCAAAGTGTAGGACACCAGAGAAGACGAGTCTGGGAGAGACTGCACCATAAACATATGTTTCCAAGTCTCGATCTCATCTTAGGGCTCACTGGGAAGTCACCCCTTGCTTCTGGAAACTCACAGGCCTTAGCTCTGTGGGATCCCACTTCAGATACTGGGCAATGTGTAGCATCTGGTTGACAATACGATCCATCTCCTAGAAAACATCAAGGAGAGAAACCAACTGAAGATGGGTTTTCAGGAGCAAGACTTGAAATCAAACCCCGTGGGAAGATGGGCAGGGCAAAGCGTGAGAAGCAGCTGGTACAATAAACTGGCGTTTCATCAAGAGCTCACTATTTGCTTTTGCTCTGTATTTCCACGTTGACCACAAAGCTCACAAGAAGCACAGACCGTGGATAAGCCAGAGGTATGCACAAAGCTCACTGAACACTGACCTCCTCCTAGACCCACCTTCCTTCCCTTAGTCTGTGCTTTGACTTAGCATAGAAAGCACTCCTGTTTCCTCCTTCTTTGTGATCACAGCTCCTACAAATACTTACAAACCAAGGCACTTCTTTCCTCCTCCTTTTCCCACACCTCATTCCCACAGCTTCAGCAACTTGGGATTCATCTATACCCCTCAGGGGTTAGTTTCCGTTGGATGTAGAGCCACTGTGTTGGTCCTTTCTCAGGCACTACGATTCAGATTGCTTTTGGCATCTCCTTTGTTTCCTTTGTATCAAGTCCAGCCCTGGGTCCAGGACTCTTGGAATAGGAAATTCATGAAGGGTTATGTTTGCCTAATGAGTGAGGCTTTTGTTTGGTACCAAGGCCAGGCTCCATCTAAAACCTCACAGAATTGCTGGATGCTAATGAATCAGTGCGCTGAGATCCCCACTGAAACACACTGGACTGGGGAAGCATTTGCATATCTTGGGCCCCATCTAAGGTGTTCAAAGTAAGGTCGATTTGGGGACATGGGTTGGAGAACTGAAGCAAGGTTCAAAGGTGTTACTTTCAGCAGGTAGGATGCTGGGTCAAAACAAGCAAGCTAAAACCCCAACAATGATTTTTAAAATTGTATTTCATTTAAATTAGAAAATAACCCAATGCACAACTGCAGATGAGGCAGTCGATGAGGGTAAGGAAGTGGGCAGAAAGGTGGGGAACAGGATTCAGCAGACGTTCCAATGGAGAAGAGCTTGTGAATCTAGTTGGGTCCAAGACTCAATGTGAGCAAACAGTGTGATTCAGGAATAGAGGATTAGACTTTACCTTGGGCTGTGTAAATGGGTGGGCATTTTCAGGAAGCAGTGTGGGTAGATTTCAGGAAGAACTAGTTCCTCTGATGTGGATACTTAAAGAGTCCTGGAGGGGTGGATTTAGTTCCATGTCATATTCTAAGAATGGCGTTGACAGCCTAGCGCTTGACCAGAGTGGATATTTAAACCTGCCTTATGAGAAATAGTGTAGAAATTAGGAAATTTGAGCTTGGAGAAAATTTCAGGGAAGATGTGATAGTACCTTCAAATACTTGAAGGCCTATTGTGTACAACTGGTACTCCACTGGTCAGCTGCCCTGGTCAGCTACAGAGCACAGAAGTAAGCCAAGGGATGGAGGGAGGGGGAAGTTGAGGGTTGGCCTATTCTGACCTCATCACTGGGTCGGGGAAGGGGAGAGAAGAGAAGAATCAGGTTTTGTATTGAAAATTTCCCTGGCAGACTACAGATGCCTTTTGTGCGGGAAGGATGCCCTCTCTAACAATCACCCCCAGTGGTGGAGTGGCTGTTTTAAGGTACTGGATGAACTCTCCATCACTGGGAGTGTCCACAGAGAGGCTAGGCATCCAACTGCCAGGGGGTCTTGGTGGGAAGTTGAAAGAGAGAGGACTATTTTGAGACTTGCCTCAGTCCACCGATGTTACCTTCCAAATAGATCCAGAACTTAACCACTTCTTACCACCTGCAATGCTGCTACCCTGGTGCAAGTTACCATCATTTCTTGTCTTGCTTATTTTAATAGCCTCCTAACTGGTATCCCTGCTTGCATCCCTGCTTGAGTCTAGACTCAACACAGCAGCTAGAGTGACCCTGTTAGGACCTAAGTCAAGCATGTTACTCTGCTGCTCAGAATCTGCCATGGTTCTCCACTTCCCCAGAGTAAAAGAGAAAACCCTTTCAATCACCTGTAAGGCTTGATAATGCTTTGCAAATGCCTCGTCCGTTCTCATCACTTCTCTGATCTCATTTCCAGTTACTCACTCTGACTTCATCTGTTCATTCATCCTGCTTCAGTCACTCTGGCCTCCTAGTTAATCTTCTAATATGCTGGGTACCCCTCAGGACCTTTGCACTCACTGTTCCCTCTGCCTGGAAGATGCTTCCCTGTGACTCACCCCCTTTGCCTCCTTCCAATGTCTGTTCAGATGTCCCCTCCGCATGGAGACCTTCCTTGGCTCCTCCAGCTAAAACTGCAGCTCCCTCCAACACCTCCTTCCCCTCCTTTATTTTCCTTCTAGCACACATCTCTACCTAACACGTATTTGACTACACTCTGAAGTGTGCGCGTTTGCACTAGAGTGAAAGCATCGTGAGGGCCTGGACCTTTGTCTGTTGGCTCACTGATACACCCCCAGTGCTTAGAACAGTGCCTGACATATATGAGATACTCAATCAATATGTGTCAATCAAATGCTTGAGAGCCTGTGATTCTCTGGTGGTTCCCTCGCATGACCCAGCCCACAGCACTGCAATGTGGCTGCAGGGATCCTATAAAGACTCTCTGGGGTTAAGAAGGAACCAGCACGATGCAGTTGGTCTAGTGGACTGGCTCCCCTTCTTCCTCCCTCTGGTCTCACTCAGCCCCACGCACTCTATCCTCAGAGCCTTGCCGTTAATGTGTCCCATCTCTGACACTGCCAGTCATGAGGACCGGGTCTGTCTGATTCTGTTTGCCTTCTCCCTTTTCCATCCTTCTTCTTACCCCATGACCCCTGACCTGTCCCTGCCACTTCCTGACAGGAGGTGGGGATGAGACTCAGGCTTTCTCAGGTGTGGTGGGATGGAATCACGTGCTCAGAGCAGACAGAGACAGACTCCTAGAGCTAGTGCCCCGGGGTATAAGAGGCAGGCAAGGGTGATGGCAAAGCAAGCTAGCAGTTACTTGCCTTCGTCCTGTCTTCTTGCCCTGGTCTCGCTGCCTTTCCCCACCTCCTCTCATCTACGCCTGAGCTTTAGAAGGAAATTGCAGGGGGAATTTCTGAACCAATTGGGAAGCTAAACTAGAGGAGATACTAAAGCATCTCCTCAGCCTAAGATTTTGCGATTTGGGCTTCTGGAATGAAAAAGCAAGTTGGCATTCATCCTCCTCCAGGCAGCCTCTTTGGAAGTAGAAGGTGGGGACTTCTACTCCTCTCTGCAGTTCATATTGAGACACTGCTATTCCTATGAAGATGGAGCTGAGCGTTTTCGGACTCTCCCTTCACCTGCTCCCCTCTCTCCCTTTTTTTGGATCTTAGAGGGATATTTGGAGAGCTTACCGCTTGGTCCAGGAGACCGTTCTCATCCGAATCATAGAGACGAAACATGACTGCAAGAAACACAGAGGTGAGACTTGAGGTGTCCTCCAGGCACCAGAGACAGACTGAGACTTTGCTGCTGTGAGTTTTTAGATCAGTTCTGATCATCACTGGGTCAGAACTCACCCTTGCAGCCAGCTCACCCACCCTCCAAGGCACAGAGTCTGAATCCCATACAGAGAGGGTAGGAAGAGGGACCAGATGAGAACCAAGCCACCTGGCTTCTGAAACTCTCTAAGCAATAGCTCCAGAGCTGATGAGATCTGGGTAACGAGAGTGATTCCCCTAGAGCATTCACACCTCTCAGCATCACGGGAACACCGCTCAAAGCAGATGCCCTGCTGGTGGGGGTGGGGTGGGGCAGAGGCACCAGAGTCATAAAAGGGACGTTGCTTCTATTGCACACAGAAAGGGCGTGGAGTTAGGCATGTTCAGATCTTGGCCCTGTCCGACTACCTCCAGGGCGTCAAATAAGTCATTTATCTTCTTCAGGCTTAATTTCTTCATCTGTAAGATGGAGATTGTAATAGTCTCATTATCCTAAGTTTTGTTTTCAAATGAAGATTAATATGTAAGTGATATGCCAATCTACGGTGCTTGGGCTGTAGAAAGCACTCAACAGATGTTTATTTTTCTTTCATTAATGAATATTTATATGTGGTATTTAATATGCACAATGTAGCATCCTATGCACTTTATCATTGTTACTTATTTAATTCTCAATAATGCTGTGAAGTAGTTACTATTATAGAAGCTATTGTATTTATTTTTCTAGAATGTCAACATGTGATTCAGAAACCTCCTCTACCATGTTCTAACTGTAGAGAGGGGATGGAGGACAAGAAAGATTTGGGAGAGAATTTGGGGCAAACGACTAAATGTTCATTTATGGGATTTGGAAACTTGCCATTTCATTCATCTAAAAGGTCGAGATCCCGTCTGTGGTCTCAGAAGTAAGCGGGGTAGGAGCAGAGCTGAACACATCTTCATTTCCTCCCATCCTTTAAAACTCTTCATCATGCCTGTGTTCTCTGTAGAGCCTCCCCTGGCTGACCGTTCCCTCGTGTACCTGCTCTGGACCTCTCAGGATGTACCCACAGGGTCACAGCACTCCTGTTCATCTGACCTTGTGTTGGCACTTCCTTCTACATGTTTTATGCCTCTGTACCTCTTGCTTATTCAGTGGTGTGTCTCTGGTTGGAGTCTAAGTTATTTAAAAGTAGGACCATGGGCTTCCGATTCTTTGTGACTCCCCGGAATATCCTGGTCAAAGCACTCACCACATGAGGCTTACTTGCCAAACAGATGGTTGACTGATGTAAGAAGGACAGACCTTCCCGCTAGGGTTGCTCCCGGACCCTGAGCCCAGGGGGCTCTAACACGGAGCCCTCTTTGGTCCTTCTGTGCATGAGGAAAGAACCAGAAAGTGTGAGCAAGCATCCTATTTTTTAGCAGCATGGCCTTGGGCAAGTCATTTAACTTTTCCATGCTTTCTTACATATAAAATGAGAATAATCATGTCAACCTTCTAGGGTTATTGTGAGGATAAAGTGAGGGAATGCACTTAAAGTGCTTAGCAAAAATAAGGTGTCCAGTGATGATTTATTGTCGTTGTTATTACACTGATGATAGGTGGGATTTCAGGCCATTATTTCCAAAAGAAAAAAAAACACCACGCTTGCTTGGTTAGTTAGAAAAAAAGCTTAACTTGGTTTCAATCACTAAAATTAGAGATGATTTGAATTCATTTGATTTAATTTAAAAGAAAACCAAAACTTTACAGAAACGTGGTCATTTGTCCTGTAAGAAAAAACTGTAGGGAAAAAAAAGTAAGCAAAAGATTAAAAGAGACTGAAGACACATAGTAACCAATGGCAAGGTATGGACCTTCCTTGGATCCCAATTCAAACAGACAGTGCTTGAATTGTTTCCCAATTATGTAAAAATAATGAATGCTGACTGAATATTTGATAATAGTAAGGAATTGTTTTCTTTAGATGTGATAATGGTGTTGTGGTTATATTTAAGAAAAAGTGGTATTTTAGAGGTCCATACGGAGATATTTACAGATGAAATTATATGATGTCTGGAATTAGCTCCAAAATAATCTGGGGCAGAAGGAATGCATGGAAGGTATAAATAAAACATGACTGACCATAAGCTGGTAATTGCTGAAGGTGGTTGGTGGACAGATAGAGGTTCTCTTTTATCTATGTTTGAAACTTTCTGTAATTAAAAAGCTTTTTTAGAACAGTTTCTTTTTATGACCATTACGGGACTCAGCCTGAGAGGCACTAAGATGAGGAACACGCCACATCCTCTCTGGTAGTTATGAATATGAGGCCTGAACCCAAAATCCAGCTGAAAGTGGGAAATAATTTGACATTTCCCTTTTAACTGTAGTCAGAAGAAACAGAAATCTGGTACATTTGTTTCCAAATTAGCATTTAAGACTTGTAACTGTTAACACTTCAAATCTATGGGGGAGATTTTAAGCTCCACTAATGAGCAAACCGTTTCATTTTGTTTCTGGCAAGGGTTAATTTAACTTTTGCCAGACTCTTCCTAACGTTCAAGTTTCGTTGACTAGTCTGATTATTAGCTGGAATTTTGACTTTTGCTATAATGTGTATGCTTTTAGACCGTCCCCAGAGTGAGTCATCTGCGAGACTGCAGGCTGTTTCAGCCACTGTGGGCTTTCCCTTCTGCCCCCAGCTCTTATTCTCCTTCTGAAGACATTTTTGAAACAAAGCTCAACTCCCTTAATTAACTAGCCCTCTTTCTCTAGAGGCCAAAACACTTGGGGTGGGGGTGAGTGAAGACATGAAAATAAGCTTTAACAAGATAGAGGCTGATGAGATCTCAAGAGAAAAAGAATTCTTCATAGTTAACAAGTTGCTTGGGCATGGAACAGGGGAAGCAAGACAGATGTTGAAAATCTTCCTTTGAGAAATCTTCTAAGCGGAGGCAGCAGCTTTCTGATTGGAGGTTTTCAGGAAATCCTGCCAGCAAAGCAAGGGAGCCTTCAGCCCTTGCAGAGACCCCTCCTGTTTCCAGATCTTGGTTCTCATACCAAAGTCTCAAATGTACCTCCCACTCTATAAACTTGTACTGTGTCCCAGGGTGGATTCTAAGAAATATTCACGTTACTACTGGTGACAGGGCAGAAAACCTCCCTGAAGGAGGCAGGACCCATCCCCAGGATCCCAGAGCAACCTCCAGCATGTTTAGAACAAAACCAAAAGCTTTTCCTAGAGGAAGAGCTTTTTCCTAGAGGAAGATCTAGGAAAAAGCGGAAGCCCCTTGACAGGGTACGTACTTACACTCTAGCTTATCCTGAGGTCTCCCTGTCTCCAGCAGGGACAGGTAACACACGACATCCTTCAGGTACACTATGGGAGATTCTGAGCCTGAAGACTGAGCAACAGGGTTTCCCAGTGGGGTCGCAGCCACTTGGTCTTTAGCTGGCACCTGCTTCTTGGAGATCTTTGATTCTGTGACAGGCAAAAGGAAAGCATCCAAGGACCTTGTTTAGTAAACATGAAACCCTTTGTTGCCCCATTCTTTTCATGACAGAGGCAAGAATTTTACATGTGTCCTCAAAAGCATGGATAACATAGATATGATCAAATCAGTGGTCCTAGAAATCCAGTTTGTAGGGTTCATACCTTCTGAATAAACCCCATTCTGACCCCTTTTAGGAGTCTATAGCCTTGTAAGAAATTCACCTACGCTCTGTGAATTTTCAGAAAAGATGATAGGGATTACTGACGGTAATATCAATAGCCAACAGGTAAGTGTCCTTAGCCCAATTTTACACCCAATTTTTAGAGGTAATTTTGGCCGGGATTCTAAAAATCCACACTATTGGTTATGTAACCAACATACCATTTCACAATTTTCTTCTGAAATGCACTTAAAGATAAGTAAAAAGATGAAAGTTCAAAAGCAAAAATTTGGATTAACAATCAATTAATTCCCAGAAACAAGGAAAGATTTTGACTTATGGAAAGCCTAATCAGTAGCATAAAGAAAGTGCAGAAAGTGGCTTATCATACCACAGGAGGAGAGTAAGTCTCCCCTGTGAAATTTTCCTTCTCATAGGCAGGAAAACCATCTCTTGTCCCCTGGTTAAGAAATATGATGTTATTACTAACCAGAAAACCAGGCACTATATTTTACTGTGTGAATTACACTTTTTTGAGGCACCTGAAGTGCTATCTCTCTTTACCCAGCCTCTTTATATCCATGATATCAATATCAAATAAGAGAGTGTAACTCCAGAAAACACAGGAAACAGTAAAAGGAAGACTGGTGGTGGAAAATCCAACCTAAGTGTTGTACAACCAGATAACAGAGTGCTTAAGGCATAGGCAGAGGGAGTGACAGCCTTGAATAGTAATGCCTGCTGGGGAAGGCAATGCCACCAATACACTCTTTATTCAGAGAACCAGAGCGCCAAGCAATGGCAAACAGTACATCTCAGGCCAACAGAGCTGTGCTAGATGAAAGCTTACTATGTCCTGCGGGTTAGGCTGTGGTTTGAGAAGGGAGTTAGCCATCACCCAGATGGACAGTGGGTGAGACCAAAGGTCACAGACACTCTCTGTATGTTACAAAGGGCCCTGTGAAGAGACCAAGACGGAGCTGCAAAACAAGGAAAGGAGGCTTCATCATGAAGTCTCAGAGGACCAGATCTCTGGAAATAATTTCCCACTGGATGAGACCCTCGATAGGTTGCAAGAGGATGTAACCTCTATTAAACAGGAGTAGAAAGTCTCGGGGTGGACAAGTTGAGATGAAAACAGAATAGGATGAGATAAAAACAAGGATAGTGAGATGGGAAATTGCTATGAAATTACGTATGCAACAGAAGTATTAAAATCATCACTGGAGGAAAAGTTATGGAAAAACTTAATAATGGATAGGACAACATGAAAAATTCTTTGTATTGGGTAGTCCATTATAACCCAATTTACTGTTATATCCTCAAATTATTCATCCATTAAAACACTATTGTAATGACTCTTACGCTGGCTAAATTGAAATAAGAGGTACCAGATTTATCCTCCTACTGATGCAACTAAAAAACTGGACAAAAGATATGAGACAATTGTTTATAGGACACTGAATATGGCCGGCACCAAAGGGTGATCCCAAGAGATGGGAAACAAATGAGGTAATCCCCACAAATACCACATCTTACTGACTAGAAAGTGTTTCTAGGCTGTGGCCCAAGGAGGGGAAACCCAGGCAGATCCCAGAAGTCTCTCTGAGTTGCAGGGATGGAGCTGGGAGTCTGGGGAGCCCCAGGTGGCTGGAGTTCACAGAGCAGAGCACTGAAGAGGAGGGAGCTGCATAGAGGGAACTCCAGCTGTCTCTGCAGAAGGTCCCTTTGAGTAATCAGCAGAGAGTTCCCTCAATCATTCATCTGAGTAGTGATTAGCACACATGTGTAAGGAAACTAGCTGAGGATGGGGAAGGAATCAGGATGAGAGGGAACAACAATCCCTGGAATGCATAAAGAACCAGGCATAGTGTCTATTCCCATCAATTAGAGTAGCAAATTCCCATAATTCATGAGTCATTGAGTACTCAGAAGAGTTTTGCCTTGGTAACTGCGCAAAGTTAGCCCTAGAGAAAATGCCTCCCTGGTCCTACCTAATAAAGCTTTAAAAGCTTGACCCCAAAAGGTCAAATTATTTCCAAGTAAACCTAAGTATATCCCAAAACAAACCTCAGGAATATTTATAGGAATACAAAAATATCTAGTAACAACAATGTAAAATTTTCAAAGTCTGGCATTCAATAAAATATTGCCAGGTATGCAAAGAAGCCAGAAAACATGAACAACAATAAGGAGAAAAATCAACTGAAATGGATCCAGAAATGACACAGATGATATAATAGACAAAAACTTTAAAATAGGTATTATAACTGTATTTCATATATCCAAGAAGCTGGAGGAAAGATTGAACATGTTAAGCAGAGACATGAGAGATATTTAAAAATGCCCACATCGAGTGTCTAGATAAGATATATTAAATGAAAAATACACTGAGTGGGATTAACAGCAGATTAGATATAGCAGAAGAAAAAATTAGTGAATTTGAAGCATTGCTATAGAAATTATCCAAAAAGACTACACACACACAAAAAGAGTATTATAGCAGTGAACTGTTGGACAACTTCAAGTAGTCAAATAAACATACCCCAAACATAAGAAATATATATAAAACTACACCAATAAACACCAAAATCAAATTGATTAAAATCAGTGATAAGGAGATAATCATAAAAGAAGCCAGAGAAAAAAGATACCTGGTATGGAGAGAAACAAAGATAAGAATGACTATAGTTTTCTTACTGGAAATAAAGCATGCTGGCAGTCAGTGGAAAAACATCTTTAAAGCACTAAAAGAAAAAAAAAACCTGTCAAATTAGAATTCTTTACTCAGTGAAATATTTTTAGAAAAAGAAGTCTAAATAGAGAATTTTTTAAATGTACAAACTATATAGAGCTGCATTAAAAGAAATGGTAAAGGGAATCCTTTTACTAGAATTACAGTATATGGAAACCTGGATTTACATACAAGAATGATGATCACTGAAACTAGTAAACCACATAGATAAATATAAAGAATATTTTTCTTACTAATTAAATCTTTTTAAAAGATAGTTAACTATGACAATAATAACATGCTGTGTGGTTTATAATATAGCACGTAGAAGTAAAATGTAGAAGTAAAAAGCACAAAGACCTGGATGAGAGAAATGGAGGTATGTTGTTGTAAATTTCTTATAGTATATGCAAAGTGAAATACCACTACTTGAAGGTAGACTGTGATAGTTAAAACAACTAAAATAAGAAAGGAGATAAAATGAAACCATAAAGATATTCAATTAATTTTTAAAAAGGCAGAAAAAGAGCAAAAGGGAAAAAAAGAACAGATGGAAAAAAGAAAACAAATAGCAAGATGATAGTTTTAAACCCAACTATATCAATTATCACAGTAAATGTAAATGTTCTAAAACTGTAACTAAAAGGCACATATTGTAAGATTGGATTAAAAAGACCCCAAAACATGCTTCTGATAAGAAAGTCAATTTAAATATAAAGACACAAATACATTAAAAGTAAAAGAATGAAGAAAGATATGCCATGGTAACACTAGTTAACTAGAGTGGCTATATTAGTTATGAATATAATTATAATAAAGTAAATTTCAAAGCAAAGAATATTACTAGGGATAAAGACAGTCATTTCATAAGGACAAAGAGGTTAAGTCATTAAGACAACATAATACTCCTAAACATTCTATCTCTAGGTCTTTACCCAAAAGGAATGAAATCTGTCCAAAGATTTGTATACAGATATTCATATTTTATTTTTAATAGCCAAAAACTGCAAACAACCCAAATGCCCATCAGTAAATGAATGGATAAACAAATTGTAGAATATCTACCTGTATACTAAAATATTAATCAGCAAAAAAATTTTAATTATTGATACACACAACATGGATGAATTTTTAAATTATTATGCTGAGTGAAAGAAGCCACATAGAAAAAAGTACATACTGTATCAATCTATTAATATAAAATCTAGAAAATGCAATCTAGTTTATAGTGACAACAAGCAGATCAGTTGCTGTATGGTGATGGAGGTGGGTGGGGAGGGAGGATAGCAGAGAGGAATTACAAAGGAAACTTCTGAGACTTTTGCACATCATCATTATATTGATATGGTGCTGATTTTATCAATGTATAAAGACATAAAAATTTATTAATTGCACATTTTAAACACGTACAATTCAGTTTATGCCAACTGTACCTCAACAAAGCTCTTTTAAAACAAAATTATCATTACATGCAGATGACATTACTCTACATAGAGTACCCTAAAGACTTCATGCAAAAACTATTAGAACTAATAAATGAATTCAGCAAGGTAGCAGGATACAAAATTAATATATAAAAATCTGTTGCATTTCTTTACACTAAGAATGAACTATCAGAAAGAGAAAATTTTTAAAAATCCCGTTTAAAATTGCATTAAAAAATACCTAGGAATAAACCTAACCAAGGAAGTGAAAGAGTGAGAACTATACACTGAAAACTATAAAACATTGCTAAAGGAAATTGAAGATGATTCAAAGAAATGGAAAGATGCCCCATGCTCTCGGAGTGAAAGAATTAATATTGTTAAAATGGCCATACTACCCAAAGCAATCTATAGATTTAATGTGATCTTTATCAAATTACCCATGACACTTTTCACAGAACTAGAACAAATAATTCTAAAATTTATATGGAACCACACAAGACCCAGAATCACCCAAGCAATCCTGAGGAAAAAGAGTAAAGCTGGAGGCATAACCCTCTCAGACTTCAGATAATACTACAAAGCTACAGTAATCAAAGCAGAATGATATTGGCACAAAAACAGACATAGAGATCAATGGAATAGAATAGAGGGCCCAGAAATAAACCCATACACTTGAGGCTAATTAATTTTTGACAAAAGAGGCAAGAATATACAGTGGAGAAAAGACAGTCTCTTTAGCAAGTGGTATTGGGAAAGCTAGACAGCCACATGTAAACCAATGAAGTTAGAACACACCCTCACACCATACACAAAAGTAAACGCCAAGTGGTTTAAAGACCTAAATACATATAAGATATGACACCATAAAACTCCTAGAGAAGAGAATATAGGCAAAACATTCTCTGACATAAATCATAGAAATATTTTCTTAGATCATTTTTCCAAGGCAAAAGAGATAAAAGCAAAAATAAACAAATGGTACTTCATCAAACAAAAGCTTTTGCACAGCAAAGGAAACCATCAACAAAGTGAAAAGACGACCTACAGAGTGGGAGAAAATATTTGCAGATGATGCAACTGACAAGGGGTTAATATCCAAAACATACAAACAGCTCATAAGACTTAATGCAAAAACAAAAACAAAAACAAAAGCAAAACCCAATCAGAAAATGGACAGAAGACCTAAATAAACATTTCTCCAAAGAAGATGTATAGATGGCCAACAGGCATATGAAAAGAAGCTCAACATCACTAATTATGAGAGAAATGCAAATCAAAATCACAATGAGGTATCACTTCACACCAGTCAGAATAGCCGTCATTAAAAAGTCTACAAATGATAAACGCCAGAGAGCATGTGGAGAAAAGGGAACCCTCCTACACTGTTGGTGGGAATGTAAATTGGTGCAGCCACTATGGAAAACAGTATGGAGGTTCCTTAAAAAACTAAAACTAGAGCTACCATATGATACAACAATCCTACTCCTGGGAAAAGACAAAAACTCTAAATTGAAAAGATATATGCACCCCAATATTCATAACAACACTATTTACAACAGCCAAGATGTGGAAGCAACTGAAGTGTCCATCAACAGATGAATGGATAAAGGAGATATGGTGTGTGTATATATATATATATACACACACATATACATACAATGGAATATTATTCAGCCATTAAAAAGAATGAAATTATACCATTTGCAGCAATATGGGTGAATCTAGAGATTATCATACTACGTGAAGTAAGACAGAGAAAGACAAATACATGATATCAATTATATGTGTAACCTAAAAAATAATACAAATTTATTTACAAAACAGAAACAGACTAGCAGACAGAAAACAAACTCATGGTTACTAAAGGGGAAAAGGAGCTGGAGGAAGAATAAACTAGGAGTATGGGATTAACAGATACACATTACTGTATATAAAATAGATAAGCAGTAATAATTTACTGCACAACACAGGGAACTATATCCAATATCCTGTAATAACCCATAATGAGAAATAATCTGAAAAAATATATATAGCTCAATCACTTTGCTGTACACCTGAAACTAACACAATATTGTAAGTCAACTGTACTTCAATTAAAAAAAAACATTATTACAGCCTTTTCCAAAGATCCTTTGGTTACCAGAGCTGTGACTGGATCTTAAGCCATTGTTCTAGACCTCATTGAGGTCTACTATTCAGCCCAGCAGTGGAAATGCTGGGGTCCAGAAGGACTGAGTGGCACATGTCCCACTGGTATCCTACCTGCTCATGCTGCCTTACGTGAAATACCCCTAACCCACAGCCATCCGAGCACATCTCCCAGTGACCACCCTCTGCCAGAGCACAGAGGTTCTGTCCAGGTGTCACATCACACACCCTTCTGAGTGAGGCTTCTTGGGTAGAGCGGACGTGTTCCACCTTCTCTGTTCGTTTCTGCACTATTACTTCTTGCCTTGCAGTTGCCTTGCAGTTGGGCAGTTGCCTGCACCGCACTGCAGGCAGAAAACTGAGTTTGTGCTAAATGGTGTGTGATCTTGCAGAAGCAGGCTTACTCCCCACACCCAACCACAGTTTTCTCATCTGTTAAAAGACAGACGCGCTAAAACTGATGTTTACCAAAAGTCTTGAATGACAGGAGAAATGTTTGTGAATATAATGCTAAGTGAAAAACAAAGCTGGATCCAAAATTATATATATATACACAGTCTGATTCCAGTTCTGTAAAAATTTTACGGAAATAACCTACAAGGATACATATGTGTGTGTGTGTGTGATTGCATTGGTAGATACAGGTGATTTTGTTATTTCTTTAGTTTTTCTGTACTCTTCAGAATTTTTTTTTTATAACACGTTACTTTTATAATTGGAAAAAAATAAGAAAAAAATGGAGGGACTTTCCTTGAGACTCCAATAGTCCACACTGCTGAACCATCTCAACAGGCTGAGGAACTAAATAAAAACCAGGAGAACGCAGTTCACATTGTTTATCCCACCTGTTCCTGGGCATTCGGGGAGGGGTGAATTCAGCCTTTCCTGAGCTGACATCCTGACAATGGCAGGTTGCTCAAGGCTCTGAGCCGATTTTGAACTCAGTGAAAGCCCCCCTCTCTCTCCGCTGTGCTTATGAATCCAACCATGCACCCACCTGGCTCTGGGAATGAATAACTTAAAGTGGGCTGTTCTAGATCTGAGCTTGGAGCTTGATCTGATAGGCCTAAATAAGCCATATCAAATGAGATTCGAGTTTTTTCCTCTGGCTTTTGCTTGGGCTACAGGAAAAGGGTGGAGTTTTCAACAGATGGCCTGATCTAAGGTGATTCCAGAACTTGGCTCTTCCTTGCTGGCAGAGGCCCCTCTCTGTGGTGCCCACCTGTCCCTACATTCTTGCTTCTGGTGAACAGGGGCATCTAATTAAGACATCTGTGGAAGGTGGCCTAACAGGAAAAGGATTTGCTACTTAAAATCTCAAGACACAAAAGAAGATGAAAAAATGCTGTATACCTCCCTGGGTCAGTGGTCAGATAACTGCCCTTTCATGATTGGACCACAGGAGGCTGATATTTCCCATGCATGGGAAAACAGTGCATGACAAATCACTTCTCCAGGAGGAAGTCTCTAGAAGTTGCTCTGAGACCCAAAATGATACAAATATTGCAAATAAGCATGGTGGTCAAATAAGCCAGCCAATGTCTATTATCGTCAGTGATTATCTTTTCTCAAATATCACATAATGACAGCATCCCCACTAAGTCTTCTTTGGTACCTTAGAAACTTCAGCTGCTGAAACAAACCCTGCCCAGACAATCTGGAACCTCAGGGAATGAAGTGTAACTTCTCTCAGGTTCCTTTTGAAGTTTCAGATGCTTGGACTAATAAAGTCTCTGGGTAAAGAATCTGGGTAAAGAAAAAGATGCTTTTCATGGTTGATTTTCTTTCTGAGAGTTTAGAATCTCAAAGCTTCCAGTTTGAACCTTTTATTTCTACCATGAGGATGATTTATGTCATAACATGCCCTCTCTATTCCACATAAGATTTAAGACTTATTTATGACTTTAATCCATTTGACCAAGGAGCTCTGGACCCACCACGTCTGGGTGAGATGCTGGGCAGAGAGGTGGATGAGCCTATATACTTTGTAGAGTCTCACCCTGTGGCTGCCCCTGAAAGCCTCAGGAATTCAATGAGGCTCTTAGTCCTTGCTTTCTGGAGCTCCAAGAGAAGCCTGGAATTTGCTGAGCTTATGGTCCAGAGGCAATCCTCCTTTCTCAACCATGTTCCGCTTTCTATCCAGAGTGGTTTTGATCTCACTAGTCTTTCAGTTATACGCTGAAAACTCTATAATCCTCTAGTTGCCCTTTTTGCCATGACTGGAAAAAAGATTAGAACTACATCTAGCACCAATTGAAGGAACCTAGGTTCCTGTTACAATTAGTTCTCATTCAGTTGCAGTATCTCTTATCTATCCTGCCAGGTATGCATGTGTATGTATGTAAGTATGTGTGTATGTGTGTGTGTGTGTGTGTGTGTGTGTGTGTGTGTGTGTGTATACACAACAAAACTATATTTTTTATCCCTTGGGCACATCCCAAGAACTGGAATTCACCAATGTGTATCAATCTTTTCCAAACAATAATGTAAAGGAAATAAGATCTGTCTCTCTTAGTCTTTGTATTTGAAGCTCCAAGAGCAACCTGGGAGGGAGACAGTCCCCGAAAGCCCTTCTTTGAGAAGAGGATGCCCAACTGACACATCTGGAGACTGAGGGCGCAGACTGAAGGAGATTTTGGTAGATATGACAAGTTGAGAATAGGATGTACTTCTGGAGGATGGCCTGAATGATAATTGCTAATATTTACTGAACATTTACTCTGTTCCAGGCACTATTCTAAGCATTTTACACACATAATTCATTTAACCTTCATATTAACAGTTACATCACCTCATGCTACAAATAGGGAAACTGAGGCACGGGGACACTGTTCAAACACATCCGAGGTTACAGAGCTACGTATTGTCAGAGCTGGGCATCAAACCCAGGAAGCCTGTCTCTGAAGTCCAGATTCTTAACCAATAGGCTTCTCACCTGACCCAGCTTGGGTTTATAGTGTCCAGGAAATTTGTATTGTATCTTAGAACAGAGGTCAAGGAGAATAATATTTGCTCTTTCTAGTTTTCCTAGGAGCTTCTGTCCTTGGGACTGTGCCTGTCAACAGAGCAACGGCCTCCAACTGATAAATGTGCCAGGGAAGGTTCTACATCTATCATGACCCAGGAGTTAGTGCATAGACAGCCAGACATCATGATGGTGGCCCCACTGGGAGTGCAGCCTTGATCATTCCATTAGGACCTAACCAAATTGGTGCCTTTATGTGGCGACAAACCTTAATTCAGGCACCTCAAGAGAGACCATTGCTTCCTCTCTTGGTGTAGGAAAGAGCAGCAGCTTGGAGGTTGGACAATTCTGGATTGAATCCCTAGCTCCGCAGGCCACACAGTGGTATGCAGTCTCTTAAAGCCTCAGCTCCTCAGTGTGTGAAGTGGCGTGATGACAAAGGCTTAGGTAAAACATGCAACAAAACAGGTGCCTGGCAAATAGATCTTTAAAACATTAGCCGGCTTCCTCTTGCGCCTCTCAACTTGTTCAAAGAAGTGCGTGTAAATATTGCTGGAAATCAACCAGAGCACACTCTTACCCTCTTGTCCTAGCCCCCTTTCAGCCATTCACCGGTAGAGCCATCTCTACCGCAGCCCCACGGCCACTTCTTCACATACACTCTCTGTGTCTCTCTTTCTCTGCCCCTCCCCCCAACACACACCCAAACCCCCACTGTATACCTTCTCCTTTTCCCCTCTCTGTCCAGGCAGACCCGTCAGAAGTAAACATCTAATGAGCTGTCCGAAGTCCTTGCCCTGTTTTAGGGCAAGTGAAGCAAGAACCTTCACCCAGGCTCAGAATCTCAGCACATTTGAGGGTCAGGGACCCCCAAAGTTGGAGGCAGACAAGATCTACTCAAGGGTATACAATTACGTGGGGATAAAACCACTGGGTAGCTTTTCCCCCTCCCTCCAAGAATGAGGTACTGCCCGCTCCTCCCCCAAAGGCTTACCCGTATCAGGGGCACAAGCCTCGTCTGCTTTGGCAGCGTTATCTGCATTCTGTATGTTGGAATCTGGGGAGTAAAAAGAAGATATCATGATCAGCCCATGCCCTCTAGCATTTTAGAGAGGCAGGTAGGAGACCTTTCCTCAAATTCTGGATCACCGGGGTGATGCCCGTATCTCTGGTGTTGGCTGGGTTCAAGCTCACTTATTGAGGTTGACTGCGTTTCCCCCATTATCACCCAAACTCCAGAAAGACAGTAACCACACCCTTCCCCTCCTCTGGCTCTCAGGCTAGTCCCAGCCTGGGCACATGAGCTGAACGTGCTCCCCAGGGACGGGCAGCTTTTGTGGAAGGTCCACCCCCCGGCCCGCCTGCCATACAAAAGTCTGTGCCTCCTCTTCCCCCCCATCCTCTCCTCTGATCCTGAGTGGCAGGAACTATGCCCTCTTTATTTCTCTTGCTGAGAGATCCATCAGACAGGGCTTCCTGAGAGGGCAGGAGTCCTGGTCCCCTGGTCTCCATTCCCCCCTCCTCCCCATAGGGAAGTTACCATGCACAGGGGACCTTCTAGGAGTGCAGCCTGTGCCCACGGCAAGTGGGCTAGAGCGGCAAAATCTCCCTTCCATCTTGGGGAATGCTGGTCCATGTACCTGGGCCACTGGCCTCGCTGCTGCTGGCCCCGTCATTTGGGTGGTCAGGGGTCTCCTGTCTGGGCTTCTGGCTAAAGGCCAGGAAGAGGTGCGTGCTCAGCGGCTGAGGAAGGTCCACCTCCAGGTATGCCCTCATGAACAGCTTGAAGACGTCATAGGTAATTGGCTGAGAAGATGAAGAGGGAAAAGTCAGTGGAGAGAAGTGAAAAGACAGAGGTGGGAGAGAAGAAGTAGGAATGGGGCAACTGGCCTTGGAAAGGGAAGCAGAAGGGAGTGGCGTGATTGGTGGGGGCAGGAATGAAAAGGCCTGGGAGGTGATGGAGGGTGACAGGCACACGGAGCAGGGGTAGGACGTGAGGAAGAGAAAGCGCTGGTGGTGTGTGTTGGGGGTTGGTAGGGCACAGAACCACGGGAGGCTTCTATAACAAGACATGTCTAAGTTTAGGCAGAAAAGGGGGTGATGGAGAGTGAGCACTGGGAGTGAGGGGTCTGCCTGAGTCCAGGCCCAGGTGAGAGTCTTGTATCTAACGAGCAGGACTAGGTCAGTGCCCTGGAATTCTAATCAAGATGAAGAGTAGCAGGGAGAGGGAGCTGGGGAGGGCAAGACGGGGATATGAGATACAAACTACTGTGTAGAAAATAAACAAGCAACAAGGATACATTGTATAGCACAGGGAATATACCCATTATTCTGCAATAACTTGAAATGGAGTATAATATATAAAAATATTGAATCACTATGCCGTACACCTGAAACTAACATGATATCATAAATCAACTGTATTTTAATAAAAAAAAAAGATGAAGAAGGATGTAGGTGAAAACACAAAGGAAAGAAATTGCCCTTCTGTGGTATGTCAGTGTTCTGCTTATGCTGTGAGGGATGTGATCCTGAGCATTCAGTTCTCAGAAAATAAAAAAGGACAGGCTCCATCTTTCATTACTTTCATAACTGACCTTCTTTGGACAAATCTCAAGATAGCAGGGGAGGGTGTGTGTCTGGCTTGGCTGCTCTCAAAACATGTCCTTGTGAAGGTTTCAGGCACCAGGAGAGACGAGCAGGAAGCCAAGGACAGAAGGTAGAACCAAGAAACATGCCAAAAACTAGAACCTCTCCCTGCTGTATGTTGCCCAGTGCTGCCTGGCTTCTGGTCCCAGGTTGGGAAGACGGTGCCAGTAAGGGCTGCTGCACTCAGCAAACACTCGACAACAACAGGGTGTGGTGAGTCATCACCACGAGCTTGTGCCTGGATGGCATCAGGTTCTTCATCAGATCGGCAGATGCTCCTGGAAATCATCTGAGGAAGCGCTGCTCCGAGATCTGCTGTGCAGGCTTCCGTGCACAATCGTGATAAAATCCCATTTTGGGAGCCCACTTGGCTCTCTCTGAAGATGTTGGTAGCATTTAACCCCTTGTCTCTTCCGGAAGATCTGGAGCCTTTCCAGAACCAGAGTTGGCTGGCACGTGCACAATGAGGTTTGGGATACAAAGTCTTGGTCCTTAAAACAAGAGATGCCCTCTAGACCCCACTGGGAGGGAGCTTGCCAGGCAGTTTCTCCTCAGCCCCAGGCTGGGCTGTTCAAACATCCCCTTAGCAGAGTGGAGGAAGCCTGATTCGGTTGGATAGAGGATAACAAAGGCTCTTACCAGACTAAGGCATCTCCAAGCAAACGCTGGACTTACATTTCTGTGACAGCTATCAATCTCTGTCTCTATCTCTCTGCCGTTCCTGCCCCTGCGTCTCTGTTGTCTCTCTTTTGTACTCTTTCTGTTCCTCTTTGTCTCTACTGCCTCAACACCTCAGAATGTCACTTTTTCACTCACCCTCTACCTTTTTCTCAGTACAGATCAGCAAAATCTTTTCCTTCCACTTTCCAAGTGGAACTCTCCCACTATGACCCTCAATTCTACCCTCCCTGCCTCTGATGGCATCTCCCAGCACCTGCTTGTCTACCTGTGAGAACATTCAGGTCACTCTTCCAAAAAAAATTGCTGGCTGCTCAAGCTATTAGCCTGTGCTTCTTCCCTTCCCCTTCACACTTCTCCTCATCTTAATCCATTCAATTTGGATTCTAGCACATCACCTCTGAATCTGCTTTCTTGAAGGTCACAAGTGCAATGGTCTTTTTTTTAGGTCTTCTCATCTTTATTATTAATTTATTTTAAAAGGCTCTGTTTGCATTGTCCTTTCCCTTGCACTATTTTAATCAACAAGTACTGTTTTACAACATAGTTTTGAGTTCCAAAATGTTCTGTTAATTTTTTTTTTTTGGTTGGCCTCAAATCGAAAACTATCAGCATAAAATATTTCTGGAAAACAGAGTATACTAAATGATTTAATAAAAGGGAAAGTCAGTTAAACAAAGTCTTACATAATGCTCTTAAAAAACGAAAGCTGAAACAGACAAAAGATTAATCTCCAAAATATACAAGCAGCTCAAGCAGCTTAATACCAAAAAAGCAAATAACCCAATCCACAAATGGGCAGAAGACCTAAACAGACATTTCTCCAAAGAAGACATACAGATGGCCAACAAACACATGAAAAGATGCTCAACATCACTCATCATCAGAGAAATGCAAGTCAAAGCCACAATGAGGTATCACCTCACACCAGTCAGAATGGCCATCATCAAAACATCCAGAAACAACAAATGTCGGAGAGGGTGTGGAGAAAAGGGAACTCTCCTGCACTCTTGGTGGGAATGTAAGTTGGTACAGCCACTATGGAAAACAGTTTGGAGGTTCCTTAAAAAACTAAAAATAGAACTACCGTATGATCCAGTAATCCCACTCCTGGGCATATACCCAGAGAAAACCATAATCCAAAAAGAAACATGTACCATAATGTTCACTGCAGCACTATTTACAATAGCCAGGACATGGAAGCAACCTAAATGCCCATCAACAGATGAATGGATAAAGAAGATGTGGCATATATATACAATGGAATATTACTCAGCTATAAAAAGGAATGAAATGGAGTTATGTAATGAGGTGGATGGACCTAGAGTCTGTCATACAGAGTGAAGGAAGCCAGAAAGAGAAAAACAAATATTGTATACTAACTCACATATACGGAATCTAAAAAAAAAAAAAAAAAAAGGTCCTGATGAACCCAGTGACAAGACAAGAATAAGGATGCAGATGCAGAGAATGGACTGGAGGACACGAAGTTAGGGGGTGAGGGGTGAAGGGGAAGCTGGGACGAAGTGAGAGAGTAGCATAGACATATATATACTACCAACTGTAAAATAGATAGCCAGTGGGAAGTTGCTATATGACAAAGGGAGATCAACTTGATGGATGATGCCTTAGAGGGCCGGGACGGGGAGGGTGGGGGGGAGTCACGGGAGGGAGGGGATATGGGGATATATGTATAAATACAGCTGATTGACTTTGGTGTATCTCAAAAACTGCACAAGAGTGTAAAGCAATTATATTCCAATAAAGAGCTTAAAAAAAAATAAAGTAATTCTGGCCAATCAAAAAAAAAAACCGAAGCTGAAAGATCTTCAGACAAATCAGTGTGAGATTGAGGAGACCTTGTGACTGGCCTGAGGCCCACCACATTTTCCTCCTTTTTTGAACCTCGGGTTTTTCTTTAGTAAACCGTGAGTGCTGGACCAGAAGATCTCAAGTTCTAAACATCTATTAGATTCTTCCTTAAACCAGTTCCTCTTCCTGACCGTACAGTTTCTGTTAATGTCAATGGCAGCATTATCCTCCCAATAATCCAGGCTCAGCTTTGAACTCGCCATTGTCTCAGATCAGTTCTTGGCCCTTCCTTCTTTCCACTGTTCTTTCACAACATCTGTCACATCTGGGTCTTTTTTGTATGCATTGCCCATCTGCCACCACCCTGACAATGAGGCTGATGAAGGCCCCCACACTCCTGGTTTCAGGTTCCTGTTTCATGTATCCTATCTGGACCACTGCAACACCTCTCAAAGGCTTCCTCGCCTCCACCTCCATCTGTTACTCCTCTCATCTTTTCCATATTTGCCAGGTTGATCTTCTCAAAGTACAACTCTGATCAGATTGCTTCCTTTCTCAAAAACTTTCCATGGCTTCTCACTGTCCATGGGAGAGTTGAGATTTCTTATCTCCAAACTTTCAAAGTCATGTGCCCTTCTGTAAGATTTTCAAGCATACATTCCCATTGATCTCTACTTATACTTTATATACATGTATTACTGTGCTCCTCTACACTATAAAACACAAAGAAATCAGAAAATAGAAATTAGATTAGATAAAAATCAATGTAAACAGAAGGTCTAATATGCAGTATTCCTACAGTCCAGTGGATCATCCTGTGCACTCCCTGAGTCCTTTGGGATTCACAGCCCTACCATATTGCCACTCCAATCTAGATCTGTAGCTACTTCAAGCTTGGAGACCATTCTGGTCTTTTATCCTAGTATTCTTCATGTGTACCTCCACACTCTGCCCACACTGATCTCTGAGTTCTTTCCTGGTCAAGCCTCGATGTACTTACAAGAACTGTTTTCTTCTCTACCTGTTAAAATTCTAGCTATCCTTTAAGGCCCAACTTAGATGCCACCTCTTCCAGGAAGCCTAGTATGATTGCTCTACTTTTCCACCTGGGACTCTGACTTGGGGCACTCATATCTGCTGCCGTCTCAATATACAGTTATTCATGACATATATACCTTAGTTCCTCGACTAGATCTAGAGCTCCTGGAAGGCAGGGAGATGTCTTATTTCATCTTTGTATCCCCCACACCACTTATCATGGTATTTCCTGATAGGTATTTTTTTTTAAAGCACTTTATTGGAGCATAATTGCTTTACACTGTTGTGCCAGTTTCTGCTGTACAACACAGTGAATCAGCTGTATGTATCTGACAGGTATTTTAATGGCTGTTGGGATTCCAGTTGGTACACTTGGCTGTCATCAATTATTGTGGGGTCTGTTCAGTCAACATATATGCATTGAGTCTCCCAGGTACAAGACACAGTGCCAGGCACCACTGGGGAACACACCAGTGAATCAGGCATGAGTCCATACCTTTAAGAGGCTCAGTGGGAAAGGTACTGAAATAATTCTAATACAAGGTCAACAGTGGTGAGTGTCATAGACGAAGAACTGACAAACTATCATGAGAACTTAGAAAACGATGGTTGAACACATGTCCAACTATTTATGGCCTTATCCTGGGGAACAGAATGGCATAAAGTAAGCCCAGAAACACAGAGCATTCACCTTAGAAGAGCTCAGAGTAGACTAGATCTCCTTACATCACTGAGACTCTAGAAGTTCACTGATTTGCCCCAGCCAGCTAGCAGCAAAGGGAAACCAGAAGCCTGATCGTCTGACTCCCAGTCCAGTGCTCCTGCTACTGTATCTGTTCCAGGCCCCTGTGCTGACATTGTGCTCCCTGCCACTCCCTCGGAACACCCCAAGTTCAGTAGGCAAGGTAATGTGACTGGGCACCACTCTCAAAGTGATATCTGAGTTGCAAAAGAGTAAGTACTTTATAAGCACAGGCCAGGCTCAGGGTAGCTGCTTCATAAATGTGTGATGGGTAGGGAGTGACTGGTACTCTGCCCAAAGCAGGTAACCAACCACTATGTGGCACGCAGGCAATTCTCAGAGCCCTAACATCTTAGATACCGCCGTTGTTCAGACCTTTTCTTTTTTTCCCAGAAACTGCAACTTTCACGTGGAAACTAGCTGGGCAATTGTTAATTCTTCCACAGGCCAAGAAGGAAGGAGAACTAGGTGGAGAGTTTATCGAGCATTGTACATGTGATCTTGCTTAAGTCTCAAAACAGCAGTGTGAGATGGTACTATCACTGCCATTTTGTGGATGAAAAAAATTCTGAGAACATAAATAACTCTCTCAAAGTCATAAAGCAAGGGGCAGAGCTGTGTTTTGTGCTCAGGTGTGTCTGAGTCGAAGATCTTGGTGCTGCCAGGTCCCCCTACCTTTCTGGCTCCACTCTCTCTGTCTACTTTCTGGCCGTCCTCAGCCACACTCTGTTCTCCAGCCTCACTCTGTGCCGGTGGGCAAGGGCACACTGGTCACGGCCAGATGCAAGCCTGGCCACTCTGCAAGCTTTTATTCCCGGTCACGCTCTCCCAGAAACCGGCCCCTCCCCACAGCTAACTCATTTCTCGTTGAGACATTTTAGCAGCAGTAAGCCATCAAGCTCAAGAGAATTTAAGCCCTTGTTTCTGAGCCCCGTGCTGGGACATTACACCTACTTGGAGCCAGCCACACTGTGAGAGAGAATGAAATCAGAGCGACAGAGCTCCCCTGGGACATAGCAATGCCAGGATATAACGAGCGGGGGCCAGCAGCGAGCTCATAGCAGCCAAGCCGCTCCCTGCTTCTGAAAGCTCCTGCGGCCTTCACACCCGCAACAGCACTGACCAAATTGTTCCCCTCCCACTCGTCAGCCTCAGGGGGGGACAGGCTGATTAGCAGCTCCTGCCAGTCTTTGTTCCTGTGCTTTTGGAGGTGGGGGTGCCAACGGGGAGTGGGGAGGTGGGGAGTGGGGGGGGGGTGCTGCGGGTTCTCTGCTGGCTTTGGCATCCTTTCCACACGGTTTCTCCTCAGGCGTGTTCTTTGAAATGGTGTGTTCTCAATCTGGCTCCTGTTCTGGCAACCTTTCTCCTGCTTCATCCTCAGGTGATCATTACATTTTATCCAAAGCACCTCTCAGGTGTCCCTTGAGGGCATGGGCTCTGTTGATTCACTCCCAGGGCCCAGCAGAGAAGGAGCTGACTCATGGTTTGTCGAAAGGATGACCATATAAATAAATTAGCGGCCAGCCTCCTCCCAAGTGTGTCCTGATGATCAGTTGCTTTTCTGCAATTAGCCCTCAAAAAAGGACCCAGGATCAGGGAAGACGGAGTTGAGTTTAATACATTCTGGGAAACCGGGACAGAAAGGCTAATAATAATGGGCGCTATTTTTAAGTGTCCTTAAAATGCTAGACACTTTGCAAAAACTATCTTATTTAATTCACTCATCTGCAAATTTCAAGGACCTTCTTTTTGGTTGTTGTTACCTTCAGTTCACAGATGAGGAAACTGAGACTCAGAGAGGTGAAACAGTCAAGGCCACATTGCTGATGTGCAACAAA
Source organism: Hippopotamus amphibius kiboko (assembly GCF_030028045.1). Lineage (NCBI taxonomy): Eukaryota > Metazoa > Chordata > Mammalia > Artiodactyla > Hippopotamidae > Hippopotamus > Hippopotamus amphibius. The sequence goes on from NC_080191.1 coordinate 161,386,935, forward strand.
GGTAGAAGTCTAACCTATAGACATATGACTCCAGGGTCATGGCTCTTAAACTTGGCCCTTCCAGTAGGAAGTAAGTTCTGCAGGGCAGGAACTGTGCTTCCTCATCTTTCTATCTTCTGCAGTGTCCAACACAGTGCCTGGATGTCCAAGAAACATTAGAAGAGCTGAATTTGAAAGTAAGGGAGGTCTTGCATGCATTTAGTCATTCAACAAACGTTTGTTGAGTGTCTGCTATGAGCCAGATACTCTTCTGGGCACTGAGGACATAGCAGTGAACAAAAATATTCTAGTGGGAGAGATAGACAATTAAATAAGTAAGTTATATAGTGTGACAGATGGTGAGAAGTACCAAAGAGGAAAATTAGGCAAAGCAGGAAGATACGAAGTGTCAGGAAAGAGAGCTTAACATTTTAGATACAGAATGTGACATTCACTGAGGAGGTGATTTGAGCAAAAACTTGCAGGAGGTAAAGGAATGAATGATATGGATATCTGAGAGAGGAACACTGCAGGAATAGGCCAGAGCAAGGGCACAGGTGCTGAGGTTAGAGCAATCTTGGCTTATCTGAAGGCATCGAGGAGGCTAATCTGGCTGGGAAAAAATGAGAAGGAGAGTAGCAAGAGGTGAGGTCTGAGAGTAGGGGGAGGTGCAGATTGTCATGACCTTGATTTTGACTCTGAGTAGCAGGTAGGCAGACCATATAAGATTGTGGAACAGAGCCATGACATGATCTGACTTCAGTTTCAACAGACTGCTGAGGATGCGTGTGAAGAACAGACTTTCAAGGTCAAGAGCCAAAACAGGGAGGCCAGTGAAGAGACTACTACAATAATCTGGGCAAAATATGGTGGTGCCTCAGGTCAGGGTGGCAGCAGAGCAGGTAGTGAGATGTGTCTGGATTTTGGATGTATTTTGAAGGCAGAAGTGATGGAGGTTGCTGATGATTTAGATGTGGGATATAGGAGAAGGAGAAAAATCAATGATGACTCTATGGTTTTAGGCTGAATAACTTGAAGAGTGGACTTGTCATTTATTGAAATGGGAAAGACTGCTGGAAAAACAGGTTTTATAGAGGAAGATCAAGGAGCTCAGTTTAGCTTATGTTAAGTTTGAGATGCCTACTTGATTTTTAAGTGGAAATGTCAAGTAAAGGTGTAAGAGGAAAATCAGGAGAGTGTAGTGTCCTGAAAACCAAGTGAAGGAAGTGGAGGAGGATTTGACCAATCATGTCCCATGCTGTTGAACAAAATGACTTGAGTTTAGCCACATGGAGGTCCCTGGCTCTCTTGACTAGCAGTTTTAGTGGAGGGGTGGGGGTTACATGCTGATTGAAAAGCTTTCAGAAAAGTGGGAAGAAAATAAATTGGAGGCAAAGAGTATAGACACATCTTTTGCATGGCTTGCTTGCTATAAAGGACAGGAGAGAAATGAGGTAGAGGGAGAAGTGGAATCAGAAAAATCTTTTTTTAATATTGGAGAAATAGCAGCATGTTTATTTGTTGTTGAGAAAGATCTAATATACAGAGAAAGCTGATGGGAAGGAGACAGAGCGAAAGCGAGAGAGAAATAGGTTGCTGAAGCAATGCCTGTCAATAGGCCAAGGAGGATGGGATCGAGTCCACAAGTGGAGGGGTTAGACTGAGGTTCAGAGCATGGAGAGTTTGTCCTAAATTACAGGAGAAAAGGTACAGCTAAATGGGCATATAAGGTGAGGATCTTGGGGAAGATCACTTCTGCTTGTTTCTATTTTCTCAGTGAAGTAGAAAACACAGTTGATAACTGGGAATTGAGGAAGGGAGGAGTGAGAGATTTGAGGAGAGAAGAGAAGGTATGATGTGGTCTTCTAGGACAGTGAGAGGGTGAATGGACTTGGGGAACATATAATTCCAGGTAGCACCAATGGCTCACTTGAAATTTGGGAGAAAATATGTTGAGAAGCAAGTTCTTTAAAGTGAGCTAAACTTCTAAGAGAGGAACAAATTATGGAAAGACTAGAACATGGGGTTTTTAAAGGCTTGAAATGAAAATGTTCTTACCTTATGTGGGTCATATTGTTTGAGGCTCCCACCCTCATTAAATTCAGCCAAAACATCCTTTATCTTCTTGGAAGAATCTGGAGAGACATAATCCACATGTGAAACATTGGTGAACAGCGAACGGGAGCTGGGCCAAGTATCTTCTCCACATCTAATCCTGGTTATGATGGAGTGAGCCCTCATTCCAGAACCACATGGAGGAATGTCAACTTTATCTGCCCTTCTGACTCTCATTTATTTTATTTTATTTTTTAGTATATTTTCTCTCTCGCTGTATGAACTGTCTTTCTAAAACACAAATCTGTTTAGATCACGTCTCTGGTCAAAACCCTTAAATGGCTCTTAACTTTCCCAGGATAAAGCCTAAACCCTTAGCTTGGTATACAAGTACTTGGCAATCTGACCTAGCCTATTCCTTATCTCTTATCTTAATCTATCATTCACTCCATTTTTCAGCCACATCAAACCACATTTCTACAAATTTCTGAATACACTGTATATGTTTTCATGGAGTTGCTTCTCTGTATTGCAAACTTCACACAATTTTCAGTACCCAGCTCAAATGTCAACTCCTTTGAAAAGCCTTCCTTTACTAGTCAGAATTAATCACTCCCTCCCCTGGCTCCCACATGATTTGTACATAACTCTGTAACAGCACTTGTTATATGGTGTTACATTTATTAACTTGCCTTTCTTGTTCATCTGCCTCAGTTCAACCTTGAGAGCTGTAGGTCTTTGTATGATATAACTGACATACAACTAGTGTTCATAAAAACAATATATTAGATGATCGAATAAACATCTGAGCAGAAGTTTTAAAACATTTTAAATTTTGTTAATTAAATAGGATGGGTGGGCATCAAGCCTGGTGAGGTTCTGTCCTTGGTGCTGAAACAGAGACAAGATTCATTAAGCATGGTAGTTTAGAAAATTCTGGTTTCTACAGGAAATAATTTAGAAACTACTGGAGAAAATGGTGGCTTTTCCCCCCTAAGTTTATAAGGGAATTGGGAGTCAAGAGAAGGGAGTCAATAATTGTCATTATAAACAAAACCTGAGTGCATCCTGTGTAGTTACCAGTACACCAGACATCAAAGAAAACCAGGATTTCTGTGTTCTCCCTGTCTCGCAGTACTGTGGATAATTAAGAGCTTCTCAAGTTCCATTATTGCCACAATTTAAACATCTGAACAGACGGCAATGTCATTAAAAGCTGACATAGTGTTCCTTGGTGTTTGGGCTCTTTGTACAGAGGGCTATGCTCTCTTAGGACTATGGAAAGTAGATGTGCTTGTGGGCTGGGCTGTTCTGCATGACTTTGCTGACTTGGATTCAATCAAGCACAAGTTATAATCATTTCAGGATTGAGACATATTGAAATGCCACAGGAAAACGCTGCTTTTGCCTAAAAATGGACATTTCTTTCTGAAACTCAAAACAGATGTTGGGAAACTAATAGCTCAGTGAGATCCAGGCAGCAGATGCCATCAATTTGGGCTACTTCCACTCAATTCAGAAAACACTACGGAGGGTAAGACGTTGCTAGGTACTGTTGATGAACTAGCTGGGGACAGGATCCAAATAACTGTGGTAATAATAGTTACCCCTTACTAAAGACCTTTACTGAATATTCTCATATACCTACCAGTCCATGCAAATTTGGTAATATTTTCTTCAGTTTACAGATGAAGAAACTGAAATTCAGAAAAGTTAAGTGACTTGCCTAAGAGTCAGGGTTTTGACTCAGGTCTAGTCTGGCTCAAAAGTCTGTATAACTTTTCCTTAAGCACTATTCACCATTACTTCCCAAACATCTGCTAACACAAGGGAAGGTGTAATTAATGCTGTGGCAATGATATGAAGCTCTAGGAATCACAGAGAGGGAAGAAGTAAAATAACAGGGAAGAAGTAAAACTAGGACGAGAGTGGTGTTAGGGTGGTGACTGGGGATGCCCCATGAAGGAGGTAGCATTTGAGCTGGGGTGTAAAAATGAGTAAGGTTTTGAAAGGCCGACATGAAGTGGACAGGGCCATTCATAGAAGAGACAGGGTGAACAAAAGATATGAAGGTGGGCACCATAGGACCTTTAGGCAAAGTTAGAACCAGGAAGTAGTCTTGGGCCAGATTTGGGAGGGTATTGAATGTCAGGTTAAGGACACTGATTTCAAATTGCTGCAGACTTTTTGAGTAGTAGAGTAACATAACCAGGTCCATTTTTTAAAAGCCACTCAGGCAACAGAATGGAAGAGAGGTTAGAATTAGGTCAGATTTCAGTTAAGGTCACACATAAATTATATTCAAATTATTCTATTATGAGTAGCTTAAATATTTAGGGAAAAACACTATATTTTAGAATCTATTTCAACAGGAGATTTTCAGCTTAGAGTGGCCAAATTTTTCAAAAAATGAAAGATCCGGAGCATGGGTCTTCCTGGTGTGGCTTCTGCAAAAGTAGCATAGAGCCAGCATTTTGAGTGAGAACCAAGAGAGTGATTTCACTGGAATTTTTGATGTTATTGTCACATTTTAGAGGTTCCACAGTTCATCCTAGCAGAAATCCTTTGGTTCTCAAGTGCTATTGAGCTAATCTTGCTCTATATTTAAATGTATGGTATGTATATTTCTATGCTCATAGGTGTACATGTTTATTTTACATATAAACACATATACTCTTATATTCATCATATGTACACATTCAAGTAAACAGGTTTTAAAAAGAAAAAATAGAGGAGGCATTCATTTAAAAATCTTTGACCACTAGCCTAAAATTAAGTAGGAAAAAAGCAATCCAAGAGATTGCTGGCTCCTACATCTCCATGACGGGTGCTCCTCACCACACACTCACATCAATCTGTTTCATGGGCTTTTATGAGCTCCTAGCATCAACACCTTCCCCTTTCGAAAAAGGGAAACAATCTAATTCTCAAACTTGAGACCCTTTCTCCTTGGAGGTCCTTTGATACTTCATCACAGCTTTCTCCTCAACAGATTTCTGGGCTGGGTTTCTCTTTCCCTGAGGGATAGGTGGGTACTGCTCAATCCTGTTTGTCTGAAGATATGTAAGAGCAATGAGGGGCTTCTTCAGAGCATTCCCCGATCTTATTTCAGGCACCATGTGTGGGCCCAAGAGCACAGCCTCAGTAGAGACCCTCCAAGCCTGTGCTGTAATACCACCTCCAGACTCACAGAAGATGGAGTTTCATTTCAAACTGTGCAAAACAGGGCCATGACCACAGTTCTTTGCAGCAACTCCTATTTCGAATACCTGCTATGTGCTAACCACTGTCCTAGTCACATTGTGTATTTTATTTAAATCTCCACAACTAACCCCAATACAATAGTTATTCCTATTTTAGAGAAGCAGAAAGTGAAGTTTATGGAAATTAGGTGATTCTTTCAAGGGCACAGAACTAGTGAGTGGGTCACTCTTATTTTTAACATATCTAATAGTGTGACACGGTTGTTAGAGTCATTGGTTACATGAACACTGGTAAATCAGAAGATAAGGCCCTCCCTCTATGACAATGGCTCTCAAATCTGACTGCATATTAAAATCACCTGGGGACCCCTAAATACATTGAAACCCAGGCCTCCCCCCAGACCAGTTAAGTCAACATCTCTTGAGGAACTCAGGAATCAGTGTATTTTAAAAGTTTCTGGGAGTTCAAATATATAGTCAAGGTTGGAGAACTGCTATTCTATAATGCGATTTTATTATTAGAAATAATAATAAATTAGGATGCTGAGGAACTTGCTGGATAATCATTGCAAAAGGGAAGAAAAGGTTATAATTCTGCTTAATCTAAAGTTGCTGTCCTCAGCTAACATTCCCCACAGTTTGAGGACAGCACTAAGGAACTCCACCCAACAGGTCAACTATTTGGCTGCTTGGCAAGATAGGGACACATTTTGCATTAACCCACTCTGGTGGGACCATTAACACACAGTTTTACCCCAAATAAGAGGTTTAGAATGCTCTTTTCTGTGATCAAGTTTGCTAGCGGTAACAACTGCCTTAAGAAGTTTTGGTCTGAAGTTGTTTCCTGATGCCAAGAATTCTGGGACCTTAACCAAGCACTTGTTCCTAGTGTTTGAGCAAATTCAAAGGCTTTTTAAGGAGAAAATTTGGCCCTACTCACAGGCATCTTTGCTGCCATGTTTGTGTGGGACAGGGATGTCCTCTGAACAGACACATCAGGAGCATCAGTGTTTACAGCAGAATGTCAGCTGTGCTGCCTGAACCGGGACCCAAAGTTTAAGGACTGTCTTCTAGTTAGGAGCCCTGAGTATCTGGCACTAGTCAGACCATTAAACTTGGAAATAACTATAAATCAACATTTTAAAAAGTGAATCTGAAAACGCATAGATGAGACTGAAATTCTAAGGCACATGATAACTCTCCATTCCTCAAAAGTCCTTAAGATGGTCTCAAACTTCCCTAAGATTGTTTCAAACTGTAACATGCCTGTGGATTGCCTGGGGATAAGGTTTAAATGCAGGTTCTAGTTCTGTAGGTCTGGATCGTGGCCTGAGATTCTGCATTTCAAGGAAAAGCTTAGGTGACACCAATTATGTAGGTCCATGGACTTCACTTTTCATGAGCAGACCTGAAGCAATGTTCCTGTATATCTATGGCTGACTAGTAAGGCTTGCGGGTCACAACACAGAAAAAAACATGATGCTGAGCCTACAGGAACATATTCTACAGATTGGGAAGATGATAAATGATTTCAACCCAGGAAGAGAAAGACACAGAGAGACAGAGAAGCGAAAGTTGGCATACGAGGGGAAGAAAAAAAAACACATGTAGATTTTCCTTCCTCCAGTGAAGGCTGGGATGTATGAGTAAGTTTTCTAAGTACTCAGGGAGTCAAGAACACAGTGAGATGCATAAAAGCAAGAATGGAGTTTTCCAAGGGTCCTGGAAAGATGGAGGGAGGATGATGTCAGAACTGAGATGCCAGGCCAGCAGCACTGCTTCAAAAGGCCCATCTTTGCACCTGGAAGTCAGGCCTGGAGCAGGATGTGGAAAGCATGTGTAAGAAGTCCAGCATCGTAAACACCGACACATTCTCCTAGTTATACCTCTTTTCCTGTTCCCTGCTTATCCTCAGCATGTCATCCATTGCCTGGCATAAAATCGATTTTCAATAAAAATTTATGGAATAAATGAGGGCTAGAAAAGGGATTGGGCTTGTCATGCTTGTCCCATATGTCCTATATTCCCAGGGGTATAGGGAGAAAAGGTAGACCAGTGGTTCTCAATCTTGGCTGCATACTGGAATCACCTGGGGAGCTTTAAACACTACTGTCTCACACCTACAGATGATGATTAAATGGTCCGGGAATGGGGGATTATGTGGGCAGAACATGGCAATTGTTGAAGGCTCCAAAGTATTTCCAATGTGCAGCCAAGGCTGAGGACCACGGGGGCCCATCAAGCTAACTTCTGGGGGAAACCTGTGGAGGTGATGGCTCTGCCACAGTGTTACATATATATTAAGAGACAAACAGTTTACACTGAAGCAGAGGGAATTTTTGCTCATAAAGAAAACCCTCTTTAGGATACTAAGTTTTTCTGATTCATCATGAATGATCTGAATGGCTGGTGTGGCTTCTTTGTATAAGCAAAATTTATATTGCGAGCAAAATTTCCCACTTTCTCTTCAAGTAATTTGGCCTCATCAGCCATAGGTGGAGGAATGGAGGAATAGCTACCTCCTTGCAACTAAAAATGTGGTCCCTGGACCAGCAGCAGCAGCACCACCTGTGAGCTTGTCAAAAATGCAGAATCTCAGAACAAGCGCAGACCTACTGATTCAGAATCTGCATTTTAACCGAATTCAGGAGATTCACGTGCACGTTCACATTTGAGAGCCACTGTTCCAAAGAAGTCTATCCCTATCCATAGATTCTGTGACTGCTTGTGGGCAGAGTCCCAGTCATCACTAATGAAAAGAAGGTCAGTTGCACCAAAAGAGATGTGGGTGAGAAATACCGTGATTATCCCTTTCAAGATGGAAGCAACTAGACATGAGCCTCTATGGGCCCAGGATTCCATGAACATTTGATTAAATCTCACTCTATGGGCCAACAGAAACAGCAAAGTTTCAACAAAGCTTACTTACAGCCTTACATTGTTCTACAAATTAGCCCTAAACATTTTCTCTGAAGCCCATATTAACATTGACAGGTTTGAATTCTGAGCTATAAATTACCTACATCTTAGTAAAAAACTTTGCCTTGATCTGATTCTACTGAAATATATTTCCGAATAGCACAATTTACTGATTCAAATTTACTGATTTAAATACATTTTAATTTACTTTAAAATGTATTTAAAATTTTTGTTCAGGTAGGAAGAGTCAGCGAGAGAAAAAAGCATCAGGGTTGCCCGGCACTGAGGACTCTGCTTACCTGTCGGAATTCAACACCTGGGAACCAGCCTGCGGGTTAAATGAGACCTTCCTGCCCAGGAACCCTGCCTCAGGCCCCCTTTCTTCTCATCCACATCTCTCCCACTATCCCAAGGGGAGAATGATTGTCGGTGGTAACTAAGAGGAAAAGATTATGGGAGGAAGAAGATGGGACTCTGGGCCAAAGGGAACTTTAGACTGCTCTGTGAAGAACTAGAGAACAGAAACATAAAGGTGGGGGGGGGGGTCCCATCTCAGAGCCTTAGAAGGGCACTGAAGCAAACCCCAGTTTTTCTCTACTTCTTTGTATGTTACTATTATTTATTTTTATTTTTATTTATTTTTATTTATTTTTATTTTTACTATTATTTTTTAAATTACCTAAAACTTAGAAATAAGAAAAAAAGTGGACAGCATATCTTTTCAGTGTCATATGGAAATGGCTACCCAATGACTAGGTGAATGGACTTAGTTCCACTCACTGTTCACTACTGATTAAATGTATTAAATGTCCAGACTTTGTGAACTTACATGTTAACTTACATATTTTTTTTCCAGCAGATATGCATAGAACTGTCTGGTGGAACAGATAACCCAAAAGATTAGGGTTTGTTGTCCTGTAAGACATGAACCAGTTTTGTATCTAACCAAGCAATCTCATCCTTACATTTGTTTATGAAATTGCCTAATTAGGAACTTTCGAATTTGATCTGTATCCATCCAGGGTCCTACCTTGCTTCTCAACTTTAACATCTTACTGGCTCCTCCACTAATTAATGAGTTAAATAAAATCTCTGGCACATATTTATTAAAATTTTTTGTTCTATTATAATTTAATAAACATATATGTTTATTTTTCTTTACCAATGTATGGCTGAAGGTTGAGCTCCCATGAGTACTTTCTCTTTAATTTTTTGGAACTGAATTGAATTTGACCTGGGATTGAAAACACTGGTTCTAATTCTTATTCTGCCACTGACTTTCTGTGTGACCTTGGGCAAGTCACTGAGCTCTCCTGAATTTAGTGTTCTCATTTGTAAAATGGATAGTAGTTGGATCTGATCATGGCTAAGATCTCTCCTAGCTTTAAAAAGTCTACAAAATCAAGCAAACACTAGCTGATGTAGGACATGTTTGGTTTCATTTCTTAGAGAATTAAAAGTAAAAATAGATGTTTTATCAGGTTTTTTTTTCCTTTTCCCCTTTATGAATAAGATGAACGTTTCTGTCCTTAATAAATCATGAAAAAAAAAAAAAACTGGCAAAAATCCCCTCCCCACAAATAACAGGATTAGGACAATAAGCCAGTTATATCTCTGAATATGTTGGGGGAGGGTCCGTAGGAGGCATCCCCACATGCTCACACCCTCTGAGGCTGAAAAGAAATCCATCTAAACACAGAAACTACGTAGTGATAGGGCTAATGAAGGTCACTTACTCAACCAGACCTCTGATGCTCTCATCTCCCCGCTACTGTCTCAGCTAACTCTGCCCAGGCAGTCCTAGGGGAAGGAAACTCAGTCGCTTTGGGGTCCATTCTGTTCCATTTTTGACAGGTTTGACCATTAGGAATCAATGGATTCCTTACTTTAAAGTCTTTCTTCTGATGGTATCCTGCCATTAGTCCTAGGGCTTACTTCTTGAAGCCATTCAAAATTACACCTTCTCCCCACAATAGTACTGTAGCTATTTTAAATCAACGAGCTCTCCCTCACCCTTCCCTGAGTCTTCCCTTTTCCATCAAATACGCATAGCATCTTCATCCATTTCTTCACCGTCAGGCTGTGAGGCCCCTCACCATGCTGCTGGCACTTCTCAAACCGTTCCAGTTTGTCCATATTCGTTGCAAACTGTGGTGCCCAGAAATAAATTCAGTTCTCTAGAGAGGTCTGATCAGGGTAGGATAGAATACGGATACTGGTTTGCCTGACTAGAAGCTATAAGTCTATTACTACTACATCCTAAGATCACAATTAGTGATTTGGTTAAATAAAATAATGTATATGTACTCCAAAGAAATCTCTGCAACCACTAAAAACCATGCTTCTGAAAAGTATTGGATGATACGGGAACATCTCACGACATATTGTGTGCTAGCTAGTCTCCAGAGATGGCTGTTGTCAATCTTCCTCCCCGCTGTGTGAGCCCCTGTCCCATGAGATGTGGAGTCCATTCCCCCAGCCCATCAAATCTGGGCCAGGCCTGTGACTGCTCTAACCAATGGAATGTCGAGAGAGAGGTGTTCTAGCACGTCTCAGCCCAGGTGTTAAAAAGGTCTGCTGCTGCTTTTATGCTCTTGGAGCCCTAAGCCACATGTACCAAGTCCAGGCTACCCTGCTGGCAAGAGATGCCACATGGAGAGGCCCTGGGAGATGAGAAAGTGCTTGGAGGAACAGGGCCCAGGGAGGAGCATTGAGGTACCAACAAGTGAGTGAATAGGCTGCACTGGGTCACGTGAGGCATCCCACTGACAGCCCCAAACACTGTGGAGCAGGAACTAGTCATCCTGCTGGGCCCTGTCCAGGATGCCCGAGCCACAGAATCACAGGAACAAAACCAAAATGGCTGTTTTAACCTACCAAGTTTTGAAGTTGTTTGGACGTAGCAATAGATAACTGAAACACATTGTTAGGGTGAAGAAAACAGCATACAAAATAGCCTAGCATGTTTGTTATTTAAATATATGTGTGTACATGTGTAGTTTAAATTTATATTTATACACAAATATACCAGTTGTGGTTATCACTGGGAGATAGGACCACGAGTAGCTTTACATTTCATCTTTTCGCTTTTCAAAAATTTTCCACTTGTTTTTATTTTGTAACAAAAAATTTCTTAAACTATCACATCATCCTTTTGACAAGCACTTTACACTCTTAATTCACACTAAGCTTACTGTCAATTACATATATAATAAATATATATTTTACCTCCGAGAGTATTTTAACACAGCTTCTCCCCTGAAGGCCACAAGAGAAGATGCAGGGTTTATGATATTTAAACAGAACATACAAAAAGCCTCTTGTCCTGAAGTTCTTGGCCTCTCCCACCTGGAACTCCAGTGGAGAAAGTTCTCAATTCTCAGGCTGTATACTTCAGTTATTCCACTATTGTAAAGCTCCTGTTTTTGTGGTTATGGAAGAGTTGTTGCTATGGTAATGCAATCTGACTGAAGGCCAGAATGTGTCTAAAATTGGTAGAAGTGCCTTTTTCAGGGTTTCCTCTGAGGATTAATCATTTTCCAAGAATTGTGTCTTTTTTTCCTCTCCTGTTAGAAGTGATGCCAGAGCACCTCGTCCAGTCCTGGGACACGAACAAAATGTGGACGGGTCCGAGAAGGACAAAGCTGATGGTTGAAAAAAAGACCACAGAGGAGCCATTTCCTACCAAACCCTTGGGTTTCTTTTCACCCCTGCCTCCTTGACTGCTTTGCCACATTTGGACCCTTCTGTCCCTTACCTCCCGCAGATTCACAGGCTTTGAGGTATCTTTGCTGGCTTCCTGTCGTTCCACAAGTTTTGACGATACTTCCACAGCAATTTCCGTTCACTGCCACATTCCCCATCTTAGCTCTGCGCCTCAACTCAGACAAGATTTCATCCAAAGGACCTGCCTGCCCTCCCTGACCTGGCAGCTTCCTCAGCCAGGCTGCCTTGCATACAGCCACCGATTCATGGCTCTACATCTTGCCACCTCAGTCCAAAGGCCATGCCTTGACATGCAGGGCCCAAGGCCTCCTGCTACCCTTCTCTGTCCCATGTCCTCCTCCCCACCCCCTGCTGCTTTCTTCCACCTAGCCCAGAAGCACTCCTTACCACCTCATAGACACCCTCTCCCTTTGCGTCCCTTCACCTTTGCTTCCACTGTTTCTACCCCTCCCCATACCACCTACAACTCACATTGTAAACTTCTTTCTTCCACAGGGTTCACCCGGCTAAATCCTCTGTTATGGGTTAAGTTGTATCCCTGCAAATTTGTATGTTGAAGTCCTAATCCCTCAGTACCTCAGAGTGCGACCTTATTTGGAAATAGGGTCATTGCAGAGGTAATTAGTTAAGATGAAGTCTTACTGGAGTAAGGTAGGTCCAACCCAAAATGATTGTGTCCAGACATAGAGAAGGACTTGTGGTTGCCAAGGGAGAGGCAGGGAGGGGGAGGGATGGACTGGGAGTTTGGGATTAGTAGGTGCAAACTATTTTATAGAGATTGGATAAACAACAAAGTCCTACTGTAGAGCACAGGGAACTACATTCAATATCCTGGGATAAACCACAATGGAAGAGAATATGAAAAGAATGTATGTATGTGTATAACAGTCATTTTGTTGTGCAGCAGAAATTAACACAACATTGTAAATCAACTATACTTCAATAAAAAAAATTTAAAAAAGGATTAAAAAAAGAAAAAAAATGACTGTCTATATAAAAAGGGAAATGTGGACACTGAGACACACGTACAGGGAGCGTGCCATGTGAAAAATACAGCAAACAGTCATCTGTAAGCCAAGGAGAGAGGCCTGGAGCAGATTCTTCCCTCACAGCCCTCAGAAGGAACCAACCCTGCTGACACCTTGACTTTGGACTTGTGGCCTCCAGAACTGTGAGACTTTCTGTTGTCCTAAGCCGCTCATATCAGTTTCCCCCAGCTCTAAATCCCTTCTCCTTTGTGCACTCAGTGCAGCCATCTCTGCTCGAGATGTTTCCCTGTTCTCTGCCTGTGTCACAAGTATATTTCTGACTCACCAACGAGATTCTGATTCCTCAGGCAAAGCCTTATCTCTCTGCTTCTCTTTCATCCCTGACAGGGCCTGGTACTTTGCTCAACTACAGAGTAGGCTGAATGAGATGGCGTTTACCCTGGAGGGTAATTCCTTGCTCCTTGTCAATACATTTCAGAGTTTCTCTAAATCTACTGTGGCCAGAGAAGAGCCACAGGCTCCAGGGCACCAGGGAGAGAGACCAGCAGCCCTACAAGGGGAGCACGTGGAGTCATGGGGTGTCAAGCATGGAAAGACCACAGGGAGAGATCACCTAGTCCAACCCTCTCATTCTGCATACAAGGACACTGAGGCTGGGGGGGTGGGGGTCTGGGCATCTAAAGGGTGGGGTGGGGTGGGTGTTAAGGACTGTCACATCACAGAGAGCAAGAGCCAGAGCCGGCACTCAGCCCAGCCAGCGTTGCAGAAGGGCTGCCTGCCTTGTGGGAGGGGGGCAGGCTGCCTAAAGGGCATTCGGAGGACGGCCTGGCTCCATAGGGCAGGTCAAATGCGCTACAGGCCTAATGACTTCCAAAAGCACCAGCACAATTAACAGGAAGGGAGAGGAGGTTAGCATAGTGGGGGTGGGGTTGGCCGTGCAGCTGAGGGCTCTGTAAGACAAAGGGCTCTATAAAAATCGATGCCTCTGTACAACCATGACGGGGACTGCGTGTTTGCAGAGTGCAGCGGGCAGCGGTGGCAGACTCCTGTCACCAGTCAGGATTAGAAGTGGCCCATGGGAGGCCCAGCTGCAGGCCTGTGTGTGAAAGTGGGCCTTGCCACCACTGTGTCTTGATGCACTGAAATTGGCTGGGTGCAACTACTGAAACCAAGAGTACCACGTGAAAGCCCAGGCTTCTCCAGAAGAAAGTCACGAAAGAGACACACATCAGGATTCTGTATCTTACTGAAAGAAGGCATCGGGGCCAAACAAAAGAGTATATTTAAAGCAATGACTGAGTAACATTGTAACCATGCAGCCTGCAGCCCTTCAAAAGTTGTGCTATAAAGAGGTTTTGATGACCTGAGAAAATACTTACAATATTACATTAGATGAAAAATGCAGACTGAAAAGAGAAAAGGTATATTCAGGAACTCCACCAAGTAAAGCAATATACACAGCATGGAAGTGTTCCAAAATGTTCATAGAGTTTGGCTGTGTTTTTTAACCTAGATTTATTTTTCTTTCCTATATCTTCCAAATGTCGTCGGTGAGCATGTATCATTTACAGAGTATAAAGATAATTGTGTGGGTTTTTTTTGTCTGTTTAAAGACAAATTCTGTCTTTATAAGGAGATATAAGTTGTTAGGCCTGATCTCATTCTCTGTGCTTTGCAATGATTATACTACTCCACTCTCCAAAAACACTCTCCCTGACCAAGAGGAAATCCCACCCAGATGGGTCAATCCATTTACTCACATTCTGCGTATTTCTGGAGTTGGCCAAATTCTTCTGGAGTGAGGGAGACCCACTGTTCTTCACTCATCTTTCCTGGGTGTGAGCACTTGGAGGCTAGCCACGGAGCTTTGTTCACCAGGCTGTAGCCGAGGCCCAGCCCAGGGCCTGGCTCATTGCAAGTACACGATGGACAAGCCCTTCAGGAGATTTCTCAAGCACCCATGTATCTCTGGCAGCAGTGGGCACTGTTTAGCAGCTGAGAGAAGACCTCTGCTATTCCTCAGGCAACATCCTTCTATCTGTAGTCAAGGTAAATTCAGAAATCCTTGCTCTTCCTGGGCAGAAGTAGAAAGGACACTGCGAATGAGAATGTTAGAATACATGTCTTCTTTTGTAAAAAAAAAAAAAAAAAAAAAAAAATTCCCCAGATGTTTTTTGCTGAAACTCTATAGGAGGCAATGGTTCTCAAGGTGGGGGAGGGTTGGGGGTGTTGGCATGCTACCTCAGGGAAGTCAGAAGAGGACACACAGATCAGACCAGCACAAGTGCAGACAGCTGTCTGGCCAGAGTGGGGGTTGGGTGGTCTGTATGAAGAGGTAGCCATACTCCCAAATGCTGGGAACTCTAAAACTCCTGAGAGGTGATAGTAGGGCCAGTTAAGGGCATCCTCTCGGCATGAAAATGCCCCAGGCTGTCGAGTGTCTCGTGAGTAAGTACAGGGACAGTAGCCCACGTGGCATGATTTGAAAGGTAAGCCTGTCTCTCCTCCACTGATTTCTAAATTCCACCGTTACAGCTGCTTGCCTTCCTCTGATGAGTCACTGAACCACTCTGGAAATTCAAATACCACCCCCCCTCAAGGCTGGCTAACATCCTAGTGACTGAAGCAGTTTTGTTTCCTCTCAGAACCATAAAAACATGATTAGAGGGAAGGCCTGCCGGCTCCAGTGCAGGGGAGCCTGAGAGCAGGGAGGGGGTGGATTCAGACAAACATTTAGCATCTTTTCCTTTGAGACCCTCCTAGCATGGTGGCTCTATCAGTCCTACCATCAGTCATTAAATCAGCTTAATGAGTCATGAAATTAATGTAGTGGGCCACGACCAACATCTAAAAACACATAAGAGAACAGCATAGAATGGAATGGAATGAGATGGAATCGAAAATGAGTGCATCTCCTTTCAGTTATACATACATGTTTACCCCTATCATAATATAAAACGTATTTTTTATTCTGGGTTGAGGTTAAAAAAATGTTGAAAAGTCACCAACCTAATAGGACAAGGAATAAAGACCAATGTTGCCCCAAAACAATGTTGCCCAGTTTTAATCAAAGAAAACCCATTGTAGAGAGTCAGACTTGAAGGCAAGTCTGGAGCACATGACGAATGGCAGAGGGGCTGAATGAGATGACCCAATGAGGCAGATCTGGACACTTCTCTGCTGTGGCATATAGACTTGGTTAGTGTGGACCTGGAGGGCTGAGCTAGAGCTGAGGGAAAATGCTGGAGGGAGATCTTCTGTAAGGAAGACCTCCCATCAGTCAGAGCTCACCAACAGTAGGAGGAAATGAATGGCAAGGGAGTGAGATGCGTGCATCTCAGGGAGCATCCAAACTCTAGTTTCTCTCCTTAAAATGTCTGATTCTCAGGGCTTCCCTGGCGGTCCAGTGGTTAAGACTGCACTTCCAGTGCAGGGGGTGCGGATTTGATCCCTGGTCAGGGAACTAGGATCCCACATGCCACGGGGCAAAAAAAAAAGTCTAATTATCTTTTTAATCCACTGGCCAACTGGATTTTGCTTCTTGGCACCTGCTCTTGCCAAGGTTTCCAGTGTGAAACTTAATAAAGGGAAACCTCACTAAAATGGAGTTGGGAGGCCAGAAGGGGGCGCTCTCATGCAGTACCATAGAGGTCAATTACAGGAGGAGTTGTTAATCATAGACCCCAGCAGAAGAATCATCAACAGGAAAGAATCATCAAGCACAATCCCAAAGGAGAAAGATGGAAGTCGCATTTCCCACAAGAAATTGTTGACCCCAGCAACTCAACCAATGAGTAACTGTCATCACCCTGAACTCTCATTTTTCTCAAGGGGACTTTCATTCAAAACACCGCCTCTCATCTTCATCCTTTTTCTCTATAAAATAACATTCCACTCCTTTGTATGTTGGACTTGCCTATAAGCTATAGCTTGTTTGTCCTGAATTGTGATTCCTCTGCTATTCCCGAATAGAAGCCACTTTTGCCAGTAAAATAACTGGCTGTTTTATTTTTAAGGTCAACATGACTTGGTGATTAGAAGTAAGATCCAGAGAAGACCCCCAACAACTCTGAGGTTGGTGAGCAAACAGGTATTGGTACCCACAGAGCCCACTGAGGTCGCTGCTTCCTTGCCGACCCTGGGGTTTGAGGGTATGTCTCTCCGGGATTTCAAGCCCTGCTCTGTGTTTTGAGTTCTCCTGGCTTTGTTTAGATCTGTTTAAAGGTTTTGATCTTTCTGAGAGGGCTCGTTTGGTCCAATTCCTTTCGGAACTGGGCTGTTCCTACTGGAACTGTGCTGATTAGGAATTTTTTTATGCTCTAGAGAAAAACCTCTAAGAAATGGGATCACAGTCATCAAAATGCTTTGAAGGTGTCCTCCCAGCGCCACCTTCTGGGACTTGGGCTGGTTTTAGGTTTAAAAACTGCAGTCCCTCCTCAAGGGCATTTCTAAGTAAATGAACTTACTTAACCAAAAGTAATGTAGAACAACAGCAATTTGGGGGAACTTTCAAACTCCCCAAACTTACTTATCTTAAAACCGAATTGGACAGTCATGGCTCTAAATTGTTGAAACTGAATGGGATGCCTATTTGGATTGGTATTTTGAGGCTTCCAAATGTTATCAGGAGTCTAAAATTGCCTCTCTGCAAAATACGATTTCTAAATTAACTGAGGCAAACAAACAACTAAAGAAAGACAAAAAGGCTTCTGAGGCCTCTCTTGCCCCTCCCTCCTTTTCTTTGACTTCAGACACCTGGCAGCCCCCTTGTGCTCAGGCCCCACCTCTGGTGCCATCATCCTCCTTCCCTTCTGTACCACCTCCACCTTCTCTATACCCTTAGTTTCCTCATTCTAATTATTTTGCCAAACTTTCCCCCAGAATCTGCCCCTTTAAAATTAAGTCTTCTGAGGATCCGAACAAACCTCAAGTTTCTTATGTTCCCTGGACTAAGGCTGAATTGCAAGCCATAGTTAAGAGTTTCCTAAAGTAACTGAGGACCCCCGCCCACAGGTTTGCTGAAGAATTTAACATAGTTATTCAGACTTACTAACCTGACTTCTCAGATTTGCATCAGTAAGTCCACATGCCTGTTGGTGAAGGTCAAGACAAACACTGGGTGAAACGTGCCTGATAGGAACATCCTGAACAGGATTTGGAAAAAGAAACTCCAAACTTTCAGCAAAATGCGAGAACACTCACTGAAAACCTCCACCAAGCAATCTGAGTAGCTTTTTCTAAGCCTATTGATGGGAAGAAAATTCAGGTTTGCACACAAAAATCTGGTGAACCTGTTCGTGACTATTATAATCAACTTCAGATTGTTCCCAAAGAAAATTCTGGTCTTCCTTCAGATGTTGAATCAACTCAGGTAGCCTTTAACTCTGTTTATTAATGGGCTGTACCAGGAACCTTCTCTTTTAGTTAAAAGGAGAAGGGTGGATTGGGAAACTATGTTCACTCCAGATATAGTTAATTTGGCAAATCAGCTTGCTCACACCTTAGATGAGTCACTTAAAAGAAAGACCACTAAAATTCTTAATTTTCAACTCCAGCAAATGAAAGCCCCTAACTCAACCCAAAAACCTCCTGTTTTCTGCTCTTACTGCAAAGAGCCAGGACACTGGAAAAGAGATTTTTACAAACTTATGTGCTCCAGGCACCTTCAGCCCTCTAGCGAGCCTTTCCAACATCTTCCTAATTCCCAGTGAGGGCGCTCCAAGAAATCACAGGTGCTCTTCCTAATCCTCCCTCTTAATCAGTTCAGAGAAACCAATCTCCAGACTGGAAATGAATCCTTCTCTTTCCTTACCGACACCGGAGCTATACTTTCAGTGCTCAACATTGCTGTAAAGTGTTGTAGGGCTCCAAGGCAATAGTGGGGGTTTCTAGTAAACCTCAGTGGGTTCCTGTCTCTGAACCTATTCCCTTTAGTTTAGCCCCTTTGAGAGATACACACCCTTTTCTCCTTAGCTCCTCTTCCCCTATTCATTTATTAGGCTGAGACTCTTAGAAAAGTATCATGCTGGAATTTCACCCAAAAGGGTGAAATTATCTAAAACTTGACAGTAGCAATCAAAATAGCCAAACATGTGAATTAAATAACCTTTCAACACCTTTTATTTGCTCCATTTCTGATAGCATTGTAGCTGAGTCTAAGGCCACTTACCATTCTTCCCTTTTGGATCAGCTACCATCCTCTTTATAGGCAAAATCTTCAACTGATATTGGCAGAACCCACAGTGCAACTCCTATCAAGACTCAAATATATCCCTCAAAACCTCTTCCAAGAATTAATCAATACACTATAAATAAAGAAGCCCTTCAAGGCATCAAGCCCATAATACAAGGTCACAAGGCTCAGAGCCTCATTATACCCTGTACTAACTAGTTCCTGTAATACCCCTATCTTACCTGTGAGAAAACCCAAAGGCCGTGGATGGAGGTCTGTCCAGGACTTACAAGCAATGATAACACTGTTATCCCTCGACACTGTCGTTCCTAACCCCCATACACTACTGACATCCATTCCCACTGAAAGCAAAATTTTCACTGCAATTTGTGTATTCAGTGCATTCTTTAGCATACCAGTTGATAAGTCTAGCCAATACCATTTTGCTTTCACTTGGGAAGAAACGCAATACATCTGAACAGTAATGCCCCAGGGTTTCATAGAAAGCCCCGCTTACTTTTAACAAATATTGAAAGCTGATTTGGATGATATAAAGTTTGCTACAGGCTCTACTTTGTTATAGTTTGTAGGTAATTTGCCTCTCTGTTCTGCTTCTCAAACCTCTTTACAGGAAGACAGCATTCACCTGTTAAAACTTTTGGTCTTGAAGGGACATAAAGTCTCCAAAGAAAAATTGCAGTTTATTCAAACTCAGGTTCAATATTTTGGGCACCTGACCTCAGGACAAGGACTGCATTTGGACCCAGGTGACAATTTGGAAAAATTGACTAAGGACGCCCAACAACTGACCCCAGAAAAGGAAAAATGTTAAAAATCTAATAAACATCAGCTTGATGAAAAAGAACTCCGGTTTGGGCCAAGCAACAACTCGGTCTTACCTGAAATTCTAAAATGCCCACTACTTACCTCTCTACACATATTAAACCACTGATCTACTGACAAAATGATAGGATTCAAGAACCAGTATTTATGGGGAACTGTTAATAAGGCTGCAAAAAGTGCCTACCTCACTTGTCCCACCATCCAAAATGCAATCCAGAGAAACCTGCTCGCACAACTCCCAGATACTCTGAATTGCCCAACGGGGCCATTTGAGGTTTAGCAAATGGATTTTGTACAGCTTCCCTTGACTCATGGATATAAATACACTTTAGTCATTGTTTGTACATTTTCTCACTGGACCAAAGCTTTCCCTTGTAGACAGGCTACTGCTTCTTCTGTGGCTAAAATTCTGTTTAAAAAGATTATCCCTATGTGGGGAACCCCTCTTGAACTTCAGAGTGCTTGGGGAACCCATTTTATTGGCCAGGTACTTCAACAAGTCTGTGCGGGCTGGTTTTACAACACTTTCACTGTGTTCAGGGTTAGTCAAATGCACGAATGACATTATTAAAACTCAACTGGCAAAATTTGTAGACGTCCTCCAAATACCTTGGCCAAAAGCATTGCTGGTGGTCCTTCTAAATCTCAGATTCACACACTTTGGAACTCAGAAACTCTCACCCTTTGAGATAGTCACGTGATGTCCAGTGTACCTGGGCCCTGCCCCCCTTTTTTTTTTTTTAACCATTTTAAAGAACTTTTATTGAGATACAGTTAACAGACAATAAACAGCATATATTTAGAGTGTACAATTTGGTATCCCAATCTCCCAATTCGTTCCCCCCCAACCCTTCCCGCTTTCCCCACTTGGTGTCCATGTGTTTGTTCTCTACATCTGTGTCTCTACTTCTGCCTTGCAAACCGGTTGATTTGTACCATTTTTCTATAGTACACATGCATGTGTTAACATACGATATTTGTTTTTCTCTTTCTGACTCATTTCACTCTGTATGACAGTCTCTAGGTCCATCCGTGTCTCTATAAACGTCCCAGTTTGGCTACTAACTTTGGGTTTTGTTTGTTCTTCTTTCTCTAGTTTCTTTACGTGTAAGGTTAGATTGCTTATTTGGGATTTTTCTTGTTTCTTGAGGTAGGATTGTATTGCTATAAACCTCCCTCTTAGAACTGCCTTGCTGCATCCCATAGGTTTTGGATCTTTGTGTTTTCATTGTCATTTGTTTCTAGGTATTTTTTGATTTCCTCTTTGATTTCTTCAGTGATCTCTTGGTTATTTAGTAGCACATTGTTTAGCCTCCATGTGTTTGTGTTTTTTACAGTTTTTTCCAGTAATTAATTTCTAATCTCAGAGTGTTGTGATTGGAAAAGGTGCTTGATATGATTTCAATTTTCTTGAATTTACTAATGCTTGATTTATGACCCAAAATGTGATCTAACCTGGAGAATGTTCCATGTGCGCTTGAGAAGTACGTGTAATCTGCTGTTTTTGGTTGTAATGTCCTATAGAGATCTATTGAATCAAGCTGATTTATTGTATCATTTAAAGCTTGTGTTTCGTTATTAATTTTCTGTGTGGATGATCTGTCCATTGGTGTAAGTGGGGTGTTAAAGTCCCCCACTATGATTATATTACTGTCAATTTCCTCTTTCATAGTTGTTAGCATTTGCCTTATGTATTGAGGTGCTCCTATATTGGGTGCATGTATATTTATAATTGTTATCTCCTCTTCTTGGATGGATCCCTTGATCTTTATGTAATGTCCTTTCTTGTCTCTTGTAACAATTTTTATTTTAAAGTCTATTTGATATGAATATTGCTGCTCCAGCTTTCTTTTGATTTTCATTTGCATGGAATATCTTTTTCCATCCCCTCACTTTCAGTCTGTAGGTGTCCCTAGGTCTGAAGTGAGACTCTTGTAGACAGCATATATATGGGTCTTGTTTTTGTATCCATTCAGCCAGCCTGTGTCTTTTGGTTGGTGCATTTAGTCCATTTACATTCAAGGTAATTATCAATATGTATGTTCCTATTACCATTTTCTTAATTGTTTTGTTTTTGTTTTTGTGGGTCATTTTCTTCTCATGCTTCCCGCTTAGAGAAGTTCCTTTAGCATTTGTTGTAGGGCTGGTTTGGTGGTGCTGAATTCTCTTAGCTATTGCTTGTCTGTAAAGCTTTTGATTTCTCCATCGAATCTGAGTGAGATCTTTGCTGGGTAGAGTATTCTTGGTTGTAGGTTCTTCCCTTTCATCACTTTAAATATATCATGCCACTCCCTTCTGGCTTGCAAAGCTTCTGCTGAGAAATCAGCTGTTAACCTTATGGGAGTTCCCTTGTATGTTATTTGTCCTTTTTTCCTTGTTGCTTTTAATAACTTTTCTCTGTCTTTAATTTTTGTGAATTTGACTACTCTATGTTTTGGCGTGTTTCTCCTTGGGTTTATCCTGCCTGGGACTCTCTGCGCTTCCTGCACTTGGGCAGCTATTTCCTTTCCCATGTTAGGGAAGTTTTCAGCTATAATCTCTTCCAATATTTTCTCGGGTCCTTTCTCTCTCCTTCTCTTTCTGGGACCCCTATAATGCAAATGTTGGCTCGTTTAACATTGTCCCAGAGGTCTCTTAGGATGTCTTCAGTTCTTTTCATTCTTTTTTCCTTATTCTTTTCCTCATCAGTGATTATCACCATTCTGTCTTCCAGGTCACTTATTCATCCTTCTGCCTCAGTTAATCTGCTATTGGTTCCTTCTAGTGTATTTTTCATTTCAGTTATTGTGTTGCATATCTCTGTTTGCTTGCTCTTTAATTCTTCTAGGTCTTTGGTAAACTTTTCGATCTTTGCATCCAGTCTTTTCTCAAAGTCCTGGATCATCTTCACCGTCATTATTCTGCATTCTTTTCTGGAAGGGTGCCTATCTCCTCTTCATTTAGTTGTTTGTATTTGTAGGTGTTCTCCTTTTCTTGTGTTTCCTACTTAGAGAAGTTCCTTTAGCACTTGTTGTAAGGCTGGTTTGGTGGTGCTGAATTCTCTTAACTTTTGCTTGTCTGGAAAGCTTTTGATTTCTCCCTCAAATCTGAATGAGATTCTTGCTGGGTAGAGTATTCTTGGCTGTAGGTTTCTCTCTTTCAGGACTTTCAGTATATCCTGCCATTCCCTTCTGGCCTGCAGAGTTTCTGTAGAAAGGTCAGCTGTTATCTTTATGGGTTTTCCCTTATATGTTGTTTGTTGCTTTTCTCTTGCTGCTTTTAATATTTTTTCTTTGTGTTTAATTGTCATTAGTTTGATTAATATGTGTCTTGGTGTATTTCTCCTTGGGTTTATTCTGTATGGGACTCTCTGTGCTTCTTGGACTTGGTGAATTATTTCCTTTCCCATGTTGGGGAAGTTTTCCACTAGAACCTCTTCAAATATTTTCTCAGACCCTTTCTTGTTTTCTTCTTCTTCTGGGATGCCTATAATTCGAATGTTGGTACGTTTAAGGTTATCACTGAGGTCTCTGAGACTGTCTTCTAATCTTTTTATTCTTTTTTCTTTTTCCTGCTCTGTGGCGTTTATTTCCCCCATTCTATCTTCCAACTCACTTATTCGTTCTTCTGCCTCAGTCATTCTGCTGGTTAGAGCATCTAGAGTATTTTTAATTTCAGTTATTTTGTTATCCATTGCTGTTTGTTTTTCTGAGTTCTTATGAACTGTTTCTTGTACTTTCTCTATTTTGTTATCGAGATTTTGTATCATTTTTACTATCATTACTCTAAATTCTTTTTCAGGCATTTTTCCTATTTCCTCCTCATTTATTTGGTCTTGTGGGTTTTTTTCCTGCTCCTTTGCCTGCATGGTGTTTCTTTGTTTCCTCATAGTTGTCCAAACTTTTGGGGTTGCTTGTCCTGGCGATAGAGGTGTTTACAGAAGACTGTCCAAGCCTCAGACTAATGTCCAAGTACTGGATTAAACGAATATGAAGTCCTGAACCAGCTCTCCGGTTCCCACGCTCCCGCTCCTGGACCCTCCGTTCAGCCGCAGATCGATGTCTCGGTCCGGGAACGCTGAGCTGTGCTGTGGACCCTCTGTATGTTTCTCACTCCCTCCCGTCTGCCACAGCTCTGCCGCTTCACCCTCTTTGAGCCCTCGTAGATGCCTCCCTACCGGCTATGTCGGGCTCCCCGCAGCCCTTTCTGGTGTCCGAGGCCGTCTGCTGGTGTTCAGCTGGTTCTCTGTGGGAATGACTGCGTCCTTCCGTGCATTCCCAATGCATCTGTCGGCCCTGCCTCTTTTGATCCACAGCTTATAAAAGGAGATACACTTCAATATTATAAAGCCCTAATTGCTTCTATTAAAAATAACAATGCTTTGGTTAGGGCAATCTTTTTCACAGTGTGCTCCTGGGAAATGAAGACATGAAGCATCACACCTTGCAACTCTGAGATTTCATCTTTTGGAAAAGACACACCCAGAAATACTCTCTTCAACCTCACTGGAAAGGGCCATATAAGGTGCTGCTAACCAACCCTTGTGATACCCAACTCCAGAGAATAGACTCTTGGGTTCATGTTCATGTGACACACCTAAAGAAAGTTCCAGACCCTAACTGGACCTCACACCATCTGATGACCTGAAAATAAAGACTTCCTGGAATTGAAGAAGATGGCATCTGATGAGATAGCTTTCCCAAGATGCCTGGGCCAGACCTATTAGAAGATTCAAAATTCACAAAAGTCTATCTAGACGACTAACTGACTCTGGATTCTTACCCAAATTCATGGTCTCTGAATTTGCAACTTTAGAGGCTATACTATCAATAACATACTCGGTTCCAAACAATTCTTTTGAAATAACAATACTGTTTTAAAATGTCTCTAAAGTTTTGTTATCTTTGCAAAGAGTTCATCGGCTATTCCACCATGTTTATTTCCGCACAGCATCTTCCCAAAGGTACTCAGTTAATTCTTTCAGCTTGAATGTGCTCTTGCTGTATTCACTATTCAACTTTGCTTTCATGGATGCTTTAAGTGAGGTCTTCCAGGAGGCATACATGACTCTAGGTTTGCCTCCATAGGGAGAACTTTCCTCCTTTAAATCAGAGTAAGTGCCAATAAATATTTGTTCAGTTCAGGCCTATAATGCTAGTTTAGAAACATCATACAATTTAGAACTATCATGTTATTTTTGATTCTGTACTTGTTGCCTGCCAAACCTTTGTAAAAACAACATACCCAATAAGGAGATGATCTCCAGTGCTTATGATGTTGATAAATATGAACTACATATGAGAAGTGCCTGAGAGTTCTCCCTTCTACCCCTCGTTACTTGAATGTAACATCAATACGTTTCCAATCTGTATAATTTCCCTGTAACATGGGACATGACACCCAGGAAAGATCCTTTCTGGCACCCAAGGGACAAAAGGCCACTAAGTTAAGAAAAGTTGGCTCTGGATCAGTAACACTTTTGGAGAAAGGTCTTGATCAAAAAGGAGAAGTGTGAAAATTAGTAAAGGGAAACCTCACTAAAACAGAGTCGGAAGGTCAAAAGGGGAAGCTCTCCCACAATAATACTGATGTCAATTGCCGCAGGAATGATCAATTATAGACCCCAACAGAAGATTCATCAACAGGGAAGAATCATCAGTTACATGCCCCAATAGGAAAAGGTGTACATTGCCTCTGCTACAAGAAATCTACTACCCCAGCAATTCAACCAGTGAGTAACCATCATCACCCTGAACTCTCCCTTCTCTCCAATGGACTTTTGTTCAAGACACCCACTCCCAACTTCCTCCTTTTTTTCCGATGAGATAACATTCCTCTCTTTTTTTTGGACTTGCCTATGGCTTTTGCTATAGCTTGCTTGTTCTGAATTGCAACTCCTCTGCTTTTCCCAAACAAACCCATTTTTGCTGTAAAATAACTGGCTGTTTTATTTTTTAAGGTCAACACAAGTGACACAACTGTCAAATCCAACAGGCATCTTTCAGGCCTTCCTTGCTTTATTTGCTCTCTAGGCGGCCTTGGCAGAAAAAAATCCCCTGGAAACGCTTTTATCTTGCTAAGGGTTCCTCCTCAGCCTCATCCCACTTCTTCTTTTGCCATTGTTAAATACTGGGTGTTTCCAAAATCCTATCCTTACACTGCACCCTTTCTCTTAGGGATCTCATCTACCTCCACAGCTTCAATGACTCCTAGGTACACTGCTCCAGTCTTGCGCTCTCCCTTTAATCCAGATCTACATATCCAACTGTCTACTGTGACTCCTGTCTATGTACCAAACTACCCCGAATCAGAACCTTTCCATGCCCCCAACCTGCCCCTCCTCTGTATTCTGGTCACGCGCAAGAAGAGCCAATACTCAGGCTTGAGGCTGAGCCTAAGCTCCTCACCCTTTCTCTCCTGCCAAACCTAGGCACCGGTCTGGGAGTGTGACTGTCCATTGTGTGTGTCCTCCTCTCCATCATGCCAGCTGGTTGGTTAACTCTGACCTTTATCTGCCTGGTCTCTGACAACAGCCTCCTGCTGGTCTGCCTGCCTCAGGTTTTGCATTCTTCCCCTTGGTCTGCTCTAAATTGCCAACCAAATCACATCTTTCCCAGTAATAAAACTCTTCAGTGGTTTCTATTGCCTATAGCATAAAATGTAATCTTCTTTCCATGATGCACAAAGCTCTTTATGATCTGGCCTTTGATTTTCAATTCAGTCCAAAAGCAATACCCTTAGAAACATTTTCCATCACACAAGGGAATTCAGCATTGCAACTGGTATTAACACTGCTGCCCGACATGGATTTTACACTGTGCTCTAGACTTTACATATATTATCTAATTTAGTCCTCATAACAACCATGTAAGTTAAGCACTGCCTTCCCTATTTTTAGGCAAGAAACATGAGGCAAGATGCTTAGTAAATATGGAAGGAACTCCCCAGTGCTTTTGTTTAAAAATGCCTCTCTGATCTTATCGTTCTGCACATTTTCAGAAGCTCAGAACTCTGAGAGGACCCAGAGACACACTGCATGCTAGAACACCACAAAACCTGAAGTCAGAAGGCGTGGGATTTGAATCTTGGCTCTGCCTCTTACTATTTGACTTTAGGCAAATTTTTTACTTCTTGAAGCTTGGTTTCCTCATCTTAAAAAATGGGAATAACTAATAAAAAAATCCTACCGAGTTAGTGTTAGGATTGAGTTAATATATGAACCCCCAACCCCACCTAGCATAATGTCTATCATACAGTGGGCAATCAATCAGTAGTTATTGTTACCATCCTATTGCAAATACAACACTTAGCAATATGACAAACGATCAGCTGACTGCAGTTGGGGGCTTTGTGTTGTGTGATAGATTTCTGAACCTGATCTCGTTCTGCTTCAGGTTGTTGTAATTTTGTAATTACTCATCAAACTTTTATCCACTACTTTTAGCACCCACTGATGATTCTTTCCTGGATTAATTATTACTATGATGATGGATTTCTAATTCCATCCTCCCTTCCATATTTATTAGTTGGGATTCTATAATAAGTATAAATGTATATTACATTTACATATAATAATAGTATTTACTTATATTCATGGATTCTTACTTTATTCAGTGGGTTATAATCCATTACCATCACTGTTTGTTTTGATTCTCAGACTGTCCCAGATTTGGCCAGAGCAAGCTCATTCAAGGTGATTCCTTGTTCTCTAGATATATTCCTATCATTCTTTGATCACATCTTTATTTTCTGGTACTGCAAAATATTTCAGGCTCATCTTTTTCTTCCTCAGTGCTGTCCTGAAATCAGTCATTTTTCCAAAGAGGCCAATTCCTTTTAGTGGAAAATGGTTTTTGAAACCAAGGTTTGGGTATTTAGATATGCTCATTTCTATCGGGGTGTCACTGCTTCTAGGCCCTATTAGGGACAGAGCTAGAAAATACATGTATGTATATGCACACATCTCATCTCTGGCTATTTATCTTTCCATCCATCCATGCATCCACCCATCTATCCATGCATGCATGCATCCATCCATCCATGTTAAAAACCCCAAGTTCATACTCATACACTACAGGGTCAATTGTAGCCTCCTCTCATTCCATATTGTTAAACTCCCTTCTCCAACAAACTGTTTCCATTATCTACAATGTACTTTTCTCAATCCTAAAATATACAGAAAGTAGTTTCAGAAGTGCTAGCACATCTCTGTGAAAAACAAGAGTTCAAAATTTATTTAGAGTTCCTTTGTCTTCAGCCAACTGCACATCTTCAAATTACTACTTTCAAAAGTTACTTAAGTTAGTTCTTTCCCACTCTCATTCACTTCTGTTTGTATTTCACTGTAGGGTTTCTTCTCCCTTCCCACTGGTTCTTTTGCAGTATGGCTTCAAAAGTCAGAACTGTATAAAGTGTGCCTTCAGAGAAGCCTTGCTTTCCCCCGTTCCCTTCACTGTTTTCCCCTCCCCGTCCTTTCCACCTTTCCCCACCCAATCTGTATGTTTTCTAGTGTTTTCCTTCTGTTTATTTTCACATCACTGAGCAGATAGATATTTTCTTATTTCCCCTTCTTTATCACAAAAAGGTAGCACATTGTTTTTTTTTCACTTAACAATATATCCCATGAATCACTTCATATCTGTTCATAGATACCCTCCTCATTTAGAACCAAATTTGACTCCAGCATTTACCTGCTTAAAACCCTTCAGAGGTTTCCCTTGGCTTCCAGGATAAAAGGCAGGTTCTTTAGCCAGTTCCAAAAGATCCTTTATCTGTGGTAAAGCTCATCTCCCCATCCTTACTCCAATGACCTCCTGCTCCACGTGCTCCACGTTACAGCCAAACCAACCTACTGTGTACTGCTAGTAACTAGCAAAGTACCTGGCACACGGTAGGACCTCATAAACATTAGTTAATGGACTGACAAACACACCATGACTTTAACCTGCATGGAATTCCCTTCACTCCTTCCTTCCCATAACAAACCACTACTCTCATGTCTGGCTCCAGGTACAAACGTCACTTCTTTCCTATAGCTTTTTTTTTTTTTAACTCTGAGCAAACCAAGTTGTTCTCCCAGCTGTGTTCCCACAGAACACATAGATTGTCTATATTTCCCTAGTGTAGTAGCTGTTGGTTCCACGTGGGAGACAGACACTTGAACAGATAACTAACATACAAGCTGATAAGAGGAGTGGTACAGATATGTACAGGGAACTGTGGGCCCAGCTAATGTGTCTGTGACAGGCACAGGGCAGGTGGAAAGCTTTCTCAAGAAGTTGAGAAGGAGTAACAAGGTAAAAAGGTATATGCTGCAATAACTCAACAAATACTCCTATTATTATAATTGCTGTTCCACTCTAGCTCAGTGCTTGGTTTCACAGTGGAAGAAACAGCACCATTCTTTTTTTTTCAAATTTTATTTTATATTAGAGTATAGTTGATTTACAATGTGTTAATTTCAGGTGATTCATTTATACATAAACATATATTCACTCTTTTTCAGATTCCTTTTCTATATAGGCTATTACAGTATATTGAGAAAAGTTCCCTGTTCTATACAGTAGGTCCTTGTTGATTATTTATTTTATAAATAAGCAGTGTGTATTTGTTAATCCCAAATGCCTAATTTATCCCTCCCCCCCACATTTCCCCTTTGGTAACCATCGTTTGTTTTCTAAGTCTGTGAGTCCATTTCTGTTTTGTAAATAAGTTCATTTGTACTATTTTTTTAAGCTCTTCATTGAAATATAATTGCTTTACACTTTTGTGCCATTTTTTTGCTGTACACCATAGTGAATCAGCTGTATTTTTACATATATCCCCATATCCCCTCCCTCCTGCGACTCCCTCCCACCCTCCCTATCCCAGCCCACTAAGTTATCACCCATCATCCAGTTGATCTCCCTATGTTACGCGGCAAAATCTCACTAGCTATTTTACATTTGGTAGTGTATATATGTCAATGCTACTCTCTCACTTTGTCCCAGCTTCCCCTTCAATTCCACATATAAGCGATATCATATGATATTTGTCTTTATCTGTCTGACTTGCTTCATTTAGTATGATAATCTCTACGTCCATTCATGTTGCTGCAAATAGCATTTTTCATTCATTTTTATGGCTGAGTAATATTCCACCACATCTTTATCCATTCATCTGTTGATGGACAGTTAGGTTGCTTCCATGTCCTGACTATTGTAAATAGCACTGCAATGAACACTGGGGTGCATGCATCTTTTCGAATTACAGTTTTCTCCAGATATATGCCCAGGAGTGGGATTGCTGGATCCTATGGTAGTTCTCTTTGTAGTAAAACTGCACCATTCTTTATTTCCGTCAGGAAACACTGCATGACTCTGCAGATGCTCCCACGTGACCGTCCCCTCTGGTTTTCTGCTCTTTGATAGAGATGACGGCTACCACACCAGAGGGCTTGCTGCAGCCGACACCTCTCAGCATTTCTCTTTCAGCAGCCAGCCCTATCACTCCCCTCTTGCAGGCTCCGCACAGTGCAAACAATCTTCTTATTACCAACCCTGAACATCTTTGGTGACAGGAAAAATGTAACAGGATCTTATAAATAACACTCAGATTGGATATTGTCAGGTTTGGGTGGGAGAAGAGTGTTCTATGTCCCTATAGCTACGCCACTCTGAGCACTTGCTTCAGCTCCCCTGGCCTCAGTTTCCTTGTCTAAAAATGAGGGGGTGGGAATAATGGTTTCCAACACATTTTCTAGCTCTGCAATTTCGTATACTGGATCAAATTCTATTTGTTCTGTACAGATGTCAGCATGGAAATCACAAGTCAGAAGGAAGACGGCAAATTCAATAGGTATTGAATCGCACCCCAGGTCTCTCTATTCATTCGAATGAATCAGCCACAGCCAATTATCCAGGAACAAACACCTCTTCATCTCCTCTTTGCTCTCATAAAAACACTAACTCATGAATATAGCATCAGATTGGGGGAGCTTATTTATATGTGTCTGATGATCTGTAAGCCATAATGAGTATATTTTTTAAAGGGAAGAATCACTAAAAACTAGAAAGAAAGGAACCCATCTCTCTTCCCAGGCTTGTGACGAGTCACATTTGATACCTGTACCATCTCTGGGCTTTTGCTGTTGCTGATCCTTCTTCAATTCTGCAACTCCTATGCAGCCTTTAGAGTTCAGTTCAAGTATCACCTACTCTACCATTTAATTTCTTGGACTGAGCTGGACATATCTTCTCTGCTATCCAATAACTCCTTGGGCTTCTCTCCATTGTGGCACTGGCCACACTGCCGTGTACTTGCCCACTCTTCCCTGTGAGACTCTGAGTTCCTTCAGGGTGGAAACAGTGTCCTGCCCACTTTACAGCTCTAGTTATCAGAGGATTTCTAAGGGTTCATTTCTTGACCATTAGAAAAGTGGTTCTCAGCTTTTTTGGACAGAGACCATTTGCATGGAGCAAAAGATCCTACCACGCCTGCTTGCACTTCCTAGTAGAAGAAGAACTGGGTGTTAACAAAGAACTGGAGAGGAACAAAAGACGCTAATTGATGTGAAATGGATGATAATATTAGTTCTGAGTCACATAATAAAAAACATGAATTGGTGCAGATATTTTAATATTAAAATAATTACCCATAAGTTTATAACTATAAACTATAATCTATATACTTATAATAATAGTCACTTTATTATGTTTAACCTATAGTATGTTTGGGGTTAACTTGAATTCATCAATGAACTGTCACTTTTGTCATAGTCTATTACATGGATGTCACAGTCTATCACATTCATGCCTCCCAATATTCAGGCCCTTTTCCTTCTCTACCCTTTGAGTCTGGGCTGTGCCTGTGACTTGCTTTAACTTGCAGTAGAAATGATGTTGTGCCAGTGTTAGGTCTAAGCCTGAAGGCCTGGCAGCTTCCACTTTTGTGTTCTTGGAAGCACTGAACTGCCACGTCAGGAGTTCAGCCACCTTGCTAGAGAGATCACAGAGAAACCATGTGGACAGAGGGAGGAGAACTGAGCAACCGCAGCCCAGCTGTTGATGCCAACTGAAGCCCCTGCGATAAGATCCCAGCCAGCCAGCCAGCCAGCCAGCCAGCATGCAGTCATGTAAGCCGCCCTAGTGTGAAGCGGGACATGAAGCCACTTTGCATTTGATAGATTTAATTGACATGATGTGGAGTGGAGATACGCTGTCCCTGCTGAGCCCTACCTGAGTTCCTGATGTACAGAATCACAGAGAATAATAAATACCAGTTGAGACACTACGTTTTAGGGTGGTTAGTTATGCAGTCATAAATAACCAGAACAACCAAAGAAGCACGTTTGAGTTCAGATTACGCATGTATCTATTTAGCAAGAGAATATGCATGATTCACGCTTCAACTGCAGCTTGTTCGTGCCTTAAAACCTAGTAATTGGAAAATTATAGACCTAAAATACCTTCGATGCAAATACGCATCACTGCATGCTGTTCGGTTAACCAAATATCCTCCGCAAACTAATGTGATACTGATGGAATGAAATGGACTACCATTTCTAATTAAAAAGCAAGAAAAGCAGAAGCGGAACACAACTCAAAACAAGTCTGACATTACAGTGATAACAGCGTGACTTTCCCCCAGGTCACAGGATTCAAACCATCTGGCTGAGTGAGGAGCCAGTAGTTGTTGAGCACTTAGAAGCACCCTGACTTCACAGATAACCAAATTAGAGCCCCTGGGGAACTTGCTAACGATCTAATTTGAGTTCATGAATAACAAATATGAGTAATCCCTAATAACTCATATAGTAAATTACCAGTATATAGTCCTTACACAAACATGAAAATAAAAGTCTTGAATTTGCATGCTACCCATAAGAATTCAGAGAGGACTTGCAATTGAGGACTCTGCATCTCATTAGTGGCCCCAGCAGAATGAACATAAGAAGCCCTGCTCTGGGGGAGGTGTGAAAATGTCAGGCTGAACAGAGCTGCCCAGGTGCAAGGGGCTGGTACCCAGGAGAGGTGTGCAGCCTCCTGGGAGAAGCTGAGACCTTCAGTTTGAGGGGCTGCCTTTGGTACAGGCAGGCAGTTTCAGACTGGGGAGTGTTTACATCCCAGGGACATCACCCCTTAAGCGGGCTCATTCATTCATTTACTTGTTTACCTGTTCTACAAGTCACCAACATAGAAGCCATTGCAGCAACCTTCATTTATAGACGACCACAC
Organism: Hippopotamus amphibius kiboko; assembly: GCF_030028045.1. Lineage (NCBI taxonomy): Eukaryota > Metazoa > Chordata > Mammalia > Artiodactyla > Hippopotamidae > Hippopotamus > Hippopotamus amphibius. The sequence continues at coordinate 161,420,014 of NC_080191.1, forward strand.
ATCTGGTGCTTTGCACACTGCATCTGTAATAGTCACCAACCCCTGAGAGGAAGGTTTTTTGATACCCATTTTATAGCTGTAAAAACAGTCTCAGAGTGATTTGCCTAGGTTCATCCACCAGAAGTGACACAAATGGTATCTGAACTCAAATCCGTTTAGTTCCAAAGCCCATGGTCCTTCTTTTACCACAAGACCTCTGGATGAATACCTCTTGAGTACCTAAGTGCCAGGTCCTGTGCTAGGTGCTGATACCATCACTAAACCAACTACGGAGAGCCTAAAACCTCATCTTCAAACTGGAAGGTAAATTAGAAGCCAGAGGGAAAACCACGACATGCACCTGGAAAGCCAACATTATTTGAGGGGGGAAAAATCTACATTATATTAAACATGAACAGAGACTGGAATAGAATGCAAAATATGCAGGAAGTTTGAGGTAAAACATGACACTTCAAAAAAAAAAATTGTTCTTGCCCTGGGGCCACCTTTAACTGTTCTTAAAAATGTGGGAGAGTGTTCACTTGGCTCTGCCAGTAGGGGCAGCGCCTCAGAGGAAATATTAAAGAAGTGGGGCTGACAGTAGCAACACCAAGGTCCAATTCTGGACTCCAGCACCGAGGGGCTGACGTGGGGATAAGAGTATGCGAGGAGGCCTCCTTCACAAAACTACTACCTGGGGAAAACGACTCGCCTCCAGTGTCAGGGAGCCTTCTTCCCAAGGAACCAAGCACAAGCCTAGCACTGGAATTAGAACAGAATTCAAATCTTGGCTCTACCACTTACAAGCACGTGACATTAAAGCAGTGTTCTTCGCCTCTAAATGGGAATAATAGTAGTAGTACATGGTTCACAGGGTTGTTATGCGAATTATTTGTATAATGTTTTATGAGAGTCATAGCAAGTAACATTTCCTACCAGTGGTTCTTCAAACGTGGTCCTCACACCAGCAGTACCGGCATCAACTGGGCCCACGGAAAAAGCAAATTCTCGGAACCCACCCGGAGCCCACCCCGGTGGTCCAGCAACTTGTGTTTTAGGAAGCGCTGGGGATTCTGATGCAAGCCAGTGTTTATAAGCACTGCTTTACGTTAATGTAAGTGACAGGACGAAGAAGAGAAGTTTGGAATATCTGGAGCTATTCCTTCTCCTTACGGGGGCCCTAAAGCAGGCAGATTCTGGGTCTCTCGAGTCAGTTCCACGTTCCTGAGGCAGGAAAACAACACAGGGAAGCCAGAGCCCCATGACTGTCAGATGCCTGCCATCCTGCTGAGCTCCTAAAATTCTCATGTTATGGCTTATAGTCCCTGCAGAGTTTTCCTTTCTTTACAGTCTGGATCTATGTTTCATACTCCTCCTATGACATTTTGTGCCAAATATATAATCTCGAGAGGGCACAGAACAGCTCATAGGAGTTTCCTGCCATAAAGTGAAGGGTAAACCCCAACAAACAGAAAAGCCTGAGAGGGTGAGAAAATGACAGCCCCCTTCATGGCACAGAGCATCCGTGCGTCGGGAATGGAATAGCCACAGAAGAGACACCTCAAGACATGAGTATGGGTCTCGGGCAGCACTAGAAAAAGACAGCACTATAAAAATATCAGGTACTGTGTGTTAACAATAACCACACCACAGAGACAACACTCAAGTTTGGAAGTGTGTGAAACCGCATTCAGCTTGGAAAGTTCCCGTGGGCCAGGAGGAACTTGTGGTGAGCTAGCCCGTGAGTGTTCTCCACTTGATGAACCCCTTGTGTTCTCCCTCCCGTCCCTCCTCTGCTACCCCTCCATCTCCATTCTCTAATTATCCTTTCCTATTCCTTCTTCCCACGTCCTGATTCCCATAACTATCTAAACAACAGCTACTATTTATTGAGAATCTACTGCCTTCTCCACATTAATATAATCTTCAAAACAATCTCACAGGAGAGGTACATTTTATTATGCCACTACATCCAGGATCAGACTCCTCGCAGGCAGCTGAGCCATTTATTCAAACCCACGTCCGCCTGATGCAAAGCCCACACTTTCCCCAGCATCTGGGCTGGCTTTCACACCTAGGAAAATCATTAATACCATCTCTAGATTGTAGACTGTCTACGGATCAACTTTCTGGCTCGTTTCAGGAACCCAGGATTTAGTTTATAGAAGCCTGGGCAGTCATATGCCTCTTCCTCCACCAACCCTATAGAGCAGCTATACCTTTTGGGCGATTACACCACAATGATTCAGCACCATGGACAACAGCACCCAGGAGTGGCTACACCTTCCTCTGATCCCTGCCAATGTGTCCCTGGACGGCCTCCTCCACTTCAGAGGTGTCTAGGCCCCAGTGTGAAAAACACCTTATTAACAATAGTTAATCTTTACAACATGCCAGACTGTCCTAGGCAATCTGTGTGAATTAATCTGGCTGACTACTCGTAGCAACCCTATGAGGTAAATACAAATATGCTCATTTTAAAGATGAGGAAATTAAAGAACAGAGGGTTAAGTAAGTTGTCCTAGTTCATGTAGCTATGAACTGATAAACACAAGATTCAAATCCAGATAATCTAACTCTGGGGGTGGTTCTTAACCATTATGCCTTGTGACACAAAGATAACAAGGGCACTGAAATCATATGGCAGTACTTGGCATTAGATAGTCATCAGCAAAATTCCAAAATGTTTATAATAATTTTAAAAATTCTGATTTGAGTAAAATGTAAAACATTGTGTAGGTGGCTCATCATTTCCAGATTCAGAAACACCACAGCTTGGTGGAGCTTTGGAAGCGGAGAAGAAAGACACATTTATTTCCCAAGCAAATCAGAGAAGGTGGATTGGTGTGGCTTGGAGCCCTTGGGTGCAGCTTGGTCCTCATATTTAAGAATAGGTGACTTCAAGAGAGTCAGTTCTACTCTGTAGACCTCAAATTCCTCATCTGATAATTGTAGGGAGTGGAATAAGTCATATTTAAGGTTCATTCTAAAAGTAACTACCGGACTTCCCTGGCAGTCCAGTGGTTAAGACTCCATACTTCCAAAGGGGGGCGTGCGTTCAACCCTTGGTCAGGAAACTAAGATTTCACATGCAGCGTGGCAAGGCCAAAAATTAAAAAATAAAAATAAAAAATAAAGTAACTGTTTTTTCTTCCAGAAATGTCAGACATCAACTCTTTGCTCTTGCCACCCAGTGTCTGGTGCCATTATTTTAGGCTGGGAAATGTCATTTGTTTTTATACTCATTTAAATCATACTTCATTGGATAGAAACAATAAGAAGACATTATTGCCACCTTATCAAATTGTTAACAATTTTAAAATAGGGGACATCCTTGTTAGTAAGAAAGCAAGGAAACAGAAATTCTCCAACACTGCTGGCACTGAAGTAAATTAGCCAAAGTAGCACTCTATACCAGTAGCCTCAACATGTACATTTCTGTGTAATTTTACTTCTGTAAGTTTATCTTAAGAAAGTAACTATGGATTTTTGAGGTAGTGGCCAACATCATGGCGTAGGAAGACTGTAAGCTCACCTCCTCCTATGGGCACACCAAAATTACAACTATTTACAGAGCAACTATTGATGAGAAAATCCAGAAGACTAGCAGAAAAGATCTTTTCTATATCTTCTTTCAATATGTAGAGATGGAAGCACAATAAGATGGGTAGGAGGGACAGAGATGCAGTATAGTCAAGACTCATACCCCTGGGTGTGTGACTTGTAAATGAGGGGTTCTCCCCAAGAAGCAAGTGGTCTGAGTCCCACATCAGGCTCCCCAGCCTGGGGGATCCTGCACTGGGAAGATGAGCCTCCAAAATGTTTGGCTCTGAAGGCTATCAGGGCTTACGTTGGGGAGATCCAGAGGACTGTGGGAAATAGAGACTCCACTCTTCAAGGGCACACACAAAATCTCACATGCTCGGGAACCCAGGGCTGAAGTAGTAATTTGAAAGAAGCCTGGGTAAGACCCACTTACTGATCTTGGAGAGCCTCCTGGAGAGTCAGGAAGCAACTGGAGCTCACCCTGGTCACACAGACACTAGTGGCAGCCATTTGGCGGGGCTTGTTCTACCACATGGACACTGGTATTGGCAAGGGCCATTCTGGACTCCTCCCTCTATCTTATTAGTGCTGGGACCCAGTCCCACCCACCAGCCTTTCAGCACCAGTACTGAGATGCAACCAGCTGGGGAGAGAGAGAGCCCCAGTCATGAGCAGGCCTGCTGCATCATGACCCCCTGAGCCTACCGCTGTCCCAGGACTGCCTCTGTCCACTGGCGGGCCCAGGACCTGCCCCTGAACACCAGTGGGCCGGCACTAGCCCGAGGATCCAGCCCTGCCCACCAGTGGGCCGGCACTAGCCCCAGCAGCACTGCAGCCCTGCAGCCTGCCATACCAGGACAGAGCCCACCCATCAGCAGGCCAGCACTGAGCCGACTGGGCCCCGACCCTGCCCACCAGTGGGCAAAGTAGGCCAACACCAGCTCTGGGACACTTCAGGCCTTTCAGCCAGACACCTGGGAACGGGCCCCCTCTACCGGTGGGTTGACACCAGATTTGGGACACCTCAGACCCCACAGTCGGCCACGTCAAGGATTGGCCCTGCCCACCAGCAGGCGGACAATAGATCTGGGACCCCTGGCCCCATAACTACCTACTCCAGAACCCAGCTCCACCCACAAGTAGGCCAGCACTAGCCCTGGGAAGCCCCAGGGCCCCACAGCCAGCCGCCTCATGACCAGCCCCACCTACCACCAAACAGCAGCCTCTGCACAAGGCAGGGCCTGGAAGCAACTGGACCGGAGGCCACGGATACAAGAACCCCCACAGTGGTCAGCCGGCCACAACAGAAAGACCCATGCAGCCTAAATAGGAGGTACCCCTAGAGCACATAGTTCTGCTGACCTGAGGGGAGTGAGCTGCTAGGACACACAGGATGTCTCCTACAAAAGGCCACTTATCCAAGGTTCGGAAACATAACCAATACCAGATTCATAGAAATAAAAACAGCAAATTAGGCAAAACGAGGCAACAGAGGAGTGCATTCAAAACAAAGGAACAAGTTAAAACCCCAGCAGAAGAACTACGTGAAGTGGAGAAAGGCGATCTACCCAAGAGAGAGTTCAAGGTAATGGTCATAAAGATGCTCAGATACCTTGGGGGAAGAATGCATGAACAGAGTGGGAAGTTTTAACAACAGTTAGAAAATATAGAGAAGAACCAAACAGAGGTAAAGAAAATGAAATGGTGGAATGAAAAATTCATAGACGGAATCAACAGCAGATGAGATGAGACAGAGTAGTGGAAATCACTGAAGCGGAACAGAAAAATGAAAAAATAATAAAAAGAAATGAGGACAGTTTAAGAGATTTTGGACAATATCAAATGTAACATTCACATTATAAGGGTCCCAGAAGGAGAAGAGAGAGAAGGGCAGAGAACATAACTGAAGGCATAATAGTTGAACACTTCCCTAACTTGGGAAGGGATCCAAGTCCAGGCAGTACAGAGAGTCCCCAAAAGGATCAATCTGAAGAGGAGCACACCAAGACACACTGCAATTAAAATGGCAAAAGTTAAAGAGAGACTATTAAAAGCAACAAGGAAAAAGCAATGAGTTACATACAAAAGAACTTCCATAATGCTCTCAGCTGACTTTTTAGCACAAACCCTGCAGGCAGTAGGGAGTGGTATGATATATTTAAAGTGGTGAAAGGGAAAAACCTACAACCAAGAATACTCTACCTGGCAAGGCTTTGATTGAGAATTGATGGAGAGATCTAAAGTTTTACAGACAAGCAAAAGCTAAAAGAGTTCAGCACCACTAAACCAACTTTACAATAAATGTTAAAGAGACTTCTCCAAGTGAAAAGGAAAAGGCCACAACTAGAAACATGAACATTAAGAAAAGAAAAACATCAGTAAAGGCAAGTATACAATAAAGACAGTCAATCAACCCTGTAGAAAGCTAGTAGAAAGGTTAAAAGACAAAAGTAGTAACATCATCTATATCTGCAATAAGTAGTTAAGTGATATACAAAACAAAAGCATGTAAAATATATCAAAAACAGTAAACAGGGCTGTAGTGAGTAAAAGCGTAGGTTTGTTAAAATGCATTTGAACTTAAGAGATCAGCAACTCAAAATAATCATATATATATATTGCTATGTACAGTGTGGGGAAGAGTCAATAACTATGTAATGTCTTTATATAGTGACATATCATAACTAGACTTACTGTGAGGATCATTTTGAAATGTACAGAAATACCAAATCACTATGTTGTGCATCAGGAACCAGCACAGTGTTGTAAGTCTGTTATGCTTCAAAAACAAACAAAAAAACTCATAGAAAAAGAGATCAGATTTGTGGCTACCAGAGGTGGAGGTGGGGCTGGGGGGGGGGTGCCTAGATGAAGGTGGTCAAAAGGTAGAAACTTCCAGTTATAGGATAAGTAAGTACTAGGGATGCAAGGTACCACATAATACATATAGTTAACACAGCTCTATGTTATATATGAAAGTTAAGACAGTAAATCCTAAGAGTTCTCACACAAGAAATACATTTCTTCTGTTTCTTTAATTTTGTTTCTGTATGAGATGATGGATGTTCATGAAACTTACTATGATAATCATTTCACGATGTATGTAAGTCTGATCATTACGCCGTCCACCTTAAACTTATACATTGCTGTATGTCAATTATATCTCAAACTTAAAGAAAAAAAATAAAAAGATGAGGACGTTCCTCACGAAACATTATGGACAATGTATCAGGATTTATTACTAAGAGAGAAGTTAAAGTTGTAGAATAGTCTATGCAATACAAAAAGGTGTTGAGGAATAAAATAGATAGATAGATAGATAGATAGATAGATAGATAGATAGAGATAGATACCATACAAAGGAAAGTAACTATAGGCAATAATAACAACACTATCTCTGAGACTACCGTTAGTACTTTTACAAGATTTTGACTCCAAGGATATTTTTGGCAGTATGTTTATAATAGCAAAAATTTCCAAACAATTTAAATGTCTCACAATATGGGCTGCTAAATACATTTTGGTACATGCATCTAATTAAATTACTCTGAAGTCACTGAAATTCAGTATGTGTGTGTGTGTGTGTGTGTGTGTGTGTGTGTATCTCCATGGGGAAATGTCTTATACAGATTAAATGTCAACAGCCGAAAGTTAAAATATTAAACTATAAATATTTGTAGTGAGTGCTGAATTGTGCCAACCAGATCCCCTTTTGGAAAGGAATTATTTCCCCAGCTACTTGGGAGTGCTGCTGGAAGACAGCTCTCAGCTGTCAGCCCTTTGCAGCAATTGCCTTAGCTGGAAAGATCTGCCTTGCCCAAGGTCATGCCCCCTTTCTGGGCAACCCACGTACAGTTACTGAATGATACAAATGGGAGGGGACATAAAGGCCTGGTCCCCTCAACCCAATGTGGAAATAACTCAGCAGGGCCATCCCAGTCTGTATTCTTTGCCAAATCCTGCTCCGTCCCATCCCTTCCACAAGTAGTAAGCCCAAGAGCATTCCCTTTAAAACGCTCCTGCATCGAGATCTCCATCTCAGAATCTGTTTCCCAGGGAAGTCAATCTGCAACAATAAGGCAATTTAAAAAACCTCCATGTATTCCTTTTTTAAAAATTACTTTATGTATTTTTATGTTGGGCTGTGTTGGGTCTTCTTTTGGCTGTGTGCGGGCTTTATCTAGTTGCAGAGAGCGGGGGCTGCTCTTCATTGAGGTGCGTGGGTTTCTCAGTGCGGTGGCTTCTCTTGTTGCGGAGAACGGGCTCTAGGCACGTGGGCTTCAATAGTTGTGGCACACAACTTAGTTGCTCCACAGTAGGTGGAATCTTCCCAGCCCAGGGATCAAACCCCTGTCCCCTGCATTGTCAGGCGGATTCTTAACCACTGCACCACCTGGGAAGTCCCAAAAAACCTCCATATATTCTTTAGTAACTTCTTAAGAAGAAAGTGAAAATATGGAAGAGTTACATATCAATCTAGTAAATGTGCAGTTTGATTATAGGACACTTTTAGCCTTAAATAAATTTCTTAGAAAACAAGAAAGGTGAAAAAATAAATTAATCAAGCCTCCAACTCAAGAAGCTGGAAAAAGAACAAAACAAAGCTAAATAAAGCTGAGGAGGGCAGCACTAAAGATGAAGGCTAGAGCCCACAACAAAATAAAACAACTAGACAGGTAGTAAATAAAATCAAAAGCTGTTTTTGCTGTGGTTGAAAAAAATCAATAAAATATACAATTCTTTGGGAGAGAGAGAGGGGAGGAGGAAGAGTAGGGGAGGAGGAGGAGAAGGAACCAGCAATATTAGGAATGAAAAGAGGGCATCACTATACATGCAAGAGGTTTTATTAAATTATAGGAGAATAAGATAATCAATTTTACAGCACTACATGTGAAAGCTTAGATGAGGACTTCCCTGGTGGCACAGTGGTTAAGAAACTGCCTGCCAATGCAGGGGACATGGGTTCAATCCCTGGTCTGGGAAGATCCCACATGCCACGGAGCAACTAAGCCCATGCACCACAACTACTGAGCCCACATGCCACAACTACTGAAGCCTAGAGCCTGTTCTCCGCAACAACAGAAGCCACTGCAGTGAGAAGCCCATGCACTGCAACAAAGAGCAGTCCCCGCTCTCCCCAACTAGAGAAAGCTCAGTGCAGCAACGAAGACCCAATGCAGCCAAAAATAAGTAATAAATAAATCTTAAAAAATAAAAAAAGAAAGCCTAGATGAAATGGGAAGATTTTTGAGAAAGCACTAGCCCTGTGCAGCTCAGAGAGAGGAGAGCTCAGCTCGCAATGATGCTCACATGGCTGATGTGAAAGGGTAGAGGAGAGAAAAGACTGGTTTACTAAGTGTACCTGACATGCTGGCACTGGAGGGAGGAACCACTGAAATCAAAATGTCAAAACTCCTAAATTGGGTCTAATTTAAAGGAGTTTCTTCATGCTATAAGATTATTTTTTATATTTTCAATTTCAATAAAAATTATAGCTAATGGATTTCTTAGTTCAAAACAATTAGGAATATGTCACATCATTTCCCTGAAATCTTCCAAACCCATGAGCCCGGTTCACTCAAGAGTGTGTACAGGTCGGAAGCCTCAGGAGACCTATACACCCAGGGCTGTGAGGTGTAAAGCGCTTCTCGACTGTTCCTCTGCGCCACTGGTTTCTGACGTGGAGAACAACACATCAACAGTATTCTGCACCTAGAAATTTAGATCTGTCAGAAAATAGAAAAGAGAATAACCCGGAGTCCAACAAACCTGGGTCTGCATTTCCTAGATCTGTGGTCTTGAGTGCATTACTTATTCTTACTTCATCTCTCTGAGTCCAAGTTTCTCAGCTGGAAAATGGGAACAGCGGTATCACCTTGCAGAGTAGGATTAAACATAACGAATATAGATTTCCTAGCACAGTGCCATAGGATTCAGCGGTTGCTAACTGCCTTCCCTTCTTCTTTATCAGATACAAGTAAATGTGTCAAGATCCCCTGATACCTTGCATGGCCTCATACAATGGAGAAATGAGTTTATGATGAGAAAGATATGAATTTGGGGGTGAAAAATCTTAGATCTCAATTTAAGGAAGAGGATGGAAAGGAACGATGATGCTTTTCAGAACCAGCTGTAAAAGATGAAATGATGTAAATTTTCACTTTCAGCCCTCAGAAGCAACTAATGAATAAAGAAAAAACTGCGGCACGGGAACTTTGTGGCAATATCCGCCTGCAGTGGTTAGGAGTGGCTGGGTGCATGAGCTAGATTAGGACACTGGAGGGTTTGGGAGATGAACACAGAGTTAGTCATTTGGCTGAATGTATTTAATAAATTATAGTCCAGTTGGAGGGACTGGCCTCCCTGGGTGAATCTCGTTGAACTAGACAAAAACAGCCAACAGAAAGCAGCTGCAACTAAAGAAGAAGTAGTAGAAAGAAAAAAGTAATTTGATTTGACTGAGTAACTCTATTTTGATCGGAGCGTGAAATCATGTACTGAGTTTAGTTTGGTCAGAAAGGCAGCCTGCTGCTGATGGAATCACATGCATTTATACAGTCCTCCAACCGTTTATAAGGTGTGGCTTTTAAATATAAATAAATCTACTCTCAAACTTATCTTCCTCCCACCTCTACCTGAAACACTAAATAATACAGATTTTCCTAACATTTTCAGTGGAAACGTCATTCTCTTCATTCAGCGGGTTGGTAATTGGTGTTATTTACCTTCACCTCCTTCCTCCTCCCAACATTTCAATACCAAACCAGAAACCAACTTACCAAGTTTTGTTTTGCATTATCTATCAGCTCTGTCCCTTCATTTCATTCCCTGTGACAGCACCCCCAGTTTCTGAGTAACAGCCTGCTAACTGGCCCCAGCATCTGCCTCTAGTCTTCGTCACTGCCTCACACCATTTCAGTCTGCCCTGCATATGAACACTTTAGGAAGACCACTAGTTTCAATTATTTCCCTTCTCAAGAACCAAGAATTGTTTCTTATTGACTATCACTTCGTGTCCAATTCCTTGATCACGTTTATTGATCTTTGAAGAATTTTGGAGAACAACTACAGCAACAACAAAAAGCCAAAAGTCTAGAAACAAGCAAATTTTCATTATCAACACAATTGGAAGAACATGGATTCTGCAAACTATAAACAGTGTGAACATAACATTAATCTTAGCTAAGAATCCAAGTCATATTTTAATATGATTTTAGAACAAAAATCACATGTAACCTCACCACCAATTATAACCACAATGAACACTTTGCTGTAAATTATTTCTGGAATTTCCCCATGTATGTATGCATATACTTTTTTTTTAAACTTCTTTTGATCTGACTTTTTTCACTTATTTGTTTATGGTGACCATTATTTGGTGTTCTTAAACATCCTTCTACATACATACTGTTTTCTATGGCTACATAGTACTTTGTTATATAAATGGACCACAATTTTCTTTGCTTGTCCCAGATGTTGTTATTTATTGTTATTCATTTCTAATGGTTAGAGACTATGACCTTTATTATTTTTGTCTTAAGGAACTTGCACGGATTTTATTTGTAACCTAATACAGAATTAATTTTTGTAAATGTTCTATGAGCTCTGGAAGAGAAATTTCATTCTCTGTATTTTGGGTGTTATACAGCATGTATTTTTATAATCATATTCATAATATTATATAATTCATCTATTTATATTGTTTTTTGTTCCTTTACTTGATATATGAAAGCCCTAGAGTGGCATTCTGAAAATCTTTTACCATAATTGTGCTTCGCATACAACATTAGTTTTGCATCTATCAACATCTATTGATGCATATATTTCCATAACAGTGTATTTTCACTGTGAATTGGATTATTCATTTACATAAAACCACCCTCACTGTCTTAAAGTATTTGTTCTTGCTGGAGAGGGTATGGAGAAAAGGGAACCCTCCTACACTGTTGGTGGGAATGTAAGTTGGTGCAGCCACTGTGGAAAACAGTATGGAGGTTCCTCAGAAAACTAAAAATAGAATTGCCAGCAATCCCACTCCTGGGCATATATCCAGACAAAACTATAATTCAAAAAGATATACACACCCCTATGCTCACAGCAGCCTTACTCACAATGCCAAGACATGAAAACAACCTGAATGTTCGACAGGTGAATGGATAAAGAAGATGTGGTATGTATACACAATGGAATACTACACAGCCATAAAAATGAGTGAAATAATGCCATTTGCAGCAACATGGGTGCAACTAGAGATTATCATGCTAAGTGAAGTAAGTCTGAAAGAGAAAGACAAATAGCGTATGATATCACTTTTATGTGCAATCTAAAATATGACACAAACCTATCTGAAACAGCAACAGAATCACAGACATAGAGAAGAGACTGGTGGTTGCCAAGGGGGAGGGTTGTTGAGAGAGGGATGGACTGGGAGTTTGGGTTTAGTAGATGCAAACTAGTAATATATAGAATGGATAAACAACAAGGTCCTACCGTACAGCCCAGGGAAATATATTCAATATCCTGTGATAAACCATAATGGAAAAGAATATGAAAAAGAATGTATATATTTGGATAACTAAGTTACTTTGCTGTATGGCAGTAATTAACACAACATTGTAATTCAACTATACTTCAATTAAAACTAAATAAATATCCTGAACAAAATATTTGTTGAGTTGCCTTTTGTCTTACATTAATATCATGACTTGTGCTTTAGTGTTGGTTGCATCTGCCTGCTATACCTTTCCTCAGCATTTTTTTAATCTTTGCACATTGTTTTGTTTTAGGGAGGACTATGTTAAATAACATATGGTTGAGTTTTAGTTTTGGATCCAATATGAAGACCTTTATTAAAAATGGGCCATTTAGTTCATTTATGCTAGATGTTATAACTGAAGTATTCCATCTCATCATTTTCATGCTCCTTTTAATTTTTTTAATGCTACCTTGCCATCGCCTTTATTTTTTCTCCTTTGTTTCATATGAGGTATGTTTTCTTAGTTCCCTTGGTTTGGGAGATAGAATAGTGGGAAAAGGAATTCTCTAACTATTATTTTCTTTTATACTACTTTTTTTTTTTTCTTTTTTGGCTACGCCATGCAGTGCAGCATGTGGGATCTTAGTTCCCTGACCAGGGATCAAACCTGTGCCCCTTGCAGTGGAAGTGCGGAGTCTTAGCCACTGGACCACCAGGGAAGTCCTGATAACTATTATTTTCTACATTTTAAATGTCAAGAATAAAATGAATCTCTCATAGTTGAACCAAGGCATTCAGAACATTTTATTTTCATTGTCCCATCCTGTCCTATATTCTCCAGAGAAACACCAGCCTTTCAGGCTTCTTAAAATGTTATCTGGGGTTTTAAAATCTAAATTTGTTGTTTCAACATTTTGTGTGGAATAAATATCTTCTCTTTGAATATATTTTAGTTTTGCACACAATTTAAAAAGTGAATTTAAAATAATTATTTAGACATCTCTTTTTAAATTGGCTTCAGTACTGACTACCTATCTTTTCTAACATTACTTCCTCTGCATACTTGATTTGATTGTCTATAGATTAAACTCTGCTCATTAATGCTACCTAATGGACTTTAATTCTGTTGTGTTTTAGTTTCCTTTCCATCCTTCCATACCTTATTCATATCTTTGCATACCACGTTTCATTATTACTTTGGCTTTTGCTTGTTCTCTTCTGATTTCTAAAGGCCATGGCTTCTTGCCCTCTTAAGAGGATTCCAGTCTGCTAAAATGTTCTTTTAGGTCCAGCTGGAGAAGTTCATTCATTTAAATTCTCTGTGCTATTCTTTTGTGTTGCATTTTCCTTCGTTCCTCTCTGTTTTACTCTTTATTCATTCCTAAAAAAGGAAGCATTGTATAGACTTGATGTTTGTCAGATAACAGGTCTTGGGTCTTGTTCTCCCTGAATGCTGAATTAATATGGCAGGTAGATGTGCACATCCCCGGCAACATCAAGTTCCCAGAATATATTATCCTAGAGTAACTCTAGTTTCATTTTCCTCTTATTGCCAGAACAAGTTCTACTTTTTGGAATGCATCTCAATTTTCTTTACAATGTGACCAAAATTTCTCAATATTTCATAAGCATTTAAATCAATATATGTGCATTCCTGAATGTCAAGGAGTATATGTTCATTGCATCAACTTTCTTACATCCTTAAAATTCTTTATATACTCATTTGTTTTTGTCACTCAGCACGTTGAAGATTAATAGAAATGCTGATAGCATGTTGTCTCCCTCTGTGATTGTGTTTTTGACAAATTTATTTTAAATATTTTAATATTTTTATGTTATTCAGAATAAAAATACTCACAGATGGTATGTCTTCTAATGGATTATATCTTTTACCCACATTTAATACATCGCTCCATGTTTCCTACATTAAATTCTACCATGTCTAATACTGCTCACCCTTCTATCTTTGGTTTACATTTTCCTGGCATATCTATACTCTTTTTTCCCCTCCTTTCTGTCCCATTTTGTTTAAAACAGCATATGTTTAGAATTAGTTTTTGCCCAATCCATGTTTCTTCATCTTTTAATAGAAATGATTAAGCCATTCACACTTAAGGTAATAATACATTTGACCTCACTTCTATCATTTTATACTTTCATTTTTTTTTTTGTTTCCTTGTTATTTGCTGTATTAGTTTTTTGTTTTTTTTTTTTATCTCCACAGTGTTTTAATCATTCTCACGTCCATCATTTCAGTTTGGCAAGTACAGCAGTCAAATCAAACAGCATTGTCTGAAACTTCAGTTACAAATCATGTAGGGAGAAAAAGATTTTCTCTTTTCTACAAATTCTTTTTGCTTTCTGCTCACTGACATACAGGTAACAGAAAACGACTACAGCTTAAATATGGAAGAACTCTTTACAATTAAATCCACAATTTTATACATTTATCTCATTCCTCATGTGTCAGTGAAAAATCAACGACTATAACAAAATAGGACAAATTATATGACAGAAGAACTAAAAAACTTAATAAAAAACATCCAAGTATGAAACGCATGGTACTCTTGGTATCTTCACATCCTCCTCTTCTGTGTACTTATGTACAACACATTGTTTCCTCGGATAAATGCATCCCCGTACTTATTCTTCAGCTGTCCATTTACATACTCCTCTGTCTGCTCCAAGGCTATATTCATGTAGCCATCCAGGCAAGCCAGGACCCCTTGGTAATCCACTCCAGAATTTAATTTTACCACAACTGGTCGTCCGAAGATTTGCTTCAGGAAGTCACTGGGTGTTTGCTTCCGCAGACTCATTTTAACAACCCTGATCAGAAATCTCGTGGCCGGGTTCCGACGCCCTCTGCTGTATTAGTTTTTTAAGAACTTTTATTGAGATATAATTGACATACAATAAACTGCATGCATTCAAAGTGTACAATTTGATTTTTTTTTCTTATTAGTAATGTATACATGGCAATCCCAATCTCCCAATTCATCCCACCCTAGTTATATCTGTTTTTAACCTTGGCGCTGACATTCTAAATCTTCCTAATTTTGAAGTTAAACATGGCACTTCTAGTTTTATATTCATCTATTCTTTCTTATTTAAAATTTTGTTTAAACATTTTTCTATCTATGTCAACAATGAAACAATATTCAATGTCATCCATGACACAAAATGAGGAAGTTAGCCCTCTAAGGGTTTTTTGTTTTGCTTTTTTTTTCTGGAGTAATCTGAGTTTTTAGACCCAGATTATTATCATTAAATTTCTTTTGTATCTTTTTTTATTAAGAATGATTTTTGGACAAATATTGTATGCTAACCCACATATACGGAATCTAAAAATGGTACTGTTGGACTCAGTGACCAGAACAAGGATGCAGATACAGAGAATGGACTGGAGAACTCGAGGTATGGGAGGGGGCGGGGGGTGAAGGGGAAACTGAGACGAAGCGAGAGAGTAACACAGACATATATATACTACCAACTGTAAAATAGTCAGTGGGAAGTTGTTGTATAACAAAGGGAGTCCAACTCGAGGATGGAAGATGCCTTTGAGGATTGGGGCGGGGAGGGTGGGGGGAGCGTCAAGGAAGGGAGGGAAGATGGGGATATGTGTATAAATACGGATGATTGAACCTGGTGTACCCCCCCAAAAAATAAAAAAATAAAAAAAAAGGGAAAAAAAAAAAAAAAAAAGAATGATTTTTGACAGTTGCATTGTTTCATAACCACATCAACACTTAAACATTAAGTCGATATTTGACTGATTTCATTTTTTACCTCATATCTTTTATATCACATGTTCTCCATTCCAAAATTCTAATGTTCATTAATTTTCTTATTAACCAGAGTATTTTGAGTAAATACTTTTTTTTGGTTAAGAATTTTAGTGGTCTGCTTTCTGGGTACCTTTTCTGTCTGAAATTATCTTTTCTTTTTCTTCAAAAATTACTGAACACAGAATTCTGGGTCCTAATCTTATTACCTCACAATCTGATAGCCATATATCAACTTTCTTCTGACATTAAGTGTTACAGAATGTCTGGCACATGGTTATTTTTCTAAATAAAATATTGTTTTTTCTGATTGTATAGCAATAGATTTCTTTTATTCAATAAACAACTAACTTTCACCAGAATATAGCTTTAATTTTCTCTGGTACACAATGAACTATTTTGAACTGAAGTCAGGAAACTATTTTTCTATATTTTTTATTATAATTCATCTTCCATTTCCTCGTCTCTTGAAAAATTCTGTATTTTTATATTTAACATGCTGAATTCTAGCCTTCATTTTTTCACGCGTTTCATTTCTTTAGGTGTTTTCTTTTAGTACTATGAGAATTTACACTCATCTTTAGTTTTCTGCACTGTTCTATTGTTTATGCGTCCATTGTATGATTTAAATTCTGCAAAATATTTTTCTTTTTAAAAGAGGTCAATTTCCCTAATCTCACATTGCTTCCTTTTGATAGTTTCTGCTATATCCTCTTAAATTTCTGTAAATACAACTTGGAGATATTTTTTAAAAGGTTTCTCTCTTTTTTTTTTTTAGTGTCTGTTTTATAGGGAGACATTAGTGTTGCATTCTTAGCCATCTCCCTTCTTTTAAACTACTAAATATTGTTTTCATGTACTTTCACCATGTGTTGATTAAAAGTGAGTCCCACAGCCTATCACCATGTGTGCTGGCCAAGACCTGTCCAAGGCAACAGTTATGCGATTGAGATGTATTTTCCATCACCCTACCTGCCTAGCACCCCTACAGCCCCTGCCACTTAAAATACACACACACACACACACGCACACACGCACATGCACACACTTTTTAAATAAATACATACATTTACTTTTCTAAATGGTGGTAAAACATACATGATATAAAATTTGCCATTTTAACTATTTTTAGGTGTACAGTTCAGTGGCATCGAGTACATTCACACTGTTGTGCTACCACCACCACCATTCATCCACAGAACATTTTTATTTTTTTATTTTTTTTTAAATTTTTTTTGGCACATGGGCTTTGTTGCTCCGTGGCATGTGGGATCTTCCTGGAGCTGGGATCGAACCCGTGACTTCTGCATTGTCAGGCGGATTCTTAACCACTGCGCCACCTAGGAAGCCCCACAGAACATTTTTCATGTTGAAAAACTGCAGCTCTGTACCACTAAATGGTAACACCCCATTCTTTCCTTCCTGCCCCCAGCCCCTAGCAACTATCATTCTACTTTCTAAATACCTCATATGAATGGAACCACAGTATTTGTCCTTTTGTGACCGGCTTATTTAACTTAGCATAATGTCTTCAAAGTTCATCCATGTTGTAACATGTGTTCGAACTTCCTTCCTCTTTAAGGCTGAATAATACTTCATTGTATGTGTATGTCACATTTTGTTATTCATCAATGGGCACTTGGGTTACTTCCACCTTCTGTCTATTGTGAATGATGCTGCAGTGATCTTGGGTATGCAAATAACTTTTTGTATACTTGCTTTCGAGTATATAGCCGTAGTATGTAACCAGAATTGCTGGATCATATGGTATTCTATTTTTAATTTTTTGAGGAACTGAGACACTGTTTTCCATAGTGGTTGCACCTTTTACAATCACACCAACAGTGCACAAGGATTTCAATTTCTCTACAGCCTCAGCAACATTTGTTATTTTCTGGGTTTTGTTTTCCTCTTTGGCTTACTTTGCTCTGTATGACAGTCTCTAGGTCCATCCACCTCACTACAAATAACTCAATTTCATTCCTTTTTATGGCTGAGTAATACTCCATTGTATATACGTGCCACATCTTCTTTATCCATTCATCTGTGGTTGGGCATTTAGGTTGCTTCCATGTCCTGCCTATTGTAAATAGTGCTGCAATGAACATTGTGGTACATGTTTCTTTTTGGATTATGGTTTTCTCTGGGTATATGCCCAGGAGTGGGATTGCTGGGTCAAATGGTAGTTCCATTTTTAGTTTTTTAAGGAACCTCCATACTGTTTTCCATACTGGCTGTACCAACTTACATTCCCACCAACAGTACAGGAGGGTTCCCTTCTCTCCATTAGCAATGGTTCTTAACTCTGAACACTGGTGTCACCTGGGGACCTTCAAAAAAAAATCTCAGCCCCAGGCCCTGACCCCAGACCAATTAAATTAGCATCTCCTGGGTTGGGACCCACAATTGGTATTTTTGCAAAGCTCCTCAGGTGATTTTAATGTTTAAACCAGCATTCAGAACCACTGGTCTAGAGAAAAGGACCATGTTGACAAGTTTGTGAGGCTCTAATGTGGAAGAGGAATACAAGAGTCTCTGTAAAAACCCCCATGCTTGACCACTCACCTGGCAGAAGTGGGCATTGGTCTAGCTGGGTCTGCAGATGGCTACTGGCACAACTCATTTGTCAAGCCCAGACTCTCATTGCTGTGAGAAGTCTCCTCCCTTTGTTAAAAAGGAATGAATCTCCTTTACGTGGATCTTTCAGATAATGGCAAAACATGCAACAAGATAAATGAAAATTGACTTTCCCATGATCTCATTGGCTCTTGTGTTGTCACCTACCACTTAGACCCATGCCTCCCCAATCTGGGTTTCTAGCCACATAGCTCATCTGTCAGTACCTCTCCATCTGCATCTCTCACTGACACCGCAAATTTGGCAAGCCCTGAACTGCACTCATCAATAACCCTGTTCCTGCTCCTTGATCTTCTTGGCTGATGGAACCACTATCCTCCCCAGTGCACAAGGCAGAAGCCTGGGAACTGGCTCCTCTGCCCACCTCACTACCTTCACATCAACCTAGTTAGCACTTCTTTCCTGATTCCGTCCCTCCCTCCATCTGTACTACCTTGTCCAGCCATTATGGCTCCTAAACTCCCAAAAAAGCCTCCCAATGGGCAGCCCTGCTTCCTGTCTTCTTTCCTGCCAGCACTGCAACTAGAGGGGTTGCTCTAATGTCAAACTCTGACCATGTCAGTTCTCGGTGGCCCCTCACTGTCTGCAAGAAAAGATCCACACTATTTAACTTGGGAGACAAGACCCTCCTATCAACATCTCTAGACTCATTTCCCATCACTTCTCAACTCACAGTTTTTGCTTCAGCACCACTGGAGACAAGAACTGCCTCTGAGCCTTTGCTTACGTTGTTCTCTCTATCTAGACTGTATTACCCACACTCACTTCTTCACTTAAACTCTAGCTAGCCTTTAGACTTCAGCTGAAGCCCATCTACTCTTGGGAGTATTACCTGACTTCCTTGGTCCAATACCTTCCTAGGCCGGGGAGGGACCCTCCTCTGACTCTCATTTGAAGATAATGCTGTGTGATATCTGTTTCTGTCTCTGTTCTAGCCAGTTCCACCCAGCTCCACCCAGCTCCTGGGTTTCCAGGAACAACTTATCTCCAGAAACTCATCCTGTGTCTAGCACAGAGAAGGTTCTCAAAGCCTATTTGCTGATTTAATGTTGGTCAGATGATTGAGTTTCCGCAGGAGTGTGTTTGCCAGGATATGCATGATTTAGGGATTGGGAAGAGTGGGGGCTTTGGGGCAGAGTGGGAATTTCCCCAGCTATAGGAATGTATGGCTACTGGCTTTCTAATTGTTGGGAAAGATCATTTTGTGATCAGCCAAAGCCTGCTGGACATCTTGGCTTGAGAAAAGGGCAGGGATTGTCTTCTACCAGTGGCTGTCCTGAGGTCAGGTTCTGGGGGTCATGGGCATCCTTGTTGATGAGACCTTGGGATGGGGAGAGTGGGAGACTAGATAACAGCACTCACTTTGTGTATCTTTCAAGGATTCCGGAAGGAACACCCTGGCCTTACAGGGGATTGAGAGAGCTTTCTCTAGTTCCTTCACGTTACCCAAAGGGCAGGGGCACCGAGGCAGCTGGTAAAGCACCGTCGGCTGCTGTCCCAGACAGAGAGATGAAGAAATGCAGCAGGGAATGAAAACATTTGGGCCAAAGCATTTCAAGAATTTCAGCATCTAAGGGTCAAAGTGGCCTTGCTGACCTCTGGCCACTTGGTACTTTCACACCAGATCAGCTAACAGGAATGTGAAAACTTGGTTCCTGTATAGATGACACCATCTATGCCTTGAGCAAGGAGAAAACTTTCCATGCAGACTCACTCAGTGATGGGACCAAACGGGCAGCTGCTGTGTGGCCACTGAGTTTTAGCCTTCATCCCTTTTCTGGCCATAGTAGACTCTTCTACGCTTCACAGCCTCTGCTTCGGTGAATCACATTAGTGAAATGATGCCAGTGACATCCAAGTGACCTGCCTCATATTTATGGCTGGAATCATGAGAGACTGTGCATATGAATACATTGGTATCTTCCAAGTGTGATACATGTGTAAAGGACATTTATTATTACTGTGATTTCATCATCAAAAAGTCTACAAACAATACATGCTGGAGAGGTCTAGAGAAAAGGGAACCCTCCTACATTGTTGGTAGGAATGTAAATAGGTACAGCTACTACAGAGAACAGTATGGAGGTTCCTTAAAAAACTAAAAATAGAGCTACTATATGATCCAGGAATCCAACTCCTGGGCATATATCCAGGGAAAACCATAGTTCGAAAAGATACATGCACCCCAATGTTCATTGCAGCACTATTTGCAATAGCCAAGACATGGAAACAACCTAAATGCACATCAACAGAGAAATGGATAAAGAAGATGCGAGATATATATATATATATATATATATATATATATCTCACATGATATATATACACACAATGGAATATTAGCCATAAAAAATGAAACGCCATTTGCAGCAACATGGATGGACTTAGAGATTATTATACTAAGTGAAGTCAGACAAAGACAAATATATGACATCACTCACATCAGAATCTAAAAAAATGATACAAATGAACTTATTTACAAAACAGAAACAGACTCACAGACTTAGAAAACAAACTTACCATTACCAAAGGGAAAAGGTGGAGGGGAGGGATAAATGAGGAGTTTGGGATTGACATACACACACTACTATATATAAACAGATAACCAACAAGGATCTACTGTATAACACAGGGAACTCTTCTCAATATTCTGTAATAACCTAGATGGGAGGAGAATTTGAAAAAGAATGGATATATGTATATTACAACTAACTCACTTTGCTGTACACCTTAAACTAGCACAACAATGTAAATCAACCATACTCCAATATAAAAAAAATTTTTTTTTTTAAATCTTCTCTGACTTGGACCTTTTCTCTCTGTGCCCCTGTCCTGCCAAGGAGAATTTCTGGCTCCACTTCCCACTTGGAAAATAAGCTCATTCCTCCTTTCTCCTCTTAAATCATGATACCAGGAAAGAATCTTTAATTTTCACTGAGACATCAATGATTAAGAGGTTAATTCCAAAAGAACAAAAGAACATTTCTGCAGGAAACAAAGCCTTAGGCTTCCTCAGAATCAGAGATGGATAGAAGGAGTATGCCCTGGGGAAAGCACCGGGGAAGAGTGGTGAGCCCCTGGCCTGTCCTGGAGGTGTGAGCCCATGCAGAGCCCTTCCCCTTTGGATGGAGGAGTCCTCATTTTGAAGAGGAAGGCCTGGGACCAACTGCTTCCTTGGCTCCTTCTCTGATCTCATTTTCAATGATGCTGGAGACTCTTAGATCTGTCGCAAATTAATACAATCTTTTGACCTAACTGAATAATATCCCAGGGTGCCAAGACAACATGTAATTGAGATCACTAAACCACTCTCCTTAATCTGTTTAGAATCGTAAAGTAAGGAAGCCACTGCCACCACCACCAGCACGTCACCATCATAACCATCACCACCACCACTATCATCATTCCCATGAAGCACCACTACCAGCACCACTGCTGTCACCCCAATCATCACTATGACCACCGCCCTCATGGCAAACACAATGCTACTTCTTCAAATGGGAAAAATAAAATAAAAATGTCTCAACTTGAGATGCTGATGTTAATCCCAGGAAACACCAAGGAACAGGATGTGGAATGAGGGTTTAGGGCTGAAGCTGTGGTCTTGAGAAATCAATGTGGGTTAACGGCTAGTAGTTTATGCCAAGGTAACAAAATTGCTTCTTTGACAACATTATTAGGCAGGGAGGTCAGAGAAATACCAGTGATAAAGAGTACTGACTTTATCAAGACCTTTGATAAGATTCCTCTGATAATCTTTTGAAAAAGATGAAGATTTATGGATTGATAGTACAAGTTAAATTTTCTTAAAAAGTGCTGTTTACTTATTGAATCAACATCTGTCTTTCAGGAGCATATAGTGGAATGCCTCAGAATGCTGTAAGGGTCATCATTTTTATTGATGACTTAGTTGAAGAGATCATACTCATCAGGCTCGGGGACAACAGGAAGCCAGCAGAAAGGGACAGTATATTTGCTGAATAACAGACTCAAAGCCAGAAATATCAGGGCAAGCTGGCAAGACTGAATAAAACGAGATAAAATCGGGAACAAAAGGCAAGGGCTCTGTACAGGGTCCCAGGTAGCATCTGCACAAGTACGGAAGGCCGGGGGTGGGGGGGGGGGGGTGGCGGGCAGGGGACATAGTTCAAGAGTAAGTTTAACACAGAGCTGGGTGTTTTCAGCTGATACGAAACTCAACAGACGTTACTAGGATAGATTGCTAGTTTGACCTGACAGGGTTTTAACAGAAACATGAGATGCAGAATAAAGGAAGTGATAATCTCACTCTACTTGGTGCTGATTAGGCCTGCCTTGAGATGCTGTATTTTATGCATTAAGAATAAAGAAATTAGAGAAAACTGGGACAAGAGTGATAATGACAAGACAATACTGGAGCCAGTGGCCTATGGGGCAGGATGGAGCAGTGGGAAGGGCACGGACCAGGGAACTGGGAGCCAGGTTATACCGATAATTGGCTGTGAAACTCTAACCACGCCAGTATTTCTGTGCAGGGCTGAAGATCGGCCTCCTTGAGGAGAAGCACAGGTGGTGGTGGTTGGCTGGCCTGCTCTCCTAGGTTTTGGCCCTCTGGTCAGACCACAGTATGGGTGGGTTCCTTTCTCCTGACCTCACCCATAAGCCTCTTGAGCTCCCAAGCAAAATTTTACACTCTTGAAATACTACTAACGTTGTAAATTATACCGATATTTCCCTGGGGAGCCTTCAAAAGTACTCTTTCTCTGACTTCCTGGGAAGCCAAGATGATGACAGTTCACATCTGCACTACCACACATGACATTTACGGAGGCAGTAAAGCAAAAGGCCTAAGAAAACAGGCTTTGAAATCACAGGGGCCTGAATTAAAACTCTGCCTCTCTACTACTAGCTTTACAACCACTTACTTAAACTCCCTGAGACTCAGTTTCCTTGTTTGTGAAATAAGGTTACTACCAGGCTTGTAGTAAGGTGAGTCTGAAGTAAGCCAACGCATGCACAAAATACAGCACAATGAGGGTACAAAGTAAGTACCCAATAAATGGTATAGCTAAGTTACCACCACATTTACTACCACCATCCCTTGTCTTCCTCCCCTTTGTCCTCTTTGGGCCAAGCACAGCATGGCTTGCACGGGGATACTGCAGAAAACAAAATTCACGCCCCTGCCTGTGCCAATCTGACAATCTAACCAGCACTGTCCAACCCAACTTTCTGCCATGCTGGAAATGTTCTATACCTGCATTCTCCAGCGTGGCAGCCGGAAGCCATGTGGCATTTAAGCGCTAGAAATGCGACTCATGTGACTGAGAAACTGAAATTTTAATTTTATTTACTTTTAATGAAGTGAAAATGGAAATAGTCACATGTGGAGATACACCACACAGCTCTAGACAGCTTTGATACCTTCCTGAACTGACCAACCAAGGATATTAAAGATGCACTGAAAAAGAAATGCACTTAAAGCACCCAGCACAGTACCTGGAAAATTCTCTTGTTCGTTCATCACACCAGACTGTCTACTGTGCATAAGTACTAGCTCAGGCGCTGGGAGTGCAGTGCTAGCTATACCTTCAGGCAGTTCACGGTCTAGTCGGGGATGCGCAGATAAGTGGGATGCGCAGATAAGTGATTTCACCATAGGAAGCTACTGTATGCATGGGTGCTATGCGTACAGCGGAGAGGTCTCTCACACAGATGAGCAGCTGGGGAAGGCTTCCCAGAAGGTCAATAAGACCTGAGCTGAGTCTTTAATAAACAGACCTCTTCCTGGGGGCTCAACTGATATTTATTCCATTTACAGCAACAGATTACATTCCGAGGCTACTAAGCAGAGGTGGCTATGGGGCAGGCACAGCTCTAGAGAAAACTTATGGCTAGGACCAGTTAGTTTCCTTTGAAAATTTCCCTTGTTGTATTGCCTAATTCAGTTTGTCTTCTGGGGCCACATTTTCTTCACCTGAGGACATTTCTTTGCTGATGTGTAGAACCTTATTTTTATTGCACGATGAGTAGTCACTAACCATGAGTGGCTGGGGCGGGGGTGCGTGGAAGGGTAGCTGGGCAGGTGTACTCTGTGACACGTAAAGAGCTATCAGCTCCCACTGTGGTCTGGTTGTGGAAGTCAATACTTGGTGTAAACAAACAGCTCTGTAAAAATGGCCAGTATGTGGAGAAGCTGTGACTGGTTGTCCAGGATGGCTGAATTTGGCTCTGATAGTCACCCACCTTCACAGGAGTGAGAGCTATTCTAATTGTGTGAAGCTGGATGTTATGCCATTCGTATGTACACAATAGCCTGATTTGTTCAAAGTTAATAAGTGACATCTAGCCAGAGAATTCTGCAGTTGTCACCTGCTCACAAAAAACAGGTACAGCCTCATATTGTATGGTTTTCATAATCACACGTGTGTATATACAGCAGGATGTGTGTGATTCCTCCTCCCACGAAGCCAGGGGCGTGCTCATGAGGTCTGGCTCGGTCGTGTGAGGCCCTGATGTATTTGAGTTTCTAGAGGTCATCTGCTTTGACGGTGGCCGAGTTGCCTCAAGGGGATGGACGTGTAAACTGGTGTATCCTTTTCGAAAACCAGCTTGCCATATATATCAGGAGCCTTAAAACAGTCATGCCCTTTGGCCCGGTGATTCTACTTCTGGGAATCTATCCAAAGGAAGTATTTGGAAAGGTGAGCAGGAAGACTTTGCCCAGGGATGTTGTGCAGAGTTAAGTGTAGTTGCTAAACACAGGAAACAATTTAAATGACTAACAATGTAATAATATGCAGCCACGAAAATAATGTCCATGAAGGACTTTCACTACAATATCACTTAGGAGAAAAAGCAGAGAAGCAATAGCTACAGAGGCTAAGCAACCACCTGCCTGGGTTTGAACCCTGGCACTGCCACTCACAGGCTGTGGGACTTGGGCAAGTCCCCTGAACTCTGGCGGGGCTGACAATAATACGGCCTCAGGACTTCTGAGGATTAAATGACACAGTGAATACAAAATACTTAACACCTGCAAGGCACATTAGGTACCCAGTAAATGCTGGTTATCTGCGGAATGTGCAATTTCTAGGCATAAAAATAGCTGGAAAGGAAAGGAAATATGCTAATATATTAGCCATGTGGAATGGTGGGTGGTTTGACTCTTTGCACACTTTTCAACTTTTGAAATTTTCTACATCCAACATGAATCACCTTTATACGAAAAAAGTATATCATAATGTTGCCATACTATATTTTTTTTAAAAAAAGTTTTACCACAACAAAAACAATACTTCCCTTCCAGAGGAGGAGCTAGGGGCAGCCTCCCCGCCAGGGATCAGCGGTAGAGGGAAGAGCTGCTGCTTTATGGGTACTTCCCTGAGCAGAGCCTCAGGGAGCACATCTGGGCTCTTTGGGAATATAAGGTTGGCGGGATCCTCTCCCACCTGTTGCTGGTGCTCCTCGAGATTTGAGGGGGAGTTGGAACAGATGTCCTTAGTAGTTTCTCCTATGTCTGAAAGTACAGATTCCAAGAAGCTCTGTTTATCATGTTCTCCCCATGTCTTGGGGAGATCTGAACCAAACACTGACATGAGATTGTCAGGTGGGAAAGACTCATCCGCTTGCTCCGCACTCCCACACCCCTCCCAGAAAAGTGCTTGTAATAACGCCTACAGTGCTATTCATAAACGTTAAGGGTGATCCGTAAAGACAAGACTTAGATGGGAGGTACAGCAGGGAAGTTAGCTTAGTGGCAGCCGCTTTATTTGATGCGTATAATTTACCTTCCGAACGGAGGCAAATACAGCCCTTTTTAACAAGACCAAGTGCCTTCCCACGGTAGGACACAGCCCTGGAATGAGAGGTGCGTAAAGCACAAAGGTAAACTGTGTGTGTGTCCGAAAAGTGATGACACTCGCCCCCTATGTTCTAATTACCCTTTGTTGACAACGAGGGGTGCCCTGTGCTCCAGGAAGCGACTCCACGAGGGCCGTTTCTTAAAAAAAATCCCAGGCACCGAAATAACAACGTCCTCTCCCCCTTTCGAGCCCGAGGGGCAGTTCCCAGCCCTGTGTCCTGACCGCTGCCCCTCATCAGCGGCTCCCCTGGTCCACACCGCCCAAACCAAGGTGCGTTCCCCCAAGTCCCGAAGTGAAAGAAGGACAAGCAGCCCTCCCAGGTCCTCCTCCGGACCGCGAGGTCATCGTATGCTAATGAAGCCGGAGGAGACGGCCGCCCCGCGCCCGCCTGCCAGCTCGCCCGCGGGTTCGCCGCTCTCCCGCGCGCCACTGCGGCGCAGCCACAAATCGCCGCGCGCTGCCGCAGACCCTCCCGCCTCGCCGGGGGCAAGAGGGGGCAAGCGGGAAGCGCTAGTCAGCCGCTCTGAGTCCCGCACCTCGATCGCTCACACCTGGGAGCTGCCTCCTCGCTGCGACCCCGTGCTTCTCGCTGCAGTGATGGCGCGGATGGTAGCAGCGCATCAGCATCACCTGCAGGGCTTTTCCCGACGCCACAACCCCCTCCCCAAATTCTAGTCCACTCGTCCAGAGGAAATCGCCGAATGCGCAGGATGAGCGGCCTGGTGGAGTTTTCGAGAGCCCCACAGGTGATACGAGATGCACGCACACACACGAACACACATTTTGTGAGCCGGAGACTAAACGGGTCAACCCGACCTTCTCTCCCCGGCCCTCCTCTCCTCCAGTACCTACTATTTGTCAAGGTCTTCCGCGTCCTCTTCAGCTTGCCTTTACGCTCCCCTAGCCCGGGGGCTTCGTGGAGTCCCCCAAAGTCCTGGAACCCTTGGGGGCGGTCAGAGGCTTTGGCGGCCAGGCGTTGGAAAAAGTGTCCCCGCTCTTCGCCGCCCTCGTGCACCCTGGAGCGCGGACCGGAACCAAAGGTAAGTCTAGAAGGGGCCAGGACGCCTCCTGCCCGCACACCTTTGCGGTTCGGAAGGTCCTTCCAATGGAAGAGGGAGCCGGTGCCCCACCCCGGGCGGTTCCCCGTGCCCCCACCCTGCCAGCGGAGCATATCCTCCTGCAGGGGGGCTGTGCGGCAGGTGGCATCGTCGGGGCGCGGAGGGGGCGCCGTGGCCTTGGCGGCAGCTCCCTCCCCTGGCCACGGGACCGGCTCCCGCTTTGCCCCCCTCTTCCAAGTTGCCGCAGCCCGCGCCCCCAGCCCGAGCCCGCTCTGCCGCGCCGGCCACGGTCTTACCTCAGCATGCAACACTTGGTTGCGCGGTTCTCCGGAGCGCTCCTTCCTCGGGGCTTATTCCCTTACTTGGGAGGAAAGAGGAACCGAGAGACTGAAAGGGGACCGAGGCTGGCGTCTGGGCGTCTTGCCGCCCGCGCAGCCCTCCCGGGGAGGGGGAATGGAGCCCGGGTGGCCCGGTTGGGGTTAGGCAGCGCCGGGGTCTCTGCCCGCTTGGTACCCCTGGCTCCAGAGCGGTGCGTCTCGGCGGCCCGCTACTACGGCACTGCGGCGCCCTGCCCCTCGCAGCGGGCAAGTCCGGCTGCCACTCTCACGGCGGAGCCCTGCCCCTGGGCGCAGAGCCCGCCCCCGCCACACACCCGCGTGCGTGCGCACACGCGCCATACACCCGCGCGCGCGCACGCACACGGGTGAATGCGGGTGGACTCGGTGGGAATCCGCACCCCTTTGGCGGTTCGGGCACTTCTCACTGATAGGGCTTCGGTTTGGGAGGCGGAGTTACAGGCTGAATAGTTTGGAGAGGATGCCACAGTGGTGGGCTCCACAGGGAGAGGCCAAAGGCCAGCTGACTCAGGGGACAGGGACAGCTGTTTGACAGATACCCACATATCAGCCAGGACCTAGGCTGTCTCACTATCCCGACCAAACCAAAGAAAAAACAATTAAAAGTCGACAAGTTCTCTGTGTTTCCTAGGCACTCCATGTCTCTAGCATTTAAATCACTGCCCCTGCCCAGGACGCATTTTGGGGGGGGGGGGGGGGGGTTGGTGGCTGTTCAATCTGAAAAGATTTCTCCCCCTTCAGGTGTAGTGCTGACGGGGGCACCCCAGCAGAGCTGGGGTTTGATCGCTGGATCAGATCTCAGGGCTGAGGGTTATGTCCTTTTCTCCTTTGCTTTTAGGTGACCGTGGGCTGTTTTCCTGCACAGGAAATAGACCACTCCTTGCTTTAAAAATGTAGAAAAGCACAGGAAAGGGCCTGGGAGTGAGGGGTAAGGGATGAGGGCCAGTACTGGCGGAGGCAACACTCTTTGATGTGCATGTCTGGATGGGGTGACGGTGGTGGTGACGACACTATCTCAGGCATGTCGCACTAGCAGGGTGACTTCTGTCCATTTCACACCACATTTAGAGTCATCTGGAGTTTGGTCTCTCATCTGTAAAATATGTAGAGTTTACCAGTTTCCACAACTGAGAATTCTTTTCAGCCAGCAGGCAGTGAAGGTCCCTGGGTCAGGACTGCAGCCAAAAAAAGCTTTCTGCAGATGCAGAGGCGCCAAGGGGCCCTGGGTGTCTGGACATTTGGGGAAGAAGCCTCAAACATGAATGTCAAACAGCTCTGAGGACCCTGATGGTCAGTGTCCATATTGGGCCATCTGCAGGCAGGGTGATGAGGCATATAAGAAATTGAGGCTCCAAGATTTCCCCAAGGTTCCAGATGGTAAAGGCAGAGCCAATACCAAGAACCTTGTGTTCACACTTCATCCTACCATTCTGCTATCATCTATCTATCATCCTGGCTTGGTTGTTTGTTTAGTTTAGTTTTGTTTTGTTTTTAATAAGCTCTCTTCTATTTTGTATTTATTTATTTATTTTTGCTGCGTTGGATCTTTGTTGCTGCATATGGGCTTTCTCTAGTTGCGACGAGTTGAGGGCTATTCTTTGTTGCAGTGCAGTGGACTTCGCATTGCACTGGCTTCTCTTGTTGTGGAGCACGGGCTCTAGGTGCACAGGCTTCAGTAGTGTGGCATATGGGCTTAGTTGCTCCCTGGCAGGTGGGATCTTCTCGGACCAGGGATCAAACCCGTGGCCCCTGCATTGGCAGGTGGATTCTAAACCACTGCACCACCAGGGAAGTCCCCTGACTTGGTTCTTAAAGTTCCTTTCAGTTAGACTGAAGTAATCCTGGTCCTGGTGCTCTCAAAATTCTTTTTGTCTTTTCTTATCTCCCTTTCACTCACTGACTCATTCATTTCACAACTATTAAGCTTCTTCTGTGTCTTCAGGCACTTTCCCCAGACTCTAGTCCTGGGCCTTACCTGGGAGGAAAGAGGAACCAAGAGACAGAAGGGGCTTAGAACTCTCCCTGTCCCTGATAGAGGAGAAGGCTGGTCTCAGGCTTACTGTATATATTTTCACTGTGCTAGGTTGGGTGGACATGGAAGACAAAATCCTTGCCTTCTGAACCACATTCTCTGTGGAAGAAAACACATTTACATACAAGGAAACATTGGAAACATTCTTGTTCTGTTTAATCCTGACTCCTTCTAAAGAAGGGGAAACTGAGGAAGAGCTTGTATTTGGCTGGGCATCATGATGGTTTGGCGGATGCACGCTTGCAGGTAGGGGTTGGGGCGACATTGAGTTGTTCTGCCTATTTGAACAGGAAGGGAAAATTTGGGTGGGAGGAATGGGGAAGACATGCAGAGACAGAATGCAGACACTAGGCTGGGAGTGCACTGAGGAAGAGTAAAGAGAGAGAAACTCCCAGAACAGGGCTGCCAAGCAAGGATTTAGAGAATAGGAGTGCTTGCAAAGATTGGTAACTAGTTTGCTGGGGGGAGAGGGGGCTCACTATGAGGTCCCTGCTCTCTACCCTTCCTATGAGATACATCATTTGTAAAGGCACTTGTTCCCCAATTTGTGAGCGGATTCCTTTGGGGAACTCAGGGTGGTGCTGAGTTCAGCATCTGGGTCGATCTAGGGTGATTACAGAGAAGCCTGTGTGGGACTTAAAGACATCCGGCCACTGGGTTGCTTACAGATAACATGTGGGAAAAGGGTTGTAAAAGAGGTTTGAAGCCATACAGAAGTCAGGGGGCTGGAGGTGGGAAGAAGCACAGAGAAGAGCAGTTATGTTGATTGAGACTTCATCGGGGAGAGGAGGTTTGGGATGGGATGTGAGAGGGGAGTAGGGTTCTGATACACAGATTTGCAAGACAAGGGCAAACTAGGCTGAGGGAAAGCAAAAGCACAGAAGGAGGACAACTCATGGTGAGTTCTGGGCCTTCAGTAGAAGAAAGGAAGTTGGGACTGTGTTGTAGAGGGTCCCCAAGTGCCGTGCCAGCAGTATAGACTTCAGGCTAGGAGTATCGAGGAGCTGTGAAAGATATGCACTTTTTGTTGTTCTTGTTTGGTTTTGAAAGGGAAAGGGCTGGGAGGCCTCTGATGCCAGCTTCCCCCAGTAAGGGCTTCCTGTCAGAATGGAGAGCGGGGAGGGTCGGGTGGCAGAGACATCAGGTCGCTTCCCCTGTGAGGAACCAGAGCCCAGGGGTGCAGGTGGCTCACTGCACAGGGCGCCCAGTGAGGGGCTGAAGCCCAGGCCCCAGCAGCCCAGCCGTGCAGCCTGGTAGAGCCAGGTGTCCTACCTTTTCTCGAATTTGCACAGAGCCTTGGCGTGGGCTGACAGAGGCCCTGGCTGCTGAACTCTGTCTTTGAAAAGGCTGAAGCGCCAGTGAAACAAGTGAGGATTTATTGAGCATTTGCTGTAAGTGCAAATGCAGGTAAAGTGGAAAGAGTCCGAAATTAGGAGGAGCTGCGAGCCTGAGCAAGTCTCTGCTCCTGGGTGATGCTCAGAGATGCACTACAGGGTACAGAGAGGAAGCTCACTTCCTCCCCTCAGAGCATTTGCAACCTGTGTCAGCTGTAAAACAAACACTCAAAACGATTAAGGAGCAATGAAAGACAGGATAAAATTGTCGAGTCGTATAGAGCGGATTCTCAAGGCATGAAGAGGGAGACCTCCTCCTCCGGGCCTGAAGAGTCCAGGCAGGTTTCAGGGAGGGGGACGTTCCTGCTTTGGAGAGGAGAACTGCGAGGAAAGGGCGGGAGGCGGGGCAGCGGGCGGCTTCTGAGCCGGGGCTTCAGCCCCGTGGCCACTCTGATGCTGTTCCCATCCATGGCCCAGCACGCGGATGAGTCACCCTTGTTTCTGGGAGACAGGGCATTTTGGGATGTTTAACTGGCTCAACCCTTTACATTCCCTGAGACGTCAGTGTTGGCAGCTCACACTTGCCGTGTTGCTCTGGGAACACATCACCAAGCCCGCAGCTGATGCCTGATCTCTATTGCCAAGGCAAAGCTGGGGCTGAGTCAGGTAGCTGTGTCTGGAAATTTTTAAGTTGGACTCTCTCTGACAAGCTGGGTGAACTGCACGTGATGTTGCACGTAGCTGAGGCCGTGGAGGTGGGGTCAGGGACCAGGGTCCAGGGGACCTGGCTTCAATCAAGTCTCTGCTTGCGGGGGGGGGTGGGGGTGGGATCAGTTTGCTTCATTTTTCTGGGCCTCACTTTTCTCACCTACAAAACCAAAAAATTACACTAGATTATCTCCAAGCTGCCTTCCACCCAGTATTTCATGATTTCGTAATGAATAGGATCTTTCCATTTTATCAAATCGGTTCAAGATGGGAATGGATGTGAACCACGTCCTGACTTTAGCGTTCCTCTTTGCTTTGGTTGTGAAGGTTGCGCTTGAGAGAGAGCGTGAGACTGTGGATGGGGACAGAAGCTTTGCCACGAGCAGGGTATGTGGATCCAGCCCTAGGAATGTCGTCAGGTCACCACATCTCTGGGCCTCAGTTTTCTTACTGGTAAAATAAGGAGGTTGGAAATGGTCTCTACAACCCTTTCTGGCTCTGCTACTGTGTTAAGTACTGTCAACTGAACAACGTTTAAGTACCGCCTCATAATCGGGGTGGACCACTTCCACAAGGTTGGCTTGGAAAATAACCACAGTAACAACTGATAAGCTTGGGGGAAAAGCACAAGAGAGAAACGATGAGGTTAAGAGGAATAAATAGACCATTTAGATGGAGTTGGAAGACCTGGGTCTGTGTCTCTAAGCCTCAGTTTCCTCTTCTGTAAAATGGAACTAGCAATACCTGCACCACTGGGTAGGGTAATGATTAAATGAAGACGCATATGTGAAAATGCTTTGTATATTTAGTATTGCTATGCGAAAAATGTATAGTTATTAAAGATGGTCTGTAAATGGGTGGGATGGTGGCAGGGGTTGGGAAGGCGGTCCAAGAGGGAGGGGATATAGGTATACACATAGCTCATTCACTTCATTGTACAGCAGAAACTAACACAACATTGTAAACCAATTATACTCCAATTAAAAAAACAAAAGATGGTCTGTTCCGCTAAGACAGTCTGTTTTTTTTTTTTTTTTTTAAAAAAGCCCAATTATATTACTTAC
This sequence comes from Hippopotamus amphibius kiboko, assembly GCF_030028045.1. Lineage (NCBI taxonomy): Eukaryota > Metazoa > Chordata > Mammalia > Artiodactyla > Hippopotamidae > Hippopotamus > Hippopotamus amphibius. The sequence goes on from NC_080191.1 coordinate 161,452,833, forward strand.
TCACTTGTCTGCTTCCTAGGAAGCAACAATTTGGGTCAGCAACTGTCTCCACGCTCCTAAAGATAGCAATATTTTAACATGAAAACTTAATAAAGGAGCTGGCGGACTTTAAAACTGACTAACAGGCTGCAAAACTACCCCCTGCCTCCAGTGCTGCAGTGTCACAGTGGATTTCTCAGGAACTCTGATTGGGTCTACTTGAAAATGAAGGAGACACCCACCCTTCCAAGATCCTGCCTTGACTGTTGCCTGTCAGGAGAGGGCCGGTGGGAGGAAGGGCAGGGAAGTGTGAAGGAAGTAGGGACAGAGAGAAAGAGAAAAGCCCGTTGCCTTCCTGTTGTATTTTGGGCCATGGATGCTTAACTTCATGACTTAATGAGCTTGTGAAGAGGCTAATTTTGGTTCACTCACATTACTCTGGGTCTGTTTTCTGCTGTGTCTAGTCAGGTAACACTGGTGTGGAATTCTTCACTGCTGTCCCTAACGGGGGAGCTTTTCTGGGGACCCCTGGGCAGGACCACAGGGAGGAAGAGCTTCCAATTCTGTAAACGACCATGTGCTTCAAAGCCTGTCCAACTCACAAAACTTTTGAGAGAATCAGTCCATTTTTAAAAATGCTGGTCACTTGTTTATCTCTTGTTAACCAGTTTAGAGGAACAAAATGTCACAAGGTGTTAGAAATTAAGGGGGCCCCTTCTCTCATCCATTCTTCTTCCTGCTCCTGTCATTTCCTTCCTGAAAGCAAACACCTTAGAGCCCTTGCTCTGCTTAAGAGCCTCCAAGGCCTCAGATTTCTCATCCATAAAATGGGCATGGTAATACTTATCATGCACAGGCTTTTACAGGGTTTAGAAGAAATTATCTATTAACAAATTGGCCCAGTGTCAGTCACATAATAAGTTCTCAGTGAATGGAATTATTGTTGTTACTGCTTTAGAATAACGTTGATATTCCCTAAAATGGCAGGTGAGGTCCTCCATGAAGTGGTCCCAGCTTACACATCCACTTACACCTCCCATAAGCCCTTCAAGGACTCGGTCCACACGTTGACTGGCTTCATCATCCCAATACACCTTGCACCCACCCCACTCTGTATCCTACTCAGGCTCCTCTCATGGCAGGGAGAACTGCCTTTTTCCTCTCTCTTGCTCTTTCTCTAGTGCCACCTCTTAAACACACTCTGCTGAAGTGAATTATCCTCTCTCCTTTACTCCCATGGGGATTTATTTGACATTTATCCTAGTACTTACAACAGGCTGCCTCCTATTATGGTTACTTGCACATGCTTCACACCCACGGCCCTGCCCCATCCCTGGGACAGCAATCATTCCTCCCTAGCTGCATCTTAATCATCTTCCCATCGCTCAGAGAGTATTGTGATAGTAGGGGATCAATAATATTGGATTGAATTTAAAGAAGGCAAATTTAAAGAAGACCTCCTTGTTGGCCCTGAGATTCTACCACTAAGGGAAGGTTGATCCCCACGTTGAAGTCTTCTAAAGAGCCACCAGTCACTGAGCACATGCCTTGTACCAGGCACTGTGCAGACTCCTACGTTCACCCTCCTGAGAGCTGCATGAAGGGAGTGCCATCAGCCTCACTTTACATTGGAGACTTGATTACTCAAGGGCACCCAGGCAGTAAGCCCTGGAGCCTGTAAGAGAAAGCAGAACCCTCAGTGAGCACACTCTCCACTTCCTCTAAGCGAGTGTCTCCCACACTGAGCTCGCCTGAATTTTCATTTTATAGCATTTGTGAACAAACTGACCTGTATGATCTAAGACTGGTTTACTGCTGCCCGGCTGTGTTTTTTGATGTTGTCTTGCTTCTCCAAGTAGTTATTGAACACTATGATAATAGGAGTAAATAACCATTTGTTAAATACTTATGTATGTAGCACTTTACACACACACAAACACACATTAATTCTACAAAGGAGATGTTATTAATTCCATTCTACAGAGAGTTTAATTAGGGGCTGCTATTGGCAGGGAAGTACCTGGCGAGGGGGCTGTGATACTCAGGGCGGAAGCTGTTTCCAACAGGTATAATGTTTTTGTTATTTTAATCACCAGCGTACCAGCTGAATCTCGGCCCTCCATTTTTATTGAGTGAGTGATAGTTTCTTTCTTCTCTCTGACAGATGCTCTTAACCCTAAACCCACGTGTATCTTGTGAAGTGACAGGTAGTCACTGGCAGGAAAGGGGAGGAGAAAAAGAGGCAGGGTGCAGGACCAAAGAGACAGAGTCTCAGCTGAGGGGATGTGCCTTCCCTTCGAGCTGGCAGTCCTCTGGGTGTGGTCTTCAAATCACCTGGGTCAGACTCTCCTGAGTGCTGGTTAAAATGCATATTCCTGGGTTCTCAGACCCATTGAATCTACCTCCCTGGGGGCAGAGGCTGGAAATTTGCATTTTTAAACACGTCCTGCAGGTGACTCACCTGGACCCTGAAATCTGAGCACCGCAGGCTGTGCTAAGCCCCTGTCAGGGATCCCTTTCAGCTGCAGCTGTTCCAAATGAAACTGGCTTTTTCCCGTTATTAGCATCCATAATAAATAAAAAGAAACCATTTAAATTTTCATTTTGTTGCTTCCCAGCCTTGCCCCTGGTGCAGAGGCTATTGTGTAGTGTGACATATTCCATGTGTCTATTTTAGGTTTAAAAGAACAAGTTCCCTTCACAGTATAGCTTTATTGCTTCCTATTATTTTCCTTTGCAGATATCTCCAGTTAGAGCTACATTGTCAGTTACTTTTCCTAACGTGGGTCTGTGAAAAAGTGCATTCTGAATTTCAAACAACAATTTCATAAATAGACCTTCAGAACACCAACATGTTCCTAAGTAGGGAACTGTCTGTAATTTACAGTTTTTGTAGTCATTTGTCTCTGAGAAAAAGGTTTTTTTACAGTTAGCCCTAGAAGGATGTGGACTGGGGGACTCTCGGTTTTCCCAAATCGCCTTCTCACAGAACGCTGGCTAGCTTCGTAGCTTTCTTCATCTGCAAATTGTTTCTAGGTGCTCTGGGAGTTGTGCCAGTTTGGAATATATGAACTACGAGTGCAGGAAGTGGACTTTTTTCCCATTTGTGGATTTTTTTCATTTAACAAATGCGTCTGGGGCACCTCCAATGTACCAGATGCTATGCTAGGCACCGGGGATTCGGACAGCAGTCTTGCTCCCTGTCCTTGAGAGGCTGAATCTAGTAGGTGGAGCAGAAATTACCAAGCGCCCAGGGAAGGAGTTGGTGGTGAGAAGGGTGCTGTGGGGTTAAGATCTAAAGGGAAGAGGAGAGTCAAGCAGTTGGTGGAGGAAGGAAGAGAGACAATCCCAAGCACCCACCAGGAGTTCTTTTTCTTCATTTCTGTACTGGGAGGAGACATTGCATTGCTTTACGCCATCTCCACCTCTGCTGGCCTAGGCATGCGCACCAGCAGATGTCCCCTCAATATCTGTGACAGCGGCAAAAACTCTTCTCCCTGTGCTGGGGTGTGGGGGCAGGGCTGGAGGCAGGGGGAATAGACCAGGGCCATTTTTCAAGGGGGTGAGGTGCAGAAGATGCTAACTGAGAGGTGGAAGACAGGGAGGACCCTGCATTCTATGGCTTTATAGGGCTCGGAGCTCCATTTTTTTCAAAGAGATTCTAAACCTGTTTTCTTGCCACTTCCCCTTGTTGGTCCTGATCTTGCCTTGGTATCCGTAAGGATGAAATGCATCCCTTTTTTATAGGACATCTCTGCAGATGCTCGATGGCAGCTTCCACGTTCCTCCCCCTCTCCTCCCCAGAAATTCACTTATCTTTCATTCTGGTGTCCATCCAATATGCATTTAGTTACCAAATGCTCTTTATGAGCCTACTTTTTCCAGGCCCTCTGCTAGGTGCTGGGGGTATGGAAATGAAGAACGGGCCTGTGTTTCATGGGAGGACTGGCGTGTGGAGAAAAGATGACACCGTGGCCTCACAAGTGATCTGGGAGAGAGAAGCACAGGGCATCCAGCTGGGGCGGGATGGTGGAGGAGGGCTGGAAGGAGACTTCTCACAGGTAGGTGACAATGCCTTATCTGTGTCTTCAAGGCTTGCCAGGGCCTTCCATCTGTCCTTCTGTGACATGTGGGACCTATTGACACCTGCAGGTAGGGGTGGTCCCAGGGCCCTACCCAGTGGTGTGCCGGAGACAATGGTGTGCATCTCTTCCCCATTCTGTGCTCAATGACATCATGCTGGTTGTGGGAAGACATTCAGGAGTCTTTCTGAAACCTTGAAAATGTTACTAAAAATAATTAAAGTATGTGGGCCGAGCGACTGGATGCAGAATGTCCTGCTTGAGCGGTGGAGGAGCTAAGGGTGCTGGGCGTGGAGACTATGGGGGCATAGGCAGAAAATTGACCCTCTCTGGGGGCGCAGCCCCTTTCTCACTGCATTCCTCATATCACCCTGTTTAGCCCTGGAGGATGGCTGGTTAGCCAGAGACGGGTAAGATTCCTCAGGGGAGGAACAACCTAAGACAGGCACAGCCGCAGAGGGGCCAACAGGGGTGGGGCACAGACCCTTAATCCTTCTGAGAGAGGTCTCCTGCCCCCAGGGCTGCTTTGCTCTCCACGCCCAGCTCAAATCCGCACCCTGCTCAGATCCACACCTGCTCAAATCAGACCCAGGAGGCAAACAAAGATCATTGCCCCAGTCATGTGAGGCCTTTGATTGTTTATGGGATTAACCTGGGAGTGTTAGACCCTTAGGCTACGCCAAGAACTCAATAAAAGCAATGTGGGATCAATCAGCAAGGCTCTTGATCCTAGAGGTCTTGAGTCCCCTGGTCCCATCTTTCTCTTCAATCTGTGTCTGTGTTTTCTTTAAGCTTGAGGCACCCGTCACTCACCTTGAGTCGCTGAGCTGGTCTTGGCACTTGGTAGTTCGAAGTCAGCCGCAGTGGGAGTATTTATACCGATGTGATCTGCAAATGCTGTAAATCAGGCACCCTTGCCCCACTCTCACTGGAAATGGTTGTCAAATATTTACTAGCACGTCACTGGTCCTACCCCCATACCTCATGCATGGTAGAAATTAACACAGGGAAGAGGAGGAGGAGACTCAACTTAGCTTCTTGTTCTACCGTGTGAATGGTCTGCCTACCCTCCTACCCTCACCTCTCCAGGCTCCTGGGTAAACACTCCACTCAGACCCTCACAGTGACCCCTGCCCTCCATTGGATCCCTCAACAGAAGCCCGATGACCAAGTCTCTAGGAGTGATGGGGTGTGCCTCTGTGTTTAGAACCAGGGAGCTGGTTTCTGCTGGTGGGTCTCCTAAGGGTGTTGAGGCTAAGAAGGTAGAGACTGCTGCCCACACAGCTCTTCTCAGGTGTGTCCCCCAGAAGTATCACTGTCATTGCAGGGTAAGCTTGTGTCTTCCTCCTCGGGTCTTGAGGCAAAGCTTGAAGTGCATACTGAAAGCTTTGGATTTCTTTACTGCCTCATGCTTGATCATGAACATTGATAGAAATTTGGAGTTCAACTCCATGAGCTTTTCATGATTGTTCAAGAAAGAAAGAAACAGCAGAAATGTGCTATTTATCCTCTTGCTTTTGGGTGGTGAATAGAGGTGGAGAAAAGTTCCCAATTTGAGCTCCGAAACCTGAGTTGCTGCATAAGTATCATTGGGCCACTTTGTTCTAGGTTCTAGGTTCTGTCTGCTTCTTGTATTAAACTCAAAATATAAATATATTTGGAGATTTTCTTCCTCAGCCTGGGTATTGGTGTTACCTCATCTCTGCGGCATTAGAAAAAGGGGGAAGAATAGGAACTCGGCCAGTTTTCCTTCCATCCACAGAATCAGCTTATTTTGTTGGATTCTGGATGCTGGTTTTTCTTTTCTCTTCTGCTGACAATTACATTTAATAGTCCTTTAAGAGACTGATTTATATCATTTAGCCCTATACAGTTTTATATTTAATTTCTGGTCTTGTCAAACATTTCAAAGATATTGAGGAGAAAGGAAGAGGGAAAAAGAAAACACGCGTCGTGTGCCAGCACTCGTTGGTGGGTTGTGTCATTTCATCCTCACAGCAGCCCTTCGGAGGGAGGCAAGGACCCTGACGCTCAGGGAAGTTAGGTGAGGTGCCCACGGCCCCAGCCGGAGTGGTGGTGGGCAGGAGGCAGGTGCGGTTCTGTCAGACGCTGAGGCCCAGGCTCATTCCACCTCATTGCCTCTCCGCATAATTACCAGGTATCTTCAAACACCAAGGAAGCCGAGGCCAAACCCCATTTTTTCACAAACCAAGGGCGGCCTCCGGAGTTCCCTGGGTGAAGAGATGTGCAGGGGCTGTCCTGGGTTCACTGTCCTCCTGGGCTGTGACCAGAGAGGGTCCTTCAGGTCTGGGTCCCCACGGGGATGTAGGGTTGTTCCTGTGGTTGTGAAGCAGAGAGGACCAGCCCAAGGACAGCTGGAAGGGGGCAACGGAGGCAGTCACAGCGGTAAATAACAATGACAGGAGCAAACCCATCACCTCCCCCACACCGCTCACCTTGCCGGGCCAGCTCTGGCCCCGACCCTGCGAGGAAGGTATTACTGTACATTTCACAGGTGAAGAAACGGAGCCTCAGAGAGCCTCTGTGACTTAGCCAATGCCACATGGCCATGCTTACCCCTGGGGTTTGAACCCGAAACTGTGGAGCTCTAAAACCTGTGCTCTTTCCCTTACACGACCCACCTTCTGAAGGCACCTCCGTGTAGACCACTCTTTCTCTCCCATTGTAGACCACTTTGGGGATTCCTTTGTATGCAGGATGTCATCTTTTGTCCTTTTTGATTGTCCCCGATTCTTATTTTTCCTTACGCTTATCCATCCCTGCCATCCTCCCCACCCTTGTGACCTTTCCCCCAAAGAGCAGCAGTCCTCTGGGGGCATCTTCAGCCTCTTTCTGCAGGAGCACAAGCCTGTTGTTCTTCCCTCCTGTGCAAGCTGCTCCCCTCCCCCCTCACACCTGGACCAGCAGAGGAAACGTATATTCACAAGGAGCATACCTGGAGGATGAGGGCACAGTAAGAACTGGTAGGTTTTGCACCGCAAGTGACATTTCTTGGTGGAAAACTTAGAAGTATTTCTAGACACAGCCATGGCTGCAGGAGCCCCCGAAAGGAACTCCCAGGCAAACCTTCAGGCTGGAGGGATAAACGGATCGGTCGTGGCTCCTTTGGCTGTTTGTCTTGCTAGAGACAGGGCCTGGGGAGGTGACCTCTTTAGACAGGGTCTAATTCTATATCCCCCAAATATCAGATTCTCTGACATTAAACGGAACATTTCAACTCTTAGCTCCAATTCAGCATGTCCCATAAATTTGCTTCTCCACTTGTGTTCCTTTCTGTGGAGACTGGCTGCCACTCTCTGCAAAGCCACCCAAGCCAGAAGCCTCAGAATCAGTTGCCCTTTCCCTCCCCAGTAACCCCTTCCATCGCTCGCCCCCCAACAATGACAGTTTGTTTTGCTTCCTCACTGATTTCCAAGTCTGCATTATTCCCCTTCCTGCCTGCGTTCAGGCTCCCATCCTCTCTTCTAGGATTGCTATCCTGGACGTCTCCCTGCCACCTACCTAGTGCTAATCCACTCCATACCTTCTGCCCTGCAGCCAGAATGAGCTTCCCCAGATCTGATCATATCACTCTCCTGTGATTTTCTGTTTTCGCCATTTCCCTAATTCTTTCAACATAAAATCGTATATATATTAGGGAAAGTCTTTCCCTAATACTCTCCCCAACCAGTAAGACCTTTTGTGACTTGGTCCCTGCTTACCTTGTTTGGACTCATTTCTCACCTCTGCCTACTCCTGTCTACATTCCAGACATTCTGAAGCGCTACATTTGGAGCTTTAAGTAGTTATTGGTCCTTGCGACTCCCCTAAAAATACATTTTATACCCTCTTTCAGGTAAAGAATCTTAGCCTCGAGTCACACAGCTAATAAGAAGCAAAATCCGATTTTAAAGACAAGTCTCACTGTCACTGAAGACCAGGGTCTTTCTGACAGACTTGGGGAGGCTGGCATACTTTGTGGAGTTTGCCAGGCCTGCAATGAGGGAGAGAGGAGAGCCTGAACCCCTTCTACTCAGCAAGTCCTGACATCATCTGGCTGTAGTCCTGTCCTCTCTTTCTGACCCATGTGATTTTGCAGATGTAAGGGGTGACTGAGCCCCAAGATTAATAATCACCACAAAAGTCACGGTGGCCAAGGAGAAAGCACACAATTCATCATGTGAACTGTGCACAGATCCCACTGCTTGAGTTTAATCAGACTAATGAACCAGCTGGCTTCCTTTCTAAAGTGATTTCTGCTGTTTCCAGTCCTGAATAACAGCACAGCAGGAATTGAAAGAGAGAAAGAAGAAAATTCAGCTGGGGAGAGAGGACATCCTCCAAGTTAGCCAGCTGATGGATTGGCTGCACTGGGGGAGGTGGGGCAGGGTGGCTGGGGTACGGAGGAGGAACAGGGTGGGTGGGAACTTGGTGGTGTCCAGTCTAGGCCTTTCACCTCCAGGCAGATGTTCCCAAGGAATGGGAGGGGTTTTTAAAGTGTAGAAGATGTCCGGGGAACTCAGAGGCCAGTGCCTTCAGAGGAGAGCAGGTCGTAAAGGAACTTAATCCCCATAATGTATTCGTTTGTCTAACATTTATTGATGCCACTGTATGCATGGCTGTTGTAAACACTGAAGATACGACAATGAACCCAACATGGGCTCTGGTTCTAAACTCAGGGCAATTGTCTTCAAATATTTTAAAACTACAGAATCCTTGGTTCAAAGGAAACCTTACAGATACGTGCAACAATAAAAGAAAGGCAAAGCTCTAGGTGGCCTCTGATGAAGCTCTTCTGAACTGTAGGGATGCACAGAGTGCAGTAGATTGTGCTGTGCTGCCGAGCAGGAATGATGGGGGCGTCTTGGGGAAGAGGGGTCTGGCCTATCCATGGTGGTCCCACGTAGTCAAGACTCTATTATGGAATGGAAAACTAACCCAAACCTCTAAATCACCAAACTATAGCAAGAGCAGGGACATGGATGGCCTTCACGAACAGCTGGAACCAGCGATTAGATGCTACCGGATCTTGGTCCCTTTACTCCCCTCCCGTCCCCTCTCTCTCTCCCCTCCAGCATGCACTTCTAAGGGAGTCCCCACCCACAGGCCTTGCTGCAGTGCGTGACTATGAACATGTGAGTGGTGCTGTACTGATGCTGTGCCTGGAGGCAGCCCACACTCACACCCCTGATTGGCCCACTTGGTTACCTGACTTAAGGGCAGCCAACCAATCTGGAGGCTGGCCAGGGCTATAATTTAGGTTTACACTAAAAAGAAGAGCTGGGGCAAATGAATTCCCTGTCTCTGAAAACAGGAGCCAAGAGACACAGAGGAGTTGGCAGTTAGCTCTGGGGAAGAGAGAAACATTGACGTAGGTTTGGGGTCTGAGGTGGCCATCATGGATTGGATGATCAAACGTCTCAATTTGTCCTGGAGAATCCCAGTCTGTCTCAGGTTAATTATGACTAGGGCCTCATTTCACTCTCATAAGTATTTGGGTTTGGATGAAAAACTATTCAATCGCTGTAATTATGGACCATAATAGGGTGTGGAGTGGGAGATGGGAAAGGATGGGAGAGAAGATGGGGTCAGGCCTGGAAGAGCCTTGTGGGCCGGACATAAGAGTTTTGATTTTCATGCTGGAGACAATGGGGATTTTTAACATGGAAAGTACAAGATCAATGTTTGCCTTTACAAAGATCATTCTGATAAAATGTGGACAGCAGATGAGAGACGGGCTAAAGGGCTGAAGGCGATCAGCTAGGAGGCTGACCGAACACTCCAGGCAGGAGACAGGGCGGTCTGAATTAAACAAAGGGACTGTAGAGATGAGGAAAGCAGATGTGTGTAAGGGCTATTCAGGAGGAAGATGTGAAAGGATTTTGGAGACTGATTAAATTTGGGGGACGAGGGAAAGAAAGGTGTTAAGGGTGAACAGTGATGCATTTTGCCAGGAAAAGGCTGCTGGAGGCAGGAATGGTGAGTGCAGCTTTGAACGTGTTGGCTTTGAAGGCCATCAAAGTGGCAACTGAGTGATCAGGGTGTAATTAGGGAGATGCGGAGTGGGGAGTGGTCATTGGGGGTGGAATGAGGGGGCAGGTAGCTTCATTCGTGGGAGTGGGAAAGTCACACAGAAAAGATGAGTAGGGCGAGGAGCGGGAGGTGGGAGAGAGGACAGGCGAGGATGACACCCAGAGCTGTCTGTGCTCCTGTGTCTCATGTTTTGCCTTGCATTCTGTTTATTTTTCTTCTTCTTGTTCCCCACCACAGGCTGTACTCTGTTTGAAGCCTGGCACTTTTTAAACCTTTAATCATCTCCCACAGTGCCTTTGTGTAGCAGGTTGTTTGTATAGATTTGGTACTAAATGATGGAAACATTTTAAAGGCCCATGAACTTGACCACCAGGAGATCATTGATGACCTTAGGAGAGCATTTTCCCAAGGTGTGTTGGGGCAGATGCCAGACCGCAGTGGTACATGGAGTGGTGGATGCAGAAAAAAGAAACCACTAACTCAAGTTACAATCTGGGCTGCCTCACTTTCCACTAGCCCGTCTTCTCCCTCTTCATTTTGAAGGCAGTATAATTTTTAATTATTCTCGAAAGAAGGGCTTGAGATATTTAGTCATTTGGGAGTGGCAGGTGCAAATGGAGGAGTCAGAATGTCTGATATGTTTTCCCCTTAAGTGCAATGCCGCTAGAAAAATGACAGCAACAGGAAGAACTGCACTGTTTGAATCCCAGCTTTGCACTTGGGAAGGGCACCATTTAGATAGCTCAGAATAATTTGGAATCTGAAATCAGATCAGATTTCAAATTCGGGCCAATATCTGGCTCTGTTATTTACTTACCTAATAGTTTTGCAAACTTTGTAAAGTTTCAACATCTCGGACGAGATTTACTCATCAGAAAAATGGGGGTAATAGTGAATATCTTTCCATTTGCATAGCTGATGCAATGCGTGGTGGAAGCTGAAGCTCACAGAGGTTTTATGTAACATTCCCAAGTCATTTGATTAATAAGTGGCAGTGCTGGGGTTCCAACCCAGGGCTCATCAGTTTTGATGCTTTTGTACTTTGTAGGGCACTCTGCTGCCTGGCACATGACCTCCACTCTCCCTTAGACTGAAGCAAGGCATAAATAACTAGATAAATGCCCGGATCAAGAACATGCAAAGTTCCCTTCCCTATCCTCCTTTTCCCTGGGACCTTAAGAAACTACCTCCCACCCCCACTCCACTGTTATCACGGAATTTTCTCATTAAATGGGTGGGAAATTGTATGACCTACTGCATAGGCTAATTATGAGGGTTAGACTAGTTAATGTCAGCAAAGGTACCCAACAGAGTACTCACGTGGTAGGTGCGAATGAAATGATAACTAAAGGTGATTTCAACTTTGAGATTGGTGTTAACTTTTCTAACAAGCTTTGCTGAGAGTGACAGTAATTATTGTGATGGAGGCGGTTGTAGTAAGAGCAGCACTAGCTAACATTTGTAGACCACGGGGAAATCTTCAAGTGCCAGGAAATAACTCTCATTTAAATAATCTCATTTAAATTCACAACAACTCTCTTAACAGATGTCATTATTCCTATTTTTACAGATTAAGATACAAAGGCATAAAGAAAGAGGATAAGTCACTGGCCCAAAGTCATCTAGCCTTACGTGGTAGAACAGGGGTCAAATCCAGGGCTCGGGGTATGAGTGAAGTCTCCACCTCCAGTGGATATCAACACATGAACCCCAAGGTTTGGTTGGAATTTATTCCCATGAAGAGTCTTATGAGCGACAAAGGAAACAGAAAGGCACTTTCCAGGAAGCACCATGACTGCTGAAGAGGCAGACCCGACTGGCTCCCCGGCTCTGTTTCTGGGAGGTGACCCTGGGCTTTCGAGGATGGTGCTAGCAGCTGGGACACAGGTGAGGTCATTGTCACCAAGCCGTCATCTCTCAATGGCTCCCCAGCCCCAGCCTGTGCTTCCGTGGCCCCCTGGCCTGCCAGCTCCCATTCCCGAGGCCAAGGGGAAGGCGAGAGAGACCTGGGCTAAAGGCTGGCAAGAGACAGAATCAGAAGGAGAAAAGTGGAGCAAAAAAAAAAAAACGTGCTGAGGGGGCCTGGCGGGGAGGCTGTCAGCCTGCTCATCTGTATGCTCGGGGGTGAGGGCTGTCGCGGAAGGCCCTGCCTGGGCAGCGCCATCTGGATGTGGGCCGTGAATCAATCAAACCCCACGGGCACCAGTTCTGGGCTTCTGGGCGCTCTGATCCCATTCCCTGCTTGCCCTTGTCCTCTGCCCCAACAATGGAATTGGCCTGTGTGTGTGGTATGTGGGGGTGTGTGTGTGGTGTGTTCCCCACATTAAAGAGGCAGAAAAGATGGAAGGCCCAGCATCCGTGCCCAGCAGGAGCTCAAGCCCAGGACGCTGTCCTCTCACTTTCTCCCTGTAGCTGCTCTAAAGTCCTCTCCCCCAGATTGCTGGCAAAGCTGCAGAACTTCTGATTCAGTGACATTTTACAGGATCACTGTGTTCTTTCTTCAGAGCCATTTGGGATAGAACTGGGAACAGGAAGCCCACTGTCTCAGAGGACTGGACCAAGGATGGAGGGCTGCAGGGAGTCGGAGCAGTGGGGGAGAGAAGGGAGGAGCCAACACCCCTTGTGTTCCGCTGGCATCAGGTACTGTCACATGTTGTCTTTTCTTTTAGTCCCCTCAGTAATACCAGGAAGTGGGTAAAATTGTCCCTACTTACAGGGAGAGGAAGGCGGAGCTAAGAGAGAGAAAAGTGATTCACCTAAGGTTGTTCAGTGAGTAGGAGACCTGGACGACCTTTAACACCAGTCTTTTCTAATTCTCTGTGATGACTCTTCCTTTATGCCATGCAGCCCCCAAGCTTTGCCGTGCACCAGAATTCCTGGGACACATCACTGGCTTATAAGGCAGTGCTGAATGGCGTGAGCTTGGTGGGGCTTACACATACACGGTGGTCATCGTGCCTTGTCTTCTTTTACACACTCTAAATCTAGGCTCTGTCAGACATTCTCCTGGAGAGGCAGACATGTACCAGACTGCACTGGCCGCCTCCGTGCACATGGGCATGGATGAGTATACACACATCATCAGACAGACACACACACACCTTCCAAAGAATTTTGGAGCTGGCAAAGAATCGGTCGGTCATTTAATCCGAATCCCTGGCTCATTAAAGTTCTAGTAGCTAAACCAGAAAGTTCTCTAGTCTGTGCTTGGAGACTTATAGAATATAAGAATTTTGACAAAGGGAAGAATTGTAAGAAATAGTCACAAGTCGGGTGTGACCCCAACAACACAGAGGCTTACACTTGTGTGACTAGATTATTTGGTGTTTGTGGTCATGAAGTGGTTTGGCTTCAGTAATGGTGGTGGCGATGCTGGTGGTCCTGATGGAGGCAGGGGGCCTGATGGTGACCATTGCAGTAGAGGAGGGGGTGGCTTGTTGGTAACATTGAAGGTGGTGGTGGTGGTGGTGGTGGTAGAGGAGGTGCAAGCGGTGCTGATGGTGGCAGAGGAGGTGGTGGTGGCTGGTGATGGTTGAAGTAGTGGTGACGGTGGTTGGAGATGAAGGCAGCTGTGGAGGAGGAGTGGCGGTGAAAGGGTGGCAGTAGTGGTAGTCATGGTGGTTAAAGATGGAGGGGAGGTGATTCCACAGGAGGAGGCAGGGATGAGGGTGGAAGTGGTGTGGTGGTGGCCTTAGAGGGAACGGTGGCTTACTCTCTAAGATTTAGGGTAAGTTGAATTCCTCAAAGCATGAGGAGCCAGTGCACAGAGGGAAGGCTCCAGGCCCAGAACCCCAAACACCTGTCCACATTGTCTGAGGGTAGCCCACTGCCATGCGGAGAAGGAAAAGTCCACAGCTCCCTCCTGGCCTGTCCAGCCCAGGGTGCTACTTGGCTCTGGAGGTCACCCAGGCCATCATCCTGCCAGATACAGCCAGGGTCCACCGTTCCCAGGAGACAAGGTCTTGGGGCCCTGAGACCTCACAAAATTTTGGAAGCTTTGATAAAAATGAGTTTGATAGAAACACTGTCAGGTCCACAAACTGTAGCGCATTTCTTTCTGATACGTATATACCACCACCCCTGCCCCTCCCAATACACACACACACTCACACAGTTTCTGCAGAAGTTCGTGCTATTTGTTTTTAAAAACCGATATACACAGAATAGAGTGTGTGCTTAACGTGCCACATGCCCACCTCCGCCATCCTGATCCGGGCAGCTTGCATGGTGCCGGCAGCGTTGCCGCTGACTTAGTCACTGAGACACCACTCGTGAAGGAAATCAATATGTTGTTTGCCTCTCTGAAGTGAGAGCACGCCAGATGCACAGTCACCAAGAGTGGCCTTGACGGCGGCTCTCCGCTGTCCCCCCGTCAACACCAGGCTTGCCTTCTGTTGAGTTTCAGCAGCCCTCTCACCTGTCAGGAGTGACATATGGGACACTCCACAGAGGATACCTCCACGCTGCGTGATCTGTGTGAACTAGTATGACATGCAGTATTCCCCTGGAGAGTAGCTATTTTCAAGGCTGTTTTAGGGTAGCCTTGACCCATAACCACTCCTATCATTCACTATGCTCCCACAGAACCCCTCCCCCACAGAAGCATGTGCAGCTCATATTCCATGCACTCCTCCATCCGTCGCCCCCATGCTCCCAGCAGTACCTCCCAAATCAGAGATTCACTAAAGTGTCTGCCTTTGATGTGATCCCTTACTTCCTTGCACGGGGTGAGTCATAATCTCTGGGGCAAGAAGGTAGGAGAGCATGTCAATATCATTCCTTCTTGGTGCCTGGTTCTTGGGAGGCACTTAGAAAGTGAACATTCGGTGAAGGGAATGAGGTCTGGGGGTTCCAGACGTGGAATCTCTTTAGTTTTTTTAAGGCCACATTAACTGCAGTGCAGGGAAAGGGTCAACTGAAATCTTCAACGGCCTCCAGGAAGCAGAGGGCCCAGCTCGGCATTGCCAGACCATGAATACAGCTTCCTAGGACCACGGGCTATGAAGCCTCTGTCCGGAAAGGTTTGCATAAAAGAGTGGCACATGTTGGTACCTAGAAATTCTCCAGACACACAGTTTTGAGGATTTCCTTTGTATCTCAGTTGCCTCTATGGGGACAGGGGCAGCCCTTGGCAGCTACAGCCCTTGAAACTCTGGACGGTGACTCAGAGATTAAGGCTTAGGCCCTGTGTGTATCTGGCAGCAGTATCCCTGCAACCCTGCCTGGCTCTCAGTTTTGATATAAGGAGAGGCCCTCCCAATTCTAGCAAACCACAGAAGCAAAGGCCAGTTTTAAGGAAATTGCCACTTTCCATGATAAAATAAAATAATATCCAGGCTCTTTGCAGCAGATGCTGTTGGTTACTAACTGAACTTCCCAGCTGAATCCTGATTCTATTCAGCCATCCACCCATTACCAGCCGTGGCGTTCCGCCGGCATCTGTTACTGGTCCAGGGGTGGGAAGTATAAGGAATTATAGTCCGTGCTTGAGGAAGCATCCTGCTTCTTGATATGCACAAGACAGGTAGTCCTGATTGCCATTAGCAGTCATCTTAAAAGCACAAGGGAAATCAGTCTGGGGTAGCAGCTGACACTGAGGGCCGCTGAGCGGAATGGCAGAAAGAACCTGTGTGGATTGCATCATGCCAGGGGCCTACTCTACCCCAAGCCTCCTGTTATGTCTGATAATGCATCTCCCTATTGTTTGACTCAACACATTCTGTTCCTTGTCGTCGAAGGATCCTAAGTGACACTCGCTGCAAGGCTGACTGGGGAGGAAGATTCTCCACGTGGAGAGAGCCCAACTCTCACTTCCAAAGAGTCACCTTGCATGGGGACCTCAGAGGGCGCTACTCCTCTTTAATGCCGTAGCCGCAATCTTTCTCTGAAAAGCTCCTCTGTAGAGCAGAGGGCAGGCTGGGGTATTTAAACAGTTCTTCATGCAGTGTTCAGAGATAAAAGCAGGAAAATAAGCACAGAGAGTAATTTGCAACTAGATAATCTGGTTGTCAAGACACTCCTTGGTCTTTAGGTTGAGGCTTTGGGTTTCATTCAGTCTTTATATGCTGGGCACCATCTGGCATCTGAGAGTCATGCCTTAGAAATCCATGCTTGTCGATGCCTCTTGGGGGAGTAAGGGAAAGAGCCCTAGAGGAACAGGGAATCCTTTCTCTCACCTTCTCAGTTTCCTGTCTTTTCTTGTGATTGACTTGGGAAAGGCCACATTTCTCAACTTTAAAAAGAAGTCCTTCTTAAGGCCACAGAAGATATAATGAATGACGTTGTTGAGTAATACATAGAAGGAAACTCCATCCTGGTACAGTGCAGCGTCACAAGCACTGATACAAGAACCAGAAATAGGCCCTAAGGGGGACAAGAGCATTATTTCTTTACAAGCTATGGAATGGGTCACAGGTCTCTCCCAGTGTGGACCCCAAACCAGCCATGCCCAGGCCTCTACAGTCCATGCTGAACACAGCACAAAAGATACATCATAGAACATACCCTCCATCCCTATGTTGGCAGTGTAGCACGGTAGGAGCAGAAGACTGGGGCCCATTGCCTGGGTCGGACACGTGCTTGTTGTTGTTGTGGGAACGTAAGCAAGTCACTTAGTCCTTTGAGCCTCACTTTCTTTGTGTGCAAGCCTATTACATAGGTTGTCATGATGATGAAGAAGATAAAAGCATGTAACTGTACCAGGCACGTTAGTAGTTTCCTAAGACGTGGTATTTCCAGTTATTAATAACCATTCAGCCAGTTGCCCACTTCCTCCTGTGACCTGTTTCAGCAACTCCCAACTATGTCTCTGCAGCTCATTCTTCTGTTGGGTTTCCACGTCACCCTCAGATGCGACACGCAACTTACTCTTTCTCGAGTTCCAGCATTGGTGGTACTCCATCCTGACAACGTCCCGCAGACATTCTTGGAGAACAGCCTCTGGCATTTCAGGCCCCAGGACTCTGCCTGTCCAGATGTGACTCCCTGGGTGGCACTCCCGCCCATCACATCCAGATGGACCAATCCCAAAGCCTTTGAAAGACTCTGGTCGTAAGCATTTGTCCCCAAGCAAAATGAACCCATGAGGCAGCCCCCTTGGAAATGCTGGAGAGGCAGATGGCTCTCAGTCGCACCTTCACCATTTCAATGATATGACAGCACTGAATGGTGAACCCCCCCAACCTGGGCAGGAGGCAAGGCTGGGCACTGCCAGCATAGTAAACGGTTTGATCTCCCTTAATAAGGCCCGTCTGCCTGGGGTGGACCAGAGCCGACAGCATCTCCTGGGGCTGCTAGAGCCAGATGCTTTTCAACGGGTTTTGCCATCGATCTTAATATACTAATTCAAGGAGGCAGCAACTGGCATGATAAATTCAAAACAATCCTGACCTGGGAGGCTTTTGCTCCAAAACCCTCGCCGTTTCAAATCAATTCAGCTAATATTTACAGGGCATCTCCCATGAGCTGGTCACTGTAGTAGGCACTGGGATGACAAAAAATTAAGACCGTCCCTGTCCTGGAGACACTTAGAGCCGTAGAGAGGTGAGGGGTGAGGCAGATGAGGGCCAAGAGGGTGAAAAAGTATTATAGGTTCTCACACGGGGACATAAGTTGGGTGCAAGGGGTACGCTAAGGAGAGAAGGGTCAGTTCTCCTGGGCTTAGGAGGTCAGGAAGGTCTTCACAGGGGAAGTGACCCAGATGTCAGTTCAACGGATATTTATTGACTGTTAACTGGCAGCAATTTCCATGCTGGAGGATTTCACAGGCATTATCTCGTTCATGCTTCACAGAAGCCCTGCGAAGTAGCTATTATTATCCCTGCGATTTTCAAAGATGAGGAACCGTAAGCCCAAAGGTCCCACGGCCCATGAATGGTGTGGCGCTTTGGTAGAATTAGAGCCCTCGGTCTGACCACCCAGACAAAGGCTGTCCTCACTGGGGGTCTCTTTCGCTCATGCACCTAAGCTTCAGCCTAGCACTTATGCAAGCAGATGCCCAGATATCTACTCATGGTTCTGGTGACAGGAAAATTCATGTAAGCGAAACCCACAAGCAGAGACGCTAAGGTGACCCCCCCCCCCCACATCCCCACTTCCTTCCTCATTACCTCTCTCAGTTTTGGAGGCCTTAAACTTGACAAAAAAAAAAAAAAGAATTCTTTGCCTTCAGAAGCCACTATGTTTCTCTATTTCATCCTGTTTGCCTTGAAATTGACAAAGAGCCTACTGCCAAGGATACCAGAGTAGGGTGGGCGGGCTGAGAAGAGAAGGATAACAGTGAGGGGTGGGGAGGGGAGGAGTGGGGAGGGAGGGAGCGGGGACTAGGAGGAAGTCCTGCCAGGGCTGTGAGGACCTAGGACTAAGGGATGGGAAGATGAGGGGAGTGTGGAGGCAGAGACCTAATCAAATGCAGAGAAGAAGATATGGAGGGTGCAAAGGAGATGGCCCACTGATCCAGAGAGAGAAGCAGGAAGAACCATAGCCAGGCTCAAAGAGGGCAAAAAAGGATGGTTTTCACATATGCAGTCAATCCTGGTTACTCTTGCCTTGATCCTTGTGTCCCAAATATGAAGCCTCTTTGGGAGGATACAGTGCTGGCTCCTTAAAAGTATAGACTCAAGTATTGGAAGTACTGGTTTCTGAGGGAAGGGACTCAGCAAACCTGGTTTCACCTAGACCTCAGACTCTCCATCAGTAAAGGAGGGGATTCCATAGTCTAAATATTTAACAATTAATTTATTGCAATGTGTATTACAATGTGAGTGATTTTCAGTTCGTGTCCAGTGAGAACAGCACTGGTATATAAATTCCAGAGCCTGTGCTTTGGGGGTATGTATATAAATTATTGTTCAGTATGTATGTAGTCATAAAATTTTCAAGTCATTAAAAAAAGAAAAAGTAAAGGAGGGGAGCAGGGATTCGCCCAGGTGATCCTTCCAGCTCTGACACTCTAGGGCTTCAGGTCCAGCCCATTCCCCTGGATTTGGGTGGATAGAGAGGATACTAACAGCCTAGGGACTTGAGTCAGCTCTGTAGGACCATGTGAAGAAATGGCAGATTTAGAACATAATCAATATACAAGCTGCTACTTAAGGAAGGCAATCTTAGGCCTTCCCTCATCCATGGAGTTTTCCCAAAATCCTTTTGTTGCCATATCATATTTCCCTTTCCCCATGTAGACTCAGCTTTAACTGAGCAGTTATTTACAGGCTGAAGAGGTCACGAGGTACAAGACCCTAACCCAGGGTAGTAGGCAGAATGGTGTCCCTCAGATAATCAGGTCCAAATCCCTGGAACCGGTGGAGGTTACCACATTTGGAAGAAGGGGCATTGCAGATGTGGTTAAGTTAAAAATTTTGGGATAAGGTGATATTCTAGGTTATCCAGGTGCACCCTAAATGCAGTCACATGTATCTTTCTAAGTTGGAAGTGGAGGAGATTTGACACAGACAGAGAAGAAGACCATTTGAACGACACTGGCCTTTAAGATTGGAGTGAGTGATACAGCCACAATCCAAGGAATGCCAGACGCTGGAAGAGGCAAGGAAGAGATTCTCTCCCAGAGCCTCCAGGCGGAGTGCAGCCCTGGGACACATTGATTTCTGCCCCGTTAGACTGATTTTGGACTTCTGGCCTCCAACACTGTGAGAGAGTATATTTCTGTTGTTTTTAAGGCACTAAGCTTATGGTGATTTATTATAGCAGCCATAGAAAATGAATACGCCCAGCCTCATCCTGCCTCCTGCCTCCTGCCTACATATTCTGCACACATGCCCTGCAGTCTGAGTGTGTCATGGGCTTGCTGTGCCCCTTGGGTGATGGGGCCATCTGGATTCTCCGGATGAGCTGTAATGAGAAAGCCATGGACTTGGAGGTATGGAGAGGATCTGAATTGGAGATCCACTTCATTGCTTTTTTGTGGTGGACAGAAGGCTTAACCTTTCCAAGCCTGTTTTCTCATCGTAAGATGGGAATGGTAATCCCTGACTAGCTCACTGCTGTCATGTTAGGAGTACAGGATACAATGGACTTAAAGGCAGTTTGTCACCTTTAAAACTCCGCATACCCTTGTTATTTTTCATTAAATCCTGCTTCCTGCGCACAGTCCAAGACAGATCCCTAGTGACATGCGAGTAAGAGTCAGGTTGGGAGAATCTTCTATGGCTCTTGGTAGCTCTGACATTTCTGATTTTGTGAACAGGGAGCAGTGGTACAAGGTGTGAATGATCCTAGGGAGGGTTTATGGATGTAAACCCTTTCCCAGCCCAACCAACACTGGAGCCATTGTGTACTTTATCCACAGGTTGGTTAAGACCATAAAAATCCTAGATGTGTTCATGACCTTAGCAACATCAAGGTGAAAGGACCTGGCGTGAGTCTGATAACTTGTTGACAATGTGTTATTTGCTTTGTGTCTCCAGTACCTAGCATGGAAGCACCAACAGATGTTTATTGGATGAATGAAAAAAATTGATGGACATATGAATGAATGAATGAGTGAGTGAATGAAATGAGCCCTGGACATCCACAAGACCTCCAAATCACAACCTTCTTATATCCTCCAATATATTCCCCGTTTATGCAACTGGGTTTTAGCCTAAGTTCTCCTGTCTCACACTACCTCCCTGGATCTCTGTTCTGAGCTTGGTTGGAACAAATTCTTTCAAGTCTCCACCAAGGAATCACTTCCAATACCATTAAGCACTGTCCGTGGTCCTCCCCTGAATTTCCTGGTTACGTGTAATCACCATCCATGTGGGCTTCCACCCCTGCACTGGGCCCTGGAGGTGCAGCAGCCCCCAGCCTTCTGCCTGAGGACAGAACCCTCTCTGTCCCATATTCTGTGAGACTGTTCAGCTGCACCTCAGCACCAGCAGCAGCAGAATTAGAGTCCCCCAGCTTCCATCCCACCACATCTTTCCTCTTTCACCTGGGCTGCTGAGGTCCAAGCATGGTGTCCCCAGGTTCTAGTTGAGAGATACTTAGGAGAAGGATGAGGACCAGAAATTTCTATAGATCAAATGGAATTTTTGAGAAGTCTGGCTTTCTTTCTTTTGTATTGGTTGTCACAGGAGTATATGTGCATTGTACAGAGCTCAGAAAGTACATAAAAGTATAAAGTATTAAAGTCATCATTAGATGGCACAAACAAATGGAAAGGTTTTCTGTGCTCATGGAGTAGAAGAATTAATATTGTTAAAAGGCCCATACTACCCAAAGCCATCTACAGATTCAGTGTAAACCTTATCAAAATACTAATGGCACGGACTTTCCTGGTGGCACAATGGTTAACAATCCGCCTGCCAGTGAAGGGGACACGGGTTCAATCCCTGGGAAGATTCCACATGCCGGGGAGCAACTAAGCCCGTGAGCCACAATTACTGAGCCTGTGCTCTAGAGCCCATGAGCCACAACTACTGAAGCCCATGCACCTAGAACCTTTGCTCTGCAACAAGAGAAGCCACCACACTGAGAAGCCCGCACACCACAATGAAGAGTAGCCCCTGCTCACCACAACTAGAGAAAACCCTCACACAGCAATGAAGACCCAATGCAGCCAATAAATAAATAAATAAATCTTTAAAAACAAAACAAAACAAAACCTGATACTCTTAAAAAAAAAAAAGGCATTTTTTCACAGAAATGGAACAAATAATCCTAAAATTTGTGTGGAAACTTGAAAGACCCTGGATAGCCAAAACAATCTTAGGGAAGAACAAAGCTGGAGGTATTATGCTCCCTGATTTCAAACTATACTACAAAGCTATGGTAATGAAAATTATGTGGTGCTGGCACAAAAACAGACACGTAGATCAGTGGAACAGAAAAGAGAGCCCCCAAATAAACCCACGCTTATATGGTCAATTAATTTATGACCAAGGAGCCAAGAACATACAGTGGGGAAAATGCAGTCTCTTCAAAAATTGCATTGGAAAAACTGGACCACTTTCTTACACCATATAAAAAATAAACTTAAAATGGATTTAAAGACTTAAATGTAAAACCTGAAACCATAAAACTTCTAGAAGAAAACCTAGGTGATGTGCTCTTTGACATCAGTCTCAGCAATGCATTTTTGGACCTGTCCCCCCAGGCAAGGGCAGCAAAAGCAAAAATAAACAAATGGGACCACATCAAACTAAAAAGCTTTTGCACAGTGAAGGAAACTATCAACAAAATTAAAAGGCAACCTACTGAATGGGAAAAAAATATTTGCAAGTGATGTATTTGATAAGGGGTTAATATCCAAAATATATAAAGAACCCACACATTACAATATCAAGAAAGAAGTCATTCAATTAAAAAATGGGCAGAGAATCTGAGTAGACATTTTTCCAGAGAAGACATACAGATGGCCAATAGGCACATGTAAAGATGCTCAGCATCATTAATCATCAGGGAAATGCAAATCCAAACCTCAGTGAGATATTACCTCACACCTGTCAGAATGGCTATTACCAAAAAACCAAGAAATAACAAGTGTTGGTGAAGATGTAGAGAAAAGGGAACCTTTGTGCACTGTTAATGGGAATGATCATTGGTGTGGCCACTTTGGAAAATGATATGGAGGTTCCTCAAAAAATTAAAAATATAACTACCATACAATCCAGCAATTCCACTTCTGGATACCCATCCAAAGAAAATAAAACCACTAATTTGAAGAAATATATGTACCCCTATGTTCACTACAGTGTTATTTACAATTGTGAAGATATGAAAGGCACCCGTGTCCATTGATAGATGAATGGATAAAGATGATATAAATTAAATATATACAGTGGAATATCACTCAGCCATAAAAAAGAATGAAATCTTGCCATTTGCAACAACATGGATGGACCTAGAGAGTATTATGCAAAGTGAAATAAGCCAAAGACAAATACTGTATGAATTCACTTATACTCACTGTTTTTCACACTGAAAAACAAAACAAATGAACAAACATAACAAAACAGAAACAGACTCACAGATACAGAGAACAAACAAGTGGTTGCCAGAGGGGAGGGGAGTGAGGGAGGAGTGGAATAGGTAAGCGAGATTAAGAGGTACACACTTCCAGTTACAAAATAAATGAGTCACAGGGATGAAATGTACGGCATGGGTAATATAGTCAGTAACAGCATAATAAATTTGTATGATGACAGTAACTAGACTTATCACAGTGATCATTTTGTGATATATAGAAGGATTGAATCACTATGTTGTACACCTGAA
The DNA here is from genome assembly GCF_030028045.1 of Hippopotamus amphibius kiboko. Classification (NCBI taxonomy): domain Eukaryota; kingdom Metazoa; phylum Chordata; class Mammalia; order Artiodactyla; family Hippopotamidae; genus Hippopotamus; species Hippopotamus amphibius. The sequence continues at coordinate 161,476,142 of NC_080191.1, forward strand.
ACAAATGTAATATTGTATGTCAACTATACTTCAACAAAAAAATAAAAAGGAAGAGATGGTCATCACAATTTTACCATCTAGGGTCAATCACTATTAACATTCTGGTATATTTCTTTCCAGTCATTTTTCTATAATTTTTACATAATTGAGATCATAGAATGTATACAATTTAAATTTTGTTTTCTAAATGTAACATTTAGCATAAACCATTGATATCACTAAAATGCTCCATAAATATAATTATTAGGTATTATATATATATCCATTGCTGCATAATATTTTTCAATCTAGTATTAACAATGATTTGTAGGTATAATCCTGAGTCAGCTCTCCCTTAGTGCTTCCATCTCCATCCTATTGTCTTTGTTCCTTGTACAATCCATTTGCAGAACTCAGCATCACTATGAGCTCTCTAAGAAGAATTCGTTCATTCCAAAGCAACAATAAGCAATGAAGAATGTAGGCTGGTACTGAAGATTTGACAGGCAAGATAAAAGAAAGATTTTACATTGCAAGTCCTGAAGCAAACAACTTTAATAAATGCGTCTCTTAAATACTTCTATTAAGCCCATATGTGGCTGGACATGAGTAGGAGTTTTTTCGTTTTTGTTTTTGTTTCCCAGTTCTTCTTTCCTTCTTCCTAGATACCACCTGCACCCCCACCCCCCATCATATTTTTAACTACTGTTATAAGAGCTTATATCTTCATAGACTAACACGCATCCTGGGATTCAGGAAAACAAAGGGACTTTGAATACCTGGACCCATGTACCTTCTGTAGAAAGCCATTTAAGGACAATCACTTGATAATTGAATAGGCCTTAAAAATAACCAATCCATCCCCCCATCCCCACTAACCTCATTTATCATCATCATGTATTTCTCCCAGACACATAAAATGCCTTCCCTAAGAGTAAATGACTTTCTCAATTTCATTAAACTGGTGTATAATAAAATCTCCTTAATTTGTTTTTCATGGGATCAACTCTTTCTTATTTGGGTCTGAATAAGAAAAAGTTGTTTTAAGAAAAAAATGGAAAACTGTGCATACAAATATGAAACATGTATATGTGAATTCCGTAGATACCCAGAAAATGGTCCTTACCTACCAACTCTAATCAAAGGATGTTTTATTGGGGGAAAGGAGAACAGTGATGATTTAAATAAAAGCCATTTGGTAGAAAGAAGGCATTGAACTGGTGAGGAAGCCTAAACGCAAGGGTCAGGAAGTGGTATTTTATCTTCTGGGAAGGTCCCTGTCGCTGTCAACAGAAGACCTGTCTGCGTAAGGGGGGGTCCTGCCTAGAATACTGGATCCGGGGGTGCACAGCTCATTTCTGAAAACCACAGCCAGTTGGAGTGGGTTCAAAGGGAAGTACAATAACCATTTGAAGGGCTGTAAGAAAAGCCTGAAAGAAGGGAACACTGGCTCCGTGTTAAGCATTTGGAGGAAGTAAACGGGGTGGGGGTGATTCCCACGTACAACCAGGCAAAGACGGTCTGACTTGGCGAATCCTGAGAGACTCTCAGTAACAGAAGATGCAGGAGGTCCCCGAGAAGAAAGGGCCAAGGCGGAAACGGAAGCAACTCCCCCCGCCGTTCTATGAGCTGAGCAAAAGCACTGCCTCCTCACAGCTTTTGTTTGTGAACAAGAAAATGAAGTGCTGTACTGGCAGTGGTGTAGCTAAAGAGCCGCCCTGAGGAGCACCCCTTTTCTTGGAGCCTGGGGACTCGGCAGAATCTGGAGATGGCTCCTGGCCCTTGTTTCACGCATTAAGTGTCCTCTCTGTTACCCAAGCTTCCCAGAGCGAGGGGTTGGGGATGAGGGTGGGCTAGGGTTGCAGGTTTAGCACAACCTCCCCGCAAAAAACAAAACAAAAAATCCAGGATCTCCAGTTAAATTTGAATTTCAGAGAAATATTTTTTTTAGTGTAAATATGTTCCAAATATTGCACAGCAACGCTATGATGACGACAAAACTAATGACTGTCCAAGTTTCCCGTTAATAGTAAAAAAAGAGGAAGTTAGAGAAATAGGGAACTGAGTTGTTGGAAAAGCAATCTGTGTGTTTGCGCGCTCGAGCGCGTGGTGTGTGTGTGTGTGATAGAGGGAGATAGGGAGAGAGAGAGAGATAGGGAGAGAGAGATTAAACTGTCAGCACTGTCAGGGTTGAAGGCAGAAGCTTAGGGAACTCACAAGAAGATAAAAATGATTTTTAAAAACCTAGGTTCCACTATTAACAGAAAACAAGTCATTTATGTGCCTTTTCCACCCTTTCTGTTTCTGTTTTTGTTTTCTTAACATCCCACATTTTTTCTCCTCATAAGGACCTTTTGTACTTACACCATCGGAACTGTGATTTGAGGGCTTGCCAGTGCTCTGCAGGCACCCTCTTAGCCACGGGATCACACCTAGTCTTTGCAGAGGCTTTGCCGCCTGCCTGTCCCAGGTCCAGGGTGGATCTTCGAGGAGGTCCAGCAGTCATCATGAACTAACTGTGAGACCACAGGAGGGTTTTTCCCGAAGTTCCTTTCCACCTGCACCATGGCCATTGTCACCATCACAACTTCCTTATTGGTTGGAATATGATCTAGAAAAGTTTATCTGCTACTTCCTTTACTCGCTGGGAGATAAAGTAGTCAGCAAGGCAAATTATCAGTGTGTCGGATGCTCTGCTTTTAGCCAAATGATGCTGCACAGATCTGAATAGTGCAAGTTCCCAGCTTACTGTATCCTCCCTGGAGCCAGTTTTATGATCTGTGTCAGAAGTGCACCCTCATTTTCTCTCTCTGACCAGGTTCTACTGTGTCTCTTCCTCTCTTGGGCTTGCTCCTTCACCCGGTGCTCCTGTCGGGAGCATTGTCCATTTCCCGGTAGCCTAAACTTTCTTGACTTCCGTCTCTGCTTGGCCTGTTGCTGATGGGTATGTGCTTTAAGAATGGTATCATTCAATTGTCCTGGCATTCAATTGTCCCGTCTCAGCCTTGAGGCCCATATTGCTGTGACCGAGAGAGCCATACCAGAGCACAAGAGCTGCTCCGTGGATCACCTGTTTCACTTCGCTCAAGACTCAGACATTTGGGACATCTGTAATGAGAAATATTTGTCTCAGGCACCCCAGGGAGGGACCTCAGCTTCTCTTACACATCTTGTGGTGGTGGACCGCCCAGGGTTCCTGTCCTTCTCCTGCTTCTGGTGATAAAAACTTCCTCTTCCTTTGGGAACTGCCCTCCCCCACACCCCCTCATGTCTCTGCTAGACCCATCAGTTGCAACATCCCACCCTCTGGCCACAGGGGAGGTTTCATCAACCCCTGGGTGAATCCACCCAGGCAGTTTCATCCCATCTTTCTTTCACAGCGACAAGCTCACAAGACAGTACACGTATCAATTTGGATCAGTCTTCCCCTGAGAGTACCTATGAGGTCGTTAGTGGGGTGATATAGACCTGAATGGTGGGTAACGATGATCCCCTCTCCTCCTGCTAAAATAATCCCATCCTTAAAGGCAAGTAGAGCTGAGTGGTGGAGCGAGGGACAGATCTGGTGACATCATTTGAGTTCCTTCATCCAGTTATGCCTGTGGCCACTCCATTTCTGGACTTCCATTTTTTGCTTCAGCTGCTTTGCATTGGGTTTAACATTTGCAGCTAAAAAGTGCTGAACAACACACACTTGGTATCTACCATTCTGCCTGGACTTAACTGACGCTAAGTGCTAGCCATGCGTTCTCTCCCACAATTCTCGACATCAGTCCCATCAACTAGGCTGATCATCCGCATCCTAAACATAAAGGAGGCTTAAAGAGTGCACAGCTAGCAAAGAGCTCTGCTGGAATCTCAATGCAGATTTTGACTCCAAATCCAATAGTCTTTTTCAAATTTTTTTACTGTGATTCACAGAAAGAAATTTTAATATGCCAAATATGCATATATCCTGTTAAGGTAAACCATATGCAACTGTAGATATTGGACTTTTTGACCTTAAAAATTAACTTCATATAGTTCAATCCATATGTATGATATAACAGAAACAAAAAGATTGTGAAATAATACTTATCTCTATTATATATAATACACTGTAATACTTGTATTTTATCCTACTTTATCTTTTTTTCTCTTTTTTTAAGTTGAAGTATAGTTGATTTATGATGTTGTGTTCATTTTCGGTGTACAAAAAAGTGATTCTGATCCTTGTTTATCTGCTTTATACATGGTAGTGTATATATGTTAATCTTAAACCCCTAATTTACATATATATACTTTTTTCAGATTCTTTACCATTATAGGTTATTATAAGATATCAAATATAGTTCTCTGTGTTATATAGTAGGTCCTTGTTGTTTATCTATCTTATATGTAGCAGTGTGTGTCTATTAATCCCAAACTCCTATTTTATCCCTCCCTATCCTACTTTATCTTTTAAAATGCTGGTCACAACCCACTAAACTGATTTCATGACACCCTAATGAGTTGTGACATGCAGTTTGAGAAACTATGACCTACACAAAACCATTCTGGTAACCATGATTCTCTGGAATATTAATCCCATTCCCTTTAAATTTCACTTTAAATCTCCTGTGTAAACTTTCAGACACAAGTGTCCTTCTTCATCATCATTTCAGCCGGAGCTCATCTACCTGGATTCTCTTCAGGAGTATGTAGAAGGGCTGCCTCCTGAGTCACACCTGGGGTGTTGGATATGATGAGCCCACCACCAGGATCACGCCAACTAAATTCAAGAACCACAACCTAGAAATTATCATACGAAGTAAAGTAAATCAGAGAAAGATAAATCTCATATGGTACCACTTATATGTGGAATCTTAAAAAAAAAAAAAAGACACAAATGAACTGATACACAAAACAGAAACAGACCTATAGACATAGAAAACAAACTTATGGTTACCAAAGGGGGAAGGAGGGAGGGATAAATTAGGAGTTTAGTATTACCATATACACACTACTATGTTTAAAACAGATAACCAACAAAGATCTACTGTAGAGCACAGGGAACTCTACTCAATATTTTGTAATAACCTGCAAGGGAAAAGAATCTGAAAAAAAGATATATACGTATGGATAACTGAATCACTTTACTGTATACCTAAAACTAACACAATATTATAAATCAAATATGCTTCAATTAAAATAAATAACTAACTTAAAAAATAATAAATTCAAGAACCACAGATGGGGGTGTAGCTACTTGCAATAATGAAAATAGTCATTCATCATAAATATTATTGTAGCAAGCACACCACCTTTAGCCCAAAACGAGATCCAAATTACTCTAAACATGTCTGGTTAACTTGTGGTCTGGTTCGCCCACACCAGTTCATTTTGTGTGGGTCCCTGGAAGAATTAATTTTTTTTTTTTTTTTTTTGAAATTAACTTGTCCAAGGCCTTTGGTTTTGTCTGGCTGAGAAGGAAGGTTTGTGCTGTAAAACCTGATTCGAGAAGAGACGTGACGTACAGGGCAGACGGGCATCTGTTTCCTGCCTGGCCCGGGGGGTTGGTGTCCAAGTCCCAGGGAGAGAGGGGCTCCAGGAGCTGTTCCTGTGCAGGGCTCTGCTGCACCCAAGAGACAGTATGTGACATGGGGTGGGGGTGGCAGACGAGGTTCCCAGCCATTGGCATCATGCCCACTGTACCGGCTCTAGAGCAGGAGAAACTGCGGTGCAGGAGCTGTGCCTGTGGTATCGGGTTGTATGGGGTGGATGTCCTTAAGGGAAACTTTACAGGCACCAGGGCCCGGCTTGCACCACAAGGGCAGCAGCCAGTGAAGCATGAATAGTCACTGCTAACGGCACCTCACTGGCTGGCAGGTCTTGTGAAATTCAGGTCACATTAAGCAAGCACAGTCACATTACAGAACATCATGTTTGGAGAGTACATTACACAAATTGCTTTCAAGTACGTATTTCGCAAAGCTCACAACAACTCTAGCAGGTGGGCGGGGACAGCACAGGATCCCTATTTTTCAGGAAGCAAAGTTTGTGGAGGGAAGGTGGTGGGCATGAAATACATGGCCAAGATAATATGGCTGGAAAACAGCAGAGTCAGGATTCAAACCCAAGTCCTCCGACGGCTGGTTTCTGTTCTTTCTTCTGTGCAGATTGTTCCCATGGCAACCCTATTAAACTGCCCAAACAGTGGTGAGCAGGTGGGAAAGAAAACCAGGATGGCAAAGGCGGGTGCCAGCTCCCCCAACCCTCCCCTGTCTCCCCAGTGCCTTGCGGTCCAGAACAGTGAGTCATCCAGCAGCACTCCCCCTTCTTCAACACCCATTTGATACCCCTACTCTGCAATCCCTCTTCAAAATTCACTGCAAAGCCAGATTTTGTGGGCATCTCCCCCCCAGGGCTGGGAGTACCAGACTCGGGAGGCTGCTATAACTGAATCCTAGTAGCTGTCCTGCCCCATCACCCTTCTTTGGAATGACCCACACATCAATCAACTTTAGAGTAGATGGCACTGGACTTTCCCAGTGAAAATCCCTGAGAGCAGCTTCCATGTCTCCACTTTTCTTAGGAGGCTGATTCTATGCCTTGAGCACCTGCTATGGGCCAGGCCTTGTGTTTGGCCTTTAATGTGCATTTATTTAATTTTTACTCTATCTGAACTAAGGGAACAGGACTGTCCCATTTTACAGGTGAGGAAGTTAACATGCCCAGTGTCACATAGGTGGTAAGAAGCAAAGCCCAGATTAGGACCAGATGTCTTGCTACCCCCTCTGGACAGCTCTCCACCACACCATGTTGTTTGGGGCTCATTTTGCCCACTCTAGAAGGAGAGGGCATGGGTGTGTGGGAAATGAAGCGATGATAACCCCTGGAAAGGGCTCCTGCAGATGAAGAAACGCACCTGTTCCCAATTGGTATGCAGCAGGTACACACCGGGAAGCCTGAGCCCGCTGTTTAAATATTGACCGGTTGGTAGACTGCCGCCTGAGTGATCTTGCAGCATCCCCGCCATGCTGGCCAGTTCTCCCAGGACTTCTTCCCAAGTCAGCAACTACAGGACCATTGCCAGGGCCTCAGGCGCCTCAGGACCATGGTCCCCCCAGTGCTGCGGCCACTGTTCACTCTGACGAGCTGTCTGTGCCTGTGCTGTACCTGTGGTTATATATTTTGGCATCACTCCTGCCTGACCTGATGAATGACATGGAGTGGAGGCTCTTGGATGCTGAGCAGTATCTGAAGTGCTCAGTTGGATTCTGGCTTAAGAAACGTCCTTCATTCAGAGATGACTTGTGGGCGCTGAAGTGTGTTCCCAGAGTGAGGGGTCACAGGCACTGGTGAAAATTGACTCAAGGATGCCCACAGTTCAGAAAAGATGTATGCCCTACTGTATAGCACAGAGAGCTATATTCAATATCCCTTGATAAACCATAATGGAAAAGAATATTTAAAATATGTATATATATGTATGACTGAATCACTTTGCTGTACAGCAGAAATTAACACGACACTGTAAATCAACTCTACTTCAATTTTTTAAAAAGTCTAAAAACGAAAAGATGCATGCCTACAAAAGTGGGATAGCATGAGATTCTTCAGATGAGCCTCATCATCTTATTGATTCTTGTGATAAAAATCAGAATTACACTTGAATGGTTAGCTCATTATTGATGGTCAGGGACCCATTTCTAATCAGGCAGGGCTTGAGAAGAGTCCTGTGCCTGAAGCCTGCTAGCTATTGGTGTACAGGATTACTTCTGTAGAACTCTGAGAACTTGCCATACGTTACTGACCTTGAGATCCCCTGTCTGCTGCCACCTCTCAACCCTTCTCAGATTATAGGAAATTCTCTAATCCCTGAAGATATTGACTCCACACTCAGAACTTCTGGAAATTGGCTCCCTTCCTTCAATTTCTGCTGGCAAATAATAGTAATACCTCCCATTTAATCAGTAACTGACTGTGCTAGAGGTTAACATACTTTATCTCCTTTACTCCTTACCACAATTTCACTATGTCCATTTTATTGACAAGGAAACTGAGGCTTGGAGACATTTTTAAAAATTATTCATGTTAACCTAGCTGGTCAGTAGGAGAACCAGTTGTCAAACTCAAGTCTGTTGGACCTCAAATCCCCCGTTCCCTGCTTGGTAGTCTGGGTGGTGAAGGCATCTAACTGTGCTCTAAGGCCCATACATGGTCTGCCTGTTGCCTCGTACTGTGATCTCATGACCTGTATTCTACTCACCCCCTTCACTGTGCTCCAGCCACACACACCTTCTTTCTGTTCCTCAAATGCACCCAGATTGTTTCTGCCAATGTGCTTTTGCGGCCTGCTGTGCCTGGAATGTAGAAATTTTGCAAGTTCTGGAGATTTCAAGATATATAAGACACTGCCCCTGCCCTTAAGAAATCTACAATCTGGCAACGGGAGGCAGATCCATAGTTATTATGGATTATATTATTATAATGTAGTCTACTAAATTCGTTAATGGGGATCTCTGAAGACGTAACAGAAATACAGGGAAGTAAAACTGACTCTGTGTGTGTGTAGGAGGACAGCCAGGAAAGACTTTATGGAAGAGTGATGCTTAGCTCAGTCTTAAAGAATAAGCAGACGTGAACACGATGGAGTGTGTAGGAGAAGGAAGGTTGTGACACATTCCTGGCAGAGAAGACAATGGGAGAAAAAGCCCAAAGATGAGGAGCAGTGGCATATATGAGGTGGGTGATCTGTGGTTTAGTGTTGCTGGAACATAAAATGGTAAGAGATGTAATGTAGCTGGGAGGTAGGCACTGGATTGGGGACAGTCCTGTGGTTAGGGAGACCAAATGATTTCCTAAAGGATACTTTGAGGGTGAGAGCAGGCACTAGCCAGCTGGGAGCTCAAGACAACAGCAATAACCTGGAACTGTCCTGGGGACACTGCAATGTGTAGTCACTCTCACCTAGAGTCTGCACTAAGGAATTTGAACCCCAGTTTATACACAGTGGGAGACATTAAAGGTTTTAAGAGGAAGGTGGCAAAACCAGACTTAATTGTTAAGGGTTATTCAGGCACCAATGTGGAGGATGGATTGGAGGGATGCCAGGCTGAGGAGGAGGACCGCTTCGGATGCTTTGGCAATCGCATAAGAGAGAGGGGAAGTGGGTTGGAGGTGATGGTGTGGTCAAAGGTGGAAATAAGAAGCATTTTTTTCAAGGAATGAAGGAGTACTGAGAAGGTTAGATCTTCAGGGTTTTGTGATTGGTGAAGAGAAGGAAGAGAGAAGAATAAACTTCCCCCCTCAGGTTTCTAATTAGGAAACTGAGCAGATGGTGGTACCACCCACAGGAATGTAGAACAGGCTTTGGAGTGTTGGGTTTCCCCTTGGACAGGTTGATCTGAGGTGCCTGTGGGATGTCTGGGGGAAGGAGTCTAGTAGTCTATTTGTTGTGGGTCTGGAGCTGTGCAGAAAGTGATGGAGACTTACCTGGAGCTCATCAGAATATAGAATGGTATCAAGAGAGTGAAACAAATTCTCACAGAGAGTACGTTCGGTGAGAATGGTGGCCTATCACGATTTCCATTCCCCTCTCGGCAATTTTCTTTCAAAAAATAAACTTTATTTCACCAACAGGATATTTAATTAACACTCTAACAACTTGTGAAAATGAATGAGCTTATGATTTTCCCCTGGCAAAAACCTGCTTCAGGTTCTCCAAATTCTTAATTACATTGTTATTTTCTACAAACTTAATCTATTTCTGTGCGGTTCATTGTGCACTTTTGTAGGGTCAGTGTTTCGTTCCCTAGGTTGCCACTGGAGACTGGTGGTGATGACAGGGCTACATGACACCAATGATGACATTGCGCTGTGCTGGGGCTTCTATTTTTTAACTTCTTAATTTAATCTCTCTAAATTTTATTTTTGAGTCTGTAATATATTCACATGATTTATAAATAAAATGTATATAAATATATGCAGCAAAAAAGTCTCTCACCCACCCCTATCCCTCCTCACACAACTCCCATCATTGTTCCAGGTAACCATGGTTGTCCATTTCGTGTATGGCTTTCCAGAGCTTCCTTAACATACATGAGCAAATGCAAATATATACTCTCTCTACCCTCTACTCCCCACCATTTTTTTACACAGAAGATTTTAGATGATACTTACAGTGCTGACTTTGCTGTTTACACCTAATACGTCTTGAATAGTTTTCCCTGTCAGAACGTAGAAAGGTTCCTCATTCTCTTTAAACCATACTTTACTTAACTAGTCTCCGCCTGAGGGACATTTGGGTTATTTCCATATATTTGCTGTTACAAATGCCAATGTCATGAATAACCTTGTACATGTGTTATTTTACTCTTGTGTGAGTATCTCTAGAAGGTGCGTTTGTAGATGTGGAATTGCTGGCTTCAGCATTTTATTTTGGGGGATTGCTGTCAACGTCCTCCGTAGTGGTCGTACCAACTTCCGTTCCTGTCACTAACCTTCGAGAGTTGTGCTTTCCCCACAGCCTTACTGACAGCAAGTAATGTCAAACTGATTATGGGGAAAATAGAAGTGACTCAGGCTCATTTAAATTTGTGTTTCTCTTAGTATAAGTAATTTGAACAAATATTTTCATTCGTTCCTTGTATGTAAACTATTTGTATGTAAACTAACTTCACACTGTTTTAATTATTGACATTTTAATTATTGACACTATCAATAACTTTGCTTATTTTTCCATTGAACTTTTGGTCCTTTTACTGATTTTTTAGGAGAATTAGACCATTGTCTAGAATGACTAGACCTTTGTCTGTGATATTAGTTGCATTTACTTTTTCTCATTTGTCATTTCTAGTCTTTGATTGTTCTATTTGCCATGCAGAGGTTTTTTATTTTTTTTTAAGGCAGTTAATCCATCACTCTATTCTTTTGTAGCTTCTGGATTTTGAATCATCTTAGAGATCTTCACCACTCCAAATTCTTAAAGGATTTTTTCCAGATTTCCTCTAGTATTTGAATGATTTCAATTTTTAAGTTGAACTGCATGTTGCGTTTAGAATTTATTGTGGTATACACTGTATCATCTGAATCCAACTTAATGTTTTCTAGGTGGCTGGCTGAGAGGTAGTAGTCCCAATATCATTCACTCACTAGTTCCTACCTTCCCAACTAATTTGAAAGACTACTTTTATCCTATTCTACATTTCCATATGTATTTGGGTCTATTTCTTGACATCCTTGCTGTTGGTTAAGGGGATAATGTCACACTGTTTTAATTATTGACATTTTATCATTTGTTTTAATATTTGATAGGGATATTCCTATCCTTTTCATTGCTTTTTGCCTCCTGGCCATCCTTTCCGTATTTAAATTTTTTTTCCATTTTTAACTTTACAATCAGTTTGTCTATGTAAAAACAAAACAAAAACCCAAAAAATAAAAAAATACAAATACAAACAAACAAAAACAGCTACTGATGTTTGTACTGTGATCATCTTAAAGTTGTGGAGACTTCCTGTCCCAAACTTGAAATATCTTTTTTTCCAAATCTTCTTTCATGACTTTTAGGAGCTTTCTTTTTATAAATAAAGATCTTGCATATTTCTTATGAAGATTATTCCTAAATGTTTTATCTTTTTGGTTGTTTTCATATGTGAGGTTTTCCCTTTCGTGACGTTTTCCAGCTGGTTGTTATTTTTATGCTCTGCTACTTAACAGAATTCTTTGTTTTGTGTTGATTCTCTTGATTTTCTGGGTATCCCTTCATTATTGTCTCCAAGTGCTAACTTTTTTATCCTTTCCAATTTTTATAGCTTTAACTTTTCTATTTTCTCATTACTTAGTTTAGTACCATATATTAAAAATCAGTGGTAAATGTGAATTTCTCTTTTCTCCTAACTTTAGGGGATATGTCTAACGTTTGCTGTTTTGCATGCAGCTGGCTCTTGGGCTGAAAGAGATGTATTTCATCACATTAGGGAAATATACAGTTACTCATAATTTACTGAGTATTTTAACTCGAGAAATGGTATTGATATTATAGAAGGATCTCTAGAATATATTAAGGGGAAAAAGCAAGTTGGAGAAAAGAATGTATCATATACTACTGTTTATTTGAGAAGAGGGATATGAATGTATTAGGTAAAACCAAATGAAATTGCCAATATTGGACTATTTTTGACTTACAAAAATAGCAATATCATATGACTCAACCCAATATATACATAGTTGGTCATATTAAAAATATGGATGGAAAAGCCATTAAAATAATAACAACAATAATAAAAGTTATCTATGGCATGAGGGAAGGAACAGAGAGAATCTACATTTCTCTGAACATAGCTTGTTTTGTAGATTTGACTTTGAAACTATGTAAATACTTTACACAACTATATAATAAAATAAAAATTTAAAAAGCTATCCCCCCAAATCAAAAGCTAAATGAAATAAATGTATTTTAAGTTGCTGGCATAACCACACAGAACGAAAACACAGTTTTTTAATGGTCCATCCCTACTGGCAGACAGGTAAAAACAAAAAGAAACACACACACAGACTACACATGCATACACACCTTAAACTGTTTTCAGTTATCATATGGTTGGTGGTAGTAATGGTGGTGTTATTTTGAGATTGTTGTATGTGGGGTAAAGAAAGAAATTATGGTTAATTATGCTGATATTGTTGAGAACCGGGAATTTTGACATGGGAGAAAGTACAGAGATAAGAGCAAAGACAGTGAAACAAAACCCTGTAGTCCTGAATTTGAATTTGAGGTATCACTAGAAATTCATGATGTATCTTCATCACAATAAAGGTGCACATTTCCTAGCGGACTCAAAAGGACTAGAAACAGTGACCAACCAGCAGCAATGAGCATCCCTAATGCCTTCTTTGTGGTCCTTAAATTCTATTTCCCACAAAAAGAACTAGGACTCCTTGGAGAAATGACTGATTACAGGTCTGTGGAAGGAACTATAGGATAAGCCTAGAACATCTTATCATACAGAGAAAAAAAAACAAGCTGTTAAAGACTGCTGAGGTTGTACCAAAAGGATCAGGAGTCAAAAATTGAAGAAACAAAAGATGAAACCAATTTGGACATCAATAAGTATACTGACTGCAATAGATTAAAATGTAGTAGCATTATACCACAATCAGACCAAGCAAATTCTAGACTATAGAAACTCTACCAAATTCTTCCACAAATAAGGTGACAGAAAAAAACAAACAAACAAACAAAACCCACCAAGATAAGAAGAGAGCAAGGGAGAAAAAAATCTATAAATTAAAAGAAACTTAAGGGCTTCCCAGGTGGCGCAGTGGTTAAGAATCCGCCTGCCAAAGCAAGGGGAAACAGGTTCGATCCCTGTTCCAGGAAGATCCCACATGCCGCGGAGCAACTAAGCCCGTGTGCCACAACTGTTGAGCCTGCGCTTTAGAGCCCATGAGCCACAACTATTGAGCCCATGTGCTGCAACTGCTGAAGCCCACACTCCTAGAGCCCATGCTCTGCAACAAGAGAAGCCACAGCAATGAGGAGCCCATGCACCACAACGAAGAATAGCCCCCACTCACCGCAACTAAAGAAAGCCCGCGCACAGCAAGGACAAAAAACCTGATTTCCATCGTCTGGAATACTTCAAGCCTTTCAGTTTTAACACACTGCTTGGAGAAGAGTGGAAACAACCAGAATCAGACCTGTGGCTAAAAGAGAAACCTGATGTGTAGGAGTATAGTAGATGATCATATCAATCATTTCTTCTGTATACCTTTTAAGGTAAACCAGTAATAAGTATAATCTTTTGAGATACCATGAACACATTTCAACAATAAATATTTCATAGAGGTCAGTGAAAGTATATAGTATCTCTGTGGCAAACTGTGTATGAATTAACAAGAAAGGAGAAAGTTCATATATGCTTTTACATATAAAGTGAAAATGTTTCTCAGAATCACTTAGTCCAGGAGCCATCATGCCAAGGACTTCTACCGTCTGCCTTGTGTCACCAATCACCCCAAACATCCCAGACTCTGTCAACCAAGTCGTTATTTCTCTTCCCACTTCCCTAAACCTCAGCCAGATTATGACTGAGCATCTTGTTTGCACATTTATGAACTCCATCATAATATGTAATAATTCTTTACTCAGAATCCTCTATCCACTCTTGAAATGAATAGAAAACAATGATGTGATTCAGTTGAACAGGAGATGCACATCTGTTAAGGCATTATTAAAATACGCCTGCCATTTAATCAGCTGTTTTTCCTGTCTTATGACTACTTTTCTTCTGTTGAAGAAAATGGAATGAAGTCGTCTTGAATTAGGGCAACGGATTCTGCTTTCATTTACAAATAAATGATGTTTTCTTAATGCTGTTAAAAAAAAAAAGACCCAACACAGCCAATAAAATTAATTAATTAATTAATTAATTTAAAAAAGAAAAAAAAGAAACTTAAGAGATGACATCAACTAATTGCCTCGTATGAACTTCATTTGGATCCTGGTTCAAACAGAACAAAATGTAATGTTACAATCAGTTGTTACCCTCACTTTTATGCGAAGAAAAAAATCATTTATTTACCCGACAAACGTCAATACATGGGAGGAAGGAGTCCATGTGTAAGAGCAGCCTGGAACTAAAAGCAGTCCCCAGGACTCCCATCCCAGTAGCCAACAGTTCAGACAGGGCAGTGTGATCGCAGAGGGAGAAGGGTAGCGTATTCAGTAATAACACTTTTGTCAACCAGAAGCATTTGCTTGTGTAAACCGTAACTTCTGTCACTGCTAAGGCAGCCCGTCTGCGGGCTCCACCCCATCACGAGGGCCAGCAGAGTAAGCGGTAAGTAGGGCCATGGTTGTCCCTAGGTTCATCAGCTCTAAAGCACTTGGCCCCTTTCAGGCCAGTCTGGGGCAAAATATCCGCCTTGTGCTGCAGCATCTGAGTAAGGGAGGGATTCTTAGCCACTACTGGAAAAAGTTAGCTGAAAGTCCTACCTCCCACCCACCTAAATAGCAGGTCCGAGGAAAGAACTGAATTGGGATTCGTGCGTTTCCAGACGAAAGTGGCCCCTTGCGGTTAAACGGGCTGGTTACCCCCTGATTGCCCTGTGGTTGATGGTGTCAGAGGAAAGAAAAAAAAAAAAGTGTTCCCTTGCCCCTTGCTGGTAAGAGAGTCCCTCTACCTATCTTATTCAGTCAAAAGCAGATAACTGGGTCTCCTATTGTCAAAATAAGGCCGTCCCTTAAGAATTGCACGAACCTGTTTAGATGCAATTGAATACATGTGTGTCTAAGTGAAGGCCTGGATGTTATTCCTGAAATGGTAACTGTGATTATTTCTGGGTGATGGGGTTGGGATGCCTTTCACTCTCTTCATAATGCACATAAATTATTTTTATACTTGGAGCATAAAGCCACTTCCATTTTGGGAAAGAAAAATAAACTATGTATCCCAAGAAATACTGCCCCTCCGGCCAAACACTAAGCATTTCTGAGGACTCTATCTGTTGTCCCCTACACTTGATGAGGGAGATCTGATTCCCGGAAATGTCTAATTCCATCAATTCCTAATTAGAAACTGGGAACCAGGGCTTCATCATTCTTTTTTTAACTTTTTATTTTATATTGGAGTATAGTTGATTCACAATATTGTGATCGTTTCGGGTTCACAGAAAAGGGACTCAGCCATACATATACATGTATCCATTCTCCCCCAAACTCCCCTCCCATCCAGGCCGTCCCATAAGATTGCTCAGGATTCCCTGTGCTGTACAGTAGGTCCTTGTTGGTTACCCATTTCAAATACAGCAGTGTGTACTTGTCCATCCCAGACTCCTTAACTACCCCTTCCCCCCATCCTTCCCTTCCCTATCTGTGAGTCTATTTCTGTTTTGTAAAAAAGTTTATTTGTATCATTTCTTTTTAGATTCTGCATGTAAGGGATATCAAGGGATATCATAGGAAATTGCTCTTTCTCTGATTTAATTCACTCAGTATGACGATCTCTAGGTCCATCCATGTTGCTGCAAATGGCATCATTTCATTCCTTTTAATGGTTAAGTAATATCCCATTGTATGTATGTACCACATCTTCTTTATCCATTCCTCTGTCAGTGGACTTTTAAGTTGCTTCCATGTCTTGGCTACTGTAAACAGTGTCGCAGTGAACATTGGGGTGCGTGTATCCTTTCGGACCATGTTTTTCTCCGGCTATATGCCCAGCAGTGGGATTGCAGGGTCATATGGTAGTTCTATTTTTAGTTTTTTAAGGAATCTCCATACTGTTCTCCATAGTGGCTGTACCAATTTATAGTCCCAGGACTTCCTTGTTCTTGGTGGCTCTTTCTAGGAGTGAGACTAGGTGATATGAAACCAGGTGTCAGGTCTCTCCCTGGTCTGTTTTGTGGGGACCCTGTGCTGTGTCTGGTTGCCTCCAACACCGAACCTCCTCCAGCCAGTGCTGGACTTCCCTGAACCAGGTCTCAGCGTTCCTCAGCCTGGGGCCTGGCCCCGGTTTCAATCCCATTTGTTTGTGTTTGGTTCTTTCCCCAGTTTTCATGGTGACCCATCTCAAAACCGAAGTAACTGCTTCTACGTAAATTAAAAGTACATGTATAAACTACAACTCTTTGTGTAATATTAAATTTTTTTCACGATTCAATTAAAAAATACTTAGGTGGAAAAAAAAAAAAAGTACATGTGACTTTCTGGGTTTGTATCTGGGAGCCAGGATTCCAGCTGAGACGACATTTCCACATGACTTTGGTTCTTAAGTTAGTAAGAATTCTTAGGCTAACAAATAATGAATGATTCTTCATAACAAATGAGACCTAAATATAGATTCATCAATTCGTTAAAATTTGCTCCATTCTCGTGTGCCTGAAGCCTGGAGAGGCAGGACAGTGGTCCTGACTGCAAACTGCTTTGCAAAATATAAAAGATGTTGAGCAGCTGGAGGCCGGGGCCAGTGAGCAAGGAGCCAGAGCAGAGGTTAGGCTGTCACCCATCACCTCCTCCCCATAAAAACAGTGAGAAGGACCAGGAGCCTTTACCATATGCCAGGGGATTACTCTGTGAAAAAGCACAAGGTTGGCTGTCCACCAAGACACAAGGTTCCCAAAAAGAGCCTGAGTCCTGGAGGGAGAGAAGAACCAGCTAAAAATAGCTGTGACGTCCCAACGTTGATTTTCTTCTTTCTTTTTTTCCCCGCTTTGGTGAGTTCACCTAAAATAGCCTGGCAATCGATTTTTTTTGCCCTTTAAGTGGAAAAAAGCAAAACAAAGCAAAACAAAACCAAAAACCAGAGAGGTCAAGGACTGAAGTTAAGCTTCTAAGAAGCCTGAAGTTTCTGCCCAAACACACATAGAGTCCCTGTGGGATGACGGCCATGTCCACTCCACTCTGGGGTGGTGCAGCCATGTGAGGTCTGCATCCCTGAAGAGAGGGGCCAAGGCCTGGGGATTGTCAGGGAGCAGCACCCTGGCCCTGGGAACATGTAAGGGAGGCGACCAGAGGCTGGACAGCCATCCAGGCATTGAAGGGTGCACGGGCCTCCAGCTTCGGAGAAGGTGCCAGGCTCTGAGATGCAGCCCTAAGCCTAGAGTTTCAGGAAACATGGGGACAGTTCTGAAATGTTTGGGAAGCAGCAGCCAAAGCCTCTCAGTGAGCCAGTAACGACAGCAGGTCAGAGTCAGGAAGGTCTGTGACACCAGCAGAAAAAGTCCTGGAAATTCCCCGGTGGTCCAGGGATTAGGACTCTGAGCTTTCACTGCCGAGGGCCTGGGTTTGATCTCCTGGTCAGGGAACTAGGATTCCACAAGCTGTGTGGCATGGCTAAAAAAACAAAACAAAACAAAAAACCCCAAAAAACTCTAACACAGCAAAGTGGGTTTATGAAGAGGTAAGGTCAGGTGAGAGAGAGGCTCCCATGGGCAGTCAACTACTCAGAGAATTCCCTCCTCTCACAGGGTTTTTCAGTCCTCCTCCTCTGCCTCGGTTGGAGGGTGACCAGCCTCCTGGCCTCTCTGTCCCTGGCCTCCCACGGTCCTGACCTCTGCGGGAAAGCCTGGCTCGGATCTCTTGTAGAGCTGTCACTGAGATGGGGTGCTACCCTGGGCACTCTGAGTCAGAGCTCAGCGCACAGAAAAAGGAGGCAGTGCTGTTCCCTGGGAACCAAAACAATCCCAACAAAGACTTGAGGATGTCTAATTATAAGCCCCCCGTGAGTACGAGAATTTTACGATTGAATAAACCCAGGTTGAAAGAAGGTGGGTGACTCGCTCCAAGCTAGAAAGTCAGCAAATTTTAGACAGAAAGGTCAAATTTAGGTTCCTGTCTCCCAAGCCACGCTCCTTCACTAACTTGCAGAAGTTGTAAGTAAGGGGCTGGCCGCAGAGGGGGAGTCCGTGGGTGGGATTCAGTACAGATGGTGAGAAGATCGGGGGCTGATCTTTGCAAGTGCAAGTCTGTATCCTACTGTCAGCTTTCAAGTGTTGCCACGTAGGCCAGAACCTTGCCCTCCGCTGGGCTAATCAATGGACATGCCTCACTGGGCGGTGAGGACTACATCAGACAATATATGTTAAGCCTGGTATAGAATAATCACTCAGTAATTTTAGCTACTTTATTACTATTATTTTCACAACGTTCATGGTCCAGAGCCTAGTTTCAAGCTGGCAGACTCAGAAGCCTGGTTTTGCCAAAAGACTGAGAACAAAATAGTCTCCAAGACTGATTAAAGTCAGAAGACAGGTGTGCACTTTCCAAGGCGACATGTGACCGTCCCTGAAGACTGGAGGCTGTGTTCCGCACGACTGTGGCTTCTCTCTCCTCGGGTGTGTTCAAAGTGTCTTGTGGGCTCAGCAGGTGCTCCTTGTCAGAACCCCCAGGTTAATGACATCAGGCCAGGTCTGACTCAGCGGTCTTCACAGTATGGAGAGCTGCCACATGTCACCCGTGCACTCGCACACTCATTCATTCCCAGATGCTTTCTGAGCTCCTATTGTGTGCTGGTACTGCTCTGGCACAGGTGATATGGCAGGAAATAAGATAGACAGGCTCCTGCCCTCATGGACCTTACTTGCTAGGGCTAGACAAGGCAAGCGCTCCCCTGCTGCAATCAGCGGTGCTGGGAATGGGTGGGGCTGGCACTTGCTCCTCTCACACTTGCTGATACCATGCCTGCAGCCCTCCTTCTGGAGACACAGGTGTCTTCTTTGGCGATGTTAATGCCGTATTTCCCTGAGGGTGAAGTGCAGGTGCCAATATATCATCTGTACCGTTGCCTGCTGGCAGCACCACCTTGTTCCAGTCCAGTCCAAGGAAGGTAAAACTTGCAACCCCATGCTGTGAGATGCACACCTTCTACCAGTGCCCCAATACTTCACCTGCCCACATCAGCCAGATCCAGCCCCTCCTCAGCTCTCTCATCTCTGCATCCCCTTCCTTAACACCCTGATACACCATTCTGGGCCTTGACTTCTCCCAGTACTTCATCTTCTCCTCTCCCTGTAAACCCCAAGCCTGCCAGAATCTCAGCATCCCACTCTGTCCCTCCTCTGAGAGATCTTGGTTGTCCCACAGCCCTCCTCCCTGAGCCCCGTGCTGCCCCCAGTCCCCAGGGTTCTTTCCACAGGTGCAGCTTCGCTGCCCTATCTCTTCCCCACCTGTCTTCCTCCCTGACCTTCCAGCAAGCAGTGTTTCCTGCCCCCAACCCCTGCTGGGGTTCTTCCTTTCTCTCCAGGCCTTACCACTCCCTGCCCTGTTCCCTCTCTCCTCCACCAGTTGCAGATCCTCCCTGTTCTTGGTCTTATGACCCCTGCCCTCTCACTCTGGGGGATCACTTTCTTTCTTGGTCCAGGATCTGTCCTAGTTTTCATATTTTCCCCCTTATGCAGGAGTTTCCTTTTCAATATTTAAAATTTTTTTAAAGTGTGTGGGGTGCTGTCAATTTAAAGGGAAATATTACATAATAATGGAATAGATGGTAGGCAGATATTTCAAGAACTGAGCAGATGAGATAGGGATGGAAGCTTGGGGAGGAGTGAATGAATACCTTCAGTTGGGTACCAGTTACATCCTCCAGACCCAAGTGCTGGACTGTCTCTTCAGGTTGGATTTTGCTGTCACCCATCAGATCATCTGTGCTGATTTGAGAATGACCACTTAGAGGACGCTTTTATTTCAGATCCTTGAGGAAAGCCTCACACTAGTCCCTAGGTCCCAACAACTACACCTTGCCCATCAGCATAGGCAGTGTCTCCTTAAGAGTGAGTTTTATCTCCAAAGTTAGCTTGTGAGTAAACTGGAGCTCATTTCCCATTGAGTATAAGGTAGTTAAACTCCAGACTAATATGCAGAATGCCTTATCACCCACGAAGTGCTTGGCCAGAATCTGAACAGTAGCCTAAGGCCCTTGGCTCCACGAGTCTTGCCTGTGGGCCCTGACAGCCACTCCAGGTTTGTTGGCCAGAGACTGAAAACTGGTGCTCAAAGGCAGCATCAAAGAAGCATCCAAGTGTCTGGTCTGTGTGTGAGCCCCTTGCCTCAAGATCTCGGGAAAGGCTTATTGAAAATGTACATATCTAGATCCCATGTGCAACTTGATAGAATCTGGGGATTGGAGGAATCTCAGGAATCTGTTTTATAACAAAGTCCCCAGGTAATTTTTATGTATCCTAGAATTCGAAGACCATTGCCTCAGTGGCTTGACAGCTCCCAGAGCAGCCAGGAGGTGGGTATGGGAGTGTGGCCAGGCCACGGATGGGAAAGGCCACTAAGCCGTCAACAAGCCAAGTGTCTGCAATGTACAAATTTGATCCACCTATAAATTCTACTCTCTTCTCTTCTTTGCACATATATCCTGCAGGATGCCTTTTGTAGTTTTTTTTCCCTTCAAAACTGCCCTTAGTATTCAATGGAATTTAACTCAGTTCACTTCTATGAAATCCTATGTAAATCAGTCATCCTGAAGCATTTGGATAAAAGCCTCAAAGGAAGCTACCGTAAGTCCCCTACATAGGAACAAGTTCCCTTCTGAGAATGTGTTCGTAAGTCCAATTTGTTTTTTAAGTGCAGCAAAGTTAGCCTAGGTACCCAACTAACACAATCGGCTATACACTACTGTACTGTAATAGGTTTTTAATACTTTTCACACAAATAATACATAAAAAACAAACACAAAAAATAAAGAGGACATTTTTAATCTTACAGTACAGTACCTTGAAAAGTACAGTAGTACAGTACTAGAGCTGGCATACAGGGGCTGGCATTGAGTGAACAGGCAAGAAGAGTTACTGACGGAGGAAGGGAGGTAGGCGATGGTAGAGCTGAAGGATTGTCAGCAATAGGAGACACAGGGCAAGCTGCAATGTCACTCGCGCCTGACATTGATGGTACAGGTTCTGGTTCCTTGCTGGATTCAATTCTATCTGCTCTCTTGAAAAAACGATCCAGTGATATCTGGGTAGTAGCTCTTTTTTTCTCATCATAGGTGACATTCTGGATTTGAAATAAAGATACTGCACTACTGTGCTCTGTACAGTACTGTAAAGTACACAAAAGCACAACCACTTACAGAGGATGCATGCACATGACAATGTACGCCAGACACGTGAACTAACTTACATGATTGGACGTGCAAACGCACGTTCGCATCTTTGAAAGTTTGCAACGTGAAGTTTCGTATGTAGGGAACTTAACGGTATTCTCTTGACATTTGTTGCGTGCCAACTGGGTGCCAAAATAGATCATAGGACTAAAGCAGCCAAGGCCGTCCTTAGGGGCTTCGGACCCCAAGGAAATTACCCTCCCCACTCCCAGCCCCTGGAGATGGCCTCGGCTGCCTCCCTCTCACTGTGCTCTTGACCTTTCCTACTCTTGGTCTGTCCTGAAAGATCCAGAGAACACCCTTCCCCTGCTCCATTATCTCCCAGAGCAAATGAGGAATTACAGATAAATTGCATTTATTCATCTGTGAATTCCGAGCATCTGGCATACTACCCAGCAGTATTTTACATAGTATATAGCACCTAGCAGGCATCCCCAAAATATTAGAAGATAGAAGGATGGATGCCCTGTCTCCTGGGTGCCAGTGGCAGGCGGAGAAGAGCTGGAGTTGTGGGCAATGAGACATGCTGACAGCCAGGCGAGATGGCTAATTTAGAGCACATCAGCGTGGCATTATATTTCTTTTGAAATGCAACTCAAAATCCACTTCCTCCAGCAGGAATGCCAAGTGGCGTCCCAGAACAGGACAAGTTGTACCTTCACAGGAGACTGGGAAACTAGAGGGTGGAAATGCCATCATTAAGCCATAAGCAGCAGGGGGAGGGGGCACTGGCCTCCACCAGGCATGGCAGGAAAAATAAACAGCGCTTCCCGTGTGTCCCCACACCTGTGAAGAACTAGGAGAGCAGCAGAAACCATTCCAGTTCTTTTAGGAGCCTCAGGCTATTTTTAGCTCATTGATCCCTGGGGGCCTTGCAGGGCTCACAGTTTAAGACACAAGCTAGAAAAAGCTTTATGATTCTTTTCATAGATCAGGTACTCCCTTCTCCATGCATCTACTGGCCTCGGGGAGCCTGATTGCTTTTCACAGGACAGGAAGGAGAGCATCAGAGTCGGGGAAGGGACGGGAGTAAAGTGAGAAAGGGAAGCTGAGACATAGCAAGAGGCGGTGAAGCCCCTGACTAGGGCCAAATTGGGTCAGAAAGAGCAGTCTTTTGAATGCAAATCAGGAAATGTGAACCGCAGCCTCAGCAGGGCCAGGTGGCTGCCCGGTGGGTGCCTACCCAACCTGGCAGGGAACGATGTTACCCCTACCCCATGTCTGATTGGCATAGATAATCAAAATCTGGCCTCCCCCCCACCTGCCCCCACCACTGCCTTTCTGAAGTAAGGAAAAATTATTGTCTGACTTTTCCCCTCCTCTAAGTGTGGGCTGCTTAATTTAAGACACTTTGCCAAATTGCCTTTGTTCCAGTTCTAAGCAAATGAGTCATGGAAGTAACTCAATACGTGTGGAGTTGATTTGTTACTGAGAAAGTGTGGGTAAATTAAATTTTTGTATTTTGGTAGGTTGAATCATATTTAAACATTCTGGACAGTTCAACAGTTATGGGAGGCCTCTGGTGAATCCTCTAGAGAAACCTTTTAATTGAATCACTAGGCAGAATTGGATGCAGTCGTCCACGGCCTCCTTCTTGAGATGTTACCTGAAAACTGGGCTTGCCTCTTGGTGGGTGTGGAACCAAAAGACAATCAAGCCAAAGGGTGGGAACAGGAAGGATTTATTTTTACTTGCAGCAAGTGAAGAGAACCCCCGAGGATCTTTTCCAAGTCAGGGTTTCCGCAGAACTGCAAAACTGGGGACGTTTTAAGCCTTGGTGTGTGCATATACGTGAAGGGGCTGGAGCAGAGGAGAATTGAGCCTAGAATTGGGGCAAAGTCTGACAGAGTCCAAGTTTTAGTTGATTGAAGTCAGGGGGGTCAACAGCATCATTCTGTCTTCACCTGAGTGGGGACCTTAGTTCATGCAGAACTCGGGGATACTATGTACAGCCCTTGAACAAGAGCCAGGACCCTGCTTTATCACTGCACTGTAGCTTGGCTGCCTTTTCTCTGTCGCTGCATTCCTTTGTTCCCTTAAGTTCATTGATTACTGAGACCTGTTCAAGGGCAAGCATTGTGGCCAGGCTTAGATCACAAAATGGCTTAGGCCAGAATGGCTTCTCTTATGTCAAGAAAGCCATCCCTGGGTCTTTTTCTCTGGGAACCCCCTAACCTACCTGCTTACACAAACAGGTGTAATTTCTTGACCCTCACACTTACCTGGCTTCCCGCCCAGGTCTCTGGCTCTGCCTTTTCAGTGCCCTCTGCTGTCCTCCCTGTCTCTGCCAGACCTCGAGGTACCAAGGCCCCATGGTCCTCCTTTGGCCCTCCTGTCTTTGTTTCCTTCTTCCTAGGTAATCTGGAGGATGCCCACCCCCTGTGCTCTGATGACTCTCACATTCCTATCTATAGCTGAATCTCTCTGGGAGTTCTAGATGTGCAAACACTGCTGCCTGCTTGATACCCAAACTGCATACCTGATAGGCATCTCAAACTTAACCCATGTGAAGCTGAACTATTGCTTTTTTCCTTTGGAAATAAACTTCTCTGCTAGGGTTTCCCATCTCAATATATGTAGCACCATCAACCCAGTTACTAAAGCCAAAAACCCAGAAATTATCCTTAATTCCTCTCTTTCCTTCATTTGCCAATTCAATTAATTCAACGTCTTCCTGGTTCTAATCTAGTATGTACTCAGAATCTGAACACTTCTCAACACCTCTGCTGCTCTGATTTTACACTATCCTCATCTCTCTGTGGACTATCTCAACAGCCTCTTTCCCAGGTCCCTGCTTTCACCCTTGCCTCCCGGGTCCATCCTGCAATGAAAAGAGGTACCCTTAGAAAGTGTCAATTAGATCCTATCACTTACCTGCTTGAAACACACACTGAGAAAAAGCCCAGGTTCCTCATCTAGGCCTTCAAGAGTCGAAATCAAGCGTTGACATACTATTGTCCTTGGGCCAATAAGCACCCCCACCTCCCGCCTGTTTTTGTCAATAGAATTTTATTGGAACAAACCCATACCCATTCATCTCTGAATTATCTATGGCTGCTTTGCCACTCCAGGGGCAGAGCTGGGGAGTTGCCACAGAGATTGTGTGGCCCATAAAGTTTAAAATAGCTACTGTGTGGCCCTTTTTTAAAAAAGTTTTCCTTCCCTGCTCTAAGTGGCCTGGCTCCTGCCTCCCTCTCCGATCAGGTCTCCCTTTATTTCCTGCCTCGTTCACAACGTTCTAGTAACACTGGCCCGCCTTCTCTTCCTTGCCCGTGCTTGGCCCTGCCGTAACATCTTTGCTCTTGTACCTCTGGCCCTGCTTGTCCTCCTGCCAGATCTTCACATAGCTGCCTCCTCAACACGTCTGTCTCAGCGCAAATGTCACCTCTGCAGAGGTCACTATTCTAGCTATAGCATCCCTACACCAGTTATCCCCCACCAGATCATCCTGTTTCATCTTCTTCATAGTACCTCTCACAACATCCACGCTTATGTCCTTATCTATATAGCTGTAAGTATGAAAGTATGAGTTAATCATCTGTCTTCCCCATCAACATGTAAGGAGCTCAAGGGCAAAGATGGACTTATTCACCTATATGCACCCAAGACTTGGTACTGTGCCTGGCACATACCGATAAATACTTGTTGACTTATTGAGTCTTTGCAAAGCAAATTATTCTTTATGATATAAACAAGCAGGCCTTACTTTGTTATACAAGTTCAGATATTCATATATCAAACTTTCTTGAGTTTCTACATACTTGTCTGCTAGCCAAATCCTTTCCAAAATTGTTATTTTTCTTGTTTTAGAGTTAATATTGAGCATTGAGTGCTCAGCACTAGCTAAATACATTACATACATTATTCCATTTTAATTCTTGTAACAGTTCCATGAGGGAGGCGTTGCTTTCTGCCTTTACAGGTGAGGAAATGGGCACCCAGTTGCTAACAACTTGCACTGGGTCACGCAGCTAGAAATTTACAGAGCCAGAATTTTGACCCGTATCTGTGTGACTGGGAACCCCATGTTTTTACTGTTATGTCATGCTGTGGGTGAGTCGGTCCCCAATGCTTTTCCCCATTATCAGCATACCTTAATGCGTCAGTGGATTAGCTTATACCACCCTGTTGGCTTTAGGAGAAATTTAAACACCTCTACATCCATCTCACTGAAGGCACGAGATGTTCCCATTACCTTCAGAGTTCCTTTCAACCAGAGAGGTGACAGAGTAGACGGTTCTGAGAAACCCCAAACAGCTCCCTGCCTGGGTATTCTGCCATTAGTGACTAATTCAGGGTATGTGGACATTATTCTGCTGTTAAGAGTTTCTTGTAAAAGGCAAACAGCTCCGGGCAGGGTAGCACTTTATCAAAGATGCGTTGACAGCTGCCTGAGTGGGGAGTCCTGGAGAGTGGGAGCCAGATAGAAAGAGTAGAGAAGAGAGATTTGGAAGAGCTGAAGGCATCCCTTGCCTATTTTGTCCAGCCTCAGCAAGTTGGAACATTTAATGATGGAGAAGAATGTTCTACGTGTGATTAAGTGAGTAAACGCAAGTTATAACCTGGTATGTTATATCCAGTACGCAAGCACGAGCCACTTTCCCACATACGTAAGAAGGTCAGAAGACAGATCTATTAACAAGCTTATGTCTAGCAGTGAGGTTATGAGTGATTTTTCTTTTCCATTTTTGTTTTTATGTATTTTCTAGATTTTCTTCAATGAACATGTATTACATTTTGACTAATACAAAGACAGTAAAGGAAAAGAAGTCTCTCCCAAAGGCCCCTTCCCTTCCCCACTCAGTCCTCCGCTGGGTAAACCTATAACGGGACCGTTCCCATGGCTGCCAAAGGGGCCCCTTCCTGGAAGCCCTCTTGGCTCCAGTGAGCCCTGCATGCAGCTGCTAGGTTAAAGGATAGCTCAGATCATGTACTTGCTCAAGCTAGCCCCTACCCAAGCAGTGACTCTCCTGGGCCGCAGTGCTGGGCAGGTGTCTCAGGTGGGAGAGATCAGGACCGCTGACAGGCAGGTGTGTGGTGCTAGGTGGTTTCCATAGTCACTGCTTCATCCAGCTCTGAGGACCAAGGAGCCCCATGACCTGGGTTAGCCTTGGGGAGTGGCAGCTTTATGAATTGTTCCCTTTGGCCTACGGTCAGCTGAGCCAAACGCATTAAAGTGAGTTCTGGGTCTGGCCAAGAACAACCCTCAGAGCACTTCATGAAGGGAGCTTCTTCAGGTGGCTCCCAAATGCCCTAAGCCTTACAGCTGTTGAGTTTCTGAATGAAACACAGCCCTGTATGTGCAGGGGCTGCAGGGAGGAAAGAGCTTCATCCCTCCCCCACCGCATATACACAAACATGCCTCTGGGGAAGTTTAATGACACCCTGGGAAGACGTGGAGAGGGGCGGCATTTATCTCAATTACACATCTTTCCTGAATTAGCCTAGAAAACTTTCACTGGAGGAAGACAGCCTGCTTAGCGTGCAGGCCCCTTATCAAATCAGGCTGCAGCTGTAAACATTGGTCTCCTGCAGCTAGTCCGTTTCAGTGGGGGCAGACCTGGAGGACTCTGAGATAATGAAATTTCAGTAAGTGGAAAAGGGCCTGTTGTAAAGTAGGATGAGTCCATGTTTGTAAAAGCATGTGGGAAATATTTGTATACTCTGTATTTAGAAAAAGAATGGAACTCAGTGCAACGAATGCTGAAAGTGGTGATATTTATTTATTTGTATATATGTGCCCACGTGTACTTTGCAGTATTTTCAAATATTTTCTGCAACCCATGTGTACTACTTTCAGAAATAGGTAAAAACATTTGTGCTTTTAGAAATTAAAAGTAATCAAAGGCACCAAAACAAAAACTGCTGTGGTTTAGCAGTTCACCATATGATTTTCTCTTCTTTTATGCATGTTTAAAATTCTTATGAATTAAAACAATCATTCATAATTCTATCACTTTGACATAAACATTATTAGCATTTTTAATGTTGCTTATATTATTTTTCCTATATTAACATAAATTCATACTATATTAAAAAATCTTATTAGACAACTATGGGATATCGGTATCTGTGCTGTTTTTTGTTCACAGTCATTATCAGATAATCATTTTAACAGGCTTGTCTTTGTAAGCTAAGCATGATGTGTGGTGTGAATTATTTCAGAGGCTTTCCGCCCCAAATATGTATGTTTTTAAAAAATATATATTTCTGGTAATGACTAGGCTACCTGGCCTTAGGCAAACTATAAACAGTTTCTGTATTAGTTATTCAACAGATATGCCAATAATCACGAACCTGCTGAAATCTTGCCAAAGTCTTAAGATAGGTAGTCAGCTGGGGCGTGGAGGGCCATCCACCCAGTTCTGGTGTTCCTATGTTAGTAACACCTAAATGAGCTTCTCAAAAGTTAGGAACCTGGAAACAAAGGAAAAAACCCAAAATACTGTTTTTAAAGTCAAGTTTACTGAGATACAATATAGAGAGAGTAAAATTCTAGTGTACAATAAAATTCTAATAAAACTTTAGTGTACAGTTCTGTGAATTGTAACAAACACACACAATTGGGTAACGGCCATCACAGTCAAGATGCAGACCATTTCCAGTCACCCCCCCAAATACCTCTGTACCTCTCTGTAGTCTACCCCTCCCCCCATTCCCAGTCCTTGTCAACCACTGACCAGTTTTCTCTCTATTAAGTTTTACCTTTTCCTTAATGTCACATATTAGTTCTATGTAGCCTTTTGAGTCTGGATGTTTTCACTCGGCAGAATCCATCTGAGATTCGTCAACTGTGTTGTGTGTGTCAATACTTTTTTTTTTACTGATGATTGGTACTGCATTGTGTGGATGTACCCCAGTTTCTTATCCATTCGCTGTTTGAAGAACATTTGAAGAACATTGTTTCTGGCTTTTGGCAATTATGAATAAAGCTAGTATAAACATTCCAGTACAGGTTATTGTGTGAACATGTTTTCTTTCTTTTCATTTTCTTTCTCTTTCTTTCTTTCTTTTTTTTTTTTTTTTTTTTGTGATACTCGGGAGCGGATTGCTGGATCACGTGGTTAGTATGTTTAACTTTGTTTAAAAAGGCATCCAATAATTTTTAAATGTGGCTGTACCATTTTGCATTCCCACCATGAATATTTGACAGATAGCTCAACATCTTTGCCACCATTTGTTTGTTGGTGGTGGGTTTTTAGCCATTCTAATAGACTTATACACCAGGCTCATGGTTATTTGAATGCAGTTCATTTGTATTTCCCTCATACTTAAAGGTGTTGAGCATGCTTTCATATTCTTATCTCCTATCTACATATCTTTGCAGAACATCGTTTGCCAATTAAAAAATAAACAACTGGGTTTTTGCTTTCTTACTGTTGTTTGGAGAGTTCTTTATATATTCCAGAATCAAGGACTTTATCAGATATGTGCTTTACAAATATTTTCTCCCATTTTGTGGCTTGTCCTTATGTTCTCTTAATAGTATCTTTTGAAGAGCAGATGTTTTGATTTTAATAAGGTCCAATTTCATCATTGTTTTCTTTTATGAATTCTACTTTTGGTGTTATATCTAAGAAATCTTCATCAAACCTAGGGCTACAAAGACATTTTCTTCCAGATGTTTTACAGTTTAAGGTTTTACATTTAGGTCTGAGATCCATTTTGAGTGTTTATTTTTTTCATATGTGATGCCAGACATGGACCAAGGTTCTCTTTTTTACATTTGGCTGGCCGATTGCCAAAACCACTTTTGAGTGACATGTAACATAGGTTTACTGGACAGTTAAATACACAGCTACTTAATTACAATGCATTTACCCATGTGTCCTTGGTAAGTCCTTTAATTATTCAGTTATTCAAGTGATTACAAAGTACCTGCTATAATCCAAGATGCTAACCATGAATGACCACTGCCTTTAAGGTGTTTATCATCTAGTATAAGAGAAACATATGTCGATAAGAACTCTATTATGATGCAAAAAAAAAACAAGTTGCATATCATCCACCCAAGCATAAAATCTGAATCATGCAGATGACCTAGTAACTGACTCATCTCTTGGGAGAGCTGGCTCCTGAGGGACATGGCAGAAATGCCAAGTCAGAAAGTTTGAATTCTTCCTTATAAATGACAGGCACCTGAAAGTCTAAATGGGCATACCGAAATGCTGGGGAGCTAGTGAGAACCTTAGCTGTCTTAGGGACAACTCAAATTGCAGCTTTAATCAAGTCACTTTAGCATTCTGGGCCTCACTTTCCACATCAATAAAGTAAGAAACTTGAATCAGGTGCTCTATGTGCTTCTTTAAGGGGAAAAAAATGCAAAATTTTGCAAGTTTGGTGCGACAGTACTAAACATTGAAGGTTACAGTCACGTCAAGTGAGTTGATGGTGCTAGACTAAAAGATATAATTATTGAGCCCTGCAATCTAATGTATGCATGGTAAAAGAATAAAAGGATATTTCTCATAAATTAATATTAATATCGACTTATACACCATATTTTTAGAGGGGTAAAGAGCATTCATGAATTAGACATTACTGATAACAAGATTCTGTGCAAAGTATTTTCCCCATATCAGTGATAACTCAGTTTTCCCCTCTTTATGTCCAGGGACGCACCTAAGAGATGATAGAAAGTAAAAGGTGTGAACAAAAGGACATTTTTCTGGGTGATGAACTGGAAAGAGCAGGGATCCAAGTCAAGGACTGGCCTTAGTTAACATTTTTATGTGTCACATGGGAAAGAATGAAACTGACGTTAAACATCTCTGATTTGTGAGTGTCAGTTCAACAGGGGAAACTCTTATAAAGCTGGATGTTTTAGATAAGCAAAATTATATTTACAAGGTGATGGGCAGCCTAGGGACCAGGTGAGACCAAGGATAGTGACTTTGGTAGCTCCCAAATACAATAACCTCTAGACTCTAAACGCTTGTACGGTCAAAAAGAGTAAAACCAGCTGCACAACGCCACTTACCCCAATGGGATGCAATTATCTTTAAATGGAATATGAATCAGAAACATTATCCTGTTATTATAAAACCACGGGGGCCTCCAGACCAGGAAACTTTGAGTCAAATCCTGGTTGCCGAATGTTAAGGAAGACATAATTGGGTGGAAGGATTTATGTAGCAGGTGGAAAGCCAAAGGAAGCAGATGAAAAAAAGGACTCAATCTAGAAATAAAAAGGCTTGACATGGAATATAATCAGCTATAAAAGTTTTAACATTCTGAAGAGAATGCACTGATGTTTGTTTGCAAGATGCCAGAAAGTAGAGGAAGACCCAGTGAAGCTTACAAGACCGTACACAATAGATCCTAAAGTTATGAATCTCATTACCCCAAGAAGAGCTCAAGAATAACCATTTCAATAATTTCATGTAAGAATTAGCTAATAAGCTTTTGGGCTCGATCATCCGTTGATTTAAAGGAATCAAACGTTTTCAGGATAATATCATGGAAAAGCTATTTGCCATCTTGATCTCAGGAAGCCACTAGCCAAACAAATTTTCTTTCACATTCTACCAGATCATAAAAAGTAGTAATTTTTATGTCGAGTTCTGAGGAATCTCATACTGTCAGAGCAGCTAGTTTGTCAAGTCTAAAATTTACACTTGGTGGAAACAGCTTTCTGCAGATTTACTTTTCCCATGCCAATCCTTCAGTCCTGGTCCTAACAAAAATGAGCAATCAGCTCCCAAGGTGATACCTTCCTCTTGCAGAGGTGGTTCTTTTCTATATAGAGACAGGAAATCCTAAGTGTCCTGTTCATTAGCTGGATGTTCTGTGTTAATAACCCTCTTGACCCCACTAAAATATTTACATAGTTATAATGAGCACCCAATGAATTATTACAGTCTCACTCAGAATGTAAAAGAATATCATTCTTCAGACAACTAACAATAAAAGTAAAATTTGCAATTTCACTTTAAAAAACACTGTGAGGGAATGACAAGGCTATATGAACAACAGAAGACACTGATCCAAACAGTTTGGTGGCATAATCACTTGAAACTTACAACAAAGATAACCCATTGCATATTTAGAACACTGCAAGGTAATTGTGATCGGTGTGGTTAAGTGTTCAAAATAATCCTTCTTTCGAATCCATTTGAGAAAGTCCTGATGGTCCCGGAAGGGCTTAAGGGATTGGTGGGCGGGCAGTGTTTGGTCAGTGGTACAAGTGGCTGCAAAGAAGGAAGCAGAGCACACTCTTAGGTGGGTTGCATCTCTCTGGCTCTGCTAAGCTGGTTTTCTGTACTGCTACACCTAAACACATCGCTGTCCTGAGAGCTGTCTCTGGATAATTTATAACTTTAAAAAAGGAGTTTCTGAAAGCAAAGTGTATTTCTCCAGTTTGCCTTCATCCTTGGCCTGCGCCAAGGGCAGGGCATACATACAAAGCAACAGACCCAGGTCTGCCTTTACCATCATATTCTAAGTCTAACTCCAAGCCTCAGTTGGCTACTTATGTTCCCAGAAAAGGGAAGGAAAAGACAGGGAGCAGATACAACCTGAGTTGTAGGAGACACATGGAGGGTTGACATGACTTTAGGGGCCAACTACAGAGAGTAGAATGGCTGCTGTGATCGTTTTGGAAGGGAAAACATGTAACATTCCTTTTAATTTGCTCACAACCTGCATAAATCCAGCAAACCAACTGAGTAAATTACCTTTGGTCTCACTTGGGGGATATTTGCTAAGAACTCCGAGTTTTATTCTTTGGCAGAGCTCATATTCAGCCAACACACACAGGCAAAGTTGTTCCAGCTGTTAAAAATACTGAAAATATTTCTGTACTCTCAGGAAACAAACTGTGACCTGAGCCATCTTGAGTGCCATCAGGTACCACATTTGTCCTGGCTCCACCACTAGAACCCACAGACCCCTGCCCACGCCAGCAACTCCAGGGTGAATGTTTGACTCTGAAGGACCTTGCTCCAGCACTGCAGTGTCCATTCTCTACTGTGTTGAGTATTTCGAGTCTCCTGTCTTTTCTCAGACAATGGTCGTGAGTGACACGGGTCATCCAACCGGGAAGTGGTTATCCAACCCAGTGCAGGATGACAAGTTAGATGGATAGAGATGGACGAAGAGACGACCCCAAGGTTGCCTGGGGATATTGAGCAAGGGGTTCTTAGTTCTGAGGGATCTTGGGCTGACTATACGAAAAAGGATTCTCCTTGGTCCTGAGTGGTACAGCAGTCCTCATTGGCTGCCTCTGAAAGATGCTGGAAAGAAAAACAGATCATAGCTGAGAAGCAGTAGGAACCCCAGAGGAGGAAAGTCCTATGTAAAATATGCAAAAGGATTAAAAATAGACAGAGAAAATTAATCCAAACCACAAGTGTATTTTCAGCCTGCCAAGGTCCTGAACTCCTGTTTCTTATGCACCTCGATGTGAATGGTGCTCTTACCAAAGTCAGAGGGAATTCAGCTCAACCGAGAGACATATAAGGGAGGTTAAGGGAACAGTTTTAGATGGGTAGTATAAAAATGCAAAAAGAGCATATAATTCCTTTAAAGAGTAAATGCCACCAAAGGCCCCAATTTAGCACACGTATATGTGCCCTCAGAGCACTTACAACATGCCCTCTGGAATATGATATAAGTTTGGCCGTGCAATAAGATTTCACTATTCAACATGTATTTATTGTGATGACAAATTCAGTCTCAGTTAGAACTGAAGCATGCAGGGATAGTCCCTGCCCCCCGCAGAACTTTTAAGCAAATGGTCTTTTCATTGTGATTGCTTCATCCATCCCTGTTTCCATTTCTATACTCTCCTGTGATCAATCTCAGCCCTTCTGAGGACAAGCGCTTTTTGAATAAGCAGTACTCCCTTTCACAGAGGA
This sequence comes from Hippopotamus amphibius kiboko, assembly GCF_030028045.1. Taxonomy (NCBI): domain Eukaryota; kingdom Metazoa; phylum Chordata; class Mammalia; order Artiodactyla; family Hippopotamidae; genus Hippopotamus; species Hippopotamus amphibius. Next base: position 161,509,554 of record NC_080191.1, read on the forward strand.
ATGAGGAAGTTTACACTCCATTCAGGACCAGAGGAATGAATCTCCACCTGCAGGCTTTTGGGCCCCATCATGAGGGGGTGGGAGACGGTTTTTTGAATGTTCTGCTCACTCTAATTCATTTTTCCTGGGCTTGGCAAGAACGGTCCCTGAGCCAGTGGGCACTTTACATTTTAGGAGTGTGGCTGTGATTGTTCATGCAGCCAGCAGGTCTCTGTTTCTCATAGCCAAGCACCAGCATGAGAGATTTGCCTTCATCAGTCTGGGCAGCTATAACAAAAATACCATACATAGGCAGCTTAAATGACAAACGTTTACTTCTCACAGTTCTGGAGGCTGGAAGTCCAAGGTGGGGGCACCTGCATGGTTGGGTTCTTGGTGAGGGCCTTCTTGCTGGTGAACAGACAGCTGCCTTCTTGCTGTGTTCCCACATGGAGGAGAGAGAGATCAAGTTCTCTGGCCTCTTCTTATCAGGGCACTAATCTCATTATGAGGGCCCCACCCTTGTGACCTCATCTAAACATAATTACCTCCCAAAGGCCCCCACTTCCAGTTACTAACAGATTGAGGATTTGGCCTTCAACACATGGAGTTTGCAGGGGACGCCTTCAGTCCACAGCAGGACTTGATAGAATTTGAGCTGAGGAATGTCTTGGATTCCCAGGCATTGGCACCGTGAGCTGGGTCATCATGAGCATGAGCAGAGGGGTCACCCGCAGAAGGGAAGTATGAGAGGGGGATCATGGAGGAGTATTTACCACTGACAATAGAATTGTTGGCCTGTGATGATAGTAAAAAACAGATTAGCTTTAAGTGACTTTCATGATTGATTTTACATTTTCTACAGAAAACATATGCCTTTATTTACTGCACTGGAGTGGGGCACTCCCGCAGCTAGTACTGTCACCCCACTGCCCAGCAGATCCCTGCACCAGAGGGTGGAGTTCTATTTCAAGTTTCTGAACACCTATTACCTTTGTCCTGAGAACAAAAGTCTCTGAGAAGTTTTCTCAGGATAAATTGACGATGGCCAAGTCAGGAACAGGGACAGTGGGAGGGCAGGGAACTTGGGTCCTGACATACTCTAAAGGCATCACTCCCCAGCAGGAGGGGAGAGGAACAAGCTCCTCCACTGCCCTCCCGTTCAGTCTCTGGTGACTGCAGCATCGCAGGAGGCCCAGCCTGGGTCCTCCCGTTACCAGGGTGATTTAAAAATAGCTTCTGCAGCCAGGGAAGAGGGGGGCAGGGAAAGAATGAAGATAAGTGGCCTTTTGCAGGAAAACTGCAGGCAATGAATCCTACACAGGCTTAACCTGGAGTGGAGGGTCTCTTGTTTTTACTGTATTTCTTGCCTTAAGGACAGCCTTTCTGTCCAGGGTCTGCTGTGGGCTTTTTCTGGGAAGGACCCAGCTGCCTCTGGAGAAGGCCTTGTTTACTCCTTGGACCAGCAGCCAGGAGGACACTGGCAGGCTTTGCAAAGGAAGGAGAAACACTCCGTGCTCAGGTTCAGAATGACTGTTCTGCCTATACAAGGAGGGAGGGCTTTGCAAATTGGGCCTTGTTGGAGAGACACAGCAGGCCTATCTGGAAGGGGCCATGTGCAGGGGCAGAGACCTGGGACTCTGCTGGGCTCAGGGCCAGTGACACACTCATCAACTTTTCATACCAGGAATTCCCATTTTTGGTGTCAACATGAATGAGCTAGTGTCCCATGTGGGGTAATGTCAGCCAAAGCCCCCAGGCAGACCCCACCCTAACATTAGGACATCTTCCCTATTCAATGGTTTCGAGGCCAAGTGATTGGCCAATTTGGAAAAATTACTTGGTGGGTGTCCCAGGAGGCTGCTATGGCTAAAATTTTCTCCACTTCTCCTTTCTCTACTTAAGACACCCTACTTTACCATTACCAGGCTTTGGGAGAAATCAAAAGTGGTTCTTTTTTCAGAAAAAGTTTCAAGATCCTTACACTCAACTATGTGAGAAACTTCATTGTTAAACTCAAGCCACCAAGGTGAATTATACGAGGGTAAGTCAAAAATTATCTGCACTCTGGCTGTAGAATTTATTTTAATTAAATTTTAGAAAAGACAAATACATCATTTTTTGACATAATCTCCTTGCTTTTCAGTACACTTTGTCCATCTGTCAACAAGCTTTGGTATTCCCTCATTAAAAAAGATTTTAGGCTGAGCTGTGCAAGCCGTGAATGCACCACTGTCTTCACTTCATCAGAAGTGAATCTTCGTCCTCGTAGGGCCGCATTCAGGGGACCAAACAGGTGAACGTCTGATGGAGCAAGATCAGAACTATAGGGGGCTTCCTAGGTGGCGCAGTGGTTAAGAATCTGCCTGCCAATGCAGGGGACAAGGGTTTGATCCCTGACCCAGGAAGATCCCACATGCTGCGGAGCAACTAAGCCCATGCACCACAACTATTGAGCCTGCGCTTTAGAGCCCGTGAGCCACAACTATTGAGCCCATGTGCTGCAACTACTGAAGCCCACATGCCTAGAGCCCGTGCTCCACAACAAGAGAAGCCACGGCAATGAGGAGCCCGCGCACCACAACGAAGAGTAGCCCCCATTCGCCGCAACTAAAGAAAGCCTGCACACAGCAAAAAAAGACACAACACGGCCAATAAAATAAATAAATAAATAAATAAGTTTTTATTAAAAAAAAAGATCAGAACTATAGAGAGGATGCTTTAACACCTCAAAATGAAATAATCCATGACAGACTTAGGTTTTGAAAAGTTTGTGCTAGATGGGTACCAAAACAACTCACAGAAGAGCATAAACAGAAGTGTTTGGATATCTGCAAACAAAATTGGACCAATGCTCTAAGGAAGGTGAAAGTTTCTTAAAGAGAATCATTGCTGGTGATGAGACATGGATTCATCACTATAAGCCTGAGAGTAAATGGCAGAGTATGGAATGAAACATCCTCAATTGTCAACCAAGAAAATGTTTAAAAGTCAACCATCAGCTGGGAAATTAATGCTTACAGTTTTCTGGGATTCTCAAGGGCCAGTATTGGAACATTATCAGGAAAATGTTTCAATAATCAACAGTACTCGTTACAGTGAGATTGAAGAGTTGAAGCCTAAACTTTGGATTAAATGCAGAAGACTGCTATCCAAGGGTGTCGTGATCTTGCATGACAATGCACATCCACACACTCCTGCCCACACTGTCAACACTCTGCAAAAACTTCGTTTTGAGGTGTTAAAGCATCCTCCCTATAGTCCTGATCTTGCTCCATCAGACATTCACCTGTTTGGTCCCCTGAAAGCAGCCCTACAAGGATGAAGATGCACTTCTGATGAAGAAGTGAAGACAGTGGCGCATTCGAGGCTTGCGCAGCTCAGCCTAAAACCTTTTTTAATGAGGGAATACCAAAGCTTGTTGACAGATGGACAAAGTGTACTGAAAAGCAAGGAGATTATGTCAAAAAATGATGTATTTGTCTTTTCTAAAGGTTAATTAAAATAAATTCTACAGCCAGAGTGTGGATAATTTTTGACTCACTCTTGTAGTATTCCATTTCATGGAGTATTGTAAAGCCATAAAAAGAACATGGAAGAATAATTAAAAACATGTAAAAATGTTCACAGTAAAGTAAATAAAATAGGTTACTAAAGCAAATGTAAATCTCAATTCTTAAAATTATGATATATGTATATAAATATATCTAATAATGCATTAAATATATAATATAATTAAATATACATACCTAATTATATGTGTATATAAAATACAATTATGATATCAGGTTATTTCTGGGTAGTTCAATTATAGTAATTTTTTTCTTTTTATATTTTGTGTTTTCCACAAGGGACATTAAAAAAAAATCCTAATGTGATTTTTAAAAATGCATGTTATCAAGGAGAAAGTTATGTGTTCTTCCCTTAGACAAGTCCATATGAAGGTGAAACAGTAGCCTGGTGGCAGAAATGGTCTTCTCTTGCCTTACAAACTCTCAGAGAATATAAAGCAAAGGCAAGGCTCCTTGGAGGCAGAGGGATAGACTAGATGACCTTCCTACCTCCTGCATTCAAATCACTACTGAATGCTAACTTGCCCAAAAACTTTCCAGAGGGAGCTATTCAGAATTCTTTGCAAGGTCTGACATTGTCATCAGTCAAAATGTTCTTCCTCACATTTAATCCAAGCCCCTCTATACTGGCCTGCAAAACATTCCTAGTGGGCTCAGGGATGACCAGGGGCTCAGCCCAGGCACAAATGCTGCATTCCAGGGCACAGCCTCACTAAGGTGCAACAGGAAGGAGGATGGCCTTTGTTGCCTTCTGTATTTTCTGATTACATATGGTGACTCTGAGCAGCCTGACAAAGTCTCACCTGGGCAGGGCCTTAGTGCTAACTTTGCCCCTAGACTTCAGCTCCTTCTCAGTAAAATGAGGAGTTACACTCAATGAACTCTAAGCCTTCTTCTGGCTCTAGGATATGACAAGAGTTGTTTGGAAGTAAATAATTGCTTCTGAAGGGTTTGGATGTGTCCACACCCTATCTGCCCTCTGAAATCTTTGAGACAGTATGAACTACAAGTCTACAGGCACATGCTGGAGGCCCAAGGATTGTATCCAGGCTGAAGAGATGGTTTCTTTGGCTCACAATGTTATAAGGGCACAGAATATTTTTTAAAAAATTAATTTACATACCAATATTAAAATAAGCACATAAAAATCTATATTTCTGGATTCTCTAGGAAAATCATAACATCTGGCAGTACTGGGTCCTTATGGCAATAACCTGTTGGATCTGGGTGGTGGCTGCCCCTTTTGAAGGAAATGTGGTCTTTCCAAGTGTCCACAGTCCCCATCAGTCCCTACCAACTTGGAAATCTGAGTCTGAATGGCAATTTCCATCCTCATTTTTCTTACATTGGGTCTTCTTCATTCAGTCACGCTACCTGCCTGGCCCTTGTAAGCCTCTGAGTTGGCAATTTCTGATATAACAAAAACCCCTTAGGGGCAGAGAGCACTTTGTATCTTCTGCAAAACTTAGCTTAATAAGAACATGTGGAGGTCCTCAATAAGTGTTTGCTGAATGTAGTTAGTATATTGTTTCTAGGTCCCTAAAATGAAAGGTTTGGTAGACAAGTCATCAGCCCATGTTGCGGGTTTACTTTGTTCCTTCATGAAGCTCTCTCCTTCCCCACGAAGGCAAAAGAATTTGCTCCTAGGAGTGAACCCCTGGCTACCATTAGCCCTCCTCTTGTGCAGCCTTATTCCTAGTCCAGATATTTCCTCAATCTGTGTCTGAGGAGGTTTATCTGAGTCCAACTTCTCACTTAGGAGAGCACTTGGCAGATATCTCCATGGAGACAGAAAAGGGATTCGGGGCTCCCCTTGCAAATCACTTTTGACAGTCAGTTTAAAACATGAGAGCATATTTTTCATGTGCCAGCTATCCAAAGACAGAATCCTCATCCTGTTTATTTACACTGTGGGTTTGGCTGAGCTGCCAATAAATACAGAGATGGCAGTTTCTAAAGATATGTGGTTGGGGGTGGTGGTGGTAAGAAGTGTCTCCTCATTTACTCCTTCTCTCTCCTCTCAGCAGGGCCTGTTTATCCTCAAGTCTCTTCTTTAATATTTCTGTTCCTCTGATGGTTCTATCTTTGGTCAAAAAATGCTGTAGAGTAAGATAGGTGGTTCAAAGAGTAAGTCAAGAACAGTCAATCAACAAAGTACATAACTTGAGGAAAATAATAAACTGTACATATTTATTTAGAAATAGGATAACCACACACAGATATAGGGAAGAAACTACTGGTTACCACTGGGGAGAGGTGAGGGGGAGGGGCAAGATAGGGGCAGGTGATTATAATTGTATATAAAATAAATAAGCTGCAAGGATACATAGTACAACACAAGGAACACAGCCAATAGCCAATATTTTGTAATAACTATTAAAGGAATATAACCTTTAAAAATTGTGAATCACTGTGTTGTACACCTGGAACTTATATAATCGTGTAAATCAACTATATCTCAATGAAAATAAAAAAAAGAAATAGAATAGCCGTATAACTTCTCATTCAAATCAGGATAATTTGGAGAGTGAGAAGGGGTGTTCACTGGACAGGACCCTGGGACTACAGGCATAAACTGGAATTGTCCCAGGAAAATTGTCTTTTACGGTCATCCTGTTTAAAAATCAGGCATGTTCATGAAAACAGCCTTGGAGATGGTTTTCATTCATGCCAAGGCTGGATGTTTCACAGAAAAACTATTTGAGCTACTTACAGCAAAATCTGCTGTCGTAAGGAGAAAGAGGTTACAGACTATCAGGAGAAATTTCTAGGTGGCTACAGGCAGTCCTCCCACTTTTTATTGTTGTACATTTATCTGTTCATTTGAGGCTGTGTAAAAATCATCTCTCTCTTAGCTCTCACCTCTCACCTCTGTTCTCTTATTTTGACCTTTATGTCCTTAAATGTCAAACAGGTTTAAGTAGTCAAAGTACCTATAATGCCAGTACTTAGCAGTGTCTCAGGAAGGTAGCAGCAGTCTGGGGAGAGGGAGGAAGCTCTAACGGATACCGGTAGCAGTAATAATGGCTTATCACAGGAGCAGGTATTATGTGCTAGACCCCATTCAAAGGCAGGGGAAACTCAAGCACAAGATAGATACACCATAAGCAATCCTAACTCTAGCCCTGTATGGTAAGTCTATCATTATACGAACAGCTGTAACAAATAAACTGAAAGTCTCAATGACTCTTGCTCATGTCATAGACCACTATGAGTCAAGGGGCTCTCCAGAGCAGCTGACCACCAGATGGTGACTCAGATTCAGACTCCTTCCAGCACGTGGCTCTACCATCTCAGAAGCCTTCCCTTCCGGCCATGTGATCAGGGGGAGAAAGAATATGGATCACAGTGGCCCTTTCTGGCCAGGCCTGATGTTGGTATTCATCACATCGACCCAATTGTATTGGCCAGACTAGTCAGATAGCCCCGACCTAACTGCAAGGGAAACTGGGAAATGGAGTCTTCCTTGATGCCAGGAAGAGATTGGTGAGCACCTGGCCAGCCTCTGCCAACGTTGCTGTAGTCACCCCTTTACCAACTAATTGAAGCTCAGAGAGGTTAATAACTTACGAAGGATCAAGCATCTAAAGTAGCAGCAGTTGGGATTTAACTTAGGTATGCCTAACTCCAAAGCCCATGTTCTTTCCATTGCAGCTCAACCTATACAATCAGCTCATAAGCTTCCCCCATAATTGGCAATATAAAAGCAATATCAAGATCATTTCCTAAGTCTAAGATCATTTCTCAAGCTTTTGTCTGTCTACATTCCCTGGTTTATGACAGACTGACTTTAGTTTATATTTGGCCATTTATGCAAGCCTATGGAGGCCAGGACGTACTACCCAGTAGAGTCAGGCTTCTCCTCCCTGTGGAGGTGCTATCATTTACGTAGGTCTTCTTTAATTTCTCGCAACAGTATTTTGTGGTTTTCAGTGTAAAGGTCTGCATAGATTTTATCAGACATTTATTCCTAGGTGTCTCATAGATTGAGATGCTGTTGTAAGTGGTATTTTTAAATTTCAATGTCTGATTTTCATTGCTAGAATATAGACATAAACTTGGTTTTTGACTATTAAGCTTGTATCCTGCAATATTGCTAAACTCACTTTTTAGTTCTAGTATCTTTTCTTTTTTTTAGATTCCATCATTTGTACATCGATGATCATATCTGCAAATAAAAACAGCTTTCCTTTTCCCTTTTTAGTCTGTATATCTTTATTTTTCTTTCCTGCCTGATTGTCCCAGCTAGAGCCCCCGATGCAATGTTGAGTAGGCGTGGGGAGACTAATGTCCTTGTCTTGTTCCCAGCGTTAGGGGCAAAGCATGCAGTGTGGTTTTAGTTGTAGGTTTTTTATTCATATCCTTCATTAGATTCAGGAAATTTCCCTCTATTCCTAGTTTTCTGAGAGTTTACTTTTTAAAATCAGGAATGGATGTTGCAATTATTTCTTGGCCCTTTGGCTAAGACCACGCGTAGGAATAGGTGTTGGATGTTGCCACATGGCTTTTCTGCATTTATTGAGATGGTCATATGTTGCTGTTGTTGATTTGTTAATATGGTGGATTATACTGGCTGATTTTTGTCAATGTTAAACCAACCTAGTAGTATCCCAGTGGATAAAAACCACTTGGTCACGATATATTATCTTTTTAATATATCATTGGTGGTTTGATAAAATTTAGGTTTGAAATTTTGCATCAGTTTTCATGAAGAATATTGGTCTGTAGTTTTCTTTTTTCCTAATGTGTTTGTCTGGTTTTGGTATCAGGAAAATGCTGGCCTCCTAGAAAGAGTTGAGATTTCCCCCTCTTTAATATGTTACGAACTAGGATCCTTGGACTCTTTATTCAATAGAAATTGATGAGGCCAGAGGAGGAATTCAAGCAAGGCTTAATTGGGACTCATGCTGCAGCACAAGGGAGCAAAGACAAGTACCAAGTGCCTTGCTCCATTGCAAAGGAGGGTGGGCTGGTTGCTTAAATGGGATTCAGGTAGGGGTGGATAGATGGGACAGGCTGGAGGGGTGGCCTAGGTGGTCTGCCCACCCCCTTGGTGGTGCTGTGTGCAGGGTTCATGCATAGTACCCTGCTTTTGCTCTGGGCACCCTAGAAGTGCCAGTTGGTTTCTGACCTTTTTGTATCTTATTGTGCATAATTGCCTCATTTGCTCCCTGCATGCAGTTATTTTTAGTCCCTTATAGTTTCTTTGTATTCTATTGCTCAAGGACGAGTTTGTTCATGTACAAGCAGTGCAGCAAAAGGTCCCAGGTCCCAGGTTCCTCAAGGGTTGCGAAAGAATCTGTGTAGAATTGGTATTATTTCTATTTTAAATATTTAGCAGAGTCTCATCTTGAGTACTAGTCTATAATCTATGAATTTTGAAACTTGAAGGAGCAGATCTCTTCTTCCTAGCCTTGTCCTGAATCTCGGCCTGCTTGGCCAGGCTTTGAGGGACACCCTTCTGGGCTTTTGCCTTCCCTTCTTCCTGAAGACAGAATGCTGTTTCCATCCTTTGAAGAGGCAAAGGTAATGTGGAGGAGGTGAAAGATGAGGGATAGGAGTGGGAGTATGACATCTCAATACATACTTTTAAAAAGTGGAAGTGAAATTCACATAACATAAAATTAACCTTTTAAGGTTTTATAATTCAGTGCCACTTTTTCTATTCATAGTATTGAGCAACCACCATTTCTATCTAGCTGCAAAGATTTTCATCACCCCAAAAGAAAATCCCATACCCACTAAGCAGTCACTCCCTCGTTTCCCCTCCCCCTGGCCCCCAGCAACCTCCAGTCTGCTTTCTGTCTCTCTGGAGGTATCTATTAGGGATATTTCATATAAGTGGAATCATATAATATGTAACTTTTTGTCTGGCTTTTTTCATTTACCATAATATCTTCAAGGTTCACCCACAATGTATTATGTACCAGTACTTCACTCTTTCCTACGGCTGAGTAATGTTCCATCATGTGTGTATACCACGTTTTGTTTATTCATTCATCAGTTATTGAACATTTGGGTTGTTTTCACTTTTTGTCTGTTACCAATAGTGCTGCTATGAACGTTCACATGTAAGTATTTGTTTGAGTATCTGTTTTCAATTATTTTGGATATGTACCTAGGAGTAGAGTGCTGAGTCATATGATAATTTTTTGAGAAACTGCCAAACTGTTTTCCACGGCAGTTGCACCATGTTACATTCTCATCAGCAAAGCGTGAGAGTTTCAATTTCTCCATATCCTTAACAATACTTACTATTTTCCTTTCCTTTATTATGGCTATCCTAGTGGGTGTAAAGTGATGTCTCATTGTGGTTTTGAACTGCATTTCCCTAATGACTTATGATGTTGAGTATCTTTTTATGTGCTCGTTGGCCATTTGTACGTAATCTCTGGAAAAATGTCTAGTTAAGTCCTCTGTCCATTTTTTAATGGAGTTCTTTATCTTTTTGTTATTGACTTGTAAGAGCTCTTTAGGTATTCTAGATACTAGAACTTTGAGATATATAACCTGCGAATATTTTCTCTCACTCTGTAGGTCATCTTTTCACTTTCTTTTCAGTTTTGGCAATTTCTGTTCAGAAATCCTCAGGCTCAGAAATTCTTTCCTCAGCTACATGCCATTTGTTAATAAGCCCATCAAAGACATTCTTCATTTCTATTACAGTGGTTTTGATCTGTAACATTTCTCTTTGGTTCTGTCTTAGAACATCCATCTCTTTGCTTATATTGCCCACCTATTCTTGCATGTTGCCTGCATGGTCTATTAGAACCCTTAGTGTATTAATCATAGTTGTATTAAATTCCCGGTCTGATAATTCCAGGATCTTTGACATATTTGAGTCTGGTTTTGATGCCTACTTTCTATATTCAAACGGTGTTTGTTTTGCCTTAGTATGCCTTGTAATTTTTTTCTTGATACTTGGATACCACATACCGAGTTAAAGGAACTGCTATAAATAACCCTTTAGTAATTGGGGGGGGGCGGTGCAGGGGGCCGGGGAGGAGAAGTATTCCTTAATACAATGATTGGGTCTCAGTCTTTAGTGAGCCTATACCTGTGGGTGTGAACTTAACACATATTTCTCGGTTTCCTTCTTCCCCCTTAGGTAGGACAGGATGGCTAGAGTGGGCTGGAGTGAGGTATTTCCTTTCCCCCAGGTCAGTTAGGCTCTGATAAAATTCTAGCAAGTTAGGCTCTGGTTAAGTAGTTTCTCCCGAGGGCCGGCCTTGTTAAGGAGAAGGGAATGCTCTGGTAATATATTTCAAAATGGTTTCTTTTTTCTTCCTCAAGCTCAAGATTCACCGTTGAGCACTTTGTTCCGCTCTTGGAGGTAAAATGCACAAAAGGGTGGGGACCCCCACTCTGACTGGGTTCCCCTGCAGTCTTTCACTCTCAGGTTGTCCACATTGAGCCTCCAGCAATTTGTCAATTAAAGTTCTGGTCTTCCTTCCCCTGAACTGATTCCCATGGAGGTTTTTGTGTGTTGATTTCCGCTCTGCTTAAGTGGTGGTTCTCTGGATTTGCCTGTCAGTCTCTCCAATTTGGGGGCCAGCAGTTTGCCCTGTGACCTCACTTCTTTTGTTAATATAAGAAGAATTGTTCATTTTCCAGTTTGTTCAGCTTTTTGCTTGTTGTAAGGATGGAGTGAACACTTCCAGGCTTCTTGCATGCTAGACCAGAAACTGGAGCTCTTTTCACTTTCTTGATAATGTCTTCTGGTGTACAAAAGTTTTTAATTTTGACGAAGTTCATTTTATCTGTTTTTCTCTTTTTTTCTCATGCTTTTTGTGTCAGATCTAAGAATCCATTGCCAAATCCAAAGTCAGGAAGATTTCCCCTATTTTCTTCTAAGAGTTTTAGAGGCTTAGCTCTTATTCTTAGTAATGAATCAATGGATTCAGTTTGAGTTCATTTTATATATAGCATGAGGAGGGGTCCAGCTTCATTCTTTTACATGTGGAAATCCAGTTGTCCTAGCAATCAATGCATTACCTTCTAATATCAGTTTGTTTAAAATCCAAAAAAAAAAAAAAAAAAAAAACTATAGAAATAGGTTATCAAAACCTAAAAATAATATTTTAAATAGGAAAGAAATAGTCCCTGTAGAAAGAGAAGCATGTTGATAATGTGGTTAAGCTTATGAACTCAGCAGCAGGAATGCTTGTGTTTGAATTCTGGCTTTTCCACATACAAGCTGATTGATCCTGGGCATGTTTCTTTATTTTTTTAAGTTCTTTATTGGAATGTAATTGCTTTATGCTGCTGTGCCAGTTTTTGAGGTACACCAAAGTGAATCAGCTGTATTTATACACATATCCCCATCCTCCCATGACTCTCTCCCACCCTCCCCATCCTGGCCCTCTGAGTCATCACCCATCATCGAGTTGATCTCCTTATATTATGCAGGAACTTTCCAGGAGCTATCTGTTTTACATTTGGTGGTGTATGTATGTCAGTGCTACTCTCTAACTTCGTCCCAGCTTCCCCTTTGCCCCTCCCCGCCCCCATTGTGTCCTCAAGTCCGTTCTCTACATTTGCATCTTTATTTTTGCTGGGCACGTTTCTTAATCATTCTGTGCCTCAGTTTCCTCACATATAAAATTAGGATAATAAGAGTACCTACTTCACCAAGTTATTATGAGAATTAGGTGAGTGAAAACATATAAAGTACAGTACTTGGCTGTTAGTAAGCCCTATATGGGTATTTTAAAAATAATTTGAATATAAATAAATTTTGAAACTCCAAATATTCCAACCAGTGTCTATTCCTTAGGCACTAAGCTTTCCAGACAAGCAGGGCCTGCAGGTAGGGAACCAGAAGAAAAAATATTGAAAGTGGTTAATAGTCTACTATGAGAGGAAAGCCCCCACTGCTGCATCCCAATTCCCCGGCACAGAACGGCCGCTGGCCCTGGGCAAGAGGGCTCCTACCCCGGTCCTGTGCTCTAGTGGGCCCCACATATCACAAGCACACAAACAAAATACATTTATAAAAAACAGACGGCTATCTCTGTTACCAGCAAAGCATAACCCATAACCCTAATGTCCACTCCAGTAACTAACACAGGGAGGCATGTCTTTACCTCTCTTGCCTTATGTTCTGGAAACAAAAGGCCACTATGTTCAAATGCTGGGAAGCTGTGTGGGTTGTACCACTGCTCCCCCTGAGATGGACACTACTTTGAGCTGTGGGAAATGCAGGTAGAAATGCTCAAATGAGAGAAAAGGCACATTGATTAGCTTGTGAAATCCTCCTCTGGAGCATCTTATGTTGTATATACAACAGAATGAAGTATCTATTTCCAGCAGTGCTAAGCATTCATTTTCTTTTTTCTTTTTGATTTCCAATTCATAGTTCTAAAGAGTCTCACAAATTAGTGCTCTATTCAAAACAATTTCACAAGATGCCTGCGGAATATTTTGCAATATTAAACCTTTCATAGCACTTTTAAATGTGTGTGTGTATATCTACACATAACATGTATGAAGCTTTATAATGATTCTTTACATCAACAATTAAATGGATATTGAACATTGGAATTGTAAATAGTTTTATTTATGTAAACTAATAATATATTTAATTAAAATTTTAAAGTCAAAGTTGTTTCAGATTTATTTAAATATTTTGTTCAATATTTAAAGTATATTTTTAAAATATTTAAAACATCCTATTCCTTATAATTTGTATTTTATCTTTTTTAAATAATTTTGAATATTTTAAGAAAAATAGCATTGAATATATAGAGTAATTTTAGTGTTTCATCTTCTACCTTTATATTTTTATTAAATACACTCAATTTTGAATAATTTCAATCTTTATGCAATGATAGAAATGTTCTATATTTGTGCTGTTTAATATGGTAACCACTAATTTCATTTGACTATTGAGCAACTGCAATGTGACTGGTGCAACACGGAATTTAATTTTAACTTTATGTAATTTCAATCAGTTTAAATTTAAATAGCCGCATTTAGCTAGTGGCCAACATACTGGACTTAGATCATATTTTCCTGGAATACAAATTACATGAGTATACCTATATAATTAGTGACTTTGCTAGAATAAAGAAAAAAATAAATTCTATTAAAAAATAACAATTTATGAATTACAAAGGTCTTATTTATTATTCACCCAAACACCACCGGCCAACTAATAGGACACCCAGCATGTGCAGTAAGAATTATGTTCAGTCATCTTTGATATGTTGTCAACTTCAGTCAATGAGAAACCTTCAGCCTTCCACATAGTTTTTCTTTTTAATCATTCTGAAGATGTATTCATCAAGGAAGGAGGATAGAAACATGTCATTCAACTGTTTGTGATTTATAAATTTTAAATGTAGGCATGTGGTGGGACTTCCCTGGTGGTCCAGTGAGTAAGACTCAGTGCTCCCAATGCAGGGGGCCTGGTTTGACCCCTGGTTGGGGAACTAGATCCTGCAATGCATGCTGCAACTAAAAGTTTGCACGCCACAACCAAGAAGTCCGCATGCTGCAACTAAAGGTCCCATGGGCTGCAACTAAGACCTGGTGCAGCCAAAATAAACAAACAAATACATAAATAAATATTTTTTTTTAAATGTAGGCATATGGTACGTAGGCCTCTGTTTGACCCTGTGCCCTTGCTCTCCCAAATGTTAGGGTGGGGCCTGCCTGGACTTGAGTTGTCCACCTGTAACAGCAGCAACACCACACGCTGGTCACTGCTCTCCAGCACCTGGAGTACCATCCCACTTGGCTTCTCCTAGTCACAGACCCCACCTACCCATCTCCAGCTCTGCCTAAGCCCATTGTTGACTTGAGCTGCACATTGAATCCTGCAGGGACCCTTCCCGTCTTCCTCATATTTGCTGTCAGTGACAGAATAGCTACAGGCCACCAGGCCTTTCAACAGCAACCTGTTAATTTTCTCCTCTACGTCACTCGGGGAACATGTGCACAAATATCAGAAGGTGACAAATTCCTAGTTATTTTCTTATAATTTCACATAAATATACAAGTTAGAAAGTATAAACTCCTATGCCTATAGTACTTATTCCACTATAAAGCTCAAATAGGCTGTTTAGATTAAATACAAACAGAACTGCAAAATCAATCACAGTAAAACTAACCACACTAGTTTAATGTGATAATGTTTTATGGAAAGTAAGTTGCCAATGTTGAGTTTAGCAGTTATATCTTAGTGTCAGTTTTTTTTTTTACTTATTGTGTTTCTGTATTTCAAATTTAACAATACAGAGAATGCTCTATGCAAAACTATATTAAAAACAATCTTTATTTCTTAGTTTTGGAGATTCAGGACTCATATTTAGTCAAAGCTCTGCCCTAGAGCACCAGGTTTTTTAAAAATTCAATTTATTTAAACTAAAAAACAAAACAGTTTACCCATTTCTTCCATCTCATCAACCCCCCCTGTTCCCCAGCCACCAATCTGTTCTTCTGTACATATCTATGAGCTTATTTTGTTGTTGTTGTTTTTCGGGGTTTTTCTTTTTTTGATTCCACATATTAGAGAGATCATACAGTATTTGTCTTTCTCTGTCTGACTTATTTCACTTGGCATAATGCCCTTGAGGTCTGTCCATGTTGCAAATGGCAAGATTTCACTCTTTTTTATGGCTGAATAGTAATCATATATAAACACACACATATATATATGTAATTTCTTTATCCATTCATCCATCAAAGGACCCCTAGGTTGTTTCTGTATCTTGGCTATTGTAAATAATAATGCAGTGAATACAGAGGTGCATATATATTTTCAAATCAGTGTTTTGTTTTCTTCAGATAAATACCCAAAAGTAAAATTGCTGGATCACATGGTAGTTCTATTTTAAATTTTTTGAGGCATTTGCATATTGTATTCCATAGTGGCTGCACCAATTTAAATTCTCCCCAACAGTGCACAAGTGTTCACTTTTCTCCACATCCTCACCAACACTTGTAATTTACTTTTTGATAATAGCCATTCTGACAGGTTTGCGGTGATATCTCATTGTGGTTTTGGTTTGCATTTCTCTGATGATTAATGATGTTGAGCATCTTTTCATGTACTTTTGATCATCTGTATGTCTTTGAAAAAATATCTACTCAGATCTTCTGCCTGTTTGTTAATCAGATTGTTGTTTTGCTATTGAGTTGTCTGTTCTTTATATATTTTGGATTTAAGCCCTTTATCGTAAGTATAATTTGTAATTATTTTCTCCCATTCAATAGGTTGACTGTTCATTTTGTTGATAGTTTCCCCTGCTATGCAAAAGCTTTTTTAGTTTGATGTAGTCCCACTTGTTTATTTTTGCTTTGGTTGCTTTTGCTTCTGATGTCAGATTTTAAAAAAATCATCACTGAGACCTTTGTCAAAGAGTTTACTGCCTATGTTTTCTTCTAGGAGTCTTACAGTTTCAGGTTTTACGTTCAAGCCTTTAATCCATTGTGAGTTAATTTTTGTGTATGGTGTAAGATAGTGGTCCAATTTCATTCTTTTGCATGTGGCTGTCCAATTTTCCCAACAACATTTATTGAATAGAATATTCTTTCCCCATTGTGTATTCTTGCCTCCTTTGTCATAAATTAATTTACCATATATGCATGGGTTTATTTCTGGGCTCTCTATTCTGTTCCATTGATCTATATGTCTGTTTTTATGCCAATGCCACGCTGTTTTAATTACTATAACTTTGTAGTTTGAAATCCAAGAGCATAATGCGTCCAATTTTGTTCTTTCTCAAGACTGCTTCAGCTTTTCAGGGTCTTTTGTGGTTTCATACAAGTTTTAAGATTGTTTGTTCTGTTTCTATGAAAAATGCAATTGGTATTTTGATAGGGATTGCACTGAATCTGTATATTGTTTTGGGTAGTATGGACATTTTAACAATATTAATTCTTCCAATCCATGAGCATGAAATGCTCCATTTGTTTCCATTTTTTTATGTCTTCTTCAATTTCTTCATTAATGTCTAGCAGTTTTCAATGTACAGGTCTTTCACCTCCTTGGTTAAATTATTCCTAAGTATTTTATTCTTTTTGATGCAATGGTAAGTGGGATTATTCTCTTAATATTTTCTTAGTGTAAAGAAACACAACTGATTTCGTTGATCAGTTCTAACATTTTTTTGATGGAATCTTTCGGGTTTTCTAGATATAAAGTCATGTTATCTGCAAATAGTAACAGTTTTACTTCTTTGAGAACCAATTTCAATGTGATGCTTCTTGCTAACTCCATTAGCTGTCTGGTTATAGGAAGGTGAGGGTCACATGATAGCATTATTGATATCTGAAATGGTCATCTAATTCCATTAGATTTCTCAACTTGGAAATGGAAACTTTTTTCCATCAACTATTTTCAAATATCTTTTGTGCTATTAAATTGGGATCCATGCAGTAAATTCCCTCTCTGCCAGGAATGTGGTCCTGACTGCCATGGCCCAGCTTTCTGTTAGCTCAGACTCCCTGTACTCCATGCTATCTCCAGTCACACTTACTTATTTGAACTATTTCAAAATGTGATGCTACCATAGCCGGACACAATGTAAATGTGGGCCCTGAGCTATGTGGTTCTGTTCCAGCTGTGAGGTGACCCTCCTAAAGACCCAAAATGTGTTTGGATACACATGCTTTAGCTTATCATAAGTGTGAATAAACAAAATTTATAAATCCTCAGGAATCCCTCAGGAAACCCCAAAGTATACTTAGCTAAATGGTTCTCAAAGTGTGATCTGGGGGTCCCTTGGAGGTCCCTGAGACCTGTTATGAGGATTCACAAAATTGAACCTATGTTCACAATACTTTCTACTATGGGAAATATCAATAGATATAATCCACGTAAACAAAAACTCTGGCCAGACAAGCAAGCATTAAAGTCAACATTAGCAGTCAGCCTTAGAGCTTTAAAATCAACTCATTCCTACTATGCAGTCACTCTAACTTGATCATATGATCTTAATGCCCAGGTCCACATATTCCCTCCCTGGAATCTAGTGACAGTCCTGCAATGAATTCTTAATTAATTTTTCTCTTTCGTGGTCTGGAGTTTACATAGCATCCAGGATGAATCGATACTTACCTTGTAGTCACAGGTTATACCTCATGTTGGCATAGAATGTTATATCCCATGACAATGGGAAGCATGGTGAGGAGTCATCTGAAGTAGCTCTAGCTATGTTGGGAATCTTCTAATCCTTGGGTCATATAAGACTTCCCAGATGTGAAACACTTCTGTTTTCACAATTCCTGTGTTTGCCAGTTGGGGCCATAACAGTAACCACAGACGCTTGTGTCTAGGAATTCAGTTTCCACTCAAGTTCTCAATCTAATCAGTTTCTGACCTCATTCTGCAGCTGTCTACAAGAAGACAAATCACAAGGAAATAAAACTTTCTGAATGGGGTCAGTTTCTTTACCTGCTGGGACCTTTCTCAACTGAAGTTACTCTGAGCCATTAGAAGCAGCCTCTCTGTCCTTACCTGGAAACTTCTCCGTAGCCTGTGAAATGGTATTTCTCATTGTTCTAAAGCCTCATCTTTGATGGGCATCTCACTTGGATCCTGAGACCAAAATATAAGAGTGTGATTAACTGCATGTCTGCTGTAAACCAGGGACCTGTTAGCCTTCCACCCCAAGATGTGGATATTTTCATTTTCCTCCACCCAGTAGCATTTTAATCTGGTTTAATCTTGTTTAATCCCTCTGCCAGGGGCCTTTTGCAACTCCGCTCTTAGTACTAATTTCTGTATCAGCTAGGTTTTTATGTGATTACAAAGATTCCCTTTGGCTTGGGGAATTTATACAAAGATGCACAGGATTAGTGGAACAACAAGATGCCATCTTCCTAGCTGCCCAGTCACTCTGGGTCCAGGCGTCATGAAGAGTGAGACATGCAGCAGACCTAATGGGGACCCAGAACAAAAGCTCAGGGTTGTCGGGGTTACAGCCTTAGTTTGAGAGATCTGCCCCGGCATTTATGCTTCCTAAAATAGAGAATTTGACTGAGTCAGGTGGGCACCATCCAAATGAAGTGCCTCTACTGGGAAGTGATTCATGCCAACCTTCACCATAGGCTCAGCCTTCCTGATATTCAGTCAGTCCCTGGGCCCATTGTTTCAGATGAGGCCATCAGGATTGCCGCTCGGTTCACTTGGCAAGAGCACAGCAATTGATGCAGACAGAGCCTGTTCAAGTCCCTTTTCCTAAAGGGTACCTAGCAGCTAGGCATGCATGGAGACTTCGTGAATGAACCCCCTCAACCAGTTCTGCGCAACTATTTTCAGTGGGCATTTTTTAAACCCTTATAGCTAAAGTCCTGGTGAGTCTGACTCTTTAAAATAATGACTCCAACTTTGAGGCACTTTGTAGTTCAGTGAATTGATTTTTCCATTTCTCTGTCTGTCCCTGAGAAGTTTAATGAGAGCAAACCTAGGTTCCAGCTCTAACTCCCTTGACATCTTTTGTACGTGACTTATGAGAAGCATCCCCGAAGCCATGATAACTTTTAAAGATACCAAACAGAATGAGTCCTAATTAAGTGTCTGTAAATGTGGACTGCTGTTTCCCAAACTGTGCCCTGTAGGGAACTTCTTGTAGGAAATGTTCATGGGTACACAGCAAAAATAAAGGAAAGAAAGAAGGAAAGGAAGGAAGGAAGGGAGGGAGGGAGGGAGAAAAGAAGGGGAGGGAGGAGAGGGAAGGAGGGAGGAGAGGGAAGGAGGGAGGGAGGAAGGGAGTGAGGAAGGAAGAAAATGAAACAATTGAAATTCATGGTCAGAAACCTGGGGATGTATTTGTTTACCACAGGGACCACCTATTGGAGATTCACTCTCCAATACTTAAAACCTCAAGCAGTTTCATTGTAAAGAAATTTGTTTTAATTTTAGTTGACTAAGCATTTCCAAAATTTATATAAACTCATAAAAGCTTTTGGTTTTGCCTTATGCTTCCCCAGATCCCACTTTTAGGGTATATCGATCTATATAAATTTTAGGACAAATGTATAACTTTGTAAGACTGAAATGGAATAGCATAGTGTGTAAGCCTTGCCTTAAGTCGGGTCCTCAGGAAGCAAGCTTTGAGATGAGTACTGGTGTGTAGGGAGGTGACTGAGTGATGTCCCCAGGATCAACGCACGTGGGGAGTTAAGACCGAGCACTGGACAGTGGGAGAGCTTGAACTGGGTTGTAGCTGCCACAAAGGCCTCACACTATTGCAGGGGATCTCTGACGCTGGGATGGCCCCTCAGCGTTGTCCTGTCTTGAGGCAAGGGGCAGGCACTCGTACCCCTCATTACCAGGCTGCCTCTACAGTGGGGGTGTGATCTTGAGTTAGGCGGCTCTCTTCCACTGACAGTAATTATGGGGGAAGGATGCAGCTGGAAGCTCCGATTCCTGGAGAGGCCATCACAGCTGATAGGCATTGTTTCCGTCCTCCGCTACCATACCAGACACCCCTCATCCACAGCTGACGATTCTGTTGGTCTAGGTGGCTTGCCTGATGTGGTAACCAGAGGTTTTTTTCCTTAAAGGGTCTGAGCCTCATGGCCATGACTGCTGCACGTCTATGTATTATCAGAATTGGATGATGAACATTTTCTTCTTACTCCTGTTGGCTAAGAGCAGCCCTATCGCCTCCTTCTAACTGAGCCCATTACCTGCCAGAATGGTGATTCCTTGACTTGCCTACTGTTCTCTTGACACAAGGAGTCAAAAGTGGCCCCCTGCCAGTCATAGTTAATAATTTAATGGGCACTTTGCTGGGTCCTCTGTTAGAAGCACTTCTCTCTGAAAAACAGAATGCTTAAATCCATAAAGCTCAGAGTTATGGGGATGGGAGACACAGGTCCCACAAGTGGGTGGCTAGGAGTGATGGCAAGTGGGCAACTGCTAACTCTGCCCCTTGGTTCCTGGACCCCTGTATTCTGCCTCCTGAGGACACAGCACCATGTTATGGCAGTTAGTTTATAGCTTTCAAATTTTTAGTCTCAGGACCCCTTTAGACTCTTAAAGATTATTGAGGACCCCTACAGAGCTTTCGTTTCTGTGGGTGATAACTCCTAATATTGTATTAGAACTGAAAACTGAGAACATTTTGAAACGCTCCTTTTCATCTGAAGACAGCAATGAGGAACACACAGCATGTTAACAGAAATAACATCTTAGCCTAATCATTACAAAATTACTTTCGATCTCATGGAACTCTGGGATTCATCCTAAAATGTCAGATTGTTCCAGAACATGAAGGAGAATGATAAGGGCCAGAATTTGGTAAGTGAATTTTACTTGCTTTGGCTTATAACACTTGAATGTTAAAAGAAGCTATGGAATGTATTAAAGTGTTGGTAACGTTTGGTCCACTTCAATGCGCTTGCCTCCTTGATTAACTGGTTCATGCCTCTGCCAACAATATGAAGGGTTATTCTTCACTTTCTGTGTAATCTACCTGCAGAGCAAAAATTCTTTATGTTATCTTTGTTATATCCTCAATTATTTAGGAAAAAAGAATTTCAGTTGTAAAAGAAGTTACATGTACTTTACAATCATGTTACTTTCCATTTTTTTAAATAAAATTTTTTACTGCTATTTTGATTAAATAAATAACTAAATATCATTTTCAGGCACCCATGATCCCATCTTAATCAAATGTCCAAATCTCTAACAACTTTTTTGATTTTTGTCTTCCCCAAATCAGATCCAAGTAAGAAATGCAGAAAGAAAGAGAATGTTTCAGGATATCTTTTTTACTAAAATCTATTTTGAGATTTCCCAGAGGGCTCCCCACCAAATCACAAAGATTTGTGTTCTGTCACTTTATAAAAAGAGAGATGCTAGAAATAATTAGGGTTTTTTTTTTATATTACTATTTTGTAAAATTTCATGGAAGAAATTGTCAAATCAGAAGAGACACAGCCTTCCCTAGATTAAACTTGGGTAGGTAAAACATTATGAATATATAGATTTCAGGTAGACTGAGACGGGAGTGTCTAGCCAGGATGACGGGAAGAAAAGCAGGGGAGCATGATATCAACTCAAGAGTAAATTGTTTTAAGAAGGGAAATGTGTCCTGTGTCAAATGCTGCTGAGAAGTCAAGGAAAAGGAGGATGGAGAAAGTCACTGATGACTCTGGCAAGAACATTCTTGGAGTCGCAATGGCATCAGAGCCTTGAGTGGAAAGGTTCGTGGAGAAAATGTGAGGTGAAAAATTAGAGGCAGCCCAGCTAGTTCAAGAAAGTCTTCTGTGAAGAGAAGTAGTGAAATGGAGGTGATGGCTAGTGTGGAGCTAGTGACTACTTCTCAAAGGCTTTAAAGTTTGATCCAGAAAATGAGTATGCTACCATGAATCGAGATATTGTAAATACAATATTAAAGAGATATGAAGAAGCAAAAGAAGATTTTTCATCTGTAGTTGAAAGCTGTCCATTTTGGGCTGCAGTATATTTTAACAGAGCCTACTTCTACTGTTGTTTAAAGCAATATGAACTAGCTGAAGAAGACCTAAGTAAAGCTTTGTCTTTGAAACCTAATGATGCTCTAGTGTATAATCTTAGAGCAGAAGTTCGTGGTAAAATAGGTCTGATTGAGGAAGCTATGGCTGACTATAACCAAGTACTTGATCTTCAGGAACATGTCTCAGTGGTATGAGTACATTGACCATGGATTCTGTAGCAATTTATACAGCTGTTCTTCCAGAAATTCAAATGTATTTGTTGCTTTAAAAAAACTTTGCACCATCAAAAAAAAAAAAAATACAGCCATCTAGGACATATGCCAGATTTACTGAATCTCTTCATATTCCTGGTATATTCTTACCACATGCTTGGTATAATCTTGGTATATTTTGTATATTATGTCTCAGGATTATTATGCTATATCTCAAGGTTTTTCCTCTATAAAATTATGTTTATCCATTTTTTGAAATCAAATATTCTCTGATTTCTCTGAAAATAGGTTTCATCATTAGAGACATATTGTCTACAGCTTGTTTGGGAATTGCTTTATCACGTTGTTCTGCATGCCACAGAAGCAATCACATTTCCATGTCAGTTACATTATTCCTATTATGAATTCTCATTAGACTTTTGCATTTGAAAATTATCATTAGTAAATTAACCACAGCCATTTTCTCTATGATTTAAGATAATTTTTATTTTCTGTGATGCTTGCCTGCAGGCTCTGCTATCAACTATAGACCTGAGTTTGTGTCTTCAACAAAGATGGACAACCTCAGGGCCCCTTGGGAAAGGACTATGTCAGGTGCTACAAACTATTGACACGTCAAAGAGTAGATACTTGGGTACAGGCTTCTGATGCATCACTTGGACAACTTTCAGGCCATACCAGTGGACTGAGTCAAGATTTCCAGAATTCTTTTCCATTAAAAGGCACACAGGCTGATGAGATTGCTAACTCAAGATCTAGTAGAACAGGAATTAATTATGCAGGACTGAATGAACTGATGAGAATAATTTTATTGTGATTATTTGTTTAGAATATTGTTGATATTTTCTACAGTTTCTACTTTCCAGATATAAAATCAAACCTTTTTTTCTTCTTAAATTCTCTGTAATCCACAACAATTTAGTAGAATCTGCTTTTATATACTGAAATATAACATTTAAAAATTATATTTGATCCTCACTTATACCCTTTGAAATCAGAAACTCTTCTTAAGTCTCCTTACTTTTCATGGCAATATAGTTATTTTATATAGGTTCTGTAAAAATCTGTCTTTTTTTAAAACCAGAATGTAATTGGGAACGTCAATCATGGAACCAAAGCTTTACCTGGAATGTCATATTTAAGAATGGTGCTCATTTAATGGAACTTAGGGGGCCAATGCTTATAAAGTCTTCCCAGGAACCTGGCCTGGTACCTGATTCACAGGATCTCAGCCTGAGGCCAAAGGATCACTGCAAGATGGTTCGCACGAGTGTGCTGGCCTCTGCTCCCTGGCTGTTGGCCAGAGACCATACCACCCGGGCCTTTCCATAAACAGCTGGAGTTTCCTCACGACGTGGCAGCTGATCCGCCCAGACCCAGTCACCCGAGGGTGAGAGGGAGAGAGGGAGAGAGAGAGAAAGGGAGAGAGAGAAAGGGAGAGAGAAAACAAGGAGGAAATCCCAATGCTTTTTATGACCTAGCCTCAGAGTCACCTGTCACTTCTCTCTTATTCTTTTCATTAAAAGCGAGTCACTATGTCTGGCCCACACTCCAAGGGAGGGAAATAAAGCTTTAGCTCTTGAAGGAAGGAGTATCAAAGAATTTAGGGACACATTTGACACCCATCCTGAGGGCAAACTGAGGTTTGGTGTCTTCCAAAGCCCTGGTCTTGATTGTCCTAGGCTCTCTCCTCAGTCTTTGGTTAACTGTACAAGTTAGTGGATAAAACAGTCTTGTAAGCAAATAGAAATAAAACAAAGCAGGCTGTAATCATGTGCTATGAGAGAGACACAAAAAGTGCCAGGAAAGGACATTAAGTCCAACTGGGACAATCAGGGGACCTCATGAAGGAAGTGGCCTTTGACGTGAGTCTTGAAGAGTGAGAGGATTTTTTTTTTTTTTTTTTTTTTTTTTGAGTGAGAGGATTTTAATGGTCTAAGATTCTAAGCCAGAAGGAGCGAACGGCCAGTGAAGGGAGCCAGGTGAATGTCGGTACAGAGGCAGGAGGCAGGACATGTTGGCTCTGGGGAGCTGCGAACAACACCGTGTCACTAAAAACGATCAAAATAGAATAATGAGTGTTTAACTTTAAAGAAGAGAGTCATGTGGGGTTATGCATAAGGGAGAACGTAGGGGAGACAAGGCTGGCTGGGGCTAGACAATGAGAAGCCTTGTGTTTCAGAGTTAGGACATGAGAAATCAGGACGGGTTTCCATACGGGAGACCGGCGTGGTTTACCTCTGTGCTTTAGAAGATCAGCTGGGTGATCATGTGAAGACTGGGTCCAAGGGGGAAAGGCTGGAGCTGGGATGAGCACATGGCAGACTCCTGAGGTCCACAAGCGCCCTGTTTACCCCACAGTGAAGCTCAGAGATGCTCCCTCCTGGCTGCATATTGGAGTCACCTGGGGGGCTTTTTAGACCTGGTGCCCAGGCCTCACCCCCCAGAGGTTCTGATTTAATTATTCAGAAGTGGGTTAGGCACTCCAGGTGACCCTGATGTGCACCCAGGCTGAGAACACCGTGATGCAGAGAAAGGGGAGCCAGGGTGAGAAGGGCAGTCTTCTCAGTTGCAGGCAAAATTTGAACTATTTCCCCTTCTTGCCTCACTTTCTGAATTTTTCTTCTTCTTCCTTGGGTCCTTGTCCCTCAGTTCTTTGTGTTTTTATTTCTATTTAAGTTCCTCTTGGAAGTATTCCTATTTGATCTGACTATTCCTCAAAGTATTTCAAGTTCTCAAACTGTTTATCTCCTCCCATGACTCAGTAAACTTCCATTTCTCAGGGCAGGTGATATCAACTAGGTATTAAAAGGAGAGCAAGCCCATTAGACTAATTCACACTAAGATGTGAATGACTGATGACCTCATAACCCACCTAAGGGTATTTGATTTTTAATTTTTTTTCTAATCTTTAAAAAAATAATTTCACACAGAAAAGTTATAGGAGAAAATAAAAGATTTTCTATATACTCTCTTTAGAAGTACATTTGTTTTATTCTCTCTCTCTCCACACACACACACACACACACACACACACATTTGTTTTTCTGAACCATTCTAAAGTAAATTTCAAGCTAATTCCCAAATGCTTCAGTGTACATCTCCTAAGAACAAACATTCTCCTACATAGTCAGGATACACTGGCCAAAATTAGTACATTAACATTGATAGAAGCTATCCTTTAATCTACAAACTCACCTTTACTGGTTATCTCAATAATATCTTTTTGCAGAAACACAACTACGGCAATGATAACAGGAACATCTTTAACCCCTTTCATTTCTGGTACAAGATACAACACTTGATTATGTACTGCATTCAATCGGTACGCCTCAGCTCTCTTCCGATCGGGACGTTTCCCCCTTCTTCCCTTGCTTTCCACAGCCTTGATAGCTGTGAAGAGCACAGGACAATCCGTTTACAAGCCATGTCTCGCTTGGGGTTTGTCTGATGCTTCCTTACAATTAAATTCGGGTTCCACCCTGCGTCTTTGTCAAGAGCACCCCTGAAGTGATGTTGTGCTCCCCACGCATCCTATCAGGGCCACACCCTGTCCACTTGTCCCAGTCATCGTGCTGTTAATTTCTACCGTTCAGTTAGGGTGGTTTCTTCTAGGTTTCTCTGTAAAGTTCATGAGTGTTTTGCTGGTAATTAGTAACAATTTTGTGGAATAGACTGTGAGACCACATACACATCCTGTTCCTCAGCAAAACTTTCACCCATTGGATGCAAACTGGCATCCACTGGTGATCCTTGCCTCAATTCCCCATTGCTACGATGCTTGCCCAATGGCGCTTTTCTAATTTTATCATATCTTCTATATTCATTGGTTGGTTTCTATAAAGGAGAGCTTTTCTTTCTCTTCCGTTTATCTATTTATTTATATAAACACAGACTGGTGAATGCCTGTCATATTCAATAGGTTATTCATTTTGATGCCCAGATTGGCTCAGATTTGACCGAAGAGAACTGCCTCAAGCTGGCTGGATTATTTGATTTTTAAATGAGGTCAATTTTCCATTCAAATATGTCTCCAAATAGTACAAGTAAGGTCTTAAGAGCAAATGAAGTGGACAGGTTAGGCAGCGGGCCAGAAGGTGATGGTGAGCAGACTAGCCTTTCCTGGATCAGCGCATCCCAAACCGTTCCAGCTTCTCAGAGCTTCTTCCTTCTTCCCTGTCCTAAAATGGCATTAAGTGCTGGAGCTTGCAGGGACCTTAGAGATCATCAGGTCTGTGGTTCCCAACCACTGGCTTGTGCCAAGGACTGTGTGACTACAGCCCCTGGAGCGCTGGCTCAGCAGGACAGGTGCTCCCCGCACCAGAGATTCTGACTCAAAGGGCAGGCCCCGGTGGGTGGGCATTTTGTGTGTTTGCAGAGCTCCCCGGGTGACTCCTGTGCTCAGCACCACCACCCACCCCCTTACACACACTCCCTCCTTTTATAGGTGAGGAACCAGTGACTCAGAGAGGGATATCATTGTGCTCTAAATCACACCATTAGTGACACAGTTGGGAGGAAACGCCAGGCTTCTTGGCTGGTCAAGACCTGCTTTTTGCCTGTGTTGCGCTGCCACCTTCCCGGTCTTTGAAGGCTCTGAGGTTTACAGCCCTCACTGCAGTCACAGTCAGGAATTGACTGGCAGGACAGGGGATGTTTAAGTTAGGTGTGTGTAAACAGGGGGCTGCCTCTGTTTATTTACTTGGTAATTACCAGCAATATGGTGTGTTTATTTTAAACTGATCCCCCCAATTTTATCATGGAAAATTGAAAATAACGCTACCCACTTCATACAGTTCTTATGAACGTAATTTTAGAGGTACTGTATCGAAAGGCCTGGCATGTTTACTAGCTTTTGCTGACCCTTTCCCTAGAGAATGCATTCACCATTCCCCTGCCCCAAAATACTTGCACGCATGCGTGCACACTGCCCTGATGTCATTTAAGAAAGCACTCTCTCTTACTACTTCCTTCTTTACTTACCCATCCCGAGAACAGCAATACGCCCTTTCACCAAATAGAGAAAGACAAATGTAAGATAAATGGGTTCCACTGCATTGCACACACATGACCTCCCCGGAACCATTCTGAGCTGTGGGCCGCAGGAATTTGACTATTAAACAAAACTAACCTCCTTTACACTACCTTTAAACCTGATAACCAGGGGCTCCATCTAATAAAAGCTTAACCACTGACATTACAAACCTAGAAACCATCGAATATTTTAAAGGCTTTGTGGAGTACGGTGAAGGAGGGAGAGCATGTGACAAACACGCTCACGAATGTGAATAACCATGACATCGAGTTGGTGTGCTCCGGACCTCAGGTGGTCCACAGTGTATTTTTTCATTAGGTATGCCATTCATTGTTTCAGCTCCCTCCCCTACCTTTCATCTGTTCTTCTCTTTAAGGGAATAAAGAGAAGGGCAGGCCAGTACCAGGGGGCTAGAGGCTCTGAGCACTTAGTAAGGTTCCGTTTCTCCATCCTTCCACTGTCACCTCCCTTGGCCTCCAAAAGAGGATGGGCTCTCCTGATGTTATCAGAGAAGGTGAAGCTAAGAAGTGGTTTGGAGTGGAGATGTCCAGGCCCTAGAGACGAAGGGAGTGACTGATGAGCTGTGTTGTCCTGGGTGAGATATACCTGTTTAAGTTACGCAGTGGGGATGGAGCGAGGCAGTGACTCTTCCTGTGTTTTTGAGTAACTTTAGCAAAGGAGCTTAGCATCACTGCTAATTAAAAACCTCTGGCCTAATAATAACATAAGCAGTCACAGTAATTCAGCACTTAAGGGTCTTGTGACAGTTCTGAGATAAGTCCACATATATACACACTACTATACATAAAATAGATAACTAAGAAGGACCTACTGTATAGCACAGGGAACTCTACTCAGTACTCTGTAATGGCCTATATGGGAAAGGAATCTTAAAAAGAGTGGATATATGTATATGTATAACAGATTCACTTTGCTCTGCACCTGAAACTAACACAACATTGTAAATCAACTATACCCCAATATAAAATAAAAATTAAATTAAAAAATAAAAGAATCTTTAAGAATGAAGAAAATTTAAAAAAAAGAACAGTGACTGGGTCAGTGAAAGAAAATAAATAACTTTAGGATAAAATTAAAAATAAAAAAAATTTAAAAATAAAATAGGAAGATAAATAAATAAGTCCACAAACCTTAAATCTCCCCCCTTCAGAGCAGCCTAATTCCTCTCTTGAGTGTGGCCTATATACTTTTAATCAGTAGAATGTAGCAGAAATGATAGAATATGATGTCTAAGGTTAGACATTGCACTCCGTTTTGCTCTTTCTTTGGAATCGTGTACTCAGCAGGAAGCTGGCTGCCGAGTCGGGAGGACACTCAGGCAGCCCTGTGGAGAAGCTCACAGAGGGAGGAACTGAGATCCTCTCTCCCACAGCGGTGTGAGCAAGCCTTCTGCGGAGCGGATCCTCCGGTCCCAGTCCAGCCAGCAGATGACCTCAGCCCCAGCCAACCTGAAGCCTGCAGCCCCACGGGAGACCCTGAATCTTCTCCTCCTCCATGCGCCTGCCCTTCCGAGCCACCTAGCTAAGCCGCCCCAAATCCCTGACCCACAAACATGGCGAGGTAATAAAAATATGTTGCTTAAGCCACTACGTTGTGTGGTATTTGTTGCATAGCAATATATAACTCATACAGGGTTCTTCATCTTTTCCATAACGACTGTGACAAGAGGTGATCAGGGCTCAGCTTGAACACTCCCACTGACAGAGAGCTTGCTTCCTCCCAGGCAGCCTAGTGCCTGGCTGACCACTCCTGAGTGCTAGCAGGCGCTGCTCTGGCGGGGCTGGTTTTGGCTTCTCTATAACTTCCATTCCTGGTTTCAAGGTGTGCCCTCTGAAGCCAAGGTGAGTCCTCTCCTTTTGCATGTGACTGCCCTTCAGATACGTGAAGTTAGTGATTACGCCTGCCCCTCTGTCCTCTTCTGCTGGCTACAGGAGTCAGGAGGGGAAGTAGTGCATTTTGAGGGGCCTGGGAAAAGAGACAGCGTCTGGAATTAAGCCACAGTCTTTCAGGCCCTAACCCAAGAGGGACTGGATTCTGAGAGGCCTTGGGAAATGGGTGGCACCTATCGTAAACCACCAGACAATAATCACAGCAGTAACACTAATAATAATTGTTAGCACTAACATAGCACTTACTGTGTGGCAGGGTCCCTTCTATGTGTTTCACGTGTGCTAAGTCATTTAATACTCACAACGGCTTATTATTATCGCTCCTTTTCACAGATGAGGCAGCTGTGGTGGTTACCACTTGCCCGAGGTCCCACAGCCAGCAAATGGCAGAACAGGATTTATAGCCATTGTATCCTAATCACGACTCAATACTGCCTTCCCTGAAAGATCTAGCTCATCTCAGAGCTGCTTTGAAAGCTGTATGGAAACAAAAACAATAGCTACCATTTATTAAGCACCCGCTACGTGTCAGGACCTGGACTGAGTGCGTTGCATGCTCGAGAAAAGTGAGTGTTCACAGTCAATGATTTGTTAAACATTTATATATCGTGTACTACCACTTTCCTGGCCCATGTGGGGTCATAGCAGTAATCCAGGCTTGGGTCCTGCTGTCAAGAGTTTTTCAGTTCTGGATGAATAAGTAACTATACTTTCAGGTGGCAGCTAAGAGTTGCTCTAGGTAGAGCAGTGACACACAGACAGGGAGATGGGGGTATGGATGGGACCTGAGCTGACTTCTTTTGTAGGCTGCATTTGAGCTGGTTTTTGAAGGATGATACCATTGTGGAAGATAGAGATGGGAGAAGAACATTCCAGGAGGAGAAGCCGCACAAGAACTAAGGTGAGGATAATGAGGCTATGCTCTTCTTCAGGGGTCCCCAACCCCCGGGCCGTGGACCGCTACTGGTCCGAGGCCTGTTAGGAACCAGGCCGCACAGCAGGAGGTGAGCGGCGGGTGAGCAAGGGAAGCTTCATCTGCCACTCCCCATCACTCCTCATTGCTCGCATTACCACCTGAACCATCTCATACACTCCCCGAACCCCGCATCCGTGGAAAAATTGTCTTCCACGGTGCCAGAAAGGGCACCGCTGCTCTACCTGAAGACAAAATGATGGGATGGAAAGATGGAGATGTATTAGGGGTGTTTTTAGCCTAATCCCATGTCTGTCAGATGATTTGATAAGGACTTGTGGTCTTTTTTTTTGTTTTCTGTTAACTTTATTTTGGAGTATAGTTGATTAGCAATGTTGCGATAGTTTCAGGTGTGCAGCAAAGTGATTCAGTTACACATATACACTGTGGTCTTGAGGCTGCCATTCATTTGTGATTGCAGCAAATTCATCCCAGGCTGTAAAGGCTAAGGTCCTCTGAGGGCTTCATCTGCAAGCAAATGAAAACTGTCAGGTCCTCAGAGCCCCCAGGACACTCATTTATCACGGTGAGAAATGTTGATATTAATAAACCCTTCCACCTGGTACAATTTCCTGTCATCACCACCCCCGCCACCAGTTTCTATTTGGAGAATAAAACTGGCAGCAAACAGAGCTTCACACTTCTTGCAGACCTGTTGGATAAACACACAGCAACCATTTCACACCTAATGAATGGGACGTGAAGGTGTTGGACTGCACCGCAGGAGAGTTGAGAGCTGCTTTTGCTTGGATTCTCTTCCCCTGGGCCTGGCAGCAATCGGGAAGAGATGACCCTTCCCCACTTCCTACATGTGAAGTGCCTAAATGCACAGGGGCAAAGTTGGGACCCAGGTACCCAGGTCAGGGAAAGCCCCCTCCAAGGGACTGGGCATGCTTTTAAAACTCATCCTTTTTGAGATCGGAGGGAAGAGGCAGATTTAGATTTTGTGAGGTCTGAAACTTGCACCATCTGGGAGCCCTCTTTAAGACAAAGAATACCAAGTTATGGATACAAAGTGAGATTTGAAAGCCACAATTTATTTAGAATGAGAAAAGAAATCATAACAAAATTCAAAGCTTAAAAATGCTGACTGATACCATAAACATAACAAAATCCGGGAAAATATTTTATTAACTACCTGCCATACAACTAAAATATTTTTTCCCATCTTTTTGGAGCCACATACACTTTAGATCACTTCTTCAAATGGCACCAATTTAATAATAGTTGTGCAGAGAGGGGACAGGTCAGTCTTATCTCTAGCATGTTTGGTCAACATTTTTTTCTTAGTGATAGTTTCAAAAAATTTCTTTTAGCTTCACAACTCATTATTGGAAATGCCATGTAAATGTTTAGTATTGCTGTCAATTTGGGGAAAACGTCCAACAAAATTTCTTTCCTATATGATTGCAAGACTTCAGAGCATATCAAATTTTCTTCAGCAGTGACTAATCTTAAACACTCCTTGAACTGAGAATTACTCACTGATTCATTAATCAGTTGACCACCCATCATGAGTTGTGTTATCCTCATAGGTGTCAGTTTATCAGTGAGGAGTATAAATCTTTCTCCAACGTGTGCAAATGATTCACCTCTCCTCATTAACTGGATTATTAAACAATCCAAGAATCTACGCTTTTTTTTTTTTAATTTTTTTTGGCTGTGTCAGGTCTTAGTTGCAACACAGGATTTTCACTGAGGCATGCGGGACCTTTTGTTGCAGTGAGCTGGCTCTTCGTTGTGGTGCGGGCTTGTCTCTAGTTGTGGCGTCTGTGTTTTCTCTTCTCTAGTTGTGGCACGCAGGCTCCCGGGTGCATGGGCTCTGTAGTTGTGGCACGGGGTTTCCAGAGCACATGGGCTCTGTAGTTTGCGGCATGCAGGCTCTCTAGTTGAGGCGCGAGAGCTCAATAGTTGTGGTGTGTGAGCTTAGTTGCCCTGTGGCAATGTGGGATCTTAGTTCCCAGACCAGGGATGGAACCCGTGTCCCCTACATTGGAAGGCAGATTCTTTACCACTGGACCATGAGGGAAGTCCCTATTCATTGTTATTCTATTGGAAAGTTCTCTCTTCCACTTACTGAATTACTGCTTTTGATATGATTAAACATTTTTTGGTTGTAGTTCTATCTTTGATGTCATAATAATTTCCATTTATTTCATTATTTTCTTTTTTCATTGACTTTTCCCCTGAAATTTCTCTCAGTTCTTGAATAAACGTGTTTAAAGATGATAAATGAATGTCACCTTCACATATGCTGACATTGGGAGTCTATCCTCCCTTATTTCCTTTATTGAAATGTTCCAAAATCTTTCCAAATTGAATTAAAATGACATATTGAGCTTTATGAACTTTTAAGTAAACAAAATACCCTGCTGCTTATTTGTATTTGAGTTTTTCTGAGTCTTCAAAAATATATTTTAGAGTCTTAAAATTCGTTGTATCCAGGTAGTGAGACTATAACAGATTTATAATGGCAGACAAGTCATTATGAACATAATTCCAGTGTTGTGTGCTGTAGGACACATTCATATTGAAATAAAACCTCTGGTCCTGCACATTTTGGACAGCAGAAATATTCCTGGAAGCCATTCCTACACCAGATAGCCAACAATAACTGAACTCTACATGGAAGCGATAGTGATTTCAAACCACATAATTATATCCCATTAAATGGAATGACTAAATTAAATATGTCCCCAACTCAACTTCCCCTTAACCAAATAGCCAAAATGCCCATGAGTACCACAGCATTACCTGGGATTAGGGAGAATGTGATGGAAAAGAAGTCGCAGTGGAAAGAGACGATGGTCTTCACCAAGTTCAATAAAAGGTGTTTACTTTTAAGGAAGTGCTTAACTTGAAAGAATCCCAATGGCCAAATCTGGAATAACTTGGGCAACAAAATAAATAATGATAGTAATGGCTTGTAACCTATAGAAAAAGCTCATATCCACGAGTTTATAGTGACATAAAAAAAATTGACTAAATAAAGAAATGAGGAATGAGGGATAGCTCTTCCTTACAGAAGATTTTCAGTTAATAAAAGTAGAAGGGAATATAGAAGTAGAAAATCACCATTTGACAATTACCACAGTAATAATTGTTGCAGGCAAGAACCATTAACGGATGCTAGAGTCAGGGGGTTAGAGTATGATGATAAATAGGATATTTACATAGTATCAAAGTATCTCATCACATACTTATTAATTACTTGGCGGAGGGGGAATCAAACTTTACAGGGGAGAAACCTGGCAGCAGCACCTTAACAAAGTAGTCACAGTTAACGTCACCAGTCATGAGACACACCAGCATCACGTACCACCTGATGTAACATCTGAGAAGAACAGAGCATCACTATTACAGCAGTGAACTCTTTAGGGGTCCAGTGGTTTGGGGCTTGCAGGGACATCTCTTGAGAATAAAGGACAAATTATTGCATCTCACACTTCCCACCACTAAGGTAGAAGCTAATGCCTGGTAGGCCTCTTCAAGATCTGGAGGCCACTTAGTGATATTGCTCTAACCCATTTACCAGGTAGCACGGAAGGCTGCCAACTTTGAGTCACAGCAAGTCTAGGACGCAATGCAAAAGCCGTATTGCTGGAGTCAAATGATTGAGCAGACCCTATTGATATTAGAGTTATCCGTGATGGAAAAAAAAAAACCATCATGTGACGTTAATGGCATGTTCCAATAGGAGAATCGCAATGTAGACCCCTAGGGTCCTGGAGCAAGGCCATGCCAGCTGCAGAGGAGACCTTGACACTGTTTGAAAAATAGCTTTTGGCATGCCACTGGCCCTGATAGAGATGGAGCATCTGACATGTGACCATGTGGCCAGAGCTACCCATCCTGAGCCAGGTGGTATCCAGCCTGCCAAGTTATCAAGTCAGCAGCCCAACAGTGGTCCATACATAATGGAAGTGGTTCACCTGGGATTGGGCATGAGCAAGACCAGAGGGCAAACGTAAGCTGCACTAGTAAATGGCCCAGACCTCCAGGTCACCCGCCATTGTTGCACCAGTGTCTCACCCTCACAGAATTTATGACCCCATGGAGGGTGCCTTATAGCCAAACTGACAGAGGAAGAAAAAGGCTGAGATTGGTTCAAGGATGTGTTGGCTTGATCTGGAGATGCCAGCCAAAAATGGACTGTTGTGGCAGTATGTCCCACTCAGGGCCGTCGTGAAAAACAATGTTGAGGGGAAATCCCCTCATTGGGCAGACCACGTGGTCATTCACTTTGTATGGAGTAGGAATTGGGGTAGAAATACACAACTCATGGCTATGGAAAATGACTAGGCTGCTTAGCCAGGAGACCTGAAAGGAGAAAGATTACAGGCCTGGGGCCTGGGGAAGAGCGTGTAGATGGACCTGTGGGAGCGGACAGGTAGAGTGAAGACCTTTGTGTTGCATGTTAATGCCCACCAAAGAGGAGGTGCTAAACTCTGCGAAGGTGGGGTCCTATCCTCTACGACGGAGTTAATACCCTACATCAAAGACTGTTGTATGATGTGGTATCCCCAGCTGGTAGAAAACAGGGATCTAGGAGCCAAGGGGTAGAAGTAGGAAGGGCCCTGCATACCATCACTCCCCCTGTCCACCCGAATAATTCATGCTTCTCATTGCTGCAATATTAGGCTCTGTAAGTCTAGGGGTCCTGATTTTGGAGGGAACCACTTGCCCTGCGGAACATAATAAGTGCCCCATTAAACTTTAAGCCTCAACTGCTCTCTAGTCACCTTAAGCTCCTTGTGCCAGAAGAAGGAGGCCAGAAAAGGAGCCCCCATGCTAGCAGGGGTAGTTGACCCTGATTGTGAGGAGGACGTAGGGCTGTTGTTACACAGTGAGGGCAGGGAAGAATAAAGTTGACCCCAGGTCGTGTACTGGGGCTTTTCTTGGTACTCTCCTGCCTCATCTAATGGTAAATTGACAAGCGCAGCAGCCATGGACAGAGGACAGCGTACTGGCCATCAGCTCAGGGGTGATGGTTTGGGTCATCCCATCAGGTTAAACACCTTGATAAGCAAAGTCAGCCGAGAGAGGAATATAAAATGAGTAATTTGTGGCCTTGAGGCCAACTGCAGTCTCTTGGGTTACAGATCATCCCTCTAATCTTCCTCTGGCAAGTGGCAAAGGGGACCAACCAGAATCCCAGAAGAGCTGTTCCCAGAGGGATTGAACTTATTAAATAAATCCTGTGGATTTGATCAGTGTCAGTGGTGGACTGTAGTGGACGTCCAGGTCCTTCCATTTTGGGCCAAGGCTCCCACTCGCTGAGCTGCCATGAGTGTCAGCTGCGGACTGTTCATAGCTGAACCCCTTGAAGAACTGCCCTCCACGAAAGGGAGCTGTAGGGAGAGCAAGCTGGGGCACCCTTGCCTCAGTTTGGAACAATTCAGAAGGACCATCCTAGTGCCAGAACTCCTCATAAAATTGGCCGAGGCCTGTGTTGTAACTGTGTTACAGTTCAGCGTTTCCTCATGCTGGTTCCTGCTTCCTCACTCCCTTACAGGGGTTGTTCCCAGAAACAGTCAGTCATCCTGCACACAAATGTCTGCCACCATCTACTCAGGGAACCTGACTCCAGACTGCAGAACTTTTCCATGCTCTTGACATGAGTAGGAGTGCTTGCCTCTGCACCAGATGGTCCCAGCTATTGTGGATGAGGGAGGATGATGTGAAGCGGAGCTCCTACTATCCCTATGGGGACATACAAACGAACAAGAGGTCACACTTGTGGTTTTAAGTCGCTGAGATTTGACGCTGGCTTGTTACCACAGTGTGATCTAACTCATCCTGGTTGATACAGAATCAATACGATAATTCTGCCTTTAACATTTTATAGATTTTGGTCTCAGAGGTGATTAGAGGTGGCCAAGGCCAAAGCTCACTTTGCGAGGCAGGTGCAGGTCTGAGCTTATCGGTGCCAAATTAGAATCAAGCTAGACAGAGAGAAATGGAGTCAAAAAGGCTAAGTGGCAGCTCACTGGAGCTTTTCCGGAGCCTGGCTGAGAGCTGCAGGGTGGAATGCACTTAGAGCTGCTTGCCGTGGTTGCTGGACAAGTCTGGAACACGAGGATGAATTACCAGTCAGCAGGTCATGGCTAGAGTCAGTTGGCCAGCTGTCCATGTGGTTTCAGGTCACTGCCAAGAGCTTCTGTGGGTAATCCAGATGAGTTTGGACTCAAGCTGAAAGTGAGTTGATGCCTGTATCTATGAGAAAAATGAAGACTAATGATTCAGGGTTGTGTTCCATGTCTTTGTTCAGTGGGAGGCATGGATCCAAGACAAGGGCCTTGGCACTAGACAGGACATTCACACACAATAGAACTTGTGAAAGCCCTTTCCAGGGAGCCTTAAGCAATGGTTTCTGCTGATGAAACTTGACCAGACACGAGGCTTTATGTCATGGCCCTGTCTCTCCAGGTGGGTGGTAGGGTTTCTTGAGCCTGTGAATGGTGCCTTGACACCCTTTTTAATGCCCTGGAATGTAACACTGCGTTATCTGGCTCAGGAATGTTCTGTTGGTCTAGCTGTTGAAGAAGAAACCAGAGTCTCACTCATAAATATTTCATGACAGTGAATTCTTGGGAACTGTGTGTGGCAGACCTCATCAACCCAAGAGCCATCGGCAGTGCATCTGGACTCTCAGTTTTTGCACAAATCTTGGCCAGCTTATAATTTCAATCTCATTTTGACATTTCATTCCCTGTTGACTGCAGACAATGTGGGCTTTGACAGCATTAATGATTCTGTAGGCTTAACAGCTGTAAGACCTGACCTGTCAAACGCATGTCCCTGTGGTTGTAAAGTATTCCAAAGCTTGGCAGCAGGGTATGTAGAATCTTTTGCTGATCATCTCTGCATCAGCCTAGGCACACAGGTGCGCTTCTACCCATCTTGAAGAGACCCACAAATTACTAAAATATGTCTATATGGATAGCTTTTTCTTTATCTGGATAAATTTAGCTTGAATAATAATTACAAGTAGTCCCCAAGGGAGAAAATAAGTTGCTTTCTTTTATTTTGACAGTTGCCGCACTTTCCCTCTTCAGTTGTGGTCCTGATAAATAGGAGAGTTCTCACTATACTGTTTGGCCAGACTAAAACACTTTGAACATACTGGTCAAGCCTTATGTTTCCTACCAGCCCCTCTTTGTTCCCGTGGTTATGTCATGGGCTTTGTAAGCAAGATAAGGAGGAAGCAGTTCCTTTTGTGCCAAACAAGGTATGGATGTAAAAGGCCCCTGCCCATCTGCAAATGTTCTGATCTGAATCTTAGACTCATTCAAAAGTGCAGCCTAAGGAGTACTCAGCTGAGAAGGCGGGAAGAAAAGATGCAGTCCAAGAGCAGTCAATGGCCAAGGTTGTGCTATTAGCCAAAGCAAACATCTTTTTATGTAGCACCAAGACATTAGATATTTTAATTCCTTCACAAGTTCCTCCATTGTCATAAACTGCCCAAAGGCACAGAGAATCAGACTTTAAAGAATGAAGTGTACCCGGCCCACGTGAGGGCATCAGGTTTGCCCCCACTAGGAGGTAAAGCAGGGCTGCGACCTCCTGTGGAGAACAGATTGCATCCCGGAGACTAATCCTGTTCATTTTCCTTCTTAAACGGGAGGACGACGACTGCCTTACAATATGCTAGGCATTGCTAAGCCCTCCTAACACAGTAACCCTGTGAGATAATCTTATCTCCATTTTATACACTAGATGAGGGAAATCACGGAGTTCAAGAGGCTAAGTGAGTTGCTGTGGCCAAGCCTGGATTTGAGCCCAGGTCCATCTGCTAGCAAAGCTCCTTGCACTTCACGTCGGCTACAGCCCTTCCCTTCTATGCAAAATGGTCCCCTTTTTGCAGGGCAAGCCCTAGCAAGAGACTCTTACTGATGACTCGGCGTGTCTAGAGAAGGCAGCAATAGGAAAGAGGTCTGTTTTATTCATTGGTTGGTTCCTTCTTTCAGGCATTCCTCCGTCCATCCACTTAACAAATATTTATTGAGCTGTTACTTTGTCCCAGATACTCAGCTAGGTGCTGAAATAGACAGGTAAACAAGACAGATGGTCCACTGAGGAAATCAGGCGCTAAGTAAGTAAACACAAAAAATAAATACGTAATTACAAACTGCGATAAGTGCTTTTTTTCCAGCCCATTACCATCTGCAGCAGCAATATTGGAAAAGCAATTTCGGTTGCCTGGTTTGTGAATCAGAACGGAGAGAAGGCACTGCTCAAAAGAAATATAATGCAAACCACACACGTGAGTGTAAATTTTCTAGCAGCAAAATTCGGGCACATGAGAACAAGCAGGTGAACTGATTCTGATAATAATGTTTGTTATTTAATCTAAGCTATCCCAAATAGCTCTTCGACAAGTACCTCACTATTAACGAGATATTTGACATTCTTTTTTTTTCAGGCTGTCTTCAAAAATCCCGTGTGTGTTTTAGGCTTATAGCACATCTTGATTTAAACTAGTCTCATTTCAAATGCTCAATAGCCGAGGTTGACTATGGGGACCGTGGTGCAGAGCACATCTTTAGTGGATACTGAGTGTGGCCACATACCATACAGGACACATACTGCCCGTATGTCAGCGGTTTTCAACCTTGGCTGACATGGGACACCCCTGGAGAATCACAGATCCTCATTTCATTGGCGCAGGCTGGGTTGGGATAGGGGAGAGGACTTGCCCTGATAACAGTGTATTTTAAAGCTCCCAGGTGATTCTAATATGTGATGAAGGCTGAGAAGCACTGCTCTAAACAGTGCTAATTTTGCACCCAAATTTTTCAAATTATGTAGGATGTCTGGCCTAAGCCCCTCTACCCAACCCAGCCTGATAACATCCCACCCCCTTTCCCCAACCTCCCCTGCAAGTTCAGCCCTGGCCTCAGGCTCTGGGCCAATGACCTCAGTCTGGAAAGCTGGGCTGAGGAGCTCAAGGGCAGCTGCAATGGCCCAGCATCCACACCTAGGCTGCTGGTCCCACTCTACCCTTGTGGCCCTGGCTCTGACAAATGTGATTCCACCTTCATTGTTGGATTATGTACAGTGTCTTAAGTCTCTCTTGTCCAGCGAATCTGCCTGGTGTCTCTAGCTCTGGACCTGCCTCAATTTTGTCTGTTCCCTTTCCTGTCCCCCTACTGTCCTGTCCCCTGCCACCTCTTAGAGTACCTATTGTGGGACTCTACCCTTTCTCCCACCTGCTAGGACACCTACCACCTCTTACCAAGTCCTCCTGAGGATTCAAACTCCCTGCCCTCCTCCCTTGCCAGGCCCCACATCCTCCGGATCCCTGGTCCCACCAGCCTGGCTCCTCTCCCCACACCCCCTCCCCCCTCTCCCCCAGTGCCTGGCCCACCTTCCCTCCCTTGGTGGCTGATGCTTCCCTGCCCGATCCGTATCAGAGCACCTCAAGCCCAAGCTCCTTTAACATCTGGTCAGATGCATTCATCTTTGTGTCCAGGTACTTCAACCTGCCCAGGAAAGAGGAACCTCTGCTTATTTCTCTTTTCGTCCCTCTCTTCTTATGTATGTTTTTCATTTTACTTTCTTTCTTTAGCCTCTTGTTGCTTCTCCTGCTCCAGGACTGCCATCCCCAGAGGAGAGACTAGAACGTCTGATAAATAGCAGAGCAAATGCCCCCCGCAACCCCGACATGAGGCGTTTGCTCCTGAGCTGACTCACTACCCAGGACCACTTTGGGGAACATGGACAGGGCTGTGAAGCCAGGGGAGAAAACTTCCCCAGGAAGTTTGATTTCAAGTATTTCAAGTTCAGTTTCCCTTGCTGCCTCTTGTGCAGAGCTTGCACCATGTTTGTGTTTGTTTTTGTTTTCTAAAAGTTCTGAGGACAGCCTTGTTACAATCAGCCCTACTGTTCTGTTAGGAGGGTAGCAGAATCCTTGGCTAGAAAGTTAGTAATTTCTGTGCTGTTTTGCAAAAGCTTACAGCTGCTGTCTCCAGAGCCAAACTTGTCAGATAAATAAAATTAAAGCTGTGAGGCTGTTAGCTAAAACCTACCATAATTCTATTCCCACCAGGGATTTAGGGAAAGATGAAGATGATGAAGAGAAGAATTTTTAAATCAGTTCATCATACATTTAGAGTCCAGGACTTTGGCAGGCAGCTATTCTAGTGTGTGACGGCAGGAGGATGACTTCCCGACTGTAGTGAATCCCCATGGCCCTGGGACACTAGGAGAGATTTTGGGGGCGATGGCCACTCTAGCCCTCTCCTTGGCACTCTTCTAGAACTGCTGTGCCCAAAAATTGTCCTGGTCATTGGGCAAACATCAAATTTATCTCTGGATCATTCAATACTATCCATTAGCCTGAAATGCTAGAGTTTAACAGCATTAACTGGTGGGGTGGACATTGCAGAACAGTAGCACAAAGCTTGTGGGGTCCTAGATGGATGGGTTGCTTGATGGATGGATGGATGGATGGATGGATGGATGGATGGATGATTGGATGCATGGATGGATGGTTGGATGCATGGATGGATGGCTGGATGCATGGTTGGTTGGATGGATGGATGGATGGATGGTTGGATGGATGGGGGCCTGCCATGCCGACCATGGATAGAAATTGTGTTTCTCTCTTATGTGTTGTGGGATAATGTTTGGAAACATCAATTAATATACATTTTGCCCCAATAATATGTTTTTATTTCTCAGCTTTTCCATTATTAAAAAGTAAGTGATAAAAACACTGGATTATTGTGAGGATTAAATAGGATAATTCCAGAAAGCGGTTGAGTCAGAGTATTAACTCATGGTAAGAGATCAATACTTGGCAGCTCTGGTTATTATTCCCCCTTTTACACTAGTGACTTACCCAAGATCACACAGCTAGTAAGTGTATAGCCCAGATCTGTCCTGACCCATTGGGAAGCAGCTGCTGGCTTAGATTTCTCCAGAACCTCACTTTTCCCCCTTAGAGGGAGGACAGCACCACTGAGGCTTCCCAGCACCAGTGTAGACCAGTCCTCCTCTCCTCCTTCAACTGGTCACACTGTCTATGCTGGGAGGAAAAAAAGAGGGGTCTGTGTGTGTGTGTGTGTGTGTGCGCGTGCGCGCATGTGTGTGTGTGTGTGTGTGTGTGTGTGTGTGTGTGTTGGGGGCAAGGGAAGAGGAGAGGTCTGCTATCCCATTTGGAAAATTATGATCTATGGGAGGACACAGGTGAAAAATCTTGAAAAAAATCTTGAAAAATCTTATAGGAATGGAAGCTCTCAATTTTTATTTTGGAAGTCCAACCCCTGTGGCTCTGATGGCCCCTCAGATAGAAGGAAAATGCAGAGCCAGGCAGGTGCAGAAGAGAAACTAGAGGTTCGGCTCTCCCTCTGCTCCTTCTCTGCCTTTAAAAAAGCATACCTGCAGCCAGATTCTATGCAAGTAAGGGGCCTCTCTGGCTCCCTTCACCCCCAGGGCTGGGTCCAAAGTCCCTGCTTGCCCTGAATGTCAAGTATGAACCCATAGGAGAAAGACCAGCATTGGAATCTGTGTGTTGAAAGCTGTGTCTCTTGGTCAAATTAATTCTCCCCTGGGAGCCTCTGAGCTGAGGGAGAAGGAAGGGCAAGGGCCAGCCTCTGAGAAGTGGTGCAGTTTGAGTCAGGTAGAAAGTTTGAGTCAGGTAGAAAGAAAGGGAAATCATCCTTTTCAGCCAGAGGCACAGGCTATAACTCCGTATTGGTGTCTAAACTTGACCTTAGGGCAGCCTCCAGGGCCCTTCTCAGTCTGAGGCCCCAAGACAGGGCAGGGCCTGAGACTGTCGAAGCTGCTCAAGTGGCTGTAGAGTTGGAGGCAGCTTGGTGAGAGCCAGGCCCCTCCTTTCTGTGGGTGACTGTCCTGCAGGTGCAGACAGCAAAGCGTGGACCTGGGCGCAGAGGTGACTTGTTACATGCACAGCCTCCAGACTGCTTGAGACTCAGAGCTGTTCCTCGAAAAGTATGTAGTACCAACCCCAAGAGGGCTGCTGGTGAAAGCAGAACAGCCACTGCATTTTCTTCAGGAAGATTTCACCTGTAACTTGTAACTCCCGTTTTCCTGGCGCTAAGAAGCAACAGCAAAACCCTCATCAGAAATCACATTAATTCGAACCTTTTTAAAGCTGTGTTTCAGAAAGGACCTGGAATCTTTAAACACAGCATCCGAAACACTGATTTTCCATAAATACACAAATGAGGTCGGTACGGCGTGCAGCTTGGCTGAGATCTGTGAATCATGGTCATATCGCCAGGAGGCTTGCAGAGCAGCCAATGGGGCAGTCGGGTGGCAGAGAACCATGTGCCACGTAAAGGACACCCATACATGAAAATTGAGCTCTAGGGAGCTGTTACATCAGTGCAGGTAAGTTTTTTATCGTGCAAGATTTTTCTCAGGATTCCTTTTGATAGAGTTGTTCTGGATCACTTACAATATAGTCTGATTTACAAAAAGCCCATCTGTTCACAACACTCAATGTTTATAAAAGCAAAATAGTTGGGTATGGCTATAAAAGAAAGGAGGATCTACTCCTCATACGAGAGCAGCAAGGGCAACGTCCAGTTAACTCAAAGGAGCACCTTTCCTAGAATTTTCAGGAGAGTCTATTTTCTAACAGTTTGTCCCAGCAACTCAAGACTATGACCAGTACAGCCGAGGAGGTTGTGCAGCTTGGATGTAAAATGATGAGGAAGGAACAGGAGCTATTTTGTCACACCAGCATCAAAGAGGATGGAGGATATTGGAGATGAACCAGGACAACGAACCAGCCAGGCTTGTGTTGCAGTGGAGATGAGGCTTAAGCCTGGAGAGAGGTTATGGGCCAGGAATCAGGCAGTTAAGAACCAGGGGATCCTTGGATGCCAAAGAATAAAACAAAGCTGTGATGCTGAGATTGGTGAAGAACTGGGGCAGGGGTCCCCAACTCCTGGGCCACAGACCGGTATTGGTCCGTGGCCTGTTAGGAACCAGTGCACTCAATGTTTGTGAAAGCAAAATAGTTGGGTATGGGTAGTGAGGTGAGGTGAGGGGTGGGCGAGCGAGCGAAGCTTCATCTGCCACTCCGCATCTCCCCCCATTGCTCGCATTACTGCCTGAACCATCCTCCTCCCACTCCCCTGTCCCTGGAAAAACTGTCTTCCACGAAACTGGTCCCTGGTGCCAAAAAGGCTGGGGACCACTGAACTAAGAGATTTGTGGGTTCTGAGGCTTCAGCCAGGCATAGGTTCAGAAACCAGAGTTACAGGTAATGTGAAAATTGGAGGGGTCCTCAGCTCCAACCAGGGAATCCCAGACCTGGATGTGTGGGATGGGTGAACCTGAATTCACAGGCATGAGATCACTGGTCTGGAAGGTAGAGCCCGAGGTCAGGCTGGAAGCAAGGACTCACATGTGATGGTTTATAGTTAGTGGGGGGGGGGGGGGGTGGTATTGCGTCTAAAGAAACAGGAAATTAAATCTTACTCTCTGCTG
Organism: Hippopotamus amphibius kiboko; assembly: GCF_030028045.1. Classification (NCBI taxonomy): domain Eukaryota; kingdom Metazoa; phylum Chordata; class Mammalia; order Artiodactyla; family Hippopotamidae; genus Hippopotamus; species Hippopotamus amphibius. The sequence continues at coordinate 161,553,137 of NC_080191.1, forward strand.
CCTCCCTGTCTATCTATAGTCCCAAGCTCTCATCTTTTTGTAACTTGTTACCCGAGTAAGATGCATAGCCAACTTGTCAGGGATCAGTAAGAGAGGTAAGATGATCTTCTGAAAGCCATGTCTTCTGTACCACACTATTGGACAGAAGGAAGTTCTCTCAGGAGGGAAGTTAAATCCCAAGGACCTCAGCATTTGACTTGCCTTTTTTCTTCTTGCTGCTGCAAAGCTGCATGCTTGGTAAGTGGTACCTCGGCTTGGAGAAGACCCATGCTGCCTCCAACAATGAGGAACAGCAGACAGCAGTGGCCTCTTCCGCCTGCCCTATGACTTTGGGGGATGAAGACAAGGGAAGCAGGAAGAGAGAAAGCTCAGCACATGGTCCCAAGTCTGTTGCCACAGTGGGCAGTGGGTAGCATGTGTGCCCAGCAGTTGGCTGGGCAGCTGGGGCGGGAGCTGGGCCAAGACTGGTAGTGATGACAGTGCCTGTAGCAGCAGAAGCAGCAGTGGTGGCTGCAGCAGCCAGGCCCTGAGAGAAAGGAGAGATGCTGTATGAGCGCAGCAGCAGGACCACTGGTGGGAGGCCAGCTTGCCTATCTGCCCCCGGAACCCATCCCCGCAGCATCTGCACAGATAATAACTGTGGCCCGAGCGCCAAGACAGGAGCAGCCAAAGCTCAGACAGTAAACTTTGTCAGTAAATTATTACAAAATAAAAGCAATCACATGGCAACAAAGCATATCAGGGAGTTACAGCATTCTTCAGAGTTTGGCCTCTGGTTTTGAAAACTGCTGCAAAATTGCAAGGCAAATATGCACAGCCTTAGAAAAGAAATTATATTTAAAGATTATTGCATTCAACAGAAAAGAACACCGTTTTCATACAGAGCTTTAGATGAGTCAACTTTAAATGAGGAAAATTATAAAATTAATTTTTCTTGTAATTGAAGATACAGTGATATAATACGTAAATAGATGTTCTGAATTATATAAAACCATGAGGCCACTTTAGTCTCATGTATGACTTTCACAAGTTATAGGAAATGCAAGAGGAAACTTTAAAATGTCATGGTATAAAATTCCTTTGAAATTAATTTCAGAGTACATGAAGCTGGTTTGTGTGAAGAGTTAAATCTTTTTAGAAAAATTGTTTCACAAGAATCATCAGCTCTAGATGTACTACAATATATATTTCAAAGTAATTTATCAGACACTTATCCCAGTATTGCCACAGCCTATAAAATTCTCTTAATAGCTCAGTAACACTTGCATCAGCAGAAAGATTATTCTCAAAATGAAAACGATCAGTCGTCAGCTTGTAGTCCTGCATTTGCCAAGAGCCACTCAGACTGCTTTTAATTATATTGATTGAAAATGAAATCGCTAAAAGTAAAAGTGAATTTGTATAAAAATCTTTTTTTTTTTTTTTTTTTGGCTGTGCCGTGTGGGATGCGGGATCTTCGTTCCCCGATCAGGGATTGAACCCGCACCCTTGCAGTGGAAGCTTGGAGTCTTAACCACTGGACCACCAGGGAAGTCCCTGCAGCAAAATCTTATGATCAGTGAATACATCACATCAATAAAGTATTATTATTTATTGTATTCTATAGAATTATGACACCAAGATGCTGTTCTTTTGCAACTTGTGCATTTATGTTGCTACTCATATATTGCCATTTAGCACCCATATTACATTTTATAAGTAAAGAAAATTTAAGAAAAAAGCTTTATATTTTAGTACCTTTCATAGCCCCTTTTCCCTGCTTTTTGAACAAAGGGTGCTGCGTTTTCATTTTGCACTGGGCCCTACAAACTATGTAGACCACCCTGCCCACAGCCTTCTTCCCCTCAGGCCCTTCGGTTTTCCTTTATGAGGTACAGTTTTGAATCTTGCTACTACTTGCATGCTTCCTATCTCTCTTTGTGGAAACCCTTCCAAAACACTTCTCGCAGACCTCTGGGGTGCCCTGGCTGGCATGGAGAAGGTACAGACTACTAACTCACAAGCACGGGTGCAGCACCTCCCTGAAGGCAGCACGAGGCCATGGGAAGATGCTGGCAGCCTTCTCTCACTGCTGGCCCTGGCTAATTTTGCAGCCAGCGGTAAAGTCCAGAAGATTTCCACCCTCCCTGCTTGCTGTCAAGCTATGCCTCACCCATTCTGTATGTGGGGGTGTGCTTTTTGGACCCTAGCGAAGATCTTTCCATTTATCTGGTCAAATTCCAAATGTTCTCATCTTTAAAAAAAAAAAAAGAATTCTTTATTTGGCTGTGTCACATCTTAGTTGTGGTGTGCAGGATCTAGTTTCCTGACCAGGGATCAAACCCAGGCCCCCTGCATTGTGAGCACAGAATCTTAGCCATTGGACTACTAGGGCAGTCCCCCAAATTTTCTCATCTTGTTGAGATGCTTTTAGACCCAAATTCTGCTAATGCTTTAGCGTTTTGTTATAGCTCCACGATCACCATGCCTTCTGTGTTCTTATCTTGGCCACTGATGACATTGGACTTGCTGGAGGGTGCTTCCAAACAGGAGAAGGCTTTAACTTGGCTAGGGCCCTTTGCCTCTCCCTGCTCCTTTCTCTCCCTCTCGCTCTGTGCCCCATTAACCAAAAAATGCGTTATCTTTCATCATCTTCCCCCATCAGGTATTCCTCTCAGGATGCCTGCACTCAGGAATAGCTCTGGGTAAAATGGGAAAGAATGCTGAGCTGCCTCTCTTCCTGCTTCCCTTGTCTTCATCCCCCAAAGTCATAGGGCAGGCAGAAGAGGCCACTGCTGTCTGCTGTTCCTCATTGTTGGAGGCAGCATGGGTCTTCTCCGAGCCGAGGTACCACTTACCAAGTATGCAGCTTTGCAGCAGCAAGAAGAAAAAAGGCAAGTCAAATGCTGAGGTCCTTGGGATTTAACTTCCCTCCTGAGAGAACTTCCTTCCATCCAATAGTGTTGTAGAGAAGACATGGCTTTCAGAAGATCATCTTACCTCTCTTACTGATCCCTGACAAGTTGGCTATTTGATAGAAGCAAAATAGTTGGGTATGGCTAGCAAGATTAGGCGATGGGTGGGCAAGTGAGCGAAGTTTCACCTGCGATGCATCTTACTCGGGTAACAAGCTACAAAAAGATGAGAGCTTGGGACATAGAGAGACAGGGAGGCAGCAGAGAGTAAGATTTAATTTCCTGTTTCTTTGGACACAATACCTGCCCCCCCCCCCCCCCCCCCCGCCAACTATAAACCATTACATGTGAGTCCTTGCTTCCAGCTGGACCTCGGGCTCTACCTTCCAGACCAGTGATCTCATGCCTGTGAATTCAGGTCTGGGATTCCCTGGCTGGAGCTGAAGACCCCTCCACACCCCAGCTACCGCACCCTGGGGTGTCTCCTCTGCTCACACTCACATGCTCCCCTGTCCCACCAGATTTCATTTACAAAGCATAAGTTCTAAGATAAAATGATTAGGAGTCCATGACAGCAGCAGCAGAGCATTAAACCAAGCGCAGAGCCCCTTATGAGGATGGGCCCTGGGTGACTGCACAGGTGGCCCACCCTGCTTGTGGGAGAGGGTCAGGCATGGGACAGGGGTCCTGTGCTGGACTGAAACAAGTCTGGCCGTGTATGGCTGAGGAGTAGCGTGGGCCCTGCACACCGGCTTGCTTGGTTTTTCCTGCGTAAAATGGACAAAGAAGCTGTGCTTCAGAAGGGAGGCACCGGAGAACAAGATGCATCAGTTCCAGCGCTAGGGACAGGCACCCAATTGAGTCCTTTGCAGAGGAAGTTTGCAGGGAGAGCTGAAGAAGCCGTTTTTCTCAGGGACCCTGTGAGATGTGGAGAACCCCACTGTGCGGCTCAGGGCGGGGTGTGTGTGTGCGGGCGGGGGGGTTCAGCTGACTACATGGCACAGAGTCCCTCACAGCTCCAAAGGGAAATCAGCCAGTTGCTGGACCACCAGGTTCTCCAGGAAGCCCCAGCTGCGCCGGCCCCTGGCACTGCAGCTCTGGGGACCCTCAGGACCAGCTCTTCCCTGCACCGGTGGCAGTAGTTACAGGGCTATCCTGACTGCAGTGGGCTTCCTGCCTTGTGCTCAAGGAGCCGGGCAGGAGACGACAGACCTGCAGGAACCCGAGGGAGTGGAGGACGATGTGTGAGACACGCTGGTGTGGGACACGTTCTGCAAAGGGGCAAGAACCAGTACGGTTGGGTTGGAATCATTACCGAACTCTGTAACCGCACGTCTGCTGAGGCCTGGGGGAACGGGTTACAGATAGCATCTTGGTTTTCAGTATTTGAAGGCCCATCAGATGGGGAGAAAAAAAAAAAAAAAGACCAGCTCTGTAAAGGACATAAACACAACAGAAATAGAATCACAGATGTAGAAAACAAACTATGGTTACCAGGGGGGAATGGGGGGGGGGGGGGAGGGATAAACTGGAATATTAGGATTGACACACACACGCTACTATATTTAAAATAGATAACTAATAAGCACCTATTGTATAGCACAGGGAACTCTACTCAATCCTCTGTAATGGCCTATATGGGAAAAGAATCTAAAGAAGCGTGGATACATGTATAACTGATTCACTTTGCTGTACACCCGAAACCAACACAACATTTAAATCAATCATACTCCAATAATTTTTTTTTAGAAAAAGAACATCGATGCGTATAAATAGTGGGGAGACACCCTTTAACAAGTGTGAACCGTTCTAACTGTCAAAGCTGACAAAGGCAGGTATGGGCTACCTTGAATCAGTTCTAGGCGAGATTGTGTGACTCTGGGTTCGAAACCTTATACAGAGGCTGGAAGGAGGGGATAGGGTGAGAGGAGGGGAGGGAGTGTTTTTCAAAGTGCTGCTAGAGGACCACCTGCATCAGAGGGAAGGGTAGGTGTTGAAATGCAGATTCCTGATCCCTCCGAAATTCTAATTCAGTAAGTCTGGGTGTGGCCTAGGCATCTCTATCTTTAACAAATGGATCCCGCCCCCCCCCCCCCCCAAATCCCAATATGCACTAGAGTTCACGAACCACTGTAGGGAGGTTTTTGCAGGCCTGCAACTTGATGGCTGTACATCCCAGCATGTTCGCCCTGCCCTCGAAACAATGCCAATAACTATTGCAGAGAGAATCTCTGAGTCTATGACCCACTCAGGTCCCTGGTGCCTGAACATTAAATATTAGGAAAGTGAAAATTTCTTTAGCCTGAATTAAATCTTTTTTTTTTTTTCCACAAAGACACGTTAAAGATTTTTAACATCTCTCTTCACTAAAATGTGAAGGCAGGTTTTCCCCACAGCGTTCAAAACCCTCCGCAGAGGGGACCCTCCAAGCCAGGCACTGGCCGGGGTCTGAGCTAGCACTGCCTGCTCAGCACCGAACTTACACTTGCCCATCAAGTGCCTCCTTGCTCCACTTTTACTCTGTTGTGTCTAGTCTGCACAGCAACCCAACGAAATAGGTGGTATTATCCACAATTTGCAGATGAGCAAACCGAGGCTCAGACAGAACTGCTTAAAATCCCAGGGTGAGTATTGGAGCCAGGATTTAAGCCCAGGAAGATGGTTCCGATCCTGGGCTATTCCCAGGGCTCCCTGCCGGAATGCCCCCGCCCTCTCTCAGGCTTCAGCAGAGCTTTGTGAAATGGTAGCTATGAGTCATACCTGCTTCATCCCCGCCTCATCCCCGCCTCACAGAGAGGAAGAAGGAAGCTGTAGATCTTCTTGTGCCTTGTTGGTAAGGGCAAATGTAAACTTCTGTGAGCATCAGGCAGACTGTGTGAATGACTGAATTAATCAAGATTTTAAAAATTATCTTATATTTTTATATTAAGCTTATAAAAAGAATTTTTATTTCACAAAGAAATACTTTCTCGTTTTTTTAAGCACATGGCCTCCTCCGGCTAACTTTCATTTTTACCACCTTTAGGGAAGCCTGAGACTATGAGTAAAGAAAAGTATTTCACTATCATAAAAGATCGCATTTACAGTTGTGTGACGATAGGAGGATAATAAAAGGCAACCAATAGTCAACCTCAGTGTTGCGGAGGCAATAAATACTGGCGGGGGTGGTGTCAAACTAAAAAGTCCTTGTCTAAAGGGTAGCATAGACTATAAGATTCATAATTGAAAGTGAGTCTTTTCTGTGTATCAAGACTGTGATTGCAGGAAGGAGGGAGGATGTCTTCACCAGCCAGCAGCTGTACAGCCACTATACCCCATTTCCCGAATACAACAAAATTACAGGTTTTATTTTATAAACAAATACAAATCATGACCCCCTCCAAGAATCACCTGGTGACCATCAGGGGAGGGACGGCGTCCTGACATTCAGGTTGGAAAAGCCAAGCAGAGCCTTAGAATCAAAGGCTGGCAAATTTTACAAGGGCGTGAAACAGCTAATCGTAAAATGGATTCGAAAAGTGCCACAAAGTTCAGCCTATCAGATGTTGAGGAGCTATTGGGTGGGTGAACCTAACTTCCTTTCTTGCACTCCCGACAGGCAAGGCGGTGGTTTTGTGGATGAGCTTTCTTCACCAAGGGAGTCAGTTGCTTTCAGCTCTAGTTCAATAAAAGCCTAGTGTTGCCAGAGTTCTCTATTTTTTAAAGAGAAACTTGAGATCAATATTTTTATATAAAACTTCTAAATTTTTAAAAGTTGGCTTGAATTAAAAATAAACTAATAAAACCCCACGTGGACCAAACACAGCAGGTCTGGTGGTCACCTTCAAGCCCACCATTCTGCAGGCTCCACGTGGACCCCAGGGCAGTACACCAGGATGTCAATTACTGGGGTCTCTCCAGAATCCCAGGGCTGGGAGAGGGCTGTTGAGAGGTGGAGAACTAGATGATGGACTGGAGGACGGAAGGGAAAACTACTCTCTGTGAAGGTTGTGTGTATGTCCACCTGGTTAAATTATGATTCTCCAGAACAGGGACCATCTCTACTTTCTCTCTTCCACCAGCACCTGTCACAGCAAAGTTTCATGGGATGGAACAGAATGAATGGAGCAGAAGGAGGGGGTCCCGATTTGCTGAGAGTGCCTCTGTGGGCAGACAGGTGGGATGCAGGCCCCATTACCAAGTCGCGTTCTGAGTTTCACCACCTCCTGGAGGTATAGGAAGGACCCAGTTGCTGTTGTCTTCATTTTTGAGGTAGGAAAGAGGAAGACTTTTTGGTGAGAAGAGGGTCCGAGAGAGGCAGCCTCCAAACAGCAGGCTAAGGGCCGCCTCTGAACAACCTGGGGAACATTTCCATTTTTCCAGATTGGGCTGGAGGGACAGTGTCTGCCCCCAGCATCTGGAGCTCCCAGGGCAGCAGGTGGTTGGAAAGAGACCTGGTCCTCCCTCAAGTTTCCAGCCCCCGGCAGGAGGGGCCAGAATAAATCAGGTGGGTGAGGTCCGGCAGGCAGGTCAGGGGCTGTGTCTGCTTGGTAAGCGGAACATTTTCCTCTAGGTCTGTTGTTCCCCATCTGAGGAGGAAGAGCAAGCCCTGGGACTCCGTGCCCCTGGACTTGGGGACTAGCTGGCTGCAGGACCTGAGAAGCCCCATCTCCCCTCCAGGCCAGCGTGTCCCTCCTTGTCACAGAGGGTTGGGAGGTACGAGCTCTAAGATCCCTGCCAAGCTTCACGGTTTCTTCTGTCTTCAAGAGACAGATGATTTTCAAGCATCCCTATGGAGTTCTCCCAGGGCTTTTTGCCACAGCCTCCTCTCCAGCCTCATCAGAGATCTGCACCATTTGTCCTCCCCTCGACCTACTCCCTGTGGTTCTCACCTGCTGCTCCAGCTGGGCCCCCACAGGGTGCAAAAACCACCTACTTTGAGGTGCAAAGTTTCCAAAACCAACCAACTGGCAGGAAGGAAGCAACTATTACATTTGTTTTCTCCTCCTTCCCCTGCACTGTGCTCAAAAAGCCTCTGTTAATTTTTTTTTCCTTCCTGAACAGTTTTTCAGAGATTTTATTTAAAATTGGATAGATTTGCTTCCCACTGGAATGGTTTCCCAAGCCTGGGTGTCCTCCCTCTTTCGTGGGATAAGCACAACCTGCTCCACACCTGCTGTGTGCCTGCCCCTCCCCCTCCCTCCTCCAGCTGGTCCCTTCACATTCACTCTCTCACTTCACTTTGGCGACCTTCCAAAGTGAGTATGGGGAGCCCTGTGTTGCATATGGAAACACTGAAAGAGACTCAGAGTGGCCGGCACATGCTCAAGGTCCCCCCCCACACACACGATGGTGGGACATGGGTTAGAAGGGGGTCCGCTTATTTCTAAAGCCTGTGATGCACCCCAAGCACCTGTGGGTGCAGCACGAGAAGGCAAGTTTCATGAAGGCTGGGATTTTTGTCTGCTTAGTTCAGCACTCAGTCCCCAGCACCACCACCACCGCCCCCCTCCCCCCACAAAAAAAGCCTGGCATGTAGTAGACACTCAATAAATATTTGCTGTATGAATGAATGGAATGTGAAGGTCACGGCCAGTGATTCTCAACCCAGGCTGTATATTACAGTTACTTGGGGGTACTTTAAAAAAATGTTGTTGCCTGGGCCTTGTACTGGGAGATTTTTGGCTTAACTGATCCTGGAGACCTAGGAATCAATATTTTTCAAAGGTTTCCCAGGTGATTCCAATGTGCACACGAAGCAGGATTTCCCACCATAGGCATGAACCAAGGAGAAAAATGACCACCAAGGACATGTCCCTCTCACCTACAGCCCCAGAGCATCTCTCCCTTCTTTCCTATCCTCCTCTCCTGTCATCCAAGGAAGAGATTGTGAATTGGAAGCTTTCTGGGCTGTAGTGTAATTTTAACTGGGAAACATCTAGGGACTAGATTATGAATAGAAAATAAACTTTAATTTCTACTGAGGAAGGCAAATTCTACAAGACATTAAATCCATCCAATCACAAACGATAAAACACTGACACTGATTAAGAACTTGCTGGGTTCTAGACTCTGTCTTTTGCCCTAAAAATGCCCAGAGCTTGCCCTGAGGTCCTTTGTGATGTGGCCTGATATTTGAGAAATTTGTCCGAGGATATTTCAGAGAAATAGTCTGACCTTGATGTCAGAAGCCAAGTAACACCTGAAATTACAGTGAAGAGTTGTCTTTCTGTCTAGAGAAAGCCAAAGGGTGACTTTTATTCAAAGGTTTTCCATGCCACATGAGAAAGCACTGTATTAGCCACTGTGCTGAACTGATTCCTAATGGTCCTCTTGCCTGCATCTTGCACCTGTAATTTTATTTTTTTATTGAAGTATAGTTGATTTACAACGTTGTGTTAGTTGCAGGTGTACAGAAAAGTGATTCAGTTACACATATATATGTATGTATTCTTTTTCAGATTCTTTTGCACTGTAGGGGTGTGTGTGTGTGTGTGTGTGTGTGTGTGTAATTTGAAAGCCTTTGAGGGCAGGATGCATGAATGATATTGACCTTATTCTAGCCCTCAGCCCCCTCCAATGCCTAGGCATGAGGTTCACGGGAACAGGGACTAGATATTCTTAACAAAGGAAAAAAAATCTCAGGCAGAGGACCTCAGCTAACTATGAGGAAGGACGATACTGCAGAAGGAAGGCCACCCTTCACCAATGGGTGCACCCCAAGCACATCCCTGGGCTCTATTATTTCCCAGGCTTTTAGCTCTACGCTCCTATTATTTGAACACACTGAGAATTAGTTTACTATTTAACCCCGGATGGGTTTATTTTAAAATGTTGTGTGTTTTCTTCTTGAGATCTTAAAGGAATGAAAAGTTCACCCCCGTATAGAATGGTGGAAAGGTGATTTTGTCTGCGAGCAGGATGAGTTCTTCATCAGTTTTCTTGCCTCAAATGGTTTGAATAAACAAGTCAGTCTTTTCGTACTGCTCCTTCTTGGTAGGGACCCACTCATTATTTTATTCAACTCTCACAGTAACCCTGCAGGGTGTTATTATTCCCACTGTACAGATAATGAAATTGAAGCTCAAAGAAGTTAAGTGCCTCCTTCCTTCTTTATTTTTTTTTAGCTCTTTATTGGAATATAATTGCTTTACACTCTTGTACCAGTTTTTGAGGTACATCAGAGTGAATCAGCTGTATTTATACATATATCCCCATATCCTCTCCCTCCCGCCACTCCCTCCCATGCTCCCTGTCCTGGCCCTCTAAGGCATCACCCATCATCAAGTTAATCTCCCTTTGTTCTACAGCAACTTCCCACTAGCTATCTATTTTACAGTTGGTAGTGTATCTATGTCTATGCTACTCTCTCACTTTGTCCCAGCTTCCCTTTTGCCCCCCGCCCCTCAGCCCCGTGTCCTCAAGTCCATTCTCTATATCTGCATCTCCACTCTTGCCCTGTCACTGAGTTCATCAGTACCATTTTTTAAGATTCCATATATATGAGTTAGCATATGGTATTTGTTTTTCTCTTTCTGGCTTGCTTCACTCTGTATGTCAGTCTCTAGGTCTATCCACTTCATTACATATAGTTCAATTTCATTCCTTTTTGTGGCTGAGTAATATTCCATTGTAAATATGTGCCACATCTTCTTTATCCATTCATCTGTTGATGGGCATTTAGGTTGCTTCCATGACCTGCCTATTGTAAACAGTGCAGTACTGAACATTATGGTACATGTTTCTTTTCAGATTATGGTTTTCTCAGGGTACATGCCCAGGAGTGGGATTACTGGATCATATGGTAGTTCTATTTTTAGTTTTTTAAGGAACCTCCAAACTGTTTTCCATAGTGGCTGTACCAGCTTACATTCCCACCAACAGTGCAGGAGAGTTCCCTTTTCTCCACACCCTCTCCAACATTTAGTGTTTCTAGATTTTTTGATGATGGCTATTCTGACTGGAGTGAGGTGATATCTCATTGTGCCTTTGACTTGCATTTCTCTAATGATGAGTGATGTTGAGCATCTTTTCATGTGTTTGTTGGCCATCTGTATGTCTTCTTTGGAGAAATGTCTACTTAGGTCTTCTACCCATTTGTGAATTGGGTTATTTGCTTTTTTGGTGTTAAGCTGCATGAGCTGCTTATATATTTTGGAGATTAACCCTTCGTCCATTGCTTTGTTGTCAAATATTTTCTCCCATTCTGAGGGTTGTCTTCTTGTTTATGGTTTCTTTCTCTGTGCAAAAGCTTTTAAGTCTCATTAGGTCCCATTTGTTTATTCTTGACTTTATTTCCATGATTCTAGGAGGTGGGTCAAAAAGGATCTTGCTTTGATATATGTCGTAGAGTGTTCTGCCTATGTTTTCCTCTAGGAGTTTTATAATGTCTGGCCTTACATTTAGGTCTTTAATCCATTTGGAGTTTATTTTTGTATATGGTGTTAGGACTTCCTTCTTTAAATTGCATTAATTTTTAAAAATTTTATTATTTATTTATTTATGGCTGCACTGGGTCTTCATTGCTGCACATGGCTTTCTCTAGTTGTGGCGAGCAAGGACTACTCTTCATTGCGATGCGCGGGCTTCTTATTGCAGTGGCTTCTCTTGCTGCAGAGCATGGGCTCTAGGCATGCAGGCTTCGGTAGTTGCAGGGCATAGGCTCAGTAGTTGTGGTGCACAGGCCTACTTGCTCCACGGCATGTGGGATCTTCCAGGCCCAGGGATCGAACCCGAGTACCCTGCATTGGCAGGTGGATTCTTAACCACTGCACCACCAGGGAAGTCCCATAAATTGCATAAATTTTTGACAAAGTACAAATGGTCAGAAAGGGTAGCCAATATGAATATGTGTTAAACCCCTTGTGTTAAGTCAGACTACCACAACTGACAATTTGGTTGTGGTTGTTTGCTTTGTCTTCCCCAAACTTGAACCCTCTGAATGCAGCTCACAATATCTCTTCCATAAGGAAGCCCTCCAGGATTCCTGTCAGTTTCCTCTTAGGTATATTCTCATAGACTCTCATAGCCCTCACCTAGGTAACACAACTATTTGTCTGGTGTCTCTGTGTCCCAGTAGATTGCAAGTTTCCTGAGAGCAGAAGCCTTGTCTGTCTAGTACTTAGACAGTGCTTTGCAGATAACATGCACTCCGTATTTGTTAATCAATGCAACAGGTATTCTGGTGCATCTAAATTTATACTCCTAGATGTAAAGTGCAATGCAAATGCCAGATCAAAAGCATGCACATTTTTCACTTTTAATAGATAGTGGCAAATTATCCTTTTAAAAAGATGTATTAATTTACATCCCTTCCAACAATATATAAGAATTCTTGTTTCACCCCACCCTTGCCAAACAAGTTTGATCTTTGCCAATCTAAGTGAAGATGTTATCTCCAAATATTTAGTCTATATTTCTCTTATTGTAAATAAAGCTGAGGACCTTTCATGTCATTTAAATGTCCTTTGTATTTCCTTTTATGTGAACTCTCCCTTCATGGCCTTTGCTCATTTTTCTATTGGATTGTAAATCTTCTCATTGTAGTGACCCTTTACATGTAATAAGGAAACTAGTCCTTTCTTATACATGTTATAAATAGTTTTTACAGCTAGTCTTTGGACTTGGTTCATGGCATTTTTTTCATGCAGTTGAAAAAATAAACAGTTGAAACCTCAAAACTTTAAGGTTTCATCATTAGAAAAAACATCCTTCACTCTAGCATACAAAATTCTCACATGCTTTCTTCTGGTACTTTCATGGCTCTTTCTCTCTTTCTAAATTAAGTCTTTGTCCCATCAGAAATTCCTTTTGGAGTGAGATATGACAACATCGTATCTTATTTTATTTATTCAGCAAGGTGCTTCAGAATTGACTTTACAGGCACTGACTCAGGTTGGGGCTGAACTCCACCTCTAGACCAGCCCCCTGACTGAAAGCTTTTTAGGCACCTGACTCCTTCTGAAATTCATTCATTCACCTGTTCAATCATTCACTGATTCATTTATTCAATACTGTGCCTATTATGTGCAAGGTAATTTATTAAGTGATAGAGATTCAGAGACTGAGATGCAGTTTTATCGCCTTGAGAACCCCAGACTAGGGAGCCCATAGTAAACAGAGAACTATTTAAACACATGCACACAACAAGTGTGGATATAGAGGCACTGGTTTTGACAAAAACCCAATGAGGAGCACCTAACCCAGGAGCACAGGTGGTAGTGGGACTTCCTGAGGGTAGTGAGCCATGTCTGAGCATCTTAGAGGATGATCAGGCATTAACCAGGCAAGGAGAATCTCAGGGTGAAGGGAAAACGTGAGCAGAATTCGGCAAGGAAAAACTACAGGGAGTTCATGGCCAGAAGCAGAGAAAAATGAATATGGAGAGGCAAACAGGGGCCAGGCACCAGAAGGCCTTGTATGTCATGGGAGTGACTCGGCCCTCATCCTGAGGGCAATGAGAGCCAATAAGGGACTTTAAACAAGAGAGTGATATAACGACATGGTTGATGGATTTATGGGAGCCAAGAGTGAAAAGAGAAGTACCTGTTGGGACACCACTGTAATGGTCTAGGTATAAGACAATATAGGTGTAAGTTAAGACAGTGATGTTAAGAATGGAAAGTAGGAAAGGGGCTTCCCTGGTGGTCCAGTGCTAAAGAATCTGTCTTCCAATGCAGGGGATGCGAGTTCTGTCCCTGATCAGGGAACTAAGATCCCATGTGTCATAGGGCAACTAAGCTCCCACGCCACAACTTCTGAGCTCACGTGCCTCAACTAGAGAGCCTGTGCACCACAACTACAGAGCCCACGTGCTCTGGAGCCTGCATGCCACAACTCGAAAAGAGAAAATCTGCGCACCACAACTAGAGAGAAGCCCGCGCACCTCAATGAAAGATCCTTCATGCCTCAAGAAGATCCCACGTGCTGCAACTAAGACCCGATGCGGTCAAAATAAATAAATAATAAATAAATAAAGTAAATATTTTTTTAAAAAAGAAAGAAAAGTAGGAGAGATTTAAGGAATAAAGTGTCACTGAACTCCTTGTTCCTGTCATCTCCTCCTGTCTGTGTAATCTCTCACTGCTTCCTTGGCTTCCTTCCTTTCAATGCCTGGCAGCATTTCATTTTCTCCCCCCTCTCCCCTTCCAATCCCCTCCACTTGTCAATATAGCAGGATATGTCTTTTAGTTGCTAAAGTCTACCCACTCATAGCTTTTGGTCTAGAGAAATTACTTCCCTGAGAAATAAGTAGACAAATTTGTGTAGGTGGCAGGGAGCTTTCTGGGAGAAAGAAATCAAGTCCCTAATTGCTTTTGTTTTTAAGACTCAGTGTTTTCAGAACTCATGTGATGAATTTCAGCCTTAAAGTGCCGATTGGTCACAGGCATTCATTTCTTTGCCCTTACCAAAATTTTGCCAAAATGATAATCAAGGAGTAAAAATGGACACAAGAACATAGAGAACAGGAGAGCAACAACAGACACGACATTTAGATGCATTTTTGGAGGATGAAAAGCAGATGAAACAGTGGTCACTGACTTAGCAGAGAGGAGCAAATTATAACTTAAGGGTCTGTCATAGAAAACTCTGGCATTAAGTAGAACCACAGACTCCTGAGAGGCTTAGGATCTGGAGGCTTTGCTGAGAAAAAGGGATGAGACTCTGGTTGGAAAACAACAGCCATTGTGTGAAAGTCTGCATATGGTGTGTTGGGCTCTCAGATCCTGTCCTCACTCCACATAGCCAGAAAACTGATATTTGCATCCATTCCTCTGAAAATTGTGGCTCAGTGTTTGAAAATCCTAAAGAAAATCAGTTGATAGGCTCTATCCACATACCCTGGAGCTTCCCAGTAGTTTTCAGTGCCTCGCTCTTAAAATAAATAGATAGCCAAAGATATGACATGTTGAGGAATGCTTCCAATTGAGGGAGACAAAATCTTCAGAAAACAAAAGGTGACTGAGGAAAACAGACAATACAGAGAGTGTAAGAAATGATATTGCCTCATAAAATGAGAACATAGTGCTATGAGGAAGGATCAATCATAGAACAGGGGAGTCTCTAGGAAAAAAAATAAATGGAATTGATGTGGTTAAGCACATGGAAAATTTAATTGATTGGAACAAGTTAGGGATGACAGAACATTTGGGGGAAAATAATGGATTGTAGAAAATCAGGCAAATGTAAAACAAAGTAATTATAAACTTCAGGAAAACCAAGGGCCATGTAAGGGTGGAAGCACATCTGTCTGGGAACATGGAAATTTTGTATGGTCTAGGCAAAGGATGCCTACACTCTAACTGATAAAAGGGACTCTCTGTGCCTTGATTATTTGCCCAATTTGGTTTAGGTTGAATATTTGCTGTCCTTCTGGGATTCAACAATTTTGGTTTGTACTAGGTAGAGGGTTCCCATGTAACCAGTCCCCCAATAAAAACCTTAGGCATTGAAAAAAAAAAGGGGGGGGACGGGAGTATAATCTAATTCATCACTTGGCTCAACAGTGAAAAATATTTGCATGGCTAAAATAATGAAATACGGAGGGTCAATTTAACCAAATATTGTGACGTAACTATGTTTGTGAGGAAGGGGAGGAAAAGCGGGAAGGAATGTTGGTATATGAGCGTTAAGTCCTTATCTAACAATGGTAGGAAGTCGATAGGAAATGGCCGAAATTGATAGATTAAGAATTAGAGAAGAATTGGAGGTCAGCTGTAGAAGAACTAGCTAAAAGAGTTGTGGGTAGTTGCCTCTAGAGAGCAGGATTGGAGGATAGGAAGGTTGCAAAGGCTGGATAAGGGACTGGTGTTTTCAATTTGGGCCCCTTAGTACCATCTGACTTTCAAGTCATGAACATGTGTTACTTTGACTTTAAAAGTTAATTATTGATAAAAAAAGACCATTGCTAAGGATTGAGACAGAATTCCTTGAAATCAATGAACAATAGCAACAAGATACCATAGGCTCCCTATAGCATGTGGCAAGCACTCAAAAAGTGTCAGCAATTATTATTATTACAATAGCGAGCAGAGAAGTCAGCAGACTTTGCAAGATCATTCCCATCCATGACTGGCCTTTGCCTACAGACTTGCAGGGATTTTTCACATGTCAACTGCACGTAAAAGCTGGGCACTGTAGATCAGCCAAAGTCAAGAGAAACCCTTAATTCGGGGGGAAAATATTAGGGTGAGTCAAAAATTACCCGCACTCCAGTTATATTAAAACTTCTGTGGGCTGCAATCTCTTATCAGCGCTTTCCGTTCAAGGCCAATGTCTCCCATGTCACTGCTGTGCAGGTGTGGATGTGTTACATCAGTTCATTTGTAACTGCAGTGCCAGCAAAAATGGATGCCCCACTTGTGATTTGCATGAAAGAAGAGCAGCGTGCAGTGATTTGTTTTTTATGGTCTGAGTGTGTACCGGGTGGTGTTATTTATTGAAGACTTTGTGCACAGTATGGAGGACGTGTTTTGTGGTGAAGAAGTGTGTATGAATGGACAGAGAAGTTCAAGGAAAGTCGCACAGGTGTTAGCCGTCAAGGAGGAGCTGGACTCCCGTCCACGGATAATTTTTTTGACTCACCCTCTTGCAGTGAAGAAACCTGGTAGACATCACCTTAGCCAAGAAATCAAGGCTAACATTCCCAGTGATATCAGGTAACTATCTTCTGTAAGTTTAAAATTATTTCAAATGAAAAGTTAAAAAAAACCTTAAAGAGAAGGAAAAGCAAAAGCTAGGAATAGAAAATTTACAGAAATAAAAGGTGGCCAATAAACCTAAGGAAATAGGCCCAGCACCCCTAAAAATCAGAGAAATACAATAAAGACTATGAGGTGTCTCAGGAGCCCCACCAGAAGGGCAAAAGTTTGAAGGAAAGAAAAACAGCTATTCCTTATGAGAATGTTGGGGGGCAGGTTCCCCCCAAAAGCTATCTTTCATTATAAATAGAAATATAATAGTAACCCTTTTGGAGGTCAACGTCACTTTATCTTTCAAAATACAAAATCCACCTGCTCTTCCATCCAGTGGTCCCTTCTCCTTGGAATCTATCTGATGGGCATACATCATGGGATCTATCCATGGGGATACAATGACATATTAATGAATTTTTCCAAGTGGCCAACCAAAACCACAATGAAAATACAAACAAAAGGAAACAACAAAACACCAGGCACTAAAAACCAATAAAAGGAGGCGTTAGATCTGTATAAGAAGACTTGGAGATTTTTTCACTTATTTCTCCTGCCTCCCTGGTCTCTGCCCCAGGGCCTGGTCCACAGGGGGTTATCATGGGCTACCTGGAATGAGAAAGGGGGCTTGATGCGGGGGGTGGGGGGGCTTTGCAGATGGGGGGAGACATGCAGAAGGGGAGTAGGGAGGTCTGAGAGCAAAAGTCTGCAGTTAAAAAAATATTTTCCCAAATAAAAGCAGCATGCATGGAAGTCTCATTCATGTCAAATGACACATGTATATATACCACATTTAGGTATAGGCAAAATACTGTCAATGAATGGTTAATGGGATCATCTCAGGGTGGTGGGATTTTCAGGGATTTTTTTTAAGTTCTTTCTTCCACGTTTACACATTGTTCAAATTATTCCAAACAGCATGTGTTAACTGTATAAACCAAAATAGCAATAAAGCTGTTTTCACAGTGAGAAAAAAAAAAAAAAACAACAATTTGCCAAGTATCCATCATCCATGAATCTACCTAATGATTTCTTTAAAACAAAATCGTAACGAGCCCTGTCCTGGAGCAGACACGTTGCTTCATTTTACTTTGTGACAGAGGAGGTGGTATTTGAATGCGCCCTCTCTCTTGCTATGAGGAGGGTTCCTTGGCATCTTACAGATTGTTCATTGAGTATATTCGCCCCATTTCTAACCCTGGGATCCCTTCGCAGATTTCGTTAATTTCGTTATCGTCTGCTCCATCAGTTAGGTGATTCCTGTGCTGCAGAACAGGACACCAGGGCTGAGAGGACTCAAGCCCCTGCCCAGCTTTACACAACTGAGAGCAAACACTCCAGACACAGCCCCCGGGAGCCGGAGGTTAGTTGGAAGGACAAGTCTGAACCTTCTCGGTCTTCCAGGCCAACTTCATCCTGTTGCAGTGTAAGTGACTGTGCAAAGCCCCCCCGCCCCCTCCACACCTCTCTGGAGTGGAGCTGCAAGGGCAGGCTACAGGCCCGGGCCCCTCCATGGATGCTCTCTGATTACTGAACCACCATTAGTCTCCTTCCACCAGCCCGTGGAGAGTCAACACAGGCCCGTCAGCAAGCCTTGGCGAGGGATGATGTTGGCTGCTTTCAGAACCCAGTCACTGCCACAGCCTGGCTGGGCTTTCCACGAGCCTGTTTCATCATAAACTGCTGAAAACAAGTTATTTAAGCCAGCAAAACTCCCACAACAGAGACCAGCTGGAGGAGTGCCAGGCGGAGGCCTTGACATCAGTCTTCCAGGCCCTGGGAAGGATGATACCAAGACCAGTGTGGCAGGGACCGGCTCCTCCAGCCGCCCACAGCTGCTGCCCCAGGCTCACTTTACACTCAATTAAGATAACAGGCCCTTAGAATAATAAAATCAGAGCATCTTTGGATATAGAACTGTTGATTCTTAGAATCAAACTCCTGAGAGCAGGAACCAGGGAATCTAGATCTCACACTGGAGATCACTTGGTGATGTCTCCCCTCCTAGGTGACGGTGTTTCTTCTGGGGGACTGAGAGCAGCGGAGGTGTGGCCATGGTACCCTGTGACTGTGGGGATGTGCCCAAGGTAGCAAATGTACGGAGGATCATTGTGGCTCTAGTTTGGGAAATAGTACATGAGGCCAAAAAATGTCTCTCCTTCTGGGTCACTACCTGGACTACCTTGCCTCAGAAGTCTCTGGCACTGCTGTACTCTCTTGAACCACTGGAAAAGGGTTGAGAAGGAAGAGGAGGCTTTGGTTATGCCTCTGTAATATGCCTTCAGCACTTTGGCTGAGGAGCTAGTCTTACGGACCATCCATGAGAAAAACAAGAGAAAATGGGAAATTCTTACCTCTCTCCACTTTAGAACTATGGACTATTTTCGTTGACATTTTGGCCCTTCCCCCCATTTTTTTTTTTTTTTTTTTGGCTCTTGTATCTAAAAGCAAACAAGTAAAAACAGCCTGTTCTGTGAACGATATAGAATCTGAGCTAATTTGGTGCTCTCCTCCCTGCTCTCCATCACAGACTCCGGCCGTAGCCAGTGAGCATTAGAAAATAGCTTGTCACCCACTTGACTCCCCGTCTCATTCTTAAAGGAAAATATTTATATTATGCCACAGAGAGAGTTTCCATGGCAGTGACAACAGGAACACTGTTGCCCTGGCAACCACATAAGTCCATCTTGAGTGATCTGAAATCCCCTTCATAGACAAATAAGGAAAGTCTGTCAAAAGTGCTGTTAGGCTGGTGGGTGGGCCCTGAAAGCCAGCTTTCTCGGCCCCCAAGTTCTCCCTCTGATGCCTTCTCCTTGGTCTCTAGTTCACCTCCTCCTGTACACTCTCCAGGAACTTTCCCTATTTCCTGCTCTTCCAGGGCTGGTCTCGCCCTTTTCCCTGATCCACTGTGGAGACACTTGCCAGAGCGCCACAAAGGGTTAAGGACTGGCATGCAAAGCCTCGCCAAAGATAACAGGAGGCAGAATCAACACACAGATCATCCTTTATATAGAGCTTGCTGCCTGCCCCCGGAGACTGGGGGCACGTTCTTCTCTGTCAGCCCAAAGCAGCTCTGACGATTGAGTTTTACAGGAAAGACAGACCAGTCTTCCCTGAGGTCCCGCTCCACGTCATCACAGGTTGGCGAGTCACCGCTCTGGGTCTTGTCTGTAAAATAAGGGAGTTGCACGGAGCATCCTCTGGCTCCTACGTTCTAGGAATTTTTATGAATCAAGAATGTACCATCCTCCAGCTCCCAAAGGCACCAGAGATCCCTCTTGGGGAGGCTGCTGGAAACTCAGACAGGACCTTGGGACAGGAGAAAGGCTGGAGGGGAAGCAGAATGCCCACGCTGCACGCGCCAGTGCCTTTTCACCCACAAAACACGATGTGCTCACAGATGGAAGCATCATTGCCGTTATCGACCTCATTATCAGCACAGAAAGCACTAAACGGTAGACCCCCATCTTCAGGGCCACTCTACCGCAAAAGATTTTCCTGGAGAAGGTGCTCCAGTAAGCTGAGTAAATGGTTAAATGAACTCTCTCCTGGAGGAAACCTCTTCAGCACAATTCGTGCCTATCTCTGGGGCTTTCTTTGCCGCTTTCCTTATTGAAAAGCAGCTTGAGAAGCTAGAAATGCTGACCTGTTTTGTTTCATTCTCCTTGCTGCTTCTAACTGATGGGGAGACAGCTTTTTCAAGAGAGGAAGAAAGCAGTTTAAATCAGCTTATCATTTTACTAGCAGGCAAGGACGCCGCTCTACCAGTTTGGTATGGAGGCTAGGAGAGATGCAAGGAATCAAGGAAAAAGAAAAAAGAAGAAAACAAGGAGAAGCAAATGCTACCATGAAGGAAACTGAAATACCTCTTCCCCAAAGCCCTTCTTGGAAAGCAGAGAGTCCACAAAGCCAACTCAGACTTATTCAGACTTCAGACCTAACTGAGAGGCAGGAGGTGCAGGAGTTGGGGGTTGGGCTTTAAAGTCATTCAGATCCAAGCGCAGTAAACCGCCCTTCTGACCTTAACCTCTCCAAGTCTTGGTTTTCTCATCTGTAAGATGAGGGAAGCAATACCACCCTCACAGGGCTGTGTGATGCTTAGCTTCTTGTGTCAGCTTAGCTAGATTCTAGGACCCATGTATCTAATCAAACACTAACCTTGGTGTCTCTGTGACGGTAATGCATAGATGTGGTTAGCGTCTGTAATCCGTTGACATTAAGTCAAAGAGTTCACGCTCAATAACGCGTGCGGGCCTCATCCAATCGGTGGAAGGCCTTAGGAGCAAAACCTGTGATTTCCTGGAGAAGAAGTTCTGCCTCCAAGCTGCAGCATTGGCTCCTGCCTGAGCTGCCAGCCTGCCCATGGACTTCAGACTCAAGTGGCAGCATTAACTCCTGACTCAGCTTCCGGTCTACTGGCCTACCCTACGGATTTTGGATTTGCCAGTCCCCACAATTGTGTGAGCCAATTCCTTAAAATAAATCTCTGTGTGTGTGTACGTGCGTTCCTATATATACTTATCTAATATGAATGTATATTATATATAATATGAATACATATATACGTATAGAATATGAATATACAGGCATACCTTGTTTTATGGCACTTTGCTTTATTTTGCCTCACAGATATTGTGTTCTTTTACAAATTGAAGGTTTGTGGCAACCCCGTGTCAGGCAAGTCTATCGGTGCCATTTTTCCAGCAGCATTTGCTCACTTCATATCTCTGTGTCACATTCTGGTAATGCTTGCGATATTTCAAACTTTCTCACTATTATCTTATTTATAATGCTGATCTATGATCAGTGATCTTTCATGTTACTACTGCAGAAAGGTTATGACTCACTGGAGGCTCAGATGATGGTTAGCATTTCTTAGCAATAAAGTATTTTAAAATTAAGGTAGGCACATTTTTTCTTTTTACACACACTGCTATTACACACTTCATAGACTACAGTATAGGGTAAACAGTAAACATAACTTTTATATGTACTGGGAAACCAAAAAATTTTGCATGACTCACTTTATTGCGATGTTTGCTTTGTTGCCGTGGTTTGGAAACAAACCGCCACTATCTCCGAGATACGCCTGGATGAATATGTATATGTTCTGTTTATATATGTTCTGTTTTTCTGGAGAATGCTGACAGATACAGGCTGTTTGGGGGATTGAGACAGCATCCATGTACTACACATGTTTACAGGGCCCGCCCAACTGCAGCCCTGCTGACAGAGAGCACATTTTGTCCCCCTACCCCCTCGTGCCTGCTGGCCACAGCTGACTGCATTAGATAGGCAGGCGTAGGCACCTGACCTAAAGGCAACCCATCGTGGCCTGGCCTGATCTGGTCCAAAAGGAAGAGCCAGGCCAATTCATTTTCTTGTCTTAGGAGCCTGAATAGCAACTAAAGAAAGAATTTGCCAGCTGGTAGAGGACAAGTCAGGTCAATGGTGGAGCAATTGAAAAGGAACATAATTGGGAACCATGGAATAAGACTCTCATGGGATATGACCACTTAATGGCCTGCATTTTTGTCTGTTACCAATCTTTAAAATCTGGGAGATTTCACATTAAAATCCAATCAATCAAAAAAAAAAAAAAAATCCAGCCAGAAGCTCTGCAACACAGAACCTGCGTGGCTGCACTCCGCTGCAGCTGGGGTGCTGCCTCTTCACACAGGCCATATGTCCCCCCCCCACCAGCCCCCCACACACGCTGCTCTGCTCCATCTGGCCAGCCTCACACTCATGTCACCTGCCTAGCACACGCAGGTACCACTGCTTGCAACCCCTGAATTAGAGGGCGGGTCCTTAGACAATTGCTTCTCAGAAACCAGAGTTGCTTTGAATCCAGAGCCTCCAGAATTATGGAGGCAAAACCCTGATGTGGTTTCTGTGCCCAGATTTCCTTGAGGACCCCCTTGATCTTCTACATGGAGCCTTATAATAAATCCTATTTACTTGAACTAGCATGACTGTGTCTCTGTTCCTTGCACTAGCAAAAGTCCCAAGCACACGAGAGTAATAACGAAGACTCCCCGTTTCTCTGTCCAGGTCTCTCAGAGGCTGCAGTTTGCACAACGGCCTGCTCTTTGAGGAGGACTCCAGGGAACACTGACGGGTGATGGGGAGCTGCAGCCTCAGGGATCAGCTGGGCACCGGGAACTGGGGTTGGGCCTACTTTTGCCAGAAGAGGTACCGGAATAAGAGCTGCAGCAGGCTGGCTCACGGGCCAACAGCTTGATGAATACCAAAGGAACTCCCAGGAGGTACCTACCCAGGGTTCCCTGAGGCCAGCTGTAAGCAAGGCACAGGTTGGCCCTCTGGACACCAGGGGAATCAAAGGTGGTGCCCAGCAGGACTTTGGGAAAGCTGCCCCACGCCAGCAATGAGAATGGACCTTGGCCCTAGCACAGGAGCTGGGGTGTGGCGGACCCCGGCTAGGCTGTGGAAGGGTGCCGAGGCAGCTGGGGCAGGAGGCTGTGGGACATTTGAGGGGCGCTGGGCAGAGGCTATCTATCAGCCAGTAAGGAAGCACGCTGACCACGGGCATGGCTGACCCTGCGACTCTAAGGGCTTTAACTCACAGAATAACCATTCAGGAAAGCGGCATCACGGATACTGGGGCCTTGTCATTATGAGTTTGCCAAGAGTGCAGCATTGGCACCTTCATGGGGCACCAGGCACAGTCCTGAGAGTCTTCCTGTGCTGTCTCTGCGCAGCCATCTCCAGCAGCTCTGCCTCGGCAAGGATTTCAGTTCAGAGACGTGTGAGCTCCAGAGGACTGCACTTTGCTTTCAGTGACTCCCAGGTACTCTGGATGTGAACCACAGCCTTAGTGCACAGTGAAGTCTTTATCCTGTCTTCTGGAGATAGGCGGTGCAGCTGAGA
Organism: Hippopotamus amphibius kiboko; assembly: GCF_030028045.1. Lineage (NCBI taxonomy): Eukaryota > Metazoa > Chordata > Mammalia > Artiodactyla > Hippopotamidae > Hippopotamus > Hippopotamus amphibius. The sequence goes on from NC_080191.1 coordinate 161,576,592, forward strand.
CTCGTGGAGGCCTGACCCACAGCCTGGGCCTGGGGTGACAGCAGTACCCCTATGCTGAGACCTTGACATTTTTTGACAGTAGGAAACTCCTCAATGTCAAGTTTTCAGTCAACAGCAGGAGTAAGGAACGTGGTTATCTGAGAAAGGAGGAAAACAGGGTAGTCTTGACATTGTCCATGATTGGATGAATGGTAAACCCCTCTCTGTACCTGAGTTGGGGCTCTCTCATTTGAAAACAGGTTTTTAAAATTCAGATTATTTTCTGAATCTAAAATAACTCATCTTTCAAAGTAGAGAATTTGAGGAAGACACAAGAGAATAAAGAAGAAGGTAAATATTAATGTAGTATAGTGTAAAAGCTATTGCAGTATTGAGCCGTTTACTGATTCGTCTCAGGGCAGTCTCAGAGCTGGGGAGGTAGCGCTGGGATGTGGTTCAGCCTTAGGTGAAACCCACCGTGAGTTCCTTCCCCTGTGGAGCTAGTTGCACTCCGTGGACTCGGGTTAGCCTGGGAACACCAGTAGCATCCACCATGTGCCAGGGTCTGCTCTAAGCTCTGGAAGAATAGCCTCCATTCCTGAAGGCAATAATTACCCTCTCTTAGAAAACTCCAAAAGTGGCTCAGCAGCCAGATAAATCCCCAAATTCCTTCCAACATTGCCTTAAGTCAAGCATAACCTTCCATGAAGCAGCCTCTACTTACCCACAGCAGCTGTAATTAATTCCTTCCATACAGTCACACAATACACCCACAAAACCAGTGGCTCTTTTTAAATCAGAATGTCCCCCGTGCGTGTCTCCGAGCCAGCCCACCACACCCAGGTCTGTGTCGGGAAGGCTGTAGCCTCCCTCCCAGCTCACACCTCTGCCTGACGTGTGTCCCCACACTCCCTGGTCCGGCTCCAACACACTCCGATTCAGCACATGTCTCTACCGGGCCATGTAACACGTGATAAAACACTATTTAACATTACTTTCAATAAGTTGCTCACGTAACAGATCTCCCAGGAGAACGTCTTTTCTTTCCTACATGTCAACAGCCCCTGAGTCAATCTCTAACCAACACATACTCCCACAAGCCCTGCTTAAACCTCCAAATTAATTTCATCTGACAATAAACCTCGTCTAAGCACCTACCACGTTTCGGGTCCTATACGGGTGTGGTGAACACGAGCCGATTAAGACGTTTACCATCAATGAGTCACAAGACTCCAGAATGTGAGTAAGAGCCCAAGACCATTGGGTGCTGGTCTCTCCTTATGCTGGGGAGGAAAATGAGGCCCAGTGGGGAGACGTGTCTTATTTCTCCAGGGTTCCACAGTTATTGTCAGAGCCGGGCCTAGAGCCCAGTTCTTTGAACTCTTTGGCCAGGTCTTTGCCATTCCACCACGAAGGGGCAAACTTGAGGTTTCCAGGCAGGTGACATAAAGGAGAGAAGCGGGCTGAGCCGGGAACCCTGTGAAGGCAACCTCTTCTCAAACTTTTCTGTCTCATCTAGCCTGCTTTTCCGCCAGACAGGACCCTCCCTCCAAGACACAAAGTCTGTAGGCGGGGCCCGAGGAGAGTGGATCAAGTCAAGCTACGTCTGTCTCTTAGCTCTGCCGGTTTAAAACACGAATCCCTGAGATTTGTGTAACCGCATTTGTGTGATTTAGCCAAAGTGCTCAGCTTAACATGCAAAATAATCACAGGGTGGGCGGTGGGGGGAGGGTGGTGTTTTTAAATGTGGATTCCTGGACCCTTCCTGGAGACGCTGAGGGAGAACCGAGGATTCTGATGGGGCTGATAGCCGGGAGAACGCGCGAGTGATGATTAGTCCAATCCACTTCACCTGTCTTCACTAATCAAGGTCGTTTTAAGACTTGCATGTCCTCCAAGTGGCCTGTAGTCTGAACAACGTTTGCCCACGTTATTTTCCAGGAACTTGGAGTCAGCTGCATCTAGTTCAGCTGAGCTGAGAGTCGGCTGCATACGTCCAGTTCTAGCTGAGCTGGTTAACACGACCAGCTGGATAGGATCACCAGCCCTCCAACTGGGCATGCAGGAGCGTCCGCTCAGTGGCTTTCTGACATCAAAGGGCTGAAAACTCCACCCTCAGGACATGCAGGGGTCCGCAGCCTAGTTACGCCTGTGCAGAACCTCGATTCCCGCACCTTTTCCCAGTCACCTGTCCCCGCGCCTCAGTCCACCCTGAACCCGTAACTAACCCTGCCCCTCGCCTTTGGGGAGATGGATTTGAGGCTTGTTCTCCTGTCTCTTGGCTTGGATGCCTTGCGAATAATCCCTTTCTTTGCCGCAAACCCCATCCTCTCAGCGTTTGGCTTGCTGTGCGTGGGCAAATTGAAGCCGGCTCGGTGACGTGGCTGGGGATAGCCACTGAAGAGGGGACAGGGCCCCGGGCGGGTCCCAGGGAGGCTGGGAACCTGGAGCTGGCTGGCGAACCAGCTGTGTGGCTTCACTCCTCCCCGTGTTATTAAATGAGGAGGTGGAGTGGGATAACCCCAGTAGACCCTCCAGCTCTGACATCCCAGAGTGGGTCACGTGCTGAGTCCCTCAAGCTCGGACGCCTCGGCGTGGCTGGGCGGACACGCGCAGAGTGGTGGGGCGGGGGCCGGGTGGGGGTGGGTAGTGGCTGTACGTCGGCCACACTGAAATCCACCGGCACCGGGCTCCTTGGACAGTACTCTCTCCTGCACGTGAACCTGGAGATGAGTCCCTGGCCCGGTCGGAAGATCCCAGGCCTGCTGACGATTTCCCAATTGTCAACTGTGTGTCCTTCCCGGGGGCCCTGAGAACAGAACCAGGCCAAGAGGGCCTGTCTAGGTGGGTCGTGTCCTCCAGACTCAGACATCTTGTTTCCTCCTCTTTCTCCCACTGATGTGTCTTTTCTTCTGAAATGTTCATACACGTAGGCGGGGCTGAGCCCATAGGCACAAAACACATGATCCTCCAAAGAAGAGGAAAGTGAGGTCCTGGGGGAGTGACCTATGGACCCGAGAGCCCGGAGGCACCATGGAGAGGCGAGGGAGGGTGAAACCCGCGTTCTAGTCCCGGCTCTGCCACGTACCAGCTCGGGGTCATCCAAGTGACTCAACGTCTCTGAGCCGCATCTGGAAAAAAAAAACAAGTGGGAATAATCAAGTTTACCTGCAGGGTTGTGGTGAGAATGAAAGCTAATCACACACATGGAGCACCTGCCACTGAAAGGGGGCTCTAGTCCTGCCTTCCCCTCCGCCTGCAGCTCCCTCTGGTCCCCACGCCCTGCTGGCGGAAGCCGTTGCTGCCTCTTCTCCCTGGTTTAGGAGTCATCGGAATAGAACAGCAGTGGGGGGAGGACGCCTTCTCTCTTTAGTGTTATTGAAACATATTCAAAAGAAACGTTTACACCAAAAGCAACCTCGGGGGAAACCAAGGGAAATGAACAAAGCAAATATCAATCCATAAAATGAAATGCAGATTACAGCTCCTACAAGAGCCTCTGGTAAACCACCCCGCCTCCCCGCCGATGGCTCCCGGGGACAGGGGCGCCCGCTGGAGCTGCAGCCCCTCCCTAGCTGAACACGGAAGCACCGGGGCCTCCCATGGCTCCAGGCTGTTTTCTCAGCCCAGGAGGATGGGAGGTGCCTGGGTTGGAGGCACAGCATGCACTCCTCTGTGGCTCCTGGCCCAACCCACACAACCTTTCCCACATCCCCCGCTCCTCTGGTGGCCCCTAAAGGGACGAGAACTACAGTCCGCCCGCGCAGAGCTGCACAAAGCCTGTCACGACTCCGTGCTCAGGGGGACCGGCTCCTGAGTGGTGGGCGTAGCGCAAACAGCGGACGCAGGGAGGCTGACGGCACTGCCTTTTCTGCATCTGGACCAGGCCCTGCAGCGCGGCTGGCGGTCAGGCATAAGGAAGGAACGCCAACAAGGGCAGCAGGACCCCATCCTGGAACGCACACGTGGCTCCCCGCCTGCACTCAGCCTGGCGGGGCTGGGGGGCTGAGAGGGCCGGCCACGTGCAGCAGGCACCTCAAGGGCAGGGCTGGTTGAACCACGGCCCTGACGAGCTTGAGACAACTGGAGAGGAGCCCCGACCCCCCAGCTCACTGGGACTGAAGGAGGAGACCCTCAACGCCAAATGCGTCCAGGCAGAGCGGCAGGAGTAACAGCACCACCGAGGCTGCCTTTGCTGGCACCGTGAGAGTTAAGTAAGGCTTTCTGGGCCTAGGCCTGAACCCATAGCCTGGATCTGCTCAGGGATCTGGAAAGCAGGCCAGTGAGTGATGCAGGGAGCTGAGGGTGCTTGGCAGGGAGAAAGAAGCCTGGAGCATCTGGGCTTCCATTTGTGAGGGTCCACCTTTGAAAGAGGAATTTGCCATACTTAGGGACACCTCAGGGCAGAACCAAAGGCTAGAAGGTGCAGAGAGCACATTCAATGTTAACAGTGGAGCACTGAGGCCTTTAGAGGGGCGGTTTGATTTGAAGAGCGATGCTGCAAGTGAGAGATGTCGGTGAGCATTGTACCAGTAATGAAGCCAGAGAGCACCCTCTGTGAGATTCTGAGCAGGCTAGTGGTGCGCAAGGATGGCTGAACATGTACATGTGGGCTTCCCGGTCAGGATATACAAACCAGCATGTCCAGGCGTGCACTCCAGACCCCTCCCCTTGAACATCACCAACTCCAGGCTCTCAGAGCTGCTCCTGAATGGGTCTAGCTCTCAGCTTGAAGGTGTCTGTTTGCGGCCAGTGCCTGGTAACCTGATGCGCTGGCTCAGCCCTCCCTGAGCCTGGGGAACACACTGCTGGGTCACAGAAGTGCACCCACGTCCCCGCCGGTGGGGCACAGAAGGAAGGGACGGTGTGTCATTCACCGTGGAAAGCTTTCCTGGTGGAGCCTTCTCTTTGCATCAGGCCCCAGTTCAGTGGGTCCAACTGGTCACCCACCCCCACCCCCAGCCTGTCTGAATAGCCGCTGTTTGTGGTGCCCGGCAAGGAGGCCTGATAGTCTATAAACAGAGGGAATCCCACAAAGGGACACTGCAAACGGCGACTCCTGTCCATTCCCTCCGTATCACTGCTTTTCCTTGTCTCTTGGCTGGAGACATCTCTTTCTATAATCTCAAACAAGGACATCTCATATCATGATGTTTCAGACCAGACATAGGGAGAAAAGCAGTTTCTACCTTGGAAACACAGCTAATAGGGAGAACCAAACATTTATTGCATTCAGAACTGTGCATCATCTAACTGACCCCTCACAACATTCCTTTCAGAGAGGATACATTCCATGGCCCTTCAGATCAAGTAAGTGTAGCAGAGGATGGTTCTCCAATTTCTTTTGATAAAACACCTCAATTTGTTTGGACTTCTCTGCTGCATTGGGAAGTATCATCTCGCTTTCCCCAGGATGGGGTGAAACATCTTGAACCCCTCCCGGGAGGAGAGACAGGATGGCTGTGTTCTCTGTGCCAACCCTCTGTGCCTTCAAAGAAGGGGGGATCCTGGTTATAGCTTTGGTTTTATGGATGGACTAGACATTTGCGGTGTCTTTGTATGTTCACTTTGGCTATCCAGTACTCTTTTCCTGAAACCACCTCAGTTTCCTTTTGGGGAGTCACCTCTGCCACATTGTGGGCAGGTTGGTGTGTGGCATATTGGTATGTTTTGTCCCCAAATACAGAAACCAAGGAGTTCCAGGAGACTCCCTTCACCAGACTCCTCTGTCGCCTCCGTACAGCCAAGGAGGTGGGCCTATGATCTAAGTCCAACCAATCAGACTTTCCCTCAGGGGCTCTGACTGTTGAGCAGAGTAATGCAAAGACTCAACACCCCACCCCATACAGTCTAGTATGTCCTGTCCTGGCTCCTGTCCTGTTTCCAGGCTGCCATCAGAATTCCCATTGCTTCCTTGAGCTCCCTGACAACTTCCCAATATGTTTCCTTTTTGGCTTAGATCATGCTTTAGGACTTGGCCAAAACCAAGGATGACTCCTTTCCCTGGCATTATTTTGTTTCTTTACAGTAAGCAATAGGATGGAAGAATCAAGTCATCAAGAGATTAAAAAGTCCAAGTACTTTCTTCCCTCTCCCTCTGAGACATTGCTGCTCGGTGAATGGGCTGAAAGAAGAACGGCTTCGACGGACACATTCAAGCAAGTGCTGAGGAGCCAGACCAACAGCTCGCCATCCAGCCTCACTATTCCCGCGAGAGGCACCTTCATGTCACCTGCAAGGGGCCCAAGGCCATCTCTGTACAGCCTTGAGGTGCGGGGAGATTCCCTTCTAGCGCTGCCCAACTACAACCTTCGGGTGGCACCTGGTCCCTGCTCTGAACCACTGTTCTGCCCTCATTTGGCCTCATCTATAAGGATGCCCTGTATTGGGCCTCCAGGTCAACTGGAAGCTCAGAAAGGGCAAGGACTCCAAGGGTGGTCTGGAAGCTCTGTGCGCAGGCTCAGGAGCTGAACTGCGTCCTTTAGAGAAGCAGCTGCTGGGCCAGTGGGATGTGGAGCCCCTGACTCACAGCTGAATGCACAAGTTCAGGGTGGGGACCATGTGACTCACCGTGTTTAACAGAAAAGGAGGTTTTAAATGACTCAAGAGGCAACGTAGCGACGTGACCCCAATGAGCTCATCCAATCTGGAGATTCATTCAGTGATGCCTGCGATGTTAGGGCCGCTCTGTGCCCTCCACTGAGGCACATCAACACCAGAAGACAGAGGGAAGTCAGAACCAGAGCAAGGGAAGGTGGATGGCAGAGTGACGTGGGCAGCTAGCTAAGTGCTATCACGTTTAAGGAGGGTTGGCGTTTTTCTAAACCAAAACCTGTGGGTCAGAGTTCCGGGGCGGCAGACTCAGATTGGAATAAGGAAAATCTTTTAAGCAGAGCAGCTCGGCAGCGAAGTGGGCTGCCTGAAGGAGGCTCTCGGGAGAGCGGACGAGAGCACGGCCTCAAGGGTGGCCACCTGGCCAGGTCCCAGGTCTATCACAGAACGGTTGTGTGACCATGACAAATTTCTTAACCTTTGCTCTGTAAAGTGAAGGAAATCATGGTACCTACCTCCTGGGGCTATCGTGAGGGCTAGGAGGCAATGTTTGCCATGAATGTTGAGCAGTGCCTGACTCATACATGCTAGAAATTCAGCAGGATTACTACTGCGGGGCCATGAGATCTCACTGCTGGAAGCGGTGGAACCCGGGCTAGAAGATGAGTGTCAGGGATGCTGGAGGCCATCCCTGCCCTGGTGGGAGACTGGACCAGACCACGGTACAGAGAGCAGACCATGGGCTTTGGTGGCAGATGGCACGCAGCGAGCGCTGTGACTTTGGGCAAACCACAGAACCTCTCCAAGTCTCTGTTTTCACATCTGTCAGTGAGGCTGACATCTCTCACTCCACAGCATGGTCCCAGGATTCAATAATCACACAGATACATTCTGTCTTACTATGTGTACGTTTTGTGTGTTTTTACAATGAGCCATAATGAAAAGTGTTTAAAGAATGCTCATCTGTGGAAGGTCCCTGGTGGACAGTGGGGGCAGAGCTGGCATGATTACCATTCCCTTCTCTCCTCCTCAAATACTCCATGGCTCCCCGACACCAGAGCTAGTCTTCAGCCACCTTCTGGCTGGTCTTTTTGTCCTTTTGCAAAGAGTATCCTCTCCTCTCAGGCTGCTTCGTGTGACTCACTCTTCTTTGCAATGAATGTTCTGCTGGAGGCTTCCATTACAAATGAGAAGGGCAGTCATGCTGGTCTAAATAGGGTGTGATGGGCAGGACTGTTTCACGTCGAGGTTTACTGTCAAAGAGAGAGAAGATGGGCCCCTGGACGTATTAAGCTGGCCTGTCTCTCTCCCCCTGCCCAGCTGTGTCCCCTGACCTGTGTTCGCAGTATATTCAGTCCCAAGGACCAGGCCTACTCACTCACGCACGTTCACCTGCACCTGGCCGGCTGGCAGGAGCCAGGAAGTTACGCTGGCAAGGAGAGAAATGCTATGTCTTCTCTTGGAGTCTGTCTTCCACTTAATGCGGGATGCTTTAATTGAACACCTACTCTGTGCAGGCACATAGGAGATCCAACATGAATTTGAAGCAGTCCTCACTCCCTAGAAACTTAGAATTTATCAGGAGATGGAGGCAGATTCATGAATAGCTCTGAGCCTCCATGACAGCTCAGAGCAACTACTGTAAGTATAGAGAAGAAAGAGACTTTCCAGCCACAGGGACCCTAGAAAGCTTACTACAGGTGCCATTTGTTGAGCACCTACTATATGCAGGTACTTCCTTTATCTCATTTAACCTACACAATCTGTGAGGAATGGGATGATTACCATGCCCATTTTACAGATGAAGAAACTGAGGTTCTAAAAGGTGAAATAATATGGCCCAAATTATGCAGCCAGTAAAATTAGAACCAGGACAAGATTCCGAGTCTAAAGCATGTGTTCTTCCAGAAGGCCATGCTGCCTACCTCTTAGAGAAGGCTGAATTTGACCTGGGCCTAAGAGCAGACCAATATTTTAGGCAGCACTGGAGGTAGGGGGTAGGGCATTCCTTCTGCTCCCCTGCTTCTAGACGGGTACAAACCACCTGCTCTGAGACACACCTGATGTTCTCCCCTTTTCTTCCCACAAGGGGCTGATGAAACTCATGGGAGGTTCCGGGAAAGACCCTCCTTCAGCCTCCACCTGTGATTCAACCCTAGATAAATAACCACACCGTGGATCCAAACAGTACTGCCTGCCCACCAGCACCAACAACCCAGATTGATTCAGCACCTGCTGGGAGCTGTTACTCAGTTATGCATCATTAATAACCCAGTCAACTCTCACTAGCCGAGCACAGGCTCCTCCTTTATGCTACCTCAAGGCAAGTTTGTTCTTGCCTCCGCCACAGAATTGTACACTTCAGAGCTGCAAGATGATGACTGCGTTCCAGTGCCTCTTCTTACAGATCCCATGCTGAGGTTCAGAGAGGGGAACCGGCTGGCCCAAGGGCTCCAAGAAAGAACGGCAGAAGAGACGCTGTTTCTCCAGACTCCACACCCATCGTGGGGCAGGACGAAGCTGTCCTGAGCCTGTCTTCTGTAGATGTTTGTCCTGGGCGTTGCCGCATTACACCACAGCCCTGACTAGAGGGCCTTGCGCCCCATTTTCCGATGAGAAATCCAATGAGCTGAGGAGCCATGGGATGTGCCCAAAGTTGTCTGAGAAGAAGCACAGCCAAGGTGGGGACATTGGCTGTCTCCAAAACCCCACCACAGAACAGAAGGAGGCAGGTGTTTTTCCCAAACCCCTTTTTGGGCTTGCAGAACAGGCTGAGGTTTGGCAGGGACGCAGCAGGTCTAGGCCTCAGTTTCTCCAGCACTGGACGTTGCCATCGGAGGAGACCCTCAGATCTGCCTGAAGTACTGACCAGCCCCGGGCAGGCACAGAGCGACACACCAAGGGCTGTGGGAAGCGTATTTGCATCCCGTGCTTTGTTCCTGGATGACTCACGCGGCCCACGCAACAAAATTAACGTCTCCCTCAGCTCCGGCAAACTGCAGTGCTTTCTTTAAACAAATCACAGTCAGCCTGTAAATGGCCCTGACTTATTCTGGGGACATGGAGCCATCCTGTGGCCGCTTCCCTGGACAGGCTGGAAGCTGCAGCCAGGACCCCAGGAACGGAAGGCCTCCCCGAGGCCATCTCCAAGTCCTGACCCCTGCTTCTGGCCAGAACTTCTGTTCCTGCCAGTAACAGTTTTCCACAGCCGTGTCTCCTCCGAACTGATGTTCTACATACGAGCCAGTGCTCTGGAAGCCCAGGGACCACTGCCCTTGCACAGCCCCTCTCCCCTGGGTGGCCAGGTGGGTCCCCTCTAATGTTTCAGCTGCAGGCCCTGCTCTGCAAGCCTTCTCTGCCTCCACCTGCCCCCATCTCCATGTACACGTTTCTCATATTAATAGTAAACAGCTACTACTTACATAGTATTTGTGATGCACCAATCACAGTTCTGGGAAATATAATGCACCCATTTTATATGTATGTGTGTGTGTGTGTGTGTGTGTGTGTGTGTGCATATACAAACACACACACACATATAGGCACATTCATTTAATCTCCACAATCCTATCAGATAAGCATTATTATTATCTCCATTTTACAGATAGGGAAACCAAGACACAGAGAGGGTAAGTGGTTTGCTGGTGATCGTTCAGCTTCCTAGGGACAGAGCCAGCACCTGAGTCTCTTCGGTCAGGTTCCAAATCCCTCATCCTAACCACCGCATCTCATGGCCTCCAGCACCAGCCACACCTTGTTTTACTTGCTGATTTCCCTGGGCTCCCTCTATTCTGTGGGCTACTGGAAGAGAGGACTTAATGTCCTCGTCTTCCTCCGGGTGTCTCTGTGTTCGGCTTGGTGCCTAGACCACAGCAGGGCTCCACATGTGCTTGCTAAAGGGATGTATCACATCTGATGTCCCCAGGGCAATAGCCATTTCATGTGGCCCCCACGCCTCTTCACACGGCCCCCAGGCATCTTCACGCGGCCCCCACGCATCTTCACGCCTCTTGTTTTTCCAGTTCATCCACGAGGTGCCCCTGGCCCTGTTCTCTGTGCTGAGGATGCTCGGTGCTGCTTCCAGCCCTGGCCCTACCCCTCTGTTGAGGGCTGAGTGCTTCATTCCGTGGGGACCCAGGGGTGCCGTGGACACAGACAGGCATGCACTCCATTCCTAGTTCAATTTTTCTTTGCCTTTCAAAGGCACTAGGTGTATGTACATACATTCAACAAATATATGTTGGATATCTACCTTAAATCAGGCACAGTTCTAGGTGCTGGGAACACAGTGGTGAACAAGAACCAATCCCCGCCACCATGGCACTTATGTTCCTAGCAGGGGAGACGGTAAACAAACAGCAACTGAACCTTTAAAACGGCGCCACGTGATGGTCAGTCTGTGAGGAAGAAGGAAGCAGCGAAAGGGTAGAGAGCTGGGATGGTGAGGCAGGGCTCCTCTGAGCACACATCAGAGCAGGGACCTGACGGACAGAGTGAAGGAGACAGGCTGAGATCTGTGGGAAGAAGGCTCCGGGCAGCGGGAACAGCGAGTGCCAAGCTCTGCGGCGGGCTCGCACGTGGAGTGACGGAGACACGGACGAGAGCACAGCTGCTGGAGCGGAGCGGGCGAGGCGGGCGTGGCGGCGGGTCACACAGACCCTGCAGATCTGTGCTGAGCACTGGGGGTTTGTCTCAGTCAGTTAGTGCTGCTGTAACAAAACTCCACAGACCGGGGGGCTTATAAACGACAGAAATCTATTACTCACCGTTCTGGAGGCTGGACGTCTGGGATCAGGGTGCCAGTGGTCAGGTGAGAGCCCTCTCCTGGGTCACAGACTTCTCGTTGTCTCCTCATGCAGCAGAAGGAGCCGGGGAGCTCCGTGGGGTATCTTTTATAAGAACACTAGCCCCACCGTGAGGTCTCCACCTAAGCACCTCTCAAAGGCCCCACCTTCCAAAATCGTCCCAATGGGCATTGGGATTTCAACGTTTGAATTCAAACACTCAGACCACAGCCGGGTTTCATTGCAAGCGTGTTGGAAACTCCTGCAGGGCTGGCACAATCTCACCCGTGTTCACAAGGCCTAGGTTTCTGAGTGTGATGTCCCCTCTGTTACCAAGCTCAGTAATGATGTTTAGGGGTTTGCAGGTAGACCTTTCTGTTACCACCGCCATCTCTCAACAACTTCCTCCCTGCACAGCCCACGTGCGTCTCCACGGGACGCAACTGGAACGCACAGTCTATCAAGGGACACGGCTAAACAATTGCAGTTCTGCTGATAAGAGCTGTGATGGGGCGACGGCGGGGGCTGTGGGAGCACAGAAAAGGGTCGACTCAGTCAGATGGGACTTCCTCAGCCAGAAGGCCAGATGGCTTCTGGAGGAGGCAGCGCATACACAAGACCAGAAGGATAAGCAGGAGGTGGTCGGGGAGTGAGGGGGTGCAGGCAGGGAAACCACACGTGTGAGCAGAGAGGCTCCTGTGAGGGATGGGCTTGTCTGCACCCCGATTCCTTTACCCGCTTCTCCTTCAGTTCCCGATGCTGGCCAGACCTGGGTCTGAGCTCGTCTGCTGCTGAACGTTGCTGGAGAAATTCACCAGCATTGGTTCCGGCAGAAAGTCACACTCTAATCCCAGCCGGACCCTCGGCCACTCAGCACTTCTTTCCTTGATAATCAACTGCTTGCCACACGTCCAACAACACGGACCCCAGACATTCTTTTTCTGCCTTCCTCACTTGCTGAGGGTGATTTGACCTCATGCCATGATGTGAATTCCCCTTCTTCTCTTCTGATCTTCACCTCCTAGAATGTTTGCATTTTCAACCCTCACCTCCCTCAAGCGGTCTCAGAAAAAGAAGCGATCATTCTTCCTGATTAAGATGAACCATTTATCTTGTCTTGTCTGGGTGGATTGTATTTTGCGGTAACCAAATAGCCCAGGTGAATAAGAAAAAGTTCTTTTTTTTTTATAGAAGAATTCCAGCCTAAAAGTGTGACCAGAACGAAGAATTAGAAAATCATCTTCTTGCAATCCTATTTGGTTTAGTGGATGACCCAATCAGATGCTATGTTAATGGGAACTGCACCAGGAGCAGTATGGCTGCCACCACCTGAGATCACTAAGGATGGGATAACCAACAAGTGGGCATCCTGATGAGATGAAACAGTAGGGGATGATGCACATTGGAATTACCTGGGGAGCTTTAACAAGCACTGATGCCTGGGACCCATCCCCACCAGGCATGATTTAAAAGGTCTGGGGTGCAGCCTAGGAAGAGAGATTTTTTTAAAAGTGCTCCAACAACAGATTGTAATGAGGTGCCAAGGCTCACACCTGCCGCATGGAGCACAAAGTACAGCCGTGGACGGTGCTTGGCCCCACAAAATTGGTCTTTTGTTTTTTTTTTTTAAGCTCTTTATTGGAATTTAATTGCTTTACACTATTGTGCCAGTTTTTGCTGTGCAACAAAGTGAATCAGCTGTATTTATATATATATATATATATATATATATATATATCCCCATATCCCATCCCTCCCGTGAATCCTTCCCACCCTCCCTATCCCACCCCTCTAAGTCATCACCCATCATCAAGTTGATCTCCCTGTGTTATGCAGCAGCTTCCCACTAGCCATCTATTTACATTTTCTAGTGCATATGTCAACACTACTCTCTCATTTCATCCCAGCTTCTCCTTCACCCTCCACCCTGTGTCCTCAAATCTGTCCTCTACATCTGCATCTTTATTCTTGCCCTGTCACCTGGTTCATCAGTACCATTTTTTAAGATTTCATATATATGAGTTAGCATATGGTATTTGTTTTTCTCTTTCTGACTTCATTCTGTATGACAAATTCTAGGTCCATCCACCTCACTACAAATAACTCAATTTCATTCCTTTTTCTGGCTGAGTAATATTCCATTGTATATATTCCATCTTCTTTATCCATTCATCTGTTGATGGGCATTTAGGTTGCTTCCATGTCCTGGCTATTGTAAATAGTGCTGCAATAAACATTGTGGCACATTGTAGTTTTCTCAGGGTATATGCCCAGGAGTGGGACTGCTGGGTCATATGGTAGTTCTATTTTTAGTTTCACAAAATTGATCTTAATCAAACCTTTGAAATTAATATTTAGGTAAAGAAATTTCAAGGGACAGAGGAACAAGTGACACTGTAAGGAAGCAACAAGACAAACGCCAACATCACTCATTCGGCCAAGGTACGGACTCATTTCATTTTTCAAGAATTCAATGGCTTAAAAGAGGAGAAGGAGGGACTGTTTCAGGTTAAGACATTAAAGACGTGAACCAAATGCAGCACGTGGATGCCTTGGATCTTGAATTGGACAAATCATTTTTTACACAACTGGGGAATTGGACAAATCGTTTTTTACACAACTGGGAAAACTTGATTATGGACTGGACATTAGATGCTACCAAAGAGCAAATGACTGTTTATTAGGTGTGTCATTACATTGTGATGATATACGCAATGTGGAAAAAAACAGGTTTTTAGGTGTAAAAGGGTGAAATGATAGGAGGTCTGGGATTTTTATTAAAATATTTCAGCAATAACAAAAAAGCGTGACAAAATTTTAGGGATGATTGAATCTGGGTGAGAAGAGTATTTGGATGTTTATTATGTTAACCTCTCTAATTTTGTTTGTGTTTGAAATTTTTATAATATGGTTTTAAAAAGGTGAACCCCTTTGCGTTTCCAGTACCAGATATCATTATTGTTTATGTCACGACATCTATACCCTCCTTCCATCCTCACAATCACCAGCGGTGGCAGTACTAGCCCCTGTTCGGTGAGACCAGGGATGGTGCCGAGTGCTATAATTCCCACCACAGTCCAGTAGGGTAGATGTTGTTATCCTTACTGTACAGATGAAAAACCGAAGTTCAGAGAGATTAAGTCACTTGCTCGAGGCCACATAGATGGTAAGGAGCAATCAGGACCAGAAGCCAGATGTAAAAGCCCCTGGTCTCTAGCACTAAGCCATCCCTCCCTCTTGCCTTCTCTTCGTCCCTCCCCTTCATCCTGAAAGGATGCTCCCCTTCAACCCTTCTGTAGCTCAGTAATATCTTTCTCCTCCTCTTCCCTCCCCCACACTGCTGGAAAGAGATTTCTACACTTACCTGCCTCTATCCTCACCCCCATCCCTTCCTCAGTTCCTTGTACCGCCCTTCTACACCCCCAAGGCCACGAAAGACCTCCTGAACAAAACCTGGTGACTGTTCTCTGCCTCATTTAGCCTCCCTGTAGCACGTGAGTGATTTGCCTGCTCCTTGGAGCCCTCGCTCCCATTGACCTGGCAAAGACAATACAGATTCTCCCGTTAAGTGCCCTCACTCCTCTGGCTCCTCGTCCTCCTTCTACAAACATAATGTCGACCTTTCTAAGCAGTATGATCCTGGTTATCTACGTATTTCTCAAACCAAGTTTCTAGGACCAGCATCACAATCACCTGGTATATGTTAAAAATGCAGGTCCCAGGACTCACCCTGACCTGCTGAATCAGACTCTCAAAGTCTAGGATATTCATTTTAATAAGTTCTCCAGGACACTCTCATGTCGCTAGTGTAACAATGCTTTCCCAGGAGTGCATCCTTTCCAAGGCCTCCACCTGCCACCTGCAGGCTGATGATTCTGAATCCTGAAGATTTAGTACAGTTTTCAGGCTTCTCTCCTACCCATCACCTTGTCTTGAAACCCTAGGCTCACCTTCTACTTCACTGTCTTCCTCATTTCCCACAGGTGATTAATTGCTCCATCTTAATTTTGTTTCTGAGCCAGTCCCTGCATCTGTCCTTTCCCCTTGTTCCCCTGAGCCCCACAGCCCTGCCCTTGATGGAACTCTCAGCCTCTCTCACCTGGCCCGGTGCATTCATTTTCTGAGGGGTCCCCTTGCCCCCAGTCTCCCCCATCTTCTAAATCGTCCTTTACACTGCCACAAGAGAGTTCTAAAGTGCTGATCTAATTATCTGGATTTCCCAACCCTGAATATGCAGTGGTTCCCTATTGCTTATAGAATAAAATCCATTTCTTCCATGATCTGACCTCTACCTACTTTTCCAGTCTTATCTTCTGTTTCGATCTTTAACTAATCAAAACTAAAACCACTTTTTGTTCTCCACACATACCTGTGCCCTGCTCACAGGATCTCTTCTGCCAAGGACACTTCCCTCCTCCCATCTTGGATATTGAAATCCTATCCTTGGGAATTCCCTGGCGGACCAGTGGTTAGGACTTGGCACTTTCACACACGGGGCCCAGGTTCGATCCCTGGTTGAGGAACTAAGATCCCACAAGCTGTGCGGTGCGGGAAAAAAAGAGAGAGAGGGAGACAGAGAGAGAGAGGAAGGAGGGAGGGAGGGAAGGAAGGAAGGAAGGAAGGAAGGAAGGAAGGAAGGAAGGAAGGAAGGAATCTTATCCTCTGTTGCGGCTGGACATCAAAGAGTCTCCCCAGTGAACCACGTTTCCTGGTCATCATGCCCTTGTGTAATACCCTCCCACTCGAATCTGGCCTGCTCAGAAAAATGCAGTAGAAGTGATGGTGCCTAATTCCCAAGGTTAGATCATAAAAAGCCTTGCAGCTTCCCTCTTGGTTGTGGAATGATGCTCTGAGGTCAGCTGCTGTGTAGGAAGTTTGACTACCCTGAGTTTTCCATGCTGTGAGGAAGCCCAGCTAGCCAAGTTGGAGAAACCCCGTACAGCCCAGGCTGCTCCAGCCATCCCAGACGTGGTACCAGATGTGGTACCAGATGTGCGTGATGACGCCATTTTGGATGCCGAACCCAATCACGCCTTTGGATGACTCCAGCCCCAACGGCAGCCTGGCTGCAACCCCATGGGAGACCCCAAGTGAGCACCTCCCAGGGAGCCCAGTCAACCCAGAGAACAATGAAAGAGTGTAGTCAATTGTTGTTTGAAGCCACTACATTTTGAGTGGTTTGTTACACAATGATAGATTCTGGAACATCTTCATTCTAAGTACAGCTCAAGCGCCCCTCCTCAGTGCACAGAGCCCTGAACCCTTGGACAGAATGAACTGTCCTCTCCCGTGTGCTCCCACAGCTCTGTGCCTAGCAGAGGCTTACGGCAGCCTGACACACAATATGGGTGGGAGGACAAGGATTTTGCCTCATCGTCTACGTGACTCTGCCCATCACCGTTCACGGCAAAGCAGACGCTCAGATAGCGTTTGCTGAACTAAATTGATTTCCTCTCCTTCCTCCCGTCCCTCGAGGAAGATGGGCAGCCTCAAGAAGACACAGACGCGGAGCATCCAGGAAACCCCAGAGCACTCAGTGTCGACTAGTGAGGTGGAATGTGCCAAATCAGTCTTGGTAAAGCTTTCCAAACCAGAGGGAAGAAAAACTTTTAAGACAATTATCAAAAACTGAGGCGAAGAGAGATGGAAGAGGTAGAGGTGACTGCCATTCTCCACTCACTGACGACAGACAAACATCTGTGGGCCGGAGCGTCCTGTGCAAGAACCTGGAAGTTTCCCGCAGGTTCTGGGCCAGAAGACTCTCATTCAGGGGGGCCATGAGAGACACGCAGGGGCATCCACCACCGACCCGGCTGAGATGGACACTGCACACATAGTTCCCTGGACCATGCCACCCAGCTTCCTTAACTACTGCAGCCATCGAAGTCCTCTTGCGGGCAGGAAGAAATCTTCTGTGTCACACCCCTCCCCTGCCTCAACACACACTCCCAGACCTCCATCTGATCACCTTAATTCCCTTCCCACTAGACAACCTGCCCAGTATTCTTAGCCATATCTTGCCAAACAATTTTAAGTATATTTTGCGAATGGCAGCTGTCACACTCTACAGACGACAGAAGTCTCTATTATAGGACAGAATTCTAATTAATCTGCCCTTATCCTCTGTGTGACATGTGGTGAGTCTCTGTCTAAGGATTCAGCCTGTTACACTGGTAGTTCTCCATCTTGGCCTCACAGTAGGATCCTCAAAAGCTTTGAAAAAAGTACTTCCGCCTGGGTTCCATCCCAGGACAATGAAATCAGAATCTCTGGGCATAGGGTCTAAGCATAAATATTTTTAAAAATTTCCCCAAGTGATTCTAATGTGCACCGGAGATGAGAACGATTGTTCTAACAGAACACAAACATCAATGATGTCTGGGGTTCCAGGCAAACCCAGGCAGTTTCCTGCCAATTCCTGTTTCTCATTTTGGCTACAAATGATCTTTTCATAAAATATGATCTGTCCCAATAGGACATGAGGGACACCAGACAGACATGAAGTTGTCGTTGAGAAGTCATAACTATATTCGGACCAATCACATTTCATGAGTTCAACTCTGTGTCATTGAGCATTGACTTACTGTCCAATTATGGGGTATTTTGGGGGGTTGACGATTCTGAAGACTGTAACATGAAAAAATATCGTGTTATTGAATGAGAAGACAGAATTTTCTCTCCTCTATGATTGCAACTGCATAAAAGTATATGTTTTTAAAGGCCTGAAAATGAAAGCACAAAACGATCATAGTTAGGGTATTGGATTATTTTTTTCTTTTCTTTCAAAATTTCTTTTGTGTTGATCATCACACTTTTAAAACTTAAAAAGAAGAGGCAAAATAAAGTATAAACACTTGGATTTATTTATCAAGAGACTGCCTTTAGCCATCTACCAGGATGGAGACAGGTTACTGTGCATGCCACTCAGACAAGTCTCCCCCACCTGGACCTTGGTCTACCCGTCTACAGGTTGCACCAGGAGAGCTACAAGGCTTCCTAAAGCACCACACTCTGATCCCAGACTCCCACAGCACTGTTTCTATGAGACCAGTTAAGCAAATGTTAACCAATATGCTTCCCTTGGTGAGGAGTCGGGGCCAAGAGTGCTCTGAGCCAAGCTGTTTCACCTCCTCACCTCCTGAGCACACACGCCCACGACTCTGCCCTTGCCTCCGCCTACAGGGTGCCTTGTGCTTGCCAGCTCCCTTCTGCGGTCCCCTTCGCCCACTCACATCTGCAGGCCTCCTTCCGGGCCGCCTCTGCACGATGAGCAGTTTGCCAGTTAATATACATCAAGCTGTCACCTTCAAAAAGCTCGGAGAGCCCCATCTGTTCTCAGGAGCATTCTAGCTAGAAGGACCACCCACCACCCCATGCCAGCAGCTCACAGGCCAGCCCAAGAGAGTCCCTCTGAGTGCTGGGCAGCAGGGACCCCTCTGAGCCCCACGGGGCTTGGCTGGGAAGAGCCAGAGGTAAGTGCATCCCCTCATCCAGCTGGACTTAAGGGCCTTACACTGTACCTAATGAGGACCTCCTTCTCACTGTTGGAGGCTTTGTGGGTCAAGGTCCATCCCGAGCCACCCTCCCCTGGAGAGATCTGAGGGCTGAGGACCACACAGCCCTGGATGCCAGCAAAGGGTTCAAGGAAACTTCATCCAGTGTGGATCTGGGATGCTTGTCCCTTACAAAGCATCACATAATTGCTGCCACTCATTGGTCCCTGTGTGCTAGCTGCTCTAAACTTCTTATCCCATGGAATAGTCTCAATAACCCTAAATGTAGGTACTATTATTATAACCATGTTTTTAGATAAGGAAATTGAAGCGTAGTCAAGGTAAGTAATTTTCCCACACAGCTAGGTGGTAAGACACTGTGAAGTATTGGTTCTGAATTCAAACTGCTTGGATTTGAATTCTGGCTCTGTCATTTACAAAGTGTGTGACTTTGGGTGAATTGTAAATTGCTCTGAATATCAGTTTGCTCTTCTATTAAATGGGGTAATAACCCCCACTTATCAGGTTCAATGTGCAAGGATTAGGTGACATTATCCATGAGAAGCACTTAGCTTATAGTCTGGGCTCAAGAAATGCAAACTATCAGTTTTAGCTGGATCTGCACCGGATCCCTCTTGGGTACTCGAAAAGGGCCCTCCCTAAGTGCTGTGTTTGTCTGATTTGCCCCTGCACACAGGCTCTGGAGAGCTGGACTCCAGGTGCCAATGTTGCCCTTCAAACCCCAGCCTTGAAGAAAGGAATAACTGAACACACATACTGAACGCATCTTATTTTAAAGGCCAACAACCCCACAGCCTTCTACTTCTAGGTGCATCATCTCCTCTTATATTATCAGAAACTTGGCTGCCCTGGGCCAAAGAGATGAGGTGGGATCGGGGGAAGTGAGTGGAACATTTAGAAGAAATAAAATGAGACCACCCATCCGGAGACACACCACAAGGGAGAGTGGCATCGTTTCAGAGCCTCCTGAAATGGGTGGTCTTAAATCCCACAGCCTCTGTCCCATGCTACCCTATCTGTGCTCCAGTCCAATGGAGATGGGAAGAATGCTTGCAAAGCAAATACAAAACCATTTAAAATATAAATAAAATATAGTGTGAACACTCAGTTGGCCTCTCTGCCTTTGAGACTGGAATAACCTAGAGGGTGGAGGAGCATTTTTCCGGCGCCAACATTCAGGTAGGAATGGAGAGCAGCAGTGGCTGCTGGGAGTATCCCTGACTTCGTGAACTGTGGATTTGCTGGGCCCGATCACAGAAGATCATCCAGGAAGGGCTGAAGTGTGTGTGTGTCTGTGTGTGTGTGTGTCTGTGTGTGTGTGTCTATGTGTGTGTGTGACGTTAGCGATCTCAGAATCAAGGCCACAAGTAGACAAATTGAGGGATTGGTGACGTCCCCGTGGAAGGGACCTCAGAGGTGTGTCCTCCTGCAGGCCACTAGCTTATTGAATCTAGAGAAGAGGCAAGTTTATTTCGTTGTCACTAAGCGTTGCTGCGCACAGAGTTTGCAGCCACTTGGGAGCTGTGATTGCAACCACGGTGAGCCTGCTCCTACCTGGCAGTGCTGGCAGAACCACTGAGGAAACCCTTCCCATTAACCTCTGACTGCAGTGCCCACGGGGCCTGGGGCTTCTGGGAGAACAAGGCTGTGTGGGTGTAAAGCTCACGCTGAAAGGACCTTCTTCTAACCAGTCTGCAAGGCAGAAATAGAGACACAGATGTAGAGAACAAACATATGGACACCAAGGGGGGAAAAGCAGGGGTGGGGGTGGGGGGGATGAACTGGGAGATCGGGATTGCCATGTATACATGACTAATAAGAAAAAAATATCAAATTGTCCACTTTAAATATATGTAGTTTATTGTATGTCAACTGTATCTCAATAAAAGTTCTTGAAGCAAAAAAAAAAAAAGGACTTCTTTCCTGTTGCACTTCATTCTGAGCAAGTCTCACTGGCTTGTGACTAGTAGGTGCTCTGGAGAGGGATGCAGGCCTTCTGCTCCTTTTTATCCCTCTGGTGTAAGGTCATCCTTCCTCCTTTAGCTCTCTGGACATTTCTTCTGCCTGGTGGCCCCTTCGGCGGGAGTCTGCCTTCTAGGAGATCAGGCATTTTCCTTTCTTGCTCCTTTGGAATAACTGGAATAACGGGCCCTGCCTTGCCATGGCTGACCTCGCTCTGCTTCCTGGGAAGGCTTGCAGGCCTGGCCTGGCCTCCTTGAAGTTCCGGTCCCAGTGTGGAACTCTAGGCTTTCCCCTTAGCCTTTGTGTAACTCCTCATTCCATTCTCCCACTCGGGCCGCCTTCACCCCTTCCCTCTACCTGCCACGCTCCAGCGTGTGGACTGAGAGGAGGGAAAGCTGGGAGAAGTGGTTGGAGAGAGACAGACAACAGACAGAGACAGAGAGAGACAGAGAGAAGTAAAGACAAGAGATACGGAGAGAGCCCTGCTGCCTGGGTTGCCTTTGGTCTTGATTCCAGGATTTCCAGAATGCCACTATAATCATATGATGCTTTTTTTTTTTTAAGCTGGAGTTAGCTAAGTCTGCTTTCTCTTTATTGTTCCCCAAAGAGTTCTAATATATATATCGAGCCACCCGCCCCACCTCACGAAGGCTTTGCTTGTATACACCTCTCTTCTCTGAAGTCTCCCCCCCAGGGAGAGTAAGCTGACGCCCCCCCCCCCCCCCCCGCCCCCAAGCATCTGTACACAACCTGCTGTACGCAACCTTCTCTACACAACCCGTGTGCGGTAACGATTTCAGCAGCCCTTTGCCCATTTCCTTTCCCCACGCTTTTAGGGCAGGGACTGAGTCTCTTTCCAGATTAGGAACCAGGTATCTTTCATTCATCAAGGTATCTTCAGAAGCCCAGAACAGTGCCTGGTAAGTGCTTATTAATTTTGGATGAATGAATGAATCCGTGAAAGAACAATTTATCAGTGCAGCAAAACACAAGTTGTATAAAGCTTTCTAAAATATCTCTGGAGGACTTCCCTGGCAGTCCAGTGGTTAAGACTCCATGCTTCCACCGCAAGGGGGTGTGGGTTTATTCCCTGGTTGGGGAAGAAGATGTCATGTGCTCTGCCAGGCTGCCTAAAATGAAAAAAAATATTAAAATAAAATAAAATAAAATAAAATAGCTCTGGAAATTTCCATACTAACTTAAGTTTTAGGCATGCCATTTGGCCTAAAAAATAGTAGACCAGCAAGGATGCCGCCTGGAAGAGTGATTGCAGAAGCCCATGAAACAGGGCTTAGTAACTGTTTCTGTTTTGAGAACTTTCCCATGTCCCTTCTCCTGGTAGTAGACACCATCCCCCTGGCCAATAAAGGGGAGCATGTGACCCTGTCCTGGCCAACAGGTATGCTTGTCTGACCTGACCTGTAGCACTCCTGTGTCCCCCCAAAAATGCAAAGGGTCTGCTTCCTGAGGACAGATGGAGGCCAGCATGCCCAATGAACCAGACACAGAGAGGAGGGACAGATGAACAGCTGGACATAACCTTGTGTTGCCGCGTCCAAGCTCGCTCTGCTGGCCACACGACAGGCCAATGAATCAGAGATGAGGTGTTGAGGCAAGGAATACGACTTTATTTGGAAAGCCGGCAGACCAAGAAGATGGCAGACTCGTGTCCTTCAAAAAAAACCCATCTTGCCTGAATTAGAATTCAGGCTTCTTTTATACTAAAAAGGGGAGAGGGTGTTATTGGTTACTGCAGACCTCCTGGTGCCAGAATCTTTTGTTCTTGCAGCTGTCCACGTAGGTCAGGTCATGGTGTTCCTGTAAACTTCCAACAAGGCAAATGTTATTCTCTGTTCTGCAACTTTAAAGGTCAGAGGTTTGCGAATGGGCTATCCTGCATATTTCAGGCTATGAAGTAACATTCTATACTTGTCACGAAAGCCATAGATTACAAACGTTAAACAAACAGATCTAACATGGAGTCCGGTTTCGCTCCTCCCTGTAACACTTGAATCCTCAGGCTGGTTCTCTTGCCCTCTTCCTGCTCTGGCAGCTGCCCCTGAGTCCTTACCACCTTTGAGAGCCGATAGATCCCCTTTCTTGTTTAAGCCTGTTTGAGTTCGGTGTCTGACACTGAGGGCATCAAGAGCCCTGATTAACTCAACATGAACCCTCCTGTGGGAATCTAGACCTGGTTACCGAGGTTGTCCCCCAAAAGACAACTTGTAACGCCAGCCCTTCCTTCATATCTGTCTGGCCAAGAGATTTTTGGGCTTTACCCTCCCTCTGGCTGAGGCTGATGTCTGGGACCCAGATGACCCAAACAAAAAGGCCTCTGGGCTAGGTTTAAGTGTGACCTTTATTATTAACCTCCTAGAAGCAGGATTAAGTGAAAAAAGCAAGGTACAAAAAAAGAGTGTAAAATAAATACTGATTGATACGCTGAAGCAGGGATGGACATGGTTATAAAAGCATAGAATGCATACACAAAGGTAAACATGGACGTACCATCTGAATGGAAGCTTTTTAAGAACATGAATTTTCGACTTCTTTTTAGTCACCGCTCTATCCCCAATACCTAGAACAGGCACTCGAGTATTATCTTAACTGAGTAAATAGAACAGAATGAAAAGCATATCCCTGAAGAGAGAGATGAGAATACGACATTGGTGGTTGCCCATTGGTGGGGAGGGTGGGGGTGTCAGGGTAGAGGAGGGATGAGAAGGAGACGGAACAGCATTCTGCACTGTGTGCAGCTTTTGCGTGTGTACTACCTTAAAAAGTAAACAAAAAGGAGTAAGAACAGGAAAGCAGGACACCGTGGGCCTAAAAACAGGTTGGAAAAAATGTGAAATCTGGTCGAGCCTCTCTTACTGATACCTTCCTGCATTACAGTGGAGGAGAAAAGCTAACCAGAGGATCAGCAGTCCCTTGCCCTTCACACGGCAGCCCTGAGGGGCTAATCTGTGCTGGCTGTGAATGTGGCAGCCTTGAGCGTTTCCTTATATAAACAAATAAAGCTCCCATAAATAGCACAGCCAAGTCCTTTGAACACAGAAGCAACAGGCCTTACGTTTTGACAGCCAGCCCTTGACATCTTGTCAACCTCATGGGAAGTCATTTCTGCCTGTTCTCTACTAAGCCCGTTTCACTGACACCTTGGAAACCAACCGTAGGCACTCTTGGATAAAGAAAGGCTCTATGTGTTTAACTTGGGCCAATTCCTGTTGCAACCAACATTCTTCTATTTTTAGCAATATTCTCAAATGTCCGATTTCAGTGCTCCCTTCAGAAGGTAGGCAGCATATGAAAGACGGAGAATTAATATTCTTTACCTTTGACAGAGAATTTAGTAGTTAATATTTTGACAGAGAAGTATACATTTATATAAAATATCTCATTTAAATCTTAGTTTATGCAGGAGATGGATCGTCCCATTTTATAGAAATTGGGGCTTAGAGAAGCAGGTGGGAAGAAAGGATGCCAACCAGGCCATGCTCTTTCTCCTTCACTGCCTCCCTACCTTTGTGTGATAGCTGCAGTTTACAAAGCAACTCACATAAACTACCCCATTTAATCCTCACAACCCTGAAACCTAAGAATTATGTTAAATTTCCATTTGCTATGGACTGAAAGTTTGTGTGCCCCCCGCAAACTCATATACTGACGCCTAATTGCCAGTGTGGTGGCATTTGGAGGTGGGGCCATTAGGATGTAACTAGGTTGTGAGGATTCAAAATCAAAAAAACAAACAACCCAATCAAAAAATGGGCAGAAGACCTAAACAGACATTTCTCCAAAGAAAACATACAGATTGCCAACAGGTACAGAAAAAGATATTCAATATCACTAATTATTAGAGAAATGTAAATCAAAACCACATTGAGGTATCACCTCACACCGGTCAGAATGGCCATCATCAATACAATAAATGCTGTAGAGGGTGTGGAGAGAAAGGAACCCTCCTACACTGTTGGTAGAAAAGTAAGTTGATGCAGTCACTTTGGAGAACAATATGGAGGTTTCTCAAACAACCAGAAATAGAGCTACCACATGACCCAGCAATCCACTCCTGGGTTTGTATCTGGAAAAGGCGGAAACTCTAATTCAAAAAGATACAGGTACCCACAGTGTTCATAGCAGCACTGCTTACAACAGCCAAGACATGGAAAAAACCCATGTTGATCATGGTCTGCCCATAAACAGACAGTCAGCTTAATAAGATGTGGCATTCATATATACGATGGAATATTACTTAGCAATAAAAAAGAATGGAATGTTGCCATTTGCAGCAACATGGATGGACCTAGAGATTATAATCCGTAGTAAAGGAAGTCAGGCAGAGAAAGACAAATATTGTATGATATCACTTATATGTGGAATCGAAAAAATAATACAAATGAATCTATACACAAAACAGGAACAGAGTCACAGACAGAGAAAGCAAACTTATGGTTACCTACGGGGAAAGGGAGGGGGAGGAATAAATTAGGAGTACGGGATGAACAGATACACACTACCATACATAAAATAGATAAGCAGCAACGATGTACTGTACAGCACAGGAAACTACATTCAGTATCTTGTAATAACCTATAATGGAAAATAACCTGAAAAAAATATATGTATATATAACTGAAAAAAAGAAAAAGAAAAAGCACTCATCGGTGTGTCTCCAAAACAGCAGGCTCTTTTTCCAAGAATTATGCAAAGTCTTGTTAAAACCTAGAAACTTTTAATTACCTGTGGCATATACAAATCACTCAGATTTCAACTGGGTAAAGGCTTAAGGTATTATTGAAATTATCTGTTAGAATAAACCATAAAACAAAAAATTAGGTTATGAGGCTAGAGCCCTGAGGAACAGGATTAGAGACTTCCTCTCTGCTCTCTGCCTGCGAGCATAGTGAGATGGCCATCTGCATCCCAGCAAGCAGATTCTGACCAGAAACCAAATCTGCCCATGCCTTGACCTTGGACCTCCCAGCCTCCAGAAATGTGAGAAATACATGTTTGCTACTTAGGCCACCCAGTCTATGGTAATTTGTTACAGCAGCCCAAACTGACTAAGACATCATTTTACGTAGGGGAAAACCGAAGCTCAGAGAAGGCACATAGAGGCAGCGTGGTATAAGACAGCACTGGTCTGGGGAGAAAAACTTGGATCCGAGTCCTGGCTGTGCCCCTGATGACCTTGGTGACCTGGGGCAAGGCATGCCCCCTCTCTGGCCCACAGTTCCCTCTTCCACAAGGCAGGGCAATGGACTAGATGCTCTAGCATTCCCCAGCAGCTCGAATAGTCTTTGGTGTTCCTTGTAAGTTAAGTTAGAACTTTAGTTGCGAAGGGGGAGCCAACTGAAACTGACATACACAACTGGCTCTGATGGGATATTGGCATTTGTTCCTATGCTGCAGTTCACACTTCTAAGTTTCTACAGTTGCAATGTCTTAATCATAATGACACTGCTTCTAGGATGCCGTTAATATTCCCAACGGAAATGGAAATGCCAAACTGCTAATCATACCCCAGGGGCTTTGCATTTCATGCTATCATTGCTTTAGATGATTTTTTAAAATCATATTTGTTTATTAATATATCACTTTTTGTTGTTGTTTAGAGACAGAGAAGTCTATGCCAGTGTTTATACAAGGCCAGGAAAAGAAACTTGGTCCTCCAGAGGCAATCCAGCCCACAACTCCACTGAGCTGATGGGAACATCTGAAGAACTCAGCTCTGCCCCGCTGCCCGTAGGGGGCTTTCCTTTGCTAGAAGGCATTGGCCAGCAGCAGTGGCAGGTTAGTGCTGAGTTAAAGTAGCGACTGGAAACAGTGCAGGTCTTGGAGGCCCAGGGGCCCTATCTGTGGTTCAAAATTGGAAGTTATGGTGTCTTGCCTGGTTAAGAAGGGGAGCAGAAAGAGAATGGGTAGCCTGGGTTTGAATCTGGGCTCCGTCTCTGTGGCTCTGTGGTCCCGGGCCAGTTACTTCCTCCCTCTGAGCTTTAGCTTCCTCACCTATAACTTCTCATTTAGCATCTCTGGCTGAGGATCGCTGCAACGATGGAATGGGCTTAAGATGTAGAGAAAATGATGATAGCTAGGTAGATAGTTTTCCTATTCCTATTTAGTAGATGAGGAAATTGAGGCACTGAAAAGTTAAATAACTTACCAGGATTTGAACCTGTGTCGTCTAGCCCCAGAGCCTGCGTGGTTAGTGACTATACTCGGCTGTATGTCTAAATTCAGAAAGTTCTTACTTGTAGCTACACAGCTCCATTGACATGTCACCTCTGGAAATGATGCTGTGTCCTAAGGTTTCTCACAGAATATCTTTCATCGCTTTGATAAAGTTGTCCTGGTCCAAGATCTGGCCTTCAGCCTGTAAGCCCAGAAACCAGCTTGTGTCAGTGCAGTGAAGGTGGGCCCATCCAAGTCAGTAATTTATAATGAGTAATAACCACCGGAGGAAGCAGAATCCTTGAGCCCTTATGCCCAACAACAGCCACATTACTTGGAAGCCAAACCAGAATCAGAGTCCTGTCTGAAAAACATGGACTCAGACAGCTGTGGGGAGCTGTGGTGGATCTGACAGCTGCCAGCTGGAGAATCCAGCCACCTAGGTCCACCTCCTCCTTGCTCCTGTTTTTGGGAAGGTACCACCCAGGCTTCCTCTTCCAAGTCGGTGTTGGGACACTCTCACCTACTCACCCAACATGTATCCCTGGGACTCGATGTTTCTTGGATTCCATGGCTTACAAAACCCCTCCTGTGTATTTATGTGCTCCTGCACATAAAACTTCAATCAGGGTACAATAAAACTTGGAGAACGGGGAGC
Source organism: Hippopotamus amphibius kiboko (assembly GCF_030028045.1). NCBI lineage: Eukaryota > Metazoa > Chordata > Mammalia > Artiodactyla > Hippopotamidae > Hippopotamus > Hippopotamus amphibius. The sequence continues at coordinate 161,604,215 of NC_080191.1, forward strand.
CTTTCTGTCTCCCGAAGATGACTTTGAGGACCTCTGCTGTGATCCTTGATAAGTTATGCTTAAGTTTAGGTCTTCAAGAGAAATCTTTCTTCCTAGCCCAGCAGTACTGGCAACATATACAAAGCACCTGACACATAGCAGGTGTACAATAAACATCGAAGTAATAGCAAGCCTCTACCCTGGTGACATATGGACAAGACACAGTCTTTGGCCCCACGGAGTTCACGGTCTAAAGAGGAAGAGGAACGTGGGCAGACAACGACAGCTCAGCAGAGGGAGGACTGGGATAGAGGTGAGGATGCAGAGTTACAGGAGCTCAGAAGAGAGCGTGCAGCCGTGTGGGAAGAGGCGATGTCAGGAGACCCTCCCCTCAGCTTCCCCCCAGGAGACATCTGAGCTGGTAGCAAGGATGAGGAGGAGACTCACCTGGAGAAAGGTATGGAGGGTGATTCCTGGCAGGAAACAGCCGCTTTTGAAGAATTATCAGCGAATCACTGTGCATGCAGGGGATTAGAGGTGGGGGTGAGGGAGCTGGGAGAGTGGAAAGAGATGAGGCCTGTGAGCCCCTCTGTGGGCCTGGGGCCTCCCCAAGGCCCCTTCGCCACCTGCCTGCGGGATCCCCCCGCCCTTGGCTGGATAGTTCCCTGCACCCACTGCACAGCTGCACCCCCGGGCCTGCGGCACAGGTGCTGGCGCACAAGGGACGTGTGTCACAGTCTAGGAAATCTGGATTTTGTTCAGAACACTCCGAACCTGAGACAGTAACTAGAAGGGTTTAAATCAAGGAAGTGTCACAATCACAACTGTGTTTTAGAAAGAACACTCTGAACGCAGGGAGGCTGATGGATGGGTGAGGAGTGAGAGAAGGCTGAGGCCTGGGGAGGGCGGATATGTGGGGAACAGGCGCGGAGGCACAAGGCAGGGGCTGGGGCTTCCTTCGAAGAATCCACGGATGGGAGGAGAGGAGGACATGATGATGGCGGGGGCCTGCGGCTCCGGAGACACAGGTGCGGAGTCATTCCTGTGGAGAGGGAGAGGGAGGTGACTCCATCGGAGAGTCAGGTGGGAAGAGGACCCAGAACAAAAATGTCAGGGCCCCCCGATGTCGTAGAGACAGGAAGAAACATGCGGGGAGCGGGGAGGAGGCCGAGCAAACCTGGCTCTGTGGGGCTTCTTTTTCCCACTGAGTAGGAGGTGGAGGTATCTGGAGAGACTGGGGCGTGTGGTGAGGGCTCGAGCGCGGCGAGGAGGAAACAGCTGCTGTGGGGGGTGGGTGAGGGAGTGGATCGGGGACGCCAGGGAGGTCTGCCAAGCACGGTTGTTTTCTCCTGGCCCGACAGCTGCCGTCAGTCAGGGGACCAGATGGAACAATGAGGTAAGAGCCTCCTGGCACAGAAGCTACCCTCTGGGGGCAGAGCAGGTGCTTGACGACACCGCGCGTATTCCTCTGAACCGCTAGAGGAACCCTGGGGCCGAGGCAGGCATTGGCTTGGAAGAGTGTGGGAAGAGGCTGCGGGCGGGTCTCCCCAGTTACCACCAGGAGCAGACCCGGAGGAAGAGTGCAAACAGAGGTCCACACACCCCATATCCAGGTGGCTAAACATGCAGGAACTCTACACGAAGCCATTCCCGCCACCGGCCTGCCTTCCCAGCTGGGCTCTCGCAACTTATCCCCAAGTACCATCCTTGCACGCCAGGGGCTAAAGCAGGTGAGCTCTCCCCTGGGTCAGCCCGGCCACCTGTGAGCCTGTGAGCCAGGATGGGGCAGAAGCTGGACCTGGGCCTGGGGCTACCAGCTGGTGACTAGACCCTTGGGACTGATGCGGATGGACACAGTCAAGGCCCCCAGAAGCTGAGGCAAGCAGATTCCCCTTCCTGAGTGTCATTTTGCCGACTCAGGATTTCCAGCCCATTCTAAGCACCTCCCCAAATACATCACCCGAGTAGAGACAAGGGGAAGAACATAGTTATCTTGTGGAAACTTCTCTGGCTAAATACCTACTTTGGGTGCTTTGAAGTGACTGTGAACCAAGCAGTCCTTCTGGAAGCCACCCAATTTCCTTCAACTGGTAAATGGTGAAAACAAAATGTGGTCCATCTGTAGACTAGAACACCATGCAGGAATTTAAAAATAAATGAACTACTAATATGTAACAACTTAGATGTATCTCCGAAGCATTATGTTAAGGAGAAGAAGCCAGGCACAGACGGGCTACGTCCTGCACGATTCCACCTTTATGACGTTCTGGAAAAGGGGAGCTATGGGGCCAGAAGACAGATTGGTGGTTGCCAGAGCAGGAAGGGCGGAGGGGATTAGCTGCAATGGGGCGTAAGGGATTTGATTGGTTGATGAAAGGGTTCCTTGTCTTGATTGTGTCTGTGGTTACACAACTGTAAACATTTGTCAAAACTCATCAAACCAAATACTTTCAAAAAGGGTGAATTTAATGAAGCTAGCCCCCAAATAAGTAAATAAGTAAATCAATCAGACCCTCTTTCTCTGGTTTCCCAGAATGGAGGCTGTGGTTTTCTTCCCCTTCACTGGCCTAGGGGGTCCATTTCAGCCCAAGGGACCCTCTCCTGTAATGACCCTTCATTCAATTGGTTACCAAACCAGAGAAAGACAGATGGACAGAGACAGAGACAGAGATTTAGACAGAAAGACAGAAAACATTCTGTATTTTGGAGTTTGTGCCACATCGGATCCTCCTAAGCGCAGGCCCCAAGGCGGGGAAAGAGTTCCCTTTCTAGGATGTAAGAACAGTACAAAACTATCATAACTGAGAGCATCTCCTTTGATAAATCTGGTACCTCAATTTCTACCACTCAACAGATTCTCATTTGACACACAGCTCTTTGATAGGAAATCTTTTCTGAGCATTGAATTTCTGCTGAAGTTTTAAATGTGAATTTTTTAAAGACTGCCGTAGGTAGCCATTTTAAAGTTAACATTCTTCCCCTAATTTACTTGTTTTGCACATTTGAAACTTTTCAGGAATTGGATTTGCTTAAAAGAGAACATACCCGAAGGATAAGCCATCAGACCTCCACTTCCCTTGACAGATCTGCCAGAGGTATTGTTCTGCTGTGGCAGGGCCCAGCCAGAAACCAGAAAAATGGAGGGCAGAAAGGAAGAGGATAACTCAAAACAATGGATACACAGAACACCTTCTAGTTGTCTTTCTGATGCACACTCTCAGACACTCACACATTCCTCCCCAGCCCAGCACTCCTGTGCTCACTTGGAGTTCACTAACATTACATGAAATCACAGGCACCACCGACTCTGAAAGTATGCATTCTGCTTGTGATAAAAATGGGAGAAATGACTTTTTCAAAATTGTCATATCATGGGAGAGACTTTTGGCATGAATACCTTTTACACTAAAGGGCTGCTGTTGACTATGGGGGCCCAAGAAGTCTGTAATGACACCTACAGTCACATAGCCCTTCAGTGACTCAGTTTATTTGTATGTAAAATGGGAATAACAATGCCTGTCTTCTTTTTTCTCATGTAATCATGGTGAGGGGCATATGTGGTATTGCGTGTGAAAGAGCCCTATAAACTCTGGAATAGCATTTACACATATATATGCACCTATAGAGCACAGCCAGCGTGGTGTGAAAACGTGACTCCCTCTCCATGGCAAGGACCCCTGGCCTTTCGAGGAGGCCCCCAAACTTGTTAGTGGTTGAGATACTTCTGTTTCTAGTTTATAACAAACCTGCGGGAGACTCCTTCCCCTCCCCCCCACTCACCGGAACAGAGCCTAGAGATGTCTCTTGCTGTCCTGAGTGCTGGATCCTGCAGGATCAGCCTATTCAGGGTCATCAGGTTCCCTGTGAGCCCGGCACAGCATGTGTGCTGAGAAGCACGGAGGTCAGCGCCCCAGCCGGGCCCCCACTGTCCGGCCCACGGGTCATTGCGTGGGCTAATGTGGCCCGTTCAGGGAGGCAGGGCGGGAACAATGGGAACAAATCTCTCCCCACCGTGCTGCCAGGGGACAAAGGGCTGGCAGGCTTTCCCTCGGAGCTCATCAATTCCAGAACCAGTCAACCAGGGTGCTGAGCCCTGGGGCTGCTGACTCACAAAGGGCCACAGGGACGCTGGGGAAATGGGAAATCATTTCACCAAAGTGAAAGGCAATGAGGGAGAACAGAGTGGAGAAGGGAGTAGATTGGATCCAGAGAGAATCCAGTGTGAGGGAGTGTTATGATTATCCTTTACAGGAATGAACCACCAAGAGAAGGGGTCATAAAAGAGCCCTGTTGTCACTCTTTGCAGATGACATGATATTATATATAGAAAACCCTAAAGACTCTACCAGAAAACTGCTAGCACTCATTGATGAGTTTAGTAAAGTAGCAGGATACAAAATTAATGCACAGAAATCTCTTGCATTCCTATACACTAACAACGGAAGAGCAGAAAGAGAAATTAAGGAAACTCTCCCATTCACCATTGCAGCAAAAAGAATAAAATACCTAGGAATAAACCTGCCTAAGGAGGCAAAAGATCTGTATGCAGAAAACTTTAAGACATTGATGAAAGAAATCAAAGACGACACAAACAGATGGAGGGACATACCATGTTCCTGGATTGGAAGAATCAACATCGTGAAAATGACTGTACTACCCAAAGCAATTTACAGATTCAATGCAATCCTGATCAAATTCCCAATGGCATTTTTCACAGAACTAGAGCAAGAAATCTTACGATTTGTATGGAAACGCAAAAGACCCCGAATAGCCAAAGCAATCTTGAGAAGGAAAAATGGAGTTGGTGGAATCAGGCTTCCTGACTTCAAACGATACTACAAGGCCATAGTGATCAAGACAGTATGGTACTGGCACAAAAATAGAAAGGACGATCAATGGAATAGAATAGAGAACTCAGAAGTAAGCCCAAACACATATGGGCACCTTATCTTTGACAAAGGAGGCAAGAATATACAATGGAAAAAAGCCAGCCTCTTCAATAAGTGGTGCTGGGAAAATTGGACAGCAACATGTAAAAGAATGAAATTAGAACACTTCCTAACACCAGACACAAAAATAAACTCCAAATGGATTAAAGACCTACATGTAAGGCCAGACACTATAAAACTCCTAGAGGAAAACATAGGCAGAACACTCTATGACATACATCAAAGCAACATCCTTTTGGACCCACCTCCTAGAATCATGGAAATAAAATCAAGAATAAACGAATGGGACCTCATGAAACTTAAAAGCTTTTGCACAGTGAAAGAAACCATAAACAAGACTAAAAGGCAACCCTCAGAATGGGAAAAAATAATTGCCTATGAAACAAGGGACAAAGGATTAACCTCCGAAATATACAAGCAGCTCATGCAGCTTAATACCAAAAAAGCAAATAACCCAATCCACAAATGGGCAGAAGACCTAAATAGACATTTCTCCAAAGAAGACATACAGATGGCCAACAAACACATGAAAAGATGCTCCACATCACTAATCATCAGAGAAATGCAAGTCAAAGCCACAATGAGGTATCACCTCACACCAATCAGAATGGCCATCATCACAAAGTCTGGAAACCACAAATGTTGGAGAGGGTGTGGAGAAAAGGGAACTCTCCTGCACTGTTGCTGGGAATGTAAGTTGGTACAGCCACTATGGAAAACAATTTGGAGGTTCCTTAAAAAACTACAAATAGAACTAGCATATGATCCAGTAATCCCACTGCTAGGCATATACCCAAAGAAAACCATAATCCCAAAAGAAACTTGTACCATAATGTTTATTGCAGCACTATTTCCAATAGCCAGGACATGGAAGCAACCTAAATGCCCATCAACAAATGAATGGATACAGAAGATGTGGCATATATATACAATGGAATATTACTCAGCTATAAAAAGGGATGAGATGGAGCTCTATGTAATGAGGTGGATAGAACTACAATCTGTCATACAGAGTGAAGTAAGTCAGAAAGAGAAGGCCAAATATTGTATGCTAACTCACATATACGGAATCTAAAAATGGTACTGATGAACTCAGTGACAAGAATAAGGTTGCAGATACAGAGAATGGACTGGAGAACTCGAGGTATGGGAGGGGGCGGGGGGTGAAGGGGAAACTGAGACGAAGCGAGAGAGTAGCACAGACATATATATACTACCAACTGTAAAATAGTCAGTGGGAAGTTGTTGTATAACAAAGGGAGTCCAACTCGAGGATGGAAGATGCCTTAGAGGACTGGGGCGGGGAGGGTGGGGGGGACTCGAGGGGGGGGCGTCAAGGAAGGGAGGGAATACGGGGATATGTGTATAAAAATAGATGATTGAACCTGGTGTACCCCCCCCCCAAAAAAAAAAGTAAAAAAAGTAAAAAAAAAAAAAAAAAGGCAATGAGATGGTTTAGCAGACATAGAGAAGACCAAGGGGGCAGCACAAGGCCTGGAAGAAAGGAAGCGAGAGATTACCTTCCCCTTTCTGTGCAAGTAGCGGCTCCCCTCCAAGGGACGGAGCTCTCTGCTCTCCTATAGCCCCTTTACAGCCTTGCCTCCACTGCCCCTCCTCCCCTCCACCTGCTCCCCAGACACGATCTCATAGCCACTCACAGACACCTAAGCCAGTGATCATTGAAGTGGGGAGGGGCTGAAGAGACCACCAGCACACTGTTCCCAACCTTTTCGGCATCGATGACTCCTCTTATGCCTCCTTCTGCAGGGATTCCATATTTGGGGGATTTTAGAATAGCTACCTTTATTGCGTACCTGCTCCTTTGGGTTGTTCACTGGACCAAGAATTTCCCCTTGCTGTCTCATCTAGTGCCAGCAAAACCACTGGGAAGTAGGTGTAATTATCTCTGTTTTACATACGAGAAGGCTAAAACTGAAAGAGGTATGTTTGCCTGAAATCCTACAGCTAGAAAGTAGGAGAGTTAGAATTGAACCCAGATCTGTGTGGCTTCAAGTACCAACAGGCTTCCAGCATTTAAGAAGAAATCACTTCTGCGCTCAGCAATTGTACTGCTAGGTGTATATTCAAGAGAAATGAAACTGTGTGTCCACATTAAAACCTGCACACCAATGTTTATAGCAGTATTGTCCGAATGTTCATCAACTGGTGAGTGAATAAACAAAATGTGGGATATCCACACAATGGAATATTATTTGGCCATAAAAAGGAATGAAGCACAGGTACATGCTACAACATGGATGAATCCTGAAAACATTTGGTCCATCCCAATGTTCATTTCAGCACTATTTACAATAGCCAGGTCATGGAAGCAACCTAAATGTCTATCAACAGATGAATGGATAAAGAAGATGTGGCACATATATACAATGGAATATTACTCAGCCATAAAAAGGAATGAAATTGGGACATTTGTAGAGACATGGATGGACCTAGAGACTGTTATACAGAGTGAAGTAAGTCAGAAAGAGGAAAACAAATATTGTATATTAACACATATATGCGGAATCTAGAAAAATGGTACAGATCAAGCGGTTTGCAAGGCAGAAACAGAGACACAGATGTAGAGAACAACCATATGGACACCAAGGGGGAGAAGTTGGAGTGGGGGGCTGGGGTGGGACTAACTGGGAGATTGGGATTGCCATATATACATTACTAATAAGAAAAAAAATCAAATTGTACACTTTAAATATATGCAGTTTACTGTATGTCAATTATACCGCAATAAAAGTTATTTTAAAAAAAAGAAAATCAAAAAAAAAGAAAGAAAGAAAGAAAGAAAAGAAAACATTTGGTTAAGTGGAAGAAGCCAGTCACAAAAGATCACGTATAATATGATTTCGTTTACGTAAAATGTCCAGCATAGGCAAATACATAGATACAGAAAGCAGAGGTGATGACTCAGGGCTGGAGGACAATAGCAGTGATCCCTAAAGGATGCATGGTTTCTTTTCGAGGTGATAAAAATGCTCTAAAATTGACTGTAGAGATGGTTGCACATATCTGTGAATACACTAAAAAACTTTGAGTTGTACATTTTAAACAGGTGAGTTGTATGGTATGTGGATTATATCTCAATAAAGCTATCTAAAAAGAAATAGCTCATGTTATGACTGACAAGGTACCCTGGTTCTGTGTTGTGAAGGCTGAGAAGCAGAAGCTGTGTGGTACCATGAAAAGAACCAGAAGCTTAGAACCAGCAACCTTGGGCAAGTTGTTCAGCCTCTCTGAGCCCAAGTTCCTCGTCTGTAAATTGGGGTTAGTAAGCCCATCTCACCCTGTTGTTACAGTGTATGGGAAGGCCCGCAGCTCCTCCAGGTATACAATTCCCTGATTTTGAAATTTGAGGCTTGAGTGAAGATCAAAGGTGGGAGGTGTCTGCGGACAGAGTGGTTTCATCTGCATAGAAGAGATCCTTCTCTCCGGATGTACCAAAAGCTAGTCAGGCAAAGGGCTGGAAAGGAAGCCTGGTGATTCACTGCCCTCTGTTGCCTGAGAGACCCCAAATAAGAGAGACTGAGAAGATGTGAGAAAACAGGGTGCTTTTGTGTGTGTGTGTGTGTGAGAGAGAGAGAGAGAGCGAGAGTTCTCAGGGTGACCCTGCTGGCCCTGGGGACTGGTGGGAACCAGAATCAGGAGGGAGGCAGACAGCAGAACTAAGGGAACTAAGGGAAACCTTATTCTTATGGAAAGCGGCTCTTTTTCAAGGCAGGAGGATGGGTTGGATGATTCTGATGTATTTCTTCCCAGCTATGAAGCATCTGCAAAAATGCTGAGATGCTTTTCTGAAAGCAACTGGGGCATAGAAAGAGGTATGAAAAAGCTAAACAAGTGAAATAACAAAACCCCCAAAACAGAGCAACTTAGTAACAGAGGTACAGCATGCTGGCTACCGGGGGGAAGCACAGTCGACCTTTGTCATTCACAGACTCTGTATCTGTGAATTCCCCACTCACTGAAATTTATTTGTAGTTCCCAAATCACTGCTCATGGTGCTTTTGAGGTCATTCCTGGACGTGAGCACAGCAGCGCAAAATGTCGCCCAATGTTGAGGTGGAATAAATGCTCTGCCTTCTTGTTTCAGCTCTCATACTGTAAACAAGAGTCCCTTCTGCAGCGTTTAGTGCTATGTTTTTGCATTATTTTCCTCTTGGTTCATGATTTCACTGTATAAAATAACCTGCAAAGACATTGCTGAAGTGCTGTCCGGTGTTCCCAAGCAGAAGAAGGCTGCGGTGTGCTGCGGTGTGCCTTACAGAGAAAACGTGTGTTAGATCGTCTTCCTGCAGGCACGAGTTAGCCATGAGTTCAGTGTTAATGAATCAACACTGTATATTAAATAAGGTGTCTCTAAACAGAAACACACATGAACAAAAAGTTGTGTATTGATTAGTTGACAAGAATGTTGTGACCAGGGGCTCAGAGGAACCCAACCCTGTGTTTGCCATTTAATATTCACTGCCCTTATAGAATATAACTAATACAAATAATGCATGCTGTGTATTTTTTGTATATTACCTCACTTTAATGCCCACAATATAAGTATTATATTTTAGAAATAAGGAAATTGAGGTTATACATATTAGATTATGTGACAAAGTTAACATGTGCAAGTGCAGGATTTGAATCCATTTCTAATTCTTCAGTGGGGAAAGGAACTCTCTAGCCCTGGAGCTGAGATGCCAGTTCTTAGGAAAGTGTGACTAGGCCCATATCAGGGCTGGTAGGAGGGCACAAGGAGAGCTGATCTTAGTCAAGAGCAGTACAGATCTGAGAAAGGAGCATGAAAGAACTCACGCCATCGTCCTGAGGTAATCTGCACTGGTCAGACTGTAGCCAGGACAGCGGGGAAAAGCTAACCTGCGATCAGCACAGAAGAGAGGCACCAGGGTGGTGGGGAGACTGGAAGCCAACCACACAAAGAGAGAAACAGTGGAAGGACTAGGAATTGTTCAGCCCGGAAACGAGAGCATGGAGGCAACCGGGGCGGGATCATCAAATATCTAAAGGGTTGTCTTGGGAATGAAGAACAAGACAGAAGGCAGAACTAGGATTGCGGGTTGACAGTTACAGGGAGCAGAGTTTGACTGGATGTAAGGAACGTTTTCTGATATTCACAGCTCTCCAACAAGCCAAGATTGGAAATTGGTGGTCCACAGGCCAAATTCAGCTGCAGACATGGTTTGCTGCCTCACCGTGTTTTTCTTAAAGCTGTATTTAGATGCCCTTGTGTGGGGCATGTGACCCATCACTACAGGCTGCACCACTCCCTGTGCTTTTAGCCCCATGTCACTCATGTGTAACTCGCCTTGCCCATCATGTATGGGATTGACTGATTTAGCAAATAACATACAAGATGCACAGGTAAATTTGAATTTCAGACAAATACTCTCTTAGTATATGTCCCTGCAATACTTAAGATATACTTATACTATATTTGTAATCCAGTCCCAATACTTGCAACTTACTAATGCTGTTCTGTATTTAATCTGGCAGCTCTACCCTGGTGACTTTAAATGGGAGTCCCTGACATTGCATTTTGAGGAAGTGGGCTCCACACTGGGGAAATATCCAGAGACTTGTCTCAGAGGCATGTTCAGGATGGAAGCAGAGCTAAAATGGTCTAAGAATGCTTTTGCCCAATTTTCTTGAAATCCCCCATTTCAGAGCAACAAAACAATAAAAGGTAGGAGATAATAATTCTAAATAACACCCCCGGTGCTCTTCTGGGTGTGCTTGATGGGGGAATGCTGGCTTCTTACTCTAATGGCAGAATATTGTACCAGAGCTGGGATTGATTGATAGATAAGGACATAAAGTGTTCTTGACCTCTAATATCAATTGCTAGTAAAATTCCTTTTCAGTGCAAGTTGATTGATGTCTCTACAGCTGGGGAGAATGGTTGCAATCTCTTTCTGAATCAGGGCATGAACCAAAAGGCATCTAAAATCTCAAAATGATAATTCAGTTTTATCTGTCAAAAGCTATCTTCCACTTCTCTGAGGCTGAGGTTAGTCATCCTGACACTTGTTTTCCTACCCTGCTGCCAGAACTGCTGTCCTGGTTGTTCTGCACAGATGGTGGCCGACTCACCATGGACGGGAACGTGGCAGCAGTTGATACAACAGGAGAGACTGGCCCTAACTCGCTGTTACCACCGCCTCAGATTCCTGGGCAGAAAAGGAGGCGTGGTATCTCTGAGCCACTTCCAGAAGTTGTGCCTCTAAAATGCGTGTCCGTTGTCCTTGGTCAACAGCTACTCCTTCAGCCTCCAGAGAATCCAGATGTTGATGTTCGACGGGATTGGTTCAACTCGCTCGTTTGGAGATCAGAAAAGTTCACTTCAGGTAGGGTGACAGGGCCCAGTGCTTTGCAGCTCAGCAAACAGCCTCCCACTCCTCCTCCCCAGTTCATTGTGGGTCCCTCCCTTACTTTCAATTTTCTCAAAGCCCCTCACTCAAAACAGACAAAATGGCAAAAGGCAAGGGAAGTTAACAAAATGAATAAAAATGTTTGGAGGAGAGTATGTACCACGCACCAGAGTGTAGACTAGAGTACACACAAAGGCCGTGTCCCCAGCCACCCTAACTTATCCTTTTAGGGACAGCTCCTGGGAGACGGGCTTTGCCATCTGTTTTAAAGACAGGCACATTCAGCACGTCCGCAGGCTCACGTGGATGATCACAGAATATCCCTAGCGATGCTGTTTCCTTCATCCACCTCCTCTTCATTAAGATTCAGTAGATAAAACCTCAGGGGTCAAAGAAAGTAAAACTCAATAAAACTCCAGGTCAATTATTGTGGAGTAGGGACAAACTGTTTAATATGTCCTTTCATTTTAGAGAAACTGAACTTACAGGCTGAGAAGTAACTGACATAGGAGTCTCTGGATCTTAAGGGAATTCAGGTGACTTATGGCTCTGTTATTTTCACATAACAGCCCTGTTTTCACTGGCTATTCTTGATAGGTATTCTGTCTCCTTGAGCAGAACTTCAGGGGGTACCTGTTCTTCCTTTTTAAATTTCTCAAGGTCTCATTACTTATATTATGCACACAGATCCCCAGCTAATATGTGTTGAATGAACGAGTTGGAAATAAAAAGGACAAGGGCTTTGGAAACATAAATATCATGGACCAAATTCAGGTTCCTCCATTCACCAGCTGGTAAACTTGGGCAAGTTTTGAACTTCTCTAGACTTCAGTTCCCTCATCTGTAAACTGCAGATAGACCCCCTCTCTTATAGGGCTGTTGTGAAGAGAAAATGGGATAACGAAGGCACACAATAAATGGCAGCTATGATTATTGTACCTGTTGATTAAAACAGACCTTAAGCAACAAGAACCACCAGCACGTGGCAGTATGATTTTCTAACCTTTTAACGCTGTCCCATTTTGTTTGAGCCAAAGATATGGACAGGTAACCTGAAGGATGAGCTGCTTTGTGTAACTGCCTGCTGTGGTGGGCACTACTTTACAGGTGGGGACAAGTGTATAAGGAGAGGCGTTACAGTAAACAGCGGAATGCATGCCAATTGTTTTATTTATGATGCTTATTTGGACAAGGCCAGCCAGCATCTGGCCCCAGGAAGAAGCTCATGGCTGCATCCTATCATCACTCCACAATGCGGCGGAAAGACTGGACAGCTGGGGAAGCTGCACCCCAGTCGATGGGCTTCCGGTACTCCTTCTTGTCCAGGAGGTACTGCCTGCCACGGTAGTTGGGCAGCTCGTAGAAAATCCAGGCACCGTCCACCACCTTACAGGAGTGGACCTCTCGCATGTGAAACTGCTCCATGATGGAAGGGCAATCTTCGGTGGTTTCATACATCTGACCATTAAAATCCCCTTTGTCAAAGATCTGAATCTTATACTGGCCTCCGCTAGACTGAAAAAACACAGGGAGAGATGAACAGCAAGCATCAGGGAAATCAACAGCAGGCTAGAAACTCAGAGAACAGTGAGGTTTGGAAACCGCCACCTTGAAAGCAAGATGATCTGAACTCCCACCCCCACTGTGCACTGACGGAAACAGCTGATGTTCAATAAGAAAAACAACTCCTTAAAATATACAAGAGGTAGAGGAAGTACTATGGAGATGAGCTGCATAGTCTTATGATGAACTGACAAGATTTTATTGAAGCCTCAGCAGCCAACAAGAGACAACCACCCATTAAGAGGTGGGAAAATCTTAAGAAAACGCAAGTAAAAGCAAAAAGAAAGGGAACGAGGAGGGGGAGGGGAGGAGAGACAGAAAAAGAGAGAGAGCGAGCGCGGGCCCTCTCCAGACTCACCAGATGAACAGCCCTGCAGGAGCTGAGGCGGTCATTGAGGCCCATCCAGTGCTGGTACTCAGGGTACTCGCCCCGGGGCAGGACGTACATGTACCCAGCAAAGTTGGGCCTTTCGTACACAGCCCAGGTGCCCCCTTCCACTCTAATGGAGTTGCAGCGGCTCAGGTACATGTGGAAATCTGCACAGTCACAATCGCTGTCATAGTGGCGGCCTTGAAAGTTTTTGTCTTCAAAGAGAGTAATCTGGAGTACAGGGCAAACAAAGCCAAGAACTGAGGGGTTGAGTGGCTGTGTTTGTAGAAAAATGAAAATCAAGACCATATTCCCAACTTCAGAAATTCCCTTCTCCTCCATTGTGAGGAGAAAATATACAGCTCAGCCATACCTCACAACCGTTGCCTTCTGGCAGACAACGTCAGTAGTCAGCCACAGGAATGAGTGCTTCCTGGGGGCTTAAAGTGAAGCCAAACAAGAGTTCTGCTCTACTGTAAGCCAGCATCTTCACACTCAAGTTCATGGCCTCCCTCTCACTGTACGTATCACATTATGTAATACGTTGTCCACTTCACATCTGTCTCTCCACCAACACCTACTGGACTTCTTCCAACGGCAAGGACCAAGCCTTATTTAAGCCATGGACCCCTATCTGCTGCACTTGACCAACCCTCAACAAATGCTGGATGAGGGTGAATAGTTCCAAATATAGAAAATCATTCTAGGTGATATGGAAGAGATATATAGAGAAAAACCAAACATAGACCTTAGCTGTGGAGCTTATTTTAGATGGATATAGTACAGGCATGAAAATATATCATATGTTCTGTATTATTATTTTGTTGCCACCAGAGTAGTTGCAAAGTAATAAATTGACAAGGCAAGAATGCCCTTTGCTTCAAACTCTTACCAAGTTGCAGCACTGTCTTTGGGGTAAATCTCTGAGGCCTGTGACGGCACGGGGAAACACACAGCCCTGAGAAACAGGAAACACTACGCCTGGGCTCTAGAGCTGCATCTCTACAATCAGCCCTACTACTTTAGTCAAGCCACCTCTCTGGGCTCCAGCTTCCCATCTGTCAAATCAAAGGACTGGACTAGATTGAAGCCCTGGTTGTAAAATAAAACTCTTCTGTTTGAAACAGGCAATAGAGTTCCCCGGAAGCCCCAGGGCTTCGTGATGCCGTTTCTGAAAACCACTGGACCAAATGCACCACAGAGTTTGTCCCTTCTTGTTCTATAATTCCACATCCAAGATCAATGCTGGGTTATATTTAAACTGAAATCACAGATGTCATTGATTTGAGCCGTTCATTCCCTGGTGTCGTGCTGCCACCTTGTGGCGAATTTGCTTTATCGGTTTAGAAGGCAAAAACCATGTCAGCCATTTCAGATGAAAGAAGCAGAATCAGTGGAGTCTGGAGAGGATTTTTGAGGAGAGGATCTTTGAGGTGGGGATTGAAGGATAAGTAGGGGTTTCCAGAGGCAGAGGAAAAAGGACGGCTCGTTTAACGGAATAAAGGAGTGAAAGAACATGGCCCAGTACAGGGACAAGCAGTTCATGAAGCCTGATGCAGATTGAGCACGTGGTGAAGTATTAGGAAATAAAGCCAGAAGTGAGGCAGGAGCCATGCTAGCATCCCTCTGGTGATGAGGTGGGAAACGTAGTGGTTTGCGCTTAGAAACAGCTATGGCTGTGGGCGGAGGTGAGGGATGCTGAGGACCAAGCAAAGGCAACTGCAATGTGAATGATGGTGAGGAAACAGTCACAGGAAATGAGGATCTGGTGACTAATTACATGCAGGGAACGAAGGAAAGGAAGACACTAAAAATGACTCACAGCTGGGCCTCATTCTTTTCTGCCCCAGGTGAGTCTTTCTAGATAGCAACCTACTAGTAGCTATTTCCTTCCACTGTAAACTTTCCCCTGCCTGCCCTTCCCATTTCTTTCAATGTTTCTCTTTCCTGTTCCCTAAAATCTTCCTTATCCTACCCGCCCCTAAATCATCTACTTCCCCTCCTTTCTTCCCTTCCTACAGTCATCCCTTCCTGCTCTCTTTCCCATTTTAGCACAGCACAGATTTAGAGATAGGTGGTACCCCAGTTTACAGATGAGAAAAAATTGTAGCACCACTCGTTACATCTGGGTAACACTGTCCACTGCAGAGGCTTGTTCTGCGGGTCCGATGGCACAGTGTCAATAAGGCAATTTTAATAGCTGCCTCATGATGGCCAATAAGCTTTTGCTACATCTGTTACACAGATAAAGAAGTTAAAATGACTTGCCTAAGGTCACTAGTTAGTTACAAGTTGGCTGCAGGCAAGCCAGTGGACATCAGTGCAGACTCCTGGTTAGTAATCTGTGGTTCATTTTATTTTACTTCATCTCCTTCTGCTGTCTTCCTACCTGCACAGCTAGCTCTGTTCAACATACACCATTTACTCTAAGAAATGGAACAAGCCGATCCTGAATCTGATGGGCTTTTCTCAAAACCCGTGGCGAGATCTTTAGGAAAATGAAGGTAACCTCTCTAAGAATATATAGATTCTAAATTGCTTAATTCAATTAACCTTTGGTTTTTGACAAACTATTCATCAAAAAAAAAAAAAAGGGCTCTGCAAGGGATATGCATATGCCCTGGGAAATGAATATCATCTTTCTTCCTCCACAGTTTCTCATGGTTACCTGACTGACTTCAGTATACGAAAAGTGGAAACATATATGATTTCTTCCTTGCTGTCCACCTTCCCAGCAGACCAGCCAACCATCCCAAGGTTGAAACAAAGCACTAGCATTGCCACAGAACCATTACTGAGCTCCAGGGCCAAGTTCTTCTTTCAGTGGGAGACCTTCCAAATCTCAGTGCCCAGAGAATACTGCACGTCTACTCAATTTCCACGTATAGAAGGACCACGACATCTCCTTTATGGTCATCTGAGAGGTTGGGACTCTTGGACAAAAAAATGTGTAGAGGAGGCCAAGAAATGTGCAGGAGATTTTCCTAGAAGTTACTACAAAATTCCTCTAATTTTCAAGTTAGTTTTTTGAAAAATAGCCTACTAATCCAATATAGCAGAGGGAAAAATACCTTGAGTATTCCATAGGTAATAAAAACAAACTGAGTAAAATGCACTGCTTTTGCCAAGCCCAAAACTCCTCTAATTAAATTGCTAGCAAGATAGTGAGAAAGGGAGAAGCAATAAGAGAGTTCAGAGATCAATTACTATCTTCTTTGGCCTAGCAAGCAAACGTTCTTAACTAAGTGAATAGACCAGCTACAAGAAATAAAAGAGTACACTAGTGCTATGCTAGAAATCATTGAAAGTGGGGGATGTTCTGTAACTGCCTTCCCTCCAGGCACGCGGATAGCCCTCTAAGGACTTCAGGTTCTTTTCAGTGGGATTTTCATGGCATATTTTTCAAAAACCTCAGAGCATTAAAGACACTGTCTCATTTTTCTCTCCAAAATTTCTGGATGCAAATATGACTATTAGCTCTATTTTCCAAAAGGAAAAAAGAATCAGGCACTGTCCCATTATGCAACAAGTTAACGGGTGCCTCCTGAAAAAATGCAATGGGACGTGCCTGACATTGCCTAGGAAGCTTTTGTGCCAAGGTGGTTAGTCTGAATCTAAACATGAGAAATCAATTAGACAAATCCAGATGTCAGGACTTTTTATAAGACAGCTGGGTTTGGACTTTGAAAGATGTCCATGTCTCAAAGAACAACAACAACAACAAAAAGTAGGGGGGCTGGTCTATAGTAACGAGGCCAAAAAAAAAAAGGAGGTTAAAGAAACTTGACAACCAAATGAAATGTATGATCCTTGACTGGATCCCACATCAGGGGAAAAGCCAGCCATGAAGCACATTTTTGGGAGCAACTGGAGGAAATGTGAATACAGTCTGAATATTAGGTATTATATTTTGATAAACTGGGGGGACCTGATAATGATAATGTTTATACAGGGAATGCCCTTGTTTTTAGGATATACACACCTAAAAACATAAGGCAAAAGGATAATGAAGCCTGCTATTTATGTCCAAATGGTTCAGTAAAAAGAGAGAGTCAGAGAAACCAGATACGGCAAAACGTAAACAACTGGAGAATATAAGTAAAGGACAAACAAGTGTTCGCTCACCATCTCTTTCTTCTTTTAAGATTCAGTGGGTTTGAACATTTTCAAAGTAAAATATTAGGGGGAAACATCATGTACCAGAGGCTTTGCTTTAGACCTACAGTCTGCGAAGAACTAAAAAGAGAATGAAGGTATATTCCCTCACTCCCAGAGAGAATCACTTTCCGGTCCAATAATCGTGAATCAAATATTTTAGAGGCAATTTTGCTGATCTAAGTAAGCAATTTATTTGGGGAAAGGGATAAGGGTAGCTGCTGAATCAAGGGGATATGTAGGATTTAATTCACTTGATTGGTCCATCCATTTTGGCCATTTAGAATATTAACGGCTGAGGCTAAACTTCACAAGACAAATTTTTAATTGAATACTTAGTTTTTTACTCCATATAATCCTCTTATCTGCACATCTTATTCTTGTGGAAATTCAATGAATTAGTTGCTGGAAGGCAGAAATCATGATGATATTTACACATTACATACCTGCACAGTATTCAACATAGTACCACACATGAAGATAAACCCTTAATAAATTATTTGGTAATTCCGTTGAAATAGGAAACAAAATAAGCATTCCTTAATCTTTTCTTCAGTCACTCTCAGCCTTCTAACCACTATCATACTCACCTCCAGGTGAAGAAGCAAAAGCTTTTCTCCATGTTTCTTTCAAAGTTTCATTAGGTGAAAAGAAAGTGGGTAGGCTAGAAATCAGCATGACCATTTACTTACCTTGGTTCCAGCTTTAGACATTTTTGGTGCATAGATTGGTTTCTCCAATGCTGAAATCCAGGAATAGCTACAGAGAGAGGCACAGAGACATTTATACTGGGCTGGTTTCAAATCAAACATTTGCTTAGTCATGAGAATAGGATCCAAAAATTGAGTCAGTCATTTAGAGGCTATTGATGGTTTCTAGAAAAACAATCGGGATTATGAAATAAAGGAAAGCTTCAGTACCCTCTTTAATGCTTACCAAGCCTTGCTGCATTATAGACTTTGCTGAGTCAAGACACCAAAACCCAGCCAAATTTTTCAATATTAAAAACAAAAAAGTTCCTCTTACCTGGGCAATTTGGTTTTCTAGCAAGCAGCAACCTTGAAATCCCCAATGTCTTTTTTTTTTTTTTTCCTTCAAAAGAGCTTGCAGGAGTTGAGTCAAAAAACCACCCTCTCTTCTGTATCCATTCATTTGTTGATGGGCATTTAGGTTGCTTCCATGTCCTGGCTATTGTAAATAGTGCTGCAATAAACATTATGGTACAAGTTTCTTTTGGGATTATGGTTTTCTTTGGGTATATGTCCAGGAGTGGGATTACTGGATCACATGGTAGTTCTATTTGTAGTTTTTTAAGGAACCTCCAAATTGTTTTCCATAGTGGCTGTACCAACTTACAGTCCCACCAACAGTGCAGGAGAGTTCCCTTTTCTCCACACCCTCTCCAACATTTGTTGTTTCCAGACTTTGTGATGATGGCCATTCTGACTGGTGTGAGGTGATACCTCATTGTGGCTTTGACTTGCATTTCTCTGATGATTAGTGTTGTTGAGCATCTTTTCATGTGTTTGTTGGCCATATATATACAATGGAATATTACTCAGCTATAAAAAGGGATGAGATGGAGCTATATGTAATGAGGTGGATAGAACTACAATCTGTCACACAGAGTGTAGTAAGTCAGAAAGAGAAGGACAAATATTGTATGCTAACTCACATATACGGAATCTAAAAATGGTACTGATGAACTCAGTGACAAGAACAAGGACGCAGATACAGAGAATGGACTGGAGAACTCAAGGTATGGGAGGGGGTGGGGGGTGAAGGGGAAACTGAGACGAAGCGAGAGAGTAGCACAGACATATATGTACTACCAACTGTAAAATAGTCAGTGGGAAGTTGTTGTATAACAAAGGGAGTCCAACTCGAGGATGGAAGATGCCTTAGAGGACTGGGGCGGGGAGGGTGGGGGGGACTCGAGGGGGGGGGGAGTCAAGGAAGGGAGGGAATACGGGGATATGTGTATAAAAACAGATGATTGAACCTGGTGTACCCCCCAAAAAATAATAAAAAATAAATAAATAAATAAAAAGTAAAAATAAATAAATAAATGGTAGCAATACACTTGAAACTAAAAAAAACAAAAAACAAAAAAAAAAAAACCACCCTCTCATTCTGAATAGAAGTGAAACATGTCCAAAGCAATAAAACTGACATGACAACTAAAGGCAATGCATGATCTTGTGTGTGGAAAACAAGTCAACACAAGTGACATTTTGGGGATAATTAGAACATTTTAATATAGACTCTATATTAGGTACTACTATTGTGCCATTGTTAAACTTCCTGAATTTAATCATGTGTACTATGACTATGTAAGAGAATGTCTGGTTTTAGGAAATACATGCTAATTACATTAGTATTTAGGACTTAAGGTCCCAGATGTCCGAAACCTACCCTTAAATCATTGAGCAAAAATAAAACAGTAACACTATATAGAGGTAAAGTGGTAAAGTGAATGTGGCAAACTGTTAACAATTGGTGAATATAGCCAAAAGGCACGTGGGAATTCACATTCCTGCAATTGTTCTTTAACTTGGAAGTTTTTTCAAAACACACACATACAAAAGTTCTAGTCCACAAGAAAGTGTGCTATAGTGTGTAGCCCGAGAGACAGTTACTGTGGAAATCCTGAATTTGCAAAGGTTTAGCTAACCCCAACTTGGTGGCATTTCTCTGCCATGATATCATATTGGAATCTGTGTAGAGAACAATTTTTGGTGCTTAATATACCTCTGATTTTAGGAATGAGATTACATCTCACTTAAACTCAAAGAAACAACAAATTAACTCTTCTTCATTTTAACTTTCCTAGTCAAATATATTCTTCTCAAAAGTCTGACTTCCTCATCTTTCCACTAACAAAGCCTCCAGCAAATATTTTTATAAATAGGATGCCCCTAAAATACATTATGGTGAGTTCAGAAAAAGACAAATATGCCTTGACATGAAGACTGTTTAGTTACAAAATATTAAGTTACATGCTTAGTTTTCTGAACTTTATAAAACTTTTAAAGAAAGTATTTAATGTATACCATTAATTTCATTAAACAATAGCAATTTCCAAAACACACTTCTGTTACTCCAGTGTTTCTTTATTTGGTAATGCTCTCCTTGCTTGAATTTCATCTTAAAATAAAAACTATAAAAACTCCAATTATAATTAAAACACATTCTGAGGGTTTTTATTTTAGAAATAAGAGATCAAGCCCTTTTAAATATAATTACTAATTAAATGGCCAAAGAGCACACTTAATTATTAATTAAATGTGAAACAATTTTTATCAGCAATCAGATTCATTTATTAAACTAGTGATTGTTTTCCTTTATCTTAAAGAACATAGCTTTCCCAACAAATGTAAACTTTATTTTGATACATCACAGAATGACATTGGAAATCTTTTCTAAAATTAAAAGTAAAGCTTTTTTCTCTTTTTATTAAAAGGAGAAAATTACTTTTTAGTGTTTGTTTATTGAAAATTTGAAGAAGAAAATGAAATGAAAAATAAAGATTTTACACAATTTCACTGTTGCATACTTCAAGGACTAAAATATCTTTGTATAAAACCTTTTCTTCTATATTTATACTCCAACAAATCATACTTTCATTCCAATTCTTTTTCAAAAGGAGTAGCAATTTCCTTTTAAATAGTTATAAAGAACTATAAAACTCTTATTTAACTCTAGAAAGGATGAAACCCTTTCATTATACAAATTAAAATGTAAAGTTTACTTGTAAATCTATACTCAATCACTTTAATATTAACGTATATACAATGCCTTCATCAACTTTTTCATTTTAGCATCACAAAATGAGCTTTCTGATGTCTATAAACAATATGTTTATATAATAGAAGTTTAGCTGAAATTCAATGTAAACAGTAGCAAATGACATTGGAAGCGAACTTAAGGAAAGGTCTTAAATAGGAAGAAAACTCCCCAAAGTCTCATAAGCAGCAAGAGCACCTTCCCAGTTTAGTTTTAACATGTGCACCACGTTCCATCCATTCATCGTCATGCTTCCAGGGCCCTGAATATGACAAACAAACAAACAACTTATTTTCTATCACCTTCATGTAAAAAGAAGAAAAAATCCTATACATAAAATCACATAAATCAGTCAAATGATAATTTAGAGTGATAAAATATGTGAAGTTTAAAGTTAATTCCATACCTTTTTTCTGAGGGTCACATTAGTTCATAATAGAAGAAATTCATACATAGACATAAAGCAGCAGGCTATGGGGATTAGTCTAAAGTAAAATTTTATCCTCTTATAGCTCCCATTTCCCTTGTATAATCTTCATCAGATTTCCAATTCATAATCTCAGTATTTATTAACTAAATATTATAAAATTCATTTTTTATTAAAAGTAATACACAATTTGAAAATGTAAACAATATATAAAGTAAACAATAAAGAATACATTTACGCAGCTTTAGAAAACAGTTCAGTGGTTCCTCAAAAAGTTAAACACATGACCTTGCAATCCTATTCCTCTGTATAGTATACTGAAGAGAAATAAAAACATCTCTACACAAAATTGTACAGGAAAGTACATATAGCAGCATTATTCACAATAGCTAACGAGTGGAAGCAACTCAATGTCCATCAACTGATGAACAAATAAAGTGTGGTATGTTCATACAATGGAATTGTATCCAACCATAAAAAGGAATGACGTACTGACACATGCTACAACACAGATGAACCTTGAAAACGTTACGCTAAGTGAAAGAAGTCAGACACAAAAGCCACAAGTTGTATGATTCCATTTATATAAAATGTCCAGAACTGACAACTTAAGCGACAAACGGTAGGTTAGAGGTTGCCAGGAACCAGGGGGCAGAGGAGCTATCGGGAGTTGGAGGAATTGGGAGTGACTGTCAATGTGTACAGGCTTTATTTTTAGGGCGATGAAAATGCTCTGTATTTGTTAATGGTGATGGTTGTGCGAACTTGTGAATATAATCAAAGCTGCCGAATTCTTCACTTTAAAAACGTGCATTTTATGGTATGTGAATTACATCTCAATAAAAATTAAGAGTAAGTCCTCTCCTACCCTAGACACCCAGTCTCATTCCTCAAAGACAAACACTAACAATTTCTTTATATCCTTTCAGAAATTAAGGCATATAACTAGCATATAAACATGTGTGACTATCCCTCTCCCTTCTTTCAAATACACAAGGCAACACTTTACTCCCCATCCCGCCTTTTACCTTCACCCCCTTAGAGGTCATCCAGGATCAGCACATGTAAATATACTTCATCTTTTTAAAGATGCACTCCGCGGCATGGGTGAATCAGTTCATTAGGCACCAGCCCTCTACTGAGAAGCATCTGGCTTGTTTCCAGCCTACAGCTATTTCAAACAATGCTGCAATGAACATCTCTTTTATTTTTATTTATTTATTTTTTATTGGAGTATAGTTGCTTTACAATGTTGTGTTGGTTTCTGAATATCTCTTTTAAACAGATCTTTACATACATAAATGTATCTGTAAGATAAATCTAAGAAGTGAAACTGCAAAGTCAAAGAATGTATGCATTTTTAATTCTTATTCTGTCAAACTATCCTCCAAAAAGGTTGCACAAATTTACCCTTTCCCCAGCGGTAAGTGAAATGTCTTATCAGTGTTGTATACCATGTTTTTGATCCTTGCCGACGTGATAGATGAAAAATAGTATCTTATGTTTCTTTAAATGAAAGGGAGCATCTTTGTGGTTATAAGTATCTTTCTGCGAACTACCGATTTATGTCCTCTGTGTTTTTCTATTGTTAGTCTTTAAAGACACTTTAAAATAGCAAAAAAAGCTAATTTCTATTTAAAAAAAGAATACTATATATTTGGATTAAATAACTTCCAATACATTTGTCTGTATCCATGTTGTCTTCCGTTGAATCGGTGGGTCTCCTAGCATTTAGCATTCAAATCTTCATTTGGATTAATTCTGGTAATTTACTAATACTCGTGCAATGAACAAAGATTAGCTAATTTATTAACTGATTTGTCTGTGGGGTTATGGGAAAGAGGAAAAATGTGTCAGAATGGGTAAAACTTAAAACCATATGTGGGGAAGCACAGAACAGCTTTGGATGGTATAACTTGTGCCAGGCAAGAGATCAAAAAGACAAAGCTGGCTATTATATTTGCCCATAACTCTGCAGGCTCCAACTGAATATTTTGGTGGCCTTCTCACTATAAAATGTAGTAAGTATGAGTATGTAAAAATCTGTATATGCTGGTGGGAGTGGTGGAAAAAATTAGCAATGGTTGGTAACATAATATTCTGTATGGGTTTTTTGGGTATGCTTATAAGATTTCCCCCGAATAATTTGTTTTAAGTGGTCTCCATTATAAATGCCTACCAGTGTTTAGACGAGGAAGTCTTATCCTGCTGCTTGTTTGGAGCCTGCCGCAGGGGGCACAAGACTGTCCAGCTGCTGACGATGTCCTGTATTAATCAACCACTCATAAAACTTGTTTTCCACAAGTACCTGGAACTGCTTCCTTTGATCCCTAAAATTGTAACAAGAATGTAACAATACTAATTCATATTAATTTTACTCCAATTGATTATAAAACACTTTAATGGGATAAATGTTAAATTATTTCTGGTTATCCATTTGTTCTCTCTGAATAACCGCTCTGTTCAGTTCTAAACACTGAATCACCACCACAAAAAAAAAAAAAAAAGATTGGTCAGACACAATTCCCTCTTTCTAAAAACTTATCAGTAATGATATATTTTGTTCCACTGTGGTTATTCACACAACATGTATTTACTGAGGACCGAATGATGCTGGATAGTATTCTGACTGATGAAGATAAATGTGTAAAGAAAAGAAAAGAGAAATGGCTTCTGTCCAGGCAGGTTTGCATTGCATGATTCCAGAGGGCACCATTCACATTGTGACCTATGTAGTCTGTGCTCCTTGTGGACCATATATTCTAGTAGAGAAGACAGGCAATAAATAAAATAAATATATACATATATGAACTTAGGTAGTTATAAGTGTCTTGGAGAAAAATAAAGCAGAGTAAAGAACTCAGGAGTATTGGGAATGCTAATTTAGAAAAAGGATGGACAGAAGAAGCCTAAAATGACACTTAAGCAGAGATCTGAATGAAGTGATTCCTTAAGCAAAATAAATATCTGGAGAAGAACAATCCAGGCAGAGGAAACAAAAAGTTCAAAGGCTCTAAAGTGAGAGAATATTTAACATGTTCAGGATAAGCAAGAGAAGAGAAGCTCCTGACAGCCAGGAGCTCACTTAGCACCAGCAGCTAGGCCTAGGTGTAGCTGGGATCTGGCCTGGCCTTGCTGTTCTTCTGCTGAACATAAATAATCCCACAGCACGCCAACGGGAGACAAGGTCACTATGGGATGATGCTAGATCAAGGCAAAAACAAAACCATTCCATAATCATATCCCAAGTCCGGACAAAAAACAAAACTATTTTCTGGTCCAAACCACAAAAATGACCAAGCATTACCATTTCCTGGCTCATGAGTGACTGCTGTTTCTTTACAATTATAGTTTTAGCCCCTTATTCCTCTTCTGTTCAATATAAAAATTATTACAATACCAAATCATAGAATTACCCTCACTTCCAGACTGCATTCAATCCACAACTAAGCCTTTCTTCCTACACCCCTTCCGCAAATCACCTAACACAGCCAAAGTCCAATTATCAGTTTCTTTAAACATGCTTTTATGGAAATGAAATTAGTTCTCTCCCTCCTTGCAATGAGTAATAAAATCCAACTTTATTCTACAGGGATGTTCCCAGTAGTATTCGGCTGGATGGCAATGACTAAGTAAGACTAGTATGGTGGGAGGGCAGTGAATGAGTAAAAGAATGGCAGAAAGTGAGGCAGAGAGGGCCTGGTAGGTACTGTGAAGGTTTTATATTTTATTCCAAGTATGATGGACCCATTATAGGGGACAGAGCAGGGAAATGACATCAGCTAATCACTTTAAAAGGATTGTGTTGGCAGTTTCTTTTCAAATTAGTCAATAATTCTTCTGTCTTCCCATGTTCCCAAAGTTAAACTGTGTCCTTTTTCTGGTTTCTAGTGTTATCATGGACCTCACTACGCTACGATTCAGAGTTGACATTTATTAAATGCTTACCACATTCCAGATTCTGCACATGCGTATAAGCTTTTCATATGTGTAAGAAAATCTAGGCATCTAAATACTAGCAGCATCCAAACAACAGAATTGCTTTAAAAGAATGTTTTTCCAATGATCCATTTTTATATCACATCAGTATAATGATTATATTATATATGACAATAGTTCACAGAAAACAATATACACACTAAGAACCCAGGTTCTGGAACCAGGCTGACTAGGTGCGAATCCTGGCTCCTGTGTGCCTTTGGGTAAATGACTTAAATCTCTTTGTTCCTCAGTTTCTTCATCTGTGATAGGGAATTGTTAGGAAGAATAAATGAATTAATACATAGAAAGTGCTTAGAATAGTACTTGGCCCACAGTAAGTGCTCAATACATATTACCTATTACTAAAATTCTGCTAAACTGAAAATGATTGATCCGTATAAACTGAAAATGATTGATCCATAGTATCCTGGTGGCTCAATCAATGAGATACAAACCAGGTGGAATGTTTGTAACAGACAGCAGTACTATTACAGTGGATTCCCAGGTAAAGAATAAGTTGTGACTGTTATTGATGTTTATATTTTTGGCAGGTAGCAACTATTTTAAAGAATCTAAATGCAACTGTGTAACTATATATTATATACTTCCTTCCTTAACCGCTATGCCACAAGAATGCATCCAGAAAATACCATGGCTGGATCAAGTCTTTTTCCAACGATTTCTCTTAGAATGAAGTTAATTCTAACAGGTCAAGTCTCAGATATTGTGGGTAAACAATCTCACCCAGAAGATGTCTCTCACAAACTCATCACTAAGCAGGGTGCCTTAAATGCACATTACTACACACGATACAGCACACACTACTACAGTGTCTTACACACATCATTACTATAAGTTATCTTATTAAACCTTTATATCAATTTCATCAGGTAGGAAAATATGCTTTATATACGATATAGCTAAGAGCCAGACAGGTCAGATGACACATTCAATGTTACACAATAAGTGGCATTGTCTGTAGTAATTCCTAAGTATTTTCCACTGCAATACAGACACAGCTATCCAAAGAACAACACTAATTTTAACATCTAATAAAACCAAGAGATCTAATTAAAATAAGCATTTTTACTTACATAGCAAATCACAGTTTTAGGTCGTCAGAAATAGAAACATTTTTAGAATGGCTGATTTTCCAAGATCATGACAAGCAGAAGAAACAGCAGCAAAAAAAAAAAAAAACTAACACCAAGCAAAGGGAATCCAATTATTAAAGTAAGAGTTTTCTAAGTCTTAAGGATCAAGATTATCAGGATATAGAGCATTTCATGTAAACATCCTCCAAAAGAACCTGATACCCTTTTCTCAAACTAGCTCCAGCTAGTTGTAGGAGAAGAACGGACAATGTTGTAGAAGAAGCAATCTTTCAGTACTATAATGGTTCCTAGTTTCCTCTCTTAATATCTCTAACAAATAAAATTTAATTAAATGTCAAAATACTTGTACAGACAATAATTACTTATTCTGAACATCCACTACTTTAAAGTTGTATATGCTATTCTGTCCAGAAGAAAACTGATAAACGTTTCTAAACTGGGCTCCAATTTTTGGAGTCATCTTTAATTTTCTTGTCTTTTTTACAAAATCTTACACAAAGTCCAACCTCCTGTCAAAGTATTTCTGGTCTTCACCCCCTTTATCCCCACTCTAGTCCTGTTTCTTAGTCTAGAATATTATAATATCACTCTGACTCCCCTCTCTCAGATCTAACCAGAGGATCTTCATATGTGCCAATGACATTTTTTAATCTGCCATAGCATCTAATAAAGTGATTTGCATATTGTAGGGATTCTATAATAGTTCCTGAATAAATGAAATGGCTTTCTGAACTTCATTCCATTGTTCAAAACCCTTTTATGGCTTCTATTACTTAATTCCACTTAAATCTAACTTTTATTGCCTGATATTCAAGATTCTATATATCCGGCTCAGTCTACAAATCCAAGCTTAAATATCATTATCCATACCCAGAATCTTGTTCCAGCGACTGATTTCCAGGATACCTAAAGTCTGCTTCTGCTTCCACAGCTGCTCCTCTAGTGCTGTTAAAAGTATTCTGCCAAACCCTCACTTCCTACCCAAACTCTGCTCATTTTTCAAGGTCTGACACAAATTCTATTTCCTCCATAAATCTTCTCCAACTACCCAAACTGATGTTTTCTGAATCTTTATATATAGTTTATATATAGTGATATCCCTTCTAGAGTTTAAAGACTCATACATACTCTTGAGACTTCCCTGGTGGCGCAGTGGTTAAGAATCTGCCTGCCAATGCAGGGGAACATGGGTTCGATTCCTGGTCTGAGAAGATACCACATGCCACAGAGCAACTAAGCCCGTGCACCACAACTACTGAGTCCACATGCCACAACTATTGAAGCCCATGCGCCTAGCACCCGCACTCTGCAACAAGAGAAGCCACTGCAATCAGAAGACCACGCACAGTAATGAAGCGTAGCCCCTGCTTGCCGCAACTAGAGAAAGTCCACGCGTAGCAACAAAGATGCAACACAGCCAATAAATAAGACCAATACTCTTGAAATAAAATTTTGTGAACATAATAAACCATAACCATCTACTATATCAAGCATGTTATTAAAAATAAAATATTTTAGTACCCACAAAGTAGGAAAGAAATAATTTAAGAATAAAAGACAGTATTCTAAATTGACTAAATTTAGCATTATTTAAACACACTGTACTCATTTTTCACATTTTACCACGGATTAGGAAAACTTTGACAAACACTGGCATTAGTCCATGGACTAATTAGGAGTCCCCTGTGGGGAGTCTGTCTATGGAGTGGTGGAGCCAGGAAACCTGTATTTTTAACAAACTCTTTGGATGTCTGATACACAGCTCAGTTTGAGAACCACCAGTACAGTGCAGAAAAGTAAATTAAAACCTAAAACCAATCCATTTATTGTTGACCTTATATATGATCTTTCATTCATTTAAGTCTTGTATCTGCCAGTTAAACATCTTAAAATAAGGGAGTCTAATACTTAAGAATCCACTTGCTCCCATCCCCCAACCAAACAGCGCCTGGAATACTGACCTTAACAAAAGACACATTACGTCTTTCTTTTCTTCAGCCCAGTTATAAACACGTACAGATTTTAATTTGCTTTCCTATGGAGTTTTACATAAGACAAATTACTACTTAGAAAATACTCACTTTGTCAAACGAGCCTCCTTCACAGTTTTCTGCCAGATCTGTATCTTTTTTTCTCTTTGGTCCAGTGCTTTCTGATATGCAGACGGAAGCTCCCCAGGTATCTCTGTTGTGTCCCCTTCCATTTCAAAGGGAATAATAAACACATAGAATTCAGACGGTGGTAAGAGTCGGAAAACACTTGTGCCGCTGTTCTCTCTGCACACAATCATGGGATTATCCCAATAGTTAGGCACTGTAGCAAGGCCGGTCCTGGCCATGTGATCCTCCAGCATTGGGTAATGGGTATGAAAGGGGGCAAAAGTTACTCTCTGGTTCCCAGAGAGAATAAGTGGGCGTGTGGGCGTCAGAATGTGAAAGATGCAACCTATCGTAGACAAGATGGACAGACGATGGCAAACAGCAATGACCTTCACGTTGTCACAGCTGTGGAGGTGAAGAGCAGTCTGCACAGGGCCCAGGACAAAGGTGCTATTCCTGCACTTCTCAATTGTCACAGATCTGAAAAATAAGGTAAATTCCTTTGAATAAGAATAAGACCAAAAATATTTGACTACAATATTATTCTCTGATGGCAAATAAAAGGACCAATCCTGGTCCAAAGAAAACGTCGAAACGTCAAAACACTATGAAGACTGCTTACCGTAAGGGAGAGAGCAGATAAATAAAAGACTCGTTGCAACGATGGATCTTTACATGTGCCCCCACCAGGGTATCTGAGCTCTTGGCCAATGTCTGCTTGTACACCTGGCTCATCACCACCATGCGGTGCATCCTAGGGGCCACATGAGTATTACAAGCAATCCTAGCTCTTCTGGTCGTCCCTTCAACTATGTAAGAAAATTATAAATAAATGAGATAGTTTCAAAGAAAAGCCATTGACCATACAAGGTTACATGACTACATGTGTAAAATTAGATCCATGTGAGGTTTAAAAAGATGTTAGGTCTGGGTGTTGAGTAAAGCGATGTATACTATACTATTCTTTGTGCTTTTCTGTACGTTTGCAATATTTCAAAATGTTTTGTTTTTTTAAAAAAAAGGTTAAATCTACAATCCATTCATGATTGCCTATAGATCTAAGATGTTTTCACGTCTACCTTTCAAGTTAAGTAATGTCCTAAGGCCGTATGGCAAGTAAGTGGCAGAGCTGACCCAACTCAAATAGTATCTTCTCCAATTGGCCTTAATTTATCATCCCAACCCAATCTCTTTAAGAGAGATATTACTAATTCTGCCATAATACTAATTCTGAACCCCTCTTAAGTTACTTACCATATCATTCCATGAATTCTATTTGGGTTCATGTCTTTACTCCCAAGATCATTACTAACTGAGAGCACATCTTCCTTTCAGACATGGTGCCTTGCACAAATGCACACTCAAAAAATCTGTGCAGGCTGCTTCCTAACAGAGTCCCACCATTATATCATTGCCTTCTCAGACTGTACTTCCCTGCAAGCCATCAAGACACTCTTGTAAAGAAAATCAGCCAAATGTGGAGAGGTCACATAGCATGCTCGTCTTTTAAAACAATTCCTTTTATTAGATAAGCCATATATGGCTACTGTAGAACAATTTTAAATAACAGTAGTAAAATAAGATAAAAATTATTTGTAATCCTACTATCTAACACATTTTTGTGTAATCCTAAGAGGTCAGAATGTCTTTTTTCCTCCTAGTGCCTACCCTAACAACGTTTAAAAACTTACTTGCACCTCTGTTCTTATATCAACATCAAGAATTATGTAGTATCTCCTACATATTTAAAGGAGACTTACATATCTGAGAGTCTGACCTCATGCTAGAGCAATAACTTGGTTGCATTTAAAATACTTAGATCACTGTAGATGTTGCTCAACCATATATTCTGGTTTTCAGCATTATAAAAATTTGATACAAAACTGATTTTTTTTCTTTTTTATCTTTGCACAGAAGCTATTTTTTCTTTATCTTTGAAACTCAGAGACTGTGGAAGTATATTCTAGTTTTTTCCCATTAATTTTGCTTGGCATTTGCCTACACTAAGGTGTAGGCCCCAAGAAACCTGTATCTGGGCCTCAAGAGGTCATACGGTACCTGAACTATCCCTTTAGCCATAACTGGTCTTTCAGGAATAGATATCTTTGCAACCAAAGCTAAATTCTCTCTACTGTGAATTTAACATTTCCAATTTAGGAATAGCTAGTCTGCTTGTGTCTGTGTAGCTAAAAAGAACCTCATCTTTACACCAACTCTGTGAGGTTGTAAATGTGGAATGGCCAATTTCTGCTAAGGTGCATAGCAAATAGGAAAGCTTCAAGCAAATGAGTATATGAGAGTGAGAGGGAAAAAGAGTCAAAAAAGAGAAGAGCAGAGCAAAGAAAACTGACTGAAGTTGGAGTTTCTACTAACTGCAACTAAAACAACCCGGATTAATAAAATAACGCTTAGACTGCTGCAGCCTTGAGAAAAAGTCATATACAAAAGAGATGTTCTCTTTTTCTGTTTTATAGTAGCAATATTTTTTAGGTCTTCCACAAAAGACGTGATCATTAATATACCAGAAAACACGAGGTTCCTTAGCCTGTCACTCAATTTAATATATATTAAAATATTAATAAATACCTTGGTGAGCCCAAGCCAATTTTTTCCCAGACTTGAGGCAAGCAGATGTACCAAATGGATTCCCAGTCAAACAGGCTCTCAACCAGGCTTCCAGCTTGTAGAAAGAAAAGGCCTTGGAGGTCTTTGAGAAGCCACTTTCTGCATGCAGTGGTTGCCACAGTGCAAGTTCATAAAGTGGATATGTCTTCCTGGCTCCGCTCACTGTACCTTCAATAAGAAAGCTGAGTGCTACAACAGCTTCTCGAGAGACTAGACTACTATGGGTCGAGTGAAATGATGCAGTGAGTTGTTCTGGATCTAAAAGCAGCTCAAGGAGATCTGACAGATGATCACAGACAAAAGCTTGGTGACTGTAATCATTCCAGTTCTAAAAAATATCAAAAGAAAGCACTCTTAACAGAACAATGAGATTCGATAAGACCTGAAACTTTTATATTTTAATTATTTTGTATTTATACTTTGCCTCATCCTCCCAAAAGCATTTAAGGTGGCTATATAAACCTTATAAAGATTTTCAGTGCATGTGATCGGTATAAATAGATTCTCTCTCTACCTTAGATAATTCAAAAGCAATACTAGTAGCTAACCCTCAGTGTGTTTCAAACATGTTCTACAAACTTTATGTGAAACTAGCAACAGTCTTAGGATAGATGCTATTACCATGCCCATTTTACAGATGAAGAAATGGAGATACAAAAAGGTTAAGAAACTTGCCTAAGGTCAAACAGCTAATATTAAATACTCTAAAAGTGTCAAATCAAACATAAAAATAACCACCTCAGACATTCATTTCATGAAGCACTAGGTTTTTTAAATTTACCTTCTCAAATTACAGAAGGAATTTCAAAACCCAGTGAAACAAAGCAACTGATCTTACAGTAACCAGACTGAAGAGAAGTTGCAACTTTGGGAATAAGCTTTGAGTTGCTAGATGTTGCAATAACTTGGCTCACTCATTTGACAGATATTTTCTAAACACCTCTTATGTGATATGAGCAGTGTTAAGTGATGAATTATGAAAACTAAATAAGACACAGTTCCTGTTCTCAAGGAAGTCAGCGTCTACGTAGTGAAATGATAACATAAACAAATAACTATAACACAATGAGATGAGACCTATGACAGAGACCTATAAGATGTTCTATGAGCATGAGAGGAACAAAGAACTCCATCTGGGGAAAACAAATCTTAGTGGAGCGCGGTTTGAATAGATTCTTGATTGATGCTGGTAGTTATGCAAACAGATCAGGGAAAAAGGCATTTTAGGCTTAGGGAACAGCATCCAAAGGCCCATAGGAGTAAAATCACCTGCTGTGTTCAGAGAAGCGGAAGCTCCGGGTGGGGTGTAGGGAGCACACTGGGAAGTGGCAGGTGAAGGTAAAATGGTAGGCAGGGACCATTCACGAAAGGCTTTGTATGAAATACTAAGACATCTGGACTTTATTCTGTGTGCCAGAGACTTTCAAACTATTTTGTAAATAGCTATACCATGTTCTTTTTTCCAATAAACTCTCATTCGGATGCCAAAGCACATTTCAAAGCAAAGATGTCCACAGCCTCACCTGCTCTTCCTCCCTCTTGCTGCAACTCCCTCCCCCAAGGTAAGTAGGCCTGAGAAGGCTCCAAAGAGTACAAGAAGAAAAGAACAATGACAATGAGAATTCACTGATGGAGTTCTGACAGGAGATGGACACAACTGATCTGTATTTTAGAAAGTCCAGTATAGTAGGAAGGCTGTAGATTAAAAGCAGGGCGACCAAGAAGGAGCTAATTACAGAAAAGAAAAAAAAGAGGCATTTGGGTCTATATAAGAGAAAGAAAAAGGATAAAATTTTTTTTGGCCACACACTGCGGCTTGTGGGATCTTAGTTCCCAGATCAGGCATCGAACCCAGGATCCTGGCAGTGAAAGCATCAACTCCTAACCAGGGAATTCCTCCAAAAGGACAAACTTTTAAAGAGTTATTTTGAAGGCAGAATCAGTAAGACCCGACAACTAACCAAGTATGGGTGGTGACAGAGAAAACATGGGTGGCTGGTGGTAACTTTCACTGCCACAGGGAATACAAGTTAATTCAAGGGAAGGGAAATTCTACTGTCCGGACACATAGTCATCTCCTAAACTGAAGTTCAGGAGAACTGGAACTGGAAAGCCATCTTGAACCTGGTTCTCTCTCAGATCTCTCTGCATGTCTGTTCCATTCTCTTCTTTTTCTCAGAGTTTCTAATCCCTCAGAACTCCAGGTCACTCACGGATGTGGTAGCTATTCTGGTCCCAATGCCCCATGAGCTACCAGCTCAAAGACTATCACCAACTGGTGATATTTCTTCAATCCCTGGGGGTACTGATTGGGCCAGATCATCATTTCAAATCAGACTAACTTCAAATACATACCTAGGAATGGGTTACTCTAGTCAAGTGTCCATGCCTGGCCCAGTCAGTTGCTGGGAGAGGTCATGCTATTGCACAAACTAAAGTCCCCATGTACTGGTGCATAATATGCAACAAGTCTCACGCTGTGTACTACTCAACTCTCACAGCCATTCAGAAATAGGATTATCATCCTCATCTAGAGAAAAGAAGCCAAGCTAGAGAAGTGAACTGACTTTCCTACAATCATGTGAAATCAAATTCATTAACACTTGCAAAAATGGGAATGCTAATAAGAGTAGAGTGAATGATTTGCCTGACAATTATCTAAGTGATTTTTGTCATTGAAGGAACTGAAATTACTTCTCTATCTTAAGATTGCACATATTGATTTTGTTTTACAATTAGGAAAAAAAGTAAAAGGCAAAACAAAACAAATCAAGCCAGCAAATCTCTGGTTTATATAAGTAGTTCAAAGTAATTTTTAATGAAGGCAAACTGTCTGTCTCACAAATTACGCCTTTCAGAGAAAGAGACCATCATTTAAACAGTACCTTATTATGACAATTAGATTTTTCAGTCAGGTCAGGAGACTGAGATCTGTGTCTGGGACTAGGCCACTCTTCTCCAATCAAAGATGTCCTCAGGGAGACCTTGTTTAATTGCTGTATATATAAGAAGAGCAGAAACTGTAGGGTGTCCACTGAAAGCTGTCCAAGAAGAAAAGAAATGATGAACACATGTCCTAAACCCATATCAACCACGAGTCTACAACTAAGCAGATACAGTAAAAGAAATCCACAACAGCATGCTGATCTAAGTAGAAGGATGTGGAAATGTTGCTCGCATTGGATGTGTATGTCTCTGATACCCAGACGTAGTAGTTTCTACAACTAATTAAACCGGAATCACCTACCTCCTCAGAAAGCTATGTAGCATCTATGGCCATAGTCATTCTTTCCCAAAACTGATGAAGTGGAAAGGATGAAGCACGTACTTTTTAAAAGTATATTATTTCAGAAGTTTAAAATTATAGTTAAAAAAAAAACTTAGTAATCTGAATAAACAAATAGATGAAAGAAAGGAAATTTAATCAACACAGAGAGGTTAGTTTAACCTGATCACAAACTTATCAAGAAAGTTCAGGATATCAGCGCAATACCTGAAACTGTGTGTAATTTTTTGGTGTATATGCATTCCGTGGGGGAGTAGGCCTCAGGTTCTCATCAAATTCTTAAACGGGTGTTTGTACAGCTACATTCACCCCGATTCCCAACTTGGCCAAAAATCACTAGGCCTGAGGAACTTAAAAACATGGGTTCTCAGGATTGCCTAAACCTATTTAATCAGCTGTCAACGTGGAACCTCATGAATCTATATGTTTTTAAAAATTTCTACTTTCTTAATTAAACTTTTTGAGGTAACTGCAGTTTCACACGCAGCTGCAAGAACAGAGAGATCCCGTGTACTCTTTACCCACTTCCCATCTTGCAAAACTACCCCTCAACAGCACAGCCACGGTATTGACGTGGATGTGGGCAGGGTCCAGAACACTTCCATCCACACAAGGGTCCTCCGTGTTGCCCTCTTCTAGCCACACCCACTTCCCACCCTACCTCACCCCGTCTTTAGCCCCTGACTGCTTACTTGTTCTCTATCTTCATAATTTTGTCATTTCAAGAATGTTACATAAATGGAATCATACAGTACGTCACTTCTTGGGATTGACTTTTTTCACTCAACATAATTCCCTGATTTTATACGTACTTCCATTTAACAATTATTTGCTATATTATCATTATTCCCTCATATACCTGCCTCTCCATGAGACTATAAGATCTTTTTTTTATTTTTATATTCCTAGTAACTAGCAAAGAAACTAGTACATAGTAAGCACTCAAAAAATTGGAGCTTCTTGAAGGTTTTATTCATCTCTGTAACCACAGCACCCACTACTGTACCTAGCACATGGTAGGTACTCAATAAATGCTTAATTAATAACAACTATAATGCCCTTCTATTGGTTGCTTGCCAAACCTTTTTTCAATTTCCAAAATCTTGTTTAGATATTAAGCCATGTGGTAGAGACTGGCTAGATGCTAACTATATGCCTTTCCTTCCTGAGCACACAAGTAGATAGCATTTTCCCGCCTCCTTTGAAGTTGAATATGGTACAACTGGGTTAGTCAATGGAATGTGGGTGGATTTACATATGCCACTTTCAAGCCTCCTGAAAACTCTCCCAAAGAAATGGAAGTGAAGGATTCAGGCCCTAGTGGGAATGGCTGTGGCAAACTGTGTATTATTTGCAACTGGTCACTTCCTTATCCCCCCAGAGGCTTACACGGCCCAACCCATGGCCATGGGATTTCCCTACCTCCTGTGAGGTAGTTTACCTCCAATCTTATTAATTTCAGGTGTGGACATGTGACAAAGCTTTAGCCAATGGAATAAAAGTAGTTGTAGTTTATGTCACATCTGAGCAAAAGTTTTAAGAGGCGTCAAGCCTTTTCTCCTGCTCTGCTGCTCTTCCCTTCTATCACAAGAATAGGCATGACCTACACAGAAGCTGTTTTTTTCAGCCTAAG
Organism: Hippopotamus amphibius kiboko; assembly: GCF_030028045.1. Lineage (NCBI taxonomy): Eukaryota > Metazoa > Chordata > Mammalia > Artiodactyla > Hippopotamidae > Hippopotamus > Hippopotamus amphibius. The sequence continues at coordinate 161,640,575 of NC_080191.1, forward strand.
ACTCCAAATGGGCAGACACATAGAGCCATAGCCTGGAAAAGAGCCATAGCTAAGGTGCAGCCTAAATGTGAAATAAGCAAGAAATAAACCTTAGTTACTGTAAGCCACTGGAATTTCACTTGTTTGTTTTTAACCTAGTATGATAGTGGCTCCAAAAGACAGATGCCTAGATCTCTGAGTCATTGCTTAGACGATGGCAGCCTAGAGACTCATCCAACCAGATGCCCTCTGTTGGACTGCCGCATGAATAAGAAACAAACTGTTATTGCACTAAGCCACTGAAATGCTGGGATCACTTGTTAGCCTACCCTGATTAATATACTTTCCCTGTGAAGTCTTTCCTCCTCATCAGAATTAATCATTCTCTTCTCTAGTCTATTTCTGTAATTTATGCATACTTTTATTGTACATTCCATACTATTAAATAGCACTTTTTTTACTAAAGTATAGTTTTCTCCGGATATATGGCCAGGAGTGGGATTGCTGGATCATATGGTAGCTTTATTTTTAGTTGTTTAAGGAACCTCCATACTGTTTTCCATAGTGGCTGCACCAATTTACATTCCCGCCGACAGTGTAGAAGGGTACCCTTTTCTCTACACCCTCTCCAGCCTTTATTATTTGTAGACTTTTTGGTGATAGCCATTCTGAATGGTGTGAGGTAATACCTCAATGTGGATTTTTTTTAATTAATTTTTTTCTGGAGTATAGATGATTTACAATGTTGTGTTAGTTTCTGCTGTACAGCAAAGTGAATCAGTTATGCACATACATATATCCACTCTTTTTTAGATTTTTTTCCCACATACATCATTACAGAGTACTGAGTAGAGTGCAATGTGGTTTGATTTGCACTTCTCTAATAATTAGCGATGTTGGGCATGTTTTCATGTGCCTGTTGGCCATCTGTATGTCTTCTTTGGAGAAATGTCTATTAACAGCACTTTTTAACACACCAGCTTCCCCTACTAGTTTACGAGCTCCATGAGGTCAGGGCTGCTGAATCCCAGCACAGAGCAGACACTCAATGAAAAATAGTCAGGTGCTCTGACTGTAACATGTCAGCAATTCATAAGCACTCATGTTCCTCAATACAGTTTTAATGTCAAAGAAAATATTTCCTTCTTCCAATGACAAGGTTCCTATAACATTACTGCTTTGAAAATAGGTGAATAAGGATTGCTAAGTAAGGACTAATTCACTAAATACTGCCAAACTGGAACTGTTAAAACTTAAATGGTGCTTTGGCATCACATGGCCATTAAAACCTAAAAGGGCACACTGTACGGCTAGTACATAAATTTTAAATAGTTTATTTCCCAAAGTAATTAAACACACATACATATACATATACATCCATACCTGATTTCTTTGCTTTTCGACTTCATCCTCGGACATGCAGTTGGACAGAATCTCAGACCATTCCAGGCGCTCCTGCGGTGTCTTCACTGCAAGACTATCAAATATTTCAAAGTAAAGCCATGCCAGATCCTTAGCCAACTGCAGCTTCCCACATGCAATGTGCCTCCACGTAGACCAGGACAGGCGTGGGTAACCACCCTCTGTGGCCCGGGTTCGCACATAGGTGGATATCTTCCTGAGATAGTGAAGACTGAACTTGGACGGAGGGGGGACCTGTAAGGCACCCACTATAAAGGGTTCTGCTTTCACCCAGAGGAGAACTCCAGACTGATCCATATTATCTCTAAAGACATCTGTGTGAAAAGGCTTCTTTGCATACCTAGGAAACAAAATTTCTTCACAAACTAATTTGAAACAAAACTCACACATTTTCCTGTAAGGTGACCCCTCCCTTCAGTGTTTTTAAATGTAGTATGTCAGTTTAAAAAGTGGATCTAGTTCATCAAACAAAAGCAGAATTGAGTTTTGATCAGATCTCATTATAATCTCTTTGAGCAAGAAAATGTTGTGACAAAACTCTCTCACTTGAATTATTGGAAGTAGTTGTTTTAGGAAGAGTGTGTAAATGCACGAGGTATGAGATAGATGTCTGCTCAGGTCAAAGAAGAGAAGACATGGGAAAAAGAGCCATCCTATCACCAGAAATCTTGCTCCACCGTGAGGGGAAAACAAGGGGAAAGAAATTTCAAAGTCCAGTGACTTACATAGAGAGGATGGCTGATTAAAGATTTGGACGTGTTAGCTGACCATATGAGCTCAATATGAAGCACTAGCACCGGGTGGCAGACAAGAATGCTCATGTAAACATAGGCTGCAAAAATAGATCAAGGAAAGTTAAAGCAACTTTATTCTCTATAACAGTGAACCTGCTCTGGCATATTCTATTGTCCTTAGTTCAGGTGCAATATTTTTAGATTTTGTTTGTTCACCGTTTGTGGTAACAATACACAGTTTTTATGGTATATTTGTTATATATCTAAAAATAGAAGGGGAGTCAAACTGTACACTTTAAATATATGCAGTTTATTGTATGTCAATTATATCTCAATAAAAGTTCTTAAAAAAAAATAGAAGGGGACGAAATCATCCACAGCCCTACCACCAAAAGGAAACTAGTTAATATTTTACTGTACTTCCTTCCTGTCTTTTTTTCTACACAGGTTGGATATTAGTTTTTGAATTGTCATAGCTGTGATACTACTATATATTCTGTATTATTTTATAATACAATTCTGCATTATTTTAAAAGCTTAACAGCACTCTAAATAAATGTACCCCAGTTTATTCAACTGTTCTATTCTCAGACATTTCGTAGGTTTAAAATTTTGCACAAAAACAAGATAGGCAAAACATTGATGACTGTTGAAGCTGGATGATGACCACATGGGGGTTCACTTACCTATTCTACTTTCGCGAATGTTAATATTTTCCACTATAAAAAGTTCAAATGTTTTCACTTTTATAAATAATGCTATAATTACCATCTTTCTGCATATTTTCTGCATTATGATTAATTCCCAGAGAAAATTTTCAGATGTGCACTTGTAAAATGAAGTGAGATTTCTGAAGCTCCTGACATATTTCCATTGCTTTCCAAATGATTATATCAAGTTGCTCCATCACTTCACCAAGGTACTGTCTTCACTGAGCATGCCTCAGCACTAACTTCACTTTAAAAACCTTCATTATATGACTGAATGAAAAATGTTGTATTGCTATTATGTTTTGCATTGATTTTAAGAAAATTGTACTTCTTTGCGTAATTCTCTGTTCAAAAAATAACTGACATCAAGTCAGTGCTTACTACGTGTCAGGTACCATTCTAAGTATTTCATGTTCTTCGCCTTCTTTCATTCTCACAACCACCTGGAGTACACATGATTATCCCCATTTTCAGATAAGAAAACTGATGCTTAGGAAAGTTAAGGGACTTACCCAAAGTCACACATTTGAGTTGACAGAATTCAAGTCTGTCTGACTTGAGAACTGTTACTTACAAATGTATTTTAGGAACCCAGTTTGGGGAGAATCTGGAAAATGGGAGTGAATCCAGAAGAGAATTACCAGAATGAGTGGCCTTAAGTGGAAGGCCACGTAAGGACCAGGTGTAGGATCCTGGAAGCATGAACCCAAAAGAAGGGTGCAAGAGGGTAGACGGCAGCTGTCTTCCAACTTGGGAACGGCTTAGCGTCCCTCTGAGTAAAACCAGACGACGCAAGTTCTGAGGAAGACCACCTGTCCCTGAAGTCAGCAATCAAGAGCCAGAACCTGGGATGAACCCTCTATTCTAACCGCGAAAGCCGAGAGGGCTAAATTCGTAAACATAAATCGGGGCTCTTTCCCGCTTCGCAAGCTCCGCTGGGATGCGCTGGGATCCGAGTTTTTCAGGCGGGGAGACCGGCGTGAGGCCCGAGGCGGTCCTCGCGAGGCTCCGCCGCCACCTCATCAGCTGTCGGGGCAGGACGCGGTCCAGGATGCGACGCGGGGTGGGCCGCCCGAGCGCGCCCCGCTCGGAGTTCGGAAATAGACAAGTCCCGGCTGACAGGGTCCGTAGAGGACCCCAGACCCGGCGAGCGCGAAGGCGGCCTCCCCAGCCCGAGCCGGAACCGTGGTGGGCTTTTCCCTCCCTCCCTGGCGCCGGCCCCAGCGCGGTTACCTGCGAAGGCAGCGGCCGCTTCGCCGCACCTCTCCGCGCGCGCCCGCGCCTCGCCCTCCAGACCTGCCCCGCGCCCGCCGCCCACCAACTGCGCAAGCGCGAGGCCTCACACAACCGAGAGCTGGAGGACGACGTTGCTAGAGCGGCCCAGTACGGCTTCCGTGGTGCGGAAAACACTTGGCTGAGGCCAAAAGTCCTCGGTTGCTGGATCCTGGAGCCAGACCCGGCAGCTTTGTGGTGTCGCGCCTTTCTACTCAGGGTAGTAGGAAGTTTTCCACTGCTCCACAGAGCTGTGGTCAGCCACTAGCTGCTGGTAAGGTTAGCACGCTTTGATCAGTAATAATAATGATAGACAGTTAACATTTATAGAATGCTTACTGTGGGCTGGGCACCGATTAAAGCACCTTTAGGTATCTTATCTGTCTTCCTAAGAGCCCTCTAAGTTAAGTATATTTATTTCACTGATGAGGGCTTAGAGAGGTGACAGTAAGACAGAGACCGAGCCAAGATACAAACCCAGGCTGTCTGAAGCGAGAGCCACCAGGGTTGGCTCCGTTTAACTATTAGCTTTTCCTCCATGTTACAGCCTTCAGGAAGCTTTTTTGGATTTAACCCCAGCATAAGAACATCACTCCTTCCTCTGCACCTCCATTTTATGATTTTTGGTCATTTCCTGCTTTCTAAGTTTGTTTATGGCCTCTCTAGATGTGGGAGATACAAAGGTAAATATGACCATAAAATGCAATTTAGTTCCTCTTTTATGTGGCCTCTCTCCCCTAGAAGGCATTTCCTGAAAGCAGTAACCTGGTCTACCTCTTACCTCTGCGCTGTGTCTGACACAGTGCTATGCACTAGGATTACAGTGGTGAACAAAACAAAGTTCTTGCTTTCTTGGGGTATATATTTGAATAGGGAGAATAGATAATACATTAAGAAAATAAAATAATTTCAGATGTTAGTAAGTGCTATGAAATTTGGGGAAAGGGGTGAATGCTGAATCTGAGCTGAGGCCTGAAGCAGCACATGAAGATCACAGTCAAAGCGACTTTTTCTCTGGCAGCCTCTGTTCTAAGTTGCTGTTCTGAACAGCTGTGAACAGAAGAGCCCAGATTCACGCTGTCATGAAACTGACATTCCAGTGTGTGTGAGTATGGGCGGCAGGGATGGAAATAATAAAACAAAGTAGGGCACTGTAAGAATAGAGAGTCGGTAGGGGCTAATTTTGATTGGTCAGGGCAGTCTTCTGTGAGGTGGTGATTTTAAGCTGTTATCTGAGTTTAAAAAGGAGTCACCCATGTTAGGATCTGAGGAAACAGTGTTTCAGGCAGAGAACAGCTAGAACCAAGACCTTAGGCAGGAATGAGCTTGGCGTATTCAAAAAAGAGAAAGGAAGCCACTTTTGCTAGAACGTGGTAAACAGTATACTAGGTGAGGGTATAGATCATGTAAGATTTTTGTTCTTTTTCCCCAGCTTTATTGAGAAATAGTAAGTTTCCATAAGCTAGTGTAAAGACTTGGGATCTTATCGTAAGTGAAATGAAAAGGCATTCGAGGCTTTTAAGCAGAGAGAAATTATATGATCTGACATGTTTGAAAAAAAAAAACAAACCGTGAAAAAGAGATACTAAGATATTAGGAGTGAGGCAGGGAGACCAGTTAGGAAGCCCTTGCCAAGTGGGAGATAATGTGACCTAGCCCAGAGAGGTAGTGGAGATGTAGAATGGTGGACAGATTCAAGACAGGGTGTAACGGTAAAGATTTGGATAGGGGATACAGGAAAGAAATCAAGGAAGACACCTAGAGTTTTGTAGTGGACAACTAGGTGGTGCATTTACTGAAATGAGCAAAAAGTTGGGGGTGGGAGGATCAGTTCTCTTAACTAATAATATTTATTATTCTTTGCGTGCTATGTGCCAGACGCTGTGCTAGACGGTTTACAGATTTTCTCCTATTAAAATTTCACAACACTACCAGTAAATGCTTTGCCTCAGGTTTGTAGATAAGCTTAGGCTCAGACTGGAGCGGGGAGGGGATGATGTTCTCACCGCTATAAAGTGGGGGAAGCTGATTCCGAACCTAAGTCAGCCTGCTCCCACGGCCACGCCTCATCAGACCTCTTCTTTGCGAAACCGAGACAGTTTTCTCCTGGGTTTGTCAGAAGGTAAAATATGATCTAAGCGACGCGTCTGCCGTATCCTTGGCTCGGAGTCATTGTCCCCGCCCATGTCGCCCGCGTCCCTCCTCCCCGGCGTCCAGAGCCTAGCTATGAATGAAATTCCGAGACTCGTACCCAAGATAAAACCTGCCTCCCACAATTGGCCCGCGCTGGGGGAGGAGCCTCGTGATTGGTGGAGAGTCCAAGGGGGCGGGCGGAGGGAGACCATGTACCGCTGCTGCCGGCTCTGGCACCCTTACCTCACCGCCAGTCTTTACGTCTTTTCCCCCCGACTCGCAGGTGCCGCGGCTGAGCGGATTCCTGCGGCGGCGCGATGCTCTGACGTTTCCCTTTCTCATTGGCTGGGAGCTGCGGCCGCAGCTCCGAAGCCTAACTGGCCGGCCGCGCCACCTCGGAGGTGAAGTGTACTGCGCTGATTGGCTTTGAGGCGCCGGCCGCGTGTGATGTCCGGAGCGGCGATTGGCTCTGGCCCGCGGGGGGCTTCTCTCGCCGGGACTCGGGACTCCCGGGAAGTGGACTGGTAGAGGAAGGGGCAAGCTAGCTGTCGCTCCGGACTAACTCGGAGGCCCCGGCGTGAGGCGGGCTCTCAGCACCGGTTGGGCTGGCGAGCCGACGCGGCGGCGGAGGCTGTGAAGACTGCGAGGGGCAGGGGCCGGCACGGAGAGACCATGGCCCCGCAGAACCTGGGCACCTTCTGCCTGTTGCTGCTGTACCTCATCGGGGCCGTGATTGCCGGGTGAGGAGCCAGCGTCCGCGGGCACGGGGCCCTTAAGTCGGTCTTGGCTGGGGAGGAGGTTGGGGGGAGGAGGGGGCTTTGTCAGACTGGGGGAGTGGAGAGGGGCGTCGCTGTGGGGAGGCGGTGCGGTGGAGGCGCGGGTGGTGTGGGGCCAGGCTGGTGGGGCGGCGAGGAGAGCAGTGGGTGACACGGGTGAGAGGGGCTTAGACCCAGAAGCCCTAGAGCTGGATTTGCCCAGAGGCGTGAGGGTTGGATTCAGTGCCAAAAGCGACGTGGGATGATGAGGCTGCTGGGCTGGAGGAGACGACGATACAGTGTGGAACTTGCAACGAGCCATTGGGCTGACATTAAAGTGGGTGGGTCATGACCCCAGGCCAAGTGAGGAAGTGGGGAGAACAGGTAGGGAACAGTCCCCTGCTGGGACTGAAAGAAATTGGATGGAGGGAGCAAGGCAGACCCTTGGGAGAGCCCTTATATTTCTCAGCTTCCTGAGATACTGAGCCTAAGCTGTCATCATGCCTTACTGTCTGTCTCCGTGGAACATTCTTGGGAAGCTGACTGGTATTACGAGCAGGGAAAAAAAATGTTCACCAATAGGCAGTAGACTGGGATTGTAGCCCACCCACCCCTACCCCACTTACGAATTATGTGACCTTGAAGGAACACTTAAATTCTCACCTGTGACGTAAGGATGATAACATGCCACCTGTTTGGAGGAAGTAGGACCACCTGAACTCTTGAGATTCTCCAGTCTTTAAGATCCACTATCCTGTAGGGCTGGCAACCACAGGATATGCTGTGCCAGGCTCCTTTTTTAGGATGTGGAGAATAGTAACATCTTAGCTTCTGACAAATTTATAGGTTGCTCTGAATGGAGAAAGCGCTACCTAGCCGAGCTGTAAACTTTAAGCTCTTGCTTGTCATTCTCTGAAAAGTTTTTACCCTGTGCATATATGCTTAAACTTTATTTTTTTTCTTGTGAAACATCTTAACTTTCTAAAATTAAAATTAAGTTTTTCTAGGTAATGCTTTATTGGTTTTTTAACATGTTTTTGTTAGTGCTTTTTGCACTTAACGCAATGGGTACTCTAATTTGTTTAAACAAGATGTCAGTGTAAATATTAATACTGTAGCTGTAAACTTCGTCTTCCGTAAAGGAGTCTCTTGGGAACGGTAATGATGCTGAGCTATGCCAGCCATCTTTTCCCTGTATTTTCCTCAGCTGTTACTTAAGCATTTTTATTTTAAGTATATCCTAAATAAGCCTCATTTTTTATATAGCTAGCTCTTTTGTCATTAACATTAGTGAACCTTTGATTTATTTAGTTCTTGTCTCAAGAGATGTCAAGTTTGGGCAGATTTTCTTTTGCGGGGGAACGACGAGCGTGTAAATACTCCTCATGGAACTCCTTGTCAGTGATCATTTTAAAAACTTCCACATAAAATGATTTTCCTCAAGTGTGACTAAGAACCTGTGAAATACATCTTTTAAAGTTCGGTCGTATACTACGTGGATCTTGTTACCCCAATGCATTTTTTCCCCGCTGCATTTTAAAATTACCATTGCTACTACATCATCTTCATGTGAAGAAGTTTCCCATCCCCTTGGTTGAGAGAATGCATTTGCAGAATAATATCTGCTGGCTAAAGTGACTCTGGCAAAAGGAATAGACTTTTGTGAGCATGCTTATTTATGTCATTCAGCGAGTATTTATTGGTGTCGTTTATGGGCTGGATACAGTCCCTGCCTTGAAAGTTTACTAGTCTTATTCTGTCTTCCCATTGGCCCTTCCTGCAAAGATTTTCTTTACAATTAGTTTGGTTCCAGCATAGTTCCTGGCAAGGAGGTCGGTGGATCTCCACTTCATCTCCTAGCTCATGCCATGTGCATATTTGCAGCTGCTGAGACTTATAGGCGCCTGCATATCGGTTCCAGCAGCTGTCTCTAATTAAGATCTGACCTAGACAAACCAGTGTGACTACTAATAATGACTGCAAAATTGATATTTTCTCTCTCTCTCAGCAAAAAACTCCACAACTCATACATTTAAACGCGTGTTATTCTTTCTCCAAGCTTTTTCTGGGCTTTGACTGTTAACCTCTGAAATTAACTTCAGTCACGTCATCTTTAACATTCCAAAAGTGCCACTGTTAGAACATTTCTGTGACATAATCTTTTTGAACAAAGAAAATCATACTTTGATGATTTTCCTTTGACCTTTGGAAACAGTCAAAAGTCATTTGAAGTCAGTAATAGGGAAGAAAAAAGAGAATCAATTTGATTTTACAATTCTTGATTGAAAATAATGTGTGACCATAAAATAAGGAAATGATTTTCTTGACTAAAGGTAGTTCTAAGAGAAGAATGCCAGAGATACTTTGAATAATTCTAACATTGTTCAAAAAGTATATAGCCTCTGATGAACTCAGTGATAAGAACAAGGACGCAGATGCAGAGAATGGACTGGAGAACTTGAGGTTTGGGGGGGGCGGGGGGTGAAGGGGAAGCTGAGATGAAGCGAGAGAGTAGCACAGACATATATATACTACCAACTGTAAAATAGATAGCCAATGGGAAGTTGTTGTATGACAAAGGGAGTTCAACTCGAGGATGGAAGATGCCTTAGAGGACTGGGAGGGGGAGGATGGGGGGGACTCGAGGGAGGTTGGGGGGGGAGTCGAGGGAGAGAGGGAATATGGGGATATGTTTATAAAAACAGATGATTGAACTTGGTGTAGCCCCCCAAAAAATAATAAATAAATAAAATTTTTAAAAAAAGTATATAGCTTCCTGTGATTACTTCAGTATGTGAGACTTGTTACAAATTCTGGTGTGTTCTCCTTTTAGTCATTTTTAGTCATTCTTTTCTGTGTGTCACATGTGTGCCTCCATTTTCCTACCTCAGACACAAACCTAAATGTAAAGGAAAAAATTTTACTTTTAAAAATGCAATGTATTAACTCTTTAATGAAGTATCTTCTCCTTCTCCCCCACCCCCCAGGCGAGATTTCTATAAGATCTTGGGGGTGCCTCGCAGTGCCTCTATAAAGGATATTAAAAAGGCCTACAGGAAACTAGCCCTACAGCTTCATCCTGACCGGAATCCGGATGATCCTCGAGCGCAGGAGAAATTCCAGGATCTGGGTGCTGCTTATGAGGTGAGGCAGGACAAAGGATAAAGTATGAATAAAACCTACAGATACAAAAAAAAAAACCAGGTAACAGAGTAACAGTCCCATTTTTCAGGTCACTGTTTTAAAAAAATAGACAATAGGTAAGAGTAGTGCTTGATGCTATGTTGTACATTAATGTTAGTAGGTGCTACTTCCTGCCCTTTTCATATCAGTATTTGTTTTGTTAAGGAGAGTAATGTTGAAAAAGATGAAGTAAAGAAAGTAGGATTGGTAGGTTAATAAGTAAAATGATCATCAGTCAGTCCATTTGAGAGTTGGAGCCAGAAACAAACAAAATCGAAATGAGGATTGCAAATCCACATGTGCCCATATGGACCAGGCAGATAACATGCAGGGCAGGTGTAAGATAAAACAGGAGAGTGGATATGCTACCTCCATGTTAGGAATCAGTAGGGATTGAAGAGGACTGTGACAAGCTGAAGACTTCTTGCCCCATTTCAAGGGAACAGCTGTTAGTCAACACCAGCCAGTTTTTGCCATCTGTATGCAAACACTGTGTTTGCACAGTGTTGCCAGATTTAATTTTTCAAGAGGAGTGGAAATCCTGATTTTTTTGGTAAATTCGCCTGGTTGTAAAATGTTGGTAACTAATTGAATTTAAAATTTTCTTTTACATGCAGATCAAAGAAAACACAGCGATAGTTTGAATTTGTCACCTCTAATCTAGAGGTCATAACACTTTCAGGTGTATCATCTCATTTAATCTTCATTAGGACACCATGAAATATAGTAGAGCCAGGCATATTCTTATTCCCATTTTCTTTTTTTTTCTCTTTTCATTTTTAACAACACAGAAGAATATTTACTGAACGTTTAATAATCTTTTTACTATTTGAAAAACCATTATACACAGAACCTTTCAACACTATGGTGAACAAATTTTACAAATAAGCTACTGATAATCTTTCATAGGTATTCATTTAGGTGTTAGCTGTTTTGCATGTGTTGCAATTCACCTTTCCCCTAGAAATAGAATGAGATCTGTAGTTATACTTTTTCTTTTCAACTTTATTGAAATATAATTGACAAATAAAATTATAAGATATTTACAGTGTACATTGTGATAATTTGATAATGTTGTGAAAGGATTTCACCCATCTAGTTAATCCATCGCCTCTTTTTTTTTTTTTTTTGTGGTGAGAACATTGAAGTTCTGCTTTCTTAGCAAATTTCAGTTATACAATACAGTGTTATCAATTCAAGTCACCATTTATTCCTATTTTCTAAAGGGTGCAGAAAAAAAGAATTTGACTCCAAAAGTCAAGGAGCTACAACTTCTGAGTTCAAATTAAATCCCTATGTAGTGAGAAGCCTGGAAACAAATCTGAAAAGTGTTTTAGTGGAAAAACCCAGAAGGAAGGGATCCCAAGGCCTCCTAGATTAAAAAGTAAATGAACTAAAACAGTAACTTATACCCAGCTGAAACCTAGAACTAATGGGGTTTCCCTTTCTTCTCTCAACACCTGTAAGACTGAAATTGCTAACCTCAGGCCCACAAATAAACTTGAGAGGGTTGGTGGACCCTCCTAAACTACCTTATGTTAACATTTTGTTTCTTGTTGTTAATATGGATTCCATATTTTGCACTGTATTTCCCATGAGTATTCCTATTGCTTGCTAGGAAACTGATAATCAAAAATATTTTCTGGGGAAACTGTTGCTAAGAATTTACCACACTCTTTAAAGACTCTACCGTGTTCTTTAGCCATGACCTAGGCAGGCTATACATAGATCTTTCATGAGACTGCAGTTTGACTCTAAGAACCTCTCTGGTCACTGGTTCAGATTTTCTTTTTTTTTGTCATTCACTTGATTGCCTGCCTTTGGTCCTTAGATAAATTAGTGTCCATAAATCAGAATCCCAGTTAAAGTTGAGTCTTTTGTGAATACAAATCTGTCTTCTCTACTGATCTGGAATTACTGCTGGCATTTTAATTAGTTGAGACTCTGTGGTTGGTTGGCCAATCAACTAAGAAACTCCTTTCTTTCTTTTAAAAATAAAAGTTTCCAAGACTATGGAATGAAGTTGCATTCCCTAGAAGAAAAGTGAGGAGTTAGTGAATGGTAATAGATAACTTTAAGGGTAGTTTGGGGGGAGTTATTACAGATGCCTCCTGTGTCTAAAAAGAGGCTGACTTAAAAATACTCTTTGTTTTGGGATTTTGGAATGGTGTTTCTTATGGACCCAAATGTGGGATTCATTTCTTTGCCAAGACAAGAACAGAGAAGTAGACCTGAAAGTGAAAATATTGGAAATCCAGGTCACATAATAATGAGTTTTTGTTTTTTAAGTTAACTCTGCCAATTTCTACCTCCCCAAAGTGACTATTTTTTTAGGATATTTACCAAACTATTTTTTTCTCACTTGGTCTATCACAGTGGCTTTAGTTGAGTACTCTGGTCACTTCTAGACTAACCCATTTGTCTTTGCTTTTAAGAGTGCTTGCACTCTTGTACACTGAATTTCTTTTTATCCTTCTAAATGTATCTTAAATGTTAGTTGAGTTTTGCTGTGGCTCCTCACACATCATTCAGGCCCTGAGCCAAAAGTGTGTCCTATTTACATGTGCCAATTAGATCTTCCCTTTCTTTTGCTGAGTCAGCAACCCCATCTACTTCCAGCCTTGCTTTTCCTCAGCCAACACAAGTGTGGCTTTGAAATAACTTTCTCCTTCAGTTTGCTGTCTAAATAGGAGTTTAAGAGTATCAAAGAGCATAGTTATTTAATTTTCAAAGTTGTATGTGTGCATTTGTTTCAGAATGCTCTAATTGGGAAGCTTTTATTTGGAAGGCAAATTTTGAAGAACGTTTTGAAGAAGTACAAATAAGCTTATTTGTTTTACATTCTTTATTTCTGTATATGCAGTAGTCCCAATGAGAAAGCATATACCTATGACTGAGTATGTACTTTTCTAAAAACCATTACAACTTTAGAAAGTCTTTTCAAGTTGTGAAGTTGAGCTTGAGCATCCTTCATAGAGCAGTGTCAGTTTTCTCTCTTTGCAGTTCAAACTCAGGAGGTTATGAGCTATATGTGGCAGGCAGCATTCTTTCACAAATGGATTTCTACGTATATCAAAAGAATGAAAAGGGAATATGAAAATACTGCAGTGTAGACCTTTCTGGAGACCTGTCATTTGATTCCCTTGACCTGCCAATCTCTTAATGTGTATGTGGTAGTGGGAGGCAGGGGTTATGGTATAGACAGGTAGGGCTGAGCAAACTTGAAGGCTGTCCTAATTTACTGCTGCTGTGACTGATGACCATCTGTCATAGTCATGTCCTGGTTTATAGTTTAGAGAGAGAATATAGCATAGTGGTTAGCAGCCTGAGCATTGGAGTCAAACAGCATGGGAAGTAAACCTGAAGAATTCCTCTCACCTCTTTCCTGTTACCGCCCTTACATTCATAGCCACGCTGCTAATCTCCAATATGATATTTTATGTGGCTAGGTGAATTTTGATAAATTTAAATTAAAAACATGAATTGAGCATTGTAGAAAGTTACAAAATGAACACCGATCAAAGAATTTAGTCTGATAAAGAAAATAACTTTATAAGCATGCCTTAATACCTTACATACTGAAATTTGCATTCCGCTAAAGTGTTGCGCAAAGTATCAGAGTTTAAAAGAACAAAAACAAAAACATAAATGTGAATCAATGCACCTTACCTGAATATAGCCGACTCAATCTTTTCCTCCACTGGCTTTTACCCTCAGGTTCTGTCAGATAGTGAGAAACGGAAACAATATGATACTTATGGTGAAGAGGGATTAAAAGATGGGCATCAGAGCTCCCATGGAGACATCTTTTCACAGTAAGTAATTTATCCATCTGCAAGGCATTAGTGTCTGAGAATGGATCACTTCGTGATTATTAAAGAATTATCCTCGCTCCCTTGTTCAGAAGCTTTTATTGAAGAGTACAGCTCAACCGATCCTTGACCACAAGGTCATTCATCATACTTTCTGTGAGAATATACTCCTGTGTTTTCACAAAGCTCCAGAAAAGACAGGTAGCACTAAAAGGGATGTCCATCTAGCCGACCATATCCGTTAAATCAACCCTGACTGTGTTTGGGGGGGGGGGGGGGGGGGGGGGATATGTGGGAAACCAGTTCATTTTATCTCCTTGCTGTCTTAGAATCTGCAAACCATTTAATGAGCACAGTGATTCTTGTAAGCAGAGAGAGAAATTCCTACTCTCATACGCAGAGCTGCCTCTTCATCCTGTTAACAAAGAGGGGTGATTATGGTAGTCAGCGCTGGTGGAAGGAGTTGGGTTAGAAGCGCCTCATCTCTTGCTGGGCCCAGCTTTCTGGGAGTGCAGAGTGGCTGGAATAATAAACATCTTTCCTTCCCGCTCTTTGAGCCCCTCTTTGGTGAGCATTTGAATCTTCATAGGCCCTGATGACGCATAATACATAGGAGATCTTGATCTGCAGTTTCAAGTCAAGTTATAAATAAAAAGATGTTTGAATATGCATTTCTGTGGGAAGAGAAAGCATTGCTTTCTTCAGATTCTCAAGGAGTTTTGTGAGCCCTTCCCCAAAAGAAGTAAGAATCACTCTTGCTACAATAGCTTCCCTCATTTAGTGTTTGGGGGTGACAGTAGATTTTTAGGACTTGTGAAGATGTGTGAGTAATATAATTAGGAAATCTTTCTCTTCCCCAGGATTGATTTGGCTGCTTTAGCCTACCAGGGAAGTGTCCTGTTTGAACCCCTTGGCAGTGAGAAGTGATACCCAGGAAAGATTCAGGGAATCCATTCACCGAGATAGGATTTTGTTTTGTTTGGTTTTGTTTGGTTTGGTTTTGTTTAGAGGGGTTGGAGGGGTTGTTTGTTTGTCATCACTGTGCTAACATCTGAGGCTTCTTAATAACCAAAATTTAACATTAAGATTAGAACTCCTATACAGTTAAATGTCATTGTTTATATTAACCTCAAAGTGATGTTTCTGTTACTTAACACTAATTTTGGTGTTATGAGACTAGAACTTCCTTTTCTGTAAGATCCAGAGTTTTACTAAGGCTGATGCTTTTTTAGTTTAATTATGTATCCAAGATTTTTGTACAAAGCAGTAGCTTGTTTCACCAAAGTTAGTTTCTAAAAAGCATTTAAGATGAATACTACAAATGTCCAAAATTACCGTTAGGTTCAGCAGTACATGGATTCATATATACTATACCCTTCCTCACTAGCTCCATTATATCCTGATGTTCGTCAGTATTGAAAGAGATTATTTTTTCATGGATTAAGAATTAATTGGCATACTGTATACACTGTACTGTGTGCCTGGACAATATTAAAAAAGTAAATTTTTTTGTGTTGGGGCAATATAGTTGATACTATATAGATACAATTAAAAATTGTGTATGATATATGACTCCAATGTATTAAAAATGTCTTTCAGTCTTGCTCATTGGTAGGACACAATATTGTATTAATGTGAAGAAAACTAAAATTGTAAGAGGTGAACTCTGACTTCTTTTCCTGATGACTTTACACTTACCAACAGCTTCTTTGGAGATTTTGGTTTCATGTTTGGAGGAACCCCTCGTCAGCAAGACAGAAATATTCCAAGAGGAAGTGATATTATTGTAGATCTAGAAGTCACTTTGGAAGAAGTGTATGCAGGAAATTTTGTAGAAGTAAGTCCAAACTATACAGCTATTCATATGGACTCCCAGAATGTGTTCTTATGACTACAAACAAGAGGTTTCTGGGTACCTTCTCTGTCTTTTAGGGGGTGGGGAAGTGTATAGAATTGAGTTAATCGTATTCCTTGGTTCATGATATGCTGTTATTGTTTCATGAACTCATCACTCAGCCCAAGAACTAAGTAAAACAATACCAGGACTTATATCCACCTACATGCTCCTTCCCTGTTCCATTCATTCCCCTGCCTGCTTTCCAAGGCGACTACCTAATATCCTGAGTTTTGTCTTTATTGTTCCCTTGCCACTCGTGTTTGTTTGTTTTATTACATATATAGGAATACCTGAATAATATGTTGTATACTTTCATTGTTTTTGACTTTGTAAAAATGATACATATATACATTATCTTCTGCAGCTGGCCTTTCTTACTGACTCTTAATATTGTCAGGATTCATCCATGTTGCTGCTTATAGCTATAATTCTGCTGAATAGAATTTCATTGTGACCACATTGTATCAATAGGCCTATAGGTTATTGCCAGTTTTTTTCAATTCCAAACAATGCTTTTAGGAGGTCTTGTACATATATCCAGGTAAAAAGAGTAATTTTCCATGTTCCCTTGCAGACCTGTTGTCTGTAATCATTGCTGATACATAACGTGCATCACTTTTTGCAGTTAGCACGCTCCTAAACAAATTCCTTTTTAATCTAATTATTGTAAACGATGTATGTGACCTTGCTATTTAAATGCCCCCATGGTAAATTCTTTTTAAGAAAAAATTACCTTGAGAGAGCATAGTGGTTAAAAGCACAGACTTTGGAGCTAGACTGTCTGGTTTAGAATCCGGGCTCTGCCATACGTTGGCTGTGTGACCTTAGCCATATTACTGAGCCTTTCTGGGTTTTCATTACCTCCTCTGAAAAATGGAGATAATAGCAGCATCTACCTCATAAAACTGGTGTGAGGATTAAATGAGTTCATAAATATATGTGATTAGGGCCTTCCTTGGCACATGCTAAGTGCTATAAAGTGTTGGCTCTAATTACTGTCATTGATATTTATTCTGTTGACCTGAGCTTTCCATATGTTCATAGGCTTTGAGGGATTTTTCTCCAAGCATTCTTGCCCTCCAGCTACATGAGCGTGTGCCCTGTGATTAGTAGGTGCTTGACTAATCAAACAGGCAAAAACAGGAGTACATTTCTTCATATATTTTGGTTTCCAGTGATTTAGAGGGATCAGAATGTTTGATTGCCGTCAGCTACAAGGAGATGATCATTGTGTCTTTTCTTACGGGTTAGAGTATCTGAATTGAGATAGCACTGGAAAACACTGCCAGATTGAGTTGCCTGAAACAAGGAAGTGTTTTCATGAGGTGAATCGTGGCTAATCCTGGGGTGGGAGCCACATACCAGCTTTTGAAGGCTGTGGTTGTTCTTCAGGGCTTATGCTTTACACAGCTCTGATTTCTCAAGAGATAGTAATTCTTTGGACTGTTTTAATACTCAGTAGTATTTCGTCGTGGCTTAGAAAGGGTGACCCCATATACACTATCTTTCAGTTCTCTTCTTTCTTACCCTCCTCTCTCTTCTCCAGCTTTAGAATTTGAGTCAGAGATCCATTTGCTCCAGTCCTGTGTGGGGGCTGACTTGTAACTCCTCCAAGACTTCTCTCAGCTGCAGGTCTCCCTGAGGGATGGCTGGGGAGAGAAGGGGAGGTGCCAGCTCCGGCAGGTGCGGAAACCAAAGGCTGTGGGACATGAGAGAGAAGCTGATGCTGTGTGTGTACTTTCCAGGTGGTTAGAAACAAACCTGTGGCAAGGCAGGCC
Source organism: Hippopotamus amphibius kiboko (assembly GCF_030028045.1). Classification (NCBI taxonomy): domain Eukaryota; kingdom Metazoa; phylum Chordata; class Mammalia; order Artiodactyla; family Hippopotamidae; genus Hippopotamus; species Hippopotamus amphibius. The sequence goes on from NC_080191.1 coordinate 161,658,250, forward strand.
CCTGGCAAACGGAAGTGCAATTGCAGGCAGGAGATGCGGACCACCCAGTTGGGCCCCGGGCGCTTCCAGATGACCCAGGAGGTGGTCTGCGATGAGTGCCCAAATGTCAAGTAAGTGGTAGCACCTTCCTTGCTCTGCCAAAGGACTTTAATCATCTCATTTGTCTAATAAAATGCCGATGGTCCATAGCGAGATTTTTCTTTTCCCTCCCTCTCCCCCATCCTTCTCTCTCTTCCTCTTGTTCTACCAGAGGATGGAGCAAAGAGATGTACATTTTAATTTTTTCCATAAGTAGCTCTTCTGAATATCTCCTTTTTGTTTATGAACTAATAAGCAGTGCCCTTTATTTCTGAATATACTTAACAAAAACATTGATATTTTTCCTTTTTCCTGCTTGGAATGTTTCCTTTTTCCTACATGGAATATTCAGAGCAATCTTCTACGTACAGCTAACATTTCAGATTAGAGAAGGTACTATTTGCTGATTATGCTATAAATACCACTATTTAATTGAACTTTCAATTGTATATATTAAAACTAGCTCAGTTATTTGTGGGATCAGGGAAAAAAATCAAATAGGATAAAATCTCTTGTTAGATTTTCTGATAAACATGATGCTGTCCTTCCAGGTGCACATTTATGTAAGTGTGAGTCGTCTTCTCTGTTACTGATCACTCGCTTCAAGGCAGTCAGTCTACTGCAGGCTTTTTCAGTCAGCAGTTGCAACGGTTATGTGATATATAGACGCTTAGCCCTGGCTTTTGGCAGGTGGAGGGTGTAAATGGATATCAGGTGTCTTTGTCATCTGTAGATACAGGATAGTCTTCCAAGAAAAAGCTCTGATTGAGTAGATAAAACTTTATCTGTATCTGGGGTTTGGGTTATATTTTCATTTGTTTCTCCTTTTAAATTCTCTTTGTCTCAGACTAGTGAATGAAGAACGAACACTAGAGGTTGAAATTGAACCTGGGGTGAGAGATGGCATGGAGTATCCCTTTATCGGAGAAGGTGAGATATTGATATTGATGTTTTATTATAACTTTTTGCTCTCTGCCTGCTTATGAATACCTCCTACCCCCATCTGACCCCATACATCGTGGCCACATAGTAAATGCATATATCATATGCAACATAATTTCAGTCAGTTTTAGGACACAGAAGGGCTTTTATGACCATCCTTAAGCATCCTGGTAAAGCAGTGGCGTTACTGTTTACCCTTTGAATATCATGGCCAAAAGTTACTGTCAAGTAGCCTAAGTTATGTCAAAGTTTAAGATGGTCAGAACTTAATGGATTAATTTTAACTCAGCAATGAAAGAAGATACGTAACTCTAGTTGGCATTAATTAGATGCTCTCAGGCCTCTCTTTAGGGTTAAATTTAAAACTGTATAAGAAAAATAGTTTTAAAACATCAGAGTCAGGAGATCGGTGAATCATTCTTTGTTTAGGAAATAGGTCAAGTTATTTATTGCCGTGCCTGAGGCACAGGTGATCCCCACTAATAATCTGAGTCTTGATATAACCAGGTGGAGACACTGCTCTCACAGATATGCTTGACAGTCAAAGCCTAAGGTAGTGGCTTTAAAAAATTCTCTCAACTGCCAGATAGACTTGCTGTGTTCAACTTGCGTGGCTTACAGTGTGCTGTTACCTGTTCTGATTAGGTGAGCCTCATGTGGACGGAGAGCCAGGAGACTTACGGTTCCGAATCAAAGTTGTCAAGTAAGTAATCTCAGTTTAGAGGTCTTATCTTTAGCCCTTGCTTTTCAGAGGAGTCAGATTAGAGAACTATGGGTAGCCACCAGGGCACTTCCAGACTTTTTCCTCTGTGTCATGCCCTTAATACCCTAAATGTGTGACTCTACAACCATACTGAAGATTTGAGCTTGAAGCCTAGGATTGAGTCCAGTTATTTATTTACTCAGGACTTACAGGTCCAAAAGATGTTGGGAGGAAAGCTTTGATATGATGAGTAAGGAGCTGGGGAAGAGAAGCAGACAAGGAGACCAGAGCTTTTAACTGAGGAAATATGGTCCCACTGAAGAATGGGAGACTTTTCCATAGAGAGGACCTTCTGTGGCATACTCTTCCACTGCTGGGGAGCTTCTCCAGTTGACTTCTCTTCAACGTGCAGTGCTACTTACATAAAAATTTTGCCTGGGACTCAGGCTTTCTTATCACTTGTCTCTTGTTACCACTTTGGAAACCAGTGATATCTGTGCTTCTAAGGACTCATTGAAACAAGGTTCCCACACAAATATGGAGAAATGGGCCCCCAGTGCCAAGGACTTTCTTCCTTCATAGCACTCCTTAATCTCGGTGATCTTTCCCCCAGTGTTCCTCTACTATCTTGTCTTTCTCATCACTTCCCAGAGAAATTGGAACATGTGCTATTTTCTGAATAAACTGGTACCTTCTGAAGTCCTTATCTTTGCCAGAATTCCCTTTCGCCCTATCCCCACCCTCCCCTGCACTCACCTTATCTGCAGCTTCAGTGCTGATCTGGCCTTACAAGCCCAGCTCTGGAAGCCCCCCAGCAACCTGTCTCTGATGCCCTTCTCCCCCAGTCCCACGGCCATAAGTTATCCTTCTCTCTTTTCCAAAATCTAGTCACTTGTATATTTTTTTCCTTCAGATCTTTAGTGGAGTATAATTGCTTTACAATGTTGTGCCAGTTTCCGGTGTACAACAAAGTGAATCAGTTTGTTTTTATACATATATCCCCATATCACCTCCCTCTTGAGCCTCCCTTTCACCCTCCCTATCTCACTTCTCTAGATCATCACCAAGCATTGAGTTGATCTCCCTGTGCTATGCAGCAGCTTCCCGCTAGCCATCTGTTTTACGTTTGGTAGTGTATATATGTCAGTGCTACTCTTCCAGTTCATCCTAGCTTCCCCTTCCCCACCCCACCGTGTCCTCAAGTTGGTTCTCTTTGTCTGCATCTTTATTCTTGCCCTGCCACTGGGTTCATCAGTACCATTTTTTTAGATTCCATATATATATGCGTTAGCATACGGTATTTGTTTTTCTCTTTCTGACTTACTTCACTCTGTATGACAGACTCTAGGTCCATCCACCTCACTACAAATAACTCAATTTCGTTCCTTGTTATGGCTGAGTAGTATTCCATCAGTTACTTGTATTTTAAGTACATGCTTTGGCTTCTGCTGATTGTAAGCTTCTTAAGATTAGGGTTTAATAAATCTTATGCAACTTTGCAGTCTCAATGAATAGTACACACAAAGGAGTGTCTAATAAATGCTTATTTCTTGAAAGAGTGGCATTCATCCTTTTCCACGGTTTTTCTAAAAACTTTCTGAACTCTTCCCAAAGAAAGACTTTGGAAGGTAATGATCTTTACCTTGTTCTGTTCTAGGCACCCGATATTTGAAAGGCGAGGAGATGACTTGTACACAAACGTGACAGTCTCCCTCGTGGAGTCTCTGGTGGGCTTCGATATGGATATTACTCACTTGGATGGTCACAAGGTAAGCAAACCAGTTCTCCCGCTTCCTGTCCTTTTAAAGCGTGTCTGGTGTTGAGGTTACTTCAGCCACGTCAGTCATTTGGAGCCACGGGGACCAAGTGCTTACGCTTTGTTCTGTCTCCTCTCCTCACTCTGCTGCTGAGCATCTAGCAGTAAGAGTGCCACAGACCCCTCAGCTACTCGGAGGTGATTGCACAGCCTTTGGCAGTCTTGTCTTTACTGTCTCCATTGGCAAAAGCCTTACTTTTTTATGTGTTTGGTTTTTCTTTCTGAAAACCTTCTCTTTCTTTGGCTCGCACTGTCCTAATGATGTTTCCCTTGCCCCTTCATCCCGCTGCTCTGAGCCATGACATGAGCTCTGGGTACCAGTGCTCAGTGGAAGCTGTGTGTTGTACTTCGAGAGTACCAGTCCTGCTCCAGTCCGTGCCCTTTTGCTTTCCAGGTACATATTTCCCGGGATAAGATCACCAGACCGGGAGCCAAGCTATGGAAGAAAGGGGAAGGGCTCCCCAACTTTGACAACAACAACATCAAGGGCTCTTTGATAATCACTTTTGATGTGGATTTTCCAAAAGAACAGTTATCAGAGGAAGCAAGAGAAGGTGAGGGTATAATGTTTACTGTTCGAGGAAGGATGAGATTTATATTAGAAGGATTAGAGGCGTAGGGGTGAAGTGTGCAGTGACTAGTTGAGAAGAGGACCCAGTTGATGGGTCCTAAGTAAAAAGGAAAAGGTGAAAAAGGTCAAAACTGGAAAGAGGACAAAGACAAAGGAAGGCAAGACAGCCGAAGAGCTTTCTGTCCATTTCAGTTGCCTCTTCTCTGTGGGATGTATGTGGGGTGTTGTGTGCCTGAGGCTTAAAGACAGGGGATCACCTTGGATGTGCGTGTATGGGTATCCACATGCGATAAAGTTGGATATTGGTAGTTACTTGTTTAATTGGGATCCATGGTTGTCATAGGCCTTTTGAAAGCCTCCCCAGGAAACATGCTCTTTAAACTCTGGGCAAGTCACTTTTTTTGTTAATGGAGTCATTTGCTCATTCTTTCCTCAGGTATCAAACAGCTACTGAAACAAGGATCAGTGCAGAAGGTATACAATGGACTGCAAGGATATTAAGAGTGAATAAAATTGGACTTTGTTTTAAAATAAGTGAATCAGCGATATTTATTATCTGCAGGGTTTTTTTGTGTGTATTTTTGTTTTCATTTTCAATATGCAAGTTCGGTTTAATTTTTTTTTCTTCTAATGATCGTCATGAAATGAAATAAGAGGGCTTAAGAATTTGTCCATTTGTGTTGAGGAAAGAATGACCAGCAAAAGGTTTAGTAATACCTCTCCCTTTGGGGATTTATGTCTGGTGCTGCCACCTGAGTTTCAAGAATTAAAGCTGCAAGAGGACTCCAGGAGCAAAAGACACAACATAAAGGGTTGGAGTTAATTGTTAGCTATTTCATTCAAAATGCCAACTGGAGAAGTCTGTTTTTAAATACATTTTGTTGTCAATTTTTTCTTGACTCCTGTTTCTTGTTGGTGTAGCTACCCTGTTGTCCCTTCCATCTCTATTTTGGTTATTTTTCCTTCAGCCTCATTTCCCTCCTTGGGGCATATGACCTAGTTGGGTTTTCCTCCCATCAGGCAAGATGAACGCACAAACCTGTGAAAGAGCAGTGAACATCCAGTTCCCATACCCAATTAAACACACATGGCACTTTCTAGAAAGGAGTCTCAAGAAAATTAGAGATTGGAGTAGATGAAACAAGGTCACACAAAGACCTAATTGTCCATGAGAAAGTATTTTCCCTCATTTAATTTGGGAATAATAGAACCTGACATGGAAGCTTTACTGTTTAGAAAGCACTTTTCATGTATCCACTCTCAGTTGTCCTCATGTTTAAGAAGGCTTTGGCTTGTGTTCAGAACGAGGATAACTGTTGGCCCTAGAAAATGAATTTAAAGTAGTAGAGTTGCAAATTACATTTGCTTCTCCCAGTAGCACCTGATTCAGGTGGTACATGACTTTCATATATTTGACCTTGGAACCTCCTTCCCTTTTCTGCGTTATACGGTCCAATCACCCTCTACTTTTCATTACTTTAGTGAATGTTTCGATGTCGTTGAACAATTGCTGTTGCAGAGTGTGTGTGGAGCTGCCTTCTAGCCGTCAGTATGGTTCCCATACTGCAACATTCCCACCTTTCGCTATACAGCAGCCAATGCTGCTATTGCCTTTTCATTATTTTGCCCTGTTTTATAAAAATTAGGGGAAAGGTGGGGGAGGGGAGGAAATTTCATTCCATTTAGAACAGTTAAGAACAAGCACACCTTTTAACCTTTATCAGACACTCTTTGGACTTGCGTGATCCAACTGTGTGTTCACTTGTGAAGGAAAATAGCAAAATTAAGAGGCTTGTTTGAAATACTGAAAATGTGCCTTAGAAATCAAACATACCACATAAATATGTATGTTTCATGGACTTTTGTACATTTAATATTCATTATGCTTCAGTTGCTGTAGTTAAGAATTTCTTAGGAATAATTATCAACATTTCTATATCTCAGCCCAGGAGAGCTCGCAATCATTATTTTCACTTGCTGATTTTTTCCAGGGTTTTGCAAGAGTTGGTTACATAGTAAACTAGAGTTACTATTCTTAGCCAGAAAGACCCCAGACTTTTTGTAGCTTTTGGTACAAATAAGAATATTCATGGGCCTTTGTCACTACTGTTTGTCCATGGTCCAGACAGCCATGAATGAACAGTTAAAAAAGAATATTCCTTACTATTGACTCTTGATGAGCTTTAAGTTTACTTTAAAAGTGCTTTCTCTGAAGCACGCTATAATGTGGAAAGACTTGTATGAAAGTTCCATAGATTTTCTTGTAGTAAAGCATAGCAACAGGGTGGTGTGGGGATGACAGGAAGATTGTAAAACCAGGCTTGAAAGCCTAAGCTTTTTGCACTAGGGTACAGCTTCCTTCCCAGAAGTTAATGCTGCCTAAAAATGGTGGTCCCCGAGGCAGCAAGCCTCCTACCAGGAGAGGGCTTAGGAGGATGTAGTGGTCAATATGCACGTTCCCTTCAGGCCAAAAGTTTCTAAGTTGTACAGAGATTTCAGCTGAAAACTTGTTCTCTTACTCATTGAGTAGAAAATATTTATTGGGTCCTTACTATGGGCCAGTTTCTGTTCAAGTACTTTATATGGATGAGGCTGTTTGTACGGAAGAGGGACTGTTAGCCTCAATCTACAGATGAGGAAGTGGAGTTACATCTCACAGCTTACAAGTGGTGGGTCCGGCATTTGAAGCCAAGCAGTCTGCTCGAGAGAATGTACTCTCAACTACCATGAATCCACAATTTCTACTGAGAGAAAATAAATGGTGTAGAAGAAGTATTGTAGATAGTTATGGTGAGAGAATAGATACTAGTGTCTTCAGCCCTGCAAGGAAAAATGTCACTCCAATGAGATACGTAATGAAGCAGAAAGGGTGGTTGGCCTGGGATCACATTCAGTTCTGTGACAGTGGGCAAGCCAGTTAACCTCTCTGAACTTCAGTTTTCTCACCTGCAAAATGGAAATAATGAAGGGTGATATATTTTAACTTGAGCTTTTCTGCATTTCTAACATATTTTGGCTGCACATTTATGTTTACTTCCTGGTCCTCAGCTGCATTCACTATTGACTATGTTGCCAGATTCCTGAATCCTAGATGGGTGTTTGTGCTCAGAAATCACTGTTTTTGGAAACGGGAACAGGACATGGAAACTTGAAACCAACTGGAAAAGTTGCATTGGTTGTTCTTAGAAGTGGAAGGAAGATTTTATTCCTTGAAAACAGATAAGCTGCTATTAGCTCCAGTAAAAACATCTACCCTGAACAAAGAGACATATCCAAGGACTCCAGGAGAAAGGAAAAAATGGTTGGATGAGTGTTCACTTTTTAAAAATTCTAGGCTATTAGTCATTGACATGGTACCAGTACTCATGATCAAGTGTTGACTACAGGTCCCAGCAGTAGGCACTGGTACAGCTTCCACAGTGATTTATATGTCAAAGATCCCAGACCCTTTCTCTTTCCACTAAATGAAATCATACTTAAGAGTAGTACAGCTTTAGGTCTGGTACCTCTATTAATGCAGCCAGCCTGCGAATGATATGATCAGAGGGCAGTGTGCTCACAGGGCTGAGTGTCAATGAGAACCCTCTAAAGTTGCTCTGTCCAATGTGGGAGCTGTATGTGGCTTGTGAGCACTTGAAATGTGGCTGGTGCAAATTCAGTGGTGCTATAAGTGTAAAGTACACACTAGATTTTGAAGACTTAGTACAAAAAAAAGAATGTAAAGTAGCTCAATAATTTTATATATTGATTACACGTTGAAATGATAGTATTCTGGGTATATTTGGTAAAATATATTAAAATGAGAAATAAAATACTTTATAAAATACACCTGAGGTGGGGTTTTTTTTGTTTTGTTTTTTTTACTTTTTAAAATGTGGATACTAGAAAATTTTAAATTACACGTGTAGCTCACATTATCATTTTTTTGATAGCACTGCTGCCAGGTTACTTCTTAATATGGGAGAAGTCCACTAGTACTTTGGGATGAAGGGCCTCATTTTCATCCTTATTCAATTACCTCTCATTCGATTCAGTCCAGTGGTCCAGACTATTAACATGTTTTGGGATCCCAACGCAATCATCCGATATTCTGTCTCTGCCTTTCGACTTGATGTTATCTGTCCTCTGTTTTGGCTGAGATGTCAAGATTTTTATCCAGACAGTGAAGAAAAGTGCTGACCAAAGAATTGAAGGCCAACTCTTGGATATTGCCGCTGAAAGCCTCTCTCCAGGTTGTCATTCATCAAAACATCAGCATATAGTCATATTAACCTTCATGAAAATAACTAATTTTGCATGTAGCCATATTTCTTAACATGTTCACAAGGATATGTTGAGAGGCCTTGCTGAAATCCATTTATACAACAACCTATTAGGAAATGAGGTGTATCTGACATGGTTTCTTCTTAGCAAGCCCATATTGGGTCCTAGGGATCAGTGCTTTCTCATCTACATGCTTTCAAACGATGCCTATGTTTGAAAAATTGCCCATCTCCAGTCTTTCAGCCTCCCTATCCACAATGTCTCAAAAATCACAGCCACATTTAACAACCTCCACTATATTCCTCTCAGTACCCCGGAATTTCATCTAGTCCAGAAGACATGATTTCCTTTGAAGAGTTAAAAGTGTTTCTTGTAATCAGCTCTTCCCTGTTGGTCCTCCGTTTTGCTCTTATTGATGTTCATCTACATTTATACTTCAAAGGTCATGCTTCCTGACAGTATATAGATGCAAAATTGGAGGTTTTATATACCATAGTTATTTAAATGTATATACTCTAGAATCAAACTGCTTAGAATTAAATTCCAGTTATAACACAAGTTGTGCCACAATTTCTCCATCTGCAAAATGGTAATAATAATAGTACCTTTTCCACCAGGTCATTGAATAATTGGACAGTGACAACTGGAATTGCTGGCTTGGGGACAGATAGGCAAAAAGGAGCAAATTAGTGTCCCTGTTTTGCTTAACTATTTGTTTTCTATTTCCTCCCCTTTGCAATGCATGATGTTTGCCTCCAGGTGGCACTAAAATAGTGCTGTGCTAGCTTTAAAATCAGCCTTGAGACGCCAGACTTTTTTTTTTCTTTTTTCTTTTTGTCATTTTCTAGTTATTACCATTAAAAATCAAGTTATTCACAAAAACAACACGAATTATAATTTATTTTCAATGCAAACTCAAATAATGCACCGCGACTGTGTCTGCCCTCCTTTCTTAGCCTCACTTAATCCTAATGTAGAGAAGGTAGATTCCACGTGGGCTGGATTTTGACTTAGAGATCAACCCTGTCAAAAAATAAAAATAAATGAAAGATGGCTCCTGAGATCTAATATCAGTTGTGGAAACCATTGTGAGGAGCCAACTAGATGTTGAACAAGTCAGGTAATTAAAGCCTCTGCCTCTTCTAACAGGTCACTAACCTGGGACAGCAGAAAAATTGATAGACAAGTTTTTCAGCAAGGCATTTGATGATTCATATAGTTTTATCTTTGGGGGGCAAAATAGAGGCATATAGTTGGATTCATAACTCACTAATTATGGTTGAACATGCTGTTGACTAATGAATCAATGTCAACCTGGAAAGGAGGTGGTCTCTGCTGGCTACATTCTCAGTCCTTATCTATTCAATACTTTTATTAGTGGTGAGCGTTCAGGAAGAGAGTTTAAAATGCCAAGTGCCTAGTGTGTGTGTAAATAACAGTTTTCACAGCTCTTATATGATTATGGGTCCAAAAAGCCCCAGGAGAGAAACAGGACACCTTAAAGCTGACTGGACAAGTGATCACATGGGATGAACATAAAAGCAGCAGCCGTGACCAAGGGACAATGTCAGAGCAGCAACAGAGAAGCCACATGGTGCTCACAGAGCATGAAGAGGGCAGGGAAACTCAAGAAGAATGAAGGGATTATCTGCAAATCCATGAGCACCACCCTGTCGCTGCTATCCAGGAAGGGAAGGATTCTGGGAGCAGGAGTTTGGGAGATGCGACCTGAGCCAAAGGTCACACTATTCTGGTCCATGGGGTTATCCCCTTCGCTGCTGGGGGAGCCTGGAAAATGTGGATTACACATCAGTAACCGTCCATGAGAACTTGAGGGATGCTGATCAAAGCCATGGACACTCAAAACTGAGAGGGTTGTCAAGAGGACAGATCTGATTCCTCATTACAGTTGCCAAAACCTCTCAGAACCCAGTTGTTGGAAAAGAGGAGTACTGATTTTTTTAAATTAAGTAATTTATTTTTTTATTGGCTGTGCTGGGTCTTCACTGCTGCACACGGGCTTTCTCCAGTTGTGGGGAGCGAGGGCTACTCTTCACTAGGGTGCACGGGCTCTTCATTGTGGTGGCCTCTCTTGTTGCAGAGCACAGGCTATAGGTGCGTGGCTTCAGTAGTTGTGGCACACGGGCTTAGTTGCTCCGCAGCCTGTGGTATCTTGCTGGGGCAGGGATTGAACACATGTCCTCTGCATTGGCAGGTGGATTCTTAACCACTGTGCCACCTAGAAAGTCCCTACTGATTGTTTTTTAAACCAAATAGCACAAGCAAATTCTCTTAAAGTCAATTGCATCTTCTAGTATTCCGCAGGACTTGACGTAATATGATCACTGAATTCATTTCCACCAGCTGCCAGGCACTGTGCAAGGTGCTGAGGATATGTAAGGTGTTTAAATATGATTCTTAGCATTGGGGGCCTCACATTCTAGTGTGGGGGGCTCCAACACTTACCCCTCTCCAAATAATTCATGCTCAATGCAGAAAACTTGGGAAACCACACACACAAAGATGTGACATTTGAATATACCGAAACTGAAACTCTAGGGAAGAATTCAAAACACAGCTAATCCAAGAATATGTGTGCATGCAGAGAATTTGATCAAGGAAGGAGAAGCAAACTCAAACTGTCACAAAATACCACACTATGAGTTTTTTTTTTTTTTTTAATTTCTTTGATAGCCTTTGAAGCACAAACCTTGGTGTGTGTTTGAAGTTTCAAGCCCAGACCTTATCAGCGTGGCTCACTTTCAAGGGGAACTGGTTGAGCTGAGAAGTATCCATGGCTACTAGCCATGGATGTGTTGTCCCTGGAATTTTGGTGATAGGGTATGAATCCCAGAATGATCATGGAATTTCAGACTGACTGACCAAACTCTCGGCAATTCTTGGGTCCACTTAGTGCACAGATATTTTATCTGTTACTTAACTCTTGCTGTAGAAACTGAGAGCCCCATGCATGCTATAGATGTAGATTCAAGAAGGAGACACACCCTGACTGATCTGCTCCACAATTGCCCAGAAAGCAGTCTGTGAAACTGCAGTGTTTTCCATTTGCTCAAGTGTGATCATAATTAGCCCCAGGTCTGTAGTTCTGAATCCAAGTGCTGACTCTGCAGTCTGGATTCAAATCCCAGATCTGCCCGTTATCACCAATGTGACCTCGGAGAAGTATCTTAACCTGAGACTCAGTCTCCTTACCTACCTTATATTCTGAAGACTAAACAACATGATGTACTTAAAAGTACTTAGCAAAGTACCTGGTGTGTAGCAAACACTCTTTAAATATTAGTTATCAGGGTATGGACTGAATGTTTGTGGCCCTTAATGACCCCCCACCCCCACACATACACACATCAAATTCATAGGTTGAAGCCCTAATCCCTAGCGTGATAGTATTCAGAAGTAGACTCTTCAGGAGGTCATTAGGTCATGAGGATGTAACCCTCAGAAATGGGATTAGTGCCTTATAAAGAGAGGCATGAGAGAGATGATCTCTCTTTCTACTGTGTGAGGATACAAGAAGAAGACAGCCATCTGCAAACCAGGAAGCGTGCCCTCACCAGAGACTGGATCTGCCAGCACCTTGATCTTGGACTTCTCAACTTCCAGAACTGTGAGAAATAAATATCTGTTGTTTAAGCCACCCAATTGATAGTAATTTGTTATAGCAGCCTGAGCTAAGACAGTTATTACTACTATTATGTAATAAATGTGATTAAGCTGTTTTTGAAGAAATTTGCATTTCTGGTAAAACATCACGCTTTTGAAATGTTAACAGGTTATCTTTCCTGTGTAGAACATTCATTGACCTGCTCATGTGTGGATTTCTGACCCTGTGGTACTCCCCACTCTGAAAAAAACCAGAAAAATCGCTGCCGAAGGATTTCTGCCAAGAGCTGATGGAAATGGTCACTACATTCTCAGTCGGCTCCAGGCCCAGAAAGACAGGAACTGCTAGGAGGGACGCGTACTATAAAAAATTAATAAAGAGAAACTGCAAATAGAGTTAGGAGACCAGAAGGGAGAGTTCTCATGATCTGGGAGAATAGCAGAGGGCAACAGAAAAAAGGAAAGGCTCCTCTTTCCTAGCAAGGACTCAGCAAATGGAAAACCATGGACTTTTTGTTTACTACAGCCCTTCCAACTTCCTTTTCCTCTCTGTAGAAGAGTTTTCCTTCCCTTGCTGTTTGGGGACTAGTCTGTAGCTGCCCATAATTGCAGACACTGAAATGCAATTCTCTGTTGGTCCTGAATAAACCCATCTTTGCTGGAGAAATATCTGGCAGTTTATTTGTTTCAGGACAACATTTTGGTGGACTGAACAGGAACCAGAGAAGACTCCCAGTGGTTCTGGGGCTGCTGCGCAAATAGGTGTGGTATCCACAATTGAGCCCGGAGTGGCTTTCTGCTTTTCTCATGGACCCTGGAGTTTGAAGGTACATCTTTCTCCTGGATCTGAGCTCACAGCCCCTTGTGTTTGAAACTCTCCTTCATTCAGGATCTATTTAAAGTTTTCATCTTTCTGGTTAAAGCCTTATTCTCTATGTGAGTCCTTGTTTGGCACTTTGATCTTAAAATCAGGCTGTTTCAACCAAAGCTGGCTGAAAATGCCTTTGGCCCAGTTCCTTTGGGAAGGGCTGACTTCGGTCTGCTTTGTCTGAGACCAGGCTGTCTCCTAAGACTGGCTGGGATTGACTTGCAAGCTGTTCAAATTGAGCCATTTGTGCTGTAAGCTGTTTGAAAATTGTTCCTTATTCTAGAGGAAAAACCTCTGAGAAATGAGATCCCAGTTATCTAAGTATTTTGAGGGTGCCCCCCAATAGGAACTCTGGTCAATTTTGTGTTCGAAAACCAAGGTTATTCCTCAAGAGCATTTCTAACAAAATGGACCACCTGACCAAAGGCAATGTAGAATATCAGGGGCCATTATGGGGAACTTTTGAAATCCACAAACTTAATTTCCTCGCAACCAAACTGGACTGCAATAGCTCATGTTCCAGAACTGAGTGGAATGCTTATTTCCATTGGCATTGGGAGGCTTCCCAACATTATCAGGAGTCTAAAATCACCTCTCTGCAAAATAAGATTTTAAGATTAACTGAGACAAGCAAGCAATTAAAGAAAGCAAGTGGCTCACAAATCCTCAGACTCTTCTTCTTTGGCTCCTTTGTCTCAGGCTCTGCCTCTGGCACTGTCTTCTTCCTTCCCTTCTATGAAGCCTATGCCTCCACTGTACCCTGAAATCTCTCACACTAATTCTCCCACCCAACTTGCACTTTTCTCAGAAACTCTCCCCACTCCCTTTCCCTCTGCACTTGTCAGAACCTGTCTTTTCAAAATTAAGCCTCCTGAGGATCCAGAGGCTAAACTCCTAATTTCTTATACTCCCTGGGCTAAAGCTGAACTGTTAGCCATGGTCAAAGATTTCCCCAAAGTAACCGAAGATCCCCACATATTTGCTGAGGAATTTAATTCAAACTTATGAACGTAGTTTCTCTGACTATATCAGCTAGTTCATATGCTGGTTGGTAAAGGCCAGACCCAGCATTGGATAAAAACCCACTAATTGGGAAAGTCCTAAAATGTATCTAGAATTACAGCTGGGAGACCAGCCCACTAACTTATCATATGATCAGACTCAGGCAATTGCTAAGCAACTTCGTCAAGCATGCTTAGGGCTTTTCCAATGCCTGTTGATGGGAACAAAATTCAGCCTTGCACACAAAACTCTGATGAACCTGGTCATGAATATTACAGCAGACTTCAGATTTTCATAAAGAAAAATCTAATCTTCCTTCAAATGTTGATTCCACCCACTAGTTAACTCTATGTTTATTAATGGGCTGAACCAGGACCTTTCCCTTCTAGTAAAAAGGACCAGGATAGAAGGGTAACTCTGTCCATTCCAGATCTAGTGAATCTGGCAAGCCAGCTCTCTCGTACTTTAGGTGAGTCACCTCCAAGGAAGACAGCCAAAATCTTAATCTTCCCACATGTAGTGGTATATCCATCTGGGGCACATAGAATCCCAGACAGATTACAAAGGTTCAAAGGCTGGTTAGTAGGTAAGAACACAAGAATAGATGAGCACCAAGGGTTGGTGTTAGGAAGGGTCCCATGGATTGGCAGTAGAATTCATTTGGCAATTGACAGGGGTATTGGCTTGCCTTGTTTATACATATTTCACGCAGTGTCTCTCTTTTGACATAAAGGGGTTGATTTGAAAGTGGCATTTTTACAGACAACATCTAAGTAAGCAGTGGGGGCTGGGAAGGTGAATACAGTTGTGACATAATATGTAGAATTGGTAGGTCAATAATTACAATTACGGACCATTATAGAAGGAGTTGAGAAAAAGCAAGGGTTGGGGTGACACCCTTATGGGAGAAAATTTGGACTCAGCAAGCTATTCCAAAAGCATGTCTATCATAATATATGGTATAATCTGGTACACTGAAAAAATTAAGAATAGGGATAGTGATTGGATCAATATTTCTGGAAAAGACCACTCAAGGAGGAGAATATCCAGCAGTTGGATAAATTTCCTGTGGATGCAAGGGACCAAGAGAGTCTTGTGATAGCATTATTCTGCCAGGGAGGCGGGCTGGGTATAGAAAGAACATAGCTAGGAAGAGTGAAAATCAGGGCAAGATCCCAAGGCCATGCCCAGAGGATTTCAGTTCAGTCTTCCATCCAGACTTTGCTTTGATAGATCCATTCAGAGACATGAGGATGGTATAAAAATATCTCAAAAACAATCCAGACAAAGAAGAACACAGGGAGGTGGGAAGCATCAAGAGCACAGTCTGCTTAAAATGATATCCCTCCAACAGTATACTGAAGAGCTGTTATCCTGGAAATACCTATAAGCAAGAAAGCAATGCCTAGAATTTCAACTTTACCAGGAAAGCCCATTGTCTAATAAAAATTAGTCTGGTCCCAAATCTTGGGATACCTGTCTACTTCATATGGTGTCTGCTCCACGTCCATGTTGGCCATCAGTCATGGGGTCGTTTGGATAACTTCAATTTGAGGTCATTGGTAGGCTGGGAAGTCCAGATGAGTACAAGGGTCTTCTTTAAAGGAGAAACATGAATCCATGGATCAATGCCTTTGAGT
This sequence comes from Hippopotamus amphibius kiboko, assembly GCF_030028045.1. Lineage (NCBI taxonomy): Eukaryota > Metazoa > Chordata > Mammalia > Artiodactyla > Hippopotamidae > Hippopotamus > Hippopotamus amphibius. Next base: position 161,673,757 of record NC_080191.1, read on the forward strand.
TTAGCTGCACAAGGATTAGTTAACAATACTTGATAGTTTCCCTGCCAATGAGGTTGAAGGGCATCCTTCAGGAGGTGCCATTTCCAGTAAACATAGTCACTAGGCTGAAGGTTATGTTGATGTAGATCTTCTTCTCCCAAGAAGGCACTATGAAAAGATTGTTCCACAAGTTAGCTTTTAAGGCCTTGGTGAGTTCTTTACAGTGAGTCAAGAGGTCTGGGACAAAGTGAAAGAGTAGTATTGACATTTATACACTACCAAATGTAAAATGGATAACTAGTGGGAAGCAACTGCCTAACACAGGGAGATCAACTCGATGATTGCTGATGACCTAGAGGGATGGGATAGGGAGGGTGGCAGGGAGGCTCAAAAGGGAGGGGATATGGGGCTATATGTATAAATACAGCTGATTCACTTTGTTGTGCAGCAGAAACTGGCACAACAGTGTAAAGCTATTATACTCCAATAAAGATCAAAAAAAAAAAAAAAAAGACATCTCCTTTATTAAGGGCAGCATCATGAAAGCTTTCATCAAGCCTCATGGGTCTACCAGTGATAATCTTGAAGGGAGATAACCTGCTCTTTCCATGAGTGGACCTTAGGTTGAGTAAGGCTATAGGCAATGACTTGGGCCAGAGCAGCTGGAGCAACTCAACAAATTTGGCTAGTTGGATTTTCTGTTCCATCAATGTGTTCCACCAGCCCTGATGATTGGGGATGATAAGTGCAGTTGAAGTGTTGTGAAGTGGACCAAATTTTACAGATGGGATTATTTAACCAGTAAAATAGGAGCCTCTGTTTTTATGACGCTCAAAGTGTATGCGCAAGTAGGAATAATTTTTTTTCCAATAGAACTTTTCTTACTGCCGTGGCTTTGGCTCTGAGACAAGAGAAGGTTTCCACCCAACAAGAGAACATACAAATCATTACTAACATATATGTAGAGGCTTAAGGTGGTGGCAGCTGGATAAAGCCCGTTTGCAATACCTTAAAAGGTCCTGAGGGTAAAAGAAAATGGCCTTTGGAAGTGTCACCAGGCTTACCTGGGTTATGTTTAGGGCAGATCTGACCACCTCGATATACTTGGTGTGCCACCTTAGGAGATGGTTTCCAGTAGTATTGTTTTCCCCACTGAATAGTTTTGTCCATGTCTTGCTGTGTCAGGTTATCTGTATATACTAGGATAAATTTCTGTAGATGGTCAGGAGGGCAGGTCTGTCATTTGCCCTACCCAAAGGTTTCTTTTTGAATTATGTGTACAGCCTTGCCTAATCCAATTCTCTCAGTCCTTTTGGATGGAGAGTTGTTGGGCTTCTAATATTTTAGTACTCTATTCATACTCTGACTCTGTAGGCAGGCAAGGTTCTACTAGCACCCATCTGTGCCTTTTGAGGGCAGCCAGTTTTGCAGTGGCATCAGACACATCCCTTGCTTTCTTCTTTGTCTGTTGTTAAATGACCAGGAATTTGGTTATCACCAAGGATTTGGGCAGCCACATAATATCTGAAGTCCTAGAACACAGGAGCAGTTCTTAACATTCTGCCCTGAGGAAGGTAAGAATCCTCTGTTTCTAAAGCATGCCCAAATCACAGGCAATGCCAGAGATGTATCTACTATAAGTGTATATGTTAGGCATTTTGCCTTTAGCTAAAAGACAAGCCCTAGCTTACACTGTAATAACCTTAACCTGGCGACTCTTCTCCCCTCCGTCACTGACTACTTTCCTCACAACTGCTTAATGCTGATGAACCATGTCCTAACTTCTCATGGTTCACTGATGGTTCATTTATTGATTGATTGATTAAAAAAAAAAAAAAAAGAACGAGGCAGTGATACACACCTGAAAAGGAATGGAATGTACACAGAAATCTAATTAGTCCATCCCAGTTAAAAATGGAAATGTACAAAACAGGCGAGAAAAATGTGATTCTTATCGCTGCCCTAGCTGCTGCATCCCCTCACAACTGTTTTTATTTTTTGTGTAAATGTCAAAAGTTTCTTCGTGCAACTACAAATATACATTCCTGTCCCCACTTACTAAAAAAAGTAGTGTATTACACAAAACATACACTTTACTTTCTTCATGTAACAAAATACATTGCAGACTTTTAAAATCTATCTAACATATAGTATATATTTCCATTTACTCAAGTCTTCTTTTGGGTCTTTCATTACCATTTAAAAATAATCTTCATAAAGGTTTTATACATTTACTGTTTATCACTAGGTGTTTTATCTAATTTGTTGCTATTGTAAATAGTCATAACTATTACTGATTATTTTCTGCATGTATCAAAGTTCTTATTTTTATATATGAATTTTTGTACTGCGGTACTTCACTTTTTCATTTTATTGAAAAATATGTTGTGTGATTAAAATACTAGAAGAAATTCTCTCTGTAGATAGAAGAAAATTTTGTTTCACTACATTTACAAAGGCCATCTGGTTTGGGAAAACATGGTCAAATTAGGAGTTAGATTGCCATGCTCACTGAGAAATCAGGGAGTCTTAAATCGGTTACTTGATTTCTGCACCAAAGACAGCACGACTTGCTTCCCAATTCTGTGCTGTCTGCACTAGTGGAAACTACCTCTTCAAGCTATTCCTTAGTCGTGGACTTCTTAAAGCAGCCTCACCAAAATTTCTCCAAAGAATTAAGACAAGTCAATACCTACGGGGAATCTAGACATCCAATAACAAGTTTCCAGGAAATCTTTCCTGTTTAAAGAAAAATTTAATTCTAATTTTGTTTTCTACTCCACAATGAGTCTGCTTTTGTATAAAAATCGCTTTAAAAGTACGTATCGCTCAACTGCTTAACTTTTCCCCTTTCTCATCTTTCACGGAAACGGATGCTCCAGAGCGATGCATCTTTATTATCATTATTTTAAAAACTAGAAAAGTGAGGTTTAGATGGTGCTAACCCACTAAATTCATAATGCCACCCACCCTCACAAACTTGGAATCACACAGCTTTCAACTCTCCAACCCTCTCACAATCTCTCACACCCTCTCACACCCTTGGTCACCCACCAGCGAACCCGCCTCAGTTTCCTTCTGTACCCCTGCCCCCATCCACAGAAGCTCTGAGCACTGCATGTCACGGGAGGCGTTTCCTCCCCTTCAGTTTCCCCAGCCTGGTTGTAGGCCCCGCAGAACCTCCCCTAAAGCCTACCCGATCGGATTATAAGCCCAGAAACCCTGGTCCCGCACCCAGATCTGCGCTTCACAGAGCCAAAACCAAACCCACACTGACGGTTCTTATTTAAAAGGTGACAATGGCAAATCGTGTGCTGGGTATGCTATTACAATTACTTTTGAAGTGTTAAGGCAGAATCTTTACTATGGCTACTTAGGCTGAATTATATGCTTTCACTTTAGCCAAGGGCAAAACTGCCAATGTTTATACTGATGTCGATATTATTTTGGATTAGCTCATGATTTTGGAATGTTGTAGAAGCAACATGGCTTCCTTATTTCCAGGGAAGACAAAATTTAAAATAACCCCTATGCTTAGGAATTATTAAATGCAAAACTTTTACCTACCGTTTTAGCTACTGTTAAGATTCCCGGGCATCCTAAACATGACTGTCTGGAAGCTAAGGGAAATCTTGGCTTGCTGAGATTTCTGTCCTTAAAGGGAGCAACAGAAGCCAAGCCTCTGTCATGGTTCAAAGGGATATTTCCCCAAATGCTAATTTAGAAAAACTGGCTAGAGAGGTCCAAAAACTGGCCTCAGGAAAAAAAAAAAATAAGAAAACAAAAAACAGATGGGCAATTCAACAATTATTGATTTGATAAGAAGAGAAAGCTCTTGGACTTTCTAGGTGGCACAGTGGTGAGGAATCCGCCTGCCAATGCACGGGACACGGGTTCGAGCCCTGCCCTGGGAAGATTCCACATTCCATGGAGCAGCTAAGCCCGTGCGCCACAACTATTGAGCCTATGCTCTAGAGCCTGTGAACCACAACTACTGAGCCCATGTGCTGCAACTATTGAAGCCCACACGCCTAGGGCCCGTGCTCCACAACAAGAGAAGCCACTGCAATGAGGAGCCTGCGCACCACAGGGAAGAGTGGCCCCCACTCACCGCAACTAGAGAAAGCCTGTGTGCAGCAATGAAGACCCAATGTAGCCAATAAATAAATAAAATAAATAAATTTATAAAAAAAAAAAAAGAAGAAGAAGAGAAAGCTCTGGTTTGGATCAAATAACAACCCAACCCTACCAGAGATTCTAAAATTCCCACTCCTCACCCCTGCACGTGCATTAAACCATTGGTCTCCTGACAAAATGAGAGCCTTCATGAACCAACATTGGTGGGAAACCACTAACAAGCCTGCAAAGAGTGCCTGCCTCACTTGTCCCACTTGTCCAGAGTGCAACCCAGGGAAGCTTGTTTGTGTTGTTCCCAGACATTTTAAACTGCTGAAGGGACCATTCAAGCCCTGGCAAATGGACTTCATGCAACTCCTCCATCTGCTGGGTATAAAGATGTTTTAGTCACGGTCCACATGTTTTCACACTGCACTGAAGCCTTCCCTTGCTGACAGGCTACTGCCTCTTCTGTGACTAATGTCCTTTTGTAAAAGATTCTCCCTACCTGGGAAACTCCTCTCAAACCTCATAGTGATCGAGGAACCCATTTTACTGGCCAGGTGCTTCACTAAGTCCGAGCTATTTGGCTGCTTTTACGATACTCTTACTGCGCTGACAACCCTCAGTCCTCTGGTTTGACTAACGACATCATGATGACTCAGTTGGCGAAATCTGTAGAAGCCCTCCAAATACTTTGGCCAAAAGCATTGCTGTGGGTCCTCCTAAATCTCAGCCCACCCCTTTTGGAACTCAGAAACTCTCACCTTTTGAGATGGTCACTGGGCTCCTGCTCCTTTTGACTCACAACTGATAAAGAAGAGATACTCCAATATTGCAAAAGCCTCATTGCTTCTATTAAAAATAACTCTGTGTTGGTAAAGCAATCTTTTCACCTTGTGCCCCTTGGGGGACAAAGCATCACACCTTGCAACCTGGAGATTTTTTCTATTGGAAAGATGTCTCCAAAAGAACTCTCTTCAACCTCATGGAAAAATCCCTATCAGGTACTGCTAACTAGCTCTTGTGCCACCAAACTCCAAGGAATAAACTCTTGGATTCACATGACACACCTAAAGAAAGTGCCAAACCCTGACTGGACCTGCACATCATCTGGTGACCTGAAAGTAAAGATTTCCCAAAATTGAAGCAGATGAAATCTGATGAGACAGCTTTCCCAAGATATCCAGACTGGGCCTGTTGGAGGTTTGTTGCCAAATCTTTGATGATAACATAATGCTTCAGATGATCTCCAATGTCTAGAATCTTGATGAAATATGGACTTTAGATAAAAAGGGCCTGAGAGTCTCCCTTCCCACCCCTCCTTGTTACTCAAATGTGACCTTAATAGCTTTCTAGTCTGTGTACTTTCCTTCTGACATGAGACACAACACCCAGGAGAGGTCTTTCCTGACACTGAGGGACAAAAAAGCCATTGAAACTAGAAAATCTAATTCTTGCTCAGTAACGCTTTCAGAGAAAGATCTTGGTCAAAAGGGGAAAATAAAACAGAAACCTCAGTTAAATAGAGCTGGGAGATGAGAAGGGGGAGCTCTCACGTCCTGAGATGATAGAACAGCCCAGCAGGGAGAAGAAAGACTCCTTTTCTTTCTTGCCAAGGTTCAGCCAATGAAAAGCCGTGGACTCTGTTTCCTACAGCGCTCCCAGCTTCCTTTCACTCTCTATAAAAGTGTTCTCCTTCCCTTGCCAGGCGGGGACTTGTATGTGACTCACCTTAATTACAGACTCCAAGTTGCAATTCTCTGCTGATTCCAAATAGACCCATCTTTGCTGGAGAACTATCTGGCAGTTTATTTGTTTCAGGTCAACAGTATTAAGCGTTAAAAGGGGAAGAGGCAAACCAACCTCAGAGCCTTACAAGCAATGAACGCAGGTGTTTCCAGAGCTGACTTGCGATGTGCCTTCTGGCAGGGTATTAATAGACCAGAAAGCCTCAGATTTCTTGGGCCTGTACTGCTGGAGCTCTGATAGTCAAACCTCACAGTACTTGGTGTAACCCGCACCAATACTCAGGTGACCAACTCATCCCTGTTAGTTTCTGGTTTTAGCATTGCAAGTTTCATATTCCGGAAACCCCTTAGTCTCAGTCAAGCCAGGATGGCTGGTCACCCTAAGGTCCAGCACTGAAGGGGCAGTTTGCATAGAAGGTGCATGTCATTCGTTAACTGCCACGGGCCAGTGTAGAGACATGGCTGAAAGGACTGGAGGGGCAGAGCCAGGCTGAGTCCTGAAAATGTTCCGTGAAGGAGAAGTCTATGAGAAATGTGCAAGGAAACCTAGAGGGGCAGGGCAAAGGCACGACTGTTACAGGGCGAGAGTGTGTGGTGACAGACCAGACCCTGGTGGGTCATTCCTGGACTGGTTCACGGCTTGGCATACATTGAAAACAACTTTCCACTTTGGACATTTACATAAGCGGACAGGGAGGAAATGATTTTCTTTGGTAAAAGTTGTATATGCACCTCATCCTTTGTATTGAAACTGTAGAAATTATTACACGTACTGACAATATGGTTAAAATGTAAACTTAATTAAAATTGTCTTTCATTTCACAGTTTTCCATTTATTTTAATGAATAACTTTATCCACTCATGCTTCCTAAGAATATAGGTTACTTACATTGTTCTGTGCTTAAAGTTCCCTAAAAATATCTTTTAAATTATTTTTCTGATTGTATATTAGCAAAATTCTTTCACTTTTTTTGGTTTGTTTTATTGTCTTTTTATTTATTTGTCTTGTTTTGTTTTGGTTTGTTTTTTGTGTGGTTATTTGTTTTGTGAGGCTTGAGCCAAGCATTTTCTTAAGACGCATATTAAGGGTTTGCATTTTTTATAGCAAAATGCATTAGTTGTTCCTGTGAATAGTGGTATAATTCCATTTCACAATCCCAGCCTGCCCTGACTACTGATAGCAGGCGATGGCCAGCTGGCTGACCTCAGAGTCCCTGTCACAGCCTGAGCTTGTAGACACAGACTGCAAAAACCCTCCAGAGGGAAAGCCCAGACCCACAAGGAAGATTTTTTGAAGGTTTCCTTATTTCCACCAGAGGGCGCTGTCGACCGTGGAGGGGTGGGCTGAAGTCCATCCTGCAGATGAAGGAGTCAGGTGTGGACATTTTGACTGACAGTTGCCACGTTTCCAATTTGTTCTAGAGTCATTTTAGCTCCCCCTACTGATTGGCCTTGAATGCCGGCCCCTCCCTCTATGACTCAGGTGGGGGTTCTGTGTCCTCCCTTCAGCCAGGAAAAAGCCCAGCGTCTCTGGTGCAGAGAGGGAGTGGGCAGAGTTCTGTCACAAGAGGGAGAGAAAGCTCCACTCTGGGAGACTTTACAGGCTTAATTTGGTATAAAAACAATTAGGAACAATTGCAAACTTTTTCAAAGGGAAATGTAAGAGGAAAGCAATATACTTTATTGATTCATTACACATTTATGAAGCAGCCTCAGTGTACATGAACTTTGGAGGCCCTGGGTAACCAGTGATGCCCGGAGGTCAGCTCCTGCGCAGGGGAGCCAGCCCGTGCAGGTGGGGGTTCAGCCTTGTTCCCTCGCACCCTCCCCACTGCCCTGGGCTCAGACTCCTTATCAGCACAGAACTCTGGGGGGCTTTTTGATCTACTGGGACAGGAGGAGGGGTGGCTCACACAAGGAGACAGTTTGGTACATCCCTGGTCCCATGTTTGCTGAAGATGGTTGTGGTTCATGGAAAGACCATTCCTAATGGCATGCTGGGTCCAACTGTTTGAGCCATTTCCTCCACTCCTGGAGCGTAGCCTCCATCACCTTCTCCCTCCTTCCTCACACACCTTCCTCTTTGAAAATCTCATCACGTGCCTCTCCTGTGTATGCCACAGAGCCACAGCGCTAGACCTTGCCACGGCCTTTCACAGCACAAAAATCAGGGGGAGTAGAAAAGCTGCAGCAAAGCAGCCCCATGTGTCGTCAGGGACACCAGGTGAAGTTGTGGCTGCTGCAAAGTGGGCAAATGTACTCTAAATGATGCCTTTTTCCTGGTTTGTGAATTTATCTCAATGGAAAGTGTTGGACCGGTTTGAAATTTAAATTGGCCTTATTTAAATATTTATCAGATTTCTAAATTCCTTTACTGAGGAAACCATTAAACAATCGAGACAGCTGCCGAAAATCAAGGTCACACAGCCACCATGGTTACGGCTCCATTTTCAGAGTAGCAGGCTCCCTGGTTCTGCCCTTCTGCACCCCAGCAAGTGGAAGAGGAATCTGTGTATTGGGGGTATGGGTGGGGGGACAGCAAGAGAGGTGATCTCCTCCCTGAGAGTTATGGCTGTTCTCCTGACCGCGGTGGGAAACCTGGCCTCCGCGTGTTCTTGACACCATCCGAGTGGCAGAGCAGAGGCGGAACTGAGGCTCGTAGGCACTGGTGGGTTAGATTTCTGCTTGTCGGCAGGGCTCAGGGTAACCTGTCTGGGGTTGGGGGGAGAGCAGTGGACATGTCCTAAATCGGCCCTCCTTTAGCATTTTATGTCAGACTCAGGAAACATCCGTCATTCATAAAAAGCAAAGGCAGTGCTGATGGCAATTGGGGCACAAGCCCCACCCCCTCCACCCCACTGTAGGCCCTCCTGCCCTGCTGCTTCAGGTTCTCTGGTCAATAAGTTTTCCTTGGACTTATCTTTGAGCTCATGGACAGAGGACATACGAGTAACAAACTGAATGTGGACTTACCTCAGAAAGTAAATCAACCTTGAACTGTTCGTTTTGGATTTTTCACAAAGAGATAATGCTGTCACCCCCTCTCCCTCTATAATCTGGTCTCTGTTGGTTTAGACGTTCCTGGGTAACCATTTCCTATTCCTTCTTCCACACAATGCTTCCCACTTTCTTTTGGAAGAATTTAATTTAAATGTTCGCTTCTCAAGATATACTGTATATTAGCTACTTACAGCGAGTGGACATTGTTTTCTAACAGCAACCAAATGCCATGCGGAGCACCACTCTCTGCTGCAGGGCACACTGCCTGCCCCTGGGCACCGCTGCCTGCCCCAGGCACTGCTGGACCTCGTCCTGGGCACCACTCCAACTGCTGGACACTGCCGTCCCCAGCCCCAGCGGAGGCCGTGGAGCACCCCGGGCCATACTGAGATCTGTGCAGTCTGTGGGAGAAGGTCTCTTTGTTCTTCTGTGTTGTAGGCTGTCAACGGGCATCAAAACATAAATGCCTGAACTTCCTGAGGTCCTCTGGGGACAGCCTCTCTTCCGTTCTTTCTCATGATAGAATTCAGATAATGAGTTCAAAGCAGGGCCAGCCAGGAGACGCATCTGAGTGACAGACACTGTTTTGTTATTTGCTTTGACCATGGAGGAGGCCTCAGTACCAGGCAGGACGGTCGGTGCTGGCTCTGCTCCAAGGAGGTTGGTTCTGCCCCAGAAGGCTCCCCACCCCTCTTGCAGATGGTGTCCTGGTGATCTGTCCTACCAGTCCCCAGACACACAGCGACACAGCCTAGGAGGAGGCTGAAGCTCTGGGACCACATGAAACCTACTAGCTGTCTACGTACCTCTGTCTCACTTACTTTAGGATTGGGAGCTCCAACTGTTAGAAGCCATGGCACATTTATTTTGGAAAAGAAAAATCAAAGCATGTGGAGCGAGTGACAAAGTTTAATATTTATGCAAATCAAATGGAAATACCACAAAATGTATGTTGGAGTGCCATTCGTGATCCACACTGTTCATAGAAATAAAACTTTAAATGCAAATTTTAGGAGAGAAAGTTGGAGATAGAGATGGTGAGATGTTTAAAAGAAAAATGTCTTTTTCATTTTATGTGGTCCCTCCTCTGCATGGCCAGGGTATGACTATAGCTGAATTTACAAGTAGCACTGCTTTCTGCACCACTCCAGGCTTCTGTTTGGGGAAACCCACCACGATGGGGTGAAATGAGGGCCATGGCAGTGTGGGGTAGTGGGCAGAGGACAGGATGTGGACCCTGGTCAGAATTTCACCTTCCCCACGTGACTGCTGTGCAAATCCCCACACGGAACTTGTGTTGTACAGACCGAGAGAGAGCAAGTTAGACGACGGGGATTCCTGACTGAATTTTTTCTTGGTCTGCATTTGATCTATTATTTGACCCACTGAAGTATTTTTCATTTTTATTTCAATAACCATATTTTTCAATGAAAAATTTCTATTTGATTCTTTATTATATCTGCCTCTCCTGCCCCCTGCCTTGCTTTGTGGTTTCTATGAATAACATAGCTAAATGTAATGTATTCGTTGGACAGGCATCTAGAAGAATGGCACCTGGAGGAAAGGTCTAAGAAAGGCCTTGGGGAAAAGGCTGCCCCGAGAAATGCCAGCTGAGCTCGGCGCTGCCCTGAGACAGCCCGTGTGAGCAGCTCAGGAGCGGGGACTGCCTGTTCACAAGGGTTTCTACCGTTCCCCAAACACAGCCCATCCTCTCCACCTCTTGACTTCACCAGCATATTTCTCCGAACCAGACAGATTTCTACCTGTCCAAATCCTGCCATCCTTCAGGGTCAAATTCAAAACACATCCTCCTCCGTGACGCTTTCTTCCCTCTCTCCTGCCCACCCTCAGTGGGGAATGATTCCCCGCTTCTCCCATGAATACCTGTAGGTTCGTTTCCTCTTAGGATGAACAGGACTGGCTACGTGATTTCATGGCTCAGTGCAAAATGGAAACACAGGGCCCCCTGTTCAACAATTATGAAGAATTTCAAGATGGCAACAGCAGAGTGTTACTCCAAGTGCACTTAGGCACTTCTAAGTGCAGGGTCTGTACCACTGCCTGGAACACACACCCAGTCAGCTGCCAGGTGACTACACTGGGACACTCCAGAGGAAACTTAGAGGCCCACTGGGCAGACAGAATTGTTTAAATGCCCATTTGAATCCCCTCCCAGGGAAACTCCTGAGTTTCCCACTTTCCTGCGCCGTTTCAGCACTCCAGCACCTCCCTGCCTGGCTCCCCACCTCCCCAGCACTTAGCTGAGGTCTCTGTTCCCCCGGCCCCACCAGCCACTCTGCCCTATGCCTCCTGCCCCTTATTCTTAAGTCCTGCCTTGTTGATTTCCTTGGGTTGGCCACTAGCACAAGGAACAAGGAAGAAGCTACAGGTGGTTTTCCACAATACCACCATCTCCTTTTCTCCTTCTGTTCCCTCCTGCTGCTAGAAGTTGCCAACACATGACCCTCTCTTTGCCAGCATGTTGGTGCAAAACATGAAGTCACACTCTTGCACATGTTCTATTTCTTCTCTAGGAACAGAGATACTTACTTGATGCTAGGAATAGTAAGTGTATCATCTCATATAATGCTGTGTTCCTCTGACGTATGCACTGCTGTTCCTAGGCCATTCACAGAGGAGTAAACCATCTCAGAGGGGTGAAGTAACTTGCCAAAGGCGATAAAGTTAAGGATCCCCTTACTTTTAGCCACGGGGCTATACTGCATCTGTAGAAGCTAACTGAAGCCAAAGACCATATCTTAGTCACACTGTACTCCCTGTGATAACTTTTTTTGCTTTCAATACCAGTGTGCTCTTGGGGTTATTAAGAGCTCCATTTGTCCAGAGCTCACCACGTGCCACGCCCTATGCTGAGCATTTGCAAATGTTATCTCATTAAATCCTCAGCGCATCTTTGGTCGTGAGGTTTTATTGCCCTAACTAGCAGATGAAGAAACTAAGGCTTAGCGTGATTAAATCTCTAGTTAGGTCACAAAGCCAGTAAAGAGCGACACCAGGGTCTGTCCTGACTCTAAATGCGGGGCTGCTAACCAAGCTCAGCCCTTGCCCCCCCCCATCTGCCCCTCTCCACCTTACGCACCCTGCCTTCCTGCTGGTATCCATCTTCCCACTGCCTCAGTCTCCGTTAGAACCTGAGTCCTGGAGACTCAGCTCTTCCTTACCCCCACCGAATGACACGGCCGCCTGTTGCACCATCCCAGCACAGGAAGGGGAAATTGCCCACAATCCCTGCCCTGACCCTATGATCAGCTCCTTCAATTTCAAGTTGCCACCTTCTAATGTTCGAACAGGAACTCCAGAAGCAGAGACTTTCCCCACTCCTGAATGTTTTCTAGAGACCAGACAACAAGCAGTGAAGAAACGCTACCAACTGACAGCCTTGCGGGATTCAAGACGACTGGAGACTTGGTCCCCTCTTGCAGGTCTTCCACTGGCCTCAGGCACTTTCCCTCCCAACAGTCAAGAAGCTAATCAAGGCAATCCATGGAGAAGAATGGCCTCTCTGTTTGTTGGTTTCATTCTTAATCCTTTTGAGAGTCCAGATAAGTCTCTAGGAACTAGGAGAAACCCTCCTGTTTGATGGGTGGCAAATGATCTGCCTCTTCCTCTCGTAGTCATTGCTGACCCGTGCTTCACTTGTGCACGTGTGTGTGTACACAAGTCCTCACTACCTGGCTCTACTGTTGGACTCCCAGTCACAAGATGATTTATCTTATTTTTTAAGCATTGGTGCCAGTTTTGTCTATTTAATAAATCATGATGTAGTCTCAAAATTAAGTCTCCTGAGAAGTAGAAGGAACAGAGTTGATGGAGGCCACAGAAAGGTGGGCAGGATAGAACACAGATGTCTCTAAATGCCTAAAGCCCAACATATGGATCAAGGAATTGATTTAGTTTGTTTCCTGAAGGGAGAATCTGCATTCATTGGTGAGGTTATAATGTAGGCAGGTGTTGGCTCAATATGAAGGAAACTAGTAACTTCCTGGTTAGCAGAGTGATTCAATAATAAATGGGCTGCCACAGTGGTGGAGAGATGCCTGTGTCTGAATGTCCTCAGGCAGACGCCAGACATTGGAAGGAGGCCCTGAGTTGAGTGGGAGGCTGGCCAAGAGCCCCTCAGCCTGAGCTGGGCAGGAAGCAGGTGCTGGGCATATAAGATTGAAAATGACACAGATACTGCTGTCCTCTGAGAACCCTCCCAACTCAGGACTGTGTTCCTCTGCATTTAATGCAGGCTGAGGGCAGGAACCACAGCCTGCACTTCTTTAGTTGGTGCACAATAACTGGCAGAGTGCTGCAGAGCCAGACTCAAACAGGGAGCATCTGAAGACAGGGGTGCACCCTTCCATCTGTGCATCCTGAGCACCTAGCACAGTGTCACTGCCCAAGAAATAGTTTCGAGTTATTGAATGTGCATCCAGAGAATAACTCAATACAAGTCAATAAATGGTCCAAAGAAACTCCAACACTGACTCACTGCCAGAAGGACCCATTCCAACCCTGGTAACCTACATGATGGATAAAGAAGTGCCCAAATTTACTGAGGTGCAATGAACTGCTTGATTCCAGTGGCCTCAGTATCATCATATGACCCTTGGACGGCAAGGCCACAGCTCCTCTGAACATCTCCAGATGGTACACCAAAGGGCTTATTAGAAGATGATGGTTTCATCTCTCATCTTCCTTCTGATCTGAAGAGAACCACTTGCACATTTTGAAGATATCAAAAGCTGATGACAAACCAGCAGCGGGGAGATGGATGTGATTCTCTGCATTGAGTAGCATTCCCCTGGAAAACATTTAACCAGAAATAATGTAATCATTTACCTTTTATTTACCTCCTAATCCTGAGGTAGAGATAGTTTCAACAACAGCTGAAGTCAACAGGTGAAAGTCTCCCCTGCCAAATTGATTTTTAGGTATTTTCCACTGGCTGAAATTAGGTGGGTGAACTAATTTTTTTATTCTTTTAATTGTTAACCAAACAATACATTTTTCTATTTCTTTTGATTTTCCTCAAATACGGCGTGCAGCCATGTTTCCTATTGTGAAGAGTAATGATTTGCTCACTTTTAGGCAGTGCCCGGGAGCCAACCTCCTCAGCTTTTTAGGGGCCTTATATTCTTTTGGTTTGAGGTTAATAGAGACAAAGTGATTGGGCTAAAGCCAGGCTCCACTAGTGTGTGATGGGGGAAAGTTCCAGAACCTCTCTGAGCCTCTGTTACTCTACAAAGAAGGAAGATGAGAATAGTAGAACTCTCCAGGAGTTATGAAAAAAACAAGCACAATGCCTTTCACAGAATAAAGAATCAGTATCGTTTGCTCTGATGATGATGCTCTTCTGAGGAGGAGCTGTTACGGCTTCAGAAAGTCCACATCTTCCCATCCTTTCTTTAACCCTGAAATGATTCTCTCATTTGTGAGAAGAATGTTTGAGTGGGTGTCAAGCCCACACTAAGCAGTATATAATGGGAAGTCTTCTCCCGAACAAAAGAGAATGGAAGGTTCCCCATAGTTTCTTATATGATAAGCCTAGGGCGAGTATCGCTGTGTTCTTGAGGCTGATTTGACACAGAGGAGCAAAGGCCAAATGATAAAAAAAAAATTTTTTTCCAGGAGAGTAGACAGATTTGATGAAGGACAAACTTTTTTCCCTTCTGAGTTTAGATTATGCCTCTTCCCCAGGGCCAGGACTGGAATCCAGCAAGGGACAAGACTGAGGCACACAATTTAAGGAGGTGCGACCGTGAAAGCGAGCATTCATCTTCAGGGTTTGGATTTTCCGAGCCAGGTCACGATTATGAGGGCAGCAATGGGGGAAAGCTTGCCAGCCCTCCCCCCACCCGAAGGAGGACGTCATCCCTGCGGTCACAGCGGTTTCATAGTTTTTTGCCATGCTGTGCTCAGACCAATGTCTCCCAACTTTGGTGCATGGGCACTGGGTACAAAGAGCTCTTCCAAATGACTCCCAGGGCAACTGGGCTCAGCTACCTTCACGAGAAACCTGGTGGGTCCTTGGAGAAGGGTAATTTGCATTCCATTGACCGAGGTTCTTACACTGGAGGTATAAATCCCAACCTGTCTCCACAGGACACACGCCGTGATCATCTCACATAACATAGTTCTTGGTTGATCAGATGTTGCTGAACCAAGTGTGTCAAGTCACACGCCTTCAGCACAGACTGTGTTTTCTCATCCCTCTGCATCCAGCACCTAACATCACAGAGAGCAGGTGTTCAATACATACCCATAGGAATGAAGAAACACCAGGCTTCTCAGAAATCATCGCTCGGCCCTTTAAGTACCAGAAAGGGCAGAGCCAGGAATCTGGCCCAACGATTTAAACACCAACCACTGCCACTTCCTCCCTGAGAAAACCAGCGGTTCCTCTGGCCTTTGCGGACGTGCACTCGTTCATGTCCTGTTTTGTGAGAGGCTGGGTGTCTAGCGCTCACCTGAGCGCTCGCTGCCTGACTTGGTATCTCACCCCTTCTAGCTCTAGCCTCCCCCCCCCCACCCGAGACCCATGTCTGCTGGCAGGACCCCGACAGAACCAACCCCCGCAACCCCAAACCTGCACGATCCTTGTCCTGGCTCCTGACCGGCCACTCGCAAGGCTGAGTTCTGCTTTGGAGTCATTCGGGTGCACCGCCGCCCTCGTGGAGAGCCCTACCCGCACACGCAGAGGAGCTGGGGCCATCCTCAGCTGCCATCGTGGAACTCCGCCATCAGCCGCTTCGGGCTCCAGGCAGCAAGCCCTGCCCAGCGCCCTGCTGCCATCTTCTGGAGGTTCTCGGCCCTCTCCCGCTCCTTAGATCTTTAGGACTGCTCTTCCCCACCCGCTCTCACAAGCCCCTGATAGCCTCAATATGCTATAAGACACTGTCTTAATGCAGTGACCTGGGCCTGGAGGAAAGATGCACAGATAAGTCATTAAAGTAATGAGATGAATAATCAGAAAAGAGAGTAGATGCTTCTCTCCTGTTGGTATGCTGGAGCCAGGCGGATGAAGCTGACCCAGGATCATTCGTGGGTGTACGCATTCAGCAGGTGAAAATCTTTCAAAGTTTGAAAGTGGCATCGTCAAGCATGATGAAATATACCCATAGCCTCCCCTGGGCATCCTTTGTCACAGTTTTCTTGGGAAACATACCTAAGGAGCATCTCGTTTCTTCTTCATTGACAGTAAGGAAATGGCAAGCTTTCTTTCTCCAGCTTAAAAAATTTAAATGAGACCATTTTATTCAGCTTGACACCAAAGCTATTTTAGTTCATAAGAATTAGACATGTGGGATAGTTGAGCTAAAACCAAAGATATTCATAAAATTCATTAAAAAAGAATTCTGATGATTTTCCCATTTCTGAGTTCCCACAAAAGTCAGCATGGAAGCAGCAGCAGAGGAAAAGAAAACAGCTGACCTGGCAGGACACACCAGTTAAATGGTAGGGGTAGAAACTGGCATAGCCTTTTTGAAAGGCAATCTGGCCAGAGGAATTAAAAGTTTTTAAAGTGTTCACATCATATGAAACAATGATTTCACTAATGAGACTCTGTCCTGAAAAAAATAACTAGAAAGCCAAAGATTCCTGCATTTAAAACTTCATCACAACTTTGTATATGAGAGTGCTCGACTGAGAACAAACTAAATGCCCAACAATAAGAGAATGGTAAAATAAATTAGGATACACACAACTGAATTAGAGGTAGTCATTATAAGCATGGTTTTTGTCTATTTAATAACATAGGAAAATACTCAAGTTATAATGTTCAATGAAAAAAGAATACAAAGTTGTACATGAATATGATTATATTATACGGAATTAAATTTAAAAAGTCTTTGTGTAGAAAAAAAGATGGAAATGCACCAAAACATTAACATTGTTTAACTCTGGGTAATGAGATTGTGGATGAGTTTTGTGTCCCTCTTTGTATGTATGATGACAGGTGAGATATTAATTGCCCTTTACCACATGCTTTGTTTTTCTAACATTGGCAAAACAGGACAATACATAGTGCTTTAGAAATTGTCGCCCATGAAAGATCCAAGAACAAAGATACCAAAAGAAATGCTCTAAGTATAAGACAGAAATGATCAGAAAGGATGATCAGACAGAACTTTTTTATTCTCTGCCCCCCCCCCCCCCGCCATTGGGATGACAATAGAACAACCCCCAGAACAATGTGGGAACTCCTACAGCAGAGGAGACGGGAACCTCACTTCAGGGGGAGGGAGAGGGGGTGGGGAGAGGGCACGTGGGTAGCCCAGGGAGACATCACATGGCAGGGAGAAGCCCCCTGAGTAGCAGGGTGGCCCTAGAGCAGTGGAGGGGCTGTGATGACAGTGTCTAAACAGATGAGCTTGAAGGCAGCCTCAGGAAGCCCCCACAGCCTGGGATGGTACAGTAGTCAAATTTTCCCAAGATTTAGAGGCAGGTAGCTCCGAGCTGAGAAAAGGCCTGTGGTCTAGAAAGGGTCCCACAGCCTTGATAAGGTGACCCCTGATCAGAGGATGCAGGAGGACTGTCCTGCTGTGGATCAGGTGGAGGAAAGCAGGACATTAGCTTGAGGGTTGATTTGCCAGAGGACCGTATGAGACAGGATACCTGGCAGAAGATGCCGAGGCAAAGGTGGAGACCCCTCTCTGATGACAAAAGCAGTATTACATAAGCCTCCCCCTCCACACTTCAGGCTTTCTTCTAACTCCAGTGGGGGGAAGAAGCATGAGGGCAAAGCTAAACTGGACTGGGTTTCAACCCAAGCACGTGGGGGAAGTCAGGTCACCCGGAAGTGACTAGATTACATTTTCATGAAAGAAAGCCCGGAGTCAGAAATCCAATTGTGTTATGGAAAATAAAGTTATATTGTAGACACTTGCACTTATGACATATGAAATGTACTCACTGCATATATTCTGTGATTTTCAAACTTTTAGTAATTACCACATTTTGTATTTTAAAAGGTTATTTAAAAGAAAAGCGGAGCATCCACATAAAGCTGCTCATGAGTCAAGGCCCTGAAGGAAAGGGGGCACAGGGCCGACGGAAAGCCCCCCGGTTCTGAGGCTCATTCTGCTGGATAACCCGAGAACCCGGGGTCCAGACCACACCTTCGGAGCCTCTGGTATTAAAGGTCTGTGTGTCAGCAGCTGGGAGCAAACGTGAAAACAGTGCTTACACGACCTTCTCTGCCCATCACAGGACCCCGTGCTTACCTCCCTCCCCACAGGAAGTCAATATTATTAAGCTTCCCTGTGGAAAGCGCCCCCCCCACTCCAAACCAAGTTTTTGTTCTCTGAAGCAATAGCAAACTACCCAATGATGACCTCTAAATATTTGGAGAACGTGTTGGTTTACACGTTAAGGGCTTCTCTGCTCCAGGCTAAACCAAGCTAGGTCCTCGGATGATATTTTCCAAGCCTCTCGCTATCCTGGCCACCCCTCCTTGGAGGTCACGCCTGGGATTGTCAAGGCCACAACTGAAAGGCGGTGCTTGAGCCAATACTGTGACCTTGTGCTCTGGCCACCAAGACTCACTCTAATTCTGCTAAGGCTCCGAAGGGCCTGAAGGAGGCACTTGTGTTCTTAGTGCCCCTGCAGAGTCTCAGCCTGCAGTGCGGGACTCAAACCCAGAGCTTTGCTTAGGCCAGGGCTCTCCTCTGCTGCACTCACCCACTGGCTAGAGGCACAGGCCACAGGGACGTAGGGTCACTGAGGACACATGGCCAGTCACACTCAGCCACCCAAGAGACGCAGGTCAGGGTGCACCTGTGCAGGGTGTTAGCAGTCAGATCTGGAGAGAAGCGGATATGGGAGTGGAGAAGCTCTGCTGGCCATAGCCCTCCTGGCCCTACTACAGGAAGGCAGGAAGGTCTCTCTTCCCATTCCCCACTCCAGGCAGAAATCTCTCCCTTCCTTTCTTCTTTTCTCTAAGGATCCTACCCAAGATCTTGGCATCTCCCATAGTTCTCCCTCCTTGCTCTAAATCATTGGTACCTTTGCTACGTCTATGGGCCTTGTTCTCTATCCAGGAGGAAATAATTGTCCCTGACACTTGAAGATTTTATGAAACTTAGAAGCTTTTGCACAGCAAAGGAAACCACAAATGAGATGAAAAGACAACCCTCAGAATGGGAGAAAATATTTGCAAATGAAGCAACTGACAAAGGTTAATCTCCAAAATATACAAATAACTCATGCAGCTCAACATCAAAAAAACAAACCCAATCAAAAAGTGGGCAGAAGACCTAAAGAGACATTTCTCCAAAGAAGACATACAGATGGCCAACAAACACATGAAAAGATGCTCAACATCACTAATTTTTAGAAAAATGCAAATCAAAACTACAATGAGGTATCACCTCACACCAGTCAGAATGGGCATCATCAAAAAATCTACAAACAGGACTTCCTAGGTGGCGCAGTGGTGGAGAATCTGCCTGCCGATGCAGGGGACACAGGTTCGAGCCCTGCCCTGGGAGGATTCCACATGCCACGGAGCAATTGGGCCTGAGCGCCACAACTATTGAGCCTGTGCTCTAGAGCCCGTGAGCCACAACTATTGGGCCCATGTGCCGCAACTGTCGAAGCCCATGTGCCTAGAGCCCATGCTCCAAAACAAGAGAAGCCACTATAATGAGGAGCCTGCGCACCACAATGAAGAGTGGCCCCCGCTCGCAGCAACTAGAGAAGGCCAGTGTGCAGCAACAAAGACCCAACACAGCCAATAAATAAATAAAATAAATAAATTAAAAAAAAATCTACAAACAGTAAATTCTGGAGAGAGTGTGGAGAAAAGGGAACCCTCTTGCACTGTTGGTGGGAATGCAGATTGATACAGCCACTATGGAGAACAGTATGGAGGTTCCTTAAAAAACCAAAACTAGAACTACCATATGACCCAGCAATCCCACTACTGGGCATATACCCAGAGAAAACCATAATTCAAAAAGACATATGCACCCCAGTGTTCATTGCAGCACTATTTACAATAGCCAGGACATGGAAGCAACCTAAACATCCATCAACGGAGGAATGGATAAAGAAGATGTGGTACCTATATACAATGGAATATTAGCCATAAAAAGGAACAAAACTGGGTCATTTGTAGACATGTGGATGGACCTAGAGACTGTCATACAGGGTGAAGTAAGTCAGAAAGAGAAAAACAAATGTTGTATATTAATGCATATGTGTGGCATCTGAGAAAATTAGTATAGACGATCTTATTTACAAAGCAGAAATAGAGGCACAGATGCAGAGAACAAACATATGGATACCAAGGGGGAAAAGGGTGGTGGTGGGATGAATTGGGAGATTGGGATCGACATATATACACAATTGATACTATGTATAAAATAGATAACTAATGAGAAGTACTGTAGAGCACAGGGAACTCTACTCAATGCTGTGTGGTGACCTAAGTGGGAAGGAAATCCAAAAGAGAGGGGATATATGTACATGTGTAGCTGATTCACTTTGCTGTGCAGTATAAAGTAACACAATATTGTAAAGCAACTACACTCCAGGAAAGAAAATAAAAAATAAAAAAATTTGCTGAACATCCCTCCTTTCCCCCGCACGGACTCCATGGCGTGTTCAGCTTACAGTAGAGGGCACTCCCTCTGCTGCCAAATCTGCAGCACTCCAGGGCCAGCAGTGCCCGCCCCTCCTCACCTTGGTGCTCCCCTCATCCTCTCAACTGCTTCCTGTCCTTGCTGCTGTTACCATGCTCCAAGCCAACTCTGGAGCATCTCCCCAGCCTACCCCCCAACCTGCCCCCAGTCGCCCCCAGGCAAGCATTGACTTTGGCAGATTTCTCGGGGGCTGGCGATGTCCTAACTTGTTTGCTTTTCCAGGACTGATGTTTGCAGGGGGCTTTTTTTTTGGAACCAGAACAGAAATCATCCCATATCCTTACGCAATTCTTCCACAGGCTCCAACAAATAAAAGGCCTTTGGATCCTCTTCCAGCAGAGCTCCTGGGTTGGTCCTGAAGCCTCCAGCTACCTGCCTGCTGACCTGCCAGGGCCTCTCTGTGCAGCCATGAAGTCCCTCGTCCTGCTCCTTTGCCTTGCTCAGCTCTGGTGCTGCCACTCTGTCCCGCATGGCCCGATTCTGGGTTATAGGGAACCAGCCTGTGATGACCCAGAAACGGAGGAAGCAGCCCTGGCGGCCGTGGACTACATCAATAAGCACCTTCCTCGGGGCTACAAGCACACCTTAAACCAGGTGGACAGTGTGAAGGTGTGGCCACGGGTAAGTGACCTGCTGTGTAGGAGTGGGTGGGGCTCAGATGGGCATCTCTAAGAGCTGACGTCCCAGCACCAAGGAAATTGCAGAGCAGAAATGCCCTGGGTCCTCCCAGGAGGGAGGGAGAGGGCAGGCGGAGGAAAGAGAGGAGACATTCTGTACTGTGGTCAGGAGGGTGTGCAGGATGGGGGTGGGGGGAGATGAAAAGGCTTTGAATGATATTTTGAAGATCACAGGTAGAAAATGTGGCTTTCTAGAAAAACTAGGACCAGAGACTGTATTCTAGTTGGCAAACTACCACTGACTGGACATCACTTCTTTTACATTGTTTCTGTTTCTCTGGATAAAGACTGAGAGTGAATGAAACGTGCATTTGATTAGTGCCTACCATGTGCCAGGCCTTTTCTCGTATACCATCTCCTAACCCCTCTCCCACCCACCCCCAGCCCTGTAGGGGTATTGTGCTTGTCTTAACGTGAGGAAACCAAGGCTCTGACATATTACAGCATTTTTTACCCGAGGGCGTAAAATAGTAAGCATCGGGCTAAGATTCAATTCCAGAACTGTGTTCCTTCTTCTACACAAGCTGCCTCCCCGGGAAAGGTACCCACATTCCAATGAGAAATCTTGGCATGAAAGGATTCACATCCTCTCATGCTAGACAAGAAACCAATGCAGCCTGAAGCTGGTGACAATGACATCAAGTTGGGAAATATGCCTTGGGGGCCGGCTGAGTGATTTGGAGAGGTGGGGAAAAGGCATCTGTCTATTGCCTATTTTGAAATTAGATTTTATAGGTGATGAAGGATAATTCTTTCAGCCAACACTGATGACAGGTCTTCCATGGGCAAGAACCAGTGTCAGGCACTATGGGAGATGCTAAGTTGAATCATATGAAATAGCCAGTTTTATATGTTAAAAGCAGTCAAATATTGGCATTTTAATGATTCAACCTAATACAAAGGTGAGAAGGACATAGTGCCCACACAAGGTTCACAACCTAGGAAGAAAAATAAGGCAAACCTCAGGCTGTCTGGACTGACTCACGGACATCTGATCTCACAACGGGACACAATATTTGAGATCAGGATTGTCCCAGATGGATTTTAGGAGTTCTGCAACCACAGCGAAGTACAATGGTGGTTCACTGGAAGCACTGATCAGCTCAAGGGAAATGATACACAATGTGCATATTTGAGGAAAGGAAGGAGCAACGTTGCAATTTTCACTAACTGCAGGGTTTGAGAAACCCAGGAGCGCCCGGCTCCTATTCACTAGCTCTGAGTGTTTTCAGGAAGTTAATTTGGGCACATTTGCACATCATAAAACACAGCTTCCTCCAGGAAAGGAGAGTCTGAGTCTTCAGGTACTAGCGAATCAGGCAGAACAGAAATGAGAGGCAAGCAGAGCTGGGCTGAAAGAAAAAATAGGTATACTCGTACCTTCTGGATTTTTCTGGGCTTTGAAGAAAGGATACAGAAAGAGGTGAACTGGCAGGAACTACCACAAGGAGTCATACAAGCTCTCCTATCACCGCCTTACCCACTGCTCCTTCCCCCTATGCAAGTGACTGACACACTGCTACCTCCATCAGAGGGAGGGTCACTCTTCCCTCTCATTACCGGCAGGGGGCAGTAGGGAATAGCAACTTTGCATCCAGGGACCTGCAAGCCAAAAGGCAAAAAGCCACAGACAGCTTTTCCCTTAGGAAGGAAAAGAAAATGGGGAGAGAAGGAAAGTAGATGTTGAGAAGGAAGGGAGGGAGGGAGGAAGGAAAGAAGGAAGGAAGGAGAGGGAGGGATGGAGAAGAAAAAGGAGAGACACTAAGTTATTATCCAACACCAACTTACTTTGCTGCTTGACTGAGAAAAATCCAAAGCTGATTTTTTTAAAGTACTTCTTGAAGGGTGCTTTTTTTCAAATTAAACAGGTATCAACATTCACTTTTAGCTTCCAAATACAGCGCACAGCGTGGCTGTGGTTCCATGAACCTGTCCAAGCCAACACTCCCTTCTCTCTTACCCCTCCAACAGGGAGTGGGTTCAAATCCTGTGGGGACTCAGCCTTGGACCCGCTCCGCAGGGCCAGGCTGCTCACCTCTGCATTCTCTGTCTCCACAGCGGCCCACGGGAGAGGTGTTTGACATTGAAATAGACACGCTGGAAACCACCTGCCATGTACTGGACCCCACCCCCCTGGCAAACTGCAGCGTGAGGCAGCTGAAAGAGCACGTGAGTGCCCCTGTTAGGGCGACTGTGGCGGTCGGTCGGGCAGCTAAAATGGCCAATTGATGCCGCCTTCCCTGGGGCTGGTTTTTACAATTCACCTTTTTGTTGTACCGCCAACCCCCGCGAAACCACAGTGTCATGTTTCAACAGCGCCCAGTGAAGGAGATTTTGCGAGGTTCACCCTTGACATCCACATCCCCCCCTGCCCCCTCACCCCGCACCGTGGGAAGGGACAGGTCAGCCCTCCTCCTGAGGCCTCACAGTGGGTTTATTTCTCCAGGCGGTGGATGGAGACTGCGATTTCCATGTGCTGAAACAGGACGGCCAGTTTTCCGTATTGTTTGCCAAATGCGATTCCAGTCCAGGTAGAGATGATTATTCTTCTTACTATGGTGACCTGGTAGCGAGAGTGAGGAGGGACTCTGAACTGTTTTCAACAGAGGTCGTTCTAGCCACTTTGTTGCTGGTGAACAGAAGCCAAGTTGCCTGGGTTTGGGGACTTTAAAACTGTGTTTTAAGGCGCTGTTCTCACTGGAGGTGAAAATCGCGCCTTGGTGAGAGGGGCTTCTGCAACAATGCCAGCCTGGCAGGAGCCACCCAAAGGTTGAGTAAGAAGCAGAGAATCCGCCTGCAGCTATTTGGAGCAGGTCTTCAAATAAGCAGAGGGGGCCCAAATGCCGCAGCGGATTACAGCCCCGAGCCAGGCTGATTTCTTCTCTCTGTGCGCAGACTCGGCCGAGGACGTGCAGAAGCTGTGTCCAGGCTGCCCGCTGCTGGCCCCGCTTAATGACAGCCGGGTGGTGCACGCAGGAGAGGCCGCGCTGGCTGCCTTCAATGCTGAGAACAACGGCTCCTACTTTCAGCTTGTGGAAATTTCCCGGGCTCAAATTGTGGTAAGACTGAGACCCTGCTGACAGACTGGGCAGTTTGGTGGCACTTTGGGAGTGGACGTGGTGAAGCAGGGGTGAGGAACGGAGCAGGTGCAGGGGCAGCCACAAGGAAATCAAGCAGGGTGGTGGGAGAAAAGAGAAAGAAAGGGTCCTGGGTGCCCTGAGTACCGAGAGGACTCTCAGCGCATCTCCCACCTAAGCCACTTCAACAGCCAATAGCCAGATGCACACATCCCCACTGAACATCTGCGGCACTCTTGTAATTGATACTTACAAAGGCATGGGCATGCTTACATATAATGGCAGGGTCCTAAAATGCCTTTGAATCACTTGAAAACAAACCTAATTGTACTGTGGTTAGGTTAGCACATTTGAAAGCAACAGAATTCTAATGTTTTTAAAAACTGGTATTCTGGATGCCAACCATGGCATACTTGGAAATATACTATTAACCAGAATATGTGATTCTCAGAACACCCCCACCCCAGACTATAACTAACAGATATTTTATCATTGCAAGTGTCCTTATGCTCCAAGAACTGTAAGTTAGAAAACCATAAGTATCTTCTATATTTTATTTATATTTTTCATTTGATCTTGCTATCTAAAATACGTGGGAGAGCAATTAATTTCTTTACTTTCCCACCCCCTCTTGGAGTACGCTGAGCCTTGGGTTTCAAAATGTAATCCCAATAGGGAAGCTGGCAGGAGGCAGGGTTCCCACTCAGGTCAGTGTAAGGTCAGCCCTCTGGGTTCCTGCTTTCTACCTGAAAACTCACCTCTGTTCTGAATCATGGGCAGTGTATACCTGCACCTCCTTCAGAGAAGACCCAACCCAAGCTTCTGTATGCAAGCCCTTCAAAACCCAAAGCCATGATGTAAGCCCTGTGTAAGCCACCGGGGGCATGTTTCCTGGCCACACAGTGTGGTCTACGTGAATGGTGCTCCCTGGACTGTGTGATGCCGTATCCCTCGCTTTCTCTCTGGCCTCTCCTTCCCTGCCTTTTTCATGCTAAATCATGTTGTTGCATGAAAATTTTCATGTATCCTCATCAGCCTCATCCACCTTCTGTCTCTGTGGAGTTTGCGGTGGCTGCCACGGACTGTGTTGCTAAAGAGGTTGTAGACCCAGCCAAGTGCAACCTGCTGGCAGAAAAGGTGAGCGGGCCAGGCACTGAGTTGGCAAAGCTGGTCATGGAACAGAACATCCTTAGAGCAAGTTCGTATCTGGGGGCTGCAGAAAAGAGATAATGCAAAATACCCAGTCCCTGTGAGGCTGGGTCGTGCCAGGCCATCCTCTGGGGTGTTATCTCCCCTGCTTAAGAGCTATCACCACATCTTCTACCCACTGGAGGCCCCTGCAGCTAGCGAAGCTGTTTCCTAATTAAAATGAGTCATGTCAGGCTGCTGGGAGCGTAAAGTGTAGATTTTCTGGATATACCTCTGATGTGAAATCTTTCAAGTCCTTAAGCCAGTAATGGCCACTTTAGGAATTTAGCCTAAGGAGACCATCGTGTTTGACAGAATATATCTATAAAGATGATTTATGACAGATACAGAATGACCCCAGAAGATCTGAATGTCCAACAGGAGGGAATCATTGAGTAAAGTGTGGAATGGCAGTAAATAGAAAATTGTACAGACATGAAAATTACGTTTTCAAAGAACAATGAATAAGAGAATGCCATCATTATAGCACGTGAAAAACACAGTGTATAAAACAGTATAGTCAGTGATGCCAATTTTTAAATGATATTGAATAGTATTTAAAAATAAGAAAGAAACACATAGATATTAACAGAAATTCTCCTGGGTCACCACAGTTTCTGAGATTAAGGGTGATCTCTCTCACTCCCAAAGCATTTCTGTATTTTCTACATTCTATATAAAATATAAGCAGAAACCATACACCTTAGGAAAAAGATTTTAAAAAAAAAGGAGTTAAGAATTTAAGGTTTTTTTTCCCTTAATGTGTTGGAGTATAAGTGAAACTGGGAGAGAAGTCCACTTTTTGTACTGGTTCAAATAACTCCTCTCTTTCTGTGTGCAGCAATACGGCTTCTGTAAGGGGACGGTCACTGAGAAGATTGCCGGTGGGGAAGATGTCGCAGTGACCTGCACAGTGTTCCAAACACAGGTAAGGGCGTCATGGATGTACCTGCCCTTGTCTTCAGAATATAATGACCCTATAACATTTCTGCGGTGCATTAGTAATTACAGCACATTTGCTGCCAGTCCTTTTGAGCCCCACCATATAGACAGCGCCAGGGAATGTGAAATCATCAATACCCAAAAGGTTGTTTCAGCCATGCCCTCCCCTCCCACAAACTGGTGGCTACAGGGCAGAACCACCCTCGTGTACAATTGGCAAGGCCATGTTTTTATTTGCAGGCTTGGGGAGTGGGGGCAGGGAGAGGCGGGGGAAGTGGGGGTGGTTTTCTGAGTTGCAGAGACCAGGTGGCCAGATCTGTCAGACAGCTCCCTGGGGCTGCAGGTGTAGATGAAAAGAGGGTGACACTGCTGGTAAAGGTGAGCCATAAGGTGGGGTTCTTTTGCTTGTGGAACATGAGTGTAAGTCTACCATCCTCAAAACAACTGGTGAGAAAGGGGCTACCGCAGGCCAGTTAGGCCTCCAGTGGAGCCCTGATGACCATGCTTTGTACCTAGGTAGTTCTTTTTTGTCAGATTCCTTGCAAATAAAAATTATTGCTGTGAGAGAATTGGGTGGGGTTCCACTTGGAAGGAAGAGAAGGGCAGCTAACCTAAGGAAACGGTCCCCTCTCCAGGCTGTGCTCCCGCAGCCCCAGCCAGATGGTGCGGCAGCAGATGCGCCGAAGCCTGCGCCAGACGCAGCTGTGCCTACACCTCCTCCCGCCGACCTGCCCACGGCCTCCCTGGTGGTGGGACCTGGGGTGGTGGCAGCTCCCCCGATCCCCCCACCGCTGCACCGGGCACACTACGACTTGCGCCACACCTTCTCAGGTGTGGCCTCTGTGGAGTCAGCCTCAGGAGAAGCGTTCCACGTGGGGAAGACACCCAAGGTGGCACAGCCTAGCATTTCTGCAACTGAAGGTCCAGTGGTCCGCCGTTGCCCAGGGAAAATCAGATACTTCAAGGTCTAGAAGACAGTCAGAGATGAGAAGGTTTGGCACAGGGAACATGGCCACCATTTTGTCCAAGTATGGGTATGGGTGGGGGCTTTGTCTGCTATCAAAGCAAGTGCTACGTGTGGTCTAGATTATGTCAAATCTTGAACCCCTCCTTTGGAGGACAGGAGCAGAGAGGGTGATAGTTATGTTTGGTGGAGGACATAAGGTCAGCGACTTGATTGTCATTGTTTTGATGCTAAACCACCACTGCTGTGTTCTCTGCCTTCTCTTGACCTCACAAAAATAATTGGAACTGTGATTTTGAAAGGTGCTCTTGCCAAGTTTATATCTGCTTGTTAATAAAAATGTCTGAAGGACCTTCCTTAATAAAGAAGGTTCTAAGCTGAAATGTGGTCATGGTTATTGTTTATTTCATCCAAGCTCACGAGTGTGGTCTGTCTTTCCAACAACCACACCACAACTGTCCCTAATCAAAATCAAAGTGAAAATAGGAATAAAATAGAACAAAAATCTGCTATATTACTACACACAGGAAAAAGTGAGACTAGAATCTGCTCACAGCCCATGAGATCTGATCATTTCCTTATAAGAAAATAATTCTTTTCATTTCATAACAGAAAATATTGCTAAATTGGAATCTTGAGGAAAAAAAATGGGGCTGGAGGAACCAGACTCCTGACTTCAGATTATAGCACAAAGCTACAGTAATCAAGACAGTATGGTACTGGCACAAAAACAGCAATATAGATCAATGGAACAGGATAGAAGCCCAGAGATAAACCCACACACCTATGATCAACTAATCTATGTCAAAGGAGGCAAGGATATACAATGGAGAAAAGACAGCCTCTTCAATAAGTGGTGCTGGGAAAACTGGACAGCTGCATGTAAAAGAATAAAATTAGAGCACTCCCTAACACCATACACAAAAATACATATAAACTCAAAATGAATTAAAGACCTAAATGTAAGGCCAGACACTATAAAACTTTTATAGGAAAACATAGGAAGAACACTCTTTGACATAAATCACAGCAAGATCTTTTTTGACCCACCTCCTAGAGTAATGGAAATAAAAACAAAAATAAACAAATGGGACCTAATGAAACTTAAAAGCTTTTGCACAGCAAAGGAAACTATAAACAAGACGAAAAGACAACCCTCAGAATGGGAGAAAATATTTACAAATGAATCAACAGACAAAGGATTAATCTCCCAAATATATGAACAGTTCATCCAGCTCAATATCAAAAAAAACAACCCAATCAAAAAATGGGCAGAAGACCTAAATAGGCATTTCTCCAAAGAAGACAGACGGATGGCCAAGAGGCACATGAAAAGCTGCTCAACATCACTAATTATTGGAGAAAAGCAAATCAAAACTACAATGAGGTATCACCTCACACCGGTTAGAATGGGCATCATCACAAAATCTACAAACAGTAAATGCTGGAGAGGGTGTGGAGAAAAGGGAACGCTCTTGCACTGTTGGTGGGAATGTAAATTGATACAGTCACTATGGAGAACAGTATGGAGGTTCCTCACAAAACTAAAAATAGAATTACCATATGACTCAGCAATCCCACTCCTGGGCATATACCCAGAGAACACTGTAATTCAAAAAGACACATGCATTCCAATGTTCATTGCAGCACTATTTACAATAGCCAGGACATGGAAACTACCTAAATGTCCATCAGCAGATGAATGGATAAAGAAGATGTGGTACATATATACAATGGAATATTACTCAGCTATAAAAAGCAATGAAACTGGGACATTTGTAGAGGCATGGATGGACCTAGAGACTGTCATACAGAGTAAAGTGAGTCAGGAAGAGAAAAACAAAAATCGTATATTAACACATATATGCGGACTATAGAAAAATGGTACAAATCAACTGGTTTGCAAGGCAGAAATAAAGACACAGATGTAGAGAACAAACATATGGACACCAAGTGGGGAAAGCGGGGAGGGTTGAGGGGAATGAATTGAGAGATTGGGATTGCCATATATACATTACTAATAAGAAAAAAACATATGCAATTTATTTTCTGCTAAAAAAAGAAAGAAAAGATAGTTAATTCACACAGGAAATAAAATGAGAAGGGTGAAAAAAAAAAAAAAAAAAGCCAAGGGAGAAGCTATTCTAGGAGAATAGCAGCCACAAAGGCCTAGAGGCAGGAAACAGGTTGCTGTGGCTGAGGATGAGAAAGGAAGCTGGATTGAAGCAGCTAAGAGGACAAAGAGGAGGGCTATGGAAAATGAGATTGAAGAAATAGGTGGGGGCAGGTCATGAACAGCCTTGAAATCCGCAGAAGGAGTTAGGAGGTTTTTCTCAGTGCAATGGGAAACTACTAAGGGTTTTAAGCAGGGCAGTGGCATAATCTGATTTACCTTAAGAAATCACTCAGGCTCCATGGTTCTCAACCTGGGAACGGGGGGAGCAGGGGTCCAGCAGTACCATCCCTTCCTCCACCTTCCACCCAGAGATATTTGGAAGTAAGAGGAGGCATTTACTTGGGATGCTACCAGACAGAGGCTGGGGATGCTAAACATTCCGAAATGGGCCAGGACATCCCCAACACTGAAATCCCAACAATGAACAACGATTAATTAATGCCCCAAATGCTGATAGCATTCACATTACGTTGTTAGTTGCTGTAGGGAAAATGGGTTGCATCTGGACAAGAGTAGCCACAGGATAGGAAGTGACCGGAGCTTTCTAGGGGAGAGATAAGAGTACCCTAGTCTAAGGTTGTGGGCAGCAGATGTGGTTTAAAAAGAAGTATATAACTTCAGGTAGAACTCCTAGGACCTGCTGATGGATTTGATGTGGGGGTAAGAAAAAGAGAGATGAAGGATAACTCCTGGATTTGTGGCTTTGGAAACTGAGTAGATGCTGGTGTCATTTACTGAGACAGAGCGCGCTGGTTCATTTCATCTGAGTTACCTCAATTTCTCTCCTCTCTTTCTTGAAATTGTGCAGTTGATTTTTCTGTGTCAGGCTAACCCATCTCTTGATCCGATAGACCTTCACTGTCTGGACTAAGCTGATTCACCTTTCATTTCCTATGGCCCTCATTATACAATCGGGTGTGTACAGCAGCCTGGCAAGGCTGTAGGGAGGATTAAATGCGATACTAGAATTGTATGCTTGGAACCTTCTTGACACATTCTAGGTTCTCAGTAAGGGTCCTTTCTATCTGTTTCCTCTTCCTGTCCTCTGAATTTGGTGGCTTCAGAAGATTATGTCCTTGACCTTCTCTTAAATGTGTACACTCTGCTTGGCAAGTCCATCCTTTTGAAACTCTTGATCTTACATGGATAACGTCCAACTTTATAGCTCCAGCTTGGGCCTCTTTTTCAAATTCCAACATTGCATTTCCAAATGTCTCCAGGATTTCCTCACTTGAATTTACCTAGAACAAATTCCTACATGATTTATTTGATCTAAGAGATGCGTACCTGAAAACTTAGCAGTATTCAAAATGTGCATATTCTAGAAAAATTTCTTCCTAAGAATAAACATAAATTAGAGGCGATGAGTTATGGAGCTGTTAAGTCTACTGTGCTTATGGCACATTTTTGCATTAATGTTACCCTATATTTTCTCAGCATCATCTTTAATATTTGGCAGAGTGCTCGCTCCTAAATTAATAGCATTGTATGTGTCTCATTTACTTGCCTTCTTAGTGGCTTTTTAATCACATCTGCCTCATCTTCCAAAGTTACTGAATTTCAGGTGTGTTTTTCAATACTGTACCACCACCACCAACTAACAATATTTGGTGGGTGTTAGGACAATGGGAATATTTATAACTATAGTAACAGTGAACATTAAAATAATAGAATAGTGGTCATCAAAATCACTCTTGGAAATTTTGCTGCACATGCAAAAAAAAAGTGGTTCCAACAATATTGACACAGGGTGATGGGTATCTCTCTTCCACGGGACAGTCACACAACAATGTTGTAAACAAGGTTTACAATGTATTTGCTTAAAGGCTCTCTGTCCATCCCTGCTTGACCAGTCCCTATTTCATCTACACCTTACTCACTTGACTGACCTTGCCCCTAAATCTTCCCCCATAATCATAGACCCTAATCAGAAAATACCTACGTACTTCCCACCCACCTCCACCAGAGATAGTGATGATTCTAATATTTAGCTCAGAATGGCTACCCCCTGAGAGTTTAACAAAGGGAAAACCTCTGCCCCAGGAAAGCACTTAGCCGGAGGGGCTAATAGGGGTTTCAAGGGTCGGGCTCCTCTGCTGGTTTCCCTGGTGACCAATGAGCCAAGCTGACGTCCATTTCTCCATAACTGATAGCCTCCCTATTCCTCCCCAGAGCCAAGCCTGTTGCTGCATCCTGCCCTGCCTTCCACCGCACCCAGTGAGGTGTTGCTCCAGGACCTTGCTTCAGACTTGTAAGCTCCCCCATCCATGAGACTACTGATGTCTCTGTCTCTGACTCTGGGCTCTTTCTTCAGTCCTGTAGCTGAGCAAGTACAAGGCTTGCAGGCCTCCGGGGTGCAGCACAACAACCATCAAAGAAATAAAAGATCTGGGACAGGCTGGTGACTCTTCAGTGGAGTATGCAGATAGGGTTCCTGAATTTGGCGTGCAAATACCTTTGAGAGACTTATGAAGTCCCTTGCAGAGGTGCCAGTGGCATAACTGTGAAAGAAAAGAGTCCCTTTGTGTTCTTAAAAACATGTACTGTTCCTTTCAGGATAGAGTAGCCAAGCTGAACCTAGAGCTTGCACAACCCATTCCTACCCCAGCTTTGAGATAGCGGATGGAAGATGCTCTCTGGCTTGTCCTGGGGAGCTGATGTGGCAGAAGTGTCCAGGCTCACAGGCACACCTTGTTTTGCTGTGCTTTGCTTTATTGAGATTCACAGATACTGTGTTTTTTACAAATCGAAGGTTTGTGGCAACCCTTCCTAGAGCAATTCTATCAGTGCCATTTCCAGCAGCATCATATTTTTATTAAGCTTCCTGGATTTTGAAGAACTAACCTTAGAAGAATTCCTTTGCTCTTCTAGCACTTTTTAAAAAATAAATAAATTAATTAATTTATAGGCTCCATTGGATCTTCATTGCGGCGTGCAGGCTTTCTCCAGTTGTGGCGAGCAGGGGCTACTCTTCATTGTGCTGCTCTGGCTTCTCTTTGCAGTGGCTTCTCTCGTTGCAGAGCACAGGCTCCAGGAGCACGGGCTTCAGTAGTTGAGGCACGTGGGTTCAATAGTTGTGTCTCACGGGCTCCAGAGCGCAGGCTGAGTAGTTGTGGCGCATGGGCTTAGGTGCTCTGAGGCTGTGGGATCTTCTCGGCCCAGGAATTGAACCCGTGTCCCCTGCATTGGCAGGCGGATTCTTAACCACTGTGCCACCAGGGAAGCCCTTCTAGCCCTTTTTAACTGCCTCGTCTTCCTCCTATAATATGTGTCTCAGAGTGGATGAGACAAAATTTTGGTCACAGGATAAAGAAAGAAAATGTTTCAAAAGGCCAGAAAAAACATAGGCCTTTACATGAAAGATATTTGCTTCCTAAATTCATGTTTGTTTGTTTGTTTGTTTTTTATATTTGTTTTCAGAGGTCATAGAATTATTTTAAAAGTTAATTGTTTTAGTGTACATTGAGGAGTTGTTCAGAAGTTCAAGTACTCACTGTCATGAAAGCTGCTTGTAAATGTTTTTACTATGCAGTCATCTCCAAATAACAATTAACAGTAGACGTTTCTATAAATATCAACTGCTTTCTAGTTTAGATCCACTCCATAACACCAGTAGTAGCTTCTAATTGACATTTTACTTTTCTGCTTCAAGATAAGACAAATGGGTGTATGGATGTGTGATATGAAAAGCAAGCGTTTTCCCAGGGTTCTTTTCTAAATCAAATCACTGTCAAATTTCATTGGACTTTTTGAAAAGGTGTGTGTCTATTCTTTATTTGTAGTGGGTTTTTTTCTGTCTCTAATTGCAACCTGACTCACGGGTTTTGCATGCTAGGATGATTACTTATGGCAGAAGGCAATTGGAAATTAGCATTTTAATATAGCAGCCTTCTCTTTTGGAAGCTTATAGGAATTGGTTGTATAAACAATAATAAAGTGATTAGGTTAGACAACACTCCAAACTGACATCTGTGTTGGGAATTCTAAATGTGAATATTAAAGCTAGGGTCAAATATAAGATTGTATTTTATCTTTAAACTGTATTTTATTGAAGTATAGTTGATTTATAATGTGTTAATTTCTGCTGTATAGCAAAGTGATTCAGTTATAGATATGTATACATTCTTTTTCATATTCGTTTCCATTATGGTTTATTACAGGATATTGAATTTAGTTCCCTGTGTTATACAGTAGGACCTTGTTGTTTTATCAATTCTATATATAATAGTTTGCTTCTGCTAATCCCAAACTCCCAATCCACTTCCCTTTGGCAACCACAAGTCTGTTTCCTATGTCTGTGAGTCTGTTTCTGTTTTGTGGATAAGTTCATTTGTGATATTTTAGATTCCACATATGTGATATCAGGTTGAATTTTAATTTACTATACTACTTGAAATCATGAAACCATAATCAACTATGAGTCTAATGCCTGTTGAAATTAAGGTTGAAAAGATGCTTATAAAAATGTCATTTAATGTTTATTTCTCTCACTAATCATTGACTTAACAGCTTTTTAAAGATGGAGGAAGATATTTGATCTGATAAGGTAAGTAAAAATTTTCTGTTCTTAAATAGGACACTTTGGCAATATATTTGGATAAGGGTGATTCTATAAGATCATTAAAATGCCTTTTGTTAATAGTAATCTTCTTTAGCATTTGCGAAGTATGCTTCCTTCAAGGGGCTTGAAGTGCTTTCTTAATATCTTTGTACTGCTTCACAGTAACTCTGTGAAAACTGAAACGGATCTCCTCTCTAAAAATGTCATTGCAAAAAGAGTTTTCTCTATGGAAATAAATTATTTAACATTGAACAAATAGCTTCCCCAAATCTATTGCTTCCTTTGTCTGTTTCAAAGTGTACAGTCAGATCAATGTCCCATTGAACTTTACACTGGTGTGAGATCATCTGACGTATTTCATCAATTTGGGGTGTAACATTTTAAAAATAAGTAGTCGATCATGTCTAATTTATCAGTTCATTTATCCCCAGCACTTCTTATACATTCATGATCTATAATACTTTTTCAATAACTATTTAATACCTGAATGTTTAAAAATGTACTTGCTTTAAAAATACTCAATCTTTGGCTAATTTTTAAAAGTCAGGGAAATTGTTTCAAATTTTGTTTTCAAAATTTTGTTTCAAATTGTTTCAGATTCTGTGTGTAAGGTGAGACTTTATTGTAATTTTAATGTCTTGCTATTTAACATTTGCATGATTCAAAATCATGTTGTTGAATCGGGGCCTGCTGCTCACCGCTTACAAAATCAAATTCACAGATGTTGATAGAAAGGAAAGTTGTCTTTAATCACAGTGCTGGCAATCTGAGGAGATGGTGGACTCAGTGTCCCCCCCAAAAAACCACCTCCAAAAATTCTGCTTAACCATGAAGAATTTAAAGGGAAGGAGGGAAGTAATCTCAGTTAATCATTGAGACGGGGGCTCAGTGTCATCGCCATCCCCTCCACTGCATGCAGGCTTGTTGACTTCTTGTGATCTTCCTCTAGATGTTATCTTGTTCACACAGTTGGTCACACAGTTTGTTCAAGGGATTACTAAAGGGGAAGCTAGGGAAGAGATCTGGTCATCTGTTAATTACTTATTCTTTATTTCTGCTTATTTGATCTACAGAAAGAACCAGCCAAGTTAGGCAAGGTATTGTGTGATTAAAAGATTTGAAAGGTATGCTAGGGCTGGAAGTGAGTAGAGCATGGGGGTGCCTGGTTTAGAAATTAGTTACAATATAGCTTTGCTAAAGTGACAAGGAAAGAGGCTTCCTGCTGAGGGGGGTTTCCTGTAAAGAGCTGCTTACAATCATGCAATGTAACTATCAAAATGTAACTGTCTTGGGACTTCCCTGGTGGTCCAGTGCTTAAGACTTGGCACTCCCAATGCAAGAGGCCAGAGTTTAATCCCTGGGTGGGAAACTAGAGCCCACATGAAACAACTAGAAGATCCTGCCTGCTGCACCGAAGACCCAGCACAGCCAAATAAATAAATAAATATTTTTTTAAAAAGTAAATATAATGTAATTATCTTGTATGTTTAAACCTCAACTGGTGCATTTCTCTTCCAAATTGACTCTCACCCCTGCTTCTTTCCCATTTTGGTTCATAACACTCAGCGAGTTGCCCAGCAATTAAAATTTCGTTTATCACAAGGTAAATCCTATTTTTGTAGTCTTTAAAATTTAAAGCAAGAATATGTAACCTACATGATAGTACTCAACATTAATTTCCCAAATAATCATTTTCATAAAATATTGCTGGTGCTAGCATATGTTACTCATTCCACCTCTAGCCCTTCCCTGCCTCTCCACCCGAACCCCCAAACCACCGAGGACCATTAGGAATATATGAAGTACAATGCTGACTAACTAGCATTTATATATGTGTGTGTATATATACATATGCACATAACAATATAAATATAGGTACTATCCATTCAGTAGGTGGTGACGCCAATCCTCTTCTCATTATGGCTGGTAAAGAGTTTAAAATGTTCATAATGCATTATTTGAAAGAGCAAAAGTTGTAAACAGTATAAATTTTCTATAATGACTGGCTAACTAAATTACATTATATTAATTCCACTTGCTACTATACAGAAATTTAAAATCATATTACAACAAAGTAACAATCCCATAGGAAAGTATTCAAAATATATTTTGAAATCAAAAGGCAGATTTTAAAATGATATGGTCTTAATTTTGTAGAAATAATTTTTTTTATATATAGGTATATTCATATGTACATTCACACAGTCATGGAAACTACAAAATAATAGGAAGGAAAACACCAAAATATTATTGAGAATAGTGATTTTATCTGAGTTAACAGAATATTGGGAGTTGTTTTTCTTTTTTTTTTTTTTCTTTTTTTTTGACCAGGGATTGAACCTGTGCCCCCAGCATTGGGAGTACGGAGTCTTAACCACGACTGCCAGAGAAGTCCCTGGGAGTTGTTTTCCTTTATTGTATCAGTACTTTTCTATATTTCCTAAATGTCCTTTCATGCTCATGTATTAACTTTTGTAGAAAAAGATTTTTATTTTATTTTGTTTGCTTAGAATATAGGTCAGCAACCTTCTTCTGTAAAGGGCCAGAGAACAAATATTTTTGGCTTCATGGGCCTTATGGTCCCTGCCTCAACTACTCAATCCTGCTATCATAGCAAGAAGCAGCCATAGGACTACCTAGGTGGCGCAGTGGTAAAGAATCCGCCTGCCAATGCAGGGGACACAGGTTCAAGCCCTGCCCTGGGAAGATTCCACATGCCATGGAGCAGCTAAGCCCATGCGCCACAACTATTGAGCCTGTGCTCTAGGCCCGTGAGCCACAACTACTGAGCCCATGTGCTGCAACTATTGAAGCCCACGTGCCTAGAGCCTGTGCTCCACAACAAGAGAAGCCACTACAATGAGGAGCCTGTGTACCACAATGAAGAGCAGCCCCGCTTGCAGCAACTAGAGAAAGCCCGTATGCAACAATGAAGACCCAACGCAGCCAACAAATAAATAAGATAAATAAATAAATTAAAAAAAAAAAAAAGAAGCAGCCATAGACAATACATAAACGCATGGGCATGGCTGTGTCCTAATTAAACTTTATTTACAAAATTAACAGTGAGCTGCATCTGGCCCACAGGTTGCAGTTTGCCAAAGTATCCTAGAACAGCAGACGTCAGGAGAAATAGAATTGGAAGAAAACACGGTGGCCAAAGACTGGGGCAGTTCCACGTGGAGTTGGAGGCTGGTCTCTGGAGTCAGAGAGCTCAAACAAGAAGGACACTGGAGTGTTGTCCTTGGGGGTGATGAATTTGTGTGGATCATGGCAGGGTGAGGGTGGAGGGCAGGAATGTAAGCCAGGAGTTAAGACTTTACAGATCAGAGGGAGTGGCAGGTCAGAAGATGGCAGGGACAGGATGGGGAGGCTGATGCAGCCATGTGACGTGACCCTCAAAGAAACAAGTTTTATGCAAGCCCTCAGGTCCTTGGGACCAAGTTCCTGGAAATAGCGCTGGGAAACAGGGAGGATGCCATTGTTACTAAATGTAAGTATCAATCCCAAAGTTCTCATGGAGAAGTTGTATCTTGGAGAAAAGCCAGGCTTGAGGTGAGTCCAGGAAATGCCTACATTAATATGATAGGTGGGTAGGCTTGTTTACTAAGGAATGGAAATTTCAGAAGACACAGTGGAAAAAAAGATTTGGGTATAAGAGGGATCCTTGATGGTTTGAGGGGGAAGAGGCAGAGAGCACAAAAAGGACGATACTATAAGGAGAGGACAGACGTGTTTGGGGCATGCTGGGCTTACAGGGATTAGTCTCAGGAATGAGCAGGCAGTAGCTTGCACTGATTAAGTTTGGTGGTTCAAGAGTAGGCAATGGGATTAATTAATTCCCAAGGCCCTCAGTACAGGACACAACAGCAACCTCTGGACGATGGGAGGTCTTTTCTTAACCAGGTAGCTGCCATCCCCTCTTTCTCCCAGTGCATCTCACCCAAAGCCCATGCTTGGCTAAGTTGCCTTAGGTACCTGCTGAGACAAGCCATGGATATGACTTGATTGGGCAATAGTGTTTTTAATCATCTTTATTGCATCCTCCACTGCATTCCTTTTTATTTACTTCACCTCTTGGTGCATTGCTTGAAGGAAGAACTCAACAAGTAAGGAAGGAAAGAATGACCTCCTAACCAATTTTGCCAGCTCCACAGCCCCTCCTTCTTCCAACTGTCCCATTCTGGGCTGCCAGATGCACATACACAAAGTCCAGATTGTGGTGCTCTCCTCATCTAGAAGGATTCATATGATCACAGACCTCCGGAGGAGGGGGTGCAAACCCCAGGAAATGCACCAGATAAATCACTGGCTTATGGGGGAAAAGTATCAGAAATCTATTTTTCTAGTTTTTAATATTTTACTATATTTATTAGCTGCATACATTTTGATCACATGATAATGATTTTTCCTTTTAAAAGACTTTATTTTTTAGAGCCGCAGAAAAATTCAGCAGAAAGTACGGAGATTTCTCATATACCCCTGTGCCCACAATGCAGAGCCTCCCCCGTTATCAACATCCCTCTCCAGAGTGGTGCGTTTATCGATGAATCTACATTGATACATTATCACCCAAAGTCCATAGTTCATATCAGAGTTTATTCATGGTGTTGTACATTCTGTGGGCTTGGACAAATGTATAACAACATGTATCTACCATTATAGTATCACACAGAATAGTTTCACTGTCTTATAAATCCTCTGTTCTCTATCTATTCATCCCTCTCTCCCCGCCCCATTCCCTGGCAACCATTAATCTTTTTACTATCTCCATAGTTTTGCCTTTTCCAGAATGTCGGATAGTTGGAATCATACAATATGCTGCCTTTTCAGATTGACTTCTTTCACTTAGTAATATGCGTTTGAGTTTACTTCATGTCTTTTTATGGCTTGATAGCTCATTTGTTTTTAGAGCTGCATAATATTGTATAGCCTGCATGTACCATGGTTTATTTATCCATTCACCTACCAGAAGGCATCTTGGTTGCTTCCAAGTTTGGACGATTGTGAATAAAGCTGCTATGAACATGAATCACGTGCAGGTTTTTGTGTGGACATGAATTTTCAGCACACTTAGGTAAATACCAAGAAACATGACTGCTGGATCATGTGGTGAGACTAAATTCAGTTTTGTAAGAAACTGCCGTACTGTCTTGCAGGGTGGCTGCACCCTTCTGCTTCCCACCAGCAATGGGCAAGCATTCCTATCGATGCACATCCTCACCAGGATTTCATGTGTCAGTATTTTGGATTTTGGCCATTCCAAAAGGTGTGTAATTTGCATTTCTCTGATGACATATGATGTGAAACATCTTTTTATATGCTTATTTACTCTCTGTATATCTCCTTTGTTGAGGTTCAGGTCTTTTGCCCATTTTTAATTGGGTTGTTCATTTCCTTAGTTGAATTTTAAGAGTTCATTAACTACTTTGGATTAAAGTCCTTCATCAGATATATCTTTTGCAAATAATTTCTCCCAGTCTGTGACTTGCCTTCTCATTCTCTTAAAGGGCTCTATTTTTATTTTTACCTGCAAAGAAAGAAATTAAGCTTTCCTAACATTTAGCATCTCAATTATTGATATAAACATATATAATAACTAGTTATACATATATTGGGTATGCATATTCAAACATTTTGTTACTAGTAGGTGCATGATCAAAAACTTTAGAAACCCCTAATGCAGGGAATAAAGTCTTGGCGTTGAAGTCCTTACAAAACCTGCTACTCCCCTTCTCTATCTCTCTTCATACCTCCGATTGTCTGGTCCATTTTAATCTATCCCTTTGTTTTTCAACCTATGCAGGACTTTGCCTTGTCCTTAGAAAGCCTCAGATAAAGGCTTTATTGAGATGAGACATGGTACAATGACCGTACTTCCTTCTATGCCCTCTCCAGTGGAAGGGTGCAATGCAGTGGAGGGCTCCCTGTCTCTAATGGCCAGTGGTTGGTGTTGATACACTGCTGTCTCTGCACTGGCTTCTCGGATGTTTTACCAATCTCCCTGAAATGTTCATCCTCCTGTGCCACTGAGCTGCCCCTTCCCATCCTTGTCATTAGTACTCCGACACCCTCAGGGACTCCCTCACCTTCACCAGTGACTTTAGTGTCTCTTCTTTCCTGCCCTATCTGACTTCAGCACCCCTGCTGATGGACCACCCACCCCACATCCGAGTCTCTCCCCCATCTTGCCTCCTCTGCCGCGCCTGTTTCTGCCACTCTCTTGTTCCCACAGTCACACCCTCATGGAGCAGTTGTCCTCATCCCAGACAGCAAACCTTGCTCTGCCCTTGCTTTACCCTTAGCCGCCTTTTCCTCCACCTCTCACACACCCTAGTTAGGTTAAACTGGCTCTTCAGCCTCACTGAGGGCTTCAGTCCCTCTGTCTCTATTAGTCCAATTTACCGGACTCCTCCTGGTTTCACTTCCTTGTCTGTGAGTCCCAGTCCCACAGTCAGTCATTTCAGTGATACCCACACAGCACCCTCTGCAAGTCTTGACCTTCTTCCTCTGGACCACATGCCTTTCCAGGGCCCAACTCCAGCAGGACTTTCCCATTCCTTTTTGCCGCCTGCTGGGTCCAGTTGAAGGGCTTCCCATCACTCGGCTCTTGGTGCCTTGACAAGTGTCACTCTCCATCCTCAGGTGGGACCACAGGGCTCCCCAGCCTCGTGCTCCTCATTTGTTCTCTATTTCCCACTCTGCCCAATGGTTAATCCACATATTTGCCCCCTCACGTCCCTGATCACACTTCCATATTTCGACCCTCAATAGATTGAAACTCCCAGTTTCCAAATAAAAGAAAGATCCCAGGCCAGAATTCCCTCTACTTCCCTCCAGTTTATTTCCAAAGTCACCCATTCTTACCTCCTCCTCTCCTGCTCAGAGTAGGCATCTTTCTCTTCTCTCAGCAATCCCCTACCCCCCACACCCCTCCCTTTCCCTACTTACGTTGCCCTCCCCAGAATCCTTTCTACCCTAACATCAGCCTCACCCTCTTCACTGACCGCACTTTCAGATAATCCTCATCCTGAAAACTCACGCTACCCTTGGTCCTGCATCCCTCTCAAGCCACTTTCTTTCTCTCTTTCTTTCTTTTTTTTATATAAATTTGTTTGTTTACTGACTGCGCTGGGTCTTTGTTGCTGTACGTGGGCTTTCTCTAGTTGCAAAGAGCAGGGGCTACTCTTCGTTGCGGTGCACGGGCTTCTCAGTGCGATGGCTTCTCTTGTTGCGGAGCACGGGCTCTAGGCATGCGGGCTTCAGTAGTTGCAGCACATGGGCTCAGTAGTTGTGGCATGCGGGCTTGGATGCTCCGCAGCATGTGGGGTCTTCCCAGCCCAAGGATTGAACCTGTGTCCCTTGCATTGGCAGGTGGGTTCTCAACCACTGCGCCACCAGGGAACCCCCCCAAGCCACTTTCTATCCCTCCCCTTCCCTTTGAAGAAAGAAAATTTGGAAAATACCGAGGAGCTAAAAGAATAAAAACAATTGCCTCCTGTAATCCTATATCTCAGATACAAACACTATTAACATTTTTTTCTGTATTGTATTGGTCGTCTTCTGCTGCATAGAAGCACTTTGTAAAACAGAGTCGAATTACCCTGCAGTTTCAATGGTCTATCCAGCTATTAAGCTTGTAACTTAACATTGTAACATAAACAGGTGCCGTTACTACACAGGCCTCACAAACATAGTTTGTAATGACTGGTGAGTATTCCAGCAAATGGTCACACCA
Organism: Hippopotamus amphibius kiboko; assembly: GCF_030028045.1. Lineage (NCBI taxonomy): Eukaryota > Metazoa > Chordata > Mammalia > Artiodactyla > Hippopotamidae > Hippopotamus > Hippopotamus amphibius. Next base: position 161,715,580 of record NC_080191.1, read on the forward strand.
TAGTTTACTGCATCTCTCCTATTGTTGGATATTTGGGTGGTTTCCGCCTTCTCACAGTTGCAAGTGGCACGAGAATTGTTAAAAACAAGACAACAGGCCCCAAATGGAGTTGCTTATGCTAAGCCCCACATCACCAAACCAAGATTTAAATACGGTTTTGGCTCTCCCAGAAATGGAGTGTTAAACCAGTCAACCAGGAACTGCCTGGTCAGCACTAGTTAGGTAATCTGCTTGATAGACCTCTGCCATCCTCTAAAGGAAAGTAACTATGCAATAACCAACCCACTTTTTGGCCTAGTATAACTTCCTTGTTCCCACCCCCTTCTACCTATAAAATTCTTTCATTTTCAGCTCTTTGGAGCTCCTTTCTATCTGCTTCATTGGAGGCTGCAACTTGAATAGATTTTTTGCTCAGATATACTCTTAAAATTTTTAATATGTGTCAGTTTATCTTTTAACACAATATTATTATGCATAACATTTTCCTTTGTTTATGAATGCTTTCTAAGGGTAGAGGCTCAGAAATAGAATATTTCAGAATAATAGGAATATTTAAAGATTATTGTCATTTATTGTCAAATTGCTCTACAAACAGATTTTAGTAATCTATACTGCCTCTGACCTCAGTGAGGAGAGTGTCCTGCAGAAGCTGGGTCTTTTATCACTGCTATCTGGAATGATCTTTATGAGAACCAGGTCTTTAAAACCCTCCCATGACTCCAGTGCTTTGAGAATGCTATGCAAATCATACAGCACAGGGGGCCCTCAGGTCCCTGCCTGCCTGCCTACTCCCGTGGCTTGGTAGCTTGTTCTTCCCCTGTCCTCCCCCTTCTCCCCTCCTCCCCTTCCCCTTTTAATTCATACACACACACACACACAGACACACACACACACACACACACACACACACACGCACGCACGCAAGTCATATAAAACTGCAGCAGGAAAAAAATTACACATTAATCTTTGGGGCCCGGTTTGTTCAAAATTAATGGTATTTTTGAAGTTTAGATATCTTAACTCCAAAAAAATGGCAAACACTTGAAAAACTATGCAGTTACCTGTTAAGACACAGAAGAGGCTGGGAACTGTCACAAAGTATGCATTACAAGCCAGGTATCCCCCATCACATGGGGATTTCATTATAAAGAGCATGACCCAATCTACAAACAGTGAATGCTAGAGAGGGTGTGGAGAAAAGGGAACCCTCCTACACTGTTGCTGGGAATGTAAATTGGTACAGCCACTACAGAGAACAGTATGGCGTTTCCTTAAAAACCTAAAACTAGACCTACCGTATGATCCAGGAATCCCACTCCTGGCCATGTATCTGGAGAAAACCATAATGCAAAAAGATACATGCACCCCAATGTTCACTGCAGCACTATTTACAGTAGGTAGGACATGGAAGCAACCTAAATGTCCATCAACAGATGAATGGTTAAAAAAGATGTGGTATATACATGCAGTGGAATATTACTCAGCCATAAAAAAGAACAGAATAATGCCACTTGCAGCAACATGGATGGACCTAGAGATTGTCATAGTGACCGAAGTAAGTCAGAAAGAGAAAGACAAATATCATATGATATTGCTTATATGTGGAATCTAAAAAAAGGGTACAAATGAACTTATCTAGAAAACAGAAATAGAGCTACAGATGTGGAAAACAAACTTATGGTTACCAGGAGGTAAGGGGGGACAGGGGTAAATTGGGAGATTTGGATTGACATATAGTACATAGTAGTATGTAGTGTGTACTACTATACATAAAATAGATAACTAATAAGGATCTACTGTACAGCACAGGGAACTCTACTCAATCCTCTGTAATGGCCTATATGGGAAAAGAATCTAAAAAAGAGATATGTATATGCATAACTGATTCACTTTGCTAAACACCTGAAACTAACACAGCATTGTAAATCAACTCTACTTCAATAAAATTTTTTTAAAAATTAAGGAACCAGAAAAAAAAAAAAGTGTGAGCCTGTGCTCCTAAGTGAGGCCACCCTTCCTGTCATCACTGACTGCTATTGGAGCCCCACAGTGTCTGTTATCCACCACATGCCACTGGAGCAAATGATTCTCAAGTTACCATGGAATGGATCAAAAAATAGGCACTTATTTGAAAAGCCTTTTTAGAACATTTCTGGACTTGGATTCATTGGTGCTTATACTCCCCTGAATCTGCTCCCACTTTGAGGTCTTGATCATGTGATCCCTCTGCCCTTCCTTTGCCCTTCATCATGGAACTAACTTGTTTACTTCAAAGCTTGTGTAGTCTATCACGTCCTCCAGGAAATCTTTGCTAGTTCCCTTTGTACCCTCCATCTGCCCAGGACTGGGTTAGGGGCTAATCCCTAGGCTTAACTTTCGTGGTTAGCCTTACCATAGGGTATTGTCATTTGCTTCTCAGGCAGGGAATATGCTGGCTTTTAGGGGTTTTAGTTCTTAATCCCCAGCATGTAGCATAGTGCCTGTCACAGCTTCATTTACTGGAGAAGAATTTAGGACCCTACCTGAATGGAGGAATTTCCTTCTTACCTGCACCCACTTCCTGCCAACGTCCTGATCCATCTGTCCGTCCATTGAGGAGCCCAGAAATGCAAGCTTGGGATATCCAAATGAAGATCATTTCCCAGTGTTTTATACCATGCTGGTGTGAATACTACTTTTTTATAATTTTGTGGAGGGCAATGTGATAAATTATATCAAAAACTTTAGCATTAGGAATTGCCTTTAACTCTGTAATTCCATTTCTAGGCATTTGTACTAAGAAAATAATTCAGGGTGTGAACAAAGATTTACCCACAATAATGTTAATTGTAGCATTGTTTATAACAGCAGAAGCTTGAAAACAATCTACGTATCTATAAAAGAGCATTAATTTGAATAACCATATAAATCGTCAATGCACTGCTATATAGTAATTGAAAATTAAATTGTACGTGTAGGTTTATTTATATGTTAAGACGTGTATGAGCTATTGCTGGATTTTAAAAGCAACTTACATATGATAAGCACAGTATTATATTATTTCATATAAAAATGTGTGTAATATATGCATAGAAGAAAGTGTAGTGGAATATTCTTGTCTTTTTTACTGTCGGGTTTTTAGATTGTTCTAAAATGCATATAAATTGCTTCTAAAATATTATTTTAGCAAGAAAAACATTTAAGTAACTTGTAGTGAGTTCTCCCATCCCTTACCTAAGCTCTATTAATAGGCATAAATGCTTTGGGATCCAAAGAAAAAAGAAAAAATTACCAAATATGAAGACTTGGGACTGGCTGGGCATATATCACATACATGATCTCCTTTAGTCCTGTAAAATATATATGTTGTCTCCATTGATACTGATGAGAAAACTGAGTGCCAGAGAAAATAACTGCACTTGTGCCTGAAATCTCGCAACTAGTGACAGATTCCATCCAACAGGTTCTAAGCTCCAGCATTTCCTCCACACCACACAGCAGAGCCCCCACTTGGGAGCACCCATCCCTGAGGCCAGTGCCAGCACTGGGAAGGGTGACAACAAATTTATTCCCAAGGTCAGTGTCCTCTAATGTAAGCCCACCAGAGGTCAGGGACCCTTGCATTAGCAGAAGCTGGATCGAAGCTGTGGGGGTGTCTATTGGTTTTGCTCTGTAGTTAGTGATAGTCTATCTATCTGAGTATTGATCTAGGAAATTCCATGATGAAGGGGAACAACAAACACCACACACTCATCTGGAAGAGCTCCAGGTTGGAGGGTCTTGCATTTAACCCCTGCTGGATGTGTGGTTTCCGGAGGATCATCTAATTTCTCCAGGCTTAGGTTATGCCATTTAGAGAACGTGAGGGTTGCCTGCCCAATCTCCAAGGACACTTCCATCTAATGCTCTACCATCCTATGATGAAACATGTGTCATGCAACACGGGGCAGGAGCAAACATTTCCAGTGTCTCAAAGACCCCAGTTTTCACCAACCCTCAGAGAGATGTTTTCCCGTTCTTGTTTTCAAGATGAGGAAACTGGTTCTCAGGAAAGTTATGGGGACAGTTTATGAAACTTCTGAGCAGCTTCCTACGTGGAACTTCACATTCTTTCTCCCTCTCCTCACCCCTTTCTTATTCTTTTTTAAGAATAAGGGATTAGGATAACTCCCAAGTTTTCTGGAAAATCAGTGAAGGACAAGGTAATACTTTCTCTAACAGAGGATCAAAGGACGGGCACATCCTTTTTCCTCTGACAGAAACGCAGATGTCTGCCTGGCTCAGGGGACGCAGGACCAAATCTCTCTTAAAGGGACATTCCTTGAAGCTTACTTATTCCTCACTCATGTCCCAGAAATACACTCTGAGTGTGGCCGAACAAACGCCCTCTATTTTCTTTGTGTGTTTTGGGCACCTGGACCCGGAGCATTTATTTGCATCCAGTACCGTCAAAGACACTGCTCGGAGTCCCCCAGGACTCAGCTGTGTTTTGAAAGTGAAGGAAATTTAATCAGTTTTTGACCACTGAAAAGCAAAGTAATGACAAGGTAATGCTCGTAATTGAGAAACAAAGGAGATGACTTCAGAAATGTTGTTGTCTGTTCATTTCCTACTAACTGGAAGATACTGGTGCAGTGGGGAACGGGCAGGAAATGGAAAAAGTTCACCTCGTACTCCCTCCAGATTCAGGGCAGGAGTTTTCAGTCTGCCCTCCTCTGCTACCCACCCTTGTAATCATTAGCCCACTGCTTCTCTTCTTGCCTGTGTCTCCCCATCCATGTTCCGCTTAGAGCTTCAGTAGGAGCTGCTCAGTTCAGCTGACAATTAAGGAGATTATTACCAGCAATGGGCACAATTGAGGTGTTACCTCCTGGAGGACATCAATCCTTTTCCTTACCTCCAGTGCAATGTGGACAGGGCTAGTTACCTCCTTCTGTGCTGCTATAGCATCCAGGGGTGGGTGTGTGTGTATGAATTCATCTTCATGATTTGCGGATTCTGTATTTGCGAGTTCACCTACTTGCTGCAGCTCATTTGTAACCCCAGAATCCATGTCCACACTCCTGTTACTTTGGCAGATACGCACAGAGTGGTGGGAAAGTTGAGCCCCCAGATGGAGCAGTCTGAGTTTTGAGCTGAAGTCAAACGTGCTGGGGCCCTACTTCTTGTTTCTGCACTGATGCTGTAAACAAGTCTTCCTTTTCAGTCTATTTAGTGCCACGTTTTTCACAATTTGGTGCTTTTTGTTGATGATTTCGTTGAAAATAGCCCCCAGGCATAGAGCTGAAGTGAACAAGAAGGCAGAAAATGCAAGGGTGTGGTGAGCTTCCTTCAGGCATGAGTTACAGGGTCTGGTAAATTCAATGTTAATGAACTAACAGTAAGTACTAAATAAGACATCTTTGAACAGAAACACATATAAACCAGGGTTATGTATTATTATTGATCAATTGATGAAAATGTTGTGACCAGAGGATCACTGGTTGCACACACACACACACCCATATTGTATTGTCACCTTACAAACATCCCTTTTCCTCTAGGCTCTATGTCCTTTATGAGTTGGAACCCTGTCTAATTCACGTCTCAGTCTCCCCTGCTATTTAGTGCCTGGTACATATAGGTGCCCAGCAGGGGTCTGGTGAATGAAGAATGAATGAATGACCATCTTCTAAAGTTGTCTGAACCACACTGTAAAACCCCCATCCCTTGGACACTCCCACAGGCCTGAATCCCCATGTGGGTTGTTTCCTTGGTTTCTCCAAGCTGATTGGTGTAGGAGCTGTCGAGATAAAGCCATTCGTAATAGCACCAACTGAATAAAGCAATCGCCAGCTTCATAGCTTTAATTTTATTCCCTGTGCACTGCCATAATACATATTAATTATAGCCATAATACATATTAATAATAACATGAAAAAGCCTTGGTTCTCTTGGGCTCTCTGACCTTGGGACAGTAAACATTGACAACTTATATAAAAAAGATGAGATGGCATTTGATAAAGGACAGGGTCCATCTTTTAAAGGAATGAGTCTTTCTCTTTAGAAACTTCAGAGAACTATAGTAGAACACTTGACAGTCAGTCTCTAAAACTCCAATAGAGTTAGTATATAAATTCTGTCCTTGACTCTTTCCCTAAGTTCAGCCCTGATGGCCTTGTCTATCCTCGGAGCTTCTACTATCAAGGCCAAGAAGCTATCTTCCAGCCCTAGCCTCTCTCACTTGGTTAGCAAACAATTACTGAGCAGGTACTGTCTGGTAAACATCACCTGGATATCCTGCAGGCATGTTGCATCCAATACTTATTTCAACATTTAATTCCTTGTCTCTTTCCTATCTTTCCCTCAAACCTACTCCTTTTCCTGACATATCTCTTCCATGGTACTCCTTCCTCACATTCTCCTCAAATCGCATCTCTGCAGCCCTTTCTGGCCCTTCTTCACCCATGTCCCCTATCAGCTGCTCGCTGAGGACCTTGTATGTTGAGTGAATGAACAAACTAAGCAGATCAATCAGTGATTCAGTCCTGGCTTCAAACTGTTGAAGCATTTCCTCCTCGAAAGCATCAGGATCTAGAGAGTATGCAGCAGAAATGATCAAAAGTAATGGAAAGGAGGAAGGCTCAGGGATGAAGACTGGGCCAGCACACGCACAGCATCAGGCCTCATTGACTCAGGGTTCCAGAAGTGGTACAGGGATCACCTGTGTGGTCAGTCATTTCATAGGAAAATGAACATATGCACTCAGTCTAGTGGGAGTGTGCAGTTGTACTTCTGGAATCCATGTAAAATGCTGTTGTTGGGAATGTCTCAGGCTATAAGCATTTGGCCCCAAAACTTAAATCTTCTCATTGAGAGATCACTTTATATTTAGGGTTTCCTGTTATATGGAGCTTAATTTAGGCTGCTATAACAAACATCATAGACTGAGTGGCTTAAACAACAAAAATTTATTTCTCATAATTCTGGAAGCTAGAAGTCCTTGGCTAGAAGTTCAAGATCAGGATGCCAGCCTGATTGGGTTCTTCATGACAGCTCTTCCTGGCTTGTAGACGGTTACCTTCTTGCTGTGTTCTTACATGATGGAGAGGAAGAGCTCTGATCTTTTTCCTCTCATAAGGGCACCAATTCCATCATGAGGGGTCCCCTCTGTGATGTCATCCAAACCCAATTACTTCCCAAAGACCTCACCTCCTCCAAATACCATCGCCCTGGGGATGGGGTCTTTAACATATAGATTTGGGGGGGACACATTCAGTGTGTCCAGTGAATGAATTTCATAGCATTTGGACATTTATGGTAAATAATGCCATTGATAATCTCCTGCTTTTTAATCATTATCTGGTATTTATGTAACTACCAACTTTATGGTATTTCTAACTTTTTATTTTGATTATCTTCACAATAACAGAATTGTAGTAGTACAAAGACCTCTCAGAAGGTCTTTGCCCTTATTAACCAATTGTTGATACTTTGTCACATTCTCTGTCTCTCTCTCTCTCTCCACACACACACACACACACACACACAGACACGCACACACGCATACACACACACTCAGATTAACATTATTTTTTTCTTAACCATTGAGGATAAGTTACAGATATCATTACTTTTCTCTTTATCCCTAAATACTTCAGATCTATTTCCTAAGAACAAGCACATTTTCTTACATGATCACAGTATAGTTATAAAATTCAGAAAATTTAACGTGTATATACTGTTACATAATTTACATTCCATTTGCAAAATTTGTTACTTGTACCAACAGTGTTTTGGGTTTTTTAAATTAATTAATTTATTGATTGATTGGCTGTGTTGGGTCTTCGTTGCTGTGCACGGGCTTTGTCTAGCTGTGAGCAGGTGGGGGCGGGGGTCTACTCTTTATTGCAGTGCGCAGGCTTCTCACTGCAGTGGCTTCTCTTGCTGTGGAGCACAGGCTCTAGGCTCGCGGGCTTCAGTAATTGTGGCACGCAGGCTCAGTAGCTGTGGCTCACAGGCTCTAGAGCACAGGCGTGGTAGTTGTGGCACACAGGCTTAGATGCTCCGCAGCATGTGGGATCTTCCCGGACCAGGGCTCGAACCCGTGTCCCCTGCTTTGGCAGGTGGATTCTTAACCACTGCACCACCAGGGAAGCCCCCCAACAGTGTTTTTTAAAGCAATCTTTTCTCTTTATTTCCAGATTCAATCCAGGACCAAACTGTAGTCTCATATTGTCTTTAGTTATAGAGTCTTTTTAATCTCCTTTAGTCTGGAATCATCCTTAAGCTTTTCTTTGTCTTTCATGAGTTGCCATTTTGGAAGAGTACAAACTAGCCATTCTGTAGAACACCCTTCAATTCAGGTGTGTCTAATTTTCCTTGATTGGGTTTAGGTTCTGCTTTTCCCCTCCCCCCAGGAATACCGTGGAAATGATGCTGTGTCCTCAGTGCATCACACCAGGAAATACATAGTATGTTTGTCCCATTATTGTTGATGTTAATTTTGATCATTTGGTTAAGGTGTTGTCTTCAACGTTTCTCTGCTTATGTAATTATAATTTTCCCTTTACAGTTAATAAGTAATTAACAAGTAGTTTGTGAGGAGATACTTTGAGACTACATAGGTAACCTACTCCATATAAAATTTTCACTCAATAGTTTTAATATACATTGATGATTCTTGCCTCAAATAATTATTACAGTGATGGTTACAATGTTGATTTTCTGTCATTTCGTCTATATTGAGTGAGTGGCATTTTACTGCAAGCAAACGTTTTTCCTTCTTAGTTGGTTAGTATCCATACAGGCTCATGCATTACTATTTTATTCAATAAGTTATAATTCACTACTACCATTATTTGTTTTGATGCTCAGGCTGTCCCAGATATGGCAATTGATTTTCTTCAAGTGGTTCCTTTTTACATGAACCCATCATTTTTTCAGTACTTGCTTACTTTCCAGCACAAGACCATCTTGTACTTTTTCTTTTCCTGGAATCAGTCACTTCTTCAAGGAGCTTTGCTTGCTTTTCAAAGGGAACCGTACTTAGGAACCAAGATCTGAGCACTTGATGGGCTCACTGCTAGTGAGTGCCTTTGCTTCTGGGCTTGCACAGTGGACAAAATTGGAAATAAAAATAACTTCATATGGTTTAACAGCCACTCGTGCTACCTCTGTAAAATTATGAATTTGTACTGCGTCCGCTGGTACCTATCCAAACTCAGAGTGTTTTCCTTGTCTTCCCCCATTCTCACTCTCTTCCCCGGTGAGAACCAAACTGTGGAACAACATCATTTGCTCAGTGTTACAACACACAAAATAGTTTTCAGAATTGCTACATTTGTTCCACTATGGAAAAACAAACCTACTGAGGAGAGTTCAAGATTTGTTTGCATTTCTTTTTTCTTTAGACTGATAATATACATTCAAAGAATTGTGTTCAAAAGTTACTTGGATCAGTTCTCTTTTTCCTCTTTCACTGGGTCTGGTATTCATTTAAAATACAGCCTCATTTGTTTCTGTTTGTATTCCATTTTAGCCACCCCCTCCCCAGTTTTGTTGAATTAATTTTATTGTTTTGACCATGTAAAACATAAGCATGATTCCAAAAGTCAAAATGGTACGAAAAGGAATACTCCAAAAATAGTACTAGCAATTTTGAGAAATATATTTTTGTCTCATTTATATTTAGAATTCTCTTTCAATCATTACTAGATATGCCTCCCTCCAATGGGTTGCTGAGATCTCCCACTGAAACACACCTCGTCCTTGCCCCACTCAGCTTTGGCTGTCCCGTATCCCTTTTTTCTCTCCAGCTTGACTGTGATATGATTGACATCAAACATTGTATAAATTTTAAGGTGTACAACATGATGATTTGATATATGTATATACTGCAAAATAATTACCACAATACGGTTAGTTAACACATCCATTACCTAAAATACTTACTTTTTTTTTTGTGTGTGGTGAGAACATTTAAGAGCTACTCTCTTAGCAACTTTCAAGTATACAACACAGTATTGCTAACTAACATAACTAATGTCACCACGCTCTACATTAGATCCTCAGAACTTACTCGTAGTACAACTGGAAGTTTGTACTCTTTGACCACCATCACCCATTTCCCCCACGTTCTAACCCATATCCTTTTACTTCACCAGAATCTCCTTAACCCCCGATATGCAGACCAAACCCAGAAAAGAAGCGACTGAATCATAGCAGAGCTTCCACTGAAAGAAACGTGTCAGAGCTGCAGCCCCTCCATGAGAATGTCCTGAAATCACGTTGGTTCTGTTAATTTGGCAGGCCTTACACTTGGGGTATGAGGAAGGACAGACGCTTTGGGGTGACACAGTCATCAAATGGGGATGAGGATAACTTCCAACAAGGCTTTATGAGGACTGAGTGTCAGCACCCACACCCAGCAGGGCTGGCGTGCAGTAGTGTTGGTCAGCGTGTAGGCAGTATTGGTTAGGGTAGAACTTAGCATTAACACCACCCATTGGGAGTGTAGGCCACGAGAACTAGCACCTCTGCATGAAGGAAGCCATCTGCAGCTCAGCTGCATCCTCCCAGTCAGCTTGTGAAGATGTCGATGAGGTAACTTGGAAAGGGCCCAGGTCTGCGCAAGGTACCCAGCAGCTCCTCAGAGAGAGACTGCCCATAATTAAATCTTTGCCTTCTGTCTAGGCCCACACCTCTAATTCAGGAGCCAGGGTGTATGCCCGGCCTGGCATTCTGAAGTGACAATGCAGTCTATTTGCAGGATATAAAAGGATGATCAGAGAGGAAGAACTTGTTGATGTTTGTCCAGCCTGCTGCGGAGATGCCAGAGAGGCAACCCTCTCCAGTGTAAATTAACCATCAGGTGTCAGGTTTATACATCAGTTGCTTGTGCCTAGGGTTCGTGTGAGTCAGCCCCAGGCCTGAGTGACCCTGGGTACCCTGCAAAGCTGACATCCTTGATATCTCTTTATAAACCAGCACTGCTGCCTCCAACCTCCTTTATTAAGGTCAGTGTGAAATGTGGTTTAAAGATCCTACCTGCCTTCCCTTAGGGTCCTTCAAGCCAGCCAGAATGTCACTTCCTCTGGGAAGCCTTTCTTGACTTCTCCAGCAGAGCCAGTTCCTGCCCCGTTGCTTCCCTAGTATCCACTCATTGAGGACAAGAACTCTGCCTTCTCTGAAGCGATACGAGCTAGATGCACACCCTGCTGTAAGACCTTGGGCAAGCTGCTTAAGCTCTCTGTTCCTCAGTTTTCCTCATTTGAACATTGGGAATAATAGTGGTACCTATAGCTCTGGGTTGATTGAGGACCTTAAATGAGAGGAGGAACACAAAATGTTTAGCAAAGGGCTGGGCAGACCCTGAGAACTCAGCAGCGGTGCTTATTGTGTATCATGCTGGCTCCTGGCAGCATATGGAGTAAATGTTCACTCAGTATTTGTGGAAGGAAGAGAAGATAAAAGGAGGAAAGGAGAAGAGAGAGAGAGAGAGAGAGACAGAGCAACCAGCCGCAGAGATCATCTTTAAACGGTCAGTGCCAGCCTGACATTGTGGAGCTCGGGCTGCTGCACGTTTTTCCCGAGTACACCACCCACCCTCTCTTATCAAGACTTGACACCATATTTCTACCTCCCCAGAGACCTAATCCCATGGGCTGCACCTCTCCCAGCTGCAGCAAACAATACCTCACCTGGCCGACCTCTCCCTGTTGTACAATCAACAATCCTGTATCGCTGCCCTGAATCACACCATTGTCAGGAGGCTGGTGGGCTGGGAGGTCGTGTACTGCCCCCTCCTGGCTCAAGGGTAATCAGCCCTGATTCTCCTAACCTGCCTCCCTCAGCGGTGACTCTCTCTGTTCAGGTGGGCTGGGAAAAGGTGGCCGGCAGAGTCACACGGGGTCTGCGCTGTGTGAGACAAGGTGAGGACCACAAGGACAGTCACAGCTGTGACAGCAGACGTTGTCCCACGTGTCCTATGCACCAGGGCTGTGCCAAGCACCTTGCACGTACCTCCCCCGTAACCAGTCCTCACCGAGGCTTCGGAACAGGACACTTCCTGCTACCTTCCTTGGACTGGGGGGGTGGTGGGGGGAGCGGGGGGCAGCCTGTGCCTTCTAGTCAGTGGCCACATCTGACTGTTAGCAGCTTAAATGGGGCATGCATAGTATAAAACAAGTGGAAATGATCTCATTCATAAGCTTTTCTATTAATTACAGATTCAAATGATGATATTTTGAATCTATTGGATTGTCAAATGGTAATATCAATTCAACTTGCCTTTTTTTTTTAACTTTTTAAATGTGGCTACTAGGGAATTGAAAATTAAATGTGTGACTTGCAGTGTGTTTTTCTGGAAAGCACTGGATTAGCTGATCGCCGTAAGCCAGCACCCAAACCCAGGTTCGTAACTCCACAGCCTTGCTCTCACACTCCTGTGCTGAACTAAACTTCTCTGCTGATACCAAAATCATCCACACACATGATGAGGACCAAACAGAAGTATACCTGGGGTGGGGCTCCTGAGGAAAGACCAGATGTGTTCCCTTCTTTCTGCAAGTAGGTGCGGGTGTGTGTGTGTGTGTGTAAGTGCGGGTGCGCACCGCTGTTTTGCAGGCGAGGAAACTAAATGTTGCGGCACCCACAGAGTCTCAGGCCATCTGCAAAACAAACGGCAGAGGCAGAGTTTTAGCCCAGGTCCGCCTAACTCCAAAGACTGCCCTCCTCCCCCTGCTGCCTCTCGCAGGGGTCTACACTCCACAACCTAGCAGGAGGCTGGGCTCGGGTTGTTTGAAACTGGCTTGAAACGCGGATTCCCTGGGCCGTGGTGAACAAGTTCCATTTTATCGGATCCTAGGAGGGATCTCTCCTGGAAAATGGAACCACGTCAGGTAAACAGAAGCGCAGGCCTGGCTTCACAACAGGGCTGAGGGCGCTCCGCCATCACCTAGCTCTACACCCAGTTTCACGGTTGGAGAAACTGATGCCCCTCAGCCATGGTCACACCGCTAAGGGCTGAACCTGGACATCTGAGTCAAAGTCCAGTTTCGTCTCTGACCGGTCAGAGTTTAATCCCTCTTTAATCTGTTTGCCTTTCTTCTTTGTTGCGGTGAAGGCCTTTACCCCCTGCACGTCTGATGGATTTCATCAGGCTTCAAGCTGTCGCCTCCTCTTTTGGCCTCTCTCCAGTCCTGCCTCCTCCATCCTTCCCAACCTCTTTCTGTGCATCATCTGAGCCCTGTGAATGTTCACTCACTGTCTGTAAATCTCTGTTGTACCCTAATAATTGAACGTCCGGTGTCCATACCCATTTCTGGTTTTCATACCCATTTTCTTAGTGTTGCTGCTAGTTGAAAACAATGCCTAATGCCCATCTTTCAGGAGCTGGGATCGTTAGATTTGTGTTTACAAATCAAGCCTTGGAAGTGGATTATTTGCTTGCGGAAATTAGTTAGGGGCTGTAACTTATGAAGCGAATTACTCTTATTAACCGTTGATTCCAGAGCGCCTAACACAGACCTTGGCATAACCCTAACCCTCAATTAGTGCTTGTGGGGTTTCACGTACCTACTATGATTATACCTATAACACCAGCTCCCCGGGTGCCAGCGCGGGCCTACCCTTCCACGTATAGAATCTTCTATGTGGCAGGTGCTGTGGTAGACCATTTTACAGATCTGGCTATTGAGGTTTATAGTGGTTAACTAACTTTCCAAGTTCATTCAGTTGGTAAGTAAAAGAGTAACGATTAGGCTATTGCTGTAATGTTTGCTCTCATGAAAAGGATTCTAAACGAGAAGGTTTCTACACCTGGTTCTGCCACTAATTCATTTAGGATTTTGTTTAAGCACTCCCTTCCTAAACTTCAGTTTTCTCACCTCAGAAATTTGCTGGTTAGGGTCACTAAGTTACCATAAAGGGTACTTTTCTGTAAGTCTGTATGCTGCCACCAAGTGACCCCGAGAGCATGGCGATCAGTGAAGAAAAACCATTTTCCCCTCAACCTTTTTAATAAAAATTTAAATTTTATCACAATAGCTAATTACAGTAATCCTTACTAGCAACACAAATCGTTGTCTTTAAGTTTAGTGTGAAATTAAAGTTTTAAACAAACAGACAATATTAAATGCCTTGCTTAGGTTTAGTTCACTGTTAGGTGTGGCTGACCTCACCACTCATTTCGGTTCAGGGAGGGACATTTCTTTCAATCCAATTGAAATATTTCCATGTTCAGTAAAAAAATCTTCATACCTCTCACCAGTCTCTTATCTCAAAACCTCACAGATAGCTATCCTTATTTACCAGTGCAGCAATTCCAAAGCTGTATTTTGCGGGTTAAAATATCACAGAAAATCACTCCTATAGTCCAAGTTAGCATAGAAAATTGTGATATAAATACGTTTCTTCACTTCAGAGCTTCCAAGAGCCTTTAACATGCTCATGTGTGTTGAGACTCTATAAGACTGTGCATCTGCGGATACAGCACTTCCCAAACTTATCTGAGCACAGAACACTGGCAGGGGGGTGGAGGGTGAGTGAGGTGGGGGGATAGGCTGAGAGAGGGGTGAGGAATGCCTCTCATGGACGAGGGTTCTATGGAATACCTTCTGTGATAGCCTAGTCTAGAAGCTTCCCGTCTCTTGTGACAAACTATCTCTGCTGTGTGTGTGTGTTTTTCAAATAGAAAGTTGTAAGGAGGTTTGTGCTTTGTACAGTTCCAACCCGTAGTAACTTCCAAGTAGAACCCCAAGCAGCAGCTAAAAGAGAAAAGCAAGGGTTGGAACCAGTGTATCCCTGTATTCCAGCCCACCTTCCAATCATTCTCTCTCTCTTAACAGCAGTATTAGGTTTTAGCCTCTGAACAAGTTTGCTTCCACACAGTTCCATAGAAAAAAAAGTGTAGAATTGAAGTATGATGCAAGGACTGTTGCCATTCACTTTTTTAAATGCAAATGAAGTCTTCGTTTTACAAAACCTAAATGAGGCTAAATAGAACACTTAAAAAAAAACTTTTAAAAATTTATTTTTTAATTGAAATATACTTGATTTACAATGTTGTTTCTGGTGTACAGCCAAGTGATTCCGTGAAACACATATATACATATTCTTTTCCATTATGGTTTATTACAGGATATTGAATATAGTTCCCTGTGCTGTACAGTAGGACCTTGTTATACCTGCTATATAGTAGTTTGTATCTGCTAATTCCAAACTCCTAATTTATCCCTCCCCCGCCCCCTTTGCCCTTTGATAACCATAAGTTTGTTTTCTATGTCTGTGAGTCTGCTTCTGTTTTGTAAATAAATTCTTTTGTATCATATTTTAGATTCCACATATACGCAATATCATATGATATTCGTCTCTGTCTGGCTTCCTTCACTTAGTATGATAATCTCTAGGTCCATCCATGTTCTTGCAAACGGCATTATTTCATTCCTTTTTATGAAAGAAAAGATTGCTTCCATGTCTTGGCTATGGTAAATAGTGCTGCTATGAACATTGGGGTGCATGTATCTTTTTGAATTGAGTTTTCTCTGGATATATGCCCAGGAGTGGGATTGCTGGATCATATGGCAACTCTAATTTTAGTATTTTAAGGAACCTCCATACTGTTCTCTGTAGTGGCTGCACCCATTTACATTCCCACCAACAGTGTAGGAGGGTTCCCTTTTCTCCACCCTCTCTCTAGCATTTATTATTTGTAAACTTTTTAATGATGGCCATTCCGACTGCTGTGAGGTGGTATCTTGTTGTGGTTTTGATTTGTATTTCTCTAATAATTAGCAATGTTGAGCATCTTTTCATTTGCCTGTTGGCCTTCTGTATGCTAAACAGACCCCTTTCTAACCAGACCCCAGAGTACTTTAGAAATCTCACCAGGGCTAGATGATGTAGGGTTAAAGCCCTTTTCCTGATATAACAAGAATGGTGAACCTGGGAGGTCAAGCATGAAGTCGCTGAGCACCATTAGCACCGTGACTCTGGGCTCCAAGCCTAAGATAGAGATAAGTGTAGCCAGGACATCGGCTGGAGGCAAGGTGCAAGGGGTGATGAGAGAATGTGATAGTCTGCACATTCAGTCTCAGCTGGGGCCCTGGACACAAACCAGAATTCAATTATGACCTCCTAGGAGCCTTGACCCGAATGTTTATTTTGATTTCTTGGGAAACAGGAAACTTAAATCTGTTGACATGCACACATGAATGTGAGATTACTCAGGGGTCTAAGGTTACAGATAGTGGCAAATCCCATTCAAAGTACTGACTCAGGGAAATCCACATTTAGAATTCAAGGAGATAAAATAGGACATTGTGTTTCAAATCCTGATCGCTGGTTTAGACTGCGATTACAAAGCTGTTCAAGTGGACCTCAGGAGCCCTGCAAAGAGCGCCTTCCCTGCAGCTCGGCATACGGACCCCTCCTGGGCCTTGCTCTCCGCAGGATGAATCTGCTCCCACCCCTGGTGTTCTGTGCTCTGGCCGTGTGCTGTGGGGCTGCACCTCCACGCCAGCCAGCCTCCGGCCCCTCGCCTCTCCTCCCCCTTTCCTGCAACAGCTCATATGTGCTGGATATTGCAGACTTCATCCTGCAGGACATCAACAGGGACCGGAAGGATGGCTACGTGCTGAGCCTCAACCGAGTGAGTGATGCCCGTGAACACAGACAGGAGGTAAGTGGTGGTCCCCTCTGGGGCAGGTGTTTGCACAGTTTGGAGAGGCTGGCCAGGGGACGGGAACCCAGAGACACCTGTTGGCAGATGCTTTCCAAATCACAAACCCTGCTGAGTACACATCGCTCTCCTCCGCCAGGGTACTGCAGGCTCTTATTGTTATTAGAAACAAGGGCTACCGGTATCCGCTGAAATGTGTGTCCTGCCACGTATAAGAAATCTTCACAAACGTGATAGCCTTTGGCTTTGTTGTGAAAGAGGGACCTTTTTGGCTCTTCTTTAGGGGTTTCTGCTTCATGTGGGTTGTGTATTTCTCCTCCCCTTCCCACAGGCTGGTCTGGGGTCTCTGTTCTATTTCACGCTGGATGTGTTAGAGACTGGCTGTCATGTGCTCAGCAGGAGGTCGTGGAAGGACTGTGGGGTGAGGATCTTACATGAATCGGTAAGTACTTGTGTCCAGGAGCTCGAGGGGGAAAACTTGATGTCCTCTGTCAACAGGATGAAGATTGCTCAACGTGTGTCATCTTTAAATGTCCCTCTTTATCATCTCTTGGGCAGGATGCCTATGTGGTTATTCCAGTTCTACAGACAAAATAGAGTTTAAGCAGAGGGGTTTCTGAGGCTTCCACTGGGGTCTTGACACTAGAATTGAAAAGTTGCCCCCAAGTTGTTTCCTATCTCCAATACTTACCTGTAGGCTCTGAGCTAGTGTTTAAATTGAGAAAAAAAAGATCTGCGGTATAGTGCTCTGGAAGTGTGTCTAAGGAAAACTGTAGAAGTAATGGAAGGGGAACTTTTTAATTTGTTTTATTTTACTTTATTTTATTTTAATGAATACTGATATGAGATTTGAGCCTGGTGACGGGGAGAGCTATGGTATGAGAGCTCTCAGAGGTGCCATGGAAGGATTTCCTGGAATCATAGAACCTAAAGGGAGTCAGAATTGATCCTTTTAAAGATGACCATAGAAGAGGCTTAAAAATAACATAGTCAGTTTTCATTTGGTTCTCAGTTATCCTGAGATTATCTTCATTAGTTTATATGAAATTTTATGAGTATAGGAGTGTGATATAAGTGTTTAGAAGTGAACTATTTGGCCAAGGTATCGTTTCCTAATCATTTAACCAAATTTGTCAAACTGCACCTACCTGGTTTTGAAAAGCAAATAGTCTATTTACCCTGTTGTGAATTATATTTGTTAAGGTGACACTAGCTGCTATAACACATACACTAAAAAGTGTATGCTGATTGCAAAATGGTAGAAGTTGATTTCCCATTGATGTAAAGTTCAAAATAGAAATTCTTAATCAGGAAGGGGCTTTCCTCCAGGAGTGATTTGGAGACCCAGGTGCCTTCCTTGTTGCAGCTCTGGACTCTGTGGCTTCGGTGGTCACCATGCTCATCTGCATCAAGCTATGGAAAGGGAAAGAGCACGGACGACAGGCGGCACATGGGAGAGCTTTATAGGCTAGACCTGGAAGTGGTTACACATCACTTCTGCTCATCTCGCTGTGGTTAGAACTCAGTTGCACACAGTCACATCTAAGCAGGAAGGAAGCTGGGAAGAAGTCAAGCTGTGTCTCAGGAGAAGGTTAAACTGTTTGATGATCAGCTGGCCGTTTCCCCCACCCAAAAACTACCAAAATTGACCTTAAGTTTCTCGTTCCTCAAAAAAGAAATGTCCAGTTTCATTTTGGGGGTATTTTTTAAAGTTTCAGTTCACTGTGTCATAAAATGTATTTGTTGGTTCCAGGTTTATGGTCAATGCAAAGCAGTATTTTATGTTAATAAGGCAAGAAGAATTTTCTATTTACCTGCTTATAATTGTACCCTTCGCCTAGGTAAGAGATCACTTTGATTTTGTTCATTTTAATAATAGATGGAAAAAGAGCATTTAACTATACTATGCTATAGTGTATACACTTTCTCCCATCCTTACTTCGTACTCATTCCAAAGCCGAGTTCTTCATATATCCAACACTTGTACTGCTCCTCTTCCCATAATTAATCTTCCTAAATAACTTGCAATAGCTCTACGTTGTGTCCTACATCAAATCCTAAATTTTCAGTCTGACATAAATGGCATCATCTCTATGACTGGTCCCTGGGCTTCCTTTCTAGCTATTTCTGCCTTATTTCCTTGACGATACCAACTCAGCACTCCGTTCAACTGCATGGCTGCTATTTTCTGAACCCACATCACGCTTTCCAATCCCTGCATCTTGTTTGTGCTTCTCTCTCTGCTGAGGATGCCCTTCACTGATAACTTCTGCCCTTGGAACTCATAGCGTCCTTTAAAGATCATTGCCAGTGCTGCTTCTTCCACTATGTTCTCTATTCAAGAAACTCCCTCCCCCCAAACAAAACAAAACAAAACAAAAACAAAAACAAAAAGTGGTGCTTTCCTGTTTTTACATCCCTATACAATTTAACCTAACCATTCATGGAGCGTAGACCGTGCATTGCCTTGATTTGGAGTCGTCCGTCTTATGTCATGTAGAACGTTTTATCCCTTCTTCCTCTCTGCTACAACTCTATCAGTTTCTATGAGGTATAAGGAGTCTATAATATCATTGAATAAATTAATACATGCATGCATTCATTCTGGGTCCTTCTTTGAGAAGCAAACATCCCTGGCATGGGAAAATAGGCTATGGCTCCTCATCAAACTCATCATTACATGCATGTGACTTCCCTGGGGGAATCTTGTTCAAGTGCAGATTCTGATTCTGTAGGTCTGGGGCGGGGCCTGAGGTTCTGCATTTGTAACAAGCTCTAGGTGAAAATAATACCATTGGTTCCTTTGCGGGACAAGACAACGGAGCTAAACCTTCCTGGTTGTGAAGGTGAGACTCACCCAAAATAAATTAGAGGGCGACTAATAAAACGGATCAGGTCTCAAATGGAAGTCCCAGCTACTGGAGGTATGGGAGGGCAGGAAATGACACGCAGGGATGGTGCTGGGAGTGAAAGCTGTGGGTGTAATTCCCCCCCCAAAATGGCCAAATGCACCCAAATAAACACACAGTTGATCAAAGCAATGTGTTTGCTTTGTCAAAACAACTTCTAGACAAGTTTCCTAGCCTGACTTTCACACTAGTTTTGCCACCCCCAGCTCCTCCCAGTCAGACATGCCATAAGTGTGATTATCCCACCCAGTCATCCAGTGATTCAATCAACTTTTATTTTCCAGCTCATTGGCATTTTCTAACCAAAGAGGGTGTGCTTCCACCTTCATATGTTGTTACTCACGCACTCATTCATTTAGCAGGCCTTTACTAAGCGCCAGTCATGTGTTAGACATTATGTTAGGTGCTGGTGACTAAAAGGTGAATAAAACATGACAGTCAGGAAATCCCAACTCCGTCTACTTTACCGAGGCAATAATGGTGGAAGATATTGAGCTAATTGGGAAAATGATTTTATAGCAATATACGGTTGACCCTTGAACAACACAGGTTTGAACTATCACGGTCCACTCATCCATGGATTTTTTTTTTTCACTAAATACATACTGTAATACTACACACTATGTGTGGCTGGTTGAATCTGTGGCTGCAGAACTATGGATACAGAGAGCTGAATGTAAAGCAAAAAACTGGGATTTTTGGCTGTGCGGAGAGTCAGCAGCCCAAACCCCCATGTTGTTCGAGGGTTAACTATACTATATTATGTGTTTTTTAGTTGAATTCCTAGGGTCAAAAAACAAAATTGTGTAAAGTGAAAAAATATTGCTTTGTTTCTTTTTAAATTATGAAAGTAATACACGCTCATTGCAGAAAACTCTGCAGAAAGCTAACTTCCTCAATAATGCGCTCCCACTCCATCCTTGACGAAGCTGAGCGTTATCTTGTTTCTTTCAATCTCTGCCTCTGTTGTGATCACATGACTGGCAGGATTACGCATCATTAAGGAGTTTTATTTTTAAACTCGCTGTCTTTGGCATCAACAGTTTCTCGAAGCGAGATTAGCATGATGTGCCCTGACTGCCCCAGCTCCAGCCCCTACGATTTGTCAGACCCCAGGTTCCTGGAAACTGCTACTGAGTCTCTTGCAAAGTACAACCAGAAGAGCCCCTCGAAGCAATATTCGCTCGTCAAAATCACCAAAACTTCTAGTCAGGTGAGGCTGAAATGCCGGTTACAACAACGTGTCCCATAACTGTTGCTTTCGCTATTGAGGCGCTCCTCTTCATGAGAAGCCAGGAGCCTTTTCATCATTGCCTCCCTTTGCTGAGCCTGATGCACATTCAATCGTGTTTGAGTTTCTGAGTTATTCCACGGGATTTCCATTAACGTCATGTGACTTGGTTTTACCTCGTTGCCCTGAAGGCAAGAAGGGAGATGGACTCATAATCTCCCTGGGTTTTTCTACTTAGGTTCACTGTTTACTACCACGTTCCCGTATCTGGTTGACCATGGACCACTTAGCAAGTCAACTTCTATTCTGTGCTTTAAGTGCAGGAACGGATGTTGAGTTTTATGCACTGGGGGAAATGTTGATTTGTATCTGAATTATGTTGATATTCTATCATATGGAGAAAAGCTAATTTAAAAACAAAGTTACGTGAGGAAAAATAAGCTCATCCAAGGGAAGATTTTTAGGCCCCACTTAAACCCTTAAGAAGGGAAGAAAGAACAATCCTTAAGAATGGTGATTATGTTTTTCTAAATAACAAAATCATAATACATGGTTTGATCATGGTGGGGGTTATAGGGACAAGAAGAGACCTGTGTTGACAGTGACTCTGGGAATGTATGGTTTCTGTAAATAGAATGTTGCCAAACCTGAGTCATTTCTCCACTTGGGAAGGTTTGATTTTTGTTTCTCACCTCTTGCCTCCTACCAGTGGGTATTTGGTCCTGCCTACTTTGTGGAATATTTAATCAAAGAGTCACCGTGTACCAAGTCCCAGGCTAGCAGCTGTACGCTTCAGCCCTCTAACTCTGAGGTGAGTATTGTTGAATGTCTTCATAATTTAAGATTTGTGCTCACAGATCATCTATATATATTTATTGACCATAAATCATACATGTAGTGTTGTAAGGCATGAGACAATTTTCTTCCCTTTAAGGAGCAACTGACTAGTTAGAGATGGCTCAGATGCAATAATATTTGATTGTAAATACGGTTTCCATCAGCAATGTGATGCCTTTGCAAAAAATGATCATAGGAGGCTATAAAATATAGGCAAATCTCCCCAGTGGTTGGTAGTAGTCCTGCTTTGATCTGAACAAACCTAGTTACCTTTGGTTTTCCATTCCTTGGACCACTCTTTAAGAAGGACAGAGTCAAACAGGATTGCTTTCAAAGAATGCAGCGAACATGGGGAGGGTGCTCTGAAACCATCTGAAGCACACCTAGTAGGAATTGGCACAATGTATTGTAGCACGATTAGGCAAAATGCAGGCTTTTTCCCCCTTTATTCACTTAGTTATAATAAGAGCTTTATTAAGATATAATTCACTCGTATGTCAATTATATCTCAATAAAAGTTCTTAAGAAAATAAAATACAAAAAAAAGATAAAATTCACACACCATAAAATTCACCCTTTTAAGGTGTGCAATTCAGTGTTTTTTAGTCTATTCTTAGAGTTGTGCCATCATCACCACTATTTAATTTTAGAATATTTTCATCAGCCCGAAAGGAAACTCCGCATCCATTAGCAGTCACTCCCCTTGCCCTTTCATCCACGCCCCTAGAAACCACTAATCTCTATGACTACATTTTTTGAACATTTTATATAATGGAATCACACTGTATGTGGCCTTTTTTGTCTGGCTTCTTTCACTTACCAGAAATATTTTCAAGGGCTACCCACGTTTAGCATTGACGTATCAGTGCTTCATTTCTTTTAATGACCAAACGATATTTCACTGCATGGATGTACCATGTATTGTTTATTCATTCATCAGTTGATGGATATATGAGTCGTTTCCTCATTTGAGATATTATGAATAGTACTACTATGGACATTTGTGTATAAGTTTTTTTTTTTTTTGGCCACACCACATGGCTTGCAGGATCTTAGTTCTCCAACCAGGGGTTGAACTCAGGCCCAAGACAGTGAAAGCGCCGAGTCCTTACCACTGGAGCTCCAGGGAATTCCCCGTGTAAAGTTTTTATGTATACATATATTTTCATTTCTTTTGAGTATATACCTTAGAGTGGGATTGCTGGGTCATATGAGAATTCTATGTTTAACCTTTTAACTAGCTGCAAACTCTTTTCCAAAGGGACTGCACCAGTTTCACAATCCCATCAACAATGTTCAGTGAGGGTTTCAATTTCTCCACGTTTTTCCCAATGCTTATTATTATTATCTGTCTTTTTTATTATAGATATCTTACTGAGTATGAAGTAGTCTCTCATTGTGGTTATATTTGAAGTTTCCTAATGGCTAATGATATTGGTATCTTTTAATATGCTTTTTGGCCATGTGTATGTATTCTTTGGAGAAAAGTCTGTTCAAATCCTTTGTCATTTAAAAATTGGATTATTTATATTTTATTGTTGAATTGTAAGAATTCTTTACATATTCTGGATATAATCCCCTTATCAGATATATGATTTTCAAATTTTTTCTCCCATTGTCTGATTTGTCTATTCATTTTCTTGATGATGTGCTTTGAAGGACAAACGCTTTTAATTTTAGTGAAATCTTATTTATACTTTTTCTTCTGCTGAGTATGCTTTTTGTGTCATATCTAAGAATCCATTGCCTAATCCAAGGTCACTAAGATTTACTCCTATGTATTCCTCTAAGAGTTTTATAGTTTTAGCTTTAGGTCTCTGACCCCCCCTTTGTTTTTGGCCATGTTGCACGGCATGTGGGATCTTAGTTCCCTGACCAGGGATCGAACCTTTGCCCTCTGCATTGATAGCTCGGAGTCTTAATCACTGGACCATCAGAGGAGTCCCCTCTGACCCATTTCTGAGTTAATTTTTGTATATAGTATGAGGTAGGAGGTTCAACTTCACTCTTCTGATTGTGGATATCCAATTATCCCAGAACTATTTGTTGAGAAGGCTGTTATTCCCCCATTTGATTGTACTGGCATACTTTTTGAAGATGAATTGACTATAAACGTAAGGGTTTATTTTGTACCCTCAATTTTATTCCATTGATCTGCATATCTATTCTTATACCATACAATGTTTTGTAGTCTTTCATGTCCAAAACTTTCACTTTTTTGAATAGCTAAGTATTTTATTCTCTTTGATGCTGGTATGGTGTATTTATCTTCTCAATTTTATTTTGGATTGTTCATTGTAAATATTTAGAAATATGATTGATTTTTGTATTTTGACCTTATATCCTGTAACATTGCTGAACTCATTTATTAGTGCTAATAGTTTTCTAGTAGAGTCCTTAGGATTTTCTCTATATAAGATCACGTCTTCTACAAATAGATATAGCTTTACTTCTTCCTTTTCCATCTGAATGACTTTTAATTCTTACCTAATTTTCTTGACTAGAACTTCCAGTACAATGTTGAATAGAGATGGAGAGAGCAGACATCCTTATCTTATTTCTGGTTTTAAGAGGAAAGTATTCAGTATTTCATCATTTAATATGAGGGTAACTGTAGGCTTTTTATAGCTGCTTTTTATCAAGTTGAGAAAGTTCCCTTCTAGTCCTAGTTTGTTGAATGTTTTTATCAAAAAGTAGTGTTAGTTTGCCAAATACTTTTTCTGTGTTAATGAGATAATCGTTTGATTTTTCTTTTCTCCTCTAATCTGTTAGTATTGTACATAACAATGATTTTTGTATGTTAAAACAGCCTTGAGCTTTGGGGATGAATCACAGTTAATCATGGTGTATAATCCCTTTTATATGTTTCTGAATTCAGTTTGCCAGTGGTTTGTTTTTTTCTTTTAAGGATTTTTAATCTCTATTTAACAGAGACATTGGTCTGTAGTTTTTCTGTGTTGTCTCTGCCTGATTTTCATATGAGTTAGTATTGGCTGCATAGAATGAGTTGGGAAATTTTCCCTCCTCTTCTATTTTATTTTAGAAGAACTTGTGAAGGATTGGTGCTCATTTTTCTTTAAATATTTGGTGGAATTCACCAGTGAAGCCATCTGGGCCTGAGCTTTTCTTTGTGGGAAGTTTACTTGATTAATAATTCAATCTCTTGTTATAAGTCTATTCAGATTTTATATATCTTCTTGAGAAGTTGTGGTAGTTCATATCTTCCTAGGAATTTGTCCATTTCATTTAAGTTATCTAATTTGCCAGCAAACAATTATTCATAGTATTCTATTTTTATTTCTGAAAGATTAGAAGTGATGTACCCTATTTAATTTCAATTTTAGTAGTTTGAGTCCCTTTTATCTTGGTCTACCTAAAGCTTTGCCAGTTTTATTGTTTTTCAAAAAGAATCAACTTTCAGTTTCATTTATTTCTCTGTTCTTTTTTTATTATCTAATTCATTTGTTTCCTCTCTACTCTTTATTATAACCTTCTTTTTGCTTGCTTTGGGCTTAGCTTATTTTTCTTTTTCTAGCTTTTTCAGGTAGAAGTTTAGGTTATTGATTTACAATCTTTATTCTCTTTTAACATAAGCATTTACATCTACAAATTTCCTTCTAAGCAATGGTTGAGCTGTGTCTCACAAGTTATACATGTTGTTTTTGTTTCCATTCATCTCAAAATATTTTCTAATTTCTCTTGTGATTTTTTCTTTGACCAATTGGTTATTTAGGAGTGTTATTTAATTTCCACATATCTGTGAAAATTCCAATTTCCTTTCTGTTATTCATGTCTAATTTCATCCCATTGTGGTTGGAGAATGTACTCTGTGTGATCTCAATTCTTTTAAATGTATTGAAGCTTATTTTATGGTTTAACATAAGGTCTATCCTAGAGAAAGTTCCACGTACACTGGAGAAGAATGTGTGTTCTGCTGTTGTTAGGTAAAGCATCCTGTAATTGTCTATTAGGTTTAGTTTGTTTATAGTGTTGTTCAAGACTTCTATTTCTTTGTTGATGTTCTGCATACTTGTTTTATCCATTATTGAAAATGAGGTTTCCAACTACTATTGTTGAATTACCTATGTCTTCCTTCAATTCTGTCAGATTTTGCTTATGTACTTCAGGGCTCTACTGTTAGGGACAATATATTTATAGTTGTGTCTTTCTAATAAATTGAGTCTTTTGTCACTATAAAGTGTTTTTCCTTGTCTCTAGTAACAATTTTTGTCTTAAAGTCAATTTTGTCTGATATTTGTATAGCCTTTCCCAGCTCTTTTTGGTTACTGTCTGCATTGTAAATTTTTTTCCATCTTTTAACTTTCAACCTGTGTATGTCTTTGAATCTGAACTATGTCTCTCAAAAGTCTTTTATAATAACAAGTCAATTGAATATTAAGGAATAATTGGGAAAACGTCTTCATCTTCTGTGGAATCTCCCTTTCTCACTTCTCCATGCCATCTTGGGCCGATCACATAGCTTTCTGGTCATATTCAGTAATAAGAACAATTTCACTTAGATTACCAAGATTCACTTTCAGGTATTAAAAATTCTTTTTAGTCAATTCTGAATCAAAACTTCTATCTCATATGCAATTCAAAGTTTTTTCCTCTCTGTAGCTCAAGCCTAACCTAGAGCTTAAGGCTTGCTGTGAGGAAGGAGTCAAGGTCTGTCCTTTCACTCTTTCTCCCCCTCCTGTAATCTTTTATTTAATCGTGGCTCTTCCAAGTCCCAAGAAGAATGAGAGAGAATTAGAGAAAAGAGTTTAAAGTCTCTTTACATAACTGGACCTGCAGTTGTAATTTTCTCTTGGTCTACACTGGCCCTCTGTTTACACTTGAAAGAACGCATATTCTGACTCTAAAATTTCTCTTCTAGGAATTTACCCTAGGGATATATGAAAAGATATAGCTTCAATGTTTAAACATAAAAAATTAGATTCAATCTAGTGTCTAACAATCCAGTGTTATTGTTAAATAACACAGAAGAATATTAGGTAGCCATTATAAGGAAAATCATAGAAAACTATTCAGTGTCATAAAAGGATTTTCACTATATATTGTTAAATGACAAAAAAAGAGTTATAAAATATTATGTATAGTATAATTCTATTTTTCTAGAAGAAAAATTATGTATGCATAGGAAAAAATGTTAGAAGAAAATAAATCACTGCAGAAAACGGGTATCTTTCATGCAATTGCAGGTCTTTTTTTTTTTTTTTACCATTTTAAATTTTTATTATAGAATTTTCAAATATATTCAAAAATACAGAAAGTACTATAATAAGCTCCCATGTTTAACAGTTCAACAATTATCAAAATTTTGAAAGTGATTATCAGAAAGCCAATCTCAGAAGTCATATAATTACACCTACAAATGCTTCAGTACACATCTCTAACTTTTTATACAACAATGCCATTATAACAACTATGAAAATTAACAATAATTCCTCAGTATCAACTAGTACCTATCCATATGCAAAGTTTCATAACTATCTCAAAAATGTCTTTTTACAGTTGGTTTGATCAAATCAGGATCCTGTAAGGACTTCACATTGCATTAATTTGTTACAGACATACCTTGAGATATTGTAGGTTTCATTCCAGACCACCACAATAAAGTGAATTTTTAAAAATTTTTATTTATTTATTTATTTATTTATTTATTTATTTATTTATTTACTTATTGGCTGTGTTGGGTCTTCGCTGCTGCACACGGGCTTTCTTTAGTTGCAGAGAGCGGGGGCTACTCTTTGCTATGGTGTGTGGACTTATCACTATGGTGGCTTCTCCAGTTGCGGAGCATGGGCTCTAGGCATGTGGGCTTCAGTAACTGTGGCATGTGGGCTCAGTAGTTGTGGCTCGCGGGCTCTAGAGCGCAGGCTCCCTAGTTGTGGCGCATGGGCTTAGCTGCTCAGCAGCATGTGGGATCTTCCCGGACCAGGGCTCGAACCCCTGTCCCCTGCATTAGCATGCAGATTCTTAACCACTGCGCCACCAGGGAAGTCCCCAGTGTTGGGCAATATGACTGTCACAGATCATGGTGGCGACAATCAATCGCAGATCTTTTTATCTTCTTTTTGTTTATCCATATTCTAAATAACTATGTATTACATTTATAATAAGAAAACAAGCTTATTTTATTTTTAAATAAAGTTTGAGAAGATGAGAGTAGTCTTGTCTGAGAAGCAAAAACTCAGATGGAACATATATAAAGGGCTGCTAAATGAGAGATGAAAACAAGTTTTCTAGTTGACCCAAGGGTAGACATATGGCCAAGAGATAGACCCAGATTTCTGTGTCTGCTCTACAGACACAGATTTCTGCTCCTAATAGAGAAGAAATTTTCTAATAGAGTTTGTTCTTCAAGAAATCCTGACTTTCTCTCATGGGAGGAGGCAATTTGCCTAGTTTTGGTGATTATTTGGTAGGGATGATCTAAAGAACTGGCTCAGAGCCTACCTATTACATGATAGGCGCATGAAAATGTTGATTGGTTGGGTGTCTATGTGAGCAGAAAGCAAGTTGATTTCTGTTTATGATCACTGATAATCGTAATATACATGTGACATTGTATTTTCTTTTTTTTAGCCTGTTGGTATTTGCCACGGTTCTCTGAGTGAACAGGACTCAGAAAAGTCTGTCTCTGTGACTTGTGAATTCTTTAAATCACAGGTATGTTTTAGTCTAATTGTTTGTCTTTCTGGGACTGAAAGAGCAGATTATCTTTATTTTAGTTGCACCTACCCTACCCTCTCCTTTTATTTTCTTAAAATCCGTGATTACCACTTTATTCAGGGTGCCTTAAGGCCACATCCACAGGGTAGCTGATGGAAGATCTGTCACCCTCTTTTAATTACAACATGATCCCTATAGCATAAGTAAGACCCCTTTAGCTTGAATGGCTCAGGCCTCTGAGACATTAAATTCAGTGTCCCAAAGACTTTTACCCTGAACCATAGGTAGAAGTTGATTCTGTGGAAATACTGAATCCCTTTCCAGAAGTATTTATTGAGCACTTACCGTGAGGCAGCCTGGTACCTTTGAGAGGGTGGTTGAGACAGGCCACCTGGGTTCCAATCTTGTTCTGCCACCTACGAACTCTGTGAACATGGAGAAGTTCCTACGTCTCTGAGTCTTGGTTGCCTCATCTGTAGAATGGGATTGCAATCCCTACCTCCTTCAGATCCCCAGTGAGAAATGGGTCAGAGGATCTGGCTGAAGGGTGCTGCCCTGGCACAGAATAAACAATCAATAAAGTGGCTTCTGCTGCCGCTACTAGGAGTGGGGAGACAGCTTACTAGGGACTTTGAACAGGCCATTTTATCCCTCTGGATCATTGTTCAGCTCTGGAAATTTGTGAAGCTTACAGTCCAGCTTCCAAAGGTTTTGATTCCCCCCAGCCCTTATCTGTTTTGCTTTTTAACCATTTATTTATTTATTTGTTTATTTATTTATTTATTAAAAACATGTTTTGACCATGCAGCCTGTAGGCTCTTAGTTCCCCAACCAGGGATTGAACCCTGGCCATAGCAGTGAAAGCCTGAAGTCTTAACCACTAGATGCCAGGGTAATCCCTTTAAACCCTTTAATGAGAGGCCCATCTAGCTAGTCTCCCTTTGAAAATTCCATCAGAAAGGCACAGAATGATGTAACCTCTTACCAGGCATGGCAGAGACTTAATTGGAGGACAATTCCCTTATTTTAAAGCATTCTTATTTCAGGCTCCCACACCTAGAGGTGAAAACTCTACTGTTAACCAGAGACCTACAAATCTCTCCAAGGTGGAAGAGCCCCAGCAGAAAAACACATCTCCCACCAACTCATCCGCCAAAGCTGTGCCAAAAGGATCTGTCCAGTACCTTCCCGACTTGGATGACAAGCCTGACGGTTCCCAGGGACAGGACCCTGTTGAGGCCTTCCCTCTGCAGCTGGATCTAACCACAAATCCCCAAGGAGAACCACTGGATGTCTCCTTCCTCTTCCTTGAGCCTATGGAAGAGAAGCCAGTTGTGCTGCCTTTCCCCTCAAAAGAACAACGCTCTGCTGAGTGCCCAGGACCAGCTCAGAAGGACAACCCTCTTATTCTCCCACCATGAGAACCACGTAGAGGATTCCTGGGGACATACTGGCCTGCTGGAGATGAGAGGTGGTGGGGAAAGGGGGACAGAGAAACAGTTCAGACATAGAGAAGGCTAATAAAGTATGTCTTTTTGACTCCTCTTGATCTCATCATGTTGCCTGGAAATGGAAATAAGACAAAACTGGTCACTTGCACACTGGGCTGCAACCCTCCTAAACCATCCAAGGCTTCATGCCATGGATAGATGCCTCTCATATCTTCTGCCCCTCTCTTTGTAATGACTTCTTACTTTTTGCTAAGTGTTTCTGATGTAGGGCCTTACTTAGGGATGTCTTCATCTTTCTGATGTTGACCTAAAACAAATAGACTGAAGACACTTCTCCAGCAAAGATGAGTTTATTCAGGATCAGCAGAGGATTGTGATTCAGGGTCTGCAACGGGGCAGAGCCACATGCAAGTCCCCACATAGCAAGGGAAAGAGGAGGCCTTCATAGAGAGGAAAAGGAAGTTGGAAGGGCCATACTGAACAAAAAATCCGTGGCTTTGCATTGGCTGAGCCCTTGCCAGGAAAGAAAAGTCTTCTTCCTATTGGGCTGTACTGTTCTCACAGGTGAGAGTGCCCCCTTCTGGCCTCCCAACTCTATAAACTGAGGTTTCTGTTTATTAATTTTTTACACGTCTCCCCCTTATAATTAAGGTCTTTCTCTGAAAGCATCACTGATCAAGAGTTGGGTTTCCTAGTTTCAATGGCTTTTTTCATTCTGTGTCAGGAAGGACCTTTCCTGGGTGTAGTGTCTCAAATAGAAGGGAAAGTACAAAGATTAGAAAAATACTAAGGTCACATTTAAATGACAAGAAGGGGAAGGAGGGAGAACTCTCAGGTCCTTTTTATCTAGAGTTCATATTTTATCAAGATCCTAGACATAGGAGATCATCTGAAGCGTTACATAGTCAAAATTTTGGCAGCAAGCTTCTGACAATCCTGGTCCAGATATCCTGGGAAAGCTGTCTCATCAGCTGTCATCTGCTTCAATTCTGGGAAATTTTACTTTCAGGTCACCAGATGATGGGCAGGTCCAGTCAGGGTTTGGCACTTTCTTTAGGTGTGTCACGTGAATCCAAGAGTCTATTCCTTGGAGTTTGGTGGCATGAGAGCTGGCTAGCAGTACTGTGAGATTGAAGGAGAGTTCTTCTGGAGAAGTCTTTTCAAAATAGATAAAATCTCTAGGTTGCAAGGTGTGATGCTTAAGGTCTTTTTCTCCCGAGGGCATACTGTGAAAAGATTGCTTTACCAAAACATGGTTATTTTTAATAGGAACAATTAGGATCTTTGCAATATCTCTCCTTTATCAGTTGTGGGTCAAAAGAAGCAGGAGCAAAGTGCACTGGGTGTTCTGTGACTCTCTCAAAGGGTTAGAGTTTATGAGTTCCAAAATGGGCAGATCTGAGATTTACAGGGACCAATAGCAATGCTTTTGGTCAAGGTAGCTAGAGGGCCTCTACAGATATTTCCAATTGAGTCTTAATGATGTTGTCAAACCAGAGGATTGAGGGTGGTGAGCACAATGAAAGTGTAAAAGAGACCAAACAGCACATATTTGTCAAAACACCTGGCAAGTAAAATGGGTTCCTTGATCACTATGAAGTTTGAGAGGAGTTCCCCAGGTAGGGAGAATCTTTTCCAGGGGGACTTTAGCCACAGAAGAGGCAGTAGCCTGTCTGCAAGGGAAGGTTTCAGTTTGGTGTGAAAACATATAGACCATGACTAACACATGTTTATACCCAGTAGATGGAGAAGTTACATGAAGTCCATTTGCCAGGCCTTGAATGGTCTCTTTGGCAGTTTAAAATGGGAACAACACAAACAGGCTTCCCTGGGTTGCACTCTGGACAAGTGGGACAAGTGAGGCAGGCACTCTTTGCAGCCTTGTTAGTGGTTTCCCACCAATGTTGGTTCATGAAGGCTCTCATTTTGTCAGGAGACCAATGGTTTAATGCACGTGCAGGGGTGAGGAGTGGGAATTTTAGAATCTCTGGTAGGACTGGGTTGTTATTTGGTCCAAACCAGAGCTTTCTCTTCTTATCAAATCAACAAGTGCTGAAAATTGTGTTTTTCTTTTTCTGAGGCCAGTTTTGGGGCCCCTCTAGCCAGTTTTCCTAAATTATCATTTGGGAAATATCCCTTTGGACCGTGACAGAGGTTTGGCTGCTGTTGGTCCCTTTAAGGGCAGCACTGCTTGCAGAAATCTGAACAAGATACATTTCCCTTACTTTTCAGAGAGTCAAGTTTAGAATGCCCTGAGATCTTAATAATAGCTAAAGCAGCAGGTTAAAGTATTTCATTTGATAATTCCTAAACACAGGGGTCATTTAAAAATTTTATTTCCATGGAAGTAAGGAAGCCTCGTCTTCCCCACAACACTCTAAAATCATGAGTTACTCTGAAAGCATATCTACCATCAGTATAAAAATTGGCAGTTTTGTCCTTGGCTAAAGGACAAGCCTGTGTAAGAGCATATAATTCAGCCTGTTGGGCCAAAGTAGCTACAGGTAAAGATGCTGCCCCAGCACCATCAGAAGGAGTTGTCACGGTACACCCAGCACACTATTTGCCATTGTCGCCTTTAACTAAAACCCATCAGTGAACCAGGAGAAATCAGTGTTACCCAGTGGAATTTCCTACAGACGGTTAGAGGGGTCAGGTGGTTTGCCAGCATTAAGCAGTCGTGAGGGACTTTGTCAGTGACAGAGGGGAGAAGAGTAGCCAGGTTGAGGTTATTACAACACAAAAGAGTTTCATGAACAGCAGTTAACCGAAGGACTGCATAACAGACGAGGTGACTGGCTGAGAAATGTTGACTGTGATGAGAGTTCAGGAGGCTTCTACTGCATAAGGTACAAAAATAAAGGGGAACCCACGATGATTTTCTCAATGGTCTTAACCAAAACGGCAGTAGCTGTAATCGCTTTAAGGCAAGGGGGTATCCCTGTGCCACAGGACCCGGTGGCTGGCTATAATACCTGCGGGTTTTTGATGGTCAGTGTGTTTTCGGTGAGTACCTCAAGGCATTGCCTTCCTCTTCGTATACAAAACAGGAAAAGGGAATCTGATCATCGGGATGCCCAAAGTCAGGTGAGAGTTCATCAAACTCTCCTTTAAGGCCTCGAAGCCTGTGTCATCCGGTTCCTCCCGTAAAATTGAACTGGGGCCATTATTGTTGAGTAGAACATAGAGATTTGGCCATAAGACAGAAATTTGGAATCCAATTTCAGTAATAACCAACTAGCCTGAGAAAACCTCGCAGCTGGCACTTAGTTTTAGGTTTAGGGGTACTTAGCATACTATGAAGTTTTAATCTGGATCTAGATGTAGCCCTTGTTCTCATATCAGATGCTCTAAATATCAAACGTGGGTTTGGACAAGCTGCAGTTTTTCTTTGGCAACCTTATGTCCCTTTAAGGCTAAAAGCTTTAGCAAGTGGGTGCTGTTTTCTTGTGAGGAGGCTTGAGAAAGAGAGCAAAGAAGCAACTCATGCACCTGTTGCAGTAAAGTAGAATGCCTAGGGAACTTTATATCGTGCAGATCAGCCTTGAGGATTTGTGAGAAATAAGAAGCGCTCTCAGAGTAACCCTGAGGCATTACTGTCCAGGTGCATTGATTTTCTTCCCACATAAAGAGAGAAAGGTATTGGCTGGCTTGGTCAACTGGAATACTAAAGAATGCACTGCAAAAATCAATTACAGTCAAAAATGTACTTCCGGTGGGAACGGATGTTAGTGAGGTATGAGGGATGACAGTGTTGTGTATTGCTCGGAGATCCTGGGCAAATTGCCATGCTTGGTCCTTAGCTTTTTCTCACCAGCAAAACGGGAGAATTACAGGAGCTAGTACAAGGGAAAATGAGGCCATGGGGCTTGTAATCTATTCTGGGCTTTATGCCTTGAAGGGCTTCTTTACACATAGGGTATTGATTAATTCTGGGAAGACGTTTTGAGGGATCTATTTGAGTCTTGTGCTCGTAAGGAAAGTGGTAGCTGATTCAATAGGGACAAATGATCAGTGTTTCCAGAATCTGCTCTACTCCTGTCACAGAATCATTTAATTCACCTGGTGGGTTACTTTGATGACACCTGTCAATTTTCCAGACTTATTTTCCCCTTTTTGGAGAAGGACATTCTGGTGTGATGCTCCTCTGGGAACTCTCTGCCTAATAAATGAATAAGAGTAGAGGAACTAAGGAGAAAGTTGTGGATATCTCTCAAATGGCCTAAACAAAAGGGAATGAGTTCTGAGACAGGAACCTCTTGAGGTTCATTGGAGATCCCCACTATTTGAACTGTTTTAGTGCGCCAAGGCAGGGCCTGTCTGTAGTATTGGGCTCAAACACAGAGAGTATGGCCCTAGTGTCATTTAGGACTGGAAAAATTCATCCCCAATCTGGAGAAATGTTTCTCCAAGGCAATTAAGAGGGAGGATTGGGAAGAGCTCCTGTAGTTCCTCAGAGCTCCATCATCGACAATTGGGAGGATGTTGGAAAGGCCGGTTAGAGGACTGATGGCATCTAAAGCACTTAATTTTTTTTTTAATTTATTTTTTGTCTGCGTTGCATCTTCGCGGCTGCAGGCTTTCTCTAGTTGTGGCAAGCGTGGGCTACGCTTCATTGCTGTGCACGGGCTTCTCATTGCAGTGGCTTCTCTT
This sequence comes from Hippopotamus amphibius kiboko, assembly GCF_030028045.1. Lineage (NCBI taxonomy): Eukaryota > Metazoa > Chordata > Mammalia > Artiodactyla > Hippopotamidae > Hippopotamus > Hippopotamus amphibius. The sequence continues at coordinate 161,749,978 of NC_080191.1, forward strand.
GTTGTAGAGCACAGGCTCTAGGCACAAAGGCTTCAGCAGTTGCGGCATGTGGGCTCAGTAGTTGTGGCTCACAGGCTTAGTTGCTCCATGGCATGTGGGATCTTCCCGGCCCAGGGATTGAACCTGTGTCCCCTTTATTGGCAGGTGGATTCTTAACCACTGTGCAACCAGGGAAGTCCTGAGCACTTAAATTTGTAAAAATCTCTTTTCCCATGTCCTGGCCCTTTGCAATGATAGCAGAAACAAGGCGGGTTTTAGGTTTCATTTAGGTACCTTCATTTGCTGGAGTTGAAGATTAAGATTTTGGCTGTCTTCCTTGGAGGTGACTCGCCTAGAGTACGAGAGAGCTGGTTCGCCAGATGATTCACTAAATCTGAACAGACATAGTTTGCCTTCTATCCTGGTCCTTTTTACTAGAAGGGGAAAATCCTGGTTCAGTCCATTAATAAAATAAAGTTAAAAGCTACCCAGTGGAATCAACATCTGAAGGAAGACCAAAATCTGAAGTCTCCTGTAATAGTCATGAATCAGTTCATCAGAGTTTTGTGTGCAGGTCTGAATTTTGTTCCCATCAACAGGCTTTGGAAAAGCCCTAGGAATTGCTTCATGAAGTCGCCTAGGGATTGCCCGAGCCTGATCATATAGTAAGTTAGTGGGCTGGACTCCCAGCTGTGTTCTCAGACAACTTTCGGGACTTTCCCAATTAGTGGTTTTCATTCAATGCTGGGCCTGACCTTCAATGAGCATATGAACTAGCTAATAAAAGAGAAACCAAGTTGGGATTTCCCTAGCAGCGCAGTGGTTAAGAATCCACCTGCCAATGCAGGGGACACAGGTTCGATCCCTAGTCTGGGAAGATCCCACATGCCAAGGAGCAACTAAGCCCGTGAGCCACAACTACTGAGCACACACACAGCAACTACTGATGCCTGCGAGCCTAGAGCCCGTGCTCCGCAACAAGAGAAGCCACCACAATGAGAAGCCCACGCACCACAACGAAGAGTAGCCCCCTCTCTCCGCAACTAGAGAAAGCCCTCATGCAGCAACGAAGACCCAATGCAGCCAATAAATAAAATATAAATAAAATTTATTTTTTTAAAAAAAGAGAGAGAAACCAGGTTGATAAGTTTGAATGACTATATTAAATTCCTCAGCAAATCTCTGAGGATCTTCAATTTCTTCAGGAAGGTCTTTGACCATGGCTCACAGCTCGGCTTTAGCCCAGGGAGTATAAGAAATGAAGGGCTTAGCCTCTGGATCCTCAGAAGGCTTAATTTTAAAAAGACAGGTTCTGACAAGTGCAGAGGAAAAGGGAGTGGGGAGAGTTTCAGAGACAAAGGAAAGTTCGGTGGGAGAATGAGTGTGAGGGATGTGAAGGTGTAGTGGAGGCGTAGGCAACGTAGAAAAGAAAGAAGATGGTGCCAGAGGCAGAGCCTGAGGTGAAGAAGCCGAGGAAGAAGAGCCTCAGACTTCAGGAGCCATTTTATCTTCCTTCAGTCATTTGTTCCCCTCAGTTAATGTTGCGCAGAGGCTATTTCAGACTCCTGAGAACCATTGGAAAGCCTCCAAACACCAATTGAAATAAGCATTCCACTCGGTTCTGGGCATTTTTGACCTATTGTATCCCAGTCTGGTTTTAAGGAAATTAAATTTGTGAATTTCAAAAATTCCCCACAATGGCCATTGGTATTCTAAATTGTCTTTGGTCAAGTCCATTTATTTAGTTAGAAATGAACACGAGGAAGGACCCTGGTGTTTAGACATAAAATTGACTGGAGTCCCTGTGGCGGGGGCACCCTCAAAACACTTAGATAACTGGGATCCCATTTCTCAAAGTTCTTCCTCTAGAGCAAAGAACCATTTTCAAACAGCTCAAATAGCCTACAGCACAAACAGCTCAATTCAAACAGCTTGCAAGTCAATCCCAGCCAGTCTTAAGGAGATAGCTTGGTCTAGAAGGATCCAGACTGAAGGCTTTTTAAAGCCAGTTTCCAGAAGACATTCCTTCCAAAGGAATAGGCGAAAGGCTGAAAAACTCAGCACTGATTCAGAAAAAAAAATCCCCTGTTCCAGAAGGAAAGAATTAAAGGGTATCCAGCTTCAGGAAAAGCAGCTTTTATTCCAAAGGGAATAGGTTGAAGGCTAGCCAGTTTCAGTGAAACAGTCTGATCTCAAATCAGACTGAAGTGCTGACTTCACATACAGGACAAGGCCTTAACCAGAAAGAGGAAACTTTTAAATAGACACTGAGTAAAGCCTGGCGCTTCAAACGCAAAGAGAGTGTGAGCTCGGATCCAGAAGAAAGCTTTACCTTCAAGCTCCGGTGTTGGAAAACAGTAAGCAACAAGGGGCTCAGCTGTGAACGCTGCACCTCTTGGCTCACCAAGGCCGGAGCCGTTGGGCATCTTCTCTGGTCTCTGTACAGACCACCAAAATGTTGACCTGAAACGAACAGACTGCCAGATACTTCTCCAGCAAAGATGGGTTTATTTGGGATCAGCAGAGAATTGCAGTTTGGGACCTGCAACCATGGCGAGCCACAGGAAGGTCCCCAGACAGCAAGGGAAGGAACACTCTGATAAAGGGAAGGAAGCTGGGAGGGAGGGCTGTAGTGAACAGAGCCCGTGGCTTTCCATTGACTGAGCTGTTGGCAGGAAAGAAGTCTCTCTTCTTCCCGTTGGGCTCAGCTATTGTCACAGGGCATGAGAGCTCCCCTTTCTGGTCTCCCAAATCTATGTAATTGAGATTTCTGTTAATTATTTACACTGGGCAAAAGCATACTGTGATTCTTTTGATCAAATAAGATGAAAATTGAAGGATATCAAGAGACTGGAGTTCGTCAGTTTCACTCTCCTTTTATTCCATAATTATTTCAATACCAAGTGTTGGTCAGATATTGTCTGCACAACCTTCAACTTGAAGGTGGAATTTTTTGTTCCTTACCTGTCTGAATTGTCTCCAAGTCCCAAGTAGCTGATAAACTCACTTCGCAATGGGGTAGGTGGAAGTAACATTTGCCCGTGGCCTGTGGTTAAACCTGAAGAGAACCAAACATGGGTCCAAATTGGGGAACTTTCTGATTCCTTTAGAAGTTGTTTCCCAGAGGAGAAATTAAGGGCCCAGATTATATGTATTCCCAATTTTTTCACTTAAAAGATTATATAATATAAAAAAACATAATGTTATATGTGTGTCTATGTATATTATATATACACACACATATATGTATGTAGACATATGCATACACATATCTTTTGAAATTGGACAGGTGTTGTGGGCTGCATTGTGTCCCTTCAAAATCCATATACTCTAGTCCTAACCCCAGTATCTCAGAATGCGACTGTATTTGGAGATAGCGTCTTTAAAGAGGTAATTAGGTTAAAATGAAGTCATTAGGGTGGGCCCTGATTGAGTACGACAGGTGTCCTTATAAGAAGGAGAGATTAGGATACAGCTGAGTACAGAGAGAAGACCACGTGGGGACAGAGAGACGGGATGGCCATCTATAAGCCAAGGAGAGAGGCTTTAAAAGTAACCAATCCTCTGACACCTTGATCTTGGACTTCTAGCATCTACAAGTGTGAGAGGTTAACTTCTGTTGCTTAAGCCACCCAGTTTGTGGTATTGGATTGGCCAAAAAGTGCCTTCAATTTTTAAGTAAAAAAAAAAAGACACGTTTTTCATTTTCACCAAAAACTTTATCGAACTACATATTCACCCTTTTGTTCCACTCCCTGCTGCCACTTTTCAGACAACTTCATAATTCCATCTTCCCAAAACTTTTTACCTTTTTGAGCAAAGAACTGTCCCAGGTGCCTTTTACAGTCTTCCAGGGAATTGAATTTTTTCCATTAATTTTGTAAAGGTCGAAATAAATGGAAATCTGAAGGTGCAAAGTCGGGTGAATACGGTGGATGAATCAGAACTTCCTAGCCAAGCTGTAACAGTTTTTGCCTGCTCATCAAAGAAACATGTGGTCTTGCGTTATCCTGGTGGAAGATTGTGTGTTTTCTGTGGACTAATTCTGGAAGATTTTTGTCAAGTGCTGCTTTCATTTGGTCTAATTGGGAACAGTACTTGTCGGAATTGATCTTTTGGTTTTCCAGAAGGAGTTCATGATATAGGACTCCCTTCCAATCCCACCATATACACAACATCAACTCCTTTAGATGAAGACCAGCCTCTGGTGTGGTTGGTGGTGGTTCATTTCACTTGCGTCAAGATCTCTTCTGTTCCACAATATTGTACAGTATCCACTTTTCATTGCTTGTCACAATTTGTTTTAAAAATGGAAAATTTTCATTATGTGTAAGTAGAGTATCGCAGGTGGAAATATAGTCAAGAAGGTTTTTGGGGGGACCTCCCTGGTGGTGCAGTGGTTAAGAATCAACCTGCCAGTAATGTAGGGATCTGGGAAGATCCCACATGCCGCACAGTAACTAAGCCCGTGCACCACAGCTACTGAGCCTGCGCTCTAGAGCCTGCGAGCCTCAACCGTTAAGCCCACATGCCACAACTACTGAGCCTGCGTGCCAAGAGCCCAGCGCTCTGTAGCAAGAGAAGCCACCACAATGAGAAGCCCGAGTACTGCAATGAAGAGTAACCCCTGCTAGCTGCAACTAGAGAAAGCCCTCTCACCACAACAAAGACCCGATGCAGCCAATAAATAGATAAATAAATAAATTTTTTTAAAAAGGTTTTTTTCACTTAACTATGTGAAACCCAAACATCAAAACAATGAACATAACCAAGCTGGTGCAAATGATTTTCACACTTGATTTGGTTATTTTGGGTATGTTGGTTATCTTCCGATTGGTAGAACGTTGATTGTTCTCAATTAATGTCTCGGTTTGACCGCTATCAACTTCAACTGGTCTCCCCAAGAGTTGAACATTGTCCAGAGAGAAATCTCCAGCACCAGACTTCACAAACCACTTCTGATGCGTTCGATCAGTCACAGCACAAATCTTTTTTTGTGTTTCAGTTGCGTTTTTACCCTTCTTGAAATAATAAAGCATAATATGCCAAAAATGTTGCTTTTTCCCTTCCATCTTCAATATGTAAATGGCTGCACAAAAATTCACCAATTTTGATGAATCTTTTTTTAAACACACGCTGATATGACAGCTATCACATACAATCTAATGAAATTGTTTCAAATGAAATTAAACTAAGTGCTACTAGAGCCATTTACAGAACCTTTTGGCCAGCCCCATACTTTGTTCTGGAAGCCCTAGCAAACATACAACAGGGAATTTGCAGATGTAACTATCGTCCTCTCTCCTCACAGCTGTTTCTCAGAAGAGACACATAGGTTTGGCATAATTTGTTTAAGAGCAATAGACAATATTCACATGCTATTACTCTTATCTGCCTCTTTTAAGAAGCAAAAATGACTAAGTAGGGGTATCATGTGGTGTCTTAGACCCTATTTCGATCAGGGTCTAGCAAGACACACAACATATCACTAGCACTGTGTCTGTCTTTAAGGTTTGATAAAGCGAGGGAAAAAGAATGCATGGTCTCGTGACTACCGCTAGGTCTCAGCACAACAGTATGTAGGGAAAGCTGATTCTCGGGACGTCCTAGGTGGCCGAGTGGTTAAGAATCCACCTGCCAATGCAGGGGACACGGGTTTGATCCCTGCTCCAGGATAATCCCACATGCCGCAGAGCAACTAAGCCCATCTGCCACAACTATTGAGCCTGTGCTTTAGAGCCCGTGAGCCACAGCTACTGAAGCCCACATGCCTAGAGCCTGTGCTCTGCAACAAGAGAAGCCACGGCAATGAGGAGCCCGCGCACCACAATGAAGCGTGGTCCCCGCTCACCCCAACTAGACAAAGCCCGTGTGCAGCAACAAAGACCCAACACAGTCAACAAATTAATAAATATGTAAATAAATAAATTTATTTTAAAAAAAACAAGCTGTTTCTCACCCTTGGTGACCTTTCCCATCGCCTCGGTGTTCCCATCTCTTTCTCCTCACCAGCATTTGCTTTACCCAGGTCACTCCACGTGGGGCGTGGCCAGTGTAGCAATAATAGAAAGGCCTCATTAAGGAGCTCAACTCATTGAAACATAAAACAGTTTTGCTCTAATTAACAGCTTTCTCCCCCTCCAACCCTGGGTTGGAGCTGCTTAGTAACACCTTGGCCAGATTCCATATTATTCCTGTCATTACAAATTACACTGAAACTGTCCTGTTTAGATATTTAAAAACTAGTGTTTCTAATCTTAAAAGTTCAGTCTCAAATATAATTCAAAATGGGTTTCTTCCACTTTAAAAAAATTTTTATTTGAGTATACTTTAGCTTTACAATGTTGTGTTAGTTTCTGCTGTACAATAAAGTTAATCAGATATATGTATACATATATCCCCTCTTTTTCAGATTTCCTTCCCATTTAGGTCACTACAGAGCATTGAATAGAGTTCCCTGTGCTATACAGTAGGTTTTCATTAGTTATCTATTTTATATATAGTAGTGTATATGTCAATCCCAATCTCCCAATCCATCCCACTTCCCTTTCCCCCTTTGGTGTCCATACATTTGTTCTCTATGTCTGTATCTCTATTTCTGCTTTGCAGATAGGTTCATCTGTACCATTTTTCTAGATTCCACATATATGATTTAATATTTGATATTTGTTTTTCTCTTTCTAACTTACTTCACTCTGTATGACAGTCTCTAGGTCCATCCACGTCCCTGCAAATGGCATGGTTTTATTCTTTTTTATGGCTGAGTAATATTCCATTGTGTATATGTACCACATCTTCTTTATCCATTCCTCTTTTCCACTTTTAACACTTGTTAAACCAATGTGTGACTCTGGGAAGTGAGATCTGTTTTCCATACACCCCTCCCCTTTGCTTCTCTCTTCAAACTCTTTCCCTCCCTTCAGGTTCTGTCTAGAGCCCTACCAGTTGGCTGCACATTGGAAAAACTCCCAACACCTGAGTCCACCTCTAGCGATTCTGATATAATTGCTCTGGGGGAGACCTAGAAGTAAGGATTTTGAAAAGCTCTTTGGGTGACTCCAGTATGAGTCTGAGAGGCTGAAAACCATTGCCATAGACTCTCAAAGGCACTCACTGCAGAGAAGAGTGTGGGGAGGAAGGCAGATGCTGCTTAAGTCACTAGTACTGGGGAGGCAACCTGGGCTGATTCCCTCTGGTCCTTTCTGATGCCACTGGGCTCTGCTGGTATAAGGAATCCATGCAGGTATATTGGTTTTTTAGGAGGAGTTGGGGTGAGGGATCAGTTTAATCCCAGACCTGTCCCCCAGTGCTGAGCCCCTCCCCCAGTGGTATACTCCCTCTAACCCCTTCTCTGGGGTAGGCATTGAATGGCTCGACTGCTACCCTCACCACCATCCTCTTCCATATGAACTAATTCTTTTTAGCATACTTTAAGGGTCACCAAGAATTGGGATGACATGCGTGTGCTCCCAACTTCTTCCCAGGCACACTAATTATAACAATGAAATAGCATTTATTTAGCACCTGGATCTGTGCCAAGAACTGTGTTGGTGACTTTATACATGTTTTCTTATTTAATCATCACACAATCCTGCCAAGAGATTTTTAATCCCTATTTTATAAATGAGGACACTAAGGATCAGAGAAGTTTTATAGCTTACCAAGCATCACACAATAAGAGAGTAATAGACTCAGGGTTGAAATTCAGATCTGGCTTCGAAGTGACAGCCTCTTAATCATTCTCTTCTACCCGAACTCAGTTCCTGTTATGGTGTTAACCATTTAACATGTTACCTCCCTTCAATAATGCAGCTACGTTCTACTGAGGACTTTCAGTGCCACAATCCAAAGAGGAGACTGACGGCAGAGATTTCTAGTTGGCAGATGGAGGAAAATTATTTCTGACTGCACCTCCCACATCAACGCAGGCAAGTGCTTACGGTCAGAAACACACTTCGGATCTGCTACCTACTAGAAATATCCAGATTTGTGCAGATCACAGTTTCACCCACTTGCTGGTGTGACATGTTTCAACTTTCTGTCCCCAGGGCTCGCTAATCATTTACAGCGTGTTGACAGATGTTTGAACCAGGGGTCAAGGTGAACGTCCCCAGTTACATAACAAAAATATATAAAGACTTTGTTTAATCAATTGTGTGTTTTAGAAAATGTGTATAAACTTCTCTGCTGTGGTATCCCAGAGCAAGGGATGGTTTTCACATTTTAACAAAATGAAGTTACTCGCTGCAACACTGCTTTTCATCCTTTCGCTCCCACTGCAGTGTTCCTGCGCTGTGAGTTCCATAGGCTGCGATGCTACAGAGCCCGTGGCTAGGAAAGCGCTAGACCTGATCAATAAAGGACGGTGGGATGGCTACCTTTTCCAGTTGCTGCGGGTCGCTGATGCCCACTTGGACCAAGCGGTGAGGAGCCACACATGGCAGAGCTTTGTGGGAAGGTGACGTACCAGGGGCAAGTGAGACTCTAGCTCCTAAGCCGGCCACTTTGCACCGTGGACTGGCTTTGGTCAGGGTTGTCTGTTTCATTTGTGGGCTGCTCTGTTCTTTTTTCCTTCAAATTAATGTTTGTTACTGGTATGTCCTTAAGTATGAATTAGCCTGTAAGTACTTATAAGCACTTACACAGAGCCCAATCAAAGGCTACATGCTGTAAGAGAAAGATCAGAATAAACTGTGGGCCTTACTCTCAAGGAAATAATAATCAGCTCACATGCACACAGAGGTGAAATGCATAAGATGGGATATATTCAAGTGACCAAGTAAGTGGTATAGATGCCGGAGCGATCTAATAGAAGAACTATTACGATGGGATGGGAGAAGGCTTCATTTGATCCTGAAGAGTGAGCAGGATTTGAATAGGACGGTGGCCTGGGTAATGGCCTTCCAGGAGAATTCCAGGCATACCACCTCTATGTGGGGAGGGAATCAGGAAGGAAGGTGTTAGGGAGAAGTGAAACAAAAGCAGAGGGGTTCCAGAGGTTCCCTGTGGGCTTTGGAGCAGCTGTCATCTTGGAAGAGAGACTGTAGGCTTGAAGAAACTAGCCTACTGTTTTCATTTAGGTTATACACTTATTTGGAGTGGATTTGAGGGCTTGATAGAGATTACAGAGGGAGTCCTCCCTCTCCACCACTGAAAGCAGGGAGGCCAGACCACAGGGCAGCAAAAGAGGACCAGCAGAGAGATTTATACTTGTTACAGTGTTAGAAACGGAGGCACTAAAGGTTACAGAGAACAAGAGTGCAGGGATTTAGGATTCAACTAGCAATTTGGTGACTATTAGTCCCCTTCCAGGCTCTCTGCCACACAGAGTAGGACACAGGATGAGTCAGCACCCTGTGACCTCTGAGTGGTAGTGTGGAGGGTGTGTGGGTGGGTGGGAGGGGTCACCCTGTGCCTGGGGAGATGGAGGCAGGAGCAGGGACACAATATAGGAGTTATTTCACGTGTTCAGAAATGAGGACACAAGGAGCAACCCCAGGCAATGGCAATTAGGGCAATGAGAGTGAAGGAAAGACAGGAGACATTTCAAAGAAAGACCACTCAAGGCCTGGGGTTGGGACATTCTTCAAGACAAAGACTGAGGCAATAAATAATTAATAGTGCCACTGACCGGACAAAGGAAGTTGAGAGAGGGAGCTGGTTTGTCAGAGAAGAGAGTGAATTTAGCTTTGGGCAAGTTGAAATCAAGACAGGAAACCCGGGACTTCCCTGGCAGTCCAGTGGTTAAGACTCTGTGCTTCCACTGCAAGGGGCAAGGGTTCAATCGCTGGTCAGGCAACTAGGATCCTGCAAGCCACACGGTACGGCCAAAGGAGGAAAAAAGTCAATCTATATTAAAAAAAAAAAAAAGACAAGAAATCCAAGTTCAGGAATAGAGCTGGATGAGAGGACACAACTGCACATACAGATTGGAGGCTGTGATGTGACCATCATCGCTTATAGTCTAGGCTTGTACCTTCAACACCTCCACCCAAACCAACACTGCTTTTTAGTGATTGCTTCTTAAAGTTCATGGGCAGAAGCAACATCGTGACCAGTTATAAACAGCATTTGGAAGGAACCCTCTGAAGCTTTTTATTAAATAAATAGAGCAAGTGACACAAAGCTAGGACATCTGCAATGACTTGAAGAGGAGCAGGAATTCTATTTAGGAAATAAAGATTGTTTTTATCGAGAAAGCTCTGAGCTGTCACATACTACCCACCCATTGCTTTCTTGGTATTCCCCAGGAATTCGGAGCTGTCTATTATTTAGTCTTGGATGTGAAAGAATCTGACTGTTCAGTCCTATCCAGGAAGCACTGGGATGACTGTGAGCCAGCTCTTTCTAGACGTCCCTCTGATACAGTAAGTAAACAGGGTACCACTCCTCTCCTCTTAGCGTTCTTGACTTCTGTCTATTGTGCTTGCCCAGAGTGGCTGCACACCTGGGCTAACACAGTAAAAGAGTAAGAGCAGCTTCTGCCTCTTGGCTCATGAAGACGATGTTGACCTTGAGTAATATTTTCTTGAGAGCCATAACTGGGAACCCAGTTCAAGAAAAGTCAGTGGGGCTTGTGGTCCCATGTGATAGCATGACCAGCTGTGAGACCTTGGGCCAATCACCTAATGTCTAAGAACCTATGAACTTGTAACTGTGTCCTGTGAATACTGATCCCGCTAACAGAAATGGCCAAAGGGGTTAGTTGCCGTCACTATGAGGAATAGGGTCTTGTTCTGCACATTGCCCATGGGTACTCAGAGCCCAGGCTCTCTGCCACAGGAGGAGGACACAAAGATGAATGAGCACAGATACAAGATTTCAATTCCAGGAAGTAAGATGTTCACACACCCGGGAGTTTTAGCATTTTTTTCCCTTGCAAATGTTTGGGATATGGCCATGATCTGTTTCAACAGTTTCTCCATGGTTCTCATGAGGGTTTTGGATGCTAATAGCATCCAGCTCACAGAAATATGCAAAGAAAATACAAGAGTTTGAGAGAGGGTTTGGTGAGAGAAAGCACAGACAAATTTCAGATGGTGAGTGGGAGTATGTTGCCTCACTTTTGTGTTCCCGTGTGTCAACCTAAGGAAAGCAGCAGGTAATAACATAAACCCCTCTTTCTTACAGGTGATTGGACAATGTAAGGTAATAGCTACAACACGTCTGCTTGGGTCTCCGAATCTTAGAGTGAAGGACTTTAACTGCACCACAAGTTCTGGTATGATCATCTGTTAAAATGCTAAATAATTCTAATTAATTCAAAATTCAGTCATACAGTGGTAGTCATCATATAAGTCTATGAAGTACATATCAGAAATGGTTCCTGCTCTTACGGACATAATTATTACTTGCTCTTTTGAAAAGAGAAGAGAGAGGGTTTTCCCCTATTATTGGCATACGTTCTTTTAAAGAAATTCAACATATAAAGATAGAAATTTACAAGAGGCTGTGTGGCATCATCATTGAGAACATAAGCTATGAGGTCAGATTTGTTTGAGTTTGAATCCCAACCTCATCACTTACTGGTTGTGTAGTCTTGAGGGCAAGTTACTTAAGCTCTTCAAGCTTTCCTCCTTTGTAAAATGAGGATAACAATAATAGTATCCCTTTGGATCCTTCTCAGAATTAAATAAGATGGTCTGTGTAGTACACTTTGCAAAGCATGTAGCGCTCAAGTATCGACTTCAGCATCTGAAAGTTATGTATGTTGACAAAGCAGTTATACATATGTTATCTCATTTAATCTCACAACAAGACTATGAAGTAAAGATTATGACACTTTCTATATTAGAGATGAAATAACTAAGCCTCAAGGAGATTCAGTGACCTGGCCTTGGTAACACAGCCAAAGTGTGGCAAAGACGTGACCCTATCCCACCGGCATTGACTCTAAATTCCATTCTCTTTTAATTCACTTTTTCAAGAAGATTTATCACAGAACTTTTCAAATAATTAATCTTAACATGGTTTGATATACAAAAATTCAGCAGTCAAGCAACTCCCTTAGGAGGTTGTCTTAAAGAAAGATTGAGCTCTATCTTCTCCCTCTGGGAAAAACTTTATGTCAGCAATGCCTCTCTCCTTGGCAGACATAGGAAGAGTTCATGAAAATATTAGCGCTTTGTGAGTGATGGGGGTGAGGCGCATTGTGAATAGGGATCATTAACAGAGACTTGAGCATCAGAAGGATCTGGGTTTAAGCAACTTTGCTGCTGATTGGCTGGTTTGATCTTGGACAAGTTACTTAGCCTCTCCAACCTTCAGTGTGTCCATTGTAAAATGGAAGCTGTTCTTCTTGCCACCATGTTTATATGTATTAAGTCCCAGCAATGACATTGCTATTTCCAACCCAGTAACCACAGAGCTGCCAACTTCTTTCTCCAGTCTCTTCGGCACTGACCAATACTAAAGACAGCCCAGTACTCTTGGATTTCTTTGAGGATACAGAGCTCTACAGAAAACAAGCTGATAAAGCCCTGGAGAAGTACAAAAGGGAGAATGGTGACTTTGCTTCTTTCAAAGTGGACAAAGTGAAGAGGGTTATAAGAGCGGTGAGTCTCCACTAATGTTTAGCTGGAGGCTGAGGGCCCAGGCTCCAACCCAGCGAGCACACACTCAGCGGTACTGACCCTCTCCGCAGGCCTCACTCAGCCAGCTGCCTTTTAAGTTGAGACTCCTGTTGCAGCTTCAGCAGAGAGGCAGCAGATACCATAGAACTGCCCTCCTTCAGTTCTTTAGTTTTTGGAGTTGTGGGGTGTGTGTGTGTGTGAGAGAATACCTACCAGAGAAAAGAGAAAACCCAAACAAGGAACAGGGAAAGACAGAAGAGCATAATAGGGTGATGTGAGTCATTAAAATCATTGGGTCCTAACCTCCTTGTATCATGATGGAAAACTGAGGCTCAGAGCACCTATCTCACCACACCCAGTGGTGTGGCTGGAGCGAGACAGTTCTGCCTCCCAGTCCAAGGACCAAAATGCTTCCCACCCAGAGTGGAATTGTAGAGCAGCACGTTGAGGTCTGTCGTGCATTTTGAAAATGCAAAGTTAAATAGACTATAGTGCATCCAAGCAACGGAATGAATACAACTCGATTACTAAAAACAACATTTGGAATGCATATGCGCTGGAAAGAGTTTCAAGATATATTGCTAATGGAAAAAGCAGGTTACAGAACAATACTTAGACTATAATCCCATTTATGTTAAATAATTAGATATATGTGTATATGTGCCACATATTTAGGAAAAGGCTTGAAGGAAAAATCCATCAAGTGGATGATAGCGGCACCTCTGTGAAGGGGAGGCTGGGGTGCAGGAAGAGAGATTTTTCACATGATGCTTGATCATGTCTGTATTATCTGAACCTTTCAATGAAATAGTATTCACCTTATCGCTTATATGATACATTTTTTAAAGACAGAGACGGTCAGAAAAATGCCACATGGTGGGGATTTTGAATACTCATAGTGCTTTACAGCAGGAGTCCCCGACCCCTGGGCCACGGACTGAGACCAGTCCACGGCCTGTTAGGAGCTGGGCCAGACAGCAGGAGGTGGGTGTCACCTGCCGCTCCCCATCACTCGGATTACTGCCTGAACCATCCCGTCTCCCCCCGGCCCCATCCGTGGAAAAATTGTCTTCCATGAAACTGGTCCCTGGTGCCAAAAAGTCTGGGGACTGCTGCTTTATAGTATGTTGGATAGTAGGTATCCATGGCCTTTTTTTTTTTTTCTTCTTTTACTTTTTATGTTCCTGAAACTGGTTGGATTCAATTTGTTCTAGAGAGGAGGGGAAAGGATGGGTTACTACCTGGACTTCTCTGTGAGGAACTGCTCCAGTCACACCTTTCCCAGGCACTCTCGCGTGAGTATAATCAGCAGCTGTGAAATACTAGGTAGCATTTGGAGACCACTTACTATGTGCCAGGCATCCTTCTAAGTGCTTTAACTTATTAAACCAGCACCACCCTATCATGTAGATACTATTTTTATTCCTGATTTACAGATGGGGAAACTGAGGCACAGAGCAGTTAAGTGAATCATGAGAGTATCATGTATATTATAAACTTATACATGATATATATCTAAACTTAATGCTGGGTGTTTTATTTTTTAACCCATTAGGATTAAAGACTTAACTAAAACTAATAACTAGCTTGTATTAAGAACTGACACCCAAGGGTGCTTTCACTCACTTCACCTCGTTTACTCTTCACAGTGACCCCATTTAACAAACAAGGAGGTGACTGAGGCTCAGCAAAGGGTCTGCCTGACGTTCACAACTGGGCTGAGGTTAGAATCCTGTTCCCCAGACGCTCAGTCAGTGGGATTGTCCCTCTAGTCACTTACAAGTTCACACTCAGGTAGCTGTAGGAAGATCTGCTTAATAACGCAGCGTTTGTAAGGTGACTTACAGTTTACAAGACACATTTATTATCGCCTCTTTAGAGCCCTGTGACAACCGCACTGAGGACAAGCAAGTGTCTGCCTTCATTTCTCTGGGACAAGAGGACCTAGAAGTTTAAACACTCACCTAAGGGTGCTTAGCTAGAAAGTGTTAGGACACAGGATTTTAATAGTGGCCTTCTGGTTTCAAGTCCAGGATTTTTCTGAGGTTTCATAACATGTTCTCCAGGACTGGAAGAAAGGAAGCATTCATTCGTTCCTTCTCTGACTTTTCAACCTCAGACAGTTCTAGAATCCTGCTTAGTGACTACCAGGAAAGACACCCCACCTCCTCCACTCCCATCCCCAGCAAACCCCTATCTTGGTGTAGGTAATGCAAACCCAGTGCAGAAACATGGCAACTGAGAAGAAGCGTTTCGAGCATTCTCTCATGTAATGAAGCCCTCCCACAACATGTGTTTACTTAGTGTTGTCCTCATTTCACAGAAGAGACAAAATCCAGAAATGCTGTGAAACTTGCCTAGATCGCAACTAGTAAATGGCAAAGCCAGGGTTACCATAGGTCTCTCTGACTCCAAACTGTATTCAGAACCTCAATGCTTAACGGTCTCTTCTAAAAAAAGAGTTTTCTTCCTGTCCTAGTCTAACTTTGACAGCTAGGCGTGGGGCCCTCTGGGGCATAGTGGTGCCAGCCAGCTGCAGCCTCGGTACCTCAGGTAGGGCTAGCAGACAGTCACATTGACAGGGTCCGTGCAAACTCACCCTTATACTGGCTCCCTCCTTTCAAACACTTTCCTCCAAGGCGCTGGTTAAAGTTGTGCAAATCCCTCTTCTACACCACGCTTCACTTTGCGTAGAAACAGGCAACTCAGGTCTTCATGCAGAAGGTTGGGCTAAAGTGAAGGTATCAGTGATGTGGAATTCTTCCTACAGCCCATGGGGAAGCCCAGTACTGGGGACCACTCACAGAAGGGAACCACAGCAACTTGGAATGAAACCCTTCAGAACCTGCACTTTCCCCAAAGTGTTGATTAGGAAAGATGCTGGAGATATTTGATAATATTACCCTGACTTTTTTAAAGCCCCCTTTCCTTTCCCAAATGTCTGGGAGTTCACAACAAGAGCTGGGCACCTTCATACAACCTGTACCCACACACTCAAATACACACACACACACACACACACACACACGCACAAACACTAACAAGTTTATTTCTTCTTTACAGGTCTTTGGATTCTGCAGAGCAGATTTGTTCTATGATGTAGAAGACTCTAATTTGGAAACCCTGAAAGACATTGTCATAAACTGTGAAGTCTTCAACCTTGAGGTGGGTCTTTTAAGTAGCCTTTGTCATGAACTGTGCCAAACTAAGTGATATTTTCACACACACGGTGTATTTTGTTCTTATGGCTGTGTATTGTTTGTGTGTTATGCGTGTGTGTGTGTGTGTGTGTGTGTGTGAGAGAGAGAGAGAGAGAGAGAGAGAGAGAGAGACCAAAGAGGGAGAAGGAGAGAGAGAGAGATGAGGGATGAGGGGGGAGGGGGAGGAGAAATACAAAGATAATTGGCCCCTGGGAAAGTACAGTTGCTGATATGACACAAAAAGTATGAGTTTTTTCCATGAATTGGGAAGGGTAAGCTTTGCTAGAAAAGTCAAAAAAAGTCATGATCAATTCAATCAACCTCTAATGAATTTGAAAGTGGCCTTTGTAGTCAGGACTCCAGTGTTGACATTTCATAATTCCTAGCTTTTATTATTAGGCATAGAACCTAAGAAGAATGAATTAGCCTAAAATTTACTATATAAAATTATATGAAATAAGATTCAAAACAATATTTTTGCATGTGTCCTAGAAAGTTTTGTTCTATACATGATATTCTTCACAATATTTTTTATATAGGCAAAACCAAACCAAACCAAACCAAACCAAAACCAAAAAACAAAAACAACAAAAATCTAAGCATAATCCAAATGTCCATGTACCAACCCCCCCCCAAAAAAAGGAGGGGGCAGGCTTATCACCATGAACATGGCTCCACAGATTTCTTAAAAATTAAAATCTGAACGAGGAAAAATGCGAAGAGGTAAGTGCTCATCCTTTAAGAGTAGGTGTTTGTACCATAAAGCCTCAACTCTGTTGAGAATATAAATTATAAAGCACTGGTTTTCCAAAGGTGGATCTATAGATGAGTATCATTTTATAATGAAATTTCACCAGTTTGTGTTGAAATGAGAGGAATAATAAGGGAAGTTTCATAATACAACATTTATTCCATCTAAAGGATTATCCTTTACTCTGAGATGAACTTTCTAATTCTTGTGTTATCAAAGTATTATTCCTATTGTGAAATAATGATGGTGGTAGATGATAGTTTTGTTTGTATTTTACATGCCAAGCAGGCTAGATAAAAATTTGAGGAACTCTTTTTTTGGTACCCTACTTTTAAAATTAGTTGTGGAATCCAAAAGTCTGGAAGTCATTGGTATAAATCAAACTAAACATCTAACTTCTTTTCTGTTACATGATGATATTCACTCTCCTGTGTCCTTCACCAGGAACACAGAAATATCAGTGATGTGACGCATCGTTTGGGCCATCGCCTCCACTCTGGTGAACATGAGCATTCTCCTGCTGGCAGGCCTCCATTTAAGCCTGATGGATCTAGAGATCACCATCATCCCCAACACTCACATAACTTTAGATGCCCACCTCCTCTAGAAGACAAAAGTCACTTAAACAGTCCAACATTGCAAGCAGGAGCTCCTCCACCATTGCCCCCTCCAGGGTCAAAAGGCCTTCACCCTTGTTCTATCACCAAGGGGGCCCGTGGGCCCCCTAATAATCATATTGCTGGTGAGCACCATCCCCATACACATCATCTTCACAGACAACATCCCCATGGACACCATCCCCATGGACACCATCCCCAAGGACACCATCCACATGACCATGATTTCTATCACCATGGACCCTGTGACCCACCACCCCATAGCCAAGGTCCCCAAGACCACCATCGCCGAGGTCACGGCCCACCACCTAGGCACTCAGAAGAAGGAGGTCCAAGTAAAGGACACTTTCCCTTCCATTGGTGGCAAATTGGATATGTTCACCGACTTCCTCCACTAAAGAAAGATGAAGCTCTCCCTCTTCCCGAAGCCAATTTTCCCAGAATCTCATTGCCACACCCCCATAATCCCCTACTGCTAGAGATTCAGGCCTTCCCCCAGTCAAAGTCTGAGTCATGTCCAGGGGCGTTCAACAGTAAATTTCCACATATCACAAAGTTTTTTGCAAATGCAGTTCCAAAGTAAAATCTAATTTCCTTGATGGGAAAACTGAATCATGTCCTGAATTAGAAACATAAATAAAATGTGACCAGTAATGAATGCAAAGTGACAAGTTATTTTAACCTTACTTTCATATTTAGGATAGGGCAAAATGTGGGTGGGGGAGGAAATGGCATGAGAAGAGAAAGACAAATGGAAAGGAGAGGAAAGAGCTCAGTGCTACAGATTAGAAATTAAGTCCATCACTGTCCACTATATCACTTGAGGCAAATCTCTGATCCTCAGAATTTCTTTCTTTCCTGGACTTAACTCTTTTAATTCTAGTGTCTCTCCTCTACTAGTACTTATGCTGAGGCTGGGCCTACCAAGAAGGAATATATTATCACTTAAAGGATTATTCTTAAAAAAGTGACCCAGGGACTTTCCTGGTGGTGCAGTGGTTAAGAATCTGCCTGCCAATGCAGGGGACACAGGTTCAATCCCTGGTCCTAGATGGCCCCATGTGCTGCAGAGCAACTAAGCCTGTGTGCCACAGCTACTGAGCCCTTGTGCTGCAACTACTGAAGCCTGGGAGCCTAGAGCCTGTGCTCCACAATAAAAGAAGCCACTGCAATGAGAAGCCCGAGCACTGCAACAAAGAGTAGCCCCTGCTCATCACAACTAGAGAAAGCCTGCGTGCAGCAACAAAGACCCAATGCAGCCAAGAATGAATGAATGAATGACTTATTTTTAAGAAGGGACCCAACTTCTCTTCCACTTGTTATTTCCAGTCCTCTAAATTTCTTTTTGGAAACACAAGGTCTCAGTTCAATTATGAAGGAAACAAAGCTCATGCTATCAGTTGAAAAAAAGATTGCAAGCATGAATCATGACCATAAATTCAGGTTCACAAAAAAAAAAATCACTTTATTTTTGGAAAATAATTAATTTCTATTTCAGGTTGCCATCCTAAGTGAGCTAATGGGAAACTTAACCTCAGTCCTTCTTGGAGTTCCCGCTACTCCCCACACAAAATGGTGCCAGAGTTTTATTCTCATAGTGCCAAGGTGTTTGGCTGGTAGGCATGAGAAGGAAGTCTGATTCTTCATCACTGGTCCACCAGGTCCCCCTGCGGAAGGATACTTACTACCCTGTTCACATCACTCTTTAGGTCTAGTTGATCTGCTTCTGTACCAAACTGGGATACAGGAGTCCCCATGAGATGATTAATGGACATGACAGCCAAGAGATACCACATGGCTGGTCTCTCCCTGACATCTTGCTGCCTCCAAGCTACAGCCCCAGAAAGCAAGACAGAGGTGTCCTCTGCTTTACAAGTCCTCTGTTCTTCTCATATCTTCTCCCTAGGCTAGAGACTCTCTAGTCTCAGATAACTTCTCTTTATTCATTTTTGCTGCCAAAAGACTCCTCTCTCACACTCCTATCCTCTTTCTTTTCCCTTCTTCCCAAATCAAGCCTCAAGCATTTAAACACTGGCTAATAAGGCTTTAGATTCTCTCTACCTGACTTAGTAAAGCAGTCTCAGGTGTGTGGTGTTGGCAGAAGGTAGATTCTAATGGCGGGGTTGGGGAGGGGGGCAGGGTAGGAAAAAAAGGTAAGGGTGAAAGCAACTAAGTTCTTAGGCTGGGATGAAGGAGAAATGCACAAAGATGGAGAAGCTGAAGCTGGGAGCGTGAGGGGGTGGCTGAAGGTGCTTGGTCCAGGAGTTGGAAAGGAATACACGACAGATCATGGTAGTGTTTCAGTGAACACTCAAAAACAGTGTCGTCGAACCTAAGTTTGTGTGCCTGACACACTGTGAGGCAAAAAAAAAAAAAAAAAGAGTTTGGGCCAGAGAAAGGTATATTAGTTGAGGAGACACCGACATGGAGGATGGGACTTGTCTCAAATTTATCTTGCTGGCTGGCCCTGGGCACAAGGTTCTGAAAAGCAGAAAAGGTAAAGCGGAGGGGATCTTTGTGGATTCAGCTTCCTGCTAAGACCTCAGCTGCAGACATCCTGGCACCATCTTGTAACTAGATGTGTTTTTGGTGATTGTGATGTATCTGTGCGTTCCAGCAAAGCCAGTTAGTCCATCATGGTCCTGTGATCCCTTAGCTTCTTTCCGGGAGAGAGCAGGAGCAATGGTTGATGCATTTTATTACTCCTTAGAGCCTTTGTGATGGTTCAGGAATTTCAGTGCTTAATTGACCCTCCCAGTGTCATCACTTTTAAGCCCGTGTGGAGCCAGCTGGTTAAAGCCACAGGACGGTTTGGGGTCATAAATCAAGGTATTAGTTTAAACTGACAGTCATGGATAAGATTATGCTGGGCTTGCTTTTCCTTCATTTCTGCATGCCCTCACTTCCCTAGTTAGTAATTGTTTGAATCTGCTCTTTGGAACTCAGGGAAGGCCTAGGAGACTAAAGCCTTTTTACAAACAAGAGGCAGGCACGGGACATGGGGCGGGGATCTGTCCCAGAAAGGCCCCAAAGGGTTCTTCTCAGGTACAACAGGACTTGGAAGTGTGTACAGGTGTATAACAGATAGGAAAGAGTGTGACTTTGAAGGACACTGATCTGGGTTCTAATCCCAGTCCCACAATTTACTAATCATAACAAACATTAAAGAAACATCCATGTACTTTTTAGCTATCACGTAACCAAAAAAATGTAGACTAGGAGCCATCAGAGGTATATTGTCTAAACCTCTAGCGCAATGTAAGATCCCTAAAGTAGGAATGGTGTTTTACCCCGTTATTTACCCGCAGCAACTGTTTGCATATTATGAATGCATTTAATCAAAGTGAATTGAGAGCATTCAATCCTATGTTTTCCAGGAAACAGCTGTAATAACTCAAGCAATGTTTGTGAAAGGACTTGATAAAAATTATTAAAAACACCGCTCAAGTGCTTCTGTGGGTTATTAAGCGATGGTTTTTTTTTTCGGTCTTTCTGGATTTCACCTTTCTCCACTCCCTAGCCAAGCGGCCAACCCCGTGTCCGTGCCTTCATGGAGGAATGTGAGTTTGCAGGGCTGGCGTTTAGCGGGTGCCACCCCAATCGTCTCTGGCTGGCGACGCTGCTGACTGGTTGCTGTATCTGGTCTGATCGGGCCATGCTTGCATCATATTAGTTATTAAATACTTAGAGTATCATCGCTGTGGCTCCAGGAAATGAACTCTAGCCGTATTCCAAGGAGGAAAGGAAAAGGAGCTGCCCCCATTACTATTTTTTAGAGAAGAAACCTGAGGCCCAAAGAGGTTTAATTACTTTCTTTGGATCTCATAGTTAGTAAATTGTGGGACTGGGATGACAACCCAGATTGGCCTCCTCCAAAGTTACATTCTTTGCTACTTATTATATTTCCTGCATACGCTGCCAAGTCCTGTGTTTGTAGATTTTTGTCAGTTTTATTGAGAAATAATTGACAGACATCCCTGTGTAAGGTTGCGTTCAGCATGATTTTTTCATTCACGTAATTGCGAAATGATCATCACAGTAGGTTTAGTGAACGTCCATCATCTCACATAGATACAATAAAAAGAAAAGAAAACTAATTCTTTTTGCGACAAGAACCCTTAGGATCTACTCTCTTAATGACTTTCCTACATATCACACAGGAGTCTTAGCTATAGTCACCATGTTGTGCGTTAGAGCCCTACTGTTTATTTATCTTACAACTGAACGTTTGTGTCTATTGACTGCCTTCCTCCGAGTCCTGTTTTTCAGTCTTCACTTGACGCACCACCGTGATCAGCCGTGTATTCCTGTTCAACCCCTCCTGGCCCGTGTATCTTCAGCCACCCGCTCACTCTCCCAGCTACAGCGTCTCCCTCTTCCTAGCCTAAGAACTTGCCCAAGTCCCTTTCACCCTTAGCTTTTTTTATCTACACCCCACCCCCACCCCTGGCCTCAATATCACCATGACCTGAAACCGCTTCAATAAGTCACGGTTTCTTAACCATCCCGCTCTGAATGTATTTATAACATACAAGAACTCATTACCAGGCCCTGTACACATATTAAGTCATTCACTCCTCAAAAAAAAAAAACCCGTGAAGATGGAGACTGGGGCTCAGAAAGGTGATATGACCCCAACTTGCTCAGGATCATAGAGTGATTAAGGAACAGAGCTACACTGGAATCAAGGTTGGATTACCGCCGAATGAAGTGTCCCTGCCACTGCACTACAAGGCCACCATTCAGCCCACCTTGACCCCTCTTTTCCAAGGGCTCTCAGGAAGACTCAATGGCCAAGCTAGAGACCCTATCCACAACAAAGAAATCAAACATCTTTTTTGTGGGGGACGGGGATAAGACGTGAGGGCAAACATCTATTAGGGGCTAGTGCTTGTCTTTAACCTACTCTTCTCCCCAGAGAGTCAGTCTTTCTCAAACAGGTGGCTGAGGCTTGGTGGTGAAAGACACCCATATCCACCAAACCAGAAGCAAGGACTAGGGATGCAGGGCTTCCCCCAGCTCATCTCTTCTGATGCTTCTCCCCTGTCTCCACTGTCCTGGGGAGCATTTTTCTTTCCAGAACTAATGCATGTGAGTGGAGAGAGGCCAGCTTGACCAGAGACCAGAAAGGATATCCACTATCTTATTTTCAGTTGCACCAATAGCCTGTTGTGGGACCGCCAGCACTCACTATGTCCCTGTGCATGGGCTCCCCAGGCATGCAATGTGATTGCTGGCAGCCTGCTCCTCTGCAGCTCGTTATCCTGCAAAGACATTTCACTGAAAGGTGTCTGCACATTGTACCAACTGCTGCATTGTTGTCGCATGCAGTGACCTTCATAAATGGCTTTCAGAAAGTCGTAAGGGAATAACAGAGGTGGTTGGTGCTTTTTTCTCCTCCTTTATTAGAATCTGCTCTGATTTGCTAGACAAAGTTGTGCAATCACCAAGAAATGTGCTCTGTGCTCCCACGTGCTCCCCAAATGCAAACAAGCAGGTCAACAACCCCAGTGTTATAATATTTCAGCCTGAAATCTGTTTGTATATCCCAGCAGGGCCATTTGTCCTTTTGGAGTAGAGCAAACAGTGCATGGCAGCAGGAATTAGCCAGGGCCCCAGAGGCAGAGACAGGAGAGCCCAGAGGAGATAGAGGCTGAAGACAGTTAAAATCAGATTCTTAACTGGCTCCCAATTCTTGGTGAAACTCCCAGAGGCAAATCATGAAATTAATCACTATCCTTTTCCTTTGCTCCAGGCTGCTACCAAGTTTAACCCAGGATTCCTTGCAAGAAATCGACTGCAACGACCAGGATGTATTTGAAGCTGTGGACACTGCTCTGAAGAAATATAACAGTGGAAACAAAAGCGGCAACCAGTTTGTATTGTACCGTGTAACTGAGGTCACCAGGATGGTGAGTGGGCTGTGTTTAACCTTGAGGTCATCTGGGATTTGTGCTGTCACTAGGAGCCCGGCACGCGTGTGCACACACACGACCTCAATCACCAAAGAACTGATAATCAAAGGGAAGATTACAGCTCTTAGAAAAGACCAACACCACCCTCTGGCCTGGGGGTGAAGGGAAGGGTATGATTAGTCCTGGGTGATGAGAGCAGCAGTATCCTAGGATGAAATGAAACAAAGGTAGATGCAGTAATTTGAAAGGGACTATGCAGAGTGAGAAAATCCAGGAACTTGGGCAGTAGCAAGAGGATTTACTGGGTGACCGGTCCTACACTACAATATGAAGACCTCCAGACCTCAGGTGGGGATCAGGTTCTTAAAGGGGTACGTCTAACAAATATTATAGAGTCTCACTTAGTGTGGAATCTAAACATTCGAACTCACAGACACAGAAAGTAGAATGGTGATTGCCAGGGACTGGGAGGTAAATAAAACAGAGAGACGCTGGTCAAAGGGTACAAACTGTCAGTTATAAGATGAATAGGTCGCTGAGCCGAAATAGCTCAGATGGGAGAGCGTTAGACTGAAGAGGAATAGGTCATGGGGATCTAATGTACATTGTGGTGATTATATTAACTCATATTAACTATATTGTTGTAGCTAATAATAGTTTATTGTATACTTGAAATTTGTTTAAAAACTAGACCTTAAGTATTCTCACCACAAAAATAAAGGTAACTATGTGAGGTGATGGGTATGTTCGTTAGCTTGTGTGGTAATCACTGCACAACATACATGTGTGTCAATTCATCACGTTGTACACCTAAAATATATACAATTTTTATTTGTCAATTATACCTCAGTGAAGCTAGCGGAAAGGGGAGGAGTCATAAATAAGATTAAGTTAGTTCTACTGCACTGGACAAAATATCTACCATGAAGTCCGTATGGCTGAATGCATCAAGGTGACATCCATGTTCTATTTGGTTTTTAGTATTTTTTTAATCACTGGTTGATGCACTCAGGATGGAGACAAACCCTGACAGCGTGTGTGACTTCAAGAAATGCAAATCTGTCAATAGTTTGTTTAGATGAATTTCACTATAAAACACTGTGTTTCTGTGATAGTTAAGCAATTGATTACTTTGGTGGGAAAAAACCCCCAGCCATTTGGCATTATGGAGAAGAAGGAAAAACCCAGTGGATGTGTTTTCTGGTTTGTTTGTTTGTTTTTCTGAAAGTCCAGTCTTACAGTTTCACAAACTTGTGCAGTCATGTGAGTGCTAGTGTTCTCTAGTATGGTGTTGTCTTTATTGGCTGACATCCATGGCAAATGTGGCGTTTATTCTAAAATGTCCATAGAATCACTCTTTATTTAGTTTGCCGTGTGGGCACCGCCTATACCATGACGACTTAGTTTAATTAAAATCTGAGACCTGGAAGGAAGCTTGGAGTCTACCTTGTCTGATTCCATCATCTCCCAGATGCAAATACAGTGGAGAGAACACTGCCCAGTGAGTCAGGAGACCTGCCATCAGGGGCAGGCTCTGCCTTTCCAAGGTGGGGAGGATGCCTAAGCCTTATGCCATCTACCTGGGGCCTCCTTTCTCTCACCTGCAAACTGAGAAGCTTGACAACATCCCTTCTCAGGTCCCTTGCTGCTCTGACATGGCAGGACTTTGCCTCTGAAGGCTCATCTAACTCATCACCTTTACACTTTAAAAGTTTTATTTATTATTTCATGACATGCTAGATTAAATAGAAAACAAAACAATGCAAATAAAAATACTAAAATTACCCGTAATTAATCCCACCATCCAGATAACTTCATTTTAAAAATGAAGTTTCTGGTTTGTTTTCTAACTGTAAAAATAGTATACGTTTGTTCAAAAAAAAAAATAGACAATTCAGGAATATTTGTTGAAAGAAAAAAGTGAAAGAGAATTGTACTCCCACCACTGAAAGTCACACATTTTAACAGCTTTGCTGCACAATTTTCCAGACTTTATAAAGAAATTGTATAAATATTTACATATAAATTAGTTTCTGCATAAAATGGGCTAAAACTATAGATCTACTTTGTAACATAAATATATATATATATATTTGTAAATAGTATATTATGAACATTCTTCTAAGTAAATATAAACTTTCGATATTTTTAATAAATGTTTTTGCCTTAATTGAATCAAATTAAGATCAAATATAACTGCACCAGATCTCACTCAAATGATTTGCTCTTGGGCCAGTTAGATGAACCCTACGTATCTTTGGTTGCTGTCTTTCAGGATAACCCTGACACATTTTATTCCTTCAAGTACCAAATCAAGGAGGGTGACTGTCCTGTTCAAAGTAACAAAACCTGGCAAGATTGTGACTACAAGGACTCTGCACAAGCTGTGAGTGTGTTGACAGTTCCCAAGCCTCCAGTTTTCTCCGCCAAGTGTGCCAGACTTGCCCACTAGTGCTGGGGGTGATTAATATTGTTGGGCTGTTGGGGACTTCCACTGCAGGGGGCACGGGTTCCATCCCTGGCTGGGGAACTAAGATCCCCGCACGCCGCAGCGCAGGGGCAGTCTACAAAAAATAAGTAAATAATAACTGGGGCTGAAATCCAGGGCTGATGAGGGGTAAGCGTGGCTGCTTCTACTGTGCAGGCAGGCCTGAGCACAAATCCTGCTCTACCTGCCAATAGCTGACCTCTCGGAACCAGTGCGCTCCCTTGTAAAGGGAGATAAAATTGACTTCATTAGGTTGTTGGAAGAAGACGTGAGATACATTATACAAAGGACCTTGCTGTAATAACAAGGGTTGTCTTAACGGAATGCCTACTCGGCCCCGGCGCAGCACAGCTGCTTGTCTGGCCGTAATTAAGGGAGACTGATGGCACCTGCCAGGAGGCCAGCCACTCTGCTCACAGTAGAGGGAGCCTCCTCTTCAGTGTCAAAACCCTGGCTTCCTGTACGCAGTTTGAACACTGAAATTGAAAGGTAAATCAAGAGGAGAGTTTAGCAGGCTGGGGCTCAGGCACCGTATGCACCCTGATGGAAAAGAAGTATCTCCGGGCTCAAAACAAAGACACACTTTTAAAACCTCGCCATTTAAACTGCCTCTGCTCCGACACCTCATGAAATCAGCGGCTTGTATAAAATAATGATTAGGGTGCAAAACATTCATTCTTGTATCTCAAAACTGTTAAAAAAAATCATGACGAGTTTTCAAAAAGGAAAGCCGTATTTAGCAATAGTACTAAGTGGATTTCATCTCAAAGATTATGATAAATGTCTCTCTCTCTCTTTTTTTTTTTTTTTTTTTCTTCTTAGGCCACAGGAGAATGCACAACGACCGTGGCAAAGAGAGGGAATATGAAGTTCTCTGTGGCTACCCAGACCTGCCAGATTACTCCAGGTAGCTGATGTGTCCGCTGATATTCCCCCGGGGGGGAAATGAACCTCTTCCGTGTGGCGCCAGAGCCCTCCCTCCAGGAGGGCGGCGGTGGAGATACCATTTGCAGCCTGGCGGGGGCGCTCTAGGGGCGGAGCGGCAGAGTCCTGCGGTGGGGCCAGGCGCATGCCAACCATCCCCTCGGCGCTCTCCTGATTCTCTGCCTCCGGAGCAGCGCTGTGTTAGGTGCGCGCGAAGGGATGAGAAGACACAGAACTGCTTTCGATTGTAGGCAGCGTCCTAGCTTGAGAAAAGCACCAGGCTGTGAGGTCAGATCTGGCCTGGAATCTTTCAAAGCTCTCACCTTCTCGGCCTCCCTTTTCCTCACCTGTGAAAAGAGATCACAGTGATTCCCACTTTGCACGATTGTTTAGAATGAAACTAGCTGATACACCTGAAGATGTAATCCTAATAATGTACGAATGATACTCAAGGTAAAGATAATAACAGCTACCATGTATTGAGCCCGTATTACCAGCCACAGTTCTAATCACTTCACATGTATTAACATATCTAATCCTCACAGCAACTCAATGAGGCAAATGTTAATGTCCCAAGTTCACAGATGAGGGAACCGAGACCCCCAGCAGTCAAGTATCTTGCCCAAGATCCTTCAGATAGTAGTAATTCGTAGAGTTGGTGGGATAGACTCTCCATAAATGAAATTCCTTTAGAACCTAAGTATGGACCAACTTATCAACAGATAGCCACTGTTTGCACCTTCCCTCTTGTGGCAGAGGTGCCACATACAGAAGGATGGGCACATCTAGGTGAAGTCAGTCACAAAAGCCATCCTGGACTTGGCTTTCTGCAAGATAGGGTTTCTGTAACTGAGCTCTAGAACAGCATCTTCAGTCACACTATTGATCCTCATTGTAGTGGCGATTCTTCTATTCTGGCCTTAATTATCTATATGGTACCCACAAAAACTGCATCCTTTGAGTTCCCTTTCTTGCAAGAAGTTGCATGCAAAGAAAAATAGTCCAAAACAGAAAAGAAATCACAAGTAATTAAAACCTTTCGATGGGGATAGTAGCTTTTTATTATTCAGTTTAAGAACTCTATCTCGTAAGCAAATTTTAACATTATCCAGGGCGCAGCACGTGTGTACCATGAGAGAAAACACTCTTTGCCACACCTTCAGAAATTAGTGCTAGGTCCACAATCTCTTATCTGAAACTGTTTTGGCCAGCTCTGTTTCAGAATTCAAAATTTTAAATCTTTATTTTAGTCTAAAAATCTCTCTGGAAATGTTGGGGCAGGGTGGAAAATCATTCTGTCACCCAGAAAAACTGAGTTTACATGTTTCCTTTGCTCTTCTCACCCTCAAAATGCTGCTCCATCTCTTCCCCTACCCCAGTGGGAGCTGCCCTTGACATCAGGCAAACCAGTCTCTGGGCTCTTCTCCATCTCCCCCTTTCACCTCCTGTGTTCCTCTTGTTTTGTTTTCCCATCAGTAATTCTCTCATCTTTCCCGTGTACTCCCCTCTAGTTTTTTTAACTTTGCCCTTTACCCTGATTTAACCTAACTTCTACAAGGAAAGGAGGGGGGAAGACTATGAATATTCACCCAGTAAGTCTTTTCCTGACGCATACTTATGGAGAGAAAGCTGAGAAACGGTTGCAAGAGGAGTTGCATTGAGATGCTGACTGGGGGATCTTACATCCTCTGGCATTGAGAGCCTTGGGCCAAGGGGCCCAGGACTCCTTCATTTCTTCCCCTTTTTGCCACATGTGCTGCTACTGACCAGGGGTCAGGGCTGTCTGTTATGAACATTGGTAATTTAATACAAACTCTCTCCTTTTTAAAAATAATGTACACCATTTTATTAAAACCCATTCAGTGGCTCCCCATTCTTATAGGAGACCATTATTAATTTACTTCAGAGGGTCTAGGAATGCCGCAATTAGGTGAAGAAGTTTGTGAGTAAGTGCACCTTCCAGGAGAGGGCGCCGTAGCTCATTAGGGTCCTCAAAGGAGCCCATGACCCAGAAAGATGGTTAGAAATCCCTGCCTACAGAGCCCAGTCCAGGCTCCAAGGCAAAGGCCTCTCCTGCGACTGCTCAGACCTCAACCCACCCCTCCCTGCCTCCCGCTATAAGCTCTGGTAAGATGTGTGTGCACCAAGTCCCGCACCACGGTCCCTGCCTCATCCTGCTTCCTCAGGAGCCATCCATCCCCTCCCCTCAGGCCTCACACCTCTGGTTGAGAGTTGACCTTGACGGCTCTTCACCCTTTCTAGCTCAGCCTCTTCTCCTCAGGAAAGTCTTCTGTAGGCTCACTCTGGGCTCCTGCCTTTCCAAGCTCTTCTCGAATTATATTGAAATGATCCATCTCCGGTTCTATCTCTCCCCCATGACTTTGCCTGACTCCTTCATGGCAGTGACCGTTACTAACGAATTAATGTATCCAGGCAGCCTAGCTCAGCACAGGGCATGTTACAGCAGGTGCAAAA
Source organism: Hippopotamus amphibius kiboko (assembly GCF_030028045.1). Taxonomy (NCBI): domain Eukaryota; kingdom Metazoa; phylum Chordata; class Mammalia; order Artiodactyla; family Hippopotamidae; genus Hippopotamus; species Hippopotamus amphibius. The sequence continues at coordinate 161,778,899 of NC_080191.1, forward strand.
CACACGTTCATTGGATTAAATTGATACAAAATGTATTGCACCCTGAGCCCGGCTTCAAGGAGCTTTCATTAACACTGAAAAATAAAAATACATCTGTAATGCTTTCATTTTTATGAGGATAAATTTGTGTATCACTTCTGTAACTTAAAATGACTTTAAAATAAATTTAAAATAATTATGTACAGTAGATGGCATATACGATGTCCCTAAGTGAAGGATAGGTCTTCCCTATCATCCAAAAGCAGTCTTGTGTTTTCTTTTTCTAGCGCGTACTAGGATTTACCAGAAGGTTTGTTTCTCAGGGCCTTCTAAATTATCTGACTTATATAGGGCAATGTATGTGAATGCAGTTTTCACTCATTAACGCTGCTCTTCTGCTTGCCCTTTGTCAAGCCGAGGGCCCCGTGGTGACAGAGCAGTACAACTGCCTTGGCTGCGTGCACCCCATATCGACCACACACCCTGACTTGGAACCTGTTCTGAGACACGCCATTCAGCACTTTAACAACAACACTGATCATTCCCACCTCTTTGAGCTTAGAGAAGTAAAAAGCGCCCAAAGACAGGTTTGTTCTTTCATTTTTCTCTTGTCATAGCATTGTTAAAATTCGTTAGATCTTTCTGGTTTAGGGTTTCATTACCTAAAATAAACCTTTGGCCAGAGGGAAACGTTTGATTCCCCAGGTGGTGGTGAGGAACTCTTCCATATTCTCATACGGCTAGTTCGGGAGGCACAGCTAGCCGTAGAGAAAAGGCTTCCTCTTCAGGCACAATGATGCGGATACTGCAGTATGTGAGGCGGAAAGGGAGGCTTATCAGACGCACTTCCTGGGAGATTTCTTTTTAATGAATGGGAGGTCAGCATCGCATGTTCTCCTAGAGACGGTGAAATAGAAAAGTCATCCTGACCTTAGGGTTTTAAGAAGACTCTCTCATCATCTAACTCTCATGAAGCAAACATGGACCCCTCAATATTAAATTGTACCTAACAACATTGGCAGGGCTTGCTGGCTACCCTCTAAATTATAGTTTCTGTTTCAACAGAGAAAAAAGCAAATACTTGTAAATCTGGTCTTTGCGTTGCCTCAGTTCATGAAGCCTTTACTTGACAATTGACTGGGCCCCTTGGATTGCAGCCTTTCATTATGAGGGACCCACTTTGGCCAGTAGCATTCCCTGCTTTTAATTGACTTTCCAACTTGCCTCATGCAAGATGCATGCTCTGCTCAATTCTGTCCATATCCAGCTATCGGGGTGGGACCCACCCCAGATAAAGCAGGGGAAATCTTACTGATTTCCTAAGGACCTACTGGTAAAGGCCCCTCCAGCCCCAAAGTTTTCTTTATCCATCTAGAAAAGCATTATTAATATTTTTAAAAATTCAACAGATCATTTTTTCCTGCTGCCTGGCAGAGGAAATATTGCTAGGTCTTACTTAAGGAAATACAGTGACTCCATATATAAATTGCTTTCCATTTTCAGATGTGTAGCTCTGTGTGTGTGTGTGTGTGTGTGTGTGTGTGTGTTGTGTTGCAGGGTGTGAAAGTCATAATGTGCTCAGTATTTATTCAGTAATGACTTTTGTCTAGTAATAATAATAGTTCGTATTTTTGAGCACTTATGAAAGGCCAGGAGGTATTCTAAACTCCTCCTAACACTGTGAATAATGTTTAAACTGCCCTTTTAATATTCAATCCAAAATCATTTCAGGTGGTGGCTGGATGGAACTATGAAATTACTTACTCAATTGTGCAAACTAATTGTTCCAAGGAGAATTTTCTGTTCTTAAATCCAGACTGCAAGCCCCTTCCAAGTGGTGTAAGTAGGCGAAAATCTAAAGTTCTTAGCCTTTTGTGTCCAGTATTTACAGGTGTGGGAACTCTCTGCTGTGGAGGAAGGTCACTAAAATTTTCATTTTAGTGGCATTCACCAGCTCACATTCACTGTCACTTGAGACTCTAAAGTTCATGTCACTGGTCAAGCTGCATACCCAGCTGGTCAGAATCGACACATCTGGCGATAAGCATTTACAGATATAACCAGGGACTAGGAATAACCTAGGACAAAATGATGCCATGGCCAAGTTTGTCTTTTCGTGTCTTCACGCTTTCCTGTCTCATTTTCCTCCCCATGTGCTCAAGGTCCTTATAAGGTTCCTGAGCTCTAACCAGCACAGTCCTTGCCTTCCACCTTGTCTCTGCTTGTTTTCTCACCTTGCCTCCCCTACTTCTATCTTTAATGCTGAGTCTCTCTCCCTTAGTGACTCTTTCTAGGATGATATCTTATTATCTGAACCAAAATTATGTTAAAGAGAGCATCTCAAGGTGGCAGGAGTTAGTACATGATGACCTTCCCAGAAGCATTTGCATTTTAGCACAAGGCTGTGCTTTAAGCAAGGTGTACCTGCAAGTCCCTTCATGTAGCCATTCTACTTCTCAAAGTCCATTATATGGGAAGAAAATGAGACATTCAGGCAGCAAGATGTTAATTTTGACATTGCATTACTAGAAAAATATTGGAAATAACATATTTTCAACATATGGAATGGTAAGGTAAATTACAGTGTATCCGTACAGTAGACTCTGTGCAGCCGTTAAAATTATGTTTACAGAATTTTTAGTGACTTAGTAAAATTGTTACAGAATATTAAGTAAAAAACAAAAAAGCAGGATACAAAATTACACATATAGATTTACTCAAATACATAAATATAAGTATAAAAAGAAATGAAAAACCAATGCACCAAAATATAAAATATGGTTACCTTTCAGTTGGAACTATGGCTGCTTTTTCTGATTCTTTATACTTTTTGGAACTCTTTAATACTTCCCAATATTTCTAATCAAATGTGTTTGTTTCATAATTGGGGGGAAAAAGTAAAAAGGACACTATTAAGAGAGTGAAAAGACAACCCACAGAATGGGAAAAAATATTTGCAAATCATATGTTTGAAAAGGGCTTAATATGTAGAATATATAAAAAATTTCCACAATGCAACAACAAAATTTTTAAATGGGCCAACAACTTAAATAGACATTTCTCTAAAGAAGATATATTCATGGCCAAAAAGCACAAGCAAAGATACTCAACATCGTTAGCCATCGGGGAATGTAAATATGGACCACAAATGAGATGCTACTTCCCATCTAGAGGATGGCTGTAATTTTCAAAAGTTGTAAAATACCAAGTATTGGGGAGGATGTGGAGAAATTGCAGCTTTCATACATTGCTGATGGAAATGTAAAATCATGCAGCCGTTGTGGAAAACAGTATGGCAAAAAAAGTAAATGTAGAATTACCATGCGACCTAGCAATGATACTACATAGATACTCCAAAGAATTTAAAACAGGAATTCAAAAAAGATACTTATATGCCAATATTCATTGCAACATTATTCACAACAGCCAGAGGTGGAAAACAACCCAAATGTTCATCCATGAGGAACGCGTAAACATAGTGAGACATATACATAACAATTCTTTAACCATAGAAAGGAATGGAATTCTGATAATATGCAACAACATGGATGAACCTTGAAGATGTTAAGTGAAATAAGCCAGACACAAAAGGACAACCTGTATATGATTTCACTTATATGAACTGTCCAACACACACAAATTCATAGAGACAAAAAGTAGATTAGAGTTTACCGGGGGCTGGGAAGAGGGAGAATAGGGATTTATTACTTAATGGTTGCAGAATTTGTGTTTGTGGTGATGAAAACTATGGGAAATAGATAGTAGAGATGGTTGCACAACACTGCGAATGTAATAAATGGCCCTGAATTATACACTTAAAAATGGTTAAGATGGCAAATTTTATATTATATATATTTTACCAGAATTTTTTAAAATAGTAAATAAAAAAGAGAGAAAGAGAGAGGAACCCTCTAAAAACATAGTTTCTAGCCACTATTTAACTTTGTCAGTTTGAATGGAGTCTGGCCTTTTTAGCATCCATTAACATCTTCTGTTTTTTATGCTTAGCCATTTGAGGTTATATAGGCCTAAATGTTCTCTAGCTT